>NC_072447.2:17820000-22820000 GCF_028878055.3 Symphalangus syndactylus
TTGCTTGAACCTGGGGGGTTGACGCTGCAGTGAGCTGTGATCATGCTACTATATTTCAGCCTGAGCAACAGAGTGAGACCCTGTCTCAAAAAAAAAAAAAAAAAAAAAAAAAAAAAATATATATATATATATATATATATATATAGAGAGAGAGAGAGAGAGAGAGAGAGAGAGGGAGAGAGCATCCCTGGCGTAGTGAACACTGTAGTGTGCTACTCAGTCCCTGCTATGAACATGAGTGCGTATGTACTCTTTTGCATCTCACTGCTTTTATTTCTTTGGGGTACATATTTGGGAGTGTCAGACTTAATCTTATTTTTTTCTGGCACATTATCTCACCTTTACTCTCAGCTCTCTCTGGCGTCCATGAATCTAGATCTTTGCTTATTCATCACTGGTTAAAATTACAAATAAGTTTGTCCAAGTTGTCGAGATGTGTTCATCTGGCTGCAAGGAGTAGGAGGAGAATTCTTCTGACAAGCACTGCTGTGCAAAGCTCCTGTCTCCAGCCCCGCCTGTGTCTGCACCTTGAGAGCCACCTGCTGCCTCCCATTCCTGAGATGGTTAAGATGTCTGGGGCTTCTTGTTAGGTTCTCCTGTGCGTTGCCGTGAGTTCATTGCCTCCATCTCCGTCCTGCCTGCCATGACAGTTACTACTAGCTTAGAGTCTTAGTCCATTTGGGCTGAGAGGCTTGTAGACAACAGATGTTTATTGCTCATGGTTCTGGAGGCTGGAGGTCCAAGATGAAGGCGTGGCAGATTCAGTGTCTGGTGAGGGCTTCCTGGTTCATAGATGGTGCCTTCTCACTGTATCCTCACATGGTGGAAAGGGTGAAGGAGCTTTCTGGGGTCCCTTTTCTAAGGGCACTGATCCCATTCATGAGGCCCCACCCTCATGACATCAGCACCTCCCAAAGGTCCCACCTCCTAACATCATGACTTTGGGGGTTAGCATTTCAACACAGGAATTTTGGGGGTCACACACGTTCAGACCACAGCATCCATCTGCCTCCAAGTCTTCTAAAGGTAACCCTCGTCTTTTGTCTGCTGTGTTCTCACACATTCTCTTTGTCCTTTGTTTTCCTTTTAATTCCAGCCTACATCCATTTTGAGGAGGGGGAAAAAGAAAGACACCCATGCGTGCACACACACACACACACACACACACACAGCAAAGATAAACCACTTTGTTAAATCTGCTATGTACTATGTCTAACAGTAAGTCCTAGTTCTTTGTTTATAAACCTGCATTTCCCATTAGACTGTATCATCTGGAAAGGAGAATGTAATGTCTCCCTCAGCCTTTTTATTTCTGACTCTCAGCACGCTGCCTCAAAACAGGAGCGATTAGAACGTGTTCATTAAGTAGGCAGACGTGGGTCATCAATGCCAGTGTTAATTAGCATCTAGAGGTCCAGGTATCTGTCCTACTGCTTAAACATGCTACATTGAAAATCAGAGAAATGAAACCAAGCTTGCTTCTATGTGTGAGAAAAAAGGGGGTAAATGGCTTGAAATGAGAATGATTTTTTTTTCTCTTTTTCTTGAGACAGGGTCTTGCTCTGTTGCCCAGTCTGCAGTGCAGTGGTGCAATCATGTCTCACTGCAGCCTTGACCTCCCAGGCTCAAGTGATCCTCCCACCTCAGCCCCCTGAGTAGCTGGGTCCATGGGTATGCAGCCCCACGTCAGGCAAATTCTTTTTGTATTTTTAGTAGAGACGGGGTTTTGCCATGTTGCCCAGGCTGGTCTCAAACTTTGGACTCAAGAGACCTGCCCCCTCCACCTTGGCCTCTCAAAGTGCTGGGATTACAGGTGTGAGCCACCGCGCCCAGCCTGAAATGAGAATGTTTTATTCAAGTATAGGAGAACCTCTAAGTTTCTGGGTCTCCATGAGACTGGGAGGAAAATGGCTCGCATTGTTGTGACATTTCAGTGTGTGAAGGGTGAAGAGAAAAGATTCTAGAATAGTGGGGGCTGGGGAGGCGGAGGGAGAAAGACACAGAGTGAGAGAATGACAGAGAGAGAGAGTGACAGAGTCATGCAAAAAGAGAGAGATCGTGGGAGAGAGAATGAGAGAGAAAGAGAATGACAGAATTATGCAAAAGAAGAGAGAGAGAGAGACTGGGAGGGAGAATGAGAAAAAGAGAGTGGGAGAGAGAAAGAGAATGAAAGAATAAGAGAGAGAGAGTGAGAGAGAAAATGAGAGGCCGGGCACGGTGGCTCACGCCTGTAATCCAAGCACTTTGGGAGGCCGAGGCGGGTGGATCATTTGAGGTCAGGAGTTCAAGACCAGCCTGGCCAACATGGGGAAACCCCATCTTTACTCAAAATACAAAAATTAGCCGGGAGTGGTGGTGTGTGCCTGTAATCCCAGCTACTCGGGAGGTTGAGGCAGGAAAATCATCTGAACTCGGGAGGCGGAGCTTGCAGCGAGCCTAGATCGTGCCACTGCACTCCAGCCTGGGGGACAGAGCGAGACTCCATCTAAAACAAACAAAAAAAAGAAAATGAGAGAGAGAGAGATGCAAAGGGTTGAGAAATAAAAAAAGGATTGGACTTTGCCTTAGGCTCAGCGGCACTGGAAGCTCAACGGTAACAGGGATGCCTTCACCGTTCTGGGGGGGAATGTCTAGGACTGCATACACAACCCAGCCATGCCACATAAGGGTCTGAGCACAAAGGCTGGAGCTCACGTAGCTGCAGAATGCCTCAGGACGGTAACCCCCATGCACTGCTGCTGGGAATGTCTTAGAAAGCTGGATTTGAGGAATGAGGGTAATTTGAGCATGAGGGAGACAGGGAATTCAGGAACGGACGCAGCTAACGTGAAGAAACTTTGGGGGGATTTTCAGGATGACCACAAAAATACCATCCTGCACACAGTGAGTAGGGAGCTGGCCTTGACATTGTACAACCACGATCACATTTAATGCACGTGACTATTATTACTCTCATTTTCCAACCAGTCATGGAAACTGAGCTGCAGAGAGGCAGACTTATCTGATCAGGATACCAGAAGAAGCAACCCAGGCTACAGTCCCAGGCTGTTTGGCAACGGGATGTCCTGGGGACAATAGCCTTGAGTTCAGGTTGGAGAAGGAATTTGTAGGGTCCCAGGAGGCTGTGTTCACCATCATGATGTGACTACCTTAGATGTTAACGGTATTTGGAAGGGATTTTCAGTCTCGTAATAAGTCTGTGAAAAGAATTTTAAAAGGCAAACCATGAACAGCTAGCGAGCTTAGGAAATACAAGTATGTATACAAGGAAGGGAAGTTAGGCACATCTCAGTATTTAGAGAACTCACATAATGTAAGCTTGGGTATTCATTTAGTAAACATTGGTGATGTAGCCATATCAGGAAGCTGAATAGAAAGGAAGTGTGTGTGTGTGTGTGTGTGTGTGTGTGTGTGTGCAGGCACTTGAGGGAATGGTGATTGGGCAAAAAACGAAAAGCCATCATCCTCCAAACAGAAAGTTAATAGATACCATCTAAAGTTAAGAAACACAAAAGATTTCTGGGCAAATATGTTATTTCAAAATATAAAGTAGATCCCAGAAAAAAAATAGGAGTGAACATTGAGGGCAAGACATAAGCTTAAGGTCCTGCTTCATCTTTTGAGCTTTATACATGTATCACTTTGACAAGAATAAAAAGAATAAAAACTACATTTAAAATTAGAGGCCAGTCATGGTGGCTCACATCTGTAATCCCAGTGTTTTAGAGGCTGAGGTAGGAGGATCACCAGAGGCTAGGAGTTTGAGACCAGTCTGGGTAACACAGTAAGACCCTGTCTCTACAAAAAAAATTAAAATTGGTTTCGTATGATGGTATGTGCCTGTGGTCCCAGCTACTCGGGTGAGTATGATAGACACTAGTGCCTACTTGAGGGTGGAGGGCAGGAGGAGAATGAAGTTTGAAAAACTACCTATCCAGTATTATGCTGATTACCTGGGCAATACAATTATCTGTACACCAAAGCCCCACAGCGTGCAATTTACCCATGCAACAAACCTGCACATGTACCCCTTGAACCGGAAATAAAAGTTGGAAAGAAAAAAGAATAGGCCAGGTGCGGTGGTTCACGCCTGTAATCCCAGCACTTTGGGAAGTGAGAACATGCAGTATTTGGTATTCAGATCCTGCATTAATTTGCTCAGGATAATGGCCTCCAGCTACATCCACGTTGCAGCAAAGGATGTGATTTCCTTCTTTTTCATGGCTGCATAGCATTCCACGGTGTGTATGTACCATGTTTTCTTTATCCAATCTAGTCATTTATGGGCATTTTGGTTGATTCAGCCCAGGAGTTCAAGACTTCAGTGAGCTGTGATTACACCACTGCATTCCAGCTCAGGTGACAGAGTGGAGACCCTGTCTCTAAAATAAACAAATAAGTAAATTAAATTAAAGAAGTATTCTTTTCTTTTCTCTTTTGAGACAGAGTCTCGCTCTGTCGCCCAGGCTGGAGTACAGTGGCGTGATCTCGGCTCCTGGGTTCAAGTGATTCTCCTGCCTCAGCCTCCCGAGTAGCTGGGATTACAGGCGACTGCTACCATGCCTGGTTCATTTTTGTAGTTTTAGTAGAGACAGGGTTTCACCATGTTTGTCAGGCTGGTCTCGAACTCATGACCTCAGGTGATCCGCCTGCCTCGGCCTCCCAAAGTGCTGGGATTACAGGCGTGAACCACCGCACCTGGCCTATTCTTTTTTCTTTCCAACTTTTATTTCCGGTTCAAGGGGTACATGTGCAGGTTTGTTGCATGGGTAAATTGCACGCTGTGGGGCTTTGGTGTACAGATAATTGTATTGCCCAGGTAATCAGCATAATACTGGATAGGTAGTTTTTCAAACTTCATTCTCCTCCTGCCCTCCACCCTCAAGTAGGCACTAGTGTCTATCATACCCTTCTTTGTGTCCATGTGAACTCAATGTTTAGTTCTCAGTTAGAAGTGAGAACATGCAGTATTTGGTATTCAGATCCTGCATTAATTTGCTCAGGATAATGGCCTCCAGCTACATCCACGTTGCAGCAAAGGATGTGATTTCCTTCTTTTTCATGGCTGCATAGCATTCCATGGTGTGTATGTACCATGTTTTCTTTATCCAATCTACTCATTTATGGGCATTTTGGTTGATTCCATGTCTTTGCTATTGTGAATAGTGCTGCGATGAACATACATGTGCATGTGTCTTTATGGTAGAATGATTTATATTCCCTTTTTTTTTTTTTTGAGACGGGAGTCTGGCTCTGCCGCCCAGGCTGGAGTGCAGTGGCTCAATCTCGGCTCACTGCAAGCTCTGCCTCCCAGGTTCACGCCATTCTCCTGCCTCAGCCTCTCCGAGTAGCTGGGACTACAGGCGCCCGCCACCACGCCCGGCTAATTTTTTGTATTTTTAGTAGAGACGGGGTTTCATCGTGGTCTCGATCTCCTGACCTCGTGATCCGCCCACCTCAGCCTCCCAAAGTGCTGGGATTACAAGCGTGAGCCACCGCGCCCAGCAGAATGATTTATATTCCATTGGGTATATGCCCAGTAGCGAGATTGTGGGGTCAAATGGTGGTTGTGTTTTAAGTCCTTTGGGAAATCTCCAGACTGTTTTCCACAGTGGCTGAACTAATTTACACTCCCACCAACAGTCTATAAATGTCCTCTTTTCTCTCAGCTTTGCCAGCATCTGTTATTTTTTAACTTTTAATAACAACTCAGACGACAACTTTAAATTTAATTTTAAAATTTAGACTGACAACGTTCCATGTGTAAGTGAATATTCAAAATTTATCTTGGCTGGGCCTGATGGCTCATGCCTGTAATCCCAACACTTTGGGAGACTGAGGCAGGTGGATTGCTTGAGCTCAGGAATCTGAGACGGCCTGGGCAACATGGTAAAACCCTGTGTCTACAAAAAATACAAAAATTAGCAGGGCATGGTGGTGTGTACCTGTGGTCCCAGCTAGTTGGGAGGCTGAGGTGGAAGGATCTCAGGAAGTCACGGCTGCGGTGAGCTATGATCACACCACTGCACTCCAGCCTGGGTGACAGAGCAAGACCTTGTCCCCCACCCCAAAAAAAGGTATATTATCCACTTTAAATTTTGATTAAATGATTAAACAACACAGGTCAATTGATTTCCTTTCTATGTTGTCAAAAACAATAGCTGAGTTTGCTAGGTTAAAAAGAAGCAAGAATTTTTGAGAGCTTGGAATTGCGCGGTGGAGAGTTCAAAAGCAGCGAGATAGCCTCTGTGTCATCACTGCTGATGGAAACTGGCTCTTCATGGGAAGGTGGAGATGCAGGAGGAAACTAGTGAGAGGCATTCTGTGGTCCTTGACCGAGGGCTAGAAGCATTACCCCCATAGAGAGAGGACTTCCACACAGAAGCTTGGTGATGTTGGCAGAATAATGTTACTAAAGGACATCCATACCCTAATCCCTGGAACCAGTGGCTACATTGCCTTACATGGTCAAAGGGACTTTGCAGATGTGATAAAGTTAAGGATCTTGAGATTGGGGGTTGATCGTAAATGATCCACATGTGTCCAATGTCATCACACGCATCCTTATAAGAGGGAAGTAGGAGGTCAGAGTCAAAGACGAAGACATGAGGATGGAAGCAGAGGTGGAATGATGTGCTTTGGAGATAAGGGGCTGTGAGCCAAGGAATGTGGGTGGTTTCCAGAATATGGCAAAGCTAAGGAAATTAATTTTACCCCTAGAGCTTCCAGAAAGAACCAGTTTTGACAACATCTTGGTTTCAGCCTATGATGTGATGTGAATTTTTGTCCCCACCTGTATTAGTTCCTTCTCACGTTGCTAATAAAGACATACCCAAGACTGGGTAATTCATAAAGGAAAGATGTTTAATTGACTCACAGGTCAGCATGGCTGGGGCTTCAGGAAACTTACAATCATGGTGGAAGGAGAAGCAAACACATCCTTCATGTGGCGCCAGCCAGGAGAAGTGCAGAGTGAAGCAGGGGAAAGTCCCTTATAAAACCATCAGATCTCATGAGAAGTCACTCACTATCATGAGAACAGCATGGAGGTAACTGCCCTTATGATTCAATTACCTCCCACTGGCTCCCTCCCATGACACCTGGAGATTATGGGAACTACAGTTCAAGATGAGATTTGAGTAGGGACACAGCCAAACCATATTGCCACCCAAGTCTCCTGTTGAATGGTAATCCGTGATGTTGGAGGAAGGGCCTGGTGGGAGGTGGTTGAATCATAAGGGCAGACTTCCCCCTTGCTGTTCTTATGATAGTGAGCGAGTTCTCCCAAGATCTGGTTGTTTAAAAGTGTGTAGCACCTCCACCTTTGCTCTCTTCTTCCTTCTCCAGCCATATAGAATGTGCCTCCTTCCTCTTCGCCTTCTGCCATGATTGTAAGTTTCCTGAGGCCTCCCCAGCCATGCCTCCTGTACAGCCTGCAGAACCGTGAATCAATTAAACCTCTCTTCTTTATCAATTAGCCAGTCTCAGTTACTTTTAGCAATGTGAGAACAGACTAACACAGCCTGTAAGACCCATTCTGAACTTCTGACTTACAGAACTGTAAGATAGTCCATTGATTGTGTTAAGTCACTAAGTGTGTGAGAATTTGTAACAGCAGCAATGGGAAACTCGTATACTTGGTGTTTCCAACTCGTGCTGATGATGCCTCCCAATTTGAGCAATCCAATCTTGAATTGGGCTACAGCTGGTTTCCCTGTCACCGTCCCATTCAACAATGTAGATGTAGGAATTGTTGGGCCAGGCACAGCGGCTCATGCCTGTAATCCCAGCACTTTGGGAGGCTGAAGAAGGTGGATCACTTGAGGTCAGGAGTTCGAGACCAGCCTGGCCAGCATAGTGAAATCCCATCTCTACTAAAAATACAAAAATTAGCCAGGCATGGTGGCGGGCACCTGTAGTCCCAGCTACTCAGGAGGCTGAAGTAGAAGAATCGCTTGAACTTGGGAGGCGGAGGATGAAGTGAGCTAAGATCGCGCCACTGCACTCCAGCCTGGGTGACAGAGCAAAACTCCATCTCAAACAAAACAAAACAAAAACAATGTAGATGTAAGAATTGTAAATTCTTCATCTTTTTTTTTTTTTTTTTTAGAGATGGGATCTTGCTATGTTGCCCAGGCTGAGCTCAAATTCCTGGGCTCAAAGGATCCTCCCGCCTCAGTCTCCTGAATAATTGGGACCAGCACCTGGCTTGTAAATTATTTGTTTCAGTTATTTTGCTTAAATATATTATTTTATTTATTCTTTTCAATATTTCTTTTCTACATATTTCTTTTTTTGAGACAGAGCCTCACTCTGTTGCCCAGGCTGGAGTGCAGTGGTGCGATCTTGGCTCACTGCAACCTCCGCCTCCCGGGTTCAAGCAATTCCCCTGCCTCAGCCTCCCAAGTAGCTGGGATTACAGGCGCCCACCATCACGCCCAGCTAATTTTTGTATTTTTAGTAGAGACAGGGTTTCACCATGTTTGCCTGGCTGGTCTCGAACTCCTGACCTCAGGTGATCCGCCCACCTCGGCCTCCCAAAGTGCTGGGATTACAGGCGTGAGCCACAGCACCTGGCCTTCTTTTCTACATATTTCTATACTCTTTTTTTTCTTCTGTATGTTTTTTTTTTTTACTTTAAAACACATTTATATTGGCATATTCTTTTTTTAATTGACAAATCAAATATTATATGTATTTATGATGTTTTGATACATATATCCACTGTGGAATGGCTAAATTGAGCTAATTAACATTCCCTAACATAGTTATGTTTTTGTGGTGAGAACACTTAAAATCTACTCTCGTAGTAATTTTCACTTAACAGTGAATGTCTTCACCATTCACCAACAATAAAATATATTGTTATGTACTGTGGTCATCATGCTATAAAATAGATCTCTTGAACTTATCCATCCTGTCTAACTGACATTTTGTGTCTTTTTTTGGGGGGGAGTTCTTTTTTTACAGACATGGGCTCTCACTCTGTTGCTCAGGCTGGAGTGCAGTGGTGTAATCATGCCTCACTGCAGCCTTGAAATCCTGGGCTTGAGATTCCCATGCCTCAGCCTCCCAAATAGCTGGGACCACAGGTGGGCGGCACCATGCCCAGCTAACTGAAATTTGCTTTTTTGGCAGAGGTAGGATCTCACTATATTGCCCAGGCTCATTTTTTTGTCATTGACCAATATCTTCAGTGAATATATTTGCTATTTGATTATATGTGGCAGGATATTGCTCTGTTTGACTAGCTCTCTGAAGGTGGTTAGTGTGACCCAGCACAGATGCTCAGTGAATACGTCTTCATGAGTTCAGTTATACTTGAAGGTGGATGATGATAAAGATGGGACTTAATACCCCATTTCTGACATAACATTGGACATCTTTGGAAGGAACTTTGGGAGGCAGCTCATTGTAACAAGAAGATGGACTTACAATAAGATAAGATATGGTCTGATTAGAGGAATGCAAATCCAAACCGCAGTGAGAGACCATCTCACGCCAGTCAGAATGGCAATTATTAGAAAGTCAAAAACCAACAACCTGGTGAGGTTGCAGAGAGAAAGGAAGGCTTTTACACTATTGGTGGGAGTGTAAATTAGTTCAACACTGTGGGACAGTGTGGTGATTTCTCAAAGATCTAGAGGCAAAACTATCATTTAACCCACCAATCTTATTGCTGGGTATATACTCAAAGGACTGTAAATTACCCTATTATAAAGATACATAGACGTGTATGTTTATTGCAGCACTATTCACAATAGCAACAACATGGGATCAACACAAATGACCATCAGTGGTAGACTGGATAAAGAAAATGTGGTCCATAGACACCATGGAATACTATGCAGCCATAAAAAGGAGTGAGATTATGTCCTTTGCAGGAACATGGATGAAGCTGGAAGCTGTTATCCTCAGGAAACTAACACAGGAAGAGAAAACCAAATACTGCATGTTCTCACTTATAATTGGGAGCTGAATGATGAGAACACATGGACACATTGTGGGGAAGAGCACACTCAGGCCTGTTGTAAGCAGGGGCAGGGGGAGGGAGAGCATCGGGAAGAATAGCTAATGGATGCCAGGCTCAATACCTGAGTAATGAAATGTACATGAAAACCATAATGAGTTGCCATCTCGTGCCAGTTGGAATGGCGATTATTAAAAAGTGAAAAACAATAAAGCAGCATGGCCCACGTTTGCCCACGAAACAACCTGCACAGCCTGCACTGATACCCCTGGACTTAAAATAAAAGTTGAAGGAAAAAGAAAAAAGATATGGTCTGACTACCTGGGGCCACTTTCTAGTTGACATGATATCATCCACAGTAATTCACTTGGCTGGGTCTCAGAATTTTTGCCTGATAAATGAGGTAACAGTGGTTACTTCACAGAGTTTTGGGGAAAAAAGCATATAGGCTACTGTGATAGGCAGAATAATGGCTCCCCAAAGATGTCCACACCTGAATCCCTGGAACCCGGGAACAGCTGATCTTGCACGGTCAGGGGGACTTTGCAGATGTGATGAGGTTAAGGATCTTGAGATGGGAGATGCCCCTGGATGACCCAGGTGGGCCCTAAATGCTGTCACAGGCTCCTTCTAAGAGGGAGGCAGCAGAGTCCAAATTGGAGAAGGAGACATGAAAATGGAAGCTGAGATGGGAGTGAGGGAGAGCCGTGAGCTTGGAAACGCTAGAAGCTAAAAGAGGCAAGGAAAGAGATCCTCCCCACAGCCTCCAGAAAGAACCAGCGCTGATGGGTTTCCTAAGAGACAGAAACTTTCTCTGTCACCCGGGCTGGAGTACAGTGCTACAATCACGGCTCACTGCAGCCTTGAGCTCCTGGGCTCAAGTGATCCTTCCACCTCACCCTCCCTAGTAGCTGGGACTACATGCAGGCACCACAACACTCAGCTAATTTTTGGTATTTTTTGTAGATAGGGAGTCTTGCATATTGCCCAGGCTGGTCTTGAACTCCTGGCCTCAAGCAATCCTCCTGCCTCAGCCTCCCAAAGTGCTGGGATTACCAGTGTGAACCACTGTGCCCAGTCGACACCTTAATTTTATCTCCATGAGCCTCATGTGGGGCTTCTGACCTCCAAAACTATAATACATTTGTTTGCGTTAGGCATATACATTTGTGGTGATTTTTTACAGCAGCATTACAAAACTAACATGGATTGCATTTGGGAATTTGGGAAAAGCTCATTTATTGCCTAATGTAGACAAGCTTCTTAATAAACGGTAGGTCCCCCCCTTCCCTCCCTTCCTTCTTTCTTTTTGAAAGACAAACCCACCTATGTATTATAGGACTCTGAGTATTACTAATAATAGATCCTATGGGAAAAAATGATGATGGTTATATAAATAACAACCCACTTATTTTCTTCTCATCTTGTTACCAAGTATAATAAATTGATCTTGACGTGCAAATGCATGAGAAGCATGATTTTCGTGCTGATTCATGATTAGCATACTTTTCTGGTGCTCAGTAATTTTAAAGTGTTTCACTCTGTTTTTCCCAAAGACAAACACACTAAGATCATAAGAAAGAACTACATGCTTTTATTCTCTGCCTCTGAGCTAAATCCACTGGGGTATTTGCCTAGGAGTTTTGGGGAAACACTGAGAAAAAAAAAGAAAGACAGAATACTATCTTTTTTTTTTTTTTGAGACAGTCTTGCTTTGTTGCCCATGCTGGAATGCAGTGGTGCAATCTCAGCTCACTGCAACCTCTGCTTCTTGGGTTCAAGAGATTCTCCCACCTCAGCCTCCTGAGTAGCTGGGATTACAGGCACTCCAATACACCTGCTAATTTTTGTATTTTTATTCGAGACAGATTTTCATCATGTTGGCCAGGCTGGTCTCAAACTCCTGACCTCAGGTGATCTGCCTGCCTCAGCCTCCCAAAGTGCTGGGATTACAGGCATGAGTGACCATGCCTGGCCCTATTAATTTTTATTTATTGCTTTTATTTTTATTTTTATTTTTTGAGATGGAATCTTGCTCTGTCACCCACACTGGAGCGCAGTGGCACGATGTCAGCTCACTGCAACCTCCACCTCCCAGGTTCAAGCAATTCTCCTGCCTTAGCCTCCCAAGTAGCTGGGATTACAGGTGCCCGCCACCATGCTCAACTAATTTTTGTATTTTTAGTAGAGACAGGGTTTCACCATGTTGGCCAGGCTGGTCTCGAACTCCTAACCTCAAGTGAGTCACACGCCTGGGCCTCCCAAAGTGCTGGGATTACAGCCGTGAGCCACAGTGCTCAGCCTCTATTAATTTTTAATATGTCCTGGATTGTGGGAATTAATGAATTCTAGGTAAGAAGCACAAAAATTTAGACAGCCTTGGAAATGTCGTCCTGATTCCCTGCATTAGATATATTGAGTGTGGCCAGGTCTGTGGCCTTATTTTGGGTAAATTCTGGGTTGAAGTCCAGCTGAATGGACTAAAGCCATTTTCCCATTTAAGGGGATATCCCATAGTGATATCAGCTCCTGTGTTTTAACTGAATTTCAGGTTCAGTCACTCACTGCTGGCAGAGTTCAATTAACAAGAGTGAGGTCTGATAAAGAAAGTGACTTTTTATTCCAAAGCTAGCTTAGGGGAAGAAGTACATGCTTCCTGCTTTAAGAGTACTGCTTTGCTTCTGGCACAGAAAGTAGGGGCTTTTTTTTTTTTTTTTTTTTTGAAACGGAGTCTCGCTCTGTCACCCAGGCTGCAGTGCAGTGGCGTAATCTCGGCTCACTGCAAGCTCCGCCTCCTGGGTTCACGACATTCTCCTGCCTCAGCCTCCTGAGTAGCTGGGATTACAGGCGCCTGCCACCACCCCCGGCTAACTTTTGTATTTTTAGTAGAGACGGGGGCTTCACCGTGTTAGCCAGGATGGTCTCGATCTCCTGACCTCGTGATCCGCCCGCCTCGGCCTCGCAAAGTGCTGAGATTACAGGTGTGAACCACCGTGTCCAGCCAGTAGTGGCTTTTAAATGGGGGTGACTTGGCATGAATGGAATGCAGGGGAAGGGGCGAGCAGGTGGGGGTCCGTGTAACTCACTTATCTACAGGGTGGTTGAGCTGGTGCACTCACGGACAGAGATAGGTTGTAAATTGACCATTGCCTCAGGATACTCTCCAGGTGGGAGAGGGTTCCCTAGCGGGCACACTCTTGGTTGTAAGCCGACCGTGATCTCTGGAGGCACTCTCCTGGTGGAAGACGAGCTGTGGAGCGTTTAAGTAAGCACACAGTAGGTCAGTAGATAAGCATGCAATATAAGGCGTTTCTGGCGAAGGAAAGGTAAAAGGTTATAATTGCATTTCTTTTTCTTTCTTTTTTTTTTTTTTTTTTTTTTTTTTTTTGAGACGGACTCCGTCGCCAGGCTGGAGTGCAGTGGCGTGATCTCGGCTCATTGCAACCTCCGCCTCCTGGGTTCAAGCAATTCTCCTGCTTCAGCTTCCCGAGTAGCTTGGGACTACAGGCGACCGCCACCATGCCCAGCTAATTTTTGTATTTTTAGTAGAGACGGGGTTTCACCACGTTGGCCAGGATGGTCTCCATCTCTTGACCTCATTATCCGCCCAACTCGACCTCCCAAAGTGCTGGGATTACAGGTGTGAGCCACCGTGCCCAGCCCTATAATTGCATTTCTAAAGAGCTAAGTAGGAAGTGACGAACAGGAGAAAAGGAGAAAAGACAAAAAAGAGCAAAAAATAATTTTAAAAATTCATTCTCTTTCTCTTAGGAAAATGGGGGTAATGGCCAGGCGCGGTGGCTCACGCCTGTAATCCCAGCACTTTGGGAGGCCGAGGCGGGTGGATCACGAGGTCAGGAGATCTAGACCATCCTGGCTAACACGGTGAAACCCCGTCTCTACTAAAAATACAAAAAATTAGCCGGGCGTGGTGGCGGGCACCTGTAGTCCCAGCTACTCGGAGAGGCTGAGGCAGGAGAATGGCGTGAACCCGGGAGGCGGAGCTTGCAGTGAGCCGAGATTGCGCCACTGCACTCCAGCCTGGGCAACGGAGTGAGACACCGTCTCAAAAAAAAAGAAAGAAAAATGGGGGTAACGGGTTACAATGTGACCTTCCTATGGGAAGGGCAAGTTGCAGTAGTACAAAATGCAGACTTGTGCCTTCGGGTGCCCCCTGCAAGGGTGCATTACAGAACTCATGAAAGGAACAGCCCAGGTACCTGCCGAGCACATAGACTCATTGAGGAGGCAGCAGAACGGTTTGGAGGTTACACCCTCTCTCATTATTTCCTCTAAGCCTTTTATCCTAAAGGCATGACCTATTTTGGAAATGAATGTGGAGACAAATGCCAATTTTGGAGACAAATGCCAGCTTCTTCAGTTAGGAACTCAGCCAGTCTGGGCTTGTGCAGTTAAGAGACTAATGGCATGGAATCTTCTTAGCTTGTAGGTTAAATGCTGCTAAGTGGAGAGAGAGTCTGATGTGGAGCTTGGAAGAAGCCTTTGCAATGTCAGCTCGGGATTCCCTGGGGCCAATCATTTAAGGTACCGGTGAGTCCAGTCCATTGTCTTGACCTTCCCTTGCCAATGTTTGGGGGTTTTGTCATGTTTTCTGCTTGTCACTTAGAAACGAGGCACAATGAAAAGAGGTCAAACCAAATGTGTTCAGTTTTGTTACAGCTCTGGTGAATGCTAAGGAATAGAAGGAGTAAAAATGAGAGAAAGGAGGGGAATTTTAGATTTTTCCTAAATTTTAATTCTGTACATTGTCATTGTTTTATAAGCATAAATGTACATGTGCATACACACACATACACACCTATAACTCCCATGCATCCACCCACACATTTATTCATCCATCCATCATTCCATCCATCCACCCACCTACTTACCCGTCCGTCCATCTATCCACCCACCCATCCATACATACACCCACCCTCTCACCTACCTATCCATCCATCCATCCACCCATCTACCTATCCACCCAGTCATCCATTTACTCACATGCCCACCTACCCCTCCATCCATCCACCCACCCATCCATCCATCCATCCACCCACCCACCCACCCTCTCACCCATCCATCCATACATCCAACTACCCAGTCGACCATCTATACACATGCCCACCTATCCCTCCATTCGTCCATTCACCTACCCATCTATTTACTCACGTGCCCACCTACTCCTCCATCCATCCACCCACCCACCTATCCATCCACCCTCTCATCCATCCATCCATCCATCCATCCACACACCCATCTACCCATCCATCCACCCATATGCCCAGCTATCCCTCCCTCCATCCATCCTCCCACCCATCCATCTACCTATCCATCCACCCACTCATCCATCCATACATCATTCCATCCATCTACCCACTCACTCATCCAGCCAGCCAGCCAGCCAGCCAACCAGCCATCCAACCATCATTCCATCTATCCACCCACCCATGCACCCATTTACCCATCCACTTACCCATCTATCCATCATTTCATTCATCCATCCACACATCCATGCCACTCATCCTCCCACCTATCCATCTATCCATTCACCATTCCACCCGTCCTCTCATCTCCCCGTCTATCCAGCCACCCATCCACTCACCCATCCATTCATCATTTCATCCATCCACCCATCCATCTACCACCAATTTGTCCATCATTCCATCCATCCATCCATCCATCCATCCATCCATCCATTCACTAACCCATGCTACTCACCCACCCACACATTCACCCACCCATCCAACTATTCATCATTCTGTCCATTTATTCACATACCCACACTACTCACCCACTCACCCCTCTACCCATCCACCTATTCACCATTCCATCCATCCTTTCATTCATCCGTCTGTCATTCATTCATCCATCCACCCATCCATCCTTCCATCCATCTTTCCATTCATCCATCCATCCAGCCAGCCAGCCAGCCAGCCAGCCAGCAAGCCAGCTATCCAGCCAGCCAGCCAGCCAGCAAGCCAGGTATCCAGCCAGCCAGCCAGCCATCTACCTACCTCACTCATCCATCCATCCATCCATCCATCCACCCACCCACCCACCAACCCACCCATCCATCCATCCACCCATTCATCTGTCTATCATCTATTTATCTATCCATCCATCAATCCATCTGTCTATCTATTTTGTATGTTTGAGGAGACCAAAATTGAGTTCCTTCTGCCTAAATGGGAAAGCAAGTTTTTATCCCTCCAGGCCCCCAAATAGAAATGAGAATGGTTCCATTTCTAAACCAAGGCTTTGGAAGCATTTAGCACCATCAGGGAATGGGGAGACATGGGAGGCTGATGGTCAGCATAACAGGCTTCTGGTTCTCTGTCCCGATGATCTCCTCTGTGCAAAGCTGACTCCTGACTTTTCATCTCAGTTTCTAAGACCCATCGTAATCTGAGCAACATGTAACATCAAAAACCCAGTTTGGTGGCTCATGTAGGTCAGCAGGAAAGTCAACTTTTGCTACTGGTCTTCCTTCTGCTTTTCCCTCTTGCTTATGTGATTGTGCCCCACACAGGTTTGTATGTCCCTCCACTCTTTCCCCCAAAATTCTTGCCATTTGATGCCCTAGGCTAAACTTTGAAAAATTGTGGTAAAATGTATATCACATAAAATTTACCAATTACATTATTTTTAACTGTACAATTTGGTAGTATTAAGTGCATTTACATTGTTGTGCAACTATCACCATGATCTATTTTCAAAACACCTTCTTCACCCCAAACAAAATTTGTGTCCCCCTTAAGTAATAATTTTTTATTTTCCCTCCCCACCAACCCCTGACAACAACCATTCTACACTCTGTCTCCAAGTATTTGACTCCTCAAGGGACTTCATGTGAGTGGAATCATATATTATTTGTCTTTTCATGACGGGCTTGTTTCACTTAGAATAACGTCCTCAAGATTTACGTATATTGTAGCATATGTCAGAATTCTCTCCCTTGAAGGCTGAATAATATTTCATTGCATTCATATACTACATTTTACTTATTTATTCATCTATGGACATTTGGGATACTTCCATCTTTTGGCTATTGTGAGTAATGCTGCTATGAACACATACAAATATCTCTTTGAGATCTTGCTTTCAATATTTTTGGGTATATACCCAGAAGTGGAATTCTATTTTCAATTGTTTTAGGGAACTATTAATACTATACTTCCCTAGACAGGGCTTTGCCTGTGTCCATAGTTGCTCCAATGTGTCCTCACTCTTATGAACCTGTCTTGTGTCCAGGTTCCAACCTACTGGGCTTGATCAAGGAGAGGACCAATTCCTATTCAGATTAACGAGGATTTTCTTATTCAGAACCATCACCAAGGACTATGATGAATAAATTGATGATGGATGCATGCATGGTACATGGATGGATGAAAGATGATGGATGGATGAATGGATGAATAGATGGATGGATGGATGAATATATTGGATGAACATATGGATGGATGAGGGTAGATAATAGATTAATGGATAGATGGGTGATGGATGGTTGGATAGATGAATAGATAATGAATTGATGGATCTAGGATGATGAATGAATAGCTAATAAATGGATGGATTGATAGATGTATACATAAAAGGATGACAGATGGATGAATGGATGGAATGGATGATGGAATACAGATGGATGGATGGATACACAGATGGATGTTAGGTGAATGAATGGATGGATGAATATATAGATGGAACATAGATAGCCTCATGGAAAAAGAACCAGAGTTCTAAAAGCTCCAGGTCTGGCCCTGACACTAATATTTTCTCCACGTGTAATTAATTTAAGCAAATCCCTTTGTGTCTAAATTGTGATGTCAGACAAGGCTGTACAGAAAATTGTGTGTTTGTGTATGCACATTGCTCATACAGGAACATTTGTGTGCCAATGTTGGCTGGGGCCCCTGGCACCCTGAGGTGGAGATGAAATTGTCTCAAGCTCCTATTTTTACTTCTCATGAAAATTCAAATCTGTTTCCCAATTTCTGTGACTTCCTTGGAGGCTGGAAGGAACGTTACCTTCTTATAGAAGCCCTGTACTCTGGATTTCTGCTTCCACACACACACCCCAGAATCTGCAATGAAAGCCAACCTCTTCTGCAACTTTCAAGCAAACACACCACACTGATGCAGCCTTCCCAGTGTAGCATAACAGACAGAGCAAAATACGGTGGTGAGGGAGAAAGCAGAGAATGAGTTTACAATGCGTTATCCTGTTTCTCACCCCTCTTTGGCTCCCTGGAATTTCCTTCTTGCTGTTCCTTCACTGATTTTGAAAATCCATCCAGCCCTCTCCAGTTTCTGCTCCCAAAACACACATCCAGCCCACTGGGGTACCCAGTGGAACATCAAGGTTTCCATTCAAGTCGATTCTCTCTTCTTCAAAGGTAGTTGTGGTTCTAAAAGCAGCATTCTTCTTTTTCCTATTTTCTGTGTATGTTTCCAATAGACTGTCAATGTTAGGCAAATTAGCCTTAAAATCAAATTGAGGCTGGGCATGGTGGCTCATGCCTGTAATCCCAGCACTTTGGGAGGCTGAGGTAGGAGGACTTCTTGAGGCCAGAAGTCTGAAACCAGCTGGGGCAGCATAGTGAGACCCTGTCTCTACAAAAAATTACAAAATAAAAATTAGCCTGGCATGGTGGTGCACACCTGTAGTCTCAGCTACTTGTAGGCTGAGATGGGAGGATCACTTGAGCCAAGGAGGTTGAGGGTACAGTGAGCTGTAATTGTCCCACTGTGCTTCAGTCTAGGCAACAGGACAAGACCCCGTCTCAAAACAGACAAAAAATCCAATTGACCTGGGGTTAGATCCTGGTCCTGAATCTCAGGTGATTTTTGTGAAATCAAGACATTTTATGTAAAGAGTTTGTCATAATGTTTGGCATTTAATAACTAAGCAATGATAAGCACTACTTAATATCAATAATAATACATTTTCCTACGTTTGATAGAGTGCCTGGTAATAATAAATAATGATACATTTTCTTATGTTTGCTACTTAGTAAATAATAGTAATCTAGTCATTATATTAATAAATACATGTTTTATGTATTTTTAATAGTTCCATATAAGCCAATGACGTTTGGCTGGGTGTTGCAGAATTAGGCACCATTTTTATAGGGGTCAAAATAAAGTCTTAAAAAATTATTCCTGTATTTGCAGATGAGTGCGAAGAGTCACAAACATTTTAAGTTATACAAAATGTAATCTTCTAAAAGTGGACTGAGTCCCCTGAAGATGAAGTGTGAGCTGCCTGGTACCTTGCTGTTTGAGAGAAGTTGTAACACCTAACATAGGTAGTCTACTTGGGGTTATGAACTGTCTATCGATGGTTCTATTTATAACTCCGCACTAGTCTGTTTCCCAGTTTCTCAGTTCCTTTAAAAAGCAGTCAGTTCCTTTAAGGAAAAAAGAAGAAGAACTATTCTGTAAGCATTTCAATTTTTTAAGCTGGTCTTCTTTCTCACTTCTCTGTGGTTGAGTCAAACCTGGAGGTTTCCTCTCTTTTTATTTGTTTTGTGTGTCTTTGCCACCTTTCTCAACCTCTCCCTGTCACGGATACTACAGCCCTCCTGCCTTTGCGTTCAGCTCTCACTGGGCCTGAGCCAATGCTAAGGATGTCTTCACCAGCTGGAAGAATCAGAGTTTAGGGCCGGGACATGTCAGTATCTGATGACCCAGAAATTCCTCATCCATAAGTAGCTTGACAGTCTTCTCCCTAACTTTCACCGAACCAATCAATTTCCATGCTAGAAAGAGATGTCAGACTTGGCCCTTGGGACTCTCTCTTGGTTAAATTGGTCTTGCTCTTGTATTTTGGCCCTCTGTTGCCTTCAACTGTCTAAGTATAGCACTCAGCTGCTGACTTAATTGTGAATTTTGCACCAATTGCTAGCTCTTGCTGCTTTGCTTTGTGGAAATAAACAAAGACCAACAACATGAGAAGAAATGAAGGTTGTCTCTTCAGAGATTGCCATAGCAAGGGGTTCAGCCACATCATCCATCTATGTTTCCATTCATCCATCCATTTTTCCATCTATTCATCCATTCATGCATACATTAGATATCCATCTATCAATCCACCCATCCATCCATCCATCCATTCATTCATTCATCCATTATATATTCATCCACTCACCCATTATATTTTCATCCATCCATCCATCTATTCATCCATTGGTCCACCTGTTATATACCCATCTATCCATCCATTTATACATTATCTATTTATCCATCCATTGATTTATTCATCATCCATCAATTTATACATTATCTATTCATCTGTCCATCATCCATCCATCAGTCCACCCACCATCCATTTATCCCTCCCTCCATCCATCACCCATCCACCCACCCATACATCAATCTATACATCCACCCACCCATCCACCCATCCATCTATTCATCCATCATCCACCCATTCATCCATTATATATTTATCAATTCATTCATCAATCATCCATCTATCGATTCATCCATCTATCTATCCATTCATTTACCCATTCATTATTCACCCATCAATCTATCAATATTTCTATCACTCATCCATCTATTATATCTCCATTTTTCCATCCATCTATTCATCCATCCATCATCAATCCATTTTCTATTCATCCATCCATACATTAATTTACACATCATCTATTCATTCATCATCCATCCATTCATTCATCATTTTATGTTCATCCAATCATCCATTATCTATGCACCCATCCATCCATCCATCCATCAATCTATCCATGATTCATTTATCTATCCATTCAATATCTATTCATCCATCTACCCACTATTCATCTACTAAAAAGCATTTGGCAGAGACTCACAGGCAGGCAGAGAAGCAGGACAGCTTCATAGTGGAGAAAAAGGGAGGCTTCAGGTGTGCCCTGACTGGAGGTGGCTGGCACAGGGAGCTGTAGGAGGCTCACTACAGGCAGGACATTCCATATTATTGGTTACAAGTGCATGTGTGGCAGTCTCTTGTTGGTCCTAATTTAGAAGTAGGACAAAAATTAGGAATGCTGTCAGTTATTAAACAAGTCGTGGTCATTTGGGGCCAATGATTACAGGGGTCATTGTTTGACTTCCTGGACTGTTACTAGAGACAGTGGTCTGATTTACTATAAGCATGATTTGCAGCTAGTAGGCTGGCTTTTGGGACTGGTTACTACGGGCAGTGGATTGATTTCTAGGCTGGTTGCTGTAGATCTTGGGTCAGGATTCTGTATACATGGCCTAGTCATTGTCTGTTTGTATTTTCAGTCTCTCAGCTCCATGCAGCAGACTGTGTTCCGACATACCAAAATCAGACCTGGTGTGGCTTCAGAGCTGGGCAAGCCTCTTTGGCCAGTGACCTCACCCCAGAATTGCAAGTCCCCCTGAACCCAGATCTGCCCATTTCTCCTTTTAGTTTCTGTTTCCTGCACGTTTACCCTCGCAATTTCTGCAAAATCTGGGTCCAATTCACATCATTTATCAGGGTTTGGCAAACTTTCTCTGTAAAGGCCTACATGCTCAGTATTCTTGGCTTTGCAGACCACGCGGTCTCTGTAGCAACAGGTCAACTCTGTCGAGGAAGTTGAAAACAGACATAGACAATACTTAAATGAACAGGAGCACCTGTGTTCCCATAAAACTTTATTTATAAAAAACAGACCCCTGCCTTATGTATCATTAGTACATAGTGTTGAATAGAGTTAGAGCCAGTTTAGATCTCAGAGTTGATGTTGTAGCATACAATATGGCAAAGGAAAGCACTTAAATCGGCTTACGAGTAGCTATAACTCCATGTTAGCTAACGAGTTTGTTCAGTACGTCTGTTTCCTGCTGTCATCATTTGTGTTTTATCTTGTCTCTTATAATTCAGTGGCTACTACAGGAGGCCCTATGTGTCTTTCTCATGGGCTTCAGAGAGAAAATAAAGACAAAAATCAACTTCTCTGTAGAGAGATGATGTCTTTTCTGTTACTTGAATACAACAATTGAATTGAAAAGAATTCAACAAATACAAGTTATATATGAGAAAATATTTTCATTAAGGAGTGGGTCTCAAATTTTTAGTCTCAGGACCCCTTTATATCCTTAAAAATTATGAAGAACCCCATTTTTCAGGAGCCATCTGACCGTTTTCCACAGTGGCTGCACAATCTTACATTCTCACCAACACTCTAGGAGGGTTCCAATTTCTCCACACGCTCACCAGCACTTGTTATTATCCGACCTCGACGCTAGCTATCCTAGTGGGTATGAAGTCAATCTGATGGTGGGCTTTTAAGAAAAATTTTAGATTTAAGGGGTACATGTACAGGTTTGTTACATGGATATATTGCATGATGCTGAGGTTTGGGCTTCTGTTGAGCCTGTCACCCACATAGTACTCAATGGTTAGTTTTTCAACCCTTGTTCCCCCTCTCTCCCCTTTGTAGGAGTCCCCAGGGTCTACTTTTCCCATGTTTATGTCCGTGAGTACCCAATGTTTAGCTCCCACTTATAAGTAAGAACATGCTTTGATTTTCTGTTCCTGTGTTAGTTCACTTAGAATAATGGCCTCCAGCTCCATCCATGTTGCTGCAAAGGGGATGATTTCATTCTTTTTTATGGCTGTGTCGTATTCCATGGTGTATATGTACCACATTTTCTTTATCTACTATTGATGGGCACCTGGGTTGATTCCATGTCTTTGCTACTATGACTAGTACTGCTAGAAACATATGAGTGCAGGTGTCTTTTTGGTAAAAAGATTACTTTTCCTTTAGATAGTTACCCAGTCATGCAATTGCTAGATCAAGAGGTAGTTCTAGTTTGAGTTCTTTGGGAAATCTCCAAACTGCTTTCTGCAAGGGCTGAACTAATTTACATTCCCACCAGTGGTGTGTAAGCATTCTGATGGTATCTTGAATTTGCATATCTTTGATGGCCAATGATATTGACTATCTTTTCGTGTGTTTATTGGTCACTCTTGTATCTTTTTTGGAGGGATGTACAATTCAAATCCTTTACCCGCTTATGTTTTTATTTTATATTTTTATTTTTTTCTGAGAGAGTCTTGCTCTGTTGCCCAGGCTGGAATGCAGTGGCACAATCTCGGCTCACTGCAACCTCCTACTCCCAGGCTCAAGCAATTCTCATACCTCAGACTCCCAAGTAGCTGGGATTACAGGTGCACGCCACCACGCCCAGCTAAATGTTTGTATTTTTAGTAGAGATGGGGTTCCACCATGTTGGACAGGCTGGTCCTGAACTCCTGACCTCAAGTGATTCACCCACCTCAACCTTCCAACATGTTGGGATTACAGGAGTGAGCCACTGTGCCTGGCCCTACCCATTTTTTGTTTGTTTGTTTGTTTTGTTTTGTTTTTGAGAGGGAGTCTCACTTTATCACCCAGGCTGGAGTGCAGTGGTGTGATCTTGGCTCACTGCAACCTCTGCCTCCCAGATTCAAGCAATTCTCCTGCCTCAGCCTCCCTAGTAGCTGAGACTACAGTCACGAGCCACTACACCCGGCTAATTTTTGCATTTTTGTGGAGACGGGGTTTCATCATGTTGGCCAGGCTGGTCTCAAACTCCTGACCTCAGGTGATCTGCCCACCTGGGCTTCCCAAAGTGCTGGGATGACAGGCGTGAGCCACCGTGCCCAGCCCCTACCCACTTGTAAATTGAATTTTTAAAGTAATTTTATTGTTGAGTGAAAAGGATGATTTCTATATTACGGACACAAGTCTCTAATCAGTTACATGATTTGCAAACATTTTCTCCCCGCCGTGGTTGTCATTTCCTTTCTTGGTGGTGTCCTTTGAAGCACAAAGGTTTCAGTTAAGAGAGGCCTCAACTCTGTAACTGAATTGTTTTTTCAACTATGAGAAATGACATGAGAGGATTAAAGACAACTTTGCGACAAATGTTTTTCTTTGACTGAACTTGCTTGAACCTGCCCCAGACTGAAATTCACGAGAAGATACAAAAAGCGAGCAATGGTTTCTACATTTTCCTTGTTTTAAAATGTTGGTATCACATGAACCATTACTTTCTTAGGTGTGCTCTCCCAGTTGACTGTCAGTTATGAATCTCAGAGTTTTATCTTTGACACCATCTTGGTGGGTCATGAATTTGCTTTAATAGTGCCAGAGAGAATTAAGAGGCCTTAAAAGGGACAATAAATCACCAGTAAAAACAGTCAGCCCCTTAAAAACTCTATAACATACTTTTAGAAAGTAGACGCTTTCCCCCAACCAAACAATGGCTGAGTATTTTGGAATGTGGTTAGGCAGGAGCTTATGCCATTCACAAAACGAAAACACTTTCTGCCAAATTCTTCAAAATGTCGGGAGTAGTATGCTGGCTTTGGGTTTGAAAAGTGGGAATTTGGCTTGAAAAATATACATTTATATTGTAGCTAAAAACCTGCATTTGGCTGACGATGTGTAGAGATAAAGAAGATTGGTTTGGGATGTCTAATCATTTTAAACAAATACTGCTTATTATTCTTATTGTTATTTTAAAATTTTATCATTATTACTATTTTATTATAGAGACGGGGTTTCGCCATGTCACCCAGAGTGGTCTCAAACTCTTGGGCTCAAGCCATCCTCCCACCTCAGCCTCCCAGAGTGCTGGGATTACAGGCGTGAGCCACCGTGCCTGGCTGTTATCATTTTAAAAAATATGTTATTGGCCAGGCGCGGTGGCTCATGCCTGTAATCCCAGCACTCTGGGAGGCCGAGGTGGGCAGATAACTTGAAGTCAGAAGCTCGAGATCAGCCTGGCCAACACGGTGAAACCCCATTTCTACTAAAAATACAAAAATTAGCCGGACATGGTAGTGTGCACCTGTAAGTCCAGCTACTCGGGAGGCTGAGGTGGGAGAATCGCTTGAACCCGGGAGGTAGAGGTTGCAGTGAGCAGAGATCACACCACTGCACGCCAGCCTGGGCGACAGAGTGAGACTCCATCTAAAAAAAAAAAAAAAAAAGTTACCATGCTTAGAAAAAATTATTAAAATTGGATCTTTTCTTAAAATATAGGAAAAACCAGTCAGTATGCATTTATGAAATTTAAGGACATTTTTGCTAAGCACGTTTTCTTTTAAAATTCATAAAGACTTTAGTGTAAAAAACAAAGTGGATGGTATCTAGAAATATCAGCATTTGCAGAACCATAAATAACATATTTGCCAAGAGATAGCCCCTCTAAGGATGTCAATTTCTTTTTAACATTGGCCTCAAACTTCAAGCATCTGATATGTTAATTTCTGTGTCACGGCTATAAGCAGGAAAATGAGAATTTGTAGGCAAAAGTAGAAAATCTCAAGCAGATGGGAATGTGTTCAAATATGTAACCTATCCAGAAGGATTGCTCCATCAGCAGGAAGAATTCCAGCCTGGCTCTGGCAGGAGACCCCCGAATTCCAGAGCTGAAATATGCAGTCGCCAATGACGGTCACATGTGCTCTTATTCTTATTTGTATTATTTTTGAGACAGGGTCTCATTCTGTCTCCCAGGCTGGAGTGCAGTGGAGCAAACGATGGCTCACTGCAGCGTCAACCTCCTAGGGTCAAGTGATCCTCCTTATTCAGCCTCCTGAGTAGCTGGAACTACAGGCGCCATGCCTAGCTAATTTTTTTTGTTTGTTTTTATTATTATTATTTTTTTTTTTTTTAGACAGAGTCTCACCCTGTCACCCAGGCTGGAGTGCAATGGTGCAATCTCAGCTCACTGCAACCTCCGCCTCCCAGGTTCAAGCAATTCTCCTGCCTCAGCCTCCCAAGTAGCTGGGATTACAGGCGCCTGCCATCACGCCCAACTAATTTTTTGTATTTTTAGTAGAGACAGGGTTTCACTATGTTGGCCAGGCTGGTCTCAAACTCCTGACCTCGTGATCTGCCCACCTTGGTCTCCCAAATGCTGGGATTACAGGCATGAGCCACTGTGCCTGGCCCACCTAGCTAGTTTTTGTAGAGACAGGGTCTCCCTATGTTGCCCAGGCTAATTTTGAACGACTGGGATCAACTGATCCTCCTGTCTCAGCTTTCCAAAGTTCTGGGATTACAGGCATGAGCCACCACACCCAGCCTATTATTATTGTCATCATCATCATCATTGGTTTCACTAAAAATATAATGACTCCTTGCACTTTTTCTTTCTTTCTTTCTTTCTTTTTTTTTTTTTTTTGACGGAGTCTTGCGCTGTTGTCCAGGCTGGAGTGCAGTGGCCCGATCTTGGCTCACTGGAAACTCCACCTCCCAGGTTCAAGCAATTCCCCTGTCTCAATCTCCCGAGTAGCTGGGATTACAGGCACGTGCCACCACGCCTGGCTAATTTTTGTATTTTTAGTAGAGACAGGGTTTTGCCATGTTCAAGAGGCCAGGCTGGTCTCTTGAACTCCTGACCTTAAGTGATCCGCCTGCCTCGGCCTCCCAAATTGCTGGGATTACAGGTGTGAGCCACCGCGCCCGGCCATCCCTGCATTTTTTCAATTATCTTTTTTTATTTGTTCTGTAATGCTTGTAATGAAAGGAGTTGTGCAGAGCAATGCAGGGGCAAGGTGGGTGGTTTTCCTTTTGTCTATTTTATTTAGTTAATTTTTTTAGCTTTATTTTTCATTTTTTTTAAATTTTGTTTCAACAGTTTTTGGGGACAGGTAGTTTTTTGGTTATGTGGATAAGTTCCTTAGTGGTATTAATAATTTCTGAGATTTTCATGCACCTGTCACCTGAGCAGTATACACTATACCCAATATGTAGTGTTTTATCCCTCGCCCCCTTCCCCTGTTCCCCCCAAGTCCGTAAAGTTCATTATATCACTGTTATGCCTGTGCATCCTCATGGCTTAGCTCCAGTTATAAGTGAGAACATACTTAATATCATGGATATTTGCCTTTCATCCCCGACTTACTTCGCTTAGAATAATGGCCTCCAAGTCCGTCCGAGTTGCTGCAAAGGCCATTTTTCTATTTTTTAAATGAATAGCCTTTGCTTTGGGGGCAGTTTCAGGTTTATTAAAAAACTGAGCAGAAAGTCTAGGGTTCCCCTAGACCCACTTGCGTGTATATACCACAAAGTTTGCCCCATGATTGACGCCTTGCGTTAGTGTGGTACACGTGTTACAATTGATGAGCTGATAGTGGGACATTATCATTCACCAGAGTCCACAATGTCCACGAGGGCTCACTCTTTGCGCTGTGCAGTTCTATGGGTTTTGACAAATAGAGACTGACTTGTAGATATGGAATAGTATCTGCAGATACATCGTACAGAATCGTTTCACTGCCCTTAAAATCCCCTATGTTTCCTGTGTTCTTCCTCCTCTCTCTCCCCAAGGACACTGACAAACACTGATCTTTTTACTTTTTCTACAGTTTTGCCTTTTGTCTGTTTTTAATTTTTAGTCTACATAAAAATGTGACCAGGTTGAAAAGCATCATCAGAGAGTTGCTTGAATTATTCGCTTCCATAATGGTAAATCAACGGTATCACTATGCAACGAGGAACGGAAAGTAGACAGTCTTTGCCATGGCTCATCTTCATTCATTTTGTTACAGGAAAGGTGTCCTGATCCAGACCTCAAGAGAGGATTCTTGGATTTTGCGCAAGAAAGAATTCAGGGCAAGTCCACAGTGCAAAGCAAAAGCGAGTTTATTAAGAGTGTAAAGGAATAAAAGAATGGCTACTCCACAGACAGAACAGCCCCGAGGGCTGCTGGTTCCACATTTTTATGATTATTTCTTGATGATATGCTAAACAAGGGGTAGATTATTTGTGCCTCCCCTTTTTAGACCATATAGGGTAGCTTTCCGATGTTGCCATGGCATTTGTAACTGTCATGGTGCTGGTGGGAGTGTAGCAGTGAGGACCACCCGAGGTCACACTCATCACCGTCTTGGTTGTGGTGGGATTTGGCCGGCTTCTTTATTGCAAGCTGTTTTATCAGCAAGATCCTTATGACCTGTATCTCATGCTGACCTCCTGTCTCATCCTGTGATTTAGAATGCCTTAACCGTCTGGGAGTGAAGCCCAGTAGGTCCCAGCCTCATTTTATGCAGCTCCTATTCAAGATGAAGTTGCTCTGGTTCAAAGGCCTCTGACAATTTCGGTGCCTTTGTTGGGAAGGGACACTGCTTTCTGACTGAGCCAGCCCTTGGGTTCTTAGCCCATTGTTGACTTTTCTGCCAGTGGGCCAGATGGAGATCCTTGGCTCCTCCCCAAGCCCGGCTGTTTTGGGGTCTGTTACCCCGTCTGCCACTTAACAACAGCATATTGAATTTACACAGGACTCAAGGAGACAGGGTAAATATGGTGGAGCAAAATGTTAATGGCTTTATGCTTAATATGTGCCTCTTCCTAACAAAATTTTGGGATTTCAAATGTAATTTCTTTCTTTTTTAAAAATATGTATTCATCTAATATAGAATGATTTTAAAGAGTATGATTTAGTAGCATGTTGTACATTCACAATGTTGGGCAACAATCACCTCTATCTAGTTCCAAAACATTTGTATCACCGTAAAAGGAGTCCTCATACCATTAATTAGTCCCACCCCTTTCCCCCTTCCCTCAGCCCCTGGCAGTAATTCATCTGCCTTCTGTCTCTATGGGTGAACCTATAGAATGCAATTGTTTTTGGTAGCCATTATCCATCTATGAGTTAGAAGATGATTCCCACTTCCCTATCTGGTCCTTAGTGTGCAGATGACAAAAATCAAGGTAACTCACCTGGCAGGTATTTGTATTAGCAAACAGCTTACGGGGACAGAGTTTCAAAAATAACTAAATCTGTAAGCATGCATATTGGAATCAACATAGAATATTTGTAGCAGGAGCAGTAATGAAAATTTGGATAAAGCAGAAGTATGTTTGACTAAAATACATTGTTCTATTCTCCTTTTTTTTTTTTTTTTTTTTGAGACAGAGTTTCGCTCTTGTTGCCCAGGCTGGAGTGCAATGGTGCGATCTCGGCTCACTGCAACCTCCGCCTCCTGGGTTCAAGCGATTCTCCTTCCTCAACCTCCCAAATAGCTAGGATTACAGGTGCCCACCACCACGCCCGGCTAATTTTTGTATTTTTAGTACAGACGGGGTTTCGCCATGTTGGTCAGACTGGTCTCAAGCTCCTGACCTCAGGTGATCTACCTGCCTCGGCCTCCCAAAGTGCTGGGATTACAGGCGTGAGCCACCATGCCCAGCCTGTTCAATTCTTCTTGAACCAACCAGCTCCAAGGCAATTATCCCTAAAGGGGATTCAGTTGGGAGCTGCATGAGATACTCATGCAGCTATGTGAGACGTGAAAAGACATCTCACCTCCAACAGGGAAAATGCCAACCTTCCCTATCCTATTACCTATTGTATGATCCTGTCCCCAACCTCTAACACTCAGGGATAGCTCAAAGGATTGGGGCTGGACCCCTGACTCAAGGCAAGCCTCCCTTGACTGGACAGTGACTCATGACAGGTGCAGACCTGCTGGAAATTGCAAGATCATATAGGCCCTTTGTACAACATAAAAAAAATAAGACTGATAATCAGTAATTTTTAGATTTCGGATTCAATTTATAGAAGTCCTCCCCTCCAACTCCCTCAACCCACCTTGTCACCGTGGTGATCTTCATCAGTACTAAACAAGGATAAGCTTTGTTTTTTTTAGAGACAGGGTCTCACTCTGTCACCCAGGCTGGAGTGCAGTGGCACGAGCATAGCTCACTGTAACCTCCACCTCCTGGGCTCAAGCGATCCTCTTGCCTCAGCCTCTTGAGTAGCTGGGACTACAGGCACACACCACCATGCACAGGTAATTTAAAAAAAAATTGTAGAGATGGGTTCTCACCATGTTGCCCAGGCTGGTCTTGAACTCCTGGGCTTAAGCAATCGTCCCGCCTTCTCATTTCTCTGTGCCCGGGCTGAGTGTGGGAGTAGAAGATTTTGTTTGCAGAAAGGTCACCTGGACTCATTCTGATTCTAAAATTAAATGAAAACAAAAGAAAGGTAGCAAAATAAAAACAGAAAACAAAACGATCACATGGATGTACCATTTTGCCCCAATGCACGTTGCCTAAGAGAGATGATGCCTTCCCAGTTTGCCAGAGCTATGGCTCTTAGTAGGTGTCTAAGTCCATTTCGTGTTGCTGTGAAGGAATACCTGAGGCTGGGTAATTTATAAAGAAAAGTGGTTTATTTGGCTCATGGTTCTGCAGGCTGCACAAATGCGTGGCACCAGCATCTGCTTCTGGAGTGGGCTTCGGGAAGCTTCCACTCATGGTGGAAAAGGAAAGGCAGCTGGCGTGTGTAGAGATCACATAGTGAGAAAAGAAGCAAGAGAGAAAGGAGAGGACATACTAGGCTCTTTTTAACAACAAGATCATCTGGGAACAAATAGACCAGAGAACTCACCCATTACCAAAAAGTCATCATCAAGCCACTCATGAATGATCTGCCCCCGTGACCCAAACACCTTTCACCAGGCCCACTACCGACACTGAGGGTCACATTTCAACATGAGATCTGAAGGGGAGAAATACCCAAACTACATCAGTAGGTAAAGGACAGGAGAAGAGTGGTGTTCTATCAGAATCACTCAGGGAGCGTTCATGAAATATGCCTGCTTTGCCCTTCCTCCTTCTTCATGCTCGGGGGATATTCACAATACATATAAAAAATTAATCATCTTCTTGAGGACTTTCCTTATCTTTGCAATCTTTCCCTGGAGCTGGGGATAGCCAGACTCTAAATGGATAACAAATAATTTCTTTTGACATGTGCTTTCCTTTGCAATGTATGGGAAATTGAATTTCTCCCAGGAAGAAGTGGGGAGGGATCAAACCAGGCTTCAACTCAATGCATCTGTGTAATTGCTAAGAGAGAGCTGTTTCCACAATTAGGAATTATAAGTAAGTAATGATTTAGGTCTCCTTGCTGTGGAACAGACAAATGGCATGGTATTCGCACAAAGCAGAAAGTGTAATGTTGGTACTGATTGTAAATAAAATTAAAATTTGAAAAAAATCTATCCATTGTACTTGGATTTTTCACCAAAATTATTTATCCTTCTCCATATCCTTTAATCTTTTTTCTTGCTTAATCCTCCATATTCCTTTAATCTAATTTTCCTGCTTGTAAGAAGTCAAAGGTGGGGCACGGGAATGGAAAGAACTCTATTTTTCCAATAAAGATTGGGTGTCTATTAAGAGTAGATTCACCCACATATCAAAGAAAATCCAACGAGCTTCAACAAGGCAGAGGTTTATTTTGGAGAAGTTTTGAAAAGGGCAGGGCAGGGTCTATGTGACAGTTACATGGTTTTCAGGGACCAGGATACTTTTGTCTTTCTCCGCCACTCGTCTGTCTCTGAGCTACATTTCTATCAGTTCATGTTTCAAGATGGCGCCTTGAGCCCTTAGACATCATGTCCAAGATGCAAGAGAGGGAGGACACAAAAAGTACTCCATCTATTTTTGTTTTGTTTTGTTTTGAGACAGAGTCTTGCTCTGTCGCCCAGGCTGGAGTGCAGTGGCACGATCTCGGCTCGCTGCAAGCTCCGCCTCCTGGGTTCACACCATTCTCCTGCCTCAGCCTCCCTAGTAGCTGGGACTGCAGGCGCCCGCCACCACGCCCGGCTAATTTTTTTGTATTTTTAGTAGAGACGGGTTTTCACCATGTTAGCCAGGATGGTCTCGATCTCCTGAACTTGTGATCCGCCCATCTCGGCCTCCCAAAGTGCTGGGATTACAGGCGTGAGCCACCGCGCCCTGCCAAAGTACTCCATCTATTTTTTTTACATAATTTCAACTTTCATTTTAGCTTCGGGGGTACATGCGCCATTTTGTTCCATGGCTATATTGTGTCATGCTGAAGTTTGTTTGGGGTACAGATGATCCCATCACCCAGATACTGAGCATAGTACCCAATAGTTAGTTTTTCAACCCTTCTCCCCTCTCTCCTACCCCCCAGTAGTCCCCAGTGTCTGTTGTCCCCATCTTTATGTCCATGAGTACCCAATGTTTAGCTCCCACTTATAAATGAGAACATGTGTTAATTTGCCTAGGATAATGGCCTCCAGATGCATCCATGTTGCTGCAAAGACATGATTTTATTTTTTATAGTGGCGAGGTGGCAAGGTATTCCATGTTGTGTAAGTGCCACATTTTCTTTTTTTCTTTTCTTTTTCTTTTTTTTTTTTTTAAACGGAGTCTCGCTCTGTCACCAAGCTGGAGTGAGCGCAATCTCGGCTCACTGCAACCTCCGCCTCCCGGGTTCAAGCAATTCTCCTGTCTCAGCCTCCCAGGAGACGGAATTACAGGCGCATGCCACCACATCCGGCTAATTTTTTGTATCTTTAGTAGAGATGGGGTTTCACCATGTTGGCCTGGCTGGTCTCGAACTCCTGACCTCGTGATCCACCTGCCTCGGCCTCCCAAAGTGCTCGGATTACAGGTGTGAGCCACTGCACCTGGCCATAAGTACCACATTTTCTTTATCCAATCCACCACTGACAGGCACCCAGGTTGATTCCATGTCTTTGCTAATGTGAATAGTGCTGCAATGAACATGTGAGTGCATGTATCTTTTTGGTAGAAGGACTTATTTTCTTTGGTTATATATCCAGTAATAGAATTGCTAGGTTGAATGGTGGTTCTGTTTTAAGATTTTTGAGAAATCTCCAAATGCACTCCATTTTTCATAGCTTTCATGGAGGCTTCACCGAAGAGACGCCATTAGAAATCCCATAGTTGGCCAGGCGCGGTGGCTCACGCATGTAATCCCAGCACTGTGGGAGGCCAAGTTGGGCAGATCACCTGAGGTCAGGAGTTCGAGACCAGCCTGGACAACATGGTGAAATTCCATCTCTATTAAAGATACAAAAATTAGCCAGGCATGGTGTCGCGCGCCTGTAATCCCAGCTACCAGGGAGGCTGAGGCAGGAGAACTGCTTGAACCCGGGAGGCGGAGGTTGCAGTGAGCCGAGATCACACCATTGCACTCCAGCCTGGGTGACAGAGCGAGACTCCGTCTCAAAAAAAAAAAATCCTGTAGTGACGGGGGAAGCTAGGATTGTAGCCTTTAAACTGATGACCACCTAAAACAAGATGAAACTCCTGATAATATGGACAACGGGAAGAGGAGACATTAGCTAAGCAGTTAGGAGTCTACCGCAGAGTGGAAGAAGGAAGAGGTGAAGCTCACAGTGGGAGGAAGAGAGATGGGTTACTTAGATTGGTAGAAGGAAGGGGTGTAGGAAGAGAAAAGAGACATGTATTGGGGTTTTCCCACATCACTTTGTAAGAGCCTGAAATCCACACCACACTGGACACCCTTAACCTGAAGACGTCCTGAAACTTGGCCTTTCTCTGTGGAATTATGATTATGGAATTCTCTTCTCTGACCTTCTTCAGCCTATACTGAGAGAGTTCCTTGAGGGATACAAAGGGAATCCAATCGAATCCAACTGAAAAAAAAAAAATAGACTTTCATCTTTCTTCAGGGAGAAAAGATGTTCAAACTGCAACCACAGAGACGTTATCATCTGTTCTCCAATGGCTACTTGGGATGCAATTGTCTTGATCAAACTTACTGAGCTTATTCAGTTCTGGTTCAATTCACATCCCAGTGTAAATGGGATTATACTTAAAGTTATGAAGGGGGCTGGTGTTTCTGTCAATGTGGGACTCTTATTTCCTGCTTGTATGTTGAGTGCCTCAACTCTAGATAGTTGCCTGAGGTTTGTTTTCTTTCTGTGCTCAAAGAAAGATCTGGGGCAGAGATACTAGGGCTTCTCTTTGGAGAAAGTCCTGTAGACTGCAGGGATCTGCTTTTTAACTTATAGGCAATTGACAGGCAGGAAGGCTGGTGTCAGTGGATCTGCCATGAGTTTAGAGAAGGAAAATTAATAAGGAGGCCCAAGTCTCTTTTATGTCTGCCCATAGGTTTTTGTTTTGTTTTGTGTGTGTGTGGTTTTTTTTTTGTTTTTTTTTTTTGTTTGTTTGTTTTTTTTTGAGGCAGAGTCTCACTCTGTTACCCAGGCTGGAGTGCAGTGGGGTGACTGGGGTGATCTTGACTCACTGCCACCTCCACTTCCTGGTTTCAAGTGATTCTCCTGCCTCAGCTTCCCAGGTAGCTGGGAGTACAGGCGTGTGCCACCACAGCCGGCTAATTTTTGTATTTTTATGTATTATTATTTTTATTTATTTATTTATTTATTTATTTATATTTTTTTGAGACAGAGTATCGCTCTATCACCCAGGCTGGAGTGCAATGGCATAACATCCGCTCACTGCAACCTCCGCCTCCAGGGTTCAAGCAATTCTCCTGCCTCAGCCTCCCGAGTAGCTGGGATTAGAGGCGCCTGCCATCACACCCGCCTAATTTTTGTATTTTTGTAGAGACAGGGTTTCACCATGTTGGGCAGGCTGGTCTTGAACTCTTGACCTTAGGTACTGCCCCCTCGGCCTCCCAAAGTGCTGAGATTCCAGGCATGAGCCACTGTGCCCGGCCAGTCTCACACTTCTTAAAAGAAAACATACAAGTGAACAAAAAATATGAAAAAATGCTCACCATCACTAGTTATCAGAGAAATGCAAATTAACACCAAAATGAAATAGAATGACTATTATTAAAAAGTCAGAAAATAACAGATGCTGGCAAGGTTGCAGAGAAAACAAACTCTTATACTCTGATGGTGGGAATGTAAGTTAGTATCACCTCTATGGAAAACAGTATGGCGATTTCTCAAAAAACTAAAAATAGGGCCGGGCACGGTGGCTCAAGCCTGTAATCCCAGCACTTTGGGAGGCCGAGGCGGGCGGATCACGAGGTCAGGAGATCGAGACCATCCTGGCTAACACGGTGAAACCCCGTCTCTACTAAAAAAAAATACAAAAAATTAGCCGGGCGTGTTGGCGGGCGCCTGTAGTCCCAGCTACTTGGGAGGCTGAGGCAGGAGAATGGCGTGAACCCGGGAGGCGGAGCTTGCAGTGAGCCGAGATCGCGCCACTGCACTCCAGCCTGGGTGACAGAGCGAGACTCTGTCTCAAAAAAAAAAAAAAAAAAAAAAACTAAAAATAGAACTACCATTTGACTCAGCAATCCCACTATTGGGTATCCACTCAAAGAGAAAGAAATCATTATATTGAAAAGACACACACACTCGTGTGTTTATCACAGCACCACTCACAATAGCAAAGTCACGGAACCAACACAGTAAGTGTCCATCATGGTAGATTGGATTAAAAAAATGTGGTGCTCACCAGGCCTGCCCTAAAAGAGCTCCTGAAGGAAGCACTAAACATGGAAAGGAACAACCGGTACCAGCCCCTGCAAAAACATGCCAAATTGTAAAGACCATCGAGGCTAGGAAGAAACTATAGCAACTAACGAGCAAAATAACCAACTAACATCATAATGACAGGATCAGATTCACACATAACAATATTCACGTTAAACGTAAATGGGCTAAATGCTCCAATCAAAAGACACAGACTGGCAAACTGGATAAGGAGTCAGGACCCATCAGTGTGCTGTATTCAGGAAACCCATCTCACGTGCAGAGACACACATAGACTCAAAATAAAGGGATGGAGGAAGATTTATCAAGCAACTGGAAAACAAAAAAAGGCAGGGGTTGCAATCCTAGTCTCTGATAAAATAGACTTTAAACCAACAAAGATCAAAAGAGACAAAGAAGGCCATTACATAATGGTAAAGGGATCAATTCAACAAGAAGAGCTAACTATCCTAAATATATATGCACCCAACACAGGAGCACCCAGATTCATAAAGCAAGTCCTCAGTGACCTACAAAGGGACTTAAACTCCCACACAATAATAATGGGAGATTTTAACACCCCACTGTCAGCATTAGACAGATCAACGAGACAGAAAGTTAACAAGGATATCCAGGAATTGAACTCAGCTCTACATAAAGTGGACCTAATAGACATCTACAGAACTCTCCACCCCAAATCAACAGAATATACATTTTTTTCAGCACCACACCGCACCTATTCCAAAATTGACCACATAGTTGGAAGTAAAGCTCTTCTCAGCAAATGTAAAAGAACAGAGATTATAACAAACTGTCTCTCAGACCACAGTGCAATCAAACTAGAACTCAGGATTAAGAAACTCAGTCAAAACCGCTCAACTACATGGAAACTGAACAACCTGCTCCTGAATGACTATTGGGTACATAATGAAATGAAGGAAGAAATAAAGATATTCTTTGAAACCAACGAGAACAAAGACACAACATACCAGAATCTCTGGGACACGTTCAAAGCAGTGTGTAGAGGGAAATTTATAGCACTAAATGCCCACAAGAGAAAGCAGGAAAGATCCAAAATTGACACCCTAACATCACAATTAAAAGAACTAGAAAAGCAAGAGCAAACACATTCAAAAGCTAGCAGAAGGCTAGAAATAACTAAAATCAGAGCAGAACTGAAGGAAATAGAGACACAAAAAACCCTTCAAAAAATTAATGAATCCAGGAGCTGGTTTTTTGAAACGATCAACAAAATTGATGGACCGCTAGCAAGACTAATAAAGAAGAAAAGAGAGAAGAATCAAATAGATGCAATAAAAAACGAAAAAGGGGATATCACCACCGATCCCACAGAAATACAATCTACCATCAGAGAATACTACAAACACCTCTATGCAAATAAACTAGAAAATCTAGAAGAAATGGATAAATTCCTCGACAAATACACCCTCCCAAGACTAAACCAGGAAGAAGTTGAATCTCTGAATAGACCAATAACAGGTTCTGAAATTGTGGCAATAATCAATAGCTTACCAACCAAAAAGAGTCCAGGACCTGATGGATTCACAGCTGAATTCTACCAGAGGTACAAGGAGGAACTGGTACCATTCCTTCTGAAACTATTCCAATCGATAGAAAAAGAGGGAATCCTCCCTAACACATTTTACGAAGCCAGCATCGTCCTGATACCAAAACCTGGCAGAGACTTAACCAAAAAAGAGAATTTCAGACCAATATCCTTGATGAACATTGATGCAAAAATCCTCAATAAAATACTGGCAAACCGAATCCAGCAGCACATCAAAAAGCTTATCCACCATGATCAAGTGGGCTTCATCCCTGGGATGCAAGGCTGGTTCAACATATGCAAATCAATAAATGTAATCCAGCATATAAACAGAACCAAAGACAAAAACCACATGATTATCTCAATAGATGCAGAAAAGGCCTTTGACAAAATTCAACAACCCTTCATGCTAAAAACTCTCAATAAATTAGGTATTGATGGGACGTATCTCAAAATAATAAGAGCTATCTACGACAAACCCACAGCCAATATCATACTGAATGGGCAAAAACTGGAAGCATTCCCTCTGAAAACTGGCACAAGACAGGGATGCCCTCTCTCACCGCTCCTATTCAACATAGTGCTGGAAGTTCTGGCCAGAGCAATCAGGCAGGAGAAGGAAATAAAGGGTATTCAATTAGGAAAAGAGGAAGTCAAATTGTCCCTGTTTGCAGATGACATGATTGTATATCTAGAAAACCCCATTGTCTCAGCCCAAAATCTCCTTAAGCTGATTAGCAACTTCAGCAAAGTCTCAGGATACAAAATCAATGTACAAAAATCACAAGCATTCTTGTACACCAATAACAGACAAACAGAGAGCCAAATCATGAGTGAACTCCCATTCACAATTGCTTCAAAGAGAATAAAATACCTAGGAATCCAACTTACAAGGGATGTGAAGGACCTCTTCAAGGAGAACTACAAACCACTGCTCAATGAAATAAAAGAGGATACAAACAAATGGAAGAACATTCCATGCTCATGGGTTGGAAGAATCAATATCGTGAAAATGGCCATACTGCCCAAGGTAATTTATAGATTCAATGCCATCCCCATCAAGCTACCAATGACTTTCTTCACAGAATTGGAAAAAACTACTTTAAAGTTCATATGGAACCAAAAAAGAGCCCGCATCGCCAAGTCAATCCTAAGCCAAAAGAACAAAGCTGGAGGCATCACGCTACCTGACTTTAAACTATACTACAAGGCTACAGTAACCAAAACAGCATGGTACTGGTACCACAACAGAGACATAGATCAATGGAACAGAACAGAGCCCTCAGAAATGATGCCGCATAGCTACAACTATCTGATCTTTGACAAACCTGACAAAAACAAGAAATGGGGAAAGGATTCCCTATTTAATAAATGGTGCTGGGAAAACTGGCTAGCCATATGTAGAAAGCTGCAACTGGATCCCTTCCTTACACCTTATACAAAAATTAATTCAAGATGGATTAAAGACTTATATGTTAGACCTAAAACCATTAAAATCCTACAAGAAAACCTAGGCAATACCATTCAGGACATAGGCGTGGGCAAGGACTTCATGTCTAAAACACCAAAAGCAATGGCAACAAAAGCCAAAATCGACAAATGGGATCTCATTAAACTAAAGAGCTTCTGCACAGCAAAAGAAACTATCATCAGAGTGAACAGGCAACCTACACAATGGGAGAAAATTTTTGCAACCTACTCATCTGACAAAGGGCTAATATCCAGAATCTACAATGAACTCAAACAAATTTACAAGAAAAAAACAAACAACCCCATCAAAAAGTGGGCAGAGGACATGAACAGACACTTCTCAAAAGAAGACATTTATGCAGCCAAAAAACACATGAAGAAATGCTCATCATCACTGGCCATCAGAGAAATGCAAATCAAAACCACAGTGAGATACCATCTCACACCAGTTAGAATGGCCATCATTAAAAAATCAGGAAACAACAGGTGCTGGAGAGGATGTGGAGAAATAGGAACACTTTTACACTGTTGGTGGGACTGTAAACTAGTTCAACCATTGTGGAAGTCAGTGTGGCGATTCCTCAGGGATCTCGAACCAGAAATACCATTTGACCCAGCCATCCCATTACTGGGTATATACCCAAAGGACTATAAATCATGCTGCTATAAAGACACATGCACACGTATGTTTATTGCGGCACTATTCACAATAGCAAAGAGTTGGAACCAACCCAAATGTCCAACAACGATAGACTGGATTAAGAAAATGTGGCACATATACACCATGGAATACTATGCAGCCATAAAAAATGATGAGTTCGTGTCCTTTGTAGGGACATGGATGAAACTGGAAAACATCATTCTCAGTAAACTATCGCAAGGACAAAAAACCAAACACCGCATGTTCTCACTCATAGGTGGGAATTGAACAATGAGAACTCATGGACACAGGAAGGGGAACATCACACTCCGGGGACTGTTGTGGGGTGGGGGGAGGGGGGAGGGACAGCATTAGGAGATACACCTAATGCTAAATGACGAGTTAATGGGTGCAGGAAATCAACATGGCACATGGATACATATGTAACAAAACTGCACATTGTGCACATGTACCCTAAAACCCTAAAGTATAATAAAAAAAAAAAGAAAAAAAAAAAAATAAATAAATAAAATGTCTACACTACCCAAAAAAAAAAAAAAAAAATGTGGTGCATATACACCATGGAATACTATGCAGCCATAAAAAACAACGAAATCATGTTTTCTGTAGCAACGTGAATGTAGCTGGTGGCCATTATCCTAAATGAATTAATGCAGAAAAAGAAAATCAAATATCACATGTTCTCTCTTGTAAGTGAGAGCTAAACAGTGTATACACATGGGCATAAAGATGGAAACGATGGACACTGGGGACTCCAAAAGAGGTGAAGAAGGGAGGGAACAAGGGCTGAAAAACTTCCTATTGGGCACTAGGTTCACTATTTGAGTGGCGGATTCAATAGAAGCCCAAAGCCAGGCACTACACGACATACCCTTGTAACAAAACTGCACGTGCACCTTCTAAATCTAAAATGAAAGCAAAATAAAGCGATCTCAAGGTTCTTGCCTTCAATGCAAACACCCTGTGTACTCTTCTGCCCTTGAGTGTGGGTAGGACTGTGAAATAGCATGAATGTCACTCCTGTATTTAAGTTTCATTATATGGTAAAGGTGAAGGTATTTTATACAAAGTAACTGAGGTCTCCACCAGGTGTGGTGGCTCACGCCTGTAATCCCAGCACTTTGGGAGGCTGAGGGGGGCAGATCACCTGAGGTCAGGAATTCGAGACCAGCCTGGCCAACATGGTGAAACCCCGTCTCTACTAAAAATACAAAAACATTAGCCAGGAGTGGTGGTGGGTGCCTGTAATCCCAGCTACTCAGGAGGCTGAGGCAGGAGAATCACTTGAACCTGGGAGGTGGGTTGCAGTGAGCTGAGATCGCACCTGGGCTACAAGAGCAAAATTCCATCTAAAGAAAAAAAGAAACCTCAAACAAACAAAAAACAAAAGAAAAAGAAAAACAAAGTAACTGAGGTCTCTCATTAGGTGACTTTATGTTAATTAAAAGGAGATTATTCTGGGTGGGCCTGATTTAATCAGGTGAATCCTTTAAAAGTACATCTGTAGGCCAAAGACAGGAGAAGCCAGATAGATTTTAAACAAGAAAATATTTTCCTTTTGGCCTTGAAGAAGCAAATTACCACATGATGAAGACAGCCATATGGCAGGAAATGGACTGATGGCTTCATTCCTATAACCACAAATAATTGAATCCTGATAGTAGCCAGAGAGCTCAGGAGAGGATCCCAACACTCAGATAAGATGGCGGCTCTGTTGATTTCAGCCTTGTGGGACCCTAAGCTGAATACCTAGCCATACTGTGCCTGGAAATGGTGTGAGATTGTAAATGTATGTTGTGTTAAGTCACAAAGACTGTCGTCATTTGTTACGAAGCTATAGCTAACTAATACACGGCTCATTTCTGATGTGAAATGAGCAGTGAGTCCCTCCTTAGAAGGCTGTCCATGGGTGGAAAAAGCCTGGCCATGAGTCATATGCTCCAGCTATCAAATGCCAAACACCTTTGTGTAGAGGAGATACTTTGTTAGTATTTACTATCTACTGTGATAGTTTAGGAAACTGGAATCTCACTTAGAAGAAAGATGAAATATTTCATATCAAAATGCCTTGCTGAATACTCCCACATGGCTGCTTGGAAAAGTTTCTGAAAGGCTCACCCACTCTCGAATGGCCACTTTATTTACAGGGGAAACTTAGTTGCTTTTGACTAAATGTGTCCCTCCAAAATGCATAGGTTGAATCTTAACTCCTAAGGTGATGGTATTAGGAGGTGGCTTTTAGGAGCTGATTAGGTCATGAGGGTGGAGCCTCATTAATAGGATTAGCATCCTTCCAAAAGAGACCACAGAGAGCTCCTTTACCTCTTCCCACCGTCTGAAAACATGGCAAGAAGGCACTAGCTATGAACCAGGAAGCAGGTCCCCACCAGACACAGATTCTGCTACGCCCTAATCTTGGAGTTTCAGCCTCCAGAACTTCCAACAAGAAATGTCTGTGGTTTAAACCATCCAGACTATGCTAGTTTGTTATAGCAGCCTGAACGGATTAAGACAGGAGTATTCTAGGATACCAAAATGCAAGGAATCACCATCCATTCTGTTCCTCCCATGTACCTCCCAAGAGGCATTTATAGTCTCAGGAGGGCTGGGCTAGATTATGGGTTCCCACAGCCCCATTCTGCTAACTGCATAATTTTATTCCTGAAGTTGCTAAGCAGTGTCCTGCCCCTTTCTTGCATCTGGTTTACTGGCAACAACAAACGGTGAATTACTGTTTACTCTGCTCCAAATGAATAGTTCTGACCCAGGCAATGTGTGAAACTGGTAGAAAGCAAGTTCTCCTGACAGGAATCACTTTCCATTCACACCGGGAGGCATAGAATACAACTAATCACACGGTTACACTTTCAATTGATTCCTATAATCACAAAGAACTCAAACCTGACAATATCCAGAGAGCTCAGCATAGGACCCCAAAACTCAGATAAGACTGCAGCTCTGCTGATTTCAGCCTTGTGGGACCCTGAGCAGAAGACCCAGCTCTACTAATTATCTCTTCTAATTTTATAATGAATCATTCAACTTTCCAAGTTACTGTGATCAAACAAAAATGCATGCCTGGTGTTAGTATTTTTCCCCTACAGGTGATGTGTCTCAAAGGCGCCCAGGACAAGTAGCAAGGAGGTGCTTTGTAAGGAAATAGGAGGAAACCTAAGCTGTTATTGTCCTGAGAATTCTTACACATACTGAGTTTGCCTTTTGGCCGCTCTTTCTGAGGCATATGTAGAAATTTGCCGGTAACCTGACTCTTGGCTCTGATCCACTTTGCCCACACTGAGGTACCATGCATTGCAGGTGGCTTTGTTTTATTCCTTTGTCTCCAGCAAAACTGGCCATCTATTAACTTGGCTGTTCTGGCGCATTTGTTCAAACAACTCCTCTTTATCTCCCTCTGCAGGGTTCCCTTAGCAACATGGTTTCTGACATCATTACCAATCTTATTTTGGGAACTGGGCTGTACGGAAGATCCCTAGACACCCTACCGATGTGTGGCAGAACTTTCTGGGACTTATCATGTAACTAATGAGCTTAAGAATTCATTCCAACCAAAGGCAATGCTAGTTGGTTTCCCAGTTTAAACCTCTAATCGTGGAGCCCTAGAGAGTTAGGTATATGTGGGTTATCACCATCATGGCGCCCATGTGATTAAGGAGTTTTGTTTCTTGTTTAACAGATTTGGGGCTGCTCTGCCCAGATCTGCCCATTGTAAACCCACTGGGGCCACATGAGGCTGTTTCTTGAGGATGCACAGAATCTTGTGTGTTCACCACCCTTTTTTATGTATACACAAGGAGACTCCGCTTGTAAATCCTGTGTACTTGTATTTATTTCAAGTCATATACCTTCCAGGACTTTGAGAGGGGAGATGTGTTAAATGAAGAATTGTCATCACTAATATGCTTTGAGTTGATTGACCTTCATGTCATAGAATAAATGTTCAACTTTGCATCACGTCAATATTTGCCTCCTTCCCACCTGGAGAGAACCTAGTAAGAAAGAACTTGAGTAGCAATAGTAAACAATAAATATTGGGTCATCACATAACCCATGTTAGTCTCACCCAGATGCAAAACATAGCTAAAAACAAAGTAGAAAATGGCAACAAACAGTCTTAGAAAAATACAGACCCTCTAGTGACTGTTTTTGTTTGATGGCTGACGTTGGTCTAAAGAAATTTCAAGAGAGCTGAAGGGTGGCATCCTGTTTTATTTCTTCAATTCTTGGAAGAGCTCCCTTGCATTGAGAATGCACACATTTGCATTTCAGAGCAAGTGGGGTTTGGGTAAACAGTCTTAGAAGTCAAAGCAACCATCTCCTAGAAGCAAGCTGTATATCAGGTAGAGAAAGAATCCATGAAAAAGGGCTATGACTATGCCCATTTCAGTCATCTGCTTGGGATCCTGCCACATGGCAGAGTTTGGTGGACACAGCACTTCTCTGCTCCTTGGGACATAAGCAGAAACATCTTCGGCATGACTGAAGCATTCTACTCCCAAGATGGCCCCATGCATTGGCCTGGCAGAGGAATGCTGTCTGAAGGCCAGGAGCTCAGTATGGCTATTGACTGGCCTGGCCTCAATTCTCCTCCACAGGGATCGTTCAGGCTTCTTACAATATGGCTGTCTCAAGGTAGTTAGAGGGTGACTTACCCCGTGTCACAAAAGCAGAAGCTTTCAGTTCTTCTTAGACCTGGGGTGAGTGCAGCCACCCTCTGCCATATAGTGTTGGATAAAGCATATCCCAGGGCTACTCTGGTTCAACAGAAAGGTATACACAAGGGTGTAAATGCCAGAGGTCAAGGTTTTTTGGGGGTTACCCAAGTGGAGTCAATCTTCATTATTTGCAGATTCTCTCTTTGCAAATTCAGGTAATTGCTCTAATTTCTTTGTAACCCCAGATTAATACTCATTGCACTTTCGCAGACATTTAAAGCAGTAAATAACTTGAGTCACCTGGTTTGTACATTTCTGGCTAAGCTTGAACAAGGCAATGCTCTGCCTTCTTATTTCAGTTCATACTATAAACAAGTGCCTTGTTGTGGTCTATGGAGTGCCATGCTTTTTTCATTTTTGCGAAATGCAGCCTCTTTCTGCTGGTAATTTTGCTGTTTAAAATGACCCTAAGCATTGTGCTGGAGGGCCGTCAAGAGTTCCTAAGTGCAAGAAGGCTGTGATGTTGCTTACAGAGAAAATATGTGTGTTAGAGATGCTTCTTTCAGGTGTTCAGGCAGGAGTTACAGTTGTTGGCCGTGAGTCCAATGAGAATGAGTCAACAATATGTATTCAATAATGTGCCTTTAAACAGAAACACACCTAAAACAAGGTTGTGTATTGATAATTTGATGAAAATGTGACCAGACACTCACAGGAACCTAACCTTATAATTCTCGTAGGATCAATGGTTCAGTCTTTGCTAATTCAGTGTTTTTGGTGATTTTATAAAATGACTGCTGTGAATAATGAGAATTGGCTATATCAGTTCATCATAAACATCCAATGAGCTTTAGATTTGACCCAGATCTGATTCAAGTGATCGGAAGACTGAATGTATCCTGTGAATGCAGGAGTCTACAGGATCAATTTCCACTGGTCACTTCTGGCAATAGTCCAAAGGGGCTGATCCACTCACTGCTCCTCTAGTTGAACAAATCTTAGAATATAGTGATTTGGCATTTTCCTCTTCTCTGATTCAAATGGGTGGGAATGGACCTGTCATCCATTTCATTAAGTGTTTTTAACTTTTTATTTTAAGATAATTTTTAAGACACACAAATTATTGCAAAAATGATACATAGAGTTCCTGTGGACCCTTCACTTAGCTTTCCCCAATTATAACATCTTATTTAACTATTGTAGACCATCAAAACCAGTCAACTGACATTGGTACAATACTGTATTATTGTTTTCTTCTGCTGATAAAGACATACCTGAGCCTGGGTAATTTATAAAGAAAAAGAGGTTAATGGACTCACAGTTCTACATGACTGGGGCAGCCTCACAATCATGGTGGAAGATGAAAGGCATGTTTTACATGGCGGCAGGCAAAAGAGAATGAGAGCCAAGCAAAAGGGTAAATCCCTTATAAAACCATCAGGTCTCATTAGACTTATTCACTTCCACAAGAACAGTACGGGGAAACTGCCCCCATAATTCAGTGATCTCTCACTGGGTCACTCCCACAACACATGGCAATTATGGGAGCTACAATTCAAAATTCAAGATGAGATTTGGGTGGGGACACAGCAAAACCATATCAAATACTCTTCACTAAATGACATTATTTTATTTCCATGGGTTTTATGTGAAATGTGTATGCATGTGTAGTGCTATGAAATTTTATCCCCTGTATAGATTCCTATCACTATGACTATAGCCAACCATGCACCTCTGCACGTGCCTGGCTACAGTGATGGTTGTAGGAATAGCAAAAGCCAATTTGTGAAAGAATATCTCAAAGGGAAAATGTAATGTTTCCTAATGTACAAGTTGTCTCCAGAGCAGTTACGGGGCACTATAACCTAACATCTGTGTGCTTGTAGGACAAGAGGCATCAAACAACCACGAGGTTGCAGGGCAGAGAGTAGGCTGAACTCAGGATGAATGCTGCATGGGCTGCAAGCTTGCTTTATTTTCATTTCTCTCCTCTCTTCCTCTATTGTTAATTCATGAAGATTATAGGGACTGTTTCAGAGCTGGTAATGAAAGTATCTGCATTGAGCTGTCAAGACTCTAAACCCCAGTCTCAACAGACAGCACAAGTGGCTGGTTGTGGGCTTTAGTCTCTGGATTCTTCCTACTGCTGCTTTAAAGAGAGAAAAGCCACTCATAGCTTCCTGGAGAGCTTCGGTTCCCCTCATCATGGTCCCTGGGGACACTGACTATAGGCTCCAATGGGTAGAAACAGCATCTGTTTTGGACACTTCTGCATCCTACTGTGCAGTAGGGCTCCTGGTCTTCGAGTAGTGTTCCAGTCGTGCCTACTGGCTTTTTAGTGCTCTGCTGCTCCGCCCTTTGTGCTATCAGGACATTTATGGAAACTCCAATGCAACTACAGCGTCAGGCATCCTTTTTCCACCCACACACTATTTCTTTCCCCTGAGTCCAGGAATGGGGAAAGCAAAAACCAGAGAGGGCTCAGAGCAAGACCAAAGTACTACCTTTCCAGAAGCAAGGGGCCCCAGAGGCCTGGATATTAGTTGGTACTGTTACCGGAAAGGGGTCGTTATCCACACCCTAAGAGAGGATTCTTGAATCTCACGCAAGAAAGAATTCAGGGCAAGTTCATAAAGTGAAAGCAAGTTTATTAAGAAAGTAAAGGAATAAAAGAATGGCTACCCCATAGGTAGAGCAGCAGTGTGGGCTGCTCTGCTGATGATACTTATAGATACTTCTGGATTGAGATCGTTTGGCTCTGTGTCTCCACCCAAATCTCATCTTGAATTGTAATTTCCATCATCCCTATGTGTTGAGGGAGGGACCTGGCGGGAGGTGTTTGGATCATGGGGGCAGTCTCCCCCATGCTGTTGTCATGATAGTGAGCGAGTTCTCAAGAGATTTGATACTTTTATAAGGCAGTTTTCCCTGCTTTCTCTTGCACCTGCTCTCTTGCCTGCCGCCATGTAAGACATGCCTGCCTCCTTTTAAGCCATGATTATAAGTTTCCTGAAGCCTCACCAGCCTTGAGGAACTGTGAGTCAATTAAACCTATTTCCTTTATAAATTGCCCAGTCTTGGGAAGTTTTTCATAGCAATGTGAGAATAGTCTAATACATTGATTATATGCTAAACAAGGGGTGGATTATTCATGAGTTTTTTGGGAAAGGGGTGGGCAACTCACAGAACTAAGGGCTCCTCCTTTTTTTTTAGACCACATACGGTAACTTCCTGATATTGCCATGGCATTTGTAAACTGTCATAGCACTGGTGGGAGTGTCTTATAGCATGCCAATGCGTTATAATTAGCATATAATGAACAGTGAGGACGACCAGAGGTCACCTTCATCACCGTCTTGGTTTTGCTAGGTTTTGGCCAGCTTCTTACTGCGTCCTGTTTTATCATCTGGGTCCTTGTTACCTGTATCCTGTGTTGACCTCTCATCTCATCCTATAACTTAGAATACTTAACTTCCTAGAAATGCAGCCCAGTAGGTCTCAGCCTCATTTTACGCAGCCCCTATTCAAGATGGAGTCACTCTGGTTCAAATGCCTCTGACAGTATTTTCATAAAGGGGAGGTCATTCCTGGATCTTTCTATGCAAAGAGGACCAGAAAGATCCATTATAATTTATTACATAATACCTTTGGGTGTGTGTATTAGTCCATTTTCATACTGCTATGAAGAAAATACCTGAGACTGGGTAATTTATAAAGAAAAAGAGGTTTAATGGACTCACAGTTCTGCATGGCTGGGAAGGCCTCACAGTCATGGCAGAAGGTGAAGGAGGAGCAAAGGCACGTCTTACATAGTGGCAGGCAAGAGAGCGTGTGCAGGGGAACAGCCCTTTATAAAACCATCGTGGTTTTATAACAAGGGGATGGCACATTTTCACTTTTTTTTTCTTTTCTTTTTTTTTTTTTTTGAGACAGGGTCTGTCTGTCACCCAGGCTAGAATGCAGTGGTGCCATGTCTGCTCACTGTAACCTTCACCTCCTAGACTCAAACAATCCTCCCGCCTCAGTCTCTGGAATGGCTGCGACTACAGGCACATGCCACTACACCCGACATATTTTTAGTATTTTTGGTAGAGAAGGGATTTTGCCATGTTGCCCAGGCTAGTCTTCAACTCCTGGGCTTAAGCAATCCGCTCGCCTCAGCCTCCCAAAGTGCTAGGATTACAGGCACTGTAGTCTAGTGCCACTGGACCCAGCTTTCTATTTTTTTGATTGTGTTAAAATACACATAGCAGTTGCATAGTGCCTCATCTTTTAACTTCCTCCTCCCCCAAGCCCTGGCTGCATTGTTCTATTTTCTGCTTTGATGATTTTGACTATTCCAAGTATTTGCACGAAAGAGAAGTACTTTTATCTGAGGAATTTGAGCACTTTCAAATTATCAGGCCCAGAAATGCATTAAGACGAGACAGCAATTGTGTCCTAGTCCCCGCTTTGAGCTATGTATACATCTGTTGAAACTGCTTGTCATTGTCACACATAACTATAAGTTAACCTAATAATACCACACTGGATACCACAACCCACACCCTATGGCCTAACGAGAGACAGCCAATCACGAATCAGTATTATTTCTGTAAACAGCAAGAATTTCTGACAAACAATTTTGTATCAGTCCACTCCCTGTGAAATCGCTTCTCTATAAAAAGTGTAAAAATTAGCTGGGCGTGGTAGTGTGCACCTGTAGTCCCAGCTACTTGCGGGGGGCTGAGGCAGGAGGATCGCATGAGCCTAGGAGGTCAAGGCTGGAGTGAGCCGTGTTCATGCCACTGCACTCCAGCCTGGGCGACAAAGTGAGACCCGTCTCAGACAAACACATCCACTTGCAACGGCTGCTAATCAGAGCGTCTAAGTGTATATTCAGGGCAACTTGAATCTATTCTTCCAGTTTGCAAGCCTCAAGCTTGGCTCAAATAAACTCTCTATTTATATTAATTTTGCCTCAGCATCTTCCTTTTAGGTTGACGGCCTCAAATAAGCAGAACCACACTCTAGTTTTCCTTTTGTGCCTGGCTGATTTCACTTAGCATAACAGCCTCAAGGTTCATCTGCATTGTAGCCTGTGTTAGAATTTCCTTCCCTTTGAAGGATGAATGATTCAATCAATAACAATTTGAAACAAAAGCTTTCAGGCAGGGCTTAATCTTCCAAGAAGAAGACAATTTTAAATACATGGGCAATTTGAAAGACACTCTAAAACTGGCAAGGAAGCACTTTATAGTAACCGCAATTGCCAATTAACTTGATGTTGAAATCACATAGACAAAGAAAAAGGTGAGTGAAGAGAGGGCCAGAATAGCTTTGTTCCTCTTAATTGTCTTATTGTACACTGGAAAAGTTGCTTGGTTTGCAAAGACAGGTGTTTGGAGGAATCTACAGCGCTTAGAATTACCCCGGGTGAGCCAGCTGTTTCACGGGAGGATCTTTTGACTCAGCTTGGCCATTTTTCAAATGTGGAAAATAATCAGCTCTCAGAAAGGCAGTTTAGAGCAGTGAGTGCTATGGTTTGGCTGTTGGGGAAACCAGGGTCCTCTTCTGTCTGCCTCCTGGGTTTCTGATGTTTCCTTGGAGTGTCTTCCTGCTTCCCCAGGATCTAAGGAACAGAAACATCAGTCACAGCTCTCATTTCACCGCAAATGTTTTTCTCTGCATGTGTCTCTACTGGAATACTTAAAACCCGGCAGACAGGTTTTTTTAGAGGGTTATCTTGTTGAATACAGAAAGAATTGAATGCGTCTAGCTCGGAGACCTCTCAAAAAAAAAAAAAAAGAAAGAAAGAAAGAAAAAGAAAAAGAAGAGAAAAGATTGGGTGTGGGGCTTTAGGGAGGCAACCAGCTCCGCAGAGCTAACTGGGGGAGTTTTCAGAACAAAGCAGATGCAATGTCGATGGAATCCAATCTCCCCGTCCTTGCCCTTACAGGTCCCCAGGGGGAGGAGGCTTTGGGAAAAGGCAGACCTCACGACTCCTCTTTCAAACTGTCCCTTTGAAGACCTGCCCTAGATCTCTCTACAGAAGCCTCACCCCAAGCAGAAGGAGAGCCTGGATTTTAAAATTTTTGTTGTTTGCTTTTTGCAGACAGGTGGGTCCTACCTGAGGCTACCAACAATGAGATCCTTCGGGTGATAGGATATAGGGCCAGGTCTCCCATCCTCAGCAAGGCAGGTCACTGCAAGGCTTGGGAGGTGCCCTAAGGGGATTTAAACAAACTTGGGATCTTGTGCCTCCTACTGTTACAGGACAGGGGTCCCGAGACTGTATAGGGTAACTTCCTGACGTTGCCATGGCATTTGTAAACTGTCGTGGTGCGGGTGGGAGTGTAGCAGTGAGGACAACCAGAGGTCCCTCTTGTGGCCATCTCGGTTTTGGTGGGTTTTGGCCGCCTTCTTTATTGCAACCTTTTTTATCAGCAAGGTCTTTATGATCTGTATCTCGTACCGACCTCCTATCTCATCCTGTGACTTAGAATCCCTCAATCATCTGGAAATGCAGCCCAGTAGGTTTGAGCCTCATTTTACCCAGCTCCTAGTTAAGATGGCGTTGTTCTGGTTCACACACCTCTGACACTACTGTTAGGGTAGGTAGCGTGTCAGGCATGAACAGGGCAGGAGATGGGTTCCCCCTGCTCCCCTCCCCACACACACCAGAAATGTCAGAAGACCATCGGGCGATGGTCAGGCGGTTGATAAACTGTCTCTAAAATAATAATTGATCACAGTCAGCACCAGGGAAAGGCCGTCTCCCAGTAAATAGAAAACACCTAACACTGGTGGTCAGCAGCTTCCCAGTACGATCTCAGGAGGTGAGTGAGTGGGCTCAAGCATGCACACCAAGGGGCAAAACGGCGGAGTTTAACTGGTCTATAACCTTCTAGGAACGTTCAGCTGGTAAGGGAAGAACGCCTCCCGTGAGCATGCGCCCTACTCCAGTAAACACACTGCGCATGCTCCCCTCCCGAGTGCTGGCAGGCCTCCATGCATGCAGACAGCCCACCCCAAGACTCAGGGGAGAAAGGGGAGAAGGGACACAAGACTCCAGTCTAAAAGTCAACGCATAAAACCCCAAGTCTAAAGGTCAAACCATGCACTTGACTCTGAAGTTGCCCACCTGACCCTCTTCCAAGTATACTTCCCTTTCTTTCGATCGTGTTCTAAAGCTTTCTGATAAACTTTCACTCCTGCTCTCAAACTTGCCTCAGTCTCTCCTTCTGCCTTATGCCCTTCAGTCAAATTCTTTCTCCTGAGGAGGCAGGAATTGAGGTTTCTGCAGCCTGCTATGGCTTCACCTGCGGTAACACCACCACTCCAGTGCTTCCCAGGAGCCTGCTCTCCGGATGGCTGGGAAACAGGGCACCCAGGAAAGCAAGCAGCTCTCAGAGGAGGAAGGGTCCCCGCTGGGCGGGTGTGCACAGGTGGGCTCCTGGCGCCCACCTGCTACCTGAGTCTCAGCCTTAGAGGAGCTCAGAGGATAGATGAGATGCAACCACTGCTGGGAACTGAGAGAAACGCAATCCCAAAGACAGGAGCAGTAGACGGGATCCCATTTCCTTCAGGGTTTGACCTGGATACCACAAAGCACTCCAAAAAATGGCACGGTGAATAAAGGGTGTCCATATTAAACTGCTGATGAAGCCACAAGGAAACCACTGCCCGTCCTGGGCCTTCTTCCTGGCTCCAGGTCCCAGCGGGATGTCAGCCACCAGCCATGGAGGGACGGGTGTAGTATCTCTGAGACTGTGTGGTTTTAGTTTTCTGTTTCAATTGTTGCAAGATGCACGTAACCTACAACTTACCATTTTGGCCACTTTGTGCAATTGGATGGCATTTAGTGCATTCGCAGCAGTGAATTCGTGTTTAGTGCACAACCGTGTTTCGCAATGATCATGCCAATCAATGATCAAACACTTTTTTTTTTTTGAGACAGGGTCTCGCTCTGTCACCCAGGCTGGAGTGCAGTGGCACCATCTCAGCTCACTGCAACCTCTGCCTCCGAGGTTCAAGTGATTCTCGTGCCTCAGCCTCCCAAGTAGCTGGGATTACAGGCGCCCGCCACCACGTTCGGCTAATTTTTGTATTTTTAGTAGAGATGGGGTTTCACCATGTTGACCAGGCTGGTCTTGAACTCCTGGCCTCAAGTGATCCGCCCGCCTCGGCCTCCCAAAGTGCTGGGATTACAGGCGTGAGTCACCATGCCTAATCACACTTTTATTACCTACAAAGAAATTACACCCAATAGTTATCAGCCTCTCACCCTGCAATCCTCTCCCCACCTGAAGCTTCCAGCAAATACCACTCTGCTATCTGTCTCTCTGCCTATTCTGGGCCTTTCATATAAATAGAATCATACAATATGAGACCTTTGTGTCTGTCTTTTTAAACTTAGAATCATGTTTCCAAGTTCGTTCATGTTGCAGCATGTGTGAGAGTTCCAGTCTTTTTTATTGTGCAATCATAGTCTGTCGTATGTGTGAGCTACATTTATGTAACTGCATTCATGCTCCGGTGAATGTTTAAATTGTTTCTACTTTTTGGCTCTTGTGCACAAAGCTGGTCTTCATTTATTTATTTGTTCGTTTGTTTTGAGACAGGGTCTTGCTCTGTCGCCCAGGCTGGAGTGCAGTGGCATGATCTCGGCTCACTGCAATCTCTGCCTCCCTGGCTCAAGCAATTGTTTCATCTCAGTCTCCCGAGTAGCTGTGACTACAGGCATGCACCACCCTCGGCTAATTTTTGTATTTTTTGTACAGACTGGGTTTCACCATGTTGCCCAGGCTAGTCTCAAATTCCTAGGCTCAGGTGATCTGCTCACCTTGGTCTCCCAAAGTGCTGGGATTACAGGCGTGAGCCACACTGCCCGACCCATGGTGCTGCTATGAATATGGTGTGTACATATCTGTTGGAGTCTCAATTCTTTTTTAAATTCTTTTCATTTTTAGCGATGGGGGTCTTGGCTTGTTGATCAGGCAGGCTGGTCTCGAACTCCTGGTCTCAAGTGACCCTCCCATCTTGGCCTCCCAAAGTGTTAGGATTACAGGTGTGAGCCATTATGCCCAGCCCCTATTTTTTTTTTTTTTCTTTTTTTGAGATGGAGTCTCACTCTGTCACCCAGGCTGGAGTGCAGTGGCACGGTCTCAGCTCACTATAACCTCTGCCTCCCGGATTCAAGCAATTCTCATGCCTCAGCCTCCTGAGTAGCTGGGATTACAGGTTTAGTTTTAGTAGAGACGGGGTTTCACCATGTTGGCCAGGCTGGTCTTGAACTCTTGACCTCAGGTGATCCATGCGTCTCGGCCTCCCAAAGTGCTGGGATTACAGATGTGAGCCACTGTGCCTGGCCTCCAATTCTTTTCTGTATTTACCCAGGAGTGGAATTGCTGGTCATGCGGTTGAGACTGTTTTATGTTGGCTGTGCATCAGCTTTCAACCTCCATCCCATCCTGGAGTAGAGGTACTGGTGGTTTCATAATCATATCTGACCGGTATCAGACCCACTTTTGTTTTTTTGGCTGACTGGCACTCTTTTTTATATGTCTTTCGTCACATTTTCTTGACACGTATCTGGGAATGCTTGACTGTGTGGGGTTGGTTGTGTGGAGTGCTCAAAGTAAGAAGAAAGAAAAAAGGAAGGAAAGAAAGGAAGATGGGAGGGAGGAAGATAAAAGGAAGCAAGAGAAAGGAAGAGGTGAAGGAGAAGGAGAAGAGGAAGAGGAAGATGAGGAGGGAGAAGGAGATGAAGGAGGAGGAGAAAAAGGAGGAAAAGAAGGAGGAGGAGAAAAAGAAAAAACTGGAGGGAGAAGGAGGAGAAAGAGAAGGAACAATAGGAGGAGAAGGAGGAGGAGGAATAGAAAGAGGAGGAGAAAAAAAACTTGGAGGGAGGAGGAGAAAGAGGAGAGAGGAAGAAGGAGCTGGAGGAGGAGGGGAGGAGGAGGAAGGAAGGGTATTCACACCCTGAGAACTCTTTTACATTATCCACACAGATTTCTGTGCAGTTATATGATTAATTCAAGGCTCTAATATAATGTAGCAAAACCAAAAATCAACAAAATAGAAGGTACTCCCGGACACATTTAAGTTTCTCAGGTTGGTGTGGGTTCGTGTCTTCCTAGCAGCACCTGAAGGTGTTACACGGTTTTTTAAAAAGGAGGAAGAGGAGGAGAGTGAGGAGGAGGAGGAGGAAGAGAGTGGGGAGGTCTTGCAGCCCAAGAGATGTCTGACATGACCTGGAAGTTACTGCTGCACCTGCGTCATGGGGAGACCGTTCCGGGTCATTGTTTACCCATCGTTTAGACTTCGATGGCTGTCTATGGAGGTGTCCCCAAGTTCGGGTAGGGGGGGCCTGGCTGTCAGGTCAGGAGGACTCTGGACTGTCTTGAATGTTTCCAGGTGCACCCCACACAGAGGGTCTGTCTCAGGACTCCCACAGCTGAGGGAATTTACAAATTCTGCTTCCCATCTTGGTCTGCTCTGTCTAGCCCCCTCACCTGGATGTGTTCCTATACCCACACCTGGTGGCTGTGGTCCAATTTTATTCTAAAAGTTTTCACTAGGAACACATGCTCCAACCCTCATCCAAGGCTAGAATCTTCCCAGCAGGTTCCCAGGGCATCTACTCTGAGATTTTACCTCCTGGGGAGACAAAGGATGAGATTCTAGAATGTGTGTTTTATTTATTTAATTTTTTTTCTAAAGTGAATTGGAAAACAAAAGAATGAATCTCCTCAAACTTCAGTATGGCATGGAATTGGACTACGACAAGAGAAGCCAGTGGAAGTATAGAGACATCTTGGACTTAAGAAATGCTGTGTACCTATGGTTTGACAGAGAGCAGTGGATTCCCTGGCATTAGCCTGTGTGACCTGAAATAAAGCTGCAGGTGTCCCATGGCTGAGTAGGATGTGGGAGGTCTTAGTGGGGGCCACTGAAGGAAATTCTTAGGTGACAGAGAGATAGTGGCAGATCAGAAGATTTGGATAGAACCAGGAAACAGACACATTAAAAAAAATTGCAGTAAGAATATCTAACATGAGATTTATCCTCTCAAGTTTTTAAGTATGGAATACAGCATTATTATTACTTGTTAACTCTTTAAAACATTTGAATAGTTTTTGGGGAACAGGTGGTGTTTGGTTATATGGATAAGTTCTTTAGTGGTGATTTCTGAGATTTTGGTGCACCGTGATCCGAGCAGTGTACACTGTACCCAATGTGTCCTCTTTGATCCCCCACCCCCTCCCTCTTTCCCCCTCCCCCCTCACCTCCCCCCTCCCACCCTTCCCCCTGAGTCCCCAGAGTCCATTATGCCATTCCTATGCCTTTGCATCCTCATAGCTTAGCTTCTGCTTATGAGTGAGAGCATGCGATATTTGGTTTTCCATCCCTGAATGACTTCACTTAGAATAATGGTCTCCAATTCCATCCAGGTTGCTGCAATTGCCATTATTTCATTCCTTTTTATGGCTGAGTAGTACAGAATACAGTATTATTAACTACAGGCACAGTGTTGTAGACAGCAGATCAGAGCTTATTTGTCTTGTATAACTGAAGCTTTATACCCACAGAACAACTCCCTACTGCCACTCCTCGGAGCACCTGGCAACCACCATTCATCCTCTGCTTCTATGAGTTTGATGAGTTTAGACTCCGCATATAAGTGAGGCATGGCAGTATTTGTCTTTCTGTGCCTGGCTGATTCTGCTTAGCATAATGTCCTCCAGGTTCATCTGTGTTGTTGCCAGTGATTGGTTGCCTTTCTTTCTTAAAGCTGAATAGTATTCCACTGTATATATGCATGACATTTTCTTTACCCATTCATCCATCCACGGACACTTAGATGGTTTCCATGCCCAGGCTATAGTGAATGATGCTGCAGTGAACATGGGGGTGCAGATGTCTGTTTGAGATCTTGATTTTATTTCATTTGGACAAATATGAGTAGGGTTGCTGGGTCACATGGTAGATTTATTTTTAATTTTTTGAGGAACAGGAAATGGGCATTTTTTAAAACCACATCTGGAAGAGGGGAGGAGTCACAGAGTTAATTTCCAACACCTTCCTGTATGTTCTTTTCTGGTAGTAGTGCATAGTGTATCATACATAAGTTAGCTGCTTTGCAAACAGTGTGTAGTTCAATCTTCCCTTACCTTCGGAAACAACTTGGTCTCAAAAAGCTTATCTGTGTTGTCTCTGAAATAACGTTTGGGTGCAGTCTGTACAGTTAAACCATGTGAAGTCAGTAACTTGCAGCTAATGCTTTTGCTATCCTTATAAAATGAGGAGACAGAGGCTTGATCCTGACCTAGCTCTTGATATGGTTTGGCTCTGTGTTCCCACCCAAATCTCATGTTGAATTGTAATTCCCAATGGTGGGAGGTGATTGGATCATGGGGACGGATTTCCACCTTGATGTTCTCGTAGTGAGTGAGTTCTCACAAGATCTGGTTGTTTAAAAATGTGTGACACTTCCCCCTTTGCGTACCCTAGCTCTCTCCTGCTGGGCTTGTGAAGATTGTGCCTGCTTCCCCTTCGCCTTCCACCACGATTGTAAGTTTTCTGAGGCCTCCCCACCCATGCCTCCTGTACAGCCTGTGAAACTGTGAGCCAATTAAACCTCTTTTCTCCATAAATTACTCAGTTTCACGTATGTCTTCATAGCAGTGTGAGAATGGACGTATACAGCTCTATTGAGTCCAAGAGTCCCAACTTCAGGCATTCCTGTCTGGGGACAAACCTTCACCATATTAATCTGCTAGGTCCCACAGTCCTCAGAAATTTATTTTCTCACAGTTCTGCAGGCTGGAAGTCCAAGAACAGGATGCTGTTAAGATTGGGGTCTGGTGAGGACTCTTCCTGGCTGGCAGACGGCCACCTTCTCGCTGTATCCTCACATGGCCTTTCCTTTTTTTTTTTTTTTGAGACGGAGTCTCGCTCTGTCGCCCAGGCTGGAGTGCAGTGGCGCGATCTCGGCTCACTGCAAGCTCCGCCTCCCGGGTTCACGCCATTCTCCTGCCTCAGCCTCTCTGAGTAGCTGGGACTACAGGCGCCCGCCACGACGCCCGGCTAATTTTTTGTATTTTTAGTAGAGACGGGGTTTCACCGTGGTCTCGATCTCCTGACCTCGTGATCCGCCCGCCTCGGCCTCCCAAAGTGCTGGGATTACAAGCGTGAGCCACCGCGCCCGGCCCTTTCCTTTGTCCTAAAGCAGAAAGGCGGTGGTGGAGATGGAAAGAGAGAGAGAGAGAGAGAATGAAGGAACTGTGGTTGTCTAGGGTTGGCAGGAGAAGGAATGGGGAATTGTTTAGTGGGTATAGAGTTTCAGTTATGCAAGACATATAAGCTCTGATCTACTGTACAGAATCACGCCTATAGTTAACAATACTGTATTGTGTACTTAAGTATTTAAGAGGGTAAATGTCATGTTAAGGGTTCTTATCACAATGAGAGAGAGAGAGAATCTGTCTTCATCTTCTTATGAGGACACCAGTCCTATAGGATGAGGGCCCCACTCCTATGAGCTCACTGAGTCTTTCTCATCTGCCGATAGACCCTATCTCCAAGTACAGCCACATTAGGGTTAGGGTTTCCCCATATGAATTTTGAAGGGACATGGTTCAGTCCGTAACACCTACTCCAGCCTGGAGCAATGTGCTCTCTTTCCTTTGGCTGGTGGTCTTGATGGAGTAGGAAGAGCTTCATCGTCATCCTGTACAGCACCTGCAGACGCTGGGACTTCTCTAGTGGGATGCAGCTTGTTTCCAAAGTAAGTAAGTGAAAGTCGGGGCACGGTGGCTCATGCCCATAACCTTAGCTCTCTGGGAGGCTGAGGGCAGAGGATTCCTTGAGCTCAGGAGTTTAAGACCAGTTTGGACAACATAGTGAGAACCTGTCTTTACCAAAAATTTGAAATTAGCCAGGTATGGTGGTGCATGCCTGTGGTCCCAGCTACTTGGGAGGCTGGGAGGTGGGAGGATTACTTGAGACTGGGTGTTTGAGGCTTCAGTGAGTTCTGATCGTGCCACTGCACTCCAGCCTGGGCAACAGACGGAGACCCTGCCCCCAATTCCGCCCCCCCAGCCCCGCCCACCAAAAAAAAGGAAGTGAAAACTGGCCGGGCACGGTGGCTCATGCCTGTAATCCCAGCACTTTGGGAGGCTGAGGCGGGCGGATCACGAGGTCAGGAGATCGAGACCATCCTGGCTAACACGGTGAAACCCCGTCTCTACTAAAAATCCAAAAAAATTAGCCAGGCGTAGTGATGGGCGCCTGTAGTCCCAGCTACACGGGAGGCTGAGGCAGGAGAATGGCGTGAACCCGGGAGGCAGAGCTTGCAATGAGCTGAGATCGCGCCACTGCACTCCAGCCTGGGTGACACAGCTAGACTTCATCTTAAAAAAAAAAAAAAAAAAAAAAACTAAGTGAAAACTTCAGGGACGTGCTGGGACAGGTTTGAAAACTCATGATTTTCTCCCCTGGTCACCCAGCACTGGAAGCTCTAGAGCTTGAGGTACTTTCAGGTGTTTCTGACCACATGATAAGTAGAATTACCTTTTCACACCATTGATTGTTTGCTACTTCTAGCTGGGATATAATTGGCGTGCCACTTACCTGCACTTTTTTCATGATGAGGCCAATGTTATTATCTTATAAATAAGTATGGATCTTAATTGATAAACTTTCTGCTAATTCTATATTACCCTTCCCTTCTGCGTCCATCAGGTTTCTGTGTTGTCTTCTAGGAAACCCACGAAAGGTTGTGAAGTCAATAAGATTTAAACATCTTTCAAATTCCCAATGGCCGGACAGAAACATTTGTTTGCAAAAATTTCCCCAAAGAGGTGCACAGATAAATCTTTTAAGATGAAGCCATGCGAGAATATAAAGGAAGGGCTGGGCGCGGTGGCTCACGCCTGTCATCCCAGCACTTTGAGAGGCCAAGGTGGGCGCATCACTTGAGGTCAGGAGCTTGAGACCAGCCTGGCCAACATGGTGAAACCCCATCTCTACTAAAAATACAAAAATTAGCCGGGTGTGGTGGCACATGCCTGTAATCCCAGCTACTCGGGAGGCTGAAGCAGGAGAATTGCTTGAACCCAGGAGGCGGAGGTTGCAGTGAGCTGAGATTGCACCACTGCACTCCAGCCTGGGAAACAAGAGTGAGACTCTGTCTCAAAAAAGAAAAAAAAATAAAGAAAGACCGGTATCTGTTTGTCTGTTGAGTATTGGACAATGGGGAGGACAGGATTGTCTCTGCTCTTAACTTGCTTTTTAAATTAAACTTTTTTTGGAGGTGAGGTCTTGCTCTGTTGCCCAGGCTGGAGTGCAGTTGTGCAATCATGGTTCACTGCAGCCTGGGCTTCCTGGGCTGATGCGATCCTCCCAGCTTAGCCTCCTGAGTTCCCGGGACCACAGGTGTACTCCACCACGCCCACTTAGTGTTTTATTTTTCGTAAGGATGGGGTGGTGCTGTGTCGCCCCACTGCTCTTGAGCCCCTGGGCTCTAGTGATCCTTTTCCCTCGGCCTCCCAAAATGCTGGGATTACATGCATGAGCCACTGTGCCTGGCCCTGGCTCTTAACTTTTGGGGTAACTGAAGTGATGCCCACCGTAGGTTTCGAGAGTTAGGAGAAGACTAATTTTTTCTCCATGGAGAGGAAATTTATAGAACATAAAACTCAACATTTTGTTATTTTTATTATTTATTAATTAATTATTTATTTATCTTTGAGACAGAGTCTCACTCTATTGCCCAGGCTGGAGTGCAGTGGTGCAATCTCAGCTCACTGCAACCTCTGCCTCCTGGGTTCAAGCAATTCTCCTGCCTCAGCTTCCCAAGTACCTGGAATTACAGGCGCCCACCACCATGCCCGGCCAGTTTTTGTATTTTCAGTAGAGACGGGGTTTCACCACGTTGGTCAGGCTGGTCTCGAACTCCTGACCTCAGATGATCCACCCACCTTGGACTTCCAAAATGCTGGGATTACAGGTGTGGGCCACTGCACCTGGCGAAATTCACCATTTTAAAGTGTACAACTCAGTGAGATTTAGTATGTTCACAACCACATCTCTATCTAGTTCCAGAACATTTTCATATTTCCAAAACGAGACCCTGTACCCACTAGCAGTCACTTCCCATTCCGCCTCCCCAGCCTCTAATGGCCACGTGCTTTCCGTCTCTGTGGATTTGCCTATTTTGGACACTTTATATAAATGGCATCATATAGCACATGGTCTTTTGTGCCTGACTTGTTTTGCTGAACGTGCTGTTATTCAGGTGCACCCACACTGTAACCTGTGTCCTCCTTAGGGTTGCATCACGTTCCCTTGTGTGGATGGACCACGTGGTGTTTTTCTTCATCCACTGATGGTCATTTGGGTTGATTCCACTTGAGATGTTGTTTAACCTACGACTCAGGACACCTGGACTAGATTATTATTCATGATTTCTTCCAGATCTGCGATCTTAGATTTAAATAAATAGCAGTGTGCCATTTGGGTCACAGATGGTAGTTCTGTGTGAAACAGATCTATAGACAGGAAGAAGAAGTTTAACGAAGAGAAGATACAGACGGGCTGTGAAAAGTACCTGGGAAGAAATAGAAACTGCAACAGGGAAATGATGATAAAGTTTTTGGTGTTCAATGGATTATAAAAGGCGCTATACAACGGAGAGAGTGTGTCCTTATTGTGTTCAGAGGATGAGAAGGTGCGCAGGTGTGACTCTGGCCTTGAATCTTCAACCTACTACTTCATCATTATTTTATTAAAACAAAACTTCAATGCATTTCAAATCAGTGTCTTTTCCACATTAGGTAAAATTACATGCTATTTTTTATTTGAAGTATTTTTGGTTTTTGGTGGAGTAATGCTTTTATGGGTCTTTCTAATTTTATTTATTTATTTATTTGAGACAGGGTCTCTCTGTGTCCCCCAGGCTGGGGTGCAGTGGCATGGTCTCAAGTAGCTGGGATGAAAAGCACACACCACCACGTCCAGCTAGTTTTTTATTTGTATTTTTACTTTTTTTTTTTTTTTTTTTGAGACAGAGTCTCGCTCTGTCACCCAGGCTGGAGTGCAGTGGCGCGATTTCGGCTCACTGCAAGCTCCGCCTCCCGGGTTCACGCCATTCTCCTGCCTCAGCCTCCCAAGTAGCTGGGACTACAGGCGCCCGCCACCACGCCCGGCTAATTTTTTGTATTTTTAGTAGAGACGGGGTTTCACCGTGTTAGCCAGGATGGTCTCGATCTCCTGACCTCGTGATCCGCCCGCCTCGGCCTCCCAAAGTGCTGGGATTACAGGCTTGAGCCACCGTGCCCGGCCTGTATTTTTACTTTTTGAGATAGAGTCTCACTCTGTTGCCGAGGCTAGAGTGCACTGCTGCAATCTTGGCTGACTGTAACCTCCACTTCTCGGGGTCAAGAGATTCTCCTCCTTCAGCCACCTGAGTAGCTGGGATTATAGGCATGTACCACCAAGTTAGGCTAATTTTTGTATTTTTCATAGAGACAGGGTTTTACCATGTTAGCCAGGTTGGTCTCGAACTCCTGGCTTCAAGTGATCTGCCCACCTCGGCCTCCCAAAGTGCTGGGATTACAGGCATGAGCCACTGTGCCTGGCCAATTTTTAAAAAATTTAACTTAAATTAAAATTATTTAATTTTTAATTTTTAAAATGTTTATTTTAGACTCAGGGGTACATGTGCAGGCTTTTGAACTGGGTATATTGCATGATGCTGAGGTTTGGGCTCCTAATGGACCTGTCGCCCAGGTAGTGAGCCTAGTACCTGATAAGTACCCTTCCAGCCCTTGTCCCCCTTCCTTCCTCTCCCCTCTAGCAGTCCCCAGAGTCTATTGTTCCCATCTTTATGTCCATGGGTACCCAATGTTTAGCTCCCACTTGTAAATGAGAAGATGCGCTATTTGACTTTCTGTTCCTGCCTTAATTTCCTTAGGATAATGGCCTCCAGCTCCATCCATGTTACTGCAAAGGACATGATTTTGTTGTTTTTATGGCTGTGTAGTATTCCTTGGTGCAGATGTATCATATTTTCTTTATCCAGTCTGCCATGGATGGGCACCTGGATTGATTCCATGTCTTTGCTATTGTGAATGGTGCTGTGATGAACATATGTGTCCGTGTGTGTTTTTGGTAGAATGATTTATTTTCCTTTGGGTAGAAACTATTTTTTTAACAACTTCATTGAGATATAGCTTACATACAATATCATTTACCCACTTAATGCATGCAATTCAGTGTTTCGTAGTATATTCAGAGTTGTGCAACCATCACCACTATCAGTTTTAGAGCATTTGATTTCTTTTTTTTTTTTTTTTTTTTTTGAGACAGAGTCTCGCTCTGTTGCCAGGCTGGACCGCAGTGGCATGATATCAGCTCACTGCAGTCTCCGCCTCCCGGGTTCCAGCGATTCTCCTGCCTCAGTCTCCTGGGTAGCTGAGATTAAGGCACGCGTCACCACGCCCAGCTAATTTTTGTATTTTTAGTAGAGACAGGATTTCACCATGTTACCCAGGCTGGTCTCGAACTCCTGACCTCAGGTGATCACCTGCCTAGGCCTCCCGAAGTGCTGGGATTACAGGCGTGAGCCAGCACTCCCAGCTGAGCATTTGATTTCTTTGGTAAGACACTTTGTACCCTTTAGCTATAACCACCTTAACACCCCCTGCCCCCATCCCTAAGCAACCACAAATCTACTTTCCATCTGTATAGACTGCCTTGTTTTGAATTATTCTTTACATGGGATCACATAGAACACAGCGTTTTATGACTGGCTTCCGTCACTTAGCAAAATGCCTTCAAGGCTCACTCATGTGGCGTCCTGTGTCAGAGCTTCAGTCCTTTTTAGGGCTGAAGAATATTCCATGATATGGATGGACCACATTTAGTTTACACATTCATTTGCTGACAGGCCATTTGAGGTTGTTACCACCTTTAGGCTACCATGAATAATGCTGCTGTGAATGTGTGTTTGAGAGTTTACGTGAGCACATGTTTTCATTTCTCTTGGAGATATACTTCGGAGTGGAAACCCACCATGTTTTAGCTGTGAAATATTAGACTTGTCTTAATGTCTCCAAACTTTTGTTTCCACATTTATAAAATACAGTAGTACTTTCCTGGTAGGATTTGGGTGGCAATTATATGATTGTAGTTTGCAAAGAAGTTAAGGAGTGGATGGCACATCATGAGTGCTTCAACAATCACAGCTATGGCTATTATTTGTAAAAATAAATTTGCAGAAAGGGAAAGCCTGTATAATGAAGGGGATAGATAAATGCTTGAAAGCACAGAAGAGTTTACCATGGATTCACATTCCTTTGTTGAGGGTTGAATCGTATGCCCAACTAAGATATGCTGAAACCTGAACCCCCAGTACCTGTGAATGGGGCCTTATTTGGAAATCCGGTCTTCACAGATGTACTGAAGGACGTGTGTGAAGTAAGTGATGCAGATGTAGGTTAAGGATCTGAAGATGAGCTCATCCTGGATTAGGGTGGGCCCTGAGTCCCCTGACAAGTATCCTTTTAAGAGACAGAAGAGGAGACAGGCACAGAGAAGGAGGCCACACGAGAAGGCAGGGACTGGAGTGATGCGGCAGCAAGCCCAGGGATGCCGGGAGCCCCCAGGAGCTGGAGAGGCAGGAAGGAGCCTCCCCTAGAGCCTCCCCTAGAGCCTCCGGAGGGAGTGCAGCCCCGACATTCCTTGATTTCAGACTCCTGGCCTCCAGGACCAGGAGACAATCAATTCCGGTTGTTTAAAGCTGCTCAGGTTGTGATACTGTATTACGGCAGCCTCAGGAAAGTCACTTGGGGTAAACACATTTGACACCCAAGAAGTGCTTCCTGCTGGGCGCAGTGGCTAACACTCATAATTCCAGCACTTTGGGAAGCTGAAGTGGGAGGATTTCTTTAGCCCAGGAGTTTGAGACCATCCTGGGCAACAGAGCGAGACCTCGTCTCTACAAAAAATAAAAAAATTAGCTGGGGCTGGGCGCAGTGGCTTACGCCTGTAATCTCAGCACTTTGGGAGACTGAAGTGGGAGGATCACCTGAGGTCAGGAGTTCGAGACCAGCCTGGACAACATGGTGAAACCCCATCTCTACTAAAAATACTAAAATTAGCCGGGTGTGGTGGTACACGCCTGTAATCCCAGCTACTCGGAAGGCTGAAGTGGGAGAATTGCTTCAACCCAGGAGGTGAAGGTTGCAGTGAGCCGAGATCGTGCCACTGCACTCCACATTCCAGCCTGGGTGACAGAAAGAGACTCTGTCTCAAATAAATAAATAAATGAACAAATAAATAATAAAAATTATCTGGGGCTGGGTGCAGTGTCTCACACCTGTAATCCCAGCACTTTGGGAGGCCGAGGTGGATGGATCACTTGAGGCCAAGAGTTCGAGACCAGTCTGGCCAATACGGCGAAACCCCGTCTCTACTAATAATACAAAAATTAGCTGGGTGTGGTAGTGCACACCTGTAATCCAAGCTACTTGGGAGACTGAGGCAGGAGAATCTCTTGAGCCCCGGAGGTGGAGGTTGCAATGAGCCAAGATTGCACCACTGCACACCAGCCTGGGTGACAAGAGCAAAACTCCATCTTAAAAAATAAAAAAATAAAAAAAAAAAGATAAAAGGTCTGGCCCAGATAGAATTCATGGGGTGTTTCCTTCCTTCCTCCTTTAACAAAAAGAACATCAAAACAGTAGCAAGATGACACCAATGTTTCCTATCCTTTGGGGTACCCCATTGGAGCTCTGACTTAGTTCATTTGGACTGCTATGACAAAATACCATACAATGAATGGCTTTTAACCCATTTCCCGTTTAGAAAAAAAAAAAAAAGGTACAGCTTGCTGCCTGCGCTCATTTAATTTTACATAAACACGCTCGCTCTTTGAGGCTAAAGGAAATCTCATTGATTTTCAATGTGAAAATAAAATACAAAAATTGTTCTTGGAGTTATTTCGAAACAGAACTTGTGTCTAATCCTAACGTAAAATCATATACATTTCTGTTACATTGGGATTAGAGACAAGAGGATTCTCAGGGCAAATGGGAAAGGGGTTAAACAAAAGACATTAACTGCTCACAGCTCTGGAGTCCAGGATCAAGGTGTGGCAGATTCATTGTCTGGTGAGGACTTCCTGGTTCATAGATCTGGCACCTTCTCGCCGTGTCCTCACATGGTGGAAAGGGCAAGAGAGCTCTCTGAGGTCCCTTTTATAAGGGCACTAGTGCCATTCATGAGGCTCCTGACTTCATCACGTTCCAAAGGCCTCACCTCCTAACACCATCACCTTGGGGGTTCAATTTTGATTTGGGGGTAACATAAATCTTGTCTTTAGCAAGCTCTATCAACGCAAGTCATTGTTTGACTACATATTTCATCAAAATCACTTTGCCCCAATGTTGTACAACTAAGGTAATTTTCTTCTTCTCAAAAAAGCATTTTTTTTTTTTTTTTTTTTTTTTTGGTCTCCCTAAAATGGTAACTACTGGTGTGAAAATACTGTCAGTCGATTCATGGATCATGAGTTTTTGGGAAGTGGGTAAGTTACAAAATACAAATCACTAAGTACCAGAAGCAAAGCCTGAACTTTATCATTTTTAGGTGCCTTTTCACATGGGAGACTGTTGTACATCATTTGCAGGCAGGAGTTTTGCATGAAACTGTGAACCCAGCTGCCTACTTAAAAGTAAGGTTTGTTAAAGGATACAAAGTTATAGGTAGAGAGTGGGAATAAGTTCTACTGTTCTATAGCACTGTAGGATGACTCTAGGCAACAATAATATACGTTTCAAGTAGCCGAGAGGATATTAAATGTTGCCAGCACAAAGAAATGGTACATGTGTGAGATGATGAGTATGCCAATTACCCTGCTGTGACCACTATACATTATATATATTGAAATATCACTGTGTATCCCAGGAATATGGACAGTTATTATATGTCAATGGAAACAACAACATTCTTAAAAAAGGATTTGGCAGGATGGATTTTTATTTATTTATTTATTGAGATGGAGTCTCACTCTGTCGCCAAGGCTGGAGTGCAGTGGCACCATCTCGGCTCACTGCAACCTCCACCTCCCAGGTTCAAGCAATTCTCCTGCCTCAGCCTCCCGAGTAGCTGGGATTACAGGCAGCTGCCACCACACCTGGCTGATTTTTGTATTTTTAGTAGAGATGGGGTTTCACCATGTTGGCCAGATTGGTCTCAAACCCCTGACCTCAGATGATCCACCCACCTCGGCCTCCCAAAGTGCTGGGATTACAGGCGTGAGCCACCGTGCCTGGCCTCTTTTTATATTTTTAAAAATTGACAAATAAAAATTGCATATATTTATGATGTGCAATGTGATGTTTTGAAATACGTGCACATTGCAGAGTGGCTAAATTGAACTAATTAACATATGTATTACCTTATATATTTATCTTTTATGTGTGTGATGAGAATATTTAAAATCTGCTCTCAGTGATTTTCAAGTATGTAATACACTGTTGTGAACTATAGTCCCCATGTTATACAATGGATCCCTTGAACTTACTACTCCTAACTCAAATTTTATTTGTCTTTGAAATAAAAGTGTTGGTTGGGTGCAGTGGCTCATGCCTGTAATCCCAACACTTTGGGAGGCCGAGGCAGGCGGATCACCTGAGGTCAGGGGTTCGAGACCAGCCAACGTGGTAAAACCCTGTCTCTACTCAAAATACAAAAATTAGCCAGGCGTGATGGCACGCGCCTGTAATCCCAGCTGCTTGGAAGGCTTAGGCAGGAGAATCGCTTGGACCTGGGAGGTGGAGGTTACAGTGAGCCAAGATCACGCCACTGCACTCCAGCCTGGACAACAGAGTGAGACTCCATCTCAAAAAAAAAAAAAAAGAAAAAAAGTGTCTCCCCTGTGTTAAACATGGATCAGGTTTCTTTGGCTTTTTTCCTAACATAATTCTAATTGTCTTTTTTCTGCAAAAAGCAGAGAAAGAAAATGAGGCTGAGTGCGGTAGCTCGTGCCTGTAATCCCAGGACTTTGAGAAGCTGATGCAGGAGGAGAGCTTGAACCCAGGAGTTTGATACCAGCCTGGGCAACAGAGCGAGGCTCCGTGTCTACAAAAAATAAAAAATTAGCTGAGTGTGTTTGCACACACCTATAGTCTCAGATACTTGGGAGGCTGAGGTGAGACAATTGCTTGAGCCCAGGAATTTGAGACCAGACTGGGCAACACATTGAAACCCCATGTCTACAGAAGATTTTTAAAAATAGCTGCATGTGGTGGCACACACCTGTAGTCTCAGCTACTCAGGAGGCTGAGGAGTTCAGGACCAGCCTGGGCAACATTGTGAGACCCCCATCTCTACAAAATCTTAAAAATTAGCTGAGCGTGGTGGCATGCACCTGTAGCCCCAGCTATTAGAGAGGCTGAGGCAGGTGGATTGCTTGAGCTCAGAAGTTTGAGGCTGCAGTGAGCTGCGATTGAACCACTGCACCCCAGCCTGGATGACAGAGCCAGACCCTGTCTCTGTCTCTGTCTCTCCCTTCTTTTTTTTTTTCTTACACCAACTTCGGTACATTCTCAAACCTTTTAATCGTTCACCCTTGAAGTACTGGTTTGTCATGTTCTGAAGCTCCCTGTAATGGGATGGGTTTCTGATCACCCTTGGGCTGTATTGGGCTGGCATCATTTAAATATCCGGGCATTTAGATTGGTTCCTGATAGGGAAACTTCATGTTTATTTCACACGTAGGCTAATTGTTCGGTCTGCCTGCGAGTCCTGAGGAATTATTAAGGAAAACCACACCTGTTTCTGCTTTCTCATCCTGAGGAATGATTAAGGAAAACCACACCTGTTTCTGCTTTCTCACTCGCAGTGAGAGAGTTCCTGGGAGAGATGCAGTCCGGGAGGGTTCATCATTAGCCCCAGCCGCTGATGCGCTATCAGCCTGCGGAGGAGGGAGCCCTGGGGCTTCACTAACCACAGGCTGGAGCTGCCCCGCACCAGCTCCAGTGAGATCGGGGTTTTCGTCTTCATCCAACACTTTCAACCCAGTTTCTGATGAAAGGGCTTCTTCCAGTCACCAGAGAAAGTGAGTTTGTATGTTTTTCCTCCAGAGCACTGCTGTGGGGTTCACGAGGAGGGCTGCTTATGACAAAATATTAACTTTGGCAGTTTTGGAGAAAAAGGACAAATAATGCATTCCTGGGAGAGGTGTGCAGCACATGTGCTGCGATGGGCCACAGGGACAGGTGCCTGGAAACCAGGGGTCAAAGATGAGCCTCTGAAACGGCTCTCTTTCTAGTCTGCACGCCCTTCACTGCTCTTCCTTTTTATAAAGATAACAAGTCTCTATATGTCGTTTTAGAAATTGTGGCAAACACTGTGTGTCGTTTTAGAAATTGTGGCTCACGCCTGTAATCTCAGCACTTTGGGAGGCTAAGGTGGGAAGATCACTTGAGCCCAGGAGTTCAAGACCTGCCTGGCCCACGTAGCAAGACACCGTCTCAAAAAAAAAATTGGCAAAGTATACATAAGACAAAACTGACCATTTTAGCTATTTTCAAGTGTACAGTTGAGTGGCATTAAGTGCACTCATATTGTGCAACTGTCACCACCATCCACCTCTGGAAATTCTTCATCTTCCCACCTGAAACTCTGTCCCCATTAAACAGTAACTCCCCATTCTCTACTCCCCCAGCCCCTAGTAACCACCATTCTACTTTCTGACTCCATGAATTTGCCTACTGTAGAGGTACTGATATACGTGAAGTCATACAATATATGTCCTTTAGAGTGTATTTCTTTTTTTAAAAAAATGTCAACTTTTATTATAGATTCAGGGGGCACATGTGTGGGTTTGTTACATGGATATAATGCGTGATGCTGAGGTCTGGGGTATGAATGATTCTGAAGCAGCGTTGTTCATCTAGGGTGATACCTGAGGTTTGTTGTCTCACGCTGAGGAAATCAAGGATGTGGACATACAAGAAGTGAGGTTAAGGGCGGAGGTTTAATAGGTGAAGGAACAAGAGGAGCCCTCTCCTGCAGAGAGAAGGTCCCGAGTGGGTTTTCTGGTCTGCAACAAAATGCAATGGGTTTTATAGATGAGCTTGATGAGGTGGTGTCTGATTTACATAGGGTGCAAGAGATTGGTTGGACCAGGTGTGTCATTTGCATAGGGCACAAAAAAACTGGTTAGGGATAGGCATGCCATTTGCATAGGGCACCCAAACCTGGCCACCTTCACCCTAATCTTATTATGCAGATGGATTCTCTACCTGGTTGGCACCATGTTGCCTGTTCCTTTAAGGTACACACGGTGACAAAGAAAAGGGAAGATGGAGCCTCCATGTTGAACGTGCCTGGCCCCCAGGTAGCCCTTTTCTATTGGCACAGCTGCCGGTATTCACCTGGGCAAGCTTCCAGCTTGCTTATCTATGTCTACAGCATGATTTTTCAGGCTGCTCTTTGTTAGAAAAGAAATGATTTTGGAGCTGCTTTTTGTTAAAAGAGAAATTCCGCCGAGGACTCTTTTACCCTCACTATCTGTCTGAATAATTTCTTTCTAGCTCCTGTATGAATCCCATCACTCAGGTAGAGAGCATAGTACCCAAGAGGCACTTTTCCAGCCCTGTCCCCTTCCCCTCCTCTCCCTTCTAGTAGTCCCCAGTGTCTATGGTTCCCATCTTTATGTCCATGAGTACCCAATGTTTACTTCCCACTTTAGAAGTGAGAATATGCCCCATATTTGGTTTTCTGTTCCTGAATTAATTTGCTTAGAATAATGGCCTCCAGCTGCATCTTTGTTGCTACAAAGGACATGATTTTATTCTTTTTTATGGCTGTGTACTATTCCATGGTGTATATGTACCACCTTTTCCTTATCCACTCCACATGGATGGGCACCGGGGTTGATTCCGTGTCTTTGCTATTGTGAATAGAGCTGCAATGAACATGTGCGTGCAGGTGTCTTTATGTTAGAAGAATGTATTTTTTCCTTGGGTATATAAACAGTGATGGGATTGCTGGGTTGAATGGTAGTTCTGAGTTCCTTGAGAACTCTCCAAACTGCTTTTCACTGCAGCGGAGTTAATTTACATCTGTCAGGCCTCTAAGCCCAAGCTAAGCCATCATATCCCCTGTGACCTGCACTTAAACATCCAGATGGCCTGAAGTAACTGAAGAATCACAAAAGAAGTAAAAATGTTCCTGCCTTTACTGATGACATTATCTTGTGAAATTCCTTCTCCTGGCTCATCCTGGCTCAAAAGCTCCCCCACTGAGCACCTTGTGACCCCCACCCCTGCCAGCCAGAGAACAACCCCCTTTGATTGTAATTTTCCACTACCTACCCAAATCTTATAAAACGGCCCCACCCCTGTCTCCCTTCGCTGACTCTTTTCAGACTCAGCCCGCCTGCACCCAGGTGATTAAAAAGCTTTACTGCTCATACAAAGCCTGTTTGGTGGTCTCTTCACACGGACGTGCGTGAAAACATTCCCATCAGGAGTGTATTTCTGTGTTTAGCATCCATGCTTTGAGTCTGCCAGAAGATGTTGGATTTGATTCTACCCTGGGAGTAGCGGCGCATGTATCTGATTCTTCCACTTTCAAGTTGCTCATTGGAGCTGGAGTTTTACACTAGGCAGTGATGACTGAGGACCCCCAGATGAATCTCGGAATTTGATCTCAGAATGTGGCAGAAGCTACATCCCCACGACCCAGCAGGGAGGACACGCCTCCTGCATCCCACGGCTGAGGAGAAAGTGGCTTTTACAGATAGTTACAGGCACCAATGGTTCTACTTCCCTGAAAAGCTGTGTATTTTTTCCATGCCGCTCTGAAGTATAGTTGCTGGAGGATTTGCGTAGACCGAAATGTAGGCTTGTAAATTAGGTTGGTGCAAACATAATTGCAGTTTTTGCCATTAAAAGTAATGGCTAGACTGGGTGCAGTGGCTCATGCTTGTAATCTCAGAAATTTGGGAAGCCAAGCTGGGCAGATCACTTGGGGTCAGGAGTCCGAGACCAGCCTGGTCAACATGTTGAAACCTCATCTGTACTAAAAATACAAGAAATAGCTGGGCATGGTGGTGCGTGCCTGTGCTGCCAGCTACTTGGGGGGCCGAGGCATGAGAATCGCTTGAGCCCAGGAGGCAGAGGCTGCAGTGAGCCGAAATTATGGCACTGCACTCCAGCCTGGGCAACAGAGCGAGACTCCATTTTACACACACACACACACACACACACACACACACACACACAGTCAAAACTGCAATCACTTTTGCACCAACCTAGTATAATCGGGGAATTCCTGGTTACTTTTTTATTCCACAAAAAAGCCTGCTCCCACTGGGGCAATGTGCCAGAGGAGGGGCAGGTTAGAAATGTAAAGCTTCAAGAAGACCCCCTGTATCCTGTGAGTGTCCTTGGTGTTCATTCTGCAGGCCATTATCAGTCTTGAGGGGGCTGCTACAACATTCTAGGGAATGAGAGAGCATTGCTGTGTCAGGAAGTCCACACTATTTTTTTCTGCCTCTTTCTCTACCTTAAAAGGATATGCTCAGAATGAGTTGAAATATGGCCATTTCTTTCCCCTGAAATCGACAGCCAGTTGTTTACTTGGAATCATTCAATGTCTCCATTCGTTTTGGGTTAGATTGTTTTGAATGGAGGATTCTACTACCACTCATAAGATGGCTTTGAGCAGAAACAAGGCTGATCAGCCGGTGTGTACACACTTCTTGGCTTTTCAATATTTCTTGGGACATTCTTGGGCTTAAAATATGGCCACACCTCTGCAGTGGTAGGTCAAACAGCCTCTGTCCCAGACCTAAGCTCTGTGGATGCCACACCCCAGATTGGGACTCCCAGTCTCCTCATGGTTCACGCTGGCAATGCCTGACCCAGGACATTATCTTGCCATTGAGACCAGGGTCCTTCTCCTTGGACGGTTCCTGTATCTGTTATTGAGTATTTTGAACAGCATTGAATATTTTGTTGAATATTGAATATTTATTGAATATATTGAATATCTTGAATAACAGTCCAAGCAGAAATAAATATCGGGACACTTTGTTCTCGTTGACAGTCTCAGGTCTCAGTTCTGGCCATATGAGTCTTGGGCCATTCATCATTGTGAAACCTCTACAAAGTAAGATGGGTGTATGGTGAAGAATAATCAAAGGTAAATGCACCATCTCAAAGTGGACTTGCCATGTCCCGTGGAAGCATGAATGTGTTGAGTCTTTTGTTGTTGAAATGGTTCTAGGCTGGGCACAGTGGCTCATGCCTATAATCCCTGCACTTTGGGAGGCCGAATGTGTTGAGTCTTTTGTTGTTGAAAATGGTTCTAGGCTGGGCACAGTGGCTCACGCCTATAATCCCAGCACTTTGGGAGGCCGAGGTGGGTGGATCACCTAAGGTCAGGAGTTCGAGACCAGCCTGGCCAACATGGCAAAACTGCATCTCTACTAAAAATTCAAAAATTAGCTGGGCATTGTGGTGGGCGCCTGTAATCCCAGCTACTGGGGACGCTGAGGCAGGGAGAATGGCAGGAGGCGGAGGTTGGGCAACAGAGCCTGAGGAGGGGAGGAGGGGAGGGGAGAGGGGTAGGGGAGAGGGGAGGGGAGTTCTAGGATCCCCAAGTCTGCCCTTGAGAATGTGGTTTGGGAAGGAAGGTGGATTCTTTCAGTGGTGTTCACAGAGCAATCGAAACTTTAGATTTCTCAGAGTGAGCTAGTTTACTAAAGCCTACGTATCTGAAAACATAAACATTTCTTCATCAAGGGTGCCCTTTAAGCCAGAAACAAACTCAACCACCAACCACCAAACCCACAAATGAGACAAAACCAAACCAAACCAAAAATCCAACAAATAAACAAAAAACTCCCTGAGACAAGCCACAGAACTTTATTTTGGGAAAAGAAAACATTTTTTTGTTGGTCAAACTATCAGCTCCTATGAAATACTCTTAGAGATGTTTATCCTCAGCTAGTTTTTTTGTGGGGAGGTGCTGTTTACATGCTATGTTAAAAATAACATGCAAAAATTCACGAGACATTGATGATGATGGTTATACAAATAACGAGAATGATATTGGCATACATCATGTGAGTGGGAAAAAAAAAAGTTGATGGTGGTGATGACGATACGATCTAAACTGCTTTTGCTCCGTGGAAAGCCCTTTGAGATGGGGACCTGGCTGTGCAGTTTGCGGTGTATTTGCCCAAAACGCCATCTGGCTGCTACGTAGAGGAAGAACACTGTTTGCTTTTCTGGCCTTTGTTTTCATAATTCTTCAATTTCTCTTTATGCTCCTAAAAATTCTACATAATCCCATTTCGAACATCGCATTCATTCTTTTTTTTCTCTTAGAAAACAATAAGGGTTTTCATTAAGAAGTAAGTCACAAGACTGCAAGAGAACAAATAAAACTCTTAAGAGGTCTCCCTCCCTCCCTCTCTCTCTGCAGGCTGGGGGTGGAGGATTCAAATGAAATTTTGCTTGAGAAAGTAGCCTGCTCGCTTCAGAAAATTGAATATTTTCTTCAAAAATGGTTAATTTTGCAGAATCAATTTGCCACACCTTTGCATCATTCACACTACCTTCCCTGCCCCATTATTTAGAGAATTCTAAGAAACATAATCTATACATGGATATAAAGTTGGGAACAGTAGATACTAGGGAATACTAGAGGGTGGAGAGATGGAGGGGCCGGGGCTGAAACACTACCTGTTGGGTGCTATGCTCAGTACCTGGGGGATGGGATCATCTGCATTCCAAACCTCAGTGTCGCATGATATACCCATGAAACAAACCTGTACCTGTACCACCCAAATCTAAAATAAAAGGTAAAATTATACATAAAAAAGGAATATGATCCACAGAATGTATCAGACAAAAGGTGTCTGTTATGGTGGCTAATACACTTGGGGTTCAGAAAGTCAGTGGTGGCCACCAACGGTGGCTCATGCCTGTAATACTAGTGTTTTGGGAGGCTGAGGCGGGAGGATCATGTGAAGCCAGGAGATCGAGACCTCTCCGCTACAAAAAGTAAACAAACAAAAATTGGCTGGGTGTGGTTACGCACACTTGTGGTCCCAGCTGCTTGGGAGACTGAGGTAGGAGGATCACCTGAGCCCAGGAGGTCGAGGGTACAGTGAGCTATGATTGCACCACCACACTCCAGCCCAGGCAACAGAGCAAGACCGTGTCTCTTAAAAAAAATTCTTGAAGAAAAAAAGTTGGTGGGGACATGAATTCTAGAACTTTCTCTCCTCAAATATTTAGAACAGGTTGACGTGGTACACAACCTTCTTAAAAGAGCTTAGCAAGAGGACGGAGGCTCAGCATTTGAAGGAAGCTGAGTGAGACAGATTAACTAATAAGTCACCAGTTAAGAATTGGTCCAGGCATAGTGGCTCATGCCTATAATACCAGCACTTTGGGAGGCCAAGGTGGGAGGATCACGGGAGCTCAGGAGTTTAAGACCAGCCTGAGCAACATAGGAAGTCTTCATTTCTACAAATAATTAGCCTGGAATGGTGGCACAAACCTGTGGCCCCGCCTACTTGGGAGGCTGAGGCGGGAGGATCGCTTGAGCCTGGGAAGTGCAGTGGCGTGATCATAGCTCAGTGCAGCCTCCACTTCCCAGGATCAAGCAATCCTCCTTGTGTCCTCACATGGTCATCCCTCTGTGTGTGGCTGTGTCCTTTTATTTTTTTGGAGACAGGGTCTCGCTCTGGCCCAGCGAAGAGTGCAGTGGTGAGATCATAGCTCACTGCAGCCTTGACCTCCTGGGCTCAAGCGATCCTCCTACCTCAGCCTCCTGAGTGGCTGGGACCACAGGCGTACACCACTACACCTAGCTAATATATATATGTTTTCTAGATACGGAGTCTCCTTATGTTGCCCAGGCTGGTCTCAAATTCCTGGCCTCAAGCAATCCTCCCGTCTCAGTCTCCCAAGTAGTTGGGTCTACCAGCACGCACCACCATGCCCAGGTAATTTTAAAACTTTTTGTGGCTGGGTGAGGTGGCTCACGCCTGTAATCCCAGCACTTTGGGAGGCTAAGGCAGGCGGATCACTTGAGGTCAGGAGTTAAAGACCAGCCTGGCCAACATGGTGAAACCCCATCTCTGCTATATATACAAAAATTAACCAGGCGTGGTGGAGGGCGCCTGTAGTCCCAGGTACTCGGGAGGCTGAGGCAGGAGAATCGCTTGAACCTGGGAGGCGGAGGTTGCAGTGAGCCGAGATTGTGCCACTGCACTCCAGCCTGGGCGACAGACGGAGACTCCGTCTTAAAAAACAAAAAAAAAAACAAAAAAAAAAACACCAAAAACTTTTTGTAGAGACAGTCTTGCTATGTTGCCCAGGCTGGTCTCGAACTCTTGGCCTCAATGTATCCTCTCTCCTGGGCCTCCCAAAGTGCTGGGATTACAGCACTTGGCTCCAGCTTGACCTCTGTTGGTAGAACTACTCAGAAAATGTGACCGATTTAGAAATTGGGTGGTGCCAAGTGAACCCCACCCAAACCTATCCCCGCGCCAGTTCTCATCTACCCTTTCCGTGTGTTGGAGAACTAGCAAGGCAGGGGCTGCGGCTTGCGGGGGCTTGGCCTCCCTCACACAGCTCAGGCTCTCAGAGAGCGAGGCCCAGGGCTCTCGCGCTGCGACCGCCACCTGCCCCGAGGCCCCAGTCCCCTCCCCTCACCGCCGCATCAGGGCAGCGCGGCCAAGAGCCGGGCCTTTCGGGGGCCGGGGCCGACGTGGCCCGAGATGCCCGGGGACAGGCAAGAGACCATGGGTATGTGGCGATCACGGGCCTCTCCGGCCCGGGAGACTGACGTTTTGGCTGGCAGTGTTTCGATACCAGATGTTGTTTCCAGACCATATGCTTGCCGCTTCCCACACTTGGAAAGACCAATCGTTAGGCCCGAGGATGCAAGACCCACCCACTTTGCGATGGAGGCAGCCAATCCAGTTGCTCGTTACTTCCAGTGTCGCAGGCGCCCTTACGCAAGATCCTGTCCAATCGTTACCAGGAACGTCTTCCTAGTCCCGCCTCAGGGCCATCGCAGAGGCTGTCAATGCCATCTGACCCCTTCACCCCATTGGCGTACTTCCTTCCGACGCCATGACGTACACAGCACCTGGCCGGGGCGGGCCAATGGCAGTGGCGGGAACGTGTTATATGGATGACCTCTGCCGCAGCTGCCGCTGGGCTCTGGAGGCAGAAGCCGCCCTGAGAAGTGCACAATAGGCCGGGCGCGGTGGCTCACGCCTGTAATCCCAGCACTTTGGGAGGCCGAGGCGGGTGGATCACAAGGTCCGGAGATCGAGACCATCCTGGCTAACACGGTGAAACCCCGTCTCTCCTAAAACCGCAAGACTCCGTCTCCAAAAAAAAAAAGAAAAAGAGAAGCGCACCATGGACCAAGAGCTCTTGCTGGAGAGGCGCCGCCGCCGAACCCGCAGCCAGACGCCCCTCAGTAGCGCCTGCATCGGGTGCCGCGGCTCTCGCGTAAGCCATGGGCGCGCCCGAGGGGCGGGCTCGCCTACTATCGGCCCTCACCGCTCGGCTGGGCTCGGAGTCAGCTCCACCGTCGCCTTCCTGCTTGGGCCGGGAAACGCAGCCGCGGAGCCGCGCAGCCCTCGGAGCCCGATGAGAGGTGCCGCTGGCCTCAGGACGGTGGTCGGGGCGGGCGGGGACATTCGCGCTGCCTTGCGGCCTGCAGGCCCTCCCCGTCGGCAGAGCTGCGCCGCAGGCCTCGGGGCGGGCCTGGGGGGCCGGAGGGCTTCGGGGCGGTCCTGGAAGCCTGAGGCCACCGGGGATCCCCGGGCGGGTGCTGGGTGCTTGCGGAGCGGGGGCGACGACCTCCGACCCACGAGAGGGGCGCCTTCGCGGTGCTGGTCGTAGTTATTCTCAGCGTCCCTATTATCTGATTTGAAATGAGAGCAGGCGGCTCTCGGGCTCCGAGCCGGAGGGGGCGGGGGAACTGGGAGCAATGTGTACATTCCACGCCTAGGACCCTGCCGCTGGGCAAATGGAGGCCCGTGTCCCTGCGGTCACTGCCTGGGAGGGCGCACGAGGTCCCCCAGGCAAGGTGACCCGCAGGAGGTTTTGTGACGTTGAGCGGCCCACGCCTGGGGGTGGTGTGTGCTGGTGGTGGAGGGCGGCCTCCTAGAGGAGCCGTCAGCCTTCCAGGGAAGGCACCCGGCCGGTCGGGTAGACTCGCCGGGGCTGCGGGGGAAGCTCCACCTCCCCGAGCGTACCCCGAGCCGCAGCGGGGCAGGGCCCTCCCCAGGAGGTCGGCACCGGGGCCCTTTGTCCTATGACAGCGTCACCTGGAGCCACCAAGAACTGGAAGAGGCAGGAAGGAACCCCCGCCCTAGAGCCTCCAGGGGGAGTCCAGCCCTGCCCACAACTTTGTCAGATTCCTGGTTTCCAATACTGGAAAAGAAACTTCTTTTACTTTCAGCCACCCAAATTGTGGTTATTTGCTTCAGCATCCGTAGGAATAAACTAAGAGGTATGAATTTTATGTTGCCGCCAAAAGGCTTTTTCTAGGACAAGTAGATATTTAACCTAGATAGTTGTAGCCTTTTCTCGTCTTCATTGGGATCGGAACTCAGTTGATGTCCTCCGTCCTCCCATCTCAATGTTGATTTTACTTTCTCTTTAATCCTCTGTTCTAAAGCAGTGACCCTTTTAATGTTGCTTAAGTAAATATTAATGTTTTTCTGGTCAGTGTGAGACAAAAACTTTTTTACTTTGGGTCTGAGAAGGAGCAGTATTTTCCCTCCTCCTCCTCTTCTTTTTTGAGATGGGTCTCTCCGCTGCCCAGGCTACAGTGCAGTGGCATAATCCTAGCTCACTGCAGCCTCAAACTCCTGGGCTCAAGTGATCTTCCGGCCTCAGCTTCCTGAAAAGCTGAGACCACAGGTGTGTACCACTATGCGCTACATATATATATTTTAACTTATTTGTAGAAATGAGGTCTCACTATGTTGCCCAGGCTCGTCTCAGACCTTTATCTCGAGTGTTCCTCCTCTTTGGCCTCCCAAAGCACTGGGATTACAGGTGTGAGCCACCATGCTTTGGCATGGTGGGGTATGCAGCAGGAGAGCAAGGGTGGTGGCAGTGTCTCCATATGTACTCTCACAAAAACTGGTGTGGGCGGATACTGGATGCCTACTTATTTAGGGGCGTCTAAATTCCTGTGCTAAATTAGAAAATAGAGGCAGCTCTTGAAAGGAGTGATGGCGTGAAGGAGAGATGCTTGGACCAACCACCACACAACCCTTATAAATAATTGATACCCTTGGTTTTGATGCCACGTCCTCTTCAACAGTTGTTGGTTGAAATGACACGATTCCAGGTGAGCTTTTCCAGATAAATTGCCCTGGAACTTCAGACTTTGTCGGGTGAATCGCTGTGGAATTTCAGAATGGGCTGGAGTGTCTAAGATGGGCATGTCCAATATTCAGCTCAGTGTGGGGAAACTGGTGGTGGCCAGGGCTGGTTGCAAGCTGAGTTGTAGGGGTGACAGTTCACCCGAGAAACAAGAAAACATGCAAGTCCTGGTTCATGAGGAGTGATTTCACAGACAAATAGTGACCATGGAAGTCAATGTTGAAAAAACAAATAGATTCAGGGAATAAGGGTGCGGGTTTGTTACATGGATATGTTGCCTGGTGGTGGGGATTGGCCTTCTATCCCCCAAACAGTGAACATAATACCAGATAGGTAATTTTTCCACCCTCATCCCCTCCCACCTTCCCCCTTTTTAAGGTGTCCTGTGTCTGTTAATTTCATTCTACAGGTCCATGTGTACCCATTTTTTTAACTCCCACTTATAAGCGAGGACATGTGGTATTTGATTTTCTGTTTGAGTTATTTCACTTAGGATATTGACCCGCAGCTCCATTTATGTTGCTGCAAAAGATATAGTTTCATTTTTATAGATGCATAGTATTCCTTGGTGTGTGTATACCACATTTTCTTCATCCAGTGAACACTCAGGTTCATTCCATGATTTTGCTATTGTGAATTGTGCTGTAATAAAAATATAAGTGTAGGTGTCTTTTCTGCTAATTTCTTTCCTTTGGGTAGATAACCATTACTGGAGTTGCTGGGTCAGAGAGTAGATCTATTTTTAGAGAAATCTACATACTGTTTTCTATAGAGGTTGTACAATTTTACATTCTCACCAACAGTGTATAAGCGTTCCCTTCTTTGCATTCTCGCCAAGAGGTCAACGTTTTTCTACAAGACAAAAATGTAGATTGGTAGATGATAGATCAATGACAGGTAGATGGAATACATAGATGATAGATAATAATAGGTAGGTAGATGATAAATGGAATAGATAGATGGAATAAATGGATAGATAGAATATAGTCATAAAATGCATCTACCTGAAAATAGAGAAGAAAAAGATTGTGGGACTTTCCACTCTATAACCCTGGGGCAAAGAAAATAGCATTAATGAAAAAGCAAAGAATGGGAAAATAAAATTTTTTAGTCAGAACCACCCTTCCAGCAGAAAAGAATAGTGCAAGCAAAATATTAAGGATTTCGTATGCATTTGTGTAGGCCATGGAACTATTACAAAAAGGTGGATGTCGCATGTTTCAATGCTTTTTTTTTCCTTTTTTTTTTTTTTTTTTTTTGAGACAGAGTCTCACTCTGTCGCCCAGGCTGCAGTGCAGTGAAGTGATCTTGGCTCACTGCAACCTCCGCTTTCTGTGTTCAATCTCCCGAATAGCTGGGATTATAGTCTCCTGCCGCCATGCCCGGCTAATTTTTTTTTCTTTTTAATAGAGATGGTGTTTCACCATGTTGTCCAGGCTGGTCTTGAACTCCTGACCTCAAGTGATCACTCGCCTCAAACTCCCAAAGTGCAGAGATTACAGGCGTGAGCCACCATGCCCGGACTCAATACATTTTTAATAGACATAGAGCTTTGCCACATTTTGGAGGTTTGCCTAGTATTGGAATTTCTGGATTTTTATTTTTTATATTTGTGTTTCTCCCTTTTAGTTTGATGTAATGCAACTCAGTAGATTTTCTTATTGAAATAAAATCTCAGGCTCTCTCCATTGCATAGGCTGAAGCAGGTATGACGTAGGACATTGGCTGGATTCAGACCCTCAAAGGAGGCTGGGCGCAGTGGCTCATGCCTGTAATCCCAGCACTTTAGGAGGCTGAGGCAGGCAGATCACTTGAGGTCAGGAGTTTGAGACCAGCCTGGCCAACATGGTGAAACCCCGTCTCTACCAAAAAAAGGAAAAACAAAAATTAACCGACTATGGTGGTGGATGCCTGTAGTCCTACTTAGCTACTTGGAAGGCTAAGGTAGGAGAATTGCTTGAACCCAACAGGTGGTGGTTGCAGTGAGCCAAAATCACACCACCGCACTCCAGCCTGGGCGACAGAGTGAGACCGTCTCAAAAAACAAAAAACAAAACAAAAGCAGACCCTTGAAGGGTGAGCATTTTGCCGTGTTTCATTTGGGAGCTGGCCTTTCTGCTTCCTCCTAACATCTCAAAGGACACTGGATGGCCTGAGCTCCCGGGTACCCTGGGCTGCCCAGTTAGCATTCCCTGGGTGGTGAGAAAAATGCAAATTGTCTCTGTCCTGGAGCTTAAAGACTTCTCTCTGTAAGACCTCAGGAGGTCTTTTATCAAACTCTGTATTTGCAAGGCGGGAGGACTGCTTGAGCCCAGGAGTTTGAGACTAGCCTGGGCAACCTAGTGAGACTCTGTCTCTACAGAAACTACAAAAATCAGCCTGGCAGGGTGGCACACACCTGTAATCCCAGCTACTAGGGAGGCTGAGGAGGTAGGATCACTTGGGTCCAGGAGTTTGAGGTTGCTGTGACCTGTGATCGCACCAGATTGCTACATGGGGATGAGAGGAAATATGAGCGTGAACAGATCTCCTGCTACTGCACACGCCACTTTTGAATTCCCAGCTGACGTTTGAAGGCTGTGCAAGGTGTTGGATTGCAGGATGATGGAGAACCAGATCACTGTGAATCCATGACTGTGTGGCCGTTTGCATTGACTCAGCCTTACTACAGATACTAACTTTCATTCCCCTCTGCAGCTATGCATTGGTTTTCTGCATACCACTTGGAATTTATGTTGGCGCTGAGTCATCCGACTCTCACATGAGAAAGAACCAAATAATGATGTGTTATTTTAAAAGAATGTGTCTGCATATGGCTTCTTATCTGCCAAGTGTTACACCTTAGGCATTTATATTGAGAATTTCAAGATCGTGCCACTGCACTCCAGCCTGGGTGAGAGTGATACCTTGTCTCAAAAAAAAAAAAAAAAAAAAAAAAAATCAAGATAGGAGCAGACATTTCCAAACAGCTACAATGTCCTCAAAGGGAGTTATTGATGTATTAGTCTGTTCTCAATGCTGCTAATAAACACATACCTAATACTGGATAATTTATAAAGGAAAGAGGTTTAATGGATCCACAGTGCCACATGGCTGGGGAGGCCTCACAATCATGGCAGAAGGCAAAGGAGGAGCAAAGTCACGTTTTACATGGTGGTAGGCAGGAGAATGTGTGCAGGGGAACTGCCCTTTATAAAACCATTAGGTCTTCTGAGACTCATTCACTTATCACAAGAACAGCATGGGAAAAACCCACCCCCATAATTCAATTAGCTCCCACCAGTTCCCTTCCACCACATGTGAGGATTATTAGAATTCAAGGTGAGATCTGGGTGGAGACACAGAGCCAAACCATATCAATTGATAATTAGCAGATTAAAGGGAAAAGGGCACATCTGTTGACTAAGACAGCCTTCACGTTTCCCTCAGCTTGACTGAGTGTTACACAGTTTTCCTCCCGACCTCCTTGTCTATTTTTTAGTTTTAATTTTTTTGATACATAATTGATGCACATATGTTGGGGGTACATGTGATTACTAAATACACTCATAATTTGTAAAGATCACATCATTGTGATCAAGATATTCATCACCCTACATATTTGCCTTTTTGTTAAGCTAGAAACATTTAAATTCTTATATTTAGCTATTTTGAAATATACAATAGATTACTGTAAACTACAGTCACCCTGCTGATTTATTGAACAGTGGGTCTTCTTTTATCAAACTCTGTATTTGCAAGGCGGGAGGATTGCTTGAGCCCAGGAGTTCAAGACCAGCCTGGGCAATCTAGTGAGACCCTGTCTCTACAAAAAATACAAAAATTGGCCTGGCATGGTGGCACACACCTGTAGTCCCAGCTACTGGGGAGGCTGAGGTGGTAGGATCACTTGAGCTCAGGAGTTCCAGGTTACTATGAGCTACGATCGTATCACTGTACTCCAGTCTGGGCAACAGAGCAGAATCCTGTCTCCAAAAAAACAAGAACCCCTACTTATTTGTACCCATTAATCAAACTATTTTTATCTCCCTTCTCTGCTCCCTTCCCAGCCTCTGGTAGCCACCAGTCTACTCTCTACCTCCATGAGATCCAGGTTTTAAGCTCCCACATGTGAGTGAGAACACGCAGTATTTTTCTTCTGTGCCTAGCTTATTTCACTTAACATAATGATCTCCAGTTCCATCCATCAGGCCTCCTTTTTTCACGGAAGATTTATTTTAGGAAACTTGCAATTGTGAGTTCTTTCTCTACCTCTTTGAGATGCAAATCTTCTCCCAAATTTTCTTCTAGCCTCTTCCTAGTTTTGCAACCCAGGAATGTCTTTCTCAAGACTTCAGAGCCATCCCTTTAAAATGCAATTATTGAAGGAGATGATACATCTGTGTCTCAGTTTTTGTAGAAGGGCAGGTTCCCAGTTTTGAAAAATTCCAATGAGCCAACACAGATAGCTTCACAGCATTTCCTAACCTCTTCCTGATGTCTCCAGTTCCTTCTCAGCATCTCACCCTGGCACTTAAAAACTCTCCAGCCTTTTGTTTCAACAAAGTTAAGCTCCTTCTCTCTTCCGTATTGCAATAGTCCTGACTGAGTCCTTCCTTGAAGGTTTAACTTGTCTGGTGCAATTTTCTCTGACAATGTCCAGATGAAATGATCCCACAGAAACACTGAGTGTGATTTTAGCCTGAGAAGGGGGAGGGTGAGAAGATAGATTGGGAGGCAGCTGTGTAGGCAGGGGACTTGGCCACTCCCTAAACCTCTCCCAGTCTCATCTGTAAATGGAGTGCATAGGCAGCAGCTTCTCCCCCGAGGCTGGGGCGATGGAATCAGTTAGACTATTGAGGGCATCTGGAAGGGCATCTGCCTCAGGGTTAGTCCTCAGGGCACGGTGGCCAATGGGTTTCTTTTGGTTGACTGTTGACAATGCGTTTGTTGAATGGCAGCCTGCACTAGGCGATGCTGAAGCCACAGAAGATACCGCAGTGGGAGAACCAGCATGAGCTGCTGCCCCCAAGGAACCTCGAAGTGCAGGCAGAGGACCAGCCATCCCAGCAGCACAGGTAAAGTGTGTCACCTGTCAGGTGGGCTTGGGGTGAGGGGGTGGGGGAAGTGTGTGTGCAAAGGGGGTGTGTGTATGCGTGTGAGCACGTGTGATGGCTAGTGTGCCTGCATGTGAGGGACTGTGAACAAGTGTGCGAGGGTGTGTGTGCAAATGTGTATGCCTATGAGAATATGTGTCTGTGGATGAGTGCATTTGAAAGCATGTGTGTGGTCATGAGGGTAAGTTAGTGACTGAATACGCAGGATATGTGAGTGTGCATGGAACACTGTGGCAAGTGTGTAGGCATGTGAGGACAGGCAGAAGTGTGTCAGTGTTGTGATGAGAGTGTGAATGAGTGTGCAAAAAGGTGTGGAGTGAATGTGCATGGAAGTGTGTGTGTAAACTATGAAGGCATGTAGTGTGTCAGTGTGTGCAGTGCAAGCGTGTGTGGGAATGAGTGCTTGTGGGTGTGCCCACATCCAATGGGTATGTGTGAAAGCATGTAAAAATGTGTGTAGTGTGATGGTGTGTGGATGTATCAGTGTGTATAAATGAGAGCATGTAAATGTGAGTGTTGAATGAGTGTATAAGTGAGTGTGCATACGTGAGGCTGTGCGTGAGTGTAACCATGAGGGTGTGAACGTGCTTAAGTGTATGTGCATGTGACAGTGCAAGTGTAGGAGTGTGATGCATGTGTGGGTGTGCCAGTGTATGAGTGTACATGGTGTGGATCTGAATGTGCAAAGGGTGTGAGTGTATGTGAATGAGTGGTAGTGTGCATGCATGGGTGAGTGCACACTCAGAAGCATGGATGGGTGCAAGCCTCCCCTACTAACTCCTGCTCCTTCCTGAGATCAAAAAAGGATGTGTTTTCTGTGTTTCAAAAATGTTTTAAAATTATGTACTGTATTTAATAGCTCTTATGACTACAGTGTTTTTCTCTCTGTTTAAAGCGTAGCAGGGGCTGGGCGCAGTGGCTCACACCTGTAATCCCAGCATTTTGGGAGGCCAAGGCAAGTGGATCAGTTGAGATCAGGAGTTCAAGACCAGCCTGGACAACATGGTGAAACCCCATCTCTACTAAAAATACAAAAATTAGCCAGGCATGGTAGCGGGTGCCTGTAATCCCAGCTACTGGGGAGGCTGAGGTGGGAGAATCGCTTGAAGTCAGGAGGCTGAGGTTGCAGTGAGCCGAGATTGCACCACTGCACTCCAGCCTGGGTGACAGAGCGAGACTCTATGCAAAAAACCCCAAAAAATCCAACGTAGCTAAAGGCAGTTTGATGATAACAGTGACGTTGAAATGAGAATTGTGTCAGAAAAACCACAAACAATAATGAAATGGCTCCTATATAACCCATCCCCAAAAACCCACGTAAAGAAGAAAACAGGGCTGGGCGTAGTGGTTCATGCCTATAATTCCAGCACTTTGGGAGGCCCAGAAGGGAGGATCGCTTGAGCCTAGGAAACCGAGGCCACAGCGAGCTGTATTTGCGCTACTGTACTTCAGCCTGAGAGGCAGAGTGAAACCTTATCCCAAAACCAAAAAGACGAAAAGGGTCCTGAGGTATTAACTCTGATCGTCAGTGAGTGGAAAGATTCTGGTATTCTGGTGTTTTCCATTTTCTTTTAGCTTATCTTCATTTTTGAGTTTTCTGGAAGAGCATTTATTGCTTTTTTTCTTTTTGAGACGGAGTCTCCCTCTGTCGCCCGGGCTGGAGTGCAGTGGTATGATCTTGGCTCACTGCAACCTCCACTTCCTGGGTTCAAGCATTTCCTGCCTCAGCCTCCCGAGTAGCTGGGACTACAGGTGCATGCCACCACGCCCAGCTAATTTTTTGTATTTTTTTTTAGTAGAGACAGGGTTTCACCTTGTTAGCCACGATGGTCTTGATCTCCTGATCCTGTGATCCACCCGCCTCAGCCTCCCAAAGTGCTGGGATTACAGGCGTGAGCCACTGCGCCCGGTCGCATTTATTGCTTTAAGAAAAAAAAAAATTTGATGGGAAAAAGCTAAAATGAGGTTGACTAGGAAAATATTACTAAAAACATTCTCCTTCATTCACGGACTTTTTTTTTTTTTGAGACAGAATCTCGTTCTGTCACATATGCTGGAGTGCAGTGGTACAATCTCGGCTCACTGCAACCTTCGCCTCCGAGGTTCAAATGAATTCTTGTGCCTCAGCCTCCTGAATAACTGGGATTAGAGGCATGCACCAGCATGCCCGGCTAATTTTTGTATTAGGGTTTTGTCATGTTGGCCAGGCTGGTCTCGAACCCCTGACCTCAAGTGATCCACCCGCCTCAGCCTCCCAGAGTGCTAAGCCTCCCAGAGTGCTAAGCCTCCCAGAGTGCTAAGCCTCCCAAGTGTAAGCCACTGCGCCTGGCCCTTGTTTTGGCTAACTCTGTGAGTGAAACTCTTTCTGCCATGGGAGATCGTACCTTACCATTGTTTATTTCCAGGGTCTCCTGAGAACACAGACCAGAATTACTGAGGTAATCTTGGCACATTTTCTTAACCATTCTATGCGACTTTCAAATTCCTTATATGTAGCTGGGAAAAAAGGCTTTGCTAGATGATCTTTTTCAACCTTCGTGAAGATCAAGATTAAGAAAAAAGTTTAAACCCGAGGCACTGATAAGGAAAATACAGAAGAAAACCTAAACAAAGTTTCAGTTCTCAGCCCCTGAGCAGCCACACAGTGGGGGGCGTTTCCTTCACTCCCCAGTGAGTACCTACTGTGTGTTCCGTATGGCGCAGGGCAGGGAGGAGCAGGCCAAGAAACAAACAAGCCTTGGGGTCGGGGCCACAGAGGGCATAGTGAGCTCTCAGGATAGGGCGGGAAGGGAAGGCAGAAAGGCCCTGGGCACAGGCTGGGCTGTCAGCTCCAGAGGGGCGCACTGACCCTGCATCCATGGGAAGTGTGGGGCACAGGCAGCCTGGGGCAAGCAGGTACCAGGAGAGCCCAGGCTGGCCATTATTTGTGGCTGCATTTCCATTTCCAAAAATGTATGATTTTTTCAGTTAATGGAGAAAAAGCACTGACAAAATTCAACATGCTTTCATGATTAAAAACACTCAGCAAACTAAGAATAGAGAAAACTACCTCAACATAATAAGTCATATACGAAAAAGCCACATCACACTCAATGGTGAAAACTGAAAGCTTTTCCTCTAAAATTAGGAACAAGACAAGGATGCCTGCATTCATTACTTCTATACAACACAGTGCTAGAAGTTCTAACCAGCACACTTAGGCAAGAAAAAGAATTAAAGGCATCAAAGTTGAAAAGAAAGAAGTAAAATTATCTCTATTTGCAGATAGGATCTTATAAGTAGAAATGCCTAAAGAGCACGCACGCACACACACAAGTTAGAACTAATAAATGAGGCCAGACATGGTGGCTTATGCCTATAATCCCAGCACTTTGGGAGGCAGAGGTGTGCAGATCACTTGAGGTCAGGCGTTCGAGACCAGCCTCACCAACATGGCAAAACCCCATCTCTACAAAAAAAATACAAAAATTAGCCAGGCATGGTGGTGGGCGCCTGTGGTCCCAGCTACTTGGGAGGCTGAGGCACAAGAATCTCTTGAACCCTGGAGGCAGAGGTTGCAGTGAGCCAAGATTGTGCTACTGCACTCCAGCCTGGGCGACAGAGCAAGAGAGTGAGATTCTGTCTTTTTTCTTTTTTAAAAAAGAATTAAAAAAAAAAAAAAAACACTAATAAATGAAATCAGCAATGTAGTAGCATACAAGGTACATACACAGGCCAGGTGTGGTGGCTCACACCTGTAATCCCAGCACTTTGGGAGGCCAAGGTGAACGGATCACTTGAGGTCAGGAGTTCAAGACCAGCCTGGCCAATGTGGTGAAACCCTGTTTCTGCTAAAAATATTTAAAAATTACTGGTGGTATGTGACTGTAGTCCCAGCTACTCGGGAGGTTGAGGCAGGAGAATCACTTGAACCCAGGTAATTGAACACCCGTGTTCACAGCAGCATTATTCATAATAGCCAAAAGGTGGAAGTGTCCATTGACAGATGAATGAATAAGCAAAATGTGGTATGCACACTGAAATTTTACTCCACCTTAAAGGACATTCAGACACTTTCTACAACATGAACCTTGAGGCTACTGTGCTAAGTGAAATAAGCCAGTCACAGAAAGACAAATATTCTGTGATTCCACTTCTGTGAAGAAAGTAGCGTAGTCAAAATCATAGACACAGAAAGTAGAATAGTGGCTGCTAGGGTTGGGGAAAAAGGGAATGGAGAGTTGCTGTTTATGGGGACAGTTTTTTTTTTTTTTTTTCTCCCCCACTTACCCCAACTTGAAGCTCAGAGTTTTAGTTGCACAAGATGAAAAGAGTTCTGGAGATGTGTGGGGGTGATGGCTGTACAACATCGTGAATGTATTTAGTGCCCCTGAACCACACACTTACATATGGCTAAGATGGTAAATGTTATGCTATGTATATTTTACTACAATAAAGTATTTTGGAAAAAAAATTTTGATGTGATAATGCAAACTTACAGCGACTCACACCTGCTTTATCGGGAGTTTCAGAAGGGGCAGGAGGGAGAGGACACGCTAAGCAGCCAGGGGCTATTGACATACCAGAAGCACCCCCAGGGACTGCCTTTCTCAACATCACCCTCTGTAATGACAGCGTCAGCCAAGAGTGCACTGCCATTGGTTTTACTGACCAAACCTAAAGAAACGGCTGCGTTCCCATCAGATTTGCTCACTAAATCATGCCGACACACAGACACGCATCTTCCAGCCTGTTCGGCAGCAGTGCAGACAACATGGGGGTCCCAGATCCTCCACTAGAATGATTCTGGTCCTGCCTGAGCCTTCGCCTGAGTCCCCATCAGACATTGTAAAGGTCAACTTAAGGATGATGGGCAGGCAGAGGCAGGAATAAGGACTGATATGGTTTGAATCTGTCCCCACCCAATCTCTCATTGGTTTAGCACTATCCCCTTGGTGCTGTTCTCATGATAGCTGGTTAAAAGTGTGTGGCACCGGCCGGGCGCAGTGGCTCACGCCTGTAATCCCAGCACTTTGGAAGGCCGAGGCGGGTGGATCATGAGGTCAGGAGATCAAGACCATCCTGGCTAACACGGTGAAACCCCGTATCTACTAAAAATACAAAAAACTGCCAGGCGTGGTGGCGGGCGCCTGTAGTCCCAGCTCGGGAGGCTGAGGCAGGAGAATGGCGTGAAACCAGGAGGCGGAGCTTGCAGTGAGCCAAGATCGCGCCACTGCACTCCAGCCTGGGCGACAGAGCAAGACTGTCTCAAAAAAAAGAAAAAAAATGTGTGGCACCTCCCCCGGCCCCTTGTCCCTGCTGTGGCCATGTGACGTGCCTGCTCCCACTCTGCCTTCACCGTGACTGATTCTGAAGCATTCCCAGAAGCCAAGCAGATGCCAGCACCATGCTTCCTGTACAGCCTGTGGAACTGTGAGCCAACTAAACCTCTTTTCTTTATAAAATACCTGGTCTCAGGTATTTCTTTGTAACAGTGTGAGAATGGCCGAAAACGACACCCAGATGCAAACATGACCTGCAGGCCACCGCCGCGTGCTGACTCTCTCGCCAAGCAGGAGCAGGCCCCTCCCTCACGCGGAGCTGCTGGCATGGACAGCCCTGGGGAGGTCAGGCTGAGCGTCCTTTCCTCTGTGCACCCCCGGAGTGTGTTCCCATTGGCTTTCTCAGACAGCACCATCTCAGGGTCCAGCTGGCCATGGCCTGGATTAAGTTTAAAATGCTGGGCCAGTCCCCACTTCCCTATATATGACTTTTTACAAATCTGACACTTAAAGCTTTTGGGCCTCAGGGAGCAGCTTGATAAGTCAAAGAGCGCCTGCCTCTCCCTCTGATCTTCTTCCACACTGAGTTCTGAATAATCATCAGAATCTGGCAGATGACCGTCGGCCAAATCATCCCTTTTTATGAACTTATCTTTAGCTTTATACTTGGCAGGTCGAGATACCCGTCTCAACGTGTCTTCGCTTTTAACGATGGTTTTAGTTTCTCAGTATGTTTTGTATGCAAGTTGGAAATAAATAAATGTCCCGAACTGGATGAAACGTGTTACAGTCGGTGAACTGGAGGCCGACAAAGGGGTCAACATGGTGCCCTGTCCATTTGGAGCCTTGGGGGCTGGGACTCTCTTTGCAGGGACCACCTAGAGGGCTGGCAGTGGTCTCTCTACAAACCCCTGAGCAGGAGGCTGATGCAGGAAACATGACTGTGGCTCGGTTCTCACGAGAGGCCATACCCTGAGCAGCTGGGGGCTGGTGACGTGGAGTCCCACCAGGCGGGAATTCCTCCGGGGCGGCTGGCTCTGTCTTGCAGATTGGGGCTGGACTGTGGCCAGTAGGGACATTGGCCGTTCCTGACCTTTTGTTTCTCCAGATGTTACCTTGACACAAATGGCTTCTAGTTGCTTTCCTACAGAAAGACAAGAAAGGGAAAAGAAGCATTGTGCTTATCAACATGTCTGCAATTTTGTTCTCACAGTAAATCCACTATTGACATTTTTTCTAAATTACGTCTTACATATACAATTTATGTAACGTGTTTGTATTAAGTGTTTTTCAGACCTTTCTGACCAGAAACCACAGTGATACAGGCCCGGTGCGGTGGCTCATGCCTGTAATCCCAGCACTTCGGGAGGCCAAGGTGGGCAGATCACTTGAGGTCAGGAGTTCGAGACCAGCCAGGCCAACATGGGGAAACCCCATCTCTACTAAGGATACAAAAATTAGCCAAGCATGGTGGTGCACACCTGTAATCCCAGCTACTTTGGAGGCTGAGGCGTAAGAATCGCTTGAACCTGGGAGGATGAAGTTGCAGCAAGCCAAGATTGCGCCACTGCACTCCAGCCTGGGCGACAGAGCGAGACTCCATCTCAAAAAACAAACAAAATGGCCAGGCACGGTGGCTCACGCCTGTAATCCCAGCACTGTGGGAGGCCGAATCACTTGAGGCCAGGAGTTCCAGACCAGCTTGGCCAACATGGTGAAACCCCGTCTTCACTAAAAATACAAAAGTTAGCCGGGTGTGGTGGCACGTTCCTGTACTCCCAGCTACTTGGGAGGCTGAGGCAAGAGAATTACTTGAGCCTGGGAGGCGGAGAGGCTGCAGTGAGCCGAGATCCCGCCACTGCACTCCAGCCTGAGTGACAGAGCTAACTCAGTCTCAAAAACAAACAAAAAAAACAAAAACAGACCACAGTGACACATTTTACATTATGACCTAGTACGCATGTATATAAATATTTGCATACATAAATGAAATGAAAAGTTGATGGAACTACTTAGCATTCCTATGTAAACGCCTGCTGATTGTATCTATTCATTTCTATATCACCTTTTATTTTTTTTCTTTTTTTGGAGATAGGGTCTCACTCTGTCGCCCAGGCAGGAGTGCAGTGGCGCGATCTCAGCTCAGGGCAACCTCCGCCTCCCAGGTTCAAGTTATTCTCCTGCTTCTGCCTCCTGTATAGCTGGGATTACAGGCACACGCCACCATGCCTGGCTAATTTTTGTATTTTCTGTAGAGATGGGGTTTCACCATGTTGGACAGGCTGGTGTCAAACTCCTGAACTCAAGTGACCCGCCCGCCTCGACCTCCCAAAGTGCTGGGATTACAGGTGTGAGCCAACGCACCTGACCCTAATCTACATCACTTTTAAAAAAATACTAGTCATAATCCACTAAGTTGATTTCCTGACGAATTAAGAGATAATAAGAGCCTTCTTAACAGTTTCACCCATGTGTTTTTGCTTGGAGTTTTTAGTACTCTAAAATCAGATGTAATTCATAATGTGGGCCCATGTTTTTAAAAAAGTTTCTAATAAAATTCTAGAAGCCACAAAAAAGCCATAAAGAACAATATTACCCAGGATCCTCCCACCCAACCTGCATGCCCATTTCTTCAACCTGTTCTGAATGTGCTGTTCAGCATTCTTATGCTTTCTAAATATTTACATGGCATATGCAGATATTTCTAAAAATATATAGTTCAGTTCTGAAATGCTTTAAAACTTTATAGAAATGATATCATCTCCTGCAACTTGATAGGGCTTTTTCCGGTTTCTTTACTCCATTTTGCTTTGTGAATTTTATCCTCATTGACATGTGTAGCTCTCAGGGGTTGATTTTCTCTGCAGTCTGAGTACACCAATCTCCTACCGATGGCCAGGTACTTTCCAACCTTCAGCTCTAAGGTCTGCTCTGAATCTCCATGGATGTATGTGTGTACATGTGTGAGTTTCTCCAGGGCCATGTATCTAGGACTAGGGCTGAATATCTTTTTTTTTTTTTTTTTTTTTTTTTTTTTGAGAGAAGGTCTTGCTCTGTTGTCCAGGCTGGAGTGCAATGGCATGATCTCAGCTCACTGCAACCTCCGCTTCCCAGGTACAAGTGATTCTCCTGCCTCAGCATCCCAGGTAGCTGGGATTACAGACACGTGCTACTACGCCTGGCTAGTTTTTGTAGTTTTAGTAGAGATAGGGTTTCACCATGTTGTCCAGGCTGGTCTCAAACTCCTGACCTCAAGTGATCTGCCCCACTCAGTCTCCTGAAGTGCTGGAATTACAGGCGTGAGCCACCGTGCCCGGCCGGGCTGAATATCTTCAACAACTTTTTACAAATATATCTAACAAAATTTCAAATACATGTGCTTTTTGACCCAGTAATTCTACTTCCTGGATTCCAAAATTAAAAAAACTTAGATGGCCATAAAGATGTTATGTTCTACGAGGTTCAAGGCAGCACTGTCTGTAACAGCAAAACACCTACCAAAGGGGAGAGCTACCTTCAACAACATCCCACAAATATATATTGAGCACTGACCATGTGCATGAGACACTGCTACAGGTGTCAGAGAAACAGCTCTCATACAGCTTAGGGGAGAAGGTCGGGAAGCAAAAGAAACAAGGCTCCTGCCCTCACAGAGCAGAAATAATGAGCATCTTCCTCCAGGGAGAAAAAGAGGCAAACCTCGTCATCCAGAGCACAATTTCACAACCAACATTTCAGAACATCATCCTTTGACATGGGTGGCTGGAGGATGCCCAGCAGCATCCCTGCCTCTACCTACTAGATGCCAGTAGTGATCCCAAGTCCTGACAAGATATTGCCAAGTGCCCCTTGTGGGGCAAAACTGCCCTCGGTTGAGAACCACTTATTTGGGACCACCAACTGGCCCTCTTTGGACTCAACCTTCTGGTGTGACCCTCAAACAGTAGAAAGTCAATAAAAATGTCAAACAGGACAGAATAAAGACCCTCACTGAGATCAGGCTGGAGTGTGTCTCTCGTCTGTCTCTTGTTATACACTAATACAAATAACAGAGGTCAAATGTACCGAGGTGGCACCACAACCCTGGGAGTCCCCATTCCTGGGCTACTTGTGAATCAAATGACAACTAGATTGCCTGTGCATAGCCTTCAAGAACGATGTCTGTTTCATTTTACTACCAATCACATAGAATATCTCCCTAAGGGCCAAACACAAATCCCACCTGTAGTAGCAGTGCTTTGGGATGCTGAGGCAGGAGGATTGCTTGAAGCCAGGAGTTCAGGGCCAGCCTGGGCAACAGAGCAAGACCCTGTTCCCACAAAACATTAAAAAACAAACCAAAAAAACCCAAAACAAAGAGTCTCACTGTTGCCTAGGCTGGACTGCAGTGGCGCATTCTTGGCTCCCTGAAACCTCCGCCTGCTGACTTCAAGAGATTTTCCTGACTTGGCCTCGCTGGTAGCTAGGATTACAGGCATGCGCCACCATGACTGGCTAATTTTTCTAGTTTTAGTAGACGAGGTTTCATCACGTTGGCCAGACTGGCCTTAAACTCCTGATCTCAGGTGATCCACCCGCCTCAGCCTCCCTAAGTGCTGGGATTCCAGGGGTGAGCCACCGAGCCCCGCTTACAAAACATTTTAAAATTAGGCTTGATGGTACATGCCTGTAGCCCCAGCTACTTGGGAGGCTGAGGGGGAAGGATCGTTTGAGTCTGGGAGTTTGAGGCTGTAGTGAGCCGTGATCAGTCCAGCCTGGGTGACAAAGCAACACCTTGTCTCAACAAAACCCCAAAACAACAACAAAACACACACACACACACACAAACTAAACCCTATTGTTTTAGGATAACCACAGCAGCAAAGCCGGCCTAATAATGTATTCATCCTCTATCCTGACTGGCTTACCCCATGGGTATTATGCTTCATGCTTTCTTGTGTGTTTATTTCAATCGGCGAACGTTGACTAAATATTTCTGGATGTTATACATACACACTAGCCAAGTCCTAGCCTCACCCTTGAGATGGTGGGCAGTTTCCCTGCCATGCCTTAGTCCCCGCACACCTGCTGAATCGGATATCCTGGGGCGGAGACCTGATCTGCCCTTTCAAAAGCTCCGCTGACGATTTCGAAGGCAGACAAGTTTCCTAAGGAATGCAGACAGGTGAGGCAGACAGGAAAAATGTCATCGTGGTACAACAGGTGCAATAAAGAGGCAGAACGGCCCAGAGGTGGTGGGCTGCCCAGAAGCAGTGATCTCTGAGGGGCATTTTGAAGGCTGGGAATTTTTGCCAGGTAGGGCATTCTGAGTATAAAGAAAAATGTGTACACGCATGGATGTATGAAAAGGGGTAGGCATGTTGGATGGAACTGGACCTTTCTGGGGGGTGGGAAGAGGGAAGATGGGGAGAGGCAGGGGCCTCCATCTGACCCAAGTGTATCCACTGGTCTGTGTTTCTGATCCACACCATCCCCCACAGCGAACCACTGGGCCTTCTGCTGTGGTTGTTGAAATGCACCCCACCACCTGCTGCAGAACCTGCCTCTCCTCTTCTGCATTTTCAACTCAGACTCACCCTTTCAAATCTAGTTAAGATACCACTTCTTCAACAAAGCTGCTTCTGATTTCCTCGGCCAGAAACAATCTCCCTTTCTCTAACTACATTTAGTTCTTCATCACTAGCTTTCGGGCCTTGATTAGAAGGTATCTGGGTCATGTTGTATCTCCTGTTAGTTCATAAGCTACTGAGGGGCAAAGTACACATCTGGTTTGACTTCGCAGCCTTCATGACACAGCTGGGGCTGAAAAAGTATTAGCAGAATGTGCTACAAAGGTACATTATTGGAGGTAGAATTTATACATCTCCATCAGATTAGCTACAGAATAAGTCCCATCACGCCGCCTAATCTTGACTAAGTTTGCTTTTACTTTATGAAAAATATGTCATTTTTTGACTCCATTCCAAACCCAAAAAGCTGTGGCCACATTCAGCAGGGTGTGCTGGGGGAGAACAAGGGCTCTGGAGAGCAGCCACACCTGAGGGATCTTGGGCAAAGCCACTCAACCTTCCTGCAAAATGCTGGTACAAAAACACTGCTGTGAGCTAAGCAACCCAGCAAAGTGCCCGGCACAGAGCAGAGGCTCTGCAGATGGCTGTACCGGGATGGCGTCTTGCAGCCTTTGGACCCAGACCAGAGTCCAAAAAGGTCGAATTACCCGAGGTCACACCTCTAGATAGTGTGGCATTTGGGCAGAATCATACATGTCTTCCTAAACCTTAGCAAGACAACTCTCCACTCTTGATGATCAACTGGATACAACAACTCCAGGCAGCTAAAATCACGAGTGAAGTCGAAAAAACTCACGAGTGAAGATCGCTGATTCTATTCTCTAACGCATCTCTTCTAGTGGAAAAAGCTCTCTTCTTTTGGAAATTTTGGGATAAGACTAATTTTATTTACAACCCCAGCAATGAAATGAGATGGAATTTTACAGACGCCGTGTAGGACCCATGGGAGGACAACAAGAGTACCTACCCCAAAACCATAGTATCTGTATGCGAAAACAGAGACAGAGAGAGAGAGACACAGAAAGAAAATGCTGAGAAGCAGCAATGAAGAGAAGAAAATGCTGGGCCGTGGCACTTGCTGTGCCTTAGACCTGAAAAGCTCAGTTCGTTCCTTTTAATTCAGGTCACAGGGGCAGTGTCTGGCCTACGGGACCACCCACTCTAAAGCGGTCCCCCCACCGTCCCTCCCAGAACCTGCCTGATGTTCGTTCTTGGAGTGTGTTGAAGGCTGCACCTCCTGCACTTAGGTGGGAGTGCCCCACAATGGCTGAACGAGTGGTCACAGGCGTGTAAGAAGAGCTAGGCAGCACAGGGGAGCCCCGGGCAGGGCTGTGGAGGCAGAGAGGGCACGACGGCGTCCCAGGCAGAGGGCCCAGCGTGAGCATCGGCTCCTCAAGTGAGGCTCCTGGGGTGAAAACGCCAGGGTGGTGGCAGGTGGGGGCCGAACGCCGTCCCTAAGGAGCTCAGCTTCGGGACACCCTGAGTCTTGACTGGGGCCGGATACTGGCCACCCCGGCCAAGCAGCTAACCCCGCCGCGGGGCCTCGGCCCCCTCCGGGCCTCAGTTTCCCCATGTCCCTCCCGGAGCCTCACCTGGGGCGGCAGCAGGCGTGGCGGGCACGGGGGCTCGGCGCCAGGGTCCTGCTGGAGGGAGGCCTGCTGGGCCGCGGCGACAGCAGCTGGCGCCTTCGTCACCTGCTTCAGGACCTGCCGCAGCTGCTCGGGGCCCAGCGGGGCCACACGTGCAACGCTGCCCTGGCCCGGAGAAGCCTGGCCGCCGCATCCGCCATGGCGGCTGAAGCGGGGACTCGAACCTGGGCCACTGCGCGACGACGTGCCTCACCTGGGAAAGCGGCGGGCTGCGAGTGCCCCGCAGGCCAACACACCTCGGAAGGCGACCCTGCCTGGCCGGGACAGCCGCCGCGGCGCCTAGGGCCGATCGGCACAGCGGACCCACCTGATTTTCTCATTGCCTGTCACGGATGTGTTTAACACTCAGATGTCACCTCCTCCGGGAGCTGTCCCGGAACTCCCAGGCGGAGGTCTTTGAGGTTCCAAAGCCCCTGACCCAAAAGTTATCACATTATCCACGTGTTCTGACGTCATCGTGTATCCCAATCAGCGGAGGATCCCGTCTAGATATGCGGAGTCCTAGGTCCACCAGCAAACGTTTAGGTTTATAAATCTGAGAGGGGACCCAAAGTTTGAATTTTTAACAAGAGTGCTTCCCAACCCCCAAACTGTTCCCATGTCACCCTACCGTCTCTCCCCTCACCCACCCAGACTGCGCGTACCTTGAAAGGAGAGATGATATGTTACTCATTCGGTGCCCAGTACAGGCCCTGCCCAGAACGCACGCTCAAGGCATGAAAGATGGATGGATGCATAGAAACCAGTAAACGAACGGGTGAACAAATCAATGAACCCACCCTCTCCACATGTCCGTCCCATCCATGCAGCCCCAATGCCCCGTCTTCCTCAGCCCGATCGCCTGTCTTACAGGGTCGAGGCTCTGTGCACCCTCCCCACCGAGTCTTGTAGCTGCAGGTGTGTACACAAGTCCCACTTCCTCTCCCCAGGGAGCGTAGGAGGTCCGCTTGCCAACAAACACTTATTAAACACCTGGTGGGTGAGTCGCCATTCCCTCCCTGGGGGGTACCACAGGTCTAGCCGGCGAGAAGGAGGAAACTGGCATTTGCAGCACAATATGATGAGTACCATGAAGCCAGGAAAGGTAAGGCTGGGGGGCCAGGCTGGTGTCAGAGAAGGTTCTGCAACGTCACCATCATCCTCATCAATACGTCGCATTCACGATGCTCCCTGCTATTTTTTATGAGTCAGAGTCTGGCTCTGTCCCCCAGGCTGGAGTGCAGTGGCACCATCTCGGCTCACTGCAAGCTCCACCTCCCGGGTTCACGCCATTCTCCTGCCTCAGCCTCCCGAGTAGCTGGGACTACAGGCGCCCGCCACCACGCCCTGCTAATTTTTTTGTATTTTTAGTAGAGACAGGGTTTCACTATGTTGGCCAGGATGGTCTCGAACTCCTGACCTCGTGATCCGCCCACCTCGGCCTCCCAAAGTGCTGGCATTACAGGCTTGAGCCACCGCGCCTGGCCGCTCCCTGCTATTTTTTAATGGTGAATTTCATATTATGGGTAACTTACCACAATTTTTTTTTTTCTTTTGAGACAGGGTCTCACTCTGTTGCCCAGGCTGGAGTGCAGTGGCACTATCTCAGCTCGCTACAACCTCGACCTCCCGGGCTCAGGTGATCCTTCCACCTCAGCCTCTGGAGTAGCTTGGACTACAGGCATGTGCTACCATGCCCAGCTAATTTTTGTATTATTATTATTATTATTATTTTTTTTTTTTTTTTTTAATAGAGAGAGGATCTCACCATGTTGCCCGGGCTGGTCTCCAACTCCTGGGCTCAGATGATCCACTTGCCTCGGCCTCCCAAAGTGCTGGAATTATAGGCGTGAACCACCGCGCCTGGCCCGAGTCAACCTTTCCTAGTTCCTTCCCAAGAAGGGATTTATGACAACTGAGTTCTTTTGAGATCTTTTGGGAAGCTCTGCTTTTCAGCAGGTAACAAATTTCAGGAATTCAAATGCCTTCGGCTCAAAATAATTTTCATGCCACCGTGGCACATTCTAAACCCCTTCAACTTCAGGAAACTTGAGGGCAGCAACCTCCACCGACTCCTCCGTGCTCTGTCCCAGCGTCTAACCTGGCACGACTATTGCCAAGACGTGACATCCAACTTGTGTACAGGTTTCTATTTCAGGTGTCAGCCGACCCAGGCGCCCCTAACGTTGCTTATAGTAGCGGCAGCAGCGCCATCAGCTGGCGTTTATTGAGAACTTTTACTACACCCTGGGCACTTACCAAGGTTTTAAGCCAGTAGTCTGTAGATTTTGAGCAGCTACTGATTTAGGTCAGAGTTAGTAGATGTTTCCGCTGGAGAGTTTTCAAAAACAGGTGGAGCCCCTGCTGGATCCTGACAGAAAATGGCACTGACCCTATACAACTGGCTTTGTTCAACAGAGCACACCTGACCACCCCGGAAAGCTGAACCACCAGCGAGAAATTCATCCACTTGCTCTGGCTGCAAAATGCAGAACCAAGAGGAAGAAATGTGAAGCCTAAGATGTCTCTGAACAGAAACGAGGCGGGGGGTGGGGGGGGGGGAAGAGCAAGAGAAGGTTTCCAGAGGCTTCCACAACCGGAACGCCTCTCTAAAAACATGGCAGTCATCTACTGGCTGGTCACTTTCTCCACGAGGCTTGGGATTTGTGTCTCACTTACCGTTTTGCTCCCCGCCTAGAACGGTGCTGGGCATGCAGTAGCCCTACATACCATCTGTGGAATGCATTCATTGCAGACCTGGATTTTTAACCCTAACCCTTCCCCGCAAGGCGGCCAAGGGAACACGAGGCGGTGACATCTGGGAGCACCTGTCTTCACTGGGCGATTCCTCCAGGGGAGCCACAGCCTCAGGAAGCGCGGGGGCGTCAGGGGTGGGGGCTGAGGGCCGGAGATGTGGATCGCTTTGGATGTCCTGAGTGCCCTGCAGGTGGCGGAGGGTGCAGGGACTCGGGTGCGGAGCCACTGCCCCAGCGCATGCCTGGTGCCTCCCGCTCTCCCCAGCAGGCTGCCCTCGACACGACCACCTCTGGGCGGGGAGATCAAGAGATCCTGCAATTCGCTCCTACCCGCACGCGGCTCACAGTACCTGAAAGGCGCATTTTTCACAAACCGTTGTAGAAAGAGTTCATTGTGGGGTGGCGGTGGAAAAAAAAGCTAAAACCGTGGCCGGTGCGGGAATCGAGCCCGCGACCTTGGCGTTATCAGCACCACGCTCTTACCAACTGAGCTAACCGACCGCCTGACGCCACGTTACCCCCGGAACGTACAAAAGGGCTCCACGTTCGCGCCTCTCCACGAGCGATTCCTTGTCAAGCCCGCGCGCCTCTGGCTGCCTTCCGCTTTGCCCGAGCCGCGGGGACTCCGGTGAGGATCCACCGCCCCAGGGCTGGCCGGGTTTCTCCCGCTCTTCCCTACCAGGCTGCCCTCGACCACCTCTGGGCCGAGTCCAAGAGATCCCGCAAGTCGCTCCTGCCCACATGGGGCTTACAGAACCTGAAAGGCGCATTTGAAAAAGAGTTGCAGAAACAGTTCATGCGAAAAAACAAAGAAACAAACCAACAAAAAACTGGGACCAGGGCCGGTGCGGGGATCAAGCCTGCGACCGTGGCGGTATCAGCACCACATGCTCACCAACCCAGATAACCGACCGCCCGACCATCTAGTGCTGCCCGAGCGTCTAAAAGGGCTCCATGTTCGCGCCGGCCCGCGACGGATTCCTTGCAGAGCCCGCGCCACTAGCTGCCTCCTGCTTGGCCCCAGCTGCGACTTTTGACCGCCTCACTGTCATCCCCATCGGGTGGGTGCAGAAACCGAGACCTAGGAGACTTTAAGGAGAAGGTAGGCGACTTCCTACAGGGAACCGCAGCCTTTCACAGGGAAAATGCAGATTGCACATGGGAGGCTTGGGTCTAGCAGTCAGGTTTTCAAACATTCCCATTCAATGCTGTTTTTAACTCTGAGAAGTTAAAAGTTTCAAACATTCCCATTCAATGCTGTTTTTAACTCTTGCGGCCTGGCAAGATTCATGTATCACGAGCCTTTTAGCATGGTTCAATCTCGCTCAGAAAACACAGAAAACCAAAGGCCAAAAGAACTACCGAATTCCCTATCGCCCAAAAAATAACGGCTGCAGGGGTCTCGACTTCCTTCTCGTCGACTTTTTTTTCCTTTTTTTTTTCACTGTACACGTGTATTTTTATATATATACATAGAATCCTTGGGCCAGGAGCGGTGGCTCGTGCCTGTAATCCCAGCACTCTGGGATAAATAAATAAATGAATGGAATCGAAGGCCTTGCTTGAAAAAGTGCATTTTGTCTTCCTTTTTGCATTTAATAGTCTATCATTAAGCATATCTCCAAATAACTGCAAATGTCGTTTTCAATGATTCATAAAAAAGAAAGAAAAGAAAAAAAATGAGACGGGTAAAGACAGAAAGAGAGAAACAGAAAATGATATGGTTTGGCCATGTCCCCACTGAAATCTCAACTTGAATTGTATCTCCCAGAATTCCCTCGTGCTGTGAGAGGGATCCAGGGGAAGTAACTGAATCATGGTGGCCGGTCTTTCCTGTGCTATGCTGGTGATAGTGAAGAAGTCTCATGAGATCTCATGGGTTTATCGGGGTTTCTGCTTTTGCTTCCTCCTCATTTTCTCTTGCTGCCACCATGTAAGAAATGCCTTTCGCCCTCCGCCATAATTACGAGACTTCCTCAGCCATGTGGAACTGTCAGTCAAATTAAAGCCCCTTTTCTTCCCAGTCTTGGGTATGTCTGTATCAGCAGCGTAAAAACAGACTAATACAGTACGTTGGTACCAGGAGTGGGGCATTGCTGAAAAGATACCCAACAATGTGGCTTTGGAAATGGGTAATTGGCAGAGGTTGGAACAGTTTGGAGGGCTTAGAATAAGGCAGGAAAATGTGGGAATGTCTGCAACTTCCTAGAGACTTGTTGAATGGCTTTGGCCAAAACGCTGATAGCGATATGACAATAAGGTCCAGGCTGAGGTGGTCTCAGATAGAGATGAGCAACTTCTTGGGAACTGGAGCAAAGGTGACACTTATTATGTTTTAGCAAAGAGACTGGTGGCATTTTGCCTCTGCCCTAGAGATCTGTGGAACTTCGAACTCGAGAGAGATGACTTAGAACATCTAGCGGAAGAAATTTCTAAGCAGTAAAGCATTCAAAATGTGACTTGGGTGCTGTTGAAAGCATTCTGTTTTAACGGGGATACAGAGCATAAAAGTTTGAAAATCTGCAGCCTGATGATCCAGTAGAAAAGAAAAATCCATTTTTGGGGGGAGAAATTCAAGCCAGCTGCAGAAATCTGTGTAAGTAGCAAGGAGCCTAATGTCAATCTCCAAGACCACGGGGAAAATGTCTCCAGGCCATGTCACAGACCTTCATGCAGCCCCTCCCATCACAGGCCCAGGAGGAAAAAGTGGTTCTGTGGGCTGGGCCCAGGGTCTGTGTGCTGTGTGCAGCCTAGGGACTTGGTACCCTGGGTTCCAGCTGCTCCATCTGTGACTGAAAGGAGCCAACGTAGAGCTCAGGCTGTGGCTTCAGAGGGTGGATGCCCCAAGCCTGGGCAGCTTCCATGTGGCGTTGAGCCTGCAGATGCACATAAGTCAAGAATTGAGGTTTGAGAACCTCCCCCTAGATTTCAGAAGATGTATGGAAATGCCTCGATGTCCAGGCAAAAGTCTGTGGCAGGGGTGAGGCCCTCATGGAGAACCTCTGCTAGGGCAGTGCAGAAGGGAAATGTGGGGTTGGAGCTCCCACACGGAGTCCCTACTGGGGCACTGCCTAGTAGAGCTGTGAGAAGAGGGCCACCATCTTCCAAACCACAGAAAGGTAGATCCACCAACAGCATGCACCATAGGCCTGGAAACACAACAGACACTCAACGTCAGCCTGTGAAAGCAGCCGGGAGGGAGGTTGTACCCTGCAAAGCCACAGGCGCAGAGCTGCCCAAGACCATAGGAATCCACCTCTTGCACCTGATGTGAGACCTGGAGTCAAAGGAGATCACTTTGGAGCTTTAAGATCTGACTGCCCTGCTGGATTTTGGACTTGCACGGGCCCTATAACCCCTTTGTTTTGGCCTATTTCTCCCATTTGGAATGGCTGTATTTACCCAATACCTGTATCCCCATTGTATCTAAGAAGTAACTAGCTTGCTTTTGATTTTACAGGCTCATAGGTGGAAGGGACTTGCCTTGTCTGACTGTGGATGTTTGGGTTAATGCTGAAATGAGTTAAGACTTTGGGGGGACTGTTGGGAAGGCACAATTGGTTTTGAAATGTGAGGACATGAGATTTGGAGGGGCCGGGGTGGAATTACGTTGTTTGGCTGTGTCCCCACTGAAATGTCAACTTGAATTGTATCTCCCAGAATACCCACGTGCTGCAGGAGGGACTCAGGGGGAGGTAACTGCAATCATAGGGGCGGGTCTTTCCCGTGCTATTCTCATGATAGTGAATAAGTCTCACGAGATCTGATGGGTTTTCAGGGGTTTCTGCTGTTGCTTCCTCCTCATTCTCTCTTGCTGCCGCCATGTAAGAAGTACCTTTTGCCCTCCGCCATGATTATGGGACTTACCCAGTCACGTGGAACTGTAAGTCAAATTAAACCTCCTGGCCGGCGCGGTGGCTTACACCTGTAATCTCAACACTTTGGGAGGCTGAGGTGGGTGGATCACCTGAGGTCAGGAGTTCCAGACCAGCCTGGCCAACATGGTGAAGCCCCGTCTCTACTAACAGCACAAAAATTAGCCGGGAGTTGGGGCACGCACCTGTAATCCCAGCTACTCAGGAGGCTGAGGCAGGAGAATTGCTTCAACCCAGGAGGCAGAGGTTGCAGTGAGCCTAGATCGCGCCACTGCACTTCAGCCTGGGCGACAGGAGCAAGACTCCGTCTCAGAAAAAAAAAGAAATTCAACCTCCTTTTCTTCCAAGTCTAGGGTATGTCTTTATCAGCAGCGTAAAAACGACTAATACAGAGAGTAATGCATAAAGACACAGCGGGAGAGAGAGACAAAAAGAGAAAGAGAGAGAGAGAGAGAATGAGACAGGAGGAAGGGAGGGACAGGAGAACAAGAGAGGGCCCTCTTCCCACTATCCTTCCAAAATCAGGGTTTCCTCATCACCACTTCCTCAAGGCCTAGGTGCCAAAGAGGTCACTGAAGGAAGCAAAGTCCCCTCTTCCTCGGCAGGCCTGAAGGCTCCTGGGCTATGGCCGCTGGTCTTCCTAAGCCAGAAGCTATAACCCTGAGCCATTGGGCTTCTCAGCCCAGCTTCCTCCTGTCCAAAATGAGAGGTCAAACAGGAGTTAGAGGGCCTGAGAAGTCCTGTCCCAGCAACACACCCCCCTAAGAAGGCACAGGCTGTTTAAATGCAGCGCCGACGTTCGGCTGGGATATTCTGACCCACTCAGGGCTGCCCCATAAACCAGCGCGTGTCCGGATCCAAGCGCACCGAGAACTCGAAACCTCTCTGTTAAGCTGCCCACTGGGGGGTTAAGTTCAAAGCCAGAGGACAAAGGAAACGGATGAAGCGTCCGATACAAGAATTACCCATTTCAGACGCACAAGACGAAGAGCACAGGCGGTGTCAGTACATGTTAGGATCCGTCCCCAACTCCATCGTCTTGATCCCCACAAAGCCACGGAACACCTGTACCCCGGAGCCCAGTTGCTCCTGCAGCCCCTGGAGAAATCTGTACATTCCCCGCCGAGGACCCTGCCGCTGGGCACACGGGGAGGCTGGCCTGAGGGACCCCGCGCCCGTGTCCCTGGGGCCGCTGCCTGGGAGAGCGCACCAGTTACCCCAGGCGAGGTGACCCACAGGAAGTTTGGTGACGTCGGACGGCCCAGGCCCCAGAGTGCTGTGTGTGCTGGGGGCGGAGGGTGGTCTCCGAGAGGAGCCGTCGGCGTTGCACGGAAGGCACCCGGTCGGTCGGGGGACTCGCCGGGGCTGGGGGGTGCGCTCCACTTCTCCGAGCGCCCCCCAGGGAGACCCAGGGCGCAGGAGCAGCCCCGCGCTGGGATCCGGAGCCGCAGCGGCGGGGCAGGGCCCTCCCCAGGAGGCCGGCACCCGGGGCCCTTTGTCCTACTACAGCGTCCCGGCCCCGCCGCGCGCCCCTGTGGGCCGAGTCCCCGCGCGCACTCACCCACGGTGACCAGCGTGTCGAAGTCCTGAAGGCGGTTGGCAGGCGGCTCCGGCGACCGCGCCTCGGGGCTGGGGCAGAGCGCGGGCGCCCAGTCCGGGGTCTCCTCTGCCACGGCCGCCTGGGCCAGCCCGGGCGCCTCCATGGGGACGCACTCAGGTCCGGGGCGCCGGGCCGGGCCGGAGCGCTCGGGGAGCCGGGCTTCCGGGGACGCAGCCTCGGAGGGCGGCGCGGCGGCATCAACGGAGGCTCCCCATGCGCGCCATGCGGCTTGTGGAGGCCAGGACTCGGCCCACCCGGCTCGGAGCCCGCAAGACGCCAATGCGCCTTCCGGTGCGCGCGCAGCCCGGCGCGGCTGACGGAGCGGCGGGGACAAGGGCTGGGCGGCGCTCACTGCACGAGCAGCAATGGCCCCAAGTGGGAGCAGCCGCCGGCCTCGGGGGGCGGGCACGAAGCGCCGGGAGGTGGCGGGGGCCGCGGCCCGGGCTTGTAGAGCGAGGTGGGAGCCCTGCACATTCCCAGTCTCGCGCCCCCTGCCTCCTGCAGCTCGGTAGCCGCGTGTGCGTTGAAGAGGCGGGCGGAAGCCTCCTGGGCGAGGCCTGGGGCTGGGGGCGTCGCCTTCGCACGCGCTCCGCCCCTGCCGCGATCCAGCCCAGGAGCCGGAGACCTGGGCGTGCCCCGCCACCGTGAGCAGGCGCGGCCCTGGGGAGGTGCTCACGCGCCCGAAGCGTCCCTCGAGTGGCACCCAGGACGACCTCTCACCGCGACCGACCGCCCCGACCCTCTTAGGCGCAGAGGCGCACAGGTCCAGACCCGGCTACTCAGGAAGTAGGAAACATTTTACAACCTATTCTCTCTTGTCTTTGAAGCCTGCTAGCTAAAAGCTTCATCTGCATAGTAAAACTTTGGTCTCCACCACCTCTTATCCCAACCCAGACATTCCTTTCTGTGATCCCAGGTCTTCAGATAAACTCAACCAACTGTCAACCAGAAAATGTTTAAATTCACCCATAGCCTGGAACCCCCCTTCCCCCATCCCCCCGCCCCAGCCCACCACTTCTACTTGTCTCTTTTCTGGACCAAACCAATGTATTTCTCAAATGTATTTGATTGCTGTCTCATGCCTTCCTAAAATGTATAAAAACAAACTGCACCCCAACCACCTTGGGCACATGTTCTCAGGACCTCCTGAGGGCTGTGTAATGGGCCATGGTCAGTCGTATTTGGCTCAGAACAAATTTCTTCAAATATTTTACAGAGTTTGACTCTATTTGTTGACACCTTTTCTTAGACAGCTACTACAAGATGTTCTTCAGAAAAAGGATGGCGCAAACTGAGAACAAGTAAGACGTGGATTCAGAAAGTTAGGAGATCCGGTGGAGGAGAGAAGTGCAGTTGGTGGCCAGGGTGACAGCCATTCACCAGGTTCCATAGGCAAACAGTTCATGTTGGAGATGGGGTTCAAGAGATGCTAGACGGAGCCATCCAGGAAGAAAGAGCAGGAATGAACGGACAAAAAGTATGGGAGTTAGAAAAACTGATGAGTTGAGGGGCACATGGTAGGCCTTTTGGAGCACTGGGATAAAATAGTTTCAGGCACTAAGTAAATTGTATATAAAAAGAAGGCAGCCCAGTGCAGTGGCTCATGCCTGTAATCTCAGCAACTCCAGAGGCCGGGTTGGGAGGATCACTTGAACTCAGGAGTTTGAGGCTGCAGTGAGCTATAATTGCACCACTGCACTCCAGCCTTCTAGCTTGGGTGACAGACCCTGTCTCCAAAAAATAAAAAGGCAATTACTAACTCCAGGAAAAAGGAAAGAAAGAAAACATAATCATTGTAGTCACTGGTTCATCTTTGAATATCATTGCAATGGTCATCATAATGGAAACACTGATGATTTCTTAAACCAAATATTGTGACCTAAATGTTTAAAGAATGTGGTAGGAGGGAAAGGACATTTGTGATTGGATGGAAAGGCAGGCAGGAGAGTGTCACAGTCTGAGGGGTTCTTCTTTCCTGCTGCCCCCCAGAAGCCCAATGCACCGAGAACAGCAGATGTTGCAGCAAAGAAGGAGGTTAATAATTGCAGGGACTGCTAATTGAGGAGAATAGGAGAGGTTTCTCAAATCTGTCTCCCTGAAAAGTTGGAAACTATGGTTTTTCATGGTACTTTCGTGGGCAGAAGGCTGGGGAACTGCAACAATTGATTGGGTATGGATGAAATCTCAGGGGTGTCTAAAACAGTCTTTGTGCAGGTGAGCTAGTTCCCAGGAGCGGGTATCTCAGGACCAGGTGGCATCTCTTGGTCTGCCAAAATGCTAAATCTGAAAAATATTTCAAAGACCATTGTTTAGGTTTTACAATAGTAATGTTATCTACAGGAGTAGTTTGGGAAGTTATACATCTTGTGATCCCTGGTTACGTGACTCTGCTGCAGTGAACAACTTACATGAAAACACGCTAAGTGATGGCAGGTCATTGATTAACTATGCCTATTCTTTAGCAAAGTTCAAGCCCCTACGGTAATTCTCACCTTGTTTTCTGAATGTGGCTTTAATCTGCAGTCAAGGAGTGGGGTCAGTTTCCTTGCCTCAGAGTTTAACTCTCTCTCTCTCTGTGTATAAATATATATATACAATTATTTATTTATTTATTATTTTTTGAGACACAATCTTGCTCTGTTGTGCAGGTTGGAGTGCAGTGGTGTGAGCTCAGCTCACTGCAGCCTCAACTTCCTGGGCTCCAGTGATCCTCTCACCTCAGCCTCCTGAGTAGCTGGGACTACAGGTGCACACCACCATGCCTGGTTAATTTTTGTAAATTTTTTGTTGAGAAGGGGTTTCAGTATGTTCCTGAGGCTGGTCTCCAACTCCTGGGCTCAAGCAATCCTCCTGCCTGGGTCTCCCAAGGTGTTGGGTGGCACCATACCTGGCTTCAAATTTTAACTATAAACTAACTTCCTCACACAGTTATCTTGGCTGCCACAGTAGAATAAGCAAAAACAAAACAATTTAGCCTGTGAGGTTTAATGGAAAATGGAGTCAGTCACATTAGATTTCTCACATTTGTTTTTCTTTTTCTTTTTTTGATGGAGTTTTGCTGTTGTTGCCCAGGCTGGAGTGCAATGGCGCGATCTCAGCTCACTGCAACCTCTGCCTCCTGGGTTCAAGTGATTCTCCTGCCTCAGCCTCCCGAGTAGCTGGGATTACAGGCACCTGCCTCCATGCCCGGCTAATTTTTTTTTTTTTTAATAGAGACGGGGTTGCACCATGTTTTCCGGCTGGTTTTGAACTCCTGACCTCAAGCGATCTGCCTACCTCAGCCTCCCAAAGTGCTAGGATTACAGGCATGAGCCACTGCACCCAGCCAAGATTTCTCACATTTCTTATAATTCTGCAATCTCAGTTTCAAGACCAAATCCTCAGTAACCATAAGGCGTAAAATTGACAAATCTTGAAATTGTAGTATAAGAATATTACATAAGACCATGATTGTAAATATGAAAACAAACTTTTAAAGGATTGAAATTGAATAGAGGCTGGGAATGGGACATTTTGATACAAGGAGGTTTTTTTTTAAGTACTAACTTTTTCATATTGCCTTTACAATAATCTGCTTAAACTTTAAGAACATTTGGAAAAGAAGGTGTCACAGATGTTCCCTTCCAGGCAGACACGTCTTCACTTCTTTGGCTTTACTCCTCTGGAGAGATCACGGCAGAGCTTGGCACCGTATATATACTCATGGGGCACTGATGGCAGTGGACATTTGAGTGAGGCAGTCTTTGCTTTTTACTTTTGGAGGGTGATTGTGAAGATGAAATGAAATAACCCACATGGCAATGCCCATAATTCACCAGGCACATAAACGGGGTGTCAGGAAATATTAGCTCAGCAGAGATTCTACATTCATCTTTTCCCTGAGAATGATAATGAGGGATGTTTAGTACTGAAATAAAGAATCAAAACACAGGTGTATCGACCTAGTCTTAGATTCAGCAGAAGTGTGTTTTTCTCTGTCCTGAAACAGAAGCAGATGCAGAGATGCAAGTGTTAAAAACTGCATGGTAAAATAAATACTCCACGTGCTTGGAGTGACCATATTTAGCAAATAAAAATTGTAATAAATTTAAATTTCAGATAACACATTTTAAAAAGTTTTAAATTTTAATTCTATTTATTCTACTTTTTAATTTTTATTCTTTGAGACAGAGTCTCACTCTGTGGCCCAGGCTGGAGTACAGTGGTGTGATTACGGCTCACTGCAGCCTCTACCTCTTCGGGCTCAGGCGATCCCCACACCTCAGCCTCCTGAGTAGTTGGACTACAGGTGTGCACCATTTCGCTCAGCTGATTTTTGTATTTTTGTAGAGACAGGGTTTCACCATGTTGCCTAGGCTGGTCTTGTACTCCTGGGATCAACAATCCCCCCACCTCAGCCTCCCAAAGTCCTAGGATTCCAGGTGTGAGCCACTGCACTTGGCCAAGTAACAGATTTTTAAGTATCAGTATGCCCCATGTCATACTGGGGGCATATGGATACTAAAAAATTATTCAGTATTTATCTGAAATTCACATTTAATTGGTGTTGTGTCTTTTATCTGGAAACCTTATAGATGACTGAATTTGCAGCTGTCATGTCACTGTTTGTGGCTTAATGAATTCATTTGCCATTTACGAAAATTCAGTACCCAGGAGAAAGGGGATGCTGTTTGGAAGAACATGATGTCACTGCCAATGCTGAATTAACTTGGTGGTCTGGAATACACAATCTGCGAACATGAGTCTCTGTTTTTGTTTTTGTTTTTGTTTTTGAGATGGAGTCTTGCTCGGTCGTCCAGGCTGGAGTGCAGTGGCACCATCTCCGTTCCCTGCAACCTCTGCCTCCCGGGTTTAAGCGATTCTCTTGTCTCAGTCTCCCAAGTAGCTTGGACTACAGGCGCGCACCACCATGCCCAGATAAATTTTGTATGTTGAGTAGAGATGGGGTTTCACCATGTTGGCCAGGCTGAGCCTTCAGAGGGAGTGTGGCTCGGACCGCACCTTCATTTCAGACTTCTAGTCTCTAGAAATGTGAGAATGCACATTAATTGAGACTCATTCAGTGTCTCAATTTATGGTACTTTGTTAAAACAGACCTAGGAAAATAATACTCCCAATCAGAAGGACAGAACAAACAAGTGGAATTTTCAACACAACACAAAATTGGAGGTATGTACCTTTTTTAGCAGTAATTGTGTATTAACTTGCTCTTCCAAAGTGGTGGTTTGGAGAACGGATAAGCCCAAGTGTCAAGGATGAAAATAATGATCAATTGAACTCCAAATGGACTATAAACCAATTTCAGCCTGTCAATATAACATGGGTAATTATTTAGTCTTCATGTTGATTTAATATTTGCTTTAATAGAATGAAAAAATATAGGTACACTCACAACTAGGGGCCCTAATCAATGATCATTTATCATGAGCATTTGATTTTCAACACATTATGAATTACATGGTGGTATAGTCAATGCAGCTCACAGTAGTGGCTTTGAATCTGCATTGCCCCTGGCCATATGACCTTCAACATATTTTGAGGTTGGGGGAACAGGAGGAATATTTTTTACCAATTTTGTGTTTGAGCCAATACGGTTGTTTTTGAAAGGGCTGTGTGACCCTCTGTGGAAATAAAGTTGATTTATAGCTGAACTGGACAAGCTCTATCTATCTCTCGCAACTACTGGAGGTCTGGTCTTTGACCCGTGCTCAGTGGGTTTTATGAGATGTTGCTTAAAGTCTCATACTGGGCTTGGTAATTGTAGAATAGAGTGGTTCTATGCTTTGCATGGTGGGATAAGATTTCTTTTTTAAAGTTTTTAATTTTTAATCTTTGTAGATACATAGTAGGTGTACGTATTTATGGGGTACATGAGTTTTTTTTTTTTTTTTTGAAACAGAGTCTGGCTCCGTCACCCAGGCTGGAGTGCAGTAATGTGGTCTTGGCTCACTACAACCACTGACTCCTGGATTCAAGCGATTCTCCTGCCTCAGCCTCCTGAGTAGCTGGAACTACAGGTGTGCACCACCATGTAAGGCTAATTCTTGTATTTTTAGTAGAAATGGGGTTTCGCCATGTTGGCCAGGCTGGTCTTGAGCTCCTGACCTCAAGTAATCCACCCGCCTCGGCCTCCCAAACTGCTGGGATGACAGGCGTGAGCCACCGCACCTGACCACTAAGATATCTTTTTGTTTTGTTTTGTTTTGTTTTGTTTTTGAGACGGAGTCTTGCTCTGTTGCCCAGGCTGGAGTGCAGTGGCGTGATCTCGGATCACTGCAACCTCTGCCCCAGGTTCAAGCGATTCTCCTGCCTCAGCCTCCCGAGTAGCTGGGATTACAGATGCCCGCCACCATGCACGGCTAATTTTCATATTTTTAGTAGAGACAGGGTTTCACCATGTTGGTCAGGTGCATCACCAACTGTTGGACTTGAAAGCTGTGGGCTTTTTCCGCAGGAAAACACACATCAGAATTGATTCACGATTTCCTCTCCTGTGTCTGGGGATTCCCGGGATCTCCCTGGAATCGTCTTTGCAGAGTGAAGGGGTCCTAATGGCCAGGAGGTAAAATTCGGAGGAATTCACTCAGGAGGGAGAGAGCCGTATCCTCATTTCGGGAGCTGAGAGGCAGGCCCCCTGGCCTGCTTCCCGGCTGAGACCCAGGGAAGAGCTGAAGTTAACTGGGTGCCTGTGTAGAAAGCAGCCAGCAGAGGTGGCTGCAGGCTGCCATAGGGCAGAGAAATCTGAATCAGCTGCCCCCCAGAAACTCGGGGGATACCTGGCATGCTTCCCTCATCCCCTGGGAGGCACACCTTCCCCTGCTCCCAAGCCTCAGCTGAGTGTGCACAGAGGGGCACACCTTCCCCTGCCTCCTAGGAATATGAAGACATAGTATATTTTATTTATTTATTTATTTATTTAATTTTTTTGAGATGGAGTATTGCTGTGTCGCCCAGGCTGGAGTGCAGTGGCGCGATCTCTGCTCACTGCAAGCTCTGCCTCCCGGGTTCACGCCATTCTCCTGCCTCAGTCTCCCAAGTAGGTGGGACTACAGGCGCCCGCCACCTCACCTGGCTAATTTTTTGTATTTTTAGTAGAGACGGGGTTTCACCGTGTTAGCCAGGATGGTCTCGAACTCCTGACCCCGTGATCCACCTTCCTCAGCCTCCCAAAGTGCTGGGATGAGAGGTGTGAGCCACTGCGCCCAGCCAGTAGTTTCTTTTATGAGTTGGAATCTGCTCATTTGAAAATACATTTGTTTTTGAGATGGAGTCTCGCTCTGTTGCCCAGGCTGGAGTGCAGTGGCGCGATCTCAGCTCACTGCAACCTCCGCCTCCCAGGTTCATGCCATTCTCCTGCCTCAGCCTCCCAAGTAGCTGGGACTACAGGCGCCCACCACCTCACCCGGCTAATTTTTTGTATTTTTAGTAGAGACGGGGTTTCATCGTGTTAGCCAGGATGGTCTTGATCTCCTGACCTCATGATCCACCTGCCTCAGCCTCCCAAAGTGCTGGGATGAGAGGTGTGAGCCACCGCGCCCGGCCAGTAGTTTCTTTTATGAGATGGAATGTGCTCATTTGAAAATACAATTTTTTTTGCAAAAATCTTTAGAGAATACTGAGTGTATCACAAAAATTAGCCACAACACCCAGCTAATTTTTTTTATTATTATTTTTTGTAGAGATGGGGTGTTGCTGTGTTGTCCAGGCTGGTCTTGAACTCCTGAGCTCAAGGGATCCTCCCAGCCCAGCCTTCCCAAAGTGCTGGGATGACAGGCTTGAGCCACTGCACCTGGCTTCTTGGTTCCTTGTTATCTGCCTTTTTAAGTCACACTCAGGGACAGGAACACCCAGGTTTTCAGCTAGGGCTTTCGGCTGTGAACCTGCCACGTCTGCTGTGATCACAAGTAATGATTATTTCAGAAGAGAGGGACAGGGGCCTCCCTCTGATTCAGAATGTTCCCCAAAGGAGAGATAGCATCTGTGACTCATGACTAATTCTCTAGAACATGCTCTGCAGGGCTGTTTCTGCTGGGGTTTTTTTTTGGGGGGGGTGGGGGGGACAGAGTTTCACCCTTGTTGCCCAGGCTGGAGTGCAATGGTGTGACCTCCGCTCACTGCAACCTCCGCCTCCCGGGTTCAAGCAATTCTCCTGCCTCAGCCTCCCGAGTAGCTGGGATTACAGGCACGCGCCACCACGCCCAGCTAGTTTTTGTGTTTTTAGTAGAGACGGGGTTTCGCCATGTTGGCCAGGCAGGTCTTGAACTCCTGACCTCAGGCAATCCACCTGCCTTGGCCTCCCAAAGTGCTGGGATTACAGACATCAGCCACTTCGGACAACCTTAAAACTCAATTTCCAGTACCCCCACTGAGGAAAAAAGACAACGTGGTCATTGGCTTGCTGTGGGGTGAGCACTGTCATCATGACCATAAACCTGAGTCCCCGGATTCTCATTTAATCACTTTTCTGACTTCTATCTTTAAACATTAGCCGGGCGTAGTGGCGGGCGCCTGTAGTCCCAGCTACTTTGGGAGGCTGAGGCAGGAGAATGGCTCAAACCCGGGAGGCGGAGGTTGCAGTGAGCCGAGATCGCGCCACTGATCTCCAGCCTGTACAACAAGAGCAAAAATTCCATCTAAAAAAAAAAAAAGACAGATGCCCTGGAGAAATACCTACCTAAACTCCCGCCATGGGTAGAATAGAGATTTATTTTTATTTTATTTTTTCGGGGGGAGGAGGGACAGGGTCTTGCTCTGTCACCCAGATTGGAATTCAGTGGCAAGATCTTGGTTCACTGCAACCTCTGCCTCCCAAGCTCAAGCGATTCTCCTGCCTCGGCCTCCCGAGTAACTGGGATTACAGGCGCCCGCCACTACTGCCTGGCTAATTTTTATATTTTTGGTAGAGACGGGGTTTCACCGTGTTGGCCAAGCTGGTCTTGAACTCATGAGCTCAGGAGATCCACCCGCCTCGGCCTCCCAACGTGCTGGGATGACAGGCGTGAGCCACCTCGCCTGTATGCACTTATTTTTATACATAGTGTATATTGTATACACTTATTTTTAAATATACACATACACAAAATATACAAAAAAAAGTTAGCTGAGTGTGGTGGTGTGTGCCTGTAATCCCAGCTACTCGGGAGGCTGAGGCAGGAGAATTGCTTGAACCCGGGAGGCGGAGCTTGCAGTGAGCCGAGATCGCGCCATTGCACTCCAGCCTGGGTGACAGAGCGAGACTCCGTACCAAAAAAAAAAAAAAAAAAGTTTTAAACTAATAGCCAGTTGGGTAAAGTGTGAAAAATGAGGTCCTATTCCAGCCAATGGAAAGTGGATGCAGCAGTAGGTTAGACGTGTCAGGTTATAAATAACTCTGTCTCCTTTGTTCGGTGTGCTCTTGTGGCTGGACAGCTATTGAGTAGCGATCATTTGTTCCTGCGTTAATTCTTTTTTTGTGTGTAGTTTTTTTTTTTTTTTTTTGAGAGGAGTCTCACTCTGTTGCCCAGGCTGGAGTGCAGTGGCGCGATCTCGGCTCGCTGCAAGCTCTGCCTCCCGGGTTCATGCCATTCTCCTGCCTCAGCCTCCTGAGTAGCTGGGACTACAGGCGCCTGCCACCACGCCCGGCTAATTTTTTGTATTTTTCGTAGAGACGCGGTTTCACCGTGTTAGCCAGGATGGTCTCTGTCTCCTGACCTCGTGATCCACCCATCTTGGCCTCCCAAAGTGCTGGGATTACAGGCGTGAGCCACCGCACCTGGCTTTTTTTTTTTTTTTGAGACGGAGTCTCGCTCTGTCGCCCAGGCTGGAGTGCAGTGGCATGATCTTGGCTTCATTTGCAACAAAGTGTAAACCTGGAAAATCTGAGACAAGTCGGGGCACAGCTTGGTTTTTTTTGTTTTGGGTTTTTTTTGCAGGGGAAGGGGTAGTTTGGAGTCTCGCTCTGTAGTCCAGGCTGGAGTGCAGTGGTGCAATCTCGGCTCACTGCCACCTCCGCCTCCCAGGTCCTGGTTCAAGCAATTCTCCTGCCTCAACCTCCCAAGTAGCTGGGATTACAGGTGCCCGCCACCATGCCCAGCTAATTTTTGCATTTTTAGTAGAGGCCGGGTTTCACCATGTTGGCCAGGCTGGTCTTGAATTCCTGACCTGAAGTGATCGACCCGCCTCGGCTTCCCAAAGTGCTGGGATGACAGGCGTGAGCCACCGCGCCTGGCCACAGCTTGGTTTTATACATTTTAGGGAGGCGGAGCTTACAGTGAGCCGAGATCGCACTACTGCACTCCAACCTGGGCGACAGAGCGAGACTCCGTTTCAAAAAAAAAAAAAAAGAAGTACAGGATGGGCTCAGCGCTCAGCAGCTCACACCTGTCATCCCAGCAGTTTGGGAGTCCAAGGCAGGCGGATCACCTGAGGTCAGGAGTTCGAGACTACCCTGGCCAACATGGTGAAACCCCGTCTCTACTAAACATACAAAAATTAGCCAGGCATGGTGGCACACGCCTGTCATCCCAGCACTTTGGGAGGCCGAGGCAGGCAGATCACCTGAGGTCAGGAGTTTGAGACCAGCCTGGCCAATATGGCAAAACCCCATGTCTACTAAAAATACAAAAATTAGCCAGGTGTGGTGGCAGGTGCCTGTAATCCCAGCTATTCAGGAGTCTGAGGCAGGAGAATCGCTTGAACCTGGGAGGCGGAGGTTGCGGTGAGCCAAGATCGTGCCACTGCACACCAGCCTGGGTGACAGAGTGAGACTCTGTCTCAAAAAAAATGATAAAAGAAAACAGAAAAAAAAGAAGTACCTGTGGTTCCACCCAGAAGGGCAGGGACAGCTCAAAGCCAGGAGGGTGTTTCCAGGTAACAGGTAGGTGGGAGACAGATGGTTGCACTGTTTTCAGTTTCTGATAACCCTTTCCGAAGGAGGAGATCAGATGTGGATCTATCTCACTGAGCAGAGGGGTGACTTTGAATACAATGGGAGGCAGGTTGGCCTGTAGCAGTTCCCAGCTTGAACTTTCCTTTTAGCTTCGCGATTTGGAAGGGGCCCAAGATATTTTCCTTCCACCCTATACGCCGTGGAATATACTACACAGCCATAAAAATGAAGGAAATAAGGTTTTGTGCAGCAACCTGGATGCAGCTGGAGGGCATTATCCTAAGAGAATTAACAAAAGAACAGAAAACCAAATACCGCAGTTTCTCACTTTATAAGTAGAAGCTGTATATGTATATGTATATGTATATGTATATGTATATGTATATGTATATATGCACTCTGTAACATTGCTAACACACACTATTAGATTGCTATCCACTATTAGCATCTATATATATATACACATACATATATATATATACATATATATATACACATATACATATATATATACACACATATATATACTATAAGATTGCTGGCCAGGTGCAGTGGCTCACACCTGTCATCCCAGCACTTTGGGAGGCCGAGGCGGGCAGATCACGCGGTCAGGAGATCGAGACCATCCTGGCTACCATGGTGAAACCCCGTCTCTACTAGAAATACAAAAAATTAGCCGGGCGTGGTGGCAGGCGCCTGTAGTCCCAGCTACTCGGGAGGCTGAGGCAGGAGAATGGTGTGAACCTGAGAGACGGAGCTTGCAGTGAGCCGAGATCGTGCCACTGCACTCCAGCCTGGGTGACAGAGCGAGACTCCATCTCAAAAAAAAAAAAAAAAAAAAAGATGAAATGCTTTATTCTTTGTTTATAAAAAAAAAAAATCCTCTGAAAATCAGATGAGGTGGCTCAAGCCTGTCATCCTAGCACTTTGGGAGGCTGAGGCAGGTGGATCACCAGAGGTCAGGAATTTGAGACCAGCCTAGTCAAAGTGGTGAAACCCTGTCTCTACTAAAAATGCAAAAATTAGCCGGGTGTGGTGGTGCACGCCTGTAGTCTCAGCTACTCAGGAGGCTGAGGCAGGAGAATCACTTGAACCCGGGAGGCGGAGGTTGCAGTGAGCTGAGATCGCACCACTGCACTCCAGCCTGGGCAACAGAGCAAGACTCTGTCTCGAAAAAAAAAATTCCTCTGAGAGCTGGTCGTGGTGGCTCACGCCTGTAATCCCAGCACACTTTGGGAGGCTGAGGCAGGTGGATCACCTGAGGTCAGGAGTTCAAGACTAGCCTGGCCAACGTGGTGAAACCACGTCTCTACTAAAAATGCAAAAATTAGCTGAGTGTGGTGGCGGGCAGCTGTAATGCCAGGTACTCAGGAGGCTGGGGCAGGAGAATCGCTTGAACTCGGCAGGCAGAGGTTGCAGCGAGCCAAGATCACACCACTGCACTCCAGCCTGTGCGACACAGTGAGACTCCGTCTCAAAACAAACAAACAAAAAATCCTCCGAGAATCCAGTGCTATGGGAATGGTACATGGACGGAACTGGGGGCTCACAGAGTGGGAAGATGGTTTTACAGAATTTTGGATGTCCTGCCTTGGGGTTTATGTGACAACGTTCAGGCACAAAAACGAACTGGGAGTAAATCTCCTCGAGCAATTGGCTCCTATCTGCCATCAAGCCTTTGAACACAGATACCCATGTGGGGGAAAGTTAGCATCGCAGTGGCTGCATTAGGCGGTGAGGCTGCATCTTCAGACGCTCCTAGTCCTACCATCATTGGCGTGGAGAATTCCCATCCATGGTGGTGTGGAGTCCCCAGGACACTCCCCTCAGTCTTTAAACGTCAACGTGGATCCTGACGTTGACTTTGAGAGTGGTGTGTCCATCACAACACCACATAGGCGCTGTCATTCATCACAAAGGTGAAGCCGCCAATTGTGACCACATCACCGCCTTGGAGGGGCTGGTGGGGAAGCTGGAGGGATGCCCCAGAGGCCTCTTTCTCCTCGGTCTGTGGGTCCAGCGTCCTGGGTGACTCGGCTTCAGTCTTGGCGAACTGGACCACCAGGGGCTCCTCAGGGCCACCTTCTTGCTCCACACCTGCCATCTTGTTGAGGTGGGCCACGTTCTGGGTATCTGTGATCCACTCCTACCAGGAAGAAACATTCTAGCTCAAACACAGTGGAGACACCACAGACAGACTCCTGAGCATCCGTACAGACGGTACCCACCGCAGACATCCCTGGACATCTTTCTCTTTCTTTCTTTCTTCCCGTAAAACAACGCCATTCCCAATGGAACAGGAAAACGCTCTCATCTGGGAGGTCTAAGCCCCTACAAAGCTCTTGTTTGGGGCATACAGGGGCTCTGACACTGATACCCTTGTAAACCAAAAATGAATTCTTTTTTTTTTTTGAGACGGAATTTCGCTCTTGTTGCCCAGGCTGGAGTGCAACGGCGCGATCTCGGGTCACTGCAACCTCCGCCTCCCCGGTTCAAGTGTTTCTCCTGCCTCAGCCTCCCCAGTAGCTGGGATGACAGGCACCCACCACCACATGCGGCTAATTTTGTATTTTTAGTAGAGATGGGGTTTCACCATGTTGGTCAGGCTAGTCTCAAACTCCCAACCTCAGGTGATCCGCCTGACTCGGCCTCCCGAAGTGCTGGGATCAAAGGCGTGAGCCACCGAGCCTGGCCCCCAAAAATAAAATTCTAAGCCCTCCAACAGACTGACGGACTCTCCAGTCAGCCAAGGTGATTCCAAAGTTAAGTTAAAACCTAGTTTGAGCCGGCCGGGCGCGGTGGCTCACGCCTGTAATCCCAACACTTTGGGAGGCTGAGGGGGGCAGATCATGAGGTCAGGAGATCGAGACCATCCCGACTAACATGGTGAAACCCCGTCTCTACTAAAAATACAAAAAATTAGCCGGGCGTGGTGGCGAGCGCCTGTAGTCCCAGCTACTCCGGAGGCTGAGGCAGGAGAATGGCGTGAACCCGGGAGGCAGAGCTTGCAGTGAGCCGAGATCGTGCCACTGCACTCCAGCCTGGGCAACAGAGCGAGACTCTGTCTTAAAAAAAAAAAAAAAAAACCTAGTTTGAGTCATAATGGGAAGTCAGAGTTGGACATGCTTCTTTATACTCTCTTCCCTTTGAAATTCAGACACAGCTGACCAGCATTAAAATCAACACATAGGACACATAGGCCGGGCATGGTGGCTCTCGCCTGTAATCCCAGCACTTTGGGAGTCCAAGCTGGGTGGACTTGAGTTTGAGACCAGCCTGGACAACATGGTGAAAAAACCCGTCTGTACTAAAAATACAAAAATGAGCGGGGCATGGTGGCGGGCGCCTGTAATCCCAGCTACTCAGGAGGCTGAGGCAGGAGAATCGTTTGGCCCCAGGAGGCGGAGGTTGCAGTGAGCAGAGATCAAACCAGTTTTCTTTCTTCCATCCTTTCTTCCTTTCTTTCCTTCTTTCTCTCTTTCTTTTTCCTTTCTTTTCTTTTTTTCTCTCTTTCTTTCCTTTTTTTCTCTTTCTTTCTCTTTCTTTCTGTTTCTTTGTTTCTTTCTTCTTTCCTTCCTTCCTTCCTTCCTTCCTTCCTTCCTTCCTTCCTTCCTCTCTCCCCCTTTCCTCCCTCCCTCCTTCCCTTCCTTCCTTCCTTTTTTTTTTTTTCTTGACAGAGTCTCGTTGTGTCACCCAGGCTGGAGTGCAATGGCACAATCTCAGCTCACCGCAACCTCTGCCTCCACGGTTCAAGCGATTCTCTTGCCCCAGCCTCCAGAGTCACTGGGATTACAGGAGTGAGCCAGCACGCGCAGCTAATTCTTGTACTTCTTTTAGTAGAGATGGGGTTTCACATGTTGGCCAGGCTGGTCTCGAACTCCTGACCTGAAGTGATCCTCCCACCTCGGCCTCCCAAAGTGCTGGGATGACAGGCATGAGCCACCGTGCCCGGCCGTTAACATCGTTCTCTGAAAGGGTCGCGCTCAGAGAGATAGGAGTGCGGGCAGAGGTGTACCTGCTTGGTGGAGAGGAGAAGAGACACAAGGAGAGGGCGGATACCTGGAAGTTCCCTTGGTGTATCTCAAAGAGCCCGGGGAAGATGGATTTTGGGTCTGGCACGCTGGGCATGAGAAACTTCTTCACTCTGAAATAGGGACAGAGAGTGTGGTCAGGTCGGCCACAGCCCCGCAGGCAGGGCTGGCAAGAAGCACCTGCAGGGCATGGACCCCAGGGAGAGACCAAGAAAGGCAGAGCGGGGCCTTCCACGTGGACACATGTGTCTCCTCCCGCTCCCCAGGGACCCTGCCTCTGGGGTCCTCATAAAGTTCCCACCAGGAGGCTGGGTGCGGTGGCTCACGTCTGTAATCCCAGCACTTTGGGAGGCCGAGGCGGGTGGATCACCTGAGGTCAAGAGTTCGAGACCAGCCTGGCCAACATGGTAAAACCCCCTCTCTAATAAAAATCCAAAAAAATTAGCTGGGCGTGGTGGTGGGCACCTGCAGTCCCAGCTACTCGGGAGGCTGAGGCAGGAGAATGGCGTGAACCCGGGAGGCAGACGTTGCAGTGATCCGAGATCGCGCCGCCTGCACTCCAGCCTGGGCAACAGAGCAAGACTCCATCTCAAAAAAAAAAAAAAATACAAAAATTAGCCAAGTGTGGTGGCAGATGCCTGTAATCCCAGCCATTCGGGAGGCTGAGGCAGGAGAATCACTTGAACCTGGGAGGCGGAGGTTGCAGTGAGCCGAGATCACACCACTGCACTCCGGCCTGGGCAACAGAGCAAAACTCCATCTCAAAAAAAACCAAAATATACAAAAATTAGCTCGATGTGGTGGCGGATGCCTGTAATCCCAGCTACTTGGGAGGCTGAGGCAGGAGAATCACTTGAACCTGGGAGGCAGAGGTTGCAGTGAGCCAAGATTGCGCCACTGCACTCCAGCTGGGGCAACAGAGCGAGACTCCGTCTCAAAACAAATAAAAAATTAGCTGGGTGTGGTGACGTCTGCCTGTAATCCCAGCTACTTGGGAGGCTGAGGCAGGAGAATCGCTGGAACCTGGGAGGTGGAGGTTGCAGTGAGCCGAGATCACACCACTGCACTCCAGCTGGGGCAACAGAGCAAGACTCCATCTCAAAAAAAAAAAAAATACAAAAATTAGCCAGGTGTAGTGGTGGATGCCTGTAATCCCAGCCATTCGGGAGGCTGAGGCAGGAGAATCACTTGAACCTGGGAGGCGGAGTTTGCAGTGAGCTGATATCACACCACTGCACTCCAGCCTGGGCAACAGAGCAAGGCTCCATCTCAAAAAAAACAAAATATACAAAAATTAGCCGGGTGTAGTGGTGGATGCCTGTAATCCCAGCTATTCGGGAGGCTGAGGCAGGAGAATAACTTGAACCTGGGAGGTGGAGGTTGCAGTCAGCCGAGATCACACCACTGCACTCTAGCCGGGGCAATGGAGCAAGACTCCATCTCAAAAAAAAAACAAAATATACAAAAATTAGCCGGGTGTGGTGGTGGATGCCTGTAATCCCAGCTACTTGGGAGGCTGAGGCAGGAGAATCACTTGAACCTGGGAGGCGGAGGTTGCAGTGAGCTGAGATCACACCACTGCACTCCAGCCTGGGTGACAGAGCGAGACTCAGTCTTAAAAAAATAGAAGTTCCCACCAGGATAAGGTGTGACGGACAGTGAGCCACGTCCTGTGCACACAACGGATTTGCATTAAATATGTGATTATTTCCACTTTGTTGATATGATGGGCTGAAATGGGACCCTCATTCCTGAAAGTTCCTATGCTGAAGTTCTAATCACCGACCTCCCAATGAGACTATCTTTGGAGATGGGCGTCTCTAAAAAGGTGATGACGGTAAAATGAGGTCACTAGGGAGGGTTCTGTTTCAACAGGACTGAGGTCTTTATAAGAAGAGGAGGTTGGCCAGGCAAGGTGGCTCATGCCTGTCATCCCAGCACTTTGGGAGGCCGAGGCGGACGGATCTGAGGTCAGGCATTCAAGAACAGCCTGGTCAACACGGTGAAACCCTGTCTCTACTAAAAATACAAAAAATAGGCGGGTGTGGTGGTGCGCACCTTTAGTCCCAGCTACTCGGGAGGCTGAGGCAGGAGAATCGCTTGAACCCGGGAGGCAGAGGTTGCAGTGAGCCGAGATCGTGCCACTGCACTCCAGCCTGGGTGACAGAGTGAGACTCCGTCTCAAAATAAATACATACATACATAAATAAATAAGAAAATGACTCAACCTCCCAGCTACTCAGGAGGCTGAGGCAGGAGAATTGCTTGAACCCAGGAGGCGGAGGTTGTATTGAGCCGCAATCGCACCACTGTACTCCAGCCTAGGTGACAGAGTAAGACTCCATCTCAAAATAAATACATAAATAAATAAATAAATAAGAAAATGACTCAACGTCACATTTTTGGAAAGCTGTCTGTGGTCTGAAAGAATATTGTTTCGGCTAGAACTCTAACTGGATTCAAAGCCAAAAATTCAGTGACTGATGAAGTGAAGACAGTATTAGATCTTGGACAATTCTTCTTGCTACCCTCACCAAGTTGCCCAGCTTACCTGGACTTCTTTAGTTTTTTTTTTTTTTTGAGAGCCTGGATCGTGCTCTGTCACCCAGGCTGGAGTGCAGTGGTGCAATCACAGCTCACTGCAGCCTTAAACTCCCAAGCTCAAGCCATCCTTCCACCTCAGCCTCCCAAATAGCTGGGACTACAAGTGCACGCTACCACGCCTAGCTAATTTTATTTTTTCCTTTTTTTCAGACAGAGTTTCACCCTTGCTGCCCAGGCTGGAGTATAATGGTGCGATCTCAGCTCACTGCAACCTCCGCCTCCTGGGTTCAAGCGGTTCTCTTGCCTCAGCCTCTGGAGCAGCTGGGACTACAGGTACGCGCTACTGCGCCTGGCTAATTTTTATATTTATATTTATATTTTTTATTTATTGTTTTTATTTTTTTGAGGCAGAGTCTCGCTCTCACCCAGACTGGAGTGCAGTGGCGCTATCTCGGCTCACTGCAAGCTCCGACTCCCAGGTTCACTCCATTCTCCTCCCTCAGCTTCCTGAGTAGCTGGGACTACAGGCGCCTGCTATACCATGCCTGGCTAATTTTTTTGTGTGTTTAGTAGAGACGGGGTTTCACCATGGTAGCCAGGATGGTCTCGATCTCCTGACCTCGTGATCCATCCACCTCGGCCTCCCAAAGTGCTGGGATTACAGGCGTGAGCCACCGCGCCCGGCCTATTTTTATATTTTTAGTAGAGGTGGGGTTTTGCCAGGTTGGCCAGGCTAGTCTCGAACTCTGTCCAGACCTCCGGTGATCCGCCCGCCTCGGCCTCCTAAAGTGCTGGGATTACAGACATGAGCCACCACACCCAGCCGGGCTAATTTTTTGTTTTGTTTTTTTTTTTTGAGACAGAGTCTTGCTCTGTCACCCAGGCTGGAGTGCAGTGGCGCGATCTCGGCTCACCGCAACCTCCGCCTCCCAGGTTCAAGCAATTCTCCTGCCTCAGCCTCCCAAGTAGCTGGGATTACAGGCGCACCACCACGCCTGGCTAATTTTTGTATTTTTATTGGAGACGAGGTTTCCCCATGTTGGCCAGGATGGTCTCGATCTCTTGACCTCGTGATTCACCTGCCTTGGCCTCACAAAGTACTGGGATTACAGGGGTGAACCACTGCACCCGGCCCTAATTTTTGTATTCTTAGTAGAGATGGGATTTCACCATATTGGCCAGGCTGGTCTCGAACTCGTGACCTTGTGATCTGCCTGCCTCAGCCTCCCAAAGTGCTGGGATGACAGGTGTGAGCCACTGTGCCCGGCCCCTCCAAAATTTCTTGTAATGCACCGTCAGAAAAGTGGGCATTGCATGGAAACTGAGGCCCAGCAAAATGACTCTATCAGACGATTAATCTTTTTTCCTACTTCACAGACATTTTGCAAGCAGATCCCTCCACCCACAGGCAGCAGGAGTCATCCTTACCTCCATAATTTCCATAAAGACAGAAGGAGGAGAGACACCATCAGAAGGATGGCCAGGCTGGAAATTAAAATAAATTTGGACAGCTTTGGTTTGGGAGGCGTTGGTGTCTCTGCACAGGAATCTGAAACAAAATGAAAAGACGGCTGTAAGTTTTCAACATGACGTTACATCTCATTCCTAACCACCCTTCTCATTCTTTGGTGTTTTTTTTTTTTTTTCTTGGTTCTCATTGCTTTTTTTTTTTTGAGAGGGAGTCTCGGTCTGTCGCCCAGGCTGGAGTGTAGTGGCCCGATCTTGGCTCACTGCAAGCTCCGCCTCCCAGGTTCATGCCATTCTCCTGCCTCAGCCTCCCCAGTAGCTGGGACTACAGGCGCCCACCACCACGCCCGGCTAATTTTCTGTATTTTTAGTAGAGATGGGGTTTCACCGTGTTAGCCAGGATGGTCTCTATCTCCTGACCTCGTGATCCACCCGCCTCGGCCTCCCAAAGTGCTGGGATTACAGGCGTGAGCCACTGCGCCCAGCCTCGTTGTTTGTTTTTTGTTTTGTTTTTGTTGTTTGTAAATATTCGTGTCAGCAAATCTTTTATTTATTTATTTATTTGAGACAGAATCTCACTCTGTCACCCAGGCTGGAGTGCAGTGGCACCATCTCAGCTCACTGCAACCTCCGCTTCCTGGATTCAAGTGATTCTCCTTTCTCAGCCTCCTGAGCAGCTGGGATGACAGGCGCCTGCCACCATGCCCGGCTAATTTTTTGTATTTTTAGTAGAGACAGGATTTCGCCATGTTGGCCAGGCTGGTCTCGAACTCCTGATCTCAGGTGATCCACCCACCTCGGCCTCCCAAAGTGCTGGGATCACAGGCTTGAGCCACTGTGCCCAGCCCAGTCTGGTATTTTTAATACAGAAATTCTCCTGCCTCAGCCTCCCGAGTAGCTGGGACTACAGGCGTCCGCCACACCAGGCTAATTTTTGTATTTTTAGTAGAGATGGGCCTATTTTTTTTTAAATGAATGTTGGTGTCAGCAAATTTTGATTCCTATGGAAAATATCCTGGAAGGAGACACTGTCTCTGGACAACCACGCATCCCACAGCCACCCCCAGGAAGTAAGGGCAGGTTCAACATGCAGCCTTTGGAGGCTTGTGGTTGCTGGAGGTCTTACAGCATATGAGAGCTTGTTTTCCTCTGTTGGTGGCTGTGCAGCTGAAATCATGCCCCCTGAAAACATACATTGAAGGCTGGGCACGGTGGCTCACGCCTTTAATCCCAGAACTTTGGGAGGCTGAGGCGGGCGGATCACAAGGTCAGGAGTTCGAGACCAGCCTGGCCAATATGGGGAAACCACATCCCTACTAAGCATACAAAAATTAGCCGGGTTTGGTGGTGCGTGCCTGTAATCCCAGCTACTCAGGAGGCTGAGGCAGAATGGTGTGAACCTGGGAGGCGGATCTTGCAGTGAGCCGAGATCGCGCCACTGCACTGCAGCCTGGGCAACAGACTGAGACTCCCTCTACAAAAAAAGAAAATAAAAAAATAAAAAATAAAACCATTTAGCCAGACATGGTGGCGCGTGTACTGTAATCCCAGCCACTCAGGAGGCTGAGGCAGGAGAATCACTTGAACGCGGGTGGCGGAGGTTGCAGTGAGCCGAGATCACACCACTGCACTCCAGCCTGGGCCACAGATGGAGACTCCCTGTACAAAAAAAAAAATAAAAAAATAAAAAATAAAAACATTTAGTCAGCTATGGTGGCGCGTGCCTGTAATCCCAGCCACTCGGGAGGCTGAGGCGGGAGAATTGCTTGAACATGGGAGACAGATGTTGCCATGAGCCGAAATCGCACCACTGCACTCCAGCCTGGACAACTGACTGAGATTCCCTCTAAAAATAAATAAATAAAAAATAAAAACATTTAGTCGGTCGTGGTGGCTCGTGCCTGTAATCCCAGCCACTCGGGAGGCTGAGGCAGAACGTGGGAGACAGATGTTGCAGTGAGCCGAGATTGTACCACTGCACTCCAGCCTGGGCACCATGAGAATGTTTCTCAAAAAAACAAAAGAAAGAAAACTCTCCCGAATGAAAGCAGCCAGGGAGTGAAACAGGGAGGAATTGCTTTCAGGTGGAGCCCTGGAGGATGACAGAAGGCTGAGCTTGCTCAGACACATCCTGCTCAGACACACCCTCCCTCCCACCTCCCGGGAAGGCAGGACACCCTCCCTCCCACCTCCCGGGAAGGCAGGACACCCTCCCTCCCACCTCCTGGGAAGGCAGGACAGAGTCAGTGGCTATGCCTACTCCAGCCTGGTGACAAGGCTATGGGACACTGCCGCGTAACAAGCATTACCCCGAATCTCGCCTCTCTGCCAGCATGTCACCTCTGACCAGTCGCTTGGGTATGTGTCTGGCCCATATGCATCCTCCATAGCCTTCACCCTGACCCGGAAGGAGTAACACTTCTCGGCATCCAAGCCTTCTATGGTGACATTGCAGGTATTTTCCTGTTTGGACTGGAGAAACACACACACACACACACACACACACACACACACACACACACACACACACAATGATCAGTGAAGTAACCTGTCTGTCCGGAATTTTCCTTCCGGAGGGTTTGCAGTCTCGCTGACTTCAAGAATGGAGCTGCGAGGCCGGACCCGGTGGCTCACGCCTGTAAACCCAACACTTTGGGAGGCTGAGACGGGTGGATCACCTGAGGTCATGAGTTCGAGACCAGCCTGGCCAACATGGTGAAACCCCATCTCTACTAAAAATATAAAAATTTGTCAGGCAAAGTGGTGGGAGCCTGTAATCCCAGCTACTTGGGAGGCTGAGGCAGGAGAATTGCTTGAACCTGGGAGGCGGAGGTTGTAGTGAGCCGAGATTGCACCACTGCACTCCAGCCTGGGCGACACAGCGAGACTGTCTAAAAAAAAAAAAAAGAGATGGGGTCTTGCTGTGTTGCCCAAGCTAGTCAACAACTCCTGGGCTCAAGCAATCCTCCTGCCTTGGCCTCCAACAGTACTGGGATTACAGGCATGAGCCACTGTGCCTGGCCTGTATTTACTTTATTATTATTTTAAAATATTATTTATTTATTTACTGAGACAGAGTCTTGCTGTGTTGCCCAGGCTGAAGTGCAGTGGTGTGGTCTCGGTTCACTGCAACCTCTGCCTCTCGGGTTCTAGCAATTCTTGTGCCTCAGCCTCCTGAGTAGCTGAGATTACAGGCACCCGCCACCATGCTCGGCTAATTTTTGTATTTTTAGTAGAGAGGGAGTTTCACCACGTTGGCCAGGCTTGTCTTGAACTCCTGACCTCAGATGATCCACCCTCCTTGGCCTTCCAAAGTGCTGGGATTAGAGGTGTGAGCCACTGCATCCAGCCTGTATCTATATATCTCTACAGATATAAATGGATATAAAAATACAGATAAATGTTCTATTCTATGTATCAATTTATACATATATAGTTTATATATGTTTGTAGATATATGTACCAATAAGATATCTCTATATGTATATTTATATATGTGTGTATATATAAGCTGTATATATAAGGTGTGTATATATAATTGTGTATATATAAGCTGTGTGTATAAGGTGTGTATATAGCTGTGTGTATATAAGCTGTGTATATAAGATGCATATATATGTGTGTATATATAAGCTGTGTATCTATATGTGTGTGTATATATGTGTATATATAAGCTGTGTATCTAAGGTGTGTATATATGTATGTGTGTATATATGTATATATAAGCTGTGTATATAAAGTGTGTATATACGTGTATATATATGTGTGTATATAAGCTGTGTATATAAGGTATGTATATACGTATGTATATATATGTGTATATAAGCTCTGTATATATGTGTGTATATAAGTTGTGTATATATGTGTGTATATGTATGTGTATATAAGCTCTGTGTGTATATATATAAGGTATGTGTATATATGTGTGTGTATATATGTGTATATAAGCTGTGTATATAAGCTGTGTATATGTGTGTATATATGTGTGTATATAAGGTATGTGGATACGTGTGTATAAATATGTGTATATAAATTGTGTATAGAAGGTATGTATATACGTGTATATATATACGTGTATATAAGCTGTGTATATAAACTGTGCATATATGTGTGTGTATATATGTGTATATAAGCTGTGTATATATGTGTGTGTATATATATGTGTGTATATAAGGTGCGTATATATGTGTGTATAAATATGTGTATATAAGGTATGTATATGTGTGTGTATATATGTGTATATATAAGCTGTGTATCTATATGTGTGTATATGTGTGTGTATATATGTATATATAAGCTGTGTATATAAGGTGTGTACATATATGTGTGTGTATATATGGGTGTGTACATATATGTAGATATACAGTCATGCGTTGCTTAACGATGGGGACATGTTCTGAGAAATGCATTGTGAGGTGATTTCTTCATTATGAGAATATTCTAGAGTTTACTTACACACACCTAGCTGTCTGGCCATGATATAAATAGATTGAAAGACAGAGAGAGAGATAAAATAGAATGAGATAGATAGATTGATTGATTGATAGATAGATAGACAGAAATATTATTGGTTCTCTTTCTCTGGAGACCCCTCGGAGACACAGAGAGAAACATGAAAAAGACAAGCTGGACTAGAGCTCTCTCAGGAAGATACAGCAGAGTGGAATTCAGGAAGGTGTAGACAGAGGGGACTGGGGTCTGATGAAACAGCGAATCCCACAGCCCGCACCTGGGGGACACTCAGCCACCATCGCCCTGAGTCACGGCCACCCGGCTCACCTGCCACTCCGTGTCGAAGGGGCTCTGGTACTGAACCTCATAGAGGAGATCCCCGTAGGACAGGTCAGAACACGTCACCGTCACCACGTCCTGATGCCACGAAAAGCTCACGTGTTTCGGGAAACTGGGTTTCACTGAGAAGAAGAAATAACAGAAGCGACATCCCTCCTCTCTGAGCTGATTGTGACAGGCTTACCTCATCCCCTTTCTCTAGCCTGTACCCCTCCTCCCCTTAATACCTTATGGGTCTTGGGGTTCACCCGTCCTCATTACTTTTATAGGAGAAGCTTCCACCAGAGTTCTGAGAATCTGTAGGTTTGCAAAGGAAGGAACTCTCTAAAATTCTGTAGAAAGTGTCCTGTGTGTCTGTTATGGGATAAATTATGTCCCCCACAAAAATATATGTTAAAATCCCAACTCCCCAGAAACTCAGAATGGGACCGTATTTAAAAATAGGATCCTTTAGAAGGCTGAGGTGGGCGGATCACCTGAGGTCGGGAGTTCGAGACCAGCCTGGCCAACATGGAGAAACCCTGTCTCTACTAAAAATACAAAATTAGCCAGGCGTGGTGGTCGTGCCTGCAATCCCAGCTACTCGGGAGGCTGAGGCAGAAGAATCGCTTTAACCCTGGAGGCAGAGGTTGTGGTGAGCAGAGATCGTGCCATTGCACTCCAGCCTGGGCCACAAGAGCAAAACTCTATCTAAAAAAAAAAAAAAAAAAAAAAGTTTCCATCTGGCTGGGCACAGTGGCTCACGTCTATAATCCCAGCACTTTGGGAGGCCGAGGCAGGTGGATCACCTGAACTCAGGAGTTCGAGACCAGCCTGGCCAATATGCTAAAACCACGTCTCTACTAAAAATACAGGCATGGTGGCACATGCCTGTAATCCCAGCTATTAGTGAGGCTGAGGCAGAAGAATCGCTTGAAACCGGGAGGCGGAGGTTACAGTGAGCCGAGATTGAGCCACCGCACTCCAGCCTGGGTGACAGAGAGAGACTCTGTCTCAAAAAAAAAAAGGATCATTATAGATTCAGTTAGGATGACGTCATACTGGAGAAGGAAGGGTTCTAAATCCAATGACAGGTGTCCTTCTCGGAGACAGGAGGAGACAGAGACACAGAGGAGAAAGCCACGTGGAGATGGAGGCAGAGACTGGAGTGATGTGGCCACAAGCCCAGGGATGCCTAGAGCCCCCAGGAGCTGGGAGGGGCAGGAAGGACCCTCCCTTAGAACCTCCAGAGGGAATGCGGCTCTCAGACATCACCATCTCAGACTTGTGAGACGGAGTCTTGCTCTGTCACCCAGGCTGGAGTGCAGAGGCACGATCTTGGCTCACCACAAACTCCGCTTCCCAGATTCAAGCGATTCTCCTGCCTCAGCCTCCCGAGTAGCTGGGATTACAGGCATGCACCACCAAGCCCGGCTAATTTTGTATTTGTAGTAGAGATGGGGTTTCCCCATGTTGGCCTGGCTGGTCTCGAACTCCTGACATCAAGTGATCCGCCCGCCTTGGCCTCCCAAAGTGCTGGGATTACAGGCGTGAGCCACCGTGCCCGGCCTTATTTATTTTTAAATAATAAATTTATAAATCGCCCAGGCTGGAGTGCAGTGACACCGTCTTGGCTCACTGCAGCCTCTGCCTCCCGGGTTCAAGTAATTCCCCTGCCTCAGCCTCCAGAACAGCTAGGATTACAGGCATGCGCCACCAGCCCGGCTAATTTTTTTTTTTTTTTTTTGGAGAGATGGGGTTTCACCATGTTGGCGAGGCTGGTCTCGAACTCCAGACCTCAAGTGATCCGCCCGCCTTGGCCTCCCATAGTGTTGGGATTACAGGCACGAGCCACGGCGCCCCGCCTTTAATTCATTCCCTTAAATCACAGTCTCCCAGGGTCATCTGGTCTCCCCACTGGGGACAGATTCAATCCCCAACCAGTGTGCGTGTAAGAGGGAACTTCCTAGAAGGCCGGTTTCTTCCCACTTGGACTCAGGAACCGGGCACTGGGCTCTAGTGGCCAATGGTCCATGAGCTTGATTTTCAGAATTTACTGAAAGTAACTGAAGGTAACGAGCTGAAGGGGTACTGAAAAGTGTGCTGGGCTTGCTTTTTAATCGTTACGGTAATCATTTATCCCGCGACTTGCCAGAGCTTGCTTTTCGGTACTTATGGTAATCAGCTGAAGGAAGTACTGAAAAGCATGCTGAGCTTGCTTTTCAATAGTTATGGTAATCATTGATCCCGCGACTTGCGAGAGCTTGCTTTTCAGTACTTATGGTAATAAGCTGAAGGAAGTACTGAAAAGCATGTTGTGCTTGCTTTTCAATAGTTACGGTAATCATGGATCCGGTTATTTGCATGAGCTTTTTTGTACTTACGGCAATAAGTGAAGGAAGTAGTGAAAAGTATGCTGGGCTTGTTTTTCAATAGTTACGGGAATCACTGATCCCGCGACTTGCGAAAGCTTGCTTTTCAGTACTTACGGTAATAAGCTGAAGGAAGTACTGAAAAGCATGGTGAGCTTGCTTTTTAATAGCTACGGTAATCACTGATCCAGTGACTTTCATGAGCTTGCTTTTCAGTACTTATGGTAATAAGCTGAAGGAAGTACTGAAAAGCATGGTGACCTTGCTTTTCAATAGTTACGGTACTCATGGATCCGGTGATTTGCATGAGCTTTTCAGTACTTATGGTAATAAGCTGAAGGAAGTAGTGAAAAGTATGCTGGGTTGCTTTTCAGTAGTTACGGTAATCATTAATCCAGCGACTATCATGAGATTGCTTTTCAGTACTTACGGTAATCAGCTGAAGGAAGTACTGAAAAGCATGCTGAACTTGCTTTTTTCTTTTTCTTTTCTTTTTTTTTTTTGAGACGGAGTCTCGCTCTGTCGCCCAGGCTGGAGTGCAGTGGCGCAATCTCGGCTCACTGCAAGCTCCGCCTCCCGGGTTCACGCCATTCTCCTGCCTCAGCCTCTCCAAGTAGCTGGGACTACAGGCGCCCGCCACCACGCCCGGCTAACTTTTTTGTATTTTTAGTAGAGACGGAGTTTCACCGTGGTCTCGATCTCCTGAACTTGCTTTTCAATTGTTACGGTAATCACTGATCCCGCGACTGGCATGAACTTGCTTTTCATTACTTACGGTAATAAGTTGACGGAAGTACTGAAAAGCATGGTGAGCTTGGTTTTCAATAGTTATGGTAATCATGGATCCGGTGATTTGCATTAGCTTTTCAGTACTTATGGTAATAAGCTGATGGAAGTAGCGAAAAGTATGCTGGGTTGCTTTTCAATAGTTACGGTAATCATTGATCCAGCGGCTATCATGAGATTGCTTTTCAGTACTTATGGATAATCAGCTGAAGGAAGTACTGAAAAGCGTGCTGAGCTTGCTTTTCAATTGTTACGGTAATCATGGATCCGACGATTTGCATGAGCTTTTCAGTACTTACGGTAATAAGCTGAGGGAAGTAATGAAAACTATGCTGAGCGTCCTTTTCAATAGTTACGGTAATCATTGATCCCGCGACTGGCAGGAGCTTGGTTTTTCATTACTTACAGTAATAAACTGAAGGAAGTACTGAAAGGCATGGTGAGCTTGCTTTTCAATAGTTAACGGTAATCACGGATCCGGCGATTTGCATGAGCTTGGTTTTCAGTCCTTGTGGTAATAAGCTGAAGTACTGAAAAGCATGGTGAGCTGGCTTTACAATACTTACGGTAATAAACGACCCAGCGACTTGCGGTGAAAACGGGGTGCGTCCCGTTCCTGATGGAGAAATGGAGAATGTCGTCTCGCTGCTCTGCGTCTAGGAGGCACCCCGAAGTGTAACCTTCGAGGAGAACGTAGTTGGTGCACTGGTCATAGGCCTCATCACCGTTGAATCTGTGGTTTAAAACGACGACCATTTAGCAACAAAACAAAAAAGCATCTCTTATTTGTTTAGAGATGGGGTCTTGCTCTTGTCACCCAGGCTGGAGTGCAATGGCGCGATCTCAGTTCACTGCAACCTCCGCCTCCCGGGTTCAAGCAATTCTCCTGTCTCAGCCTCCTGAGTAGCTGGGATTACAGGCACCCGCCACCACATACAGCTAATTTCTGTAGTTTTACTGGAGACAGGGTTTCACCATGTTGACCAGGCTGGTCTGGAACTCCTGACATCAGGTGATCCACACACCTTGGCCTCCCAAAGTGCTGGGATTAGAAGTGTGAGCTACCACACCCGGCTTTTTTTTTTTTTTTTTTTTTTTTAAGATGGTGTCTCGCTCTGTCCCTGAGGCTGGAGCGCAGTGGCGTGATCTCAGCTCATTGCAATCTCTGCCTCCTGGGTTCAAGCGATTCTCCTGCCTCTGCCTCCTGAGTAGCTGGGATTACAGGCGCCCGCTACCACACCCAGCTAATTTTTGTGTTTTTAGTAGAGACGGGATTTCGCCATGTTGACCAGGCTGGTCTCGATCTCCTGACCTCAGGTGATCCACCCGCCTCAGACTCCCAGAGTGCTGGGATTACAGGCATGAGTCACCGCGCCTGGCCATTTGTTTGTTTGTTTTGTTTGTTTGTTTGTTTTTTGAGACAGAGTTTTGCTCTTGTTGCCCAGGCTGGAGTGCAATGGTGTGATCTCGGCCCACTGCAACCTCTGCCTCCCAGGTTCAAGCGATTCTCCTGCCTCAGCCTCCCAAGTTGCTGGGATTACAGGCGCCTGCCCCCGTGCCCGGCTGATTTTTGTATTTTTAGTGGAGTCAGGGTTTCACCATGTTGACCAGGCTGGTCTCAAACTCGTGACCTTGTGATCCACCCGCCTCAGCCTCCCGGAGTGCTGGGATTACAGGTGGGAGCCACCGCGCCCAGCTGTTTTTTTGTTTGTTTGTTTTGTTTGTTTGTTTTTTGAGAGTTTTGCTCTTGTTGCCCAGGCTGGAGTGCAATGGCGTGATCTCAGCCCACTGCAACTTCTGCCTCCCGGGTTCAAGCGATTCTCCTGCCTCAGCCTCCCAAGTTGCTGAGATTACAGGCGCCTGCCACCACGCCCAGCTAATTTTTTGGATTTTTAGTAGAGACGAGGTTTCACCATGTTGGCCAGGCTGGTCTTGAACTCCTGACCTCAGGTGATCCGCCCACCTCGGCCTCCCAAAGTGCTGGGATAACAGGCATGAGCCACCGTGACCCTCAAGAACTGCGCCCTCTTACAGAGGAAGAAACTGAGCTGAACTCTGCAACCATGTGCAAAGCCCAGCGCTTTTTTTTTTTCTTTTTATGAGGTTTTTTTTTGTTTGTTTGTTTGTTTTTGAGACAGTCTCGCTCTGTCGGCCAGGCTGGAGTGCAGTGGCACAATCTCGGCTCACTGCAAACTCCATCTCCCAGGTTCAAGCGATTCGCCTGCCTCAGCCTCCTGAGTAGCTGGGATTACAGGCACCTGTCATTAGGCCCTATTATTAGGCCCGACTAATTTTTGTATTTTTAGTAGAGATGGGGTTTCACCATGTCGGCCAGGATGGTCTGGAACTCCTGATCTCAGATGATCCACCCACCTCGGTCTCCCAACGGTGAGTCTTATTTTCCAAATAACTTCATTTTAAAATTTCCCTGTTCTGTATGCTTTGCCGTTTATCTCTTTTGTTATCAAACTGAATAATCAACCACCGATGACTAAATTTATTGGAAAAACCCTTCCTGCAATGTTCGCACGCATACTTCTGGGTGTCTAACTAAGCCAAAGTAAAAATAAAAATAAACTCACATCAGGGAGAGCAGTGTTGGAGGTAGCCCCGGGTAAGGCTGTGAAATGTTTCAGAGATTGAGTCTTTCCCTCCCCGGCTGCCTAGTAGATAAGATTTCAAGTTCACCCAGAGCTCTGGGTGAAGAAAGCTCTTTGTTAATCTCCCGTGAAGAATCTAGGTGATTTTCTACACTTTCTAGTCTAGGCGTGATGCCGTGACTCACGCCTGTCATCCCAGCACTTTGGGAGGCCGAGGCAAGTGGATCACATGAGGTCAGGCGTTTGAAACTGGCCTGTCCAACATGGTGAAACACCATCTCTATTAAAAATACAAAAATTAGCTAGGCATGGTGGCAGGTGCCTGTAATCCCAGCTACTCGGGAGGCTGAGGCAGGAGAATCGCTGGAACCCGGGAGGCAGAGGTTGCAGTGAGCCGAGATTGCGCCACCGCACTCCAGCCTGGACAACGGAGTGGGACTCCGACTCAAAATAAAAACAACCAAAAAAAAGAATGTAGGTGATTTTGAGAGTGAGTCAGCCGTCCCTTGGCAAGAAGGTTTGGGGCAATGAGATTGTGGTTGTGGTGAGGGCTGAGGGTTTTACAGAACAAACATTCCGGCTTGCACAGTCTGATGTTTTACACTTTTGTTCTCTAGCATTTCCAATCGCTGACGGCTCAGAAGAGCGATTTTGAGCCCCAGGTGTGGGGTTTGCTTTCTGGGGGCCGGTTACCTGTAGTGGAAAGTCAGGTTGGTCCTGGAGTATTTGCTGGCATTCCATGTCACCTGCACAGTTTCTAAATTGAAGTAGATGATCTGAATCTGTACTCCTTCTCCTAGACACAGAAAGACGCATGAAGTTCACGGTGAGGCAACTCTATTTTATTTTTTATTTTTTTAAATTTATTTTTCTTTGTGAGCTGGAGTCTCTCTCTGTTGCCCAGGCTGGAGTGCAGTGCTGCGATCTCGGCTCACTGCAACCTCCGCCTCCCGGATTCAAGCGATTCCCCTGCCTCAGCCTCCCGAGTAGCTGGGATTACAGGCACCCACCACCACACCCAGCTAATTTTTTGTATTTTTAGTAGATACGGGGTTTCACCGTGTTAGCCAGGATGGTCTCGATCTCCTGACCTTGTGATCCGCCCGCCTCGGCCTCCCAAAATGCTGGGATTACAGGTGTGAGCCACCGCGCCCAGCCTATTTTATTTTATTTGAGACAGACTCTCACTCGGTCGCCCAGGCTGGAGTGCAATGGCACGATCTCGGCTCACTGCAACCTCTGCCTCCCGGGTTCAAGAGATTCCGCTGCCTCAGCCTCCTGAGTAGCTGGGATTACAGGCACCTGCCACCATACTCAGCTACTTTTTTGTATTTTTGGTAGAGACGGGGTTTCATCATATTAGCCAGGATGGTCTGGATCTCCTGACCTCGTGATCCACCCGCCTCAGCCTCCGAAAGTGCTGGGATTATAGGCGTGAACCACCGCGCCCGGCAAGGCAATTCTAAAAAGAGCTAGAAACTTACAACATGAAGCCGGCACTTTTCGTCCTAACAATGAGACATTGGTTTAAAAGGACAGAGATTTGGCTGGGCACGGTGGCTCACGTCTGTCATCCCAGCACTTTGGGAGGCTGAGGTAGACAGATCATGAGGTCAGGAGATCGAGGCCGTGCTGGCCAACATGGAGAAACCCTGTCTCCACTAAAAATACAAAAAATTACCCAGGCGTGGTGGCACGCACCTGTAATCCCAGCTACTTGGGAGGCTGAGGCAGGAGAATTGCTTGAACCCAGGAGGTGGAGGTTGCAGTGAGCTGAGATCGGGCCACTGCATTCCAGCCCAGGCGACCGAGGGAGATTCCATCTCAAAAATAACTAAATAAATAAAAAATAAAAGAACAGAGATCTGGCCAGATGCGGTGGCTCACGCCTGTAATCCCAACATTTTGGAAGTCTGGGGCAGGTGGATCACCTGAGGTCATGCGTTTGAGACCAGCCCTAGCCAACACGGTAAAACCCCGTATCTACTAAAACTACAAAAATTAGCTGTGTGTAGTGGTGGGTGCCTGTAATCCCAGCTACTCGGGAGGCTGAGGCAGGAGAATCACTTGAACCCGGGAGGAGGAGGTTGCAGTGACCTGAGATCGCTCCACTGCACTCCAGCCTGGGTGAAAGAGCAAAACTCTGTCTCAAAAAATAAATAAATAAAAAGTCAAAGGACAGAGAAAAACCAAGATTTGTACGCACGGTTTACCTGTTGATTCCTTGAGCAAGAGCTGCAGCGTACATAAAGGCAGGTCCAAAAGAGACGATGTCACCTTACATATCCACAGGAGATGTGTCATTGGATACACGATTGACGCTCATATCTGTGCATGCCAGTAGTGCAGTAGTGGGTGAACCTTACTTACCTTTTGCAAAAACCTCAGAGACAAGTCAACAAGGGTATAATTATAGCTGCTTTTTTTTTTTTTTTTTTTTTTTTTTAGATGGAGGCTGTCTCTGTCACCCAGGCTGGAGTGCAGTGGCACGATCTCAGCTCACTGCAACCTCCGCCTCCCGGGTTCATGCCATTCTCCTGCCTCAGCCTCCCGAGTAGCTGGGACTACAGGCGCCCGCCACCATGCCTTGATAATTTTTTGTATCTTTAGTAGAGATGGGGTTTCACTGTGTTAGCCAGGATGGTCTCCATCTCCTGACCTCGTGATCCGCCCACCTCATCCTCCTAAAGTGCTGAGATTACAGGTGTGAGCCACCGCACCCGGCTGCTTTTGTTTTTGTTTTTGCAAAAGGTAATGTTCATCCACTAGTGCCATGCACAGATGTGAGCATCAATCATGTATCCAACGACACATCCCCTGTGGATACCTAAGGTGGCATCGGAAACTGTCCCCATCGATCCACCTTACTGTCTTTCTCAAAACACCACACACACCAACTTCAGAAATGGACCAGCCGGGTGCAGCGGCTCACGTCTGTAATGTTAACACTGGGAGGCCGAGGCAGGTGGATCACCTGAGGTCAGGTGTTCGAGACCAGCCTGGCCAACATGGTGAAACCCTGTCTCTACTAAAAACACAAAAAAATGAGCTGTGCATGGTGGCAGGTGCCTGTAATCCCAGCTACTCGGGAGGCTGAGGCAGGAGAATGGCTTGAACCTGGGAGGCAGAGGTTGTGGTGAACCGAGATCGTGTCACTGCACTCCAGCCTGGGCGACACAGCAAGACTCCGTATCAAAAAAAAAAAAGAAAGAAAAGAAAAGAAATGGGCCAACCATAAAGAAGTCTTTCTATCTTTGCTTGGAAGGTTACATAGGATTCAGTAGGTCTAATGTTTCAAGAGGTCTGGGTTTATAATTCCGAACGTGGACAATGGAAATATTTTAGGATAGAGCAAACGTGTAATGATATTTTGGATAATGGCAGCCAAGTCTCTCACTGTCAAAGAAGTGAGTTACAGGTTTGGAAAGACGAGCTACAGTGAACCTTGTCATGTTGGGTTCTAAGTGGAGGTATCTGGAGGATAGATAGATACAGATAGATAGATAAATGGTAATGTTAGAGATAGAATTATATAGATGATGATAGAAATAGACAGACAGACACAGATAGATAGGGATGGGTAGGTAGATGGATGAATCAATGGACAGGTGGGTGTATAGATGGAAGACAAGTGGATGGGTAGGTGGATGGGTGAGTGGATGGATGAATAAATGGATGAACAGATACTTAGGTGAATCAGTGGGTGGATGGGTGGATGCATGGGTAGATGGATACGTAGATGTGTACATGGATGGGTGGGTGGATGGATGGATGGATGGATGGATGGATGGATGGATGGATGGATAAGTGGATAAAAGTGTGGGTGAATGCATGGGTGCATGGATGGTTTGATGGGTGGGTGTATGGATGTATTGGTGGATGGATGGGTGGATGGATGGATGGATGGATGATAGATGGGTGGATGGTAGATGGATGGATGGGTGAATGAAAGGGTGGCTGGATGGATGGATGGGTGGGTTGATAGGTGGGTGAATGTATGAGTGGATGGATCGTTTGATAAATGGGTGGATGGATATATTAGTGGATGGATCAATGAATAATAGATGGATGGATGGTGGATGGATGGGTGATGAATGGGAAAAGATAGATGAGATACATTGATGGATAGATTAAAAATGAATATATCTACCAATCAATCAATCAATAGATAAACACACACACGCACACATATAGTTCCTAGTTCTGGCCACCAAAACGGCATATAAGCAGTGGATATTCCAGGAGCAGTAAGTACACTTATCATTCATGTATTTACTTATAAATATGTTTCATCCCAGCTACTTGGGAAGCCGAGGCAGGAGAATTGCTTGAACCCAGGAGGTAGAGGTTGCAGTGAGCCAAGATCGCGCCACTGCACTCCAGCCTGGGCGACAAGAGCAAGACTCCCTCTCAAAAAAAAAAAAAAAAGAAAAAGAAAAAAGAAACCTCCACACTCATTGTTTAAGTTTTACAAAATAAAGAGTGCCTGGTTGCAAAGGAAACCATAAACCAAAATACAACAAGAAGAGGGTGTTGAAATAAAGGATATTTTACGCAGGCGAGTGGTTAAAGCTTACCTGTTCCTACTTGCCCCGAAGCCATCCAGCCTCCCAGCAGAAAGACAGCAGCTCGGCACAGCAGAACGAACCGCCCCATGCCTGAAACAGGAGTGGAGAGTGAGGTCCTCAGGGACCTACGACGAACAGATCGCTCATGACTCATAAGCAGAGGTCACCATCGATTTTAAAAAGTCAGAAAGGAAACTAGGGAAATGATTACAGGCAGGAAGCACAGTGACAGTTGATTTTAAAAGATACGCTTGTCAAGAACACACACACACACACACACACACACACACACACACACACACACACACAATCAATCCAGGATCAGGACTGCCACACACACTGCTGAGCTGAGGCCTCCCCTTCCCTCCCCCTCTCCCATCTCCTCCCCCTCCCCTCCATTCCCTTCCCTTCCCTTCCCTCCCTCTCCCTTCTGTTCCCACTCCCGTCCCTGTTCCCCTCCCTCTCCCCTCCCCCCTCCCTCCCTTCCTCTCACCTCCCCTCTCCCCTCCCTCCCCCCTCCCCTCCCCTCCCTTTCCTTTTCCCTTCCCCTCCCCCCTACCCTCCCCTCCCTTCCCTTCCTTTCCCTTCCCCTCCTCCTCCCCACCCCCTCCCTTCCCATCCCCCTCCCATACCCTCCTCTTTTGTCCCCCTCCCCTCTTCCCTCCCCTCCATCCCCTCCCCTCCCTTACCCTCTGTCTCCCCGCTCCCCTCCCCCTCCCCTCCCCCTCCCCTCCCCCTCCCCTCCCCCTCCCCTCCTCTCCCCTCCCCCTCCCCTCCTCTCCCCTCCCCTCCCTTCCCTTCCTTCTCCTCCCCCTCCCCTCCCCCTCCCTTCCCATCCCCTCCCATTTTGTCCCTCTTCCTTCCCCCTACCCACTCCCCCATCCCTTCCCCTCCCCTCCCCTCCATGGATGGTGTATGGATGGATGGATAAGTGGATGAAAGGGTGGGTGGATGGGTGGGTGTGGATGAGTGAGTGGATGGATGGATAAATGGATGAACAGATACATAGGTGAATGGGTGGATGGGTGGATGGATAGATGGATACGTAGATGTGTACATCCCCTCCCCCTCTCCCCCTGCCCCCTCTTCCCTCCCCTCCCCCTTCCCTCTCCTCTCATCCCCTCCTCCTCTCCCCTCCTCCTCACCCCCCCTCTGTTCCCCTCCCCCTCTCTCCCCACCCCCTCCTCCCTCCCCTCCCCCTCCTCCCTCCCCTCCCCCTCCTCCCTCCCCTCCCCCTCCCCCTTCCCTCTCCTCCCCTCCCCTCCCTCTCCCCACCTCCCCTGCCCTCCCTTCTTTTCCCTTTCTTTTCCTTTCTTTTTTTTGAGATGGAGTCTCAATCTGTCACCCAGGCTGGAGTGCAGTGGCATGATCTTTGCTCACTGCAACCTCCACCTCCCAGGTTCAAGCGATTCTCCTGCCTCAGCTCCTGAGTAGCTGGGATTACAGGTGCCCACCACCATGCCCAGCTAATTTTTGTATTTTCAGTAGAGACGGGGTTTTGCCACGTTGGCCAGGCTGGTCTCAAACTCCTGACCTCAGGTGATCTGCCCGCTTCAGCCTCTCAAAGCGCCAGGATTGTAGGCGTGAGCCACTGTGCCCAGCTTTTCTTTCCTTTTCTTTGAGACAGGGTGTCCATCTGGTACCCACGTAGGAGTGTTGTGGTGCAATCAGGACTCACCACAGCCTCAAACACCTGGGCTTAAGCAATCCTCTTACCTCAACCTCCCTAGTAGCTGGGATTACAGATGCATGCCACACACCCTGCTAATTTTTGTATTTTTCGTAGAGATGGGGTTTCACCATGTTGGCCAGGCTGGTCTCAAACTCCTGGACTCAGGTGATCCGCCCACCTCGACCTCCCAAAGTGCTGGGATTATAGGCGTGAGCCACTGCATCTGGCCTGAACTTTTCTTGAAAGCATATCACAGAGCAGCCTGGCCAACATGGCGAAACCCTGTCTCTAGTAAAAATAAAAATACAAAAAGTAGCCGGGTGTGGTGGTGGGCACCTGTAATCCCAGCTACTCGGGGGGCTGAGACAGGGAGAATCGCTTGAACCCAGGAGGCAGAGGTTGCAGTGAGCCAAGATCACGCCATTGCACTCCAGCCTTGGCAACAGAGCGAGACTCTGTCTCAAAAAAATAAAAATAAATAAATAACTATGAAATGCTAACTTTCTAAGCCCAGGATTCTTGCTCTCTGCTAAATGATGAGACTCGTGGATGAGTGTGCAATTGTGTGGTCAGTGTTCTGTGATATACTCTGCACCCAAGCTGAGCTGGACATCCACAGACTTCATAGTTCATCTGTCTTCAGACAAATGCAGAGTTCACCTTTGCCACTGACCAGCTTCCCAGACCAAGGGACTCAGATTGTAGGCATTCTCCTCGTAACACCGCAAACGCTGTGATGGTAACATGCTGGATAGATGGCACCCCAGTTTAAGACTGTAGAGGGCCGGGCACAGTGGCTCACACATGTCATCCCAGCACTCTGGGAGGCCGAGGCGAGAGGATCCCCTGAGGTCAGGAGTTTGAGAGCAGCCTGGCCAACATGGTGAAACCCCGTCTCTACTAAAAATACAAAAATTAGCCGGGCGTGGTGGTGGGAGCCTGTTATCCCGACTACTCAGGAAGCTGAGGCAGGAGAATCGCTTGAACCCTGGAGGCAGAATTTGCAGTGAGCCGAGATTGCGCCACTGCACTCCAGCCTGGAGACAGAGCAAGATTCCGTTTCAAAAAAAATAAAAGTCTGGGCCGGGCACGGTGGCTCACGCCTGTAATCCCAGCACTTTGGGAGGCCGAGGTGGGCAGATCATGAGGTCAGGAGATCGAGACCATCCTGGCTAACATGGTGAAACCCCGTCTCTACTAAAAATACAAAAAAAAGAAAAAAATTAGCCGGGCATGGTGGCAGGCACCTGTAGTCCCAGCTACTCGGGAGGCTGAGGCAGGAGAATGGCGTGAACCCGGGAGGCGGGGCTTGCAGTGAGCCGAGATCGTGCCACTGCACTCCAGCCTGGGTGACAGAGCGAGACTCCATCTCAAAACAAACAAACAAAAAACAATTCAATGAAGAGAGCACTTTTAATTTGTGATATGAGAAAGTGGCATTACATGACATTACAACTTAAAGCCTGGTTGCATGGAGACCAAAAATAAATAATACGGTAATGAAGGCTGATATATTTGAACTCCATCAGTCTGGGTCTATACCTCCCAGGAGCCTGGTATCCACCCTGTTTCTGACACAGGGAGGCTAAAAGTTGGCGGAATAAATAAATGGATATATGAGCCGGGCGCAGTGGCTCACGCCTGTAACTCCAGCACTTTGGGAGGCTGAGGCGGGTGGATCACTTGAAGTTTGGGGTTCGAGACCATCCTGGCCAACATGGTGAAACCCCGTCTCTACTAAAAGTACAAAAATTAGCCGGGCGTGATTGTGGGAGCCTGTAGTCCCAGCTACTCGGGAGGCTGAGGCAGGAGAATGGTGTGAACCCGGGAGGCAGAGCTTGCAGTGAGCTGAGGTCGCGCCACTGCACTCCAGCCTGGGTGACAACAGCAAGACTCCATCTCAAAATATATAAATAAATAAATAAATAAATAAATAAATAAATAAATAAATAAAATAAAAGTCGAGAGAGAGCTGCTTGGAACAGACATGTCATCTTAAAAGATCTCGGCTCATGCCTGGAGATTCCTCATGGTCAAAACACAAGTGTGCCAGGCAGAGCAGGTGATTCCTGTTGGCTGACACCACTCCTTCATACAAGCAAAGCAGAAGTGATGGTGGGATCTGTTAAGAGATGCAGTTTGGGGACTTTCAGAGCACAAATGCAGAATCTTTTTCCAGTACGTAACTGAAAGAATTTTAGGTGTTCTTTTGCTTGAGAGCAGGAAGATTGGATTAACCGTGAGTGACCAGTTTGAGACCACTAACATTCGTTTTATGTATTTTTGAGGTGGAGTCTCCCTCTGTCACCCAGGCTGGAGTGCAATGGTGCAATCTTAGCTCACTGCAACTTCTGCCTCTCCGGTTCAAGCAACAGGCACCTACCACCACACCTGGCTAATTTTTTGTTTTTCTGTTTTTGGGGGGTTATTTTTTGAGATGGAGTTTTGCTCTTGCTGCCCAGGCTAGAGTGCAATGGTGCAATCTCAGCTCACTGCAACTTCTGCCTCTCTGGTTCAAGCAATTCTCCTGCCTCAGCCTCCTGAGTAGCTGGGATTACAGGCACCTGCCACCACACCTGGCTAATTTTTTGTTTTTCTGTTTTTTTGTTTTTTGTTTTTTGAGACGGAGTCTCGCTCTGTTGCCCTGGCTGGAGTTCAGTGGCGTCATCTCTGCTCACTGCAAGCTCCACCTTCAGGGTTCATGCCATTCTCCTGCCTCAGCCTCCCAAGTAGCTGGGACTACAGGTGCCTGCCACCACGCCCGGCTTATTTTTGTATTTTTAGTAGAGACAGGGTTTCACCATATTATCCAGGATGGTCTCGATCTCCTGACCTCGTGATCTGCCTGCCTCAGCCTCCCAAAGTGCTGGGATGACAGGGGTGAGCCACCGCGCCCAGCCCAATGCTTTCATTATTGAAAGCTCTGAGCTCCGTGGCTCATCATGGAAGAGATAAAATAATCCAAATAATGATGCAGTGTGAAAGGTTAGATGACAACATTGACCAGAACATCATGTCTTATGGAACCCTGTAGAGGGTAGGGGACAAGAAGGAAGTGTGAGCCTCAAGAACCATCTCCTGCCGGGCGCAGTGGTTCACACCTGTCATCCCAGCACTTTGCGAGGCCGAGGCGGGAGGATCACCTGAGGTCAGGAGTTCAAGACCAGCCTGGCCAACATGGAGAAACCCCATCTCTACTAAAAATACAAAAATTAGCCGGGCGTGGTGGTGGGCGCCTGTAATCCCAGCACTTTGGGAGGCCGAGGCGTGAGGATCACCTGAGGTCAGGAGTTCGAGACCAACATGGTGAACCCCTGACTCCACTAAAAATACAAATATGAGCTGGGCGTGGTGGCACGCACTTATAATCCCAGCTCCCCAGGAGGTTGAGGCAGGAGAGAATCACTTCAACCCGGGAGGCGAAGGTTGTAGTGAGCCAAGATCGCACCACTGCATTCCAGCCTGGTGACAGAGCAAGACTCCATCTCAAAAAAAAAAAAAAAAAAGGAAGCGTCTCTGCCCAGGACCCTCCATGATTTCTGCTTCTACAGGTGTCAGAACTGCCTTCATTCAACATTCATTCAAGATACATTTGTTTGCCAGATGCGGTGGCTCACGCCTGTAATCCCAGCACTTTGGGAGGCCGAGGTGGGTGGATCACCTGAGGTCAGGAGTTCGAGACCAGCCTGGCCAACATGGTGAAACCCCGTCTCTACTAAAAATACACACACACAAAAATTAGCCAGGTGTAGTGGCGGGCGCCTGTAATCCCAGCTACTCAGGAGGCTGAGGCAGGAGAATCACTTGAACCCAAGAGGTGGAGCTTGCAGTGAGCCGAGATTGAGCCACTGCACTCCAGCCTGAGCAACAGAGTGAGACTCCATCTCAAAAAAAGAGAAAAGCAGCCAGGCGCGGTGGCTCATGCCTGTAATCCCAGCACTTTGGGAGGCCAAGGCGGGTGGATCACGAGGTCAGGAGTTTGAGACCAGCCTGGTCAATGTGGTGAAACCCCGTCTCTACTAAAAATACAAAAATTAGCCAGGTGTGGTGGCAGGTGCCTGTAATCCCAGCTACTTGGGAGGCTGAGGCAGGAGAATCACTTGAACCCGGGAGGCGGAGCTTGCAGTGAGCCAAGATCGTGCCACTGCACTCCAGCCTAGGTGACAGAGTGAGACTCTATCTCACACACACACACAAAAAAAAAAAAAAAAAAGAAAAAAAAAGGAAAGGAAAAGGGAAGAGGAAGGGGAGGAAGGGTAGAGGCAGAACTGCTGATTTCTGTGGTCACGAAGGTTTTTGGATTGAGGACCTTCAGGCGTAAAGGAAGAAGCCCCTAAACCCGGCCTTGGCCTGTCACTTACCCAGGGGTTCTCAGCCTCTGCCCTAGTGAGATTTTAGCTGGATAATTCTTGGTTGTGTGGGCTGTGTTATGCATCATAGGATGCTGAGCAGTGTCCATGACCTCCACCCACTAAATGTCAGTAGCACCTCCCAGCTCTTGCTGTGACAACCAAAAATTCCACTGAGGTTGCCAAGTGTTCCCTGGGGGGTGAAATCACTCTTGATTGTAAATCACTGCGATAGATAGATAGATAGATAGACTAGACAGACAGATATATAGACAGATACATAGATACATAGAGCAATAGATAGATACATAGATACACAGATACATAGATAAATGGATAGATACGACCGACAGATTAGATACATAGATAGATACATAAATAACAGATTGATAGATAAATAGATGATAGATACATAGATACATAGATGAATGGATAGATATGACAGATAGATTAGATAGATGGATAGACAATAGATAGATGATAGGTACATAGATACAAAGGTAGATGAATGAGTGGTGGGTAAATAGATGATAGATAAGTGGGTAGATAAATGATTGATAGATAGATAGGTAGATAGATATAGATGATGGATGGATAGATGATAGATAAATAAATGGATAGATAGATACATAGATACATAGATGAATGGATAGATATGACCTCCACCCACTAAATGTCAGTAGCACCTCCCAGCTCTTGCTGTGACAACCAAAAATTCCACTGAGGTTGCCAAGTGTTGAGACTCCATCTCAAAAAAAAGAAACAGATAAATGAATGGATAGATAGATGACAGATAAATGAATGGATAGACAGATGATAGGTAGATACATAGATGAGTAGATAGATAAATGAATAGGTAGATAGATGATAGATAGATATATAGATCCATCCATACATACATACATACATAGACACATACATAGATGAATGAGTGGATAGATAGATGATAGATAGATAGATACATAGATAGATAGATAGATAGATAGATAGATAGATAGATAGGGCCAGGCGTGGTGGCTCATGCCTGTAATCCCAGCACTTTGGGAGGCCGAGACTGGCAGATCACAAGGTCAAGAGATCGAGACCATCCTGGCCAACACGGTGAAACCCTGTCTCTACTAAAAATACAAAAATTAGCTTGGCATGGTGATGCACGCCTGTAATCCCAGCTACTCAGGAGGCTGAGGCAGGAGAATCGCTTGAACCCAAGTGGCTGTGGCTGCAGTCAGCTGAGATCACACCACTGCACTCCAGCCTGGCGACAAAGTGAAACTCTGTCTCAAAAAAAAAAAAAAGAGAGATAGATAGATAGATAGATGAATAGATGGATAAATGGTTAGATAGATGATAGATACATAGATAGATAGAAGGGTAGAAGAATAGATGAATAGAAAGATAAATGGATAGATAGATGATATTAACAGATACATAGAAAGATAGAAGAATAGAGGAGTAGATGATGGATGGATAAATAGATGGATACTTATATGGATGCATGGATAGATGAATGGATAGATGATAGATAGATACATAGATGATGGAATGGATCGCTAGATAGATGAATAGATGGATAAGTGATTAGATAGATGATAGATACATAGATAAATAAATGAATGGGTAGATAGATGATAGGATAAATAGATGAATAGATGGATAAATGGTTAGATGATAGATACATAGACAGAAAGGTAGAAAAGTGGATGAATAGATAGATAAATGGATAGATGATATTAATTGATATGTAGATAGAAAGAAGTATGGATGAATAGATGAATGGATGGATAGATGAATGATAGATAGATAGAGAGAGAGAAAGAACACAAGATAAAGCGAATTTCTCACGCTAAGTCAGGGTTTCTCAACTTTGAAGCTATTTCCGCCCAGGATATTTTCATCTGCATCGTTCTCTGCTGTGAGGCCGTCCTGTGCATTGGGGGATGTGGAGCAAACGTCTAGACCGTACCCAGTAAATGTCAGCAGTATCCCCCACCAAGTCATGACAAGCAAAAACGTCTCCCAACCCTCCATTGTCCCCAACGCCGCGCCAGGGTCACTGGAGCTTCCAGCTCTTCTCCAATTGCCTTCTGGGAGCTGTGATTTCAGGAATTTTATGCAAGAAGAGGAGAGAATTGCAGGCTGATAACAAGGGGAGACCTGCGGGCTACAGAGGCCAATCCGAAGTCAAACTAGTCAACCAGGGTTCACCTTAGTTCTTCTGAGACTTCGGAATTGTAATCTGGAGACATGGGTCTTTTATGGACAGACAGAAACATGTGGTTCCTGAAAATGGATTATTACAGCTACTCAGCTCAATTAAGTTAAAGAAAAGGAGTATTTGCTCTTGGGGGAACATGTAATGCATGATGAGAAACTTGGAATACACCAAGTTCTCTTGCACCTCCTTGTCAATTACTAAGCCTGTTTCCCCCACGCTTCATAACTCCTTCCACTGAAACGCAGAATGAAAGACATGACTCTGGGAAGGGTGATACCATGGGAAGAACACGCTTGCTGGAGTTGGGCGAACAAGATGAACTGCCAGGTGTGTTTGTTTGTTTGTTTTTGAGACAAAGTCTCGTTCTGTCACCCAAGCTGGAGTGCAGTGGCTCAATCTCGGCTCACTGCAACCTCCGCCTCCTGGGTTCAAGCAATTCTCCTGTCTCAGCCTCCTGAGTAGCTGGGATAACAGGCACCCACCAACACGCCCAGCTAATTTTTGTATTTTTAATAGAGATGGGGTTTCACCATGTTGGCCAGGCTGGTCTCAAACTCCCGACCTCAGGTGATCCACCCACCTCAGCCTCCTAAAGTGCTGGGATTACAGGCATGAGCCACCATGCCCGGCTGCCAGGTGTTATATGTAAAGTTTCGGTGCCGCAAAAGGAACAGCACTGGAATATAAAATTTTCTTTTTAATTCTCAGCAAGGCAAGGTACTTCTATAGAAGGGTGTCCCTTACAGATGGAATAATGGTGAGTGCATACCTGGACAAGGGAGGGGAAGGGCTTCTTATCCCTGACGTATGTGGCCCCTGCTGCTGTGTCGTTCCGCTGTTGGCTAGGGTTAGACCTCACAGGCTAAACTAATAACGATTGGCTAATTTAGAGAGTGACGGGGTGAGTGCTTTGGGGGGAGTCAGCGTACAGCAGATAGCAGGTAATCGGAATGAGTCAGGGTGGAGCAGGTGATCAAAAAAGTTTGCTTTCAAGGAAGTTAAAAAGTAGAAGGCAAACAATTGAACATACTGACATATTAACTCTTTGAAAAGAAACTTAGAACTCATATCTAACACAGGGAAATTCTTCAGCCACTTCAGTGCTCTGGCTCTTCCCTTTACAAAGGGATACGTTTGCGGGCATTAAGGTCTGAAGGGGCAGGCGAAGCACATCCTCCTTTCTGGACTCCAGAGTGGAAACTTATTCTACGTGCGTTCTGAAGGTCATCCTTGTCTGTCATGCAGATGACACACACCCATCTGCCTCACTTCCTTTTTCTTCATCATCTTGATCCCAAACCACAAACCAATATTGTGTTGTGTTTCACAATAGCAGGCATGGACAATGAGTCAGCTGGGAGGAAAACAGGAGGATGGCAGCCATCAAACATCTCTTTGAATGCAGCTCAACATGGAACAGCTACTCTAAGAAGGCCTTTCTAATTTCTTCCATAGATTGCTTTTTATTAATCCTGAGTGAGGGGATTGTTTCGGTTATCAATTGACACGTGACACATTAACCTGGAAACATAGAGGCATTGAGGAACTCCAACTTGTTTTTATGTGGTGTGATTCTGAGGGCTGGCAGGGCTCAGCTGGGAGGTTCTTCTGCTCCACACTGTGTTGACTGGGGCTGTAGGAAACTGGAGGATTGATTGGGCAGGTGTGTTCTAGTTGGTTCAATCATGTGTCTTGTAGCTGGGCTGAAGTTCAACTGAGGGTTTTACTTGGGCTGTGTCTATCTGCTGGCTTAATGGATCCAGAACATTCTAGATGGTTCCTTTACATACCTGGAAGCTGGGCTACATGTCAGCTGACTTGGGCTGTACCTATCTGCTGGCTTAATGGATCCAGAACATTCTAGATTGTTCCTTCACATACCTGGAAGCTGGGCTGCATGTCAGCTGACTTGTGCTGTGTGTATCTGCAGGCTTAATGGATCCAGAACATTCTAGATGGTACCTTCACATACCTGGAAGCTGGGCTGCAGGTCAGCTGACTTGGGCTGTACCTATCTGCTGGCTTAATGGATCCAGAACATTCTAGATGGCTCCTTCACATACGTGGAAGCTGGGCTGAGTGTCATCTGATAGTGCTTGACTTAGGCCATATCTACAAACTTAATAGGTCCAGAACATTCTCAAGGGCCCATTCATTTGGAAGCCCACCTGCAGGCTGAGTGGAAAGTCAGCTGAGAGGTTGACTTGAACCCTATCTATCTGCAAACCTCAGAACGTTCTCAAGGGCCCATTGATATGGAAGCTAACCTGGAAGCTGGGCAGAAGGTCAGTTGAGAGCTAGACTTGGACTGTATCTATCTATGTGCAGACTTACTTGGTGCAGAATCTTCTAGATGGTTGACTTACATAGGTGGAAGCCGGGCAGAGAGTCAGCCCATTTGTGCTGGAAGGCTGATAGAACCAGAACATTCTAGAAGGTTCACTCACATGACTTTCATTTCCACTACATTCTATTGGCCAAAGCAAACCATGGGTTAGCCCAGACTCAATGGGAGACAAAGTGTACTCTAGCTCTCCTGGGGGTTGGGAAAAGGGCTCCGTGAAGCATTTGCACCCACCTTTCTTTCTCCACAATAGGTATCTCCTTTCAATAAAGTCTACTGGCTGGGCACGGTGGCTCACGCCTGTAATCCCAGCACTTTGGGAGGCCAAGGTGGGTAGATCACCTGAGGTCAAGAGTTCGAGATCAGCCTGGCCAACATGGTGAAACCCTGTCTCTACTAAAAATACAAAAATTAGCCTGACGTGATTGGGGGCGCCTGTAGTACCAGCTACTCGTTGGCTGAGGCAGGAGAATCACTTGAATCCAGGAGGTGGAGGTTGCAGCAAGCTGAGATCGAGCCACTGCACTCCAGCCTGGGCAACAGAGTGAGACTCCATCTCAAAAAAAAAAAAAAAAGAAAAGCAGCCCGGCGCAGTGGCTCACGCCTGTAATCCCAGCAATTTGGGAGGCCGAGGTGGGCGGATCACCTGAGGTCAGGAGTTCAAGACCAGCCTGGCCAATATGGTGAAACCCCGTCTCTACTAAAAATACAAAAAAAAATTAGCCCGATGTGGTGGTGGGCACGTGTAGTCCCAGCTACTCGGGAGGCTGAGGCAGGAGAATCACTTGAACCCGGGAGGTGGAGGTTGCAGTGAGCCAAGATTGTAGCACTGCACTCCAGCCTGGGCAACAGAGCAAGACTCCGTCTCAAAAAAGTAAATAAATAAAATTTTTTAAAAATTTTAAAATATTTTTCAAAAAAAATTTTAAAAATTAAATAAAAAATTTAAAAAAAATACAGGCTAGTGTTACATCAAAAAGAAAAAAAAAAAAACTTCACTCTCAGCCTTAACTCAAGATTCAGTCTGCTCATCGCAAGGGTAATGCCTCAACCTTAAATGTTAGACACTTTCTGTATTGAATTGAGTCAAAATGTACATTGTGAGGTGATCTCTTATCTCTAGTCTAGCCGTTTCTATTTCGAAAATCTGCCAGACCAGCTGGATCTAATCATGAAGAAGAAATAGAGGCTTGCTGCCGTGAGCAGTGTGGTTTGCTGTCAGATTAAGTGCTGAGCCAAAGCCAATTGATTCCACCTTACTGTGAGGATTCCCCTCCCCTCCCAACCCTCCATTGTCCCCAACGGTCACTGGAGCTTCCAGCTCTTCTCCAATGGCCTTCTGGGAGCTGTGATTTCAGGAATTTTACACAGGAAGCGGAGACAATTGCAGGCTAACGAGGGGAGACCTGCAGGCCACAGAGTCCAATCCCAAGTCAAAATACATAACCAGGGTTCACCTTGGTCCTCCTGAGACTTAGGAATTGTAATCTGGAGACATGGGTCTTTCACGGAGACAGAAACATGTGGTTCCTGAAAAAGGACTATTACAGCTACTCAGCTCAATTAAATTAAAAAAAGGAGTATTTGCTCTTTGGGGCAACCATAACAAAAGGGTTTCCCCACTCCAGCAGAGGGAATGGCTATATGCATAGTACTGCAGTGTTTTATTTTATTTTATTTTATTTTATTTTATTTTATTTTATTTTATTTTATTTTATATTTTTTGGGGCACAGTCTCGCTCTGTCACCCAGGCTAGAGTGCAATGGTGAGATCTCGGCTCACTGCAACCTCCGCCTCCCAGGTTCAAGCGATTCTCCTGCCTCAGGCTCCTGAGAAGCTGGGAGTACAGGTGCTCGCCACCATGCCCGGCTAACTTTTGTATTTTTAGTAGAGACGGGGTTTCACCATGTTGGCCAGGCTGGTCTTGAACTCCCGACCTCGTGATCCGCCCGCCTCAGCCTCTCGAAGTGCTGGGATTATAGGTGTGAGCCACCGCACCCGTTCACAGCAGTGTTTTATAGCACAGAATAATGTGAGGAGTCTGTTGTGATTTCATTTCTTTGAGTCAAGATTTCATTCTGGGCTGGTCGTGGTGGCTCACACCTGTAATCCCAGCACTTTGGGAGGCCGAGGTGGGTGAATCACGAGGTCAGGCGATTGAAAACATCCTGGCCAACATGGTGAAACCCCATCTCTACTAAAAATACAAAAATTAGCTGGGCGTGGTGGTGGGTGCCTGTAGTCCCAGTTACTTGGGAGGCTGAAGCAGGAGAATCGCTTGAACCCGGGAGGTGGAGGTTGCAGTGAACTGAGGTCGAGCCGCTGCCTCTGGCCTGGTGACAGAGCAAGACTCTGTCTCAAAAAAAAAAAAAAAAAAAAAAAAAACGATTTTGTTCTGATCCAGAACCTTTCAGGCTGCAGAGAGAGTTGGCTTCACATACTGCGTGAGTAGACCAAGGTTGGGGGCCGTACATGCCAGGGAGAAGGACACCTGTTACCCACCTTGTCCACGATGGTTTATGTTATGGCTGTGCCTGTCCACCCCACTCTCTGAGGACAGGTCAGTGGGGAGCATTGTAATGAAGCATGAACCTGTGCTCGATGCTGACATCACAAGCAACGGAAAACACAAGTTCTGGCCGGGCGTGGTGGCTGACGCCTGTCATCCCAGCACTTTGGGAGGTGGAGGCGGGTGGATCACCTGAGGTCAGCAGTTTGAGACCAGCCTGGCCAACATGGTGAAACCCCGTGTCTACTAAAAATATAAAAAATTAGCCGGGTGTGGTGGCACGTGCCTGTAATCTCAGCTGCTTGGGAGGCTGAGGCAGGAGAATCACTTGAACCCGGGAGGCGGAGCTTGCAGTGAGCCAAGATCATGCCACTGCGCTCCAGCCTGGGTGACAGAGCTGGACTCCGTCTCAAAAAATAAAAATAAAAATAAATAAATAAATTTAAAAAAATAAAAAAAAATTAAAAAACACAAAAGTAAGAGACAGGTGAATTACCCAGGAGGCCGGCTCGTCTTCCAGTCTGGGAAGGGTCTAACCTCATAGGATCACCGGCTTTGGAAAATTTGCCAAAATGAGACATTTTGGCTCCATTTAGCTGCGGTTTCTCTCCACTCCCACTTCCCCTCTAAGTTCCCCGTATGCTGGACGGCCCCGGGGCAGAGGTGGGTTTTTGGGGAGCTGATACAGGGAAGTTGACCTGCAGTTGATTTGCGTGTGGTCTTTGAGGGATCTGCCCGTGGGTTCCAACGTCACGGCCAGGCCTCGCTCACGGGGGTCTGGCCTTCCATGATGATAGGAGTATCTTCTAGGAATATTCCCACCCACTCACGGCGCTGACGCACGGATGTGACAGGGAAGCCTCCGGAGTTGTCCTCTGGTGCTGGGTGTTGTCAAGAAAAAAAGAGTCAAACTCTGGCAGGACACAGTGACTCACACCTGTGATCCCAGCACTTTGGGAGGCCAAGGTGGGTGCATCACCTGAGGTCAGGAGTTTGAGACCAGCCTGACCAACATGGCAAAAACTTGTGTCTATTAAAAATAAAAAAATTAGGGCCGGGCATGGTGGCTCATGCCTGTAATCCCAGCACTTTGGGAGGCTGACGCAGGCAGATCACCTGAGGTCAGGAGTTTGAGACCAGCGTGACCAACATGGCAGAAACCTGTGTCTATTAAAAATACAAAAATTAGGCTGGGCGTGGTGGCTCACGCCTGTAATCCCAGCACTTTGGAAGGCCGAGGCGGATGGATCACCTGAGATCAGGAGTTGAGACCAGCCTGGACAACATGGCAAAAACCTGTCTCTATTAAAAATACAAAAATTAGGCCGGGCGCAGTGGCTCACAACTGTGATCCCAGCACTTTGGGAGGCCGAGGTGGGTGGATCACGAGGTCAGGAGATAGAGACCATCCTGGCTAACATAGTGAAACCCTGTCTCTACTAAAAATACAAAAAATTAGCCAGGAGTGGTGGCAGGCACCTGTAGTCCCAGCTACTTGGGAGGCTGAGGCAGGAGAATGGCATGAACCCAGGAGGCAGAGCTTGCAGTGAGCAGAGATCGCGCCACTGCACTCCAGCCTGGGCGACAGAGCAACTCTGTCTAAAAAAAAAAAAAATACAAAAATTAGGCTGGGCGTGGTGGCTCATGCCTGTAATCCCAGCACTCTAGGAGGCCAAGGTGGATGGATCACCTGAGGTCAGGAGTTTGAGACCAGCCTGGACAACATGGCAAAAATCTGTCTCTATTAAAAATACAAAAATTAGGCTGGGTGCGGTGGCTCATGCCTGTAATCCCAGCACTTTGGGAGGCCGAGGCGGGCGGATCACTTGAGGTCAGGAGTTCGAGACCAGCCTGCCCCACACTGCGAAACCCCATCTCTATTAAAAATACAAAATTAGAGGCCAGGCGCGGTGGCTCAAGCCTGTAATCCCAGCACTTTGGGAGGCTGAGGCGGGCGGATCACGAGGTCAGGAGATCGAGACCATCCTGGCTAACACGGTGAAACCCCATCTCTACTAAAAATACAAAAAATTAGCCGGGCGTGTTGGCGGGCGCCTGTAGTCCCAGCTACTCGGGAGGCTGAGGCAGGAGAATGGCGTGAACCCGGGAGGCGGAGCTTGCAGTGAGCTGAGATCGCACCACTGCACTCCAGCCTGGGTGACAGAGCAAGACTCTGTCTCAAAAAAAAAAAAAAATTAGCCGGGTGTGGTGGCGGGTGCCTGTAATCCCAGCTACTGGGGAAGCTGAGGCGGGAGAATCACTTGAACCCGGGAGGTGGAGGTTGCAGTGAGCTGAGATAGGTCCATTGCATTCCAGCCTGGGTGACAGAGCAAGACTCTGTCTTGGATAGATAGATAAATAAATAAATAAACAAAATTAGCCGGGTATGGTGGCGTGCACCAGTAATCCCAGCTACTCGGGAGGCTGAGGCAGAAGAATTACTTGAACCTAGGAAGCAGAGGTTGCAATGAGCCAAGATCACACTGTTGCACTCCAGCCTGGGCAACAAGAGCAAAACTCCATCTCAAAAAAAAAAAAGAGTCAGACTCTGTAAAATATATATATATGTATGCTTTTTAGACGGAGTTTCGCTCTTGTCGCCCAGGCTGGAATGCAATGGTGCGATCTCATCTCATTGCAACCTACGCCTCCTGGGTTCAAGCAATTCTCCTGCCTCAGCCTCCCGAGTAGCTAGGATTACAGGTACGTGCCACCAGGCCCGGCTAATTTTTTTTTTTTTTTTTTTGAGACAGAGCCTCACTCTATTGCCCAGGCTGCAGTGCAGTGGTGCAATCTCGGCTCACTGCAGGCTCTGCCTACTGGGTTCACGCCATGCTCCTGTCTCAGCCTCCCGAGTAGCTGAGACTACAGGTGCCCGCCACCATGCCCAGCTAATTTTCGTATTTTTAGTAGAGACGGGGTTTCACCGTGTTAGCCAGGATGGTCTTGATCTCCTGACCTCGTGATCCGCCCACCTCGGCCTCCCTAAGTGGTAGGATTACAGGCATGAGCCACCCCGCCCGGCCAATTTTTGTATTTTTTAGTAGAGACTGGGTTTCACTGTGTTGGTCAAGCTGGTCTGGAACTCTGGACCTCAGGTGATCCACCTGCCTCAGCCTCCCAAAGTGCTGGGATGACAGGCGTGAGCCACCACGCCTGGCCAACTGTAAAATATTTGAAGAGATTTATTCTGAGCCAAATATGACTGACCCATGGCCCATGATACAGTCTCAGGAGGTCCTGAGAACAGGTGCTGAAGGCGGTCGGGGGCACCCCTTGGTTTTACACATTTTAGGGAGACACGAGACCTTGATCAATGTGTGTAAGATGCAGATTGCTTCTGTCCAGAAAGGCAGGGGTAAAACTGGAGTTGGGGGCTTCCAGCTCATGGGTAGCTAAGACACAAAAGGTTGCATTCTCGGCTAGGCACAGTGGCTCAGGCCTGCCATCCCAGCACTTTGGGAGGCCGAGGAGGGCAGATCACCTGAGGTCGGGAGTTCGAGACCAGCCTCAGCAACATGGAGAAACCGCGTCTCTACTAAAAATACAAAATTAGACAGGCAGGCACGGTGGCTCACGCCTGTCATCCTAGCACTTTGGGAGGCCGAGGTGGGCAGATCACCTGAGGTCGGGAGTTTGAGACCAGCCTGAGCAACATGGAGAAACCGCGTCTCTACTAAAAATACAGAATTAGCCGGGCGGGCATAGTGGCGCATGCCTGTCATCCGAGCACTTTGGGAGGCCGAGGCGGGCAGATCACCTGAGGTCGGGAGTTCGAGACCAGCCTGAGCAACATGGAGAAACCCTGTCTCTACTAAAAATACAAAAATTAGCCAGGCGTGTTGGTGCGTGCCTGTAATCTCAGATACTCGGGAGGCTGAGGCAGAAGAATCATTTGAACCTGGAAGGTGGAGGTTATAGTGAGCCAAGATTACACCACTGCACTCCAGCCTGGTGACAAAGGGAGACTCCATCTCAAAAAAAAAAAAAAAAAAAAAAGACAAGACAAGACAAGACATCCATAAAGATCCCTGAATTGCCTGGGACCAGTGAGCAGTCGGCCACAGCCCCATCCCAGAGGCTCATGGCCCCAGCCTCGGAGCTCGCCGGCTGAGTGCGGTCTCTGGGGCACGGTGGAGATTTGGGGTGAGTGAAGGCCTCTGCGGGAGGGGTGATTTGGGGTGAGTGGGGGTCTGTCTCTGAGGGATGGAGATTTGGGGTGAGTGTGGATCTCTCTCTGAGGGATAGAGATTTGGGGTGAGTGGGGGGTCTCTGAAGGATGGAGATTTGGGGTGACTGGATCTCTGAGGGATGGAGATTTGGGGTTAGTGGGGGTCTCTGAGGGATGGAGATTTGGGGTGAGTGTGGATCTCTGAGGGATGGAGATTTGGGGTTAGTGGGGGTCTCTGAGGGATGGAGATTTGGGGTGAGTGTGGATCTCTGAAGGATGGAGATTTGGGGTGAGTGGGGGTCTCTCTCTGAAGGATGGAGATTTGGGGTGAGTGGGGGGTCTCTCTCTGAGGGATGGAGATTTGGGGTGAGTGGGGGGTCTCTCTGAAGGATGGAGATTTGGGGTGAGTGTGGATCTCTGAGGGATGGAGATTTGGGGTGAGTGGGGGTCTCTGTGAGAGATAGAGATTTGGGGTGAGTGGGGTCTCTCTGAAGGATGCAGATTTGGGGTGAGTGGGGGTCTCTGAGGGATGGAGATTTGGGGTGAGTGTGGATCTCTCTCTGAAGGAAGGAGATTTGGGGTATGGATCTCTCTCTGAAGGATGCAGATTTGGGGTGAGTGGCGGTCTCTGAGGGATGGAGATTTGGGGTAAGTGTGGATCTCTCTCTGAAGGAAGGAGATTTGGGGTATGGATCTCTCTCTGAGGGATGGAGATTTGGGGTGAGTGGGGGTCTCTTTCTGAGGGATGGAGATTTGGGGTAAGTGTGGATCTCTCTCTGAAGGATGGAGATTTGGGGTGAGTGTGGATCTCTCTCTGAGGGATGGAGATTTGGGGTGAGTGGGGGTCTCTTTCTGGGGGATGGAGATTTGGAGTGAGTGTGGATCTCTCTCTGAGGGATGGAGATTTGGGGTGAGTGTGGATTTCTCTCTGAGGGATGGAGATTTGGGGTGAGTGGGGGTCTCTGTGAGGGATAGAGATTTGAGGTGAGTGGGGTCTCTGAGGGATGGAGATTTGGGGTAAGTGGGGGTCTCTCTCTCTGAGGGATGGAGATTTGGGGTGAGTGTGGATCTCTCTCTGAAGGATGGAGATTTGGGGTGAGTGGGGGTCTCTGAGAGATGAAGATTTGGGGTGAGTGGGGTTTCTCTGAAGGAGGGAGATTTGGGGTGAGTAGGGGTCTCTGAGGGATGGAGATTTGGGGTGAGTGTGGATCTCTGAGGGATGGAGATTTGGGGTGTGTGGATCTCTCTCTGAGGGATGGAGATTTGGGGTGAGTGTGGATCTCTCTGAGGCACGGAGATTTGGGGTGAGTGGGGGTCTCTCTCTGACAGATGGAGATTTGGGGTGAGGGGGTTCTCTCTGAGGGATGGAGATTTGGGGTGAGTGTGGATCTCTGAGGGATGGAGATTTGGGGTGAGTGGGGGTCTCTCTCTGAGGGATGGAGATTTGGAGTGAGTGGGGGTCTCTCTCTGAGCGAGAGAGATTTGGGGTAAAGACCATCCGTGGGGTGACGATCAGAAACGCAGTAACCGGATCACATTTTCTCTCCTGCATTTTTTCCTGAACTGGGTTTGGGCCTAAATAGCTTGGATGCTCTTTCTTCTGAGCCAAGATTGAGACACAGGGGGAATAAGGTGGCAAGCACCTATAACCCCAGCTACTTGGGAGGCTGAGGAGGGAGGACTGCTTGAACCTGGGAGATGGAGGTTTCAGTGAGCCGAGGTCTCACCACCGCACTCCAGCCTGGCCAACAAGAGCAAAAGTCCACCTCAAAAAAAATTAAATCAAAAAAAAAAAAAAAGTGCAGGCTGGGTGCAGTGGCTCACGCCTGTAATCCCAGCAGTTTGGGAGGCCGAGACAAGTGGATCACTAGAGGTCAGGAGTTCGAGACCAGCCTGACTAACATGGTCAAACCCCGTCACTCCTAAAAATACAACAATCAGCCAGGCATGGTGACAGACACCTGCAATCCCAGCTACTCGGGAGGCTGAGGCAGGAGAATTGCTTGAACCCGGGAGACGGCGGTTGCAGTGAGCCCAGATCATGCCATTGCACTCCAGCCTGGGTGACAGAGCAACACTCTGTCTTGGAAAAATATATTTTAAAAAATAATAATAATAAATAAATAAAATTAGCCAAGCGTGGTGACACATGCCTGTCACCCCAGCTACTCGGAAGGCTGAGGCAGGAGAATCACTTGAACCTAGGAGGCAGAGGTTGCAGTGAGCTGAGATCGCGCCACTGCACTCCAGCCTGGGCAACAAGAGTGAAAGTCTGCCTCAAAAAATAAATAAATAAATAAATAAAACTAAATAAATAAACTAATGAATAGGGCCGGGCACGGTGGCTCATACCTGTAATCCCAGCACTTTGGGAGGCCGAGGCAGGCGGATCACTTGAGGTCAGGAGTTCCGGACCAGCCTGACTGACATGGTGAAACCTCTGTCACTCCTAAAAATACAAAAATTAGCCAGGCGTGTTGGCGGGCACCTGTAGTCCCAGCTACTCGGGAGTATGAGGCAGTAGCATCGCTTGAACCTGGGAGGCAGAGGTTGCAGTGAGCGGAGATCGCAGCAGTGCATTACAGCCTGGGCAACAAGAGCAAAACTCCATCTGAAAAAAATTAAAAAAAAAACAACAACACACAGCAACCCTCTTCCCAGCTGAGTCATCCCACCTGTGGCTTCCCACTCAGGGCTTGCTTTCAGGGTGTGAGAATATGCCCTGAGGCCTAGGGCCGAACCCCACAGGAGAAAACAGCAGGGGGCTGGTCAGCAAAGATATTGGGAGGCTCCCCAACCCAGGAAGGTCTCCCCACCCTCCCCGCCCAGGAAGGACCCAGCATGTGGGAGTTACACCCCAGTTTGCGGGTCTCCCAGCCCAGGATGTTTTGTCAAAACTTAGCAAACCAGAGAGCGTCCTGGCCTTCTTGAAGGCATCTGATTTCTCTTGTAAAGATTTTTCAAGCCAAGTGCTCGAGGTGGGAAGGGGGTTTCCGAGGCACCAACAGACAAGATAACTCCAGGAGATAAGGACGCTGAGAGTTTTCAGGCAGAGCCGGTTCTGCAAACACCAGGAAATAGAAACAACAGGCAAACTACCGGCCTGGCAGGGCAGCTCATGCCTGTCATCCCAGCACTTTGGGAGACCGAGGCGGGTGGATCACCAGAGGTCAGGAGTTCGAGACCAGCCTGGCCAACGTGGTGAAACCCCGTCTTTACTAAAAATACAAAAATTAGCCGGGCATGATGGTGCGCACCTGTAATCCCAGCTATTCAGGAGGCTGAGGCAGCAGAATCGCTTGAACCCGGGAGGTGGAGGTTGCAGTGAGCTGAGATCATGCTGCTGCACTCCAGCCTGGGCAACAAGAGTGAAAACTCCATTTAAAAAAAAAAAAAAAAAGCTACTTAGATTTTCACATCAGGTTCAAATACCACCAGGGGGTATCCAGTCAGGAAGGGGTACTGTCTGAGGGGGCCAGGGGATACCTGTCCAAGTTGTCAGTTCAGAATGAATTTCTGAAACCCTCAGGTGGTAACAAGCTCCCAGCCTCTTTCTAACGGGCTTTGGCTAAAGCTCCAGCGCGTAAACCACAAAGGCCAAGACGTGCTGTCCTGGGCTTGGCTCAACAGGGAGGTAGTTCCCAGAAAGAGACCTTCCTAGCTGGGCGTGGTAGCGCACGCCTGTAATCCCAGCACTTTGGGAGGCTGAGGCAGGCAGATCACGTGGTCAGGAGTTTGAGACCAGCCTGGCCAACTTGGTGAAACCCCGTCTCTACCAAAAACACAAAAAGCCGGGCGTGGTGGCGGGCGCTTGTAATCCCAGCTACTCAGGAGGCTGAGGCAGGAGAATGGCGTGAACCCGGGAGGTGGAGCTTGCAGTGAGCTGAGATCGCACCATTGCAGTACAGCCTGAGCGAGAGAGCAAGATTCCAAAGAAAAGAAAGAAAAGAAAGAAAGACAGAAAGAGAGAAAGAAAGAAAGAGAAAGAAATGAAGGAAAGAAGGAGAAAGAAACAGAGAGAGAAGAAAGAAAGAAAGAAAACAAAGAAAGAAAAGAAAGGAAGGAAGCAGGGAGGGAGGGAAAGAGAGAGGAAGGAAGGAAAGGGAAGGGAAGGAAGGAGAAGGAAGGAAGGAAAGAAAAAGAAAGGAAAGAAAGAAAAGGAAGGAGGGAGGGAGGGACGGAGGGAGGGAAAGAGAGGAAGGAAGGGAAGGGAAGGAAGGAGAAGGAAGGAAGGAAAGAAAGAGAAAAAGAAAGAAAAGGAAGGAGGGAGGGAGGGAAAGAGAGAAAGGAAGGAAAGGAAAGGAAGGAGAAGGAAGGAAGGAAAGAAAGAAACAGAAAGGAAGGAAGGAGAAAGAAAGAGAGAAAGAAAAAGAAAGGAAGGAGGGAGGGAAAGAGAGAGAAGGAGGGGAGGGCAGGGAAGGGAAGGGAAGGGAAAGGAAGGAAAGGGAAGGGAAGGGAAGGGAAGGGAAGGAAAGGGAAGGGAAGGGAATGGGAGAGCGCCAGACATCCCAGGTCTCCTCATCCCAAATTCCTTCCACAGCTCACTGCGTCCCAAGTGTGGGATTAACACAAGCGTCTGGTTACCTTTGAGGCGGGAGAGACAGCTTGGCTCCAGCCCCGCGGGACACTGGGTCTCCAAGTGCTGTGGGATACAGAGAGGCTTTTCCAGCCCCTCCTGTGGCCCTTTCATCCCCAACAGCTGCTGGGGGGCTGAGCCAGCCAAAGCTGAATTTACAGAGGATGCTTCTGACCCCTAGTGTCCAAAACTTCCAAATTAAAGGCGTGTCCTTGAGCAAGGGCTGGGTGGGCTTAGGCGGCCCGGGGCCTGCAGTTTAATGAACTCTACAGAGACACTTTAAACCCATCTATGGCTGGGCAACATGGCTCACGCCTGTAATTCCTTTTTTCTTTTTTTTGAGACCGAATCGCGCTGTGTCACCCAGGCTGGAGTGCAGTGGTGTGATCTCCGCTCACTGCAACCTCCGCCTCCTGGGTTCAAGTGATTCTCCTGCCTCAGCCTCCCGAGTAGCTGGGAATACGGGCACCTGCCACCAGGCGCGGCTAACTTTTGTCTTTTTGGTAGAGATGGGGTTTCACTATGTTGGCCAGGCTGGTCTCGAACTCCTGGCCTCAGGTGATCTACCCGCCTCGGCCTCCCAGAGTGCTAGGATTACAGGCGTGAGCCACCGCGCCCGGCCTATAAACGGGTTATTAATGAGCTCTCCAGCCAGGCAAACTTGAAAGCTCCAGGGCAGCCTTTCTGTGGCTGACGACAAGCAGAGGCAGAAGATGGGAGATGCACCAGGATCATTTGTTAAGGGGTGAAATATATGTTGAGTTCCCAACTTCCAGTCTCTGTGAATACTGGGACCGTATTTGGAAATGTAATTAAAATGTAAATTGAGATGACATCATTTTTGATTAAGGTGAGCCATAAATCCCATGAGTGTGGGTCTAAGAGACAGAAGGGGCCAGGAGAGGTGGCTCACGCTTGTAATCCCAGCACTTTGGGAGGCCGAGGCAGGCGGATCACGAGGTCAGGAGATCGAGACCAGCCTGGCCAACATGGTGAAACCCCGTCTCTACGAAAAATACAAAAATTAGCTGGGCGTGGTGGCAGGCGCCTGTAATTCCAGCTACTCGAGAGGCTGAGGCAGGAGAATCACTTGAACCCGGCAGGCGGAGGTTGCAGTGAGTCAAGATCGCGCCACTGCACTCCAGCCTGGCGACAGAGACTCCATCTCAAAAAAAAAAAAAAAAAGGGACAGAAGAGGAGACACAGACACAGGGGAGGAGGCCACGTGGAGACGGAGGCAGAGAGTGCAGTGAAGCGGCCACAAACTCAGGGATGCCTGGAGCCCCCAGGAGCTGGGAGAGGCAGGAAGGATCCTCCCCTAGAGCCTCCAGAGGGAGCGCAGTCCTGAGACACCTGGATCTCAAGACTCCTGGTCTGCAGGACTCAGAGAGGATAAATTTCAGTTGTTTTAAGGCCCTCGGTTTGTTCTGTCTGCCCCCAAGAAACTACACACCCTACAAATTCCAAGCCTAATTCTCCCAGCACCGCACGCCTGCAAACATAGGCATGGCCAGCAGGTGGCAGTCGAGTCCCCAGAAAGAAATCGCGTGGCTGGGTTCGTAATTGGTTTAAGGTTCCGGGATTTGGATAAATACGGTAATAAAAATCAGGCGGGCGGATCACGAGGTCAGGAGTTCGAGACCAGCCTGGCCAACATGGTGAAACCCCGTCTCTAGTAAAAATACAAAAAATTAGCCGGGGGTGGTGGCGGGTGCCTGTAATCCCAGCTACTCGGGAGGCTGAGGCAGAAGAATCGATTGAACTCAGGAAGCGGAGGATGCAGTGAGCCAAGATCGCGCCACTGCACTCCAGCCTGAGCAACAAAGCGAGACTCCAAAAAAAAAAAAAAACCCACAGTGTAAGGGGTCCCAATGCAGACCCCAACAGAGGGTTCTTGGATCTCGCGCAAGAAAGAATTCGAGCCAGGCGAGGTGGTTCAGGCCTGTAATCCCAGCACTTTCGTGAGGCTGACATGGGTGGATCACCTGAGGTCAGGAGTTCGAGACCAGCCTGACCAACATGGAGAAACCCCGTCTCTACTAAAAATACAAAATTAGCCAGGTGTGGTGGTTCATGTGTGTAATTCCAACTACTCAGGAGGCTGAGGCAGGAGAATCGCTTGAACCTGGGAGGCGGAGGTTGCACTGAGCCAAGATCGCACCACTGCACTCCAGCCTGGGCAACAAGAGTGAAACTCCATCTCAAAAAAAAAGAAAAGAAAAGAAAATAATCTCAAGAAAGAAAGAAAGAAGGAAAGAAAGAAAGAAAGGAGAGAAGAGACAGCCTGTACTACCTACCCGTTGAGTTGAGGGGGGAGGGGAGGGGAGCGGAAGGGAGGGGAAGGGAGGAGAGGAGAGGGGAGGGGAAAGGAGAGGACGCAGCCTGTACTACCCACCCCTTGAGTTGAGGGGTGCCGGAAAACCCCGGACTTTTCTTGTGGAGGTGGAGGGGAGGGATTCCAGGATTAGTCACAGCTGTCACTTTTCTGCTTCCCCGGACTTTTCTTGTGGAGGTGGAGGGGAGGGATTCCAGGATTAGTCACAGCTGTCACTTTTCTGCTTCTTGTTTCTGGCAGGGTTCACTGTCCTGGATGCTTGATTCATTACTAGCGATCCGGAGAAGAAAGGGTTAAAGGAATCCCTCCCCCATCCCTGGAATTCCAAAGACGCAGCCAGGCTCGGATTTGACGCCCGTGGTATTGAATTAACGGCTAGCCCCAGTGCCTTTCTTTTAACTAATTACATCTGCAAGGGCCTTCATTCCAAATGAGGTCTCATTCCCAGAGACCAGGCATTTGGAACTCAACGTATATATTTTGGGGCAGCGATCGAGGCGCGTCTCCCGCCTTCTGCCTCTGCGTGTCCTCAGCTGAAGAAAGGCCGCCCTTGAGCCTTCAGGTTTTCGTGGGTGGAGAGCGCATGAGGAACCCGTTTATGCCTAGCGTTCCATTATTGGAACGCTAAGCTTGTCTGAAGGCTGAAGGTCATCGCCAAGATCTGGTTTTTCACACACAAAAAACTTGCAACCTCCGGCATAAACGGGCTTAAAGTGTCCGTGAGAGCTCATTAAACGACAGGCCCCGGGTCCCTGAGCCCCCCCAAGCCCTTACTCTGGGACACGCCTTCGATTTGGAAGTCTTGGGCACAGGAGGGGCCAGGGGCGCCGTCTGCAGATTCAGCCCTGGCCGGTTCAGCCCCCAGTGGCTGTCAGCAACGAAAGGGGTCACACAAAGGACTGGAAAAAGCAGCTCACAGCGGGCATCCCTAGGCATGCAGGAGCCAGGCTATCCGGCAAGCCTCAAATATAGCCAGCAGGTTGTGTTAATGCCACATCACGGACTCTGTGAGCTGTGGAAGGAGCTTGGGATGAAGATTCCTGGGGATGCCTGCAGCTCTTTCTGCTGGAGCTGCCTCTGGGACAGGAAGTGTCACGTTGCACCCCAGGAAGGTCTCTGTCCAGCCCAGACCACGTGGCCCTTCCTGGTGTTACTCAAGCCCTGGAGAGAGCCTCTAGACTATTTGAGGTTCCTGGACTTCAGCTTTAGCCAGAGCCAGCTAGGAAGAGGCTGCAAGCTTGTTAAAGCCTGAAGGTAGGCCGGTGCGGTGGCTCATGCCTGTAATCCCAGCACGTTGGGAGGCCGAGGCAGGTGGATTACCTGAGGTCAGGAGTTCAAGACCAGCCTGGCCAACATGGTGAAACCTCATCTCTACTAAAAATACAAAAATTATCCAGGTGTGGTGGCAGATGTCTGTAATCCCAGCTACTCAGGAGGCTGAGGCAGGGGAATCGCTTGAAACCGGGAGGTGGAGGTTGCAGTGAGCTGAGACTGCACCACTGCACTCCAGCCTGGGAGACAGAGCAAGACTCCATCTCAAAGAAAACAAAAAAGAAAAAAGCCTGATGGTCCTGGGAATTCCACCCAAACTCAAAACCCAGAACAGGTGTCCCTGGCCCCCTCAAATAGGACACCAGACCCCCCCCCGGGTTGGCCTCTGGGGACGTCAGAACCAGGTATAACAATATATGTAGGTTGCTTTTGTCTTTTTTCTAGTGGTGGCAGAATCAAATTAGTAACAGCTTTTTTTATGTTTATTTCTCTCTCTCTCTTTTTTTTTTGTTTTTTTTGTTTGTTTGTTTTTCGTGAGACATTCTCACTGTGTTGCCCAGGCTGGTCTTGAACTCCTACGCTCAAGCGATCCTCCTGCCTCAGCCTCCCAAAGTGCTGGGATTAGAGGCATGAGCCACTGTGCTCGGCCTATTTTTCTTTTTTTATTATTTATTTATTTTGTATTTTTTCTCGAGACAGACTCTCGCTCTGTCACCCAGGTTGGAGAGCAATGGCGCTATCTCGGCTCACTGCAACCTCCGCCTCCCGGGTTCAAGTGATTCTTCTGCCTCAGCCTCCCAGGTAGCTGGGATTACAGGCATGCACCACCACGCCAGGCTAATGTTTTGTATTTTTAGTAGACATGGGGTTTCACCATGTTGGCCAGGCTGGTCTCATGGCTCCTGACCTCGTGATCCACCTGCCTCGGCCCCCCAAAGTGCTGGGATTACAGGTGTGACCCACCACGCCCAGCCTATTATTTTTTACTTGTTTGTGACAGAGTCTCGCTCTGTTGCCCAGTCTGGAGTACAGTGGCACAATCTCAGCTCACTGCAATCTCCACCTCCTGGGTTCAAGTGATTCTCCTGCCTCAGCCTCCCGTGTAGCTGGGATTACAGGTGCCCACCACCATGCCCGGCTAATTTTTGTATTGTTTTTAGTACAGATGGGGGGGTTTCCCTACCTTGGCCAGGCTCGAACTCCTGACTTCAGTTGATTGACCCACCTTGGCCTCCCACAGGGCTATGGTTACAGGCCTGAGCCACCATGTGCAGCCTATTTCTCTTTCTTTAAATAGAAGTGATCAGCATGGGCCGGGTACGGTGGCTCAAGCCTGTAATCCCAGCACTTTGGGAGGCTGAAGCAGGTGGTTCACGAGGTCAAGAGATCGAGACCAGCCTGGCCAACATGGTGAAACCTCGTCTCTACTAAAAATACAACAATTAGCTGGGCGTGGTGGTGCGTGCCTGTAGTCCCAGCTACTCAGGAGGTTGAGGCAGGGGAATCGCTTGAACCTGGGAGGCGGAGGTTGCAGTGAGCCGAGATTGTGCCACTGCACTCCAGCCTGGGCCCAGGAGTTCAAGGCTGCAGCGAGCTAAGATCGCACCACTACACTCCCCAGCCTGGGAGACAGAATGAGATGCTGTCTCTGGAAAAAAAAAAAAAAAAAAAGAAAGAAAATTAGGTGGGCTCCTGGTCTCACGCCTGTAATCCCAGCACTTTGGGAGGCCGAGGTGGGCGGATCACCTGAGGTCAGCAGTTCAGGACCAGCCTGACCAACATGGTGAAACCCCACCTCTTCTAAAAATACAAAATTAGCCGGGCGTGGTGGCAGGTGCTTGTATTCCCAGCTACTCGGGAGGCTGAGGCAGGAGAATCTCTTGAACCTGGGAGGTGGAGGTTGCAGTGAGTCAAGATTGCACCACTGCACTCCAGCCTGAGCAACAGAGTGAGACTCTGTCTCAAAAAATAAAAATTGATAGGCCGGGTGCAGTGGCTCACGTGTGTATTCCCAGCACTTTAGGACACCAAGGCAGGTGGATCACCTGAGGTGAAGAGTTTGAGACCAGCCTGATCAACATGGTGAAACCCCGTCTCTACTGAAAATACAAAAATTAGCCAGGTGTAGTGGTAGATGCCTGTCATCCCAGCTACTGGGGAGGCTGAGGCAGGAGAATCACTTGAACCCGGGAGGTGGAGGTTGCAGTGAGTCAAGATTGCGCCACTGAACTCCAGCCTGGGCAACAGAGCGAAACTCTGTCTCAAAAATAATAAATAAAAACAAAAATGGTAAATGTTTTGCATTCCAGCCTGGGAGACAGAGCAAGACTCCGTCTCAAAAATAAATAAATAAATAAATAAATAAATAAACAAACAGGCCGGGCGAGGTGTAATCACTTGAACCCAGGAGGCGGAGCCTGCGGTGAGCTGAGATCGTGCCGTTGCACTCCAGCCTGGGTGACAAGAGCAAAACACCGTCTCAAAATAAATAAATACATAAGTAAATAAATAAAAACAACAACGGTAACTTTTTTGCACTCTAGCCTGGGAGACAGAGCGAGGCTCCATCTCAAAAAATACAAATAAATAAATAAATAAAACAAAAACAGTAACTTCTTTGCACTTCAGCCTGGGAGACAGAGTGAGACTCCGTGTCAAAAAATATAAATAAATACATAAATACATAAAAACAAAAACAGTAACTTCTTTGCACTCCAGCCTGGGAGACAGAGCAAGACTCCATCTCAAAAATAAATAAATAATAAATAATAAATAGGAAGGGTGAGGTGTAATCGCTTGAACCCGGGAGGCAGAGGTTGCGGTGAGCCGATATCGTGCCGTTGCACTCCAGCCTGGCCACAAGAGCGAAACTCCGTCTCAAAATAAATAAATACATAAATAAAAATAACAACGGTAACTTTTTTGCACTCCAGCCTGGGAGACAGAGGGAGACACTGTCTCAATAAATAAATAAATAAATAAATAAATAAATAAATAGATAGATAGATAAATGGTGACCTTTTTTGCACTCCAGCCTGGGAGAGAGAGGGAGACTCTTTCTCAAAAAATATAAATAAATAAAGGCCGGGCGCGGTGGCTCACGCCTGTCATCCCAGTACTTTGGGAGGCCGAGGCGGGCGGATCACCTGAGTTCAGGAGTTTGAGACCAGCCTGACCAACATGGATACACCACGTCTCTACTGAAAATACAAAATTAGCCGGGCGTGGTGGCGCATGCCTGTAATCCCAGCTACTAGGGAGGCTGAGGCAGGAGAATCGCTTGAACACCGGAGGTGGAGGTTGCGGTGAGCCGAGATCGTGCCATTGCACTCCAGCCTGGGCAACGAGAGTGAAACTCCGTCTCTAAATAAATAAATACAAAAATGCTGACTTTTTTGCACTCCAGCCTGGGAGACAGAACGAGACTTCGTCTCAAAAAAAAAAAAAAAAAAAAATCCATTGCCGCCAACGTCTTCTTCCCCTGGTCCAGACACCAGGTGGCACCTGAGCGCCGCCCCCCATGGGGGAGATGTGGCCCCCACACTCTCTCTCCCAGGGAAGGATCACGGCTCCACTCCGTCATCGGAAGTTGAGAAATTTCAACTCGGATGATTTGGAAACAGGCCTGATAGTCTGTGCTTCCCCTTCAGGAAAAAGAGATGTTACAATGCGCTGGGCTCCACCCTCCCCAGAAAGCTTGCAGATTTCCGGCTTCTGAGGAGCTGCCCGGCCACAGCTCCTTCTGTTGCTAGGTAAGGGGTTGGGGTCACACCCTCCTTCCTTCTGTAGCTGCAGGGATGGTCTGTGGACAGAAGAATGTGTGGTCACAGGGAAAGTGAGCCAGTATCAGCAGAAAAAGCAAACTGAGGCCGGGCACGGTGGCTCACGCCTGTCATCCCAGCACTTTGGGAGGCCGAGGTGGGCTGATCACGAGGTCAGGAGTTCGAGACCAGCCTGACTAACACGGTGAAACTCCATCTCTACTAAAAATACAAAAATTAGCCAGGCGTGGTGGCGGGCACCTGTAATTCCAGCTACTAGGGAGGCTGAGGCAGGAGAATCGCTTGAACCCGGGAGGCGGAGGTTGCAGTGAGCCGAGATCGCGCCACTGCACTCCAGCTTGGATGACAGAGTGAGACTCCATCTCAAGAAAAAAAGAAAAGGAAAAAGCAAACTGATATTGTCCCCAACATGCAGGATGGGGCATTCTCAACCTTGGCACTGCTGACATTTGGAGCGGGAGGATTCTCTGTGGTGGGGCCATCCTGGGCACTGGAGGGTGTTGAGCAGCCTTCCTGGGATTCACACACCTGGGGCCAGGAGCAAACTTCCCAGGACTGACACCCAGGACTGACACCAAGAGAGATTGTCATTCTTTTGTGATTGTCTCTAGACATTGCCAAGTTTCCCCTGGGGGTAGAATTCTCCCTGGCCTGTGAACCACTGTTATAGATAGATGATACATAGATAGATTGATAGATAGATAGATAGATAGATAGAGTAGATAGACAGATAGATAATAGATGGAAGAGAAGATGGACCAATATAATAAGTGATCATTATAGATATGATAGATGATAGGTGATAGGTAGACAGATGATAGATTGATCGATTGATAGATAGATAAAATAAAACTTAGATGATAGATATAATAAATGATTATGATAGGTGATAGATACATAGATATCTATATAGATATATAGAGGGAGTAAATACAAAGAGAGAGACATAGATGATAGAATAGAAGATCGATTGATATAAATGATCATTATAGATATGATAGATGATAGGTGATAGACAGATGATAGATAGATGATAGATAGACATATAGATAGATAAAATAAAACTTAGATGATAGATATAATAAATGATTATGATATATATAGAGAGACTAGATACAAAGATAGAGAAACATAGATAATAGATGGAATAGAAGATTAATTGATATAAGTGATCATTATAGATATGATAGATGGTAGGTGATATGTAGACAGATGATAGATAATTGATGATAGAATAGATAATTGATAGATGATAGGATACATGATAGATGATAGATGATAGATAGATAGATAGCATAGCTAATTCATAGATAGATATATAGATAGACGCCAGACATGGTGACTCACACCTGTAATCCCAGCACTTTGGGAGGCCGAGGCAGGTGGATCACGAGGTCAGGAGTTCGAGACCATCCTGGCCAACATGGTGAAACCCCGTCTCTACTAAAAATACAAAAATTGGCCAGGTGTGGTGATGCATGCCTGTAATCCCAGCTACTCAGGAGGCTGAGGCAGGAGAATGTCGTGAACTCGGGAGGCGGAGGTTGCAGTGAGCTGAGATCGTGCCATTGCACTCAGGCCTGGTGACAGAGGAAGACTCCCTCTCAAAATAACAATAATAATAATAATAATAATAATAATAATAATAATAATAATAAACAAAGTGCTGGGATTACAGGTGTGAGCCACCACTCCCGGCCTGGAGCTATAGTTTTCCATCTCTTTGTTCCAAAGGCGGGAGTCACCAGCAGTTGATGCTTATCTTAATTTGCCTTGTGGTCTACCTGGCAACCTTCCCACCACCCCACACAGGAAATCTCATTGAGGCTGCTTCAGCAGACAACACCCTGAGCCAACTGCTTCAGAGGCAGAACAGGCTTATCTGAGCCCTCAGGACTTCTCTGCTTCCCAACAGCATCAACATTTTCCAAGAAAATCACGATGTGTGAATTTATTTTATTATTATTATTTTATTTTATTTTATTTTATTTTTTGAGATAGAGTTTCACTCTTGTTGCCCAGGCTGGAGTGCAATGGCACGATCTCAGCTCACTGCAACCTCTGCCTCCCAGGTTCAATCAATTCTCCTGCCTCAGCCTCCCGAGTAGCTGGGATTACAGCCACCTGCCACCATGCCCGGCTAATTTTTTTGTATTTTTGTTAGAGATGGGGTTTCACCATGATGGCCAGGCTGCTCTCGAACTCCTGACCTCAAGTGATCGGCCTGCGTTGGCCTCCCAGACAGCTGGGATTACAGGTGTGAGCCACTGCACGTGGCCAATGTGTAGATTTATTAAATGCCCCTGTTCAGCCTCCCAAAGTGCTGGGATTATAGGTGTGAGCCACCTCGCCCAACCCACCATCTAAATTCTGTCTCTGAGCTTTACCTCATACCACCCCCTCTCCTGGCACCCATCCCTGCCCGAGACAAGGGAGATGAAGGAGACCAGGAACCACAGTTGTTTTCAGCTAAGAGGAAACTTCAGGTCAGAAAGTCCCTGTCTGGCCCTCACCCCTCATTCTAAAGAGAGAATTGGGGCTTCCCAGCAAGGAAAAAGGAGATGGCACAGACAAGGCTACATCTGTTCAAACAGTGACATTCTCTGGGCCATGTGTTCATCAAGCAAAAGATATCACTGTCCCCAGGTTCACAGACCAGGACAGGCACCTACAGGAAGCCGCTTACAGGTGCTGGGATGAATCTCAGAGCTCGGTTGTTTGAACACATCCCTCAGGGCCACGTTCTGGCCTTAGCACTGGAGGTTAAAGATTCATGGGACCATTGTTTCTGGAAAGGCAGGGAAGTATAAATAAACAAATGCTCAATGTCATCTGAAGGTGACGTAAGAGGGAAGCGGAGAACTGAGAACTGGAGGCGGAGGGTTTCCAGTCATGGCAGAAGGCAAAGAACTGGGGCTTCCCAGCAAGGAACAAGGAGATGGCACAGACAAGACTATGTCTGTTCAAACAGTGACATTCTCTAGGCCATGTGTTCATTAAGCAAAAGATATCACCGTCACCAGGTTCACAGACCAGGACAGGCACCTACAGGAAGCCACTTACAGGTGCTGGGATGAATCTCAGAGCTCGGTTGTTTGAACACATCCCTCAGGGCCACGTTCTGGCCTTAGCACTGAAGGTTAAAGATTCATGGGACCATTGTTTCTGGAAAGGCAGGGAAGTATAAATAAACAAATGCTCAAGGTCATCTGAAGGTGACCAATGAGGGAAGCAGAGAACTGAGAACTGGAGGTGGAGGGTTTCCAGTCATGGTGCAAGGCAAAGGGGTAGAAGAAATTACACGGTGAGAAAGGAAGCAAGAGAGATGCCAGGGTTTTCTTTTTTTTTTTTTTTTTTTTTTTTGAGATGGAGTCTCTGTTGCCCAGGCTGGAGTGCAGTGGTACGATCTCACCTCACTGCAACCTCTGCCTCCTGGGTTCATGCCATTCTCCTGCCTCAGCCTCCTGAGTAGCTGGGACTACAGGTGCCCGCCACCATGCCTGGCTAATTTTGTGTATTTTTAGTAGAGATGGGGTTTCACCATGTTAGGCAGGATGGTAAAAGAACGAGCTCTCACACGAGCTCACAGAGGAGAGCTCACTCACTGTCTCATTACCTTGGGGCCTGCACCAAGCTATTTACTAGGGATTCACCCCATGACCCAAACACCTACCACCAGACCCCAGCCCCCAACATTGGGGATCCCATTTCAACATGAGATTTGGAGGGTACAAACATACAAACTCTATCACCATCTCAATTTTTTTTTAGAGGGAATCTTGCTCTGTTGCCAGGTTGGAGTGCAGTGGCGTGATCTAGGCTCATTGCAACTTCCGCCTCCAGGGTTCAAGCGATTCACCTGCCTCAGCCCCCTGAGTAGCTGAGATGACAGGGATTACAGCTGCACGTCCATGGTGGGCTGTGGGACGGTGATAAAAGTAGGGACAGAGAAGTCTACATTCAGCCAAGGTGGAATCGTGGAAACACACTTTACCCTCCCATCTGAAACAATCAAGCAAAATGCAGAAAAATTCAACTGTGTTAATTTCTTTTTTTCTTATTTCTTCTTATTATTGAGAGAGAGCTTCACTCTTGTCACCCAGGCTGGAGTGCAATGGCATGATCTTGGCTCACTACAACCTCCGCCTCCAGGGCTCAGGCGATTCTCCTGCCTCAGCCTCCCAAGTAGCTGGGATTACAGGTGCCCGCCACCATGCCTGGCTAATTTTTGTACTTTTAGTAGAGATAGGGTTTCACCATATTGGCCAGGCTGGTCTGGAACCCCTGACCTCAGGTGATCCACCCGCCTCAGCCTCCCAAAGTACTGGGATTACAGGCATCAGCCACCGCACCCGGCCTTATTATTATTATTTGAGACAGAGTTTTGCTCTTGTTGCCCAGGCTGGAGTACAATGGCACAATCGCAGCTCACTGCAACCTCTGCCTCCAGGGTTCAAGCGATTCTCCTGCCTTGGCCTCCCGAGTAGCTGGGATTACAGGTGCCTGCCACCATGCCCAGCTAATTTTTGTATTTTTAGTAGAGACGGGGTTTCACCATGTTGGCCAGGCTGGTCTCAAACTCCTGACCTCAGGGGATCTGCCCACCTCAGCCTCCCAAAGTGCTGGGTTTACAGGCATCAGCCACCACACCTGACCTTATTATTATTATTTGAGACAGAGTTTTGCTCTTGTCGCCCAGGCTGGAGTGCAATGGCACAATCGCAGCTCACTGCAACCTCCGCCTCCAGGGTTCAAGTGATTCTCCTGCCTCAGCCTCCCAAGTAGCTGGGATTACAAGTGCCTGCCACCACACCCAGATAATTTTTGTATTTTTAGTAGAGACGGGGTTTCACCATGTTGGCCAGGCTGGTCTCGAACTCCTGACCTCAGGGGATCCGCCCACCTCAGCCTCCCAAAGTGCTGGGATAACAGGCTTGAGCCACTGTGCCCTACCAACTGTGTTAGTTTCTTAAGGCTATGACAATAAATTAAAATAGATTGGGAGTTTTGCAACAAAAGAGATTTATCCTCTCCCAGTCCTGGATACCAGAAGTCTGAGATCCAGGTGTCTCAGGGATGCGCTCCCTCCAGAGGCTCTAGGGGACGGTCCTTCCTGCCTCTCCCAGCTCCTGGGGGATCCGGGCATCCCCGGGCTTGTGACCACAACGCTCCAGTCTCTGCCTCTGTCTTCACGTGGCCTTCTCTTCTGTGTCTATGTCTCCTCTTCTGTGTCTTAGAAGGACACCTGCCATTGCATTTAGGGCCCATCCTAATCCGGGATGATCTCGTCACCAGATCCTTAATCACATCTGCAAAGAACCTTTTTCCAAATGAGGTCCCATTCCCAGATTCCTGGGCTTAGGACATGGATATATCTTTTGGGCGTCACCTCCCAACCCAATACAGTTGGGTGTGCTTCCTTCCGGAGGCTCTAGGGGAGGATCCTTCCTGCCTCTCCCAGCTCCTGGGGACTCCAGGCATCCCTGGGCTTGTGGCCGCATCACTCCAGTCTCTGCCTCCGTCTCCGCCTCCGTCTCCACTTGGCCTTCTGTGTGTCTGAGTGTTAAGACTCCCTGTCTCTCCTTCTTAGGATGTGGACAGATCTTTCTGGGGGCCACTGCTGGGTCCACTGTGATTGTGTTCACTTCCCTCTGGAGGCTCTAGGGGAGGATCCTTCCTGCCTCTCCCAGCTCCTGGGGGCTCCAGGCATCCCTGGGCTTGTGGCCACATCACTCCAGTCTCTGCCTCCATCTCCACGTGGCCTCCTCCTCTGTGTCTGTGTCTCCACTTTTGTTTCTTACAGGGATACCTGGTATTGGATTGAGAATCCACCCTAAACCTAGGATGATCTTATCTCAAGATGTTTTACTCATTACACCTGCAAAGACCCTATTTCTTTTTTTTTTCTTTTTTGAGACAGAGTCTCACTGTCACCAGGCTGAAGTGCACTGGCGCGATCTCGGCTCACTGCAACCTCTGCCTCCCAGTTCAAGCGATTCTCCTGCCTCAGCCTCCCAAGTAGCTGGGACTACAGGCGCCCGCCACTGCGCCCGGCTAATTTTTTTTTGTATTTTTAGTAGAGGCGGGGTTTCACCGTGTTAACCAGGATGGTCTCGATCTCCTGACCTTGTGATCCACCCGCCTCGGCCTCCCAAAGTGCTGGGATTACAGGCGTGAGCCACTGCGCCCGGCCAAATGCAAAGACCCTATTTCAAAATACGGAAATAAAAAAATATTTCACAGCTGGACTTAATGTTGCGTGTCTGTGGTCCCAGCTACTCTGGAATCTGAGGTGGGAGGATTGCTTGAGCTTGGGGGTTCAAGGGTGCAGTGAGCTGTGATCTCACCACTGCACTCCAGCCTAGTTGACAGAGCAAGACTCTGTCTCAAAACAATAAAAAAAATAAATAAAATAAAATAATGAAGAGTGGGTGAGGTCAGGAGTTCCAAGACCAGCCTGGCCAAAATGGTGAAACCCTGTGTCTACTGAAGATATAAGAAATTAGCTACGGCCGGGCACGGTGGCTCACGCCTGTAATCCCAGCACTTTGGGAGGCCGAGATGGGCGGATCACAAGGTCAGGAGATCGAGACCATCCTGGCTAACACGGTGAAACCCCGTCTCTACTAAAAATACAAAAAATTAGCCGGGCGTGCTGGCGGGCGCCTGTAGTCCCAGCTACTGGGGAGGCTGAGACAGGAGAATGGCGTGAACCCGGGAGGCGGAGCTTGCAGTGAGCCGAGATCGCGCCACTGCACTCCAGCCTGGGCAAGAGAGCGGGACTCCGTCTCAAAAAAAAAAAAAAAAAAAGAAATTAGCTAGGTGTGGTGTCCGGCACCTGTAGTCCCGGCTACTCCGGAGGCTGAGGAAGGAGAAGGCTTCAACCCAGGAGGCGGAGGTGGTGGTGAGCAGAGATTGGACCACTGCACTCCAGCCTGGGCGACAGAACAAGACTGTGTCTCAAAAAAAAAAAAAAAAAAGAAAAGAAAAGAAAAAAGGAAAAAAAGAGTGGAGATAATTACAACAACCTACTCTTTAAATTCTTAACAAATGGATTGGGTGCGGTGGCTCACACCTATAATTCCAGCACTTTGGGAGGCCGAGGCGGGAGGATCACTTGAGGTCAGGAGTTCGACACCAGCCTGGCCAACATGATGAAACCCCGTCTCTACTAAAAATACAAAAACTACCAGGCACAGTGGCACACGCCTGTAACCGCAGCTACGTGGCAGGCTGAGGTATGAGAATCGCTTGAACCCAGGAGGTGGAGGATGCAGTAAGCCGAGATCATACCACTTTACTCCAGCCTAGGGGACAGAGTGAGACTCTGTCTTAAAAAAATAAATAAAATAAAAATAAATTTTAAACAAATGGGGCCAGGCGCGGTGGCTCACACCTGTAATCCTAGAACTTTGGGAGCCCGAGGCAGGCAGACCACAAGGTCAGGAGTTCGACACCAGCCTGGCCAACATGGTGAAACCCGTCTCTACTAAAAATGCGAAAATTACCAGGCACAGTGGCACACGCCTGTCACCCCAGCTACGTGGCAGGCTGAGGCAGGAGAATCGCTTGAACCCAGGAGGTGGAGGATGCAGTGAGCCGAGATCAGGACACTTCACTCCAGCCTGGGGGACAGAGTGAGAGTCTGTCTTTTTTTCTTTTTCTTTTTCTTTTTTTTTTTTTTTTGAGACGGAGTCTCGCTCTGTTTCCAGGCTGGAGTGCAGTGGCACGGTCTCGGCTCACTGCAACCTCCGCCTCTCGGGTTCAAGTGATTCTCCTGCCCCAGCCTCCTGAGTAACTGGGATTACAGGCACGCACCACCACGCCCACCTAATTTTTTGTATGTTTAGTAGAGATAGGGTTTCACCACTTTATCCAGGGTGATGTCCAACTCCTGAGGTCAGGCAATCCACCTGCCTCGGCCTCCCAAAAGCGCTGGGATGATAGACGGGAGCCACACCAGGCCGGGCTGCTTCTATACATTTTAGGGAGACGTGAGACATGAATCAAACATATTTAAGATACACGTTGGTTCAGTCCAGAAAAATGGGGAAACTCAAAGGGAAAGCTCCCAGGTTATAGATAGATTTAAACATTTTGTGATTGGTAATTGTTTGAAATAATTTTTTTTTTTTTTTTTTGAGACGGAGTTTCACTCTTGTCCAGGCTAGAGTGCAGTGGCGTGATCTCAGCTCAGTGCAACCCCCACCTCTCGGGTTCAAACGATTCTCCTGCCTCAGCCTCCGGAGTAGCTGGGATTACAGGCATGCGACACCACGCTCGGCTAATTTTGTATTTTTAGTAGAGACGGGGTTTCTCCATGTTGGTCAGGCTGGTCTCTAACTCCTGACCTCGGGTGATCCGTTCGCCTTAGCCTCCCAAAGTGCTGAGATTACAGGCGTGAGCCACTGTGCCCAGCTGAGAATTATTATCAATAGAAAAGAATGTCTGGGTTATAATGGTATAGGGTTTGGGGACCAATGTTTTATCAAGCAGATGACACCTCCAGGGAGCAGGCTTCAGAGAGAATAGATTGTTTCTCGTTTTTTCTTTTTTTTTGGAGATAGAGTGTTGCTCTGTTGTCCAGGCTGGAGTGAAGTAGCGTGATCTCAGCTCACCACAACCTCCGCTTCCCGGGTTCAAGTGATTCTTCTGCCTCAGCCTCCCAAGTAGCTGGGATTACAGGTGCCACCATGCCTGGCTAATTTTTTTATTTTTATTTTTGCCACTGCACCCAGCCGATTGTAAATATTTCTTATTCAGACTTAAGATCTGTGTTGGGCCAGGCTCGGTGGCTCATGCCTGTAATCCCAGCACTTTGGGAGGCTGAGGAGGGTGGATCACCTGAGGGAGTTCAAGACCAGCCTGGCCAACATGGTGAAACCCCGTCTCTACTAAAAATACAAAAATTAGCCTGGCGTGGTGGCACATGCCTGTAATCCCAGCTACTAGGGAGGCTGAGGCAGGAGAATTGCTTGAACCTGGGAGGCAGAGGTTGCGGTGAGCTGATATCATGCCACTGCACTCCAGCCTGGGTGACAGAGTGAGACTCCACTTCAAAAATAAAATAAAATAAAAATAGGACTCTAATTTTCCCTCCACTTTTCTGTGTAAAAACTGGCCATAAAGGCCGGGCACAGTGGCTCACGCCTGTAATCCCAGCACTTTGGGAGGCCGAGGCAGGCTGATCACCTGAGGTCGGGAGTCTGAGACCAGCCTGACCAACATGGATAAACCCCATCTCTACTAAAAATACAAAATCAGCCAGGTGTGGTGGCACATGCCTGTAATCCCAGCTACTAGGGAGGCTGAGGCAGGAGAATCGCTTGAACCTGGGAGGCGGAGGTTGCGGTGAGCTGAGATCGCACCATTGCATTCCAGCCTGGGTGACAGAGTGAGATTCCACCTCAAAAATAAAATAAAATAAATAGGCCGGGCACGGTGGCTCATGCCTGTAATCCCAGCACTTTGGGAGGCCAAGACAGGCGGATCACAAGGTCAGGAGATCGAGACCATCCTGAACAACATGGTGAAACCCAATCTCTACTAAAAATACAAAAAATTAGCCGGGCGTGGTGGTGGGCACCTGTAGTCCCAGCTACTTGGGAGGCTGAGGCAGGAGAATGGCATGAACCCAGGAGGCGGAGCTTGCAGTGAGCCGAGATCTCGCCACTGCACTCCAGCCTGGGCAACAGAGCGAGACTCCGTCTAAAATAAATAAATAAATAAATAAAAATAGGACTCTAATTTTCCCTCTCCTTTTCTGTGTAAAAACTAGCCGTAAGGAAATTCTGTCACCTCCCTTGTTTGTCTGAAGATCCTAAGAGTTCTATTCCAGAGAGGAATGTGAATTCCATTCTTTTCTTCTGCCCCACACCCAGAAGAAATGAGCTCTGCTCAGAGACACCGAGAAGAATCTAGAAAGACAGGCCTGGCTGAATTTCCTCACTCATCCATTAGCCTTAGATCAGGCCCTTTTCCACCAATTCTGTTTCTACACAGCTGTCCAGACTGTATTAAACCTAAGCTTAAAAATGAACAGTTTCACGCCTGGCACGGTGGCTCGTGCCTGTCATCCCAGCACTTTGGGAGGCTGAGGCGGGTGGATTACGAGGTCAAGAGATTGAGACCATCCTGGCCAACATGGTGAAACCCTGTCTCTACTAAAACTACAAAAATCAGCCTGGCGTGGTGGCGTGTGCCTGTAATCCCAGCTACTCAGGAGGCTGAGGCAGGAGAATCGCTTGAACCTGGGAGTGGAGGTTGCGGGTGAGCTGAGGTCAAACCACTGCACTCCAACCTGGGTGACAGAGTGAGACTCAGTCTCAAAAAAAAGAATGTGCCAGGATCATCTATTACTCTGTGGTTTTTCTGCAGACAGATCATTTGGGCCTAGGAGTTCGAGACCAGTCTGGGCAACGTAGCGAGACCTCGTGTGTACAAATAAGTTTTTTTATAAAATTGCCTGGGCGCAGTGATCCCAGCCTGTCATCCCAGCACTTTGCGAGGCCGAGGCAGGCGGATAACGTGAGGTAGGAGTTCGAGACCAGCCTGGCCAATAGGGTGCAACCCCATCTCCACTAAAAATACAAAAATTAGCTGGACGTAATGCTGCATGCCTGTAATCCCAGCTACTCAGGAGGCTGAGGTATGAGAATCACTTGAACCCAGAGGCGGAGATTGCAATGAGTTGAGATCACACCACTGCACTCCAGCCTGGGGGACAGAGTGAGACCCTGTCTCAAAAAAAAAAAAAAAACCAAAAAAAACAAAACAACAACAGAAAAAAAAAAAGGAGAAAAGGAAAAACAGGTTTATAGCGTCTCCACAGGCTCCTGTTATCACTAATGTAAGCCACAAATAAAATTTGAATGCTTGCTCAACCATCCAAATGGATCCCTTCCCTCAGCTAATGACATTTGAAAGTTAAGGCCGGGCGCGGTGGCTCACGCCTGTCATCCCAGCACTTTGGGAGGCCGAGGTGGGCAGATCATGAGGTCAGGAGATCGAGACCATCCTGGCTAACATGGTGAAACCCCGTCTCTACTAAAAATACCAAAGAATTAGCCGGACATGGTGGTAGGTGCCTGTAGTCCCAGCTACTCGGGAGGCTGAGGCAGGAGAATGGCGTGAACCCAGGAGGCGGAGCTTGCAGTGAGCCAAGATCGAACCACTGCACTCCAGCCTGGGTGACAGAGTGAGACTCTGTCTCAAAAAAAAAAAAAAAAAAGAAAGTTAACCTCCTGAAAGTCTAGTTCAGGCCATCATAGAGAGTGGGGCCAGACATGCCTCATTACAGCCTCCTGCCTTTAGAATTCAGGCACAGCTGACTAGCGTTCACATGAAAACCAAGATCATAAGATTCACAAAACAGGCTGGCACAGTGGCTCACACCTGTAATCCCAGCACTTTGGGAGGCAGGGGGGGCGGATCACCTGAGGTCGGGAGTTCGAGAACAGCCTAGCTAACATGGTGAAACCCCATCTCTACTAAAAATACAAAAAAAAAAAAAAAAAAATTAGTTGGGCAGGATGGCACATGCCTGTAATCCCAGCTACTCGGGAGGCTGAGGCAGGAGAATCGCTTGAACCCGGGAGGTGGAGGTTGTAGTAAGATGAGATTGTGCCATTGCACCCCAGCCTGGGTGTTGCAGCGAGACTATCTCAATTTGAAAAAAAACCAAAAAACAAAAAAAACAAACAAAAAAAACAACAGAGATCATAAGATTGACAAAACACGCCAGGCGTGGTGGCTCACACCTGTAATCCCAGCACTTTGGGAGTCCGAGGTGGGCAGATTGCCTGAGGTCGGGAATTTAAGACCAGCCTGGCCAGCATGGTGAAACCCCGTCTCTGCTAAAAATACAAATATGAGCCAGGTGTGGTGGGCGGGCACCTGTAATCCCAGCTACTCAGAGGGTGAGGCAGGAGAATTGCTTGAACCGCGGAGGCGGAGGTTGCAGTGAGCTGAGACCTCGCCACTGCACTCCAGCCTGGGCGACAGAGCGAGACTGTGTCTCAAAAAAAAAAAAAAAAAAAAAAAAAATAGACGAAACAGGCCTCCAGGTAGCAGACTTCAGAGAGAATAGATTCCCAATGGTTTTTGCTCGAGTTAAGGTCACTGTGGATTTTAATGCTGAAGGTGTGGCTGGGCGCAGTGGCTCACGCCTGTAATCCCAGCACTTTGGGAGGCCGAGGCGGGCGGATCACGAGGTCAGGAGATCGAGATCATCCTGGCTAACACGGTGAAACCCCATCTCTACTAAAGATACAAAAAAATTAGCCTGGCGTGGTGGCGGGCACTTGTAGTCCCAGCTACTCGGGAGGCTGAGGCAGGAGAATGGCGTGAACCTGGGAGGCGGAGGTTGTAGTGAGCTGAGATCATGCCACTACACTCCAGCCTGGGCGACAGAGCAAGACTCCATCTCAAAAAATAAAATAAAATAGTGCTTGCTTCGGCAGCACATATACTAAAATTGGAACGATACAGAGAAGATTAGCATGGCCCCCGCGCAAGGATGACACGCAAATTCGTGAAGCGTTCCATATTTTTTGCTGCTATAAAGACACATGCACACGTATGTTTATTGTGGCACTATTCACAATAGCAAAGACTTGGAACCAACCCAAATGTCCAACAACGATAGACTGGATTAAGAAAATGTGGCACATATACACCATGGAATACTATGCAGCCATAAAAAATGATGAGTTCATGTCCTTTGTAGGGACATGGATGAAACTGGAAAACATCATTCTCAGTAAACTATCGCAAGGACAAAAAACCAAACACCGCATGTTCTCACTCATAGGTGGGAATTGAACAATGAGAACTCATGGACACAGGAAGGGGAACATCACACTCCGGGGCCTGTTGTGGGGTTGAGGGAGGGGGGAGGGACAGCATTAGGAGATACACCTAATGCTAAATGACGAGTTAATGGGTGCAGCACACCAACATGGCACATGGATACATATGTAACAAACCTGCACATTGTGCACATGTACCCTAAAACCCTAAAGTATAATAATTAAAATAAAATAAAATAAAATAAAATAAAATAAAATAAAATAATGCTGAAGGGGTATCATGAGGCTTGTCCGACCTTCTCTCCATCATGGTCTCAACCACTTTTTCATGTTGTTGATGAAAAGAGTCAAACTCTGTGAAATATTTGAAGACATTCATTCTGAGCCAAATACGATGATCATGGCCCGTGACACAGCCCTCAGGAGGTTCTGAGAACGTGTGTCCAAGGTGGTCGGGCACAGCCTAGTTTTATACATTTTAGGGAAGCATGAGACATCAATCAAATACATTTAAGAAACGCATTGGTTTGGGCCAGAAGCGGTAACTCACAGCTGTAATCTCAGCACTTTGGAAGGCCAAGGCAGGTGGATCACCTCAGGTCAGGAGTTCAAGACCAGCCTGGACAACATGGCGAAACCCCATCTCTACTAAAAATACAAACATTAGCCAGGTGTGATGGTGCATGTCTGTAATGCCAGCTCCTCAGGTGGCTGAGGCGGGAGAATTTCTTGAACTCAGGAGGCTGAGGTTGCAGTGAGCCGAGATCCTGCCATTGCACTCCAACCTGGCGAGAGAGCGAGACTTTGTCTCAAAAAAAAAAAGCGGGGTGTCAGGCACGGTGGCATAAACCCAGCACTTTGGGAGGCCGAGGCAGACGAATCACTTGAGGTCAGGAGTTTGAGACCAGCCTGACCAACCTGGAGAAACCCCCGTCTCTACTAAAAATACAAAATTAGTTAGGCATGGTGGTGCATGCCTGTAATCCCAGCTACTCGGGAAGCTGAGGCAAGAGAATCACTTGAACCTGGGAGGTGGAGGTTGCGGTGAGCTGAGATTGTGCCACTGCACTCCAGCCTGGGCAACAAGAGCAAAACTCCGTCTCAAAAAAAAAAAAAAAAAAAATTGGATAAGAATTTAAGGTTTGTAGGGCATGAGTCCCCAGACATCTTAGATAGGAGTTTGGGTAAGATAAAAAAAAATCAGAGCGATCGGACGCAGTGGCTCACGCCTGTAATCCCAGCACTTTGGGAGGCCAAGGCGGGTGGATCATGAGGTCAGGAGATCGAGACCATCCTGGCTAACATGGTGAAACCCCGTCTCTACTAAAAATACTAAAAATTAGCTGGGCGTGGTGGCGGGCACCTGTAGTCTCAGCTACTCGGGAGGCTGAGGCAGGAGAATGGCGTGAACCTGGGAGGCGGAGCTTGCAGTGAGCCGAGATCGCGCCACTGCACTCCAGCCTGGGTGACAGAGCGAGACTCCGTCTCAAAAAAAATCAGAGCTTCCTCCTCAATGTTAACTCCAAAACATCCTTGGCAGAGAGGAGGGGTGCACTCAGATGGTTGTGGGGGGCTTAGAATTTTATTTTGGGTTAGCGGTAGTTGGCCGGGCACAGTGGCTCATGTCTGTAATCCCAGCACTTTGGGAGGCCAAGGCAGGTGGATCACCTGAGGTCAAGAGTTCAAGACCAGCCTGGCCAACATGGCGAAACCCCGTCTCTACTAAAAATACAAAGATTAGCTAGGCTTAGTGGTGCACGTCTGTAATGCCAGCTACTCAGCTACTGAGGCAGGAGAAACGCTCGAACCCGGGAGGCGGAGGTTGCAGTGAGCCGAGATTGCACCATTGTACTCCAGCCTGGGCAACAGAGTGAGAGTCCGTCTCAAAAAACAAAACAAAATACCTGTAATGTCATCTACTCAGCTACTGAGGCAGGAGAAACGCTCGAACCTGGGAGGCGGAGGTTGCAGTGAGCCGAGATTGCACCATTGCACTCCAGCCTGGGCAACAGAGCGAGAGTCCGTCTCAAGAAACAAAACAAAACAAAACAAACCCGTAGCTAATAAGTAGCCCCTGCAAAGGACATCAGTTTGGGAGTTTTTGGCCCAAACCTGGGAGAATAATAAGATGTGGGAAATTCTTTGTGTGGGCAGAAGATCATGCAGAGCGGGAAGCCCAGTCTCCGTTTCTTGGAAAGCCTGGTTGTCATCTGTTCTCAGAACCTTTCTCTCAGCCACTAATCTTTAGGATAAACTGCCAGACAAGAGGGGCTTGAAATCCTGCAACTCACAGCTTCCGGGTAATCCTCGGTTCTTGAGAAGTAGAAACCGACCCCTCTGGGCCATGGGATTTTGGTTCTGGAAGTTCTGTGGGCTCCAGAGGAATGAGGGTTTTTTGGTTTTTGGTTTTTGTTATGAGACGGAGTTTCACTCTTGTCACCCAGGCTGGAGGGCAGTGGCACGATCTTGGCTCACTGCAACCTCCGCCTCCCGGGTTCAAGAGCTTCTCCTGCCTCAGCCTTCCAAGTAGCTAGAAGTACAGGTGCCTGCCACCACGCCTGGCTAATTTTTCTTTCTTTCTTTTTTTTTTGTATTTTTAGTAGAGACAGGGTTTCGCCATGTTGGCCAGCCTGGTCTCAAACTCCTGACCTTAAGTGATCCACCCCTCTCGGCCTCCCAAAGTGCTGGGATTACAGGCATGAACCACTGCGCCTGGTCAGCAAGAGATTTTTTTTTTTTTTTTTTTAATGTTTTGAGACGGAGTTTCACTCTCCTCACCCAGGCTGGAGTGTAGCGGCACAATCTCAGCTCACTGCAACCTCCTGGGTTCAAGCGATTCCCCTGCCTCAGCCTCCCGAGTAGCTGGGATTACAGGTGCCGGCCACCATGCCCAACTAATTTTTTTCGGGTTTTTTTTTTTTTTTTAGACAGAGTCTCGTTCTGTTGCCCAGGCTGGAGTGCAGTGGCACGATCTCGGCTCACTGCCACCTCCACCTCCCGGGTTCAAGCGATTCTCCTGCCCCAGCCTCCCAAGTAGCTGGGATTACAGGCATGTGCCACCGTGTCCGGCTAATTTTTGTATTTTTAGTAGAGATGGGGTTTCTCCCTGTGGGTCAGGCTGGTCTCGAACTCCTGACCTCAGGTGATCTGCCCCCCCTCGGCTTTCCAAAGTGCTGGGATGACAGGGTGAGCCATTGCACTGGCCTTTTTTTGGTATTTTTAGTAGAGATGGTGTTTCACCATCTTGGCTAGGCTGGTGTTGAACTCCTGACTTCAGGTAATCAGCCCGCCTCAGTCTCCCAAAGTGATGGGATTACAGGTATGAGCCGCTGCACCCGGTCAGCAAGAGATTTGATTTGTTTTGTTTTGAGATGGAGTTTCACTCTTGTCGTCCACGCTGGAGTGCAGTGGCATGAACTCAGCTCACTGCAACCTTTGCCTCCCGGGTTCAGGTGATTCTCCTGCTTCAGCCTCCTGAGTAGCTGGGATTACAGGCGCCCGCCATCACGCCCGGTTAATATTTCTTTGGTGTTTTTAGTAGGGATGGTGTTTCGCCATGTTGGCCAGGCTGGTCTTGAACTCCTGACCTCGTGATCTGCCCGCCTCAGCCTCCCAAAGTGCTGGGGTGAGCCAGCGAGCCCAGCCCAGAAGCATGAGCTTTTTGTCATGGAGAATTTCCAGTTGGGAAGGAGTTATCTGGACAGGATCATTCTGATCACACTGCCCCAGGGAGACCCCTGTGAGGGGCGCTTTCTGTCATGTAGAGAACAAAGAACAGCCTGAATGAGAAGCTCTCCGGCAGCATCATCAGTGCTTCCAACCCGGCAGAGAGCAGGTGCTCTGTAGACCCCTCCCCACAGGTGAATGGTTTCTCCCTGGGGAAGCTGAGCCCCCTCTCCTTGCCCCTTAATCCCATTCCCATTCCCCTGAGAGCAGAGCTTCTATTTCTTTCTTTCTTTCTTTTTTTTTTGAGACAAAGTCTCGCTCCTGTTCCCCAGGCTGGAGTGTAGTGGCATGATCTCGGCTCACTGCAACCTCTGTCTCCCGGGTTCAAGCGATTCTCCTGCCTCAGCCTCCTGAATAGCTGGAATGACAGGCGGCTGCCACCACGCCCGGCTAATTTTCCTATTTTTAGTAGAGATGGGGTTTCACCATGTTAGCCATGCTGGTCTCTAACTCCTCTGACCTCAGGTGATCTTCCCGCCTCGACCTCCCGAAGTGCTGGGATGACAGGCGTGAGCCACCGCGGCCAGCCCAGAGCTTTTATTTCTTATCTCTGCATTACCCCGACTCAACCTTCTTGCCAGCTCCCCTGCTCCCCTACTCCACCTCCTCCCCAACCCACCTCCTCCTTCACCTGCTTCTAGCCCCTTCCAGGAAAGCTGATGTCCCTTGTGAAAGAAAAATAAATTGCCGGGCGCGGTGGCTCACGCCTGTAATCCCAGCACTTTGGGAGGCAGAGGCGGGTGAATCACGAGGTCAGGAGATCGAGACCATCCTGGCTAACACGGTGAACCCTGTCTCTACTAAAAATACAAAAAAGTAGTCGGGCGTGGTGGCACATGCCTGTAATCCCAGCTATTCGGGAGGCTGAGGCAGGAGAATGGCGTGAACCCAGGAGGCAGAGGTTGCAGTGAGCCGAGATCGTGCCACTGCACTCCAGCCTGGGCGGGAAGAAAGAAAAATAAATCTTTGGGCCCCGCTGAGAACTGCTTAGGGCCTTTCCCTCTCATTCTATTCAAAGTGATAACTTTGCTCACTGAGATAGATGCATATCTAACTGCCTCCTTTAGAGAGGCTAACCAGAAACTCAAAAGAATGCAGCCATTTGGGAGGCAGACACGGGTGGATCACCTGAGGTCAGGGGCGTGAGCCACCGCCCCTGGCCCATCTTGCTTATGTTGATTGATTTCTTATGTCTCCCTAGAATGTATAAAACCCAACTGTGAGGCCGGGCGCGGTGGATCACACCTGTAATCCTAGCACTTTGGGAGGCCAAGGTGGGCAGATCGCCTGAGGTCAGGAGTTAGAGACCAGTCTGACCAACATGGAGAAACCCTGTCTCTACTAAAAATACAAGATTAGCCAGGCATGGTGGCGCATGCCTGTAATCCCAGCTACTCGGGAGGCTGAGGCCAGAGAATCGCTTGAACTCGGGAAGTGGAGGTTGTGATGAGCCAAGATTATGCCACTGCACTCCAGCCTGGGCCACAAGAGTGAAACTCCATCTCAAAGCAAACAAACAAAGAAACAAACAAAAAACAAATCCCACTGTGCTCTGAGCCCCTTACGCACCTGTCGCGGCTCTACATCCTTAGTTCTGGCTAAATAACTTCCTAAACTGACTGAGACCTGTCTCAGTTATTCAAGGTTCACGCTGGATACACGCTGGTTGGGTGACACATCATTGTCCCGTGAGAAGCCCCCAACCTTGGCAAAATCAACTTTCTTTTTTTTTTTTTTTGAAACGGAGTCTGGCTCTGTCCCCCAGGCTGGAGTGCAGTGGCACAATCTCGGCTCACTGCAAGCTCCACCTCCCGGGTTCAGGCCATTCTCCCGCCTCAGCCTCCCGAGTAGCTGGGACTACAGGCGCCCACCACCACGCCCAGCTAATTTTTTGTATTTTTAGTAGAGACGGTGTTTCACCGTGTTAGCCAGGATGGTCTCGATCCCCTGACCTTGTGATCCACCCGCCTCGGCCTCCCAAACTGCTGGGATTACAGGCGTAAGCCACCACGCCCTGCCAACTTTCTAAATTCACTGGGTCCTGTCTCAGATTTGCAGGGTTCACACTCATATAGGGGCCGCAGCTTTCTATTCCTGATTCCCTAGGGAACCCAGCGCTGCTCTGACATGACTGACGCCGCAGGTGCTGTGGCTAAAACCGCCTTTGCGAAATGCTAACTGAGGAAATTAGGACGGTGAAAGAGGCCAGACCTAACTGACTCTGTCTTGCTTCAAACGTTGAAGCTGTCCTTGTTCTTCCCTGGGCGTAGGCCGAACTAACTTTGAGAAGAAATTCAGGCCGGGCTTGGTGGCTCACGCCTGTTATCCCAGCACTTTGGGAGGCCGAGGCGGGCGGATCACGAGGTCAGGAGATCAAGACCATCCTGGCTACCACGGTGAAACCCCGTCTCTACTAAAAATACAAAAAATTAGCCGGGCGTGGTGGCGGGCACCTGTAGTCCCAGCTACTCGGGAGGCTGAGGCGGGAGAATGACGTGAACCCGAGAGGTGGAGGTTGCAGTGAGCCGAGATCGTGCCACTGCACTCCAGCCTGAGTGACTGAGTGAGACTCCGTCTCAAAAAAACAAAAAAAAAAAAAAAAAAAAAAGAGAAGAAATTCAGTTCGTGGTGTGATTCTGAAACAAAATGGAAAACAGCCCTTTCCCTAAGGGCTAAGGTCCAGTCTGCCTTCGCAGGACTCACAAATTAGCTACAAAATTAGAAATTACAGTTGAGGGTTCCTGCAGCCTCTGGCTCCAAGAGTGTTGCTCTGAAGGAGTACGTCACTGCTGTAAAACCACGATCGATGCTTGAGATGTTTTGCAGAGCCTGCGCTTGGCGGATCAGCTGACACCACCTAGACTGCTCACCTGGCCCAACCAGTTCTGCTATTCCATCCAGGAACAGAAAACAGCAAGAAAAACTCACTTCAGGCCGGGGTGCAGTGGCTCACGCCTGTAATCCCAGCACTTTGGGAGGCCGAGGCGGGAGGGTCACTTGAGGTCAGGAGCTCAAGACCAGCCTGGCTAACACGGTGAAATTCCGTCTCTACTAAAAATACAAAAACTTAGCCGGGTGTGGTGGCAGGTGCCTGTAATCCCAGCTACTTGGGAGCCTGAGGTAGGAGAATCGCATGAACCCGGGAGGCGGAGCTTGCAGTGAGCCGAGATCACGCCACTGCACTCCAGCCTGGGCGACAGAGGGAGACTCCATCTCAAAAAAAAAAAGAAAAGAAAAGAAAAGAAAAAAAATATGGGAAAGTTCTCACATCGATGTCAGCAACAATGTATGAGCCATTGACGAGAACATCCACCTTCGTGGCCAGCTCCAGCAACCTTGGTGAGCCATCTGATTGAGCTCTTGGGAAGATAACCTTCTCTACATCAATTCTGGACAGAAGCAGTGTGCTATGGTTTGGGTACGGTTTGTGTGGTCCTGCCAAGTTTCATGTTGAAATTTGACCCCCAGTGTGGTAGGTGGGGCCTGGTGGGAGATGTTTAAACCGTGTGGGTGAATCCCTCAGGAATGGCTTGGTCCTGCCATTTTCATGTTGAAATTTGACCCCCAGCGTGGTAGGTGGGGCCTGGTGGGAGATGTTTAAATCATGTGGGTGAATCTCTTATGAATGGCTTGGCCCTGCCTCCATAGTCATGAGTGAGTTCTCATTCTCAGTTTCCAGGAGAACTGGTTGTTGGAAAGAGCCTGGCACCTCCACCCCTCTCTCTTGCTTCCTTTCTGCCCATGTGGTCTCCACACACAATGTCTTCCTTTCACTTTCTGTCATGACTGGAAGTAGCGTGACGTCCTCACCACAAGCAGGTCCAAACACCATGCTTCCTGGACAACCTGGAGAACCACCACGAGCCGAATAAATAATCTCTCTTTTTTTTTTTTTACCTTTTTAAAAAAAAATTTTATTATTATTATACTTTAAGTTTTAGGGTACATGTGCACAATGTGCAGGTTTGTTACATATGTATACATGTGCCATGTTGGTGTGCTGCACCCATTAACTCATCATTTACATTAGGTATATCTCCTAATGCTATCCCTCCCCCCTCCCCCCACCCCACAACAGTTCCCGGTGTGTGATGTTCCCCTTCCTGTGTCCATGTGTTCTCATTGTTCAATTCCCACCTATGAGTGAGAACATGCGGTGTTTGGTTTTTTGTCCTTGCGATAGTTTGCTGAGAATGATGGTTTCCAGTTTCATCCATGTCCCTACAAAGGACATGAACTCATCCTTTTTTATGGCTGCATAGTATTCCATGGTGTATATGTGCCACATTTTCTTAATCCAGTCTATCGTTGTTGGACATTTAGGTTGGTTCCAAGTCTTTGCTATTGTGAATAGTGCCGTTATAAACATACGTGTGCATGTGTCTTTATAGCAGCATGATTTATAATCTTTTTTTTTTTTTGAGACGCAGTCTCACTCTGTCGCCAGGCTGGAGTGCAGTGGCGCCATCTCGGCTCACTGCAAGCTCTGCCTCCCGAGTTCAATTGATTCTCCTGCCTCAGCCTCCCAAGTAGCTGGGACTACAGCTGCACGCCACCACACCCAGCTAAGTTTTGTACTTTGTAGAGATGGGTTTTCACCATGTTGGCCAGGATGGTCTCGATCTCTTGACATCATGATCCACCTGCCTTGGCCTCCAAAAGTGCTTGGATTACAGGCATGAGCCACTGTGCCCAGCCACTGATCTCTTCTTTATCAATTACCCAACCTCGGGTATTCCTTTACAGCAACATGAATGGACTAAGACACAGCTCCTGCAGGAATGGGGAGGCTAAGACGGTAGAGGTGCAGCCTGTGCAGCCGTCTTTCACCTTTGCTTTTGTCGCTATCCAGGTGTCATTTTCCATTGCATGTGCATGAAGCCCTATGCTTTGTTTAGGCGCCAACTGTTTGTATCGTAACACATCTCTAGTCTGCTTGGTTCTTTTTTTTGAGACGGAGTTTCACTCTTGTTGCCCAGGCTGGAGTGCAATGGCACCATCTCGGCTCACTGCAACCTCCACCTCCTGGGTTCAAGGGATTCTCCTGCCTCAGCCTCCTGAGTAGCTGGGATTACAGGCACTTGCCACCATGCCTGGCTAATTTTTGTATTTTTTTTTTTTAGTGAGCCACCGCCCCTGGCCTGCTTGGTGTTTCTTATGATTTTGTAGACAGCACAAAAGGCATCTGTATTTGTGTGTGTGCAGATGTGTGTGTGCCAATATGCTTTTTTGTGCAGAGGCATGTGCAGATGTGTGTGTAGTTGTGTGTATGCATATGTGCACTGTGTGCAGGTGTGTGGGGATGTGTGTGTGCAGGTCTATGTGTGCAGACATGCACATGTATGCAGATGTGTGTGTGTACAGATGTGCGTGCAAGTGTGTGTGTAGTTGTGTGTACACACATGCGCATTGTGTGCAGGTGTGTGGGGATGTGTGTGTGCAGGTCTGTGCGTGCAGATGTGTGTGCAGACATGCATGCGTGTGCAAGTATGTGTGCAGGAGTGTGTGTGCACGTGTGTGCAGGCGTGTGGGGATGTGTGCATGTGCAGGTCTGTGTGTGCAGATGTGTGTGCAGACATGCATGTGTGTGCAGGAGTGTGTGTGCAGATGTATGTGGGACTCACACTTGAGCTGTTCCACGGGCCAGTCTTTGGAGACGAGGTCAGGAGCCAATGAACTCACGGAGCAATTACAGGTTTCCCAATCCTATGAAATGAGGAAGCAGGGGAGGGAGGGACAGGGAGGGCATGATGAGACAGAGGAGCTGTGAAGGGAGGTACCCAGAAGCGGGAGTCTCCGAGAGAAGAAAAGCAAGTGAAAGGAGAGGAAGCGGATGCCGTGGGGTAAGCTAAGTTCTTTCCTTCTGTGGTCTTTGAGCATGTCGAGTCAGCCGGGTACATGTTTCTGCTGTGTCTGTCGATCGAAAAGAAAGAGACTGAACCGTAACATAAGATTTCAAACGTTGACTCGAGCCGAAGTGGGGACAGCGGCCCGGAAGACTCAGACCCAGAGAACCTTGGATATGAGTTGTATTCTGCCTTTGTTATACGCAGGTTTTTAAAGGCAAAATAAAAATAAAATAAAATAAAAAGAGGGAGGTGTTGTTGGAGGACAGGGAGGGGGCTTCTGTGAAGCTGTTTGCTGGGAATTCTCGTTGGTTTACAGAAAAAAACAATTGATTAATGATTGGCTATACATTGCTAAGCTACAGGGCGTTGGGGTATAGTATCTAGCACGGAATTATTACGTTAATTCATAGCTATCTGTGGCATCCGGAAGCCGTTTCGAGAGATGAATGCAGCCGGGCGCGGTGGCTCACGCCTGTCATCCCAGCACTTTGGGAGGCTGAGGTGGGCGGATCACCTGAGGTCTGGAGTTCGAGACCAGCCTGGCCAACATGGAGAAACCCCGTCTCTACTAAAAACACAAAATTAGCTGGGTGTGGTGGTGCACACCTGTAATCCCAGCTACTCGGGAGGCTGAGGCAGGAGAATCGTTTGAACCCGGCAGGCAGACGTTGCAGTGAGCTGAGATTGCACCACTGCACTCCAGCCTGGGCAACAAGAGCGATACTCTGTCTCAAAAAAAAAAAAAAAAGATGAAAGGAGATGAACGCGGAACTGACACGGGGAGGGGGTGTGATAGTGTTACTGGTTACTAGAAAGGGGTCCTGATCCAGACTCCAAGAAAGGGTTCTTGGATCTTGCGCAAGAAAGAATTGGAGGCAAGTTCACGTTGCAAACTGACAGCAAGCTTATTAAGATAGCAAAGGGGGGCCAGGCATGGTGGCTCATGCCTGTAATCCCAACACTTTTGGAGGCTGAGGCGGGCGGATCACCTGAGCTCAGGAGTTCGAGATCAGCTTGGCCAACATGGCAAAACCACACCTTTATCAAAAATACAAAAAATTAGCTAGGCGTGGCAGTGTGTGCCTGTAATCCCAGCTACTCCGGAGGAGGCTGAGGCAGGAGAATCGCTTGAACCCGGGAGGCGGAGGTTGCAGTGAGCCCAGATCGCACCATTGCACTCCAGCCTGGGCAACAAGAGCAAAACTCTGTCCCCAAAAAAAGATAACTAAAAAAAAAAAGTCACGGGGAGAGATGCTCCACTGCAAGGGTTTCTGTTAAAGGATTCATCTTTGTCATGACTATCTTTTGCAATGATCAATATTATATGTATACATATATATATATTTTATTTATTTTTTTTTTTTTTTGAGACCATCTGGCTCTGTCACCCAGGCTGGAGGGCAGTGGTACAATCACAGCTTACTGCTGTCTTGAATTCCTGGGCTCAAACAATCCTCCCATCTCTGCCTCCCAAGCAGCTGGGCCAAAGGCAAATGCCACCATTCCTGGCAAGTATTTGTATTTTTTAGGGACGGGGGTTTCACTGTGTTTCCCAGGCTAGTCTTGAACTCCTAGGCTCAATCTGTCTTCCTGCCTCAGCCTCCCAAAGTGGTGGGATGACAGGCGTGGGCCACCGCGCCTGGCCCAATATTATCATCTTTAAAGCAAAACGGATTCTCACACTATGAAAGCTTTTGTTCTGAAGATATCAACACATCAGGAGGTTCCTGTGTCTGTTCAGTCCTGGGTCTATTTAGTAAACACTATTCATCTGTTCACACATCTTGCGTCATGGAATGGCTGACCTCCAGGGAATGTCGCCCAGCCTGTCCCAGCTTCCTTGTCCCCAGCCCCTATTCAAGATGGAGTCCCTCTAAGCCGGGCACGGTGTAATCCCAGCACTTTGGGAGGCTGAGGTGGGCGGATCACCTGAGGTCAGGAATTCGAGACCAGCCTGGCCAACATGGTGAAACTCCATCTCTACTAAAAATACCCAAAATTAGCCGGGCGTGGTGGTGGGCGCCCGTAATCCCAGCTACTTGGGAGGCTGAGGCAGGAGAATCGCATGAACCTGGGAGACCGAGGTTGCGGTGAGCTGAGATGGCACCATTGCACTCCAGCCTGGGTGACAGAGTGAGACTCTGTCTCAAAATAAATAAATAAATAAAACATTTAAGGCTGGGCATGGTGGCACACACCTGTAATCCCAATATTTTGGAAGGCTGAGGTGACAGAGGATTGCTTGAGGCCAGGAATTCCAGACCAGCCTGGGCAACATCGTAAGATCCCCCATCCCTTGTGTATAAAAAGAAGATTAAATTATTACAAATTTTAAAAAGACAGAAATGAAGCATCTTAGTTACCACCCAGATTGGGGTACTAAGAATCTGGATTTGGACAGCTTGTTGGGTGTTTTGTAGGTGTGCTAAATCAGATTTCACTCTTTTTGTTGAGACAGAGTCTTACCCTGTCACCCAGGCTGGAGTGCAGTGATGCCATCTCGGCTCACTGTAACCTCCGCCTCCCGGGTTCAAGTGATTCTCCTGCTTCAGCCTCCTGAGTAGCTGGGATTACAGGTGCCCACCACCACACCCGGCTAAGTTTTGTATTTTCAGTAGAGATGGTGTTTCACCATGTTGGCCAGGCTGGTCTCGAACTCCTGACTTCAAATGATCCAACTCTCCTTGGCCTCCCAAAGGGCTGGGATTACAGGCATGAACCACCGTGCCCGGCCAGATTTCACTCTTTAAATTTTTGGTTTAAACTCAAGAAGCTCTTCTTGCGGGCTGAAAGCTCTTGGTCCCCTATAGGTTTGCTGTAAATGACAGACATGAGGCAGATTGATTAATAAGAGAAAAGACATACACTTTTGTTTTGTTTTGTTTTCTTTTTTTTTTTTTTTTTGAGACGGAGTCTCCCTCTCACCCAGGCTGGAGTGCAATGGCACGATCTCAGCTCACTGCAACCTCCACCTTCCAAGTTCAACTGATTCTCCTGCCTCAGCCTCTCCAGTAGCTGGGATTACAGGCATGCGCTACCGTGCCTGGCTAATTTTTGTATTTTTAGTAGAGACAGGGTTGTTCCATACTGGTCAGGCTGGTCTCAAACACCTGACCTCAGGTGATCTGCCTGCCTCGGCCTCCCAATGTGCTAGGATTACAAGCGTGAACCACTGCACCCACCAGATTTACACATTTATATAATGTGTATACACAAGATTCTTCAGAATGAGGACTCCACTCCACAATGAGGTTCAGAAGCTTGTACACCACGTTGAGGCTACAGAAAGGATAGGGGACTGGATCCTAGAACAAAAAAAAAAACAAGGTTATACGGTTGGGGGAAAAAGGAATTCTATTGAGGAGCAATATATAATTTCTACTGAGGACTGAACTCTGATTTTTTTCTTTTTTCTTTTTTTTTTCTTTTTTGAGACGGCATCTCACTCTGTCGCCCAGGCTGGAGTGCAGTGGCGCGATCTCGGCTCACTGCAACCTCCACCTCCTGGGTTCAAGCGGTTCTCCTGCCTCAGCCTCCTGAGTAGCTGGGACTACAGGCACCTGCCACCACGCCCGGCGAATTTTCTTTGTATTTTTAGTAGAGACGGGGCTTTCACCATGTTGGCCAGACTGGTCTCGAACTCCTGACCTCGTGATCCACCCGCCTCGGCCTCCCAAAGTGCTGGGATTATACGTATGAGCCACTGCGCCCGGCTTCTTCTTCTTTTTCTTTTTTTTCTTTCTTCCTTTTTTTTTTTTTTTTTCAGATGGAGTCTCACTCTGTCACCCAGACTGGAGTGCAGTGGCTCAATCTCAGCTCACCACAGCCTCCACCTCCCAAGGTCAAGCAATTCTCCTGCCTCAGCCTCCCGAGTAGCTGAGATTACAGGCACGTACCACTATTGCCTGACTGTTTTGTATTTTTAGTAGAGACGTTTCACCATGTTGGCCAGGCTGGTCTCGAACTCCTGATATCAAGTGATCCACACACCTCAGCCTCCCAAAGTGCTGGGATTATAGGTGCGAGCCACCACACCGGGCCTCTGACTTTTTTTTAAATTGCCCAAATTCCTATCTAAGAGGTCTGGGAAGGAAAGCCCTACAAACCATAAATTCTCATCAAATGGGATTTATTTAACCCTATATATCGTGACTTACTTTCCAACCTGACTCTGGCAAACATTACAAGACAAAGAGAAAAAAACAACATATTTTGCCCCTAAACATGTTTCTTAGCTGTATTTTTCTTTTTCTTTTGAGACGGTCTCATTCTGTTTCCAAGGCTGGTGTGCAGTGGTGCAATCTTGGCTCCGTGCAACCTCTGTCTTCTGGATTCAAGTGATTCTCCTGCCTCCTTAGCCTTCCAAATAGCTGGGATAATATGCATGAGCCATCGTGCCCAGCTAATTGTATTTTTTTTTTTTAGTAGAGATGGGGTTTCACCGTGATGGCCAGGCTGGTCTCGCACTCCTGACCTCAGGTGATTCACCTGCCTCAACCTCCCAAAATGCTGGGATTACAGGCATGAGCCACCACTCCCGGCCTTCTTTGTCATATTTTGGAATGACCCCCCAAAGCTGTCCTTTGTTGGAGAAAATTTGCATCTGTAAAGAATTTCTGCTGGGGGTGGTGGCTCATGCCTGTAATCCCAGCAGACCGAGGCTAGCGGACTACCTGAGGTCAGGAGTTCTAGACCAGCCTGGCCAACATGGCGAAAACCCGTCTCTAGTAAAAACAAACAAACCAAAAAAAAAATACAAAAAAAAAAATTAGCTGGGCGTGGTGGCACGTGCCTGTAATCCCAGCTACTCGGGAGGCTGAGGCAGGAGAATCGCTTGAACCCAGGAAGCAGAGGTTGCAGTGAGCTGAGATCACGCCATCTTGTCAGAGCGAATCTATGTCTCAAAAAAAAAAAAAAAAAAAGAATCCGTATTAACATAGCTGGACATAGCTGGATCTTTTTCTTCCAGACCCTCCCAATCCTTAAGAGATTAACTAAGATCTGAATAGAAAACATTTGTCAGCCTGGCATGGTGGCTCACGCCTGTAATCCCAGCAGTTTGGGAGGCCGAGGTGGGTGGATCACCTGAGGTCAGGAGTTCGAGACCAGCCTGACCAATATAAAGAAACCCTGTCTCTACTAAAAATACAAAATTAGCCAGGCGTGGTGGCAGGTGCCTGTAATCCCAGCTACTCGGGAGGCTGAGGCAGGAGAATTGCTTGAACCCGGGAGGCAGAGGTTGCAGTGAGCCGAGATCATGCCACTGCCCTCCAGCCTTGGTGACAGAGCAAGACTCCGTCTCAAAAAAAAAAAAAAAAATATATATATATATATATATATATATACACACACACACATATATATACATATATATACATACACATATATATATATACACACACACATATATATATTTTACAGAGTCCGACTCTTTTCATCTACGCTAATTGAATTGGAACAGAGATTAACATGTAAATAGTTCTCTTTGGAGAACTTAACATACTCGATTCTTGGAGACATGCTTTTTACTTGTAAAACGGTCTGTTCAGGTGAGGTAAGAACTTGGTAGGCGGGGCACCTCGGCTCACGTCTCTATTCTCACCACTTTGGGCAGGAGAATCGCTTGAACCCGGGAGGTGGAGGTTGCAGTGAGCCGAGATCGCGCCACTGCACTCCAGCCTGGGCGACAGAGAAAGACTCTGTCTCAAAACAAAACAAAACAAAAAAACAACAAAAAAAAAGATCTTGGTCTTTTTTGTCTGCAACAGATAATGAGATGACAGGGGAAAAAAAAAAGAACAATTGCTCTCCTTGGAAGCTCCGTCCTATTTTTACGGAGGTAGGAGGAAACCTCTTCTAGAGCTTGTTGACATCAAAGGGTTTCTTTGTTTGTTTTTTGGTTTTTTTTTGAGACGGAGTCTTGCTCTGTCTCCAGGCTGGAGTGCAGTGGCACCATCTCTGCTCACTGCAACCTCCGCTTCCCAGGTTCAAGTGATTCTCCTGCCTCAGTCTCCCAAGTAGCTGGGACTACAGGCGCCCGCCAGGCACCACACCCAGCTAATTTTTTTTTTTTTGTATTTTTTTTTAGTAGAGACGGGGTTTCACTGTGTTAGCCAGGATAGTCTGGATATCCTGACCTCGTGATCCACCCGCCTCGGCCTCCCAAAGTGCTGGGATGACAGGCGTGAGTCACCGCGCCCGGCATGAAAGGGTTTTTCATTTAAAATCCTCGTTCTACCACGGAGCCCTGTGTTGGGGTAAAAGATCATGATTTCCCTCACTCTCCATCATTCTTGCTTTGAATCTGAGAAGGAAGAAGAAGGCGGCCTCTATTTTAGGATCAGCCGAAAATTTCCAGAAAGGGGAAAGAAAACTCATTCTGTAAACACAAAAAAGAAGAGAAAAAAGTATAAGCGGTACATACAAAACGCAAAGATATTGCATAATTTTCCATGACTGCAAAACGTCCTGTAAACCAAAAAGGACGTATCTGAGACAGGTCTCAGTCCATTTAGAAAGTTCATTTTGCCGAGGTTACGGACGCGTGCCCATGACAGAGCCTCAGGAAGTCGCGATGACAGGTGCTCTGGATACACAGGGCACAATTTGCTTTCATACATTTTTTTTTTTTTATTTTGGGAGCGAATCCAGTCTTGCTCTGTCGCCCAGGCGGCAGTGCAATGGTGCGATCTCGGCTCACTCTCACTGCAACCTCCGCCTCCCGGGTTCAAGCGATTCTCCTGCCTCAGCCTCCTGAGTAGCTGGGATTACAGGTGCCACCACCACGCCCAGCTAATTTTTGTATTTTTAGTAGAGACAGGGTTTCACCATGTTGGCCAGGCTGGTCTCGAACTCCTGGCCTAAAGTGATTCACCTGCCTCAGCCTCCCAAAGTGCTGGGATAACAGGCGTGAGCCACTGCACCAGGCCTTTTTTTTTTTTTTTTTGGAAATCCAGTCTTGTCCTGTCGCCCAGGCTGGAGTGCAATGGTGCAATCTCAGCTCACTCTCACTGCAACCTCCACCTCCCGGGTTCCAGCGATTCTCCTGCCTCAGCCTCCTGAGTAGCTGGGATTACAGGCGCTCACCACCACGCCCAGCTAATTTTTGCATTTTTAGTAGAGACGGGCTTTCACCATGTTGGCCAGGCTGGTCTTGAACTCCTGGCCTCAAGTGATCCATCTGCCTCAGCCTCCCAAAGTGCTGGGATGATGGGAGTGAGCCACTGCGCCCAGCCTTTTTTTTTTTTTTTTTTTTTTTTGAGATCCAGTCTTGCTCTGTCGCCCAGGCTGGAGTGCAGTGGTGCCATCTCAGCTCACTCTCACTGCAACCTCCACCTCCCGAGTTCAAGCGATTCTCCTGCCTCAGCTTCCTCAGCAGCTGGGATTACAGGCGTGGACCACCACACGCAGCTCATTTTTGTATTTTTTTTTTTTTTTTTTTGAGACAGGATCTCGTTCTGTAGCCAAGGCTGGAGTGCAGTGGTGCGATCTCGGCTCACTGCAACTTCTGTCACCCAGATTCAAGCGATTCTCCTGCCTCAACCTCCCGAGTAGCTGAGATTACAGGCACCTGCCACCGCACCCGGCTAATTTTTGTATTTTCAGTAGAGACAGGGTTTCATCATGTTGGCCAGGCTGTTTTCGAACTCCTGGCCTCAAGTGATCCACCTGCCTTGGCCTCCCAAAGTGCTGGGATGACAGGCATGAGCCACCGCGTCCGCCGCTTTTGTACATTTTAGGGAGATATGAGACATCAATCAATACGTGTAAGATATGCATTGATGATGTCCGGTAAGTCCTTAAGTGACAAAAGGTTTCATTTGAGTCCTTGATCAGTCTTCCACAGAATACACAGTTTAGTCTGGCTCAGTAAATCTGCATTTTTTTTTTTTTTTTGAGACAGAGTCTCGCTCTGTCGCCCAGGCTGGAGTTCAGTGGCGCGATCTCGGCTCACTGCAACCTCCGCCTCCCGGGTTCAAGCTGTTCTCCTGCCTCAGCCTCCCGAGTAGCTGGGACTACAGGCGCCCACCACCGTGCCTGGCTAATTTTTTTGTATTTTTAGTAGAGACGGGGTTTCACCGTGTTAGCCAGGATGGTCTCTATCTCCTGACCTCGTGATCTGCCCGTCTCGGCCTCCCAAAGTGCTGGGATTACAGGCATGAGCCACCGCACCTGGACCTAAATCTGCATTTTTACGTGAACAATAGTGCAGAGGAGCCAGGTGCGGTGGCTCATCCCTGTAATTCCAGCTCTTCGGGAGTCCGAGTCGGGTGGATCACCTGAGGTCAGGAGTTCGAGACCAGCCTGGCCAACATGGTGGAACCCCCGTCTCTACTGAAAATACAAAAATTAGTCAGGTGGGGTGTGGTGGTGGGTGCCTGTAATCCCAGCTACTCAGGAGGTTGAGGCAGGAGAATCGCTTGAATCTCGCAGGCAGAGGTTGCAGTGAGCCGAGATCACGCCACTGCACTTCAGCCTGGGCAACAGAGCGAAACTGTTAAAAAAAAAAAAAAAAGGGGAGAGGAAACAATCAGACTTTGAATTCTGTTTGTCCTTTGTCTCCGAGGATTTCCTTGTGGCCAAATTGCGAGGGAGATATGTAGTTCTTTTTTTTTTTGTTTTGTTTTGTTTTTCGAGATGGAGTCTCTCTCTGTCACCCAGGCTGGAGTGCAATGGCACGATCTCAGCTCACTGCAACCTCCGCCTCCTGGGTTCAAGCAATTCTACTTCCTCAGCCTCCTGAGTAGCTGGGATTACAGGCACGCACTACCATGCCCAGCTAATTTTTGTATTTTTAGCAGAGAAAGGGTTTCTCCACGTTGGCCAGGCTGCTCTCAAACTCCTGGCTTCAAGTGATCCACCAGCCTCGGCCTCCCAAAGTGCTGGGATTATAGGAGTGAGCCACCGCGCCCGGCCCCGGTATGTAATTTTTAAAATCTTTGTAGTACCTTATTTACGAATAAAATGGGAGGCAGGATCGCCTGAGACAGTCTTCACTATGACCTTTCCCTTGCCCTCGTGATTTTGGGGTCCTGAGATTTATTTACCTTTCACAGTTTACAGCAGGAAAATCCGTGGAGACAGCAGATCTGAGAAGCGTCGATGCTTGCGTAGAACCCTGTACATGCTTCCTTTGGCCTGTCAGTAATGTGGTTGGGGATTTTTTTTTTTTAAGTGAAGTCTAAAGAACTGAAACGTTTTGCTCCGTAATGATGAACCAGGATAGAAGTGAGAACTCAGGGCAGAAGAATCTGAATGAGGAACTGTCTGACCTATGACAGATTTAACATGTCACGTTCCCTCTGAGACAGTGCACACATCCTTCTGAAGCAGCGTGACAAGGTACATCCTCCTGAAGGGTCTCCAGGCAGAAGAGACGCATGAACCTGTCAAAAAAAAGAGCCGGCCGGGCACGGTGGCTCACGCCTGTAATCCCAGCACTGTGGTAGGCTGAGGCGGGGGGATCATGAGGTCAGGAGTTCGAGACCAGCCTGGCCAACATGGTGAAACCCCTCTTTGCTAAAAATACAAAAATTAGCTGGGTGTAGTGGTGGGTGCCTCTAGTCTCAGCTACTCAGGAGGCCGAGGCAGGAGAATCGCTTGAACCCAGGAGGCTGAGGTTGCAGTGAGCCAAGATCGCGCCACTGCACTCCAGCCTGGGCGACAGAGCGACAGTCCATCTCAAAAACAAACAAACAAAAAACAGCCAACACTGTAAAATATTTAAAGAGGTTTATCCTGAGCCAAATATGAGTGAGCAAGGCCCAGGGGAAATAGTCTAAAGAGATCCTGAGAACACATATCCAAGCTGGCTGAGCGGCAGCTTGGTTTTATATGTTTTTGTTTGTTTATTTTTTTGTCTACTTATTTTACTTTATTTTATTTATTTATTTATTTATTTATTTATTTATTTATTTATTTATTTTGAGATGAAGCCTCACTCAGTCTGTTACGCTGGAGTGCAGTGGCGCAATCTCAGCTCACTGCAACCTCTGTCTCCCGGATTCAAGCGATTCTCCTGCCTCAGCCTCCCGAGTAGCTGGGACTACAGGGGCCCGCCATCATGCCCAGCTAATTTTTGTATTCTTTTTTTTTTTTTTTTTTTTTTGAGACAGAGTCTTGCTCTGTTGCCCAGGCTGGAGTGCAGTGGCGCGATCTCCACTCACGGCAAGCTCCACCTCCCGGGTTCACGCCATTCTCCTGCCTCAGCCTCCCGAGTAGCTGGGACTACAGGCGCCCGCCACCATGCCCGGCTAATTTTTTTTGTATTTTTAGTAGAGACGGGGTTTCACCATGTTGGCCAGGCTGGTCTCAAACTCGTGACCTCACGTGATCTGCTCACCTCGGCCTCCCAAAGTGCTGGGATTACAGGCGTGAGACACCATGTCTGGCTATTTTATTTTATTTGTTTTATTTTTTGAGACAGAGTCTCACTCTGTCGCCCAGGCTGGAGTGCAGTGGAGCGATCTCAGCTCACTGCAACCTCTGCCTCCAGAGTTGAAGCAATTCTCCTGCCTCAGCCTCCCAAGTAGCTGGCATTACAGAGGTACGCCACCACGCTGGCTAAATTTTGTTTGTTTGTTTTTGTTTTTCAGTAGACACAGGGTTTCACCATGTTGGCCAGGCTGCTCTCGAACTCCTGACCTCACATGATCTGCCTGCCTCAGCCTCCAAAAGTACTGGGATTACAGCTGTGAGCCACCTCACCCAGCCAGCAGCTTGGTTTTATGTTTGTTTGTTTATTTATTTATTTATTTATTTTTAATTTTTGGAGACGGAGTCTTGCTCTGTTGCCTGGGCTGCAGTGCAGTGGCATGATCTCGGCTCATGGCAACCTCTGCCTCCTGGGTTCCAGTGATTCTCCTGCCTCAGCCTCCCGAGTAGCTGGGAGTACAGGCGCCCACCATCATACCCAGCTAGTTTTTGTATTTTTAGTAGAGACGGGGTTTCACCATATTGTCCAGGCTGATCTTGAACTCCTGTCCTCAAGTGATCCACCCACCTGAGCCTCTCAAAGTGCTGGGATTACAGGCGTGAGCCTCTGCACCCAGCCAAGAGACAGTTTTGCAGGACCATTTCAAAATATGTCAAATAAATATATTTTGGGGTGAAATGTATTTTGGAGTGGCATATACTGATTTCCCACAGTCTTATCTGGGGAGGCATATCCTGGCCTCCTAGAAAGGTTACACAGTAGCAGACAGGTGTGGTGGGTCACGCCTGCAATCCCAGCCCTTTGGGAGGCCGAGGCAGGTGGATCACCAGGTCAGGAGATCGAGACCATCCTGACCAACATGGAGAAACCCCGTCTCTACTAAAAATACAAAAATTAGCCAGGTGTGGTGGTGCATGCCTGTAATCTCAGCTACTTGGGAGGCTGACGCAGGAGGATCACTTGAACCCGGGAGGTGGAGGTTGCAGTGAGCTGAGATCGTGCCATTGCACTCCAGCCTGGGCAACAGAGCAAGACCATCTCCAAAATAATAATAATAATTAAAAATAATAATAATAAGTAGTGCAAGAGAAGTACACAAATATTCGAAACATTTAGTGACTCAGCAGAGGGGGCCAGTCTCACAGAACGAGAACTCTACACCTGTTACCACCACCTGGGGAGTTGTATGTGTTGTATCTGAATCTCAAGGTCAGGCCCACCCAGACAGAACGTGCATCTCTAGGGTGCCACAGGAGAGTCTGTCCAGTGCCCAGAAACACCTGCAAGACCCAGAAGCAGGCTCCAAGAAGCGGGGTGCCGCAATCCAGTGGGGTAAGCGGCCACATCCCTATGTCATGTGGGCTACAGATGAGCGGGGGGGGCGGGGGCAGGAGAAGAAGAAACAGGTGTGGCCTACATGCTTTTACTTCCCCTTAGCAAGTGAGATTCCTCTTGGCAGAGGAATGGTCTGAGAGACACAATCGTTTTCTTTCTTTTTTTTTTTTTTTTGAGTTGCAATCTTGCTTTGTCACCCAGGCTGGAGGGCAGTGGTGCGATCTTGGCTCACTGCAACCTCTCGCCTCCTGGGTTCCAGCGATTCTCTTGCCTTAGCATCCCGGGTAGCCGGGATTATAGGCGCCCACTGCCCCACCTGGCTAATATTTGTATTTTTAGTAGAGACGGGGTTTCACCGTATTAGCCAAGCTGATCCCAAACTCCTGACCTCAGGTGATCCGCCTGCTTTGGCCTCCCAAAGTGCTGCAATTACAGGCATGAGCCACTGCGCCCGGCCAAGAGACGCAGTCTTTCAGAGAGGAAGTTTGGAGCAGGAACCTCAGGGTGGCCAGATGGTTCCCACCAGGTGCAGACGCTTGAACTAAACATTCCACAAAGGCCGGGTGCAGTGGCTCACGCCTGTAATCCCAGCACTTTGAGAAGCTGAGGCGGGCAGATCACCTGAGGTCAGGAGTTCGAGCCTAGCCTGGCCAACATGGCAAAACAGCATCTCTACTAAAAATGCAAAATTAGCCTGGCATAATGGCGGGCGCCTGTAATCCCAGCTACTCGGGAGGCTGGAGCAGGAAAATCGCTTGAACCCAGGAGGCGGAAGTTGCAGTGAGCTGAGATTGCACCACTGCACTCCAGCCTGGGCGACAGAGCGAGACTCCGTCTCAAAAAAAAAAAAAAAAAAAAAAAAAAAAAAAAAAAAAAAATTTTAAATACATTAATTTGGTTCATAAAGGCGGGACAACTCAAAATGGAGGCTTCCAGGCTATAAATGAATTTAAACATTTTCTGGCTGACAATTGGTTGAGTTTGTAGCTGCTCCTCCTCCTCCTCCTTTTCCTCCTCCTTCTCCCCACCTCCTCCTCTTCCTCCTCCTCCTTCTTCTTCTCTTCTTTCTTCTTCTTCTCCTTCCCCTTCTACTTTCTTCTTCCTCCTCCTTTTTCTTCTTCTTCCTTATGGGCTTGGATAAAAGTATATTGACATGGATCCACCATTTGTAGAATCATACAGAGTAGCTTCTTTTCCTCCTCCTCCTTCTCCTCCTCCTTCTCCTCCTCCTCCTCCTTCTCCTTCTCCTCCTCCTCCTCCTTCTCCTCCTCCTCCTCCTCCTTCTCCTCCTCCTCCTTCTCCTTCTCCTCCTCCTCCTCCTCCTCCTCCTCCTCCTTCTCCTCCTCCTCCTTCTCCTCCTCCTCCTTCTCCTCCTCCTCCTCCTCCTTCTCCTCCTCCTCCTTCTCCTCCTCCTCCTCCTCCTTCTCCTCCTCCTCCTCCTCCTTCTCCTCCTCCTCCTCCTCCTCCTCCTCCTTCTCCTCCTCCTTCTCCTTCTCCTCCTCCTTCTCCTCCTCCTCCTCCTCCTTCTCCTCCTCCTCCTCCTCCTCCTTCTCCTCCTCCTCTTGCTCCTTCTCCTCTTCCTCCTTCTCCTCCTCCTCCTCCTTCTCCTCCTCCTGCTGCTTCTTCCTCTTCTTCTTCCTTTTTTTGCCTAAAGGAGTATTAAGAGTAGTTTCACTGCCCTAAAAATCCTCTGAGGTCCATGTATTCATCTCTCCCTCTGCCCAATGCCTACCAACTCCGGATCTTTTTACTATTTGCATGATTTTGTCCTTTCCACGGTGTCCAAGTGTTAGAATGACTCCGTCTGCAGCCATCTCAAGGTGGCTTCTTTCCCTTAGTCATAAGTATTTAAAATTCATTCACGTCGTTTTATGTACTCACCCTTTTTTTCTTCCTCTTCTTTTTTTTTTTTTTTTTCACTTGCCTTTTATAGCTGTTGCAAAAGTCAAGATTTTTAAAAAAGTATAAAAGAGCAGGGCCGGGCATGGTGGCTCATGCCTGTAATCCCAGCACTTTGGGAGGCTGAGGCAGGTGGATCACGAGGTCAGGAGATAGAGACCATCCTGGCCAACACGGTGAAACCCTGTCTCTACTAAAAATACAAAAAAAAAAAAAAGCTGGGTGTGGTGGTGGGCGCCTGTAGTCCCAGCTACTTGGGAAGCTGAGGCACGAGAATGGTGTGAACCTGGGAGGTGGAGGTTGCAGTGAGCCGAGATCGCGCCACTGCACTCCAGCCTGGGTGACAGAGCGTGACTCCGTCTCAAAAAAGAAAAAAAAAAAGTACAAAAGAGCAAAACAAAACAAAAAAACGAGTTATGAAAATGAAAACCTGAGCCATCCTTTCTTATTGTATTTCCCCAAATCCACTAATTATTAACAGAAAGTAAAGCTATGAGAAATGAATAAAAGTGACTGCAATTTCCTTGAAATGTGTTAGAACCCAACTTTAGTGTCAGCTATGGGTTCCCTTGTGAAGGTCAGCTGAGCCATGACCCATGAACCATGGAAGCTTGACTCTAGATTGACCATCTTGAGACGCCAAAGATGTACACGTCCTAATCCCATGTGGTAGACAGAATAATGTCCCCAGAGATGTCCACAGCCTAGTCCCATCTGGTAGGCAGAATAATGGCCCTGCAGACCTTCCCCAGCTGGCCACGACCCCTCATTTGACCAGGTCAGCAGCTGACCACCATTCTGGGTTTGTTTCCCCAAATCACCTCCCTTGGGTCCCCTGCCAGGAATGTCCTGGGAGAGCCACCCTTCTCACTGTGTGACATTTTCTCTCCTGCAGCTCTTCCCTTCCCTCTGACCAGCACCATGCTTCTCCTGGTGACAAGCCTTCTGCTCTGTGAGTTGCCACACCCAGCATTCCTCCTGATCCCAGAGAAATCGGGTAAGTATGGAAACCTGGCTGAACCTTCCCTGCGGCCCCTGTTTAGATGTCCTGCATCTGGAGACCTATCTGGATACCTGGGTCCATCTGCTTTTCATCTCTAATATTTATGAGGGACCCAGTAAGCACCAGCCAACCCACCAGAAGCTCAGAGCTCCTCTTGTCCTCACCTCCTTTTCTGCTGTTAATTCCCATCCACCCATTCTACAGATGAGAAAACAGAGGCTCAGAGACCTCCATGGTTTAACCCAACGACCATCCAGGTAGTGATGGGGCCAGGATGAGGACCCATGTCTGCATGGAGCCAAAGTGTTTCTTTCTTCCTTCCTTCCTTCCTTCCTTCCTTCCTTTTCCTTCCTTCCTTCCTTTTTTGCTTCCTTCCTTTTTCCTCCCTCCCTTCTTCCCTCCCTTGCTTCCTTCTCTTCCTCCTGCCCTCCCTCCTTCCATCCTTCCTTCTCTCCTTCCTTCCATCCTTCTCTCCCTCCTGATTCATTTCTTCTTTTTCTCTTTCTTTCTTTCTTTCTTTCTTTCTTTCTTTCTATCTTTCTTTCTTTCTTTCCTTCCTTCCTTCTTTTTCTTTCTTCCTTCCCTCCTTCCCTCTCTTTCTTCCTTCCATTGTTTCTTTCCTTCCTTCTTTCTTCCTTTCTTTCTTTCCTTCTTTCTTCCTTCCTTCCCTCCTTCCCTCTCTGCCTCTTTCTTCCTTCCATTGTTTCTTTCTTTCCTTCCTTCCCTCCCTCCCTCCTTTCTTTCTTTCTTCTTTGTTTCTTCTCCTTTCTTTCTTTCTTTATTTCCTTCTTTCTTCCCTTCTTCCTTCCTTCTTTTTTCTTTCTTTCTTTTTTTCTTTCTTCTTCTTCTTTGTTTTTCTTTCTTTCTTTCTTTCTTTCTTTCTTTCTTTCTTTCTTTCTTTCTTTCCTTCCTTCCTTCCTTCCTTCCTTCCTTCCTTCCTTCCTTTCTTTTCTTTCTTCTCTTCCTTTTCTTTCTTTTTCTCTTTCTTTTTCTTTCTTTTCAGAGTCTCCCTCTTGTTGCCCAGGCTGGAGTGCAATGGCTCAATCCCAGCTCACTGCAAACTCATCCCCCCGGGTTCAAGCGATTCTCCTGCCTCAGCCTCCCGAGTAGCTGGGAATACAGGTGCCTGCCACCAGGCCCGGCTAATTTTTTGTATTTTTAGTAGAGATGGGGTTTTGTCATGTTGGCCAGGCTGGTCTCAAACTCCTGGCCTCAGGTGATCCACCTGCTTTGGCCTCCCAAAGTGCTGGGATTACAGGCGCCAGCCACCATGCCCAGCTAATTTTTGTATTTTTAATAGAGACGGGATTTTGTCATGTTGGCCAGGCTGGTCTCAAACTCCTGGCCTCAGGTGATCCCCCGCCTCGGCCTCCCAAAGTGCTGGGATTACAGCTGTGAGTCACCACACCCAGCCTCTTGTTTTTTGACTTCTTAATAATAGCCATTGTGACTGGTGTGGAATGATAACTCATTGTGGTTTTGATTTGCATTTCCAGGAGGGACCCTCTTGACTGAGGTCGTCAGGGCCTGCTTCAGGAAAATATTTCCAGGTGTTTGTGACCTGGTTCAGGGAAGAGAGACAATGACAGCTTTCTGTTTCTGCAATTTTCTCAAATTCCTTCGGCTTTATTTTAAACTGCCAAGTTCCATAATTTGGGAAGCGTGTTCAAAGCCACATCACTCTGGATAAAGAGTCTTTTCCTGTTCTCATTCAAGCGGTTTTATTTCTCTCTCTCTTTTTTTTTTTTTTTTTTTTGAGACAGGATCTCGCTCTGTCACCCAGGCTGGAGTGCAGTGGTGCGATCTCGGCTCACTGCAGCCTCAACTTTCTGGGATCAAGTATCCTCCCACTTCAGCCTCCCAAGTAGCTGGGACTACAAAAATATACCACCACACCAAGCTAATTAAAATTTTTTTTTTAATTTTATAGAGATGGGATCTTGCTATGTTGCCAAGACTGGTTTTTGATTTCTCTTTCTTTTTTTTTGAGATGGAGTCTTGTTCTGTCTCCCAGGCTGGAGTGCAGTGGCACGATCTCGGCTCACTGCAGCCTCCACCTCCCAGGTTCAACCGATTCTCCTGCCTCAGCCTCCTGAGTAGCTGGGATTACAGGAACCCACCACCATGTCCACCTAATTTTTTTGTATTTTTAGTAGAGATAGGGTTTCACCATGTTGGCCAGGCTGGTCTCGAACTCCTGACCTCAGGTGATCCGCCCACCTCAGCCTCCCAAAGTGCTGGGACTGCAGGCATGAGCCACCGAGCCCGGCCGGTTTTTGATGATTTCTGCAGTAAACCTCTCTATGTGGAGAAAGAGCAAGCTGGGACTACAGACGTGCACCACCACGCCTGCCTCGTTTAAGTTTATTTTTTAAATTTTTTTTTTAAGAGATGCGATCTTGCTATGTTGCCCAGACGGATCTCAACCTACTGGGCTCAAGTCAGCTTTTTGCCTCAGCCTCCCAAGGTGCTGGCATTAGAGGCGTGAGCCACCACCCCCAGTCTTCAGGTGATGTTTGAGTATTTCCGCAGTAGAAATCTCCTTTTTCAGAAACAGCAAGGGGGCTGAGAAAAGGAGGGAAGATGCACAAGGGAGGAACAGATACCTGAGGATGTGGGACGTCCTGGGGCCACGTGGGTGAGAGGAAAGTCAGCAGGCTCCAGCCCTGAACTTCACCTCCCAGAGCCGGGTGGGAGGAGAGAAAACAGGGTCGGCCAGGCGCGGTGGCTCACGCCTGTAATCCCAGCAGTTTGGGAGACCGAGGTGGGTGGATTACCTGAGGTCGGGAGTTCGAGACCAGCCTGACCAACATGGTGAAACCCCCGTCTCTACTAAAAATACAAAAATTAGCTGGGCGTGGTGGTCGGCACCTGTAATCCCAGCTACTCAGGAGGCTGAGGCAGGAGAATCACTTGAACCCGGGTGGCAGAGCTTGCAGTGAGCGAAGATCGCGCTATTGCACTCCAGCCTGGGTGACAGAGCCAGACTCCATCTCAAAAAAAAAAAAAAAAAAAAAGGAAAAGAGGAAATTCTGAATCCAGTGCCCGCTCCTTGCAGATCCACGAACAGCAGTACCAGCCTCTAGTCTCAATGTGAGGTTTGACTCCAGGACGATGAATTTAAGCTGGGACTGCCAAGAAAATACAACCTTCAGCAGGTGTTTCTTAATTGACAAGAAGAACAGAGTTGTGGAACCCAGGGTGAGAGGAATTTCCCATGCTCAACCCCTGTCCTTTACACAGCCCTTTCCGAGTTAAAAGCAAAAGGGTCAACCAGGCACGGTGGCTCATGCCTGTAATCCTGGCACTTTGGGAGGCGGAGGCGGGCGGATCACCTGAGGTCAGGAGTTCGAGACCAGCCTGACCAACATGGTGAAACCCCGTCTCTACTACAAATACAAAATTAGCCGCGCGTGCTGGTGCATGCCTATAATCCCAGCTACTCAGGAGGCTGAGGCAGGAGAATTACTCGAACTCGGGAGGCGGAGGTTGTGGTGAGCCGAGATGGCGCTATTGCACTCCAGCCTGGGCAACAAGAGCAAAAGTCTGTCTCAAAAAATAATAATAATAAATCAAATTAAATAAAAGCGAGAGGGTCACGGACACAAACAACACAAGTGTGGTATTTGGAGAAATGTCAGAGCCACAATCTCAGGGGGACTGGGAAAGTGCTGTTGGCTCATGTCTGCAATGTGTACCGGAGACTGATTCCCTGAGGCAGAGCCTATTTTACCGTATTTTAGCCCAAGAGCGTATTTTACCCCAAGATGACAGAAATCCTGGCAAATGCAGTTGGATGTGTACCTGGGTCTGTGGTGGAAGAAGGACGGAGAAAACTAAAGTGTCAGTGACTTTGTCACTGTGTCACCATCCTGGTCCCCGAAGGGATTAAGGTCAGGGTTTTTGGAACACAGGAGACAGAGACAGAAGAGCTGGGAGAGGGGAGGGAAGGAGGGAGAAACACAGAGAAAGAGAGAATAGAAGAGGAGGGAGAGGAAGAGAAATATAGATGATCGATAGATAGGTGATAGGTGATTTATTGATAGGTGATAATAGATGATTGGGAGATTGATAATCAATTCTATAGATAGATGTTACACAGATGGATAGGTGGTCTTGCTATGTTACCCCAGATGACATACATTTTTTTTTGTTTTGAGATGGAGTTTCACTCTTGTTCCCCAGGCTGGAATGCACTGGTGTGATCTTGGCTCACTGCAACCTCCACCTCCCAGGTTCAAGCGAGTCTCCTGCCTCAGCCTCCCGAGTAACTGGGATTACAGGCGCCTGCCACCATGCACGGCTACTTTTTGTATTTTTAGTAGAGACGGGGTTTCACCATGTTGGTCAGGCTGGTCTCGAACTCCTGACCTCGTGATCTGCCCCCCCCCCCCCCCCATTGGCCTCCCAAAGTGCTGGCATTACAGGTGTGAGCCACCGTGTCCGACCTTTTTTGGGATGGAGTCTCGTCTGTTGCCCAGGCTGGAGTGCAGTGGCGTGATCTCAGCTCACTGCAAACTCTGGCTCCCAGGTTCAAGAGATGTCCTGCCTCAGCCTACCGAGTAGCTGGGATTACAGGCGCCCACCACCACACCTGGCTAAGTTTTGTATTTTTAGTAGAGACAGGGTTTCACCATGTTGGCCGGGCTGGTCTCAAACTCCAGACCTTAAGTGATCCACCCGCCTCGGCCTCCCAAAGTGCTGGGATTACAGGTGTGAGCCACTGCACCTGGCCTCTAGTCTGATACTTTCAGCACTGCTAGAGTATCAGATTGAGTTTTCACCTGCAAGCTGGTATTTGGCGTATCCACTCAGAGTCGTCAGAGGAAGCATAGGGAGATGATTTCACAAAGGGAGGCAGCCGTGTGTCGCCAAATCCAGGTAAAAACCAATACCATGGCCGGGCGTGGTGGCTCATGCCTGTAATCCCAGCACTTTGGGAGGGCGAGGCCGGTGGCTCACCTGAGGTCAGGAGTTTGAGACCAGCCTGGCCAACATGCTGAAACCTTGTCTCTACTACAAATACACAAATTAGCTGGGTGTGGTGGCAGGTGTCTGTAATCTGAGCTACTCGGGAGGCTGAGGCAGGAGAATCACTTGAACCTGGGAGGCGGAGGTTGCAGTGAGCCGAGATTGCGCCAATGCCCTCCAGCCTGAAGAGTGTAGGAGACAGACGGTTGTTTCCTAATCGGCTCTGTCTGGTTGCAACTCTTCAGCTCAGTAACAACGAATGTTCGTGCACATTTCGTGAAATTTGTCTACATGAAGGAGTCACATTTGAGGTTCACGTGAATACCAGTCAAAGAGGATTTCAGCAAAAACTGCTTTATCCAAACTCAGGTAAGCAAGACAGCTCAGGGATCCGTTTACAGCACTACCCACCAGCATCCCACCAGCAGCAGAGTACATCCCGTTGAACTTCAGAGTGAAAATTGTTTTGTTTCTGCCTCTTCCCAGGAAGGGAGGGTACCGCTGCTCAGAATTTCTCCTGTTTCATCTACAATGTGGATTTCATGAACTGTACCTGGGCAAGGGGTCCGACGGCCCCCCGTGACGTCCAGTATTTTTTGTACATACAAAACTCAAAGTAAGTGTTCACCTCATGTGAAGAATTAAGAGGAATGCAGGGATGGGAGAAAAATCACGCTGGTTTTTTTTTTTTCTTTTTCTTAAGACATGGTCTTGCTCTGTTGCCCAGGCTGGAGTGCAATGGCACCATCTCGGCTCACTGCAACCTCTAACTTCTGGGTTCAAGCAATTTTCCTGCCTCAGCTTCCCAGGTAGCTGGGATTACAGGCGCCCGCCACCACATCCAGCTAAATTTTGTATTTTTAGTAGAGACAGCGTTTTGTCATGTTGCCCAGGTTGGTCTCAAACTCCTGACCTGAAGTGATCTGCCTGCCTTGGCCTCCCAAAGTGCTGGAATTACAGGCATGAGCCACCACACCAGGCTCCATATATTTATTTAGAGACAGAGTCTTGCTCTGTCACCCAGGCTGGAGTGTAGCAATGTGATCTCAGCTCCCTGCAACCTGTGCCTCCCTCCCGGGTTCAAGCGATTCTCCTGCGTCAGCCTCCTGAGTAGCTGAGACTACAGGTGCACTCCATCACACCCATCTAATTTTTGTATTTTTAGTAGAGACGGGGTTTCACCATGCTGGCCAGGCTGGTCTCAAACTCTTGACCTCAAGTGATCCGCTCGCCTTGGCCTCCCAAAGTGCTGGGATTATAGGCGTGAGCCACCGCACTGGGCCTGTTTATTTTTGTTTGTTTTGTGTCGTTTTGTTTTGTGTTTTTCTGTTTTTCAGTTTTGTTTTGTTTTGTGTTTTTGTATTTTCCTTTTGTGTTTTTGTTTTTTTTGTTTCATGTTTTTGTTGTTTTGTGTTTTTGTGGTTTTGTTTTATGTTTTTGTGTTTTGTGTTTGTTTTTGTTTTGTGTTTGTGTTTTTACTTTTGTTTTTGTTTTGGTTTGTGTTTTTTTGTTTCGTGTTTTTGTGTTTTTGTTTTTTGTGTTTTTTTGTTTTTGTGTTTTTGTTTTGTTTTGTGTTTTTTGGTTGTGTTTTTGTGTTTTGTGTTTTGTTTTGTGTTTTTGTTTTGTGTTTTGTGTTGTGTTTTTGTTTTGTTTTGTGTTTTGTGTTTTTGTGTTTTGTGTTGTGTTTTTGTTTTGTTTTGTGTTTTTGTGTTTTGTGTTGTGTTTTGTGTTTTGTTTTGTTTTCCTGATTGCTCTCTGAACACTTTCTAATCTTTCAGGAGAAAGAGGGAGATCCGGTGTCCTTATTACATACAAGACGCGGGAACCCATGTGGGATGTCACCTGGATAACCTGTCAGGATTAACGTCTCGCAATTACTTTCTGGTTAACGGAACTAGCCGAGAAATTGGCATCCAATTCTTCGATTCACTTTTGGACACAAAGAAAATAGGTGAGAATAACACATATGATTTTCCTATTGTTTATAGGTGAAATGGAATTTGCCTTAAAATCTGTGTAACTGAGGCCAGGTGTGGTGGCTCACACCTGTAATTCCAGCACTTTGGGAGGCCGAGGCAGGCCAATCACCTGAGATCGGGTGTTCGAGACCAGCCTGACCAACATGGAGAAACCCCATCTCTACTAAAAATACAAAAATTAGCCAGGCATGGTGGCACGTGCCTGTAATCCCAGCTACTCGGGAGGCTGAGGAGAATCACTTGAACCTAGGAGGTGGATGTTGCAGTGAGGTGAGATTGTGCCACTGCACTCCAGCTTGAGTGACAGAGCAAGACTCTGTCTCAAAAACAAACAAAAATTTGTGTAATTTTGGTGCTGTAACAAATTAGAACTGAGCTGATTTAACTTTCCTTTTTTTGAGATACAGTCTCACTCTGTTGCCCAGGCTGGAATGCAGTGGTGCAATCAGCTCACTGCAACCTCTGCCTCCCAGGTTCAAGCGATTCTCCTGTCTCATCCTAGTAGCTTGGATTACAGGTGCCCACCACCATGCCCAGCTAATTTTTGTATTTTTAGTAGAGACGGTGTTTCACCATCTTGGCTGGGCTGGCCTCAGTATCCCAAAGTGCTGGGATTACAGGTGTCAGCCAATGCCCCTGACCTCCCTCTTTCTCTCCTTCCTTCTTTCCTTCCTTCCTGCCTTTCTGCCTTCTTCCCTTCTTTCTTTCTTTCCTTCCTTCCTTCCCTCCCTCCCTTCCTTCCTTCCCTTTCTTCCCTCCCTCTCTCCCTTCCTTCCTTCCCTCCTTCCTTCCTTCTTCCCTCCCTCCTTCCTTCCCTCCCTCTCTCCCTCCCTTCTTCCTCTCCTTCCTTCACCTTCACTCCTTTCCTCCTTCCTTCCTCTTTTTGTTCATTTCTTCCTCACCAACATCTCTTCATGTCCCAGTGCCCCACTCCTGGCTGGCCTCTTGGAGCCAACCCCATATGCCCACACACTGTCCTCTTCCCAAGCCCGTGGACTCCTTCATCCCGTTGGACCTTCCCAGCCCTTCAGGCTCAGGACTCTCACAGAAGTGTGATTCCTGCCCACTGAGCCCATCCCCACCTCCCACCCTGGACCCCCTGCCCCACTGGGTATCTCTCCTGTACATGGTAGCTGCCCCACCTCCACTTGGACCCAGTGTAGACAGGAGGAGACCCTGCACCACCTCCACTTGGACCCAGTGTAGACAAAGAGGTGTCCCTACTCCACGTCCACCTGGACCCAGTGTAGACAGGAGGAGACCCTACACCATCTCCACCTGGACCCAGTGTAGACAAAGAGGTGTCCCTACTCCACATCCACCTGGACCCAGTGTAGACAAAGAGGTGTCCCTACTCCACATTTACCTGGACCCAGTGTAGACAGGAGGAGACACTGCCCCACCTCTACCTGGACCCAGTGTGAAGGGGGCCAGCCCCTCCACACCTGTGAGTATTTCTCGTCAGGTGGGATGAGACTGAGAGAAGAAATAAGACACAGAGACAAAGTATAGAGAAAGAACAGTGAGCCCAGGGGACCAGCGCTCAGCATACGGAGGACTGGCACCGGCACCAGTCTCTGAGTTCTCTCAGTATTTATTGATGACTATTTTCACGATCTCAGCAAGAGGAATGCGGCAGGAGGACAGGGTGATAGTGGGGAGAAGGTCAGTAGGAAAACATGTGAGCAAAGGAATCTGCGCCACAAATAAGTTCAAGGGAAGCTACTATGCCTGGATGTGCACGCAGGCCAGGTTTATGTTTCTCTCCGCCCAAACATCTCAGTGTAGTAAAGAGTAACAGAGCAGTATTGCCGCCAGCACATCTCGCCTCCAGCCACAAGGCGGTTTTCTCCTGTCAGAATAGAACGAATGTACGATCGAGTTTTACACGAGACATTCCATTCCCGGGGCAGGCAGGAGACGTAGGGCTTCCTCTTATCTCAACCGCGAGAGGACTTCCTCTTTCACTAATCCTCCTCAGCACAGAACCTTTATTGGTGTCGGGCTGGGGGTCACTCAGGTCTTTCCCTTTCCACGAGGCCATATCTCAGGCTGTCTCAGTTGGGGGAAACCTTGGACAATACCCAGGCTTTCTCGGGCAGAGGTCCCTGCGGCCTTCCGCAGTGCATTGTGTCCCAGGTTAATGGAGAATGGAGAATGGCGATGACTTTTACCAAGCACGCTGTCTGCAAACATATTGTTAACAAGGCACATCCTGCACAGCCCTAGATCCCTTAAACCCTGATTCCATACATGTTTCTGTGAGCACAAGGTTGGGGCTAAAGTTACAGATTAACAGCATCTCAAGGCAAAACAATGGTTCAAAATACAGATCAAAATGGTTTCTTACCTTCCTTTTCTACGTAGACACAGTAACAGTCTGATCTTTCTTTTTTTTTTTTTTTTTTGTTTGTTTTTCTGAGAGAGTCTCACTCTGTCGCCCACCCGGGCTGGAGTGCAGTGGCGCGTTCTTGGCTCACTGCAAGCTCCGCCTCCCGGGTTCACGCCATTCTCCTCCCTCAGCCTCCTGAGTAGCTGGGACTACAGGCTCCCACCACCACACCCGGCTAATTTTTTTGGATTTTTATTAGAGATGGGGTATCACTGTGTTAGCCAGGATGGTCTCTATCTCCTGACCTCGTGATCTGCCCACCTCGGCCTCCCAAAGTGCTGGGATTACAGGCATGAGCCACCGTGCCCAGCCCCCTGATCTCTCTTTCTTTTCCCTACACAGAGTAGACAAAGAGGTGTCCCTACTCCACGTTTACCTGGACCCAGGGTAGACAGGAGGAGACCCTGCCCCACCTCCACCTGGATGCAGTGTAGACAAAGAGGTGTCTCTACTCCATATCCACCTGGACCCAGTGTATAGACAAAGAGGTGTTCCTACTCCACGTCCACCTGGACCCAGTGTAGACAAAGAGGTGTCCCTAGTCCACATCCATCTGGACCCAGTGTAGACAGGAGGAGACCCTGCCCCATCTCCACCTGGACGCAGTGTAGTCAAAGAGGTGTCTCTACTCCACCTCCACCTGGACCCAGTGTAGACAGGAGACCCTGCCCCACCTCCACCTGGACCCAGTGTAGACAGGACCTCTCAGGTTCAGGGTTGTGTCCTGCGCCCTCATTACAGAACGATTCAACCCTCCCGGCAATGTCACTGTACATTGCAACACGACGCACTGCCTCATACGGTGGAAACAGCCCAGGACCTATCAGAAGCTGTCGTACCTGGACTTTCAGTACCAGCTGGCCGTCCACAGAAAGGTCGGTGAGAGCTCCCCGGGGCTGGGCACCAGGAGGGAGGCGTACGTGACACGCCCGCAGAGGAGCCTGGGAATCCCGGGGAAGTGGCCTGGGGGAAGGATGGGTGGGTGGTGAGCGGTGACTCTGGGGTGAACGCACTTCGGGTAGCAGAGGAAGAGGTGAAGGGTCTGTGGCTTGTGAAGCCACCTTGAAGGAGGTGGCAGGGAGGATGGACAAGGATGATCCTGCAACCATGGAACCAGGAAGTGGACCGGGAGGTGTGGGGGACGATACCACAGGCCAGGGAGAGCCTCTGCTCCACCTCCAGCTGGACGCAGTGTAGACAGAAGGAGACCCTGCCCCATGTCTACCTGGACCCAGTGTAGATAGGAGACCCCACCCCACCTCCATCTACACCCAGTGTAGACAGAAGGAGACTCTGCCCCATGTCTACCTGGACCCAGTGTAGATAGGAGACCCCACCCCACCTCCACCTCCACCCAGTGTAGACAGAAGGAGACTCTGCCCCATGTCTACCTGGACCCAGTGTAGATAGGAGACCCCACCCCACCTCCACCTCCACCCAGTGTAGACAGAAGGAGACTCTGCCCCATGTCTACCTGGACCCAGTGTAGATAGGAGACCCCACCCCACCTCCACCTCCACCCAGTGTAGACAGAAGGAGACTCTGCCCCATGTCTACCTGGACCCAGTGTAGATAGGAGGAGACCCCACCCCACCTCCACCTCCACCCAGTGTAGACAGAAGGAGACTCTGCCCCATGTCTACCTGGACCCAGTGTAGATAGGAGGAGACCCCACCCCACCTCCACCTACACCCAGTGTAGACAGGAGGAGACCCTGCCTCACCTCCACCTACACCCAGTGTAGACAGGAGGAGACCCCGCCCCACCTCCACCTACACCCAGTGTAGACAGGAGGAGACCCCGCCCCACCTCCACCTACACCCAGTGTAGACAGGAGGAGACCCCGCCCCACCTCCACCTACACCCAGTGTAGACAGGAGGAGACCCCACCCCACCTCCACCTACACCCAGTGTAGACAGGAGGAGACCCCACCCCACCTCCACCTATACCCAGTGTAGACAGGAGGAGACCCCACCCCACCTCCACCTACACCCAGTGTAGACAGGAGGAGACCCTGCCCCACCTCCACCTACACCCAGTGTAGACAAGAGGAGATCTTGTCCCACAACCACCTGGACCCAGTGTAGACAAGGAGAGCCTGCTCCATATCTGCCTGGACGACAGGAGAATACCCTGCCCCAAGGCCAGTGGGCCCTTTCTGGATGGGTCACAGGAAGATATCTGGCCAGGAAGAATTCCGTGTTGGCAGCTCCTCATCCTACCTGTCTTGTAGATTCGGGGTTTGTGGAGGGAGACCTGCCCGCCGCTCCTCAGGGACTCTTTCCCATTCGGTGTCCACACCAGGGGAGACACTGTGTGAACCATCTAAAGGGTTTTAGAAATGGGAACAGTGAGCCTTGTATTATGTTTTGTTTTGTTTCTAGAATACCCAGCCTGGCACGGAAAACCTACTGGTAAGTGAAACCACAGACCCTACTGACGACCCTCAGTGTAAACCTACAGTCCCCTATCACCAGACCTAGTGTAACCCTACAGTCCCCTATCACCACACCTAGTGTAACCCTACAGTCCCCTATCACCAGACCTAGTGTAATCCTACAGTCCCCTATTCACCACACCTAGTGTAACCCTACAGTCCCCTATCACCAGACCTAGTGTAACCCTACAGTCCCCTATCACCACACCTAGTGTAACCCTACAGTCCCCTATCACCAGACCTAGTGTAACCCTACAGTCCCCTATCACCAGACCTAGTGTAACCCTACAGTCCCCTATTCACCACACCTAGTGTAACCCTACAGTCCCCTATCACCACACCTAGTGTAAACCTACAGTCCCCTATCACCAGACCTAGTGTAACCCTACAGTCCCCTATCACCACACCTAGTGTAACCCTACAGTCCCCTATTCACCACACCTAGTGTAACCCTACAGTCCCCTATTCACCAGACCTAGTGTAACCCTACAGTCCCCTATCACCACACCTAGTGTAACCCTACAGTCCCCTATTCACCAGACCTAGTGTAACCCTACAGTCCCCTATCACCAGACCTAGTGTAACCCTACAGTCCCCTATCACCACACCTAGTGTAACCCTACAGTCCCCTATCACCAGACCTAGTGTAACCCTACAGTCCCCTATCACCACACCTAGTGTAACCCTACAGTCCCCTATCACGAGACCTAGTGTAACCCTACAGTCCCCTATCACCACACCTAGTGTAACCCTACAGTCCCCTATCACGAGACCTAGTGTAACCCTACAGTCCCCTATCACCACACCTAGTGTAACCCTACAGTCCCCTATCACGAGACCTAGTGTAACCCTACAGTCCCCTATCACCACACCTAGTGTAATCCTACAGTCCCCTATCACCGCACCTAGTGTAACCCTACAGTCCCCTATCACCACACCTAGTGTAATCCTACAGTCCCCTATCACCACACCTAGTGTAACCCTACAGTCCCCTATCACCACACCTAGTGTAACCCTACAGTCCCCTATCACCACACCTAGTGTAACCCTACAGTCCCCTATCACCAGACCTAGTGTAACCCTACAGTCCCCTATCACCACACCTAGTGTAACCCTACAGTCCCCTATCACCACACCTAGTGTAACCCTACAGTCCCCTGTCACCACACCTAGTGTAACCCTACAGTCCCCTATCACCAGACCTAGTGTAACCCTACAGTCCCCTATCACCACACCTAGTGTAACCCTACAGTCCCCTATCACGAGACCTAGTGTAACCCTACAGTCCCCTATCACCACACCTAGTGTAACCCTACAGTCCCCTATCACCACACCTAGTGTAACCCTACAGTCCCCTATCACCACACCTAGTGTAACCCTACAGTCCCCTATCACCACACCTAGTGTAACCCTACAGTCCCCTATCACCACACCTAGTGTAACCCTACAGTCCCCTATCACCACACCTAGTGTAACCCTACAGTCCCCTATCACGAGACCTAGTGTAACCCTACAGTCCCCTATCACCACACCTAGTGTAATCCTACAGTCCCCTATCACGAGACCTAGTGTAACCCTGCAGTCCCCTATCACCACACCTAGTGTAACCCTACAGTCCCCTATCACGAGACCTAGTGTAACCCTACAGTCCCCTATCACCACACCTAGTGTAACCCTACAGTCCCCTATCACGAGACCTAGTGTAACCCTACAGTCCCCTATCACCACACCTAGTGTAACCCTACAGTCCCCTATCACCACACCTAGTGTAACCCTACAGTCCCCTACTCACCAGACCTAGTGTAACCCTGCAGTCCCCTATCACCACACCTAGTGTAATCCTACAGTCCCCTATCACCACACCTAGTGTAACCCTACAGTCCCCTGTCACCACACCTAGTGTAACCCTACAGTCCCCTATCACCAGACCTAGTGTAACCCTACAGTCCCCTATCACCACACCTAGTGTAACCCTACAGTCCCCTATCACCACACCTAGTGTAACCCTACAGTCCCCTATCACCACACCTAGTGTAACCCTACAGTCCCCTATCACCACACCTAGTGTAACCCTACAGTCCCCTATCACCACACCTAGTGTAACCCTACAGTCCCCTATCACCACACCTAGTGTAACCCTACAGTCCCCTATCACCACACCTAGTGTAACCCTACAGTCCCCTATCACCACACCTAGTGTAACCCTACAGTCCCCTATCACGAGACCTAGTGTAACCCTACAGTCCCCTATCACCACACCTAGTGTAATCCTACAGTCCCCTATCACCACACCTAGTGTAACCCTACAGTCCCCTACTCACCAGACCTAGTGTAACCCTGCAGTCCCCTATCACCACACCTAGTGTAATCCTACAGTCCCCTATCACCACACCTAGTGTAACCCTACAGTCCCCTGTCACCACACCTAGTATAACCCTACAGTCCCCTATCACCAGACCTAGTGTAACCCTACAGTCCCCTATCACCACACCTAGTGTAACCCTACAGTCCCCTATCACCACACCTAGTGTAACCCTACAGTCCCCTATCACCACACCTAGTGTAACCCTACAGTCCCCTATCACCACACCTAGTGTAACCCTACAGTCCCCTATCACCACACCTAGTGTAACCCTACAGTCCCCTATCACCACACCTAGTGTAACCCTACAGTCCCCTATCACCACACCTAGTGTAACCCTACAGTCCCCTATCACCACACCTAGTGTAACCCTACAGTCCCCTATCACCACACCTAGTGTAACCCTACAGTCCCCTATCACCACACCTAGTGTAACCCTACAGTCCCCTATCACGAGACCTAGTGTAACCCTACAGTCCCCTATCACCACACCTAGTGTAACCCTACAGTCCCCTACTCACCAGACCTAGTGTAACCCTACAGTCCCCTATCACCACACCTAGTGTAATCCTACAGTCCCCTATCACCACACCTAGTGTAACCCTACAGTCCCCTGTCACCACACCTAGTGTAACCCTACAGTCCCCTATCACCAGACCTAGTGTAACCCTACAGTCCCCTATCACCACACCTAGTGTAACCCTACAGTCCCCTATCACCACACCTAGTGTAACCCTACAGTCCCCTATCACCACACCTAGTGTAACCCTACAGTCCCCTATCACGAGACCTAGTGTAACCCTACAGTCCCCTATCACCACACCTAGTGTAACCCTACAGTCCCCTATCACGAGACCTAGTGTAACCCTACAGTCCCCTATCACCACACCTAGTGTAACCCTACAGTCCCCTATCACCACACCTAGTGTAACCCTACAGTCCCCTATCACCACACCTAGTGTAACCCTACAGTCCCCTATCACCACACCTAGTGTAACCCTACAGTCCCCTATCACCACACCTAGTGTAACCCTACAGTCCCCTATCACCACACCTAGTGTAACCCTACAGTCCCCTATCACGAGACCTAGTGTAACCCTACAGTCCCCTATCACCACACCTAGTGTAACCCTACAGTCCCCTATCACCACACCTAGTGTAACCCTACAGTCCCCTATCACCACACCTAGTGTAACCCTACAGTCCCCTATCACCACACCTAGTGTAACCCTACAGTCCCCTGTCACCACACCTAGTGTAACCCTACAGTCCCCTATCACCACACCTAGTGTAACCCTACAGTCCCCTACTCACCAGACCTAGTGTAACCCTGCAGTCCCCTATCACCACACCTAGTGTAATCCTACAGTCCCCTATCACCACACCTAGTGTAACCCTACAGTCCCCTGTCACCACACCTAGTATAACCCTACAGTCCCCTATCACCAGACCTAGTGTAACCCTACAGTCCCCTATCACCACACCTAGTGTAACCCTACAGTCCCCTATCACCACACCTAGTGTAACCCTACAGTCCCCTATCACCACACCTAGTGTAACCCTACAGTCCCCTATCACCACACCTAGTGTAACCCTACAGTCCCCTATCACCACACCTAGTGTAACCCTACAGTCCCCTATCACCACACCTAGTGTAACCCTACAGTCCCCTATCACCACACCTAGTGTAACCCTACAGTCCCCTATCACCACACCTAGTGTAACCCTACAGTCCCCTATCACCACACCTAGTGTAACCCTACAGTCCCCTATCACCACACCTAGTGTAACCCTACAGTCCCCTATCACGAGACCTAGTGTAACCCTACAGTCCCCTATCACCACACCTAGTGTAACCCTACAGTCCCCTACTCACCAGACCTAGTGTAACCCTACAGTCCCCTATCACCACACCTAGTGTAATCCTACAGTCCCCTATCACCACACCTAGTGTAACCCTACAGTCCCCTGTCACCACACCTAGTGTAACCCTACAGTCCCCTATCACCAGACCTAGTGTAACCCTACAGTCCCCTATCACCACACCTAGTGTAACCCTACAGTCCCCTATCACCACACCTAGTGTAACCCTACAGTCCCCTATCACCACACCTAGTGTAACCCTACAGTCCCCTATCACGAGACCTAGTGTAACCCTACAGTCCCCTATCACCACACCTAGTGTAACCCTACAGTCCCCTATCACGAGACCTAGTGTAACCCTACAGTCCCCTATCACCACACCTAGTGTAACCCTACAGTCCCCTATCACCACACCTAGTGTAACCCTACAGTCCCCTATCACCACACCTAGTGTAACCCTACAGTCCCCTATCACCACACCTAGTGTAACCCTACAGTCCCCTATCACCACACCTAGTGTAACCCTACAGTCCCCTATCACCACACCTAGTGTAACCCTACAGTCCCCTATCACGAGACCTAGTGTAACCCTACAGTCCCCTATCACCACACCTAGTGTAACCCTACAGTCCCCTATCACCACACCTAGTGTAACCCTACAGTCCCCTATCACCACACCTAGTGTAACCCTACAGTCCCCTATCACCACACCTAGTGTAACCCTACAGTCCCCTATCACCACACCTAGTGTAACCCTACAGTCCCCTATCACCACACCTAGTGTAACCCTACAGTCCCCTATCACCACACCTAGTGTAACCCTACAGTCCCCTATCACGAGACCTAGTGTAACCCTACAGTCCCCTATCACCACACCTAGTGTAACCCTAGAGTCCCCTATCACCACACCTAGTGTAACCCTACAGTCCCCTATCACCACACCTAGTGTAACCCTACAGTCCCCTATCACCACACCTAGTGTAACCCTACAGTCCCCTATCACCACACCTAGTGTAACCCTACAGTCCCCTGTCACCACACCTAGTGTAACCCTACAGTCCCCTATCACCACACCTAGTGTAACCCTACAGTCACCTATCACCAGACCTAGTGTAACCCTACAGTCCCCTATCACCACACCTAGTGTAACCCTACAGTCCCCTATCACCACACCTAGTGTAACCCTACAGTCACCTATCACCAGACCTAGTGTAACCCTACAGTCCCCTATCACCACACCTAGTGTAACCCTACAGTCCCCTGTCACCACACCTAGTGTAACCCTACAGTCCCCTATCACCACACCTAGTGTAATCCTACAGTCCCCTATCACCACACCTAGTGTAACCCTACAGTCCCCTATCACCACACCTAGTGTAACCCTACAGTCCCCTATCACGAGACCTAGTGTAACCCTACAGTCCACTTAGTCACGACCCCCAGAGTAACCCTATAGTCCCCTACTCACGACCCCTACAGTTCCCTACTCATGACCCCTAGCATAACCATACAGTCCCCTACCCATGAGCCCTGGCATAACCCTACAATCCCCTACTCACGACCTCTATAGTTCCCTACTCATGACCCCTAGCATAACTGTACAGTCCCCTACCCATGACCCCTGGCGTAACCCTACAGTTCCCTGTTCACCACCCTGGCAGAACCCTACAGTCCCCTACTCACGACCCCTACAGTCTCCTAGTCATGACCCCTGGAGTAACCCTACAGTCCCCTACCCACGACCCATGTCTGCCTGGACCCAGGGTAGACAGGAGGAGACCCTGCCCCACCTCCACCTAGACCCAGTGTAGAGCCGGCCCTACGTCTACCTGGATCCAGTGTAGACGGGAGAATACTCTGCCCCACATACAGTTCAACCACTCACAACCCTAGCATCACCGTACATACAGTCTCCATGAACCCAGCGTAACCCTACAGTCTTGGTTTATGGGACACTTAGTGCCAGTGTGGCCCAGGGGTGGACACGGTGGACCCTGAACCGGAGGACACAGATCTCACATGGGTCCGCTCTTAGCCTCAACCTTCATGTCCCAATGGTTGAAATATTTATGCTCAGTCTGTTCTACTGATTTTCCCATTTTATTCCTCTTTCCTCTGAGTGGGTTAAAAATATATTCCAGTGACTGTCTAAGGAGATTATGTCTCCCTCTAAAATGTTTTTAGAGTGAGTACTGTTGCCAGATATTCACCAACTCTTGCGGCCACTCTGACCCTCAGTATCCTCCTCTGTCCAATGCGTATGCTAGACTTGGGGATCTTAATATCCCTTGCGAAACTATCCATCTGAAGCTCTGTTAATATCAGTTGTTGCTCCTGAATCATTTATTTATGTACGTATGTATTTTTGAGATGGAGTCTTGCTCTGTCCCCCAGGCTGGAGTGCAGTGGTGCGATCTTGGCTCACTGCGACTCCCACCTCCCAGGTTCAAGTGATTCTCCTGCCTCAGCCTCCCTGGTAGCTGGGACTACAGGCACCCACCCCCACACCTGGCCAACAATTTCTGTTTCAAAAAATAAAATTTTAGCCAGGCATGGTGGCTCAAGCCTGTCATCCCAGCACCATGGGAGGCTGAGGCGGGCAAATCACTTGAGGTCAGGAGTTCAAGACTAGCCTGGCCAACATGGAGAAACCCTGTCTCTACTAAAAATACAAAAATTACCCATGAGTGGTGGTGGGCGCCTGTAATCCCAGCTACGCGGGAGGCTGAGGCAGGAGAATCGCTTGAACCCAGGAGGCGGAGGTTGCGGTGAGCCCAGATCATGCCATTGCACTCCAGCCTGGGCAACAGAGCAAGAGTCTGTCTCAAATAAAATAAAATAGGCCGGGCGCGGTGGCTCACGCCTGTAATCCCAGCACTTTGGGAGGCTGAGGCGGGTGGATCACGAGGTCAGGAGTTTGAGACCATCCTGGCTAACATGGTGAAACTCCGTTTCTACTAAAAATACAAAAATTAGCCGGGGATGGTGCTGGGCGCCTGTAGTCCCAGCTACTCGGAAGGCTGAGGCAGGAGAATGGCGTGAACCCGGGAGGCGGAGCTTGCAGTGAGCTGAGAATGCGCCACTGCACTCCAGCCTGGGTGACAGAGCGAGACTCCATCTCAAAATAAATAAATAAATAAATAAATAAATAAATAAATAAATAAAATAATTTAAAGCCTACATCACCCAAATTTTCCCAACTTGTCTCCCATCCAAATACTAGCGAGGCTTGACTCTGCTTAGCTTCCAAGACCCGATCAGACCAAGTGCATTCAGAGTGGTAGAAAAAAAAGAAAAAAAAAAAGGAGAAAAAAATTTAAAAGACAAAAGAATGAAAAAAGACAACCTTTTCCTCCACGTGGAAGACGCCTATCTCTAACTTTCTTTTTTCCTCCAAAGATTAATGTTTCTGGTGATTTGGAAAATAGATACAACTTTCCAAGCTCTGAGCCCAGAGCGAAACATAGTGTGAAGATCAGAGCTGCAGACGTCCGCATCCTGAACTGGAGTTCCTGGAGTGAAGCCACTGAATTTGGTAAGCGTCGGGCGGAGGTGAGGGATGTTTGTGTCGTCTGCCGCCACCTTGCAGCAGGCACAGAGGTCAGGTGCTCTGTTCTGGGTGCTGAGATCGAGTTGAGAACGTCGCTGGGAGTAGTATCAGGCTCCGAGTTTATTGCTGAGGCTCAAAATAAGGAGGTGGTCTCGTACTCAGTCACACAACATTGCTTTGCTGATGTTTTTCAGGACGGATGAGCTAGGCTCCCTTAATAACCAGAGAAGGGCCGGGCGCGGCAGTTCACGCCTGTAATCCCAGCACTTGGGAAGGCCGAGGCAGGTGGATCATGAGGTCAGGAGTTTGAGACCAGCCTGGCCAACATGGTGAAACCCCATCTCTACTAAAAATACAAAAACTCGGCCGGGTGCGGTGGCTCACGCCTGTAATCCCAGCACTTTGGGAGGCCGAGGCAGGTGGATCACAAGGTCAGGAGTTTGAGGCCAGCCTGGCCAACGTGGTGAAACCCCGTCTCTACTAAAAATACAAAATTAACCCGGCACGGTGGCAGGTGCCTGTAATCCCAGCTACTCGGGAGGCTGAGGGCAGGAGAATCGTTTGAACCCAGGAGGCAGAGCTTGCAGTGAGCTGGGATCACGCCATTGCACTCCAGCCTGCGTGACAGAACAAGATTCTGTCTCAAAAAAAAAAAAAAAAAAAAAAAACTAGCCAGGCATGGTGGCACATGCCTGTAATCCCAGCTACTCAGGAGGCTGAGGGCAGGAGAATGGCTTGAACCCAGGAGGCAGAGGTTGCAGTGTGCCGAGATCGCACCATTGCACTCCAGCCCAGGCGACAGAGCGAGACTCTGTCTCAAAAAAAAAAAGTAGAAGGAGGTGGTCTCATAGTCATACGGGGTCATGCAACATTGCTTCGCTGGTGTTTTTTTCAGGATGGATGAGCTAGAATCCCTTAGTAGCCAGAGAAGGGCCCCACTGAGAGCCCTCCTAAAGCCCCACCTCCCTCTACCCCACTGGGAAATAATCAGCCTTTGTCCAGTCAAACCATCACCATTCTGGCTCGCCAAGGGGATGCTCTCTCCCTCTTTTTTTTTTTTTTTTTTTTTTTGAGACGGCGTTTCGCTCTTGTTGCCCAGGCTGGAGTGCAATGGCACCATCTCGGCTCACCGCAATCTCCGCCTCCCAGGTTCAAGTGATTCTCCAGCCTCAGTCTCCCGAGTAGCTGGGATTTTAGGCATCTGCCACCACACCCGGCTAATTTTGTGTTTTTAGTAGAGACGGGGTTTCTCCATGTTGGTCAGGCTGGTCTCGAACTCCTGGCCTCAGGTGATCTGCTCGCCTCACCCTCCCAAGGTGCTGGGATGACAGGTGTGAGCCACCGCGCCCGGCCGGGGAAGCTCTCTTCAAAGCCAGGTCTCGGCCGCCCAGGAGACAGGTCCATGTTTTTCTCTGAAGATGATTTTGAGGGCTCCAAATTGAAAAGGGGAAGGGGCAGGATATTGAGAAGTATGTGGTTTTCACCTAAACAAAGGGGACGGAGGAAAAAATGTGGGCTGGAGTGCAGTGGTGCACCTCTATCTCCCAGATCACACAGGCAAAATGGGGTACAGAGATGATCAGAGGCGCATTTGTGTCTGGTGGGCCGGGGTGACTGCACCTGTAAGAAATGTTTTTTGTTTGTTTATTGAGACGGAGTCTTGCTGTGTCACCCAGGCTGGAGTGCAATGGCACGATCTCGGCTCACTGCAACCTCCACCTCCCGGGTTCAAGTGATCTCCTGCCTCAGCCTCCCAAGTAGCTGGGATTACAGACATGTGTCACGTGTGGCCAATTTTTGTATTTTTATTTTTATTTATTTATTTATTTTGAGATGGAGTTTCGCTGTGTCACCCAGGCTGGAGTGCAGTGGCACGATCTCGGCTCACTGCAACCTCTGCCTCCTGGGTTCAAGCGATTCTCCTGCCTCAGACTCCCAAGTAGATAGGATTACAGGCGCACGCCACTATGCGTGGCTAATTTTGCATTTTTTTTTTAGTAGAGACGGGGTTTCACCATGTTTAGTGAGGCTTGTCTCGAACTCCTGACCTCAGATGATGCACCTGCCTCGGCCTCCCAAAGTGCTGGGATGACAGGCGTGAGACACCGCGTCCGGCCCATGTTGGCGAAGTTTTAACAGCTCACCACAAATTTCCTTGTCCAAAACATGGGGCAGGCAGGTTGCCTTTCATCTCAGAGCCATCTTACTTAGGAACCAAAAAGAGGGAGGCAGGTTTGCTGGTCCCAGTTCCCAGCTTGACTGTTCCCTTTGGCTAAATGCGTTTGGACACCCAAAGAGATTTAATTTCCTTTCACACGTCCATCAGCGATTCACCGCAGACGCAAACCTGTGTGTCTCTCTAGGCTCTGACGACAGAAACCTCAGCTCTGTGTACATTTACGTGCTCCTGATCCTGGGAACCCTTATCTGTGGCCTCATCCTCGGCTTCCTCTTTAAAAGGTAATCTGTGAAACACCTGGGCCTCCCCCAGGCAAACAGGCCAGGCCGGGAGAAAAGTGCTTTCTCCAAGTCTCTGTCTCTGTCTCTGAGAAAGAGAAACAGCCTTGGCCAGGTGCGGCAGCTCACACCTGTCATCCCAACACTTTGGGAGGCCGAGGCAGGAGGATCACCTGAGGTCGGGAGTTCGAGACCAGCTTGACCAACGTGGAGAAACCCCGTCTCTATTAAAAATACAAAATTAGCCAGGCGTGGTGGTGGGTGCCTGTCATCCCAGCTATTCGGGAGGCTGAGGCAGGAGAATTGCTTGAACCTGGGAGGCGGAGGTTGCGGTGAGCCGAGATTGCACCACCGCGCTCCAGCCTGGGCAACAAGAGCGAAACTCCATCTCAAAAAAAAAAAAATAATAATAATAAATAAAAAGAGAGAAACACAGCCTGCAAAATTACCTGGTGGTTCCATGACCCATCCAGTAATACGGAGAACTTGCTTGGGACCCCACCTTCTTGCTAGACGTGAGACCCCCACAGAGCTCAGCTGTGGGCACAAAGGTTACGGTATCTTCCTGTCTCCTGTGGCTTTGCCTCTAAGGGACGATCCTTTCTGCCTTTCCCAGCTCCTGGAGGCTCCCTGCATCCCTGGGCTTGTGGCCGCATCGCTGTCGTCTCTGCCTCCGTCTTCACGTGGCCTCCTCCTCTGCGTCTGTGTCTCCTGTCTCTTAGAAGGGCATCTGTCATTGGATTCAGGGACCACACAGATACACACTAAGAATCACCAAATGCGCCGGGCATGGTGGCTCACGCCTGTAATCCCAGCACTTTGGGAAGCCAAGGTGGGTGGATCACAAGGTCAGGAGATCGAGACCATCCTGGCTAACATGGTGAAACCCCGTCTCTACTAAAAAATTAGCCGGGCATGGTGAAGGGCGCCTGTAGTCCCAGCTACTTGGGAGGCTGAGGCAGGAGAATGGCGTGAACCCGGGAGGCAGAGCTTGCAGTGAGTGGAGATCGCACCACTGCACTCCAGCCCGGGCGACAGAACGAGACTCCGTCTCGAAAAAAAAAAAAAATCACCAAATGATGAAAATCTTAAGGAACTAGGCTAGGCGTAGTGGCTCACGCCTGTAATCCCAGAACTTTGGGAGGCTGAGGTGGGAGGATCACCTGAGGTCAGGAGTTTGAGACCAGCCTGACCAACATGGGGAAACCCTGTCTCTACTAAAATTACAAAATTAGCCGAGCGTGGTGGCGCGTTCCTGTAGTCCCAGCTACTCATGAGGCTGAAGTAGGAGAATCGCTTGAACTCAGGAGGCAGAGCTTCCAGTGAGCTGAGATTGCACCACTGCACTCCAGCCCGGGTGACAGAGTGAGACTCCGTCTCAAAACAAACAAAAAGAACTGAAAAAACAGGAGATCCTACAGGAATACACAGTGATGCTCACAGGGAATCTTTCTAGAATCTTCCCTCAGCCTCTCAGGCACAGGGATGGGAATGGAAGAGGCAGTCAGCTATGGGCAGCTTCAGGGAGTCTGAGGTCACTGGTGTTGAAGGGCTGAGCTCCAGAGGGGAAACGCCTGCCTTGATCCCACCAGCCTCGAAGAGCATGGTTTGTGGGTTGGAGGTGTTTTTGTTTTTGTTTTTGTTTTTTGAGATGGAGTCTCACTCTGTTGCCCAGGCTGGAGTGCAGTGGTGCAATCTCGGCTCACTGCATCCTCCACCTCCCACGTTCAAGCGATTCTCCTGCCTTAGCCTCCTGAGTAGCTGGGATTACAGGCGTGCCCCATGATGCTCAGCTAATTTTTGTATTTTTAGTAGAGATGTAGAGATGGAGTTTCTCCATGTTGGCCAGGCTGGTCTCGAACTCTTTTTTTTTTTTTTTTTTTTTTTTTTGAGACGGAGTCTCGTACTGTTGCCTGGGCTAGAGTGCAGTGTCACAATCTCAGCTCACTGCAACCTCTGCCTCCCAGGTTCAAGCGATTCTCTTGCCTCAGCCTCCCTAGTAGCTGGGATTACAGGCATCCGCCACCACGCCCAGCTAATTTTTTGTATTTTTAGTAGAGACGGGGGTTTCACCATGTTGGCCAGGCTGGTCTTGAACTCCTGACCTTATGATTCGTCCACCTCGGCCTCCCAAAGTGTTGGGATTACAGGTGTGATCCACCACGGCTGGCCTAGTTCCTTAAGATTTTCGTCACTTGGTGATTCTTAGTGAAGTTGTTTTGCGCAGTTGAGCGCAGGCACCCTGCACGCAGCATCCCTCGGCACAGGGCGTTGACGGAAGGAACTCTGGTGACCTGGGGTTCGTTCTCTTCACACTTTTTCTCTGTGTCTCAGGTTCCTTAGGATGCAGCGACTGTTCCCGCCAGTTCCACAGATCAAAGACAAACTGAATGATAACCATGAGGTGGAAGACGAGGTAGGTAGGGGTGGGTGGAGAGGTGACCTGGGATGGATAGCGGGTAGTGGGGAGCGTGGGACACGGCCTCTGAGTGTCGACCGTCTTGCTTCTCCACCAGCTGTGACCGCAGCGTCGTCACGGGTGTGGCTGGAATCTGTATCCCGCTCCTGGGTCTTCTCCCAGGTTGGGGTCAGGGTTGTCTCTGTGAGGTCCATCAGAAGAAACTGAGGCAGGGTAGAGGCCAAAAAAAGGAGGAGAAGATGGTAGAGAGGGCCGGGCATGGTGGCTCACGCCTGTCATCCCAGAACTTTGGGAGGTTGAGGCAGGTGGATCACGTGAGGTCAGAAGTTCGAGACCAGCCTGGCCAACATAGTGAAACCCCATCTCTGCTAAAAATACAAAACATTAGCCGGGCGTGGTGGTGTACGCCTGTAATCCCAGTTACTCGGGAGGCTGGGGCAGGAGAATGGCTTGAACGCAGGGGGCGGAGGTTGCAGTGAGCCGAGATCGCACCACCGCAGTCCAGCCTGGGTGACAAAAAAAGAAAGTAGAGTGGAGAGGCAGAAATAAAGAGACAAGAGACAGGTAGAGAAAGGTGGAAGGAGAGAGATGGAGGAGAGAGTGAGGAACATAGGAGATAATGAGAAGGAGACGAGAGAGGGAAACAGGCAGACAGACTGACAGAAACAAAGGCAGACACACAGACAGAGAGAGAGGGAGGGAAAAAAGGGAGAGGGAAAGAGAGAGAGACACAGAGGAAGACAGAGACATACGAAGAGAAAAAGACAGAGAGACAGAGATGGAGAAACAGAGAGAGATGGAGAAGCAGAGACAGACAAACAACAAACACAAAGACCCAGGCGGGGGCTGGGTGTGGTGGCTCACACCTGTCATCCCAGCACTTTGGGAGGTGGGTGGATCACTTGAGGTCGGGAGTTCGAGACCAGCCTGACCAACCTGAAGAAACCTTGTCTCTACTAAAATTACAAAAATTAGCCAGGTGTGGTGGCGCACGCGTGTAATCCCACCTACTCTGGAGGCTGAGGCAGGAGAATCACTTGAACCCTGGAGACGGAGGTTGCAGTGAGCCGAGATCGCGCCATTGCACTCTAACCTGGGCAACAAGAGCAAAACTCTATATCAAAAACAGAACAAAACAAAACAAAAAAACAACCGCAGCAGGGAGAGGAGAGAGACAGAGAAGAACAGAGGCACAGAGAGGGGAGAGAGACAAACACAGACAGACACAGAGAAAGACACAGAGACAGAAAAAGAGAGAGAGGGGGAGGAGAGATAGAGACAGGGACAAAGAGAAAAAGAGAGGGAGAAACAGAGAGACATAGGTGGACACGGAGAGGGGAAGAAGAGAGAGAGAGACAGAAAGAGACAGACCAAGGGATGGGAGTGGAAGAGAGAGACGGAGGGAGGAAAGAGACAGAGAGGGAGGCAGAGAAAAGAGACACAGAGACACGGAGAGAGACAGGGAAGAAAGAGGAGTGGGACTTAGACTCAGCGAGAGCCCAGAGAGGGTGAACAAGGGCGAGGAACCATGTGACCTGCACCCCGAGACCCCATTGGCGCTCCTCTCCCACCCACCTCTCTCCAGCTCAGGGACTGCGTCTTATGTTGCAGGAGGCTGTCAGGCTGGAAATTCAGGTCAGGGCTGATGCTGCATCCCAGAGGCAGAACCGTCCTACATTCTCAGAGTAGGAGATGAAATTTTTAAAAAGGAAATAAAACTCTTGTCCGGGGAACCTCAGCTTTTATCCTTTAGACCTTTGACTGATTAGATGAGGCCCATCCTTCTCCTTTAGACCTTCAACTGATGAAGCCCACCCTTCCCACTTTAGACCTTCGACTGATTAGATGAGGCCCACCCTCCCCTTTATACCTTTGACTGATTGGATGAGGCCCACCCTTCCCTTATATACCTTCAACTGATTAGATGAGGCCCACCCTTCCCCTTTAGACCTTTTTTTTTTTTTCTTTTTGAGACTGAGTTTCGCTCTTGTTGCCCAGGCTGGAGTGCAGTGGCGCAATCTCGGCTCACTGCAACCTCCGCCTCCCAGGTTCAAGCGATTCTCCTGTCTCAGCCTCCCAGGTAGCTAGGATTACAGGCTCACACCACCATGCCCAGCTAATTTTTTGTATTTTTAGTAGAGATGGGGTTTCACCATGGCCAGGCTGGTCTAACTTCTGACCTCAGGTGCTCCACCCACCTTGGCCTCCCAGATGCTGGGATTACAGGCGTGAGCCACTGCACCCAGCCACTTTTAGGCTTTTGACTTATTAGATGAGGCCCACCCTTCCCCCTTTAGACCTTCAACTGATTAGATGAAGCCCAGCCTTCCTCTTTAGACCTTCAACTTATTTATTAGATAAGGCCCATCGTTACCCTTTAGACTTTCAACTGATTAGATGAGGCCCACTCTCCCCATTTACACCTTCGACTGATTAGATGAAGCCCACCATTCTCCTTTATACCTTCGACTGATTAGATGAGGCCCACGCTTCTCCTTTAGACCTTCAACTGATTAGGCCAGGCCCACCCTTCCCCTTTAGACCTTCAACTGATTAGGCCAGGCCCACCCTTCCCCTTTAGACCTTTGACTGATTAGATGAAGCCCACTCTTCCCCCTTTACACCTTTGACTGATTATATGAGGACCACCCTTCCTCTTTAGACCTTCAACTTATTAGATGAAGCCCACCCTTCCCCTTTAGACCATCAGCTTATTAATTAGATAAGGCCTACCCTTACCCTTTAGACTTTCAACTCATTAGATGAGGCCCACTCTCCTCATTTAGACCTTCGGCTGATTAGATGAGGCCCACCCTTCCCACTTTAGACTTTTGAATGATTAGATAAGGCCCACCGTTCCCCCTTTAGACCTTTGACTGATTAGATGAGACCCACCCTTCCCCTTTAGACCTTCAACTGATTAGATGAAGCCCACCCTTCCCCCTTTAGACCTTCAGCTTATTAATTAGATAAGGCCCACCCTTACCCTTTAGACTTTCAACTGATTAAATGAGGCCGACTCTCCCCGTTTAGACCTTTCACTGATTAGATGAAGTCCACCATTCTCCTTTATACCTTCGACTGATTAGATGAGGCCCATGCTTCTCCTTTGGACCTTCAACTGATTAGATGAGGCCCACCCTTGCCCTTCAGCCCTTCAACTGATTAGATGAGGCCCACCCTCCCCTTCATACTGTCGACTGATTAGATGAGGCCTATCCTTCCCCCTTTAGATCTTCAACTGATTAGATGAGGCCCACCTTCCCCCATATACCTTCGACTCATTAGATGAAGCCCACCTTTCCCTTTTAGACCTTTGACTGATTAGATGAGGCCTACCCTTCTCCCTTTAGACCTTTGACTGATTAGATGAGACCCACCCTTCCCATTTAGACCTTCAACCCATTAGATGAAGCCCACCCTTCCCCCCTTCCCCTTTAGACCTTCAGCTTATTAATTAGACAAGGCCCACCCCCTTTAGACCTTCGACTGATTAGATGAGGCCCACCCTCTTTAGACCTTCAACTGATTAGATGAGGCCCACCCCCTTTAGATCTTTGACTGATTAGATAATGCCCACCCACATCCTCCAGTCCAATCTCTTTTTCCTGGAAATCAGCTGATTGTGAACTTGACATCTACAAAGCACCTTGGTAGCAGCCCCTGAGTCAAGGTTTGATTCAATAATTGGGGACTGTAGCCTAGTCACCAGGACACGTCATTGGTGCCAGGTATCCGAGACAGAGACCAAGAGATGAAAGAGAAACAGAGAGACTGAACCCGAAAGAGGTAGACACGCAGGAAGACGGAGATAGAGACCCAGAGATGGGGGTAGAAGATGGTGAGAGGGGGAGGAAAGAGAGACAGAGAGAGAGAGAGAAAAGAGGTGGAGAGAATGAGAGAGAGACAGAGAAAAGAGGCGGAGAGACAGAGAGAGAGACAGAGAAAAGAGGCGGAGAGACAGAGAGAGAGAGAGAAAAGAGGCGGAGAGACAGAGAGAGAGAGAGAAAAGAGGCGGAGAGACTGAGAGAGACAGAGAAAAGAGGCGGAGAGACTGAGAGAGAGGCTCAACAGCAAGACCCCAGAGAGGGTGACTAAGGGTGAGGGATCTGTGTGACCCGCATCCTCCAGGTTTCCACTTGCACACCCCCGTCCTAGACCCGGCCATCTGTCATTCCGTTACCTTCCACCCCCACGCCAGCCTCTTCCTCAGCCCTTGCTTTCCACTGACCCCCATGGGTTCCCCACATCGAGGTGCCAGGATGACGGCTTCAGGCTTCAACCTTCCCTTCTCTGAGCTCCGTCGGCCCCAGGGGCTTAGCACCTGCTGTACCCTGCCCAGGTTTCATACTCACAAGCTCTTCCAAAGGCCACCCTGTTCATCGTCAACTATGAGGCCACATGGGTGGATCTGTCTCAGATCTTTACCCCAGGAAAAACCCCTGGCCAGGCGCAGTGGCTCACACCTGTCATCCCAGCACTTTGGGAGGCTGAGGTGAGTGGATCACCTCAAGGTCAGGAGTTCGAGACCAGCCTGGCCGACATGGTGAAACCCCATCTCTACTGAAAATACAAAATTTAGCCGGTGGCAGCTAAAGGGGGAAGGGTGGGCCTCATCTAATCAGTCGAAGGTCTAAAGGGGGAAGGGTGGGTGTCGTCTAATCAGTTGAAGGTATATAGGGGAAAGGTGGCCTCATCTAATCAGTCAAAAGTCTAAAGGGGGAAGAATGGGCCTCCTCTAATCAGTTGAAGGTCTAAAGGAGAAGGGTGGGCCTCATCTAATCAGTCAAATTTGTGGTAATGAGCACCTGTAATCACAGCTACTCGGGAGGCTGAGGCAGGAGAATCGCTTGAACCCGGGAGGCCAAAGTTGCAGTAAGCTGAGATCGCACCACTGCACTCCAGCCTGGGCAACAGAGTGAGACTCCGTCTCGAGGGAGAAAAAGAAAAGAAACACAGCCCACTGAGTCCCAGGCTGAGCTCGTGAAGATCTGACAGCCTGAATCCTCCTTTTTCTCAGATCATCTGGGAGGAATTCACCCCAGAGGAAGGGAAAGGCTACCGTGAAGAGGTCTTGACCGTGAAGGAAATTACCTGAGACCCAGAGGGTGTAGGAATGGCGTGGACATCTCCGCCTCCGTGACACTGGGGAACTGTTTTCTTGTTGATGATGCTGTGAGCCTTTATATAATTTTCTATGTTTTTATTTAAAAACATGATATTTGGGGCCAGGCTCGGTGATGCACGCCTGTAATCCCAGCACTTTGGGAGGCCAAGGCGGGCAGATCACCTGAGGTCAGGAGTTCAAGACCAGCCTGCCCAACATGGTGAAACCGCATCTGGACTAAAAATGCAGAAATTTACCCAGGCGTGGTGGCGGACGCCCATCATCCCAGCTACTCGGGAGGCTGAGGCAGGAGAATCGCTTGAACCCGTGAGGCGGAGGTTGCAGCAAGCCAAGATCACGCCATTGCACACCAACCTGGGTGACAGAGCAAGATTGCATCTCAAAACAAATAATAATAGTAAATAATAAATAATAAAAACCTGATATTTGGCTGGGCGCTGTGGCTCATGCCTGTAATCCTAACACTTTGGAGGATTGCTTGAGACAGGAGTTTAAGACCAGTCTGGGCAACATAGCGAGACCCTATCTCTACAAAAAAGGCAAAAATTAGCTGGGCATGGTGGCTTGTGCCTGTAGTCCCAGCTATCTGGGAGGCTGAGGTAGGAGATCACTTGAGTTCAAGCTGACAGTAAGCTATGATTGCACCCCCGCACTCCAGCCTGGGTAACAAAGTAAGACCCCATCTCTCTGTCTCAAAAAAAAGTGTATTTCGCAAAGATGCTTGGAATCCAAGAAGCTTTTGCATCTTCTTCCAACCCAACCACTGAGGCACTGTCTAGCCTCCTCCTTAAATAACTGACCTGGTGAGCTGAGATTGCGCCATTGCAATCCAGCCTGGGCCACAAGAGCAAAACTCCATCTCATTAAAAAAAAAAAAAAAAAAAATCATGGCTGGGCACGGTGGCTCATGCCTGTAATCCCAGCACTTTGGGAGGCCGAGGCAGGCGGATCACGAGGTCAGGAGATTGAGAGCATCCTGACTAACATGGTGAAACCCCGTCTCTACTAAAAATACAAAAAATTAGCCAGGCATGGTAGCGGGCTCCTGTAGTCCCAGCTACTCGGGAGGCTGAGGCAGGAGAATGGCGTGAACCCAGGAGGCGGAGGTTGCAGTGAGCCGAGATCACACCACCGCACTCCAGCTTGGATGACATAGCGAGACTCCATCTCAAAAAAAAAAATTTTAATTTATTATTGTACAGTGCCAGGCCTCCCTGGGTTAAAAATCCAGTTTTTAGTAGGTCTGGTTCCTTCTGGAGGACAAAGTGATGATATAGTTTGGTTGTCCCTTGCAAATCTCGGTTTGAAATTTGGTTCTCCGGGTTGGAGGTGGGACCTGGCAGGAGGTGTTTGAATCAAGGGGGGCAGACTCCTTATAAACGGCTTGGTGCCTTTCTTGTAGTAATGAGTGAGTTCTATTTGTTCCTGAAAGAGCTGGTTATGAAAAAGAGGCTGATGGCTGGGCGCGGTGGCTCACGCCTGTAATCCTAGCACTTCAGGAGGCCGAGGCGGGAGGATTGCCTGAGCTCATGAGTTCGAGACCAGCCTGGGCAACATGGTGAAACCCCGTTTCTACTAAAATACAAAAAATTAGCCGGGTGTGGCGGCAGGTGCACCTGTAGTCCCAGCTATTCAGGAGGCTGAGGCAGCAGAATTGCTTGAACCCGGGAGGCAGAGTTTGCAGTGAGCCAATATCACGCCATTGCACTCCAGCCTGGTCAACAGAGTTAGACTCTGTCTCCAAAAAAAAAAAATAATAATAAAATAGAAAAAGAGGCTGGTACCTCCTTCCCTGCCTCTTGCTACCTCTCCCACCAGGTAACACCGGCTCCCCTTCCTCTCCCAGCAGGAGTGGAAGTTGCTGAGGTTCTCACCAGCAGCAGATGCTGAAGGCATGATTCCTGTAGAGCCTGCAGAATCATCCGCCAAATAAACTTTTTTTTTTTTTTTTTTTTTTTTAAGATGGAGTCTCACTTTGTCTCCCAGGCTGGAGTGCAGTGGCGCAATCTCGGCTCACTGCAACCTCCACCTCCCCGGTTCAAGCAATTCCCCTGCCTCAGCCTCCCAAGTGGCTGGGAATACAAGCGCCAGCCACCACGCCCGGCTACTTTTGTGTTTTGTTTTGTATTTTTAGTAGAGACAGGGTTTCACCATGTTGGTCAGGCTGGTCTCAAGCTCCTGACCTCGTAATCCACCCCCCTCGGCCTCTCAAAGTGCTGGGATGACAGGCGTGAGCCACCGCGTCCAACCAAATAAACATCTTTTTAAAATACATTACCCAGCCTGGGGAATTCCTTTGCAGCAACAGAAAACAGACTAAGACAAGACGGAAATTCATTTCCCTCCATTTCCCACATCTAGAAAAGGCTGACTTTCTTCATTGGTGGTTGCTGTCACTCAGGCCTGCTCTTGCCTCCTCATATCTCACTAGACTGTGACTCTCCTGCCTCCCTCTTATAAGGACCATTATTATTATTATTAATTATTATCATTATTTGAGATGGAGTCTCGCTGTGTCACTCAGGCTGGAGTGCAGTGGCACGATCTCAGCTCACTACAACCTCTGCCTCCCAGGTTCAGGCAATTCTCATGCCTCAGCCTCTCGAGTAGCTGGGATGACAGGCACCTGCCACCACACCTGGCTAATTTTTGTATTTTTAGTAGAGATGGGGTTTCACCGTGTTGACTTGACCACAGGTGATCCACCTGCCTCAACCTCTCAAAGTGCTGGGATCACAGGCGTGAACCACCGCACCTGGCCCTTATAAGGACAATTATAATTACATGTCAGGCCCACGTGGACAGTCCCGAATCATCTCTCCATGGCAATATCCCTGGAATAAAAGTCCTCCTTCCATAGAGAGCATTCTGTAACGTGTCGACAGGATGCTCATCCAGGTAAGAACACGCTGGGGGCTGTTATTCTGTGTAACACATGGGAATTAGGACGTGGACATCTTTGGGACCATTATTCTGTCTCTCACATGGGATTAAGACGTGGCCATATTTGGGGACATTATTCTGTCTCCCACATGGGATTAGGACATGGCCATATTTACGGGACATTATTTTGCCTCCCACTATCAGTGAGTGATTCAATCGCCACAGATGCTTAAACATCAACTGAGATGGTGGCTGACAGGTGGTCTAGGGCCTATAGGGGACTTCAGGACTTGGAACCGAGAGAGAGCTGAGCTTGGGATGGATCTGACGATGAGACGGCAGCTCTTTTCCTCCCTCTTGGGTGTTCCACGTCCCTCCTGTAAACCCCGGCCAGCCCCTTGCTTCCGAGTTTCAGGGGAGATTTGACGATGGAGCAGAGGCAACCTTCCAGAACCTTCTACCCTTGACTTTTGATTCACAAGTCAAAGCTTGGGGAGGAGACGGGGCCAGGCTTTTGGCGGGGAGAAGCGTCTAACACAGCAAGGAAGAAAAAGCGTGGAATCCCCTGGGGCCGCTAGAAGTGAGAGGAGGAGACCCTCATAGAGCGCCCCAGGAAGCAGGTCCACCTCCCCAAGGGAGCACCACATCCCTGGGTAGGAACCTGTGGGTTTCAGAGACCTCAGGCCCCATTTAGCTCAGAAGCAGAGGCCTCCGGTGTCAAAGAGATAGCAGAGGCCAGGCGCAGTGGCCATGACTATAATCCCAGCGCTTTGCCAGGCCAAGGCAGGTGGATCACTTGAGGTCAGGAGTTCAAAACCAGCCTGGCCAACATGGTGAAACCCCGTCTCTACTAAAAATACAAAAAAAAAAAAAAACTGGGCATGGTGGCACACGCCTATAATCCCAGCTACTCAGGAGGCTGAGGCAGGAGAATCACTTGAACCCGGGAGGCGGAGGTTGCAGTGAGCCAAGATCATGCCATTGCACTCCAATCTGGGTGACAGAGAGGAGCTGTGGCCAGGCACAGTGGCTCATGCCTGTAATCACAGCACTTTGCAAGGCCAAGGAAGGCAGATCACTTGAGGTCAGAAGTTCAAAACCAGCCTGGCCAACATGGCAAAACCTCGTCTCTACTAAAAATACAAAAAAAAAAAAAAGCCAGGTGTTGTGGCAGGCACCTCTAATCCCAGCTACTTGGGAGGCTGACGCAGGAGAATCGCTTGAACTCAGGAGGCGGAGGTTGCAGTGAGCCGAGATGGCACCTTTGCACTGCAGCCTGGGTGACAGAGCAAGACTCCATCTCAAAAAAAAAAAAAAAAAAGAAACAACCGTGGCCGGGCGCAGTGGCTCACGCCTGTCATCCTAACACTTTGGGAGGCCGAGGTGGGCGGATCACCTGAGGTCAGGAGTTCGAGACCAGCCTGGCTAACATGGTGAAACTCCGTCTCTACTAAAGACATAAAATCTTAGCTGGGTGTGGTGGTGCCTGTAATTGCAGGCGCCGTACTCAGGAGGCTGAGGCAGGAGAATTGCTTGAACCTGGGAGGCAGAGGTGGCAGTGAGCCGAGATCATGCGATTGCACTCCAGCCTGGGTGACAGGGCGAGACTCTGTCTCAAAATAAATAAAATAAACAGCCAGCAGAGACAGGGCCTAGGATGACTGAGGCCCCTGAGGGCTGTGGAGATCAGCCCCTGCCCTGTGTTCTCTGGCACCTAAGGACCCTCTCCAAGGGATGGGTGAGCAGAGGCTGTCAATATTGGCTGACAGGGAGCTTTTGCCCAACCGCACTGCACCTGCCCCAACCACACTGCACCAAAGGAAGAGCAATGGAGACATTCAATCCTTTGCACGCCTAAACTGGAGAAGACTGTTTATAAGATGCATTCAGGTGGGATTCACACTGTCGGCGGTGGGGGTGGGGGGCACGGCTCACCTGTGTGAGATCAGGGTTGTGCAGGTGGAGAAAAGAGAGGGAGGAGAGAAAGATTCTATGATGAGGCCGGGTGCGGTGAAAATGGGTCTCAAAAGAAATTTAAAAAATAGATGACATATATAGAAGACAGATGATTGATAGATGACAGATGAAAAATATACATGATAGATGAATAGATGTATAGGTAACAGATGATAGATGATTGACTGATAGATATTTGATAGATGATAGATGAATTTTGTTTTGTTTTAAGAGACAGAGTCTCATTCTGTCACCCAGGCTGGAGTGCAGTGGCATGATCTCGGCTCACTGCAAGCTCCACCTCCCAGGTTCAAGTGATTCTCCTGCTTCAGCCTCTTGAGTAGCTGAGATTACAGGTGTGCGCCACCACACCCAGCCAATTTTTTATATTTTTGGTAGAGATGGGGTCTCACCCTGTTGGCCAGGCTGGTCTCGAACTCCCGACCTCAAGTGATCTGCCCGCCTCAGCCTCCCAAAATGCTGGGATTACAGGCGTGAGCCACCTTGATAGATGATAGATAAATAGATGATTGATAGAAAATAGATAGATGATAGATAGATGGATAGATAGACTAGACAGATAGATATATAGATACATTGATACATAGATAGACCAATAGACAGACAGATACATAGATACATAGATAGACCGATAGATAGATAGATAGAATGGATAGACAGACAGATGGATAGATAGATGATAGATTAGATAGATGTTAGAATAGATGGATAGACACACAGATACATAGATACATTGATAGATGACAGATGATAGATTAGATAGGTGATAGATAGATAGCTAGATAGACAGACAGATAGCTGGGATCTATCTGCTGTTTCTCAGGCTCCCTCCTGGAAGTTGGAACTGATCTCGCTTGTTCCAAGGCCCTCACCTTAAATCACATTGTTAGACGGTGAACCATCCAAAGCCCCCAGGCCAGCAAAGATACTACCAGGGGCCATTCCAGGACCTGAGGGATCACCACCCTCCAGCCAAGACCCAAGGCAAGACTCCCCTTTGGGTAAGGCTAGGTCTTCAGTGCACAGCGTCTAACAAGGGACAGGAGAAAGGTAACTCCTGGAGATTGGCTTGGCCCGAGAAGAGCTGTGGAGACTCACGTTCAGCCCCTGCCCATCCACGCGGGAGGGAACACCGGCGTCATGGGGCTCCCCAATGCCTGGGCTCTCCTGAATGAGATCAACAGCAACACCACCTCCTACACCCGTGCCTGCATCTCTCATCCTGTTGAGTCATGCTGTGGGGAGCAAGTTCCCTAATTCTGTCTTCCTGTGTGGACACAAAACCAGCAGCCGACGCCCCAGACACAGAGGCATTGAGGGCGTGGGGCCAACACGCTTGCCCCCCTAACGGTTTGCTGAATAATCACTAACAATGAACCAGATAGATTACTAAGAAACAAGACATGCATATTTTCTTTCTTTTTTTTTTTTGAGACGGACTCTTGCTCTGTCGCCCAGGTTGGAGTGCAGTGGCACAATCTCAGCTCACTGCAGGCTCTGCCTCCCAGGTTCACGTCATTCTCCTGCCTCAGCCTCCCGAGTAGCTGGGACTACAGGTGCCCGCCACCATGCCCGGCTAATTTTTTTTGCATTTTTAGTACAGAGGGGGTTTCACAGTGTTAGCCAGGATGGTCTCGAACTCCTGACCTTATGATCCACCTGCCTTGGCCTCCCAAAGTGCTGGGATGACAGGCATGAGCCACCGCACCCAGCTTTTTTTTTTTTTTTTTTGAGACGGAGTCTTGCTCTTGTCACCCAGGCTGGAGTGCAGTGGTACGATCTCAGGTCACCACAACCTCCACCTCCCGGGTTCAAGTGATTCTCCTGCCTCAGCCTCCGGAGTAGCTGGGATGACAGGCATGCACCACCACACCCGGCTAATTTTGTATTTTTAGTAGAGATGGGGTTTCTCCACGTCGGTCAGGCTGGTCTCAAACTCCCGACCTCAGGTGATCTGCCCAGCTGTGAATCTGTGTTGTCCTGGAATTTTTCTGGTTGGTACACTATTTATTACTCCCTCAATTACAGAACTCATTATTGATCTGTTCGGGGATTCCATTTCTTCCTGGTTCAGTCTTGGGAGAATATATGTGTCCAGGAATTTATCCATTTCTTTTAAATTTTCTAGTTAGTGTGCATAGAGGTGTTCATAATTGTCTCTGATGGTTATTTGTATTTCTGTGAGGTCTGTGGTAACAGCCCTTTTGTCATTTTTGACAAAACACACACACTCTGGCTTTTTGAGATGTCAGACTTCTTGTGCTGTTTCTTTCTCATCTTTGTGGGCTGATGTTTTTCAAATCTTTGAAGTTTCTGTACTGTGGATGGGCTATTTTTTTTTTTTTTTACTTTCATCCTATTTGATGACCTTGGGGGGTTGATTGTGATACAAAGTGGATTCGGTCAACTGGCTTCATGACTGGAAGATTTTCGGGGGCCAAGGCTCAGCTCAGAACTCCTGCCTGGATTGTATGCTGTAACTCAGGTAGACTGCTATCAGGCCCCAGCTTTGATCTGTGGCTCCTCCAGGTTAGGAACCTGTTCTGGAGGGGCTGAGGTGCTACCAGACCACTGGTCACAACATTCCAGTGAGTAGTGCCAGCTAAAGCACTTTACAGGGCTTTGACAGTGGGACCTGTCCTTGTTCCCATGTATCAGCAGCAGCACTGGAGGGTGCACACTTACCCATTTGCTGCAGCAGGGTTCTCATGGGTGCTGGGGTGCTAGCCTCGATGTGGATGTTTGCAACAGCAGTGGTGGCAGTATGGCTTGGCGGGGTGAGGAGCCCCCACTGGGACTGTGTGCATGCCCCTGCAGGTGGAGGTTTTAGCGTGGAGGTGGGGCATCGGTGGGTGCGGGACTGTGTGCACCCTCTGTGCATGTTCATGCTGGCAGCAGTCTGCTCAAGGCTGGGGCTAGTCTGTTCCATGCCTAGTTTTGCTCTGGTGGCCCAGGCTCGGGGGCAGGGTGCTGGCAGGGGTAGGGCTGGGGTGCTCTGAGCCCACCAATGTTCTGAAGACAATGGTGGTGTGAGGGTGGGAAGAGGGGTGAGGGGGCACACTCACGCTAGCAGCAGTGTCAAGGCAGGGTGCAGGAGTTCCATTACCAGTGTGCTGACAGGGAAGGGAAGGCTAGGTCTGCCTGGGCTTACATGCACAGGCATAGCAATTTGGATGGCGACCATGGGTGCAAATGAGCTGTTGTGTGTCTGCAGAGATCACTCTGCTGAAGCACTCTGCCTGTCAGACGTGGTCCACCAGCTGTGATGTGAGCCCCAGGAGGCACCTGGCAACTGTGCTGCAAACAGCTGTGGCCAGGCTGGGGACCTGCAGGAGTCCAGCAGAATGAGAGGTGCTCTGGTTGTACTGGTCCTGTTTCATGGATAAGATTGTCCTGTAGGCGGGGCGCGGTGGCTCACGCCTGTAATCCCAGCACTTTGGGAGGCCGAGGCGGGTGGATCACGAGGTCAGGAGATCGAGACCATCCTGGCTAACACGGTGAAACCCCGTCTCTACTAAAAATACAAAAAATTAGCCAGGCGTGGTGGCGGGTGCCTGTAGTCCCAGCTACTCGGGAGGCTGAGGCAGGAGAACGGCGTGAACCTGGGAGGCGGAGCTTGCAGTGAGCTGAGATCATGCCACTGCACTCCAGCCTGGGCGACAGAGCGAGACTCCATCTCAAAAAAAAAAAAAAAAAAAGATTGTCCTGTAGAGTTCAGGTCCACAAGTTCCCTTAGGGCTAAATTCTATGGCAGATTCTAGCCTAGGGGGATGCCCGTCTCTGAGAGGGCTCCACTACAGTTGCTCCCACAGGACACCGTCTGTGCTCCGCCCCCGGCTGGAGTTCTGCCCCCACCACTTCTCTAAGTAGCTTTCCCTGACAATGCAAGTGTCCATGGTAGTTGAGGGGTCTCCTCCTGCTGAGATTCCAAAGGCCTACCGTGAATTTGGGTTGCTCCTTGCCTTGGGTTGCCTGTTAAACACATCCTCTTTGTCGCAGTCACTGGGGGCCAGGAACACGTTCCAGTGTGCAGTAGCCCCCGGAAGTGTTCCTAGCTTCCTCCCCCTTCAGCCCAGCCTCTGTGTTTCCCCCCGTCTGTTCTGCCTCTGACTAAAGCTACAGGATAAGAACATGGCAGCACTGGGATATGAACTCATTTTTGCCTAACTCCAAAAGCCTGGCTCATTCATGCAGACTCTCAGAAATGAAATAATTCCCTTCATCTTCGTTAAATCACACGTTCCTACAGACAAATCATTCAGAGCTTTTATGAGAATATGTGATGCTGTAATACAATCGATTACTACAGTATTTATGGAATATACCATTCATAGCTTTAGGCTACACAGGGACAATTATATACCAAGCTCTCTTGAATTCCCTCTCTTTCTAAAACCTATGGATTTGAAGTCAGATGTTTTCAGAAGTCCAGCTGGTGTTAAAAATCCAAATAGATCAAACATTGTTTCTTTTTATATCTGTGTGACAAGTAATACCAATGTGTGTAATTACAATGTGGAGAAACCCACATAATTTCTCTGAGGAAAGTTTATTTCACTGGAAGAAGTCATTGCCAATAAGCAATAGAAGCCCTAACCAGTGGCTCTTATTTTGCAATTAGACTTTTTCATCTTAATGTTAGTGTATGTGCAGCCAAAGCAAGCCCCACTTTTTCTTTTTTTTTTTTTTTTTTTTTTTTTTTTTTGAGACGGAGTCTCGCTCTGTCGCCCAGGCTGGAGTGCGGTGGCGCAATCTCGGCTCACTGCAAGCTCCGCCTCCCGGGTTCACGCCATTCTCCTGCCTCAGCCTCCGAGTAGCTGGGACTACAGGCGCCCGCCACCACACCCGGCTAATTTTTTTTTTTTTGTATTTTTAGTAGAGACGGGGTTTCACCGTGGTCTCGATCTCCTGACCTTGTGATCCGCCCGCCTCGGCCTCCCAAAGTGCTGGGATTACAAGCGTGAGCCACCGCGCCCGGCAGCAAGCCCCACTTTTTCATCTTAATCAAAGGCTAAGTTTGTGTGTAATATAGATGAAGGCTATTACCAGACGAACACCATCAAAAAGTCATTTTATTGGTGTCTTTCTGTTGTGATTTTTTTAGTACCTTTGTTTCTTTCCTACTCCCTCCTTTTCCACAAATATATGTTGAGTATCAATTCTATGATGCTTGAGACATTAGACACTTTAATAATAATCCTTTAAGTCTTGCCCGAATTTTAGTTTGATGATATGGTGTCCATTGAGTAGATAAGGATACATCCTCCGTGAAGTGCAAGGTCACGTAATCACATGTGGAAGAGTAGGTGTGTCTCTTGCTGAAAGGAACTTAACATTGAAAGCTGCTTTATGAAGCCCAAGGCTTCAGTGGAGAACCTCAGAAACCAGATAACTCGGCTGGCTGGTTGTGGTGGCTCACGCCTATAATCCCAGCACTTTGGGAGGCTGAGGCAGGTGGATCACGAGGTCAGGAGTTCAAGACCAGCCTGGTCAATATGGTGAAACCCCATCTCTAATAAAAATACAAAAATTATCCAGGTGTGGTGGCACGTGCCTGTAGTCCCAGCTGCTCGGGAGGCTGAGGCAGAAGAATCACTTGAATCTGGGAGGTGGAGGTAACAGTGAGCTGAGTTCGTGCCACTGCACTCCAGCCTGGGCAAAAGAGCAAGACTCCGTCTCAAAAAAAAAAAAAAGAAACCAGATAACTCTGAGCCATGAGGCATGACATTGGCCTCTCAGAAGTCTGAATAAATAAGTATGGAGATTTCCCTTATTTTGAAGGCATTAATGACTTATTTCTCTAGGATATTGAAGTGAGTTCTCCAGTGGAAGACAACCAGAAAATGAGTGTCCTTCTCTACAGACATAAGATCTTAATAAAAGTAATGATAAAATTGACCTTGGGGAGACACCGAAACAGGATTACATGGCCTGAGTCAAGTCCTTACAATAGAGAAAAGTCTGTACAAACACGCAAGAAAGACACAGAGGTAAGAAAAGGAACATTGACTGGAGTCAGAAACGCAGGAGCATGTGTGTGTGTGTGTGTGCGTGTGTGTGTGTTTATATACCTAGAGAAGTTTAGATGAGCCTGGAGAATTAACAAGCCGTGCTTGTATTTCACAAAAAATGCACTCAAGAAGAGACATGGGTTGGAAATTGTTGCAGATACAATAAGACACAGTGGTGACATGAACCATGAACCTAAGTTTATGATGATGAATTTGAAGAGAAATTCTAGGCCTTGCCTTAGAAGACAACATAAAAAACTTCGTTCTTCAGGAACACAATGCCCACAGACAAACTTCACTAGAAACAATTTGTACATAGACAGATGTATATATCACTCCTTACTTAGATGAAATAGATGCATATGCTTCCATTTACAGATGGACTCTTTCATCACTGAAAGAAAAAGTGCACTTCAGATCTACCCTACGAATATATTTCGACACAAATTTACCTCCACCAGTGTTACATGTTATTTTTGTAAGGTAAATAAATTACTTGATTTATTATTTTAAACTTATGAGTGCATTTTAAATTGCTATGAATGAAATGAAAATTATTTGAACTTGAACAGATATGTAAGGATATTTGATGTTGCTTGGTAGCTTTTCTCATACAGATCCTATTTTGCACATGAGATTTGCCAGGGAGTTGAAGCTACCTCCTATTCTGCACCTGTTTATATGATTTGGTAATAGTCTTTTGTAGTGAAGGCTTATGAACATGGTGAAATACATCTATTCTATTGAGAGATATGATAAAATGGCGTAACTCAAGTTTCACTTATGATTTTGATAAGTAGTTTTCAAACTTGTTTTGGGGGTTTGATGGAATCCCAAATGGGAAGATAACAATTTTACTATTAAAAAGTGTTAACATTATTTTGGCTATAGACTCCAATTTTCATTAACAAAACAATTGTCATAATTATTTCATTACAATTTTAATATAAGAGGAGATAAAATTCTCCTTTTACTCAGCACATTTTTTTTTTTTTTTTTTTTGAGACAGGGTCTTGCTCTGTCACCCAGACTGGAGTGCAGTGACAGGATCACGGCTCATTGCAGTCTCCACCTCCTGGGCTGAAGCTATCCTCCCACCTCAGCCCCCCGCGTAGCTGGGACTACAAGGTACATGCCACCACACCTGGCTAATTTTTGGATTTTTTTTTTTTATTATTATACTTTAAGTTTTAGGGTACTTGTGCACAATGTGCAGGTTTGTTACATATGTATACATGTGCCATGTTGGTGTACTGTACCCATTAAATCGTCATTTACATTAGGTATATCTCCTAAAGCTGTCCCTCCCCCCTCCCCCCACCCCACAACAGTCCCCGGAGTGTGATGTTCCCCTTCCTGTGTCCATGTGTTCTCATTGTTCGATTCCAACCTATGAGTGAGAACATGCGGTGTTTAGTTTTTTGTCCTTGTGATAGTTTGCTGAGAATGATGGTTTCCAGTTTCATCCATGTCCCTGCAAAGGACATGAACTCATCATTTTTTATGGCTGCATGGTATTCCATGGTGTATATGTGCCACATTTTCTTAATCCAGTCTATCGTTGTTGGACATTTGGGTTGGTTCCAAGTCTTTGCTAGTGTGAATAGTGCCACAATAAACATACGTGTGCATGTGTCTTTATAGCAGCATGATTTATAGTCCTTTGGGTATATACCCAGTAATGGGATGGCTGGGTCAAATGGTATTTCTAGTTCTAGATCCCTGAGGAATCGCCACACTGACTTCCACAATGGTTGAACTAGTTTACAGTCCCACCAACAATGTAAAAGTGTTCCTATTTCTCCACATCCTCTCCAGCACCTGTTGTTTCCTGACTTTTTAATGATGGCCATTCTAACTGGTGTGAGATGGTATCTCATTGTGGTTTTGATTTGCATTTCTCTGATGGCCAGTGATGATGAGCATTTTTTCATGTGTTTTTTGGCTGCATAAATGTCTTCTTTTGAGAAGTGTCTGTTCATATCCTTCGCCCACTTTTTGATGGGGTTGTTTGTTTTTTTCTTGTAAATTTGTTTGAGTTCATTGTAGATTCTGGATATTAGCCCTTTGTCAGATGAGTAGGTTGTGAAAATTTTCTCCCATTCTGTAGGTTGCTTGTTCGCTCTGATGGTAGTTTCTTTTGCTGTGCAGAAGCTCTTTAGTTTAATGAGATCCCATTTGTCAATTTTGGCTTTTGTTGCCATTGCTTTTGGTGTTTTAGATATGAAGTCCTTGCCCATGCCTATGTCCTGAATGGTATTGCCTAGGTTTTCTTCTAGGATTTTTATGGTTTTAGGTCTAACATATAAGTCTTTAATCCATCTTGAATTAATTTATTAGGTGGTTTTCGATTTACTACTCAATTGGGTATTTCTTGCTCTCATTTTAATCATCAATCATAATTTATGGTGACTGGCCCCGTGGATGTACAACTTCGGCAACATCTGTAAATTCAATACTGAATGTTTATCAATATTTCTTAATGACCTGCTTTGGCTTCGTCATTTCATATATTTTATCAATTATGTGATTAATATTCACATATACTTTCTCACATTGTTGAAGCATTGTGAATATTACATCATCATGTCAATTATTTGTAAAAATACATAAAACCAGAAATTATTATTATTAGAATTATTCTTTAAAAGAGAAATAGGGTCGGGCACATTTGCTCATGCCTGTAATCCTCCCCACTTTGGGAGGCCCAGGTGGGTGGATTGCTTGAGCCCAGGAGTTCAAGACCAGCCTGGGAAACATGGTGAAACCTGGTCTCTATAAAAAATCCATAAATGTTGAAGCATTGTGGATTCCATTCCTGACCAGTGTCGGGAGGTTCCAGGCGGAGATGGGACACTCCAGTCTCCGGAGGCTCCGAGTAGAGACTGGACCCCCAACGAGTCTCGGGAGGCTCCGGGTGCAGATGGGACACTCCACTTGTACCTTGATTAATTTCCCCAAGAAGTTATGAATTTTAAAAACCAACTTTTACTTTTGTTGATTTTCTCTATTCTATATTGTTTTCTATTAATTTTGGCTCCCTTCTAACTTATTTCTGTCCTACATTCTCTGCTGTACTAGTAATTTCTATACAGATACTTTGAAACTTTTTATTCTTTTCTAGTATATGCATATTAAAGCTATTAATTTTCTTTTACTTACTGCTATTGCTGTATTCTGTTTCATTAAGCCACATTTTTAGTATCATTTGGCTCATATTATGTTCTACTTTATATTTTGCCCTCTTTTTGAGCCTTGGATTATATATAGTGGTAGTGCTTAATTTTTAAACTGTTAAGAGTTTTCTTCTTATTTTCATTTTTAAAATTTGTTTCTTAATTCCACAGATGATAGATAATACACTCAGTATGATTCCCGACCTAGGAAGTTTTTTGAAACTTGCTATATAGCCGAGCACTTTATTAACATTTACTTTCTACAGGTTCCCTGTACTGTGTTTTATACATTTAAAGTTCAAGTTTGATCGTTGTTATTTTGTGTATTTTTACTGATTTTTTTTCTGACAAGCACTAAGAGACATCTATCATCCTCTAATTTGAATGTGAACTTCTCAATTTATCTTTATTTTTATGTCATTTTATTTCTTTATACATGCTTAGATATGTAATTCAGAGCATACAAGTTAAGGATAGTTATATATTCCTAGTTGATTGACTCTTTTGTCATTATGGGATTTTTTTCATTATAATTAGTAATAATTCTTGTTTTTTAATAGTTTTTTATTTTTAATTTTTATGAGTACATAATAGGTGAGTATATTTTTGGTATACATTAGATACTTTGATACAATCATGCAATGCATAATAATCGCATCATAGAGAGCATTTCTCCTTTGTGTTATAAAGAATTCAATTTCACTCTTTTAGTTACTTTAACATGTATAATTAAGTTATCATTGACTATAGTCACCTGTTGTGCTATCCAATAGTAGGTCTTATTCATTCTTAGTAATAATTATTGATGTTAGACAATTTTTTCTGAAATCTGTATAGCTACATTGTTTCTTGTTTTGTTTTTATCATATAAATCCATTATCATTTAATTAAAAATACATTATCCTCCTTATATTTAATTTTTTTTTCTCTTTTAAGCAGCATGCACTTAGAATTTTCTTCAGTCTTAATATCTCTGTCTTTAAATTGGAAGAGTTAGATCTTTTTTAATTTGAAGTAATTATTGATTTATTTGTACTTGAATCCACCAGCAAACTTTTCTATTTGTCCCATTTTCTAAGCTCTTTTTTTTGCTATTTTGTTGACTTATTTTTAGTGAATCAATAATTTAATCATTTCATCTTTGATTAGATTATTTTAAAATACTTTTAATAGTTATGCTAGAGATTATAACAGGTCTTGTAGATTTATTAATGTCTAACATAAATTTTTAATTTTAACACCTCCCAAATGATGCAAGGACCTTCAACACTTAAAAGTAATGTAGGCTCCTTTATTTTTGTATTCTTTTTTCTGAATATTAATTCTGCATATACTTAAAACTTATGTACCATATATATTATTGCGTTACATATTTAATATAATTTCAGATTCACCCACATATTTATCCTTTTCATGGTTCTTTATTCCTTTTCATGATTTTGTGTTTTGAACTGCTACAGTTTTTTATTGGTTTTATCTGATGATCTCACTTTGGAATTGCTTTTGTATAGAGGTTACTGGAGAGAATTATCTCAGTACTTTTTTTTCCTTTTCACATAGAAACATTTATTTTACCTTTATTTTTGGAGGATATTTTTATTGGTTATATAATTCTAAGCTGCCAGTTAGGAGGCCACATATTGATTAACTTTGGCCATTAAGAGGTTTCTATTCACCTTTGATTTTCAGGATTTCATTATAAATTGTCTAGTTTGGGGGTTGCTTGTTTTTGTTTGTTTGGTTTTGGTTTTTTCTTTGTTTTTTTTTTTTTTTTTTTGGTTTTTGTTTGTTTGTTTGTTTGTTTTTGTTTTTTGGCTTAGAGCTCTTAGAGATTTTCCAATCAGTGACTTGACAAACTTATTCATTTGTCATATCTCTTCAAATACTGTTTCTGTGTTATTCTGGTGCTCCAATGACCCAAATATAACTTTTTATTATTTTCCCACCAGTACTTTTCAGATTAAAAAAAATTTTAGTTTTTTTAATTTTTAATTCTTGTAAGTACATAGTGTTTATATTTATGGGGTATATAAGATATTTTGATACAGGCATTCAATAATCACATCAGGGTAAATGGGACATCCAACTCCCTCAAGCATTTATTCTTTATTGGTGTTATAAACAATCCAATTATATTCTTTAAGTTTTTTTAAATGTTCAATAAATTATTGTTGATTGTAGTCATTCTGTCATACTATCAAAGACTAGATTTTTTTTTTTTTTTTTTTTTTTTGGCGGAGTCTCTGTCTCCCAGGCTGGAATGCAGTGGGGTGATCTCCACTCACCGCAACCTCTACGTCCTGGACTCAAGCAATTCTCCCACCTCAGATTCTTGAGTAGCTGGGACTATAGGTGCACACCACCATGCCTGGCTAATTTTGTATTTTTCATAGTGATGGATTTCCTCATGTTGTCCAAGTTGGTCTCCAACTCCTGGGCTCAAGTAATCCGCCCGCCTCGGTCTTCCAGAATGCTGGGAGTACAGGCACAAGACACTGCACCCAGCCAAATACTAGCTCTTATTCATTCTAGCTATCATTTTGTACTGATTAACCATCCCATTTTCCCCCAGTACCCCACTATCTTTCCCGGAATATGGTAACCATGCTTCTAAACTCTATCTCCATGAGTTCAATCATTTTAATTTTCAACCTCACAAATACATGAGAACATGCAAAGTTTGTCAACCTCACAAATACATGAGAACATGCAAAGTTTGTCTTTCTGTGCCTGGCTTATTTCACTTAACATCTGACTCCCGGTTCCATGCATATTGCTACAAATGACAGGATCTCGTTCCTTATTGTAGCTGAATAGTACTTCATTGTGTATATGTACCATATTTTCTCTATCGTTCATCTGTTGATGTACACTAAGGTTGATTCCAAATCTTGGCTATTGTGTAGAGTGCTGCAGTAAACATGGGAGTGCAGATATCTCTTAGATATATGATTTCCTTTCTTTTGCATAATATACTGAGAAGTGGGATCGCTGGATCAATGGCAGCTATATTATTAGTTTATTGAGGAAACTTCAAACTTTTCTTCATAGTGGTTGTAATAATTACATTCTCACCAACAGTGTACAAGGGTTTTCATTTCTCCACATCCTAGCCTGTATTTGTTATTGCCTGTCTTTTGGATATAAGCCATTTTAACTGGGGGTGAAATGATATCTCATTGAAGTTTTGATTTGCATTTCTCTGATGATCAACAGTGTTGAGCACCTTTTCATATATCTATTTGACATTTGTATGTATTCTTTTGAGAAATATCTATTCATATTATCCCCATTTTTAATCTTTCTTCAGATATTTTTTCGGTAGAGTTGTTTGAGGTGTGTAGATTTGTTCTCGGGTTTTCCATTCTGTTCCATTGGTCTATGTGTCTGTTTTTATGCCAGTGCCCTGCTGTTTTGGTTACTATAGCTCTCTAGCATAATTTAAAGACAAGTAATGAGATTCCTCCAGTTTAATTTCTTTTGCTTAGGATAGCCTTGGCTATTCTGGAATTTTTGTAGTTACATTTAAATTATAGGATTGTTTTCTCTATTTCTGTGAAGAATGTCATCTGTAGTTTTGTAGGGATCGCATTAAATCTGTAGATTGTACTGGATAATATGGATATTTTAACAATAGTGATTCTTCCACTCTCTGAACATGGAATACCTTTCCCTTTTTGTTTCTTCTTCAATTTCTTGCATTAAAGTTTTGTAGTTTTCATTGTAGAGATGTTTCACTTCTTTGGTTAGTTTAATTCCTAGGTATTTTATTTTACTTCCAGCTATTGTAAATGGAATTACTTTTTTATTTCGTTTTCACGTTGTTAACTTTGGCATAGAGAAATGATACTGATTTTTGTATGTTGATTTTGTATCCTGCAACTTTACTGAATTTGTTTATACGTTCCCGTAGTTTTCCTGTAGAGTCTTATGTTTTTCCAAATATAAGATTATGTCATCAGCAAACAGGATAATTTGGCTTCTTCCTTTCCTATGTGGATGCTCTTTAAATCTTTCTCTTTTCTGATTGTGCTAGTTCGGACTTCCAGTAATATGTTGAATAACAGTGGTAAAAGTGGGCGTCCTTGTTTTATTCCAGATCTTAGAGGAAAAGGTTTCAGTTTTTCACTACTTGGCATGATACTAACTGTGGGTCTGTCATATATGGCTTTTATTATGCTGAGGTATGTTCCTTCTGTCACCATTTTTTTAGGGTTTTTATCATGAATAGGTGTTGAATTTTATCAAATGCTTTTTCAGCATCAGTTGAAATGATTGCATGGTTTATATCCTTCTTTCTGTTGATATGATGTATCATATTGGCTGATTTGCATATGTTGACCCATCCTTGCATCCCAGGGCTAAATCCCACTTGATTGGGATGAATGATTTTTTAAATGTGTTGTTGAATTCAGTTTGCTAGTATTTTGTTGAGGATCGCTGCATCAATACACATCAGTGATATTGGCCTATAGTTTTCTTTTTTTGATGTGTCCTTGTCTGGTTTAGTATCAGGGTAATACTGACCTCACAGAATGAATTTGAGAGTATTCCCTCCTCCTTCATTTTTCAGAATACTGTGAGTAGTATTGGTAATTGTTCTTCTTTAAATGTTTGGTGAAATTCAGCAGTTGGGTCCCTAGCTTTTGTTTGGTGTGGAAAACTTTTATTACAACTTCTATTGCATTATTTATTATTAGTCTGTTCAGGTTTTGGATTTCTTCCTGGATCAATCAAGATAGGTTGTATATATCTGGGAATTTATACATTTCTTCTATATTTTCCAATTTATTGGCATATAGTTACTCATAGTAGCCACTAATAATCTGTTTAATTTCTGTGGTATCAGTTGTAATGTCTCCTTTTTCATCTCTAATTTTATTTATTTAGATCTCTCTTTTTTATTAGTCTAGCTGAAGTTGTGTCAATTTTCTTTATCTTTGCAAGAAACCAACTTTTTCTTTCATTAATCTTTTCTAATTTTTAGTCTCAAATTTTATGTATTTCTACTGTGGTTTTCACTTTCTTCTACTTAATTTTGGGTTTGGTTTGCTCTTTCTCTTATATTTCTTTAAGATGCATAATTCGTTTGTTTATTTAAAATTTTTCTCCTTTTATGATGTAGGCATTTATTGCTGTACATTTCCCTCTTGGTAGAGCTTTTGCATAGGTTGTTGTGCGTTGTGTTTTCATTTTTATTTTTCCAATAAATTTTACAATTTTATTCTTAACATCTTCATTGATCCAATCATCATTCGGGAGCATTTTGTTTATGTCCTATGTGTTTTTATAGTTTCCAAAATTCCTTTGGTTATTGATTTCTAGCTTTATTGTGGTCAGAAAAATATTTGACATAAATACAATATTTTTGCAATTTTTGAGACCTTTTTTTTGTGGCCTAACATATGGTCTATCCTTGAGAATGTTCCATGTGCTGAGGAGAAGAATGTGTAATCTGAAACCTTTGGGTGCATATTCTGTAAGTGTCTATTAGGTCTATTGGGTCTATAGCACAGATTAAGACAAGTGTTTCTTTGTTGGTTTGCTGTCAAGGTTATCTCTCCAATGATGAAAGCTGGGTATTAAAGTCCCAAGCTATTACTGTGTTGAGATCTATCTCTTTCTTTACCTCTAATTGTATTTGCTTTATATATCTCAGTGCTCCATTTTTGAGTGCATATTTACAATTGTTATATCTTTGATGTAGTTTATATTTGTCCCTGCCAAAATCTCATGTTGAATTATAATCCCCAATGTTGGAAGTGGGGCCTGTTGAGAGGTGATTGAATCATGGGGGTGGATTTCTCATGAGTGGTTTAGCATCCCCTTGCTGCTGTTCTCATGGTAGTAAGTTCTCATGAGATATGGTATTTTATTTTATTTTATTTTATTTATTTATTTTTTTTGAGACGGAGTCTCGCTCTGTCGCCCAGGCTGGAGTGCAGTGGCGCAATCTTGGCTCACTGCAAGCTCCGCCTCCCGGGTTCAAGCCATTCTCCTGCCTCAGCCTCTCCGAGTAGCTGGGACTACAGGCGCCCGCCACCACGCCCGGCTGATTTTTTGTATTTTTAGTAGAGACGGAGTTTCACCGTGGTCTCGATCTCCTGACCTCGTGATCCGCCCGCCTCAGCCTCCCAAAGTGCTGGGATTACAAGCGTGAGCCACCGCGCCCGGCTAAGATATGGTATTTTAAAAGCATGTGGAACCTCTCCCCATGTTCTCTCTTTCTTGCTCCTGCTTTTGCCAAGTGAGGTGCCTGCTTCCCCTTTGCCTTCCACCATGATTGGAAGCTTCCTGAGGCCTCTCGAGAGCAAATCTTCTGTGCTTACTGTATAGAATGCAGAAATGGGAGCCAATTAAACTTCTTTTCTAATAAATTACCCACTCTCAGGTATTCTTATAGCAGTGCAAAAATTGCCTAATGATATCTTCTTGTTGAGTTGACCACTTTATCACTATATGGTAACCTTCTTCGTGTCTTTTTATAGTTTTTGCCTTGACACTTATTTTGTCTAAGTATGGCTATTCCTGCTCCTTATTGGTTTCTATTGGCAAGGAATACCTTTTTCCATTCCTTTATTTTTAGTCTGTGTGTGTCTTTATAGGTGATGTATGTTTCTTATAGGCAACTGATCATGGAGTCTTTCTTTTATCCATTCAGCCATCCTGTATTTGCTTTGGAGAGTTTAGTTCACTTTCGTTCAATGTTATTATTAATAAGTAAGGACTTAACCAGTATTTTTGTTGTTTTCTGGTTATTTTGTGGTCTTCTCTTCCATTTTTCCTTCCTTCCTGTCTTCCTTTTAGTGAATTTGATTTTCTCTGGTGGTATGATTTAGTTCCTTGCTTTTTATTTTTTATGTGTCTGTTGTATTTTTTTTAATTTGAGGATACTATGAAGCTTGCAAATGCTGTCTTTTAAACCATTATTTTAAGTGGATAACAACTTAACACTCTGTACAAACAAACGAGGAAAAGGAAAAGTAATAACAACTCTACACCACAACTTCATCACCCTACCTTTTAACTTTTGTTGTTTCTATTTTATATGATTGTGCTGTATATGTCTTGAAAAGTTGTTGTAGTTATTATTTTTATTGGTTCATCATTTATTCGAACTTACGAGAAGTTTACACACCACCGTTACAGTGTTCTATATTCTGTGTCTGTGCACTTAATATTACCAGTGAGTCTTTTACCTTCTGATGATTTCTCATTGCTCATTACCATCCTTTCTTTCGGATTGAAGTGCTCCCTGTAGCATTTCTCGTGTTGATGAAATCCCTCAGGTTTGTTTGTCTGGAAAAGACTTTATTTCTCCTTCATGTTTGAAGAACATTTTTGCTAGATAGACTATTCTAGGGTAAAACATTTTTCCTTCAACACTTTAAATATGACATGCTGCTCTCTTGGGGCCTGTAAGGTTTACACTAAAAACTCTCCTGCCAGACATATTGGAGTTCCCTTTTGTGCAATTTGTTTCTTTTCTCAACTACTTTTAAGATCCTTTCTATATCATAGACCTTTGGGAGTTTGATTATTAAAGGCCTTGAAATAGCCTTTGTGGGGAGTTGAATCTGCTTGGTGTTCTATAACCCTCTTGCATGTGAATACTCACATCTTTCTCTCGGTTTGGGAAGTTCTCTCTTATTATCCCTTTGAATAAACTTTCTGTTCCTATCTCTTTGTCTGCTTCCTCTCTAAGGTCCCTAACTCTTAAATTTTCCATTTAGAAGCTATTTTGTAAATATATTAGGTATGCTTCGTTGTTTTTTATTCTTCTTTATTTTGCATCCTGTGACTGTATTTTCAAATAACCTGTCCTCCATCTCACTAATTCTTTCTTTTTGTGTGTGTGTAATTGTGGATTTTTATTTCACTTGGGTAAATAACTAGGAGTGGGATTACTGGATCTTATGGAAAGCACACATTTAACTTCGTAAGAAATGGCCAAACTATTTTCCAGAATAGCCACACCATTTTACATTTCCACCAGCAATAAATGAGACTCTCAGTTACTCCTCATTCTCATCAACACTTCCTGTTGTCACTATTTTTTTTAATTTTAGCTATTCAAATGGTGTGTGGTGGTATCTCATTGTGTTTCTTTTAATACCACATTTTAAAATTTAAAACTTTATTATTTTAATTTTATATTTTCTAATTGACAAATAACTGTACATTTTCACAGGGCACACAGTGATGTTTTGATATATATAATGTGTAGTAGTCATATCAAGGTGAAGAGCATATTATAATCTCAAACATTTTTCATTTCTTTATGTTGCCAAAATTAAATGTAGTCATTCTAGCTACTTGAAATGATGTATTATTGTTAACTATTGTCATAATAGAGTGGTATAGAACACTAGAAGTTATTGCTCTTATCTAGTTGTAATTTTGTTTGGATATTTTTGCATTTTTCTTTTTTTATTTAACTTTTATTTTAAGTTCAGGGGAACATGTGCAGGTTTGTGATATAGATAAACTTTTGTTATAGGAATTTGTTGTACAGATTATTTTTTGACACAGGTATTCAGCCTAATAATATCCATTAGTTATTTTTCATGATCCTCTCCTTCCTCTTAACCTCCACTTACATATATATATATAAGATATATATATATAAGATATATATATAAGATATATATATAAGATATATATAAGATATATATATAAGATATATATATAAGATATATATATAAGATATATATGATATATATATAAGATATATATAAGATATATATATGTAAGATATATATATAAGATATATATGTAAGATATATATATATATACATATCTTAAAATATATATAGATTTTAAATTACTTTTGGCAAATTTTCTTCCTGCTTCCTCTTGTAATCTTGAAAAAAATACTTGATAGTTTTTTTTCTGTTTGCAACTTTGAGTTTCTGTATATATCTATGTCTCTACTAAATTCTTTTGTTAATATATATTTATATATGTTGACCTGTATTTATATATCTATTTATTATTATTGATATTTTATTGTTATATAAATCAATATATATCTGTACATATTAATATGCATATTGACTTATATATATCAATGAGAGAATTGTGTATATTGACTAATTTTAATTGGCGAATAATTATTTTAAGCAACTTTGAGTCTGTGACAGATATTCTGATATGATTTACAAATGTGACATGCGTGTCAAAAAATATGGCTTTTTTTATCAGTGATTTTCTGTTATATATGTACATTTTTGCATTTTTATTATGGTCCAAGCCAGGTATTCAAAATCCAGGATATATCAAATTAAAAAGTAATTCATAATTTAAAATTATTATTATGCAATGATTTCATAATTTCTAATGATATAAAAGCACCACGGCTTCTGGGACTTATACAATATTCACTTGTTTGATTAAGACAATATGACAAAATTCCAGAAAGGAGATTTTTAAATTGATTCTTTTTCTATGGCAAAATAATATAGAATTTTGTTAATTCTAGTTCTTTCAATAACTGTAAACTTCCAGGTGGGAGAAGTAGCACCCCCCAACCCCTCCATTATCTCTGCAAAGTAGCATATTATATAAACCTGTAAGGACCTATGAAAGGCAAAAGAAGGCTTCATGACAGGGGATCATATTCTTCATTGTAACCACTCTCAATATTTCTTCACGAGTATGTATTTCTCACACTAGTAAATAAGAGTAATATGAAGGAAGACGTGTTTACAGTTCTCTTTCCTCTTGATTGACAAAGGTACTTATTATTTTGAACATATCTCACTGTGACTGGAATCCTGTCAAAAGTGAATGTGAAGGCAAGAGAGCACATATAATGCACATATTTTATAAAGTGCAAATAAATGAGCAATGGAGCAAAACCCTCTTGAAATAAAGATTTACAGGAAGAACAAATGGGTGGTTATTCAGAATTATAGTTGTATATCAAACTGTAGCCTTCTAGGGGGTCATTTCGATAATTGTGGTATAAATGAAGATGGAGTGTGGTTGCCAAATGATATGGATTAATGCAGAGAAATTGCCCTCTCAAGTAGCTGGATTTTATGTGTAACTTTCATGATATTTTCACAATTGTCCACTAATTTATTGATGCTTCATTTGCATGCCAAATGGTGGCATTTTGGAAGAAGTAGAAAAGACTACTATGTTTAATCTAATTCAACAAGTATTTATTGAACCACTTACATATTCAAGCTATTGTAAGGAACACAAAAGAGATAATGAAAATGGTCCCAGCCCTCAAGCAACTTTTAAACTACTGAGGATGACACATGAAACCATTAAATAACTATTTAACTGCTAACAACTGGTGCAGAGATTGAGTACCATAGAACTTCAGACTAGCGAGAAATTAAAAAGCACTTGAATGGTCAGGAAATCGTCATGAAAGAGGATGTCAATTTTGCTGTCATGGATGTAAATTTTAAAACAATATCTAACCGATGTATTTTATCACTATGAGCGTGATCGTGTGCTATATCGTGCAGAACATATATAAATGATTAAACCATGTCCTCAAATATTTTATAATTCAGGAGCATAAGAGACAAGTTCACAGATAACTCTCATATAAGGCAGAATATTATATGGTACAAATAAAAAACCTTAAAAGTATAACAACGTTCTAAGAAGGTGACCGTGACAAATAAATGAGAAGGTGTGGAAAATGACATGGTATTTAAACATGGCATTTTGGATGGTGTTCAAAAGGAAGGTTAGGAAACAGAGAAAAGTAGCTACTCCAGCATGAAGCAATAGAAATAAAAGCTCCGGAGACAGGAACAGCAAAGGCCTTATTTTGGATACAGTAAACCAGTAGTAAATAAATGTGAAAAATGAAATAAATTATCACACTGAGCATTGGCCTAAAATTCAGGTTGAAGCACTATTCTTATTTCTCTGGGTATGAAGAGCCATTGAAGGTTTAAACAGAGAATAACTTGATTAAAGCTGTGATTCAGAAAGATCAGTGGACCAAAAAAAATTTAATGGTGAAATGAAAATGGTGAATAACAGAAATAGGGAAATAAATTGCTTTGACCTCGTGTATTTTGATGCTGTTAGGTGCTTACAAATTAAGATCTGTTATTTCTTCTTCATCTTGAAACCTTTATCATTACATAGTGTTGTAACCGAGCGAGTTATAGAGAAACGCCACACTCTGAGACTAATTCAGGAGTCCTTTACTTCTGGCGACCGAGAGACGGCTAGCACTGAAAATTCTCTTGGCCCCGAAGAAGGGTCTAGATTTCTTTTTTATACCTTGGTCTAAAAGGGGAGGGGGAGCCTAGCTGAAGCAATTTTTATGGTAGCAGAACAGGCAAAAAGTTACAAGAATTAATGGTTACAGAGATAGTTACAGAAAAATAAACAGTTCCAGGTGCAGGGGCTCAAACTATCACAAAGAGACAATGCATGAGCTTTGGGTACCATCCACCGAGCACGTCCCTAGGAGCTGCTGCTGCAGCTTGTCTCAATATCTTATCAGTAAGTGCGTTCCTGGATGTGCTTGGAGTCAGCTTGCACTAGTTAAGTCCTTGAGGAAGGGGGGTGGGTAAGGGGCTGCAAGTGAAGGAGCCAAAATGGAGTCTGTCTGGCTCTGTCAGATAAGGGAGAGTCAATCAGGTTAAAACAAGGTAGGGCATCACATTAGTACCTCTCTATATTCTTTATACTTGTTCTTGCTCTGAAGTCTGCTCTGCTGAAATTAATACAGCTACTTGACTTTCCTTCTGATAGATGTTAGCATGATACATCTTGTTGCATCGCTTTACTTCTATCTTATATATCTACATTTATATTTAAACTGAGGTTCTTGTAAAAAACATTGATCCACTGTGACAATCTTTGTCTTTTCATTGGTGTATTTAAACAATTTACAATTAATATGATTATTGATATAGTTAAATTAATATGTACCATGTTTTTTCTGTTCTTTATCCCTATTTTTTCTTCTATTCTTTTTTCTGCATTTTGTCATCTTAATTCAGCTTTTTTTGTGATTCCATTTTATCTACTTTTTTTTTTTTTTAGCATATCAGTGATACTTATTTTACAACTTTTTAAAATGGGTTGCCTAGAGTTTGCAATATACATTTGCACTTGTTCCAGGTCCACCTTAAAATAACTTGATACTGCTTCCTAGGCAATGCAAGCACCTTATAATAACACATATTCCCAATTTTTCTCTCATCCCTTACATCATTACTGTCATTCATTCACTTATATATAAAGCACAATCATATATTTTTGCTATGGTCATTTTGAAAGACAACTATCTGTTATATCACTAAAAAAATAAAATTAAACATTTCAATTTTATCATCACTTATTCCTTCTCTAAAGATCTTTTTTTATGGAGATATGATCATCTGACTTGTATAATTTTCTTTCTCTTTGAATATATTCCTTTAACATTTGTTGCAAGGAAAATCTACTGGCAGCAAATTCTCTCAACTTATCTCATCTGCAAAAGTCTTTATTTCTCATTTTTGAAGGATGATTTTGCAGAATGCAGAATTCTAGGCTGGTAGGGGTATGTTTTTTCTTCTCAACAATTTAAATTTTCACTCTCTTCTTGCATGCTTTCTGGGGAGAAATAAGATATAATTCTTTTCTTTGTTATTTTATAGGTAAGGTGTTCTTTTATTTTTTCTGGCATTTTTTTCAAAGGGATTATTTTGTACCCCCCCCCCCCCCGCCCACCAAGGTGCACATGGTAATTTTTTCCGATCTTCACTGTGAAAATTTAGTTGGGTTCCTGGAGGTAAAACTCACAAAAGAGTGAACATGCTTCCTAAGACTGAGTTCCCCTGGAGTTTGTGTGTCTACAGCTGTCATATTTAAAGTTGAGAAACCAAGTTCATGCTAAGATGAGGAGCAAAGTAAGAAAGTCCACTCTTACCGCTCCTATCAACATCATACTGGAAGTCCTAGTTAATGCAATAGAACCAGAAATGGAAGTAAAGGTATACAGATTGAAAAGGAAAAAATAAAACTCTTTTTTTTTTTTTTTTTTTTTTTTAGTTAGGATGATTGCTTATGTAGAAAATTTCAAAGAATCAACAAAATCATCTGGATCAAATATGTGACTATGGAAAGTTTGCAGGTTACAAAGTTAGTATACAAAAGCAATTTTCTTTTTCTTTCTGTCTTTTTTTTTTTTTTTTTTTTTGAGACGGAGTCTCACTCTGTCAACAGGCTGGAGTGCAGTGATGCTATCTTGGCACACTGCAACCTCCACCTCCCAGGTTCAAGCGATTCTACTGCCTTAGCCTCCTGAGTAGCTGGGACTACTACAGGCACATGCCACCATGCCCAGCTAATTTTTGTATTTTTAGTAGAGTCAGGGTTTCACCATGTTGGCCAGGATGGTCTTGATCTCCTGACCTCATGATCTGCCCGCCTCAGCCTCCCAAAGTGCTGGGATTACAGGCATGAGCCACCGTGCCTGGCCCATTTTCTTTTTTATATACTAGAAGTGAACAGTTGGAATTTGAAATTAGAAACACAATGCCATTTATATTGACACCAAAAACATGAAATACTTAGGTACAATCTAACAAAATATGTATAAGATGTACATAAAGGGAAACTAAAAAATTGATTAATAATTAAAGATGTCAACTTTTTCAAAATTGTCCATAGATTCAATACATTTCCAATCAAAATTCAAAATTGTTTTGTGGATTTCAGCAAACTGATTCTAAAGTTTATGTGGAAAGGCAAGAGACCCAAAATAGCCAACCTTGAAGGAGACCAAAATCAGAGGATTAATACTATCTGACTTCAAGACTATATTGTTACAATAATCAACATATTGTGGTATTGGTAAAGAAACAGAAAAATAGATCAATGGAACAGAATAGAAAGTCCAAAAATAGACCTACATTAATATAACCAATTTATATTTGACAAATGAGCAAGAAAAGTCAGTGGATAAAGAATGCTCTTCAACAAAATGTGCTAGAATAATTGGACATTCATATGCAAAAAAAGAATGTAGACACAGACCTTGCACATTTTACAAACAATAGCATCAAATGCATTGTAGACCTAAATGTAAATGCTAAACTATAAAAATCCCAGATGATAAGAGAAAATATAGGTGGCCTTCCGTTTGGCCAAGACTATTTAGATACAGCACCATTAGCATAATCTATGGAAAAAAGTAGATACATTGGAATTCCTTAAAATTATAACGTTTTTCTGTGAAACATCCTGTTCAGAGAATGAAAATCAAGTCATACAGTGAGACAAAATATTTTCAAAACATATATAGAATAAAGAATTTGTATTCACAATACATAAAGAATTCTAGAAACTCAACTATAAGAAAACAAACATCTCAATATTAAAAACAGATAAAATATCTAAACAGACACCTCATGAAAGAAGATCTGCAAATGGAAAATAAGCAAATGAAGACATGCTCAACAGTATATGTAATTAGGGAATTGTAAACTGAAACAGCATTATGATGGTTAATAGTATGTGTCAACTTCATTGGATTGAAGGATGCCTAGCTGGCTGCTGAAGCATTGTTTCTGGGTGTGTGCAAAGGGGTGTTTTCAGAGATTGACATGTGAGTCAGAGTACTGGGAAAGGAAACACCACCTCAATGTGGATAAGCACTATCCAATTGGCTGCCAACAGAGATAGAACAAAGGGAGCAGAAGAAGGGGGGTATTCAGCTTGCTGAGGTCTCTTGCTCTGACTGTCCCTCCCCTTGCCAGAAGTTAGCTTTCTCTCTTCATGCCCTTGGTAATCGGACTCCAGGTTCTTTGGCCTCTGAACTCTGGGACTTGCACCAACAGGCTCCTGGGTTCTCTTGGGCCTTTGGCCTCAGACTGAGGGCAGCACTGTCAGCTTCACTATCAGCTTTTCTCAGTCCCCAGCTGGCAGAAGTCCTATCGTGGGAATTCACCTTTGTAATCATGTGAGCCAATTCTCCCTAATAAATCCCTTTTACATATACATATATCCTATTGGCTCTGTCACTCTCAAGAACCTTGATTGATACAAACAATAAGAAACAACTATATAACAATTAAAATGGAAAATTCCAAAACCCTGATAGCACCTGATGCTGGCAAGGAAGTTGAGTAACAAGAGCTCTCGTTCTTTGCTGGTGAAAATGCAAAATGGTACTCCACTTTGGAAAACAGCTTGAAACTTTCTTACAAAACTGTTTATAGCAGCTTTACTCGTAATTTCCACAACTTGGAAGTGACCACGACATCCTTGAATAGGTGAATGGATGAACAATGTATGGCACATCCATTAAGTGGGATATTATTCAGTGATAAAAACAGAAAGACATAGATGAACTAATTTCACTAGGTGGAAAAAGGCAATCTGAAAAGGCTGTGTACTGCGTGATTCCAACTATTTGACATTCTGTAAAAGCCTGAACTATGGAGACAGTAAAAAGGTCAGTAACTTTCAGAGATTTAAGGATTCTAAGGGAGGGAGGAGTAGATGGAGCACAAGGAATTATTAGGGCAGTGAAATTATTTCTCTGTTGATATTAATATATCAATATTAAAATATATACACGTACTATGTACCCACAAAAATTAGGAATACAAAATTTAAAACAGACAAACATGCGTATTTATTTTCAGGTTTGGTTTTCAGAAATGTTAATATGATGTGTTTAGGTGTGGTTTTCCTTATATTTATCATTCCTGTGGTTTGTAGCATTTCCTGAATCTGTCACTGGTATTTTCCAGCTTCAAGAGTTTCTTAGTCATTAGTTTTTCAAATATTGTTGTTGTGCCATCTTTCTCTTCTATTCTTCTGTAACTCGAATTATACATTTTTATACTTTTCACCATGTCCCAAATGTCTCCTACACTTATTTCTCTGTATCTGTTCTGTTTTTCTCTCAATAGCTGGATAGGGATATTTTCTTCTGGCTTATCTTCCAGGCCATTAATTTTCTCTTTAGCTGTCTAACGTACTATTAAATCTATTTACTGAGTTCTTAAAATTGCTTATTGTATACTTAGTCCTAAAGTGTCCATTTTTCATTTTTTCAGTTCTCTGCTAAAATTGTCTAACTTGCCATTCCGTTTTTTGAAATATCACTCCAGGTAATTTTAGTTTTTGCCTGATATCTCAAATACCTGACTATATTGTGGGTCAATTGCAATGGTCATGTTTACAATTAATGTTTACTTCAGTTCTGTCTTTTCCTATGTCTGGTTATTTTTTATTCAGGATAGTATGTGCGGAAAATGTACAGATACTTTAAAACTCCATCTGATGTTAACTTCTTCCTAAGAAATTTCATTTTGTTTCCCTCAACCAGATGTGCTAATGGAAGATCACCTTAATCATGTGGTAATGAGTTTATTATTAGAAACTGGGCTTCAGTCCTTGTTGAGATTGAGCTATTTCTAGTTCTCTCTTACTCTTAGAGAATAGCCCTTAGAGATATCAACAGAAAGTTTAGGTTGTTAAAAATCCAAAAATGGAATCCACAATGCTTCAACATTTATGGATTTTTTATAGAGACCAGGTTTCACCATGTTTCCCAGGCTGGTCTTGAACTCCTGGGCACAAGCAATCCACCCATCTGGGCCTCCCAAAGCGGGAAGGATTACAGGCATGAGCAAATGTGCCCGACCCTATTTCTCTTTTAAAGAATAATTCTAATAATAATAATTTCTGGTTTTATGTATTTTTACAAATAATTGACATGATGATGTAATATTCACAATGCTTCAACAATGTGAGAAGGTATATGTGAATATTAATCACATAATTGATAAAATATATGAAATGATGAAGCCAAAGCAGGTCATTAGGAAATATTGATAAACATTCGGTATTGAATTTACAGATGTTGCCGAAGTTGTACATCCACGGGGCCAGTCATCATAAATTATGATTGATGATTAAAATGAGAGCAAGAAATACCCAATTGAGTAGTAAATTGAAAAGCACCTAATCTTCTTCCGATGACTCTACGATTTCTTTGTACTTGTAAAATATCATTGCACGTTGAATAGGAGTCTTAACAGAGTCATAAGTCCATCCCTTCCTGGCAAACAGCCTTTCCAGGATTCCAGGCATTTCATAGCCCTTGCTTAGAATGAAATCCTTAAAGGCAATTGGTCCATAAAGATCATCAAGATCATCAGGTTCATCAGGCTTTTTAAGTAAGAGCTTGGGGTCAGTCAAAGGTTCATCACTTCTTCGCTTTTTCCACAACTTTGGCTTGAGGTACCATGCTCCATACCTCATCTTCAAAGGCTGAGTGGTATAAGCATTCGATGGCATGTGGAATTTCCTGCCCTGGTATTTTTCCTGTGAGAAGAATTTGTCCTCATCCTTTTCATCTAGCTCCATGCTGTACTTCAGCTCTGAGGAGCACTCCTTTACCTTCTTAATCTTTTGGTCGTCATGGGTTGCTCTGTACTAGGTGGTGAAGTCAAACAGATTCCAGATTGTTTCTTCATCAACTTCCAGGTCTGCAGCCCACTTGAAGAATTCACGGAGTTTTTCCGATGTGTATCTATATTGAAGAAGGTCAGAAACGCACTCTTTTGTGCTTGGTGTATCTTCCTGAAGCAGTTCTTTCATGCAGGATGCTCCAATCTTGGGAGGCTCCGAGAATTGATGGGACTCTGGAGCTTTGGGAGGCTCCGGGCGGAGACTGGACACTGGACAAGTCTTGGGAGGCTCCGGGTGGGGATGGGACACTGGAGTCTCGGGAGGCTGCAGGCAGGGTTCCCCACAAGGGCATTGATCAGGCTCGGTGGGTTCCTCAGTTTTCTTCACCCGGGCCTCACAACGATCCCATATGTCCTTCAGCGTCCTCCCAGGATCCAGCAATTTCAGCACGTCTAGTAGGAGATTGGACACCCGAGTAGTGTCGGGAGGTTCCAGGCGGAGATGCGACAGTCCAGTCTCGGAAGGCTCCGGGTGGAGACTGGACCCCGGACAAGCCTTGGGAGGCTGCGGGTGGAGACTGGACCCCCGAGGAGTCTTGGGAGGCTCCGGGCGCGATGGGTCACTCCAGTCTCGGGAGGCTCCGGGCGGAGACTGGACACCGGAGTCTTGGGAGGCGCTGGGTGGAGATGGGACATGCCAGTCTCGAAAGGCCGCGGGCAGAACTCCCCACGGGGATATTGAGCAGGCTCGGTGGGTACCTCGGTTGTCTTCTCCCGGGCCTCACAATGAGCCCAAGCGTCCTCCAGCTTCCTCTCAGGATCCAGCTGTTGCAGCACCTGTAGTAGGAGATCTGGAGGCAGATCTTCTCCCAGATTGGGGTACGTGGCCAAGGGATGCTTGGCCATGAGCTCGGCTTCCACTTGCTCGACAAACGCCTTCCGTGCCAGCTGCGCTGGAGAGAGCTTGGAAAATAGCGCCGCTTTCTTGAGCAGCCTTTTCTGCCGTCGTTTGGGGTCTGCTTGGGGACCTCTGACAGATATTTTGGGCAGTAAAAACTCGTCATGGTGACAAACGAGTGTGTCTTCGGGAGATGGACAGCCGTAGCGGGAGTCGTCCACGCCCTCCCTCACAAATACCCAGTTCTGGGTGTCCATGGATGGGAACCTCAGGCGCCCGTGCTTGCCCTTCGCGAAGCACTTGGAAGGCGGATGGTTACAGTACCAGGGCTTGGAGTCCATGCCTGGGGACCTCAGCCGGTCCTGCGGCCTCTGGTCCCCCATGGTGGCCCTCGCTGGGGTGCCAAGTCTCCAGCTTCTGCGGTTCCTGATCCCTGCCTCCCTGCCGCTCTAGTCGCTAGGAGACCGCCAGCCACACGCAGCCCAGGTTCCTTCCTGGAGGCGGAGCAGCGCTGACGTCACAAGCGCAGCCCAGATTCTAACAGGTGCGTAGTGGAATCTCATTGTGGGTTTCATGTGCGTTTCCTAATCACTACTGCTATTGAACATCTCTATATTTGCTGATTTGCCATCCTTATCTCTCCTTGGTTGAAGTGTCTGTGGATCTTTTCCCCATTTCTAAATTGTGTTGCTGGACATCATATTTAGTGATGAGAATCCTTGCTGTGTTCTAGATGTAAATAGGTTATCAGATATATGATTTGCAAATTTTTCACTTGGCTTTTCCCTTTCATTGTCTTAACAGTGTCAAAGACAAGTTTTTTAATTTGATGAAGTCCAATTGATCAACTTATTCTTTTATGGATTGTGCTTCTTTTGATGTATCTATGAAAACTTGGCCTATCCAAAGGTCAAGGTTTAATTTTTGTAAACAGCACAAGATATAGATCAAAGTTTTTATTTAAAAATGTACCTATTGCTTACATATATCTGATAATTTTAGAATTATTTTTGTAAAGACTAAATTTTCTCCACTGAATGACATTTGGAAATTGGTAGAATATCAGTTGCGTATATTTTTTGAAGGTCAATTTCTGGACACTCTTTTCTCTTCCATTGATTTTTCTGTCACACAAATTTCACACTCTGTTGGTTACTTTAGCTTTATAATAAATCTAGAAATTAGGCTGTATTAGTCCTTTAACAATATTCTTTTATAAAGTTAGTTCTTTCTAGGTCCTTTGAATTTCTTTTTTTTTTTTTTTTTTTTTTTTTGAGACGGAGTTTCACTCTTGTTGCCCAGGCTGGAGTGCAATGGCGCGATCTCGGCTCACTGCAACCTCCGCCTCCCAGGTTCAAGCGATTCTTCTGCCTCAGCCTCCCTAGTAGCTGGGATTACAGGCATGCGCCACCACGCCCGGCTAATTTTGTATTTTTAGTAGAGCCAGGGTTTCTCCATGTTGGTCAGGCTGGTCTCAAACTCCCGACCTCAGGTGATCCGCCCGCCTCAGCCTCCCGAAGTGCTGGGATTACAGGCATGAGCCACCGCGCCCGGCCTGGTCCTTTGAGTTTCTATAGAAATTTTAAAGTCAGTTTGTCAATGTCAAAAAAGAAAGTCCTGTTGGGAATTTGATTAGGATTCTGTTGAATCTATAGATCAATTTGAGGATAATTGGCATGTTAACAATAGGAAATCTGACCACTGAGAAATGTACAGCTTTCTATTTGTTTATGTGATTTTTCATTTTCTCAGGAATATTGTGTGTTTTTTAGTGTATGTGCCTTTCACATCTTTTTCTCTCCAGATTTTTCCTAAATATTGTTTTTCATACTATTATATGTAGTTTTTTTTTAGTTGCAATTTCCAATTTTTTGTTATTAGCATATATAAATATTGATGTTTGTATACCCAGTGGTATCATACAACCTTGGAAAACTCACTCATTATGTTCAGAAGCATTTTTGTATATTTCATTGAATTTTCTATATACATGATAGTGTCATCTGTGAATAGACAGTTTCCCTTCTTTCTTTCCAATCTGAATATCGTTATACCCCACCAGTCCAGTTGCAATCCTTCATTTTCCTTTAAATAATATCAGTTAAATTTTTATCTCTCTTATAATGCTTAAAACAACACTATGAAAAGCATTTTTACAAAAAGTTTTAATTATAGACAAATTCAGCCTGCATTATTTCTTAAGCATATCATTTTCTCATCACATAATAATTTTTTCTGTACATTCTTACTCACTTTTTAAAAGAAGGTTTCTTACTTCCCTTGTTAGGTGCAGCTGAACAATGTTTTCTACCATTGCAAGCAGGTATACCCTAGTTCCTCCTTGTAAATGAGGTATGATCAATGCCTCTCTTGCTTTTGGCTTCTCCTCTGTAAAATAGACACAATGTATATTCCTCTTAGGTTTCTCATTAAATCAAAGAACTAGATTATGTGTAAATCAAGATAGTCTATATAACATGACTTTGTATAGTGTTTGGAACAGAATAAGCATCCTGTAAAATATTGTTAATTTATATAGTATTACTACAGTTTGAAAATAAAAATATTCTACATTTGATGTCTATATAAAGGAAAAGCAACATCATACATTTACATATCACAAATATTTTCATTTATTGATTATAAGAATCTATGTTAAAGTCTCAAGATATTTAGTAGATTTCATAATGTGAGGTTGGTAAGACCAAATTTGTTATGGATTTATTTTTAACTTTCTTTTTTTTTCCTTTTTTATTTTTATTGTACTTTAACTTCTAGGGTACATGTGCACAATATGCAGGTTTCTTACATATGTATACATGTGCCATGTTGGTGTGCTGCACCCATTAACTCGTCATTTACATTAGGTATATCTCCTAATGCTATCCCTCCCCCTCCCCCCACCCACAACAGGCCCGTGTGTGTGATGTTCCCCTTCCTGTGTCCAAGTGTTTGCATTGTTCAATTCCCACCTATGAGTGAGAACATGCGGTGTTTGGTTTTTTGTCCTTGCGATAGTTTGCTGAGAATGATGGTTTCCAGCTTCATCCATGTCCCTACAGAGGACATGAACTCATCTTTTTTTATGGCTGCATAGTATTCCATGGTGTATATGTGCCACATTTTCTTGATCCAATCTATCACTGATGGACATTTGGGTTGGTTCCAAGTCTTTGCTATTGTGAATAGTGCCGCAGTAAACATACGTGTGCATGTGTCTTTATAGCAGCATGATTTATAATCCTTTGGGTATATACCCAGCAATGAGATGGCTGGGTCAAATGATATTTCTTGTTCCAGATCCTTGAGGAATCACCACACTGTCTTCCACAATGGTTGAACTAGTTTACAGTCCCACCAACAGTGTGAAAGTGTTCCTATTTCGCCACATCCTCTCCAGCACCTGTTGTTTCCTGACTTTTTAATGATCGCCATTCTAACTGGTGTGAGATGGTATCTCATTGTGCTTTTGATTTGCATTTCTCTGATGGCCAGTGATGATGAGCATTTTTTCATGTGTCTTTTGTCTGCATAAATGTCTTCTTTTGAGAAGTGTGTGTTCCTATCCTTTGCCCACATTTGATGGGGTTGTTTGTTTTTTTCTTGTAAATTTGTTTGCATTCTTTGTATATTCTGGATATTAGTCCTTTGTCAGATGAGTAGATTGCAAATATTTTTTCCTATTCTGTAGGTTGCCTGTTCACTCTGATGGTAGTTTCTTTTGCTGTCCAGAAGCTCTTTAGTTTAATAGAAAAATTCCATGGAGACCGTATGTTACATTCAAGAGCCAATGCTTCAACAATTCTCTATAACAATACTCCAACTAGCAAGCTCATGTGAGTACTCACTTATCTCACAGCTGAATGTCACCACACCCGGCTAATTTTTAATTAAAAAATTTTTTTTTTGCGACAGGGTCTCGCTCTGTCACCGAGGTTGGAATGCAGTGGCAACATCTTGGCTCACTGCAACCTCCGCCTCCCAGGTTCAAGAGATTCTCCTGCCTCAGACTCCTCAGTAGCTGGGACTACAGGCACATGCCACCATGCCTGGCTAATTTGTTTGTATTTTTAGTAGAGACAGGGTTTCAGCGTGTTGGTCAGACTGGTCTCAAACTCCTGACCTCATGATCTGCCCGCCTCAGCCTCCCAAAGTGCTGGGATTACAGGCATGAGCCACTGTGCCAGGCTGGAAGATTTCTTTCTGTCTTGCAATCCTTTATTATAGATTGCCTGACGTGTTCATCCCATTCAGGTTTCATGCCAGTTCAGTAATAAAATAATTACCTTTTTGTTTGTTTGTTTGAGATGGAATTTTTGCTCTTGTTGCCCAGGCTGGAGTGCAATGGCACAATCTTGGCTCAACGCAACCTCCGCCTCCTGGGTTCAAGCAATTCTCCTGCCTCAGCCTCCTGAGTAGCTGGGATTACAGGCATGCACCACCACAGCCAGGTAAATTTGTATTTTTAGTAGAGACGGGGTTTCAGCATGTTGGTCAGTCTGGTCTCGAACTCCTGACCTCGTGATCCACCCGCCTCAGCTTCCCAAAGTGCTGGGATGACAGGCGTGAGCCACCGGGCCCATTCAATAATTGCCTTTGTTTTCTACCTGTGTAGAGAGGTTTTCTGGATTAGGGGAAGGTTTATGTGTTGATGCTATGTGCCCCAAAAAGTTACACACACTGGCCTCTCCTTGAGCTGTTTGGGGTATTAGAGACAGGACAAGGAGATGGAATTTTTTTTTTTTTTTTTGGAATGGAGTTTTGCTTTTGTTGCCCAGGCTGGAGTGCAGTGGCGTGATCTCGGTTGACTGCAACCTCCGCCTCCCGGGTTCAAGTGATTCTCCTGCCTCAGCCTCCCGAGTAACTGGGATTACAGGCGCCCACCACCATACGCAGCTAATTTTGCATTTTTAGTAGAGACAGGGTTTTACTATGTTGGTCAGGCTCGTCGTGAATTCCTGACCTCGTGTGATCCACCCACCTCAGCCTCCCGACATGCTGGGATTACAGGTGTGAGCCACCACACCCGGCCGACTTTCCTCCGTTTAAAGCCTTTACCATTGGTAAGCTGACCTCCCAGCTTGCTCCTTCCCCCATGGGAGCTGTCTACCTTTGCTGCTTTCTGGTTTGGCCTATGAGTGGGTGGGGTGTGGGTGGTGGGACCCAGATGAGCCTGAGAGAGATCCGAGGTCTAGACTCAGGGTCTGGAAAATACCCAAAGGAGGAGGAAGACAGGCTGTGACTGTCCCTCGGGGTGGAATGAAAAAGAGGCATAGGCGCTCACGCCTGTCATCCGAGCACTTTGGGAGGCTGAGGCAGGTGGATCACGAGGTCAGGAGATCGAGACCATCCTGGCTAACACGGTGAAACCCTGGCTCTACTAAAAATACAAAAAATTAGCTGGGCGTGGTGGCGGGCGCCTGTAGTCCCAGCTATTAGGGAGGCTGAGGCAGGAGAATGGTGTGAACCTGGGAGGCGGAGCTTGCAGTGAGCCGAGATCGCGCCACTGCACTCCAGCCTGGGCAACAGAGAGAGACTCTGTCTCAAAAAAAAAAAAAAAAAAAAAAGAGGCCTAGGTTTGTATGGTGCATGACAGTATGGTACATATAAGCAATTCGCATTCTGCATGGCAGCTACAGCCCACAGATTTCCTGCAAGTGTTGGAAGAACAAATACAGAGCCATTACCTCCTAGGGGAAATACAAGGTTAGATCCCAAGAATTTCTCGTCACAGTTGTAATCAACCAATCAACCAATCAATGACCTTGTTTGACATGTCCTTCTGTTTAAAGTCCCCTTAATTGGTCGGCAGCGGTGGCTCACGCCTCTAATCTCAGCACTGTGGGAGGCCAAGGCAGGTGGATCACGAAGTCAGGAGTTCGAGACCAGACTGGCCAACATGGCGAAACCCTGTCTCTACTAAAATACAAAAAATTAGCCGGGCGTGGTGGTGCGTGCCTGTAATCCCAGCTACTGGGGAGGCTGAGGTAGGAGAATCACTTGAACCCAAGGAGGCAGAGGTTGCGGTGAGCTGAGATCACGCCATTGCACTCCAGCCTGAGCAACAAGAGTGAAACTCCATCTCAAAAAAAAAAAAAAAAGCCACCTTATTTGGTCGGGCGTGGTGGCAAACACCTGTAATCCCAGCACTCTGGGAGGCCAAGGTGGGTGGATCACCTGAGGTCAGGAGTTCGATACCAGCCTGGCCAACATGGTGAAACCCCGCCTTTACTGAAATACAAAAAAATTAGCCAGGCATGGTGGTGCGTGCCTGTAATCCTAGCTACTAGAGAGGCTGAGGCAGGAGAATCACTTGAATCCCGTGAAGCAGAGGTTGCAGTGAGCTGAGATCGCACCACTGCACTCCAGCCTGGGCAACAAAGTGAGACTCTGTCTCAAAAAATAAAAAATAAAATAAAAAAAGAGACACCTTACTTAACATGTATTGTTAGTGCATTCAAACTGAACTCACAGCCACCACCACTATCACTCATATCTGAGAGAAGCTTCTCCAACACACGTATTTTCTCCAGAAGGCACTTCACAGCCATCTTGCACTTAGCAACGCAGGGCAGGAAAGAAACCATTGTCTTCTACGCTATTAAGTTCTGTGCATGGGGACTGCAAATTAAACTGACAAAAGACAGATTCACAGAAGAAAAGCACACCAATTTGATTTCAATTTTTATTTTATTTTATTTTTTTGAGATAGAGTCTCGCTGTGTCACCCAGGCTGGAGTGCAGTGGTGCGATCTCAGCTCACTGCAAGCTCTGCCTTCCAGGTTCACGCCATTCTCCTGCCTCAGCCTCCCGAGTAGCTGGGAGCACAGGCACCCACCACTGCGTCCAGCTAATTTTTTGTATTTTTAGTAGAGACGGGGTTTCACTGTGGTCTCAATCTCCTGAACTCGTGATCTGCCCGCCTTGGCCTCCCAAAGTGCTGGGATTACAGGCGTGAGCCACCGCACCCAGCTCAATTTTTAATTTGTACATGCATGGGGTGTTAATATAAAAGAAAAGCACTCCCGGAGAAGCAATTAAGTTCAGGTCTTATATATCATTTTAACAAACAGCGATACATTGTGGAGGTAACTAGGCAAAGAATAGCAGGTTTGAGCTTCTGTGGGAAATAAATTGTGGAAAGGTGAGTGTATGGGGAAAATTAATGGAAGATAAGGGCTATTTAAATAAGGGTTGTTTGTGCAGATATTTTTTTTTTTGTTTTGAGACGGAGTTTTGCTCTTGTTGCTCAGGCTGGAGTGCAATAGTGTGATCTCGGCTCACTGCAACCTCCACCTCCTGGGTTCAAGCGATTCTCCTGCCTCAGCCTCCCAAGTAGCTGGGATGACAGGCACCCGCCACCATGCCCGGCTAATTTTGTATTTTTAGTAGAGACGGGGTTTCACCATGTTGTCCAGGCTGGTCTTGAACTCCTGACCTCAGGTAATCCACCTGCCTTGGCCTCTCAAAGTGCTGGGATGACAGGCGTGAGCCACCGCACTCGGCTAATGCTGTCTTCTTCATGGTCATAAAACTTCCACAGAGAGAGAATTTACAACACTCATCATTTCTCAGAGGTTTTTGCTTTTAGTCAGAAAAGGGAAGCTGCAAGAAGTTTCTCTCTAGATCTGTTGATTCTCAAATGCCTCAGTTCAGAATAATTTGTATGCCAATGTGGCTATTTTTTTTTTTTTTCCGAGATGGAGTGTCACTCTGTCACCCAGGCCGGAGTGCAGTGGCGTGGTCTTGGCTCACTGCAACCTCTGCCTGCCAGGTTCAAGCAATTCCCCTGCCTCAGCCTCCTGAGTAGTTGGGACTACAGGCACCAACCATCATGCCCAGCTAATAATTTTTTTTTTGTATTTTAGAAGAGATGGGGTTTTGCCATGTTGGCCAGGATGGTCTCGATCCCCTGTCCTTGTGATCCACCTACCTCGGCCTCCCAAAGTGCTGGGATTACAGGCGTGAGCCACTGCGCCCGGCCTGTTTTGTCAACCTTATGATCTCTGTTTTTTGTTTGTTTGTTTTGAGACAGAGTCTCACTCTGTCACCCAAGTTCGAGTACAGTGGCATGATCTCAGCTCACTGCAACCTCTGCCTCCCGGGTTCAAGCGACTCTCCTGCCTCTGCCTCCCAAGTAGTTGGGATTACAGGCAGACGCCACCACGTCCAGCTAATTTTTGTAACTTTTCTTAGCAGACATGGGGTTTCACCATGTCGGCCAGGCTGGTCTTGAGCCCCTGACCTCAGGTGACCCACCTTCCTCGGCCTCCCAAAGTGCTGGGATTATAGACTAAGCCATCGTGCTCAGCCCCAACTTGGCATATTTTGGATTGACCCATTCTGGTCCCTTTTAAGACCTGCAGACAGCGGCCGGGCATGGTGGCTCACGCCTATAATCCCAGCACTTCGGGAGGCCAAGGTGGGCAGATCACGAGGTCAGGAGATCGAGACCATCCTGGTCAACATGGTGAAACCCCGTCTCTACTAAAAACACAAAAAATTAGCCGGGTGACGTGGTGGGTGCCTGTAGTCCCAGCTACTCAGGAGGCTGAGGCAGGAGAATGGCATGAACCCGGGAGGCAGAGCTTGCAGTGAGCCGAGATCGCACCACTGCACTCCAGCCTGGGTGACAGAGCGAGACTCCGTCTCAAAAAATAAAAAAAATAAAAAAATAAAAAAGAAACCTCACACAGGTAGTCTTATAGGTGACCTCACACAGGTGACCCACCACACAGGTGACCCGCCACACAGGTGACCCGCCACACAGGTGACCCATATAGGTGACTTCAGACAGATGTTTTAAACAGGTGACCTCACACAGGTAACCTCATAGGTGACCTCACATGGGTGACCACACAGGTGATCTCACACAACTGACCAATATAGGTGACCTAACACAGGTGGCCAAACAGGTGACCTCAGACGGATGACCTCAGACAGATCTATTATAGAGATGACCTCACACAGGTGACCCATATAGATGACCTCAGACAGATGTTTTACCCAAGTAACCTCATAGGTGACCTCACACAGGTGACCACACAAGTGATCTCACACAACTGACCAATATAGGTGACCTAACACAGGTGGCCAAACAGGTGACCACATAGAGATGACCTCAGACAGATATATTACAGAGGCGACCTCACACAGGTGACTCACACAGGTAACCCATATAGATGACTTCAGACAGATGTTTTACCCAGGTAACCTCACACAGGTAACCTCATTGGTGACCTCACACAGGTGACCACACAGGTGATCTCAGACAACTGACCAATATAGGTCATCTAACACAGGTGGCCAACAGGTGACCTCATAGAGATGACCTCAGACAAATCTATTATAGAGGTGACCTCACACAGGTGACTCACAAAGGTGAGCTCACACAGGTGACCCAGACAGGTGACCTAGCACAGGTGAAAACACAGGGGACCTCCTATAGATGGCTTCAGACAGACCTTTTCCACAGGTATCCCACCCAGTCATAGGTGACCTCACACAGGTGACCCACACAGGGGACCTCATATAGATGACCTCAGGCAGATCCTTTGCACAGGTGACCCACACAAGTGACCACACAGATAATCTCACACAGGTTACCTAACACAGGTGAAAATACAGGTGACCTCAAATAGACCTCAGAAAGATTTTTTACAAAGGTGACCTACACAGGTGACCCCACACACAATGACCACACAGATAAACTCACACAGGAGACCCATACAGGTGCCTAACCCGGGTGAAAACACAGGTGACTTCCAATCGTTGACCTTAGACAGACTTTTTTTTTTTGAGACGGAGTCTCGCTCTGTTGCCCAGGCTGGAATGCAGTGGCGCAGTCTCGGCTCACTGAAAGTTCCACCTCCCGGGTTCACACCATTCTCCTGCCTCAGCCTCCCGAGTAGCTGAGACTACAGGTGCCCGCCACCATGACCGGCTAATTTCGTTTTTGTATTTTTAGTAGAGACAGGGTTTCACCATGTTAGCCAGGATGGTCTCGATCTCCTGACCTCGCAATCCGCCCGCCTCGGCCTCCCAAAGTGCTAGGATCACAGGCGTGAGCCACTGTGCCTGGCCTCAGACAGACTTTTTACAGAGGTGACCCACACAGGTGATCTCACAGGTAACACACACAGGTGATCCTGCAGGTAAGTTGGAGGAATGAGGCCCGGCGGCTGAATGCTTCTAAATGATGAGCCCATTGCTAGGGCGGGGTGTCCTCAACACGCACGTGTGGATGGTCCGTTATGAGTTCTGGGTCCCACGAGGCCGGCGTCTCCCTCTGATTCCCAGGGTAGAATGGTTCCTGCTAAGGTGGCAGAGATGCCCCACCCAAATCCAGCCGCATGTCGGGTTCCCACAGGGTGTGGGATGGACGTGGTTCCGTGGAGACGCCCACAGTGAATCCTGGTCCTGGAGGGGGACTCTGGTTTGATTTCGTGCTGTGGACTCTGCCATGGTCCTGCCTTGGTCCAGCGTCCCTCCCTCCCACCTGTATCCCATTCAGCCCGTATTAGTGTCCTGGGGCTTCTGGAAGAACAGATCACAAACTGGGGGACTTAAATCTGTACAAATGTATCCTCTCATCATGAGGTCAGGAGTTCAAGACCAGCCTGGCCAAGATGGTGAAACCCCGTCTGTACTAAAAATACAACAAAATTAGCTGGGTATGGTGGCGGGCGCCTGTAATCCCAGCTACTCAGGAGGCTGAGGGAGGAGAATCGCTTGAACCCAGGAGGCAGAGGTTGCAGTGAGCCGAGATTGCACCACTGCACTCCAGCCTGGGCGACAGAGTGAGAATCCATCTCAAAAAAAAGAAAAGAAAAGAAAGAAAAAAGAAAAAAAGAAGTATCTTCTCCAGCTCTGGAGGCCAGAAGTCTGAGGTGCAGGTGTCTCAGGGCCACGCCCTCTGGAGGCTGTAGGGGAGGGTCCTTCCTGCCTCTCCCAGCTCCTGGGGGCTCCAGGCGACCCTGGGCTTGTGACCACATCACTGCAGTCTCTGCCTCCGTCTCCACGTGGCCTTCTCATCTGTGGCTGTGTCTCCTCTTCTGTCTCTTAGGACACTTGTCATTGCATTTACAGCCCACCTAATCCAGAGTGATCTCATCTCAAGATCCTCAACTGAATTACACCTGCAAAGACCTTATTTCTAAATGAGATTCTATTCACAAGTCTAAGGGTTAGGACATGAACGGATCTTTTGGAGGTCACCATCCGATCCATTGCAATTGTGTTTGGTTCCTACTGGAGGCTCTAGGGGAGGGTCCTTCCTGCCTCTCCCAGCTCCTGGGGGCTCCAGGCGTCCCTGGACTTGTGGCCGCATCACTCCAGTCTCTGCCTCTGTCTCCACATGGCCTCCTCCTCTGTGTCTGTGTCTCCCCTTCTGTCTCTTCAAAGGACACCTATCATTGGCTTCAGGGCCCACCCAAATATTCCAGCATGATCTAATTGTGACCTTCTTAACTAATTGTACCTGCAAAGACCCTTTTTCCAAATTAGGGCCCATTCACAGCCAGCCTTGGCCTAAACACATCACTCTGTAGTGGCACAATCTCAGCTCACTGCAGCCTTGGCCTCGCAGGTTCAAAGAATCCTCCCATCTCAGCCTCCCGAGCAGCTGACACCATGGGCAAGGAGGGGGAGGGGAGGAGGGCGAGGGGATGGGGGAGGGGATGGGAGGGGAGGAGGGGGAGGAGAGGGAAGGGGAGCAAAGGGGAAGGGAGTGGAGGGGAAGGGGAGGGGGGAGTGGAGGGGAAGGGGAGGGGGGAAGGAGGGGAGAGGAGCAGAGGGGAAGGGGAAAGGGGAGGGGAGGAGAGGAGGGGAGGGGGAGGGAGGAGAGGGGAGGGGGGAGGGTGGAGGGAGGGGAGGGGAGGGGGGAAATGGGGGAGGGAGGGGAGGGGAGAGGAGGAGGGGGAGGGGGGAGGGGAGGGGATGGGAGGAGGGGGAGGGGGGAGGGAGGACGAGGAGGGGAGGAGGGGAATGGAAGGGGGAGGAGGCGGGGAGGGCAGGGGAGAGGAGGGGAGCCGAGGAGAGGAGTTGGGGGAGGGGAGGGGATGACGGGAGGGGAGGGGAGGGGATGGAAGGAGAGAAGGGGAGGGGAAGAGGGGAAGGGAGGAGGGGAGGGGATGAGGGGAGGGGAGGGGAGGGGAGGAGGGGAGGGGAGGAGGGGAGAGGAGGAGGGGGAGGGGAGGGGAGGGAAGGGGAGTGGAGGGGAAGGCAAGGCAGGGGAATTTTCCCAGGCCACATGCCTCAAATGTGCTATGAAGGAAAAGTAAAAATGCCGGTGGTGGGTGCTCAAGACAGATACCAGCCAGGAGATTCCCGCGGGAATTAGAAACACCCTGACCTGACCTTGGGTCAAAACAATGAAGAAATAACACATTTCCTAAGAGGCCGTGGCTCCTGATCAGACAGATTTTAATTTCAAAACTTCATCCACGTCTTTGGGTTCAGGCAGGGGGAGCGATAAACAGGTGCTAACAGCGAGCATCTTTCAAAAGACTTCCTTTGTGTTGAGAAACTGAGTTGACACTTGCCCAGTGAAAAAGAGATGATTTGCTATCTCTGTGACCACCTGCTCCTGCGGAGCCGCTGACCAAGATAAGCCCTGTGCCCCCAGCCAACCAGTCAAGGTGCCATCTGTGATAGCCCCTGAGTGACTCAGGCGGTGCCCACATTACCGTCGGTGATGGTAGCTTTGGTTTTCAGAACCTCTGAACACAAAACATAAGGTTTCTCTGGGACACCCTGGCTGTGGCTCTACGGATGAGCTCAGCTGTGGAGAAACTTCTGAGTTAGCAGGAGGGAGTTATAGAAAAATATCAGGCCCGGCGTGGTGGTTTATGCCTGTCATCCCAGCACTTTGGGAGGCCGAGGCGGGCGGATCACCTGAGGTCAGGAGTTCAAGACCAGCCTGGCCAACATGGTGAAACCCCGCCTCTACTACTACTACTACTAATAATAAAAATTAGTTGGGCGTGGTGGCAGGCACCTGCAATCCCAGCTACTTGGGAGGCCGAGGCAGGAGAATCGCTTGAACCTGGGAGGCGGAGGTTGAGGTGAGCTGAGATCACGCCACTGCACTCCAGCCTGGGTGACAAGAGTGAAACTCTGTCTCAAAAATAATAAAATAAAATAAAATAAAAAAATAAAAAAAAGAGACATCAGGCCGGGCGCAGTGGCTCACGCCTGTTATCCCAGCACTTTGAGAGGCCGAGGTGGGCGGATCACCTGAGGTCAGGAGTTTGAGACCAGCCTGGCAAACCGGGTGAAACCCCATCTCTACTAAAAATACAAAAATTAGCTGGGCATGGTGGCGGGCACCTGTCATCCCAGCTACTCGGGAGGCTGAGGAAGGAGAATCGCTTGAACCCAGGAGGCAGAGGTTGAGGTGAGCCGAGATCGCACCACTACACTCCAGCCTGGGCAACAAGAGTGAAACTCCATCTCAAAAAAAAAAAAAAGTAAAATAAAATAATAAAAAAACAAAAAATAAAGATATCAGGCCGGGTGCAGTGGCTCACACCTGTAATCCCAGCACTTCGTGAGGCCAAGGCGAGTGGATCCCCTGAGGTCAGGAGTTCGAGACCAGCCTGGCCAACATGGTGAAACCCCATCTCTACTAAAAATACAACAATTAGCTGGGCGTGGTGGCGTGTGCCTGTAATCCCAGCTACTCAGGAGGCTGAGGCAGGAGAATCGCTTGAACCAGAAAGGCGGAGGTTGAAGTGAGCCTACATAGAGCCGCTGCACTCCAGCCTGGGCAACAAGAGCAAAACTCCATCTCAAAAAAACATAAATAAAAATAAAATAAAATAATAAAAAAATAAAAAACAAAAATACCAGGCGAGGCACAGTGGCTCACACCTGTAATCCCAGCACTTTGTGAGGCCGAGGCGGGCGGATCCCCTGTGATCAGGAGTTCGAGACCAGCCTGACCAACACGGTGAAACCCCGTCTCTACTAAAAATACAACAATTAGCCGGGCGTGGTGGTGGGCACCTGTAATCCCAGCTACTCAGGAGGCTGAGGCAGGAGAATCGCTTGAACCCAGGAGGGAGAGCTTGCAGTGAGCCGAGATCACGCCACTGCCCTCCAGCCTGGCGACAGAGTGAGGCTCCATCTCAAAAAGTAAATAAATAAAACTGAGCATAGTTGGAGCCCCTCATCCCCACGAGCCCTTTGAACAGTACCCAGGGGATGGTATCTCAAGTTCAGACAGAAGTGGGTCGGTCTTGCAACTGCCAGTGACCGTGGCCCCTGCCCTGGGGGGCTCTGAGCAGTAGCAGAGCCAGCCACATTGCAGGAGCCGGAAACCAGGAGTCAGCCTCACGGTGGGGGGAGGGTGGGGGGCTGGAGGGTGCCTCATTTCCCCGGGACAGAGCTGCACGTCCACCCTCTTAGAAGCCAGGGTAAGAGCAAAGAGTCAGCACGCAGTCTAAGAGACCCACTGGCCATGGAAGGTCTCAGCGACGCCATCCCTAGGAGGGTCTTGCAGGGGCCTGTGGGGCTAGTTCCTGGCTCCGGGCAGCCTTTACTGTCCAACCCAGGCAGGCCTGGTTTCTGTGACCCCATTATTGCCCGTGGAATTCCCCTGAGACAAGGGGCTTTCCTGGCGAACTTTCCCAGTGAAAACGCATCCGGTCGCAGGCTCTGCAGCCCCCTCACTCCTGGGATCCCTGGGGAAGTGGGGCTGACTCTTTGAGATTTCTTTTTTTTTGTTTTTTTTTTTTTTTTTTTTGAGATGGAGTCTCGCTCTGTCACCCAGAGTGGGGCTGAGTCTCTGAGATTTCTTTTTCTTTTTTTTTTTTTTTTTGAGATGGAGTCTCACTGTCACCCAGGCTGGAGTGCAGTGGTGTGATTTGGGCTCACTGCAACCTCCGCCTCCCGAGTTCAAGCGATTCTCCTGTCTCAGCCTCCTGAGTAGCTGGGATCACAGGCACACGCCCGGCTCATTTTTCGTATTTTCGTAGAGACGGGGTTTCACCGTGTTGCCCAGGCTGGTCTCGAACTCCTGATCTCAGGCAATCCACCTGCCTCAGCCTCCCAAAGTGCTGGGATGACAGGAGTGAGCCACCGCGCCCAGCCCGACCCTGAGACATCTTGATCTCAGACTCCCGACCTCCAGGACTGGGGGACAGGATGTTGCGATCAAGGTGAGGCCTCTGGCACGGAGATTGGCAAGGCCCAAGGTTGCTCCAGCAGGCACACAGGAGGGCTGCGTCACCGGAGGGAGACCTGAGGTCTCCAGCCATCACCCAGGTTTGGGAAGAGCAGCGGATAGAACCCCAAAGGAGGGTTAACCAAAGCCAGGTCCCATCATCCCACTTACCTGACCACTGCGCACCCCTCAACATCCTCACAAGGGATGCCTCAGCCTCCCGAGTAGCTGGGATTACAGGCACTTGCCATCACGTCCAGCTCAATTTTTTCTTTTTCTTTTTGAGACAGAGTCTTGCTGTGTCACCCAGGCTGGAGTGCAGTGGCACGATCTCAGCTCACTGCTACCTCCACCTCCTGGGGTTCACCTGCCTCAGCCTCCGCAGTAGCTAGGAGGCAGAGGTAGCAGCGAGCCGAGATCTCGCCACTGCACTGCAGCCTGGGTGACAGAGCAAGACTCCGTCTCCAAAAAAAATTAGCTGCACATGATGGCAGGTGCCTGTCATCCCAGCTACTTGGGAAGCTGAGGCAGGAGAATGGCGTGAACCCAGGAGGCAGAGCTTGCAGTGAGCCGAGATGGCACCACCACCCTCCAGCCTGGGCAACAGAGCAAGACTCCATCTCAAAAAAAAAAAAAAAATTAGCTGAACATGATGGCAGGTGCCTGTCATCCCAGCTACTCGGGAAGCTGAGGCAGGAGAATCGCTTGAACCCGGGAGGCGGAGCTTGCAGGGAGCCCAGAGTATGCCACTGCACTCCAGCCTGGACGATAGAGTGAGACTCTGTCTCTAAGAACAAACAAAAAGTTGGCTGTGCTCCTGGCCTGTGCGGCACACACACGAGGGTCTGCACACACAGGTGCACGCCTTGCTGCGTTAAGGAGGTTCTATTTCGGGTGTCTCCCATCTGTGTCATCTCCCAGACTCACCCACCATCCCTTCTCATTTCCTTGTTTCTGTTCCTCCCGCCGTGTGCAGGCCGGAGTCCTGCCAAGGCCGCCACCCCTCTCGCAAATTTCTGAAGCTATTCCCAATTGCCTCCCTCCTCTGCCACCAGCCCAAGGAGTTTTTCAGAATGACCCCTGCCGGGTGCATGGCTCATGCCTGTAATCCCAGCCCTTTGGGAGGCAGAGGCAGGTGGATCACCTGAGGTCAGGAGTTCAAGACCAGCCTGACTAAGAAGCTGAAACCCTGTCTCTACTAAAAATACAAAAATTAGCCGGGCATGGTGGTGGGCACCTGTAATCCCAGCTACTCGGGAGGCTGAGGCAGGAGAATGGCATGAACCCGGGAGGCGGAGGTTGCAATGAGCCGAGATCTCGCCACTGCACTCCAGCCTGGGAGACAGAGTGAGACTCCATCTCAAAGAACGAACAAAAAAATTAGCTGGACATGATGGCAGGTGCCTGTAATCCCAGCTACTCAGGAGGCTGAGGCAGGAGAATCACTTGAACCCTGGGAGGAGGAGGTTGCAGTGAGCTGAGATCACGCCACTGCACTCCAGCCTGGGCGACAGAGCAAGACTCTGTCTCAAAAATAAATAAATAAATAAATAAATAAATAAATAAATAAATAAATAAAATGGCCCCCACCAGGCATGGTGGCTCATGCCTGTCATCCCAGCACTTTGGGAGGCCGGCAGATTGCCTGAGGTCAGGAGTTCGAGACTAGCCTGGCCCACACGGCAAAATCCTGTCTCTACTAAAAATACAAAAATTAGCTGGGCGTGGTGGCTGGCGCCTGTAATCTCAGCTACTCGGGAGGCTGAAGCAGGAGAATCGCTTGAACCTGGGAGGCAGAGGTTGCAGTGAGCCGAGATCACACCACTGCACTCCAGCCTAGGCGACAGAGAGAGACTCCATCTAAAAAAATAAAAATAAATAAAAATAAAATGACCCCATTCCCCCAGACTCAAGGTGGAGGGGAGGTGTTGGTTTTTAAAGGGCTGTTTTCTTTGTTTTTTATTTCTGTTTTTATTTTATTTTACTTTAAGTTCTGGGGTACATGTGCAGAACATGCAGGTTTGTTACAAGGGTATACATGTGCCATGGTGGTTTGCTGCACCCATCAACTTGTCATCTAGGTTTTAAGCTCCTCATGCATTAGGTATTTGTCCTAATGCTCTCCCTCCCCTTGCCCCCCCAACCCCCAATAGGCCCTGGTGTGTGACGTTCCCCTCCCTGTGTCCATGTGTTCTCATTGTTCAACTCCCACTTATGAGTGAGAACATGTGGTGTTTGGTTTTCTGTTCCTGTGTTAGTTTGCTGAGAAGGATGGTTTCCTGTTTCATCCATGTCCCTGCAAAGGACATGCACTCATCCTTTTTAATGGCTGCATAGTATTCCATGGTGTGTATGTGCCACATTTCCTTTATCCAGTCTATCATTGATGAGCATTTAGGTTGGTTCCAAGTGTTGGCTATTGTAAATAGTGCTGCAATCAACATACATGTGCATGTGTCTTTATAGTAGAATGATTATCTAAAGGGCTATTTTCTACATGTGATAAAATTACTTAGAACTGAATGCTTAGTAATACTGGGAACCCCTAAGTAAGATTGTATCAATCTCCAGGCTGCAACTTTGCAACCCTCATTTTGTAAAATGTTACCATGGAAAAAACTGACCCAAGCGTGCCAGGGTGTTTGTATTAAATTTTTTTTTTTTTTTTTTTGAGATGGAGTCTCATTCTGTCACTCAGGCTGGAGTGCAGTGGCACAATCTCAGCTCACTGCAACCTCCACCTCCCAGGTTCAAGCGATTCTCCTGCCTCAGCCTCCTGAGTAGCTGGGATTACAGGCATGTGCCACCATGCCTGGGTCAGTTTTGTATTTTTAGTAGAGACGGAGTTTCACCATGTTGGCCAGGCTGGTCTCGAACCCTGACCTCAGGTGATGCACCCATCTTGGCCTCCCACAGAGCTGGGATTACAGGCTAGAGCCACTGGGCCCTGCCCTATATTTGGATTTTTGACTGCACATGGTGGCAGTGTTTGTAACCTCCACATTGTTCAAGGGTCAATTCTGTATCAAAACATCTTGTTTGTACATTAAATATATCCAATTAAAAAAAAATAAGGAAGCGGTTAGCCATGAGTTGACATCAAGTTTACAACCCCATCATTTCAAACTTCCTTTTCTGGGCGTGGTGGCAGGTGCCTGTCATCCCAGCTACTCGGGAGGCTGAGGCAGGAGAATCGCTTGAACCTGGGAGGCGGAGGTTGCAGAGAGCTGAGATCGTGCCATTGCACTCCAGCCTGGGCGACAAGAGCGAAACTCCATCTCAAAAACACAAAACAAAACCTGCGTAGGAGACATGTGTATTTGGGGGCCTGGGTGCATCTTAGCCTCCTGGGCTGCAGTAAAGGTTTCAGTGTGTCTATAGACAGTTGACCCTTGGGTGTCCAGGGTGGGCTGACCAGGGGACGGGGAGATACCCTGGCCCCCAAACACAGTTAAAGGGTTGTTGGAAGCAAAAGAGAAAGGAAAAAAAGACATACAATGCCCGCGTAGTTGAATTCCAGGCATTCTAATGACTCAGGATTCTGTTACAGAGCAGACGGTCTCAGAGGCGGCTACTGTCCTCTGGTTGCTGAAAGTCACCGGTGTAGGGGAGACCTTGACCCTGTGATTCACAGAATGAGGCAGGAAGGATGCCAGGGGGAGCGGTGGGCAGCCCAGGGGTGGTGTGGGTTGAGCAGATTGTCCAGGAGAGAGGAAAAGCTTTGAAGGCTGTTGTCCTCGGCGGGGACTTAGCGGGGTGGGTCTCACTTCCTGCTGTTTTTTTCTGGAGGGAAACCGTCACATTAAAATATGGCAGAGCCCTCCCCACCCGATCCACAGCCAGGGGCACGTTTCAAGCCACCAGTCCCTGAGGCCACGTCCGCAAGCCACCCATCCCTGAGGCCACGTTTGCCTCCTGAATCCCCACAGCAGCACCAGGCCAGGCGGATGGCTCTGGTTTAACATAGAGAACTCCAAAGTGGGGCCAGGACCTCACACTCCCTCTGGGAAGGGTAAGGGCCCCCTCAACCCCCACTCACAGGGGCCACAGCAGGTGGGGGAAGTTACAGCGGAGTAGAGGGCACCCTGGGAGGGGCCCCCAAAGCCTTGGTTCTCTCCCCTTACCACCTGGGAAGGCCTCACGATAAAAGAGCCCCTGGCGGGCTGAGACCTCCAGCAGCAAGAGCACGACCCGGTTCAGGCGGCCCGCTTGGAAACTTTGCTCAAACTTCTTCCCTCCCTCCCTCCCTCCCTCCTTCCTTCCTTTCTTCCTCTCTCCTTTCCTTTCTCTTCCTCCCTCTCTCCCTGTCTCCTTCTTCCCTCCTTCCCTCTCTCCCCCCTCCCTCCCTCCCTTCCTTCCCTTTTTTCTTCCCTCCCTTCCTCCTTCCTTCCTTTCCTCTCTCTCCCTGTCTCCTTTCCTTCCTTGATTTCCTTTTTTCCTTCCTTCCTTCCTTCTTTCCCTTTCTCCCTCCTTCCCTCTCTCCCTCCTTCCCTCCCTCCCTTCCTCCTTTCCTCTCTCTTCCTCCCTCCCTCCCCGTCTCCTTCCCCCCTTCTTTTTTTCTTCCCTCCCTTCCTCCTTCCTTCCTTTCCTCTCTATCCTTGTCTCCTTTCCTTCCTTTATTTCCTTTTTTCCTTCCTTCCCTCCCTCCCTTTCTTCCTTCCTTCCTCCTTTCTTCTCTCTTCCTCCCACTGTCCCTGTCTCCTTCCTCCATCTCTCTCTGTCTCCTTCCTCCCTCTCTCCCTCCTTCCCTCTCTTCCTTCCCTCTCTCCCTCCTTCCCTCTCTCTCCTTCCCTCCCTCTCTCTCCTTCCCTCCCTCTCTCCCTTCTTCCCTCTCTCCCTCCCTCCCTTCCTCTCTCTTCCTCCCTCTCCCTGTCTCCTTCCTCCCTCCCTCTCTGTCTCCTTCCTCCCTCCCTTCCTTCCCTTCTTTTTTCTTCCCTCCCTTCCTCCTTCCTTCCTTTCCTCTCTGTCTCCTTTTCTTCCTTGATTTCCTTTTTTCCTTCCTTCCTTCCCTCCCTCCCTTCCTTCCTTCCCTCCCTCCCTTTCTTCCTTCCTTCCTCCTTTCCTCTCTTCCTCCCTCTGTCCCTGTCTCCTTCCCCCATCTCTCTCTGTCTCCTTCCTCCCTCCCTCCCTTCCCTTCTTTTTTCTCTTTTGCTTTTCTTGTTGTTTTGTTTGTTTGTTTTGTTTTATTTTTTGAGACGGAATCTTGCTCTGTCACCCAGGCTAGAGTGCAGTGGCACCGTCTCGGCTCACGGCAACCTCTGCCTCCCAGGTTGAAGGGATTCTCCTGCCTCAGCCTCCCGAGTAGCTGGGATTACAGGCACCTGCTATCATGCCTGGCTAATTTTTGTATTTTTAGTAGAGACGGGGTTTCGCCATGTTGGCCAGGCTGGTCTCGAACTCCTGACCTCAGGTGATCTGCTTGCCTCGGCCTCCCAAACTGCTGGGATTACAGGCATGAGCCACCACGCCCAGCCTCTCTCTCTGTCTCTCTCTCTTTTTTTTTCTTTTTGAGATGGAGTGTCACTCTGTTGCTCAGGCTAGAGTGCAGTGGCATGATCTCGGCTCACTGCAACCTCCAACTCCCGGGTTCAAGCGATTCTCCTGCCTCAGCCTACTCAGTAGCTGGGATTACAGGCATGCGCTACCACGACTGTATTTTTGTATTTTTAGTAGAGATGGGGTTTCACCCATGTTGGTCAGGCTGGTCTCAAACTCCTGACGTCGTGATCCACCCGCCTCAGCCTCCCAAAGTGCTGAGATGACAGATATGAGCCACTGCGCCTGGCCACCATCCTCCCCTCTCTAGACACAATGAGGCCCTGCGGGACCTGGTTCCCAGCTGCATCCCATCTCCTCAGCATCCTCCCCTCTCTAGACACAGCCCCCTTACTTATCCACAAAGCCCAATACAGAAGTTGAGGCCCTGGAACATTGCCAATTGGTGTTTTCTGCATCTAGAACGCATTGCCTTTGCCAGGTATGGTGGTTTATGCATGTGATCCCAGCGCTTTGGGAGGCTGAGGCGGGTGAATCACTTGAGCCCAGGCGTTTGAGACCAGCCTGGCCAACATACTGAGACCCCATCTCTGCAAAAAAAACAAATAATAATTTTAAAATTAGAATACCCTCCTGTGAGCACAGCATTCCTGTGCTCACTCCCGACAGCTCTGACGTCTTCATGAAATGAAATATGTGACTCTGCCTGCCCCACAGCAGTCCCCACCCACCGTCACACTTACACCCGCCACACCTGTTGCTTAATTTACTTCTATCTTATGTGTCTCCAAGGAGGGCTGTAATGGGGGCTGTAGTGACTGCTGATCCTGAGACAGAGAAAGAAAGGAGGGAAGGAGGGAGGGAGGAAGGAAGGAAGGAAGGGAGGAAGGAAGGGGGGAGGGAGGGGGGGAGGGAAGAGAAATGAAAGCAAAGAAAGGGGAAAAAAGGAAAAGAAAAGGAAGGAAGGAAAAGAGAAAGGAAAGAGAGAAAGAAGAAAGAAAAGGAAGGGAGGGAGGGAGGAAGGAAGGAAAGAAGGAAGGAAGGAAGGAGGAAGGAAGAAGAAGGAAGGAAGAAGAAGGAAGGAAGGAGGAAGGAAGTAAGGGAGGAAGGAAGGAAGGAAGGAAGGAAGAGACCGGGTACGGTGGCTCATGCGTGTAATCCCAGCACTTTGGGAGGCCAACGGAGGTGGATCACCTGAGGTCAGGAGTTTGAGACCAGCCTGGCCAACATGGCAAAACCCTGTCTCTACTAAAAATACAAAAGTCAGCCGGGTGTGGTGGCGCATGCCTGGCATCCCAGCTACTCGGGAGGCTGAGGATGGAGAATCGCTTGAACCCGAGAGGCAGAGGTTGCAGTGAGCTGAGATGGCGCCACCGCACTCCAGCCTGGGTGACAGAGCGAGACTCTGTCAAAAAGAAAGAGAGAAAGAGACAGAGAGAGGGGAGAAAGAAAAAAAGAGGAGAAAGAGAGAGAGGGAGGAAGGGAAAAAGGAAGGGAGGGAGGAAGAAAGAAATATAAAGGAAAGGAAAGAAAGGGAAACAAGAAGAAAAAGGAATGAAGGAAGAAAGAGAGGGAGGAGGAAAGAGAAAGGGGGGGTAGAAAAGAAGGAAAACAGAAAGAACAGGAAGAAAGAAAAACAAGAAGGAAAGAAAGGAAGGAAGAAAGAAAACAGGTAGGAAGAAAAGGAAAAAGCAAAGATAGAACAGAAAAGGAAGAAAGAAAAAAAGAAGGAAGCCGGGCATGGTAGCTCGCGCCTGTAATCCCAGCACTTTGGGAGGCCGAGGCAGGTGGATCATGAGGTCAGGAGGTTGAGACCATCCTGGCTAACACGGTGAAACCCCGTCTCTACTAAAAATACAAAAAATTAGCTGGGCGTGGTGGCGGGTGCCTGTGGTCCCAGCTACTAGGGAGGCTGAGGCAGGAGAATGGCGTGAACCTGGGAGGTGGAGCTTGCAGTGAGCCGAGATCACGCCACTGCACTCCAGCCTGGGCGACAGAGAGAGACTCCGTCTCAAAAAAAAAAAAAAAAAAAAAAGAAAAGGAAAGAAAAGAAGGAAGAAAGAAAAAAGGTAGGAAGAAAAGAAGGAAAAGGGAAAGAAAGAACAGAATACAAACAAAAAAAAGAAAGAAAGGAAGGAAGAAATAAAAAAGGAAGAAAAGAAAGAAAAAGGAAAGAAAGAACAGGAAGAAAGCAAAAAAGAAGGAAAGAAAGGAAGGAAGAAAGAAAAAAGGTAGGAAGAAAAGGAAAAAGCAAAGAAAGAACAGAACAGGAAGAAAGCAAAAAAAAGATGGAAAGGAAGAAAGAAAGAAAACAGGAAGAAAAGGAAAAAGAGAAGAAAGAAAGGAAGGAGAAGAGGCAGGGAGAGAAGGAGGGAGGAAAGCCTAAAACCCTTTTCTTTGATTTTGGGGCATTCTAAGAACAGAGGAAACTCAGGGTCATTGCCCCAAAGCACACTTTGACTCATAATGCGTGACGGCAGCGCCTGTGTGTATTGTAACGGGAGCTGTTCTGAGGTAAAAGTGTGGGGTAATTTTGCCTCGTCATCCCCTTGTCATCCCCACGCTTCTGCCCAGGACCTGCCCAGCACCTCCTCCTGCATTTCAAGTCTCCCTGGGTCCCCTCCTGTGCCCGTCTCAACCCTCTCCTTCCCACGCTCTTGTTGCCACCGAGCTGGTGGGAAATGCCCCAGCCAGGTTGGTGCATCAGAGTCAGCCTCTGAGCTGGATCCCTGTGCAGATCACCAAGTGCACGGCGGTGTCTAACACAGGAGCCTCCCCACACAGGCCCAGCCCTGCGCTCAACTGCAGGCCCTCAGGGTCTCACGGCTGAAGGCCGTAGGACTTTGATGCGCTCTCTTCTGTGAGTCCACCTATCATCCCGTCTGCCTAGAGCACGGTCCCAGACCCAGAGGGACCCCAGACCGAGCCGTCTGCACTGGAAATGGGCATTGAGCATCCAATGCCGCTCATTTCAGAAACGCCTGAATTCTCAACAAGATGTGACTTCTGAGCCACACGTGGTGGCTCACGCCTGTAATCCCAGCACTTTCGGAGACCGAGGCGGGCGGATCACGAGGTCGAGAGATCGAGACCATCCTGGCCAACATGGTGAAATCCCGTCTCTACTAAAAATACAAAAAATTAGCCGGGTGTGGTGGCGGGCGCCTGTAGTCCCAGCTACTCGGGAGGCTGAGGCAGAAGAATGGCGTGAACCCGGGAGGCGGAGGTTGCAGTGAGCCGAGATGGCGCCACTGCACTCCAGCCTGGGCGACAGAGAGAGACTCCGTCTCAAAAAAAAAAAAAAAAAAAAAAAGATATGAATTCTGAGCCTGGAGGAGGAAGTAGGAGAGGAGAGCTGTGGAGACCAGGAGTCTGAGATTCAAGTTCCTCAGGGCCACGCTCCCTCCGGAGGCTTTAAGGGAGGGTCTTTCCTGCCTCTCCCAGCTCCTGGGGGCTCCAGGCATCCCTGGGCTTGTGGCCGCATCACTCCAGTCTCGGCCTCCATCTCCACGTGGCCTCCTGCTCTGTGTCTGTGTGTGTCTCCTCTTCTGTTAGAAGGACACCTGTCATTGCATTTAAAACCCACCCTACTCCGGGATGACCTCATCTCACGCTCCTTCACTTAATCACATCTACAAAGACCCTATTGCTGAATAAGGCCTTATTCCAGGTCTGGGCATTAAGACATGGACAGATCTTTCCGGGGCCACAGATTAATCCACTACAGCTGTATCCAGTTCCCTCTGGAGGCTCTAGGGGAGGGTCCTTCCTGTCTCTCCCAGCTCCTGGAGGCTCCAGGGGTCCCCGGGCTTGTGGCTGCATCACTCCAGTCTCTGCCTCCATCTCCACGTGGCCTCCTCCTCCTCTGTGTCTGTGTCTCCTCTTCTGTCTCTTAGAATGACACCTGTCATTGGCTTTAGGGTCCATCCTGCTCCCAGAAAATCTCATTTGAGTTAATTATATCAGCAACAACCCTCTTCTCAAATAAGGTCATGTTCTGAGACTCCAGGTGGACATAAATTTGGGGGGCGGTGGGGAGAGAGGCAGCTTACCCTGGAATAGCAGGAGAGACAAAAGGAGCCGGGGCAGGGCCGGGCACCGTGGCTCACGCCTGTCATCCCAGCAGTTTGGGAGGTCGAAGCGGGCAGATCACTTGAGGTCAGGAGCTCAAGACCAGCCTGGCCAACATGGTGAAACCCCGTCTCTACTAAAAATTGAAAAAATTAGCCGTGCGTGGTGGTGGGCACCTGTAGTCCCAGCTACTTGGGAGGCTGAGGCAGGAGAATCGCTCGAACCTGGGACAGAGGTTGCAGGGAGCCGAGATCGCACCACTGCACTCCAGCCTGGGCGACAGAGCGAGACTCCATCTCAAAAAAAAAAAAAAAAAGATATCTTAGTGGTCAGGTGTGGTGGCTCACACCTGTCATCCCACCACTTTGGGAGGCTGACAAGGGCAAATCACCTGAGGTCAGGAGTTCGCGGCCATCTGGCCAACATGGTGAAACCCCGTCTCTAGTAAAAATTTAAAAATTAGCCAGGCGTGGTGGCAGGTGCCTGTAATCCCAGCTACTCGGGAGGCCGAGGCAGGAGAATTGCTTGAACCTGGGGCAGACAGAGGTTGCAGGGAGCTGAGATCACACCACTGCACTCCAGCCTGGGCGACAGAGCAAGACTCCATCTCAGAACATAACGAAAAAGGTATCTTAGTGGTCAGGTGTGGTGGCTCACGCCTGTCATCCCAGCAGTTTGGGAGGCCGACAAGGGCAGATCACCTGAGGTCAGGAGTTCAAGACCATCTGGCCAACGTGGTGAAACCCCATCTCTAGTAAAAATTTAAAAATTAGCCAGGCATGGTGGCAGGTGCCTGTAATCTCAGCTGCTTGGGAGGCCGAGGCAGGAGAATCGCTTGAACCTGGGGCAGAGGTTGCAGGGAGCCGAGATCGCACCACTGCACTCCAGCCTGGTGACGGAGCAAGCAAAGTGAGACTCTGTCTCAAAAAAAAGAAAAAAAAGGAGCCTGTTTGCAAGATGGAGGCTCCAGGGAAGGGCTGAGGTTGGGCTGGAATTTGGGAAGGGTGCCAAGAACGAGAGAAGAGTTGATACATTCAGAGGGAGGGGAAGGGCTGTCTGGGAGTGCGTGTGCTGAGTAAACAGAAATAACAGATTTCAGCGTTGGAAAGGGAAGCCCGGGACAGGTTGGTGGGTGCCCCATTCAGGGCTTAAAGGGATTAAAGGGTTTTTGTTTGTTTTTTCTTGAGACAGAGTTTTGCTCTTGTCACCAGGCTGGAGTGCAGTGGCGCCATTCTGGCTCACTGTAACGTCTCTTCCAGGTTCAAACTATTCTCCTGCCTCAGCCTTGGGAGAAGTTGGGATTACAGGCACCTGCCATCACGCCTGGCTAATTTTTAAATTTTTACTAGAGATGGGGTTTCACCATGTTGGCCAGGCTGGTCTCGAACTCCTGCCCTCAGGCGATCCACCCGCCTCGGCCTCCCAAAGTGCTGAGATGACAGGTGTGAGCCACCGCGCCTGACCACTAAGATTTTTTTTTTTTTTTTTTTTTTTTTGAGACGGAGTCTTGCTCTATCGCCCAGGCTGGAGTGTAGTGGCACGATCTCTGCTCACTGCAACCTCCTCCGCCTCCCAGGTTCAAGCAATTCTCCTGCCTCAGCCTCCTGAGTAGCTGGGATTACAGGTGCCCACCACCACGCTGGGCTAATTTTTGTATTTTTAATAGAGACGGGGTTTCACCATGTTGGGCAGGATGGTCTCAATCTCTTTACCTCAAGTGATCCACCCGCCTCAGCCTCCCAAAGTGGTGGGATGAGAGGCGTGAGCCACCGCACCCGGCCACTAACATATCTTTAATAAGATCCATCATCTGAGACCGGGGTCCACCTCCCTGTCTGGGTGCAGTTTCCCACGGGACAGGGAGGAAACACAGGCAGGAGCCCCTGGACACTGGCATTGATGCCTCCAGGGCTGAATTTACTATGTCAGGAAGTTGCCCAACCCTGCCTGAATAGCTAGCAAGAATTCTAATTATAGCAAACAGAAACACTTGCAGGAAAAAAAAAAAAAAAAGGGAACATGACAATTTTCAAAGAGTCTTTCTTTCAAGGCAAGTCAGGTTCATGGTTACGAAGCTGCTGACCCCAGGATCCCAGCCTGTGGGAGAGAAGGGGGTCTCTGACAGCCCCCACCCCTTCCCACTGCCATGTCCTTATTGGGTCTGAGTTTCAGGGGTGGGGCCCTGGCTGGAGGTTATAAAACAGCTCAATCAGGGAGTACAACCTTCGGTTTCTCTTTGGGGAAAGCTGCTTTCAGCACACACGGGAAGATATCGGAAACATCCTAGGATCAGGACCCCCCCAGATCTTCTCGACTGGAGCCACGAAGGCTGTTTCTTCCACACAGCACTTTGATCTGCATTTAAGGTGAGGTCCCCTCTCCAGGGTGGGATGAGGGAAAAGAGGGCAGGCAGGGGAGGCGGTGGACTGTGGGTTCCTAAGTCCATGCTGGCAGACACGGGGCATTGGCACGTAACAGGTTTCTGCTGAGACCTGCTGTCCGTGGGCACCACACTGCCCATTGAACGACCTGGTACCAAAGAAGGATGTTTGCGATCTCATTCATCGTTTGTACGTGGATCTCACGCTGAAGCCATCATAGCATGTTAGATGCCTTGGGTTTAGAAAGGTGATAGCATTAGAAGTAATTTGACTGTGTTTTCTGCTTTTTCGTGTGCTTGTTAGAAAATGTAAACACCTACACGTGGCTACAGTTCTCTGTTTATTAGAAAGCGCTGGTTCAGCTAGTCAAGGAGCTCATGCCCAGGGCAGGCTGTCAGCCGGGGAGCTGCTTTTGGGGCTGGGACCCCAGCATGCTTGTAGTGTTTCTCAGTGGTTTTCAAAGGCTGGTGGGACTCAGAATGCCCCCGATGGCTGGTGAAACCTCAGGTCCCTCCTAGCAGCTTTATTCACAGTAGCCAAGAGGTAGAGACAGCCCTCATACCCCCATCTGTAGATAAATGGAGAAATATAATGTGGTCCATCCACACAGTGGAATATTACACAGCCATGAAAAGGAAAAAGCAGCTTTATTCACAATAGCCAAGAGGTGGAGACAGCCCTCATACCCCCATCTATAGATAAATGGAGAAATATAATGTGGTCCATCCACACGGTGGAATATTACACAGCCATGAAAAGGAACAAGGCTCTGCCACAGGTGGCAATGTGGGTGACTGCTGAGGGCATCATGCTTCCTGAGAGAGGCCAGATACAAAAAGATACACAGTGTCTGTATGACTCCACGTATTCCCTATGTCCAGATACAGGCAAATCCACAGAGGCAGAAAGTGGATGAGTGGTTGCCACAGGCTGGGGAGGGGGAAGAACGGGTCTTTAATGGGTCTGGGGTCTCCTTTTGGGGCGATGACAATGTTCTAGAAGATAGAAGTGGTGTTTTTTTTTTTTTTTTTTTTTTTTTTTTTTTTTTTTTTTGGGAGACAGAGTCTCACTCTATCGCCCAGGCTGGAGTGCAGTGGCATGATCTCGGCTCACTGCAACCTCCACCTCCCGGGTTCAAGCAATTCTCCTGTCTCAGCCTCCCGAGTAGCTGGGACTACAGGCACCCACAATTATGCCCAGCTAATTTTTGTATGTTTAGTAGAGACTCTGTATGTTTAGTAGAGTAGTAGAGATTTTATATGTTTAGTATGTTTTGTATGTTGATCAGGCTGGTCTCGAACTCCTGACCTCAAGCAATCCACTCCCCCCTCCACCAGCCTCCCAAAGTGCTGGGATTATAGGCGTGAGCCACCGTGCCTGGCCAATGAAAATATTAATCAATAAATGTTAAGAGCACAGATTTCCCAACGTTCTTACTCAGGCGTCTTCCTGGACCACGGCCCCTACAGGCAAGTGTGACCGTGCATGGTGTGCCCAGCACATTTTGGACAGCGAGGCCACTATGGGCACTCACCCCCTGGTCTCTTGGCTGAGCTGAACACAGACTCTGTCCCAAGGGAGACTCTAGAGATTGCCTGTTGCCTTGGAGGTGGGCTCTGGTCCCTCTGCCCAGGCAGGAAGGGGCTCTGAAGCCTCTGGAACCTCATTTCATCTTTTCCCTGCTGCCCTCAGTCCCGTCCCCTGCCTCAAGGGGTTCAGCTTTTTCCAGGCTCACCCCTTCCATTTATAATTCGGAGACAAGCAAGGTCCACTGATGCTAAAGCCATTTGGTTCTTTAAAAGACGTTAGGCCGGGCGCGGTGGCTCATGCCTGTCATCCCAGCACTTTGGGAGGCAAAGGTGGGCGGTTCGCCTGAGGTCAGGAGTTCGAGACCAGCCTGACCAACATGGTGAAACCCCATCTCCACTAAAAATACAAAAATTAGCTGGGTGGGGTGGCAGGCGCCTGGAATTCCAGCTACTGGGGAGGCTGAGGCAGGAGAATCACTTGAACCCAGGAGGTGGAGGTTGCAGTGAGCTGAGATCGCGCCACTGCACTCCAGCCTGGGTGACAAGAGTGAGACTCCATCTCAAAAAAAAAAAAGACAGCTGCCACCCCAGAGCACAGTGTAGGAGAGCCAGCCTGTCTGGGATGTGGCAGAAAGTTCCAGCGCAGGAGGCTGAGGTCCTGCACCCCCTTGTTACGGTAACTGCAGCCACTTAGGAATTTCTATGTGTTGGTTACATAATTGTAATTAAACTTCCTTCCATTGCTTTGTCATTTGAGCTTCCTGGTGCCACAGAGGATGTGTTTTCCTGGTTTGTGGCTACAGCTCGAGCCAAGAACGGGCTAAACCCCCAGGGCAGGAGCTCTTTCTTTTTTTCTTTTTCTTTTTTTTTTTTTGAGATGAGTCTTGCTCTGTCGTCCAGGCTGGAGTGCAGTGGTGCGATCTCGGCTCACTGCAACCTCTGCCTCCCAGGTTCAACCGATTCTCCTGCCTCTGCCTCCCGAGTAGCTGGGATTATAGGCACCCACCACCACGCCCAGCTAATTTCTGTATTTTTAAGAGACAGGGTTTCGCCATGTTGGCCAGGCTGGTCTTGAACTCCTGACCTCGGGCAATCTGCCCACCTCCACTTCCCAAAGTGCTGGGATTACTGTCATGAACCACCACGCCCAGCTGGCAGGGCTTCTTTCAAAAGGGAAAGGCTGCCACACACACAGATGCACATACATGCACACGTACACACTCATGCAAACACATTTGTACACATACATTCACACATGCATGCACATAAACAAATATACACTTTTAGGCACATACACGCATGCACACATGCAGACTCATGCACGTATATTTGTGTATGCACATGTGTGTACACATGGAATGCATGCACAGATACATGTGCATTCAAACACACAAACACTGTATCTGCATGCATGAAAACACACAAACACAGCCAGGCATAGTGGCTCACACCTGTAATCTCAGCACTTTGCGAGGAAAAGGCGGGCGGATCATCTGAGGCAGGAGTCCGAGACCAGCCTGGCCAACATGGTGAAATCTCTACTAAAAAATCCAAAAAGTAGGCTGGGCGCGGTGGCTCACGCCTGTAATCCCAGCACTTTGGGAGGCTGAGGTGGGCGGATCACCTGAGGTCAGGGGTTCGAGACCAGCCTGACCAACATGGAGAAACCCCGTCTCTACTAAAAATACAAAAATTAGCCGGGTGTGGTGGTGGGTGCCTATAATCTCAGCTACTCGGGAGGCTGAGGCAGGAGAATCGGTTGAACCTGGGAGGTGGAGGTTGCAGTGAGCCAAGATCACGCCATTGCACTCCAGCCTGGGCAACAAGAGCAAAACTCTGTCTCAAAAAAAAAAAAAATAATAATAAATAAATAAATAAATAAATAAATACAAAAATCAGCCAGGCGTGGTGGCAAGTGCCTGTAATCCCAGCCACTCAGGAGGCTGAGGCAGGAGAATTGTTTGAACCTGGGAGGGAGAGGTTGCAGTGAGCCGAGATCGTGCCATTGCACCCCAGTCTGGACAACAAGTGTGAGACTCCGTCAGGAAAAAAAAAACCACACAAACACATATGTGTGCACACAGATACACACGGGCACAAAAATGTACACATGTGCAAGCACACACACATATAGACACGTGCACAGTACCCGTGTGTGCACAGGCATGCATGCAGTCATGTGTAAACAGACATGGCTACACACAGGCATGCACACATATAGACCCACGTACACACGGATATCGGTGCACACAATGCACACGTACAAGCACACTCCGACGCGCATGCTTGTGCAAAGGTGCATTTGCACACACACACATATGCACACTCACCACCACTTTCCCTCCAGAAGCAGCTCCTTCTGCTGTGAGCACCAGGCTCCAGAAGGGTCAAACATCCTTCATTACCCGCAACCCAGTTTCACAGCCAGTCCCCGCTGCCTGACTCTCGTTTCTCCTCCAGCGGGCACCTCTGTCCTGTGCTCTGGAGCTGCGTTTCCGATGGTCCTCCTTTGGCTCACGCTGATCGCCATGCCCTGTCTCCTGCAAACGAAGGAGGGTAAGAGCTGGAGAGAAAATGCACTTGCCACCTCGGGGGCGGGGGGGCGGCAGCGGGACAGACACACAATGTCAGCGTGCCATCCTTCAGGGAAACTTTTCATGATGAGCTCATGGCAGAGTCTCGTGCAGTGGTCAGGAATGACTCAGAGACATCCCTGTACCCATCACCAAGTTCCCTGTAATGCAGCATCGTTTTTTTTTTTTTTTTTTTGAGACGGAGTCTCGCTGTTGCCCAGGCTGGAGTGCAGTGGCGCGATTTTGGCTCACTGCAGGCTCTGCCCTGTGGGGTTCACGCCATTCTCCTGGCTCAGACTCTGGAGTAGCTGGGACTACCGCCCGGCTAATTTTTTGTATTTTTAGTAGAGACGGGGTTTCACCGTGTTAGCCAGGACGGTCTTGATCTCCTGACCTCGTGATCTGCCCGCCTCAGCTTCCCGAAGTGCTGGGATTACAGGCGTGAGCCACCGCGCCCGGCCTAATGCAGCATCTTGCAAAACGGTAATACGACCTCACAGGCAGGGACCTGATCGTGACACAGACGCCATGTGAGGTGTTTTGATGAAACTCACACTGGGATCAAGAGCGCCAATTACAATTTCCAGTTTCCTTTATTGTTTACCTTATTTTTTCTTTTTCTTTTTCTTTGGGAGACAGGGTGTCACTCTCTTGCCCAAGCTGGAGTGCAGTAGTGTGATCTCGGCTCACTGCAACCTCTGCCTCCCAGATTCAAGCGATTCTCCTGCTTCAGCCTCCCGAGTAGCTGAGATTACAGTCGCCCACCACCGTGCCCGGCTAATTTCTGTATTTTTGATAAAGACGGGATTTCACCATGTTGGTCAGGCTGGTCTCGAACTCCTGACCACAAGTGATCCGCCCGCCTTGGCCTCCCAAAGTACTGGGATTACAGGTGTGAGCCACCATGCCTGGCCTTTTTTTCATTGGTTTTTACTGTCTGTTACTGCAGGGTTTCACTTTAGCTTGAATTTCTTTTAACTTTAATTTGCTTTTCATTCTTTAAATTTTTTTTTTTTTTTTTTTTTTTTTTGACACAGAGTTTCATTCTTGTTGCCCAGGCTGCAGTGTAATAGCGTGACCATGGCTCACCGCAACCTCCACCTCCCAGGTTCAGCTGATTCTCCTGTCTCAGCCTCCCAAGCACCTGAGATTACAGGTGTCCGCCACCACGCCCAGCTAATTTTTCTGTTTTTAGTAGAGATGGGGTTTCACCATGTTAACCAGGCTGGTCTCAAACTCCTGACCTCAGGTGATCTGCCTTCCTCAGCCTCCCAAAGTGCTGGCATTACAGGTGTGAGCCACTGTGCCCAAGTGTGTAATCCCAACCCTTTGGGAGGCCAAGGCATGCGGATGATCACAAGGTCAGGAGTTCGAGACCAGCCAGGCCAACATGGTGAAATCCCGTCTCTACTAAAAATACAAAAATCAGCTGGGTGTGGTGGCGGGCGCCTGTAATCCCAGCTACTTGGGAGGCTGAGGCAGGAGAGTCGCTTGAACCCAGGAGGCGGAGGTTGCAGTGAGCTGAGATTGCACCGCTGCACTCCAGCCTGGGTGACAGAGTGAGACTGTCTCAAAATGAATGAATGAATTAATTTCTTGTAAGAATTTTTTTCCCAGAGAGTTTGTTTTAAGGGATAAATTATCCTTCTAAGTTAGGAGAAAATAATGCCAGAAGTCTAGATATTCTTATGCTTTGATCCATGCTTATCAAACCAAGGTTGTTGACCTTGATAACCAGTCAAGATCCTTACAGTTTATACATAAAGTCATTTCCTCAAGTTTTCTAAGTGGCCGATCAGAGATAAACCCCAGAGAAACAGCTGATGTATGTTTCTAGCTTTGGGTGACCAGCAAAATGTGATAGAATATTGCCTTTTACTAGCCGGGCACGGCGGCTCATGCCTGTAATCCTAGCACTTTGGGAGGCTGAGGCGGGTGGATCACTTGAGGTAACTAGTTCAAAACCAGCTTGGCCATCATGGTGAAACCCCGTCTCTACTAAAAATACAAAAAAAATAGCTGGGCATGGCGGTGTGTGCCTGTAATCCGTGCTATTCGGGAGGCTGAGGCAGGAGAATTGCTTGAACCCGGGAGGCAGAGGTTGCTGTGAGCCAAGATCATGCCATCGCACTCTAGCCTGGGTGACAGAGCAAGACTCCATCTCAAAAAAAAAAAAAAGAATATTGCCTTTAACATCTTTGTAGAGGTCATTTATGAAATATCTTGAGCCCTGTGATGGCTAAGAGAGACCTTTCTTTTTCTTTCTTTCTTTTTTTTGAGACGGAGTCTTGCTCTTGTCACCCAGGCTGGAGTGCAATGGCACGATCTCGGCTCACTGCAACCTCCACCTCCCAGGTTCAACCAATTCTCCTGCCTCAGCCTCCCGAGTAGCTGGGACTACAGGTGCCCACCACCACGCCCAGCTAATTTTTTGTATTTTTTTAGTAGAGACGGGGTTTCACTGTGTTAGCCAGGATGGTCTTGATCTCCTGACCTCGTGATCTGCCTGCCTCGGCCTCCCAAAGTGCTGGGATTACAGGTGTGAGCCACCGTGCCCGGCCTGAGATGGAGTCTTGCTCTTGTCACCCAGGCTGGAGTGCAATGGCACGATCTCGGCTCACTGCAACCACTACCTCCCGGGTTCAAGTGAGTCTCCTGCCTCAGCCTCCTGATTAGCTGGGATTACAGGCCCACACCACCACGCCCGGCTAATTTTTGTATTTTTAGTAGAGATGGGGTTTCACCATGTGGCCAGGCTGGTCTCGAACTCCTGACCTCATGATCCGCCCGCCTTGGCCTCCCAAAGTTCTGGGATTACAGGCGTGAGCCACCGTTCCTGGCCTAAAGAGGCCTCCTTCTACTCTGAAACTGTGGTGTTAATATGTTACTATTTCATTACACTTCAATGTGTATTGGAATGTACGTACTCTGATTTTCCATCAATACCAGAATTGCTCAGTTTGGGAGCTATGTAAGAAAATGGATACTACAGTATAATAATCATGCCTCATATTGAAAAATACATGCTTGGCCGGGTACGGTGGCTCACGCCTGTAATCCCAGCACTTTGGGAGGCCGAGGCGGGTGGGTCACCTGAGGTCAGGAGTTCGAGACCAGCCTGACCAACAGGGTGAAACCCTGTCTATACTAAAAATACAAAATTAGGTGGGTGTGGTGGTACATGCCTGTAATCCCAGCTATTCAGGAGGCTGAGGCAGGAGAATCGCTTGAACCCAGGAGGCGGAGATTGCAGTGAGCCAAGATTGCACCATTGCACTCCAACCTGGGCAACAGGAGCGAAACTCCGTCTCAGAAAAAAGAAAGAAAAGAAAAGAAAAAAACAGAAAAATACATTCCATTGCAATTTGCAAACTGCCATTTCAAAAATCACAGTCTATATAGGAGACTTTGTGTAAAATTTCTTTTTTTTTTTTTTAAATTTGAGAGTCTTGCTCTGTCACCCAGGCAGGAGTGCAGTGGTGCGATCTCAGCTCACTACAACCTCTACATCCAGGGTTCAAGTGATTCTTCTGCCTCAGCGTCCTGAGTAGCTGGGGTTACAGGTGCCCGCCACCATGCCTGGTTGATTTTTGTATTTTTGCAGAGATGGGGTTTGTCCATGTTGGCCAGGCTGGTCTTGAACTCCTGACTTTAAGTGATCTGTCCCCGTCGGCCCCCAAAAGTGCTGGGATTACAGGTGTGAGCCACCACGCCCGGCCTTTGTGTGACATTCCTAAACCAGTTTGTTCTCAGTTATTGAAAATACACGTATGACATAGCTGGTTATAAAAGGTATACTTTACAACCACAGGGACGCATAATTGGTCTGTTTGGTTGAGTTTCCCCTCTCTCCCCACACCCCACACCTTTGGGAATGTGATAAAATCACCCTGATAGGGAAGGCTGATTAGATCAATATAGCAATACTGCTTTATGACTTTTTTTTTTTTCTTTCGAGACGGAGTCTCACTCTGTTGCCCAGGGTGGAGTGCAGTGGCGCCATCTCGGCTCACTCCATCCTCCCCCTCCCAGGTTCAAGCGATTCTCCTGCTTCAGCCTCCCGAGTAGCTGGGATTACAGGCGCCCGCCACCACGCCTGGTTGATTTTTCTATTTTTGCAGAGATGGGGTTTGTCCATGTTGGCCAGGCTGGTCTTGAACTCCTGACTTTAAGTGATCTGTCCCCATCGGCCCCCAAAAGTGCTGGGATTACAGGTGTGAGCCACCGCGCCCGGCCTTTGTGTGACATTCCTAAACCACAGTTTGTTCTCAGTTATTGAAAATACACGTATGACATAGCTGGTTATAAAAGATATACTTTACAGCCACAGGGACAGCATAATTGGTCTGTTTGGTTGAGTTTCCCCTCTCTCCCCACATCCCACACCTTTGGGAATGTGATAAAATCACCCTGATAGGGAAGGCTGATTAGATCAATATAGCAATACTGCTTTATGACTTTTTTTTTTTTTCTTTCGAGACGGAGTCTCACTCTGTTGCCCAGGCTGGAGTGCAGTGGCGCCATCTCGGCTCACTCCATCCTCCCCCTCCCAGGTTCAAGCGATTCTCCTGCCTCAGACTCCCGAGTAGCTGGGATTACAGGCACCCGCCACCACGCCTGGCTAATTTTTGTATTTTCAGTAGAGAAGGGGTTTCACCGTGTTAGCCAGGATGGTTTTGATCTCTTGACCTTGTGATCCACCCGCCTTGGCCTCCCAGTGTGCTTGGATTATGGGCGTGAGCCACCACGCCCATTCTGTTTAAGACTTCTACCAGGTCACAGCAGTCTCCTGTGTACATAGAACTGCACTTCCCAGCCAGGCTCAGTAGCTCACGCCTGTCATCCCAGCACTTTGGGAGGCTGAGGCAAGCAGATCATGTGAGTTCGGAAGTTCGAGACCAGCCTGGCCAACATGGTAAAACCCCATCTCTAGTAAAAATACAAAAATTAGCCGAGTGTGGTGGTGGGCACCTGTTATGCCAGCTACTCGGAAGGCTGACACAGGAGAATCGCTTCAACCCGGGGGGCGGAGGTTGTAGTGAGCCGAGATCGCACCACTGCACTCCAGCCTGGGCGACAGAGTAGGACTCTGTCTCAAAACAAACAAACAAAAATACCCCTTACAATGCTGTTTTAAGATTGTTGTGTATCAGCTGGGCGTGGTGGTTCACGCTTGTAATCCCAGCACTTTGAGAGGCCGAGACGGGCGGATCCGTCCTGGCCAACGTGGTGAAACCCCATCTCTAGTAAAAATACAAAAGTTAGCCAGGCGTGGTGGTGGGCACCTGTAGTCCCAGCTACTAGGGAGGCTGAGGCAGGAGAATCGCTTGAACCTGGGAGGTAGAGGTTGCAGTGAGCCGAGATGGCACCACTGCACTCCAGCCTGGGTGACAAGAGCAAAACTCTGTCTCAAAAAAATAAAATATTTAAAAAATAAAAGAACTCGACCTCCCAAAGGTATTGGCTAACTCCATGGGCAAAAAAACCATACTCATTACAATGCTGTTTTAAGATTCTTGACCAGGCGCAGTGGCTCACGCCTGTAATCCCAGCACTTTGGGAGGCCGAGGCCGGTGGATCACGAGGTCAGGAGATCGAGACCATCCTGGCTAGCATGGTGAAACCCCGTCTCTACTAAAAATAAAAAAACAACAAAAATTAGCTGGGCGTGGTGGCGGGCGCCTGTAGTCCCAGCTACTCGGGAGCCTGAGGCAGGAGAATAGCTTGAACTGGGAGGCGGAGCTTGCAGTGAGCCGAGATCGTGCCACTGCAGTCCAGCCTGGGCGACAAGAGTGAAACTCTATCTCAAAAAATTTAAGAAAATAAAAGAACTCCACCTCCCAAAGGTATTGGCTAACTCCACGGGCAAAAAAAACCATACCCCTTACAATGCTGTTTTAAGATTCTTATGTATCTCTTCTAACTCCAACCTGTCACCATTTTAGATCCAAACCCACCAATCACGAACCTAAGGATGAAAGCAAAGGCTCAGCAGTTGACCTGGGACCTTAACAGAAATGTGACCAATATCGAGTGTGTCAAAGACGCCGACTATTCTATGCCGGTAAATCATACGCTCTATTGTTTTTTATTTTTATTTTATTTATTTATATATTTTTTTTGAGACGGAGTCTTGCTCTGTTGCCCAGGCTGGACTGCGGTGGGGCGATCTCGGCTCACTGCAAGCTCTGCCTCCCGGGTTCACGCCATTCTCCTGCCTCAGCCTCCTGAGTAGCTGGGACTACGGGAAGCTGCAACCTCACCCGGCTAATTTTTTGTATTTTTAGTAGAGATGGGTTTTCACCGTGTTAGCCAGGATGGTCTTGATCTCCTGACCTTGTGATCTGCCCGCCTCGGCCTCCCAAAGTGCTGGGATTACAGGCGTGAGCCACCGTGCCCGGCCCAGACTCTCTATTGTTGACAAACGAGACGTTTCCGTCTTCTGCAGGAATCTCAGAACCAATACTGCTCCCATCGCTGGTGTCATGACTACCTGGTTTCTGCCCCGAAGTCAGCTGTGGGATTGGAAGTGACTTTGGAGGGTCTGGTTCCCCATCCGTGGGATATCTAAGATAGCACACACTGGACAGGGTGGATGTGAAAGTGAAATGAGGCTAAGCTATGACTTGTGCAAAACCAAACCCCACGCTGGGGGCGGTGGTTCACACCTGTAATCCCAGCACTTTGGGAGGCTCAGGCGGGCGGATCACTAGGTCAGGAGTTCGAGACCAGCCTGGCCAACATGGTAAAACGCTGTCTCTACTAAAAAGACGAAAATTAGCCGGGCACAGCGGCTTACACCTGTAATCCCAGCACTTTGAGTGGCTGAGGCAGATGGATCACTTGGGGCCAGGAGTTCGAGACCAGCCTGGCCAACATGGTGAAACCCCGTCTCCACTAAAAATATAAAAATTAGCCGGGTGTGGTGGCGGGCGCCTGTAATCCCAGTTTCTTGGGAGGCTGAGGCAGGAGAATTGCTTGAACCCGGGAGGCAGAGGTTGCATTGAGCCGAGATTATGCCATTGCACTCCAGCCTGGGGGACAAAAGCAAGACTTCATCTCAAAAAATAAAAATTAGCCGGACGTGGTGGCACGTGCCTGTAATCCCAGCTATTCAGGAGGCTGAGGCAGGAGAATTGCTTGAACCTGGGAGGTGGAGGTTGCAGTGAGCCAAGATTGCTCCATTGCACTCCAGCCTGGCTAACAAGAGCAAAAATCCGTTTCAAAAACAACAAAAAACAAAACAAAACAAAACAAAAGTGTGTGCTCAGGAAACAAGGTCCTCATCACCAAATCTTTCCAAATCCCCCTCTTGTCATCGCCTGCGTTCTCAGGGTTTGAGAACAGCGCCAGACCTCATGGGGTAGCCCAGGTGAGGATGTGAGCTATTTACAAGTCAGTGTCTTATGGGAAAGAAGCACGTTTCCCTGAGAACCTATTTGGTCCCCTCCAAGTGCTATGTTCATTTAGTACAATTCAAATCACAGCCCTTTATGTGTCCGCTCGGGCCACCATTACAAAGTCCCACAGCCCAGGAGGCCTAAACCACAGACATTGATTCTCCCACAGTCCTGGAGGCTGGAAGTCTGAGATCCAGGTGTGGGCAGGGCTGGTTCCTCCTGAGGCCTCTCTCCTGGGCTTGGAGACGCCATCTTCTCCCTGTGTCCTCACAGGGTCGTCCCTCTGTGTGTGTCTGTGTCCTCATCTCCTCTTCTTATAACGACACTAGTCCTATTGGATCAGGACTCTCCCTAGTGACCTAATTTTACCTGAATTGCCTCTTTAAAGACCCCCAGCTCCAAATACAGTCACATGGAACATTAGGGCGTCGATATGTGATTTTGGAGAGTAGAGATAAAACAGTCTAGAACCCCAAAGCGACTTTACCCCATACCATGGCCAACTGACTCTCAACTTTAGAACCACAAATGCTGAAACAAAAAACTAAGGAAATTTTGAAAAAGAAGGTGAATGAAGGAGAACCTGCCTTACTTATATCAAAAGGCACTGAAAAGCTGTCATACGCAACGTGTGGATTGCTATAAGAATACACAAGTGGATTAATGAAATGTGGCCAGGTGTGGTGGTGAGGCAGGGGAATTGCTTGAACCCAAGAGGTGGAGGTTGCAGTGAGCCGAGATCGCACCACTGAACTCTAGCCTGAGCAAGCGGAGTGAGGCCCTGTCTCAACAAAAAACAAAGAAATAAAAAAACAAAACAAACAAGAAAAACAACAACAAACAAAGCAAAACAAACAAAGATATTTCCCTAATATTTATTGCTAAGTGGAAGTATTTTTATTCAAGCTTTTGTATCTTTAGAAAAAAATCGTGGCTGGGTGTGGTGGCTCACGCCTGTAATCCCAGCACTTTGGGAGGCTGAGGCGGGCGGATCACGAGGTCAGGAGATTGAGACCATCCTGGCTAACACAGTGAAACTCCATCTCTACTAAAAATACAAAAAAATTAGCTGGGCGTGGTGGCGGGCGCCTGTAGTCCCAGTTACTCGGGAGGCTGAGGCAGGAGAATGGTGTGAACCCGGGAGGCGGAGCTTGCAGTGAGCCAAGGTCGCGCCACTGCACTCCAGCCTGGGCGACAGAGCGAGACTCCGTCTCAAAAAAAAAAAAAGAAAAAAAAAATCTTGGCCGGGTGCAGTGGCTCACGCCTGTAATCCCAGCACTTTGGGAGGCTGAGGCAGGCAGATCACCTGAGGTCAGGAGTTCGAGACCAGCCTGACCAACATGGTGAAACCCTGTCTCTACCCAAAAAAATACTTTAAAAATTAGTACCTGTAATCCCAGGTACTCGGGAGGTTGAAGCAGGAGAATTGCTTGAACCCGGGAAGGAGAGGCTACAGTGAGCCGAGATCATGCCACTGCACTCCAGCCTAGGTGACAAGAGTGAAACTCTGCCTCAAAAAAATCTGAACATCCTTAGCATCAAATTAAGCATGGTCTCTCAGCAGCCATCATATTCCTGTGTCTCTCTTAGGCAATGAACAACAGCTATTGCCAGTTTGGAGCAATTTCCTTATGTGAAGTGACCAACTACACCGTCCGAGTGGCCAATCCACCGTTCTCCACGTGGATCCTCTTCCCTGACAACAGTGAGAAGAATGTTAATTGTTTGTTTATTCTCTATTCCCTCTCTCCCTCCCTCTCTCCCTCCCTCTCTCCTTCCCTCTCTCCTTCCCTCTCTCCTTCACTGTGTCTTTTTTTCTCTTTTCTTTCTCTTTTTTTTCTTCTTTCTTTTCCTTTTTCTTTCTTTCCCTACCTTTCTTTTTCTTTCTTTTTTTCTTTCTCTTTCCCTACCTCCCTCCCTTTTTCGTTTTTTCTCTCTTTCCCTCCATCTTTCTTTCTCTTTCATTCTTTCTTTCCCTCTCTCCCTTCTTTCCTTCTTTTCTTCACTCCTTCCTTCCTTCCCTCCCTCCTCTTCTTTTCCTTCTTTTCCTCCCTCCTTCTTCCCACCATCCTTCCTCCCTTTCTTTCTCTCCTTCCTTCCTTCCTCCCTCCCTTCCTTTTTTCTTTCCCTCCCTGCCTCACTCCCTTCTTTCCCTCTTTCTCTCCTTCCTTCCTTCCTTCTCTCCCTTCTTTTCCTTCCTTCCCTGCATCCTTCCTTTCTTCCTTCCTCTCTCCCTCCCTCCCTTCCTCTCTCTCTCTCCTTCCTTCCTCCTTTCCTTTCCCTTTTCCCTTTCTCCTCTCTCCTCTCCTCTCCTCTTCTTTCTTTTCTTTTCTTTCTGACAGGGTCTTGCTCTGTTGCCCAGGCTGGAGTGCAGTGGTGCAATCACAGCTTACTGCAGGCTTTACCTGCTGAGCTCAAGCAGTCCTTCTACCTCAGCCTCCCACGAAGGTGGCACTACACCCATGCACCACCATGCCCACCTAATGTTTTAAACACTTTTTTTTTTTTTTTTTTTTTAAAGACAGAATCTCACTCTGTCCCCCAGGCTGGAGTGCAGTGGCATGATCTCGGCTCACCGCAACCTCCGGCTCCTGGGTTCAAGCGATTCTCTTGCCTCAGCATCCCGAGTAGCTGGGATTATAGGCGCCCACCACCATGCCCGGCTAATTCTTGTATTTTTAGTAGAGACGGGGTTTCACCATGTTGGTCAGGCTAGTCTCAAACTCCTGACTTTGTGATCTGCCCGCCTCGGCCTCCCAAAGTGCTGGGAGTACAGAGGTGAGCCACAGCACCCGGCCTTAAATACTTTTTGCAGAAACGGAGCGTTGCTATGTTACCTTAGCTGGTCTCAAACTCCTAGGCCCAAGTGATCTTCCCGCCTCAGCCTCCCAAAGTGCAGGGATTATAAGCATGAGCCACCATGCCTGGCCTCTTCTTTGTTTTTTAATTAATTAGAAGTCCATGGTTTTTTGTTGTTGTTGTTTTGTTTTGTTTTTTTGTGATGGAGTCTTGTTCTTGTCGCCCAGGCTGGAGTGCAGTGGCGCGATTTCAGCTCACTGCAAACTCCGCCTCCCGGGTTCAAGCGATTCTCTTGCCTCAGCCTCACAAGTAGCTGGGACTACAGGCACCTGCCACCACGCCCAGCTAATTTTTGTATTTTTAGTAGAGATGGGGCTTCACTATGTTGATGGTCTCGAACTCCTGACCTTGTGACCCACCCGCCTCAGCCTCCCAAAGTGCTGGGATTACAGGCATGAGCCACTATGCCCAGGCTCAATTTAATTATTTTTAAGTTTAATGGATTTCCAGGGAGTTATGCTGAGTTGGAAAGAAAAGACCACTCCAGAGCGTGACACACAGAGTGATTTCATTTATACAACTGTCTTGAAATGGCAAAACTTTACAAACAGAAAACAGTCTCGTGGTTTGCAGGGATATAAGCAGGAGCGAGAGCTGGAGAGAGGTGGGTTTGGCTGTAAAAGTGCTTCTTGCGGAGGCTGGGCGCAGTGGCTCACACCTGTAATCCCAGCACTTTGGGAGGCCGAGGCGGGCGGATCACCTGAGGTCAGGAGTTCGAGACCAGCCTGGCCAACTAGGTGAAACCCCATCTCTACTAAACATACAAAATTAGCCAGGGGTGGTGGCGCATGCCTGTAGTCCCAGCTACTCAGGAGGCTGAGGCAGGAGAATCACTTGAACCCGGGAGGCGGAGGTTGCAGTGAGCTGAGATCGTGCCATTGCTCTCCAGCCTGGGTAACAAGAGTGAAATTCCATCTCAAAACAAACAAACAAACAAACAAAGTTAAAAAGAAATTAGCGGCTGGGCCCGGTGGCTCAAGCCTGTAATCCCAGTACTTTGGGAGGCTGAGGCAGGCAGATCATGAGGTCAGGAGATCAAGACCATCCTGGCCAACATGGTGAAACCCCGTCTCTACTAAAAATACAAAAATTAGCCAGGTGTGGTGGCGCATGCCTGTAATCCTAGCTACTCAGGAGGCTGAGGCAGGAGAATCGCTTGAACCCGGGAGGCGGAGGTTGCAGTGAGCCAAGATCACGCCATTGCTCTCCAGCCTGGGCAACAAGAGTGAAACTCCATCTCAAAAAAAAAAAGTTAAAAAGAAGTTAGCATGGCATAAGGGTACTTGCCTGTAATCTCAGCTACTCGGCAGGCTGAGGTTGGAGGATCACTTGGGCCCAGGAGGTCGAGGCTGCGGTGAGATGAGATCTGACCACTGCACTCCAGCCTGGGCGACAGACCAAGACCTTGTCTCAAAAAACAAAAAACAAACAAAAACCGTGAAAGAAAAAAATCTTGATTGGCCAGGCACGGTGGCTTACGCCTGTCATCCCAGCAGTTTGGGAGACCGAGGCCCGTGGATCACCTGAGGTCAGGAGTTCAAGACCAGCCTGGCCAACATGGTGAAACCCCATCTCTACTAAAAACACAAAAATTAGCGGGGTGTCGTTGGTGGGTGCCTGTAATCCCAGCTACTTGGGAGGCTGAGGCAGGAGAATCACTTGAACTTGGGAGGCAGAGGTTGTGGTGAGCCATTGCACTCCAGCCTGGGCAACAAGAGCGAAACTCTGTCTTACACACACACACACACACACACACACACACACACACACACACACAGTGAAAGAAAAACATCTGTAATCCCAGCAGTTTGGGAGGCTGAGGCGGGTGGATCACTTGAGTTCAGGAGTTCGAGACCAGCCTGGGCAACATGGTGAAACCCCGTCTCTACTAAAAATACAAAAATTAGCTGGGTGTGGTAGCGGGCGCCTGTTGTCCCAGATACTTGGGAGGCTGAGGCAGGAGAATTGCTTGAACCCGGGAGGCAGAGGTTGCAGTGAGCCGAGACTGCACTCCAACCTGGGCGATGGAGCGAGACTGTGTAAAAATGAATAAATGAATCAATAAAAGAATGTGCAGGATCTCTATTATTATTTTTTATAACTGCTTGTGTATCCACCATGGTCTCAAAATACAAAAGGCACTCTAAAAAGCGATTAGTTTTTTTTTTTTGAGATATAGTCTCACTCTGTTGCCCAGGCTGGAGTGCAGTGGTGTGGTCTTGGCTCACTGCAACCTCTGCCTCCCGGGTTCAAGAAATTCTCCTGCCTCAGTCTCCTGAGTAGCTGGGATTATAGCGGCCTGACATCACGCCCGGCTAATTTTTTGTATTTTTAGTAGAGGCAGGGTTTCTCCATGTTGGCCAGGCTGGTCTCGAACTCCTGACCTCAGGTGATCCATCCGCCTCGGCCTCCCAAAGTGCTGGGATTACAGGCGTGAACCACCACGCCCGGCTTTGTTTTTTTTTTTTTTTTTTTTTTTTTGAGACGAAGTCTCACTCTGTTGTTCAGGCTGGAGTGCAGTGGCGCAATCTCAGCTCCGTACAACCTCTGCCTCCCAGGCTCAATAAATTCTCCTGCCTCAGTCTCCCTAGTAGCTGGGATTACAGGGGCCCGACATCACGCCCGGCTAATTTTTTGTATTTTTATTAGAGATGGGGTTTCATCATGTTAGCCAGGCTGGTCTCGAACTCCGGACCTCAGGTGATCCTCCTGCCTCAGCCTCCCAAAGTGCTGGGATTACAGACGTGAGCCACCGCACTCGGCTCTGGATTTTTTTTTTTTTTTTTTTTTTTTTGAGAAGAAACTTCACTCTGTTGCTCAGGCCGGAGTGCAGTAGTACGATCTCGGCTCCATGCAACCTCTGCCTCCCAGGCTCAATAAATTCTCCTGCCTCAGCCTCCCTAGTAGCTGGGATTACAGGGGCCCAACATCACGCCCAGCTAATTTTTTGTATTTTTAGTAGAGACAGGGTTTCACCATGTTAGCCAGGCCGGTCTCGAACTCCGGACCTCAAGTGATCCACCCGCCTCGGCCTCCCAAAGTGCTGGGATCACAAGCGCGTGCCACCACACACGGCTAATTTTTGTATTTTTAGTAGAGACGGGGTTTCTCCATGTTGGCCAGGCTGGTCTCGAACTCCTGAGCTCAGGTGATCCACCCGCCTTGGCCTCCCAAAATGCTGGGGTGACAGGCGTCAGCCACTGCGCCCGGCCCCGACTTGAGTTTTCTTTCATGTTTGTGAACCCAGGTGGGAAGCCTCAGGCGGGTGCGGAGAATCTGACCTGCTGGATTCACGATGTGGATTTCTTGAGCTGCAGCTGGGCGGTAGGCCCGGCGGCCCCCGCGGACGTCCAGTACGACCTGTACTTGGACATTGCCAAGTAGGTGTGCCCCAGGGCAGGCCGGGCTGTCCCCGGTGCGGGTGCCATCGGCAAGGGGTCGTCCCCCAAGCTTACCGTTTACCGCAGCAGGCATCAACAGTACGAGTGTCTTCACTACAAAGTGGATGCTCGGGGAACACGTATTGGGTGTCGTTTCGATGACATCTCTCGACTCTCCAGCGGTTCTCAAAGTTCCCACATCCTGGTGAGGGGCAGGAGCGCAGCCTTCAGTATTCCCTGCACAGATAAGTTTGTCGTCTTTTCACAGATTGGTGAGTAGCCCAGGACACTCCCTCCCACCCTCAGCTCTGTGATGCCACGGCTTTAGCCTCACGCCAGATCTCACGGGATCACGTGGCTCCCAACACAGACGTTGGCCTCTTACATTTCCAGAGGCTGGACGTTGGAGGTCAGGGTGCTGGCTGGCTGGGCTCCTCGGGAGGTCTCTTCCTGGCTTGGAGAGAGGGTCATCTTCTCACTGTGTCTTCATGTGGTGCAGAGAGAGAGAGATGAAGTTCTGAGGTCTCTTGTTAGAAGGGCACTAACACCATCATGGGTCCCACCATAGGTCATAGGATCCCCCATCATGGGTCATGGGACCCCCCATCATGGGTCATAGAATCCCCCATCATGGGTCATGGGACCCCCCATCATGGGTCATAGGATCCCCATCATGGGTCATGGGACCCCCCATCATGGATTCCACCATGAGTCATGGGACCCCCCCCATCATGGGTCCTATCATGAGTCATGGGACCCCCCCCATCATGGGGGTCCACCCTCATAACTTCAGCTCACCCCAGTCACCTCCCAAAGGTCCCACCTTCTAACACCGTCCAACCAGGGGTTAGGGCTTCAACGTAGGAATTTGGGACAGAAGGACACACACTTTCAGTCACGATACCTGAGCTCCAGGGAACCTCCCAGGTGGTGAGAATGTCAATATGCCCAGAGCTGACGTGCCCTGACCCCACGGGCAGGATGCTGGGATGCTTCAGAAGAGGAGAGGGAAATGAGGAAGAGGAGGAGAAGGACAAGGAGAAGAGAAGGGAGTAGAGGAAGAACACGAGCAGGGGGAGGAGGAGGAGAAGGAGGAAAAGAAGAAAAAGAGAAGGAGGGGAGGAGGTGGAGATGGGGAGGGGAGGAAGAGGAGGAAGAGAAGAAAACGGAGAAAGAGGAGGGGGAGGAGGTGGAGATGGGGGGGAGGAGGTGGAGATGGGGAGGGAAGGAGGAGGAGAAGAAAGAAGAGGAAGAAGGAGGAGGAGGAGAGGGTGGAGGAGAAAGGAAGAAGAGGGAGAAGGAGGGAGGAGAATGGAGAGGAGGAGGGGGAGGAAGAGGAGGTGAGGAGGAAGGGGAGGATAGAGAAGGTGGGGTAGAAGGGTGGTGAGGTGGGGAGGGAGAAGGAGGGGGAGGAGGAGGAGAAAGGACAGGGAGGAGGGTGGAGGGGGAGGAGGGGAGAGGAGGAGGGAGAAGGAGGGGAGAGTGTGGAGGAAGGAGAGCAGGAGGGCGAGGGAGGAGGAGGAGGAGGGGCAGAAGGAAGAAGGAGCGGGAGGAGAGGAGGAGAAAGAGGAGGAGGAGGAGAGGGAAGAACAGGAGGGGGAGGAGGGTGGAGGGGGAGGAGGGTGGAGGGGGAGGAGAAAAGAGGAGGGAGAAGGAGGGGAGAGGATGGAGGAAGGGGAGCAGGAGGGGGAGGAAAAAGGAGGAGAGGAGGAGAAGGAGGAGGAGAAAGGAGAGGGAAGGAGGAGGATGACAAGGAGAATGGGGAGGAGGGGTAGAAAAAGGAGAGGAACAGGAGGAGTGGAGGGGGAGGAGGTGAGGGAAGCGGGAAGAGAGCAGGGGAGGGGAGAAAGAACAGGAGGGTAGGAGGAGGGGTCCAGGGCTGGACTTCCTTCCAGGGGCCCAGGGGAGACGCAGACACAGCTGGAGACACAGGGCTGGGCTGGTAGTCAAGTCACACCTGAGGATGTGGAAGTGCCTGGGGTTCCTGGGAAGTGGAGGATGTCCTGGGCCACTGGGAGAGGCGGGACATCCCCTGGGGGGCTGAGGCAGGGGAGGTGAGAAGCCAGGCAGGGGTCAGGAAGTGGAAGCTCCAGCAGGATGTGTACAGGTTAAAGTGTAGGAGTCTGGGGGGGGGGGAACCCATCCTGAATGACGCAGAGAGGGCCTCCAAGGCTCCAGTGGGCTGCAGGTGGGCAGAGGGGGCATGGGAAGTAGGGGTTGGCCCTGGGCAGGGGTTGGGGGTGGGCCAGGCTGCCCAGTGGGGCTGAGCCGAGATGGAGGGGGCAGGGACAAAGACGTGCAGCTGCCAGTCTTCGGAAAAGCTGAATGCCTGGTACTTCAGTGAACAAAAGGGTGGTTCTGAAGGCTGCTCCCGGGACAGTGGGGCTCTGAGGATGCAACCCCAAGGCTCACTCCTCCCAGCGCCCCCAACACGGCTCAGTCCTGTGTCTCTGCCTGTGGAGTTTCTCTGTTCCCTCTTCCTTCCTGGAAGGGCGTTTTTCTCTCCCCTTCTCCAAATGCGTAGGAGAAGTAATCTGAAGTATGTCCAGAAAAAAAAAAAGAAAAAAAAAAAGAATTGATTTCTTGTACTCCTAAAAGTGTTTTTCTCATTGCTAGAGATATTAACGCCACCCAACATGACTGCAAAGTGTAATCAGACACATTCCTTCATGCACTGGAAAATGAGAAGTCATTTCAATCGCAAATTTCGCTATGAGCTTCAGATACAAAAGGTAAACTTTCACACCCGCCACCCCCGCCCCCCGCCCCCCAACCCCCAACCCCCGTGGACATCCCTTATTTTTGGTAAGTCGCACTCTGGGGCCTTGGAACCGGCAAAAATGTCCTCTGATAACGCCACAGAAGGCATGGATCATTTAAAAAAAAAAAAAAAAAAAGCCAGGCGCAGTGGCTCATGCCTGTAATCGCAGCACTTTGGGAGGCCAAGGCGGGTGGATCACAAGGTCAGCAGATCCAGACCATCCTGGCTAACACGGTGAAACTCCATCTCTACTAAAAATACGAAAAAAAATTAGCTGGGCATGCTGGCACCCTCTTGTAGTTCCAGCTACTGGGGAGGATGAGGCAGAAGAATAACTTGAACCTAGGAGGTGGAGGTCGCAGTGAGCCGAGATCGCACCACTGCACTCCAGCCTGGGCGACACAGTGAGACTCCGTCTCATAAAAAAAAAAAAAAAAAGTTTGAGACTGTATGCGGTCTGTTGTTTTTTATTTTTATTATTTCTAATGTGGTTATTTTTATTTTTTCTTGAACTTTCTTTTTTCTTTTGTAGTGATCTACAGATTTAATGCAAGTTTCCCAAATATTTTTGATCCACAGTTCGTTGGATCAGTTGAACATAAACATTTATTTATTTATTGAGCCACTCTGGCTCTGTAGCCCAGGCTGGAGTGCAGTGACCTCATCTCGGCTCACTGCAACCTCTGCCTCCCGGGTTCAAGGGATTCTCCTGCCTCAGCCTCCCGAGTAGCTGGGATTACAGGCACCCACCACCACACCCAGCTAATTTTTTGTATTTTTAGTAGGAACAGGGTTTCACCATGTTGGCCAGGCTGGTCTCAAACTCTTGACCTCAGGTGATCCACCCGCCTCGGCCTCCCAAAGTGCTGGGATTACAGGTGTAAGCCTCCAGGTGCAGCCTATGTGTTATATTTAGTTTTTATTTTATTTTATTTTATTTATTTATTTGTTTAATTTATTTTTGAGACGGAGTCCTGCTCTGTCGCCCAGGCTGGGGTGCAGTGGCATGATCTCAGCTCACTGTAACCTCCGCCTATCGGGTTCAAGCAATTCTCGGCTTCAGCCTCCTGAGTAGCTGGGATTACAGGCACCTGCCACCATGCCTGGCTAATTTTTTTTGTATTTTTAGTAGGGACGGGGTTTCACCATCTTGTGCCGGCTGGTCTTGAACTCCTGACCTCGTGATCCACTCGCCTCAGCTTCCCAAAGTGCTGGGATTACAGGCGTGAGGCACTGCACCCGGCCATATATTTATTATTTATGCTCCAATACTAATTATTTCATATGCAGTTTTTCTGTAAGTCTAAATCTGCTCAAAAATGTTAGGTCTATTAATTTCTTTTATATTACCAAGTGTTTTTTAACCAATCTGTTTGGTGTTTTTTTTTTTTTTTTTAAGAAAATAAATAGCCGGGCATGGTGGCTCATGTCTGTAATCCCAGCACTTTGGGAGGCCGAGGCGGAAGGATCATGAGGTCAGGAGATCGAGACCATCCTGGCTAACACGGTGAAACCCCGTCTCTACTAAAAATACAAAAAAAATTAGCCGGGCGTGGTGGCGGGCGCCTGTAGTCCCAGCTACTCAGGAGGCTGAGGCAGGAGAATGGTGTGAACCCAGGAGGCAGAGGTTGCAGTGAGCCGAGATTGCACCACTGCACTCCAGCCTGGGCAACAGAGACAGACTCCGTCTCAAGAGAAAAAAAAAAAAAGACAATAAGTACAGTACAGACTTCTTTCTTTCTTTCACTGATTTGAGGGAGCAGGCATAGCTGCAGCCAGAGGCAGAGTCCTAGCTAGTCTGGTGTTGCACCCCCCCCCCAGGTCACTGGCCTGGTATAGGCTGTCTATGGCTACCCCTGGGTGCATCTGGAAGCAGTCTGGGAGGACAGTGGGTCTTGTTTGTCCACAGGCCTCAAGAAGCCCCCTCCCACCAAGGTCTTGCCACAGTGGCCCATAAGAAACCTTTTGGGCCGGGCGCGGTGGCTCATGCCTGTAATCCCAGCACTTTGGGAGGCTGAAGCAGGCAGATCATGAGGTCAAGAGATCAAGACCATCCTGGCCAACATGGTGAAACTTTGTTTCCACTAAAAATACAAAAAATTAGCTGGGTGTGGTGGCACGCACCTGTAGTCCCAGCTACTCGGAAGGCTGAGGCAAGAGAATCACTTGAATCCGGGAGGCAGAGGTTGCAGTGAGCCGAGATGGCTCCACTGCACTCCAGCCTGGGTAACAGAGCGAGACTCCGTCTCATAAATAAATAAACAAACATTTTGGTCAGGTGCTATTTACCCCTAAGCTCATTGTTTTGCCCCAAGGCCTTCCCAGAGCCCCCACTGTTTTGCTGGTTTTCCTGGAGGGAGAAATTTGAGTTTGGAAGGAGGAGGCTGTCAGGGAGGGTCCAGACACTCAAAAGTTTGTTTGCTTTTGTCTTGCAGAGAATGCAGCCTGTAATCACAGAACAGGTGAGTGTTCCCTACCCCCAGCCGCTGTACTTGACATTGCAAAGGGAGAGTTTTATTATTAATAAAAAAATTAATAACTCTTAATAAAATAATGAAATATTAATAAATATTATTATTCACTGTTCAGTGACTTTCACTGGACAGACTCTGAGTGTCACCCTTACTGTGATCTTGCAAAATTGGGATATTTTGCATCCCCAAATTGAGGGATGGGAAAAGGAAGAGTCAGGGATGACACCTCCCAAGGTGTCAGAGCCAGATGCTATGGCTGGCCAGGCGCTGTCCAAACGAGGTCCACCCATTTGCCCCAGATTCCTTACCCTGGGCCAGGCAGCCCCAATCCAGCAGGAACAAGCTTCCAAACCATAGCTCTACCCAGCAGAGACAAGCATTCAGACAGGTAGCCCAGGCGTCAGACAAGCATCCCACACAGCGGACCCTCCACCAGCCCCTGCCTGGGATCTGGAGGAACAAACAGCTGGACCACGGCATTCTCTGTCCCCTCTCTCTCTGTCCATCTCTTTCCCTGCATCTCTTTCTCTGTGTCTCTGAATCTCTCTCCCTTTCTCCCTCCCTTTCTCTCTGTCTCTATCTCCCTCCCCTTCTCTGTATCTCTCTCCCTTTCTCCCTCCCTCTATCTTTCTGGCTCTCTCCCTGTCTGTATCTCCCCGTCCACGTCTCTCTCTGTCTCTGTCCCTCCCTCTCTCATTCTCCCTCCCTCTATCTTTCTCTCTCTCCCTGTCTCTATCTCCCCCTCCCTGTCTGTCTATCTTTCTCCCTTTCTCCATCCATCTCTCTCTCTCTCCCTCTCTCATTCTCCCTCCTTCTCCCTCCTTTATTCTCCCTCCCTCTCTTTATCTTTCTCTCTCTCCCTGTCTCTATCTCCCCCTCCCTGTCTGTCTGTCTGTGTCTGTATCTTTCTCCCTTTCTCCATCCATCTCTCTCTCCCTCTCTCTCCCCATTCCTGTCTCTGTGTCTCTGTCTCTCCCTCTCTCATTCTCCCTCCCTCTTTTATTCTCCCTCCATCTGTTTATCTTTCTCTCTCTCCTTGTCTCTATCTACCCCTTTCCCTGTCTCTTTCTGTGTCTGTCTCTGTATCTCTCCCCCTTTCTCCCTCCCTGTCTTTATCTTTCTCTCTCTCCCTGTCTCTATCTCCCCCTCCCTGTCTGTCTGTGTCTGTATCTTTCTCCCTTTCTCCATCCATCTCTCGAGACCCTCCCTCCCTCTTTTATTCTCCCTCCCTCTCTTTATCTTTCTCTCTCTCCTTGTCTCTATCTACCCCTTTCCCTGTCTCTTTCTCTGTGTCTGTCTCTGTATCTCTCTCCCTTTCTCCCTGTCTCTCCCCTCTCCCCATCTCTCTCTGTCTCTGTATCTCTCTCCCTTTCTCCCTCCCTCCATCTTTCTCTCTCCCAGCCTCTATCTCCCCCGTCCCCGTCTCTTTCTCCGTGTCTGTCTCTCTCTCCCTTTCTCCCTCCCTCCATCTTTCTCTCTCTCTCCGTCTCTATCTCCCCTTCTCCCCATCTCTCTCTGTCTGTCTCTGTATCACTCTCCCTTTCTCCCTCCCTCTCTTTATCTTTCTCTCTGTCTCTGTCTCCCACTGTCCACATCTGTGTCTCTGTCTCTCCCTCTTTCATTCTCCCTCTTTCTGTCTTCTTGTCTGTATCTCCCCCTCTCCCAGTCTCTCTGTGTCTCTGTATCTCTCTCCCTTTCTCCTTCCCTCTCTTCATCTTTCTTTTTGAAATGGAGTTTCCCTCTTGTTGCCCAGGCTGGAGTGCAATGGCACGATCTCGGCTCACTGCAACCTCTGCCTCCCATGTTCAAGCGAATCTACTCCCTCAGCCTCCCGAGTAGCTGGGATTACAGGCACTCGCCACCACGCCCAGCTAACTTTTTTTTTGTATTTTTAGTAGAGACAGGGTTTCACTATGTGGGCCAGGCTGGTCTCGAACTCCTAACCTCAGGCAATCCACCTGCCTCAGCCTGTCAAAGTGCTGGAATTACAGATGTGAGCCACCGTGTCTGGCCCCCCTCTTTATCTTTCTATCTCTCTCCCTGTCTCTGTCTCCTCGTCTCCCTGTCTCTCTCTCCCTTCCCCTCTCTGTTTCTCTCTCCCTTCCCTTCTCTGTCTCTGTGTCTCTTTGTCTCTCCCTTTCTCTCTCCCATTATTTCTCTGTGATTGTCTCTTTCTTTCTCTGCCTCTCTCTGTCTGTCCCCCTGTATTAGTCCATTGTCACACTGCTGATAAAGACATACCCAAGACCGGGTAATTTATAAACAAAAGAGGGTTCCTGGACTCACAGTTCCACGTGGCTGGGGAGGCCTCACGATCACGGCAGAAGGTGAAGGAGGAGCAGAGGCATGTCTTACACGTCAGCAGTCAAGACAGAATGAGACAGCCGCCGGGCGCGGTGGCTCACGCCTGTAATCACAGCACCTTGGGAGGACGAGGTGGGCGGACCACGAGGTCAGGAGTTCAAGACCAGCCTGGCCAACATGGTGAAACCCAGCTCTACTAAAAATACAAATTACCCGGACGTGGTGGTGGGCACCTGTAATCCCAGCTACTCGGGAGGCAGAGGCAGGAGAATCGCTTGAACCCAGGAGGCAGAGGTTGCAGTGAGCTGAGATCGTGCCACTGCATTCTAGCCTGGGTGACAGAGGGAGACTCCGTCTCACACACACACACACACACAAATGAGGGAGCCAAGAGAAAGGGTTTCCCTTATTAAACCATCAGATCTTGTGAGACTAACTCAGTACCCCGAGAACAGTGTGGGGGAAACTGCCTCCATGATTCAGTTATATCCTACCCAGTCCCTCTCACAACACATGGGAGTTATAAGGGCTACAATTCAAGATGAGATTTGGGTGAGGACACAGCCAAACTACATCACTCACTCTCTCTGTCTCTTTGTCTCTCTGTTTCTGTTTTTCTCTTTCCCTCTCTCTGTCTCCCCTCTGTGTCTCTTTGTATCTCTGTCTCTCTGTCCATCACCCACTCTGTTTGTTTTTCTGTCTGTTTTTCCCTCTGTCTCTTTGTATCTGTCTCTCTGTTTCTCCGTTTCTATCTGTCTCTCTGTCCATCACCCACTGTCTCTGTGTCTCTCTTTTTTTTTCCGTCTCCTCTCTCTCTCTTTGTATCTCTGTCTCCCTGTCCATCACCCACTCTCTGTCTATGTCTGTTTGCTTTTCTGTTTTTCTCTTTCCCTCTCTCTGTCTCCCCTCTGTCTCTTTGTATCTGTCTCTCCCTGTCTGTTTCTGTCTCTCTCTGTCCACCACCCACTCTGTCTCTTTGTCTCTGTTTCTGTTTTTCTGTTTTTCTCTTTCCCTCTCTCTGTCTCCCCTCTCTCTCTTTGTATCTCTGTCTCTCTCTGTCTGTTTCTATCTCTGTCTGTCCTCCTGTATTAGTCCATTTTCACGGACTAATGAGGATCCTTCCTGCCTCTCTCAGCTCCTGAGGACTCCAGGGGTCCCTGGGCTTGTGGCCATATCACTCCATTCTCTGCCTCTCTCCACATGGCCTTCTATTCTGCATCTGTGTTTCCTCCTTTTTTTTTTTTTTTTTTTTTTTGGAGATGCAGTCTCGCTCCATCACCCAGGCTGGAGTACAGTCGCGTGATCTCAGCTCACTGCAACCTCCGCCTCCCAGGTTCAAGCGATTCTCCTGTCTCAGCCTGCCGAGTAGCTGGGATTACAGGCGCCTGCCACCACGCCTGGCTAATTTTTGTATTTTTAGTAAAGACGGGATTTCACCTTGTTGGTCAGGCTGACCTTGAACTCCTGACCTCAGGTGATCTACCCGCCTCAGCCTCCCAAAGTGCTGGGATTACAGGCGTGAGCCACTGCGCCCGGCCATGTCTCCTCTTCTTATACGGACATTGGTCATTGCATTTAGGGTTCACCCTGATCCAAAATGACATCGTCTCAATCTACATCTTAATGACATCTGCCATGAAGAGCTATTTCATCATAAGGCCCCATTGTAACGTGCTGGGGGCTAAGACGGTAACATGAATTTTGGGGGATCACAATGCAGCCTCATTCTTTTGTACCCATCAAATATGAATGGTCTTTTCTTCTACCTTTTTTTTTTTTTTTGACGGAGTCTCCCTCTGTCGCCCAGGCTGGAGTGCAGTGGCGCAACCTCGGCTCACTGCAAGCTCCGCCTCCCGGGTTCACGCCATTCTCCTGCCTCAGCCTCCTGAGTAGCTGGGACCTCAGGCGCCTGCCACCGTGCCCGGCTAATTTTTTGTATTTTTAGTAAAGATGGGGGTTTCACTGTGGTTTCCATCTCCTGACCTTGTGATCTGCCTGCCTCGGCCCTCCAAAGTGCTGGGATTACAGGCGTGAGCCACCGCGCCCGGCCGAGCTATTTCATCATAAGGCCCCATTGTAAGGTGCTGGGGGCTAAGACTGTAACATATGAATTTTGGGGGATCACAATGCAGCCTCATTCTTTTGTACCCATCAAATATGAATGGTCTTTTCTTCTACTTTTTTTTGGTTTTTAATTTCAGACAGGCTCTCACTGTCACCCATGCTGGAGTGCAGTGGCACAGTCACGGCTCACTGCAACCTCTGCCTCCTGGGCTCAAGGGATCCTCCTGCCTCAGCCTCCCCAGTACCTGAAACTACAGGCGTCTGCCACCACATCAGCTCATTAAAAAAAAATTTTGGCTGGGCGTGGTGGCTCACGCTGGTAATCCCAGCACTTTGGGAGGCTGAGGCCAGGTGGATCATGAGGTCAGGAGATCGAGACCATCCTGGCTAACACGGTGAAACCCCGTCTCTACTAAAAAAATACAAAAAATTAGCCTGGCGTGGTGGTGGGTGCCTGTAGTCCCAGCTACGTGGGAGGCTGAGGCAGGAGAATGGCATGAACCCGGGAGGCGGACCTTGCAGTGAGCCGAGATTGCACCACTGCACTCCAGCCTGGGCGACAGAGCGAGACTCCATCTCAAAAAAAAAAAAAAAAAAAATTTGGCTGGGTGTGGTGGCTCACGCTGGTAATCCCAGCACTTTGGGAGGCCGAGGGGGGGGGATCACCTGAGGTTGGGAGTTCGAGACCAGCCTGACCAACATGGAGAAACCCCATCTCTACTAAAAATACAAAATTAGCCGGGCGTGGTGGTGCACGCCTGTAATCTCAGCTACTCGGCAGGCTGAGGCAGGAGAATCGCTTGAATCTGGGAGGTGGAGGTTGCGGTGAGCCAAGTTCGTGCCACTGCACTCCAGCCTGGACAACAAGAGCGAAACTCTGCCTCAAAACAAAACAAATTTTTTTCTAGAGATGGGGTCTTGCTTTGTTGCCCAGGCTGGTCTCAAACTCCTAAGCTCAAGGTATCCTCCCACCTCAGCCTCCTTAGTAGCTGGGACCAAAGGCGTGTGTCACCATGTCTGGTAATTTTTACATTTTTTCTTTTTGGTAAAGATGGGGTCTTGCTCTGTTGCCCAGGCTACTGTCAAACTCCTGGGCTTAAGCACTTTGGGAGGCCGAGAGGGGTGGATCACCTGAGGCTGGGAGTTCGAGACTAGCCTGACCAACATGGAGAAACCCCATCTCTACTAAAAATACAAAATTAGCCAGGCATGGTGGTGGGCACCTGTAATCCCAGCTACTTGGGAGGCTGAGGCAGGAGAATCGCTTGAATCTGGGAGGCGAAGGTTGCAGTGAGCCAAGTTCATGCCACTGCTCTCCAGCCTGGGCAACAAGAGCGAAACTCTGTCTCAAAACAAAACAAAACAAACTTTTTTCTAGAGATGGGGTCTTGCTTTGTTGCCCAGGCTGGTCTCCAACTCCTAAGCTCAAGGTATCCTCCCACCTCAGCCTCCCTAGTAGCTGGGACCAAAGGCGTGTGTCACCATGTCTGGTAATTTTTCCCTTTTTTTTTTTTTTGGTAAAGACGGGGTCTTGCTATGTTGCCCAGGCTGGTGTCAAACTCCTGGGCTTAAGCAGTTCTCCCACCTCAGCCTCCAAAAGTGCTGGGATGAGAGGCATGAACCATAGCACCTGGCCCCTCTTTTCTTCTTTCTTTTCTTTTATTATTTTATTTATTTATTTGTTTATTTATTTATTTATTTATTTAGAGACAGTCTCGCTCTGTAGCCCAGGCTGCAGTGCAGTGGCGCGATCTCGCCTCACTGCAACCTCCACCTCTCAGGTTTGAGCGATCCTCCTGCCTCAGTCTCCCGAGTAGCTGGGATTACAGGCGCCCACCACCACGCCCGGCTAATTTTTGTATTTTTAGTAGAGACGGAGTTTCACCGTGTTAGCCAGGACGGTCTCAATCTCCTGACCTCGTGATCCACCCGCCTTGGCCTCCCAAAGTGCTGGGATTACAGGTGCCTGCCACCATGCCCGGCTAATTTTTGTATTTTTAGTAGAGACAGGGTTTCACCATGTTGGCCAGGCTGGTCTCGAACTCCTGACCTCAGGTGATCCACCTGCCTCGGCCTCCCAAAGTGCCGAGGTGAGAGGCATGAGCCACCACACCCGGCCCCTCTTTCCTTCTTTCTTTTAAACCATAGGTCAGAGACAGAACCTCCTTCCAGCTGCTCAATCCTGGGACGTACACAGTGAAAATAAGAGCCCGGGAGACAGTGTATGAATTCTTGAGCACCTGGAGCACCCCCCAGCGCTTCGGTGAGTGGGGTGTGCGGGGTGAATGGGGCGCGCCATCCTGGGTCATGGAAACACAGGCCACCCCCCTGCCCGCCTGCCTACGGGTCACTAGCTCTTCATTGTTTCGTGGTGTTCTGCCTGCAAAGGAAAGGAGATTCACTCTCCCATTTTCTGTGATCTCCAAAAGGACCCTGAACCTGACGGTGACCTCACACCTTGCTCTTACGAGAGGAGACGTGGAGGGCAAACAAGGTCGTCTCACTGACAGACACCCCCTGGGCCTTGTAATAAAGACCGAGGTGGGTGGATCACAAGGTCAGGAGATCGAGACCATCCTGGCTAACGCGGTGAAACTCCGTCTTTACAAAAAATGTAAAAAATTAGCTGGGCGTGGTGGTGGGCGCCTGTAGTCCCAGCTACTCCGGAGGCTGAGGCAGGAGAATGGCATGAACCCAGGAGGCGGAGGTTGCAGTGAGCTGAGATCGCGCCACTGCACTCCAGCCTGGGTGACAGAGCAAGACTCCAACTCAAAAAAATAAGACAGCTGTCTGCAGGCCAGGGGGTTGCTATCTTCTATCCACAGTGGCCGCGCCTATGGGCTCTGCAGCCGGATTCAGAAAAGGATTGCCTCGGCAGGGCGCGGTGGCTCATGCTTCTAATCCCAGCACTTTGGGAGGCCCAGGTGGGCAGATCACAAGGTCAGGAGATCGAGACCATCCTGGCTAACACGGTGAAACCCTGTCTCTCCTAAAAATACAAAAGAAAATTAGCCGGGCGTGGTGGTGGGCACCCGGAAGTCCCAGCTACTGGGGAGGCTGAGGCAGGAGAATGGCGTGAACCTGGGAGGCAGAGCTTGCAGTGAGCCGAGATCATGCCACTGCACTCCAGCCTGGGCGACAGAGCAAGACTCCATCTCAACAACAACAACGACAAAAACAAAAGGATCGCCTCAGAGTAAAAGCTTCTGGCCGGGCACGGTGACTCATGCCTGTCATCCCAGCACTTTGGGAGGCCGAGGTGGGCGGATCACCTGAGGTCAGGAGTTCAAGACCATCCTGGCCAACATGTTGAAACCCCATCTCTACTAAAACAAAAATTAGGCCGGGTGCTGTGGCTTATGCCTGTAGCCCCAGCTACTAGGGAGGCTGAGGCAGGAGAATCGCTTGAACCTGGGAGGCAGAGGTTGCAGTGAGCCCAGATCATGCCACTGCACTCCAGCCTGGGCGACAGAGCGAGACTCGGCCTCAAAAAAACAAAACAAAACAAAAAAAACTGCTGTTGCTCCTTGAGCTGTTCTTAAAGCAGATCCTCCCTCCTATGATTCAAAGAATGTTCCCATTACTGGAAACAGCACAGCCAGAGACCGAATCTTCCAGGCCCCAGCTCTCTGTGGAGAGGTGTTTGCTTAGGTGTGTCCTGGGGCTAATCACAGTTCACTGTAGCATCGTCCTCCTGAGCTAAGGGGATCCTTCCAAGTAGCTGGAACTACAAGGATGGCTTGAGCCCAGGAGGTTGAGGCTGCAGTGAGCTGTGACTGCACCACTGCACTCTGGCCTAGGCTGACAGAGGGAGACCCTGTCTCAGAGACAGAAAGAGAGAGAGACAGACTGGCCACAAATGTGTGTGGATTAAAGAACCGGAATTTCTTCTCTTTCGGTCCTGGAGACCTGAAGTCTGAGATCCATGTGTAGGCAGGGCTGCGTTCCCTCCACAAGCTCTAGGGAAGGATCCTTCCTGCCTCTCCCGGCTCCTGGGGGCTCCAGGCATCCTTGGGCTTGTGGCCGAATGACTCTAGTCTCTGTCTCCACGTGGCCTTCTCCTTTGTGTCTGTGTCTCCTGTCCCTTACAAGGACACCTGTCATTTTATGGCCCACCCCAATTCAGGACGATCTCATCTCTAGATCCTTAACTTTCTTACATATGTGGAAACCCTGTTTCCAAATATAAAGTCCCATTCATAGGTTCTGGAGCATAGGACATAAACATATGTTTTGGGGTCACCACTCAATCCATTATAATAGTATCTAGTTCCTCCTGGAGGCTCTAGGGGAGGATCCTTCCTGCCTCTCCCAGCTCCTGGGGGCTCCAGGCATCCCTGGGCTTGTGGCTGCATCACTCCAGTCTCTGCCTCCATCTCCACGTGGCCTTCTCCTCTGTGTCTGTGTCTCCTCTTCTGTCTTTTAGAAGGTCACCTGTCATTGAACTTATTGCCGATCCCAATTCAGGATGATCTCATCTCAAGATCCTTAACTTTCTTACATATGTGGAAACCCTGTTTCCAAATATAAAGTCCAATTCATCGGTTCTTCAGGGTAGGACATAAACATATGTTTTGGGGTCACCATTCAACCCATTACAGTTGTATCCAGTTCCTTCTGGAGGCTCTAGGGGAGGGTCCTTCCTGCCTCTCCCAGCTCCTGAGGGCTCCTCCCTCAGGAGGAACCAGCCCTGCCCACACCTGGATCTCAGACTTCCAGCCTCCAGGGCTGTGGGAGAATCAATTCCTTTTTCTTTCCTTTTTTTTTTCTTAGATGGAGTCTCTGTCGCCACGCTGGAGTGCAGTGGTGTGATCTCGGATCAGTGCAACCTCCGCCTCCCAGGTTCACGCCATTCTCCTGCCTCAGCCTCCCGAGTAGCTGGGATTACAGGCGCCCACCACCATGCCCGGCTAATGTTTGTATTTTTATTAGAGACGGGGTTTCACCATGTTGGCCAGGCTGGTCTCATACTCCCAACCTCAGGTGATCCGCCCGCCTTGGCCTCCCAAAGTGCTGGGATTACAGGCGTGAGCCACCCCACCCGGCCAAATTCCTTTTTTCTGAAGCCACCAGGCTGTGGGACTTTTTTATGGCAGCCCCAGCAAACGATCTCCACCCTCGTTCCAAATAAGGTTATCATCATAGGTTCTGGGTGTGAGGTCATAGATGTATCTTTGTTTTTTTTTTTTTTGGAGAGAGAGTCTTTCTCTATTGCCCACGCTGGAGGGCAGTGGCACGATCACAGCTCACTGCAGACTCGACCTCTGGGCTCAAGCAATCCTCTCGGGAGGCTAAGACAGGAGAATCGTTTGAATGCGAGAGGCAGAGGTTGCAATGAGCTGAGATCGCACCACAGCACTCCAGAGTGAGTCTCTGTCTAAAAAAAAAAAAGGAAAAAAAAAATAGGCCGGGTGCAGTGGCTCACGCCTGTCATCCCAGCACTTTGGGAGGCCGAGGCGGGTAGATCACTTGAGGTCAGGAGTTCAAGACCAGCCTGGCCAAGACGGTGAAACCCCATCTCTATTAGAAATACAAAAATTAGCTGGGCGTGGTGGCGGGCGCCTGTAGTCCCAGCTACTCGGGAGGCTGAGGCAGGAGAATGGCGTGAACCTGGGAGGCGGAGTTGCACTGATCCGAGATCATGCCACTGCACTCCAGCCTGGGCGACAGAGCAAGACTCCATCTCAACAACAACAACGACAAAAACAAAAGGATCGCCTCAGAGTAAAAGCTTCTGGCCGGGCACGGTGACTCATGCCTGTCATCCCAGCACTTTGGGAGGCCGAGGTGGGCGGATCACCTGAGGTCAGGAGTTCAAGACCATCCTGGCCAACATGTTGAAACCCCATCTCTACTAAAACAAAAATTAGGCCGGGTGCTGTGGCTTATGCCTGTAGCCCCAGCTACTAGGGAGGCTGAGGCAGGAGAATCGCTTGAACCCGGGAGGTGGAGGTTGTAGTGAGCTGAGATCGCACTACTGCACTGCAGCCTGGCTGACAGAGCGAGACTCCATCTCAAAAAAAAAAAAAAAAAAAAAAATTAATGCACACACACACACAAATTCCTTGATAAATACAAAAATCAAGTTCAAAGCACGCACACCAGTGCTGCTTCTGCTGCCCCTCCGTGCTGCCCACACCCAAAGTACCTGCCGGCCTGCTAGGCACAGTGGAAGTCCCTGGCGCTCCCCGTGTCCCAAGCACCAGGCACACAGGGATCCCTGCTGGTCTTTCAACTCCCTTAGGGTTCCAGGCTGGGGCTGGGAGGTCCGGACGTCGCTCCGGGTCCTGGTACTCAGGTGGCCCGCAGGTGGCCCACAGGTGGTCACGGTGCCTGTGCAGGTGGCACTACTGCAGTGTCCCCCCCTGGACGCCACCCCATGTGGCGGTCACCTCTCTGCTTCCCAGGGCCCAGGGAGAGCCCATGGTCCCTGGTCCCCCAGGACGGCCCCTGGTCTGTGACCCTCTCGCCCTTTCCCCCTAGAGTGCGACCAGGAGGAGAGTGCAAACACGCGTGCCTGGCGGATGTCGCTGCTGATCGCGCTGGGGACGCTGCTGGCCTTGGTCTGTGTCTTCCTGCTCTGCAGAAGGTGAGCCCTCGAGGGCCTCCGCAGGCGTTGCTTGTTTCCAGTGTGACCCTGAAAGTTATTCACAGAACCATCCTGAGAATTATTTTTGAGACAGAGTCTCGCTCTTATGGCCCAGGCTGGAGTGCAGTGGCACGATCTCGGCTCACGGTCGCCTCTGCCTCCTGGGTTCAGGCGATCCTCCTGCCTCCCAGGTCGCTGGGATTACAGGCACCAAGCAGCACACCCAGCTAATTTTGGTATTTTTAGTAAAGACGGGGTTTTGCCATGTTGGCCAGGCTGGTCTCAAATTCCTGGACTCAGGTGATCCACCTGCCTCAGCCTCCTAAAGTGCTGGGGTGACAGGTATAAGCCACCTCGCCCAGCCTGTATTATTATTGTTATTATTATTTTTTGAGTCTTGCTCTGTCATCCAGGCTGGAGTGCAGTGGCATGATCTTGGCTCACTGCAGCCTCTGCCTCCCAGGTTCAAGCGATTCTCCTGCCTCAGCCTCCCGAGTAGCTGGGACTACAGGTGTGCAACACTGCGCCCAGCTAATTCTTGTATTTTTAGTAGAGACGGGGTTTCACCATGTTGGCCACACCGGTCTTGAACTCCTGGCCTCAAGTGATACCCCTGCCTCAGCCACCCAAAGTGCTGGGATTACAGGCGTAAGCGACCACACCTGGCCCCTTGAGAATTCTTCACAAAAGACCAGGGGCCAAGTCCTCTCTGCTAGCTGCCCCCTGCCAGGAGGTCTGTAGAGCTGAAGCTGAGGGCTCTGGTGGGACCAAGGGTGTCCCCAGGGTGGAGGAGGCAGGGCCGGTCCTCCCCTGCCCAGCGGGCCTGACATAGTCAGAGGGCGTAAGGCCATGCTTTCTGGTCGGGAAGGGGCCTGGGCTGACGTCAAAGCTGTCCACTTGGACGGGCCAGGATCTGTCATGCAGACCAACTCCGGTTTTCAGTCACCAGCTGGGTCACCCCAGTCTCTTTTTTTTTTTTTTTTTTTTGAGATGGAGTCTTGCTCTGTCACTCAGCCTGGAGTGCAATGGCACCATCTCGGTTCACTGCAACCTCTGCCTCCTGGGTTCAAGTGATTCTCCTGCCTCAGCCTCCTGAGTAGCTGGGATTACAGGCATGGGCCACCATGCCTGGCTAATTTTGTATTTTTAGTAGAGATGGGGTTTCTCCATGTTGGTCAGGCTGGTCTAGAACTCCTGACCGCATGTGATTCACCCTCCTCGGCCTCCCAAAGTGCTGGGATTACACATGAGCCACCATGACTGGCCAGGCCCTGTCTCCATCCTGCTGGGCATCAGAGCTTCATAGTCTGTCAAGTGGGTGCCGTGGTGATTTCTGTCTCCTAGGGGAGGGGGGGAGGGAGAAGGGGAGGGGGAGGGGGGGAGGGAGAAGGGGAGGAGGAGGGGGGGAGGGAGAGGGGAGGAGAGGGGGGAGGGTGGAGGAGGGGGGAGGAGGAGGGGCAGGATGGGGAGGGGGAGGAGGGGGGACGAGGAGGGGCAGGATGGGGAGGGGGAGGAGGGGGGACGAGGAGGGGCAGGATGGGGGAGGGGGAGGAGGGGGGACAAGGACGGGCAGGATGGGGGAGGGGGAGGAGGATGAGGAGGGGCAGGATGGGGGAGGGGGGATGAGGGGCAGGATGGGGGAGGGGGGATGAGGGGCAGGATGGGGGAGGGGGAGGAGGGGGGACGAGGAGGGGCAGGATGGGGGGGAGGGGAAAGGAGGAGGGGGAGGATGGAGGAGGGGGAGGATGGAGGAGGGGGAGGATGGAGGAGGGGGAAGAATGGGGGGAAAGGGGGGGAAAGGGGGGGAAAGGGGGAGGGGAAAGGATGAGGGGGAGGAGGGGGAGGAGGGGGAGGAGGGGGAGGAGGGGGAAAGGATGAGGGGGAGGAGGGGGAAAGGATGAGGGGGAGGAGGGGGAAAGGATGAGGGGGAGGAGGGGGAAAGGATGAGGGGGAGGAGGGGGAAAGGATGAGGGGGAGGAGGGGGAAAGGATGAGGGGGAGGAGGGGGAAAGGATGAGGGGGAGGAGGGGGAAAGGATGAGGGGGAGGAGGGGGAAAGGATGGGGGAGGAGGGGGAAAGGATGGGGGGAGGAGGGGGGAAGGATGAGGGGGATGAGGAGGGGGGAAGGATGAGGGGGATGAGGAGGGGGGAAGGATGAGGGGGATGAGGAGGGGGGAAGGATGAGGGGGATGAGGAGGGGGGAAGGATGAGGGGGATGAGGAGGGGGGAAGGATGAGGGGGATGAGGAGGGGGGAAGGATGAGGGGGATGAGGAGGGGGGAAGGATGAGGGGGATGAGGAGGGGGGAAGGATGAGGGGGATGAGGAGGGGGGAAGGATGAGGGGGATGAGGAGGGGGGAAGGATGAGGGGGATGAGGAGGGGGGAAGGATGAGGGGGATGAGGAGGGGGGAAGGATGAGGGGGATGAGGAGGGGGGAAGGATGAGGGGGATGAGGAGGGGGAAAGGATGAGGGGGATGAGGAGGGGGAAAGGATGAGGGGGATGAGGAGGGGGAAAGGATGAGGGGGATGAGGAGGGGGAAAGGATGAGGGGGATGAGGAGGGGGAGGGGAAAGGAGGAGGGGGAGGGGAAAGGAGGAGGGGGAGGGGAAAGGAGGAGGGGAGGGGAAAGGAGGAGGGGAAAGGATGAGGAGGAGGAGGAGGAGGGGAAAGGATGAGGGGGAGGAGGAGGGGAAAGGAGGAGGGGGAGGGGAAAGGAGGAGGGGGAGGGGAAAGGAGGAGGGGGAGGGGAAAGGAGGAGGGGGAGGGGAAAGGAGGAGGGGAGGGGAAAGGAGGAGGGGAGGGGAAAGGAGGAGGGGAAAGGAGGAGGGGAAAGGATGAGGAGGAGGAGGAGGAGGAGGAGGAGGAGGAGGAGGAGGAGGAGGGGAAAGGATGAGGGGGAGGAGGAGGGGAAAGGATGAGGGGGAGGAGGGGGACGAGGAGGGGGAGGGGGAGGGGGGGGACGAGGAGGGGCAGGATGGGGGAGGGGAAAGGAGGAGGGGGAGGATGGAGGAGGGGGAAGAATGGGGGAAAGGAGGAGGGGGAAGAATGGGGGAAAGGAGGAGGGGGAAGAATGGGGGAAAGGAGGAGGGGGAAGAATGGGGGAAAGGAGGAGGGGGAAGAATGGGGGAAAGGAGGAGGGGGAAGAATGGGGGAAAGGAGGAGGGGGAAGAATGGGGGAAAGGAGGAGGGGGAAGAATGGGGGAAAGGAGGAGGGGGAAGAATGGGGGAAAGGAGGAGGGGGAAGAATGGGGGAAAGGAGGAGGGGGAAGAATGGGGGGAAAGGGGGAGGGGGAAGGATGAGGGGGAGGAGGAGGAGGGGGAGGGGAAAGGAGGAGGGGAAAGGAGGAGGGGAAAGGAGGAGGGGAAAGGAGGAGGGGAAAGGAGGAGGGGAAAGGAGGAGGGGAAAGGACGAGGGGGAAGAGGGGGGAAGGATGAGGAGGGGGAGGATGGGGGGAGGGGAGGGGGGGTAGGAGGAAGCCCTATGCTGCAAGCTGTCACAGGTCATAAACTCAGTGACCTGAGGCACCAGGGGTCTGTCTTGGCAGCTGCACCCCTGGGTGGCTCCGGTACCAGACACCAGCGCCTGCCTACGATGATTGTTGGCGGCGTGTCAGGGCCTCAGGGGCCAGGAAAATAGAGACCCCTCGAGTAGGTGACTTGAGTGTTTTGCTCCGTCCTGGCACTGCCTGTCCTGGACACGCTGTGTCCCTGATGATGATGATGATGAGCTGGTCGGTGCTGGGTTCAGAGCTGGGCCATTTCTCTTTCCTTCGAGGTATCTGGTGATGCAGAGACTCTTTCCCCGCATCCCTCACATGAAAGACCCCATTGGTGACAGCTTCCAAAACGACAAGCTGGTATGATGTGTTTTCTGCCATGGGACGGGTCTAGGGGCATGGTGGCCACTTTGGGAGGCCCAGGTGGGCGGACCGCTTGAGGCCAGGAACTCCAGACCAGCCTGGCCAACATGGAGAAACTCCGTCTCTACTAAAAATACAAAATTAGCTGGGCATGGTGGTGGGTGCTTGTAATCCCAGCTACTTGGGAGGCTGAGGGAGGAGGATCACTTGAACCCGGGAGGCGGAGGCTGCAGTGAACTACCATCGAGCCACTGCATTCCGTCTGGGCGACAAGAGTGAGATGGCCTGGACTAGGAGGCTGGACACCTGTCTGCTGGCGCTGGTGGGCGGCTGGGAAAAGCTGCAGGATGAAGGGAGTGGGGTGACACTGGGCTCCCAGCCCGTGATGACGGGCCGTCTCCGCGCCCTGCACACCAGGGCAGAGCAGACTTTTTTTTTTTTTTTTAGATGGGAGTTTTGCTCTTGTTGCCCAGGCTGGAGTGCAATGGTGCGACCTCGGCTCACTGCAACCTCCACCTTCCCAGTTCAAGGTTCAAGCGATTGTCCTGCCCCAGCCTCCCGAGTAGCTGGGACTACAGGCATGCACCAACATGCCCAGCTAATTTTGTATCTTTAGTATAGATGGGGTTTCACCATGTTGCCCAGGATGGTCTCAATCTCCTGACCTTGTGATCCCCCTGCCTCGGCCTCCCAAAGTGCTGGGATGACAGGCGTGAGACACCGTGCCCAGCCCAGTTCTCAACAAGTTTTTAATGATACCTCTGTCCCTAAGAGAAAGGAAGGGCAGAGGAAAAGGAGGCAGACATCTCTGTCAGATTTTTTTTTTTTTGAGATGCAGTTTTGCTCATTGCCCCGGCTGGAGTGCAATGGTGCAATCTTGGCTCACCGCAACCTCTACCTTCCCGGTTCAAGCGATTCTCCTGCCTCAGCCTCCTGAGTAGCTGGGACTACAGGCTTGCACCAACATGCCCAGCTAATTTTGTATTTTTAGTAGAGATAGGGTTTCACCATGTTGGCCAGGATGGTCTCGATCTCCTGACCCAAAGTGCTGGGATTACAGGTGTGAGCCACCACGCCCAGCCCGCAGAGCAGATCTGAGATGGGACAGGCCCCGTGGATCAGGACGTGGGCTGTGTTATCTGGGGGTGGCCGATTCACCCTGCCTCCTCCTCTCGTCTCTGCAGGTGGTCTGGGAGGCGGGCAAAGCCGGCCTGGAGGAGTGTCTGGTGACTGACGTACAGGTCGTGCAGAAAACTTGAGACTGGGGTTCAGGGCCTGTGGGGGGCTGCCTCAAATCTCCCTGGCCGGGCCAGGCGCCTGCACAGACTGGCTGCTGGACCTGCGCACGCAGCCCAGGAATGAACGTTCCTAACAGGGTGGTGGGCGTGGGAGATGCCTGTGTAATTTCGCCCGAAGCTGCCAGGAAGAGGAAAGAACAGAACCTTGTGTGTTTATTTCATGATAAAGTGCTTTTTTTTTTTTTTTTTTAAACCCACTCACTGGTCCCTGTCTCTGGATTCAGGCCCGTTCCTCCAACACTACTAGAGAGACTGTTTCCACTGTTTTTTTTTTTTTTTGGAGACGGAGTCTCGCTCTGTCACCCAGGCTGGAGTGCAGTGATGCAATCTCAGCTCACTGCAACCTCCGCCTCCTGGGTTCAAGCGATTCCCCTGCCTCAGCCTCCCGAGTAGCTGGGATTACAGGCGCCCACCACCACCCGCGACTAATTTTTGTATTTTCAGTACAGATGGAGTTTCACCATATTGGCCAGGCTGGTCTCGAACTCCTGACCTTGTGATCTGCCCGCCTCTGCCTCCCAAAGTGCTGGGATTACAGGCGTGAGCCACCACACCTGGCCTTTTTTCTTTTTTGAGACCGAGTCTTGGTCTGTTGCCCAGGCTGGAGTGCAGTGATGTGATCTAGGCTCACTGCAACCTCCGCCTCTGGGGTTCAAACGTGTCCTGCCTCAGCTTCCTGAGTAGCTGGGATTATAGGCACCTGCCACCACACCTGGCCAATTTTTGTGTTTTTAGTAGAGATGGGGTTTCACCATGTTGGCCAGGCTGGTCTTGAACTCCTGACCTCAAGTGGTCCACCCTCCTTGGCCTCTCAAAGTGCTGGGATTACAGGCGTGAGCCATCGTACCCAGCTACCAGTGTTTTATAACTAGCTCCTCCAGGACTTCTGAGAAACAACAACAGCTTTGCTGCTTTCCGAGGGTGCCAGATGTCCTGCCTGGCCTGTCTGTCCTCTCCGGCCCCCGGCTGTACACATGACCCTGGCTTCACGGTTTTTTTTTTTTTTCGACACGGAGTCTCACTGTCACCCAGGGTGGAGTGAAATGGAGCCATCTCGGCTCACTGCAAGCTCCGCTTCCCGGGTTCAAGAGATTCTCCTGCCTCAGCCTCCCGAGTAGCTGGGACTATGGGCACGTGCCACCACGCCCAGCTAATTTTTGTATTTTTGGTAGAGACAGGGTTTCACCATGTTGGCCAGGCTGGAGTGCAATGGCGTGATCTCGGCTCACTGCAACCTCCACCTCCGGGTTTCAAGCGATTCCCCTGCCTTAGCCTCCCAAGTAGCTGGGATTACAGGTGTGCGCCACCACGCCTGGCTACTTTTTGTACTTTTAGTAGAGACGGGGTTTCATCACATTAGCCAGGCTGGTCTCGATCTCTTGACCTGATGATCCGCCTGCCTCAGCCTCCCAAAGTGCTGGGATTACAGGCGTGAGCCACTGCGCCCGGCCTGGCTGCCCGTCTCTTTCTAAGCCACCTTACAGGGCTTGTGTAGCCAGGTAGACTCCAATGTCCCTAAACGTGCTGTGTCCACGCACCTTTTTACCCACAGACGTGAGGAGCTGCCCACATCCGGCGGGGGCTCTGGGATCTGCCCTGTCAGGTTCAGTTGTGCTCACACCCCGAGGCCAGCCTGGGCTCTTTTCTCCCCACCCTGGCCTGACCTCTGTGTCCCCGCCCTCATTCCCCAGAGCTGGATGGATGCTGGCTTGACTTCTGACCCTCTCCCCAGGCCCTGTCTCCCCGTTGGGGTCTTCCCGACTAGGCATCTGCTGGGTGTGAGGGCGAAACCGAAAATAGGGGTACTTGGAGCTGCAGGAAAGGAGGTGAAAGGAGGTATCAGCATCACCTGTGTGTGGCGGGGGAGGCCGGGCAGCCCGGCGCAGGAAAGCAGGGAGAAGGAATCCAGGAAGCAGTGACGCTGGCAAGGAGGGAGCCCACCAGCCCACCTGCAGCCCCTGGGGACGGTCCCAAGGTCTGCGGGTTGAACCTAAAACACGGAGCCCTCCCAGGGAGCCCTGGATGCCCCACTATAAATCCACAGGAAGGAACTGTTATTTTTTTTTACATGGAGTCTAGCTCTGTCACCCAGGCTGGAGTGCAGCGGCATGATCTCAGCTCACAGCAACTTCCACCACCCAGGTTCCAGTGATTCTCCTGCCTCAGCCTCCCGAGTAGCTGGGATTACAGGTGTGCACCACCACGCCCGGCTAATTTTTTGTATTTTTAGTGGAGACAGGGTTTCTCCATGTTGGTCGGGCTGGTCTCAAACTCCCGACCTCAGGTGATCTGCCCACCTTGGCCTCCCACAGTGCTGGGATTTCAGGCCTGAGTCACCGTGCCCAACACTTTTTTTTTGGAGACAGACTCTTGCTCTGTCACCCAGGCTGGAGTGCAGTGGCACCATCTCACCTCACAGCAACCTCGGTCTCCTGGGTTCAAGCGATTCTCCTGCATCAGCCTCTCGAATACCTGAGACTACAGTCACGTGCCAAAACACCCAGCTAACTTTGTGTTACTAGAGAAGGGGTTTCACCATGTTGGCCAGACTGGTCTGGAACTCTTGACCTCATGTGATCTGCCCACCTCAGCCTCCCAAAATGTTGGGATGACAGGCGTGAGTCACCACGTCCGGCCCCCCACCCCCCGCTTTTTTTTTTCCAGACAAAGTCTCGCTCTGTCACTCAGGCTAGAGTGTAGTGGAGCAATCTCAGCTCACATCAATCTCTGCCTCCTGGGTTCAAGTAACTCTCCTGCCTCAACCTCTCGAGTAGCTGGGATTATAGGTATGCACCATAACGCCTGGCTAACATTGTATTTTTAGCAGAGACGGGGCATCTCCATGTTGGTTAGGCTGGTCCTGAACTCCCGACCTCAGGTGATCTACCTGTTTCACTGGGCTGTGACACTTGCTGTGCCTTAGACCTGACAAGCTCAGATGGTTCCTTTTAATTCATTCAGGTCTCAGGGGCAGTGTCTGGCCTACGGAACCACCCACTCTAAAGCGGCCCCCCCACCGTCCCTCCCAGAACCTGCCTGATGTTCGTTCTTGGAGTGTGTTGAAGGCTGCACCTCCTGCACTTAGGTGGGAGTGCCCCACAATGGCTGAACGAGTGGTCACAGGCGTGTAAGAAGAGCTAGGCAGCACAGGGGAGCCCCGGGCAGGGCTGTGGAGGCAGAGAGGGCACGACGGCGTCCCAGGCAGAGGGCCCAGCGTGAGCATCGGCTCCTCAAGTGAGGCTCCTGGGGTGAAAACGCCAGGGTGGTGGCAGGTGGGGGCCGAACGCCGTCCCTAAGGAGCTCAGCTTCGGGACACCCTGAGTCTTGACTGGGGCCGGATACTGGCCACCCCGGCCAAGCAGCTAACCCCGCCGCGGGGCCTCGGCCCCCTCCGGGCCTCAGTTTCCCCATGTCCCTCCCGGAGCCTCACCTGGGGCGGCAGCAGGCGTGGCAGGCACGGGGGCTCGGCGCCAGGGTCCCGCTGGAGGGCAGCCTGCTGGGCCGCGGCGGCAGCAGCTGGCGCCTTCGTCACCTGCTTCAGGACCTGCCGCAGCTGCTCGGGGCCCAGCGGGGCCACACGTGCAACGCTACCCTGGCCCGGAGAAGCCTGGCCGCCGCATCCGCCATGGCGGCTGAAGCGGGGACTCGAACCTGGGCCACTGCGCGACGACGTGCCTCACCTGGGAAAGCGGCGGGCTGCGAGTGCCCCGCAGGCCAACACACCTCGGAAGGCGACCCTGCCTGGCCGGGACAGCCGCCGCGGCGCCTAGGGCCGATCGGCACAGCGGACCCACCTGATTTTCTCATTGCCTGTCACGGATGTGTTTAACACTCAGATGTCACCTCCTCCGGGAGCTGTCCCGGAACTCCCAGGCGGAGGTCTTTGAGGTTCCAAAGCCCCTGACCCAAAATTATCACATTCTTTGAGGTTCCAAAGCCCCTGGCCCAAAAGTTACCACATTCTCCACGTGTTCTGACGTCATCGTGCATCCCAATCAGCGGAGGATCCTGTCTGGATATGCGGAGTCCTAGGTCCACCAGCAAACGTTTAGGTTTATAAATCTGAGAGGGGACCCAAAGTTTGAATTTTTAACAAGAGTGCTTCCCAACCCCCAAACTGTTCCCATGTCACCCTACCGTCTCTCCCCTCAAACACCCAGACTGCGTGTACCTTGAAGGGAGAGATGATATGTTACTCATTCGGTGCCCAGTACAGGCTCTGCCCAGAACGCACGCTCAAGGCATGAAAAATGGATGGATGCATAGAAACCAGTAAACGAACGGGTGAACAAATCAATGAACCCACCCTCTCCACATGTCCGAACCATCCATGCAGCCCCAATGCCCCGTCTTCCTCAGCCCGATTGCCTCTCTTACAGGGTCGAGGCTCTGTGCACCCTCCCCACCGAGTCTTGTAGCTGCAGGTGTGTACACAAGTCCCACTTCCTCTCCCCAGGGAGCATAGGAGGTCCGCTTGCCAACAAACACTTATTAAACACCTGGTGGGTGAGTCGCCATTCCCTCCCTGGGGGGTACCACAGGTCTAGCCGGCGAGAAGGAGGAAACTGGCATTTGCAGCACAATATGATGAGTACCATGAAGCCAGGAAAGGTAAGGCTGGGGGCCAGGCTGGTGTCAGAGAAGGTTCTGCAACGTCACCATCATCCTCATCAATACGTCGCATTCACAATGCTCCCTGCTATTTTTTAATGGTGAATTTCATATTATGGGTATCTTACCACAATTTTTTTTTTTTTTTTTTGAGACAGGGTCTCACTCTGTTGCCCAGGCTGGAGTGCAGTGGCACGATCTCAGCTCGCTACAACCTCGACCTCCTGGGCTCAGGTGATCCTTCCACCTCAGCCTCTGGAGTAGCTCAGACTACAGGCATGAGCTACCATGCCCAGCTAATTTTTGTATTATTATTACTATTATTATTTATACTATTTATTTATTTATTTTTTTAATAGAGGATCTCACCATGTTGCCCGGGCTGGTCTCCAACTCCTGGGCTCAGATGATCCACTTGCCTCGGCCTCCCAAAGTGCTGGAATTACAGGCGTGAACCACTGCGCCTGGCCCGAGTCAACCTTTCTTAGTTCCTTCCCAAGAAGGGATTTATGACAACTGAGTTCTTTTGAGATCTTTTGGGAAGCTCTGCTTTTCAGCAGGTAACAAATTTCAGGAATTCAAATGCCTTCGGCTCAAAATAATTTTCATGCCACCGTGGCACATTCTAAACCCCTTCAAGTTCAGGAAACTTGAGGGCAGCAACCTCCACCGACTCCTCCGTGCTCTGTCCCAGCATCTAATCTGGCACGACTATTGCCAAGATGTGACATCCCACTTGTGTACAGGTTTCTATTTCAGGTGTCAGCCGAACCAGGCTCCCCTAACGTTGCTTATAGTAGCGGCAGCAGCGCCATCAGCTGGCGTTTATTGAGAACTTTTACTACACCCTGGGCACTTACCAAGGTTGTAAGCCAGTAGTCTGTAGATTTTGAGCAGCTACTGATTTAGGTCAGAGTTAGTAGATGTTTCCACTGGAGAGTTTTCAAGAACAGGTGGAGCGCCTGCTGGATCCTGACAGAAAATGGCACTGACCCTACACAACTGGCTTTGTTCAACAGAGCACACCTGACCATCCCGGAAAGCTGAACCACCAGCGAGAAATTCATTCACTTGCTCTGGCTGCAAAATGCAGAACCAACAGGAAGAAACGTGAAGCCTAAGATGTCTCTGAACAGAAACGAGGCGGGGGGTGGGGGGGAAAGAGCAAGAGAAGGTTTCCAGAGGCTTCCACAACCGGAACGCCTCTCTAAAAACATGGCAGTCATCTATTGGCTGGTCACTTTCTCCACGTGGCTTGGGATTTGTGTCTCCCTTACCGTTTTGCTCCCCGCCTAGAACGGTGCTGGGCAAGCAGTAGCCCTACATACCATCTGTGGAATGCATTCATTCCAGACCTGGATTTTTAACCCTAACCCTTCCCCGCAAGGCGGCCAAGGGAACACGAGGGGGTGACATCTGGGAGCACCTGTCTTCACTGGGCGATTCCTCCAGGGGAGCCACAGCCTCAGGAAGCGCGGGTGCGTCAGGGGTGGGGGCCGAGGGCCGGAGATGTGGATCGCTTTGGATGTCCTGAGTGCCTGCAGGTGGCGAAGGGTGCAGGGACTCGGGTGCGGAGCCACCGCCCCAGGGCATGCCTGGTGCCTCCCGCTCTCCCCAGCAGGCTGCCCTCGACACGACCACCTCTGGGCCGGGAGACCAAGAGATCCTGCAATTCGCTCCTACCCGCACGCCGTTCACAGTACCTGAAAGGCGTATTTTTCACAAACCGTTGTAGAAAGAGTTCACTGTGGGGTGGCGGCGGAAAAAAAAGCTAAAACCGTAGCCGGTGCGGGAATCGAGCCCGCGACCTTGGCGTTATCAGCACCACGCTCTTACCAACTGAGCTAACCCACCACCCGACGCCATGTTGGCCCCGGAGCGTACAAAAGGGCTCCACATTCGCCCCGCTCCACGAGCGATTCCTTGTCAAGGCCGCGCGCCTCTGGCTGCCTCCCGCTTTGCCCGAGCCGCGGGGACTCCGGTGAGGAGCCACCCCCCCAGCGCTGGCCGGGTTTCTCCCGCTCTTCCCTGCCAGGCTGTCCTCGACAACCTCTGGGCGGAGTCCAAGAGATCCCGCAAGTCGCTCCTGCCCGCATGGGGCTTACAGAAGAACCTGAAAGGCGCGTTTAAAAAAGAGTTGCAGAAACAGTTCATGGGAAAAAAAAAAAAAAAAGAAACAAACCAACAAAAAACTGGGACCGGGGCCGGTGCGGGGATCAAGCCCGCGACCGTGGCGGTATCAGCACCACACGCTCACCAACCCAGATAACCGACCGCCCGACCATCTAGTGCCGCCCGAGCGTCTAAAAGGGCTCCATGTTCGCTCCGGCCCGCGACTGATTCCTTGCAGAGCCCGCGCCACTGGCTGCCTCCCGCTTGGCCCCAGCTGCGACTTTTGACCGCCTCACTGTCATCCCCATCGGGTGGGTGCAGAAACCGAGACCTAGGAGACTTCGAGGAGAAGGGAGGCGGCTTCCTACAGGGAACCACAGGCTTTCACAGGGAAAATGCAGATTGCACATGGGAGGCTTGGCTCTGCAGTGAGGTTTTCAAACATTCCCATTCAATGCTGTTTTTAACTCTCAGAATCCTGCAGCCTGGCAACTTCGTGTATCAAGAGCCTTTTAGCATGGTTAAATCCAGCTCAGAAAACACAGAAAACCAAAGGCCAAAAGAACCACGAAATTCCCTATTGCCCAAAAAATAACGGCCGCAGGGGTCTCGACTTCCTTCTTGTCGATTTTTTTTTTCTTTCCCTGTACACGTGTATTTCTATATACATACATGGCATCCTTGGGCCGGGAGCGGTGGCTCATGCCTGTAATCTCAGCACTTCGCGACGGATGGATAGATAAATAAATAAATAAATAAAACCCAAAGCCTTGTTTGAAACAGTGTACTTTGCCTTTCTTCTCGCATTTTATATTCTATCATGAAGCATATCCCTAAATAATTACAAATGTCATTTCAAATGATTCCTCAGTGTTTTGAGTGGACAAACTATAGCTCTCTCCCATCTTTCTTTTTCTTATTTAAGTGTTGGAAAAATGTATTCAATTGCTGTTGCTTAATTGAGCACATGAATAAATGAAATGGTACAGGGTAGAAGGGCTGAAACAGCTGCTGGGTGGACAACGATAGTATCGTATTCAAAAAGAGACACACAGAGAGACAGAGAGAGAGGAGAAAGAGAGAGAGAGAGGCAGAGAGAGAGAGAGAGAGAGACAGACACAGCAAGAAAATGCTGAGAAGCAGCAATGAAGAGAAGAAAAAACTGGGCCGTGGCACTTGCTGTGCCTTAGACCTGACAAGCTCAGATGGTTCCTTTTAACTCATTCAGGTCTCAGGGGCAGTGTCTGGCCTACGGAACCACCCACTCTAAAGCGGCCCCCCCACCGTCCCTCCCAGAACCTGCCTGATGTTCGTTCTTGGAGTGTGTTGAAGGCTGCACCTCCTGCACTTAGGTGGGAGTGCCCCACAATGGCTGAACGAGTGGTCACAGGCGTGTAAGAAGAGCTAAGCAGCGCAGGGGAGCCCCGGGCAGGGCTGTGGAGGCAGAGAGGGCACGACGGCGTCCCAGGCAGAGGGCCCAGCGTGAGCATCGGCTCCTCAAGTGAGGCTCCTGGGGTGAAAACGCCAGGGTGGTGGCAGGTGGGGGCCGAACGCCGTCCCTAAGGAGCTCAGCTTCGGGACACCCTGAGTCTTGACTGGGGCCGGATACTGGCCACCCCGGCCAAGCAGCTAACCCCGCCGCGGGGCCTCGGCCCCCTCCGGGCCTCAGTTTCCCCATGTCCCTCCCGGAGCCTCACCTGGGGCGGCAGCAGGCGTGGCGGGCACGGGGGCTCGGCGCCAGGGTCCCGCTGGAGGGCGGCCTGCTGGGCCGCGGCGGCAGCAGCTGGCGCCTTCGTCACCTGCTTCAGGACCTGCCGCAGCTGCTCGGGGCCCAGCGGGGCCACACGTGCAACGCTGCCCTGGCCCGGAGAAGCCTGGCCGCCGCATCCGCCATGGCGGCTGAAGCGGGGACTCGAACCTGGGCCACTGCGCGACGACGTGCCTCACCTGGGAAAGCGGCGGGCTGCGAGTGCCCCGCAGGCCAACACACCTCGGAAGGCGACCCTGCCTGGCCGGGACAGCCGCCGCGGCGCCTAGGGCCGATCGGCACAGCGGACCCACCTGATTTTCTCATTGCCTGTCACGGATGTGTTTAACACTCAGATGTCACCTCCTCCGGGAGCTGTCCCGGAACTCCCAGGCGGAGGTCTTTGAGGTTCCAAAGCCCCTGACCCAAAAGTTATCACATTCTTTGAGGTTCCAAAGCCCCCGGCCCAAAAGCTATCACATTCTCCACGTGTTCTGACGTCATCGTGCATCCCAATCAGCGGAGGATCCTGTCTGGATATGCGGAGTCCTAGGTCCACCAGCAAACGTTTAGGTTTATAAATCTGAGAGGGGACCCAAAGTTTGAATTTTTAACAAGAGTGCTTCCCAACCCCCAAACTGTTCCCATGTCACCCTACCGTCTCTCCCCTCACCCACCCAGACTGCGCGTACCTTGAAGGGAGAGATGATATGTTACTCATTCGGTGCCCAGTACAGGCCCTGCCCAGAACGCACGCTCAAGGCATGAAAGATGGATGGATGCATAGAAACCAGTAAACGAACGGGTGAACAAATCAACGAACCCACCCTCTCCACATGTCCGTCCCATCCATGCAGCCCCAATGCCCCGTCTTCCTCAGCCCGATCGCCTCTCTTACAGGGTCGAGGCTCTGTGCACCCTCCCCACCGAGTCTTGTAGCTGCAGGTGTGTACACATGGCCCACTTCCTCTCCCCAGGGAGCGTAGGAGGTCCGCTTGCCAACAAACACTTATTAAACACCTGGTGGGTGAGTCGCCATTCCCTCCCTGGGGGGTACCACAGGTCTAGCCAGGGAGGAGGAGGAAATTGGCATTTGCAGCACAATACGATGAGTACCATGAAGCCAGGAAAGGTAAGGCTGGGGGGCCAGGCTGGTGTCAGAGAAGGTTCTGCAACGTCACCATCATCCTCATCAATACGTCGCATTCACGATGCTCCCTGCTATTTTTTAATGGTGAATTTCATATTATGGGTATCTTACCACAATTTTTTTTTTTTTTTTTTTTTTTTTTTTTTTGAGACAGGGTCTCACTCTGTTGCCCAGGCTGGAGTGCAGTGGCACGATCTCAGCTCGCTACAACCTCGACCTCCCGGGCTCAGGTGATCCTTCCACCTCAGCCTCTGGAGTAGCTCGGACTACAGGCATGTGCTACCATGCCCAGCTAATTTTTGTATTATTATTACTATTTATTTATTTATTTTTTTAATAGAGAGAGGATCTCACCATGTTGCCCGGGCTGGTCTCCAACTCCTGGGCTCAGATGATCCACTTGCCTCGGCCTCCCAAAGTGCTGGAATTACAGGCGTGAACCACTGCGCCTGGCCCGAGTCAATCTTTCCTAGTTCCTTCCCAAGAAGGGATTTATGACAACTGAGTTCTTTTGAGATCTTTTGGGAAGCTCTGCTTTTCGGCAGGTAACAAATTTCAGGAATTCAAATGCCTTCGGCTCAAAATAATTTTCATGCCACCGTGGCACATTCTAAACCCCTTCAAGTTCAGGAAACTTGAGGGCAGCAACCTCCACCGACTCCTCCGTGCTCTGTCCCAGCGTCTAACCTGGCACGACTATTGCCAAGATGTGACATCCAACTTGTGTACAGGTTTCTATTTCAGGTGTCAGCCGACCCAGGCTCCCCTAACGTTGCTTATAGTAGCGGCAGCAGCGCCATCAGCTGGCGTTTATTGAGAACTTTTACTACACCCTGGGCACTTACCAAGGTTTTAAGCCAGTAGTCTGTAGATTTTGAGCAGCTACTGATTTAGGTCAGAGTTAGTAGATGTTTCCACTGGAGAGTTTTCAAAAACAGGTGGAGCCCCTGCTGGATCCTGACAGAAAATGGCACTGACCCTACACAACTGGCTTTGTTCAACAGAGCACACCTGACCACCCCGGAAAGCTGAACCACCAGCGAGAAATTCATCCACTTGCTCTGGCTGCAAAATGCAGAACCAACAGGAAGAAACGTGAAGCCTAAGATGTCTCTGAACAGAAACGAGGCGGGGGGGTGGGGGGGGGCGGGGAAGAGCAAGAGAAAGTTTCCAGAGGCTTCCACAACCGGAACGCCTCTCTAAAAACATGGCAGTCATCTACTGGCTGGTCACTTTCTCCACGTGGCTTGGGATTTGTGTCTCCCTTACCGTTTTGCTCCCGGCCTAGAACGGTGCTGGGCATGCAGTAGCCCTACATACCATCTGTGGAATGCATTCATTCCAGACCTGGATTTTCAACCCTAACCCTTCCCCGCAAGGCGGCTAAGGGAACACGAGGGGGTGACATCTGGGAGCACCTGTCTTCACTGGGCGATTCCTCCAGGGGAGCCACAGCCTCAGGAAGCGCGGGGGCGTCAGGGGTGGGGGCTGAGGGCCGGAGATGTGGATCGCTTTCGATGTCCTGAGTGCCCTGCAGGTGGCGGAGGGTGCAGGGACTCGGGTGCCGAGCCACCGCCCCAGGGCATGCCTGGTGCCTCCCGCTCTCCGCAGCAGGCTGCCCTCGACACGACCACCTCTGGGCCGGGAGACCAAGAGATCCTGCAATTCGCTCCTACCCGCACGCCGCTCACAGTACCTGAAAGGCGCATTTTTCACAAACCGTTGTAGAAAGAGTTCACTGTGGGGTGGCGGCGGAAAAAAAAGCTAAAACCGTGGCCGGTGCGGGAATCGAGCCCGCGACCTTGGCGTTATCAGCACCACGCTCTTACCAACTGAGCTAACCGACCGCCTGACGCCACGTTGCCCACGGAGCATACAAAAGGGCTCCACGTTCGCGCCCCTCCACGAGCGATTCCTCGTCAAGCCCGCGCGCCTCTGGCTGCCTTCCGCTTTGCCCGAGCCGCGGGGACTCCCTTGAGGAGCCACCGCCCCAGCGCTGGCCGGGTTTCTCCCGCTCTTCCCTGCCAGGCTGTCCTCGACAACCTCTGGGCGGAGTCCAAGAGATCCCGCAAGTCGCTCCTGCCCGCATGGGGCTTACAGAACCCGAAAGGCGCGTTTAAAAAAGAGTTGCAGAAACAGTTCATGGGAGAAAAAAAAAAAAGAAACAAACCAACAAAAAACTGGGACTAGGGCCGGTGCGGGGATCAAGCCCGCGACCGTGGCGGTATCAGCACCACACGCTCACCAACCCAGATAACCGACCGCCCGACCATCTAGTGCCGCCCGAGCGTCTAAAAGGGCTCCATGTTCGCTCCGGCCCGCGACTGATTCCTTGCAGAGCCCGCGCCACTGGCTGCCTCCCGCTTGGCCCCAGCTGCGACTTTTGACCGCCTCACTGTCATCCCCATCGGGTGGGTGCAGAAACCGAGACCTAGGAGACTTCGAGGAGAAGGGAGGCGGCTTCCTACAGGGAACCGCAGGCTTTCACAGGGAAAATGCAGATTGCACATGGGAGGCTTGGCTCTGCAGTGAGGTTTTCAAACATTCCCATTCAATGCTGTTTTTAACTCTCAGAATCCTGCAGCCTGGCAACTTCGTGTATCAAGAGCCTTTTAGCATGGTTAAATCCAGCTCAGAAAACACAGAAAACCAAAGGCCAAAAGAACCACGAAATTCCCTATTGCCCAAAAAATAACGGCCGCAGGGGTCTCGACTTCCTTCTTGTCGATTTTTTTTCTTTCCCTGTACACGTGTATTTCTATATACATACATGGCATCCTTGGGCCGGGAGCGGTGGCTCATGCCTGTAATCTCAGCACTTCGCGACGGATGGATAGATAAATAAATAAATAAATAAAACCCAAAGCCTTGTTTGAAACAGTGTACTTTGCCTTTCTTCTCGCATTTTATATTCTATCATGAAGCATATCCCTAAATAATTACAAATGTCATTTCAAATGATTCCTCAGTGTTTTGAGTGGACAAACTATAGCTCTCTCCCATCTTTCTTTTTCTTATTTAAGTGTTGGAAAAATGTATTCAATTGCTGTTGCTTAATTGAGCACATGAATAAATGAAATGGTACAGGGTAGAAGGGCTGAAACAGCTGCTGGGTGGACAACGATAGTATCGTATTCAAAAAGAGACACACAGAGAGACAGAGAGAGAGGAGAAAGAGAGAGAGAGAGGCAGAGAGAGAGAGAGAGAGAGACAGACACAGCAAGAAAATGCTGAGAAGCAGCAATGAAGAGAAGAAAAAACTGGGCCGTGGCACTTGCTGTGCCTTAGACCTGACAAGCTCAGATGGTTCCTTTTAACTCATTCAGGTCTCAGGGGCAGTGTCTGGCCTACGGAACCACCCACTCTAAAGCGGCCCCCCCACCGTCCCTCCCAGAACCTGCCTGATGTTCGTTCTTGGAGTGTGTTGAAGGCTGCACCTCCTGCACTTAGGTGGGAGTGCCCCACAATGGCTGAACGAGTGGTCACAGGCGTGTAAGAAGAGCTAAGCAGCGCAGGGGAGCCCCGGGCAGGGCTGTGGAGGCAGAGAGGGCACGACGGCGTCCCAGGCAGAGGGCCCAGCGTGAGCATCGGCTCCTCAAGTGAGGCTCCTGGGGTGAAAACGCCAGGGTGGTGGCAGGTGGGGGCCGAACGCCGTCCCTAAGGAGCTCAGCTTCGGGACACCCTGAGTCTTGACTGGGGCCGGATACTGGCCACCCCGGCCAAGCAGCTAACCCCGCGGCGGGGCCTCGGCCCCCTCCGGGCCTCAGTTTCCCCATGTCCCTCCCGGAGCCTCACCTGGGGCGGCAGCAGGCGTGGCGGGCACGGGGGCTCGGCGCCAGGGTCCCGCTGGAGGGCGGCCTGCTGGGCCGCGGCGGCAGCAGCTGGCGCCTTCGTCACCTGCTTCAGGACCTGCCGCAGCTGCTCGGGGCCCAGCGGGGCCACACGTGCAACGCTGCCCTGGCCCGGAGAAGCCTGGCCGCCGCATCCGCCATGGCGGCTGAAGCGGGGACTCGAACCTGGGCCACTGCGCGACGACGTGCCTCACCTGGGAAAGCGGCGGGCTGCGAGTGCCCCGCAGGCCAACACACCTCGGAAGGCGACCCTGCCTGGCCGGGACAGCCGCCGCGGCGCCTAGGGCCGATCGGCACAGCGGACCCACCTGATTTTCTCATTGCCTGTCACGGATGTGTTTAACACTCAGATGTCACCTCCTCCGGGAGCTGTCCCGGAACTCCCAGGCGGAGGTCTTTGAGGTTCCAAAGCCCCTGACCCAAAAGTTATCACATTCTTTGAGGTTCCAAAGCCCCCGGCCCAAAAGCTATCACATTCTCCACGTGTTCTGACGTCATCGTGCATCCCAATCAGCGGAGGATCCTGTCTGGATATGCGGAGTCCTAGGTCCACCAGCAAACGTTTAGGTTTATAAATCTGAGAGGGGACCCAAAGTTTGAATTTTTAACAAGAGTGCTTCCCAACCCCCAAACTGTTCCCATGTCACCCTACCGTCTCTCCCCTCACCCACCCAGACTGCGCGTACCTTGAAGGGAGAGATGATATGTTACTCATTCGGTGCCCAGTACAGGCCCTGCCCAGAACGCACGCTCAAGGCATGAAAGATGGATGGATGCATAGAAACCAGTAAACGAACGGGTGAACAAATCAACGAACCCACCCTCTCCACATGTCCGTCCCATCCATGCAGCCCCAATGCCCCGTCTTCCTCAGCCCGATCGCCTCTCTTACAGGGTCGAGGCTCTGTGCACCCTCCCCACCGAGTCTTGTAGCTGCAGGTGTGTACACATGGCCCACTTCCTCTCCCCAGGGAGCGTAGGAGGTCCGCTTGCCAACAAACACTTATTAAACACCTGGTGGGTGAGTCGCCATTCCCTCCCTGGGGGGTACCACAGGTCTAGCCAGGGAGGAGGAGGAAATTGGCATTTGCAGCACAATACGATGAGTACCATGAAGCCAGGAAAGGTAAGGCTGGGGGGCCAGGCTGGTGTCAGAGAAGGTTCTGCAACGTCACCATCATCCTCATCAATACGTCGCATTCACGATGCTCCCTGCTATTTTTTAATGGTGAATTTCATATTATGGGTATCTTACCACAATTTTTTTTTTTTTTTTTTTTTTTTTTTTTTTTGAGACAGGGTCTCACTCTGTTGCCCAGGCTGGAGTGCAGTGGCACGATCTCAGCTCGCTACAACCTCGACCTCCCGGGCTCAGGTGATCCTTCCACCTCAGCCTCTGGAGTAGCTCGGACTACAGGCATGTGCTACCATGCCCAGCTAATTTTTGTATTATTATTACTATTTATTTATTTATTTTTTTAATAGAGAGAGGATCTCACCATGTTGCCCGGGCTGGTCTCCAACTCCTGGGCTCAGATGATCCACTTGCCTCGGCCTCCCAAAGTGCTGGAATTACAGGCGTGAACCACTGCGCCTGGCCCGAGTCAATCTTTCCTAGTTCCTTCCCAAGAAGGGATTTATGACAACTGAGTTCTTTTGAGATCTTTTGGGAAGCTCTGCTTTTCGGCAGGTAACAAATTTCAGGAATTCAAATGCCTTCGGCTCAAAATAATTTTCATGCCACCGTGGCACATTCTAAACCCCTTCAAGTTCAGGAAACTTGAGGGCAGCAACCTCCACCGACTCCTCCGTGCTCTGTCCCAGCGTCTAACCTGGCACGACTATTGCCAAGATGTGACATCCAACTTGTGTACAGGTTTCTATTTCAGGTGTCAGCCGACCCAGGCTCCCCTAACGTTGCTTATAGTAGCGGCAGCAGCGCCATCAGCTGGCGTTTATTGAGAACTTTTACTACACCCTGGGCACTTACCAAGGTTTTAAGCCAGTAGTCTGTAGATTTTGAGCAGCTACTGATTTAGGTCAGAGTTAGTAGATGTTTCCACTGGAGAGTTTTCAAAAACAGGTGGAGCCCCTGCTGGATCCTGACAGAAAATGGCACTGACCCTACACAACTGGCTTTGTTCAACAGAGCACACCTGACCACCCCGGAAAGCTGAACCACCAGCGAGAAATTCATCCACTTGCTCTGGCTGCAAAATGCAGAACCAACAGGAAGAAACGTGAAGCCTAAGATGTCTCTGAACAGAAACGAGGCGGGGGGGTGGGGGGGGGGCGGGGAAGAGCAAGAGAAAGTTTCCAGAGGCTTCCACAACCGGAACGCCTCTCTAAAAACATGGCAGTCATCTACTGGCTGGTCACTTTCTCCACGTGGCTTGGGATTTGTGTCTCCCTTACCGTTTTGCTCCCGGCCTAGAACGGTGCTGGGCATGCAGTAGCCCTACATACCATCTGTGGAATGCATTCATTCCAGACCTGGATTTTCAACCCTAACCCTTCCCCGCAAGGCGGCTAAGGGAACACGAGGGGGTGACATCTGGGAGCACCTGTCTTCACTGGGCGATTCCTCCAGGGGAGCCACAGCCTCAGGAAGCGCGGGGGCGTCAGGGGTGGGGGCTGAGGGCCGGAGATGTGGATCGCTTTCGATGTCCTGAGTGCCCTGCAGGTGGCGGAGGGTGCAGGGACTCGGGTGCCGAGCCACCGCCCCAGGGCATGCCTGGTGCCTCCCGCTCTCCGCAGCAGGCTGCCCTCGACACGACCACCTCTGGGCCGGGAGACCAAGAGATCCTGCAATTCGCTCCTACCCGCACGCCGCTCACAGTACCTGAAAGGCGCATTTTTCACAAACCGTTGTAGAAAGAGTTCACTGTGGGGTGGCGGCGGAAAAAAAAGCTAAAACCGTGGCCGGTGCGGGAATCGAGCCCGCGACCTTGGCGTTATCAGCACCACGCTCTTACCAACTGAGCTAACCGACCGCCTGACGCCACGTTGCCCACGGAGCATACAAAAGGGCTCCACGTTCGCGCCCCTCCACGAGCGATTCCTCGTCAAGCCCGCGCGCCTCTGGCTGCCTTCCGCTTTGCCCGAGCCGCGGGGACTCCCTTGAGGAGCCACCGCCCCAGCGCTGGCCGGGTTTCTCCCGCTCTTCCCTGCCAGGCTGTCCTCGACAACCTCTGGGCGGAGTCCAAGAGATCCCGCAAGTCGCTCCTGCCCGCATGGGGCTTACAGAACCCGAAAGGCGCGTTTAAAAAAGAGTTGCAGAAACAGTTCATGGGAGAAAAAAAAAAAAGAAACAAACCAACAAAAAACTGGGACTAGGGCCGGTGCGGGGATCAAGCCCGCGACCGTGGCGGTATCAGCACCACACGCTCACCAACCCAGATAACCGACCGCCCGACCATCTAGTGCCGCCCGAGCGTCTAAAAGGGCTCCATGTTCGCTCCGGCCCGCGACTGATTCCTTGCAGAGCCCGCGCCACTGGCTGCCTCCCGCTTGGCCCCAGCTGCGACTTTTGACCGCCTCACTGTCATCCCCATCGGGTGGGTGCAGAAACCGAGACCTAGGAGACTTCGAGGAGAAGGGAGGCGGCTTCCTACAGGGAACCGCAGGCTTTCACAGGGAAAATGCAGATTGCACATGGGAGGCTTGGCTCTGCAGTGAGGTTTTCAAACATTCCCATTCAATGCTGTTTTTAACTCTCAGAATCCTGCAGCCTGGCAACTTCGTGTATCAAGAGCCTTTTAGCATGGTTAAATCCAGCTCAGAAAACACAGAAAACCAAAGGCCAAAAGAACCACGAAATTCCCTATTGCCCAAAAAATAACGGCCGCAGGGGTCTCGACTTCCTTCTTGTCGATTTTTTTTCTTTCCCTGTACACGTGTATTTCTATATACATACATGGCATCCTTGGGCCGGGAGCGGTGGCTCATGCCTGTAATCTCAGCACTTCGCGACGGATGGATAGATAAATAAATAAATAAAACCCAAAGCCTTGTTTGAAACAGTGTACTTTGCCTTTCTTCTCGCATTTTATATTCTATCATGAAGCATATCCCTAAATAATTACAAATGTCATTTCAAATGATTCCTCAGTGTTTTGAGTGGACAAACTATAGCTCTCTCCCATCTTTCTTTTTCTTATTTAAGTGTTGGAAAAATGTATTCAATTGCTGTTGCTTAATTGAGCACATGAATAAATGAAATGGTATAGGGTAGAAGGGCTGAAACAGCTGCTGGGTGGACAACGATAGTATCTGTATTCAAAAAGAGACACACAGAGAGACAGAGAGAGAGGAGAAAGAGAGAGACAGAGAGAGGCAGAGAGAGAGAGAGAGAGAGAGAGAGAGACAGACACAGCAAGAAAATGCTGAGAAGCAGCAATGAAGAGAAGAAAAAACTGGGCCGTGGCACTTGCTGTGCCTTAGACCTGACAAGCTCAGATGGTTCCTTTTAATTCATTCAGGTCTCAGGGGCAGTATCTGGCCTACGGAACCACCCACTCTAAAGCGGCCCCCCCACCGTCCCTCCCAGAACCTGCCTGATGTTCGTTCTTGGAGTGTGTTGAAGGCTGCACCTCCTGCACTTAGGTGGGAGTGCCCCACAATGGCTGAACGAGTGGTCACAGGCGTGTAAGAAGAGCTAAGCAGCGCAGGGGAGCCCCGGGCAGGGCTGTGGAGGCAGAGAGGGCACGACGGCGTCCCAGGCAGAGGGCCCAGCGTGAGCATCGGCTCCTCAAGTGAGGCTCCTGGGGTGAAAACGCCAGGGTGGTGGCAGGTGGGGGCCGAACGCCGTCCCTAAGGAGCTCAGCTTCGGGACACCCTGAGTCTTGACTGGGGCCGGATACTGGCCACCCCGGCCAAGCAGCTAACCCTGCCGCGGGGCCTCGGCCCCCTCCGGGCCTCAGTTTCCCCATGTCCCTCCCGGAGCCTCACCTGGGGCGGCAGCAGGCGTGGCGGGCACGGGGGCTCGGCGCCAGGGTCCCGCTGGAGGGCGGCCTGCTGGGCCGCGGCGGCAGCAGCTGGCGCCTTCGTCACCTGCTTCAGGACCTGCCGCAGCTGCTCGGGGCCCAGCGGGGCCACACGTGCAACGCTGCCCTGGCCCGGAGAAGCCTGGCCGCCGCATCCGCCATGGCGGCTGAAGCGGGGACTCGAACCTGGGCCACTGCGCGACGACGTGCCTCACCTGGGAAAGCGGCGGGCTGCGAGTGCCCTGCAGGCCAACACACCTCGGAAGGCGACCCTGCCTGGCCGGGACAGCCGCCGCGGCGCCTAGGGCCGATCGGCACAGCGGACCCACCTGATTTTCTCATTGCCTGTCACGGATGTGTTTAACACTCAGATGTCACCTCCTCCGGGAGCTGTCCCGGAACTCCCAGGCGGAGGTCTTTGAGGTTCCAAAGCCCCTGACCCAAAAGTTATCACATTCTTTGAGGTTCCAAAGCCCCCGGCCCAAAAGCTATCACATTCTCCACGTGTTCTGACGTCATCGTGCATCCCAATCAGCGGAGGATCCTGTCTGGATATGCGGAGTCCTAGGTCCACCAGCAAACGTTTAGGTTTATAAATCTGAGAGGGGACCCAAAGTTTGAATTTTTAACAAGAGTGCTTCCCAACCCCCAAACTGTTCCCATGTCACCCTACCGTCTCTCCCCTCACCCACCCAGACTGCGCGTACCTTGAAGGGAGAGATGATATGTTACTCATTCGGTGTCCAGTACAGGCCCTGCCCAGAACGCACGCTCAAGGCATGAAAGATGGATGGATGCATAGAAACCAGTAAACGAACGGGTGAACAAATCAACGAACCCACCCTCTCCACATGTCCGTCCCATCCATGCAGCCCCAATGCCCCGTCTTCCTCAGCCCGATCGCCTCTCTTACAGGGTCGAGGCTCTGTGCACCCTCCCCACCGAGTCTTGTAGCTGCAGGTGTGTACACATGGCCCACTTCCTCTCCCCAGGGAGCGTAGGAGGCCCGCTTGCCAACAAACACTTATTAAACACCTGGTGGGTGAGTCGCCATTCCCTCCCTGGGGGGTACCACAGGTCTAGCCAGGGAGGAGGAGGAAATTGGCATTTGCAGCACAATACGATGAGTACCATGAAGCCAGGAAAGGTAAGGCTGGGGGGCCAGGCTGGTGTCAGAGAAGGTTCTGCAACGTCACCATCATCCTCATCAATACGTCGCATTCACGATGCTCCCTGCTATTTTTTAATGGTGAATTTCATATTATGGGTATCTTACCACAATTTTTTTTTTTTTTTTTTTTTTTTGAGACAGGGTCTCACTCTGTTGCCCAGGCTGGAGTGCAGTGGCACGATCTCAGCTCGCTACAACCTCGACCTCCCGGGCTCAGGTGATCCTTCCACCTCAGCCTCTGGAGTAGCTCGGACTACAGGCATGTGCTACCATGCCCAGCTAATTTTTGTATTATTATTACTATTTATTTATTTATTTTTTTAATAGAGAGAGGATCTCACCACGTTGCCCGGGCTGGTCTCCAACTCCTGGGCTCAGATGATCCACTTGCCTCGGCCTCCCAAAGTGCTGGAATTACAGGCGTGAACCACTGCGCCTGGCCCGAGTCAATCTTTCCTAGTTCCTTCCCAAGAAGGGATTTATGACAACTGAGTTCTTTTGAGATCTTTTGGGAAGCTCTGCTTTTCGGCAGGTAACAAATTTCAGGAATTCAAATGCCTTCGGCTCAAAATAATTTTCATGCCACCGTGGCACATTCTAAACCCCTTCAAGTTCAGGAAACTTGAGGGCAGCAACCTCCACCGACTCCTCCATGCTCTGTCCCAGCATCTAACCTGGCACGACTATTGCCAAGATGTGACATCCAACTTGTGTACAGGTTTCTATTTCAGGTGTCAGCCGACCCAGGCTCCCCTAACGTTGCTTATAGTAGCGGCAGCAGCGCCATCAGCTGGCGTTTATTGAGAACTTTTACTACACCCTGGGCACTTACCAAGGTTGTAAGCCAGTAGTCTGTAGATTTTGAGCAGCTACTGATTTAGGTCAGAGTTAGTAGATGTTTCCACTGGAGAGTTTTCAAAAACAGGTGGAGCCCCTGCTGGATCCTGACAGAAAATGGCACTGACCCTACACAACTGGCTTTGTTTAACAGAGCACACCTGACCACCCCGGAAAGCTGAACCACCAGCGAGAAATTCATCCACTTGCTCTGGCTGCAAAATGCAGAACCAACAGGAAGAAACAAGAAGCCTAAGATGTCTCTGAACAGAAACGAGGCGGGGGGTGGGGGGGGGGTGTAAGAGCAAGAGAAGGTTTCCAGAGGCTTCCACAACCGGAACACCTCTCTAAAAACATGGCAGTCATCTACTGGCTGGTCACTTTCTCCACGTGGCTTGGGATTTGTGTCTCCCTTACCGTTTTGCTCCCCGCCTAGAACGGTGCTGGGCATGCAGTAGCCCTACATACCATCTGTGGAATGCATTCATTCCAGACCTGGATTTTCAACCCTAACCCTTCCCCGCAAGGCGGCCAAGGGAACACGAGGCGGTGACATCTGGGAGCACCTGTCTTCACTGGGCGATTCCTCCAGGGGAGCCACAGCCTCAGGAAGCGCGGGGGCGTCAGGGGCGGGGGCTGAGGGCCGGAGATGTGGATCGCTTTGGATGTCCTGAGTGCCCTGCAGGTGGCGGAGGGTGCAGGGACATTCCCATTCAATGCTGGAGGGTGCGGAGCCACCGCCCCAGGGCATGCCTGGTGCCTCCCGCTCTCCCCAGCAGGCTGCCCTCGACACGACCACCTCTGGGTGGGGAGACCAAGAGATCCTGCAATTCCCTCCTACCCGCACGCCGCTCACAGTACCTGAAAGGCGCATTTTTCACAAACCGTTGTAGAAAGAGTTCATTGTGGGGTGGCGGCGGAAAAAAAAGCTAAAACCGTGGCCGGTGCGGGAATCGAGCCCGCGACCTTGGCATTATCAGCACCACGCTCTTACGAACTGAGCTGACCGCCTGACGCTACGCTGCCCCCGGAGCATATAAAAGGGCTCCACGTTCGCGCCCCTCCACGAGCGATTCCTCATCAAGGTCGCGCGCCTCTGGCTGCCTTCCGCTTTGCCCGAGCCGCGGGGACTCCGGTGAGGAGCCACCGCCCCAGCGCTGGCCGGGTTTCTCCCGCTCTTCCCTGCCCGGCTGCCCTCGACCACCTCTGGGCCGAGTCCAAGAGATCCCGCAAGTCACTCCTACCAACACGCCACTCACAGTACCCGAAAGACACATTTTTCAGAAACCGTTGTATAAGGAGTTCACTGTGGGGTGGAGGTTGGGAAAAAAAAAAAAAAACAACAGCAAAGAGTGTGGCCGGTGCGGGAATCGAGCCCACGACCTTGGCGTTATCAGCACCACACTCTTACCAACTGAGCTAACCGACCGCCTGACGCCATGGTTCCCCTGTAGCGTACAAAAGGGCTCCTCGTTCGCGCCCCTCCACCAGGGATTCCCTGCCAAGCCCGCGCGCCTCTGGCTGCCTTCCGCTTTGCCCGAGCCGCAGGGACTCTGGTGAGGAGCCACCGCCCCAGCGCTGGCCGGGTTTCTGCCGCTCTTCCCTGTCGGGGTGTCCTCGACAACCTCTGGGCGGAGTCCAAGAGATCCCGCAAGTTGCTCCTGCCCGCATGGGGCTTACAGAACCTGAAAGGCACATTTGAAAAAGAGTTGCAGAAACAGTTCATGGGAAAAAAAAAAAAAAAGAAACCAACAAAAAACTGGGACTAGGGCCGGTGCGGGGATCAAGCACCACACGCTCACCAACCGAGATAACCGACCGCCCGACCATCTAGTGCTGCCCGAGCGTCTAAAAGGGCTCCATGTTCGCGCCGGCCCGCGATGGATTCCTTGCAGATTCCGCGCCACTGGCTGCCTCCCGCTTGGCCCCAGCTGCGACTTTTGACCGCCTCACTGTCATCCCCATCGGGTGGGTGCAGAAATCGAGACCTAGGAGACTTCGAGGAGAAGGGAGGCGGCTTCCTACAGGGAACCGCAGGCTTTCACAGGGAAAATGCAGATTGCACATGGGAGGCTTGGCTCTGCAGTGAGGTTTTCAAACATTCCCATTCAATGCTGTTTTTAACTCTCAGAATCCTGCAGCCTGGCAAGATTCATGTATCACGAGCCTTTTAGCATGGTTAAATCCAGCTCAGAAAACACAGAAAACCAAAGGCCAAAAGAACCACCGAATTCCCTATCGCCCAAAAAATAACGGCTGCAGGGGTCTCGACTTCCTTCTCGTCGGCTTTTTTTTTCTTTTTTTTTACTGTACACGTGTATTTTTATATATATACATAGAATCCTTGGGCCAGTAGCGGTGGCTCGTGCCTGTAATCCCAGCACTCTGGGATAAATAAATAAATGAATGGAATCGAAGGCCTTGCTTGAGAAAGTGCATTTTGTCTTCCTTTCTGCATTTAATAGTCTATCATTAAGCATATCTCCAAATAACTGCAAATGTCGTTTTCAATGATTCATAAAAAAGAAAGAAAAGAAAAAACATGAGACGGGTAAAGACAGAAATGGAGAAACGGAAAATGATATGGTTTGGCCATGTCCCCACTGAAATCTCAACTTGAATTGTATCTCCCAGAATTCCCTCGTGCTGTGAGAGGGAGCCAGGGGAAGTAACTGAATCATGGTGGCCGGTCTTTCCTGTGCTATGCTGGTGATAGTGAAGAAGTCTCATGAGATCTCATGGGTTTATCGGGGTTTCTGCTTTTGCTTCCTCCTCATTTTCTCTTGCTGCCCCCATGTAAGAAGTGCCTTTCGCCCTCCGCCATAATTACGAGACTTCCTCAGCCATGTGGAACTGTCAGTCAAATTAAAGCCCCTTTTCTTCCCAGTCTCGGGTATGTCTGTATCAGCAGCGTAAAAACAGACTAATACAGTACGTTGTTACCGGCAGTGGGGCATTGCTGAAAAGATACCCAACAATGTGGCTTTGGAAATGGGTAATAGGCAGAGGTTGGAACAGTTTGGAGGGCTTAGAATAAGGCAGGAAAATGTGAGAATGTCTGCAACTTCCTAGAGACTTGTTGAATGGCTTTGGCCAAAACGCTGATAGCGATATGACAATAAGGTCCATGCTGAGGTGGTCTCAGATAGAGATGAACAACTTCTTGGGAACTGGAGCAAAGGTGACACTTATTATGTTTTAGCAAAGAGACTGGTGGCATTTTGCCTCTGCCCTAGAGATCTGTGGAACTTCGAACTCGAGAGAGATGACTTAGAACATCTAGCGGAAGAAATTTCTAAGCAGTAAAGCATTCAAAATGTGACTTGGGTGCTGTTGAAAGCATTCTGTATTAACAGGGATACAGAGCACAAAAGTTTGAAAATCTGCAGCCTGATGATCCAGTAGAAAAGAAAAATCCATTTTTGGGGGGAGAAATTCAAGCCAGCTGCAGAAATCTGTGTAAGTAGCAAGGAGCCTAATGTCAATCTCCAAGACCATGGGGAAAATGTCTCCAGGCCATGTCACAGACCTTCATGCAGCCCCTCCCATCACAGGCCCAGGAGGAAAAAGTGGTTCTGTGGGCTGGGCCCAGGGTCTGTGTGCTGTGTGCAGCCTAGGGACTTGGTACCCTGGGTTCCAGCTGCTCCATCTGTGACTGAAAGGAGCCAACGTAGAGCTCAGGCTGTGGCTTCAGAGGGTGGAAGCCCCAAGCCTGGGCAGCTTCCATGTGGCGTTGAGCCTGCAGATGCACATAAGTCAAGAATTGAGGTTTGAGAACCTCCCCCTAGATTTCAGATGATGTATGGAACTGCCCCCATGTCCAGGCAAAAGTCTGTGGCAGGGGTGAAGCCCTCATGGAGAACCTCTGCTAGGGCAGTGCAGAAGGGAAATGTGGGGTTGGAGCTCCCACACGGAGTCCCTACTGGGGCACTGCCTAGTAGAGCTGTGAGAAGAGGGCCACCATCTTCCAAACCACAGAAAGGTAGATCCACCAACAGCATGCACCATAGGCCTGGAAACACAACAGACACTCAACGTCAGCCTGTGAAAGCAGCCGGGAGGGAGGTTGTACCCTGTAAAGTCACAGGCGCAGAGCTGCCCAAGACCATAGGAATCCACCTCTTGCACCTGATGTGAGACCTGGAGTCAAAGGAGATCATTTTGGAGCTTTAAGATCTGACTGCCCTGCTGGATTTTGGACTTGCACGGGCCCTATAACCCCTTTGTTTTGGCCTATTTCTCCCATTTGGAATGGCTGTATTTACCCAATACCTGTATCCCCATTGTATCTAAGAAATAACTAGCTTGCTTTTGATTTTACAAGCTCATAGGTGGAAGGGACTTGCCTTGTCTGACTGTGGACGTTTGGGTTAATGCTGAAATGAGTTAAGACTTTGGGGGGACTGTTGGGAAGGCACAATTGGTTTTGAAATGTGAGGACATGAGATTTGGAGGGGCCGGGGTGGAATTATGTGGTTTGGCTGTGTCCCCCCTGAAATGTCAACTTGAATTGTATCTCCCAGAATACCCACGTGTTGCAGGAGGGACTCAGGGGGAGGTAACTGCAATCATAGGGGCGGGTCTTTCCCGTGCTATTCTCATGATAGTGAATAAGTCTCACGAGATCTGATGGGTTTTCAGGGGTTTCTGCTGTTGCTTCCTCCTCATTCTCTCTTGCTGCCGCCATGTAAGCAGTACCTTTTGCCCTCCGCCATGATTATGGGACTTACCCAGTCACGTGGAACTGTAAGTCAAATTAAACCTCCTGGCCGGGCGCGGTGGCTTACACCTGTAATCTCAACACTTTGGGAGGCTGAGGTGGGTGGATCACCTGAGGTCAGGAGTTCCAGATCAGCCTGGCCAACATGGTGAAGCCCCGTCTCTACTAACAGCACAAAAATTAGCCGGGAGTTGGGGCACGCACCTGTAATCCCAGCTACTCAGGAGGCTGAGGCAGGAGAATTGCTTCAACCTGGGAGGCAGAGGTTGCAGTGAGCCTAGATCGCGCCACTGCACTTCAGCCTGGGCGACAGGAGCAAGACTCCGTCCCAGAAAAAAAAAGAAATTCAACCTCCTTTTCTTCCAAGTCTAGGGTATGTCTTTATCAGCAGCGTAAAAACGACTAATACAGAGAGTAATGCATAAAGACACAGCGGGAGAGAGACAAAAAGAGAAAGAGAGAGAATGAGACAGGAGGAAGGGAGGGACAGGAGAAAAAGAGAGGGCCCTCTTCCCACTATCCTTCCAAAATCAGGGTTTCCTCATCACCCCTTCCTCAAGGCCTAGGTGCCAAAGAGGTCACTGAAGGAAGCAAAGTCCCCTCTTCCTCAGCAGGCCTGAAGGCTCCTGGGCTATGGCCGCTGGTCTTCCTAAGCCAGAAGCTATAACCCTGAGCCATTGGGCTTCTCAGCCCAGCTTCCTCCTGTCCAAAATGAGAGGACAAACAGGAGTTAGAGAGCCTGAGAAGTCCTGTCCCAGCAACACACCCCCCTAAGAAGGCACAGGCTGACCACTGACAACTGTTTAAATGCAGCGCCCACGTTCGGCTGGGATATTCTGACCCACTCAGGGCTGCCCCATAAACCAGCGCGTGTCCGGATCCAAGCGCACCGAGAACTCGAAACCTCTCTGTGAAGCTGCCCACTGGGGGGTTAAGTTCAAAGCCAGAGGACAAAGGAAACGGATGAAGCGTCCGATACAAGAATTAGCCATTTCAGACGCACAAGACGAAGAGCACAGGCGGTGTCAGTACATGTTAGGATCCGTCCCCAACTCCATCGTCTTGATCCCCACAAAGCCACGGAACACCTGTACCCCGGAGCCCAGTTGCTCCTGCAGCCCCTGGAGAAATCTGTACATTCCCCGCCGAGGACCCTGCCGCTGGGCACACGGGGAGGCTGGCCTGAGGGACCCCGCGCCCGTGTCCCTGGGGCCGCTGCCTGGGAGAGCGCACCAGTTACCCCAGGCGAGGTGACCCACAGGAAGTTTGGTGACGTCGGACGGCCCAGGCCCCAGAGTGCTGTGTGTGCTGGGGGCGGAGGGTGGTCTCCGAGAGGAGCCGTCGGCGTTCCAGAGAAGGCACCCGGTCGGTCGGGGGACTCGCCGGGGTTGGGGGGTGCGCTCCACTTCTCCGAGCGCCCCCCAGGGAGACCCAGGGCGCAGGAGCAGCCCCGCGCTGGGATCCTGAGCCGCAGCGGCGGGGCAGGGCCCTCCCCAGGAGGCCGGCACCCGGGGCCCTTTGTCCTACGACAGCGTCCCGGCCGCGCCGCGCGCCCCTGTGGGCCAAGTCCCCGCGCGCACTCACTCACCCACGGTGACCAGCGTGTCGAAGTCCTGAAGGCGGTTGGCAGGCGGCTCCGGCGACCGCGCCTCGGGGCTGGGGCAGAGCGCGGGCGCCCAGTCCGGGGTCTCCTCTGCCACGGCCTCCTGGGCCAGCCCGGGCGCCTCCAGGGGACGCACTCAGGTCCGGGGCGCCGGGCCGGGCCGGAGCGCTCGGGGAGACGGGCTTCTGGTTACGCAGCCTCGGAGGGCGGCGCGGCGGCATCAACGGAGGCTCCCCATGCGCGCCATGCGGCTTGTGGAGGCCAGGACTCCGCCCACCCGGCCCGGAGCCCGCAAGACGCCCACGCGCCTTCCGGTGCGCGCGCAGCCCGGTCCGGCTGACGGAGCGGCGGGGACAAGGGCTGGGCGGCGCTCACTGCACGAGCAGCAATGGCCCCAAGTGGGAGCAGCCGCCGGCCTCGGGGGGCGGGCACGGAGCGCCGGGAGGTGGCGGGGGCCGCGGCCCGGGCTTGTAGAGCGAGGTGGGAGCCCTGCACATTCCCAGTCTCGCGCCCCCTGCCTCCTGCAGCTCGGTAGCCGCGTGTGCGTTGAAGAGGCGGGCGGAAGCCTCCTGGGCGAGGCCTGGGGCTGGGGGCGTCGCCTTCGCACGCGCTCCGCCCCTGCCGCGATCCAACCCAGGAGCCGGAGACCTGGGCGTGCCCCGCCACCGTGGGCAGGCGCGGCCCTGGGGAGGTGCTCACGCGCCCGAGGCGTCCCTCGGGTGGCACCCAGGACGACCTCTCACCGCGACCGACCGCCCCGACCCTCTTAGGCGCAGAGGCGCACAGGTCCAGACCCAGCTACTCCGGAGGGAGGAAACATTTTACAACCTATTCTCTCTTGTCTTTGAAGCCTGCTAGCTAAAAGCTTCATCTGCATAGTAAAACTTTGGTCTCCACCACCTCTTATCCCAACCCAGACATTCCTTTCTGTGATCCCAGGTCTTCAGATAAACTCAACCAACTGTCAACCAGAAAATGTTTAAATTCACCCATAGCCTGGAACCCCCCTTCCCCCATCCCCCCACCCCAGCCCACCACTTCTACTTGTCTCTTTTCTGGACCAAACCAATGTATTTCTCAAATGTATTTGATTGCTGTCTCATGCCTTCCTAAAATGTATAAAACCAAACTGCACCCCAACCACCTTGGGCACATGTTCTCAGGACCTCCTGAGGGCTGTGTAATGGGCCATGGTCAGTCGTATTTGGCTCAGAATAAATTTCTTCAAATATTTTACAGAGTTTGACTCTATTTGTTGACACCTTTTCTTAGCTACTACAAGATGTTCTTCAGAAAAAGGATGGCGCAAACTGAGAACAAGTAAGACGTGGATTCAGAAAGTTAGGAGATCCGGTGGAGGAGAGAAGTGCAGTTGGTGGCCAGGGTGACAGCCATTCACCAGGTTCCATAGGCAAACAGTTCATGTTGGAGATGGGGTTCAAGAGATGCTAGACGGAGCCATCCAGGAAGAAAGAGCAGGAATGAACGGACAAAAAGTATGGGAGTTAGAAAAACTGATGAGTTGAGGGGCACATGGTAGGCCTTTTGGAACACTGGGATAAAATAGTTTCAGGCACTAAGTAAATTGTATATAAAAAGAAGGCAGCCCAGTGCAGTGGCTCATGCCTGTAATCTCAGCAACTCCAGAGGCCGGGTTGGGAGGATCACTTGAACTCAGGAGTTTGAGGCTGCAGTGAGCTATAATTGCACCACTGCACTCCAGCCTTCTAGCTTGGGTGACAGACCCTGTCTCCAAAAAATAAAAAGGCAATTACTAACTCCAGGAAAAAGGAAAGAAAGAAAACATAATCATTGTAGTCACTGGTTCATCTTTGAATATCATTGCAATGGTCATCATAACAGAAACACTGATGATTTCTTAAACCAAATATTGTGACCTAAATGTTTAAAGAATGTGGTAGGAGGGAAAGGACATTTGTGATTGGATGGAAAGGCAGGCAGAAGAGTGTCACAGTCTGAGGGGTTCTTCTTTCCTGCTGCCCCCCAGAAGCCCAATGCACCGAGAACAGCAGATGTTGCAGCAAAGAAGGAGGTTAATAATTGCAGGGACTGCTAATTGAGGAGAATAGGAGAGGTTTCTCAAATCTGTCTCCCTGAAAAGTTGGAAACTATGGTTTTTCATGGTACTTTCGTGGGCAGAAGGCTGGGGAACTGCAACAATTGATTGGCTATGGATGAAATCTCAGGGGTGTCTAAAACAGTCTTTGTGCAGGTGAGCTAGTTCCCAGGAGCGGGTATCTCAGGACCAGGTGGCATCTCTTGGTCTGCCAAAATGCTAAATCTGAAAAATATTTCAAAGACCATTGTTTAGGTTTTACAATAGTAATGTTATCTACAGGAGTAGTTTGGGAAGTTATACATCTTGTGATCCCTGGTTACGTGACTCTGCTGCAGTGAACAACTTACATGAAAACACGCTAAGTGATGGCAGGTCATTGATTAACTATGCCTATTCTTTAGCAAAGTTCAAGCCCCTACGGTAATTCTCACCTTGTTTTCTGAATGTGGCTTTAATCTGCAGTCAAGGAGTGGGGTCAGTTTCCTTGCCTCAGAGTTTAACTCTCTCTCTCTCTCTCTCTCTGTGTGTGTGTATAAATATATATATACAATTGTTATTTATTTATTTATTTATTATTTTTTGAGATACAATCTTGCTCTGTTGTGCAGGTTGGAGTGCAGTGGTGTGAGCTCGGCTCACTGCAGCCTCAACTTCCTGGGCTCCAGTGATCCTCTCACCTCAGCCTCCTGAGTAGCTGGGACTACAGGTGCACACCACCATGCCTGGTTAATTTTTGTAAATTTTTTGTTGAGAAGGGGTTTCAGTATGTTCCTGAGGCTGGTCTCCAACTCCTGGGCTCAAGCAATCCTTCTGCCTGGGTCTCCCAAGGTGCTGGGTGGCACCATACCTGGCTTCAAATTTTAACTATAAACTAACTTCCTCACACAGTTATCTTGGCTGCCACAGTAGAATAAGCAAAAACAAAACAAAACAAAACAAAACAAAACAATTTAGCCTGTGAGGTTTAATGGAAAATGGAGTCAGTCACATTAGATTTCTCACATTTGTTTTTCTTTTTCTTTTTTTGATGGAGGGGATGCTGTTTGGAAGAACATGATGTCACTGCCAATGCTGAATTAACTTGGTGGTCTGGAATACACAATCTGCGAACATCAGTCTCTGTTTTTGTTTTTGTTTTTGAGATGGAGTCTTGCTCGGTCGTCCAGGCTGGAGTGCAGTGGCACGATCTCCGTTCCCTGCAACCTCTGCCTCCTGGGTTTAAGCGATTCTCCTGTCTCAGTCTCCCAAGTAGCTTGGACTACGGGCACTCACCACCATGCCCAGATAAATTTTGCATGTTTAGTAGAGATGGGGTTTCACCATGTTGGCCAGGCTGAGCCTTCAGAGGGAGTGTGGCTCGGACCGCACCTTCATTTCAGACTTCTGGTCTCTAGAAACGTGAGAATGCACATTAATTGAGACGCATTCAGTGTCTCAATTTATGGTACTTTGTTAAAACAGACCTAGGAAAATAATACTTCCAATCAGAAGGACAGAACAAACAAGTGGAATTTTCAACACAACACAAAATTGGAGGTATGTACCTTTTTTAGCAGTAATTGTGTATTAACTTGCTCTTCCAAAGTGGTGGTTTGGAGAATGGATAAGCCCAAGTGTCAAGGATGAAAATAATGATCAATTGAACTCCAAATGGACTATAAACCAATTTCAGCCTGTCAATATAACATGGGTAATTATTTAGTCTTCATGTTGATTTAATATTTGCTTTAATAGAATGAAAAAATATAGGTACACTCACAACTAGGGGCCCTAATCAATGATCATTTATCATGAGCATTTGATTTTCAACACATTATGAATTACATGGTGGTATAGTCAATGCAGCTCACAGTAGTGGCTTTGAATCTGCATTGCCCCTGGCCATATGACCTTCAACATATTTTGAGGTTGGGGGAACAGGAGGAATATTTTTTACCAATTTTGTGTTTGAGCCAATATGGTTGTTTTTGAAAGGGCTATGTGACCCTCTGTGGAAATAAAGTTGATTTGTAGCTGAACTGGACAAGCTCTATCTATCTCTCGCAACTACTAGAGGTCTGGTCTTTGACCCGTGGTCAGTGGGTTTTATGAGATGTTGCTTAAAGTCTCATACTGGGCTTGGTAATTGTAGAATTGAGTGGTTCTATGCTTTGCATGGTGGGATAAGATTTCTTTTTTAAAGTTTTTAATTTTAATTTTTAATCTTTGTAGATACGTAGTAGGTGTACATATTTATGGGGTACATGAGTTGTTTTTGTTTTTTTTGAAACAGAGTCCGGCTCCGTCACCCAGGCTGGAGTGCAGTAATGTGGTCTTGGCTCACTACAACCACTGACTCCTGGATTCAAGCGATTCTCCTGCCTCAGCCTCCTGAGTAGCTGGGACTACAGGTGTGCACCACCATGTAAGGCTAATTCTTGTATTTTTAGTAGAAATGGGGTTTCGCCATGTTGGCCAGGCTGGTCTCGAACTCCTGGCCTCAAGTGATCCACTGGCCTTGGCCTCCCAAAGTGCTAGAATTACATGCACAAGCCACCGTGCCCAGCCTTACATGAGATGTTTTGATACAGGCATGCAATGTGAAAGAAGCACATCATGGGGAATGGGGTTTCCATCCCCTGAAGCATTTATCCTTTGAGCTACAAATAATCCAATGACATTCTTTAAGTTCTTTTAAAATGCATAATTAAGAAATCCCTTGGTTGGGCTCAGTGGCTCATGTCTGTAATCCCAGCGCTTTGGGAGGCCAAGGCTAGCAGATCACCTGAGGTCAGGAGTTCAACACCATCCTGGCCAACATGGTGAAACCCCGTCTCTACTAAAAATACAAAAAAATTAGTCGGGCATTGTTGCACGCACTTGTTGTCCCAGCTACTCAGGAGGCTGAGGCAGGAGAATTGCTTGAACCCGGGAGGCAGAGGTTGCAGTGAGCTGAGATCATGCCACGGCACTACAGCCTGGGAAACTCCATCTCAAAAAAAAAAAAAAAAAAAAAGGAAGAAAGAAATCCCTTGAGGGTCAATTTCTTTACTGATGGCTTGCAACTGGCCTAACCACTTGTGAAGTCAGTATGGCTTCACTATATCTAGGTGGTTCAATTCATGCATCAGTACGAACCCTGGGAGCTTGCACAAGGTTGTCTCTGTACCCCAATGCTGGCCTGCGCACACACTTTTTCTCTCTCTTGCTGTGCTGTGTCCTTCAGTGTTAAATAAAAGCTGTACCACTTCACACCCACTAGGATGGCTACGATTCACAAAATCTAGAAAATAGCAGGTGTCAGCCAGGATGTAGAGAAATGGGAATCTTTGTGCATTGTTGGTGAAAATGCTCAATGGTGCAGCCCCTGTGCAAAACAGTGTGGTGGTTTCTCCAATAATTAAACACAGAGTTAGCATAGGATCCAGCAATTCCACTTCTGGGTATATACTCAAATGAATTGAAAGCAGGGTCTCAAAGAGATACTTGTAAACCTATGTCCGTAACACTGTTATTCACTGTAGCCAAGAGGTGGAAGCAACCCAAGTGTCTATCAGCAGAGGAATGGATAAACGAAGTGTGGTCCATCCATACAATGAGAAATTGTTCAGCCTTAACAAAGAAGGAAATTCTGACACGTGCTACAATGTAGATCAACCTTGAGGACATTATGCTAAGTAAAATAAGCCAGGCTCAAAAAGACTAATACTCTGAGTCCATTCATATGAGGTCTCTAGAGTCATCCAATGCATAGAGACAGAAAGTAGAATGGTGGACACTGGGCGCTGGGGGAAGGGAACATGAGGAGTTAGTGTTTAATGGGGACAGAATTTCACCGAGGATATTTAAAAAAGTTCTGGAGGTAGGTGGTGGTGTTGGTTGCATAACAGTGTGAATCCACTTAATGCCACTGAACCGTGCACTTAAAAATGGTTAAAATGGTGAGTTTTATATTATGTATATTTGACCAAAATAACAGATAGGTAGATACATAGATGATAGATACATCATACATGATAGATCATAGCTGGGTGATGATGATACATAAATACATAGATAAATGATAGGTGAGACAGATAGATGATAGACAGGTGACAGATGATAGATGACAGATGGCTGGATGATAGGTAGATATATAGATGGTAGATAGATGATAGAAAAATAGATAGATGATAGGTAGATGATAAGTAGATAGATAGATAATAGGTAGATTATACACAGATGATAGATAGAAGGGTAGGTAGATGATACATAGGTAGATAGATAGCCTCCAGGACAATGGGAGAATAAATGTCTGTTGTTTAAGCCCCATAGTCTATGGTATTCTGTTATAGCACCTTGAAATGGACTAAGACACCTCATAAGAAGAGATGAGGACACAGACACACACAGAGAGACGACTGTGTGAGGACAAAGGGAGAACACAGAGTTTACAAGCCAAGGAGAGAGGCCTCAGGAGGAACCAGCCCTGCCCACACCTTGATCTCAGACTTCCAGCCTCCAGGATTGTAAGGAAATAAATTTCTGTTGTTTAAGCCCCTCAGTCTACAGTCCTTTGTTATGGCGGTGCTAGCAAAGGCATATACCTTCTCCTTCCCCTCTCCTCTGATAAATACCAATATCTCAAGAGAACTTGGAGGCAGCTGTTGAAGAGAGCTGAGCCACAATGTTGAAAGTTATTGGGTCCCTGATTCAGGACTTGAAAGAGCCATCACCAGCCAACCGGAAACACACACTTTGGGCTTAACACCAGGTATTTGTTTAAAAAAAAAAAAAAAATACGGGCTGGGTGCGGTGGCTCACGCCTGTGATCCCAGCACTTTGGGAGGCCAAGGCGTGCGGATCATGAGGTCAGGAGATCGAGACCATCCTGGCTAACATGGTGAAACCTCTTCTCTACTAAAAATACAAAAAAATTAGCTGCGCGTGGTGGCGGGCGCCTGTAGTCCCAGCTACTCGGGAGGCTGATGCAGGAGAATGGCGTGAACCTGGGAGGCGGAGCTTGCAGTGAGCCGAGATCACCCCACTGCACTCCAGCCTGGGCGACACAGTGAGACTCTGTCTTGAAACAAAACAAAACAAAACAAAAAAAACAAAAAAACACTGAGATTTTGGGTTCATTCATCAGCTTAAGCAGCTTTTCATGGCCCTAACTAACAAAGCATGTTTTACATAACAGGTACTTTGCCCATAGTTAAGTTTATCAAGATCAAATGATGATGTGCTACACCTGTGCTGTAGATTTCTTATCAATACACTCTTTCCTTGTGTCCTGTGAGAGTCAGCTTCACTGCAGGGCTGCTGCTACCAGCTGCTGTGGTCCTAGTCTTGGTATTCTTGTCTAATTAATGAGGGTTCCCATTAAACTAGACTCCAACTGTTTTGACTTCCAGAATTGCTTTAGGAGAGTCTCTGTGGTCATTAATAAGGTGAGACCTTTTGGTTCCCAATACAAAGAGAGAAGATAACTTATTTTCTAAAGCATTTTTTCCCATAAAGCTCTCTATTCCATTACATTTTAAAGGGCATTTCAAGACATGATGTATGAAACAGAGAACAAAATCTGTATGGTTCTGCAGGAAAGGGCATGCATAACTAGAGAACAACTTGGAAATGATGTGGAAAAACAGCAATCTACTTTTCTTTAAAAAAATTAAAGGCTTATGCTTCACATAAATTCATGTCGATCTGCCAGGCATTATTTGGTTATAATGTCTGAGACATTGCATGGATTTACTGGTACCTAAAATGTGGATTTATTCTTAAGAAGCATGCAGCTCTACAATCTAGTACAGTGAAAAGTTGGGCACTCACAGAGTTATGCAAGACAGGATATGATGTGGGCTTAAGAAAGGTGTTGAGAGCTAGGAGTAGAGATATGGAAGAAAAAAAGTGTAATATTTTCAAGAAAGAGTAATTAGTTTGTAAGTGGAGGCTACTTTTATTGTTTTTTTTAAATTTTGATGTTTTAGTCTTATGTTTTTTGAGACAGAGTCCAGCTCTGTTGCCCAGGATGGAGTGCAGTGGTGTGAGCATAGCTCACTGCCATCTTGAACTTCCAGGCTCAAGTGATCTTCCCACATCAGTTTTCTGAATAGCTAGGACCACAGGCATGCACCATCATGCCTGACTAATTTTTAAATATTTTGTAGAAACTGGGTCTCCCTATGTTACCCAGGCTGGTCTCCAACTCCTGGGCTCAAGTGATCCTCCTGTCTTGGCTTCCCAAAATGTTAAGATTACAGGCATGAGCCACTGCGCCAGGCCAACACTGTTTTTAATATATGACTTGTAAGGCAAGTTGGGGGGCATTAATTCCTTATTAAGATGTACTGAGTTGAATAAAAGCCCCTCCAACCACCAACCTCCCAAAATATATGTCCAAGTACTAAGCTCCAGATTTTGTGAATGCAAACTAATTCGGATAAGGAGTATTTGCATGTAATTAAGGTAAGATTCTTGAGATTAGATCACTCTAAATTACCCAGGTGGCCTTTAAATCCAATGACCAGTGTCCTTCTAAGAGACAGAAGAGGAGACACAGAGGAAAAGGTCACGTGGAGACGGAGGCAGAGACTGTAGTGATGTGGCCAAAAGCCCAGGGACACCTGGAGCCACCAGGAGCTGGAAGAGGCAGGAATGATCCTCTCCTAGAACCTCCAGGGGGAGCGCACCCCTGCCCACATCTTGATCTCAGATTCCTGGTCTCCAATACTGGAAAAGAATAAACATCTGTTACTTTATGCCATCCAAATTGTTGTTATTTGCTACAGCATCCATAGGAATTAAAAACCTAAAGGTATGAATTTTATGTTGCTGTCAAAAGGCTTCTTCTAGGATAAGTAGATATTTCACCTAGATGGTTGCAGCTTTTTCTCCTCTTCATTGGGCTCGGAACTCAGTTGATGTCCTCCATCCTCCTATCTCAATATTGATTTTACTTACTCTTTAATCCTAACAATGAGCCTTTTTATATTGCTTAATTAAATATCAATGTCTTTCTCGTCAACATGAGACCAAAAACCTTTTTACCTAGGGCCTGAGAAAGAGCAGTATTTCTCCTCCTCCTCCTCTTCCTCTTCTTCCTCCTCCTTCCTTCTTCTCCCTCTTGTTAGAGATGGGGTCTCTCTCTGTTGCCCAGCCTAGAGTGCAGTGGCATAATCCTAGCTCACTGCAGCCTCAAACTCCTGGGCTCAAGTGATCTTCCAGCCTCAGCCTGCTGAGTAACTGGGACCACACATGTGTGCCACTATGCCCTATTTTTTTCATTTTTTACTTATTTATAGAAATGAGGTCTCACTATGTTGCCAGGCTGGTCTCATACTTCTGGCCTCAAGTGTTCCTCCTCTTTGGCCTCCCAAAGCACTGGGATTACAGGTGTGAGCCACCATGCTTTGGCATGGTGGGGTATGCAGTAGGAGAGCAGGGGTGGTGGCAGTGTCTCCATATGTACTCTCACAAAAACTGGTGTGGGCGGATACTGGATGCCTACTTATTTAGGGGCATCTAAATTCCTGTGCTAAATTAGAAAATAGAGGCAGCTCTTGAAAGGAGTGATGGCGTGAAGGAGAAATGCTTGGACCAACCACCACACAACCCTTATAAATAATTGATACCCTTGGTTTTGATGCCACGTCCTCTTCAACAGTTGTTGGTTGAAATGACACATGATTCCAGGTGAGCTTTTCCAGATAAATTGCCCTGGAACTTCAGACTTTGTCGGGTGAATCGCTGTGGAATTTCAGAATGCGCTGGAGTGTCTAAGATGGGCATGTCCAATATTCAGCTCAGTGTGGGGAAACTGGTGGTGGCCAGGGCTGGTTGCAAGCTGAGTTGTAGGGGTGGCAGTTCACCTGAGAAACAAGAAAACATGCAAGTCCTGGTTCATGAGGAGTGATTTCACAAATAGTGACCATGGAAGTCAATGTTGAAAAAACAAATAGATTCAGGGAATAAGGGTGCAGGTTTGTTACATGGATATGTTGCCTATGGGGATTGGCCTTCTGTCCCCCAAACAGTGAACATAATACCAGACAGGTAATTTTTCAACCCTCATCCTCTCCCACCTTCCCCCTTTTAAAGGTGTCCAGTGCCTGTTATTCCATTCTATAGGTCCATGTGTACCCATTTTTAACTCCCACTTATAAGTGAAAACATGTGGTATTTGATTTTCTGTTTCTGAGTTTTCTCAAATATCTCAAATATTTGGGATATTGACCTGCAGCTCTTTATGTTGCTGCAAAAGATACAGTTTCATTCTTTTTTATAGATGTGTAGTATTCCTTGGTGTGTGTATACCACATTTTCTTCATCCAATGAACACTTATGTTCATTCCACGATTTTGCTATTGTGAATTAAGGTGCAATAAAAATGTAAGTATAGGTGTCTTTTTTGATAATTTCTTTTCCTTTGCATAGATAATCATTAGTGGAGTTGCTGGGTCAAAGGGTAGATCTATTTGTAGCTCTTTGGGAAATCTACATACTGTTTCCTATAGAGGTTGTACAATTTACTTCTCACCAAGTGTATAAGCGTTCCCTTCTCTCTGCACTCTTGCCAACTTTCATCTGTTGTTTTTGGAAGTCAATGTTTTTCTACAAGACCTGCATATTGGCTATAAATAAAAGTGATACCTTGGAAGAGAGTCTATTTCTGGACAGCCAGAGAGGGAAATGGGAATGATCAGGAAACATACCGGGATTATAAGAGAGCTTCATTATTTTGGTCTGGCTTGAGTCCGTAAATGGAGTAGCCTCTTAGTGGAACAAAATGTCCTCCATTGTAATGGTAGTTGCCAGAGGCAATAACAGTGAAAGAGCCATTTAAAAAGTCAAAACCAGAGGAATCATTCGACTAGAACCTTCAATGGCTTTGAGTCACTATGCCAGACAGCTCAATTATCTTATCTCTGCCGTGAAAAGCCGTCTTTTTCTTGTACTTACATCTCTTGAACAGAATCTCACATAAAACATGCCCTAATTACACAGTCCCTATTAGACACTACACCAGGGAGTGCTTGGCTTTGATGGTGCCCAGATTGTCTGAAGTCTGCAGAAATCCACTGCAGGCAGAGGCATTTGGGTGGACCATGTTCCCAAGATTATCACTTTGTAAAATATGGCTCTTGAGAGAGCAAATTTGCATGTAGGGTATTCTGAGGAACCAGTGTTGTACTGCCACCCTAAGGGTCCCTTATGGCAATGCCTGAGTTATGTGTAATTACAACAGCCATGGGTCTAGAGCTTAAGCCTCCTGCTCCCATGGAAACAATGCATTCAAAGGTTGTAAGGCACCTTTGAGATTTTCTAAGCTGGCTACCTAGTCCTATGCAGGAGAAAGATGAAGTCTAACAAAGCCAAGTGATTTTCAGCCACACAATGTGTACCTTGATCTAGGGTCAGGTTATTCAGCCTTCTACTACACCAAGTTTTAGAATACAATTTTTATTAGGTGGGATTTAATTAATGTCACTGATGTATAAAAGTAAAAAGAACATGTTACAGATGTAAGATATATAGATTATATATTTATCTGTATACATAAGAGAAATAGATGGACAGATGGATAGATAGACAGATGGATAACTAGAAGATAGAAAATTACGCACATACATTCATAAATACAAATATACATAGATGGATAGATAGATGATTGACAGACAGAACAATATAGGTAAATGTAGATAGATGATAGATGATAGGAAGATAATAGGTAGATGGATGTTAGAATAGATGACAGACTAATGATAGGTAGATAGAATAGATAGATAATGAATAGATGATAGAAAGACAGATAGACAATAATAGGTAGGTAGATAGATGATAGATGGAATAGATAGATAGATGGTGGATGGATATATGGAATAGATGATAGATTATAGATGGAATGAACGGATAGATAGAATATAGTAATAGAATGCATCTACCTGAAAATACAAGAGAGAAGAAAAAGAGATTGGGAGTTTTTCCACTCTATAACTTTGGGGCAAAGAAAACAGCATTAATGAAAAAGCAAAGAATGGGAAAATAAAAAAATTTTATTCAGAACCACCCTTCCAGCAAAAGAGAATGCAGGGCCAGCAAAATATTAAGCATTTCCTACTCACTTGTGTAGGCCATGGGAACTATTACGAAAAGGTGGATGTTGCATGTTTCAGTATATTTTTTGTTGTTGTTCTTGTTTTTTGAGACGGACTCTCACTCTGTTGCCCAGGCTGGAGTGCAATGGCGAGGTCTCGGCTCGCTTCAGCCTCCGCCTCCTGGGTTCAAGCAATTCTCTTGTCTCAGCCTCCCGAGTAGCTGAGATTACAGGTACATGCTGCCACGCCTGGCTAATTTTTTGTACTTCAGTAAAGATGGGGTTTCACCGTTTTGCCCAGGCTAGTCTTGAACCCCTGAGCTCAGGCAATCCACCCCCCTTGGCCTCCCAAAGTGCTGAGATTACAGGTGTGAGCCACCAAGCCCGACCTCAGTACACTTTTAATATACACAGAGCTTTGCCACATTTTGGAGGGTTGCCTACTATTGCAATTTCTGGATTTTTATTTTATTTTTTATGTTTGTGTCTCTCCCTTTTAGTTTGATGTAATGCAATTCAATAGATTTTCTCATTAAAATAAAATCTCAGCCTCTCTCCATTGCATAGGATGAAGCAGGCATGACATAGAGCAAGCTCACTGGCTGGATTCAGACCCTTGAAGGAGGCCAAGCGCGGTGGCTCGTGCCTCTAATCCCAGCACTTTGGGAGGCTGAGGTGGGCGGATCACTTGAGGTCAGGCGTTTGAGACCAGCCTGGCCAACATGGTGAAAATCTGTCTCTACCAAAAAACCCCCAAAAATGAAAATACAAAAAGTAACTGAGTGTGGTGGTGCGTGCCTATAGTCCCAGCTACTCGGGAGGTTGAGGTGGGAGAATCCCTTGAACCTGGGAGGTGGAGGTTACAGTGAGCTGGGATCACGCCACTGCATTCCAGACTGTGTGATGGAGACCCTGTCTCAAAAAAAAAACAACCCAAAACAGACCCTTGAGAAGTGAGCATTTTGCAGTGTTCCATTTGGGAGCTGGCTATTCTGCTTCCTCCTAACATCCCAAAGGACACAGGATGGCCTGAGCTCCCAGGTACCCTGGGTTTCCCAGTAAGAATTCCAGGGGTGGTGAGAGAAATGCAAATTGTCTCTGCAGAGCAGCAGACCCCGGAGCTTAAAGGCTTCTCTCTGTTCACAGATTGCTGCATGGAGATGAGAGGAAATAGAGGGTGAACAGATCTCCTGCTATTGCACATGCTACTTTTGATTTCCCAGCTGGTGTTTGAAGGCTGTGCAAGGTGTTGGATTGCAGGATGATGGAGAACGGGATCACTGTGAATCCATGACCCTGTGGCCGTTTGCATCGACTCAGCCTTCCTGCAGATACTAACTTTCATTCCCCTCTGCAGCTATGCATTGGTTTTCTGCATACCACTTGGAATTTATGTTGGCTCTGAGTCATCCGACTCTCACATGAGAAAGAACCAAATAATGACCTGTTATTTTAAAAGAAAGTATCTGCATATGGCTTCTTGTCTGCCGAATGTTGTACATTAGGCCTTTTTTTTTTATTGAGTTTCAGATAAACCCCTGAATTAATTCTACAGGCAAAGGCATTGATGTTAGCACCATTTGATCACTTGAATGCACGTCATAACAGCATTTTAACGTGCTTACAGCAAGGGGGATGAGACCATATCAAGGATGCACTTGGTCGTTATTAAGGTTAAAAACAAGATAGCTGGGTGCGGTGGCTCAGGCCTGTAATGCCAGCACTTTGGGAGGCCGAGGCTGAAGGAAGAGAAAGACCCTCTCATATTATTTTATATTGTTTTATACTCAGTACCTGTTTTAAGAAAAAACAACAAGGAAGTAAAACCAAAGACAGGCAGCCCGGCGCCAGGCCTGAAACCAGGCCTGGGCCTGCCTGGCCTACACCCAGTAGTTAAAAATCAGCTCATAACTTAGAAACTGATGTTATTCATAGATTCCAGACACTGTATAGAAGAACATTGTGAAACTCCCTGCCCTGTTCTGTTTCTCTCTGACCACTGGTGCATGCAGCCCCTGTCACGTACCCCCTGCTTGCTCAAATCAATCACGACCCTTTCATGTGAAATCTTCAGTGTTGTGAGCCCTTAAAAGGGACAGAAATTGTACATTCGGAGAGCTCGGATTTTAAGGCAGTAGCTTGCTGATGCTCCCAGCTGAATAAAGCCCTTCCTTCTACAACTCGGTGTCTGAGAGGTTTTGTCTGCGGCTCGTCCTGCTACAAGGTGGGTGGATCACTTGAGTCCAGGAGTTTGAGACTAGCCTGGCCAACATGGAGAAACCCTGTCTCTACAAAAAATACAAAAATTAGCCAGGTGTTGTGGTGTGTGCCTGTAGTCCCATACTCAAGAGGCTAAGGTGGGTGGATCTCTGGAGCCTGGGAAGTCAAGGCTGCGGTGAGTGGAGATCATGCCACTGCACTCCAGCCTGGGTGACTGAGCAAGACTCTGTCTCAAAAAAAAAAAAAAAAAAAAGAAGAAAAGGAATGTACAATAGATTATTGTAAACTACAGTCACTTGCTGATCTATTGAACACTATGTCTTTTTTCCCTTATCAAAGTGTATATTTGCAAAGCGGGAGGATTTCTTGAGCTCAGGAGCTCGAGACCTGCCTGGGCAACCTAGTGAGACCCTGTCTCTACAAAAAAAAACAAAAGCCAGCCTGGCATGGTGGCATGCACCTGTAATCCTAGCTACTGGGGAGGCTGAGGTAGGAGGATCGCTTGAGCACAGGAGTTCGAGGTTACTGTGAGCTATGATCACACCACTGTACTCCAGTCTGGCAACAGAGCAGAATCCTGTCCCCCCGCAAAAAAAACAAAAAACCAAAAAAACCTAAGATATTTGCATCCATTAATCAAACTATTTTTATCTCCCTTCTCTGCTCCCTTCCCAGCCTCTGGTAGCCACCAGTCTACTCAGTACCTCCATGAGATCCAGGTTTTAAGCTCCCACATGTGAGTGAGAACACGCAGTATTTTTCTTCTGTGCCTGACTTATTTCACTTAACATAATGACCTCCAGTTCCATCCATCAGGCCTCCTTTTTTCACGGAAGATTTATTTTAGGAAACTTGCAATTGTGAGTTCTTTCTCTACCTCTTTGAGATGCAAATCTTCTCCCAAATTTTCTTCTAGCCTCTTCCTAGTTTTGCAACCCAGGAATGTCTTTCTCAAGACTTCAGAGCCATCCCTTTAAAATGCAATTATTGAAGGAGATGATACATCTGTGTCTCAGTTTTTGTAGAAGGGCAGGTTCCCAGTTTTGAAAAATTCCAATGAGCCAACACAGATAGCTTCACAGCATTTCCTAACCTCTTCCTGATGTCTCCAGTTCCTTCTCAGCATCTCACCCCGGCACTTAAAAACTCTCCAGCCTTTTGTTTCAACAAAGTTAAGCTCCTTCTCTCTTCCGTATTGCAATAGTCCTGACTGAGTCCTTCCTTGAAGGTTTAACTTGTCTGGTGCAATTTTTTTCTGACAATGTCCAGATCAAATGATCCCACAGAAACACTGAGTGTGATTTTAGCCTGAGAAGGGGGAGGGTGAGAAGATAGATTGGGAGGCAGCTGTGTAGGCAGGGGACTTGGCCACTCCCTAAACCTCTCCCAGTCTCATCTGTAAATGGAGTGCATAGGCAGCAGCTTCTCCCCCGAGGCTGGGGCGATGGAATCAGTTAGACTATTGAGGGCATCTGGAAGGGCATCTGCCTCAGGGTTAGTCCTCAGGGCACGGTGGCCAATGGGTTTCTTTTGGTTGACTGTTGACAATGCGTTTGTTGAATGGCAGCCTGCTCTAGGCGACGCTGAAGCCACAGAAAACACCGCAGTGGGAAAACCAGCATGAGCCGCTGCCCCCAAGGAACCTCGAAGTGCAGGCAGAGGACCAGCCATCCCAGCAGCACAGGTAAAGTGTGTCACCTGTCAGGTGGGCTTGGGGTGAGCAGATGGGGGGAGTGTGTGTGCAAAGGGGGTGTGAGTGTGTATGCGTGTGAGCACATGTGAGTGTGATGGCTAGTGTGACTGCATATGAGGGAGTGTGAACAAGCATGCGAGGGTTGTGTGCAAGTGTGTATGCATGTGAGAATATGTGTCTGTGGATGAGTGCATTTGAAAGCCTGTGTGTGTGTGTGTGTGTGGTCATGAGGGTAAGTTAGTGACTGAATACGCAGGATATATGAGTGTGCATGGAACATTGTCGGTGTGTGTGGCAAGTGTGTAGGTGTGTGAGGACAGGCAGAAGTGTGTCAGTGTTGTGATGATGGAAGTGTGAATGAGTGTATGAATGTGCAAAAAGGTATGGAGTGAATGTGCATGGAAGTGTGTGTGTCAACTATGAAGGCATGTAGTGTGTCAGTGTGTGAGTGTGCAGTGCATGTGTGTGGGAGGGTGAGCGTGTGAGTTAGTGTGACTGCTTGTGGGTGTGTTTATGAGTGTGTGCCAGTGGGTGTGAGTGTGAGAGCATGTTAAAGTGTGGTGTAGTGTGACAGTGTGTGTGTACTGTGACATTGTGTGGCTGTGTGTCAGTGTTTATGAATGACAGCATGTGAAAGTATGCATGTGTATATGGGTGCATACATGTAAGTGTATGAGTGTGCATGTGATGATGTAAGTGTAGGGTTGTGATGCATGAGTGTGAGAGTGGGTGTGTTTTTCAGTATATGACTGTGTATGTGTATTGGGTGTGGACCTGAGTGTGCTAGTGTGAAAGGGCAAGTGTAAAGGGCATGAGAATGCCAGACTGTGTGTACATGAACGAGTGGGAGTGTGTGCATTGGAGTGAGTGCGTGTGCCTGCGTGAGTGCACTCTCAAAAGCGTGGAAGGGTGCAAGCCTCCCCCACTAACTCCTGTTCCCTGCTGAAATCATCTTTCCCACCTCCTTCCCTGCCATCCCTACGGTGTATCCCATAAGAGTGCTGGCTTTCCTTCCCGGCACTCTGTCCTCTCCCCATTTCAGGCATCCCTGCACACCCGTTCTGTACAAGAAGGAGGCGCCTCTTCTCTGCATCCGTAGGTTCTGCACTCCAGGGGTAGCTCCCCACAGCTGCTCCACAGACCACCGCCCACCCCCCAATTGCTGCCCAGAGGGATGAGAGGGCTTACAACAGTGGGGACAGCTGGTGCCAGCCCCAACCCTACTAAACTTCCGTAGAGACCCTCACAGGGCTTTTCCATTGGGAAAAGTTGGGGAAAACCCAGGAACATTCAGAAGTGCAGTGACACCATGTCTTGGATGGCTTAGGAAGGATGCCGTTTATCCCGGGAGACAGGATTGAGTGCTATAGGGCTGGGCAGGGGGCTGTTTGAATAGCTGAGGTGAGAAAGTGGGGGAGAAAGTGACATAGCAGATAAAATACAAGGTAAAATAAAGTATAGCCATCTGAAGAAAGCATGCTGGACTCTATTAGGCAGATTTGAAGACTGTTCTGTGTGGGCAGTCATGTTATCTACCATGCCTGCCATTTTAAATTCCTATTTTCTTAGAATGTTATTATTCTAACATATATTTCACTATTTCAAAGCATAGAATTCGGTGGCATTTAGTACACAATACTGAACATTTTTGTCACCCTCAAAAAAGAATATCACCCCCATATTCATCAAGCAAAAGTTAATTTTAATTATTTAATTATTAAAAAAAAAAGACAGGCATCAGAATTTTGAGCCCTAGTCCACACTTTTTGTTTTGTTTTTTGTTTTTTATTTTTTGAGACAGAGTGTCGCTCTCTCATCCAGGCTGGGGTGCAGTGGTGTGATCTCGGCTCACTCCAACCTCTGCCTCCCGGGTTCAAGCGATTCTCGTGCCTCAGCCTCCTGAGTAGCTGAGACTACAGGCGCCCGCCACCATCCCGGCAAATTTTTGTATTTTCAGTAGATACGGGGTTTTACCATGTTGGCCAGGCTGTTCTTGAACTCCTGACCTCAAGTGACCCACCCGCCTCGGCCTCCCAAAGTACTGAGATTACAGGCATGAGCCACCACACCCGGCCTACACTTATTTTTGAAAAGCAATTCTTGATTTCATTTATTTTAAAAGGATCCTCTCTCTTCCCTCTGTTATGGTGATTTTTTTTGTGTGGCTTAAATAGTAAATTGAACCCACTAGATGGCACCAAACACTAGCATTTAAAAAAAAACCTTAAATCAGAAATCAATGATTTTTGACGCAATCTACTGTTCTTTCTTAGACCTTCATGTGAGGTTTAGCTGGGGGGGGGGGGGGGGGGCGGTGAAAAATGCATGAATGGCAATGTTTTTGCAATGGAAGGAGCTATCTGGTGCAGAGAACCCATCTATGTAATTATTATTGCGTCATAGGTCAACCAGGTGTGCTTAGAATGTGAGAAACATACAATTTCCCCATCATTTCCAGGTGAGGTCAACCAAAGATGAGTGAAACTGGCTCAGTCACCTGCTTGGGGCACTTCCAAGGTAAATGTTGCAGGCTCCCAGAGGAGAAAATTAAATACACAGGGATAATGAGACCGTGCGAATTTTTAAAAAATTTCATAATCCCAGTGGAATAGCTTATTTTTTTTTAAAATGGAGGTATTTACCTTTCTGAGCTATTATGAAAAAAAAAATGCATGGTATCAGTGGACACGTCTTTGTCTATAGGCTGTTTCTATTTTTTTTTTCTTGGTTACATGTTTAGGTTCATACGCTGCACTGTTTTTCAAAAGTTATCGTTTCACTTTGCACCTGACAATGTAGGAGGGTTGTAGCTGCTTTATATTCAGTGATTGTTATTGTCAAGCTTGAAAATGTTATTTATGCTCGTGGTCATGTAGGGATATCTCACTGTGTCTTTAATTTGCATTGCTCTGATCACTAATAATGATGAGTATCTTTGTTTATATACCTATTGGCTCCGTGTGTGTGAGTGTGTGTGTGTGTGTGTGTGTGTGTATTATTTTTCTGGGAAGTATTTGTTCATATATTTAGTCAGTAGTCTGTTGGGTTGCTTGTCTTTTGTAATTGAGTTGTTTATGTATTCTGAATATATAATAAATATATTTTATGTAATACTTTTCCTAGTATGTGACTTATCTTTTCTTTTATTAATGATGTTGTTTAAAGAGAATTTTGAATTTTGATGAAGTCCACTTCATCCATTTTTAAAAATATTATGATTCATGCTTTTTGTGACCTATCTAAACAATCTTTTCTTTTCTTTTCTTTTTTTTCTTTTCTTCTTTTCTTTTCTTTTCTTTTTTTCTTTTCTTTTCTTTTCTTTTCTTTTCTTTTGCAACCTCCATCTCCCGGGTTCAAGCAATTCTCCTGCCTCAGCCTCCCTAGGAGCAGGGATTACAGGTGCACGCCACTAAGCCAGGCTAATTTTTTTTTTTTTTTTTTTGCATTTTTTGTAGAGACGGGGTTTCATCATTGTTGGCCAGGCTGTTCTCAAACTCCTGACCTAAAGTAATCTGCCCGCCTCGGCCTCTCAGATTGCTGGGATTACAAGCATGAGCCACCATTCCCAGCCCTAAAAAATCTTTTCTATACCAAGTTCAAGAAGAGTTGTTCCTGTGTTTTCACCTAGGTGCTTAATACTTCAGCTTTTTCATTTATGTCTATGATACATTTTGATAAAACCTTCTAAATAGTGTGAAAAAAGGGTAATTTTTTTAATTCTTAAAAGAATACTCAGTTATTCTTACACCATTTCTTGAAAAGCTTATTATTTCCACATTGAGTCAATTGACCATGGATGTGTGGTTCTATTTTATATCATTGTTTTCCCTATCTGTCCTACTGCCTGTGACACATGACATTGATACTGTTGCCTTCTAGCGAGTCTTGAACTTAAGAAGCATATGTGCTCTAATTTTGTTGTTCTTTATCTAAATTACTTTGCTATTCTAGGTCCTTGGCATTTGCAGGTAAATTTTGGAGTTAGCTTGTCAATATAAAAAAAATCCTAATGAAACATTGATTGGCATTTCATTGAATCAATAGATCAAGTAAGAGGAAATTATTAGCTTAACAATGCCAATACTTTAAAATAATAGAGATGATATATCTCTCTATGTATTGGTCTTCATAAATTTCTCTCATCAACATATATATTTAAAAACTTTCGGTGTTCAAGTGTTGCATAGATTTGCTAAATCTGTCTCTCAGTACTACTTGCTATTGTAAATGACATTTAAAATAATTTGTTTTCCAACTTTTTGTTACTGGTATAATTTAATATATATATTTTTTGAGATGGAGTCTTGCTGTGTTGCCCAGGCTGGAGTGCAGTGGCGCAATCTCGGCTCACTGCAAGCTCTGCCTCCCAGGTTCACGCCATTCTCCTGCCTCAGCCTCCTGAGTAGCTGGGACTACAGGCGCCCAACATCATGCCCGGCTAATTTTTTTGTATTTTTAGTAGAGACAGGGTTTCACCGTGTTAGCCAGGATGGTCTTGGTCTCCTGACCTTGTGATCTGCCCGCCTCAGCCTCCCAAAGTGCTGGGATTACAGGCTTGAGCCACTGCGCCCAGCCTAATTTAATTTTTCAAATTAGCCATGTATTCTGTGACCTTCTAAATCCACTTATCATTCTGGTAGATTTTCTGCAGATGCTAGAGAATTTTCTACATGCAAGATCATGTCATTATGAATAAAAACTATTTTACTTCATTCCAATATATGCCTTTCCTTCCCTCCCTCCCTTCCTTCTTTCCTTCCTTCCACTGAATAGGATTCCAAGTACTATCTTAAACCTTTTTGTTTTACCCAAAAAGCTAGGCAGCTGCACCCTGCATTCGTGTTTCATCCTTGGTCTGCCTCAGTCATGAGGTGCTTCCTATAAATATGGCTGTCTCTGTGATTTCTCATTCAACACCATTTTCTCTAAATGTTGAATTTAGACTGGTTGCAGAGGAGCTCTTACCATGAGTTCATAGCACACTTTCCTCATTATTGCCAACAAGAAATATTTGTTTTGGACTTCTGGTTTCTCCTTCCATGGAGAACTGATTTTTCCTGGATATTAAAATTTGCAGCCAGGGTTATTTTCTCTGTCTTTTTCCACAGCCCTGTGTGGCTTCTACTGCTTGTGATTCTGAATATCTTCTATCTCTTATTCTCACAAAAGGGAAGACAGTGTTTCTGTTTTTCACCTTTATTGTGTTTTTTGAAATGATTTCCAAGTAGAGGAGAGTTCAAGATGGACTTTATTACACCATTTCTAACCAGAAATATTTCTCTTACATAAGCATTGTAGTAACAAGGTCTTGAGTCAGCTAGGAATAGTGGGTGAAGATGTAAAAAGACTTACACTGTTTCCATTTAGCAGTGGGGCTGACTTGGTGACATAAGAGGATTTCCTGATAGAGAAGAAGAAAACCAGAAAGGTTATATTTGTGAATTTCGTATCTTAACCAGCTCTTTGTAACTTTTAGTAATGTATGTTAATGTTTAAGCATAAAATGTAGCTATTTTAACTATCAGGAATTTTAGAACTAGCTTTCTTCCTGAATTGTAGTAAAAATCAACTATTTATGGAATGGGAAGCTTTGTCTAAATGAAAAAAGAAAAAAAGAAAAATCAGCGATTTAAAACTAAAATAGTATTATTTTTGCCTCTTTTCAGTGATTTCTGGTCTCTTTTTGTAACTTTAAAAAATTGTACTGTCACATCTGTGCTATTATATAATGCTGGTCGATTCTTCGAATAGTTTTTAGGATCAGATTGAGAACTGAAAGTCTATTCCAAACTATTCATAAATGCAAAAGCGATGGAGAATAGAAATCATCCTAACAGGACATTAAAATTATATTAATTTTCTGTTAAGCACTGAGTTTATGTTCTGTCTATATTGCAATAATATTTCTAAAATGAAAAATAAATAGTTTCAGGCTATTTTTGTTTGCATTAAGCATGAGAACCTACTCTGTCTTACACATTTTGAGGGAAAAAATTGCTTCTGATGGCAAGCATTAGAAATGTGAACATTAAATTATTTATATTCAGTGGGGGTACAGTTGAATAATAGCACATTATATGGGATCATTTAAAAGTAAATGGAAAACATTATCTGAATCCAAATATACAAATATATGCAAGTGGCATGCCATTGTGGTTCGGTTAAATAAATGCCCCTAGGAATTTTAAGAAAACGTGGGTTGCCAAATCAATTTGTGTTTGAACATTGAAAAGAACATAATAAGACCTAGAAGAGGGGGCATAGTTTTTTCGCGTTTTCAGAGTTGTGTTTTCTTTTAGTTTGGTTATGTACAAATTAAGATTGTGTCTTGAAGAGAGGCTATCATAAGTGTGTGTGGGGAGTGCGGTGGGTGGTGTGCGGTGGGAAAAATAAGGCAACATTTCCTCCCATTATTTTGGTCCATGTTTAAGGTTTTTATGCATTTTTAAAGTTAATTATATTTATTCTTCTGTTTGCCAGGCACCATGCGAGGTGCCGAGGATGCAAAATTGAGTAGTCTTCCATCGTGAGATTTCGAAACTAAAGAACACAGCAGGCAGACGGACAAATGAAAAGTCAGCAATGGCTGAATGGTGATGTGTGTAACGCACACATGTGATGTGTGATTGCTTGCAGACCATGGAGATTTGCATGCAATACCCAGAAAGCCCGTAGAAATAAAAGGACCTGTGAAATGGAGTCACGCGTTTTCTTTATTTTTTACATGTTATTTATTTCTTCAGTATTTCCAATACGCTCTCCTTCATGATTTTGCTTATTGCACGCTCTCCTTTTCATTCCTTCCTCCCTCCCTACCCTCCTTGCTCCCTCCATGCCTTTCTCTCTCTCTCTCTCCCTCACCCTTTGTCTATCTTTGTACATACACATAGGGAAGTATGAGTAAAACATACAATGGATTGAGTTTAAGGAATAATTTATAAAATTAATATCCATTACCCAGGTTGGAAAACAAAAAAAAAATACAAACCCAATAATGAGATGTCCAGTCATTCTATCTTTTGTATTGTTTTATTGTCTATGTAAATATCCCTCAACGATACATTGTTTAGTTTTGCCTGTTTTTGAACTTCACATAAATGGTATCATAGGGCATATAGCTTTGTCTGACTTGGTTCTTTCACTATTATGATTTTGAAATGCATTCATGTCGATACGTGTACATGGAGTTTATTCATATTCACTGCAGTTTTATTGTGTGAATCTACCCTATTTTATTCATCGAGTCCAACGTTGATGAGTGCATAGGTTTGTTTTCAGTATTCTCTGGTCATGGAAAACATGGGTATGAATATTTGCTCATGGGCTTTGGCTTTTTTTTTTTAATTGCAGGGCCCTAGAGAATGAGCATGTTCAAGTTTACTAGAAAATTCTCACTGATTCCGAGGTGGTTGCGGGACTATTTTATTCTCACCAAAAAAATGTATACGAGAACTTGACTGCTTTCTATTCATACCAATACTTGGTGCAGCCAGACTATTAATTCTTGCCATCTGTTGGCAAGCAATTTTTTTTAAATTTGCATTTCTCTTATTATTATTGAGGTTAAGCATTGTTTTATAGATAGTCTGGCCACTGTTTATTCAGTCTCTCAATAAGTGGGTGTGTTCTTTTCAAGTTTGTGGATGTCGTGACAAAGCAATTTATAACTCGTACAGATACTTTTTAACATTTCTGCTTCCTTAAGTGGTCAAGAATATATCGTTATGCTTTTTATTAATTTGTATAAGTTTAAGAGGTACAGGTGCAATTTTGTTATAAATATATTACCTACTGCCTTCTGGGCTTTCAATGTATCCATCACCTGAATAATGCACATTGTACTCATGACAGAAATTCTCATCCCTCACCCCCTCCCACTCTCCCACCCTTTGGAGTCTCCAATGTCTATTTTTCCACTCTCTATGTCCATGAGTGCGCATTCCTTAGCTCCCACTTACAAATGAGCACATCTGGCATTTCCCTTTCTAAGTTATTTTACTTAAGATAATGGCCTTAAGTTCCATCCATGTTATTGCAAAAGTCATGGTTTCATTTATTTTTATGGGTGAATAGCAGTCCACTGTGTAGATGTACCACATTTTCTTTTTCAATTTTTTATTCTTATAGATTTATTTTATTTTATTTATTTTATTTTATTATTATTATTTTTGTTGGATATGAAGTCTCATTCTGTTGCCCAGGCTGGAGTGCAGTGGCACGATCTCGGCTCACTGCAACCTCTACCTCCTGGGTTCAAGCAATTTTCCTGCCTCAGTCTCCAGAATAGCTGGGACTACAGGCATGAGCCACCATACCTGGCTAGTTTTGTATTTTTAGTGGAGATGGGGTTTCACCGTGTTGACCAGACTGGTCTCAAACTCCTAACTTCAGGTGATCCACCTGCCTCAGCCTCCCAAAGTGCTGGGATTACAGGCGTGAGCCACTGCCCGGCTTGGCCTATGCTTTTTGACCAGCAACAACAGCCAATGATTTCAACCCTTAGACGGAGTGACCTGCTCCACTCCAAGGAAAACTTCCTGTTTCTGCCTGGCCAGTATTAAATCAAACAATAGCCCTCAGCAATTTAATGGGCAAATCACTCCTCTGCCATTAGCCAGGGGATCCACATTTATCATTTGAGAGATCAGCTGTTATTCTGTTCTTGGAACAACTCAAATTTTCTAAAACACAGAAGGCTCTCCGTATACCATCCCAAAGCCACCTGTCAATTGGGTTAACTGGTTAAGTGTCTTCTCTATTTCTTCTTTCCTGGCCGGCCCTAGCCAAGTGTCTTCTCAAACAATCGACTAGTGAAGTGTAAATATAAGTCATTCAGCTGACTCTTTCAGTTGCCTTTTGAGAATATCTTTTTAGAGTATGCAGATGGAGTTTGAAAATGGTCAACTGAAGTTTTTGTTGCTATGAGGAAGAATATAAAGGGACAATGTCAATGCTTCTCTTTCTTATTCTTTCTGATCCATTGGTTAAAAATTATCTTTTGAAAATCATTTTTCAATTCCCGAACAGCATTGTAAAGCTTACTTACCGTACCTTGTATAACAGCCACTCAAGTCCAGGCATGGCGACTCATGCCTGTACTCCCAGCACTTTGGGAGGCTGAGGCAGGAGGATGGCTTTAGGCCAGGAGCTCAAGACCAGCCTGGGCCACATAGTGAGATCCTATCTCTACAAAAAAAATTTTAAAAGTTAGCCAGATGTGGTGGTGTGTGCCTGTACTCCCAGCTGCTCAGGAGGCTGGGGTGGGAGGATCCCTTGAGCCTGGGAGTTCAGGGCAGCAGTGAGCTAAGATTGCACTGCTGCACTCCAGCCTGGGTGACAGTGTGAGACCCTGTACCTAAAAAACAAAACAAAACAAACAAACAAAACCCACTCAAAATGTTGCCAAAATCCAAATCAGTTTGGAAAGGGTGAAGATTTGTATCTGTGGAGATGTTCAATAATGCATTTAGTGGAGCAACAGTCTCGTGGAAAGAAGCGCAGGCATGAAAGAACACACTCTAGGTTCTGAAAGCGTTTCTAGAAGTCACAATTGTGTTCGATCAAGAACAGCACCTATGAGTATACGGATAGCTCTAAGGAGATTCCTTTGAAAGAGTCAAGATTCTTTATCTGTGTACTTTCACAGATTTAAATTAAACACGTGTATTTTAGAATAGTCAGTGTTGCCCTTAAATATCATGCTTGGTACTCCCCAGTACTAATAGTTTCTGTGGCTCTATGTGCAGAAAACACAGGTCTTTAAAATGGAAGTTTTGGGGCCAGGCGCAGTGGCTCACACCCTTAATCCCAGCACTCTGGGAGGTCTGAAGCAGGAGGGTGACTTGAGCCCAGGAGCTCGAGACCAGCCTGGGCAATATAGGGAGATCCTGTCTCTACAAAAAACATTTAAAAAATTAGCTGCATGTGGTGGTGCACACCTGTAGTCTCAGCTACATCTATGTGGTGGCTGAGATGGGAGGATGGCTTGAGTCCAGGAGGTTGAGGCTGAAATGAGCCGTGATCGTACCACTGCCCCCCAGACAGAGTGACAGAGCAAGACTCTGTCTCAAAAAAAAGGAAGTTTAAACGAATACATTTCTGCATTCTTTTTTCATCTCATACTACCAAATGGCAAATGAAGACACTTCATTTTCTTTACTCAATCCTTCAATAAAAATATGCTGGAGAATCAGATGCCTTTGTGTTTGTCGTTGGTTTTTATTTGGGGATAAATAAAGCATTGTTTATTTTCATTGCCCAAGAGTATTTTATGTATTGAATTTGCTTGAATTATTCTGAATTAATGACTTGCTTTTTTTATGAACAAATATGTTGAGCATAGGTCTAAGCTGCGTAGTATAATTTTTTTCTGGCCTCCTAAAAATTCAAAAGTTTTAAGAATATTTTTATTTTTTCTTTGTTATGAAAATAACATGAACGCCCTTTGGAATTGGTGATCTCCTGGGGAAGATAAAGTTATATACTTATAAATAAATAATAACTCAGGTTCAAGGATCACATAAACTTTCTACAGAGAAAAAAGCACGAGAAGTCAGCACAAGACAAAATTAAGCTGTATCTATAAAGTATCAAAAGTCACTAAGTGAAAAAAGCCAATTATGAATGTTTAATTGATGATTAAATTTTCATTTTTTAGCCTGTACACCTGGCTTGCTTTCTCATTCCACAAATTTGAGCAACTGTATATCTGTAGTACATAAATAACTGGGTGAGAAGCATAACTAGGCAATACAATATTATCTCCAACAATATTTTGGCTGTTTTGCCAAATAGAATGAGTGTATACTCATAGATCAGTAATTTTTCTCTTTGAATTTAAAAGACATTCAAAGAAATTTAGAGTGCATGAATAGAAGGCCTTAATATTTTCTCATTTTCCTACTTCTTGAGAACAACTTGTTAAATACTTGCACTGTATTGACCTTTAAAGATGTGCCCTTATGAGGGAGAAGTTTTTTGTTTTGTTTTTAGGCAGGGTCTTGCTCTGTTGCTCAGGCTGGAGAGCAGCAGGGCAATCACAGCTCACTGCAGCCTCCACCTCCTGGGCTCAAATGATCCTCCTGCCTTAGCCTCCTGAGTAGCTGGGCCTGCAGACTGTGCTACCATGCCTGGCTATTTTATTTTATTTTATATTTTATTTTATATTTTATTTTATTTTGTATTTTATTTTATTTATTTTATTATTTTATTTTTTGTAGAGGTGGAGTCTTTCTATGGTGTCCAGACTGGTCTCAAACTCCCAGGCTTAAGTGCTCCTCCAACCTCAGCCTCCCAGTGCTGGGATTACAGGCGTGAGTCACCATGTCCTGCCTGGAAGAAGTTAGATCCAAAGTTCCTTCAGGGAGGAATCCTTCTTCATTTTAAAGTTCTGTTTTCCCTTATTCCAGAGCCATGTATTAAAAAAATTAACATATCATTTTGCCTTTTGATTACCTGATTCTTCTGTTTGTCCCTCAGAATATTTTACCAGACATATAACAATATATGGCAATAATTAGACTCTAACTATTTGCTGTGAGAAACAAATGTATTTATTCATTGGTGTTTAATCTTGACATGAAAAGTAGTCAAAAACCATAATTTAAGCAGTTAACACATGATTTATTGGTAAAGGGAGAAAGTCTAACGTTGTAAATTATTTCTCACAGCAAAGTTAAAATCCACATATGCTTAATCTTTTAAGAGTTAATGGCTGGGCGCGGTGGCTCACCCCTGTAATCCCAGCACTTTGGGAGGCCGAGGTGGGTAGATTGCGAGGTCAGGAGATCGAGATCATCCTGGCTAACACGGTGAAACCCCATCTCTACTAAAAATACAAAAAATTAGCTGGCGTGGTGGTGGGCGCCTGTAGTGCCAGCTACTCTGGAGGCTGAGGCGGGAGAATGGCGTGAACCCAGGAGGCGGAGCTTGCAGTGAGCCGAGATCGCGCCACTGCACTCCAGCCTGGGCAACAGAGCGAGACTCCATCTCAAAAAAAAAAAAAAAAAAAAAAGAGTTAATCTTTTTCTTCCATTATTAAACAATAATAGAACTTCCCCAAAGAGAAGTGGGTGCACTAGCAAGGTAGAAATGGTTCCAAATGATGGATGACTGCACACTTGGCATTGACAATGAGTCCTAGCCTTCTGAAAGCTGCCTTGGCAATAACATCTATCAGCAGAGAATGTTTCATGGAAAGACACTTGCCATGCGTCCCCTTTTCTGGTTCATAAAGAGTTCAGCATGAGAAACTATCAGTCAGAGAGAGAGAAAAAAATATAGACATTTTCTTTTCCTGAGATGGAAATTTCATTGCTTAAATGATAAATATACTTACAGAACAGCCAAAATGATGGTGCTTTAAAAGACATCAAAACTAAAGCCAATTCTCTTTTCTGAAGGAAACATGAAGTTGTAATATTTTAATGCGGCTGCTGGAATTGTGTGTGCAAGTGCTTATAGAAAGATTGGGGACAGGACAATTTCTTAGGAAGGTGAAATTATGAAATTGAGTGAGTCCAGACCCTGGCAGCCCAAGTTCAGATTTGAAATGTGGTGTTCACATGCCACTTCATTAAGCTCTTTAAATACATTGAAATTAATGATCTAAGGTACATTTTGTTTAAAAACATGCTGCAAGCAGGGAAAAAAAATTAGAGGTGGTTACACAGATGACAAATGTTCTACATTGTAAATTTCTGGAAATTTGAAATCCATACAATGTGGCTCATGCCTGTAATCCCAGCACTTTGGGAGGCCAAGGCTGAAGGATCATTTGAGGTTGGAAGTTCAAGACCAGCCTGGCCAACATGGTAAAACCCCATCTCTACTAAAAATACAAAAATTAGCTGGAGGTGGTGGCAGACACCTGTAATCCTAGCTACTCGGGAGGCTGATGCAGGAGAATTATTTGAACCCAGGAGGCAGAGATTGCAGTGAACTAAGATCACACCACTGCACTCCAGCCTGGGCAACAGAACAAGACTCTATCTAAACAAACAAACAAACGAACAAAACAAAAAAACCCCGAACCCAACCAAAAAAATTTAAACACCAAAACACTGAGAATATATATATATAAATATATATATATATATATATATTTTTTTTTTTCCTATGAAATCAATGATGTATCACTTTGGGGTCTTTTACATATCTTTTCCATCTGTTTTTCAACTTATAGTAATAATCAGATCATCTTTCATAATTCAGGCATAGAATTTGTTATTTCTGGACCTTTTTTGATATTGATTTGCAATGTCACAAAATTTCTCAGTGTAGACTCTCAAAAACTGGCTATGAACATAGTATGATTCAAAATACATTTGCAGAATGGAGTTTCCATTTTTATGGTCCAAAGCAATTTATTTGAAGGGGACAAATTTGTAATTGAGATGGGATGGATGAGGGCTTTGTCAACTTTCTATGATAATACTTCATTATGGAGAAATGCATTAAAATTTCTAATATAGAGAAGTGTGATTTTCTGCATGTGTATCTTTTGTTATTTAAATGGAAGAGATATGGGGATTATTTCCCATTTATGAATTTTTAAAATTCAGGCCACAATGATGAAAGCAAGCAAGCATGAGGACGATTTGATAATTAGGACTTGTAACTTTCCAGGAGCTAGACCAAAACAAATTTGAGTCAAACATGGGGTCCAGTATTTCTCATAGCCACCTGTGTGTTGTCCTGAGTGGTAGCAGAGGTGCAACAGAAATGAAAATATGAAAGAGGAAAGATAAGATGTGGCTAAGAGGATAGGGAAAATTAGAACAAAATCAAAGGACAGAGAGAAAGACAGTAGAGGGATAAGTTGAAAGGAGAAATTTTAAATCAGGCTGCCACAAAACACAACTTCTTATGCTGTGAGCATGGAGAACTGTGATTTCCTAAGGAAGAAAATACTTCTATTTTCTGTGCATTATGGTCTACACTGTGTCGACTATTTTGTGCAAACATGTTGTTCTTTTTTACTTTTAGAAACATGTTGTTTCTCTTTTACCTTGAGGTAAAAGAGAACACAGACTAATAGCTTACAGGAAACAAATTCTCCCAGCAAAGTTATAACTGCTCTTAGCTTCTGCTTCTGCAGAGAGGCAGTGCTGAGTGCTGGAAAGAATCTTGGCCTGGGTTTTGGAAATTCTGGGCTCACAGTCCAACTCTATGATTTTGGGCTGTGTAAACTAAGAATTATCTTCTGGGAGCCATTTCTTCGATAGTACAATGGAAGTGAAACACACACACACACAGAGAGAGAGAGAGAGAGAGCGGAGGGGGGAGTTATTATTATTGGAGAAGTTTCTTAGCAGATATTTGAAGAGTGAGTTTTGCTCAGTTAGCTGAATCAGCCTCCACTGAATGGCTAAGCTCTAATTCTAGAAGAGTCTCTCTCTCTCTCTATTTTTTAAAATTATTTGAGACAGGATATTGCTCTGTTGCCCAGGCTGGAACGCAGTGGCATGACCATGGCTCACTGTAGCCTCAACCTTCTGGACTCAAGCAATCCTCTCACCTCAGCCTCTTGAGTAGCTAGGACTATAGGCACACACCGCCACACCCAGCTAATTTTTTAATTTTTTTTTTTTTTTAAAGGTCGGGGTCTCACTTTGTTGCTTAGGCAAGTCTCAAACTCCTGCACTCAAGCAATCTTCCCACCTTGGCCTCCCAAAGTACTGGGATTAAAGATGTCTTAATGTTTATTTTTGCTCCCTCCTAGAGCTGGGAGAGGAGCCTTAACTCCTAGAATTCTCACCGTGTTAGAACTATTGCCCTTCACCTGGTCATCTCTCCTTAAAATCCACCTACTATAGCTTTAGCAATGGTATGTCTTTAACATGTATGGCTGGGCACAGTGGCTCATGCCTGTAATCCCAGCACTTTGAGAGGTCAAGGCAAGTGGATCTTCTGAGCTCAGGAGATCAAGACCAGTCTGGGCAACATGGTGAAACTCTGTCTCTACCCAAAATACAAAAATTAGCTGGGTGTGGTGGTGCGTACCTGTAGTCCCAGCTACTTGGGAGGCTGAAGTGGGATGATTGCTTGAACCCAGGAGGTCAAGGCTGCAGTGAGCTGAGATTGCACCACTGCACTCTAACCTGGGTGACAGAATGACACCCTATCTCAAAACAAAACAAAACAAAACAAAACAAAACAAAATAAGTGTCAGACCCCTGACGTAGGATCTCATTTTCTGGTGCAGGTTAGCCCAACAGTACTCAAAGCCTGTTCCATGAAGCAGCACCTCTAGCAGGATTGGAGAGCCCAAAAGATGCAAATTCTTGGGTTGTCCCATTTGCTTGCTGTATCAGAATCTCTGGGGTGGGATTCAAGAATCCATGTGTTTCCAGGCCCTTCGGGTGATCCTTATGCGAACTAAAGTTCATGCAGCCAGGCTCTGCTGGAAAGTGCATTGGACAGGTGGGGCTTTCCTTCTCACTCCGACTAACAATTAACTTTGTGAAGGTAATTTCATTTCTTTACAGCTTAGATTCCTCCATGTACCCCCTGCTTCTTGATGGTGTGTCGAAGAGTGTGCTTGGGTTCTCAGTGTGATGAGTTAGGGAAGCTTGAGCCATTGTTTGGCTTTCTCTGTGTGGATTTGGGCAACACAGCTGGGCTATAAACATTTTCTTTGAAGAACAGTTTAAGGAGATGGCACTAAACCCAACTTCCTTCTCTGTTGGCTTCTGTATCTGCTGTGGTATGCTTTTCGGTTTTGGTGGGCGGCAGTGAGCATTAACTTGGACATAATGTGAAGAAAACTTCCAAATAATAAGTGCTCTTTCCGAGTGGAATAGTCTGTCTGCTGTCATGGGAGCTTTCAGGCCACATGGCCCATCCTCCAGGGTGAGGAGGGACATTCTGGAACTAGGTAAGGTGCTAGAATTCATGGCTGTTGATACGTCTTCTGACTGTGAAATTTTTGCTCAAAAGCTAGTGACGTCATGACTGCATATAAATGCTTTGTGAATGAAAACAACGTTACCGGAAGAAAAAAATTGGTTAAAGATGGTGAGAAGCCCGGCGTGGTGGCTCACACCTGTAGTCCCAACACTTTGGGAGGCTGTTGGGAGGGTCGCTTGAACCCAGGAGTTTGAGGCCAGCCTGGGCAACATAGTGAGCCCCTGTCTCTACAAAAAATATAAAAAATTAGCTGGGTGTGGTATGATGCACGCCTGAAGTCCCAGCTGCTTGGGAGACTTAGGCGGGAGGATTGCTTGAGCACAGGAGGATGAGGCTGCAGTGCGCCGTGATCCTGCCACTGCACTCCAGCCTTGGTGGCAGAGTGAGACTCTGTCTCAAAAAAAAAAAAAAAAAAGATGGTGGGAAAAACAAGCAGATGAGTTTTTCAAACAATGCTAATAAAACTGTTTAAAAGTTTATAAGAAAAAAGTAAGCTACTTTGAACGTTCTGCAGCAATACAGCAAATATATTCTTACACCGCTCATTAAAATAGATTTGAGGCATCTGATGTCAACTTATTTTTCCCTTGACCTACCCTCATGACGTGGAATAAACTTGATTGAACTCAGCTTATGATGGGAATGTAAGTTCTTCCCAAAGTACAGCGTAATACATTTCACTATAACTCCAAATTATTATTACAACAGTCACACTTTGACAAAACAAAAGAATTGGAGTTAATAAACATCCCAACTCTTGTTGTTAAGATTTTATTAGGTATTAATTTTTAAATTAAGTGTTAAATATTTATTAAGTATGAAGTAATGTTACAAATTAAATATTAAGTATTCAATATTTAAAATATTAATTGCAATATTAAATTAAACAGCAGAATTAAGTTACACATTACTTAGTTATGAATTTAAAATATTTCTTTGTGGATTTAATGTGTGCAAATGCAGATTCTTTTTTTTTTTTTTTTTTTGAGACAGAGTCTTGCTCTATCACCCAGGCTGGAGAGCAGTAGTGGGCTCTCGGCTCACTGCAACCTCTGCCTCCTGGATTCAAGCGATTCTCCTGCCTCAGCCTCCTGAGTAACTGGGACTACACGCATGTGCCACCACACCCAGCTAATTTTTGCATTTTTAGTAGAGATGGAGTTTCTCCATGTTGGCCAGGCTGGTCTTGAAGTCCTAACCTCAGGTGATTCACCCGCCTTGGCCACCCAAAGTGCTGGTATTACAGGTGTGAGCCACCGCACCTGGCCAGATTTTTTACGTGGATATATTGTGTAATGGTGAAGTCTGGGCTTTTAGTGTAGACATCAGCAGAATAGTGCACATTGAATGCAGTAAGTAATTTCTGGAACTAGGTGAGGAGCTAGGGTTAATGTACCCGAATACTGTACAATATACACTCCCACCCCCACCTTTTCTAGTTTCCAGTGTCCATTCTCTGTGCCCATGTGTCCACATTATTTAGCTCCCAGTTCTACATGAGAACATGCAGTATTTGACTTCCTGATTCTGAATAATTTCACTTAATAGACTCCAGTTCCATCTATGTTGCTGCAAAAGACCTGATTTCATTCTTTTTTATGACTGAATAGTATTTCATCGTATGTGTATATATATAGAAAACATTTCTTTTATCCAGTCCGATGGACACTTAGGTTGATTCCATATCTTTGTGACTGTGAATAATGCTTCAATAAATATGGGAGTACAGGTATCTTTTGATGTAATGATTTCTTTTCCTTTGAGTGGATTGGATACTCGGTAGTGGGATTGCTGGATGGAATGGTAGTTCTATTTTAGAAATCTCTATTCTGTTTTCCATAGAGGTTGAACTAATTTACATTCTCACCAGCAGTGTATAAGCCTTCCTTTTTCTCTGCATCCTCACCAGCATGTACTATTTTTTGACTTTTTAATCATAGCCACTCTAACTGGTGTAAGATGGTGTCTCGTTGTGGTTTTAGTTTGCATCTATAATGATTAGTGTTAATCATGGATTTAAGCCTACTCTGTTTTAGTTAGTTTTATATGCTTACATGTTAAATAAAAGCTGACATTCTGAACAGATCTTAAAGCAATGAGTTATCAGAAAGAATCATTTTAGTTTTGTTGAAGTAATGTCTATATTTGTCTTCCAAACATACATAAACTTCAAATGTCCTATGGGAGATCGATTTGAAAGCTGCTGATGACAGAGATGGTTTATATTCTTTATTTCCTAAGTCACTATAATTTTATAATGCTGATAAAATCTGCCCAACAGAGAAAAATAAGTTCTGTGAATGCGCCTCTGCATGTCCAACACAGAAATCGGTTTCCCTGTCCAGGACAAAATAGGAATCACAGAAACGGAGAAATTAAAATGTTTGGAAATCAAATTAGCATTACATATTCCTTGGTAAAATTGCGTCTACAAATATACACCAACATGGAATCACCAGTTATTTCTCTGTGACACACTGCCCCGAAACTTAGTGGCTAAAAAAAACAACTACTCATTGTTTAGCACGAGAGTGTCTCTGGTTTTGTAATTTGGACTGGGCTCAGCTGGGTGGCTCTTCTTTTCTTGCCTGGGCTCCCTCATGTATCTGTGGTCAGTTCACAGGTTGGCTAGGGGCTGGAGGGTCTAGGACAGACTCAGGCAAGGTGACAACTCATTTCAGCGCCTAGTGATTTGAATGAACTCCAGTAGTTTGGCTCTGATTTGTATACGTGAGACTTGGGCCGAGGTCCAAGAGCTGAAACATGAAAGACCTTGTGAAGCCCAGGTTTAAAACTATCATGCTATCCCTTCCACTGCATGCTGTTGACTAAAGACAATGCAGATTCACGGGGAGAGCTAATGCACTTCACTTGTTAACGGGAGGAGTGATAAAGTCGTCTTACACAGGGTGTGGACAGGGAGGGGCTATGGCAGGTGGCCAGTTTGCAATGAACCACAAATAGTAAAACATACTATTGTTGAGCTCTCTAAAAATATATTATATTTCATCTAAAACAATAAACAATCTAAGAGTAGTGTTGAAATCTCTCTAGAAAAGACCTTATAGCTAGATTTTTTAGGCTTTCATATTGATTATGATGATACCAAAAAATTAAACTATTGGATTAACTTGGAAATTAACAAACAAAGCACAGTATAGCTTTTTTAATGGTGCACTTCCATTATTCATTATATAAAGTATTTAAATCCAGGAACAGATAGTAGGGATTGTCAAACAGAAGCACTTTAATTGAGAGCCATACAGATGTGTCACTAAAGTATCACTTACCTCTAGCCCTTTAATAATGCACACTCACGTTTTTAAGGGAAAAGGGTGAAATAAAATAGAGCATGTAACTTTCATATAAGGAGAGGGGGAATATAGACTCAATCAATTCAAGAGTAGGCAGCAAAGAAGAAAATGAAGAGCGTTTGGTAAATGGAAAACACAAAATAAGCAGGAGAAAATAAGATCCAATATATCAGATATAAGAATAAATGGAGTTCTCTTTGCCATCTTTTCTCCTCCCTTGGAGCTGCTGCCATGAATGTCGAGGTTTGCAGTTTCAGAGGTTACAAGATCTACCCTGGACACAGGAGGCGCTATGCCAGGACCAATGATGGGAAGGTTTTCCAGTGTCTTAATGCAAAATGCGAGTTGGCATTCCTTTCCAAGAGGAATCCTTGGCAGGTAAACTGGACTGTCCTCTACAGAAGGAAGCACAAAAAAGGACAATTGGAAGAAATTCAACAGAAAAGAACCTGCTGAGCAAATTGCGGAGGGCTCTTGCTGGTGCAATCTCTCGCTGACATAATGGCCAAGAGGAATGAGAAACTTGACATTAGAAAGGCTCAGTGAGAACAAGCTATCAGGGCTCATAAAGAAGCAAAAAAGGCTAAGCAAGCAGCTAAAAAGGCTGCAATGGCTGCTGCTAAGACACCTATTAGGTTGGTGCAAAAGTAATTGCGTTTTTGCCAAAGGCAGCACCTAGGCAGACAATTGTGAAGCCTGTGGAAGTTTCAGCTCCCCAAGTTGGTGGAAAATGCTAAGCCGACAGATTAGATTTTAAAGTAAAGATTGGACTATAACTCTAGGTGGTGCTGGAGATTTTATTCTCATAGTAGGCATGTTGGGCCTTACATGGTCATAGGTGAACTAATAAGGTTAAGAATGTAAGAGGTAGGTATTTTATTAAAAAGTCTATTTGCTTAGCTGGGGTGTGTCGGGCACAATACAAAAACTTCTTTGTCTTAACTTTTTGGTTACATGGCTGTAAGTACTAGGATGTTACATGGATTTGCCTGGCTCGGTGACAAATGCCTGTACTCCCAACATTTGGGAGGCCTAGGCGGGCAGATCGCCTGACCTCAGGAGTTCAAGACCAGCCTGGGCAACGTGGCAAAACCCTGTCTCTACAAAAAATACAAACCTTGTTCCTACAAAAAATACAAAAAATATAAAAATGAACTGCAGGTCCATGGTGGCATGCACCTGTAGTTTCAGCTATTTAGGAGGTGGAGGTGAGAGGATCACATGAGCCCAGGAGGTCGAGGCTACAGTGAGTCAAGATTGCACCACTGCACTCCAGCCTGGGTGACATCAAGACCCTGTCTCAAAAATGAAAAAAAAAAAAAAAATAAAATAAAGGATGTGCTTTTTAGACTATTTTCTAGTTAAATTACTTTTTCCCATGATAGACAAATTTAGTTTATATTGGGTTTGCCTTGTAGCCATTGGTATCTTGCCTATCATTTGCTAATAGGTGAGTTGAAGGTGCTTAAAACTATCAGCTGTATTAATCTGCTCTTGCTTACCAAAAATATGCCTAAATGAAAAGCATGGCTGCTTGAGTAAAGAGTATCCTTAGCTAGACTCCTGGAGTAGTTTGTTGAGCTGGGGGTTTGCCAGAGCCATGCTAAATCGCAAAAATGTCTGAATAAACTGCTGATATTCAAGAGATATGTATATTGAAGATGTGATAAAATAGTAGTAATCATAACTTACATGTAAAGCATAGGCTTGTCCTTCTACAGAAAGTAGATCGTTTTTAACCTGCCAGCAGGTGCCAAGTTGCAAGGATACAACAGTGGACAAATCACAGTGCTCTTTCAGGAAACATCAGAACACTAGGTGAGGGTATAGTCAATGTCAACATTTTCCTCCATCCCCATTCTTTCCAAGGTGATAGAATTAATTTTTCATTCTAGTGCATGTTACATTCAGACATCTAAGCGTTGCAGGTAAAATGAGTAAGTCCCTTTGGGAACCTGAAAATGGAAACCGTATGTAAAATCAACATTAGAAATATGTAAGGCTGGGTGCAGTGGCTCATGCCTGTAATACCAGCACTTTGGGAGGCTGAGGCAGACGGATCGCTTGAGGTCAGGAATTTAAGACCAGCGTGGCCAACATGGTGAAACCCCTTCTCTACTAAAAATACAAAAACTAGCTGGATGTGGTGGCACGTGCCTTAATCCCAGCTACTCGAGAGGCTGAGGCAGGAGAATCACTTGAACAGGGGAGGCCGAGGTTGCAGTGAGCTGAGATCATGCCACTGCACTCCAGCCTGGGCGACAATGGAAGACTCCGTCTCAAAAAAAAAAAAAAAAAAAAAAAAAGCAAGATAACACAGGCTTTTGCTTATCATAAAAGCAAAATGTTAAGATTTTGCTTGGGGGAAAAGCTCTCTTTTTTTTGTATAGACAATATTATGCTATATTTAGGAAATTACTGGGAAAATAAAATCATACCCAACTTGAATGTAGAGCTATGCTTGATAACTTTTGGGTACTAAAATGTCCCCTTAAAAATAAATATATAAATAAATAAATGTGAATGGATTAAACTCACCTCTTAAGAGACAGATTTTTTCTAAGAGTGAACAAAAAATTAAAAATTTAAGGAGACACAAGCGAAGCGTAAAAACATAAAAGTTTGAAAATAAATATTAAAAACAGAGAAAATAACACAAATAAAGCTGGTATAATAATGTATTAGAAAGACAACTTCCAGGCAGAAATTATTATTGGGGATTACAGGATTCATTGCTTAAAAAAAGGAACAATTTACTAGGAAACTATAATAATCTTTAACTTATATGAATCTAATAAAATTGCCCTAAAAGTTAGAAAGCAAATTGTCATAATTATAGACAGAAAAATCCCAACAGTGTAAAAAATTTAATGCTCTCTTGAAATACGTCAAACAGATTTTTTAAAAAAGAGTAACACTGATATCAACACATAGATAATCAGGTTCTTTCCAAGCACAGAGAAAAATGGTATAGGATTTGAACAATTAAAACTACCAAGCATTGAGAATATATATCTTTCCAAGTATATATGGCACATATCCTTTAAGTGACTACCACACTATGTTAAATAGGCTTTTCCTTTTACAAATATTAAATGAGATTGAGATAGCATTCTATAATTAAAATGCAAAAATAGAAATAAGTTATAAGAAGTAGCCTTTTCCACCCATACATTTGGAAGCTAAAATCAAAATTCTAAATAATTCACTCATTAAATACTTAAAACTACAAACAAAATGACAAACTGTTTAGCATAGCATCACATGAAAGTACCTTGTACCCAAATTGATAACTTGATAGTGGGAGGGAATGTATAACTTTAAATGCATATTCTAGAAAATAAGAACTGCTGAAAGTTAATGAATTAAATATTCAACTCCAGTATTTTTAAAGCAGTGAACAAGAAAATCCACAAAAGGTATCACAACAAAGCAAATGAATAAAAACAGAAATGAATAAAATACAACACAACAAACAGAAAATTAATAACACAGGAACAGAAAACCAAATACCACATGGGCTCGCCGGCAAGTGGGAGCTAAACATTGGGTACTCAGGGACACAAAGATGGGAATTATAGACACTGGGGACTACTGGAGGGGGAGGGGTTAGGGGGTGTTGAAAAACTACCTATTGGGTACAATGCTCACTTCCTGGGTGATGGGATCATTCGTACTCCAAACCTTAGTGACATGCGATTTACCCATGTAACAAATCTGCATCCGTACCCCCTGAACCTAAAATAAAAGTTTAAAAAAAGATACACAGACAAAAGTAACAGGAAATTAAAACTTGAAAAAATAGAGTGGATAATTAAACCAAAAGCCATTTTAAAAAATTACCAATGAAATAGAAAACTCTGGCAAGATTAAGCAAGAATATAAGAACGCTGAGACCAGTAAACAATATTAAATGCAAACAGGGAGATAAAACTAACAGATAAAGGCAAACCGAACATCTTAGAACAGCAGGGGGAAAATTGGAAGAGTATGTATTGTTTTAAGGATGACATTCAAACAAATTTCTTATTACATTGAGTCAACTCTGTGCAATTGAAATATTTCATTACTCGAAGTAGAAAGTAATTATATGTTAAGCATCTTAATTGGTGAACAGACTGCCAGAAATTTGAATGATCAACCTACACATCATTTCTAGCTTGAAGCATAATAAATGACTCAAAACAGATCCTGCTAATACATTTGGAGGATATGTTGTTTTTCAGTGTAAGTAGTAAAATAGTTTCATGGGAAATTTATGAGACCAGAAAATTATGTTCTACTTTGGAAAGATTACAAGGCTAAACTCTGTTGTGAGAATGACTGAGATATCCCTTCGTTCAGTGTCTTGAAATTTTAACTGAGAGGCACATCATAGTATATCTTTTCTCCAGATTGGCAACATTTTGTGTGCTTTAATATGGGTAATAAAATGCCATTATTTAATAATGATGCCACAATCTTACATTTTTTATATGGCTTAGCATTGTACAAAATGTGTTGACATGTTGAATCTGTTTACCCATTTAATTGACATGTAATTTGTCCACATGACCACTTGCTCCTTCTTCATCATCGTATCTAACCATCTATATATTTTTTGAGACAGGGTCTTGCTCTGTTGCTCAGGCTGGAGTGCAGTGGTGCAGTCATAGCTGTCTTCAGCCTCTACCTCTTGGGCTCAAGTGATCCTCCTGCCACAGCATTCCAAGTGGCTGGAACTACAGGTGCATCATCAGGCCCAGCTAATTTTTTTATTTTTTGTGGAGACAGTGTCTCACCATGTTGCCCAGGCTGGTCTCCACCTCCTGGGCTCAAGTGATCCTTCTGCCTGGGCCTCCCAACTATTGTTGGGAGTATTTGGCTTTCTGTTCCTACGTTAATTTGCTAAGGATAATGGCCTCCAGTTCCATCCGTGTTCCTGCAAAAGCCACCGGAGCCGTGAACTTCATGAGCTCATGAAGGATGTATACATCCTTTCCAAACACAAAATGCATTCACATCCTTCAATGCTCCCAGGCGTCTCCCCCTACTCTTCTTGAAAGGATGTCACCCTCTATCTCTAAGCTGTTCTTGAGTCCCCACTGGCTTCAATTTTTTAAAAGTTTATTTTTCACAATAAATGGAGTCACGTATGTTTGTTTTTCTCCCTCGCTGCTTTGAGGGTAGAAACATTCCTTGTGTTTCTTTGGCAGATCACAGAAGCTAAAATGTAGCTTAGAAAAATTGTGTGCAACTCACAAATACTTGTTCATCGACTGGACAATTTTGCAGGGTGAGACTGCGAAAATTAACGGCCCCTAAAAATAATAAACTTAAGAGATGGAACAAATATGTAAGAAAGAGCCATGAAAACTGAATTCTCAAGTAATTCACGATGGCTGAAATACTTAGGATATTATTTATCCTAATACAGTCTAAAAAATTCTAATATGTATATTAATGATCTCATAATGATATTGAGATTAATAGATATATTAACGATATCAAGGTGAGGGAAAATTGTGAGCTATGTGAGATGTTCTTCAAGCATCAGCAACTTCGTAGTTGAGATAATCCAATAGGGAGACACACTTTTAAAAAGTCTCTTGGGGATGGAGCGTTAAAATCTTTGATACAGAGAAAAATTCTGCAAAAGTGTGAATTAGAAACTCTGCACCCCTCTCTGTGGCATCTCCAGATTGTTTTAGTGCATGTGCATTCTCAAACAGCCAAAAAGCAAACAAATATTTCACAGGGTTGATTAGTTTGCCTTCGATAAAAAGAAAAAAAATTGGGAGCTGTAGAGGGAGCTCTGGCTCTGTGGAAGATAGATACCAAAGCAGTCCTGCATGGTTCTTTCCCCCTTGGACAAAAAGAAATAAATAAGAATGAAAACAAACCCCGACAGTTAGAAAAGAAGAGCTACTTTTATTCTCGGTGACTTGATGATCACAGCCTACCCTGCTGAGGTTGGGAAAGGCTCTGTGGGTTTGCTTTGCTGGAGCCATTGGTGGTCAGGGAGCAAGCAGTGCAGGGCTGAGCTGCCCAAGTCAGCAGCCTAATTAATCTCGCAGGCTCAGTGGGGACCTTTGGGTTTATTCATTAGCTGCAAGGGTGAAGCCAGACGCATGTGTTCACGCTGAGGCAAAATGAGGGCAGAGCAAACAGGGGTAAGTGCATGGGTCTGCATGTGTCAGAGAGAGAGATGAGGAAGGAAAAGAACTCGGACATCCACCATCAAAGGCAAAACAAACCTGGCAGACCTGTTTCGCCACCTTCCAATCAATACGTCTTATCTATTCAAATTTTCTGCACGCTGCACCAACATTCATTTGCTGATAGATTCTAGAATGTGTGCACCTGTGCATCAAAATGAAGGCATGGTCTTCCCCGCACTTTGGGGAAAACGGCATCGTTGCCGTCAGACACTTGATACAAAATATTAGTTCTGGCCAAGTGTTCAAAACTCTAGCAAGTGCATATAAATGACCTGTTTTTGTTTGTTCTTTGTGTTTTTATCCTTACATCTGGTGGGAAATTTTCTTGAGTAGCTCTTTTTTAAAAAAAAAGTTTTATTGAGGTATAATCGATCTGCAAAAGAGGCACATATTTAATGGATGCAATTTGATGGGTTTGGATATATGTGCGCACCCATTTTACTGTTGGGACTGCTGTTGTGAAACCTCAGTTCTTGTCTTCTTAGTTTCAAAGAATTTAAACAAGAGACACACAGCGAAGGAGATGCAGCATAGAGCAATTTCTTGTAAAGGAAAAAGAATATTTTGAAAGTTTGGTGCAGAATAGACAGTACACCGTGAGAGAGAGAAATTTCAGGGCAAGCTTCTCATAAGGGTGAGACAGTATTGATTATTGCTGGAGAAACGCCCTTTAGGGGAGTCTTACATGATGATTCATAAGGGGATGGGAGAGGTGTTGCTAGTAAGCATGTTCTGGGTGGTCCCCTGGGTGCACATGCCCAGTAGCTGTACATGCTTGTTCATTCATTGCAGGTCTCATTAGCATCTTATATCTCTACCGAGGGGTGTTTTTTAACTATTAAAATGAGCAAAGGGTCAGTTTGAGGACAGGTAAAATAAAAATGCACGTGGTCTCTAGAAGGGAAAGTCCCTACTGAAGATAGCTTAGCTTGAATGAGCTCAATGACAATGCAAATGCTGAGGTTTATTGTGTTGACTGTACAGTCACCAGAGTTGCTGTGTCCCGAGGACACGGTCACTTTCTTTAATACTATCATCATTATCAAGATAAGAAACATACCCATTACCTCCAAAAGCTTTTTCTGTCCCCTTTTCTTTTTTGGATTTTTCTTGAGTGTGTGTGTGTATATGTGAGGACTAAACTCTGATTTCTTATCTTGCCCAAATTCCTATCTCAAGAGTCTGGGGAGCCATGCCCTACAAACCATAAATTCTCATCAGATGAGTTTCATTTAACCCTATATATTGTGACTTACCTTCCAATCTGACTTTGGCATAATGTTCCATGACAAAGAAGAAAATAAAAATATTTTACCCCAAAACATGTTTCTTTGCCATATTTTGAAATGGCCTTGCAAAGCCATCCTTTGCGGGGGAAAATGTGCATCTGTAAAGAATCTCTATTCACATAGCTAGATCTTTTTCTTCCAGGCCCTCCTAATCCTGAAGAGATTAACTGAGACTCTAGCACCTTTTAAAGGGTCTGAATAGGAAATATTTGTCATCTATTATCTCTAAGGGCAGCCACTACGAGACTTCAGAAGAACCCTGGTCTCCACAATCTTTTATCCTAACCTGAACATCTCCTTTCTACTGATCCCAGGTCTTTAGACGAACTCAACCAATTGTCAACCAGAAAATGTTTAAATTTACCTATAGCCTGGAAGCCCCCTACTTTGAATTGTCCTGCCTTTCTGGACCAAACCAATGTATTTCTCAAATGTATCTGATTGATGTCTCATGCCTCCCTAAAATGTATAAAACCAAGCTGCACCCCGACCACCTTGGGCACACATTCTCAGGACCTCCTGAGGGCTGTGTCATGGGCCATGGTCACTCATATTTGGCTCAGAATAAATCTCTTCAAATACTTTACAGAGTTTGACTCTTTTTGTTTACAACGTGTGTGATAAGAACACACAACATGAGATCTACCCCCCCTTAACAAGTTTTTAAGTGCAAAAATACTGCATGATTCCATTTGTTTTGTTATGATATATGTTGGTTTTTGTTCATTGGTCCTGGCCCATAACTCCCATAGCCCTGGTTACAGTCTTTTTTCATAATATTGGGTGTTTTCAGGCCTCAGGGGCAGGTCTTTCACCTTCTCCTGCATTCCTTTCAATCTAATATTCCCCTGCCTTTCTGAGTGTGGGTTTCAAGACCCTCCTGATACAGACAGGAAACAGGGAAATATTAGGTAGAAGAGGGCTGTTCCCCGGCAAAGGCATCACCCTCAAGCCTGGATACCTGTGACCCTAACTGGGAACAGGCATTCCCGTTTTTGCACCCAAAAGTTGCCTTTTGGCCCACTACACCCATCTATCCTGTACCCATATAAATCGCAAACCCCTGGTTCCAGAAGGAGATCAGAGATGAACAGAAGAGCAGAGGAGTGGCAGAATGGTATGGCAGAGAGAAGAAAAGAAGCATCTGAACACTGAGAGGATTTCAGCTGGGGATGGTCAGAGAGGAGATAGGCCACTGGGCAGCCAAACTCCAGGGGAAGACCATCTTCCCACTCCATCCCCCCTTCCAGCTCCCCATCCATCTTGCTGAGAACCACCTCCACCACTCAATACAACCCCCGCACTCATCTTTTAAGTCCTTGTGTGACCTAATTGTTCCGGGATGCTGGACAAGAGCACGGGATAGGGGAGGAGACCACCCCTCATATTGTCTTATGCCCAATTTCTGCCTCCAAAGAAAGAAGAAGTAAAAACTAAAAGGCAGAAATGAAATCCACAAGCAGACAGCCCGGTGCCACACCCTGGGCCTGGTAGTTAAAGATCAACCCCTGACCTAATCAGTTATTTGTACAAGAAAAGCACTGTGAAGATCCCTGTCCTGTTCTGTTCCGTTCTAATTACTGGTGCATGCAGCTCCCAGTCACATACCCTCTGCTTGCTCAATTGATCACGACCCTCTCATGCAGACCCCCTTAGAGTTGTGAGCCCTTAAAAGGGACAGGAATTGCTCACTTAGGGAGATTGGTTGTTGGAGACATGAGTCTTGCCAAAGCTCCTGGCCAAATAAAGTCCTTGCTTGTTTAACTCAGTGTCTGAGAGGTTTTGTCTGTGGCTTGTCCTGCTACATTTCTTGGTTCCCTGACCGGGAAGTGAGGTGATTAATGGATGGTCAAGGCAGCCCCTTAGGTGGCTTAGGCTTGCCCTGTGGAGCATCCCTGTGGGAGACTGCCACCAGCTTGAGCCACCCAGATCCTGAGAGCGCTCCCGGGTAGGCAATTGCCCCAGTGGAATGCCTCGCCAGAGCAGCGCGTGGCAGGCCCCCATGGAGGATCAACGCAGTGGTTGAACACTGGGAAGGAACTGGCACTTGGAGTCTGGACATCTGAAACTTGGTAAGACTAGTCTTTGGAACTTGCCCCACTCCATCTGAGTGGAAGTGTGGCCTGATCACCCATGGCGTGTCTGTACCGGCACTTTGGTTTTTTGTTTTTGACTTGGATTGCTTGATACTTTGGTTTTGGTTTTGACCTGGCTTGGATTTCCTGATACTCTGATTTTGGTACTGGTTCTGGTTTGGTATAAACTGAAAAAATGTGTGTGTGCCCTTTTTACCCATTCTTTGTTTTGTGGTGTGCGTGTGGTGTGAGCGTGGTGTTTTGTCTCGAGGAAACATGGGTCAGGCACAAAGTAAGCCCAACCCACTAGGAACTATGTTGAAAAATTTCAAAAAGGGATTTAAGGGAGACTATGGAGTTACTATGACACCAGGAAAACTTAGAACTTTGTGTGAGATAGACTGGCCAGCATTAAAGGTGGGTTGGCCATCAGAAGGAAACCTGGACAGGTCCCCTGTCTCAAAGGTATGGCACAGGGTAACCTGCAAGCCAGGAAACCCAGATCAGTTTCCATATATAGATTCTTGGTTATAGCTAGTTTTAGATCCCCCACAGTGGTTAAGAGGCCAGGCAGCAGCAGTACAAGTAGCAAAGGGACAGTTAGTTAAGGAATGTTCTCGCCCCACCTGCCGAGACAAATTGGCACCAAAAGTCCTGTCTGACCCAACACCAGAAGAATCATGACAGGAATTGGTACCAGCAGTGTCCCCTTCTTATTAAGAGGAAGGGCTCCCCACTCCTGAGCCCACAGCACCTCCACCTCCACCAGATAGCCACACTCCTAGACCACCCACAGTAGACAAAAGAGGAAGTGAAGCCACGGGAGAAACTCCTCCCTTGGCAGCTTGCTTACAGCCCAAGACTGGAATCCAAATGCCCCTGAGGGAGCAGGGATATACTGGGGTAGATGAGGAGGGACACATGGTGGAAAGGCGTGCCTTTGTGTATCAACCTTTCATCTCTGCTGACCTCCTCAAATGGAAAACTAGTACTCCAGCTTACACCGAAAAGCCTCAAGCTTTAATTGACTTGCTGCAAACTATTATACAGACTCATAATCCTACTTGGGCTGATCACCACCAGCTGCTCATGTACCTCTTTAATACAGATGAAAGGCGAAGGGTGCTCCAGGCAGCAAGTAAGTGGCTAGGGGAGCACATCCTAGCCAATTACCAAAACCCCCAAGAATATATAAGAATTCAGCTGCCAGGAACAGACTCCCAATGGGACCCAAACGAGGGACCAGACATGGAGAGGCTAAGACAGTACCGTGAGGCATTAGTAGAAGGTCTAAAGAAAGGGGCTCAAAAGGCTACAAATGTAAATAAGGTTTCTGAGGTCATCCAAGGAAAGGAGGAGAGTCCAGCGCAATTCTATGAAAGACTGTGTGAAGCTTACCGTATGTACACTCCTTTTGATCCAGATAGCCCTGAAAATCAGCACAGGATCAACATGGCCTTAGTTAGTCAAAGCACCGACGATATCAGGAGAAAATTGCAGAAACAGCCTGGGTTTGCGGGTACGAATACCTCACAGTTACTGGAAATAGCCAATTAAGTGTTTGTGAGTAGAGATGCAACGAGCTGCAGAGAAAGCCATAAGGAAGGCGAACGCCAGGCCAGGCGAGAACGCGGACTTACTGGCCACGGCCATTAGGGGAATTCCCCCGAAGGGAGTGGGAAAGGGAGGTTCCGGGAAGAATAACCAGTCTAATCGCCCATGCTTGCAATGCAACCAATGCACCTATTGTAAGGAAATAGGACATTGGAAAGATAAGTGTCCCCAACTGAAGGAAAAGCAAGGTGATTTAGAACAAAAGACCTCAGATAAAGACGAGGGAGCTTTGTTCAATCTGGCTGAAGGGCTACTGGACTGAAGGGGACTGGGCTCAAGCACCCCCAAGGAGCCCACGGTCAGGATTACAAGGGGGCAAGGACATTAAGTTTTTGGTGGATACTGGTGCCGAACATTCAGTAGTGACCACTTCGGTCACCCCCTTATCCAAGAAAACCATTGACATGATGGGAGCAACAGGAGTTTCCACTAAGCAGGCTTTCTGTCTACTGCGGACCTGCTTGGTGGGGGGACATGAAATAGTTCACCAGTTCTTATACATGCCTGACTGTCCCTTGGCCTTGCTGGGAAGAGACTTGCTTAGCAAGCTGAGACCCATCATCTCCTTTACAAAACAGGGATCTTTACAGCTAAAGTTACTGGGAACAGGAGTTATCATGGCCCTTACGGTCCCTCAGGAAGAAGAATGGAGACTTTTTCTAACCGAGCCAGGCCAAGAGATAAAACCAGCTCTAGCTAAGCGATGGCCCCGAGTATGGGTGGAGGATAATCCTCCGGGACTGGAAGTCAACCAAGCCACCGTACTCATAGAAGTGAAGCCTGGGGCCCAACCAATTAGACAAAAGCAGTATCCGGTTCCCAGGGAAGCTCTCGAAGGAATCCAGGTTCATCTCAGGTGCTTGAAAGCCTTTGGAATTATAGTTCCTTGCCAATCTCCATGGAACACCCCTCCTCCCTGTCCCTAAGCCAGGGACAAAGGACTATTGGCCAGTACAGGACTTGCTCTTGGTCAACCAAGCTACGGTGACTCTGCACCCGACAGTTCCTAACCCTTACACATTGTTAGTGCTGCTGCCAGCTGAGGACAGCTGGTTTACCTGTCTGGACTTAAAAGACGCCTTCTTTAGCATCAGAATAGCTCCCCAGAGCCAGAAGCTATTTGCCTTTCAGTGGGAAGATCTGGAGTCAGGTGTCACTACTCAGTATACTTGGAACCAGCTTCTCCAAGGCTTCGAGAACTCCCCTACTAGCTTCAGGGAGGCCCTGGCTCGAGATCTGCAAAAGTTTCCTGCTAAAGACCTAGGCTGTGTCTTGCTTCTGTACGTGGACGACCTTCTGCTGGGACACTCCACGGCAGTTGGGTGTGCAAAAGGGATGGATGCCCTGCTTCGGCACCTGGAGGACTGTGGGTATAAGGTGTCCAAGAAGAAAGCTCAGATCTGCAGACAGCAGGTAAGCTACTTGGGATTCACTGTTCGGAAAGGGGAGCGCAGCCTGGGGTCAGAAAGAAGCAGGTCATCTGCAGCCTACCAGAACCAGGCAGGTAAGGAAATTCCTAGGAGCTGTGGGGTTTTGCAGATTATGGATTCCAAACTTTGCAGTGCTAGCCAAACCTTTGTACAGGGTTACAAAGGGGGATGACCGAGAGCCTCTGTGAGCCTCTTTGAATGGGGGCCTCTACAACAGCAAGCCTTTTGTAAGTTAAAGGAAAAACTTACGTTGGCCCCAGTCCTAGGACTACCAGATTTGACAAAGCCCTTTACACTCTATGTGTCAGAAAGAGAAAAATTGTCAGTTGGAGTTTTAACCAAGACTGTGGGCCCCTGGCCAAGGCCAGTGGCCTATTTCTCAAAACAACTAGGTGGGGTTTCCAAAGGCTGGCACCATGTCTAAGGGCCCTGGCAGCAACAGCCCTGTGAGCACAAGAAGCAGATAAACTAACCCTTGGGCAAAACCTGAATATAAAGGCCCTCCATGCTGTGGTAACTTTGATGAATACCAAAGGACATCATTGGCTAACAAATGCTAGATTAACCAAGTACCAAAGCTTGCTATGTGAAAATCCCCTCATAACCATTGAAGTCTGTAACACCCTAAATCCCGCCACCCTGCTCCCAGCATCAGAGAACCCGGTAGAGCATAACTGTGTAGAGGTGTTGGACTCAGTTTATTCTAGCAGTCCTGACCTTCGGGACCAGCCACGGGCATCAGTAGACTGGGAGTTATACGTGGACGAGAGCAGCTTCATCAACCTACAAGGAGAAAGATGTGCAGGATATGCAGTGGTAACCTTGGATGCTGTCATTGAAGACAAACCATTGCCACAGGGCACTTCAGCCCAGAAGACTGAGCTCATTGCTTTAACTCGGGCTCCAGAACTCAGTGAAGGTAAGACTGTAAACATCTACACTGTCTCTCGATATGCCTCTCTAACCCTTCAAGTGCATGGAGCATTATATAAGGAAAAGGGTCTGTTAAACTCTGGGGGAAAGGACATAAAATATCAACAAGAAATTCTACAATTACTAGAGGCAGTGTGGAAACCTCAGAAGGTGGCAGTCTTGCACTGCAAGGGACATCGGCAAGCCTCCATATCAGTGGCCTTAGGAAACTCTCCAGCTGATTCAGAAGCTCAAAAAGCAGCGTCTACCCCTTACCGGGCATTGGTAGCAGCCCCCTTACTCCCTTAAACACCTGACCTGGTACCTACCTATTCTAAGGAAGAAAAAGACTTCTTCCATGCAGAAGGGAGGTAAGTAATGAAAGGAGGATGGATCAGACTGCCAGATGGGAGGGTAGCTGTGCCGCAGTTGCCGGGAGCCACATTCATATTGGCCATGCATGAAACCACTCATCTAGGTCAAGAGTGACTTGAAAAATTGTTAGGCCAGTACTTCTACATCTCACACTTGCCAGCCCTTGCCAAAGCAGTAGCACAACAGTGCGTTACTTGCCAACAGCACAATGCGAGGCAAGGCCCCACTGTTCCGCCCGGCACACAAGCTGATGGAGCGGCTCCTTGTGAGGATCTTCAGGTGGATTTCACAGAAATGCCAAAATGTGGAGGTAACAAGTATTTGCTGGTTCGTGTGTGTAGTTACTCTGGATGGGTGGACGCTTATCCAACATGAACTGAAAAGGCCTGCGAGGTACCCTGTGTGCTTCTCTGAGATCTTATTCCCAGGTTTGGACTGCCCTTACGAATCGACTCAGATAACGGGCTGGCATTTGTGGCTGACTTGGTACAGAAGACAGCAAAGGCATTAGAAATCACTTGGAAGCTACATGCTGCCTACCAACCTCAGAGTTCCGGAAAGGTGGAGCGAATGAATTGGACTATCAAAAATAGTTTAGGGAAAGTATGTCAGGAAACAGGATTAAAGTGGATACAGGCCCTTCCTAGGGTATTGTTTAAAATTAGATGTACTCCTTCTAAGAAAACAGGATACTCCCCTTATGAAATAGTGTATCATAGGCCTCCTCCTACACTACAGGGACTTCCAGGCACTCCCCGAGAGTTAGGTGAAATTGAGTTACAGCGACAGCTACAGGTTTTGGGAAAAATTACACAGACACTCTCTACTTGGGTAAATGAGAGGGGTCCCATCAGCTTATTCTCCCCAGTTCACCCTTTCTCTGCAGGTGATCGCGTGTGGATCAAGGACTGGAACGCAGCCCCTTTGCGGCCACAGCGGAAAGGACCTCAGACCATCATCCTGACCCCCACCCCCCACGGCTGTAAAGGTAGAAGGAATCCCAGCGTGGATCCACCACAGCCATGTGAAACCTGCAGCAGATGAAACCTGGGAGGCAAAACCGAGCCTGGACAACCCCTGCAAAGCGACTCTGAGGAAGACGACAAGCCCTGCTCCAGTCACACCCGGAGGCTGACTGGTCTACGCGTGGCCGAAACATGAGGAGGATCATCGTGGGACTCATTTTCCTTACAATTTGGACTTGTGTAGTAAAAACTTCCACTGATTTTCCCCGCATGGAGAACTGCTCTCAGTGTATGCATCAGGTTACCGAGGTAGGGCAACAAGTTAAAACAATCTTTCTGTTCTACAGTTACTATGAATACCTAGGAACTTTAAAAGGAGCATGTTTATATAATGACACTCAGTACAAGGTATGTAGCCCAGGAAATGACCGGCCAGATGTGTGTTATGACCCCTCTGAGCCTCCCATGTCCACAATTTTTGAAATGAGATTAAGGACTGAAGACTGGTGGGGACTCATAAATGATACAAGTAAAGTATTAGTCAGAACAGAGGAAAAAGGGGTGTCCAGACACATAACCTTGAAATTTGATGCCTGTACTGTCATTAATAGCAGTAAGTTAGAAAGGGGATGTGCCTCTTTTAGTTGGGAAAAAGGCTATATGACCGAAAATAAGTACATTTGTCGTGAATTAGGACTGTGTGGAAATGAATGTGGATACTGGTCTTGCGTGATTTGGGCCACTTGGATAAAAAATGAAAAGGATCCAGTCCACCTTCAGAAAGGAAAAAATGGCCCTTCCTGTACTAAGGGACAATGTAACCCCTTAGAGCTAGTAATAACCGATCCCCTTGATCCTCGCTGGAAAAAAGGGGAGCGTGCGACCTTAGGAATCGATGGGGCCGTACTGGATCCTTGAGTAAATACCTTAGTTCAAGAAGAAGTTTACAAACGATGTCCTGAGCCAGTGTTTCCAACTTTCTATGATGAACTAAATGTGCCAGTACCAGGAATTCCAGGAAAAACAAGAAATTTGTTTTTGCAATTAGCTGAGCATGTAGCCCAGTCTCTCAATGTCACTTCATGTTATGTATGTGGAGGAACTGTAATAGGAGATCAATGGCCATGGGAAGCCCGAGAATTAGTACCTACAGACTAGTTCCTGATGAATTCCCGGCTCAAAAGAATCACCCTGATAATTTCTGGGTCCTAAAAGCCTCAATTATTGGACAATATTGCATAGCTAGAGAAGGAAAAGAATTCACTCACCCCGTAGGATGACTTAGTTGTCTGGGACAGAAACTGTATAACAGTACCACAAAAACAGTCACTTGATGGAGTTCAAATCACGCAGAGTACTCCATTTAGTAAAATCCCAAAGTTGCAAACCATGTGGACCCACCCGGAGTTCCACCAGGACTGGACAGCCCCCACTGGATTATACTGGATATGTGAACATAGAGCTTACGCCAAATTACCCGACCAGTGGGCAGGTAGTTGTGTTATTGGCACTATTAAATCATCTTTCTTCCCACTGCCCATAAAGACAGGCGAACTCCTGGGCTTCCCTGTCTATCCTTCCCATGAAAAGAGAAGCATAGCTGTAGGAAATTGGAAAGATGATGAATGGCCCCCTCAGAGAATCATACACTATTATGGGCCTGCTACTTGGACGCAAGATGGCTCATGGGGATACTGGATCCCCATTTACATGATCAACCAAATCATACGGTTACAAGCTGTCTTAGAAATAATCACTAATAAAACTGACAGAGCCTTGACTATGCTGGCCTGGCAAGAAACTCAGATGAGAAATGCTATATATCAAAATAGACTGGCTCTTGACTACTTGCTAGCAGCTGAAAGAGGGGTCTGTGGGAAATTTAACCTTACTAATTGCTGTCTACACATAGATGATCAAGGGCAAGTAGTTGAAGACATAGCTAGAGATATGACAAAACTGGCACATGTGCCCATGCACGTGTGGCATGGATTTGATCCTGGGGCCATGTTTGGAAAATGGTTCCCAGTGCTAGGAGGATTTAAAGCTCTTATAATAGGAGTTATAATAGTAATAGGAACCTGCTTACTGCTCCCTTGTTTGCTAACTGTACTTCTTCAAATGATAAAAAGCTTCATTGCTACCTTAGTTCACCAAAATGCTTCAGCACAAGTGTACTATATGAATCACTATCGACATGTCTTGCAAGAAGACATGGGGGTAGTGAGAATGAAAGTGAGGACTCCCACTATTAAGTGAGATTCTCAAAGAGGGGGAATAAGGGAGGGGACCACCCCTCATATTGTCTTATGCCCAGTTTCTGCCTCCAAAGAAAGAAGAAGTAAAAACTAAAAGGCAGAAATGAAATCCACAAGCAGACAGCCTGGCACCACACCCTGGGCCTGGTAGTTAAAGATCGACCCCTGACCTAATCGGTTATGTTATCTATAGATTACAGACATTGTATAGAAAAGCACTGTGAAAATCCCTGTCCCGTTCTGTTCCGTTCTAATTACTGGTGCATGCAGCCCCCAGTCACGTACCCCCTGCTTGCTCGATCGATCACAACCTTCTCATGCAGACCCCCTTAGAGCTGTGAGCCCTTAAAAGGGACAGGAATTGCTCACTCAGGGAGCTTGGTTGTTGGAGACGTGAGTCTTGCCGAAGCTCCCGGCCGAATAAAACCCTTCCTTCTTTAACTTGGTGTCTGAGGGGTTTTGTCTGTGGCTTGTCCTGCTACAGGGATACAGAAAGCTGTCACATTGGCCTTCTATCCGTGCAAAAAGGCAGAGGGTCCACTGAGCTGGTTAACAGGTTAACCTAAGCCGTCTGCAGACGGCAAGGCTAAAAGAGCACACTGTAACACACGCCCACTTGGGCCCCTGCACCTGTCCATCTGTGTGCTCCCTCTCTTGTAAGGGGTTTAAGCAGCAGCAGTGACTGAACAGATGAGCCACAGCCGAGTTGCATGTTCTGTGAATGGGGGTCAGGAAACTGTCCATTTCACTCTCATGAGAGAGTCCCACTCTATTCCTTGAGGGAGAAAATGCTGATGTCATGAAGCTTCAATAAAACCCCAAGATGACAAGGTTCGGGGAGCTTCCAGAGAGCTGAACGCTTGTAGGTTCCTGGAGGGTGGTGCCGCAGGGAGGGCATGGAAGCTCTGTGCCTGTTCCCCTGCCATCAAGAAGAGTCCAAATCTGTAAAATATTTGAAGAGATTTATTCTGAGCCAAATATGTGTGACCATGGCCTGTGACACAGCCCAAGGGTATCAAGAGAACATGTGCCCAAGGTGGTCGAGATACAGCTTGGCTTTATATATTTTAGGGAGGCATGAGACTTCAATCAAATACATTTAAGAAACACATTGGTTTCATCTGGAAGAGCAGGACAGCCCAAAGGGGGAGAAGACCTTCTGGGTCATAGGTAGATTTAAATTTTTTCTGATTGGCAATTTGTTGAAAGAGTTATTATCAATAAAAAGGAATGTCTGGGTTAAAATAAGGGGCTGTGGAGACCTAAGTTTTTTTTTTTTTTTTTTTTTTTGTTTTTTTTTTTTTTTTTTTTTTTTTTTGAGACAGAGTCTCGCTCTGTCGCCCGGGCTGGAGTGCAGTGGCGCAATCTCGGCTCACTGCAAGCTCCACCTCCCGGGTTCACGCCATTCTCCTGCCTCAGCCTCCGAGTAGCTGGGACTACAGGCGCCCGCCACCGCGCCCGGCTAATTTTTTGTATTTTTAGTAGAGACGGGGTTTCACCGTGGTCTCGATCTCCTGACCTCGTGATCCGCCCGCCTCGGCCTCCCAAAGTGCTGGGATTACAAGCGTGAGCCACCACGCCCGGCCGGAGACCTAAGTTTTATCATGCAGATGAAACCTCCAAGTAGCAGACTTCAGAGAGAATAGATTGTAAATGTTTCTTATCAGATGTAAGGTATGTCTGTGTTGATGTTAATGCTGGAGGGATAGAATTAGGCATGTCCAAACCCCACTTCCCATCATGGTCTGAAATAATCTTTCGGGTTAAATTTTAGAGTCCCCTGATCCAGAAGAAAGTCCATTCAGATGGTTGGGGGGCCTCAGAATTTTATTTTTGGTTCCCATCCCCAAATCTTGCCCTACACGTCCTCATCTGTATCCTTTGCAATATCGTTTATAATAAACCAGTAAGTGTAATTAAGCATTTCCTTGAGTTCTGTGAGCTGCTCCAGCAAATTAATTGGACCCAAAGAGGGGTTTGCAGGAACCCTAACCCAAAGGTGGTCAGCCAGAAGTTCTAGAAGCCCGGACTTGTGACTAATGTGTGTAGGGGGGTGCAGTCATGGGAACAGAGCCCTCACCCTGTGAGATCTGATGCTCTCTATCTTTGGGTAGATGCTGTTGGAACCGAATTAGAGGAGACCTGGCTGGTGTCCACTGCTTGGTGTTTGGGGGAAAACCCCCCACACATTTGGTCACAGAAGTTTTCTGTGTTCATGGTTTTTTGTGGTGTGACAGCAGAGGGAGGACACAGTTTGAGGTGGGTTTTTGCCTATACGCCATTCATATGAGGTATCTAAAACAGTCAAATTTAGAGAAGCAGGAAACAGAATGGTCGTTGCTAGGAAAGGCGAGGAGAGGGAAAAGGGAGATGTTGATGGACAGTTCAGTTATTTGAGATCAGTACGTTCTAGAGATCTGCTGTACGTCACAGTGCCTAGAGTTAACAATAAGGTTTTATGCACTCTTGAGCAACTCCAAAGAAGTGACTGATCATGCTGTTGACCTTGCAAGGAAAAATTGTGGTAGGAAGCCCAAATCCCTTGAGATGCTTTTCAACAACTCAAGATGCTATTTAAAAGCTTTGAACATTAATAGATAGTTGTAAAGCCTTAACCTTTTACGAGAGTGGTTTTATGTCTTTTAAATGAAAAGGAGCATACTTCATTGTATTTTAGCTGCGTTTTTGTCCTGTAGTAGCTGAATATTCAGAATCTCTCAGATTTTCATCATCTGGTGCGTAGAAGCTGGTAGATTTTTTTCTCTTTATCCTTCATGTTTCTCTTTGATAGCACAGCTCTGTAGATATAAAACTCAAAAAAGTTTATTTTATTTTTTTCCTTTAGGTGGGATTTATCTTCTTTAAGACAACTTCCTGACCTCGGACACATAGAAGGCTGCTGAAGGCAATGGAGGATCCTTTCATTTCAAACAAAATCACATTCAATTTTTTGAGAGCTGCAGGCCTTGGTGGTGTTAAATTGTGTCATTTAGTATTAAAGAAACACGATAAAACTTTCAAAGACTGATCATGTGTCTTGGCTGTTTACCATGGAAAGGTAGGAAATTGGCTACAGCAAAAGCTATTCATGTGAAAAATAAGGATTTGAAGCACCTCGGACTACCATGGAGACAGAACCCACGGTTTAAATTAGTATTTGTGTGTCTATATTGGGAGGCATAAAAAAATAAACAGATGTGGATTTATCAAATGAACCCAAGCGAGGCCAGGTCAAAAGAAATTTCCAGGAGAAACTCCACATGTTAAATTTCTCTTTCTAATACAAAATGACAACACACTTAAACAAAGAACAGGCTGTACCAACACGGGTATTTTATCTCTAAAGGGGAGAAAAAGTCTTGACACCATTTCCTGTCTTCTCTTTATAGTTGGTCTCTCTATTTGGGCTATAGTAAAAATAATTATTCAGGAGAAAATTTCCTTTCTCTCTCCTTTCTTTCTTTCTTTCTTTCTTTCTTTCTTTCTTTCTTTCTTTCTCTTTCTTTCTTTCTCTTCTTTCTTTCTTTCTTTTCTTTCTTCCTTTCTTTATTTTCTTTTCTTTCTTCCTTTCTTTCTTCTTTCTTCTTTCTTTTCCTTCTTTCTTTTGTCTTACACTGTCACCCAAGTTGGAGTGCAGTGGTGTGATCATAGCTCACTGCAGCCTTGAACTCCTGGCCTCAAGTGATCCTCCCATTTCAGCCTCCCAAGTAGCTGGGACTACAGGAGTGCACCACCAAGCCTGGCTAATTTTTAAATCTTTTTGTAGAGATCGGGTCTCCGTATGTTGCCCAGGCTGGTCTCAAACTCCTGGCTTCAAGGGATACTCCCACCTGGGTCTCCTAAACTGTTGCAGTTGCAGGCATCAGCCCACCACGCCAGGCAGGAGAAACTTTTTATAAGAGCCAATATATTGTGCGTTAGGTGTTGCAATACCATATACTGACAATTTCCAAGTCTATATATGTCTTGGTTTAAGGAGTAAAACATAGTTAGTGCACATTCATCTTGCATCAGTACCCGAAAGTGATTTTAATTGGCAAGAAGACTAGTTTATATTTTCTTTTTTCTTTTTTTTACCAGTTTTACTTGGCCTATCTCATATATTGTTAAGTAGTCTATGTTCAGTAGAGTCCAGAAAGTATTTGTTCAGTATATATATATATTTTTTGAGACAGGGTCTTGCTCTGTCACCCAGGCTGGAGTGCAATGATGTGATCATAGCTCACTGCATCTTCAAACTCCTGGGCTTAAGCGATCCTCCTGCTTCAGCCTCCCAAGTAACTGAGACCACAGGCATACAACACCACGGCCAGCTAATTTTTAAATTTTCAGTAGAGAATAGGTATTGCTATATTGACCAGGCTAGTCTTGAACTCCTAGCCTCAAGCAATCCTCTCACCTTGGCCGCCAAAGTGCTGGGAATACAGGCGTGAGCGATTGTGCCCAGGCTATTCAGTATTTTTGTATACCAACACTTTACAGGGAATTGTGGAAGACAGGTTTAAGAAGCAAAGAACTTAAAATATATCTGAGAAAATAAAACTCGCTTGTATGAAACTAAATATTTTGGTATTATGGGGCCAATCATGACTATCAATAGCAATAAAAAGCATTATCCATATCACATATCTACGGGCTATGTTCCAGTCTTGTCATGCAGTTGAAACATAGTTTACTTATTTATGTCTTATTTGTTTTATACCGTCATTTCTCAGTCTCCATGGAAAACTGGTTCTAGGACTCCTCATGAATATCAAAATTTGAGGATGCTCAAGTTTCTTTTATAAACTGACATGATATTTGCATATAACCTATGCATATTCTCTTGTATACTTTAAATCATCTCTAGATTCCCTAAAATACCAAACGCAATGTAAAAGCTACTGTGTTGTTTAGGGATTAATGACAAGAAAAAGAAAAGTCTATACATATTCAGTACAGACCCTTTTTTTCCTGAATATTTTTGATCCCCGGTTGGTCGAATTCACAGATATGGAACCCGTGAATACAAAGGGCTGACTATACATCAGGTATGGTTGAACTTGAGGCAATGAGCGACAGAGGTCAGAAGGAATAAGATGGAAAGGCAATAAATAGAAAATAAATTCTTCACTGTTTTTTCTCTGATCCACTACAATGGAAACCAGCCTCACTAGTATGAGAATAGTACAAATGAATATTCATAGAAATCTTTAAAATGTTTACAAATAACCTCTATGTCAATTTGTAATTTAATCTTTTTTAGAGAAATATAGATACATTTTACTTTAAGTTCTGGGGTACATGTGCAGAACATGCAGGTTTGTTGCACAGGTATACATGTGCCATGGTGGTTTGCTGCACCTATGAACCCATCATCTAGGTTTTAAGCCCTGCATACATTAGCTATTTGTCCTAATGCTCTCCCTCCCCTTGCCCCCTACCCCCTGACAGGCCTCAGTGTGTGATGTTCCCCTCTCTGTGTCCATGTGTTCTCATTGTTCAACTCCCACTTACGAGTGAGAACATGCGGTGTTTGGTTTTCTGTTCCTGTGTTCGTTTGCTGAGAATGATGGCTTCCAGCTTCATCCATGTCCCTGCAAAAGACATAAACTCATTCTTTTTTTATGGCTGCATAGTATTCCATGTTGTGTATGTGCCACATTTTCTTTATCCAGTCTATCATCATTGATGGGCATTTGGGTTTGTTCCAAGTCTTTGCTATTGTAAATAGTGGTGCAATAAACTTATGTGTGCATACGTCTTTATAGTAAAGTGATTTATAATCCTTTGAGTCTATACCCAGTAATGGGATTGCTAGGTCAAATGGTATTTCCGGTTCTAGATCCTTGAGGAATCGCCACACTGTCTTCCACAGTGGTTGAACTAATTTACGCTCCCACCAACAGTGTAAAAACCTCCAGCACCATTTAGATCTTAATTCCAAATGGCAAGCAGGTAGGCTGCCAACTTAGAGGAGAGCATTGCCAGGGGATATGGTACTACTTTCGGAATAGGATTAAAACAGAAAAATGCAGTAAAAATTTGGCTACCCCTGCTCCCAGAGTGGAAGTGTTTATGTCTTCATGCAGCAACACGGAATCACAGTGCTATAAAACATAGAGTGCTTGATTCGCACGTTCTGCACAGAGTGTGAGGGTGTTTATCACAATTAGACTGATCACTGGGGAAGGAGTGAGGAATTGTGTGGGATGCCGTAAAACCCATTCACATCCTGCCCCCATAGGGAAGCAGTGTCAACAATGTGAACACATCAGAGACCTTGCTGGATGCATTTTGGGGTATTGAGTGTAATCCCTTGAACATGGTGTACATCTGACATGAAAATCTGGAAGCTACCTCCCTGCAGAAGGATGCATTACCATTTGGCAAATGTGGTTGTTTTTCCCTGCACCCTCACCCCTGACTTTTCATCATCTAGCTGAGGAAGCATTTCTTCTCTTTTCCCTTACTTATTTCAATTCCCAATCATGTCAACGAGCCCAGGCCAAGTGGAAACAATAAAAGGTCAGTGGAAGAAGTAAGAATATAAAGGAATATAAAGATGAATTGCTGCTTGGGGATTGATGGTTGTCCTTGTAGGGCTAGTGATCTCTGTTCTCTAGCTCTTTGAAAGAAAAACACCCATTATCACTTGCCAGTTGGCTAAGAGGGGTTTTCTTTCTGTGGGTTCCCTTGAGCATATCATCAGTGTGTAGAAAATAAGCACAAAGGGAAAACATTTCCTTTTTTGTTGTTGATTTTGGAGTCAGGGTCTTACTCTGTCACCCCGGCTGGAGTGCAGTGGTGCAATCATGGCTTACTGCAGCCCTAGCCTCCTAGGCTGAAGTGTCCTCCCATCTCAGCCTCTTGAGTAGCTGGGATTACAGGTGTGCACCATTATGCCTGGCTATTTTTTTTTTCCCTCTAGAGATGTGGGGCCAGGCTGGTCTCGAACTCCTGGCCTCAAGCGATCCTCCCACCTCGGCCTCAAGATGCTGAGATTATAGGCATGAGCCGCTGCACCCGCTGAAGAAAACATTTCCTAAAATAGACTCATGAAGCACGTAGAATACCTTGTTCACTCCTTTTGTCATAGCCTAATGTCACCTTGGCTACTGTTTCTGCTGAAAGAAAGTTGTGAGCCAAAGCTCTCTTCTGTATTTGTGAGAGAGATGGTGGTAGCAACTGAGGGCATTGCTGTTGATGTGCCCTTCAGAAAGAAGATGGCTCTTTGAGTAATGGATTTGCTGATAGTTCATGAGTAGCGTAGGTATCAACCAGGACTGAAACCATGGAGCTGTCCAAGGTCCTACTCTCCATCCGCTGTAAAAACCCCATCCAGGGGCTCCAAAACATTCCTAGGATAGGAGAGATGGCATGAAGGATCCCACCTGTAAGCCCACAGATGGACTAGCATTTGGAAGACTTCACATCTTGCTTCTATCCCAAGATACTGAAATGGAATATGATAGTTTTGTCCTCAGAGTGCAACACAGAGTGATGAAAGACACAAATGCCCTATTAGTTGGGGAAAATTGGAAAGATTTTACAAAGTACACAAAGCTTGAAATGGGTGTAGAAGTATCACCAGGATTTTACTTTTTTGTGTTAATAACACTTTCTCTTCCCTAAGAAATTGTATTCTTTTTTATTTTTGTTTTAAATTTCAACTTTTTAGATGCAGGGAGTACATATGCAGATTTGTTACATGGGAATATTGAGTGATGCTGAGGTTTGGAGTATGGATCCCGATACCCTGGTAGTGAGCATGGTACCTGATAAGTCGTTTTTCCATTTCCGCCCCCCAATCACACTCTAGTATTCCACAGTATCTATTTTTCCCATAGTTATATCAATGTGTGCTCAATGCTTACATCCCACTTATAAGAAAGAACATGCAGTATTTGGTTTTGTGTTCCCGCATTAATTCGCTTAGGAAAATAGCTTCCAGCTGTATCCATGTTGCTGCAAAGGACATGATTTCATTCTTTTTTTATGGCTGTGTAGTATTCCATGACATATATGTACCATATTTTTTAATGCAATCTACCATTGATGGGTACCTGGGCTGGTTCCATGTCTTTGTTATTATGAATATTGCAGCAATGAACATACAAATGCATGTGTGTTTTTGGTAGAATGATTTATTTTCTTTTGGGTAGATACCCAGTAATGGAATTGCCTAGTTGAATGGCAGCTCTGTTTTAACATCTTTGAGAAATCTCCAAACTGCTTTCCACAGTGGCTGAACTAATTTACATTCACACTAACATTGTATAAGCATTCTCTTTTCACCATTGCCTCACCAGCATCTGTTGCTTTTTGACTTTTTGATAATAGCCATCCTGACTGGTGTGAGATGACATCTCTCACACCAGTGGCTGTGATTTGCATTTCTCTAATATTTAGTGATGCCAAGCATTTTGTTCATATGTTTGTTGTCCACTTGTATGTTTTCTTTGGAGAAGTGTCTGTTCATGTCCTTTGCACATTTTTAAATGGAGTTATTTGTTTCGTGCTTGTTGATTTAAATTCCCTATAGATTCTGGATATTAGGTCTTTGTTGGAGGCATAGTTTGTGAATATCTTCTCCCATTCTGTAGGATGATGACTAGAATTTTGACTGATAAAAAAGTAGATATATTTTTGGCAAAGCAAGAAATACATGAAGTTAGGATCTGTTAAATTATACCTGTGTTTTAGAAAATGGCATAAATAGGTAGTAACATTAGTAGAACATCTTTAGTTCACATTTTTTTCCTTTCTTAAATATCAGCAACGTTTCTTGAATATTTACTGTTGATTGGAAATGCCATGAGTATTTCTAAAATGCATTAATTCCTTCTCTTTACTTATTTTTTTTTGTCATATGTATTTGTGTTCTTTTTTATTATTTTTAATTTTTTTATTTTGAAATCACTTTAGATTTACAAAAAAGTTACAAAAATGGCAACAGAGAATTCTAGTATTCCCCTTGCACAGCTTCCCCTAACATTGGTGTTTCAAATAACTACAGGAAAACTATTGAAACTAGGAAATTAACACTGTTGTCACACTGTCAACTAATCCACAGACATTCAAATTTCTCTGATTGTCCCGCTAATGTGGTTTTTCTGTTTTAATGTCCTTCCAGGACCCACCTTGCATCCACTGTCATGCCTCCACAGTGGACTTCCATCTGGGCCATGTCCTTAGTTTTTGTCTCTGACGACCTTGAACTTTTGGAAGTATACAGACCAGTTATTTTGCAGAATAGTGTCCAATTCGTCTTCGTCTGATGTTTACCCATCAGATTAGGTTGAGCTTACACATATTTGGCTGGAATACCACAGAGGTGATGTTGAGGTCTTCTCAGAGCATCATACCAATGATGTTGATATGTCTCATTATTGGTGGTAACTTTGATTATCTGGTTAAATGTGGTACCTGCTAGGCTGCTTCACTGAAGCTACTATTTTCTCATTTGCAACTAGTAGGTACCGTGTGGTTACTTTGAGACTATGCAAGTGTATTGTTTCTCCTCATATAGCTAACTGTTTCTTTTAGCCTCTGAGGGCAACTCTTGCCTGAAATAATGATTACGATTTTCTGGTTCCACCATTCCTTCTGCATTTATCCATTGGAACTCTACTTTCATGGAGAGGTTTACCTTCTTCCTCATTCATTTATCCATTCAATTAATTACTTGCATCACCATGGACTGAGGAATAACAACTTTTTTATGAGTATAATTTCTAACTATTAGTATTTATTTTCTTGTTCCAGTTTTTCCAGATTAGGACATTGGGAGCTCTTCCAAGCTCCCAATGTGTCTTTCCTTCTCTACATTCTTTTTTTAAAAATGAGATAAATGTAAGTGTTATTTACACCTGGTTGAATTTACATAATTAAAAAAAGATACACAATCAATGTATGTATTTTGGGGATACATGTGATAATTTAAATAATTCTATTGTAAAGTCACATGCACGTGAATGTTCATTGCAGTACTATTCACAGTGGCAAAGACATGGAATCAAGCCAAATTCCCATTAATGTGGAGTGGATAATGATAATGTGGTACATATACATCATGGAATATTATGCAGCAATAAAAAATGAGATCATGTCCTTTGCAGGGTCATGGATGGAGCTGGAGGCCATTATCTTTAGCAAATTAAGATGGGAACAGAAAACCAAATACCACATGTTGTCACTTATAAGTGGGAACTAAAAGATGAGAACACATGGACACATAGAGGAGAACAATACACACTGGGGCTTACTTCAGAGTGGAGGGTGGGGGGAGGGAGAGGGTCAGGAAAAATAATTAATGTGTACTAGGCTTAATACTTGGGTGATAAAATAATCCATGTAACAAACCCCCATGACATGAGTCTACCAGAATAAAGAACCTGTGCAGGTACCCCTGAATTTAAAAGTAAAAAAAAAAAAGATACCTTCTCTACATTCTTAAAAATAATACAATGTTGCTTATCCTGTTTCTCTTTGTGGCTGTGATTACAAAATGAGAAGACTGAAGTAGGTGTCATTACAGCAACAGTCTTTGTGGCACCTAAGGGCTGTTTCAGCAAACCCGAATGCTTTCAGACCTCGTTGTTTTAATAATTTTTTGGATGACTGTATTCCCTCTTTGTCCTCATTCTTTTCTTAGTCATTAAATTTCATGACTGTCAAGCCTCCCCGCCATAGTTCATCTTTGTTCTGATTTTATGTGTTATTGCCTGATAAAGGTGTGAGGCTAACAGCCCCATTTCCTCCAAGGCTTGTGATAGATTGCTTGGACCACTCCAGCTTTTTTCTGTCCTTTGCCTGTATTTGGTTGTGCCCATCACATCAGACACCCGGCCAAAATAGAGTTCTCCTCTATAGGATACTTCCTTTCTGGTTTCTGCCTTTTCAATAACATGAGATATGTAGACAACGTGTCACTTAGAGAGTTATATGCCAGCATTGCACACATGAATCATTTAATCAGAACTAAAAGAGTGGAAGTAATAGCGATTGTATCATGAATAGAAAGCAAGCAGAAAGTTTCTGCTAGATTAAAAAAAGGCAAAAGAGCTTAGACACCTATTCCAGCAGTAATGTTCTGCAATACTTGAAAATATGATGCTTTACTGAATGCGCCCATAAACAGCACAGAGCTACATGGTATTTGTGAGCAGACCTTTGGATGGGATAAAAATGATCTCTCACCTACTCCAGGTGGTGAAGGAAACATCTCAAATAGCAATTGTAATCTGCTAGGCCACAGTGGAAGGAAGAAATTAGGTATGTGCCTAGGCAGGATGACCTTTCTTGCTTTCTGTACCATGCTACATATCTCCTACCAATGCAGTGAGGAAAATATTTGCAATATCTATATTATTTATTATTATATAAAGATAAATAATATTTATATTATTTATTATATTAATTAATCGATAATTATTTTACTAATTATGATTACATATTTACATAATTATATAATGTATGGAATACATATAGAATATATAGAATAGAATATATATGATAATCTATAGATATATAATATGTATATTATAATACATAGAGAATAGTATATATATTCCCTATTAGAATTCTATTAGAATAGAATATATGTGAAAATACACATAATAGAATATATTAGAATATATTATATTATGTATAATACAATATGTTATTAGATAGAATATATTAGAATATTATATATGATGTAATATATATTACATCATATATAATATAGAATATTATATATGATGTAATATATATTACATCATATATAATATAGAATATTATATAATACATTCTATTAGAATGTTATATAATATTTAACACATATTATATTCTATTATATATTGATATATAAAAATAAGTATACAAAGTATAAAGATATGGGCTGGGCGCGGTGGCTCATGCCTCTCATCCCAGCACTTTGGGAGGCCAAGACAGGCGAATCACGAGGTCAGGAGCTCGGGACCAGCCTGGCCAAAATGGTGAAACCCCATCTCTACGAAAAATACAAAAATTAGCCAGGTGTGGTGGCATGCGCCTGTAGTCCCAGCTACTTAGGAGGCTGAGGCAGGAGAATCGCTTGAACCCGGGAGGCAGAGGTTGCAGTGAGCTGAGATTGTGCCATTGCACTACAGCCTGGGTGACAGAGCGAGAATCCATCTCAAAAAAAAAAAAAGTATAACATATATTATAATATACATGTATAATATATAATATATAATGTATAATGTATATTATATATGAAATAAAATTGTATATGCAATACGCATTATACATATTTTAATATATTATATATTTTTGTTATATTACATATTTTATGTATAATATACATTATATACTTTAAGTATATAGTATATATTAAAATACATACTATGTATATTTAATATATTATATATTTTAAATATCTATTATATATTAAAATACATGGTGTGTATATTTAATATATATTTAATATATAATATATATTTAATGTCTATATTATTTAAATAGATATCTATATAAAATCAGCCTTAAATAGATATCTATATAAAATCAGGCAGCCTCCAGAACATGGATCTATAGCATACCCTTAGGAAGGGATTAGGACAATCTCTTTTTTTAAATTGAATTTTATTTTAGATTCAGGGGCTACATGTGTAGGTTTGTTACATGGGTATATTGCCTAATGATGGGGGATTTGGGCTTCTAGTGTATCCATTACCCAAATAGTGAACATTGTACCTAATAGGTAATTTTTCAACTCTCGTCCCCCTCTAACTCTACCCCTTTTTGGAGTCCCCAGTGTCTATTGTTTTCATCTTTATGTCCATGAATACCCAATGTTTAGCTCTTACTTATGAGTGAGAACATGCAATATTTGACTTTCTGTTTCTGAGTTAGTTCACTTAGGATAATGGCTTCCAGCTGCATCCATGTTGCTGCAAAGGACATGATTTTGTTCTTTTTTGTGGCTGCATAGTATTCCATGTTGTAGATACACCACATTTTCTATACCCCATCTACTGTTGATGGACACTTAGGTTGATTCCATGTCGTTGCCATTGTGAATAGTGCTGCATTGAACATGGGGTGCAGGTATCTGTTTGATATACTGATTTCCCTTCCTTTAGAGAAATACCCAGTAGTGGGATTACTATTTTAGCTCTTTGAGAAATCTCCATACTGTTTTCCACAGAGATAGTACGAATTTATATTCCCACCAACAGTGTATAAATGTTCCCTTTTCTCTGTGTCCATGCTAACATTGGTTGTTTTTTGAATTTTTAATAACAGCCATACTGACTGGTGTACGATGGTATCTCATTGTGGTTTTGATTTGCATTTCTGCAAATGATGATGATTAGTGATGTCGAGTATTTTTCATATATTTGTTGGCCGCTTGCTTGTCTTCATTTGAGAAATGTCTGTTCATGTCCTGGGATGAGGGCAATTTCCTGAGAGCAGGATTTTGTTTACCAAATGGCTGTCCTGCTGATTTCTTACTGCAAGGCTCCTGGCTAAACCCAGAGTGGATATAAATTATTGACAATCACACCCTTCGTAAATTAGGAAACCAAATTTCAAGTATTTTAGAGGCCACTCTAATGAGGCTCCCTGGAAGAAAAATAAACTTGAAAGATGAGCACAGATTTTATTTGTTTGCATGATGACTTTCATTGCTCATGTGATTAATAAAGATTTCAGGAGCGAGTGGGTTATTCAAACAACTAAAGGAAGTTAATGAACAACAGATACTCAAGGGCATGTGACATCGAAAAGGATTAGCACTTTATGATGTTATTTTTGTCTCAGTGAGACAGAAGATAAATGACAAGGGTGATTCCTCAGTGATAGGAGTATTTGTTAAGCAAAATGCCTTAACAATTCAGTATTGTTTTTTTAAACTGACATTTCCCCAAGTTAAACTTTAACATACTTCGATACGTGTGGTCGCACCCCACGCACCACACCATGTTTAATAAATCACAATGAGACTAGATAGTGGAACAAATTAAACCACATAACAATACTTAGGTTAACTGCCTGTAAAATCTTACAGAAACAAAAGAGAACAATTGCTCGCACAGTACTACCACTGTGAAAATAACACTCCTGTGTAATTTTTATAACTTTGTTTGCTCCTACGTTAACTCCGTCATTTAAGAAATGGCCACGAATGGGGACTGGGCTGTATATTGATTTTACTACTGAAAAAAACACAGTATCTGCTATAGCAGAATGGAGATGCATCACCTGGATTTAACTTTGTGGAAGGACTTGCTACTCAGGGTTGAGTTCAGCTGCAGAGAGCTACATTTTCTGAGGTCCTGCTTTTCCCAGGACAGCTGCATTAAGTGACAGGATCCAGGCTAAAAGGAACTGGCCAATTTGGTTCAACCCAAGGTACTCTGATAGCCACACACTTCAGAGTTTAATGGCAGGCTAGAAGAAATTTTGATGGATATGCAATGTTATTCAATGCTATTCGACTTCTTTCTCTGCCCAATCATGCTTCCTTTCACATGAATGATCGTTAGTACTTATCTTGCACACCCAAATCTATCTCAGCATTGACTTTTGGAGAAGCCCACCTGTGAGAGTTGATACCTGCAGATGTCTGAAATAAAGCAAAAAGATGGTGCTCAGAAGGTGGATTCTTCACCACCTGGTGGGAAGGAGAACTCCACTGCTGTGGTAGGTGGTGCAGAGGTAGTCCCTGGTGCAAAGTTATGGTTCAGTTTTGACAAAACACCCACTGGTAGCAACTTTTGATGGCGTAATGTTGGAAGAGACTGCATGAACAGGCCATGATTCATCTGGCGTTTGAGAGGGACAGAGAAAATGGTAGCTATGGCCATAATGATATTACATGAATAATATTAAATACCATGATGTGCTACAGAAAAATAAGGAATAGCTGAGAGACTAATGGTCAATTGGAAGCCACCTACGAAAAAAGAGATGCTCTTTTGTGGCAAACAAAGAAGTTCTCCTTTTCGCTAGGAGGAGGCAGAAAAGCCAAGACCACCTCAAAGATCCAACAGTGCAACTGGCTGAACATCAAAGAAAGTTAAATGCCCCAATCAAAGCCCATCTCTAAGACCAATGTCAGGGCACTGGTTGTAAAGACTTGGGACCCTGGCACATGAGATAGAGAGAGACATTTGGGTGAATTACCCCAATGCTTTTGCCTGCCCATACTTGCCTGAAATTTCTGAGCCTGCACAAGGAGCCAATTTCAGCAGTAAGAGCTGGATGTCCCTCTGTGATAGAAGACAAGGTTGAGGTTGCTTCCCCACAAGGCAACAGGTGCCCCCTCAGGCTGTGTCTCTGCCTCTCCTTTTGATCTTCAGGCCTTCATGGTGCATGTGGTCCTCTGGTTTTTGGAATAACAAGAGTTTAGTCTCCTCATACTGGCTGGGATGGTGCTGAGACTGATAGGGGAGGGGAGGGTCTACCTAGAAGGAGCTGTATCACCAAGTCACTGTGTGATGTCCAAAAAGAGTCAGCAGAGAGTGGATCTCTCCAGGGCTTGATACTTGGGCTGAAACATAGCCTTATGGAAGAGCTTGTTGATCTCAGAGTGTTCTGAGATCCAGAATTTAATACCTTAGACAGTGCCCAAGTAGATGGTGTGACCTTCCACTAAGATGGTCATTAGATGCATGGAAAACACTATGGTTTACACCGAGCGGAGCAGAAACGTCAGCATTGCTGTGGCAGATGATAGTAGATGGGAACAAAACCTCGGAGAAGCTGATGTGCTGTCATGGAAGAGCTACCTGATATTTCTGTTCCACAGCAAGGAAAACAAAATGCATCATGGCAAGGATGCATGAAGGTCATGACAAAGAGCTGGTGAGAGGATGGCAACATCACTCAATGGTTCAGAGGTGGTGTTCTCTTGGACCAGGCCTGAGAGGAGGAGAAGCAGTAATAACATCTGGCTTGCTGATAACAAAGGAGATGATAAGACCTGAAATCATAGAGACCCTGTGGACATTTTTATCTGCCTGTAGTGAGTCGGTCACATATATCTCAATGACTAGCAACATCATAATGTCAGTTGAGGGGTGCTATGAAAGAAGAGATACTCTTTGGTGGCAAGCAAATAAGTTCTCTTTTTCACTAGGAGAAGGCAAAAAAGCTAAGACCACCTCAAGGATCCAACAGTACAACTGGCTGAACTTCAAAGAAAATTAAATGCCCCAATCAAAACCCATCTCTAAGACCAAGGTCAGGGCACTGGTTATGAAGACTTGGGACTCTGGCACATGAGATAGAGACATTTGGGTGGATTGCCTGCCCAGACTTGTCTGAAATTTCTGAGCCTGCATCAGGAGCCAATTTCACCAGTAAGAGCTGGATGTCCCTCTGTGATAGAAGACAAGGTAGAGGTTGCTTCCCCACGAGGCAACAGGTGCCCCCTCAGGCTGTGTCTCTGCCTCTCCTTTTGATCTTCAGGGCACACATCATGAAGATCAGAGGGCCACATGCATGAAGATCAGACAGGCATGGACATGTGTGTGGAGCAAATTGTGTGGACATCTAACAGAAGAATTTTTCAGCATATGCCAATGAAAGGAATCACGATAGAAAACAAAGAGGCTGAGAACAGGCACTCTTTTCCACGATAGCCACAGGCCTTTTTTTGTTTCCAGGTCTGAGCTTGTTTTCAAGACTGGAACCTAATAGTTGGAGAGATACTGGGGTCCCTGGGAAGACACCCTACCATTAAAAAGACAAAAGAAATCAGACCATTGGAAGATCACATCAAATTATTATATTGATGACAGCAGATTGATCAGGCAGGATGTGCAAGAGGTGGTCAGCATACTGGGAACCTTGGTGTAAAATGTTTTGTGGAGTGTGTAAGGATTCAGGGGTCTCCTATATCAGGAAAAAAATTTTAGGCTTTCAGGCGTCCTATCTGAGGTAGAAAACAAATTGTTGCTTCTTGTATATCTCACCATTTAAAAGGCAGCACAAAACCTGGTAGCCCTTTTTGGGTTTTGGAAATAACACAGAAACAGAGGTTGTAATCTTATGCCTTGACCCATGTACTGGGTGACAAAGAAGGTGGCCAGTTTATGGGGACTTACAGTAGAAAAGAGCTCTGAAATTGTCCAGTCACTGATGAAAATAACCCTGTCATTTAGGTAAAATAATCTGGCAAACCCTATGGTGTTGGAGGTGTCAGTGGAGGGAAAAGATGGTACATAGAGTCCTTGGCAAGCCATGTTGGGAGAGTCACAATACAGATGTCTAGGGTTGTTGAGCAAGGCCTCACCATTCTAAGGAGAGATATGCATTATTTGAATTAGTTTGTTCAAGCTTCCTTAATGGAGGACAGCATAAACTGGCCACCTTCTTTGTCACCCAATGAGTATCTACCAGAAGACGTTATTCCTACATCTGAAGTCATACTGGTGAGTGTGATCTTCACCCTAGTCATTCTTGCTTCTTCACCCATCTTCTTCTGTCAAACACACACACACACACACACTCACACACCCTATAGACATTAAATTAAATGCCTCAACTCTACCCCTTAAGCATTCTGCTACCATCTATTCACCAGCATTTTGTTCCCTCATAGGATGACTCTAATATGAAGGGATGATGGAGAGTCTTGACAGACCATGGTGGAGGTGACCAGAGGTAGCCACAGATGCAGAGGTAGTGTGAGAGTAGGGCAATAATAAGACTGTGGGGTATTAACAATGCTGCAGTCCATGGTATTTGGCAATAAATCCTGGTACCTGGATTACTGTACCAACCAGATGGCTCTAGCACTGATTTTGGCTGTGGCTCAGCTATTTGTTGATCTTAATTCCTCTCCCTTTTCATGGCAATTTGTTGAGCTATCAGTATTTCTCAACTGGGGTGATTTTTCTCCTGAGGGGACATTTGACAATATCTGAAGACTTTTTTTGTTTGTCACAACTGGTCAGGTAGGAAGAAAAAGTGTTCTACAGTCCTCTTCTGGATAAATATCCTATAATGCATAGAACAGCCTCTTACAATAAAGAATTGTGTAGCCCAAATATCAATAGTGTTGACGTTCAGGACCCTGTTCTTTATTATTTCATCCATGCCTTTCAGCTTAAATTAGCTAGAGTTGGTTTTGATTGATTGCTACAATGGCCATGATGGATGCAGGTAATTTACACTTGAACGTCATTTGCATTTAAGGGTGCTATTTAACTCTGAATGTAAAAGTGTGTCTCTCAAGTGTTCTCCAAAGTTTAAGAAAGGATCCCTAAGTTATGACTTGCTTTTCCTGCTGTTCACAATAACACAACAAAACCTGTGAAAGATTCACCTACTTTTTGTCCTTCTACACCTGTCCTACCTTGGAGGATGCATTGGGAGCTTTAACTATCCTTAAAAAGTTGCAGAGCCCTGGTCCATGGACCAGAGAAAATGCTTGTGGAGCAGATTCCCACACACAGCATCAATATTGATTAATTGAGCACTTATAATCAGCAGAGAACCCAGCACTGTAAAAACAGCTCATCAATTAGTGCAACCAATCACCTGGTCATTGGTGAGATAAAGTCATGGTCCAGTGAATGATAAACATGTATTGACATGCATTGTAATGCTATTTGTTGTCTTTTTTGGTCAATAGGAGTCATCTGTGCTTGGAAGTTTATTGCAGTTCTGATGTTGAAGGACACTATGCCAAGAGACTGCACTGCACAGAGAGCCTTGTGTACTGCCCTTGTCTAGACATGTGCTACCAGGAAGTCCAAGAAGTTAATGCCTTATGGAACCAATCTTTAACTAATAGAAGAAGCAAGTGAATAATTTATTGCTGCTTTCTTCCGTTCCAAAGGTGCAATGCCAAGGCATGTTGTATGCATCTTAGTGGCGTTTTCCTGCAGGTTGGCCAACTAGCAGCACCCAGGGCCATCAGTGCATAGACTCTCCCACGTGTTTTGTCTTACTCTTCTTGCTCCTTACTCCTATCTCTGGGTTTGAACCCCTAATAATGGATTTGTATGTACACATCCACTGCCTTTAATGCTGCTGTCTGGGGAAAAGCAGAGGTATATCCCTGTAATCTCTATCTGGGCACACTCAGTAAATGTCCACTGTTTCCCTCAAACCAGAAACAGTGAGCCATAATTGACATTTCTCTTTCCCTCTCACCTCTCAAAACATCTGATTTAGCCTCCGATTTCTGTTGGGTTTGTCTTGATCTCTCTTGAGTTCATTCCATTCTTTATGTTTCCACAGCCATTGATTTATGTCCATACAAACATTACATTGCCATAATTTCTACTATGGAATCCCAGAGCTGGAACCCAATTCTATTCTTGGTTGTCATTATAATGCATTTCTGAGATTGAGAGACACCATCTTCTTATGCCTACAGTGACCAGTCATCTTCAGTTGCTCAGGTCTAAGGTGTTCTGAGGATGTGGGCATTCAGTTCTAAAACTAAAGAGCCCCAGGACAACCAAGATAAGCTGGTCACTCTTTTTCTTAGGAAGCCTACAATGGCTTCTATGAATGTTTGAGTGAGCATCAAATTTCTTAGTCTTGCCACCAAAACTTTCAGCTTACTTTCTGACTTCGCCTGTGGGCGTATTTTCATGACTCATTTTGCTTCAAGAATTAAAATTCTTGTGTTTTCTCAAACAGGTCACACTTAACTGCCTGGCTCTTCACTACTTTGAATGCCTTTTCCCACATTTTCACCAATAAAATGACTCCTTCCATGAAAGATTTCAAGTTGATGGAGAAGTTTAGGAGCTCCTATTATAACTATTGCATAGATATATTTTATCCTTTATCCATCTTAGACTAATCTTTGACCCGTGTTTCATCTGCTCCTTTTAGATGGTGAGTTTCTTGAAAGCGGGGACTCAACTTTTTCAATTACTATGGTTTGAGTGTTTTTGTGTCTTCCAAAATTCATGTTGAAAGTTAATCCACAATGCAATAGTATTAAGAGGCAGGGCCTTTAGAGGTGATAAGGTCATGAAGGCTCTGCCCTCACAAATGGGATTAGTGCCCTTATAAAAGGGCTTGAGGGAGTCTTCTTGGCCCTTTTTGCCCATTTTGCCCTTCTTGCCCTTCTTCCATTTAAGAACACAGTGTTCCTCTCTTCTTGGATGTGAGAATGCAGAAAGAAGGCACCATCTTGGAAGCAGAGAGTGAAATCTCATCAGAAACTGAATCTGCTTGCACCTGGAGCTTGGACTTCACAACCCCTAGAACTCTGAGAAATAAATTTCTATTATTTATAAATAAGGTATTTTGTTATAGCAGCTGAAACAGACTGAAACCCTAACTTTGAATATTTTATGTTATTATGCATGGTATATTGTAAAGTATATCGCATGATGACATATATATATGTTATAGTATGTGATGATATAGTGGGTTTGTGTTCTGTCTTCTGTACAAGAATTTATATAACTCATCTGTGTAGAGTTCTTGGCAATAAAACCCTCAGTGAGGATTTTATAATTGGATTAAATAATGCCACCAGCGTTCAGGAAGTGGCCTAACCATTTCTAGGCCTTCTGTGAAGAAGAAACTCATGAATAATCTAGGGAATGAGAGAAAGAATGTTTTCTCCTTTCAGAAATTCTCAAACACACCAGTGTGCTCTGAGAAATCAAAATTTGCATCTAATTCACAAAATAAAGAGCAATGTGGTTGTTCCCATACTTGCGATTCTCTATTTCATTCTCCTCTTGGTAAGTCCAACCTATTTTGGGTAGGCTCTGAGCAACTTGAGACCTGTTGTCTCTCCACTGGGCAAGTCTTTTCACATATATTGAGATTTATTTTCTTGAAGCTATATGAGGGGATTGGAGCCTGAATCATATTTTGCAAAATAGTTCTGGTGACAATTTATTTAGTGAGAACTGTCATAGGGTGGCCTAAATGTATGCTTTTAAGGAATAATCACAAAAAGCATGACTCAATATTTACACACATTTCTGCACAGTGGTGATGGCATAACCACATTAAATAATCGTTTTGTCATGTAAATGTATCACCTTCCCAAAATCAACCGCATATTATGTATTATGCTGATGTAAACTGGAGATCAAAGACTGTGGTCTGTGGGTCATTCCAAAACAGTTACCCTCGCCAGTGGCCCAACATGGACTTCTAGTTGTCAAATTCATCTGCTAAAACATAAAAAAATACATACCATCCTGCTTTTCACATTACCTACCTGCATCTTGTATGAAGGCAAACTCCTTGGGCCTTTTTCTGGCAGCCTGTGAAACCTTTAAATATGGTGTGAAATGATTTGGCTCTGTATCCCACCCCAAATCTCATGTCTGATTGTAATCCCCAGTGTTGGAGGAGGGGCCTGGTGGGAGGTGATTAGAGCATGGGGGTGGAATTTCCCCTTGCTGTTCTCATGATAGTGTGTGAGTTCTCAAAAGATCTCATTGTTTAAAATTGTGTAACACCTTCCCCTTTTCTTCTTCTTTCTTTTCTAGCCATGAAAGATGTGCCTGTGTCCTTCATCTTCCATCGCAATTGTAAGATTCCTGACGCCCTCTCAGCTATGCTTTCTGTATGGTCTGTGGAACCGTGAGCCAATGAAACCTTCTTTTTAAAAATAAATTGCCCAGTCCTAAGTATTTCTTTATAGCAATGCGAGAATAGACTAATATATGGTGGGAAGGCACATACTTTCGGACTCCAGGGAAAGGACTCAGATAAAACCTGTGGCAATCTCCAGTGTTTCTTGCAAGACTGATTCAGACATTATCTCATATAACATACACGACAGGGGAGAGAGAGAGATGAAAAACGAGTTTTGTTCATTCACTTGGACTTCTGCAACTTCATTAATTATATGTAGTATGTGGATATAATGATTCGTTCTTATTTTCCAATGAAGCAATGGGGAGGCACATTTACTCCATCCATCACTCTTCCTAGTCTCCATTACATCCTTCTTCTAGGGAAGAATTTGTCTTAAACTCTTACTTGCCATTATCCATACCATTCACTCTTTTATTGACGGCCATGGAGACCATTAGGCACAAATGACATCTATCGGGAAGTTGTCATCCACATTTGGCTGTTTTTCTGCCTCACTTATTTTTTAAGACACTTTTCAGTAGATTAATGGATCCAAACCCTCATTTCAATTATTTTTATTATGCCTGGCTACTGCTTGCTCCCATTAAAATGAGAGTGTGCAGTTCATTTAAGGATTCAATATTCCCGTTAAGCAGTAATTCACACTGGTTTCTCTATTACCACTCCACCAACTCATGGGATTTTTTTGATTTATAGATGTACTTGCTGTTGGAACTCAGCCTCTGTCTGCTGAACTCTGTGTATATCATGGGAACTTTCCCTCGAAACGCTTAATAATTACTAATGAAGTTTTCTCCAGTTTGTTTAGCTGCATCCACTGTGATTATCAGAGTGAACTCAAGGCAAAATGAGAAATTTTAATGCATTTCTATGGGAGTAATTTTTTGCTTGCAGTGGTACCAACAGCAGCCAATTCCTACCGATAGGATTGGCACAGTCAACCGCTGACATAGGTTCCATGAATTTGGACTTTCAATTGTGATCTATTTTCCTGGAATTTTTGGTAATATTTTTGCTCTTTTTACTTAATGAGCAATTTCTGAGCAAAGGTAGTATCATTTGGAAAATATTTATTGAGGGAGATAAGTGATAGTCACATCAAATGTATATCAATTTTCTATGCTATGTAATCAATGAGTACAGACACAGCTGCTTAAAACATTTACTTATTAATAAATACTCATTTATTAGCTCACAGTTTTGCAGGTCAGAACACCAGCATGGTGTGGATGGATTCTCTGCTCATGGTCTCACAAAGCTAAAATCAAAGTGTTGACTAGGCTGAATTTTTGCCCAGAAGTTTTGGGGAAATACACACCTCCAAGCTCAGTTTTTTTATTGGAAAATCTCAGTTCCTTGTGGTTGTAGGACTGGGGTCCCTGTGTTTTTGCTGGCTGGCTGTCCACAGTCTTTTGAAGATATTCTCCTCAATCCCTAAGCCAATAACAACACATTAAATCCTGGTCATACTTCACATCTCCAACTTCCTATTTTGCTATTAGCCAGAGAAAATTGCTTTCAAATGCTCACGGCTCAACTGCATAGTGTCTCTATCTTTAGGTTAATTGATTTGGGACTTTAATTACATCTGCAAAATACCTTCACCACAGCACCTACATTAGTGTTTGATTGGATAATCTGTGTGTATGTCAGGAGGCAGGAATCTTAGGAGCCATTTTTTAATCCTTCTTACCACACTTGGTATTATTTTCTTGGGACTCCCCAGCTTGAATTGTCCAAGAGCCTAATGACTTATTTATTCTCAAGAGTTTATTTCTGTTGTTTCAAAAATATGAACTGAAAGCAAAATTGGAGAGAATCTGCCACTCCTGCAGCTGATGTTGCTGATGCTCCCATTGAAGAAAAAGTAGCAACTGAACTGAGTGTAGGACAAAATGTTAATATTCTTCTGCAAAAATGAACACTCAGGAGCCATTGAAAACCTAATTCCCTGGGATGCACACGGAAGAGTTTATATTTAAAGTAAATAAGACAATACTGGGTTTATATTATATTTAGGTCCAAAGCTTCAGACAGGCTTCTTGGGGAGGATCGCTGTGTGGTTATAATCTCATTGTCCAGTTATTGGGATCATATCTGGATAATGTAGCTGACATTCAGATTCACTTGGGTCCACACTGTTCACAGTCAGCACTCTGGGTCCTCATTGGGAGACTTTGTAGAGTTCAGATTAGGTAATGGATGTGTGTGCCTCACTGACAGAATTCATTCTTGCTACTATAATGTGTGGTTTTTTTTTTTTTTTCTTTGCTAGAGCCACCATCTGGGGACTTACTGGAAGCCTTATAAAATGGTCATAGTATCTTGCACAACATTGCTTCTAACCAAGGAACCCATGCTAGATAATGGGTTATTGCAGATGAGAGCCATTGATCTTGTTGTGTGATACCCAACACCCAGAAACAGCTGGCCTTATAGAATAGTAGAATGACCTAATATACTTCACTCGTACCTCCAGTTAAATAAATGCTTTCAATATAAAGTGCTGCCTGTAAGATTAAGAATATTCTTTGAACTAGGTCAATATATGATGCAGTTCTTCTTTTAGCTAGAATAAATGAGTCAGGGAAATAAGTAATAGAATTGAAGATGGAACATCTCCAGATACTCAATGACCTCCTTCTACAATTTTTGCTTCATGTCCCCATTGTACAGAAAACTTAATATCCAATAAAGGAATTCTAGCACCAAGAGATTAATAGTCTTGCTGAATTTGGAGCTTAGGCTAGCAGCTGGTCATTGCAACTCATGAGGTCATTGGGTAGACAGGCGCACAACAGAATTTTGCTTTTAGCCAGTATGCCCAACACATGCATTCATTCATGACTAATGGCCCCACCTATCCCTGTTTTCCAGCTGCCACTGTGGTGACCAGCTTTGCATGTGCTTGGGCTGAAATGCGGGGTTCTTGGAAACCGATTCAGCTGAGTCCATATGATGCTTGCCCACTCCTGGTCTTTTATTTATCAAATTCAGGAAAGAACACTAGTTTTAAATAAGAAAAACATGCCCCAGGGTAATATCTTTCTGCTCCTCTCCACATCAAAGACATTGGCTGAATTTTACAAAACAATTCTGTGACCACAAGGAACTGTTTAGGTAGCCAACATAGGTATCTTTTCTCTATTAATAAATATTGAATAGATATATTTTATTTTTAAGTATTAATAACATAATGCTATAATTTATTTTTATTTTATTTATAATGATTCTATTTGTAAATGATGCCGATCTTTAAAAAATAACTGATGGCCAACAGATGTCCTCTGTCTTCTTTCACCCATTCTAAGACAGTAATTTTGTACCTGATCTCATTTGGATCTCAAACTATGCTTAAAGAGGCTTATTTTTATGCTATAGGGAAAAAAAAAGGCCGGGCGGTGTGGCTCACGCCTGAAATCCTAGCACTTTGGGAGGCCGAGGCGGGCAGATTGCCTGAGCTCAGGAGTTCGAGACCAGCCTGGGCAACACGGTGAAAGCCCGTCTCTACTAAAACACAAAAAATTAACCAGGTGTGGCGGCATGCGCCCGTAGTCCCAGTTACTCGGGAGGCTGAGTCAGGAGAATTTCTTGAACCTGGCAGGCAGAGGTTGCAGTGAGCTGATATTGCATCACTGCACTCCAGCCTGGGTGATAGAGTGAGATTGTGTCTCCAAAAAAAAAAAAAAAAAAAAAAGAAAAGAAACAAATTTAGATGCATAAAAGGGCTCCACAGCCAATTGTTATGACATATTGTAATACATAGCTATCATTTCAAACACACTACTTATACATCAGGAAGTTGCCCCACGCACAGCATCCCATGTTATCAGTGTAATTACAGTCTCTAACAGAAATGAAATTATTCTCATTTTACAAAGGAAGAAATAGCACCCCAGAGAGAGCTGAGCCCCTAAAAGTAAACTCTAACCAGAATGATACTGAAATATAGTAAGAAAAAAGAGGAATTACCCTTCTCCAATGGGTATGTCAATTCTATTTCAGGGTTTTGTAACCTTGGCATGGTTGATATTTTGGTTTAGACTAAGCTTGTCCAACCCACTTTATTTTGTTGTTTTTCTGTTCTGTTTTGTTTTAGGCTTAGCAGCCTGAAACCATGGGTTTTAGTTTCTGTCTCTGGTGATAAGCAGAAAAGACAGATAAGGAAGGGGCTTTACTGGCCCAGCCAGAAACAGAAACTAAAAACCCATGACTGTATTCCCTCCCTTGGACACCCCTGGACTCTACACTCTAGACCATTCTCTCCCGTGGGAGCTCTGAAGTGCCCCACAGGCTGGGAGTATATGGTAGGAGATTGAGCAGGATCCCTGGCCTCATACCTTAGGTGTCAGTTCCAACTCCTCAATTGTAACAACCAGACATGTCTTCAGATAATGCCAAATGTCCCCCAGTGGGTAGAATTATCCCTTTTGAGGGCCACTGCTCTGTATAAAAACCACAAAACTTGGAAATTATCTAAAATATGTCGTTTGCAATATCCATTGCCCTAACTCCATAATAATGTACACTAAAAATGTAGATCAATATGACACCCAAGTCAAAGAATATGAGTCCTCCATGACATTCAAACAAAGATTGGGCTCCAGAAAAACCTCTCTTCTGATGACACTCATAGCCCTCCTTAGAAGTGAAAAAAAGCTCAAATTTTGTCATGTACTCCAGCACTGATAGAGCTCAAACCTTGAAAATAAATCCTCTACTTCTTAAAGGGAGCTATTTCCTGGCTCCTAAAGTCCAGGAGAATGGCCTCAGTACCACAAATCTATGAAATCCTGAAATATTGTAGAAGCCCTCTTATTGTAATTCCATTAAGAAACCACTTTCTCTCACTCAAAAACTACCAGAAATATACAATGCCCAGTATTCGCTTTATTTTTTGAAAACTCATGCTAGAAGACAAAATTCTAAAGAAAGATACTTAGATTAAGTGATGCTTGGGTGCCATGTCAATCTGGTGTTTTCAGAGTAGCTTGTCTTGGAGTGAGGGGGTTAGATATTGCAAAGGGAATTAGATTAAATATTTCAAAATATGAAAAAGTGGTAAATATGTCTTTCAAACCATAGGCATAATTTACCAGAGAGGCAGTGTTCTTTATTCTACTGGTGAGTTTTAAGCTTTACTTTAGCATTCATTGTTTCCTCTACTCAACTCAATGATAAGCTTGTTGAAGGTAGAAAGCCCACAGGTTAAACTTATGTTACTCTCTATTAGTCAGGGTTCCCCAAAGAAACAAAACCAAAGTGTTGGAAGGATAGACAGACAGACAGACAGATAGATAGATAAAATAACTAGTTAGCTAGATGATAGGTAGACAGATGATACATAGATGATAGATGTATATATAGATGATAGATAGATGATATATAGAGAGAGAGAGAGAAAAAGAGAGAGAGAGAGAGAGGAAGAGAGATAAAGAGAGAATAGAGATTAATTATAGGAATTAGCTGAGAAGTCCCATGACCTGCCACCTGCAAGCTAGAGACCCAGGAAGCTGGTGGCGTACTTCAGTCTGTGTCTAAAGGCCTGAGAACCAGGCACGGCTGCTGGTATAAGTCCTGGAATCTGAGAACCTGACAACCAAGAGCTCTGAGTCCAAGGGCAAGAGAAAATGGATGTCCCAGTTCAATAAGAGGGTGAATTTGCCTTTCTTCAACTTTTTTGTTTCCATTCAGGCCCTCAATGGATTGAATTATACCCACCTACATAGGTGAGGGTATCTTCTTTCTTCAGTCTACTGATTCGACTTCTAATCTCTCTTGGAATGTTCTCACAGAAACACCTAGAAATAGTGTTTAGCAGCTATCTGGGCATCCCTGAGCCCAGTCAAGTTGACACATGAAATGATCCATCACATCCACACTGGGTAGGACACACACATGGAGGAAATGTCTGTCTGTGGCTTCCAACAGAACAGGACAATATCATTGGAACATGTTGCAATGACAGTTAGTCCTTGATATTACTGCATTGTTAAGAGTTTTGTAGTATCTCTTAGGGATACCTTCAATTCTATCTTCCTCGAGCAGATGTTTGTCTTTATTCCTTACTCATAGACAAAATCATCTAAGATCAGGAAAATTCTCTTTCTTGCTGAATGTAGCCAACAGTTAAGATGCTGCAGGTTTTTACAAACAAACCATTTGTAATGGAAATATTTCCGTGGTGTCAATTAATATGCAGAGATCATTGTAATTAATAATCCATTATCATGAAACTGTGTGGCCCAGCTGGAGGTCTGGAATGGAACCAGAGTAGTGGTTTATTCTGAATGTAATATTTTGATGGCATCTACCTGTTTCTGTATAAATTACACTTTCCTCAGGATTGCAAGTATTCTGCTTTCCATGAAGTTCTCTGGAAAACATAAATTTTCAGGAGGTTTTGTTAATCTTATTTTTGCTTCTTGAAATATTTTTTGCCAGGTTGAATGATGGAGGGTATCATATTTTACCACTGTGTTCTACCAGATTTAGATTTTTCATGAGCCATACAAAGAGACGAACTTATTATATCATGCAGATAGTGGCCCTAATTCATTTAGACATCCATCAACAAAACATTTTTGAGTTGTGGTGGTAAATTTTTACCACTATCAGAAAGACAAGAATTAATGGGAAATCTATGAAAAATGGCTAATAACAAGCATAGACAACAGATGACATTGCTTTTCTTTTTTGTCTTTCCCTTCCTTTCTTCTTTTTTGCCCCCTCCCTCCCTCCTCCCTCCTTCCTTCCTCCCCTCCTTCCTTCCTCCCCTCCTTCCTTCCTTCCCTCCTTCCTTCCTTCTCCTTCCTGCTCCTCCTTCCCCATTTCATTTTTCTGACATCCACTATGTGCTTGACATATACTTGGCACCAGAGGAAAATAAACAAGATAAGCAAAACAATTTTTAACTTCATAGAAGAGAATTAAAGGTAAAGACAGGATCATCATTATTCTGATTGTCGTATTAGTTAATCCATTTTACTGTGTCTCATTTGAGGATCTGATTTAAAAATACTGCAAATGTCATCAATTCCTGATTAGAAATGGTGCCCTCTAAGTGGACAAACTGGCTTTATCAAATAACTTTACACTCTTATCAAATGTATCCACAATCTTATCAAATTAATCTACACTCTTCATGTGAGGTTTTTCAACTATTTGCATTATCGTTCAAATCAGATTTATTTACAATGCCTGCAAGAATATTAAAAACCCTGGAAAATACCCAGAAATATAAGTCTATATACACTATATTTTTATCTGTATTGTATGATTTGGTCATTAAAATTTAGTTGCTACATATTCACGAATAGGAAAATTATTATATGTCTACTCAGTCAGTTTTTCACCTCAAACCTTCCCAATGGGATCAAAACCACAAAATAGTAGAAATAAAAATGAATGTATTTGATTTTTCTCCCCCAAAATATTTTAGGTTTTAAGGTATGAATTTATGATTTTATATAATTTTATACTGTGTTTGAAAGAGTACTTTCTTGTACCTTAGTTCAGCAAGTCATTAGAAAAACAACAGTAACATCTCAATGCTTCATAAAAATCTGAGAAAAAGCTATATTTTTGTGAATTCGATTTCAACCGTGTAGGTGGAATACAGTGGAGATTGTTACCTTTAATCTCTCAGAATCAGATAACATTTACAGTCAACGGACATTTCCTGATGTCATCTTTGTTTGCCAGTGGCACTATTTTATATTTATATTATTATTTCTCTGCACCAATAAGACAAAGACTCTTGGGATGTGGGTAAAAGGACCTGGAGTCTTGAAAATTTAGTCTGTAGTCAACTTCAGAGAGTGACATCGTTGACCTCCAGGGGCTTCCTTATGTGGGCAGCTCACTGGCATCTGCACTGGCTACAGTTGAAGATTTTTTTCCTCTTTTAAAAATGTTATCAAGGTACATTATATTGTTAGACTTAGTAATACTGAACGAGCTGTTTACATTTTTAAGGAAGAATGTTTAATTAATATTTTAATTTCTTTATTTGATATTTGTCTGGTCAAAGTTTTAGTTCATATATCTTTATAAAGTTAAAAACATCATAATGAATGATATTTTAATGCATATTAAATTATCTTAATGTTTTGTTTTATATGTTTCTAGAAGTAATGTGATTTGTCCAAATTTTTAAATACTTTGGAACGGAGTTCGCAATGTTCTTGTCTAATCTTTACAATCTCCACTGAATCTTTGGTTATTTACTTTTCTGGGCTTATTATTTATATCTCTCTCTCTTCTCTCTCTTTTGCTCTCTTTCTGTTCACATCATGTTTCTTTCCCTCTCTCCTACTCTCCTTTAAAGTGGTTTGTCTAGTTCATGATATTTTCCCCAAAGAATCAAAATCAAATATTGGTACACTTTGTTTATTCCAATTTCTTATGGATTTTTAATTCTGAAAACACACACACTAGATCATTACTTTTGATGTACAACTTCATACAGAAAAGTGAACAATATTAAGTTTACAATGGAATAAAGGTTTATATTTTTATACATTTTTACATACACATACACCTGTGTCTTCACCACCTGTATCAAGATATAAAATATTCCTAGAAGTCCAGAAAACTCCTCCCTGTTTTCCGTCAGTACTGTCACAATGTTTAGCCCTGTTCTGACATCTATCACCACCATAGATATTGTTTTGGAACTTTGTGTAAATAGAATTTCATACTATAAACTCTAATATGTCTGATTCTCTTCAGTTGATGGTATGGCTGTGAGATTCATACATGCCGTGCTATAAGCAGCAGCTCATTGCTTTGATCGATGTATATAGAATTACATTTACTATTCATTTTCTTTCACATTTTGACAAGTGGTTCTCTCCAGTTTTACCTATTGATTTGAGTACTTATTATATTTGTTTTCATTTTTGAGACATTCACTTTGGCCTAGATATTTATTTCTAGGAATTTCAATAGCTGTATGTGCCATGTTTTGGGGTGTAGATTCTTTGAGTCTCACAGCAACCGCCAGGAACATGAGGTAGCGTCTTAGTTCATTTGTGTTGCTATAAAGGAATACTTGAGGCTGAGTAACTTATTTTAAAAAAGAGGTTGATTTGGCTCACATTTCTGCAGGCTGCACAGGAAGCATGGCTCCAGCATCTGCATTGGATGAGGGCTTCAGGCTGCATCCACTCATGGTAGAAGAAGAAGAGGAGATACTATTACTGAATTTGGTACAGAGCCCATTGAGAGGATTTGGTTAACAGATGCATACCTGCCTGCTATAGCTTAGATATTTGACCCTCCAAACCTCATGTTGAAATTGTTCCCCAGTGTTAGAGGTGGGGCCTGGTGGGAGACGTTTGGGTCATGGGAGTGAATTCTTCAAAAATGGCTTGGTGCTATCTTCATAATAATGAGCTCTCATTCTGTTAGTTCCTGCAAGAGCTGGTTGTTAAAAGAGCCTGGCATCTACCTCCTCTCTCTCTTGCTTCCTCTCTCACTATGTGCTCTGCTCTTGCTTGCTGCCCTCTCCTTCTGCCATGTGTGGACACTTCCTAAGACCCTCACCAGAAGCAGACACTGGCGCTATGCTTCTTGTACAGCCTGCAGAAGTGAGAGCTGAATAAACTTCTTTTCTTTATAAATTATGCAGTTTCTTGTATTTCTCTGTAGCACGAATGGACTAAGACACTGCCTTAAGTTCCTGGAGATTGTTTTGAGGCTCGCAGAAGAATTTGGAAAAATATTTTGCTAACTGTAAAGTATTCCATGCATGTGAATAACACTGCTTATTACCACAGAGAAATGGAGGGTTTATAAAATTTTGGGTAACAGATATGAAAATCAAAATAAATTAGGATCAATACTAATTTTCTTCAAAATTTCTGACATGACAAATTTATGTATAAATATTGCACTTGTGTGTGTGTGTGTATATATACATATATATGTGTATGTTTTTTTTTTTTTGCGAAACTATGCAATTGTACCTGCCAACATTTCTAGATTCAGAAATGGTGAGACCTCTTCTGTAGATTCAGTGTGACCCTTTTCTGGGTAATGGTTTACTGAGCAAGGTGAACACCCAGAATTGCGCAGTTAGCTGAGGGACAAGGAGTAGTGGTTATTAAAATGTCAATTTCTATGTATCTTTTAATATAAATTGTTAAAGAAATTATAGTTAACACCTAACATGGACATATAAATTAATGCACACACTATGTCCTGAGCAATTTTAAAACATTGTTCATTCATCCACATTTTATTCTTTTGGACATTCTAGTTTGGGTGTAAGCTTGCTAGCATGCACAATCTATTTGACCCAAAGCACAGGGATCTTTCTGTAAGTAAAATAACATTCAACTATTGGGCTGATGCTCCAATTTTGATAGAGTTTGTGAAGAAAAGACTTCAAGGCCATGGATCTAGTTTAGCACGGAGCATAGAAGGGTGAATTCCCAGGATCCATCCCTCCTCTTCCATATGGACTGTTAGCTCCTGACTCCTCCAAATCTAACTTTAAATAAAGACAGCAGAGTTTAAATACAGGACTGCCTATCACAGGACAGCCCTGCCAATATTTTTACAGTTTTGAAATGCACCACTCAAGCTATGCACTACTCAATGTACTTTCCTGAAAGGTGAAAAATGTAAATGACCATGAGTTTGAAATGACAACTCCCAGAAAGATCAAAGCAAGCAGTTTTCTGTGAAAAACAATTTACATAGCAAATGATGCATTAAATGATGATTTGACTTTTCATTGATGATAATCATAGCATAATAAGAATAATCTCTCCAAAAGTAGACTTGCTCTGAGCATGAACATAGCCTGTACATGCTAATTTGCATTAAAAATATAAGTGTACACTTGGTTAGGATAGGTGCAAGTGTTCCTGCCAGATTCATTTTGAGGTTTATTTAACTAACAAAATCTAACAGATGGTTTTGCCGCAGTCTGTGTTTCATCTACTTCACGGAAATCTATTGTGTTGTCATTCGATTTTTCATCGCATGATTTGGTAACCATGATGGCTTTCTGGCACTTTCATCAGTGAAGTGAGTGGTGGTTAAGAGCCAGTAAGACCTTAAGAGTCAATAAAACCCAATAAGATCTGGCTTCTACTAAATGTGCAAACTTAGAAATTTTACTAAACCTCTCTGAGCTCTAGTCTATTACCTGGAAATGGGAAAACAAAGTTCCTAATTTATTGTTGTGCAAATAAACTAAAAGTGCATGGCCTAGCATAAGGTAAATGCATATAGAACTTTGAGTTGTATATTCTACTTGGCATATAAATTTATGATGCTGACTTATATGATCAGAAATAAATGTCCTTTCTGCCAGTGTATCTTAAGTTTCCTTACCCATGATTTTGATCCTAGCAGTGTAGACAAATATAATTACACATTACATTAAAATTTGTTAGGAATTATAGGACTGCTCTATCCCAAAGAGGATGCTGTTTAGGGCATATTGTCAAGGATAGGAACTAAAACTTGAGAGCTGGCCTTCATTCTTTTAGGTTACTAGAATCCTAAGAGCAAGTGTGCAAACTGCAAGTGTGCAAAAACAGAGACTCATAAAGCATAGTTAAAGAAGTGGTAGGAAGTGAACCTTTATAATTTAATAAATATTCAATACACATCTTGATGTTTGATGTGATCAGGCATGGGGTGTTTAGATTATCAATCAAGATGAGCGCCAAAGATTATTCAACTATTGACCCAGAACAGCGATGGGGAGGTTTGGAGCTGGGGTGGTTACTAATGGTGAGGAAGGTCTGTGTCTAGGAGAGAAACAGATTTGCCAGTGTGTTTACCATCAATGCAAAACACTAGAGGGAATGAGGCCAGAAACGTGATTCTTCCTGGGCTTGGAGAAAGTAAAATGCATTAGCCTCCTTTTCCTTCTTCAATTATTTAAGTTTTTATTAGAATAAGAAAGCATGCTACATATGCCTTGTATTTATTTTTATTTTTATAAATGTGTGGGGGTACAAGTGCAATTTTATTACATGCATAGATTGCATAGTGGTGAAGTGAGGGCTTTTAGGGTATCAATCATCTGAATGATGTACATTGCACCCATTAAATAATTTCTCATCACCCACCCTCTCCAACCCTCCCACCCTTCTGAGTCTCCAGTGCCTATTAATCCACTCTCTATGTCCATGTGCACACATTACCTAGCTCCCACTTATAAGTGAGAACATTCAGTGTTTGTCTTTCTGTGTCTGAGTTGTTTCACTTAAGATAATGCCTTCCTGTTCCATCCATGTAGCTGCAAAAGCCATGTTTGCATTCTTTTTTATGGCTGTGTAGTATTCCATGGTGTATATGTACCACATTTTCTTTATCCAGTCTTCCACTCATGGACACTTGGGTTGATTCCACATCTTTGCTATTGTGAATAGCTCTATGACAAGCACATGAGTGCAGGTATCTTTTTGATAGAATAATTTATTTTCCTTTGGGTAGATACCCAGTAGTGGGATTACTGGATCAAATGGTAGTGCTATTTTTAGTTCTCTGAGAAATTTCCGTACTGTTTTCCATAGACATTGTATTAATTTACATTCTTGCCAGCAGTGCATAAGCATTCCCTTTTCTCTGAATATTCACTAAAATGTGTTATTTTTGACTTTTTAATAGTAGCCATTAGGACTGGGGCAAGATGATATCTCATTGTGATTTTGATTTGCATTTCTCTGATGATTAGTGATGTTGAACATATGTTCATATGCCTGTTGGCCATTTGCATGTCTTCTTTTGGAAAATGTCTTTTGCCCACTTTTTAATAAAATTATTTTTGTTGCTGTTGTTGTTGTTGTTTGTATATTGTATTAGTCTGCTTTCATGCTGCTGATAAAGACATACCCGAGACTGGGCAATTTACAAAAGAAACAGGTTTAATTGGACTTACAGTTCTACGTGGCTGGGGAAGCCTCACAATCATGGCAGAAGGCAAGGAAGAGCAAGTCACATCTTACATGGATGGCAGCAGGCAAAGGGAGAGCTTATGCAGGGGAATTTCTTTTTTTAAAACCATCAGGTCTTGTGAGACTTGTTCACTGTCATGAGAAGAACACAGGAAACACTTACCTCCATGATTCAATTACCTCCCTCCAGGTGCCTCCCACAATACGTGGAAATTCAAGATGAGATTTGGGTGGTGACACAGCCAAATCATATCATATATTTTGAATATTAGCTCCTTATCTAAGTTTTTAGGTCCTTAATTCTCCACCTGAAGTTGTGGACGATGCGCTCATGGAAATAAAATACTTGACTTGCTGCCTTCTTGTTTATCCTGGATGAAGGGGAAAATTCTACCACCATTCACATTACTCAGAAAGGTTGGGTTCTGGTGGAGAAAGGCACCTTTTTCTGGCACTTGGAAGTAAGTATCATTTCCTCTGCTTCGTTTTAGAGCAATATTTTTATTTTTCGTTCCCTCTCAAGGAACACCAGATGCTGCAATTTAAAACTAGTGATTTTTTCCCCATGGATGTCTTTAAGCAGCATTGCAGATATGGTTCATACGTTCAGGATCAAGGATCTGGTAGATTCTTGGGCCTTGGTTTCTTAAATGCCATTCATGAAGGCAAGAGATTCGGGAAAAGAACAGACCAAAGGTAGAGTGAGAATGGCTCCTATTGCAGACAGATGCTCAACTTAGAAAGACCGAAATCGTCTTTTCCATGCCCACTTCTGGTAGGGTTAAGATTGCCTGGAAGAAAATGCTGAATTTCTGTCTGTACTAAGAAAACAATGACAGCAAAGCTGGTGATGTGAGTTAAAAAAGAGAATGCAAGAAGAAAAGGACAAATTAGGTGAGCTTTGATTGATGGATCAGATGGGACACTCCTGGGACACTGATTATTAGGATCACCCTCTAATTCCTGCAGGGCATGGAGATTTTACACGCTGTTTAGAAAGGTGGTCTCCAACCTGTGGGGCTACCTTGTCAGGATGCATTAAGACTTGGAGATTACAGCTCCAGAGAGTAAACAATGAATCACTCTTCCCCATGATGGCTTTGAAAGAACTGGGGGTTACCACCTGTGCATGGTGTCCGTCTCTGCAGAAGGATGGTGTGAGTCTGAGTTTGATTCACTCGCAGTAATGCTACCAGCCAGTCAGCCAGAGGCATAACTGCAGGGTTGAGACAGTAGAGTATCCTACATTTTAAGATGCAGCCTGACAAGTGGGGAGATTTTACCTGAGGGTGGTACCCATCAGAGTGAGCTCTCAGCATTTCCATAAGCAAACTGTTGCTGTTGGCTCAAAGCCAGCATGGTAGGATCGCCTATCAATACAATAGCATTGGGCTTATGGAAACCCACCAATATCTTTTAGGATTTGAGACAGTCCTGGCTATGAGCTGCCTCTCGAAAATGGCCCCATTGAGATTAGATCATACCGAATGCTCTTGGTGGAGAATAAGAAGCTGGTGGGTTATCAGAGGAGGAACTTACTTTGATTTACACTCAAGGAAACCTGAAAAGCTGCTGGAGTGTACAGCTGTTAATCTCCACCTCGGCTGGCTTAGGCAGTTCCAGTTTGTGCTCATCTCCCTGGCTATCTTGACGGTTTCCAGAGAAGTGCATCGTTCAATTTTTACAGTGGTGTCTCTGGCTACAGCACCTTATCAATCCAAACACCTTGGGCAGGTGTTTTTGTTGTAAAGTCAATCCGTACTTGTGACCCAGTGACATGTCATACATAGGAGGCAACTTACTATATGGGAAGGGGCAGATTGTGTTGCAAAGATCAGTTGAGATTATTTTCCCCAAAGAGAGATAAACAGATTTGAATGTATGCCATTGTGGAGTTTTATATTTTCTATGATATTATTACCAATATATTTTTAGGGGCTTTATAAACTACTGTTGCTGTATTCCTTGGGTAATATTTTCAAGCTCTGCTAAAATGCATCAGTGAAAGATGAAACAAAATGCTGCATATGGAAACTGTGAAAGCAGTCGGGGAGAAATCTACCTTTCTTTTAAATTAGGCCTCAGTTGCGCAGACTTGTTCTTAATGTCAGATGCAAATAATTATTATTATATTGTATTATTTATACATTATACCCTATACATTTATACATAAGTATATTGATATATTTTACTATAACATACAATGTTATAATTGTCAGTTATTTTAATGTCTTTTGGATAGAATAATTATATTTTCTATTGTATTACATATTTTTAACATATCTCAATTTTTGTGTATGCTGCAGTTTACTCCTTTTATATATCATAAGTATAACTTATTTGTAATAAATAAGTTGCACAGCTATTGCATGATATCGTATTAACTGATATATATTTATATATTAATTAATCATTTTATAGTATGCTGTATTTGTATATTATGCATTTATAAATTATCATGTTTTTATTATATTGTGTTAGTTTTATATTGTCAGGAATATCACTTATTCTTATTGTTACTTGCAAATAATTCTTCTTATATATTATATTATATATTATATACTATATTAATTATAATAATTGGCATATATATTACATATTAATGTATACTATATTAAATAATTATTAGTATATATTATATATTGTTATATATTATATGTTATATATTATATGTTATATAATATATACTAATACTTATAATTATATACACTAATTGTAATTATATACTTATATATGAATAATTGTTATACTATATTAATTGTAATTAATATAGTATATAATATTAATTTTGCATATCTTATATTAATTATGCATTTTACTCATCTATTATGTATGATATATTATGTGTCACTTATTCTTTATTATATATACTATTTCATATTATGTATGATATTATTATGAGTATCACCTGTTCTCCATAAGTCATTTGCAACGAATTATATAGTTACTCTGTGATAATATACTATTTAGTTACTTTATATTAAAGTAGTTTGTAGTCACAGAAGTCTAGTGAAAAGGCCCCAGTCACTATATTGTCAACACCTAATGCACTTGTAAAAAGTGACTCTATCAACGTGAATGATCCTGACCAGTGAGCTTTTTAGTAACTCCCCTTCAAGAGCTAACCTTTGGACAATGAATAAACATGTCCTACATGTAATGTCCGTTGCTAATATAGGTAAATTTTCAGAGCGAGGAAACTCCATTCAGCAGAGTGACGTCTTCCAGTCCTCTGCACCATCCTCATGACAGAGCCCTGGAGAAAGCCCAGGGTGTAGTCAACTCCCAAGTGTCATCTTGATCTCTACTCTCACCCTCCCTGGTCTTCTCCTTATAATTCCTCAAAAGCGCTTTCTCTGCATAGGAAAAAATCAAGCTCTCTTTCTCTCTCTCTGAACAGGAGACTTTCTTTGCCGAATTTTCCTCTCTTTCTGTCTTTGCAGAGTTAAATTTTGTTCTTCCTGTAGAACTAACCACAAAGTATGATCTTGACTCCTCAGACCTGGGCTAGGTCCTCTGTCTGTATTCTTATCGTGTAGTCTTAATTTTCCTTCATCTTTTCCCTTGCTGTTGGTAATCCTATGGCTGTGTGTGTGATTATATTCCAGGAGTGAACCTCCAGGGCTCAACTGTAAGCTCCAAAGAAGCATAGATGATATCTCTGTTTGCTTGGCCTTTGTCTTTAGACCCTGGGTATTCAGTAGGAATCTACTAAAAAGAGTGAGTGAGGAATGTGTTGGTTTCAGGTGACGGAAAGGGAAATATGACAATGTCCCTGCTGTGGTGGAATGTGTCCTCATCTTATCCCTTGGAACCTCAGATGGGATCTTATTTGGAGAGAGAGAGGGTCTTTGGAAAGGTAATTAAGTAAAAGATCTTGAGAAGAAGTCATTCTGGATTAGAGTGAGTCCTAAATGCAAAGATAGGTGTCCTTCTAAAAGACAAGAGGAGACACAGTCACATAGGAAAGGCCACGTTGAGACTGAGGCAGAGACATAAGCTATGTGGCCACAAGCCCAGGGATGCCTGGAGCCCCCAGGAGCTGGGAGAGGCAGGAAGGATCCTCCTTTAGAGCCTCTGAAGGGAGCACAGCCCTGCCCACACCTTGATCTCAGACTCCTACTTCCAGAACTAAAAATGAATACACTTTGTTGTGTTAAGCCACATCGTTTGTGATAATTTGTTACAGCACAATCAGAAACTGCTATACTATCCCAAGGAATGTAATTGATGAAGAAATAACACATTTCTTTCTCCGTATTCTTCTCCCCAGAATAGTAAGTAAGGCTAAGGAGGAATTGAAGGAGCAGCAAGCAAGCTATTTGGTCTATTGAAGAAATCAATTGAGCTGTCACTATTGAAACTATATTCTTTATTTTGTTGTTATTGTTTTGTTTTTTGAGACAGGGTCTCACACTGTTGCCCAGGCTGGAGTGCAGTGGTGCCATCACAACTCAATGCAGCCCTGATTTTCTGCTGGGCTCAAGCCATCCTCCCACCTCAGTCTCCCAACTAGCTGGGATTACAGGTGTGCACCAACATGCTGAGCTAATTTTTGCATTTTTGGTAGAGACGGGGTTTCTCCATGTGGTCCAGGCTGGTCTTGAACTCCTGAGCTCAAGCGATCTACCCACCTTGGTCTCCCAAAGTGCTGGGATGATAGGTGTGAGCCACTGTTCCCAGCCTCAAACTGTATTATGAGATTAGTTCTACTTTGGGCCAGTTATTTATTAAAACATCTTTCATATGGCACTCTGCCTTTCAATATAATGATTACCTACTGATATGGTTTGGCTGTGTCCCCACCCAAATCTCATCTTGAATTGTAGTTCCCCTAATTCCCATCTGTTGTGCGAGGGACCCAGTGGGAGGTCATTAAATCATGGGGGCAGTTTCCCCCATATTGTTCTCATGGTAGTGAATAAGTCTCATGAGATCTCATGATTTTATAAGGGGTTTCTCCTTTTGCTTGGTTCTCATTCTCTCTTGCCTGCTGCCATGTAAGACGTGCCTTTGCTCCTCCTTTGCTTTCTGCCATGATTGTGAGGCCTCCCCAGTCATGTGAAACTGTGAGTTCTTCAAATCTCTTTTCTTTATAAACTACCCAATCACAGGTATGTCTTTATTAGCAGAGTGAGAACAGACTAATACACCTACTTTATACTCCTCATCTTTATTCTATGACCTAGTTTAAAAAAATTATTTATTTATCTGTTTTTATTTACTGACAGGTGAGCTGCCTATAGACAGGACTGAGGCTCAGTGATTTTAGCATTGTCAACAATACATCCTGTGCTTGGCTTCTAACAAGTCTTCAAAATTGTTTGTCAGATAAATGCCACTGTACCGGTGTGGCCAGTCAAACACTGTGGATTTTTCTGACATCCTTGTCTGAGGTTCTGACACTAAGTCCTGCAAATCAACTGCCTTAGACTTGGACACTGAAGTCCCACAACTTGTTTGTTTTTGATTAGTAGGGAAGGGGTGCCCCAGTTGAGATTCAAGCACTCCTTTGTCTTTCCTCTTTGATTCTAATTTTAAATGATACCCTGGAAAATCAAAATTCATATTTCTCTTCTGTTCTCTCTCTTTCCTTTTTTATCTTTTAGCTATCATCAGTTTCACAAAGCCTCATTGCTAAATTTTATTAGATACTTACTTTTTAACATTGCCTGCAGGAGTTCTTTATGAAAGATGACAATAAAGCATGTGTGTCCTGGAGAAACATCAATGCAATAAAATGCCTCACTAGGTTTGATGGCCCCAATAGCTTGTAGGGAGAACAGTCCCTTGAAGCAGTTGTACTTTGGTATTCTTAAACAATGGAAGAGAATCTCTTCCGAGGGGCACTGATGGCCTTAAAAATCATGGAAGCCACTAAGTTTACATAATAAACTCTTGCAAACCAGATGGTTTTATGATTGTGTTTTGCCAACAGCTGTTTTGAATAAGATATAATTGAGGTTCTTGGCAGGGATACTCTTCCAAGGGTCGGATTAGCTCAAAGTTAACTCAATTGCATCCCCCAGGCCACATAAGTAAAGCCTTCCAATTTCAATCAGTTGCAATACAAAGTTATCTTCAAATGTTCGCATAGACAAGTACTTTTGAGGGCTCATTGGCTTTGGAGTACAGATGTTATTTTGAAACTGGGATTTAGGAGCAAAGAACTCAGTGGAAAAAAAAAACAGATGAGCTTGAATGGTCTTGGGGTCACTCATGCCTTCCAACTGTTCAGTCTTGGAATTCAGTGAGTAACTTCTAAAAACCTAGATAGTTTCAAGTGGACTTCTGTGGCATCTGTAGGTTCCACACGCTTGGGTAGTTCTTATTTGCAAGTAGGCATGGGTATAGTTAAGGGTGAATGCAGGAGATTTCGGGTGGTCCAACCCTCCATGGGCCAAAGAAAGGACTTGAACAGCTTCTGTGTGATAACCTATGAGCCAAGGTATATCTCTATGATGAGGGTCTAGGGCCATGCCGGGTAGTTTGTACTAACAACATGACTGAAGGTGAATCCATATATTTTTGTTTTCCTGAGGTGGTGGGCCATGCTGTATTAGTCTGACCTCTGGGTGAGCAAACTGGGGCATTAATAATCAAGGTAAGGCTTGCAAGTGCTTCAGAACTATGAGTCTGCCTCCCTTGTAAGAACTCTAGACACCAAGACTCCAGTGAGCCTCCCTCCTCGACATCATTCTATTCGTGTTATCTCACACTGTTGCTGGAAGAATTCAGTGCTGTCCTTCTGACTCTGCTGGAAGACAAGGACTGGAAACTCGTGTCTGGGCTCTTCTGAACTTTGCCATTTGTATCTTTCACCTTTGCAAATTTGTGAAACATTTAACTATATTTATTTATTTTGCAATACTATCATGAAGTTCAACATTCAATTATTTTTGAAAAATTCTTTTTTTTCTAGCTTAATTGTGGTATAATTAACAAAGTTGTGTAATTTTTTTTTTTTTTTTTTTTGAGACAGGGTCTGGTTCTGTCACCCAGGCTGGAGTGCAGTGGCACAATCTTGGCTCACTGCAACCTCCACCTCCTGGGCTCAATGATCCTCCCACCTTAGCCTCTCAAGTAACTGGGGCTACAGGCACAAGCCACCATGCCCGGCTGGCTAATTTTTATATTTTTTCTTGAAACAAGGTTTTGCCATGTTGCCCATGCTAGTCTCAAACACCTGGGCTCAAGGAATCCACCTGCCTCAGCCTCCTAAGGTATATAAATTTAAGGTATGTGATGTGATGATTTGATATATTCTAACAGATACATGAAAAGGTGCTCAACATCACTAACCAATAGGGAAATGCAAATCTAAACCACGAAGATACCACCTCACACCTGTTAGGATGACTACTAAAAAGAATACAAGATGTAACAAAGATGTGGAGAAAAGGGAACCTTGAAGTACTGTTTGTAGAACTGTAGACTGGTACAATCATTATGGAAATGAGTAAGGAGATATTTCTGCAGAATTTAGTCTGCTTTCTTTCTCCATAATAAGTTACCACCATGAGGGTCACAGCTTCTCCGAGTTCTGTGAGTCTTCCTAGCAAATCGTGGAATCGGAGGGTGGATTTGGGGACCTTGGACACATCATGCCAAAGAGAGAATTTGGGGGAATTTCTGGGGTGACCAAACAGAAGTTAAAGGAAATATAATGTGCTGCTTTGTGCATACTTCTATTTTCATTTTTCTTTTCTCTTTTCTTTTCTTTTTCCCTTCCCTTTCCCTTTCCCTTCCCTTCCCTCCCTCCCTCTCTCCCTCCCTTCTCCCTTCCCTTCCCTCTTTCCCTTCCCTCCTTCCCTTCTTCCCTTTATTCCCTTCTTTCCCTTCCTTCCCTTCTTCCCTTCCTTCCCTCTTTCCTTTCCTTCTTCCCTCCCCTCCCCTCTCCTCTCCTCTTCTCTCCTCCCCATCCATCCCCTCCCCTTCCCTCCCCTCTCCTCTCCTCTCTTTTCCTTTCTTCAGAGACAAGGTCTCATTCTGTGGCCCAGGCTGAGGTACGTGCTGCAATCATAGCTCACTGCAGCCTTGAACTCCTGGGCTTCAGTGGTCCTCCCACCTCAGCCCCCTGCCTAATTTTTGTATATATATATATTTTTTTGTAGAGACGGGTGCCCAGGCTGGTTTAGTACTCTTGAGCTCAAGTGATCCCTCTGCCTTGGCCTCCCAAAATGCTGGGATTACAGGTGTGAGTCACTGTGCCCAGCCTACTTTCATTTCTTAATAAGTGGTGAGAACAGTCCTTGTGGACAATATTAATACACACAAAGTCCTTTGAACGGTACTATGGCATTGTGCCTTTCCTGGGGCAGAACAAGAAGCAAATTGAGATAGATGAAATGAAACCGAAACATGCAGATGACACATATACCTAGAAAATGGGACATTATTTTCCATCAGACAGAATGAACCAGGAGCCTCCGCTGACAAAAGTCAGCCTCTGGCACAGGTGCATGTGTGCCTCTATACATCGCTACATGTGCACCTATTTATTCATGCAAATGTATGCAGCATCTACAGGTGTCAGAACTGGAGTTCAGCTGTGAGCAAATTGGTCATCTCTTGTCTCCACGTTGTATGATATGCTGTAGGGTGTTAGCAAGTTGACCTAGAGCCCGTAAGGGATATGTAAGTATTTCCAGACATCAACAGGGCAAGTATACATGAAAAGGGATTATAGGATGAGAATTCTCTGGATCTAAGTTAGCAAGGGGGAGAGGAAGTTTCTAAGAAAGGACATTTCCAGCAGATGAAACTGCAATATGTAAAGTTCTAAGCTAAAGATTAGAGATTCTGGGGACCAACAAACTTAAAACAGAGCTACTATTGGACCAGGCAATCCCATTACTGGGTTTATAACCAAAGGAAAAGAAATCATTCTACCAAAAAAACACATGCAGTCATATGTTTATTGTAGCCCTATTCACAACAGCAGAGACAAGGAATCAACCTAGGAGCCCATCAATGGTGGATTGGATAAAGAAAACGTTACACATGTACACCATGGGATACTATGCAGCCACAAAGAAGAACGAAATCATGTCCTTTGCAGCAACATGGATGCAGCTGGAGGCCATTATCCTAACTGAATTAATGCAGGAGCAGAAAATCAAATACCACGTTTCTCACTTATAAGTGGGAGCTAAACAATGGGTACTCACAGACATAAAGATGGAAACAATAGACACTGAAGACTCCTAGAGTGGGGAAAGAGGGAGGGGGGTCATGGGCTGAAAAACTACCTGTGGAGTGCTATCTATGCTCACTACCTGGATGATGGGGTCATTCACACCCAAAACCTCAGCATCATGCAATATACCCAGGTAACAAACCTGCACATGGACCCCCAAATCTAAAAGTTGAAATTATGTATATTTAAAAATGATTAGAGATCGTTGGGACGTATGGGGCAAAGGAGAGCTTTCCCCTTAACCCTTGAAAGGTTTACTGAAAAACCAACTTGCAAGAGGCAGATTAATTGGATACAAATTTTATTAACATGTATACATAGGAGCCTTTAGAATGAAGACATAAAGATACAGGGGAAGCTGTCCATTTTTCTGCTTTGGTTCAACAAAGTATGGGTAGCCATGTAGAAATAGGGTTGGACAAAAAGGGCCTGATCCAATGCTAATGGACTGAGTGGAAACCCAGCCAGGCCTGTCTGTCTAGATTCTTCTTGCCTCTCTGAGCAGCGCTCCTTCCTTCTGGGTGTTCGGCGGGACCCTCTCTGGAGTGGCGGATCTTAGGACCTACAGTCAAACAAGGTAGGTCAGGGAATTTCTTTATGGCCAGTCTTTATACAGATAGGATAGAGGGAAAGTTAGCTTCCAATTTTTAGGTTTTATGGCTCGCGTTGGGGAAAAGGGGTTCTGGTTTCTGTGACCCGCCTTGGGAAAGACGGATTCTAGTTTCTGTGGTGCCTCGGGGGAGGATGGGACTGAGAGGCAGTTGGCGGGAGATGGTCAGAGAGAAACGTTGGCTTCTGAGGCTGCTGTGGAGCCCTGCATTGTGGGGTATTGTTTTCTGAGCCCAACGGGGAGCTGCAAGTGCATATGGTATCAGTGGATGTGAACTCACATTTCTAGATATGCCTATGGCATTGCAACCTAGTTCCGGGGTCTGCATTATAACCAGAGACCCTGTGCAATAAAACAATGTGTCTTTTACTCTCTAAAAAAATAAAATAAATAAAATATCTTAAAAAAGCAAAGCAGAGCTCATGTTGAAAAGGCTTCCCGAAATCATGAAGGCATCCACCAACATTTTCTAGACTCTAGATTGTCTCGGCCTTCGCCTGATTATTCTAACTCATGCAACCACTTAGCAGAGACTGAGCTTTCACAGTTTGGGTGCATTCCACTTGCTTTGTTAGATGGCTTCACAGTGCTTTACGGAGTTGGTGTTCCCATGTAGAGGCTGCCTTAAAAACACTCTGTCAAATGGAGACTTCAAGAAGCTGGGCCTGGAATAATACCTCCACTCTATTTGCTGACATTTCAAGCGTTAAATTAATATTCTTGAAGTCAATTCATCAGGCTCCTAGCCTGTAATTGGGATTCAATGCATGCAGTCGATTAGAGGAGAGAGCAGCCGGTCCATGGAGAAAGAAGGTTTTTCATTTTGCATCCAATCAGGGAAAGCAAACACAATCAGGCAGCGTTTCGGGGGCCGATAGATACTGCAATTCTAATGATGAGGGAAGCAAACAGGAGAAGACATTGGAGTCCCTGAAACTTCTGTCTTAGTATGTCCCCCAATTTCTATCACACTGACCCCAATCTGGCTTTTAATAAATCTTTATCTTTGAAACGCTTCGTTGTGGAGCAAATGGAAAGAGTGTTTGCTCCATCAAAAGAGCAAAAGCACAGAGTGTCGCGGGAGTGTGAAACCCTGCATAGCAACTGAAAAAACAAAAACAAAAACCAAAAACAAGGCAGTGTTTGTTTCCAGTGGATATGCATGCTCACGATTAGGGCTGCCGGGTTACAGAGTTGACATTGTAGATATTGCAGAGCTAGAGACTGTTAAAATATTTGAGACTGCTAATGCTGTGGTTCAAGCTGCATCCACATTTTTCATGCTTAAGGTGGTCTCTAGCTCAATGGATTTTCTTGCATTGATTCTGTAAGAGAAAGGCGGAGAAGCGGGAAGGAAGGTCCATTTAGGAGAATAGCAATATATATTCCAGGAAGGGACCTGTGACCTGTCTAAAATAGCTTTCTAGAACTCTAGCAAAATTGCAAAGTCCAGTCCAGAGTACGGTCCACATATAATTTCTTGCTGGCTGAGATGCGCAGGTTGCTGGTAGCTGCTCTTCAGGGCATCATTATCTGTCTAATAATCAAAAGAAAACCAGCAAAATGGAACTCATTATACATTAGAAAAAAACAAAAACACGGCTCGCTGTGGACAACTTTCCTTTTGGAAATATTTGTCCAAATACTTCAGAACATCCAGAACTCTGGCTGAGCAAATCCACTCTAAAACAAAGGCCTGGTGGCTCCATTGTCAATAATCCATGCTAATGCTTTTTGGGCGACTCTGCAGCCTCTGCAGAGACAGACACACAAGAGCTCAAGACAAGGACTGTGATCCTGGGCCTTACCGCTTCCCAGGTGCTTGTTATAGTGTGGTTTAAAAAGCAAACCAGACAAGGATACACCTGTAGGACAAAAAACTAATAGCCCATCTGTCATCTCTCTTTTTTAAAAGGGTTGTTGGTTCTTCCTAACAGTCACCCATGTGTTCTTAGAAAGTCTCTCTCCTTTAAAAATGATTTTAAAAATCCAATAGTGTATATAGTCGTTTGAAGAATTTAAGTAAGAATGTGTATTGACGCACTTAGCACTCAAAAGTTCCCCAATTCAAGATTTACAAAAAAGGATGAGTGAAGGATGCTGAAAAATGGCTTTGCAGGAGGAGAGTGGAAGGCTTGGGGATTACTTTATTTTTCCTCCAACATATAATGTTCTTAGAGAGGTTTATGAAAAAAGAAATAAATGAAAGATTAAAGTTATTGAGAAAATATGGAAGGATTCATGATTTGGAAAGCAGGAACATGTCAGAAAGATAGACAACCTAAGTTTTATTTGTAAAACAGTGGAGAATAAAGCCAGATGAAATGATAGCATCTTCCAGAGGAAAAGGAAAAAAAAAAAAAAACCAACTCATGTCAATGGACGTAAAACATATGTTGGCATAAATATGAAAATGAAATGTAGCCTACTTCCTCATTATTGCTGTTAAGGAGATTTCCATTTTTAGCATAAAAATACCTTATCTACAGATACAAAATTTCCACCACAGCAAATGGAGAAGAGGCCCCTTTAAGGAAAAAACTTTTCTCATTTGGCAAGTTGAGCGAAAGCTTGCACATTTATATTTAAACACAAGCCTGAGGATATTGCAGGAAAGAAAGAAACTCTACAAGTCATGTTATGAAGATGACATCACTCTGTATAACATTCCGCTCTATAAAAAGCCGCTGTGTATAGATGTCGTCTCTCATTTACCATCTTCAAGGAGTTTAAAGGTTTAAAAATGATCTCTAAGGTGTGCATTAACACAAACTCTTCAGCATTTTATCTGGTGAGTAATGATAATAACTAAAACATTCTCACTATCGGCCTAGAATCTGGAGCTGATGCAGATCCCTTAATTTGATTTCTGGGGTAAATTGTATGTAACACGAAATTTACCATTTTAACCATTTTTAAGTGTACACTTCACTGGCATTAAGTACATTCACGCTGTGTAACCATCACCACCATCCACCTCCAGAATGGCTTCATCTTTCCAAACTGAAACCCTGTCCCCATTAAACACTACCTCCCTATCCCTCTTCCTCCAACCCTGGCACCCACCATCCTACTTTCTTTATCTATGGGTTTGACAACTCCAGGGATGTTGTATAAGTGAGACTATACAGTATTTGACCGTTTGTGACTGGCTAATTGCACTCAGTGTGATGTCCTCAAGGTTCATCCATGCCATAGCAGGTGTCAGAATTTCCTTCCTTCTTAAGGTTGAAAAATATTCCCTTGCATGAACACATCGCATTTTGTTTATCCATTCATTCGGTGATGGGCACTTGGTTTGCTTCCATCTTTTGATTACTGTGAATGAATTGGGTGTACAAATAGCTCTTTGAGTCCCTGCTTGAGATTATTTGCAAATCTCCTTATTCTTTTTCTAAAAGTAAATGAGCAGGTGACAGATAGAACATGCTGTAGCTTCCCGTAAAAGATTTTTGCAATATTTAATGGAGAACGGCCCAGCATCTCATGAAGGAGGTTCTCAAACAAAACACAATCTGGCGAACAGATTCCATGGGCTTAGCTTAGAGGGATGCCTTTAAACCCTCGTGCTTTTCAACTGTTCTTACCTAAGGGTGCTTGTTGTCTGTGACTAGCTCTTTAACTTTAAAGCTTTAGTAAGAAAGTGGCCTCTGTGACTCTTGAGTTTATGAGCTTTTAGTCTCCTCCTTTAGTTCCCTGCTGGCCATGATGCACTGGGAAAAATGTTCAGGAAAATAAATATCCACTCTTCTGCAGAATGGAATTATCTCTTCGAGGTCAGACTTTTCTGAGTTCTTGTTATTTAGGAGAAATGCTGAATATGTAATACTAGCACACTTAAAAAAGTTTATGTGTTGTTCATGGTACACTTACTCCTCAAAAGCAAACATGGATTACCAATGGGACTTACTGAATTAATAGATGTATGAGAAGTCGGGGAAGAAAAGGCAAAATACAGATAAAATTTCAATAGTGGCTTTGTGTCAAGCATGTTTATACTACACTTTAACTGATATTCCCTCAAGTGGTCCATGGCAGACTTCTAGGCAGAGTTATTTCTCTATCATCTATCTATCTATCATCTATCTATCTATCTATCTATCTATCTATCTATCTATCTAATCTATTATCTATCTCTTTTATCTACCTATCATATATCTATCTTCATCATCATGTTATTTCACCTTTCTATCTCATCTATCAATCTACCTATATCTTCATTATGAATCTTATCTAGCTCTCTATTATTTATCTATCTCTATCATCTATATTTATTATCATCATAATCTTCTACGTATACTCTCTATTTCTTCCAATTATCTATCATGTATCTTATCAATCTCATCTATATATTCTGTCATCTATGTATGTATGTATCTATCATCGTGTATGTATCCTAATATGTTTCTAAGTTATCTATCTTCATCTCTATTATTTACCTATCATCTATCTCTCTTCGCTATCATTATAGTCTTCTATGTATACTATCTCTTTCTATCAATCATGTATCTATCAGGTATTTTAGCTGTCTATTCTGTCATAATATGTATGTATCTACATATCATCATCAGGTATCTATTCTACTATCTATGTATCCATCTATCTATGTATCCATCTACCCATCTGTTAATATTATCCATCACATGTATCTATCTTATATCTACCTAGCCTATCTATCAATCATCTGATCTATCTATCTATCTATCCATCTATCTATCTATCATCTATCTACTTATCTATTTATCTATGTATCTATCATCTATCTATTATCTATCTATCTATCATCTATCTATCCATCATCTATATTTCATCTCTCTCTGCTTTACTGTGTGAAGAGTTCCTTGCCCACTGTCATATTCAGGGTTCTCTAGCCTGTGACAGCTGGATTTGAATCCAGCTCCACTTGTCACTGGAACATTCTAACATATAAGCAAGTCTTTATTCCTTATAAATAAGAGCATGCCCCTCTATTGCTGGGATGTAAAACACCCATCCCATGCTCTACTGTTGTATGTGAGGCTGTCAGCATCAATATATACCTTCAGGGGTGCCACTGTTGTCATCTTTTATTTACATAAACAAATAATTCGAACTTGTCAACCAACATTCTCTTCTCTGCCTAGTTCCTTTTAAAATCACACCTTTGCTAGATGTCTGACAAAGAGAAACCCCAATGTGCAAGTGCAGGGTGTGCTTCCTGTGCAATGCAAAAAGAATGAATGAGAAAGAAATAGCACACCCAGGGTTCATGTGGCTCTTAGAACACACCGAAGGAGAGGTGGTGGGAAATTAGTCAGAAGCTCTTTGCCCCATTTTCTGATGTGTACATTTAAGCGTATGTTTGTGTAGATAAATGATTCCTGTGCACAAAAGACATACCCAAATTAGTTATTGGGAGAAGTGAAGACAAAACTCTCTGAATTCCTTGAAGTTTGGGATTTACAATTGCATTTTTAAAATAACGGATTATAATATAAGGAACTTCCCATTAATTTTTAAAATTTCATTGTCATAATGATCCAGTGAGGTTGGAATCATTTTTCCCTACTTTACAAATCAAATGCATTCATGCTGAGAAGAATACATTCTCCCTTTTGATGTCTTGGACTTCCCTTGAAATAGTCTGTGGGGAGTTGAGGCAAGTAGATAAAAGAAGATAAAATCCCTGACTTTTTCTTTTGATGATTTCCTCTTATTCATATTTCCTTTGAATTACAATCTCCTTATTTATCTGTTTCACTTGGATAATGGACATTTTAATAAAAATTGCCTGTATTTATTTTCTTTGATGTATTTCATAATGCCTCAACTTGCAGATCCAAAGTCATGGACGAGAGTCTTGTTATATTTTTGTTTATTACCCTGAGATTCACTAAATCTACATGGCTATCCACAGTGATGATTTCAGCTCCCAATGCAAGCTCAATATTGATTTTATCTGGATTGTTGACTACTGAATGCATCATCACCTCATTTAATTGTACATGCTTACTGCGTCATTTTGCCTAGAAAATTGAAATTGGTGGAAAGAATTACAGCTAGGCAAATGCAAACTTTTTAGTGTGTGTGTGTGTGTGTGTGTGTGTGTGTGTGTGTGTATTGAGGGGGAAGGTTGTCTTTCCAGCAGTTCTGAATAAGGAATTTGAAAAACTGGTAGCTAATTCTGTTTTATACCTGAAAATAAGAAAGGCTTCAATGTGTTACTTTTTTTTTTGAGACAGAGTCTCGCTTTGTCGCCCAGGCTGGAGTGCAGTGGTGCGATCTCGGCTCACTGCAAGCTCTGCCTCCTGGGTTCACGCCATTCTCCTGCCTTAGCCTCCCCAGCAGCTGGGACTACAGGCGCCCGCCGCCACGCCTGGCTAATTTTTTTTTTTTGTATTTTTAGTAGAGACGGGGTTTCACCGTGTTAGCCACGATGGTCTCCATCTCCTGACCTTGTGGTCTGCCCGCCTTGGCCTCCCAAAGGTGCTGGGATTACAGGCGTGAGCCACCGTGCCTGGCCTCAATGTGTTACTTTAAGTGCATTCTTTTTGGGGGAATGGCTGGGGTAAGTATACATTTTCCTGTATGAGTGCTACTTTGTAAATGCTGCAGCTGTTAGCTTAGGCTAAGTTTAGCTGCAGTAATAAATGACTCCCCAAATGTAGTGTCTTATAACCAAGGTTTACTTCTTACTCAAATTTCATGATGGGGTCTTTATTTATATACAAAACTATGAATATCAAAAGAGGTAATACTGAGATTTTTTTTGATAAAACCAACCAGGGAGGGATTTTTTTTTTTTTTTTTTTTTGTAATCTGACATTATAGTATGCAACCAACCAACTAACCAACACAATAATAGGAAATCACCATGCTTAGTTCGGGCACTGTGGCTCATGCCTGTAATCCCAGAACTTTGGGAGGCTGAGTCAGGAGCATCGCTTGAGCCCAGGAGTTCGAGACCAGCCTGGGCAACAAGGCAAAACGCCATTTCTTCACAAAGTACAAAAAATTAGCCAAATATGGTGGTGCGTGCCTGTAGACCCAGCTACTCGGGAGGCTGAGGTGGGAGGATTGCCTGAGCCGGGGAGGTCAAGGCTTCACTGAGCTGAGATTGTACCACTTCACTCCACCCTGGGAAACAGAGTGAGACTCTGTCTCAAAAACAACAAAACAAACAAAAAAAGTTAACCTCATTCTTTTTTTTGATATCACACAACTTGCTTGCTTGATTTCCAGCTAAAGCCCAAAAGGAGAGAATTCACAAATAAAGCCTTCCTCTTGCTCGAGTGATCCAAGTAACGTTCACAAATTTCTGCTTTGATTTGGTAGCAGAGACCAACATACAGAGGGAAGCTCCACTTGGATTCACATTTACAGTTTTATCAGATGACGATGGATGAATTCATAGCTGTATAGTCCTGCAAATCGAGAGGTCTGTGGGCTAAGTTCTCTGTTAACTTATCCACATCAGAAAGCGTTCATTAGGTGCATGTTTGCCGGTGGCCTTGGCACTTTTTCTGCAGAGAAAAGTTACTCTTTCAGACACACACCTCTGAAGCCCTCCAACATGTGACAATTGACTGATCGTGCACATGAGTGGATAAACTCAATCATGCATGAATAATTTCAATAAGTCAGGGATAAGGGCCAATTGTCAGAAGATGAGACATGTTGAAATTATTGGAGTTGTTTGCTTAGATAGATTCAAGTCCAAGGAAGTGAAATCAGCTGTCAAGCCAAGGCAGGCATTATAAAATAATAGAAAAAGAAGAAGAAAAAACTGAGGATAGAATTGATTAAAAGAAATTTTGAAAAGTTCCGTTGAATTCACTTGCCTTTCACGGAATGCCAATTTTAAATCTATGGCACTTAGAAACACAAGGAAATTTAAAAAGACAAATAGAAATCAGAAAAACAACTAACACATTTGTTAGATCAAAGAATAATCGTGAAATAAATAATAGAGCAGCTTTTGCATATAGAAAGCACCAAATGAAATTGTTAGGTATCGTCCAACAATCCCATATCATACATCAAACCATTACATGCTGGTAGAATTACAGAAGTCCACATGGAGTAAATACATTGTTTAAAAATTAGGCATACTATTGGTTGTTTCAGCTTTTTCTGTGGCTGTGGCAGATGCTTGATATACTCATTAAGGTTTTCCTTTGCAATGTGACAGTTCGGGTTTCAATGAACTATATTTCCCATTCTTAATGTGGAAACAAAACAGATTTCATTTTGCACACTGAAACTGTTTGGGCTTTTTTTTTCCCCCTGCAGATTTGCCATTAAATTAGGCTGATATTTTCATCATGAGCTCTTAGTTTCTGTTCCCCAGTAGAACTTCAAGACCCAGAGATGTGCCACCCATTAAAAACTGAATGATTCGGCATTTTTCATTTTTAGTGGATAAATATGCTCTTGTGGATAAATATGCTTCAGTGGATAAATATGCTCCATTTCCTTCCTTCTTCTTCCTCCTCCTCCTCCTTCTCCTCCTCCTTCTTTATAGAGACAGAGTCTTGCTCTGTCACCCAGGCTGGAGTGTAGTGGTGTAATCATAGCTCACTGCAGCCTCGACTTCCAGGGCTGAAGCCATCCTCCTGCCTCAGCCTGCCAGGTAGCTGGACTACAAGTGCATGCCACCATGCCTGGCTAATTTTTAAGTTTTTTTTGAAGAGATGGGGTCTCACTATTTCTCCAAGGCTGGTCTCAAGCTCCTGGCCTCAAGCAATCCGCCTGCCTCAGCCTCCCAAGGTGCTGGGATTACAAGCCTGAGCAACCGCACTCGGCCTTGAACTCACTTCAAAAAGAAGACATTTATTTTTTTTTATTGTGGTAAAATACATACAACATAAAATTTACCATCTTAATCATTTTTAAATGTACAGTTTCGTGGTGTAAAATACATTTATAATGTGGTGCAACTAACACCACCAACAATTTTCATTTGGACTTACATTTATTTACTTATTTTAAATTAATTGATTTTTTTTTTAGAGACAGTGTCTCTCGTTTTGTTTCCCAGACATTCCTTGTTTTAGCTTTTACTCCCGTGTTTTTTGGTTCACTATTTCTACCCTGACTATAACAACTTAACCCCACCATGACCTTCAATATTCATTATACTATTTTTTACTTTAATCCCACCCCTGACATGCATTTTCCCACCTAACCAGTGCACAATCTAGAAGACAGTCCGTTATTATAATCTCTCCTTTAGAAAGAGCCTGGATACGCGAGCCCATCTCTTACTTCATAGAACTTCATCATGGGAATAACCGTACTAACATTCTCCTTCTCTGTTGTGGACTTCAACTCTCTTGGGATCTTATTGTGCACCCCACATCTGTTTCTTATCCTCCAGATCTGTACCAGGGGCTGCCAAACTGCAGCCCATGGCTCAGTCCGCTTTTATTTGTATAAATTAATTGTTATTGGTACAGAGTTGTAAGTTACCGACTGTGGTTGGCAGCTAGTGGTGCTGGAAAAGAAGAAACAGCCACTTCGATGCATGCCCTTTAAGTCCATGACCACAAACCTCAAGTAGGTATATAATAGTACCTTAGAATCCTACTGCATTTCCCTGGGACATTCAGACAGTCTTCTGGAGAGAAGTTTCACTTTCTTTCTTTTCTTTTGAAATATCTTTTTTGCCCTTTATTCTCAGTTGATTATTGAACCTGGTTTTACTGAAGAATAGAAACAATAAAAGGATTCCATGTGGTCCTTCAGCTGCATCTCCTCACGTATATATATCAGATTCATGGATGCAGCCAGTCCTGCTGGCACCTGTGCAGTGGTCCTGTCCAATGCCACCACCTCTGTTGTGCAAACCTCCAATACTCTCTTGTGAAATAAAGAATGCCATTCTTATATTCCCCACTCTTTTCTACCGCTTTCTATCTCTTTTGCAGCCTGCCTCTGCTACTGTTAATGAGTACAAAAAGCAGTTATTTTAAATTTATTTTTTACTTTTATTTTTTTAGAGACAAGGTCTTGCTCTGTCACCCAGCTTGGAGTGCAGTGGTGTGATGGTAGCTTGCTGCAATCTCAAACTCCAGGCTCAAGTGATCCTCCCACCTCATCTCTTGAGGTAGGTGGTACTACAGGTGCACACCACCACACCTGGATGATTTTTAAATTTTTTTAGAGATCAGGTCTCACTCTGTTGCCCAGGCTGGTCTCGAACTCTGGCCTCAAGCAATCCTTCCACTTCAGCCTCCCAAAGCACTGGGATTACAAGTGTGAGCCACTGCACCCACCAAACTATAGTCAGATAGAAAGAATAAGATCTAGTGTCTGGTAGTATGTTGCAGGCTGAAAGAATGAGGGTCATGATCAACTCAGTATCTACCACTGGAGGCTGTATGAGTAAACAGCAAACTGTTCTCATAAATGCAGAATGTTGGCAAACTGACAAACTGCATCTGCCGCCCGGAAGGAATGCTGAGGGCAGTCGTGCCCCAAGTGCAGTGTTGCTTGTGATTAGGCACATCTGAAGCCTGTTGGGAATAATGTGAACCTATGATCAATTAAGCAGCTGACCAGTCATTACCTCCTCCTCCCTTCTCTTTCTACCCAATAAATACGAAGGGCTGTAGAAGTTCAGGGCTGCTGCCTTTGCTCACTAGACGCAAGGAGCCCTCCTCTTCTTCCCCAAACCTCTTATTTAAAACAGTTTCTTTTGTCTTAAGTTTTCATTTCTACATTCGTCCCCCTTTGTTCAGTCTTGTAATGATGATCTCAAGTAGTAACAGTAGTAACTGTTGCAGTGACGGTCTCAAGCAGTAACTGTGGCAGTCTGCCAGAGTAGTACAATCAGGTGACTATAATTAACAATAATTTATTGTTATTCCAAAATAACTAAAAGAGTGGAATTGGGATGTTTCTAACATAAAGAAACGATAAATGCTAGAGGTGATGGGTACTCCAATTATTCTAATCTGATCATGACACATTGTATGTTTGTCTCAAAATTTCATATGCACTCCATAAATATGCACAACTATTGTGTATCCATAGTAGTTAAAGATAAGAAATAAAACTGTTATTGTTGTTCTTAGTGCATAGAATACTTTTCTATCAGAGACAGCACCAAAGGCTGTTGCTCTCTTTTTATTTTTTAGCTCAACTATGACCCCCCTGAGAAAGGTGTCCCTTGGTCAAGCCAGAACACTCCTCCAGACCCTTATCCTGCTTTAGAATTCTTTAAATCCCTCACCTCCCACCTGGCTTAGTGTATATTTTCTAGTTCACGTGTTTGCATAGAGCTTCCCTGCAATAAAGTGAAAATTACATCCTCATAATTCAGAATAGTCCTAACCCACTTCTCATATTCAATGACTAAATGCATGGGTAGATGGAAATGTTACATTTTGTTTGTTTGTTTGTTTGCTCATCTTTTTCCAGGAAGTATTATTTTCCTTTCATTGTCATTCCATCAATTATTGATTTATATTTTTGGTATCTGATATGGTTTGTACATTTTTGGTATCTGATATGGTTTGGCTTTGTGTCCCCACCCAAATCTCATCTGGAATTGTAATCCCCACATGTTGGAGGAGGGGTCTGCTGGGAGGTGATTGGATCATGGGGGGACTTCCCCCTTGCTGTTCTTGTGATAATGAGTGAGTTCTTATGAGATCTGGTGGTTTAAAAGTCTGTGGCACTGCCCCATTCAATCTCTCGCTCTCTCTCTCTGCCATGGTACAGACATGCTGGCTTTCCCTTCACCTTCTGCCATGATTATAAGTTTCCTAAGACCTCACAGCCATGTTTCCTGTACAATCTGCGGAACTGTGAGCCAATTAAACCTCTTTTCTTCATAAATTACACAGTCTCAGGTAGTTCTTTATGGCAGTGTGAGAACAGATGAATACAGTATCCTTTAAATTTCCTTGTAGTTTAGTAAGGCTGGAAAGGGTAAAGGGGTGGAAGGATGAAGAGAAGTTGGTTAATAGGCACAAAACTACATGTAGAGAGAAGAAATAAGACCCAGTGTTTGATAAATCAGCAGAGTGACTCCACTAAACGACAATTGATTGTGTATTTCAAAACAGCTAGTAGAGAATAAGTCGAATGTTCTCAGCCTAAAGATAAATGTTTAAGGTGATGGGTGTCCCAGTTACACTGATTTTATTGTTATGCATTATTTGAGTGCATCAAAATATCACAGGTACTCCCAAAATATATGCATATATATCAATTTACAAATAGGTTTGAGGAAAAGAGTGCAGGAAATTATGACTCCTTTGCCTCATGTTAGGGTTAGCTTCTCAAAGACATTCCAGGCAGGATGATGTGTGAGAAAAGTATTTAATAGTGTGAGGCAGGAGGGCATTTATTTAAACATGTGCGCTCTGAGTTTAGCTTGACCTCACTTCGAAGCCCAGTTTTGCCACTTGAGAGATTCATGTCCTTAGGTCACGTTTCAAACTCCCAAAGATTTTACTGTGAAGTACCTCATGGGGCACATGACAGTTAACTCCTTGTAAGAATTTGTAAAGATTAAATAAAAGTATGTCTATAAAGCCTTCAGCATGGTGCCAGGAACACAGTAAACACACAGCAATAAGGGGTGAATATATGTATATATGTATATATATGTATATTTAGCCATTATTTTATTAATGTCATTGGCAGACAAGTGTTGAAAGATGCGGTTCTTAGTGCAAGCCCTAAAATTTCATAACAATTAAAATAGAATTGTTCTTCTTTGTCATCTGTGTTATCTGCATCTTAAGTGACTTGGTCGAGAAAGTTTTTATGCTTGCATTTTATTTATTTTTAATCTGAAGGTGATTCTTCAACATGGTGCTGGTGGTGAATGGTGATGATGGGGCAGTCCCACTGGGACCGACTTCATGGGTGTGTGACCATCAAGCGTCAAGCATTGTCTTGCACTCCTGCAGAGACCCGACCACATGTTTGGGGAGGATCACAGTCAGGTGCACATACCAAGTGTCAGGCATGGCCCTGGATGCCTGTGAGCGTGTGCACTTACCCACAAGCACCCCCATGCCCGAGAGAGAGCACAGCAATAGATAGCAAATAAAAGCTATTCTAACAGGTATGAGGTAGTATCTCGTTGTAGTTTTCATTTGCATTTTCCCTGATGATTAGTGACGTGGAGCACTGTCTTAGTCCATTTTTGCATTGCTATAAAGGAATACCTGAGGCTGGGTAATTTATAAAGAAAAGAGGTTTATGTGGCTCACCATGCTTCAGGCTGTAGAAGAAGCGTGGTGCCAGCGTTCACTTCTGTGAGAGCTTCAAGGAGCTTCCATGCATGGTGGAAGAGGAAGGGGAGCTGGTGTGTGCAGAGATCACTTGACGAGAGGGGAAGGAAAAGAGAGGGAGGAGTCAGGCTCTTTTTAACAATCAGCTCTCATGAAGACTAATAGTGGGAACTCACCCCCTCCAAGGGCCCTAACCTATTTACGAGGGTCTGCTTGCGTGACACAGATGCCTCCCATTGAACCCCACCTCCAACACTGGCATGCAATGAAAACATGAGATTTGGAGGGGACAGACATCCAAATTCTAGCAAGCACCTTTTCATATACCTGTTTGCCATTTGTCTTCTTTGGAAAAATGGCCCTTTATCCGTCTGTTAATCTGGTGATTTTTTTTTTCTTTTGCTATTGAGTCGCATGAGTTCTGATATGGTTTGGATTTGTGTCCCCATCCAAATCTCATGTCAAATCATAATCCCCAATGTTGGAGGAGGGGCCTGGTGGGAGGTGACTGGATCATGGGGTAGATGTTCCCCTTGCTGTTCTTATGATAGTGAGTGAGGTCTCATGAGATCTGGTTGTCTAAAAGTGTGTAGCACCTCCCTTTTCTCTCTTCCTCCTCGGGCCATGTAAGATGTGTCTGCATCGCCTTCACCTTCTGCCATGATTGAAAGTTTCCTGAGGCCTCCCCAGCCATGATTCCTGTACAGCCTGTGGAACCATGAGCCAATTAAATCTCTTTTCTTTATAAATGACCTAGTCTCAGGTATACTAGAATGGACGAATATGAGTTCCTTTTATAATGTGTATATTAACTCCTTAATCAGATATATAGGTTGCAAATATCTCCTCCTTTGCTATAATGCTGCGTTTTCACTGTGTTGATGGCTTCTTTGGCTGTGCTGTAGCTTTTTACTTTTTTTTTTTTTTTTTTTTTGAGACGGAGTCTCGCTGTGTCACCCAGGCTGGAGTGCAGTGGTGCAATCTCAGCTCACTGCAAGCTCTGCCTCCTGGGTTCACGCCATTCTCCTGCCTCAGCCTCTCTGAGTAGCTGGGACTACAGGCGCCCGCCACCACGCCCGGCTAATTTTTTGTATTTTTAGTAGAGACGGGGTTTCACCATGGTCTCGATCTCCTGACCTCGTGATCCGCCCGCCTCGGCCTCCCAAAGTGCTGGGATTACAAGCGTGAGCCACCACGCCCAGCCAGCTTTTTACTTTGATGCAATCTTATTTGTATTCTTTTTGCTTTTGTTGCCCATCCAAAAAATTATTGCCAAGAGCAATGTTATGGAAGTAAAAGACAAAAGATGACAAGTGTCAGTGAGGAGGTGGAGGAAGCGGAATCCTTACACACTGTTGGTGGGCGTGTAAATTGGCCCAGCCATTAGGAAAAACAGTATGAAGTTTCCTCAGAAAATTAAGACAGAACTACTATAAAATCCAGCAACCTCACTACTGGGTATATATCTAAAGAAAATGAAATAAATATCTCAAAGAAACATCTGCATCTCCCATGTTCGTGGCAGCATTATCCACAATAGCCTAGATGTAGAAATAACCTAAGTGTTCATCAATGAACTGTGCCATACTCTTCAGAATTTACAAAGAAGGAAATTTGGTTATTTGCAACGACACACACGAACCTGGAGGATGTTGCGTTAAGTGAAATAAAATAGGCACAGAAAGATAAATACTGCATGGCCATTTATACGTGGAATCTAAAAAAGTTTAAATCATAAATGCATAGAGTATGATTACCAGGAGCTGAGGGGCAGATGAAATGAAGATATTTTGGTCAAAGGTAAAAACTTGAAGTTATGAGATGAACAAAATCTGGGAATCGAAAGTACAGCATGGTAGTGATGAATGTGTTAAGTAATTAGATTGTGGTCCTCATCACACAATATATACAGGTATAAAGTCATCCTGTTATACACCTTGAATATATACAACCTTTATGTGCTAAATAGTTTAGAATAACAAATTTTAAAAAGGCAAATAAAAACACTATGAGAGGTGAAGAGATTGAGATTGCAGAAAAAATATATCACTTTCTTGCTTTTTTTTTTTTTTTTTTTTTTTGCACAAAAGGCCTACATTTTCTTTTGCACTGAGTCCCACTAATTATGTATCTGGCCCTGAAGACCCCATTAGGCATTCGAGGGATCCCACACTAGACCCCCACTCCTTCAGTGACTTAGAAATGGAATCTGAAATTTCAATAAAACACTAGTGGCTGAAAGTAGCCTCTGTATGACGGATCCACTTGGGACATTCTCCAGCTTTAGAGAAAGGTAGATAATGCTGAGGTTTAGAGTATAATTGGTCCCATCAACCAGGTAGTGAGCAAAACACCTGAGAGGTAGGTAGTCTTTTAGTCCTCACCACCCCCCCTGCTCTAGTAGTCCCCAGTGTCTATTGTTTCCATCTTTAGGTCACTGTGTACTCGATGCTTAGGTCCCGCTCACAAGTGAGAACGTGCAGTATTTGGTTTTCTGTTCCTGCATTAGTTCACTTAGGATAATGACCTCCAGCTGCATACTTGTTCCTGCAAAGGACATGATTTCATTCTTTTTCATGGCTGCATAGTATTTCATGATGTATATGTACCATATTTTCTTTATGCAATGTATCTTTGTAACAAACCTGTGTACCCTGATTCTAAAATAAAAATTGAAAAAGAAAAAAGTTCATACTGAAAAAAAATGGAAACACTTATAGTGTAATGTTTTGAGAGTAACTTTGAAAAATGTAAGCATTAACAAAAACTGGAAGGAAAAACTGAAAGATGTTACAGTTGGTTATTTCTCAGTGATAAGACTACGGGTAATTGCTATTTTCTTCCTCTCCAATGTGCTGCACTGTGTATATTTTACTATTTTAATCAGAAACACAATACATCTTTTTTTTTTTTGACATGGTCTCACTCTGTCACTTAGGCTGGAGTGCAGTGGCACGACCATGGTTCACTGCAGCCTCAAACTCCTGGGCTCAAGTGATCCTCCTGTATCAGTCTCCCGTGCAGCTGGGACCACAGGTGCATGCCGCCATGCCCAGCTAATTGTTTTAATTTTTTTGTAGAGATGGGGGCTCACTTTGTTACCCAGGCTGATCTTAAACTCCTGGGCTCAAGTGATCCTCCCACCTGAGCTCCAAAGTGCTAGGATTACAGGTGTGAGCCCCTGTGCCTGGCCAACAATAAACAGTTTTAAAAACTGCTAAAAAAAAAAAAAAAGAAGAAAACCTAGAAGATGACTGATGTCCTTTTGTGAAGGCTTCTTTAGGACCCGGGTACAGGGTTGCAGAAGATCATTCAAACCCTTCTGAAGACGCTTTCGTAGAGGCATCGCAAATTTAAAGACCCAAAGAAAGGTCTTGAATGCAAGTCCTTTTCAAGGAAGGCTCGGGAAGGCTTTGGTTTCTGCAGTCCCTGCTGTAAAACACTGGCTGTGTTACTGCTTAACGAGAATGCTGTGACACTTGATGTGGTCTCACGTGAGTAGCAAATGTTTGCACTTCCCTTAACACCTGCCTGTTCTCTGACCCAGTTGGCATTTGATGATGGGAGAATTTTTAGTTCCTTTAAAACAGGAGCCTCGTTGAATACAGTGCCTGAGTGCAATGCCAGCAAGATTCATAGCACCACGGCATTCCATATTCTGTGAGCGGCAGCCCATTAATGGCAGTATTGAGAATAAGAGGCACGTAAATCAGCCTAGAAGTGGATGATCTTGAGTTTCACCGTGTTTTGCAGAGACTCACTGGGACAATGTGCCACAGGGAATAATTTACACTGATTCTGATACTGGGGCATAATGTGAATCTATTTTCATTCCACAGAGGTACACCAGCATCACTCTGATCAGGAATCACTTTTTGGCTACATATTTACAATGTTTTAGTACATTGCATTCCCCAAACAGATGATACAGTCTTCAATTCAAACTTCATCGCATGGACAGAATGTATCCCTTGAAGCTTATCTGGCATGTGGCATTTTTAAAATGTAGGTGCCTAATAAATATTCATTAAATGTTGAATGGACATTGAATTTAAGGTCTTCCTTTTGTGAAGTTACCCAATGCATGTCACATTACAGATCTGTATGTTTCTTAAAATCACTGATAACTTTTTTCTTTTCCATTAAAAGAAAATTTTGATTCAAGAGGTACGTGTGCTTGTTTGTTACACAGGTATATTACATACGGGTAGGGTTTGGATTCCTAGCGTACCCCAACACTCAAATAGTGAGCATTGTACCAGTTTGATAATTTTTCAACCCTCACCTCCTTCACATCCTCCCTTCTTTTGGAATCCCCAGCGTCTAGTGTTCCCAGCTTTGTGTCTGTGTGTACCTATCATTTAGCTCCCACTTATAAGTGAAAGCGTGCAGTGTTTGGTTTTCTGTGTCTGACTTAGCTCACTTAGGATAACAACCTGTAGCTCCAGCCATGTTGCTGCAAAGGACATGATTTGTTCTTTTTTATGTCAGTATAGTATCCCACAGAAAATCAGTGATCATTGATCTGAACTTAGTATGTGTGCATGTGTCAGTGCTACTGGCTTTTAATCAATGCAATTGTATTGATTCACTCTTTCCATCACTAACCATCTTAAATCATTTTCAATATTTGCAACTTCTTCACAAATGCAAAAATATTTATCTTTAGGTCTATCCACATTTCATTTTTTATTATTATCCATATTTCATTTTTTATTATTTTTATTTTTTGAGATGGAGTCTCACTCTGTCTCCCAGGCTGGAGTACAGTGGTGCCACCTCGGCTCACTGCAAACCTCCACCTCCCGGGTTCAAGTGATTTCTCTGCCTCAGCCTCCTGAGTAGCTGGGATTACAGGCACCCGCCATCCTACCCAGCTAATTTTTGTATTTTTAGTAGAGACGAGGTTTCACCATGTTGGCCAGGCTGGTCTCGAACTCTTGACCTCAGGTGATCTGCCCACCTCGGCCTCCCAAAGTGCTGGGATTACAGGCATGCGCCACCGCGCCTGGCCCATCCACATATCTTAAACACTGCATATCATAACTTATCAATCATTTTGATAAAAGGATTGATCAAAGCCTTTGTGCTCTTATTTTCTCGAGTTATTGTTGTGCTGCATTATATTAAGATGTTTTATTATTCGAATAAAGGTTTGAACATAATATTACATGCTGTTTCATCATTTTGGGTGATTATTCTTTTTTTATTGTTGTTTTCCTGAAAACGATCTTTTGCACTTGTAACCCTTATGTGTACACAGTATGTTATTTCTCAATTCTCGGATGAGAAGAACATTAAAATAGAATTTATTGACAAATGACTTTCAATTTCCCACTTGTGAGAATAATAGGATCATGAACCTTTTTGACTGGATATGAATATAGATTAAACTGCAGTTACGGTTTTAACCAGTAGATGGAATTATGAACAATTTCTAGAAGACTTCAACTATGCGTTAAATTTTAGTAAATATGATAACCCCTCTTTCCCTCTAAAATAGCTAATGGGGAGCTGTTTTGTAAGAATGTTTTTGCCTCGAGGCTTTTATTTTCTTATTTCTATGAAAGAACAGCATGCTTACAGATTCACAAAATGTCTTGTAACAGACACTTGCACTCCAACATCATGTATGTGGCCAGAACAGACCATTTTCTTCAAGTTCAGCAAAAACTTTGATAGAGAATGTTTATTTGACTTTGGGAAAAAAAGAACATGGAGTTAGAAGTTGTGGTGTTGCCAGAAAAGGGGTTTTGATGCAGATCCAAGGAGAGGGTTCTTAGATCTTGTACAGGAAGGAATTTAAGGTGAGTCACACAGCACAGTGAAAGAAGCAAGTTTATCAGAAACCATTCCATTACAGAGTAGGGTGTCCTCAGATAGCAAGAGAAGGAACGTCCCATCTTTGTTTTAAGTTTTTCTTAGATAGGGGTCTTGTTTATGTAAAGACTAAGCTAAGCTATGCCTACATGTGGGTGGGTGGACAGCATGACACAATTTATTATTTTATTGATTTAAATACAACTATCCTTGACTTCAAGGCCAACTTGAAATCTCGATTTCAAAGCCAGCAAAACATCTGGGGTCTGCTCAATGTATGATGCTTTAACATTTTAGTGTGTAAGTACATCAAGGCATGACTATAATTATTCTGAAAGCATATTTTTTTATGGGTATGGGGTGGTCCAGACTTTCTGTTTTTGTAGAAGTGTGTCCTTGCAGAGATCTTTAAGCTGTTTCCTCAACTATAAACATCTTATGACCATGTGACTGATAACGAGTGTGTCTTGCTAGTTTTATGATGAAGTTGATTTTAAAATGATGTCACCCTGGCTCTCCTAGGCTTCCTGCTTCCCGAGCAATGGGATATGGAGAATGGTCAACATTTTAATTCTGCCTCTTCTGCTTATTAGATGGGTGGGAGCCGATGGGCCCTTTAATGGCTCTAAGTATTACATATGTTACACGGGGTATCTCGGGGGTCCCGGAGACCACCCCCAGGTTTGGTGATTTTCTAGGACTCACTGAACTCAGCATGTAGTTGTCCTCACAGACATGATTTATCACAGCCAAAAGACCCAAAACAAAATCAACAAAGAGAAGTGGTGTATGGGTAAAAGTCTGAAGGCCACTGGGCACAAATTTCCAAGAGTCCTCTCCCTGTGGAATGAAACAGGGCGTGCTTAATCCATCCAGTGATGGCAACAAGGCCCGTGAAATGCTGGCCACCAGGGAAGGTCTCCTGAGCCTGGAAGCCTGGGGTTTGTATTCAGTCTGTTTGTGTAGACACCCTCTGCTTAGGGCATTCCAAAATTCCAGACTCCAGGAAGAAAAGCAGGTGTGCAGCATAAGTGATATTGTTTGTATAAACAGTTTAGACAGAATGAGCCATTTTCTCCATTTTGAGAATAGTGGGAATCCTTCTGAAATCTAAGTTCCCATAAGCCAGTGGATAGAAATTGAATGGTGTCCCCTTGGTCCAAATTCATATGCTGAAATGCCGATATGCGCTGTGACTATATTTGGAAATGAGGCCTTTATGGAATTAATTAAGGAGGTTAAGTGACGCCATAGGGTAGGATCCTGATCCAATAGATAGGACTGGTGTTCTTATAAGAACAGACTTGACAGCTCTCTCTCTCTCTCTCTCTCTCTCTCTCTCTCTCTGTCAAATGAGGGCACAGAGAGAAGGGAGCCCTCTTCTGCAAGCTGGAAGGAGAGAGCCCTCACCAGGAACCAAATAGACCCAGCACCTTAATCTCAGACTTTCCAGCCCCCAGAACTGTGAAAGAATAAATGTCTCTTATTTAAGCCAAGCAACCTATGGATTTTGTTATGGAAGCCAAGCTGACTAAGACACCAGCCAGTGGCCAATCATGCAAGCTGGCCTTGCTATAAAGAAAACCTTCTGCAGCCTGCTAGGTTAATTCTTCTTTGCACAGAAGCATAATCATATCAACTTTCCATGGCTGTAAAAGTCGGAGGAGATGATGCATTTCTGGGGTATGTTAACCAAAATTACTGACTGAGGCAAGAGTCTCAGTCATTCGAGGTTTATGAAGCCAGAGCTTGAGGGTCCACCCAGGAAAAACACCAGTGACAGAAGGTCTGTGGTCTATGAGCCCAAAGTATCTGCGACAGGTCTCAATTGATTTAGAAAGCTTATTTTGCCATGGTTATGGACACGCCTGAGACACAGCCTCAGGAGGTCCTGACGACATGTGCCCAAGGTGGCCGGGACACAGTTTGCTTTTATACATTCTAGGGAGACATGAGACATCAATGAATATGTGTAAGATGTACCTTGGTTCAGTCCAGAAAGGTGGGACAACTTGCAACAGGGCTTCCAGGTCATAGGTAGATAAGAGACAAAAAAATATTGTATTCTTTAGAGTCTTTGATCAGCCTTTCACCGAATACGCAATTTATTCTGGTTCATTGAATCTACATTTTCACTTAAACAGTAGGGCAGTGGAAGCAATCAGATATGCATTTTTCTCAACGGAGCCTCAGAGGGATGACAAAGATTTTAAAAAACCTCCATACCTCCCTCACAATTGAGGCCTCACAATTGAGGGAGGTATGTAGTTTATTAAAATCTTTGTAGCTATTCTATACAGGAATAAAATGGGGGGCAGGTTTGCCGCCTGACATAGTTCCCAGCTTGACTTTTCCCTTGGCTTAGTGATTTGAGGGTCTTAAGATTTATTTTACTTTCACAGATCAGTGTTTTCCAAAGAGGTTTTCAGGATGGTTCGCATTTATACATTTTCTTAAAGGGGGACAAGAGGAATGGGTGAAAGAACGATTGATTTCATGTTGTCTTTGTTCTGTTCCTGGGAAAATAACCATTATCAGTGAGAAATCTAACAGACTTTAGTTTTTTAGAAGCCAGACTTAGATTGCAGACCTAAAGTTACAACTGACACGTCCTTGTTTATGGGAGGATAGGCATCAAATCCAACAAAACTTCTGGGGTCTGGCTACTGTATAATGTTTTCATAAAAGGTTGTGAAGTAACCGTTATTTTATTTGGAAAAAAGATATTGGTGTTGCCTGACTGAGGCTTCACTTTACTTTTGTCATAACAAGTTTGGGGGTCCTGAGATGTTTTTATTTTCCTTTATAGATATAATGGTTTGTTCAAATGTAGGGTGAGTACGTACGCTTGCGAACAAATGAGATGCACTCAATTAAACAGCATGGCCACAAAGGCTTGCTGGCTTACCTGATGATATCGTCAGCACCATGAGGTCTTCCATGACTTGGTAAGGGTCTTGGGCCAGCTGAAGGGGGACATCCCTGATTATGGACCCACAAGTGGCCTTTTCAGTGGGAGCTCTGAGCCCCAGGCTGGTTGGAGCAGCTTACACACCAGTAAGGAAAGAGATACCGAGGTATCATTAGGGAGTGGACTGAGAGTGGCAGGACCCCTGGCTAGAGTTTTAAATTTCCTTTTACATATGTAGCAGCAGTGATGAACTGAGGACAATGGCCAGGATCCACACCTCCCAGGGACAGCTGTCTTGTTCACTTCTCTTAACCTGTTAGTCTCAGGTCCTCAGACCAACTCCATGGTTTTAAACATTAAGGATGCAGCAAGCACCACTCATAGGATTCTGAGTTAAAATCAGAGTTGGGATGACTCGTATGAAATAGTTACCTCTTGCCCCAACACAAAGTAGAATTTCTGGTAAAACATCCGTGGAACAGATTGGAGAGAGTTTTCGACGTGCTGTCTCAAATTCAAAACCTGGGCCTTGGGTTTCAGTTTCTGAAATCCTAAAAGCTCCTCTGGAACTTGACCCAGGAGAATCTGATCAACCTTTATTCCAGAGGTGTGGGGATAATAGCCATCAGAGGGCGTCCGATGGCACACTGCCATCAGGCAAATGCCATTTTATTTTTCCTGGACTTTTTCTAGTGGGTAGCATGATTCTGCAAATTTCAAAAGGGAGTAAAATCTAATACGCAGTTTCCATTTTCCATGGGGACAGAAATTCTGAACCAGGTCATAAAACCCCACTTTCAGTAAACTCTATATTCTCATTCTCATTAGTCTTCCAAGAATATTAAAAGAGATTTCAATTCAAATTCTGCAAATAGCGAGACCGAACGTATTGTATGTATTACATACTTCTGACTATTAATACATCCAGGGGAGCTTCAATTTACATTTAAAAAAGCTGAAAATTCAAAAAAAGTAATAGGCTGGCTATCTCCATAGCCAAATAAAAAGAAAGCTGTATGAATTGTCTATTTAATTCCAGTAAAAGGATTTTTGTTTCTCTCTCATAACATTTTCTTCATAAAGCTGAATTTTTTTCTGATTTTGTTGCAGTTTCTTGCTTATTTAATTTGAGTTTTTTACCTTCCCCAAATACTAAGGTTTTGGAGCTTCTGGGGTTTAATTTCTTACTACTAATCTTATCAATATTGAGTTGGATTTTGTGTTCTTATTGGGTTTGGAAGATGTAGTTCCTTCAGTTCAAATACACACACACACACACACGCACACACACGCACATATATGTGTTCAAAAACGGAGCCTTGGGTTTTATATATTTACATATAAAATATATAAATGTTTTTATAAACATATTATACCCACACATATACACACATACATATATACATACACATATAGATGTGTAGATATACATGAAATATATAATATACATATAATATATAATATATAAATTATAATGAATTAGTTAATATTATTATGTATAATATAAAATTATATATATATTATGGGATAAAATGCCTGACACTGTAGCCTCTAAAAGCCCATTTAAATTTAAAAAACCATTTGAATAAGCAGAAAGCTAGAAAAACAAAGTGACTATTATAAACTCATTTAAATGTGCAGTTTAACAATGAATGAAAATATCTTGTCTCATTACAGTATTTTGTTAAAATTGGAGGGAAACTAGCATGGGATACCAAATCACAGTAATCTCAGAAATAAAATTATAAGATTAATTATTTGAATAACAAAACTTATTTTCCATAAACATTGTGTTGATTCTGAAATACAGAATATTATTAAACAAAAAAATTGAAGTTTTTATTTTACTGGCAAATCAGGTTAATTGTCTCAAATTACTTTGGAAGCCTCAATGTTCTTTGCTGGTGAAATATATAGGTAATGTGATTTCTGATCTCAATAAACTCATGATAGGATGAATAGAATAGAAAATGTTTCTAATAGTATGACAAGCCAGTATGTAGTGTTCTTCTTTGATAATTTTCCAATAGCATCACACAACTTGAAACTGAGCCAATTGTCTCATAGACTGTTCTTTTTGATAAACATAGAAACCAGTTTTAGCTCTTGAAACTTATATAAGTTTTATCTGAGTTCCTTCCCAGGAAAGGACCTTTAGACCTCTCAAAAAGCATCAGAGAACTGAAACTCACCAGATCACCACATGCTGACAGTGAGATGGCAGAGCCCTCATTCACCATGATTGCTTCCTTGCCCCTCCCTAGTTTCTGTTTTCCTGCACACAGTTACATTTCTTCCCTGCTGTGTAACCCCCTAGTTTTAGTCAGTCAGGGAGATGGATTTGAGACTGAGCCTGCATCTCCTCAGCTGCAGCACCCAATTAAAGCCTTCGTCCCTGGCAATACTCGTTGTGGCTTTCTGTGTGGCAAGCAGCAGGACCTAGACCAAACCCCTGGTGTTTCCGTAACAAATCTAGCTGTTGACATTAAGTAGGATCCAGGCAGGACAACATTCATAGCCCGGTGCTGGCTTGTAACACGCTTTTCCTCGTTTAATTTTCACAATGCATATTTTCTTGCTGCAGAAAGAGGAAGAGGTTTTGTTCCTCTAGGATTCTGTATTTGTGTCTTAACTCACTTTCTTTGACTGTGTAGTTTTTGGCAGTACGGGAATGGAGCATTTATGATCACACCCTCATCACCACTGACAAAAAATGGCAATAAATATGAAAATAATTCTATTCAATTGCCCTTTCACAATACATGCTATTTTCCTAAAGACAGAGTTCTGTTCTCAGAGGTCTGAGGTCTTTCCTCAGAAACCTGAGCTGAAACTTTTGGGGAATTGAAAAAAAAAAAAAGAGAAATGGAAATCTTTTTCGAAAGAACTTCGCCTCTGGATCCCCTAATGTCTTCAGATGAGCAAAGCCATCTTTTTCTCCTTTTCTTTTGAAAACAAGCTGTGATTCTCTTACTAGTCTAATGCTGACTGGTGTAGTTTTTAGTAGCTCTGCGTGTTTGTGTAGTTGTGAGATAGTTCTTTTGGTCATGGAAGACTCCTTCCCAGGAAGCCACACCATGCTCCTGTGTAGGACACGGTGTTTCACCCTTAATAACCAGAACAGCTCCAACTGATGCTACCTTGTAGCAACCTATATCTGTAATGAAGAAATCTGGGTCCAGGAAAGGAATGGAATTTGCTCAAGAGAAACTGTCTCCAAAGAATTAGATTCTAACTTTCTGGACATGTGTGTTTTTCTAAATGTACAATTGGTGTCTCACGTTCAGCCAGTTCCAATTGCCTAAATGTTACATACAGGCTGGAAAAAATATGCATGTATCTGAGCAAGGCTTTTCTGCAAGAGTTGCTAGAGAATTGGAAGGATGAAAAAGTAAATCTGAGTGCAGTTGTCAGCATTAAAGACACTTTGGCTTCAGGCAATGCCAGAGAATTGAGCAGGAAAGACTTGGCCTGAAACTTCCCATCGTATATTGAATGTGTGTCTGGTTATTCATATTATGCCTCAGTTCTTCCAGTGACTCCAGGACCTAGGGCCAAATTTCAAAGTCAGATGGATATTTTATCAGTGACAACTTGGACAGATATAGTGGGAAATAACTCAGAAAGGCTAATTTCTAGAATTTTATAGGTTAGAAAAGGCATAAAACATTACTTTATCTACAGGCTGAAGCTCTGAACAAAAAGAAAATTTCTGGACAGCAAAAAGTTGGCAATTTGTACTCTATTTACTGGAATTTAGACACTTAGATATCAAAAGTATTACCCCTTTCCACTTTTTTTTTTTTTTTTTTTTTTTTTTGGGCAAGCTGGCTATTACACTAGGCTCTTCTGAATGTGGAAACTGGATTTGAAATTTTTAATGTGCTAAAATGCTCTTTGAAACTCTCTCCAAAAAGTATTTTCTACATCAGAAAAATAAGCTGCACTTGGAAAAAAAAGAAAATTAGTTATAGGCTATATTATTTGGTGTACGGTAAAAGCTACAGAGTCATTATATAGGCACTGTAAGTTTCTCTGGGTTAGAACTGCTACTTCTACTCACAGAATTAAAAGAAGAAGGAGAAAGAGGAAGAGGAGGAGCAGGAGGAAGAGGATGGGGAGGAGGAGGAGGAAGAGGAAAAGAAGAAGAGGAGGAGGAGGAGGAAAGAACATAGCACAAGAATATTTCACATGGAAAGAAAAATATAAGAAAACTGAACTTTGGGGAAATTAGAAATTGATATTGAAAATTATTTCTGTTTAAATGGTCTTAATGGAAATAAAATGAAACTTCTCTTTTTGGGAAAATAGCATTTATTATTAAAGGGCAGTTTCACAGAGTTCTTTTTATATTTATTTCCCTTTTTTAATTATACTTTAAGTTCTGAGACATATGTGCAGAACGTGCAAGTTTGTTACATAGGTATACACGTGCCATGGTGGTTTGCTGCACCCATCAACCCCTCATCTACGTTAGGTATTTCTCCTAATGCTATCCCGCCCTTTGCCCTCCACCCCCTGACAGGCCCCGGTGTGTGCTGTTCCCCTCTCCGTGTTCATGTGTTCTCATTGTTCAACTCCCACTTATGAGTGAGAACATGCAGTGTTTGGTTTTCTGTTCCTGTGTTACTTTCCTGAGAATGATGGTTTCCAGCTTCATCCATGTCCCTGAAAAGGACATGAACTCATTCTTTTTTTATGGCTGCATAGTATTCCATGGTGTCTATGTGCCACATTTTCTTTATCCAGTCTGTCATTAATGGGCATTTGGGTTAGTTCCTAGTCTTTGCTATTGTAAATGGTGCTGCATAAACATATGTGTTCATGTGTCTTTATAGTGGAATGATTTATAATCCTTTGGGTATATACCCAGTAATGGGATTACTGGGTCAAATGGTATTTCTGGTTCTAGATCCTTGAGGAATCACCACACTGTCTTCCACAATGGTTGAACTAATTTACACTCCCACAGTATAAAACCTTCTTATTTCTCCACATCCTCTCCAGCATCTCTTGATTCTCGACTTTTTAATGATGGCCATTCTAACTGGTGTGAGATGGTATCTCACTGTGGTTTTGATTTGCATTTCTCTAATGACCAGTGATGATGAACTTTTTTTCATATGTTTGTTGGCCATATAAATGTCTTCTTTTGAGAAATGTCTGTTCATGTCCTTCACCCACTTTTTCATGGGGTTGTTTTTTTCTTGTAAATTTGTTTAAGTTCCTTGTAGATTCTGGATATTAGCTCTTTGTCAGATGGATAGATTGCAAAAATTTTCTCCCATTCTGTAGGTTGTCTGTTCACTCTGATGGTAGTTTCTTTTGCTGTACAGAAACTCTTTAGTCTAATTAGATCCCATTTGTCAATTTTGACTTGTGTTGCAATTGCTTTTGGTGTTTTAGTCATGAAGTCTTTGCCCACGCCTATGTCCTGATGGGTCTTGCCTAGGTTTTTCTAGGGTTCTTATAGTTTTAGGTCTTACATTTAAGTCTTTAATCCATCTTGAGTTGATTTTTGAATAAGGTGTAAGGAAGGGGTCCAGTTTCAGTTTTCTGCCTATGGCTAGCCAGTTTTCCCAACCTCATTTATTAAAAAGGGAATCCTTTCCCCATTGCTTGTTTTTGTCAGTTTTGTCAAAGATCAGATTATTGTAGATGTGTGGTGTTATTTCTGAGGACTCTGTTCTGTTCCATTCGTCTATATATCTGTTTTGGAACCAGTATCATGCTGTTTTGGTTACTGTAGCCTTGTAGTATAGTTTGAAGTCAGGTAACGTGATACCTCCAGCTTTGTTCTTTTTGCTTAGGATTGTCTTGGCTATACGGGCTCCTTTTTGGTTCCATATGAAATTTAAAGTAGTTTTTTCTAGTTCTGTGAAGAAAGTCAATGGTAGCTTGATGGGAATAGCAGTGAATCTATAAACTACTTTGGGCAGTATGACCATTTTCACCATATTGCTTCTTCCTGTCCATGAGCATGGAATATTTTTCCATTTGTTTGTGTCGTCTCTTATTTCCTTGAGCAGTGGTTTGTAGTTTTCCTTGGAGAGGTCCTTCATGTCTCTAGTAAGTATTTCCCTTTTTTATAATACTGAATTACCAAAATGTCTATTGCTCATTTTAAGAGCAGTAGTTTGTTTTAAGATATGGGATAAATATTCTTTGGAGATAAACCTCTATATTCCTGCAAATATTTCTTCTTGAAATGTAGACTAAGATATCACAAAGCACAGATTTTAAAGCACACTTTGGCTTTGATGCTCACAGAATCCCACATTTTTGAAGCCCAAAATATTCCGATAGATCAAGGCATTCACACAATGTAATCATTCTCTCTGTGGTGTTCCCAATAAATGAAATGTACTGAAACTTTTAAATGAGGTAGATGCTCACAAAAGAGTTGCTGGGGTTTTGTTGTAACTGTTGATCTGGATAAAATTTTAAACTGACGGTAAGAGTGGCAAGAACAGTATGGGGAAATGCTACGTGTTTTTCTGCAGATTTGTCCATGTCTATATTTTGTCTGGGTTGTTTTATAATTCATTCTCTCTCTGCACCATACACACACACACACACACACACACCCAATTTCTTCACAACCATCTGAGAATAAGTCAGATATATTGTACCCTTCTACCCCTAAATATTTCAGATTTCTTAAAAAAAAAAAAGGAAAGTTCTTTTAAAAAATCAAATACTTGAAATCAGAATATTTCACACTTGTACAATGTTAAAAAAAGATGTATGCTTGTAGTAAGACATGAATAAACCACAGAACTTCAGTGTTTCAGATGATATCTACTGACCACAAATGTTTCTAAAATTCAACCCTAAGCCTGGATGCTCTCAGCTAGATGTTCTGGGCTTGGAAGTCTCTTCATGATGACACTGAAGAATGCACCAGGGTCTTGGTGCACCTCTGTTCCCCTGATCCACTCCTAGGAATAGCAATATACGTGTTCCCTGACCTCAATTCCTGATGTCTTAATCATTCTTTAGCCCTGTTCAGCCTGAATTCCAGCCCCTGAAAGGGAATCTCTATGGCTAAGTCAAAGAATGATCTAAAGGTGGTCAAGTCAAAGGACCATGGTTCTCCATCCTCATCTTGCTTGGCCCCAATGTAGCCTTTGACCTTGTAATCCACTTCACTTTTTTTTTTTTTTTTTGAGATGGAGTCTCACTCTGTTGCCCAGGCTGGAGTGCAGTGGCAGGATCTCAGCTCATTGCAATCTCTGCCTCCCAGGTTCAAGCAATTCTCCTGCCTCAGCCTGTCGAGTATCTGGGACCACAGGTATGTGCCACCACGCCTGGCTAATTTTTGTATTTTTAGTAGAGGCAGGGTTTCACCATGTTGGTCAGGCTGGTCTCGAACTCCTGAACTCAAATGATCCACCCACCTCGGCCTCCTGAAGCATTGGGATTACAGGCGTGAGCCACCGTGCCTGGCCCACTTCACCTTCTTGAGACATCTCCGTTCCTCAGTTTCCCTGATCTAATGGGTATCCCCAACAATAGTTCCAGGGAGACAATGGAAACAATTCTACCATGAGTCTGGGTGAAAATCTTTCTCATGATAGGAAAACAAAATTGTCAGCTAGTGCTTCACAAAATATTGAGTTACAAATAATCTTAGATTAGTTGGTGGCTCCATCCTTGTCACTTACCTCTCATTTATAAGTGAGAACATATAATATTTGGTTTTCAATTTTGGAGTTACTTCCCTTAGAATAATGGCCTCTGGCTCCATCCAAATCGCTCCATCAAAATTACATGATTTCATTCTTTTTTATGGGTGCTTAGTATTCCATGGTATATGTACACCACATTTTCTTTATCCACTCATTGGTCAATGGGCACTTAGGTAGGTTCCATATTTTTGAAATTGTAAATGTGTTGCTATAAACGTGCATGTGCGTGTTGACAGACACATTTTATTTATCTCATTTTATGTTTTATAGATGATTCTGTCCTCATTTTTCCCTGCAGTTTTACACAATAATCCTGGAACAATTATCCACCCAAAAAACTTTCTGATTTTCCTTGGGATACTTACCCTAACAAGATGTTTCATTCACTTAGCCCAGGTCAGCAAATGCCCTGTTAGCTGCTCTTAGTAATTTAAGGGGATGTCACAGCTTCCTCATCTTAGGGTTCAACAAATGTTGAATAAATAAGGTATCCCTCTGAATATTGCTTCTCTCATGGGTTACCTCAAATGCTATTGAACTCTGAATCTAGATTTAAATGCCATGATGGAATCATATAGGATATTTTTAGTTTTCTTCCTTGTTTAATGGATCATTACAGAAAGCAGCATTTTATAATTAATGTAAAACTTTTATGTTTTTATCATTAGTAGGGTATTACTTTAGGTTCTGGGTTAATTCCATAGAATTGGGGAAGGCTTAATTGGTGATCAGAGATATGTAAGTATATTGAGACATGATTTATCATAGAAGAAATGGAAGAGAATAATAAGGTAATGAGGCAGACACTGTTGTAATTATAAGGATTTTTTTTATGTAAACAGGGAGAACTTTAATTATAGATCATTAGTAGCATGAAAAATATAACTCTTTAGGTTTTCCAAGACTCTAATTTCATAATAAACAGGCTTAGTTAATTTCCCATGGGAATGTTTTCAGTAGAGTCACAAAGCATGCACAAAACAGATGATTTAAAATTTGTGTTTAAAAAACAAGGGAGTTGGTCACCTTAAAAATTATTTTTCATACCTAATTGTTATTCAATTTGATTTCTAAATTATGTGTTGAGTTCCACTATAGCCTCAGTACTCTTTGATGTCTTATGGAGTAAACAATAAGATTTTGGTCTGCCATTAAAAGGAGTAAAAAATGAGCAGAAGCATTACTTAAATAACTGAGCAACATAATGTATGTTTATGTGATAATTGAATGCTGCAAATATATGTATTTGCATGAGGAAGAGATGATCTGGCCTAATGTTTTCAGCAAAGGCCTGAGGATAACACAAGAAAATATGTCTGAGCACCAAGTTGAGTTAAAAAGTGAACACAGTGCAGGAAACACAGTGGACAATAAAGCCTGAAGGTGTCCATGGTTAGCTTCTAGTGAAGGTTTATGCCCGGGTGACCCTGGGCACAGGGATTTTAGGAGAAGTTCTGTGATGGTCATGGCTTCAGTTTAGGAAGGCTGTCATTGTAAGCTTTAAGAGTATGAGACGGACATAATTTACATTAGTAAGGTTATATACATGGGTGGAAGAAAGAGAGAGTGGAAAGAGAAAGAGAGGGAGAAAGAAATAGGGAAGATAGGAGGGTGGGAGGAAGAAAGAGGGAGGAAGATAGGAGAGGGAGAGAGAGCAGAGAGGAGAGGAGGGGCAGGGGGAGAGGGAGTGACAGAGGGAAGGAGATAACGAGAATGAGAGAGAGGAAAGAAAGAAAAAAAAGAGAAAGAAGAATGAAGGGAGGGTGGGAGGAAGAGAGGGAGGGAGGGACGAAGGGACAGAGGGGGAGAGAGAGAACTATGTCCACTTGCGAAAGTAAAGGTAGAGAACGGTGTTGCTGAGTTATTAAACATGTTAAGGATCAAAGTAATGCAAAGGTAGAAAAACAGTGGCAATACTGCCATTTCTAAGGCAGGGATTGCTGAGTACCTAGACAATAGAACAGCAGCAAGAGGATGCTCCCAAAATATTATAGCTTTAGAATCATAGGTTCATGGGATGTTAGACTCAATGTTAGCACTTCTCAATTTAAGAACAGATAAAACAAAGAGACAAAATCAATGGCAAAGAAAAATCAGCATTTACAGAAAATGATTTTATTAAGTGATGGTTGGTTGCGATTCTGTTGAAGGCTTCAAACTTTGCCAGAGCTGACTGCTAAGGCCTGGGCACATCTTCTAGTTACATGAGCCTTGGTAGATCTATTTAATGCTATAGAAATTCTTGGTTATGATGACAGTGATGAGGATGATGATGGAATTAAACTGAAGAAATCAAACTTCAACCGTGAGTGTGGTTTCCAAAACAATGAGTCAGTATTTATGGATTGGAATCAAGAAGTTTTTTTTTTCCCCAAGTTCTTCAGGTAATTAATCCACCTTGCTAGGATGACATGGCTCCCTGTTTTCTTAAAAGTTGTGCTGGTAAGCATAAAATTAATGTAAAGGAGGAAAATATATTTATTTTATTTGCAGTTGCACCAATACCTTTGACTCCTAAGGCCAATGAATTACTTCTATTTTTTTTTTTTTTACAAGTTGAAGGAGTCAGATTGTTAAATATGGGAGCATGAATGAGCAGTTCTTGCATACTTTCTGGGTTAATAAGAAGTTGTGGGCTTCTATTATTAGGTTTACAAGCCAATGTTTTGGTTAAATTATATCTACATTATATGAACCCCAAAATAATTTTGGGGTTTAGTGACAGGAAGAGGATGGGTCACTTACCCCTTCATCTATCCATGTATAGATGATAGATAACATACAGATATATAAATGATAGACAGATAGATGATAGATTGATACAGAGTAGATTGATGATACTAAAGATAGATTACTTAGGGTGCCACAAATTTGTGACTGTTGATTCATTCATACTTGACTGTTCAGTCATTTTCCATATCCTCATCACGATATATACTTCTTATTCTTGTTTTTGTTGCAACCCATAATTATGGGAGTGGCCTCCCAAACCATCTGGGCTGCAGCGTGCATATGTGTGCTATGTTCAGTGAGATTTCTCTCCTTTTCAGAAAAGCCTGGGAGAAAGCACATGAGTGGGAATGGCATAACGAGGGAGAAAACCTGAAGCCCATTTGAATTTATTGAAACAAATTTTTTCACAGAATTTGACATTTCCTGATTAGTAACAAGCTATTTCCAGCCAACCTCAGAAGCGGTCATATCACTTCTCTGCATCTTGACATTCATTTATAATCAGCCAAGTAATGATGTCTGTGACCTGGTGGAACTCATGATGAGAGAATCATTCCCCTTCTCTGTACTCCCCTCAAAAGTCCTTGATTTACTGACTCATTGAATCCTTGCATTATCTACTGTTAAAATACCACTTACACATATGAGTAATAAAGGAAAAGTCTACACAAAGTTAAGATAGTATTAGGAATGTTGCATTAGTCAGAGTTTTTCAGAGAAACAGAACCGATAGGAGACGGATAGTTAGATAGACAGATAGATAAATAGATGGATAGGTGCTAGATAAATAGATAGATAATGAATAAATTCAATAGATGAATGGATATAATATATAATAAATAGATAAATAATATTCTTTGAAAACCATACTCATGGCTGAGGTTTAATTTCTTCACTCCAATTCCATCATCGTCCTCATCACTGTCATCATAACTGACAATATCTATAGCATTAAGTAGATCTGTCAAGGCTCATGTAACTAGGAGACGTGTCCACGCCTAGGAGATAATAGGTGATAGATAGATAGATGATAGATGTTAAATAGATAAAAAATGGGTTGTTGGCTGGATAGATATGGTTGTTAGCTGGATAGATATGGATAAAAAATGGTTGTTGGCTGGATAGATAGATAATAGACAACAGATAACAAATGGATACATAAAAGATAGATGATAGATACATAGATAATGGTTAGATAATACATAATAGATAGATTGATAGATGACGCACAAATGATAGATATTAGACGATAGGGTCAGTGGATGATAGATGGATAGATATCTTCTTTATACATCAAGGAATATCTCTATCTCTGTTATATCCATCTATGTCTCTATTTTTCTATCTATCTATCTATCATCTATCTATCTATCATCATCATCATCATCATCTATCTAGTTATCTGTCTATCTATTTCTCTACCATGTGTCTGTCTATCTATCTATCGAGGGATATTATGAGGAATGAGCTCAAGAGATTATGGAGGCTGAGTAGTCCCGTGATCTTTGTCTGAAAGCTGAAGACCCAGAGATAAGATGAACTGTCCCAGCTCCAACAGTGAGACCAGAAAAAATGGGGGCAAGTTTCTCTTTCTTCTACCTTTTTGTTCTATTCAGGCACTCGGTGGATTTAATAATGCCTGCCCACTTTGGGGAGGACAGTCAGCTTTGCTGAGCTCACAAATTCAGATGCGTATCACATCTGAAAACACTCTCACAGACACACCCAGAAATAATGTTTCATCTCGACACCACCTAGTCCAGTCGAGTAAACAGATAAAATTCACCAAAACCAATGTGAAGATGTATATACATATACATGTAGACAGTATAAATATGTGAAGACAATATATTGCTTTACAAAGAAATTCTGCCTTGTTCCTTAGAACATTCCTATAATGAACATAGGAGAGTTGGTTTCATTGCATAGATGGGTAGGCTGAAACAAGAGTCTCATACCTAAAGTCAATGAGTAAGTAGACTTCTAATTCGACATTTGTTGTTGATTAATTTATCTTTCCAGAAATTTGGTGTTTGTTTTAAATGATGATGCATCTGTGTTGATGATGAATGTTCAGACTTCTACAGTTGCACATCTGAACAAGTGTGGTATGTACATGCATCTATCACTGAGTTAAGTGTATAATAAATCACTGCCAATGACCATTGCTTATATGGCAACTCTAGTTATAAAGATTCTGTGAAAGCAATGTGGAAACAGAAAAAAACTAAACCTGGAGCTGGAAAGAGCCATTGTCATTCGTTGGCCCAAGCCTCCTATTTTATAGAGGAAAATGAGGCTTGGATAGATGAATGGATAGAATATATAACAGATGGATAGATAATATGGCCATGTGGCCATGGTGAAACCAAGCTCAGGCTCACAGGGGAGGTTAAGGGGAGAGAAAGTTCTAGTAATCTGGCTTTGATTTTTGTGTTTTGTTTGTTTGTTTGTTTTTTTGGACACAAGGTCTTGCTCTGTCACCCAGGCTGGAATGCAGTGGTATGATCATAGCTCACTGCAGCCTCTATCTCCTGGGCTCAAGCAAGCCTCCCACCTTAGCCTCCCAGGTAGCTGGGACCACAGGCATGCATGATCATGCCTGGCTAATTTTTTTGTAGAGATGGTATCTCACTGTGTTATCCAGGCTGGCCTCAAACTCCTGGACTCAAGTGATTCTCCCACCTCAGCCTTCCAAGTTGTTGGGATTACAGGCATGTGCCACTGTGCCCAGGTGGCCTTGATCTTGGTCCATGTAGTTGGTTGAACGATGGCTCCCCAGAATATATCCACATCTTGGAACTTGTGAACAGGTGCCTGTGACACCTGTGATGGAAAAAGGGTCTTTGCAGATATAATTAAGATAAGGATCTCAAGATGAGACCATCCTGGGGGAGGAAGGGCCCTAAATGCAATGACAGGTGTCCTTCTAAGAGACAGAAAAGGAGACACAGATACAGAGGAGAAGGCCACATGGAGACAGAGACAGAGACTGAAATGTTGCAGCCACAAACCCAGGGATGCCTGGAGCCACCAGGAGCTGGGAGAGGCAGGAAGGATTCCTCCCTAGAGCCTCCAGAGACAGCTGGATACAATCCTAAGAGATTGAATGGTGACCTCCAAAAGATGGGTTCACAGCTAAACCGCAGAACCTGTGAATGGGACCTTATTTGAAAACAACATGTTTGCAGATGTAGCTAAGGGAAGGATCTTGAGATGAGATCATCCTGAATTATTCATGTTGGTCATAAATCCGTGAGAAATATTCTTATAAGAGACAGAAGAGGAGACACAGACGCAGAGGAGAAGGCCATCTCCATGGAGATGGAGACAGAGACTGGAGTGATGCAGCCACAAGCCCAGGGATTCCTGGAGCCGTCAGGAGCTGGGAGAGGCAAGAAGGGTCCTCCCCTGGAACCCCCGGAGGGAGTGTGGCCCTGCCGACATCTTCATTTCAGACTTCTGGACGCCAGATTTGGCAGAAAATCCATCTCTTTTGTTATAAGTCCCCTACTTTTTTTCAGCAAACCCAGGAAACCAATACAGGCTATGGTAGGTTCTTTTATTTTACATGGTTCCTAGAGTGATATACAATGTGTCTGCCCAGGTGACTTTCTCCCACCATGTGCCAGGCACCTGTGACACCTGTGATGATGTCCCTGAGTAACAGAGTCTTGACGAAGGACTGTGCCCCAAAGCTGTGCCTAATTGTAAAATGTGATCTCTCGACTGTGCCCTTTGCAGATTGGTTGTGTGCTCTTGAGTTCAGACCATGGAACTTTCCGCAGAAGAGAGATGTTTATTTAAACAAGTAAATTCAGGTTGATGTTTCCACATTTTCAGCCGTAAGTTTGGCAGTTTGGAATCATCAATGTGATGTTGTGTTTTCTTAAAATGATAACGGAAATGCTACAAGCACTTAGCTTTTGAGATATGATAATGTGCTTTTCTGACCTTTCCAGTAGCCTGTTGCATTGCGGCTGGGACATTTCATTTATTGCAAACCTGAGATTAAGACATTTAAAAAAAAACTTCTTGGAAGTCAGATATTACAAGGAATCTGCTGTTTGCTGCAAACTGCCTCTTTGAAATATGTTAGTGCAATCAAAATATAGCTGTTTGGAAAGGTCAGTAAGTCACCATTTTTCATAGGATATAGAAGACGTCAAAATTGTGAATTTTTTTCTTTTATTATGGAGGTGTCTAAACCATGACAAAGTTGGATAAATTAATTGTACCTTTTAAAACGATGGTTTAAAAATGCTAACTTTAAAATATAGAGGTTCAAGTCTTAACAACTCTACTAGTTTGGATTAGTTAAAAAACAAAGGTATCAAAGATACTTATAGGTATCTCATCAATAAATTTCTAATGTCAGTATTTTTGAGACTTAAATAATATACAGACTCCTTTTCTTAGTGGATAATTTTGGGGCAACTCCAGCAATAGACATTAAATAAGTACGAAAGATAAAACAGGAAAATAAGTTTAGGAATGTGAAGTATGGGGACAAAACCCACAAAATAAAAGGCTATAAATATGCGATACTTGTTCATGGCCTCCCTTGACCCTGAGGTATTTGAGGGACACTCCTCCTTGTATGTCATATATCTAAACCTGACTCTAAGGATGGCTAAGCATCATATAGATTAAGAGAAAGGTGTAAAAGGGATATGGGATAGATATTTACTGGGCTTCCATAATGTGTCAAGCATGTTGCACATATTAAGACCTTTTCTCATCCATATGTTATGGCATATGGATGACGGGATTAATTGCACTCTAAACATTAGTGTCATGCAATATACCCATGTGACAAACCTGCACATGTACCTAGCAAATAAATTGCTAATAAATAGGTTTCTAAGAAATATACAGCTTCCTTTTATAATTTCAACTTTTATTTTAGATTCAGAGAGGGTACATGTGCAGGTTTGTCACATGGGTATATTGCATTTATTTTATTTATTTTCCCAGAAAAGCCTCCTCAGAGTGTGTGGGACAGTGTTAAACACGACGGTTAGAGTTCATTCTTGTCCACTGACAGACACCTGCTTACTTTTGCAGAATGACCGTCGGGTTTTGGACATGCCTGGACTCAATCACACAGCCTTGAGGATGCAGAACTCTTTCAAGCTGATCTAATTCCACTTAGAGGATAAATGCTTGAAGACAGACCTGCTGATGGCTTTCTAAAAAGAGATTCTGACCTCTGTTAGGTTGGTGCAAAAGTAATCGCGGCTTTTGCCATTACTTTTGCACCAACCTAATAGACAATTGTGTATGCTTTCTTCTTCACTTCCTTTGAACATCTTAGGAGCCTGCCATGCGATTTCTGCAACTTGATTAAAACTTGGTGAAGACAGGTGTTATCTTTTCAGTCAAAGAAAGCTCCCCTCCTTAGTGCCTAGAATGGCAGACGATTTTTCTTTCTTTGCCTTTTGAAGCTGTGTGTCAGGTGGCTGAAATGTGACCAGGTTTACTACCCAGTGGGAATGGGAGGCCTGTTTTTGGAGGGGAGAAATACAGATCTTTCTACTGGCTTAATTATTTTTGTTTTACAAAAGGTTGTTTGAGTCTGGTTTCAAAAGAATGGAGATTAGTGTGTTGCCTTTCATCTTATAATCCCTCAGGATTTGAAATGAACTCCACTTTCATATTTACTTAATTTTTTCTGTCAGCCTTGACTGGCGTCAGATGCCCTAAACTATTATTTATGAGGAGGCGTTTGACATTCTGGTTCATTCATCCGTAGTTTCTGTCCTACTTTACAATGGAAAAATTCTCTCCTGTGTTCCAACTGCCTGAGATCTCCCAAATCTAAGCATAGACGCAGAAACAACATTCAAGAGGACATGGCCATAAACCTTTCCTACCCTTGTTAGTGGTACAGCAAGTCCTAATATCATTCCCATCTAACAGATGTGAAAACCAAGTCATGATGTGATTTAAAATCTTTTCGAAACGAATGCAGGATCAGAAAACCAAATACCGCATTGTTCTCACTTATCTGTGGGAGCTAAAAATTGAGTACATGTGGACACAAAGAAGGGAACAATAGACACAGGGGACTACTTGAGGGTGGAGGGTGGGAGGAGGGAGAGAATAAAAAAACTGCGTATTGGGTACTACGCTTACTACCTGGGTGAGAAAATAATTTGTACACCAAACCCTCATGACATGCAAATTACCTATATAACAAACGTGCACATGTACCCCCTGAACCTATAATAAAAGTTTAAAATCCAAAAACTTTCTCAAGTTTGTACACTTGGGATGTATAGAACACATCACTATATACATAGACAGTGAAAAATTGCTGGAAGTATATAACAGACTAAAGTATTGGCAGAAGTTGTCTTTGGATAGTCTTTCTCCTTCCTTCCTTCCTTCCTTCCTTCCTTCCTTCCTTCCTTCCTTCCTTCCTTCCTTCCTTCCTTTCTTCTTCCTTGTTTCTCTTTTGATTATTTCCTTCCTTCCTTCCTTCTTTCCTTCCTTCAATAATTATTTTTAATTTTCTCAACCTGCTTTAAGGCATTTATTAAAAACCCACAGCTGACATCATAGTTGATGTTGAGACGAAATGCTTTCTGCCTCAGATTAGACACAACATCATTGCAGAGGATGTGATTCCGAGTGTCAGAGGGCATAGCCTATGTTATGTGGCTGTCTGATTGCAGTTTGTTTCATTTTTTTCTCCAGAATATCAGACTTCTGTGGCTCCGGATTGGTTCGATTTGGCTCTGGACTAGTTTTCTTCTCCCGAGGACAATTGAAGGCAAGGTCAAGACAGCATCCATCTGGCCCCATGAAGGAATGGGAGTGAGTTTAGTCCAGCTGCTACAGATAATCCAGCAGGAGGGACCTTGGTGTTTGCAGGCTGGGAACAGGGGCTGGATGTGTGGGGATATGAGAGTAGCAGCAGGGATTATCATTCAGGAAGTTAAATGCATGTTATTATCTATCAATGCTGGAAGCAATATCTTTCCTTGGAAGTGTGGATGCATTGGTTTACCTCCACACCGTACTAACTTCTTTCTTGAGTCTGAGTTGAAACAGGTTGTCAGCTCCAGTGATGGTCAATTTAGTGTTAATCTTGAGGACTTTACAGCTTTCCCACTTGGGTTTATTCTTTGCTTTGGAGTTTATCTCCTTAATTGATCCCTCTCTTTGTAATTACTGTGTCAGTTGCACAATCAAATCTTGTACTACAAGTCCCTCTCAGGAATCCAAAACTCCCCCTAGGTTCATAGGAATATTCTGCCTTCTTATGGCATAGCTCAAAGCATGCCTAAGATACTCGTGTGCTTCTAAAATTATCCTAAGTGGATTCTCCAGGTTGTTGGGGTGTACATTATTAGGAAACCTTATATAAATGAAAGAAAAGCATTTCCAGAAGTGATATGGCTATGCTCTGTGTCTCCACCCAAATCTCATCCTGAATTGTAATCCCCATAATCCCCACGTGTCAAGGGTGGGACCTGGTAGGAGATAATTGAATCATGGGAGTGGTTTTCCCCATGCTATTCTCATGATAGTGAGTGAGTTCTCATGTGGTCTGATGGTTTTATAAGTGTTTGACAGTTCCTCCTATGCATGCATTCTCTGTTTCATCTGCTGCCACTTAAGACATGCCTGTTCATCTTCGGCAATGATTGTAAGCTTCCTGAGGCCTTCCCAGCTACGCAGAACTGTGAACCGATTAAACCTCTTTCCTTTATAAATTACCCAGTCTCAGATACTTTTTCATAGCAGTGTGAGAACAGAATAATACAAGAAACCTCTTTTAAAATTATCCATCAGCTAGCATACAACTTATTAATAAAAATAGGCTACATGATGGAATACTATGCAGTCATAAAAAAGAACAAGATCATGTTTTTCTTTTTGTGGAAACATGGATGGAGATGGAGGCCATTATCCTTAGCAAACTAATACAGGAACAGAAAACCAAATACCTCATGTTCTCACTTATAAATGGGAGCTAAGTGATGAGAACTCATGAACAAAAAGAAGGGAACAACAGACAGTGGTATCTACTTGAAGGCGGAGGGTGGGAGGACGGAGAGGTCCAGAAAGGATAACTATTGGGTATACCTGGGTGATGTAACAATAATCTGTACATTAAACCCCCATGACATGAGTTTAGCTATGTAACAAACCTTCACACGTACTCCTGAACCTAAAATAAAAGTTTGAAAAGGTAAAAAACAATCTGATGTTTATCAGGCAGAAAATAGGCTTATCACAGTAACTTTAAACCAGTAGAGAATAAGATGATTTTGAAGGGAAGAAAATGCTTCCTGGATACTTTTACTTTTGGTTTTTCTCTTCCAGCTATGTTGAAGTCAAATTCATTTGCAATAAGATTCACCCATTTTAAGTGTGTTGTGCAGTGATTTTGGTAATTGCCTGCAATCATTTCAAGACCACTACAGTTAAGATGTTAAGCGGTCTTTATTCCCTAAAATATTTGTGTATTCAAATCCTCTTTGTAGCCAATCTCCATCCCCAATAGCCAGTCCCAGGAAACTACATCTGTGATTTCTTTTTTCCTTTTTTTTTTTTTTTTTTTTTTTTATCAGAACTACATCCCTTGCTCTGGTAATACCTTCAACATGAGTGTGCTGGCGCTATCCATCTGGCAACAGGGTGAACTCAGAGTTGGATCTCATGTTTTCACTTTGGTATGAAGAATATTGACTGTCAGCCGGGCGTGGTGGCTCATACATGTAATCCCAGCACTCTGGGAGGCCGAGACAGGTGGATCACCTGAAGTCAGGAGTTCGAGACCAACCTGGCCAACATGGTGAAACCCCATCTCTACTAAAAATATAAAAAAAAATTAGCCAGGCCTGATGGCAGGCACCTGTAATTGCAGTTACTCAGGAGACTGAGGCACGAGAATAGCTTGAACCTGGGAGGCGGAGGTTGCAGTGAGCCAACATCGAGCCACTGCACTCCAGCCTGGGCAACAGAGTGAGACTCTGTCTCAAAAACAAAACAAAAAACAAACAAAAAAAGAATATTGACTTTCATCATTTCTTACCTCTGTGATTTTTGCCTGTTTGATTTCTTCATTACCAGAATTTTATATAAGTGGAATCTAGATAGTGTACATTCTTTAGAGTTTTATTTCTCTCACTAAGCTTAGTGCATTTGCAGTTTATATTTTTGTGTGTATTTATGTTTTTGTTTCTTTTTTATTGCTGACTGGTTTATTATTGTATGGAGATGACATACATGGTTTTCTTATCCACTCACCAGTTGATGGAAGTTTGGCTTGTTTCCAGTTTTTGGCAATTGTGATTAATGCTGGTATCCATATTTGTGTACATGTTTTTGTAGGAGTGCAGATTTTCATTTTGCTTGGGTAACCCTGTAGGAGTGGGATTGTTAGGTTGTATGGCAAATATATATTTCACTTTATAAGAAACTGACAAACTGTCTTCCCAAGTGGTTACACCGTTTTGCAGTGCAGGAGCATTGCAGCTCTTCTACGTGACTGCAAACACTTTTTAATGAGGAAAGAATAACTCTAAGGGGCCATACAGGCTGCATGCTTTGATAAAAGTGACAACCATGTTAAAAAGAATCATAAGACTATGTGAAAGGAACTGCAGCAGCGTATAGGAAGGAGAAGCCTTGGCAATGGGGCTAAATGTGGTTGCAGCAAAAGTAATGTTTTCACTGATTCTTGTACTCTGTCTGAGTCAATTGTCTAGAAAGAGAGAACAATAAAGGCAAAAGGGTAAAGGCATCTGTATTCCCTCCCTAGGGCTGCTGTAATAAGTTATCACAAACTGATCACAAGAGAGACAGGAAAAGGTTTTAGGGGAAGCCCAAAGCCTTGCCTTCCCTAGAGAAGTGAAAACAACACAAATCAAGATGCAAATAGCTATGTTTTTCACTTTGTCATCAGTAAAGGAGGGTGGCATCCCCCTGTTCAATGTGAATTTTTTTTTTTTATTTCCTTAAGCTTATCTCACAATGCACTACCCTGCCTGGTGTCGTGTGGAATGGTAGTTCCTAGACCACATTTGTTATATGAAGAAACTTCAGACAGAGATAAACTTCAGTAGAGACTCAAGGAAGGTCGAATGTGAAATCTTCTATGAGGAGAGTTGGAGTATATTCTTTTCTTTAATAAAAAAATGAGTATAGGATATAGGCTTCCTGAGACTGTGCCCTCTGTTTCTCTTCTTCGAATACAAGGCAGGGAGAAAAAAGATCTCCCTGCTCAGTCCAGTGGAGCAATATTACATGAAGGTTTTATTCAGCTGGTTCCAAAACCTGTATCAATGACTGTACTCAGAGGTATGTATCTTAGGTCTACATGCAAGAAAGGGTTCTTTTAATGTGAAACCAAATGCACAGAAAAAATGAGCCAACACAAACACAAACACAAAATGGAGACTCCTAACCACAGGATTCATGCTCCCAAGAAAATATGACAACATTCTGAAATGCAAGAATGCTTTAGAAAATATCAACTTTATGGCCTCAATATCTGAATGGGAACTTGGCTCTATGAGGCTATTATTGGAATAGACAAACCTGAGATGCCATATGAAACAGGTTGTTCTGATGCCAGAGGGTGCATTCTTACCATGAGGTAACTCTGTTTCTTGCTTAGAGCTCAGCAGAAATAGTGCATGACTAAGGAATTCTATACCCAGCTAGAGGGCCATATGTATGTCAAGGCAACAGGAGGATATTTTAACATATGCAATGCTGGTATCTCTTCCAAAAGAAGTTTACTCATGGATCTGGCATGGTGGCTCATGCCTGTAATCTCAGCACTTTGGGAGGCTGAGGCAAGAGAATCACTTGAGGTCAGGAGTTTGAGACTAGCCTGGCCAATGTGGCGAAACTCTGTGTCTACTAAAATTACAAAAATTAGCCAGACATGGTGGAATGCACCTGTAATCTCAGCTACTCGGCGGGCTGAGGCATGAGAATCACTTGAACCTGGGAGGCAGAGGTTGCATTGAGCTGAGATCATGCATGCCTTCAAAGATCATTTTGTGGGATAAACAGGAGTTTCGTTTTGCTTCTGGGTATGACAGAGGAAGGCAGAAAGAAGATTCAGGGCTGGACTGAGATAGGATCTCCCCATTCACGAATCCATTTAACAAGCATTCAAAGAGTTTATGTTGTACAGAAGTAATAACAGATTAACAAAATCTGGGAAGTCCCATGGTATACAGAAAACCTGAGATGATTTAGTTATTTCTCTACTGTCAGTATCAAAAGCTACTGATCTGAAATATGGGAATGTAAAGCACCTATCATGTGTGTCACAAAATAAAGTGAGGAGTAAAAAATAAAAAGCTTTTAATCTAGGAAGCACCAACCAATATGGAAAGTTTTCATGCTGATAGTTCATCCCACAATGCTAGAAGAAGGCCAAGATTCTCCTGACCGTTCTACAGAGTCCAAATTGTTTCTCTCACTCCACATAGATCGTTTTGGGTGGCTGTTTTGCTTTTAACATCCAGGCACTGAGTCTATTCCCTTAATAGAATGACTCTGAAATAGTGGACTAATTCATTGAATTTGTGTGTCACACCACTACCATTAAGGAAGTCTCTCTTCTACTGCTTGATATCCAGGGCCCAAACTCTTTCCTGTTTGGACTTAGAAAGTTATATATTTTCCCAAAGTATGCTTACTCTAACTGTCTTCATATTTTCTTGAAAAGTCAATCAATGAGAATCACAAGGCCGTGTTAATACATGCACATATATTAAATCAGGGGTAATGACATTTGGGATTAGAGATTTAAAAGTATGTATATATCATTACAACGTAGGTTTTAGCTCAACGCTGTGAGCTCAATGTTTACGCTTCTCAATAATTTTTAGTGCTACTTATTTTTTGGCTGCTTTTAATTCTTTCTCCTGGGGTAACACAGAGCAAAATTGTGCTCGATTTAAGAATTCTTTCAAATGTTTGGAAATAGTGACTTGTATCCATGTTTTCTTTTTGAACTAAAAAGCCTAGGCAACCTAGGCTTTTTCTGATGCAATAATCACATGATTATATTTCCTTTCATTGATTTTTTATTTTTGTTTTTAGGAGTTTTGCCAGAGATGAGTCAAATACCATTCAGCATTCACCTTAGGGAAAGCTTATTATTCCCCATTTGTTAGGACCCCTTACCAAACCACAAACTGTGCCACTGAACTATCAGTTCTGGTGTATATCAGCCAAGAGAATAAGGGTGCATACAGATAATTGATTTTTTTGGCATATTGATGGAAAGACTGTTGTGTTACACTCCTCAATCGCTGAGGACCAGGATGAAGTATGTGTTAGGTGCAGGCTGATTTCTGCTTGATTGGTGTTTTTCCTCTCACGTACTCAGCACTTCGCTTTACATCTGAATGGGACACCCCGCTCTCGTCCATTTGTCCATCTGTTTGTAGAAGGTCTGCGTGGGAAAGGAACCAAGCCAGCCATCTCATGGCAAGATCCATGGTTTTATTGCAGGAAGAAGCGTCTGGCCATGTCTGACAGGTTTTAGACACAGATGGTGGGAGACTCCTTTCCAATAACATAACTGACTTCCAGTGGGAAGAAATAAAAGTTGGTTCCAGGTGGGAAAGAAAATAATTTTTATCTGAGGAATACAAGTCCTTTTAAATGATCAGCCATTAAAATGAGACAGCAATTGCATCTTGCTTCTCCCATGAGCAATGTATTTATCTCTTGAAACTACTGTCTATTGCCATGGGAGCTATAAATTAACCTAATAATGCTGCACTGCACACTATAACCCACACCCTATAGCTTGATAACATATAGTCAATCACAAATCGATGTTATTTCTGTAAACAAGTGAGAATTTCTGACAAAAATCTTTGTATCAGCTCACTCTCTGTCCATCTTTTTGGCCTTTGAAATCCAGTCATAACTGCTAACCATGAGAGTGTACATTCCGAGCAATTTGAATTTTTTCTCCTGGGTTGCAATCTTCAAGCTTGGCCCACATACACTCTACTTATATTAATTTTGCCTGCACTTTTTCCTTTTAGATCAACACATGGTACCCTTTATCCATAGGGTCTCATTAAGAGATGAATCATATAAATGCAGCTCAAGTGTATTATAATTAATTATTTCTGTATATTATGATGTTTTGATATCTTCAATTGCTTCTCTGGCTAGGGAGGGATGGCCCCTCCTGGGGTGAGCCAACTCTTAGAGATAACAGAGAGACCAGTCAAGGGCATGCCTTTGATGTGCGGACCAACCAGTCCGGAACCACACCTCCCCTAGGGAGCCCATACACCCCAGAACGCAATATTCCTCTGCTTTAGTCATCCTAGGGCCAGGGCCCACGCAACTAGAGGCCATCCCTACAGCCCACAGTCTGCAGAATTATTCAAGCAAGTCACTCCTAAACCGTTCACCCTGTCCTCTCCTGCCTTTCCCACAGAAACCCCAATAAAGGCAGTGCCTTAAACATTCCCTTGGCTTCTGGCTTCTGCCTCCTGCCCCATGATGGTGTCTTTCCAAGGTGGTGCTGTGTAGCACGTATATATTTTATATATAAACACATATACAAATACATATTCTTTACAGATAAATATATATTCTTTATATTCTTTCTTAATGTTTAATATATATTATATATTTGTATATTGTAGATTTTAATATATAATATATTTGTATATTGTATATTTTAATATATATTATATATTGTATATTTAGTATATATGTGTATTATATATTTTCATATATATTTATATAATATATATTAATATATATTATATATTTATATATTATATATTAATAGATATATTTGTATCTTGTATATTTTAATAGCCATTATCTATTTATATATTATATATTTTAATAAATATTATATATTTGTATATTGTATATTTTAATATATTGATATATATTTTAATAGATATTACATATTTGTATATGGTATATTTTAATAGGTATTATATATTTATATTATATATTTTAATATGTATTATATATTCTTTCTTAACTTTTAAAGAATATATACCTTAATATATAATATATATATTCTGTCCTAATTTTTGAAGAAAATATATAATAGACTTTGATATAATATATATTCCTTCTTAATTTTTAAAGAATACATATTATATACTTTAATATATAATTATATTCTTTCTTAATTTTTAAAGAAAATATAACCTTGAAAGTTAGAGAAAAATTGCAACAAAAATATTTATTTCTGTGTGTGTGCATGTATGCATATATATATGCATGTATTATATATATGCATATATATATGTATTTATTTTGCGGTGTATGCTGACAGCAAAGAATTAAAAATAACTTGACATTATCCTACTTAGTGTATGAGATAAGTGATATTCAGGGAGTTGCCTGCAAATGGAAATCTAATATGCTTTTACAAATCGCATTATGAAGTCTCCTAGCGCATCATCAAATCAAATCTTCTTAACAGCATTTAACGCTCTCAACCAACCCTCTCAACAAAGGGGAGGAAGGTGCAGGCTGCATCTGGTACAAGCCTGCACTTCTCCTCCTTAATGCCCTATTGCAATTTTGTTTTGTTGTTTAAAATAATCGCATTGTTCTCATTAATTTAATTTGTAGTATGTAAACAATACCATTTGAACTTTACATAGCCATATAAGCCTTTTTTTGAAGTTAAAATAAATTTTGGCTGCTAAACTTGGGATAGTGTTGGTGAGAGCTTCTCCCTGATTCATGCAGCTCTCTGTCATGAGCTTTAAGAAGAGGTGGAAGATGTTGCGAGTGCCATGGAAACCAGGTCCACATCTTATTCTCCATTGCACACAGCACCCTATGCTGAGCCACCCCAAATAAGCTCACCAGGAGCAGCTACTGACTTTTCCAGGGTGCACCTGCTCAGCATTTCAGTGGTCGTTTCTCTCTGCACACATCCTCCCTTTCTGTTTTCTACCTTTCTCCTTTCTTTCTTTCCTCTTTTTTCTTTCCTCCTTTATTTCTTTCCCCCCCATTCTTTCAAGTTAGCCACTTTTTTCACTTTTTTTTTTTTTTTTTTTGAAACAGGGTCTTGCTCTGTTGCTTAGGCTGGAGTGCTATGGTGTGATCATAGCTCACTGCAGCCTCGACTTCCTGGGCTCAAGTGATCCTCCCCTCTCAGCCTCCTGAGTAGCTAGGACTACAGATGAGTGCTACCATGACTGGCTAATTTAATTTAATTCTTTTTTATTGAGACAAGATCTCGCTGTTTTGCACAGGCTGTTCTGCAGGAACAGAAAACCAAATCCCACATGTTCTCTTTTATAAGTGGAGCCAAATGATGAGAACACATGGACATATAGAGGGGAACGACACACACTGGGGCCTACTCGATGGTGAGGGGTGGTTACTTGAACTCCTGGGCTCAAGTGATACTCCTGCCTTGGCCTCCCAAAGCACTGGGACTATAGGCTTGAGCCAACATGCCTGGCCCGAGCTAGTCACATTACAGCCAACATTTTGTTTATTTATTTGTTTATTTACTTATTTTAACTTTTCTTTTAAATTCGGGGGTACACGTGCAGGTTCGTTATATAGCTAAACTTGTGTCATGGGGGTTTGTTGTACAGATTATTTCATCCTCCAGATATTAAACCTTGTGCCCATTAGTTATTTTTCCTGATTCTCTCCCTTCTCCCACCCTCCACCCTAGAGTAGGCCCCAGTGTGTGTCGTTCCCCTCTATATGTCCATGTGTTCTCATCATTTGGCTTCCACTTAGAGAACATGCGGCATTTGGTTTTCTGTTCCTGCATTAGTTTGCTAAGGATAATGGCCTCCAGCTCCATCCATGTCCCTGCAAATAACATCATCTTGTTCTTTTTATGGCTGAGTGGTGATCCATAGTTTATATGTACCACGTTTTCATTATCAAGTGTACAATTGATAGGCATTTGGGTTGATTCCATGTCTTTGCTATTGTGAATAGTGCTGCAGTGAACATACATGTAGAGGTATCTTTATGACTAAATGATTTATATTTCTTTGGATGTATACCCACTAATGGGATTGCTGGGTCGAATGGTAGCTCTGTTTCTAGATCTTTGAGGAATCAGTACGCTGCTTTCCACAATGGTTGAACTAATTCACACTCCCACCAACAGTGTATAAGCATTCCTTTTTCTCTGTAACCTCGCCAGCATCTGCTATGTTTTGACTTTTTAGTAATAGCCTTTCTGACTGGTGTGAGATGGTGTCTCATTGTGGTTTTGATTTGCATTTCTCTAATGATCAGTGAAATTGAGCTTTTTAAAATATGCTTACTGGCCGCATATATGTCTTCTTTTAAAACGTGTCTGTTGCTCAGGTGTGGTGGCTCACGCCTGTAATGCCAGCTACTTGGGAGGCTGAGGCAGGAGAATTGCTTGAACCCGGGAGGCGGAGGTTGCAGTGAGCCGAGATCACGCCACTGCACTCTAGCCTGGGCGACAGAGCAAGACTCTGTCTCAAAAAAAAAAAAAAAAAAAGTGTCTATTATGTCCTTTGCCCACTTTTTAATGGGGTTGTTGGTTTTTTTTTCTGGTAAATTTGTTGAAGTTCCTTATACATACTGGATATGAGACCATTATCAGATGCATAGTTTGCAAAAATTTTCTCCCTGTCTTTAGGTTGTCTCTTTATTCTGCTGAGTTTCTTTTGCTGTGCAGAAGCTCTTTACCTAATTAGAGTCCATTAAATCTAACATTTTAAATCACCATTTCCCATGAAAGTGAGTGAGTCTGGGCTCTAATTCCAATGCATTTTTTACACTTTGTACTCTTGTTTTTCCTGGAGTTTTTAGAGTGTTATTTCACAGTTCACGGACTATAACCTTTCCAGCACTTTTTGCATAACTTTCTGTTTCGCTCAAAAGATTAAAAGACCAGTTTACCATTACGAAAGGGAACCCCAACACCCTTCTTGGAAAGTTACTTGACATGTTGTGTAATTAAAAAGGACAAACAAACATTGGCTTTCTCGCTCTAATTTATTGAGTTGCAAGAAATAGAAATTGGACTCAACAGATTGGTAATAGAAACTACAGTGAGAAAAAGTGGGTGAGTCTTTGAATGAATAAGTTTGGAGAACGATGGGCCTGACAAAGTTACAACATTTTCTTTGAAGGCTTTTTTTTAATGCTCTGGTCGTAGAATGTTGAATAAATAAAGGTATATTGAAGATCCACAAGAATGGTTACCATATTCAAATTACAATTTCAAATTAAACATATTTCAAGTTAAAATGAACATATTTCAAATTAAAATTAAGCAAAAAATAACATGATAATGGGATAAGCTTACAAGTGTCATGTGTGGTTACCAGGGGAAGGGGGAAGAGAAATGGGAAGTGACTGCTTCATGGGTACAGGCTTTCCTTTTGTGGTGGCGACAATGTTCAAGAACTACGTGGTGTTGGCTGCACAACATTATGAATATCCTGACTTGTCACAATAACCTGACTTGCTGCCTGTATTACTCAGGGTCCCCAAGAGGGACAGAACTAATAGGATAGATGTCTACATGAAAGGGGGTTTATTAAGGAGAATTGACTCACATGATCACAAGGTGAACTCTTGCGATAGGCTGTCTGCAACCTGGGGAGGTAGGAAGCCAGCACTGGCTCAGTCCAAGTCCAAAAGCCTCAAAAGCAGGGAAGCCAACAGTGCGGGCTTTAGTCTGTGGCCGAAGGCCTGAGAGCCCCCGGGAAACCATTGGTGTAAGTCCAAGAGTCCAAAGATTGAAGAACTTTGAGTCTGATGTCCAAGAGCAGGAAGCATCCAACCTGGGAGAAAGATGAAAGGCAGAAGACTCAGCAAGCCAGCTTATCCCATCTTCTTCCGTCTGCTTTGTTCTAGCTGTGCTGGCAGCCAATTGGATGGTGCACACCCACACTGAGGGTGGATCTTCCTCCTCCAGTCCACCGACTCCAATGTCAGTTTCCTCTGGCAACACCCTCTCAGACACACCCAGAAACAATACTTTGCCAGCTATCTAGGCATCCTTCAATCCAATCAACTTGACACCTAATGTTAACCATCATCCTGCCTGAACCTGTTTTTGGCCATTCTTTCTGTAACCACATGATGATATAAAAGTATTGGCCATTAGGTCTTTTTTTTGAGTTTTAAAGTATTTTGTGTGACTCCTGTGCATATGTGTGCACATACTACATTTTGTAAGGCTTCTTTTTCCTGTTAATCTGTGTACTATCCATTTGTTTATAGACTGATTATTGAATTCTAGGCACTAAGCAAAATCTTCCCCTTGGCCCTCTGAAGGTTTGCTGTAAATCAGCTCACAAAAGGCAGATTAATCAGAGAAAAGGCACACACATTTATTAACAAGCACGGGAGAGAATTACAGAGGGATATCTGCAGCACGCAAGAGGGTGCAGATGTTTATATGCCCTTCTTCTTAAGGGAAAGGGAGATGGGGAGGTAGGGATGATTTTAGGAGGGTAGTAAATTATTTTTCGGGAAATCCAATGGGCTTGAAGAACATACAGTGGCCTGGGACAAAGTCCGTTGAGCCCGCAGAGCAAGCAATGGTTTATAAGTCTATTCAGGCATGTTGACCGACTTCAGTCTTTCTTCCTGAGATATGAGTTCAGTTAATGAAAATTCAGTGAAGGGACAGAGGTCATTGCTTTCTTCTTTGGTGCATCTAGACTCTGGCAGATAAGGGAACTCAGAGAACAACTTCATCCTGTGCATCGAGAGAGAGGATTGAGAGACAGGGGCGACGGAGCATCACAGAGACCTTGAGGCTTCTTCTGCAGTTCAACATATCAAAGCACCATATTTTGGGGTATTGGATTCATGAGCCCCAAAAGAACCTTCAAGAGAAAAATTTGAACTTCTTTACGTGGTCACGAAGAGTTGCAACTTCTGCGATTTAACATCCCATGGGAGCCAGGAAGACTTGGGGACGAAATTCTCAATCCACCTCTTCTTCTGACTTCAGTACATCCATTTATTAATCTTTCCAATGAGAACTCAGAGGGAGGCTCACCCCAGAGATGCCATAAGCAGTGCCTGGACCTCTGAGGTCACCAATGGATGTCCACAGCAAATAGCTACTATCCATATAGAGGGAGAGGTATATTAATAAACAATTACACTAATTAGTGTTGGCTTGCAGTTATGGTCAGTGCAATGCATGAAATAATGTTAGAATTTTAGACAGTGCAGATGGCTTTAGGTAGTATAGTATTGTAAATTTTATACGCAATTGTAGTTTAGATATTATCATAAGTCAAGACTGTGGTTCAAAGTGCAAGTTGTTCTCTGCATCCAGTCTACTACCCTAATTAGAGGTCTGAAAATTATTATTATTTTTAAATAAATAAACTTTAATTTTTAGAGCAGTTTTAGATTTATAGAAACAGAGAATGAAGAGTATGGAGAGTTCCCATGTACTCCCATAGAAGGGAAAGTACGCAGTCCCCATATGACATTTTCTTTTAAAAATTATTTTATTTTAATTTTTAATTCTAAGTTTTGTGGATGCATAGTAGGTCGTTCATCCCCTTCCCCAGATTCCTCTCTTATTAAATATTTTTTTTACATGATAGTCATATTTCATCCAATTTTTAAATCATATTTTACATATACTGTGTTTGGATTGCTTCTTGTTTTGTTTTATTTTTAATCGACTTTTAATTTTTAATTTATTATTATTTTTGTGAGATGCATGTGATATTTTGCTACATGCATAGAAAGTATAATGATCAGATCAACATAACTGGAATAACCATCATGTAGAACATTTTTTACTGGTGTGTGCATGTGTTACGATCATTTCAAAGCTTCTTTTCTAGCTATTTTGAAATCTACAATAAATTATTGTTAACTGTAGTTGCCTTACTGTATTATCAAGCGATAGAACTTATTCCTTCTGTTTTACTCTGTGTTTGTACCTCTTAGCAAACCTCTTTTGATTTCTCCTCCCTTTGCCCTTCCCAGCTCTGGTAAGCACCAATCAACTCTCTACCTCCATGATATTTACCACTTTCTTTTTTTTAGCTCCATATATGAGTGAGAACATGAACTATTTATTTTTCTGTGCCTGGTTTATTTCTCTTAATATAGTGATCTCCAGTTTCATCCATGTTGCTGCAAAAAACAAGATTTTGTTCCATTTTTGTGACTGAATAATATTCATGTATTTATGCCAGTTTCTTTTTTTAAATTACTTATTTTATTTTATTTTTTATTTTTTTAAAATCTTCATTTTAATTATTTGTGGATACATAGTAGGTCATGTACCCCACAAATATACCACATTTTCTTTATCCAGTCATCTGTTGATGGACACTTAGGTTGATTCCACAGCTTGGCTACTGTGAATAGTGCCGCAATAAACACAGGAGTGCAGCTGTCTCTTTTAATATAGTGCTGTTTCTTTTCTTCTGGATATATATATTTATTTCTATTTATATATATTTATATGTCTTTATTTATTATATATATTTTATATATTTATTTCTATTTATATATTTATTATATATATTTATATATTTATTTCTATTTATATATTTATTGGAGATATACATATATATGTATATTTCTTTTCTTTTGGATATATACCCAGCAGTGGCATTGCTGATCACACGGAAGTTCTACTTTTCATTTTTGTATGAAGCCCCATACTGTTTTTATAGTGCCTGGTTTTTTTTTTTCATTTTGCATAGTCAGATACTGGGCTTTAAATATTTTAAAATTTAACCATCAGACATCATGGCTTCAATTTTACTCATTGCTGTTTCAAACAACATTGATCAAAAACATTGATTTTTTTCTCTCAAGGAAGATCAAATTTGATAATTTTAAATGCAGAAAGATTCTATAGTGCAAAAGATTTAAGCTTGTATATGGAGCATAAGTACAATCTTTTTTATTTTGGTGACCTTTCCTGAAGTTTCTTATGAATTTTGCAATTTTTTGTGAGCATTAACTAAATGCTTTTCACTGATAGGAAAACTGGTTGTTTCTCAGTTCATAACTCACCTATCAGAGTTAGTGCCCTTTCTATAAAAGGAATATCCTTTTTTCTAAAGTGGCAACTTTAGCTGAATGTATGCACTATATTCTAACATGCTATGGTTTAAATGTCTTCAGCAAAGTTCATATGTCGAAACCTTGATCCCCATTGTGGCAGTGTTGGGAGTTGGGGCCTAATGGGAATTGCAGGAGTGGATTTCTTAGAAAAGAAAGAGTTTGGTTCCCACTTGCGCTCTCTCTTGCCAAGTGATGCCTTTTGTCATGTCATGGTATAGGAAGAAGGTGATGCCAATATTTTGATCTAGGTCTTTCCAACCTCTAGAATCACAAGTCAATGAATGTCTTCTCATTATAAGTTACCCAGTCTGTGGTATTTTGTTAGCAGCACAAAATAGACTAAGATATACCACTAGGCAGATAACAATCTTAGTCTTCAGAAAACATTCTCTTTTAAGATATCATAATAAAACCCTCTGGGGCAAAAATTTCATCAATACTCACTGTCTTTTTCCTTCACTACCCGGAATTCACAACAAAAGGATACATAAATAAAAGGATATTTTGCTGAGTTTTTGTTTCATTGTCCATATTTTATTTTATTTATTTATTTTTAATTTTTATTTTTTTGATATGGAGTCTCACTTTATCGCCCAGGCTGGAGTGCAGTGGCAGGATCTCGGCTCACTGTGACCTCCACCTCTGGGGTTCAAGTGATTCTCCCGCCTTAGCCTCGGGAGTAGCTGGGACTACAGGCCTGTGCTAGCATGCCTGGCTAATTTTTGTATTTTTGTAGAGACGGGGTTTGTACAAACTATGTTGGTCAGGCTGGTCTCGAACTCCTGACCTCAGACGATCCGCCTGTCTTGGCCTCCCAAAGTGCTGGGATTACAGGCATGAGCCACTGCACTCGGCCATATTCTATTTTAAAAGTGTGTGTTTGTATAGCTAAACTACTATACTGTTTACACATTCTGTATATGGCAGTTTGGATTTGAGGTGCAGTTCTTAACGTTTGAATACTGTGACAGGCACCCTGCAAATCATTATTTCTAGGTGTCAGTCTCAGTACTGAAGGGGATTCTCGGTAAATAAATCCTTGGAAATTGATGCATGGTAATTAAGTGTGTCAGAGACTAATTATCAGAATGGGCTGGGTCTGGCCAAGGTCATGGGTCCATGCAAGTATGCAAGTGCATTTGTAGTTGCACTGGCATGAAATGATCTCGCTCATTCTCTTCCATGTGTTTTCTTTTCTTCCTTTTTTTTTTTTTTTCAGGGCGGAGTCTCACTTTAATGCCCAGGCTGGAGTGCAGTGGCTCGATCTCGGCTGATTGCAACCTCCACCTCCCGGGTTGAAGTGATTCTCCCACCTCAGCCTCCCGAGTAGCTGGGACTACAGGTGTGCGCCACCATGCCTGGTGAATTTTTGCATTGTTTAGTAGAGATGAAGTTTCACCGTGTTGGCCAGGCTGGTCTTGAACTTCTGACCCCAACTTGGCCTCCCAAAGTGTCTTTCATGTGTTTTCCTCCTCCTGTAAATGAGAATACTTTCTTAAGAAACAGGTTCTGGAATTATATTTTCTAAAGTAGAACTTTGTATTCTTACCCTGATTCTGTGTTTTCGAAGACCCTGGAGAGACCTGTTGAGAATGCATGTGTGTTTCAGAGTTTGGAAACAGTTCTAGATCCTAAGTGTGAACTCCTGAGAGTGCTTCATTGAAAACAAGTGAGCATATGTTTTTCTGCAAGAAGAGGTTAAACTGAGAAATTGTTTTGGTATAAAATTATGGAACCAAAGTTATGGAAAGATGAGGATACACATGATATGTTGAAAGCCAGCTGGTGTTTTACCCACGGCTATTGAAAGTCAGGAAACCCCGTGTGGCACAGCAAATATTCTGCCTTGGCAGAGGAAAGAAAACTTAAGGACAAAGCAAAGGAGAGGCTAAAACGCTGAATCTGTGTTTCTTTCTTCAGAGCTGTACTGGGTCAGCACCAGAAACATTACTAGGTGATTAATGTGATTCATTGATGAAAAAGATTTATTTTAAAAGGTCTTAGCAATTAGTGATGGCCATTATCTAGTTGCTTCTCTTTTCTGTCCTTCTTTCCTAGCTTAGACCTTTTCCCTTTAGGACATAAACACCTTATGTTGGCACTGGAAAATAGACAGGTGTGTGTGTTCATAAAATTGCATCCTTGCTGCCTCTGGTTCTGAATATCTTTTAATTATTTAGTTTTTATAGGGCTGAGGGCTCTTGCAAGCTTAATTAAAGCTCTAATTTCTTCTGGGAAATGTAGATGCACTTGTTGGGCAAGGACTGAAAAACTCCAGTGAATATATTTAGGAAAAAAAGTATAATGACTCTTCCCAGAGTTGTGGGGATCAGAGTTTAAAACAAATGTGCACAACAGCAGAACAAAAAAGATGTTCCTCTCTAGGAGTTCAGAGAGAATTTATATTAATTCCACTTTTATTAATTCTTATAAGTTACATTTGACATCTGCTATTTTCTACCACTATAATATCTAGTTAATTTCATCTTTTTTTCCTACTCCTGCTTCTCCTCTTCTTTCTCTTCCTCCTCTTCTCCTTCTCCTCCTCTTCCTCCTTCTCGTTCTCCTTTAGTTTTCTCTTCTTTTCTGGCTATAAAAAACACAGAATCGTGAAAATACAAGGAAAGCGAGGCAAATTCTAACAGGTAATCCAGGAAGCTTTTAGAATTGGCAGTAAAGAACCATATTTGCAGAAACTTTCTCTTCCTAAAACCAGATGGAAACAAAACAAAACAAAAATAGAGAAATGCAGTAAAACCTCATGAAGCATTTTATCTGGGGTATTCGAATACCCACTAGTTTTGTGATTTGCTGGAAGGACTTACACAATTCACCATAAGATTATATATGTAGCTACAATTTATTAAGTGAAGAATACTGTGCAGAAACAGCAGGGGGAAGATTTACATAGGTGGTGCCTAGAGAGGTCAAAGCCACACTTTCTTGTTTTTCCTCTGCAAAAATCAGATGGATTTGTGTTTTTTTTCTGTCTGTGAACTGCAGGGATATTTCCTTATGCGGGAAAGCCCACTTGAGACTTAGAGACCAAAGTTCTCAAAGGGAGCTTGCCACATATGCACATACCTGCCCCGTGGCCAACCATGGTTCAGACCCAAAGCAGGTAGCAGGTGAACATATCATGAAGCTCTGTGTCTCATTTCAGCACGCTGGCAGCTGGTTTATCTTATCCACTCCTTCAGGTATGTAGAGTAACATCTTACCCAGTAATCCAGTGAACATTTCATCAGATTCGTTTCTAGAGTTTCATCAAGAGTCATCACCATGGCTAAAGACAAAAGAACTGAGAAAAAGTGAACTTCCTCTGTGGTGTTGTCTCATAAGCAACCATGAAACTTAAGGAAAAGTGTTCTCATAATAGCTCAATCTGAACTGGGTTGACCAGAGCCTTAACATGTAGGACTAAACCAAAAAATATCTGTACTACCTACAATGTGCTGAATGTGTGTGTCTCCCCAAAATTCATATGTCGAAGCCCTGATTCTCAGTGGGATGGTATTAGGAGGTGGAGTTTTTGAGAGGCTATTAGATTATGAGGTTAGAACCCTCAAGATGGAATTAGTACCCTTATAAAAAAAAAGCTTTTCACTTGAGGCCAGGAGTTTGAGACAAGCCTAGGCAACACAGTGAGATCCCATGTTTACAAAAAAATTTTAAAAATTAACTGGGCCTGTTCTTGTATGCTTGTAGTCCTAGCTAGTTGGGTGGCTAAGGCCAGACGACTGCTTGAGTCCAGAAGTTCGAGGCTGCAGTGAGCTATGATTGTGCCACTGTGCTCCAGGTTGGGTGACAGAGCAAGACCTTGTCTGCAAAAACAACAACAACAACAACAACAACAACAACAACAAGAAGCTGTGAGAGAGTTTGATTCTTTTCCTCTTCATTGTGTGGAGAAATAACCAGAAGATAGCCGTCTGCAAACCAGGAAGACAGCCCTAACCAGATGTTGGATCTACTGGTAACTTGATCTTGAACTTCCCAGCCTCTAGAAATGAGACACATACATTGTTTAAGTCATGCAGTTTATGGCACATTTGTTATGGCAGCCCAAGATGGCTAAGACATTGCCAGAAACAATACTATTAGGAAGAACCTTCTTTTAAAAAAGCAGATGAAGGTGACTATAGACTTTCAAAGAAACACTGAAATATTCCACATCTGCATACCATGATAGTGGCTTAATTAGTACATATTAAATAGCTCTAGGGACAGTCAAACTCACTGTACTAAGGATCTCTAAGGTTAAGCTATGAAAGAGACTTTTTTTCCTTTTGGCTTAACCTATTTCTCACAGCTGGAGGCATCATGGAAATTAAGGTGATGGTCTCTGCAGTCAGACGCAATCAGATTTGAAACCATGTTCCACTATTAGAGCTGTGTGATCTAGACAAGTTGTAGATCCTAAGCAAAATTGTTTTCTCCCACGACCAGTAACAGTGTGGATCACGCTTCTCTTGTCATGTTGATGGGATGATTCCCTTATTTATAGCACAAAGGGCAGTCAGTCAGCACATGGTGTGTGTCAACAAAAACAAATGCCAAACAGATGAGAGATAAAAACTGTAGACCTGTAAGAAACCTATTCTGGAGAAACATTATCCCCAAATAAGAAAAGTAGATGGAAAACAAATTTTATAAAGTGTTATTTCTGTAAAAGTGAATGGAGACAAAAGAAAAGAGAGAAGAAATAAAGGACAAGAGGCTATGGCTAGAATTGAGATAAAAACCAAGTTGGAGAAGGTGATGAGGAAGTGGGGATGCCTCAGGCTGGAGGACACTACAGCAGACGTGTCCAAGGGCAAAATCATGCCATGATCAAAGACAGCTGGAGTTAGGCATGCGGAATGCAGTGGCCAACCACAATTACACCACCAATGAAAGATGACAGAAATGCCTTTGCAAAGCAAATGTGACTGGGGAGTTACAACACAAACAAATGTAATGAAACATATGTAAAAACACCATAAAAGAAAACCTTCTTAAGATGAAGGGTACTTTGAGTATATATCACAATGCTTTTCTATTTTCTATTAAGTGTAAACACATATTCTTATGGTGCTGTTGAATATTAGACAAAAACCTACAGAGATTCAGACAGAAACAGAAATTCTCCTTCAAGTTAAAAAAAAAAAAAAACCAAAATGCTCCTCAAACTTCTGAGTTATGTAATGTGTCAGAAAACAGTGGAACTGGGATAAGAGGTAAAATACACGTGTTTTATATTTAATCAACAGGCCACTCAAGAATAAAACTGACAAAAATTTCTGAATTGTCCAAATGCTGAGGGCACATTGTTCGCATTAACTGTGGCTTAAAAAAGAATCTAAAAATCTATTTAGTAACTTGTTTTGACTAAATTAAAGGTCAATTGAAATGATCATCTCTGAGAGTTGTATTTTGGAAGTAGTTTGTGTCTCGTGATGTTACTAGAAATTTACTCTCTCGATTAACCTTTTCTAACATATTACTATTGTTTGAATAATAGACACTTACTTTTGCAGATTAATTTTGTCATCTGCCTCTTCTTGATTTCTCTGATGTTTGAGTCATAATTTTGTTTTTCCTTTTTTTTTTTAGACAGGATCTCCCTCTGTCACTGAGGTTGGAGTACAGTGGTGCGATCTCGGCTTACTGCAGCCTCTGCCTCCCAAGTTCAAGCTATTCTAGTGCCTCAGCCTCCCTAGTAGCTGGGATTATAGGCACGTGCCACTACACCTAGCTCATTTTTGTATTTTTTAGTAGAGATTGGCTTTTGGTATGTTGGCCAGGCTGATCTCGAACTGCTGGCCTCAAGTGATCCGTCCGGACGCCTCAGCCTCCCAAAGTGTTGGGATTACAGGCGTGAGCCACTGCACTTGACTCATTTTTACTTCTGAATTTCTTAGGCTCACAGTGAGAACATCTTCAAATAATGGTGACTTTACCCTTTTTCTTTTTTATCACTATTATTTTATTTTTATATGCAAAAAATTAAACTTGAAATAGTTCTAGATTTTTTTTTCTCCTATTGTTGGGATATGGCTGCTTCATCACACAAGGGGACAAAACTACATTCATATCAGTGAGGACCCAGGGCAGAGTTCAAGTGGCATAGCTTCAACTTAGCAGATTTAATTTCGAATTTGGCACTCATTTCTAAAATTACCACAGGAAGAAAGAACAAAGATTCACTGCAAATACATGAACTATGATACAATGTTCTTTCAAAAATTTTTCATTTTGCAATGAAACATTTTGCAACTGTAATTATATGACTGCCTGCTTTAGGCCATTTTAGATGTGTGTGTGTGTGTGTGTGTGTGTATAATATATACTCGCACATTTTTCAAATCCAGACAGGGTAACAGCAACAAGATTGACTCTCTCTCTCTCTCTCTCTCTGTGTGTGTGTGTGTGTATAATATATTAAGTATATATATGTAATATATATACTTTAGTATAACTTTTGCTAATACAGTAGTACAAGCTATTTCTGTTCTACAAATTTTATATTTTATAGCTACAAGGGTGAAAAGTAACCTACAACATTTTTATGTCACATATCCTTGTATACAAATAGTATTTATTGAATTTGAGCCAAAAACTAGAAGTCTTTAGTTTTAGCACTTGAATGAGCTTCCTTGCTTCTGCAGCCTTATATGATACACTACTCACATCTCCAGAGTTCGCCATTGCTCATTACTTTAAACTTGGAGAAACAGGTGAACCCAGACTTTTGATTACAATTTTTATATACAAGTTAGATAACACAGCTCAATGAGACAGAGCTATCCATCCTAAGCCCAACACACACCTTCTGTACTATGTTAGACGAGCTTTGAGTTTTCTGTTTTTCCTTACAAAATAATGTACAAACTTAGAAGTAACTGGTAAAACTGATATACGGAATGTCAAAGGAAAGGTGACATTTTTCTGTTGGTTCCAAAGAGGTTCCTGCAAATTTTGTACTCTGCTTTGTTCTCTAACCATATGTCTGTTACATGCAGAAAGCTCTTTCACAGGAATTGAACTATTTAAATCATATTTTATATTTTATTTCACAACCAATTGTGTGGTTACGCTTGCCAGAATAAATGTCAGTAAAAAGAGCACATGACCAGGCCTGGCGGCTCACGCCTGTAATCCCAGCACTTTGGGAGGCTGAGGCAGGCGGATCATGAGGTCAGGAGCTCGAGACCAGCCTGACCAACATGGTGAAAACGCCCTCTCTACTAAAGATAGAAAAAAGATTAGCTGGGCGTGATGGCACCTGCCTGTAATCCCAGCTACTAGGGGAGCTGAGGCAGGAGAATAGCTTGAACCCAGGAAGCAAAGGTTGCAGGGAGCTGAGATCGCGCCATTGCACTCCAACAGGGCGAGACTCCATCTCAAAAAAAAAAAAAAAAAAGCGCACATTTCTTGGAACCATTCTCAATAGTATTACCTTTTCTGTTTTCTTTAATTTGGAAAGTAATAGTCTCAAGTTATATTTAATTGTTTTTGCTGTGCATTTTGCAGACAATTCACGTAATTGAACATTTTGAATATATATATATATTCCCCATTTATTTTTCTTTTATATAATTCATCAATTTTTACCCTTACATACTCATATCTTTCTGATTAAAAGGACGATTAAAATTCATAGGCATAATTTGTCAAATCTAGCATTTATAGCACTCATCAAAAATAATTTAAATACTAGTTACCACCAAGTAGCAAGAGGAGGCAGTTCCTTATTTTCTCAAGCCGTAATTGTAAAGGACTCCTAAATAAGTTCCAGAAAAAAAAAAAAGACCATGGAAACTTCTCATTTCATCCTTGGGAAAGTCTTAGATGTGTAGGGAGCAGAACAAAGTGGTTGAACCAATACAATAAGAGCAAAGATAAATGAGTCAAGGCGGAATTAAATGTCCATGACCCTTAAATTCTATAAACAGTAAATATAGAAGAGAATAAATAAATAAACCAGTAATGGAGTCCAACCACAGAAAGAATCAATTATGATTAAGTTAGACTCCGAAAATATACATAGAATTTAAAATCAGTGGTTTTAGGTAAGGATTTCTGGCTTTGGGCTGTTTCTTTTGTGCACCAAGAATGTGAGTCACCTGCTTTATTGATCATTTATATTTCAACAGATAATGGCCAAATTGTGAAATCTGACCTGTGGAATACTTTACATTTCTTTTTTTGTTATTAATCATCCATATAGACATAAATTTCCAAGAAATAAAATACTTTAAAAACATTAAAATGGCTACGTATACCATGGGAACTCTAGGATGTAAAGTAGAAACTGGTAAAAGTTAAAAACAGCATGTGAAGAGTTAAACGTGCAATGTGGCTAATTACTGAATGTATCCAATTTCTCATGGACTGCAGTGCTGCCCTGTCTACTACAACAATAACAAAAAAGCATGTTTGCATGTCATGAATTGGCACAGGTTATTCAAGGAAATTACGTATGCACCCAGGGAGCTATTCAGGAGAAAGGATAGGAAAAAAGTCATGCAAAACAGTTTTGCTGTGTATAGCAAATTCTCCGGAATGTGAAACTCGATGCTGAGAGAGTCATTTGGAAGCAGTGTTTCTGCAACCTAGTTAAAAAACCAAAAGAAAACTCCAAACAACACAAACGCAAAGCAAACGCTAGTATTTTCCCCGTGAATACTGCAATTTAGATATCTGCTTACCACCCTCCTCTTTTCATGTGTTTTGTGTGATGGCTGACAGGTGTCCTGATAAACACAGTGAGATAAGGCAGACCAGAAACTAGTGCCTATACTACCCATTTTCAAGTCAGAGGAAAAACTCTGAAAGGAAATAAAAGAAAAAGGAAAAGAAGTAAAGCAAGAACCTCAGCTAAATCTTTCTTATTTTTTAAAAAAGAAAAAATTAATAGCTTACACACATTTTGTTTTCAAGACTATCTTTTACATGTATACATTGTACGGCCGGGCGTGGTGGCTCACGCCTATAATCCCAGCACTTTGGGAGGCCGAGGCGGGCGGATCATGAGGTCAAGAGATCAAGACCATCCTGGCCGACATGGTGAAACCCTGTCTCTACTAAAAATACAAAAATTAGCTGGGTGTGGTGGCGTGCGCCTGTAGTCTCAGCTACTCGGGAGGCTGAGGCAGGAGAATTGCTTGAACCCGGGAGGCAGAGGTTGCAGTGAGCCGAGATCACACCACTGCACTCCAGCCTGGGCAACTGAGCAAGGCTCCTTCTCAAAAAAAAAAAAAAAAAAAAAAAACACGATTTAAATAGACTGGATTTTGCTTTTCATGGCTTAATTATTGAGTTTTTAATCAATAATTGCGAAGGTGTGTTTTGTTCCCGCATCCAGGATAAAGCGGAAGACCCATTCTGGAATATTCTTGGTTCTTGGCATACAAGGAAAGGATAACATGGGGAACTGGCTTCTAAAAGTTCTGGCAAGGTCTGATTCGCAATTTTCATCTGCATGACTTTGAACAAAAGGTGACACCAGTGTGGACCAGAAGTGCCATCTAACCCCAGGAAAGGATGGTGATTACACAAAGATGGTCCTGAGATATGCACTGATGGTACATACGTAATGCTGAAACTTCTTTAATCTATTTAAAATTTTATTTTGGTTCAGTATTTGCCACAGCATGATAAATAAATGCTTATCTTTCTTTATAAGAACTCGAGCCCATGTGGGATGCAGTGGTTTATAAACCAGTTCTGTCTGCACTGAGGAGGTTGTAAATCACAGAAAAGTGAACTCATGATGACTTTGCTTGATATAGTTTGGATATTTGTCCTCTCCAATCTCACATTGAAATTTGATCCCCAATATTTGATATGGCACCTAAAAAGAAGTGTTTGGGTCATCAAGATGGATGACTTATGAAAGGTTTGGTGACATCCTTGTGATAATGAGTGAATTATTGCTCTATTAGTTCCTGTGAGATCTGATTGTTAAAAAGGGCCTGGTGGCCAGGTGCAGTGGCTCATGCTTGTAATCCCAGTACTTTGGGAGGCCAAGGCAAGTGGATTACTTGGGCCCAGGAGTTTGAGACCAGCCTGGGCAACATGACAAAACCCTGCCTCTACAAAAAATGCAAAAAATTAGCTGGGCGTGGTGGTACACAGCTGTAGTCCCAGGTACCTTGAGAGGCTGAGATGTGAGGATCACCTGAGCCTGGGAGGTTGAGGCTGCAGTGAGCCATGATTGCACCACTGCACTCCAGCACTCCAGCCTGGGTGATGGAGCAAGACCCTGCAAAAAAAAAAAAAAAAAAAAAAAAAAAAGAAAAGAAAAAGAAAGAAAGAAAAGAAAGGGGGGGGGGGTAGAGAGAGAGAGAGAGAGAAATAAAGAAGGAAAGAAAAAGAAAGACAAAAGAAAGAAAGAGAAAGGAAGGAAGGAAGAAAGAAAGAAGAAAGAAAGAAAGAAAGAGAGAGAGAGCCCAGCACCTTTTCACCTCTCTTTCCTCCTCTCTTGCCAGGTGATGTGATGCCAGTTCCCCCTTCACCTTCCACCATGAGTGGAAGCTTCCTGAGGTCCTTATTGGAAGCGGATGCTGGTACCATGCTTCTTGTGTAGTCGGCAGGACCATGAGTCAAATAAACCTCTTTTCCTTATACATTACCCAGTATTAGATACTACTTTATAGCAACATGAAGTGGACTAAGACACCGACGTTCAAAGAAAAGATTGAGCTAAACGAGGATTAATTTGGAAGATCCAAGGAAAGGATTTTGAGTCTCTTGAGGTGCAGGAATATCAAAGCTGGGGCAGGGGGAATAAGTTCAGAATAAGAAAAGAGTCTTCATGACATGTAACTGTGACATATCTGAGTGGCCATGGTTCCACCTGCCCTTATTGTCCTAGGAGGTGACCAGACCAGACCTCTTCACCGAATGCATGCAACAGCACCTGGATCCTCTTTCAGTGTGCACAGTCCTATTTTTTTTCCCTAGCGGCATGTCCAGAAAAATGAGAGAAAAACACACGTGCAATCCTCTGTTTTGACACCCAGAAGTTCATTTTGTTTTAAGCTCTATACAAATCAAAATTTTCACAGGCTGTTCTTCAACCTCTTTAAATTGAGAATTACTGATGCTACTCCACCCAGCATGACATGTTCCATTGACAAACACTGTCTTGAGTCATTCACGCACCAGAATTTCTTGCTTGATTATTATTATTTTTAATGCATTTATGTTTTATCTATCCAACAATTAATTCTAGAACAAGTACCTTATAGTGCCTTTACATTCCACAAATAAACTTACAATCACAGCTCAGTGATTGCCAAGACAGCAACGTCTTTATCTTGAAGTGTGTGAGTTTCTTATGGTTAGTGTAAAAAATGACTGCAAACTTAGCAGCTTAAAACAACACTTAATGATCTTATTATTTAAGAGGTGAGAAGTCCAACATGGATCTCTCCAGGCTAAGAAGGAAAGGTTAATGGGGCTGGTTCTCTTCTGGAAGCTCTAGGGAAACATTCATTTCCTTCCTCTATTTTATCTCCTAGAGGCCACTTCCATTTCTTGGCTCCATGACCTCTTCCTCCACTGTCAAAGCTAGTGATGTTGAACTGTGTTGTTACATCTTTGGAAGTTGGAGGAACATTATCCTGACTACCATATGAAGTGATGAATCAAAATTACCGTGAGCCCCTGGTCTTGATTTCTTCACATTTCTGCCTCGATTTTTTTTCTGTGAAAGAATATTATTTGGAAGAATTTTTCATAGCATGTACTCTAACTCCCATTCTAGGAGTGGGTTACTGAATTTCTTTACTTGTACCCCAGACATGTTTCCACCAAGGTTTTTCAATCTTGAAACTATTGATATTTGGGGAAGGTTGGCATTTTGGACAGGATTAGTCTTTGCTCTCTCTTTCTCTCTCTCTCTCTGTGTGTGTGTCTCTGTGTGTGTGTGTGTGTGTGTGTGTGTGTGTGTTTTGGGGGCAGGGGTTGTGCTGCCCTGTGCACTGTAGGGTGTTAAGCAGCATCGCTGACTTCTACAAAATGGATGCCATTAGCACCTGCCCACCAAGTCATGATGACAAAAAATGTGTGAAGACATCGCTTAGTGTCTCCTAAGGGGAGAGGTCACCTCAGTTGAGAGCCACTGGTTTACAAGATTTTAACTGAAACAAAGAGACATACATCAGCCTCTGACCACTGTGAATGAGACTGTCCAAGCTATAGTTACGTGATGGTTAATTTTATGTGTCAACTTGGGATGTCCAGAAAATAGTGAAACACTATTTCTGGGTGAGTTTGTGAGTGTGTTTCCAGAAAAGATTAGCATTTGAGTCGATAAACCCAGTAAACAAGCTTGCCCTCATCAATGTGAGTGACAGTATCCAATTAATCCAAGGCCTGGATAAAACAAAAAGGCTGAAGAATGGAGAATCCCTTCTCTCTTCTGCAGCTGGGAGATCCATCATCTCCTGCCCTCAGACATCAGAGCCCCTTTTTCTTAGGCCTTCGGACTCAAGCTGGGACTTACATGCTTAACTCCTCTCATCCTCAGGGCTTGGATTTCCATTAAAAATAGACTGCTGGCTTTTGCTGGATCTCCCTTTTGAAGATAGCAGATTGCTGGACTTCTCAGCCTTCATAATCATGTGAGCCAATTCTCCATAATAAATCTGTATCTATCTATCTGTCTGTCTGTCTGTCTGTCTGTCTATCTATCTATCCATCTATCTATCTATCTATATCTATCTATCTATCTATCTATCTATCTATCTATCTATCTATCTATCTATCTATCATCTATCTTATTCTCTTATCTATTCATCCTTTCTATGTATCTGTCTATTATTCCATCTATCTATCTATCTATCTATCTCTCTATCTATCCATCCTATCCATTCTATGTATCTATATATGTATCTATCTATCATCTTTCATCTACCTATTTATCTATTATCTATCTATCTACCTATCTATCGCCTCTTGGTTCTGTTTCTCTGAAGAGTACTAACTAATATGTATAAGCCTTTCGTGTCCTCCGTAACTCAACTACTAATAGCCTATTGTTGTCTGGAAGCCTTATCACTAAACACTTGATTAACACGTATTTTACATATTATGTGTATTATATACTGTATTGTTACAATAAAGCAAGCTGTGGAAAAGAAAACGCTATTAAGAAAATTATAAGGAAGAGAAAATGTATTCACTGTTCATTAAGTGGAAGTGGACCATCATAAAGATCTTCACCTCATTGTCTTCAGGATGAGTAGGTTAAGGAGGAGGAGAAAAAAGAGGGGTTGGTCTTTCTGTCTCAGGGGTTGCAGAGGTGGAAGAATATCTGTGTGTGAGTAGATCTGCATCATTCAAACCCATGTTGTTCAAAGGTCAACTGTGCTAGATAGAGAGTTTGTGTTGGGTACCAACCAATTATAGTAGTTTAGATATGTGATGTCTTTCTGAAATGGAGTGAGAAAATCAGAACTTTTTATGAACTTCAAAACATGTTGTAGAATATTTGAAATAAGGGGGTTATGCCTCATTCCCATTGGCATAATTAGCAGAAAAATCTTGCAACTGGCGAATGGGTTTCTTTGTTATGTATGGGCATTCAGTGACTGGTAAACAGTCAATCTAAAGTGAATAATGAAAAACGATGAAAAAGTTATAAATGCTTAACTGTTTCAGTGATTTTAATTAAAACATTTGTCATGCCTGAAACTAATTAGTAATTACTTAAGCTCTTTATTATGTCGTGCTGAGGAAACATTACTTTGAGTTTCAGAGCAAATTTGAGTTTCAAGTAAATAATTAAGTCAGAATTAATTAGTTCATAAATTATGTAGTCACAAGATCATTTTAATGAACTTATGTTTGTTAATAAATGCGTCAAGGTCTTCTTTTCTCCAGTACTAAAATGCATATTGTTTGATAATATTATTGAATGTAAAAATAAAATACACAATGATTTTAGATACAATACAATGTTTTCTATGCATGGTACCTATGGTGTCTAAGAATGAAGTATATTACTTAAAAAAGATATTTTAGTATGATGATAGGCACATTAAAAAGTTCAAAAATTAAAATAAACTTACTCTTTTGTATACTTATATGAAGAGATGAAATTGTAAAATGTTTTGGAAGTTTAGTATGTGTTACAATGTTTCAAAATTGTAAGATTGCAGATATAAAACCTTCTTGGAGTACTTGTTAGTTTGGCCATCTTTCAAAGGAAGCAATACTGAGGAATTGATAAATCGATGATATGAATCCTAGTTGGTTCATAATCCCTACCTGTGAAGCAGGTTAACAGTGTACTGGTTACTTGCTTGGGTTTGGTAAGAAAGAATGCACCCCCTCCTTGCCCAGCACACACAAAATTACATAAAGTGGATTTGTTAGTTACAGATAGGTAGAATGAGACAACAGAAACCTAGGATTTATAATGAGCCAACTCTCCAAAGCTTGGGAAAGCTGCCTGGGGTGAACGGAATCTCAATGGCATGTACCCCATTTGCACAATGGCTGAGAGATCCCTGAAAATAGCTTACTCTGTGTTTTATACCCCAGGGGACATGATTTGCTGGGATAAAGTTTGTAAGACATCCTGTTCTAGGAGGAAGTGGAGTAGAGCCTGGTTGTCTTGGCCAGTTTCTTCCTATCTCAGGATGTTGAATTCTCAGCACATTCTACAATTATTTTGAGAACTACAAGTGAGAAAAAGGAGGAGGGGTGAACAGTTGGGTAGCTGAAGCCATCTGGGGACTTATGCTGCACCACACTTATGTAAAACCCAAATTACTATCATCATAATTTCTCTTTGAGGTTCAAGAGTGTAAATGATTGAATTTTATTCACGTCAGAGTATCCATGTCAAAGTATACATTATCAATAGTTCTTTAAACAGATCACTAGTTTGTAGAAAATCTGTACAACACGGTTAAAAATAGAAGCAAGATAAAATTCAGGGAATAAGAGCTACTGAATCATTTGAGAGACAGCAAGAAGAGTGTATTCTGACATCTATTAATTATACATTTATAGCAGAATAGGATATTCATGGAGACTAAATGCAGGTACAAAGAGAATGCAACTTCTTTATGATTCCAAAACTATTTCGTCCTCTTCTGTATGACCTTAGCTTATTTAGTTCCAATTAATAAAACAACATTTTAGTGCAATGCTGTCATCTTGGTCTGATTAAAAAAAAACCCACCTGTTCTGTAGGCAAAGACAACCTTTGTTCCAAGTTTTGTGTTTAAAACTCTTTGTGTTCTTTTTCACGGTTGCTTTTGTGTGAATGTTAGAGGGCTGGGGCTTAAGTAGGGGGAGGACACAAAGGTGTCAGGTTGCTCCCTGGTTTCTGCTCTATAGGGAGCTTGTCTGAGCTTTCACTAGCTTGGAGACCTCTGAGGACCTGCTGGTTCCACCCATGTGGTCCACATTTGCTTCTGAAGACTATTTTCTCATTCTAGTAGGTGCTCCAAAAAGCCATGGCCATCTCCCCTTGCTATTTGGGCTCCTTCTTTGCTCTTTCTGGGTCTAGCAATCCGAAGATCTGGCTGGGACCACCTTCTCACACTGAGTGCATTGAGTTTGCCATGCAACCCCTGTCTACAGAGCTAAAGATTTAAACTGTGCACTTGTTTATTTTCTAGTTTTCTTTTTTAAGTCTAGGCCCTTTACAATGAATCATCCATACTAAAAATATGTGGGTTTTTCAATTTCTTTTTTTATCTTTTCTTATGGGTCGAATGGTATTTCTGCAAAAGCTATGTTGAACTTCTAGTATGTGCTACTTCTGAATGTGACCTATTTGGAAATAAGGTTTTTGTGGATGTAATCAAGTAAAGATGAGGTCGGTAGGGTGGACCCTAATCCAAGAAGACTGGTTTCCTTATAAGAAGAGGAGATTAGGACACAGACACGCACAGAGAAGAGGGCTATGTGAAGACAGAGGCAGAAGTTGAAGTGATGCGGCCATAAGCTAAGAAAAGCACAGAGCCACTACAAGATGGTTACTTTTCGGTGTCAACTTGATGAGGTTGAGAGATGCCTAGATAGCTGGCGAAGCATTATATCTGGGGACGTGCTGTTTCTGGAAGAGATTAGCATTTAAATCAGTAGATTGAAGAAAGCAGATTGCCATCTCTAATGGGAGTAGGCATCATCCAATCAGTTGAAGGCCCAGAGAGAACAAAATTGCAGAGGAAAGGTGACTTTACTCTCTCTGCTGCAGAGGAAAGCTGAGACATCCATCTTCTCCTGCCCTTGGATATCAGAACTCTAGATTCTTGGTCCTTCAGAGTCTAAGACTACATCAGTGGCTTCCTCCAATTCTTAGGCGTTTGGCCTTGGGGTGAAGATTGACATTATTGGCTTCCCTGCTTCTCTACCTTGCAGAGAGCCTATGGGGGACTTCTTGGCTTCCGTAATCATGGGAGCCAATTCTTCTAACAAATCCCCTCTTCTATTTCTGTATCGCCTATTGGTTCTGTTATTCTGGAGAACTTGACAATATACACCAGAAGCTGCAGGAGCAAGGAAAGATTCTTCCCTACAGCCTTCAGGGGGACGACAGCCTTGCAAACATCTTAATTGTGAAATTTTAGACTAAGGAACGTTGAAAGAATACATTTTTTTGCTGTTATAAACCACCCAGTTTGTGGCACTTTGCCATGTCAGCCCCAGAAGACGAATGCTCTTCTATATAAAAATGAAAAAGAATGAAGGAAGAAGACCAGGATGGTCCCACACTATTTATAGAAGGATTCAGGATGAATGATTTTTCTCTACCTACTGTGGCTTCCTTTTCTTTCTTTATTTTTCTTTTTTGTTACTTCTCCAGAGCAGGGTGATTTTATAAATAAGAGGATTATCTTGTATCACTCGTCATTGGCATCCCATAGATAGTTTACTTTCTTTTCAGATGGTATTTAGTTCATAGGCAGCAAATTAAGCATTTAAAATACACATCATGAATATAAGTTGAGTTACTGCCTAATGCAAGTGCTTAAAATCTGGGAGCATTCACCTTTGGATGCAGGCGTGAATAAGTGAGTTGGTTTAGTGGCTCTCACACTGTCTTGCTAACAGATACTTGGTAAAACTCTCTGTAAGACACCACTTGATGGGAAGAATAGGTGTCAGTCCTCACTGTACACTTTTTAGTTCTGTGGTGTCAACGAAGTTTCTTCATTTCTGTAGACCCCAATTCTGCACCAGGTAGCAGGGGAGAAAGCGTCATTTACCTGTCTCCAGTGGAAAGTTGAAAGAGATACATTTAGAAGGCCACCTCCACAATGGTTATTAAAAACAATAGATACATAGAGATGATTGTCTAATACCAATGCATATGTGTGAGGAGGAGGAAAATAGGAGAGAGAAGAGGAGATGGGAAGGAGAGGAAAATGGAAGAAGAGAGGAGAGGGGGAAATGAATGCAGGAAAAAACATGAGAGAAAGAACAAGAAGGATGTGAATATTTTGTTTTATTAAAGGAACGGAGGAGTGTTTAGAATTTGAAGAGAGCAAAAAGATATTTAAAGGACGTTGGTTTCTGTTGTTTGGATTTTCACTTCTCAATGTAAAATCTTGTGTAAGAAATCTGGGGACTAAGTCAAACGGAATTGAAAGAGTAACTATAGGAGGAAAGACTAAAGGCAGAGATGTACAGCTCGGTTTCAGCCTCTCTCAGCACCTGACCTAGCGAAGGTTCCCTATCCTGAGTAATCTTGTTTCCCTGTTTTGTTACTGGCTTGTCTTGTCTATGTAACATGTTCTTTTTTTTACACATTTGCTTATAAGTCACTTTCCCAACACTCACACACTGACCCTCATAGTACAAACTAAGTTCCTTGAAGCCATGAGCTTGATTAATTCAAGATTTCTTCCCCCAAAAGGGCTTGGAACAAAGTAAATTCTCCATAAACATTAGTTTGTATTTCAATCAACAAATTAATGTGCATATCCTTTATTGGCATTTTAAAGGTTTTCAGACTCAAAGTACCTATTATCCTCTATGGCTTTTGCCAGAAGAGTGAGAATAAATTGTTCTCAATGAGTAGCTTTTCAGCACAAAGAAGGAATAAAAAACTTGTGTTTTTCTGTAGTTATTATCTGAACAATCGCTATAATTCAGGATGGGATAGAATCATTTTCACTCAGCCATTTTTTTTTTCATAACCACAGCCATCAAACAAGAAACAATGTTTCTATTACCTAAGGGTATATTGGAATGTGTAGACTGAAACTATGAAAGCATGTTGGAAATTTATTACTCCTCTGGCTGCTTTTTTTTTCTTTATAAATACTTATTTATGGCTTTGACAAATTTTCCCCAAAGTTCCTTTCATCTTTTGGTAGTGAGGGAAAAGCATTATCCCATTAGGTTTGAGTTGACTTGATTTAGGATTCCAAGTGTTTGATCTGGCTGAAGACATTATTGATGTGTCTGAAAGTGTATTGTAAAACAAATTAAAGTAATTAAATGGAAGTAAAAACCCTTTTAATGGCAAAAACAAAATTATTAAATGACTAGACAGTAATCGAGTGGTGCATCTTAATTAAATAAGTGAAATATTTTACTTTCTTTGGAAGGTCTTTAGCTGGAAACCTCTGGTATGGGCAAACCTGCCTTTCAAAAAACAAGTGTAAAAGCAATGCTACTATAATGTATTTAGTACCTATTTTAAAAAAATTAACAAAAATTTTATGTATTTAAGGTGTACCGCGTGATGTTTTGAAACATATTTTCACGGTAAAATTATTACTATAATCTAGCAAATTAACATATCCATTACCTTACATAATTACCTCTGTGTGTGTCATAAGAGCACACAAATCTACTCTGTTAGCAAATTTCTAGTTTACTATACAGTATAATTAGCTATAGTCACCATGCTGCGTCTTGGATCTCTAGGTTTATTCATTCTACATAATTGCAACTTTGTACCTTAACCAACATCTCTCCATTTTCCCCACCTCCCCATCTATGATTATCACCATTCTACTCTCTGTTTCTATGGATTCAGCTTCATATGACTGAGATCATGCAGTATTTTTTCTTTGTGTGCCTGGCAATGTCCTCCAGTTTCATCCATGTTATTGCAAATGGAGGAACCTCCTGTTTTAAGACGGATTAATGTTCTATCATTGGTATAGACCACATTTTGCTTAAGTATTCATCCGTCAGCGAGTACTTGGGTTGCTTCTACCTTTTGGCTATTGTGTATAATGCTGCTATACACATGGGTGCACAAATATCATTTCAAGTAGCTGCTTTCAAGGATTTTGGGTATATACTCACAGCGGAATTGCTATGTTGTATGGTAGTTCCATTTTTATTTTTTTGAGAAACTTCCATGCTATTTTTCGTAATGACTGTACCAATTTACATTTTTACCAAGGGTTCACCTTTTTCTACACCCTCACAAACACTTGTTATGCTTTAACTTTTGATAGTCGCCGTCCTAACCGATGTGAGGTGATATCACGTTGTGGTTGTGATTTGCACTTCCTTGATGATTAGTGGTGTTAAGCACCATTTTTTATATCTCTCGGCCATTTACATGTCTTCTTTTGAGAATTGTCTATTCAGATTTTTTAGAAAACCTTGATTGTGAGCTCCTTCCAGGCCCTGACTGATCACCCAGACCTGATAAACTCTCAGCATATAATCTTGTGGGAGGCGAGATGGAACAAAAACTCCCTAGGAAGACTTTGTAGCAGTGAAAAAACCTCTTAAAACTCGACATCTGTAAATTAGAGTGATGGCAGCTGAGTAGCTCAGACCACCTTCTTTTTGAATAAACAGACCAGAGTGAAGTTTCAGTCTGTCTTGCACTTGCTTGTGAACTTGGGGAACTTGATCTAGCCTCAAACTCCTCTTATGACTATCAGAAGATTAAATGAAATGATATATGTCCCAGCACAGCATGTAATATATGGTAAACACTGAATAAATGGCAATTGTACCTGTGATGACTATTTGATCTTGGGGTTGACTATTTGATGTGATGACCATTTGATTTGGTGCTGTAGTGCAGAAAATAATGCCCCCCAGAGATGCCCATGTCCTAATCCCTATGTGGCAGACCAAATAATGGCCCCGAAGATGTCCACGTCCTAATTACCATGTAGTAGACAGAACGGTGTCCCCAAAGATGTCTATATTCTAATCACGTGGTATATAGAATAATGGCCTTCAAAGATGGCCACATCCTTATCCCCATGTGGTAGACAGAATAATGACCCCAAAGATGCCCACATCTTAATCCCCATGTGGTAGATGAAATGATGGCCCCCAAAGATGCCCACATCTTAATCCTCATGTCTTAGGCAGAATAAAGGCCCCCTTAGATGTCTACATCATAATCCCCAGAACCTGTGAATATGTGACCTTATGTAACAAAGGGGGCTTTGCAGATGTGATTAAAACTCTGAGATGACAAGATGATCCTGAATTTTCTGGTTAATTCCTAATCATAATTGCAAGGGTCCTTACAAATGGAGGTAGAAAAAATCAGGGTGATGCCATGTGAGAAGGACTCAACCAGACGTTCCTGACTTTGAAGGTGGGGGAATGCGCTTAGAGCCAGGAACATAACTGCTTGTAGAAGCTGGAAAAGGCAAGATAATAGATTTTCTGCTGGAGCCTCCAGAAAGAAGCAGCCCTGCTGACACCTTCATTTCAGTCCAACAAGATACGTTTATGACTTCTGAACTCCAGAACGAAAAGGCAATAAATGAGTGTTGTTTGAAGCCACCGAGTTTATGGTAATTTGTTATATTAGGTTGGTGCAATTTTTATTTTTGTTACTTTTAATGGCAAAAATCGCAATTGCTTTTGCACCAACCTAATAGCAGCTATAGAAAACTAACACTCATAGCACGAAAGAATAAAGAGTTGCACTATTCCAAATAGTAACCTGCATGGCCCCTGTGTCTATTCACAGCTGTAGTGACTCACCTGTTTTTCTCTGCCACACACCTCCATTCTAAGTAATTGTAGTGAGCAGTTCAGCAAAGTGTGGTAAAATAATTACATTCAACAATGACTGGCACATATTAAACACTCAAGAACATTGCTTACTTCAATGATTCTTGAGTGTTTAATATGTGCCAATCCTTGCTCCAAGCACTTCTCATACAACAGTTAATTTTATCTTCATAAGAACTTTTTAGGTCAATGATATTATCACTTCAATTTTACAGATTGGAAAACTGATGTACAGGGAAGTTAAATAATGAGGCTCCGGAGACAGCAATGGGCAAAGCCAGAATGTGACTGTACAAAGCCTCATTCCAGAATAGGAATAATAAACACCTTATTATACTACCCACTCTCAAAATCTGAAGGTGGCATGTGACTACGATGTTGACATTGGTCATAAGTATAATTTAATCGATATCTACTATCCCCTTCCTAAAAGTTGTGACAACCTTTATTAGTGCCCAAAAGCAGTGGAAGTGTCTTGCTGGGCTAATAGTTAAAACTAGCATGAGAGGATGTGGATGCAGAGTTAAATGGAGCACCTAAGATGACTTAGTGAGAAAAGGGTGGACTTAGATACAAACCAGTCTTCGGTTTATATGTTCAGTTTTCTTCCCACTCCAATGCTGCTGAATCTGTAAGAAGATTCAGTGGAACATTTTTCCATGCCTGTCAATTCATTCATGCAACAAGGATTCCTGGATGCTGACTCCTTGGTGTAGAGAAGCTAATTGGAATTCCATGAAAACTGTACAGACTGTTGTCACACCATTGAAAAAACTGTATTATTTGGATAAATGCTTTGATTGTTTGAATCAGCAGGTGACAAGAGATTCTTACACAAATAGATGTTTAGACTACCTCCTAGTTAAGGGAAACTTCTTGCAATTCTCAGGGCTGGATACATTTTCCAAAGCCCAATCTGAGAATTCTCCCTGAGAATTATAAACAATTCAAATTGTCTTATACAATGTGCAATAAAATGTGGTTGTTTTGCCAGACCGAAGTATTACTGTGTGTGTATGTGTGTGTGTGTGTGTGAACATTACATTATCTGGAAGTTCCTTGTTTTAAGAGCTTTGCACACATTGTCTAATTCGTTAGCACAACTCTGTCAGGTTGGTATTATTTTTTCCACTTTATAGCTAAGAAAATCAAAGCCCAGAGAACTTAAGCAAGTAAAATAAAGTCATCTATCTATTAAGTGCCTGGATAGGAAAGGAAGCTCGAAATTTAATAATTCCAAACCCTGTATCTCAATTACTATATGAAGAAAAGTACAGAATGCTTGTTGAACTTTGTTTTGTATCAAAATTCAGTATTTAGCATTTCTTTTGCCAATAAAGTAAAACAGTAATATTTCATTTTAAAATTTACACAGCAAATGGATGTGTGTGTAATCTCTTCAAATAGAATTGATTTTTAAACTCAATGTGCCATGTAGTGTTTTTGCTTTTATTTACAACATTTGTGGGGCATGCTTCATTTTTCTTGTCTTGTTATTTTGACGCATGATTGAATTAAGAGAAAGAAGGTAGTAAATATCTGCTGACCATTAATGTTCTTTTATCTACATCTAGTAAAATGCAGTGGGGAAATTCCAGGCTCTGTAAAAAGAAATTACTGGTGTTTTGGTCTTACCTCTCTTATATAATTTTTTAATTTTATCTACTTTCAACAGACAGCAGTCAACCACATGACACAATTAGATTATGAGGTGGTATATTCATCTCGTACAAACCCTATGCGTATATCAACTCAATGTTTCAGTATTGTTCCGCTGGAGTGATTTTTGAGCCAATTATCTTAATGAAGTTGTATGCTTAGAATATCTTATTTCACACTACACTGTCTAAATAACTTTTCTGTCTGTCTCAGTTTCTTTTTTTGGTCTGTATTTGTCAGTTGTCTTTTTGTTAAAAGTGACAGAAAGCAAACTTAAACCACCTTGAGCAAAAATGGAAGCAAATTGACTTCAGCTTCTTTAGGTTTGTCTCAGACATATCTAGATAGAAGACTTCAAACAGTAATGCCAATACTGACTCTCTCTTCATCCGTCAGCTCTGTGTACTTTCCTAGTTTATTTCATTATGCACAAGGAGTTTCTCATCGTCATGGCCACATGGAGGCGTTGTTCACATCGCTGATGGGAAGAAAAAATAAAGCATCTTCCATTTTTTCCTCTTTATAACATCCACAGAAGAATTCCAGCCCTAATTTGATTTAGCACAGTGGTTTTCAAGTGTGGTCCCTGAACCAGCAGCATCAAGATCACCTGGGAGTGTGTTTGGAATATTGTCATTTGTAATGTACCCAATAATTCTCCATCCTTTCCAAAGTATTTGACACCATGTTTAAGATTTAGTGGCCATTTTCCGTATAAGACTTTGTGTGGACAATGATTCATTTGACAGTTGTGCAGGAGTCTGGCTCCAGTGGGGAGAATGCATCCTAATTAAAATGTTTCATAAAAGATGGATTTATGTACGGTGTTAAAAAAAGAAAATTTGGACACTTCACTTCAGAAATGGTTTAGCTTTGTTCTTGCACATTCCTGAATTAATTTCTTTGCTAATTAAATGAGAGATTATGGTTTTCTATCCATGTCACTGTGCAGCAATTTTTAAAGCTATGAACACATCTGCTCTGTTAATATACTTTTAAAGGTGGAAATGAAGACAAATGGGCAATTTTGCATAAAAGTTGTTATCTTGGTAGGAGTGGACTTGATGTATGTCAGACAGACAGTCTGCTGCCAATTTTTCTTGCCTACATGGGGAAAAGGCAAAGGCAGACTTTTCAAGCCAAATCTGCCCTGAGTAACTGCCTTAGTCTATTTTGTGTCGCTACAAAGGAATACTTGAGGCTGGGTAATTTTATTAAAAAACAAGGTTGTATTTGGCTCATGATTCTGATGGCTGGAAATTTCAAGGCTGAGCATCTGCTTAGCGATCACACAGGAGAGAGAAAGCGAGAGAGAGAGAGAGAGAGAGAGAGAGAGATGGGGTGGTACCAGGTCCTTTTTAACAACCAGCACTTGCAGGAACTAATAAAGAATTTACTCACCCCCTCTGAGGTATTAATCTATTCACCGGGGATCCACCTCCATGACTCCAACACCTCCCATTCCACCCTACATCCGACATTAGGGATCACATTTCAACATGTTTGGAGAGGACAAACATGCAAACCCCAGCAGCAACCTCGTCAAGTAAGTGAGTTTGTTTTGGTAGCTTTCCATCTCTTTCACGCCTCTTCAGAGTCCACAGGTGCAGCCTCTTCCCCATTCTTCTCTTACTGTTATTAGATTCTCGACAATGTCTGGTCATTTGCAGCTGGGGAAAGAATATGAAACAATAAAAAGGAACAGACTTTGAAGTTATATACATACAGAGTCCAACCCCTGAGTCTAATAGTCCCTGGCTATGTGACCTTGGGCAATGTACTTCAACTGGGGTTTTAACGTGACTGAGAACAGAAGCAAAGGGGGATGGAGCTGTCTTAATGTGGCTTTAAGGTTCTCCATGTTTAAAATTAGCTGTAGAAAGAGATAGCATTCAGTGCCTCCTCAGGGTACTCAATTTGTCTTCTCTAAACACTGAGCTTAGATTGCCTCACCCAGGTCTCTCCCAGAGAACTTCATGGATCCCACCTTTGTTTCCCTAATATAAAGAATCATCTCCCTTATTCTGAGCAATATAGCAGCATAGGAGGGAGATGGAGATATGGGGAAATTTGGCTGGTTACTGGCCATGTCCTGAGTTTCACCTTAACCTTTGGGTTTCATTTTCTTTATGCAAACTGCATGTCCCTCAAGGCTAATGGTGGCATCTTCTTGAAAATACTACTCCATCAGTACTTTGAGAGGCCAAGGCAGGAGGTTCACTTGAGGCCAGGAGTTCAAGACTAGCCTGGGCAACATAGCAAGATACAATCTCTACAAAAAATTAAAAAACTATCAGGTGCAGTAGCACATGCCTGTAGTCCCAGCTACTCAGGAGGCTGAGGTGGGAGGATTGCTTGAGCCCAGAAGTTCAAGGTTCCAGTGAGCTATGATTGCACCATTGCATTCTAGCCTGGGCAACATAGTGAGACCTCATCTCAAAAAAACTTAAAAAGAAATAAAAAAAGAAAACCCTACTCCAAGTGCAGGACACATCTATTTCCCTTGATTCTTCTTAGTTCAGTTGGAAACAGCCAAAATTTCCCCAAAGGATTTTGACTTTCTGAGGGAACATCAAATGTAAATTCAAACTCTGCAATGTGAAAACATATTCAATGATTTCTTTTTTGCCTTTTTTCTCCCCCACTTCTCATACAATGTGCTGTTAGGTGACATTCAGTTTGGCTCAAGGAAGAGCATTGATAATGTTACCTCAAGGAAATAAAAACTTACAAGACGTTAACATATTTAAAACATCTTCATGAACAGATTTGGATATTCACCAGCTAAAGAATCATCTTAAGTCCTTTTGGAAAGAGATGGAGTACAGAAGATAAATAGATTCTCAAAAAATAAATCAGGTATTAATTTTAGCTGAAGTGTTATTGTAAAGAGGGTTGCTCTGTGATATGTGTATATATGTATATTCTAGAACATGTTTATTCAGAATTAAGTCCCATTAAGTCCTAAAAATAATTGTACGGTGGCCAAAAGCCAGATTGTTAAATTATCTCAGATGCAGGTTTATTAAGAACAATTCATCTTCATGCTTCAGTATGTAGGTTGTAACTGTTAAGCAAAGCTTCCTGGAGCTCATGGAATATATAAAGGAATACATTGACTTTGACGAAATGCTTCCTATTCTATTGAATAAAGAGGGAAGAGAAAAACCTGCCATTGGAGTGAGTTAATCCTACCTTGTTATTTGAACTGCTCTCCAAGGCTTATCCGCATCTTCCCTCTCACATGCCTGCTGATTTGGCCCTACCATTCATTGCCTTGCTTTTAATTTCCAACAGCAGGCCGTCTTCCAGGTTGGATATTATTCCTGAGGATGGCCCAGGAGGACAAGAGTGCAGGAAAGTTCTCTCAGTGGCCTTGGGCCAACCTGGTTCTCCCCACTTTCTCACTTGTACTTTTCAACAAGAATAACTGTAAGATGTGTTAGGAATGCAACGGGAACTGACTAGAACAGCCTGGACTCTGTTCCAGTTCCTTGTAGAAACAGGAGCTCCTTGACCACTTTAGCCCAGCGGCTCCTGTTGCCCCGGGGTATAAAACTCAGGGTGGGCTGCATTCTTGGGTCCCTCACCTGTAGTGCAAATTAGGGCACATGCAGAAGAGACTGCATCCACCGTGAGCAGCCTTCCTGAGACATGGGGGACCAACTGCCCCTGAACCCTAGGCTTCTGTTGTCCTTTACTATCTGCAAGTAACAAACTTGATCCATGTGACTTAGGTGTGTGGGAGTTCTGTCTTCCCAGACTTAGATGAGTTAGTAACCAGTGCACAGTGAGCCTGTGCTTTTGGGTGACTTGGGGAGGTAGGCACTCTCGGCAGCCTCTTTTTATTAGTTCCTTCTCCTCACTGCTCACTCCTGTTCATGAGACTGGCCCTTCTTCATCACCTGAGGAACTCTTGCCTTCAGAGAATGGCAGAAGAAAAGCTGTCTTATTCCATTTGTGCTGCTATAATGAAATACCAGACACTGGGTAACTTAGGAAGAACAGACATTTATTTCTCCCAGTTCTGGAGGCTGGAACTCAAGATCAAGGTGTCAGCAGGTTTGGCGTCAGGCAAAGGCTGTTCTAGTTTCTGAGATGGAGCCTTGTTGACACATCTTCTGGGGTGGTGAGTGCTGTGTCTTCATCAGGCAGGAAGTAGAAGGTTAAAAGGGGTGAACTCTCTCTGAAGCCTCTCTTAGAAGGGAATGAACCCACTTATGAGAGCAGAGTCATCATGACTTAATTGCTTCTCCAAAGACTGTACCTATTCATACCGCCACTATGGGGATTGAGTTTCAACACATACACCCAGGCTCACTGCAACCTCCACCTCTCAGGTTCAAGTGATTCTCCTGCCTCAGCCTCCCGAGTAGCTGGGATTACAGGCATGCACCACCACGCCTGGCTACTTTTTTGTATTTTTAGTAGAGATTTCACCATGTTGGCCAGGCTGGTCTTGAACTCCTGACCTCAGGTGATCCACCTGCCTCGGCCTCCCAAACTGCTGGGATTACAGGCATGAGCCGCCGCGCTGGCCTGATTCTGTTTTCAAATGATAATATTTGGGGAATATTGAGTGAATAAAATATATTCTTCAAATTAGTTTTACTGGTAATTTTTACTTTTTAAATGTGGCTTCTAGAAGACATTATATACTGTGTGGCTTGTATTATGTTTCTATTGGGCAGTATTGCTTGACAGTTATCTCTGGCCTCTGTGTCAAATGTACACCTCACTCCAGTTACAGTAAACTTCATATTCATTAAGCAGTCACTCCCCATTCCCCTCTCCAGCCCCAGACCACCACCAATCTGCTTTCTGTCTCTGTGGATTTGCCTATTCTGGCAACACTATGTGGCTGGTGTTTTGTGTCTGGCTTGTTTCAGTTAGTGTGACATTTTCAAGATCACCCTGTTTTATAGATGAATATAAGGCCAAATCAACATGTGCTTCCATTTTTACAGTCCTGCATGACATTTAGAATGTACTTTCATTCTGAGTCATGTCTTGATGTTACAGTTTTTACCTGGCTTTTTCCTTGATTTTTTTTTTTTTTTTTTGAGACAGTCTTGCTCTGTCTCCCAGGCTGGAGTGCAGTGGCACAACCTCAGCTCACTGCAACCTCCACCACCCAGGTTCAAGAGATTCTTCTGCCTCAGCCTCCTAAGTAGTGGGGATTACAGGTGCACATCACCATGACCGGCTAATTTTTGTATTTTTAGTTTAGATGGGGTTTCACCATGTTGCCCAGGCTGTTTCTCTAACTCCTGACCTCAAGTGATCTGCCCTCCTCGGCTTCCCAAAGTGTTGGGATTACAGGCATGAGCCACTGCTCCCGGCTGTTTGATCATTTTCTTAAGAAAAGCTGCAAAATGAGATGTTAAGCAAAGTGAGTACTCTATTTTACTATTATTGGGAGTGAAATTTTTTACACTTTTCAGTTTATTATGATTTTATCTTCTACTAAGCCAGAGTTTCTCAACTGTGGCACTATTGAGATTTAGAGCTGGGTGATTCTTTGTCATGGGGCTGTCCTGTGCATTGAAAACTGTTTAATATCATCCCTGACCTCTGTCTACTAGATTTCAGTAGCGCGTCATAGACATAATCTCAGATAATCAAAAATGTTTCCAAGGGGCTGAGAACAGAGGGTGGGATTGGGGAGATGTTGGTCAAATATACAAAATTTCACTTAGGAGGAATAAACTCACTAAATCCATTGTCCAACGTGGTGACTAGAGTTAATGACAATGTATTGTATTCTTAAAAATTGCTAAGAGAGTTTATTTTTTGCTCACCACAGAAAATATAAGTATGTGAGATAAGGCATATGTTAACTAGCTCTATTTAAGTCAACATAATTAATATATACAATTTTTATCAATTAAAATGGATAAATTAATGACTATTTAATATTTACAGACATTACCTAAAGACTTCTGGAGGGAAGGTGGGGGAGGGGAAAGAACTCCTTGTTAATTATTGACCTAAATCATAGAAGTAGGACATGTACACAATTAAATCTCATTATTTAAAAAAAGTGCAGAATGAGAACAAATTCTCAAGAATTATATGGAACATCACCACAAGCACTAAATACAAAGATATTTAGGCTCTTCTTTCTCTGATTCTCCCCCCAAGATTTCAGTTTTTATTAAGGTCATTACGTATTATATTGATTAATGGGTATAGATACACAGTGTGATAGAAGAGTCCTAGTGTTTGGTGGACCAGTAGGGTGACTATAGTTTAGAATAATCCATTGTACATTTTGAAATATCTAGAAGAGAATGATTCAAATGTTCATAGCATAAAGAAAAGACAAATATTTAAGGGGATGGATATCTAAAGTACACTGATGTGATCTTTACAATTATATAAATATATTAAATTATGACATGTACCCTGAAAAAATGTAAATCTATTATGTATCAATTATATATATATATATATATATCTAAGTATAGATATGGAAACATATATCGATATCTATATCTATATATATTTTATATATATTATTGATACATAATATAGATATCTATACATAATATAGGTATCTATCTATATATTATATCTAGATATATTATGTATATCTATCTATATCTAGATATATTGTGTATATCTATCTATATCTAGATATCTAAAAATATAGAAATCTCTATATATAAATATCTAGATATCTATATCAATATATCTAGATATCTAGATATATAGATGTCTATTATGAGATATCTAGAATAAAAATAAATGATAAATATTATAACATATTAAGCATGAAAATAGCCACAGAGATTTGATGTATGAACCTCTTTATTTATTATCTATATGAAAATATTGGGGTCCAAAATGCTAAGCAATTTGCTCAACCTTGACTCTTCTTCGACTGGAGATATACTTTTCATACTAGCTGATAAGAGTCAAGGTTGTTCTCTCTGGTGTACTTCATTATTATTGTTTTTCTTGACAAATGCCTAAAATATTCTATCCCATTCAAGAGGATGGTTGGGAAAAAAAGCCACAATAAAAAATTAAGACAAACTATGGAATCCATGCAACTGAAATGCAGAATGGCTTTTATTTATTTATATTTATTTATTTATTTATTTATTTAAGAGAGAAACACCACTCCCATTGACCTGGAAATATTTACTAGCCGGAAAGAATTTCATCTTTATTTCACTACTTTAAAAAATTAAGTTTTTGCATTATGCATTATTATTATTATTATTATTATTATTATTATTTGAGATGGAGTCTCAAAAAACACAGTCTCAGCTGTGTTGCCCAGGCTGGAGTGCAGTGGGGCGATCTCGGCACACTGCAACCTTTGCTTCCCGGATTCAAACGATTCTTATGCCTCAGCCTTCCAGGTAGCTGTGATTACAGGCATGTGCCACCATACCCGGCTAATTTTTGTATTTTTAGTAGAGATGCGGTTTTACCATGTTGGCCAGACTGGTTTGGAACTCCTGACCTCAGGTGAACCGCCCACGTTGGCCTCCCAAAGTGCTGGGATTACAGGCATGAGACACTGTGCCTGGCTGCATTATGCATTTTTGTTGTTCTTTGATTTTCCTTTTTATATAATGAACTTTGAAAAATAATAAAAAAAAAATGTTGAATCCAGAACTGCCAGTATTGCAGGCTTAAACAACACAAGAAGCATCTGCATGGTGAGAATAAATATGGAAAATTCTTGGAGCTTCCATAATTTATTGCAAAATAGTCCTGCATCTGTTTTAGGGGAGACACATTTTCAAATGGAAATAAGGATTGTTGGATATCCTGTTTTGAGTAACTTAATTTTTAGGACATTGAACAAAAAGATATGACTGATTTCTTTGTAAACCATGAATTAATCAAAATTACATGTTTTATCATTCCAAATATACATTTTAATCTGTTTTTAAAAAAGCTATGTTTTTGTCGCTGATGTCTCAACTGCACTGTGATCAGAGAGAAACTATATATGCTATTGCTCCTTTGAAATAAATGGAAATTTCCCCTGTGATCTGGAATATGGCTCAATTTTATCAATACATTCAAGGATACTAGTCTCTGTGTGTTGGGTGTCCTAAAACTCTACACTCATTCACTTGCTCATTTTTTTTTTTTTTTTGGCTTTGTTAGACATTTACAAACCCAACGTAGCTTTTCTGGTTTTCTTTTCCGTGAACAGCCTGCTCAAATATTTTGTCCACTTTCTACAGGATTGCTTTTTGGTTCATGAACAAAACTACTTCCCAGTTAGGGTTTTTGCACTCTCTTCATGGTTAGTTCTAAAAGCACATATGAAGGGGCTCTGCATGTTATCCCAATTGTTCATTACTTAATGCTTTCTGAGTATTCTAGTAAAGCATATTCCTCCTCTTTCTTTCTTTCTCTCTCTCTCTCTTTCTTTTCTTTTCTTTTCTTTCTTCCTTCCTTCCTTCCTTCTTTCTTTCTTTCTTTCTTCTTCTTCTTCTTCTTCTTCTTCTTCTTCTTCTTCTTCTTCTTCTTCTTCTTCTTCTTCTTCTTCTTCTTTCTTTCTTTTTCTTTCTTTCATCTTTCTCTGTCGCCTGGGCTGGAGTGTAGTGGTGCAATCATAGCTCACTGCAGCCTCCACCTCCTGGGCTCAACTGATCCTCCTGCCTCAGTCTCCCAAGTAGCTGGTACTACAGGCCCATGCCAGCATGCCCAGCTAATTTTTGTATTTTTTATTTTTTTGTAGAGATGGCTTTTTGCTGTGTTGCCCAGGCTGGTCTTGAACCCCTGGGCTCAAGCCATCCTGCCTCAGCCTCACAAAGTGCTGGAATTACAGGTGTGAGTCACCACAATCAGCCATAAAACATATTCTTAAGCATTAAAGATTGAATCAGTTTCTAGTTTTATTGTCTTTTGGTATTTTGGTGCAAGGAAACTTAAAGTTTATTCATTGCTTTTATTCTCAAGTGAATACAAAACCGTTTACTTTTTCAGAACTTAGAAGATAAACAAACAACACAAAATTAATTATTTCAGGAACTATGTCAATCTAAATTATTTTTTCAGTTGAAAATATGGCTTTTAATTATCTGAAGATGAGGTGAAAATGAATTAACATACGATAAAACAGACTTATTCTGAACATGAGAATATAGTTTGTTTATCTGTGCACCTACCTACCTTAAGGGAAATGCACATTTTATAAGACGGATTTTTTTTTTTTTTGAGACAGTATGTCACTCTGTCACCCAGGCTGGAGTGCAGTGGTGTGATCTCGGTTCACTGCAAGCTCTGCCTCACAGGTTCACTCCATTCTCCTGCCTCAGCCTCCCGAGTAGCTGGGACTACAGGTGCCCGCCACCACTCCCAGCTAATTTTTTGTGTTTTTAGTAGAGACGGGGTTTCACCGTGTTAGCCAGGATGGTCTCGATCTCCTGACCTTGTGATCTGCCCGCCTCGGCCTCCCAAAGTGTTGGGATTACAGGCATGAGACTCCGCACTCGGCCCCTCATCTCCTCTTCTTATAAAGACCACAGTCCTATTAGATTAGGGCCCACTCTAGTTACCTCATTTTGCGTTAATGACCTCATTAAAGACCCCATCTCCAAATACAGTCCCATACTGAGGTCCTGGGGCTTAGGGCTTTGACATCTGCATATTGGGGGCCACAGTTCAGCCCATAACCTATGGTGAAAATCACAGTAGCCAGTACTATAGTGGAATCACCTGTAAAAAAATCAGGAGTGGAATTCGTTGCTTGTTGAGCTTCACGTTGAAAGATGTATTTGATTCTTTTTACAACACGAGGAAAGATCAGAGGAAAAGAAGATAGCAGGAACATTTGCCCTACTACAGTGAGATTTGGATTCCAAGAGCCGAGTTGCCTCTGAGGTCGTCTACGTCACCAGTTTTCCAATGACAGCTCCCATTTCGCTGTTCATGACTCTTATCATATTTAGCAGCTTTCAAGTGACCTTCAGGATAAAGTCCAGAATCCATTAAGTGACCCTCCAGGAGCTTCATGCACAAATCATAGTTAACTATTTCCTAGAACACGGCAGGCTCTTTGAATTTCCAGGATTTGATCATGCTTAATTTTCTGTGTTAACACAGCGGAGATGCACGTTAATTTCTTAACCGATGATGGATGGATGAAAGAATGAATGAAGCTTAGCATTCTGGAATCTCTGGCTCCCTGGAGAGTCTGATGAAAGACATGGACTCTCTTCCAAGGAAAAGGCACTTAAGCATATATTACCAAGCATTGAAAATTATTTCAAGGAATTTATGGATCTCCCAACTTTCAAACATTAATTTCTTAGAGAGAGCCAGCGGACACCAGAATAGCAAAACAGAACTTTATTAGTTCATTCTTTCTTCTCTTTTTTCCTTTTGTTTTATTTTTAAATCATGTAGCCCTTTAACAGGTAGTTCCATGCTTTATGTCACTGCTCCAGAAATGACTCAATGTGAATTGTATTTTGCACTGACCCAGTCAAAATAATGATTAGCAGTAAAGGGGAAAAGTCTTGGAATGAGTTAATGAGGCCAAGAGGATAACTTATTCTGCTCAGAAAAAAAATGTAATTGGGATATATAGAGACTTGTTTCTTTTTCTGCTTCTTGCAAGAAACTGGGATATATAGAGACTTGTTTCTTTTTCTGCTTCTTGCAAGAAGCAAGAAGACTGGGATAAGTTGGCATAATAAGATGCCAACTTACCCCAGTCGGAATGGTCATTATTGAAAAGTCAAAAAACAATAGATGTTGGCACAGATGTCATGGGAACACAAATACACTGTTGGTGGGAATGTGAATTAGAAAACCCCTAAAAAAAAAAAGGAGATTTCCCAAGTAACTAAAAGTAAATCTACTATTTGACCCTGCAATCCCACTACTGGGTTTCAGCCCAAAGGAAAAGTAATCATTATAATTAAAAAGTCACCTGCAGTCGTATTTTTATCACAGCATAATTCACTATTATAAAGATATGGAATCAATCTAAGTGCCCATCAAACAGATGAGTGGATGAAGAAAATGTGGTAAATATACACCATGGAATATTACTCAGCTATAAAAAAGAAGAAAATCATATCTTTTGCTGCAAAGTGGATGGAATTGGAGGCCATTATTCTAAATGAAGTAACTCAGAAAAGAAATCCAAACACCGTATGTTATCACTTAAAAGTGGGAGCTAAGCTATGGGTAGGCAAAGGGATTCAGAGTGGTACAATGGACATTGAAGACTCTGAAGTGGGGAAGATGGGGGGGGTGAGAAATAAAATATCACCTGTTGGGTACAATTTACACTATTTGGGTGAAAGGTGTACTAAAAGCCCAGACTTCACCACCATACAATTCATTTATACACCCCAAACCACTTGTACCCATAAAGCTACTGAAATAAATTTACAAAAATAGTCGTATTAAATAAACTGTATTATATCTTCTCTTAAGAACTCCCAGAAGCATTATTATGTAGCTAGATATCTTGATTTAAAATTATAGCCAAACAGAAACATAATTAGATTTCCAATTAGCAAGTTACCATGTAATACTTTCTGATATTAGACATAAAAATTCACTGAGTAATAAATTTTTACTGTATATCATCTAAGTATAAGATGCCAAGGACTTTTTTTGGGTGGGAATACATTGATGAATTATCTCCATAATTCATAAACCTAGCATTTTGCTATTCTCTGAATGACAGTAGGGTTGCTGACAGGTACCAGTGCACACATAGCATTTGGGAAGTTTGACATTTTCTGTGTTTGGGCTATCATCTACCAACTTCCATGGATATTGATCTGAGAGTGATATAAACTTGAGATCTTAGGATGCATGCCTTTCTTGACTTTCGCTGAGCTGTGCTTTCTAAGGCAGATAATTCATGTCCACTCTGGTCAATGCATGAATGTTGTGTTTCTCCCTATGCTAGATTTCAGGTGAAATACTTTTCAAATGTTTAAACTGTACTTAAGCATAAACACCCTTAGCATTTAAGCTAAACCTTATTATAAAGTACTGAAATATTGCAACAGATGCTACAAGGTAGGGTTTTGTTTTTTTTTTTTTTTTTTGACAGAGTCTCACTCTGTTGCCCAAGCTGGAGTGCAGTGGTGCGATCTTGGCTCACTGCAAGCTCTGCCTCCCGGGTTCATGCCATTCTCCTGCCTCAGCCTCCCGAGTAGCTGGGACTACAGGTGCCCGCCACCACACCTGGCTAATATTTTGTGTGTGTGTGTGTTTTTAGTAGAGATGGTGTTTCACCATGTTAGCCACGATGGTCTCAATCTCCTGACCTCATGATCCACCTGTCTCGGCCTCCCAAAGTGCTAGGATTACAGGCGTGAGCCACTGCGCCCGGCCAAAGGTAGGATGTTTTTGAATCTCCAAGGGTTCCGAGATATTTAAATCAAATGACCCAATCTTCTCATCTTTTACCTCTATAAATCACTGCAGGTAACTGCAGAAGACTACATAGGAAATCTCATTCTCTGCCTGAAATCTAGTAAATGTTTATCATAAATAGACATTAGGTGGTAAAATATATTTAATATGACAAAGGTAAAAATTGGGATGTTAGCGTTGTCTTTCTGGAGACTTTGGTGGGTTGGAGTCTTTGCTTAGTGACGGCTGTTGAGGTTGCTTCATTAGGGTTGGGTTAATTTGGTAATGAGCATTCAAAGACCCCCAAAAAGACACCCCACTGCCCTGTCAGAGCATGCAGAAACCAAGAGGACTGCAAACTTAATAACATGGGCATGACCTGGCAGAGATTCGAATCCGGTTGGGGAGGGTGACGCAGATGTGAAAACTTATATACGACCGGGATTGGTCAGAACAGGTTTCTCAATGTCAGCACTATTGACATTGGGGGCTGGATGAGGCTTTGTGAAGGTGGGGGCCATCCTGTGCACTGCAGGATGTTGAGCAACATCCTCTGGTTCCATCCACCAGAGGCCAATAACATTCCCTTCTCCAACTGGTGACACCAAAACTGTCTCCAGACCTTGCCAAATATCCTCCCCTCATTTGGGGATCACTGAGCTAGAATTAAGCCAAGCTGTTACTGGAGTCCAGGGAGTTGCTATGTAGAGAACACAGAGTCATATTGGAGCTGCAAGCAACAGAAAAAAAAAGTGAATTAGTAATACCAGTGCTGCTTTTCTTCAAAATTCTGGTCCTGTTTCTATCCTGGAATTTTATATTATTATTATTAGCATCCATGTTTATTTCTTTAAATGTTGCATTAAATATTATTTATCTTGTACACAAAGTTTATTGGTGATCCCTTAAATTTTGGGCCTGAGGCCAGTGCTTCTGCCTCCTCCCTAGTTGCTACCCTCATACGCTCCTTGGAGAGCATGACACTCTACAGAAAGGGGCATTCCAGATTTTTTGGTGCTGTTCCTCTATTTCTCTTGCCCTATTATTTGCTCTTTTTGCTGACTGATACTAGAGCTCTGCACACTCTCATTTTTTTATTGGGTTTGCTTCTGCTGTTACACAATGGCAAAGTTGCTGTGCTTTCTGGGACAGAGACTTTATTTTGCAGAAGCGTACAAAGTTAGGAAGAAATGGCATGGCAAGGAGAAGTGTGTCAGGTCAAGAGAGCGAAGTGGCAGCTTTCTTTTGTTTGTTTTTGTTTTTTCTTTTATTTTATCTTTTACAATCCTTTACATTTCTATGTGTGATAAAACAAACAAACATAGAACATGAAATTTACCATCTCAATCGTTCTTAGGCACTGAGTTCAGTGGAATTAAGTACATTCACATTATTGTGTAACCATCACCATTATTCATCTCCAGAAATTCTTGTCTTCCCAAACTGAAACTCTGTCCTCATTAAGCAACAACTCCCCATTTTCCCTTCCAATGCCCTGTAAGCACCATTTCTACTTTCTGTCTCTATAAATTTGGTGACTCTAAGTGCCTCATGTAAGTGGAATAATAAACTATGGTCCTTTTGTGACTGGTTAATTTCACTGAGCATGACGTTCTCACGGTTCATCCACGTAGTAGCATGTGTCAAAATTTCCTTCCTTTTTAAGGCTGAATAACATTCTATTGCATAGATAAACCACATTCAGTTTACCTATTCGTCTGCCAGTGGACACTTGGATTGCTTCTACCTTTTGGTTATTGTGATTAATACTGCAATATACTTTGGGTGTGAAAATATCTCTTTCAGACTCTGCTTTCAATTCCCTTGGGTATATGCCCAGAAGTAGGATTACAGGATCATATGCTAATTCTCTAATTCCCTTTGTAATTTCTTAAAGGATCACTCTACTGATTTCTGTGGCGACTGCTCCACATAATTCCCCCAAAACAATTAACATGGACTGCAATTTCTCCACAAGAAATGGCGCTTTAAAAATTTTTAAAAAATATTTAAATGGACACATAGTAGTGATACATATTTATGGAGTGCATAGTGATATTGCAATGCATATATTTTAGAGTAATCATATCAGGGTAATTAGCACATCCATCATCTCAAACATTGATCATTGCTTTGTGTTGCGAACATTCAATAGCCTCTCTTCTAGTGATTTGAAACTATATAAATATATTATTGTTAACTGTAATCATCCTACAGAGCCATAGAACACTAGAACTTATTCCTCCTCTCTCGCTGTAATTTTGTATCCTTTATCGAATGTCTCCTTGTCCCCGCCTTCCCCTTCCCCTTCTCACCCTCTAGTATTCTGAGATCCACTTTTTTTGGCTTCCACCTATGAGTGAGAACACACAATGTTTAACTTTTTATTTCTGACTTATTTCACCCGACACAATGTCCTCAAGTTCTGTCTATGTTGTTGCTAATGACAAAATTTCATTCCTTTTATGGCTAAATAGTATTCCGTTGTGTATATGTACCACACTTTCTTTATTCATCCATCTGTTGTTGGATATCCAGGTTGATTCCATATCTTGACTATTGTGAAAAGGTCTATTCTACGCTTTTATTTACTCCTAACAAGACATAAACAGTCAGAATAGTGACCATATAGTCACAGTGTAACCAAACAGTGTAGCCTCAAAGTGCACTTTAAAACTTTTTTTTCTTTCCCCCAGTCTCAAGATGTAACTTTAAAATGTTCTGCCAAACCCTTTTTGCCCTCCTTAGTTTTTGTTTGTTTGTGTTTTGAGACAGAGTCTCGCTCTGTCACACAGGCTGGAGTGAAGTGGCACAATCTCAGCTCACTGCAATCTCCGCCTTCCTGGTTCAAGCGGTTCTCCTGCCTCAGCCTCCAGAGTAGCTGGGATGACAGGCACACACCACCACACCCAGGTAATTTTTGTATTTTAGTTGAGATGGGATTTCACCATGTTGGTCAGGCTGGTCTCAAACTCCTGGCCTCAAGTGATCCGCCCACCTCGGCCTCCCAAAGTGCTAGGATTGCAGGCAGGAGCCACCACACCCGGCCCCTCCTTAGTCTTAAAATATATCATAGAAACTAACTTTCTTTGGAATACAACATCCCTCTCTTTCTCACCATTCACCCCCTTACACCATGCATATTTATTTAACTGTACTCTTGTATGTAATTATGTGCTTATTGGAAGGTCCAGGGGCTAATCTTGAGAGCAATCAGATGTGGAGACCCAGCTGCGAAATCCTAGAGATTACCTCACTGGGGTTAGTCTACACCCTGGCAATTGTTGAGATGACACCAGTGTGAGCTCCAGGTGGACCATGGCTTGCGATGGCCTTCGGAACGACACATGCAGACCTCCTGTCTGGCACCCCTCCCACATGCTTCCCATTCCAAGCTCCCCTTTTAAAGTCCCCTTGTCCAGTTGAAAGTTTGAGGTGGTTTCTTTAGGTGTGAACCTGGCCACTTCCCCACTGTCAGCACTTTCCCCCCACTGCATCTTATTCTTCTTCTTCCCTTTGCAAGTGGCAAACAGCCAAGCCGAGCCTGTGCTCAGTGACAATACTAGGTTCCAAATTTTACGACAGGCCATAAGTACCAGATATCTGGTGCTCATTGATTGTCTCATTGTAATCTTGTCTTAAAAACAATTCCTTTCCTATGCAAATCAAAACCACAGTGAGATATCATCTCACACCAGTCGGAGTGACTATTCTTAAAAAGTCAAAAATAACAGATGCTAGTGAGGATGCGGAGAAAAGGGAACACTTACACACTGCTGGTGGGAATGTAAGTTAGTTCAGCCACTGGGGAAAGCAGTCTGGAGATTTCTCAAAGAATTTACGACAGAGCTACCATTCAACCCAGCAACGTCATTACTGGGTATAAATCCAAAGGAAAAGAAATCATTCTACCCCAAAACAGACTGCACTTGCATGTTCATTGCCACGCTATTCATAATAGCAAATACAGGCAATCAACCCAAGTGCCCATCCATAGACTGGATAAAGACAATGTGGTGCACGTACACCATGAAATACTACGCAGCCACCAAAAAGAATGAAATACTGTCCTTTGCAGCAACATGAATGGAGCTGGTGGCTGTCATCCTAAGTGAATTAATATGGGAACAGAAAAGCAAATACCACATGTTCTCACTTGTAAGTGGGAGACAAACATTGAGTACACATGAACATAAACGTAGGAACAACGGACACTGTTCTCAATAGACAATAGACACCGGCAGGGAGACGGGGGGAGGGAGTGTGTCGTGGCTTGAAAAACTACCTCTTGAGTACTATGCTCACTACCTGGGTACAATATACCCACATAGCAAACCTGTGCATGTATCCCCTGTATGTAAAATTAAACTTGAGAAAAAAATGGATTGCTTCCCTTTAAATTCATACCAAGGGAATTTTCTTTTGTACAGTATCTCCGAAATGTTTTGTAAAATGCCCACAAAGACTTTTTTAATGGAAATATAGAATAACCATGAAACAAGACTAATCAACCAGTCTTTGAAAAGAATTTCAATTAGTCATAAGGTACAGGAAGTTGTGGAGGAAAAAAAAAGAATAAAAGAAAACCTAAATTTCCCTTCAGGGAACATTCATGCCTGAGCCTAAAACTCCAAGACCAACTGAAAGAAGAAGCAGTTGTACTGCACTCTCTACTTTCCCCCATACCTTTGTACTCAGGAATCTGCATTTTCCAGAAACTCAACAATTCTCTTGACTCGATGACTCCTGCCTCAGCTGTCTGCAATTTCTATTTTATGATCATTCAGGAATGATAAATACCAGAAAGTGACTGCTCGTTAAATGGGTGTGTGTGCTTCTGCGTGTATTTCTGGGAATCTCTGTGTTGTGTGCATGTGTGTGTTTGTGAGTACCTGTATGTTTCTGTGTCTATGTATGCTCGTGTGTGTGTGTGCATGTGCTTCTGTGTGTACACTTGAGTTTGTGTACATATGTCTGACTGTGTGTCTTCGTGTTTATGTGTGTGGTGTGTGTGTTTCTGTGGATATGTGTGCTGTGTTTGTGTGTGTGTGTGAGAGAGAGAGAGAGAAAAAGGAGAAAAAAAGAGCGAGAGAGACAGAGAGAACATCATTGTGGGTGTTTGTGCTAGGATAAACATGGAAAAGTGGGGGAATTGCTCAGACAGTGCTTAATTTATCTGTTACTAACTTTCCTTCAATTAAGCCCTTCTTCTTGATATGTGTGGAGGTTTCAACTCCCTACTCGTACAAATTAGTATTCATCACTGGCACTTCAGAAAATAACATCCAAAATAAGATCATGCCTAGACATATCCTGAAAAATGAAAAAATGGAAGCAATATCCTATAAACATCTAGGTAGAAAACAAAGCAAATGAATCCCGACAAACCAAAGCATAAACTTGAGGGCTAAGAAAACAAAGCTCCTCTCAGGTATCCCTGCAACATTAAAACACCAAATAAGGGTGCCACAGCACCTACAGGCTTTTAACAGTAGAAAACCATTCGACCCCCAAGACATTCACAAGCTTGAAATCTATTAGCTCAAAAAGCATATTCAATGTATATTTTGAAAAAAAAAAGGTAACTGAAAAGTCAAGTGCTTTGCTCATGAGATAAAACAGATAAAAAAGCATCAATGTGTGTTTTTAAAATGGATTGGCAGCTTTCTTCCTAGTCACGTTGGTTTCCATTCCCAAGACAGTTGGTGATTTCTGCCATCCATATACATGTGTTCTGCACCTTCTCCTGGGTTATTTCTCTTCTGACTGTTCTCCTTTCTGAGAATCAGAGGATGTATGTTTTTTTTTTTAATGCTGCATTCATGAGGAATCTCTTTCCAATTTGTGGACGAGTGTCGGTGCTACCATTTACGAACAAGGGCTAAGATATTTTTATGGTGGAGAGACTAACAAGCCATTGCTTCTTTATTAAATACAGAACTACAAGAACTACAAGGAGTAACATAAAATATAGTTCGTAGATAGATGGGTAGATAGATAGCTAGATAGATAGATAAGATGGATGGATGCATGAGTGGATGGATGGCTGAATGGATGGATGGATGATGAATGGATGCATGGAGGGGTGGATGGAGAGATAGATACATAAATTGATAGATAATCTATACAGTTATGAGCCACATAATGATATTTCAGTCAATGACAGACTACATAGACATAGGTGATCTTCTAAGATTATAATACCATATTTTTACTCTGCTTTTTCTATGTTTAGATGTTTAGATACACAGATACTTACAATTCCATTAAATTGTCTGCAGTATTCAGTACAGTAAACCGTTATTCAGGTGTGTAGTGAAAGAGCAGTAGGCCATACATCTAGCCTAGGTGTGTAGCAGGCTCTCCCATCTTGGTTCGTGCAAGTCCACTCAATGATGTTCATACAATGATGAAATTGCCTAATGATGCATTTCTCAAAATTTATCCTTGTTATTAAGCAATAGGACGGTATATATAACTCATGTATATAGTTTATATATGTGCATACACATGTACATACATAATGCATACACATATTACATATATACATACAAAATATATACAAATATATATGTACCAGGCATAGGATAAACATGGAAGAAAAATACTGCCATCATAAAGCGATTTTTTATTTCCCATACTCCTTTTGTTGTGTTTTTTAAAGATTTTTGATGAAAATTAATGAAGGTTGAAGAGCATTTAATAAGACCATACATTTTCTATTAAAATAAGTTTTTGCATGCTCCCTTAATTAGACAGAAAATGATGAGAATTGACATAGCTGTTGGAAATATTAAACGCAATGTGTATAATTTTCTTTCATCTAAGAGTCGAGACTTTATTTAAAAATTGCCTTGTCCTAGAAAATAATTGTATATGTTAATCAACAAGAAGTAATTACCGTGCCTAATTATAGCTGGCAGAGTACCTAAAAACAAAACAAAGCAAACCAGTAGGTAGTGGATCAATAAATGTGACATATAAAGGAAAATTCCCTTCTATAAGCATCAAAAAATGATACAGGAGAATAGACAAAGAAAAATTAAATAAATTAAATTAAATTAAGCAATTTCATATATTTTAAAATGGTGGCTAAGGAAACTCATTTCCTCCATGAAAAAATTAAAATTTTAGGTAAGACTAGAAGAATTCAGTGTAACTCCTTTCCCCTCAATTATTGTTTTTATTGCCTTGCTGTGGCTCATTAAATCTTTATGTATTATTTGTAGAAATGTAAGGGGTAGAATATACAACTGCAGTTTCGTTACATGGATAGATTGCACAGTGGTGAAGTCCGAGCTTTTAGAGTAACCATCACCTGAATAGTGTACATTGCACCTGTTAAGTAATTTCTCATCCCTCACCGCCCAGCCCCGCCCACCCTTCTGAGTCTCCAGTGTCTGTTATTGCATTCTCCATGTCCGTGTGTACACATTATTTAGCTCCCACTTATAAGTGAGAGCATAGGACATTTGACTGTTTCTGAGTTGTTTCACATATTAAATCTTTATGATGGTTTTCTCTCCTCTCCTCTCCTTTTCTGTCTCCTCTTCTTTTACTGCTTTTTTTTCCTCTTCTCCCCTTCCCTTTTCTTCTCTTCCCTTCTTTTGTCTTCCATGCATTGAAACATTGAAGGTTCATTGAAGTTTTCTGGTTGAAACAAGACATCACAAGCTATTTCTTTTTCAACATGAACTAATCGATACCATGGCATTCATATAGACCACCAGGCCCTAGGGAAAGTAAAATTTGGACCTTCCACTGGAAGGAGAAAAGTCTGAGGGCACACTGGGGTATGCTGCCCAGCTCTGAGTTGAAATTGGAAGTTCAAACTGCTATACAACGTGACCTGGGCATGGTGCCACCCATAGTTACCATTTGTGTGTGTGTGTGTGTGTGTGTGCATGTGTGTATGTCTGTGTATGTTGGCAACACTTAAAATCACCTTGCTTATGAAAATTTAAGAAACATTTGTCCCCATGCTGTACATTAGGTCCTCAGAGCTTATCCCTCTTATAATTTCATTTGTACCCCTTGACCAATATCTCCAGATACCTGCATTCCCCCGTGCATTCACAAAGGCCAAGATATGAAAACAACCTAAGTGTCCATCAGCAAATGAATGAATCGTAAAATGTAGTACCTATGCAGAGTGCAACACTCTCCAGCCTTAAAAAAGAAGGAAACCTTGTCAATTACAACAACGTGGATGAAACTGCAGGACACTATGCTTCATAAAATAAGCCAGGCACAGAAAGATAGATATCGCATGATGTCACTCACGTGTGGACTCTGAAATTTGAACTCACGAAAGCAGAGAGTAATACTTTTGCAAGTAGAAAGCTGTCTCTTAATTTCTTGAGCAATACTTAGCAGGACATTGGTTAATCCCCCTTTAAATCTAAGTGCTTTGGGTAACAAAGAAGATTGTGCTATTTATATATTAGTAGAATTAATGTGACGTTTGCATGAAAACCAAAGTTTTTGTTTTTTCGGTTACATCCCATATACTTTTATGAATATGCATAATTGCTTATAATAGTGAGATTATTGGAAGAGTGAATTAGCAAACAGCATCAGAAGCACTGGTTTGGACAGTTGACCTGTACCATTCTGCAAAAATTGCAACGGGCATCAGAGATTTTGTATTTGAATTTTCCATGGGTTTGAAATGGTAGTACTTCAAATTATATGGTGTAGACGTATGGATGTAGATCAAGTATTGCCCTGTGAACAAAACTGCTCCCATGACTGTTAAAAGCAAAGTTGCATGTCATTGTGAAGAATGTCACTATTCCTTCAAAACTCATTGAAAGTCTGCTTTTGAATCTGCTTTCCTGAATCTCCATTGATCATCATCAGAAAATAAATTTCCAATTGTAAAATAAAACAGGATGGGTTAGATATTTCTGCCTCCCAGAATCACTGTGATGCACCTGGATTCCCGAACACATTAGTGCGTGGTTTCAGAAATTTTAAAAAAAGCTCCATGAAGTGAGACATGTGTCTCAGGTTGGATGCATTTGTTTTCTTCTAATCCAGACATATATGGCTGGGACCTGTAGCCCAATGAAAGCGAAACTCCCAGGGTAACTCTGAGCTTGTTCTTCCCTGCACAGCAATCATGCCACTCACGAATCCATTGCGTGTTTGTCTTCTGACCTTCAGTGTCCTGTGCTTTTTTTTTCTTAGCACTATTATGTATTTCGCAGATGCAATTTTCTCTCAAGTTGCACTTTGAATAAGGTCACTCAGTTCTTAATTCCAAAACTTTTGACACCTCACTCGATGTTGTCGCCCGGACCTACTTGCTATTCTGAGATGGCTGTGCTTCTGGTGGCTGAGAATTAACCTGAAGTGTGGGTTTCTGAATGCTCGATGCTTCTTGAGAGACTGGAGTCGATAGTGCCTTTGGTGGTGCAGCCTGAGGCTTGGCGGAGGCAGGTGGTGAGGGAGGGAGGTTTGGAATATAAACAAAGCCTTTTCTGAGCCAAAACTGGGGACTGTGTTTAATCTCAGATTGGTTCACACACTTTTGTGATGTGCTTCTTCTTTAGAGAAGTGTGCTTTATGTATGTAGCACAATTAAGGGATGCTATTATCCTTCCTTGAAATTTGGAATCAAGATAGCAAGCTCCATACTGATTTTGGACACTGTTTCCCATTCATATCTAGAGTCGGAGAAGGAAGGAAAAATTTTTGGCAATACCTAAGGTGGAACTGGCAGAGGTGGGGTTTAATCCAGTGTGAAGAGAAAGGGGGAACAGGTGAGCAAAGTTTTTTTTGGAAAGTGGGGGGAAGATGTGGTGAGGATCAGAGAGTCAGGGCACCAAGCCCCAATTCAAAGTTGTTGGCCCTGAATTTTTAGTTCCATGCACATCTCAGGTGTGCTATGGCACCATTACTGGGCAATGACTCTGTTTCCATTCTCGGTGAGCTGCTGTGTGAGTCCTCCCCTACCGAGTTTGGTCTGTAGCCAAACTTTTGTTGTTCCTTTAAATAACTTCCAGTTGTACTATAGAGTGAATTGGAGGAGTCCAGCGAGAGAAAAAACATGCAAATCTTTTTTCCTTTTTTTTAAAGACGTGGTCTTGCTCTGTTGCCCAGGCTGGAGTGCAGTGGTGCAATCAAAGCTCACTGTAGCCTTGACCTCCTGGGCTCAAGCAATCTTCTCACCTCAGCCTCCTGAGTAGCTGGGACTACAGTTGTGCACCACCACACCCAATTTTCTCCTCTTTCTCTCTTTCTTTCTATCTTTCTTTCTTTCTTTCTTTCTTTCTTTCTTTCTTTCTTTCTTTCTTTCTTTCTTTTTTTCTTTCTCTTTCTTTCTTTCTTTTTCTTTCTTTCTTTCTTTCTCTTTCTTTCTTTCTTTCTTTCTTTCTTTCTTTCTTTCTTTCTTTCTTCTTTCTTTCTTTCTTTTCTTTCTTTTTTCAGACAAGGTCTCCCTATGTTTTCTAGGCTGGTCTCCAACTCCTGAGCTCAAGCAATCCTCCTACCTCAGGCTCCCAAAGTGCTGGGATTAAGAGAGTAAGCCACCGTGCCCGGCCAAAACAAGCAACTTTGTGAGTTAGTTGAGGCAGCAGATGGCTCTGGGTAGACTCTGACAAGTATAGTGGATTAAATTGTGTTTCCCTCCAAAAAATATGTCTGCATCCTAACACCAGCACCTGTGAATGTGATCTTATTTGAAAATAGAGTTTTTGAAAATGTAATCAAGTTACAGTGAGATAGGTCATTCTGGGTTAGAGTGAGCTCTAGTGCAATGACTGGTATTCTTATAAGAAGGTGGAAATTTCTGGCCAGTCATGGTAGCTTACACCTGTAATCCAAGCACTTTGGAAGGCCAAGACAGGAGGATCATCTGAAGCCAAGAATTTGAGACCATACTGGGCAACATAGTGAGATCCCATCTCTACAAAAAATTAGAAGAGCTTAACCAGGTGTGGTGGGCACGCCTGTATTCCCAGCTACTTGGGAGGCTGAGATGGGAGGATCACTTGAGCCCATGAGTTGGAGGCTGCAGTGAGCTATGATTGCACTGCTGCAGTCCAGCCTGGGTAACAGAGAGGCCCTGTGGGTTTTTTTGTTTTGTTTTGTTTTTTGTTTTTGTTTTGCTTTTCTAAGACGGAAATTTGGACACAGACACACAGAAAAGAAGGCCACATGACGACAGAGTCAGAAATTAGAGTGACACATTGACAAGTCAAGGAACACCAGCAAGCACTAGTAGCTGGGGCAGAGGCGTGGGAGAGATTCTGTCTCAGATCCTCCAGGAGGAACCAATGCTGCCCACACTTTGGTTTCAGATTTCTCGTCCCCAGTAAATTTCTGTTCTTTTAAGCCACCCAGTGTGTGGTACTTTGTTATGGCAGCCTTAGGAAACTAAGCCAAGGAAGGAACATGAAAAAATGACTTTTGAAGCTGCCTACTTCTCAGATATCAAAAGGTAGAGGGAAGTATTCGCTGTGACCAGGACCAAGAGATATGACATCTGTGCCATTTGGCACCACAGAGGTTCTCATGGATTGGAAAAGTGGTGGGGAGGATGCTCAGATGCTGAGAAATAGGGGTGTGCACCACACGACACTAGAGGAAGAGCAGCAATGACCAGCCGGTGTGGTGAAGGTAGCTCCTCCTGGTGGATGCAATGATAGCAAAATTGCAAGTGAAGGCAGAAGGTGCTCACTGAGACTTGAAGGCTTGAGCAGATGCCCCTTGATATCAAAGATCCTGTGGGAAAAGGACTCCAGGGATTCAGCATATAAGAGCAAAGATATTTCCACTTTTAAACCCTTAAATACTGTAAAGAAAACACTATCTGTTCTCATAAACAGTGGAGGCAGAGAGTGAGGATATTTTAGGATGCCAAGGTCTTTGTTAACCTCAAAATCTCTGGATTGCCAGTTACATTTTAAAAATGTCAATTTCTACCTGTATCTTCTTTATTAAGTTACTGCCTCAAAATTCTGTTGTTTTTCTCATGACTGCCTATCCTTTTTTTATACAGGCTATTCAGTAAGAATTCTAGGCCTTGCACTGTGGAGAACAGTTTGGAGATTTCTCGGAGAACTTAAAATAGAACTACCATTTGACCTAGCAATCACATTACTTGTTATTTACCCAAAAGAAAACAAATCATTCTACCAGAAAGTCACATGCACTCATATGTTCATTGCACAATAGCAAAGACATGTAATCAACCTAAGTACCCACCAACAGTGGACTGGATAAAGGAAATGTGGAACATATACACCGTGGAGCAGCACACAGCTGTGGAAAAGAACAAGATCATGTCCTTTGCAGCAACATAGATGGAGCTGAAGGCCATTATCGTAAGAAAATTAATGCAGGAAAAGAAAACCAAATGCCAAGTGTTCTCACTTATAAGTAGGAGCTAAATACTGAGTACACATGGACATAAAGATGGGAACAATAGGCACTGGGGACTACCAGAGGCAGAAGGGTGAGGAGGGGGGCCAGGGTTGAAAAACCAACTAGTGAGTATTGTGCTCAATACCCGGGTGATGGGTTCCTTCACACCCCAAACCTCAGCATCACACAATTTGCCCAGGCAACAAACCTGCACATGTACCCCCTGAGTCTAAAATAGAAGTTGAAATTATCGTTTTTAAAAAAGAACCCAGGCTTTGATCACACAAGCCAGCAATTGAAACCCTGCTTTCGTGCTTACTTACTGAGTGATTTTGGAGTTATTAAAGTTTTACTGGTCTCTGAGCCTTAATTGATAATATTGATAACATAAGGCTGGTAGTACCTACTTCCCCATGTTGTTATGAAAATTAAAATGGACAGTTTGTGAAATGCACTGGATATATCCTTCTAATGTGGTGCAGGTTAGATTAATGATTAGGACTGTCTTTAAAAGTCAGTCTATTACTGACAACTCTTGTGTTAAACTGTACTGTCACTTCTCTTGCTGGCTGGAGAGATAAGGGAGGGTATTTTACCAGGTAAATGGGAGTTTGTGGGGAGCTTTCTTCTAAGGCATTGCTAGTGTCTGAATCACCCCTCCTATGACTGAGAGTGATATGGGCTCAGGAAGGAGCAACTGGTAGACTAAGCTTCTACCTGCGGCAAATCTAGATGTGTAAAGACACTTCAACAGGCTTGGGGTAGAAGATACGGTTATCTCTATGCATCCAGCTCCTAAATAAGCATAGACACAATCTTGGGACCGTGCAGGGATTTCGGACTGTGTGCAGGCAATACGGCAGGGGCTTTGTAATACAAAGATCAACAGTGATTAAGTGGCAAGCAGTGCTACTGAGAGCAAGTTTTTCACTACACGCTTAAGTCATACAGTGCAGAGCTTCCCTAAGCACCCAAGAAACACATTCAACACCCTCAGAGCCAAGAGACAAGAAACTTGGAGTCCTGTTGGTTTCATGAATACTCTAGGAGTATGAAGGACCCAGCAGGGGCCTGAGATGGGAAAATAATTATGTAAACTCAGACGGCCAGGGATCTTGTTTGAAGAAATCATAGCTCCACAAATCCCCTTTAAAACTGCAGTCTGGCATGAAAAGCCCTATTAGAATTTCAAAACAAAGTAGTCTCCAATCTTTACAAAGCTGCACCTTGGGGATCAGAGCAGGGATTCCCACGAGAACACCACAGAACCAGAATCTCTCTACTCTGCTAGAGTAAACTTTTTTTTTTTTGGACATTCAGGTTGCTTTCAAGTGCATTTCACAAACTCCAGGGTCATGGTGGTGGGCAGATTTTCAGGTGGCCCTCAGGACCTTCACCTCCTGGAGTTCATGCCCTTCAACAGCCCACTCCTCTTGAGTGTGGGCAGGAGGTGTGACCAATGAAAAATGGCTATGGTGATGAGCTGTCTGTCACTCGCATGGTTACATGATATCATGTAAGACTACGTCTTCCTAGGTGACTCTCTATGGTCTTGTTCTCCTTGCTGACTTTGTAGATATGAGCTTCCATGTGTCCTGAATACAATAGGAAATGAATTCTGCCAATAACCCAAGATAGCTAGGAAGAGAACCCTTTTCCACTTATGAAGACACAGCTATGGCTGACCTCTGATTGCAGTATTACTTAGCATTACTAAGGCCTTTCAAGGCTGAATAATATTCCATTGTGTATGTATACCCTATTTTATTTATCCATTCATCCACTGATGGACAATTAGGTTGATTCCATATCTTGGTTATTGTGAATACTGCTGCAATGCACATGGAAGTGCAGACAGCTCTACAACATACTGATTTCCATTATTTTGGGTACATACCCAGAAGTGCAATTGCTGGATCATCTGGTAGTTCTATTTTTAATTTCTTTTTTTTTGAGGACCCTCCATACTGTTTTCTATAATGGCTGCACTAATTTACCTTCCTGGCAACAGTGTGATAGGGTTCCCTTTCTCCACATTCTCAACAACACTTGTCATATTTTGTCTTTTTCTTTTTTTAGCATGAATGTTTACAGTGGCTTTATTTGTAAAGACAAAATCTGGAAAAACGTCAGATGTCCTTCATCAGGTTAATGAATAAACTAAAGCAGGGGTCCCCAAGGCCATGAAGGGTCCAGGCCATGGAGCAGTAACAATCCATGGCCTATTAGGAACTGGGCCATATAACAAGAGGTGAGTGGTGAGGGAGTAAAGCTTCATCTCTATTTACAGCCACTCCCCATTGCTCACATTATCACCTGAACTTTGCCTCCTGTCAGATCAGCAGCAGCATTAGATTCTCATAGGAGTGTGAACTCTATTATGAAACGTGTGTGCAAAGGATCTAGGTTGTGCATTCATTATGAGAATCTAATGCCTGATGATCTGTCATGTCTCCCATCACCCCCAGGTGGGACCGTTCAGTTGCAGGAAAACAAACTCAGGGCTTCCACTGACTCTACATTATAATGAGTTGTATAATTATTTCATTATATATTATGATGTAACAATGATAGAAATAAAGTGCACAATAAATGTAATGCACTTAAATCATCCCAAAACTATACTGGCCCCAGCCGTCAACCTCCACTCAGTCCATGGAAAAATCGTCTTCCACGAAACCAGTCCCTGGTGCCAAAAAGGTTGGGGACCGCTGAATGAAAGGTAGTAAATCTATCCATAAAATGTATTGCTACTCATTAAAAAAAAAGTAATGAACTGCTTGATACGTGCTACAATGTAGAAGAATCTCAAAATAATTTTGCTAACATAGAAACTAGAGAAAAAGACTACATACTTTTTATTACAATTATAGAAAATTTCAGAAAATCTAAACGAATTTTTCAGTTTGGCTGGAAGTTTTTTCTCATGAGTCAGCCTAGGGTTAGATTTGGCTTTCTTGTCAATCACCATCTTACAAGAATAGAAATAGATTCACTATTCTTGGCATTGCCAATGTGTTCATGACCTTTAAAACTTATTTAACCACAAAAGTAACTGGCAAGCTGTAATCTATGCCTTTTTGATAATAGCCATCTTAACAGGTGTGGGCTGATGTCTCCTTAAGGTTTAAATTTGCATTTCCCTGATGATTAATGATGTTGAGCCTTTTTTTTTTTTTTTTTTTTTTTTAATATATATGCTTGTTGGCCCTTTGCCTGTCTCTTGAGACAAGTGTCTTTTAAAAGTGATTATACCCTTCTGTTTAACAGGTAATTCTATCACACAGAGATGCTGCTACTTTCAATATTGTTCTTTTCATGGATTAAATAGTGCATAATAATTTCTCTACTTAAATATTCACTCCATATGTGTTTAGTTTATAGTATAAATTTTCCAAATTGTACAATCTGGTAGTCCCATGTACATGATGGTCTTTTCTCATCCACATCTTCTAAAGAACCCCCTCCATGAAGGCTTCCACAAATACTAGGGCCATGTCATTCTGCAGAAAATTTCTTGCCAACTCCAGCCTTGACTAAACCCAGCATTATTTTTTCCATTCATCACTGCAGAGAAAATAGGCAAAAAATGTAAATTACAACACTGGGTAGAATGTTTTGTTTTTATTTCATTAATTTCACTGGGACACTCAAGGATGCTTGGCAACCTGTTAATGTGTCCCTAACTGAAACACTTTGTCAGCCAAGCGCGGTGGCTCAAGCCTGTAATCCCAGCACTTTGGGAGGCTGAGATGGGCGGATCACAAGGTCAGGAGATCGAGACCATTCTGGCTAACATGGTGGAACCCCGTCTCTACTAAAAATTCAAAACAAATTAGCCGGGCGTGGTGGCAGGCGCCTGTAGTCCCAGCTACTCAGGAGGCTGAGGCAGGAGAATGGCGTGAACCCGGGAGGCGGAGCTTGCAGTGAGCCGAGATTGCGCCACTGCACACCAGCCTGGGGGACAGAGCAAGAGTCCACCAAAAAAAAAAAAAAAAAAAAGATGAAACGCTTTGGCCACATCAGCTTTCATAAGTATTGTTTATTCTCATCAAGCCCTCAAGCCTATTTTAACTCTTTCCTTTAAAAAAGCAGCTTCGTTATGGTATAATTCACATGCCACAAATTATATCCTCTTAAAATTTGGTGAGTTTTGACAAATGTTTACTCATGGTTAATCAGTAAAACCACCAAAATATATGATGTTTCCATCAACTTCAATATTCTTTTCAGTAGTTTTGCAGTTGGCATCTCTTCCACTCGCCTCATTCTCTGGAAGCTACTAATCTGCTTTGGCTATCTAGTTCTGTATGCGGTTTGTCTTTTCTAGATTTAAATAGGAACAAAATTATACAGCTTTCGTTTTGTTTTTTCTTAGATTTTTTTTAAACTTAGAGTTGTTTTGAGATGCATCTTGCGGTTTCCATGCAGACGGCACAATCAACGACTCCCTCCAATGTCAAGTTTGGTTAGGATGTATAGACTGATGACACCACATGCCCCAAGAGAATATGACATTTGTTATTCACATAATGAGACTTTACGGGGAACTGTAGAGTCAGGGGATGACACAAATTTGTCCAGAATGATTTGAGCAAGGTAGCAAATGGTGACTTTGGTTTTTATTATTATTAGGCGGCACTAGCTGGGGTTTGCATGGTTTGAACTACTCACTGTCAGTAGGAGAGGTTGCATGCAGATATTGTCATCAGTTTGCCCAGATGTGGAGGCCGAAGGAGAAGATGTAGGTCGGGCTCGAAAACTCTCATGTATCAAATGTGAAGTCAGAATATACAAAAAACTAAAACAATTCAACAGTAAATAAAACAAATAATCCCATTTAAAAATGGGCAAAGGAAATAAGCAGACATTTATCCAAAGAAGATATATAAATGGCCAACAGGTATATGAAAAAATACTCATCATAACTATCATCAAGGAAATGCAAATCAAAACCGCGGTGAGATATCATCACAACCAAGGTAGAATGGCTGTTATTAAAAAGACAAAAAGTAACAGATAATGTCGAGGATGTGGAGAAAAAGGAATTCTTATACACTGTTGGTGGGAATGTAAATTAGTACAGCCACCATAGAGAACAGCATGGAGATTTATCAGAAGACTAAAAATAGAATTACAATAAGATCCAGCATTCCAACTCCTGGGTATTTATTCAAAGGAAAAGAAATCAATATCTCACAAAGACACCTGCACCTCCGTGTTTATTGCAACACTATTTACAATAGAAAAGATATGGAATCAACCTAAGTGTTCATCAGTGGATGATTGGATAAAGAAAACATGGTACATAAACACAATGGAATCCTATTCAGTCATAAAAAGAGTAAAATCATAAACCAGGCACAGAAAGACAAATATGGCATATTTTCACTTATACATGGGAGATAAAAAAGTGGATCTCATGGAGTTAGAGACTGGTTATGTTATGGGAATGGGGGATGAGGGAGGTTAGTTAACCCTTTTCCCATTTGCCAAGGGCAACTTACCAGGGGCACTTGGGGCTGCAGTGTTTACACCGAGAAAACTTTGCCGTGTAATATCTCACTTTTATTATTATTTTCACATTGTTCTAGTATATCGACTTTGGGAACAAAACACAGCATTGTATTTTTAGTAGTGGCAATTCCATTTACAAAAATATAGCAATTCTTGATTGCTGAAAACGTTAAATCCTAGAAAACATAGCATTCCTACGCGTGATGTTAACATCGATCTCTAGCAGTTGTTGGCTGAAGGTTCATTTCATGAATCCAGTTTCCTGAAAGAGATGACTCTGATGATTCAGATGATTCTTATGCTAGTTCTGTTTACAAATAACACCAATAACAGTTTTTACATCTTATGCTCACATTGAAAATCAGTCGGACTTGCTTTGTCCTCAAAGAGCGTATTTCTGTAAAATTAAATAAGCACTGGCAGCAAGCTGCACTTTTATTTTCTAAATGGTAAAAGTAGCGGGTACTAACATATATTTAGGTAGAAAAAAGAAGTTATTATGTTCAATAGCAGGGTAGGGTGACTATATTTAACAACAATGCGAAATCGATAAACTTTTAGCTAGACTTCTCAAGGAAAAAAATAAAATTAAAATTAATTTTTAAAACAGAAGCATCCAAGTTGTATGTGAGCAGTTTCTTCCTACTTATTGCTGAGTAGTAGATGATATTGGAAACAGACCATGAATTGTTTATCCAGTCAACTGAGAATGAATATTTAGCTTATTTGTAGTTCGATGCTATTAGGAATAATGCTACTATGACTGTTAGCATCAAAGTCTTTCTGTGGACGTGTTCCTATTTCTCTTAGGAATTTCTGTCCTAGGTATTTCACTAGGTCATATGGTAAAGGTATAGGTAATTTTATGAGAAATTGGCAAACTGTTTTCCCGTGTGGTTGTGACATTTTTACACTCTCACAAGAAAAATCTGACAGTTCCAATTTCTCCCCTTCATCACCTACATATGGTATTTTTAGATCTGTTTGTTTCTTGCTTTCAGACTTTCTAATGATTTAATGATAATCTCATTGTAGTTTTAATTTACATTTGTGCTGATGTGCGTCTTTTCATGCGCTAGTGATTATTAATATGACTTCATTTGTGAAACGTCTATTCCAATTATTTGCCCATTAAAAATTATATTATTGGACTTGAGTTGTGAGAGTTAATTATACTTAGAATACATAAACTTTGTGAGACACATAATTTCATTTGGTTAATTGTTATCTAATGTCTTTTAACAATGTTTTGTAGTTTTCTGTGTACAGGTTTTGCACATAATTTGTTAAATATATACCTAAGTATTTCATTTTTGATATGACTGTAAATGCTTCACAATTGAATTTCCATTAGGTTTTGGCTTGTATAAATCACACAGTTGGTTTCACATATTTCCCTTATTTTCAGTTCCTTGGTTAATGCTCTCATTATTTCCACCGGCTTTTTTGAAGAGTCTTTAAGATTTGCTACATCCAAGATAATTACATCTTCAAATAAAGACAGGTTCACTACTTTCTTGCTAGAGTATATAAAATTTCTTTTTCTTTATTTAGTTAATGGCTTGAACACCCAGTGCCATGTTAAAGAAAAATGTGTCTTAGAGGAAGAGCATTCAGTTTTTCATCAATAATTATGAAGTTAGCTGTCCTTTTGCTTTGTAGATGCCTTTTTGAGGTTAATTAATTAATTTTCTATTCCTAGTTTGCTGAAGTCTGTTTTTATAACTGTGTTTGTCACATTTTTTTCTGCATCCTTTGAAATTTTTTTCTTATTCTGTAAATATGGCGACTTGCATTAGTTGATTTTTTTTAGTACTGAATTTTCTTTCCATTCCTGGGATAAAGCTCAATTGGTTCTTATTTATTGTCTATTTTAGATATATGACCTGGTTTAATTTTCCAATATTTCTGTCAAGGATTTCTGCATTTATGTTTATGAGAGATATTGGTAATGTCTTTTCTGGTTTTAATAGCAGAATAATGTGTGTTTCATAAGATGAATTGGAAGATGTTCCTTCCTTTTCACTTTTTGGAAGAGTTTATGTAGTATTGGTTTTAGTTATTTATTATAAATTTGGTAGAATTTACCAGTGAAACTGACTGGTTTCAGAGTTTTCTTGTGGTGAGCTATTCATAATTAATTCCATTTTATTAATAGACTTGGCCTATTCATATTTTCTGTTTTGTACAATGTCCGTTTCAGTTATACATTTCAAGAATTTACCATTTTTCTTCAAGATTTTATATTTGTTTACTCAAAGTCTTTCATAGTATTTCCTTATTATGTTTTTAAAGTTTGTAGAATCTGTAATAATTTATATTATAAAATCCCTGACATTGTTAAATTCTGCCTTTTTTTCCTTGAGAAGTCTAGCTAAAAGTGTATCAATTTTATGAATCTTTACAAAAGAATAATCTTTTGGTTTCATTGATTTTCTTGTTTCCTCCTTTTTCTATTTCGATTATTTCTTTTTATGTTGTTACTTTCACTCTTTGACTTAGCCTTTGTTTAACTTTTAGTTTTTTTTTTTCTAGCTTCTTCAATGGGAAACTTAGGTTTGGGAAACTTTCTTATTTTATAGGATTATTTGAAGCTTTAAGTTTCCCTGTAAACATTAAGCTTTAGCTGAAAACTACCACTTTTATACTGTATTTTAATTTTTCATTCAGTCAACATATTTTTCTACTTCCCTTGTGGTTTTTTTTTCTTCTTCCTATGGACTATTTAGAAATGTGCTTTAAATTCCAAATAGGGGATTACTAGTTGTGTGTGCGTGTGTGTGTGTGTGTATGTGTGTGTGTGCATATATGTTTCAATTTTAACTCCACCATGCTCAGACTTCAATCATTTTAAATTTATGGAGACTTATTTCTCAGCTCAGCATGTGGTGAATCTTAATGAATGCCGCCTGGGCACTTAAAATTAATGTATTTTATCATTATGGAATATAGTGTTCTATAAATGCCAACTACGTTAATATTGCTGTTCATAGATGCTGTATTCTTGTTGATTTTCTGCCTACTTGTTCTAGCATTTACTGACTGAGGAGTCTTGGAATCTCTAAATATAATTGTGGGTTTATCTATTTCTCCTTGCAGTTCTATCAGTTTTTTTTTTTTAATGTGTGTGTGCTGAAGTTCTTGTATTATCAAGTGCATACACACTCACAATTGTTATAATAGAGTGACTCTTGTTTCCTTTTGAAATTCCCCTCTTTATCTTTGCTAATAGTTCTTGGCCTGGAGTGTACTTTGTCTGAGATTAATATTGTTTCTTTTCCTTTCTACAATTAACACTTAAATCATATGCTTTCTTTCTGTTGTTTTCTTTTAACCCCTTGTGAGATTTTATTTTTAAATTGTATTTCTTATAGAAAGAATGTAATTAGTAACAAGCCTGCACATGTATCCCTGAAACTAAAATACAAGTTTAAAGAAAGAATGTAATTACTTCTTTATTGTGTGTGTGTCCTGTCTGATCATCTGTGGTTTTATTGGCATGCTTATTTTCAGTAATAAAATCATGAATATGATTGGGTGCAACTCTACCGTCTTGCTATTTTTTTTTTTTTAATTCATCTTATTTGTTCTCTGTTTCTCCTCAGCTTTTCTGCCTTCTTTTAGATTCAGTGTTTAAATTTGCCATTTTATCTCTCTATTGCCTTATGAGGGATTCTTTCTACTTTATTTATTTTTGGGGACTTCTCTAGGGCTGCACTATCCAATTTGGTAGCCTCTGGCCACATATCACCTTGAGCTCTTGCAGTGTGGCTAATATAACTGAGCAATTCATTTTTAATTTTATTTCATTTTAATTATTTTAAATTTAAATTTAAAAAATGAAAGCAGTATAAAATAGTTTGCTATTAAGCACAATTTTATTGTTTTGTTAGGACTATATTTTATTTTAATTGTTGCCTTGTGTAAGATCTTTTTGTTATATTGTCCTATTCGTGTTGAGTGAGTGCGTAGTTTTTCCCATTACACATACACTAGTCACAGATGTCATCAGCATCAACGGATTGATTCAGTTTGAATAATCTTTTATAGACTGATATAGCATTGTTATTTGTTGATTTTTGTGTGTTTTTTTTGGAGTCAGCAACATTTGTGGTGATACCTCTGTAAATAGTAACAAATAATTACATAGAAATATTTATTATTTTAATCATAACATAATTAAATATTTTGTAATTTATAAAGTGTCTGCAAATCTTAAAATGTACAATGAAGGCACAGAATTGTGTGGAAATGCTAAAGCGAGAATGAAGACCCGAATTGCAAGGAACAAAGAGATCTGAAGAAGGCACATTGCAAATATCCTGAATGCCACTTGAAATTTTCTGTGACAGCAGAAAACCATGAAGTTGTCCGTTTGCTGTAAAACAAAAATTAAATGACAGTAAACAGGACAATATTAAGAGATGCTTTTAGTAAATCCAAAATGAATTTAATTGAAAGTGGATATTTTCCTCAAAAGTCAAAAAAGATTAATAAAGTTAGTCATCTGAAATCTGAAATAAATGCTTAAACAATGGGTAATGATTTTTCACAATGTCTGAATAGGTGACAACAGCCAGTTATATAATGGCTTGAATTTATGCGGGCATCTCCCTCTCTCTTTTTCTCACAGAGATAGAAAGATGGCAAAATAAATCATTATTTTGGCTATGAAGATATTTGGTTGGAAAAGTATGAGAAAGAGACCAAAAATTATCTTACAAAATGCAAAAGAGAGAGATTTTCAATAAAGTTCCCAGACAACTTTCCATGGGATGCAACACCTTTCTAATGATATTGGAGATCAATTAATTCAAAATTAGAACCATTAAAAATGTATTTCTCTCCCGGGCATAATGGCTCATGCCTGTAATCCTAGCACTTTGGGAGGCCCAGGGGGGCAAATCATTTGAGGTCAGGAGTTTGAGACCAGCCTGACCAACATGGTGAAACCTGTCTCTGCTAAAAATACAAAAATTGGCTGGGCATGGTAGTGCATGCTTGTAATCTCAGCTACTTGGGAGGCTGAGGCAGGAGGATCACTTGAACCCAGGAGGCAGAGGCTGCAGTGAGCCAAGATCAGCCACTGCATTCCAGCCTGGGCGACAGGGCGAGACTCCGTCTCAAAAAAAAAAAAAAAAAGTATTTATTTAGCCTTTTGTGATTCGTGTACAATAATATAAAGGACACTGTCTGATTCATAGTTTGGGAATGTTTTGTTTCAAAAGACTGAAGTTTATGAAAAAGAAAAATCACCTGGCAGTGTAATGTCAAATTCATGGTATTACTGGAAAGGAATCCTGATCTAGACCCCAAGAGAGGGTTCTTGAATCTCACACAAGAAAGAATGCACACGAATCCATAGAGTAAAGCGAAAGTAAGTTTATTAAGAAAGTAAAGGAATAAAGAGAATGGCTATTCCATAGACAGAGCAGCGGCATGGGCTGCTGGACTGAGTGTACTTACAGTTATTTCTTGATTATAGGCTATACAAGGGGTGGATTATTCATGAGTTTTCCAGGAAAGGGGTGGGCAATTCCTGGAACTGAGAGTTCGTCCCCTTTTAGACCACGTAGAGTAACTTCCGGACATTGCCATGGCATTTGTAAACTGTCCTGGTGCTGATGAAAGTGTCTTTCAGCAGCTAATGCATTATAACTAGCGCATAATGAGCAGTGAGCACAACCAGAGTCACTTTCCTCCCATCTTGGTTTTGGTGGGTTCTGGCCAGTTTCTTTACTGCAACCTGTTTTATCAGCAAGGTCTTTGTGCCCTGTAGCTTGTGCTGACCTCCTATCTCATCCTGTGACTAAGAATGCCTAACCTCCTGGGAATGCAGCCCAGCAGGTCTCAGCCTCATTTCACCCAGACCCGTTCAAGATGGAGTCGCTCTGTTGAAAGGCCTCTGACAAGGAGGGTAGAGATCAAGGAGAAATCACACCCAGGCAGGGTTGAGTCTACGGCTCTTTGTTGTTTTTCCAGTGTCCCAAATGGAGCTCTGGAGAAAGAAGGTTTCAAAACACAGATATTGCATGGGGTTTCCTGACATTATTGGGAATCCTCAGTCACTCGGATGTATGAAACCAACTTACTGTAATATTAAAGCAAAAGCAAACAACAGAAACTGAATGAAAACCTTGCAATCTGTCCATCTTCTCTAAGTTTTCACTCCCTAACAGGACACAGAACCTGGAGTCCTCTGGTCATTACTCCCCCTACACCCCCCAACAATTAACCTGTGAATGTCGAGCACATTCTCACCTGGTTACTCTGTTTCATTAATTTCCTCCATTGTTTTGTTAAACACTCCTGCAAACAAACAAGCTCTCCCTTTCTCTTAAAAATGCCAGAGACATCTACCTGATTTATCATTGGAATGACTTTCTCTCTGAAAATAACTGCTCCCCCCACCGCCCCCGCCCCGTTATTCTCCCGCATTTTTAACTATTGGTCCAGGAAATTGAGTCTATATTTTCTTTGTAATGACATTTGCCAGACCATGACTCTTGTAGCCTCTTCTAAAATCTCCACTATTCTAAAATTGAACATTTGGCCACATAACTATCTACACATCCTTTCCACCATTTTATCCACCAATACTCTTTCAATGGTGTTAATTTTGAATTGGTGAATCTCCAGTACCATTAGAAAGGTGTTGCATCTCATGGGAAATTGCCTGGGGACTTCACTGAAAGTTTCTCTTTTGCATTTTGTAAAATAATTGTTTAGTGCCTTTCTCATACTTTTCTAACCAAATATTTTCATAGCCAAAATAATGATTTATTTCTTCCATTTTTCTATCTCTGTGTATATGTGTGAGAGAAAATTGTGGACACAAATTCAAGCCATTATATAAGTGGCTGTTGTCATATGCTCAGACCCTGTGAAAAATCATTACACATTGTTTAAGCATTTGTTTCAGATTTCAGATGACTAATTCTATTGATCTTCTTTGACTATTGAGAAAAAAACCACTTATAGTTAAATTCATTTTGGATTTACTAAAAGCATCTTTTAAGAGATACCATCTAACGCCAGTCAGAATGGCTATTAATAAAAAGTCAAAAAAAAACAGATGCTGGCAAGGTTATGGAGAAAAAGGAACACTTATACACTGTTGATGGGAGTGTAAATTAGTTCAACCATTGTGGAAGACAATGTGGCAATTCCTCAAAGACCTAAAGGCAGAAATACCATTCAACCCAGCAATTCCATTACTGGGTGTATACCCAAAGGAATATAAATTATTCTATTATAAAGACACATGAACACGCATGTTCACTGCAGCACTATTCACAATAACAGAGACATGGAATCAGCCTAAATGCCCATCAGTGATAGACTAGATAAAGAAAATGTGGTACATATGCACCGTGGAATACTATGCAGCCATAAAAAAGAATGAGATCAAGTTCTTTGCAGCAACATGGATGGAGCTGGAGGCTATTATCCTAAGCAAACTAACGCAGGAACAGAAAGCCAAATACTGCATGTTCTCACTTATAAGTGGAAGCTAAATTATGAGAACACATGGGCGCACAGAGAGGACCAACATACATTGGGGCCTTTTGGAGGGTAGAGGGTGGGAGAAGGAAGAGGATCTGGAAAATAATTAATGAGTATTAGGCTTAATACCTGAGTGATGAAATAATTGTTTCAACAAACACCCATGATACAAGTTTACCTATGCACTTGTACCCTGGAACTTAAAGGTTTTTAAAAAAATTCCAGTTTACTGTCATTTAATTTTTTTACAGCAAAAAAACAACTATTGTTTTTTCCTGTCACAGAAAATTTTAAGTGACATTCAGGAAATTTACAATGTGCCTTCTTTAGATCTCTTTGTCCCTTGCCATTTTGGTCTTCATTCCAGCTTTTGCTAAACCCTAGCTCCAGGTTTCATGAACAACCATCACAGTAGGTCCTCCACGTTTCTTTCCTGGTGAGCTCACCTTTGTGTCCCTCTGAAGCCACCTAGAATCCTCTCATCTTGCAATGACTAAGTCTAGACTTCCTGTTCTTCATAGTCTAGAAATTTGACATTTGCAGTCCACAGACCCAAACATTCACACTGTTTAGGAAACGGATGCGTATGTCAGAAATAAAGCACGTCAGACTCCACCTCCAAACCTACTTCTCTGGGATATCCCCCTACCAGGGGTTGATTTAGTTGGTCGTCAGCGATCTCTGGCATTCTTTCTCCTTTCATAACTTTGCACGTCATTCCAGTGTGCATCCGAAATTGAGAAACCAGAGCCCAAACCACCAAACATACTTGTCCTAGGTTCCATTGCTTCTCAGAGAGCCTCCCTACTGGAAAGGCGTCTTAGATATATCTTCTCATGAGGTTAAATGTCAGTCCTGAAGTTGGTATAAATGAATCACTAACTTTAAAATATCTGGAACTATTGCAGATCACTGAAGTTTTGTTCAAGCAATCCTATAGCTACCTCTACTAGGCAGCTGCCAATTCTCTTCATAAACACAACCAACCTTCACCTTGAATTCAGGCTTGATAAGGGATTTACAATGAACTCCTCTTCAGTCAGTAGAGTAGTTCTTTGCTGAATACAGTAAACCTGTCGACACTGAAAACGTTCTACAAAGAAGGAAATGACAGACACTGGGGTCTACTTGTGGGGGAAGGATGGGAGGAGGGAGAGGAGTGGGAAAGATAACTATTGGGTACTGGGCTTAAAACCAGGGTGATGAAATAATCTGTATGACAAACACCTGTGACACATGTTTACCGATGTAACAAACCTTCCCATGTACCCCCAAACCTAAAATAAAAGTCGAAAAAAAGAAAATGTTCTATTACTTTAAGAAAAAACTCTGATTCCAACTTATTGTTACATTTTAATACTATTAAATTTATTTATAAATAAATAGTATTAAAAATAATACTATTAAATTTATTTATAAATAAATAGTATTAAAAATAATACTATTAAATATTCTAGTACTCACAGTCTGTTTATTTGTGAGAAAATGACTTTGTTTAAAGTACTTGGTATTTCTTCAAATGTTACACATAACTAAGATTTAAATCAGCAGCCCCCAACCTTTTTGGCACCAGGGACTGGTTTAGTGGAAGACAAATTTTTCCACAGACAGTGGTGGCGGGGTTGTAGGGGATGGTTTTGGGATGATTCAAGCACATTACATTTATTGGGCATTGATTTCTATTATTATTCCATTGTAATATATAATTAAATAATTATACAACTCACCATCATGGAGAATCAGTGGGAGCCCAAGCTTGTTTTCATGCAACTAGACAGTCCCACCTGGGGGTGATGGGAGACAGTGACAGATCATCAGGCATTAGATTCTCATAAGGAGCATGCAATTTATTTTTTTTATTTATTTTTATTTTTTTTTATTATACTTTAGGTTTTAGGGTACATGTGCACAATGTGCAGGTTTGTTACATATGTATCCATGTGCCATGTTGATTTCCTGCACCCATTAACTCGTCATTTAGCATTAGGTATATCTCCAGATGCTGTCCCTCCCCCCTCCCTCAACCCCACAACAGTACCCGGACTGTGAGAGCATGCAATTTAGATATCTCTCATGCACAGTTCACAATAGAGTTCTCGCTCCTATGAGAATCATGCCGCTGCTGATCTGACAGGCGGCAGAGCTCAGGCAGTGATGAGAGAGATGGGGAGCGGCTATAAATACAGATGAAGCTTTGCTTGCTCAATCACGGCTCACAGGCCATGGACGAGTAGTGGTCCATGGCCCAGGGGCCAGGGACCCCTGATTTAAAGCATCCCTGTATCTTAAATATTGTGCAAATAGCACATGTCTAAGGTTTGGTTCTCAAGCAACAGGACCTGGGCTGAGTATTCTTGTTTGGTGAGGTACTGAGCAAATGCTCTCAGGAGAAACCCATAAAAAGCAAAGACAAGCAGGTGGAGAAGACCAGGAGTCCTCAGTTTGATCCTGCGGGGAGCGGTACAGCCTAAGTGGTCCCAGAGGGTATTTCCTCACCCAGAGCAAATGAAGCAGAGCTGCACTGGTCAGGTGTTTCCTAGCAGTTGACTTAGGATGTGTGCAGGAATATCAACTCCCAGGCATCTCCAGGTGAGGTAGAAGCAAATAAATGGTTCTCTGAAAAAGAGTGCGGGTATGAATTTGTAGCAGCAATAGCACAGCATCTCTATAAAGAGGATTTGCATGGAGAACCCAGTATGTAGTGGCATGAAAATAGTCTATTTTCAGCCTCACTTTTCTGTGATCTGTAAAACTCTACCTGTACACAGGCTCTTGACTGACTCTGGAATAAAATGCCATTTACTCCCCACAGTTTCTCTTCCTCCAGGCTACTCTACTGCCTTCTTCCTATGCCTTCACTTGTTACTTCGAGTTTGTCACAAGCAATTAATTTCTGTCTCTGAAAGTAACCCTGTTTAATTCACCAAGGAGCCATGGCTCTTCACAGCATTTTAGCCTTACAATTAACGCATAGTTTTTTAATGGGTTTATAATCTGCTTCCTCTCAAGAAGAAGAAAAATCAGAATGAAAACCTCCTGCAACTATTCATGGTATTTTTAACAGGCTCGGGGAAAGAAAAGCTACCATAGAAATACAAATTGGCCAATGTGTGTCTTTAATTATATATAACAAATAAATATATATATAAATATTTAAACATATATATATATATTTTACAACCAAAACCTCCATTGTCCATTTATATCTTCTTTTATGCCCCAAAAAAGAATATAGAAGAAAAAGTTTTGACAACTGATATTTGATTTCAAGGTTTTATTTGACCAGGTGTGGTGGCTCACCCCTGTAATCCCAGCACTTTGGGAGGGCCAGTCAGGCGGAAGACTTGAGGTCAGGAGTTCGAGACCAGCCTGGCCAACATGGTGAAACCCTATCTCTACTAAAAATGCAAGAATTAGCCAGGGCGTGGTGGCACACACCTGTAGTCCCAGATGGGAGGCTGAAGCAGGAGAATTGCTTGAACCCAAGAGGCGGAGGTTGTAGTGAACCGAGATTGCGTTACTAACCTCCAGCCTGGGCGACAGAGCAAGACTCCATCTGAAAAATAAAAAAAAAATTTAACTTAATTTATTCACCTTCACTCTGGGCTTTTTTCCATGTAAGTAATGTCTCTTCATTCTTTTTATTTAAAATCTGCTCTGTCTTCATGTTTAGGAAACCCTCCAATGACATATATTCCTCGTTTTATTTTTATACTCACTTTCCACATAGAGCAACAGATTTGCTTTACAATTCTACCTATTTAAATTGCAGGTTATTATGAAAGTTAGACCAGACTAGAGATTCTCAGACTTTGCAGCATGTAAGAATAAACTGGGTGACCATTTTGCTTGCAGATTCTGTGACCTCATGTCGAGGAAAACTGGTTCAATCAGTTTGGGTAGGAATGAGGATGGGTCTATTTAACAGATAGTCCCAGGTGATTGTGCAGCCAGTTGCTCACGGTGCAAATACTAAGACTTGCTGTGAGGTGATCAGTCCTAGGAAGACAGAGGATCGTCTAACTTGTTTGCATTTTCTTAGTTGCATCAGTGGATGCTAAAATAACTTTTTTTTTTTCCTGTAAACTGACCATGGATAATCAATGATTCCCTCATTTTTATGAAATCATACAGAGCAAAACAGTAAAAGCCTTTCATTTCCCATTTGAAAGTAAAGGTCTGGGTCAGGTTCTCCTGCCCTGATAAATGTGTGGCCTGCCTACCTTCACTACTTTCCACATTTTCTGAATCTTATGGCATTTGTGCTTTGGCATAGTGTTGCACGAAATGATAATGTGTCCTGTTGCTTTCCAAACTTTTCACCTTTCAGCCTTATTATCTTCTGTACTGTATTTTGTTTTACTGATAGCCCACTCATGGATAACTTGCTTACACCCCCACCCTGCCCATGTGACCAGGTGAACTCTTATTCATCCCTCAAAAACCTGAATAGCTAGTACCATCTCTGGAAAGTTTTTTTCTTATACGTATCTCTTATATCCATCCATCCCTGTGTACCTCTTTTTTTTTTTTTTTTTGCCTCTGTACTGTCTCTATACTTTAAGTACTTCCGTGTCTGCACACACTCATTGAACATGCACTTGCTCATCCTCCCTCTTAGACTGCAAGAGATGTTGGAGGGGACATTAGAATATTGCCTGGAACATGATAGGGACATACATTTTTAGTTGAATTTATCTAAATCATCATGCAGTAAACTGTTTTCAGACATTGCTAAATGTCCCCCCCCACCCCCCGCCCCGGGGTAAAATCACTCCCAGTGGGGGACATTTGACAATGTCTGAAAACAGTTTTGGCTGTCACAGTTGGGAGAGTGGACACTACTGGGGTCCAGTGTGTAGAGACAGGGGGTGATGTTAAAAATCCTACAATGCACAGGACAGTCCCCATAGCAAACAATCACTGGGTCCAAAATGTCACCTGGGCCAAAGGTGAGAAACCCTACTCGCATTGTGTGCTTTCTGATGGAAAGCTCTACACAACTTATAAGTTACATTACAAGTCATATAGTTTAAGATTTCTGCAAAGTAGTTAATTATACACCCAGACTAGTGACCAGACAATATGGCAAAGTCAATCTTATTAAATGAGTTGATGCTTGGTGATAGATTGATCAATTGCATAATTGAAGAGTTAATTTTTTTTTGTAAAAATTTTATGTGAGGTTTTGAAGGCATATGTGGGCTATGTGCTGGAAAAATCTCATCCACTGCCTTCATTTCCAAAATAAAAACATGGTGAATTTTGTCTGATATAGTTCATTCCTCCCTCATAGTCTTATGTCATGTTAGAAACAAATCCAAGGATATTTCTTCCATATGCCATGTTCTCACCCACTTGAGTGAGAAGAATAGTACAAAATTTTTCCTTGTGGTTTTTTTGTTGTTGTTGTGTGGGGTTTTTTTGTTTGTTTGATTTTTTTTTTTTTTTTTTTTTGCTTTTGTTGATTCTAGATCCTTTCTGTCAAAGTGAAGAATGGACCAAAAGGGAAAATACAGCAAGTATTTCCATGGAACAACCCAGGGCTGTGTTGGAAATGGGAAAAGTCTGCCATTATGGTGATACAGTTCTACAGTCCTCACGGAACAACACGGGCAAAAGTAATTTGTGTTTATTTATCCTGCCATTATTCACAAAATTTGAAACACTTGTAACATGTAAAACTTGAGCTACACCAATTGCCGAGAGATGTATACACCCAGACTTCTAACATGCTTGAAGGTAAGCAGGTGATGTGTGTGACTAAGAGAGGAACCATCTGAGCTCTCACAAATCACACAGATCAGAGAAAGAATGAGAGACTCAATCCTTATATTAAATTCAATGTGCTGATGAGAGAGGATACCTAATCTAGCCTGGTGGGTCAGAGAAGTTTTGCAGAAATGAGGGATGAAGAAACAGCATGCAGAAAAGGTGGAGTGTAGCCTTGAGTAGAAGTTGAGTGTGAGAAAATAGCCAAGCTGTTATTAAACAATAAGAAATGTTCTCTATGAGAGAAAGCTCAACATGTTTTAACGGAAAATCAGGCAAAATCATATCCCATATGGCTGGTGCTTAGCATGAGAGAGAGGTAGGAGAGAGCAAGAGGGATAATTATGAGATGGGAGCAGCAGGCAGAGGACTTTGTTGTGGCCCAGCAGATCCAATAAGGTATTTAGAATTCATATGAAAAGCAATGTGGACATTTTTAGCCTGGGAGTGGTGAGATTCGTGTTCTGTTTTGGAAGGATAACTCTGGATACATAGTGTTGTCTGGTTTGGAAGGGAAGCAAGATGGTACCAATGAGAAAAGAGTGGATGCTCTTTTTAGCATCAACCAGGCTTCCTCTGATCTTTGCAGCCTTCTTGTAGTGGTAATGGAGACATGGTAGTGGTTTGGGTGCATGTGTATCATGGGTGGGTATGGTTGGAAATGGATGCGTTCAAGTGGTATTTACCAAGTGGAATTGACAGGACATGCTGACACACAGGATCTCAGAGGAGGGAAGAGAGCAGAGTCCAGGATTAATCTTGTGTGCTTTTTGCTTGGAAAGGGATAGTGAAGACATGAATTGAGAACTGGAGTGGCAATGATCACTAGTGATATGCTGGCAAAGAGATGATGCACTTGGTCATGATGAGTTAAAGGTGATGAAGGCATCCAAGTTAGGATGTCCTCCAGGTGGTGGAAAAGGAAGTTTTTAAAATGTTGTGTGGATACAAATGAGATTGTACTCAGCCTTAAAACAGGAGAAAATTCTGTCATTTGCAACAGCATGAATGAAACTGGAGGACAGAATGTTAAGTGAAATAAACCAGGCGTAGAGGAACAAATACCACACAATCTTACTTATATGTGAAATCCAAAAAAGTAAAACTCACAGAAGTAGAGAATGGAATGGTACTTACCAGGAGCTGGGTGGGAGGCTTAGGAGATGTTGGTCAAAGCATACAAAGTTCCAATTAGATGAGAAGAACAAGTTTGAAAGATCTATTGTACAGCATGCTGGCTATAGTTAATCATAACATAATGCATCTGTCAAAATTGCTAAAACAGTAGATTTGAAATGTTTTCGCCACAAATGATAGGTTTTTAAAGTGGTGAATATGCTAATTAGCTTCATTTAATCATGTAATATATCATGTTTTATATGTGTGTGTGTATCTATATCTATCTATATATAGATATTAAGACCTCAAATTGTACCCTATAAATATATACAATTATTATTTGTCAATTAAAACAAAATAATACCTTAAAAGGCTCTGAAACTGTAACTTGAGGTTTGAAAATGATATCAACTTTCCTTTTCTTCATGTAATTTTTTAAATGTTTTCTCTAGAGATTGTCATCATCTTAGGGGAAGAGACCTGGATTTGCCAATTTCTCATAAAAGTACTTGAACTTGAGGAAGACAACTGAAAAATATTACCTGTTATTTCCTATCTTGAAAATAGACTTGAAACAGAACCCTGCCATTCTTGGCCAGGCGTGGCAGTTCATGCCTGTAATCGCAGCACTTTAGGAGGCCAAGGAGGGCAAATCACTTGAGCTCACAAGTTCAAGACCAGCCTGGGTAACGTGGCGAAAACTTGTTTCTTACAAAAAATACAAAAAATTAGCTGAGCGTGATGGTGCTCATCTGTAGTCCCAGCTACTTGGAAGGCTGAGGTGGGAGGATGGCTTGAGGCTGGGAAGTGGAGGTTGCAGTGAGCTGAGATGGCTCCACTGCACTCCAGCCTAGGTGACAGAGTGAGTCCTTGTCTCAAAAACAAAACAAAACATTCTACCATTCTTTACATCCTTCCAGAGCAATTGATTGCTCAGCACTAGGATTAGACAAGATAACTTTGTGGTCATATTTGATCAAGATGAGCAGTATTTCTTCAGTAAAAGGCGTTTCTGCATTATTTGATTGGCCCTAACTATTTAGCAATTACGTCTTTCATTTAGCCTGTATTCACTGCACTGTATGTTCTTAGGAAAATGTGTGTTGTTTGCATATTCTTTCCAAACACTATTGAATAAATGGTGCTGGGGAAACTGGCCAACCATATGCAGAAAGCTGCAACTGGATCCCTTCCTTACACCTTATACACAAATTAATTCAAGATGGATTAAAGACTTAAATGTTAGACCTAAAACCATAAAAACCCTAGAAGAAAACCTAGGCAATACCATTCAGGACATAGGCGTGGGCAAGGACTTCATGTCTAAAACACCAAAAGCAATGGCAACGAAAGCCAAAATTGACAAATGAGATCTAATTAAACTAAAGAGCTTCTGCACAGCAAAAGAAACTACCATCAGAGTGAACAGGCAACCTACAGAATGGGAGAAAATTTTTGCAACCTACTCATCTGACAAAGGGCTAATATCCAGAATCTACAATGAGCTCAAACAAATTTACAAGGTTTGAATATTTTAAGACAGGGGTGTTTTGTCCTATTACTTTATTAACTCTTATATGAGTAGGCTAATTTTCCAAAAACTGGGTACTGTATACAGTTGGACTGCAAATAATAATAGTAATCGTTATTATTATTATATTTCTGGAAAGATATTTTGAGTGCTTAGGGGGGAAAATTATGTTGGCATGCAGCTGCATTAGTCTTAGTACCTAAAAAGGGAAAAAGATGCTTCAATTATTCATTTCAAATACTCTTATGAGATGAAGAAGACAGGAGATCTGGGTTCAAACAGCAGCACACCTGACAATTTGGGCCTGGATTATTATTTGTGTGGCATGAGACAGTCCCATGCACTGTGAGATGTTTATCAGCCTTCGTGCCCTCCACCCACTAGAAGCCAACAGCACCCCTCACTCTGAGCCTTGCCAAGGAAAAACGTCTCAAGATTAAAGTTAAAGATGATGAAGGCATCCAAGTTAGGATGTGCTCTAGGTGGTAGAAAAGGAGATTAGAATGACGTATACATACACAATAGGATTTTATTCAGCCTTAAAATAGAAGGAAATTCTGTCATTTGTAACAGTATGGATAAAGCTGGAGGAGCTTATGCTAAGTGAAACAACCCAGGAGTAGAGAGACAAATACCACATAATCTCACTTACATGTGGAATCTAAAAAAGTCGAACTCATAGAAGTAGAGAGTAGTGACTGGGGGGATTGCCAGATTTAGCAAATATGGCAAGTTAATTTTGATTTGCAGAAAAAAATGAGTAATTATTTAGTGTAAGTATGTCCCTTGCAATATTTTGTGTGGAAAGCCTGCCTGGTGTATAAACGTCACCTCCAGTGTGCTCTTCTTATTTCTGTCTTCTTAAATTTACAAATACCTCGGGATCTCAGGCTTTGCAGGGAGACATGGCATTTTGCATTAGGAGAGTACTCAATGCTGTTCTACCTGTATATTTTTAGGTAGAATCACAAATTCAGAACAATCTATCTCAGGGGCCCACATTGTCCCCATTTATTGTTAATTGCATATTTTCCACCTTCCTCCATCTACGAAACTCAAGACAGTGTTAAACACTGACATGTGCTAAATGCATCTATTACTTGAGTAGGATGCTGTATTGCAAATTTCTCAATGCCCCTTTAGAATTCCTCTTGTGGGAAAGAACTGAAAGTTCTAATTATACTTTATGGGCTTGATGAATCTCTTGTCTGTAGCAGTTTTTCCTCCAGGTTATTTCTGCTTGGAAATCTTAAGTTGGTAAAAAAATAGTGTACTCTTCTGCTTGAGGAACTGAGTGGCCTTTATCTTCCAGCCTGCTGGTCCTAATTTAATTTCCTGGTGCAAAGGGTCATTTTTGGCAGTGAGACTAGACTGCACTGGCAATGGATAATACCTCCTAACACAACCGCCAGCAGACCCACAAAATTAAAAGGAGGCATTTCACAGGTTATTTCTGGTAAGTTTTAGAGCTGATGAAAACCTCAAGTAGCTTTTACTCAGAGATTAATGCATAAAATAGATGCATAAAAGTTGCAATGGGTTTATAAACTAAGTACACGGATCTGTGTGTTCCTTTTAAAAAAAAATTGGGTCTACCTCTATTGCCTCAGACTCTGAACATGGAAAGAACTCAATAAATGCTAATCGCTAAAGGGAGGTTAAAATAGAGTGTCTCCACCTTAACCAGAAGCTTATACTTTTCTACTGGTGAATCATGTCACTCTTAGCCTTTTTCCTGTTTTCTTTCTATAAAATAAATTGTCCTCATCTGTGATAGTGATAATGGTAATGATGGTGCTGGTGGGGACGCTGATGATGGTGATGATAATGGTGATGGTGATGATGACAATGATGGTTATGGTAATGATGGTAATAATGATAGCAATGATGGTGATAACAGTGATGATAATGGTGATGATGGTAATGATGTTGATGATGATGGTGATGATTATGATGGTGATGATGGGGATGATGATGATCGTGATGATGGTGATGATGATAATGATGATGGTGATGGTGATGATGATGATGGTGATGATGATGGTGTTGGTGATGATGGTGGTAATGATGATAAAGATGATGATGATGATTTTATCTCTGTTCTACTTATTTATTTTAAATTTTAACAAGCTTTTAGTAAGTGTTCTTCACTAAGATTGTGATCAGCTTAAATCACTCCATGAACAAGTCTAAAATCTTTTTAAGAAAACAAGACGTCACATACACAAAAAGATGAGCAACACTGTGAGTAACAAGTAATTGAGAAACAGCCTTGAGGCTAAGGGAAATGCCCTGTAAGTTTCCTGTATCTGGGCTCTCCCATATGTATCAGTACTAACTCACATTATACTCTAGTACTCTAGTTTCAGTATTTTATCTCTCCTTTGTAACACATTCTTTTTTTTTTTTCAGAGGGAATTTTGCTCTGTTGCCCAGGCAGTGGCACGATCTTGGCTCACTGCAACCTCCTCCTCCCGAGTTCAAGCGATTCTCCTGCCTCAGTCTCCTGAGTAGCTGGGATTACAGCTGTTGTACCACCACATCGAGCTAATTTTTTTTTTTTTTAGTAGAGACGGGGGTTTCACTATGTTGGCCAGGCTGGTCTCAAACTCCTGACCTCAAGTGATCCACCAGCCTCGGCCTCTCAAAGTGTTGAGATTACAGGCGTGAGCCACCGTGCCCAGCCTGTAACACTTTCTTTCATGAGGCTTATTCGTCCCTGATGGGAAACCACTCTCCTTTCTCTAGCAAATAATGACTACCTGTAATGACTACCCTCTAGCTGTAATGACTTCGCCCCTTCCTCACCTTTATTTAAATCCTGTCTGTCTTTCAAAAATGCCTCTTCGACATCTGCGTCCTCTGATTTCTCCAACCCACATTGATCTCCTTTCCCTTAGGACATACTATTATCGGGGTCTAGTTTGTGATGGAATTACAAACTAATTTACCTTGCTACTCAGCAATTCCATGAACATATGTGTTGCTTTAACCGTCTAATATAACACACACAAATGGGCAACTGGTTTGGTTGACCAGAAGAATCAGAAAGAGAAAAAAACCTATGTGTTTATACTTGTAACTTTTAACCAATAGATGTAAACAATTTTTTAAAAATCAGCCTCATAACGAAATTTAGGGTATAATACAGCAGAAATGAATGAAAAGCAACAATGAAGCAATTCCTCCCCTGCTCCCACCAAATCTGCACCCACCAAATCAAAGCTATTAACAACATATTGATAAACGTCAATACTTTGATCACTCTATATGATTGATTGCCTTTCTGAAGGCTTACTTTTCCTTTACTATATTAAAAAATTGTTTTTCAGGCTTCAAAAAATTCAATTATACTTAAAAATTCTAATAACCCTTCTAGTAGTAGCATATTCATATTTTATTTTTTAAATATTCTTCTAAGTAAATAATGTAAAAAGAGGAGAAAACAAAAGAAAGGGGAGAGTAACAGCACTAAGTCATCAATATTTACCTCTCAGTGTTGACTGGGGCACAATTATCTTTGTTTTTATTCAGCTAAAAAAGAAAAAAATGTTAATTATTTTTCTTTTCACTTTTATTGTGTGATCCACAGCACAGAGTCAACACTCCTTGGACATCTGCCCACTCTGTTTCCAGCGTTGGGCAAACACTTGAGCCACTAACTTGGAGCAGAGGACACCTCTGCCCTGGAATGCAGCAGGCAAGCGGATCCCTGCATGGAGAGATGGGCACTGTTTGAAAGTTACTTGGCTTAATAAGCTATTGGGTAGTAAATGCCAGTCAAGGTGACATCTGATACCAAGTTTTGAAAAAGAGAGTGAAGTAGCCCCAGTGGACATGAGGCAAAGGTATTTTCTACTTCTGGGAGGGAGGGGTGAAAGGAGACAGTAGAGAAGGAAACTGGGTAAGAGAAGAATCAAAGGAAGATGAACATCGGGTGCTGTTGTGTGGGTGTGTGGTTTGTATGGCAGAAAACCCCACATGGATGAGATATTGGGATTTTGAGAAGAGATATTTGTAAAATGCAGTGTTATTTACTTATTAAATATTTTCTACTTTTATTTGGGATTCAGGGGAGTACATGTTCAGATTTGTCACATGGGTATATTGCCTGATGCTGAGGTTTGAGGTACAATTTATCCCGTCACTCAGGTAGTAAGCATAGTACCCAATAGTTAGTTTGTAACCCTTGTCACCCTTCCTTCTTACTCTTTCTAGTAGTCACCAGTGTCTATTTTTGCCATCTTTATGTCCGTGAGTACGCAATGTTTAGCTCCTACTTAAAAGTGAGAACATACAGTATTTGATTTTCTATTCCTGTGTTAATGCTTTTAAAATAGTGGCCTCCACCTGCATTCATGTTGCTGCAAAGGAAATGTTTTTTTTTATGACTGTGTAGTATTCCATGGTATATATGTACCAGGTTTGCTTATGCAATCCATTATTGATGGGGATCTAGGTTGATTTCATATTTTGGCTATTGTGAATAGTGCCACAATGAACATGGAAGTGCAGATCTCTCTTTGACGTACTGGTTTCATTTGATTTGTTTGAAGACATGGTAAAGAGTTTGTGAATTGGATCTACTTCTAGTGATTTGGGTGACACAAATGCTACTGTTGCTGATCTTTTTGTTTTGGAGCCATTTTCAGAATTTGCCAGATTCTTGTAACAGTTGTGATTCAATTTTACAAAGCCTAGTTCAATGAATAGAATCATTAAGATGTTACTCCTAAAAGAGGTAAGTGATGCCTTACGTCAGCTCTATGTTGGTCCTCTGTTTAAGGATGATGTTTAAGGATGGCCAGCCCTAAAAGGATGAGCAACCACTTGCCTGGATAATTTGTAATAGGTCCTCAGAAACCCCACTTGCCTTCCAGTTTTGTCGATAGCTATGTAATATATCTTCTCCTCATTCAAGGGAACCACTGGCCTGTCCGCTCCATCCTGTCACCTCTGATGATCTGCAAACTTCAGACCTCCAGGAACTTTGGAGCAGGTCACAGGTAACAAACTCCATTCTCAGCACTTTGTCTGATTATTAAGAAACAAAACAATAACAACAATAACAAAACAAGGACTCTCAGCTGAATTTCAGATAAACAATGAACACTTTTTTTTTATTATACTTTAGGTTTTAGGGTACATGTGCACAATGTGCAGGTTTGTTACATATGTATCCATGTGCCATGTTGATTTCCTGCACCCATTAACTCGTCATTTAGCATTAGGTATATCTCCTAATGCTGTCCCTCCTCCCTCCCCCAACCCCACAACAGTCCCCGGAGTGTGATGTTCCCCTTCCTATGTCCATGAGTTCTCATTGTTCAATTCCCACCTACAAGTGAGAACATGTGGTGTTTGGTTTTTTGTCCTTGCGATAGTTTACTGAGAATGATGTTTTCCAGTTTCATCCATGTCCCTACAAAGGACATGAACTCATCATTTTTTATGGCTGCATAGTATTCCATGGTGTATATGTGCCACATTTTCTTAATCCAGTCTATCGTTGTTGGACATTTGGGTTGGTTCCAACTCTTTGCTATTGTGAATAGTGCCGCAATAAACATACGTGTGCATGTGTCTTTATAGCAGCATGATTTATAGTCCTCTGGGTATATACCCAGTAATGGGATGGCTGGGTCAAATGGTATTTCTAGTTCTAGATCCCTGAGGAATCGCCACACTGACTTCCACAATGGTTGAACTAGTTTACAGTCCCACCAACAGTGTAAAAGTGTTCCTATTTCTCCACATCCTCTCCAGCACCTGTTGTTTCCTGATTTTTTAATAATGGCCATTCTAACTGGTGTGAGATGGTGTCTCACTGTGGTTCTGATTTGCATTTCTCTGATGGCCAGTGATGATGAGCATTTCTTCATGTGTTTTTTGGCTGCATAAATGTCTTCTTTTGAGAAGTGTCTGTTCATGTCCTTTGCCCACTTTTTGATGGGGTTGTTTGTTTTTTTCTTGTAAATTTGTTTGAGTTCATTGTAGATTCTGGATATTAGCCCTTTGTCAGATGAGTAGGTTGCAAAAATTTTCTCCCATTCTGTAGGTTGCCTGTTCACTCTAAAGGTAGTTTAATACATATACACCACAAAATACTATTAGCCATAAAAAAGAATGAAATTATGTCTTTTGCAGCAACATGGATGAAACTGGAGGTAACTATCTTAAGTGAAACAAACCAGGCACAGAAAGTCAAATACTACATATTCTCACTCACAAGTGGGTGCTAAATAATGTGTACACATGGACATAGAGAGTAGAATGACAAACACTAGAGATGCGAATGGGTGAGTGGGTGGGAGGGAGGAGTGAATGATGAGACATTAGTTAATGGGTACAATATATGTTGATTAGATGATAGACAACCTAAAAATCCTGTTTTGACCACTATGCAATCTATGCATGTAACAAAAGGCACCTCTACCTCATAAATTTGTACAAAAAAGGATTGTTTCATTGACAGAAGAATGCACTACCATATTTTTTAAAATTAGATTCTTCCTATACATTTTTAAATGCTGATTGATATACTTAATTTTTTAAAATGATCACCTTAGATGAAAGCTAGACTCATAACTCAATACACAATATTTTGGGTATGCTTATTTACAGAAGTGAAAACGATTCCAGCAATAACTAACCTTTTGCAGGTGAGGACATCCATCCAGCAGGGTCTCTGATATCCCCATATCTCTGAGCTGCTTCCATTACAACACTCACAGAGGGCTTCAGTCATGTCTCAAATACATGCTAGAGTTTCCCTCTCAGGATGGCCAGCCCTCTGCTGTGGTCGTGACCTTGATCACCCTCTACGATCTCAGCATCTTCTATCATAAAGTTGACTCCACCTCAATGACGAAGTATGTCTCCTCTTTTTCGGTTTGTCCCACCACATCTTCATCCCTATTACATTTTTCCTCTACTTAAATTGGGGTATTATTCCCTTCTCATTGGTCTTATGCTATTTTAGGAGCCTGCTAATTAAGTATTCTTTACCTAGAAGGCTGGAGGAGGGAATCGTCTCCAGGTTAGGTCAAAGGATACTTAAATTGCAACAATCAGAGGGTCAAATGTAGATTTGCCTTCCCACAGAAAACCAAATGGTGCATGAGATGGAAGCCAGGGACCTTTAATATCTGTTAACCGTGGACATGCGGGTGCCTTTGTGAGTGACAGTCTTCCCCATGGATGCAAACAGCCCTGTTTCTGCGTGACTCAAAGGTTCTCTCCCCTCATTCAGTATCATTATACAGGCTGTTATTTGGAGACTGCTCTCTAGGTCAGGCATCTAACTGCCCACTGAGGAAAGAGTGAGAATAAACAGTCTTTCCTCTCCAACTGTTTTAGTTTGTGAAAAGGCAATCCACTGTTATAAAGGCGAGATGTTCTGCAATTCTTGCACAATGCACCTTTCTATGATACGGTGAGCTCCAATGCAATTGAATTCACAGCGACACTCCTAACTCAAACTGGGGTCACAGATATCCTCCTGGGAGATGGGAAGGCTAAGAGGACCTATGAATTCTAGCAGGAGTCATCTGGGGGAAGAAGTTCACCGGTGATGTCCAAACAGAATACAGCTTGTTGAGAGGAGGGGAAAACCTTGCTGTAGGAAGCAGCATTCAACCCTCAACAGATGGTGACCAGTTAAGTCAGTTGGAGCACAATGGTCACCATACTTTCATATCTGCTCTTTTGTAATTTATGGTGCAAATCTGCTTTCCTTCCAGGAGTCTGGTATTTAGGAAGGTGGTAAGCAGAGGGTGCCTATGTGATCAGCCCCTAATAAAATCTTTGGTTGTGGAGTCCCTGATGGGTAGAAACACTCTTTGGGCATGACTGTTTTTGTTACTGTTACTCCTAAGAAGCCTGTGCTTGGATTTCTTCAAACTATGCCAGTGTCTTTTTCCCTTAATGATGCGGCTGAGTATCATTACTGTGTTGCTGTAATGAGTCTTAACTCTAACTACTTCTTATAAATTTTTGAGCATGGGTTGGTCTTGGGCACACCCCAAACAAATAGGATACAACTTTCCACAAATTGAATACAACTTTCCACAAATTGAACATAACTTTCCACAAATTGAACAAAACTTTTGCTTTTCACAACATCCTGCGTTGTGAAACAAGATGCAAAGGGTTTTCTGCATGCACACATCTGCAACGGAGTGATTTTCGTGTTTGCCCATCCCCCCCAGTAAATATAAAATGTTGTAACATCTTTATAGGCAGGAAGTATTTCTCACTCATCTTTGTTTTTTTCTCTTATTTTTTAATTGACATAATAATTGAACATATTTATGGGATACATAGTGGTGTTGGAAACATTCAATATTCTCCTTATAGCTGTATAAAAACATATCTTATTGTTAACTGTAGACATCCTACAGTGGTATAGACCACCAGAACGTATTCCTCCTATCTGGCTGTAATTTTGTATCCTTTAACTAATCCCTCCCTATCTCCTCCTTCCCACCACCCTTCCCAGGCTATAGTATCCTCTGGTCTAGTTTTTAATTCTATGAAATCAACTTTTCTTTTAACTTTTATATGAAATTCAAGAGTACAAGTGCAGGTGATATGGTTAGGCTTTGTGTCCCCACCCAAATCTCATCTTGAATTAAAATTCCCATAATCCCTATGTATCAAGGGAGAGACCAAGTGGAGGTGATTTGATCATGGGCGTGGTTTCCCCCATGCTGTTCTCATGATAGTGCGTGAGTTCTCATGAGATCTGATGGTTTTATAAGGTGATTTTCCCCCTTCGCTCCTCACACTCTCTCACCTGCCACCAGGTAAGACATGCCTCTTCCCCTTCTGCCATGATTGTAACTTTTCTGAGGCCTCCCCAGCCATGCAGAACTGTGAGTCAATTAAACATCTTTTCTTTATAAATTACCAAGTCTCGGGTTGTATCTTTACAGCAATATGAAAGCAGACTAATACAACACATTTATTACATAGGTAAAATTGTGTCTTCAAGATGCGTTGTACAGATTATTTCATTACCCAAGTATTAATCCTAGTACCCAATTCATATATTTTCTGCTCCTCTCCCTCCTCCCACCCTCCACCCTTTTGTGGGTCCCAGTGTCTGTTGTTTACTTCTTTGGGTCCATGTGTTCTCATAATTTAGCTCCCACTTATAAGTGAGGACATGCAGTATTTGTTTTATTTGGTTTTCTGTTCCTGCATTAGTTCGGCAAAGATAATGGCCTCCAGCTCCATCCATGTCCCTGCAAAGGACATGATCTCATTCTTTTTTATGGCTGTGTAGTATTCCATGGTCTCACTCGGCTTCGTTTCCTTGCTTCCTAGTACAGGATGCAGTGCTTGGCTTATGGTAGGCCCTCCATGAATAGTTACCAAACAAATGCAGAATGAAGGAATTGGCAATCATTCAGCAGTTTTCCTTCAACCTTTGAAGATAACTATTATTATTACTATTTTATATATTTACGGGGTACAAGTGCAGGTTTCTGACCATACATTGCATACTGGTGAAGTCTGGGCTGTTAGTGAACCCATTTCCTAAATAGTGAATATTGTACCCACTAGGTAATGTTTCAACCCTCACTCCCCTTCCACTCTTCCCATCTTTGGATTCACCAGTTGTCTATTATTCCACTCTCTATGTCCATGTGGACTCATTGTTTAGCTCCACATATAAGTGAGCATATGTGGTATTTGACTTTCTGTTTCTGAGTTATTTTACCAAGAAGAATGGCCTCTAGTTCCATTTATTTTGCAAAAGGCATGATTTCATTCTCTTGTATGGCCAAGTAGTTTTCTGCAGTGAATATGTACCATGTTTTCTTTATCCAGCCCTCTGTTGATGGGCACTTCGGTTGATTCCATATCTTTGCATTTGTGAATAGTACTGCAATAAACATGCAAGTGCAGTTGTCTTTTTGATATAATGATTTATTTTCCTTTGGATACATACCAAGAAGTTCACCACCTTGGTTATTGAAGACAGTTTCTAAGGACAGATCATTAATCTATGGTCATCAATCGGGGAGACTGTGTCCTATATAATTGCAACTTCAAAGTTAGTAAAGGCCAATTTTTATTTGAGGGAAAAAATCGTCCTTCCAGGAATGTATTATAAAATGCCAGGCAGGTTTATCGCAGCTGGGATCACTGCCACTACAGAACTGTCTGGGGAGTCCATGTTCTCTTATAAATCAGGCTGGCTCTTCATATCTGTTTGGGCTGACTTGTCATTTACCTTTCTTGGGAAGAAGCAAGAAAAAGATGAGCCTCACCCCAACTTACTTGTGTCCTCTGGTAAATATAGCCCTGGTGAGATTTCGTGGAAAGTTTTCACACAGAAAATGTGAAACTTTATCTTGAAAATAGCAGATAAGTCAGATATTTAATGATGAAAGAAGGCACATACACTGGTTGACTGGCCAGGGAGTGTGGCTTTTACTACTGAAGAAGTAACAAGGAAAGCCTATGAAATTAAAAACCAAAACACTTTTCTGTCACTGTTTTGTTTATAAGAGATCAATTCTATACTTTCTTTTAATATATCTGTTCTTTTTCTTTTTTCTTTTCTTTTTTTTTTTCTTGATACAGGGTATTGCTTTGTCACCCAGGCTGGAGTGCAATGATGTGATCATAGCTCTCTGCAGCCTCAACTTCCTGGGCTCAAGTGATCTCCCCACCTCAGCCTCCTGAGTAGTTGGAAGCAGAGGCACACGCCACCACACCAGGCTATTTTATTATTATCATTATTTGTAGAGATGGGTTCTTGCTATGTTGCACAGGCTGGTCTCAAACTCCTGGGCTCAAGTAATTCTTCCATCTCAGCCTCCCAAGTTCTTGGAATCACAGGCACACACCACTGTGCCCAGCTATTTTAAAAAATTATTTGTGGGGACAGGGTCTTGCTATATTGCCCAGGCTAGTCTCAAACCCCTTGGCTCAAGCAATCCTCCCACCTCGGCCTCCCAAAGTCCTGGGATTAGGGGCATGAGCCACAGCACCCAGCCAACATTTCTATTTTTTCTACTAAAATGCTCTTCGTGTAGAATGTTTTTAGCAATGACAGCTCATATCCTCCAAGAACAGAGCATACGAAGTCTACAGATGAGATCAGAAATATGCCATTTTTTGATACCTCCTAGCTCTTGTGTTCACAAACTTCATGAGGCTTTTTAAGAGAGTTTTATGAGCCCAACTTATGGGAAGGCTGGTGTGCTAACATATCTCCAAATCCACCTCCAGATTTGATGATCTACTAGAATAACTCAAAAGACTGAGCAGATAATCATACTCTAAGCTGTGATTTATGTAAGCAAAATATAGCAAGAAAAATTAGCAAAAGGAAAAAGCAAATGAGGTGAATGCCACAGGAAACCAGGTGCAAGCTTCCAAGGAAATTCTCTCTCACTGGAGTCACAGAGGATGAGATTAATTCCTCCAGTGATGAATTTTGACAACACGTTTGAAATGCTCTCTACCAGGGAAGCTCCTTGGAGACTCAGTACCCAGGATTTTTATGGGGGGATCTTCACAAAGACATCACCAAAATTTCAGCCATCTGGAAGGAAAGCAGGTGTTCCCTCAAATTACATTTTTGGGGTGTAGTTTAGACATCATGAACCATGCTTATCAGTTAGGGTAGTGGGAAGTTCCCTAAGTCCAAGTTCTTAAACGGCAGCCTTGGGCCAACCTAGTTAAGTATGACTTTCTCAGGATAGAATCTCAGGTCTTTAGCTCGACTCTTTTTGGTAGGCTTTTTATTTTTTATTTTGTTTTATAGCACAGTATGAAGGACTATCCAGGTTCACAGGAAGTTTTCAACCAATGTCTGCAATGATGTCTCCATGACAAAAGATGGTTTTCAGAGAAAATCCCTTATATATTGCTAAATAGAACTAATTTCCCCCACTATTGGGTATATTAACCATGGCAGCATATTCTTCTTATTTTTAAGCTGGATATGTAAACTCGTTTTTCTTTTGTATTTGTATAAATTTAAGGGGTCCAAGTGCACTTTTATTACATCTATATATTGCCTAGTGGTTAACTCTTGGCTTTTAGTGTATCCATCACCTGAATAATGTACATCATACCCAATAAGTAATTTCTCATCGCTTTTCCCTCCCTGACCCTCCCACCCTTCTGAGTCTCCAGTGTCTATTATTCCACTCTCTATGTCCAAGTGTACACATTATTTACCTCCCACTTATGAGTAAGAACATGCAGTATTTGACTTTCTGTTTCTGAGCTGTTTCACTTAAGGTAATGTCCTTCAGCTCCATCCGTGTGGCTGCGTATAGTAGAAAATTCTAATGGCAATCACACCTGATGTGGAATTATCTTTGTGTGTGTGAAATAAAATTATATACCATAATAGTCACCCTTTTAAAGAGCACAACTCCGTGGCTTTTAGTATATTCATAATTGTGCAATGTCACCACTATCCAATTGCACAATACTTTTATATTTATTATTAACTATTATTTAGTTAATTTAACTATTATTAACTATTAATAGTTAACTATTTTTTGTTAACTATTATTATTAACTATTAGTTAATAATTAATATTATTGTTATTGATATAATATTATTATTAATTAATATATTAATAATAGATTAATAATAGTTAACTATTATAATTAACTATTAATCGTTAACTATTATTTAACTGCTGATTATTTATTAATTATTAATAATTAATTAATAGGTTATTTATTAATTATTAATAATTAATTAATAGGTTATTAATGATAAGTTATTTATTTATTTATTTATTATAATTGATAAATATAAATTTATATTTATTGATTTGTTTATATTTATAAATATTATAAATATATATTTATTTATATAATTATAAATATAACTATTATAACTATATATAATATATAAATTGTATTTATAATATATAAAGATTATAAATAATTATAAATATAAATAATTATAAATATTATATTTATAAATATTATAAATAAATTTATTTATTTATTAATTATAACTGCACAAAGAAGCCTCATATCTATTAAAAGTTGCAACTTCAAAGTTAGTAATACGGACTGGGTGCGATGGCTCATGCCCATAATCCTGACACTTTGAGAGGCCAAGGTGGGTGAATGGCTTGATTCCAGCAGTTTGAGACCAGCCTGGGTAACACAGTGAGACACTGTCTCTACAAAAAATACCGCCTGATGCGGTGGCTCATGCCTGTAATCCCAGCACTTTGGGAGGATGAGGCAGGCAGATTACGAGGTCAGGAGATCGAGACCATCCTGGCGAACACGGTGAAGCCCCGTCTCTACTAAAAATACAAAACAATTAGCTGAGTGTGGTGGCGGGTGCCTGTAGTCCCAGCTACTCGGGAGGCTGAGGCAGGAGAATGGCGTGAACCCAAGAGTTGGAGCTTGCAGTGAGCCCAGATTGCGCCACTGCACTCCAGCCTGGGCGACAGAGTGAGACTCTGTCTCAAAAAAAAATAATAATTATATATATATATATATATATATATATATATAAATTAGTTGCACATGCTGGTGCGCACCTGTCATCCCAGCTACTCAGGAGGCTGAGATGGGAAGATCACCTGAGCCCGGAGAGGTGGAGGCTGCAGTGAGGTGTGATCACGCCACTGCACTCCAGCCTGGGTGATAGAGCAAGTCTCTGTCTCAAAAAAAAAAAAATTCCCTCCTCTTTCTCTCACCCACCCAAGTCCCTGAAAACCATCAGTCTACTTTTTGACTCCATGCATTTGCCTCTTCTGGACATTTCTTGTAAATAGAGTCATACATCATGTGTGCTTCTTTCACTCAGCGTAACTTCTTCAAGGTTTATCCACATATTAGTGTGTGTCGGTACTTCTTTTTTTTTTTTTTCAAATGAGCAATTGGGTTTTCAAGTAGTGAGTTCAGGGGTCTAACACTGGATAAAATGTTATCAGTAGGCAAGGCAAAGACAGGTTTTTTTGTTTGTTTTTGTTTCATCCAATTATTTTTATTCTCTATTATTAATAGGGGAAATATTTAACATTTAAGATTATACATTTGCCGTCTGAGTAAGGCATTGGCTACATCCCATAACTTTAGTATTGCCATGTTTTCTAGTAGTTTAGTAATGTACTATACTCTAATTAATGCTTATTACAATTCTGATTTCCTCTTACATCCAGTATTTATACCAGACAGTTTCTTATTAGTTGTATTTGTTTGTCTCATACATTTTTTATTTTGATGTCATTCTGAATTGATGCATCAACTATAAATTAGTGATAAAATGCTGCCTGGACCACATTAGCTTTTATGAATTTATTAAGATTCTCTTTCTGGTGTGGTATATTAACAGTACTTGGGAGCATCCTGTGGACAAATGAAAAGGGGACATGGAATCTACTTGAAAAGATATGTTCTGAAGCTTAGGGTTGCTCTCTGCCACAGGGCTGTTCTTTTTGTAGTACAAAGTGATTTCTCAAAGAACTTAAAACAGAACTACCTTTTGACCCAGCAATCCCATTATTGGGTACATACCCAAAGGAATATAAATCATTCTACCACAAAGGCACATGCACGCATATGTTTATCTCAGCACTATTCACAATAGCAAAGACATGGAATCAACCTAGGTGCCCATTAGTGGTAGACTAGATAAAGAAAATGTGGTACATAGGCAACATGGAATACTGCGCAGCCATAAAATAGAACGAGATCATGTCCTTTGCAGCAATGTGGATGGAGTTGGAGGCCATTGCCCTAATAGAACTAACACAGGAACAGAAAACCAAATACTGTATGTTCTCACCGATAAGTATGAGCTAAACATTTAGTACACATGGACACAAAGAGGAGAACAATAGTCACTGGGGACTACTTGAGGGTGGAGGGTGGGACGAGGGTCAAGATAAAAATACTACCTATCGGGTACTATGCTTATTACCTGGGTGATGAAATAATCTGTACACCAACCTAAAATAAGTTTATTTAAAACAAAACAAAAACAAGAAAACAACAACAACAGCTGTAGGCAGGTGACCTCTTAGATCTCTGCAGGTGACTGTCCTAGACTTCAGATGAATGCTTTTATATTTTGTTAATGATTGTTTCACAGAGATAATTTCTCTTTCATTATGGGTCTGCAATGTGGAGCCTTATGTTGATGAAAAGAATTATTTATGGAACATTGTCAAAGTCCAGGTGCCATTGTGAGGCGTGGATTCTCAGCATCCACATGGCCTTCATCAGTGTGTACTGGCTGAAGGTGGCACTTCCTGTATTACAGATATAGTGGTGGAGAGCCTCTTCCCAGTGGCACGGGGCCTGGCAGATTAGCAAGTCATTTTATTTCCATTGTGCTTATGGAGTTCCCCTCAACAGCGCCCTGTGATAGACAGCCCAGAGAATCTGACCTATGTTCCTGCCGTGAACATAGTTGAACATTCTCTACCACTGAGTACTGGGGCTCCCAGCTCCTGGCACTCCATCAGTCAGCATTTGCCAAGCTCTCACGGTGCAGGAAAAAAAAGTGTTGCAAACACAGGAAAAGTATCAACAGAAGAGGAAGATGTGGTATGTGCTCTTTAGTAATTTAATTTGATTACATGTATTTTTTGCTGTTACAAAGAAAGCCTGTGGCTGGAATAAAAGTGTGAAGAGCTGCTGAGAACCACCAACAGTACGGCATTTAATTGCCCTGGATTTCAATGTTCTCATTTGTAAAATGGGGACTAGATGAGATTATCTGTGTGAAAGACCTCTTTGTTTATTTATTTATTGAACATATGATTTTGCTCTGTCGCCCAGGCTAGAGGGCAGTGGTGTCATCAAAGATCACTGCAGCCTCCATCTCCTAGCTCAAGTGATCCTCCCACCCGAGCCTCCCAAGTTGCTGGAAGTACAGGAGGGCACCACCACATCCAGCTAATTTATTCTATTTTCTGCAGAGAAGGGTCTTGTGCTCCTGGGCTCAAGTGGTCCTCCTGCCTTGGCTTCTCAAAGTACTGGGATTGCAGGCGTGAGCCAGCTCACTGGGCCTGCACTTTTAAAATAATATGAGATTTTGAAGGGCTTTAACCTTCCTCTATTCTTCCTCTTCACTGCCTAGTACAGGAATAAGTGTGTATGGTTATGAAATCCTAAGTTGTTTACCAAGTAAGATACCATAAGAGAAGAGAGAGAAAAAGAGTCAGAGACAGAGAGAGAGAGAAAGAGAGAGAGAGAGGGAGGGAGGGAGAATTATTTCTCTACTACTATTGTCTTTAAAATGTTAAGATATTTGTTGACAAGGTGACACAAAGAACTAGGTGAAATTAAGCATAATAGGCACTAAACATCAATTTGGGGAAAAGGCCAATTCATAGCATCTTACTCATGGTGGCATTTTGGAACATTAACGGCTGAATCACCTTAGTTTCCATTCAACCTATGCTATGAAGTAGGACTTAAAAAAATTAACTGGAATTTAGAGTTTTTATGAGTATTATGCATGATTCTAAATACAGCCATTCTAAACAACAGAAAACATATGATTTTATTTCTTTCAGTCTTAAGGAGCTTACCGTACAAGTAAATTTATGGCACTTGCTTCTGCAATATATTCTGGCCATGTGAGCTGAAGTTGTTTTTCAAAATGTATGTACACAATTGTTTTATTAAGGGAGAATATTCTTTTCTTTTCTTTTTTTTTTTTTTTTGAGACGGAGTCTTGCTCTGTTGTCCAGGCTGGAGTGCAGTGGCACAATCTCAGCTCACTGCAAGCTCTGCCTCCCAGGTTCATGCCATTCTCCTGCCTCAGCCTCCCGAGTAGCTGGGACTACAGGCACCCATGACCATGCCTGGCTAATTTTTTGCAGTTTTTAGTAGAGATGGGGCTTCACTGTGTTAGCCAGGATGGTCTCCAGCTCCTGAGCTTGTGATCTGCCTGCCTCAGCCTCCCAAAGTGCTGTGATTACAAGTGTGAGCCACCACGCCTGGCCTGAGAATATTCTTATACTTAGATGCAGGCTCAAGATTTGCCAACTTCAAATTTCTATTTGGATTTCCTTTTAGGGGAAGATTTAGTGTTAAAATTAACATCTCTGGAGAATGTCCAGCCTTCCAAATATGATTCCTTGATCAAATACTCCCATCCCTGAAAAACCTTCCTTTGATATCAAAATTTTTAAAGAATAAAATGTTCACTAAATCATTAAATTTTAATTTAAAAATGGTAAAATTATTGGTTTCTAGAATTTAACAGCATCACGTATTTTAACAATTTAATACATTAGAAATAACAGATTTAAATGTTTAAAGTTTAGAGGCTTTTTTAAGAGTATAACTCATAGACCATAACATTCAGCCTTTCAAAGTATACAGTTCAATGGCTTTTTCTATGTTCAGAGTTGTACAACCATCACCACTATCTAACTTCGGAATATTTTCATCATCACACAAAAACCCAGTACCCATTAAGTAGTTACTTCCCATACGCTCTCCCTCCAGCCTTGACAACCACCAATCTGTTTTCTGACTCAATGATCTTTCAGCTACTGTGATAGTCACTGACAAAAACATTTGAGTTCAAAGAAGATCTAATCAAAGACTGGTGGCTTGCTCGGAGAACTGTCTTACTGCTCTGCAGGTGTTTTTGCCATAAGTATGTCCACTTGATCCTCAATTCATTCCTGATATGGTTTGGCTCCGTGTCCCCACCTGAATCTGATGTCAAATTGTAATTCCCAGTGTTGAGGGAGGGATCTGGTGGGAGGTGACTGGATCATGGGGGCGCACTTTCCCTTTGCTGTTCTCATGATAATGAGTGAGTTCTCACAGAACCTGATGGTTTTAAAGTATGCAGCACTTCCCCTTTGCTCTCTCTCTCTCTCTCCTGCTGCCATGTGAAGAGGGTACTTGCTTCCCCTTAGCTTTCTGCCATGATTGTAAGTTTCCTGAGGCCTCCCAGTCATGCTTTCTGTTAAGCCTGTGGAACTGTGAGTCAATTAAAGTTCTGTTGTTTATAAATTACCCCGCCTCAGGTAGTTCTTTATAGCACCGTGAGAACGAACTAATACAATTCCCTTTGTTGTGCATGCATCCAACATAAAGAACCCTATTCCCCTTGCTCAGTTGGGGATTAAAAGCAATTGAATAACTTTTTCCATAGACATTGTCATTCTTCTCTTGTAAATTCAGGGATTGAGGTCTTGGTTGATGACTACTGTCATCTGTGTATGAGCTGGATACAAGGTTGAAGGAAGTGACTGAAGGTAAATTACAGCCTTACTCACCATCCTAAAAATCCCAGCCTTCCATTGTGGAGCTTGAGGGCCCTGATACAACATTATTAGTGCTCTGGAAATATAACATGACTGACCAGGAGCCAGCATGGATGAAAAAATGTCCAGTTGCCCTGTTAATTGCTCAAAATCTATTATTCACACTACACAAAAACACACAGCATATGAGGTCATAAATAAATTAATTAGCTTGATTTAGTCACTCCAAAATGTATACAAATATCAAAACATCATGCTGTACACAATTAATATATACATTTTTGTCAAATGGTAAATACATTTAAATTTTAAAAATCTATTTATTTTAACCTATTTTTTAAATATTTATTCATTTATTTTTTGAGACAGAGTCTCACTCTGTCGCCCAAGCTGGAGTGCAATGGCATGAACTTAGCTCACTGCAACCTCTGCCTCCTGGGTTCAAGCAATTCTCCTGCCTCAGCCTCCTGATACAGGCACCCGCCATCATGCCTGGCTAATTTTTATATTTTTGTAGAGATGGGGTTTCACGATGTTGGCCAGGCTGGTCTTGAACCCCTGACCTCAGAAGATCCACCCACCTCAGCCTCCTAAATGCAAGTGTGGTGGTGCATGCCTGTAGTCCCAGGTGTGATTTATTTCAGATCACTCACTATCTTCATTACCCTGAAGTATGAATCTACAAGGCAGGATTTTATGATTCTATGGATTAGGATCAAGAGTGTGTTTTTGAATATTTACATAGAGGGGCTGAAAAATGAATCTCCCGTAGAATGTCTTAGTAAGAAATTGCATTTAAAATGTGAAGCAAATTGAATATGTGAAGCGTATTGAATACCAACAAATACATATAATTATGGTCCATGTTGAAATCTCAAAGACCAATACAATTTAGGACAAAAATAGGGATACTAAACTTAATGACAAAGAGAGGCTATTTTATCCTTCCAAAATAAGAAGACATCGCTGATTAAAGAAGAGCCCTGTAAAAAGAACTCCATTAAGCATTGTTCTGCTCATTTATTTAGTGCAGGCGAAGACATTGTTCTCAATGTCCCTGGAGTGGCCTTAGAAAGCCACAGAACACAAAAATATAAGTATTAATAACAACAGATCATTAATGAATACTTGTTAACTTTTACAATACATTTATTATACATAAAATTAATAATTTGTTACCAATTAAATTAATAATATACAAACGCATGGATAATTTAACATTAAGAACCCAGGTTTGAGTCAACCAGAAAAATAAAAGTGGAATTCCGCAGTATGGTCATGCATCTTAGTAGAATAAAAGAATCTCTATGACCTACCCACCTTTGCCTCTTTGCTAGCACAATATCTCCTCTCTTACCTTGCCTGAAACAATGCAAAACAGCAAACATACTTTTTTTTATGACCCAAAACATTACTTTATCCACTGGCAATTTTGTTTTCCTGTTGGAATTACTTTTTTAAACGAAATCATGAGGAGCTCCAGTTAAGAAGCAAAGTGTGTTATTTTTCTTCCTAGATGGAATGTTTTGTTGTAACTTCACAGGAACATATATGGGCAGTACAATCTTTCTCAAGGTGGCTTCTGAAATGCATCACATCTAAACAGACACTGTATTGTCTCTCCTCTACATAAACAAGCCTTTATCAGCCATGATGCAAAAAATCAATATTTTGATTATGTGAATTTTTTATACTATTAAAATAATAAAAAAAAACTTTAGAAGAATTTAGCAGAGTTTATTTGAGCAAAGAGTGATTCACGAGTTGGGCAGCACTCGGAAGCAGAGGAGGTTCAGAAAGCTGTGCCAAGCAGTGTGACAAGAGAGGTTTTATAGACCAAACACAGAAGCAAAGTAGAAAAATCATCTGATTGGCCACAGCTGGCCATCTTCTTTATTTGGGCATAATGTGATGAGACATTCACTTTATTTGAGAACAATCTGATTGGTTGGATAGCTGTGATTAACTGAAACTCAACTGTTTGTAATGAGGTGAAATCCTAATTTTTTTTTCCTACATATTACATTAGATCTCTGTTTGTTATGTAGAGACTCCAAGTATGGAAGCATGACCACCTCATTTAATTTAACAGGACTTACAGTCCACCATTGGAGTCAGAATAGTACCTTTGTAAAAGAAATGTGTGTGAATCTTTCAAGAGCTGTGGCTTCCTTTAGCATCAAAGTTATTTTACACTGACATGTGCTCCACCTTCGGGATTTTTGTTTTTGTTTTTCTGAGACAGGGTCTTGCTTAGTCACCCAGGTCGGAGTGCAGCAGTGTGATCTCAGCTCACTGCAACCTACACTTCCCAGGTTCAAACGATTCTCATGCCTCAGTTTCCCAAGCAGCTGGGACTACAGGCATGCGCCACCACGCCCAGCTAATTTTTAGTAGAGACACGGTTTCACCATGTTGGCCGTGCTGGTCTTGAACTCCTGGCCTCAAGTGATCCACCCACCTCGGCCTCCCATAATGTTGGGATTACAGGCGTGAGCCACCGCACCTGGCCTGGATTCTTTTGATGAGGTCCTGTGAGGGAAGGAGGAAAGCCTTCAAATGCTATGGAAACAGCACTGCAACTCCTGTTAATTGCTAATCCTGCATCCCAGAGAACCCCAGTGAATTGTGTGGTTGTTACAAGTATGAGCAGTTAGGGTTATTTTGAATATACTACCTAATCTTTTTTAAGTGTGTGATTTCTGTTTTGTGTGTGTGTGTGTGTGTGTGTGTGTGTGTCTGTATGTGTGTGTCCTAGCTTTTCTCATCCTCTAGACAGATGTTAGCTGTGCATATATGTTAGCCTAATCGGGGGTGGAAACATGAGACACACATATTATAAGTAGAGAGTTTATTTAGTCCAAGTTTGAAGATTGTAACCTAGGACCATAGACTCAAGTTGCCCTGAATATATGCTCTGATTAACAACAGGAACAAGTGAGTTTTTAAAGGAAAAGAAGAGGCAGTTCCTAAATTGTTTACCAAGAATTTACATGAAAGTAACATAAAATATTGATTGGCTGTACATTGTTCTTTGTATCACAAATTCCAGGGACATGAAGCTACTAAGTGAGGCAGCCAGTCAGAAATAAAATGCTTTCAAGCAATTGCCCCCAGGCATGGGTACGAGGGTGAGTGAGTGTGGCTGAAGTCTCACATACACTTGTCTCCCTGGACCTAAGTTTTGCATACTTCACATAACTCAGAGTACTCTGAGTTATAAAAATATCTATAAATATTATGTTGTTAACATTCTCCTGGAATTTGAGTAAGACTGGAAAAATCTTACAAAATAAATCATAAACTTCTATCTCAAGTTTCTTTCAAAATTTCTAAATGACATCTATGCAAACCCAATTTGGAAAATAAACTGTGAACAAAAAAAAATCACTTTAGAACTTATCAATTTTTATGGAATTTCAAGAAAACCCCAAAACAAACAAAAACATATGGAGAAGAATCTCTCTTGTAGAAATCACTCAACTGTAATATCCTTGAAGTTTAATTTCTTTGCATGGAAAAGAAACTGATTATAAAACTTGTTTAAAATGAGTTGAATGAGATAGTTTAAGAGTAATGTTCAATACGTTTTGATTTAAATAATAGATTGCTCACAGAATAAGTGCATGTTGATTTAAGCCTTCATTTTCTCATAATAGGAAATTTTACTGCTTTCCACACAGTATGACAGCTTGAGTTATAGCATAGCGGGTCGGAGCAAGAGCAACAATTGAGAACCATGTGCATACAATTATGCAAATCCCTTATCATGGCCCCTTCCCCTAGGTCTCATTTAATTGTCTTCTTCTATATATGCAGCACTAATATTTCTAGAATCAGGGAAAAAAAGAAATAAAAATGAATAAAGCCTTATTCAAAGCCACAAGTGAATAAACACAATCATTAAATAGGACAATATGCAGAATAAAAATAGAAAGAAACTCCCGTAAGGAACTAAAACACCAAAGAGAGAGAAAATATTTTAAGACTTTGTCTCTTTCTGTTGTAAACCATATGGATGTTCCAAACCAAAGCAAAAACTTTGGTAAAGTTGGAAGGCAATTCATTCACAAGGAATAAACTTTTTTCCACCTCTGATTTAAATTTTTCACCATTTTAATCCTTTATTCTTTTCCTGATTTAATGCAATTTTATTTTTCTCTTGGAGATTTGAGAATGAGACATATGCTGAACCCTATAAGCAAATGTCATAACTACTTGTTTGAAATTTATATTCTTTAAATTGTATGTGGTATTTTAATGGGGATTGCATTGAATTTGTAGATTGCTTTTGGCAGTATGGTCATTTTCACAATATTGATTCTACCCGTCCATGAGCATGGGATGTGTTTCCATTTGTTTGTGTCATCTATGATTTCTTTCAGCGGTAATTTGTAGTTTTTCTTCTAGAGGTCTTTTGAATCCTCGGTTAGGTATATTCCTAAGTATTTTTTTTTTACAGCTACTGTAAAAGGGGTTGAGTTCTTGATTTGATTCTGTGCTTCATCACTGTTGGTGTATAAAGAAGAGGTACTGATTTGTGTACATTAATCTTGTATCCAGAAGCTCTGCTGAATTCTTTTGTCAGTTCTAGGAACTTTCTGGAGGAGTCCTAAGGATTTTCAAGGTAAATGATCATATACTCAGCAAACAGTGGCAGTTTGACTTCCTCTTTACTGATTTGGATGCCCTGTATTTCTTTCTCTTGTCTAATTGCTTTGGCTAGGGCTTCCAGTACTATGCTGAAGAGGAGTGGTGAGAGTTGGCTACCATTTCATCCAGCAATCCAGCTACTTGGTATCTACCCAGAAGAAAACAAGTCATTATTCGAAAAAGATACTTGCACACACATGTTTATAGTGGCAGAATTCACAATAGCAAAATCGTGAAACCAACCCAAATGCCCATCAATCAATGAGTGGATAAAGAAACTGTGGTATATATATATATATATATATATACATATATATATATATATATATATACATATATATATATACATATATATATATATATACATATATATATATGTGTGTGTGTGTGTATATGTATATATATATGTGTATATATATGTGTATATATATATAGGTATATATATGATGGAATACTATGCAGCCATAAAAAGGAATGAATTAACAGCATTTGCAGTGACCTAGATGAGACTGGAGACTATTATTCTAAGTGAAGTAACTCAGGAATGGAAAACCAAACATTGTATGTTCTCACTGATAAGCTGGAGCTAAGCTATGAGGATGCAAAGGCAAAGTGAACTAAAGCTCAAGCTAATGTCTCTATTGCCAAGGAGTTACAGAAGGTGTTATATCTAGAGTAGATTGACTTTGGAAGGTGGCTGAGAATGGACTATAAATAAATGGTTTCCCCAAACAGTTACCAGCAAGATGGAAGAACAGATGTTTACACAGAGCAAGAGACAAAGACTATGAGAACAAAATATTTGGCATAGCTATTATATGTTTAAAAAAAGAAAAAAAGAAACAGCCTCAGGGAAAGCGTCAACCTTTTTCGTGGCTGAAAACTTTCAGTTGCACTTTTGTTCTTATATCTAGAAGAGTCTGGAATATGAAAGATGGTACTTTGTAGTGTTTTGCTTACCTCAAAAATCAACATAAAGGTGTTTGAGAATTCCTCGTATAGCCTCACAACCTTTCTTTGCTTACTCGAGTTTTGCATCTTTGCAGGTGATCAAAGTGCGTGCTCACATGTGGGTGCTCTGTTCCATAGAAAGGTTCCTCTCCTGTAATGCTACCCTGGCAACATCAATGTCCACCCAATAGACACCTGTCACAGAAACTTGAGTCTTGCCTCTGGCCAGTCCTGAGGCACAAACAGCTTTATGAGCAATAGACACTCCACAGAGAACTCACCCTTTGACATGACAAAGCAGGATATTTACTACCGCTTGGTAGACACATGTATCCGCAAGGAAGGTCTATCATGTTAAAAATATCTTGCCAGTTTTTCGTTTCCCTCCACCTGCTTTTAGAATTTAAATCAAGTCCAGGAGCAATATAGTCTCAATGCCTGAGGTTTAAAAGGGGCAGGATTTAATCCTTGAAAACAATATCCATTGGCTTATTCCTGGGGTTCGCTTCATGGTGTGTCTCCTACAGCTGGGCATTGTTTTCTGAAACAATCTTTGCACGCTTGTCGCCATCTGTAAAGCAAACTCCACTTTTGGACCAGAAGGGACTTATTCAAATGCAAATTGCCACCGACTTCTTCTAGCTTAAACCCTATCCTAAGAAAGAGACCCCCTAGCCTGAGTAGGACACGAGAAGCCCCATGATAACTACAAGGATCTTTGTTTCTCCGCAGCTACTTTCCTTTTGCACCTGCTGTCTTTTGGGTTCTCTAACATTCCTTGCACATCCCCTAGGCCTTTGCTACACCCGTTGGCTCCCATTCATCCTTTCGGTGACTGCTTAGCCAACCTAGACCAATTCACTCTGTTTGCCCACTCCCTCTTCTTCGTCCACAGCATCCTGCATTTCAGATGCCTCTCGCTAATTTTCTTCTAATTCCATCTGCTTGCTCCATTTCAAATCCCTGTCTGCTCCATCAGCCTCAAAGCTCCTTGAGTCTCGTTTCGTTCAGTTGCTTGTCTTTTTTTGGAGTCAGACTGCCTAGATGCATCTCTCCCACCATGAACTGTCCACGTGGCTCTGAGCCGTTACTTAATCTTTTATGCCTCAGTCTTTCATCTGTAAAATGGGGAGGGTATGCGAATTGATTTATTAACTGAGGATTCACTGGAACGATTCTGGAAAATTGCTCAACACCATGGCCTACCATGGATATTAACCAATGTAATCCCAGTTCTACAACCTGATATTGAGGGGTAGAGTGAAGAAATTATTACATAATTTTCATGGCTGTAATTAACAAACCACAAAAACATAAAAATGGTCTCAATTTCATAGGGCTGATATACGTCAATAAAACTTTGATCGAATTCTGAGGCCACCACAGTTCCAAAATAACGTAAGTCCATTTTATGTGACATATTTATTTATTATGTGATAGCAAATATATTATGTATAATATATTAATAATCTTAATACTTATTATAAGTTATACACATTAAAATTTTAATGAAGAATTAAATTAATAATTTACATATAAACTATAATAAATTGATGTCCCTCTTTTTCCTTTTTTTCCTTTTTATCTTGAAAGAGACAGTGTCTTGCTCTGTTGTTCAGGCGGGAGTGCAGTGGTGCAAGCATAGCTCACTGCAGGTGCATGGCACCACACCCGGCTAGTTTTTGTGTGTGTAAAGAAGGGGTCTCACTATGTTGCTTAGGCTGATGTCTCTCTTTTCAATAGTGAATAAAAATTCAATGAATAATGATAAAACCATTTCATGATTGGCCACATTTTTAATCAGCTGTTTCTATTATCAGCATGATTGCTCCATCTTCCAAACACAGCTCTTTTAAGAAATATTATTTTCTGTAAGCTTTAATGCTTGATGTGGTTTTTTTTCAACAGGTTTTTTGAAAAGTGTGAAACAAAAGGATTATATCTAACGATCATTTTCTACATATTGGGACATAAAGTACATAGGTCATTTCCAGGTGCAGCCTGGAGTCACAAACAAAATGATGACTTTCATAATTCAACTTACAAATGTATGAAACTGACTCTGAACTGAATGTTAAAAGGGTGTGTAAAGAAGTGACAGCAATCTAATAGGTTTAGCTGCCAGTAGTAGATCACAGATTTCAAAAAAGGACATCTTCCCTAAAATAGGGTAAGTGGATACTTAAGTTATACTTTACAATGTATTTAGATTTTTCGGGTGTTAAATTCACATTGTTCACTTGCGTATAATTTCATTGCAACCATTCAGTCAAGAATATCCCGAATATCCATGCAAAAACCCCCTAAATTATTTACTCATATGTGGCTGGTCCGTTTTCCTCTAATAAAGAGTATCAAAAAACTATGAGGTTCTCAATACTCTGACAATAAAGATAAATCTATAAGGATCCTGACTTTTAAGCTATGCTGAAATTTACTTTCATCCTCTTGTGAATCAATATCATAAAGATGTAGGTATATAGAAAAAAAATTCCTACATGGAAACAGGTCCAAAGAATGACTGCATATCTCTTCAGCAATATATAGGAACATTGATTTAATGAGGCCACCAATTTTGTTTTTAATTATTGAAATGAAGGTAATTTTCTTTGACTCACTAATTATGAATTAAGGCTTAGACTATGAGAAGTCACACATTAACTTGTAGAAGTCTAATAAGTTGCAAATGGTTAGTGACAGGTAGGAAAATAAAATGACCTCAAAGGTTATAGCTGTATTGCTCCTTGAAGCTTTAACTACTTTTGGATATAATTTACCCAAATGATTTCTGCATGTTTTCCCTCATATTATGTAAATATCTATATATCAAAGGCTCATTTACGTCAACTGTGTCATTTTGCTATGTGCCTGGTGTGATGGTCAATATTAAGTGTCAACTTGATTGGATTGAAGGATGCAAAATATTGTTCCTGGGTGTGTCTGTGAAGGTGTTGCCAAAGGAGATTAAAATTTGAGTCAGTGGACTGGGAGAGGAAGACCCACCCTCAGTGTGGGTGTGCACCATCCAATCAGCTGCCAGTGTGGCTAGAGAAAGTAGGCAAAAGAAGCTGGGAGAAGCTGGCTTGCTGGGTCTCTGGCTTTCGTCTTTCTCCCATGCTGGATGCTTCCTGCCCTCAAACATCTGACTCCCTACTTTTGAGGCTTTTGGACATGAACTGAGCCACTACCGGCTTCTTTCTTCCCCAGCTTGCAGACAGCGTATTGTGTAACTTCACCTTGTGATCATGTGAGCCGATTCTTCCTAATAAACTCATTTTCATATAGACATAGATCCTATTGGTTCTGTTTCTCTGGAGAACCCTGACTAATACCCCTTGTTAATGTGTTGGGTAAATATCTGGTATAAATTATTCGTGTATTTCCATGATAGGTTTTTCGCTGTTTGAACATTATGCTTTGGCAGTGGTACAATGATCTCTAAAAAAGAGATGGTACCATATGGTTAAGCATATTTGTATTGTTCTTCTTACCTATAGTTGTTGAGTGAATTTGGGTGTTTTGTTTAATTTTTTTCTAAACCACTCAGCTTCTTAGTTTCCAAAATGAAGTTTTGATGACACAATGCAATCCCGGTCACCGCTTCTATCAATGCAAGTGGACCAAGATTATAAGTCTAATCCAGTGGGCACATGAAGTCCTTAGGTTCGATATATTGCATTTGAGTATTTTGTCCAACACCTAATATTTGTAATCTGAAAAAGGTCTTTGAAAGCACTTTGAAAATGATGTGGTGCAATATGAAGTAAATGAATACAGAAATTATTACCATCACCTGGCACTGCCGGGGGGAAACCCTCCCATAGAGACGAATGGTCTAGGACAGCTTGGTTTCATTGGTAAAATGCATAGTGTGAAGTGACATGAGATTTACTGTGGCTTTCTACAAACATGCAAGCTTTCCTCTTTCTTAAATGTCTCGTTCTCCTCTTTTCCTGCAGTCTGAACAACTAAGCAAAGTTTTCCTTCTTTGTTAAGCGTTGTTGTGATTTTTGGATAAAACTTCATGAATCATCACTTATCTCTCTTACAGGAAAAGACTTGTACATGACTGTGTATGGATTCGCATGTATATATTATATGTAAAGCTTAAATATGGATATAAATATAAATATGCATATAAATGTGTATGTCCGTATCCAGAACAGTATAGCAGATTGAATGATGAAAAACCTTGTCTTTAAATTAATATAAATCAAAATGTTGTTTGCATCATTTAAAATATTACATGGTTAAGCGTTGCTATTTAAAAAAAAAGTACTCTTTGCATTTTTAAAATTAATTTGCTGTCTCCATTTGAATTCTTTTTAACATCATTTAGTAAGGCAAGTTCTTCATAGAGAGTGGGTCAGTTGCAAATGTTGTAAGAGGCACAAAAATGAAAAAGATAAATCCCTGACTCAGTAAGCTTACATCATACAGCCTAAGATTTTAAAAGTTTTTGTTCTTCAATTACATTATGCATTACAGTTGTCTTAAAGCGTCTAAAGCATTGAAACTGCAACATTTACTTTTAAAAATCAATTAAGGCTGGGCGCAGTGGCTAACGCCTGTAATCCCAACACTTTGGGAGGCCGAGGTGAGTGGATCACCTGAGGTCAGGAGTTCAAGACCAGCCCGGCCAAGATGGTGAAACCCCATCTCTACTAAAAATACAAAAAAATTAGCCAGGCATGGTGGTGGGTATCTGTAATTCTAGCTACTCGGAAGGCTGAGGCAGAGAATTGCTTGAACCTGGGAGGTGGAGATTGCTGTGAGCCAAGATCATGCCATTGTACTCCAGCCTGGGCAACAGAGCGAGATTCCACCTCAAAATAAATAAATAAAATAAATATTTGCTTTCAGTTTATTTAAGGGGTCAATAATATAGATTTCTTTGATGTGTTTTTTTCCCTAAGAAGAACAAAATAAAGGTTGTACTTACTAGATTTTAAGGGTCATCCTGTTTAGATGCATTTTACAATAATAGTTTCCATGGACTAAGAAAGATAAGAATATTTTCTATCTTTAATTTTTCTCTTACCTATCCTGCAGTCAATTTATCTTATAGAATTACTGGCTTGTCTATAGTAAAATACAGAAGCAATGATTACTTTTGGACTTTATTGTTCAGTATTTCACGGTGAGTTTACCGAGTGAATGTAGTTAAGTGCTGTTATGGAGATATTATACTTTAACCAAAGTGGTTTAGTTGGTTTCATATATCATGTAGTGCTATTGTTCTAAATTCTGTTTGAATTTGGAGTTTGCTTATGAAGCCAAGGGAAATTCATACCTTATGGAACTCACTGAAGGACATGATAAAAATGAAGAATCAGTCAAGAAAGCAGTATAGCTTTGATGTACTTCATCTCTGAGTCATTCTAATTGGCTTCTGGTTTCTATCAGTGACCAACCGATGCTTAAATAAGTGGTGAAAACATTGCCTTCACCTCCGAGGCTGGCAAAATGATGGCTCATTGATTCCATGATAATCTGTTACAGACCTTCTGCTTGAAAGTTTCTTACCCTTGTGTTGGCCTTCAGCAGAAACATGATTAGTTTTCAAACCCTCGTTTACTAAACTCAGTCACTCTATGCAGCTTTCTCTAGTGGAGTCAGTAATATACTTCATAAATGGATTTCAGATATCTAAATAGAGATAGCCATTTAACTCCTTGACAACAAATTCAGTCGAAGGAAGACAAGAGAATAGTCCTTAATTTACTAGTGAATGACCACACGTAAGTGTTATTAGAGAAACCACTTAACTGATCTTTATTGAATAAGCCTAGGGTGTGTCGTGCAGAGGGGAGAAACAGGAAGTGTATGAGGCACATGGGAGAATCAGGAAGTATGTCCGTAACAGTGGAAGAACAGGAAGTGTGGCCTCTTCAAGCAAGAAAGAGGAAGTGTTTCCTGCACGACAGAGACACAAGAAGTGTGTCCTGCACAGGGGATAAACAGGAAGTGTGTCCAGCACAGGGGAGGAAGAGAAAGTGTGTGTTGCATAGGGGAGAAACTGCAAGTGTGTTACCCACAGGGGCTACAAAGGCAGTGTGTTCTGCCTAGGGGAGAAACAGGAAGTGTATCCTTAAAAAGGGAGAAACCTGAAGTGTGTCCTGCACATAGGAGAAACAAAAATTGTGTTCCCCTTAGGGCTCAGGGGAGACAGAGGAAATGTGTTAACAGGGTAGACAGATGAAGTGTGTCCTTAACAGGGGAGAAACAGGAAATATTCAAAGACTATTTCTATATATTTAATTTATATATCTTTGGGTTTGTTTACATATAGCTGTATATGTGTGTGTTTATACATACATATATTTATTTAAAATAGGCTTGTCTACAAAGAAAATTAACATGTTATCAATATATTATAAAATCACACGTACACACATATACATATCTTTCTGAGAAAAATTAAAGACAATAATTTCACCACTTTTTAGCAGAACTCACAATAAACTTTCAATGGAGATGTTTTTTTAAGAAAAACATTTAACAATTTTTTAAAAACTTTTTTTTACAAGAAGTTTTTTAAAAAACTTTTTTTTACAAGAAGTTTTTTAAAAAACTTTTTTTTACAAGAAGCTTTTTAAAAAACTTTTTTTTACAAGAAGTTTTTTAAAAAACATTTTTTAACTTTAAAGCATTCAGTCCATAAATGTGAAGTTCAAAGGGCTGTCATCACCAGTGTTATTATTGTAAAAATGTGGCCCCTTTCTCATTTTTTCTCATTCATCTACCTTTGATGATTGGATTTGAGGTAGGAAACACACTTTTTAATGGGGGTGGACTGAGAATAACATTTAAAGTGTGATACGTGACTTAACACACACAGACTGGTTTCAGGAATATTGATGACTGTCCCAACATATGTCTTCAAATGCCTTTTCTCCCCACGCAGAGAGAGTTTTCCAGTTCTTGCAGTTGAAGCCCACCTGATGCTGGCTGTGGAATCTAACGTGTCTTGAGTTTCCTAGGGTTTGTCTTCTTTAGCTGTGTTAGGACAATGAAGACAAGTCTCCAGGTTGCCCATGAGTCCCTTTATACATTATTCATAAAGGTTCCATGATAGAATAAATTGTGTAGTACTAATTCAGGTCTCTCTACAAACCCACTATAAATCTTTTTCTATTCAAGAAACCAACCATTTATCACAATAAATAAGTAAATAAATTCTCCTTTTCTGAGAACTCCCATATATACACACGTTGAATAAATTTGCATGCCTTTTCTCCTATTAAAAATAAAAATAAATAAAAAATAAATTCTCCTCTTAAGGCGTGTGTGCGTGTGTGTGTGTGTGTGTATGTGTGAGTCTCTTCCGAAGGAACCTACATTTTTGCCTTCTCAAGTGTGTCTGATTCTTCATTTTCCCCCTTTATTATATACGTATCAATAAAACGTTTTTCTTTCTCATATCTGAATCATTTTGAAAAGTCGAACCCTCCTTTCCTACAGTATTTCATTAGCCATTTGCAAACTGAGCAGCTGAAAGAATAATGGACACTTAGATGAGGTTCCACATGGCTTCCCCAAGGAGATCTGACCCTAGATCAAGAGAAGTAGACCCATTTTACCATTAAGTTAAAAGATTTAGACACCTAACCAGAATAAATGAAACTACGAAAAAGAAGCCTTATTTTTTTTAACCAGAATTGTACATTCCATTTTGTTTCAGTTAGATAGTTCATTGCATCGAAGCCTGCTGTGTTGGTTAATTTTCAGATCTGTGTTGGTGTGAACTCCACGTTACCATGAACGCAAACATCAGAAATCCAAAGGTGTTCTTATATTAACATTTACTATTAGACACATGATGAAAGCATCTTTTAAATTACTTACTTAAGCCTTACAAAGATATTTAAATTTTCTCATGCTAATTTTAAAGACTTGAAAGGGCCTTTTATAAACTGCTTCTAGAAATAATTGAAATAATTCCAAAAGGGCTAGTGGGCTAGCTAACTTTTGAGGACTTTGGAGGGGAGAAGTTATGAAAGGAAGAAATTTAAACAGCAGAAGTCTAGAGTGGTAATTGCAGGGAGAGACATACACAAGGTCGTATATATCGCAATCCTCAGAATGTACTAAAACAAGACCTGGCATTTATGTTTGTGTTTTCTGTTTATTCTTAATAACACTCAGGTTAGGCAGGAGTGTTAGGCTGTTTGTTACTGTATCTATGGAGCCCATATTTATAACTTCTTACCTGCAAGACATTTCAGTGCATTTCATTGCTATATTCTGCATCTGAGAAAAAAGGCTTCCATGATTTCCTCTTTAGAATGTTTCATCTTTTAAACACCCATACATACATCATTGTTTTATTTGTTTCTTTGTTTTGTTTTCTGTGAACAATGATTTTGAAATAAGAACACTTTATTTTCAGCCATATAAATCTACATTATTAAATGTTTGTTTACAGCATTTCCAGCTCACCATCCATGGATGTGAAGGGCATTTACAAACACTAGATGATTCACTGACTTTGGGAGAACATACTACCAGCCAACTTGAATAATTGTTTTAGAACAAGACTGTCCTATATGGCATCCAGTAGTCACAAGTGACTATTCTACCATGAAATAAAATTAAATCACATTTAAAACTCTAGTTTCTCAGTGACACTATCTGTATTTCAAGGGATCAGTAGTCACATTTGGACAATGGGTACTATTTTGAAAAGCTAATCCCTGCTCTGTTAGTTTCCTGAACCTGCCATAACAAATGACCTCAAACAGTGTGGTTTAAACAAGATTCTTTCTTTCTCTCTCACAGTTCTGTAGGCCAGAAATTCAAGATCAAGGTCACAGCATGATTGGTTCCTTTTGAAGGCTTGAAGGGAGAAACTGTTCTGTGCCTCCTTCTCAATTTATGGTGATGGCTCATGGTTCTCGGCATTCCTTGGCTTGTGGCCGGATCTCTCCTATATCTGCCTCCATCATTGCATGGTGTACTTACTGAGTGTCTCTGTATCCAATTTTTCCTTTTCTCATAAAGACACCAGTCATTCAATGCCAGGCCACTTTAATCCAACATGAACTCACTTTAACTTCACTACATCTGCAAAGCCCCTATGTATTAGTCCGTTTTCACATTGCTATAAAGAAATACCTGAGACTGGGTAATTTAAACAGAAAAGAGGTTTAAGTGTCTCAGGGTTCTGCAGGCTGTACAGGAAGCATGGCATCATCTTCTGGGGAGGCCTCAGGGAGCTTTTATTTATGGAGGAAGGCAAAAGTGAGGGCAGGCGTCTCACATGGCACGAGCAGGACAAAGAGAGAGAGATGAGGGAGGTGCCACACGCTTCTAAATAACCAGGTCTCATGAGAACTCACTCACTATACAGTACCGGTGTTGGGGGGATTGGTGTTAAGCCATTTATGAGAAATCTGCCCCCATGATCCAATCACCTCCCACCAGGCCCTATTTCCAACAGTGGGGATTACAATTCAACATGAGATATGGGCAGGGACACAGAGTGAAACCATATCACTCTAATTTCAAATAAGGTCACTTTCTGAATTATTGCATGTTAGTGATGGCAGCGGCGGCCCCTCTGGAGAGGCTGCTATAAAGATGCTGACTGCAGCAGTGGTGGCACCGCCAGGGCTGTATGCTCCACTGAGCTGGCAGAAGCCAGAAACAAGTGGGAGCCCTGCCTCCCTCCAAGTTGGTGGGGTGGGAGAGCCACCCTCCTGGGCGCAGCTGCAGCCACCTAGTTGCAGCTGTGGACCTGATCATCCTTGCACTCTCAGGGGCCCAGGAAGTCTCTTGTACCCCCACAGGCTCAGAAGTGCCTGCTCCCACTGCTTGGCCTCTCCCCACTCCTGGAATCCACTCTGATTTTGGAGCAAAGTTGAGGCCAAGCCTGGGCACTGTCACAACCCGGCCAGGTGTGTGCTTGCTCGGGGCAGTGCTGACATGCCAGCCTCTTGCTGCTTCAGCCACTTCTGAACTTTGGGCACTGATGAGCATGAGAGGGAGGCCAAGGAAGGGGCTGAGGGTGGCTCAGGGTGGAGTCTGTAAACTGGAGTGAGTTCCAGGTGGAGTGCTTTTTCTGGGCCCACCCATGGCCACCCATGGACCAATCAGCATGCACTTTCTCCCTTCTGAGTGCATAAAAACCCCAGACTCAGCCAGACTTGAAGAGACACCAAGACTACCAGCTGTGGGAAGGAGCTGCCCACTGTGAGTCTCCTCTCCACTGAGAGCTGGACACTCATCAGGACAACTTGCCTGTGGAAAGGAGCTACTCACTTTGGGTCACCTGTGAGCTGTTCTGTCACTCAATGAGGTTTCTCTCTGCTTTGCTCATGTTCATGTCCCTCATTCTTCCTGGGCGCAGGACAGGAACTCAGGATGTGCCAAATGGTGGGACTGAAAGAGCTGTAACACAAACAGAACTGAAACACGCCCCACTGCTTGCCACATTTTGGGTGATGAGAAAGAGAGAAGAACTGCAGCTCTTCAGGGAGCCCAGACCTAGGGGTTCCCTGATCTAGGGCTGTGACACTTTCTTTGGGGCTCTGTGGTTCCTGGCACCTCCAAGCTTCTGGGAACCACCAAGTTCCCCTTATCCTCATCTAGATGTGGGTGCTCACAGTGGAAGCCTCATACAGTACATCTGGTCTAGCTGCAGCCTCCCATGGAGCCAGCACCTGTGCCGGCACCCGGAACTTCCCACCCTGGCGTGGCTAGCTGTGTGCAGTGGCTGGAACCCATGCTTGCTCTCCCACACACCCCTTGCCACTCTGCTCCTGGCTTGTCATTGGCAGGTGTGGGATCCAGGCTGGTAGTGCCGACTGAGCACAGCCTGCTGGGCCGAGTGGGCAGAATGAGGCCAGTGGGTGTGAGCAATACTCAGGTAGAAGGCATCAATGGCCACAGAGGTTTCCGGCTGGTGAAGCAACACCCCAAAGATCCCATGACATTAGGACTGGAACATAGATTTCTGAGACACCCAGTTCAACCCCTAACAACATTTCTGAGTCTTTTCTTTCCTGACTGCTCCTGGGGAATATACAGCTTCATTTGGCCCTATGCTTTCACCCTAGGAAATGAGTCCAACACCCATTGCTTAGCATATGGGGAAAAAAGTGTATTTAAATTGGAGAGTGAGCATAAATTTGTGATGATTGTGGAATTCAAGGAATTGGGACAAGGTGAAGCAGATATTCAGCTTCTCTCATCAGCTCTCCTTCTCTACATGAAAGCTAGAAGGATTTCACGCCTATGCTTATGCCACGAAATAAATATCTGGCCATGTCCTCCAGAGATACAAGTATTATTGGGCTTTCCATTCAGCAACGTAATTGTGGGCATTAAGATGACTTTTCCCCCAGCCAAGCCTATGCCTGATTACAATTTGAAGGAGGATGGATTCAGTTGAAACAGACATAAAATTCAAATAACTGTTCTGAAGTACCATTTGATAGCTTTAGATGGTGATGGGATGCTTTAATCAAAGATGCCACATTGAATTGTGAGGCTAAGATGGAGGGAATAACTTTTACAACAGTAATTGCAGGCTCTCTAGAGTCTGATTGAGATGCTAAAGAGAAAAGTCATGGAGAAGTGGCATTTTTATCAGCATCAAAGAAATGCTAAAGAATCTATGGCTGTTTATCAGAGTTCCTGACTTATTTGGGGGAATGCAAGTGGGAAAATGACACCTTGCTGGACATGTAAGATCTATTCAGCGAAGCAATTCCAGGCTTGACCAAGAAGAAAGATGTTATTCCTAGACTACAGGATGCAGAAAGTCTGGGTGGCCAAATAGGGACCAGATAACATCTTAGGCTTCTGAAATTCAAATCCGCAGTCAACTGAATCTGTTGACATAATATCCTTTTCATGTTCACCCTCTGTGTTAGCTTTCTACAGCTGCTATAACACAGTACCACAGACTGGATGTCTATAAAAATTAGTATTGTATAATAAATTAGAGAGTTGATTGCATCAATATCTGCTGTCTTATAATAATTTATTATCTGTTTATAATAATTTATTATAATAATATGATAAATGTTATAATAAACATTACATTTATTATATGTGTATAAGTATTATAACATTTATTATATGTGTCTTAAAATAAATTATTATATAATAAATCAGATAGTTCATTGCATTAATGCCTGCTCTTATAATAATTATTTATTTATTATATGTCTATAATAATAATTTATTATGAATATAACATCTATTATAACATTTGTCATAAAAACTTATTATATAATAAGTTATATAATAAATTTATATAATATATTTATAATAGTAAATTATTATATAATAAATTAGTTCATTGCATCAATGGCTGCTTCTTATAATAATAATTTACTTAGTAATATCTGTCTATAATAATCACTTACTATTAATATAATAAATTAATATAATAATAAATATTATAAATGTCTTAAAATAAATTATTATTATATCATAAGTTATTATATAATAAATTAGATATTAATAGTTCATTGCATCAATGCCTGCTGTCCTATAATAATAATTATTATTTGTTTATTATTATATGTCTATAATAATAAATTATTATTAATATGACATTAATTATAATATTTGCCTTTAAATAAATTATTAATATATAATAATAAACTATCATATAAAGATATACATTTATAGTACATTACATAATAAATCAGTTCATTGCATCAATGCTTACTTTCTCATAATAATAATTTACTTAGTATTATCTGTCTGTAATAGCTTATTAATGCAATAAATTATTATAATGAATATATTTACTATATTTGTCTTAAAATAAATTATTATTTAATAATAAATTATTATATAATAAATTAGTTCATTCCATCAGTGCCTGCTGTCTTATAATATTTATTAGGCCTATAATAATTTATTAATTTGATAAATTATTATACGTATTATAAATGTATTATATTTATGTTAAGTTCTGGTTATGTAATAATAAGTTGTTATATAATAAATTAGATCATTCATTGTATCAGTGCCTGTTAATAATGGACACTTCTATTAATGGGGTGTCTTATAATAATAATAATTGTTGTTTATTTATTATATTTATGACAATAATCTATTATAAGATACCCAGTCTGTCCCACACTTCTGGACACTAGATGTCTGAAACCAGCATGTCAACCAGGCATATCCTCTCTGTCCAAAACTTTGCAGAGAATCCTTTCTTGCCTCTTCTGAGCAGATGTTGGTGGTCATTAGTCTTTGACATTGCTTGGCTTGTGGCTGCCTCAGTCCCATCTCTGCCTCCATCTTTATATGGTCTTCCCCTGTGTCTCTTCTTATAAGGACATCAGGAATAGTGAATTAGGGGCCCACCTGACTCCAGTATGACCAAATCTTAACTAATTACATCTGCAAAGACCCTATTTCCAAAGGAGGTCACTTTCTGAGGTGCTGGGGGATAGGACTTCAGCATATCATTTTTGGGAAAATAATTTGACACATAACATTCTCTATATAAAACAATCTGACACAATCTTTATTAACTTTGAAGGTGTGAACTCCAATGTGACTGTTCTGGCATTCCCAAATACTGAAGCCCGTGTTTACTAGTCTGTTCTCAGAAAAGCCCATATAACTTAATATCCAGTTAATTTCTAATCTTCTCCTGTTTGTTTGTTCTTTGATATCAAATTCAGATTTCTTTTTTGAGACAGAGTTTCCCTCTTGTTGCCCTGGCTGGAGTGCAATGCCTTGGTCTCAGCTCACCACAACCTCCGCCTCCCAGGTCCAAGCAATTCTCCTGCCTCAGCCTCCCAAGTAGCTGGGATTACAGGCATGTGCCACCACGCCCGGCTAATTTTGTATTTTTAGTAGAGACAGGGTTTCTGCATGTTGGTCAGGCTGGTCTCGAACTCCCGACCTCAGGTGATCCGCCCACCTCGGCCTCCCAAATTGCTGGGATTACAGGCATGAGACACCGCGCCCGGCCCAGATTTCTTTTTTGTTAACTTTTATTTTAGATTCACGGGTACTTGTGCAGGTTTGTTGCAGATTTCTTTTAAAAGAAAGAAATATTTTATAAGGGTTCTGTACTTCCCTAAATTCTACAAAATTCTTAGTCTTTAACCATATTTTAACAACCAGTCATATAAGCCACTCTTCTCTCTGTTGCAGGAAATGCAGTAAAATACCTTTGGCTTAGTGATTCATTGCTCCCTGGAAGGTTTGCGTATTGGCTTTCTCTTTTCATTCACAGGCAGTTTTATTTATGAAGGACCACAGCCGTGTTTTTGAAGTGCAGTGAAAACTCTGCTATGGCCTGAACTTTTCTTTTCCCCCAAGATGCATATGTGATACCCAATCCCCGATGTATTAGTATTAGGAGGTGGGGCCTTTGGGAGGTGATTGGATCACGAGGGTGGAGCCCTCATGAATGAGATTAGTTCCTGTGAGTGGAAACCGCCCCCGCCCCACCACACAAACACAAATTGTTTTTCCTCTGCTCTCACACCACAACAATCAACACAGAAGATGTCTGTGACCAAATTTGTGGGGGCTTCTCCCCACACACCAAGCAAGCACTCTACATGGAGAGTGTCAGAACTGAATTGAAAGACACCCAGCTGGTGTGTGCTGCACAGTGGCTTGCTTGCTTGCTTGGTGTTTTGAAGTGCTCCCTCTTCCCACGAGTCACAAGTCTGGGCCTTCAGAACTTCTGATTGGCCAGCTTCAAGTTGAATTCCCATGACTCCCTATGTAGATTGGTTTGATTTGCTGGAGTATCTCATAGAACTCTAAAAAACAAGTATACCAGTTTATTATCCAGGATATTACCAGGGACACAGGTGAAGAGATGCATAGAGGAAGATATGGGGGAAGGGGCACGGAGCTTCCATGCTCTCCTGGGTTGCACCACCCTCCTGGAAACTCCATGTGTTCAGCTATCCAGAAGCTCTCCAAACTCAGTCCTTTTGGGTTTTTATGGGGACTTCATTGGTTAGGCATGATTGACTACCATGCAGAAATGTGATTGGACAAAAGCGTTATGATTTAACACTAATAGAATGAGTGGGGGAACCCAGCGACGTCTGTCTGTTCAAATTCTTCTTGCTGTGTCTCTACAGCATTCCCTCCTCTTGGGTATGGGGCAGGACCCCTTCTGAAATGAGGGTCTTATGACCCACAATCACAAATGCGAGGAAAGGCCTGGTGCTGTGGCTCATGCCCTTAATCCCAGCATTTTGGGAGACCGAGGTGAGCAGATCACTTCAGCCTGGAGTTTGAGACCAGCCTGAGCAAGATGGCAAAACCCTGTCTCTACAAAAATTACAAAAATTAGCTGCGAATGGTGGTGTATGCCTGTAGCCCCAACTACTTGGGAGGCTGAGGTGGGAGGATTGCTTGAGCCCAGGAAGTGGAGGCTGCAGTGAGCCATGATTGCGCCAATGTACTCCAGCCTGGGCTACAGAGTGAGACTGTGTCTCAAAAGGAAAAAAAAAAAAAAAAAAAAAGAAAAGTAAAGGAAAGAAACCCAAGGAAAAAATAGTGTCCTGCCTTGCGTTGGTGAAAGTAAGGCAGGAGAAAGTCAGGGAGAGAGATTCTGTCTTCCGAGACTTAAAGCGCCCCAACATTATAACATAGGCTATGGGAGCTGAGTCAAGAACCATCAACAAAAACCTATCATATACATGATAGCACAGTGCCCCTTGAGGAGGAAAAGAGAACACAGTTCTTTTTTTTCCAGCATGTGCGGACACAGCCAGAAAACGTCATGTAAATCAAGAAGCAAATCCTCCCCAGACACTGAATCTGCCATGGCTTGATCTTGAACTTCTAGCTTCCAGAACTGCAAGCAATAAATGTCTGTTGTTTAGAAGCAACTCAATCTGTGCTATTTTGTGATAGCAGCTTGAATGGACTAAGACATTCTTGGTGGGAAAATTCTCAAACGGGGAAGATGCTAATATCTCTTCCTGCTGCTGTTCTGTTCTATGAGTGATGAGTCCAGGCTCAACCTGGCTTCTTCAGCAGGAGTGCCGCCTAGATATTGGGTTGCCTTTAGTTGCTTCCTCAAAGCATCTGGTCATAGATCTGTGTAAAGAATCCTGGTCTTGAATCTGTGCGTGATGCAATCAGCATGAGAGTGAATACATTGCCCCTCTGCAGAACTGCAGAACGTCTGAAGCTGACTCTTACCCTTAATTCTGGTCTGACAAGTATTTATTGTGCAGCTGACAAATACCTAATGCTGTGATAACTACAATGAAACACACCTACATTTATGTTCTGAACTGTGCTATCAAGGAGTTTACATCTTGGGAGAGAGGAATGGAGAAGAAACAGCATTGTGTTCCAATAGAAGTCAGAAGGTTTCACATCCAGACGCTGTTATTACCTGGGGAGGGATCGCGGGCAGGTTCCTTAACCCAGAGTACTCTTCTATGTATGTTATGATTCTGAGGGCTTTCCTAAGCAAAACATTCTATGAATTTACAATGAAACCCATGAATGGTGAGGCCGGGATGTATAAATTGGTCTTCCGTGGAGTATAATCAAGTGTAAAAATATGTCTGCAACAGACAATAGGGATCCCTGCCTGTGCTTGAAGTACCCCCTGCTGATTGGAGGTGGCCACATGCTGCCTGTGTTGCAATCTGCATTTTCAGGAGAGAATACATCTGCTTTGATATGATGGGTTAGTAAGAAGAAAACTGACGATTCTTCTGCCTACAGTTTTGTATATCACCCTGGATTTTTGAGCCCAGGCTGTAGAGGAAGTTTGCTACTGATCTCATCTGAGCCAAGGTGGGGATGGATTTTCCCAATAGCTCAGTTGTGAATTCCTTCTACGTATTTCAGGACGTGTCTGTCCTGTGTCAACATAATAAGGCCTTAATTCAAAAGAGCTGCTTATCAAAAGATGAACCACAGAGGTGGGCACATTACCCTTCATCCCATACTTCAGAGTGTATTTGTAGACTGCGGGTGAAAATTGGCTACCAGCATGTGAGTTTATTATTTAGTTCTTGGGCACTGGTGAATTTAAACTCGGCGGGAACACCAGCAGTGGTGAAAGGAGGAACAGTGACAGCCTTCAAGCAGCAATTCTTGTCTTCCTTTGATCTTGTCTGCTTCATACCTGCATATTTATTCCAGCTTGGTGATTGAAGAAATATGAGTATCTATATTCCAGAAATAGATTTCTTTATAAACTCTGTTGTGTGGGACCCGCAGCCAAGTCGTGGGAATTTGGACTGGGGCAGTCAGCAAAAAAACACAATGATGTTGGAAATTAAAGGTGAGGAAATTTCTTTACATGAAATGTGAAGACCATGAAAGGTGTGACAAATATGGATTTGATGAGCCTCAAACCTACAAATATAAGAAGAATGATCAAGGATGATACAGGAAACGTATAAAGTGGTAGCTATATGCAATCCAAAACAATCAAAATAATATGAAGGAAAGTAGAATTAAGCATTAGGAATATAAACTAGAGGGTGGATATCAACATGAGATGGCTATAAACCTATCATTAATTAATTATAGAGAAAATGAAGTTGTTCCTTTGAGATCTTGTATGCAAAGCTAGTGAAATGCTACCCGGGAACATTTAAATCAGGTTTTCTCAACCTTGGTACTATTGAATTTTGGGTGGCATACTGCTTCGCTGTAGGGGCTGTCCTGTGAAGTGTGTTTTTCAGCATCTCTGGCACTTATCCACTAGATGCCAGTAGCAGCCTCCAAGTTGTAATAACCAAAAGTGTCTCTAGACACTGCCCTGTTTCCCTGTGGTGTAATCTCCAATACGAATGAGAATCACTGCTTTAGCTGTTTTCTGAGGTTCAGCATGTTTGAATATATGGAAAGAAAGTGAATTCAGTGCCCCCAGTGATGAAGTGACCAGGGAGACCATGAGGGCAGGAAGTAATTCATCAACTAATTTTTCAGTGTAGACAAAATGGGTCTATTTGGGGAAAAGGGATGCCTGCTTAAAAAACATGCATCCACAATAAAGAGAAAAATACGGTCTGTAACTTTTAAGAGATTGATTTATACTCCACTTGGGTAGATGGCAGATATGCATCAGAACACTGTAGGTTTAAACCTCTCATTCACTTTGGATTTAAAAACACATGATTTGTAAACAGACTTCTAGAATTTAATCTGATTTCTATCCACTTCTGCCTACAAATCTGAGGAGTGAGAAGACTTTTTCTGGAGATGATGTTTATCAGACCATGATAAGGAGAGCAAATAGCTGTGATTAACCAAGGGCCAACAGTTAGCTCTGGGAAGAATGGTCTTGGACGTAACTATTCCAACCACAGATAATACTTGCTTCATTGTCATAATATTGGGATATTAATTTTCTCTTCTTTGAGCATGCTTTTTTTTTTTTTTTTTTTTTTTTTTTAGGCAGGCATCCCTTTTCCCCAAATTGACTCATTTTGTCTACACTGAAACATTCGTTGATGAATTACTTCCTGCCCCCATGGTCTCACAATTCAAATTTCTGTGCTTTGGCCTATGATGAGAAGTAAGAATTTTCATCTGAGAAGCCACATCTCTTCTTGCCATTCTGATTTACGAAAATCCCCAACATGAAGAAGACTAAACTGGCTGGGAGACTACTTACTATGTGCTGTTTATAAACTGAGGCTGCAGGCATTTGAGCATAAGGCCACTCTGTTCATTTTATTGTATTTATCGGCCTTCCCGAGCTCCTAATTGTCGTGGTGGAAGCCCAGGGGTCATTTCGCAGGTGGAAGGAAAGCATTTTATGGAGAGGAATAATGACTTTTAAAATCTGAACACAGTGACCTGCTCCACTCGACACTGGAGGAAGGTCAGACACACTTTCTTCTTATTTAGCTTCTCTGATCAGCAAGGCTGACAGGTCACTTGTGAACTGTGGCTCTTACCTGGTTGTTATGGCCTGGCCAAGTCAGCAGGTTATGGGGGAAGTTAACTATAATCAGCATCATTTGTCTTCGATAACCACTTAAGAGACTTTGAGTTTTACTTTCTGGTACACAGCCAGAAAATTAATCTTTTAACTGAAATTTGACTATATTGTTAAATGCTGATATTTTGACAGGCAATTATACAGGCACTAAAGATAAAAGAATAAAGTAAGAAGATGAAAATCTCATCACTCAACATAAGAAACAATCAAAGTAGATGTATTAAATGATTGACTGCCATATGTTAGAAGGTGATAAATGCACAAAAGAGAAAAAGCGAAGAAGAATAAAAGGATTTTGAGTGCAGAAGAGCATAGAATTTTGTAACATGAAATAATGTCCTCTGCAATTCTTTATGTCTCTAGGAGATTTTTTGAATTGTTTGCTTGAAACGCGTTTGTTTGTGAGCAGTTCTTGTTGATGTTTGCATGTACTAGATCTGCACTATATACAAGAGATGCAGAGATGAACGGACATCTAGACTTTTGGCTTTTACAGATGCACAGTGTATTTTAGCTGTTCTTTAGGAGACATCCTGCTACTTTTTTTTTTTTTTGAGTCAGGGTCTTGCTCTGTTGCTCAGGCTAGAGTGCAGTGTCATGATATCTCACTGTACCCTCAAACTTCCAGGCTCAAGCAATCCTCCCACTTCAGCCTCCCAAGTAGCTGGGACTATAGATGCACACAACCATGCTCAGTTAATTATATATATATATATATGTGTGTGTGTGTATATACCTATATATACACCTATATACATATATACACATATATACACATATATACACATATACACATATATACACATATATACATATATACATATATACACATATATACACATATATACATATATACACATATATGTGTGTGTATATATATACATATATACACATATATACACATATATATACATATATACACATATATACATATATACACATATATACACATATATATACATATATAGACATATATACATATATATACACATATATATACATATATATATAGACATATATATATATACATACTTTTTTTTTTGTAGAGATGGGATCTCACTTTGTAGTCCAGGCTGGTCTCGAACTCTTGGCTTCAAGCAATTCTCTAGCCTCTGCCTCCCAAAGTGCTGGGATTACAAGCGTGAGCCACTGCGCCCAGCCCTCTGGCTGCTTTTGATGCTAATAATGATATACGAGAGAGCATTCTGGACAAGACGGCACAGCAGTATAAGCACTGACTTACTCCCCACCACCACACAAGACACAAAGCAAGACTAATAAAATGCAGAAGATTCCATTAACAAGACAGCCAGAATAGAAAAAATACACTCCAAAAAAAAAAAAAAAAAAGAAAGAAAGAAAGGAAGAAAGGCATATTAGAGAGTTGGTTGGATGCCCTGGCCTTTCTTGACTTTGGATCAGAAGACAGGTAGAGGGTGCTGGAAGTCTGTTGATGTCGTGGCTAAGTTCTAAATGTCTTTCAGGACAAATAGGGAAAAAAGCCAGGATGCAGTGTAAAACCAGTATCTGTGATGAAAACGGTTCTCACAACCCTGAGAAAGGGGGCAAAAAATCAAAATAGAGTTTGATGTGAAAATAGCTTGAAAACATTGTTTCATTCTAAGTGAAAGAAGCCAGACAGAAAAGGTCAGATATTACATGATTCCTTTTATAAAAACTCTCCAGAATAGGTAAATTCATACAGTCAGAAAGAGGTTTGGTGGTTGCCTGGATAATTGCCTGTCAAAATATCAGCATTAAACAATATAGTGAAATTTATATTATATTATATTATACCATATTATTATAATATAGTATACAGGGGCTGAGGGAGGGGTTATTGGGAAGTGGCTACTTAATGGGCTCAGGATTTTCTTTTGGGGTGATAAAAATATTTTGGAACTAGACAGAGGTGATTGTGCAACATTGTAAATGTTCTAAATGTCACTGAACTATACACTTTAAAATATTTAATTTTATGACGGTGAGTTTCACCTCAAAAATAATAATTTTGAAAAAGGAGGCAAACACATTTTTTTTGAGTTGTGCAGGTGCTACAATTTTAAGCATGACGTGATGCTACAGAGAGAGGAAAATCAAAAGCCAGCTTCACAATGAGGACTCAAAGAAAAGTGTGCTGCGTGGAAGGCTGAAAGTGAGACATTGCAACTGCGATGTCATTACAAGACGTGGTTTTTGCTCTTTTTTATGGCTGTGTAGTATTCCACACTGTATGTGAACCACATTTTCTTTATCCAATCCACCTTTGATGGGCATCTAGGTTGATTCCATGTCTTTGCTATCGTGTCCTTTGCAGCACCATGGATGCAGCTGGAGGCCATTATCCTAAGAGAACTAATGCAGGAACAGAAAACCAAATACTACATGTCCTCACTTATAAGTGGGAGCTAAACATTGAGTATATATGGAAAAAAAGAGGGGAACAACAGATGCTGGGGACTAGTTGAGGGTGGAGGGAGGAAGGAGGGTAAGAATAAAAAAACTGCCTATTGAGTACTTATCACCTGGGTCATGAAATAATCTGTACATCAAGCCCCTGTGACACACAATTTACCTATCTAAGAAACCTGCACATGGACCCCTGAAACTAAAATAAAAATTACAAAAAAAGACCTGGTTTTCGACCTGGAGTGGGTAGGCAGGGGCAACCACATTAGGCAAGCATGGAGATGGGGAATACAAATTCTCGGAGAGACAGAGAGCAAGTCAACCAATAAAAAAAAACAATCTCCAACCACATCCAAACTGTTCAGAGACGCACCCTGGCTCATTCATATTTTTAAAAGTTTATTTGAGTTTTTTACACGGATTCATCAATCTGGCAACTTCACATGGGAAGTGGTTTGGGGCTCAGCTGAAGGAGCATGAAAGAGGCTTTTATAGGATGAAGGCAGGAGCAGAGCATTAAAAAAAATGTGATTGGTTAAAGCTGAAGCAGTGACCTTATTTGGGCTATCTCTGTAGAAAGTTCAAGACAACATAACCAGTGCTCAGTTGGCCATTTACGACTCGCTGAGCTACAGTTTTGTTTTCCTATAAATTAGCCATTTAGAGGAAATGAACAATTATAACAAATATATAAATCTACATCTGACAAATTATGAAAAGAAATGTCTAAATCCATGTCTGACCTAGAAAATTTCCAAATGAAGGATGAAAGCTTTTGGTTTGCTTCCTTAGAACCTAGTGCAACAGAACCATTTCAGTTTATTAACCTTTCATTTAGCTGTTTTAATACTCCCCATCAACACAAAACAGTGAATAAGACATGCAAAATCTATAAATAAATATAATTCTAGGAATGACAGCACCAAAAATCAGTGTTGAGACCTAAAATAACTCAAGGCAAAGAGATCTTCTTATTAAAAATATTGAAGAAGTCCTTAAGTATATTTATAATAGTCAAAATAATAAAGACCAGCACTTTGGGAGGTGGAGGCAGGCCGATCACCTGAGGTCAGGAGTTCGAGGCCAGCCTGGCCAACACGGTGAAACCCCGTTTCTACTAAAAGTACAAAAATTAGTTGGGTGTGGTGGCAGATGCCTGTAATCCCAGGTACTCGGGAGGTTGAGGCACGAGAATTGCTTGAACCTGGGAGTTGGAGGTTGCAGTGAGCCGAGGTTGCGCCACTGCACTCCAGCCTGGGTGGCACAGTGAGACTCCATCTCAAAAAAAAAAAAAATCATCACCATAATAATAATAATAACAGAGAAATGTAATCCACTAAAAAAATATGAAATCAAAACTTGATTAAATTAAGCAGAATTGATGGTTATGGAAATTCTTGTGAAGTAAAATGCAGTCATTTATATAAAACCATATATATATTCAAAACAAATTCTACGTCAGATACAACTCAAGCAAAAACTAGTGAATTAGAAGATATTCCTAAGAAAGAGACTCAAGGGATACCACAAAAAAGACACAGAAGTTAAAATATGAAACAGTGAATTCAAGAAATGGTGAAGAGATTGAGTTTCCATGATCTATATAAATATTTGACATTTCCAAAACAATGAAATGAATGTGACAAGGCAATGTTTAGAAACATAATTACTAATAATCTTCTAGAATTGAAGAAAGGTCCAAAATTCAGATTAAAAGTGAAATGAGTCAGGAGCAAAAGTTTCAATGCTGCATGTTCGCACTCATATGTGAAAGCTAAAAGAACTTCTCTCATAGTAGTGGAAAGTAGAAGAGAGGAGAGTGAGGCCAGGAGGGTAGGGGGACGAAGGGAATTGGGAGAGATTTGTTGAAGAATACAAAACTACAGCCAGATAGGAGGAATAAGTTCTAGTGTTCTATACCACGGCAGGGTGACTATAGTTAACAATCATATATTATGTACTTCCAAATAGTTAGAAGGATGTTTTCAACACAAAGAATGATCAGTAAAGTTTGAGGTGATGGATTTGCTAATTATCCTAGACTAATCACTAGACGTTGTATGTATCAAAACATCACTGTATGCCCCAGAAACATGTACAATTATTATATGTCAATTTTTAAAAGTATTCGGCAGTTTTCAAATAGGTAAATTCACATGTAGAGATTATGTGGTGAAACTGTAGATTAAGACAAAATAAAGACTCATTTATGTGTATATATATATAATATATGTGTATATGTTATATATATAATACATGTGTATATGTTATATATATGTATATATAGGAACCTAACATGACCTTTAATAAAAGACTAAACTGTTTGAATATATAACTTATAGAAAAGATAAATTTCTGTAATTTCATATAATTGTGGAATTCTCCATATGGAGAGAAGAATACGAGAAACAATGACATGTCTGTAAGTTTATAAAATATATCTTAGAATTTAATAAAGTTTCAAATACAGAATGGGCCATCTTTTAAGTTGGAAGAACAATGGAGAGTTCCATCATTCGTTAGTTATCGTAAGAGATCCATAATAGTCGAGTATTCTAGAAATAATTTATTAACATGATATTAAAATAATATCCATTTCAATATTTACAATAAAATGTAATGGTAACTGCCAAAAGAATAAAAATAAAACATATAGATTCCAAAGAAGCAGGAAAGAAAAAAACAACAACAAAAAATTAATCCAAAAGAAAGAAGAGTAGTAGGAAGAAAAGGAGAAGCAAAAAGAGAGTAAAAAACACAAAATAAAAATAATCATTAGAAATTATTCAAAGTAATGAATAATTAGCACATGGCTGTATGTGTGTGTGTCTGTGTGTTTGCACATATGTGTGTGTTCATATGTATTGTATTCACCTATTCAAAAGTAAAGATTGACAAGTTGAATTCAAATTCTTCAGAAATATGTTGCACACAGGAGGAGTACACACAGAAACGCCACCTAGAAAATATCCAACTGAAGGATGAAAAAACCTCTGTGTTGCATGAACTATAAAATGCTGGTTAAGATTTGAAGAAAATTCTCTCTATTACACTGCTGAGAGAAGCAAAAATTCATATGACCCATTGGGGAATAATTGGGCAATGTCTGGTGAATTTTCTATGCCTATACCTTAAGGCTTTTGAATGTTTACATAAAGTGCTATATAAAAGGAAAGTCGGTGTAGCACTGTCTGTAATAGTAAACGATTGGAAGCAATCCAAGTGCAGAGTGGCACAACAAAATTCTACCAGTTATATTTACTTTAAAACCTGCTAAATAGTGCTATTGATTACTACCAGATACATGTATAAGTAACAGTATTTAAAAAAAATTCTGTGTTCAAGATGAACAACAAAATTACAGTAAGCTATACTTTTAAAATAAAAACAAAGCAGAATTGGATCGGATGATTGTTTACAGAGAACTTTACCTTTTTCCACACACACACACACACACACACACACACAAAATCAACAAGGGGAAAATAAAAGGATTGAGAAGGAAAGAAAAGCAAGACAGTCTGACTAAGAAATGAATAAATGTAATCACTGTGCTGCCCAGGCTGGTCTCAAACTCCTGAGCTCAAGCGATGCTCCAACCCCAGCCTCCTGAGTAGGTGGTGTGTCCTACTTTTGAAAACACCTTCTTCTTTTATTACATACTTTGTAAAACTATATTGGAGCTATATATACATGTGAGAGAATAAGGCAAAATGTAATTATGACTTCCCTTTCTAAATTAAGCAGTGATACCAGAAAGAGGCACCAGTGAAAACAAAAACGTAACTCTGTCTCATTATTTGCAACTACTTCTCTCCTACAGGAGCTGCGTCCTGTGTATTTTACATCCTCTGTATACCCATCGCACCTGGCAATTCATGCATTTTTAAAGAAAAAAAGAATCCCGAACTATAGTACAATAGGTAGGCACATTGTGGTTGGGTACTTGAAACAAAAATCAATACCTGGATTTTTATCTCATAATACAATCTATTATGGAAACCTTTTTGAAATATAAAATGCTTATATTTGAAAATGAACTCCTCTGCTATACAAAGACTTCAGTTTATGCTCTATTTGAAGGTGGTTACAGATCTGAGCACCTTCCTGCACAACCAAATTTTCAATTAAAAAAGGGAGTTCCAAGCCCCCACAGAACTCTCAACATCATGTGGTTCCATTTCTCTGCAATTTAGGGCATGCCCAATAGAAACAGCTTGGTCAATAAATTGTTTATTGTGGCTGGTTACTGATGAGAACTTTCAGCACCCTATTTTAGAATTTTCAAGTTTTTGCATTAAAAAGTACTGGTGGAACCCAGTATTCAATGTCCCTTCTACCCACACATATGCATCCTGTGTCAGTGAACTTTGAGGTGGTCTATGCATCCTTTATTGTGGCTGGTGATTAATGAGTACTTTCAGCACCCTATTTTAGAGTTTGTGTGAACTTCATATTTTTTGCATTTAAAAACATGCTGGTAGAACCCAGTGGTCAATGTCCCTTCTACCCACACGTAGACATCCTGTGTCAATGAACTTCAAGGTGCTCTATACATTCTTTATTGTGGCTGCTTATTAAAGAGCACTTTCTGCACCCTATTTTAGAATTCGTATTTTCTAGTTTTTGCATTTAAAAAAAATGCGGGTAGAACCCAGTGTTCAATGTCCCTTCTACTCACACATAGGCAGCCTGTGTCAGTTAACTTTGAGGTGCTCTATACATTCTTCATTTTGGCTGGTAATTAATGAGTACTTTCAGCACCCTATTTTAGAATTTGTGTATACTTTCCAGTTTTTGCATTTAAAAACATGCTGGTGGAACCCACTGGTCAATATTCCTTTTACCCATATATAGACATCCTGTGTCAGTGAACTTCGAAGCTGCTGATTAGTTTTTTCCTCCATAATATTTGACCTCCATAACTGCTACTGAAACCCCAATTTTCCATCTTCCTTGACTAATTGAAGAATAAAGTATTGTGAGAATTTTGAAGCTGACATTTCTATAAGGCTAAATTTATGTTGCTGTGCCCTCTAGGGAATGCTTTGGAAGAAAATTCCAGCATGGGATAATAGGATTCAAGAACTAAGGGTAATAATCATGCCTTCCTTGAACTTTTGCTAAACTCAGATCCATCTCTATGCATCACTTACGTTAAATCAAGTTTAGCCTAAAGCTGCCTCCTTATGTATTTTAAGTTCAGCCTAAAGACTTCTCTGTACATTTTGAACTATAACACCTAAAGAAAGTTGTAAGCAGACTGTAGCCTACTCTTGTGCCAATCACTGAGTTTTGGCCAATCAAAGGCGGCCAACTGTTCAAATTGTGTTCAAATAAGACAGACACCGAGCTGTAACCAATCCGGCTGTTTCTGTACCTCGCTTCCATTTCTGTACAACACTTTCCTTTTTTCTGTCCATAATTCTTCTACCACGTGGCTGCACTGGAGTCTCCAAGCCTACTCTGGCTCAGGAAGCAGCAATTAAACTCTGTTAAATTTAATCCAGCTAAGGTTTTTCTTTTAACACTTGATATATACTAATATTGATTACTGAGTGAGCATCCTATGTATTTCATCAGAGAATATTCCCAATCATTTCTGTCTAATGGGAGCATAGTAGCCATCTCTGTCTATTACCTAATATATCTCATTTTTGTAAAGACAAACAAGCAGAAACACTTTAATATTTTTCACAGCAAATATTGTATTAAAAAGAAATTATATCAAGATTATGAACAAATTAGGACAATGATGAGACGTTCTCTTCATCAGCATGACACTCTTTAAAATTCACTGGCTGTAATAGTTGTAGAGCCTGGTATACCCAATGGTATACAGAGTAGTATAATGGTCATTGGAGACTCATGGTGGAGGATGGGAGCCAAAAGGGATAAAAAACTACATGTTGGGTACAATGCACACTACTTGAGTGACAGGTGCACTAAAATCTCGGACTTCTGTGCTATACAATTCATCCATGTAACCAAAACCCACTTGTGCCCCAAAAGCTATTAAATTTTTAAAAAAAATTAAAAATATTGACCTTGAATGTTGTACTAATCAGTTCAAGCTGCTATAACAGAATACCATAGACTGGTTGACTTAAACAACAAATTTATTTTCTCAAGGTTTACGAAGCTGAAATGCCCACAATCAGGGTGTCCATTGATTTGCTTCCTGGTGAGGAATATCTTCCTGACTTGCAGACGGCTGACTTCTTGCTGTATTCTCCCACGGCAAAGGAAGGGAGAGAAAGAGAGGGTGAGTGGGACAGACAGAGACAGAGAGAAGAGAGAAAGACAGGGAGACAGACAGGAGAGAGAGACAGAGACAAAGATAGCAGAGATAGAGACAGAGAGAAGAGAGAGGAGAGAAAGGAGAGTGACAGAGACAGAGAGAAGAGAGAGACAGAGACACAGAGAGAAGAGAGAAAGACAGGGAGACAGACAGAGAGAGAAGAGAGACAGAGAGAAGAGAGGAGAGAGAAGACAAAGACAGAGAAAAGAGCAAGAGAAGAGAGAGAGAGAAGAGAGAGGAGAGAGAAGAGACAGAGAAAAAGAGAAGAGAGAGAAGAGAAGGAATGGAGAGTGAGAGAAGAGAGAGGAGATAGAGAGAATGCTCTTATGTTTATTCCTCTTCTTATAAGGACATATCCCATCATGGGCGCCCCATCCTCGTGACCTCATGCAAACTTAATCACCTTCCAAAGGTTCCACTTCCAAACAGCATTCTATCAAGGGTTAGAGTTTCAACATAGGAATTTGGGGTGGGGGGAGCACAAACATTCAGTGTATAACACGAGTTCAGGTGGGAATCACAGTACCTTTCAAAAGAGAGAATCAAGCTAATAACGATAATTGGATAAAACAAGATCATTAACAGAACAAATGGCTTAGAAAAGAAAGTCCCAAGCCCCACGCCCCCCTCCCTGATTCAGGACCTATGGGTACTCCCAGTGGATTAACGCACAGCAGAATCTCTGGTCAGTTTCTCTTCAGAAAAGGAAGAAACAATTCTATGTTTCTCTGAGAGGAACATAGAATTGTAGACACCCATGTTGAGGTGAGCATGCAATGGTCACATCCCTCCTGCTATAAGTCTCTTCTTGGCATCCCCCTTCCCCCAGCACAAGCTGATGTTCCTACCTCAGAAAATGTTCGCACACAAGACAATGCACACCTTCATTTAGGCAGCCACGTGCCCGGGGCAGGAACTTGTCGCTCTATGAGGAGCAAAAAAGGGGTTGGGGCCATAGAATTGTGAACCAAACTATCTGAGACAGGTCTCAATCAATTTAGAAAGTTAATTTTGCCCAGGTTAAGGACGTGCCCAAGACACAGCCTCAGGAGGTCCTGACTACATGTGCCCAAGGTGATTGGGACACTGGTTGGTTTTATGCATTTTAGAGAGACATGAGACATCAATCAATATGCATAAGATATACATTGGTTCAGTCCAGAAAGGCAGGACCACTCAAAGTGGGGGCAGGAAATGGGGGGCTTCCAGGTCATGGGTAGATAACAGACAAAAGGTTGCATTCTTTTGAGTCTTTGATCAGCCTTTCACTGAATATAAAATTTACATATGAGAGTGGGATAGAGCAATAGTCACTTATACTATAGTCTGGCTCAGTGAATCTGCATTTTTGCATAAACAATCGGGCAGGGGAAGCAACCAGATAGGCATTTTTCTCAGGTGAGCAGAGATGACCTTCTGTCCTGCACGTATGAAGATAAGCTATCCATTTACATTGCTAGGGTGAAATTCAAAAGAACTCTGTTTTTAGGGTAAACATCTTGAGGCCCACAAGGAATTTCTTTGTGAGCAAACTGTGAGCAAGGTATGTAACTTTTTTTTTTTTTTTTAATCTTTGTAGCTTTCTTAAGAATAAAATGGGAGACAGGTTTGCCTGATGCAGTTTCCAGATTGACTTTTTCCTTTGACTTAGTGATTTGGGGGTCCCAAATCACTATTTTATTTTTATTTATTTTTATATTTTTATATTTTTTACTTTTTATTTTTTAAATTTATTTTTCCTACACAGAAGTCTTTGTCAAAGGTGCTTTTATCGGTGGAAGAAATGAATTTTGAGGTGTCTCTTTGTTTTGCAAAGCGATGACAGGGAAACAAAGATCAACTGAAGCACTTTTGAAAAATTCGGCAACCCCACTTCTAAGAATGAGGCCAGGTTGTGCTGAGAACCCTCATTCCAGGGAAACTAGTGGGTGACCGAGTTGGGTGGCTATAATCACTTCAGTCCAGGAAAAACAGTCAATGAGAGAGATGTTCTGCCGTGATCACCTCTATCCAGGGAAACCAGTCTATGGTGGAGATGGTGATCCCTGGTCACTTCAGTCCTGGAAAAGCAGTCCATCATCACGAAGGCAGGCTGTGCTTGCTTCGGCCCAGGGGACACAATGATGAGGGACCTAGAATGTTTATTCCTAGTTAAGGACAAGTGCACATAGTTACTTGAGTTACTCATTTTCAGAAAGGTTTACGCCTGCTTAGAAAAAATTCTCATGTTTAAGAAAACGTGTAGGATCAGTAGTATGTGAGTGGGTTTTCTGTTGTTGGATCTCTATAATTTTGGACTTTTGCATTTGATCAGGGAGGGTTACTTGCAGCCCAAACCTCCTGTGAAGGCGGGTTCTGTGTTTTTCCGTGGTATTGACTGTGATCTTATTATTCTTGCTATTTAGAAGAATTTATTCTCTGGGATTAATTAAGGATCTGCTGACATTCCTGGTTCGTTCTTGTCACGAAAATTGTTTGATAACCATAGTTTTTTATGATATTTTAAATCAGAGACTTGTATTTAGCTATATGCAGAGAAAACTTTTTTTTTTATTTTTTAAGAGAAACTTAATGCCCTGTTCTTATATTTACTGCAATCTCCTTTAAATGGACTACAAGCACAGGTGCAACCTTTTGTGATGTGTGTGGTTTTCTTAAGAGATGGGGTCTCACTCTGTTGCTCAGGCTGGAGTGCAGTGGCACGATTATAGCTCACTGCAGCCTCAATCTCCTGGGTTCAAGTGAGCCTCCCTTCTTGACCTCCTGAATCACTGAGATTACAGACTTGAGATGCTGTTTCTGGCACACAGGTGTGATTTTTAAGGAATTCTCACCCACTTGCTCAAGACATGTTATCAGGAGCTAGATGTCGTCTGATAATGGTATTCTTCTGGAATCGCGGTCACAGTTGCACAGGCATTCTCAGGGGCTTGCTTCTGTGTTCAGAATCAGAAGGACGGGACATAACAGAGGATCCAATTTAGAATGGCTCAGTTTTAAGCAGTAATGGAAAAATTTATGGGTGACAGGAAGAGCAACAAAGGGTCAGTTTGCTATTGGAACAGTTACTTCCAGTTGGGTAAGTGAAAAGGAAAGAAAAAAGGAAAAAAATGGAATCATTTCTGTTGAAAAAATTCGAAGCATTTCTTTGAAAAGAAATGTTAGGAATTTAAATTCTAAGATATCTGTTTCTTATTCGGTTTAGATATGAACCGCTCTCTAAACACAGCCCAAAATGAAATAACAAAAACAACATGGCAACTACACCAGTAACAACTTCTACTGGGCTCTCAGCCACCCACCCCAGACCCCATCTCTTACATAAATAGGAAGATATTTTTGCATATAATTTTCCTCAATTAAACATAATATTTCCTGGAAGTTTCCAAAGAGAGCTTTGGCAGCATAACCTGGACAGTGATTAGGAATCCTCCAGTGATCCATGAAAATGTCTTTGAGGACTATGTGTGGTCATGGATTAACCTGCAGGAATAGCTTGCTTGCATGTCAGAATGTAAATTCTAACTTTCCACCCACTAACAAGCCTGTTTCCTTCCAACATGAGCATGTTGCAGGGTTTTACTACTACTAAGTACCATCTTTAATAAAAGAAATCCCTTCTCATTATCAGAAACCACCAGTTTCCCTCAGTTGTCTTGTTTACCTGCTGAACAACCCCAGAAGACATGCCTAAAGCACGTACTTGGCACCGAATAAATATCTGTTGGGCAAATGAGATGCATTTCCCTATGAGCCAACTAATCCAGAAAATATATTTTTTTCCTGTTGCAGAAGTCTTCATTAAATCACCAAGAAAGTTTCTTACTACCTATGTTCATTTTAGCTCAAAAATTTCAAGGTATGTTTTCTTCCTAAATAGGCTTTCCTATAGGACAGTGCTTCTGAACGTGTGTTTGGTATGTAGAACCCAGGGTGTCACGGAGACCCACTCAGGGAAATGGGCAAGCCAGAAGTATTTTCATAATAATATGAAGACATTATTTTCCTTTCTCACTGGGTTGACATTTACCTTATGCTGCAAAAGCTAGTGACTTAGCATGGATGAAGGCAGTGGCACTAAGCCTTATTGGTTTGTTATTTCATTCTTTTCTGTCTGGCACTAACAGTAGAACAAACAAACAAAAAAAGAAAGAAAACAAAATTTACCTAAGGAAGTCCTTTATGAAACAAATTCATTCACTTATTACATATATATTGACCCACCCCTGAGTACACATCTTTTTACGATGGAACATGGGTTTTGCTAGAACAGGGGAATGATAAACTATGTTTCTTCTGATTTTCAGTCTAGGGCAGACATTTTGTCCAAAATGAATGAAGTGAGTTAGTCATTTCATGGAAAACAACTAACAGCATTTGTTGACAGTGATGCATTTGGACTTGCAAAAGAACCATAGAATTTTGGGAAACTTGCATCCAATACTATAAGCTAGACAATTTTCCAATACATAAGGTGTTTCATAAAGAATACATCAGTGGTGACTAACGTGATTTTTTAAATATTGCATAATAAAAATTTGTCAAAATCTGTAAGATCAGCAAAACTTAGGGAAGCAATATTTTCCAAGTGAATATTGTATGATGCTACACAATCATGCATGGTTAAAAGAGCCCCTCAAAAATGCAACAGACAATTAATGTAGTTAATTATTGAAATTAATCTAACAAAATAAGAAAATTTCATTGATAATGATTTCAGATTCCATATGGCAATCTAAAATTTCTTTAAAAAACTGCCGTTTGTTGGGCTTTGGTGTAGTACCAAACTCCAGCTACCTGCAAAGACTATTAGAATATTTCTCCCTTTTCCAATTACCATCTGTGAAAGGCCAGATTTTCTACATATATCAGATGAAACAATACATTGCAGGTCAGGCGCAGTGGCTCATGCCTGCAATCCCAGCACTTTGGGAGGCCAAGGTGGGTGGATCGCTTAAGCTGAGGAGTTTGAGACCAGTCTGGGTGAAACCTCGTCTCTAAAAAAAATAACCCTTCTCTAAAAACAAACAAACAAACAAAAAATTTAGCTGGGTGTGGTGGCATGCACCTATAGTTCCAGCTACTTGGAAGGCTGAGGTGGGAGGATCACTTGAGCCCAGGTGGTAGAGGCTGCAGTGAGCTATGATGGCATCACTGCATTCCAGCCTGGGTGACAGAGTGAGACCCTGTCCCAAAGCAAACAAACGAAAACAAAAAACAAAAGAAATCATTGCAACAGATTGGGTACAGAAGATAAGAGAGTTCATCTGTCCTTTATTAAACTAGACATTTAAAAAATTTGCGAACTTGTAAAAGAATGCCATACCTCTCATTAATTTTTTTGCCCTAGAACATAGAGCTATTTTAAGCAAAATACGGTATTTATTAATTTGTAATATTGATTATTGCCATTTTAAAATAAGTTAATAAATTTATATATATTTTTAATTCTAAGTACACAGTGGTAAATATTGGACAGGTAAAATTCACATCAACAAAGATTTCTCAAGAAGTTTGAAGAATATAAAGAGATTTTAGGGAGTTTGAGAAAAGCTACTTGGCAATATTCTTGACCTATTACAATAGCCTTTATAAACTGTATTCTACTGCTCTGCTTGAGTCTTAGATGTGTCTTGGTAGGGTCAGATTCCTTTTAAAGGTCACTCCAATCTTAAAACTCATATGGGACTCCTACTATCTGATGGCTTAACCTCCTCTTTCATTCAGTAACTTCCAATTGGTACCAATAACAACAGCGAACCAGTTGCTGCTGTTGCTATGATTCCACTGATCCTTCTGCTTGTTTCTATGTTTGATCTTCACAACAGCCCACTGTGGTATCAAGATTTTGATAAAAATCCAAATCAGGCTAAGAAACTGTGAAAGCTGATCCTACGAACTGAGTCATTCTTGTCATACCCGACGAAAACAAGAGTCGACCAGGAGGAAAAAGCACTTAGGGGACAGAGGATTGCTCCAAAAATGGAATTCTCTGCAAGCCCAGCAGCTAAAACTGCCTGCTGTGACCTGAAACTGGTTTTATCTACCGACTGCTGAAACAACCAGCTGTGGCTGCCTTCACTGACGGATCGAAACTTGCCCGCTCCCCAAAACCTTATTAATGCCAATGAACTTTCACAAAGAGCAATACATAACATTTCTCCTTCTCCTAAAACCTGTTTCTCTTTGTTCTTCAGGTCTGTGTATATGCCCCGAATTGCAATTCTTTCTTCCCAAATAAATGTTTTCATTTCAGAGATTTGCCTCTGTATTTTATCTGGCTTTGACAAAACCGAGGTTTAGGGGTCTGATAGCCTGTCCGTGGCAACTTACCCCAGAAGAGGTTTGCTTTTTCCAAAGTCAGAATTCTGAATCTCTGTAGCAGAATCCCTTCTCAGCAAAAGGGTCATTGCTTTCCAATTAATTACAGGTGTTTTTAGGCTATGAAAATTGCACATGTAGATGTACAATTCATTTATACCCCATGCTGTTTCAAATCAAGCCATGTAAATTATTCAAACCCACTGGGAAGTTCATTAAAATACTCTTATATTTAAAAAATCTAAAAAAGTATCTCGCTCTCCAATGTCAAACTTAATTAATTAAACATTCTAAATGTAGTTTTTATAATTTATAGTGAACATTTCCACTTTAATAACCTTCAATATTTCAGGGGCATCCAAGTTAGTTTCTGATGTATTTGTTTTTTCTAAAATTTCAGAAAATTGGTACATCTCTTCTTTCTTCCAACTTTTATCTTTATAGTAACACTTTTATATTTCCAAGTTTCTATAATGTCAGAAAGTCTTCTGGGCTTTATTGTTGGTTGAATTCCAAAATAGTTCTAACTCAATAAGAGAAAGCATTCCAATATTATGTAAATATTATTCATTTTAAAATTTTAATTGGATTCAAATGGATGAAAATGTATTTCTGCATTATTTAAACTTCACTGCTAAACAAAGATACTTTCAAGGATCGAGGTTTATTGGATCCTGAATTAACCTTCACCTGTCCTTTGGTGCTATTTCCTGGTGATCTATCCTGATATGTTTTCTGTTTCTTTCCATTCAGTTGGAAGTTTTCTTTAAGAATAACCATTTTTTAAAAAAAAATTAAAAAACGTGAATGGGGAGATAAATGTAAAAAATCTGCATTCTTATATTTAATAAAATTTTGTTCTAACCCTTGAATGTTTGGCTTCTTCTCAGATTCCTGGGTAAAAATAATATATACATTTTCCCCCTTTGGCCGTTGAGAGACCTTGATTCATTGTGAGGAAAAGTATGACATCAAACTTATCATGATAAATTCTTGAATTATTTATTTCTTGACTTTTTTCTTTTCACAATTTTCATCAGGGAGTAGGACTTTTGTTCTCATTCTACTGTGCACTTGTTGAGCCACTCATTTCCAAATTTCAAAATTTTTTTAATATGAGGGAAATTTATTTAATTACATATAAATAAATGTAATATCTATTTATACATATGTTTATTTATGTAACTGTATATTAGACTCGATGTATATATGTTATGCTGCACACACACACATTCACACATACATATGTGTACACACACGTAAACACATCTTACCCTCCTGCTTTTTATAGGAACCTTTTCAATATCCAAAGTACTCTGGATCAACCCAGAGAAATGTGAGAGATACCAAATTTATTTTTTTTATTCCATAGACAATATATCAGAGTTTTTTCCTGTCTATCCCTTTTGCCAGAAAAATGAAATAGTTTTATAATTCACTCCAGAGAAGCCTTTATTTAATCATCCACGTTAGGACGACTAATTAGAGTTTTCAATACCTGCTCCCAACCCTCTGAAGAGAATTATCTACAAGTATTATTGGTTGTGGGGTATTAGTATGCCAAAGCTGTTGTGTAATTTCTGCCAAACTCCTGAGATTTTATAGCTATAATGTCTTTTATCTGACTTACACGTTCTTTCAATAATGCAACTGAAGTAGTATTTTCTTTGAGGTGTCTAAACCTATCCAAATTGATAATATCTGAATAACAAAGTTCTAAGGTGAATAAAATCCAGTGGCTGTGTTATCAAATGCCTGCCAAACATATTTATCTTCAGAGCCCATTATTTCCCATAAAAACCCAGCAGTGACTTTCATAACTGTTATGCATATGGGCTGGGCTCATTAAGACAGTACCTTCTTATCCTTATTCATAGATGCTCTTCTGATTCAAAGTTAACATGTAATATTATCGTTAAAGAGCACAGAAAGAACCTTCATTTTCTAAGAAGTCATTAGCCAGAGGTCTTTTTCTAATTTTTCTGTAGCATCAACTTTGTATATTAATGAAAACCATTATTTTGAAATACTTAACTGGTAAGGAAAAGAATGATCAAAGAATTGAGATAGTTTAGCCTAAAGAAGTAAAGCCTAAGAAATGATTGAGCTTAAAAAAATTGTGCAGACAGCAACTGTTTCTTCAAAGATACAGAATATCTTTAAAGATACCGAAATAGGAAACCAGCCCAAGTTTGAGGGAAAATTATGCATTTTTGAAATTTTAATAGCATATATTGTATTTTTTTTACAGGATACACTTGCCTGGTGGTTAATGGATTCTTCCATCAAAAACAGGTGTGAGAACTTCAGCTCCTGAATACATTGTTTGCTCACCCAGTTGGCCAACAAACATTTTAATAAGTGACCCTTGTGATTGTCAGTTTTCACAAGCAGAAGTACAAGATGACCAGCTTAATTTACATTTCAGATAAACTGAATATTTTTAGTATTAGTATATCCAGGCAATATCTGGGAAATATTAGGTTGGTGCAAAAGTAAGTGAATATTTATGTGAAAAAAAGTGAGTTTTATCTAAGATTTAAGTTTCACTGAGCAGCCTGTATTTTCTTTGGCAACTTCAATTCTATTTCTGTGATGTGCCAGGTAGCTAAAGAAACCAATTTGCCGTAATCACCATATTAAATAATGCCCTGGTCTTTGATAATGGGTGTAGACACATTTTCATGGATACGACCATGTTTTTTTCAAACAAATAATACTCAAACCCTGACTATACAAGGTAGATAAACAGCAAGCTTTGATTTGGCCACGTTAGAGGGTGAAGGGCTTATAGTGGCTGTGGATTTAATGTCATCTAGGTCTTCTCTTTCGCTCTAAGAGGGTATAGTGTGTGGGGGGTATAGTGTGTGTGGGCGCCCTCAAAATAAGGGGGAACTCTTATTGAGTGGAATAACAACTTTGGGGCCATACCTATTTGTAATAGCCACAACCATTCACATTAGTGATCAGTGATGGCTGGGCTAATTCAAAATATATTAAAAAAACACTAATTCTAATTGAAGCATACTCACATATATTATTCTTATGTGGTATAACAGTGTAAGACTTTTCTGAAGTATGAATATCAAATATATAAGAGAAGAAACATATGTTTTATATGTAGTTTAAATACTTTCTCAGATAAGGGAATGTTTGATTTTAAAAAAAGAAAATTCAATGCAACATGTATTAAGCACCTACAACCTACTCTGAATTATCTAAAAACTGTGAGAAATAAAATGATGAGTAAAAATAGTCATTGTTCTCTGGAATTCATTGTCAGGTAGGGGAGAATGATGTGCCCATAAATAGCTCTTTTCTAAGGCATATTGAGATAAGTGCCATTTTTCATTTTGCTGGCTTAAAAGACAATAGGTATAATGTGTCAGACAGGAATAATTTTATCAAAATGGATAATAAGGCAGCTTTACCTAGTTCTTTGTATTTATAACTAATAGTCTTTCTAGATAGAGTTTAATGTTAAAAGGAAAAGGAGTAGGAAAGGATGACTTTTAGCTAGCGAATGGGGAAAGAAAACAATATGCTCCATGAAAGAAATAGTATTTCAGTGTTCACTTGAAGACAGCTAGAATGTTGAAAGCTGTAGATGGAGAAAGATATTCCAGGAAGGTGGAACAATATCAACAGTTATTTGCTGTTCATTGAGTTTAAAAATTAAGTGATCAGAGAGCTTAGCAAATGCAATTTCTATGCCTTGACCATACAGATTAAGTTGGGTGAAGGAATGACTTTGGAGTGAGTAAATAGCAACAGAGTAAAGAAAGCGAATAGCCGTAACAAGATAGAGCCATAGGGTTGAGAGATTATTAATGTTATTATGGTTTTTGGACAAAACTCAAGGACTTCAACTCCTTCTCATAGCAGTAAAGACTGAAAGCCTGGTCTGATTTTCAATACATATGATTTAGGGTGTGTATTTAATATAAGATTCCAGGGATGTAATGACAGGTGGCAAAAATACTTGAACAAGAAAGAAAGATGTCTGATGCCTCTGGTTCTTGAAACTATATATCTTACACACCTTCTTCAACAGGTAAGAAGGATTAAACATTTTTATTTTCATAAGCACTCAGAAATATTAAAATCCTGATTTCGTTTCAACATGTTAGACTGAAAAGTGGTTTGTAAATATTTTTTGAAGTTATTTGTCATACTCAACAGAAAGTGGGAGTTAACTCTTCTAATCTTGTTTAGACATAAAATCTGGGGGTTGAAATGTTGCAAACCAATGATGATAATGTCTTTGGTATATTTATAATAACTCAATATGGTGTATGTCTCTAATTTCTCATTTCAGACAGACATACACAGATTTTATACATATATCATATATAGTGTGTATGTGTATATATATATGTGCATATATATGTACGCACACACCCTTACGTATATACAGTCTATGTATATATAGTTGTATGAATGGATATGAAAATTTATTTGAATAGATACAGATAAATGCATTCTATATATCTCAGGGAAGTAAACTTGTATTTATATACAATAAGTCTTCACTCAATGTTGTAGACAGATTGGAAACTGCAACTTTAAGCAAAATGACATAATGAAACCAATCTTTCTTTCTCATCACCGTTGTAACAACTTTGAATGAAAATAATATTACTCAAGAACTTGCTATGTGTTGTTTTTCTTAAAGTTGCAAGTTCCAAGAACCTATTGATAACACTGAGGACTTACTGTGTGTATATATACATGTATATATATATATATGTATGTATATTTGTATGTATATACACATGATGTTACTGAGGACTTACTATGTATATGTGTGTGTGCACATGTATACTCTCACATTATATGTTTTAATAAATCAACTAATTATGTAAATTGTGTCGTATATTCCCTGTGGAGTAAAAGTATTCCAGGAGATTGATCTAGAATCCCTATAAAAAACAAGAGTATAATTAGCTACAAAAATACATTTAATGCATTTGTAAATTTACAAAAGTAAATTCTTTACTATTTTTGTATTTTTGAGCAATAAAATGCTTGCCATTAGCCACATTAAAAAATGCAAAGCTAGACAGCCTGCAAAGATAGAGGGAAGAAAAGTGAGAGAAATTCACCTATTTTTATGGAAATGACATCATGCCCAGGTCTACTAAATGCTAGTTTTAATGCATGGCACATTTTACAAGCCCCAAAACTCACTTACATTTTGGAGGCACAATTACATTTTAGGGGAAGGGCATTACTGAATACAAAATGTTCTTTTCCTCCTGCTGAACGGAATATAGAGTGCTAACACGCTTTCCGGACCTGCTGCATTGGATGCAGTCCATTAACAAAGGACTGGTTTTGAATTCATCAAGTCCTCCTGATTTTTAAGCCATCGTGCATTTTCCTGTCAAAAAGATTTGGCCTAAGATATCTATGCTGAAATTTGCACTCTGACAACTTTACATATCATGTTGGCTTTTATGTCATTTGAGTGAATTAATCAATCCTTAAGAACTCAATGACTCATTAAAAGCATTTCATCAAGAAAATGCTAATATTATTCCCCTTCCATTTCATAGATCTTACTATAAAATGCTTTTACACAGCATTAGTTGAATAACGCAAAATGCGATGCAAAATGTGCAAATGCAGCAACATGGAAATGCAGCCCTGGAAAATGTATATGCCGCCAACCAAGATTTACATTAGTAAGGATGGAATGTTAAACATAAACTACCATAAAACGAAAATAAAAACTTGGAATTGATCGTTGCTGTTCTTGTTCATTTAATGCTGACTATATCAAAGAAGGAGGGAAGGAGTTCCTAAGTTTATTTTTGCGTGGATTTCCTGATTATTAATCAAAAAAATATTTATCAAAGTGTATCTTTTTTTTTTTTTTTGAGATGGAGTCTCGCTCTGTCGCCCAGGCTGGAGTGCAGTGGCGCGATCTCCGCTCACTGCAAGCTCCGCCTCCCGGGTTCCCGCCATTCTCCTGCCTCAGCCTCTCCGAGTAGCTGGGACTACAGGCGCCCGCCACCACGCCCGGCTAATGTTTTGTATTTTCTAGTAGAGTCGGGGTTTCACCGTGGTCTCCATCTCCTGACCTCGTGATCCGCCAGCCTCGGCCTCCCAAAGTGCTGGATTTACAAGCGTGAGCCACCGCGCCCGGCCTATCAAAGTATATCTTAAGGTGATTTTATAAATATGGTAACTTCTAAAAATTAGCTGGTGCAACTGTATTAGGACTATATTTGGTTGTTTTTATGAATATGTGCCATAAATGTAAAATGAGTCCAACCTCAAGCCGTTAAGATCATACCAAGGAATACTGCAGAATTACAGAGATTAGAAAATTTTTAAACCAGAAATTTATTCATAATTTCTGAACACCAATTCTCCTTATTGCTTTCAAATGGCATTTGGTTAACATGATAAATAGGTGTACTATCTGTGTGCATGTAAACATGCATCCACACACATGCACATATGTGTATGTAGAGTGTTACGTGAACTCAACAGTCTTATGTTAATTTAATAAAACACTTATACTCTTTCACACACACATATATAAAATTTGTGCACTTAATTAGACAGCCACAATTCAACTTTCTGTTTGCAGACCTAAATGTCAAGTAAACAAAGCATGAAGATAGTATATTCACATTCTCCAAATCCCTCTGCATTTTTCAATACCTCTTCAAGTTCTGTTCTTAATGTTCCTCCTAGAATTTTGCAGGCTAGGTAGGCGACATAATAATTAACATAGAAACCTCTGAAACTGCATGGGTCCCAGGCCCCATCCCAGTTTCTCTGATTTGAGACATTCTCAAAGCCTCGCTTGCTTATATGAGGTAGACCAGATACCTCACTGAGCTCTGGGGATCAATCCTATTTTGTCCTTCTGGGATCCTCAGCTGAAAAATGGAATGCCCACATTTTTACATATATATGTATTTATATATTTGCCCACATTTAAGATTACGTTGTACTAAGAGGACCTTTAAAAGACTTGGAGAGAAATGTTTATAAGAGTAGAAAATGAATACTGCAAAAATTAAGGGATATTCCACTTTGGTAAAATTTTTGTGGAGTCCACTGGCTGTAATTTGTTCACTTCATCTCAAGTAAAAGAAAAGATGCTGCATTTTCACCCTGCAGGAGGACACTTTCCCAAATGACTTTGGCTGTCCTAGCTCTTATCCTTTTTGCTTGCAATTTTTGGACAGAATGTAGCAAGAATGCAACATCCTGAGATAAGAATAAACTATTCAGAACAGCCCAGGCTTTTTCCTCATCTCTCCTAGAAAAAGATGTCCTGCAATGCTTGGTCTCGATGACCCAGGTGTTGCCTAGTATATAAAACTCAGAATTGAGTTCTCTGGGGATCTCTCAGCTGTGGTGCAAAGTGAAGTATTCACACACTCACAACTACATTAGCCCTGGACGGCTTTCCTGAGTCTTAGGATACCCACTTGCCATGAATCCTAAGGTTCTGTTGATTCTTGCTGCCCATCCGTGAGTAATAAATTGTTTTGCCTGACCTGTGCTAGAAATTAGTGTAGCAAACTTAGGATTGGTAACTGATGTGTGGTGATCTGTCTCTCGCATGCCTTGTTTGAATTCTTGAGACATTTATTTCATTTGAGAGTAGTGGTCCTATCCATTTGTCTTAGCCCGTTCTCCCTAAATCTACACCTGTGACCTCATGAAGGGCTTCCTGTAATTATTTGATTGTGGAGACCAAATTCTCTTCTAGTTAATTGATGTTCCTGCAGGATGTGTTGGCATCAGCTGGAAGCAGACAGTTGCAGATTTATTTCTCCTTTGGTGATAGCTTTTGGGTACCCTGGAGAAAGGTAATTTGCCCGTGTATATAATTTCAAGGAGTACCACTTGGGGCTCATTTGCTAAGAAAGAGCGTTGACTATCATGATGGATCTACTAATTTCACTTAATATTTTGCTTAAGTTTGCATAGGATGTTGGTAGAGTAGCCTCACCATTTAGTCCTTAGCTCATAAGATGTCAGTGTGAGATTATGATTTACCTACAGGAGGAACAAGCAAAATCCAGGGGAACAAGGTATGCAAAGAAGTAGAGTAGCTAAAGAAAGGTTCTGAGACAGATGCTGATGACCAGCTCATTTTTCCCCAGTCTTAATCTCTTTCTAGAGGCTTTTCTTCAACTTCTATATGGTATGGAAGTCTGGATTCCCTTGTGGCCAGGTTTTCTTATTTTTCCCATATTGCACTCTGTAGATGTACCCACATGACACTTGGAAAGTGGAATTGAGGAATGTGAGACAGAGGAAGCATTGAGGAATGTGAGATATTGGGGTTGAGGTGTTCGTTTCCTCTTGGGAAGTTAAAACGGAGGTTCTTTGTGGTTAAAAAATATCTTAGTGTGAATTTTTCAAAGGTCAGTTTCCTTGGACTGGTTATTTTCTAGAGGACCTTATAGTTGGTTCTTCTACCACGTCAGATATTCAGATACTTATTTCTATGTGAGTGTCATTCTTGAAATGCATCACAGGACAAAGAAGAATGTGGATACACTCATTTGTAGTGGCTTGTCCAAAACGTTTTATTAGAGTGTAACTCTGATGTTCATGGGTCCATAAGGCTATATTCATGAAGCCAATTCACTTAAAATACTGCTCGTGTGATATGTCAAAGGGAAAAGAGAGTCCAAGACAAATGCATACTCATTTCTACTGATTTTATAAAATGCACTGGAGTGCAAGAAACATCTAAATGAGCAGTCTACCCTTGGCCTTACCTGAGAAATGTCTCGAAGAAGAATAAAGAAGATAAGAGGGGAGGGAAGATGTCGAACCAAGGGGGATCATATTGAATAATGCTACAAAGAAGTATCCGATAAGGGGAACTCTGCTTGAATCATAAGTGCTTCCATTGAGAGTCTCAATGATTAGTATGTAAACCTGAGTTAGAAAGAATCAGTAAAGAAGTGTAAAATAGTACTAAGGTCTGTCGCAGCATTGAAGGAGGAAAGTTGGACATAATCTCCCTGCAGGAACTCAGACGATATACATTAAGGTTTAGAGAGAACTGAAGTTAATGCTTCAGAAGACCTGGGTTTGTGCAACAGAAAAGATAAGCAAAATAAACCTCTGTGCACAAAGCAAAGTGTCATGAGGCTTTTTGTAAGAAAGGAGATAAGCGCTTCTTCCTTCTCCATAGATATCAAAGGCCAGAGTTTGCTTTATGGGAACAGAGACGAGGCAAGTCAAGTAAACAATCTCTTGTATGAAACACATGCATTGGAAAAAGGAATGAGTCCGTGGAAAGAGAACTAAGGTCTAAATGGACCCTCATGTTTACAGAGATGATAAGGGAAGATACTCAAACCAAAACAGAGCCATCCCTAAAGAAATTATTGAAGTAGGACATATTGATAGAAAAGGGTTTACATTCTATGTATCTGGCTCAGTGAATTGTGGTTGAAAGCCAAAGCTAATCTCTCCAAGGATAGACACTTGGTCTGTGTAGCGGCTTATGCTGAACTTGAAGGTGACCATGTGACAGGGAAGTCTCAGGGATAGAAGATGGCAGAGCCAGTGGTCAGGTGTGATTTCCTTGGTCTACCAGCTGGGCACTGAAATTTCTGCTATCCTCCCTTCCTTGAGCCCAAATGTGCCTGGCAGGATCTGAGCACCAAGGGGAATACTTGACATTCAGAAAGAAATTTGGCCTTGGTGGCCTCCCAAGGGATTGGTTAGAATACCTGTAGCTCAGGTAGTCTGTTCAAACCTAGTTTTGGCCCCAAATTCAGGGGCGCACTCCTAGTCATTGAGGAGCATGTAGAACAGATGTTGTTCTTTCATCATTGGTTTTTTGCAAGTAGTTTCTGGCACTGGGTAATTTTCATTCTGGTAATTGGTAATCAAAGAGTGTCAGTAGCAGGACTGGAATAGACAAAGACATATGCCATGAGATGAACTGATTACACGATAACCCTTGGGACCAATCACTGATGGCAGAAAAAGCAACAGAACAGTACGACCCTTAAATCCAGGTTAGAAGAGCTCCTGTACTGAGCCTTGCTTTCAAAGACTAAATTCTGACCTTCCTCCAGCCACATTCATCTGTGCAAGGACTCCAAGATGTCAAAGCTCTATACTTCAGTTTAGAACCCACTCTGGGTATCTAGGGCCCTGGACATCTCAGCCCAAATGACTCTACACACAGTTCTAGAATTAGCGTGGCTTGTTCCCTAAGCTGTGCTTGTAAAGGACACTTCTATTCAGAGGAGTGGCCATGTGGTGGCTGCTGGGAGGTTAGAATAAGGACTTGTGTTGTGGGTGGGTGAGCAGAATCTGGATGCCCTTGTGGGAGGAAAGATGGAATATGGACACACATTGGAGAGGCAGATTGAATATGGGTTCATATTGGGGAGGTGGATCAAATATGAATGTGCATGCGGGGATGGATGGAGCACAAATACCCATGAAGAATGAACGGCATATAAGGCCCATTGTTGGAAGGGATGGATGAAAAATAGACATGCATTGGGAGAGTGGAGATACAGATATGCATTAGGGGTTGAATACATACAGACGTGTTTTAGGAGGCAGATGAAATAATACAGACATACAGGCTGGGGTCTCTACTCATGAGTGCTGGGGGAGCTTAGGAGATACCCTGGGCACTGGAAGAGAAGAGGATGGGTCTTAGGCATGTCCAGTTCCTCAGGCCCTCTCTCCAGTTCACCTCCCCCATTCCCCACCCAGTCTGTACCTGTCCTTCCAGGTTGTTATAAAGGTGTGTTTTGTTAAAATCGAAATACAGAATATACATTATTTTACCCACTTGCTTGGTTATAACTTTAAAATATGTAGACACAGATTAGGTGAATTGCCTTAGGGTTATTGCCCTGGGCTTGCAAAATAAAAAGCCAAGTCTGGTCAGGATCCAAGTCCCGGACCTCCAAATCCAAGTTCTCTGCGTGCTCACTCAACTGCCTCTCAGAAAGAAAGGAGAAGATATTGGACTTAAAAAGGAAGGATAATAATGTCTTCATTATGTATTATTATGGGATGGCATGTCACATGTTTTCTGTTATGGTATTGCATGCTGTCGTATTTGTTGTGCTATGCTGCCGGTCGATGGCCTGCCTGTGTGCTGGTGCCTGTTGGTGTGCTCTTCTGCGGGTATGCTCCTCTCGAGGTCCTCTTGATGACCAGCCGCTTGCATCTTCTTCTGCCGGTGTGCTCCTCTCGACATCTGGTCACTTGTGTGCCCGCTAAGATCTCAGGTTTTTATAGGCCCAGGATGGGGGTGTGGCGGGCCATGCTGGTCTTGGAAAATGCAACATTTGGGTGGGAAAGCAGGAGTGCCTGTCCTCACCTAGGTCCGTGGAGGTGGAACCCTAGCCAGGGACTCGCCTTTCTATACCCAGCACTTCCCTTCCCCCACTCTGTGTCTTTTAAAGTGACCACGCTCTTCCCTTCCCAGCACTTCTATATCATTTGCTTTATGTTTAATGCTATGTCACATGTTACGGTAGGCCATGCTAAATATGTTATATGTTAGTTATGCTGTGCTATCTAACATTCTGTTTTGTGTTTTTCTATGCTATGCTATGCTACATTGTTTTATGCCATGCCATGCACTCTTATGTTATATGTCACGCTGTGCTAGGCTATGTTGTGTTATATGTTATGCCAAGCTAGGCTATGTTATTTTATATGCTATGTGATGTTATGTTATACTTTATGTTATGCTATCCTATGCTCTGTTAGGTGTTGTGCTAGGTTATGCTATGTCATATTATGTAATGCTTTTTACATATGTTATGTGATGCATGTTAGGTTATGCATATTATGTTTTCATATGCAATGTATGTTATATGATCCACATTATATAATGCATATTATATAAAGACAGTATTTAAAGGACTTTGAGGTAATCAAGGGCAAGTAAAAATGGTTCCAAAGAAGGAACAATGAGACTTACAACCAATACAGATTCAGGGATTCCTATAGATTCTAGACCAAGAAGTAGAGCAGCTGGAAAAGTTTTATTTATGATATTACAGGAAAACCAGTTATTTTCTCACAATGGATGAGGAAATCTAAGGCTGCACACAAGAGATAACTTTATATCTAACAGGAGACAGAACCAGGGAAAGATGTCAAGGTTTTTCCCTTCAATGTATTCAGAGAAAAGAGAAAATTGACACTGTAAAGCAAGGCTCAGAAAAATGAAATATGAAGTGACATCTATTAAGTAAAGAGATAACCTTTCCCGCAACATTATGTGAAATCATACTGGGATCAGATAAACTGGCAAGAGTAGTCAAGGATATATTTTGCCAAATTTTTATTCTACAATAGGAATAGTAATGTCTAAAAAAGCAGATAATCCACTGAGATGAATGAGGAGGGAACACGGTGAATGCAAGACGGTAATACAAAGGCCCAGTTATACTTAAATAGTTTAAAGACTGTGTTAAAATTATGATGTAAAAAATAAAGTTGTGGCTAGGCACAGTGGCTCCTGCCTGTAATCCCAGCACTTTAGGAGGCCGAGGCAGGAGGATCTCTTGAGGCCAGGAGTTCAAGACCAGCCTGGGCAACATAGTGAGACCCCATCTCTAAAGTAAAAATAAAAATAAATCAGCCAGGCATGGTGGTGTGCACCTGTAGTCCCAGCTACTTGGAAGGCTGAGGCAGTAGGATCACTTGAAGCCGGGAGTTTGAGACCAGCCTGGGCAGCACGGCAAAAACCTGTATCTACAAAAAATAAAAATAGCTGGGCGTGCTGACGCATGCCTGTACTTGGAAGGCTGAGGGTGGGAGGATTGCTTGAGCTCTGAGATGTTGAGGTTGCAGTGAGCTATGATTGCACCACTGCACCACTGCACCCTAGCTTAGGTGACAGAGTGAGACCTTGTTTCAAAAAAAAGAAAGGAAAGTTGTGAATATAACTTCTTTTGCCAGGTTCTTGGGAAAATAAAATACAATGTATACATTCTGACCCAGCATAGCAGGGATAGCTAAATGAATTACATGATACTCCAAATACAGAAACACATGCACTAGGTTGATTACATTGTTTTTGCCAATTTGATACAATGGATCCCTTTTTATTAGTGAATGGCATAATAAATAGCATGGATCAGTTTTCTTTTGACTTTCATGATATTTCCTGAAATCATTGGCTGTAACTCCTTTAGAAAAAGTAGTCATTAACAGACTCAGAGAAAGTTCTTTTTCAACCTCTAATAAAGAATATCAAGCATTGGATACAGAATTATAAATGTTGGTGATGCTTGTTTAAATCACAATGCTTGCTGCATTTCTGTTTGTCAGAAACGCAAACGATTCTGGTTGCCTTTGTATATTTTGGAGATAAAGGAGTGAAAAACATGAACACACCAGAGTTGAGACTATATTAAAATCACAGTATTGAATATTATCATTTCTTTCTCAGCCAAAGAAAATCATTCTTTGAAGCCATCCAGCCTTATAAGCAAATGGCACTAATGTGCTAGGGTTTAATGGAGAAGGGACATCATTAAATGGTTTGTTATGACCTAAATGAATGTCAAGGAAAGCTCCGACTTCTTTCTTGGCTCAGTGATTTCTCATCCAATTTCTTTCTTTTTACGTTGGCAGAATGACAGCTCGGTACATTATTTTCCCTATCATCACCTTTATCTCTTGATAGGCAAAGGAATTTATTTTTAAACAAAGGTCAAACAAATGACAAGCTTTGGATGTCTGGTCAGGCAGAAAATATATGTAGATAAATAGATGAGTTGCACGACAATTCTTAGGCAAAATATTTCAGGAATCTGAAAATGGCAATGGTAATGGAAAGGGTAACAAGCTTCTAACACTTGCTGAATAGTCTTTAAATGCTGACAGTCTGTGGCGTCGTAAAGCCCAAATATGCAAATAGGGCCAACATCTGAAGTTGTTTTTCCACTAATGAGCATGTCTTCCCTAGTAAGGATGCCTATGTCAGCATGGGGCATCTTATTACTTCTTGATTCTGGGCAAAGCCTGGCTTTCCAAGGCTCCAAGAATCACACATCTTTTCTGGGGAAATTGAGGGTGGAGGAAGCTTCAGGGTGATTCAATCACACATGGCATCTTTGTCTCCTAAGGAAAGAATTGTGTGGTCCATTTTTCTTTAATCTACACAGCAACTTGGGAACAAATGGGTGTCCACAATCAGCTGCTCCTCTTAAAATACATAATGGAAAATATCAGCCAACTTGCTTATCAGCCCCTAAAACCCGAACAAGCCAAGCCACCGACTGCGCATTGGAAGACCCAACGCTGACTTTGCTTTTTTTCTTTTTGCTTGCTGTTGACAATTTTGATATATTTTCAGCTTTCTAAGGAATACTGAATATTGCATCTTTTTCTTCACCAGCACACAATATTGCTTTTTCCTCTATCTGCATCATTTTGAATGGCACTGTCAAATATATGTTTGTGATCTATTTATTATTTTTAAAGCTGAAGGGAAGTGGAAGTTTTAAAATATATTAAAATATATTTTTACTGTTTTTAATAATACTTTGTTTTTAAAATTAAATTTTATAAGATAAAGGGAACGAGGCACGTGGGGGCATTATGAAAAGAAGGAGAAGGCAGTGCAGTGGCCCAGGTTGGGAATATATCATTCATATCTTGGACTCTTGTTGCTAGAAGGGCGACGAGCAGAAAGAGAAGCAGGTGATGGCCAGAGAACTGGTGGTGAAATGGAAGTGATGGATGGGGGAAAATGACTGTAAGAACAATTTTTAAAAATAAGTTGCAGAAGGCCGGGCGGGGTGGCTCAAGCCTGTAATCCCAGCACTTTGGGAGGCCGAGGCGGGCGGATCACGAGGTCAGGAGATCGAGACCATCCTGGCTAACACGGTGAAACCCCGTCTCTACTAAAAATACAAAAAAATTAGCCGGGCGTGTTGGCGGGCGCCTGTATTCCCAGCTACTCAGGAGGCTGAGGCAGGAGAATGGCATGAACCCGGGAGGCGGGGCTTGCAGTGAGCCGAGATCGCGCCACTGCACTCTAGCCTGGGCGACAGAGCAAGACTCCGTCTCAAAAAAAAAAAAAAAAAAAAAAAAAATAAGTTGCAGAATCTTCTCTCTGTTCCTTCGACAACATCAAGCCACTTTCTGAGGAAGAGCCATTGTGGACATCCCTGACTTATTTCCATCTGGCGTCTTCCTAAACTAGAAAAATTTGCCAACTATCTGCCACCTTTGGCTAGCTGTCTAGATCCAAGCAGTGATGCCTGTTTTTTCCTATTTCAAGTTTCTTTGGTGGTTTTGGGGGTAGATTGAAGAATACGTGCTCTAACGACTGTTTTGCAGAAGTCATAATTGTCATTTCTGCAATAACTCCAGACAGACATGATGCTTCAAACACGCCAGGTATGTTCGAGGACTCTCAAATAAGTAATTTCCTATAAAAAGTTACAGAATTGGCTTTTAAGGTGATCTTTTTATTCAGTTGGGAAATAGCTGCCTGGTCATTGAGATAAATGAATAGACAACAGGATACTTCTTTCTTCTTCACTACAGGCGTTGGTTCTCTTGGAGTGGTAGTGGGTGATCAGGTCTGAAATCCATACAGATAGATAGAAAGATCGATAAAAATTAATGATTAATGAAATCATAATCCTATTAATTAAAATATTACATCTATATATTTCACATAACTATTTTTACATATTACAAAATAATTCCATAATTGCTTTTATGAATTAAAAATATCTTGCTATTTTTTTCATATAGGGTACTGTGTGGTGTTTAAACACATGTATGCATGGTGGAAGGATTAAATCAAGCTAATTATCTATCACCTTATACACTTCTCATTTTTGCAGTGAGAATGTTTAAAATGTGCTCTCTTAGCAAATTTCAAGCATAAAATGTATTATTATTAATCATCATCATGCCGTGCAGTAAATCTTAAAACCTCATGATAGTGAAATACACATAACCTAAAATTTAGCATTTTAAACATTTTAGAGTATGCAATACAATGGCATTAAGTATATTTCCAATACTATGCAGCCCTTACCACTGTCTGGATTCAGAGAAATATTTTTAATTAGCAGAAAAACTTATAATAAAAATTTGTAGAAGTTTTAATAAAATTATTAAGTCATAAAATAATTAAAAAGAAATAAAAAAGAAAAGGTTCAATAAAAATTTGTATTCAGTAGTGATTGGATATCACCTTCACTACCTTTTTGCTGTTGAGATGTTTTTCAACATCTCAGTGGCAGCAATGGCCAGTTTCGAAGCTGGCCTCTCCCAGCCTCTAATTTAGGAGTGGGGACAAGGACTCACTCCTATGGGTCATCTGTGACCAGGGGTCATCATGGGTGGTCAATGGCTTCGCACTATGAACAGAGTGTGATACGAAATAAGGTGGTCTGACTCACAGCTTTATACCTGAGCTGACTGATCATGAGAGTAGTTCCCACTTTTCTTATTTGGGGAACCAAAAGCTATAGTTGGATTTAACAACCAATAGAAATATTAAGACATGTTGAGATATAGACCAATGGAACAGAACAGAGCCCTCAGAAATAATGCCACTTACCTTCAACTATCTGATCTTTGACAAACCTGACAAAAACAAGAAATGGGGAAACGATTCCCTATTTAATAAATGGTGCTGGCAAAACTGGCTAGCCATACGTAGAAAGTTGAAACTGGATCCCTTCCTTACAGCTTATACTAAAATTAATTCAAGATGGATTAAAGATTTAAATAAAACCATAAAAACTCTAGATGAAAACCTAAGGAATACCATTCAGGACATAGGCATGGGCAAGGACTTCATGTCTAAAACACCAAAAGCAATGGCAAGAAAAGCCGAATTTGACAAATGGGATCTAATTAAACTAAAGAGCTTCCGCACAGCAAAAGAAACTACCATCAGAGTGAACAGGCAACCAACAGAATGGGAGAAAATTTTTGCAATCTACCCATCTGACAAAGGGCTAATATCCAGAATCTACAATGAACTCAAATGTACAAGAAAAAACCAAACAACCCCATCAGCAAGTGGGCGAAGGATATGAACAGACACTTCTCAAAAGAAGACATTTATGCAGCCAAAAGACACATGACAAAATGTTCATCATCACTGGCCATCAGAGAAATTCAAATCAAAACCACAATGAGATACCATCTCACACCAGTTAGAATGGCCATCATTAAAAAGTCAGGAAACAACAGGTGCTGGAGAGGATGTGGAGAAATAGGAACACTTTTACACTGTTGGTGGGACTGTAAACTAGTTCAACCATCGTGGAAGTCAGTGTGGCGATTCCTCAGGGATCTAGAACTGGAAATACCATTTGACCCAGCCATCCCATTACTGGGTATATACCCAAAGGGTTATAAATCATGCTGCTATAAGGACACATGCTCACGTATGTTTATTGCGGCACTATTCACAATAGCAAAGAGTTGGACCAACCCAAATGTCCAACAAGGATAGACTGGATTAAGAAAATGTGGCACATATACACCATGGAATACTATGCAACCATAAAAAATGATGAGTTCATGTCCTTTGTAGGGACATGGATGAAGCTGGAAATCATCATTCTCAGCAAACTATCGCAAGGACAAAAAACCAAACACCACATGTTCTCACTCATAGGTGGGAATTGAACAATGAGAACACATGGACACAGGAAGGGGAACATCACACACCGGGGACTGTTGTGGGGTGGGGAGAGGGGGGAGGGATAGCATTAGGAGATATACCTAATGTAAATGACGAGTTACTGGGTGCAGCACACCAACATGGCACATGTATGCATATGTAACAAACCTGCACGTTGTGCACATGTACCCTAAAACTTAAAGTATAATAATAAAAAAAGAAATATGAAGACATGTTGAAATGCATAACTTTTTAGGACCAAGATGTCCGCCTGCTGAAGAACATATCACGCTCCCTTTGCATCCCAAGTTACAATTTGTCAAAAATGATCTTTCAAGAATAGAATGGTTGCTGTGAAACCTGCTGGAGGGATTTCAATGCAGTGTTTGAAGCCGTACATGCACAGATACATGAAGAATCACCCATGGCAAATGGCCAGGAACCCTACTGGCGTGCAAGAATTCCCAAATGTCTCCTGACCCACCTGGAAAGGTTTATGCAAGCAAGAAGCAGAATGAGCAATGAAAAAGTTTATTTAGAAAATAACGTTCCACTCAGAAACTAGGATACTTTCAGAAAAAGAGCTTCCATTCTTCAGTTTTCATTAACAGAGATCTGTAAACGTGTTTCTCATTCTTATATTAGACACTGTTCTGTGTGTCTCATTTTGTTTTTGTGTATATTAGGAAGTAATACGTAACCTGGAATTAGCAAAAAAGTTAAAAAGAAGCCATACAAATGCTTAAAATTTGAATAGAGTGAATTAAACATCCTCTAAATTGTAAGATTATTGATTTTAAGAGTTAAATGCTGATTCCATGAAATTTAATATTTATTATTTGAAATTTATCAAAGCTCTTCAACATAAATAATATATTTTATTGTGAACTGAAGGCTACTTTGCAAATAGCAAAATCTGTCATCATGAAAATTGAGAAACTAATGTTTTTTCCCTTAAAACCCTGGAAACAGATTTACATAATATGTTGTCAATTTTTTCTTCAAATTGCAATCTTCCTCTTTTCAGAAGGGCTATTTGTTAGAAATACGAATTTGAAGAGCTTCCAGATATCCATTTATGTTTCCAAAAAAAATAACATATCTTCCAAATATGTATATTTGGAGTAAGGAACATTTTTCATATGGCAAGTTTTAGGAATATTATCCAAAAAATGCATGAAAAATTTGTAGATTTTGATTGTAATGTTGTTCAAAAGGTCATATGAAAGACACTTTTACAGACAAAGCTATGAAAAGTACTATGCTAAAATTGGAGAAGAAATCAGAGTTTCAAGATACATGTTCCTTTAGAAAACTAGCAAAGCGGCTCAACCCTTAGAAAAAGTTCTCCTCTTCTATTCCTCATTAGTCAGGAGACCCAGGGGCCCTGCATCCACATTTAAGAGTTGGATAATATTTGCTGCATATCTAAACCCTTAGCAAAAATTCTCCCTCATAAGGAGTCAACTCTTCTAACATTTATCTTGGACTTTCAGCCTTGAAAACTAAGAGAGAATACATTCCTGTTGTTTAACTTACCCTGTCTGTGGTGTTTTGTTACTGCAGCCATAGGGAACTCAAGGACAGGTGATATTAATCTGAATAAAATATCTTTTATTTAACCCAATGCATCCAAAATATTGTTATTTTAAGATGTTATCAATATAAAATAAGAATGAGGTATTTAATGCACTTTTATCATGTGAAGAGTTAAAAGTTTGTTGTGTATTTTGAACTTACAGCACATCATGGCTGAGAGTGCACACGTTTTAAGTGTGTGAGAGTCCCATGTAGCTAGGGGCTCCCATATTGAGGGGCCCAGCTCTAATCAATATGGACAAGAGGCAGGGGAATACTAGGTAGAAAAGGGTGGGGTCCCTGGCAAGGGTTCCACCCTTAAGCTCGGACCCATGGCCCTAAATGGGCACTTCATATCCCTGTTTTCCCACCCGAATGTTGTCTTTTCCAAAACCACCCTGGCCTGCTCCACCCTTAACCCTGTACTCATAAAAACCCCAAGCTCCACTGGCAGGGGAACAGAGGCGAGTGACAGAGAAGAAGAGAAGAGAAGAAGCAGCCGGACATCGGAGAGAAGCAGCTTGACTTCAGAGGGACAGCTTGACGGTAGAACTTTGGAGAGGAGTTCAGCTGGTGGTGGGCGAATTCCAGGGGAAGATTATCTTCCTGCTTCATCACCTTCCAGCTCCTTTTCCCTCTGAGAGCCACTTTCATCGCTCAGTAAAATCCTCCATGTTCACCACCCTCCAATTTGTTCACGCAACCTCAGTCCTCCTGGACTTTGGACAAGAACCCAGGTGTGGGTGCAAGAGGCTGTCACGCTGACTCTCCACTGAGCTATTTAACACTTAAGCCATCAACGGACAGCAAAGCCAAAGGAGCGCACTGCAACACATGCCCTCTGGGGCTCCAGGGATCACGGACAACCCCTAGATGCTGCCACGGGGCGGTATGGGATTTGTTTGCCCCAGAACCTGCACTCACCTGTGTACTCCCCCTCCTGCAAGGGGTTTGAGAGCTGTAGGCTGAGTAAGCCAGCCACCCCCTCCTAAGTCCCAGGAAGGGATCAAGGGAACTATCTTGTCTCATAATGAGGGCTTGTACTCAACATATTTTCTCCCACACAATAGGCAATCCATAAGGCGTGCTTGTTAGAACACACAAAGCAAAATAAACCTACCAGGCAGCCACAGGAATCATACACAGGGGTCATGTGAGAAAACAAAAAACATGTATTTCACTTTTTTCCCTTTTCTTGTTTTTTAAAAAAGTGCACCCCACTTCCAGCACTCATTTAATTTTACATAAACGTTCTCTTTGAGGCTGAAGCAAATCTGAATGCTTTTCAATGTGAAAATAAAATCTAAAACCTGTTCTCGGAGTTATTTCTCAAGAGAAGTAACATCAGAATAGTCTGAATCATCAGAATTGTCATTTCAGAAAAATCGGATTCCTCAAATGAGTCTTTGTCTAACAACTGTTGGAGAACGATGTTAATATCACATATAGTAATGCTACATTTTCTAGGATTCGACATTTTCAGTGATTGAGAATTACTATATTTTGTAAATGGAAAATCATTACTACAAACAGAATGCTATAAATAGAATGATGCATTTTGTTTCCAAAGTCAATATAACAGGGTGGTGCAAAAATAATAATAAAAGCGAGATATTTCATGGCAAAATTATCTCAGGGTAAACACAGCAACCGCCAGCACCACTGGCAAGTATTTTCAGGGCAACTGGGAAAAAGGTTAAGGAGAGAATAATCTTTGAACAATCACAGCTCAATCACAAGAAAAGCTTTCCACAAGCCAACCTGGCTTCTCCGGGAATTGTTTTATAGTTCTTTTTGCTGTGGGTGACTCTCCTTCAATTGGTGGATTTTTGTCCTCTTTTGTGGGGAATACCATACAAATACCTACCCTGGCTGATGCCATCTGAGGTCAACCTTCATGCCTACAATTTTATGTCACTGTTCAAAACGTGCCAATTGGAGTTCAAGGAAGAATATGGTAACTGGCTGACTGGAGAACCCAGATTCCTCTTCTCACCAGTTTTCTTTGCAAGAGTTATTGTGACCCAGAGGAGGTTAGAGAGGAAGAAATTAGAGGATGGTGACTCTTTGCTTTTAAAATTTGATATTTGTTTTGTTGCAGTTTCTACAGTTTTAGCATCTCTTTGAATGAATTTTTTTGGTAAGTCACTAACAAATTACATAAATGATTACAAGTTAATTGATTTGATGTCAGTTTCTGTCCATTGTAAACATCCAGTTGGATGTCTCCAATAAATCTTGCCAATATTTCATTATTGAAAGCACCGAGCAATTGCTTTTACCTTGTGAGAGAAGCTACAGGCAGTATGCAAAAAAAAAAAAAAAAAAAGCATGTCTGTGTTCCATTAACACTTTATTTAAAAAAAAAATTAAAAACAGCAGGCTTGATTTGGTGCTGTTTTGAATGGTTAAAAACGAAATGTAATTGTAAAAATTTAAAAACACTTATGTAAATTAAAACACATAAAAATCACATTATAAGTAAATGTTCCCTGTTTCCAAAAGTTGGGTTTTGCTTAAATATATAAAAAGGTAATAAAAAAAGCAAAATATAAAATTTTAGTGAATAAATATTAAATTTTATAAATTGAATGATTTAAGTAATATTGGAGCTTTCAATTTATGTTTTAAACATGAACTTTAGTCTAAAATGTAATATTTTAACATTCATTTGGTAGCTAAAGTAAGGAATGATGATCATAATTTCCATATAATATCCATGTAATATATAGAACTCCATATATACATGTATACCTGTGTTCTATATATGTGAAATACATACAACATATATACGTATACTTGTACATATTATACATGAATATCCACATGTGTTTATACATGCAATATAATTTTTTTATATTGCAACATATTTGTCAGTGACCTTGTGCAGCTTTTGGAGACACCATGCTAATTTGTGAGTACATCTATAACCACAATATAGAAAATGAAGAAAGGGGGTAAACATTTACTGGGTAGTGCTAGGAAATTATCCTTTTTTTTTTTTTCTTGAAACAGAGCCGTGCTCAGTCGGCCAGGCTAGAGTGCAGTGGTGTGATCTTGGCTCACTGCAACCTCCACCTCCCAAGTTCAAGTGATTCTCCTGCCTCAGCCTCTAGAGTAGCTGGGATTACAGGCATGCACCACTATGCTTGGCGAATTTTTGTACTTTTGGTAGAGACAAAGTTTCATAATGTTGGCCAGGCTGGTCTCGAACTCCTGACTTCAAGTGATCTGCCCGCCTTGGCCTCCCAAAGCGCTGAGATTATAGGCATGAGTCACCACATCTGGCTGGAAGTGACACTTTTTATTCAACCATCCTCTGCATCTGAGGATCCTAGGTTTTTTCTGGAAAGAGGATGATGGCTTCACAGTCTAGGTGGTCAAACCTACGATATTACGTAGCTGCTTATAGAACCATTTACAATGCAACTACTTGTAAAGAGAAAAGTCATTCTTACCCAGCGCTTACACTTTAGGAGTCTATTCTGCATTTTCACTCTGAGAACAAGTGCTTGACAAATTAACATTTATTTTATTTATTTATTTAATTAATTTTTTTTTTGCCATTCACCTAAGCACTTCTGCAACTCAGATCCTTCCACATACCAAAGCAGTAAAGCAATGTCCATCTCAGAAATGTCTAAGCTATAACCCACAGACCTTAGGGGCACTGAAACAAGTCACCTCTGGTTTCAGGAACATTCATGGGTCAATCTTGAGAAGGTTTTTGGAGACATAAAAGGTGTTAGTCATGAGAACAGATGCTCAGGGAGGCAGTTACACCATGTTTGAGTTGAGCCCTGGATCCCAAGTGACAGGTTCCTGTTGTCCATCCTTAATCTCATATGCATTTAATTGTTGACTTGGGTTTGTGATGCACAGTGCCTTCTAAGGCATACGCTCCAGGCTGGGGACATTTTCTGTCCAGGCGTGGGAACTGTATTGTATTATGGGATTTGGGATTTAGAAGAATAATTAACAGTTTAAAATATTATTTTAAAAAATGTATTGACACATAATATTTGTACACATTTATGGGATAAATGTAATATTTTGTTACGTGCATAGAATTGTGTAATGATCAAGTCGGGGTATTTAGAATATCACTGTTCTTTAAGCTCTGTAATTGGGTCTGATTTTCATAATTACTCATTTAAAAAATAATATCTAAAATAAGGTAGACCTTCCCTCCTAGAATTGCTCTGAGGAATAAGATAAGCACATTTTTCCAGTCTCTGAGGAATAAAAGATACTTCACAGGGAAGATGTGATTTAAACTAAATCCTGGAGATTAAGATTATCAGGGGTTTCAAGCAAAGGAAATAGCACAAATGAAGTACTGAGAAAAGTAGAACTTTAAGTTCTAAAATGGCATTCAAGGAAATATCCTGAGATGGGGAGAGGTATTTCTTGGCTAACTTGAGGGCAGGGAGTCATATGCAATTCCTGACATCTACTAAGCATTCAGTGAATGCTTCCTACAATCAATTATTCAATCAATCAATCAATCAATCATCAGTCAGATAATCAATGGTTGAATAGATGACAGGCTTCAACTTCATCTCTCCGGTAAACCTGTGGTCATATGAGCAATTCAAGGAAGGAAATTACTGCACATGCATATTTTAGGTGCCTAATTTGGGTGCATGAATTGGTATCTGGGAGGAGATTCTGCATTAATGAAAGCTCTGAATTTTAGCTGCGTTTGGGAGCTGGAGAGAAAGAGCAAATTATAAAGAGATTTAGGGAAATCTAATATCCTAAGACTTCCATTACAAAGAACAACAAATTGGGCAGTTTAAAACAACAGAAATGTATTGTGTCACAATTCTGGAAGCCATAATTCCAAAATTCTAGAGACAGGTGCCTTTCTGGATTTAGCATCCAGCAGTGCAAAGTAATAAAGATGGTAAAGATAAAAATATATCGGGAAGTAATGTTGCTTGTGCAGGCAACAACGGGTACAAGCCAGTAGTTCTTTATTTAATGGTCCAAGTTGCCCTGGACATGCATGAATAAAAGGAAATTACCATGCCCCGTTGGGAAGCAGAGATCCCTTCCCTTCCAATTTTATGAAAAGATGTTGCCAGGGTTGGTTCCATCTGGAGGTTCTGAGGAAGGAATCCTTCTTAGCTTCTCTCCTAGCTTTGGTGGTAGCTTTGGTGGTAGCCAGCAATCCTTGGCATTCCTGCCTTGAGGATGCATCACTCCAATCTCTAACTCTTCATCACATGGTGATCTGTCTGTGCATCTCTGTCTTCACATGGCAGTCTACTCACTGGAACATTAGTCATATTGGATTTAGAATGTACCCCACTCCAATATGAACTCATCCTAAACTAATTGCATCTGCAATTACTCTATTTTCAAATAAGGTCACATAATGAAGTACTAGGGGTTAGTACTTCAACATATTTTGGGAATAAGGGAGGATACAATTTGATCCTTGGAAAGGAGGGTACAGCTCACGTATCTTGGTATATAACATGGCATGAAAAATGTGAATTTAGGGAAATCATGCCAAAGTCTCTAAATGGGCATGTAGATGAACTTGATATTAATGGAAACAGAGATCATCAGAGAAATCGGATGTGTGGCATCAACTGGGTTTATAATGCCTAGAATTCTTTAGGAATCATTGGCAAAAGGGAGTTGAACTTAGAAGAATGCCAAACTCTTTGTGATCCACTCGATATAGTTGTCTTATTTCTTCCATCAAGTGATTATTACACTGTGCAAGTGCACAAAGAGAAAGTGGTTTTGCTTTATGTGCTAATATAAAAAAGTCTCCAAGATTTATTGATGTATGCCAAATGCATTGTACATAGTACATTGTACATAAAGTGCATTGTACATACAAATGCATTGTACACAATGGATTGTACATACAAGTGCATTCTACATAAAAATGCATTGTGCATCATGCATTGTACATACATATAGTGATACATATGGTATATCAATATATATGCAAAATAATGACGTAAATGAATGTGAATATATACTTTTGCTTTTATATTTATACGATATCCTGGGGTGGGAAAAATAGGTGTTGGAAATTTTGAAAGGAGAAGTGGGAGGAGTACTGAATATCACTTTGAGCCTCAGAACTTGATACTGTTTTATGGCTTCCATTATGCTTAATTAACAGTTGGCTTGAATATGACTATCAACCCTGTATGCACTTTTGTTGATAGATTACTGAATCATCACCCTGAGTCTATGTGCATATCATTCTACGGTGATTTGTAGGAAGACGCTGAGATTGAATAATTCAGTGGCTGCATGGATGGAGAACACCTTCCCTATCCTGACATATACTCTTTAAGCCCATGAAGCTAACTTAAAGTCTAACCTTACAGCGCCATAATGTCTCAAATAAAATGAGAGGTGACGGGTGCATTTTTTGGATTTAGCATCCAGCAGTGCAAAGTAATGAAGATCGTAAAGATGAAAATATATTGGGAAGTAATCTTGCTTGTGCAGGCAACAACAGGCGAACTGCCAGTAGTTCTTTCCTAACTTCTTTATTTAATGATCCAAGTTGCCCTGGACATGCAAGAGGGAAAGGAGATTACCATGCCCCGTTGGGAAGCAGAGATCCCTTGCCTTCCAATTTTACAGTACATTGGTTTACAGCCAGGACTGTCTGTGTAATACTGGACTTTAAACAAATCATTTATCTCTGCAGTTCTTCTCTTGGCACTGGCCCATCGCTAGACAGAGTAAGTTTTGCCACGCTGCCAAGGCTGTGCCGTCTCGCCTCCCTCTGGAAGGCCACTTTACGTTAAATGCAATGGAAGATGTTTGCTAAATTCCCAAGCAAATGCACAGTGAAAATGTGGAGGTGAAACCAGCAAAATAGGACCTTAAAGATGAACTCTGCATCTTCACTCTCATGAGTGGGGGAGGATGGGAGAAATCATTTGAATTCAGTTTAGTGAATTAGTGCTACATCAAATTATAATTCTGTAAAGTGCCTACATTTTAAAACACTGTTATCTTCAAAAATGTTCTTCCACCATCAGAGACTTACGCTCCTAAAGTTTGGGTTTCTCATTGTGCTTTTAATATAAATGTGTACTTAAAATATGCAGTCTTACATAGTAGAAAAATAAGGCATATTAAAGATTTATACCACATCAATAGGAGCATAGCCAATTTCCCCCACTTGTTCATTGATGTGAAATATAGCTTCATATGAAGTTTCAGAGGTATACACACTATAAATCAAACTTCTTCAAAATGGTGACTATTACTCCAATCGGAAGGGAAGGGGGTGAGAGGAGATTGCAAAGATGTGAAAAAAGTGGGGTGCATTTCAAATACAGGTTAAAATTAACATTATACACGTTCACAAGATTCCACTGGAATTCAGAGAATACTCCTTGGCTCTCCAAAACACGAATTAGATAATGCCAGTTCTCTTGACATTCATATCATGATCTAGTTTGTAAGTCATTATTTTAAATCCATTTTGACCATGTTTTATTGCTTTCATTGGGTAAATCTCAAAATTAATCCAAAGTGCAAACTAATAAAACAAACACGAACCCACCATTCAGAATAAACAAGCGTGAGTAGGTTTATCCTCTCTTCCTCACATTTGTGTGTGTTTTGTGGTTGCTGTGGTCATTGTTAATTCATAAGACTTTGTGAACATCATTGAAGCCCCCTTAGTTTTCAGTCCTGGTTTTCCATTCCCTTCATATTCAAAGACAACTGCTTTGATGAGATTGGTATTCATCATTCCCACCATTGTCTATTTATAATTGTAATTTTAAAATGTACATCAATATGTACACTGTTACAATTAGCTCCATAAGCATTTGTTTATTTAATTTTTTTCAAGCTCTAACCACATTGATGAGTATTGTAAGAGGTCATTAATGGGTAAGATTATTATGTCTGGCTGAGTAGCATTGCTCATATCTGTAGTCCCAGTACTTTGGGAGGCCAAGGCGGGAGAATTGCTTGAGCCCAGAAGTTTGAGACCAGCTAGGGCAGCATAACAAGACCCTGTCTCTACAAAAAGTCAAAAAAATTATCCAGGCATGGTAGCACAAGCCTGTGGTCCCAGCTACTTGAGAGGCTGAGGTGGGAGGACCGCTTGAATCCAGGAGGTTGGGGCTGCAGTGAGCCATAATTGCACCATTGTACTCCAGGCTGGGCGACACAGTGAGACTCTGTTTCAAAAAAAAGTTAAAGATTCCCCCCAAAATAATTTTTAAAATATTAATAAATTAAAAATTGGCCGGGCGCGGTGGCTCACGCTTGTAATCCCAGCACTTTGGGAGGCCGAGGCTGGCGGATCACGAGGTCAGGAGATCGAGACCACGGTGAAACCCCGTCTCTACTAAAAATACAAAAAATTAGCCAGGCGTGGTGGCGGGCACCTGTAGTCCCAGCTATTGGGAGAGGCTGAGGCAGGAGAATGGCATGAACCCGGGAGGCGGAGCTTGCAGTGAGCCGAGATTGCGCCACTGCACTCCAGCCTGGGTGACAGAGCAAGACTCCGTCTCAAAAAAATAAATAAATAAATAAATAAATTAAAAATTAAAAAGATTATTATATCTAAGTCTATTCGTTCTTAAATGACTGGATATTATTTAAATAGGTGGAGCATTAAAAAAGATGCTGATAATAGGGTGGTGTTAAGGGCTGAATTGTGTCACTCCCCAAAAGACATGTTGATGCCCCAACCTCTAGTACTGCTGAATGTGAGTTTATTTGGAAATAGAGTCTTTGTAGATGGGGTCAAACTAAGACTAGGTCACTAAGATGCACCCTAATCCACATGACTTGTAAAAGAGGGTTTTTGAGACAGAGACACATGCACATAGAGAGGGGGTTATATGAAAAGACATAGGGAGAACTCTATATAAAGACTATGTAATAGGGCCACAAGCCAAGGAACATCTAGGGCTGCCAAAATCTAGAAAGGCAAAGAAAAAGGCAAAGAAAAGTCCTTCCCTAGAGGCTCAGTGGGAAGCGTCATTCTGATGACACCTTGATTTTATGCTTCTGGTCTTCAGAACCATGAAAAAATAAATTTGTGTTGTTCTAAATCACCCAGTTTGGACCAGGCACAGTGGCTCATGGCTGCAGTTTCAGCACTTTGGGAGGCTGAGGTGGGAGGATGGCTTGAGCCCAGGAGTGCAAGACCAGCCTGGGCAACACAGAAAACCCAATCTCTACAAAACGTTAAAAAATTGCCCAGGCATGATGGTATGCACCTGTAGTCCCAGCTACTTGGGAGGCTGAAGCAGGAGAATAGCTCAAGCTTGGGAGGTCAAGGCTTCAGTGAGCCATGATCATACCACTGCACTTCAGCCTGTGTAACAAAGCAAGATCCTGTCTCTAAAATAACCAAACAAATAAACCAAAAAACCTCACTCAGTTTGTGGTAGTTTGCTGTAGCAGCCCTAGCAACTAATACAGGTGGTCTACATGTCTTCTTGTGCATCGGGTAGGAACACTTCTAAGGGGGGAAGCTAGCTGTCCAACTTCTAAGCCAGAGTGTGTAATTCATTGTTTTTCAATTTTACTAAATAATTGTATGTATCTCTCCCTACTGGTTGTAGCAATGTTTATTTAAAAAAAAAAAAAAGGGTGGGAATCACTATTCTCTTGTAACCTTACATGTCATAGAGTTAGACTTTACATTTTTTATTCCTTTATGTATTTTTAATTGGCAAATAACAATAGTATATATTTATGAGAACTTTGTGTGTGTTTTTTTTTTTTTTTTTTTTTTGAGACAGGATCTTGCTCTGTCCCCCAGGTTGGAGTGCAGTGACATGTTCATAGCTTGCTGCAGCCTTGACCTCCAGGGCTTAAGAGATCCTCCCACCTCAGCCTCCTGAGTAACTGGGACTACAGGCACACACCACCACACCTGGCTAATTTTGTTTATTTTTTGTAGAGATGGGGTCTTGTTATGTTGCCCAGGCTGGTCTCAAACTTCTGAGCTCAAGCAATCCTGCCACCTCAGCCTCCCAACAGGCATGAGCTATCTTCCCAGCCTGAGACATTTAAAATCTATTATCTTAGCAATTTTCCAGGAGACAATACATTGTTGTTAACTATAGTCACCATGAGTACAATAGATCTCTTGAAATTATTCCTCCCATTTAACTAAACTTTTGTATCTTTTGACCAACCACTATACTACTCTATGCTTCTATGAGTTCAGCTGTTGTAGATTTCACATATAAGTGAGATCATGCAGTATTTATCTCTCTGTGCCTGTCTTATTTCACTTAGCATAACATCCTCCAGGTTCATCCATGTTGTAGTGAATGACAGAATTTCATTTTTTAAGGCTGAATAGTATTCCATTGTGTGTAGGTATCACCTTTTCTTTTCCAAAGATGCTTAGGTTGATTCTCTATCTCATCTGTTGTATGCAGTGCTGTGATGCATATAGGAGTGCTGATTTAATTTTCTTTGGCTGTATAGTGAGTAGTGAGATTGCTGGATCGTATGGTAATTCTATTTTTATAGACTTTACATTTTGTTAATTACATGTGTATAAGTAAGTGTTCCTTTCTATCATTAGAGAGATGCATCTTTCCATATGTTTATTGCATGTTTCAATGTCATTGTAAGTAATGTGCATATTCTCCTTTATGTCCTATTATCATTTTGTCTAATGTTTTCAATTGACTTTTAAGAACTATTTACATATAATTGGTTTTATTCTTTTGCCATTTATATCCATTGCAAATTTATTTGCACATTTCTTGTTTTCCAGATGTGTTTAGGTAGTCTTTGACCATAAGATTTTTTTTTTTTTTTGAGATGGAGTCTCATTCTGTTGCCCAGACTGGAGTGCAGTGGCGTCATCTCGGCTCTCTGCAACCTCTGCCTCTCCAGTTCAAGTGATTCTCGTGCCTCCGCCTCCCAAGTAGCTGGGATTACAGACACATGTCAGCACACCCGGCTAATTTTTGTATTTTTACTAGAGACGGGGTTTCACCACGTTGGCCAGGCTGGCCTCGAACTCCTGACCTCAGGTGATCCACCCGCCTAGGCCTCCCAAAGTGCTCAAATTACAGGTGTGAGCCACTGTGCCGGCTTGACCACAAGATTTTATTTCAAAATCCATTTTATCATTCTTTCCTTTAATATTTGCACTTTTTTCATCTATTATAAAATTATTCAATTCATAAATTAATTTTTTTAAGTTTTAATTACTTAATGTATATTTAATTTATTGTGAGTAGCTATTTTGTTTTTTTCTCCATATGAAAGCCAATTGCCCCACATTTATGGAAATTGCAAAATTTCATCTTTTATTTATGATACCCTGTGTCTATATTTATGACACATGTCTCTCAATGACAATCTGTGCATACATCTCATTCCATGCTCTCACATTTTTAATTTTCTTTATATTCTTAAAACAATTTGCACTGTATTAATTTGCTAGAGCTTCATAATAAGTCTATTTATGATTATCTAGTCAAGTCCCATGAAAAATGTGCATAGTGAATTCTGTTTCTAAAGATGTCCCATTCTCCTGCCCCATAAATTCTTTAGCAATGTTGTCTTGACATTAAATGCTGCAATCCTTTCTTGAAACTGGGCTGGCCTTAGGCTCTGTTTTGATCAGTAAAATGTGGTGAAAGTGAAACTATGCCATTTCCTAAGATGGGATTCCAGACATCTGCAGACCTCACCTTTGCTGCTGTGAACACTCCTTCTTGGAACTCAGCAACATGCTGTAAGGAAGCTCAAGCCATCATGAGGAGAGATTCACATGGAGAAGAACCATAGCCTCTGGCCAGCAGCCTCAGCTTTGCTCTCCACTAACAATCTCTCAGCTGGACACATGAGTGAAGCCTTATTAAACCTTGTACCTCAGACAAGCCATCATTTGAAGCAGCTAAATAAATGCCCCAATGTAACCACCCAACAGGCTCACCTTGCCCTCTTGCTTGACAGAGCCAATTTATCAAGACAGAGGAATTGCAATGGAGAAATAGTAACTCATTCAGAGCTGGTTGTGTGGGAGACTGGAGTTTTATTGTTACTCAAATCAGTCTATGTGAGCATTCAGGGATTGGAGTTTTTAGGGATAATTTGGTGGGTAGGGGCTCAGGAAGTGGGGAGTGCTGATTGGTTGGGTTGGAGATATAATCAAAGGGGGTTGAAGTGAGGTTTTCTTGCTGTCTCCTGTTCCTGGGTGGGATCGCAGAACTGATTGAGCCACATTACTGGTCTGGGTGGTGTAAGCTGGTGCATCCAGTGCAGGGCCTGCAAAATACCTGAAGTACTAATCTTAGATTTTACAATAGTGATGTTATGCCCAGGAGCAATTTGGGGAGTTTCAGACTCTGGCAGCCAGAGACTGCCTGGCTCCTAAACCGTAATTTCTAATTTTGTAGCTAATTTGTAAGCACTGCAAAGGTAGATTGGTTCCCAGGCAAGAAGGGTTTTTTGTGGGAGAGGGGCAGGGGAAGAGCTGTCATCAATTTTGTGTCAGAGTAAAATTATAAACTAAATTCCTTCTCAAAGTTAGTTCAGCCTATGCCCAGAAATGAACAAGGACAGGTTAAACGTTAGAAGCAAGTTGGAGTCAGTTAGGTCTGATCTCTTTCACTGTCATAATTTCCTCAGTTACAATTTTTGCAAAGGCAGTTCAGCAACCATCACCATGAATAGTAGAAGAACTCCTTCCCCCATTCTAGCTAATCTCAAACCCCTGATCTATACAAATTTATGAACAAATAGTGTGGCTGTCTTCAGTCACTAACTTTTGGGCTCATGTATTATACAACTATTGATAACTGAAACTATTCTATTTGATTTTTTTTTTTATAGTCTCGCTCTTTTGTCCAGGCTGGAGTGCAGTGGCACAATCTCGGTTCACTGCAACCTCCGCCTCCAAGGTTCAAGCGATTCTCCTGCCTCAGCCTCCAGAGCATCTGGGATTACAGGCACCCGCCACCACACCTGGCTAATTTTTGTATTTTTAGTAGAGACGAGGTTTCACCATATTGGCCAGGCTAGTCTCGAACTCCTGACTTCAAGTGACCGATGTGCCTCAGCCTCCCAAAGTGCTGGGATTACAGCTGTGAGCCACCACACCTGGCCTCTATTTGAAATTTAATTGAATGTGCACCTCACGAATAGATGTAAGATCAAGAGAGATTTGCCTCTAAAATACTGACTATCTCCGTGTGTGCTTATGATACCATTTTCCAGAGAGGAAAATTAGTTTTCTGTGCCTTGTCTTGGTTTACAGACTTATTTACTCATTGGCAAACTTCATGGACCCTTCTTTATTCTAATGATAAAATTCTTTATTCTAATTCCTTGTACATTATTTTGCATTATTATCCAGCTATCCCTGTTATATATAATGACAACATTTTCTTTACCTTTATAAGCAAATAGCCCTTCATATTTCTTCTTACATTTAGAATGTTTTGAAGGACTCCTGAAGATCCAAGGATCCAGCACAGATGAAACTTATTAAACAAAAAGATGCATAGGATACCAGGTTCAATAGAGAACCGAGAGTAAGGCTTGGGGTGATGCTGAAAATCATGTGTGGTCAAACGTCTCATGGGTATATCATTCCCACACCTGCTGCTTAAAGAAAATGCATTGTACTTTAAACCAACAATAACTTTATGGATTAATTAATCCAATTAGAACATTTTTCTCTGCCTAGCATACAGTTTTTGCAATTTTCCCTATTACATTCAATCAAATAAGTAATAACTAAGTGCATCTGTAGTTTGGAAAAGAAAATGGAACAGAAAGAGAAGGGGTAAAGGTAAAAATTCCAACAGTCCCTTTCCCCACAATAATAACCCCATGCCTGATACTTGTATTAGGAACTTGAAGAATCTCTCTGAGTCCTGCTACATCAGCACTTTTGGGATTAATCCTTGGGTGTTTGAAAGGAATGCATTGTAAGTTTGGGGAAATGTTTCAGATTATCTTTGTTAATCGTGTCTTTGAAATCCTGCATATTTCAAATGTGTTCAAATTAACTTGAATTACCAGTTTCTGAGAAAAGATGATTAATGTCTCCAACTATAAATAGGACTTTGACAATTTGCTCTTAAATTTCTACAGTGATTGCTACATGGCTGTCGAAGTTTCTTAAAGAATCATACTACATATAATTATAAAATAATCCTCTTTTTTCAGTTAGGTTTTCATCCTGGGTTTTATATTAATTTAATAGTTACACTTGTTTTTTTATTTGCCACTATTTACCTGGCATTACGTTTCTATCACTTTACTTTCAACTTTTTCTTTGCTATTTATGTTTTAAGTATTTTTAAATTAAATCATATAGCTGGATGGTGCTTTTCTTATCCAACATAAGAATGTTTTAATTTTAATGGGGTATCTTCTTTAATTTGCACTTGTTAATGTATCCATTTGATCTCATGCTTTCTCTTATATCCTAAGTGGCATATGAGAGTTTCTTTTGTCATTCCTGTTATTATTTTTCCATCCTTTATTTTTGCTGGACTGTGTGAGTGAAGTGGTCTCTTTGTGCCAGATTGCCATATGCAAAGTCATTCACATTTACATCTGTTGTAGACCTAACATCAATAAAGATGTAGATATTTTCTTTTAAAATATCATTAGGGCTTAGGTCAATATTAGGAGTAAATTATCGTGTATTCTTTAACTAATGGACTTATTGGAACATGCCAGAATCCACTAACACCTAAAAAAGGATAGCACACTAATGTATTGATAATTAAGACTCAGACTCAAATTTCTAAGTAATTTTCCATTTCTGCCAGTATTCATTAGAATTAAATTTTCATATGTGCATAAGCCTTAATCTAATTAGAACATCCAGAAAAAAATGCTTCTCCGATCAGTCATGGGAAGAAAAAAATTGGCATCATTATCCAAAAGACAGCAAACTGTATGAAATCTAAGAGATTGTTTACACTAAACTTATTTTCACATTTCCTGGCACTGCATAATTCAAACCCACTCTGTGCTTAATGGGATATTTTCATCTCTAACATGAAGAGGAAAAATATAACCTTTTAAAAGCAAATCTTCAGGTGGGAATGTTAGGTGTTTGCCTGAAAAGCCATTCATTTTTGCTTCAGCAAAGCAATTTGCAGTAGAGAATGATTTCCATCTCAGCTAGAAGATTGGAAAATGAAACTGTAAGTGGGAGTGTTTTACTGGGCATTCTAGCCTTGGACCCTGGTCGTGGCGGGGAGTGTGATGATATTTTAGCAGCTTTTGTAATCCTACCCTGATTTTCAGAGGATGTGTTTGGGTTTTCTGCCATTTAATTCTCTGGTTGGAATCTGAATCAGGATGAATCTTTAGTCAAATTTAAATTTTGGCTTATGAATAGAGGGCAGACATTTTTGTAATGGTTCCCAAATTACGCAAAACTCTTCAAATATAAATGGTAATTGGCTGATTTCAATCTGAAAGGAGTTGGTATTCACAGGCAACCATTCCCAATTTTCTTGGGAAGTCAGTAGAATACAAACATTAGCCAAGCAGTGGCCTCAAAGGCCTGTGTATTTCTACAGTCACAGTGAATTCAATGAAATTGAATTCTGCAAGTTCTTTCTTAAAAGTATCCATTAGCATAGGTGTAAATAGAATAACTACTTTCTCTTGGAAGTGAAAGTAATTTGCTGTAGGAAAAAAATATTTTCTCTAACTTCATATTAGAAATCTCTTCTCTCTCTTTGATTAAAACTATCTGCCTTACTAATTAATAATTTGAAAGATGTTGAGAAGCATTGAGCTTTGAGTAACAATAAAAGAGCACTCTAGTATTGAAAGAAGATAGCTTTCAGAGTTTGAAGGAGCAACATTCTTTGAACTTGCATACATATACCTAGGAAATTAAAAATGACCGTCTGTGCAAATGGTCATAAACTCAGCTAGCAGTGGAATCCTGGCACAGGAGTGTGAAGAATTTACTCTGAATCTCTGGGCTCTTTTTCCTTTGCTAAATCACTTACATCTCTAAGATTCAACTTTTTTTTTTTTTTTTTTTTTTTTTTTGCGACGGGTTGTCACTCTGTCGCCCAGGCTGGTGTCCAGCGGCATGATCTCAGCTCACTGCAATCTCCACCTCCCGGGTTTAAGCGATTCTCTTGCCTCAGCCTCCTGAGTAACTGGGATTACAGGCACCACCACCAGGCCTGGCTAATTTTTGTAGTTTTAGCAGAGACGGGGTTTCACCATGTTGGCCAGGCTGGTCTCGAACTCCTGACCTCAAGTGATCCACCCACCTCGGCCTGCCAAAGTGCTGGGATTACAGGCTTGAGTCACCGCGCCTGGCCTCAATTTTCTTTCTTTAAATTTTATTTTCTGTTCTGAGGTATATGTGCAGGATGTGCAGGTTTATTACACAGGTTATTCTCAGTTGTAAAAAGCAAATAAATTATGGGAGAGTGTTTATGCACTTTAGATAGTTACCGAATTATTCACAATTTTGAATGTTGTTCTGAATTTGTGGAGGAACTAGATTTGGATTAGTAAAAGTTCCTGGTGAGAATTTGTACTCAAGAGTAGCATTTTGGAAACTCATTGTCCACCAAGACTGAAGTGAAGGTTCAAGTGCAGCAACAGCAGAGAGGTGATGAAACCACTTTTGCAAAATTTATAACAGTAAGAAAATTATGACTGTGAAAGAGATCTGACCTAACTCCATCTTGCCTTTAATCTCCAAACTGCCCTTGGTCATTTCTGGACATGGGCCAAGCTAACTTTGGGAGAACTTTAGTTTATGGTTTAAATGATAGTAGCCCTTCCCAAAATTAAACTGCCTTTGTAAAACTAATGAAAGGCAACCAGGTTAGGAGAATGAGAGGTGCCTGAACTCTGCTAATATATAGGTGATATGGTTTGGCTGTGTCCCCACCCAAACCTCATCTTGAATTGTAGCTCCCATAATTCCCACGTGTCATGGGAGGGACCTGGTGGGAGGTAATTGAATCATGGTGGCGGGTTTTTCCCATGCTATTGTCATGACAGTAAGTAAGTCTCACAGGTCTGATGGTTTTATAAAGGGGAGTTCCCCTGCACATACTCTCTGTTGCCTGCAGCCATGTAAAATGCACCTTTGCTTCTCCTTTGCCTTCTGCCATGATTGTGAGGCCCCCCCAGCCATGTGGAACTGTGAGTCCATTAAACCTCTTTCCTTTATAAATTATCCAGTCTCAGGTATGTCTTTATTAGTAGCATGAAAACAGACTAACACAGTAGGTGGAGTTAAACCAGTACTAGCTGTTATTTTGAAGGTCACAAGATTTGCACATTCCCCAAATACTCCTATAAATAACATTGCCAGGCCAGCTGTCAGAGCCCCAGCAGCAGGAACTGGTCAACTTGCAGGTTGGTAAGAAGAATTTACTGACAACAGTATAGGTTTGAAAAGGAAAGTTCTATTAGATAGAGAGAACACTCTGTAGCAGAGTGCAGGGGAGGGGCACCTTAGTGAGAGAGGACTGAGAGTGCTGCAGTGGATTTTTCCTTAGAGGTATTTATGAACCTTAAAGGGGGAGCTGAAGGGTAATTTTCATGATAAATGATTACATTTGTAGACATGTTGGTGCCTTAATGTGGGCAAAGGTTGCACAATAAGTTTTGATATGCATGCATTTAGAGACGTATAGAAATTCTAGTTACTTATAAAAGTTGAAAGAGGCCTGGAACCAGATGCTGACTTTAGATACCAGGGAAGTTTAATTACTTCTAAATCATCTAGATGAGTTTTGCCTCTGCGTGGCCTGTTTGATGGTCACCAAGTGGTGTTTGCTCCCTTCTAAATTCCTCAGAGAGGGAGTTTTTCTCTCCAGGACCTGTTTAACGGACCCCAGGTGATTCTTGCTCTCCTAAAACATCACTATTGTGGAACCTAAGATTGGCCTTTTGCGATGTCTTTTCAGACTTTTGCATTTCTGATGACCAGATGGCTCCATCCAGACTCAAGGTTCATGACTCAGTGGTCTTGTGGCCCCACCCAGAAGGGGACTCAGCACACAAGGACCGTTTTCCACACCCCTCTGATTGTATCCACAACCAATCAGCAGCATCCATTCTCTAGCCCCCTGGCTGCCAAACTATCTCCAAATTTTTGATGATGTTGATTTGAATAATAATAAAACTCTGGTCTCCCATTTAGCTGGCTCTATGTGAATTAAACTTTCTCTATTGCAATTCCCCTGTCTTGATAAATCAGCTCTATCTGGGCAGCAGGCAAAATGAACCCATTGGGTAGTTATAGGAAGGTAGCAGGAACCTCCAGATTAAGACCTGATGCCAGGGCTACATCACCGTGACATCAGGCATGAAACAAAAGCAGTCAGTCTCTTTTGACTCTGAATAATTTGCCAGGGCCAAATGGGCTTGAGTCAACTGGCAGTGCATAGGACTGTGGATTCTGCAAAATGGATATGGCTTAGAGAGAAATGGGATGGCTATGCACTGATCAGCAATTCCTAGATAAGTTTGTAATCATAGTAGATTCATTGTGCAATGCACACAGCTAGTCAATATGGAGGGTTGCAGCACAGAACGACAGCCTCCAAACAAAGAGACAACAGAAAACCTCAAATTCATCTCTCTGTGGAATTTGGTGCTAGAGATTTTAAGGGTTTTAGAGTGGGCTGAAGTGTGGAGATGGTTGATTGGTGGGAGACTGCAGCATAGAGTCATGGGACAGAGAGAGGAAGAAGCTGTGTTCTCATGCTGATCCCGTTCCTCTGTGGGCATCTTCAAATGGTTGCTGGAATTCAGGGCCTGAAAAACACTTTAAGCAATTCTTAAACAAAAGCCTTATGATTCTAATGTCAGAGATTCTGTCTATAGGAGCAATGAAGATGTAAATCAATTCTTAAACAGTCTTATGATGTTAATGTCCGGAAATCCTACTTATAGGAGCATTGTGGATGCAGATGGTAAGTGTCTAGTGCTGCAGGGCTTTTAGCAACAAGGAAGTGGGCCAAAGTGCAGCCTGATTCATGCTTAATTATAAGTGTATTTATGTCCAGAACCTGGGATGCAATTCTTGCTAACCCTGTGGGGATGGTTTCTGCAGTGCAGAGGACCATGTATTCTGCAACATGGATACAGATTAGAGAAAAATGGGATGACTATGCGATGATCAGAGATGCCCTGATACATTTAGAAATTGTTGCATCATAGGCTGGGAGCAAGCTAGCCATGATGAATGAACAGCCCCCAAACACAGTATCGGTGTCTGCTTCATTGCTCCTGCCAAGTTTCACATTTAGATTGCACTTATAGCCTTGACCCTAGGAGGAACAACAGGTAAATAATGCACCTGGATAGCCCCAGAGTGACATCCCCTGCATCGGTGTCAGCTCATTCTAAGGGCAGTTTCTGACCTTGAGGCCACCCTGCATCCTAGCAGTTGGCTTGCTCTGTAAGCCTGTTTTTGAAACTGCCTTTTGCAAGATATATGACAGTGAGAGAAATCTAACATAGCTGACTCCGTCTTGCTTTTAACCTTACAAGTGAACTGACTTTGTTAACTTTAAAGAAGATTACAATAATCCCTTCCAAAACTAACCCCTTCCTTGCTTAGGAACAGAAATCACCTTTGTAAGACATTTAATGGAAGGCCACTAGGTTAGAATTATGGGGACGGGGGACCTGAATTCAGCTAAGATGTAGGTATATTTAAATGATAACCAGCCATTGTTATCTAGTTTGCCTTTCTGTAATCTCTTACTGCCCAAGAGTCATTTAGCTGGAGGTCAAAAGATTTTTAACTTCCCCAATTGCTTCTATAGATAGCATCATTATTGTGAAAACCTAAGATTGGTCTTTGAGATATTTTTCAGACTTTTGCATTGTGGCTAAACTACCGACCTGACATCAGCCAAATCTACCCAGGCCCATGATTCATGACTCATGACTCAACTAGTCTTGTGGTCCTCACCCGGAGGTGGAATCGGCAGACAAGAACTGTTGTCCACACCCCTGTGATTTCATCTCCAACCAGTCAGCAGCACCTTTTCCCTAGCCCTTTGCCCACCAAATTATCCTTTACCTTTTTCCAGTTTAGAATAAAAAAAAGTACAGCTTTCTGCCACCACTCATTTAATTTCACACAAACATGCTCTTTGAGGCTGAAGCAAATCTGACTGATTTTCAATGTGAAAATAAAATATAAAAGCTGTTCTTGGAGTTATTTCTAAAGAGAAATAACATCAAAGTTGTCGGAATTATCAGAATGGTCAGATTCATCAAATTAATCTCCAGCCAATAACTGTTGGAGAACGATGTTAACATCACACATAGGAATGCTATGTCTTCTAGGATTTGACATTTTCAGCGATCAAGAATTACTATATTTAGTAAATGGAAATACCATTACTACAAACGAATGCTAAAAATAGAATGATGTCTTTTGTTTCCAAAGTTGATATACTAGAGCAATGCAAAAAAAAAATAATAAAAGCGAGATATTTCATAGCAAAGTTATCTCAGGGTAAATGCTGCAAGCACCGCCAGTGAGTATTCTCAGCACAAACAGGAAAAGGTTAAAAACCCTAGCTTCTGAGCTCTCAGGGAGGCAGATTTGAGAAATGTCTCCCATCCTTCCACTGGGCTTCCTTGCAATAATTAAACTCTCTCTACTACAACACCACTGTTTCAGCAAATTGGCTTTATCTGTGCAGCAGACAAGAAGAACCCATTGGGTAGTTACATTTTCTTACAGAATCCTTCTCAGCCTGTGAGTGAGAGCCTGGCATATGTCTTGTGCTTTTGCAAGAATGGTGTCCTGCTTTTTGACTTCTAATCCAGCCATTGGCTGTTCCTTCTCCTGAGATTATATGTGACTCAAATCCTTTCTGCATATCATTCACCTTCTGGAATCCCTGGCTACTGACTCCAGCCCACTGTTTAAGCTTCTAGACACTGGCGCTTCCCTTACCTGATGTGAGCTTGGGACACCTGGTTGGACAAGCTAGAAATGACAGCTAGCTGGTTTATTCCAGCCTGCATTCTGTATCACAGTGGGGCTTCTTCTTGCTTTCGTTTTGTTTCTCTCTTTTTGCTGGTGTTGCTGTTGGTCTGAGCATATAACTACTACTATTGTAAAAGAAGAGCTATACTAAAGGGGAAGCACTGAACCCTGGAGAGATCAATGCACCCAGATGACTTTCACATCACCTGCAACATACATCTTATTTATTGGCTCCAATAGTAGCCTTCTCACTACCTTACAGACTCAAAGTGGAAGTAAGATGATGGAAGTAAGACATCAAAGTGGCTCCTTTGATGCCAAAAGGGTTCTGTTCCTGGACTGAGTTCAGATGGTGAGTTTAAGCTCCCTCTATGAAGGTCATATAACTCGTGTTAGAATAACTAACTTGTGTCCATCCCTTAAACTGATTAAAATTTTCAATATGTTTAATGAGGGAGAGCTACCAGTGTACCTGTAAAACACGCGTTTTGTCATGTGTTTGTCCTTTATCTGAGACAGCCAACAATTGTGATGACTTTCAGTTATATTTTGGGGGAGCTCAGCCAATCACTGGGGGCTACAGATAATTCAGACATAGACTGCATATGTTTGTGAGACTCTTACTTTGATCTCATTGGATGCCCTCATTTCCTGTCATAACTCAACTGATTCTACTCCAGGGAGGTCCAATTTGAATATTGAGAACACATTTCAGGAAAAAAAAAGGATGATGTTGCTACCAGATCATTGGCCAATGTATACTGCCATACAAAGAGAAGGGTTTAAAAAATTATTTATTCATTTATTTTTGGAAGAGAATCTTGCTCTGTTGCCAAGGCTGGAATACACTGGTGCAATCCCAGTTCACTGCAGCTTTGACCTCCCAAGCTCAAGTGATCCTACCACCTCAGCCTCCTCATTAACTGACACTGCAGACCACCACACTCAGCTAATTTTTTCTTTTATTTATAGTGGAGATGGGGGTCTCACTATGTTGCCTAGGGTGGTCTTGGACTCCTGGGCTCAGGTGATCCTCCTGCCTCGGCCTCTCAAAGTGTTGGAATTACAGAGGTGAGCCATTGCACCCAGTCAGAGATGGTTGTTTATAAATATAAAGGAAGAAGTATTCCTGAGAGAATGCTTAATGAAAACTTGCTTTTTGACTATCTTTCTGTGGATGATCAAATCTATATAAGTAATGTGGTGTACATCTGAAGGTGTCTTATTATTGATATTATTGATTCTAGGAAAAGTATCAATTTTGTTTATTTCAATAGGTTTTTGGGGAATAGGTGGTGATTGGTTACATGAATAAGTTATTTAGTGGGGATTTCTGAGATTTTGGTGTACCTATCACCCAAGCAGTGTACACTGTACCCAATGTGTAGTCTTTTATCCCTCACCCCCCTCCCACCCATTCACCCGAGTCCCCAAAGTCCATTGTATCATTCTTTTTTTTTTTTTTTTTTTTTTTTTTGAGACGGAGTCTTGCTCTGTCGCCCAGGCTGGAGTGCAGTGGTGCGATCTCGGCTCACTGCAAGCTCCGCCTCCCGGGTTCACGCCATTCTCCTGCCTCAGCCTCTCTGAGTAGCTGGGACTACAGGCGCCCGCCACCACGCCCGGCTAATTTTTTGTATTTTTTAGTAGAGACGAGGTTTCACCGCGGTCTCGATCTCCTGACCTCGTGATCCGCCCGCCTCGGCCTCCCAAAGTGCTGGGATTGCAAGCGTAAGCCACCGCGCCAGGCCCATTGTATCATTCTTATGCCTTTGCATCCTCATAACTTAGCTCTCACTTATGAGTGAGAACATATGATGTTTGAGTTTCCTTTCCTGAGTTACTTCATTTAGAATAATGGCCTCCAGTTCCATCCAGATTGCTGCAAATGCTATTATTTCATTCCTTTTTTATCACTGAGTAGTATTCCATGGTGTGTATGTGTGTGTATTTATCTCCCTCTCTCTATATATATGTGTGTATATCTATATATCTCACAATTTTTTTATCCACTTGTTGATTGATGAGCATGTTCCATATTTTTGCAATTGTGAATTGTGCTGTATAAACATGGGTAAGGATCTGAAAAATTTTCTGTTGTGAGAAGAGATGTAAATATTCTTAGGCAATAATAAATTGATTTAAAATATCAGGGGATAAATTTCTTATTCCCTTTTATAAACAAAGGGATAAGAAAAATAGCAAATAAAGACTCTATCCATGTTATTCATATGGCCTCACCAATCTCAAGTTATCTTTTAAATTAGATTTTTAAAAATTTCCAGGGTTCCAAAAATGTTTATTTTAATTGATATAAATTGCACACATACTATTCAATAACCTGCTTTGTTAATTCATTGTGGTAGAAAAAAATCACAGCACAAAATTTACCATCTTAAGCATGTTTTTAAGTATATAGTTCAGTAGTGTTCAGTAAATTTACACTGCTGTTCAGAAGATCTCCAGAACTTTTCATCTTGCAGAACTGAAACTCTGTATCCAATAAACACAAGTGCTCTGGGTCCTCTTATCACATCACCTAGTAAACACCATTCTGTTTTCTGTATCTATGACTACTATTTTTTTCTTTCTATACACATATGATTTTAAGATATTTTCATATTGCTATGGGGATTTTTCATGCTTTGCAACTTCTCTCAGTTTCTTCACACATGAGGTAACGCCAATATTAGCTACTTAATGTACTGTTGCTAAAAAATTATGGTCTGGGCCACATTAAATAATATATGTGAAAGTACTTTGGATACTGGGGAGTTACTAAGACATATAACTAGACATTAATTCTATAGAGAAAATGAAATATGTTTTGCCTGTCCCAAATGTGTCAAATTGATTAGAAATTGCAAAAAATTAGTTAGTAGAGCCTTGGGAATTTATTAATTGATTCTTACTTATGGTATTTATGCTTCTGTTTGCCCCATACTGATGTCATTAAATGACTAGATGCAGATTTTCTGTTGCATAAATGTATTCTTGATTCTTCAGAGTTTCTGACACTGTAAAACAAGTACATATACTTTGTTTTACAAAAAGATATATATATATATATATATATACACACAGGCATTTCTCTTCTGTTGTATATGTGTGTATGTATGTATAGGTATATGTGTGTATGTATATCCCCAGCAACAAAAGAGAAATGCCTTTTTAATATGGTTGCAAATGCTGCTATGTTTAAAAATATTTAAATATTTTCAGGTTGAAAAATAGAGTTGAAATCTTTGGCAGAATAATCACCAGATTCTCTCACACTGTATAATCGGTTAATGATACAGTTCCAAATGCTGCCTACATCATGAATCCATTCCTCTGTGTCTGTCTTTTGCTATTTTAATCATCCTAACATGAAATAACTTGTAAAAAGATGCAGTCCCATGCATTCCTGTCACCTTGCTTTGTACACTTCTGTAATGGTTTTCTAAATTATTTTTCTAACCAGTTTTGTTCTAAGATCTGCTACAGAGATGAGACCTTGGAGCAGGGATGCTGGCCACCCATGGAGACAAATGAGACCTGTGTTCCAGGCTGTCAGCAGAGTCCCGGAGGCTTTGCCCATGGCTGTAGTTCAAACTGTGTTCCACAAATACTTGCAATTGTCTGCAGGGCCTCAGAGACATGGGCCAAATGGGTTTCCCTCCCAAATACCCAGGCATGACACAACTTCAGCTTTCATCTAATTATACACTGGACATCCACACCATTTCACCTGCAAAGGGTTCTACTGTTAAAATAAATAAACAAAATAGACCCTCTCTTTTATAATATGTGAACTTCAAATTAAAATAAAAAACAGATTAGCAACGCAAAATGTCCCTTGCACTTTTTGCAGCCATTGATACATTGCATACACATCAATTCAAGGTACCTCATATTATCACCCTTGGAGAGGGTGAAAATCCCCGACTACGGTAGTCTCAATTTATTCTGCCAACAAATATGGACTGATGAATTTCTTCTGTTGTGGGTATTAGAAATGGAGCAGCAGGTAACCGCATGGGGGCCCCTACCCTTATGTTCCCCCATTACCTCATTTCTCTGTTACAGTCCAAGTAAGATTTTAATTCCTTTCCCTTAAAATCAAAACCTCTTCCTAGTAGTTGTGATATATCACAAGCAAATTATTTGTTAAGAGTTGCTGCCATTTTTTTTTTTTTGAGATGGAGTCCTGCTCTGTTGCCCAGGCTGGAGTGCAGTGGTGCGATCTTGGCTCACTGCAACCTCCACCTCCCGGGTTCAAGCAATTCTCCTGCCTCAGCCTCCTAAGTAGCTGGGATTACAGGCGTGCGCCAACACGCCTGGATCATTTTTGTATTTTTAGTAGAGACAGGGTTTCAACATATTGGTCAGGCTGGTCTCGAACTCCTGACCTCATGATCCACCCACCTCGGCCTCCCAAAGTGCTGGGATTAGAGGCATGAGCCACCATGCCCGGCCTGAGTTGCTGTCATTTCTTATTCTGTCTTTTACAAAATTTATACAAGAAACTTGTCTTTTGATACTCCTAATTTAAAAAGAGAGAAGGCCAGCCTTGTAAGCCCAACACTTTGGGAAGCCAAGGTGGGAGGGTCACTTGAGCCCAGGAGTTTGAGACTAGCCTGGGCAACATGGTGAAGTCCCATCTGTACAAAAAATAAAAATAAAAATATTAGCCAGCCATGGTGGTGCACACCTGTAGTCCCAGCTGCTTGGGAGGCTGAGGTAGGAAAATTGCTTGAGCCCGGGAGGCGCAGGTTGCAGTGAGCTGTGATCATGTCACTACACTCCAGCCTGCATGACAGAGCAAGACCCTGTCTCAAAAATAAATAAATAAATAAATAAATAAATAAATAAATAAATAAATAAAAGAAAAAAAAGAAAAAGAGAGAGAGAAGAATGAAATAACCAGATAGGACCAGTAAATGCCTGAGGCCAGGCTTTTTAAAAGTATGTGTCTATGTCTGCAGTGCCCAGTGCAATGTCTGGCATATTTAAGATATGTAACACAGATGCTTCGTCACTTACAATGGAGTTACATCCCAACAAACTCATCATAAGTTGAAAATATTGTAAGTCAAAAATGTCATAAGTTAAAAATGCATTGAATACAGCTACCCTACTGTATCTGGCCTACTTTAAATGTGCTGAGAAGACTCAGATTACCCTATAGTTTGGGAAAATCACCTAACACAAAGCCTGTTTTACAGTAAAGTGTTGCATGTCTCATGTAATTTATTGCATATTACACTGTAAGTGAAAAAACACTGTGTTGGTAGTCAAACTGTGGTTTCTACTAAATGCATATTGCATTTCCATCATCATAAAGTCTAAAAATGTATGTCAAACTATCATAAACTGACGACTGTCTGTATCTGCATATGAATGATAAATATTTATACAACTAAGTGGTATGTGAATTGGAAGACATTCCAAAATTTTATACATTTACAAAAAAGTATACAATATTGCAGCAGATCTATCCAACCTGTTTCAACAGAATATCTATTCTTTTTGAGATGAAAAATCAAATATTTTGGAACAGGTCACTAAAATGCATTAGATGACATCCTTTTGCCATGGCCTGTCCAACGTGGGTTTCTCATTTGTTGTATCACTTATCTCCTGATCATCATGGATACTATACTTTCTTTTTGTATTTGAGAAATTTTAGAGAGATTTTTCATACAACATTTATTCTGTAAGCAAATTTCAGGGAGTGGAGAATGAATCAAATTAATGAAACTGATTAGACTTCCTCTGAAGGTATCATTGTAAACATTAATTTCTGAATCAGTGTTGTAAGTATTTTGGAACATAGACACAAGATCGCATTTTAACTGTACTTTTATCTCTATTAAAAAAATGACAAAAAAATCCCATTTTGTGCATGTAGCATTTTGAATTCCCACCATCAATGCATGATAGTTCTTGGTTTTCCACATTCACATTGTTATTTATCCTTATGAGAATTGTGTGCTTTAAACATTCTAGTAGGTGAGTAATGGTATCTAATTTTTATTTAAATGCACATGTCCCTAACATAAAATTCATATTTAACAATTTTTATATAATTTTTGGTGAGATGCCTTTCCTGATATTTGGTTCATTTTTAACTGCATTGTTTTGTTTGATTAGTTGTAAGTTTACTTGCATATTGTTTATAAAAGTCATTTAATGAATTAAAAGAATTCATTTAACAAATTTGTGACTTGGAAGTATTTTCTCCAAGTCTGTGGTTGCCTTTTACTCCCCTATCAGTGTGTACTGCAGAAAAATATCTGCCTGTGTGTGTGTGTGTCATACAAATTTTGATTAAAAAACACGTAAAATTTTCTTCATCCATAGATCATGTCTTTGGCGTTATATCTGAATTCTCATTATAAAATACACTAATAGTGATTATTTTTCTCCGAGTCTCTAATCTCAGGCCACAATCAACTCATGAGTGTTTAAACTTCACCTACTTGATTGGAGGACTATCCACCTGAGATATTTGGAATACTTCTGTAAGGAGATGTGTTCTTCCCATTATTTCTTTATTTCATCATCTGTTAATATTCATATTGGTCTATGGATGTCTATTTTATTCTCTGAAGAAGATCCATGCTACATTATTCATTTTATTGTTCAAATCACCACAGCTTTATTTGGTGCTGGGAGCTCATTTATTTTGGATCCTGCATTCTTGCAGCACACCCCATCCTTTTATCTTGGAACACTTCCCTGTTTCCTGATATTACAATAAATTCTAAGCTCCTTTTCTTTTCTTTTTTTTTTTCCATTATACTTTAAGTTCTAGGGTACATGTGCACAACGTGCAGGTTTGTTACATAGGTATACATGTGCCATGTTGGTTTGCTGCACCCATCAACTTGTCATTTACATTAGGTATTTCTCCTAATGCTATCCCTCCCCCAGGCCCCCAACCCCCGACAGGCCTCGGGGTGTGATGTTCTCTGCCCTGTGTCCAAGTGATCTCATGGTTCAATTCCCACCTATGAGTGAGAACATGCAGTGTTTGGTTTTCTGTCCTTGTGATAGTTTGCTGAGAATGATGGTTTCCAGCTTCATCCATGTCCCTGCAAAGGACATGAACTCATCCTTTTTTATGGCTGCATAGTATTCCATGGTGTAGATGTGCCACATTTTCTTAATCCAGTCTATCGTTGATGGACATTTGGGTTGGTTCCAAGATACTGTACTTTTTATTAGCATTTTTGTAAAGATGTATCCACTAACGCATAAATTACTTTAAGTCACAAAGAGTAACCTAAAATGGATGACTTAATCCTTGATCATACTCCTCTGGGATGAGCATTTGATCATGGGTTTTCACAGGCACCTCTGCCTCTTTTAAAACCACATTATATTTTAGAGCTATCTCCTCCCTGACTGTTGCTTTAGTGCCAAGGACTCAGGATTTCAATCTAAGTTACTACAAAGTCAGCAGGAACTTCTGATTGATCAGTAAATGTTTATACACAACTCCATCCTAGGAAACAGTTACACATCCTTGAGCTTAATCAGGTCATCATTCTTCCAAGTTATGGTTTTAGACTTTTCTCTAAACTCCAAAAATAAAAGTAAAAATGATATTTAATTAGACATTATATTAGTCTGTTGTCATGCTGCCAATAAAGACATACTCAAGACTGGGTAATTTATAAATGAAAATGATCTAATTGACACAGTTCCGCATGGCTGGGGAGGCCTCACAATCATGGCAGAAGAGCGAGGGATGTCTTGCATAGTGGCAGGGTAGAGAGAGCTTGTGCAGGGGAACTCTCCTTTATAAAACCATCAGAGCCTGTGAGACTTGCTATCATGAGAACAGCACGGGAAAGACGCCCCCTGCCCCACCCTCACCCATGATTCAATTACCTCCCACTGGGTCCTGCCCATGATATGTGGGAATTATGGGAGCTATAATTGACATCTAAACACTCAATGCTACAGGTAAAAGCCATTCAATTCTTTTAACCAATAACCAATAACTTCTGTTCAATTCTTTTAAGCAATAACCTTGAATGTTTATTTTCTTATTTTATACTCAAAAATACATGTACTACAATAATCCAAACACATTTACCAACATGGGATGATACCATAGCTGAATTGACAAACAACAGAGACGTCTCATAATTGCCCTAAAATTGCTATTGGATCTTGGCTCCCAGCCACATTTATTTTGTCTTTAGAGAAAAGCTCAATAAAACGGAGGCTACAAACTGAACCCTAAAATAGCACTGGCCTCTCAGACCAGGACTTTTCCCAATCAACAATATTATGCAAAGGATGTTCCAGATTGCAGCAGCCCATCCAAAATTAAATGTCAACTTGTCTGTGAAAATGGCTCAGGCCTCTCGACCAAATGCAATGCACATAAAATGAGCCCCTCAAGCAAAGGGCTGTCCATCAAAGTCACTCTTCCAATTGCATTTGAGGAAGAAGCAACAGCAGAGCATGCAGACTGCCTGTCTGTATCTCTCTTCTTCAGAAATGGCCAGAGCCCAGTGGGAACTGGAACGCTGAGCCCTGCGAGCATTCTCTGTGAGAGAGAAGCCCCAATCTCAAAAACCAACAAGAAGCAGAAAAAGCACAACTTCCACTTAAGTGGCCAAATGCACAGACAAGTCCAAGGGTTGTACACACCATGAAAGTAAAAATGGCCCATGTGCTTGCGTTAGTCTTGCAGTATTGAGCATCTCTTCATTGAAAGAGGCAGATTTTACACCATTCTCTCATCTGTATTTTGTTTTCTTGCACATAAAATTCACTGCTTTTTATCTATTTACCAGACTCTGAAACTTCCATCTTTGTAGTTAGCGCTTCCTCCATTTTTATTCTCTGATAACTCATACTCATTCTGCAAGATTCACTTAAATGTATGACCTTCTCAGGTAAGCCTTTTGTAAAATTCTCTCCCCTAGAGGCGGTAAAATGGCCTTCTCAAATCATGATTTTGTAGCTTGCTATTTTACTTGCATCATACATACAACTGTATGATCATTGGGTTGTGGCTTATGTCCTGACAGCTACTCAATAGGTTACTATGTGCCTTCATCTTTTCATTCATGTTTTATAAAATGGGACCTGAGAACACTTCTACTTGGAGATTCTCCTGGGTTAAATGGTGTCCCCCTGAAAGTTTATATGTTGAAGTCGTAAGCCTAGTCCTTGAGAATGTGACCACATTTGGAAATAGGGTGATTGTAGATGAAATTAGTTAAGATGAAGTCATATAGGAGTAGAGTGGGTCACTATATCCCAATATGACTGGCATTCTTACAGAAGAGAGAAATTTAGTCACAGACGTGCACAGAAGAATATCATGTGAAGATGAAGGCAGAGATCAGAATGATGCATTTACAAGTCAACAGACACAAAAGACTTGCAGCCAACTATCAAAATCTACGGGAGAGGTATGGAATAGATGTGTCTCTAATAGCCTTGAGAAAGAATCAACCCTGCAGACACCTCGACCTCAGATTTCTCCAGAACAGTGAGGGAAGAAATTTCAATTGACCAAGCCACCTAGTTTGTAATTTGTAGTACTTTGTTTCAGCAGCCCCAGGGAGCTAATATGGAGACTTACAGTTATACTGGAAAATTGAAGTCAAGGGGAATGCCCATGTCATACTCCTTATCTTTGAAAGAAAATCACTACATTCTTTCTTCTTTATTCTTGTGATTTTGCTGGTTTAATATCAGAAGGGCAAACAGTTCCTTAGGGTCTAAAATCAGGAAGCCAAGCACAGGTCTCCAGTCTATCTCTGGTTCTGAAGCGTGAAAAACTTCTTCTAACCAAGTAGGAGATGACAGGAGGTTAAATGGCCATGCCAAGTCATGATTTGGGATGAATCACTGAAAAGGAAGAACATCTGATGTGGTTTCCCAGACTGGTGATTCAAGAAGCATATGAGATTCCACCCACAACTCCCTTCAAAAGAGGTCACACAATTTTCTTCAGAATATTCAGCTTTTAATGCTTTATCTAAGAACAAATCCATTGACAACAGACCCTGAACTATATGGTGTTAGACTTGAAGAAAACCTTTTTCTCACCTCATTTTCAAGATTCAAGAAGTAGCGATAAAAGAATGGAGAAAATTAAATCAACTGGGATTATCATTGAAGAGCAAAATCCCGGCTTTTGAGATGTAATCTCAGAAGATTTAATAAAGATCTGCAATATGGTAGGAAGGAAATACCAAAAAAGGTGTTTAACTTAACTTTTAACATTTTGGGTTTTTTTGTTTTTTTTTTTTTTTTTGACAGAGTTTTGCTCTGTTGCCCTGGCTAAACTCCCAGGCTCAAGCAGTCCTCCCACCTCAGCCTTCTGAGTAGCTGGAACCACAGGTGTGCACCACTATGCCAGGTAATTTTTAATTTTTTTTGCAGACATGGAGTCTTGCTATGTTGCCCAAGCTGGTCTTGAACTCCTGGGTTCAAGAAATTCTCCACCTCCGCCTCCTAATGTGCTGGGACTACAGGAGCATGCCACTGCACCCAGCCTAAAACTTTATTAATCATGGTCTCAACAAACATCCATGCGTTGACTTTAGAGATCAGAGCAAACATCATTTTAGGAATTCGAATGTTGAAGATCCTCGAATCCATTGGCTGACTGGCTGTCTGAGTTAACCCAGGGACACTTACTCTGGGCATGTCCATCACAGGATCGCTCATCCCACAAGGGCTAAGGCAACCTCATTGTGTCCCGTAGCATTGCTCTGTGTTGTGGTTCTCCAGGCACATCCCAGTTTCACTAGGAGTATCTCTTTCTTCCAAAGTCCAACTAACCACAGAAGCATCCCTTTCTCTCACAGCAACTATGGGTCTTTCCAAAGTTCAGATCTGTCCCTGAACTTTCTCAGTAAACCAAGAGCTTCCATGGGTGCAGGTCTTGGGCATCTTCATCTTGGAGTCATGAGCTTCTAATCTGATCCTTATACAACTGGTTGCTTCAGAACATGTGACATGGCAGCATAATTCTTTGTTATTGTAGTAAAATCCACACAACATAAAATTCACTCTTTAAAGTCTGCAACTCAGTGAGATTTAGTACATTTACAAAGGCATGCAACCATCACATGTATCTAATGCAAGAATATTTTCATCACTCCGAAAGGAGACCTGGAACCCCTGAAACAGTCACTCCTCATTTCCCCTCTCCAGCTCTTAGCAATTGCTAACCTACTCTCTGTCTATATGGATTTGCCTATTCTGGCTATTTTATACAGATAAAATCTTGGGTGTGTGTTTTGATATAATTCTGAAGCACCAAGAAAATAAAGCCATCATGCCTAGGACTGCATTCCACAGTGAAATCGATGGATGATACAGTTTCTACTATTGCAGATAGAAATAAAGGAAATGCCATGAGATAAATGAAAATTGCCTGTGTTTTGAGATTTGTATTCATTAATTGATCATACATCATCACTCAACTGTCCATTTATGTCTTTGTCAGTCTAAATAATCCAAATACTATCATTGTCTGTACTGTCTGACAATTATTAATCTCCCAGTGTCAGGGTAGGAAAACTGACATATCCGACTCTTCCTTTACTTTTCAATTCTCACTTTGCTAGATGCTTGTGTCGTTTCTTTTTCCTGTAGACCTGTAATTCTCTCACAGATTGACATCTGCTTCCTTTGGTTTGCTTTAAATCATAAATACTGAAAAAAGGACGTCATCTCTAAAGAAAGTAATTTGTTTGAAGGGAAGTTGTATTATGTCTTGTCACACCAGTACCGTTCTGTTGCTCACTGACCTGATCCTCTGGGTGTCTCTTAAGTTCTGCTTGGACTTGACAGGTTTGAAAAGAGGGAAGAAACCGCACTGGTGATGTTGAAAATACAAACCACACGAAGTAAAGATTATTTAAATTGACAACAACTACGCTGACACTATTTTGCAAATGTAATCCTTTCTTTAGAAACAGATAGTCTAGAATGTGATACTTTATGTGCAGGGGGGAAAAAGCCAATAACATCACGTCAGGCTTATCAGTCCTCACTTCCATTTCACCAACCACACCAAGAGAGACAAGAAAAAAGGCTAAAAGAAGAAAAAAAATCAAATTGAGAATTGGCTAAGCACTAATCTATGAAACCAAAATAAGCAAGCTCAGTTGAGTTAAACTTCATTAATTGAGATTGTTCTCTTATATGTAATGGTTACCTTAAAATTCTTTTAATGTTTTTGTGGTTTCCTTGATTTCCAAGTTTGCAAAATATCAACTGCAAGGGGAAAAAGTGTTTAAAATTTTAAAATAAAGCAAGGAATGGATAGAATCTGAGGTTGACAGAGATTGTCCAAGTGCCAGGTTATATTTACAGAGGAAACCAAAGTTACATTTACAAGTAAACTAATTATTTCTTAGCCATGTAAAGGTTTTTAAAGTAATGATTCTGATATCATTTTCATACATTGCCTCCAATACTTTCCACTATATAGGTGAGAAGCTAGATACCTTTAACTCATTTTTAAACAATAAACGAACTGAGTTTCCATGTGAGAGTGATTTGCCAAAAGGCCTGAGCTATGATGAATATCTGGATCCAAATGTGTTTGTCAGGAGAGGCTTCTTGCTGTAGGAACAACCCCCAAATCCCAGTGGCTTCACCCAACATAAGTTCATTTCTTGCTGAGACTGAAGTCCACTATAGGTTGTCTCTGTGGTAGTGAGAGATAGGTGTCCTGTCTACTTTCTTCTTCAAAGACAAGACTGAAAAAATTTTGTCTGTTCAAAGCACATTGAGGTCACCTTGACCATCAACATTTAGCTGCCAAACAGGATGATAGAGAGAATGAAGTTTGGAGGAGTCTAGGTACACATAATAGGCATATGCCATACATCATTCTTGCCTCAATTCCACTGATGAGAACTAGGAATAGTCCCTAAAAGCAAGCCATAGGACCCATTGGTCATGTCTCCAACCACATCCTCAGTTTTTGCCATCCTATTGGTTATCTCTACTCAATTTCTCTCTCCCCATATTGTAGCCCCACAATCATGGTAGTAAATATTAGTATTTCCTTGAGATACAGATGGATATCTATGAGGCCTTCTTTGTGTTCAGAAACTAATGTCTATATAATAGTAAGTGAAAGAGAAGAAGCAGGAGACAAAAGAGGAAATGTTTTTAATAAAGGTGGTTTTCCAAATTGAGCAGTAAAGTGCCTTTGAGTGTCTTAAAATATCTGTGTGTGCATGTAGCAATAGAACAAGGCTCTCAAATGATAGCGTTGGCCCTGAAAAAAAGAAGCAGCTGGGATACTGGGAACCTGGAGAGACTGAAAGATGTGGAATTGAAAGTTTATGCCTTCAGGGTGCTGTAACCTCAGTCCTGGGGGTCCCTGTCCCCTCCACTCCAGGCCTCTGCTCACCCTACTGATAGCGACAGGAGCCAGCCAAATGCCTAGGCAGATAGGGGCAGGTCTCTGGTGAAACCCCACCTTCAAGCCAAAAACAGCCTGAAGGCTGAAATATTGGACTGTTGGTCCCGGATTAAACTTGTGACCCAGAGTGAGAACTTCTGTTCCTATTTGCCCACCCTTTCCTGATTGATTCTTTCTGAATAATGCCTTTTAACCAATAGAATGTTGCCTTTTCCAATACCACCTATAGCCGGCCCCTCCCCTATTCTGACCCCATAAAAAGAGCCAGACCCAGCCACCAATGGGTCCTATGGCTTGCTTTTAGGGACTATTCCTAGTTCTCATCAGTGGAATTGAGGCAAGAATGAGGTATGGCATATGCCTATTATGTGTACCTAGACTCCTCCAAACTTCATTCTCTCTATCACCTGACTGTTGGGATGGGGGACCACCCCCACATCCCCTCTCCACTGAGTTCTGTTCTGTTGCTCAATAAAATTCTTCTCCACACTCCTCACCCTTTAATGTCCAGTGTGTCCTCATTCTTCTTGGGTATAATACAGGAGCTCGGGAACCACCAAAGGCAACTACAAGCTATAACACAAGCGAGCTGGAGCATGCCCTTCCCAGCCACGGGCTGAGCCAGTGCACAAGCCAGATTCTGCTCGAGTGGCCGATTGAGTGGCTGTCTCCTGCAGCAGGTTAGTGCGGCCAAGCGAGGCCTGGGCAGAGCTTCACTGGCCAGAGATCCCCAGCTTGCAAAGTAACCAAGAAGAAAAATCCTACGTCACTACATCCTTGGATGCTACTGAGATGCTACTGAATGCTACTGAAGATCACTGGGGTGAAAACAAAGACATGTCCATTATGGAATGAAAATTCATGTCCCCTCCAAATTCATACCTTGAAATCCTAACCCCCAATTGGATAGTATTGGGAAGTGGGACTTTTAAGTGGTGATTAGGTTTAGACGGAGTCATGAGGGTGGGTCCCCAAAATGGGATTAGTGTCTTTATAAAAAGAAGAAGGAACACAATGGCTCTCTCCTCTACCATGTGAGAACACAGTGAGAAGGCACTAACTATGAACCAGGCAAATACCCCTCACCAGGAACTGAATGTTCTAGCACCTTATTCTTGCACTTCCAGCCTCCAGAATTGTGAGAAATAAATGTCTGTTGTTTCTAAGCTGCCTGGTTTATGATATTTTGTCGTGGCAGCCCCAACAGGCTAAGACAATGTCCTCAGTCTCATTGACCCTCAGCTGCATAGAGTCATTGTGGGGTTTGGTGCTCTTCTTCTTATCACCAAGGGCAAGAATTTCCAATCTGTGTACTGTCATCTGTTAGAAAAATCAAGGACATTTCATTTATGTTGAACCCATTGTGTACTATGAAGCTGAAATAGGTTACATCCTGGGTGGCATGATGTCTCTTGATATATTCCCTAGTTACATATATATATATATAATTTTTTTTTGAGACAGAATCTTACTCTGTTATGCTGGAGTGCAGTGGTGTGATCTCAGCTCACCACAACCTCCATCTCCCAGGCTGAAGCAATTCTCCTGCCTCAGCCTCCCAAATAGCTGGGATTACAGGTGTGCACCACAATGCCCAGCTAATTTTTTATGTTTTTGGTAGAGACAGGGTTTCACCATGTTGGCCAGGCTGGTCTCAAACTGTTAACCTCAAGTGATCCGCCCACCTCGGCCTCCCAAAGTGCTGAATTAGAGGCATGAACCACCGTGCCCGACCCCTAGTAGCATATTAAATAATTGCTATTTTCATTTTTTGTTAGTATTGCAATTAAATCTTTCTGTTATTAAGTTCTATTTGGTTGTTGTCTGTATTTAAGATGGTACATGTAAAGGCAGAATTTTTTTCTTTTTTAAGAGACAGGGTCTCACTCTGTCACCCAGGCTGGAGTGCAGTGGTATGATCATGCCTCACTGCAGCCTCAACTCCTGGGCTCAAACAATCCTCCCACTTCAACCTCCCAAGTTGCAGATATTACAGGAATGAGCTGCTATGCCTGGATAATTTTTTATTTTTTATTTTTTAGAGACAAGGGGCTCACTGTGTTGCCCAGGCTTGTCTCAAACTCCTGGTCTCAAGCAATCCTCCCACTTTAGCTTTCCGAGTAACTGGGATTATAGGCCTGCACCACCACACCCAGCTAATTAAATTTTTAGAGACAGAGTTTTCCTAGGTTGCCCTGGCTGCTCTCAAACTCCCAGCCTTAAGTGATCCTCCTGCTTCAGGAGAGGTAAAATATGTTTGTGCATAATAAGATATTAATTTGTAGTTAGAAACTTTATTTAGTAGTTTTACTATGTTTGAAAGAATTTTTTTCCAATAGTTATAACATTTCCATTTATGCAAAATATATATAATTATCTATTTGTCATCTGCTTTCCAATTTTCTATTTCTCATGTTTCTTGTGTCAAATTGCTTTGAGTACAACTTCTGTAATACTCTTCATGGTGTGGTGGGGAACATCTTTCAAAAAGTTGTGATATTGCAAGAATTTCTATGTTTTTACCACTAAACACAATTCTCATTTCTGTCTCTATAAACGTGCATATATAATATTAAAATGTGTTTTTCCAATTTGTTTTCTATTTGAAAATAACAAATTGATGTGTCTTTTCATGTTCTATGATGATGTTTATAATTTTTTCTCTATGAATTCTTTGTCTGCAAAATGAAATTATTTCTGCTTTATAATGAATTATTCTTTATTTCTGGTGTGAACCCCACAAAATGGGTATACATTTAAAAATGTGCTGCTATATTATATTTTCAAATGTTTTACTTAAACTTAGTCACATTTGTAAGGGGAGTTGCTTTATAGCTTTCTTTTGAAAAAGGTTCTTAAATCTCTGTGCCTGGAAGTATATAAAAATCAATGAATTTTTCTCCTTTTCCTGCATTCTAGAATAATTTTTTTTTCTTTTTTGAGACGGAGTTTCGATCTTGTTGCCCAGGCTGGAGTGCAATGGCGCGATCTCAGCTCACCGCAACCTCTGCCTCCAGGGTTCAAGCGATTCTCCTGCCTCAGCTTCCCGAGTAGCTGGGATTACAGGCATGCGCCACCATGCCCGGCTAATTTTGTATTTTTAGTAGAGACGAGGTTTATCCATGTTGGTCAGGCTGGTCTCGAACTCCCTGCCTCAGGTGATCCGCCCACCTTGGCCTCCTAAAGTGCTGGGACGACAGGCGTGAGCCACTGTGCAGGGCCAGAATTCTTTCTTTCTTTCTTTCTCTTTCTTTCTTTCTTTCTTTCTTTCTTTCTTTCTTTCTTTCTTTCTTTCTTTCTCTCTCTCTCTCTCTTTCTTTCTTCCTTCCTTCCTTCCTTCCTTCCTTTCTTTCTTTCCTTCTTTCTTTCTTTCTTTCTTTCTTTCTTTTTCTTTCTTTCTTTCTTTCTTTCTTCTTTCTTTTCTTCTTTCTTTTCTTTCTTTCTTCCTTTTTTGAGATGGAGTCTTGCTCTGTCACCTGGGCTGGAGTGCAACGGCACGATCTCGGCTCACTGCAACCTCTGCCTTCCGAGTTCAAGTGACCTCCTGCCTCAGCCTCCTGAGTAGTTGGGATTACAGGCGCACGCCACCATGCCTGGCTAAGTTTTGTATTTTTTTAGTAGAGACGGGGTTTCACCATGTTGGCCAGGCTGGTCTCAAACCCCTGACCTCAGGTAACCCACCCGCCTAGGCCTCCCAAAGTGCTGGGATTGGTTACAGGTGTGAGCCACCATGCCCGACCCCAGCCAGAATAATTTTTTTAAAACATTGAAATGATCTGTCTTTCAAGGTTTTAATAGAACTTCACTCTCAATGCACTGGGCTTTGGGGTATTAGGGATCACTCCCTGATAATTTCTTATGCTTCCTGGCAATAATTACACTTGGTTTTCAAAATCCCCTTGGAGTCAGGTTAGTAATTCATATCTTTGTAGATAATTATATTGTGGAACACAATCCATAATGCACCCCACCCATCTGTGTACATTTCATGGAGTTTCTGCATCCATTGTGAGTGGCGGAGTTGCTGGATCTCCTTGTTGGTTTGTTTGTGTTCAGGGAAGAGATGCAGAAGAGATGATTGTGCTCATTCATAAACCACCCATTCAGTCTTTCCTAAAGTCTCACTGACTTTGCCTCTTCAATATTCACAGCCCTTGATTCTTCTACCATAGTGACTATGAGACATATGTATATAACCTTAAAGGAAGATTCCATGATGGTGCCAGACATTTGTCTCTCAGCACTTTCTAAACGTCAGCATTCTCCAAGCTTTCAGATTGGACACACCTCCATATTTATTCCAAATCCTTCTCTGCAACAATCTTTATCAAAGCGCTTGAGACTTACCTACTACCACATTCAGACATTTCTATCCTGAGCTTGTTCTTTTTGTTGCTTAAATTTGCTTATACCTCTCACTTAAAACATGACAAAAACATACTTTTACATCTCTTTCATACTATATTTGCTTTTCTTTTCTTTTCTTTTTTTTTTTTTTGAGGCGGAGTCTCGCTCTGTCGCCCAGGCTGGAGTGCAGTGGCGCAATCTCGGCTCACTGCAAGCTCCGCCTCCCGGGTTCACGCCATTCTCCTGCCTCAGCCTCTCCGAGTAGCTGGGACTACAGGCGCCCGCCACGACGCCCGGCTAATTTTTTGTATTTTTAGTAGAGACGGGGTTTCACCGTGGTCTCGATCTCCTGACCTCGTGATCCGCCCGCCTCGGCCTCCCAAAGTGCTGGGATTACAAGCGTGAGCCACCGCGCCCGGCTATATTTGCTTTTCTGTAGTCCCTAAAATGCTACCAGCATTCGTCTAGGTCTTCTTTAACCCCTTACTTACTTATTCCCTTGCATTTAAATAATTGCCAAGTAAACAACTGATAATCTGATAATTATGCAGCTGTTTGGGGGCTCATCCAAAATAATTATATGCTGGTTTTGTTTTATTTCTTTATATCATAACTAGGGAGGAAAATCAAAGAAATTTATACTCACAGTGCGTCTGGGTGAACAAAGCTTGAGAATTCTGTGATATCTCTGTGGGATGCATGAAAGCTGAGCTCCGTGTGATAGTATACTTAGAATGCATCAGGGCTTATCATAGCAACACTCCCCAGAAGTGTGGTATTATTAATAAATCTTATTTTCCAAGCAGATTCCAAGTTTATTAGGATGCAGTGCAAGGCTCTGTATTTCATGTTATCTTTCTCAAAGACTAAGTTTCAAAGAAACTACTATTTAAGAGTTTGAAGGAAGATAGACACACACACACACACACACACACACACACACACATACAGTTAATCCCTGAACAACTCCAGGGTTAGGAGTGCCACCTTCCTCTGTAGTTCTGTAGTTGAAAATGCATATATACATTTTACTCTTTGAAAACTTAAGTACTAATAGTCTACTATTGAATGAACTCCTTACTGATAACATAAACAATCAACACATATTTTTATGTTATATGTATCATATACTGTGTTCTTACAATAAAGTAAGCTAGAGAAAAGAAAGTTATTAAGAAAATCATAAGGAAGATAATATATCTACTATTCATTAAGTGGAAGTGAATCATTGTTATGGTCAATGAGTAGGCTGAGGAGAAGGAGGAAGAGGAGGGGCTTATCTTGCTTTCAGGGGTGGCAAAGGAGGAAGGAAATCCACGTATAAGTGGACCCATGCAGTTCAAACTTGTGTTGTTCAAGAGCCAATTGTGTATGTATGGAGAGAGAGAACGAGAGAGGGAGAGAAAGAGGAACACAGACGGAAATAGATAGATAGATAGATAGATAGATAGATAGATAGATAGATAGATAGATAGAATGGGTGAATAGATGAATGGATGAATGGATAGATGGATGAATTGATGGATGGATGGATGGATGGATGGATGGATAAATAGATACATTTGATTGATGGATATATAGATAGGTATGATTTATGGATAGATAGATGATAGATAGATAGATGATAGATAGATAGATAGATAGGCAACCTCAAGGATTGAAATCATTTCAAACAGTGACCAGGAAGATTATATATCTTCTAGGATTAAAGAAGGAATATGATGAGTGAGTAATGTCTTGCAACTAAAACGTTTAGATCACAAGTTAGAACCTTGCCTGTGAGCCAAAACTAATAGGATGAAATTTAAATGGGATAAACATGACACGCTTGTGTAACATGAACATGCAATAGGTAGAAGATTGCCAGTGACATTAATATGAATATCCCAGATGTCGTAGTGAGATGCAGAAAAGGTAGACTTTTGAAAAATTTAAATGGTCTTTGCACTGGGTATTTCTTGCCCTTTTTTGTCTTTTTTTGCATTCATATCAATTTTCCAAGTGTTTCCTGATTTCTTTATGAATATTACCACTTCTCTATTGCATGTAGCCTGGGGTGATGATAATCCACAGATCTTTTTTTGTCCCCTAGCCTAGGGTGAGCACGTGGCATACGACAGCTTGGGGAGGTACCCCCTTCCACAAATTTCAATCTTGATGAGAGGAGCGGAAGGCTTGGAGAGTGTTGACCCTCTGAGCCAGTTTTTGTTTTTTTGGTTTTTTTTTCCTTTTTAGAGATGAGGCCTCATTGTTACCCAGGCTGGTCTTGAACTTCTGGGCTCGAGCAATCCTTCTGCCTCAGCTTCCCAAAGTGCGGGGACCACAGGCGTGAGCCACCACATCCAGCCTCTCCAAAGAATTCTATCAGCTGCATCTTGCTTGACTAAACTCTTCCACATTGAGGCCTTCATTGTAGTTTCTGCTTTCTGACTACTGAGTACCTATTCCCAAGCCCAATTCTGTAGTCTCCTACTAATCCTGAGATGGTCAGAAGTCCTTCCAAAAATGCACTCTTTCTTTACTTACTAAACCAAAACTCTTTCCTCCAGCCAAAGAAGCTCCACTCCTACTCATGAACATCACAGTTCATGTGGGCAATAATGTCCACAGGCTGAAGTTTTCTCCTAACCCCGCAGGGATCTTCGTTTATTTGTCATTTACTAAGAACTGCGAGTGTTTATTCTGTCTCAGGCATTGTTCTAGAAGCTCTGGATACTATAAGACAGTTGTCCCCAACCTTTTTGGCACCAGGGACCAGTTTCATGGAAGACGATTTTTCCATGGACCGGGGGTTGGGGAATGGTTTCGGGATGATTCAAGCACATTACATTGATTGTGCCCTTTACCTCTATCATAATTACTTTGCAATATATAGTGAAATAATTATACAACTCACCATAATGTAAAATCAGTAAGAGCCCTGAGCTTGTTTCCCTGCAACTAGACAGTCCCATTTAGGGGTTGTGAGAAACAGTGACAGATCATCAGGCACTAGATTCTCATAAGGAGCACACAACCTAGATCCCTCACTTGAACAGTTCACAATAGTGTCCGTGCTCCTATAAGAACCTAATGCAGTTCCTGATCTGACAGGAGGCAGAGCTCAGGTGATAATGCCAGTGATGAGGAGTGGCTGTAAATACAGATGAAGCTTCACTTGCTTGTCCACCACTCACCTCGTGCTGTATGGCCTGGTTCCTAACAGGCCGCAGATCCACTGGGGACCTCTGAAAGAAGAGACACAGCAGATAAACACAGCTGCTCTCAAGGAAAAATTGGTCTTAGATGGGGAAACAAGTCATCTTATTCATTCTTTAAATTTTGATAACATCAAGGGATAAAAACTAATTTTAAAGAACTATCAACTAAATTCCTTCTAATCTTAAGTGTTCTGCTACAATCATCCTCAGTATCAGCGGGTGGGGGAGGGGACTTGTTCCAGGACCCCTATGGATACTAAAAGCCATGTGTGGGGCCAAGGCCCTTGGATCCCTAAAAGTTTGCTGAAAATTGTGGACATGAGGCAGATTGATTAATAGCATAAAAGGCATACAAATGTATTTAATGTGTATACATGGGAGCCTTCAGAGTGAAGACCCAAAGATACAGGGGAATTGTCCATTTTTATGCCTTGATTCAACAAAGTATGGACAGCCATGTAGAAACAGGATTGGATAAAGAAGGCCTAATCTAATGTTAAAAACATTAAAGAATTTTTAAAAATGCTAAATTTGCAGTGCTGCCTACCTTCCATCATCTCCATGGGAAAAATTACTTAAATAAGAAAAAAACATTATTTCCCAGTAGGACGATTTTGTCACCAATCACAGAGATTCTCTGACAATAATCTGGTTGTCCCTCAAATTAAAACGTGTCAGGACTTGACCTCAACACCACAATTAATCACAGCTTATTTTAATGTAATAAATTAGAAATAGGAACACCACAGTATTTATTAATGAAACAAAGTCACAATAAAAAGAGTATGTCAGAAATAGTTTGTAAAAGTCCTTCTATGCTCTTCATAGCTGTTGGCTCATTTTACAGCTGTTTGTTTTTCAACATTTTTTTGGTGTTTTAGAAACATTTTCATTTACTTCAAAAAGTTCCATGTATTTCATATTCATTTTATTCTCAGGATCTTATACTTCGATAGTCATGATGCAGTAATTTCTTTTTACCAAATTAATTTCAGACAAAATAGTCTTGTTCCTTATGACAAGCAATAAAAATTGATTTTTACCTGTGTATTTTAGTAAATCCACTTAAGGTCCTTAAATAGCTTCAAGTAGGTTATGTGGCATGTTCTAACAGACAATGACGTTACCTACATCATGGTTTATTTTTACTATCTCTTGCCAACAATTTTAATTATTGGTCAGATATCACATTAGGTAGTTCATGTAGAATAAAATAGATAAAAATTGGGTAGTCTTGATTAAATTATAGCTATTCATAACTATAGAGTAAGTCAACTATATTACTTGTATGTTAGATAGTGCTTTCACAATACATATACGTAAAATATAAAGAATGATCACATTCCTGGTTTACTAAGAAACAGCAAGTATGTATAAAAATAGCATTTTAATTTATTTTTATGATTTACTAATATACAGAGTAATTGAGGATATCAATCTGCTGTGGGTTGAATATGAGCAACATCTCTTTGAACTCAGCTGCAACATCTGTGAAAATCTGTATGAGGTTATCTACTGTATAGGGCTGCAAGGAGAATGGAATAAAATAATTTAAGATAAGGGCTTTTCCAGTGTCTCATAAATACTAAGGGGTAAAGAAATGACATGTATAATACTAAGTGCTATTGTACTTAATTAATTTTGAACATTGTTACCTCATGCCTTGACTTCTATGGGGTTAGGCTTATATACTAAATGGATATCATTTGCTCATATGCTTAACTATATTGATGTATAATCAAATGCTCAACAAACTTTTAAACTTAGAGGAGGCTGGGCATGGTGGCCCATGCGTGTAATCCCAGTACTTTGGGAGGAAGGGGCAGAAGGATCACCTTCTGCTCAGGAATTCAAGACCAGCCTGGGAAACAAAGTGAGGCCCCATCTCTACAAGAAATACAAAAGAAAATAGAAAAAAAGAAAAATTAGCCAGGCGTGGTGGCATAGGCCTGTAGTCCCAACTACTCGGGAGGCTGAGGCAGGAGGATCACTTGAGCTCAGGAGTTCAAGACCAGCCTGGGAAACAAAGTGAGGCCCCATCTCTACAAAGAATACAAAAAGAAAAAAAGAAAACAAAAGAGGCCAGGCGTGGTGGCTCACGCCTGTAACCCCAGCACTTTGGGAGGTCGAGGTGGGCAGATCACAAGGTCAGGAGATCGGGACCATCCTGGTTAACACAGTGAAACCCCGTCTCTACTAAAAATACAAAAAAATTAGCCGGGTGTGGTGGTGGGCACCTGTAGTCCCAGCTACTCTGGAGGCTGAGGCAGGAGAATGGTGTGAACCCGGGAGACGGAGCTTGCAGTGAGCCGAGATCTTGCCACTGCACTCCAGCCTGGGCAACACAGTGAGACTCCATCTCAAAAAAAAAAAAAAAGAAAGAAAAGAAAAGAAAAAAGAAAAGAAAAGAAAAGAAAAGAAAAAAGAAAAGAAAAGAAAAGAAAAGAAAAGAAAAGAAAAGAAAAGAAAAGAAAAGAAAAGATTAGCTAGGTGTGGTGGCTCAGGCCTATAGTCCCAGCTACTCAGGAGGCTGAGGTGGTAGGATTGCTTGAGCCCTGGGAAGGTCAAGGCTGCAGTGAGCTGTGATCATCCCACTGCACTCCAGCCTGAGCAACAGAGCAAGACTCTCTTTAAAAAAAAAAAAAAGAAAAAGGAAAAAAAAAAAACTTAGAGCAAATCCCTAAAACCATGAAGCCACGCATTTTGTATTATCTTTAATATAATGCTAAAATCATTGCCTTTTAACATTTTAGTTCTCATTTTTTATGTAAGTAATAATTTAGATTAACCTGTTTTATTTTCTGCTGGTATACTTGTATATGTAAATCGAATGTAATATAAATTACATTAAAAAATTGTATACATATAAATTGTATTCATCTTAACATTATAGTTCTCATTTCTTACATATAGTCATAATTTAGATAGATCTGTTTTATTGTGTATTACATTTATATATTATATAATATAAATTTTGTGTTTCATGTATATGAATTTTATAAATTTTAACATTTCATTTTTAACCTTACATTCATGATTTAGATTGATCTAAATTTTATTTTGTGCTACATTTCTATATATATTAATTATATATAAGCTATGCATATAGTTTTGTAAAAGTTTGATTTTTTTGTCATTTCATTATATCTTTTATTTCCAGAAGTATTTGATATGTATCAATTTTCACTCAATGAATATGTCTTCTTCATTGTTCGTCCTAAGTTCTTCTTCATTTTTCTCTATTTCTATATATGTTCTACTAATTTTTTTAAACAATGAATGTCATGAATTTATTCATCTGTGAAAACTTTTATATCCTAAAATAGGTGTTCGCCACATTTGCACCTGGATATAACACATGAGGTCACAGATATTATTCCTCAATAGCTATCTTAATATTGTGCCATCATTTTCCTGTATTTTGTGTCGCAAAAGGGAAGCTTCAGCTATGTTAGGCAACCTGTCCACACCCACACCACTCTTTACACTCTTCTATAATATTTTTCGTTACAAATGCAGTTTAAAAGCTATGCCTGAGAGTGCTTAGGTGAAGGTGACATCTCGCCTCTGTAAAAGGCAATGATACAATGGTAGCTGTGATTTTTTTTTTTTTTTTTTGCTGGTGATAACTGAACCTTGGCTAGGGCAAATAAAGTTGAAGATACTTATGAAGGATTCTCCTTCGCAGAATATTGTAAATGAGTGTGGCTGTGTGTTCCTTCACACACACGCATATACAGAAATGGATAAAAAGAAGACTGGCCATTCTAATATTGAAAATTCCTGTGGAAAGACTTTTTGTCTCAGATATAAAATCCATATGAGTGATTTTGGGGCTTGTAAAAACTCTCTGATCATTGACATGTTTTAATGGTTTGCATTAGCAAATAGCCTCAACATATTGAACCTGAGCTTCTACCACCACCATTTGAGAGGGAATGGCATTAAAAAGAGACACCAGGAATAAATTGTTCTTGGTCTGATGCATAAGAGCTGTGGGTGGAAAAACATTAATAAACCTTAATGAAATGGACTAAAGGTCAGCAGACGTGCAGTAATAATAAATATGTCCTTTGTTGAGATGTTGCCTTAGGGTCAAAATCAATCCTGAAAACTGTAAGATCAGGAAAAGCTATTCACAGCACATTTGAATCCAGCCTCCTTACGGAGAAAACAAGTGATTATAATTTTTTTGCATTCTAGTTTAGAAGAAGAAAATTGATTATTTCTGTATTTCCCCCTTGTGAATATAAGTTATTCTATTATAAAAACACATGCACGTGTGTATGTTCATTGCAGCACTATTCACAATAACAAGACATGGAATCAACCTGCCCATCAATGATTGAGTGGATAAAGAAAATATGGTACATATAGACCATGTAATACTATGCAGCCATAAAAAAGAATGAGATCATGTGTTTTGCAGGAACATGGATGGAGCTGGAGGCCATTGTCTTTTGCAAATTAATGTAGTAACAGAAAACAAAATAATACCGTATGTTCTCACTTGTAAGTGGGAGCTAAGTAATGATAACACATGGACAACACCTATGTCGAGGGGAACAACACACACTGGGACCTAATGGAGGGTGGAGGGAGGAGTGAGAGGATCAAGAAAAATAATTAATGGATACTAGGCTTAATAACTGGGTGACGAAATAATCTGTACAACAAACCCCCATGACACACGTTTACCTATATAAAAACCTGCACATGTATCTCTAAACTTAAAACTTAAAAAATATTTCCCCCTTGTTCTAACGACCCAGTAAATAACTCATTTATTGCAATGACTGATGTTAATAAAACAGCTTCATTCCCTTGAAAGATTCAGACAGACTAAAGGGACGGGAGACAGGCCAGTTGCCCAGAAATTGATCCACAGTACCCCATGTTGAGTCTATTTTGATTATAGGAAAATCCAAACACAGCCAATGTTGCATTATTTCAAACTGTTTTCTAATAGCAAAATAAGGTGGTGGGAGAGTATGATGAATGTTCTAATTTAGGCAGGACCATTTTATCATCATGCAGTCATTAATTATTATCACCCAAATCTTTTCTGAACATCTGCCTCCAATTCAGTGCCCAATTCACAGCTTAAGCCAAGAATTGTATAACCAGAGTGAGCTGCCTGGCTTGGTTTGTACACATAAGTCTTCTGGAAAATATTTTAAAAACTCTTGAAAGCTTCGGCAAATTTCGTGGGGAAGAGATAGGGGCTACTAAAAACTAAATTTTACGTTTTAACCAAAACAAACTTCCACAATCTCATCTGTGGCTGTGGGTCAAGAGCTTTTATATGGTTTGGCTTGTTTGGGGAAGGGTGAGTTAAACTTGTTTTTTGCCTAAAAATGAGCATACTGTTTTTGTTTCATATCCATATTTTTTTTTTGTTGAAAGACAAAGAACTTTTGGCTTGTATGTTACGGAAATCTGATCTCTAACATGTGGTTCATAAAGGATTTATTTGAAAACACCCCTGTTTATGTTTAGATCCTGTATTCGTGGAGCCCATTTGTATTTTTGGATGGAAGCATTGCAAATTGGAGGAGTATTCTATCTACCAGCGTGGTGAAAACACGGATCTTCTAAAACCAGGCCGACTGAAGGCGTACTTTCTCACAGCATTTTAAAAGCACACAATCCATAGTGTATACTTTTGAACCTTGGCTAGGGAAAATAAAGTTGAAGATATGTATGAAGGATTCTCTTTTTCAGAATATTATAGATGAGTGTAAAAGTTACACATTTTATAATACATTATTTCTTTTAATGTTTTCAAATTCTCTCACATACAGCATCTTGCACTATTATCTCCCACACATGTTGACACACGTTGAAGAATTATGACATCCTAGTAGGAAGGAAAGCAGTGAGCAAAGATAAACACTCACTTAGCTATCCAGATTTTTATTATCAGTTCTTATGAACAGACCACGTTAAAAGATGTCTTCAATGTCTATATATTAATCGTTTTCTAAAATCATATATTTCCATGTTTGCAAAGGAAAGCTATTGTAAAGGAATAGAGACAATCTGCACTCGCTCTAGTGCCCTGTGCTTCCTGTTTCTACTTTCTTTTCCACTCTCTCCTTTTAAATATATCAGCTCTTGGAAATGTTAATTCTTCATAATCAAAAAATGTTTAAGCACATAGAATAATATATATATTTATAACATTAGAGATTTTCTAGGTGAGATTTCTAGCTGTTGAGTAAAGTATGATTTTAATTATTTTTTTAATAAGATAGAGATTGAAATGGTCAACCAGAGTGGAACAAAGTATGTCACAAAGAGATTCTCTTACATCTATGAGATGGGCTAGCTGCAGATACTCTTCGGAGCATCAAAGTTTATGTATTTAGAATGTTCATCATTCCATGTAAGTGTCAAACCTGTTTCAGGAACATGGACAGGGATCATTTTCAGCTTCAAGACTAAAACGTGTGATAGAATATCAATTAATGTCCATAATTCATCATCTTGCCGTGCTATTGCGTTTGCGTAATTGATTACACTGTGAAGCCACAGTAGAATGGTTTCCAGCATTTCATGTGAACTATTGAAAAAACAGAAGGCTGTCATTCAGAATGGGTTACAAATGATCTCCAGGCAACAATAATCTTTAGGTGATTCACTAATAGTTTTATTTTCTTCATTTCAAAGCCCATGCATTTTTCTCTCCATCTTTAAAAAGACTTACTTTGATATGGAATGCCTAGAATATGAAATTCTATTGATATGAAATGACAATCAGTAGTGCCAGGAAGGCGATTACTTTTTGAAAAGTTGGGTGCAGGGGCATGAAGGGCAGCTGCTAATAAGTGCATAGTTTCTTTGGGGGTGATGAAAATGTTGTGGAACAGATAGTGTTGACAGTTGCACTCCCCTGTGAATATACTAAGAAAACACTGAATAGTACACACTAAAGGATCAATTTTATAATACTTAACTATCTCAATTAAAGCTGATAAACAACATAATAGGATTTTATTTTGCCTGGATACGGTACTGCTATGTTCAAATGGCCCCATTTAGTGGGCAGTCGTTGAACAGCAGAGCCTGGCTCTGACCAAAGAACCTTCCAGAGCCACCCTAGGTCCTTGCTACTCAAAGCGTGGTTCTGGAATCAGCAATAGCAGCCGTTACTGGGAGTGGGTTTCATTGTCAAACCTTAGCCCCTGAGTCAGAATCTGCATTTTTACATGATCTCAAGGGGTTGGTAAGGCACACTCCCGCTGACATTTGGGAAGCTGAGAGATACCCTTTGTCATCCAAGAATCATTTTGAATTCCCTGCACTGTTGCTTCTAATGAGAACTCACTTGCTTTAGGCAGAAGTTTGACCACAATTAATTGTCCTATAGAAACAGGACAGCAGAGCCTGTCTTTTGCCTTCAGATCCCAGGCCACTCCTTTGTGTCACATTTCCACAGCTCAGCTCACCAAGAGGTGGTAGTTGGACAATGGAGTGTGTAGTAAAATAAGTCTTACTATGCTATAGGCACTATTTTCCCATAAAAATGTAATGTTACCTATATAGCAGTGTGTGTAGCCACGTTTACTGTTAGAAATGTGTGTCTTAAACAATTGCCTGTCAATCAACAAATGGATAAAGAAACTGTGGTTTATATATCCAATGGAATACTACTCTGCCGTAAAAAGGAATGAGTTAATGGCATTCGCAGCACCCTGGATGGAACTGGAGACTATTGTTCTAAGGGAAGTAACTCAGGAATGGAAAACCAAACATCATATGTTCTCATTCATAAGTAGGAGCTAAGCTATGAGGATGCAAAGGCATAAGAATGATACAATGGACTTTGGGGGCCGGGGAGAAATGGTAGGAGGGGAGTGAGGGATAAAAGACTACAAATTGGGTTTAGGTGCACCAAAATCTCATAGATCACCACTAAAGAGCTTATGTAACCAAATACCATCTGTTCCCCAATAACCTATGGAAATAAAAAATTTTAAATAAAGAAATAAGGGTCTTAAAAAACACAATTATGGGAAAATTATTAAGAAAAAGGCTACCCAAATGACATTTAAATATATGCCTTAATACATGTTATCAATTTTAGAGGCCGCAGAATATAGACAAGCATGCACTTAAATGGGAATAAAATAATAGTGGGACATGTTAGTGGTCTCTGTCTTGTGTTCATATGGGAATTTAGTGATGTTCAGTATCAATCAGCCTCCATTACTCAGGGTTCAGAACTGAGATAACGCCTGTGGCCTCCCTTCATTCAAAGAGATCTTTGACAAAAAAACCACAAAACAAAAAACAAAAACAAACTAAGATGTGTAAAGACATTCCATAAATTACATCACGACCTGAAAATGGTGCCTATTGGGTTAACAAGACTACTTCATACTGAAGTTACTGTTTCTTTGTGGAAAGCCCTTTACAAGATGATGTTATGTTGAACTTTTAAATTTTCCTGCTTGTCCCACTAAGACTAGACTCTGACACGAAGTCTTATTTTGTACATTTGTTAATTTGGAGCATGAATTGCTGTCTTAAAATGTATTTTCTCAAAAGTATGTGCCCTCGTTTCTCATTTTGTTGTCCTGCTATTTGTTATTTAGCTTTCTCAGATAATCTGTTGACTGGCCTTAACAAATAAGAAAAGAAAAATTAAACAGAGTGAGAAAAATTCATAATGCATATAAAGTCACTACTTCTTCAACACCCTTTCTTCAATCTGGAACTATTCACTCAGTTGACTTTACCACCATGCACCCAAATTCCTTCATTCTAAGTGTTTCCTCTGCCACTATTTAATCCATGTTATTCTTAAGACCTGTTCGCAGTTTTCCAAACGGCTTTTTTAAACGAGTCTTACACACATTATTCTTATAAACTCTAATTTTTAACAAGTACCAGCTTACCTGTTCCTAAATATAGTAAATGTATGTTCATTGTGCATTCAAATATTGAGAGTCCCCAGTTGCTCAGGCTGATAAGGCACTACATGCCATGTTGTCATCTCATTCATTCATGCTTTTATAAATACAAATTGAGAACATATCAGCTAAGATGTCTGTTCCATGCTGAGAATAGAGACATGAATATAAAAGGCATAATCTTTTTTTTTTTTGAGTCAAAGTCTCACTCCATCACCCAGGCTGGAGTGCAGTGGTGCAATCTTGGCTCACCGTAACGCCTACCTCCCGGGTTCAAGTGATTCTAGTGCCTCAATCTTCCAAGTAGCTGAAATTACAGGCATGCGCCAACATGCTCAGTTAATTTTTTGTATTTTTGGTAGAGATGGGGTTTCGCCATGTTGGCCAGGCTGGTCTCAAACTCCTCACCTCAGGTGATCTGCCCACCTTGGCCTCCCAAAGTGCTAGGATTACAGGTGTGAGCCACCATGCCCAGCTTATAAAAGGCATAATCTCTTTCACTTTTAAACACAAGTCCAGATCAAAATATCTAGAGGTCTTTTTTGCAACATATATTAACACAATGCTGTGATTTGCATGCTTGCGTCCTTCCAAAATTTATCTGTTAAAACTTACTGCCCAAGGTGATGGTATTAAGAAGTGAGATCACTGGAAGGTGATTATTCTGCCCTCATGAATGGTATTAGTGCCTTCATAAAAAGGCTAAAGGGACCTAGCTAGACTTTTTCTGCCTTTTCACCTTCTACCATGTGAGGACACAGAATTTCTACAGCAGGAGGGCACAGCAACAAGGCACCATTTTGGAAGCAGAAAGCAACCCTCCCCAGACACTGAATCTGCCAGCACCTTGATTTGGGACTTCCCGGCCTCCAGAACTGTAAGAAATACATTTCCATTCTTAAAATTTGCTCAGCCTCAGGTATTTTGTTATAGCAGCCCAAATGGACCAAGACACACAAGTTTAAGCTATTTGTCAAAGAATCCAAATACACAGAATGTATAAAGAAAACTATGAAAGCCTTCCAGATATCTTTCTATGCATCTATAGATATCTGGTTTTGCAATATTATTTCTTCAATTAATAATCTGTCATCAATGATCTTGTATGTCAGCACATGCAGAGAGATCTTGTTTTCTTTTATGGGATCATAATCTTAAAGATATATTTTATGCTGTAATTTGAAATATTGTGCAATTTGGTGTGGGAATTGAAATTTCTGTATTGATTGACACTCATATATTTTAATTTAGCTTCTGCATGTTGTGTAAAGATGACACTGGTTTTACTCATGATGGTAGAGATGATGGATGGAAGATGGAAAGTTTCCAGAACTTAAGGTAGTGAGAGAAACCAGATGTCTGAATAAAAGCCATGTTTCTCGTGTACATAACTCCATGATTTTGTTGTCATTTACTTTGAAAGAATCCTAAAAGGAAGAGAACATAGAAAAGAGGGTGTGTGGCTGGGCGCATTGGCTCACACCTGTAATCCCAGCAATTTGGGAGGCCAAGGCGGACAGATCATGATGTCAGGAGTTCAAGACCAGCCTGGCCAACATGGTGAAACTCCATCTCTACTAAAAATACAAAAAAAAAAAAAAAATTAGCCAGGCATAGTGATGGCCCCCTGTAATCCCAGGCACTTGGGAGGCTGAGGCAGGAGAATCACTTGAACCCAGGAGGCAGAGGTTGCAGTGAGCCAAGATCACGCCACAGCACTCCAACTTGGGTGACAGAGCAAGACTCCATCTTGAAAAAAAAAAAAAATGTAAAGAGGGTGTATGTGTTTTCCCCTCTCTGTTTGGGGGGAGGGAGAACATTAGGAAGAATAGCTAATGGATGCAGGGCTTAATACCTAGGTGATGTGTTGATTTGTGCAGCCAACCACTGTGGCACATGTTTACCTATGTAACAAACCTGCACATCCTGCACATGTACCCCAGAACTTAAGATAAAAATTAAAATTAAAAATAAATAAATAAAAAGGAAAGAGGATGTGGATCAGGAGTCTAATTTCAGACATTCTCTGCAAGAAAAGTCATTAATTGTATGTTCTCAGAAACCAATGAATTATGACCCTTGATTCTCTTTACACTAGGCAGAAATAAAATTTAATTTAATCATTTGGAGTGGGATAATAAGGGGAAGGTACAAACAAAGGCCAGAAACACCAAGAATTCAGGAGGCCAACTGGGGTCTGAAAACCTCTCCTGGTAAGACACCCCCTTTGTGGGGAATCTCTGATTCTCAGGCAACCAGCACTCTCTCACACATTTCTGTTATAAGTGGATGATTCTTCTTTCTCTTCCATCTTCCTGGCAGTTTACTCATTTTCTGGTCTCTAGAAATGTAGGTGTTTATTTACTGGGGTAATACATACAATATAAATTTAATCACTTTTTTTTTTTTTTTTTTTTTTTTTTTTGAGAAGGAGTCTCTGTCTGTCGCCCAGGCTGGAGTGCAGTGACTTGATCTCGGCTCACTGAAAGCTCTGCCTCCCTGGTTCACACCATTCTCCTGCCTCAGCCTCCTGAGTAGCTGGGACTACAGGTGCCTGCCACCACACCCAGCTAATTTTTTGTATTTTTAGTAGAGATGGGGTTTCACCATATTAGCCAGGATGGTCTCAATCTCCTGACATTGTGATACACCCGCCTCAGCCTCCCAAAGTGCTGGGATTACAGGCATGAGCCACTGTGCCTGGCCTAAATTTAATCACTTTAACCATTTTTAAGGGTACAGTTCAGTGGCATGAAGTCCATTATGGTTCTGGATCCAGCAGGCCACTTTGGCACTGGCAAGGATAAACTTTATTCTCTCAAAGTCGCTGGGCTCAACCCCTTATGGGAGGGAGCACGCAGGTGAGTGGGTGCCAGGGCCCGGGTGAGCACTTTCCATCCTCATGACAGCATCTTGGGCTGTGTTACAATTAATTCTCTTTTAGCTTTGCCATCTGTGGATGGCTTAAGTGTTAAACAACTCAATGAAGAGTCAGTTTGACTGCCTTTTTGGATTCCTGCACTCAGTGCATCCAGAATTCTTGTCTAGGGTCCAGGAAAAATCAGATCACATGAATGGTTTGAAAGGTGATGAATGCAGAGGATTTTATTAAGTGGTGGAAGTGGCTCTCAGCAGAAAGGGAGCTGGAAGTGGGATGGTACAGGAAGAAGGTGATCTTTCCCAGAAGCCCTACCATCTCCGTTCGGGCTCCTCTCTGAAGTCATGCTGTTCTGAAGTTAAGCTGCGTCTATCCAGTCTCTGATGCTCAGTTGCTTCTTCTTCTCTTGACATTCAGCCACTCGTTCCTCGCCAGCTGAGACCTGGGGTTTATATGGGCACAAGATGCTGGGGTGGCGGGCCAAAAAGGTAACATTTTGGTAGGAAAGCAGGGATAACTGTTCTCATTTAGGGTGGCAGTTTCCAGGCTTGGGGGGGGGGGCTTTGCCAGGGAGCCACCCTCTTCTACCCAGTATTTCCCTGCTTCTTGTCCATATCACCACCATCCATCTCCAGAACTCTGTTCATCTTGCAAAGCTTTATACCCATTAAACAATAACCTCCTGTTCCCCACTTTGTCCAGCCTCTGGGGACCATCATTCTACTTTCTGTCTCTATGAATTTGAGCATTCTAGGTACCTCACATTAATGAATATTCCCTTGAATGTATGTACCACAATTTCTCTAGCCATTCATTAATCAATAGACACATAAGTTGAGTGAAGCTTTTGGCTATTGTAAATGATGCTGCAATGAACATGGGTGTGCAAATAACTTTTAGAAGTCCCACTTCCAATTATTTTGGGTCTATACCTGGAAGCAGAGTTTCTGAGTCATATGGTAACTGTATGCTTCTCTTTTGAAGGAACTGTTAAACTTTTTGGAATTTAAGGTTTCAAGAAAGCTTCAGGCAGGGAAGGAAAACTTCATCTTTGGAATTTCTGAGTGAGATTTGTTACCAAAACAACAACAACAACAACAAAATCTCCCTTAATTGTGCCTCAGGTTAAAGGGTGTTGTATTAGTCTGTTTTCAAAGGGTGTTGTATTAGTCTGTTTTCACACTGCTATAGAGACATACCGAAGACTGGGTAATTTATAAATAAAAGAGGTCTAATTTACTTGCAGTTCACATGGTTAAGGAGGCCTTAGGAAACTTACAATCATGGCAGAAGGGGAAGTAGGCACATCTTACATCGCAGCAGGTGAGCAGGTGAGAGAGAGAGAGCACATGTGTCAGTGCAGGAAAAACTACCATTTATAAAACCATCAGATCTTGTGAGAGTTCACACACTATCATGAGAGCAGCATGAGGAAAACTGCCTCCATAATCCAATCACTTCCCACCAGGTCTCTCCCCAAACACCTGAGGATTACAATTCAAGATGAGATTTGGGTGGGGACACAAAGTCTAACCATATCAGGTGTGTTTCCTGAAAAACACAGTCAAGCAATCCTTGGGTAGAGGGAGAGTGAGAAGTTGAGGAACAACTCAAAGATTAGGATATTATTATAATAAAGTATTCTGCACTATAAGCCTTCTATAAACATACTAAGGGATTATTATTTGAGTACATTAAAAATCCTCTTTCATTTTAGGGATATACATACCCATTAAAATCCATTCATTCCAATCCCAGAATAAAAGCTTGGCATTATCTCCAAGATTTAAAATAAGAATGTCACTGTAGAAATTCCCAAGGATTTCAAAACCAACATCAGCTCTTTGGTATATGACTGCTCCCAGTACAATCATAATTTGACCTAAATTTTGCTTCCTTCCAAGAATTCTGGTATTACTCATGAGTGTTTGCTTGCCGTCTGGTCTTACCAGTCACATTATCTCTTGGTATAAATGGTGGCTGGCTGTCTATGTCTTTGCTTCGTCTCGTGGTACTTTGTTTACCAAGCTGCAGATATTCAGGGTGCATTGCCCAATGGAAAATGAAGAGACAGTGGCTGGGCTGTTTTTGGAGGCAGGATCCCTAAGATTTGACATCTCATTCTTGATGCCATCCACGTCCAACCAGACTTGAACTTCAGGACATTTCTGCAGATGTCTTACAAATTAAGTCACTGGGTCTTTTTTTTTTGTTTCTTAATGCATCCTCCTTTGATCTCACGTTTAGAAATTCTATTTGAGATCCTGCTTTTGCTGGTTATCCTACCTTGGCCACATTTCTAATGAGCAAATTCAACAGGGCTATGCAAGGATCATTTTTCAATGCCAACTCAAATTCTGAAATGTATTTAATATTCATACTGTGATTTCAGGTCACATCATGTTAAACATGACAAGCTGTCTTGCGGTAGTAGCTTTTACTTATAAATGTGGATACATTTTTGAATTCTCAAGTATTCTATGCAAAAACGGATCAAGCTTCTTCCTTTTCTGTGTTCCCACTCTACTGGAGAATAGAAATCATGGAGCCAGGTTGTAGTTCTCCTTTTCCTATCAGACTTTAGCAGTAAACTGTGAACTCCTCAAGGGCAAAGACCCTTTACTGCTCATTTCTGGAATTCCATTTTTAGCAGACAGCCTTGTAAGAGGAATGTAGTTAATACACATTGAAGACATGAAGGAAAGAAAACAAGAGAGGGAAACAGGGACAGAGAAGGAGGAAGGAAGAGGTGGGGAGAAGAGATGGAGGACCTGTTTATAGACCGATGTCAAGCAAGTTAAAACATATAGTTCAAGGTTTTCATTTTTCCAAAGACCTGCAATTGATCTTGTTGAAAGAAGTTTGCCATTTTTTAGCCACTGACGCCTGAGAACATCTTCATATTGTTTATGTCCATTCATCTGATGAATCTCTTCTTTCTGCAAGCCCTTTAAAAGGAGTCACTGATTTTTAGAAAGGGCGGGTGCAGCTTGTGGAGCTGGAGGGAAGTTCATAAACAGGAGTGGCTCTAGCTCAGAGGCTTGTAGAGTCCATAATTCCCCTCAAGGCTGTGGAATTTGTGATGTATATGCCTGGTATGAGCTCAGTGAGACCCAGATAACACACATTGTCACCCTTGGTCACACTCTACCTGGCCTTTTTTGGCTTTTTATGGCTCTGGTGTGTTGGGAGACTAAAGTATACCTTGAAATTCTGTCTTACAACTGGTCTATCCATTGTAAGGTGAGGACATGTGACAAGAAGCTTCTCAAGTCTCAGCCAGGATGTCTTCAGCCATCAGCTCCTACTGGGGTCACCAAGAAGCCAGTCAGATAGCTTTGGAGAATGATAGGTGGATGCTGAGTGTTTGCATGGCTGGTTAGCTCTGTTTGTTTATTCTTGCTCATCCAAGAAAATGCAGCCTTCCTTTTATTTCTCTTTTCTCCATTGATCCCTAGTGCTGAAATTGATGCTTTTAGTCAAACTGAATTCATAGATCTATCTAACAATGATATCTCATCTTTAGGAGACTAGAATTATTATTAGTCAATATTTGCCAGAGAAACAGAACCAGTAGGAAATGGATGTATAGATAGATAGATAGATAGATAGATAGAATAGATGATAGGTAGTTAGATTTGATTGACAGATCACTAGATGAAATAGATGAATGGAGGGATGGTTGGATTGATGGATGGATAAGATAGAAAGACAGATGATGATGAAAGATTATAGATAGATGATATATAATAGCTAGATATGTAGCTAGATAGTGAGAGAGATTTCATAGATCAGTAGATGGTATGGATAGATGGATAAGATAGGAAGAAATATAATAGATAGGACAGATAATAGATGGTAGACAGATGATAGATAAATGATAAATGGATGATAGATAGATAGATAGATAGATAGATAGATAATTGATAGACAAAAAGGTAGATTTGGTATAGCAACAGATGGGATGGGTGGATGTAGGGATAAGTCAGCAAGGCAGATGATATATATATATATATATATATGGACACATGATGGATATATAATAGATTGTAGATAGATGATAGATCAATGATTGATACACAGAGACATACATACACATATACATACATTTATTAAAAGGCCTTGGTTCATGTGATTAGGGAAGCTGTTAAGTTCAAAATCTACAGGGTGGTCTGGCAACCTGGAGACTAAGTCGAGCCAACGTTGCAGATAGAGTCCGAGGGCCACTTGTTGGCAGAATGCATTCATGCTCTGGGTAGGTCAGTCTTTTGTTCTATTCAGGCCTTCAACTGAGTTGATCAGGATCACTCACATTATGGACAGTGTGATGGTTAATATTGAGTGCCAACTTGATTGCACTGAAGGACGCAAAGTATTGTTCCTGCATGTGTCTGTGAGGGTGTTGCCAAAAGAGATTAACATTTGAGTCAGTAGACTAGGAGAGGCAGATCCACCCTCAATCCGGGTGGGCACCATCTAATCAGCTTCCAGCATGGCTAGGATAAAGGCAGGCAGAGGAATGTGGAAGGACTAGACTTGCTGAGTCTTCTAACCTCCATCTTTCTCCCATGTTGGGTGCTTCTTGTCCTGGAACATTAGACTCCAAGTTTTTCAGCTTTTGGTCTCTTGAACCTACACCATTGGTGTGCCCAGGGCTTTCGAGCCTTCAGCCACAGATTGAAGGCTGCACTGTCAGTTTCCCTAATTTTGAAATTTTGGGACTTGGACTGGCTTCTTTGCTTTTCAGCTTGCAGATGGCCTATTGTGGGATTTCACCTTGTGATCATGTTAGTCAATACTTCTTAATGAACTCCCTTTCACATATACATCTATTAGTCCTGTCCCTCTACAGAACCCTGACTAATACAGAGGGCAAACTGCTTTACTCAAAATCCAAGGGTAAGTTAATAATAAAAGGATATTATCAATAACTTTATGGCAAAAATTTTGACTTTGTACATGGAATAGAAAATCTCCTTGAAACACATGAACTACCAAAGCTCAAAGCTCAAGAAAAAATAGAAATTTGAAATAGTACATCTATTAAACAAATAGGATATGTGGCTAAAAAACTTCTTAACAAAAATGAGCAAAAACAATAAGACAAGCCCAAAACTAAACCAAACCTATAAACAGTGTAAGATGGAGTCATTGGTAAATTCTACTAAACACTTAAGGAAAATAATGCCTATTGAATGCAAATTCTGCCAGAAATCTGAAGAGGAGAAAATGCTTCAGGATTCATTTTATGTATAAAGCACAATGAAGTGCTTTTTAAGTTTTTGCTAGTGTCCTGGTGTACAATTTTGTTCTATTTGCTGTTTAAGTTTCAATCTTGTCTATTGTACATTCTGAAATGTTAGAGTCCTTTTTGAGAAAAGAAAGACAAAGACAGTATAGTAAAAATACAGAAAGTCAATTCCTTCAAGAATACAGATACAAAAATTATAAACAAAATTTAGTATACATATATAAACATTTAATAAATTGTATATTATAAATACATGTAATTTGTCATGTCAATTTTATCTCAATAAAGCTGTCCAAAATTGAAATCAAATAGAATGAAATAAAAATGCTGTTTTTATTGGCTCTGACATTCAAAATGCAAGTCAGTTTATTTCATTTCTCATTATTCTGGTTTTTTTCTAATTCTTTTTCATTATGGTAAAATATACACAGCATATATTTTACCATCTTAGGTATTTTTAAGTATATGGTTCAGTGGTATTGAATACATTCACAATATTGTGCAATCATCACCACCATTCATCTACATAACTCTTTTCATCTTCTAAATCTGAAACTATACTTATTAACAATGACTTCCTATTTCCCTCCACACATCACCTGGAAATCACTCCTCTACTTTCTGTCTCTATAACTTTGACTACTCTTAACTATCTCTTATAAGTAGAATCACACAGTATTTGTCTTTTTGTAACTAGCTTATATCACTTAACATAATGTTCTCAAGGTTCATTCATGTTGCAGCATGTGTCAGAATTCCCTTTCTATTTAAGGCTGAATAATATTCCTTTGTATGTTGTATTAATCCACTCTCACGCTGCTATGAAGAAACACCTGAGACTGGGTAATTTACACTGAAAAAGAGGTTTAATGGACTCACAGTTCCGCATGACTGAGAGGCCTCTGGAAACTTATGATCATGATGGAAGGCATCTTCTTCACAGGGTGGCAGGAGAGAGAATGAGTGCCAAGCGAAGGGGAAAGCCCCTTATAAAACCATCAGATCTCGTGAGAAATCACTTACTATCATGAGAGAAGCATGGGGGAAACCACCCCCATGATTCAATTATCTCCTCCTGGTCCTGACTTTGACACGTGGGGATTATTACAATTCAAGGTGAGATTTGGGTGGGGACACAGAGCCAAACCATATCATATGTATAGACCACATTTTGCTTATCCATTCATCAGATGATAAACACTTAGATGGCTTCCACAATTTAGCTATTGTGAATGATACTGTTATGAACGTAAGTGCATAAATCTCTCTTCAAGGTCTTGCTTTCAACTCTATTGGGCATACATCCAGAAGCGGAATTATTGGATCATATTGTAATTCTATTTCTAAATTTTTGAGGAAGCACCATAATGCTTTCTATAGTCACTGTACTATTTTACATTCCCACCAGCAGTTTACAAGACTTCTAATTTCTCTACGTCCTTGCCAACATTTGTTATTTTTTGCTTTTTTTTTTTTACAGCAGTTATTCTAATGGGTGTGAAGTGGTATCTCATTGTGGTTTTGATTTGCATTTTCCTTTTCATGTGCCTGTTGGCCATTTGTATATATCGTCTTTAGAGAATATATGTTCAAATCCTTTGCCCACTTTTGAATAGGTTTTGCTGTTGAGTTTTAAGAGTTCTCTATATTCTGAATATTAATTTCATAACATATATAATTTGCAAATATTTTATCCATCCTATGAGTTCAGCTTTTTTACCCTGCTGATATTGTCTTTTGATGCAGTTTTTGTTTGTTTGTTTGTTTGTTTGTTTGTTTTTGAAATGGAGTTTCCCTCTGCTGCCCAGGCTGGAGTTTAGTGGCAAGATCTCAGCTCACTGCAACCTCCACCTCCTGGGGTCAAGCAATTCTCCTGCCTCAGCCTTCTGAGAAGGTGGGATTACAGGCACCTGCCACCATCCCCAGCTAATTTTTGTATTTTTAGTAGAGATGGGGTTTCACCATGTTGGCCAGGGTGGTCTCAAACTCTTGACCTCAAGTGATTCACCTGCCTTGGCCTCCCAAAGTACTGAGATTACAGGCATGAGCCACCTCACTTGGCCAAAAAAATTGACTCACAATTTTAAAAAATTTATGACGTCCAAATTGTCTATTTTTTTTCTATTGTTATCTGTGTCTTTGGTGTCGTATGTAACAAATCCTGACCAAAGCCAGTGTTGCAAAGCTTTTTCCCCTATGTTTTCTATTAAGAGCTTTATAGTTTTAGTTCTTACATTTAAGTCTTTGTCTCATTATTCTTCATGGAAAATTTGCTTAGAATTTGTTTTTATGTTGACAATGTTGACACTTTTAACTGAAGGAGCTATTCCACAATCTTATGGATGCCTGACTGGTATTGTTACTTTGGGCATACCACTTAGGTTTCCAACGTTAGTCAGTTTTCTTAACATATTGAGTGCACATGGATGTTACATTTTGTAAAAGCATTTCCACAGCTCCTTCACCTAAATTAGCGCACTCAATCCTAGTATCCACCCAAGGAATTCTTAAATACATTCAAATGAATTAAACAACATTAGAGGTGAGAAATAAAGTCTGAATGGATCGTGGAAGGCTTGTCCCAGACCACAAATCTAGTAAATATGAAACTTGAGGATAATAAGATGGGATTTGAGAATCTCTACATGCCTGCCCAGTGTTTTCCATACAATCATGCTACTCCTTGATAAGTCATTAGTACCTATGCTTTTCTATATTTTATAGATAATTAGGTCGTAGGTGTAAGATTTTTTGGTATAATAAAGGAAGAATCTTCATGGTTCATATGTTTGAACTTGAAACAATTTATTACCTAATTTTAAAAGAAGCTTTAAAATTTGAAAAATAGACTCACAAAGTATTATAAACTCAAGAAAAGAAAACTAAAGAGAATATGAGAATTTTTGCTCAGTCTCTTACAGTGCAAGTTGAAAAAAAGATCTAACATACTGTGAAAAAGGGAGTGTGTTTTCAGCACTATTCTACTGATTCCCCATACTGGAAAATTTTTGTTTTGTTTTGTTTTTCTTATGTTCCATCTGTTGAAAGTCTTAAATATTAAGCGTATGAATTTTATTTATTTTTAGTTTCTTAAAATTACAAAAATAAAATCAAAATGGATTAAAGGGTATGGAATTTAGATATTGGAATAAATTGATATACCCAATGCTTGCTATTGTGACATATTTTCTTCCAAAATTATCTTTCATTCAAAGCTCTTGGGATAGTTTATGATCTAGTATATTTGGTGTACATATTCTCTTAATATGTAAATATTTATGGATATATTTACATATTATACAAATATACTCTAGCATATTTGATGTAAGTTTCTTAGGATATGGTTCCACATCCTGAAAAATCCCATTGATAGACTTCTGTTTTCCTATTTCAATAAAGCCATAAAGTAGTTTTGAAAAAGTTTCAATAAATAAAGCTGGACACTGAAAGATTTGATCTGAAAATGTCCTTGTCCATTAACGGTAAATATTGTATTTTCTTAGTGGCCATTTTTAAATTTACAATCAGATGTGATCATTATTTTCGGGTGTAGTATTAACACGATCAAAATAGCATCATTAGATTTTCCTTCATGTTGTGATTTTCACAATAAAATTCTCAAACGCTAACCCAGGGGTCATTCTAAAATATTTTTAATATGATCTGAAGTCCCAGGTGTAAATTACAAGCTTCCTAAAAAGTAGAACCATCTCACTCAACTAAACAACATTGCCTTTAAAAAGTTTAAGACACTTTCGATTGAAATTCCTAATGGAAGATTTTCCAGCAGAAGTCAGTTAAATTTTATTGTCTATATTATCATTTTTATAGAAGTTGGAAAACCTCTAGAGAAGTGAATTAAAGTTGATCTTTTTGCTTGTAATAAAATAACATCCTATTTTACCTAAGGGGATGTCTTCAAAATGACTTTTAAAGTAAAACTCGTAAAAGTTAAAAAAAAAACGGTAAAGAAATCTAGGGAGATTGTCTACATAATTCATTCTCTCTTTCCCTCCCTGTCTCCCTCTCTTCCTCATTCTTCTCTCCCTCTCTATTTTTCTTTCCTTCACTTTTTTCCCCTATAACTTATATAACTAGGGTGGCTTAATAAACTTTGGACCTTTTTGTTCACCTGGACTCTTCTCTCCTGGAAAGAACAGTGTCTCGCCTCCCGTTCCACCAGCCCTGGTGAGGTAATCTGCAGTTAGCAAGATGTAAGTTCACTTCCTAACATGACAATACAAATCATTCTTCAATATCATTCCTTGCCGACGATGGTCTAAGCCTCACAACCTTATTCCCAAGAGAGCTCAAGTTCACCATTCACACAGCATTTTTCTAAACAGCTCAAAACCCTGGTAATTTATGGGCTCTGCTCTGGCAGAGCTAAAATGGAAATGTGGATTATAGCTATCATTTTCAGGTTCAGAGCTGGCTGTGTCAGTACAGATTAATTTGTAAGTGTCCGTTTCCATAGCCATGGCCAATAGGTAACGTTTCATTTTGTCTTTCCCCAAATGGCTACTCTCACAGCCACAAAAACATATGAGCCCATTAGTGTCGCAAATGCTTTATAAAAATTGGCTTATTTGAGTCTCCCTTGAAAATGTTCCCCTGAATATGATTTTTCTCTGCAAGTCATGATTGAATATTTTTTTACCAGGTGGGCTATGTTTGGTGGTTGTCTAGATTCATTGATATCCATAAGGTAAGGGAATAAATATTAACGTATTCCGGGTTATTAATAAAAACATACTGAGCAGTTGATATGATTCATTGTGTTACATTTTTAGTGCTTTGTGAAATTTGTGTTCTTGGCTTAACTGCTTACAGTGTAAAACAGGTGCAAATTAACCTAGCATTTGCCTAAAATTTGCCTGGGGTCTCCACTGCATCTCCTGCTAGTGAGGAGAGGGTGGACGGATGTGATATAGATCAATCATACAGATCAACTGTACGACTGACCACCATACGTAATCTTTTTTCTTCCCAATTTTTCCATCTCCTTGCCCTGATGATTACCTTCACGAGGTTTCATGATGCCCGATGGTTGTGTTTCTGTGTTTGTTGTCTTGTATTTCCTTTTATCAGATTTCTCCCTGAATATAAACTTTGGGTATCTGCCTTTCCATTCGTGTAACCTTTGAGTTAGTACTTGGCATGCAGTGGGTAAACAATATATGTTGATTGGATTAAAAAAAAAACTCAGTCAAAAGTACCAGAGCACTGGGCACGGTGGCTCACGCCTGTAATCCCAGCACTTTGGGAGGCCGAGGCGGGCGGATCAAGAGGTCAGGAGATCGAGACCATCCTGGCCAATATGGTGAAACCCCGTCTCTACTAAAAATACAAAAAATTAGCCGGGCGAGGTGGCGGGTGCCTGTAGTCCCAGCTACGTGGGAGGCTGAGGCAGGAGAATGGCGTAAACCCTGGGGGGCGGAGCCTGCAGTGAGCCGAGATCGCGCCACTGCACTCCAGCCTGGGTGAAAGAGCGAGACTCCTTCTCAAAAAAAAAAAAAAAAAAAAAAAAAGTACCAGAGCTTGTTCCCTCTATGTCAGACTAGATAAAATCATTTGAACTAATACCCCATAATGGAAAAAACTTCTGTAATGAAAATGGGCCACAGAGAAAAAAATGTGTTTGTGTGTACATATGTGTGTGCATGTGTGTAAAAGAGATTTAATATAAATATATATATACATATATGTACTTATACATACAAATGCAATGCACATATGTATGCATATATATACCTCTATATAGCGATATATATGTAGATTGTATTCATATTGGAGACAGATATATAGGAAATATATATATCTACAGAGATAGAGAGATAGATAGACAGATAGATAGCTTTACAGCTGGAAATCTATCTAAATTTGTTTATTTGTTTGTTCATTGTTATTGCAGGGAGTTGTTAGTTGTCGTCAAAACATTGACAAATTTCGTGAACACAGAAAGTGGCTGGAAGGAATAAAGTAGACTAACCTCAAAGGACCAACTGCTGCTATATGCATAGACATTATAAGGAGAATATTAATAACATTAAATGACAGCTCACTGAAAAATGGAAATAGTACAAAACCTTTTTTGTCTTCAAAGGTTTGCAATCAAAGGAGAAGAACATTTTAAATAGCCTGACACAAACTAATTTTTCTATTTCCCTATGAGGTAATTCAGCACAGTTTTAATTTCCATTTTATTTACATTAGTCTTTGGAGTGTTGAGAGGCAGGCTTTATCTTAGACAGTGCCTAGAATAAAAGGTAAATTCCCATATGCCTCTCAGTCCTTAACCAGATCCACCTTTACTGGGAGGAATAGAGAATGAAAAGAAAACAGGGAATTTAGTACCAGTTTTCAAAATATTTAACTAACCTTCTTATCTATATTTTTATATTTAAATGACTCTAGAATATCCAAGTGATCAAGCCAGAACCTTGCTGGACACAGGAACTCTGTTTTCTTGTTACAGCACCTACAGAATATGACACCATGAAGACTAATAATGAATGCTTCACTATACACATACATGTTCTAGTGCATGGGATATATGTAGAAATCATGGATGTGAACTCAAAGTCATTCATCTTTTAAATGAAATCAGTATTTTGAAGACATGTGTGCACCACTGATATGGCTTGGCTGTGTCCCCACTTAAATCTCATCTTGAATTGTAGTTCCCATAATTCCCATGTGTCGTGGGAGGGACCCAGTGGGAGGTAATTGAATCATGGGGGCAATTACCCCCACGCTGCTGTTCTTGTGATATTGAGTGAGTTCTCACGAGATCTGATGGTTTTATAAGGGGCTATTCCCCCTTTTGCTCAGCACTTCTCCTTCCTGCCACCATGTAAGACATGCCTTTGCTCCTCCTTCGCCTTCTGCCATGATCGTGAAGCCTACCCAGCAATGTGGAAGTGTGAGTCCATTAAACCTCTTTTTCTTTATATGTTACTCAGTCTTGGGTATTTCTTCATAGCAGTATGAAAATGGACTAATACAACCACCATGTTCATGACAGCAAAGATTTGGAAACAACCTAGAAGTCCATTGACATACAGATGGATCGAGAAAATATGTATACATATTTATATATGTCATGGAATATTATTCAACCTTGAAAAAAAGGAAATCTTGTCATTTTTTTAACAACATGGATGGACCTGAGGGATATTATGCTGAGTGAGATGGGCCAGGTGTAGAAAGACAAATTCTGTATGATCTTATTTATTCATTTATAGGTGGAATCCAAAATAGTCAGACTCATAGAAGCAGAGAGCAAATGCTGGTTACCAGGTGGGTGGGGAGGGAGAAATGGGGAGGTAATAATGGTCAAAGTGTCCAAACTTTCAGTTATGCAAAGTAAATTAATTCTAGAGACCTACTCTCTAGTATAGTGCCTAGGACAAACAATACTGTATTTTATATATAAAATTTACTAAAAGGGTAGATATCATGTTAAATGTTCATACTACACACATGAACACACACACAGAGAGACATAAAATTATAATAATAAAGGGAGTGGGAGGAAACTAGGAGATAATGGATTGATTAATAGATTTATAACCTTGGTGATGGTGATGGTTTCAAGAGTGTATACTTATCCCCAAACTCGTCAAGCTGTGTTTGTCAAATGTGCGTAGCTTTCAACGTATCAATCATAGTTCAATAAAATGGTTTTAAAAACCCACAAAATTATTCATCTTTTAAAATGCGACTTTTCTCCAGCTAATTTACCCCTTCCATGCTGTAGAATATGAATGTGACAGTGACAAACCATTTTCCAGCAACTAAACAAGGACACCTCTCCTGGGGATGGGGAAACAGGGTGGAAGATGGGTTTATTCTGGAAAATTCTGAGTGAATCCAGAGAACAGAACTTTTACTCTCTCAAAACACCCATCTGTTCAGACATTTATGTGCAAGAAGTAAAAGTTTCATCTTGGGCAAAGTACTGTTGTTTGGTCCATGGAGACACATGAAAGCTAATAACATTTTTTATTGGTGATAAAGAAAAAAAAGGGATGTTTGTTGAGAGAACAAGAGGCTCAAAGCATCAGCAACACACACAAGGGTAGCTCAGAAAGGATTCGGTGAAGAATTAAGACCGCACAGAACCAGAGAACTATTTGAGCCATAATAGTTAACTCTGTGTGTGTATATCTAGTCAACAGATACATCATTACTCAGAAATGGAAATTGATTTCAGAAGAGTGTCTTTTATGCTTTTGTTTTCTAAGTGTATATTTAAAGATTTTTAGTAACGTCTATAAAAGGCTATAGCGTGGCAGGCCAGGCCTCACTAACAGCTGAGCAGGCAGGCCTCCGTAACAACCATTTCAGCACTGACTGACCGAGTGGTGAAGTTAAATATTAAAAGCTGAAAGAGCCCCCTTATACAAAGGCTGGAATGTAACAAAAGCCCACCAAGAGTTCTGCCCAGGCCTCTCCTAGGCCTTGAAGCATGACAAGATAATGAAGGGATTATTAACAGGACCCATTTAGGATTAAACACGTTTTATTGGGGATCTGAAGGAACTCCCCAGACCTCCACAAACAAGTTTTATTGGGGGTCTAAAAGAACTCCCCAAACCTCCATGATTTAGCAGGCAACAAGATAAGGGTAATCACCCCAGTGCCTGGACTCATCTAGATGAAGTCAATTTACTGAGGCTCCAGAGGAAGGTCTTCAGGGCTCAGACCTTAGTTATAGATGAGAAGTTAATCACTAACGTCTTTAGATGAATGCACACTTACACGTAGACATATAGCTTAGCTCTGGAAAACTTTGTAATTTGAGTTTGTCTGGCGATATTTTCCAAGTCTTCTCCCTGTACTCGGTTATAGAAGTAAACTCTCTTCTTTTCCCAGTTCGTCTGCATGTCATCATTGGGCTGCGAGAATAAGCAGCCTGACCCGTGGTTCGGTCCGGGAACAATAGCTTCTGTGATTTTTAACACACCATTTTTTTTGTCCTATTTGAGAATCCTTTCAGGTATTGTGACTTACTTGGCAAACTTTGCAACTGGAAAAGAATTAGCTCAAGAATGTGTGTACTAAGAATACTTTTGTTATCCATAGGGGTTGTCAGCAAAACAATAATACTCATCAACTTTTTTATTTTCTAACAAGAAAAGGTCTTTTTATTTCCTGGCACTTTGAAGATGTCCCTTATATATTGAAATGATCATTTTGATTTAAGGATTTTTCTTATCAAAATTTCATCATGAGTTTTCTAATGAATTTTGAATTGAGAAAGAGGTATTATGACTCCACAAACTCTTCGACTTAACATTTCCTAACGGTTGATTGACTTGTTTCCTGGTTGCCTCTTTCCTAAGATACATACCTCTCTCTCTTTACTCCCCATTAATTTGAGAAAGAATATCAATTTCTATTCTTGTCCCAGCAATTTTAAATTATTTAACTCCTTGGGACAGGTCTGTGAAGTAGTTGAATCATTCTGTGAGAACCTTCACCATCCACTAGAAATGAGGGTGCCGGTGACCTGAAATAATCTTACTGTAAATGAATACGGTAAATTTTGAGATTATGGACTTCTAAAATTGTACCAATCACTTAAATGTCTAACTGGAAAAAGTAATGCTCTTTCTAAAGTTCCCGATTCCATCTACAGATGATATAATTATTGGGTGTCGGGAAACCTTCACGGTTTCCCTCACAGTGACTAAGGTAGATTTGAAAACCTAAATTTATGTGTGCATTTGCCAACTAAATATATTAATATAAATAATATCCAATGCTATTTACTTTGCTACATATCTGATGTTAATAATGAAAAAGGGAAAAGAAATTCATTCTAAAACACCATGTGTTAATAATATTTCTGTCTGTGTTAAGTTCACTGAATAGTTTCCTTACATATGCATGCCTTCCTTTTAGAAATGGATAAGAGATGGCAATTTCATTTAAAATAAGGGGAAGAAAGGCATCTCTTTAGCTTCACCTTTGTTTGTTACATTCAGTGAACACATAACTGAATGTATGTGACCAGAACATACACTACAGCACGGCTCGGAGTTAATCCTCCATTGCCTTTGGGAGAATTTTATGAGAAGGAAAGATATCCTTGTATTCTGACAATGTGAAGGCCTAGGGAAATAGAATTCAAAGGACTTCTTTAATGTGTAGCCTTCGTGAAAGCTTATTTTAATATAGTTCTGAGTGATTCTGTGAATATTCAAAATCTCCTCTGCACTCAAAAGTAAATTAAGAAAACAAAAACCACTGTGTTGATCTTGTGGCCTAGGTGATCTTATGTTATACAGAATTAATAAAAAAATAAACAAAAGGCAGAGATTCACTTCCTGTAAAAAGAAGAGAATACCTTAAACTGCATATGTATTCGAATATGACGTTTTGACTTAATTCAGTGAATCAACCAGCTACCTCATCTAATCTATAGAAAAACTGCTTCTGCATTGCTCAGCTCAGGAGAATCAAATAAAAAGTGTTCATGGTTTAATTTTGTTTTAATGCCTAGTGGTTGATAGCATATTAATTTTTGCCAAAGTTAAATGTGCTCATTTTTACTTTAGAATACATTTACATTTAGAATACTTACTGAGTTTGTTAAGACAGAAGAAGTTTTGTTCTATATAATCTAAGTTATATTTTAGAAAAGAACTATAAATTGAAATACAAAACTAACCATTTTTTTCTCTGAGCATTTTTTGTTTCTTTCCTTCTTTGGCATTTCTGTGTTCATAGTTGAAGTTGGCAGTTATCTTCTGGTACTTAGTCAATCAGAGACCTCTGTCATATGCTTTTGAAGTCTGAGAATTACAAGTAAATACAATAATAGGTCATAAGACCCAATATTTTACAATAAAAATTATTATGGTAAACTTTAATACAAAATGAAAAAAAATCACAAAACCTCCTTAAAGAACATATGAAACATTACAAATATATGTATAATCTATGGAAGTAGTGCATAATCATCATCATTATCTTCATCAGCTTTGAAGATAAGTTACACAAAAGTTTTGAAAATTAATCACCTCATTTGTCCTTAACCAGTGGGCCAAAGACAAGCTGATTATTAAAATGAGAAAATACAAGAATTGAATGACAATGAAAATGGTACATCTCAAAACTGAAATCAAGGATATTAACATTAAGATATCTTAAAGAAATAGAAAACAAGGCCGGGCACGGTGGCTCACGCCTGTAATCCCAGCACTTTGGGAGGCCGAGGCGGGCGGATCACGAGGTCAGGAGATCGAGACCATCCTGGTTAACACAGTGAAACCCCGTCTCTACTAAAAATACAAAAAATTAGCCAGGCGAGGTGGTGGGCGCCTGTAGTCCCAGCTACTCGGGAGGCTGAGGCAGGAGAATGGCATGAACCCCGGGGGGCAGAGCCTGCAGTGAGCCGAGATCGCGCCATTGCACTCCAGCCTGGGCGACAGCGAGACTCTGTCTCAAAAAAAAAAAAAAAAAAAAAAAAAAGAAATAGAAAACAAATCACACACTCAATGAAGTTGCTTGCAAGAATTTTTATGGACAAAGCACTAGAATTCCCAGTATAGAAATTATTCCTATGAATTGATAGGGGAAAGCAAATGCAAATGGAAAATTTTGTGTAGTGTATTAGCCTGTTCTCATGCTGCTAATAAAGACATACCCAAGACTGAGTAATTTATAAAGGAAAGAGATTTAATTGACTCACAGTTCCACGTGGCTGTAGAGGCCTCACAATCATGGTGGAAGGCAAAGGAGGAGCAAAGACACATCTTACATGACAGCAGGCAAGAAAGAATGAGAGCGAAGTGAAAGGGGAAACCCCTTATAAAACCATCACATCTTGCGAGACTTACTTACTACCACAAGAACAGTATGGGGGAACCTCCTCCATGATTCAATTATCTCCCACTGGCTCCCTCCCACAACATATGGGGATAATGGGAGCTACAATTCAAGATGAGATTTGGGTGGGGACACAGACAAACCATATCATGTAGCATGTCATGGATTCTTAAACATGTCATGGAAGAGAAGATTGGGCTGGCTCATGAACATTTTTGTTATGCTAGTTTGCTCTAAACAAATGCAAAAATTTGAGAAAGATGGAATGTCCTATCATCTTGTGTTTATGAACAGTTCTCTTACTTTTCAAAGGTCTATGGCCAGAAGAATATCTTTATTAAGAGTGGCACACTCGTTTAAAATGAGAAACGTTTGTATTTAACGTGTTTTCGATAAGTTCTATTTTGCACCATATTCATGTAATTCTTTCTGATTTCTCTCTCCCTGTATTGATGCAACCCAAAACTGATCATTCCTTTACTTTGAACTTTCTGAATGATTTTCTTTATCTATGCTTGTTTAAAGGTTGCATTTAATCAATAGTGTTTTGATATAATTATTATCTTTCTGCTTTTATAGGTGAATTCAACATAAATTCATTTACACTGCCATGAATGATAGATGTAGGTACACTTTCAAAAATTAAAAATATTAATTCGTGCATAAACATGTTTTATTTATTTATTTATTTTTTATTTTTTTTTATTTTTATTTTTTGAGATGGAGTCTTGCTCTGTTGCCCAGGCTGGAATGCAGTGGTGTGATCTCGGCTCACTGCAAGCTCTGCCTCCTGGGTTCACACCATTCTCTTGCCTCAGCCTCCGGCGTAGCTGGGACTACAGGCATCCGCCACCATGCCCGGCTAATTTTTTTGTATTTTCGGTAGAGACGGGGTTTCACCGTTAGCCAGGATGGTCTCAATCTCCTGACCTTGTGATCCGCCTGCCTCAGCCTCCCAAAGTGCTGGGATTACAGGCGTGAGCCACCGTGCCTGGCTGACATGTTTTATTAATGATAAAATATGTAGTTTTTCATTACAAAGCATTACATTTATGTATATTTAATATTCTTAATTGTATATATTTTTATATATGCACACATACATATACATACACATATACATATAGATTCATGGAAATACACACACACACTATATATATGTACACATACACAGAAATATACAATTTAACTTTTTTCGATGTGATATACATTTACTTTTGAAAAATGTGAACATAAACACAATTTTTTCACTCCACCTATCTTCTACTTATTTTTTTTAATTGGTAAAAGGTGGTGTTTTAGACATTGTAATATTAAATAATTATTTTGTATTATACATTGTATTAGTCCCTTCTCACACTGCTAATAAAAATACACCCGAGACTGGGTAATTTATGAAGGAAAGAAGTTTAATTGACTCACAGTTCCACAGGGTTGGAGAGGCCTCAGAAAACTTACAATCACATTGGAAGGGGAAGCAAACATGTCCTTCTTCACATGTTGGCAGCAAGGAGAAGTGCAGAGCAAATGCAGGGAAAGCACCTTACAAAACCATCAGCTGTCATGAGAACTCACTCACTAACACGAGAACAGCATGGAGGTAACTGCCCCCATGATTCAATCATCTCCACCTGGCCCCTCCCACGATACGTGGGGCTTATGGGAACTACAGTTCAAGATGAGATCTGGGTGAGGACACAGCCAAGCCATATCACACATCTTGTCTTTCAAAAGACATTTCCGTAATATCCTGCAATTACATAATTATTACACCACATTTCTTTAGCCCCACACTTCATACCGATGACATCAGAAATGTTCATCTTGACTTGTGTGTACATTTCTGCCTCTCTCACGCTGTTGTCTTGTTAACTTATTGTTCATTTCTTCTTTCATAGAATTTTTCCTACCTTCAACTTTATTGAACAGAACAAGTAGCCTCTATCCAGTGTATATTATTGCTTTTGTGTGATGTATTTTTCCAATTATGCTGTCTCTTGGCAGATGGATTGCTAATCATTCCAGTTATTTAACAGCATTATTTCTATATTTTTATTTCCATAGACTCAGCTGGATCCAAAATATATTTTCATTGTTGTTTTTCTTTCTGGGTGTTAACATTTTGGAGCTTCTAACTGTCTAAGAGAATTTTGTGTTGTCGTCAAAGACAAGGTTACTTGTTTATGCTGGGCATGCCAGTGTGTCTTGGTTGTCAGAAGTTGCAAGTAGACAAAGGAAATCGTTTCCTAACAAATCTCTAAATGCAATTCCTGGAGGGGAATATTTGGATATAGTGTTTGACATAGATGACATATGCTGCTGGATATTGCTAATGTTTTGGGTTTTGTTTGTTTTTTGTGCTTGTTTTTGTTTTTTTGAGACAGGGTCTCGCTCTGTAGTCCAGGCTGGAGTGCAAGTGGTGCAATCATAGCTCACTGCAGCCTGTAGTCCAGGCTGGAGTGCAAGTGGTGCAATCATAGCTCACTGCAGCCTTGACCTCCCAGGCTCAAGCAATCCTCCCACCTCAGCCTTCAGAGTAGCTGGGACCACAGGTGCACAACACCATGCCCAGCTAATTGTTTTTCTTTCTGTCTGTCTGTCTTTTTTTGCTAGAGCCAAGTTCTCATTATGTTGTTTTCTGTATCTTTTCCTACCATTCCCATCTGTTTTGGGGCTTTTCTTCCTACGCTTAGCAGCTTTGCAAGGCATCCTGCTGCCTCCCTGCCTTGAGTTCATTCAGGTACCCAGTTGTGGAGAGGCTCCCGCAGCTGGCCTGGTGCCTGGCGTCTCCTTTTCCCCCACCTCCATCAAGCTGTGTCCCTCCTGAATTTGATCGTTCACAGCACTGCTGGCATCTAGCCAAGACCTGGACATCCTAGATCAATTAGGCAAAATTCAGCCAGGTATACTCTTATCTACAAACTGTGATGCCTTAGAATAAGAATTTTAATGCCATGACTCATAAAATCCTGGAAACTCAAAACCCTGCCAATTTTATTGGCAAAACATCTGGTTCATGGGAGCAAATGATTTTGCCTGGAGAGACAGTCCTTAGCTATCATCTGACTTGAAAAGTAGTTCATACCCAACACAAAAACAATACAAAATCACCACCTTCAGATACAACAGATGGAGAAGAACTATTAGAACAAGACAGGGAGTTGAGTATGCTTTCACTTTGGGTGGGAACATACTATGGTCTTCAAGATGGTGTAGATTTAGGGATGTAAATTAAGTTACACATAGTCTTAGTTGTATTTCAGGGTTTTTTTTAATAGTGTTGAAGCTTGCCTTTCTCTGTGTCACTTATGTTCATATTATTATTAAAGAATGTGAGTAGATAGAAAACATAAAACTAGATATGTGCATATATATGTTCATATATAAACATTATATATGTTCATATTTTAATAATTTATACTTATAAACATTATCCAGCATGATAGTACACATCTGTAGTCCCAGCTATGTAGGAGGCTGAGGCAATGAGGCAAGAGGATCGCCTGTGCCCAGGAATTCGAGGCTGCAGTAAGCCGTGATCATGCCGGTGCCTTCCAGCCTGGGTGACAGAGTAAGACCCACTCTCTAAAAATAAAAAAATAAAAAAGATTATAAATAATTTATATTTAAAATTTATTTTTATTTACAATATGATTGTAGCCTCAGCAATTTGCAATTGTAACAAGATTACAATAAATAGAATACAAATATATTACTAGCCTGGGCAACATAGTGAGATCCCATCTCTTAAAAAAAGGAAAAATGTAGTCAGGCATAGTGCCCAGGAATTCAAGGCTGCAGTGAGTTATGATTGCACCACCGCACTCCAGCCAGGGAAACAGAGTGAGACCCTGTCTCATAAAAGAAGAAAACATAATATATATATATATAATATTATATATGTAAATATATATAATATTATATATAAATATATATATATATACACACACAAATTTTTAATATGGATACATGTGCTATAATTACATGCAAAAATAATTAGATAGGTATATACACAGTACAAACTTTTCCACATGTACTTCATATATATATATATATATATATATATATATACACTACATAGTTACTTTTGCATGTCAGGACCAAATGACCAAATGTATGAGGCATTTTCTATTACATACCAGGCACTGGACAAAGCTCCTGAAATATAATTGTTAAAAAGCAGATTTACTCATTCATATTTGCCTAAATTGTTGCAATGCAATTTTGATTTGTTATTCATAATACAGGATTATTTAAAAGGAAACTTAAAGATAAAACTATTTTATAGAACTATTTGGTTTTCCATATTATGTAAATTTATAATTTTAATTTTCAATCGCAAGTATTTGAATACAACCATAACATTAGTTAGTGTCAGGAGTATATATTTTGAGCATTCAGAGGACCAGATCTGGTATTAAGTTGATTTCATTCCTAAATAGCTGGGAAACTTTGGGAAAGTCATTTCAGCCTTTGATTCTCCTTCAGTGGTTGCTCCATAAGTGAAAATAAAAACTTTGCAGAGGAATTTAATGTATTAATAAGTGACTATGCAATTAAATTGTGTTCAGCAAGGTCTCTGTCAGTGGCCATTGTTCATTTTAAGACCCTTGTATTATAAAGTACCATGGTGAAATCAAAGTAAGGAATAAATAACAGTTTTGGGGATTGATGTGATGGCTGCGGCCTGTAATCCCAGTACTTTGGGGAGGTCAAGGCAGGAGAGTCTGGAGTTTTGAGACCAGCCTGGGAAACAGTGAGAGCCCATCTCTAAAAAAAAAAAAAGCTAAAAAAAATTAGTTGGGCATGGTGGTGCCTGCCTACAGTCCTAAGTACTCAGGAGGCTGAGGCAGGAGGATCTCTTAAGCCCAAGAGTTCCAGGCTGCAGTAAGCTATGATCACACCACTGCACTCCAGCCTGGGTGACAGAGCAAGACCCCATCTCTTACAAACAAAATAAAACAAAACAAAAACAGTTGTTGAAGACAAAATATGCTATATGCTCCAGGAGTTACAAAGTGATGGAGTTCTGATCATGTGCTGGGCTCGTGACTCAGCCTCCCATATGTTTTACATACATACAGCAAGCCAGTGAGATAACAGCAAAGACTTTTAAAGCCAAAGGGAATATGTCTTAATGAGGTTAAAAGCAAGATTATAAATAATTAGATGGGTCACTCAGAAAACGAACAAGGATAGCCAAGAAGAACATCCATGCCCTTATTAAACATAACTGCCTTGCTGTGTAAAACCTTCTAAGGTTTTTAGGCAGCAAGAATAGGTATCCTCAGAACTGCAGAAACAGCAATTCGTGGGATAAAGTAATTCTTTTCAGTGGGAACATTGCTTTACCAGAAAGGGTGGGGATTTCAGTTCACTGTGAGGAACAAGTTGGATTTCAGTAGATAGATATGTTGGGGCCATTCCTGGTAAATAAAAGCCTATAAACCAAAAATGAAATTGTAAGGCCCCCAACTAAATGAATGGACCCTTCCTTTCAGCCAAGGGAATTTCAAAGAAACCTGAAAAACTATTTTGGGCCATAATTGGAAAAAGGGGGGTCAGACGTGCCTCATTGTATTCTCCTTTCTTGGGGAGTCAAGCACAACTGATCAGCATTCACTTTAAAACAAAGATATTAAGACTGATAGAACAGATTCCTTGTAGCAGTAAGTTACCAAATTCCAACCTGACTCTAGTATACCATCATACGACAAATAGCAGGCCCTGAAAGAAATCAAACTATTTTACCCCAAAATATATTTCTTTGACATTTTTTAAATGGCCCTACAAAGCTGTCTCTTGTAGGGGAAATATACATTCTGTAGAGAATCCCATTTTCATTCCAGATTTTTTCTGATCCTGAAGAGACTAGCTGAGAGTCTGGCATGTTTCAGGTGTCTGAATAGGAAACATTTGGCATCTATTGCCTCTAAGGGTAGCCACCTATGAGACTTCATCTACATAATAAGAACCTTGTTGTCCACAACCCCTTATCTTAACCCAGACATGCCCTTCTATTGATTCCAGGTCTTGAGATAATAACTTAGCTCTTTCAATTAAATGTCAATCAGAAAATCTTTGAATCCACCTATGACCTGGAAGCCCCCACTTTGCATTGTCTCACCTTTCTAGACTGAACCAATATACACCTCACATGGATTGATTGATGTCTTATGTCTCCATAAAATTTATAAAACCAAGCTATAACCCAACCACCTTGGGCATGTGTTCTGAGGACCTCTTGAGACTATCCCTTGGACCATGGTAATTCATATTTGGCTCAGAATAAGCCTCCTTAAGTATTTTACAGAGTTTGGCTCTTTTCATTGATAGTCCTTATATAGGTCCTATAGATTCTAGGCTTCTTGGCAGCATGGTGAAAGTGAAAATTATATAACCAGAAAATGAACGTTAAGTGAAAGGGGTGAGTCATGTTTAGATATAGTTCAATATAATAGAAATGAGATTTTTGTGCAGATAGGAAAGGCCTGAAGTAGCAGAATAAAATATTTTGAGTTTGATCCAGCACAAAATAGGAAAGTTTCAGAGAAAGTGGAAGACACAATTATAATATAATACATTTCACTTAGGGAGTTTGGATTCCCCAAACAGAGAGGGACAAAGTACATCACAAGTACTAACTGCTAGAGTCAGGATAGCAAAAGACCACATTTATAAAGAGTGAATTGCGGACATCTGGTGAGATACTCTAAACTGAAAAGCAGTGATTAAATTTTTCATTTGCAACCTCAAATGGAATTTTCAAACTCATTAGAGAAACTTAAATAACATGAGAGACGATAAAAAAGGATGACTGTTCTGCAGAATCTAAATTATGCAGCTACTGTTATGATCATGGAGATAAAAACTAACCATGAAAATGACAACCCATTGCATTGTGAATTGTATTAAGCTAAATAGAGAAGTTAGACTTACACAGTAAGAAATGATAAAATTCACTCTCCCTTGTACTCATTGAACAAATATTTATTAAGAGGCTTTAATGTGCTAGAGATCATGAGAAATACTAAAATATATAGCTTTGGGATGGCCCCCAAAGGGACAAAAAAGTCAGAGGAAAAGATAAAACCTATAAAAGACAGTAAACACAAGGAGGCCTACTTATCATATACAAACTTCTATATGCATTCATTGCAAAGAGAAATCACATTTGTTCTGATGGAGGAAAGCACTGTCAAGAGGGAAAAATTAAATATAAGTAAGAAGAGATTAGGTGAACAGAGTGAACAGGGGCTGCTAGTGAGATTGGATGGGAAGCATATCAGAGTACAAGTGAAATACATGTTTTATTAGCATTGATAGAGTTCAGCTGGGTCAACTGCTGCTGATAAGGAGAATGTAGCCTGGGGAACACAGCCAGACCCCACCTGTACAAAACATACAAAAATTAGGCAGACATGGTGGCACATGCTACCCAGGAGGCTGGGGCAGGAGGATTGCTTGAGCCCAGGAATGAGCCAATATGGCACCATGGCACTACAGCCTGGGTAACACAGTGAGACCCTGTCTCATAAGAAAATAAAGAAAAAGAGCAAGAAAAAGAAAAGAAAAAGAGATTGTGAGGAAGATTGAGAGATGACAGATGGGTGTGGCCACAATTTGCTTGAAATTCTCAAGAATTGTTCAGTGGCATCATGGGAAACAGTCCGATAAAATTGGACTCGAGAAAATAGGTGAGGAAGGGAGTAGATAAGAAAGAAGAGGACGAAGAAGAAGAAAACACAAAAAAAATGGGATTAGATTTGCTATGTAATGTGCTGTCTATTTAGATTTTTATTTATTTATTTTTTGAAACAGGGTGTCACTCTGTCATCCAGGCTGAAGCATAGTAGTGCAATCATAGCTCACTGCAGCCTCGAACTCCTGGGCTCAAGCATTCCTCCTGCCTCAACCTCCTGTGTAGCTGGCAGCACAGGCATGTGCTACCACCCTGAGCTAATTTTTTTTTCTTTTGAGACAGAGTCTCACTCTGTCACCCAGGAGGGAATGCAGTGACGTGATCACAGCTCACTGCAGCCTTGACCTCCTGAGGTCTCACCTCAGCTCCCTAAGTAGCTGGGACCACAGGCACTTGCCACCTTGCCCAGCTAATTTTTTGTAGAGACAGGGTTTCACCATGTTGCCCAGGCTGGTCTTGAACTCGTGGTCTCAAGCAATTTGCCCACCTCAGCCTTCTAAAGCAATGAGATTACAGGCCTGAACCAAATAATTGTGAAAATTACTGTATAAATAATTGTATCAAAAATGATTGATTTGAGAAACAGAAATTCACTTGTAAAATATTTTTTTGGCAGGCCAAAACATTTTAACTTAGGTTAAATTGAAGAAGAGATAGAAAACATCAGTTAGAGATCTGTTGTAGGAATAAAAATACAAGATAATGCTGAGGCACACTGTGTGAGGAAGAAGAAGGGATTTCACTTTCTCTGTAAGAACATTATTTAGCACATACTCAATGCTAGAAAAATTGCTAGAACACAAGGAAATAAGATTTTTTTTTTTTTTTTTTGAGATGGAGTTTTGCTCTTGTGGCCCAGGCTGGAGTGCAACGGAGTGATCTCGGCTCACTGAAACCTCCGCCTCCTGGATTCAAGCGATTCTCCTGCCTCAGCCTCCTGAGTAGCTGGGATTACAGGGGCCCTCCACCACACCCAGCTAATTTTTTGTATTTTTTTAGTAGAGACGAGGTTTCACCATGTAGGTCAGGCTGGTCTTGAACTCCTGACCTCAGGTGATCCACCCACCTTGGCCTCCCAAAGTGCTGGGATTACAGGCGTGAGCCACCACGCCTGGCCAAGACTCTATTTTTTTAAAGGAAATATCAACTGGCAAGAGATGCAATGAGAACAGCATGGAAGATAGGTCAGTCAAAAACAGCTCAAAGGATTCAACCCTGCCTGTGAAAATGATGCGACCATGAAAGGAAGAGGGAAGTTGGTAAGAGGAGTTGGTATCAGGAACATGATGATTAATTTGTTTTGAGACTTGTTGAAATTCAGGTGATTTCAGGGCAGCCGGTTGAAGATATCTGAGAGACCTTTGGAAATGTGAATCTAGAGCAAAGGAAAGAGGCCAAATTGCAAATATCTGATTAGGGAATAACTTGTATGGAGGTGATAATTGACACCTGAGAGGTTGCATTAGTCCGTGGTAAGAGAAACCAAATGCAAATAGATTTCATCAGAAGAGGCCATTTATCATCTGAGCTAGCTGAGAAGTCCACTGAGAGATTGTGGCTTCAAGCAGTGTTAAATCCATAGACTCAGGGACAAAACCTGACAGGTACTGTGGGTCCAAGGTGCCTGCCCCCCCCCCTGCAAAGCTTTGATGAAAAATCGACTCACAAAAAAACAGATTAATAGGAGAAAAAAGCATACAAACTTACCTAACCGTGCACATGGGGAAAATCACAGTGATTGCTCAATATCCCTGTGGAGTGCAGAAACCTATATGCCATCGAGGTTACAGAAGGAAAGGGGGCTTGGATTCTAGCAAGACAGGCTATGTGAGGGGGAGAAGAGGAATTCTATTCAAGGCCAATATACGATTACTAGGGAGAATGATTGGATCAGGAAACAGAAATTAACAGAAATATCTATCACCTCTACAACAAGTTACCACACATCTAATGGCTTAAACCAACAGCTATTTGTTACTGCGTAGTTGCCATGAGTCTGGGCACAGCACGGCTCAACTAGGTCCTCTGCTTGGGTCTCACAAAGAAAAATCAATATGTCTGCAGGGCTGTGTTTTTCACTTGAGGCTCAGGGGAGGTCCTCCTTCCAAGTTCACTGAGGTTATTGGCTGAATTCAGTACCATGCCGCTGTGTAACTGAGGCCAACACTTCCTGGCTGGCTGTCAGCTAGGAGCCTGTTTTTGCTGATAAAGACTACCTATGTTCTTTCTCATGATCTCTGTATGGGTTTCTCCAGCAACAGAAGGTTGAGTTCCTCTAATGTTTTCCTTACTGATTTTTCTTCTGCCACACAATAGTCCCCACTTATCTATGGGAGATATGTTTCAAGAACCCTAGTGGATGCCTGAAACCATGGACAGTACTCAATCTATATATATATGATATCTTCTCCTGGACATACACACCTGTGATGAAGTTTAATTTATAAACTGGGCACAGTAAGAAATTGACAATAATAACTGATATGGTTTGGCTGTGTCCCCACTCAAATCTCATCTTGAATTGTAGCTCCCATAATTCCTACGTGTCATGGGAGAGACCTGATGGGAGGTAACTGAATCATGGGGCTGGGCTTTTCCTGTGCTGTTCTTGTGATAGTGAATGAGTCTCATGAGGTCTGATGGTTTTATAAAGGGTACTTCTTCTGCACAGGCTCTCTTGCCTGCTGCCATGTGAGGTGTGCCTTTGCTTCTCCTTCATCTTCCGCCATGATTGTGAGGCCTCCCCAGCTCTGCAGAACTGTGAGTCAATTAAACCTCTTTCCAAGTTACCCAGTCTCAGGTGTGTCTTTATTAGCAGCGTGAGAACAGACTAATACAATAACTAATCTTATTATATAACAAATAATAACCAATTCTTCTAATAAAAGAGAATTATAATAATATACTGTAGTAAAAGTTAAATGAATATGGTCTCTCTCTCTCCTTTTCTCTCTCTTTTAAAATATCTTACTGTACTATACTCACTCTTCCTGTGATGATGTCAGATGTTACAATGCCCACGTGATTAGATGAAGTGAGGTGGATAACATAGGCATTGTGAAGCAGTGTTAGGCTACTATTGACCTTCTGATGATACGTCAGAAAAAGGATCATCTCGGGGGCAGGGCCAAGATGGCTGACTAGAAACAGCTGCCATCAGAGGCTCCCATCGAAAAGAACCATAATTAGCATGTGAATCCTTCACTAGCAACCAAGGTATCCAGGTTCTCTCATCAGAACTGACTGGGCAGCTGACGTCAACCTCGGAGAGGAAGGAAGAGCAGTGTGGTGCGGCGGCCCACCTGAGAGTCACGTGGGGCAGGAGAGCCGCCCCCCCCCCCCCCCACCCAACCCTCAGCCAAGGGAGGCAGTGAGTGAGTGTGCTACCAAGTTAAACGAACTGTGCTTTTTCCACAGAACTGTGCAACCCACGGATTGGAAGATCCCACTTGCGAACCCATGCCACTAGGGCCTAGGGTCCCAACCCCAAAGCCACACAGATTCTCAACAGCCTCTCAGCTGGAATCTGCCTAAGCCTGCCAAGCTCCCAAGGGGAGGGGTGACCAGCACCAGAGCTGCAGCTGCCTGCTGCGTAAGCCATTTGAGCTCCTTGAGGGAAGGGCAGCAGCCAGCACTGGGACTCCTAACTGCCTAACACACTGAGTTCCCTGGGTAGGGGAAGGGCGGCATCCATCTCAATAGTTCCAGGCCATGCTTTTTCCCTGCTTCAGTGAGGGAGGCTGGATGGCTTGGTCCCCAAGAGGTGTCCCCCACAGCCCAACACGCCAGCTGTGGCAGACTGCAGCCAGAGCACCTCTTCAGGCCTGACCCTGACATCCTTCCTCACTGGATGGGGCTCAGGAACTCCAACAACTTTGGCCAAAGACTCAGGGACAGAACCTGGATCTCCCTGGGTCTGATCCCCTAGGGGGAGGGATGGCCGCAGTCTGTGGACCAGCAGACTTAGCTTTTCCTCCTGGTAGTTCTGAGGAATCCAGGCAGCCCCGACAGGTGGGTTTCCCCCAGTGAAGCACACTCCCTCCACAAAGGGACAAAGTGCTTCGTTAAATGGGTACCATTCCCTGGGCCACCCAACTGGATGAGGCCCTCCAACAGGGGTTATCAGACACCCTGTACAGGAATGATCCTACTGGCATCAGGTTGGTGCTCCTCAAAGTCGGAGATCCCAGAAGGAGCAGGCACCTATCTTTGTTGTTCTCCAGCCTCCTTGAGTGACATCTCCAGGCATCGGAGTGAACCAGATGAATAGGGCCTGAAGTGAAACCCCAGCAAACTGCAGCGGTCCTACAGAACAGGGACCTGACCATTGAAAGAAAAAAACAGACATGTACAGAACTCTCCACCCCAAATCAACAGAATATACATTCTTCTCAGTGCCACATGGCACTTATTCTAAAATCGACCACATAATTGGAAGTAAAACACTCCTCAGCAAATGCAAAAGAACAGAAATCATAACGAATAGTCTCTCAGACCACAGTGCAATCAAATTAGAACTCAGGATTAAGAAGCTCACTCAAAATCACACAATTACATGGAAATTGAACAACCTGCTCCTGAATGACTCCTGGGTAAATAATGAAATTAAGGTAGAAATCAAGAAGTTCTTTTAAACCAATGAAAACAAAGAGACAACATACCAGAATATCTGGAACACAGCTAAAGCATGTTAAGAGGGAAATTTGTAGCACCAAATGCCCACATTGGAAAGCTAGAAAGATCTCAAATTGACACCCTAACATCACAATTAAAAGAGGTAGAGAGGCAAGAGCAAACTAATCCCAAAGCTATCAGAAGATAAGAAATAACCAAGATTAGAGCAGAATTGAAGAAGATAGAGACACAAAAAAAAACCGCTACAAAAAATCAATTAATCCAGGAGCTAATTTTTTGAAAAAATTAACAAAATAGACCACTAGCTAGACATAAAGAAGAAAAGAGAGAAGAATCAAATAGACACAATAAAAAATGATAAAGGGCATATTACCACTGACGCCACAGAAATGCAAACTACCATCAGAGAATACCATAAACAACTACATGCAAATAAACCAGAAAGCTTAGAAGAAATGGATAAATTTCTGGACACATACACCCTCCCAAGACTAAACCAGGAAGAAGTAGAATCCCTGAATAGACCAATAACAAGTTCTGAAATTGAGGCAGCAATTAATATCCTACTAACCTAAAAAAGCCCAGGACCAGATGGATTCACAGCTAAATTCAACCAGAGGTAAAAAGAGGAGCTTTTTGCAAGAGCAACAACAGAAATTTATTGCTTCACAGTTTTGGATGCTGGAAGCCCCAGATCAACATGTTGGCAGGGCTGGTTCCTCCCGAGGCCTCTCTCTTTGGCTTGTAGATGCAGTGTTCTCCCTGTGTCCTTATGTGATCATTCCTCTGTCTCTGTGTCTAATCTCCTCTTATGAGGACACCACTCCAGTTAGATTAGGATATAGTTTGGCTGTGTCCCCACCCAAATCTCATCTTGAATTGTAGCTCCCATAATTGCCATGTGTTGTGGAAGGGACACAGTGGGAGGTAATTGAATCATGGGGGTGGGATTTTCCCATGCTGTTCTCATTGTAGTGAATAAGTCTTATGAGATATTATGGTTTTATAAAGGGCAGTTCCCCTGCACAGGCTCTCTTGCCTGCCACCATGTAAGATGTGCCTTTGCTCCTCCTTCACCTTCTACCATGATTGTGAGGCCTTTCCAGCCATGTGGAACTGAGAGTCCATTAAAGCTCTTTTTCTTTGTAAATTACCCAGTCTTGGGTATTTCTTCATAGCAGTGTGAAATAGGACTAATACGCATTAGGGCATACCCTAGTGACTTCAATTTACCTTAATCACCTCTTTAATTAAAAGTCCTGTCTCCAAACACAGTCACATTCTGCGGTCCTGGGGATTAAGACTTCAAGATATGAATGGAGACAGGGAACCATTAAGTCCATAACACATTTACTCCAGTTAAAAAAAAAAAAAAAACAAAAAAAAAACAGGGCAAATCATTGAAAACTTTTAGAGGAATTCTGTGAGCACATGTATCTAGCTTTTATGCTTAGCTGGTTTCTATATTATTGTCTTTGGCAAGCTGATGCTAAAGGAAACCACTTATATATCCCATTTCCCAATATTTATATCACATGTTAGTCAATTTTGTTGTTGACTTCATAGCTAATGTTTTCATTGTATGTGTATACCACCATTTTCCTTACCCATTCATCTGGTGATGAACACATAGCTTAATTCCATGTCTTTGCTATTGTGAATAGTGCTGTGATAAACATACTTTTCATATTCCTGTTATTCCATACAGGATTCCAAAGAGTTGGCATGGATGAGTGATATGGTTAGGCTTGTGTCCCCACCCAAATCTCATCTGGAATTGTAATCCCATAATCCCCATAATCCCCATGTGTCAAGGGAGATGCCACGTGGAAGTAATGGAATCATGGGGTCGGTTTCCCCAATGCTGTTCTCATGATAGTGAGTGAGTTCTCACAAGATATGATGGTTTTATAAGGGGTTTCCCCCTTTGCTCAGCACTCATTCCCTGTCCGATTGCCCTGTGAAGAAGGTGCCTCCTGCTATGACTGTAAGTTTCCTGAGGCCTCTGCAGCCATGCTGAACTATGAGTCAAAAAAAACTGTTTCCTTTAGAAATTATCCAGTCTCAGGCAACTCTTTATAGCAGTACGAAAACAGACTAATACAATGGCGGAGTCAGGCTGACCGCCTGGAAAACCAACTGAGCCAGTGTGAAGCTGTGTAATTCCAGTCAAGGCAAAATTAGCCCCCACAGATAAGGGTAAGCTTTCCATGGCAAGTTAGGTATTTAACAATAGTGACCATTAATACAACAGCCTCACGTAAAACACTTCATTAAACACAGTCTTAAGGACTCTATAAATTTGAAAGCAAGATCCTTTCTGTGTTGTCTTTGATAGAAGTTGAAACACTTAAGAGAACATTGGACAGCCACACCTACAGTTAAATTACTAAAACCAATGCCACTAATTTTTCTAGGGTACTGGGTGACATCTTAACTGCTTCCTTCACTCAAGATGGCTCCATTCTCTGCTGGAACCACTGTCAACCTTCTATATATAATAAAACTTTACTGCCTTAAAGTCTTTAAGTTTTTTTTAAGGCAGCTGCTTTCCTTGACATGTCTTTTTAACAAATGATTATGATCAGAGCCCATGTGATTCTGTCACTGTTTTCAAAGAAGAAAGTTTAATCTAATAACTTCCTATTAAATTTTTAGTTCTTGCAGGAGCACGTTTGAAGGATATTCAAGGGAAACCATTTCACATCAGAATTCCACTGCTGGGTACCATCATCCTTCCTAATGAAAATTTATTTCAGGCTAATAACAAATTCTGTCCTTTGTCATGGTGTTGAGGATTTTTGCCCATGAGTTTTTTGATATGCTAAGTTTATAACGGATAGTTTATGCTTGCCTAACTTATTTTCCATTTAGAAATGAATGATAAATAGATAAAGCCCTAAAGAAGAAAAATTGGATTTTAAATTACTCAGTTGTTTTATTATCTACATATAAAAATAAAAATCAACCATGGAATAATTTAGAATGGGAGCTTAACTAGACATGCATTAGGCCTATCACAGATGAAAATTAGAAGCCCGCTCTTTAACTGGACATCTCTTTGCCGTCTTGCTCCATCCTCACTGGGTAAATTGAGGCTTACCAAGTCAGTAGATGTGAGAGAGCTCAATCCTTGACAGGAGTTTGAAATTCACATTCCTTTGGGGTCAGAAATAAAAACATGGGGAGGGGTAGGGGGTGAAGGATACTAATGGGTTTGTGTTCAGTTAGGGTATTTATAGGTTTGAACATTTTAAAAAGTCCACATGCGTGACAAACAATATGGATTTGTGAACTTATACAGGTCTATATTTCTTTTTCTTTTGTCCCATATCCAACCTCTCCCTGTATTAGTCTTCCTATGTCTCAGTTGAAAGTTTCCCTAAGATGTCAGTGATGGAACACTGAATAGCTTGTGCACGGGTTTTGCTTGAAAGAGGGGCCGGTCTCATTTTTAGTGACCACGACAAAGGTGAAAGATAGTAGTTATTTGGTACAATCAAGTCAGCAGAGGTGGGGCAGTGCATACAGTGACCAATAAATGACATTTCGGTCCATTTTCCTCCTTGCCACCCTCTGCTCTCCCTTGAGAGTTTCCAGAGCAATATTTGGGAATCTTATGCCTCCCTATCCTTAAGGATTCTCTCTCTTTCTCCATTGAATCCCCGTTTGGGTCCCCGCTCAATGGAAATGCTCTCTGGCTCGTTGCATCCTATCTTGTCAACATTTCCATTTTCTTTACATAAAAACAAACATATAAAACAACAAACACCCATTGATGATAGCAATGATTTAAGAGAGGGGACATTTTAAACACATTGTGTCAACTACACATGTAAAGACATTGAGCATGATGAATGAAAAGGAGATTTCCCTATGGAGGAGCTAAGGATGCTGTCTCTGGTGTCTCTCTTGGCATTAGGTTTTGCCTACTGTTGCCTGCCCACATGCCCTGGTCTCACCTCCATCCCCTGCACCTTCAGGTCTGATGGCATTGATGTGAAGTCAGAGTACGATATGCCTAGCAGAGCAGGAACAGACTCGGAAATAACCGAATGCAATCATTTTTGCAAACACATGCATAGCTAGGAAGGTCATGGTTGTTCCTACAGGAATTTGCAATACTTTCTGTACAATGGAGATTAGAATGAGAGGAGGGGACATTGTCCTTTCTTTTCCTGGCATGATCACTATAGGGCCATGCCTTGGCAATATCTCACTTTTTATGCCAAGGAACTGTGCAAGATCCATTGAGCAATGGATGTGCACTCGAGCTAGCAACTCTGTGTGGCAACTCTAAGTATCTATTGATGTTCTTTCTCATAGCAGGTAGTCATAGTGCCAACCCGTATCTCCATGGTGTATACAGACTTGGTTTCCTTGCTACCACAAGCTTATCGGGGTATGTTTTTTGCTTTTTGTTTTTGTTGCAGCTGTGCTTCTGCTAATATCTTTCTTTAAATTTCCATTGCCACGAATCTTGGCCTGATCAGTACTTATTTCAATGGATTCCTCTCTGCACCACATTGTGTAGACATTCCTAATGTGATACTGCTCGTGATATTATTATATTGTCCCCCAAATGCTGATAAAGATAGCTTCCTATTTTCATATTTGTGCGACTATATTTGAAAGCATTTGGAAGGCAGAGGGATTGAATAAAAATTAAATGATTTTAAAGTCGGTGAACACTCATTATAAAAGAAAAACCACTATATAAATGCACATTATAAGTAGTTTTGCAAACAGTAATTGTTCTGCTAATGGATATATTGAAAATTGTTCATCAATTGAACAAAATGATCATTTAATCATGTGATATAATTTGGCACCATTTTCATTTTGAAAAGGTATTTTCTTATGACTCAAGCAGCAGTTCCTATGAGTTCTAAACTATATTTCTCTGTGATCCAATAAAGCATGGTTTCTGACACATTCTTCAAAGAGAATCTTGAATTTGTGGGCACTGACAAATAGAATTCTCCTTCAATGCTGACCTAGTTTGGGTCAAAATTATTTATTTCCCTGTAGAGTTGTTTAAAGGCTATGAAAAGATAAGGTACTGAGGAAAGGAAGTTTGCCTTTAAGAAGTCATTACAAAATTTATAGATGCATATAATTATCGAACTCGAACTGACCTTAGAGTCAGTGTAGTCTCATCCCATCATTTTTAAAATAAGAAAAAATGAAAAAAGGACTTTTAGTGGTTCTTAACTACTTTGAGGATCACAGAACATTGGAGCATCTAATTAGAAGTACGAGGCCTTAGAATCACTTGAGCCCAGGAGTTCGAGGCTGCAGTGGGCCAAGATCGTGCCACGGCAATCTAGCCCAGGAAAGAAAGTGAGACCTTTTCTCAAAATAACAATAATAATAATAGTAATAATAATAATAGGCCGGGCGCGGTGGCTCACGCTTGTAATCCCAGCACTTTGGGAGGCCGAGGCGGGTGGATCACGAGGTCAGGAGATCGAGACCACGGTGAAACCCCGTCTCTACTAAAAATACAAAAAATTAGCTGGGCGTGGTGGCAGGCGCCTGTAGTCCCAGCTACTCGGAGAGGCTGAGGCAGGAGAATGGCGTGGACCCGGGAGGCGGAGCTTGCAGTGAGCCGAGATCGCACCACTGCACTCCAGCCTGGGGGACAGAGCGAGACTCCGTCTCAAAAAAAAAAAAAAAAAAGTCATTTCTACTATTTTTTGGAAGAAGACAATCATAAAACAAAATATGCATGACTGTTTCAAATCCCAGCCCACATATTACCTCTGAAGGGGGCCCTACATGACCTAAGCCTGACTTCCTTGAGTAGAATCACTTTCAAATATGTTGAGTCAGAAACTACTAAGGGAAATGCAAATGATTCCATAAACAGTCTAGCAAGAATTGCGAGACTGCCAAAGGGTGGCCGGTAGGAGAAAACAAGACAAAGATGTGAGAGGAATTGGACTCTCTGACACTGTTAGTTCCAATGCATGAGAAATAAATGGAAACAAAACCAATGGGGTCTTCCTAACTCCACATTTTTATATGTTAAGTTTTATAAGATCATGACTCCTTGAATGGAGTTATCTTTAAGTTATCTTGGCATATCAGAAGTTTGAATATCTACAAAAACACTCTAGTTCCCACAAAACTTCAGTGAGTACTTTTTAAAGAAATATTTAACTCAGGGCAGGGTGTGGTGGCTCACGCCTATAATCCCAACACTTTGGGAGGTTGAGGCGGGCGGATCACCTGAGGTCAGGAGTTCGAGACCAGCCTAGCCAGCATGGTGAAACCCCATCTCTACTTAAAGAATACAAAAATTAGCTAAGCATGGTGATGCACGCCTGTAGTCCCAGTTACTTGAGAGGCTAAGGCACGAGAACCACTTGAACACGGGAGGCGGAGTTTGCAGTAAGCCAAGACCGCACCACTGCCCTCCAGCCTGGGCAGCAGAGTGAGACTCCATCTCAAAAACAAACAAACAAACAAACAAATTACATCTGACAGTTCATCACTGTCAAAATAAAACTAATTTCCTTTTATGTGTTAACATTTAAGGTGATTTTAAACTTTTTTTCTTACTCAATTCTAATCTATTTTATTTAGTTATGATTACAACCACATTAGGTTGTAAAGCTGTCAATCAAAAGTGTCTTGTATCTTACACTTTTTGGTAAGCTTTTTGTGAACTTGCTTGGAAAACATACCATTCTTAATAATATTGTATTGCGGAAATAAATATCTTCTTCTACACAAATGACTCTGAGTTGGACCTCAGGGGCATTGCACATGAACATTCATAAACTAGGACCCTACAAGGCTCCTGAGTGATGCATCAAGCATGCAGCCAGACTGTGAGCTATCTCAGGCTGTACATGACACCAGGGCTCCAGATTGACCTATCTATAATTACTTGACGCTTTCCCGGTGCATATCCACCATATCACACATTCTTCAGTAAATCATCAGAATACACGAATCTTGCATCCAAAGCTTTGAAATCTGTCTCAGAATTCACATGCTTCAGGTAATGTCTCCTTTAAACTGTAAATTACTTCAAGCTTAAATTAAAACGATTAAGAAAATGTTCTAAAATCTTTTTTTTACAACCACCAACACTCATTTTCTTTTCAATATTGATTAATGTTCTGAAGTAGGATGCTTTTAACAGACTTCCAATATTACGTTATGACAGATTTTTATGACAACCGGAGGCACCATATTTTAAAAAGATTTTGTCATGTTTTCTGATTTAGGTCTTTAGTTGTTCAGAACTCAAATGAATCAATTTGACTATGTGTAAAATTAGGGAATTATGGGTCTTCCACAAATAATTATGGCTAAAATATACTAACACAAGTTGGTTAATTTTATATAAATGAATGAATTTTTAAATGACATGTCCTGTCATTTTTAAAAGCTGTGATGATCTAATTCTAATTTCCCACACGATCACAAAGAGCTCAAGGTATTTTTATCCATAAGTATTTAATTTTGTGTGTGTGCATTTCCACAATATTTTGCACTCTTTAATAAATTATCAGAATACATGAATCTTGCACAAAAAGTTTTGAAAAAGCCATGCTTTTTTGTAGCACATTGCTGTAAATCAGTGCCCTTCTAGGTTATCTGCTTTTCATGTTCACAACTTTAAATTAAAGATGCTGTTCACTGCTTGCTAATACTTGGAACTACAGGAAGGAACTGCTATTCAACACCCATTATGTATGTCTGGAAAAATTTCTGCTACATTGCTTGTAGTAGATACTCATGGGTGTCTACTGAACAGACATTTCTTTCTTCTCTTTTAGTTTTTTGAAGGCTGATATTGTTTAATCAAATGCCCTGTCAAACACAGCTTTTTCTTAGCCTAGGGCATACGGATAATGAGTCTTAGCCAAAGAAGAGAATCTCATTTCCCTTTCTTAAGTGACCAGTTTAGGAAAAGTCAGGAAAGGTTTTTATGGTTAAAGACATATAATGAAGTCTGAAGGAAGCAGTCTCTGCAAATAATTTTGCTGTCTTTTGAACTGAAAAAAATATATATATTTGATGTAAATATCCAATGTGTATGGGTGCCCTACAAAACTAAGATGGACTACCACACTGAATTTGGTTTGGTTGTTGAGGCTGACAATTTTACATACACACTCAGACACACACACCAAGAAGGTATGAAAAATTTATTGCTTGCACAATAAGGCTTTCTAGGAAGGGCAGGGTGGGCTTCCCAAGTATCTAAAAATGGGTAATACTTCCAGGAAAGACTGACTTGGGGCTTTTAATGTGATGAGGGGCTGGTGTTGGTACACTTCCGGCTGTCATCCAAGTAGGGAGGACCCACACTTGTGTACCCAATTGCCCTGATGGGAGGTGGAAGAGAAAAGGGTGGGGCTGAACCCTGGACGCTATCTGCAGTCAAACATCAGAGAAATGGAATGCAGGCCAGGTGTGGTGGCTCACACCTACAATCCCAGCACTTTGGGAGGCTAAGGCAGGAAGACTGCTGGAGATCACGAGTTCAAGACCAGGCTGGGAAACTTAGCAAGATCCTCTCTTTACAAATAATAAATGTTAAAAAAAAATTAGCTGGGCATGGTGGTGCAAGCCTGTAGTCCCACCCACTTCAGAGGCTGAGGCAGGGGAATTGTTTGAGTCCAGAGGGTCAAGGCTGCAGGGAGCTATGATTGCAGCACTGTTCTCCAGCCTGGGCAACAGAGTGAGACCCTGTCAGAACTGTCAGAAAGAAATAAAGGAAGAGAGAGAGAGAGAGAAAGAAAGAAAGAGAGAGAGAAAGAAAGAAAGAAAGAAAGAAAGAAAGAAAGAAAAGAAAGAAAGAGAAAGGAAGAGAGGGAAGAAAAAAGGAGGGAGGGAAGGAAGGAAGGAAGGAAAGGGGGGAGGGAGGGGTCAAAGAAAGAAAGAAGAATGAAGGGAGGGAAGAAAGGAAGGAAGGAGGGAAGGAAGGAAGGAAGGAAGGGAGGGGGAGAGAGAAAGAAAGAAAGAAGAAAAAAGAGAAGAAAGAAAAAGAGAGACAGAAAGAAAGAAGAAAGGAAGAAAGGAAGAAATGAAAGGAAGAAAGAAAAAGAAAAAGAAAGAAAGAAAGAAGAAAGAAAGAAAGAAAGAAAGAAAGAAAGAAGAAAGAAAGAAAGAAAGAGAAAAGTGGATTCCAACCCTTTATTGCAGCCATGTACACAGATGCGTGAAACCATGCTGACTGGATGGATGTTCAGAAGCCATTAGGTGAACTGAACACCATACACATAGAACACGTAGCCACCACAGACATAGGACAAAACATGCTGAAAGGAGCTGAGAAGTGAGATAAAGAACCCCAGATAATGTCTCTGACTACCTTTGTGGATCTATTACATGAGATAAATAAGTACCTCTATCACTGAAGTTGTTAGTCACTGGGTAATCTCTACTTGCATCAAATTGCATCCTAGGTTTTTCACTATCAATTTTTTCACCTTGTCTTTTTCCATGCTTTCTTGATTTCAACATAAAGAGTGGCCACTCTTAATTGTGATGGACCCACAGTGATGCCAGTTTAGTTCATCTCTCCCTGCATTCCCCTGCTTGAAGCATGGCCCTTTGTAAGAAGAAGTGCAATTAAAATGTCTTGCTTGTGCAAACCATCTTCTCCATTTTTCTTCATTTTTATTTCTTTGGCTCTTTCAAGCTCACAAGAGTGTGGCTGACATCCTCCAAGTAATATTTTATTTCCCAATACCTGTTTAACAACACAGTGAGTTATAAAAAGCAGACAAATTCAGAAAAAAATAAAGAAGAGAATTATGCAAGTAAGGAAAAGATATCAACCTATCTGGAGGTAAGATAGGTTTGTATGTTGAAGAATCAGTCAAAGTTAATGGGTAGATGCTGTTGGCACCTATACACATTGGATAGTTACATCAAGTGCATGGCAAGCTTTATCTCAATATTTCAATGGTATAATCTGTGATTTTAATTAAGATATCAGTAATAAGTAATTATATGTTTTCATGATATAAATATCATGATTATTTTGCAAGACACATTGTGCAAACTCATCACTAAGGAAATGACAGTTAAAAATAGGTATGGTAATTAATGATAAAAGTAGAAGTCACAACTTACTCCCATTGCTATTACAGATGGGTATGGCTGGTGGTGAGTTTAGTGGATAGACTTTCTACTTAACCCTTAGATGGTGAGTATAACTGATCCCTCAAGTGTTTGTCCTCTTATGTCCAACTCTGCACTATGGAATACAGGGAAAAGTCTCATGTGCATTTTGAAAACAAGCCAAACCTGTTATGGTTCTGCAATGTACAGACCTGTTGCATGATGCATACCATTTATATTTAACACCTATATAGATGGAACCTGTGGCTACACGGAAAAATGGAGTGTTTATGAATTTGTGAGCACGAGACCCTTCCATCAACACACAGCTGGACGCATTGGGCTTCTTTAGGCCGGGCGCGGTGGCTCACGCTTGTAATCCCAGCACTTTGGGAGGCCGCGGCGGGCGGATCACGAGGTCAGGAGATCGAGACCACGGTGAAACCCCGTCTCTACTAAAAAAATACAAAAAAAATTAGCCGGGCGCGGTGGCGGGCGCCTGTAGTCCCAGCTACTCGGAGGCTGAGGCAGGAGAATGGCGTGAACCCGGGAGGCGGAGCTTGCAGTGAGCCGAGATTGCGCCACTGCACTCCAGCCCCGGCAACAGAGCGAGACTCTGTCTCAAAAAAAAAAAAAAAAAAGTAGCTTCTTTAAAAAAGCCGTTCCTTGGCTCTTGGCAGTTTAGAGACTGGCCTGTCTGCCAATTTCATCTTTAGCTGACCACAAATATTGCACATTTTTCAAAACATTGGAGAGGGTGGGGGGAGATGGTCAAAATAGCAGAAACATAAGTCGCAGTTTGAATTAAAGTGTAGTTAGTAGATAATGATGACAGGTAGAGGAAGAACGTTTGGTGATGATTTGTCTCTCAGAAGCACAGTTGGGTGCACCGCTGTGCTGGGCAGTGAATCCCAATTTGATATCCTGCGAGAACTGTACCCTGACAGCAGGTGGTTAGATCACTGAGTGCAGAATCCACATTTCCATTTGCCTTTTGACTGTGGGAGGAAGAAAACAACTAAAGGCACACTTTAGGGAGGGAGTTTTATTTTCTGATTCCTTAATTCTATTCAGTTATTATCATCATTTTTAACTTTTTTCAATAAAATAAATCCATGGAGCTGTGAGGCTGTATAATGTTATAAGGAAATAGAATATTTCTTTGGTAGCCTGTGATGATTAAATGTGAATTTATTTGTGATAAGCTTCCTGAAGGTTTAATCTGTCTCCCGGCATCTTACAGCAAAGTGCCAGAGAATCAGAGCTCTCATCTGAAGAGAAAAATGGAAAAGCTTACAGACATTACCTCTGTGGCAACCTGTCAGAACAGGAGAGTTTCTTGACTTTCAAATACTGTTCCTGTTCCCTTCTTGCTTATTTATCCTGCACACCCATGACATAGAGCTTTAAGATAGGAAGAAAACTCTGCCTGGAGTTTTCTATCGGATGGTTTCTCCATTTCTCCCATCTTTCAATTATGCAGCTATAATATTAGCACTGATACGGTTTATGCAAACAATAAATGAGGCATGCTTTATTCATGCATGTATAAATAAGTGAAGGAAATTGGCCAACCTAAACTACTAGAATATTCCAGTCCTCCTCTGGCCACCATTCGCTAAATTAATGTTGGTTAATGTTGTTTTAATTAGAATTTTATCCTTCATCTTGCTCTTCTTCTTTCTGATTAAATCTGTTTCTAGTGAAATAAATGACAAAGCAAACTTTGTAAAAATATCATTTAAAGTTGTAAAAAATCAAATGGAACATCCCTAAATGCAAGAGAGGAAAATGATATATCTTGATTGGTCCATGTATTTGTGATATCCAGCCTGTTCCTTCGCTATTTGTTGCTTTCGTCCATGTGTGCTCACAATACGATGAAAGTTTGGTAAGGAATTATTGTAAAGTGACAACCCCAGTTTGTAGAGCGTTTTTTATTATATAACAATAAATACAAGAACCAAGAGAGCAGGTGTTAGTGCCTGGTTTTCAGGGCTGGATCTCCCTTTGAGCACACTCATCATGGAGACCAAGTCATAGTCAAGAAACAGCTGGTGAAAATACAGGAAGAGCAAGCCAGATAAATGAGTTGATCCTTATATCTTGGTAACCAATGCTGACTTATTTATCTTTCTTGATACTGAACCAGCAGATTAGGCTGCCTTCTCACGAAGAATCCACTTTCCCAAATTAAACGGCACATTCATCAAACATGGAGCCCACGTTTAGTGTGAGGTTCTGTATGATGGGTTTATCATATTATTCCTGGCATTGAATATGAGAGCTGCAATATACCTGGTGTCATGTAAGTATTTGATGAATAAAGGAAATATTTGGCAAACAGAGAAATTTACTCGAGCTGGAGGGTGACTTGGTAGAGAGAAGAATCATGGGGACTCTTATAGGCCAAGCTAAAGGGATTGTTCCTGATCCTGCAGCAAGAGGGGGAGACTAAAGGGTTTTATACAGGGCATGCTACGGATTAGTAGCATTGCCCTAAGACTTCATGAAAGACAAACAAATAAGTATTTGTAGCGGTCAAGGCAAGAGAATCTAACATCCGTATGAGTAAAGATGAACAGAAGAAATATATATATATGTATATACATATATACGTATATATATACATATATGTGTACATATATATGTGTATATATATACATATGTATGTATATACATATATGTATATATATATATTTCTGTAGCTTAGGGGGGTACAAGTTGTTTTTGGTTACATGGATAAATTGTATAGTGGTAAAGTCTGAGATTTTAGTTTTTCTATGTGGTTTAGCTGCTAAAAGGAAGAGAGATCTGGAATCTGTAGAACAGAATGCAAGATCAAGTTGGGAGGTCCATTTTTGTCTTTGTTGCTTTTGACTTGATGGGAAATTCTTCGCTTTTAATTAAAAGTTTAGAAAAAAAATGGATGGCAGGTTTCTATGCCTCAGAGGATTTGGTTGGCCACATTAAAAGATGTGAACGATACTTTATATAAGTAAAAGAATAACCAGGGAAAAGTAGGTTACAGAGGACATTTCTTGTAATTGTTGTAATATTGCATCCACAGTTATAAGATGAGAGAAGACAGCACTTACAGTAACACAGACTAGCCTGGTGAAGTTTTACAATATTTTCAAGAAATCCAAGCCATTGATTCCCTTTCTTAGTGGCACTCATTTAAAAGCTCAGCCTGTTTTAAAAAATATAGATAAACAACTGCTGAAGTTTCAGAATAATCACTTCCTAGGGGCCCTCTCCTTGCCATATTCCATTATAGCAATGGAGCCCCAACAGACATGTTAGTGCCCACACCTGCCTCATAGAGAAGCTAACTCAGATCAAATAATCCTAGTCACTTTTGCTGAGCAAATTCAGCTGCAGACAGGCAAGTCTCTGCAGAAGCACAGCATGCTCCCTCTTCCTTATCTTTACTCAGGCACCAGCGCTCAGGATATTCTCTACCGATTAGCATGCAGAATCATCTTTTTTCTTTTTTGTGCCCTACAGGTTGCTTCTTGTATTTATAAATGTTGCATCTGAAGACTCTCTTATGCAAAAGATAAAGGCTGTTTACTCCCCTGTAGGCTAAGTCTGCAAAGACAGAACTATCAAAGGGCTCATCTGGAGACATATTCCACTAGCAATTAAGAGTTAAGGACAGAGTTCAAAGCAGACGGGTGTCAGAGCCCCATAAAAACACCTTGTACTTTCTGCTACTTTCTTTGAAAAGTTCCCCAGGATAATGGCTCCATGTCATTTGTAATTTTGATAGGCAATCCTCCTATTCCACGTTCTATCTGACACATCTCATGTATTAAATATCAAAACAGCAGGCCCTAGAGATAAAGACATTGGAGAATGCCATTTGAAAAACCATAAATTTTATAATATCAAGAGGCTTCAAAAAAAAAAACAAAACCTCTTAAATCACACATGCACACAGTCCTTAAAAATATGCCTTTCCAATGCTTAAACAAGGGCTGATATGTACCTAGCAAAACCATGGACAAACTTCTGTAAAAGACATCTCTATGTGGACTCTAACCCTGGTGGGTGCATTTTGAAATTTAATATATGCAGTGAAGAGCTACAAATAAAATATGCTTGTTGACTCTGCCAAATGGAAAGTGGAACTGATTTCTGGAGGTTTGATCCTAATTCTGTTTTATTTGTTGTTGTTGTTTGTTTGTTTGTTTTCCAGGGCAGTGTCAGATGGTTTCTATTGGGAGGGGGCAAGAAAGGAGTCATTTCACAATTCTCAAAGCCCATAATTTAGGGATGAGCCAATGATCATTTTCGCAGGGTGAGAATTTGGGAGGTTGTTACGGGAGATTGCTCAACCAAGACAACGCCTCAGCGCATTTTCATTCTGTCATACTTTTCTTGAGGAGGAAAAAATGTGCAATTGAAGTGGAGAGATATATTTTATGTCAACCCATTTTTACTGTGAGTTTATAATCTGCTAGACAATTTGTAGCATTATCTCACTTCATCTTTTGTACAAACCGATTAACATTTTATTTCTTTTTAATCGGTTAGTAAATGGAGGTAGGTATAGAGGCATTCAGCAAATTAGTCAAAGGTGCAAAGTTACAGCATGTGAAGACATCAACATAGGCAGCCTAATATCTTACCCACAAAGCAGCCACTGACATTTTGCATCAGATGATTTTTTTGTGGTAGGGGCTGCTCTTTGCATTGTAGGATGATTTGCAGCATTTCTGGCGTGCACACACTAGATGCCAGTAGCAATACCTCTCCCTCCTTAAAGATGTGACAATTGGCATGTCTTCAGACAGTGCCAGGTGTCATTGTGGGGGATGGGGGGGTGGGCAGGGGTGTGGAAAATACCCCAGGTTGATAATCATTGCATTGGTTCATTCAAGTAGACTAAAAACGAATGTAGTAGTTTCCAAAGTATCCTACCAAGAGAGGAAGCATTGTCATCCCTGGGGAATTTCCTGGTGCCATGAATTCTCTGGCTGCACCTCAGACACACAATATCAGTATCTCTAGGACAGTGCCCAGTGATCTGTTTTTTTCAAGCCCTCTACATGCTCCTGATGTTCTCTCAAGTTTGGGAACAACTGTGTTAGAATCATGTTCTATATAGCACTGCACACTAGCATTTTCAAGGGAAGAGAGAAGATGAAAAAGAAAAAGCAAAAAGAAAATGAGCCAGGCATCAGGTCTTAAACCTGTAATCCCAGCAGTTTGGGAGGCCAAAACAGGAGAGCTGCTTGAGGCTAGGAGTTTGAAACCAGCCTGGGCAACGTAGCAAGACCCCATCTCTTAAAATAAAAATTAAAAAATAGCCAGATGTAGTGATGCATGGCTGCAGTCCCAGCTACTTGGGAGGTTGAGGCAGGAGGATTTCTTGAGCCAAGCAGTTGGAGACCACAGTGAGCTGTGATCATGCCACTGCACTCCAGCCTGGGTGGCAGAGCAAGACCCTGTCTCTAAAAACAAAGAAAGAAAGAAAGAAGAGAGAGAGAGAGAGAGAGAGAGAGAGAGAAAGAAAGAAAGAAAGAGAGAAAGAAAGAAAGACGAAAGAAAGGAAGAAAGAGAAGGAAAGAAAGAGAGAGAGAGAAAAGAAAGAAAGAAGAGGAAAGAAAGAAAGAAGAGGAAAGAGAAAAAGAAAGAGAAAAAAAAAATCAAATCAGTCCTTGAAAATCTCCAGAGATTGTTTCAGTTACCTGTAGGGAATATGTATTAGGTGAAATGAAGACTAAAATAAAGTCTCCGATTTATAACTCAGTGTGTTTTGGGCTCTTTATCTATAAACTGCAGTTCTAAGTTGCATGACTTGAGACGTGCAAAGAGGCCTGGCTTACATTTAAGTTGCCTTTGATTGAAACAATTAAGAACTCTCTGAGTCATCTGGTTTTTCAAGGGAGGTACAGTACTCACTGGCTAGAAAAGCCTGTGCAATTTAATCTCTTGCATAGCTCTCCTTTAGATAAATGACTAGACTACTGATAAATGCAAAAAAGAAATCATTTCCAAATTAGTCCATAATGAAGAGGTGACTAAGTTTGCCTGATGGGAGGATGTATGAGTTTTATGTTGCTGCTATAAAAAATTACTGCAAACCCAGTGGCTTAAGAAACAACACACATTGATTCTTTCATAGTTCTGGAGATTGGAAGTCTGAGATGAGTCTTAAGGGGCTAAATTCAAGGAGTCGGCATGGCTGGTTCTTTATGAAGATTCCAGGGAGAATCCATTCCCTGACTTTTCCAAATTCTGGAGTCTACCTTGACCCATGGTCTCTTCCTTTATCCTCAAAGCACATCATTCCATCTCTGCTTCTGTCACCAAATCTCCTCTCTTCTTTGACATTCTTGCTTATGTCTTATAAGGATCTATGTGATAAAGGTGAGACCACTTGGATAATTGAAGATGACCTCTCATCTTGACACCCTTAACTTGATCAGATCTGTGAAGGCTCTTGTCATGCAGGTGAACATATTCAGATACCAGAAGTCAAGAAGTGGATGTCTTTGAGGGACAAACGATCCAATCTATCACAGAAAGTCAGTTTTTATCCCTTTCCTAGAAGTCACCATGAGTTCAAGCCCAGCACCTGCAGTTTCCTCTGGAGTTCACTGTTGATCCAAGCTAGGCGTGATGCATTTTGCTCCTAAGTCATTGTGCATTCTACTGCATCTTTCAGGAAAGTTAGATGTGCCATCCTTTGGAATACGTATATCATGCTCTCTTTCTGGCCACCACAGTCATAAATAAACGACAGACAGAGGCTAGGAAGAAGAAAGGAAGGAGTTGCTTGCTTTATGGTCGTAAGGGCATGTTAGTGATGCATTCCAAGGATGTGGCAATGATTATAATCAAAGGCATAGATGTCAGAGCCTCCACCCTAATCGTAGTTAGGCTATTTACTATCCCAAGCAAAGTGCTGTAATCTCCCTGGACTTTAATTCCCTCACAAGTAAGACAGGGATAAGAGTCACTTCAGGATGCCATTGCAGTGATTTAATGAACTAATGAATGGAAAATCTTTAACAAGTTGTCTGCAACCTTGTAGGCACTCAAGGAATGATAATAACATTTTTTTAGGAATTTAAATGCCACCACCAGCTGTCACGTCTTTGCTGTTTATTATTCACAATTTATTATTAGCACACTGTTTTCAAGTGCCTTCTAAGTAGTAGGTCTCTGCAATAAAAATAGTAGCAAGATTTGGTGACTGAACACAACAGCTAAATTCCTAATTTAAAAAATCAGAGTACATTTAATTAGGAAATATTCATGCACCAGTCATGTTCCATGGGCTTGTAATTGAACTGGGAGTGAAGGAAAATATGTAAACTGTCTTCCTGTATGGATTGCATGTCTCCAACAGCCCAGCTCACGAAGGGCTTTCTTCTTGGAATTACATTGGCCATAGGGGGATTTGAAGCTCATACTGTGCAAAAGTGTGCAACCAGCCTCCATTTCATCCTACAGACCCACCTACTTCAACTGCAACATTTTATACACCCTAGGGGGAGAGGGAATTCCTTTAAAATAAAACTTACATGTTTCCATGCAAAGAAGAAATGCAACTTCACATAAAGAGTCTGTAAAATTGCCATTATGGGGAAGAAAATAGATTTTTTTCTGTATTCCTTTACTGTTTTATTTATTTATTTTTTAATTAATTAATTAATTATTTTTGAGATGGCATCTCACTCTGTTGTCCAGGCTGGAGTGCAGTGGCACGATCTCAGCTCACTGCAACCTCCGCCTGCAGGGTTCAAGCAATTCTCCTGTCTCAGCCTCCTGAGTAGCTGGGACTACAGGCACTCGCCACCACACCCGGCTAATTTGACGGGGTTTTGCCATGTTGGTCAGGCTGGTCTCAAACTCCTGACCTCAGGTGATCCACCCGCCTTGGACTCTCAAAGTGCTGAGATTACAGGCATGAGCCACCATGCCTGGCCTCAGTATTCCTTTACTAAACCAACACTGCTCTATTAGTTTACACTTTTTATTATATTTATCATTAGCGTTGTTTATCTCATACTTTGCATAATGCAGATGATATAAGCCTTCTATGAAAAAAGGCATAAAGAGGAACTTAGTGATGGTAAAAATCTCCCAGTAGTCATTTTATTATTTATCCTCCTCGCCAACTTCTCCAATTATGGAGGACACTATTATAACATAAATTATCCAATGAAAAAATTATGACTTCACTTTCTTATGAATAGTGAGGCATTCTTCATTTTAAGAAATATGGATTTAGCACATACAAGTGCCCAGACTGCTTTAGATGTCAGGAACAGGAATAAGCAACTTGTTAGTTAGTTTTAAAGGGTAATTGGAATACTGAAGCATTCAGTCTATTTTTTGGCTTCCTTAGTAAATGTTGATGTATTGTTTCTAATATAAGCTCCTTTAGAGACTTGTTTCTGTTTCTGCAGAAACAAAGCAAAGCAAAACCAAACCAAACCAAACAAAAACAATCAATGGACAATGAGATCTCTTTTTAAATTTTTTTTTCATTTTTATAATTTCCCCTTATATTCAAGGAGAAAGAGAACTTCAATTTGTTTATTTGTTATTGTCATTATTGCCTTATGCATCTGAAAGGTAAATCATATGATATTTAAAAAAATCTTTAATTCCTCACATGAATTGCTAACAGGACTCCTTTTGTTTCTACCTACACAAAGACATTTTTGCTTTCTTTTAAACTTGTGGGAAATTCACATTCCTCAGGCAGCACCTCACTGCTAATCCTGGGCTGTTGGAATATTAGCATATTACTACAATGAAATATACTCTGGTCAAAAAGGAATCAACCAGGCCTCAGCCCAAATTATAGGTGAAACTGTAGTAGATTAATGCAATAAAATATTACATTGCAATCAAAATAAATCAGCCAGGAGATAGCATAAAACATACATGAAACTTTGCAACATATTAAACAAGTTCAAACATATTACGAACAACGTAATATGCTTTAAGTTTGAAACTTAGATTAAAAAATATATTTTTAAATAATATATACATACCCCAGCACTTTGGGAGGCTGAGGCTGGTGGATCTCTTGAGTCCAGGAGTTTGAGACCAGCCTGGGCACATGGCGAACCCCATCTCTACAAAAATATATGAAATTTAGCCAGGGATGGAAATGTGCACCTATAGTCCCAGCAACACTGGGTGGCTGAGGTGGGGAGATCACTTGAGCCTGGCGAGGCTGAGGCTGCAGTGAGCCTTGATCATGCCACTGCACTGCAGCCTGGGAGACGGAGCAAGGCCCTGTCTAAAAAAAAAAATATATGCATAAACCTTACCAGAATTAAAGCAACCACAAATTTAACAACCACAAATTTAGGGGGGGTCCTTGCTTTAAGCCAAGAAGGCAGAGAAATGAAATGAAGGGGAAATCACAAGTGGTTATAACATATTGTCAAGGTGACATTTTTGTGAATATGGGGTATAAGTAGAAGAAAATAAAGGAAGATAAAGGAGAGATGAATGAAGAAAGGAGAAAAAAGGAGAGAAGGGAGGGAGGGAAGGATGGGGGAAGGAAGCAAAGAAGGAGGGAGGGAGGAAGGGAAGGAGGGAGGGAAGGAGAAAGGGAGGCGGGAAAGAAGAAGAGGGAATGATTTATGTACTACAAATGATAATATGTCATAAAGCAAGAATTATTATTAAATCACTTCCACATAATGAGTAGAAAGTAAGAGGGTGAGGAGTACTACAATGATTAAAACCACTAAGTTATGGAGATTTCATTCTGAGAGACAAGATCACACCATGTTGTATAATTCTCCAGTTGGCTAGAAATTTGAGAAGCATGGCTCTGTCCAGAAATTCATTACAGTCCATGGATGGGAAATGTCATAGCAAAAGAAAAATTGCCTAAAGAAAGAGTGGGTTTGGATTAAAATGTTTTAACCACTTAGCTTGTGTGTGTGTGTATGTGTGTGTGTGCAAGTTTCTCTCATGTGCCCATTTTATTTCTGCTGCTGCATATTATTTTATTGCATTGACATTTATACACTGGTAAAAATCAAAAGATGGTATATTTATTATTTTCGTCTGACTTCCAAATTCAATTAATTGCAACTGTGCATATGTTTCATATTTTTGAACTTTTCACATTATAATTGACCTCGTTACATATATAGAAATATTTAAATTTGTGTCTTCATTTCTGTGCTTATAACCTTTCCAATTAAACCTGAACATTTTCTAAATTTGTATTATTTGATGCATCCACTACACATATTGATGAAATATAATTTAAATATAAAGTGGCTTTTAAATTTTTATTTTTATTTTATGGTCCTTTCACTGCTAAAAAAAAATTTTACATTAATGCCATCATGAAATTCTGGGGGAACAAATATTGAAAGTAATTTCTCTCTGGATGCATGTTCTAAATGTTGAGATCCCAAATAATGCAAATCTGAATATTTTAAACAGCCCCATGCGAGTCCTCATGTTCTATTTTGAGAAATCTGATAGACAAGCTGGTAATTACACTGGACACGGGCTTTCAATCAACTCAGGCTGCAAGCTGTGCTTCAATGATTCTCCAAGCACCATGATAATTAATCATCGACTTTAATATAAGATAATACCCTCAAAGCCCCTGGAGACAGCTAAGTATACATCAACCTCTTCCAGGGACGGGCTCCTCACTTTGAGAGCGTAAACCTGTAATTGTTATCTTCTCGAAGTTTACAAGTGTGCCCTGTCAAAGGCCTCCCCCAAAGCAACATTTGATTTCTCCTTGGAGGAGACTCAGATTAATTACTGTTCATCGCCACCCCAATGAGTCATATCCCTAACCTGTAGGGAGAATCCATCAGTGGAATTGTAGTTACACATTCCATTGAAGCCACACTCAATTTGTGTAGACCAGGCTTAGCCTTTATCTTATCACAAGCTATCTGGCATAAAGATATTATTTAAAGTTATTCTTGATGTGGTGATGATGACAGAGAAAAATATATACAACTGATAAGAGCCCCAGGGTCTATGCTGTGAGGAACAAGGGGATTCTGAGAATGGGGTGTCTGGAACAACTGACATGCATCTTCATTAAACAATCATTATAATCACAAGTTTGAAGGTGTCCGTGCCTGAGCTCCAGTTAACTGATTGCTGTCATTTGCTAAGTGCTTTTTTTGCCTGAGTTCAGTGGACAGATGCTCCCCCACCTGGGACAAAAACAGGCTAATTTGCAAAATCCATTTTTAATAGCACATTTCTCTGTATGTCTGTAGTTATCTGTTTCTTTATTGGAACCCCAGCGTGCGAATGTAGGTCCTAGACAGCAAGATGAGAGAGAACACCCTGATTTAAAGTATTTTCAAATAAAACAGTCTATCAAATAGAGGAGATTTGGAAAGCAAATTTCATTATGAAACCCCACATTCTGAAAAGAATCACAGACACGGAGACACAGGTTTGCAAACCAATATCCAATCAGGACTGTATTCCAACAACTCATCTCCGACAAGTGTGAATTTGCAAGCTTGTGCCTCATCCCTCTCCCAGAATATAATTCTGCCAATTTGTCTGTGTAGCCTTGGGTGTCACCTACATCTACCTCATCCATCGAATAATAATTTTCTTCCCCAAAGTACCTATTATTTGTCAGGCTTTGTGGTGAGCAGTTTATATTTGCCACACACTTGGAAATGAAGATTGAAAAAAGTAGTGATGTCATTTTCACCATCTTGACCTCTGCAACATCCAGTGAGGGGGAGATAACAGGTATCATGCATACTCTATAAATGAGCAAGATATGTGTAGCTTCTGGATAGGTATGGAAGGAAGGAAGGGAGGGAAGGAGGAGGAAGAAAAAAGGAGGGAGGAAAAGAAAGAGAGAGAGAGAGAAGGAGGGAGGCAGAAAGAGGGAGGAAAGAAGAGAAGAAGAGACAGATGAAGGAAGGAAGGAGGAAAAAAGGATGGATAAAAGAAAACAGAAGGAAGGGAAAGAGAAAACGTGGGAGGAAAGGAGGGATGAAAGAAAGGAAGGAGGGAAGGGAAAATGAGGAAGGAAGGAAGGGAGGGAGGGAGGGGAGGGGGAGGAGGAGAAGGAGGAAAAGAAGAAGAAGGAGGAGGAGGAGGGAAGGAGGAGGAGGAAAGAGAAAGAAAGAAAGAAAAGAAAGAAAGAAAAGAAAAGAAAGAAAGGGAGAGAGGAAGGGAGGAAAGAGGGAAGAAGGAAGGAAATCAAAAGGAAGGAATGTCAAAAGAAAATGGAAGGAAGGAAAGAAGGAAGTTAAGGGGAGGGAAGAGAGGATGGGGAGGATGAAGAGAGGCCATAGGGAAGAGAGATATTTTTATATTACCAAAGGCTCACCTTGATTGTAAAACTGAGCCAAGATGGGAATTTTGGTTTCTTGTCTGCCATCAGTATGGTGTCCCCAAAGAAACAAAGAAATGGATAACAACAGACATACAGAGAAATGTGCTATTAAAAAGGGATTTTGCAAATTAGCCTGGTTTGGTTTAGGGTGGGGGAGCATCTGTTCTCTGAACTCAGGTAACAAAAGCACTTAGTAAATGACAGCAATTAGATAACTGAAGTTCAGGCATGGACACCTTCAAACCTGTGATTATAATGATTGTTTAATGAAGAGCCAGGAGAGAGCCACTCTGGCGTTCTGAAAGGAAAATGAGATACTCAAAATGACAAACCAGAGTGATAATCTATTAATGCGTTGACTTTCTCAGGAAGAGGAATCAAGTGATGCAGTGAATGGCATAGACAATCCTCACAGGGGAATGAGCTATAGTTGGCTACACATTTGAAGGACCAATGGAAAAATAAAGTAAAACGGAAGGTGGAGAGGTGGATGCTCTAGTTCTAACCTCTCTCTGTGACTAAGTAGCTTAGTGTCTTGTAGATTCCAGTACTTCCTTTAACATTTAGTAGGTCAACGCATGCATTTAGGAGAATTTACACAACTGTGAGATGCAAGTAAATAATTACGTCTCATGGTCCTTGTAATGTAGTCTTACTCCTAGAATTCCTTATTCCCCACCTTGTCTTTGCTATAATTTGCTACAGATGACACAGATTCATACACACATACATGCATGGTGACATTATTACCTTTTGGTATTTTTTTTTTGAGATGGTGTCTCACCCTGTCGCCCAGTCTTGAGTGCAGTGGCACGATCTCAGCTGACAGCAACCTCGGCCTCCCAGGTTCAAGCAATTCTCCTGTCTCAGCCTCCCGAGTAGCTGGGACTACAGGCACTCGCCACCACACCTAGTTAATTTTTGTATTTTTAGTAGAGATGGGGTTTTGCCATGTTGGCCAGGCTGGTCTCGAACTCCTGACCTCAGGTGATCACCTTGGCTTCCCAAAGTGCTGGGATTACAGGCGTGAGCCACCACTCCCAGCCAGATTGTTACATTTATAGAGCAGGTACATTGATTCACTTCGTCCCTTGATTTAACATTATTCCAAGCAGGGTATGGTGGCTCACACCTGTAATCTCAGAACTTTGGGAGGCTGATGTGGGAGGATCTTTTGAGCCCAGTAGTTTGAGACCAGCCTGGGCAGCATAGTGAGACCTCATCTGTGCAAAACATTAAAAAGATTAGCCAGGTGTGGTGTCATCTGCTTGTAGTTCCAGCTACTCACGAGGTTGAGACGGGAAAATCACTTGAGCCCAGGAGGTGGAGGCTGCAGTGAGCCGAGATCGTGCCACTGCACTCCAGCCTGGGTGACAGAGTGGATACTCCATCTCAAAAAAAAAAAAAAAAAGTTAAGCACAGAATTAGCACCTGACTCAGCAGTTTCACACCTAGGTATATACTTTCACAAATGAACAACAGAGATGCAAACAGATGAAAACATTATTCACAATAGTCAAAAGACAGAACCTATCCAAATGTCCATCAACCAACATGAACAAACAAAATGGAGTCTAGCCACACAATGGAATATATTATTCAGCCATAAAAATTAAAGAAGCTGACGCATGCCATGTTCTTCTACAACATGGAAGATCTTTGAAGATATTATGCTCAGCGAAGGGAACCAGACAAGAAGGAACACATATTGTATGATTTGGCTGATATGAAATATCTAGAGAAGGCAAATTCACAGGGACAGAAAGGAGATTGGTGGTTACTAGGGGATGAAGGAGAGAGGGAGGAAGTGGGAAGTTGTTGCATAATGGTATAGATTTTCTCTTTGGAGTAAGAAAATATTTTGGATATAGATAGAGGTGATATTTGCAAAACATTGTGAATATATTTAATACTACAGAATTGCACACTTTGGTTAAAATGGCAAGTTTCACATTATGTATGTTTTACCACCGTAAAAAGTAGTGGAAGAAAGTTAGCCCAGCCCTATTCAATTTTAGCAAAGAAGAAAACCCTAAAAGTCCTGACTTGACCACCACACAACCTATGCATGTAAGGAAATTGCACTTCTATCCCATAAATTTGTATAAATATATAAATAAATATTTTCAAAACAAAGTTTATTAGCAAATGTCTGTATCTCCAGCCACCCCCAACATACACATGCTAAAACTGTTTCATGAGAATTCCTGGGAAAATAATGAAACAGTTTTACTAAAATCTATCGCTCTCACAAAACCTTTAATCTTTGTTGAAGTTTTTTTTCTTGTTTTTTCTTAATTTTTAGCTGAACACGAATAAGTACGTGGAACCATCTGTTGCTTGAATGACCAACTCTTGTCTCCTGTACAATCCTTTGTAAAATTCTCAACTGTGTAACTCAGTGCGGAAGCAAAATATCACTAGCTAGGCTTACAATCATTGTGCTAGTTTTCAACTTAATTTCATGCCACACCAAAGGACTTGAGTAAAAAGTTCATGTGATAGCCTAACTATGTTTTAGGATGTCGTTTTGCAAATGCCCTGCAAAAAGTAAAAACAAAAATTTTTAAAAAGGCCGGGCACAGTGGCTCACACCTCTAATCCCAAAACTGGGAGGCCAAGGCAGGCAGGTCACTTGAGGCCAGGAATTCAAGAGCAGCCTGGACAACATGGCGAAACTCCATCTCTACTAAAAATACAAAAATTAGCCAGGCATGGTGGTGCATGCCCGTAATCCCAGCTACTTGGGAGGCTGAGGCAGGAGAATTGCTTGAACGCAGGAAGCAGGGGTTGCGGTGAGCCAAGAACCCACACTGCACTCCGGCCTGGGCGACAGAGCAAGACTCTGTCTCCAGATGAATAAATAAAGAAGGAAATAGGGCTTTGGTGTCCTAAGAAAAAGAACAAATAATTAAATAAAGGTGTTAATATGATAAGAAAGGTTTACTAATGTAAAACTAAAGACATCTACAGAAAGTATATAAACGCTCCTTTTTTCTCTGTTTCAATGACATATTTTTTTCTCTAACAATAATTTCAAGTCGTAGAGTGGATTCAGGATAACCTGAATTTTTGTGCCTTGTCCAACTCTAAACCTTGGGAGACTTTTACCAAGCTATTTAATGCATTTCTAGGTTTCAATGACATCGCTGAAAAGAGAGTGAATAATAATTGTTCAACCTATTTCACAGAGAGTTGTTGGGAAGGTCAAAAATGAGCATTTCATTATAGGTATTTTATAAACTATAAACTAGCATGAAATGGAAAATGTTCACAGTTAACAGCATAAAATTCAACCCAGAGGACAAAGAGTTTAAAAATTGAAGAATGAAATTTCTGGGAGAAAATGTGTCCCTGGCATAAAGGTGACATATTCTCTGGACTCAAACATGTCCAGGGGTGGGAAGGACAGTCGCTGATGCCAAGCACATTTTACCCTCATGATAAGCTCGGGACTTCCTCGGAACTATCCACAGCATTGGTCTTACCTGTGTGTGTCAGCTCTGCTAAAAGCAGGAGAGAGTGTCGGTTTTAGTAAAAACAGAGCTATGGTGTGAGGCTTATGAAACCTCTTGCCTGGAAGCCACTCCACCAGGCGTGTCCAATCTTTTGGCTTCCCTGGGCCACGTTGGAAGAAAAATTGTTTTGGGCCACACATAAAATATGCTAACACTCACGATAGCTGATGAGTTTTGTTAAAAATGCAAAAACATCTCATAATGTTTTAAGAAAGTTTGCAAATCCGTGTTGGGTCATATTCAAAGCTGTCCTGGGCCACATGCTGACCACAGGCCATGGATTAGACAAACTTGACCTATACCATTCCATATTCTTAAGGCAGAAGGAAACTCAACGGCCAGTGATGACCAGATATAATGAGGAAGAATGTAGGCTTTTATCTGTTGAATTCTGTTCCCCCCAAAAAGATATGTTGACATCTTAACCCCTTGGACACCAGAATGTACCCTTTTTTAGAGACAGGGTCCTTGCAGACATAAATAGTTAAGATGAAGTCATACTGGAGTAGGGTGAGACCTTAATCAAATATGAGTGGTATCCTAAGAAAATGTGGCATATATACACCATGGAATACTACTCACCCATGAAAATGACTGAACTAATGGCATTCACAGCAACCTGGAAGGAGTTGGAGACCATTATTCTAAGTGAAGTAACTCAGGAATGGAAAACCAAACATCCTATGTTCTCACTCATAAGTGGGAGCAAAGGCATAAGATGAGAATGCAAAGGCATAAGAATGACACAATGGACTTTGGGGACTCGGGGAAAGGGTGGGAGGGGAGTGAGGGATAAAAGACCACACATTGGGTGCAGTGGACACTTTTCAGGTGATAGATGCACCAAAATCTCAGAAATCACCACTGAAGAACTTATTCATGTAACTAAACACCACCTGTTCCCCAAGATGAGTGGTATCCTTAGAAGAAGAGAAAAGACAAAGAGACAGACACATACAAAAAGATCATGTGAAGACAGAGGCATAGATTGGAGTGACACAGCCACAAGCGAAGAAAAATCAAAGACTGCTGGCCACCTACAGAAGCTAAGAGAGAGGCAATGAAACAGATTATCCCCTAGAGCCTTCAGAGAGAGCATGACCCTGTCCACACCTTGATTCCGGAATTCTGACCTGAGAACTGTGAGAGAATACATGCCTGCTGTTTTAAGTCACCTGGTATGTGGTATTTCTTAGTTCAGCTCTGAGAACAAATATGAGATATTCACTTTTTATTGTAGGTTACTCGGAGATGCAGTAACTAATTCTCATCTAGAAATCGCAGGTCTGTATTGCGAGAAAGAGAGACTGTACTTTCCGCAAAAGATAGCCACAACGCCATGAGCACCTTGCAGCAGCACCTGGTCCAGATGAAATTCCCATTTGGTCCTGGCTCCTTTGAAGATATTGATGACATTATGCTAAGTAAAGGACGCCAGACACAACACTACAAATATTATGATTCCACTGCTATGCAGTATCTAGAATGGGCAAATTCATACAGACAGAAAGTAGAATGGTGGTTAGCAGAAGCTGGTGAAGTGGAGGGTGAGAAATGGGAACTTATTGTTTGCACTCTTATGAGTGCAAAGATTCAGCTTTGCAAGGTGAAAAGAGTTCTGGGGATGGATAGTGGTGATGGCTGCACAATATGAATGTACTGTACTTAATACCACCAAACTCTTAAAAATGGCTAAAATGGGCTGGGCATAGTGGCTCAAGGCTGTAGTCCCAGGACTTTGGGAGGCCGAGGGGGGTCGGATCACTGGAGGCCAGGAATTCGAGACCAGCCTGAACAACATGGTGAAACCGCATCTCTACTAAATATAGAAAAATTAGCCAGGCATGGTGGTGCATGCCTGTAATTCCAGTTACTTGGGAGGTTGAGAATGAGAATCGCTTGATCCCGGGAGGCAGAGGCTGCAGTGAGCCAAGATTGTGCCACTGCACTCCAGCCTGGGTGAGAGAGTGAGACTCTGTCTCAAAAAAGAAAAAAAGAAAAGAAAAAAAACCACCACCACCACCACCACCACCACCAACAACAACAACAACAACAACAAAATGCTAAAATGGTAAATTTTATTTAAGGTATATTTTACCATAATTAAAAAGTACTATGTTATTTTAAAAATTAAGGCTAACTTGGAATAGTAAAGATTATAGTGTCTTGATCTGTAATAACAGTGTCTTGAAAGGCATTCTTGGGGACTGTGGAGTCAGGCACCTTCCTCTTTGTTTTTTTGAGACAGGGTCTTACCCCTATCACCCAGGCTCTACTACAGCTCACTGCAACCTTGACTTCGTAGGCGTAGATGATTCTCCTACCTCAGCAGCTCCATCTTGAATAGGGGCTGGGTAAAATGTGGCTGAGACCTGCTGGGCTGCATTCCCTGGAGGTCTGGCATTCTTGATCACAGGATGAGATAGGAGGTCATCTCAAAATACAGGTTAGAAAGACCTTGCTGATAAAACAGGATGCGGTAAAGAAGCAGGCCAAAACCAAGATGATCACGAAAGTGACCTCTGGCCATCCTCACTGCTCATATAGGCTAATTATCCTGCATTAGCATGCTAAAAGACACTCCCACCAGCGCTGTGACAGTTTACAAATGCCAGGGCAATGTCAGGAAGTTCCCCTCTACTATATGGTGTAAAAAGGGAAGGAACCCTCAGTTCCTGGAATTGCCTACCCCTTTCCTGGAAAACTCATGAATAATCCACCCCTCATTTAGCATATAATCAAGAAATTACCATAAGTGTATCCAGTTGAGCAGCCCACACCACTGCTCTGCCTGTGGAGTAGCCATTCTTTATTCCTTTAGTTTCTGAATAAACTTGCTTTCACTTTACTCTATGGACTCGCCTGGAATTCTTTCTGGTGTGAAGTCCAAAACCCCTCTCTTGGGGTTTGGATTGGAACGCCTTTCTTGTAACAAAATCATCTCATCCAAAGCTTGTAGGTTAGGGGCTTTTCAAAGAGAGTTTAAGGGAACGGGTGGGGGGGTAGCAGGTAACAGGTGCTTGCTGCCAATTGATTAAGGTAATGATGAAATCTTAGGGGGTTGAAGCTGTCCTCCTGAAGGCTGAATTGCTTCTGGGTGGGGCCACAGGAGGGGGGTTGCTGGGTCCAGGTGGAGCCACGGGTATCAGACATGCAAAAAGACTGAAAAGTTATCTCAAAAGGCCAATCTTAGGTTCCACAATAGTGATGTTATTTACAAGAGTACTTGGGGAAGTTGCACATCTTACAACCTCTGGAATAACAGCTGGCAATCCTTGATGTCTGCGCCTTAGCCGGAATCAGGTTCTCCTCCTCCCTGCAGCCCAATGGCCTCCTATCAGCTTTACAACTGTGGTTGGGTTTCTGGGCAAGGCCTATTGTCACTTAAACTGTAGCCTAAATGTCTTCCGAAGTTCACGTGGCCCAATAGCACAGGAACAATTAAGGGAAAGGCAAGATGGGGGGTGGGTTAGCTCAGCTTACTGTTATAATTTTTATCACTGATGATTGAATTTTTGCAAACTCGATTTTTCTCACTGATAGAATTTTTGCAAACACACACTTGCCAACTCACATATACTCACAGGAACACAGACACACAAACATGCTCTCACACACCTGCACACAAACACACCATGCACAGAGTATTTTGCTACAACTTATTTTGGTCTCAGACTGATTTCGTTTTTTCCTGCTTTAGGGAGAGACTGCATTTAAAGCTGACTGTGAAATACAAGGGAATGTGCTCCTCCCTGAATTTCTTTTTTCTTTCTGTTTTTTTAAATTAACTACATGTAAGCTTAATTTTACAATTCTAAAGAGAGAGACACATGTTTGAGAACCTCGTATAAACAAAACGTGGTACATAGAAACAAACAAATAAAAATCCTAATATGTATTTCAGCATGTGCTTTGAAATCCTTTGACAAAATTGCAGAATTCTTTTAGGGGCTGAAACATTGATGTAATTCACAAACCACTGCAGTAGCCGGCTCTAATCCTCTCACAATTACTGTTAACACACTGGGTGAATACAAATTAGCAGATGAAAAAGATACCATGAAAACGTTTAAGTTAAACTTGGCCCTGGTGCTTCCTGTAGGGGATGCTCCTGCACTCCCTAGAATTACCAAGAAGATTCAAACAAACGTAAGTGAAGAGTTGGGGAAATAGGATGGCATTTCTGCCCTTGGTGATTCAGGTGACAACAATTAGAAGCATAATTAAGGATGCTATCTAGATTTTTATGGCATATATCTATTCAAGGCTTTGAAGTTAATAGTGTTTTAAAGGATATTCTCAGCTTTTCTGTTTGTTCCTGAAGCCTTTTTTTTTTTTTTTTTAGGAAGCCATAAGTTAAATATGGTATCACATTGATAATTATAGTGTCGGCTTCATTTTTAATCGTCCCCACAGTTGCCTTCTGGCATGTATAGTTTTGTGTGCTAACAAACATTCTAGGCCACTAATAATGAACTAGCTAGGTAAAAATGGAATTATTTCTTTAGAATTGGAAATAAAAGAAGGAAACGTAAAAATGCAGAATAAATAGGAAGGCTGTAAATTGGAATGTAAATTTAGGATATGGAAGGGGAACACGAACACTCAGTGCATTAATATGCATCTATGAACTTGAAAATTCTTCTCGAATGAGGTAAGCATTCTGTGAACTTACTTGATGGGGATAATTTTGTATCATTGAAATGATCTCCTTTGTTTCATGTGCGTCCGTGTGAAGAGACCACCAAACAGGCTTTGTGTGAGCAGCATGGCTGTTTATTTCACCTGGATGCAGGCGGGCTGAGTCCGAAAAGAGAGTCAGCAAAGGGAGATAGAGGTGGGGCCGTTTTATAGGATTTGGGTAGGTCAAGGAAAATTACAGTCAAAGGGGGGTTGTTCTCTGGCTGGCAGAGTGGGAGTCACAAGGTGCTCAGTAGGGGAGCTTTTGAGCCAGGAGAAGGAATTTCACAAGACAATGTCATCAGTTAAGGCAGGAACAGGCCATTTTCACTTCTTTTGTGGTGGAATGTCATCAGTTAAGGCAGGAACTGGCCATCTGGATGTGTACATGCAGGGCACAGGGGATATGATGGCTTAGCCTGGGCTCAGATGCCTGACATTCCTGTCTTCTTATATTAATAAGAAAAATAAAATGAAATAGTGGTAAAGTGTTGGGACGGCGAAAATTTTGGGGGGTGGTATGGAGAGAGAATGGGCGATGTTTCTCAGGGCTGCTTCGAGCGGGATTAGGGGCGGCGTGGGAACCTAGAGTGGAGAGATTAAGCTGAAGGAAGATTTTGTGGTAAGGGGTGATATTGTGGGGTTGCTAGAAGGAACATTTGTCATTTAGAATTATTGATGATGGCCTGGACACGGTTTTGTATGAATTGAAAAACTAAACGGAATAAGAGAAGGAGAAAAACAGGTATTAAAGGTCTAAGAATTGGGAGGACCTAGGACATCTGATTAGAGAGTGCCTAAGGAGATTCAGCATAGTCCTGCCAGCAAAGATTATTTACTTCAAGAGTTAAGAGTGGCAGTTTGGGGATAGCACGAGGAGATATCAGCTGTGCTGGCTTGGAGAAACAGTGTAAACCAGCAGTGTAAACAAGAGCAGGGCATGTATGAGTAGTTGAGAACGGTGAATAGGAGTATGGCTAGACAGAAAATAGTAGGGATGACAAGTTTTTGGGGGGCACAGTCTAAGTTGTTCTGGTGTCTGGAATGAGACTGGGGCCTAATAAAAAGGAGCATCTATACAGGAGCTTAAATGGGCTGTACCCTGTAGCATTCCGAGGTCAGGTCTGACTTCTGAGAAGAGAAAGTGGTAAAAGTATTGTCCAGTCCTTTTTAAGTTGGTGGCTGAGCTTGGTGAGGTGTGTTTTTAAAAGACCTTTAGTCTGTCACTGAATACTAAGAGCCTGAAAGAAATGCTTGGCTGATTTGACTAATAAAGGCTGGTCTGTTACCAGACTGTATAGAGGTGGGAAGGCTAAACTGAGGAATTATGTCTGACAGAAGGGAAGAAATGACTGCGGTGGCCATCTCAGACCCTGTGGAAAAGGACTCCACTTATCTAGTGAAAGTGTCTACCTAGACTAAGAGGTATTTTAGTTATCTGACTCGGGGCATGTTGAGTAAAGCTCATTTGCCAGTCCTGGGTGGGGGCAAATCCTCGAGCTTGATGTATAGGGAAGGGAGGGGACCTGAAGAATCCCTGAGGAGTAGTAGAATAGCAGATGGAACACTGAGAAGTTAGTTCCTTGAGGCTAGATTTCCACATTGGAAAGGAAATGAGAGGTTCTAAGAGGCGGGCTAGTGGCTTGTACTACAGCATAGCCTGCCTTTGCTGGTGTGTGGCGATTAGGCCTGGTGGAACTGCCATCAATAAATCAAGCGTGATCAGGGTGAGGAACAGGAAAGAAGGAAATATGGGGAAATGGGGTGAATGTCAGGTGGATCAGAGAGATGCAGTCATGAGGGTCAGGTGTGGTATCAGGAATAATGTGGGAGGCCGGATTGAAGTCCGAGGCAGGAACAATGGTAATTGTGGAGACTTAACAAAGAGTGAGTACAGCTGAAGGATCTGGGAAGCAGAACGTATATGCGTCAGGTGTGAGTAAGAAAATAGATTTTGGAAATTACGAGAGCTGTAGAGAGTGAGTTGAGCATAGTTTGTGAATTTTAGGGCCTCTAAAAGTATTAAAGCAGTGGCAGCCGCTGCACGCAGACATGAGGGCTAGGCTAAAACAGTAAGGTCAAGTTGTTTGGACAGAAAGGCTACAGGGTGCAGTCCTGGCTCTTGTGTAAGAATTCTGACCGCACTAACCATGCCTAGGAAGGAAAGGAGTTGTTGTTTTGTAAGGGGTTGAGGTTTGGGAGATTAATTGGACACGATCAGCAGGGAGAGCACGTGTTTTTATGAGAATTATGCCAGGATAGGTAACAGATGAGGATGAAATTTGGGCTTGACTGAAGTAATGGGAGCTGTCTGTGAAATCTTGCAGCAGTACAGCCCAGGTAATTTGCTGAGCCTAATGGGTGTCAGGGTCAGTCTAAGTGAAAGCAAAGAGAGGCTGGGACGAGGGGTGCAGGGGAATAGTGAAAAAAGCATCTTTAAGATCGAGAACGGAATAGTGAGTTGTGGAGGGAGGTATTGAGGATAGGAGGGTATATGGGTTGGGCTCCACGGGGTGGATAGGCAAGACAATTTGGTTGATAAGGTGCAGATTCTGAACTAATCTGTAAGACTTGTCCGGTTTTTGGACAGGTAAAATGGGGGAATTGTAAGGAGAGTTATAGGTTTTAGAAGCCCATGCTGTAGCAGGTGAGTGATAACAGGCTTTAATCCTTTTAAATCGCGCTGTGGGATGGGATATTGGCGTTGAGCAGGGTAAGGGTGATTAGGTTTTAATGGGATGGTAACGGGCATGTGATCGGTTGCCAGGGAAGCAGTAGAGATGTCCCATACTTGTGGGTTAAGGTGGGGGGATATGACAGGAAGACGCAAAGGAGGCTTTGGGTTGGGGAGAAGGGCGGCAATGAGATGCGGCTGTAGTCCAGGAATAGTCAGGGAAGCAGATAATTTGGTTAAAATATCTCGGCCTAATAAGGGAACTGGGCAGGTGGGGATGACTAAAAAAGAGTGCATAAAAGAGTGTTGTCCAAGTTGGCACCAGAGCGGGGGAGTTTTCTGGGGTTTAGAAGCCTGGCCGTCAATATCCACAACAGTTATGGAGGCAAGGGAAACAGGCCCTTGAAGGTAATGCGGAGTGGGTAGCCTCCGTATTGACTAAGGGGACGCACTTACGTTCCACTGTGAGAGTTACCCGAAGCTCAGCGTCCGTGATGGTCTACAGGGCTTCCGAGGTGATCGGGCAGCATCAGTCTTCAGCCGCTAAGCCGAGAAGGAGTCCGTCAGAGAGCCTTGGGCCGGAGTTCCAGGGGTCCTGGTAGTGGCTGCCAGGTGAGTTGAACAGTCCAATTTTCAGTGGGGTCCTGCACAGATGGGACGTGGCTTAGGAGGAATCCCGGGCTGCTGTCATTCCTTGGCCTGGTGGCCAGATTTCTGGCACTTGTAGCAAGCTCCTGGGGGAGGAGGTTCTGGAGGAACGCCTGGCTGCTGCGGTTTAGGCATTTGGAAGTTCTTGTGTGCTGGAGATGTGGCTGGGGTTTGTCTCACAGGGGAGGCAAGGAATTGCAACTTTTTTCTATTATTGTACACCTTGAAGGCGAGGTTAATTAAATCCTATTGTGGGGTTTGAGGGCTGGAATTTAATTTTTGGAGTTTTATTTAATGTCGGGAGCAGATTGGGTAATAAAATGTATACTGAGAATAAGACGGCCTTTTGAACTTTTAGGGTCTAGGGCTGTAAAGTGTCTCAGGGTTGCGCCAAACGAGTCATGAACTGGGCTGGATTTTTACATTTGATGAAAAAGAGCCTAAACGCTATCTGATTTGGGATAAAGAAAAAGGAGCATTAACCTTGACTATGCCTTTAGCTCCAGCCACCTTTTTAAGAGTAAATTGCTGGGCAGGTGGGGGAGGGCTAGTCACGGAAAGAAACTGAAGCCGGACCCGGTGTGAGGAGGGGAGGTGATAAAAGGATTACAGGGTGGAGGAGCGGAGGCTGAGGAAGAATTGGGACCTAGCTCGGCCTGGGGAGGAGCAGCCTGGGGAGGAGGGGAGAGGTCAGATGGGTCTGTAGAAAAGGAAGATTAGAAAGACTCAGTGACACTTGGGGTTGGGACTGAGGCGACAGGCAGGAGGGAAAGAAGGAAGATTTGGGACAAGTTGCATTGGGCACAGAGACTAGACAGGGACCGATGTGTAAAAGAATGCCTGGATATCAGGCACCTCAGACCATTTGCCCATTTTACGACAAGAATTATTTAGACCTTGCAGGATGGAAAAATTGAAAGTGCTGTTTTCTGGCTATTTGGAACTACTGTTGAGTTTGTATTGGGGTCAAGCGGCATTGCAGAAGAAAATAAGACATTTCGGTTTTAGGTCAGGTGTGAGTTGAAGAGGTTTTAAGTTTTTGAGAACACAGGCTAAGGGAGAAGAAGGAGGAATGGAGGGTGGAAAGTTGCCCATAGTGAAGGAAGAAAGTCTAGAGAAAAGAGAGAGTAGAGACACGGAGGGAAGGGGTTCGGGGGTTCTTGCCTTCCAGAAAAGTGGGAAAGGGGTTGGGGCATGGATATAAGGGGTTGGGGCGCAGAGATAAGAGGTTGGGGCATGGAAATAAGGGCTTGGGGCACAGATATAAGAGGTTGGGGCACAGAAATAAGGGATTGGGGTGTAGAGATATGAGGTTGGGGTAGTTGCCCCTCCTCTAGAAAAGTGGGACTTGCCGCTAAGGGTGAAGGACCAAGGCAGGCGTCCCTGCATGGTCTGACACCTTTGAAACCTGGGTAAATAATGAGAGAGGTGTCCCTGCAATGATTAAACACCAAGGGAAGGCTGCCTTCCCAGTCTGTGACTGGTGCCGGAGTTTTGGGTCCACGGATAAAACGTGTCTCCTGTGTCTCTACCAGAAAATGAAAGGAATTGAAATTAAAAGAAGGGAGAGATTGAAGTGTGGCACCAAGATTGAAAGGAGAAAGAGGTTGAGAGATAGTGAGGGAGGTTGGAGAAGAGAGTAAAAAGGGGCCACTTACTGGATTTGAAATTGGTGAGATGTTTCTTGGGCTGGTTGGTCTGAGGACCTGAGGTCGTAGGTGGATCTTTCTCATGGAGCAAAGAGCAGGAGGTCAGGGGATTGATCTCCCAAGGGAGGTCCCCAGATCCGAGTCACGGCACCAAATTTCATGCATGTCCCTGTGAAGAGACCACCAAACAGGCTTTGTGTGAGCAACATGGCTGTTTATTTCACCTGGGTGCAGGCAAGCTGAGTCCGAAAAGAGAGTCAGTGAAGGGAAAAAGGGGTGGGGCCATTTTATAGGATTTGGGTAGGTCAAGGAAAATTACAGTCAAAGGGGGGTTGTTCTATGGCGGGCAGAGTGGGGGTCACAAGGTGCTCAGTAGGGGAGCTTTTGGGCCAGGGGAAGGAATTTCACAAGACAATATCATCAGTTAAGGCAGGAACAGGCCATTTTCACTTCTTTTGTGGTGGAATATCATCACTTAAGGCAGGAACCGGCCATCTGGATGTGTACGTGCAGGCCACAGGGGATATGATGGCTTAGCTTGGGCTCAGAGGCCTGACACTTTGTACTATTCAGTTCTTGCTTTCCAATTACCTAGAATTTTTTGAAATATTATAAATTTTATGGACCAAGGTATGCTGCCATTGCAATTCAATCTGAGATTTTTTTGCTTATTGTATTATAAGCATTGTTTAAATCGTATTGTGTATGTATATATACAGACACACTGTAAAATACAATAAGCCAAATATATGTATGTGTATATATAATATACATATATGATATAAATATATGCATATAGAGGTATACACATATTTGTCATATATTTACATGTTTACGTATGTAAACTCATGAGTATATGCATAAGTAAATGATGCTTTTATAATGTTATGTAGTTCTTAGCTATAATAAAGGTAACTAGATGACAACTTTCTTTCTTTTTTTTTTTTTTTTGAGACAGAGTCTCACTCTGTTGTCCAGGCTGGAGTGCAGTGGCACAATCTCTGCTCACTGGAACCTCTGCCTCCTGGGTTCAAGTGATTCTCCTGCCTCAGACTCCCGAGTAGCTGGGACTACAGGTGTGTGCCACCATGCCCGGCTAATTTTTGTATTTTTGGTAGAGATGGGGTTTCACCATGTTAGCCAGGATGGTCTTGATCTCCTGACCTCGTGGTCTGCCCGCCTCAGCCTCCCAAAGTGCTGGGATTACAGGTGTGAGCCACTGCACCAGGTCCAACTTTCTTTTTTTATACCCAAAATTGCTTAGGTACTTTCACTACTAACAGACTAGAACCAAAAGATTATTTGCATTTCTACAATTCTTATATGGAGTACCTGTCCACTCTAGGAAAAAATGGTGGGTTTTTTTTTAACCAATAAAGAAACCATGAATATGACAGTACACTTGTTGAGCCAAGGTTGCATGCAGACATGGATATTCGACATTGGATGGAATTTGGGTTAAATCAAAATCTCAATGAGATGTTGGAATATGCTATAGTTTGGAAGGAACCCTACCCAAGAGGTAATTGCCCGGCAAGGTGTCAGAGCCCTAACATTGAAAAGTGGTCAGCTCTCAGGTAGTGGGGTAGGAAATAGAATTTACAGACAACAATATGGGCTTAAAAAAGAAAGTTTTATTGGATAGAAAGAATGATGCAGAAGAGTGCAGTGGGTGCCTCAGCAAGAGGTGACTGAGCTCGCCGTGTTGGATTTTCCTTATCTGTATTTAAGGACCTTAAAGCAGGAGCTGAAGGGTAATTTGAGGTCATGATAAATGATGACGTTTGTAGACATATTGGTGCCTTAATGTCAGCAAGGGTTGCACAATGAGTTATGACATGCATGCATTCTAGAGTAACTAGAAATTCTAGTTACTTATAATTTGGGGGGAAAAGAAGCCTGATACCCTATACCAGCTTTAGAGAATAGGGGAGTCTAATTACTTCTGAATTCCTCAGATAAGGAGTCTGGCCTCTGGATGGTCTGCTTGATGGCCACCAGGTTGTCTTTGGTCTCCTCAGTAATAATTAAGCTGGTCGTTTTAGGTAAGGTGCCCTGGGAAACAGTGTGGGGAGGAAACAGGGGGAAGTGAGGGATGTAGCTGGAGGAACACTAGCATAAAGGGAAGATGAAGATCTCAGCAAAGAAGAAATGATAGGTCAGAAAGAGCACAACACAGCAGCCTTACTTGGAGCCAGTAGACAAAAATTCTACTCTACAAAGTCATGGTTAGGGGAAAAAAAGAGTTGCGTTTGGCAATCTTACTTATATGCTTGCAAATTCAATGACGTTGACAGTTCTTATGCTATTTTCATTTGGACTAGCATTTCTCTAATACAGAATGTGAACATCATTTTGGTATATTGTTTACTCCAGGCTTTCTAGTATTGCTTTGGCTACCCTATTTCATTTTTATTCCCTTATATTATATTCTTTTTCCTGCTTATTTTTGGTTTAACTTGCTTTTCCTCTTCTGGTTTCTTAAAGTGAAAGCTAGGGCTCCTTGATTTAAAATCTTCATTCTTTTTTAATATAGTCATTCAGAGCCATAAATTTCTTAGTACAGGTTTAGTGTTATCCTGCAAATGTCATACATTGTGGTTTCATATTCATTTTGTTCAAATTACTTTCTGATTTATGATTTTTCTTTGACTCTTCCATTGATAATTTACAACTGTGCTATTCAGTTTCTAATATTTGGACATTTTCTAGACATGTTTTAATTATTGATTGTAATTTAATGCTATTGTGGTCAGAGAACATATGTTGTGTCATTTGGATTTTCTTCTAATTTTTTGAGATGTATGATATGGTGTAGCTCTGTATCCCCACCCAAATCTCACCTGGAATTGTAATCTCCACATGTCGAGGGAAGGACCTGGTGGGAGGTGATTGAATCATGGGGGCGGTTTCCCAAATGCTGTTCCCATGATAGTGAGGCAGTTCTCATGAGATCTAATGGTTTAAAAGTGGCAGTTTCCCCTGTGCATACTCTCTCTCTCCTGCCACCTTGTGAAGAAGGTGCCCTGCTTCCCCTTCCACCACGATTGTGAGTTTCCTGAGGCCTCCCCAGCCATGTGGAACTGTAAGTCAATTAAACTTCTTTCCTTATAAGTCACCTAGTCTCAAGTATTCTTCATAGCAGTATGAAAATGGACTAATACAATGTATTTTCAGGTCTAGAATGTAGTCTATCCTGGTAGACATGCCTGTGTCTATTTGATCACGTATGCATCTTAGAAGTTAACTCAAGAATACTTACAGGATACAAAAATATTCAACTCCAAACGGGTAAATTTTACAAGGTATGGCATCCAAAGAAAAACTTCTAACTATGGGAAACAGTATAAGAATGTAATAAATAAGATGAAGAAAAATCACTCAAAGTGGTCCCAGAAATGACACAGATGTTAGATTATGCAGTAACATTAAGCAGTTATTATAACTGTATTTCATGTGTTCATAAAGTTAGATAAAGACATCACAGATACATAAAAGGCCCAAATCAAACATCTGGATATAAAATCTACAATGTGTGAGATCAAAATTGCATTGTGCAGAATTAACAGGAGATTAGAATTTGCAGGAAAAATATGACTTATGAATTTAAAGACATAGCAATAAAAACGCTACCCCCCAAAAAAAAACAGAGAAGAGAGATTTAAAAAAATGAATAGAAGATCCACGAGTTGTGGGAAAATTTTATGTACCTTAATATACATGCAATTGGAATTCCTGAAAAAGAGAAATCACAGAAACCGTATTTGAAGACATAATGACAAAACATTTTCATATTTGATGTAAATTATAATCCCATAGATTCAAGAAGCTCAGCCAACTCAAAGCACCAAAATCACAAATAAAACTCCAACTTATAAAATTTGTAGATGATGCCAAAGCAGTATTTAGGAGAAATGCATATAGTACTCCATAATCAGAGTGCTGAAAAGTGATGATTCAAATAAAATCTTACAAGCATCCAGAGAGAAAAGACAGGTTACATACCGTATGTCAAAGTAATGATTACAGCAAATTTCATGTGAAAAATAATGCCCACAAGAAGACGGTGGAATGATCTTTAAATGAACTGGAGAGGGGTGAGAGTGTAAGGTAATCTGGAATCAAACAACTAGCAAAAATATTCTTTAAAATCAGAGAAGATGTAGACATGTTTAAAATACAAAAGCAGAAAGAATTGATTAGCACAGACCACACTGCAAGAAGTGGTAAGGGCATCCTTCAAACAGAAGGAAAATGATATCAGGTGTGGCTATGGAAATGTGGATTTATACAAGGAAATGACAAACACTAGAATTTGTGACTGCGTTAATAATGTGTGGGATCTTTTGCTTATTTAAATCTCTTTAAAAGATATTGATTGTTTAAACAAATATGACAACAATGCAGACATCATAAGTAAGTGCATACATGTTTTTCTTGTTACTAATCTCCATAAAGGATAATTGATAATTGATCCTTTAAGCAAATATGATCTGGTCTGGAGTTTATAACATATGTAATGTAAAATTAATGACATTATCACAAAGCTCAGGAAGAGAGAAATGCAAGTGTATTCTGTTAATCTTCTTATTAGATAAGTATACTCCAGTAATGTGAAGTGTGGCATCACTGGAAAATAGATAGGCTATGATGAGTTAATGATGTGTACCATGAACCCTAAAGCAACCACCACTATAACAATACAAAGAGTTACAACTAACAAACTTAAAAAGAGACAGAATAGAATTATAAAATTAATTCAATTGGTAGAAAAGAGCACAAATAGAAAAAAAGATAAAAAAATAAATGGGACAAAGAAATGGAAACCAAATAGGAGATGGTATTCCAAACTTTGCCATATAAATAATAACCTAAAATGTAAATGCTCTGAAAACACCAATAAAAAGCAGTTTTTCAAGTTGAATAAAAGGCAGGACCCAATGTATGCTGCCTAAAAGAAACACAATTTAAATCTAAAGGCCCAGGGTGATTAAAGGCAAAATGATAGAAAAAGTTATATCATGCTAGTCCTAATCAAATAAAATTTGGTGTGGCTATATTAATATAGCAAAAAGGATGTTTTACAATGAAGAATATCCTCAGTAATTAGGGTTATTTCTTAACAATAAAGGGGTCAGTTTAACAAAAGAACATAAAATCCTAAACTTTTATGCACCTAATAACAGAGCCTGAAAATGCACAAATCAAAAATTTATAGATGTACTAGGACAACCAGAGAAATTCACAACTTCAGTGGAAATTTTAAATAGCCTTACCTGAATAATGGACAGAAAAAGCAGATAGAAAAATCAGTAAGGAAAAAAGAGATTAGATTAACACTATCAATCAACTTGACTTTAATTAATATTGAGAGAAAATTCAACCCAATAATAGTTCTTTATAAGACAACAGAAAACATTTAGCCCGTTAGACCATAGTCTAGGCCATAAAACTTTTTATAATAAATTTAAAAGAATTCAGGTCATATCTATAACAATTTATTTTTAATAATGAAGAGGTTTCTGGAAGCTAATAGAATAATAAAATTCATTATTTAAATTTTTATAAAAGGCACTTGGCTAGCTGTTATTGTTTTCATACTTAATTTTACATTTCTAATTCTTACCATTTAAAAAAATTAAAAATTAGAGTTATTTATCAAATAATGTTAGGGTGCTTTATTTTTGTCTTTTATGTAATAAATATAAATTACTACTGCAGAATAAAAATTAGGTGAAATGCATGGGAATAGATTATTTTACTCTAGAATTCAATTCCTAAAGACTTTTTTATTTATTTTTTTTGTTCTTAAGATACAACATCTCAAGGGATTTCATTTTTAATTTCAGGCATGACAACAAGTTCTCTAGGCCTGATAAATGTCAGACTTCAAAGTACCCTGAATCGGAGCTGAGCTTGAGTAGTAAAGAAAACTGATTTGAGTTTGGGGGGTAGAGAACTGTATATTAACAAATCAGAGAAATATCTTACAAATTCTGATATGAAGAAGGAAGTGGATCAGAGCAGGGAAGCAAGGTCTGGAATAGTCTAGGTAGCAGAATAATCCCCCTTTGCCCCACCTTGGCAGGGTGCAAGATGTCAACCATTTTGGGGCTTTTATAATGTGTCATAGATGGAGAAACCTGTAGTCTTCAGAAATGATCTTGTAGGAGAAGGCCATTGCTGTATAGTTGTCTTATTAATCTCTTATCACATGAGATTTAGTAGCCAAGACAATATCCACATTTTTGAGCTCGACCGAGATCAAGCTCAAAATGAAAGAACTGAAGACATCAGTAGGAATTAATTGTGTTAGAGACTGGATATTATAGGAAAGTAGACATAATTCATCTTAACTGCTAGTGTTTGGGTTAAAGATGCAAATAAAATTGACCTCAGAAGACATCTGTTTTTTTTAAAACTGTCAATATGAAATAATGGTACTAACTAGATCACTCCCATTGTATGCTACATGGGAAAGCTGCAACTTTTCTACCTAAGACCAATCTAACATTATCTCTAAAATATAATTCTACACCTTTTTTTATTGCCACCTGGTCAAACTGTTATTGCCTCCTTAATATAGACATTAGGAAAGGAATGAGCATTCTGTTTACATGCATAGACTTACCGCTGATCTATGAGGCTTTTATAGATACCTTAACTCCAGATCTCCAGATAGAGAGATAATAAATATAATATATAAATATAAAATAGATATAATATATAACATATAAAATAAATTTTATATTTTACATGGATATGAATATATAATATATATTTTCCTAAATTTTTACATATATATGAATATATTTTTATATGTTATTATTTGTATAAAAATATTTGTATATCATATATTTTATAAAATTCGTATATAAACACATGTTCATATATTTAAATATTAAAATATAAATACATATGTAAATATACATATATTTATATATATATATATTTTTCTTCTAACATCCTTTAGGTTTTCATTGCATAAGTTGATGAAAAAAACCTTAAGATTATATATGTCGAAGTAGCAATTAAACAGTATTTTGCCTTAGATTATAGCTAAACAATTTCTTTTAATTCCTTTTTTCTTTTTTTAAATTTCAGTTTGACATAGTTGCCATTAAGCTTCGCAAGAACCGCAGTCACTTTGCCTGTCAGGCTGTTAGCACTCTGTTGCAACTGATATAAATGATGTGGCCAGACAATTTGCAGAAGTCAGGCAATTAATCAGAGAACTGAAAACATTTTTACTAAAAAAGTCAAGTAATTGAAGCATGTCTAAGAAGCTGTAACTTATCTATTGAGTCCTCAGAAAATATCTGGATATTCAATAAGTATGTCACATATATTCCCTCAAGTTTAAAACAACCGAGTAATTTCTATCTGGATATTTTAGTGTTGAGTCATAATCTGGTGGTTACACCCCTCAAAATTTTCCTCCTGCCTTTCCTTTTCCCAAAGGGAAGATTGAAAATAGGAATGAATTCAAAACAGAAAGAATTACATTTTCTTTTGAAAACAAAATAAACTAACATCTTTTACGGAGGGTCCATGGTTTTCCTTGTAATTTTCCTTGAGGGAGAAATAAAAATCTGAGTTTGCATTTCAAATGATACAAAAATATATGAGTTCTCATATGAAGACTAAATGCATATGGGTTTATTGATTTTTCCTTTACATTAGAAATAGCACATTTGAGAAAAGAACATTTTAGAAGGCTTTCTTAGAGTAAATAAATAAGTCGGATTGAAGAGAGGCTTTTACAAACTGTTAAATGCCATTGTTCTCCTTAAAAATTATCCAGAGTTTATGGAAAAGCAGAATGACCCCAAAGGGTGCGTGAGAACATTTTTGAGAGTGTGCTCATAGACACCTGTTGCCAGAAGTAGATGGGATTGGGTACCTTCCTAAGTACAGGGAGTGTGTCCAAGTACCACAAGGCACATTGAACTGCACCTGCACCTTCTGGGTCGTTACCTGTTCTGTGATCAAGGAGCAACTAGGGGTCATTTGACTTGGCTTGAAGCAGAGAGTCATAGCAGGGCTTCCTTGGTTGCCACAGCCTTGTCCTTTTTTTGGATGTCTTTCTCCAGGGTTTAAACCTGATAGCTTCTTAAAGGAGGCACTGCAGAGAGAAAGCAAAAGTCCTGCCATTAGTGATAGTGCTTAAATCACTGAAACCAAATCTGCAGCATTAAGCGATCTTGAAAAATATTATATCCATAAAATATTTTAGGAAGCGCCCAGCTACATGATTAGGCTATTTTACCAGGTCATTTAACACATGTCTATTTGAGATTTGTATTTGGTGCTTCTGTATTTAATGATGGTCAGGAAAGCAAAGACCAAGGACCCAGAAAATGGAGAGTTTGAGGGCAGAATAGTAAGAAATGTTTTTTGCCTTTAATTTCAGTTACAGAAGATATATTTATAAAGTCACTGAAGTGTAAATTAGCTTCCCATAAACATGTTCTGAATGACCAGTTCGTGGAATTGGACTTGTCTATTTGCCCTTCTATATGTAAATGGTTTTAAATGTCTCCAAATATCACCACCATTCTTGTTATGTTCAAATCCTATGGCCAGGATGGGCCCTTTTTATGAGATTTTTTTTTTCCTCTGATAATCAAGAAATTGTTATTAAGCAGATTTCCTCTTGCTAATTATATAGTTGTCAGTTTCTCTTCATTCATAACATTTTCAATCGTAAAATTAATAGTGTGTCTTCACCTGTTAATACAATAGAACACATCAGCAGTGAGTAATTCTGGTTTTTCCTTTTCTGTGTTTGGGGTTGCATGCCTCCATGAACAGCCGCAGAAAATATTGTGTTTTGCTTTAATAAATAAGCAGCGTTGTGATGTAGGTAATGTGATGTTTTGGCTGTTGGCTAACTGGAACATTTGCATTTAGAGGCTGTGGACAAAGGCTACCACGTTTTGTGTTCATGACTCATAAATGACAGCAGCGTCAGGGAAGGACTTGTCTGCTGTGGTGGGGCAGGCATTGCCCTGGGGTCTGAGCTCTGCTAGCGTGCACAGGGACAGGCTATCCTGGGTGAGCAGCAGAGTAAAGCAGCCAGAATCAAGGACCCGCTGGACATCAAAGCCCCATATAGACAGCAGGGTCACTGCAGAAATGTATCAGCAGGATGAGGGGAGGAAAGAGGGATGAGTCAGGCTTGCTGCTTCCTAGAGGAGCAAAAAGAGCTCCTGTCCAGGAGGAAACCTGCACTCATCTAGGATTCCATCTTAACTGTGAACCTCGGGGAGCCCTGCCTTGTGGTCCATCCATGTCACTGTCACCATGCCTGAATATTTCCTAGGCACGATTGGTTTAGCCTCTACTGCAATACCCTGCAACATGACCTTATACCTCAACTGCTATGAGCAGCCTCAGGAGAAAAACCCTAGTCTTTACTCTTCTGTGTGTCCTCTTTATCACTTGGCACAATCACAGTAAAAGATTAATGCATGTGTTTTAGAGAAACGGGTTTTGGGAAGGCAGGTGCACATTTATGGAGGCAATATGAGTACTCAGAGACCAGAGTTGGGATTGAGAGGGTCTTGCACATGAAAATGATGAGGAATATACGTCTATGTCAGAAAAGCGGTGGGAGGGCAGATAATGTCAAATTTAAATAGAAGAGCAACAAAACTAAGTTTCCTTTTAGCTCATGTTGGTGGTGCCTCCTTCTAGATTCCATCTGTGATGTTTCACGGTCATGTTGGACACCATTTTGGGGAAGATCATGGATTACACTTATGAGAATCTTACCTTTGTTCTGCAAGTTTCCAGCAGGAAAACATTGGGTTGGACTCAAGATATGGCTTGGGTGAGATTGAAGGAGCAAATTGAAGATGGATCTTTGTCCTTCCATAATGTGACTGTGTGGCCAAATTGAGAGGATGTGCTAGGACTGTGGATAGAGCATATGTGTACAAACACATCATAATATCTGGAGGAGGCTTTCATATCTCTTTGAAATTTGTCAAGATCAACGGAAGGGGATTTCAAATTCCATGGGGAACAGATATGGCAGAGAACATTCATTTGCATGAGTAGATTTAGGTAAAACTACTTTGAAAAATCCAATCTAACACATTTATATTTTTAAAGCACTATTTAAAGTACAATAAAAATGAAATACAATGAATGATTTCTCCAGTGAAAGAAATCATTTCACTGGGGCCACTCAGTATTTATCTGTTTATTTTTAATTTTTATTTTTTGTTGACATGCGATCTCCCTATGTTGTCCAGGCTGGTCTCAAACTCTTGAGCTTGAGCGATCCTCTATTATTTATTATTATTATTATTATTCTTTTAGAGACAGGATCTTGCCCTGTCACCCAGGCTGGAGTGCAGTGGTGCAATCATAGGTCACTGCGACCTCAAATTCCTGGGTTCAAGTGATCTTCCTCCTGCCTCACCAGCCAGTATTTTAAACAGAGACCTTGTATCTGGAGATTTTCAACTCTAAAATCACACAGTCCTGCTGAGAGGTTCAAAGTGCATGCTGGGACTAGCAAGAATCAAAATTAAATTGGAATTTAAAAGAAACTGCTCCTAGTACAAAATCTGGTATCTGAGTCATTTCCACACCCTATATTTTTTGTTATAGGTCAAATAATAATGATCTAGTATAGGTTGGAAAATATTATAATAATTTACACACAGGTTCATATTATTACTAGCAAGTAATTATTTGCAATTGATCTAATGGTCACTAATCTTTGCTTCTATTTAATCATAAAAATATTAACAGTAAATTTGCTCATGATTTTTTTTTCTTCTGTGGTAATTATCCATTTCTTTCACATTACTTGCTTTAATATGTTCAGATTCTACCCTTCTTCCCTGAAGAACTTCATGGTTTTTCTGGCTTTAGATTTGAAAAGTCAGAGAATGAATTAAAAAAAATGTTAAAATAATATAAGCTCTTCCTAAGGCCTCCAGCCAATTAGACATGCAGTCCCTGGAAAATAAAAAGGACAAGTCAGCCAGAGGACGTTTGTTTTTGTATGCAAGTCTGTAAAGTGATCACTTTAATTTTTAGGGCTACCCGACCGTGTCTATCCATAACAAATGAACTACAATGCTTGCAGTGTGTGCATTTTTCCCCCAAAATCACTTTCAGAGGTTGAGCAATTTGGAGCATTTAGGCATACCTTTTGTTTCTTTTGCCTTGTTTTGTTTCACTTTCTGGGGTTCCTCTCCTTGTCATTTCAACATAGATCCTAATCCCTTGAATATATTTTCTGATGGTGGTCTTTAATGGATATTTTATTCTATTTTTTGAATTATCTATTTTTTTTAGAGACACAGTCTCACTCTGTCACCCAGGCTGGAGTGCAGTGATGTGATCATAGCTCAATGCAGCCCCCACCTCCTGGGCTCAAGCGATCCTTCCACCTTAGCCTCCTAAGTAGCTGGAACTACAGGTGCATGCTGCTATTCCTGGCTACATTTTTTTTTTTTTAAAGATAGGGTCTGTCTGTATGGCTCAGGCTAGTCTCCAACTCCTGGCCTCAAGCCATCCTCCCACCTCAGCCTCCCAGAGTGCCTGGATTACAGACGTGAGCTATCACTTCTGGCTGGCCAATAGGAGGTTTTTTCTAGAAGAAAAGGCTACATATGAAAAGATACAATATTCAATGCATATACCAACAGAATGAGCCCAGATACTGCAAGGACAAGGGACTGATTAACTACCCAGTGAAAAGGGCTTTCTGTTCCACCTCCTAGGGGAACTGTAGCTTATGAGCACTCCAGGGAGATGAATCACATAAGTGGTGTGCAAAGGCACGGAGCAGAATCATCCATCAAACAGCGGGTGTCCTGAACAAAGTGCTGGAGTGCTTAAGCTGCTGGCCACTTCTCCAGTGATCAGTTCTTCAAAAGTGGAGAGGACAAGAAGTAAAAACAAAATTGGGTGATGCAGGGCACAATGAATGGGTGTTCATGGGATGAAGCAGTTGAGGGTGGCTTTATCCTGGGGCAGCCTTGAGTGGCTTTACAGGTTAAGAGACGGCAAAGATAACACTTGGTTTTGTTTCTCTCCCACCGTGGCTGTGGTATGACATAGTGACTCCTCCTTACCTGTCCACTCAGATTGGGAGATACATACTTTTCTTAGTAAAACCCAGGTGGCATAGAAGTTTGGAGCTTGAGAGAAGCTGGGAAAAAATAAACACAAACCGATGCACCTCTGACAATTTATTCTTCCACATGCGCAGTGCCCTCCTTAGCCTTGGGAATTGAGCACAGGCAGTGTGTTCAGCAAGTTGTATGCGTGCCCATCTGAGGCTTTCTTTCCTTTTCTGGTGGAGTGCCCCTGGAAGGTCACACTCTGCCATTTTGTCTCTTATGGCACATGGCTGGGAAGTTGCATCTCCTTGGTGCTTGCATTCAATTGACAGTTTAGTGCAACGGGTGTGGACAGTTAGAAAATGGCCTCTTCCTGGTGCCGGCTGCCAATTTATCCCTTTTAGAGAGGCAATATGATAATTGTCACACCATCACCCGATTCTTGCCTGACATTCTTGATGGGTGGGGGAAGAGCCCTCTCCTGCTCTGCTCATGCCTGTCTAACTACCTGTAACAGGACAGGAAAGATGGAAGAGCTAATAAAGGGAATTTTTAGCAAATTTGGTGACTGATGCTTCATTTCACTGAGACTTGGAAACTTACAAACTGTTTCTCACAACTGCACATTTGTGGATGAAAAGGCAAAATGTACAAGCATTGATTTTTAAGCCCCCAACATTCATTTGCTAAACTGGCCCCTAAATGTATAAACTCCCTCAACATTTTCTGTTTGTCCCTGAGAGCTTACAGAATTCTACAACTTCAAAAAGATGCTAATGTACTTGCCTGAACTCAATAAGACATGTATGGAGTTGATCACCAAAGTAGTATGCGTTGGAGGTAGAACTAAAATACTTTGAAGCAATACACAAATATTCTAGAAATGAAGTTTGTCTCAGTTTTGGATTAGGAGAGAAAATAGGATCCTCTAAATGGAGCAAGAAAAATCATTGATAATATTTAATTCTCATATCGCAAAATATGCTGTAAATTAGAAATCAAATGGAACTTAAGGGAGTAAAAGAACATAAAAAAGAGGGTAAACACTGCCTTAAATGGAAGCACATTATCTTTTTTTTTTTTTAACCTTTATTTTATCTTCAGAGACAGTGTCTCACTTTGCTGCCCAGGCTGGAGGGCAGTGGCAAGATCTTAGCTCACCACTACAGCCTCCAATTTCTGGTGTCAAGCAATCCTCCCACCTCAGCTCCCTTAGTAGCTGGGCCTACAGATGGCCACCACCATGCCTGCCTAATTTTTTATTTTTTATTTTTGTAGAGAAAGGATCTCAAAATGTTACCCAGGTTGGTCTTGAACTCCTGGGTTCAAGCAATCCTCCCACGTTGGTCTCCCAAAGTGATGAGATTAGAGGTGTGAGCTTCATCACACTCAGCCACATTATCTTTAAATTAGAAATGAGATGAGGATATGTGCCAGATAATATTTTACAAGTTTGGCAAATAGAAACAAATCAGCCGATAGTCAAGCCTAAGTTCTGATGTGAATCCACAGTATCCCTGATGAATTCTGAGTGAGAAGAGTGAATCAGTGCAACCACTTTGGAAAACAGTTTAATATGATCTGTAAAGCTAAACATCCCCAGAGCCTGTAGCTAACCACAGCACTCCTAGGTGTATACCCAATAGAAATTGAAACATATACAGTAGCCAATGGAAAAAATGTAGAACAATGCCTATAGCAGCATGGCTCACAAACAAACTCTAGAGACCATGCAGGTCACCTCTGATAATAGCACATGTGTCTTCACATAACAGATCTTCACGTGCCACTCATTATCACACATAGCATAGCACTGTGGAAAACGCTGCAGTGGTTTTACTCAAATCATGAGCTCAACAAGATTCCAAACTGAGGTTTACTTTTTTTTTTTTTTTTTTGCAAAATTTAAGGCAATAAGAATAAAAGCATATGCACCTTTAAAAATATATGCCAGTCAAACAAAGCCTCATTTGAGAAAGAAAGGAAGGAAGAATATCCTAAACATAAGATTCATGATTTTTATGGACTGAATGTTTGTGTCACTCCTAAAATCCATCTGCTGAAGTCCTAAACCCCAAGGTGATAGTACAGACAATTGGAAATCAGGATGATTTGACTTATGATGGTATGAAAGTGATCACATTTAGTAGAAAATGTACTTCAAGTATCCGTACATACTGCATCTTTCACTTTTAGTAGAGGATTCAAAAAATTACAGGAGATTTTCAGTTCTTTAATAAATAATAGGCATTGGATTAGAGGATCGTGCCCACGTATAGGCTAATATAAGTGTTCTGAGCATGTTTAAGGTAGGCTGGGCTCAGCTTTGACGTTTGGTAGGTGAGGTATATTAAATACATTTTTTATTTACAATATTTTCAACTTATGATGGGTTTATTTGGATGTAACCTCATGTTAGTCAAGGAGCATCTATATTAGAAGGTGGGGCCTTTGAGAGGTTATAAGATCATGAAGGTGGAGCCCTCATGAATGGGATGAGTGCCCTTATTAAGGAGACCCCAGATTGCTCATTGGCCCTCTTTCTGCTATATAAGGACACAATTACAACGAGCAGATGCCAGTCTGCAACCAGGAAGAATCCAGGAGGATCCTCCCCAGAATCCTACCATGTTGGAAACCTGATCCTAGCCTCCAGCCTCCAGAACAGTGAGCAATAAATGTCTGTTGTTTATAAGCCACCTGTATTAATCTGTTTTCACACACAGCTATAAAGATACAACCCGAGACTGGGTAATTTATAAAGAAAGGAAGTGTAATTGACCCAGTTCCACATGGCTGGGGAGGTCTCAGGAAACTTACAGTGACGGTGGAAGGGGAAGCAGGCATGTCTTACTTGGTGGCAGGAGAGAGAGGGAGAGAGTGGAAGGGGAAGAGCCTCTTAAAAAACCATCAGATCTCGTGAGAACTTACTACCATGAGAACAGCATGGGGAAAACCAGCCCCACGATCTAATCACATCCCATCAAGTCCCTCCCTTGACATGTAGGGATTACAATTCAAGATGAGATTTGGTTGGGGACACAGAGCCAAACCATATCACCACCCAAGTCCATGATATTTTATTATAGCAGCTCAAATGAATTAAGACAATCATGATGATTAACTTAGAAGGGAAAGATGGGTTAGTGAGGAGATCATTGAATAATGTATTGTCATGGTACCGACTTTTGTTTGGTGTGGTGGTTTGTAGATGCTTGCTGCATTGTATGCAATATCAAATTAAATAACTAAATGAAACTCGATGAAAGGCACCATCCGAGGGCCAGTAATCAGAGTGCATGACCCAGATATTATGATGCATCAAATTCTGCCGTCCATGTGCCAATATAAACCAGATGTAGCAGTTTGCCAGAGAAACATCGTGAAGAAGTTTATTCTGGGAGGATGAGCAATGGAGACAATGTGCATAGGTACCCAAAGCATGAGCACCCTATGCAGGGTTTGCTAAGTATGCTTGCGAGTGATGCCTCTGTAAGTTTGTGTGCACAAGAGGCCAAGAGCTTCTCAGGCCAGAGAGCAGGGTCTTAATGGTGTACTCTGTGAATTTTTACGATAAACAAAGGAAACGGGAATTAAAGACAAAAATAGGGAATAGGGTATTGCTTTCCTAAAAACCACTTTCTGGGAACTGTATCAAAAATTCTTTTTTTTTTCACTTCTTGAGACAAGGTCTCACTCTGTCACCCTGGTTGGAGTGCAGTGGTGCAATCACAGCTCACTGTAGTCTCCACCTCTCTAGCTCAAGCGACCACCGCAACCGGCTATTTTCTTGAATATTTATTTATTTACTTTTGTAGAGATGAGGTCTCGCTTTGTTGCTCAGTCTGGTCTTGAACTCCTGGGCTCAAGTGATCCTTCCACCTCAGCCTCCCAAAGTGCTAGTAGTCCAGGCATGAGCCACCACACCCAATCCATTTAAAAAATGGTTAATGTAGCAATTTGTTTATTGTGCTGAGAGCAGCAATGACATATGCTTGGATTTCGGGAATACAGATATGTTTCCTGTCAAGTAAAGAATCATGAAGGAGGGTTTTCAGTTCTTAGCCCTAACACACATCCATCAGCATACAGAAGACACATACAATTTATTTTGGGTGAATATTAAGTCTCTTATTTTTACTCCTATACACATACATGAGAAAGCTGGTTTCAAAAAATTAGGTAAAGTTGCCCAGTCAATCATGTATGCATCTGCATGTCTATATTAGTCTTCCCCAAAATAAAAAAAAAATATAGTTTTTTTTTTTCTAAATGCTTTTCCAGTTTATCACTCTGAAACCACATTTGACTAACATAACTTGGGGTTGGTGAATATTTTCTGAAAGATATACATTTTTACATGTTTATTTTCTTTTTTAAATAGACAAAGAAAATTTCATATATTTACCATGGATGACATGATGGTTCGAAGTATATGTACAATGTGGAATAACTGAATTTAGCTCATTAACAAATGTACTACCTCACATAGTTATAATTTTTATGGTGAGAAAACTTTATAGCCACTCTCTTAGCATTTTTCAAGAATACAACATATTATTACATGTAGCCACCACATTGTACAATAGATCTCTTGAACTCATTCCTCCTGTCTAATTGAAATTTTGTATCCTTTGGCCAACATCTCCCTAACCCCCCACATCCGCTGCTAACCACCATTCTACCCTCTACTTCTGTGATATAAAGATTTTTAGATTCTACTTATGAATGAGACCATACGCCGTTTGTTTTTCTGTGCCTGGCTTAAAATAATAGGTGTCTTGGGCTTACAAACTAAGAAACAGCAAAGACATGAATTCTGTGGTTTCCACACGCTTATTTTTGTATACATTCAGTTAGTCCAAAATGCTGAGATGATTTAATTAAGTTAAAGTATACCCAGAAATTAGAAATCCCTTTGGTCAATATAGACTACTGAAAGTTGTTGGGGTTATGGCATGTTTGTGTGTGAGTTTGTGTGCACCAGAGGCCAAGAGCTTCTAAATGAAAGGAACTAGTGCTATTTCCAAACAAACTCATATGTTGAGTATTTAACACAAATATCTTAATATGTGGCAGTTTGAGACTAATGAAAATGTAAATCACATATATTTTCAATCAAAGCTGGTAATGAATAGTTTTGTTTCTTGTTTTTTTTTAATCTACGTAAATGTCTGTACCAAATCTTACCTCTCTTAAGGAACACACTTTTTCTTCATGCCTCAGCTTGGACTGAAAGTGATCTAACCTGCCCACTCTCAGATACATTGGCTACAAGAGATAAACAATAATATTGAATAGAAAACTCAAATTAGGAGGGCCCTGAATGTTGAGGAGGCTATTGTTGACTCCTAAGACACAAGATGCAGGCCATGCCCTCTCCTCCTTCTCTAATTTCTACCCAGCAGACCCGAGCACACACATCGTCTGGTTGACGGTAAAAAATTTATCATCTGCCTTCTGGAAAAGTTTTTCGCAATGTAGTGTTCACTACATCATTTGGGAAGTTTGCTAAAATAAAGATCCTTGCATTCTACACCAAGAGAATTAGTTCTTTGATGATGGGTGAGTAATGCTCCTAAAAAATCTGGTACTTCAACAAGCACTGCAGGTAAACCTCATTCAGATAAAATACATGAAGACACCCCGCATTCAAAACAGAGGCTTTAGAGCCTTCAAATGCTTATGCGTCTAGAATGTTCAGCAAGTGACTCTCTTTATTCACTGAGCTTGGCTAACGTCCTAGTGTGTTTTGTGTTGCTGTGGAAGAATATCTGAGTCTGGGTAATTGATAAAAAATTTATTTGGCTCATGATACTACTGGCTGGAAGACTGTGCACCTGGTGAGGGCCTAAGACTGTTTCTGTTCATGGCAGAAGGGGAGATGGTTTGTGCAGAGATCACGTGGTGAGACAGGAAGCAAGAGAGAGAGCAAGTGAGCTGCCAAGCTCTTTTAAAGAACCAGCTCTTGCAGAAACTAATAGAACTCACCCATTACTGCAAGGATGGCATGAAGACATGCAAGAGGAATCCAATCCCAGGACCCAAACACCTCCCATTAGGCTCCACCTCCAACATTGGGGATCCAATTTCAACACGAGGTTTGGGAAGATAAACATCCAAACTATAGCAACCAACCTTCCAGCTGAGTGGGTAGCAAGAATGGAAATGCTGAGGAGATTGATGGGGACTGCTGATAAAATAAAGGAGCAATGTAAAAGGATGAGGGGGCTGGGTGGTTCTTGATCCAAGAAAAGGCTTACCTAATTTCTCCCTATAATTAGGACTAATATTGGAAAGTGCGTGGTATGCAAAGAGTACACAGTGATTTGTAAAAGCTTGTGGATTCTCCAAGACAAAGATACATTTTCCAATAATTAGAAAGTCCTCTCTCATGAGCGCACTTCCCCATCGGGGGTGGTTCCATAGGGATCCCAGTTTTGGCATGCTTTATCAGGCCACATTAGGTCTCCACCATTCAAACTGATGTGTATATCTGATCTGAGGTTTTGAACAGAGTTAACGGTCAGAGATTGTGCATTTCTTTTCTATAAGGAAACATTTCATAAGGTCTGAGGTCACTATTTTGCCATTAGCAAATGCCTATTAATGCCCTTGCAAGCATTTTAATTTTTACTTTGTGGTGTATGCCATTCTCTTTGGCAGACACTGAAAAAGGAGAGAATTTTAAATGCTGTTTTGGGTCTGATGTGCATGCCATCATTTGCATAGGCTATAATTAAGCTAGTACAGAATTCTCTTGGTTTTGAGCTGCCAGGTTTTATTGCTTGCTCTTTCTTTCTTTCTTTCTTTCTTTCTTTCTTTCTTTCTTTCTTTCTTCCTTCCTTCCTTCCTTCCTTCCTTCCTTCCTTCCTTCCTTCCTTCCTTTCTCTATTTTTCTTTCTTTCTTCTTGCTTTTCTTTCTTTCTTTTTTTTTTTTTTTGGCATGGAGTCTCGCTCTGTCACCCAGGCTAGAGAGCAGTGGCGCTTTCTCGGCTCACTGCAAGTTCCGCCTCCCAGGTTCACGCCATTCTCCTGCCACAGCCTCCTGAGTAGCTGAGACTACAGGCGACCGCTACCACGCCCACTAATTTTTTTGTATTTTTAGTAGAAACAGGGTTTCACTGTGTTAGCCAGGATGGTCTTGATCTCCTGACCTCATGATCTGTCTGCCTCAGCTTCCCAAAGTGCTGGGATTACAGGCGTGAGCCACCGCGCACGGCCAGGTTTTATTGTTTCTAAGTTCCACTTTTGTATAAAAATGAATGACACCTATGCCTTTTGAGATGTAACTCCCAGGAAACACACACACACAAACACATACACACGCACTCCACCCTCTTTGACAGATGAAAACAGAAATTAAGAAACGTGAAAGACTAAGCATTCATTTGAAAAAAAATAATGTGAGATTCTGAGATGTCTTTAATTAGAAAATATAAACAAATCAACTGATCCCCCATTGCCAGTCATGAGGGCAATTAATGTAATAGATTCAATAAGTACAATATCACATAAACACCCCCATCTCCTAGACAACTTGGTGTTTTGTCTTTGAGTCTTCAGCAACTAACACAATATCATTGAAATTATTTGATGAATGAATTAATTTATTTCAAGTTGTGATTAGGTCCTTACTATCATTTTTAAATGAGTGCATAGTATATTATATATCATTTATAAGGACTTTATTTTCTTAGATATGTGTTAGGTTCAGAGCATAATTGAGTGGATGGTCCAGAGAGATCCCATATATCTCCTGCCCTCACACATGCCCTGCCTCCCCCATTATCAACATCCCCCACCAGAGTGGCACATTTGGTACAGTTGATGAACCTATATTGACACATCATTGTCCCTCAATGTCCATAGTTTACATGAGGGTTCACTCTTAGTGTTGTACAGAATGTGGGTTTGGACCAATGTATAATGACATGGATCCACCATTACAGTGTCATATTTGTAGGGCCACGTAATTACAGTGTGATTATACTCTTGGGACTGTACAGCACTTTCGTTCATGGGGATTTATTTTTCAGTTGAATTCCTACTACTTTCAAACACAGATTATATTTGTCTGATATTCTAACTGGTTTAGAAATCTTCGGTCTCCATATCAAAAGCTCCCCAAACTGTGCTCTTCTTCTTCATTCTTTCTTTCTAAAAAGCTAGAAAATAGCATCACTCCCTTCAGAAGTGTCTAATAATGGAGATATCTGCCCAGGAAAACTTTTTGTGTCAACTGTCAAATAAAAGATGTAGCAGTTTACTCTGATGCAGTGATGATGTATTAAACTGTGGAATTATGAAAGTATAATTCGTTATAGGAGAAAATGATACTTCCACTCTTAAGGCAAAATTTTGACCCAACTAGGCAACATAAAGGCACAATTCCTATCTCAATTGTCAATCTTAACAGTAGCCTTCTCCGTTTTCACAACTTAACAATTGCTTAGGTTAAAATAATGTAATCCCTATCAAACAAGAGCCTCTAGAATATTAGGAATTACTAAATGCTAAGCATTACTTTCTCATATGTGAACCACTTTCATCGATAATTTCCAGAAAACTTCCTTGAGGTGGTAGAATTTGGAACATATTTAGAAGATAGAAGAAGAGTTCAGATGCTGTCTGCTTTAAAATTGTCAAGATAACCAATATTAAGATCCTCAAGGGCCTGGTTCGCACCTGTAATCCCAGCACTTTGGGAGACCGACAGGGAGGATCATTTGAACCCAGGAATTCAAGATCAGCCTGGACAACATAGTGAGACCCTCACCTCCATACACACATATACGATCCTCAGAATGTAGACTTTTAGTGTGAATTTCCTCATGCCTCTTAAATCAGCTACAGATCAAAATTGTGTGGATAGCAAGAAAGGGAGATTTTCAATGTAACATTTAAAAAATGTTAAATGTCTGAAATTGCAAATTAAATTCTACAGGCACATCTTATCATATACCCATTTTTATTTGTGATGAAGTAGGCATTAGGATAGGAAGCAAATAAATTAGTAATTCTGAGCAGAAAATGAGATTTGATTTACAACACGAACATCAATTCTTGGCACAGCCTGCAACTCTTAATGTTTCTTTAAATTGAAATTGATCTGCTTTTCTCAAAGAATATAATTTGAAACACCTTACAACCAATTATCCGGGCATGAAATTATTTAAAATGTACACAGGACAAGCTACATTTGTTAATATGTACCCAGTTCATTTGCTAATGTAGACCATAACAATTTTTGAAGGTGTTTATAGAATTACCAATACATATTCAACAGAAATCTATTGGATTTATGGTAAAAGCTAGTACTGTAGTGCTTACTTCAATGCATTTTTTTTTTTGCTTTAAATTATTAAGAAGGCTTAGAGTGTTGCAGATGAGTGTTGCCAGATACAACAATAAGACTTGATTAGATAGCAAGAAATAATCTTGAAAACTTATTGAAGGCATAGCAAGGATTTAGTCAACACTCTTCTAAGCATAAGTACTTCTAAACATTAACTAATATTTCTGGGTCTTAGGTTTCCATGTCTTTCAGAATAAAACTGTTCATCCTCTCAAATGAAGAGTCATTATCTGCAGTGGTTCTGCTGTCATCCTGATTTGAGTTTGAAAACACAGGCTGCCGTTGCAAGTGCATGCCTCACTGGGTCCTGAAGAGAGTGCATTTGTCCTGTCTAGGAAAACAGGTGCCCAGGAGGAAATCACCATGGTGGGAAAACATTTCAGAAGACTTGTGTCTTGTGGGCTTCTCGTTCAATAAAGCTCTGATGTCCCTAGTCCAGCAGAATCCAATTTCCAGAAAATAGAGAGGAAGGGGATTTCATTTTCTACATTGTTTTTTTTCTTTTGCAAATTTTATGTTAGATTCAGAGGGCATATGTGCAGGTTTGTTAGCTGGTTATATCATGTGATGCTGAAGTGTGGGGTACAATTGATCCCATCACACAGGTACTAAGCATAGTACCCAACAGTTACCTTTTCAACCTTTGCCCCCTTCCCTCTCCCCTCTAATAGCCCCCAGTGTCTATTGTTCCCATCTTTATGTCCGTGAGTACACAATGTTTAGCTCCCACTTATAAGTGAGAACATACAGTAATGGGTTTTCTGTTTCTGCCTTAATTCACGTAGGACAATGGTTTCCAGCTCACAGTGGCTCACACCTGTAATCCCTGCACTTTGGGAGGATGAGGACAAGATTTTGGGCCCATTGTCCACTTTGGAAACCATTTTGAAAATAAAGGACTAGCCATGGTTTCTTCTACCTTTCATCTTCCTTAACCCATTACTGCTACCTAATTTTTCTCTATCTCTGTATGTATAGCAGTGTGTGCATGTGTATGCCTGTGTGTGTATGTGGGGTTTTTTTTCACCTATTCCCCCAAACGCTTCTCAAAAAAATTGGTGAGTTATTTTCATTTGAGGAATAAATTCATTGCACAAATTTGAGAGACTCAGCTCTATGAATAAGAATCAGAAGTTACCCAGGAAATGTATATATATATATATATCTCCCAAGAGATTAAGAGATTTCTGGGACCAAGTTTGCTACTTTCTCAACAGCACTAATATTTGCAGCAAAATATGATTTTGATTTAAAGCAGTCCTTCAGTCATAAAATTGAAATCTATGAACTATTTTGGACACAGCTTTGCTAGACTTGATTTCCTGAGCAATTTTGCCATCTGTCATGAAGCTGTAAGCACTGACCTGAACTATTCATCTTCATTCACTTACAGAGTAGTTCTTTTACACAGAAGTCCCTGAGATTGTAGGAGAGTTTTTGATTTACGCAGAATTGTGGGACGCATCCTCTCAGATTCCCTCAACTACAGCCCTGATAAGTAGCCATAAAAGAAATATGCTCCATTAGGTCTGAAGCTCAGAAAAGTCTGATGCCACATCTAAGGCTGTCTATGCCACTTTGTACCACTTCTGAGGTGTCTGCCCAGCAAGCATCTACGCAGTTCCCCAAAATGGTTTTGTTTCAAAAAAAGATGATTGCACAGTTCAGCATAAATTGAAAAGTGTCGTATAATCTCAGGGTCCTCCATGGAAAGGAACTACTCTGTTAAGTGAATAGAAATGAACAGCATAAGTCTGTGCTTGTGGCTTCTTGACAGATGGCAAAATGTATCAGAAAACCAAGTCTAGCCAGGAGTAAGTTAAACAACATTGATATTTGTGAAGTAAACTATCTTTATCTAAAATCCTATAAGGAGGCAAAGAAACATGAACAAGGGAAGTCACAGAAAGAATCTGTATGTCACCAAAGCAGGACAAAGAAAAATGAATGTGTGGGATGATACAGCCACAGAGAGTTGGGCTCAATCTGGCAGGGTTTTCTGTTAGAAATATGTGGGAGAGGCGATTGCATTGTAGTCCTTCTAGGCAGTAACTCTTGGTGTAAATCCATGATAACATCTTACTGGAATGGGTTATTGGAATTCCCTCTCATAAAATCTGGCAGGGTATGTGTTTATGTCTGTGATCTGCCATCCTGTTCGGGTAAAGACCTACTCCTTCACACCAATTCAACTGCAGCAGTCAGGGTCTAATAAATGCATATAGATGCGTTAGGTAAAAAAAAAAAAAAAAAAAAAGCCCTCAGCATGCTCCATTAATTTAGACACTCCGAAAAGTACATAATGCTCAAAAGATTTAATCTTCTTGGGGGCACCCAGAAATTTGAGGAAACGAAAGAAACTGCAAATTGGGTGATAGCTTAGTTCCTATGAGTTAAAATATTTCTTTATTTTGTTGAAATGGCCACCATGATTGAGCAATCCATAAAAAAAATTAATTTGAAGAACCTCAAAGAATTTTCCATCTGGAAGATACTACTGGGATTAGTAGAAAACATGATAACTACATTGAAGTATGTGGAAATGGCTATATCTAGGTAGAAACGCATTTGTTCTAATTAATTTACAGAAGGAGAGCAAAGATGAAGAGTGGGTTGATGAAGATAACCTGATAATTAAGTATATGGTATGTTCTATATGTCTCTCCACTGAACATATAGAAATGATTAAAATTGTATTAAGTTGGTGCCGCCAACCTAATATAAATGTACACATACTTATGTATATAGCAATGACTGTATTTAGTATGAGGATTTCTCAGGAAGACCAGACATACAGGTAATAGACAGGAAACAGAAAGAAGCCAGAACTTGGAGGAAGCACCAGAGTGCCGGGCATGACAGGAAGTTCTGTTAAGTGTGAAGAAGCAAGGCACTGCAAACACAGAAAGGGAAAAAGGAGAAGGCAGATTACTAGGTATGGGAACCTGGGCTACTACAAGAGCAGAATCTGGGCTTATGGATCCTGTAGCAAACTCACATGAATTACATTAGCAATGTTGGGGATGGTTGACTCCAGGTGAGAACAGAGAACATGCAAACTTATCTTCAAAACTGGGCACCTATGGACACAAAGAAGAGAAAAACAAACACTGGGACCACTCAGGGATAGAGGGAGGAAGGAGAATGAGTAACAACAAGCTATCTATTGGGTACTGTGCTTATTATCTGGGTGGTGAAATAATCTGTACACCAACCCCCTGCAACATGCAATCTACCCATGTAACAAACTTACACATGTACCCCTGAACCTAAACCAAGACTTTAAAAAAATGAAGAGTCTGAAAGCTAACATCTGTCACCCATCTAAATAGCATAAAATCTGCCAAGAGCTAAATGTGCATCCCACACCAGAAAGTCTAAACAAGGGCTCTATCAGACAGATAAGAGAATCTCAACTTAATGATGAACACATACTTAACATCAACAGCTAAGCAGCATTGATGCATTCAAGAGCCATAAGCCAAACTGATGCATGTGTCTTCAAAATCGATGACCATTTGAAAATAATGCCCATAATACAATAGAAATTATACATTTGATAATCCAAAGAACTCTAAGTGAAAAGTTGATCAAGGAAACAGAAAAATATATTTAATTAAGTGTACTGAACATATTCAAAGATATAAATAAGAGAACTGGGTCTTTACAACAACAGTCCTTGTCATAAAAGCACAAGAGATAGTTTGAAAAAAAATAACAGATTGGGCAGAGTGTGGTGACTCAGGCCTGTAATCTCAGCACTTTGGGAGGCCAGCACTCAGGAAGGACTGCCTGAGCTAAGAAGTTTGAGAGCAGCCTGGATAACATAGCAAAACCCTGTCCCTACCAAAAATAAAAAAAAAATAGCTGGATATGGTGGTGCATGCCTGTGGTCCCAGATGCTTGGGAGGCAGAGACGGGATAATTGCTTGAACCCGGGAGACAGAGGTTGCAGTGAGCCCAGATCGTGCGTGCCACCGCACTCCAGCCTGAGTGACAGAACGAGACTCCATCTCAAAAAAGAAAAAAAAAAAAGCAAAAACCATAGTTACTTTTGCACCAACCTAATAACTTTCTGGCCCCTGTTTTTGGTTTTCATTTTTTTCTTTTCTTAATGTCATCAGTGTCACTTGGGAGATAATGAAAATCTTAGGTCCACCAAGACCTATAGAAATAGGAGCCGTCTTGAAGACACCTAAGTGCAACATATTTAAATGCATTGCCATCCATTCTGTTATGCAATATTGTCCTGTACGATTCAGGGAAAGTAAGGTGGGTTATTCACTGTAGCCCTAATGTTTGCTGCATGAGTAAACAGACATGCACACACACACATTCGTACACATGCATATGCACACACACAATAATGTTTGAAAAGTACTGCTCTGGCTGGGCGTGGTGGCTCACACCTGTAATCCCAGCACTTTGGGAGGCCAAGGTGGGCAGATCACTTGAGGCCAGGAGTTTGAGATCAGCCTGGCCAACATGGTGAAACCCCATCGCTACTAAAAGTACAAAGAGTTATCCTGGCATAGTGGCAGGTGCCTGTAATCCCAGCTACTCAGGAGGCTGAGGCAGGAGAATTGCTTGAACCCCGGAAGTGGAGGTTGCAGTGAGCTGAGATCAGAACTAATAGGATAGATGTATATATTAAAGAGAGTTTATTAAGGAGTATTGACTCACACGATCACAAGGTGAAGTCCCACGATAGGCCTTCTGCAAGTTGGGGAGCAAGGAAGCCAGTATTGGCTCAGTCCAAGCACCAAAAGCAGGGAAGCCGACAGTGCAACCTTTAGTCTGTGGCCGAAGGCCGAGAGCCCCTGGCAAACCACTGGTGTAAGTCCAAGAGGCCAAAAGCCAAAGAACTTGGAGTCTGATGTTTGAGGGCAGGAAGCATCCAGCACAGGAGAAAGAGGAAGGCTGGAAGACTCAGCAAGTCATCTCCTTCCACCTTCTTCTGACTGCTTATTCTAGCCAAGCTGGCAGCCAATTGGATGGTGCCTACCCAGATTGTGGGTGGGTCTTCCTGACAGTAGGTCCTCCTTTTCCAGTGCACTGACTCAAATGTTAATCTCTTCTGGCAACACTCAGAGATACCCAGAATCAATACTTTGCATCCTTCAATCAAGTTGACAATTAATATTAACCATCACACAACCCAAATGGACTAAGACAATATTAAATACCAATAGTTAAATTCAGGCCTATGATGACAAAGATTTCGAGTGTAGATAGCTATGTGACATATTGATTTCAGATCCTTTGGATATGTACCTAGATGTGGGGTTGCTGGATCATGCAATAATTTTATTTTTAGGTTTTTGAGATACCTCCATGTGGCTTTCCATAATGCCTGTAAAGTTTACATGCCCACCAACAGTATATTATGTATATTTCAAAATTGCAAGAGAGTACATTTCCTATGTTGTCACCACAAAAAATGGTATTTGATGTAATGCCTATGTTATTTAGTTTGATTTTAAGCATTCTACATTTTACACATATAGCATAACGTCACTCTTTACCCCATAAATATATACAATTATAATTATAATATTATAATTAGCTAATCATTAATAAAATAAAATTTTAAGTAAGATTTCTTTTAAAAAGAAAGATTTTGAGGAATTTTCTCCTCTAGGTACATCAGAATGTACAAGAAGCATTAGTGTTATTTATCAATTCAAGTTTTCGTCCATGTTCAGTTAAATTTGCATGTTTACTTAAATCTTATTTGTGGAAAGAAATAGATCAATATAGAAAAATTAAACTGTTTATTTTGTTAAATATATCTCTTAGTATGTAAGATTTGTATCATATCTGTACAGTTTGATTCAGATTACCTGAACAGAACATGGGTTGTGATGAAAATTCATAAAATGGAGTTATTACCCTTGGTTTCTTATAGAAATGAGGTTTCCTACCAACAAGCTTAAAAACTGAACAGGAAAATCCCATGCATTATGTAACAAAAGCACCTAGATAGTTATGGTAAGGCCAACAGAGCTTGAGAGTAAAATAAAATTTTACTCTATAATAACATACATTTTTAATAGCACTTTTTCATATTTCAGGTGAAAATATGCATTTTTAAAAAGGAGATGCTGTAAGGAAATATCAGTGATAGGCTTTGACACAATAAAATGCTAGCAATATCCAGAAATGGGTATAAAATGAACACAATGCATTTTACTGCAGACATGGGCTATGTAAGACATGATGTTCTACTTCCCACTTTACTGTGTTGGGCAAGGGACAGTGTTTCAGTTCAGTTGAATCTGACCTTCACTCATTATGTAGATATGTTTCTTAATCTCCTTGAACCTGCTTTCTCATATGTAAAAGAGAAATATGCTAAATTGGATAGACATACATTGTAGAGCTCAGTTACAAGGCTCATACGTGGTCAAAGAGTGAGAAGAGCAAGATGGAAAAGATATGCCCCGCATGGAAAATGGGTCCTTGTGAATAATCCAACCTTCCAGGTCATGAGGAGACTCCATTTTTATTTGAAGTCTATCACATGAAGACAGGTTGTAGAAAACACTTAGAAAACTAATTGGGCATACCAAAGAGGTGATCGAGTCTCCTTTTGTAGGGGAGAAGGAGGTTAAATAGAAGTTGGAGACAAGATTGCCCCAGTTATTGACTGCAAACTTGAATTTTTTCGTTATGGGGGTAGAGCAGAATCATTTTATGTATCATGGATTACTCTCAGGTCAGAGTGAAAGATAGATAGATAGATAGATAGATAGATAGATAGATAGATAGATAGATAGATTAGATACATAGAAGGTAGATTAGATAGATGGATAGGTGGATGGATAGATGGACAGGTAGATGGATGGATAGATAGATGATTGATAGTAGATAGATGATAGATTAGATAGATGAATAGCTAGATGGGTGGATAGATTGATGGATAGATATGATGGATAGATGATAGATAGATAGATAATGGATAAATGATGAATGGATAGATACATAGATAAATAAATATATGGATGTATGGTAGATAATGGATGAATAGAGAGATAGACACATAGTTATATAAACACATACATACAGACATACATAATGAATGCATGACAGATACATAGATGGATCATGGGTATACTATAGAGTAGATAGATAGATACACAGAGAGATAAAGAGATGATAGACATAGACAGATAGTAAATGGGTGAATGATGGATAGATAGATACATAGATAAATGGATGGATGATAGATAAATAGATGACAGATGATGGATAGATGATAGCTAGCTAGATAGCATAAAGAGATAATGGATGAATAGAGAGAGAGACACATAGGTACATAAACACACACATAATGAATGGATGGATGATGGATAGATAGTGGATCATGGATGTATGATAGATAATTTAGATAGATGATAGGCTGAGATAGCTAGATAGATAGATAGATAGATTAGATAGATGGATAGGTAGATTATAGATAAAGTGGGTGGATGGATAAACAAATACATAATTAAAATGCACAAAATTAAACATGAAAGTTTCATGTAAAATGTACGCTTTTCAGCTTTATTGTACAGTTTCCAGCTTTACTGAGGCATAATTTTCATAAAACACCTTTTAAAGTGTAAATTTTATGAGTTCTGTTAATTTTATTATTCTGTGTAACCGCTGCCAAACAAGGCAAACCAGTTGGAGCATCCTACCACGTTGCTTTATTCTCCTTGCAGTCAATCCTTTTTCATAACTCCCTGCCCCAGACAAGCACAGATCCATTTCCCATTCCTCTAGTTTTGCCTTTTCTAGAATTGCATATATATGGCATCTTGCACGTATGCGTACTTTTGTTTCTGATTTCTTTCACTTAGCATAGTGTTTTTTTAAGATTTATCTATGTTGTCGCATTTATTATTTTTTTTTGCTTTTGATATGCTGAAGAGTTTTCGTTGCATGAAATGGATAAATGTTTATTCATTCACTAGTTGATGAATCTATGGTTTATTTTTAGTGTTTTTTTTAAATATTGTGAATAAAGCTGCTTTGAATTCATGTACAAGTTTTTGTAGGCATATGTTTTCATGTTTCTTTGATAGACACTTAGAAGTGGGATTTTAGGATTGTGTGATTAGTGCATGATGCGATCTCACTGACTTTCAAATAGACTAAACAAATTTATAAACAGTTGACTTCTTGCAGATTGTCTTTCTTATATTGTCTCCAAAATGTTAGCAGTGATGTTACTATTAAGGATTTGATAACTTAGGAAGATGTTTTGTTGTTGTTGTTGTTGTTGTTGTTTTGAGACAGAGTCTCACTCTGTCGCCCAGCCTGGAGTGCGGTGGCATGATCTCGGCTCACTGCAACCTCTGCCTCCCGGGTTCAAGCGACTTTATATTAACTCCATATGGTCAGTCAAATATTTATCTAAGAATAAGAGTGCACCAGCATTTAATTTCTCCAAGCACCATAGAAGTTTTTAGATTGTTGCAGTTGGCATCAACAGACTAGTATTGCAAACATACATCTCCAGTCAATGGTATGTCCTAAACATCCACCTATTATCTGTAAAATTTCAACGTATATTGAATGTGTATTTTCAAGACAGCCAGTTCCTTAAAAACATCCTATTTCATTCTAGATCACAGAGTGTATGTAAAAAGGATGCAAACTCAATATGAGCACCTTTGAAGTATTTTCCTCTGTTCTATCCCTTTAGGGTATATAGTGAATAATTTTGGAGAATGGGTAACTAATTTTTCATGTACCAGTTTCTTTTTCTCTAATTTTTCCTACATGACACTGATTCTTTTCATTCAACATAATAATGAATAATACTTTGAATCCCCATTACAAACCAATGAGCAGATACATAGTTTGTTGATTAGATTTTTTTTTTTTTTTTTTGAGAGAAGGTTTTGATCTGTTGTCCAGGCTGGAGTGCAGTTGTGCAATTATAGCTCACTCCAGCCTCCACCTCCCAGGCTCAAGCGATCCTCCCACCTCAGCCTCCCAAAGAGCTGGGACTACAGGTCTATGCCACCAAAACAGATAATTTTTGTATTTTTTGTAGAGATGAGGTTTTGCCATGTTGCCTAGGCTTGTTTCAAACTCCTGGACTCAAGCAATCCTCCCATGTTGGCCTCCCAAAGTGAAGATCTATTTTTTAAAGATATCAATCCCTTCTGCAAGCCAATGGAATGAAGAACATTTGAAAATACAAATATGGCTTTGAAATTGGCAGAGTTCGTCGTTCTTCAAAGTGACTCACTTATTAGATACATTACTGGCTTCCTAGCATTACGTCTTCCCAAAATGCTAATTTTATTGTGGGTGTGGTTATTGGTTTACAATTGTCTAATTAGAAACAATGAAAAAATATTGAGTTCAACTTCTCTATGTTGTAAATATTTGTTGATTATGAATAGATTATCACGTCATTTCTTGAGTTCAGAAGTGGCCAAAAGTATTCATGTGAAAAATTACATTTTTATGTAAAACAATTATGCTATACTTGCACACTGATCTTTTCCCTCAACTGTAATTCAATAGGATATTTTATAACACCACCAGAAGTCACCATAATGATGCCTTTTCTTTTGTAAGGCAAATTATAATCTGTGTATCATCCCTGATTGAACAAATTAAATCTAATTGACTGACTCTTCTTTAGTCAGGGAAAGATTATGTTGTACTTTCTACGGGAGAATGATTTTCTTGGAAAAGGAAGGTCAATATAAACAATTAAAAGAACTAGTGGTTGTACTGTTTGGATATGTAATTTGAAGCACCATTTATAGAATTCTCAATTTAAGGGGTCCCCAATGGCTAATTGTTGAAGAATATTCATGAGAACATCAAGCTTCAAGGACAGGACTTATTTCTTCATTAAACTGGGGCAGGAGAGAAATAAAGGTTTAGAAAATAATTACCCCTTAAAGTATCCTTAAATGCATAACTCTCTTTTTCATTTTAAAAAATCTCCTGAGCATATGAATACATGAGCTCTTTCGATTTTAAATGAGTTTTTGTTTATCTTTTCAATGTTTACTAAGATGTTACAAGATTTGGCATTTAAACCAGAAGTTGGCCTATCATCAGAAAATCACATGCCACTAAAGAAAATATAAACTTATCGAATAAATCCACTGACATATATTGTGTAGATTCTAAAAGCTGATCTATATTTATTTCATTATATTTTCTTTTAAAATCTAGTACTCACGACTTCAGGAAAAAATTTCCAGTTTTTTTTTCTAACCTTGCTTTCTTCTACTGTGATTGATAAGTAACTTATTTACTGTGACTAATCTATCATGGCATGGCACATATTGCAAAAGTATTTCACATTTTGAGAATAATATTGATAGATGGATACTTGGAGGCCATATGGCTATTAGGAAAACTCAATGATCTGCTCAAATACTTCAGTAAAAAAAATGTTGCTTTGTTTTAGAATATATTTATGTTTTAATGTTGAGTTTGACGGTATCTTAAGTTCTGGGAATTTACTCAAAATTATTGAAATCAATATAAAAGGACCCAGGACATTGCTGCATTTTTCAAACACATAGAAGAGAACTGTATGAAGTTGGAGTAAATAGCAGCTGCATTTATTTATACACTGCAAATTCTGGGTGGCTTTGTACAACAAAGGTATGTATTTCACATCGTGGTGGCTATCATCATTTGCCTTGGACAGAACCCAGATCTCTGGCCCCATCTCTTTCTTTCTCTTTCTCTCTCTCTCTCTTTCTCTTTCTCTCTCTCTCTCTTTCTCTCTTATATGTATGTGTATTTATATGTATATATGTGCATGTAGGATACACATGTTATATATCACATGTATGTAGGATATCTCTTTCTATGTATCTGTTATCTGTCTATATATCTATCATTCGCCCATTTCTATCTATGACTTTTCTAGGCATTTGGATATATACTTACTTCCAATTGTAAATTATTCTACAGTTCTATGTAAGTCCAAAAACTAAAACATACAATATTTATTATAATCTTATGAAACCATATATATGTATACACACACACACACACACACACATATATATATTATATATATAGTTTTTGTTTTTGTTTGTTATTTTTTGAGACAGTCTCCCTCTGTCACCCAGGCTGGAGTGCAGTGGCGTGATCTCCACTCACTGCAACCTCTGCCTCCCAGGCTCAAATGAGTCTCATGCCTCAGCCTCCTAAGTAGCTGGAATTACAGGCCTGTGCCACCACGTCCGGCTAATATTTTTTGTATTTTTAGTAGAGATGGAGTTTTTCCATGTTTCCTAGGCTGGTCTCAAACTCCTTGCCTCAAGTATATTTTGTTTTTAAATCTTCCATAAGTAGTATCAACCCATACATATCTTTACATAACTTGCTTTTTTAACTTAACATTAGGTTTTTCAGGTATATTCATGTTGAGATGTGAGTGTGTGTTTTTGTGTGTGTGTGTGTGCTTATACACACACTGAGTTTCTCCAGATTACGGGGTTTTGACGTTATGATGGTGTAAAAATGATTCTATTCAGGGGAAACCGTACTTAAAATTTTCAGTGCTGATCTTTTCTGGGGCTAGCAATATTCGGTAGGACATTCTCTTTGGATGCTGGACAACAGCAGGGAGCCACAGCTCCTAGTCAGCCCTGAGATCATGAGGGTGAGTGACCTTACTCCACAGTGAACTGTGTTGCCAGATGGTTTTGCTCAACTGTAGATTAATGTGATTGTTCTGAGCACATTTTAAGGTAGGCTGGCCTAAGCCATGACGTTCGGTAGGTTAGATGTATTCAATGCATTTTCAATACAATATTTTCTACTTATGATGGGTTTATCAGAACATAGCCCCACCATAAATCAAAGAGCATATGTATTTACATAAAGGCATACATTGCTTAATAAGGGAGATACACTCTGAGAAATGCATCATTAGGCAGTTTTACCATTGTACTGACATCATAGAGAGTACTTACAGAAACCTAAGTGACATGCATATTTTCATTTATTTATGTTTTTCTGTGAAAAACTAAATTTCTCAGAACCATTACTTAATATAGACCTTTTCCCCTACTTGATATGCAATGCCAGTATCAAGTGTGATATATTAGTTTTCTCTCTATGCTTCATTATAGCCTTTGGGACTATATATATGATATGTATCCACATATATGCATACATATACACACATATATATCAACCATTGCTTGATATATCTCTGTGTTATTAAACAATAAGTACTTTATTTATTCCTCCATTTTTTTTTCTGAGACAAGTCCTTGCCCTGTTGCCCAGGCTGGAGTGCAGTGACATTGTCATAGCTCACTGCAGCCTCGACCTCTTGGGATAGGATGATCCTCCAGCCTCAGCCTCCCAAGTAGCCGAGACTACAAGTACACATCACCACATCTGGCTAATTGTTTTGTGTTTTTGTTTTCGTCTTTGTTTTTAGAAACAGAGTCTCTCTCTGTCCAGGCTGGAGTTCAGTGGTGCAATCTTGGCTCACTGCAACGTCTGCCTCCCAGGTTCAAGTGATTCTCATGCCTCAGCCTCCCAAGTATCTGGGACTACAGGAACCCACCACTACAGCTGGCTAATTTTTTTTGTATTTTAGTAGAGACGAGGTTTCACCATGTTGCCCAGGGTGGTCTCAAACTCCTGAGCTCAGGTAATTCACCGGCCTCGGCCTCCTAAAGTGCTAGGATTACAGGTGTGAGCCACCACACCCAGCCCTGGTTAATATTCATAGAGACAGGATCTCTTGGTCGCACAGACTATTGGTTCCTCTATTGATGAATAATAAGATCACTTCCTGCTTACCTCTCAGAATATTCAAACTGTTCAATATAATCTCCAGATATTTCTCAGTGGAGAGACTGATGTCGAGTTCTTGAGTTTGACCGCTTTCGTTTCACTGGAGCATGTAGCATGTCAACAAGAAACAGAGCCTAACTTGCTTTTCTTTATGACAATTCTGGAATTCAAACCTGTGCTCCATATATGATCAATGTGTGATACCGGATAATTAAGTACACAAACTCATGTATGATATTTCCTGAACTACAAAGGCCAATAAATGTCTGCAGAAGCCTTGTTCCTTGGGAAACACTGTTGCCTCCACTCTCTGGGATTCATGCAGAGGAATAAGGACATCCTTCTGCAATTGTGTGTCAGCTTTGGGGTAACTTAGGAAGAGATATATCATGTTTCTCTTTCATCTCTCATTCTATGAGGCTGAATGAGTGTGTCGTCTTTGTTTATTTGAGATGCTACCTATCCAATTTCCACTCTGTACTTGAAAGCACCCAATTTTCATTCTCTAGCACAAATACTCTTGCTATAATTGTCTATCTCAACCCAGCTCTTTGTACCAAATGTTTGGATGATTCAATTCTTTGCTTATTATCATTACAACTAGCATGGCCCTTGTCTTTATTTTTGGCAATATCCCTGAGTTCCTTATGCTTCTTCTCCTTAGGAAGCTTGCTTTCATCCTTCCTCCATCTCTCCCTGCTATAGCCAAACCATGAATCTCCATTACAAAAATTGTATTGCCTTCTTCTTTTCTGTTCCTAACATGCCAATCTCTGAAAATCACCTTCTGTCATTCAGCTAGTATTTTCTAGTATTCCAAGTCCTGCACAACTTCAATATAATCTACACTGGAATATGAAATGCACTCACCTGACCTTTGTTCATTGTCTCTCCTCTCCCATGTTTGGAGATAGGAACTGTGTTGGACAGCCCTATGTAACAAATGACTTCAGCATTTACCTAGTGCCTTTGGGAAATCTTTTGTGATTAACTATAATCCCTCTTCCACATTGTTTTGGAGTTTTAGGTAGCATCCTGGATAATCAGGTAATTTTATTTGATTGATTGGCTATTTGATGAAGGTTCTATTTCTCTGTAACAGCTCCACTAATAAAACAAAATGAACTCCAAGGGGCTTTAAAATTCTCTCCACCATCACAGAAAATGTTCCTCTTTTGCTATTATTTCCTTCAGAGTGCATGAGATCTATATTGATATATCCATTTTTACTATCTTTATATGGCAATTATAAATAAATACTGATCAATAAATATATGTTGCTTTGAGTGAGTGAATGGGTATTTTCAGTCAAGTTTGTAATATGCCTATTCTCAATCTATTTTATATTGTTACCATTTCTTTTTCTGTATTCCTGTTCTAATCTGTGTAAAACAAAGACTGTTTCTTCCCCAAATTGCTAATTCTTGCCAGTTAAACCCACTTGCTGGAATCACAAGCCTATTTTTTTTTAAATGCAGTCACTTTTGTACTTTTGATAAAACCTTATTCTTTTTAAATTGCTGTAGATTCTGCTATTGATTTTTTCCCCTTGATGGAATTTTTTCTTCTCATTGCAAATTAAATAGCAGTAGAATTTTGCAGGACCAATCTTATTTGAAAATGTGCCTTGTTTCATCATGTCTATATATTTCTTAAAAGCCACAAGGCTATAACGTCCTTCAGTTTTATTTGATAATGTATCTGTAAGAACTATTACACATTCTCATAAATTTTTAATAAATTTTGCTATGGATGAAGGTTTCTGTTTCTTCAAAATATATGTTGAAGCCCTAATCTCTAATGGGATGGTACTAGGAGGTGGGGTTTTTGGGAGGTAATTATGTTTAGATTAAGTCATGAAAATGGAACACCATATTGAGATTAATGCTTTTATAAGAAGAGGAAGAGACACCAGAACTTCTTTTCACCACCATGTGAGGGCACAGTAAGAAGGTGGCCATCTGCAAACCAGAAAGTGAGCCCTCACTGAACATTGAATCTGCTGGCTCCTTAATCTTGAATTTACAGCCTCCAGAACTGTGAGAAATACAAGTCTGTTGTTTAAACTGCCAAGTCTATGGTATCCTGTTACAGCAGCCTGAACTAAGACATATATTGTTAGGATTTACATATATTTCTCATAGAACACAGTTGAAATTCACACCCATTGTGATTAATATTTAACAGGTTAAATATTAAAGTTAACTTTTTTTTTCTCTTCTATGGATGTATTGTTGAATTTCCTTATGGGAATGTTTTTATGAAATACTGTGTCTTTCCATGTCACTTCAGCCCTGTGAAGTCTGCATGTATACTAGAAGGTGATCACTAAACACTGTGTTTTCCCCCATTTTTACTTGAGTTAGGATCTTGGTTGTGGTTAAGTGATGTCAGACAGCTACATCAGAGTGAGATCTGAGTGATGACAGCTGTCATTGGCCAGGGGTTCTGTGACTTGCGTCTCTTAGTAGGGGTTTTTATGGGGACAGTTCTGCATTTGGCTTGGATGTTTCTCCTGCCTGGGTCACTTCTGATTTTGAAACATCCATATTAACTTTTAAAGTGCTCACAAATTCCATTAACTAACAACCACAAGGTAATAAATTCATTTCTGCTTAAGCTACTTGGAAGAGCTGCTATTATAAAGGCTAACTCATGGAAACCTGAGTGCAATCATCCTCGGTTTCATTATTGGTGCAGTTAATGCTTCTATAGGGGAGCGCTAGGATTCCTACATACCCAAGAATTTCCAGGACACTTCAAGGACACAAGGCTAATCTTTTCCAAACTTCTCATTCTTTTGCAGTTCCAATTTCATTCTCTCTTGTATCATATCTATTTTTTGCATTATTCATAAACTGGCCCTTGAATTTTAAGAGACACATTATTAAGCAAAATCTTCAAATGTTACAATTAGTTCAAAGAAAGGTATATTCACCTCAAGGACATTAATTCAAGCCAGTATGTTTTCGAAACCTATTTTGCTGTGTATTCCCTGATTTTTAAATTAGATTTTCAAAGAGGTTACTCCCAAGGATTTGAGATCAAACCTCAACCCTCACATGATTCTGATTTTATGAGTAATCAGTTGGAATATATAAGGCTATGTCCATGTTAAGTGCGCTTATGTCTTTTTGGGTAGTTTTCATTTTACATTTTTCATTATTACTCGGGGTTAAGAATCTCTAAGTTATTACTAAAATTTCCCTGAGATGATACTTCCTGATCGTTTATGACTCTACATGTTTCTCCAGAAATAAATATGATCATATATTTCAGCATGTGGTGCCAAGCTCCAAATAAAATCCTATAGGTTTACCAGGACTTGGGGCATATCTGTACTCTCTGTGAGAGGTGTGAACCAAATGCAGTCTTATTGGATTTGCTTTTCCAGCAGTCAATATGTCTCATCCACAAGGAGCTCCAGTTCAATTCAAACTTCTGTATTCATAACCCAAATATCTACCATGTCAAGAAAATCTTTTTAACAAAACAAAACATTCATGAACTTAACACCTTAAAATAATCACTTTTAATGTCTGGAAGCATTGCTCTCTTGTCTAATTTTCTTCTTCTTTGAACAGAGAGAAATGATTTACATATTTGGTATCAGACATTATTTGTCTTCTGTTGATTTAACAGTGTTTATGACTCTCTCTCCCTGTGTGTGTGTATGTATATACATGTATATATACACATATACACATACATGCGTATGTATATATCTAATATATATACATATATATCTATACTATATATACTATATATATACTACATAGCTATAGTACTATATATACTATATATCTATATATAGATAATATATACATATATCTATATATACTATATATACTATATATCTAATACTATATATTAGATATATTACTTATTTATATATTATATATTTATATTGTATAATATATATCATTTTTATATAAAGTAGACATAATATAGATATATCTGTTATATTGCTGAAATGTCTTTTAAAAATATTTAAGTGTGTGTGTGTATCTTTGTCTTTCATTACAATAAAATACACATAACATACAATTTATCATTTTAACCATTTTAAAGTATACAATTCAGTGGCATTTAGTACATTCACAATGTCCTGCAACCAGCTCCTCTATCTAGGCCCAGAACATTTTTATCATCATCAACATTTTCAAAAAATATGTATTTATTTTTAAAATATATATATTTAAATATGTTTTTATACATATATTTATTTATAAAATATATATTTAAATATATATTTTTAAAACATTTATTTATAAAATATATATTTATATATTTTAAAATATATCATTTATTTTAAAATGTATATATTTAAAATATATTTTTAAAATATATTTTTTTAATGTACATACTTTTAAATATATAATAATTTTCAAAATATATACACATTTATTTTAAAAATATATGTATTTATTTTTAAATATATGTTTTATGCCATGAAATATCACAAGGGTATATAAGGATAGGTCTTTAAAAACCTGCAGCAAGTATTGCAATAGGCATGTAGACATTTGAGGAATTCTCATTCAATACAGGAAGAAGAGAAATCAAACTAGGCAGTGATTTGTATTAAAAGTGTGACGTGAAGGAGGGCTCAGCTTCAACAATGAGATAAGAAACATCAGGCCTGGTGTGGTGGCTCACGTCTGTAATCCCAGCACTTTGGGAGGCCGAGGCGGGTGGATCATGAGGTCAAGAGATCGAGACCATCCTGGCCAACATGATGAAACCACGTCTCTACTAAAAATACAAAAATTAGCTGGGCATGCTGGTGCGCGCCTGTAGTCCCAGCTACTTGGGAGTCTGGGGCAGGAGAATTGCTTGAACGCAGGAGGCAGAACTCGCAGTGAGCCGAGATCGTGCCACGGCACTCCAGCCTGGTGACAGAGCGAGACTCAGTCGCAAAAAAGAAAAGAAACATCAGCAACGTTTTGGAAGTTGTGATGTATATGGGGTGAGAATTGCCCTATGACAGCATGACATGGCCTATCTTGTTTTTAGATCTCTACACTCACTGATCAACAAAATGCCTGTTAGTTTTTGAATTTTTGCAACCATAGGATGAGCACAGTTGGAAAGCTTTAGCTACATCCTTTGTGGAGAATTTCTGACAGTTAGCAATGTGATTTTTTTTTTTTTTTTGCATAATTCAGTGGGTGCATTGGCATTGGTGTTTGCTTTGCATTCCCTAGAAGCATATTCAGAACAGAAGTTCATAGAAAATTTGTTAGAAAGTGTTCCTAGGAAAAACATATAGTAAAATAGGAATGTTTCTGGGGTCATACGGTACTTCTGTGTTTGTCCCTTTGAGGGATCTTCAAGTTGTCTTCCACAGCACCTGTACCATGTCACTTTCCATGCTCATGAGCAATAGATAAGGTTTCCCTGGTGTGGAAGGACCTTGAAAGCATCATGGTCAGTGAAAGAAGAAAGACACAAAGGCCACGTATCACATTATTCTAGTTATATGAAATGCCCAAAATAAGGACATTCTCAGAGACAGAGACAGACGACCGAGGAGAACATAGAGTGTCACTTTGTCACACCCTCCACTGTACTTTTCTGACCGAGAGCTTCTTTGAGTTTCATGCTGTTAGGATCAGGGTCAGTCTTTGGCTTATCAAAAAATTTCTTTGGCTTATCAATAAATTTCCTTATCAATAAATTTCAGTCTCCTTCAGTTAGCCTTACTGGCTTTAAGAAAATAACTTCTTGTGTGTTCATAGCTGTATTTATTCCCCAGTTTGCAGAATTGTATAAATAAAGGATAAAAGGATTATTTTAATGTCACTGCACTGAAAAATGTGTATGGATTAGTGTGCAAGATTACTTAGCCAAACCTTTACAAGTTTCTGTTGACCTTGCTGATTGAGCATGACTACTAAATATTATGTAATAAAAAGCATTTATCATAAAAAATACAAATATGTATATGTGTGTATATATATATACACACACACACACGTACATGTTTTACATTGCCCTCTATGCCTTCGTTTCATTTTCTTTTTTTAGAAGGAGTCTGGCTGTGTTGCTGAGGCTGGAGTGCAGTGGTGCAATCTCCGCTCACCTCAACCTCCACCTCCACCTCTGCCTCCTGGGTTTCAAGCGATTCCCCTGCCTCAGCCTTCCAAGTAGCTGGGATTACAGGCATGCACCACCAGGCCCAGCTAATTTTTTGTATTCTTTTTTTAGTAGAGATGGGGTTTCACCATGTTGGCCAGGCTGGTCTTGAACTCTTGACCTCAAGAGCTCCACCCACCTCAGCATCTCAAAGTGCTGGGATCACAGGTGGGAGACACCATGCCCAGCTCTATGCCTTATTTTCATATTTTTCATTGCCTTCTATGCCTGTAACTATTGAAAAGAAACTACTTAAGAAGCTCAAAGCCTTGGGAAATAAATTCCTCAGTGGCTTACACAGAACTCACACTTGGGTTTTCGTCTGTGTCTTGGTTTTCATTTTTTGATGTGAACAGAAAGCAGACTGGAGGTTGCCAGGGGCTGGGAAGGGGGACTGGGGAGTGGCTCCTTTTTGGGTAATAAAAGTATTCTGGGACTAGATAGAGGTGGTGGTTGAGCGATTTTGTGAATATCCTTAATGCCACTGAACTATATACTTTAAAATGGTAAAAATGGTAAGTCATATGTTATATGTGTTTCATTGCAATGAAAGAGAAACTTTTACTGCAATAAATTCATTGGAATAAAAGAGATATATAAAAATATATACTTACATTTATATAATAAATATATACTTATATGTATATATAATTATAAATATATATTTATATAAATATATATTTATATAAATATCTAAAACATAAATACATTCATATTAACATATGTGTTAATATATATTTATATCACATAAATTTTAAATATTAATACATCTATAACTTTTTCATATATTATGTATTATATATTATACATTATTCATGTATTACATAAAAATATATATTGATAAATATACTGTATTTTATATATATGTGTGTGTGTATATATATGTGTATATATACACATTTTAACAGTATTTCCAGCCTACTGCAAGTGTGGCCAGAATAGGCTCCCAGGGTGTTTGACCTCTGGAGGCTCTATGGGAGGACGATTTGTGGCTCCATGCTCCAGTCTTCAAGGCTGGCATCTTTAACTCTCTCTGCGCCATGTTGACATTGCCTTCTCCTGTCCATGTGTGTCCAAACCTCTCTTCATCTCCCTTTCATAAGGATTCTTGTGATTACATTGGGCACACCCAGATAACGCAGCATGATCGCCCATCTCAAGATCCTTTCTACATCTTATCTGCACAGTGCCGTTCCCCATGCAGTCACATACCTCTAGGTTCTGGGGATTCCGATCAGATGACATCTTTGAAGATGCCTTTATTTAGCCTAACTACACCCAAGATGATGGTTCTCTCTTGCTGAACCAAGTAATAAACCCAACTTTTTCAACTACATGCGTGTTCTTGGTGTGCTTTGGCTAGAAGACATTGACACATTAACTTTGAAAACAAAAACAGAGACTGCCCTCTGGGTAAATCTCAGAGGCCAGTTAATCAGCAAATAACCGCTTATTGTTCATTGCCCTGTATACCTACAGCTATGCAAAAGAAACTACTAAGAAGCTCAAAGCATTGTGAGATTAGGTCCTGATTTGCTTACTCAGAATATACACACTAGTGTTATGGCTTGTGTCTTGGTTTTTAGCTTTTTATGTGAACAGCAAAGCTGATCTGGCTCCTTTTATAGTGATGTGGATTGAGGCACATTATTCTCTACCAGAGAGTAACAAAGTTAATGTAAATGATTTCCATCTACTGCACTGTAGTTCACTGGACCAAGCTTATTAATTCAACTGTGAAAAGCTAGAAATGTGGAACTTGCATTTTAGATTTTTCCAAAGTCTCTTTTTTGAGCAGACATTTTGGGTTGCTCAAGAGAAAAGAAATGATTGCCTTAAAGGGATACTTTATCATGACTCTGCTGCATGTGAAAGGAATTGCATCGAAGTTTTCCCCAACAGTAGAAATAGCCCAAATCCTGTGACAAAGTAACAGTAATCTATTTATAGCCAAGGTTAGGTAAGGAAAGAACAATCTTTCTTTTTTAATTTCCCTGGGTAAGCATTGATCAAATTGCATTTTTCATTCATGAGAATATCTCTGAAATCAGGAGAGATTAAGTGTATGAATAATTGTTATACAGTTGCGTGGAAAGCAAAAGAACTTTCAATAAATTTGTTCCACTTTTTCCTCAGGTAGTTTCCTATTCCCTTATTCTTTCCCTCCTCTGTTCATTTATTTATGAAGCAATTTACTGAACATCTATTAAGTGAAAGGCCATGGGGAAACCAAAATATGTGAGGCCGATTCCTACCCTCAAAGGACTGATCACAAAGAAGAGACAGACTCCTAAAAGAGGCAAAAACCAAAAAAGGAGACATGATAATAATAAATGAATGAATAGGGTGGCAGTTTTCATCATAGCCAATATTGGAGAAGACACACCTTTGAAAAGGCTTGCAGCTCAGTCAACTTTAAATTAGGATGGTGAGTTTTTGAAAACCTTGCAAGAAGACTGGCAAATATAGACTTATGGGTCTTATTCATGGAGTTGTGCAACTTGGGGGCAAATAAGAAACAGTATCCCTTTCACCTGCCAACATCCTCAAAGATCAGAATATCCTTCAATGTTTTCCCCTCCAATATCGGCTGATAAGTAGAAACATCTAAAATACAGTCATGCATCATTTAACTACAGGGTTACATTCTGACAATGTATAGTGAGGTGATTTCATCATTGTACGAACATCAAAGGGCGCACTTCCACAAACCTAGATGGTCTAGGTTACTACACACTTGGGCTACATACCTGTATAGCAGGTGACTGTACTGAATATTGTAGACAATTTAACACAGTGGTAGGTGTTTCCACACCTAAATACATCTAAACAGAAACACAGTACATTAAAAATAAGGTTATCATAGTCTTCTGGGACCACCACTGTCTATGGGGTCTGTCAAAAAGAAGTCTAGTTTGCTGTGAGTTACACAACAGTATTATACCTTGCACGCAGACATGAGGGCTAGGCTAAAACAATAAGGTCAAGTTGTTTGGACAGAAAGGCTACAGGGTGTGGTCCTGGCTCTTGTGTAAGAATTCTGACCGCACTAACCATGCCTAGCAAGGAAAGGAGTTGTTGTTTTGTAAGGGATTGAGGTTTGGGAGATTAATTGGACACGATCAGCAGGGAGAGCACGTGTGTTTTTATGAGAATTATGCCGAGATAGGTAACAGATGAGGATGAAATTTGGGCTTGACTGAAGTAATGGGGGCTGTCTGTGAAGAAGCCTAGCGGCAGTACAGCCCAGGTAATTTGCTGAGCCTAATGGGTGTCAGAGTCAGTCTAAGTGAAAGCAAAGAGAGGCTGGGATGAAGGGTGCGAAGGAAGAGTAAAGAAAGCATGTTTGAGATCCAGAACAGAATAATGGGTAGTAGAGGGAGGTATTGAGGATAGGAGAGTATATGGGTTTGGCACCACCGGGTGGATAGGCAAGACAATTTGGTTGATAAGGAGCAGATTTTGAACAAACTTGTAAGCCTTGTCTGGTTTTAGGACAGGTAAAATGGTGGAATTGTAAGGAGAGTTTATAGGTTTTAGAAGCCCATGCTGTAGCAGGCGAGTGATAACAGGCTTTAATCCTTTTAAAGCGTGCTGTGGGATGGGATATTGGCATTGAGCAGGGTAAGGGTGATTAGGTTTTAATGGGATGGTAATGGGCATGTGATCGGTTGCCAGGGAAGCAGTAGAGATGTCCCATACTTGTGGGTTAAGGTGGGGGGATATGAGAGGAAGACGCGAAGGAGGCTTTGGGTTGGGAAGAAGGGTGGCAATGAGATGTGGCCATAGTCCAGGAATAGTCAGGGAAGCAGATAATTTAGTTAAAGTGTCTCAGCCTAATAAGGGAACTGGGCAGGTGGGGATAACTAAAAAGGAGTGCTTAAAAGAGTATTGTCTAAGTTGGCACCAGAGTTGGGGAGTTTTAAGAGGTTTAGAAGCTTGGCCGTCAATACCCACAGCAGTTATGGAGGCAAGGGAAACAGGCCCTTGAAAAGAAGGCAATGTGGAGTGGGTAGCCTCCATATTGATTAAGAAGGGGAGGGGCTTACCTTCCACTGTGAGCATTACCCAGAGCATCTGTGATGGTCCTGTAGGCTTCCGAGGCAATTGGGCGGTGTCAGTCTTCAGCTGCTAAGCCAAGAAGACCTGGGAAGGAGTCAGTCAGAGAGCCTTGGGCCAGAGTCCCAGGGGCTCTGGGAGTGGCTGCCAGATGAGTTGAACAGTCCGATTTTCAGTGGGGTCCTGCACAGATGGGACGTGGCTTAGGAGGAATCCCGGGCTGTGGGCGTTCCTTGGCCTGGTGACCAGATTTCTGGCACTTGTAGCAAGCTCCTGGGGGAGGAAGTTCTGGAGGAACGTCTGGCCTCTGCGGTTCAGGCGTTTGGAAGTTCTTGTGTGCTGGAGATGTGGCTGGGGTTTGTCTCACAGTGGAGGCAAGGAATTGCAACCTTTTTCTATTATTGTACACCTTGAAGGCGAGGTTCATTAAATCCTGTTGTGGGGTTTGAGGGCTGGAATTTAATTTTTGGGGTTTTATTTAATGTCGGGAGCAGATTGGGTAATAAAATGTATTTTGAGAATAAGACGGCCTTTTGACCTTTTAGGGTCTAGGGCTGTAAAGTGTCTCAGGGTTGCTGCCAAAGGAGTCATGAACTGGGCTGGATTTTTATATTTGATGAAAAAGAGCCTAAACGCTATCTGATTTGGGATAAAGAAAAAGGAGCATTAACCTTGACTATGCTTTTAACTCCAGCCACCTTTTTAAGAGTAAATTGCTGGGCAGGTGGGGGAGGGCTAGTCATGGAATGAAACTGTAAGCTGGACCCAGTGTGAGGAGGGGAGGTGATAAAAGGATTATAGGGTGGAGGAGCGGAGGCTGAGGAAGAATTGGGACCTAGCTCGGCCTGGGGAGGAGGGGAGAGGTCAGATGGGTCTGTAGAAAAGGAAGATTAGAAAGACTCAGTGACGCTTGGGGTTGGGACTGAGGGGACAGGCGGGAGGGAAAGAAGGAAGATTTGGGACGAGTTGCATTGGGCACAGAGACTACAAAGGGACCGATGTGTAAAAGAATGCCTGGGCATCAGGCACCTCAGACCGTTTGCCCATTTTACGACAAGAATTATTTAGATCTTGCAGGATGGAAAAATTGAAAGTGCTGTTTTCTGGCTATTTGGAACTACTGTTGAGTTTGTTTTGGGGTCAAGCAGCATTGCAGAAGAAAATAAGATGCTTAGATTTTAGGTCAGGTGAGAGTTGAAGAGGTTTTAAGTTCTTAAGAACACAGGCTAAGGGAGAAGAAGGAGGAATGGAAGGTGGAAGCTTGCCCATAGTGAAGGAGGCAAGCCCAGAGAAAAGAGTAGAGACACGGAGAAGGGGTGGGGGGTTCTTGCCCTCCAGAAAAGCAGAGAAGGGGTTGGGGCACAGAGATATAAGAGGTTGGGGCATGGAAATAAGGGATCGGGGTGCAGAGATATAAGAGGTTGGGGTGTGGAAATAAGGGATTGGGGCACAGAGATATAAGAGGTCGGGGCATGGAAATAAGGGATCGGGGCACAGAGATACGAAGTTGGGGTGCTTGTCCCTCGCCTAGAAAAGCGGGACTTGCCACTAAGGGTGAAGGAGAAGGGGTTGGGGGTTTCTTGCCCCCCAGAAAGGTGGAGAAGGGGTAGAGACATGGAGAGAAGGGGTTGGGGTACTTGCCCGTTCCCCAGAAAAGCGGGACTTGCCACTAAGGGTGAAGGAGAAGGGGTTGAGGGGTACTTGCCCCTCCCCCAGAAAAGCAGAGAAGGGGTAGAGACATGGAGAGAAGGGGTTGGGGTACTTGCCCCTTCCCCAGAAAAGCAGAGAAGTGGTAGAGACAAGGAGAGAAGGGGTTGGGGTACTTGCCCCTTCCCCAGAAAAGTGGGACTTGCCGCTAAGGGTGAAGGATCAAGGCAGGCATCCCTGCGTGGTCTGACACCTCTGAAACGTGGGTGAATAATCAGAGAGGCGTCCCTGCAATGATTAAACACCAAGGGAAGACTGCCTTCCCAGTCCGTGACCGGCGCCGGAGTTTTGGGTCCACAGATAAAACATGTCTCCTTTGTCTCTACCAGAAAATGAAAGGAATGGAAATTAAGAGAAGGGAAAGATTGAAGAGCGGAAAGGAGAAAGTGGTTGAGGGATAGTGAGAGAGGCTGGAGAACAGAGTAAGAAGAGGCCGCTTACCCAATTTAAAATTGGTGAGGTGTTCCTTGGGCTGGTTGGTCTGAGGACCTGAGGTCGTAGGTGGATCTTTCTCATGGAGCAAAGAACAGGAGGACAGGGGATTGATCTCCCAAGGGAGGTCCCCCGATCTGAGTCACGGCACCAAATTTCATGTGTGTCCGTGTAGAGACCACCAAACAGGCTTTGTGTGAGCAATAAAGCTTTTAATCACCTGGGTGCAGGTGGGCTGAGTCCGAAAAGAGAGTCAGCAAAGGGAGATAGGGGTGGCGCCGTTTTATAGGATTTGGGTAGATAAAGGAAATTACAGTCAAAGGGGGTTGTTCTCTGGTGGGCAGAGTGGGGGTCACAAGGTGCTCAGTAGGGGAGCTTTTGAGCCAGGATGAGCCAGAAGGAATTTCACAAGACAATGTCATCAGTTAAGGCAGGAACCGGCCATCTGGATGTGTATGTGCAGGTCACAGGGGATATGATGGCTTAGCTTGGGCTCAGAGGCCTGACAGTTAAACTGGCTCTTCTGATCTTGTGGCCCCCACCCAAGAACTGATTGAACGCAAGAAGGCAGCTCTGACTCCTTATGATTTCATCTCTGACCAATCAGCACTCCTGGCTCACTGGCTTCTCCTGACCCACCAAGTTATCCTTAACAACTCTGCTCCCTGAATGCTCGGGGAGACTGATTTGAGTAATAATAAAACTCGGATCTCCCGCACAGCCGACCCTGCATGAGTTACTCTTTCTCTATTGCAATTCCCGTCTTAATGAATCGGCTCTGTCTAGGTAGCAGGCAAGGTGAACCCCTTGGGTGGTTGCAGGTTAAGCAAATAGGTCAGGTGATTTTATGTTCATTTTAGCTGTAGAACTTTGTTCTAGTCTTTCTGAAAAGTTTTTAGACAAGAAAGTCAAGGGAGGTTTTCATGATCAGTGGACTCTTCCTTTTTTTTTTTCAAAAATCGAGTTGGTTCAGTGATTATTATTTATTGGGGGAACTCTTTAAAATACTGAACATTGTTAATGATCTGCTCTGTATGTCCTCATGTAACATTATTGCCAACGAAATAGATGCTCTGAAATACAACTACTAACTTCAGCTAACTCTGCAATGTTTCATCTCTGCTCTGATTCGTGCCATAATTATTTTCAAACAAAGAGAGAGAAGCAGAACTCTGAGCTGTTAAATCCCTTAGAAAGCCCACAGCCCAGTGCACCCTTAAAGAAAGGGAAATAGGGCCGGGCGCAGTGGCTCATGCCTGTAATCCCAGCACTTTGAGAGGCCGAGGCGGGAGGATCACGAGATCAAGAGATCGAGACCATTCTGGCCAACATGGTGAAACCCCCGTCTCTACTGAAAATACAAAAATTAGCTGGGTGTGGTGGCACGTGCCTGTAGTCCCAGCTACTTGGGAGGCTGAGGCAGGAGAATCGCTTGAACCCAGGAGGCAGAGGAGGTAGCAGTGAGCCGAGATCGCGCCACTGCCCTCCAGCCTGCCAACACGAGCGAGACTCCGTCAAAAAAAAAAAAAAAAAAAAAGGGGGAAATAGGGTCTGATGAAAGTGTGTATTGGCCCCACATCAAGCAGCTGTAATTCACAGAAGTAATGCTAGAAATGTTGCTGCCTGGCTTTTAACCCAATGAGGTTTCCAAACCTCTCTTTAATTACAACAGACCTACCTCAACATTCGGCCATGTAATCTGTAGCTCAAATGTCAACATCATTCTCAGCTAAGCCATGCAGTAGAGAAAGGCTCAATTATGTTTCTAAGCTTGGCTGCACCTTAGAATCACTTGGAAGCTTGGAGAAAGAAATGCCTGAGTCCCACTCTCAGAGACTGACTTAAGTGTTTTGAAATGCACCTGCGGAAATGTGACATTTTTAAAGGTTTCAGGTGACGCTAATATGCAGGTAAGTCCAAGAACTCTATGTATTCCTAGAAATGTGGGTTCCGTGGTCACCCATGATGCTTTTCGCATGGGCTATCACTATTTTTATGCGTGCATCGAGCATGATACTTTAAGCGCGGGACATGTTAATATGCATTGTAAAAAGTCGCCTTGCTAATAATGTTCAATGCACATTCGAAAACCTCTTAGTGCCATCTTCATGGGGCATGCCATATCAGACAATGGCCAGTAGGTGGCGATGTTGATTTGAGTTGCTGAGACGGGAAATTTTCCTTAAAAATCTGGCATCTTCAAGTGACCCCCTCAAGGGCTTTGCTTTGTTTTAACTACACCTGCAGCTGCCAACGCCTGGAGAGGGTCAATTGTGCATAATGAGCGTTCATATCGAGGTGCCGAAACCACAACTTTGTCATGGTATTTGTTCAAACCATGCAAATGCTTCAATCGTCTCTATTTGTTCAATGTTTAGGATGCCATGAAAATATAAATACCTAAATGCAGTCTTTCCAGACAGATATTTGGTGATGGGCATTGATTCCAGAAAAGGGGCATTCTCCAAAAAGATGCTGAGGAGGAGAGCAAGTAAAGCTTTTGTGAAGAAATGTTTACCCGGGTGTGACAAAGAGAAGCACAATTGAGGCTGGAAGTTGAATCCAGCTGAAAAGAGATGCATTTAGCCTAATTAAGTTAATGGACCCTTCACTGAATTGAACAGAATTTTCAGTTCCTGTACATTAAAAAAATGGAACACCACCAAAAAAAAAGATGGGAGAAAAGAATTAGATTTTCACCCATCAGAGATGAATTTGAAATGCTAATATGACCAGGTTAGAACTAGGAAAAAGACATAACCAGGAATATTTTGGGAGAATTCACTTAGTTTCCAGATTCAATGAAGTGGTTATAGACAGCATTGTAAATCATATTGGCTGGATTTTTCTTCCACACATAACAGTACAGGCATTAGACTATTAATTAAGTAACTCGTTCATTCGTTGAAGCTAGATCGAGCACCTACTGTGTGGTAAAGACTGCATACTGTGTAGCGCTATGGAGACTAAAGGAGATTACTTTCACTTCTTTCTATAAGTAGTTCTTCCACGTCCGGTGCTAGATCTAAGGTCACCTACCCATCAGCTTGGTCTCTATCCCCTTCTCCATGTTAATAAATATTCCTGACATATAATAAATTTATGGACAGAAACTACAACTTCACTCAGACTAATTATTTTAAAGGACATGTCTATTTTTAAAAAATGCATCTGAACATTTTACTGAAAGCCAGCAATTTAAACTTAGTGTTTAAACAGATCAACTTGAAGCCCTTCTTTACAAAATAAAAAGTTTAGCCTTCTAGCTTAAACTTAGGATGTAGACAGCTTGTAAGAAGATCATCGCTCCAACAATCACGGCAAAATCAAAGACACATCATAAACTAAATCCAAAGTTTCTTGAATCTGTCAGAAAACTCCAGTTGTAGGGTGTGGTCGGTAATATTAGGTGTCAGGTATCAAGGGACGCCTAGACAGCTGGTAAAGTATTGTTTCTGGGTGTGTCTGTGAGGGTGTTGCCAGAGGAGATTGACATTGAGTCGGTGGGCTGGGAGAGGAAGACCCACCCTGGATGTGGATGGGCACCATCTAATTGGCTGCCAGTGTGGCTAGAGCAAAGCAGATGGAAGAAGGAGGGAGAAGCTGGCTTGCTGGGTCTTCTGGCTTTCATCTCTCTCCCATGTTGGATGCTTCACTCTGTTCCTCCTGCCCTTGGACATGAGACTCCAGGTTCTTTGGCTTTTGGACTCTTATTTATTTATTATTATTATTTGAGACAGGGTCTCACTCCGTCGCCCAGGCTGGAGTGCAGTGGTGTGATCTTGGCTCGCTACAACCTCTGCCTCTTGGGTTCAAGCGATTCTCCTGACTCAGCCTCCCAAGTAACTGGGATTACAGGCACCCACCACTCCACCAGACTAATTTTTGTATTTTTAATAGAGACGGGGTTTCACCATGTTGGCCAGGCTGGTCTTGAACTCTGGGCTCTGACCTCAAGCAATCCACCTGCCTTGGCCTCCCAAAGTGCTGGGATTACAGGTGTAAGCCACCATGTCCGGCTGGCTTTTGGACTCTTGGACTTACACCAGTGGTTTGCCGGGGGCTCTTGGGCCTTTGGCCACAGACTGAAGGCTGAACTGTCAGTTTCCCTGCTTTTGAGGCTGTTGGACTTGGACTGAGCCACTACCAGTTTCTGTCTTTCCCAGCTTGCAGATGGCCTATGGTGGGATGTCACCTTGTGATGGTGTGAGCCGATTCTCCCTAATAAACTCCCTTTCATACAGACATAGAACCTATTAGTTCTGTCCCTCTGGAGAACGCTGACCAATACATAGTGCAAACAGTCAGGCTGAAATAGAAGGAAAGGCAGGTGTTTCTAAGGTGAGATAGGATGTGTGTACATCTTACCTTGAACAGACGCAGAAAACACACAAATGGATAAGATACATGCAGAGAAAGTCTCAAAGGGCTTCCTGAGGCTGACAGTGGACTAGGGTGAAGTTGTAGGACCTCTGGGAGATGCAGCCACAAGAGGAATTTGCAGCTCTCAGCGAGTCTTCACAAACTTTACCTGTTACCTACAAGGAAGACTGGGGGCAAGTTGAGGGAACTGAAAAAGCCCCCAAGATGATGTCTTGGGAGAGTTGAACAGCAGTGGCAGAGACTCTTCTTCATGAGTCTCTTGTCCTCAATATCTTATGGGTGTGCTAAGTAAGAATGCCAGGCTCTGACCACTCTTTGCCTAGAGCATTTCTCAGGGTTATGGCTCTACTACCTGTTCAACCTTGAAGGAGGAGGCGACATCTTCCTCCAGGGCAAAGAGCAGGCTCTGCTTATTGGGGGTTACGAAGTGGTCGACTTTTCCCAGGCTCTGTATCTCCCTCCTATAACACAGCCCATAGCAGGTGTAGGTTCCCATCCAAGTTCATCCTCAGCATCCCCTTGTGGTCCTGAGAAAAAGAAGCTGATGCTCTGGCAATGGCTTTGCTGGAAACAAGTCTCTAGTCTTAGACCTAAAAGTTCTGTGTCTTCTGCCGGCATCCATAGAGTCCAAAAGCCAGCCGGACACGGTGGCTTACACCTGTAAAAAAAGTCTTTAGTTGCAGGAAATCTGTGCAGCTGAAGATCCCCTGTAGCCTTAAGAAAATAATCATCATAATTTGATTATGTGTTATATATAATGAGTATTATTTACAATATACACAGTCGATCCTGGAACAACATGAGTTTAAACTATGGGAATCCACTTATCAGTGGATTTCAGTAGGCTGCTAGCTAAGTTTTGGGGGAATTAAAAGCTATATGTGAACTATTTTTGAGACAGAGTCTCACTCTGTCACCCAGGCTAGAGTGCAGTGGCACAGTCTCAGCTCACTGCAACCTCCCCCTCCCGGGATCAAGTGATTTTCCTGCCTCAGCATCCTGAGTAAGCTGGGACTACAGGCATGCACCACCATGCCTGGCTAATTTTTGTATTGTTAGTAGAGATGGGTTTCACCATGTTGGCCGGGCTGGTCTTGAACTCCTGACCTGAAGTGATCTGCCCACCTTGGCCTCCTAAAGTGCTGGGATTACAGGTGTGAGCCACCATGCCCAGCCTATATGTGAACTTTTAACCATACAGGGGATTGGTGCCCCTAAGCCTGGCCTTGTTCAAGGGTCAACTGTATGCAATCATATAATATGTATATAATTGTATATAATTCATTGTGTATACTATATATAGTTATATTATGTAAAATATTATACATTATATTCTATATTATGTCATGTATAATATATTTAAGTATATAATATATAATGTATATTTTATAACATTAATATTTTATTTTTAATATAATATAGTATGTAATATATATCTATATCTATCATCTATCTATAAAATCTACCATGTATCTATGTATCATCTATCATTTATCTATTATCTATGTATCTATGTATACATGTATGTATGTATCTATCATCTATCATTTATCTATATGTATGTATGTATCTATCTATCATCTATCATTTATCTATTATCTATGTATGTATGTATGTATGTATGTATGTATGTATGTATCTAGCTAGCTATCAATCATCTATCTATCCCTCTATGCTGGTGAGGGGATGAGAAGGGCACTTTGCCTCTGTGATATTTTTTTCCAACATTCCGTAACCCCACTCTAATGATAAGACAAACAGGAGACAAATGTGGCATGGGAGATATTCCACAGACTACTTGAACAGTACTCAAGACTGTCATGAAAAAGCAAGGGAAGTCCGAGAAAGGGCCACAGACAGGAGATGGGGGAGGGGTGACAAGTAAGTGCAGTGTGATCCCTCAATGGGATCCTGAGACAGAAAAAAAAAAAGAAAAAGTTCATAAAAAGCTGGTGGAATCTGACCAAAGGTCTGAAGTGTACTTAGGAGTGCTGTGTCAATGATGTCGGATTCTTAGTTTTGACAAGTACAGCACAGCCATGTTAGATGTTAATAATGAGAGGAACTGCTTGAGAGTTGCACAGGGACTTCCTGTACTCCATGGCAATCATTCAATCAAGCCTATTTAAAAAATTCCGTTTTAAGAAATGCACAGTCTGGTACACCAAGCCAACAATCCAATTAAAAAATGGGCAAGTTGTTTGAATAGAGACTTTACCAAAGATGTTACAGAATATAGGCTCATGAAAAGATGCTCAACATCTTTAGTCCATAAGGAAATGCAAATTACAACCACAGGGAAATGTTACCACGCCTGAGTGTGAATGTCTAAAATTTAAATCAGCATACAAGAACAAAAATACTAAAACAAAACCCTAATGATATGAAGCGTCAGTGAGGAGGGGGAATAGCAGAGAACCCTCAAATGTTGTCGGTGGGAACGCAGAATGGTACAAGCACAGGAAAACAGAGCGGTGGCTTCTTACAAAACTAAATATGCAAGTACTACTGAAACAGGAGAGTTCCCTGACCTACCTTGAAGGACGTGTGACAGAGGTGTGGCATGTCTGTCCTGCTGCCTTGGCTCAAACCCCTTATGGAGGGGGAATCACACAGACAGGAAGATGCAGGAGCCGGGGCAAGTGCTTTTGGGCTCTGACCCCATGGTAGCTTCTAGGGGTGGGGGCTTGCAACTCCTGAAGTCCCAGGGGGTGTGTTACAGTGCTCTTTTAGCTCTGCCATCCACAGACCACTTGAGTGTTAACCAGCTCAGTGCCCTCTTGGTAGCCAGGTTCTCGTCTGGCATTTAGGAAAAATCAGGACACACAGACAAATTGAAGAATAGTAAATGCGGCGGATTTTATTGCCAGATGGAGGTGGCTATCAGTGAGATGGATGAGGAGCTGGAAAGGGGATGGAGTGGGAAGATGATCATCCCCTGGAGTTTGGCTGTTACATGGCTGATGTCCTCTCTGACCATCCCCAGCCAAACTCCTCTCAATGTTCAGATGCTCCTTCTCTTCTCTTCTTCTCTCCTTCTCTGCTGCACTGCTCTTCTGCTCCTCTGCTCTTCTGCTCATAGAGCCTGGGGTTTGGGGCTTATATGGGTACAAAATAGGGGGGTGTTGTGGGCCAAAAGGCAACATTTGGGTGTGAAAACAGGAATGCCTGTTTCCATTTAGGGCCATGGGTTTCCAGGCTTGAGGATGTGGCTTTTGCCAGGGAACCACCCTCTTCTACACAGCATTTCCCTGCCTCCTGTCCATATCACTACCTGACCCAATATGACCCAGAAATCCCCTCCTAAGTGTTATCAAAGAGAAATGAAACATTAGTGTTGGTTAAAAAAAAACAAAAACCTGTCATTGAGTATTCATTGTGGCTTTAATTGTAATTATGAAAAAATGGAAACAACACAGATGTCCTTTAATGGATTTGAGAATTAAATAAAACAAAACAAAACTGGAGTATATGTATAGAATGAAATACCATCCAGCAATACAAAAGGAACTAATTGCTGATATATGCAACAATGGGGGAACCTCAACTGTATTAACCTACGTGAAACAAGCCAGTGTCAATAGGGTGCGTGTTGCATTACCCATTTATAAAATATTTCGGATAATGCACTGTATGGAGAGATTAGTGGTTAGATTAGTGGTACCGGTGGGCTGAGGTGATAGCAAGGGGTTGATGACAAAAGGTCAAAGCATAATGTGTAGGTTGAGGCACTACTTTATGCATGGGTTATATTGTCAATATGCTTACTATTTTTATCAAAACTTGCCAAACCCTACAATAAAGAGTGAGTTTTACTTTAGATACCAGATGACCACAATTATTTTTAAAATCATCATTATGAGAACACCCACAAATATATGAAACATATAGGAGGTGCCAGGCTTGGGGAAACAAAATTTAGAAGATTTGATTCTCACAATTCCCTCTGTGAGTTAGAAACCACGATTTATCTCCAGCATAGAAGAGAAAACCAAAGCTCATAATGGGTTGACCACACGTCCTCAGTCACACAACAGAGAATGCTCAAATGCAGGTTGGATTAGCTCCAAAGTCCATACCTTTCTGAGTATCTCTCTGCAGTTCTTATTTTCCAGCACAATCATAAAGCTTTGGGGGAAAATATGGAAAGCAGAGAACTCAAAGGGTAGTGAGACAGGGGCACACATAATAAATTTGTTACTAAAAAGAATAATTAGTCATATCTCTTTGACATTACATGGGGCTGTAAGACTGGGAGTGCTCTTGATAATAAAAAGTGTATTGATAGACTTGATGAGAATGAAAATGCCTCAGATGAAACATATAGTTTTGTTTTATTTATTTTTTATTGTCGATTTTTGTGGGCACATAGTAGGTGTATCTATTTATGGGTTACATAAGATGGGTTACATAAGATATGGGTTACATAAGATACAGGCATTCAATGTGTAATAATGACATCAGGGCAAACGGGGTACCATCCCCTGAAGTATTTGTCATCTGTGTCCAGTCATTTGCAACAACACGGACAGAAGTGGAGGTCATTATGCCCAAGTGAACTAAGCCAGACACACAAAGACAAACTTTGCATGTTCTCATGTATGCGTGGGAGCTGAAAATCAAAACAATTGAACTATGGAGATAGAGAGTAGAAAGATGGTTACCAGAGCCTGCGAAGGGTAGTTGGGGGGTTGGTTAATGGGTACAAAAAAATAGTTAGAAATAATGAAACCTATAGTTTTGAATCGACTTTACATGGCCTTTCAGCAAACAGACGCTAAACATATCATTTATATGGCCTTTCAGCGAGCCGACCCTAAACTTAACATTTCAGAAGACAATGTGAACCTTGAAGGGTTATGTGCACCTTGAAGGGTAAGGTGCACACATGATACCCTCAAGCTCTCCAGTTTTGGGACTGTATCTAATTTACCTGCTTCTCCAAGGGTATTAGTTTTTAGATACCTGTTTAAGTATGCTGTTTATAGTGTACTGTGGTAAATGCTTTCCATGATTTTCGAGGTTTAGCGGCAGAATCTCTTTCCATTTGATTAATATTTTTCTACCTGTTGGGATGACCATGGAGTAGCTATGGATTGAGGCTGAAAGAAGAACTCGTGACTCAAAAGACAGAAAGATACACAAGCCCTGGTATCTTGGTATTCCAGGAGTAGCAGTTAGGTGAATTTCGATGAATAACGAGAGGTTGTGCGTTTTGTAAATTTACATTCCTGAGATGAGTGGGAACTGTCCACTCTAGGGACCCCAGCCTTTATAATCTTACTGAAAAAAATCAACAATTCTGGCTTTTCAGCAGATGGAAAAAAAAAGAAAAAGAGAGAGCTAGTTTTCTGGTATCTAAACTACAGCTCCCAAAATGATGGAGTAGGTTTAGAATATGCTTATAGTATTCTTTCAACAATAAAATTAAAATTACAACAGGACAATCTTCATTTAGAGTCTCCTTCCAGAGCTATTTTCCCCTTGGTTTTTCATTTATATCAGATTCTGATATTAAACATACTTTCAATTTGTGATTCAACAGGGCTGAGATGCAAATGCAGTTCTCTCAGTAATCAGCATTATGGGATTTGGTTTCTTACAAAGAAGCTAATACTTATGTAAAGGTGGCTGAAGAATAACTTAATGTTTTCAGAAACCTCACTGAAAAAGAAGTGGTTAAAGCCCCAGTAAAATTCAAATTCGGGATTAAGTCAAACAGCTAAAACACACTCATACATGCATAAATTGTTGAATCAGATTCACTTAAACCTGAAAGAATTAAAAAAAAGGTCTCTCTAACGTTCTAAAGTTAGTGCTCCAAATTAACCCTCCATACATATAATTAGTAAACCTGATGCATCATGCCATTAGTTAACATTTATGCATTTTATTGTTTATGAACTATAATGAAAAAAGCAAACAAACTGAAATAACATTACAAAGTATGCTGTTTCTTCATAATCAAACCTTTTCCTGCATCTCTGTTGGCATTTTGTAGTATGACAGTTGTTTTAAAAATACCACTAAATTTGTGACTTCTAATATCACTTTGGTCACTTTCCTGTGGTTGTTTAAATTATTCTTTTATGCAATCTGCAATATTACGTTTTTTAATGTGATTGCAGTTTTTTGTGCCTGAGCCTTTTCATACAATAAATTGTTTTGTTTGTTTGTTTGAGACAGAGTCTCACTCTGTCGCCCAGGCTGGCGGGCAGTGGCGCAATCTTGGCTCACTGCAACCTCCACATCCTGGGTTCAAGCAATTCTCCTGCCTCAGTCTCCCGAGTAGCTGGGACTACAGGCGTGCACCACCACGCCGGGCTAATTTTTGTATTTTTAGTAGAGACGGGGTTTCCCTGTATTGGCCAGGCTGGTCTCGAACTCCTGACTTCGTGATCCACCCGCCTTGGCCTCACAAAGTGCTGGGATTACAGGCGTGAGCCACCGTGCCCAGCAGGGGGTTTTTTGTTTGTTTGTTTTTATTTTTGTTTTTACACCATGATTATCTTTCTCCTTTGTAGAGTCCCTTTGGAGACTCAGGTTTCAGAGAAAACTACTAACAATGATTTATTAGAAACAAACTTTTGCAACTTTGCTGTGCCTCCTCAGAGTAAACGCTATGGGACCATGTATTATATCTTCTCCAGCAGATAAAGAGAAGTGTTTTGGTCAGCTTAGGGTACAACTCAAGCAGTAATGCTAACACATAATATGTTGTGATGTAATAAAGAGAGATGACATAATAAATACCAGGCATGTTATTGGATGATCTAGTCTCAAACATAGTATACCCTACAGCATTAGGATTTGTGTCGTTTTTTTTTAACTTTTAAGTTCAGGGGTACATGTGCAGGATCTGCAGGTTTGTTACAGAGGTAAACATGTGTCATGGGGGTTTGTTGTACAGATTTTTTTAATTACTCAGGTATTAAGCCTAGTATCCATTAGTTATTTCTCCTGATCCTCTCCCTGCTCCCACCCTCCACTTTCTAAAAGGCCCCAGTGTGTGTTGTTCCCCTCTATGTGTCCATGTGTTCTCATCATTTAGCTCCTACTTAAGTGAGAACATGCAGTATTTGGTTTTTTGCTCCTGCATTAGTTGGCAAAGGATAATAATATCCTCCAGCACCATCCATGTCCCTGCAAAGGACATGATCTCATTATTTATTAAGGCTGCATAGTATTCTATGGTGGATATGCACCACATTTTCTTTATCCAGCCTATCACTGATGAACATTTAGGTTGTGTTTTGTTATAATGACCCCTCATGGTTTCCAGAGGAGGTTAGATGATGGATGAAAAATCCTACTTGATTTGACCAGCATTTATGGAGAGCCTTCAATAAGAATCAAGTGCCTACCTAGTCTAGTACATTTTTTCCCCAGAACCTTGATGAAGTCTGAGATATTGTCCACATTTTGCACAACTTGGGCTTCCAGAATTAACAAACTTATCAACAGTTGGGTCTTCTATTGCTGTCTCTTATTCTGCCTCTGTTCATCACCACACATGCTTAGGTTAACTTGAAAGTGAGAGAGGACGTGGCCCAAATTGTGGTCTTTCTCCAAAATATTTTGTGTTGTTGTTTTCCAATTTTGAATATTTGCTGCAACTACACTTTGTCATTAAATTCCTGTGGTTTCTCTGGCCCCCTGCCCATCAATCAACAAGTGGATAAATAAACCATGGTATATGTATGATAGAATACTACTCAACCATAAAAAGGAATGGATTAATGGCATTTGCAGCAACCTGGATGGGATTGGAGACCATTATTCTAAGTGAAGTAACTCAGGAATGGAAAATCAAACATCATATGTTCTTACTCATAAGTGGGAGCTCAGCTATGAGGGTGCAAAGGCATAAGGATGACACAGTGGACTTCAGGGACTCGGGAGAGAAAGGGTGGGAATAGGGTGAGGGATAAAAGACTTTGGGTTCAGTGTATACTGCTCAGGTGATGGGTGCACTAAAATCTCACAAATGACCACTAAAGAACTGACTCATGTCACCAAATACCACCTGTTCCCCAAAAACCTATGGAAATGAAAAATTTTAAAAAGGAAAAGAAAAGCCTGAGGTTTCAAGCTGTCACGTGCTGGTGGATATCCTTCTTAACTCATTGTCCTGTTCCTCTAATGCTTACCTGCTATGGATACATGTTTGTATGTTTTAAAATACTTGTAAGTACAGGAAAAATGAAACAAGAATGATGAAATTCCAGTAGCCACCATCTAGAATTAATAAACGTAAATATTAACTTTCTGTTTAGATATTTATATTTAAAAAATGGTTATAGGAAGTATCCCTTTAACCTTACACTAAATCTGTCTCCCTCCTTCACCATTTTCATGAATCAGTCTTGTATCATTCCAATACAAATGAGAACACTTTCAAAATACTCATACATGAAACCATTAGTCATAGATAATCATAGATAGAATTTCTCTTTGTTTTTTTTTTTTTTACATTCAACTGAATCTATATTCTGCTTACAGCATTTTCACGCAACATTAAATCATATATAATAGCTCTAGTTCATTCACTTCAACTGCTGAGATAATTTTTTTCTCCTTTTTTATTACATATATGACTATTAATTTGGTCATTTCATGTTTTTAATATAACATGATGCTTTTCTTCAGTTTTCTTTTCTGTTCCTCTTTTTTTTTTTTTTCGATGCCATCTCTCAGATTGATAATGTTCATCAGCCTTTTTTTCCCTTCTGTTGGTTTGGAATTTCACTTTCATTTTTAATCATTTAATCTTTAATGGTTAATTCTGCAATGTTAACATGTATATATACAAATATATATATTAATCAATATCCCTAATTTTCTCCTGAAAAACAAGAGTCTTAAAACATGTTAAACATCATCTTCATCTTCTGTCTTCCATGCAGTATTTTTCAGTATTTTAAATCTACCTTTTTACATACTCCACAAAAGTAAACTTTTGTATTTACTACTATGGCTATAAAAAAAAAATTAGAAAGACCTAGTATTTGATAGCGTAACAGGGAGACTACAGTCAATAATGATTAATTGTACATTTAAAAATAAATAAAAGAGGCTGGGCACGGTGATTCATGCCAGTAATCCCAGCACTTTGGGAGGCCAAAGTGGGCAGATCACCCGAGGTCAGGAGTTCGAGACCAGCCTGGCCAACATGGCGAAACCCCATCTCTACTAAAAATATAAAAATTAGCCAAGCACGATGGTGGCCTCTTATAATCCCAGCTACTTGGGAGGCTGAGGCAGCATAACTGCTTGAACCTGGGAGGTGGAGGTTGCAGTGAGCCAAGATCACACTGCACTCTAGCTTGGGTGACAGAGCAAGACTCCGTCTCAAAATCAATCAATCAATCAATAATAAATAAGGGAGTATAATTGAGTTGTTGGTAACACAAAAGATAAATGCCTGAGGGTTGGATATCCAATTTTCCATGATGTGATTATTACATATTGCATACCTGCACCAAAATATCTCATGTACACCATAAAATATATACCCCTACTATGTACCCACAAAAATTAAAAATAAAATTTTTAAATGTACATTTACAACTGCAGTTACTAGTTTGTGGCTTAATATTGCTTCTTACATCACAACTTACTTTATGCATCCAATTGTCGTGTTTTTGAAGCATATTTTCTAGAAATTATTTCTATTAGAGTCATATTAGCAGCACATTATCTGCATGCTTGGATGTCTAAACATATTTTCTTGGGTCCTGAATCTTGAATGCTATTTAAATGTGGTTTAAAATTCTTTGTTAACATTTATTTCTATGCAACTTTTTAAAGATACCTACATGTTCTGTAGTCTTGCATTGACTGGAGTTACGTGTATTTTCATTTCTTTACATATAATTGGCCTTTTCACATCGAAGCTTCACCTCCGTCTTATAATTTAGAGTATTATTTTCTCTTCTATTCCGACCCTCGGAATTACCCTTTCTTGCTTCTGAGGTCAGTGATGGCTTAAACGTTTCTTTTCCCCTCGGTGTTCCTTAGTTTTTGCAGCTGCGCGGGGATTCCCACATCAGTCAGACAGGAGTGATACAACTCTAGCTTAACCGAGGCTCTGATTTGTTTTCTTTTTGTTTAGACTTCATGAACCTTAATTTGTGCCTGCCTACGCTGACTTTTCTTTAGCAGCTGCTGTGATAAAAAATAAATAAATAGATAAAAAAGGCTCACAAAGTCAAGACAATCTAGGTCACTGCTCTCGAGGAATGTATGGTATACTCAGATACACTGAAAATTACATATGTGTTTTTTACACAGTGCAATCGTTTCTACCACAGTGTATAGGGAGTGCATTAAGACAGATAAACATCTACCTACCTAATACCTGTGGAAAAGGTAAAACATGTACTCTTGAAAGACAGTGGAACGCGGTAGCTCAGGGTGCTCTTACTGGAGGAAGTGAGGCTAGCGTTCGGCCTCTGGACAGGCCAATTATTTGCACAAGTTCCTCGAGCTCTCTGAGTCTCCGTTTTCTTGCCTTGGTACACAGATGGCAACTGCGTGTGCCAAGTGAGCTCCTTCCCGCGGTAAAGCAGATAATGCCCTGGAGACATTGTCTGACACATAAGAAGTGCTTGCTACAACTTAGCAATTGTGATGTTTCAAGGGAGTAATATTTGCTCTCAGTGGTGTAGTAGGGACAGCAGTGAGCAAATGGAAGTAGGTTGATCTGTGGAGATGGACAAGCACATAGAAGTGCGCAGCAATGTTGGGTGTGGTAGGCAGGGAGGCAGAGGAACTTCTGTTTGCTTCAGTAATATTTGTTCTATTTGCACATTCACATCCTATTCTCTAAAGCCTAGGGCAGTCAAGCCTATAAACTGCAAATAATAGCATCATTCTACTGCAAATACTAGTCTTATTATATATTCATGTGTTCTGATTATTTGCAATTGCCATGGCAATTGTTAAGTGTCCTAAAATATAATAAGGGAGCGACATTTGCACTGGAGAGGTTAGATTATATTGAAGGGCAAAAATGTAAAATGTAAGTTTCAAATGTCCACTCTATTGTGTGTCCACACACACACACACACACACACGTGCACGCGCGCACACCCCTTTACAGAGATAGTCCAAGGTAAGGAGTACAATTTCTCATATAAGGGAAATCAAAACACATTTTTGTATCTTCATGATATTTTTTTCCAGATGTGACCTGGCTGGGACAAATCTCTGTAAGATTAATAGTTTCCTGGAACACACTACTAATAAAAATTGGAATTTCTCAAGACTTTCCTGTATTATTCATTTATTTTTAATTTGACAAATAAAAATTTTATATATATATATATATTTAGGGTGTAACATGTGATCTAAATAATTTGAAAGAATCTAGCTGGTGCTTTAATTCTTTCAGAAACTGAAAATCACATACATCTCAAAATATGATTTTTACACTAAGGAATGAAGAGGAGTTGGCATATGAAATGCGTGCTTATGGGATTCTTCCATAATGTTGTGTTTTAAAGGTGGTGTTGTTTGCTGGGGCACTTCAAACCAAGCCTCGTTCTTATAATTAAATGTCTGGGATGGTGCTTTTTCAGACCTCTTTGAAATATGTATTCATTGTGGAATGGCTAAATCAAGCTACTTAACATAAGCATTACATCACATACTTTACATTTATTTAAGGTGAGAACACTTAAAATCCGTTAATGTAGCCATTTTCAAGTGTACAATATGTTGTTTTTAGCTATAACATAGTATCACACAGTGTTAGACCTTGAACATAGTGTTATGCCACTATGCTGTACAATAGATTTCCTGGATTTATTCCTCCTGTTTCAACTAAAAGTTTATGTTTTTGAACAACATCTCCCCAATCCCCCAACCACCTCCACTCCCTGGTAGGTAACCATCACTCTACTCTGCTTCTATACGTTTGACTTATTTTTATTTCTAGGTATAAATGAGATTATGTGGTATTTGTCTTTGTGTGCCTGGCTTATTTCACTTAACATAATGTCTTCTGGGTCCATCCATGTTACTGCAAGTAACAGGATTTCATTCTTTTTAAGGCTGAGTAGTATTCCATCTTGTATGCATAACACAATTTCTCTATTCATCCATTTTTGGACACTTGTGTTGATTCCATATCTTGGCTATTATGAATAGTGCTGTGATAAACATGGGGGTGCAGATAACTCTTCACCTAGGTATTTTTCATAGAGTAAAATTTCAATTAAGGCTATTATTTATCAAATATTAAAACTGAGATGACACAATTGTTTAAGTAAAAATTGGATAGGTTTCTGGAAAGATGGCAGTGGTAGTAACTGCATAGTTTTTATCTATTGCCAAATTCCCACACAAAAACAGACAGAGTAACTAGAAATCATACCCCCAAATTCATAGACAATATGGCCAGCAAACTAGATGCCAGGGTATCTCAGAAGCACAAACACATTAGACTCAGTCCATGCCACCAGCAACCCCCTTGTATGATATCAGCTGTAGCTAGCTCTGTGAAAAAAATTGAGGTGGTGCTTTAATTCTTCAAGAAATTGAAAATCACATACATCTCAAAATATGATTTTTATATTAAGGGATGAAGAAGAGGAGTTGGCATATGGAATGGGTGCTTATTTGATTTTTCCATTATTGTTGTGTTTTAAAGGTTGTGCTGTTTGCTGGGGCACTTCAAACCAAGGCTCATTCTTATAATTAAATATCTGGGGTGATGCTTTTTCACATCTCTTTATTTGATGCTTTGCCTACTAGAGCCAGCTCTGGAAACATCCAGGTTTTAGTCTTTGGATGAACTTATTGATTTTTGAAAATACAATTTTACAATGTAAGTTTTGAAACTGTGATCATATATATATATATGTGTGTGTGTGTGTGTGTGTCTGCATGTGTGTATGTGTGTGTGTAAACACACACTATATATAGCTCATATATTCAGATTTTAACTGTGAGTCTATGCCTCTATACATAAAACATGTATGATGTGTCCCATGGGGCTAATTTATATAAAACAATTGTGAAATACATGAGCAGAACCAGTCTGTTTTCTTTGAGAGGGATCTCGTAGATCTATTCCATTAAAGATCTAACACTCCTAAATGATAAATTGCTAGGTACTCCTGAGGAATTAATATGAAATGAATCAGAATTCATTTTTGCCAGGCATTTCTTTTGTAGAGTCATCAATCTAGCTAAAAGAAAAATAGTTGCTACATTGATAAAGTGTTTATGAAGAACCTCCAGGTATCCATATACCTATGTACATCCAATGAAAAACTCTACCAGTAATTAGCAGAAGGCCCCCCACACACATTAGTTCTGTAACAATAATTTTTTTTGAATTTGCTTAACTATTTGGAAAGACCAGTTTCTGAAACTTATCAAGAATAGTAAGAAAAGTGTCCTACTCAGTAAAATTCATTGACCTAACTTACCCATTAGTGGACTAATGTAATTATTTTAGTGGAAAAACAGTCACCTGATTGGTAAGTACAATAAATTGTGAAGACAGTGTTTTTATTAGGTATAGACTCTGGTGTTTTCTTAGACGATTTGGGTTGCTATAGCAAAACACCAAGGATACCGGGCAGGTTATAAACAACAGACATTTATTGCCCACAATTCTGGAGTCTAGAAGTCCAATATCAAGGTGTGACAGATTCAATGTCTGGTGGGGACCCACTTCCTGGTTCATAGACAGTGCCTTCTCGCTGTGTCCTCACACAGTGGAACGGGCAAGGGAGCTCTCTGCCAAACCCCACCTCTACAAAAAAAATACAAAAATTAGTCCGTCATGGTGGCATGCACCTGTAGTCCCAGTGATTTGGGAGGCTGGGATGGGAGGATTTCTTGAACCCAGAAGATGGAGGCTGCAGTGAGCCATGATCCTGCCACTGTACTCCAGACTGGGTGACAGTAAGATCCTGTCTCAAAAAAAAAAAAAAAAAAAAAAAAGAAAGAAAGAGAGAGAGAGAAAGAAAGAAAAGAAAGAACTCCCATTGCTAAAGATGTATATGCTTATAAGGTTGAGACAAAGTGAATCTGTCCTTCCCAATGACATTTCAGGGTATTTGTTCACAGGACAGAACATATTAGGGATTGATACTGGCTAGAAATTTCTGTTGAGTATTTATTACCTCATGGTAATAATTGTAAACCGCAATTTATAAGGTTTTCTTTTGAAAGCCACGTCATTTTCCAAAGAGATAATTGGAAGATGGAAATGGAGGGTCAAAGAATGAAATGCAGCTAAGATTTCTGAGAATTTCTAAAAGTTACACAACATGCCCTGTGGCTACTCTTCTGGAGCCATGAGAGGATGTGCGGCCCTGAGACACCTTGATTTCAGACTTCTGGTCTCCAGGACTGGGAGAGAATTGGTTTCTGTTGTTTCAAGCTCCCAGTTTGTTCTACTTTCTTATGACAGCCACATACACATAGCTTATGTTCTTTAACCTCTCCGTAGAATTAATAAAGGATAAACAGTAAGTCTGAAGTTATGACTACATGATAATTTCTCACTGCTTTTCCAAGTGGTACACTCAAGACACCCAGGCTGTTCCCTGGAGAACCCTCTGCCATTTTCTTCATTCTAACTCGATTCTCCTCTCTCTCTACTATGTTAAATGCATTTTCTCTGTGAAGATGGGTTCTTTTCTGAGGCCTCTCCAGATGTTCTACTAGAAAAAAAAATTGTAATTGGACCAGAGTTTCTTGGGGCTTTTTATTTTCATGTGTCTAAGTTTCAACTGATTTTGAATCAACATTGCAATTCACAATTTTTACTTGAGAGGGACAGTGTCCTCTACTTAGCTCCAAAGTTTCAAGTGTAACTTTAGAACATCATTTAACCCTGATAAGCTTTGGTTTCTTCATCTGTAAAATGCACTTCCCAAGGATTTACCTCATTTGATTTGGAGATTTAAAGAGTAGCCGTAGGGCATGCTGTACAACTTTTAGAAATTCTCAGAAATCTTAGCTGCATTTCATTCTTTGACCCTCCATTTCCATCTTCCAATTATCTCTTTGGAAAATGATGTGGCTTTCAAAAAAACCTTATAAATTGTGGTTTACAATTATTACCATGGGGTAATAAACACTCAACAGAAATTTCTAGCCAGTACCAATCCCTGATACATTCTGTCCTGTGAACAAATACCCTGAAATGTCATTGGCAAGGACAGATTCACTTTGTCTCAAACTGATAAGCATATATGTCTTTAGCAATAGGAGTTATTTCTTTCCTTTTCTTTTCTTTTCTTTTCTTTTCTTTTCTTTTCTTTTCTTTTCTTTTTGAAACAGGATCTTGCTCTGTCACCCTGTCTGGAGTACAGTGGCATGGTCGTGACTCACTGCAGCCTCCATCTTTGGGGCCCAAGAGATCCTCCCATCCCAGCCTCCCAAGTCACTGGGACTACAGGTGCATGCAACCATGATGGACTAATTTTTGTGTTTTTTTGTAGAGGTGGGGTTTTGCCATGTTTCCCAGGCTGGTCTTGAACTCCTGGGCTCAAGTGATCTGCCTGCCTCAGCCTCCCAAAGTGCTGAGATTACAGGGTGTGAGCTACCGCACCTGGCCAGAGTTATTCTTAAATTGTGACCCATAGTAAGAAATAGGAAATACTCTTAAAGGCCATTGATTTTCAGTGATATTGCCGGAATTCATGGACCTTTTGGTTAGAACTACATGCTTTATTCTGTCTGAAGCAATAAAGTTCTGTAAATCTAAACATGTTTTCAAACATTAGTGGGAAGTTAGAGATGCAATAACTCCTACAAACCGTGCATGGCAAAGATGCACACCGTATCAATTTGGAACAGACATAGAACAGAATTGATCCAATCTTATTGGTAGTCGATACAGCAAGTTCGCATTTTTTAGAACTAACTTTTTCATAGTTGCAGGCAGAGTGATGAAAGATTTTGGCAGGCAGTCTCTTCATATAGACACTAGGAGCTGAACCGACTAGTGTGAATTGACACATAAGCTAAGAGAAGATGAAGGACATGGTCAATATGCAACAAAATGCTCTAACCAAAAAATATCCTGCACAAGCTTGGAGCAAGAAGGATCACTTTTAACAGCTTCTCAATCTCAGCACTAATAGGTGGATAATCCCAAGGCCTCCTGGTGTTAGTGTTACTTTTTTTTTTTTTTTCTTTTTTCTTGAGAGGGAGTCTCGCTCTGTCACCCAGGCTGGAGTGCAATGGCGCCATCTGGGCTCACTGCAACCTCCGCCTCCCGGGTTCAAGCAATTCTCCTACCTCAGCCTCCCGAGTGGCTGGAATTACAGGCACCCTCTATCATGCCCAGCTAAGTTTTGTATTTTTGTAGAGATGGGGTTTCACCGTGTTGGCCAGGCTGATCTTGAACTCCTGACCTCAGGTGATCCACCCACCTCGGCCTCCCAAAGTGCTGGGATTACAGGTGTGAGCTACCGTGCCCAGCCTCCTGGTGTTACATTTGCATAATACAGAGTTACATGCTTTCTTGCAAAGTGTTACATGCTTTCTTGCAAGGCTACCCAAAGAGTTATTTTATATCACTCAAACAAAAGTCCATGGTAACACACCACTTCTAAATTGTTAAAGAGGGCTTTAACCAGATCTTCTAGGTTGATGAATTAAATGGGGTAGGGAGAAGAGAAGAGCTTTTTAGCTGTGCTTTAAAAAATTGTGGCTCAAGCCTATAATCCCAGCACTTCGGGAGGCCGAGGCGGGCGGATCACGAGGTCAGGAGATCGAGACCATCCTGGCTAACACGGTGAAACCCCGTCTCTACTAAAAACACAAAAAATTAGCCAGGCGAGGTGGCGGGCGCCTGTAGTCCCAGCTACGCGGGAGGCTGAGGCAGGAGAATGGCGTGAATCCCGGGGAGGGGGGCGGAGCCTGCAGTGAGCCGAGATCGCGCCGCTGCACTCCAGCCTGAGTGAAAGAGCGAGACTCCATCTCAAAAAAAAAAAAAAAAAAAAAAAAAAAAATTGTCGTAGATACTCTTTAACATTTTATGCAATCTGAATTTTGTCAAGATCTGACAATAATAAACTTGATAATGAAAATCTTCATGCACACAGAAAGTAAGCAAAATGAAAAACCCTGTAAGCCCCACTCCCTCAATACGCCGGGAAACTTGTCTCTTCGTTAGAAATCTCCACTCTGGAAAGCTGAGCTCTGCAACGCTCTAACATGGGGGATTCTTACTGTGGTTATCCAAGTCTCGGAACCTGAGACTTCTTACCATTTACTGTCTGTTTGCAGCCCGAGATGAACTCTTCTTCTTCCCTACAGACAATGTTATGGGCTGAGAAACTACAAGTCAGACAGAGTTCCTAGCAAATCATCTGCTTTGTTTTTCTTTCTATTTTATTTTCATTTCTTTCTATTTTACAAAGTGCCCCACTCTGACAGTATACCTTATGCATGTGTCATCCCCTAAGCTGTGCTGGTTGAATCTAAAGGGTAAAATTGGCTTATTGTTTAAAGGAAAAAATGCATGAATTGCTGAAATGCACGGAAGGGCAGTTTGTCATCGTTTGGCATTCTACACTTTGCAGACCTTGGCATATTTCTTGGTAGCTAGTTGGATCCTGAACACTCAACCAGACTTTTTGGAAAACAAAGTTCACAGAATATACACCTATTCGGCCCCAGTCTATTCTCTTTGGAGGATGGCATCCCTGTAGTTTTTAAATATCACACAACCGTTTGCAATTCTTCTAGCTTCCAAAGGAGGAAACAAAGCAACCTCTGGCTGCAGAGGACTCGAGTATAGGCAGCCGATGTGGAAAGAATTTTGGCAACCGATGGTAGTTCTCCACATGCTAATGATTTCCATTGCTGTTGTGGATCTCAGTGTTGTTTAATTTTAAAATGCACAAAATTGTGATTACACGATGTGAAACCAAGCACCATCTTGTGTTAGAATTCAACTTTGTGGCAGACGAGTCATTCAATTTACGCCAGAACAAAATTCACATCATCAAGGGAGGGAGGGAAGGAGGAAAGAAGGAGGGAAGGTGGGAGTGAGGAAGGAAAGAGGGAGAGTGGGAGGGAGGAAGAAAAGAAAATGATAAAATTTTTCTTAAATAGACGAAGTAATATCCGGGAATAGTGAAGTAATCTTAGGTTCTATATTAAAAATTAAAATTCAAATGGTATGGCAGTATCATAGCTAGCAGAAATGTTCTGAAATCAGAAAGAGTCTGATATTAATAGATTTCTGTGTGCATTCAACACCACTTATTTAAAGCTTAGGTATGTGATCATGACTGGCTTCTATTGAGGGTAGCTGTATATTTTGGGGGATATACTGAAAAATAAGAATATACAAAAATAAGAAAATCCACAGTGAAAATAGCACATCCTTGATTTTTGTTTTGTTTTGTTTTGTTTCTTACCTTGCTACAGGTCTTCAACATCCTTTGTTTTAGAGCCCAGTCTCTACTTTTTGAAGTCTTCTTCTCTCACTTCTAAATTTGTATCTCTCATCTCAGCCCTGCAAGTGGTCTCCCGTGATCTCCAAAACCCTTTGGTATTAAACTTTAATTCTAAACTTGCTTACGTTGGTAAAACAAGCTAATGAATTCTTGTTGAAATGAGTTGGATACTTACAAAGGAATTTTTATTAGGAGGTTTTATAACAAGATCTACAAATCACTTATTATGGGTCATTTACTGAGATCAGAAATGGCCCTATAATATGGAAATGGATCTTCTAATGATATCCATTCCAGTGATGCTGAGTGTCATATTTTACTTCTAGATAATACCTCTCATTGGGATATATTTTACTTGCTTTATGAATATAAAATGAAGAGGCTCTGGTGCAAGAGCATGAACTTGTAAACTTCGCAGACCAAGTGTAATTCTGATTCTGTAGATGGTATCACTGTTAACAGTAATTCTCTGAGCTTCAGTTGCCCCATCTGTAAGGAAGGTGATGATGCTAGTTATCTCGTAGAAATCATGTGAAAGTTACAAATTTTTCATTTTTCTGTAGGGTTTCATTTTCCTGCCACTTTTTGAGAGATAGCTATCATCATTTGGTATATGTATAAATACCTGTAGACAACATGTGGACAATCTGATGTGTTTCTTCAATAACACTATATGGTACTTATATACTATGTAATGTAGCTTGAGGGTGGATCACAGTACATGCAGATCAGTATTATAATTCTGTGTGTCATGCTTTATAAATGATCATACCTATACAATGGTTTGTTTAGCCATCTCCCTACTAATAGACTTGAGGTTGTCTATAATATTTTGTTATTATACACATACACAAAGCCCTAACATAAAGGTAGATTTTTCACTGGTTATTTGCAATAATCAATTGGTTTTTAAGGTGATAAGTAATACTTTATTTTTTAATTTCAATTACTAATTGCTGGTGAATAGAAAAGCAATTGACTATTTACACTGACTTTGTATTCTGTAATTTTGCTGTAATCATTTATTACTTCCAGGAGTTTTTGTTGTAGTTGTTTATTCTTTGGGATTTCTCACATAGATAATCATATTATCTATAAGGAAAAAGACAATTTGATATCATCTTTCCAATCTATATAATTTGTATCTCTTTTTCTTGTCTTATTGCATAACCTAGAACTTCCATCACAATTTGAACTAGGAATAGTGAGAGGAGACATCCGTGTCTTGTTCTTGATCTTAGGGGCAAAATATTCAGTTTCTCCTAATTAAGTTGGATATTAGCTTTAGGATGTGTGGAGATATTCTTCATAAAATCGACGAATTAAGGACTCTACTCCTAACTTGCTCAGAGTTTTTTGTTTTTTTTTTTCATGAAGTGGCACTGAATTATAGCAAATTCTTTTTCTGCTTTAATTTATATAATCTGATGACTTTTCTTCTTTAGCTTGCTGATTACATTAATTGGTTTGCAAATGTGAACCAGCCTTGCATAGATAGGATATACCTCACTTTGTCATTGTGTATATATATTTTCACATATGGTAGAAATCTATTTGATAATACTTACGTTAATAATTTTTGCATCTATGTTTATAAGAGACATTGGCCTGTAGTTTTAGTTTTGTGCATTATCTTTATCTGGTTAATCATGTAGAATTCTATTTGCTATTATCTATGTTAAGAATTTTTGCATTTATGTTTACAAGAGACCTTGGCCTGTAGTTTTTCTTTTGTGCAATGTCTTTATCTGGTTTTGGTATTAGGATCACACTTGCTACATAGCATGAGATAAAAAAGGTTCCCTTTGCTCTTATTTCATGGAAAAGATTTAGGAATTTGGGATTGTTTCTTATGAGCTGGATTGCCATCCTGCAGTCTTCATATGTTGAAATCCTGACACACAGTACCTCAGAATGTGACCTTACTTGAAGATAAAGCCCTTAAAGAGGCCATAAGCTAAAATGAGGTCAGTGGGATGGGGTCCTTATCCATTATGACTAGTGTCCTAATAAAAGAGACATCAGGGGTTTGCACACAGAGAAAAGGTGATGTGAGGACACAGGGAGAAGACAGCCATCTGCCATCTACAAGAAAGCAGAGAGTTCTCAGAAGAAACCAAACCTGTAGACGCTTTAATCTTAGACTTCTAGTGTTCAGAATTGTGAAAAAATAAAATTGTGTTATTTAAGCCACGCATTTTGTGGCATTTCATATGGCAGCCCAAGCAGACTACTACATGTTTATTCTTTAGAGGTTTGGTAGAATTCTGTAGTTAAACTAGGTGGTCCTGGTACATTTTTGGAAAAGACATTACCAATTCAATTTCTTTATAGATATAAGCCTGTTCAAATTATATATTTGTCTTTGTATGAGTTCTAGCAATTGGTGTCTTTCAGGAATTTTGTTCTTTTCATTGAAATTATCAAATTTGTGGGCATAAAGTTATTTATAATATTCTTTTATTACATTTTCCTGTCCATGGAATCATTGATGATAACCTGTCTTTCATTTGTGAAATTACTAGAGTGTGTCTTTTCTCTTTTTGCTTGGATAGTATACCTAGAAGTTTTTAAATTTTACTGATCTTTTAAAATAACCTTTTTTTGGTTGCTGATTTTTTTCTGTGGGCTGTTCTAAAATTTATCGTGATATGCTTTGATTTATTTCCTTCTTCTTGCTTTAAATTTTTAAAACGTATCTCTTTTTCTATACTTTGCCAAGGTGGAAGCTTAGATTATTGATTTTAGATCTTTCTTCTTTAATATATGCATTTATTGCTTTAAAATTTCATTTGCACTCCACATGTTTCAATAAGTTGTATTTTTTATTTTCATTGAATTCAAAATATTTAAAACATTTTCTTCAGACTTTTTCTTTGGCCCATGTGTTATTCAAGAGAGTATTATTTCATTTCCAGATATTTTGGGAATAGTCATCTATCTTTCTGTGATTGATTTCTATTGTAGGCTGAGAATATACTTTGTTTTGTTACAATCTCACTAATGCACCAAAAGGTAGCAGTCTCTCAATTTTTGAAGTATCACCTGGAGTTCTTTCTCTAATGACCAAGAAAATTAAGGAGTGTGGACACAAAGAGTGAGGTGGGAGCAAAAGTTTAATAGCCAAAAGAGGAAAGCCCTCTGTAGTGGAGAGGGGGCCTGAAAGGTTGCCAACTATGAGGTTGAGTCTGGGGTTTTTATGGACTTGGATGGGGAAGAATGTGCTGACTGGGCTGCAGGCTGTTTTGGAGAAAGCACCACGTAGAAAGAGGTATGAGAGTGTAAAGAACCAATTGGAGACAGAAGTGAAGACTTGGCCCAGGATCTTGGACCAGGACCAATCAGCAGCTGAAGTGATGATTCACCCTATGTAAATGAAGACTTAGCCTGCAGCCAATTACAGAAAGATAGGCATATGTAAAATGGGTGAAAAGTAAGAGCCTAAGGCATGCCAAGGAGAAAGAAATGTGCCAAAAAGGGGTGGAATTTGTTCATCTGGGTTCACAGAGTAAGCATTTCCATTCAAGGATGCAGGCTCTTTCTTATCTGAGGCCTGCAGTTTGATTTTCAGGATCTTCTTTGTTTGAAGGAGCTTTACCAAGAACCTACCCTAACTGCCTGTGTGACCAGTTTTTTACTTTCTCCTCTCTTAGTTTGATTTCTATTCCTATGAATGTTCAAGTTGTTTTATTGCCCAGAATGTTTTCTGTATTGGTGAGTATTCCATGTGAACCTGAGAAGAACGTGTATTCTGCTATTGTTGTATGACTTACTCTATAAATGTGAGTCAAATCAAGTTAATTGATAGAGCTGATCAGTTCAACTATATCTTTTCTGATATTTTTGCTGTTTCATCTGTTAGTTACTGACAGAGGGGATTTGAAATGTATAACTAGATTAGTGGATTATTCCATTTCTCCATTCAGTTCTATCAGTTCTTACCTCATGCAATTTTATGCTCCTGTTTTTGGCAAATACATATTTGGAATTGATATGTTTTCTTGAAGAATTGTCCTCTTTGATATTATAGAATGTGCACTTTAATCCATTATAATTTTCCTTGTTTTGAAGTCTGATTTGTATGAAATTCATTAGGTACTCCAGATTTGTTTTGATTAGTGTTTGCGTGGCATATCTCTCCATTTCTTTGTTTTTAACATATCTGTGTTTTTAAATTCAGAATGAGTTTTCTTTAGAAACGTATATTGGGAGTTTTTTTTCCTTTAAATCTACCATTATAATCACATCCTTTTAATTGAAGTACATAAACATGAGTGTTTAAAGTGATTAGTGATATACTTGGATGAATTTCTAACATGTTTGTAATCCTTCTATTTATTATATTTGTTGTTTTTTTCCCCCATTTTTGGCTGTCTATGCTTTTTTGTTGGGTATTTTTAAAAATTATTTTTATTTTTTGTGTGTACATAGTAGATGTATATATTTTGGGGATACATGGGATATTTTGAGCAGGTTAAACCATATTATTTGTCCCTTCTCTTGGTATGTAAATTACACTTTAAAACAACTTAGTATTTTCCTGAGCATTACTTATCTTTGCAGCTAATATAAGTCACGTTTTGAATACCATGATACTGCTTCCTGGACAATGGAGCTGTCTCTTAAGAGGGTATTCTTAATTCCACCCTCCCATTCCTTATGTAATTACTGCCATGTGTTTATTTTATTGACATATATGCTATTATCTCTTAATACATTGCTATTATGGTTACTTTAAATTTCCATCTGTCCAGCCATATGCAGAAGATTGAAACTGAACCCCTTCCTTACACCATATACAAAAATCAACTCAAGATGGATTGAAGACTTAAATGTTAAGACCCAAAATTGTACAAACTCTGGAAGACAACCTAGGCAATATGGACATGGGAATTGGTAAAGATTTCATAACAAAGATGCCAAAATCAATCTCAACAAAAGCAAAAATTGACAACTGTAATCTAGTTAAACTAAAGAGCTTCTGGACAGCAAAAGAAACTAATAAACAGGCAACCTACAGAATGGGAGAAAATTTTTGCAAAACATGCATCCTAGAAAGGTTTAATATCCAGCATCTATTAGGAATTTAGACAAATTTACAAGAAAAAACAAACTACCCATTAAAAAGTAGCCAAGGACATGAACACACACTTTTCAAATGAAGACATACATGCAGCCAACAAGCAAATGAAAAAAAGCTCAATATCACTGGTCATTAGAGAAATGCAAGTCAAAACAACAATGAGATACCATCTCATACCAGTCAGAATGGCTACTATTAAAAAGTCAAAAAATAACAGATGCTGGTGACTTTGCAGAGAAAAGAGAACACTTGTACATCGTTGGTGACAGTATAAATTAGTTCAACAATTGTGGAAAACAGTATGGTGATTCCTCAAAGAGCTAAAGAATCAGAAGAATGTAATATTTGTTCCATTCCCTGATAAGTCTGGCCAAGTAGAGGCCAAGTAGTTGGCACACACTAAGTGCTTATCGAATCAACCTAAAAAAAGACAAATTTGACAGTGGTAATAAACATAAGGCATGGTGGGGCAGAGAATTTTGCTCCTGAAGTTTCAGTCATGTGGAATAAGAAAGTATTCCAAGATTTTTCTTTGCAATTGTGGAAAGAAAGTAGTCTGAGATTTATGTCTGCAGTTGTAAAATAATATTCAACATGTATGCCTGAAGGTCAAAAGGCATCTGTAAGTCTAGTGAGTGCATTTAAATTTTATTTTATTTTAATCTTTTGTCTTGGATGAATGCAAAAAGAGAGCTTTTGAATGCTGTAGATTAAAAGGCAATAGGCTTAGCTTTTCGTCTTGCTAGAGCCAAAGGAGCAGCTTGCAGCTCCCTGTGGTGGACAAATAGTGCTCTTGAGAAATGCTGCCTGCAGATTTAAGAACACTAAGACAAAGGTAACCTAGCAATAACACCATTTCCAATGAAGTATCCAGTTAATTGTGCATTCACATTGTCAAAGATTGCCAGTCTCATGTTATGGGCATTCACTACAGAGGAGAGAGGTCATAAATTACTCCTATTATTGCACAGGAGTAGATGTATAATGGAGGTCTCCTTGTTGCTCCTTCACCTGCAGCTTGTTACAACTTTATGTTCATAGCTAAACTCGGTTGCAGAGGACATGAATGAATGACAACATCAGTCAAATAGCATTCCAACAAGAAAAAATTCTCTCATTGAATGCCAAGAAGGAAAGGAGGGTGGAAGGGAGGGAGGGATGAAAGAAGAGAGAGAGGGAGGAAGAAAAGAAGGACGAAGGGAGGGAGAGAGGAAAATTAAAGAGAGATAAGGGGGAGAAGGAGGGGAAATAATAAAAGGAGAGAGAGAGAGAAGAAAAAAGAAAAAGAAAGAAAGAAAAAAAAAGAAAGAAAGAAAGCCAGCCAGCCCAACCCTTCAAACCCCACAATGATTTCTGAGTGATTTTTAAAGTTTGCAAAATATTGATATAGTACAAAAAAATGGATCAATTCCAAATTTGTTACAAATGTAAATGTTAGCAACATTGAGAAACAATACCACTTTTGGCATTAAATTAAATGGATTTATCAAAGATCTACATCAAACTGGTTCAAAGAGAAGTATAAAATTTTATCAACCATTGACCTCAACAAATTAAGACTACAACGAAAGGCTTGCCATTACTAAAAGCACCAGGTCAGATATTGGGACAACTTTTAAAATATTAATAAAGAAACACCTCTGATAAAATAACTTTTAAAGAACTAAGTAAAAATGAAATTTTACCCAGAAAATATACTTAGCTTTAGCTTAGTACCAGAGTCTGATATACCACAGAAATAAAATTCATGTGACAATATTATTTGTAAATAATGATGTGAAAAACCTAGAAAAAATATGACTTAATTTGGATTTTAATAGAATGAGTCATGTGGCCAAAAATATTATCATCCCAGAAGCATAAAACTTTAATATGAGGAAATAGAATGTTAAAAAATATTACATATTTAGGTCAATATTTTAAAGCACTTCAAGTGTGTGCAGGAAGTAACTACAATTAAAATGTTAATTGTAATGTGTCTGCCTATTGAATTATGGCTTATTTTAGATTCTCTCTCCTACATCACCACCTTTCCAAAATGTTCTCAAACATATTTTTTATTGTTATCATGCTTTAAATATAAAGAAAATATTATTTTAAATTGATGTTTAGAATTTACTACTATTAAGCATGCATTAAAGATAAAACAACCTTTTAGAATATGAGGCCTAATCAAATATTTTATTAAATAAACCAACTATTTCTCCTTAAACCAACATCTAGAGGATCACTTAATGATGTCATCCTTAAAACTGGCAGCCAATGAATTGACTCTTCCTGCCATTTTCCTGCAAACTCGAATTCACTCAAATCTGCTATGTACTGAATTCTTGTGTCCCCTGAAATTCCCATGTTGAAGCCCTAACCCTCAAAGTAATGGCATTTGGAGGTGGTGCGCCCATAATGGGATGAGTGTCCTTACAAAAAAACGAAGAGAGACCAGAGACCAGAGAGCAGAGCTCTCTCTCTCTTCCATGTGAGGACCCAGTAAGTCAGGAAATGATCCCTCACCAGAGAAGTGGATCTGCCATGCCTTGAACTTCCAGCCTCCAGAGCTGTGAGCCATAAATGTCTGTTGTTTAAGCCACCCAATCTATTTAGTTAGTAGCCTGAACTAAGACAAGACTTCAAAAGGAAAGCGAGATATAATTTTGGGAAAGCACGAATTATAATTATGTTTTTAAAGATGATATAATTAAATAGACAATTCAAGACAACCAAAGTAACATATGAGAATTAATAAATCCAAAAGCATTTCTATGAATTAGCAATGATTAGTTAAAAGATAAGATGGAGAAAAATGAATCTACTCAAAATGAAATTCTTAAAGAAGCTCACATTGAAAGTTTAATAACTTTATAAGGGAAAGTATCAAATCTAGTGTAAATGGAGAGGCATACTATATATGTGATGTTTATGACTGGATACTATAGAAAAAGAGGGAACAAGGAAAAGGGGAGAAAAGGAAAATTTTCTACCATGTTGATATAGAGTTTTAATGAAAAACACATTTCCAATTACATTTACTTTGTGACTTGGCACAGTCTATTGTGAAAAATGAAAATATGTACTATATATTATGTAATATATAGTATTACAAATGTAATACGTATTACAAATGTAATATGCATGTAATATAATAAATGCAATGTGTTTATAATACGTTACCAAATGTACCATGTATTACCTTTCAAAATAGGTAATCTGTATTTTTAAAAGGAAAAAAATCTATCAGATAATTAATATATTATAGTGGACCTAGGATTCACATTCACACTCACATGTACTATGCATGTAATGTAATAAATGTAATGTACTTGATAATACATTATCAAATGTAGTATGTATTACATTTCAAAATGGGTAATATGTATTTTTAGAAGGAAAAAATGTTTAGCAAATAATTAACATATTATAGTGGATCTAGCATTCACATTCAGAGCACAGAAAGGAAGAAGTAATCTTGAAGCTGCCCATTGTATATAAAAGAGTAAAATATACCATATTAGGACATTACCCATGAATTTACTTTAAATGGATTGCTAAAGTAATGCTGTTTTGGGGAATTAACTCCTTGTAATAACCAGAGCTATAGCCATCATTTCCAAACGAGTTATGGGGTGAAATTGAAAGAATGCACTCAGAAGAAAAAAACAAGAGGAGGTTCACAGTCATGGATGGTGTCCTTAGTGGCCAGACAGATATAAATTCACACAATCTTCATTATGGCCAGACAGTGCCAGTAGCAGACAAAGAGAGGCAGGGTGGTATGGTGGAGAGACACTCTGGAATCAGCAGGCTGGGTATAAATTCCAGGCTTCAAGCCTCTGACATTAAATCTGTAAAATCAGGATAATAATTGTCACCTCATTGTGCCATTTGTGATGAACTTTAAAGAACCAATATTTGCAAGGAAAAGGGGGTCCATGATGTCAAAAGGCTTTGCTCTAGTTGGAGTAACCTTCCTTTGACACAAATATTTCTGATAAATCAGACAGAATTCACTAAAAGCAGAGCCAATATTTGCAGAGTGTTCAAAAACAGTTCTTTGAACGTGCGGAATATGATAAAGTTTTCTTGGATGAACCCCCAGTAGAGTTTTTCAGTAGGCTTGGTGGTGTTTTCCTAGCAGACCCAGCACGAGTATTCTTGGCAGCTGGGAGTTTTCATGCAGATGGAACGTCAGGGGCTTCACGATGAAAAATGCTGCAATCTCCTACTTTGTAGCATTGTCTGTGGATGCTAAATTGCATCCTTTATCTCCATTAATGGAGTGTGTATTATTTTTCTACATTTACAGATATCTTTCCATCAGATGCTCTTGTCCTTGTGCAAACTATATGAAAGTCAGAACATCAAAATGAAATACAGAATAAGGGAAAATGGATGAATGCAATGTTAATTGACCGCTCTGGACATGATGGTGCAAGGTGCCATGTTATTGTATTTTCTTTCCTGTCATTTCGATGCATTCTCTTGACTTACTCTTTCCTTCTTTTTTGTGGGGGGAAGGGATATCAATAAGGCCCTATTTAGGAGATTAAAAAAATCCAGTCCAGTCTAATCACGAAAATCAAAACTCTTACCCAATTAAAGTTTTTCACTTGCCCTATGCCATGGTTTGAATATTTGTCCCCTCCAAAACTCATGTTGAAATGTAATCTCTAGTGTAGCAGTATTGAGAGGTGGGGCCTGTGAGAGGTGACTGGGTCATGAAGGCTCTGCTATCATGAATAATGCATTAATGAGTTAATGCATTTATGGTTTATCAGGAGAGTGGGAGTGGTGACTTTATGAGAAGAGGAAGAGAGACCTGAGCCAGCACTATTAGCACCCTTGCCATGTGATGTCCTGTGCCACCTCGGGATTCTGCAAAGTCCCCACCAGCAATAAAGCACTTACCAGGCTAGGTGCAGGGGCTCAAAGCTGTAATCCCAGCACTGTGGGAGGCTAAGATGGGAAGATTGCTTGAGGCCAGGAGTTCAAGACCAGCCTGAACAACATAGTGAGATGCTGCGTCTACAAAAAAAAAAATTAGCCAGGCATAGTGGCATGTGCCAGTAATGCCAGTTCCTTGGGAGGCTGAGGTGGGAGAATCCCTTGAAGCCAGGAGTTTGAAGCTGCAGTGAGCTATGATCATGCCACTGCACTCCAGCCTGGGTGACAGAGTGAGATCCTGCCTCTAAAAGTAAAAATTACAAAAAGAAGGCTTTTACCAGATGTAGCGCATTGACCTGAGACTTCTGAGCCTCCAAGTCTGTAAGAAGTAAATTTCTTGTGTTTATAAATTACCAAGTTTCATGCATTCTGTCAGAAGCAACAGAAAACAAACTAGGAAACCCTAGTTCTAGCCAGTCTCGGTTCAGAAATGCAACTGGAGTCAAAAGCCATGGTTAAATTTTTCTAATTTTCCACCTAAGCAACATTTTGTCTACTTGCTCAGGTACCTTTCAGTGCCTGTTTCTTTCAAGCTAGGAGTGTGGAAAACAACACACCCAGCTAAGGCATAAGAAGGAGGTGTTGTGGAAAAGTCACGCAGTTGCGATGTGATGTGGCTATGACAGGGTATGGCTGATTCAAAGCCCTGATTTGTTCTTTCCCGGGGTATTGTTGGGGTATGGAGACATCATTTTCACTAAAAAAGATTTACGAAGTTTTCTTTTTCCAGGCACTGTCTCCTTCAGCTAGATGTCCTTGGGTTCTTTTATGGCTCTGATGCAGTTTCTTTTTTTTTTTTTTTTTTTTTTTATTTTATGTTCTGGGGCACATGTGCAGGATGTGCAGGTTTGTTACATAGATAAAAGTGTCCCATGGTGGTTTGCTGCACCTATCAACCCATCACCTAGGTATGAAGCCTGGCATGCATTAGCTATTTTTCCTGATGCTCTCCCTCCCTTGCCATCCCCCGACAGGCCCTGGTGTGTGATGCTTCCCTCCCTGTGTCCATGTGCTCTCATCATTCAGCTTCCACTTATAAGTGAGAACATGCAGTGTTTGGTTTTCTGTTCTTGTGTTAGTTTGCTGACGATAACGGCTTCTAGCTCATGCATGTCCCTCTGAAGGACATGATCTCGTTCCTTTTGATGGCTGCATAGCATTCCACGGTGTATATGTACCATATTTTCTTTATCCAGTCTATCATTGATGGGCATTTGGGTGGATTCCATGTCTTTGCTATTGTGAATAGTAATGGAATGATTTATATTCCTTTGGGTAGCAATAGCTGAAATTGACCAAATGATGCAGTTTCAATCATTTATCTTCTTGAATGCCAATTTGCACAGAAACCCTTCCTGTTCTGTGCTGGGAGCATATAACCATGGACAAGAGGTCACTTTCAGAGTTTTCAACTGTGAGTCTCATATATTTCATCCTCAAGGAGGCGTATGTTAAGCTCCCTGATTTGATCTCATAACAAGGGAAATGTTACCAAAACACTAGGGGTTTGGTTTAGGTCCTGTTGCTTACCAGAGAGAAAGCCAATTACTGAGACAGGTGTTGCCAAGGAAGAAGGCTTTTATGGGTGCAGCAGCCAAGAGGACAGGGGATAAATGTCAAATTCATCTCTGCAACCAAGTCAAACTGGAGGTTTATATGTTGGGGAAGGAATCTACAGGAATTGGGGGGGGTGGGTAAGGAAAAGGAGCTTCAGTTCCTTGATACTAGCTGGGAGGCCTGAGAGCCAGTTTCCTGAGAGAGGAAATCAGATTAGACCAATGTGAGTTTCAAGCTTTAAGAGTGGGAGGAACCATTTCTATGTTGATTAAAAATAATAACAATAGGCTGACCATGGTGGCTCACGCCTGTAATCCCAACACTTTGGGAGGCTGAGGTGGGTGGACCACCCGAGGTCAGGAGTTTGAGACCAGCCTTGCCAACACGGTGAAACCCCGTCTCTACTAAAAATACAAAAATTAGCTGGGTGTGGTGGTATGCACCTGTAATCCCAGCTACTGGCAGGAGAATTGATTGAACCTAAGGCGGCAGAGGTCGCAATGAGTTAAGATTGTGCCACTGCACTCAAGCCTGGGTGACAGAGTGGCACTCTGTCTCAAAATAAATAAATACATAAAAATAAAAAAAAATTATAATTAAAACCAAACTAAAAATTTAAAAAATTAAAAAATTTTTAAAATTAAAAAGTAAAAAAACTTAGTTGTAAATCATTAATTTAGAAGACAATCCTAAAATCTTAAGGTTGAAAAGCTGAAACAAAAAGGAATCAGATGAGGCATAATCCATGCTGATTCATTCTTTCAAAGCAAGCTCTCAAAATCTTGTTTTATCTTGTATACACACACACTCTCTCTGTCTCTTTCTCTTAAGAAATATAGAGGAGAAATAAAAGAGAATTTTACTGAACAAAATCAGGCGATAAACAGGAGTAAGTGGACAAATAATCATAAATATATCAAGCTAACTGTAATCATCAGTTGTATTAAAGAAACTCTTTAATACAGGAGTGTAGGACTGTCAAGAATGGTGAATGATCTGAGATATCACCCTCCTTGCAAACAGAACATTTAGCCTAGTATGTTTTCATAAATGCTGGTGGAAGACATGAGATTCCTGATTCAGAGACAAAAGATACTATTACTCATGCACAGCAGGCAACATGAGCTTCAACTTCAAGTGTGTGTGAGTTCTCCTTGCATTCTCCCTGTCATTCTGTGACTTCTCCCTGTCATTCTGTAGGGATGACTTGGAGTGTCTGAGTAAATACTGCTCATGCAGTAAGTTCATGTTACAGCTGAGGGACTTCAAGCTTAAGAAATTCCCATCTTTCGTGAGAGTGAGAAACTGCCTACCATTTGCCTCTGGTGGAGATGTTATCTTTATGATACTGGACAGTTCTCCCCACCGGAGATTCTTCCAACTATGTTGTTATGTTTCAAACATCTTTGAAAAACATTCAGAATAAAAGTTGTTGATCCTCCTCAGGAAAGAATTGCACCTCAAGAGAGACAGTGATCACCACTAAAGCCACTTTGACTTGATATTGTTTTAGACAACGTACCTGAGACAAAAGCAATTTTTAAAAATCATACAAAATCAGAAAGAGATAACACATTAGCAACATTCACAGTTAATAAGAATGCAAAACTGCTAAAAAATTGAATTTCTTCCTTAAGCAATGACGTTCTGCAGTAATTCTGCAGGATAAAGAGATGAATACATAAAAATTAATAGCAAATTACATACACACATACAATTTAGAAAATGAAAAGAAATAAAATACGCAAATATAAACTAAGGACGAAATTATAGTAGTCCTAGGACTTCAGGAGTAAATGTATCAGAGAACACACATAAGCTTTATAAAGAATACAGTTGAGAGTTCACTTAGGCACAGATTTTTGTTTTCAACCAAATGAGGATCGAAAACACAGTATTCACGAGATGGGCAACCTTGAGTATACTGAGTTTACTCGTTTTACTAAGGTCCAATTTATGCGAGTTCTGCAGGGCACGCTTTGGGACATGAGTATGCTCAGATTTTGGTGTAAGCAGGAGTCTTGGAGTCTATCTGTCTCATATACTGAGGATGATTGTAATTCCAATGTTATAAAGGAGGATACAATCTACGTGGATTAAGGAAAACAAGCACAATCTTTGTGCCCAAGTTATCAATATTAGATATCAATTATCTTCAAATTAAACTGTAAGTGAGTGCAATTCTACTTTAAAATACCACTTTTCTTGAAGGAAAATAAATCAGATATGGTGACTCTTTTACAGAAAAATAAACTGGGGAGACTAGAATATTCTGAAACAGACTGATAATGCATGGAATTTTCCCTACCATCTAATTTATATTAGTGCTTTATTTATACCTTAGACAAGCGTGAAGCTCATAGCAGAAACTGAGGTCTCCAAATGCTTGTGTATAACTCTTCCACTACCTCTTACTAGATTCAAGACATACGGCAAGTTCCTTAGCATCATTGTGTTTATATTTTCTCATTTTTTCAATTGTGACAAGAAATCACTAGTATTGTCAGTCTTTTGTATAAATGGAAAGTGATTTGTATACAAGATCTAGTTAAAATATTGTCCTGTATGTAGTATGCATATAGCCCGCCATATGTAGGGGGTACCTAATTTTTAGCTATGGTGTCATTATTTTTGGCATAATTGGAAATGGAATAATGAGTTGGGATTAGGATATGAAGAGTTGAATAAATACTTGCAATAAAACAGTGCATCCAGGAACAGATTCCAAAATATAAAACAAGTTAATATATGATGTAGGCTTCCATCACATTTGAAAATTTTTAATAGTAAGTGAGTATCCCTTGAGGGGGGAAAGGTGATTCCTGTCATCCATTTATATACACTAAAATTCATTTCCTCTGGATTAAATATTTCAGGGTAAAAAGGAGTACAATACAGTGCCAGAAGAAAGCTTGAAATGATTTTGCTTAAATGATCTCAGAGTGGTAAATATGGTTTTAGCACTGAACTCACCTATTGTTAAAATGTTGGTATATTGGATTACATCTTAATAGATTGCAAGTACGATCAATAAAATCAGAGTATACATGAAAACATTAAGTATTAAAGTCTTTAATATGTAAGTATAATGTATATTTTAATATACAAATACATAAATAATATTAAAAAAGGATAATATACATTATTCACAAAAATACTATTTAAGGCCGGGCGCGGTGGCTCACGCCTGTAATCCCAGCACTTCAGAAGGCCGAGATGGGCAGATCACGAGGTCAGGAGATCCAGACCATCCTGGCAAACACGGTGAAACCCCGTCTCTACTAAAAATACAAAAAAATTAGCCGGGCACTGTGGCGGGCGCCTGTAGTCTCAGCTACTTGGGAGGCTGAGGCAGGAGAATGGCGTGAACCCGGGAGGCGGAGGTTGAGGTTTGCGCCACTGCACTCCAGCCTGGGCGACAGAGTGAGACTCCGTCTCAAAGAAAAAAAAAAAAAACAAAAAACTATTTAATTTACAAATAAGCTATTACTCATCACATTGGTAGAAACGTCCATCAAAATTTAAACATTCACTTCATAGATTGGTAAAGAGGACGTTTCATAACACACAGCAAATTGATGAGTGGATGGAGAAACTCTCTCATAAATAGCTGATAAGAAAACAGACTATTGTAACATCATTGGAGGAATTTTGCAATACCCATCACGATGAAAAATACACATACATTTTGATGCAGCAGTTCCAGTTTTAGGAATAGTTTTAATCAGGAGTGTGTAACGAATCAGAAGCATCTTACTTTTCTCAGGGCAGTTCCTGGAAGCTCCACCCACCACCTTCCACTCACGTCTCATTGGTTAGGAAGAGCTCCAGATGGGCATGCAACCTTCTGGGGAATCTGAGCAGGAAAAGATTTTTATCTGGACACGTCGCCTTTCTAAGCAAAACTGCTATTACATAGTGGTTGATTTTTCTTTTCAATTTTATTGGGCAGCCTCCAAAACCAGAACAGGTTTAGAGGGAATCCTCACAGTGGTTTCTTATACAGATACGTAGAAAGATTAAAGACCAAGATAGTAGACATTGTACAAATAAGTGTGTGTGTATATGCATTTGTGTAAGTATGTGGTGTGTGCGTGTGTATTGTTTAAAAGGGCAAAAAGATTAAAGAGAAAGATAGTGGACAGTGTACAAATAAATGTTTGTACATGCATTTGTGTATGTATGTGTTTGTGTGTGTGTGTACATGTATATGTATATTTTTTGAAGGACAAAATCTTGGTAATAGTTTGCCTCTCATCAATAGGAGTGGAAGAAGCATATTTCATTTTATATATTGAATTGTAATGAAATTTGTACCATATAATTATTACTTTGTAACAATACATTAAGACTATTACATATGATATATATAATATATTAGTAATACTAATCATACATATTGCATATATTAGTACACATATATCTACATATTACTTATATGAATATATAGTACCTATTATATACATGTTAAAATATTCTGTATGTATATAATATATACATGTGTTACATATATTTTAAGTAATGCATACATATATATATGTATGTATGTATTGTAAACCACAAATAAACTTCTAAGGCCTGCCCCAACCATCTGAGTGGACCTCTCCTCTCAGACAAGGGCATTCCGGGGTTAACCTGAAAATCTAGTTCAGGCCATGACTGAGGAGAAGGGGGTCAGACATGCCTCATTCTACCCCTCCAGCATTAACATCAACACAGACCTTAAGTCTGATAAGAAACTTTTACAATCTATTGTACGTGAAGCCGGCTACCTGGAGGCTTCATCTGCGTGGCAAAACCTTGGTCTCCACAACCCTTTATCTTAATGCAGATATTCCTTTCTACTGATAGTAGGTTGGTGCAAAAGTAATTGCAGTTTTTGCCGTGGAAAGTAAACCGCAATTACTTTTGCACAAACCTAATAATAATGCTTTCAACCAATTGGCAATCAGAAAAATTTTAAACCTACCTATGACCTGCAAGTCCCCCACCTTCCTACGTCCAGTTGTCTAACCCTTCCCGATCAAACCAGTGTAAATCTTATGCATGTATTGACTGATGTATTATGTCTCCCTAAAATGTATAAAAGCAAACTGTGCCCTGACTACCTTGAGCACATATCATCAGGACCTCCCCAGGTTGTGTCACAGGTGCATCCTTAACCGTGGCAAAATTAACTTTCTGAATTGATTGAGACCTGTCTTAGATATTTTGAGTTCACAGTGTACATTTTAAATATATACGTAAATGTACATGCATAGCTTAGTACACTTAATTATACATTATTAAGGCATTATGAAAGACTCAAGGAGTTAATATATGAGAAGACACTTGGTAAAATGAACACAAAGTATACCAACCTAAGTAATTAATTTACTCACTGAAACAATTTATATTTGTTTCACTTCAAAACCTGTTTCAAACACCAATTAAATAAAGTTCCGTATGTCTCCAAGTTTAAACTAAAAACAAGGTCAGCAAAATTTCCTCACCAATCAACTTTATCCAGACAAAGCCATTAGAATTTGTGTGAGAGAAAAAGCATTTTAATTGGTGTATAATAAACATTAAAAGCTCTCCCAAGTGGAAATGGCTGATGAAGTCAAGCCGTACTTATTAATCAGAGTCTGGATTTCAATGTTGACGCTGCCTCACTTCCCTGCTTTTTCATCTTCAGTTTTCACAATATTTTCTGATTTATTTTGTGGGGGGAGTATCTGACTCTCTCTTCAAATCAAAGCAGAGACTAGAAGTAAAAACTGCTAGGTTTTTACTTTGGTAGATACAGTGAAATGTTCACAGAGTGGTTCAGATATGTATACATAGAAATTAGTCTTCAGTGGTGAAATTTAAGGGGTCAAAGATCATTTTGGAAGCAATATTTGTAACAAAATGCTTTCACTCTATATGAATTCTCTAAACCATTATTTGAATGTGAACATCAATAAGGTCCTGCACCCGTAGAGAATGCAACAGGCAGAGAGATTATGCATCTATTGTATCCTCATTTTCCATCTGGGAAAGTTCAAGGCACTAACGAGCTCTAAGAATACAAAGATAAATAGGATGTTGTTTTGGTGCTAAAGGGCCCATCATACCATAAATGTAGGGGTACATTAGGTTGGTAGAATGAGTAATAGTCTCAGATTTAGGTTGCAACAATGGCTTCACAAAATTTTAGCCATGCAAACTTGAGTACATTTATCTCCCCGACACTTACTTTTCTTGCCTTTGAAGTAAGATGAATACTTCTATACTGAGCTGACATATCTTCTCAAGGATTAAGCAAGAAATTGATTGAAGAGCATCTATACTCATGTCTGACACATGGTGCAGAGACTACAAGCAAATTTTCCTTTTTCCTAAAACACAAGTGCTGAAATAAAAGGTGTAGAAAGTACTGCAGGAGGAAGAAGGATAACGTACATAATCTTTTGTGGGGAGGAGGCAGAAGAAGTGATGAGAGATTATTTGAATTATGAGAATCCTAGGAAAAGAATCATAGACAAAAAGTGGCACCGGTGCTGGGGCAGAGGACTTGGTGTAGTTGGAGAACTGATGAGTAATACGTAGACTAGGCCAGGCATGGTGGCTTATGCCTGTAATCCCAGCACTTTGGGAGGCCGAGGCGTGTGGATCATCTGAGGTGAGGAGTTCGAGACAAGGCTGGCCAACATGGAGAAACACCGTCTCTACTAAAAATACAAAAATTAGCTGGGTGTGGTGGTGCGCAGTGTAATCCCAGCTACTCAGGAGGCTGAGGCGGGAGAATTGCTTGAACCATTCTCAAGGGAGGTGGAGGTTGCAGTGAGCCGAGATCGCACCACTGCACTCCAGCCTGGGAGACAGAGCAAGACTCTGTCTCAAAAAAAAAAAAAAAAAAAAAAGATGTAGACTAACAAAGTATTCTTCTACAATTCCATTTTTACTTTCTAAGTGAGGAGTAGACAGTGCTATGCCATGGGAGCTGGTTAAGGAAAAGTTAAAGCATGGGTTTCTGCTTTTGAGTCTTTAAAGAAAGAGAACTCTTTGAGAGACATGTTGAACGCTGAGTGATGAAATTGAATTTGGAGAAAAGTAAGTCAGTGATACCAATTTATTGATTTGTTAGGAATTGATTTGTCTCCCTCAAAAAGATATGTTGAATTCCTCACCTCTAGTACTTGTGAATGTGACCTCATTTGAAAATAGGGTCTTTGCAGATGTAATTAAGATGTAAGTTAAGACGAGGTCATAGTGCAGCAGGGTGGGACCTTAATCCTGTATGACTAGTGTCTTTATAAGAAGAGGAGGCTGGGCATGGTGGCTCATCCCCACAATCCCAGTACTTTGGAAGGCCAGAGAGGGAGGATTGCTTGAGCTCACAAGTTTGAGACCAGCCTGGGCAACATAGTGAGACCCTGTCTCTACAAAAAATACAAAAATTAGCCAGGTGTGGTGGCGCATGCCTGTAGTCCCAACTACTCAGGAGGCTGAGATGGGAGGATCACTTGAGCCCAGGAGGCAGAGGTTGCAGTGAGTTGACATGGCACCACTGTACTTCAGCCTGGACAACAGAGAGAGACACTGTCTCAAAAAAAAAAAAAAAAAAAAAAGAAAAGAAAAAAAACAGGAGAGAAGAAAAGTAGACACAGAGAACAACACACATAGGGAGGAAAAGACACAGACACACAGTCATGATCTAGGCAGAGGTTGCAGTGAAGTGGCCACAGCCCAAGGATTGACAGAAACCAGCAGAGCTGGGAGAGTCAAGAAAGTACTCTCTGATAGAGCTCTCAGAGACAGTACACACCTGCCAACACCTTGAATTCTGACTTGTGGTCTCTTGAACTGTGAGAAGATAAATTAATCTTGACTGAAGCCGCAAAGTTTGTGGAACATTGTTTCTGTAGCTCTAGAAACTAATACAGATGGAATAGACAGAAGGAATGTCATCATGTGGGAACAGAGAACAAGGGATGGCTGTAATAAGAAATCAGATGTTACGATCTGGCTGGGCATGGTGGCTCACACCTGTAATCCCAGCTTTCTGGGAGGCTGAGACAGGCAGATCGTTTGAGGCCAGGAGTTTGAGGCCAGCCTGGGCAACACAGTGAGACCCCATCTCTACAAAAAATAAAAAAGCCAGGTGTGGTGGTGTACACCTGTAGTCCCAGCTACTCAGGAGGCTGAGTTGGGAGGATTGCTTAAGCCTGGAAGGTTGAGGCTATGGTGAGCTGTGATTGCCCCATTGCACTCTAGTCTGGGTGACAGAGAAAGACTGTCTCAAAAAAAAAAAAAAAAAAAAGTGAGAATCGGATTCAGAGAAAACTAAAAAGGGCAAGGCTGCTGCTGAAGTCTCTCCCTACAAGGACCAGGTGGGTAATGCTAACTTTCATCAATTGATGAATACTCCAGGAAAAGAACTTTTGGGGAACTAATGCGTTCATTGCTGGTCATACATTTCAGCTGTCTGCTGGGAAATTAGGAGGAGAAATCTAGACATGGAGAGAGAGAAATCAAAGAACCCTGAGATGAAGCAGGCAAAATGTTGCCTAGCAGAATGCAAGCTACAAAACCGAGATAGAAGGCACTTTCATGAGAACAGGTGGCTGACACTTCCAAATGCATGCTCCTGTACTGGAGAGAGCTACGTCTGATAAGCAGACCAGGAGAGGTCCATTCAAAGTCATCATTCTGATAAGAACCAGAGTCAAGAAGGGAATTGAGATTTTTCTCACTCATCATCCATGTTTTGATGTCAGTTGAAACCTAAATTGACTGCCAGTGCAGAACGCTACAAGATTATACAATTTCTAACAAAGAAGGGCTTCAGAAATTGCTGTGTCTCTTAGAGTCCATCATTCCACCATACAAGGTCAAACACATCTGAGGATAGGTACTTCCTCTTATAATAAAAGTTTTAGACCCTTCTCATGCATTCTAAGAAGGTTTCCCTGAAGTCTGCACCTTCCTTGATGGACAGAGAGAAGAGGGATGGCCATTTATTACCTGCAATTTCCCGACTACTAACTTAGGTGCCCCGTTAAACCATCTATCAGCTCTGCTAGGTACGACCGTTTCCCCAGTTTTCCACATGAGGAAGCAGGTGTTGGGATTTTTCAAGGTCATGCAAGTAGTGGCTCACCCATACGGTCTTTGAAACCAAGCCTGAGCCCTTTCTGTTTTCACCGTGCTGCACTCCTGGCTGACATCTAGTGCTTTGGTGCATTTTCTAGATGACCGTCAAGGTACATTGTTATAGGGGTATATCAGGGCTTTTTTTGACATCATTATGGTAAACCTCCCTGTCCCTTTGGATATTTTTAAGAGGAGCAAGGAACATTATGCCCCTTCCTGCTTCATCTAGCAACTTAGCATAATGAGTACATTTCCTGCTTTTTAAAATTTTTTTGACCACCACACAACTCCGTCAGACCTCTGCTTGTGTTTCGGTGTTTGACATTGTTCTCTCAGGTATCCTTTGAGTTTGAAGAGTCCCGAATTATTCTACAGAGGAGCCATGATCCTTGTTTCCTCATGAGTGCCAGAAATAATACAAACCAGACACCATGAATAATGCACGAGCATCAATTTCACATCAGGGTTATTTCTGGCACCGAGTGTCTGTCTGTCAATAGCATATTAAGAGCAGGCACTGTTTTTTTTTTATGATGGTAGAATGATAAAAATAATGAACTGGCATTCAGCCTTGGAGATTCTCTCTGGAATGTAATGTTCCTCTATCTAATACTTTTTAAAACATAGATGTGAAGAAGTTTTGTGGTTTGGCAAAAGAATCCTGGCTCTATTTTTGGTGTTTTGTTGTCTTTATTGAAATAGAAAGGGTGGATGTTTTGTACACAGTTCTGGAGGTGGCAGTCTGGCTGTGTGGCAGACTGAGAATAGTAAGTTCCCTCAAAGACCATCACGGCTTCCTCAGCATCTTCTATTCTTGGATAATAACCACGGCTCCTAGAAACTGCCGCCACTAATGACCTATTCTTTATGATAGCTTACTTCGCACCACAGCGACAGGTATTTTTCTCTATTAGAAGTTTAAATGTTCAGCAGTAAAATTGGCAAGAAAACCACTGGCTTGCATACAAAGCCTACAGGTTGCTGTTCTAATGACTTTCTGTTCAAATACACATTCCAATTACAAGGAGAATGTGGACACCCAGCACAGGCAAAGACGAACAGCCAAGGAGCCGAAAGTCCGCCAGTGTTCCATACGTTACATAACACAGCCTTCCCCACATGTTAGAATCGACTCCCTCTGTTTCTGATGATTCTTCTGACTCTTCATACAACTCTCATCACCCTGAGTTTGTTATATTGCTGCGGCATTGTATGCATTTGAAGAGCTTTAATTTTGAGGTCTTCTGTGTTTGAGGTTTGAAGGAAATATTCCTTCCTGCCAGGTCAAAACAATTAAATCATAGTTTGTTGCACTGAAAACTGGATTTCAGATATGTGGTCTGACTCTCGCATGAGTCTCTTTTATTCAGAAACATTTAGTATCTGTTCACTCTCTGGCACTAAGCCGAGCACCAAGGGAACACGTATGAATGAGTCTGAGTTCTTTTCCTGCAAGAGTTTTTAGATTACGACTGAGTGAAGAGCGTGTAAGGGCTCTCAATAGAAAAATCAAGGATAAGGCTAAATGAAAAATGAATATTGGGTCCAAAGGGGTAGAAAGAGATCAGATATTTTGTCACAAAGGCTGAGTTGGGAAGACTTTGAAGAAAGAGATGACATTTGAGGTGGGACTTTTAGAATTTTGAAGTTTGGGCCAGAAAAAAGGGAACTTTCTGATAATAATAAAAATTTTTAAAAGCTAGAGCAAAGGATTGGGTTCTTTAGGAGGCTGGAAGCAAATTGGAGTAATGGAATATCCCAGCATGAACCTCAAGCAAAGCAAGAAATCTCAAGACCCCAAAATTGGTCGGGCAGCAGAACCTGTTGGCTTTTGTGTATATAACATGGCACAACGTTTTGACTTTCTCCTCTGGGCAGTAAAGGTCTGGCCTGGGGAGGGGTGGGCTGGCAGCAGGCAGGATGATTAAAATGCAGAAGCGATAGTTTTTAGGGGGTGGCACTCTTTTTTTTTTTTTTTTTTTTCAGATGGAGTCTCACCCTGTCATCCAGGCTGGAGTGCAATGGCGTGATCTCGGCTCACTGCAACCTCCACCTCCCAGGTTCAAATGATTCTCCTGCTTCAGCCTCCCAAGTAGCTGGGATTACAGGTGCCTGCCACCACACCCAGCTAATTTTTGTACTTTTAGTAGAGACGGGGTTTCACCATGGTGGCCTAGCTAGTCTCGAACTCCTGACCCCTCGGCCTCCCAAAGTACTAGGATTACAGGCATTAGCCACTGTGCCCGGCCGGGGGTGGCACTCTTTAAGTATTGATGTGATCTTGATCAATTGCAATGGTCAAGAAAAAGAGGGGATCTAAATGAGGAAAGCTATGAAGCAAGAATCCCTGGAATTTGGGGTCCAAATAAATATGAGTCTAGAATGAGGACAGAGTCTCCACTGAGGTTTTAGCTGGGATTCCAAAATGGGTTAAGGAAAGTATTACAAATAGAAAGCTCTGAAGGAATACACAGTTTTTGGGATGAGGAGGAAGATGCCTCTTGCTTCAGAAATGTTAATCAGACCCAATCCCATTATCGGGTATATATCCAAAGGAATATAAATCCTTCTGCCATAAAGACAATGCATGCGTATGTTCACCGCGGCACGATTCACAATAGCAAAGACGTGGGATCAAACTAGATGCCCATCAACAGTGGACTGGATAAAGACAGTCTGGCACATATACACATTTATACTACACAGCTATAAACAAGAATGAGATCATGTCCTTTGCAGCAACATGGATGGAGCTGAAGGCCATTACCCTAAGCAAACTAACACAGGAACAGAAAACCAAACACTATATGCTCTCACTTATAAGTGGGAGCTAAACATTGAGTACACACGAATTGAATGAAGGGAACAACAGACACCAGAGCCTACTGGAGGGTAGAAGAATGGAGGAAGGAGAGAATGGAAAAACTACCTATCAGATACTATGCTTATTACCTGGGTGACAAAATTATCTGTACCCTGAACCCCGGTGATGTTCAATTTATCTACATAACAAACCTGCACATGGACCACTGAACCTAAAAGTAAAAAAAAAAAAAAAAAAAAAAAAAAGTTAATTTGAGATGCTTTTAATCCTTTGAGTAGAGTTCAAATTTTGGTCTGGAGCTCAAGAGAGAAATGGCAGATGGAAATAGAGAAAGAGAATGCTGAGCTAGCTAGAGCATTAGTTTCCCAGGGCTGCTGGAATAAATTGCAATAAACTGAGGAGCTCAAAATCAAGGTGTCTTTAGAGTCATGCTCCCATGAAAGGCCCTAGGGGAGGCTGCTTCTTGCATCTTCCATTTTCTGGTGGCTGCAGGTATTCCTTGGCATGTGGCTGCATCAGTCCAATCTCTGCCTCCATGTTCCCGTGTTCTTTCTCTTGTCTCTGTGTCATGAAACCAGTCATTGGACTTAGGGCCCATGAGTTTATCTCAAGATCTTAATTAATTGCATCAGCAAAGACCCTATTTCCAAATAAGGTCACATTCTGAAGTTCCCAGAGCACATGAAGTTTAGGAGTGCATTCTTCAACCCAGGATAGCTACAGAGAGGCAAAGCTGAAGTAATGAAGGCTGATAATGTTGACCAGAGACAGAAATAGTGTGAATGCAGGATTGAGTCACGAAAGATGCCCTGGAGAATATAATTGATGGGAAGACCAATGGGAGTAAAGTTCAAAGAAGACCCAAGTCCCTTTCAAGTGCTAAGAGAAAACCAGGAGAGATTTCAAATGCACGGCAAGAGGATGGTTTCCAATCGATGAGGGGGAATTCTCAGAGGTTATCGCCTCAGCTAGGGGAACTAATGGGTGAACTCTTCAGAGTCCTACAGGGCTGGAAAATAACAGGACAGAAGCTCTGTGGGTCAGTGCATTTTCAGTGCTTTTAGAGTTGTCAGGGCAACCTCATCAATATCAGTCGAATCAGCATTTATAAATTCATCAATGTGTCTCTTTAAAAACAAGACAGACGAACAAATGCAGTCAAGGGGTGAATGCTTCTATTTATTTATTTTTATTATTATTATTTTTTTTAGACAGGGTCTTGCTCTGTTGCCTAGGCTGGAGTACAATGGTGTAAAATGGTGTAATCATAGCTGACTGCAGCCACGACCCCCTGGGCTCAAGCAATCCTCCCATCTCAGCCTCCAAAGTAGCTGGGACTATAAGCACACACCATCACGCCTAATTTTTAAAATTTTTTTGCAGAGACAGGGTCTTGCTATGGTATTCAGGCTGGTCTTGAACTCCTGGGTTCAAGCAATCCTCCTGCCTCAGCCTTCCAAACTGCTGGGATTATAGGTGTAAGCAGCCACACCCAGCCTTGAATGCATTCTTTAAATAAAGATGAGTTGGTTGGTGTTAAGTGTGCAATTGAAGATGTTTTATAGCTAGCAGAAACTATTGCAGAAGAGTTAACTTCTGTTCACTTATAAAAAGTCATTTGGCAGCACATTAAATGTAAGTTATGAGACTCTTTATAAAATAGCTGAAGTCAGCCTCCCTCACCACTTGCTTTAGAATTTATTGGAAAATATATTTGCAGAAAAGAAAAGCAAAACAACACGGATAATATCGTGCTTGGCTTCACTTGTCAACGTGGGAAGACTGAAAAGTAAAACCAGTCGACTTTCTTCTTTAATTGAGAAATAGGTTTATAGACCTATAAGGACATGCATACAACTTAGATTACTCAAGTTCTTGACAAGGCCAATTTTAGCAATTGAAATTATATTAAATGTAGCTTTTAGTGTCTTGTTTCTGCATTGGATCCATGTGTTTTTGTAATAGGCAGCAATAGCAACCGCTACTACGTTTCTTGAGTGGTGACTACAGTTTCACAATATGATGTTCAGAATCCAAATTCCAAAGGTATTTTATGAAGGCATTAGCCCTGTTGCCTATCTTTGTATTCAAACATAATTAAGTTTACTTCATTATATGAAGCTATTGTTGGACTTTGTCATATTGTTTCATTTGGGACTAAGGAGACTGAGTATTGATGAAACAGGAAACACTTACACATGCTTAAACACTTTAAATTGATATATTTAATGCAATTTCAATTTACCTCTTTGTTGGCCAGGCACAGTGGCTCACTCCTTTAATCCCAGCACTTTGGGAGGCTGAGGCGGTGGATCACTTGAGGTCAGGAGTTCGAGACCAGCCTGGCCAACATGGTGAAACTCTATTTCTACCATAAATACAAAAATTATCTGGGCCTGATGGCGCACGCCTGTAATCCCAGCTACTTGGGGGGTTGAGGTACAAGAATCGCTTGAACCCAAGAGGCAGAGGTTGCAGTGAGCCAAGGTCCTGCCACTGCACTCCAGCCTGGACGACAGAGACTCTGGGTCAAAAAAAAATAAAAAAATAAAAAAAATAAATAAAAAATAAATAAATAAATAAAATTACCTATTTGTTACAAGAAATCTGTGCAGAAAGTAAGGGTAGTATAAAAAGTCTAAGACAAATAGCTGTATCAAAACAGCTGAATATGAACCAAATTGCAAGAAGTACCGTCTTTCACCATGAGAAGGGCTGTGAACTGTGTTTAGTAAGCATTAGCACACTCAGTTTATATTATAATCCACTGAGAAGGTATTATTAGGCCAGTGTTAAAGACAGTGCCACTTTAACTTAGAGTGTTTAAATAACTTTTCCAGGACAACATAGCTAGCAAAGGGACACACTAGGTTTTGCAACTTTCCCTTTCTATCTCTGAACTCCATGTGTTTAACCACTCAACTATGTCACATCCCTGGACATCCAGAATGTCTAATTAATTGTTAAACAAACCGCATTAGGAGACTGAAGGCTAAAAAGAGATTCTGTAGAAGCAGAAGCCTGGGCCGTGCTCAGAAGACAGCCACAGTGAAACTAGATTCGAATGTAAATATCTCTTTTGCTGGATTTCATTTGTATTGGGAAGGTTGCATAACCCGGCATAATTTTCCATGTGCTTACCCATGCGTTAAGTGATTTAGAGATTCAGAATGTTTTTCCTGACACTGGCAATTTTGCTGAAATTATATACATCTTCAAAAATTATTTCAGAAAATAGGGAAGGAACACTCAGAGACTTATTTTATGTCAACGTAATTTTAATAGCAACTCCTGACAAAGATACCACAAAGAAGAGTAAATTACAGAATGATAATTTCTTACCAAAGTGGATACAAAAATATTAAAGCTAAAATCTCCACATACAGTGAGAATAATGCAAATTTCTTTCTTTCTTTCTTTCTTTCTTTCTTTCTTTCTTTCTTTCTTTCTTTCTTTCTTTCTTCTTCTTCTTCTTCTTCTTCTTCTTCTTCTTCTTCTTCTTCTTCTTCTTCTTCTTCTTCTTCTTCTTCTTTCTTCTTTCTTCTTTCTTGTTCTTCTTTCTTCTTTCTTCCTTCTTCTTCTTTCTTCTTCATCTCGTTCCATCACACAGGCTGCAGTGCAGTGGTGTGATCATAGCTCACTGCAGCCTCCAACTCCTGGGCTCAAGAAGTCCTCCAGCCTCAGCCTCCTGAGTGGCTGGGACTACAGGTGTGTGCCACCATGCCCAACTAATTTTTAAATTTTTTGTAGAGTCAGGGTCTTACTAGATTGCCCAAGCTGGTCTTGAACTCCTGGGCTCAAGTGATCCTCCTGCCTCAGCCTCCCAAAGTGTTGGAATTATACGTGTGAGCCCATAATCCAGCCTGGAATTTCTTTAATTTGATCAGTGACACCTAATTTAAAAACTTACACTAACATCGTGCTTTCTATTGAAATATGGAACACTGTCTTTTTGAGATTGGGAGCTCAGCATGGACATGCACTCTCACCTCATTTCTTCAAGATTGTGCTGGAAGTCTCAGCCACTGCAATGACCCAAGAAAGACAAGCACATTTCATAAAGATTAAAAAACAATCAGTGAAATTGTCTATATCCAAAGACAGTATGCTTTTCAAATGCAGAAAATCCTAATGAACATGCAAAATCAATAATAGAACCATTAAATGAACTTAGCAAGGTTACCATTTATAGAGTCAATATAAATAAATCGTGTTTTCTACCTACTAGCAGCTAACAATTGTAAGTAAAACTTTAAAAAAATACTTTCACCTTAGCATAAAACAAAAAATGTTTAGCATGTTAAAAAAAATTATCCAAGATCTCTGCACTGAAATCCACATAGCATGGCTCTAAGAAAATAAGAAGGCTGAGATAAATCGGAATATATACCATGTGTATGGATGGATTAGAAGACTTAATTTTGTTAAATACAAAACCTTCTCAAATTGATTGACATATTTAATGCAATTTTCCTCATTATACTGCCAGGCTTTTGAAGCAGAAATGGTCAAGTGTAATCTAAGTATTATCTGGAAATGTAAGGAGCAAGAAGAGGCACGTGATGTTGAAAAAGAACTGCATATGTAAGAGGCTGTGTAATTCCAGAATTTACTGTCAATATCAGGAATTAAGAGGGCCTGTTATCCTATACGAAGGCAAATTACCAATGGATAAAAATAAAGAGGACATAAATTGATCCTCATTTATATAGTATACTGATTTTTGGCAAGACTGCCAAAGAAACTTAATGGGAAAAGAATGTCTGATAAATAGTGATAAAATAACTGAATATCCATATAAAACATGGAGTTTCAAAACTTAAAACTACTTTTAAAGAAACCTATAAAAATTAGTAATCCCTGAGTATTGTATTTTAGAGAAATTAATTTCAAGTTACATATGTGTTCATTATTCATATACATATATATGGCATATGCATATAATTATATATGCAAATGTATAACCATATATCTCAATATTTTTCTTGGAAAATTCCTTTGAGTTAGACTTATAAGGTCTACAGAAATGACATGCAAGCCTTCATAGCCAGTTATTTATAAGAAATTATTATAAGTAAAATATGAGTTATGGTTTTACATTTGTATACAATATACACAATGGCTAAAGGAACATAGATGCTGTTAGATTTAGTAGATCATTTCAGTGACAAGAGGCCAAACCCAATTTATTTTTGCACTTTTCAGGTATATTTCTTCCTATAACTAATAAATTGTTTTAGATCATCCTTGAAATGTGTTGCTTTTGTGCATAAGACATCCTACTATTCCATTACTCTGATTTTGTCCCCATTTTGTTCGTTTCAAAATAAGAATGATGCTTTTTAAAATTAGCAAGTTTGTGAGATTGATCTTTTTATCTACCTGATGCTTCTCTGTTCCTGTCATTTTTCATTCTTAACCCTACCCAGGCATTCATAGACTAAGACTCATTTTCAAAGTAAACAAAGCTCAATGTTTTTCACTGTAGTCCAAAAGGGAATGATGTTTAACGTGAAATGCAAAGATGACTTTCAAGAGCTATCTTGTAATCCCTTCCTCTCAACATTATGATTATTGATTTACAACTCAGTGATGAAATTCCATGAGACCCAATGAATAAAAATAATATTTGAAGCATAGAACAGTACCAGCTTTGAAAGCCTATATCATACATATTAGAATGATCTACTCTCGTAAGTCAGGATACTAACATCATCATACAAAAATCGAAAGTTTTATTGCTTTTAATTTTTTTTTTTTTAAAGACAGGTTCTTACTATGCTGTGTAGGCTGGTCTTGAACTCCTGGGCTCAAGTAATCCTCCAGCCTCAGCCTCCCTCCTGTATAGCTAGGACTACACATGCATGCCACCAAGCCTGGCAAAAAAAAGAAAAATTTTCTAAGTTTCAAAAATACTTTGAGTTTTTAATGGTCTCCTGTCATACAAGTTTTCATAGCTCGAGGGACTGCTTTGAATTACAGCATCTGTCTCGGTGTGGAGTTACTCCTTCAATCTAATAAAAACTAAGAGAATTTTAATCTCTATCTAAGGCTGCTGTGTATCTTATTAATAGCACTGAGTTGTGATAACTTTTAAGTAGCCTATAAAATGATTTTTAAAGAATAATTTTTGAAAAGCAGAGCAAAGAATAAATCAGGGGTTTTACAGAGAGAAACGGTAATAGGAACGAATAACAAAATTATCCATGCCATTTTTAAATTAAGCTTTTTCTTCAAGATCCGGCGGGGGAAAAATAAAGGCTAGAAAGCAATGAGCTATGTGTGACCTTGACAAGAACAATTTTAAGTTGTACTCATTTGTCACCTGCCATTAAGGTTTAGCTGATATTTTGCTCTTAATCATTCATCTAAAACCTACCCCAGTCTGGAGGTTTTTGTCCCAGACTCCATTTTTGGGATGTCTGTTTTAAACTTCTTTTCAGGATAAAAGTTCATAAAAGCAAGCATGGCAATCCACTCGTAGTTAAATGGACAATTCTATTTAAAATAATCAGAATGGAAGTTAAAAATTGTTAAAACCATTTAAAATTTAATTATTACAACAGGTTTGCTTTTGATTTCTAATCACCATCTTGTAAATTATGATCAACGATTGGGCCAGATAATCTGCATTATATTGTAATTGAACTCCCAGGACCTTATGTATTTCTTCAGCCCAAATGTAGCTCATTCAGTGAGACTTGATTTATGGTCAGGGTATACATTATTACTTAGGGAGTACAGACCATTTTTAACAACCTAAAAGGCATACCTCATCAGACAGATATAAAGAAAGAATGATAATGGCTCATTTAAAATATTAAGATATCAATAGGGCCAGGCACAGTGGCTCATACCTGTAATCGCAGCACTTTGGGAGGCCAAGGTGGGTGGAATTACCTGAGGTGAGGAGTTCGAGACCAGCCTGGCAAACATAGTGAAACCCTGTCCCTACTAAAAATGCAAAAATTAACTGGACGTGGTGGTGGGGGCCTGTAATCTCAGCTACAGTCGGAAGGCTGAGGCAGGAGAATCGCTTGAACCCGGGAGGCAGAGGTTGCAGTGAGCCAAGATCTTGCCATTGCACTCCAGCCTGGGCAACAAGAGCGAAACTCTGTCTCAAAAAAAAAAAAAAAAAAAAAAAATCAATTAACTATAATAGTCATATTTTAAATAAAATATGGTCACATTTTTAAAATGTCTACTCAGATACAGAATGAGAAATTTCTAATAAAAAATTTTAATTTCTAATAAAATTAATTTCTAGAATTAATTTGGAATCAAATTTTAATGATTTATTAAACTATCTTGATGTCCTGATGCTTGAATGATAGGATAAGAAGTGACTCGATTCCAGAGGGAGAAGTTATATGACACAAAGAAAAGATAAAACAGAAACTTGTTATTGTGTTTTTGTTTTTAACATGTGGAGATTTGGAAATGAATTAATAACTAGAAATGAGTACACAATGTACATGAATTTAAGGTGGGGCCAAGTTCTCTCTGAACCCATCATGGGTGTTCTTAGTTGTAATACCTAAGTAATTATATCTAATTATGTCTGTAACTATTGGTGTTTAAAAGGGCCACTTGTGCATGTCATAGAATTATGAGTTTAATCACTGATCTATCATCGCTTTAGCATTATCTAATTAAAATATTTAAGCAAAAAAGAATTCATACAACTAACATATGTATAATGGATTGTTTATGTGTGCGTGTGTGTGTGTGTGTGTTTGAGGTTCTATCTATATTTCTGGGAATATATTTGCTATATGTTTGGTACCAATAAGACTAATGATTTAGTGAATTAATTCAAGCAATCTGGCTTAACATGGATGCAAATAAAAACTATGTCACATTCATCACTGATTAATATCTGTCTCTAAGCTATAGATGCCAAATATTTGAACATGATAAAGGAGTATTCCTAGAAAATGTAAAAAGATCATCTAAGAAACAATTCATTTTTAAATTATAGTCAGTGATTTGGATAAAAGAAATATATAGAAATATCAAGTCATGATTATAATTGATATAATCAATTATATAATTATGATTGTATATTTAATATGATCAATATATATCAATATCAATATACAGTCATGATTATAGTTGTTTAAACCTATAATGAAAAACAAAAAACATTGCTCTCATTCTTGAGAGTAATGTTATTATGTATATAGGAACATGTTTGTTAGGATAAATATATATATATATATATATATAACTTAGAAGAAAAAGAAAAATGCAGAACTACTTGTTAGTAGAAACAGATTGAAAAAGTCGACTTGGATAGGTAGCATGACCCATTTCTATTCTTCGAGTAAAATACTTGAGTTTCTGTTGAATAGTGGTGGTTTCTGGCCTCATAGTGCTTCCTAATACTTTCACCTCCTCCATTGCTCACCATCAGGCTGCAAAAGTTCAGAACTAGTGTTACGTATAAAGTTACCCCATGAACAAGCAATTTCACTCAAAGAAGAATGAAAGTATCCACTCAAAAGATTTACACACATGTTCAAAGCAGCATTGTTCATGAGAGCCAAAAAGTAGAAACAACTCCAGTGTCTACTGATGGATGAATGCCCACACAAAAGGGGGTCTATCCACGCAAGGGAATATTATTCAGCTATACATGGGCACAAAGCACCAATACATGCTACAACATGGATGAACCTTGAAAACACTGTATGAGGCAAAAGAAAAAAGTCACAAAAGGCCATATATTACATGATTCTGCTTATATGAAATGTCCAGGAAAGGCCAATCCACGGACAGTAAGTAGATTACTGATTACCAGAGACTGGGGCAAAGTAGATGGGAATTGACTGCTAATGGTTATTGGGTTTCTCTTTGCGATGATGAAAGTGTTCTGGAACTAGACAGCGGTGTTGGTTGCACAACATTGTGAATATAGTAAAAGCTACTAAATTGTGCAATTTGAAATAGTAACATTAATGGTTTGTGAGTTAAATTTCACTTTAAAAATGCGTGATGACAGAAGAATAGATTAAGGTTTATTAAGTCGAAGTGTTCTAAATCCATGCAAGCTCAGGGAAGTGGGAAAAATTAAAAATTTATATTGACTTCAGCAACATAAGCAGGTACATTTTAATTTCAATAATATCTAGTTAAATAATGGTAAAAACCCCTGCAAAACGAACTAGTAAATGGCTGAAAAAATATGAATATGAACTTTGAGAAAAAAATGAAAATTATTGAAAGACGGTATGGCAGCAGCAGCAAGAAACAAAGGGCAGGCAGGGAAAAAACAAATAATAATACAATAAAACAAATAATAGAAAAAATAGTAATACAATACATATGTCATATGTTTAGTTCAAATATGTCAGTAATTATGCTAGATGTTAGTCATCTAATATTTCAATATTAATTTGAAATGTTTTCAGACTAGATTACAAAGTAAAATATGATTATATGTTACTAGAGAAGCATATTAAGCACAGAGGTAACAGAATATTTTAAGTAGAAGAATAGAAAAATATGTTTAATATCTTGTAAACATTAACCAAGCCACATTGGAATAATTATCCTAATATTATTCTATGTAGACTAGAAAGCAGAATTGCCAAAAAATAAGATTTCATAAAGAAATCCATTACAGACATAATGATTTTAATTCATATGTATGTAAATGACAAAGCTCCAAAAATATGATTGACAGAAACAAAGGAAAAGATAGAGATATCCAAAATCAGAATGAGTGATACTGAACGCAGAAACTGATACAAATTTAGCAAAAAAAAACCCAGTAAGATAAAGACAACTTTAACAATATGATTAATAAAATTGGTTAGTATGCACTCATTTTAACAATACTTGAAACATCTGCCCGATTTGATAATATGCTGGAACATAATTTAAGATTAGGCAATTTTCAAAGTGCTGAATTTACAGTGAATGGTCCCTGGTCTCAGTAAAATTAATTTAGAAATCAACTAGACAAAACAAAATATCCAATTATTTGAAAATTAAGCAATACATTTCCAGATAACCTACTGATCAAAGAAGAAATTACATTGCAATTTAGAAAAAATATAGAACTATATAATAATAAAAAATAAAATGTGTCCAAGCAGGTGTTATGAAGCTCCAATTGAATTTAGTGAAAATGTTTGGATGTTAATACATACGTGAGAAAAAAAGAAAAGTTGAAAAACAAGTATGAATTATCTAAATCATGCATGTGGAAGAAATCCCAGCAAATAGAATGCAAACAAAGCAAAAAGGAGAATATATATTGTACTTCAGAGGAGACGTTAAACGAATAATAAGCAGTACAAATAATAGTGTGAATCAATAGTGCAATCAGTTATTTCTTTGCAAAGAGTAATATAACATAAACTTCCCATAAGACTATCCCAGAAATAGAGATGGCCCCATTAATAAACTAAGAAACCAAAGGTGACATCATTTTACACTAAACTGTATTAAAAGAACTCATGTACAAATACATGCTTATTTAATAAAAATCTAGATGACATGGACAAATTCTTTTATAATGTAACAAAAAATAACAAAGAGTAGAACCTCAAGGCTGGGCGCAGTGGCTCACGCCTGTAATCCCAACACTCTGGGAGGCCGAGGCGGGTGGATCACCCAGGGTCGGGAGTTCGAGACCAACCTGGCCAACATGGTGAAACCCTGTCTCTACTAAAAATACAAAAAAATTAGCTGGGCGTGGTGGTGCATGCCTGTAATCCCAGCTACTCAGGAGGCTGAGGGAGGAGAATCACTTGAACCTGGGAGGCAAAGGTTGCAGTGAGCGGAGATCGTGCCATTGCACTCCAGCCTGGGCAACAAGAGAGAAACTCTGTCTCAAACAAACAAACACAACAACAACAACAACAAACAAAGAGTAAAAACTCAATAACCCTTATTAACTTTTTAAAATTATTCACTATTTTAGATCTTTCACAAAAAAATCTCCAAACACAATGGACACAATACTGAATTCATCCAAATTTTTCTGAAGAAACAGCATAAACAAACTCTTGCAGAGAATGAAAAAAGAAAGAAAACCTTCCCAATCATTTTATGAGAACAGCATTAACCTAATAACAAATCTGGAAATTGAATTAAATACAATATCTACCATATCCAGAAAGGCAAATATAGATAAAATGTTAGCAAACTAAATCTACGGTACGTAAGATAAATAATGCATCTTGTTTAACTGAGGTTTATTGCAGAAATACAGGGTTGATTTAACATTTGAAAATCCTCAATATAATTCCCCACACAACAGAATAAACAACTATATGATCATCTTAGTAGTTTAGATAAAGCACTTGATAAGACCCATTACTGATTTCTAATAAAACGCTGCACAATGCTATGAATATGAGAACACCTCTTTCAGCAGACAAACTATATTTCCAATACCAGTAAGCCTAAAATTATTCTTAATAATTTATTAGTGAAAGCTGTTTCATGAATATCTGAAATGAGACAAGTATACTGGCTATTAAATTTTATTCTTTCCATTTATCCTTCCCTGAAGATTCTTTTGGGGGGCTTTAAAAAGTTTTATTTTGTTTTTAATTAACAAATAATAGTTGGACATATTAATAGGGTACAGTGTCATGTTTTCACACGTATAGACATTGTGTAATGATCAAATCAGGGTAATTAGCATATCCATCACCTCCAATACTTGTCATTCCAAATTTCCTTTTCTAGATATTTTTTTTTTTTTTTTTTTTGAGACACAGTCTCGCTTTGTCACCCAGACTGGAGTGCAGTGGTGTGATGTCAGCTCACTGTAACCTCCACTTCCCAGGTTCAAGCGATTCTCTTGCCTCAGCCTCCTGAGTAGCTGGGACTATAGGCCCGCTCCACCACACCCAGCTAATATTTGTATTTTTTAGTAGAGACAGGGTTTCACCATGTTGGCCAGGCTGGTCTCGAACTCCTGACCCCGGGCGATCCACCCGCCTCGGCCTCCCAAAGTTTTGGGATTACAGGTATGAGCCACTGCGCCCAGCCTTGAGGTTCTACTCTTTGTTATTTTTTGTTACATTATAAAAGAATTTGTCCATGTCATCTAGATTTTTATTAAATAAGCATGTATTTGTACATGGATTCTTTTAATATAGTTTAGTGTAAAATGATGTTACCTTTGGTTTCTTAGTTTATTAATGGGGCCATCTCTATTTCTGGGATAGTCTTATGGGAGGTTTACGTTATATTACTCTTTGCAAAGAAATAACTTATTGCACTGTTGGCCAGGCTGGTCTCGAACTCCTAACCTCAAGTGATCCACCCATTTCAGCCTCCCCAAATGCTAGGATTACAGGCATGAGCCACCCACCTAGCCCTTTTCTAGATATATTGAAGTACAGTATGCATTATTGTGGACTATAGTCACCCTACTGTGCAGGAGAACACCAGGACTTATTTTTCCTGTCTAATTGTAACTTTGTACCCAATGACCAATCTCTCTCCTTCCAATCTCTCTTGCCTAGTCTCTGGGAACTACTGTTCTATTCTCTGCTTCTATGAATTCAACATTTTTAGTTTCCCCATATAAGTGAGGCCATGCAGTATTTGCCCTTCTGTGCTTGGTTTATTTCACTTAACATATTATCTTGTAGGTTCATCCATGTTGCTGCCAAGGACCAGAATCCATTCTTTTTTACAGCTGAATAGTATTCCATGTGTACACACACAACATTTTCTTTATCCATTCACTCACTGATGGACACATAGGTTGATTCCATATCGTTGCTGTTGTGAATAGTGCTGTAATAAACATGAGAGTGCAGGTATTCCGTTGACATAATTGTTTCTTAGTATTTTGATAAATGGCCAGTAGTGTGATTGCTGAATCAAATGATAGTTCTATTCTTAGTTTCTTGAGGAACTGCCATATTGTTGTCCATAGTGGCTGTACTAATTGACATTCTCATGAATAGTGTGTAAGAGTTTTTCTTTCTTACAGAATCTTTCTTTGATAATTTGATGGTTTTAAAGCAGAGGTGAGCTTTTCGGGCTGAATATGGTCTGGGTCATATATGCATATTTCTTTCTTCCTTTTTCTCTCTCTTTTTGTATATAATTTATCCAAAAGGCAAAAACCATCATTAGCTCAAAGAGCAAACAAAAATGGACCATGGGCTTGATTTGATACATGTGCTGTAATTATTTTGACAACTGTTTAAAAGGTGTGTGTTTCATGTAGGTCATCACATTTGATTATTTAGTGTATTTAATGCATGTAGGATCTGCAAAGATAGCCTGTGTTTCCCTTCTGATATTGCTAGTTGTTGGCGTGTATATATTTATCATGATCAATGAAACCATAGTTACATAAATTTTTTTCAGTATAAACTTGGATTTCAAATATTTTCTCTGTTTCTGTCCATTTATGTAATTGATTTCATCTTATTTTCATAGTTTGCTTTATTATGCAAGCACATTGGACTAATTTTTGGAGACTAATTTTTTGTACTATATCAGTGGGTTTAAGCCAAAATTGGGCAAACTATAGGCCTCAGACCAGCTCCCTGCCTGTTTCTGCGAAAAAAAAAGTTTTATTAGAAAAAAGCCACACCCTGAGACAGCATTGACATGCAATTTCAATGACTGCTTATGTGCCTCCACGACACATGATCCAGCTGAATAGTTGTAATACAGAACTTCTGATCTGCAGATACACACACAAGTCATATATATGTGTATATGTATATATAGTGTGTATATATATATGGCATCAGAATGAATATATAATATAAATATTTCTGAATTAATAAAAAGAATGCTTATCTTATTCAGAACTAGTATATTTATATATGTTTCAAAATGAAATCTATTATTCATAGAAGCCATCATTGCCCACATAGAAAATTCAAAAGAATCTATAGATATACCATTTTAAAAAATTTAGAAAGGTTTAACAAATTCAATAGTGAAAAAATTTGTTAAAATATCAAACATATCATATATTTGAAAATAATTTTAATGAGATGTGCTAGTCATTTGCACTCTACACTGCAAAATATTATTTTGAGGAATTAAAAATCAAAATCAGAAAAATGTACCATGTTCGCGAATAAGGATGTCATTTCTTATCAAATTTATAGATTTAGCATGATCACTATAAAAATCTCAATAGTTTGTTGCTAATATATACAACCTAATATGTACCGACAAAGAGATAACAAAGCTTTTATGGAAATATAAAGGAAAATGCATAGCTATGATATCTTGAAACTGAAGAACAATACTCAAAGCTACGCAGTACCAGACATAACTCTGTAATACGGAATACAGTCTTTACAATAAATGGTGCTAGTTCAATTGGACGTCTGTATGAGGAAATACGCATCTTTACTGACAGTTAACATCATTTACACAAATTCTTTCTAGACGTATCGTACACCTAAATGCAAAATATGAAATAATAATGATTTTAGGAAAAAATCAGAAAATATCTTCATGACACTAATTAAGCAAAAATATTTATATAGGATAAAATCTTTCTATCTATAGAAGGAAACATTGATCAATTGGAATAAAACAAAATTAAACTCCTCCATCTAACAAAAGATACCATGAAGGAATTAAAAATAGAATCCACTGAATGAAAAATATAAGTACAATAAATATATCCAACAAAGGATTCATATCTATCTATCATATTTATCTATCATCTATTTATCATGTGTATCATCTCTATCATCTGTCTATATAATCTATCAGTTATATCTACCTGTCATCTATCTATCTAATTGATCTATTCATCTACTCAACTATCATTTATCTATATCCATCTCATCTATTTGTCTGTCTGCCTTTCTGTCTGTTCATCCATCCATCTAACTATTGATCCATCACCCTCTATTAAACACTTCATGAAAAAACAGACATTTTAATTTTACTGAGGACATTTAAATGAACAACAAAACTGTAATCAGGTTCTCAACATTACTCATTATTAAGAAAATGGAATTAAAAACAAAAGATAATACCACTGTACTCTTACCAAAGCCTAAAAATAGAATGTCAGGAAATATCTAGTGTTAATGAGAATGTAGATCCACTTTTTTACATAGCTGGAGGAAGTGTTATACGGCGCAGGCACTGTGTGAAACTTGTTATGCATTATGATCCAGAAATTCCACCCTTCAGTATGTACTCACTAGAAATGCTTACATGGATTTACCAGAACACATACATAAGAATCTGCTTAGCAGCACTTCTTCAAAATAGCCATATATCAGAAAGAAACCAGACACGGGAAACAGCAGAAACTCCCATCAATATCAGAATGGAAAACAGTTGTAAATTCATATATTAGAAGATTTTACATTACACCCAACTGCATACAAAATGAATGAGTCTCATGCACATAATGAAAGAATCCAATTACAAAAAAATTACATTCTGTGTGGTTTCAATTCTACAAGATTTGGAAACAAGTAAAATGATACTGTAGTGTTAAAACTATACCTAGTCTTAAAACTATACTCCATCGTTGAAACTATAGTGTCTATGCTAGGGGGTGAGGCTAGCCAAAAAAATAATAATAAATGAATAACATAAATAAAATAAATAAATGGCCAGACACAGTGAATGACACCTGTAAACCCAGCAATTTGGGAGGCTGAGGCAGGAGGATCTCTTGAGCTCAGGAATTTGAGACCAGCTTGGGCAATGTGGCAAAACCACGTCTCTAGAAGAAAATACAAAAATTAGCCGGGCATAATGGCTCTCGCCTTGTGGTCCCAGCTACTTGGGGGACTGAGGTGGGAAGAACACTTGAGCCCAGGAGGTGGAGGCTGTGGTGAGCCATGATTTCGCTACTGCACTCCCTCCTCGGTGACAAAATGAGACCCTGTCTCAAAAACAAACAAACCAAAAAAAAAAAAAAAAGACACCCAGAAGAATTCTGCACTCAGAATTATTTACAAGATTTCCTGAAACCCACTTTAAAGAACATTTAAAAAGAAATGCAGTGATGTATTTATAAGGGTAATTCACATGACGGAACCGTGCCCCTTGCTTCAGGGTAGTTAAGAGTAATGATAGCAACCCTAACTTTTAACTCCTGACCTACCATAAGAAGGCAGATTTGCTGATGATATGATGAAATGACTGCTTAAACTAAAGGGCATGATTTCAAAGCTGAAAAATATATGGAGGAAGAGTGCCTTGTTTCTGTGAGTACAGTTCTGCAATGAAGTCTGCACAAAAGATATGAATGTCACTCGATGTTTTCTTCTTTCTGAAACACATCCTTTAGGAATTCTGTATCACTATGTCTTCAAATTCCCATGGAACAGCATCTCATCATTCATGAATACTTAATGATGATGCACCACAATTTGCTGCACATACTTTTATTCGGACACATCCCTCCTTCCCAAGAGCATAGGAGATGCAGATATCAGAGTTGTTGGATAGGGCAGGGCAGTGACATTGTGGTTCAAGGGAGAGAACTGGGATCATTGTGGGTCCTGATTCTATGAGGAGCAGAGTGCCCTATGCATGATGGACCAACTGCACCTCTGTGTCCATTGGGGACCTGACAGAGCCTGGAAAAAGACGCAGATGCACAGTGTACCCTGGCTTCACTCTGACGTTAACAGCTGCTCACCTTGAGTGCTCCCGATGGACTCCTGTGGACGAGGTAATTTTGGAAGTTGCATTAACTGGGTGAGGCCACCAGATGACCATTTGGGGCACCGTCGGTCGAAGTCATTTCCCATAAAATACCTTAATGGCCTGAAAAAGTTAATGCATCTCTCAAATTGCCTCTGTTACCAGGACAGAACCATGCATTGAAAGAATTGGTTCCCTTGTATATTCCACACAAGCAACAGAAATATCATCATCACCTGCTATTTATTAAAGGCCTTGGGCCAGCAGATGTGCAGTGCCCAAAGCTAATTAAATGGGCTGAGGTCTGGTTCAGGGACTATGACATGGGAATTTTAAAGCCATGCATAGAAAGAAGCTGCTCAACCTCCTCTATTGGAAAATGAAAATATAGATCTGGCCTCTGCAACCAGCTTCTTTCTCAAGCTTGTTTTCTCATTCCCCTAATGGAAACGAGGCTTTCATCTATTGCTATCCTGAAGACATGGTAGAAGTTTAATAAATAGTGGCAACTATTCAGCAAGTATTTTTGAATACTTGCTGATATGGTTTGGCTCTGTGTCCCCCCGCAAATCTCAAGTTGACTTGTAATTCCCAATGTTGAGGGAGGGACATGGTGGGAGGTGATTGGATCATGGGGGAGGATTTTCCCCCATGCTATTCTCATGATAATCAGTGAGCTCTCACGAGACCTGATGGTTTATTTTAAAGTGTATGGCACATCCCTCTCCTTTATCTCCTTCTCTTCTGCTCCGCCATGGTAAGACATGCCTGCTTCCCCTTTGCCTTCCACCATAATTGTAAGTTTCCTGAGGCTTCCCAGTCTTGCCTCCTGTACGCCTGTGGAACTGTGAGTCAATTAAATCTCTTTTCTTCATAAACTACCCAGTCTCAGGTAGTTCTTTATAGCACTGAGAAAATGGACTGATACACTGACTGTCACAGACTGTTGACTAATCATTTTAGAAGAAATAACTGATGTAGCATCCATCATAGTACCTCAGATTCGGGGGTGATTTGCTCCCCTCTATGGGACATTTGGCAATTCCAGAGACATCTTTGGTTGTCAGAATGGAGGCATGGGATGTTACTGGGATCTACTGGGTAAAAGCAAGGGATGCTGCTAAAACTCCTAGAGTACAAAAGAATATTCAGTGCAAAATGTTAATGCAGCCACTGTTGAAAATCTCTAGAGTTTACAACTCTTAGTTGTTTTTGAGGCTGTTGAAAGAAAACAGGGAGGGATAGAAGTAGAGTCTTGAAGATGCTGGAAAGTGCTCTGAAACTCAGTCTTTGAATCAGAGCTAACCAAATACAGCATTCCACCTACAGCGTTATTTGTACAAGAAACCTGGCAATCAAGTGGACCAAGGGAAATAGTTGTGATTTTTCGTAATCCCAAGAATTTGTGCAAAGGACAGGCAAACTGAGAATTTCAACTATTTCGTTGAAACCATCCTTAGACTTGCTCATGGAAGGTGGAACAGTAGAAAATATTTATCATGATTGTGTGTGTGTGTGAAAAATGCAACTGATTAATGTTAACACAACTGGGAAAATCGATGCAGTCATATGCAAACATTTAGTAAATGCTTGCTTTGAACTTTTCTAAATCTGTAATAAAATTTGAAGCAGCTACACAATATATCAAAACATTCCTTGCTCTGTATACACTTTGGACTTTATCTTAACAAGTCTGATTTTATATATCTCTATATACAAATATGTAATATATGAGCAGTAGATAGCAAATATATAGATATATTTGCAATATGTTATACCATTAGATAGCAAATATATACATATATATAGCAAGATGGACATACAACCATACAAATATATATATTTGCTATATATAGCACACGTATAAATACATATATTTGCTACCTACTGGTTTTATATATATATATATATATATACCAATATATACTGTTATGATATATAGTTAGATATATTTGCTATCTACTGGTATTATATATATTATATATATATTTGGCAAAAATAATATTTTTATAGTGTTCTAAACAAGCCCTCATTAAACAGTCACCCAAACATGTATTTCTAGGCTACACACTTCCATATTCTAAGGCTTCTAACATTTGTTTATTTCCTACTCAATGATTAAAAGACTTTATGACCAACATGTAGAAGTTATCAAAAGGTCAGCAGAACAATGCTAAATAGTGATAAAGAAGGTCTCTCTGTTAGCATAATGACCTCCAATTCCTTCCATGCTTTCCATTTATGTATTGATGGACACTTAGGTTGCTTCCAACTTTTGGCTACTGTGAACAGTGCTGACAAGTTAGAAATGCAACCACATTTGTCTAAATTGTCTTCATAAAAATATAAATTCATACTTTATAGTTACTGTAGACTATTAATAATATTATTATTTATAAATCTACTGCATACATTCTAAGTTAATTTCAGCAAATTTATGATAAGTGTTTGTGAGGACTTATTTTATGTGGCAACTTGACTATTTGGTAAAACACCAGTTTAGATGCTCTTGTGAAGGTACTTTTTAGATGAGATTAAGATTTAAATGAGTAGACATTGAGTAAAGCAGGTTGCTCTGCAGAATGTGTGTGGGCCTCATCTAATCAGTTGAAGGTCTTGATAGAAAAGACTGATCCCCTCTGCACCTCCAAGAACAGGGAATTCCGCCTCCAGGACGGTCTTCAAAGTGAAACTGCAACATCAACTCTTCCCTGGATCTCAATCCTGCAAGTCTACCCTGCACACTTTGAACTTGCCAGCCCTCCACAATCAAGAGAGCCAATTACTTACATAAATCTTCCTTTTTCTTTCTTTCTTTCTTTCTTTTCTTTCTTTCTTTCTTTCTTTCTTTCTTTCTTTCTTTCTTTCTTTCTTTTCTTTCTTTCTTTCTTTCTCTTTCTTCTCTTTCTCTTTTCTTTCTTTCTTTCTTTTTCTTTTTCTTTCTTTCTTCTTTCTTCTTTCTCTTTCTTTTCTTTTTTCTCTCTCTTCTCTTTCTCTCTCTCTCTCTCTCTCTCTGTCTCTCTCTCTCTTTCTCCACTCCCTATTGGTTCTATTTATCTGGACGACTGTGACTAATACAGTGCTTAAAAGTTAAACCATTAGTATGCAACTTATTATATCTATGAAAGGGATTCCAGCAAAAAATTTCTAGATTGACAATGCTATTTTCCATAACTGACACTGAAAATAACAAATGCTTCCAATATGTCAAGACCTGTATCCCTAATGACAATGTGATATAATGATGTCACAGATTTTGCACTTTTTCATTGCATTTTATTCTCTGCAAATGTCCTTGAGTACAGATTATTAAATATAACTAAGCAATTTTCTTCTCTAAGTAACAATAAATAACAAAAGTACTACTTAAAAGTAAAGAGATTTTCAACTTAGTGTGTTTATTCTTCCCTTAGGGTGAAGCTGGCCCCAGACATCTTATAACGTGCATTAAACAAAAAACTTCTTTTATCAGTGGGAGGTTACTAAATTTCAGAGTCTCTCAAAGCTTCAAAGGAAAGGAAAAAGAAGGAGGAGGGATGCCCAGGTTAGACATGCAAACTCTTGAAAAAAAGTCTATTTAATAGGAGTTGAAAAAGTCAGTCTTGCATTCAGAGAGGTCACACACTTATCAAACCTACTGTAAGTTTAAATGACAACTGGTGTCAATCATGAATTCTATTAGAAACATTTATTTTGAAGCATTACATCCAAAAAGCCCAATACTATCTTAAAATAATTAGTTGTTAATTGCTCAACAATATGCATTTCAATAACAACAATAATAATAACTATTAATATTTACTTTAACATATAACTTACCAAGGCTTGGGTGTAACCAATATTCACCCCTCCCTTTCAAATGTTTGATGTGGTAGATTTAGGTAAATGCATTCAGTTACACAATGGCAACCACGATGTGGATAAAGAACATCTCTTTTACCCTAAAAAGCTCCCTTATGTCCTTTTGCAGAAAGCACGCCTTCCATGCACAGTCTCTGATAACTCTTGATCTGTTTTTTGTCTCTGTATCTATATCTAAGAAGATATCTATATCTTCTCCTGTGTGAATTTATAGATAGATGGATAGATGATAGAGAGAGAGAGACAGAGAGAGAGAGAGGGAGAGAGATATGGATATGGCTGTAGTAAAGGTAAAACATATCTATATCTATAGCTATAATGTTTATCTATCCCTATGGATCTATAAGTATCTTAAAGTCATGTCTATATCAATATATCTATATTAAAGCCATATATTTATCTATGTTATAATCTAGATATACCTATATAGATTCACACAGGATATCTTCTCAAAAATGTTGCAGAAATAGAATTATTGATAAAGAGACTTGATCAAACTTTCAAATATAATGTTTTCTTTATATCTAGCTTTTCTCACTGAGCATAATTCTTTTGAAATTCAGCCATATTGTTGTGAAATTCAGCCATCAGTAGTTTGCTTTTTGTTATTACAGAGGATTCCTTTGTGTAGACAGACCTTAATGGGTTTATCCCCTAATTGGTGAGGTTTCTTTTTTGCCATTTGGCTGTTTTATATGAAGCTTTTATAAATAGCCATACACAGGCTTTAGTGTGGACTTACTTTCATTTATCTTGAGTAACTGTCTAATGGTGAAATTGCAAGGTATAAATAAGGTGTATTTGACTTTTAAAGAAATTGTTTTCTACAATGGTCCTTCCAAAAACATTAGTCTCTCATCAATCAGGTCTGAGAGTGTTTTGTACCCTAGAGCCTTCAAAACCTTTGTATGTGTCTGTTGAACTTTAAATTTGAGCTATGCCATGGAGCTGGTAGTATTTCATGCTACCAAGTATGCAGAGCATATTTTTATATGCTTTTTGATTACTCTTATTTAATTTGTATGAGTGTGTTTTGATGGGGTTCTGCAGCAATTAAACAGAATCAGAAAAAAGTCACATAGGATATCAGTATCTATATATTATATTAATCTATCTATCTGTCTATCTATATTAAGGTCACATCTATGTCTACATATCTATGTTAAAGCTACACATATATAAATATATAAATATATTTGTGTATATATATGTATACATTTGTATATATGTGTGTATATATATATAATCTGTATATATATATATAGATCATATATATAGCTATACAGATTGTGTATATATGTACAGATATAATTTATATATACATATATGTACACACACACACAGACAATCCTAGCCACACTAGCAGCTGATTAGATGGTGCCCATCCAGGTTGAGGGTGGTCTTCCTCTCTCGCTCCACTGACTCAAATGTCAATCTCCTTTGGCAACACCCTCACAGACACACCCAAGAACAATACTTTGCATCCTTCAATCCAATCAAGTTGACACTCAATATTAACCATCACAGTTAACAAACTATGGTATATATGACCATGTCTGGTTGATTACCATTTTTTTTTGTAAATAATATTTTATGAAAACATAACCACGTGCATTCATTTACATCTTTCCTGTGGTTGCTTTCCTGTGATGGCAATCAGTTGTGTAGGTGCAACAGAGACGCATGGCTTGCAACATTGAAAATACTTACTACGTGCCCCTTTACAGGGGAAAAAAGTTGACCCCTGCTATATATTAAAATAGCTTATTGATTTTCATAATACACTGAGAAATTAGACCCAATTTATAAATGTTTGACTTAGAATTCCATATTCTATCATCTAATTTGAATGCTAAGTATAGGTCCATTTATTCTATGCACTACTTTTATGTCTTAGCATGTAATCAGAGGCCAAAATTTAAAGATGACACTGTGGTGAGTAATATGGTTGAAAATCCAGTTGGTCTAAAGAAAAGGAACAAATATGTTCATAGAAGTAAATGTGAAGGTTCTATTTTTAAATTTTTGAAATTTGGGGCTGTTTTCTACTTCCTGGTCTGTTTTTGAAACCAGTGAATTATCTCTCTGGTTCCCTGTTAGTTATCACACGGAACTTAACGTAGTTTCTTCTATAAGAAAAAAAAATGTTTGTCCTATTATCCAAGGTAAGTCCCACTATTAAGAAAAAGAACGTTTGTGTTTATCTACTTTCTCGGGATTAATAATTAACCATGCTCATAATGATTCCTATACTGTTTATTGGGTTCGATTATTTAAAAAATCCTATCGTACTTTTGACAAGCATGTTGTATTAATTTTTCTATCACTGCAGAACAAATTTCCCCCAAAATTAGCAACTGAATCGTCAAACAGCTATTGTCTCACAGTGTGTGTGGGTCATGAAACTTGGAGTCATTTCATGGGGTGGTTTGTGGCCTTGGGTCCTATTGGGGGAACCCACCCCCAATATTTCAATGTAGGTTCTTTCTATTTTCTATAAGTGTCAGCCAGCTGAGAAATAAAGAGAAAGAGTACAAAGAGAGGAATTTTACAGCCGGGCTGCTCGGGATGATATCACATATCAGTAGGACCATGATGCCCACCTGAGCCTCAAACCAGCAAGTTTTTTATTAAGGGTTTAAAAAGGGGAGGGGGCATAAGAACAGAGAGTAGGTACAAAGATCACATGCTTCAAAGGGCAAAAAGCAGAACCAAGTTCACATGCTTCTGAGGGAACAGGACAAAAGGCAAAAGCAGAACTACTGATAAGGGTCTATGTTCAGTGGTGCACGTATTGTCTTGATAAACATCTTAAACAACAGAAAACAGGGATCAAGAGCAGAGAACTGGTCTGACCACAAATTTACCAGGGCAGAGTTTTTTCGCCAACCTAGTAAGCCTGAGAGTACTGCAGGAGACCAGGGCATATCTCAGTCTTTATCTCAACTGCATAAGACAGACACTCCCAGAGCGGCCATTTATAGACCTCTCCCCAGGAATGCATTCCTTTCCCAGGATATTAATATTAATATTCCTTGCTAGGAAAAGAATGTAGTGATAACTGTCCTAGTTGCACGCCCATTTATGGGCTCTCTGCAAGAAGAAAAATATGGCTATTTTTGCCCGACCCTGCAGGCAGTCAGAACTTGTGGTTGTCTTCCCTTGTTCCCTAAAAATTGCTGTTATTCTGTTCTTTTTCAAGGTGCACTGATTTCATGTTGTTCAAACACATGTTTTATAATCAATTTGTACAGTAAACACAACTATCACAGTGGTCCTGAGGTGACATACATCCTCAGTTTACAAAGATAACAGGATTAAGAGATTAAAGTAAAGATAGGCATAAGAAATTATAAAAGTATTATTTGGGAACTGATAAATGTCCATATTAAAATGAAATCTTCACAATTCATGTTCCTCTGCCATGGCTGCAGCTGGTCCCTCCATTCAGGGTCCCTGACTTCCCACAACAGGGTCCCCCATTAAGTAAACATCAAGCTTTCAGTTATGGCTGCAGCCATGGGAAACCTGGACTGGGGTTGAGATTCTGCTACCATGCCCAGTCACATGGCTGTTCCACAGAAGAGGCCTCCGCTTCCAATCAAATGAACTGCTCCACAAGGCTGCTTAGGATATGGTAGCTGGCTTCCCCAGAGGGAGTACTGATGGGAGGAGATGGGAGGAGAGAAAGGATGGGGAGAGAGAGAAGGACAGAGAGACAGAGAGAGACAAAAAGGCAGAAATAGAAGAGGGGAGAGAGGGAGGAAGAAACAGAGTGACAGAGGTAGACAGAGAGAAAAAGGGAGAAAGAAACAGAGGGAGACAGAGAGGTTGGGAAGAGAGACCAACAGAGAGAGACAGACAGAGAGGGAGAGAGAGAAAAGGAGAAAGAGACACAGAGAGAGACAAAGAGAGGAGGGGGGAGAGGGAAGAGATGGAGAGAGAGAGAGAGAGAGAGAGGCAGAGAGAGAGATGGAGAAACAGAAAGAGCCTAACAGAGAGAAAGAAAGAGAGATGGTGGGGAAGATACACAAGGAGAGAGAGGGCAAGAGAGAGAGACAGAGAAAGAGAGGGAGAGTGACAGAAAAAGGGAGAGAGAAAGAGACAGAGAGAGGAGGGGGCAGAGAGAGGGAGAGAGATGAGAGAGAGAGAAAAAGAGAAAGGAGAGACAAAGAGAGAAAGAGAGGGAAAGAGACAGACAGACACAGAGAAAGAGAGGCACATGTACACATACAGAGGAGAGGACAATTGCAAGGTTTTTTATAATCCAGTTTCAGAAATGCCATCCATCACATCACCTCTACCTTATTTTAGTACAGTCAGGGAGGGCTGGCTGTACAGAAGGCATGGCAAATGGTACCAGGAGGCAGAGGTCCTTGGGAACTCACCTGGAGGCATGGGCTCACACAGGGGCAAGTTCATTTCCTAAAAGTGTTAGAGGCTAAGAGCATTAGGAGGTAACTTGGCGTTCTTCTCCTTCAATGATGCCAACTGGAAACTGCCATCACAGGATAGCCATTGTACGCTGGTGTGTCCCAATCTCCACATAAGAGATGAGAATGTCTTGCAAACTCAGCTCCCAAAGGGGCAGGCACATAATTGATGGTTTTTGCTACCATTCAGTAGAATTTCTATGAAGAGAATTAAATATGTAAATTAGAGAAATTAAAAATAAGGCTGATGGTATAAAAGACTAATTTGACAAGTGAATTCTGTGGTTAGGAAACCTCATTTTATTACCATGTGTCAATGTTTTGGATCAATTTGGAAATTAGTGATTTTAATCACTTGCCAGATTCAGGTCTTGCCATAGAGGATTACAACAGAATTGGCCATGAATCATTCTCTTACTATGAATTAGTATCCTATTTATTTAATAATAGGAATAAAGCAACAAGAAAAACAAAAATAGTGGCAATTGACAATATACCAAGATTTTAAAATCCAAAAGTAATGTTCAATACTGCCCTGTTTTGTATACTCACAAGCATGTACCACACAATGGGGGCTGAAGTCATAAGATAACATAATGAACATAAATTTTATATTATTTCTACCATCCATGTTCACTATTTGGGGAGAAAATGACTTTACTGAAGTTAATATTTACTTAACTTTCAAAGTTGTTTTCTTTTTTTTGTGTGTTTTCATACATAACACTCTAATTTGCTTTTTTCTGCCAAGAGGGTCAGAGAAACTACAGCAATACAGCTATGATATTCTGTCTTGACACCAAGGAAATTTCAACAAACTATAATGGACATAATCAAATGATTTGATAAAACATAGCATGATAGCTATGAGAGAATGTTTTCAAACTATTATATTTTAAAATTATATTACCTAATAAAAGATATCAAGGACTACTGCTATATGCATATGTACTCGAAAACATTTCATTAATTTACTAATTACAGGTTACATTTTTCTCTTCTGTTATCTGAAAATATCTTATGTAAAATTTATTGAAAACAATCCAATGATTCCAACATTTAGCACAAAAATAAGGGAATTTTTAAAATAATGCTTCCTTCATAGTAACTTACATTTGCCAGCCTTGAAAATACACCTAACCTATCTAGAAGTTGTTTCTTGATGAAATCTGTGAATATGACACACATTCATACCTTTTATTTTATCTCTCATCAAAAATTAATAGTATTCATCTATCTCTTATCCTGCCGCTTCTTTCTAGTATGACTTCAGTTTTGCTGGGAACTTTTATAACAGGTAAGCAAGTGGTAACACCTTCATTCACTTTTTAACACCAATTTCAACTAAGCCACTGAAATAAACAAAGGCTTTTATTTGGAAGATTTGCTGTGGAAACATTAAACAATAGTATCCTTTTACCATCTCTTAAAAATGGTGAGGTTTTCAATAGCAAATAAACTGTTTTAGATATATTTTACCCATATGAACAAAATGGCCAATGGAGGTTTTTGTTTTGTTTTGTTTTGGTTGGTTTTGGTAGAGAATTGACATTGGTGGGTGGAATTGTTCAAAGACACAAAGTGGAAGTCAACTTGGCACAAGAGGTGTTTAATAAAAGTGGTTGCATGATTTATTTTATCAAGTGCTTAGCTTATTATGAATATTATTCCAGGTATTGTTGGAAAAATGAAAAGAGAAAACCATAAGCTATTTTCCTTTCTTATAAATATTTGCTATATATTTAGGAATAAGTTAGCAATTTTTTTATTTAAAGAGCCAGAGAGTAAATAGTTTAGAAATTTGGATAGATGTAATGCCCTCAGCTTGGCAAGCTATTGTTCTCTCTGAAGGACTAGCTGGTAGTTTTGTTTGTTTTATTTGTTTGTTTTACATTTTACATGTTAAAATGTCCAAACCACTCTTACCTCACAGCCAAATTTGTCTCTCCAGCTGTTAATAACTGCTATACAAAGAGGAAGAATGCATACACACAAGAAAATTAGAATAAAGCTGAAAGCGCTTACCACAAATGGAAATCCTTCATCCACAGTTTGAGTTGGAATTATCTGTATTCCAGTCCCACAACAGGGAAAGGAAAAACAAAGAAGAGGGCAGAAGAAGGGCTTCCTTTCTCTTTTAATTTATAGAAGGTTTCCTGCAAGCTCTTACATGGCATTTTTCCTTTCACCCCTTTGCAACAACTTAGCCCCCTGACCTCAGCTAGCAGCAATGCAGACTGGAACCTGTCTTATTTTGAACTGCTGTGTTTGAAAGGCCCAGCTAAGAAGTCTGTTTTTGTTTGTTTGTTTGTTTGTTTGTTTGTTTCAGTTTGCAGAATGAGCGTCCATGTGACACACAAAACTCTGACTCAGAAATCATGATTTGGATGTTTATACTCGATTCTCACATCCAGATTTCTATTTGTTTGATAGTAAGTTTCTTATAATGGAGTATCACATTTCTAATAAGTTCTTGCCACTTTATTGTTAGAGGGAGACTGTGCTCAGCAGGTGATATTTGATAGTGGATGCTCATTTGATATCCTTCTTTGGTTTGTAGGGTTTATTTTTTATTTTTCAGTCTTAGATGTCGTTTTTCTCTCAGCGGAACAGCATTTTCAAAGAGTCTTTTATTCCTATGACCACCTTTTCTTGGTATTATCTCTTTCTGCTTCTTCACTGGCCTTATCTTTTCTTTGCAAACTTGAACAAGCAAAATGTAATATATTTTTTCTTTCCAATCCTTGCGTTCACTGCTATCTACTGTAAGCTATCATTTAAGCTATCTTTCCTTGAATGAAATTTGAGCTTTGGCAGGGGTGCAAGAGAGAAAGCCTATCTTATTTCTTTACTATGATTTAATTGCAGCAAGCTGAGGTCTCTTAATTTTCATAACCTCTCAAACCATCTCATATGTACTTATTTTACAGTAAGCAATCTGTTCCAGATAGGAACAAGATCCTAGAGGATCATTTTTTGATGAATGTTATGTATTCTATACTGCACCCTTTAACCAAATTTCACATAATGACTGAGGTACATTCCATGAATTCAGTTAATGTTAATTTTATTTCTTTAAGTACGAAATGGATGAGGGAAGATAGATGTTACATTTTATCTTTAATTCCAAAAAGGCTCTAAAACCCATTATTATACTTATTATTATTTACCAAATCTGGTCTCTGGACTTGTGTTGTTCAATAATAGCAATGAAAAATGAAGGCTAGAATTGGAATATAGATGCAGGAAATTCCCTTCTGAATTTAACACCATATTTCAATTACTAGATTTCTTTAACCCATTTATGTGCTTATAAAGAATTGCAAAAATCATAACCTCTTATAATTTTATGTTTCTATTTCTCATCTTGTTGATCAAATCCAGACTGAAACAATTTCTTTGAAACTGCCAATCCTGTTGACATTTTGTTAGAATACTTACTAATTCCCTTTTTATGTCACTTGCCAATCAGGTTTAATTTCTAAAAGCCATTTAGTTCGACATAAAAAGAACTCTTTCATCTGAACAGCATGCCAACCTAACATTTTCGTCTCTCTCTTTTTTTTTTGTTTCATCTAGAGTTTAAAGAGAAAAATTGAGCACAATTTCTTTATATATATATAAAAAAAAAACACCCAACACACAGACATTGGCCATGCAGCTGAGGAGAAAAGAAGGAGATGAAAACTGTGGGGTCAAAGATGTAACAAGACAGGAGATAATTTTTTTTCTCATTTATAAAATGGGGTTTTAGCGACATTTATCTGTCTGATAGAGACCTGAATTTCTACCCAATTTTGTTCTTCATCCACTCAAGATGAATTTATCCTTGTTACATCACAGTACAGCTAGAATCCAGGGTCTCAGGGAAATTGTGGTATCTCTTTTTCCATAACAGAGGAAATAAGATTTACCTTCTATGCAGTTCATTAAACTGAGGATGTTCACAAAATCCCTTGGTTTCCAAGTCTGCATAGTTTTTCAAATAGCCCCTGGACTTTCTAAGGAAAGGGAAACCAGGATGTCCCTCTGGGTTCAGTGTGGACCTGCTTGGAGAAGGGTAGGTGGGTTGGTATCTCCAAGAATTCTGAGCAGGTTGACTTCTTCGTCATCATCATCATCCTTGGGCATGCATGAATGCTGAACTGTGGTCTTTAAGAATTAATAATAGTTATTTTCATTTATGAGTAATTCGTATACAGTAATATCCAAGTTTAAAATTCACATTTAAAAATGTAGAATTTGATAGATTCTGAGAAATATATGTATACATGTAAAAATCATCACAGCCAAGGTATAGGCCATTTCCATCAGTCAAAAATATGGTGTGGGCCCAGTGCAGTGGCTCACACCTATAATCTCAGCACCTTGGGAGGCTGATGCAGGAGGGTCTCTTGGGCCCACAAGGTTAACACCAGCCTGGAACAACAAATTGAGACTCCAACTCTACAAAAAATAAAAAAGTTAGCCATGCAAGGTGGCACACACTTATAGTCCCAGCTATTTGGGAGGCTGAGGTGGGAGAATTGTTTGAGCCCGGGAGATCAAGCCCGTAGTGAGCCATGATCACACCGCTGCACTACAGCATGGGTGACAGAGAAAGACCCTATCTCAAAAATAAGTGAATAAATAAATATACTGTATATGTCCCATGGCTGTCGATGACCACAACTCCCTCCTAGTCTGCAACAATTCCTGAGTCCCAAGTCACTAGTTTTTGTTTGTCAAGGATCTCATATTCATGAAATGAATCATTCTCTTCTGCCTGCCTGGTATCTTTCACTTAGCATAATGTTTTTGCATGTGATCCATGTTGGCGTGGATCTGAGTAGTTCGTTCTTTTTATCATTGAAGAGGATTTCATCTTATGGATGTAGTCACTAGTTGATGGACATTTGGATTTTTTTCCAATTTCTCCTTAATATGGCTTCAACTGACCTGAACATTCATGTGCTGGTCTTTGAGTAGAAGTATATTTTTATTTATCTTGGATAAATAAATAGAAGAGGCACTGTGGTGTGATATGTCAAGTGTATATTGAACTTTACTGAAAAATGTCAAATATTTTTCCCAAAGTGTCTTGCTAATATTACATTTACAAATTGCATGTGTGAGTTCTAACTGTTCCACACTATCACCAACACTTAATATGGTCAGTCTTTTTAATTTTAGCCACTCCAGTACATATGTAGTGGTCACTCACTGTTTTAATTTGCTTTTCTTAATAACTAATGATATTGATTACACTTCATCTGTGTATTGGTCATTTGAGTATTTTCTTGTATAAAATGTCTGGTTATATCACTTAGCCATTTCATTTATTTTAATTATTTTGCTTTTCTTCTGATTGTTTATTTGTAAGAGCTTTTTAAATATATATATTCTGGTAAAAAAAAAAACAGAAGTCTTTGTCACTTTATCTGTTATTTATATTGTAAGCTTTTTCCTCCAATTTGTGTGTTAACTTACCATATCCTTAACAGTATCTTTTAAAAAAAATGTTTTCTAAATCTTAATGAAATACAGTCTATTACTATTTTCCTTTATGGTCCATCTTTTTTGTGTCCCACTTAGGAGATATTTTCCTAACCAAAGGTCACAAATAATTTTTCTTACAAGAAATGATAATATCCTATAGAAAAGTTATAGTTTTGGCTCTTATATTGAAATGTTGGCATGTGTCTTTTCTGCTTCAATTATTTTTAGCCAGTGATTCTTACTATTATCATGTAAATATTTCCTCTTATTCTGTTCATATGTGGACTTACACTGGTGGATTACTGAATGCAACTTTATATTTCAACAATAAAGCCCACTTCACCAAAATAGATGGTCATTATTATACATTGCTGAATTCTAGTTACTAGTATTTTGTTAAGGATTTTTGCACCTATGTTCACGAGGGATATGAAGCTATAGTTTACTCTTATTATAATCTTTATTATTATTATTATACTAGCCTCTTAAAATGAGTTGGAAACCCTTTTTTAAAATCTTTTCTTTCCAGTTGATTTTGCATGTACTCAGTATTGTTTTCCCCATTTTTTTAAAGTTCCACCTAATAAGCCATTTCTTCCTAAAAATTTCTTTGGGGTACACTTTTTACTGCAAATGCCATTTGTTGAATATACATAGGGCTATATAAACTATCTTTTTTTTTCTTCCTGTGTGAGTTTTGTCAATGTTCCCTATTTTTTCATGTCTTTTTTCCTTAAATAGAATAGTTAGAAATGTATCAATTTTATTGAACTTTCAAAAAATCAGCTTTTGGTTTAATTGGTTTTCTCTATTGTTTAATTGCTTTTTCTCTCATTGATTTCTGTTCTTACCTTTATTATTTCTTTCCTTCCCTTTATTTTGGATTTAACTTGCTCTCATTTCACTGACTTTTGAAGTAGAAGCTCAGATCCTTTATTTGAGACCTTCCTTCTTTTTTAAGTATTTGGTGATGTATTTTTTCTTTCTATTTCTGTGCACCACAAATTGTAATGTTGTGTACTGTGTTCATTTTCATTTAATTCAAAATAGATCTTAAATTACAAATCCCATCCAAGTGCAATAATCTTTATGAGAACAATGAATAGAAAGAGAAAAACCCAAATAAAATAACTAAAGAATAAAATATTAAAAGGAAAAAAAAGTTAAAACTTTGGTGATTTTCTGCAAACCATTAGTTCCAATTCTTTTTATTTTTTATTTTTATGGCCACATATGACCCAGGAATCCCACTGCTCAATATACACCCAAAAATAAGCAAATCAGTTACTGAAGAGATAGCTGCACTCCCATGTTTGCTGCAGCACTGTTCACAATAGCCAAGATTTGGAAGCAACCTCAGTGTCCATCAATAGATGAATGAATAAAGAAAATGTGCTACATATACACAACGGAGTACTATTCTGACATAAAAGAGAATGAGATCCTGTCATTTGCTACAACATGGATGGAACTGGAGGTGATTATGTTAAGTGAAATAAGCCAGGCACAGAAAGACAAACTTCACATGTTTCACTTATTTGTGAAAGCTAAAAATTGAAACAATTGAAGTCATGGACACAGAGAGTAGAAGGATTGGTTAGCAGAGGCTGGGAAGGGTAATGAGGGAGTTGGGATGGTTAATAGATACAAAAATAGAATTAGAAGGAATGAATAAGATCTATTATTTGATAGCACAACAGGGTGACTACAGGAGCTCCAATTCTTGTGTAAGAAAATGGCAACCGATTAGGACTCTGCAGGCATTAGAGGTAGCAGACCCGGATCAGATTGATGTCACATTTCCGCCGACTGTTCATTAACCAACTTCCACCAAGTGTCTGGAAATGCCTGCCAATCCCAGATTTTCACCTAGTATTTTCCTTGTTGATCGTCAGGGAACAGTAAGATAAATTATAAATTGGAGTTTCAAGATAAAAACTCGATTTGAGGTTTGACACAAACAAAAGAAAGATTTCTCCACTGGGTTTCTTTCTGTTTCATTTACTCCCTACAGTTCAGTTCAGATTAATGGGCTCAGAGACGGATTGCAGTAATTACTCTACCCTGTCACTCCGGTCTGTTATGCAAACAAATGCGCTGGCTGGAACAACAGAGAGCTCAGACCAGTTTGACACTACTTACATTGCCATGTTTCCTAATTTATATTGTCCTGTATGCAAGACCCATCTCTAAGGCTGACACCGAAGTGCTTTCTGCAGGTGTTTTTAGGCTAAGTTCTTTATCTTCATTTATTCCTGAGGTTGGTTTTTTTGTTTTTTTGTTTTTTTTTTAACTTGAACTTGAGATTTTCATTGAAAGGCATAACTTGATTGTTAACTTTAGTTCAGTGAACACTTTTCCTAAGCATTTACACTGAGTCAGTACCCTTTTTGGGAGGGGGGAAGGTGTCCTAAGTTAGAACTGTAGATATTTTAATGAATTTATCAACCTACACACAATTTCTTCAATCTTGCAATACTCTCAGTGTTGCAGTAATTATATTTCAGATACAGATTTCCGAAGACATGTACATCATACTTGCTACAGAGATAAGAAAGTGGTCATTGTCATTAATACCACGTTTGCCATGGAATTCACTTTCAAATTGTTTTAAAGTGCCTGTGAATTCTGGGATCATTTTTAATGGACTCTCCTTCATATATTGAAGTGAAATTTGACTTGGCTCCAACAGCAGTGTATAATTGGAAGAAATTGATTATATCAAATAGATCTCTACATCAAACTATCACTCACATTTTCAAACTTCCTTCTTCTGTATAGATGGCTTGATATAAAATATTTATTTTAAGGGATACCAGTCATTTGACAGAAAGAATATCACTAAAATTGTGTGGTTATATGTCTTTGTTAAAATCATATTTATGTGTGTTGAAATCCTATTATGCATACTGAAATATTTTTCCCATAGGTTTTGGGGGACACGTGGTATTTGGTTACATGAGTAAGTTCTTCAGTGGTCATTTGTGAGATTTTGGTGCACCCATCACTGGATCAGTATACAGTGAAACCAATTTGTAGTCTTTTATTCCTCACCCCCTTCCCACCCTTTCCCTCCACGTCCCCAAAGTCCAATGTATCACTCTTATGCCTTTGCATCCTCATAGCTTAGCTCCCACTTATGAGTGAGAACATACAATGTTTGGTTTTCCATTCCTGAGTTACTTCACTTAGACTAATAGTCTCCAATCCCAACCAGGTTGCTGTAAAGCCATTAATTTATTCTTTTTATGGCTCAGTAGCATTCCATTGTATATGTACACCACAGTTTCTTTATCCACTCATTGATTGATGGGCATTTGGGCTAGTTCCACATTTTTGCAATTGCCAATTGTGCTGCTGTAAATATGCACGTGCAAGTATCTTTTTCTTTTCCTCTGGATGGTTACCCAGTAGTGGGATTGGTAGGTCAAATGGTAGGTCTACTTTTAGTTCTTTAAGGAATCTCCACACTGTTTTCCATAGTGGTTATGCTAGTTTACATTCCCACTAGCAGTGTAGAAGTGTTCCCTTTTCACTGTATCAACACCGACATCATATTTTTTGATTTTTTGATTACGGCCATTCTTGCAGGGCATGTTGAAATTTTAAAATGTAATATCTGAAAATTTTGTAGAGGAAATATCCAGTAATTTCAATCATAAGTATATACCCACAAGAAGTACAAACACATTTTTAAACCAATGCATATACATGATTTTTATAGAATTACTATTCACCACAGTGAAAAGGAGGAACAACTCAAATGCCTATCAACTGATGAATCAATAAACAAAATGTGATCTACCCATATAATGGGATTTTGTTCAACCATGAAAAAGAACGAAGCGCTGACACAGGCTACTACTTGGATACACCTTGAGCATATCATGCTCTGTGGAAAAAGGCAGACACATAATGCTACATATTATAGGATTCCATTTATATGAGGTGTCCAGAATGAGAAAATCTTTAGAGATCAAAAGCAGATTAGTGGTTGCCAGTATTTTAGGCAATAGGAGAATGGGGAGTCACTCCTTCATAGGTATAAGATTTCCATTTAGGCTGGGAGTGGTGGCTCGTACCTGTAATCCCAGCACTTTGAGAGGTTGAGGTGGGAGGATCACTTGAGCCCAGGGGGTCAAGACCAGCCTGGGCAACGTGGTAAAACCCCATCTCTACAAAAATTTTACAAATTAGCCAGGGGTGGTGGCTCATTCCTGTAGTCCCAGATACTTGGGAGGCCAAGGGGGGAGAATCACTTGAGCCCAGGAGGTCGAGGCTGCAGTGAGCCATGATCATGCCACTGCATTGCAGCCTGGGTGACAGTGAGACCCTGCCTCCAAAACAAAACCAAAAAAAAAAAAAAAAAAAAAAAAAGGAGAGGATGGTTACACATTATGATGATGAGTGTACCAAATGCCACTAAAATATATACTTTAAAATGGTAAAAATTCTAAATTTTATGTGTTTTGTTAAATGCTATATGTTTTGGGCTGGGCACGATGGCTCACGCCTGTAATCCCAGCACTTTGGGAGGCCGAGGCGGGTGGATCACGAGGTCAGGAGATCGAGACCATCCTGGCTAACACAGTGAAACCCCGTCTCTACTAAAAATACAAAAAAATTAGCTGGGCGTGGTGGCGGGCGCCTGTAGTCCCAGCTACCCAGGAGGCTGAGGCAGGAAAATGGCATGAACCCGGGAGGCGGAGCTTGCAGTGAGCCAAGATCACACCACTGCACTCCAGCCTGGGTGACAGAGCAAGACTCTGTCTCAAAAAAAAAAAAAAAAAAAAAAAAGCTATATGTTTTGTTAATTGGGTACCACAATTTTAAAATTGGACAGTTAAAAAAAAAAGGTAGAAAGCAGGCTTTTGAAGTACAGACAAATTTATTTTTTAGCAATCTTGGTTCCCACAGTGGAGTTTTCAGTTGAATCTAAAAATGTAAAGTATATTTTGTTCTGATTATACTTAATAATGCAGGTGGGCAACTAATAACAATAAACATGTGTTTCTTAAAGTGGTAATAAATATCTCTATGAGAAAAACAATAATCAGGGGAAAAAATTGGAGGAGTGGGAGAAAAACATCCCTGCCAATTTGGGAGCCAAAAATTAGCATCATGGATTCCAAGGCTATAGAATTTTAAAGCAGGAAATGTGAGTTCTTATGACTTCTCTGGTAATTCCTTTAACCCTCTTGATTCTTTACCAAATATGGATTATTTCATGCCTGGTAGCAAAAGTTCAACATATTGGCATCTACTTAGTGTTAGATACTTTCATAGTAATATATCAGTTAAATTTCACACACACACAAAGCTGTTGGGGCCTGTGTTTACTTTGTAACCATAAATTGATCACATATATATATAAGAAAACTGTAAAATATATTTTTTATTATTTCAATGGTTTTTGGGGGTACAGATGGTTTTTGGTTACATAGATAAATTCTTTAGTGGTGATTTCTGAGATTTTGGTGTTTCCCTCACCCAAGCAGTGTACACTGTACCCAAGGAGTCGTCTTTTATCCCTCACTTCCTACCACCCTTCCTCCCAAGTTCCTAAAGTCCGTTATATCATTATTGTGCCTTTGTGTCCTCATAGCTTAGCTCCTACTATAAGTGAGAACATATGATATTTGGCTTTTCATTCGTGAGTTACTTCATTTAGAATAATGGCCTCCAACTCCATCCAAATTGCTGGAAACGCCATTATTTTGTTCCTCTTTATGGCTGAGTAGTATTCCATGGTGTATATATACCACATTTTCTTCATCCACTCCTTGATTGATGGGCATTTAAGTTGGTTTCGTATTTTTGGAATTGTGAACTGTGCTGCTATAAACATGCATGCGCATGTGTCTTTTTGATATAATGACTTTTTTCCTCTGGGTAGTTACCCAGGAGTGGGATTGCTGGATTGATTGGTAGGTCTACTTTTAGTTCTTTAAGGAATCTCCTTACTAAAAACTGTAAAATGATTAAAATGGCAATCAAATATGACTTCTATCATTTAAGTCAGGCTGAGATAAGCTATGATGGGTTTTTCTTCATCTTGAATGAATGTGGATATACTTTTTCTAATAGTTTGACATTTTTAGTCATGTTTCAGTAAAAGCTTATGAATCCTGGTTTGTTTTCATCAACGCATTGAATTCCCTGCCTTTGCAGCTGTGAAGACAAAGGCTAGAGGATAATTCAGTAGAATGTTGGATAAATGGTTGAACTAGGAGACAGAAACATAGATGAAATGATCATTAACCTTCCAATACCAGAAAGAATCTGTTTTTCTAAGTATTATATCTATATTTTTATTGAAATAGATTACAAATATGGTTCAACAGTTCAAGGACATGATTTTTCCAAACTAGATCAGTAAATTTTTTGAAAATTTAGAATAAAAAATGATATGAATAAAGTTGGGGAAAGGATTTGGAGGTTTATAAATGGCTGGATATTAATCTTTCACTTAAAATATTCAAGTCTGGAGAACATTCCTTGTGGTTATAACTAGTAGAGTCAAATTTTTCTTTTAAAAAGTAGAAGAGGCTTAATTTTCTCAACTTTTTTTTTTTTTAGCATTTTATGCAATGAGATACTTTCCACACCAGATGTTTCCCTGGCTCTGTTTTTATTTGATTTCCATCACCTATGCTTCCTTGAAAGCACCAGAGGCTCACAAGCTGGCAATACTCCATCATGAACTAAAATTTGGTCTTGTGCCTATGCTACCTCAATCCTGACATCTCACTCAAAGGACAGTGCCTAGTCCAAGGTTTCTGAACTCAGCCAAAATACGTATTTATAAAGAATTGAAAATGTTCCAGCAACTCAGCTCAGAACAGTTGATTTGGAAAATATATTTATGGAGAAAAACTACAAAAAGCTCCCTGAAATGGTATTGGTCCTACTAGACTAAATTCTAATACAGCCACAGTCTTTCACATCATTTGGGGCAGGGGAGGTCAATGTTGTATAAAAATATTGTCACTCTAGTCCATTAAAATAGTTCCATAAAGATATTCCAATAAGTTTTAAAACTATACATTTCATGACCTCTACTAAGGCCATGGAAACCTTGAACTGTATAGCAGGTGTAAATTTTGCTCTTCAATGTCAGGCATAAGCAATGAAGCATTGTTTTAATGTTCTTGGTCATACTTTGCTATGAATTTAAAGAAATTTGCCTAAAAGGGGGAACGTCTACATTCAGCCACAGATGTTGACAAAGTGAGCCTGAGAAGGAGAAGGTTTCAACAACTTTGTCCCCATTCCTGCAAAGTGAAGAAGAGAGAGGATGTAGGTTAAATGTAATGGTATGGTCTAAATCAAGCTTATTCAAACCGCAGCCCATGGGCTGCATGTGGCCCAGGACAGCTTTGAATGTGGCCCAACACAAACTCATAAACTTTCTTAAAACATTGTGAGATTTTTTTGTATTTGTTTTTAGATCATCAGCCATCTTTAGTGTTAGTGTATTTTATGTGTGGCCCAAGACAATGCTTCTTCTCCCAATGTTGTTCAGGAAGCCAAAAGATTGGACACTCTGGGTCTAAATGTTTATTTTCCTCTAAAATGCCTACGTTGAAATCTAATCCCAAGGTAATGGAATTAGGATGTGAGGTATTTGGGAGGGTGGTTAGGTCATGAGGGTGGGGCCTCATGAATGGGATCAGTGCCCTTATAAAGGGAACCCAGAGAGTTCCCTTGCCCCTTCCACCATGCGAGGACACAGCAAGAAGGCGCCGTCTATGAACCAGGAAGCAGGTCCTCACCAGACATCGAATCTGCCATGCCTTGATTTGGACTCAGCCTCATAAACCGTGATCAATCAGTGTCTGCTGGTTATAAGTCACACAGTCTGTGGTTTCGTGCTGTAGCAGCCCGAATGGACTAACACCTGTAATCGTGCTCCCTGCAAGTAGAACCAGAAATACATCTCTATTCTGACTTATTAGGCCTGTGTCTATATACTATGTCTTGATAACCAGACCCACAGTTTTGTAGGTCAACATCCAAGCACAGAAATGGTATCTGTTTCAGTGCCAATCATATGATGACAGGAGGTAGATGTGTAAGAATCAAGCCAGCTGCAGTTCCATCAGAGTTAAAGGACTTTATAATATAACATACTTTTGTAATTTTCTTCTCTGAATTGAATTTTATCAAAAATATGTTGCATTACCTCAGACATTTCAGGATCAAACTTTCTACAAAAGGATATTTATTTAAAGCAAATAAAAATCCTTGTGAAATATAAAACCCAAGAGGACCGTGCATAAATCATAAATCAGTTCATCAGAGAGAAATTCTCAAGTGTTGTGTGTTTTGTGTTTTAATGAGAATCCCTCTCTCATCTACTGGCTTGTGCTCTTAAATAGGAAAATAAAATCTTACACTTTTAAAATAATATGGAATAACCACTCCATGCATAGAAATTGTTCTCAAATTCCACTTTAATTAAAAGGGAAATACTGATGTTAAACTTTAAAATAATTTGAACACTTCTTTTGATGATCTGCTGAATATATCACTCATCATAAGCACCTTTGTACTGATTTTCAAAATTTATTATACTGTGTTAATTTCATGGAGGCTGTAAGTATTTGGTATGGTGCAAAGATATTTAATGGTTCTTATGGATACTCCTAATGTCAGGTAAAAATCAGGAAGCACCTACACACATACACACGTGCACACACACACGTTGACGTTTTTTCATTCCCTGAGAGATCATAGAGTCTAGATTTAATGTTGGAAAATGAAATTCTCCTTCAACATTCGGTCTAATTCATATTCTGTCATTTATGAGGGATAATTACTGCCAGGGAATTGTCACCACGGTGTCTTAACTACATCATTCCGTGAGTGCTATGTGCTCAGATGTTTCAAGAAAGCCCATAAAATCACCACTGACTTCAAGTTTGAGATGCCTTCAGATATCCAGTGAGACCTGATAGTGTTTAACCTTTCAGAAAAGCCATATATGGAGACTAGGGAAACTCTGGCTTGATGACAGTAGCTCAAGGGCAGCTATTATGAGTGATAGTCGAGCACAGAGGAAAAAATGAGCCATCAGAGGGATAGCAAGAAGAGTTAGAATGGAAGATGAAGATCCGTGGGACATAAAATAGGTGACACCATTTAAAAAGTCAGAAAAACCCTGTGTAGTGGCTTACGTCTGGGAGGGCAAGGTTGGAGGATCTCTTGAGGCAAGGAATTTAAGACCAGCCTCGGCAACATAGTGAGACCCTGTTGATACAAGACATTTTAAAAATTATCTGGGTGTGGTGGTGCACACCTGCAGTCCCAGCTACTCAGGAGGTTGAAGTGGAAGGATTGCTTTAGCCAAGCCCAGGAGGTTGAGGCTGCACTTTGCTATGATGGTGCCAATGCACTCTGGCCTGGGCAACAGAGTAAGATTCCATTTCTAAAAAAAAAAAAAAAGTCAGAAGAGGAGTCAGAGCTATCCCAGCAACATGAGAAGGTCCTATCTCTTAAAAATAGGAAGTGAGCAAAGAAGAGGGTTAAACCACAACAAACATTGTGTAAATACATGCTGAATACAGGGTATGGCATATTAATTACAGTGAATTGAACCCATAGATAAAGTGTGCACAGACATTCTTCCCTGATGCCACCACGGTGTCTATCACAGCATGAAGTCCTAACTCCTAACAAGAAGGTATGTATGATTCACGAGAGAAATCAAGGATAAAGACAGGTTGTAGAAAAAAAGGTGAAGGATGAGTGAATGTAGCACGTGATTCAGGTGGATTTAAGAAATTCGTTGGCCGGGCACGGTGGCTCACGCCTGTAATCCCAGCACTTTGGGAGGCCGAGGTGGGCGTATCACGAGGTCAGGACTTCGAGACCAGCCTGGCCAACATGGCAAAACCCCGTCTCTACTAAAAGTACGAAAATTAGCCAGGCGTGGTGGCAGGCACCTGTAATCCCAGCTACTCAGGAGGCTGAGGCAGGAGAATCAAGCGCTTGAGCCCAGGAGGCGGAGGTTGCAGTGAGCCGAGATCACACCACTGCACTCCAGCCTGGGTGACAAAGAGCGAGCCTCCGTCTCAAAAAAAAAAAAAAGAAATTTGTTGTTGCTGTTATTGCATTTTTGTATTTTGAGTTGTTAGGACTGTTGATTCTCTTTGTAAATTGAAGATATTACTTAGGGATATTTATACATAGAGGAGACGAACAGAAACAAAGGTCCAGCACAGTGTCTATCGCAGCATTAATTCCTACTTCCTAACAAGGAGACCTGTACTATTCAGGAGAGAAGTCAAGGATAAAGACAGGTTGTGGGAAAAAGGTGAAGGATGACTGAACGTAGCACGTGATTCAGGTGGATTTGAGAAATTTGTTGTTGCTGTCAGTGTATTTTGAGTTGTCAGGACTACTGATTCTGTTTGTAAAGGGAAGATATTACTTGGGGATATTTATACATAAAAGAGAAGAACAGAAACAAATGATGGAATAAGGATGAAAATAGAAAGAATGCAGGGAGTCAAAAACCGTGCCAAGGGAACAGAAAGCCTAATTTCATCCAACAGCTTTTCTTTTTGAAACAGAGTGTCACTGTCGCCCAGGCTGGAGTGCAGTGGGGCGATCTCGGCTCACTGCAACCTCTGCCTCCCAAACTCAATCGATTCTCTGCCTCAGCCTCCTGAGTAGCTGGGATTACAAGCGCATGCCACGATGCCCGCATAATTTTTGTATTTTTAGTAGAGGCAGGATTTTGTTGTGTTGGCCAGGCTGGTCTTGAACTCCTGGCCTCAAGTGATTCACCCACCTCGGCCTCCCAAAGTGCTGGAATTACAGGCATGAGCCACCATGCCTGGCCTCATCCAACAGCTTTTATCAAATAATGTGTAGTAGAGTTTATTCTTTCCTTTTACTCTGGCGTCAAATGAAAATTTTTTAGTTTTTGTTTTTTTTCCAAGATAGAGTCTCTCTCTGTCACCCAAGCTAGAGTTCAGTGGAATGATCATAGCTCACTGCTGCCTAAACTTCCTGGGGCTCAGGTGATCCTCCCACCTCAGCCTCCTGAGTACCTGGCACTACAGGTGCATGCCACCATACTGGGCTAATTTTTCTATTTTTAGTAGAAATAGGGTCTCACTATATTGCCCAGGCTGGTCTCAAACTCCTGGGCTCAAGAGATCCTCACCCCTGGGCCTCCCAAGATGCTGAAATCACAGGCATAAGCCACCACATCCAGGTGAAAATTCTTGAATGTCGTGACAGCAACATTGGATTCTCACTCTCAGCCTTTGCCAAATGACCCCATGTGTAGGATAGGGAGGCTGTGTCCAACTACTTGATTGAAATACAAGTAACTTAAGAGGATTTTGTTAATTTAATTGATAAGACTCTTTGGAATTTCAGTTCTCGAAATCAATGCAGAAATGCAAATTACGTTGTAGAAAATTATCTGCCATTATGCTAAATCATATGGCATTATATTTATGACCAGAGTTTTCTGTAAGGATCAACAGTAATCATGTTTACTTAATCCTTCATTCTGAGCAAGAAGTTTCCTACAATTTAAGTTTCTGTGGGCAAAGAAAACATTTGCTGGTGGATTAAAAGAATCTGTCAGTTTAATGTATAGGGGACGTTATAATTGAGACCAAAATATTAAGGAGCATATATATGTTAGCTGAACCTCTTATATGATACTATATGTCAGAGTTTATTTTATGGAGAAATAATTCATCAGAAAATGTCTTGTTTTATAAACTAAGGTTCATTTATTATTTTAAAAGGTAAATTAAAATGATTAAATTTTGGTGAGAATGACCAAAGATATAAAATAAGTGAAATGATATAGCACAAATAAAAAATTGATAATTTCATTGGTGTCTACCTATAAAAATGGGTGTACTATGTATCCCTATTCATATAAATTAAGTTGTTTTTTGTTGGGGTTTTCTTTTTGCGGTTTTTTTTTTTTTTTTTCTTGAGACAGAGTCTCACTCTGTCGCCCAGGCTGGAGTTCAATGGCATAATCTCTGCTCACTGCAACCTCCACCTCCCAGTTCAAGCGATTATCCTGCCTCAGCTTCCTGAGTAGCTGGAATACAGGTGCGCGCCACCACGCCTAGCTAATTTTTGTATTTTTAGTAGAGACAGGGTTTACCATGTTGGCCAGGCTGGTCTCAAACTTCAGACCTCAAGTGATCCGCCCACCTCAGACTCCCATAATCACGCTTATGACTTACAGGCGTAAGCCATAAATTAAGTATAATTTGAACTGGCAACATCTACCCCCTTTTTTTTTTTAGATGTATTCATCATTAAATGGATTAATACCAGTTTATTTTATAGATGAAAGCAAACAAAAATAGGAAGTGTTTAGTGAACCTGGTAAATAAACCTTGAATATTTTTCTTTTTAATTGAGGTATTTTCTCTTTCTTCATGTCATTAGGGAAATTCTCGATTCAAACAGAAGAAATCTATTTGTCAAAGGTATTGCAATCATACCTTAAATTCTTTGGGCAACAGAGAGTTGAAGGAGACTGTATTAGTCCGTTTTCATGCTGCTGATAAAGACATACCAGAGACTGGGAAGAAAAAGAGGTTTCATTGGCCTTACAGTGCCACATGGCTGGGGAGTCCTCAGAATCATGGTGGAAGGTGAAAGGCACTTCTTAAATGGTGGCAGCAAGAGAAAATGAGGAAGAAGCAAAAGTGGAAACCCCTGATAAACCCATCAGATCTCGTGAGACTTATTCACTATTATGAAACTAGCACTGGAAAGACTAGCACCCGTAATTCAATTACTTCCCCCTGGGTCCCTTCTGCAACACGTGGGAATTCTGGGAGATACAATTTGAGTTGAGATTTCACTGGGGACACAGCCAAACCATATCAGAGACCAAAAATTCTCCTTAAATTCACCTCCAATTTTAGTTTGGAATTTCAGGAAGGTGGTTGGTTGTGTTTCATTCTCTGATGTTGTAGGCTTAGTAGCTTCTTCATTATTATAGCCTGGGATACAGGTGCCTTAACCTGCTGTGGCTGGTCGAAGATGTGTTCACCTTTAGAGCAAAATAATTCTTCCTGAAATCAACCTAATCTCTTCAAAATCAAATCTTCAGGAAAATTATGCTTTACAGGTTTTATTGCTGGATCATTCTTCACCTAGTTCTCTCATTTATACATTCAATTAGCAGATTTGTTTTTCTTTAGAGACAGGGTCTTGCTCTGTTGCCCAGGCTGGCGTTCAGTGGTGTGATAATGGCTCACCGCAGACTTCACTTCCCGGGCTCAAGCGATTCTCCTGCCTCAGCCTCCTGAGTAGTTGAGACTACAGGTGCATGCCACCACTCTTAGCCAATATTTTAATTTTTATTTTTAGTAAAGTAGTTTTATTTTTAGGCAACATAGCAAAATCTAGTTTTTGTTTTTAGGTTTTGCTGTATTTCCCAGGTTGGAGATATTTCTCTTAAGCTTTAAGTCTGTAATATAGACATGTGGGTCTGAGCCTTAACTTTCTTTAATACAGAGCATATCTATATCTTGTCTATCTATCTCTATATTGCTATAGAGATAGATTGCTAATTGGTAGATGATAAGTATATAAATCTAGATAGATACATCATTGATACATAGATGATAGATACATCCTTTAGTCTAATCAAAATAAGTGGTACACATCTGATTTCTAGGTGGAATAGCATGCTTTTCTGGCATCAGAGAAACGAATGATTTAAAAGTAAGTATGAACTTTCAATATCTTAGTTTCATGCAGATTATGTTCCTTTTACACTTCTTGGTTCATCAGAAACATATGCTGTGAGAGGTGGAAGGATGCCTGATTACAGGGTATAAAACCTTCGGGGTGAAACATATTTCAGTACCTTATTAATGTTTCAAGCTCCACGTATTTTTCATGGCTGATGCATTTTTGAATGTTATGAAAAGCTTTAATAGAATAGAAGCACAGAAGATGGTAAACAAAATTATCTTGTATTTGAGAGATACATGAATCAAATTTTGTAGATAGAGGTTGAAAACTGTTACTATTTTTAGGGAGATGATGTTATTGGCTTGCAGTCATCTTTACTCCTGTTCCTAATTCTATCCTTCTTTGAGTTGGTGCTAATCCTATTGCCCAGCTTTATTCAGGAAATTTTGCACCCAGAAAGCAGTTGGGCATTTATCTTATAATTAATGAAGCTGTCTTTCATTTGTGCTAGACTTTGAATTAGACAGAAGAAAGCCTGTACATGATTTCTGCTAGAGGATAAGTGATAGCTTTGACATGGTGCTTACCCTGTTTGTTGCATTTAAAAAGGGCAGCAGTATTTCACTGACAAATGGAAATAATTGTCATGCTGCACTATGCACATGGATCCAATATAAGAATCATCTCCTTTGTAAACGTACTGAAAAACAAACACACACACACACACACACACACACACACATTGTATTGATCTGTTCTCATGCTGCTAATAAAGACATACCCAAGCCGGGGTAATTTATGAAGGCAAGAGGTTTAATACACTCACAGTTCCACATGTCTGGGGAGGCCTCACAATCACGGCAGAAGGTGAAAAAGGAACAAAGGCATGTCTTACATGGTGGCAGGTAAAGAGAGCGTGTGCAGGGGAACTGCCCATTATAAAACCATCAGATCTCATGAGACTCATTCACTGTCATGAGAACAGCATGGGAAAAACCTGTGCCCATGATTCAATTACCTCCCACCACGTCTCTCCTATGACAGTGGGAATGATGGGAGCTACAATTAAAGATGAGATTTGGGTGGGGACACAGCCAAACCATAACACACACACACACACGCACACACACACACACGTGCACACACACACCTCTCCTTTTCCATTACTCCTTCAAATACCATCAATCTGTAGGATCAATCATTTCCATCTGTCCATGACAATCTTTCCACAGCCTGGCGGATTATAGCTTTCATAAGGGCAAGTTTTGCCATTCCACAAAACATTTGCCAAAAATGTAGAAAAATGTATAAATATATACGCCATAACATTTTTTAGACACAATACATAACTTATGATTATTTTTTTTTTTGAGATGGAGTTTCACTCTTTTTGCCCAGGCTGGAGTGCAATGGTGTGATCTCAGCTCACTGGATCCCTCTGGGTTCCAGGAATTCTCCTGCCTCAGGCTCCCGAGTAGCTGGGATTACAGGTGCCCACCACCACGCCTGGCTATACATATATATATATATATATATATATATATACACACACACACACATATATACACATATATATATACACACATATATACACACACATATATATACACACATATACATATATATATATAAATTTTTTTTTTATTTTTAGTAGAGACAGGGTTTCAACATGTTGGCCAGGCTGGTCTCAAACTCCTGACCTCAGGTGATCCACCTGCCTCGGCCTCCCAAAGTGCTAGGATTACAATATGTAATTTTATGAAATAGCTGTATGAGATGCCTGCCCTACAATACGTAATTTTATAAAATAACTGTATGAGATGTTTAATAATTGCCTATATTTAGAAAAAAGCATATTTATAGAGTGAGATTCAGTATCTAATTCATTAAAAGTCAACAAGTGAAATAAGTAGGAAATGAAGGAAAATGCAAAATGGTTGTAAATAGAGGAGGCAATATAATATTATGAACGCAAGAACACTGGTATTTCAATTAAGTATAGAACAACTAGGCTGGGCATGATGGGTCACACCTATAATCCCAGTGCTTTAGGAGGCTAATGTGGGAGGATCCCTTGAGCCCAGGAGTTTGAGACCAGCCTGAGCAACACGGCAAGACTCCCTCTCTACAAAAAATTAAAGAAAAATAGCTGGATGCAGTGGTATGTACCTGTTGTCCCAGATACCCAGGAGGCTGCAGCAGGACTGCTTGAGCCCAGGAGGTTGAGGCTGCAGTGAGCCATGATCGTGCCACTGCACTCTAGCCTGGGTGACAGAGCAAAATCCTGTCTCAAAAAAATAAACAAAGAGCAAGTAGGCAAGTAGTTGGTTAAATACATACAGAGGAAATAGAAAGAATGTCTTAAAATATTTAGAAGGGAAAAACTTGTATTTGTCAATATTTTATAACAATTAGCATCCAGCAGTGAATTCATATTTAGGACATGATGAATACTACATTGTGTTTCGTTATAGAATATTACTATTTTTTTAATTTCTCATGTGCGATTAAAATTATCAAATAATTTATGTCACATATATACACCATTGATCAACAAATATTTATGCAGCTTTAACTGGTGCCATGTATCATATTATTCATTAAAGAGATAGTGTTCCAATTTTAATTGTTGTCTAATTTAAGATCAGAAACCATTATTCAAAAAACAAAATAAAAGTCTGTATTTTCAAATTTGTTCACATAGGGAATGAAAACTTCTCCTCTCAATGGAAACTCACATGATAAAAATTAAAAGAAAACTACTAGGCAGAAATTCACATGTATCTTTTTATTTATAATTAAAAATTTGACACAAATATCTGTTTGTCATACTGAAAAATAACTTACTTACCAGTTCGTGGAAAAGACTTGGAGCCTTGATAATTTATTTTCAGATACATAACTTTCCAATACAGCTTTCTGTTTCTCTCTCATGTTTCTTAAACAAATATTTAACTGCTGAGTTGGGAACAGAACATCATTTAGTTGACTTTACTTTTTGTGAAGATAGTACAGCAAAACATTCTTAATGTTACTTTGGAGAAGCTGAATCCCCAAGCTGGTAAAAAATAAGTTCAGTATTTATTATGCATCTGCTTCAGATTTTTAAATTATTTGTAACATTATTTTGTTTCAATTCACACCCCCTTTCCATATATACATATATATGAATCAAAGACATTTATTAATTAGCCAAAAGTCTTAAGGAATAGCAATCAAAGCAGTTTCTCTGACTTTAGTTTGATGATCTTCTCTGTATTTCATGGTTGCCATTTAATGAAATGTACACTTATTTGAAAAAAAGTGCAAAAAACTTGAAAGAAAAACTTCGCATACATTTATTAGCAAGCGTGAAAAAACATTAATGCTACTTTACTTGCCTCTAGCAGGCCTTCCCAGGGGACAACTTTAGCTTTAAGGAAACATCATATTACAAGGGAAATGTTTGGAAAATAATAAAATTGTATATTTTCCCATCAAAAATATATAAGAATGAAAATGCCTTCAAATTTATATATTTTTGAATAGCTTGGTTAAATGGGCAGACTTTTCATAAAGAAAGACATGGAAACACAAAGAACTCAGGCTGCATTATTTAGCCAAAAGGTTAAGATGCTGAAATATGAAAGTCTAAAAAGCAAAAGCTCTAAAAGAAAGAATTTGTTTGTCTTCCATTTCTGAGTTGGTGGCTGTCTCGGTTCCACAGAGTCATGCAGAGCCCCAAGCTATGAATAACTTTGCCATTTTCAACTACATTTTAACAAATCCTCACTTGTTGTTGATTCCAGTCAAGCTAGGGGTTGGGAAGGGATATAAAGGAGGTCTCCAGCTGTTTACATACCCAATGTAAGACCTTTATATACCCCATGTCAGCAAGCTCCTTTGTCTTCCATGATCTGGGTTGGTGGCTGGCTCAGTTCCACAGAGTGATGCAGGAACCCAGACTGTTTATGGCTTTGTCCATTTCAACCATATCTTTTCTGAAACCTCACTTGTGCTTGATTCTAGTCAATCTAGGAGGTGGGATGGGCATATAAAGGAGGGACTCCAGCCGTTTATATACCCCATATCAGCTCTTTATATATCCCATGTCTGCAAGCTTCTTTTTTCTTCCATGATCTGGGTAGTTGGCTGTCTTGGTTCCACAGAGTGATGCAGGACGCTGGGATAGTAATAGCTTTGCCATTTTTAACAACATGTCTGCAAGCTCCTTTGTCTTCCATGATCTGGGTTGTGGGCTGTCTTGGTTCCACAGAGTGATGCAGGACCCTGGGATAGTAATAGCTTTGCCATTTTTAACAACATATTTACAAAGCCCCACTTGTGGTTGATTCCATTTAATTTGGGGGTAAGACACAGGAGAAATTCCAGTTTTTTATGTACCCCATGCTAGCTCTTTGTAGACTCCATGTCTGCAAGTTTCTTTGTCTTTCATAATCTGAGTTGGTGACTGCCTCAGTTCCACCAGTGATGCAGGACTCCAAGCTCTTAATAGCTTTGTCCGTTCCAACTACATCTTTCCCAAAGCCCCACTTATGGTTGATCCCATTCAGTTTTGTAAGGCACAGGTGGGAGAAACTCTAGCTCTTTCTATACCCCGACGTCAGCAAGAGAAGCACATCACTTCCACTTGTAATTAATTAGAGAGAACTTAGTCATTCAAATTACTGCAACATAAATTCTGTCAGCTTAGTTTTTGGCTTAACCATATCCAGCTCTCAGCTCATAATTAGAAAAGGGAGAAATAGCTTTGGTTTATTTAGAACAGGTAGTTCTTTGCCATAGAAGGAACAACCTGTGGAATGAAACACCTGAAAGCAGAAAACTTTCTTTGGTGGTATATTTAATTTTCTTTGGGGTATTAAACTGTAATAGGATTATTATAGAACTTTGACAAGTCGATTTATTTTTAAAAGAATATTATAATCTGATATGGTTTGTATTTGTGTCCCTTCCCAAATCGCTTGTTGAATTGTAATCCCTAATGTTGAAGGTGGGGCCTAGTGGGAGGTGACTGGATCATGGAGGTAGATTTCTTCCTTGGTACGGTGTCATGATAGTGAGTGAGTTCTCATGAGATCTGGTTGTTTAAAAGTATGTGGCACTTCTTCCCTTCTATCTCTTCCTCCTGCTCTGGTCATGTAAGATGGGCCTACTCTCCCTTTGCCTTTCACCATGATTATTAGTTTCCTGAGGCCTCCCCAGAAGCAGAAGCCGCCATGCTTCCTGTGCAGCCTGCAGAACCGTGAGCCAATTAAGCCTCTTCCCTTTATAAATTACCCAATCTCAGGAATTTCTTTATAGCAATGCAAGAACAGACTAATATACAATCATACTATGAAAAAAAATCTGTAAGATTTTATCCATTGGTACGTGGTTTGTGTTCTATGTGAATCTCGATAGCATAACCTACCTCAAGGTTGAAATAACAGCTTCGTAAGATATTTGTGTGTTTACTTACAACAACACCAGAACATCATGGTGACATTTTTAAAAAGTAATATTCGGAAAGAGACATGTCTGATTTTAACCTTTTCAGTAGGAATTGATTACATGAAAGTTTGGTTGCAATTCACAAAGCAAATGAATAAAAAATGATTTCCAATACTGCAATTGTACCCACTGTGTTTATTTTGTTTTCTTTTACTATAGAAAAGAACCCATATAAAACATTGCATTGAGTCTCTGTCATATCAATTTATAGAGTTGAAAGCTCTTTACCAACTTGCTTAATAGTGCAGTCTCTTTCTGTCCAAATATTTTTAAAATGCGGTAACTCTAATGTATTACTGACAAGTACTATGGAGTCCTTTAAACCAATCATAATATGATGTTTCATGAAAATGAATAATTCAACTCATTTTTGGCTATCGTTTCTTCAAAACAATATATTGTCTTTAAAGGGAAAGTAAAAATAAATGAAGATTCCCTGAAAATGGAGGCATGCTTTCTTTCTTTTTAAATGAAATAATGTTTTCTACTATGTGATTTATAACCAAATTTAGTTCTAAGGAGCTGCATCTATTTATGTCAAAACCACTCCTCTCATGCAAGACAGACTGAACACCTGAATAAAAACCGGGAGTTCAGATGTGTTGCTTTGAAGTTATGACCTGTTTTATTTCCCTGTTGTGTAACACTAACTCATTGTGACACAATCTTTGAGGGTTTATATCTTTTATAATTAAATTGCCCTGAAGAAAGTTCCCGGTCACAATCTTCATTCTTTTCGAATTTTTCTGCAATGGAGCACAATTAAGAATAAAGAATGCATCATGACACAGTGAAAATGCTAAAATTTCGTAAAGAGATCAAACTTAAGTTTCAACACTCATATCATTAATTATGCTTTGAAGCACTATCCTTTCTAAATGACACTATTTTTATTTTGAACAACATCTAAATTCAGGGAAAATAATCACTTCTAAAGACTATTTTTAGTTGAGCCTGCTTTCTTGGCCCAGTTTCTAATCAGAGGCTCTGCTATAAGTTGAATGTTTGTGTGCCCCCGAAATTCATGTGTTGACATCTTAACCCCCAAAGTGATAGTGTTAGGAGTGGGGGACTATGGGAGGTGATGAGGTCATGAAGGTGGAGCCTCATGAATGGGATCAGTGCTCTCATAAAAGCGACCACAGAGAGCTCCCTCGTCCCTTCCACCATGTGATGACACAGCAAGAAGGCACCATCTAAGAACCAGGAAGCCCTCATTAGACGCTGAATCTGCCTTGATCTTGGACTCCCAGCCTCCAGAACTGTGAGCAACAAATGTCTGTAGTTTATAAGCCACCCAGGCTATGGTAGTTTATATAGCACCCCAAACATACTATGACGGGTTCTCATACAATTTTTCGAAGATTCTTTATCCTCAGTAGACTGATGCAAAACTAACCCATCAATAATAGAGAAAAAAGGAGATTGAGTCAAAAGATGAAAAAAATGTTTGCCTGATTCCTGTTAGAATGTTGCTAATTTTTCCCTGTAGTTTTTTTCAATGCATATATCCTTCATAATCTCTCTGTCTCTCTCCCTTGCTCTCTGTCTCTTGCTCTCTCTCTCACTGTCTGTCTTTTCTTTTTCTTATATATCTGCTGCTGCTACACCTATGTATTTATTTACATAATTGGGACCATATTATATTAAATGTTTTGTACCAAACCTTTTCAGTGAAAGTCACATGATAAACCCTCTTTTAATGTATTTATCATTGAGGATTTAAGTGATTTTTAGATGCTTAAAGTTTCAGAATGCTGTGAACACCCTCCTGTAATAAACACAATTTGCCTCTTTGACTCATTACTTAGAATATATTCTTAGGAGTGGAATTAGTGAGTTTAAGAATGTGAGCTGGGCGCAGTGGCTCACACCTGTAATCCTAGCACTTTGGGAGGCCAAGGCGGGAGGATCACTTGAGGTCAGGAGTTCAAAACCAGCCTGGCCAACATGGTGAAACCGCATCTCTACTAAAAATACAAAAAAACAAAAATTAGCTGGGCATGGTGTGGTGGCAGGCACTTGTAATCCCAGCTACTCGGGAGGTTGAGGCACAAGAATCAGTTGAACCCAGGAGGCAGAGGTTGCTGTGAGCCAAGATGGTGCCATTGCACTCGAGCCTGGGAGACAGAGTGAGACTCCATCTCAAAAAAAAAAAGAGTATGAATGTTTTAAGATATTTGTTACATATTGTGAATTGTTCTACAAAATGTTTGCAGTGGCCAGACGCAGTGGCTCACACCTATAATGCCAGCACTTTGGGAAGATGAGGCAGGAGGATGGCTTGAGGCCAAAAGTTCAAGACTGGCCTGAGCAACATAGCAAGACTCCATCTCTACAGTAAACTAAAAATTTTAAAAATCAGCTAGGTGTGGTGGTGCATGCCTTTAGTCCTATTTATTCAGGAACCTATGTGCAAGAATTTATTGAGCCCAGGAGGTCAAGGTTGGAGCTATGAATGTGCCATTGTACTCCAGCCTAGACAACAAAATAAGACATCATCTCTTAAATAAATATAATTTCTGGAAAAGTTTTCAGCAGTGCAGATTCCCTTGTGTAGTAATGTAGTTGTGTTGATTCACCTTTTTTTTTTTTTTTTGGCAACTATGGTAATTAGCATTTTTAATAAATTCATTTAAAAATAGATTTTAAGCAGCTGAACGTAAAAAAAAAAGTCAGATTAAGTTGTTGAAAATTGAAGTGTTGCCTTAGCTCTTTGGGTTGAGGGTGAATACCATCAGATTCGGGGCCTTTCCCACTTTCCTGTCTTACGTGTGAATGTCTGGGTACACGGACACTTCAGGTTAAGGATTCTGTCTCCAACTTTTATTTCCTGATAAAATATCAAATTTGACTTTTTTGTCTGTGTGATTTTTTTTAGGCATAGGAAAATTATATGTATATTCACTTCCCATGAGAACACAATATGATTTACTCTTTTTCTTCTTATAGCAATGGCACGATTTTGGAGAAATATCCTTAGTCTCTGATATGGTTTGACTCTGTGTCGCCACCCAAATCACATCTTGAATTGTAGTCCCCATGTGCTGAAGGTGCGGCCTGGTGGGAGGTGATTGGATCATGGGTGTGGTTTCTCATGGCTTAGCACCATCGCCGTGGTGCTATCTTGTGATCGAGTTCTCACGAGATCTGGTTGGTTTAAAAGTGTGTGGCACCTTCCCCCTTGCCCTCTCTCTCTCCTGCCACCATAAAAGATGTGCCTTGCTTCCCCTTTGCCTTCTGCCATGATTATAAGTTTCCTGAGGCCTCCCCAGCCATGAGGAACTGTGAGTCAATTATACCGCTTTTCTTTATAAATTACGCAGTCTCAGGTAGTTCTTTACAGTGGCGTGAAAATGGACTAATACAGTCTCATACTCATTTTGTAGAAATCTAGCAACTGTAATTCATAAAACTGCTATATTGAAGCCAACTGGAATCAAGCTTACTGCTTTCAGCTTCAGAAAAGCAAATTTTAGTAAAAAGAACAACAGCAACAAAAACACACAACAAAGCTGCAGGTCGTGAGAGCTGCAGGAGGTACTTTTAGAGGGGAAGGGGGATTGTTAAATAATGAGATCTAGAAAAGCATCTTGAAGTCCATTGCTGAGAGAATATTTGAAATGTACTCTTTGCCAAAATAAATAATTAACTACATAAATTTATTAGTTAATTAAAATGATTTCTAATAAAATTATTACTTTTTTAAAGTCCACTTATTTTGCACAGTAAAAAAGCCTGTCTGGGAAACTGCTGCCAATGACTTAAAAAAAACAAGCCTGGGCGCAGTGGCTCACACCTGTAATCCCAGCACTTTGGGAGGCTGAGGCAGGCGGATCATGAGTTGGGAGAGCTAGACCATCCTGGCTAACATGGTGAAATCTCTACTAAGAATACAAAAATTAGCTGGGCATGGTTGTGCGTGCCTATAGTCCTAGCTACTTAGGAGGCTGAGGCAGGAAAATCGCTTGAACCCGGGAGGCAGAGGTTGCAGTGAGCCGAGATTGCGCCACTGCACTCCAGCCTGGCCGGGCAACAGAGCGAGACTCTGTCTCAAAAAACAAGCAAACAATAAAAAACCCCAAAACAAAACAAACAAACAGAAAAAATACAAAACACCACCAACAGCTATCAGACTAGTCATATTTGCATATACATAATTTGTGTTAATTCAACATCAATATCCCCAATAGAGCCTTATGAAAGATTACGGGACCAAGAATTTCCCTGATGCTGGACTATGTTCTGTGGCATCTCCCACATACCTGTTTTAATTTGCATCCCATTGTCTTTAACATACAGAGGAACTTCTTTGCTCTGTGGAATTTGCAATATCAGGCAGCCTCCGTTTTCCATTCTAACCCTTCCACTTCAAGGAGTGTCATATTTCCACTAAATTTTACTGATTCTACCATTAAAAAAAAAAAACAAACATATTCTATTCTTAATTCAGAAGGATACTAAAGCGTCACTTTATAGTTTTCATTTTTTATTTTTTTGTTATTGTTATCTTTTGCCAGATTGTATTTTAATTCATTTTATTCATAGACAGAATTACATGTTCCTTTACAGTATAACTTTTTGGCTATGTTTTATATTACTTTCTATTACACATGTAATTTATAATTATATCCTCACTGTAAAAAGAACTAAATAATACAAAGTGATGTAAAATAGAAGACTTTCCTTTTTCTTATTCCCAATCAATTTCAGAGATGATTCCTTTAATCAATTAAAAGTTTAGCTATGTATCATTCTAGCCATTTCCTTTATTTACATACATCTATCTATATATACATACATTTAATTTTTTGAAGGTAAATAGAATTCTGATGGTTAAATTTGTATGCCAATTGGCTGGGCTGTGGTGCCCAGTTGTTTGGTCGAACAATAGTCTAGACGTTGATGTGAAGGTACTTTTGTAGATGGGATTAACATTTACAATCAGTAGACTTTAAGAAAGAAAGGTAACCTTTCATAATGTGGTTGGATTTCCTCTCATTGGGAGCAAAAAGCGAGCGTTCTCGAAAAAGAGGAAATTCTACCTCAGGAGTGCAACATAAGAATTCAGCCTGAGTTTCCAGCTTGTCTTGTAGATTTTGGATTCAAGGTGGCAACTGCTGCCTGAATACCCAGCCATTGGGGCTGCCCTACACTGTACAGACTTGCCAGCCCCCACAATCACATAGGCCAACTCCTTAAAATACATCTCTTCCTTGGTTCTGTCTCTCTGGAGAACCTGGACTAATACAGGATCATTGCATGCTTACTGCCTGTGACATTTTTGTACTTTATATATTGTAGAACAGGATTCCATGTTACTACAGAATGATGTATGCCTTTTCTCTGTTGTAAAGGATGCATAGAATTCCTCTGTTTAGGTGCACCGTGCACATACTTATTCGTTTATCTCTGGATGAGTATGTTGTCTGTGCTCAATTCTCTTTATTAAACAGGATGCTGAAGTTGTTTATTCATGAGTAGTGTCATCTTCTAAACTGTTTTAAGGGAGAGACTGCAACAGGAGCTGGTAGTGGAAAAGAAGCCTATTGAGAAAGACCCCCATAACCTGTGTAATCTTTCTAAATATGATTACAAAAAAACAACAAATGATACCACACACATGCACACACACACACACACACAGACAAATGCACATACAGAAACACAATTTCTATGAAATTGTAACTATTATATCCATTTTTTCTTATGTACAAAAATATAGTTAGAATGAATAAGATCTAGTAGCCGTTAGCATGATAGGATTACTATAATTAGCAACAATTTATTATATATTTAAAAATAACTAAAAATAGAAGTGGAATGCTCCCAGCACAAATCATAAATGCTTGAGGTGATGGACACCTCAATTACCCTGATTCGATCATTATACACTATCTGCCTGTATCAAAACATCACATGTACTCCATAAATATGTACAGCTATTATGTCACCATAATAATTAATAAAAACATTAAATGAAAAAGTAATATTTAATTTTTAATATTAAAAAATTCTTTAAAATTCTATTTCAAGTCTAGATGTTGACTGTTATCTCAATTTTATTATCTATATACATCCAAATTTAACATGCTCCAAAGAAAACTCTTGATCCTCATCCCCTAGAACTGCCTTTTTTTCCAGTTGTACTACTTGTGCATATGCCACTACTTAGTCGTCGAAGCCCACAAGGAAAGGATTATGTGAGATTCATCTTTTCCCTAACTCTGTGCAACTAATGCATCAGCGAGTTCCGTTGGTTCTGCTTCCAAAAGGCAACCGACTTCCTTCACATTTTCAACTTCATTCCCACCTGACATTAATCCCAACCATGTTCAGCTTCCCACCTGGTCACTCCTCTGCCAGGATAGCAAAATCCACCCCCCACAGAGCAGCCAAGGAGATGCGTGTCAAGCATACATCTGATTACATCCTTCCCTTACGCAAAATGTGTCCATTGGTTTTCCATTTCGTGTAGAATTGAACCCAAAACTGTAGCCAGTCTTGTTGTTGCTGCTGGGCATACTCCTGTATTAGTCTCTCTGCAAAGTGGGTGGTTATCCCCTTCAATCTTGCCATCATTGCCCTCTGCATTTTGGGAGTCTGCACTGAAATACAGCCTTCCCTGACCATGAAATTCTAAACATAGCATTTGAGGCAAACATGGAAACCTGTCACATGCCAATTTAGCACACACACCTTGAGATGATTTCTCTGTACAGTTAACACAGAGTTTTTCTTTCTAGCAGCCAGGGATCAGACTTCAGGATCCCATTTTCTTCCTCATCTCTACGTAGGAAAGGAAATAAATAGAAATCGTCAAACACTGATAAGGTGATCATGTCGACACCTCTGCAGAGAAGAAAAATTGCACAGCTAAGGGAGCAATTTGGTCTGCAAAGAGGCAGGCCTTATACTCTCCCAAGACTTTATCATCCTGGACATATAATTCAAGAAAAAGTATCTGAATAGAAGATATACTGGTTGTTGTTTATCCAAAGAAGAAGAGAATGAAATGGACTCTCATCGATGTGAAATGGATCTCCAGGGTAATAATCAGTCTCTTCTGCTCCTAAACTTTGAGTTATGGAATAAAGTAAATGCTGTGTCTCCCTCTGAGATGTGGAAGTTGCTTTCTTTGCCTTTGCATATTATAATAATTAAGATTTATGAGGATTTCACATTACATTTCCACAGTTAGACTTATACAATATTCTTCTCTGTAGAAATCATCATCTCTTGAAATGACTGCAATGATATATGAAACTTCACATGGTAGAGAGTCCAGGGACTTCTCTGCTATTTCAAGAGATTTTTTAATTGCTAAGTTTAGTCAATTTAGTGTAATAAATATTGATTGAGGACTTACTATAACCAGGCTGTGCTCTAGTCTTGGGTATATTTAGTGCTAAATAAAATATAGGTCTTACCATCCTGATAGTTGACAGCAGTGACTCTTAACAAAAGGTGATTTTGCTTCTCTCCAGAAACATTTGGCAATGTCTGGAGATGTTTTTGGTTCTCACCAGGGAGGGGGAGAAAGCTCTACCAGTATCTACTGCAAAGACACCAGGGATGCTGCTGTAGCATCCTGTAATTGCCAGGACAGCCACTCACAGCAAAAAGTATACAGCCTCAAATACCAACAGCATTGAAGTTTGAGAAATCGTATTTTACAACTTAAGGGAAACAAGGCATGTGTTTAATAGACTTATAAATCTTATAGGGCTGTGGGTATGTGTATTAGTTTATTCTCTTGCTGCTAATGAAGACATATCCAGGACTGGGTAATTTATAAAGAAAAAGGGGTTTAACTGACTCACAGTTCAGCATGGCTGGGGGGGCCTCAGGAAACCTACAGTCATGGCGGAAGTGGAAGCAAACACGTGTTTCTTCACATGGTGGCAGCAAGGAGAAGTGCCGAGCACAAGGGGGAAAAGGCTTTTAGAAAACCCTCAGATCTTGTGAGAAGTCACTCACTATCATGAGAACAGGATGGGGAAAACTGTCCCCGTGATTCAATTATCTCCCACCAAGTCCTCCCACTACACGTGGGGATTATGAAAAGTACAATTCAAGATGATATTTGGGTGGAGACACAGCCAGACCATATGGATATGTTAGCAGTGGAAGGTATCCAAGTCACACGGCACCAAAATATGTTAGTGGTAGCAAATCCATATGAGTCTGCAACAACCTCAATTCTTGCCTCCTCAGAAGAAAGAATTCAACAGAGGAGCACAAGGTAGAAGGAGAGACTGAGGCAAGTTTGAGAGCAGCAGTGAAAGTTTACTAAAAAGCTTTAGAGCAAGAATGAAAGGAAGTATACTTGGAAGAGTGCCAAGAGAGCGACTTGAGCGATTCAAGCACCCAGTTTGACTTTTTGACTTGGGGTTTCATGCATTGGCACGCTTCCATGGTCTTGCATTACTTCTCTCCGGATTCCTCCCTTGGAGTGGGCTGTCTGCATGTGCAGTGGCCTGCTAGCGTTTGGGAGGTGGGCATGCTCGTTGTGTTTACTAGAGGCTATATGCATGCTCACTTGAAGCATTCTTCCTTACCAGCCAAATGTCCCTCGAAGGTCATATATTCATTAAACTCTGCCATTTTGCCTCTTAATGTGCATGCTTGAGCCCACTAGCCCAACTCCAGAGATCTTGTTGGGAAGCTGCTGATCACCTGTTTCAGGTGTTTTCTATTTGGAGACTGCCTTTCGCTGGTGCTGGCTGTGACCAATGATTCTTTTGGAGAGGTAGTTAACAACCGCCTGATCATCACCTGATGGTCGTCTGACATTCTGGTATATTCATGAAGACTGTAAGGGTGACTACAGAAAGGAAATGCAGTTGTATTTCTATTTTACATTTATGGCCTTGAAAGAGTAGCCTGTATTTTATGAAAAGACTGGTATTTAATGCAAGGAACGAACTCCGGAGTCAGATACCTAGTGTGTCCAGGGACAGGCTGCCCTTAGTTTGAGCAAGAAGCTATATGTACAGTTTGAGGCATCTTGGCAGATGGACAGCAGCCCATTTCTAGTACTGACACCAGTCACTGAGTGCTATGGCTGGTAGGAGGCTACAGGCAAAGAGGACATTGCGTGGAATGACCACCTTTGAAACTAACAACACACTCAGGTCATATTCCAGGCTTTCTCTGTGCAAAAATCTCCTCTTTAGGTAGCAAGGTAGAGTTAGGGCATAGTGATTTTACAAGAGTCTTATAATGCTTTACACAGACCTGAATATGAACTGAGGGGCTGCTAAATTATTTCAAGCTTTATCCCTTATAATTGCTGGAGAGCAGACCAAGTAGTTAAAGCTTCAAATAGCTCTGTTTATATTTTATGTGTCCCAAACAAAGTGGGTAGAATACCTCTGTTGAACAAACATGTTTGCATTCTTTGGATATATGTGAATTTTTCCTATCTGATATATACATTTAGTATTGATGATCTCTAATAAGGTCGCACCAAATGCCAATACTCTTCAAGGTAATTAGGTACATTCTGAACATCATACAGTGCCCAGATCGTAAAAACAAAAACACAAAAAGAAAACCAAGTATCTCATATTGTCACTTATAAGGGGGAGCTAAACCCTGGGTACTTAGGGACATAAGGATGGTAACAATAGACACGGGGATCTCTAGAGCGGGGAATGAAGGAAGAGTACAAAGGTTGAAAAACTACCTATTGGGTATTATGTTCAGTACCTGGGTGACAGGTTAATTTGTACTCCAAACCTCAGCATCATGCAATATTCCCATGTAACAAACTTGCACATGAACCTCCAAATCTAAATTCTTCTTTAAAAAAATAGAATGCTATATAGAACAACAAATGCTGTAAAGTGTTGTCACCACCATAAAACATCCAAGATCCAATATACAAAAACCCATCTCCATTTCCAGGCCAACTCTTAGAGAGTGTTTAAGTCTTAAAATGTACCCTGCTTAATTTCAGCTGTACGTTTATGTATAAAATATAGAGTATATTCATCCCAGCACTTTGGTAGGCCGAGGCGGGTGGATCATGAGGTCAGGAGTTCAAGACCAGCCTGGCCAAGATGGTGAAACCGGTCTCTACTAAAACATACAAAAATTAGCTGGGCGCGGTGGCGGGTGCCTGTAATCCCAGCTACTCGGGAGGCTGAGGCAGGAGAATCGCTTGAACCTGGGAGGCGGAGGTTGCAGTGAGCCGAGATTGCACCATTGCACTCCAGCCTGGGTGACAGAGCAAGATTTCCTCTCAAAAAAAAAAAAAAAAAAGAGGATATATTCTAGAGAATGGGTTTTGTTTAATTAGTTAATGTGTTTGATTCTATGCAATGTTCTGAAGACCCTTTGGTGAAGATCTACATACAATCATAAGATAATAGCTCTCTTCTACACATGCCTTACTATTATGACTTGTTCCCAGCTTCCAGTGATTATGCAATCATAGTGTAAGTGAGTATTGGTGTGAGAAAGGAGAGACTCTCCACTTAATAATTTAAAATAGGCGTTACTCCTCTGTGCTGCTTTTAATTTTAAATCACTAACAGTAAGTAATGAGACCTACAAAATGTAAGAGCTCATCTATCTTACCCTTGCTGTATTTGCACAAAAGAATAAATGGACTTGGATTTTCATTATTCCATGAGATACCTGTGAATAAATACAACTCAATATCATAGAGTTGTAGTTCCCCAACTGAAATTATAACAGTGCATATAATTGTTTTATACAATCTAGAATATTAAGGGAGAAGCAATTTTGCTTTCTTAAAAGGATGATTTTCTTGGGCTCCCATTTGGGGATACAGATACAGAGTTCTGAAGCTTTTTTTTTTTTTAGGATTTATGCATAGAGGTGATCTGTTTTTTTGTTTGTTTCTTTTCTTTTCTTTTCTTTTCTTTCCTTTTCTTTTTTTTTTTTTTTTTTATTTGAGACAGGGTCTTGCTCTGTCACCCAGGCTACTGGAGTGCAGTGGTGCAATCATGGCTTATTACAGCCTCAACCTCCCAGGGTCAGGTAATCCTTCCTCCTCAGCCTCCCTAGTAGCTGGACCTACAGGCATGAACCACCATGTCTGGCTAATGTTTTAAGTTTTTTGTAGAGATGAGGTTTATTGCCCAAGCTGGTCTCAAACTCCTGGGTTCAAGCCATTCTCCCACCTTGGCCTCCTAAAGTGCTGGGATTACAGGTATGAGCCACCACACCCAGCCAGATCCTCTTTTAATGATATGTGGGAAAATCTTCCCACTTATCTTTGATTTCTACTTTATCACTAAACAAATCTATTACGCATGCTAAAACTCACACTACAGATTATAAACCATATACTTGTTTACTATAATGGAATCTTAATGTGTAAGTATCTAATCAATTCCCTAAACACCACCACCTTGTACATAACCTGGATGTTTATTTTAGTTAGAGCAAAGGAAGAGCTTAATTTCAGTTCCTTCATAATTGAGAATGATTGAAATTCATCAGATAATATGCCTAAGGAGAACATTTTTACTATATTTTGGATGCTTTGATACTGTCTTCCTATTGATCATCTCGCATTAGCTTCAATTTTCTACAGGGTCTGCTTGCCTGTGGTTTTGATGAAAACAATCCCACAGGAATAATAGCAGTGAGCTTCAGTCTGTTGCTCAGACTCATATTTTAAAAGTCTCTGCTGTGCACAGGGTAATTAAAAATAAAAAGGCTGTAAGACATCAGTCTTCCATGCAAACCCATCACTACATCAAGGAGAAAAGTGTCATCTCAGGCCTTCTGAATGTGTCAAGAGCATCATTTCTGGACTTAAAGAACAGCATTTAATCTATCATTGTTGCTTTAATGTTACTTTTAAAATGCTCGAAATGGGATTGTCAGCCTACGGATGTTTAGACATCATCCCTTCTTGAAGCAAACGAGTACGTGGTCTTAATAGAGATCAACAGTTGTGGGTGTGCTTTGCAGCACAAGACGTGTTGATGTAGAAATGACTTTTTAAAAAACTCTATGTAGGATTTGATGAAGGTGAGGTATTTGTTGGAGAATGTCTGGACCCATGTCTAAAAGCATGGAGATATGTAATTACTATACATTATTTAATATAATGCACTCAACGTCTATTCTTTGTCTTCTTGAGAAGACTTCGTTATCCTTTGATCATCTTATGACCATCCTTTAGAATAAAAGCTACACGTTTTATTCCAGGACAGACCCTTATGGGAATGTTCTGATCACATGCAACACTAAGGCATTGCTTCATATTCTTCTTGACAATTCTGTTTTTTTTTTATTCTAGCATTTAATCGGAGTCTATCCTATACATGCTACTAAATCCTTTTTGTAAAATTAAATAATACAGTTAGAATACAGTTAGAATAGAGGTCTCTGTGTGTTTCTGAACTTTTCTCCTATGCTTTTGTACAGAGCTACAGTGCTGATTTTAATTCTCCAACTCTCTTTATTTGGTTGGGCTTTTTCATGATTTTTGTTTTACTTGTTTGTTTATTTATTTATTTATTTTTGAGACAGGATCTCACTCTGTCACCCAGGCTGGAGTGCAATGGCAATATCTCAGCTTGCTGCAACCTCAAGTTCCTGGGCTCAAGCAATCCTCCCACCTCAGCCTCCTGAGTAGCTGGGACTATAAACATGTGCCACCATGCCCATTTTGTTGTTGTTGTTTTTAATCTTTGGTAGAGAGAAGGTCTCACTACGTTGCCCAGGCTGATCTTGAACTCCTGGGCTCAAGCCATCCTCCTGCCTTGGCATCCCAAAGTGTTGGATGACAGGCATGAGCCACTGTGCCCAGCCCTAATTTTCCAACTCTATCTAACCCTAGAGAGCTGAGTCTCCATAGTTGGGTAAATCAGTTTTCTTTGAAAATGTGCTTTTAACCTTCTTTATCCCAAGTGATATCACGTCCTAAGAGGGGTCTATCAGAACGTTTTCCACATAGTACAGAATCATAGTCTCAAAAACAATCCCTGCATCTCTCTGACTTTGTATACCCTTCCAGAAAGAATATTTATTGGTGACAATGGGAATCTGTTTTTGAAACTACTGTAGGCTTAGTGTGTTTAGATTAACTGTTATTGAATTGCATCCTGTATTTATTGATACAAAAAACAAGTGCTTGGCAAGAACACGTAGAAAGTCCATTTCCCACTGAAGAAGACATCATGTTGAGATAGGAATGCACTGGATATTTAAGAATAGACTTTTTTTTTTAATGCAAATAGAAAGAATGGACATTTAAGAATAGTTAAAAAGAGATAAGACAATGAGATCACCCGTGAAGGTAGGCATTATTTCGTAGATCAGAAGCTTTCATAAGAGGAAATATAAATTTGTTAAAGGGAAGAGATTCACTGAGATTAAACTATGAGTTATCTCCATGGTCAAAAAATGAAATTTGTGTTTTCAGAGAAATAAAGATGGTCCTGTATATGTTTTAGGAAACAATTGTCAGTCAACAGGAGTTTCAAAGAAGTAGAGATAGCCAGGAAACTGAACATATTTGTATAGGGGAGAAATTGAAATATTTGCTGCTGTAAAATATAGAGTCACTAGAAAAAAAATAGGGAGGAAATTTCCTACATCATGCATTTTTATCATTGTCACTGAGAACAATAAGGTCACTTTAATTCTTAGGAGAGTTGACCACTTCTTCAAAGAACCTTTTGTTTAACTTTTTTTTTTTTTTTTTTTTTGAGACTCAGTCTTGCTCTGTCTCCAAGGCTGGAGTGTAGTGGTGCAATCTCGGCTCACTGCGAACTCCACCTGCCAGGTTCAAGTGATTCTCCTGCCTCAGGCTCTCCAGTACCTGGGACTACAGGTGTGCATAGAAATGGGGTCTTGTCATGTTGGCCAGGCTGGTCTTGGACTCCTGACCTCATGTGATCCACCCACCTTAGCATCCCAAAGTGCTAGGATTACAGGTGTGAACCACCATGGCCGGCAAAGTTTAACATATTTTAAGAGGCTGCTTTGTGTTCAAAGAGCTCTTCGCAGAGGTTTCTGAGAAGCCAATGAAATCAAGGATGTTCATGGAGTGCTGCAAGATAAATGACTGTAGTTTGGTTGTAGAGGAGGCCTGGGGATGAAAAGAAGCTGGAGACAGAGCCAGAGAGAGAGAGAGAGAGAGAGAGAGAGGTGGGAAGAAGAAGAAGAGAAAGGATAGAGAGGAAAGAGGAGGACAGGAGAGGAGAGAGCCTGGGGCCAAATCCATGGGCAACAGGAGTAGTGTTTGGGAAACACTGGCTGGGGGAGGCACTTTGTGCAGCAAAGGTAATTGATTATTGATGGAGTTAGAGGAATAGATATTTCTAACAGTATCAACATTTACTTTGGCCAGGTGCAGTGGCTTGTACTTCTAATCCCAGTATTTTGGGAGGCTGGAATAGGAGGATCATTTGAGGCCAGGAGTTTCAGATCAGCCTGGGCAACATAGCAAGACCCCATCCCTACAAAACATTAAAAAATAATAATAAATAAATAAATTTGGGCCAGGTACTGTGGCTCATGCCTGTAATCCCAACACTTTGAGAGGCTGAGTTAGGAGGATCACTTGAGGCCAGGAGATCGAGATCAGCCTGGGCAACATAGTGAGACCCTGTGTCTAAAAAAAGAAATGTATTTATTGGTTTCATTGCATTTCGATGTCACAACCCCACCCCATGCAAACATTCACTAGAATGTACACAAGGAAATGCATTGTATAGAGTGTAGGAGTTTCCTAGGGCTGTCTTAGTACAAAAACCTGGGTACCCTAAAACCAAAGAAATGTAATCTCTCCCAGTTCTGGAGACCAGAAGTCTGAGATCAAGGTGTGGACAGGACCGTGCTCCCTCTGGAGGCTCGAGAGGAGGCTCCTTACTTCCTCTTCCAGCTCCTGGGGGCTCCAGGCATCTCTGAGCTTGTGGCCACACGACTCCAGTCCCTGCCCCCATCTCCACATGGCCTTCTGTGTGTCTGTGTCTCCTCTTCTGTCTCTTACAAGGACACATGTCACTGGATGTAGGGCCCATTCTAATCCACTATGACCTCATTTCAGTAATTACATCTGCAAAGACCCTTTTTCCAAACAGGGCCACATTCACAGGTTCTTGGGGTTAGATTTGGATATATCTTTTGGAGTGCCATGATTGAACCCACTCAAGCCCTTGGGGAAATTCAGTAGAAGGTCAGATGTTTCAGAGGTGAGGAGTTGGTGTGAGAATGAGAAGGAGACCAACCCAAGACAATGTGATCTCTTCCATGGACTGAAGGTTGGGTGTAAGTGTGGAGAGAACATGTGGATTTACCTGTCATTTGGACAGAGAACAGAGCATAATGATACCAATAGATTTCTCAGGAACTTCGGATAACATCATGGTTATACTGTTATGTGAGTGATATGATCTGGCTGTTTTCCCATCCAAATTTTGTCGTGAATTGTAGCTCCCACAATTCCCTCATGTTATGGGAGGCACCTGGTGGGATGTAATTGAATCATGGGGGCAGGTCTTTCCCATGCTTTCTCATGGTAGTGAATGAGTCTTATGAGATCTGATGGGTTTATAAAGGGGAGTTCCCCTGCACAAGCTCTATCTTGCCTGCTGCCATGTAAGATGTTCCTTGCTCTTCCACTATGATTGTGAGGCCTCCCCAGCCATGTGGAACTGTGAGTCCATTAAACCTATTTCCTTTATAAATTGCCCAGTCTAGGGTATGTCTTTATTAGCAGCATGAGAGCAGACTAATACAGTGAGTTTCAAGTTTCTGTGTCTTTTACTTTTATTTACAAAGCGTGGATTTTGGCGTGAAATTCTGCTTTGCAGAATGTGTTATTTACAAACTAATGTCTTTAGAGGGACTTCCAAGTACTAAAGAAAAAAAAAATTAATGACGACCTTAGGAAGTGAAGCAGGCATGAAAAAATAGTAAGAGATGAAAACATACAATGGTGAAGAGGATATATTTGAGGTTAGGAAGCCCGTTAGAAAAGAAAAAGAACATGTAGGGAACGGGGTAATTAGTCATACCTGCTCAGGTTGGCTTCTGAATTTCTACATTGTGTTTCTCCCTGGCCAGTATCCTTCAGTGCTCTTTAATTAATGTTAAATTGTACCCAAAAGAATATGGTTAAGCAAGCTCAAAGAACCTCCTGCAGATGCTGGGAACATCATTGGCTGGCCTCCATGTATCTGCAAAGAGATCAGCTGGTGAATGAAAACGCTCACTACCTAGAATCCTGGCACTTTGAGAGGCCAAGGTGAGTAAATCACTTGAGTCCAGGAGTTCAAGACCAACCTGGGCAACATAACAAGACCCTGTCTCTACAAAAAAACACAAAAAGTAGCCAGGGATGGTGGTGCATGCCTTTAGTCCCAGCTGCTCAGGGGGCTGAGGCAGGAGGATCACTTGAGCCCGGAGGCAGTGGCTGCAGTGAACCGAGATCACGCCACTGCACTCTAGCCTAGGTGGCAGAGCAAGACTGTGAAAAGAAAAGAGAAAAAAAATGCTCACTGTCCTGGCTCAAAGTTCTAAAAAGTGATAAAATAAAAAGCATTCCTTTACAAAAAAAAAAAGCAAAAATTATCCATTTTTGAATAAGTTAAAGAAGAATAGTGTTTTATAAGACAAAAAGTGCTTCCAGCTACAGTAGGATAACCTACTGACTTTCTTGCTGTGATCCATATTAATAGATGGAGATGTTGTCATAGATGGAGATGTCGTCTCTATCTCCACCTCAGAACTTTTCTTGAGCCTCATTCACCATAACCTGCTTATTCTGTGGTTCTCTGCATGTTGACACAGGCAGACTGCCAAAGGTTTATTGATCATTCACTTCCAACAAGCCACATGGGAAGATTGCACATCTTGCAGATATTCTGTGGTCACCGCCGTGGGATTTAGTGTTTCTTGAGAGGAAAAAGCTTTGGGGAAATCGATCCATCAGCAGCAGAGGACGCTTGTCACTTCCAAACCACCCTCAGCCCCTGATGCCCTTGTAGGAGAATTAATTTGGCAATATCTTCACTTGGGGGGATGCCATATCTGTCATTCATATCCAACGTGATTGTTGTTTCATTTATTTATTCATTCATTTTAGCTATCTGATAGAGACTGTTTCTTTCCTCTTTTTCTTAAAGCTTTATCTATCATCTATCTATCTATCATCTGTGTTCCATCTAGCTGCTATTATCTATCAGTCATCTATTACCTATTTATCCATCTATCTGTGTAGCTATTTGTCTATCATCTATCAATCACCTATCATCTATTTTCTATCATCTATATATCTATAATCTATCTTCTATCTATCATCTATCATCTATTTATATATTCATTATCTATTTTCTATTTATCATTTATCAATCATCTAGCTATTTATCATCTATGTATGTGTTTATCCATAATCTACCTATTTATTATCTATGCATCAACTATTTTCTATCTATATGTCTATCTGTCTATTATCTATTATGTCTCTATCAATCATGTATCATCTATTCATTAATCATCTATCCATCTATTTTCTAACTTCTATCATCTGTTTATTAATCATCTATCATCCATCTATATATGAACTGTCTAACTTCTATCTATTTATCATCTATCATCTATTGATCTATCTGTGAATTATCCATTTATCCATCATCTATCAATTTAATATATTCATCTCTATATCTACTTTACCTTTTGTCTCTTACTGAGTTACATGGGACCATACTTTCTTCCTTCCTTCCGATCTTCCACTTTCTTGCTTCCTGTTTCCCTACCCCAGACCCCTGTTCCCTAATATAAAGATGTTTATTAATGCCAATAATTGTCCACATTTCTCAAATTAATAATCAAGGTATATTTTTATAATGTTTAGAGATGAAGAAGGAAAAGAGACAATAAAACAAGAGGATAAAGTAAAAAAAGAGAAATAAGTGTTAGGGAGGTGGGGAAGAAAAAGAAGAGAAACATACAACCTTTGAACCACGGTAGGATTTTTTCTTTTCTTGTTATTTTGCTATTTATTTGCTTAACTATCAGTCTCCATGATTATTTGTATCTTATATGAACCTCCAGGACTAGCAAGGGTGACTTCTGGCATTTTCCCTGTGCTTTATGAAATAGGACATATAAAAGAAGCTTGAACCATGTTTTTTTTTTTTTTTTTTCCAAAAAATGTAGATCTTGTAGATTTTAATTTTTCAAGTTTTCTTTTTTAACTTTCAAAAAAATATAATTTTAACTGCTATTTTAGGTTGAGAGGGTGCATGTGCAGGTTTGTTGCATGGGTATATGGTATGACGCTGAGGTTTGTGATATGAATGACACTGTCAAACAGGTGGTGAGCATACCAATAGGTAGTTTTGCAGCCCTTGCCCCTCTCCCTCTCTCTGCACTCTAGTAGTCCCCAGTGTCTATTAGTCCCATCTTTACGTTCACGTGTACCCAATACTTAGCTCCCACCTGTAAGTGGGAACATGTGGTATTTGATTTTCTGTTCCTGCATTAATTCGCTTAGTATCATGGCCTCCAGCTGCATCCATATTGCTGCAAAGGACAGGATTTCGTTCTTTTTTTATGGTAGTATTCCATGTCGAACTACAACTTTCAATGCAAATTGAGATGTTTGTAAATCTGGATATGTAATGTATGGTGAGGTGAGGTGGCATTTTAATGATTTATGTTTATTTTTGCTCCAAGTATGGTTTGTTATCTTACGTCCATAACCCCAATAACCCTGATGACTTTCTTTCTCCCCAAATTCTATGCATCCTATTGTACGCACATAATGGTTTAGACCAACACACACTTTTTTTTTTCTTTAGCTCAGAGTTCTGTAGGTTGGAAATCCAGCTGCACGTGGCTGGATTCTTTATTCACAGTCTTGCCCTCAATAAACCTGGGTTGGGCTCTTAACTGCAGGCTCTCAGGAGAATGTTCATTTGGGTTGTTGGCAGAATTCAGTTTTGTATGGCTGTAGAACATTCTTCTTTTCCTTAGCAGCTATCAGCCAAGGAATGCTTATGGAAACCAATCACATTCCTTGGCATGGGGTCCCTTCAAAGCCAAAGATAGCAGATCAGATCCTTCTTAACCTGTGGATTTCTCTGACTTACTCATCTGCCACCAGCTAGAGAAACACTCTGCTTTTTTAGGGCTCGGGTGATTAGATCATGCCCACCAGGATAATATCTCTATCTTCATTAATTTTCATTTAAATATGTCTTACATCTGAAATGTACTCACATAGCATGACTGTGGGTATGGGCTGACTTACTTCTAAGTGGACAATGAACATTTTTTTTTTTGGTAAATATTTTAGGCTTTGCAGACCACATGAGCTCTCTCATTACAGTGACAAAGGAGGCACAGCAAGCACACACACAAGTGGGCATGTTCCAATAAAACTTTACTTACAAAAACACATGGAGGGCCAGATTTAGCCCTTCAGCTGCACTTTGCTGCCTACTGTTGTAGATAGAGAGGTACATTAGCCAAGCCTATCTATCAAATTGGCTGTCCTTTTACCAGTCCATCAAAAGGCTAAATTTTTTGTATGTGTTAAATAAATTCATATGTATTTATAACCTCTGCAGCCCATCATATTTGGTAAATTTTCCACTGTGTTCCAACCCTATTGCTGAAAATAACTAGAAAATCTGGCCATGATATATAAAGAATACTCAGTGTTAAGGGAGTGGAGAGCTAGTGGAAGATTGGTCCTGAGAGATCAGCATAATAGAGAAAAAGGAAACAGATGAGAGAAGCATCGATTCTGAGTTACATGGTCCATCCGTAAACAGATATGCACCTGTCTATTAAGATAGGACGAAGTCCAGTCACAGTGGCTCACAGCTGTAATCACAGCACTTTGGGAGGCTGAGGTAGGAGGATTGCTTGAGCCCAGGAGTTGGAGACCAGTTTGGGCAGCATAGCAAGACCTCATCTCAAAAAAAATTAAAAAATTTTTTTTCCTAAAATAAAATAAATAAGATAGTGAGAAGATGAACAGAAAACACCATCAAGCAGTATAATTTTTCTGAAGTGAAATTATAAGGTAGAAGGGGAAAAAAATTGGAGATCAAAGTCCATGAATGTGGACAACATGATAACACCATGTGGATAACATGAGGCTCTCGGTAAAGCCTGGATGTTAAGAGTAGGGGAAAGTTAGCAATAGAAAAGCTTTCAGAAATGCTGTAGTACAGGCACTAAGTGGCTCCATTCCTATTTGAATTCAGGAAATATTATCTCACCCTAATTGCTTGACAGAAAAATAAGTCCTTTCTGGAAGAATAAGATATTATACAAAAAATAAATTTAAAAAAACATAAAAGTATATTATATAAAATGTCCAGAATTCACTCAAATTTATCAAGTATATAAATAAAATAAAAGGCAAGGAAAAGTAAAACATACAGGCAATATAGATAGCTCTATGTGAGATCAAAATATTGATTGTTAAATTCAACTTTTAAATAACTATGATTAATATATTAAGAAATTAGACGACCAAATGAAACATTCTGGTAGGTAACTAAACAATTTTGAAAAGAATCAAGTGAAAGTTCTACAGCTGAAAAACTCACGATCTGAAATAGAAAACTAAATAGGCTTAACAGCAGTGTAGATTCTGTTGAAGAAATGGTTAGTGACTTGGAAGATTAATTGAAAGAAAATACCAAGAAAGAAAGATGGCAAGTGAAAACAAAGGGTGGAAAATACAGAAGAAAGAGCCTAAGAAACTTAATGAAACTAGGTAAACACTACCAAAATGCATGTAATTGGTGAGTATTTGAAGGGGAAATAGAAGACAGTCAATGACAAACAGTTAATAGAAGTTGCCAAAGGATTTTACAAAACTGACAAAAGCATCAAATAGAGAATCAAGCAGAACTACAAAGCCCAAACAAGAAACAAAGTAAACATCACAACATATATCAGAATGAGAAACCAAAGACATAGAAAAACATCTCAAAGCAGCCATTGGTGAGGAAAAGCACATGACGTTCATAGAAGGAACAAGACAGGTAGAAATAATGAAATGCTGGAAAAAAAAAAAAGAACTGCATCAAAGTGTCACAAAAATACGGTGCCATCCTAGAAATTAATGGCCAATGAATATGCCTTTGGGAACATTAGCCAAATATACACATTTTCCAAAACAATGAAACCTACAAATTTATCAGCAGATCAGATCTAAGGGAAATACTCAATTTTTAAAAACCAATGGAAAGTGGTGCCAGATTGAGGCACAGAAATGGTTGAAAATTTCAGCACAGTTGAATGCATGAGCAATATGGGTTTTATAAAACCATATTAATAATGTCTTACTTATGTATATGTGTGTAAAGGAAGTTAAAACAGTAAGAGAAGATGAGAGATAATAAATTATAATACAGTATCCTTATAAGTTAATTGCATTTTCTGGAAAGTGATGTGTTAAACATGCTAATTTTTGTTAGACTTGTAGAAGGCATTGTTTCTTTGTGTATCTTCCAGAGTAACTACAAAAAGTAGTGTGAACAAAATTTTAAAAAAGTAAAAATGATTTAATAAATACAAAAATGCATAATAATAAATTATTTAATTTCCTCACAAAATGTAAATGTGCCTTTATATCATAAATACAAGTTGTCCAAAGAATACAATTAAAGGGAATTCTCATACTGAGTAAAAATAAAATCTAAAGATATGCTGCTTCCATGACACAAACACAAAGTACAAAAATAGGTAAAGATTAAAAGTACAGAAAAATGTATACTAACTAAAAACTAACCATTAAAAAATATATGTAACAATACTAGTATCAAAGTAAAACACAAGGCAAACCAAAACACAAGGCAAACTAAAATTAAGGAGGGCTATTTCAAATTTAACAGGAAGCCATAAAGTTATAAATCCATTGGTGACTCAGAAGAGAGGTTCAAACTCTGTAAATCAAAATGTCACATATCATAGATGATAAATAGACACATTCATGATGGTCAACTATTTTAACACATCGATCACAGTGCCTGATTGAACAAGAAGGCACATAATTAGAAATGATGAAGAAGAATTGGAAACACAAGTTACTTAATTGGCATATGTAGGGCAATGCAGCCAGTGACCACATAGTTCTTATTTGTGTCAAATGCACAAGGGACGTGCATTAACATTGACCATATGCTGCACTGTAAAACAAATGTTGACACATTTTATAGGAATGAAAATATCAAAGCGATGTGCTCTCATCACAATGGAATTAGCAGCAATTCAAGGGCACAAATACAACTAGAAAAAACCCAAATGTTTGTAAATTAAATGACACATAATCAACTCAGGAGATAAAGAAGATACACACAGGTGATTAGAAAATATTTTAAATTTAATGATAATTAAAATGTGACATATGAAACCCTGTGAATACATCCATATTCAGGCTTGGAAAGATATATGCAACTGTCTCAGTTTGTTTGGGCTGTTGTAACAAAGCAGTATAAACTGAGTGGCTTATAATAAATGACAGAAATTTATAACTCATATTTCTGGACCCTGGGAAGTTCAAGATCAAGATACCAGCAGATTCAGTGCCTGGTGAGGATTCACTTCCTAACTTATATAAGGCACCTTCTCGCTGTGTCCTCACACATTGGAAGAGGCAAGGGAGCTCTCTTCGGTTTCTTTTATGAGGGCACTAATTCCCTTCATTAAGGCTCCACCCTTATGACCTAGTCACCTTCCAAAGGTCCCGCCTCCTAATGCTGTTATGTTGGGTATTAGGTTCTAACATGAATTTTAGGGGGATACCAATATTCAGACCATAGCAACCGCCTTCATTGCCTATAATGGTTAATTAATGCTGAATATTTATTACTATAAATCACTGTTGATAAATAAGAATTAATTAATGCAGAAAATTGATGCTGTATCTATCTGAGCCATGTAGAAAAAAATTCAACCACTTGGAACGCAAGATATTAGATGAAGGTAAATTAAAGTAAGAGAAAAAATAAAATTAAAAAAAAAGAAATCACTTCCAAAATTGTGAAAACCTCTGAAAATCCTCCCTCCTTAAAAGCAAAGAGAACACTTGGAAATGTTGTCAAAATAAAAATATTCAGAATGCTAATAACCAAAAGCTTTCAACAGTCAGAGGCTGATTGATTTAAGAAGGATAGGTGAATTTTGGTTAAGGGCAGAAGGCTTTGTGGTGTTTTAACATGGTCTATTCTCCTTGTCTTCTCCCCAATTTCATGGTAGCCTTGTACTCCAGCCTTGAAGGCAGTATAGCTGTGAAAACTAACAGCCTAATAGCCACTGAGAGGGGCAGAATGAGAATGGAGCTCCTCAAAAACTCCATGTAGAGAAAACTTTGTGCATTTGACCTGGTAGCTCCCCGGAAAAGGTCCATTTATGGAATTTGTTTTTATTTGACTTGACAAAGAGGTTGCACAGTGGGAAAAGATGTTTCCCCACTTTGCCTATCAACAGTAGCATACACATTCTTCTCAAGTGCCCATGCAACTTATTCTTGGGCAGACCATGGGTTAGGTCATACAACAAGACTAAGTAAAGTTAAGGGGATTGAAATTGTACAAAGTATGTCTCTGACCCTAGAGGAAATAAATTATAAATTAAGAGCAGAGAGAAATTTGGAAAATTTGCAAATACGTGGAAATTAACCAGCACACTCATAAATAACCAATGGGTCAAATATGGAATTAGGAAAGCCTTTAGACAATGATATGAGACCAATGAAAATAAAAGCATGGCATACCAAAATGAACAGGATTTTATACATTATATAGAGATAAAGTAGTGCTTAAAGGCCAATTTATAGCTGTAAATATCTACATGTAAAATTAAGAATATCTCAAAGCAGTTCTCTAACCATTCACCTTCAGATCATAGATTAAGAACAGTAAATTAAACCAAACATGAGCAGGAGGGAAGAAATAATTAATATTGGATTGGAAATAAATAAAATAGAGAACAGAAAAACAATAAAGGAATTTAATGAAATCAAAGGTCGATCATTTGAAAAGATAAACAGAATTGGCAATTCTTTAGTTACGTTGACCAGAAAAATGATTTACGTAATTGACATCAGAAATAAAAGAAGGACATTACTACTGACCTTACGGAAATTTTAAAAATGAGTATAATACAATGAATAATCATAAAATATATATGAGACAATCTAGGTGAAATGGATGGATTCCTTAAAAAGACAGAAACTACTGGGACTAATTTAAAACAATAGAAAATCTGAATAGGCCTATGAACTAAAGGGAGTGAAATAGTGATTAAAAACAAAGAAACAAACAAAACTGCAAAACTTCCTTCAAAGAAAAGCCCAAGACCAGATGATGCTGTCGATGAAAATGAATACCATAACTTCATGAACGCTTTTGAAAATGAGCACAGGAGAAAACTTTTCCGAAGTTATCCTATGAGGGCAGAATAGTCCTGATAACAAAGCCAGGCAAAGCTATCACAAGGAAACAAAATTACAACCAATATGCCTTATGAACATATGCACAACAGTCATCAATAATATTTTAGCAAACCAAATTCAGTACCATATAAAAAGGACTTTGTACCATGACCAAATGACACAGAGATATATTTTGGTAAAATTTCATTGATATGGAGTACATTTTCGAAGTCTCCACAAGGGAAAAGCATTTCCTGAATATGAAAGGAAATCATCTTAGAATAGGAATGTGGATGAACATCACTCCCCTCCTGAATGCAATGAGATAAGTCTGCAAACTGAGGGTGGATTTCTGTACCCATCCATGAAACACTCACCTAGCAGAGCTGACGGTCCGGTTTCACACTTGCCAGGATGCAGTTTCCATATGATGTTTATTTTCCTCATGTGAATATTAAGTGAGTATCACAACGCAGAAACTGACTAGCCAAATATACATTGCATGGTACCTGAGATCTTAACAGAGAGTGAGGTAAGAAAATAGTAAGGATACACATAGACTCCCAACACCTTTTATATAGCTTGGATTGATAATCTGTGCTAAATAAGAATCCATTATGGCATATGTATACTCATAAGGAGAAACCGATTAGAAGCTTGGGAGAATACATTTCAAAGTATTTCAGCAAAACCTGGGTTTTCATCAGAGTATGGATATGGGCATTTAAAAGCATTATTAATGCAAAATCCCAAGTAAGGAGTAGAGAAAAGGTGACTCGTCGATTGAAACATCCTGCAAAAGGAACATAGTTGACATTTCATTAGATAAGGTAATGGATTCACATAGTTTATAGAGAAGTGTTTGAGTTGAGAATTAAACCATGAACTCAATTTAAAAGTGTTGCAGAAAATGGCTTTTAGTCATAAATACAGTCATCCCCCACACGTAATCAGAGAACTGCAAACATTAGCTACAAATATGCATTTTTCAACTGTTAGCAAAGATTGCAAAGTTTCATAATATGTTGGTGAAAACTTGGGGAGCTAAAGACAAAACGTCTCCCAGATATTTTGGACAGTGGTGTCCATTGATTTGACTTCTTTAAGGGAATTTTTTTTTTGGTGCAATATTTGCAAAGTTAAAAATGTATCATTGTTCCTTCCATTGCGATTGTTGGAATTCATCTTAACACATTCTCAAATGTGCCCCAAAATATTAATGTAAAATAATGCAGCATTATTTGAAGTATAAGTATATTATAATGAGTCAAATTTCTGTATGATTTAAACAAATTGTACCACACTAATATTGTAGAAGAAAATGCAGACCTTATAAAAATAAGGGTGATCTATATTTAATAATATAAAAAGATTTAATAGAGGTATAAGTATAGGCATCTCTAGGACAAAATTAAAATATATTGCGTAGAGTATGATATGATAATATATGGGTAGACTAACGAAGGAAGGACGTGTTTCAAGTGACTACTTAGGAGGGGAAAATGGGGGCTCAAATATAGGAATGGCACTTACTTTCAATTGTGTATTATTGTATGTTTTTTAACTTGGCACATGAACTTTATACATATATATAATATATATTTTATATGTATAATGTAAATGTGATGTGTTTATATTTTGTATATAATATCAATGTGATATGTTTATATTAATTTATATATTATATATATTTATAAATATATCTGTCCAATTTCCAAATTAGAGTGGGAATTAGATCAAGATTAAAGTGTGATTTGAAATTTGGTCAAGCTATAAAAAATGTAAATATAAATGTAAATAAAGAAGAAACAATGGCCCAGCATAAAAACAATGTGCATAGAGTAAGATAAAAGATGAAAGCAATCAGGTACTGTATTAAATATCTGTTATCTCAATACATATGGAGAAAATCAATTTTCCTATCAAACTAAAGACTATCAGATAAGGTTATGCAGGTAAAATCAGGTTGGGCGTAGTGGCTCATGGCTGTAATCCCAGCACTTTGGGAGGCTAAGGTGGAAGGATCACTTGAGTCCAGGAGTTTGAGACCAGCCTGAGCAACAGGGTGAGACCCTATCTTTCCCAGAAAAAAAAAAAACAAAAAAAAAACAATTAGCTAGGCATGGAGGTACGCACTTGTGAGCTCTGTTACTTGGGGGGCTGAGGTGAGAGGAGATCAAGGCTCCAGGAAGCCATGATCGTGCCACTGCACTCCAGCCTGGGTGACAGAGTGAAACCCTGTCTCAAAAACAAATAAATAAATAAATAAATAAATAAAGATAAAATGTATTTGCAATGCTTTTGAAATGATACACAGTAAAACGATTAAAAAGGAAAACAATAAACTAAGACACAAGAAAATACCCACATGGGAATGTAAATTTTAAGAAAAGGATTGATTGGTCATGTTCACGGCAGATGGAGCAGAATTGAGGTTCTTCACTGAGACTGGGAAGATACATGCTGGGACCCCCAGCCTTGAATAAACACAGATGGGTGCGTGCAATAAAAAAGCCTCTGCTCTTCTCTGGCTTTGAACATTGCGTGTATATTATGTGACACCCAGAGCCACTGCGGCACCTTTGAGGACAAAACAATTGCAATAAGAAAAAGAAGAGTTAAAAAGAAAAAGGCAAAGAAAGAAACTGACTAAGACCCCTGGAATTGTTGAGTTGCTGAATTAATAGATCCTGGAAATGTTTTCTGGCCTCTTTCTTATTACCTGAGAAATATAAACCCCTATTGTTCAAGCTACTTTTATTTAGTTATGTTTTTAATTATGAAATTTGAAAGCATCCTAAGTGCTATATTGTGTTTCGGGAAAAAAAGGTATAAGGTATAAATCATAAATATATCTATATTATATATACAGATATATATGATATATATCTATTAATGTATCTATATGTCATATATATGATAGTATTTATTTATCTATATATCACATATATCATATGTATATGATATATATTTGTGTACGAAGCCACATATCAAATTAATAAAACCAAAATTGCATTGAAATTTGAGGAGAAAATGATAAAAACACCTTTTTGGAGGTTCTGCTAGTATAATAAGACAAGGCATTGGAATAATTAGAGGAGTAAGAAAAAATATGTTTATTCTTATCTAATAAACATTAGTGAGTGTGGCTAATACATAAGTTTTCCAACGTGGTTGGATACAAGGGATGTGTATAAAAAGCCACTTTTCAGTTATTTTAAAAATAGTATATGATAACTAGAAATGCAATCGTAAATTAAAATGGTATCACACATATTATTAAACCCGTAGACATATTTACCAAGAAAAGAGTAACACAAATCTTACTGAAAGTCAAATCTTGGGCTGGGTGTGGTGGCTTGCATGTGTATTCCCTGAGCTTTGGGAGGCTGAGAAGGGAAGATCACTTGAGTCCAGGAGTTTGAGACCAACATGGGGAACATGGAAAAAGCAGGTCTCTACAAAAATAAAAATATTAGCCAGGTGTGGTGGCTTGTGCCTGTGGTCCCAGCTCCTTGGGAGTCTGAGGTGAGAGGATCACTTGAGCCTGGGTGGTGGAAGCTGCAGTGAACCAAGATCATGCCACTATACACCAGCCTGAATGATTGAATGAGACCCTGGCTTGCAAAAAAGAAAGAAGTAAAATTTGTAGAATATGTACATTTATGTATTTTTTGAAAAAACTTTTTATCTGACTTGAAGGAAATGGAATGGTTAAACAAAATGGCATCTTCACAACATTTCATTTGGCCATTAAATCAAAGAAAAAGATTTACATACTCAACAACTTGGGTGAATGCCATGTGTGCTAAGTCAATAAAAGCCCATTCAAAAGATCTTATACTGTATTACTCCACTTATAGTGACAAAATTCTTGTAATAATTGTAATAATTAGCATTGCCAAGGGTTGTGGATAGTGGAGAGGAGGTTGTATTAATCTGTTCTCATGCTGCTAATAAAGACATACCCAAGACTGGGTAATTTATAAGCAAAAGAGATTTAATGGACTCACAGTTCCACATGGCTGGGAAGACCTCACAATCATGGCAGAAGGCAAAAAGAGGAGCAAAGGCACCTCTTACATGGTGGCAGGCAAGAGATCGTGTGCAGGGAAACTGCCCTTTATAAACCAGCAGATCTCATGAGACTTATTTACTATAACCAGAATAGCACAGGAAAAACCCACCCCCATGATTCAATTACCTCCCACCAGGTCCCTCCCACACCATGTGGAGATTATGGGAGCTACAATTCAAGATGAGATTTAGGTAGGGACATAGCCAAACCATGTCAGAGGTGAACCAGTTTCATTAGAAAAAGGGATTTTTATGGTAATGAAATAGTTCTGTATCTTTTCCGTGGTGGTTCCTCAAAAGTAGACATGAGAAAAGTTATGTCATAAAACTATACATACATTGGACCTATATTAATTTCTTTGACATTGTAGTATAGGTAAATAAGGTATTGCCATTAAGAAACCTGGTTGAAGGGTATACAAGACCTCTGTGCTATCTTCACAAATTCCTATGAATCTCTAATTATACCAAAATTAGTTTTAAAAATGTGGTATCAGTGAATGTCAGGTTTAAACTGTCTTTACAGAGATTAAACTTAATGCCTTAGATGGTATGCTTTCATGTCACTTCTGATGCTTTTTCTGAATAGTTTAAACCTAATGGTATGCTGTCTTACTTTAGAAGTGAATATTTCAGTGTTTTATATTTCACATATTTGCTTACTGTCTCCTTTGGGTATTTTTAAATGCTTACAATAATTTGACACCATGATTCACAGTTTACTCTTGCTTGAGAAATAAAATTCCAGATTGGAAATAACTCACAAACGCATTAACAGTATTGTTTATTATCACCTGCAATGCCTAAGCAAACTTTCAAAATCTCACTATTTTTATTTTCTTTCTCTCTCAGTTCAATTAGCTTTTGATTTGCTATTTCGTTTCCTATTCTTCAGATTAACTTTCTTTTTATTCTTTCTATTAAATGCAATTTTTCATTTTTTTATGTTTGTTCTGCCTTCAATAACAGAGAAATATTATATAACTGTGTTTGCCCAAACCATTTTCTTCTAGTTGTTTCCCTGACGTAATAGCTCAGTATGACTCAGCATTCTAGAAATTAAAGTAGAGGAAAATTCTAAATACACAATCAACTTAGCTTTTGTGTGTTCATCACAGCAACATGTAACAAAAAGAAACAGATTTCTTTAGAGTAGAAACATTTTGAGAATCTAGCTTTATTTTTCTTTTTTTGAGACAGGGTCTCACTCTGTCACCCAGGCTTGAGTGCAGAAGCGCAACCACAGCACACTGCAGCCTTAACCTACTGGGCTCAAGCAGTCCTCCCGCTTCAGCCTTTGGAGTAGCTGGAACCACAGATGTGTGCCACCACGTCTGGCTAATATTTTTTTTCTTTTATATTTTGTCGAGACTGAGTCTCGCCATGTTGTCTGCGCTGGTCTCAGACTCCTGGGATTGAGCCATCCTCCCACCTCAGCCTCCCAAAATGCCAGGATTACGGACATGAGCCACCTCACCCAGCCAGGATCTAGCTTTCTTGCACCTCTTAGAAGTGGCATAAATGTAATGGAAACGGAGCCTTATTAGATTTTCATTTAATGTTTTAGAAGAAATATCAGTAGCAAGCTCCCTAAAACATCTCCTTTTGTAGATAACGTTAAAAAAAACCCTTCAAAACATAAAATAAAAATACTTGAGACCTCATTGCTGATGAATTATTGCATGCATTTAAGCACTGCAATAAAATTCAGTTTAGAGCCCTAATAACCCTAGTCAGAATTTAATTGGGAAGCTAACAGAAACCTAGATTATTGTTGCTCTTCAAAATATGTGAGCTCAAAGATGGTATTTTTGTTACAATTTAAATGCACTGTGGCTTCTATATTTTTAAGAGCAGAAAAATAAAGGAGCAAACATGTTTACATATACAAAATAAAAGAGTGAATCACAAGGTGACAAACTTTGCTTCTCCAAAAGAAACGTGTATTCATAGAAAGTGGAGACTTATTCTAATATTTATAAATGCAATATTAAGCAATTCTTTACAAAGCAGGCATAATACACAAAAACAAATTATACTGCTAGGCTAAATGTGTAGCTTTCTTACATTTATTAAGAAAACACATTTTCGGCCGGGCGCGGTGGCTCACGCTTGTAATCCCAGCACTTTGGGAGGCCGAGGCGGGCGGATCACGAGGTCAGGAGATCGAGACCACAGTGAAACCCCGTCTCTACTAAAAATACAAAAAATTAGCTGGGCGTGGTGGCAGGCGCCTGTAGTCCCAGCTACTCGGAGAGGCTGAGGCAGGAGAATGGCGTGAACCCAGGAGGCAGAGCTTGCAGTGAGCCGAGATTGCACCACTGCACTCCAGCCTGGGCGACAGAGCAAGACTCTGTCTCAAAAAAAAAAAAAAAAAAAAAAAAAAAAAGATCCCACTGATTTCACATTATGATGAGCTGTAGAATAATTTCATTATATATTACAATGTAATAATGGTGGAAATAAAGTGCACAATATATGTAATGCTCTTGAATCATCCTGAAACCATCCCCCTGCCTCTGGTTGATGGAAAAATTGTCTTCCACGAAACTGGTCCCTGGTACCAAAAAGGTTTGGGACCGCTGCTCTAACCCTCCTGTCTCTAGGGAGAGGCCTGTCCTAATGGTTGCTTGGACCTAAAGCCATTTAGGACAACGAGTACTTGAACGAAGCTTTCCTCCAATTGCCCTAGTGAGATTCAAGACAAAATTTGAGGAGCCCAGAAGTACAAAGTGGAGTCCAGTTCACTGCAAAAGAGGCAGGCTCTCAACAAATTTTTCCTTTCCTCTCTGAGTTAGTGTGCTATTGCTCCCTAGTACTTAAAAGACTGTAAACCAAAAATAAAATCCTAAGCTCCTCAACTAACTGAACAAACCCCCTCTGGGCCAAAGGGACCCAGAGAAACCTGAAAAACTGGCTTCCCAGCCATGACAGGAAGTGACGTCAGACATATGTCCTTCCTTACCCCTCCTGCCTTTTGGAGTCTGGGCACAGCCCACCAGCATTCACATTAAAGTACGGATCAAAAGACCGACAAAACAGACCCCTAGGACAGGAAATTACCAAATTCCAACCTGACTCTGCTATAGCATCACATGACAGATAGCAGACCCGGAAGGAAATCAAAATATCTCACCCCAACATAGATTTTTTTGTCATATTTTGAAATCGCCCTGCAAAACCATCTTTCCTGGCACAAATTTGCATCTGTGGAGAATCTCCATTAATACAGCCAAGACTTTGCTGTATCTAGGAAAGATTAACTCTAAGTCTGACACCTTGAAAGGTCTGAAAAGAGACATTTACCATCTGTTCTCTCTGAAGCCTGCTACCTGGAGGTGTCATCTACATGATAAGTACCTTGGCTTCCACAACTCCTCGCCCTTTATCTTAGCATTTATTTCTACTGACTTCAACTCTTTAGACAAAACTTAACTCTTTCAACCAATTGCCAATCAGAAATCTTTAAATCTACCTATGACCTGTAAGGCCCCACTTCAAGAGATCCTGCCTCTTTAGGCTGAACCAATGTACACTTTCCATGTAGTGATTTATGATGTCACCTACATTTCCTGTCACCCTAAAATGTATAAAACCAAACTGTAACTGCCTCGGGCTACACTTTCTCGGGACCTCTTAAGACTGTTTCCCCAGGCCGTGGTCGCTCATATTGGCTCAGAATAAACTTTTTAAATATTTGACAGAGTTTGGTTTTTCCATTATCAAAGCTAAGAGGAAGTGGATAGGTAGCTTGATTTATCTTTGTTTTAAACCTGGAAGTGTAGGCTGGGCATGGTGGCTCATGCCTGTAATTGCAGCACTTTGGAAGGCCGAGGTTGGCAGGCAGATCACTTAACATCAGGAGATTGGGACCAGCCTGACCAACAAGGCAAAACCCCATCTCTACTTAAAATACAAAAATTAGTCGAGCGTAGTGGTGCACACCTGTAATCCCAGCTATTTGGAAGGCTGAGGCATGAGAATCACTTGAACCCAGGAGGCAGAGGTTGCAGTGAGCCGAGATCGTGCCACTGCACTCCAGCCTGTGTAACAGAGCAGACTCCATCTCAAAAAAACAAAAAACAAAACAAAAAAACAACCTGGACGTGTGAAGACACTTCAGAATAGAGAGACCTGACCAGGTATACCTGTGACACTGACTTCCTGGCTGTTTGAACCCTGTAGGCTCACAGGCATGGACGCCACTGCACGTTCTGCTTTGTGGAGGGCAGCAGTGTAGGTACTCCAGCAACGAAGGGGTCTAGGATAAGGGATCCCCCAAATACAAGGGGGCCAGCAGCTGGAGGAAGAAATGCAGCAGAGCCTGCAGAAGTCCGGAAAACAGATGCTCAGACCTTGAAGTCAATTTGAATAACCAAACAGGACCCAGGACTTAAGGAGATCGAGATAAAGAATGCAACTCCCTCCTTAACATCAATGTACTGAAACAGAGATTCTAAGATGGGGAAACAGTAGTGACTTGAAATAGGAGAAACAATATCATTACATGCTAATTATGTTAAATATGAGATATAATGAGAAGAATAGAAAAATGACTCATTAATTATTAATGAACTGAATTACCTCATCCACATTACAAAAACTAAGCTGCACCCTGTTTATGCAAGCATACTAAAAAATAAAGTGATAAAAAAGTTTCAGAAAACAATGCTATGTAGCAGAGGCAATAAGAATTTATCAAGAAGAGATCTAGTGTTAAAAAATGTAATGAGAGTAATTATATTTACATTAAGTAAAAATAACAGCTAAATGAGTGAAACAAAAATCATTAGGAGTGAAAGGGGAAATTTTTAAGATTATATTTATAGAGGCGTAGTTTGCATGCCTCTACTACTTCATGAATTTGAGAAATTAGTAAATCTAACAGTTAAAAATAAGTAAGGAAAGAGAAAAACATAATTCAAATGATAGGTTCAATTTAATATGCCTCTCATTTATGCATATATACACACAGACATATACATGCATATATATGTCATAATATCTTTATGTACATATAATGGCCATATGCATTATTGAGAACGTACACATATACAGTATCAATATAATTTGCATATAAGAAACTTCAACAAATCTGAAAAAGTGAAAATTGTGTGTGCTGTATGCTGAAATCATAACCTAAGTAAGATAGAAATAAGCACAGATAATTCACCCTAAACTTCCACATTATTTACAAATTAAGGAATGTAATCTAACTCTGTATCCAAAGAAGGTATCAAATCTGAACCTGTAAAATATCTGAGAGTAATTATAATGACAACATTACATCAACAGCCTAGCCTTCAGGAGTAAGAGTGTAACTGCTCTATGGGTTCTTCCTGCCCTCTGCACAAAGTAAATCCATGGCATTGCAGTAAAGAAAGAGTTTAACTGGTGCAAGGCCAGCCATGCCACACAGGAGGCAGAGTTTTTACTCAAACTAGCCTCCCTGAAGATTTGGATACTAGGGATTTTTAAGGATAATTTTGCAAGCAGAGGGCCACAGAGTGGGGAGTGCTGATTGGTTGGGTTGAAGATGAAGTCATAGGGAGTTGAAGCTAAGCTTTTGTGATGTGTCAGTTCCTGCGTGGGGGCCACAAGACCAGTTGAGCCAGTTTACTGGGTGGTGGCAGCTGATTCATCCAGTGCAGCATCTGAAAAATATCTCAAGCATCGATCTTAGGTTTTACAATAGTGATGTTATCCTTAGGAGTAACTGGGAAGGTTTAGAATATTGTGGCCTCTGGCTTCATGAGTCCTAAAACATAATTTCTAATTTTGGGCTTAATTTCTTCATCCTACAAAGGCAGTCTGGTCCCCAGGCAAGAAGGTGGTTTGTTTCAGGAAAGGGCTATTATCTTTGTCAAAGTTAAACTATGTACAAAATTCCTCCCAAAGTTAGTTCAGATGCCCAGGAATGAACAAAGACAGCTTGGAGTTTAAGAGCAAAATGGAGTCAGTTAGGGCAGATCCCTTTTCACTGTCATAATTTTCTCACTGTTATAATTTTTGCAAAAGCAGTTTTAGGAACACTTTAAGGAAAACACAGCCTCAAATGCCTTTATTATCTAAGAGAAATGAGAGAAGAAAAGGAACTCAGTATTTGTTTAAATAAATTAAAGAACAAAACAACATGAAATTAAATAGAAAAATGCTAATAAAGCTTAAAGCTGAAATTAATGAAATGGGAAATAAAAATTGTACCTATCACCCAAGATAATTTCTTAAAATTATACAATGAAATAAAATGGATAAAGCTTCTGTGAGTCCGATGGATTGTAAAGAAACAAATAGCAAGATTATGTTATAAAAAAGGGGCTTAAAACAAACACAGAGGAATTTAAAGAAACAGATATTAACAATAAAAAACTACATGAAAATCTACGACATTTAATTTGAAAACATAGAAGAAGCAGATGATTTTGTGGGAAAGAAAAATTACCAAATTTGATGGAAGAAAATTGAGAAACCTAAATTAGCTGATTTTCATGGAAGTAAATGTCAAGCCCATTAAAGATCTACCATTAAAATATGCAACAGGAATAGGTGGTTTTACAGCTGAATTGCAGCTCATATTGAAATAAAAAAAAAGAAAAACATAATCTTGATGTTAAACTCTTTCATTCCACAGAAAATAATACAGAGCCCACTAATTTATTTGATGAGGATGTTACCAGAAAGGGGTCCTGAACCAGACCCCAAGAGAGGGGTTTTGTACCTCGCAAAAGAAAGAACTCAGGGCGAGTCCATAGAGTAAAGTGAAAGCAAGTTTATTAAGAAAGTAAAGGAATAAAGAATGGCTATTCCATAGGCAGAGCAGTGGCTCGGGCTGCTAACTGAGTATAATTTTAGTTATTTCTTGATTGTAGTCTAAACGAGGGGTGGATTATTCATGAGTTTTCTGGGAAAGGGGTGGGCAATTCCTGGAACTGAGGGTTCCTCCCCTCTGTAGACCATAGAGGGTAATTTCTGGACGTTGCCATGGCATTTGAAAACTGTCATGGCACTGGCGGGAGTGTCTTTTAGCAGCTAATGCAGTATAATTAGCATATGAGCAGTGAGGACGACCGGAAGTCACTTTTGTCGCCATCTTGGATTTGGCCAATTTTGGTCAGCTTCTTTATCACATCCTGTTTTATCAGCATGATCTTTGTGACCTGTGATACCAGTTCTGCCAACCTCTCTCATACTATGACTTAGAATGCCTAATCTACAAGGAATGCAGCCCAGCAGGTCTCGGCCTTATTTTACCCAGCCCCTATTCAACACGGAGTTGCTCTGGTTCAAATCCCTCTGACAAGGACAGTATAGAAATATGACAAACACAAGGTGTAGGTCCCAGCTAGCTTTGCACCTATCAGCATGAATTTCAGCATCTTCATCGGTTAAGAAGAATGTGCACACAAGGTGTTCTGGTTCAGAGACAGATTTTTTTTATTAAAAACCACACAACAAATAAGAAGTGTGTTCTCGCCCTCTGCCCTAGTTTTTACCCTGGGGAAATACAATGAGAACCAGGTCAATTGTCTTAAGCATGCAGCCTAACACATTTCTTCCATTGAGAGAGCAAGAACAAAACAAATGTTATCTGTTTATAAAAGAAAAGGAAGGAGATGTCCCTTCCCTGCTGAAAGGATCACCTCCTTTCTCCAGCCCTTTGGAATATAAAATGAAACCTCTCCGGGAGCTGAAGGACCCTGTGTCTTTTATCGCCTAGAGGTGATGCCAAGATCTGGGTGAATTCCTCCTTGAAATGTAAATACCTACTTGGGTACTTGCTCCAGTCTAATAAGTGTCTAGGGGCTTTAACCTAAGAACAAGTCGGAGCTATAAGCATTTGGCTTTGGGGAGATAAGAAGTTTTATTACCCTTTCCAATAAGAGCAATTAACTAGACATATGGCTACTTATCCAGTTCTCACAGTATGAGGAGATGCTTCAAAGAGAAATGAAAGCAAACATTCTCAGAAGGAAGGCTAGGGCTTCTCGCAGAAGCACTTAGACACCCAGGGAGGTTTTACCACTCCACAGAATGAGATGTAAACCTGCCATCCTATGACTGCTTTGTTGTTTGTTTTAGAGACAGGGTCTTACTCTGTTGCCCAGGCTGGAGTGCAGTGGTTCAATCATGGAAGGCAGCCTTTTTTCTTTTTCTTTTTTTTTTTTTTTTGAGATGGAATCTAGCTCCATTGCCCAGGCTGCGGTGCAGTGGCACGATCTCAGCTCACTGCAAACTTTGCCTCCTAGATTCAAGCAATTCTCCTGCCTCAGCCTCCTGAGTAGCTGGGATTACAGTCACCCACCACCACGTCTGACTAATTTTTGTATTTTTAGTAGATACGTGGTTTCACCATGTTGGCCAGGCTAGTCTCGAACTCCTGGCCTCAAGAGATCTGCCTGCCTCAGCCTCCTAAAGTGCTGGGATTACAGGTGTGAGCCACTGCAACTGGCCCGTGGACTGTAGCCTTGACCTTCTGAGCTCAAGCAAATCTCCTACCTCAGCCTCCCAAGTAGCAGGGACCACAGGTGTGCACCACCATGCCTGGCTAATATATATATATATGTAGAGACAAGGTTTTGTTATGTTGGCTAGGCTAGATGACTCTTTTTTGGATTAAGTGAGTTAACACATGAAATAAGATACCATCTACATAAAGCATATATTCATCTTTGGTACTAAAATAATTATTATAGCATAGACAAATATAATTCAATCTTCCTAATGATATCAGTACCTTTAAAATTTGTTTGAAATCCAGTAGCAGAGCAAGGAATAACACTCCACATGGCTAAGAAGAGTAGCTGCAAAGATGACAATGCATTAGAAAAATGCACTGGTTAGAAAGTGTCAGTGTAATCCACTAATTCAATCAATGAAAGGCAAATGTGTAATTCCATCAATAGTCATGGAAAAATTATGAAACTGAATCTAAAATGGTAAGAAGAAAAGGATAAGACATTTTAACAAATACGTAAATAACAAAAGCACACTAGCTAGGTGCGTGGCTTGTGCTGGTAATCCCAGCTCTTTGGCAGACCCAGTTTGGAGGATTGCTTGAGCCCAAGCGTTTGAGAGCAGCCTGGGAAACACAGCAAATTCCCATCTTTCTAAAAAATAAACAAAATTAGCTGGGTGTGGTGACCCACGCCTGCAGTCCCAGCTACTCGGGAGGCTGAGGCAGGAGGATTGCTTGAGCCCAGGATGTTGAGCCTACCGTGAGCTAGGATTGCACCACTGCACTCCAGCCTGGGCAACAGAGCAAGAACTAGTCTCAAACAAAACAAAACAAAAAGCACTCTTCTAAAACGAATACCAATTGCAGCCTAAAAAGTACAGTACTAAAGTAATTTCAAGAAAAATTAGAGAGCACACGAGAATGCCTTTTATTTCTATTATTATCCAACGACTTCTGGAAGATTGTGGCAAATGCAGTGAAATGAGTAAACGAAAATTTGTGATAACTATTGGAAAAGAACAGATAAAATTAGAGCACTTTTGCTGATAGCATGAATGTTTACCTGAGAAAATCTATTAGAAACCTATTCAAAAAATAAGGTAATTTGGTAAAATTGCTGAATACAAAGTAAATAAACCAAAATTATTAGTGTTTTTTACATACTGCAATAGGAACCTAGAAAGCAATATGGGAGCATTCTACTGAAAATCCAGTAATTATTTTAAAAACTTAGGAGTGCATATAATAAGAGAGGCGCTGGGAAGAAATACATTGAATTAAACTGAAACACAGAACACCCAAATCAATGGAAGTACATGTTATATCCTCAAATGCTTAAATGATACATAATGAAAATGCCAACTCCACCGAAATTAATGGATGAATCAATTGTCATCCAATTTCCAATCATAACAAGGTGTTTACTCTTTTGCATTGTAGAAAATGATCTCACAGTTCATATAGGAAGATGTATTATACAAGTATAGTTAGGAAATCAATGAGAGAAATAATACATGATATAGGGCATTTGCTACCACATATAGGACATGCTATAATGATACTCTGATCAGATCGATGTTGTTGTCATAGGAATATGCTATAGGAAGTGACACAATGTAGCTGCTACATTTTATCAAATCAACTTCTTTCTTTCCTGCCTTAGGTGTAGGGGCTGGAGGCTGGTTTTCGACATCACTGCTGTTGAGTCCGCTCAGTGGTCTCCTTTTGCCTTCCCCTACATTTTCCATTTGATTTTAAGCAAATTGTCTAACTTGTTTTCCTGGCTAGACCCTGACAGTATTTTCTACCAATTGTAGTTATAACTAAAGTGAAATACGTGCCAATCAAACATGTTGATGGTGAGCATCGTCTCTATATGAATTAGTTCAATTGGATTATATAAATAAATGAACAAGTAAAATTATGTTTTCAGTTATTATATGGGTAGTAATATAAAGTAAGAAATTAAGGAAAAGCAGCCGGGCACAGGGCTCACACCTGTAATCCTGGCACTTTGGGCGGCCGAGGCAGGCGGATCACTTGAGTTTGCGACCAGCCTGGCCAAAATGGTGAAACCCCGTCTCTATAAAAAATACAAAAATTTGCCAGGCACACCTGTAATCCCAGCCACTCGGGAGGCTGAGGCAGGAGAATCACTTAAATCCAGGAGGTGGAGGTTGCAGTGAACTGAGATGGCGCCACTACACTCTAGCCTGGATGACAGAGAGAGACTCTGTAAAAAACAAAAAACAAACAAACAAAAAACAACAACAAAAAAACGAAAAGGCTTGTGGAGGTAATACAAAAAGATATTCTTCTGAGTGAGGGTATACAACTGAATAAAAGTTAAACAGCTCAAGGAGGTGAATAACTGCTCTACATTCAAGAAAATACTTTATGGTTTTAAAATAAGCCATTGATGTCTGTTTTACTTGCTTTTTAAAATAATTGGGTAGATACTCGAACATCTTGTGAGACTGAAATGGGAAAAGTCAAATTCATTTTGCTTTTGAAAAATAGACAACTGATAAAATCACAGCGCCTGTGCTATTTTATCAAGAAAGGGTAGTGTTATACTTTTCTTTTTCAGGAAATACATTTCCTTTTTAAATTAAATGCAATCATAAATACATACAACATTTCACTGCTACAGTTAAAGCATTAGAAAGCCTCAACATATCCACAATAAGAAAGAAAGAAATTGCCTGTGATAATAACTGTGGCTTAGCTTCATAACATTGTATTAACTATAAAATGGAAAAAATATTAGTAATACTATTGAGATAAACATAGTAAGAACTCAATAAATAAACTCATCAGGGTGTGTTTGATTTATTATTATTTTGTTCCTCAAAATAAGTTCTATCTCCTGATAGAGTAAACACTGCATCAGTACAAATCATATGCCATTTTATTTTTTATTTTTTTATTTTTATTTTTTGAGACAGGGTGAGTCTCACTCTGTCACACAGGCTGGAGAGCAGTGGCACAATCATGGCTTACTGCTGTCTCAACCTCCTGGACCCAAGCGATCCACCTACATCAGCCTCCTGATTAGGTGGGAACACAGGCATGAGCCACGATGCCCAGCTAATTTATTTTTTATTTGTAGAGATAGGGTCTCCCTATGTCGCCCAGGCTGGTCTCAAACTCTTGGGCTCAAGCAATCCTTTTGCCTCGGCCTACCAACGTGCTGGGATTACTGGCCAGAGCCACCACACAAGTCCCCATACACCATTTTAAATATCAGGAAATAATTAATTACTTTAAGAATTGTATACAGATAATATTAAATTAAGCCTTTAGAAAATGTCCAGGTTGGGTGCGGTAGCTCACGCCTTTAATCCTAGCACTTTGGGAGGCCCAGGTGGGCAGATCACCTGAGGTCAGGAGTTTGAGACCAGCCGGGACAACATGGTGAAACCCTGTCTCTACTAAAAATACAAAAATTAGCCTGGCGTGGTGGTGCATGCCTGTAATCCCAGCTACTTGGGAGGCTGAGGCAGGAGTTTCGCTTGAACCCAGGAGGCAGAGGTTGCAGTGAGCTTAGATCTTGGATCGTGCCACTGCACTCCAGCCTGATAACAGAGCAAGACTCTGTCTCAGAAAAAAAAAAAAGAAAGAAAATGACCAAATGTCTAAACTCTGCATCAGTGTAAAGGATAAGTCCAAAATATAAAGTATTATTTACTTGAACAAATCCATACAATTTTTCTTAGCTTGTTTATACCAAACATTGCATCTTACAATAACACAAATATCAAAACACAATCTGGAACACTTTTGGAAATATAGATATATTTAATTATCAGAGAAAAATGTATAAATCCAATAGGGCATGTTTTATCCTGATAAAAACCTACACTCTGGTTTATAAGAAACATAAGCATAGATAGAAAGATGAAGTTATTCTGCCACAGATCAACCTTTTATTATTCTTACTTTTTACCTACCAGCATATTTAAAATAAAATAGCTATTACAAAATAAAATTTTCTGATATTCTGTTGTTTCCAAGTGTTTTATGCTTTCTCTTGCATTTCTTGTTTAAATTCAAAACTGAGCTTTTGAGATTTTGCGTATTCCTTGATTTTACTTTTTGGGTGTATACAGGCAACTGTCATTGACTGTGCTCTCCAGCTTCATCCCGTCTTTGTTTTGTTTTATTTTGTCTTGTCTTATTTTGTTTTGTTTTTTTGAGACAGGATCTGGCTCTGTTGTCCAGGCTGGAGTGCAGTGGCACGATCTTGGCTCACTGTAGCCTTGACCTCCTGGGCTTAAGCAATGCTCCCACCACAGCCTCCCAAGTAGCTGAGACCACAGGTTCATGTTACCACACCTAGTTCATTTTTGTATTGTTTATAGAGACAGGGTTTTGCCACGTTGCCGGGCTGGTCTCAAACTCCTGAGCTCAAGTGATCCACGTGCCTTGGCCTCCCAAACTGCTGGGATTAAGGCGTGAGCCACCACATCTAGCCTCACCCTGCCTTTTAAGACAGTCACTCCAGGACCTGCCAGCTTATCTGTTGCCTGGCCATGAGCACAGCTACAAAGTTGAGCTAGTGACTGGTAGAATACTGAAGAGTCTACAGTTAAAGGAGGAGAGATAAATGTATTGGAAGTGCAAAACTAAGCATATAGTTTTAGGGATAGAATGCAAGTGGAGGAAAAGAATGTTTTTTGTTAGCTGAAATACCTTGATCAATGATTCTTCGTTGAAAAAAGGAAGAGTATAAGGAAGGAAGGAGAGAGGGAAGGAAGGAAGGAAGGAAGGAGAGGAGGGAAGGAAGGAAGGAAGGAAGGAAGGAAGGAAGGAAGGAAGGAAGGAAGGAAAGGAGGGAAGGAAGAAAGGAAAGGAAGGAAGGAAGGAAAGGAGGGAAGGAAGAAAGGAAAGGAGGGAAGGAAGGAAGGAAAGGAGGGAAGGAAGGAAGGAGAGGAGGGAAGGAAGGAAGGAGAGGAGGGAAGGAAGGAAGGAGAGGAGGGAAGGAAGGAAGGAGAGGAGGGAAGGAAGGAAGGAGAGGAGGGAAGGAAGGAAGGAGAGGAGGGAAGGAAGGAAGGAAAGGAGGGAAGGAAGGAAGGAAAGGAGGGAAGGAAGGAAGGAAAGGAGGGAAGGAAGGAAGGAAAGGAGGGAAGGAAGGAAGGAAAGGAGGGAAGGAAGGAAGGAAAGGAGGGAAGGAAGGAAGGAAAGGAGGGAAGGAAGGAAGGGAGGGAAGGAAGGAAGGAAGGGAGGGAAGGAAGGAAGGAAGGGAGGGAAGGAAGGAAAGGAGGGAGGGAAGGAAGGAAAGGAGGGAAGGAAGGAAGGAAAGGAGGGAAAGAAGGAAGGGAGGGAAGGAAGGAAGGAAAGGAGGGAAAGAAGGAAGGGAGGGAAGGAAGGAAAGGAGGGAGGGAGGGAAGGAAGGAAGGGAGGGAGGAAAAGAAGGAAGGAAGGAAGGAAACAATGAGGTTTATTCTGAGCCAATATGAATGACAACTGCCTGAAGAAAACCCAAATGCAAGAAACCTTGAGCAAAAATGAGCTGGGCATGGTGGTGCATGCCTGTGGTCCCAGCTACTCAGGAGGCTGAGGCAGGGGGATCACTTGAGCCTGGGAGGCAGAGGCTGCACGGAGCCGTGATCATGCCACTGCACTCCAGCCTGGGTGACAGAGTGAGACCCTGTCTCAAAAAATTAAATAAATAAATTGGCTTCTTCATCAGAGTTGAAGAAAACTGAGAAGGAAAGACATATAGGTTCCCATTAACTGTTTGTCAATTTGTTTTGGAGGTGAACTTGCCAACTACTGCACATCTCTGAGGGAGCTTCTGGCCAAGGGTATGCCTAGATTTATGCTGGTCAGGGTTCTGAATTGCAGCCATCTGAAGCTAACTGCAGTGGATTAAGCGGAAAGAGGCTTATGAAAAGATATTGCATAGATGCCGAAATTGTTAGGAAGGGCTAGACAAGCAGGCTATAGGGAAATCTTCCAGGAACAATGTCTACAATAAAGCTCATGAACTGGCCTGATGGAGATGTTGCCAATTCTGCAGCTGGTCCACAGGCCACTTGGGGAGTTTTTGTGATCTGCAAAGCCACACCATGACGCAACTCTTTAAGTCAAGGCTGTGACCTGCTCCCAGCATAGCCTGACCGTGGAAACCTGGAAACTCCAGGTGCCGGCAACACCCATAAAAACGTCTATGATTGGAGGAGACTGAATCACAGGTTTGGGTCCCAAGAAGCTGCAAATTTGAATTTTCTGAATTCTACCTTGAGTCGATGAGACTCATAAAACAAGAAATATGCAATATGTAGTAAGTGAATACAAAACAAATCAGGGAGCCAACAGTACAATTCCTCCACCAAAGAGATTTCTGAAGGCACTGAGTAATGTCATGATTGATTGAATGCATCTCCTCCTGCTACAAGAAATCTAGTCTGAGTTATGGCTGGTCCGAGATAAATAGATAAACAGATAAACAGAAACAAGACTAGCAGAACAATCCTTGTGTTGGTTCGATGCCAGTAAATGAAATCTGAGGACCTCACTTTGGAATTAGGAGACACTAAGCCATCTCCTAGTCACTTGGTGTTATATTTTAAAGCTTCATTTAAACATTAACATCAGCCTCATATATGAAAGAAAAAATAGTTTAAAATGCAGTTGGGAATACTGAAAATATAGGAATAATTAAATACATTTATTCTAAGCTATTTGCAGTTGAATACACATTTAAAGATGAAAGAAAAATCCACTTCTTTTTAAAAGGAAGCAAAACCTTTCCTACTGAGAAAAGATTAAGTGGGATGTTCAAGAGTTTAAAAAAAAAGAATTGCAGCTTAAGTGAAAAAGCAAGCCATGCAGGTTTAGAAGAAACGCCATCCTCAGAAGGAAGCCTTAAGGGCAACCAGCACACATAATTATTCAGAAATAAAAGCCTTTTTGATTTCCTCAAAACTTCTATTATTTGACATCAGACGTTTTATGTTTTTTTCTAGGTCTCCCAGATCCAAATATTCCCTAGCAAAATTTCCTTGAAAAAAACACCAAGATTGTTCATAAATCCTATCTATATAATGCCTATTAATAAATATTTTTCTGTCCTAAATTCTACCTGTGGCAGGAGAGAAACCGGATCCTAGCATACATTTTTTTCCCGAAAATGATTTCTCCATGGTAAGGTTCACTGAAATTCTAGCCTCTCATGGTTATGGAACTGTAAATGCTTTGTAGTTTATTTATTAAATCTGCACATTAAAAAGAAATAAAAATGGCCAGGTGCAATGGATCAGGCCTATAATCTCAGCACTTTGGGAGGTTGAGGTGGGAGGATTGCTTGAGTGCAGGAGACTAGCCTGGGCAACATAGCAAGACCCTGTCTCTACACTATATATACACACACACACACACACACACACACACACACACACACACACACATATATAGTGAGCCAAAAATACAATTCCTCCACCATATATATATATATATATATATATGATATATATATATAAAATTAACCTGTGTGGTGGCATAAGTGTGGTGGTGTGTGCCTGTGGTCCCAGCTACTTGGTAGGCTGAGGCAGGATGATTACTTGAGCCTGGGAGGTTGAGGCTGCAGTGAGCCGTGATCATGCCACTGCACTCAAGCCTGGGTGACAAAGTGAGACCCTGTCTCAAATACAAAATAATAAATAGAATAAAATAAAAAGAAATAAAATACATCTTCCATAGTTTTGTGGATAGATTATGACCCAGCATCTGGAAGCGAATAGGTTACCACCCTATGAAGCTCACTGTTTGGTGACTTAGATTTGTGGTTGATGAAAAGCCTCAATACTGACAGTTCCTTCCTCATGTTGATAGCAAGTTTTCCCCCTGTAAATAGCCACAAGCAGCCCCATCCTCCTTCCATTTAGAGCTGTTCACCTATGAAAACAGCAGTCAAGTATTTTCCAGTTATTCAGCTCTCTCTTCCATACCCCCACCTGCTGAACAGATCTTCTCGTGGATCTCACGAAGATCCTTTTGACTCCTGCGTATTGAAACGAGCCAGAGTTTGTCGATTGCCTGCCCTATCTTGCTGCCTTTAATGGCAATATCTTCCTCAAGTCCATTTTGCCACCGAAATCTCTCTCTCCCCATCATTGTTGATATACCTATGCCCATGGGCTTGACACCGTCTGTTGCCTGAAGTCGGTTTTTCCTTTCTTCTAACAGCCTCCAAATTGAGGCTGATGATGTTGACAAGACAAGCTTGATCCTTTGACCCTGCAATGTTCTGCTCCTTTTAAAGGCAGTGGTTTCCAGTCATTTTAAAATCGAGGCATTTCTTTCTTCAGATACCAGTGTCTGAAATAGATAATACGAGGCTACTATGGGGAAGGTCAGGTGAGGGGAAGATCTGTGTTCTCATCACTTCCATTCCAAATTCTCCTCATCTCAGAGCCTTCTTATCCCATCCATAGTGCTGTGAGGACTTTGATGGGAAAAGTATTTTTCTAGATCAATGTGGTGAGTTGGAAATAGAATAAGAGACACCCACAGTCACTTAAATTTTCTGGCAGTGACATTAAAGTATGTGAAAAGAGACAGGAAAAACTAACTTTAAAATATATATTATTTAACCTAACATATGCAAAATTTAACGTGTAATTAATGTAATCATTATTAATGAAATAGTTTATTTTTCATACCAAGTCTTTGAAATCCGTGGTGTATTTTCCATTTAGAGCACATCACACATTGGACCTGCAGCATTGCATGTGCTGAATAGCCCCATGTGGTTAGTGGCTACCATGCTGGATAGAGCAGTCCCAGATAATATAGCCTGCTGTCCTTGAAAATGTGCAAATGACCCCTCATGACCTAGTCCCTATCTACCTCTTCAATCTCATATGGTTATGTATCCACACCATATGCTATAAGCCAGTGGAATTAAAATTACTGTGAATTGTTGGAACTTGCCAACTGTTGAAACCACCTTTGCAAAATTATGACAGTAAGAGAAATCTAACACACCTGACTCCATCTTGCTTCTAACCTCCAAGCTGTCCTTGGTCATTCTTGGGCACAGGCCAAGCTAACTTTGGAAGGAATTTAGTTTATAGTTTAAGCTTAAAGCAAGGATGATAACAGCCCTCTCCAAAACTATGTGTTTCTTTTTTGGAGACTGAAACTACCTCTGTGAAACCACTGAAAGGGCACAAGATCAGAATTATGGCTCAGCCAGGAGTTGAGACCAGCCTGGGCAACATTGTGAGATCTCATGTCTACAAAACATTAAAAAACTAACCAGGTGTGGTGGCTTGTGCCTGTCGTCCCAGCTACCCAGGAGGCTGAGGTGCGAGGATTGTTCCAAGAGTTCCAGGCTGCACTGAGCCATGTTTGTGCATTGCATTGCAGCCTGGGCAACAGAGAGAGACCCTGTCTCAAAAAAAAACAGAAAAAAAAAGAATTATGGAATTATGGCTTAGGAATCATATAACCAGAGGTCAAAAGATTTATAACCTCTCCAATTGCTCCTACAGATAATAGTACTATTGAAAAATGTGAGATTATTGTACCACCTAGACTGGTAACCCTTGCCAAGAAACTGACTCAACTAATCTTGTGATCTTAACCCAGGAACTGACTCAGGGCTAGAAGACAGCTTCTACCATCTATGATTTCATCCCTGACCCAATAAATCAGCATTCTCTATTGCCTAGCACCCTGCCCACCAAACTATCCTTAAAAAACCCTAGCCTCCAAGTTTTCAGAGAGACTGATTGGAATAATAAACTTCCATCTTCTGGTTGGCTAGCCCTGCATTAATTAAACTCTTTCCCTACTGCAATACTGCTGTCTTAGTGAATTGGTGTTATCTGTGCAGCAGACAAGAAGAATCTATTGGGTGATAACTCTCTCATGCTTTTTTTTTTTTAATAGTGTTTCACTCTGTCACCCAGGTTGAGTGCAGTGGCACAATCATGGTTCATTGCAGTCTTGAACTCCCATGCTCAAGGAATCCTGCCTCAGCCTCACAAAAAGCTGGGACCACAGGTGTGCACCAACACGCCCAACTTTTTTTTTTTTTTCCATAGAGACAGGATCTTGCTATGTTGCCTAGGCTGGTCTCAAACTCCTGGCTTCAAGCAATTCTCCTGCCTTTGCCTCCCAAAGTGCTGGGATTACAGGTGAGAGCCACTGTGCCCACCCCAGACATACGTATTTCTGAAAGACTTTTCCCTTTCCCTGAGGTACCTGGTCCTATCCACACACATGGGATTCTGACTAACTCAAATATCCTTTGCAAACCCATTCGGGTGTGATTTCTCACATAAGCCTTTCTTATTTCTCCAGAGTTGACACTGTTCCCTTTCCTGCCTGCATCTTGGCATAAATGTATTCAATAAGAATAAAAACAAGTGTTCTCATTACTTATTGATGATTTAGTATGAAAGAAGACAGCAATACATTTAGAATAGCACCAAAAATTTATGGGGTACTTAGAGATAGATCTAACATAGCCAAATCTCTTATCAAAAAAATTATTAAAATTATATACTTAAAATTATTTAAAAGTGCATTTGAGTAAATGGGAATGTATTCAATGTTCATAGATGAAAAGATCCAATAAAGATGGAAATCATTTCCAAAATAGTCTCCCAAGTAAATTTAAATCAATCATGTTCTAAGAAGGGTTTTGAAAAAAAATAAAAACAAGATTCTTAAAAGCATTTGAAATTGTAAGGAGCAATGTGAACCATGGAAAATGTGAAGAAACAGCAATTTTGGACAAGTAAAATTTTATCCAAGAGTTATATAAATTGAAGTGATGTGGTGCTTATGCAGGGATAGACCGTTAACTCAATTTGGAACTGTGAGAGCCCAGCAATGAGTTCACTGAAAGGCAAAAGTAAGGCATTAACAGAGGAGTTATCAGAATTCAGTGGGGAGAGGGTGGAATGTTTCTGCAGAGCTGGACATGTAGCTATTCATTGTAGGAGCAAAAAGCTCTGGTTCACAGAACCAACTAAAGATTCACAGAAAATCACTGGCATGTGGCTGATTGATTAACAGAAAACAAGGCATACAAATTTATTTATATGCAGGAGCCTTCAGAATGAAGATCCAACTTCCCAATCAGGGCCAGAAACTTAAATACCATCCTGAGGTTACAGAAGGGATGGGGGTTTGCGTCATGGTAAAACAGGTGATGGGAAGAGGAGAGGAGGAATTCTATCGAGGGGCAATAAATGATTAGTAGGGAGAATGATTTGATCTGGAGACAGAGATTAACTTGTAAATAGTTTTTTTTTTTTTTAATTTAAATGATCCTTGGAGACAGTCATTATCTTATAAAAGTGTCTGTTCTGGTGTAATTATATTTTTGGTAATAGATAATGAGATAAAAGGAGAGGAATAAGAAGAATTGTTGTCCTTGGTAGGTCAGTCCTGTCCTTATATAGATGAGGACATTATCTTCCAGTGCTCGTTCATCTCCAGGAGTTTTTAATTCAAAGTACTCATTATAATAAGGGAGCCATATATTGGGGTGAAATATTTTCATTTTCTTCACCATGAGAAACAGAAAAAGCAAATTAAGTCTAAATGGATCAGAGATTTACTAGTGAAAAGAAAATCTTTATGTCTTTGGAAGAAACCAACCTGGATAAACTTGTGACTTCATGATAGGAAAACATGTCTTGAACATTATAAAAATGACCCAGAATGAGCAGAATGATTTTTTTTGAATCTATGAAGTAAATGTTTGAATTTTAATTGACACTTCTCCCAGTATGATGAGTGATAGCTTATTTGTAAATTAAATAGTATTTTTTTTTTTTTTAGATAGAGTCTCACTCTGTTGCCCAGGCTGGAGTGCAGTGGCGCGATCTCGGCTCACTGCAAACTCTGCCTCCCGGGTTCACACCATTCTCCTGCCTCAGCCTCCCAAGTAGCTGGCACTACAGGTGCCCACCACCACGCCCGGCTGACTTTTTTGTATTGTTAGTAAAGACGGGTTTTCACCGTGGTAGACAGAATGGTCTCGATCTCCTGACCTCGTGATCCGCCAGCCTCAGCCTCCCAAAGTGCTGGGATTACAGGCGTGAGCCACCATGCCCAGCTGTGAGCAGAATGATTTTATGTGTGTATGTGTGTGTCTGCATATATATATATATATATATATATACTCTCTCTACATATATGAATATATTATATGTATTAGTTTATATGTAAGTATATAGATTCTATATACAAAATATATATTTATATAATAATTTATAATATACATTTATATAGTATATATTTATATATTATTTTAGAAGTATTTTATATATAGATTCGATATATATTTATATAGAGAAACTATAAATTCATATATAGAAAATATATATAAAATATATATAATATATAAGTATATAATTTATAAAACATATCAGTATATAAGTATAATATAAATCAAATATAAAAATGCATAAGATATAGAAACATATATATAAAATAATATATATAAAATATACATGATATATGATATATAAATATATCATATAAAAATATCACATATATTTATGATATATTCATATTATATAATATATTATATAGATATTATATATCATACATTTTATATAAATATGGTATATTTAGATCAATATATCATATTTATATAAATATATCACATATTTATATTTATACATATAATATAAACTAATATAGATATATATGTAATATAAATTATATAATATAAATATATTACATACAATATATTTATATATAATTATATTATATATTATATATATTTATATACAGTATGTAATATATGTATGTATTATAAATTATAAGCATATTATATATAAATATGATATATTTATATAAATAAATATACATGGTATATATTATAATATCTATTACACATAAATATACATAATAATATATTTATATTACCCTGTCCCTTCACCATTGGACTTTATTTTAAATCACAAGGGACTTTTCATCCTTTAAATTATCAGATGTTTTTTATAGCTGACTGAGAGTCCAACTTGACTTGCAAGGGTGCCTTCCAATAGAGCCATTGTGCCCCACATCCTCAGTTTCACTAACCTGCCATAATACCACACATGCTAATGGGAGTCTGACTTGGTGCTTCAGAGTCAAATGGTTTTAGTCTATTACACACAAAATTAGAGAACAACCATTCTCTGTCCTTGGCCATTCGCCGCAAGATCTGCATTGACCTTCAGCGCTTTGCCAAAATCAATTTATAGATAGGATCAAGAGGTTTTTTTTAAGTGCTTTTCGTCTTGCCAATGAAATTTTTCTTAAATTAGTTCAAAAATGTATTTGTATGTTAGAGATGTGTCCATCTGCCAGACTTTGGGCTAGATGTTGCAGGCACAAGGTAAGAGGCTATTGATTTGATAAAGATGGAGACTTTTAATTCAAAGATGTTGTAATTCACAGAGTCTTCTCACTGGAGATGCAGATAATGTATAATTTCAGTGGAAACTCCTTAGCAGGCAGTGAGAGTGAAGAGGAAATGGAAAAGAGGAAGAAGTTTTTAAGAGACAGATCAAACCGCAGATGGAAAACCATTCACTAGAAAAAACCCTTTGAGCAGTTGCTTTCTCCAATTACAGAATTTTGTGGTCCTAAGCCCCCATGCCATCCCTAATGCCAAAAAATAAGGCTTCTACACTTCACTATGAATAATGGTTTAACTCCTTCTTTTAATTAATGCCAGAAAAGAGCTAGTATACAGGAAGGCCATTTTTGTTCTGCTGGCAAAACTATGCCCATCACTGCAGCATTTTTATTTAATTTCATGTTACAAAACTATAATTCTATAACACTTTTGATTCTCAGATGGTTTTAAAAATGGAAGTCTCCCTGTAAAAGCTCTCTTCTCTTGTCTGCTGCCATGTGAGATGTGTCTTTCACTTTCCACCATGACTGTGAAGCCTCCCCAACCACGTGGAACTGTGAGTCCAATAAACCTCTTTCTTTTGTAAATTTCCCAGTCTCGGTTATGTCTTTATCAGCAGCGTGAAAATGGACTAATACAGGAAGTTTTTCAACACTGGTCTCCCTTCTTCCCCACTTTTGGGATCTCCACTGTTTGTTGTTTTTATCTTTGTGACCATGAGCACCCAATGTTCAGCTCCTACTTATAAGTGAGAACATGCAGTGTTTGGCTTTCTGTTCCTGCTTTAATTCGCTTAGGATAATGGTCTCCAGATGCATCCACTTGGCTGCAAAGGACATGATTGCATTCTTTTTTTATGGCTGTATAGTATTCCATAATTTAGATGTACCACATTTTCTTTACCCAGTCCACTCTTGATGGGCAAATGAGTTGGTTCCATGACATGTGCGTTTTAATTGCTCTTCCTGCTTCGGTTTTTTTTTTTTTTTTTAAATACACGTCAAGGTTTTTTCATTGTTGGGTTCCTCAATGCTAGTATGGAAAGTGGCTAAAGGTAGTCATTTTTCTCATTAGCTATATGGAAAATGAATAAAAAATAATATTGAAACCAGATTTATTTTTTGAAATGCTGGACTGCTTGATATTTGAGAGAGAAAAACTAAATGCACATTTATTTTATGAAATAGATCAATATTGGTTAGAACAGAATGTAATAGTTAACCCAAATTTATGGCCTTACACTTTCTATCTAGATCTCCTATTCATTGCTCCAGTGCCAGAAGAAATCAAGCCAGTCTCATCAAAGAAAATATCTCATGCATTTAAAAGTCTAACTTAGAATTTTTCTGCAATGCTTATTCAGGCAATTAATGAAGGTGTTAGTAATTATAGAAATTGTTAATTAAATGATTAATTTGTTAATTGAATAATTTTTTACAAATTGAAAGAGTCTTTGAACTTACTTCAAGGCCAAATATGGTGTGTATGCTATTAATATTTTAGATATTTTTGAAGGTGTCATATTAAATGTAGTAAAAAAATGAATCCAGTATGTAACTACACCAAAAGCAATCTCTTGAAATTTTTATCAAATATGCCACTTTGAACCTCTGAGCTTCATACTCTTTTTTTTTTTTTTTTTTTTTTTTTTTTTTTTTTTTTTTTTTTGAGACGGAGTCTCACTCTGTCTCCCAGGCTGGAGTGCAGTGGCGCGATCTCGGCTCACTGCAAGCTCCGCCTCCCGGGTTCACACCGTTCTCCTGCTTCAGCCTCCCGAGTAGCTGGGACTGCAGGTGCCCGCCACCATGCCGGCTAATTTTTTGTATTTTTAGTAGAGACGGGGTTTCACTGTGTTAGCCAGGATGGTCTCGATCTCCTGACCTCGTGATCCGCCCGCCTCGGCCTCCCAAAGGGCTGGGATTACAGGCCTGAGCCACCGCGGTCGGCTGCTTCATACTCTTAATGGTCAAATGTCTGTAGTAGAACAGACAACCACGTAGAAGTTTAGAGAAAAGCTGACTCAGAATCAAGGAAGTCAGTTTTCTGATCATGACAATTTTTGGATGTCGTTTTGAGAATTATCAGATGCTATGAGAAGGGAAATGACCTCTTATTTATAACTCTTGATCTAAGAGCTCTCGTCTTCTAACTCATTTCTGACTCTACCTGTTTATAACTGTATGATACAAAACAAAAGAAGAAAAAACATTAGTAGAAACTGTGAGTTGTTATTTGAAATTAATTGTATTAAGGTGAAAGCCACAAAGTGTCATTTTTTTCTTTTGAGTTATGGAGTTGGTAAGTGAGGATTCAAATGTGGCTTCTACACCTTATGAACTATTTTATCTATATAAAATAAGTCCTTCTGCTAGTTAGATAATTATACACTAAAATATAGTCATATTGAATGCCTATGATGAAATCACAGGGCAGATTCTAACTATGGGGTAGAAGGATTTTAAATGTTTACTCACACATGGCATAGATATGCTGTTTGCACTGTTATTTTCTGTGCAAAGACACATGCATATCCTTTTCCTGTAAGTTATTTTGGAACCATGTCAGAAGTGGGCTGTGAGCTCTTATTGTTAAAAGAAGTACCGCATTTCAATAGAAGATATCATTATCTGCAAAGTGAAATGACTGAGCTGGTTCCACCAGTGATCTATCAATCACAGCTTCTTGTATATTGACATGAGCCAGCACGGCATCACTGTTCAGATAGCTAACTTCACTCCAATCATGCCTTAGATCTAATTTTCACCTCAACAGGAATTAAAGGGTGCATGGGTACATATTAACTGCAGCAGGTGTGATCAGATGCATCCAGGATAAGTGAGGGTCATTTTATAAGCCATGTCAGATCACCGCTCCTCCCCGCCAAAAATTATAAAATTAGATAAAAGTGGGAATGGAGTGGCTATTCCAGTTAAAAGAAACTAAAAAGAACAAATGTAAAGTGAGATATTTTATTGGATACCTCTGATGAAACTTGGATATCAATAGTGACATTTTATGATAGTGGAAAATTTACTTTGTTTTCATTTGATGTGTCAGTAGCATTGCTGTGATGCAGGAAAATTTTCTTTTACCATTGGAGAGAAGCATACTTCTGTATTTAGAGGGTGAAATGCTAGGATTGAATTGGTTAAGAATACATGCCAATAACTGACTATATCTCTATGAATACATGTTGATATTCTGTATTTCTAAGGCTGGGGAATACTCACGGTCCATGAGTATTGCACATTGTATGGAGACATTCTGAAAGAGTCTGATTAGTCCGTTCTCATGCTACTAATAAAAACTTAGCCGAGACTGGGTAATTTATAAAGGAAAGAGGTTTAATGGACTCACAGTTCCACGTGGCTGGGGAGGCCTCAAAATCATGGTGGAAGGAGAAGGACAAAGGCACATCTCACATGGCAGCACACAAAAGAACATGTGCAGGGGAACACCCTTCATAAAACCATCAGATCTTGTGAGACTTATTTACTATCACGAGAACAGCATGGGAAAAACCTGCTCCAGGGATTCAGTTACCTCCCACTGCTGAGTCCCTTCCACGATTACAGGTGTGAGCCACTGCACCAGCCTTAGATTTTTCTTAAAATTAAATGATATGTATTAAATGTGCCATTCTTTCCACTTTTAAATAATTGCGAAAATTGAAGACAACAGATAAACAACGTAACACCTGGCTTCAGAAAGAAAGAAACACTGATTAAAGAATATATGTCATTATATATATATTGATATAGATATATTATATATATATACTGATATAGATGAAGTTTGAGTATAAATCTAAAAAGCAGTGGAAGGCAGCATTATTTACTTTGGGAAAATGACATAAGCCCAGTTTAATCTTTAAAACATTACTTTGGATAACTGACATGCTGATATCATAGTAAAATTCCCAGTACCCCTGAGCTAAAGGCCAGGCACTGCCTACTGAGAACCGAGAAAAATAACTGCCATATTTGTTCCAAGCCAGAATACAGAAAGAAGGTCTTACAGGTATTTCAATCAAATTGGACCAGAAATGGGACAGAGGGAACCTATCATGCTGCACTTTTAGGAATAATTCAGTAACATTTGGAGAAATAAGGAAGTGAGAGCTATGGTTTGAGCTTGAGAGAAATAATCTCTGTTTTTGTCTACAGTGTAGGAGAGAGAAGCACCTGTGTCCAATGGGAAATACCCAATCGGAGTTTCCAGGGAAGGAAAAGTACAGAAGCCTTCTAATAAAAGATTCTTCCTAGAAAAGAAAATAGATCTAAATTCATTCAGAATCCTAATTGAAAGACAAATGAAAAGATTCTACTACTGTACAAGAAAACCTTCTAATTCAGAACAATTCCATACATTATGTTACTTAAGAGAGAATAAGATGAGTTTAAAAGTTGGATATCCTGGAATAATTAAGAGAAGCTTCTATGATTGCCAACAGTGAAACCAGAAACACAAAATATTACTGAATAAGTGATTAAACTCTCATAAGTTCTGTTTGTGTAAACTCTGCTTGGGTGGCAGTTTCCTGTATGATTGAACTAATTTTTGCATGCATTTGCCTATGCTTTTTGGAGCTATAAATAGAACTGTACAATTTTTATTGAAATATACATAAGTGAAAGTCATGGTTTTAAATATACAATTTGTATTAGTCCACTTTTATACTGCTATGAAAGAATACCCAAGACTGGGTAATTTATAAAGAAAAAAAGGCTTAATGGACTCACAGTTCAGCATTGCTGGGGGCTTCAGGAAACTTACAATCATGGTGGAAGAGGAAGAAAACATGGCCTTCTTCACATGGTGGCAGCAAGGAGAAGTGCCGAGCAAAAGGGGGAAAAGCCCCTTATAAAACCATCAGATCTCGTGAAGACTCACTCAATATCAGGAGAACAGTATGGGGGAAACCGCCCCCATAACTCAATTATCTCCACCTGGTCCCACCCTTGACATGTGTGGATTATTACAATTCAAGGTGAGATTTGGGTGGGGATGCAGAGCCAAACCATATCATAATTCAATGAATATTCTCAAATATGTATAAGTAGGTATGCGTTATCAACACCAGAAGAAAACATGAAAAGTGTATTCCTACCACACCAAAAAAATGACTTTCTGGTAAATCCCTTTTATGCCCAGAGGCAAACATGATTCTGTCATTTAGCATCCTAGGTTAGCTTCTTTGCTCTTGAAATTTTTTATGAACAGCATCTTATAGTAGGCATTTTTTTTTCTCCAGCCCCTTTTACTACACATAACGCTTAGGGGATTCATTCACTTTGTTGTGCTTATTACCTTTTTTAAAACATTGTAACTATTGAACAGCATTTCATTATATGAAAAACATTGCAGTGTAGCTGTGTATTCTCCTATTAAAGGACATTTGGCTGCTTTTACCTTAAGGCCTGTACAAAACAAGTTGAAATGATAATTCATGTGTGTGTCCACTCTGGGATGTATAGTTTTTATTTCTCTCGGGTAAACACCTATGTGTAGAATGATGTGGTCATGGGTGTATATGTGTGTAATTTGTTGTATGTATATATATATATATATATGCCCATGAAAGTGGTCTAGATGGGCAAATACTTCACAAATAAATACAGATACAATAGGAAATGTATATGTGGCATATATGTGTGTGTGTGTATATATATATATATATATATATATATATATCCACCTGTTTCCACCCTTGACTCGTGGGGATTATTATACATTATTATACATAGGTATATGCCATGTGTATATTTCCTATTGTGCCTGTACATACAAAATATTTAGTAAAATGTATACATTCAAATATTTATGCATTTATACACAAACATATTAATATGAATAAATCATTATGTTTTATATCTGTGCTACACAAAAGATTTATTTAAACATTTATGGATTTAAATGAATATTCATGTATTTCTATATAATATTTATATATATTTATATAGCCCTTAATTAGTCTAGGTAAATTTCATTTTATTGATATATGCATGGTGAATAACTTTTTCCAATAGATGTGGGGTAAATAAAACACAGTATATGACAATTTGTGGGATGGACCTAAAGCAATGACAAATACACTTGCATAACATTGCATACACATCCTAAAATATAAGTGTATTAGTCCGTTTTCACACTGCTAACAGAGACATACCCAAGACTGGGTAATTTATAAAGAAAAAGAGGTTTAATGGACTCACAGTTCCACATGGCTGGGGAGGCCCCACAATCAAGGCAGCAGGCGAAAGCCACGTCTTACCTGGCAGCAGACAAGAGAATGAGAGCCAAGTGAAAGGGATTTCCCTTCTAAAATCTTCAGCTCTCATGAAACTTACTACCATGAGAACAGTGTGGGGGAAATCGCCCCCATGATTCAATTACCTCCCACTGGGTCCCTCCCACGGCATGTGGGAATTATGGGAACTACAATTCAAGATGAGATTTGGGTGGGGACACAGCCAAATCAGATCAAGCAGAAATGTGATATATTAAGGAACTCATTTTATCAACTTAAGAAGCTGTAAAAAGAAGAGCCATTAAACTCAGAGATGGGACAGGAGATAAGATAATGAAATAATGAACCGAGGTCCAATTAAACCAAAGCAAGTGAGAGGAAGTAATAAAGATAAGAAGTAGGATTCCACTAAAGAGAAAACAATAGAGATATTTAACAGAGCCTAAAAGTTGTGTCTTTCAAAAGATCAAGAAAATCAATAGACCCTGAAAGAATTTTAGTACCTGGGAATATCCTTGTGCCCAGACCCCAGAGTCGAGCTAAAGCACATTACATCAACTCAGAATGTTGCCTATTAGCATTTGGCATTCTCTGTCCTTCATCCTTAAACCCAACCATCACTATCAGTACACATCTGTTTTGCTTTTACTGGAATTTTCATAGCCGTGAAAGCTTCAGTAGGTATTCAACTGTCCCCAGATAAGCATTGTATTTTTGATGTTCCATGATGGCGTAGGTACCAGAAGTTCCTTAGACTTTATTTCTGCAGAGAATTCCGTTCTATGGCTAGGCTACACTTTGTCTTTTCTTCACCCGCTGATGGACATTTGAGTCATTTCTAGTTTCTAGCAGCTGTTACTAAGGCTGCTATAAAAATTCACAGGCACGTTATTAGAGAAAATACATTTTTTCTCTCTTGAGCAAATATCTAAGAGTGAAATTACTGTGTCATGAAGAATGTTTATATTTAGCTTGATAAGAATATGCCAAACCTTTTTTCCAAGGTGGTTTAACCGTTTTGCTGGGTGCAATGGCTCAGGCCTGTAATCCAAGCACTTTGGGAGGCCGAGGCAGGCGAATCACCTGAGGTAAGGAGTTAGAGACCAGCCTGGCCAACATGGTGAAACCCCGTCCCTACTAAAAATACAAAAATTAGCTGGGTTGGGTGGTGCACACCTGTAGTCCCAGCTACTTGGGAGGCTGAGGCAGGAGAACCCGGGAGGCGGAGTTTGCAGTGAGTTGAGATTGTGCCACTGCACTCCAGCCTGGGTGAGGAAGCGAGACTCTGTTTCCAAAAACACAAACAAAAACTATGTAGTTTAACCATTTACTTTCCCACCAGTAGTGTATGAGAATGGTTTGCCAATATTGTGTTACTATTTTTCGTTTTACCCATTTTAATATGTGTGCACTAATATTTATTTTTGGATTTAATTTGCATTTCACTGATAACTAATAATGCCAAATATCAATTAATATGTTTATTTGACATATATACATATACACACACACACATATATAATGTTCTTTTACCCAATGCAAATTTTAAAAAGATGTTGTTTCTCATTATCAAGTTATAAGTTTTTATTTTAGATACCCCTTATACAAGATCCATGCCTGTTATATGAGTCGCTAATGGTTTTTCCCCAGTCTGTTACATATATATAGTGTCTTTTGAAAATAAAAGTGTTTCAATTTTTATTAAGTCTATATTTTAAAAATATTTTTTGTGGTATATGGGGAGTGTGTGTGCGTCCAATATGAGATCTTTGTTTAACTCAGTGGTACAACCACTTTTTTCTTAAATTTAGGTTTAGCATTTTATATTTTTAACATTAACAGGATTTATTATTTATGCAGTTAGTTTTTGTCCATAATGTGAGGAAAATTGAGGTTCATTATTTTTTTCCCATTTGGATACCCAGATGGGAAAATGTCAGCCTTTGTAATGTACATCAAATGCATAGTGATTATACTCCTCTACAGTTTTCTGAGATTTTGCATAAGATTGAAATAATTTTTTTCTTAAATCTTTGATAGACTTCATCAGAAAGCCACTTGAACCTGGAGTTTCCTTTTCAAAGGTTTTTAAAATTCACATTTGATTTTTAAAATGTATGTATGGCAATTCAAGTTTTCTTGTACTAACATGCACTTTAGGTAATGTGTGTTTTTCCAGAATTTGTTCATTTCAAAAAGGTTGTCCATAGTTCATAGGCATAAAGTTGTTATTCATAGTTCCTTACTATTCCTCAACATACGTATGGTGTCTTCTATTTTATTACTATATTGGAAATTGTAAAAGTTTCTTTGTTCTTGACAAGTCTTACTAGGTATATATAATTTTTATTAGTTATATAAAAATGACTTTTTAAAAACTTAAAAAAAATTTTTGAAGTTAAGTAGAGTCTCAAAGAAGTTGCAAAAATAATTCAGAGGGTCACCTGTATCTTTTATACAATGTGCTGAATGGCACCATCTTCTGTAACTATGGCACAATATCACAATATCAACACAGGGACATCAGAATTTATTCGGTGCTACTGTTAATTGTACTACAGACCTTTTTCAGACTTCACCAGTTTTTATATGCACTGTGTGTGTGTGTGTGTGTGTGTGTAAGGAAAAATCAACATTTGATTTTAATTTTCTTTAATGATTCAATATTCTATTTCAATGATTTACTATTTGTTTTTTTCAATTCCTTCTTATATTCCATTAAATTTCTCTTTTGTTAGCTTTTTAAACGTGAAAACTTAGTTGAATTTATATTTGTTTATTCGTATAAGGATCTAAAGAATTAGATATTTTCTTTAATTTCTACTTTGCTTGCATGTGACAAATTGTGATATATTTTATTTTCATTTTCTTCCAGCTCAAAATATTTTGCTAACTTTCCTGAAGATAGCTCCTTTGATCAATGGTAATTAAGAAGGGTGTTCCTTAGTTCCTAAATATTTGAGGATTTTCTACATATACAGTGTTTATTGACTTCTAATTTAACATCATTGGGATTGGTAATTAGCATAAAATACAAGAAAATATTTGATCAAAATAGACAGTAAAGAAAAACCAGAAGAGAAAAGAAAAATATGTTGAAAGAAGTGCAAAACAAATAGTAAAAATGAGAGGTCTTTCTCCAAATATATGAAAAATTGCATAAAATCACAAGGCATAATTTACCAAAGAGAAGTAATAAGATGTAAACTTATGCTATTAGCTGGGCATGGTGGTAGATGCCTGTAGTCCCAGCTACTTGGGAGGCTGAGGTGGGAGGATCACTTGAGCCCAGGAGCTTGAGGCTGCAGTGAGCCATAATTGCACCATTACATTCCAGTCTAGGTGACAGAACAAGACCCTGCCTCAAAAAAAAAAAAAAAAAAAAAAAAAAAGAATTCTTTAAAATTTATGCTGTCTACAAGAGGAATACTTTAAATTTGAAGAAATGCATTGGTTGAGATTAAAAGAATGGAAAAAAGATATCACATAACAGTAAAGATGGAAAGCTAGAAAACGTATACTGATATCAGAAAAAGTAGATTTCAAGACAGGGTGTGCTGCTGTAGGTAATAAGAGACTTTGCATGATGACAAATCTCAGTGTATCCAGGAGAGATCGAAATTGATGTATATGTGTTCAATACAATGGCTTCAAAGTCTGTGAATGAGAAGCTGAGTAAATAAGAAAGATAGACAAAACCAACAACAAAAAATAGGTGGATATTCTAAAACAACTGTCACAGTAATTGATAGAACAAATAAGCTAAATAGACTAAAAGACAGTCAGTATAGAATATCTGAACAATATTATTCACCACCAAACGTTATTTATACTTATTGCATAGACACCAAAAATTTCCAGAATGTGCATTTTTTTTCAAGTGCACAGGGAAGCTTAACTAAGGTAGACTAACCCTCTTCTGGCTTATAACACAGAATAGAGTACACTTTTGTGCAAACTTTAACTTTTAATAAGCAATTCCAATGTTTTCTGTCCTGCATTGTTTCCGAGGGGAATCAGCTATTATTCATACCATTGTTTTCCTGTATGTACCATGTCATTTTTGTTTTCTTGCTGATTTCAAAACTGCTCCTTTTCATGTTTGTATTTTGGATGTTTCACCCAAGAAAAACCACTGACACCCTCTGACCCTCCTTTTCTCATCTTCTAGCATGATAATAATGATACTGATGACTTTGGAAGGATTACAGGTAATCTACCTAGAGTGGCTACTCTTTATGTTGTATTTCAAGTCTTCTAAAAGAATGAAAGTTCAGTTCCAGTGATTGTGGTCTTCTTCCAGGAACCTAGGTACTGTTGGGCTCCACCAACTAAATGACTTCACTCTTTAAAGTGAGCCAAGGCCCTAGTCAAATACATCTCAATGGACTACCAGTTATCCCCACGATATGTGGTGGAGTAGAAGTCCTGTCCCTGATGGGGTGACCTCCTTGGTTTTCAGCACCAGCAACCAATTCTATCAATTAGTAGGTGAACCCATGTCTAGTCCTAGGTGGGCTAGCATGATATGAGCCACTTGGCCTAGCTTAAGAGGAATGCATTTCTCTTTCTATATTTTCCTCTGTGATGTGGATTGGCTGTGTCCCCACCCAAATCACATCTTCAACTGTAGCTCCCATAATTCCCATGTGTTGTGGGAAGGACCTGGTGGGAGATAATTGAATCATGGGGGCAGTTTCCCCCGTACAGTTTTCATCCTAGTGATCTGATGGTTTTATAAGGGGTTTCCCCTTTCACTTGGCTCTCTTTCTTTCTTGCCTGATTCCATGTAAGACATGACTTTCACCTTCTGCCATGATTGTGAGGCCTCCCCAGTCACGTGGAACTGTGAGTCCATTAAACCTGTTATTCTTTATAAGTTACCCCATCTCAGATATGTCTTTATCAACAGCATGAAAATGGACAAATACACTCTGGTTGCCTGATTTTTTCTGGAGTATGCCATCGTTGAAATCTGAATTTTGACATAGAAAGAACTGAGAGTTACATATGGATTTTGGGAACATAGAACAAAGGAAATCTCTTTCCAAAATCTGCCTTATTTCTGGCTTAGGTGGTATATTCTTTCCCATGAATCAATTTAGCCGGACAGCATTCTACATTATGATTTGAGGTAAACCTCCATCCATTGATAAAGTGATTTTAACATTGTCTGGTCTCCTGTGATTATAGTTTCCTCAGGGTTTGCTGTCATGGGGTAGGATTTGGAACATGTAGTAGCCTTCCCAGAGAAAACGTTATCTTAATTTTACTTTCTCATATTAAGTAAAAAGTGACTTTTTATGATTTCCTCTTGGTGTTCCTTCTCTCACACAGACACACATATGTACACATTTCTACATATACACATTTGTATAAAATCTTTTTTATATAGTTTTAGATATATGAAATCTATATATACAGATTTTTTATATATAGAAATCTATATGAAATCTATATATAGAATATATATATAGAATATATATATAGATTCTATATATAGAATCTATATATAGATTTCTATATATATTTATATATACTGATATATATGATAGAAATCTATATATCTAGGGAGATTTTATATATATATATATAGAGAGAGAGAGAGACAGTTTTCATGATATAAAACAAGAAGCTTGTTTCTTCTATAATCCTATAACAAAAAATAAACATATATTACAAATTTATACTTGAACTCATAGAAAAAGAATGAAAGAAATACTCAAAACATTATATACTGAAATTCCTACAAGATGTCTGGCAACATTTCTGGTAATATTATTTTGGGGAATATGAAAAGTTTTGAGCTGGGTAACAATATGAGCACATTATTTTGTAGCTGCTTGAGTGACAGTCCTTAGGAAGTGATGAGGAGTGACTCTTTATGACTTATTTTTAAGCTGTTGGAAGTTCCTTAGGGCTAACTGAAAATGCATCTTCTGTGGATTTTCCCTGTTTGACATGATTGTCCAGAGCTTAGATGAAGACATAAAGACATGTTCATCCTACATGGCTTGGAGCAATATTTTATATTGTAGAGAAAATGAAAATGACTGGCCAAAATATGATGAAACTGACAGGGAAAGCATAAAGTTTTAAATTTCATTTTTTAAAGGCAGCATTGAGGACTCCTAGTTTAACAGTTTATTAACTCCATTTGATAGATGCATGCTGTCAAGAGGAAGATTACCATCTCAGATTCTGATTAGATCATACCCAGGGTGGTGCATTTATTTCCGATGGCCACATTTTAAGACACACATTGAAAAACTACAGCAAATCCAGAAAAAAGTTCCCGTGAGGTTCAAAGGACTCACAATAGTGTTATGTGAGGATCTATTGAAGGATTCCACATTCTTTCATTTATCTATTTTTTAGAGACCGGGTCTCGCTCTGTTGCTTGGTTAGCGAAGATCAGCATCGGAGATGAGTCTAGAAATGATCAGCTGTGCTGAACGGACAGCTCCTGATTTGACCACAGACTTTAGAAAGGACTGCCTGCAAAGCAAAACAAAGACCTGCCATTTTCTAAGAAGCTATTATTAAGTCACAGCTTACACGTGATCTGTTATTTTTAACCCAGACAACATTTTTGCCATCTTTCCAACAAAGCAGGAAATGCTTTACATTAGAGCTGTTTTAGAGTTTTTATTTTTCTTTAAATTTCAAAATCAGGCTGTTGGTTACCAATCACATAAGGATACACAAATATAAAAGTATAAGGATGATGCCAAATATATGTGAGTTTGTATATTCTCTGGAGCCAGAATTTGGTGTATTGCTATGACTGTCTTCCTGATGGAACTAAAAAGGGAAAAAGAGAATTGAAATTAAGGAAAATTACCCTGAAACATAGAATGGTGGTTACCAGGAGTGAGGGGGTGGGGGTTAGAGGATTGAGGAAATGTTGGCCAAAGGACAGAAAGTTTCAACTAGACTGAGGGAATACATTCAAGAGATATACTGTACAACATGATAATTAGAATTAATAACTGTTTTGTACACTTGACAATTGCTAAGAGAGTAGACTTTAGCTGTTCTCAACACAAAAGTATGATAAGAATGTGAAGTAGTGCATACGATAACTAGCTCAATTTCATCATTCCACAATGCATACATATATAAAAACATCACGTTGTATCTCATAAATATATATAATTTTTTGTCAATTAAAAAATGATAGAACTATGCCACATTGATGTCAATTTCCCATGAGATCTCTCTTTTTACACATATAAATAATGCATTCCTCAATAGAAAATCACTTTGTGGATTAAGTTGAGTCAAGTCAGCTAAAGTAATCAACATTGGAACTTTATGGCTTTTGCAAAGAAATTGCCTAATGCCAACAGAAAAAAAAAGCAAAGCAAAGAGCCACATAAATGATATTGAGAAAACACACTGCTCTAACCAAGGGCTTGAGTCAGCAGCAAATGGGTAACTGGCCTAGGTATTGGCCCTAGGAAATAATTTTCTAACATGGAAGAAGGTACGGTAATAACCATGTCCCTGGGGAGGGGCGGGGTAGCAAGATCCTAGCTGCAAACAGATCTACTCAAAAGTTTTAAACAAGAGGGTTTAATGAAAAGACTATTTATAAAGAAGATTGCACGTCTTCACACCTTTGGGCAATTTGCACCCTCGGATTTGCGCTAGCAAGATTATTACGTTTTAACCAACCTTGGCAGTAAAGAAAAAGGGAATGCTTATCAGAGCCTGTAGAGTTCTGATGTGCTAAACAGAGCCATGGAAGACCTGATAAGCGGTTCTATATAAGGAGACAAGCCCTACCGTGTATTGAAACATATTGACAACCCTGTTTAAGTAAAATATTAATAGTATCCAAATATGGAGTGACAGACAAGTTCAGCAGAATGAAAAGTCCAGAAATACACCCAACTACACATGGAAATTTAACAAATAAAACAATGATATTGCCAGTCAGTAGGGACTTCTTCATATACACTTTTGAGAAACTGAAACAAAATAGATTCCCTACCCCACACAATGCACAAAAATAAAATCCAAATGAATTACAGGTCTACGTGGAAAAATTTGAAAGTGTATAAATTTATCAGTAAAAATGAATAATTTCTCTAAAATATGGATATGTAGGAATGCTTTAAAAGTGATGCAAAGTACAAATGCAATTAGATGATGGATGGATAGATAGATCGATAGATAGATACATAGATAATGGATACATAGTAGATACCATTTCTCAATCATTAAATCAGCAAAATTATAAAAGTTTGACATCACATTCTGGTGATGAGGCTACTGAAATATGTCTCACATACACAGAGAGTAATAATTAAAAATGGGCAACGTTTATGGAAGTGGATTTGACAACTTGTACCAGAGCTACATATATTTTTACCCATTGACCAACAGTCTCACTTCTGGGAAATTACCACTGAAAACATACCCTCATAAATGCAAATATACATATTTACAAAGTTGCATATTCCTACATTGTCTGTAATTGCAAAATATAGAAAGTTGTATAGATAACTGACTATAAGAGATTGTGTTTATTAAAAAGCGCATATATACACCATAAATTATCACGCATTTGTATAAAATGAGAAAGATATCTATTGACCTTCTTAGGGATAAAAAGCATTATTTTTACAAATTATTTTTAAATGCTTCAGAAAAAATGATTGATTATTTAGATAGATAAATAAATAGATGTTAGAGATGATGATAGATGATACAGGTAGATGAGATGAGATAGATAGATGGATAGATAGGCCAATAGATTGGAAAGATAGATGATTGATGGATGGATGATAGATACTTGATAGATAGTGGTGGATAGGTAGATTCTCCAAGAGTTAATTTAAATATTTGTTTTCTGACTTAATAAATGCTAGTTATGTTTGAATAAATCAAATATTACCTTTAAAAAGCAATAAACGAAACAAAGGTAGTGTTGAACTTCCAACAATAAGCCCTCTATAGACAGATCTACTCTTTAAAATATCAGTGAAACTTGCATAAAAATAAATACTTAGTTAATTTTCAGGGCAAAATCTATCCCCACTAGTCAATACAAATAAAACAGCATCCAAATAAAATGTAAAGTTGAAAGCTTAGCAATTAAGATGCATACTTCCTAATACCACCATCAAAGAAGCAACAACCACTGATTCACTTTTTACCAAAGAGAGACAGTTGTCAGTACATTTCCCAATATTTCCTCCAAAAACAACACAGAACAGCTAAAAGGACAAAGGCCCCTGCAGGACACCCACATTCCCAACATAAATCTATGACAGAGTATGCCCGCTCTTCAAAATAACTGTAAGTATAAAAAAATAAATAAAAGAATCCTCCAAATTCCAGAGATCCATCTCTTGTGCTGAGAGGCAATGATATATGACCTGACCAGATGTGGGGAAGAGAGACGAGAAAAAATAAGAGAGCTCTTCCACAGCTTCTGTGGGTTACCATGAGAATATTTTCAAAATTATTAATTAAAACATTATAATGAAAGGAGATAGTACCACATCACGGACTTCATTACAGTAAAAACAGAGGAGATCAGACTCTGGCATTGCTGCTGACTGATAGTCAGTTGGTACCCAGCTCATCTTCCTGGCATTTGGATTCCTGAATTCTAAAACAAGTTGATAGATTGACTTGTTGGATACCACACCATGAATTGTCTTCAAAGGGACCCTCTGATGATCCAGAAGTGCATGTATGAATTTTTTCAGGCAGATGATCACAGCTTTGCTCAGTCTCAATGTTACGTCTGGCTCAAACAAAGACAAGGACCAGTCAGTCGGTGAATCCACTGTTAAAAGAAAAACTTCAGCCAAATTAAATTTAAAGGAGTTTAATTGAGCAATGGAGGATTCGCAAATCTGGCAGCCCCCAGAATAGCAGCAGATTCAGAAAGACTCCAGGGGTGCCTTGTGGTCAGAACAAATTTATCAATAAAAAAAAGTAAAGTGACCTACAGGAATCAGAAGTGAGGTACAGAGCAACTGGATCGGTTACTGGTTGGTGTTTGCCTTGTGTGAACATAGTTTGAATACTCAGCTGTCTGTGAGTGGTTGAAGTACCACCGCTGGGATTGGCCAACACTGAGCTATTGTTACAGGTGCATACTTCTATGTTAGGTTTTCAATCTTGTCTACCTATTAAGTTAGGTTGCAGTTCATCCACAAGGGCTCAAATATAGAAATACGGAGTCCTTCTCAGGCCATATTCAGTTTGCTTAAACACCATGAAGTGCCTCTCAGTTCTAACACTGTCTGAAAACTGGGGCTCTTGTAGATTCTGAGAAGTGAGGCATTCAGGTTAGAATTCCACACATATTTGGCCGGGCGTGGGGGCTCACGCCTGTAATCCCAGCACTTTGGGAGGCCGAGGCGGGTGGATCACGAGGTCAGGAGATCAAGACCATCCTGGCTAACACAGTGAAACCCTGTCTCTACTAAAAATACAAAAAAAATTAGCCAGGCTTGGGCGCCTGTAGTCCCAGCTACTCGGGAGGCTGAGGCAGGAGAATGGCGTGAACCTGGGAGGCCCAGGTTGCAGTGAGCCGAGATCACGCCACTGCACTCCAGCCTGGGCGACAGAGCAAGACTCTGTCTCAAAAAAAAAAAAAAAAAAAAAAGAAGAATTCCACACGTATTTGACTTTTGGGATTTGGCTTTGGAAATATGTAATTCTATTTATTAAATGATCTTTATTCAGTAAGTTTTCTAAGCTAACTTTTTTGTTGTTCTTTGATAAATACTTCAAAGACATTGTGCCGGTCTACCAAAAGGGAAACATGCACTCAAGTAATTGCCTTGACCAACACAAATTCTCTCCTCCGGTTCATTTATAATTTGTTCTTCCTACCTCTTCATTCCTGGCCAAAATTAAATGTATTGGTTGTAAGGTACAAAGTATTATGTATCTCTATTTCTGAAAAATTCAGACATTGACTTTGAACAATCTAAAAAGAAAGATAAAATTTCCACTTTTTAATCATGCATCCTTTCATATTAGAATAAAAGCACAGTTTATCCTTTCATACATAATACATATAATTATATAATTGTAATCTGGAAGTTCCCATTGCATATTTGCCTCTTTATTGTAGTTTCTTAATATTTTCACTCCAAAGACAAAAGAGAACTGAAATATAACGACCAAAAAACTATCCAGCTGCATAACGAAATTGTAGCTCAAAGCTATAACCAACAAATATGATTCTGAAAAGCTATTTTGCCTGCACAATATAACTCAATAACAATGCTAAATGCTTTTAGTTTGGGGAATACTTATGAATGCTTCTATAATGATTGCTCAATTCTGTAAGCAGTATCCTGACAGTTAAAATCAAACCCGCTATTCTAGCTGACAAGGGAATAGACAGCCCTGTTCCATGACAATCTTTGAAATGCAGCAATATTATCCATTTTGGGTACAATAGGTTTAATTATAGGGTCATCATAGGGTATTTTAGATACTCAATAAACTTGTTGTGAGAAAGGGTGAATTTTGATGTCAACTTAAGTGAGCCCTTTTATTTCTCCCCATCATTTGTAATGTGTTATTACAAAATCTATCTAGTTTGAGGCAGAACTGCATGGTTGAATATGTGTTTACTTTTTCTACTGCCACGTATACATACTGACATTCAGAACATTAGGATTTTTTGTCAGTTATGCAAAAGATGAAGAGGCTTAGTTCTTAATATCAAATGCAAAGACAGATGTTGTCCCTAAGCTAATATAACAACGTTTTAAATGGGACCTGTGGCATCATATTATGGCACAAATCATTATGGTATGTTTTATAATTATGCATTTTAAAGGATTCAAGTAAATCCTGCTTCTATTACATTTTGTACCATTACACAAAGTATCACAATCAATGTTCAGCTTGGCTCTTATTTGTTTACTTTTTATATAGTGATGAACTGAAACAGTCCTTAAGTCCTCACCCCTGTTCACTTAATGACGACCTATAAACTACTGTGGCACTGGTGTTACTTCAACTCATGGAAGAGAAAATCGAGTCTTACAGCATTTAATTTTCATCTCACTGAAACCACCTTTGCAAAATTTATAACTAAGGAAATTATGACAGTGAAAGAGGTCAGACCTAACCAACTCCATCTTGCTTCTAATCTTTAAACTGTCCTTCTTCATTCCTGGGTGTAGGCCGATCTAGCCTTGGGAAGGAATTCAGTTTGTGGTTTGACTCTGAAACAAAATTGATAATAGCTCTTTCCTGAACAAAAATCCCTTCGTGCCTGGGACCAGTCTGCCTTTGTAGTATTAACAAATTAGCTACAAGATTAGAAATTACAGTTCAGAGGTCATATAGCCTTTGGCTGCAAGAGTCTGAACTTCCTCAAATTGCTCCTGGGGATAACATCACTGTTGTAAAACCTAAGATCAGTGCTTGAGGTATTTTGCAGACCCTGCACTGGATGGATCAGCTGACATCACCCAGACAGGTAATCTGGCTCAACCAGTTCTGCCATCCCACCCAGGACCAGAAAACAGCAAGAAAACCTCACTTTAACCCCCTATGATTCCATCTCCAACTCAACCAATTAGCACTCCCCACTTCCGAGCCCCTACCTGCCAAATTATCCTTAAAAACTCTGGTCCTGGCTGGATGCAGTGGCTCACGCCTGTAATCTCAAAACTTTGAGAGGTTGAGGTGGGCTGATCACTTGAGGTCAGGAGTTCAAGACCAGCCTGGCCAACATGGTGAAACCCTGTCTCCACTAAAAATACCAAAAAAAAAACCAAAAAATTAGGCTTGGTGGTGCTTACTTGTAATCCCAGTTACCTGGGAGGGTGAGGCACAAGAATCGCTTGAACCTGGGAGGCAGAGGTTGCAGTGAGCCGAGATCGTGCCACCGCACTCCAGCAGGGATGACAAAGTGAGACTCTGTCTCAAAACAACAACAACAACAACAACAAAAAAACCACAAATGAGAACAAACAAAAAAACCCCCTCTGATCCCTGAATGCTCAGGGAGACTGATTTGAGTAATAATAAAACTCGGGTCTCATGCACAGCCAGCTCTGCATGAATTACTCCTCCACTGCAATTCCCTTGTCTTGATAAATGGGCTCTGTCTAGGCAGGGGGCAAGGTGAACCCACTGTATGGTTACATAACTAGTAAATGGTTATTCTTATATCTCAATCCAAGCAGTTTCACCAAGGATCTTGTGCCTTCATCATTAAAATGTAATTATATATTTTTCTAATTGACTATGAAGACACAAGTATTATCATTTGTACCCAAAACTTCCTTTTCTAAACCAATGTACAGAAGGGAGAAGAGGATGTAAGACATATGTAAGGCAGAAAGGAAATGTAATTAAAAATCGAGTATCCAGGAGAGTCAAATTATGGAGAGGGACAAAATTTGGGGCTGCAAAGGAAAAAATAAATAGGGAGCAGGTGATGTCGACAATGGCATCTTTAAAGATAAAGATTCAATTTGGGTGGGTGAAGTAGTGAAAGGTGGTAAGAGAGGAGAAAGGAAAAAAACAGTCAGGCAGGCAGTTAGGGTGGGTCCTCCGTTGAATCCTTTGAAACAAAGGAACAGCCTGCAGGCAGAGATAAGGGAAGTTGCACATTGGGGCTTGCCCAAGACATGCCTGCAGCCATGCAGATAAGAAAGACTACACAGGTGACTTGCCCAGACATGCATGCAATGGAAATTTCCATCTCCTGACACATGCCCAGTAAATGGAACAAAACAATATGGAGTAACTCAAGCTGAGGGTCCATGTGTGCATTAGGAGGATGGGGTAGAGCTACTAGAAATGTGTGCCTTATGCAAATGAGATGCCCAGACCTCATTGGTTTCTTATAAAAGCCTTTGCATTCAATTGTAAAAACGGCAACCCTCTTCCAGGTCCCCTCTCTACAGCAGAGAGCTTTCTTCTTTCACTTCTTAAACTTTCACTCCAACTTCATCCTTTGTGTCCATGCTCCTTAATTCTCTTAGCCACGAGACACAGAGCTCTGGGTGATACCTCACAATGAGAGACTGCTACAACGTGGTGCACTGGTGAGACTGCAACGGTGCCATTCCTGATAAAAACAAAACATTGAGTAAAGAAATGGAAGAGGGTCTTGGCAACACGTGGACTGCCCAGTAGGGTGGTGTTGACAAAAGAGTCCAACTCTGTAAAATATTTGAAGAGATTTATTCTGAGCCAAATATGAGTGACCTTGGCCCATGACACAGCCCTCAGGAGATCCTGAGAACATGTGCCCAAGATGGTTGGGGTGCAGCTTGGTTTTATACATTTTAGGGAGCCATGAGACATCAATCAAATACGTTTAAGAAAGACAATGGTTCAGTCCAGAAAGGCAGGACAACCTGAAGCAAGGCGGGCAGGGGGGTGCTTCTAGGTTATAGTAGATTTAAATTTTTCTGGTTGACAATTGGTTGAGTTTATCCAAAGACCTGGGATCAATAGAAAGGAAATGTCTGCATCGCGATAAGAGGTTATGGAGTCCAAAGTTTTATTACACAGATGCAGCTTCCAAGTAGCAGGCTTCAGAAAGAATAAATTGTAAATGCTTCTTACCAGACTTAAGGTCTGTTGATGTCAATGCCAGAGAGATGCAATGAGGCATATTTGACCCCCAATTTCCATCATAGTCTGAGCAAATCTTTCAGGTTAGGAGTGCCTTAGCTGAGGAGGAAGCCCGTTCAGATTGTTTGGGGTCCTTAGAATTTTATTTTTGGTTTACATTGGTCATTAGCCATATGCAGCTACTTTAAGTTAATTAAAATGAATAATGATTAACCATTCAGTATCTGAGTTATAATTGCTAAATTTCAAGTGCTCTGTAGCCATACATGGCTAGTGGCTACCATATTGGACAGCCAAGAATAGAATATTTGCATTATTTCAAATAGTTGTGTTGGACAGTGCTGGTCTTGAAAAAAATAACTCAGGGTATAGCAGAGCAAAGATGCCTCTATAAGCAGTTAACTTTTAGATGTATAGTATGAAGCAAGGAGAGGGAAAGGTGTGAATGAGTGAAATGTAAAAAAAAAAATGACTTTAATGTATATGAATTGCATTAAAATTATACCTAAAGTTTAGAAACATCTTTTTTTTCAAATCTCAAGCAATAGTTTGTAAACTATACAAAAATATTAGCTTAGGACCATGAATACACATAAAACAGGCTTTATAAAAATAGAAAAAAGTCATTAAATTTTGAATGACTGTTTCACAGCAGATATTTTTCCTCTCTAAATGTATTAAATAGATTCAAATTGTGTGTTGATACAGAGCCAACTAAAATTTTCTTGTTCTTTCATAGTTTTCCCCATTTGTAGTCTATAATCTCTGGAATTGAAACCACAGCCATTTGCTCTTTTTTTGAGCATTATATTTTTAGTAATAATATTAATATTTTTTCTTACCTATTTTTGATACAGGGTTTCATTCTGTCGCCCAGGCTGGAGTGCAGTGGTACCACCTCTGCTCACTGCAACCTGGACATCCCAGGCTCAGGTGATCCTCCCACCTCAGCATCCCAAGTAGCTGGGACTACAGGTGTGCACCACCACACCTGGCTAATTTTTTTGTAGAGACAGGGTCCAACTAAGTTTTCCAGTCTGGTTTTGAACTCCTGAGCTCAAGCAATCTGCCCATCTTAGCCTCTCAAAATGCTGGGATTACAGGTGTGAGCCTATGCACCAGTCTGCTCTTTTTAATTCCTTCCAAATGACCTCTGATTTTTGGAAGTTCACATGCTTTTCAGATTAAAACAAAAAACAAAAAGCAAAAACAGGAAACCTATTGCTCAAGTGATAGTAAAAACAACACTATGAGTTTAAAAAATAATTTTCCATTTTATTTAATTAGATTTTCTTCTCATGGTAACCAAGCAGGTTTAAAATATTATTGGAAATAAACAACAAGTAAAAAAAATAGACAAATGTTCATAGAGGACACTAAATATAAAACTAAAGCAAAAATAAAAAAAAAAAAATTTTCCTTACAGAAGAGAGAATTCAGGACCAAGTGTTGATTTTGTCTAAAGAAGTAATTTATAGTAATGGTAATTACAACCTACTTACATATTTACAAATAAGGATTCTTATGTACTCTTTATTTGTTAAAAAAAAAAAAAATTAATAGGTCTCACTGTGTTGCCCAGGCTGGTCTTGAACTCCTGAGCTCAAGTGATCCATCTGTCTCGCCCTCCAAATGTGCTAGGATTACAGGTGTGAGCCATGGTGCCCAGACCCAATAAGTTTTTTTTTTTTTTTTTTTTTTTTTTTTTTTTTTGAGGCAGAGTCTCGCTATATTGCCAAGCTGGAGTGCAGTGGCACGATCCTGGCTCACTGCAATCTCTGCCTCCTGGGTTCAAGTGATTCTCCTGCCTCAGCCTCCTGAGTAGCTGAGGTTACAGGCACCCGCCACCACACCCAGCTAAGTTTTGTATTTTTAGTAGAGATGGGGTTTCACCATGTTGGCCAGGCTGGTCTCAAACTCTTGGCCTCAAGTGATCTGCCTACTGCGGCTTCCCAAAGTGCTGGGATTACAGGCATGAGCCACTGTGCCCGCTCCCGGCCCCAAACACCTTTTTAAAAATTATGGATTATTACTTCCTTGTGAGAACTTCCTGGAAATGACTCCTATGTAATGCTAGTCATGGTGATACAGACAGGAGATAGGGAAATACTGGGTAGAAGAGAGCGGTTCCCTGGCAAAGTCCCCACCCCTGGAAACCATGGCCCTAAATGAGAACAGTTATCCCTGTTTTTCTGCCCAAATGTTACTTTTTTGGCCCACTCTCCCTCCCTGTCCTGTGCCCATATAAACTCCAGACCTCAGCTGGCAGAGAGACAAGTGGCACATGTCGAGAGGAGAAGAAGCAACTGAGCGTCAGAGACTACGGATAGACGCAGCTTAAGTTCAGATGGCACGACTTCAGAGAGAAGCTTGCCCAGAGATGGCCAGGCTTCAGGGAAAATCACCTTCTTCCACATCCTCCCCTTTCCAGTTCCCCTTCTGCTGAGAGCCACTTCCACTGCTTAAGAAAACCTCTGTATTCATCATCCTTCAAGTCCATGTGAGCTGATTCTTCCTGGAGGTGGGACAAGGACCAGGGTACCAAGAAAGCAGGGTGTAAAAGGCTGTCACCCTGACTCTCCACTGATCTGGTTAACACTTAGCTGGCTGTGGACGGCAACTGCTAAAAGCACATTAATTGTAACACACTCCTAGACGCTGCCTTGGGGCCAGAACTCAAAATCACTCGCCCCAGCTCCTGCACCCGCTCACCTGAGTGCTCCCCCTCCCACAAGGGGAAGTAAATGAACCATACCCCTGTCGCAAGTCCATCCCACAAGGGGGTCACGGGAACTCTCCTGTCTCAGTGGGGTTTTTTGATGAAACATGTCACTTTTCATGTAAAATGCTACTGTGAATTCTGCAGCATCTTTTTGATTTTGCTTTTCTACATTGTAGAGACCACACACTTTTCTCTGAGAAATCCACTGGGATAACAGATTCAATGAAATAGCTCTGCTTGACAGAAATTTCACATATTCCTCAGAGAAAATGAAATTTCCAATCAGTTTTAAGCAAAAATATTCTTTTTTCTTGCCCCAGCTGGTACAAATGGAATCTAAACAAATTCTACAAAGAAGCAAGATTGGAAATATGAATTTTGAAGTGACAGTCAACCAGCTATGCATATTTTTGTGTTGGAAAGAATTCCCTCAATACATTACACCTCAACTGGGGCCATTAAACACCAGAACAACCACTGCTTTGACATTTAGCACCAGAATCCATCACATTTGGTAAAGGAACAAATCTCTGTGGGAAAGCAATTGTATTCTTGAAAGTGTGTATTCCATGAATTCTCTCTACATTTCAGCTCTGTAGCACCCTGAACAAATGTGCAGAATATTTGGTGGTTTGTGTTTTTTCCTCCATATTCTTCAAACTTTTCTTTCTTTCTTCACTGACCTTTCTTTCTTTTTTCTTTCTTTCTTTCTCTTTCTTTCTTTCTTTCTTTTTCTTTCTTTCTTTCTTTCTTTCTTTCTTTCTCTTTCTCTTTCTTTCTCTTTCTTTCTTTCTCTTTCTCTTTTTCTTTCTTTCTCTTTCTCTCTCCTTCCTTCCTTCCTTTCTTTTTCTTTCTTTCTTCTTTCTTTCTCTTTCTCTCTTTCTTTCTCTTTCTTTCTCTCTTTCTTTTTCTCTTTTTCTTTCTTTCTTTCTCTCTCCTCCCTTCCTTCCTTCCTTCCTTCCTTTTCTTTCTTTCTTTCTTTCTTTCTTTCTTTCTTCCTTCCTTCCTTCCTTCCTTCCTTCCTTCCTTCCTTCCTTCCTTCCTTCCTGGGTCTCACTCTGTTGCCCATACTGGAGTGCAGTGGCACAATCATGGCTCACTGTAGCCTCAAGCTCCTGGGCTCAAGCAATCCTCCCACCTCAGCCTCCCATGTAGCAGGGACTACAGCTGTGCTCCACCACACCCAGATAATTTTTTAATTTTTTTGTGGAGATGGAGTTTTGCCATGTTGTCCAGGCTGGTCTCAAACTGCTGGCTTCAAGCAATCTTCCCATCTGGGCCTTCCAAAGTGTTGGGATTACAGCCATGAGCCACTGCACCCGGCCTTGTTCTTTAACCTTTCTAAGATAAACCACACAGCCGCTCTGTGTAACATAGTTGGTGGAGGGGAGAGTAACTAGTTTCTGAGGTTTATTAAACATGCTCGTAATCATTATAATTTGATTAATGACAGTAATTAAATGTTGCATGCATTGCTACAAGAGAGCTTTCACTCATCTAATTAGTTAATAACATGGGTAAGGAAAATAAATGCCACTGTGTTCTTCTGGTATCACCCAACTGAGGATAAAAATGTATCATCACTCTAAGACTACGCCAATGATTCAAGTTACAAGTTTAATAGCTGAAACTGGTCAACTTTTCAACAAATATATATTCGCTACTAAATGCCAACCATAGTTGTTACTACTGAAGATACAACTCTCAACAAAATAAAGATGCTGCTTTAAATAATGTGTTCACACATTAATTGAATGTGTAGGATAAATGCAATTTATGTCCTTTTGTCTTTCCTTCCTTCCACCGGAAGTTTTCAAGTAGTTAAATAAGTTATTCCTGGAATGTGACCAATGAACCCCAAATTTAAATTAAATTGATTGAAGATTAATACTTTCTAGTACAGACTTTATCCTTAATTCTTACTACATGCTCTGAAGCTTCCTGCTTGAAGGCACAAGACAAATGGGACTGATTGTGTCTGTGTGTATGAAAGTAACATAAAAAGTATATAAACTATAAATAAAAAATATCTATATATATAAATGACATCATTGTAATATAAAACTTTTCTAATACTGTTAATTAGTGTCATTTTTGCAAGCTGCTTTTTTTTTTTTTTTGAGACAGGGTCTCACTCTGTTGCCCAGCCTGGAGTGCAATAGTGCGATCTCAGCTCACTGCAACCTCCACCTCCTGAGTTCAAGGGATCCTCTCACCTCAGCCTCCAAGTAGCTGGTACTACAGGTGCCACCACACTCGGATAATTTTTGTACTTTCAGTAGAGACGATATTTCACCATGTTGGGCAGGCTAGTCTCGAACTGCTGGCCTCAAGTGATCTACCCGCCTCAGCCTCCCAGAGTGCTGGGATTACAGGCATGAGCCACCATGTCTGTCTGCAAGCAGCAATGTTAATAGTCATCTATAAAAATAGTTTCAGGTTGTAACTTTTGATTCTTTACATTTTATACATCTCTACATCTATCTGTAACTGTCATTGGAAGAAAATACAGATTTGGCGAGCTTGAAGGGAATATTGGAAATGATCTACTTTTTGGTAATTTTTTGGTCCAGATCTAACTGGCCACTGGGGCTTCTTACTCACTTTTTTTTTTTTTTAATCTCACTTTTGTTTTGGCTGCTCAGCTAAGGTGAATATTTAGCTATGAGAAACTGCTAGGTACATCTGCTGTTAAAATTTCTATCTTCTTTGGCTTGAATGTAAATTATCCAGTATCACATTCTCAATTTCTTTCTTTCAGAAATGGAGACCATCGTAGTCCATAAAAGCATCCACATAGATAACTTGAAGAACTGTACAAATATCTAAACAAACCAAAATTCATTTTAGTGATTGGAGTATTTCAGATTGCTGTGTTTCTATCTGAAACTTTAAAGAAATATTTGAAAAACATTAAAAATAATTGATAAAAACTTAGCCTGGCCTTTAATCACATTATTTAGAAAATATATTTACTGGGTCAAAAATATCAGGATTTATAGAAATTACATATCCAATTTTCTTATTTCAAAGTGGAGCTGAACCAAAGACTGATTGATTGACTGATTGATTGATTTTTAGAGACGGGGGTCTCACTATGTTGCCCAGGCTGGTCTTGAACTCCTGGGCTCATGCAATTTGCCCGCCTTGGTCTCCCAAAGTGCTAGGATTATGGATATGATCCACTATGCCCAACTGAACCAAAGACTTAAAGAGATTCTCTGAATGTCATATAGATTCATAACTATAACAAAATCTTATAATTGAGACATGTTTATCCTACATTTGTTAATAATTCCAAATTTCTTTCATTTTCTATTACAAATCATTAAAATATTCAAAAACAGGCATTCATTAGGGCAATAATCACTAACACTGAATCCCTTGAACACATAAAATTTATAATATAAATCAATAAACTTGGAAAATGCACACATTGAAGGTCTAATCTATAAATTCAGAGATGTTATTTATCCACCATTAATAAGAATCCTACTAATAGTCTTCAAATAAGTCCAGAGTTTGTGGCAGTGCTACACATATTTGGCTAATTATAATATCCATAACTTTTATCTAATTAATAGTTATACAGAAAACGAAAAATCTGTAATTTTTCTAATCAATAAATCAGCAACCTCTTTTATCATAAAAATATTGTGGCTCTAAAGAAAAATGCTAATAGTTAAAAACAGAACGTTTCTGACATCGTTTAGTAGCTCTAATTTGTATAACAATTTGATTTTTCTCTGATTTATGAAAACAAGCATAATATGTTAACCAGTTAATTAGCCTTCTAAATGTCAAATTAAAAATATTTACTTCATTCATTGTTTGTGCCAAACATTGGGTTAGCTACTGAGAAAACAGCGACATTCTGTGATATTCTAAGACTGCCTAATTTTTATCTGCATCCTTTGTTATCAATGATGATTAATGAACAAATTTTGTCTAAAAGTCATTATTAAACCAATCCTTAACATCTAGTTTAAAACTCCATTTTGAAGAAGCTGATACCCTTAGAGAGTTTAATTGCCTGTTTCTGAAGAATAAATTGCTGTTGGGAAAGCATCACTTTCACTTAGGTGGGATGGAAAGTACGGCAGATGGTGATCACTCACAAAGCGTTCCTGCACAGACAGCACGCCAAGCTGGTAGACGGGAACACAGACATTTCCCAGGGTCATGAAATCCACAGCATTGGGCAGGTCACATTGCTACGGTGCTACCACCCACCAATTATTCTGAAACTTCACCAAGTAAAGAATGCCTATGACACGCAGTATTGCCTTCAACCTTATGCATGTGTGAATGTCCATGTGAACCTTTTGGAGAGAGGGAGAGAAAGGGAGAAAGAGAAAGAGAGAGAGAGGGGAGAGGGAAAGTTCAAGCAGTTCATATGTTACCAGATGGTGCTGCACAGTTACAGGCTCTTGGTGTCCCAAACAAATAATTGGACTTGACACACACACAGAGGAAAGCAAAGCGGCAAAAGTTTATTCAGCACAGTATTCCACTCTGGGAGAGGGAGAGCAGACTGACGTCTGCGAGATGAAAACAGCCCCAGCTCACTGTATTAGATTGCGGTTTTTGCCTTTACTTTTAGTGGCAAAAGCCACAGTTACTTTTGCAGCAACCTAATAGTTCAGATTCTTTTGTGTGTTTTTTTATCTTCTTCTCCCAAGGCTGCCTAATCTCTAGCAAGTGTCTGCCTTTTGATTGATAGGTGGATTGCTTAGTTACTGTGGCACTTGTGCACTTGTGCAACGCCTCCATCCCACAATTTTAATTACATTCATGATATGCAGTCCATATGTATACACCTTAAGTAGCTGATTACCATGTGGGGTCATTTTAAGGATACTTTTTCTCTCTAATGAGCATGCCCATCTCTGAAGACCTTCCCCTGAAAGGTTCGGTCCAGATCTAGCCGGTCTTTGGGACTTCTTACTCACTTTTTTTTTGAGCCGGAGTCTCACTCTGTCTCCCAGGCTGGTGTGCAGTGGTGCGATCTTGGCTCACTGCAAGCTCCGCCTCCCGGGTTCACGCCATTCTCCTGCCTCAGCTTGCCGAGTAGCTGGGACTACAGGCGCCCGCCACCATGCATGGCTAATTTTTTTGTAATTTTAGTAGAGACGGGGTTTCACTGTGTTAGCCAGGATGGTCTCGATCTCCTGACCTCGTGATCCACCTGTCTCGGCCTCCCAGAGTGCTGGGATGACAGGCGTGAGCCACCACGCCCGGCCTCATTTGTTTTTTTAATCTCACTTTTGTTTTGGCTGCTCAACTTCCGCTTCTTATCTTGCTTCTTGCTCACCTGCCCCTTTACCTTTCTTCTGCTCTCATGCTCTCACTCATTCTGCCCTTTATTCAACCTCCAATTCCTCTGCTATTCTCTTAGTGATCTTTGTCACTTGGGAAGTACTTGCATGAATCCAGAGACATGAAAATTAAAGTTGTAACTTTGCAGGCTGTGGAGTATTCGTTAAGGTTCTATTGCTACTGTAAAACAAAAATGAAATTCTAAATTCCCAATCAACTGAATAGACCCTGTCTTCTCTTGGCCAAGGGGATCTCCCCCCACCACAAATAACCTGAAAAACTAGTTCAGGCCATGACTGGAGAGTGTCAGACAGGCCTTGTTATACCTGCTCCCTTTGGAGCTTATATCCAACTGACCTAAGGCTAAAACAGAGCTCATAAGACTGACAAAACGGACCCTTTGTAGCAATAAGATACCAAATTCCAACCTGACTCTGGTATAGCCTCACATGACAGATTGTAGACCCTGAAGGAAATCAAAGTACTTTACTCCGTAATAGATTTTCTTTGAGATATTTTGAAGTGGCCCTGCAAAGCCATTGCTCGTGGGACAAATGTGCATTTTTTAGGAAATCTCCTTCCCTTTCTTTTCCTGATCCTGAGAGATTTAACTAACGATCTGACGTTTAAGCCCTGTAAAGAGAAACATTTACCATCTATTCTCTCTGAATCATGCTACTTGGAGACTTCATCTATGTAACAAGAACCTTGGCTTCTGCAACCCGCTAAACTCAAGCATTTCTCTCCACTGATTTCAACTCTTTAGGCAAAGCTTAACTTTTTCAACCAATTGTCAATCAGGAAACCTTTGAATCCACCTATGACCTGGAAGCCCCTGCTTGGAGATGCCTTGTCTTTCCCAGCCGAACTAATGTACACATTACATGTATTGATTTATGCCTTTGCCTGTAACTTCTGTCTTCCCAAAATGTATAAAATGAACCTGCAACCCAAGCACCTTGGGCGCATATTCTTAGGACCTCTTGAGGCTGTGTCACTCATATTTGGCTCAGAATAAACCTCTTCAGTAATTTACAGAGTTTGGCTCTTTTTTGTCAACACTATGAGCCCAGTTAAAAAAGAAAGGCAAACTGAAATTTTTACTTAACATTGATTAATCAGTAATTAACAAGGCAGTATGGCAAAACATAAGATATTCAAAGTAAAGTAAAATTGATAGTTATTCTAAGATATTAAGATGAGTTAACAACAATGTCCAAAAGCTATCCAGTATTCTAAACAATTAAAAAAGAAAAAAAAAGATATATATTAAGAATAACCAAAGTATGGGAAAGGACAATTTTTAAATTCCACACATAATTAAACACACAAAATATGCCAAGAAATAAGTAAATGGTTTTTGATAGAGACATATAATGAAAAGTTGACCAATGAAAGACATTAAAAATTAGTCAATAAAAGGTAAAATAAACAAATAGGCTGGGTGCAGTGGCTCATGTCTGTGAGAACTTTGGGAGGCTGAGGAAGGTGGATCACTTGAGCCCAGAAGTTCAAGACCAGCCTGGGAAACAGCAAAACCCTGTCTCTACAAAAAATAAAAATGAAAAGAATTAGCCAGATGTGGTGGTGTGTGTCTGTAACCCAAGCTACTCTGGAGGCTGAGGGGGAGGATCACTTAAGCCCAGGAGGTCAAAGCTGCAATGAGCCATGATTGCACCACTGCACTCCAGCTTGGTCGACAGAGCAAGACTTTGTCTCAAAAAACAAGCAAACCAAAAAACCCCCAAAATAAAAGCAAATAAGCATGAAATGCACACACAAAAAAAATGACAGCAAGATCAGTTCTTCTCATTAACATTCACCCAGGAAGGCAACTGGGATGTTTTCGACTAACTCATTCTCAGGGTGGGAATTTTAAGACTACACCATGACTTGGAGATATGTTACAAAGGAAATGAAACATTTTTCTTATTTCTGCACTTTTCCCACTGCTAGAATCCCACTGCTAGAATGATATTCATAACCACCCTGAAGCAAAATATAAGAACGGGTAGCAGATGTGTTTGTGTGTGCACGCGTGTGTGTATGTGTGTGCATGTGTAAGTGTATGTGTGTGCGTGTGTGTGTATAACATTTGCTCTACCCAATAGGTGGAATTGAGTTTTTCATTTGATTTATTTCATTTTCTTCATCTCCCTTTGAAATTTTTTCTATATAGAATTGGTGTTACTTTTTAAGTCAAATTGCAAAGAATGGATATCATTATAATACAAATTTTTAAAAAGTTACATCATTGTGGAATAAAAATTATATCTTGCATTGAAAGTAGAAAAGCTTATCAATTCCCTATTCTGAGTAGAAATTGAGTGTAAAAAAATGACCTCAACAAAGAGAAGTCAATTTTTTAATTGGAATGAGGTGGAACTGAATGAACTCTGCAAGAGAGGAAACTGCTTATTCTCTGAGCATCTCTCAAGAGACACGCTGTCTATAAACATCTCAAGAAAATGAAGGAACTTTATTTTGAGTAACTTTGTACAGAAACCTTGCTATGTTCTACCACTTTTTTTTTTTTTTTTGAGAAGGAGTCTCGCTCTGTCACCCAGGCTGGAGTGCAGTGGCACAATCTTGGCTCACTGCAACCTCCACCTCCTGGATTCAAGCTATTCTCCTGCCTCAGCCTCCTGAGTAGCTGGGATTACAGGCGCCTGCCACCACACCCAGCTATTTTTTTTGTATTTTTAGTAAAGACAGGATTTCACCATGTTAGCCAGGATGGTCTCAATCTCCTGACCTCGTGATCTGCCCACCTCGGCCTCCCAAAGTGCTGGGATTACAGGCGTGAGCCACCAAGCCCGGTCCCACTTTTTTTTTCTTTTTTTTTTTATCACAAGCAGTTTGTAGTAGTAGAGGAAAAAACTACTAGTAAAAACCTTTACTGCATCTTCATTTATGTCAGATAGTTTCCATAGAACATTAAGTGCAAAATTCACAAATACTTTTTTGAGTGTTTAGATGTATTATTTTTCTATTAATTTTTGTATTTAAGGTAGTTTATGATTTTAAGTTAATAATTTTTGCATAACTTTCACATTGTTACATTCATGTCAGTTTTGCAACAAGTCTTTCTTAAGTAATTATTTTGTGTTTGTCAATTATTTTCTGAATTCTAATGATTTCGGTTTTATTGTTAACACCAGGACTGTGTACATTGTGGTAATGTAATAACCTTGTTTCAGTCACATGAGTTTCTTTGTTTCAGGCATATATTTTAATTACACATCAGTTCAATTAGACATCAGGCTCCCAGGGAAGAATTATGCATTTTACCCACAATACGAGTATGTTCTAATGTCTAATTTCTGTCTATCTGTGCCTGGAGAAAGCTAAAATATTAAAATATTCCTCTCTTTTGGTTAAAATTACGTAATAGGATGACTTCTGTAATACACGGAAGATTTGATGGCAGTGTCTAATCTTTAAGATAATCTTCCACTAAAGATGACATTTAATTATTTTTAAGATAATATTTAAGTAAGGAAAGCTGTCCATTCCTGTTTTCAAGTTAAAGGAAATGAGCACTGCTAGATTGAGATTGAGTCATAGCTGAACATTGGCATTTACTGGACCCAATACTGTGTGGCTGTATCAGCATGTTTAAAATAAATCCATCTTTCAAGCTGATTTTGGGTTCTCATGCACTCTGTCAAATCACTGTTGAAGAGTTTCTGGGCCAGGTGCAATGGCTGTTGCCTGTAATCCCAGCACTTTGGGAGGCAGAGGTGGGTGGATCCCTTGAGGCCAGGAGATTCATACTAGCTTGGGCAGCATAGTGAGACACTGTCTCTAACACACATACAAGTTCTTGGACATTTGTTTGAAGAATATCCTTAACACTGAGAAATGCACACTCTTGCACTCAATGAAACATTTATTTCCATTCACTTCATCCTACATAATTATCTACCTTAAGCTTCCATGACAGCTGAGTCTTCATGCAAATTAAAAATTGACTTGAAACTCGATTTTACCCCAGGATTCCATTTCCTGCCTCTTTACTTAATACCTCCGAAGTCTATTGGAATATAGTTCCTGTCATCAGTCAAATTCTGCCTTTCCTCTTTTTCACAAAGCTACCAATTTCTAAACCAGAAAGTTGTCCGCACTACAGCCTATGCGTTGTCTAATCTGTTCATAATTATATCTAACGAACATTTTCTTCTCACTGTGGGCTTCTGACTTTGCATATCTGACAGGTTAACAATATCGTAGTATGTCCTTACATATCATACATTGTCTACCTGAGATTGGTCATTGATATTGGTTTGCTTTCCCTAATCCATCTATGTTTCCTAAGGTCAGACAATAGGTACCAAGTAGAGAAAAAATAGATTTCACTGGCAACTCATGTGCTAAGCTACCATCAGAGCCTTATGCAGTTAATTCTGTACTGTACATTTAATTCTGAAAGTCTACAAAGAGTTTCTGAGGTGCGATGGTGAAAAGTTTTTATTTTGTAGCCCTTTCAGCGTCCTTTTTGTTGCTTTTCTCCTGCTGAAAGTTTGGTGGGTGTCACCTTCAGTGTCTACATTGTTACAGAGGGAGTCACTATGTTTCTCGCCGTCCGTCATGAAAATGAGAGGTGGGAGGTTATGTCTCACTCTGACTTCCTGTCTGACCATGAGGTTTGCATGCACTCAGATGCTGTGTCTCATGGCGTTGATGGTGAAAATTCCCCTTTACCCCATTTTTTTGACTATCTGGGTTGAGGCATCTTTAGCATTGGCTTGGTGCCTTCTTTCTGTGTTTGACTTCCATGTAGATTCCTACCCCTCCAAATAAAAATCCGACTCTGATGTTTGTCTGAGATGCTGAGGCAATTGGATGTTTCAGATGTGCTGAATTTTTAAGGTAAAGCTGCTGCCACATAACAGATGTATCATTCCATTCATGCTGGCATCTTCCTTGAAAATACAATTTACTTTATGGCATCTTTTTTGTTTATTATGTCTTTATCTTGTTATCGAAGAAAGCTGTGCTTAACAAGGGGGAGGTCCCTGCTTCAAGCTATGTCTTGAGAAAAGGTGAAATATATTTAATAACTTTTTTGTTGTTTTTTAGAGACAGGGTCTCACTCTGTAGCCCAAGTTGGAGTGCAGTGGTGCAATCATAGCTCACCGCAGCCTCGATCTCTTGGGCTCAAGCAGTCTTCCAGCCTCAGTCTCTTGAGTAGCTGGGACCACAGGCATGTGCCACCCTGCCAGGCTAATTTATAATACTGTTATTTGTAGAGATGGGGTCTCCCTATGTTACCTAAGGTGGTCTCAAACATGCGGCTTCAAGTGATTCTCCCGCCTCAGTTTCCCAAAGTGCTGGGATTACAGGCATAAGCCAACAAGTCCAACTCTGCTCTTGATATTCTAAATGTGCACATATTATGTCTAGTTACAAATTTTTGGTCACAAGTCTTTTTTAGCCCATTATGGTCTCCTAACGTGTCCGGAATTGGTGGGTTCTTGGTCTCGCTGAGTTCAATAATGAAGCCACAGACCGTCGCGGTGAGTGTGTTACAGTTCTTAAAGATGGTGTGTCCGGAGTTTGTTCCTTCTGATGTTCAGACGTGTCTGGAGTTTCTTCCTTCTGGTGGGTTCGTGGTCTTGCTGACTGCAGGAGTGAAGCTGCAGACCTTCGTGGTGAGTCGTACAGCTCATAAAGGTGGCGCGTCCAGAGTTGTTCATTCCTCCCGGCGGGTTTGTGGTCTCGCTCACTTCAGGAGTGAAGCTGCAGACCTCCACGGTGAGTGTTACAGCTCATAAAGGCAGTGCAGACCCAAAGAGTGACAGACCTTCGCGGTGACTGTTACAGTTCATAAAAGTGGCACGACCTGAGTTCGTTCATCCAGTCCGGAGTTGTTCATCCCTCCCGGGGGGTTCGTCATCTCACTGGCTTCAGGAGGGAAGCTGCAGACCTTCGTGGTTAAGTGTTACAGCTCATAAACGTAGCACGAACCCAAAGAGCGAGCAGCAACTTTTATTGCAAAGAGGAAAGAACAAACCTCTCCCACAAAGGAAGGGGACCTGAGCAGCTCATTGCTACTGGCTCGGGTGGCCTGCTTTTATTCCCTTATTTGGCCCCACCCACATCCTGCTGATTGGTCCACTTTACAGAGAGCTGATTGGTCTGTTTTACAGAGAGCTGATTGGTCCATTTTGACAGAGTGCGGATTGGTGCATTTACAAACCTTTAGCTAGACACAGAGTGCTGATTGGTGTGTTTACAATCCTTTAGCTAGACACAAAAGTTCTCCAAGTCCCCACCCGATTAGCTAGACACGGAGCGCTGACTGGTGCATTTACAAACATTTAGCTGGACACAGAGTGCTGATTGGTGTGTTTACAATCCTTTAGCTAGACACAAAAGTTCTCCAAGTCCCCACCCGATTAGCTAGACACGGAGCGCTGACTGGTGCATTTACAAACATTTAGCTGGACACAGAGTGCTGATTGGTGCATTTACAATCCTTTAGCTAGACAGAAAAGTTCTCCAAGTCCCCACTCGCCCTAGAAGCCCAGCAGCCTTCACATCTCACTAATGTGGGATATATTTATTTCTTCAGCTTCACAAAATTTTCCTCTACTATTAGGAATTTTGCATACAGCCTACTCTTTATTCTCTTGTCATGAAATTCATTTTAACTTAATTTCATAATGAATGGATTCAGCCTTAATGTTGCTTGGCTTTTTTTTTTTCCTTTCTTTTTTCATGATCATTCTTGGTTTGAAACTCCCGTTCTCATATTTGTTCTTCAGCCATATCTAAATTGCTATTCATGCCATTCATTGATTTTTATGTGTCAATGATGAAAAATTAAGTTCCTTCCTCTCCTTCTGATGTGATATTCTCCAGCATGTGGCAGACAATGTCTTTGAAGATATTCAGTGTAGTTTATTTAAAACGTTGTTCTGTTTTCTCTGAGTTTCTTTGACCTTGTCATTCTCTGAACTTAAGTTCAAGGGATCTTGTTGACAGCACTGTATTTTTCCATTGTTGGCAATTTATTAAAGGTTTGGTTTGCTTTATGTTTAAGATTTGCTGAATTCTGTCTGCGAGTGGCATACACATCTGTTTATGGCAGTGTTTTTTCTGTGAGTGTGATAAGTCGTAGAACGTGCCTCTGGGAAGATGTATAGCATATGAGAGGGGTGAAGACAAAATAAATGTCTTGCCCTTTGAGAACATTTTGTGCTTGTGGAGTTTCTTCAGTACTCTATGTTGACAAGCCATGTGTTAAGACAATGGAGAAAGAATCATACATCAAGCAAATTTGTATAGTGATAGCCTCACAAAAACTGATACCTTTTAAATGAGATAAAGTGAGTGATTAGAACATATAATTGTGTAATTTCCAAAAGGATTTTTTAAAAATTTAAATAAAAAATGTAATATTATTATATGTCAATTGATTATGATTTCTGAAACTAGGTAAAAAGGAAACAATCATTTCTACCAAATCAGGTATCCAAAAAGATCTGGAAAATCTATATTTGGTATGTAAGAAAAAAATTCTTAAAAGAGAATTAAAATCATGTATGTGGGTTTGTGTAGGTTTTCCTAAATAATTTTAGGTCAATAAACTGTCCATCTTACTGCCAACAATGCATGTAAATTATAAAAAATAGACTAAGCATAATATCAAGAAAGAAACCATTGCAATATACATGGACAGGTACAACTCATAATTGTACTCATTGGAAATTATGCCAGAGAGATCAAAACAACATTCAAATAAAAACCTGTACTCAAATGTTCATGGCAACTTTATTTAGAAGAGCAAACTCCAGCCAGGCACAGTGGCTCATACCTGTAATCACGGCACTTTGGGAGGCCAAGGCAGAAGGATTGCCTGAGCCGAGGACTTTGAGACCAGCCTGGGCAACATGGCAAAACCCTGTATCTACAGAAAACATACAAAAAATTAGCCTGGTTTGGTGGCATGTTCCTGTGGTCCCAGCTACTCAGGAGGCTGAGGTGGGAGGATCCTTTGAGCCTGGGAGGTTGAGGCTGCAGTGAACCCTGCTTGCACAAACTGCACTCCAGCCTGGTCAACAGAGCGAGTCGCTGCCTTTAAAAAATAAATAAATTAATTAAAAAGACTAAAATCCTAGCAAGAACCTAAAAGTCATTGAATGAGTGAATGGTTGAATAAACTGTGGTATCGCCATACTGTGGAATATGAGTGAACGATAGAAAAGAATAAACTATTGAGGCACACAATAACCTAAGTAGACCTAAAGGCATTATGCTGAGTGAAAAAAAGCACATATCAAAAGGTCATACACTGCATGATGTCATTTACAAAATGTCCTCAAAATGACAAAATGACAGAGATAGAGAAGAGATGAATGGTCGTCAGGAAAATTGCGTGGGTGCAGCAGGTGCTAACAGAAGCACCAGGAGGGGCATCTTTTGTGACGATGGAACAATTTTTAATCTTGATTGTTTAGTAGTTATGCGAATCTACACATGGGATAAAATGACATAGAATTACACACACAAGGACAAAAACACGTTATTGTGGGATTATAAAATGTAGTAAAAACTGAACAAGGTCTGTAGTCTCCTTACCAGGATTGCACCCATGCCAATTTCCTGGTTTTTATAACATACTACAGCTGTGTGAGATGTCACCATTGCACATGGATGGAGCGAAGCATTATATGGGACTCTGTGCTATTTTTGCAACTTCCTCTGAGACCATTTTAAAATAAAAAAAAGTAAAAGAAAAAACTCATAAGTATCCTTATAACAAAGAAACAAAATATAGACACCCCACCTTCAACATGCATCACATTTTAAAATCCAATAGTCTGAGTTATGAGTTATGACTTGGTTTTGATTTTTGTTTTTGGAGAGGGGCTTTCAACACAAATCATGTACCAGTTATTTTCTCAACAGGAAAATATCTTTTCCCTAATACATCCATGGGTTTCTCTCATATTTAATTGTAGACTCTGCTGCTGAAAATTCACATTCTCATAGAAACCCTCTGTCCATCCTATAATAAAATGGAATCACCCTAAAATCTCTATACCAGGGGTCTCCAGCTATTACTACAAATGGTCAGATAATAGATATTTTAGGCTTTGTGGGTCAGTGGTTTCAGTCACATATGCTTAACTCTGCTGTTTTAGTGGGAAAGCATTCATATGCTGTATATAAGTGAATGAGTGTGGCAGTGTTCCAATAAAACTTTATTTACAAAAATGGGTGGAGAGCAACACCTGGCCCATGGGCTGTAGTTTCCAGACCTTCTTTGCTATACTTATAATTGTTTTGTTATAGTGCCTCCAACTATGAGGACTTGATACCATGTCATATGAGTTTGTTTACTGCCTCTCTCCCTACATGATTTCCAACTCGGTAAGAGTGTGTTGCTATATTCTCAGCACTTTGCTGGTTCACCACACAAAGTAGGCACAAATTAAATACTTGGTAAATGCATTCTTGGATTCCTGACTCAATAATTGAAATTCAGAAGTCCAAGAAGGCCGGGCGCAGTGGCTCACGCCTGTAATCCTAACACTTTGGGAGGCCTATGTGGGCAGATCACTTGAAGTCAGGAGTTTGAGACCAGCCTGGCCAACATGGCAAAACCCTGTCACTAATAAAAATACAAAAAAAAAGTTAGTTGGGTATGGTGGCGGGTGCCTATAGTCCCAGCTACTCGGGAGGCTGAGGTGGGAGAATCGCTTGAACCTGGGAAGCAGAGGTTGCAGTGAGCGGAGATCGCATCACTGCACTCCAACCTGGGTGACAGAGTAAGACTCTGTCAAAACAAACAAACAAACAAACAAATCAAAAGTCTAAGAAATAGCCAGAGAACATCAATGCTATTGAAATTTGATTTAACATTTATGATACAGGTGCTTTGAAGATAAAACATCAACACCAAAATAGGGTCATTGTTTTCAAGCTATAACTTTTTATAAGGATTTAGAATCATCCAATAAAATCCAGCTTATTAAATATGTTTCACTCTCCAATATAAATATTACAATTGTTGATTTTCCAAAATTACTCGAAAGCATTTTGGTAAACTGTCCATATTTTCAGAATATCTTTGGGAAAAAAAATCAAAAGCTTTTAGGAATAGTTAACTCTAATGCCACTGGGTTTACATGACATTCTCCTAGGAACTTAGGTGGTGATGAAGGGAATAAATTTTAGAATGAACTACAATTTTTATTATTCACTTAGTCTCTAATGCAGCGAATAGAGTGACATTAAACACTCACTCCCAAGACAAAACAATTACCTTTTAAGACTACATTCCAAATACCAGATGCAGAAATTCTCAGAAATACACCAGTGGCAAAGTGGCAATGTTCTTGCCATTCTAAATAGTTTATTGAAAACTCAGCTCAGACAATAAAACAATTGACTTACTGCAAAGATAAATGCAATAAAATTGAGTTGAATTAATCTTTAAATTATACTCTGAAGGGAAAATAAGGCTGCATTAGAATAAGTATAGGTTGCACAGAGGACAATTTCCAGTTTTTTAAAAAAGTGTAATTTATAACCTGTATCAAATTGTTTTTACGGCATTTTTTAAAGTTCAAGGTTACAAGTGAGTTTCTATGCAAACAGTCCTAATGCTCTGTCTTTTCAATACATGCCATGTTGCTGATCATTCAGTGAAATATTCAGAATAAAGGTTCTTCTTTTGAAATATAATTAATCAGACTACCTAAATATTAGGCAGACCATCTATAATTAGGCAGACCGTTTAACACACTGGGACGTGTTCGTGGATGGAAGGGGAAAGTCGTAAATATGTGACACATGTGCCATAATCCATGGATTTCCTAAGCAAAAATAACTGGTGGCCACTCTAAGTAGAACCAATGTGTCATTTCAAAAGATGCCGAAAATAAAAATAACCTCGTGTTTCCATCAAATAAGGCCATCCACTTAACAGCCAGAAATAAAAATCTTTTCAAAAGCTCTTCATCCTATTGCTCAGAGTTAATACAATTATTAATTCATTGATAAATGTAGTCAGCAAAAAAATTATATTGGTTGTCTTTTGTTTTTCAAGACAAGGTTTTGCTCTGTCACCCAGGCTGGAGTGCAATGGCACAATCTCAGCTCACTGAAACCTCCAGCTCCCGGGTTCAAGTGACTCTCCTGCCTCAGCCTCCTGAGTAGCTGGGATTACAGGCGCCCACCAACATGCCCAGCTAACTTTTTTTTGTATTTTTCGTAGAGACAGGGTTTCACCATGTTGGCCAGGCTGGTCTCGAACTCCTGACCTCAAGTGATCCACCTGCCTCGGCCTCCCAAAGTGCTGGAATTACACCAGACCTTGATTGTCTCTTAAGTTCCAGTACTGCCAAGCACTGGCCATTCTTTCAATGAATGCTTATAATGTGTCATTTAAGTCACCTGTCCTATGTCATCTGAGAGACCAAAGAGAGATGCCCTTTTATCAACAAAGAGGGATCCTAAAATTAGGGAAACAAAAGTTACCTATGGACGAAGGGTTCAGGCTCTGGTAGGCAAGGCGAATTTCTAAATTCCCATGGCTCAACTCCCTAAGATAAGAGCTATCAGGCAAATCATCCAACCCCTTCTAACTCTGATTTTCCATCCAGATCACTACAACTCTGACTGGACAGAGGACTGGCCCCACAAACCTTCTTTTCCAATAAGCAACTGCAGACCTTACCATCAGTTTCAGCAGCTTGCAGAGGCTGTACACAAATTGTCTTTGTGTCCTATTGTTCACTTTTTGACGTAAAGAGCTTAATTCTACCTTATCACCATCATAACCATCATCATCATCATCAACATCACCATCACCATTGTCATCATCATCATCACCACCACCACCATTTTAAATGCTAAAACTTCACACCAAAGTGAACATGGGATGTATGTTACATATATGTCTACCCAATCTGCATGAGCTTGGCTCCTCTCATAAATATGGATAGCTTTCCTCCCAAGGCTGCTGAATATGTGTGACTCTATCGTGTAATATGGACCCTATGAGGCATAAAACCCAACATGCCCTTCCCCTCTTCAAAAAGAGAGCATCTCCAGTCCACCCCAGAAACTATCTCTTCCCAGTTCGTAAACCAATCATCACCAATAAAGCTCTTTTTTTGACTATTTAGCCATCCTTGTGTGTTTTGAATGCCATGTAGGAATCTTTTTTTTTTTTTTAACTTTGACACAGGGTCTTCCTCTGTTGTCCAGGCCTGAGTACAGTGAAGTGATCACAGCTCACTGCAACCTTGACCTCCTGGGCTCAAGCAATCCTCCTACTTCAGCCTGCTAAGTAGCTGGGACCACAGTCACATGCCACCACACCTGGCTAATATATATATGTATATTTTGTAGAGATGGGGTCTCAGTATGTTGCCCAAGCTGCTCTCAAACTTCTGGGCCTAAGTGATTCTCCCACTTCAGCCTCCCAAAGTGCTGGTGTTACAGACATGAGCCACTATGTCTGGTCTGTAGGAGCTTTTGAAGGGACAAAGTTTGAGCCCAAACATATTTAAGGAGGAAAATTAAATGAATCGTGCATGAGCCCTCATTTTTTGTTTGGGATACTAACGTGTTGGAAATCATCATCCCTTAAGAAATATAGAAGGAAGAATATTATGGAATTTGGATAAATAATAAGTCTTCCTCTTATAATTTTGGAATCCTTTCACTAATCTTAGATTCGTTTTGGATAGGCATATTAAATATATTTATTTATGTGATATCCAAATGTATATGTGTGAGATTACAGTTACGTTTATTAAAGACACTTTAATATCTTGGCCTGGCATAGTAGCTCAGGCATATAATCCCAGCACTTTGGGAGGCTGAGGCAGGTGGATCACTTGAGGTCAGGAATTTGAGACCAGCCTGACCAACATGGTGAAACCCGTTTCTACTAGAAATACAAAAATTAGCCAGGCATGATTAGTGTGCACCTGTAATCCCAGTTACTCAGGAGGCTGAGGCAGGAGAATCACTTGAACCTGGGAGGCAGAGGTTGTTGTGAGCAGAGATCACAGCACCACATTCCAACCTGGGCAACAGAACAAGACTCTGTCTCAAAAAAAATTTAATATGTTTATATTTATTAAATATATTTATTTACTATATTAATACATTTAATATAAATATATTTACTATATTAATACATTTAATATAAATATATTTATTTTATATGGAGTGATATTAATTTATAATATATTAATATATTATATTAATGTAAATCAGTCTATAATTTATATAATATATTAATATGTTATATAATATATTAATATATTAATATGTTGTATAATATATTAATATATTATATAGAATATTAATATGACTAATATAGTAATATATGATAGTAATATAAATAAAATATTTAATGTAATATATTAAATAAATATATTTAATATATTTATCAAGTTGTATTAGGGTCCAGAACTTAGCATAGAATTCTGATCTAGTGATTGATTTGCAATGACTGAGTAGAGGGGATTGCAGACAAGCGTTTGGATCAAAGAACCCAATGTTTTGGTTCTGTAGCTTTCAAAGGGTGGATAATTGTCTTGAGAATCATTATCTTCCTTCTTTTTTGTGACTTTTAATTAGCGTGCATGTTGAAGGAGTGAGGTAGGGTTAGAAAGCTTTCATAAAGACTAAGGACACACATCTTACCTTTATCTTATATTTTAAGACATATCCCAAGCAACTATTCAACATGTTCAAGTTTTACTCTCCAATAAATATACTTGGTATTAAAGAAAGGTAAAAACAGATTTCTTCTGGCACTTTTCAGAAGCCTCCATGACATGGCGTCCAGCTCCCTGAATCTATGCCGATGATATGCCTTTAGGGAACAGGCCAATACTCCCTCCTCTTGGCTACCCAAAAAATGACTCCAGTGTACATTTCTGCCTATTTTTTTCAAGACACAAACTAATTAAAGGGGCATGGTGTTTTGTTCCTCTTCTTCCCTTTCAAAGCAGAGATCAGCTATTCAGGGTAGTTTTCCAGGTTACAACCTGAAGGAAAATATTCCCCAACTCTGCCAAATCACTTACTTCACTATTCTTGGTTTATGAATCAAATTGTCATTAATTAATGAACACCAACACCTCCCCATGAACCCCTTTCAGATAGAGTAGGAGTGTATTTAATTGAAGATCAGTAACTTGGCCAAACAAGAGTGCCACCTAAGCTGAACAGAGCCAGCCATTCTGGTTTCCCTTGAGGTATCTTTTATGAGCTATACTACAGTCAGTCATCTGGATCCTTGCTATCTCTTAGAAATCCCCCGAGAATGGATGGGCACGGTGGCTCACGTCTGTAATCCCAGCACTTTGGGAGGCAGAGGCAGGTGGATCACTTGAGGTCAGAAGTTTGAGACTCCTGGACAACAAGGCAAAATGCCATCTCTGCTAAAAATACAAAAATTAGCCAGGCACAGTGGTGCACACCTGTGGTCCCAGCTACTTGGGGGACTGAGGCATGAGAATCACTTGAGCCTGGGAGGCAGAGGTTTCAGTGAGCTGAGATCACACCACTGCACTCCAGCCTGGGCAACAGAGCAAGACTCCATATTAGTCTGTTCTCATGCTGGTAATAAAGATACACCTGAGACTATAAAGATATACCTGAGACTGGGTAATTTATAAAGGAAAGAGGTTTAATGGACTCACAGTTCCATGTGTCTGGGGAGGCCTCACAATCATGGTGGAAGGCAAGGAGGAGCAAAGGCATGTTTTACATGGTGGCAGGCAAGAGAGCTTGTGCAGGGAAACTCCCACTTATAAATCCATCAGGTCTCATGAGACTCATTCACGACCATGAGAACAGTATGGGGGAAACCACCCCCATGATTTAATTATCTCCACCTGGCCCCACTCTTGACACATGGGGATTTACAATTCAAGGTGAGATTTGGGTGGGCACACAGACAAACCATATCACCTGGATTCATCTCTGCTCAAATAAAAGTCAGGAATGTGTGTGTGTGTGTGTGTGTGTGTGTATTTTCATAAATGGGTATTTAATATGTATATATATATATTTAATATATATGTAAATGTGTTTTAAATATATATTTTTTAATAAATTGGTTTTTAATTCAAAAAAATATAAACATTACAAATGACATTGTTGATCTATTTGATCTGAGATGGGGGCTCCTTTGCTAGAGTAGTTTCCTTCTATTCTTTGTCAAAACGTTACCTTCATAAGGCACCATGACTTATTCTCTAGTACTAACTAAAATTGTTCATAGCTTTGTAAACAACAAAGCTACAGGCAGAATAGGTATGGTCACCAAGCCCACAAGGTTCTTAGATCTCATAGCTACTGAACTTTAGGAAAATCCTCATGGGTAGTTACCATAGCCAGTTTCAACTCCTTAACAGGTGACACATCACCTACATCTGAAAAGAGCAGTCTGCCAAGGGAGTTAAGCAAAGATAAGGAAAGTTTATAATAAATGGCTCAATTTATTCTACAGGGAAGACCTTAAAAATATAATGCAAAATCTGATTTTGTCCTGGATGTGTTTGTAAGTTGGACACAACATTCCTACATAAGTAGGAAAGAAAAAATACCTCAATTTCTTTATTATTTCACACATTTCAATAACATATTCTATCTGATTAAATCCTTACAGCAATGAGATTTTATAATCTTATAATTACAATCACTATCACTACCACTACCATATTATGACTATCATCATTATCATTGTCTTCATCATCACCACCATCATCACCATCACCATTATCATCATCACCATCATCATCACCATCACCACTATCATTATCAACATCATCATCATCATCATCATCACCATCATCCAACACCACCATCATCCATCACCATCATCCTCATCACCACCATCATTATTATTATCATCACCACCATCAATACAATCATCATCATTACCATCATCACCACTATCATCATCATCATCTTTGTCATCATTATCATAATCATCACCACCATCACCATCACTATTATCATCACCATCATCATCACCATTATCACCATCATCATCGTCATCATTCCACCACCATCATCATCATCCCAATAATTATCAGCATCATCAGCATCATCCCCATCATCATCACCATCACTATCATCATCACCATCACCATCATCCCCACCTACATCACCATCATTATCATCATCACCGTCGCCATCACTATCATCATTGCTATCATCAACACTATCATCATCATCCCTCACAATGTCTTGCATGATGATCCAGAGATTTCCTTCATATTAAGAGACACAATGTCTGTGGTCAGCAGAATAATGGCCCTCCAAAGGTGGCTATCATGAAACCTGTGAATATTTGACTTTATCTGGCAAACAGGACATTGTAAATGTGATTAAGGACTTTGAGATGGGGTGTTTCATCCAGATAGACCAAATGTCATTACATGAGTTTTTCAAGGTGAAAATATGCAGTTAAGGAGGACTCCTAGTTATATGACCTGAGAAGGATGAATGCACCATTAATGGATTTTAGGAGAAAGAGGGGACCACTTGCCCAGAAAGGTTGGCAGGCTCTAGAATCTGGGGATAACTTAACGGACAGCTGGCAAGAAATTTGGGTGTTAATCTGCCAACAACTTGAATTAACTTAAAAACAAATTCTTTGCAAGAGCTTCTGGAAAAGAACACAGCCTCCCAAGACATTGATTTTTGCCCAGAGAAACTTGTGTTGGATTTGTGATCTACAGAACTGCCAGATTCTAAATGGATCACCTTTTGAGCAACTAAATTAGTGGCATTTTTTACAGCAGCAATAGGGAAAATGTAATAGCCCGGAAGGAGAACACTTAAGTATGAAAGTATTAAAAATATTCTACGTAGCTGGGGAAAAATTCAGTTAGACATGGCAGGGAAAAGATAGGTAGTCTGTATTTAATTGAAAGGTACTAATGAACAAAGACAATGAATTAAATAAAGAGGTACACTCTTAATTGAACACTTGTTGGTGTAGCATCCTGTCAGGATGCTGAGAAAATGAAGAAGTACTGGTATCCTAGTGGTCAGTCCTAGCTTGTAGCTCTGAGCCTGATTTCAAGCATTCTCCAGGACACTGAGAAGAACCAAAGAAAACGCAACACGTTATTTTGGGTAAAAACCCACAAAAAAGTGAAACATTTTGTTCAACAATGAGAAAATAATTAAAAAATTCAGAAACATTTTCTTCAAAGACAAAAAAGTAATTAAAATGAAAACAAAAGTATTGGAAAGATTTTGTGGTGGTGACGAGGGATGGATGAAATATTAATAAAAACAGTGCAGTGGTGATGATCTGTGAAACAGGCAATATGTGCTTGGGGAATAATTTATTACTTGATGGTACTGCTGGTGGCTTCATTCTTCAACTCCTCTAGTTACACATTGGGACTTTTGTTGTATATAAATTTATATATACAATAAAGCAAAGAGTTGATAAATGATTAGGAGCCTATTTTCAACATGACACCATAGACATAACAACCATCTACTTGCAACATATGTAACAGAGAGTTGATACAGATGCAATAGACACACAGAGAGAAACATCTATGTTTTTTTATAGCAAATACACATTTCTATAGAAAATTATGCAAAATACATGATATTTTTCAGAGAACACAGAATCATGAATAAATAAAATTTACAATTAGAAAATTACAAATTAAAATAAAAGTAATTTTAATTATACATGCCAGTTTGTCAAATATTAATATCACAGAACCCTGGAAGTTGGTAAACTTATGCGGAGTAGGCACTCCTCAATTACTTTTGATGGAGTATGAGTTTTTATAATAATAATAATAATAATAATAATAAAAACCTTGGCTGGGTGTCAGGGCTCATGACTGTATTCCCAGCACTTTGGGAGGCCAAAGCAGGAGGATTGCTTGAGGCCAAGGAGTTTGAGACCAACCTGGGCAACACAGGGAGACCCTATCTCTACAAAAACTTTTAAAAAATTAGTCAAGCATGGTGGCAAGGGCCTGTAGTCTTAGCTACTCAAGAGGTTGAGCTGGGAGGATCACTTGAGCCCAGAGTTCAAGACCAGCCTTGGCAACATGAGGAGACACCGTCAAAGAAAAAAATGAAAATAAAAAGAGGACCAGGCACAGTGACTCAACCCTTTAATCCCATCACTTAGGGAGGCTGAGGCGAGAGGACGGCTTGAGCCCAGGAGTTTGCAATCAGGCTGGGCAACAAAGGGAGACCTCATCTCTACAAAAAATTCTTAAAAGTAGCCGAGTGTGATGGCACATGCCTGTATTCCCAGCTACACAGGAGCCTGAGGTGGGAGGATGGCTTGGGTACTGGAAGTCGAGGCTGCAATGAGCCATGTTCGCACCACTGCACTCCAGCCTGGGTGACAGAGCGAGATCTTGTCTCAAAAACAAAACAAAACAAAACAAAACAAAACAAAACAAAACAAAACAACACCTCATTATCTATTAGGTTGAAAATGAACACAACACCCGCCTCCCCCCCCCACCAATCCTCTATTTCTGCTTTTAATATATTTATTCATTCTGTCTAGCATATGCCCTCAAGGAGGGGTTGGCCAGGATATTTATTGTAGCATTGCATGTAAAAAAGGAAACAAAACAAAAAATATCACACAGACACGCACGCGCGCGCACACACACACACACACACGACCCAAATGTCCATCAATGTCAAAGGGTTACACTGCATTATATACTGTCATAATAGAATTAATGGATGTTTAAAAAATATAAACTATATCTACCTGAATCAATGTGAATATTTCTCAAAAATCCGTAAGTTAAAATCTATGCATAAGAGAATGCATTATTTATAGATTCTAATATAAAATCTACTAAAATTTTTATGGCTATACTCATATTTAGTACAATTATAAAAATGCTGGGTTGTACATATTGGATATAATGATTGCTTCTTGGAGAGGAATGGCAGAAAGAGATCTTTTAAGTATCCAATGAGGAATGGTTTCACTTTTAAAAAGCCACCCAAAGAGGCAACCATGAAACAGTAAAATGTCGCATATATATGTGAAACCCTTATATTCCTCTGATGGTCTGTAAGCTGTGAGATACACTTGTGCCTGTGGATATGAAAAGATGCTTAAAATTGGCCAAGTGCGGTGGCTCACGCCTGTAATCCCAGCACTTTGGGAGGACTAGGTAGGCACATCAGTTGAGGTCAGGAGTTCGAGACCAGCCTGGCCAACATGGCGAAAACCCATCTCTACTAAAAATACAAAAATTTTCAGTAGAGCGGGTGTGGTGGTGGGTGCCTGTACTCCCAACTACTCAGGTGGCTGAGGCAGGAGAATCACTTGAACCCCGGGAGGTGGAGGTTGCGGTATGCCAAGATCATGCCATTACACTTCAGCCTGGGCAACAGAGCAAAACACCACCTCAAAAAAAAAAAAAAAAAAAAAAAAAAAAAAAAAAAAAGAAAAGTGCTTAAAATCACTAGTTATTAAGAATGCAAATTAAATCCTCAATAAAATGCAAATATCACTTGTGTGAACTGCTTTTAAAAGTTCCCAGAAGTTGGTTATGTGCCTGGTAGGAAGACTGAAAGGTGAGTGGATAATTGAAATGCCAAATGTTGAGTTTCCTCTCCAAGGGAGCCCAGACTCTTGAGAGCATGGTATTGTGTGTCATTGTTCTATTTTGCTGCCACCACCTAAGGCGTGAGGCCTTTGCTCATGCTCATCTATTTCCTAAATTGTTGTAGGGACTGGCTGCCGAGGAGTTGGGTAAGAAGCTGAGAAATTGTTTTAGTCACATTTACTTACAGATGAGCTTCGGAATTAATCATCTTGAGCTGTCCATAGCTTCTTTTACATTATGTATATATTGTATATATGTATGCTTTTTTTTGAGACAGAGTCTTGCTCTGCCACCCAGGCTGGAGTGCAGTGGTGGAATCATAGCTCACCACAGCCTCCAACTTGCAGGCTCAAGCAATCATCCTGCCTCAGTCTTCCAAGGAGCTGGGATTACAGGCACGCACCACCATGCCCATCTAATGATTTTTTATTTTTTATTTTTATTTATTTATTTTTTTGTGGAGGCAGAGTCTCCCTATGTCGCCCAGCTAGTGTCAAACTTTTGGGCTCAAACAATCCTCCCTCCTCAGCCTCCCAAACCACTGGGATGACAGGCCTGAGCTACTGCACCCAGGCCATAGCATCTTCATATTCCCTGTTTTTTCTTCCTCTGCAAGCTGTGCCAGAGTTGCTTGGTCTCAGTATTTCAATTAAACAGGAAATAAACATCCTCCCTTAGATCTCTCATAGAAGCCACTTACTTCCAGTCTGCTTTATACCAGAGCTCCACATTGCCTACTGCATGGTGAAGCATGCACTGTGTGGTGCAAAGCCTCTTGGGTTTGAAGGGCTGAAAGGCAGGATGTGCACCTCTTTGGGAGCAGGTGGAAGGTTGCACTCATTCTGCTGCACAGCTTCACGATTTTCCCCTTATGCCTAGCAACTGGAATATAGTAGAGACTCAATAAATATTTGACGAAAGAATGAATGAAAGCCAAATTTAGATGAAAGCCTGTGCATTTCTAATGACATCTGTCCTTATGGGATACAATTTTATTCAGCTGCACTGAATTGCTGGAGCAAAGGAGGCTGTAGGCAAGAAACCTTTATAACAACTTGGCAGCAAGAACACGTAGCAACCCCAACAACAAAATATATGTTATCTGTAATATGTTCTGGACTTCCCTCCCTAAATATAGGTTTACTCCACATGAAAATGAGTATCAAATTGTTACACTTAGCACTTTCTATATCTACAGCAGGAGAGGGTAAAGTTGGTCGTGTCATGGATTAAAAGATAAATATATGAAAACTTGTTTTTTATCTTCTGCATGACAGCAAGTTGCAAATATGTGGACACACACATGTGCACGCACACACACACACACACACACAGACTCCATACTTCAGGGAAGAAGGCAACAGGTAGTTACAGCAAAATGAAAATATATCTTTATTTTATTTTATCTTTTGAGACAGAGTCTCACTCTGTTGCCCAGGCTGGAGTACAGTGGCCCAATCTCAGCTCACTGCAACCTCCGCCTCCCGGGTTCAAGTGATTCTCATGCCTCAGCTTCTGGAGTAGCTGGGATTACAAGCGCATGCCACCATGCCCGGCTAATTTTTTAAATTTATAGTAGAGATTGGATTTCACCATATTGGCCGGGCTGGTCTCGAACTCCTGACCTCAACTGATCTGCCTGCCTTAGCCTCCCAAAGTGCTAGGACTACAGGCATGAGCCACTAAGCTCAGCCTAAAATATATCTTTAGAAATACAGGGATTGACACACTCACTGGGATAAGCACAATTTAAAAAAATAGAAAATAACAAGTGTTGGCCAGGATGTGGGGAAATTGAAAGCCTTGTTTGTTTTTGTTTGTTTGTTTTGTTTTGTTTACTTTTTTTATTATTATTCTTTAAGTTCTAGGGTACATGTGCACAATGTGCAGGTTTGTTACACATGTATACATGTGCCATGTTGGTGTGCTGCACCCATTAACTCATCATTTACATTAGGTATCTCCTAATGCTGTCCCTCCCCCCTCCCCCCACCCCACGACAGGCCCCGGTGTGTGATGTTCCCCTTCCTGTGTCCATGTGTTCTCATTGTTTAATTCCCACCTATGAGTGAGAACATGTGGTGTTTGGTTTTTTGTACTTGCGATACTTTGCTCAGAATGATGGTTTCCAGCTTCATCCATATCCCTACAAAGGACATGAACTCATCCTATTTTATGGCTGCATAGTATTCCATGGTGTACATGTGCCACATTTTCTTAATCCAATCTATCATTGATGGACATTTGGGTTGGTTCCAAGTCTTTGCTATTGTGAATAGTGCCGCAATAAGCATACATGTGCATGTACTATTGGTGGGATTGTAAAATGGTAAAGCTGCTGTGAAAAACAACATGATGGTCCCTAAAAAATATAAAAACAGAACTACCCTATGATTCTGCGACACCACTTCTGGGTAAATATCCAAAATGATTGAAAGCAAGGTCTCCAAGAGATATTTGTTCCCATGTTCATAGCAGCATTATTCATAGCAGTGAAAGGGTGGAAGCAAACTAAGTGTCCATTGTGGATGAATGGATAAACAAAGTATAGCATATACATACAAGGGTTATTATTCAGCCATAGAAGGAAGGAAATCCTAACACAGGCTACAACATGGAGGAACCTTGAGGACATTATCCTCAGTGAAATAAGCCGGGCACAAAATGACAAATACTGTTTAATTCAACTTCTGTGAGGTGGCAAGAGTAGTCAAATTTATGGAGACAGAAAGAAGAATGGTTCCCAGACCAAACTGAGGGTCGGGCTGCTTGTTCTTGTGGCCCAATAATGAGATGCAGATGAACTGGGGAGGAAGAGAGTTTTTGTTTCTGCAACCACTTACAGGGAGAAGGCCTGGAAATGATCACCAGACCAACTCAAAGTTACAAAGTCTTCCAGAGCTTCGATACCTTCTAATCTATACGTCTACGTGTAAGTGTGCATTCATCTAAAGACATAAGTGATTAACTTCTCATCTATAACTAAGGTCTCAGTCCTGAAAACCTTCCTCTGGGGCCTCAGTAAATTGACTTAATCTAAATGGATCCAGGTGCTGGGGTGATTGCCCTTATTTGTCTCCCGCTAAATCGTGGAGGTTTGGGGAGTTCCTTTAGTCCCAGATAAAGCTTGTTTGTGGAGGTCTGGGGAGTTCCTTCAGACCCTCAGTAAAACTTGTTTAATCCTAAACAGGTCCTGTTAAGAGTCTCTTCATTATCTTGTCACGCTTCAAGGCCCAGGAGAGGCCTGGGCAGAACTCTTGGTGGGCTTTTGTTACATTCCAGCCTTTGCATAAGGACACTGGATCTTTCAGCTTTTAATATTTAACTTCACCACTCGGTCAGTGCTGAAACGGTTGTTACAGAGGCCTGCATTTGTGAGACCTGGCCTGCCACAGAATGGTGGTTGCCAGGGGCTGGGGAAGGGAGAAATAGTGAGTGAGTGTTTAATGGGGCAGAGCTTTAGTTTGGGTAGAAGAAACTATTCTGAGGATGAATTGTCATGATGCTTCCACAACACGAAGAATGTATTTCATACCACTTAAGTGTACACTAACAAATGAATACGATGGTATGTTATGTGTATTTTCTTATCATATACATTTGGAAAAAATTTATAGTACAGACCTTCACAATAACAGGTCATGGAAAGTCAGCCCTAAAATAAATTACTTTGTAAAGTAAATTTTTAAATTAAAATTAATTTTTAATTTAAAATTTTTAATTAAAAAATGAAAGGGCTGAATATATGATACTGAAAACATGTGTTTTCACCAAAGTCCGATTTTGTTCAGCATAAGAATTAAAAGTATAAAAATATATAAATATCAAAGTATATAAGTATAAAAGTGTATGCAATAAGCATATCATCTCTAAAACAGGAGGGTAACCAACCTACTGTAAAAACAAAACAAATCCAGAAACAGCAACTACAGCAACAATAGTGTGCAAAATAGAAGAGGCAGAACAAAGATTATAAAGGAATTTCTATTTGTTCAGAAGCAGTTTCAGAAAAAAGATTGCCAATTTTATGGTGGGGGAAATTGGGTTGAAGAATATAAGTGACCACTTGATTTGTGAATATTTGTAGGGACATATATGGGCTGCCGGTTGTTATGAGTGTGTTTATTTATGATCGCTGGTCACCTCGTTTCATCGCATCTTTCTTCATGTTCGCATTTAGAGCTTGGCTTCTCACAGCTCTGTTATGTCTCTATACCTAACACAGGAGAGGCAATGTGATCAGTGCTGTTATGATTCTGTGCTGAGGAGTGCCATCTGAACAGAGCCTTCCCATGTAGGGATATGACACAAGTCAGTCTAGTTCCACTCCTTTTTCATTGAGAAGAGTTACATTTAATTAGTGGTTGTTTCTTTTGTTTTTTTTTTTTTTTGAGATGGAATTTTGCTCTTGTCACCCAGGCTGGAGTGCAATCGTGCGATCTCAGCTCACTGCAGCCTCTGCCTCCCGGGTTCAAGCGATTCTCCTGCCTCAGCCTCCCTAGAGGCTGGGATTACAGGCACCTGCCACCACGCCCAGCTAATTTTTTGTATTTTTAGTAGAGACGGGGTTTCACTATGTTGGCCAGGCTGGTCTCGAACTCCTGACCTCAGGCCATCCACCCGCCTCAGCCTCCCAAAGTGCTGGGATTACAGGCGGGGGCCACCGCGCCCGGCTAGTGGTTGTTTCTATATTGCTCCTAGGTTTTGTTTTCTTTTGGTGATAATCGTTCAAACTTAACCTACTGAGAAGAAAGACTTTAAAGTTCTGAAAAGTGATGTCAATGTAGTGCAGCTGGGAGGAGTACAGGCACTGGTCTCCAAATTCTGACTCCACTCTAACAATCCTATACTTATGTGAACTCTATACAGATTAAGCTACATACAGTAATAGTGCCCACTTCCAGGAGTGATCATGGCAATTAAAGGGAAACATGCATGCAAAGTGTGTCCCAAAGAGCCTACCGTGAAGGAAGAACACATCCACACCGTAGCCGCTTCACCTTTCTGAACAGGTCATGTGATATTTCATGTAGATGTGCAAACACTTGAATATTTTTTCTTGTACTTTCAAAGTATCTTCAGTTGACAATGAGCTAATTCTAGTATAACCATGTGTGTGTGTGTGTGTGTGTCTATATCAGCATTGTAAACACATGAACAACTATTAGTGATAATGCTGCAGATAGTTCTTTTTCAGTCTTACAAAATATACAGAATATCAACTATCAATTCCACATCTTCTCTACTTTCCAAGCCTTCTTCATCTCATTGCAATCTAACCCTTTCCTAAAGGGCAACCAACAACATAGATTTGGTGTGGATTCTTCCCATTCAGGTATTACAGTTTTATAATAAAGCTGTATATCCCCAAGTGATGCAGACCTTACAAACTTTATATAAACGATATACTATGGGTATGGGGCGATTTTGCAACCTTTTACTCAACGTGTTTTACATCTATCAGTGTTACTATAGTATATATTGTCCATTATTTCAACTGCTGGATTTTATTGCATTGCATTGCACATTCTGCTCTGGGTGAAAATTTTGATTGCTTTTACTCTTTGTAATATATCAACACAGTTGTCATGAATGAACCTCATCTTATTTATCCACTTGGCACACCATGAGTAAGACTGTCTTTAGGTTACATGCCTAGAACCAAAATTGCAGACTGTTATGATATGCGTTATCCATTTCCAATGTTAGTAGAGGCGTGCGTGTTTTAAATAATTTTCACTTCCATTGGCAGGTTGTAAGTGATCCCCTTGATGTTAACAATTTTTGGTGCTATTACCACAGAGGTCATACTTTGTCCTTCTCAGGGCATCTCATTGCTACAGTTTTAACCCTTGATTACTTGATTAAGTTGCTTATTGGGTTTCTTCTCTTTGTTAAGTATACATAATTAGACAATGTTAATCTCTTCTTTCCACTAAGTATTATAACACTCTATAAATTGAGATTTATAGAATCACAGGCAAATGTCTCTTCCCTTCATTTCATTTTATAGCAATCATCATTCTTCACAGTAAAAATTGTTGTGATGTATCTCCACACAGAAATGAGAGAAATTTATTAAGTCTCAGAGCACTTCAAAGATAGGAATGGCTAGTTCCTACCTATAATGTTTTCTGAGTTCAGCAAAGTCACCACAACATGAGCAAATGAAAAATGTGAAGAAATTCCGCTGAACACTCTGTGACCTTGGTTAGCACATGCTCCTCTTAATTTTGTGCTTTAATTCACTATCCAAACATCTCTATTTGTGATGTTTCTTTCCAATATGGCTGTTAAAAACAAAAGCAAATTCAAAGGTTTTCTTACTTTAATTATTTGTTATATCTGCTCTTTTTTCTGTGCCTTTAGTACATATTATTCCTTTGATATCTTAAGGTGATATAATTATTATTTTTGTTATTTTTACTTTTAAGGAGAAAATAAAATACTTAATTACATACCCATTTTTTTCCTACTTACAGGACCTTGTCAAAGATTCCGGCTTGAGCACTGTTGAGCACTGTTTTTTTAATGCAGTAATGTGATCTTTATCAAAAACACTTGAAAACACGTCCACTAAAATTCCTGCTCTTGGTGGATATTGGAGATGTGTAAAGAGTCCAGTGTTTAGGAACTTAACTCTGACCAGGATAAAGTGAATGTTGGAGAGTGAATACAAATGAGAGTTAGACAGAAGTTTATTTTTTAAAAAAATCCTAACAAAAGAGAGCATCATTACTAGAATGTATCCAATCTTAAAATATTTACAAGCATAATTAAAGGTATGCACTCATTATTATGTGACATATTGTGCAATAGGGAATTGAAGGCTGTGAGTTAGAGTAAGGTCACAAGGAAGCCAGTTTATTTGCAAATGGGAATTTGAGAGTATGACCCTATAACTAAGGAAGGGATGGGGCTGATGGAGTGAAGAGTGAAGACAGATGAGCAAATTCAACTTCTTAGAGGCCCTATTTCTGCCCTGCTAGCCTGTTATGCCTTTAAAATAGCATGTCTATTTAGATTTACCCTTTCCTGTTTTCTACGCCTATTTAATAGAGGAGGTTGGGGGGATCTTCTAAACTGCTTATCACCTGGGAATTAGCTCAGATGTCTGATACCTTCAGGCCTTAAATATATAATTAAATCAGTGCACTTTTACACTGCTGGTGGGAATGTAAACTAGTACAGCCACTATGGAAAACAGTGTGGAGATTCCTTAAAGAACTAAAAGGAGAACTACCATTTGATTCAGCAATCCCACTCCTGGGTATCTACCCAGAGGAAAAGAAGGCATTATACGAAAAAGAAACTTGCACATGCATGTTTATAGCAGCACAGTTCACAATAGCAAAAATATAAAACCAGCCCAAATGCCCGTCATAGAAAGAAAATTTGGTATCTATATATATATATACATACACACACACATATATATAATATATGCCATGGATAAAGAAAATGTAGTGTATATATATACCATGGAATACTACTCAGCCATAAAAGGAATGAAATAATGGCATTTGCAGCAACTTGGATGGAACTGGAGATGATTATTCTAAGTGAAGTTACTCAGGAATGGAAAACCAAATACCATATGTTCTCACAAGTGGGAGCTAAGCTATAAGGATGCAAAGACGTAAGAGTGACACAATGGGCCAGGTGCAGTGGCTTACACCTGTAATCCCAGCATTTTGGGAGGCCTCGGCGGGTGGATCACCTCAGGTCAGGAGTTCGAGACCAGCCTGCCCAACATGGCGAAAACCCGTCTCTAATAAAAAGTACAAAAATTAGCTGGGCATGGTGGCGGGTGCCTGTAATCCCAGCTATTCGGGAGGTTGAGGCAGGAGAATCGCTTGAACCTGGTAGGTGGAGGTTGCAGTGAGCTGAGATTGTGCCATTGCACTCCAGCCTGGGTGAAAGAGCAAGACTCCGTCTCAAAACAAACAAAAAATGACAGAGTGAACTCTGGGGACTCGGGGGAAGGGTGGGAGGGGGGTGAGGGATAAAAAAAAAACTACACATTGGGTTCAGTGTACACTGTTTGGTTTATGGGTGCACCGAAACCTCAGAAATCACTACTCAAGAACTTATCCGTGTAACCAAACACCACCTGTTTCCCTAAAACTATTAAAATAATAATAAAAAAAAGTGCCATTGAACAGGGACAATGCCACAAGGCTGTGAATCATATAATATGCAAGTTTCAGAAGTCCATGTGTCTCTCTAATACTCATGCCGTGACTAAATTGGGAGAGAAGAGAGGGAATCATAGACTCCAGAAGTAATTGTTTCATTGCCTCTTTAAAGGACTGTACATGGCTGATGCTCAAACAGCTTATTCAATATCTCAAACATCTCTCTAAGTCTGCAACATATCAAGCGTGACTACTTAGCCATACAGTCGGCTCAGAAAACAAACCCCTGCCTTCTTAATCTAAAACCAATTGCAAATAATGGCCCTTCATTTCTGTTCTTCCTTGAAGCTCTTCTCCCTATTAAGTAACCTTAATTGCTCCCTTTTACTCTCGTTATCTGTGCTAAGTTGAGGTTTCTATTGCAGAAGTTAGAGACTTTTACTTGCACAGATCTAAGTACAATCACAGGCTGTGAAAATCTTCAAAGCAGGAAACTTGGTTTACTCATTTGTCTTAATTCAGTACAAGCCAATGATTCTTTCCAGTCATATGAACTCCATTGTTGTTCAAATTAGCATTATTAGCAATTATTTTCAACTAACATAGCACAGTTAGAATAGTCCTTAATTGTAAGAAGAAAATGACCCAGTTAGCAGTAACATTTAAAAAAGCACCATTTCAACATAATTCACCTTCTGGGCATTGGTAACCCTACTTCTCTGGCAGATAATCACTCCCATAGCACCCTTCCGTTCTTTTATTTTTGTGGTCAAAGTGACAATAGCATTCGTATTATCCCATGTTATTTTTGCACCATAAAAATTTAATTCAGAATTAAAGAGAACATAATCTCTATATGGAATAATATTTTTATGGGCAACTTAGGGGAAAAAAGACATGCATACATGCACATGTACATATATAAATATATGTTCATGTATAGATCCACGTACATGTATATATGCACGTACACATCTATATATAGGAATCACGAAATCACCTTTTAAAAAATATAAACATGAATTGATTCTCTGGAGAAACTCCTGCTTCCAAATCTTTTTCTCTATTCTGCCAATGCAAATAACCAAATACAATCCAACCTGTCCTCTTCTTTTTATTATTTTTATTTTTATTTCAATAGGTTTTTGGGGAACAGGTGGTGTTTGGTTACATAAATAAGTTATTTAGTGGTGATTTCTGAGATTTTGGTGCCCCTGCCACCTGAGAAGTGTACACTGTACCCGATGTTTATTCTTTTATCCCTCACCCCATCCCACCCTTTCCCCCAAGTCCCCGAAGTCCATTATTTTATTCTTATGCCTTTGCGTTCTCATAGCATAGCTCCCAATTATGAGTGAGAACACACATGTTTGATTATCCATTCCTGAGTTACTTCACTAAGAATAATGGTCTCCAGTTCCATCCAGGTTGCTGCAGATGCCGTTATTTCATTCCTTTTTATGGCTGTGTAGTATTCCATGGTATATACATATCACATTTTCTTTATTCACTTGTTGATTGATGGGCATTTGGGCTGGTTCCATATAATTGCAATTACGAATTGTGCTGCTATAAATATGTGTGTGCAAGTATTTTTTCCATATAATGACTTCTTTTCCTCTGGGTAGATACCCAGGAGTGGGATTACTGGATTAAATGGTAGATCTACTTTTAGTGATTTAAGGAAACTCCACACTGTTTTCCACAGTGATTGTAGTAGTTTATATTCCTACCAATTGTAAAAGTGTTCCTTTTTCACCACGTCCATGCCAACATCTATTGTGTTGTGATTTTGTGATTATGGCCATTCTTGCAGGAGTGAGGTGCTATCACATTGTGGTTTTGGTTCTCATTTGCCTGAGCGTTAGTGATGCTGCATGTTCTCCTCTTCTTCATGCAGGGCATATATTTAAATGTCTTCTTTCATTTTCTGTAACACATTTTTACTTTCTTTTTAGCAAGGTTGCATCAAATATAGCCCTCTACTTTTAAGGGGAAAAAAATGACCTGCAATTGTGAAAAATCTCAACCTATATGAAAGCTAAAAATTTGAACATATATTTCAAAGTTTTTTTTTAATCTTGGAACATATGACTAAGACAAACCACATTAACACATTAAATCTGATTCCTCCCTGAATTCCAAAAAGCAATTCTTACATTCTTATATTCTGTATATTCCATCACTTTTTTTTTTGCTGGAGTGAGATGCAGGAATTCAAGGAGAATCAAATACGAAGAGGGTGATTCAAAGGGACATGATGAATAAGATGCAGTGATAGCAATCATAGATTTCTGAAACTAGAAGAAACAATCATACTCATTTTATTTCTCCTTATTCTAATGGATTAGTAGTTTATTTGCAAACAGAAGCATTCTGCTTTGATAGTAAAGAATGATGCCAGGGTTGATGAGAGGCTGAACTGGAAAATGAGAAAAAACAACTTGCGGGTGACTCAAAACCTTCATAGTTTTAAAAAATCATTGTGTGTAAACTAAACTAAGGACGCGTGCCCAGGAGACAGGTCTATGCCTTTCTCTGAAGATGATTTTGAGGGCTCCATAATTAAAAGGGAAGGGGCAGGTTATTGAGAAGTACACAATTTTTATGTAAGGAGGGGTAGGGAAAAATAGTCATTCATGCCTTTGGCCTGGTGAATCTGCATTTTTTTTTTTTTTTTTTTTTTTTACATAAGATGACATAGACAAATGGAACAGAGCAAAAAATGCAGGGAATCTGCATTTTACATAAGTCTTAACATAGACAAAATGGGGCAGGGGAGCAATCAGATATGCATTTGTGTCGGGTGGGCCGGGGTGACTGCACCTGTAAAGATAAGCTATCATTGCCATGGTGAAATCTTCACAGAAACACCTTAGGGTAAAGATCTTGCAGCTCACTAGGAATTTCCTTGTGGGCAAAATACGGGGGAGGCATGCAGCTTTTCATCCTGTAGCCATCTTATTTAGGAACCAAAACGGGAGGCAGGTTTGCATGACCCAGTTTCTTTACTCCTATTGTCCAGATTGCAATTAACTTGTATCTATTGAGACATCAATAGATAATTTATATAGAGATTATAGCTTATATAGATCATAGATATAGGTAGATAATATATAGATAAGATGATTGACAGATAGATAAACAGATGATAGATAAATGATTTGAAGTATTTTTAATAACTCAAAATAATTTTTAAAGAGAGAAAGCCCTCTAAAGTAGTGTGTCCTGTGGCAAATTTACAACTAAATTCCTAGAAAACATACAAAGGAAAAAAAAATCTACCACAACCACAAAATGAAGTGTTTGCTTTATTGACTAGCAACAAATGAATTAAGTTGCCTGTGAGGCTGTCTCTTCAAAGATCTTAGAAAATAAAGCAGCATGGTGATTGTGAGGTTAACGTAAGTGAGGCCTTCTTCAATTCACTAAACATCTCAGTGAAACATTTGTGTTCCGTGTATCCTTGTAAGTAGACTTTTTACTTTCCTGTCCAAAGAAAAACAGCTATCTGCTGGATGTTTTATTGTAAATTGATTTATTTTCATGTCCTACCACAGTAAGTTATGTATGTTCTGCAGTTTGTCACCATCCAAAAATAGCTCATTTTAATTAAAACTATATATTATCTTGTTAACTTCCTGCATGAGAAGCCCTTCTTCATTTGCACATTGTGATAATTATATCCCACGCTTATTTCCGGTTACTACTTTTTTTTAATGTCATTGGTGATTTGCTACAGAGGAACGAATAAAGTGGACACGCCTGGGTTTGAGTTGCAGTTCTACCCTTAGTGATGGTATGAGCTTGAGTGGCAGCTTTGTTTCTCGATTCTGAAACAGAAAGTGTTGTATGTTTGGGTAAAGTTTCAGTGAAGTTCACTGATGGCTTTTCTGTCATTTTTAGCTTTTTTTGCTCTGAACTGACTTTGTCCATGGACTTCCCAGCATCTTCTTTTCTTTATTTGTTTATTTTTTCTGCATCTGTCCATCACTCCCTAGAATTATGGACTTTTAAAAAATAAAATTGTATTTTTTAGAGCAGCTTTAGGTTCACAGCAAAATTGAGCAAAAGCTACAGACATTTTCCATGTACCCCCTATCTCCACACATGCACAACCTCTTTCATGTTTGACATCAACCCACCATGGTGACACATTTGTTACCATTGAGGCACCTACACAGCATATCATTATCAACCTGTAACCAGGCAACTTAACTTCAAAATGCATTCTGAAGCATTTTTTTTCTCTTTCTCTTAGGTTTCAAGACGTAAACTGGAGGCAAATTGCAGAGCCTTTTTTCCTTAGCCTTAAAATAGACTCCATGTATCACTCTTCACCATATATACTTCCTTCTTTTTTATCTAACTGTATGCTAGTATCTGACTATGTGTCTTCATAGATGTTCCAGGGGCTAATCTTAAGACAGACACACCAAGCCTAGAAACCCAGCTGCAAAGTTCCAGAGATTACTTCAAGGTGGCTAGCCAACAACCCAGCCATTGTGGAGATGACATCAGCCCAAAGGCCAGGTGGACCGGGACCCAAGACAGCCACCAGCATAAGACACACAGACATTTTGTTCAGCCCGAGGTCCGGTGGACAGGGTCCCAAGACAGCCACCAGGACAAGACCCAAAGGCATTGTACTCAGCCCAATTCTTGAGTGCCTTTCTTAACAAGTTTTCCCTTTTTAAACCACTTCCTTCCCCCACCAAATTGAAGTGGTTACTTTGGATAGGCATCCAACCATTTCCCCTTCACTAGTTTTGGTTAATAAAGTCACTTTCTTTCTACCAGACCTTACTCCTGTTACTGGACTCTGTACGCAGTGAGCATCCAGACCTGTGTTCAGTTACAAACCAGTGTCCGTAGTTTACATTAGGGTTCACTCAGTGCTGTGCATGCTATGGGCTTGAACAAATGTATCATGCCACGTAGCCACCATTGCAGTATCATCCAAAAAAGCTGTGCTTATTGCTTTCCTAAAAGCATGAGGCTTCTGGAGTTCTGTTCTACAGGAAGACAGAAGAGAAATGGAATGAACCCTAAGATTCATTGCAGCATTATTCAAAATGGCCAAGATAGAAACGACCTCAGTGGCTGTCTACGGATGAATGGAGAAAGAAAAATGATATTAGGCAGCCATAAAAAAGAAAGAAATGCTGCCATCTTCAACAACATGCACGAACCTAGAGAACACTGGGCTAAGTAAAACAAGTCAGACACAGGAGGACATTTGGTATATTTTGTTTTAAAAATATACATATCTAGGCCAGGCATGGTGGCTCACGCCTGTAATACCAGCACTTTGGGAGGTGGAGGTGGATGGATCCAAGGTCAGGAGTTTGAGACCAGCCTGGCCAACATGGCAAAACCCCATCTCTACTAAAAACACAAAAATTAGCCCAGCATGGTGGCATTCACCTGTAGTCCAAGCTACTCGGGAGACTGAGGCAGGAGAATCGTCTGAATCCAGGAGGCGGAAGTTGCAGTGAGCCGAGATTGCAAATTATTTGCCTAATTATATGCCAATAAGAAAAAATTTCTTCCTTCCTTCTTTTTTCTTTCTTTCTTTTCTTTCTTTCTTTCCTTTCTTTCCTTCTCTTTCTTTCTTTCTCTTTCTTTTTCTTTCTTCTCTCTTTTTCTTTCTTTCTCTCTTTATTTCTCTCTTTCTTTCTTTCTCTCTTTCTTTCTTTCTCTCTTTCTTCTTTTCTTTTCTTTCTTTCTTTCTTTCTTTCTTTCTTTCTTTCTTTCTTTCTTTCTTTCTTTCTTTCTTTTTTTTTTGTTTGCAGAGGGAGTCTCGCTCTGTCGCCCAGGAAGCTCTACCTCCCGGGTTCATGCCATTCTCCCGCCTCAGCCTCTCGAGTAGCTGGGACTACAGGTGCCTGCCACCACACCCAGCTAATTTTTCTGTATTTGTAGTAGAGACGGGGTTTCACCTTGTTAGCCAGGATGGTCTTGATCTCCTGACCTCGTGATCCACTCACCTCGGCCTCCCAAAGTGCTGGAATTACAGGCGTGAGCCACCGCGCCGAGCCATTCTTTCTCTCTTTTCAGAGATAGAGTCGCCCAGGCTGGAGTGCAGTGGCGTTCAAACAGAGCTCACTGCAGCCTAGAAGTACTGAGCCCAACCAATCCTCCCACCTCAGCCTCTGAAGTATCTGGGACTACAGACGTGTACCACCACACCAGCTAATTGTTAATGTTTTGGTAGGGATGGGGTGCCTTTTGGTTGCCCAGGCTGGTGTCGAACTCCTGGGCTCGAGCGATCCACCTGCCTCAGCCTCCCAAAGTGCTGGGATTACAGTCATGAGCTACTGTGTCCAGCCCTGATTTTTTCTTTTAGAATAGAATATAGCTAATTATCTTTATAGTTGAGCTATTGTAATCCTTTCAAAAGTACCATTTGTATTTAAAGTTTTTAATCTAGTTTCAAAGTTACACTGACAGAAATAATAGAAATTCCCCAAGGAGTTAACTAGTATTTCTCTTTAAATAAAATTAAATTAGAAAACAAAATTCTTGGTAGCAGTTAAATATTTTATACAGATATCAATAAAATGTGAATTAGTTAAATCACTGAGCATTCACATCTTTCACTGAATACATTTACATCTCATATACCTTATTAATTGAAGAAAAAATGTACACTCATCTCAGATGTAAAAGAGAAAGTATTTGACAAACGTCTACCCACGTTCATGGTAAAAGCTCTCAGCAAATTAGCACCATAAGTAACCCTCCTATATATATGATAAAGAGACTGTATAATAAAAAAAGAACTTAAAATCATACCTCCTGGTGGATTACCTTTATGCATATACACAAGTAGAAAATCAAAATAAAAAATAATTGATTACAAGACTATAAAATTCGTAAAATTCTTGGGAATAAATCTAATGAAAACATGCAAATCTCTATATTAAAAAACTGTATAACCTTGATGGAGGATGTCAAAAAACTCGAATAAACACAGATAAGTCACATGTTTATGGACCGGAAGACTCAGCAGTGTAATAATTTCAAATATCTTAAAATTGATGTGTACTTGCAGCTGAATCAAATGAAAGTCAGGTTATCCTTTAAAAGCAGGCATTTTTGAGGGGAGAGAGGATCTAGAAGAGCTAAGACAAGTTTTGAAAGAGCGAAGTTAGAGGACTTTACCTAATTTTATGACTTACTTTAAAATTAGAGTGAACAAGCTGGGTGTGGCGGCATGTGCCTGTAGTCCCAGCTTCTCAGGAGGCTGAGGTGGGAGAAGCACTTGAGCCCAGGAATTGGAGTCCACCCTGGGCAACATAGCAAGACCTCATCTCTAAAATAACAATAATAAATTAGTGCAAGCAATAAAAGCATGGCATTTGCATAGAAAGTTTAGATATTGACCCACCTGCCTAAGTATGGTCTACTTATTTTCCACAAAGTCACCAAACAATCACTATCGAAAAACAAACGATTTTAAACAAGTAATGATAAAAAAAAAAAAGCTATACTTATGAGGAAATATCAATGGTTTGGGGATAGTAAATAGAAAAAGGCAATAGTTAAAGGTATTTGAGAGATACTAAAGTCTAACGATTACTATTTGGTATGGGAAAATTAGAGAATTTGACTGCCTGTGCAAAAGGTTGCAATGATTAAGGCAAGGAATTACATACTAGTACCTCATGATATGTGAAGCAATTGTCCTTATTACACAATTGGCAGTGTTGAGTATATATCTACAGAGAAAAATGTTTATTAAGAAATCCTCATCAACATGAATCAATGCCTTTTATTTTTCCCCCATTGAATTACTTGTGCGCACTTGAAAATGACACATTTTCTCTGAGTTTATTTGTGTGCATAAAATACAGAATGTAATGCTTGTATCAAAAATCATAGGGAATTTTCCAGCCAAAACACAGTTTGCCAAATTTCAACCTCTTTTTGGGCAGGTGGACTTCAGTCTTGCAGAGCCTAGCACTTGAATAATACTTACTAAGCATATCATGCAGGCTGTTTTGACTGCACAAACAAATACGTGCTCCTTCAACGTTTTCCTCGTTTATTAGACATGTCCTAAGAGGTCATTTTGTGACCTTCCAGGGGCTGTATCTTAACCATGAGGATTCAGAAGCGTGAGCTTATGAATGCATGGCAAGTTGATCTGTTGCTCAGAGGCAGAAGATGTAAAATAACCAAATTCCAAGACTGACAATGCTAGCATGCCAGATTGTTAATTTACAATGTACACCTCTCACTGAAGCTACGATTTTAAGAGAAACATGAAACTAGTGCATTTTCTATCCATGTGTAGACCTACGTGGCAAGCAAAATGGTAATTTGGAGTTTTCATGTTTGTTTTTTAGTGAGCAAAGAGTGGGAGAGGTAAACTAAATTATTTTAATTGATCAGACTGAGATAATTTAATCTGTCCTCCTCCAGAAGAGCAGTGGTTTACTAAGTGTGATTATGGTATCCATTGCCTCTGTCCAGGTTGTTGCAGAAATGGTGGCTGGTTACTGGGTCTTTGTTTTCTATTCCAATTTACCAATCAGTGAAGGCTTTCGTGTTTTTTTTTTTTTTTTTTTTTGAGACACAGTTTCCTTCTGTCACCCAGGCTGGAGTGCAGTGGTGCAATCTCAGCTCCCTGCAAGCTCTGCCTCCCAGGTTCAAGCAATTCTCCTGCCTCAGCCTCCTGAGTAGCTGGGGTTACAGGAATGTGCCACCATGCCTGGCTAAATTTTTTGTATTTTTAGTGCAGAAGGGGTTTTGCCATGTTGGCCAGGCTGGTCTTGAACTCCTGACCTCAAGTGATCTGCCCGCCTCGGCCTCCCAAAGTGCTGGGATTACAGGCATGAGCCACCGTGCCTGGCCTGGTTTTCCTTCTGATAAACACAGAATGTCTTTAGATAGGTTAAGACATTAAATATAGTTACAGATCGAAATGGACCATCCAATACATTTAAGATGACTTCATTTTTTGTTCATATTCTCAGTTTATTTTCAAGTCTCAGTTCTGAAGGAATAAGTGTGTGTGTGTGTGTGTGTGTGAGAGAGAGAGAGAGAGAGAGAGATATTAAATTCTCAGTTTCCTAAGCACTTGGGGGAAAACTTCACTCTCCCTCCTAGATGTGTGGACCACTTCCAGATTATATAATTACCTCATGCCTTTCTCAGCCATTTTCGCTTTCAACTGCTTTTGTTCAGTTCCAGTCCTAAACTGTTGAGTAATTTTGCTGTGCTCTGTGAGACAGCTGACACATTTTAGTTGTATACGAAATGATTCTTATATTCATTTGTAGTTGTGGAGTTGTTAGGCAATTTATGATCCTTTCGAATGTAAGATATAATAAAAATGGAGGTCATTATCATTATGAGAATCATTCTTCCGTTTCTGAATGGCTCATGGTACTCTGATTTCATAAGCAATGCCTATAACCTTCTCTCTAACCACAAAGTCAACTGTCCATCATCGTGTCTCAGTTCTTCTCACTGTGTGGAACAAATGCCTCTGATGTTTACCTTGATAAACAGAATGGAGATCTAGAAGGCATTATTGTGTTTGCACTATTACACACGTTTAGTCAGGTGCAAATATGAAATAGGTACATGTTCAGGAAATGTTACTTTTTTTAAATCAACTGCTCGCCTAGCTATGGGAGAGAAGACAAAATCATCTAACATGGAAAGTTGTCCTTATTTATAATTGAATGACCCCACTAAGTTACACTAATGTAAAGGAGATGAACATCTACTGTCTAGGAGAGAGAAAAAGGGGAATAAGTGTGCTTCTTATGATGTAGCCAAGATTGCCTTAACCTGAGCTGATAATAAGGGTGGAAGAAATACCTTTGCAAGAAAGCCTACATAGTTTTAGAAGAACAAGGACAAAAATACTTGAAGGATGTTGTCTTCAATCAAGTCCTGCAGTTAGCGGAAGGGAACAGTGGATCCCAAACATAATACCTTATGGAAAGAAAATAGGCCTAGTTTGGTGAGCCTGGTGCAACATGAGAGTCCTTAGAATTGGGGCAAGCTATTTTGAGCAGAGTCTTCGGTTGATGCAGAAGAGTTTACATTCAGATCTTAGTATTTAGACATGCCGAATTGGTGTTTGTGCTTCCTGAAATGGTAACTAAGTCATACCCTATTAATCAGTCCAGATCAGGTGTTCAGTGGACTTCATGTGGCACCGAGACAATTGCTCCGTGCATGGATCAAAATCTACTTCTCTTTTTGCAATTTGGAAGAAGACAGACGCTCCTCTTTTTAGAAGCTGTGAAGGGGTCATATAGAGAAGATTTAAGAGAAAAATGTAAAAAATATCTTGCTAATTGGTCTTGTGAAATTGAGCTATCATTTGAGTGAGAGAGAGAGAGAGAAGGGAGAAATGGGAGGAAGATGAATGGAGAAATGGACAGAAGAGAGGGGCAGAGAGAGAAAGAGAGAGAGAAAGAAAGGCAGAGAGAGAGAAAAGAGGGGGAGGAGAGAGAGAGACTTCTATGTGTTCTAAGAGGGCAAAGAAAGTTATTCAATGATTACAAATACGTAATTACAGAATCGCCTACTTTTTAGGTAGTTGCTCCATTAGTTTTAAGAACCTTAACATAATTCGATTAAAATTACCTAAATTAGTGTCTCTCTCTAACGTCATTCTTTGGGCTTAAAATGGCACCACCATGTTAAGTTAAACCTTTCAAAATTATGCAAAGGTCTATTTTTTTCTACTCTCCCATTTTCTCTAACATCAACTGAGTCAACTGCTATATAGTATTTCTTACCTAATAGATAACATGCAATATCTAACAGTTATGGGTGGAAGCCTAATTTTTGTGGTTGTCAACTCATGCTTACACTTCTGTCTTTACTTATGTAATTAGTGATGGGCATTGAGATGAAAATCATCTGGGTGTTAAAATTGCCACCATTGGCAGATGCCCCAAATACCCGCAGAATTTCATCAATTTAGGAATTTTATCATCCAGAGCTTTAAGGTTCATCCAGAGCTTTAAGGTTAGTCACTGATTTTACTTCTCTCCTGATTGTAGGTCTATTGAAGGTTTCTATTTCTTCTTGAGTAATTTCACTACTTTCCAAGTATCCATTTCATCTATTTTCATATTTATCAGTATAAAATTAGTTATTGCAATATGATTTTTAAAAACTTCATAGTATGTCTTGGTTTTCTCTTCTAATGTGTACATTTTTGCATCATCAGTCCATTTTTCTTCCCTCATATCTAATTCTTCTGAACAAATGGCATTTTTCATGTATATCTCTTTATGTGTGGTGTAGTTGATGTTTTCCATGTATTTTTATTTCACTTTAATTAAATCAGGCTCTCAGGTTTGTTACTCATTTTTGTTTGCTTTTATTTCTTCTCTTTACTCTTAACTTCTTTTTCAGAGATCGACTTCTTAAGTTGTGCATTTACATCACTGATTTTTTAGACCTTCTTATCTTTTTTCTATTTTCTCCATGTATATGAAACAAGTTTTAATTTTTAAACTTTCATTTTCATTTCTTATGGGACCCATTTTATTCTGAAATTATAGTTTAAAATTCCAGACAGATATTTATTTAGTTATTATCTCATTCATTCATTTAAATTTATATTTATTTCTAATGCGATGACATTCTATCTTTCAAAATATAATCTGTAATATACCTGTATCCAGGTGTTGGTTGAGACTTAACTTGTGGCCTAATTTATGTGAATTTTAAAAATTCTGTCTCTCTGCTTGTAAAGGTTTCTGGTTGTAGTTTTATACTTATCAATTAGATCAAGATTGTTAACTTTGCTGTTCATTTTAAAAAATATTTTCCGATTGTTCTTTCCATAAATGAGAGACCGTAATGATTTTGCTTTTGTCTCCGTGTTTTGTAGCTATATGCATGTAAACTGGAGACAGGGAGATGTTTAGGTTTTAATTGAAGTCTTAGGTCCAGAATAAATTAAAATTGCATGTAAATTTGGATTCCATATACAACACCATTTTATATCATTACACAGTAAGCTTTTTCTCTAAAAGTTATTCATCTCATATTAATGTAGTTACACTACTTTTTCTTTGGTTACTTATTGTTCACCTACTTTTTTTTTTTTTTTTTTTTGAGACGGAGCTCTGTCACCCAGGCTGGAGTGCAGTGGCGTGATCTCCACTCACTGCAAACTCCGCCTTCCGGGTTCACGCCATTCTCCTGCCTCAGCCTCTGAGTAGCTGAGACTACAGGCGCCCATCACCACGCCCAGCTAATTTTTTTTTTTTTGAGACGGAGCTCTGTCACCCAGGCTGGAGTGCAGTGGCGTGATCTCCACTCACTGCAAACTCCGCCTTCCGGGTTCACGCCATTCTCCTGCCTCAGCCTCTGAGTAGCTGAGACTACAGGCGCCCATCACCACGCCCAGCTAATTTTTTTTTTTTTGTATTTTTTTTAGGAGAGACGGGGTTTCACCGTGTTTGCCAGGATGGTCTCGATCTCCTGACCTCGTGATCCGCCTGCCTCGGCCTTACCAAAGTGCTGGGATTACAGGCGTGAGCCACCGCTCCCGGGTAACTTTTTTTTTTTTTTTTTTTTTGAGACGGAGTTTCACTCTTGTTGCCCAGGATGGAGTGCAATGGCATGATCTCGGCTCACTGCAACCTTCACCTCGTGGGTTCAAGCGATTCTCCTGCCTCAGCCTCCTGAGTAGCTGGGATTAAAGGCACGTGCCACCATGCCCAGTTAATTTTGTATTTTTAGTAGAAATGAGGTTTCTCCATGATGTTCAGGCTGGTCTCGAACTCCCGACCTCAGATGAACCGCCTGCCTCAGCCTCCCAAAGTGCTGGGATTACAGGTGTGAGCCACTGCGCCTGACCCATACCTGCCAGTTTTATACAAACCTTTTATATCCTTAAATTTTAGATATGTCTCTTGTTTGTACAAAGTACATAGCAAGATATTTTTGTCTGTTTGTATTTAATTCAAACTTTCTTCTTTGCTGCACTTTTACTCTGCTTCTCTTATTTCTTTTTTATATATTTTGAATAAATATATGACATTTTTCCCAATCTTGATGGGAATCCTTAAATCATATCTTCCTGAAACTAAATAATAGCACTTTTGACATTTCTAGTCAAAATGCTGTTAGATATTGCTTTTATTGCAATTCTATTTTTCTCCTGAATTTTAATCAGAATTATGTACAATAATTTTTTAATAATGCATTTATATTTTCAGATCTCTACCTCTTCATGCAGAATTTTTTATTTTTCCAAGTCAACTCCTCAGGCCCTCAGAATTCTAGTACTTTTTATAGCTGAGTCTATTCTGTATTGTAACACATCCTTTGAATTTTCTTTTTCATTTTTTTTTTTTATGTAGCTTTGAGATAGGGTCTCATTCTGTCTCCTAGGCTGGGGGGCAGTGGCATGATCATGGCTCATTGTAGCTTTGATCTCCTGGACTCAAGCAATCTTCCCATCTCAGCCTTTCAAGTAGCTGGGACCACAGGGGCACACCATTATGCCTGGCTGTTTTGTTTTTTAACTTTTATTTTTTGCAGAGGTGGGGTCTTGCCTGTCTTGAACTCCTGGGCTCAAGTGATAAACTTTTATTTTAATATTTTTGTAATAATATAACCATACACAATTGAGAGCTACTATACCTCAACAAACTGCATTATTATGAATACTTGTTAATGTAATTGTATCATCAATGCAATTAAATTAGTAAAGCATTTGTTCAAGTTTTTGACTGTGTGCATGTAGTTGTTTATCTGGAAATTGTACCCAGTTTGATTCTCACTACTTTATCAAATAGGAAAGAATGCTTTTTTTTAAAAAAAGAAAAAAATTAATCATTAAAATTGAACATCAAATGGAGTTTATTAATAAATTTGCTTTTTAAATAACAGTTATTGCTCTAGATGAAATACTTTTTCTTCTTTTACTCCAAACTAAACAAATAAGATTGTGATTCCTCTGGGAACTGAGTTGATATGGTTAGGCTTTGTGTCCCCACTCAAGTCTCATCTTGAATAGTAATCCCCGTAGTCCCCAGGTGTTGAGGGAGGAACTAGTTGGAGGTAACTGAATCATGGGGCTTATATAAAACTGGCAGGTATGGGCCAGGTGCAGTGGCTGACTCCTGTAATCCCAGCACTTTGGGAGGCCGTAATTGAATTATTTCCCCCATGCTGTTCTCCTGATAATGAGTGAATCTCACGAGATCTTATGGTTTTATAAGCATCTAGCCTTTCCCTTGCTTGAACTCACTCTGTCCTGCTGCCCTGTGAAGAAGGTACCTGCTTCTCCTTTGCCTTCCACCATGATTGTAAGTTTCCTGAGGCCTCCCCAGCAACGCAGAACTGTAAGTCAATTAAACCTCTTTCATTTATAAATTATCCAGTCTCAGGTATTTCTTCATAGCAGTGTGAGGACGGACTAATACACTAGTAGTTAACCATATAAAGTAGAAAAAAATTGAAAACATATCAAACATAAATATTAACTAATATTTAACACATTGTTACAATACATTCATATAAATCAGGTGAAGTTTTTTATTAATAAAGTAAGTAAAAATGCAAAAATTTATGAAAATACATAAAAATACTTGCTCAAAGAAGATACAGGGAACTTCAGGAAGGTTTTGGGTGGACTGCCGGTATCTGGTCACCTGTTACAATTATTAGTTGAAAATTGTCAAAGTTAAATTGATGCTTTGTGTTACCCTTCACAGTGAGATCTGAAATATAATTGAAATTGACTTTTGTGCATAGTGTGAGGTAGACATCAATATTCTTTTTTTTTTTACCCTATAGCTAAGGATTCTTTGTATCTATGCTGCTGCCTTTGTCATGAATCAAGTGACAATATACGTCTGATCAACACTCCGTTCTTTTCCAATTCATCTTAGTGTCTCTCTTTGTGTTTAAAACACATTGCTTTAATTGTTGCAGTAATTAGTGACTGATGTATGTTTTCCAAACTTTTTATCTCACAAGATTGTCTCACCAAATCTTAGCATTAGTTATTTCCATTACAGTTCATTATCGACATTGATTTTCACAGAAGCCCAGCTATAATTTTGATTTTTTTATGGTGAATTCATATTTAATAGATAAATTGGAGGAGATTTGACACCTTTATATAAACATTAAAATATTGATATTCACATGCAGTTGAGTAAACAGATTCTTTAATGCACTTCAAGTTATTCAATGCATCAAAGTTTTTAAAAATTGTCATTGAGATTTTAGGTATGGGGACTGGCATAATAAAATACACACAACTCTGAAAACATTTTAATTCTGAAATCATGATATATTGTTTATAATTTTTGTTCATTTGAGTGTAGTGCAATATTCATGTTTAATGTGCATTGTCAAAACAATATTAAGTTTCATTTGTTAAAACAAAAAAATAAGTTTATTAACATTTGCAAAAATGAACAATGGAAGAAATTCATCCACTTTTATGTCCTCATTTGAGCTTTATATTTCCCAGTTGGACAATTGAGTTTTCAAAATAAAACTTCTGACAAAAAAAAAAAAAAACACTTCAGGGAAAAGTTGGATTGGTAGAATCTGCCAATAGATCAAAGATATAAACAGAACAACAATATTTTGAAGAAGAACAAGAATACAAATTTAACAACACAACCTGGAAAGAAATACAACTTAAAGTAAGATAAAAAAATGCTCTCAATGACATAAATTATACCTGAGTGAGGAGACGTACTCATTGAATTAAGATACCAGGTCTATTAATTAAAGAAAGCTATGCTATTATGCTTGTCATCCAAGGCACAGTAAGATGTCTAGCTTTTAATGGAAGTCTTAGGTCCCGAATAAATTAAAATTGATTTTGTTGCTTTTATTTTAAGATTGTGCAGTGACAAAAAATGATGAATTCTTAGTCTCACAGAGCCAAACTGGAAAGTCAACATCATGTTGACCGCAAAAAGCAGGTGCACTGCAGGATTTAATTGGGTAATGAATTTCATTGAAGAAAAAATACTGTTTTTAATAATCATTTGTGTGTTCACTATTACTCTTGTACTTGTTACGGTATTGGTTGCCTTACAGTAATTTTTTTTTTTTTTTTTTTGAGATAGGATCTCACTGTGTTGCACGAGCTGGAGTGCAGTGGTGCGATCACAGCTCACTGCAGCCTCAACCTCCTGGGCTCAAGTGATTCTCTCATCTCAGCCCCCCCGCCAGGTAGCTGGGACTACAGGTGTACACCACCATGCCCGGCTCAGTTTTTGTATTTTTTGTAGAGATAGGGTTTTGACATGTTGCCCAGGCTGATCTTAAACTCCTGGGCTCAAAGGATCCTCCTGTCTTGGCCTTCCAAAGTGCTGGGATTACATGTGTGAGCCACTGCAAACAGCCTACAGTAATTTGTAATGAGAAACGTATTTCTCTATGAATTTCTAACCAATGAGGTGCCATCTATAGACGTGCTCACTAAATTACTGAGCCATGTAGTGTTCTCTTCCCTTCAGATATTTGGAAGTATTACAGTAAGAACTTCTGACAGGTTTGGAGAATTTGGGGGTGTTCTGTGCGGGAAACGTCCAAGGGGAAAAGAAAAGACACACACACAATACCTTTAAGGGTAAACAACATTTATCCCATGTAAATGGCAATACAGACACAATAAGCAAATGATATAATAAGCAAATTGCAATGGGAAGGGGAGAAGGGAAAATATATGTGTGTGTGTGTGTGTGTGTGTATACACACACACACACACACACACACACACACACATATATATATTTACACTTACCAGACTATGGATGGAGGAAGCATCACCAGACCGGGAAGCAGCAGCCTGGGCTCCAGAGTTGGCTGCCCATCCCGGCATAGACTAGGAGAGGTCTCATGAAGCTTCAGCATAGTCTGGGACCCTAGCTCTTTTTGTTACAAGTTGTTTGGCATAAGGCCCAGTCACGAGGGCCCTTCATGACTGGGCTCAAAGAACACAAAGAGGTCAACTCGTTTTTGCGATTGTCTGTTGTTTTTCAATAACTATTTCAATCTATTGAAATAGAGATTTCCCAGAAACAGCACGGGATGAATGCCTCAAGGGGCTCACACAACCTGTTCTGGGACTTGGTGACCATTGTTTGTGTCCACGTTCAATTGAGTTCAAATTTAATATTTAACTTTTCCTCCATATTTGGCCTCAATTTGACACTCAATTTTAGGAAAATACCCTTGCAGATACATTGGAAATACATAATTGGTAGAGGTTACAGAATCGGGGTAAGCTGAGGAGAATCAGAAGCATAAGTAACAAGAACCACACCCACCGTGGCCAACGCCAATGCCAGTTGGAAAGCCAGTCCACGATGGGGTCCTGACAGCCAGATTCTAGGCGTTGTACTCGCGCCCACATACCTTTCGCAAGAAGGGTGACATGGCGGGAATTGTCTCGGATATATACACAGCACTTAGTGTGTACTAAGGCACAAACTCCTCCTTGGGCTGCAGTAAGCATGTCAGGTGCCATATGGTTCTGCAGGACAACTGTGCGCAGTTGAGCAAGTTCATCTAATAATAACATAAGCCCATAACTACTATCATTAAGAGCCTTTTCTATGTGCAAGCTTAAGACTTTGGTTTGCTGCTGGAGTAAGATAGTGCCTGCAGCAGGATAGAGTATTGTGACAGGATACCACCACCATGGGGTTCGACGCACTCGCAACCAGCGATATTTATAAGCTTCTAAATTACTAGGGAGAGAAATGTCATCATGGACCGTAAATGGAATTAGTGGCCACCCCCAAGTGCATCTTCCTGTCCAGTGTGGAGGTAGATATCGCCACCCTGAGAGCCCGCATACCCATAGGGCCCCCCAGGGGATGATAAGGACCCGGCTGTAATTATATTGTGGTAATAGTATTTCATTAAAGTGGGAAAGGGTTTGTGTTTCATTGAGGGCAGTGTTGTTGATTTGGAGAATGTGTTTACAATTATCTAATGGGAGAAATCCTAAGGTGGCATTAAGGGAGCCATTTAATGCCTCTAGGCAAAGGGGAGCCTTATAAAATCCAGCAACTAGCAAAGCTGGTTCCCAATATATACCATTCCATGCATAGCGAGCCGGAAGCAAAGACTTTTGGTGCAAGGTGAGGGTGGAGTTTGCCCTATGTCTGGCTTGGGCAAAGAGTGCCTGTTTAGTGCGAGTGAGAGAGGTCCATGTTGGATTGCAGGTATTATTGTTGTGACCCCATTGGCAGTGGCATAGCCACTCTGTGGCATTAGCGGGAATGATTTTCCATGGTAGTCCCCTTCCAGCGGCCTCTGTCAATTCAGTGCAAAGCCAACACTGACTACGGTTCACCTCCCCTGCAGATGTGGCCATCCAATTGATGAATTTGTTATCTGCCTCAGAAAGGAGAATGCAGGTGCTGGCCATCAACAGGAGAGTTATTCTCTGTAGTAACAAAAGCGAAGAGGGACATGATATTGTTTTTCATCTTTAGGGCATTGTACTATGCCTTCATTTTCTGCTCCCATAGCTACAAGGTCACCAGCCTTAGGGGTGGGATCTGATAGACGCTGTACCCATATTTTGGCTCCAGGGTTTAAGCTACCTGTACCAGTGAATCCGAATCCCCCGGTTCTGTGTGTAGCCTTTGTTGGGGCAGAGATTTCCTCAGGGGTTAATTGCTGACAAGGTACCACTAACAATTGAGCAACCCGCATCTGCGGTTTTATAACAAAAATATCTGGAGGGGTATTACATAAAATGACCTTTAACTTTTCCTGGTAATCACTGTCAATTATGCCCCCAAGTACTGTAATACCCCGCACTGCAAGATGTAATCCACTCATAATGTTTGCACGGTATTATAACTCCTAGGACGGTGGCTACCACGTATGTACTTTGGGCAGGAATTATCCCAGGCTTTAAACTATATAAGTCCAAACCGGCAGCTTCTACTGTACTTCTCCAAGGTAATATAGCCTCTGGGTGGATTTTCCAGCATTTTAGCGAGAGAAATCGGACTACACCTGCACACTTAGCAATTTGTAGGTGTGGAGTAAGCATTCGGCTTAACGGGGTCTCAGATGTTGTTAATGGCTGATTATTTAAAACGTGTAGTGCATCAAACAGGTGATCCTTCCATTTTTCTAACTTACCTTGCTCTACCACCTTCAGCTGTTTTTTCAGTAACCCATTCTTTCTTTCAATTAAGCCAGCCGCCTGCAGGTGGTAAGGGATATGGAAAATCCTTTCAATGCCATGTTGGGTGGCAAAGGCTTGTACAGCCTTTCCATTAAAATGAGAACGGTTGTCTGTCTGAATTTGTATGGGAACACCATAATATAAAATTAAAATATTTAAAGTTTTGATGGTATTGGTTTGATTAGCATTGCCGTAGGCACATGCTACTAAGAAGTCCTGAATATGTATCCTCGGCAGTGCATAGGTACTGACATCCTTTGGAGTGTGGCAATGGACCAATGTAATCCATTTGCCAAATTTGACCGGGCATTTTCCCCTTATGAATGTGCCCCGTAACCCTATGAGGAACTGGCTTGGTTTTTAACTGCTGGCATGCAGTGCATTGGGATAAAATTGTGCAAACCACATCCTGGGGTAACGATGTCCCTCTTTGCTCTCCTCAAGCCGTGGTTCCCTGGACGCATAAATGCCCGCACCTGTGGTGCACCCATCGCGTGAGCACAGCCCCGTCCTGTTCTCCCAGGTCCGAGTCTGCAGTAATGTGGAAATTTGAGCTTGTTGATCTGCCTGCTGATTAAATAGTCTGTCAAGAGAAAGCAGAGACACGTAAGCATTTCCACCAACATGGAAAACAGTGATAGTTGTAGTGTGCGCCAGAATCCAGATATCTTCCCAGTACTGTTTTCCCCAAACCTCTTTATTCCCGAGTAACCATTTGTTTCGTTGCCATTGGGTCATCCACGTAGTGAAACCATTTGCTACTGACCAAGAGTAGGCATGCAGGTGACAAATCCCCCTGGCCTCCTCCTGAATAGCTGGGAGGATGGCTACTAGTTCAGCCAGCTGGCTGCTCCCACCCCTTCCTTCATCAGAAATGCTTATGTTTTTAACAGGATTATAAGCCGCGGCCTTCCAGCATTGGGTCCCACCAATGTATTTGGCAGATCCATCAGTAAACCAAGCGTGTTTCTGATCCTCTGGGCTTAGTTCTTTAAAGGATTTGCCTCATTGGACAGGGGAGGTTTCCTTCCCTATCTGCAGGATTTGCTCAGTGGTTTCCTGAGTTAGCAAGTTTTGTACATCCTCGGGTAAAAATGACACCCCCTTTGGTCCCGGCTTACCCCTATCTTGTCTATACCATTTCTATTTTATGATGCTACTTTCTTGGGCGTGCCCTATTCGATGGGTTTTAGGGGGGCTTCTGACGTAAGTCATAATAGGAAACTCAGGCCTCATAAAAACATGATTGAAGCAGAGGTGCTGTTTCCAGCAAAGCCCGATAGCAAGCTAACAGCTGCTTTTCGAAAGGGGTATAAGCTTTGCCGGCCTCTGGCAGCTTCTGGGTCCAAAACCCCAAAGGCACCTTCTTCCCATCCTGTTCGTGACGCCAAAAAATGTTCTGTGCAGGAAATGCGTGAGGGGAAAAGACACACACACAATACTTTTAAGGGTGAACAACCTTTATCCCATGTAAATGGCAATACAGATATAAGAAGCAAATTGCGATGCCAAGGGGAGAAGGGAAAAAATACATATATATTTACACTCACCAGGCTATGGAGGAAGCATCACCAGACCGGGAAGCAACAGCCTGGGCTCCAGGGTGGGCCGCCTGTCCATACACAGACTAGGAGAGGTCTCATGAAGCTTCTGCAGGGTCTGGGACCCTAGCTCCTTTTGTAACAAGTTGTTTGGCATGAGGCCCAGTCACGGGGGCCCTTCATAACTGGCCTCAAGGAATACAAAAAGGTCAACTCGTTTTTGTGATTGTCTGTTGTTTTTCAATAACTAACATACAGGAATAGATTGAAATAGAGATTTCTCCCAAACAGCGCTGGAGGAAAGCCTCAAGGGGCTCACACAACCTGTTCCGGGACTTGGTGAAAGAAAAGTCTTATCTTTTGTTTTAAGTCACCGCCAACTTTCCTGTTTTCTGAACATTGATCTAACAAATGCATATTCCAATTAATAACATAAATAAAACGGAGAAAATACATTGATAGTACATTTTTTTGGTGAAATTTCAGTATTCCATCACAAGGGAGACTATCACATTTAATATATAAATGAGAGAAAGTCATTACTTTGTACTTCATTTATGTTATACTTCACTAGTTAAGTTAGTATCATTACAGACATATTTAATGAATTATTTAGAATCCACAAATATGCATATAAATGAGGATGGCTCTAAATTAACCAAATATTAAAATTTAAATTATTAAGATATGCAACCTCTTATTGACTTTATGAAAGTTAAATTGTTGACTGCCATTAAATTTTATGGTTATTTTTCTGAAAATATAGCATATGGTACATACACCCAGTGGTGGGAGATTTTCTCCCTCTTGATTTTTTTTCTTTAATAGTTCTAACAAAATATTATGTGCCGTGGGGTTTCCTTTTTATTTACAGGAATGCCTCCTGTAAACTTTGTCATCACAAGTTTATTAGGTGAGTTCATAGAGCAAGTTGGAAGGATGAGGTTATAAATGAATTTAGAGTCCATCACAATAAGTGGATGTGGTAGCTTTCTGGAACCTGTAATGGAATAACACAATGGAAAATAGTTTGCATTTTTGCGTGTGTTTATTTTCCATGATTATTTTTTAACATACATTGTATTATAGAAGTAATAGATGTTTACTACAGAAAATTAACAAAATTAAAACAGTCAAAATATTCATTTTTTCTCATATTTTTTGGGCATGATGTATGTAATATTATAACTAATATAATACACAAGAAATATGTAATTTTATACTTTTCCCAGTTTTGACTACTATAATTAAATTGAAAGGAAATGCTTGCTGTCAAAAATAGTGAACACTGTTCTTAACTCTTTCCTTGACAGAATTATTTAAAACAACACTGAAAGTACTCATCACAAAGAGAAACATGAACACATTTAATTCTGTTAGAATTAAAAACTTTTTCAAGCAGAATATATCATGAAAGAAAGGAAGGCAGTTACAAACTGGGGAAAATATTTTAAAACAGATTTTAACAATTATGTTAGTATTTTACATATAAAGTTTTAAAACTTTAAATACTTAACAGTCTCGGCCAGGTGCGGTGGCTCACGCCTGTAATCCCAGCACTTTGGGAGGCCAAGGCGGGTGGATCACGAGGTCAAGAGATCGAAACCATCCTGGCCAAAATGGTGAAACCCTGTCTCTACTAAAAATACAAACATTAGCTGGGCGTGGTGGCGCATACCTGTAGTCCCAGCTACTCGGGAGGCTGAGGCAGGAGACTTGCTTGAACATGGGAGGCAGAGGTTGCAGTGAGCTGAGATCATGCCATTGCACTCCAGCCTGGGTGACAGAGCCAGACTCCATCTCAAAATAATAATAATAATAATAAGAAGAAGAATAAATAGATGAATAAATACTTGAAAGTCTAACACTAGTTATTATTAATTTCAGTTTTCCTTATGAAGACCTTTCTAATGTTAAGTAATATATTTAAAAATCCAATTGTTAATTCAACCATTTTAAACCTCATTCATTGGCTCTTCATAATGTAAAAAACTGAACATTAGGAATCTAGGTTTTTAAATCTCTGGTGGGAATAAATACATTATTACAAAGATTTTTAGATTCTCATCCTTTATATGCAGCTCTGTATATATGTGTGTAAGTCTCTTACATTTTGTAAGTTAATTCTTAAAAAGTCCAATGCATCTGCTATGGTTAGATTTATGGATCTATAAAAACTTGATAGGTTAGAACTCCAAGGAAGAAAATACAATTTTGATAAAGGTACACAATTGAGAAAAATTGTATCCTTCACAACAGATGTGGGCAGTCAACTTTTAGACCTTGTGTCTTTACTTTGACCAGTCCTTCAGTGACTGTATATAAAATTCTAAGCTAAAACGTATTTTCTGAAATTGTGAAGGTATTGCATGTCTATCTTCTTGCCTACTCTAAATATATCAATCGTTTTCCTGGGAAGTTACTCTTTCTTTCACACTTGTCTGTAGATCTTTCCATGTCCTTTCAGTTTTGGAAGTCCTCTGCATATTTAATATTTGTTAGTATTTGTAAAGGTTTTCTTCCGTCTACCTCCTTCTTGTTCTGTCTCTCTCTCTCTGTCGCTCTCTCTCGCTCTCCACCACCCTCTTTATCTCTCTCCTCTCTGTTTCTAAAAATTCAACCTAAAATTTTCAATATTTCTTTAGGAAATAGAAAGGTTTTTTTTCTTTTCCTTTTTTTTTTTTTTTATTGTTTTCGAGACAGGATCTCACTCTTGCCCAGGCTGGAGTACAACCTCCATCTCCCGGGTTTAAGCAATCCTCCCACCTCAGCCTCCTGAGTAGCTGGGATTATAGGCGTGTGCCATCACGCCTGGCTAGTTTTTTGGTATTTTTGGTAGAGATATGATCTCCCCATGTTCCCCAGGCTGGTCTCTAACTCCTGAGCTCAAGCAATCTGTCCACCTCAGCCTCCCAAAATGCTGGGATTACAGGCATGAGCCACCGTGCCTGGCCAGAAAGCTTGTTTTTTGTTGTTGTTGTTTTGTTTTTTGTTTTTTTTCCTAATTTCCATTTTTTTTCTACTTTTTTCTGGTAAGATGGTTATTTAACTTCCTAGACCTGCTTTCCTTTTCTTTTTTAATCATTTTCCTCACATTTTCTATAACTTGTCTATTTTTGATTAATATATTGCTAAATGTCCTTTATATTATATTTGAAGGGGTACAACTTGTCCTATTTCTTAATTTCTCTATATTTAAAAAAGAAATAGTCTTATTTCAGATTTCTACAATGATTGCTAGTTTTTTTTTTATTGCTGTGATTTCTAGAAATTTGTCCTTGGCTAACAATTTCTTAATTGCTTGAAATTGCCTGAGAACACACAAAAATAAATTTTTCATTTAATTTCTTTTTTGTTACTAAGAATATTTGTTGTTTTTTAAAATTTAGTCTTCTTTTTTTTTCTTTTCTTTTTTTTTTTTTCTTTTTTGAGACAGAGTCTTGGTGTGTTGCCCAGGCTGGAGGGCAGTGGTGCAATCTTCATTGCAGGCTGGAAATCCTGGACTCAAGCAATCCTCCCACTTCAGCCTCCCAAGTAGCTGGGACTACAGGTGCATTCCATCACATCTGGCTAATTGTTAAATATTTTTTTTGTAGAGTAGGGTCTTCCTCTGTTACCCAGGCTGGTCTCAAACTCCTTGGCTCAAGCAGTCTTCTTGCCTCTACTTCCCAACATGTTGAGACTACAGACATGGGCCATGGCACCCAACCACTTTTGTACTCTTGAGGTTCCTCTTTCCAGTTTTGTTTTCCCTGCCTGATGGGGTCCTATCCATCTTTGAATTCTCAAGTCAGACTTCACTATTTGGTGACTTTGCTTGCATACTTTTCTACCTCCTTTCTGTTCTACCCCATAGTATCTTACATATAGTATCTATCCATAGTATCCCACACATGCTCATTAAACAAATGGCAACATTACATTAAGGGTGTTGTTACATAATATTTTTCCCCCAACTGCACTGAGTGCCTTGATGTAATATGTCCAATTTCATCTTTAGAGGTTAGTGAACTACCTTGAGTACAGCTGTTTTGCTATAAATGCTGTCCCATGCTGTCGAATCCCATGGTCTGCCATATTTAAATGATTGCGTTTTCTAAGTAGGTTCATATTCATTTTATTGTATCTATGACTCTCACAAGACCATTTGCTTATTCATTTGTATTTCTCACAGAAAGAATAAAATAATAACCTGTAACCAGAACATTATTTTACTGACTGCTAAATGTGTCATATTTAGAAGTCTGTGCAAGGAGAATTACTTCTGCTGATTCCCGATGCTATATTTATATGTGCATCTCTGAATATGAGTGTATATATTTATATATATGTATATTTGCTCATTGCATGTGCTGGATAAATAGCTTTAAATGAATAAATGCAATAATTACTGAAGCCAGTGAAACATTTAAGAAAACAGATTCTTATAAATTTCTTGGAATGAGAAAACCAGAATAGAAATAACCAGTGATTCAAGTAGGAAACACTAAAACTCATTAATCTCTTAGGTTGTTATTCTGTACAATTTTTAATTTTCTTGAAGGTTTGTATATTTATTTACAGATGTCTTAAATGATATATGCAGTCAAAGCTGTCTCTTATAGCTGCTTGAATGTGTATGACTAATCACTCATATCATAAATTCATTGATACAGAATACATGCTTACCAATTAACAGGTTTTTAAGCATTTTTACTCCTTTTTTTTCCAAACCTCATCAGCTTCTTAACTGGAAATCTTCCTGGACACTTCCTAACTTTTCACAAGGCTGTGGATTTCAAGTGAATACACAGTTGAAGCTTGGTGATGCTCGTTATAAATAGCAATCACCAAATTCATGCAGTATATGGACTTGTTTACTGCCAACTGCCTTCCAGAAATGTTTCCTGCCTTGATTAAAGCAAGACTCTCATATTCTTTTTCTAGCTTTCAGATCCTTTCTCCCCTGTTCTAATTCTCTTCTCTGTCTGTCTTTGTGTGTGTGTCTGTGTATGTATGTGTATGTGTGTGTGTGTGTGTGTGCACAATCACTGAGTTTACTAAAATCAAAACTTACACTACCAGCCACGTATGTAGTAATAGCAGTCTTTAGCAATATGGGTAATTATGGTCATCCTTTAAGATATTGTATGACAGAAGCAGATCATATTATATTTCTCTCTTCCATGGTCAGGCACGTATCTTTCACAGAAAGATACTCACAATGGAAAGGAAAAGAAGAATCCTTCTCCAAAACCACCTCCATCCTTGACTGGTCTCTTCTGTCTGAGGGTGAGGGACTGATGAATAAAAAAAGAGTTACTCAATTCTATAGCTGCATATCAGTGTTTTTAAAAGTTGAATGTATTTTTATGTGTACTCATTTTACTATATAAAATTCCGGAAGTAATTATTTTAGGACAGTTATGAAGGCAGACTATCACAGGTATCCATGTTTTATAAAATTTTAAGGCAAATATGTCACAGTGACAATCTATGTTTATATCTTTTGCAATTTTAGAGTCCCAGACAAACATGAACATAGGTAATGCATAACACAGAACCTAACTATCCATTTCTTTATTACTGTAAGCTATTTAGAATGTCATACTTTATTCAAGTCTTCTCTTATAAGTATATTATGTAACTTCATTTAGTATTTCACTGTCAAAAGTATTCTTATTAATGGAGAAACCAAAATCTGATTTTGACGTTCTCAAGATAGAATTTTTAAAAATTTTTACTTATTTGTTAAACAATAAAACAGCATACATCAACGCCATAATACTCAACTTCGCTCCTTAAAATAAGTAGGTAATAGATGAAAAATTATTCATTTCACATTACTTGAATGCATTCTTTATTTTTATATATTTATTTTTTCTTCAGAAATACTATTTTAAAATGTATTTATTTTAATCCATGCCCATTTCCCCATAAGAAATTGTATTTCAATACGCAATGAGTGTTTATTGGAAAAGCCACTCTGATAAAACAAATACAATGGTGAAGTTAATAGGATCCCACAAATGACTCTTTCCAAAGATTCGTGACAGGAGAGTCAATTGGTTAATTCAATTTAGATCACATGTAAACCCTAGGGATCTGGATGTCTAGTCCTCAGCAATTAATTAATTAAACCCAACTGTATCTGTTGAAGTAAGCTGCATAAGCAGGATTATTTACTGATTATATATAATCAAGACAAAAGTAAGCAGCATGAAGACAGAATCATTAAGAACCCTTCATTAAACTTTTAGTGCATAACTAAAAGCAAGTTATTCGATAATTACCTTTTTATAAACTATATTGGCCTTTGAGATTAAAGAGTGGCTAGAGGTACACACTAAATTTGCACAGGTTCTGTATGCTTGGAATTACTCTATGCAATAATATTTTAAAATGTAATGTTAAATATTTTGATATTTAATAATATTTTATATTTTAATCATTTTAACTTTAAATGTAGTTAATAAATATTACATCACTGCATTGAAATAATACTCCTATATGTAAAATTAGAAAATATCATTTATAATTTTGGATCAAAGACATAAGGAGGTGAGAAATATCATAATAAATATCCATGACAAATAAATAAGTTCACTTAAAGAGTTCATAGGTTACTGGCTTGGACTTTGCCACCAGACAAATACTGGTGCCACTATTTGCTAAATTTGTGTGAACCTCAGCAAATTAAGCACATTGGGCTTCAGAATAGTCTTTCATAAAATTAGAATGATATCACCACATATGGAGTGAGGTTTTATGATTTAATTTATGGTAAACACTACTGTACAAAGAAAATCAATGCTTTATTAAAATAAAAGGTGTTTATCAGAAAAAATTACATTTAATAATTACGTGCCAAGATTTTTTAAAGTCAATTATGCACACATGCATACATATACATATGCACATATCAGAAGATAGATACATAGATAGATACTAGATAAATGAAATAGATGATAGATAGGATAGATAGGTATAGACAGGTAAATAGATGGATTGATGGATAGATACATGACAGATTGGTGAGTAGATGGATGGATAGATAGGTAGATAGATGATATATAGATGAATAGATGGATGGATGAATAGATAGATGACAGATGGATAGATGGATAGATGAATGGATGGAGAGATAGATGGGTGAATGGATGGATAGGTAGATGGATGGGTAGATGGATGAATGGATGGATAGATAGATGGGTGAATGGATGAATGGATGGGTAGATAGATAGATGGGTGGATGGATGGATGGATGGATAGGTAGATAGATGGATAGATGGTTGAATGGATGGATGGATGGATATATAGATATATAGATCAATGGATGGATGGATGGGATAATGGATAGCTAGATGAATAAGTGGATAGATGGATAAATGGATGGATGGATAGACAGATAAATGGATGAATGGTTGAGTAAATGGATTGATAGATGGATAGCCTGATGGAGGGATCAATGAATAGATAGATGAGTGGATGGATAGACAGATGGATGGATAGATAATGGATGGATGGATGAATAGATAGATCGATAGATGGATGAATAGATGGATGGATAGATAGACGGGTAGAAGGTTGAATGGATGGATGGATGGATCAATGGATGGATGGCTGAATAAATGGACAGATGGATGGATGGATGGATTGATGGACAGACAGATGGATAGATACACACATACTAACATACATACATACATGCATACATACATAGATGCATAGATAGGTAAAGATAGAGATGGGTAGACACAGTTTTGGTTCAGTATGCTCTGTTCAATAAATGTTTTTTTATCAATATTAAGTTATTAAAGAGAACACTCTGTAAGTTAATGTTTCTTCTTCCAGATTATCATTTTTATATACTTTGTCAAAATATTGATGGAAGCGTCGTGTTTTTTCCACAATTAGACTCTGGCCTTGCAGAACTGTGCTGTCTTGTATTCTGGGTGTTTCAGTCTTAAAGAGGAAATTTCCAAATGCCACTTCATTTGACATAAGGGAAAATAAATACATTTTAAAAGTCAAGTGTCAGGAAGAGAGAGGGATGCAGAGAGACAGAGAGTTAAAAGGCATCTGGGTGATGTGTTTTAGCAGTATTCTGACCTGATTTATAATTGTAAACTGAGAAACCTTTCAGCTATTCTGCCCAGAGGATTCTAAGTAAGTTGCAAGGCTATGTGACTGTGTCGGTTTCTGGCTTCCCTCACTCAATTATTTTCAGAGTCCCCTGCATTATGTGGCTTGTTTGAAAAACCATCAGTTTGGTGATTGGCAGACACACACATTTAATGATATGCTTTTATTCTCTTGGTTTTAAAGGGACACATATTAGGACATTGTTCTTTGTGTATCAAGGGGTGATTTAGGGGCATGTCATCCTCAGAGAAATGTTAATTTTGAAAGGCACGTTTATCTTGAAAACATGCCCTCTACTCCTTTGCTTTATTTTTCTCCTTAGCACTTAAATCTACACTATATATTATATATTTTATTTATTTGAAGTATAGCCATGGCCACCACAGCAATATAAAGTTGATTGTGGCAGAAATATGGTCTGTTTCTTTTCTATTTCACCATCTCTCAGAATGTTAAATATATGCCTTAGCTTGATTTATTCTGGAAAATTTAGCCTTCTCTCTAATAACCGCTCAACTTCCATGCTATGTATGTCTCTTTGATAACCTCAAAATAAGGACGTTGGTGCAGAGAAGCTGCATGTCAGATGTTAATGGATGGTTTTTTGTGTTTTTTAATTTTTTATTTTTAGGGACAGATCCTAACTCTATCACTCAAGCTGGAGTGCAGTGGTGCAATCACAGCTCACTGCAGCCTCGAAATCCTGGTGTCCAGTGATCCTCTCACCTCAGCGTCCCAAGTAGCTGGGACTACAGTTGCACACCACCACCAAACCCAGCTAAGTTTTCTATCTCTTTAGAAATTGGGTCTTGCTATGTTGTCCAGGCTGGGGTCTCAAGCCAGCTTCCTGCCTCAGCCTCCCAAAGCACTAGAATTACAGATGTGAGCCACCACGCCCAGCCTTTAATAGGTGTTAAGCCACAGTGCTCAGCCTTTAATAGATATTAATAGGAGAAATGTTCTTCTCCCAATGATACGTTCCCCTTGAGAGGAAATTTATATTTATTGGTGTTTTGCGAGTTTGCCACCAGTTGTATCTTATTTACAGTTGGTTCAAGATAAGATAAAATAAAATATTCATTTATAGCATCTGCCTATTTTCCATACTCTTATTGCCCTATTTATTTTCACCATTTATTATTATAATATTTTAGAGTGGTAAAATACACATAAAATTTATCATGAGTGGCATGTAGTACATTCACAATGCTGGACAACCATCATCTCCGTTGATTTCAACAATACTTTAATCACCCCAAAAGGAGATCCTGTGCCCATTAGCAATTATTTTACATTCCATCTATCCCCACACCCCTAGGCAACCACTAATTTTTTTTCTGTTTCTATGGATTTGCCCAGTCTTGACATTTCATATCAGTGGAATTGTACAATCCTTTTGTGTGTGTGGCTTTTGTGTGTAGCTTCATTCACTGATCATGATGCTTTTAAGGTTCACCTCTGTTGTCCAGAGGGGACCTCTGGTCCCCAAGCCCCATACTGGTCTGGGGCCTGTTAGGCACCAGGCCGCATAGCAGGAGGTGAGCAATTACATGATGGTGAGTTGTAGAATTATTTCATTCTATAGTACAATGTAATAATAATAGAAATAATGTGCACAATCAATGTAATGTGCTTGAATCACCCCGCCCCCCCCCCCACCATCCATGGAAAAATTGTCTTCCACAACACCTGTCACTGGTGCCAAAAAGTTTGGGGACAGTGGATGTTGTATGTGTCAGTGTTCCACTCCTTTCTGCGGCTACAGTGTTGTAGAAAACAATTTGGTGGTACCTCCAAAACCTAAATATAGAATTACTTTAGGACCCAGCAATTCTACTCTTAGGTATATAGTTTAAATAACTGAAAACAAGGGTTCGGGCCAGGCACAGTAGCTCATACCTGTAATCCCAGCACTTTGGGAGGTCGAGGTAGGTGGATCATTTGAGGTGAGGAGTTCGAGACCAGCCTGGCCCAGGGGCGGAAGATTACCTAGGTGCCAAGGCAAGAGACCGAAGGCACAGACTGTTTCAGTATATTAAAGAAAATAGTTAGAATAAGAATAGTCATCATACAAATTAGATATAGAGATGATCATGGACAATTATCAATCATTATTATAAACATTATTAATCACTAGCTTTTAATATTACTCTTTGTTGCATTACTAATATAACCTAGGAATAACCGGCGGGTATAGGGTCAGGTGCAGAAGGGACATTGTGAGAAGTGACCTAGAAGGCAAGAGGTGAGCCTTCTGTCACACCCGCATAAGGGCCGCTTGAGGGCTCCTTGGTCAAGCAGTAACGTCAGTGCCTGGGAAGGCACCCGCTACTTAGCAGACTGCGAAAGGGAGTCTCCTTTCCTTGGAGGAGTCAGGGAACACTCTGCTCCACCAGCTTCTTGTGGAAGGTTGGCTATTAGCCAGGCCTGCCCGCAGTCATCCGGAGGCCTAAACCCCTCCCTGTGGTGCTGTGCTTCAAGGGTCACGCTGCTTGTCCACTTTCATGTTCCTCCCGTACTCCTCGTTCCTGTTTGAAATTTGTAGTAGATAAGGTAGAAGGAATAGTGAAAGTTTTAAAGTCTTTGATCTTTCTTGTAAGTGCAGAGAAGAAAACGCTGACATATGCTGCCTTCTCTCTCTCTGCTTCGCCTACCTAAAAGGGAGGGGCCCGCTGTCCTGTGGTCACGTGACTTGCTTCACCTTGTCAATCACTTAGAAGATTCACCCTCTTTACCCTGCCCCCTTGTCTTGTATGCAACAAATATCAGCGCGCCCAGCCGTTCGGGGGCCGCTACCGGTCTCCGCGTCTTGACGGTAGTGGTCCCCCGTGCCCAGCTGTTTTCTCTTTATCTCTTTGTCTTGTGTCTTTATTTATTACAATGTCTCATCTCCGCACACGGGGAGAACACCCGCTAAGGCCCGTAGGGCTGGACCCTATACTGGCCAACATGGTGAAACCCCATCTCTACTAAAAATACAAATATTAGCTGTGCATGGTGGGTGCCTGCAATCCCAGCTTCTCGGGAGGCTGAGGCATGAGAATCACTTGAACGTAGGAAGTGAATGCTGCAGTGAGCTGAGATTGCACCACTGCACTCCAGCCTAGGCAACAGAGTGAGACTTTGTTTAAAAAAAAAAAAAAAAAAGTTCCTCAACAGATAAGTAGAGAAACACTATGTAGTCTATTCATACAACAGAATATTATTCCCTTTGATTTCTCAGTGGGACTTTTAATTTTCACTATTGCATTTCCCTTCACCTCCAGAATATTGGATACTGAAGCAACAGTGTGTCCTGGCTTTTGTTGCCCTGGGTGTGGCTGGCAGAGTTGAGTTGATGTGGGACGACCTGCCAGCTGAGCTGGATTTTGCTACCATGTAAACCAAAGAAGTGTCTGAGATGGGTCTCAATTGATTCAGAGGTTTATTTTGCCAAGTTTGAGGATGCACCCAGGAAAAAAGAGACAGAAGCCACAGTAAGATGTGTGTCCTGCACTTTTGCCAAAAGGGGTTTCAAGGGCTTCAATATTAAAAGGAAAAAAAGCAGGCAGGAGAGGAAGGAAGAAAGCGAAAAAAGAGGGAGGGTAGGCATTGAGATGAGTGGCCACATTCTTGTGAGGCTTTGATTAGCGCTCACTGACTCCACATGTTGCATTTTGAGGTGATACAGGAGGAGTCAATCACATTCATCCCATGCTCAGTAAATCTGCATTTTACATAAGATAAAAATAAACATAGAGTAAAGGAAGAAGTCAGATATGCATTTGTCTGAGGGTGAGTGGAGGGATGATTTCTAGTCTTGTCTTTGTCCCACATCTGTGAAGATAAGCTCTTAATTTACATTGTTGGGGTGAAATTCAAAAGAAATCTGCTTTAGGGTAAAATTCTTGGGGCCCACAAAGAATTTTTTATGGAGCAAATTGTGTGGAAGGCCCCCTGGAGAGATATACAGCCTTCTACCTTTGCAGATGGGTTTAAAAGCAAAATGGGGCTGGGAGCAGTGGCTCACACCTGTAATCCCAGCACTTTGAGAGGCAGAGGCGGGAGGATCACCTGAGTCCAGGAGTTTGAGACCAGCCTGGCCAACATGGCAAAACCCTGTCTCTACAAAAATACAAAAATTACCTGGGCAGGGTGGCACACGCCTGTAGTCCTGGCTACTCAGGAGGCTGAGGCAGGAGAATCATTTGAACCTGGGAGGCGGAGGTGACAGTGAGCCAAGATCACCCCACTGCACTCCATCCTGGGTGACAGAGCCAGACTACGTCTCAAAAAAATAAAAGATAAAATAAAGAATAAAATAAAAAGTAATAATAAATAATAATGGGAGGCTTTTCTTTTTTTTTTGCATGACTCAGTTTCCAAGCCTAACCTTTCCTTGTGGCACGGTGATTTTGGGGCCCTGAGATTTTATTTTTTATTTTCCTTTCAAATATACAAGAACATTTTTTCCTTGTGCTTCATACAAGGAACATGCCAAGTTTTCTGGAAGCAGGAAGAACAGTTTTCTGGTGACTATTCATCATGTTTTCCTCCTCCGAAGGGGTGTCTCCTTCAGGAGACAAAAAACAAGTCTCTGTCATCAATTCTTCCATCCTGATGTCCACGAATGGACACAGACAACACTAAATAGCTAACAGATGGGAATTTTGTGCACACAGATAAGTGGCTGTAAGTGTGGGTGATGCAGCCAAATCAATGTTTAATATTATTTGTAGATTTCTGCAAACTTTACTGTAGAAAAGAAGTGTATTACACTTCTGCAAACATATCTATTGATATATAAATAAATCCAAAGTATGCTTATTTGTCTTACTTATCTGTGAAGGGGAAGTCTTCATAAGGAATGTTAGCAGAAGTTGGGTTCTGTTTGCTACAGTCACACAGAGAAATCCCAGTGCCAGGTCTAAGCATGTTTCCACGAGCTATAACACAATTTCAGAATTATGTTCTTTCTCTGCAAGTATTGCTGTATCCATTTACTTAAACTTATTTATTTTGTGTCAAATTTACTGCAGAATCCAAGCAACATCAAATGAGTGCTGTGTCTTAATGGATACATCAGCAGCACAACTTTAGATTGAAACTTTTCTTGGAAAGCACTGAAACAAAGGCTCTCACAGGAGACTTTCAGCACAGAAAATGGCATGTCAACATTGCACTGATATCCTTAGATGGGTCGCATACATATTTTATGAATGCAAGAAAACAGTCTCACAATAAATTTTAGAGTCATGTGTATTTCATATGCACATGAACATGGAACCTACGGAAAATTTGCAATTTTCTTTTGATGCCTGACCAGAATAACCAGTAGGTCAGAGAATATCATTTACTTGAACCTGTGGTTTGGGGGCAGAGGTCTGTGGAGCAGAATATGAAAACACCTGATAGCCGGGCGCAGTGGCTCACGCCTGTAATCCCAGCACTTTGGGAGGCCGAGGCGGGCAGATCATGAGGTCAGGAGATCGAGACCATCCTGGCTAACACTGTGAAACCCCATCTCTACTAAAAACACAAAAAATTAGCTGGGCTTGGTGGTGGGTGCCTGGACTCCCAGCTACTCAGCAGGCTGAGGCAGGAGAATGGCATGAACCGGGGAGCCGGAGCTTGCACCACACTCCAGCCTGGGCGACAGAGCAAGACTCCCTCTCAAAACAAAAAAAAAGAAAGAAAAAAGAAAACACCTGAGCATCCTATAACAAGACTTACGACACCACTAAGTCCTGCAGATAACGCAAGAATCTGTAGCTGGAGAGGGACTTATTCGTTGACGTAAAAGATTAAAAGCAACAGGGAAAAAAACAAATATTTGAGGAAAACTGTCCAAAAAATAGAAAATAATTCAGGAGGAAAATGAAGCTATAAACATTCAGAATATGAAAAGATAGCTATGCCTTCTCCTTAGCCTCTTTAGCCCAGTAGTTTTTGCAAACCCCTAAAGTGGACTATTTCGTTAAAATAGTAAGAGTTGTTGAAGCTGTCACTGAAATTACTTAAAATACAATTATTACAATGCTTGTAAAATAAATTCCCAAATTGAGGGACATATCTTTATTTGAATTGTGGAATTATGTTATTTAGAAATTATACAGTTTTAGGAACTAAACTATTTTATGTGAATATCTCATGCATGCAGATCAATATTTTATTCTTCTAAGTGTTAAACTAAATGTAACCTAAAGCTGCCTCTGTACATATTGTAAGCTCAGCCTGAAGGTGTCTCTGTACACAGTGAAGTGCAGCCTAACTAGGTCTGTAAACAGACTGGAACTCACTCTTGTGCCAATCACTGACTTTTGGCCAGTCAAAGGCTGCCACCTTTCTTTTTTTATTATTATTATTATTATTACACTTTAAGTTTTAGGGTACATGTACACAATGTGCAGGTTTGTTACATATGTATTCATGTGCCATGTTGGTGTGCTGCACCCATTAACTCGTCATTTGGCATTAGGTATAACTCCTAATGCTGTCCCTCCCCCCTCCCCCCACCCCACAACAGTCCCTAGAGTGTGATGTTCCCCTTCCTGTGTCCATGTGTTCTCATTGTTCAATTCCCACCTATGAGTGAGAACATGTGGTGTTTGGTTTTTTGTCCTTACCATAGTTTACTGAGAATGATGGTTTCCAGTTTCATCCATGGCCCTACAAAGGACATGAACTCATCATTTTTTATGGCTGCATAGTATTCCATGGTGTATATGTGCCACATTTTCTTAATCCAGTCTATCGTTGTTGGACATTTGGGTTGGTTCCAAGTCTTTGCTATTGTGAATAGTGCCACAGTAAACATACGTGTGCATGTGTCTTTATAGCAGCATGATTTATAATCCTTTGGGTATATACCCAGTAATGGGATGGCTGGGTCAAATGGTATTTCTAGTTCTAGATCCCTGAGGAATTGCCACACTGACTTCCACAATGGTTGAACTAGTTTACAGTCTCACCAACAGTTTAAAAGTGTTCCTATTTCTCCACATCCTCTCCAGCACCTGTTGTTTCCTGACTTTTTAATGATGGCCATTCTAACTGGTGTGAGATGGTATCTCATTGTGGTTTTGATTTGCATTTCTCTGATGGCCAGTGATGATGAGCATTTCTTCATGTGTTTTTTGGCTGCATAAATGTCTTCTTTTGAGAAGTGTCTGTTCATGTCCTTTGCCCACTTTTTGATGGGGTTGTTTGTTTTTTTCTTGTAAATTTGTTTGAGTTCATTGTAGATTCTGGATATTAGCCCTTTGTCAGATGAGTAGGTTGCAAAAATTTTCTCCCAATTTGTAGGTTGCCTGTTCACTCTGATGGTAGTTTCTTTTGCTGTGCAAAAGCTCTTTAGTTTAATTAGATCCCATTTGTCAATTTTGGCTTTTGTTGCCACTGCTTTTGGTGTTTTAGACATGAAGTCCTTGCCCACGCCTATGGCCTGAATAGTATTGCCTAGGTTTTCTTCTAGGGTTTTTATGGTTTTAGGTCTAACATGTAAGTCTTTAATCCATCTTGAATTAATTTTTGTATAAGGTGTAAGGAAAGGATCCAGTTTCAGCTTTCTACATATGGCTAGCCAGTTTTCCCAGCACCATTTATTAAATAGGGAATCCTTTTCCCATTGCTTGTTTTTGTCAGGTTTTTCAAAGATCAGATAGTTGTAGATAGGCGGCATCATTTCTGATGCCTCTGTTCTGTTCCATTGATCTATGTCTCTGTTGTGGTACCAGTACCATGCTGTTTTGGTTACTGTAGCCTTGTAGTATAGTTTGAAGTCAGGTAGCATGATGCCTCCAGCTTTGTTCTTTTGGCTTAGGATTGACTTGGCGATGCGGGCTCTTTTTTGGTTCCATATGAACTTTAAAGTAGTTGTTTCCAATTGTGTGAAGAAAGTCATTGGTAGCTTGATGGGGATGGCATTGAATCTATAAATTACCTTGGGCAGTATGGCCATTTTCACGATATTGATTCTTCCAACCCATGAGCATGGAATGTTCTTCCATTTGTTTGTATCCTCTTTTATTTCATTGAGCAGTGGTTTGTAGTTCTCCTTGAAGAGGTCCTTCACATCCCTTGGAAGTTGGATTCCTAGATATTTGATTCTCTTTGAAGCAATTGTGAATGGGAGTTCACTCATGATTTGGCTCTCTGTTTGTCTGTAAGTGGTGTACAAGAATGCTTGTGATTTTCGTACATTGATTTTGTATCCTGAGACTTTGCTGAAGTTGCTTATCAGCTTAAGGAGATTTGGGGCTGAGACAATGGGGTTTTCTAGATATACAATCATGTCATATGCAAACAGGGACAATTTGACTTCCTCTTTTCCTAATTGAATCCCCTTTATTTCCTTCTCCTGCCTGATTGCCCTGGCCAGAACTTCCAGCAGTATGTTGAATAGGAGTGGTGAGAGAGGGCATCCCTGTCTTGTGCCAGTTTTCAAAGGGAATGCTTCCAGTTTTTGCCCATTCAGTATGATATTGGCTGTGGGTTTGTCATGGATAGCTCTTATTATTTTGAGATACATCCCATCAATACCTAATTTATTGAGAGTTTTTAGCATGAAGCATTGTTGAATTTTGTCAAAGGCCTTTTCTGCATCTATTGAGATAATCATGTGGTTTTTGTCTTTGGTTCTGTTTATATGCTGGATTACCTTTATTGATTTGCATATGTTGAACCAGCCTTGCATCCCAGGGATGAAGCCCACTTGATCATGGTGTATAAGCTTTTTGATGTGCTGCTGGATTCGGTTTGCCAGTATTTTACTGAGGATTTTTGTATCAATGTTCATCAAGGATATTGGTCTGAAATTCTCTTTTTTGGTTGTGTCTCTGCCAGGCTTTGGTATCAGGATGATGCTGGCCTCATACAATGTGTTAGGGAGGATTCCCTCTTTTTCTATCGATTGGAATAGTTTCAGAAGGAATGGTACCAGTTCCTCCTCGTACCACTGGTGGAATTCAGCTGTGAATCCATCAGGTCCTGGACTCTTTTTGGTTGGTAAGCTATTGATTATTGCCTCAATTTCAGAGCCTGTTATTGGTCTTTTCAGAGATTCAAGTTCTTCCGTTCCTCCTTGTACCTCTGGTAGAATTCGGCTGTCAATCCATCAGGTCCTGCACTCTTTTTGGTTGGTAAGCTATTGATTATTGCCTCAATTTCAGAGCGTGTTATTGGTCTATTCAGAGATTCAACTTCTTCCTGGTTTAGTCTTGGGAGGGTATATTTGTTGAGGAATTTATCCATTTCTTCTAGATTTTCTAGTTTATTTGCATAGAGGTGTTTGTAGTATTCTCTGATGGTAGTTTGTATTTCTGTGGGATTGGTGGTGATATCCCCTTTTTCATTTTTTATTGCATCTATTTGATTCTTCTCTCTTTTCTTCTTTATTAGTCTTGCTAGCAGTCTATCAATTTTGTTGATCTTTTCAAAAAACCAGCTCCTGGATTCATTAATTTTTTGAAGGGTGTTTTGTGTCTCTATTTCCTTCAGTTCTGCTCTGATTTTAGTTATTTCTAGCCTTCTGCTAGCTTTTGAATGTGTTTGCTCTTGCTTTTCTAGTTCTTTTAATTGTGATGTTAGGGTGTCAATTTTGGATCTTTCCTGCTTTCTCTTGTGGGCATTTAGTACTATAAATTTCCCTCTACACACTGCTTTGAATATGTCCCAGAGATTCTGGTATGTTGTGTCTTTGTTCTTGTTGGTTTCAAAGAACATCTTTATTTCTGCCTTCATTTCATTGTGTACCCAGTAGTCATTCAGGAGCAGGTTGTTCAGTTTCCGTGTAGTTGAGCGGTTTTGAGTGAGTTTCTTAATCCTGAGTTCTAGTTTGATTGCACTGTGGTCTGAGAGACAGTTTGTTATAATTTCTGTTCTTTTACATTTGCTGAGGAGTGCTTTACTTCCAACTGTGTGGTCAATTTTGGAATAAGTGCGATGTGGTGCTGAGAAGAACGTATATTCTGTTGATTTAGGGTGGAGAGTTCTGTAGATGTCTATTAGGTCCACTTGGTGCAGAGCTGAGTTCAATTCCTGTGTATCTTTGTTAACTTTCTGTCTCGTTGATCTGTCTAATGTTGACAGTGGGGTGTTAAAATCTCCCATTATGATTGTGTGGGAGTTTAAGTCTCTTTGTAGGTCGCTCAGGACTTGCTTTATGAATCTGGGTGCTCCTGTATTGGGTGCATATATATTTAGGATAGTTAGCTCTTCTTGTTGAATTGATCCCTTCACCATTATGTAATGGCCTTCTTTGTCTCTTTTGATCTTTGTTGGTTTAAAGTCTATTTTATCAGAGACTGGGGTTGCAACCCCTGCCTTTTTTTGTTTTCCATTTGCTTGATAGATCTTCCTCCATCCCTTTATTTTGAGTCTATGTGTGTCTCTGCATGTGAGATGGGTTTCCTGAATACAGCACACTGATGGGTCTTGACTCCTTATCCAATTTGCCAGTCTGTGTCTTTTAATTGGAGCATTTAGCCCATTTACATTTAAAGTTAATATTGTTATGTTTGAATTTGATCCTGTCATTGTGATGTTAGTTGGTTATTTTGCTCGTTAGTTGATGCAGTTTCTTCCTAGCCTCGATGGTCTTTACAATTTGGCATGTTTTTGCAGTGGCTGGTACCAGTTGTTCCTTTCCATGTTTAGTGCTTCCTTCAGGAGCTCTTTTAGGGCAGGCCTGGTGGTGACAAAATCACTCAGCATTTGCTTGTCTGTAAAGTATTTTATTTCTCCTTCACTTATGAAGCTTAGTTTGGCTGGATATGAAATTCTGGGTTGAAAATTCTTTTCTTTAAGAATGTTGAATATTGGCCCCCACTCTCTTCTGGCTTGTAGAGTTTCTGCCGAGAGATCAGCTGTTAGTCTGATGGGCTTCCCTTTGTGGGTAACTCGACCTTTCTCTCTGGACTGCCACCTTTCAAACCATGTTCAAATAAAGCGAAATGCTGAGGTTTCATCAATCCAGATGTTTGTCTCCCTCACTTTCATTTTCTCTGTCACTTTCCTTTTTCTGTCCATAACTTTAACCTCTATGCAGCCTCAGTCTCTCTGAATCTGTTCTGGTTTGAGAGCTGCCCCATCCATGAATTCTTCTTCGCTCAATTAAACACTTTAAATTTAATTTGTCTATGGTGTTTCTTTTAACACGAGTATAATATTATGTCAAATAAAAAATGCCTTTGCTATACTGTATTTGCTCAAAATAAAACTCCAAAAGGTTATTTAAAAATCTGCCTATTCATTTGTGCACAATTACTTTTCCTGGTGATATATTTTCCTAGGTTGTAGAGGCATGCTTCAATTCCAGACAGTGGGACTCCGGATGATCTCTTGAATTGGAATTACTGGGTTCAAATAGCTATCCTGTTCATTAACAACCTATGAAACTGGGAAAATTACATAGCCTTGTAGGGTTGTACTACCCCAATTTGTAAAATAGAGAAAAGAGTGATACCTATTATCCAGGGCAGGTAAAGAAACTAAATGAGACAATTTCGTTTACACAGAACAATATCTTGCACATGACATGTGATTTAAAAGCCAGAATCAATAAGAGAGGTAAAACGTATTTGCTGTTGACGGATCAGTAAAAGAGACCTTCTGGGGAATGAGATGTGAGATTTGCAAAAGGTAAGGACAGCCTGGGCAACATAGTGAGACCCTGTCTCTACAGAAAAAAAATTTTAAATTAGCCAGGTGTGGTGGTGCATGCCTGTAATCCCTTGGGAGGCTGAGGTGGGAGGATTGTTTGAGGCCAGGAGTCTAAGACCAGCCTGGGCAACATAATGAGACCTTGTCTCTACAAAAATATATATATATATTAGAAATTAGCTGGGTGCAGTGGCAGGGGCCTATAGTCCCGGCTACTCAGGAGGCTGTGGTGGAGGATTGGCTCAGCCCAGGAGTCCAAGGCTGCAGTGAGCTATGATTGTGCCACTACACTCCAGGCTGGGCAAAAAACATTAAAAAATTTTAAAAGCCAGGCATGGTGGCTCAGAGCTGTAATCCTAGCACTCTGGGAGGCTGAGGCAGGCAGATTGCCTGAACTCAGGAGTTCAAGACCAGCCTGGGCAACATGGTGAAACCCAATCACTACTAATATACAAAAATTACCTGGGTGTGGTGGCGCGTGCACCTGTAGTTCCAGCTACTTGGGAGGCTGAGGCATAAAAATTGCTCAAACTCTGGAGGTGGTGCTTGCAGTGAGCTGAGATCACACCACTGGATTCCAGCCTGAGCAACAGAGTGAGACTTTCTGTCTCCCACCTGCCTCCCCCCGACTAAAAAAATATAAATAAATAAATAAAAATAAAAAGGTAATAAGGTTAAAGTAATGTGTGTTCGAAGTAAATATAATTAGACTTAATGAGGCTGGATATAATTTAAAAAACTGTAAGATCAGAATCTGCCATAATATAAAAAACAAACAAACAAATAAAAAAACACATTAAGTAACTTAGTGAATCTATTCATTCTATTTTTTTTTAACTTAAGAGCAGCTGAAATCGTGTGTGAAACTCTTCATAAGAATTTCCTTTTCTTATGTCCCATGTTTGAATTCCATTTGAAGACCAGACAGGGTTCTCTTTTGCTGTCATGGCCAGGATGCAAGACAAGACATTAACATTTCAGAGAGTTCTACTCTTATTTTAAAATATGTAAGATGGTGTAGTTGTATGGTGGGACTATGGACTTCATCTGCACATTTAAAAATACATCCCTCACTAAAAAGGAGCCCACTATAATTAGTTGTTATAATTCAGATATATAATTGTTTTTTGTCATATATAAAATTGTATATACTACATGTGTATGTAAGTACGTACTCACAGCTGCCCTGATGTGCTGTTCCTATACCTAGTGTTCTTTTCCAGCTGCTCTTTGAATGATCGAATCCATTTAGTTCTTCAGGTCTCTGGTTAATCACCATTCATAGGTTTGCTATTTGCACTTTATCGAACTAGAACTCCATGCCAGCCCTGCAGAGCTGTTTGAATTTCCTAATTATTTGTTTGTTAATTTATTTGTCAATATCTCTTTGTCCTATTAGGGTAGAAGTTGCTTTAGAGAAGAGAATTTGTGTTTGTGAGAGCTGCAGGGTCCACGGCTCTGCCTGAATTGCACATCACTTATTCAGTAAATTATTATTGATTGAATGATTGTGAAAGAGGAATGTTTTCCACTTTAGGGGGGACCTGTGTTCTTCTGGGAGTCTCCTTCAGTTTTCCACTCTCTTGATAGAAAAAGCACATTTGCAAGTACCTGTAACAAAACAGTGTTACTTTGCATTTTCAAATGGATACATGCATTCACTGAAATGGTTACCAAGTTGCAACACCTCAGAGGAAGAATGAATCTCCCCTGGATAGGGTCCCTTTGTGTTCCTGTTGGGGTCCGTAATGAAAAGCACATTGGGCTTAAACTTCATGTGAAACAACTCAATGTGTTTCATTTATTTCTGCTTTTCATGCTCAACTCTTACTCTTTCCGCTGACAGTTTTAAACATTCTCTGCATTTGCAGCCTTCTATGACTAACAATGGATGCAAAGTGGATGGACTAATGTAAATAGATTTCAAAATAATTTCAATAATAAAATTATTGGCCTCCTTTTCTATCTCTTATTTTTCCTCCTCCTCCTCCTGTTTCTTCTTAACTCGTACTATCTGTGTTAATTTTTTTAAGTGGTAAATGGGAAAGGGAAGCCTTCTAAATAACAGTCCTGTCATATTCACTCAACAATTTTTTTTTTTTTTTTTGAGATGGAATCTCACTCTGTCTTTCAGGCTGGAGTGCAGTGGCACGATCTCGGCTCACTGCAACCTCCACTTCCAGGTTCAAGTGATTCTCATGCCTCAGCCTCGCAAGTAGCTGGGACTACAGGTGCACACCACCATGCCTCGCTAATTTTTGTATTTTTGGTAGAGATGGGATTTCACCATATTGGCCAGGCTGGTCTTGAACCCCTGACCTCAGGTGATCCACCTGCCTCAGTCTCCCAAAGTGCTGGGATTACAGGCATGAGCCACGGCACCCGGCCTCACTAAAAAATTCGACCACTTCTCCTTGTAAAGTCTTATTCTTACCTTGGTGTTATCAGAACTAACAAAAACAATTCAGGCGATTATTAGTTTAAGATTCTCAAGAGAGGCATATTTCTTTGAAATTATTTAAATAAAAATGTAGATTAATTGCTGTGGAAATGAGAACACATAATCACTTTAGATACTGGTGAAAAATCCTTGGGGCAACATTAAAGTATTCAGAATTCAGAGCCTGCATACACTAAATTATGTTTTCTCAATGTCCTTTTTTTTCTGGAAAACCTGTTGACTTGAAATTAGATTTAGAAACATATGTCTTTTTTATATATTCACACTTAAATGATTTTTACTATGCTTAAATTCCTCTGAATTCCTCTGAAATTTTTGCATATGCTTTTTAAATTTTACTTAACCTGAACTCTTCACTAGATGTATATCTTTGATTTGTGTAATTGTTGATAAAGTATTAACTGGCAATTTAAAAAAGTATTTTGAATTTCTAAATCCTAAAAATATGTTCTTATTCTTAATGATGGTCAGGAACATGTATTTTTATTAATAGTAAGCCGTACTTAGGCTTAACAAATCTGTTTTCTCATGGGAGGATAAACAGAAGTGGAATAAAAGCTTGTGTCAAACATACACCACAACAAAACTGCACTTGCTTACATCTTAGCAAAGACAATGGCTGGAGAGAGCTGTATGGCCAAATCAATACCTGTTGCTGGTGTGTTCTGCCTTGGTATGGCTTCATTTATTAATTTTCATCCTGTATAGTAAATAGCTGAGAGCAAGCCCTGTGACCATCTGGATAGATGGTTTCATGACATGAACATCTGATCATGAATAAATTTTGGATCACGGCCATAGGAAGTTAAATAGCAACTTGGCTGGCGATATGGTTTGGCTGTGTCCCCACGCAAATCTCATCTTGAATTGTAGCTCCCATAATCCCCATGTGTCATGGGAGGGACCTGGTGGAGGTAATTGAATCGTGGGGTGATTACCCCCATGCTGCTGTTCTCAAAATAGTGAGTTCTCACTAGATCCATTGGTTTTATAGGGGGCTCTTCCCCTTTTGCTCAGCAGTTCTCCTTTGCTTCCCCTTCCACCACGATTGTAAGTTTCCTGAGGCCCCCAGCCGTGCTGAACTGTGAGTCAATTAAGCCTCTTTCCTTTGTAAATTATCCAGTCTCAAGTATGTCGGCACACTGCAACCTCCACCTCCAGCGATTCTCCTGCCTCAGCCTCCCCAGTAGCTGGGACTACAGGCACGTGCCACCACATCTGACTAATTTTTGTATTTTCAGTAGAGATGGGGTTTCACCATGTTTGCCAGGCTGGTCTCAAACTCCTGACCACAGATGATCTGCCCACCTTGGCCTCCCAAAGTGCTGGGATTACAGGCATGAGCCACTGCACCCACTCTGAAGCCAGACAGCTAAACTGAAAGAGCACACTGTAACACACGCCCCCTGGGGCTTCTGGAGCTGTGAACACTCAACCCTACAGGCTACTGTGGGGTCAGAGCCCATGCTACCCATGACCTGCTCATCTGCATACTCCCCCTAGAGGTTTGAGCTGCGGGGCACCGAAGAAGCGAGCCACACCCCATCATGCCCTGTTAAGGGGATAAGAGAACTTTTGTCATTTCACCAGCATCTGCTTTGCAGAGGCCTTAGGTAGCGGTGGAAGGGCAAGGGGAAGGGGAGCTGATGTGTGCAGAGATCACAGGAAGAGAGTGGAAATGAGAGAAAGAGGGCGAAATGCCAGGCTCTTTTTAACAACCAGCTCTAGTAGGAATGAATAGAGAAGAATTCACTCTCCTAACCTCCAGGAAAGACATTAATCTGTTCATGAGGGACCCACCTTCAGCCATTATTGTGATGCCTCCCCAGCCATGTAGAACTGTGAGTTCATTAAACCTCTTTTTCTTTATAAATTACCCAGTTCTGAGTATGTCTTTATTAGTAGCCTGAGAACAGACTAATACACCCTCATTCCCAATGGAATGGCCTTTGGAGATAGGGCCTTTTGGAGATAATCATGTTTAGATGAGATTATGAAGGTCTTACCCCCATGATGCCATTAGTGTCCTTATAAGAAGAGGAAGAGATATCAGAGCTTTCTCTGTGACAATAAGGCAGCCATCTGCAAGCCAAGAAAGGAGCACTCAATGGGGAACCAAATGGGCAAACACCCTGCTCATGGACTTATCTGCTCCAGAACTGTGAGAAAGTACGTGTCTGTTGTATAAGCCCCCCAGTTCATGGTATTTTGTTTTGGCAGTTCTACCCTTCTAATACCAACATGTTGTGTCAGCCATGAACAGGTGCATAAATGGACCTGTTACATTTATAACCTATTACATTGATCGTCTTTTAAGATTGCTATATAAAGGTAAAGAATAAGCCAGCTATACTATCTGTTTTGTATGGTTCCAGGACATTTCTCTTTATAGAAATAATCCAGCTAATAGAAAGACTGAAAAGAACTGGAATTTCATCATCTTGAAACCAGTTATGAAATAGTGAAACAGTGTATCATGAAAATAAATAATATAATAATGGATTTCTAAGTAATGATTGTTGATGGTTGTTCAACAAAAGAGAGGCAATCTCGGTGATGGTATATACCTATAAAGTATTTTTGATAAAAAAATAAAACTTGTATATGTTCAAGCTTCTACTGCTAACTACAGAAAATATTTAAGAACAAAAGAAAAAGGTAAGGTTTCCCTGCATATGTAATGAACAAATTTCACACTGGATACAAACTGCAGGACAAATGGTCTTTAAAAAAAAAAAACTACACTGCCAGAAAAGAAAATAAAGAAAAAGAGATTCTAAATATTTAAAGAGACCTTAAAAGCTATATCAAATAATGCAATGTGTAGACTTTAATTGGATTCCAACTGAAACAGATTAGTAGTCTACATATATTTGATACTATCCAGGCAATTGAAATACTTGCTAGATTATGGAAATATTAATTGTTTTTAACACTTAATATTTACACATTGTTAACATTTAAAGTAGAATGGTAGTGTGGTTATATATTAAAAGAGTTCTCATTTTTTGAGATTAATATCAAAATATTTACACGTGAAATCATTTCAACTGTAGGTAGAAATTGCTTCAGTAAATAGGGTAGGGCCCAGTGAAGTGGCTCACACCTGTAATTCCAGTGATTTAGGAGGATGAAGAGGGAGGATCATTTGAGCTCAGGTCTTTCAGACCAGCCTGGGCAAATTTTAAATGAAAATTTTTTGTAGAGATAGGGTCTCACTCTATCTCTACAAAAAATTTTGTACCGTATCTCTGCAAAAAATTTTCATATTAGCCAGGTGTTCTGGTATGCACCTGTGTTCCCAGCTACTCAGGAGGCTGAAGCAGGAGGATGGCTTGAGCCAGAGAGGTTGAGGCTGCAGGAGGGTGGCTTGAGCCATGATTGCACCACTGCACTCCAGCCTGGGCAAGAGAGTGAAAGACCCTGTGTTCCCAGCCCTGACTAAATAAATAAACACATAAATATGTAAATAATATGGATGGGGGTTAGTGGATACATGCGTAGAAAAATGTGCATTGATAACTGAAGGGTAAAATGAGTTCATTATACAGTTTTATCTATTTTTGCATTAGTTATGTACAACAAAAGGTAAGTTAGTGTGTGTGTGTATCTGTCTGTCTGCTTGTGAGTCATTCTCAAACGGGGGCAATTTCTGCCTGTCCCCTAGGCATTTGACAATATCTGGTGACTTTTGGGGTTGTCCTAATTTGTGGGTGGTAGTTGCTCCTCGGATCTAGTGGGTAGAGACCAGGGATGCTGCTCAACATCCTACATTGCACAGGACAGTACACCAGATCAAATAATCATCTGGCCCTAAATGTCAATAGTAATGAGACAGGAGAGTTCACTGGCCCTCCTTGCAGGGCATGCAACAGAGGTGCAACTCTCTCTTTGACTGCTGTGAGCTCAAACACCTATGGGAGGGGGAGCACCCAGACAAGCAGGTGCAGGAGCTGGGGCAAGCGCTTTGGGCTCTGGCCCCATGGTAGTGTCTATGGGTGGGTGCTTGTGGCCCCAGTGTTGCAATGATCTTTTAGGTCTGCTGTCTGCAGATGGCTTAAGTGTTAACCAGCTCAATGTCCCCTCTGCCTTTCTGCAGTGGCGGAGGGCCAGTGTGACAGCTTTATGTATCCTGAGCTCTTGTCTAGCATCCTGGAAGAATTGAGTCACACACAGACTTGAAGGATGAATGCAGGGGTTTTATTGAACAGTGGAAGTGGCTCTCAGTGGGCTGGATGGGAGCTGGACGGGGGATGAAGTGGGAAGATGATCTTCCCCTGTCCAGCAGCCGAACTCATCTTCAACCACCCCCAGCCGAACTCCCCTCAGCACTCAGACATTCCTTTCCTTCTCTCTCTCTCTGCCATGCCGTTCTGCTATTCATCTGCTTGTCTCCTCATCTCCTCATCTGCCTCTGAATCCTGAGGTTCAGGGTTTATATGGGTGCAGGATAGGGGGCATGGCAGGCCAAAAGCAACTTTTTGGGCAGAAAAACAGAAATACCTCTTCTCATTTAGGGCTGCAGGTATCCAGGCTTAAGGGTGGGGCCTTTGCTGGGGAACTGCCTTCTTCTACTCAGTATTTCCCTGTCGCCTGTCTGTATCAGTAACAAGGTAGAGAAATCCTAATGTATTGGTGTATGGAAGGAGCGCATCAGACCCGAGAGTCTGCTTTAATACAAACATGACAATAATGAGACTATGTGGATTTTTCATTCGGAAGATTGCAATGCTGCATGCAAAGTTCTGCCCTACCTTTCTCTAGCCATTAATAGGGCAGAATAGCATACCCCTTGACCCCTTTGCTTGGATTCAAACTATGTTGCCATGTGATTAGTGTGTTTTTCTGACTCTTGAGGTGTTTTTCTAGCCTCTTCTCAGGAATATCTCACTCCAAGGACTTCTTTTCTCATCCTTCTCTTGTATGGGTACCTTAAACATCTGCTCGTCCGTGATTCCAGTGCTGGGAGAGCCATCCTGTAAAGGCAGAATGGAGTCTCTTGATTGTTGACGTGAGCCAGTGACTAAGACATCAAAAACCTCTACCACATGGTAGAGGAAAAGTCAGAGAAAGAAACAGGGCAGCCTTCTTCCTGCACCTAGATGAGGTGGGAGTGAAGATTTTAGAAGAGGAGAGAAGGGAAATTGTTGGCAGCATTCTCCAAACTTCATGAGTGTTCTTTGTTGTTTCATAAATATGCCTTGTATTGTTTGTGACACACACACACAATAAGTATCTATATATGTATACAAACACACATACATATATAGAGTATATATGTGCATATACATACAAGTGTATATATACACATGCCTATATTTGTGTATTATACACATGTACATGTTGAAAAATTAATATTGCAATATGTATTTCATAATGTCTTCCATAGAAACATAACATTTTAGAAAAATAATCATAACCAAAAGAATTTTTAAAATACAATTTCTGGTTACTAAAAAATAAATGCACAGTTGTATAAACAGCTTCTTTGGTCATTTGATATGTGTAACTCTGGGGTGTTTTTTTTCTAAGAATTTCCTCATATATCTCATACAAAGTCAACAGAGGAAGAAAAAAGAGTAGCGAAGTCTAGATAACATTTGCATGCATGATTAATTCTTGGATGTTTAGTAGATCAATGGTATGGGAAACTGTCTAGATTTCAATGCTCAACTTGATGCACTGACAAATTGGAAATTCTAAATCAGAAACAGAAAGATCATCTTCAAAAAAAGTAATATGCAAACAAGTAGAATGAATCTCCAATTGCGTAGGATTAATGCCTTTTTTTGAGAAACCAGGGTCAACAAGTGTTAATAGCATTTAAAAGTTAATTATCTAGAACAGATTTTTTTCCTGAATAAAATATTATTTTTAAAACTAGGACATCAAAGTGCGTTAAAGCATATCTCTTTTTTAAATCTCATGACTGTGATTATTTTAGAGCATGAGCCAAAGTTACCTCTATGATACAGGGGACTGACAAAAACACAAAACCCATTTAAAGGCTAAGAATACAATTTCATTTGGAAGATCATTAGGAGATGCACAGAATTCAGATTGCCTCCTTACATAGAAAGAGCTTTTGACACACTTGCCTCTGGCTCTCTCTACATTTAATCATGCAAATTACTGACACTGTATGAAAACAGCCTTGAAAGTGTAAACTTTTTCACAACCTCAGCAACTCTTTCCTTACAGCTGAATGCAACCAATGTAATAAGTTTTTTTTTTTTTAATTGCATGCAGAATTTGCCTCTTCAATATGTTCAGTTTTCACAACCATTTAGACATCTTTAACAATGAAGGATGTTGGCAGGGCATACATGCTAGCTCATCGTCAGAGAGCTGGAGTTTTTTTTTTTTTTAATTTGAGAGAGGGTCTCATTTTGTCACCTAGGCTGGAACGCAGTGGTGTGATCTCAGCTCACTGCAGCCTGCACCTCCCAGGCTCAAGCAATCCTCCCGCCTCAGCCTCCCGAGTAGCTGAGACTACAGGCATGCGTTACCACTTCCGGCTTTTTTTTTGTATTTTTGGTAGAGACAGAGTCTTGCCATGTTGCCCCGGCTGGTCTCCAACTCCTGACCTCAAATGATCCTCCTGCCTTGGCCTCCAAAAGTGCTGAGTTTACAGGCATGAGCCACTGCACCCAACTGGGAGCTGGAGTTTTCAAGGTGTCAGAGTGTCATATTTGGTGTGTTCCTTTCTGAAATAGAAAGTATATTTAAAGAGCATGCATATGTGGATGCTGAAGACAACCCCAGAAATCACTTTACATTCGTGATCAATGTTCGCATTAAAAACTGCTTGGTGGAAAGGATTCAAAGAAGATAGAGAGAAAATCGCATCAGTAACATGTTAGTCAATAAACAGAAGAGTAAGAAAATGACCACTTTATATGTCTGTTTCAGGACTATTAAATTGGCATAGTGATACTTATTCAGTTATAAGAAAAGCATGTGCATACTATTTTGTTTGTTGATAGTTCTTATCAATAGCAGAAGATTTTTGGCATGAGATCTATTTTTTGCTGTTAGGAGAATAAAGAAACTATGACATCTAAAGGATGCATATTTCTCAGAAGTAAGTTTATTATAAGTGAATAATTTCTGGGAACACTGAAGATCTAAAAGGAATACTCGAGGTAGCTATATATTCTCAAAGCAACACCGAGTTATTTGTGGTTTACAGGACTTCAAATCGAACTAGGTTTTAAAACATAATTGCAGGAGGCCAATGTAATGGTGGCCACCTAAATCCATATCTTTTAACACAACCTCCAAAAAAATTTTACAGGTCAATAGATACAATTAATAGATAAAATAAAACCAAGGAAACCCTATGCCTTCAGTATAATGTATAAAAAAAATAATACTGTAAACTTCAAATAATTTGAATGAAGAAAAAATTTTTAAAATAATTCTAGAGGAGCCATCTCCTAAGCTTGCACACAGTACCTGCAGAAATCTTTGGCAGAGAACTAGGGGGTTCTATACAATATTCAAAGAGAATGAAGGCCAGATATTGTGGCTCACACCTATAATCCTAGTGCTTTGGGAAACCAAGGTGGGAGGATTTGAGCCCTGGATTTTGAGACCAGCCTGGGTAACATGGTGAAACCACATCTCTCCCCTGATCCAAAACAATAATTAGCCTAATGTTGTGGCACATGCCTGTACTTCCAGCCACTCAAGAGGCTGAGGCAGGAGGATTGCTTGAGCCCAAGAGTTTGACCTGCAGTGAGCTATGATTTCAGTACTGCACTACAGCCTGGGCAACAGAAAGAGACTCTGTTTCAAAAACAAAACAAAAAATAAGGCAAGGATGGGAAAAGCAGTCTAAAGATTGACCCAACATACTCCTGAAAATAGAAAATCTACATGAACTGCAAAAATAGTCATAAAGGTATCTTGACTATCAGATCATGGACTACTAAGATGAAACTGGAAGGTTTCAGGGTGCTGCTCAGCTTGTCAGAGGTGTTCAAACCAGAGCAACTCCATCTTGAATAGGGGCTGGGTAAAATAAGGCTGAGACCAGCTGGGCTGCATTGCCAGGAGGTTAGGCATTCTAAGTCACAGGATGAAATAGGAGGTTAGTACAAGATACAGGTCACAAAGAACTTGCTGATAAAACAGGTTGCAGTAAAGAAGCCAAAACCTACCAAAACCAAGATGGCAGCATGAGTGACTGCTGGTCGTCCTCGCTGCTACACTCCCACCAGCACTGTGACAGTTTACAAATGCCATGACAACCTGAAGAAGCTATCCTATATGGTCTACAAAGGGGAGGCATGAATAATCCACCCCTTGTTTAGCATACAATCAATAAATAACCATAAAAATGGGCAACCAGCAGCCCTCAGGGCTGCTCTGCCTGTGGAGCAGCTGTTCTTTTATTCCTTTACTTTCTTTCTTTCTTTTTTTTTTTTTTTGAGACGGAGTTTCGCACTGTCACCCGGGCTGGAGTGCAATGGCGCAATCTCGGCTCACTGCAAGCTCCACCTCCCAGGTTCACATGATTCTCCTGCCTCAGTCTCCCGAGTAGCTGGGATTACACGCACACACCACCACACCTGGCTAATTTTTTGTATTTTTAGTAGAGACGGGGTTTCACTATGTTGGCCAGATTGGTCTCGAACTCCTGACCTTATGTTCTGCCCACCTTGGCCTCCCAAAGTGCTGGGATTACAGGCATGAGACACCATGCCTGGCCTATTCCTTTACTGTCTTGATAAACTTGCTTTCACTCTACGGACTCACCCGAAATTCTTTCTTGTGCAAGATCCAAGAACCCTCTCTTAGGTTCTGCATCAGAACCTCCTTTCCAGGAACAACTTGACAAATTTGGGGGAGTCAGTTGTAAAAAAGAATGAAATGCTGTCTTTGGAGATGATGTGGTGAAAATAAATGGAAAGAAAGAGACATTCAGGACCTTTCACAGAAGAAAAAAATCAAGGTTACATGGTGCTACTCCCAAATACGTATTCCCCCGACCCACACACACATATGACACCACTCATTGAAGAAGTTTCACTTTTCTGCAGTGACATAAAAGGTTTCGGTTAAATTCTTTGTTATCCACCCTGTGTACAAAGTGCCTAGACCAAAATAGCCAACATGGAAAAACTCATATGGAAAGAAAATGAAAAATGAGAATCAGAATATTTAAGCAAATACAAATCCCAACCCCATTCATGTCCCACCCTTAATCTTGAAGTTAAATGAAATTTCAACCTAACCTGACACTCCCAATTAAATATCCAGAATTCTCCTTCTGGATGCTGATGAAAAGAGTCAAACTGTAAAATATTTGAAGAGATTTATTCTGAGCCAAATATGAGTGACCATGGATTGTGACACAGCCCTCAGGATGTCCTGAGAACATGTGCCCAAGGTGGTTCGAGTGCAGCTTGGTTTTATACATTTTGGGGAGATCAAGGTTCTTTTGAAGTCTTATAGTGGCTGACCTTAGAGGCAATAGATGACAAATGTTTCCTATTCAGATCTTTAAAAAGTGCTAGACTCTTAATTAATCTTTTTAGGACTGGGAGGGTCTGGAAGAAAAAGATATAGCTATGTTTTTTTTTGTTGTTTTTATTTATTTATTTATTATACTTTAGGTTTTAGGGTACACGTGCACAATGTGCAGGTTTGTTACATATGTATCCATGTGCCATGTTGATTTCCTGCACCCATTAACTCATCATTTAGCATTAGGTATATCTCCTAATGCTGTCCCTCCCCCCTCCCCCCGCCCCACAACAGTCCCCGGAATGTGATGGTCCCCTTCCTGTGTCCATGAGTTCTCATTGTTCAATTCCCACCTATGAGTGAGAACATGCGGTGTTTGGTTTTTTGTCCTTGCGATAGTTTACTGAGAATGATGTTTTCCAGTTTCATCCATGTCCCTACAAAGGACACGAACTCATCATTTTTTATGGCTGCATAGTATTCCATGGTGTATATGTGCCACATTTTCTTAATCCAGTCTATCGTTGTTGGACATTTGGGTTGGTTCCAACTCTTTGCTATTGTGAATAGTGCCGCAATAAACATACGTGTGCATGTGTCTTTATAGCAGCATGATTTATAGACCTTTGAGTATATACCCAGTAATGGGATGGCTGGGTCAAATGGTATTTCTAGTTCTAGATCCCTGAGGAATCGCCACACTGACTTCCACAATGGTTGAACTAGTTTACAGTCCCACCAACAGTGTGGTGGGACTATTTCTCCACCTCCTTTCCAGCACCTGTTGTTTCCTGCTTTTTTAATGATGGCCATTCTAACTGGTGTGAGATGGTATCTCACTGTGGTTTTGATTTGCATTTCTCTGATGGCCAGTGATGATGAGCATTTCTTCATGTGTTTTTTGGCTGCATAAATGTCTTCTTTTGAGAAGTGTCTGTTCATGTCCTTTGCCCACTTTTTGATGGGGTTGTTTGTTTTTTTCTTGTAAATTTGTTTGAGTTCATTGTAGATTCTGGATATTAGCCCTTTGTCAGATGAGTAGGTTGCAAAAATTTTCTCCCATTCTGTAGGTTGCCTGTTCACTCTGATGGTAGTTTCTTTTGCTGTGCAGAAGCTCTTTAGTTTAATTAGATCCCATTTGTCAATTTTGGCTTTTGTTGCCATTGCTTTTGGTGTTTTAGACATGAAGTCCTTGCCCACGCCTATGGCCTGAATGGTACTGCCTAGGTTTTCTTGTAGGATTTTAATGGTTTTAGGTCTAACATTTAAGTCTTTAATCCATCTTGAATTAATTTTTGTATAAGGTGTAAGGAAGGGATCCAGTTGCAGCTTTCTACATATGGCTAGCCAGTTTTCCCAGCACCATTTATTAAATAGGGAATCCTTTCCCCATTTCTTGTTTTTGTCAGGTTTGTCAAAGATCAGATAGTTGTAGATATGCGGCATCATTTCTGAGGGCTCTGTTCTGTTCCATTGATCTATGTCTCTGTCTCTGTCGTGATACCAGTACCATGCTGTATTGGTTACTGTAGCCTTGTAGTATAGTTTGAAGTCAGGTAGCGTGATGCCTCCAGCTTTGTTCTTTTGGCTTAGGATTGACTTGGCGATGCGGGCTCTTTTTTGGTTCCATATGAACTTTAAAGTAGTTTTTTCCAATTCTGTGAAGAAAGTCATTGGTAGCTTGATGGGGATGGCATTGAATCTATAAATTACCTTGGGCAGTATGGCCATTTTCACGATATTGATTCTTCCAACCCATGAGCATGGAATGTTCTTCCATTTGTTTGTATCCTCTTTTATTTCATTGAGCAGTGGTTTGTAGTTCTCCTTGAAGAGGTCCTTCACATCCCTTGGAAGTTGGATTCCTAGGTATTTGATTCTCTTTGAAGCAATTGTGAATGGGAGTTCACTCATGATTTGGCTCTCTGTTTGTCTGTGATTGGTGTACAAGAATGCTTGTGATTTTTGTACATTAATTTTGTATCCTGAGACTTTGCTGAAGTTGCTAATCAGCTTAAGGAGATTTTGGGCTGAGACAATGGGATTTTCTAGATATACAATCATGTCATCTGCAAACAGGGACAGTTTGACTTCCTCTTTTCCTAATTGAATATCCTTTATTTCCTTCTCCTGCCTGATTGCTCTGGCCAGAACTTCCAGCACTATGTTGAATAGGAGCGGTGAGAGAGGGCATCCCTGTCTTGTGCCAGTTTTCAGAGGGAATGCTTCCAGTTTTTGCCCATTCAGTATGATATTGGCTGTGGGTTTGTCGTATATAGCTCTTATTATTTTGAGATAGGTCCCATCAATACCTAATTTATTGAGAGTTTTTAGCATGAAGCGTTGTTGAATTTTGTCAAAGGTCTTTTCTGCATCTATTGAGATAATCATGTGGTTTTTGTCTTTGGTTCTGTTCATATGCTGGATTACATTTATTGATTTGCATATGTTGAACCAGCCTTGCATCCCAGGGATGAAGCCCACTTGATCATGGTGTATAAGCTTTTTGATGTGCTGCTGGATTTGGTTTGCCAGTATTTTATTGAGGATTTTTGCATCAATGTTCATCAAGGATATTGGTCTGAAATTCTCTTTTTTGGTTATGTCTCTGCCTGGCTTTGGTATCAGGACGATGTTGGCTTCATAAAATGTGTTAGGGAGGATTCCCTCTTTTTCTATCGATTGGAATAGTTTCAGAAGGAATGGTACCAGTTCCTTCTTGTACCTCTGGTAGAATTCAGCTGTGAATCCATCAGGTCCTGGACTCTTTTTGGTTGGTAAGCTATTGATTATTGCCACAATTTCAGAACCTGTTATTGGTCTATTCAGAGATTCGATTTCTTCCTGATTTAGTCTTGGGAGGGTGTATTTGTCGAGGAATTTATCCATTTCTTCTAGATTTTCTAGTTTATTTGCATAGAGGTGTTTGTAGTATTCTCTGATGGTAGATTGTATTTCTGTGGGATCACTGGTGATATCCCCTTTTTCATTTTTTATTGCATCTATTTGATTCTCCTCTCTTTTCTTCTTTATTAGTCTTGCTAGCGGTCTATCAATTTTGTTGATCTTCTCAAAAAACCAGCTCCTGGATTCATTAATTTTTTGAAGGGTTTTTTGTGTCTCTATTTCCTTCATTTCTGCTCTGATTTTATTTATTTCTAGCCTTCTGCTAGCTTTTGAATGTGTTTGCTCTTGCTTTTCTTGTTCTTTTAATTGTGATGTTAGGGTGTCAATTTTGGATCTTTCTTGCTTTCTCTTGTGGGCATTTAGTGCTATAAATTTCCCTCTACACACTGCTTTGAATGTGTCTCAGAGATTCTGGTATGTTGTGTCTTTGTTCTCGTTTGTTTCAAAGAGCATCTTTATTTATGCCTTCATTTCATTATGTACCCAATAGTCATTGAGGAGCAGGTTGTTCAGTTTCCATGTAGTTGAGCGGTTTTGAGTGAGTTTTTTAATCCTGAGTTCTAGTTTGATTGCACTGTGGTCTGAGAGACAGTTTGTTATAATTTCTGTTCTTTTACATTTGCTGAGGAGAGCTTTACTTCCAACTATGTGGTCAATTTTGGAATAGGTGTGGTGTGGTGCTGAAAAAAATGTATATTCTCTTGATTTGGGGTGGAGAGTTCTGTAGATGTCTATTAGGTCCACTTTGTTTAGAGCTGAGTTCAATTCCTGGATATCCTTGTTAACTTTCTGTCTTGATGATCTGTCTAATGTTGACAGTGGGGTGTTAAAATCTCCCATTATTATTGTGTGGGAGTTTAAGTCCCTTTGTAGGTCACTCAGGACTTGCCTTATGAATCTGAGTGCTCCTGTGTTGGGTGAATATATATTTAGGATAGTTAGCTCTTCTTGTTGAATTGATCCCTTTACCATTATGTAGTGGCCTTCTTTGTCTCTTTTGATCTTTGTTGGTTTAAAGTCTATTTTATCAGAGACTAGGATTGCAACCCCTGCCTTTTTTTGTTTTCCATTTGCTTGATAGATCTTCCTCCATCCCTTTATTTTGAGTCTATGTGTGTCTCTGCACGTGAGATGGGTTTCCTGAATACAGCACACTGATGGGTCCTGACTCCTTATCCAGTTTGCCAGTCTGTGTCTTTTAATTGGAGCATTTAGCCCATTTACATTTAACGTTAATATTGTTATGTGTGAATCTGATCCTGTCATTATGATTTTAGTTGGTTATTTTGCTCATTAGTTGATGCAGTTTCTTCCTAGCCTCGATGGTCTTTACAATTTGGCATGTTTTTGCAGTGGCTGGTACCGGTTGTTCCTTTCCATGTTTAGTGCTTCCTTCAGGAGCTCTTTTAGGGCAGGCCTGGTGGTGACAAAATCACTCAGTGTTTGCTTGTCTGTAAAGTATTTTATTTCTCCTTCACTTATGAAGCTTAGTTTGGCTGGATATGAAATTCTGGGTTGAAAATTCTTTTCTTTAAGAATGTTGAATATCGGCCCCCACTCTCTTCTGGCTTGTAGAGTTTCTGCCGAGAGATCAGCTGTTAGTCTGATGGGCTTCCCTTTGTGGGTAACCCGACCTTTCTCTCTGGCTGCCCTTAACATTTTTTCCTTCATTTCAACTTTGGTGAATCTGACAATTATGTGTCTTGGAGTTGCTCTTCTCGAGGAGTATCTTTGTGGCGTTCTCTGTATTTCCTGAATCTGAATGTTGGCCTGCCTTGCTAGATTGGGGAAGTTCTCCTGGATAATATCTTGCAGAGTGTTTTCCAACTTGGTTGCATTCTCCCCGTCATTTTCAGGTACACCAATCAGACGTAGGTTTGGTCGTTTCACATAGTCCCAAATTTCTTGGAGGCTTTGTTCACATCTTTTTATTCTTTTTTCTCTAGACTTCCCTTCTTGCTTCATTTCATTCATTTCATCTTCCGTCAGCGATACCCTTTCTTCCAGTTGATCGCATCTGCTACTGAGGCTTCTGCAATCTTCACGTAGTTCTCGAAACTTGGCTTTCAGCTCCATCATCTCCTTTAAGCCCTTCTCTCCATTGGTTATTCTAGTTATCCATTCTTCTAATTTTTTTTCAAAGTTTTTAACTTCTTTGCTATTGTTTCGTATTTCCTCCCGTAGCTCAGAGTAGTTTGATCGTCTGAAGACTTCTTCTCTCAACTCGTTAAAGTCATCCTCCATCCAGCTTTGTTCCATTGCTGGTGAGGAACTGCGTTCCTTTGGAGGAGGAGAGGTGCTCTGCTTTTTAGAGTTTCCAGTTTTTCTGCTCTGTTTTTTCCCCATCTTTGTGGTTTTATCTACTTTTGGGCTTTGATGATGGTGATGTACAGATGGGTTTTTGGTGTGGATGTCCTTTCTGTTTGTTTTCCTTCTACCAGACAGGACCCTTAGCTGCAGGTCTGTTGGAGTTTACTAGAGGTCCACTCCAGACCCTGTTTGGCTGGGTGTCAGCAGCGGTGGCTGCAGAACAGCAGATTTTCGTGAGACCACAAATTCAGCTGTCTGATAGTTCCTCTGGAAGTTTTGTCTCAGAGGAGTACCCGGCCCAGTGAGGTGTCAGTCTTTCCCTACTGGGGGGATGCCTCCCAGTTAGGCTGCTCAGGGGTGAGGGACCCACTTTAGGAGGCAGTCTGTCCGTTCTCAGATCTCCAGCTGCGTGCTGGGAGAACCACTACTCTCTTCAAAGCTGTCAGACAGGGACATTTAAGTCTTTGGAGATTCCTGCTGACTTTTTGTTTGTCTGTGCCCTGCCCCCAGAGGTGGAGCCTACAGAGGCAGACAGGCCTCCTTGAGCTGTGGTGGGCTCCCCCCAGTTCGAGCTTCCTGGCTGCTTTGTTTACCTAAGCAAGCCTGGTCAATGGCGGGTGCCCTCCCCCAGCCTCGCTGCCACCTTGCAGCTTGATCTCAGACTGCTGTGCTAGCAATCAGCGAGACTCCGTGGGCATAGGACCCTCCGAGCCAGGTGCGGGATACAATCTCCTAGTGTGCCGTTTTCCAGGCCCGTTGGGAAAGCGCAGTATGAGGGTGGGACTGACCCGATTTTCCAGGTGCCGTCTGTTACCCCTTTCTTTGACTAGGAAAGGGAACTCCCTGACCCCTTGCGCTTCCCGAGTGAGACAGTGCCTCGCCCTGCTTCGGCTCGCGCACAGTGCGCTTCACCGACTGTCCTGCACCCACTGTTTGGCACTCCCTAGTGAGATGAAACAGGTACCTTAAGCAGAAATGCAGAAATCACCAGTCTTCTGTGTCGCTGGGGCTGGGAGCTGGAGACCGAAGTTGTTCCTATTCGGCCATCTTGGCTCCACCCCAGATATAGCTATGTTAATAGAGATTCTTTACGGATGTAAATTTTCTCCCACAAAAGGCAGCTTTGCAGAGCCATTTCAAGGTATGGCAAAGAAACATGTTTTGGGGTAAAATATTTTAATTTTGTCCTTGTCTCGTATTGTTATGCCAGAGTCAGACTGGAAAGTAAGTCACAATATATAGGGTTAAATGAAATTCATCTGATGAGGATTTATGGATTGTAGGGCATGACTCTCCAGACCTCTTAGATAGGAATTTGGGCAAGATAAAAAAAATCAGAGCTTAGTTCTCATGGATATGAAAGGTTTACCAGAATCAGAGCACCTGAAATAATTAGAAAAACAAAAAGTATACTAAACAACTTCCTCTGCCCACACAAGTGAGACATTAGGGAGCACAGTAAGGCAGTCTCTGAGAGATTAGAAACAGCTACAGCTGAGCCCTGGGAGAGAGTGCCCCAGGTTAGGGTTGTTTAGGAAATGGTGATATAACCAGAGCACAGAGGTCTCCTTGAGTTCAAGAGACAAAATGCAGCGCTTGAGGAGGTCAGGGCAGCTAGATTTTGCAAAGCAGAATAGCACAGAGAAGAAACAACAAAATGCAATTTCTGCTAAGAGATTTCCTTAAGTCTTTGTCTGAACACTGTTCTAGGTTCACATGCTTTCAGACAGGTCTTTTGAGGTGGGTGTTGGATTAAATTTGGGCAACATTGGGTATGGTAGCTTGGGCTTGGCTTGCAATGGAAAACTTTTGAAATGAGTCTTGAAGAATGAAGAATTGATATAATAAACAAGAGAGTTTGCTGCTCTAAATTATCAATTATCCTCAGAAGTGGGCTGGTTATCCAATTAAATCATCTGATACTATAATACATAGATTTTTCAGGAAGTTCCTACCTCTAGCTATGAAGTTACTCATTGGTTTACAAGCTTCTAATGCTTTGTAAACATTTCCTGGAGCAAGCAGTAATGTCTGGTTGATAGAATCCTGACAATTAAGTGTTGTGGGAATCAGGAGGACCAGAGATGCCACAGGGTAAAGCAGAAGTATTTTATTGAGTGCACTCAGACCCAGTGGATGATCATTCAGAGACTGGGCCCAGAACAAAGACAGCACTTGACCTTTATACACACTTCAAAAAGGGGGTTGGCTAGCCTGAAACAAGCTTACAGTGGTGCGAAGCAAAAGCAAGGATACAGAGGCAAAACAAAGGCAGTTAATCAAATTGTGACAGGTGCATTACTCAGGATTACATGTGACATCTTGCTATGTGGCCCAGATGGCTATTATCTCGGCTTGCTCTAGTGCCTTGCATGGGCTTATCTTATAACCTTCACTATGTCGCCCAGGTGGCTGTAGTCCAGCCCGGCTCAGATAGCTCATGACCTTCACTGTACCGCTTAGATAAAACAGAATACTTGAAGTTAGCAGTTACACAGAACAGGAATCTATAAACTCATACCATAAGAGAAAGGAAAATTTGCTTTTCTCCTCCCTATGTTGAGGGAGTGCTGGGAGAGTCTCCAGAGCACATTCCTTTGTGTCCTAACTTCTCAGATAGTGTTTATTGAGGCTCTTCCTGGGTCTGGGCTGTGCCTGTTGCTGCCTCTGGGATAAGTCAGCCTAATAGAGGAAAGCTTTTTTGTTTCAATTTTATTTTTCTTTCTTTAATTTCCACCTCACAGTTCTAAGCACCAACATTCAGTTTTCTCCTTACAAAGATGTATCACGCACATGCTATAACAATGGCTGTGGATATCTAGAACCATAGCTGTCAAACTATGCGCTGTGGGCTGGCCAACTGTTTGTGATAATAAAGTTTTATTGATGCATAACCACAGTCTTTTTTAATACACTTTCTTTGGCTGCATTCTCACTACAACGGCAGTTGACTGGCTGAGATAAAAACCATGTGGCTGACCCGGCATGGTGGCTCACACCTGTTATCCCAGCATTTTGGGAGGCCAAGGCAGGAGGATTGCTTAAGCTTAGGATTATGGGTCAGCAGATTTTAATCTGCCCTCCGCAAGGTGGACCTCCAGGGAAGCCAGTGGTGTCATTCAGTCTGAGTCCAAAGGCCTGAGGATCTAGAGGGACACTGCTGTAAACCTGGAGTCTGCAATGCCTGAGAAGCAAGGGCTCTGATGACTGAGGGTAGAAGAAGACAGAGGTCCAAGATCAAGCAGAGCTTCCTCTGCTTGTAACTACCCAACAGGCTCACCTTGCCTGCTGCCTAGACAGAGCTGATTTATCAAGACAGGGGAATTACAGTAAAGAAAGAGTAATTCATGCAGAGCCAGTTGTGCAGGAGACTGGAGTTTTATTACTACTCAAATCAGTCTCCCAGAGCATTTGGGCAGCAGAGTTTTTAAGGACAACTTGGTGGGTTGGGGAAGACCAGTGAGTCGAGAGAGCTGATTGGTTGGGTTGGAGATGGAATCATGGGAAGTTGAAGCTGTCCTGTTGTGCTGAGTCCGTTCCTGGGTGGGGGCCATGAGATAAGATCAGCTGGTTTATCAATGTGGGTGGTGCCAGCTGATCCATCAAGTGTAGGATCTGCAAAATATTTCAGGCACTATTTGTAGAAGCAGTTTAGGGAGGGTCAGAATCTTGTAGCCTCCAGCTACATGACTCCTAAACCATAATTTCTAATCTTGTAGCTAATTTGTCAGTCCTTCAAAGGCAGTCTACTCCCCAGGCAAGAAGGAGTTTTGTTTTGGGAAAGGGCTGTTATCATCTTTGTTTTAAACTATGAGCTATAAACTAAGTTCCTCTCAGTTAGTTCAACCTAGGCCAAGGAAGGAACAAGGACAGCTTAAAGTTTAGAAGCAAGATGGAGTTGGTTAGGTTAGATCTCTTTCACGGTCTCAGTGATAATTGTACAAAGGTGCTAACATGCCTTTTGTTCTACGGGGGCCCTCAGCAGATTGGATGATACCCATCCACATGGGTGAGGGAATATCTTCTTTTCTCAGTCTACCAACTCACGTGTTCATCTCTCCTGGAATCATTCTCACAGACACACCCAGAAATGATGTTTTACCAACAATTGGAGTATCCCTTAGCCCAGTCAAGTAGATGCATACAATTAATCATCACATCGCTTTTCTAGAAAACATAATGTGAGCCAATAATTCCACAAATATTTGGGTTTTTCCCAATTACAGCATTTTAATATTTCTTTTTCTGCTTGTTGTCTGTCTTTAATATTTTTCAAGTCAAGATCTGATCCCATCTGTTTGAGGTTAGGTGATGGGTTGCCCAGAGGCAGGTTGGTCAAAAATGGCCTCTGCTAGAACAAGTGAACTCTCCTTCCTGTGGTCTCTCATCCTTCAGTAGGCTAGCCCCGGTAGTAGGAGCATCCAGGAGAAGATGTGGCAACAGAAAAGCACTTTTGAATGTGTCTGCTTACATCATGTGTCTGCTGACATCCTATTGCTTAAAGCAGCAGCCCTCAACCTTTGTGGCACCAGGGATGGGTGTCATGGAAGACTATTGTTCCACGGACCAGGGTTGGGGGGATATTTTCAGCATGATTAAGGGCATTACATTTATCGTGCACTTTGTTTCTACTATTATTCCATTGTAGTATAGAATGAAATCATTCTACAACTTACCATCATGTAGAATCAGTGGGAGCCCTGAGCTTGTTTTCCTGCAACTAGATGGTCCCATCTGGGGGTGATAGGAGACAGTGACAGATCATCAGGCATTAGATTCTCATAGGGAGCACACAACCTAGATCCCTCACATGTGCGATTCACAATAGGGTTTGCACCTCCTATGGGAATCTAATGCTGCTGCTGATCTGACAGGAGGGGGAGCTCAGGCAGCTCAGGCAAGCGATAGGGAGTGGCTGTAAATACAGATGAAGCTTCACTGGCTGGCCCGCTGTTCAACTCTTGTTGCGTGACCCAGTTCCTAACAGGCCACAGACCAGAGGGCTGGAGACCCTTGGCTTAAAACGTGTTACAAAGAATGTTCAAAGAATATAGAGAAATAGATTCCACTTATTGATGGGGGAAAGAAAGGTCATATGCAGATGTCCTAGACAAAAAAATGAGGATATTAGTGCAACTAATCTACTATATCGACTTCGCAAAATGTGCAAAAAACCTGGAATGAAATATTTCTTCCAGGACAGTAACAATCGTTGTGTCTGGTGGTTAGCTTATGGGATATCTTCTTTCATTTTATCTGGTTTTTATATACCATGAATTTATTTTGGCAAGGAGAACCAAACTTTGAGAGTACTGAAAGGGAATCAATTTGTGTTTTTCTCTCTGAATTGTGGATGCCCTATATAAGATGCAATATAAAATATTCCCTCAAATGCTCAAAGGTTGAACAAATGAAAAAAATGAGGAGAAAAGAGACACCAACAGTCCAGAGCAGAGACTTTATAAAAAGGGCAGTAGATAAATATAGAGGAGATAAAATCAGGATATTGCTGCCCATTTCAAAAGGCAATTTGAAGAGCTAATGTCTGCTGTTGAGCAGAAAATAGGAATATGCCTCTTAGGGGCATGGTTGAGGATACTTTCAGTGAGATTATGCCTTTAATGAACCTTGTTTGGGGCAGAGGCTGCAATTAGCGTAACAGCAGGGACTACCAGTAGCATCCAAAGAAATGCCACCATTTCTAGCTGCCAGGAAACAAAAGTTGCAAAGAAATTAGATTAATATAATGTTGCCAGTGGCAAGAAACTGATTTTCCTGTAAAATTGTAACGTGTTTGTTCTATTTTATTAAAAATGTAACACTACACCTACTTTGAGAATAACTGCACCTACTTAAGTTATACGTGTTTTAATTGAAGCTCAAGTTTCAGGTAAAACTAATAATAAAAGTTATTATTATAATATTGCAATTTGTTCATTAGGCAGTAAACTTAATTGCATGGTGCGAGTTCTGTCTTTAAAGTATATGAGTTTTTTTTTAAATAATACATTTTCTCTGCATGGGAATGAAAATTTGTGTCCTTTAAAGGCATGAGTTTTATAGTGGCATTTAAAATTATATAGGATTTTTTAGGAGTTTCAGATAAGTATAGAAAAACAGTGACTCGAAATGTACAAAAATATCCATGAAGACCATTTATTCGGGTGTTGCACTACGCAAGATCAGACTGGAGACGTGTGACTTCCTGAAAATCTCACACGATGCTTTCTTCTTACAAACTATGCTTGCACTCCTGGTCCCTTCAGAAAAGTGCATATGCCTTATGTTTTATGTGTTATTTTTACCTACACAGGAATCTTAAGGAACACCATGAATAGAACTGATGAACTGATATCAGTTTCAGAAGCTAGTTTTATTTTTAGTGTGACAAACGTGAGAAGCAGCTGGCGTGGGATCCTCCCCGCCATCCATTTCCTGAACACCAGGGAATGTCCATATGTGTTCAGGAAAAAAAAAAAAAATTGAAATGCTATAAAAAGGAAAGAGTGGTTACCATTTAAAGCCATGGAACACAGTTCCTTTTATATCAGAAGTTAGCAGAATTTGAAGGCAAATTCCTAACTTTTAACAACAAAGTGCAGGGGACATTGGAAAGGATAGAGAAAGGACTGTATTAGTGGAGGTGCTAAAAACTCAGGCATTAGAGGGATGATGGAGAAGGGGAGAGGAAAGGAAAGACATTGAAAACATAGACGTTAAGGTTAGGAACATCTTATCTCTCTTCTGGCTTTTCTACATCTTTTTTTCTGTAAAAAGCCAAATAGTGAATATTTTTAACTTTGTGGGCCACACATCTCTGTCACGATAACCAACTTTCCCATTGCAGTGTGGATTAAAAGAAAAACTTTAGACAACTTGAATTTAACAGTTTCATTGAGCAAAGAACAATTCATGAATCGACCCCCAGACCAGAATTGGTTCAGAGTGACTCCCAGGCTGCCTCATGGTCACATAATATTTATAGACAGGGAAAGGAAAGCAATCCACAGGAGACAGAAGTGAGGTACAAACACAGCTGGATTGGTTACAGCTCCGTGTTCGCCTTATTTGGCCATGGCTTGAACATTTGGCTGCCTTTGATTGGCTGAAACTCTGCGATTGGTACAAGAGCAGGTGGCTGAGCATGGTGGCTCACACCTGTAATCTCAGCACTTTGGGAGACCAAGGTGGGAGGATTGCTTGAGCCCAGGAGTTCAAGACCAGCCTGGGCAACATAGTGAGACCCCCATGTCTACAGATAATTTTAAAAATTATCAACTGGGCGTGCTGGCATTCTTGTGGTCCCAACTACTCAGGAAGCTAAGGCGGGAGGATCACCTGAGCCCAGGAGGTGGAGGCTGTGGTGAGCCGTGATTGCACCACTGCACTGGGAGACAGAGTGAGATCCCGTCTCCCCCACACCAAAAAAAAAAAAAAGAAAAAAAAAAAAAAGAATAGGTTAGAGTCTGTTTGCACAACGACTTGGGTTACCGTTCACTTATGGAAAAACCTTTAGGCTGAACTTAAAACATGTAAGGAAGCAGCTTTAGGCTGAACTGAAGGTGACATGTGGAAGCGGTCATGGACAATATGTCAGCAAATGGGCACCAAGCTCTGCTGCTTGGCCCTCAGTTATTAAACACCTCAAACTCTTCTTACAGGTATTTAATAAGGATAAATGGTTAAACATTTTCACTCAGTACTCAGGAAGAGTTGTTTTCATTGGGTCCAATTTACAAATTTAATTTAATTGAATGTTAAGTTTTGTGGTACATATGCAGGATGTGCAGGTTTGTTACATAGGTAAACATGTACCATGGTGGTTTGCTGCACCTACTGACCCATCACCTAAGTATTAAGCCCAGCATACATTAACTATTTTTCCTAATGCTCTCCCTTCCTCTGCCCCCACAAGCCCCAGTGGGTGTTGTTCCCCTCCCTGTGTCCATATGTTCTCAGTGTTCAGCTCCCACCTATGAGCGAAAACATGTGGTATTTGGTTTTCTGTTCCTGTGTTAGTTTGCTGAGGATAATGGCTTCCAGCTCCATCCATGTCCCTGCAAAGGACATGATCTTGTTCCTTTTTATGGCTGCATAGTATTCCAAGATGTCTATGTACCATATTTTCTTTATCCAGTCTGTTATTGATGGGCATTTGGGTTGATTCCATGTCTTTGCTGTTGTGAATAGTGCAGCAGTGAACATACATATTCATGTATCTTTATAATAGAATGATTTTTGTTCATTTGGGTACATTCCCAGTAATGGTATTGCTGGGTCAAATGGTATTTCTGGTTCTAGGTCTTTGAGAAATTGCCACACCATCTTCCACAATGGTTGAACGATTTTTTTTTTTTTTTTTTTTTCTTTTGAGACAGAGTCTCACTCTGTCACCCAGGCTGGAGTGCAGTGGCACGATCTCGGCTCACTGCAAGCTCCGCCTCCTGGGTTCACGCCATTCTCCTGCCTCAGCCTCCCGAGTAGCTGGGACTACAGGCGCTCGCCACCACACCCAGCTAATTTTTTGTATTTTTAGTAGAGACGGGGTTTCACCGTGTTAGCCAAGATGGTCTCGATCTCCTGACATCGTGATCCGTCCATCTCAGCCTCCAAAGTGCTGGGATTAGAGGCGTGAGCCACCGCGCCCGGCCAGTGGAACTATTTTACATTCCCACCAACAGCGTATAAGAGCTCCTTTTTCACTTCTGAGGACTGCAAGAAGAACCTCAAAGAAGCCTTCTGTTTTCATATGAAATACCAAATAAACCAAAATGTTTGCTCAGAAGATGCAGATTTGAATTTATGTCACTTTTTTCTGTTTTTTTTTTTTTTTTCTTATTTTTTGCTACATGAGGAACAATAGCTGTCCCCCTACACCTATAAGAAAATGTAAAAACTAGGACATTTTATTTAGAACAAACATTTATTCTCCTTGTTAACAATGAGTTCTTCAAAAGTGACAGGATACCACATGGGGCAAACACAGCCAAGAGAGTCCACTAACTATAAAGCCTTGGGAACAGCTCAGAAGGGAACACACAAGAGAAAAAATTTATAGGTTTTGGCTGTCTGGGTTGCAGGGATTTATTTTAAGCCTCGCCATTTGATGTCGGTATCTGTTTGTATTTGGACAAACCTTCAATAAAATAGCTTGGGGTTGGTTCCATGGTATTCTTTGAGATTCCTATGTAGGTAAAAACGGCCCATGAAATATAAGCGTGGAAGAGCTTGGGAATGAGTTTTGAGGAAGATTTGATTTGATAAGCAAGAGAATTTTCTGCTTTGAGGTTCAATTATCCTGAGAAGGAGGATGTTTACCCTGATGAGTTACCTAAAGTTTGAATATTCTGAATCTATGAAGTCATTCGCTAGCTTACAACCTTACATTCCTTTGCAAGCATTGTTGGGAAGGAATACTAAAGGGAGGTTGATGTAGTCCTGATAATTAAGCTGAGAGTGCTGGCATCCCAGTTTTTGCTTTTGTTTTTGTTTTGAGACAGGGTCTCACTCTGCCACTCAGTTTGGAGTTCAGTGGCTCCACATGGTTCACAGCAGCCTTGAACTCCTAGGCTCAAGCAATCGTCCCACCTCAGCCTCCTGAGTAGCTGGAACTACGGGTGCGTGCCATGATGTCTGGCTAATTTTTTTTCCTTTTTTTTTTTTTTGTTTTGTAGAGGTGGGATCTCATCATCTTGGCCAGGATGGTCTCAGACTCCTGGGCTGAAGCTATCTTCCAGCCTCAGCCTCCTAAAGTGCTGGGATTACAGGCATGAGCACCTGGCCTGGCATCCCAGATTTTATCATATGCTCTATTACTGACTGTAAACATTTAGAATGGAGGCTGGCAAATTATGGTCTATGGGTTGTCCAAGTCTTTTTGTAAATAAAGTGTTATTGAAACACAGCCACACCCATTTGTTGATGTGCTTTCTGTAACTTTCGTCACACTAAACTGTAGAGTGGCGTAGTTGAGACAGACTGCACAGGTCACAAAGTCAATAATATTTCCTCTCTGGACTTTTATGGAAAAAGTTTGGGCCATCTTAAAATGAGCAAATATTTCCCACAAACAACGTAGGTTAATTTTTTTCTTTTAAAATGTTGAATTGGGAGGGCTGAGGGAAGTGATTTTAAACCTGGAATTCTATATGTAGCATCAAATGCAAGACAAAAGAACACATTTTCAGATACAAAAAAATAAAACCAATAACAATAAAAATAAAATGTTAATTGGCAAGTAAATATTATATATATTCAAGGTGTACAATATAATGATTTATATATATACTGTATTGACTATTATACATAGATGACTATTACACTATATACAGTGTAATAACTATATGGTATAATGACTATTACATGTATTGTGTAACAACTATTATATATAGTGTAAGGACTTATATATACATAATATAATGACTATTATATATAGTACAATGATTATAATATATACATAATAGTGTAATTACTATTATATGTAGTATAATGACTATTATGTATATCATGTATTGACTGTTTTATATATATAATGTAATGACTATAATGTATATATAGTGTAATGGCTATAATTTATATAGTGTAATGACTATTTTATATGTATAGTTCAATGACTATTATATATAGTTATTGACTATTATATATGACTATTCCACTATATATAATGTAAGATTATTAATATATAGTGTAATGACTATAATATATAGTATAATGACTATAAAACATGTATGTATATATAGTGTCAAGACTATTATATATAGTGTAATGACTATAATATATATAAAACAGTGTAATTATATAATATATATAGTGTAATGGCTATAATATATAATAGTATAATGATTATTATATATGTAATAGTGTAATAACTATTTTATATATTTAAACTATAGTGTACTATCATTACACTGTTATATATAATAGTGTATTGACTTAAATTGAAAAGACAGGTAATTTAATAGTGTATAATAGTGTGTGTGTATATATATACTATATATAAAAAGTGTAGGCTGGGCATGGTGGCTCACGCCTGTAATCCCAGCACTTTGGGAGGTTGAGGCAGGTGGATCACGAGGTCAGGAGATAGAGACCATCTTGGCTAACACGGTGGAAATACATCTCTACTAAAAATACAACAAAAATTAGCTGGCCGTGGTCGTGGGCGCCTGTAGTCCCAGCTACTTGGGAGGCTGAGGCAGGAGAGTGGCGTGAACCCGGGAGGCAGAGCTTGCAGTGAGCCCAGATGGCACCACTGCACTCCAGCCTGGGCAACAGAGTGAGACTCTGTCTCAAAAAAAAAAAAAAAAAGTGTAATGACTATAATATGTATATAGTGTAATGACTATAATATACATATTATAGTGTAAAGATTATAATATATATAGTGTAATGACTACTACATATAAAATAGTATAATGATTATTATATATACTGTAATGACTATTATAGTGTAATGACTATAATATATATACAGTGTAATCACTATTCTATATATATATTGTGTAAGGAGTATAATGTATATAATATTGTAATAACTATAATGTACATATATATATCACATAATGGCTAACACAATCAAATTATTAAGCCCATCCATCACTGCCATACTGTACATTAGATGCCCAGAACTTACACATCTTATAACTGAACGTTTGTATCCTTTGACCAACATCTCCCCATTCCCCCACCCCTCAGCCCCTGGAAACCACATTCTACTCTCTGTTTCCATTAAGTCAACATTTTTAGATTTCATATATAAGTGAGATCATGCAGTACTTGTCTTTCTGTGTATGGCTTATTTCACTCAGCTTACATAGCCTAAGCCTGTCTACAAAATTTTGCATTTTTTCCTTGTTTTTGGAAGGCATCACAAACTACTAGTAGTTATTTCAACTGTTTCTATAAGCCCGGTACTGTGGTATCTCCTTGTCAGTTTCATATTTTACATATACCAAACAAGTTATCCTTCATCTTAAGTGCTGCCTATGAAATGAACTATATTGATTTTAATTGAAAGAATATCATATTTATTTGTACTTAAAAATGAGTTGGGCTGCTAGCCACATCATACAAAGAAACTTGCTTAAAATGGGAACACTGGTGTAAGAAAGGCCATTTTTAATTTATTTTAAATTGAAACATGAAATAATCATAACTTGCATGTGCATATTAATTTATAAATTTTAAAGCTTTTTTATATATATAGTAGATTTATGTGTGTATATTTACACACATATACACACATCACATATAGTGTCCTTTTTTATGGAAATGAGTAGGACAGATAATGTTTTCTTCAATGATCTGTTTACGAAACAAAATTTTAAGGCCAGGTACGGTGGCTCATGCCTGTAATCCCAGCACTTTGGGAGGCCAAGGCGGGCAGACCATTTGAGGCTAGGAGTTCAAGACCGGCCTGGCCATTATGGTGAAACCCAGTCTCTATCAAAAATACAAAAAATTTAGCCAGGCTTAGAGGCACGTGCCTGTAGTCCCGGCTACTTGGGAGGCTGAGGCAGGAGAATCGCTTGAACCCAGGAGGTGGAAGTTGCAGTGAGCCGAGATCATGCCACTCTACTCCACTCTACTCCAGACTCGGTGACAGAGCAAGACTCTGTCTCAAAAAAAAAAAAAAAAAAAAAAGAAAAGAAAGTTTTAGAATGTTTTGGTAAGATCAAATTTTCAAAAATGATTGAAACACATTTTTAGAGGAAAGATACTTGAGAAAAGGCAGGTAATTTAAGAAAGATTGTGAATGAATGTGAATACAAAATTAATTTTAAAATGTGAATGAATTCATAGCCGTACTTTGACATTTCTTAGTCCAATAGTTTGCTTATACATTCTCTTTAATATTGCCAATTTTTAAAGCTGAAAATTACATCTATATCTGTAATATCAAACAAGATAGTAGTTGTTCTAAGAGTTCATAAATCAATCCTTTCTGTCCATAGATATTCTTTTCCTCTAACACAAACATCTCTTTTCTCCATTCGACACCAAAAATGTATTCAAAGAATAAATGTTATAATTCTGAAGATTTTAGACATCAAAGAGAGAAGTGCTGTCAACCTTTCAGAAATACTTTTATTAATATGAGCTACATTGCAAGAAAATGAACTATAACATGAATATAAACACTATCTTTCTGAACCAAATTCAGAGTGGAGTTGATTTTATGCATGCCTTAGATGAGTTTCCATCCAATTTAAAGTTGGAGAAAGAAGAAAAAATTATCCTGAGGATCAAGAGAGAGAACCTCTGGGTCTTTTTCAGAGCATCATTGCCATGAATATCAAATGAAAAACAGCATGAAGATTGTTATGCAAACTTTTTTTTCTTATTTGCTGTCTACTTATACAATGTGTAAAGGAGCTGCTTAGAGAAACATACACGATCACATATGGTCAACGCTCCTTCAAGTTTCATATAAAGATACACATTTTTCACATTCTAGCCATTTCCTACCAGGCTGTAGAAAAAAAAAAGAGAAACTATATAGCAATCAAGTTGAACAAAAACCTTTTTTTCTGGTGAACACATATTTTTTTTTTCAGAGAACAAGCCACTTATTTGTGTATTGAAAGATAATATTTTATCAAAATAAATAATTTCAAAAGATTATGCAAAAGCAATTTTAGAAAATGGGACCTGATTTTTTGAGTCGTAAATTATAAAAAATGCCTGATTCTATATAATAAACCTCATTTCAAAAGTTTATGTTTCTTTACATTTTGAGTATGACTCACTCATTTATTATTTATTAATAGAATATTCACCATATGAGTTGGAAAGACACATAAAAAGTAATTAAAAAGCTAGTTCATGGCCGGATGTGGTGCCTCAAGGATGTAATGCTAGCACTTTGGGAGGCTGAGATGGGCTGATCGCTTGAGCTCAGGAGTTCGAGACTATCCAGGGCAACATAACGAAACCCCATCTCTACAAAAAAATGCAAACATTAACCAGGCATTGTGGAATGCACCTGTAGTCTCAGCTACTCTGGAGGCTGAGATGGGAGGATTGCTTGAGCCCGGGAGGTTGAGGCTGCAGTGAGCTGTGATCTTGCCATTGCACTCCAGCCTGGGCAACAGAGTGAGATCTCACTCTAAAAAAATTAAAAATAAAAAGCTAATCCATTAGTTAGAATCAAATTTAGATTAAATATTCTGAAGGATTTTTTTTCTTTAATCTTTCAATTTGCCCTTCATGCCACCATTTTTCTCCATCTTGCTCTCCTTCTCTCCTTCTTCTCTTCTTTTCCTCCTCTTTCTATTTTTCTTTCTTTTTCAAAAATATAAAAATTAATTGAATGTGTCCATTTGAGTGTCTTGAAAAAGCATGAAACCTCAAGAAATCTAGAGACTGTCTTCAAACCTAAGTACAACAACCTGTCTTCTCCTTTTTGCTTCTCCAATGACGTCATTTACAAACTTTAATTAAACTGCATATTATATGATATTTTTCTCATTATCTAAGAGGTTGTATGGTCTTTGAGTGCAGAGAATAGGCTGTATAGATCATGACATCCTCAACACCACCTATATGATATGAAAAATGTTAGGCGGTCAGCAATGCTTGAGAAATAATAAATGGATGAATGGTTGAATTAAAGAATTGTTTGAGCCAAACACTCTGATAGTAGCCGTGGAGTCTGCAAACAAGATGCTGTGACCCCTGGGATGGGGTGCAGATTAGTTTTTCTGGGATGGAACCGAACATGTGGGTGATTATTAAGGAAGGCCTTCTTGGGCAACATCTGTAGAAAGAAATGGATGCATACAGGAAAGCATATGAATGAGATAGATCAATGTGGGTGAGTGCATGGATAGATGGTGATGAATCAATAGATGGATGGATGGCTTATAAATAAATAAATGAATGGATGGATGGATGCTGAATCAGTAGATGGACGAGTGGATATATGAATGGATGGATGAAAAGATGGGTAAGTGGATAATGGGTAGATTGATGGGTTGATTTATATATGTATGGATATGTCGGTGCATGGATGAGTGGATGGGTAGATAGGTGCATGGATGAATAGATGGGTAGATGCATGGGTAAATGGTTCAATGGATGAATGGATTGGTGGATGGATATGTGAATGAATGAATAAATAGTTTGATGAATGGGCAGATGGACAGGTGAATGAATGGATGGATGGGTAGATGGATGGATAAATGGATGGATGGATGAATGGATTGGTGGATGAAAAGGTAAATGAATGAATGGATAGGTAGATGGGGAAATAAGTGGATTGGTGGATGAAAGCGCAGATGGATAGGTAAAGGAATGAGTGAACGGGTAGATGAATAGATGGGTAGATGAATAGGCAGATGAATAAGTGAATGAATGGATGGATAGGTAGATAAGTGAATGGATGGGCAGATGGATAGGTGAATGAGTAGATGGATGTGTATATAGATGAATGAATGGATTGGTGGATGAATAGGTGAATTAATGAATGAATGGGTAGATGGGTAGATGAATGGATGGATTGATGGATGAATGAATGGGCAGATGGATAGGTGAATGGATGGATGGGTGGGTGAATGGATGGATGGATGGATGGATGGATGGATGGATGGATGGAAAGACATATGCATATGTAAAAATACATGCATGCAGTATTTTGTATCAGATGAATTGCCAATATTGACAATACATAACAATTTTTAAAGTTACAAGTATGGTAATTTCATAGGAATTATATGCTTATATATATTATTCATTAATATTTTCAAATGTTTTACTTCTATGGAGAGAGAGAGGGAGACAGAAAAAGAAAAAGGAAAAAAGGGAGAAGCAGACAGGCAGAAGTAGTGTCCATAATGAACCAAAGCATTCAAACACAGAAAAATATATGTTTTAGCAACAGGAAAGTAATTAGATAAATAAAATATTAGATATCTAGGGCATTACTTATACACTTATTTTGTGTATCAGAGGAAATTATTATTTTTTTAATTCTAACATTTAATGCATCCCATAGAAAGGGCTCCTGATGCTCTCTGTAAAAGTGACTTACTTGTGCCCATGACAGCCATAATCACATGAGAGGAACAAACGGGTATCATAGATGTTAGGATGAAAGAGTTGTGATTTCGAGCAAATAGTCAGCCTGGCTTTCTCACCAGGGATAGAAGAAGAGCTTGGCAAGAATGCAGAGGATATCACTAGAACTACCACAAACACACAACGGAGACCTTCTATATATACTGTACTTCCAGAAATAGAATTGTTTCTGCCCAGTTACATTTGAAGTTCTGACAAACTCTGAATGCAGTATTAGTATGAGCATATCCTAACTGTGGCGTGTTACAAAATGCTTATACAGAAAGAGAATGTGGCAGTTTTCTCAAATTTGAATTAAACAGTGTGTTGCTGTAATTTAATTTGCTAAATTTAGCAATCATCTTATGCAGAAAGAGGAGTGGCTCCTATGGAGGTTTAGAACATAGATAAGTCTTAAATAAATAAGATATCTTTAAGTAACACTGAGAGCGGAAATGATCATGATATCCAGAGAAATTTAAGAACTCTGAATAAATTTCAGAATCGTTATTCATACTCTGGGCGTTAGTCAACTAGATTTTTTCTGTTTGTGTGCATGACGTGGGTTTCTGGAAAAAAACATTTTGGGAATGCTTGTATATCTCTATTATTTTTCTGTCAGTTGGGTTCATTTTTTGGTTTGAGTGTCCTCATACTGTAAGTTACATATAAAAAGATTATGAATGCATATTTATTTCAGAACTATTCAGAAGTGGAAAACATTTAGGTTTCATGGCCAATCTTAACCTCCCTTTGTATTCTTCTACCTTAATTCACTTTCAAGAAGTTGCTTGCTGCGTAGAAAACATAATCACTGATATTAATTCTGATTTGATTGTCTCAAAGGAGGTAATATGCACAATAAATAAGGAAATTATTATTTCAAATATAGTTATGTTTAATTATAGCAGAAAAGCAAAAGGCTTTGGAATCTTCCACACATCTCTGAAAAACATACTGCCCTAGGATATGATTCTCCAGGGACAAAATGAAATGCAGAGAAAAGGACATTGCAGGTGTGTAAAGAGAAACAATACCAATTAGAAAAGAAATGCGTGAATGGCTGACCTTTTTTAGGGAGTTTCTCTCACCTGTTTATATGCTACCTCTGCACTTTTATAAATGCCACAAAATGTATGAGCAACTTCTATACAAAGTTTGCATCTAACTTTGCAGAAATTGTGTGGAACATAAAAAACACAATAAAAACCAGAACTGAACTCTCTTGTGTATATATACTCATCTATGTATATATGTATGTAAGTATCTGTCTGTCTACCTACCTATCCATTCATCTATCTATGTATCTCCATCTATCTATGTATCTCCATCTATCTATCTATCCCATCGATTTTGTCTGTCTACCTATCTCTACTTATCCATTCATCCATCCACCTACCTATCCTATCTATCTATCTATCATCTATCTATCTATCTATCTATCTATCTATCTATCTATCTCTCTCTCTCTCTCTCTCTCTCTCTGTCTGTCTGTCTGTCTGTCTATCTACCTATCCCTCTAGCTATCTAGCTAGCTAAATTAGATAAACAATAGCTAGCTAGGTGGCTATCATTTATCTACCTTGTAAACTCACATTTATCTAATTTATCTACCTTGTAAACTCACATTTAACACTTCCCCCAAAACATAAAAAGCTCTTGTAGAACAAACTATTAAACACAAGGTAAGATTTTAATATAAATAGATTGTCTCTGTTCTTTTCTATCCACAACAACAATGAAACTACAATGAGTATTTTATTTTTGCATACAGTTTTTATCATTTTGATATAATTTACTACTATAATCAGTGTCAATACATTTAAATTTCTAATAGGCATCTATTTGTTTTTATTTTATTTTTAAAAGCGAGTATACACTTACCATGAGTCACCTGTTTAATGAGTAGTTTGATCCTACAATACCCATTTTGTTATAGAATCAAATATTTTAATGAAATTCTAATTTGACAAATATTTTGATAGTTTAAGATTCTGAATCACATGAAAGAAGGTATTTTTATATTTCAACATGAAAAACTGCTGGGCTACACATATCCAGTGGTTTTGAATTTGTTCAAAAATTTTTTTGCATCATTCAAACTATATGTGCAATTACTATAAACTGAGTAAATGATAGCATTTGAGTTTCAATATATTTTCATGGCAATATTCTATCTCCAGAATCCTGTTGCCTGTATTTCATAAAAAAAAAAAAAAAAAAAAAAAAACACAGAATTCAAAGCCTAAGAATAATCTGAAGTGACAGCAAAGGATAAAAAGACATCAGGAAAAGAACTCTGAGCACAACTCTATAGAGCTGGAAGTCCACATTTATTTAAAGATAAATTGTTGGCCGGGCGCGGTGGCTCACGCTTGTAATCCCAGCACTTTGGGAGGCCGAGGCGGGCGGATCACGAGGTCAGGAGATGGAGACCACGGTGAAACCCCGTCTCTACTAAAAATACAAAAAATTAGCAGGGCGTGGTGGCGGGCGCCTGTAGTCCCAGCTACTCGGAGAGGCTGAGGCAGGAGAATGGCGTGAACCCGGGAGGCGGAGCTTGCAGTGAGCCGAGATCGCGTCACTGCACTCCAGCCTGGGCGACAGAGGGAGACTCCGTCTCAAAAAAAAAAAAAAAAAAAAAAAAAGATAAATTGTTAGGATGAATGTCCTGAGGTATGGAGAGTGGACCTTTAAATCAATAAACATGGAAAAGGGCCAATGATATGATTCAGAGGGAGAGAGAGAGAAAGAGGAGGGAGAGAGAGCAAGACAAAGAGAGGGAGAGAGAGAGAGAGAGAGACCTTGTCTTTGGAGCCATTTGTAACAAAATGAACCAATCCACAGCAAGGCTCAGTAGACATAGGTAAAGGCCAAGGTTATGAATCAGAGAGAGAGAGAGAGGAGAGAAAGAGAAAGAGAGAGATCTTGTCTTTGGAGCCATTTGTAACACAATAAACCAATCCACAGCAACGCTCAATAGTCAGAAGAAAAGGAAAATGATTTATAGGCCATTTGTAACACAATAAAGCAATCCACAGCAAGGCTATATTTAAATCTCAGGGTACAAAAATATCACCAAAAACAAATAACAACTGAGACATTGGTGTCTCGCAGTTATCAAACAAGTGAATTGATACAAATTAATTAGCCCTGATAATGAGCATTTACAGATACCTTCAAATTCAGAAAAGAATAAATGCATGCAAAGCATCTTCAAAATCTTGACAAAATATTGTGGGTTTGATTTTTCTTCACTGTGTTTCTTTCACCTTAGAGTTTGTCTCCTTGTGGTAGCTGTCACATCAACTTGGCAGCAAATGGCAGACATGGAATTTTGGGAGTCTGGGTGGCTCCCTTGTGAATCCTCTTCACTTCAACTCCCCACCTCCAACCTGGGAAGTCACACTGAGGATAAGTGCTCAGTCAATAAAACCCTGGATACACTCATTAATGTAAGACTGCATCATGAGAGAAGCATTTAAGGGCATGAGTAGGTAGACATGCATAAAGTCAAATATGCCACCTCCCCCACGCCATAGTGCAACACTCCCTAAACGCGTTTTAACACACATGGTAGCAAGAAACTTTGGTGAGACCTACCTTTTTTTTTTGGATGAATAAAAGCACAGTGCTTCTGCTCCTCGTGAGCTTTGGTTTGATGAAGAAGGCAGCAATTTAACAAGCATGGTGGACGTTAACAATATAGGGTAATGCTGAGAAATCTGTCAGGAGTCATATGTGAACCCCCAAAATCTGAGACAGGTCTCAATTAATTTAGAAAGTTTATTTTGCCAAGGTTGAGGACACGCGCCCATTACACAACCTCAGGAGGTCCTGATGACATGTGCCCAAGGTGGCCACAGCACAGTTTGGTTTTATACATTTTAGGGAGAAATGAGACCTGAATCAACATGTGTAAGATGAACATTGGTTTGATCTGGAAAGGCTGGACAACTCGAACTGGGGAGGGGGCTTCCAGGTCATAGGTAGACAAGAGACAAATGGTTGCATTCTTTTGAGTTTCTGCTTAGCCTTTCCAAAAAGGTGATATGGTTTGGCTGTGTCCCCACCCAAATCTCAACTTGAATTGTATCTCCCAGAATTCCCAAATGTTGTGGGAGGGACCCAGGGGGAGGTAATTGAATCATGGCGGTGAGTCTTTCTCATGCTAGTCTCATCATAGTAAATAAGTCTCATGAGATCTGATGGGTTTATCAGGGGTTTCTGCTTTTGCTTCCTCCTCATTTTCTCTTGCTGCTGCCATGTAAGAAGTGCCTTTTGCCTCCCACCATGATTCTGAGGCTTCCCCAGCCAAGTGGAACTATAATTCCAATTAAACCTCTTTTCCTTCCCAGTCTCAGGTGTGTCTTTATCAGCAGCATGAAAATGGACTAATACAGGAGGCCATCAGAAATGCATTTATCTCAGTGAGCAGAGGGGTGACTGAATAGAATGGGAGGCAGATTTGCCCTAAGGAGTTCCCAGCTTGACTTTTCACTTTAGCTTAGTGATTTTGGGTGCCCAATATATTTTCCTTTCACACACTGTACCTCTGAAACAGCTCTACTGAACGTGTCTCATGAAATCCGCACTTGTAATCCATAGATCACATTCAATACTTACCAATTATCCACACTGCTCATTTCCACTAGCATTTTCTTCAGCCTTTGATGATTCTAACAATTTGTATTCTTCCTCTTAGTTCCTCATGATCTTCTTTACCCTGTTCTACCAAATTATTAACTCTCAGTATTGTTCAGGGTTTTCTCACACAGCACATATTTTTTTTCTGTAAATTGCCCTCATTTGCTCCCAGGGAGTCCACGAGTGTCTATCCTTATTGTAGACTCTCATGATTGTTTGTTTGTTTGTTTCTTTTTGGCTTAGTCTTCTTTTCTGATATCTACATACAAATTTTTTACATTATATAAAAAGTAATTGTGTCATTCATTCCTGATGGTTTCCATAATAAATTATCACCAACGGAGTGGCTTAAAACAGCAGAAATACATTATCTTACAGTCTTATAGGTCAGAAGTCTTATATGCTAAAATAAAGGCTATGGCTGGTTTGCATTTGCTCCTGGAGGCTGAAGGGGAAAATCTGTTTCTTTGCCTTTTCTGGCTTCTGGATGAAATTGCCCATGTTCCTTAGCTCATACCCTCCTTGGTCATCTTCACGGCCATTAACATCACATCTCTCTCTGACCCTTCTTCTGGCATGAGAGCCAGGAAATTTTCTGCACTTTTATCAACTTTTGTGATTACATTGGGCCCTCCTGTATAAAGCAGGGTATTCTTGCATGTTGAAATCAGTAGCCCTAATCCCATCTACAAAGTCCTTCTTGCCATGAAAGGTAACATATTCCCAGGGGCTGATTCTTTGGGCTTGGGCATCTTTTTAAATTTTATTTTTATTTTTAATTTTTCTGGGTATATAGTAAGTGTATATATTTATGGAGTACATGAAGTGTTTTAATACAGGCATGTAATGCATCATAGTCACATCTTGGAGAATGAGGTATCCATCCTGTCAAGCATTTCTGCTTTGTATTACAAACAATCCAATGATAGTCTTTTAGTTATTTTTAAGTATTTTTAAGTATACAATTAGGTTATTATTGACCATGGACCTAGGCATCTTTGAGAGACCATTATTCTGCATATCGCATTATATCCCCACCCAAAACTCATCTTGAATTCCCCCTTGTTGTGGGAGGGGCCTGGTGGGAGGTAATTGAATCATGGGGGCAGGTCTTTCCTGTGCCGTTCTCGTGATAGTGAGTAAGTCTGACAAGATCTGATGGTTTTATATGCGGGAGTTTCCCTGCACAAGCTCTCTTTTTGCCTGCCACCACCCATGTAATATGTAATTTGCTCCTCCTTGCCTTCCGGCATGATTGTGAGGCCTCCCCAATGAAATTGTTATGTTATACTATACAGTAGTTCTCCCTTATTTGTGGTTTTGCTTTCTGTAGTTTCAGTTACTCATGGTAAAGTCCATAAGATATGAAAAGAAAGGGAGCACCAGTGCATGCATGTTCACATAACTTTTATTAAAGCATATTGTTATAATCATTCTATTTTATTATTAGTTGTTAATTTATAAATTAGACTTTATCATAAGTAAATATGTATAGGAAAAAGCTGCATATCTATCTATCTATCTATCTATCTATCTATCTATCTATCTATCATCTATCTCATTACTATCTGAGGTTTCAGGCATCCACTGTGGGTGGGAGTATTTTTACTATATATCCCCTGTGGATAAGGGAGAACTGCTGTATTAGTATAACAAACACTACTAACCTCAAGTGAAAAATAAATATTGCCTCTAAAATTCTCATGAGGTGGTAAAAATGCAAATGAGATCATTGCTCTCCCCGCTGAAAATAAAGCAATGGCTTCTCATTTATTTTATGATAAAGCAGAAAGCTGAGCCATGGCCTTTAAGTTCCTACACAATCTAGTTCCTCTTTTACCGCCTAACTCATCACTTTCCATTGTCTCTGCAGCTCAGAGCTTCAGCCACGCTCATTACCCTTCTCGTGCTAGAACCTGCCTAGCTCAGCCATTCCTCCGAGCTCATGTGCTGGTTGTGCACTTTTTCAAACACTCCTTCTTCCATCTTCAAAGGGTTATGTCCCTCTCATCACTCAAGACAACATAAATCACTCCCCGCCAGGCTACCCTATCATAATTAGACTTCATCCATCCCTCTGACATCTTCTTCTCTATTTGCTTTGCAATCTTATCACTTCCTGAAGTCACCTGTTTATGTATTTGCTTATTTTCTTGCATATTTTACACTCAGTGCCCAAAGGAATGCAACTCATGAGAGCACAAGCATTGCCTATGAGGACTCTTGCTACAAACCCAACCCTTGAACAGAGAGTGAGTGTTAGATTAGCTGGACATCTGCCTGGCCCTTCAATGGAAGCTGCGCTCAGGAAAGTTGAGCCTAACACGAGGCCTTAGCAACTAGGGAAATACCCAGGTAGGAAAATGAACAGAAAACTGCCCCACTGATTCTAAAGCTTCAGGCATTAGAAGAAATCACAGGTAATTGAAACAAAAACAGAAAGAATGAAGAAAGACAAGAAGTTCACTGCCCAACTTTGTTGTTGTTGCCATTGTTATTTTTTGGCAGAAAGTAAGTTATTTCTGATTATTTCCTTCTCCTGGTGATACAACACTATGCAGTGTTTATATCTTTATTATCTTCTCTCATCAATGTTTTGTTGTTTATTTGTTTGCATGCTTTCCAAGTAGCTCAGTGGTCCCCAACCTTTTTGGCCCCAGTGTCCAGTTTCATGGAAGACAATTTTTCCATGGATGAAGTTTGGAGGGATGGTTTGGGGATGATTCAAGGGCATTACATTCATTTTGCACTTGATTTCTATTATTACTACATTGTAATATACAATGAAATAGTTATACAACTCATCCAAATGTAGAATCAGTGGGAGCCTGGAGCTTGTTTTCTTGCAACTAGATGGCCCCGTCTGGGGGTGATGGGAGACAGTGACAGATCATCAGACATTCTCAGAAGGAGTGCACAACCTAGATCTGTTGCATGCATAGTTCACAATAAGGTTCATGCTTCTATGAGCATGTAATGCCTCGGCTGATCTGACGGGAGGTGGAGCTCAGGTGGTAATGTGAGTGATAGAGAGTGGCTGTAAACACAAATGAAGCTTCACTTGCTCACCCACCACTCACCTTTTACTGTGCTGCCCAGTTCCCAATGGGACATGGACAAGTACATCTGACATAGATCTTGCATGTATAAACACATCTCCAAATAGTTCATTTGTTTTGGTGCAAATGGAAGTAATATAATGCTTTCCTCCTCCCTTGTTTTTTTATTGTTGGCTTATTTCTTTTGCCTCCCTGTGATGAGATCCTGGCTGTGTATTCTCAGCTGGGTTGTGGAACCAGTGCCGTGGACTCTTACTCAGAGTAGCCATTGGCCACTCATTGCTGCTGCTAACTTGGATAACTCAATTGGATCATTGCTGGAGTTCCCTCTTGAATAAATATTGTTTTCCTCCTCAGAAACAAAAGTATCTCTGTAGGGAGGTACATTAAGACCATGCCAATACCCCCTTTCACTGATCATTAGAGAATGCAAATCAAAACCACAATGAGATACTATCTCACACCAGTCAGAATGGCTATTATCAAAAAGACAAAAGACAACAGATGCTGGTGAGGTTGTGGAGAAAAAGGACCCCTTTTACACTATTGATGAGAATGTAAATTAGTTGTACCATGGTGGAAGACAGTGTGATGGTTTCTCAAAGACATAAAGACAGAAATACCATTCGACCCAGCAATCCCATTACTGGGTACATACCCTAAGGAATATAAATTGTTCTATTATAAAGATACATACATGCATATGTTCGTTGCAGCACTATTCACAATAGCAAAGACATGGAGTCAACCTAAATGCCTATCAGTGCTAGACTGGATAGAGAAAATGTGGTACATATATACCATGGAATAGTATGCAGCCATAAAAAGAAACAACATCATGTCCTTTGCAGGGACATGAATAGAGTTGGAAGCCATTATCCTCTGCAAACTAACGCAGGATCAGAAAACCAAATATCACATGTTATCACTTGTAAGTGGGAGCTGAATGATGAGAACACATGGACACATGCAGGGAAACACACACTGGGGCCTGTTGGCGGTGGGTTTGCAGGAGGGAGAGCATCAGGAGGAATAGCTAATGGATGCTGGGATTAATACCTGGGTGATGGGATGATCTGTTAGGCAAACCATCATGGTGCACATTTCCTATGTAACAAGCCTGCTCATCCTGCACATGTACCCCTGAAATTTAAAGTTGAAGAAAAAAATTTCCCTCTATATTTAGTAAGATTTGATAGTCTAGATAAAGAAAATCTAGTACATGTACACCATGGAATACTATGCAGCCCTAAAGAAGAATAAAATCATGTTCTTTGCAGCAACATGGATGGTGCTGAAGGCCATTATCCTGAGTGAACTAACACAGGAACAGAAAACCAAGAATTGCATGTCTTACTTTTAAGTGGGAGCCAAACATGGGCTACATATGGACACAAAGAAGGGAATAATAGACACCAGTGCCTACTTGAGGGTGGAGTCTGGGAGGAGAGAGGGGATTGAAAAACTACTTACCTGGTACTATGCTAATTACATGGGTGGTGAAATAATCTGTACACCAAACACCTGTGACACATAATTTACCCATGTATCAAACCTGCACATGTACCACTGAACCTAAAATAAAAGTTAAAAAAAAAGATCTGATAGCCAAACTATACCATGGTGGTTATACAATTATGTACTTATTTTTTCCAGTTACATCAGCAGTCCCCCAACCTTTATGGCACGAGGGATTGGTTTCATGGACGACAGTTTTTCCATGGACCAGTCGGGGGTTGGCTGGGGGATGGTTTCATGATGATTCAAGCACAGTACCTTGATTGTGCACTTTTTTTCTATTATTGTTCCATTGTAATATATAATGAAATAATTATATGACTCACCATCATGCAGAATCAGTGAGAGCCTTGAACTTGTTTTCTGCAACTAGACAATCCCATCTAGGGGTGATGAGAGACGGTAAAAGATCGTCAGACATTAGAGTCTCATGAGAAGTATGCAACCTAGATGCCTCGCATGTGCAGCTCACAATAGGGCTCAAGGTCCTATGGCGATCAAATGCGGCCGCTGATCTGACAGGAGGCAGAGCTCAGGCAGTAATGCAAGTGATGGGGAGTGGTTGTGAAGACAGAGGAAACTTCGCTGGCTTGCCCGCCCACCGCTCACCTCCTGCTGTGCCAGGACTGGTCCTTGGCCGGGGGGAGCCCCTGAACAACAGCGTTTGCTCCATATTTAGCAGTCAACACTGGGCATTTTATTGTAAAGAGTTATTTTTTCACACATACACACACACACACACATATATATACACATTTTGTGTATATTAATGTATGCATATACACATTGTGTGTGACTTTATATACATATGCATATATACTTGTATGTACATATGGATACATAGAAATATACACCTATTTATATTCAGTATGAACAGATGCATTGCTATTTTTTGAAAGGTTTATAGTTTATTATTGTACTTATTTTATTTGGTGCTTAAATTATCCAAGAAATGGGATGTTCTTCATTCTGGCTCCTACGTCTTTCTGACATGCCCTTGTAATATTGTTGGGCACTTTCTTACATTTTGACTATTGGAAGATATTTCAGGCTCTTTTCATATCTACCAAGCGACAAAACTGGAGTTGGTCATACCTATAATGACGCCAGGTAAGAGACAAATAATCTGGATGCTAGGGTGTGCTCATTGCTAATGGGTGTCTTTGCTTCTTCTTGGATATTTCAGTGAAGTGATACAGGAATTATATGTATTCATGCACTAATATACACATGCCTGGGCTTACATACACACATTTACAGATATGCATATGCACATGTACTGGTAAATACATTTACCTATGTATATTTTAGGAATAATCAATTCACACTCATACCTTCAATTCCAAGCCATTCCTATAAAGATCTTATCTATAGGTTCTTTTATTTGGATATCTTTTATCATTTGTGTGAATCACAGCTTCCAACATCAGAAAGTGTTAAATCATTTTCTTCTGGATTAATTATCATAATTATTGAAAGCACACTGTTTATCACCTCTACATATGTAGGTGTGGACACACACATATATAATAGTTGCATTCAAAAGTAATGCAACCACTACATTTTTACAATAAATAATTACATTCAAAAGTAATGAGTTTATCACTTTGGAATATGCTGCTCAATATAAGAGTGAAGATTTTTTCACTACTTTATGTACAGAGGGATTGAGTCTACTTATTCCTAGAATAAGACATATGTCATGGAGAAATAGCACTGAGAAGATGGGACCATATTTAGCCACTAATAAGTACAAGATTTGCAAATGTTTTATGAAACATTATTGAAACAACATTTACAAAATAATATTGCCAACTGCATATGTTTAGCAAAATTCACAGTATAGTCCCCATTAATCTAATAAATACATGATAGGAGTAAATACATGAACATGTATATTATAGAAAGCAAAAGACTTGTTTTATAGCATCCAATAACCTTTTGGCAAATGATAATAAAAAAAGGTCCTCTTTCAAGTTATAATTTCTCATTAAAAGAGAAGATGGCACCTTAACTCCAATACATGTTTCTTTTGCTAGAAGTTATATGACTCTTGTTTGGAGTACACTTGTGACTTTTGGCCACCTTTTTTTCTAAAATAATGTAAAACTGAGCCACAGTTTGAGACAAGAGTGATTGGGAGAATTCACCAACCTCTTTGCAACTCTTGAGAATACTGAAAAATATAAAAGCAGAAAGGGCAGTGATTTGTAGATTAGTGTTATTTTTCTGCATGTTTACTATTGAGCTTCAAAATAGAATTGTAAGGTGGATAGATAGGCAAGGTATAGGATTCTGCCATGTGTTTGTCCACGGGATCACATAAGGGGTCACCACTCTTGGTGTTTAATTTTCTACAGGTAATCTTTTTGTTTTGTTTTTCTACGATGGTCCCCCCTAGAGCAATTCCTTTGAAAATAGGCAGAAAAATGCAGGGTTATTAAGTGAAAGTTATCACCACTCCTTCTGTGTAATTCTGCTATCAATCTGAATTCAGAATATCTTCTCATGGGCCAGAATTTTTCAGCCCTCACAGAAATAGAAAGGAGACTGGGAAAAATGCAGAGCCCTAGCTGTGGTCTAGGCTACCTTGATTAAAGGAGCTCAGTCAACAGAAAAGTCTGGACTCTGTTTGCTGAATAACCTAGGATATTATTTGACATTCCAGAGCAATGCGTCATGAACAAGACGTGCCATTCTCTGAGAGAGAACGAGAAGGCTGAAAAATGTTCTGGTGAAAAAGAGCCACAGGCGTCCCAACCTCAGCCACAAGCAAGTTTTTCTGAAAAAACCACTGTTTTGGAAGAGTGGCCATTCCCTGCATTTTCTCTGGAAAATGGCCAGTTCATTTTCCCAGAGGGAATAATAAATCTTCTATTTAACATTTCTTGATTTTCTCTGACTTGCTGTGCTGGCTGCCACCCTATCCTATTCCCATTTGATTATTTTTTGCATGATACCAATGAAGCCCTGTGTCAGGTATTACAACTGTTTTTCATTTCGCTTAGCCATCACCTTTTGGAAGTATCCCTTACCCTCAACTCTTACCATTCAATTGTAAATGTATGAAAAAATATTTCAAACTTAGGAGATATTCAGAAACATTAAAGAATATTTCTTAATGCTGGCAAAGACATGGTCAAAGAGAAACTCTCCTGGAGTGTTGATGGGAATGTAAATTTGTACAACCACTATGAAAAGCGGTATGGAGGTTCCTCAAAAAACTAAAAATAGAACTACTATATGATCCAGCAATTCCACTATTGGATATCTATCCAACGGAAAGGAAAACAGTACATCAAAGAGATATCTGCAATCCCTTGTTTATTGCAGCACTATTTCACAATAGCCAAGATTTGGGAGTAATCTAAGTGTCTATAAATGGATGAATGGATAAAGAAAATGTGGTGTATACACAAGGGAATATTATTCAGCATAAAAAAGAATGCAATGCTGTCATTTGCAGCAACATGGATGGAACTGGAGGACATTATGTTAAGTGAAACAAACCAGCCACAGAAAGACAACTTTCACATGTTCTCATTCATATGTAAATATTAACAATGCTAAAAATTGAACCCAGGGGGATAGAGTAGAATGGCAGTTACCAGAGGCTGGGAAGGGTAGTGGGGAGAGGGGCAAAGTGTAGATAATTAATGTGTACAAAAATACAATCAGATAGAATGAATAGGATCTACTGTTCAGCAGTACAATAGGGTGAATATAGTTAACAATAATTTGTTGTACATTTTAAAATAACTAAAATAATGGAATTGGAATGTTCCTAACACAAAGAAATGATGAATGCTTGAGGTGACGGGCATTCCAGTTAGCCTGATTTGATCATTACACATTGTCTGCCTGTATCAAAACAGCACTTGTACCTCATAAACATATACTACTATTATATACCAATAATAATTTAAAAATTTAAAGCTACTCCACATAAAATTACTCCAAATTTTAAAAAGTGACTCCAAAGACAGCCAATCAAGCAAATGAATGAACATTAAATCCATACTCAACATTTCGCCAATATTGTATCAAGGATAAGTGGTTGACATGCATAATTTAATTGTTCTACAAGTGGAAAATAGAGAAATAATAACACTAACAAAAAGTAGAAGTGGATTGGGAGAGACTGCCAGGTAGAAGTTGAAATGAATTTCTCTTTCCGTTTTCATAAAGTAAGAAGATATTTTAAAGATGATACATTAAGGTATAGATTTATGAATATTCTTAAAGAGTTTAGAAGAATCACTAGAAAAATTGGAAATAAAATAAAATAAGACAGGAATGATTATTGGAAGCTAGGATGATCATTTTTCTCCTTAATATCTGATTTTTTGAGAATAAGAATAATCCATGTTTAATATAATCAAGGAATAATTTTGAATTCACGATTATTAAATTGAACATTCATATATTATATAATGTCCATTTTTTAAGGAAAGTAACACACACAGAAGTAGACTCTTTATTTATAATTGTCAGATGGAAAAAACAAATATTGCAAAATGAAAGCCAATTTTCTTGTGGTAGATGGCCGTCCATGTTGGATAAGGAGTTATTTTTTCCTCTCTTCTGAGCTGCCTTAACTGTAGGGTTCTCCAAGTTAAATCTCCCACTAAATAAGATTGGGCGTGAGCATTTCTGAGTGGTGATGTTTTTAATGCCACTCAGAAGATGAGCGTTGAGTGATGAATTAAAGGAGAAACAGAAGTTATGTTTGAAGTTTGCTCTTTGGCAGGTCCAAATGTAAAAAGCCAAAGTGGAATCCCAGGAAATAGTAAAAGCACAGCATAATAATTTTAAAAAGGTAATCATTATAAAGACATTGAAAATAATCAGATAAAAAGAAATAATCAACAGAAGAAACAGACAACCCACAGAATGGGAGAAAAGATTTGCAAACTGTGGGTTGGACAAAGGACTAGAATCCAGAATCTACAAGGATCTCAAACAAATCACCAAGAGAAAAAAAAAGCAAAGAATTTTATTAAAAAGTGGGCAAAAGATATGAATAGACATCTCTCAAAAGAAGATATACAGACAGCTAACAAAGATATGAAGAAATGCTCAACCTCACTAATAATCAGGGAAATACAAATTAAAGCAACAATGAGATACTACCTTACTCCTATAAGAATGGCCATTATTAAAAAGTCAGAAAAACAATAGATGTTGGCATGGATGTGGGGAAAAGGAAACACTTATGCACTGCTGGTGGGAATGTAAATTAGTACAACCTCTAGGGAAGATAGTATGGAGATTCCTTAAAGAGCTAAAAGTAGATCTACAATCCAATCCAGCAATCCCACTACTGGGTATCTACCCAAAGAAAAATAAGTCATTATGTGAAAAAGACACTTGCATATGTATGTTTACAGCAGCACCATTTACAATGGCAAAAATGTGGGACTAACTCATCAGCTAATGAGTAGATAAAGAAAATGTGGTATATATACACCATGGAATACTACTCAGCCATAGAAAGGAATGAATTTATGTCTTTTGCAGCAACTTGGATGGAGCTGGAGGCCACTATTCTAAGTGAAGTAACTCCGGAATGGAAAACCAAACATTGGATGTTCTCACTTATAAGTGAGAGCTAAGTTATGAGGATGCAAAGGCAGACAGAGTGATATAATGGACTTCAGAGACTCAGAAGCGGGAGGATGGGAGGGGAGTAGGGATAAAAAAGCTACACATTTGGAACAATGTACACTACACAGGTGATGGGTGCACTAAAATCTCAGTATTCATCACTATATAATTCATCTGCATGAGAAAAGAACTTGCACCTCAAAAACTGAATAAAATAAAAATATATATTTTAAAAATATTAATTTTAAAAAGCTTAACTGGCCCAATGTGGAAGAGAAAGTTGGTGTTAGATGAAGAATGCACTCTGTTATCAGTAACATGGTTTTTAATCAACTGGAAAACACCAAGCCTAAGCCAGAAAAAGGTTGTGTTTGGAGAAAAAGGGGGCAATTGACAAAGTAAAAGCAAGTATTCGAGAAATGTGTCATTCATACGTATTCTAAACGAAATAGTCATGAAAGGGGCATCATTTGTGCTTCTGTTGTTGCCAACGATGTGGAAACACTGATAATTGTAGAGATGAAAAATTCAATTGCAGCAGCATAATTGGCTCTGCAGTTTAAAATAACAATAATTGTAGAGATGTTCAGATATTATCATTGATTTTTAAGTTTTAGAGTCGTACCTGTCACTGAAAATGTGATCATTGTTGCAGGCCTAAATAAAACCATTGTCTCAAGAGTATAAAAATATGAATGAATTGATGGGAATTAAAATGCAGAAGTGGGAACACAAAGGCAGGAGAGAGGTAACAGCGTTAGGAAAGAGAATACACAAGAAAATAGAAAGGAATTCAGCTTCATACTATATAATTTAATTTGTTGATGAATGATATACATAAATGTGGAACCCAGACAAAATGACTTCCAAGGGAAACAAAAATCTCTCGAATACCGACAGAAGGTATATGAAGTGTTATTACATAATTATCACAGAATATGTCAACAGGATTCTTAAACATGCTCAAGTGTAAATGTTTGCTCCTATAAATTTTGCATAACATATCCTTTCAGAGATAATGAAGCTGTTTAGAATGTGTACAAAGAAGGAAAACTTTTAAAGCATTAATCTTCCTATTTGGTATAACTGAATGCCAACACCTGTAGATTAAAATGATTTATGATGAATTGATGCAAGATTTCTACATCCATAACAAGCAGATATGAGCTCAGAATGTAAATAGTATGTTTTTCATGACCTAATGGGACTAATTCCAATAATACAAGAATGTTTTCACATTGGAAATGGACATGTGTGTACATGTGCATTTGTGAATATAAGAGTAAATTCTTTTTTTCTGGCTAGTAAAATTCAACAGGAGAGGGAAGGGGGAGGTCTTGGATATGGGTGAAATGGTGACTTAGATGATGGCAAGAAAATCTAAGTCGCATAAGGGGATGAGTCAATCCAAGCAGGACCTAGTTGAAAAGGAGAAATTAAGAGTTTCAAGAAGCCAGTAGGAGCATGGATGAGGGATACAGGAATGGATGGTTTCAGGTGTGAACACAACAGGGATGTGGGTCACATTTGCATGAAGGTACTTGTGCTTCCTACAAGATGGAGGCCATTGGGCAGAATCTAGGATGCAGGATGACAATTCCACAGGACTACTGCCTTTTGTTCTGCCTCCTATGGCTACATCACGCATCTGCATGGAAGGCGCCCGTGGGAAAGGTGTGCTGTTTCAATAAATGAGTGACGTGAGCCATGCAAGAATATCTTCAGTTCCATATCAGGTCATTAAGACCCTCACCTGAATTTAGTTTGGGTATTTTGACAGAGAATAAAACTGCATATTACTTTTTTCTTTTAAAAATTGTATCTCCACTTGTGTATACAGAATAGATACTGCTTGTGTATAACTAGTGGCAAAAAAAGAGACAAATGGAAAACCTTGTAATGTTTTCTCCCTGGAGCACATGGAGTTTCTGAAGCTTAATCTAGGTAGATAGTATTGGATAAACGCATTGATATAAATAATGTGTAGTAATGTTTTCCAAAAAACTCATCATGCTAAGGATTTATGGTAGATGAAAATATACAGTACATGAATATACGGAGAACGCTACCATTCTCCACGGATCATGCTGACATGAAGGATATAATAGGGAATTGATTTTCTCAAATGAAAACAAAATGATGGTGTTATATCCTTGTGTTTGCAGAAAGTTATTGCTATAGAGATTCTGAGATTTGCACACTTCATGAGTGTAAGGGGTAAGGGAGAAAATAAAATAAATGAAGAAAAATAATACATTTAAGGATCTTTTTCAAAAACAAAACAAAAACAAAAACTAAGCATGTATCTTAAAAATCAGCTTTAACAATTCACATTTTATACCACTTACCCATTTAAAGTGTACAATTCAATGGCTTTTAGTATATTCAGAGTTTTACATCCATTACCACAATCAATTTTAGAACATTTTTGTTATCGCAAAAAGAAACCTCATACCCATTAGCAGTTACTCCACATCTCCTCCCCCCAGCTCCTGGCAACCACCAATTTACTTTCCATTTCTATGCATTTGCCTATTCTGAACAGTTTATATCAATGAAATTCTACAATATGTGGCTTTTTATGTCTGGCTTCTTTCACTTTGCAGAAGGTTTTTAATTGTCATACATGTTATAGCATGTATCAGTCACTCATTCCTCTTTATGGCTGAATAATTTTCCAGTGGGTGGATAGACTACTTCTTCATCCATTCAATCATTGATGGAAACCCGAGTTACTTCCACTTTTTAGCTATTATGGAAAACGCTGCTGTGAACACTTGTGCACATGTGTTTATGTGGGCGTGTGTTTCTATTTCTCTTGGGTATACACCTTCAAGTGCTATTCTGGATAATAGCAAACAGGCATCTGAAACATTGTCATTCAACTTTATTCCAAAGAAAATAAAAGGTTCTGTGCATGTGTGTGTTTGTGTGAGCATGTGAACAGCACAACAAAGCACTGCTTTGTTGCATGTGACTTTTCAATGACTCTATACTACCGGGTACACAAATTCCTCCCAGCTCTGGATGACCTTCATGTGTTGTTTACTATATTGTTGCAGGTTGGATATTCAGAATAACTGGAAAAATATCCTGTTATCTCTGAATATGATTTTACATCTCTGGTCTACAGTCACTTGTATTGTTTCTGCTGGCAGAGTGTCTTTTGAGAAAAGCATTTGTAGGACATTTTGTCACCTTCTGCCCAAAGGTATCTGTTCTTCTCATTACTCCCTTCACAGATTTTGATTTTCTTTGAAATCCTCACAAGAGTATCTTAAAGTGAGCATGGGAGAGAAAAAATCAGAACTCTAGAGACATTGCTTTCAAACTCCCCCTTCAGCAATCTAAGTCTGTCCTCATTATCTTTCTTCTATGCCTCCTAAATTTTTCAGTTTTTTTCAATTTGGGGTTTTTTCTTTTTTAAGAAGTCACCTATTAAAAACATTGGGTACTTTCAAATTCTATTTTGCCCAGTCTGCCAGTTCCTGCAATTAATAAAAATTTTGCAATGGAAATCATTTAAAAGTGGGTTAAATTTTATAGTCCTCTTATGCTAAGTGGGATTTCTAGTTGCTGGGAGCAAGAAAAGGAATGTACACTTTTGGAAGGTAGAGGAGGCTGAGGATTGATTGTGTCTACAGCTTCCTGGGATTTACTCCCATCTGCTAGAACATGCATGGCACCACGACCTCCAGGTCTGGCTTATTAGCATGATGTCCAGGGGTCAATGGATCAGTGGAATGCTTTATGGCAGAGATTCCCAACCCCTAGTCCATAGGCCAGTAAGGACCTGTTAAGAACCAGGCTGCACAGCAGGAGGTTAAGTGTCAGGTAAGCAAGGGAAGCTTCATCCGTATTTACAGCCACTCCCCATTGCTCACATTATCACCTGAGCTCCACCTCCTGTCAGATCAGCAGCAGCATTAGATTCTCATAGGAGTGCAAAGTCCATCATGAACTGTGCATGCAAAGGATCTAGGTTGCATGGTCCTTATGAGAATCTAGTGCCTGATGATCTGTCACCATCTCCCATCACCCCCAGATGGGACCCACTAGTTGCAGGAAAACAAGCTCAGGGCTCCCACTGATTCTTCATGATGGTGGGTTGTATAATTATTTCATTATATATTACAAAGTAATCATCATAGAAATAAAGTGCACAATAAATGTCATGCACTTGAATCATCCCGAAACCATCCCCGCTAACCTGGCCCGTGAAAAAATTGTCTTCCCAAAGACCAGTCCCTTGTGCCAAAAAGGTTGGGAACTACTGTTTTATGGGATATGCAGGCAGTCTGTATCTCTTAAGACTATACTCTGACAAAAGGCAGTAAGTTAACATGGATCTGGGGCAAAGTTACATGAAAACTTTTCTCCGTGCCACACAAAAGGTCATTGTTTCTGACCCTCTTTTCTAAATAGAATACAAAATGAGATATTTTCCAATCTGACAGCTGCAAGAGTCCTACTAACCTACTTCAGCACAGATACTCCCAGCAGACATAGCAGCTGCTCTAGGGGCAATTATTAGGCTCCACTGTCAGCCAACTGCATCCTTCTCTAGAATTGGAGTAAATTTTTATGATTTTAGGTTGACTTGACAACCCTTCTGAATATAAGTTTAACTTTCTCATACCAGAAAGAGGCTTAGTCAATCCTGACAGTTTCTGGTTCTCTATCTCCTCCCAATTCCTCAAGGTAGTTGATCCAGGTATCTGCCTTAGACAACTACCTCCTGAAGATCACCTCCCTATGGGAAAGCTAGGTACAACCTACTTGATTCTTCTGTCTTGTCTAGTCACTATGTATATAAAAAACATTATGTTGTACACACACACACAAACATATATACACGTATATATATATATATATATACACACACATATATACACATATACATATATATGTACATATACACATATATGTATATATATGAACTTCTGCTACATCCCTAATCCTTGTCATACTGCTAATAAAGACATACCTGAGACTGGGTAATTTATACAGAAAACGAGGTTTAATGGACTCACAGTTCTGCATGGCTCGGAGGCCTCACAATCATGGTGGAAGGCAAAGGAGGAGCAAAGGCACATCTTATGTGGTGGCAGGCAAGTAAGTGTGTACAGAGGATCTGCCCTTTATAAAACCATCAGATCTTGTGAGACATATTCACTACTAGGAGAACAGCATGGGAAAAACCCACCCCCATGATTCTATTACCTCCCACTGGGTCCCTCCCATGACATGTGGGGATTGTGGGAGCAACAATTCAAGATGAGATTTAGATGGGGACAGAGGGAAACCATATCACATATACCCAGTGAAATAATTACTCGTCAAGCCAATGAACATATCCATCATCTCACATAGTTATCTATATTATGCATGTGATGAAAACACCAAAATCTGCCTTTTGCCAATGTCCAGTGTACAATACAATATTATTAACTCTAGTCCTCCTTCTGTAGATTAGATTTCTAGATTTATTCATTCTATGTAACTGCAATTTTGTATCCTTTAACTACATCTCTTCCTTTACCTCAAAGCTACCATTCTACTCTCTGTTTCTATGTATCTAACTTTTTTTTAAGATTTCACATATAAGTGAGATAATGCAGTATTTGTCTTTCTGTGCCTAGCTTATTTCTCATAGCATAATGTCCTCCAGTTTCATCCATAACATTGCAAATAAAAGAACCTCCTTTTTAATAGCTGAATAATATTTCATTGTGTATATCTACCACAATATCTTTATTCATGCATCCCTAAATGGACTCTTAGGTTGTTTTCATATATTTGCTATTGTGAATAATACTACAAATGAACATGGGTGTTCAGATCCTTCTTTGAGACCTTAATTGTATTGCCTTTGGATATATATTCAGTAGTGAGATTGTTGGATGATATAGTGGCTCTATTTTCAATTTTTGAAGAACTCTCTTCATGCTGTTTTCCATCATGGTTGTAGTAATTTACATTCTCACCAACAGTTTCCTAGGGTTCCCTTTTTTCTGCATCCTCTGTAACACTTGTTATCTCTTGTCTTCCTGATAATGCCATCCTAACATTTGTGAGGTGGTATCTCATTAAAGTTTTGATTTGTAATTGTTTGATTAGTGATGTTGAGCACCTTTTCATATACCTGTTAGATATTTTTAAGTTTTCTATGGAGAAATGCCTATTCAAGTCCTTTGTCCATATTTTAATTGGGTTAATTGTCTTTTGTTATTGAGTTGTGTGAGTTCCTTACATACTTTGAATATTAACCCCTTGTCAGATATATGGTTTACGCATTTTTCTGCTGTTCTGTAGAGTGACTTTTTCTTTTTCTTTTTTATTTTATTTTATTGTATTTTTTTTTAGTTCTGCAGAGTTTTTTGTTGGATGTAGTCTCACTTCTTTATTTCTTCTTTTGTTACCTGAGCTTTCGATGTGATTTGCAAAAAGTCATTGTCAAGGCCAGCAAAACACTTCTCTGTTTTGTTCTAGAAGTTTAGTTAAAGGATTTCAGGTTGTAGGTTTGGGTTTTTAATCCATGTTGAATTGACTTCTGTGTATAGTGGAAGATAAGGGTCCAATTTTACTCTTTTGCATGTTGACAGCCGGATATCCAAACACCATTTATCAAAGAGGCTATTCTTTTTTTTTCTCCATTGTGTGTTCTTGGTGGCCTTGTCAAGAATGAGTTGATTGTGTATGTTTGCCTTTGTTTCTGGGATCTTTATTCTATCCCCTCCGTCTGTATATCTGTTGTTACACCAGCATCATACTGTTTCGATTTTACTGTAGCTTTGTAGTTACAATTTGAAATCATAACGTGTGATGCTTCCAGCTTTCTTTTTCTTGCTTAAGATTGCTATGGCTATTCGGGACCTTTTGTGATTCCATAGAAATTTTAGGACTTGTTTTCCTATTTCAGTGAAAAATACCACTGGAATTTTGATAGGGATTGTATTGAATCTGTCTATCTCTTTGGGCAGTATGAGCAGCTTAACAATATTAATTCTTCCAATCCATTGGATCATCCTATAGATGCGAATAAGCGCAGCTCTGTGACCACCTCTGCCATCATCAGCCCTGGCCTGCACAGGAGGCTGACTCGGACCTTCCAAGGGAAGTTCTCTCAACAGCACATTCCTGACTGCCTTAGTGAAGGGTATGTTCTCTGCACGTTTTTTACAGGACAAACCCAGGACTATATCAAAGAATGTTCCCTCCAAACTTGGAAGGAGCCCACAGACCAAAGATGCCTCAGACAAGTCCAGCTTGCTGAGTAGATGCATTTATTAGGACTTAAATATAAAGTACTCCTGGGCAGCAGCAGGACAGCTCCAGAGATCTGCCCTGCTGCCCGTCTCAAAGCTGCCTTTAAGCTAATATTCTGGCTCTTTACCTACTGCATGTGATGAGACTGTTTTTCTTGGTATGTATCTAGATATGCTCCAGGATGTTTGAGTTCTCAGGGACACCTGCTCCTAGGCTGGGCACCACAGCCTTGGCTCACTGCCTGGCTTTCGGGGTTCAAGTAGCAGACATACAGTCTTAAATAACCTGGTGTCTTAAGCACTCATGAAAAATTACCACCCGAAGTATCTCATAGCCCTATATATATATATATCTCAGCACAGCAGTGGTGACTGCAGAATGGCAGTGCCAGTCACCGGTTTCAGCTTTTCCTCCCTGAGTACTTGAGCAATGCATATCCATGACAAACCCACATTGATACATTGGTGTGTATCGTGGCGTGCACGTTTTCTTTTCTTTTCTTTCAAGACAGGGTCTGCTTTTTTACAGATGCATTCTGCCATGACTGGCTAATTAAAAAAATATATTCTAGTAGAGATGATGAGATTTTGCTATGTTGCCCAGCCTGGTCTTGAACTTCAGAAATCCAGAAGTCCGGAATTCCCTTTGGAAAAAAATGGGGCAGTGAGATATTTGCAGCCCATACTGTCTGAGCTATTATTGTAGAGTCCCTCCTTCTAGGAATCAAGCCATTTCTCAGTCTGTGGGCTCTGGATTAGAAAATTGCTTTATTTATTTATTTATTTTTGAAGCAGAGTCTCCCTTTGTCACCCAGGCTGGAGTGCAAGAGTGACATCATGGCTCACTGTAGTTTCTACCTCCTGGACTCAATCCTTCTAGCTTAGCCCCCTGAGTAGCTGGGACCACAGGTGCACACCACTATGTGTGGATAAGTTTTACATTTTTTATACAGATGAAGTCTTGCCGTATTGCCCAGGTTGGTCTTGAACTCCTGGGCTCAAGTGATCCTCCTCCCTTGGCCTCCCAAACTGCTGGGTTTTTAGGTGTGAGCCATTGTGCTTGGCCAGTATACACATTTTCAAAGCTCATGGAACTGTATTCTCAAAATACATTTATTCCATTATATATAAATGATGCCTCAATAAAGTTGATTTCAAAAAAGGGAATTTTCTGAGAGAGGATTGCTCCTCCTGGATACTACTGACATTTGCGGCTGGGTAATTCTTTGTGGTGGGGGCTGTCCTATGCATTGTAAGATGTTTAGCAGCACCCCTGGCCTCTGCCCACTAGGGAACATCCCTGACTCTATTCCCTCTTCCGCACTGAGCCATGACAAACAAAAATGTCTACAGACAAATGTTCAATTATCAAATGTTCCCTAGTAGACAAAACATCCACCAGTTGGAAACCACTTATCTAATGCCACAATACTTGATTTACTTAAATGACAAAATAAATGAAAGACACTGAAATCAGCAGACAACCCAGAAATGGTCACCAGTAAATAAGAGTTTTCAGTGCATGAGGAAGATGATGCATTTAATGAGTGTTAGAAACATTAGTCTTGCATGTTTTTTAAATAAATGCAAACTTTGGAAAAAACAAATGTAGGTCCCTATTTTACGCCAAACGTCAAAATTCCGGAGATATTACAGTTAGAGTTAAATTGCCTGATACAATGAGAAAAAGAACATAGAGGTGGGTATGACCTTAAAGCAGAGACTGTCCTTCTAAGTAATTTCAGAGATAGAACTTCAAAGGGGGAAGGGATTTTTGTTACTTAAGCTCAGTAAGTCAGATAGAATCATTGTACCTCAAAGCAAATTTTTCCACATCTTCAAATAGAATGGTTGCATCTCAGAGCACGTATCCCCTCCCCATCCAGCACTGAAGCCCAGAATGAAATGTGACCATAAAAATTTGCACTACTAATACTGTAATCAGTCAAATAACATTTTTTCCCTATCTGGAAGCCTAAATTATATTGAATTATATACTATAAATTAAATTGATATATTTATTATTTTCAATCCCTCCGTGTGATATGCATGGAGAAAATATATCGCAAGGTTTATGGTTTAACTAATCATTTTAAAAGAAGAATAATACAATTTTCTTGCAGGAAAATGGAGATTTAAGCTTTATGCATATATATAAAATATGCTTTTCTCATATTTAAATTAAGAGAAATAAGACTATTTTGACATTACACAATGACATATAAGGACTATAAAGATTTTTGTTTCCAACAGGGAGATGATGTCACTAAAATTGCATTAAGTCAGAAGAATTATCGATGGCAATATAAAACAAAAACAGAAGTCAGAATCACAGAAAAATATTTTAAAATTCATTAAAATATTACACAATGCATAACTGCAAGTTTTTGTTCCTGACATACTTACGTATAGAAGCAACATATTCTAAAATACAGTGATTTAATGAAGTTTAGTGATACACAGTTGACATATCTCTCATTTGAAAATATGTTAAAATGATGAGTAATTTGGTCAATAATTATGGATGGAGGGCTAATACTAGAAAACCACATGGTTTTGTACCTTTCTATTATCAGCCAAGAATGACTTAATTTTTCTTTTCTTAGTGAGGTGTATTTGGTTAGTTGGCTATGCAACATCTATGCGCCCATTTTTTTCTAGCTATCAGAAATCCTAAAAGTGTGACAGCAATGTGAAATAAATCAAGTGATTGATCAATATTGATCCAATGCAATCGTGACATTTCTCTTCCTGCTTACCCAACTTCTCTTGGGCCATGTGACCTGTACAGCCAGTAATATACGTGGTGTATCCACTGGTGCAGGGAGTGGTGTGGCCATCTGTCCTCCATCTCTCTGCCTGATGTGTAGGTAGGAAGCAGAAAAACATTCTCATGGAGGCTCTTATCCCCTGCCAGAACCGACAGAATTTCTTTGCTTGACCAAACTGTGGTCATGCTCCTAAACCTTATCTTAGGTCCTTCTGTGCACTTTCTTGTAAAATGCAGTTTTAGCAAGAACCCTGCTAAGCCAGTTTAGCAAGAATGCTTCACTCCCCATATCTGTTCAGGCTTCTCATCCCCCTCCCTCCCCCAGGTGATGTCTGATTTCGTTGGCCTGTCTTCTGCTAAAATCCTATTAGGTCAGCTTAGCCAGAATCCCTCTCATCCTTGGTGTCTCCTCTTAGTCATTTCCCATCCACCGACCTCCGCTCTGCTCCCTGGCTATAAATCCCCACTTGTATCCCCTGTATCTATCCCAGTAGCCCAGAATATTTTACCATGCTTTAACAGGCATGATTAATATTTCTTTTCTTTAACATGGCATAACATTTTCAGGCTTCTGGTTAGCTGAGAAAATTAGCACCCTGTATGTTTAATCCATCTAGAGTTAGATGATAATTGCTGTTATAGGCTGAGCTTTATCCTCTCCAAAATTCACATGTTGAGACATTAATCCCCAGGACCTCAGAGTGTGACTGTGTTTGGAGATGGGGCCTCTAGACAGGTGATTAACATAAAATGAGGTTGTTACTGTGGACCCTAAGCCAATAGGATGGGGGTCCTTATAAGAAGAGATGAGGACACAGACACGCACAGAGGGATCACCATGTGAAGACACAGGGAGAAGGTGGCGCCTACAAGCCAAGGAGAGAGGCCTCAGGAGGAACCAGCCCTGCCCAAGCCTAGATCTTGAACTTCCAGCCTCCAGAACTGTGGGAGAATCAATGTCTGTTGTTTCTAAGCCACCCAGTCTATGGTATTCTATTATAGCAGCCCGAAATGGACTGAGGACACAGACATGCACAGAGAGACGACCCTGTGAGGACACAGAGAAAAGACGGCATCTACAAGCCAAGGAGAGAGGCCTCAGGAGGAACCAGCCCTGCCCACACCTGGATCTCAGACTTCCAGCCCATAGGACTATGAGAAAATAAATTCGATTGTTTAAGCAGCCCAGTCTACGACACCTTCACATAGCAGCGCTAACAAATTAATATATTAAATGGTTACCTCCAGCCTAAAGAATCTGGCAGCATCGATATATTAATATATAGTTTTGATTATGAGACTTAACCACAGATTATGTCCTGGAGCCAGATACGGACAAGGTACATTCTGGCGTTTGCCCAGCTACAATGCAATGCTAGTGACCATGAGTAGACAATAGCCATGACTGACAACTCCAGTACCTTTAAGATTATGATTGTGGTTTCTGGGGACGAGCCCACGTGGCTACCGTAGAAGGACCCTATTGGATTTGTCAAGCACCAACTGCGAACTCAGTGATTATGCCAGTCGTGAAACTCATATTGTTACCTTACAGTCACAGTGAATTAATAGCTATGAGAAATGTGAGCTCACACAAAGTTTTAGAAAATTGACTGCATTATAACTCGGAATATGACCATACTGTTTAAATATTAGGACACCCAGTGGTTTTCAAAAACTGATGCCTACTACAAATCCATCCAATCAACACATACTCATTTAGTAAACACCTTTGGATAGAGCCTGTGCTACCAAGACTACCATGATATCTAGATGACTTTGTTGTCCTCACAAAGCATAAAGTCAAGCAATAGAGAGAAACAGCATCTATAAGTATATGAAAAGTGTAACAAAATGTTAAGAAATACCAGCTGCTCTGATTTCTCTGTCTCATCTAAATTGCATAGGAAATATTGAGTTTCTTTATTTTTGCAGGTCAGCTGATGCCCTGACTCAGATAGCCCATCTCAACAAGGTGATGAGACAAACTCAGTTCTTCTCCTTATTCCATGGATATGCCACATATGTGAGGTTGTTCCTGCATCGTGCCTTTTTGCAACCTATAGGGTCTTACGGGCATTAGCAGTTCATCTGCCTTTGTAGTTTGTACAGAACAGCAGAGTCAATTTACCATAGGAGAATCATGCAGCTATTTCAGGTTAAGGAACGATAGCCCAAGTACCTTGCTTGCAAATCTAATAGACTACACCTCAGATGACTCTTCCGTGCTAGGCAAAACTTTTTTAAGTTCAAGTAAATCCCCTCTCTCACAGTTAGTGCATCCCAGGATTATCAGCGTCTGTGTGACACCCAATATAATTCCCTGTAATTTGTTGCTCATTTTGGAAACATAAAAATTAGAAAGATAACGGATTTCTTGAATTATTTTTTTTTTCAAGGAGAGATTGAAAATTTCTGAGCCTAGGAATCTTAGTGCATTAAACCTTTTTAAATGAGGGAATGGAAACATGATATTTATATCTCACTGCTCTAAAGGAAATAAAAAGTGGGGTTTCTTGAAAATGAAAAAGGGCTAACAAAGGTATTGGAAGAGTAGATATAAAAAGTCCACTAAGGTGAGGGAACATTTGAGAACTAGTGGATGATTGATGTTAGTTGAAGGTAACAGAGAAATGATTTCTTGCAGGGGGTAAAGCAGTATGCACTTGCAAGGAGTAATGAAAAACACATGCTTGCATATGGAACCAAAGAAGAGCCCGCATTGCCAAGAAAATCCTAAGCAAAAGGAACAAAGCTGGAGGCATCACTCTACCTGACTTCAAACTATACTACAAGTCTACAGTAACCAAAACAGCATGGTACTGGTACCAAAGCAGATATATAGACCAATGGAACAGAACAGAGGCCTCAGAAATAGTACCACACATCTACAACCATCTGTTCTTTGACAAACCTGACAAAAAACAAGAAATGGGGAAAGGATTCCGTATTTAATAAATGGTGCTGGGAAAACTGGCTAGTCATATGTAGAAAGCTGAAATTGGATCCCTTCCTTATACCTTATACAAAAATTAATTCAAGATGGATTAAAGACTTAAATGTTACACCTAAAACGATAAAAATCCTAGAAGAATACCTAGGCAATACTATTCAGGACATAGGCATGGGCAAAGACTTCATGACTAAAACACTAAAAGCAATGGCAACAAAAACCAAACTAAACAAATGGGATTTAATTAAACTAAAGAGCTTTTGCACAGCAACAGAAACTACCATCAGAGTGAATAAGCAACCTACAGAATGGGAGAAAATTTTTGCAATCTACCCATCTGACAAAGGGCTAATATCCAGAATCTACAAAAAACTCAAACAAATTTACCAGAAAAAAGCACACAACCTCATCAAAAAGTGGACAAAGGATATGAACAGACACTTCTCAAAAGAAGACATTTATGCAGCCAACAGACACATGAAAAAATGCTCATCATCACTGGTCATCAGAGAAACGCAAATCAAAGCCACAATGAGATACTATCTCATGCCAGTTAGAATGGGGATCATTAAAAAGTCAGGAAACAACATGCTGGAGAGGATGTGGAGAAATAGGAATGCTTTTACACTGTTGGTGGGAGTGTAAATTAGTTCATCCATTGTGGAAGACAGTGTGGTGATCCCTCAAGGATCTAGAACTAGAATTAGCATTTGACCCACCAATCCCATTACTGGGCATATACCCAAAGGATTATAAATCATGCTACTATAAAGACACATGCACACATATGTTTATTGCGGCACTATTCACAATAGCAAAGACTTGGAACCAACCCAAACGTCCATCAGTGATAGACTGGATTAAGAAAATGTGGCACATATACACTATGCAGCCATAAAAAAAGATGAGTTCATGTCCTTTGCAGGGACATGGATGAAGCTGGAAACCATCATTCTCAGCAAACTATCACAAGGACAGAAAACCAAGCACCACATGTTCTCACTCATAGGTGGGAATTGAACGATGAGATCACTTGGACACAGGGCGGGGAACATCACACACTGGGGCCTGCTGGGGGGTCGGGGCCTGGGGGAGGGATAGCATTAGGAGAAATACCTAATGTAAATGACAAGTTAATGGGTGCAGCAAACCAACATGGCACATGTATACCTATGTATCAAACCTGCACGTTGTGCACATGTACCCTAGAACTTAAAATATAATAAAAAAGAAAAATATGCGAAAAAATATATGCATGAAATTTAATAAAAAGGAAGTTACTGAGAGAGTAGATGGAGTAGAAAAAGAACGGATTATGGAAATAAAAGGCAATAAAACATGAAAGATGGGACTTCCATTGATTAAAGGTGATGATAACCAGCCATAAACTGAGGACTGTCATCAATTCAACTGAAGGCTAGGAGTTTCAAAGTAAAAGAATGTTTTATTTGTGGCATATATATATATATTTAAATGAGATATATATATCTCGTTTACCAATATATTGTCTATCTATCTATATCTGTTATCTATCATCTGTCTAATCTATCTATCTGTATCTATGCATCTATCTACCATCTATCATCCACCTTCTGTCTATTTATCTAGATGGAAGAATGGATGGATGGATGGATGGATGGATGGATGGATGGATGGATGGATGGATAAATGGATCAAAAATTAGGCAAATAAATGATAGATATATACGTATTGATATTGAAGGTTGTCAGCTCTTTTTATCTGAATACTCTAGTAAAGAGAACTTTAAAAGAATTTTTTAAATTTGGTATATGACTTAAGTATACCAAGTGTAATCGTAAGTTAGTACAAATTGCTGACATCTACTTGTTGGTTACTCTACATCGGAGTTCAACTATATGGGTAGGAGTATTAAGTATAAATTAATATTGTATGTAATACATATTAGATATACTAACTCATATCTATGTTCTAGCTATCTTTCATTTATATATTCATTATCAACCTGTATCTGTTTATCACCTGTATATATGTATATACGTATTATATAGCTGTTGTTTTTCTATTTATCTTCTATTTATGTAGATTGATAGATGGAAGGGTGGATGAATAGATGGATGGGTGGATGAAAAGACAGAGGGATAGATGACAGAGATAAGCATACCCAATTAATATTGCTAATGTTCACAAACTAAGGGAGATGATAAGAAAAATGTGAAGAGTTGCCATACAGTGTTAACCCTGAGCCATTGATAAAATTGTCCACTTTGCCCAACCCACTCAACTTCAAGAGGTGGGGAGTGGTGGATGTTTTCAAATGGGAGATGTTGAACCCAGTTTCCCAGTGGTGGCGTGGAGGTGCAGGGGACAACAGACTCTCGTTCAATATCTATTTCAAACCCTTTCAATTTATCCCTCCACATTGCTGAGCCTAGAAAAATTTTAAAAAAAAGTGCATTCTTCATTTCCTCTACAGATAAAGACTATGCATGCAATTTAGACCTTTTTTCCTTTCTTTGTAAACTTTTTTGATGACATAAAACATGCATTCTGAAAAAGGTCTTAGAAAAATTAACCAGCTTTCCAAATAAGGCAAGACCTACAGACCAACCACCCTATCAAGAAACAGAAAATCATCAGGACCTTGAAGTACCCCACAGGGTTTCTCTGCCTTTCCCCTTGGAGATAGCCTTAGCTCATATTTTACTGCAATTGCTTCCTCGTGTTTTTTCTAAACTTGTATGCATAAGAGTGAAAATTTTGGAATTTCTCATAAATGAGCTTATAGCTTATGTGTTGTTTTGTCTCTGGCTTCTTTCACTGACTATCACATTTTGAGATCCAGCCAGGTGTTGTAAATACCTTATAGTGGATTTGCTTTCTCTGGTGTCTAGTATTTTATTCTATGAATATACCACAGTGTATTGATTCATTCCATTGTTGGCAGATATGGTAATTGATTTCATTTGCAGCTCCTTTACGCCATGCAGCTGTGAGCATTTTTCATCATATTACTTGGTTCACAGAGAATATAATTATGAGTAAAATTCCGGGTGCTTTATGTGATTTAGTCTTTGCCGACTGGATGCAGGCACCCAAAATTCTGAAGGTGGAAGATAGACTACCTCTGCTCTTTCTCACTGGAAAACTCAAATACACAGTGGAGTTTTATTTTCCCATGTCTCATCATTCCATAGGACAGTTCTTAGCTTTGTGGGCATTACAGGGGATGGTGCCAAGCATTCACTTTTGTTTGTTCAGATCTAGCAGGGCAGTGCAGCGTATGAGACAAGAGGTGCAGTCATGAGCCATGGAACTCAGAGAATTGGATTAGGGCATTTAGTTGGGCTCATGGGACTCTAAGTTCGCTGAACTCCCAAATGCAGCCAATCCTCAACTGACCCCCAAAATGCCCTCTCTTTCCATGTGAGGAGCTAATTTTTGCTTGCGTGCATATTTTGCCTGATATCACTTGAGACCTTTGTCTTGCAAAGGAAAGTCCCTTATTATCACACCACCAGTAAAGGCCTTCCCTTTCTCCAGACATATCATTAAAATCAGATTCCATCTTGTCCCAGGAGGACAAGTAGAAAGTCTCATCCAGGAAGAAACAATGTGCATGCTAACGAAATAAGATTTTGCCAAGTTATATTGTTAGAAATGTGAGTAATCTATATAAAGATGGCTGCTAAGGGTGTTAGACACGGAAATAAATAAGCAGAATTAGCAATCAAGCCAAATATATTCATTTGGGTGCACTCGAGAATTTGTATTAAACGTGATCGCTCTGTGCATAGGTGAAAATATGCAGTATTTGTTTTTCTGTGTCTGGCTTATTTCACTTTGCACAACTTCTTCCAGGTTCATCTTTACTTTGCAAATGATAGCGTTTCCTTCTTTTTAATGAGTGAATAGTATATTCTTGTGTGTATGTGTGTGTGTGTGTGTAATATTTTATTTATGCATTTGTCTGTTGATGGACACTTAGAGAAGAAGGTGAGAGATGCTTTTATTCCAATGAACTCCTCAAATGAAGCTGGGATAAAGGAACCCCTGAGTGGCCAATGCCAGTGGAAAGTGCTTAACCACAAGAGACAACATGACCATGAATATTATAATATGCAGTATGACTAGACTGGCTGTTATAATGGCCAACCTACATACAGCCCTGACATTGTATGATGCATCAAGGGGGTCCATGGTGGAATAAAATGGAAAACCCGAGAGGACTTTACTTGATCTACTTGAAAACAGCAACAAGAAAACTCCAGGTCTGATCAACAGAATCCTGTCTTGAGTCAACACAATGAACAGTCATAGCCCCTCAATTAATTGCCACACCTTGATTGGTTTAATCTTAGAGATACTTCAATACTGTTTAAGAGGTTCTCTTGATCAAGAACCCACTAACACCACCATTAGGTGTGGATGACAAATCTTGCTGTTTTCACAAAATATTACATTTTTGATATTCATCTGATGATCCACAGAGCTGTCATTCATTTCTTTTCACTCTTGCACAGCATTTCTTCATATAAATATTCCACAATATATTTATTCATCTACTGCGGGTGGGTATTTATGTTATTGGAAGATTTTAAGAGGCTAGATGTCATATATGTACACCTTTTACATCTATTTTTGTTTGCATATGGCAGGAATTTCTACCTGTATTGGATCATACACATGTTCAGTGTTACTGAGAAATGCCATCTATTTTCAAAAGACACTCTACAAATTCACACTTCTGTCAAACATAGATGAAGGTTCCTGTTGCTGCAAATTCTATTTTATTGGTGTTCTATGATGACTGTGAAATATTTGCTTTTTGTTGTTAATTTCTAAGTTATATTATCAAAATGTTTGTACATATAGAGATACAGTAGAATAGTGTAATGGACACCCACATATTCATCATCTAGAATTAACAGTTATTAACATTTTACTATGTATCTGCTTCATCAGTTTATTTCATTGAAATATTTTATTTTATTTTATTTTATTTGAGGCAAGGTCTGGTTCTGTCACCCAGGCTGCAGTGCAGCAGCATGACCATGGCTTACTGCAGCCTTGACCTCATGGGCTCAATCCATCCTCCCAACTCAGCCTCCCTAGTGGATGGAATGCAGGCACACACAGCCACACCCTGCTAACTTTTTCAGGTATTTTTGTAGAGGATGAAGACTCCCTATGTTGCTCAGGCTGGTCTTGAACCTGGGCTCAAGTGATCCACCCGCCTTGGCCTCCCAAAGCACTGGGACCCACGCTTTTTTATATGTTTGTTTTGAAATTTCCCCTAATGACAAACTAAAACAATACATAAAAATGTAACATCGTAAAGGCCTCTTACAGGGAACCACGAACAAGGACAGGAATTCACAACCTATGAGTGACAGGACAATGTCATACCTGGACAGGTGGAAAAAAACTCTTGTGGTTGTCAGTCTTGTTGCTGAGGCTTCTTCTAACAAGTGAGCTATGTAAGTGCTTAGTCACAAAGGCATTTCAAGCAATCGAAACAGAATATAAAATGCATTTCTGATTGAGCATTTAAGAGCTACAGGGGACTCTGTGTTCTACTAGGAGAGCTCACAGCACCCGGACCCTGGAGGCTGTAGTAAGAGCAGTCACTTGTTAGCGGAGAGCAGTTGTCTGAGCTATTGGCCACTGACCATGATTTCAGCTCTAATTACTTGCTCATGGTGCCATATCCTACTGCCATATATGGACCATACGATTAGTCCATATCGACCCAGACCAATCTTACAGCTGCAAGAAATCTCAACCCAATAGAGTACAATTCCTGCTGCTGAAATTGATTGGTACATGTGAACTGGTATCCTGAGCAATGTTATTCATGGGAGGTCACTTAAGATTGGAGTTATCTTTTACTACATGTTGTGTGTTCTTGCAATTTTTTCGTGTCTGTACCTTACCTTATAGAGGATGGGTTCATAAATGGCTGGGCTAGAAGGGAACATCCCATGTCATTTGGGCCATAATTACAATGTTGCCTAGGAAACTGCACCCTATAGAACAGCAAGGCATATGAACCAAATGTGTAGTTATGACACCCTTACGCCCTACCCTCTCTTGCATGGAAACCTTAACTTGTCCTTAACATGGGTTGCTCCATCTCTACTCTGTGGCCTTTTGAACTCAATAATACCTGCAAGCCATAAAGCAAGAGCCTCATCTGTCCTGATATCCTGCCGCTGTTTTTTGTTAATACTACTAGTCCATTAATACTTCAGAATGCCAATAACAGCTTACTTAATCCCAGGGGCTGGTTTCATTTAATATTTTTCTACATCCTTTGCAATTTGAAAAGAGATGGTGGCTTCTGCATTTACCCTCTTCTGCACAACACAACAGCTGTGTATATTACTCAGTGAATATTTTAAATAGACTTTATTTTTATTTCTAATTTATTTTATTTGTAATTAATTGATTTATTTTATTTTATTGAGACAGGGTCTCGCTCTGTCACCCATGCTGGAGTGCAGTGGCACAATCTTGGCTCACTGCAGCCTCCACCTCCTGGGATCCTGGGATCTCTTGAGCGATACTCCCACCTCAGCCTCCCGAGTAGCTGGGACCACAGGTGTGCACCACCATGCCTGGCTAATAGTTTAGTATTTTTTGTAGAGACGGGATTTTGCTATGCTGCCCAGGCTGATCTCAAGCTCCTGGGCTCAAGCAACCCTCCCATCTCGGCCTCCTAAAGTGCTGGGACCACAGGTGTGAGCCACCACACCGGGGCAACTTTATTTTTAGAGCAGTTTTAGGTTCACAGCAAAATTGAGCAGAAAAATGAACCTACATTGACACATCATTCTCACCCAAAGTCCATAGTTTACATTAGAGTTTACCCTTGGTTTTGTATATTCAATGGATTTGGACAAATGTACAATGAGATGTATCCATCATTATTGTGTCATACAGAGTAATATCACTGAGAGATATTTATACAGCATAATAATCACTCACTGGATATTTAACTAATGAACGAAAAACGGGTGACTATTTTGATGAACTTAAAACTGCAAATTACAGCTCCTAATGGTGAGAAAAATGAAGTACACATCTAAATACTGTGAATATGTAAGCACAATGAAGACAGCCCCATAGTGCCAACAATGTGAAAACTGAAATAACCTTAATACAGATTGTATGGCAATGGAATATTATTCAGCCATTACAAAGGAGGAAATTCTGTAATTTGTGATGAACCTGCAGGACATTATGTTAAATGAAATAAGCCAGGTACAGAAAGACAAATACTGCATGATCTCACATATATGTGGAATCTAAAAAAGCCGAATTAACAGAAACAGAGAGTAGAATAGTAGGTATCGGGGCTGGGGACTGAGGGGAATGTGAGATATTGATCAAAGGGTACAAAGTTTCCGTTAGGCAGGATGAATACGTTCTGAAGATCTAATGTATAGCATGGTGACAGTAGTTAATAATACTGTATTCTTTACTTGAGACTTGATAACAGAGCATATTTTAAGTGTCCTCCTCACAAATACACACACAGACACACACACATACACTCACAATAACTATGGGTGATAATGGATGCGTTAATTAATTTGATCGTAGTAATCATTACACAATGTATTTGTATATAAAATCCTCCTGTTGTACACCAAACTTGTCCAACCCACGGCCTGCAGGCTGCACGCGGCCCAGGACGGCTTTGAACACAGCCCAACTGAAATTTGTAAACTTTCTTAAAACATTGTGAGACTGTTTTCTGCAATTTTAATTTTTTTGTTTAACTCATCAGCTATCGTTAGTGTTAGTGTATTTTATGTGTGGCCCAAGACAATTTCTCTTCTTCCGATGTGGCCCAGGGAAGCCAAAAGATTGAACACCCCTGTTGTACACCTTCAATATATGCAATTTTAATCTGTCAATTAAATTTTTTTAAAAACTTTGTATTTGGGAGATGTTAAACTTTTATGTAACTGAAATTAGATTTCTTTCATGCTTCATGAACCATGGAGTACATTTGAAATTGTTTTTAATATTAATTAATTTCAAGATAATTCAAGTTGGAGACACACATACATACATGAATTCAGATTTATGCTGTACTGCAAATATATGACTTAAATAAACTCACTGTTAACTATAATCACCCTCCTGTGCAACAGAACACAAGAAATTATTTCTCCTGTCTAATTCGAACTTTGTATCCATTGATCAGTAAGAACATTGGCACACACATTAGTTACATCATTGTTCTGTTCAGATGCATTTTTTTTTTTTTTTTTTTGAGACAGAGTCTCGCTCCTTTGCCCAGGCTGGAGTGCAGTGGCACGATCTTGGCTCGCTGTAACCTCCACCTCCTGGGTTCTAGTGATTCTCCTGCCTCAGCCTCCTGAGTAGCCGGGATTACAGGCGTCCATCACCACACCCGGCTAATTTTTGTATTTTTAGTAGAGATGGGGTTTCAACATGTTGCCCAGGCTGGTCTCGAACTCCTGACCTCAGGTGATCCACCCACCTCAGCCTCCCAAAGTGCTGTGATTATAGGCGTGAGCCACTGTGCCGGGCCAGTTGCATTTTTAATATGGCCCAAAAGTTCGGGACAAATACTACATGATCTCTCTGGGCAACATGGCAAAACTCTGTCTCAACAAAAAATACAAAAATTAGCCTGGAGTGGTGGCATGCCCCTGAGGCCCCAGCTACACAGGGGGCTGAAATGGGACGATTGTTTAAGCCCCACAGGTAGAAGCGGCAGTGAGCTGAGATCACACCACTGCACTCTAGTCTGGGTGACAGAGCAAAATCCTGTCTCAAAAATAAGTAAATAAATAATAGATACTTTGGACCTAGAGAAAAATCTTAAACCGAGATGCTTTTTGTACAGATTGAACCCAAAAGGAAAAAAACTTCCCGGCAAAATGCCAAACTCCTGAACACAAGAATAATGATGGAGAGAGCATCAATCCATACCATAATAGTCACTCATAAGAAGACCATAATAAGTCATGTTGTGGGTGTCTGCAAGTCATGTTGTAATATATCACTCACTGATGTGATCAGTCAGTGAGGAAACTACTAATGAATCTTTCCTCATTCCATACATTAATGTTTGGGGAAGTTATTACATTAGAATCCATCAGATGAATGTGTCAAGTGATGTCCATACCCTAAGGAAGCACTGGTCCAGTGGATTTAATCACAAAACCTGACATATCCGTTTCACTGCAGGCCACGCATATGGCTTCAAATGCAACTGCATTGAAATTAAAATTGAATTACAATATATGAAGAAATTGGAGGGCATTACCGGTGGCAAATTTTCTTCTTTATGAGTATAGGCTGGAGCTACCATAACATCTATTTTAAATCTCAGAGCTCAAAAATATAGGATAAAATGCACATAGTAAGCCAATAGGCTAATAGTATTAGGTTCGTGCAAAAGTTATTGCGGTTTGTTCCATTAAAAGTAATGGCAGAAAGCGCAATTTCTTTTGCACCAACCTAATAGTAGCAGGAATTATTCCCTTTAGCAGTTTCAAATAGGAATAGAGATGAGGATGTCTTGATCGTTCTGCAACATTCTAAAGCCTGTACATTTAGAATCATGGGTTTATTTATTTTCTTTCTCCTTATGGCCTGCATGTTACTGTAGCCATAGATGAGTCTTCTTCATTTGAGTTTCAATCATGTTTTAGATTTATATTAGTTAGGTTTATTTTAGATGTTTCAAGGTGTTCCCAACAAGGACGCCTGGAAGGAATAAATACCAGACAGGACAGGGACTCTCTGAGGACTTTGATCATCTGAGGCCTGGATCATCTCTGCTGCCTTGGTAGAACAAACCAGTTAGGCCAGTTCACGCATGACTTGCATGGTGGTCCAGTAACTGGAAAAAGCACATGCATGTTCTCTCTCTTGGAGAAAGTCCTTAGAGATGATGCCATTTGCCCTATCACTAAATGTTACTTTTTTGTGATTGAATCATATACTAGTGTTAACTTAAAATGTGCTGCTTTTCAAGTGCAGACGAGCTCTGAGCGATGTCAGTAGTGTATGCAAGAAGATATGTGAGCTTGTTTTCTAAAAGTGGCACTGGGACGCTAGCCAGCCACTCATGTTCTCTTGAGAGTTTGCCTGCTATGGCCAACCACATGTAGTAAATGGCCTTAGACACGCAGCCAAATTTCTTGAAGCAGAAAAATGGGGTAATAAAGTAGCATTTCATAAGACACTCATATATGCCAAATCCTTTGGTTGTTTTTTTTTTTTTTTTTTTTTTTTTTTGAGACGGAGTCTCGCGCTGTCTCCCAGGCTGGAGTGCAATGGCATGGCCTCGGCTCACTGCAGCCTCCATCTGGTTCAAGCAATTCCCCTGCCTCAGCCTCCCAAGTAGCTGGGATTACAGGCACCTGCCACCACGTCCGGCTAATTTTTTCGTATTTTTAGTAGAGACAGGGTTTCACCATGTTGGCAAGACTGGTCTCGAACTCCTGACCTCGGGCAATCCGCCCGCCTTGGCCTCCCAAAGTGCTGGGATTACAGGCGTGAACCACCACACCCAGCCAAATCCTTTGTCTTCTACATTTACTTTTAATTCTTCCAACAATCTTATCAAATATGTTTGTGATGTTGCCATGCTAAAAATTTGAGAACTAAAACTGAAATACTTGAATATTTCAAGCAAATGCAGCTAGTATTCACTTTAAAAAGGTTTCTTTTTCTTAAGTTTTACAGGTTTAGGGGGTACAAGTGCAGTTGTGTGACATGGAGTGATTGCATAGTGATAAAGTCTGGGCTGTTATTGTAGCCATCACCTGGATAATGTACATTGTAACCATTAAGTAATTTGTCATCCCTCACCTTCCTCTCACTCTTCCACCCTTCTGAGTCTCCAACATCTATGATTCCACTTTCTATGACCATTGTACACATTTTTAAACTCTCACTTTTGAGTAACAACACGTGGTATTTGATCTTCTGTTTCTAAATTATTTCAGGTAAGATAATATATATAACATAATATGTAATTATATATAATGGAAATAGCTGTAGAGATTCTAGGTGTACTTGAATTACATAAAAGACAGTAACGCTGGTTTACATCTATATACATCAGGTTTAGGGTGTGATACCTGCATAAAATGCATATATATGTGTGTGTGTGTGTGTGTGTGTGTGTGTGTATAGATATACACATATATATCTATGGCCCAAATGGTGAATTTAAAAACTTTGTACCTGGAGAAAAAAATCTTAAACCAAGATGCGTTTTGTATAGTTTGTACCCAAAATGTGTAGGTTGAGCCTATATATAAATATGTATGTGTGTGTATACACACAAACACACAGTATATGTTATATATAAAATATACATAATGTGTATACACACCTACATGTGTATATATACATAATGTGTATACACACCTACATGTGTATATATACATATATACACACATACATGTGTATGTGTATATATAATATATGTGTATATATGTATAATACATGTATATGAAATATATACATTATATATTTTTATATATTTATATATACAATATATATTTAATATTATTTTATATATTTATATAATATATACAGTACATAATATATTAATATATTTAATATATTATATATAGTATATTGTGTATATTATATATAATACTATAATACTATACATAATATATATAGTATATTGTATATATTATATATAATATATATAATATATATTATTGTACACACATATATATTTATATATAGGCTCAACCTACACATTTTGGGCTCAAACTATACAAAATGCATCTTGGTTTAAGATTTTTTCTCCAGGTACAGGGTTTTTAATATATGTATTTAATATTTAATGTATAAATATTATATATACATTATATATAACGTATATATACACATATACGTTATATATAATGAATATATTATAATATATAACATGAATACATTATATATATAATATGAATATATTATATACATAGTCCAAATATATATATGTATATATGTTGGACATTAAACAACCTAAACAATAACTGCTATGACAATTGTTAATTTATATTTTATAACACCTTTAAATTCAGCACACCCTTTAATTAATATGCTTTCTCACTTTGATATTTGTTTTCAAAGTATATTTCTAGAAGAAATAAGTTTTAGTGATTTACTTCACAGTATGGTGACTATAGGTCTTAAAAATGTATTGCATACAGAGTGAACAGGCAACCTCCAGAATGAGAGAAAATTTTTGCGATCTACCCATCTGACAGAGGTCTGATATCCAGAATTTACAAGGAATTTACAAGAATTTACAAGGAACTTAGACAAATTTCCAAGAAAAAAACCAAACAGCCCCATCAAAAAGTGAGCAAAGTATGTGAACAGATACTTCTCAAAAGAAGATATTTATGCAGCCAACAAACATGAAAAACAGCTCAGCATTACAGATCTATCTGAGAAATGTAAATCAAAACCACAATGAGATAACATCTCATGCCAGTCAGAATGGCGATTATTAAAAAATCAGGAAACAATAGATGCTGGTGAGTCTGTGGAGAAACAGGAACACTTTTACACCGTTGGTGGGAACGTTAATTAGTTCAACCATTGAGGAAGACAGTATGGTGGTTCCTCAAGGAATCACCTAGAACCAGAAATACCATTTGACCCAGAAATCCCATTACTGGGTATATACCCAAAGGAATATAAATCATTCTACTATAAAGACACATGCACACGTATGTTTATTGCAGCACTATTTGCAATGGCAAAGACATGGAACCAATCCAAACGTCTATCAATGATAGACTGGATACAGAAAACGTGATACATATACACCATGGAATAGTATGCGGCCATAAAAAGAAATGAGATCATGTGCTTTGCAGGGAGATGCATGAAGCTGGAAACCATCATCCTCAGCAAACTAACACAGGAACAGAAAACCAAACACTGCATGTTCTCATTCATAAGTGGGAGGTGAACATTGAGAACACATGGACACAGGGAGGGGAGCACCACACATCAGGGCCTGTTGGAGGGCGAGGAGCTAGGGGAGGGAACTTAGAAGACCAGTCAATACGTGCAGCAAACCACCATGGCACACGTATACCTATGTAACTAACCTGCACATTCTGCACATGTATCTCATTTTTTATAGAAGAAATTTTAAAAAGTATTGCATATTTCAAAATTGCTGAGAGTACATTTTAAATCTTTTGACCACAAAAATGATAAGTCTGTGAGAAGTTGGATATGTTAATTTGCTTTATTTATTTATTTATTTATTTTTGAGACAGAGTCTCACTTTGTCACCCAGGTTGGAGTGCAGTGGCATGATCTCAGCTCACTGCAACCTCTGCTTCCCAGGTTCAAGTGATTCTCTTGTCTCAACCTCCCAAGTAGCTGGGATTACATGGGCACACTACCACATGTGGCTAATTTATGTCTCTGTGTGTGTGTGTGTGTGTGTGTGTGTGTGTGTGTGTGTGTGTGTGTGTGTTTTAGTAGAGATAAGTCTTCATCATGTTGGCCAGGCTGGTCTCAAACTTGACCTCAAGTGACCTGCTTGCCTCAGCCTTCCAAAATGCTGGGATTACAGGCACGAGCCACTGTGCCCAGCCTAAGTTGCTTTCTTTAATCATTTCACAACATATACAGATATCATTGTACCCCATAAATACTATATATTATTGTATGCCAATTAAAAATTTTAAAAATGAGTTTAGATGTTCCCAGTTAGTAAGCTAACCTTATTTTTTACACGCAGTATTGTTTCAGATACTTGTAAGTTATTTACAACAGTTTCAGAAAACATTTCTTCATAATCACAATTTGAAATATAATCACAGACATCAATTAGTCTCAACTCACTAAGAGCAGCTCTGAGCGATCTCCTGACCATCGTCTCCTCCGTATAACATAATTTTCATATGATTGTTTGTATCCACTTTGTTTTTTGGATATTTTAAAAAATAGTTCGGCTGGGCACGGTGGCTCACGCCTGTAATCCCAGCACTTTGGGAGGCCGAGGCAGGCGGATCACGAGGTCAGGAGATCGAGACCATCCTAGCTAACACGGTGAAACCCCGTCTCCACTAAAAATACAAAAAATTAGCCGGGCGAGGTGGCGGGCGCCTGTATTCCCAGCTTCTCGGGAGGCTGAGGCAGGAGAATGGCGTGAACCCCGGGGGGGCGGAGCCTGCAGTGAGCCGAGATCGCGCCACTGCACTCCAGCCTGGGCGACAGAGCGAGACTCCGTCTCAAAAAAAAAAAAAAAAAAAAAAAAAATAGTTCACATAGTTTCATCATATTTCATGTTTTACTCATACAAATGCTAACATGACCTTCAGCTGTGAACTGCTTTAGATTAATGGCCCTGGTATTTCAGTTAAATAAAAAGTTGTTTAATTATGATATGTGTGTTTCTAATAATCTGGCTTAATTTTTGTAAAAAGGCAGTAAGTCGTCTCTTTTTCTGGTGTACGCTTTGCTCTTTTCTTAGAGGAAGGACATAGCAGAATCAGAGAATGTCCTGTAACCCTGATTAAAATTTTATTACACCAAGCACCAGTTCCCAACTACTGAGAAAGAAACTTCACCCTGTTCAAAAAATCTTAGAATAGGTTTGAGCTTTAATTATGTCATTGGATCATGTGGCATTGTCGTTTTTGACCTATAAAAATGGCGATTTCATGAATCAACCTCTTATTGTCCTAGTGCATATGAATAATATCATCTGTCAGAGAAAATGTGTAACTAATCTTAGCTTATTAAAACAAACCATGGGTCCTAATGGCAACAAAATGTTCTTTCAATAATATTTTTCCAGCATAAGTTTTACAGGTGCTCCTAACTCACCCAATCCCATAGTTAATGAACAAAAGTCTCTCTAGAATGCAGTTCTTTTTCCTATGCTTTTTGAATGGCATGGCCTGAAGACGATGTTCTTAATGGTTCCTTCATAAGCTTTTGTATAAGCACCTTTGCAATTTTTTGTTTTTTCCTCCTGCGTGGAATACATGTAAAATTCACCTGCTAACTTGCAAGTTAAATATTTAAACTCTGAGCACAAGTGGATCTGTTTGCCTTTTGTTACTTGCTATCATGCAGAACAAGAATGTTTTAGTTATTTATAAACTAATAGCCCCGAGACACTTACAAAATAGCACTCCGATTATGTTGACAATGCATGGAATATTTAATTTATGGCATGCACTCTGATTATTAAAGTTTATCCATGGATGTCCATAGTTATGCAAAGTACATTCATGCACATTTTTCTTACCTGTATGGAAGGCATCCTTACTAGGTGTGATTAGAAATATTATTTTAATACCTTACATTTTGGATGTTTAATTAGACTCTGTGGTTACAAGAGTGAACAGCAAGCATAATAGAAATGTATTTTGGTACAAAGTCAATTTAATTATATTCTAAAAATAAAGAAACAATGCTATCTACTACCTCCATAAAAACAAATGAAAATATCTGCACCCTGGTCTTCACTGCAACAGTATTCACAATAACCAAGATGTGGAATCAACCTTAGTGTCCATTCATGGATGAACTGATAAAGAACACGTGGTATATACACATCATAGAATTCTGTTAAGCTTTTTTTTTCTTCCAAAAAATATTGTCATTTAAGACAACATGAATGGGCCGGGCACAGTGGCTTATGCCTGTAATCCCAGTACTCTGGGAGGCCGAGGCAGGCCTTGAGGTCAGGAGTTCGAGACCAGCCTGACCAACATGGTGAAACCCTGTCTCAACTAAAATACAAAAATTAGCTGGGCTTCGTGGCATGCGTCTGTAGTCCCAGCTATTCAGGAGGCTGAGACAGGAGAATCGCTTGAACCTAGGAGGCAGAGGTTGCAGTGAGCTGAGATCACGCCACTGCACTCCAGCCAGGGTGACACAGTGAGACTCCATCTTAAACAACAAAACAAACCAAACAAAAAAGACAACATAAATGAACCTGGGCAATGCTATGTTAAGTCAAATAAGGCAGGCACAGAAAGACAAATACCGCATGATCTCACTCATATGGGCAATCTATGAAAAAATCAGATGCATAGAAACAGAATAGAACAGTGCTTACCAGAGCCTGAGGCTGGAGGATGGAGTGGCATTAGGGAGATGTCAAAGGATACAAAATTTCTATTAGACAGGAGGAATAATTTCAAGAGATCTGTTGTGCAACATGGTGACTAGAGTTAATAGCAGTGTATCTTGTGCTTAAAAATTGCTAAGAGTATGGATTCTAAAGTTTCTCCCTACACACCCAAAAAAGGATTAGGATGTTGAGGTGGCAGACATGTCACTTAGCTTGATTTAGCCTTTCCATAACATATATTAAAACATCATGTTCCACACCATAAATATATGCATTTTTTATTTGCGTATTGTAAAATTAATTAATTATAAAATAGCCTCCTGGCTGCACTGTCTTGGCATTGTGTCTCACTGATAGATTCACATGGACATCCACGATTTGCAGGCTTCCAAATATGTATATGTGGGTCTGTGCTTATCTTTGTCCCATGATTCTAAATCACAAACATGAATAAAGCAAAATGAAATCTACTCATGCCAATGAAATACGGAGGAAGACTTCCCATAATAACTTTTTAGAATGCTAAGCCAGAGCTCAATACCACCTTTTGTTTTTTTCTATGTTGGAAGATGTGGTTCTTTGATAGGAATGGCAAGGTTTCTCTTCACAGAATGAGAAGAAAAATAGGTTTGTCCTTTTGGTTTCAGGACTTGTAAATGAAGCTGAGGTGCAGGAGACAGATGAACAGACTTGATATTTTTGTTTTAATCAAATAACTTCGGATTTTTTTGTTTTCATTAAACCAAGTCCCCAAAGATATAGAGTTTTGTCCATATTTCATTAAGACACTGGTTTGATTTATCACATTCTCAGGGGACATGTAGAGTGATTATAGCAGACCGACACTGGAGATTTTGGTATTTAGATTTGCTCCTCAAAATAATGAGAGATGAGGGTTTCTTAAAGGACTCCTATTTGTAAATGCTGCTCTACCATTTTCATTTCTTAGGACCAGTACTGTGCCTAATATAAAACCAGTGTCTCCTGTGTGTGTGCACATCAGGTGCTTATTTTTTTCTACAGAAGCTAGCTTATTGGTTGTTTTATGTATTTGACTCTTAGTATTCCCATGTGGTATTGCTATTCTGTGACCCTGGCCTTTGGTTTCAGTTCTACTTGTATGATAACCAGTCATTTAAGATCATGTTATTCTGTAAATAATTCAGTAATAGTCAAGGGGCAATACTGGTATTATAAAATATAACTGAGACTGTATAACTAAATGTAGCCACTCTGTTACATGCTTTTCTAGGAAGTATTGATTCTCATTTGTATTGAAGTTGTAGACTATATATAGAGTCTAGAAATACATATATACACACAGACACTATAGTATTGTACATATATATGCAATAAACATATATAACTGCTATAATACATATGTTTATATGTATATAAATATATGTATATAATATGTAAAAGTATATATATTCATATATAAATATGTGAATATATAAATTTATATATGTTCATATATACACATATATGTATATGAATATATATATACAAATAGATAAAGCATACATATTTACATATATTATACATAAATATGTATATATGTGCATATATAAGCATATACATGTATATTAATATGTGAATTTATTTATATATACAAATAGATAAACATATGCATATATAAATATATGAACATAAATATGTGTATATAAATATATACAAATAATGCAAATATACAAATATAAATGTATAATAAACATAAATATATATTATATATAAATATAGAATTAAACATGTACATATATGAACATACATTTATATATGTATGTACAGATATGTTTATTACATATGTACTATACTATAGTACATCTATATAGTCTGGGACTATATGTGTATATAGGCTGGGTTATAGATGTAACCTATATATATAGGTTTATATACATTTATATAAATATAGGTTATATACATTTATATAAATATAGGTTATATACATTTATATAAATATAGGTTATATATATTTATATATAGATTATGCATATATTGTATATATAGAACTTTAATGCAAATGAAAATCTATACAACCTAGAAAACAGTGTAACAGAATGATTATCTCGATTACATATACATTTATACAATATAGTAATATATGTAATAAACCTGTCTATACATACACATACATATTAGTATATGTCCACATATGTGCATATTCATATATATATTCATCTATATGCATATACAATCATAAGTACATATACAAATTATTCATAATCAAATGATACACCTTTGCATGTGTGTCTAATGTCTCTGTCTATAAAGATAGTCATGTGCAGTGACAACAGAGAGCTCTTCTTAGTGGTGTGTAAGTAATACTTCTTCATCCTTGGAGAAAATGACTTTACAGATCCATAATTTATGCTGAGCTCATTTATTAACATGAGTGTGGCTAATGGCTCCAGTTTGTCACTTGAAAGCATTGAATGCCATAAGGTAAAGTATTTTTTACTGTAGAAAACAGATGCAAGGTAATTTTGATTAATGCCTGAACATCAGAGGCAGTTTTAAAATCCAAATGCAATTGAAGACAAACTTCACATCCTTTTTATTTGTTCTAACTTTGTAAATCAATTAGCATAGGTGTAAAATGAAAAACTGAGACAAAAGAATTTCCAAATGGCTAACATATTTCCACATACCATGTTCTGCAGGCAGTGATGCCAGTTCTACAAAGACGGCACCCTTCCTATATGTAGAACTGGCATATTGGTATCTAACTAAGTGGTCTTCTTTTTGTACTTTTTGGAGCTGCCTTCTCCAAATTTATTTTCTTTCATTTGTATGTTTCTAATACATGAAATTCTATTATGCGTACAGTAACTCAACTGATGATTTCCAAAAATTTATCCTTAAAAATATGAAAATGAATTTCTTATATATTTATTCATCTAGTTTTACAGATTTCTCTCCATTGAGCTGAATATTTCTGTCATCATAAAGCTTCATTTTTACACTCTGGTAGTTACATAGGTCATGGGATATTCTCCAGAAATCCATGTGCCATAAATCCATTGTTTCTAAGTATTTACTATAAGCCATCATCACCAGCCCAGATATACTTTGCCCACATTATTCCATAGATAAGGGATTTTGCACTAGCAAATGGCATTAGTGTGTTTTCCAGAAGCTCTGTCATTAGTATGTTTACAAGAAAGAAGGAAAATGGATTGTTGGTTAGCAGGTGGCTCTTCTCACCCACTCTCTTGAGATGCTTTATATTTATCCTATTTATATTTGCCCTATTCCCCTGGCCAGTTGATGAGGTTAAGGTTTGTTTTGTTTTGTTTTGTTTTGTTTTGTTTTGAGACAGAGTCTCACTCCATCAACCAGGCTGGAGAACAATGGTGCGATCTTGGCCCACTGCAGCCTCCGCCTCTTGGGTTCCAGCAATTCTCCTGTCTCAGCCTCCCAAGTGGCGGGGATTGCAGGTGTGCACCACCACACCCAGCTAATTTTTGTATTTTTTAGCAGAGACAGGGTTTCATCACGTTGGCCAGGCTGGTCTGGAACTCCTGGCCTCAAGTGATCCGTCCACCTCGGCCTCTCAAAGTGCTGGGATTACAGGCAGAAGCTACTGTGCCCAGCCTGATAAGGTTAAGTCTTTGAAGTAGCAATTTATTAGACAAATATTTTTTAAATATAACCAAGTAAAAATGGTCCATGAAAGAAAAAGAAATAATTGTTATAATTGTTAAGAAAATGAATAGAGAACCACAGATTGGGAGAAGACATATGTAAACCACGTTTATGATAAAAAAAGACTTATATTCTGAACTTCTCAGAACACTCAAAACTCAAAAAAAAATGAAGACAAACCACCCAATAAATAATCACAAATGGATACATGATTTGAACAGACATATAACCACTGAGAATTTACCAATGCATGGCAAATAAGCACATGAAAAGATGCTGAAAGGCCAGATGTGGTGGCTCACTCCTGTAATCCCAGCTCACTGGGAGGCCAAGGTGGGCAGATTACTGGTGATAAGGAGTCCGAGACCAACCTGGGCAACATGGTGAGACCCCTGTTTTAAAAGGAAAAAAAAAAATTAGCTGGGGGTGGTAGTGCACACTTGTGGTCTCAGCTACTTGAGAGGCTGAGTTGGGAGGATCACTTGATCCCAGAAGGTGAAGGTTGCAGTGAGCTGAGATCATGCCACTGCACTCCAGCCTGGGTGGCACGGCAAGACTCTGTCTCAAATATATATATATATATATATATATATATATATATATATTATGATTGATTTTGAATATATATTCAAAATCATTAGTAACTGAAACATGCAAAATAAAATGAGATGCCAGTACACAGATATCTGAATGCTTCAGAGCAACAACAACAATGAAAAAACCCTTCAATCTGACTACATTAAGTGCTGGCACAGATGAGAACTGAAGCTCTCATACATGGCTGTGAGAATTGGAATAATAACCTGACAGGTTTTTTTAATATATGTAAAGTTGAGCATATTCTTAGCATTTGAGCTTCCAATCCCAGTCTTAGATGTTTAACTTAAAGAAATAATGACTTATGTTCAAACAAAAATGATTGTTTACGTGAATACAGGTTTATTCATAACTGCAAAACTGAAAGCAATGTAAATTTTCAACTGGCGAACATATAATTAGGTTATGGCACAATCATACATTGAGATATTTCTCAACAATTAAAAAACAAAGAAAACACTAGCGCTTAAGTAGTGATTTACCAGCAGTGCAATAACTAGTGCACGCAGAGACCTGGACAAATCACCAATGCTTTAATTCCCTCTACATGACTTTCTGGAACAGCCAATGCTGTAGGGATAAAAATTTGTTTCATGTTTGCCAGGGGATGTGGGTTGGGAGAAAGTTTGAGTACAAAGAGGCACAGGGGAACATTTTGGGATGATAAAACTGTTTCCATGTCGTGACTGTAGTAATAGTTACCATCAAAGAGTACAAACCCCAGAAGCATGCACCCAAAAAATAAATATAACTACATAGAAAATATACGGATAGGTAAAAACATACAAAACATACACTGATAAACCTAACTTAAAGAAATAACAAGAAAAACCAAAAAATAGAGAATTCTGCTTGCAAATTAATCCTTATTTTCCCCAAATGCCTTTTATTGAAATAGCAATTACTTAAGAAATAGCAATGTTTCTAACTTCCCAACAATCTCTGATGATCATGTTTCAGCAAAACAATTTTTTTGGTAATAAATGAGGCATCTAATTACACTATAGATTAAGATTCTAGTAATAATAAAAGGCGCATTATTCTACCTGTTTACTTTTTCTAAACTGGCTTAAAGAAATTAAGGATCAGAAGCTGTTATGATCCTTATAATAGTGAGGTGGAGGAACTGTTCGAAGTGGGATGGACTGTAATGAAATACAGGGCTTAGCAAAAACTTTTCTAAGGTATATTATTAAGTTTTGTTTTCACACCACATAAACATTTTCTATGTTAATAAAATTGAATCAACCAGGTTACAAAACTACACTTATAAACACTACCAACAATAAAAGGAGTCTAACTTTACATCAAATTGATAGCAATATTGAGTATTATGTTAATAAGAAAATAAGTTGCTAAAGTTAACACAAATAGATATAATGATGTTATTAGAAACTAAGGTTTTTGGTATAAAAAAACAGATTCAAATACAACATAATAAAATAATTTGATTGTGAGAATCCTTAAACAGTATATAAATATATCAAATTATATTTTGCACCTTGAATATTTCCAATATTTGTCAATCACATATTTTAAAAGGAAATCTTTTTAAATACAATGCTAAAATTTAAGTAACAATGTGAATATAAACTCACAATTTCTTAAAGAAAAGGTGTACTATAACTCAGTCCAGTAGTAAGGTCTATAACTTATGACATCAGTGCAGGAATGAAACAATTCTCAGATCCTGATTTCTAATTATTGGTGTTATTAAAAAAGAATCAAGGCTCCTTGGGAACATAGCTGATTTCATGGGGTTGAGAGACCGTGAGATGAGCTAAGAGTATCCTATTGTGTGCCCCAAAGAAAGGAAGAGCTGAACGATGAATTGTAGAACATGTCAAAAGGACCCAGTAATACATTTGTTTTTCTCCTTCCTTTTTGATGCAAATGTTAACTGCTGTGGTAATAGATCAGTTTCACAACAGATGGTAATGACGCTATGGTGAAAATATATCACTTTCACATATGTATATATATTGAGTATAAGGTGTTTCAACATTTGATACAGTAAGTGATTCACAGGGGAACTTCCTTCGTGTAACCAACACTATGGTCTTGTTAGATATTTTGTATCTGCGCTATTCTGCCATAGGATTATACCTATTATTCATGAGTACAATTCATATTATGGGGAAAGAGGGAAGTCTGAAATGAGAAATGGCCCATTTGTCTAGATATCTGAGTCTTAGTGGATTTTAATAATTTTTGCACCGTCAACTACTCTCTCCTTTGCCTTCTCAACTGCCTTCTCAATCAATATCACCGGGATTCATTTTGCCTTCTGCATAAAGTAAACAAGAGTAACCTGCAAGAATGCATTTGATAAAAGGGAAATTTTGTCCACGGTTTGAGTTTCACCTGTAGCACACAATTCAAGTGTGAAAGAAGTGATATTCAGACCCTGAGATCTTCAGTTTTAGTAAAGTTTGTTTGTTTTTTAAAGTAGATTTCCTGGTTGGAAAAGTACAGTAGATGTTCAGCAAGATAGTTTTTGCTTAAATAAAAATCATAGCAATGTTTTGAAAATATTGTAGAAAATCTTACTTTTTTTTGTTTTGTTTGTTTGTTTGTTTTGAGACAGAGTCTCACTCTGTTGCCCAGGCTGGAGTGCAGTGGTGCAATCTCGGCTCACTGCAATCTCTGCCTCCCAGGTTCAAGGGATTCTCCTGCCTCAGCCTCCCGAGTAGCTGGGATTACGGGGCGTGCCACCACGCCCAGCTAATTTTTTGTATTTTTAGTAAACACAGGGTTTCACTGCATTAGCCAGGATGGTCTCAATCTCCTGACCTCATGATCTGCCTGCCTCGGCCTCCCACAGTACTGGGATTACAGGTTTGTGCCACTGGGCCCAGCCTACACTGTTTAAATAAGCAATTATATGTTTTTTGTGCTTATAATAATTGTATAATTTAGGTATAATTATAAGAAGTCATTCATTTTCTAATATTTTCTCCTTCAAATTCAGTGTATTAACTTAGGTAAAAAATGTTCAATGATGCATGAACATTTTGGGAAATGTGGCCAAGAAAATGAAATTGTACAATAACCCCAAATTTAAATATCCTTTCCTGATTACTACATAACACATTAAACAATATAATATAATATTATTTGGAATATAATGTTTCATGTTGAATATTATCACAGTTCCCCAATTTTTATAGTTTATAATTTTACAAAAACAACTCAGCTTTCCAATCATTTCTTTTCCATGTGGAAAACTATGTCTAATTAACTATTATCTTTTTAATACCACCTATCACTTACATTTCAGAATTGCATCCACATTTTCAGGCAATGTCTTTGTCTTTGGTAGAGAAGGAGATTGTTTGTCCCCTGTTTGAGTGGCCATGTGAAGTGTTTTGAGGTTAGTAAACTTGTCTTCCCTTAGAACCATTTCACACATTCGAGAAATATCATTATAACATGTCTTCAAAACTGGGAAAGAAAACTCAGCTGTGTTCAACAAATATTTACTTTCTTCTCTCCTAAAATCAGACTGCAGAAATCGTACATAGTATAGGGGATATTTGATCACTTCATCTTGGAAGTCTTTCACAAATATAAATGTTTCTATCATAGCATTATTTATGTTTACATAAGAAAAATATTTATTTCTAATTTTTATTTTCTGGTACATAATGCAGAATATGAAATTTGGAAATATAGAAGGGAGGAAACAACAAAATTTAAATCACATATATTTTGTTTTATTTCTTTTAGCATTTTTTTATATTTGTGTGTTTTATAAAATTAAGAATAAGATACACAAGCATATGCATTCATATAGTTTATTTCATTCAAGATAATATTGAAATTATTTTTCATTTCATTGATAATTTTTATTGTTTTTTTGAATTAATAGGCCAATATAACAGAATAGAATATTAATCATTTTTAAAGGGTTATTGTATACCTGCATAGATTCCTTACTGAGAATATTGTATCTTTAATGATATATCTCATATTGGAAAAGCCCTATTTCCTCTTTTTCCTATTTGACCTTTTCATGTGATAATCTTTGCATACACATCTTTCTAGATAATTTTGATAGTTCTTTACAATAGATTCCAGTAAATGAAATTACTGTGAGAAAATGTAGGATTGTGAGATCGCTGGTTCAAGCTGTTAATTTTTTTCCAAAAAGAAAAAAAATGGTAATAATATTGCCAACAGTATTGAATAAGAATAAGAATGTCTTGTTGACCTGCCTTTTAATCATTTTTTTTGTTTTGTTTTGTTGTTGTTGTTGTTGTTGTTTTTGAGAAAGAGTCTCACTCTGTTGCCCAGGCTGGAGTGCAATGGTGCAATCTCGGCTCACTGCAACCTCCGCCTCCCTGCTTCAAGTGATTCTCCTGCCTCAGTCTCCTGAGTAGCTGGGATTACAGGTGTCTGCCGCCACGCCTGGCTAATTTTTGCATTTTTAGTAGAGACAGGGTTTTGCCACGTTGACCAGGCTGGTCTTGAACTCCTGACCTCAGGTGATCTGCCTGCCTCAGCCCCCCAAACTACTGGGATTACAGGTGTGAGCCACCATGTCCAGCCGCCTTTTTTTTTTTTTTTTAGAAGGAGTCTCTCTGTTGCCCAGGCTGGAGTGCAGTGATGTGATATTGGCTCACTGCAACCTCCACCTCCCAGGTTCAAGTGATCCTCCCACCTCATCCTCCCAAGTAGCTGGGATTAGAGTTGTGTGCCACCATTCCTGGCTAATGTTTGCATTTTTAGTAGAGACGAGTTTCACCATGTTGGCCAGGCTGGTCTTGAACTCCTGATCTCAAGTGATCCACCTGCTTTGGCCTCCTAAAGTGCTGGGATTACTGGCATGAGCCACCGTGCTCAGCCCATTGTGTTGTCTTTAAAAAACAATAACGTTATGATAAAGACTTCTATCTAATTATTAATAGTGCATTTATCACTAGATGTAAAGATAAACATCGTTTTTGGTATGTGTATTTTTAGCCCTGCATAAAATATTTATCTCCATTAAAACAATCAGGACAAGGATTTTGCTCTATATTTAAAATTTAATTTTTGTCATATTTTTATGTTGATAAGTATGTCTCTTTGTTCTGCCACGAGCTTCAGCTACATATGAAACCTCTCTCGTGAATATCCTTGTCAGAATTCTCCCATGCTCTTTAACTTAAGAGTATCTGAAAGTCATATTTTTTTCAATGCTGCCTATCTGGGAATATCTAATACTCTAATCTAGGCCGGGCACTTTTTACATGCCTCAAAATCTCCCTTGAATGGAGTGTAATGAACTGAACAATTTTATATAGCAGTGTTGAGTTGGGCATTGATGAGTGAAGCTGACATCCTCTCTCCCCTAATTTTCGATTCTACATCTTTTAGATATTCTTCACCACAGTCAGGGTTGCCATAGGTGGATGGAGTGATGGTTCAGCCCCGCTGTGTCCCATTCAAATAGTTCACTGCTGTTGAATGTCCCCAGTGGTTCGAATTTCCTTCTGGATATTTTAGTCGTGTATGGTTAGTACTTAGCTGTGAATTGGTTTACCTAAACCCATCCACCTATTCAGGTCAAAAGCCACACTGCTATAGCTTTTTGGGGAGAATAGGAAAGAAAATCTCATCTGTGGTCATCACCAGCTTTTCTACTTTTTTATTTTTTATTTTTTCGGTACAGGGTTTCGCTCCTGTTGCCCAGGCTGGAGTGCAATGGCGTGATCTAGGCTCACTGCAACCTCCGCCTCCTGGGTTCAAGCGATTCTCTTGCCTCAGACTCCCGAGCTGGGATTACAGGCATGCGCCACCATGCCCAGCTAATTTTGTATTTTTTAGCAGAGACGGGGTTTCTCCATGTTGGCCAGGCTGGTCTCAAACTCCTGACCTCAGGTGATCCACCCGCCTTGGCCTCCAAAGTGCTGGTATTACAGGCATGAAGCTTTTCTACTTTCATGGCACTGCCTGGACCGCAGCCTCCTGCCCCAGAAGCCCTTTGCTACCCTGCATATTATCTCTATTTCTATGCAATCCCCCTCTGCCATCACAAATATTAGGTAAGCTATCAGCTCTCTTGGACACTGAGCTAAAATCTTTGAATTTTATCTCAAAGATTTGGAGGTAACATGGAAGAGTTTCAATCAGAGAATGACATGAGGGGGTTTTGGCCTCAGAACATTCTGGCTGCAGAGTGTCAAATAATTTGAAGATGAGCAAAGAGACAAAGAAATCAGTGAGATGTCTACTTAGGAAAACTCTGAAGAAAAAAGAGTTATGAAAATGATGAAGGAAAAAATATGGATAGACTATAATGTACTGGAGGAGGTATCACTAAGAGGCACTGAGAAGAGATTAGGGAGAGAAGAAGATAGTCTGTGACTGCAACCAGTTGTGTGGCTGCAGCGGTGGTTGGTGATAAAATTGTTTATTTGCTTACTTATTTATTCAGCTTTCTTGAGAGAGAATTGACAAATTGAACGTGCATGTATTTAAGATGGAAAACATGATGTTTTGATATAAGGATACCTTGTATAATGGTTTCCACAATCACACTAATTAACATATCCATCATCCCAAATAGTTACCACTGTATGTCTGTGTGTGTGTTTGTGTGTGTATGTGTGTGAACACTTAAGATCTACACTACCTTATGATCCAGCAATCTTACTTCTGGCTCTATATCCGAAGAATATGAAATTGGTATGTCAAAGAGATACCTGCACTCTCATATGTATTATAGCATTATTCACACTAGCCAAAATATGGAAACAAACTAAATGCCTCTAAATGGATGAATGGATAAAGAAAACATGATCTGTAAAAACACATTGGCATCACACATCTCGGGGTTTTGCATCATAACCAACTGCAGATGGAAAATATTTTTTAAAAACTTAAAAATAAAAATACAACAATTAAAATAATACAAATTAAAAAATATAGTAGAACAAATATTTCCATCGTATTTACATTATATTAAGTAGTATAAATAATCCAGAGATGGTTTAAAATATACACGAGGATGTGCATAGGTTACATACAAATACTACAGCATTTTATATCAGGGACCTGAGCTTCTGCAGACTTTAGTATCCGTGGTGGGTTGTGGTGGGAGGAAGTCCTGCAACCAATCACCTGTGGTTACCAGTGGGCAACTGTATATGTGTGTGTGTGTGTGTGTGTGTGTGTGTGTGTGTAACAGAATATTATTTTTAAAAAGAAGGAAATTCTGCCATTTGTGACTGTATGAATGGAGGTGGAGGGCGTTATGCTAAGCAAAATAAGCAACATCCAGAAAGAGAAATACCACATGATTTCACTTGTATGTGGAATTTTAATAAGTGAAAGCTATTGCTTTAGAAGAATAGAATGGTCATTACCGTGGGCTGGGGGAAGAGGAAATGGGTGATGTTTGTCAAGGGTACAAACTTTTAGTTACACAAGATGATTACATTCAGATCTAATGTACAGCATGATGACTACAGTTAATAATACTGCATTATGGGCCGGGCACGGTGGCTCACGCCTGTAATCCCAGCACTTTGGGAGACTGAGGCGGGCGGATCACGAGGTCAGGAGATCAAGACCATCCTGGCTAACACGGTGAAACCCCGTCTCTACTAAAAATACAAAAAATTAGCCGGGCGAGGTGGCGGGTACCTGTAGTCCCAGCTACGCGGGAGGCTGAGGCAGGAGAATGGCGTGAACCTGGGAGGCGGAGCTTGCAGTGAGCAGAGATCGCGCCACTGCACTCCAGCCTGGGTGAAAGAGCGAGACTCCATCTCAAAAAAAAAAATAATAATAATAATAATACTGCATTATGTACTCGATTTTACTAAGAGAGTAGATCTTAAGAGGTGAGGGTATTAATTAAAATAGGGAACACTGGCTGGCTGTAGAACAAATGATGGACCGTGTGGATGATAAACTCAGCTTTAGACATATGAGGTTAACATCTCTTGTGATATACCACAAGATTGTCCTGATGGGTTAGGACAGGAACTGAATTTTATAATCATGGGCTTGGGAGAAAGATCTGCCAGTGATATCAACTGAGGAGCCACCATCAACGCGGAGATGAGAAATGGCATCATGATAGTGGAAAAAAACTCGTTGGCAAGAAGACTAAGACAAGACACACTCCGAACTTCCTGATCAAAACAGAAATGTGGATGTGAGTCCCCTCCTTCTGGCATGCTCACTGTGATGGTGAATATTGACTGTCAACTTGATAGGATTGAAGGAGGCAAAGTATTGTTCCTGGGTGTGTCTGTGAGGGTGTTGCCAAAGGAGATTAACATTTGAGTCAGTGGACTGGGAAAGGCAGACCCACCCTCAAGCTGGGTGGGCACCATCTAATCAGCTGCTAGCCTGGCTAGGATAAAAACAGACAGAAGAACATGGAAGGATTAGACTGACTGAGTCTTCCAGCCTCCATCTTTCTCCCGTGCTGGATGCTTCCTGCCCGTGAACATCGGACTTCAAGTTCTTCAGCTTTCAGACTCTCGGACTTACACCAGTGGTTTGCCAGGGGCTCTTGGACCTTCGGCCATAGACAGAAGGCTGCACTGTCAAATTCTCTACTTTTGAGGTTTTGGGACTCAGACTGGCTTCCTTGCTTCTCAGCTTGCAGACAGCCTATTATGAGACTTCAGCTTGTGATCATGTGAATCAATACTTCTTAATAAACTCCCCTTCATATATACATCTGTCTGATTAGTTCTGGCCCTCTGGAAAACCCTGACTAATACATTCATCTTATGTTAACACTGCCATCACTATTTCTTTTCTATCTCTCCGCTGTCTCCTCTCTTCTCTTGATCAACCTCTTCTTTCCCTCCCTGTCTTTCCCACCTGTATCCTCTCTCTCCTCTCTCTCCCCCTCCTCTGTCTCCTACTCTCTCCTCTCTCTACCCTCTCTCTCTCTCTCCTCTTTCTCCTCTTTTTTCTGTCTCATATATATATAATATATATATTTATGTACATACACAAATCTATATGTGTGTGTATATATATGTGTGTGTATGCCATATTGACACATTCTATTTGTTATTTTAACAGAAGGAGGGTGTAACTTAGTAGGAACAACAGAGCCTTTAGAGACAAACACATTTGGATCAAAATCTCTGATCAAAACCCAAGACTACACAGGATGTTAAACAACCAGGAACAGTACAAATTGTCCTCTTCCTTTTCTCAATCATTGAACAAATTCAGTGGAAAGAGGAAGAGGGTGGAGTCAGGGGGTTGTGGATTTGTTTCCCACTGGTACAATTGCTTGCATGACCTTGGGCATGTCATTCTACTATTTAACAGATTCCCATTTCCTATCTGTAAAAAGGGAAGAATAAGATTTTCAAATGGGATTTATGAAAAATAAATTAGACTACTTACATGAGCAGAAAGGAGAGGACAAATACTGCCTAATGCTTCAACTGATGCTACAACAGGGAGGAGAGGACAGCTTCTTTCAAAGAAAAAAATAATAATTTGATGATGTTTTTAGATATTATCATGGACTTGGTCTGGAATGCAATGGAAAAGGAAAATAGCTAAAATGCAGAGTATAACTTTCCACTCGTAGATGTAAAGTAATCAATATTAATACCCTTGTTGTGTGGAGATGTTATATAAAGCCAAGCCCTTCCCAATATCCACCAAAAAGTCTTGGGTCAACCATATTTATGGCAAGGAAAGACACATGAGTTGTTGAAAAGAAACGATTTTGGCAAGTGATAAAATGGTTTAATCAAGAAGGGACACAAAGAATTAGATAATATTAATAAATGAGGTAGTAAAAGAGGTAGAAAACAAACCAAAATCCCAAATACATGTCACTTTTTCTGACTAGAGAATCCCTGAGACATTGTAGGACGTAGTGGGTATTTGAGACAAATTTAATTAGTGTAATTTTACATCTCAAAGGCAATAGTATTCCAGGCTGGATGAGATGGGCGATCTCTAGTAATTTATACATCTGAGATGATCTGGCATATTCTAGATCCTCAATTAATAACATCACTGCTGTTTTAATAGTGGTAAGACTAGTCATTGATGTTATCATAAATACTATTAGAATACCATTCACACATAATCTATAAAGGGGGAACTCTTCAGTTTTTTCAATTTTGCTTTCTGGCATTGTTTTTCTGTTGTATTATCTGTTTCTGACTTTCTGGCACTTTCAGAAGAATTACCAGCCATTCTCAACTTATAATAAGGATATAGTATATGTGTTACAGTATATGTGATACAGTTACCTCTGGCCTAAAAAATTTCAATCAGAAACATATGTTATGCATAAAGTAATTGGTGCCATCTGAACACCCTTCTAAGCAAACTTATTTGACTTTTTGTAGTGTTGATGTCTCCTGGTACTTAACCATTTCATTTTGAGATGTTAGTTTTAATGATATTCTATAGAGAGTTCAGCATTGCAATGGTTAATTTTATGTATCAACTTGACTGGACTATGGGTGCCCAGATAGTTGGTTAAATATTATCTCTGGGTGTGCCTGTGAGGGTGAGGGTGTTTCCGCAAGGAATCCACATTTAAATTAGTCAACTCAAAAAATATTTTTCCCTCCCCAGTGTCAGTGTGCCTCATTAAATTCCTTAAAGGACTGAATAGAACAAAAAGTGGAAGAAGTTTGAATTAACTCTGCCTGAGTATTTGAGCTGGGACATTTATCTTCTGTCCTCTGTGGTCCTGGTTCTCAGATCTTCAGAGAAGACTGGAATCTGCACCATCATCCTCTGTTTCTTGAGTCTTTAGACTACACCACTGACTTTCCTGGGTCTTCATCCTGGAGACAGGTGGTTATGGCACTTCTCAGCCTCCATAATCAAATGAGCCAATTCTTTATCATAAATATTTTTGAGAGAGAGAGCCTTGCTTTGTCAGCCAGGCTGAAGTGCAGTGGTATGATCTTGGCTCACTGTAACCTCTGCCTCCTGGGCTCAGGGGATCCTCCATCTTAGCCCCCCAAGTAGCTGGGACCACAGGCATGCACCACCACACCCGGCTAAGTTTTGTATTTTTAGTAGAGACAGAGTTTCACCATGTTGGCCAGACTGGTCTCGAACTCCTGACCTCAGGTTATCTGCCCGCCTCAGCCTCCCAAAGTGCTGGGATTACAGGCGTGAGTCACTGCTCTTGGCCCCTTATAATACATATCTTAATAGATAGATAAATATAGAGTTTTTTTAGTTATATCTATACGTATAGGTATATATCTGTATCTTATTGGTTCTGTTTCTCTAGAGAACACTGACAAATACAAACATTTATACTGTAACCTTTGAGAAGTTATTTTATGTCTTTCAGCCTCAGTTTCCCAACATGCAGAATGGCAATCACAACTTTGTCAACAACATCAAGTCACTGTAAACTTTAAAGTGATAACATATGCAAAGCAAGATATTTTTATACGAAGGATGAAGATTCAGGATGATATTTGCATTACAGAAGGAAAAATGTCCTAAACCCTTAGAGATATATTTCAATGACTGCATTTTAAAGTACCACATTTCATCTCCTCCCATCTGCTCCAACTGGATGTGTTAAGTGGGGAATGTTTGAATAATTTTTGCTGATTCAGCAGGTAAAGTAGAACATTGGCTCTTTGACAACTTTGCTTATTATTAAGTAGAAAGGAGGAGTTTAAAATACTTGCCTGTAAAGCCTCTCTCAAGAAATCCCCAGGCCAGACTGATTAACTCAGAATCTCTAAGAATGGACCTGAGATGTCTGTATTTTGTAAAATTCCCTCGAGGGATTCTTATGTACAGGCAGGGTTGAGATTCACTAATTAGAGGTTTGCATATATGAAAATTAAAACCAAACTTAACTCTGGAGTTCGCTGGCATAAATCTGCTGTATAGAAAAAGTATTTGAATCCCTATTATGTACAAGTCAAATTTTCTGACTCAGATCAAACACTAAAATGGTGATGAAGAAAACAAGAAAAAAAATGCCCTCAACACTAGCAAATAAAATTCACCCATCGATGCTGTTGTAAACTCTGAAACTTTAGAATTATTGAACTGTGAAGAGACCCAGGAGGAAAGAAATATGACATATGTTCAGCCATAGAAGGCAAAAATTTGTGACATTTTCCAGGTTTAGGCCATTAAAAAAAAATTGTGAGAAAAGGTTTCTAGAGTGCAGATGGCACAGTGGTTGGTGGAGTTATTAATGTGGCAGGAAATACTTTTCTAACATCATTACGTTCCATAGGGTTGCCAGTGTTTATTAAGAGGAAAAAGTGCCTAGAAGTTCCTTCGACACTATTAATGGTTAAGTTCTTAGCAGCCATAATTAAATTCCGACATAAATCTTATGATTAATCTAAAAAACAGAATATTTAAGGGGAAAAATCACCTAAAAATGATTTTGATATATCTCACAAAGTGAGATATATTTTAATAACTCACAAAGTGAGTTCCAATATAATATTTTAGGGCTTTAGAGCATGCATTTCCAAATCAGATTTCCATTAAATTAGCATGCTCTTTGTGAAAATACTTCACATGTATCATCTAAAATTGACCAAAGTCTGTTGAAATTACTTTTAGTATTCTGAGTTCATGCAGAAAATGCAGAATTAAGTCAATTCTTTTTTTATCAAGATTATAATGCTGGTCACATCCAACATGAGTTTATATGCTTAGGAAGGGTGATTGAGGGAGATTTTCTTCCTCAGCCAGGGAAAGTAAGTAATTTCATTTAATCCAATTAGATTTTGTAGGTTTTATCATTTTTTTCTCAAATCTTAGATCTGGAAAGAAATAAATGCTTTAAGAAATTGATATTCTGCATGGAATTGATAGCAAATACATATACGCAAGGCAATAAATAGTGTGCACCCCATTCTTGTTCCTGGCTACCTAAGGGTTCAAAATTCAACAACCAATACCTGGCATACAGTTTTGTTTATTTATTTATGTGTGTCCTTTTTTATTCCAAAAGTGTTGAAAGTAATGGGCTAATATAACAAGTCAAGCATTATTGTAGTGTTGGAAAACAAGTGTAGAAAAAAGTAGATTCTGTCCTTGTTCCAAACTTGATAAAAAATGTACTCCCCATAAAATAGCAAGTAGAAAAGAACTCTACTGAAAGTTGGGGGAATCTGGGAGCCACTCTGACTTAGCTTTTTCAGTTTTCATTTCTATTTGGTTTTATATTAACTAAGCAAAGGGAAGCCTTAACAGCCCTCACTTTTTGCACCTCTAATTAAGAAAATACTCTAGAAGTATAATGAACAAAGTGGGTCTAGCATCAGTAAGTCTTCAGTGTAAATTTCAGATCCACTGTTCAGGATGTGAAAAGAAAAATGAGCATGGCTAGACTTCCTAAGTATGTATGCATTGTTTATAAAATGGGGGATTTGAGTAATAACTTTTGCTTTAGATCTTATTTCAGGTTTTATGAAGCAGGATAATGTCGAATGTTTACTTTATCTCTAATGCATAGCAGACATTTTTTTAAATGGCTGGTTTAAAAAATCTAACTATACTCCTCTTTTTAAAATTTAGTAGCAGCTGCAATTAGCTAAATAAATATACCTCTAGAAGAAAACTCCAGATATTCCAGAAAAGTATTTTTTATATTGTAATGCATATATGGTCAACTGTCAACACTTTATTAAACTCAGTCCTAATTAACTTATTTCTTAGTTGCATTGTATACATGTCTTTAAAAACTCACCACGATTTTATTATTTTTTTTTTCGAGACAGAGTCTCACTCTGTTGCCTAGGCTGGAGTGCAGTGGCGCGATCTCTGCTCACTGCAACCTCTACCTTCCAGGCTCAAGCCATCCTCCCACCTCAGCCCCCAAGTAGCTGGGACTACAGGCCCACGCCACCATGCCTGGCTAATTTTTGTATTTTTTTAGTAGAGTCGACGTTTCACCATGTTGCCCAGGCTGGTCTCAAACTCCTGACCTCAAGTGATCCTCCTGCCTTGGCCTCCCAAAGTGCTGGGATTACAGGCGTGCACCACCACATTCAGCCCTTACTAACAATTTAGTAAGCAGTAGAGTCTAAGCATTTATAAACCAGACGGATTCAAATGTTGCAGAGACAGGTTGTCAACTGCTTTAAATAACCCATGGTGTTACCTAAGAAAAGAGCAGAACTGTGCACAAAGATGTATGGATGCCTAGGAACTGGACACCAAGAAGGAATCTGCTACTTCTGCAAAGATAAATATTTGGGTTGGTAAAGGATTGAGTCCAGCTGGCATTCTCCAGGCTCCCTTCTCTCCTGCTGTCTGACCCAACTGTTGTCTGAGCCAACTGTGGCTCCTCCAGCATTCACACTGTTGCTGCTGCTAGTCTGTGTACCGAACAAATTGAAAGATAAATGACATATGAAGAAACCAGGAGCTGCTGAACCACTGGCATCCTTTCAGAGTTCTGGGACCATCCAAGGCTTTGGATAAGACCAGCATAGTTTGATCTTGACTCTTTTAGTGTGTTTTAGTTGTCTACCATAACCTGAGTCAGGATGGAGGACTTCTGGGAGAACAGATAATGTCCTTGACCAATATCTCCAAAGAGAACTGTGGACGCATTTGCAGCATGTACCTTAGAGGGGTAATTAGGCAACACTGAGTCCAGAACAAGTTTGTGCAGGAATCACTGAAAATGGTAATAGGCTCTTAAATATTAACAACCCCTGAAAACAACTCCAGGTGGGAGAAAAGAGAGAGGCACTTCTGAGACCAATTTTCTACTTCGGAAGAGGCCGGGCTTGCAAAATGGAATTCCGGTTTCATAACAAAAGACATCTTGTTAAAGTACATGAGGGTGAGTCTGTTGTGGTCTGCAGGTGTTGCCTGGCAGGGTTTCCAATACCTACTGTAGCTGCACATGTTGTGATGAAAAATCAGCCAACATTTTCGGGCAAGTGGCACAGATGTCTCACCTCTGAAAGGTCTAGGAGGACTTGTCAATCACAAGTCTTCATTGGGTCTTTCTAATAATAGCTATAAAGAAATCTTCCAAAAAGTCATCTTTGTTAGAAATCTATGGTGTGTGTTTAAAGAAAAAGGGTCAGATTAAGATATTTAAATATAAATGCATATGGAATATGCTGAAAGGCAGACTTGTGATATGTTGCCTCTTTGACGCTCATCTTCAAGGTGGAGACAAGAGTTGGAGGCAGCTCTTTTTTTTATTATACTTTAAGTTTTAGGGTACATGTGCACAACGTGCAGGTTAGTTACATATGTATACATGTGCCATGTTGGTGTGCTGCACCCATTAACTCGTCATTTAACTTTTTCTTGATTAAAACCATTAGCACTGCCTCACATGATGGTCTTCACCCTCTCTGTTTGAGGCTGACCTGCTCTCATGCTGACAACACCCAATTCCTTTGCAGATCTGGTGATCAAACCCAGTCTTCCTTCTTGCTTTCAGAGATGAAGGGCACATTTCACTTCTAAAATTTCTCATTATTATTTAGAGATATTAAAAGGCAAGGGGCACCTTTGAACAGAGCTTGGATAATGTAATCTTTATCATTTAATCTAGGATGTTTTACAGACTTAACTAGCATCTGAAGCTCAAAATAGACACTCAATGGCAAAAGAAATGGAGTCCAAGAAAGAGATTTGTTGGTGACCTTAAATAGTTAAAAATAAATAAATAAATTGGCCTTTGGCTTTGGTTGGAGATGATTTATTCATGAATGATGTTTTTACATCCAGCCTTAAATGTGAACAATACAAATATGAGATGACTTTGATGTCGTTTTGGGGAATTTCCATTTGAAGTTCAGCTGCGGGTCATTGAGAGTTCAGACAACCTTCTCAAAATTGAATTCCAGGCTAATGCAGGGGTCCAAACCCATTTTCCATTTCAGGAGATAAATATTTGATGGATAAATTCCTTCAAAGCTCTTTGAGTCAGGAAAAAAGTGCATGTAGAGCAGAATAAATTGACAAAGCAGGCCTGGTTCGGATGAAGAAAGCATGTTCCACACTAAGTCTGCCTCTGATTACAACTCAAAGCTTGAACAGAACATACAAGACAATTACATGTAGATTCCAGGAAGTAGAGTAACCAGCAGATTAGAGAGGAAAATCAGAACTCAAAGAACGACCAAAGAGCAGTGGGCTCTGCATAGAGTGCCCTTGACATAAGTGACTCCATCTTAGAGAAAGGATCAATCTTACATTTCAAAAGGTGCCTTGCCAACAGGGACCAGATGTCTTGCCTAATCAATAAAAACTGCACCCAGCCAGATAAGGACATAACCAAGCACACTCTTCCATTATCAGTCTTCACCAGAGGACTCTGTGGCCATAAAAACAGCAGTACTTCAGCACTGAAGTACTTGAAATGGTTCTCTTAACAGGCACCATCTTGTTGTCACTTGTAATAAGCACCTGACGTCTGCTAGCAAAGGCTCTGCCCATATTAGAATTTCTTCCTTGCAAGACAGATGGACTGAGCAGGCCATACTGGTATCTTCTTTTTGTCTATATTATTCTCCCTGGACTAGTTTGCTTAACTATTTTTCCTATCTCTTTACTCTTGATGTTGAATGTTACATTGTTTGTTGTGGAGTGCTTAATCTAGAATATTTTATGTATTGGTTAAGTATGATACTATGTATGGTTTTGCAGTGTTGACTGACTTGTGGAGTGACTTGAGCCTCTGTGCCGGCAGCTCTGACCACTGAGTGAACAAGAAATACCAAGGAGAATTCCCTCCTTGGAAACTCCACGTGGCTTGTGGCTTTTGCATTGAAATAGCATCAATAAATGTGACCTTGTAGAAAGCCACAAACATGCATGGACCGGGTTATCTCTGACCTTGCATTGCTCGTGATAGTCCCTCTCATTTTTTCCCTCCCGTCTCTCCTGACTCAGACCTGTGGCAAACTTGACCTTTAAAACTGTGCTGCAGACATGGACAGACAAAGAACCAAGGAAAAACCTCTCTATAAACCTCTTTATTGAGTTGGAATTCCAGAAAGTGGGTACCCTGCAGGGAACAGCCTATTGATCTCTCCTATCCTCCTTCCACAGGATGTTTTACATCTATGTGGTGGGTGAATTAATATTAGACAAAATAGTTTCAGAATAAAATTACCATGGATCAAAGTGGACATTACATAATGATAAAATGAATAATTGGTAACTTATTTTTTTAATAAAGACAAATGGATTAGATCATATTTCCACAATAAAATGGAACAGAGCCTCATAATTAATATTTCCCTCTATAAACTTCATGTTTTAAAAGATTTTTACAAATATTTTATATTGAAACAACATTTTCATATTTTACATCTATAAAAGAAAATTGCTCATCAGTTTCTGATCGGCATGAAATAATGATTGTTATAAAAGTGAAATGATGTAATTCACAGTCTAAAGAAACTTTCCATTTTATTTGGTCTGCAAATTTTTTCCATGTAAAATATGATTTCTGCTAGACTTTTGTCTAGCAGAAATTAAATTAAATTACAAGAAATTTAAATTTCTTGTAATAAGAAACCATGGCTTTCTAATACTAATTTCAGAGACTTTATGAGATGTGTGACCCAAAGATGCAAAACATTGGGCATTTTTTGTCTTAAGGTTCCTGTATTACAGACTACCAGATTTCATGTAAGTCAGTCAAATTTTGATAATGATACAAGTGCTAGGTTATTAATAATTATTATTCTAAAATTCGTCTCAAATTCTCCAGCACCTTTAAAAGGTGGTGGCAGAAGAGACAAGTGATCATCATTTCTTTCAAGCAAATTCTCAAGAATGACCAGACCAGCTCTGTAATGTCTGAAAAACACAGTGAGAACATAAAAATCAATGTTCTCAAAGGAGACTAAATGAGAAACTTACACATCTATATGGAAATGATAAAAATGAGTTTTCCATTAAGAACTCTTAGCTTACAGTGAGCTAAATGCAAATTCAAGAAAACAGGAGTTGTCTTTATTCTAATATTGTGTTTTGTTAACAAGGCTATTCTCTCTCTTGAATTTTAGTAAAAATATTTGCATTATGAAATTCTAACAAAGAAGACCATATGGGCATTTTTTATATACTGAATAAGGAAAACAGAAGTCTATCTCTTTGTCTTATTTCTGATTTTTAATAATTATACTTTTCTGCATAATCAAAAATTTGAATAAATATTGCTTAGACTAACCACAAATGGAATTCACTAGGTTCAAAGTATCTTTGCTTCTGTAATAAAAACAATTCATTCATATTGTGTTTGCAGAATTCCTTTATATTATAAATGGTCCCTGACTTAATGATGGTTTGACTTATGATGACTTTACGATGGTGCAAAAGTGATATGCATTTAGTAGAAAATCTACTTCCAATTTCGAATTTTGCTTTTTTCTGTGCTAATGATATGCGGTGCAATGCTCTCTTGTGACACTGTGCAGCAGTAGTGATCTGCAGCTCTCAGTCAGCCACGCGATCGGAGGGTGAACAACCAACACTGTCTCTGCAGTGTTCCATATCCAATAAATTATATAAGACAGTCAACATCTTCTTGCAAAAAATTCTTTGCATTAGATGATTTCACACAACTGTAGCCCAAAGTAAGTGTTCTGAGCACATTTAAGGTAGGCTAAGCTAAGCTATGATAGATTGGTTGTATTAAATGCATTTTTGAATTATGGTATTTTCAAACTACAATGGGTTTATTGGGACATAACCCCATTTTAAGTTGAGGAGCATGTGTGATTGAAGATCCTCTCTTGCTCAGAACTCTACATTCCCATAACAACATTGGTCAAGCCAGGGATGTGGTGTGTGTGTGTGTGTGTGTGTGTTTCTGTCTGTATGTTGTTGGTGAAAGATCAATAAGTAGCCGCAAACAACCTCTATTAACTAGATCTTTTCTATTCATTTGAACATTCTGTGAGGATAAAAGTGTTCTGTATCGGCATTATTCAATATGGCGGCCATTTGCAAAAGGTAGCTATTAAGTACTTGACATGTAGCTTTTGTGATTGTTGAGTTTGATAATTTAATTTTAATTAATTTATACCCAAGGTTAAACAGCCCTATACAGCAAATTTCTACTATATTAGGAAACATAGCTCAGTCTAGAGAGTATTCCCATTGAGTAATTACATTTCCCTTATTAGTTACTAGTTGTTTCCACATTAATTACAAAGCTAAACATCACATATAAATTTGTTTAGCATTAAACCTTAGATAAATTTGTTTAATATATAAATATTTTATGGAAAACATAGATATATTCGACATCAAGTGTGAAGATTTTCTGACATCAACCATAAGAGTACAATAATTATGAAGTATGTATTACAGACTAGTACATTTATTTAAATCAAATTTATATTTAAATGTATTATACTAGAGGCCTTGTATAAAATTGTGTAATTTAAATATTTAAATATCTCACATATCATTAACTTAAATTTGTATAAAAATATACTCATTTTAAAAATTTGACCTTAATATAACTGAATCTTTGTTTTCTTTTTGATGTCTTTCTTAAAATAAACTTTCTATTGATGTAATTTTAGTCTAATAACGTGATCTCTTATAAATCAGCCAGGCACAGAACGACAAACACCATATGTTTTCATTTATATAAGAGAGTTAAAAAAGTGGATCTCATGAAGATGATGAAGGTAGGTAGTAGTATGGTGGTTACCAGAAGCTGTGAAGAGAAGTTGCGTAAGGGATACGAAAATACAGTTAGAAGGAATAACTTCTTATAATCGACAGTATACTAGGGAAATTATAGTTAACAATAATTTATTGTAAGTTTCAAAATAACTATGGTGGAAAATTATAATGCTTCCAATACAAAGAAAAAAGCAATGCTTAAGGTAATGGATATCCCAATTTCCCTGATTTGATCATTACACCTTGCATATAGGTATCAAAACAACATCATATGTACCCCCAAAATATGTACAACTATTGTATACAATACAAAAGCAAAAGTAAAAAATAAAAAAAAATCACAGATAAAATTGAGAAATGAAATGCATGCTTTTTTCAACTTGAGAATACATTTACAAATGTTTTTATATTTTAAATTATAAAAAATTAATATTATTAATTTATATTTTAAGTAATTAATATGTAATCTCACTTAGAATAAATGTTGGCAGTAGTTCCTTAGCTGGAATGCTGCACTGTGATTTTGGTTGTTTGAGAAGAAACATGAAGCAGATGTGTTAACTTAATTCTGGGTCATGTCTTTGGGTCACACGCCTGCACCAAGCTTTAATAAATAAGAAACAGGTGCTCACCTATTAACCTTTCAGCTGAAAGAGATGACTGATAGTGGGCTCATGGAACAGATTTTAGAGACTATAAAAAAATACAAATATCTCTGTGAAAATTATCCTTTCACAGGATCGTCTTAGCTGGATTTTACATAGTAGAAGAGATGTTATAATTTGTGATTTTTATCTCTGGCTCAAATACATGCCTTTATTCTCAGTAATCCACTCTGGGGGCTTTGGAGAAGGACAGATCTGGGCTTGAAACCAGGCTCAGCCACTTACTAGCTATGTGACTTTGGACAAATGACTTAATTCTGTAAAGCCTCTACAAGATATCTAAAGATTAGAATCTAAAGAATCTACAAGATTCTACAAGATAATAAGTGCTAAGTTCCTGGTACAAGGTAGCACTGATCACTAATAATAATTAGTTATTTTATTTTATTTTTATTTTTAATTTATTTTTTTGAGACAAAGTCTCACTCTGTAGCCCAGGCTAGGCTGCAGTGGCACAATCTTGGCTCACTGCAACCTCCACCTCCTGGGTCAAGTGATTCTCCTGCCTCAGCCTTCCAAGTAGCTGGGATTACAGGCACATGCCACCACGCCTGGCTAATTTATGTGTTTTTAGTAGAGATGGGATTTTTGCCATGCTGGCCAGGCTGCTCTCGAACTCTTGACCTCAAGTGATCTGTCTGCCTCAGCCTCCCAAAGTGCTGGGATTACAGGTGTGAGCCACCGGCCCTGGCCATAATTAGTATTCTTGTTGTCATTATTTCACAAACGATACCCAGCTCTTCTTACTTCCTCATCACAAAGCTATGCGGACAAATATAAAGGTACATTGGGACTCCGGGGCATCATCAGAAAATATATTAAAAATAAACCAATTAATCATTCATGCATTGTTTCAATAACAACAAAAATTTTCTAAAACTCCTTCACTATTTTCCTTACTAATGTAAGCTCCATCACTTTGTCTTCTATCCAAATAGTATAACCCATTTCTTTCTCTCAAAAGATCATTTTCCCTTTTGTTAATTTTCTAGCATGGCTTTATATTCATGATAGCAATATCTGCTTTATTTAAACTCCCACTTTCCTTGATTTTATATCATTGGAATGCATTATTCAGCAAAGCCTGAGAAACTTTGACTATCTCTTTCACGTTGCCAATGGCATACAGACACCATGTATTTCCAATCATCTTGTTGAATAGGCCCTAAAGTAGGCTCTATATGTTTGCATGTAGATCAGCTGGAAATACTAAAAAAGAATTGATGCAAATACAATCTCTTGCATTATACCTCTCCAGGGTGAGTGTAAACATGCAACTCCTACAGATTTTAGTATTAACGAAGGCCACAAAAACACTTAGAAATAGTTATAATGATAGCAGAAATAATATTGTATGCTTTATTTTTACGCTTTACAAATAGTCTCAAATTTGGTAACCTATTTGATTTCCATCTATTTATGTGAATTAGGATTATTATGACCTTTTCTTCTGATGAGAAAGATAAGGTGCAGAGAGTTTGACTATTTGCTAGAGGTTAACTCAACAAATAAAGATAGGATTGGAAATGACAACTTTGTCCTTAACTTCAAAACCCACAAGATGCATTTCATAGCAAGTGGAATCTCAAGCAATTAAAAGCAGGAAGTTAAGAAATAACATGGGTTGTCCTTTTCTTTTAATCACCAATAAGTAGGGCTACATACCCAGCCTAAGAATGATTTTGTTTTCTTCCTCTTTGAGCTGCTGAAGCCCTATTACATTTATCAGCAGCAATAGCATCCCAGATCTTACTGCATAAATTCTGCAAGACTGTAAAACTGAAGAAATTCACAGCCACCTAGTTAGTTGCTACTTTTGCTTCCTTTTGTTGATTAGTTTGCTTTTGAGTTTGTTTCCATGCTTATTAGTTAATGAATTGACTTCTGTGCCACATCATTCACATGTATAGAATACCAATCCCACTGTATAAGTAACTGGGAACCTGCCTCCCACTGCATATTTTAGACTGTGTAATTTTATTTAAAGAAGCAATTTTTGAAAAATTCTGGGCACCAGCAACGGCTTTACTTCAGAGCACTGACCTACGCTCACTGGCTAATGGACATCACTGGCCTTGAGAACAAGCTTCAGCCTCTAATATGGCTTAACTGAAATTTGGGGTATAAAATAAGAAAAATACAACTTCCAAATGCAGCTGACTTCCAGATTCAGTTGCTTCCAGGGCCCAGATATCCTGGGCTCAAGCTGTCTCCTATAGGGCTGCCATTTCTTGCGGCCTCATTTCCGGCTGAGACATTGCCAGGTGTGATGGTTAATATGAAGTGTCAACTTGATTGGATTAAAGGATGCAAAGTGTTGTTTCTGGGCGTATCTGGGTGTTTCTGGGTGTTGCCAGAAGAGATTTGAGTCAGCTGACCAGGAGAGGAAAACCCACCCTCAGGAAGACCCACCCACAATGTGGGCTAGAAAACACAGGCAGAAGGCGGAAGAAGCGGACTTGCTGAATCTTCCGGCCTTCATCTTTCTCCCATCCTGGATGCTTCCTGCCCTTGAATATCACACTCCAAGTTCGGCTTTTGGACTGTTGGACTTACACCAGTGGTTTGCCAGGGCCTCTGGGGCCTTTGGCCACAGACTGAAGGCTGCACTGTCTATCGGCTTCTCTACTTTGGAGGTTTTGCGACTCGGAGGGAGCCACTACTGGCTTCCTTGTGTGTCCGGAATTGGTGGGTTCTTGGTCTCACTGACTTCAAGAATGAAGCCGCGGACCCTCGCGGTGAGTGTTACAGCTCTTAAAGGCGGCGTGTCCGGAGTTTGTTCCTTCTGATGTTCAGATGTGTTCGGAGTTTCTTCCTACTGTGGGTTCGTGGTCCCGTTGGCTCAGGAGTGAAGCTGCAGACCTTCGCGGTGAGTGTTACAGCTCTTAAGGCGGCGCATCTGGAGTTGTTCCTTCCTCTCGGTGGGCTCGTGGTCTTGCTGGCTCAGGAGTGAAGCTGCAGACCTTCGCGGTGAGTGTTACAGTTCTTAAAGGCGGCGTGTCCGGAGTTTGTTCCTTCTGATGTTCAGATGTGTTCGGAGTTTCTTCCTTCTGGTGGGTTCGTGGTCTCGCTGGCTTCAGGAGTGAAGCTGCAGACCTTCGCGGTGAGTGTTATAGCTCTTAAGGTGGCGCATCTGGAGGTTGTTCCTTTTGATGTTCGGATGTGTTCGGAGTTTCTTCCTTCTAGTGGGTTCGTTGTCTCACTGGCTTCAGGAATGAAGCTGCAGACCTTCGCGGTGAGTGTTACAGCTCTTAAGGCGGCACGTCTGGAGTTGTTCGTTCCTCCCGGTGGGCTCGTGGTCTCGCTGGCTTCAGGAATGAAGCTGCAGACCTTCGCCGTTTGTGTTACAGCTCATAAAGGCAGTGTGGACCCAAAGAGTGAGCGGTAGCAAGATTTATTGCAAAGAGCGAAAGAACAAAGCTTCCACAGTGTGGAAGGGGACCCGAGCGGGTTGCCACTGCTGGCTGGGGCAGCCTGCTATTATTCTCTTATCTGGCCCCACCCACATCCTGCTGATTGGTAGAGCCCAGTGGTCTGTTTTGACAGGGCACTGATTGGTGCATCCACAATCCCTGAGCTAGACACAAAGGTTCTCCACGTCCCCACCAGAGTAGCTAGATACAGTGTCGACTGGTGCACTCACAAACCCTGAGCTAGACACAGGGTGCTGATTGGTGTGTTTACAAACCTTGAGCTAGATACAGAGTGCTGATTGGTGTATTTACAATCCCTTAGCTAGACATAAAGGTTCTCCAAGGCCCCACCAGAATAGCTAGATACAGAGTGTCCATTGGTGCATTCACAGACCCTGAGCTAGGCACAGGGTGCTGATTGGTGTATTTACAATCCCTGAGCTAGACATAAAGGTTCTCCACGGCCCCACTAGATTAGCTAGATACAGAGTGTCGATTGGTGTATTCACAAACTCTGAGCTAGACATAAAGGTTCTCCACATCCCCACCAGACTCAAGAGCCCAGCTGGCTTCACCCAGTGGATCCTGCACCAGGGCTGCAGGTGAGGCTGCCCGCCGCGGCCCGCGCCGTGCACCCGCACTCAGCCCTTGGGTGGTTGATGGGACTAGGCACTGTGGAGCAGGGGGTGGCAGTCGTCGGGGAGGCTCGGGCTGCACAGGAGTCCACTGAGGGGGTGGGAGGCTCAGGCATGGCGGGCTGCCGGTCCCGAGCCCTGCCCCGCGGGAAGGCAGCTAAGGCCCGGCGAGAAATTGAGTGCAGTGCCAGTGGTCTGGCACTGCTGGGGGACCCAGTACACCCTCTGCAGCCGCTGGCCCAGGTGCTAAGCCCCTCATTGCCAGGGCCGGCGAGCTGCTCTGAGTGCGAGGCCCGCCAAGCCCACGCCCACCCGGAACTCGTGCTGGCCCGCAAGCGCCACATGCAGCCCCATTTCCCGCTCGCGCCTCTCCCTCCACACCTCCCTGCAAGCTGAGGGAGCTGGCTCCGGTCTTGGCCAGCCCAGAAAGGGGCTCCCACAGTGCAGCAGTGGGCTGAAGGGCTCCTCAAGTGCCGCCAAAGTGGGAGCCCAGGCAGAGGAGGCTCCGAGAGCGAGCAAGGGCTGTGAGGACTGCCAGCAAGCTGTCACCTCTCACTTGCTCCTCAGCTTGCAGATGACCTGTTGTGGGACTTGGCCTTGTGATCATGTGAGTCAATTCTCCCTAGTAAACTCCCTTTCATATATGCATATATCCCATTAGTTTCTTCTCTCTAGAGAACATTTACTGATACACCAGGTATAGTTATGAGTTGAATTGTGTCTCCCTCAAATTTATACATTGTAGTGGGGGTTAGGACTGAAGAGGAAGACCCACCCTCAGGAAGACCCAGCCACAATGTTCTAATGCCCGTTGGTTTCTGTTTCTGTGTTAGTTTGCTAAGGATAACAGCTTCCAACTCCATCCATGTTTCTGCAAAGGACATGATCTCATTCCTTTTTATGGCTGCATAGTATTCCATGGTGTATATGTACCACATTTTCTTTATCCAGTCTATCATTGATGGGCATTTAGATTGATTCCATGTCTTTGCTATATGAACTGTGTGTCAATGAACATATGTGTGCATGTATCTTTATAATAGAATGATTTACATATATGTCAAAAGGGGACTTTGCAGATGTGTTTAGCTGAATATGTTGAGGTGGAGAGACTATCTTGAATTATCCAGGTAAACTCAATGTAATCATGAAAGCCCTTACAGGAGTCAGAGAGAAATCTGAATTGGCTATGCTGCTGGCTTTAAATGCAAGCAGCCTCTAGAAGTTGAAAAAGATAAGAAAATGGATTCCTTCCTAGAGCCTCCAGAAGGAACAAGTCCTACCAAATCTTTGAGTATAGCCCAAAAAGACTGGCTTTAGACTTCTAGCCTCAAGCACTATAAGATAAAACAATGTTCTTTTGAGCTACCAAATTTATGATTATTTGTTACTTCAGCAACAGGAAACTTATATTAATTTACATGACAGCAACTGAACTACTTCTTTCCCTCCACAGGGGGAAGAACCTCTTTTCCTTTCCCCATGATATATTTTTCAATGTAAACCAGAAATGCATCAAAGCCACTTCTGTTTATGAAAAATCTACTCTGCTCCTTTCTGCACATTTCACTGGTGATTATTCTGAGAGTTAAAAGTTTGAACCCAAAAGTATCTGAGACAGGACTCAATCAATTTAGAAAGTTTATTTTGCCAAGGTTAAGCACATGCCTGTGACATAGCTTCAGGAGGTCTGGATGACGTGTGCCCAAGGTGATCAGAGTACACCTTCTATTTATATATTTTATGGAGATATAATATATCTACCAATACATGTATCTACCAATACGTGTAAGGTGTATGTTGGTTCGATCTGGAAAGGTGGGACTGCTTGAAGCAGAGGCTTTCAGGTCAAAGGTAGATTTAAAGATTTTCTGATTGTCAATTGGTTGCAACAGTTATTATCTAAATCAATAGAAAGGAATATCTGGGTTATGATAAGGGGTTGTGGAGCAAGGTTTTACCATGCAGATGAAGCCTCCAGGTAGCAGGCTTCAGAGAGAATCGATTGTAAATGTTTCTTATCAGACTTATCTGTGTTTAAGTGAATGCTGGTTGGTGTTTCCAGAATTCCAGAAGGAAGGAGGATATAATGAGGCATGTCTGATCCCACTTCCCATAATGACCTGAACTAGTTTTTCAGGTTAACTTTGGAATGCCCTTGCTGAGAGGAGGGGTCTGTTCAGATGACCGAGGGGCTCAGAATTTTATTTTTGCTCTACAATGGATTAATAAACAGTGACTGGTGCATATAAATTCAGAAATGTGCATTAATTATTATTCAGTGGTGATGCAATTATCTCATGTTCATGGGACCATTAAATGGTGGAATCAGGGGTCAAATTTGGGCATGGGTTCCAGTGTCACACTCTTTCTTTTTTTTTTTTTTTAATAGTAAATACTTTATTTTCCTTATGACTTTCTTAATAACATTTTCCTCTAGCTTACTTTGTTGTAAAAATACAGTATAAAATACATGTAACATTTAAAATGCAGTGTCACATGCTTTCTATTGGCCATACGGCTTCTCTGGTTGGAAGGTTTCAATACTACCATAGTTCTCCCTTTCCTACTCTATCTTTCTACTGCCTCAGCCTTCTTTCTCAGGGTGTGCCCTGTAAGTTTCTGAATGAGACTGATTCTCACTACCATTAAGTTAGAAGGGTCTCTCCTACAAATGTGCTTACCCCAAAGAGAGTCCCTTTTCAGCAGAGTAGCTCTAGAGGGAATCATCACAATGCTTGGTTAGCATGTTCTGCCCTTTGCTTTTTTGCATGGAAAATTTTAAATGTGAGTGATCCTGGAGCTTGCAGTCTTGACTGGTTCACTTGTTAGTATCCTAGAGAGATCAGATACTCTGCCCTCCATTCTAAGACCTAGGGCTATGCTTGAGAAAACCAAAATAATAATCCAATGTTTCTTGATTGTCAATTTTCTCCCAGTAATAGTGTTTAAAAAGTAGTGACTAAGTAATCCAAATAATGAGGACAAGATTATTAATAGTTGGTATTGTTAATGTAAAATGTTAATGATCTTAAAAGTTCTGCAAATTCTCTTATGGAGATGTGTCAATGTACCTTTGAAGATGGTGAAATTCAGTGAGGCCAAGATATCAGAGCTGGGAAATGGAAAGTGTTCATCAAAGGTCTGGGGGTGGCAGTTATCCGCATCCTGTTCTTTATTCTTTCGAGTTAAAATTCAGGCACTGACAATTCCAGGATAACAATCTATTTCTCCTTACATATAAATCAGCCATGATTATTCTTAACTAGGAACAGTCAGGGTGTGTGCATAATCATTTAAATTGAGAGCTGAATAATGGATCTTGATTAGCAATACATTGAAGCAAATGTGGGGGAGAAATTAGAGTGCTTCTCTGTTTGTTTCATGCCTAGAATATATTAACTTTGGGGAAATGGCACATTTTTACAGATGAGCTCAGGAAATACTCCATGTGATTCAGGATTCTTTTTCCCAAAGTATTATTTCACACTGCAGACATCAATACTGGTGTATTAGCTGAGGTTTAGAAAGGACAAAAATAGATTATTGAAATTTTCTTTTTGTAGGTACAGAGTAGGTTTATATATTTATGGATTGCATGAGATATGTCGATACAGGCATGCAATGCATTATAAACACATCATGGAAAATGGAGTATCCATCCCCTCAAGCATGTATCCTTTATTATTGAATTTTTAATTGAGGATACCATTTTCCTAATATTCTGTAATATTTTATTGAGTTATTTTCAAAGGCTTATTAAGATCTTAACTTACACCCCCATCTTTTGTTTAAATTGATGGCTGTATTAGTCGGTTTTCAAACTGCTATAAAGATACATCTGGGACTGGGTAATTTATAAAGGAAAGAGGCTTAATTGAATCACAGCTCTGCATGGCTGGAGAGGCTGCAGGAAACTTACAATCATGGTGGAAGGGGAAGCAAGTACATCTTCCATGGTGGCAGGAGAGAGGAGCAACAGTAGGGAAACCTGCCTTATAAAACCGTCAGATCTCATGAAAATTCACTCACTGTCACACTACAGCATGGAGGAAACTGGCCCCATGATCCAATCGCCTCCCTCCCTCAACATGTGGGGATTACAATTCGAGGTGAGATTTGGGTGGGGACACAGAGCCAAGCCATATCAATGAATGATGGAATAACGTAATTACTTAGAAACAGCAAATTGTGTGGTGTTAGTGGTATTGCTTTGCATTGGTTCATTTGGAAAGAACCATCAATGTATGCACTTCAATGAAGATATTAATTGTTCATATATTAATAGTATCTGGATGCATTTCCTTCATATAAATCTTTAGTAGAACTCTATTTGTGGATGAATGTATTTTTTATGGAGTTTAAAGTATATTTATTTTTATATTTAAACTTTATTAGCAACATCACCCAGAAAACAGAATATTTCCTACAAATCTGTCCCAGCAGCAGAAAATATGGAGTGTCTTTCTACACATAGAAAGTATGTAAATGTTATGGTGAGATTTTACTAATGAAGAGTGATGTTTTTATGGCATGACAAGGCAAATATGTAAGAAAAGATAAGAAGATGTTATATGTTTTGTGCCAAATGTGTTAATAATGCTGATGTTAGACCACAGAGGAAGAAGATGTCATATGACAGGGTATAGAGAGTTGATAGATATACCTCACTAGAAAAGAAAGGAAGGTTTATTTAGGGGTAGAATAAAGGAAAGTCTAGGATGCTGCAGAATGAAATCAGCTATTGATGGATGTACTTTAAGGATCGTAGATGATTGTATAGGCATGGGGAAAAAGAGGGAATTAATTTTGATGCATTAAAGAAAAGTTAAATAGTTTTTAAAATATGAATTTATAGAGTCCGTACTATGTGCTATAAAGAATATTTTTCATTTAAGAGAAACAAATAAGAAAAATATGAAAAGGAAAATCTATATATACCCCACGGCTGTAAGAATGCATTAAATTTCACTGATATAGTTCTCCCTTGGGTTTTATGCTGAGAATTCTTAAGGGAAAAAATCTCATTAATACATTTTGAAAATCTTGCATTATCTATAGTAACTCCTTATAGATTAAATGTTCGTGTTTTCTCTTTCTTTTTCACTCTTCTCACATCCCAGATTTCTCTTCTTTTTTCTGTTAGATGCTATCTCTTCTTGATTGTTGATTTCAGCCTTCATATCCCAAAAGCCCTGCTTCAGTCTTCCATTTGAATCTTAATTGAATTCACATAAGACTAAGTGAATCTCACATTCACCTTAAGAAATGTCAAAACACTAAAATGTAAAAATGCTAATTGCCATGTGATTCTATGAGTCAGCCCTTTCATGTGTTAAAATGTGGTGTGGAATTTATGTCATAGAAGAATACATGAATAAACCCCAGCTGACTTTCTATAATTTTAAACAGTGGTCTGTTGGTGTGCAGAAAATGATATGCCAAATATGGCACTTTGGGCCAGGCATGGTGGCTCATGCCTGTAATCCCAGCACTTTGGGAGGCTGAGGCAGGCAGGTCATCTGAGGTGAGGAGTTCGAGACCAGCCTGGCCAACATGGTGAAACCCTGTCTCTACAAAAGATACAAAAAAATTAGCTGGGCATGGTGTCACATGCCAGTAATCCCAGGTACTCAAGAGGCTGAAGCAGGAGAATCACTTGAACTTGTGAGGCAGATGTTGCAGTGAGCCGAGATCATGCCACTGCACTCCAGCCTGGATAACAGAGAGAGACCCTTTCTCAAAAAGAAAAGAAAAAAGGCACTTTGGCATGCTGAGTGCTTTGGATTAAAGGAATTTGAAAGGTCTCAGAAATAAGCCTCCAGACCAAAGTCTTTCTCTAACTTTCTGCCACCCACCCCCCATCTCTCTGATACTCTTTCTTCCCAAAGCACCAGGTGGAAATCTCTAGCAAACATTTATCCGCAAGAAATGCAATCATCTTAAGACTTTCCCCCCTAGGAATATCATCAAATACCCAGGAAATATTTAATCACTGGAGAAGAGAAAACCTTTCATCTATTCTTCTGAGCACAACCCCAGTATATTGCCTGAGAGACTTTATCTGCATGATAAGACAACCTTTGTTCGCAGGGAAGTTCTGCCCCTCACCTTCACTCCTCCTCCCAAAGATCAGAGGAGCTTCCTCCCAGACCTTTGTTCTTTGGGCTTATCCTTTTCCCCTGAAAATCATTTACTCCTACAGCCCCCATCTCCCCTTCCCATATGTAAAGGGGTATATAAGCACACGGGACTCCTATGATACCTCTGTGCTTATGCATGCTCAATAAATGTTGTAGATCTTTTTTCCTGTGAAACTGCCTATTCTCAGTTCATTTTCAGCAAATCTTTATAGGGCAAAGGGGAAGTATTTTCTCTTTGACCCTACAAGCCAAATAATATGTGGAATGAGGAGAAAATACATAAGATATAATTTTTTAGGCCAGGTGCAGTGGTTCACGTCTGTAATCCCAGTCCTTTGGGAGACCAAGGTGGGTGGATCACTTGAGGTAAGGAGTTTGAGACCAACCTGGCCAACATGGTGAAACCCCATCTCTACTAAAAATACAAAAATTAGCTGGGTGTGGTGGCACATGCCTGTAATCCCAGCTACTCAAGAGGCTGAGGCACAAGAATCACTTGAACCCAGGAGGCAGATGTTGCAGTGAGCCGAGATTGTGCCACTGCACTCTAGCCTGGGCAACACAGAGAGACTGTCTCAAAAAAAAAGAATTTTTTTAAGCTAACAAAAAGAACAAGGGAGATAAATTGTCAACAAATGAGGATCTCTTCATATGAACTAAATGCAGTAACAAGGCAATTTTCTGTTCCTCATGTTCAAGCAGATGTCTATGACAGGTGGATGTATACACTAACTTTTCTCCTTGCATAGGTGAAATATGGGTGAACTATTGCATGGAGCTGGCTCCCTAGGTGTGTTCAACGTTACATGGCATTAACAGTGTTAGGATGTACAGATGCCTGTTCTGTGTTGCAATCCTTACATGGGGCTCTGTTTTCTCTTGAAGAAACAACCCTGACAGTCAGTTAAAAACAGAGCAGCTTTGCCCCAAAAGCAGCCAGGAAAGCTCTTTGATTTGAAAAAGTCCCACATAAGGTGTGCACACACACACACTCATACACATTCACTAAAGGAAATTCATGCATCTAAACATTCGCTGTCCCAGCTAACACCATTATGGCCCTAAATAAACCCTTTTCCATGTCTCCTTCCCTAGGTCCCTGAAACAAAAGGTGAACGACCCCATATAGTTCCCATATTTGGGGATGTGCTTTGGTCAATATCAGCATAAATCACTGATTAGCAGAGAGGGATTTGCTTAGAACAAAAGATACATATATTAATTTTAGTTATCTTTTTGCTTTGAAACATCCTGAGTCCTCCTAAAAATGCATATATAATGAAGCCCCACTTGTCTATTTTTGCTTTTGTTGCCTGTGTTTTTGGTGTCGTATCAAAGAAATCATTGCCAAGACCAAGGAGCTTTTTTCCCCATGATTTTTTATAGGAGTTTTATAGTTTCAGGTTTTAACGTTTAAGTCTTTAGTCTATTTTTAGTTACTTTTTATGTATGCTGTAAGTTAGGGGTCGAATTCACAATGGCTAAGATATGGAAACTATGCAAATATTCATTTACAGATGAATGGATAAAGAAAATGTGACACATACATACAATGTAATATTATTCGGCCTTAAAAAGGAAGGAAATTCTGACACACACTGCAACATGGATGAAGCTTGAAGACATTGTGCTAAGTGCTAAGTGAAATAAGCCAATCACAAAAGAACTAATACTGTATCATTGCACTTATATGAGGTACTTAGAGTAGTCAAATTCATAGAGACAATTAGGAAGACATTGTCCTAAGTGTGAATAATGTCTTATAATTACAATTTTGAATTGGTCACGGAGAATTCACCAGGGACTCAGATCTGTGCTGAAATTCATGGGGTTTTATAGATGAGCCTGGGGAGGCAGTGTCTCATTTAATAAAGCCCAAAACATTGGTTGGACAAGGTGTGCCATTTCCATAGCACACAAAGAAGCTGGCCACCCCACCCTAACCTTTTATTATGCAGATGAGTTATCTACCTGGCTGGTGCCATGTTGGCTATTCCTTTACTGTACATGTGGTTGACAAAGAAAAGGGAAGATAGAGCCTCCATACTGAACATGCCTGGCCCTCAGGTAGCTTTTTCCTATTGGCACAGCTTCTGCATTCACCTATGCAAGCTTCCAGCTTGCTTATCTATTTCTGCAGCTCGATTTTACAGGCTGCTCTTTGTTAGAAAAGAAATTATTTGGGGGTTGCTTTTTGTTAAAAGGGAAGCCTTTCCAAGGACTCTCTTACCCTCATTAACTACCTAAATAATTTCTTTTTAGCTCCTGTATCAACTTGAGCCCAGTAGTTGGAGTCTGCAGTGAGCTATGATCACACCACTGCACTCCAGCCTGAATAACAGAGCAAGACTCTATCTCAAAAAATAAATAAAATAAGATAAAATATTTTTGGGAGGAACTATTCAGTGCAGCTCACCACCTTTCCTCCTTATTTTGATATTAGAAGGGCAAATCTCACCAGCATCCTAAAACAGGTTCCTTGGAAACAGATGCTGGAATAGCAGTGGGCATACATGAGCTTTATGAAGGAGGGCTTGCAGGAAGGATGCTTATAACCAAATGCAAGAGTCAGGATTGGGCAGGGCAATAAATGTGATGTAGTTGCATCAGAGGATTCAACTGATATGCACTGAAGTGTGCCCACAAGAAAGGCTTTCACTTCAAGGTGTGACAAGATGAGCCGAGGGGCCAGATCTTTGAACCACAGCATTGAGCAACTGAGCACTCTTTGGGAGTCCAGGGAGGCATAAACTTGTTCAAGGCGCCTCCTGGAGAAGAATGTTGTTGTGAGCCCTGAGAACCAACACTCCCAGCAGCTGGAGAACTGGGTGCTGTAATTGAAAAGATGCCTGCAAACCACATTGTTTTGAAATTCAGAGACCCCCAGATCAATTGCTAGAGAAGTCCAAATAATGAGAATGATATTCATCAATAAAACAATAGTGTTCAAAGAAAGTGACATCTTACCTCCAAAATGCAGCAATTGGTAGGAACCACCAAGAAGACATGAAAATTCAGCCAGAAATAGACCATGGGAAGTTACAGCATTTTATGAAAATCTTAATTTTATTCTTCTCAAAACAGTTTGTTTTTTGTTTTTTGACCAAGTCTCACTCGCTGTGTCACCCAGACTGGACTGCAGAGGTGCGATCTTGGCTCACTGCAACCTCTGCCTCCCAGGTTCCAGCGATTCTCCTTCCTCAGCGTCCCAAGTAGCTGGGACTACATGCATGCACCACCACGGCCAGCTAATTTTTACATTTTTAGTAGAGGCGGCATTTCACCATGTTGGCCAGGCTGGTCTCAAACTCTTGACCTCAAGTGATCCTCCTGCCTCAGCTTCCCAAAGTGCTCAGATTACAGGTGTGAACCACTGTGCCCAGCATCAAAAATAGTTTTAAAATAACATACAAATACCATAAAATACACTCTTCATATTAGAACAGCACTTTCCTAAGGCAGGCAGATATTGTTTTCATCAGAGTCCGGAAACCTGGTTCTTTTCTACCTGAGAATGCAGAGCTCACTCTTGCAGTAGGACTCTGTCAAAATAATTTTGTGAAGGCGAAACTTTCCTCCATTGTCCCTGAATCTGCACTGTGTAGCCAAGCAGAAAGTGACATTCCTCTTAGTTATGAAAATTATTTATCACTATTGCCCAACTCTGGCCCACCAAATTTTCTTTTCTACTTTAACATTAAGATATGACTTAGGCTCTCTCAAAAATATGTTATTTCTTTCACTCAATTCCTCCTATAACAGAGTTTATAAACCCATCTCTTCTGAGAAAATGACATATAGTTTTGGTAAGGTCTCAATTGTAATGTATTACTCAAAGAAAATCTGGTAACAAAGATACGTTGTAATTTTTTAAAATAAATTTTTGTTATTTACTATTTCCCACCATTAAATATCTAATCATAATTGTGTGTGTGTATAATTGTGTTCATATATAAAATTATGTATACACAATATATACACATATATATGTGTATATATACACATATATAATATACGTATATATATTACATATAATATATGTATATATATTACATATATACATTTATAAAAAGGTAGTACGTAATATATACACAATGATATATGTGGGCATATTTATTGCATATATACATAATATGTATATATGTATATATATTATATATACGTCGTAATATGTATATATATTATATATACGTCGTAATATGTATATATATTATATATACGTCGTAATATGTATATATTATATATACGTCGTAATATGTATATATATTATATATACGTCGTAATATGTATATATTATATATACATCATAATATGTATATATATTATATATACGTCATAATATGTATATATTTATAATACGTGTGTTTATGATTTGATAGAATGACTAACGTATCAACTAAAATGTAAATCATAAAAGTTTGACAATGTAAATTAAATGTTATTATATAACTGTTTAAAGAAAACACTGGAGATGAAATATTACCAAGCAAAACACAAGTTGCATCATCTAAAATTTAGGGGAGGAAATAGAAACCACTTTCAGAGGTTTTAAGTACCACAAAATGCAATGCAAGAAACTTAGTGCTTAGCTGGAGGGATTAGAGGAAGGAGGCATCAGGAAGTCACCACTAAAACCTCTGGGATTTTGGATTGGGGATAGATGACCAGCCAATGCAGTCACCTTACCTTAGCTGCCGACCTTCAGCCACCACTGCTGAGCTGGGGACTGGACCCCGACACTCTTAGTCTGGCAGACACAACTGCTTGGAAGTAGTAGACGGGCCATAAACCACAGAAAATGTCTGGAGAAGGTCTCGTTCATATTTCACACTCCAAGTCTTGAAGGAGTGAAAGAAACTGGGTGGATCTATTTTTCACTCAGCACCATATCTGGAAAGAATGCAGGTGGAGGTAATGACTAGCTCTTCAGGCTTTGCAGTACAGAAAAGCAGCCCAAATGGAGAGAAGAACAACCAGTCCATGAACTGTAAGAGGCACAAAAAGAGTATTCACCTTTTCCTTATAAAGGGAGTGCTTTGCCTTATAAAGGGAGTGGTTTGCACCCATCATAGGTTGAATCTTCCATCTCTCTTCTGAACCCCATTATGATGGATTGTAACTCAAGTATAAGTTGGAACTGAGTACAACATGCGCTCTATAAAATAAATAAGGCAAGGGACACACACAGGCACACACATAAAACACCAAATGAGAAAGAACACACGCGCAATGACTCTAGTGCTAACATGTGCAGTCGCTTCCCTACAGCATGCCACCACTGCTGCCATGGCTCCTTGCCCTCAGGGTCTTCCACTGGTGGTCTGACCTGAGGTGGAATGCCTGAGCAATCACAAGCTCTGGAGGATCTGCTTGCATTGTGTCGTTCTATGCTTTCATTTGCTTTTTAACTAGGTGTGGCAGCGTCAGGGGTTTCTGTAGTAGCAGCTGTGCTTCTTTGGAATAATTAGTGCAGGGTGCTCCTGCCTGTATCACTCTACCAGTCAGGGTTCTCCAGAGAAAAAGAATCTGTAGGATGTATCTATGGATATGTCATCTATCTGTATCTATCTCTCCATCTCTATCTATGTATATCTATCTAATCAATCTATTATCTATCTATCTTATCTATCCATCCATCAATCTATCCATTTATCTATCTCTCTATACGTTTATCTAGGTATCTATGACTCTATGTATCCATCTATCGTCTATCTCTCTATCATCTGTCTACTTATCCTATGTATCTGTCCATCTATTCATCCATCCATCCATCCATTGATCTTTCTGTTATTTATCTATCTCTATAAAATTTCATGGAGTACATGATACAACTTCTGTGGCTGGCAAGTCTCAAATATGCAGGGCAAGCTGCCAGCTCTTGGGCTGGAGCTGCTATTACAGTCTTGAACCAGAATTTCTCCATTCTCAGGGAAACATTAGTGTGTCCTCCTAAGCTGTTTTAAGTGACTAGATGAGGCCCACTCACATTACCTAGGATAATTTGCTTGACCTTGACTTAAAGTCAGCTGATTGTGGGTGCAAACCACACACAAAATAACTTCAGTGCAAAACTTATATCAGTATTTGATGGGATAGTGTGTGTATAAAGCCTGGGCAACTGGATGCACAAAACTAACCATCCAATGACCCAACCCAGTAACCTTTCTCCCTTTATTACGTTTGGACAATAACATGAGCAACTTGAAATCATGGAGACTTCCAGTTTAATATGACTGTTTCACTGCCCATGGTGGAGAAATGTTTTAAGTTCTACATACTTGTTTTTATTTTCAAACATGCTTCTACTTACTCTGTTTTATACAATCAGCATTATAGATACACATTTTCAAACAGAAATTACATTGTTACAGCTAGGTATGGCTGTATGATATTTTACTTTGTTCACATAAGAATCACCTAGTATAAAAAGAAAATTACTCATTTAAAAAACTTCATTTTGCCAAATCTTTCACTATGCTAATTCTGAATAAGTAAGATAAGCAAAAGCTTCGCTCAAAAAAGAAAAAAAATCTTTAGCAGATTGTCCAACTGCTAGTTGATGTTTATTGATAAAACATAATCATCAATAATAGCAAAACATTTATTTTAATCTTTAATTTCTTAAAGAGAAAAAAATAATGACGTTCTCAAATTCTTGCAGATATAGACATTCTACAACACTAAAAGATATATTGTGTGTGTTTTTATTTGTTCTAGAAAATAGTCAATCATTTTCACATTTTCGCCTTTTTCTTTAAAAAAAAAATAAGTCCTCATTTCCTTCCATCAAACTGAATCATTTTTTCATAAGACCCAGCTTGAAAATTGTAGGGGAAGGACTCATTTTAGTGGATTTAGAAGCACATTCCATTGCACTCAAAAAATAATTTATACCTTGCTGAGAAATAGCTGTGGGATGAAAATACTATCCATTAAATTTTTGTATTATTACAAGTCCAAATAAATGGAAAAAATAAATGCTTCACTTGTATTTCATGAAATGTGTGCAAGTAGCTTTGTCTAAGTTAGAACATCACTCTGATACTGGAGGCAGTACAGTAAAACATTGCCAAACAAAAGTTCAGTTATGTGGCTGGGTGTGGTGGCTCATGTCTGTAATCCCAGCACTTTGGGAGGCCGAGGCAGGTGGATCACTTGAGGTCAGGAGTTCATGTCCAGCCTGGCCAACCTGGTGAAAACCCATCTCTACTAAAAATACAAAAAATTAGCTGGGCATGACGGTGCATGCCTGTAATCCCTGTTACTCTAGAGGCTGAGGCAGGAGAATAGCTTGAACCTGGGAGGCGGAGGTTGCAGTAAGCTGAGATGGCACCACTGCACTCCAGCCTGGGTGACAGAGCCAGACTCTATCTCAAAAAAAAAAAAAAAAAAAAAGTAGTTATGTGAAAGTACAAAATGCCCATATAAAATAATGAAATACACAATGCCCAATCAATACTGTTACCTCACAAACCCTACTAAACATTAATCATGTTATTTCAGTCATTTCAGCATCAGTAAATAAAATTCTAAAACTGCTTTTATTCATCTACATGTTGTTATCCAGCAAGTTAAAAACAAAGCTATGAATTATTTATTTAACAATTAGATGAGAAAACTAACGTGACATTTTTACAGTCCAGAATAACTAAACAAATCACAATTCCAAAAATATTTTGATTGAAATTTGTGCATTTTACTTTTTTAAAAAGTAAAACTATTATTTCAAATTGTAAAAAAATTAATTCATTGATTCTCAGCCTGCTTTAAGTTAGCAATACATATTTCTATGAACATTACATGATTTTTCCAGTTTTTTAAATTTTATTTTATTATTATACTTTATGTTTTAGGGTACATGTGCACAATGTGCAGGTTTGTTACGTATGTATCCATGTGCCATGTTGGTTTACTGCACCCATTAACTCGTCATTTAGCATTAGGTATATCTCCTAATGCTGTCCCTCCCCCCTCCCCCCTCCCCCCAACCCACGACAGTCCCCGGAGTGTGATGTTCCCCTTCCTGTGTCCATGTGTTCTCATTGTTCAATTCCCACCTATGAGTGAGAACATGCGGTGTTTGGTTTTTTGTCCTTGCCATAGTTTACTGAGAATGATGGTTTCCAGTTTCATCCATGTCCCTACAAAGGACATGAACTCATCATTTTTTATGGCTGCATAGTATTCCAGTCTATTGTTGTTGGACATTTGGGTTGGTTCCAAGTCTTTGCTATTGTGAATAGTGCCACAATAAACATACGTGTGCATGTGTCTTTATAGCAGCATGATTTATAGTCCTTTGGGTATATACCCAGTAATGGGATGGCTGGGTCAAATGGTATTTCTAGTTCTAGATCTCTGAGGAATCACCACACTGACTTCCACAATGGTTGAACTAGTTTACAGTCCCACCAACAGTGTAAAAGTGTTCCTATTTCTCCACATCTTCTCCAGCACCTGTTGTTTCCTGACTTTTTAATGATCACCATTCTAACTGGTGTGAGATGGTATCTCATTGTGGTTTTGAGTTTTTTCCAGTTTTACCTAGCTGATATTTTAAGACCAGTTTCTCCTACTTATAAATATTTTTCTACTCATCTATACTACATGATTCCTCAATTTAAGTTTAGCATTTATACCATTAAAAATATTATAAATAACACAGCAATAGAACAGACCGATCTAAGTATTCAGAAATGTTTGTGGAAGTTAAAGGAAAAGTTAGCCAAAAAAATATTAAGACTTCCTTCTGTTTTTTTGTTTTGTTTTGTTTTTGTTGTTTGTTTATTTGTTTTACCAGCAGTTGTTTCCCCTCAGCTTAATCAAGGTTATATTCGAATTGGTTCTAACCACCACCACCAGGGCCAGAACAATAACAAGAAACTACTTCCAATTGAACAGAAAGTAAAAGCTCAATTTATTTAGCAAGGCTTTCTCTCTACTTCTCTTTTTGTTCTGCTTCTCTCTCCTTATTTCTCTTTCTTCCCCTATGTTTCTGCTTCTCTCTTTTAACTATTCCTTCCCTTCTGTAATTTTTGGTCAAATATATTTGTGAACACTTCCCCCTTCAAAATCTTCTCTGATTGACAACCCTGAAGTGGCTCTCCCATGTTGAAATGGCTGCAAGATACTGGCACATAAAAGGAGAAGTTACAATCTTCCTAAAATAGGTAATGGCACATCGCACTTCATTTGATACATAAACATTGCTGAAACTTGGTATTGTAAATGCTGTAGTTAATGTATTATAAAATAGAGAGTGTTAAAATCACACTAAAGATCTCTAGTTATTTGAACAAATGACCACAAATGTTGTCCTGGTTTTAATGTAACAGCACATCTCGACTGGTGTAAAATCTGTCCCACAGGGGATATTTGGCAATGTCTTCAGGCATTTTTGGGTGTCACAATTGGGGAAGTTAGGTGCTACTGGCATCTGGTAGGTCGAGTCCAGGGATGCCACAAAACATCCTGCAATACACAAGACAGCCCCCACCACAAAGATGTATCAAATCCCAAATGTCAACAGTGCTAAGGTTGGCAAACCTTCATCCAAATAAAGTATTAGAACGAGTTATACCAATCTGTATCACTTAATGTGAACAGTTTAACATGACTTCATAATACTTTTTCATTATCCATCGATTACTTGACATTTATAGGCTTTTAAGCATGTTCATTTTATTTCATTAAATGTTCATTTTCTAGGGCCTCTCCTTCTACAAAGAAGACATTGACACTTCCAAGGAAAGTCTGAAGGTGCCTAAGGGAAGTTGTGATCGTTAATTTTATGTGTCAACATGACTAGGCAAGGGGAGACCCAGGTAGATGGTGAGACATTATTTCTGAGTGTTTCTGTGAGTGAGTTTCAGGAAGCGATTAGCATTGGAATCTGTAGACTGAGTAGAGAAGATCCAATGTCACCAATGTGGGTGGGTATGATTTAATTCATTGAGGTCCAGAATAGAAGAAAAAGCTGGAGAAACAGTGAATTTGCTGTCTTTTCTTGAGCTAGGACATTCATCCTTTCCTGACCATGGACATGTGAGCTCTTGGTTTGCGGGCCTCCAGACTCAGGCTAAATGACATCGACGGCTTCCTTTCAGCTCACAGATGGAAGATTGTGGGACGTCTTGGTCATCATAATAGTGTGAGCCAATTCCCATAGTAGATCTCCTCTTATATGTCTCTACATATCCTGTTACTTCTGTTTCTCTGGAGACATCATGGAATATAACACAGGGACATAATGAGATTGTCTAACTGAGAAAGCTGGATGAGCAAAATTAGTTTAAGTTCTATTTGTCTTGGCCAGGCATGGTGGCTCACACATGCAATCTCAACACTTTGGGAAGCTAAGGCGGGCAGATCATTTGAGGTCAGGAGTTCGAGACCACACTGGCCAACAATGGTGAAACCTCGTCTCTACTAAAAATACAAAAATTAGCTGCGTGTGGTGGCACACACCTGTAGTCCCAGCTACTCGGGATGCTGAGGCCGGAGAATCGCTTGAACTCGGGATGCAGAGGTTGCAGTGAGCCAAGATTGCGCCTCTGCACTCCAGCCTGGGTGACAGAGTGAGACTCCATCTCAAAAAAATAAAACTAAAAAAAATCTACTCATCTTCACTCTGGGTCTTGTTCTTTTTCCCATTTTGTAAAACTGTGTGGAAGGGATGTGCTTTAATATGGTTTGTAATGAGAGGGACCTCCCTCTACAGCTTATCCGTATTTCCAACTTTGTTCCAGTCCCCAGGAAAAATTGACTGGACTCTCTTCATTCACCTCCATCTGAAGTGATGAATTTTGTTAAAAACCATGAAACCAAAGAACAACCCAAATCAAATCTAGAACTGCTGGTCTAGGCTTTCCTTGAAGTGTCCAACATTTTCTCATTCTTCTTGGGACCAACTCACTCGTGAGAGGCTGCACAGGGTTTTCAAGAGGATGTGTTCATTGACAATCAGTGGTTTTTATTTTTTATATGTCCCTCAGAAGTTAATTGGAAAACAATTTCTGACATTTTTGTCCACAGTGAGAGATTCGAGGTTTTAGCCAGTTTTCGTATGTCAAAAAAGGCGTGTTTGTAATATTTTTATTTGAGTCTGTTTACACATCTCTTTATAAAAGATAAAACTAAAAAAACCTACCATTAGCAACAATACAATTACCATTTATAAAGCTGTACACAGTGGCACACTCCTCTATTCCCAGCACTTCAAGAGGCTGAGGTGGGAGGATTGCTTGGGCCCAGGAGTCTGAAACTAGCCTGGGCAACATAGTGAGACTCTATCTCTACAGAAATAAAAATAAATTAGCCAGGCATGGTGGCATGTGTCTGTAGTCCCAGCTACTTGGGAGGCTGAAGTGAGAGGATCACTTGAGCTCAGGAGTTTGAGGCTGCAGTGAGCTGAGACTGCACCACTACACTCCAGTCTGGGCAACAGAACAAGACCCTGTCTCAAAAAAAAAAAAAAAAAAAACAACAAACTCTATTAGTTTCCTATGACTGCTGTAACAAACTACCACAAATAAGGTAGGCTAAAATGACATAAATCTATTATCTTCCAGTTCTGGAAGTCCAGGTCCAACATGGGTCTCTCTAGGCTAAAATCTAGATGCCACAGGGCTGTGTTTTCTTCTATAGTCTGTAGAAGTCAATCGATTCTCTGACCTTTTCCACAGAGGCCAGTTTCTCTCTGGTCCTTGGACGTAGCCTCCTATTCTCAGAACCAGTGCAGGGACTGATATGGCTTCACTGTGTCGCCACCCAAATCTCGTCTTGAATTGTCATTCCCATAATCCCCATGTCATGGGAGGAACCTGGTGGGAGGTAATTGAATCATAGGGGCAATTACCCGCCTGCTGCTGTTCTCATGAAAGTGAGTGAATTCTCATGAGATCTGATGGCTTTACAGGCGGCCTTTTCCCCTTTTGCTCAGTGCTTCTCCTTGCTGCCTGCATATGAAAAAGGACTTATTTGCTTCCCCTTCCACCATGACTGTAAGTTTCCTGAGGCCTCCCCAGCCATTGGGAACTGTGAGTCAATTAAACCTCTTTCCTTTATAAATTACCCAGTCTCAGGTATGTCTTTATTCGCAGCATGAGAACAGACTAATACAGGGACATGGAGTTCTTCTTCAAATGCCATCTCACACACTCTTTTATGCCTCCCTTTTCTACTTTTAAGAACTCATGTGATTAAGCTGGATTCCTCTGGGTGCAGTGGCTCACACCTGTAATCCCAACACTTTGGGAAGCCAAGGCTGGCAGATCACTTGAGGTCAGGAGTTCGTGACCAGCCTAGCTAACATGGTGAAACCCCATCTCTACTAAAAATACAAAAATTAGCCAGGTGTGGTGGCGGGCACCTGTAATCTCAGCAATTTGGGAGGCTGAAGCAGGAGAATCGCTTGAGCCTGGGAGGCAGAGGTTGCAGTAAGCTGAGATCATGCCACTGCACTCCAGCCTGAGCGACAGAGCAAGACTCTGTCTAAATAAATAAATAAATAAAAAGCAAAGTGGGCTCACCCCAATAATTCCACGAAAACTAGTCCACCTTAAAATCCTTAATCTAATTCCATTTGCAAAATCCCTTCTGCCATGTAAATTTACATATCCATAGGTTCCAGGGATTGGGATGTGCACGTTTTTTTCTTTCTTTCTTTCTTTCTTTTTTTTTTTTTTTTGTAGAGTGGTTTTATTCTACCTACCACATCACCCAAAATATATTTTATGCTAAACAAGAACATACGTATAACACATTGGTTAAAATTAAAGAATGCATTGTTTGTTCTGGGGAGATGAACACAGGGAAAAAAATTGTAAAATATAATTTTAAAATACTCTTTTATTTATTCAGCAATTTTCTTTTATTGTTAACAATGAGCTAGATTGTTTTTAGAGTACTTGAGATATAGTAGTGACTAAAAGAGGCCAGCATTCCTGCCTTGACAGAGATTTTATTCTATTGTGGAAACCGACAGGACATTAAATAAATGAGTAATGTGTGTAGTTCTTTAGATGTGGGAAAATGCAATGCGGAAGTGCGTGGTAGGAGATGGAGCTGCACACAGTGTGTGTGTGTGATTCACTTTTTAAAAATTGTGGGCGACAGATTACTGTCGAGGTGATAATTGCATAAAAATTAGAATAACCAAACCCCCTGGGAAGACAGAGTACCACGAAAATGAAATTGCAAAAGAGAAACCATGCTTGGTAATTTTTTGGAAGAGCAATAAGATCAGTATAACAGCAGCTGAATTAAATGAGTGGGCAATTGGTAGGGTTAGCTATTGGATAAGCAAGGGGGATACCAGATCATGGTGGGCTACATCATTTTCAACATTTTGACCTTTATTCTGAGTAGAAGGTAGAAACACTGGATAATTTCAGCAGAGGAGTCACATGAAGTCACATATTTTATTAGGAATCTTCTGGGTGCTATGTTAGGACTAAAGTGTTGAGAAGTAGAAAGACCAGTTGGAAAGTGGCTTTCGAGTTCCAGGTAAGAAGATATGCTTATTTTGAATTCAAAAGAAGAGATTCACATAATTAATTTCTATTACAGGTAATTATTATTATTATTCAAAATATAATTAAAGCTCATTTTAAGAACATACTCAAGAAGTCTGAAAATTGTAATTCCAGTATTTGGGGAGGCTGAGGCAGGAGGATAGCTTGAGGCTAGGAGTTTGATACCAACCTGGGCAAAATAACAAAACCCCATCTCTATAAAAAATACAACAATTAGCCAGGCGTGGTGGTGCATGCCTGTAGACCCAGCTATTTGGGAGGCTGAGCTGGAAGGATGACGTGAGCCCCAGGAGGCTGAGAATTGTACCTCTGCACTCTAGTCTGGGTGGCAGAGCAAGATCCCATCTCTTAAGAAACAACAAAAAAAGAAGTCTGCAATTATCTGCTACTCATGAGAAAAAAGAAGACAGCGTTGAAGTGAAAAGGATTGAAATGGGAGATTCAACTGGACTTGGGCAAGAAGAAGTAGAAAAGTAACTGTTCTTGATATTTTAAAATATATTGTTTCATGTGCTGATGAAATCTTTGGCTCGGCTGGATTCATCAGTAGATAAGGATACTCATCAAAATTTCACATAAAAATTTGGGTTGGATTAGCAAGGATGCAGGTTGTAGAGAAAAGGAAACACACACTGCTGGTGGAAATGTTAATTAGTTCAACCCCTACAGAAAACAGTACAGAGATTTCTCAAAGAGCTAAAAACAGAACTGTCAAGTCAACCTAGCAATGCCACCACTGGCTATCTAACCAAAGAAAAAGAAATTGAGGCCGGGCGTGGTGGCTCACACCTGTAATCCCAGCACTTGGAGAGGCCAAGGCAGGCCGATCACTTGAGGTCAGGAGTTCAAGACCAGCCTGGCCAACGTGGTGAAACCCCTTCTCTACAAAAATACAAAAAAATTAGCCAGGTGTGGTGGCACATGCCTGTAATCCCTGCTACTCAGGAGGCTGAGGCACAAGAATAGCTTGAACCTAGGAGGTGGAGGTTGAAGTGAGCCGGTGCGCTGAGATTATACCACTGCACACCAGCATGGGGAAAAGATCAAGACTCTGTCTCAAAAGAATTGTTTTATCAAAATGATACCTGAACTCATGTTTGTCACAGCACTATTCACAATAGCAAAGATATGGATTCAATCTAGGTTTCTATCAACAGATGATTGGATAAAGAAAATGTGGCATATAGACACTGTGGAATACTACCCAACTATAAAAAGAATTAAATAATATATTTTGCTGCATCATGGCTGGAACTGGAGGCCATTATCCTAAGTAACATTTCAGAAACAGAAGGTGAAATATTGCATGTTCTCACTGATAAGTGGGAGCTAAAAAATGGGTACACATGGACCGACAGTGAGGAATAATAAACACTGGAGTCTCCAAAAGAGGGGATGATGGAAGGTTAGTGAGGGTTGAAAAAGTACCTCTTGGTGGGTGCATGTGGTGGCTCAGCCCTATAATCCCAGCACTTTGGGAGGTCAAGGCCGGCCGATCACTTGAGGTCAGGAGTTCAAGACCAGCCTGGCTAACGTGGCGAAACCCCATCTCTACTAAAAATACAAAAATTAGCTGGGCGTGGTGGCACATGCCTGTAGTCACAGCTACTCAGGAGGCTGAAGCAGGAGAATCACTTGAGGCTGGGAGGCAGAGGTTACAATGAGCCGAGATTGCACCACTGCACTCCAGCCTAGCGACAGAGCGAGGCTCCGTCAAAAATAAAAATTAAAAAAATAATTCTCTCACTGGAGCAATGGCTGTGGCTTCGGGTCTTGGGTCTAAGGACAAGTAAGGACCAAGCCAAGGTGTAAGGATGAGCAAGGAAGGGCAGGTGGCTTTGAAGGTTCCTAGCCTTACAGAAACTGAGCCTACCGATAGCTTTGCAATGAAGTGAAGAGCGAATGGTGAGATTATATTTAGTACTGTTGGCTAAAAACCAAATTGACATCACTATGAAAGGCACCTGGCCAAGCCTGCCCATGGAAGGTGTCATTTAGCATCTAAATGAAATAACAATAAGCTAAGAGACAGAGAAGCAGGATCTTGGTGTTGGGAGACTGGACACCGAGCATCAAAGGTAAAGGCTGATATCTGCCTTGGATGGGACATGATGACTGAGTTTCTCAGGTGGAGGGTCTCAGAGAATTGTAGAAAGAGCAAAATCATGGGAAGTCTGTGGAGACAACCAACCTTTTAGTGTAACCAGCTTCAAGACTCGTGGCCTAGGGGCAAACCTCCAAACACATGACTATTAAACTTTTCTCTACCTAGGGATAGGCATGGTCTTAAGTAGTGGAAAACTAAAGTCTACAATAAATGGATAATCAGGCCAGGCACAGTGGCTCATGCCCGTAATACCAGCACTTAGGAAGCTGAGGTGGGTGGATCGCTTGAGCCCAGGAGTTTGAGACCAACTTGGCCAAAATAGCAAGATCTCGCTTCTACAAAAAATACAAAAGCACATTAGCTGGGTGTGGTAGTGGCATGCCTCTGTTCCCAGGTACTCAGGAGGCTGAGGCAGGAGAATCTCTTGAGCCTGGAGGTTGAAGCTGCAGTGAGCTGTGATCGCACCACTGCACTCCAGGCTGGCCAATGGAGTGAGATGCTGTCTCAAAAACAAAACAAAGCAAACAAACAAAAATATAATCAGCCATAAGGTTGAGGATTTGAATGTCTAAGAAAACAAGAGAAACTTATTTGCACCTTAACTATAGACCGGGGGTCTGCAAACCATAGCTGGTGGGTTATGTCTGTCTCAACGCTTGTTTTTGCAGATGGAATTTCATAAACGCACAATCACACCCATTGGTTTACATATTGTTTCTGGCTGCTTTTGTGCTACAACTATAGCGTTAGGTAGCTGTAACAGAGAGCTGGAAAGCCTGACGTGACTGCCTTCTACATTCTGCCCCTACATTACTGACCCCTGATAGAATCTCTTCTCTCACAGTTTCCTTTAAATCTGCTTGTGTTCTCTTCACTTCTTTCCCACCCCTTTCAGGGTGACTGCAGGTGAATGCAACTTATTCCTAACCCATAATAAAAAATCACCCCTGCTTTAACATAGGTCTTCTTTCACTCGGTGTAAAGAGAACAATGTATTCTATTGTCTCTTGGTATTGCCTCTGTAGTAATTGTATTTTAATGCTGCTCCTATGAAAACTTTCTATGTTTGAGCAACAGTCTATGTTGGACTAAAATGCACAAGCTACAGTTAGTAAAGGAGTCCCTCATTCACACACACACACACACACATGCACACTCACACACAGACACACACATGCACACTCACACAGACACACACATAGACAAACACAAACAGGCACACACAGGCACACACACTCACACAGACACACACACTCACAAAGACAGACACACAGACACACACAGATGCACACACAGACACACGCACATTCACACTCACAGAGACACATACACGCACACACACACGTACACACATTATATAAAAAAAACTATAGCATTTGGTGTCGGTTTCTTAGAATGCATACTGCTTTATATCCCATGAGTTTCAATTAGGAGTAATTTATTACTGCTATTAAAGGAAAAATATGTCTATCTATTTTGGTACAAAAGTGCAACCTTTTTAGGGTGTGATTGTACTGCTAGTACACCCCTAGGAAGGGATCATCTATTCCTTTTAACGTCTTTAGTACCAACATGATTTAAGTTGAAAAACGCTAGAAACAGCTCTTCCATGTCAGGTTTATCTCAGGCTTTAATAGACTCTCAAACTCAAGACATTTCTGAGCATATTGATGCATTAATTATGGAGAAGGCAATTAATTATATAGATCATCATGAGACCTTCATCGTTGCTTAATTTAACACAAAAACACAAAAATTCAATTTCCTTCACAAGAATCAGATAAATGTGGGCTATCGTCAATGTTTTTAATCATGGGACATTTCTTGATGACAGTCTTGGAAAACAATGAGCTGAGTCATTTTGTTCCCAGAGGAACTGATACCACTGACCTGAAGCTGGTCCTGTCTCTTTCTTTCCATAGAGACTATTGCAATTGTAGCAGGTTTAATTTCTGCATTAACATACTTCCCAATTTGAGTTCAATTAAAAGTTCCTCATAAGGAAAAACAATCTCATTTTATTGAAATTCATTTCCTATAAAATATTATTGAATGACGACGGGTGTTGCTTGTTCTATTTAACAAGAGAAACAGAATAAAATGAAATGGGCTCCTGGGTATACGGTCTTCTTGCAAAAATTAAACACATTGATTTCATTTCTTAAATAATTGAAGACAGTTGGAGTATCTTTCCGCAACTAAAGTTTAGCATGAGAAGCTCACACTAGGCTTTTTTTTTTTTTTTTTTTTTTTTTTTTTTTTTTTTTTTTAGGATGGAGTCTTGCTCTGTTGCCCAGGCTGGAGTGCAGTGGTGCAATCTTGGCTCACTGCCACCTCTGCCTCCGGGGTTCAAGCGATTCTCCTGCCTCAGCCTCCCAAGTAGCTGGAATTACAGGTGCACACCTCCACGCCAGGCTAATTTTTGTATTTTTAGTAGAGATGGGGTTTCACCATGTTGGCCAGGCTGGTCTCAAACTCCTGACCTCAGGTGATCTGCCTGCCTCAGCCTCCCAAAGTGCTGGGATTACAGGCGTCAGCCACCATGCCCAGCCCATATTTTTCTTAAAGTCTGCTTTGACAGCTATTCATATGACCAGGTCAGCTACATTATTTAGTGCTGAAAATACGTTCCATTTTTCATTCTTTTACTCTGAATTAGTTTGTGTTTCAGGAATGCCTCTGGTAAGCAGCATCTGTTAGTTTTTGTTCTTAATCAACAGTCAGTTAGAGATATTATGGCTATATAACAGATAACTCCAAATGCTCGTGGGCTTTGTGGATAAGGACTTCAGACACAGCAGTATGCACTGTGATATAGCAGCCTCAGCTGGGAAGCGTGGTGTCAGAGGTCACTGGATAGTTGGGCTGAAGGCTTGGTCACGAGATGAGTTAAAGATGAGAATGTCCAACCACAGCTCCTATTTGTGCCCTTTCCATGTGGCATATTTTCCCCACAGCATTCATAGTTATTCTTCCTACAAGTAGGTTCAGAGTCTCAAGTGCAAAATTCCAGTAGACCACATGGACGTCTTCCTACATGACTCACCCTGAAAAGTAACACAGTCTCACTTCCTCCCTGAAGAACTCGCTGAGATTCATGGGGAAGGAATCTGATTCCATCTCATGATCAAGGTGTGAGAAATTCATATTGTAGGACACACTATGGAATGGAAATATTGTTACGGACCTCTATGGAAAATACAATTATTCACATAGTTTAACATTTGCTTTCTCATATTTAGAGCATTAAATCCATGTATATTAAAACTAATTATTGATAAGTTGGTTTTTAAATCTATTATCTTATTATTTACATTCCCTTGTCCCCCATCAATTCCAACCTCTTCATTCTTTCATTTCTTGATGCTTTTGAAAAATTGCATTTTATTATTTTTTCCAGCTATCTTCTTGCAAGTTATACTGTAAAAAATTTAAATGATTATTTTGTGTTCTGCATAGAAAAGAACTTGTATCATAATTTACTACTTCTTCCCACAAAGTGCAAAGATCTGACACCACACCAACAAAATTTGTTGTTTACTCTATTTGTCAATTATATCTACATTTTAAAACCCAAAAGCCAATATTATTATTACATAAATATTTATAAATACATACATATAAGTATATGTGTTTTATACATATACCAATGTTATACCATAATACATATTAGCTTGCTATATATCAATGACATATTGTGATAGATAACAATTATGTATCAATTTTGTACACACACACACACACACACCACCACCACCAGCATTTGGATTCTTTAAATTTCTCCCAATCTCAAAACTTTTATCTTAGAGAGTTTTCTTTCTGCCTGAATTGTAACCTTGAGTGAAAATCTACTGTTGGTAAAGTTCCTTGAGTTTTGTCTTCCGAAATGTCTTTTCTCATTATTTTTTTCTGAAATGTGTTTAAACTGGGTACAGAATTCTAGGTTGGAAGTTACTTTCTTCTTTCTTTCTTTCCAATTTCTTCTTGGTTCTACTTGTTCTGTTGAGAGGTGATGTATAAGTTTCATAGCTGCTCTTCTAAATATAATCACTACATGGAAGGTAATTCAACAAAAAATTTCTATTATTTATTGTTATATTTTTGTAGGTTAATTCTCAGTATTTTATTATTTGCTATGTATGTGGAGTTCTACAAATTATTATTTTTTCCTTTTTAATTATTTCTTGTGCCTATTGTGATATGTATTGTCAAAATTGAATGGAGGTTGGCCTAATTGATCATTGCCGATTCCCCATTTTCTTTTTGCTGTGTGTTTATAGGAATCCAGATATACATGTGTTGGACATTTTTACTTTATTCTCATGCCTTTTATGTGGTTTTCTGTATGTTCAATCTTATTACCCCTTTATATTTTATTCTGCATATTTTCAATTATTTATCCTTCAATTTCTTAATTCCCTCTTCAGTGGTTCCTGATTTGTTAATAAGTTCATGCTTTGCCGTCTTTTAAAAAGTAATTTATATAGTATAACCTAATCTATACACAGTGGAATTTACTTGTTCTATAGTTCTATTAATTTTGACAAATATAATACATGCATTTATGTAATCACCCTTACAGATAAAATATAGAACAATTACCTCAACCCAATGCACTCTATCATGTTTCTTTCTAATAAATTTATCCTTCTCCCCAAACCCAGCTGCTGGCAACTTATCCTGTCCCTATTTCTGCAATCTATCTTTTCTTATGCCAACATCTGTGTCTACCCTTCCACAAACACTACACTGTCTTATCATTGCAGCTTTATGTAAATTTTCAAAACAGATGAAAGGAGTCCTCCAACTTTGTTATTGCTTGCCAAATTATTTTGGCTTAGTTCCTTTCTTTTTCCGCATATATTTAATAACTAACTTGTCAATATCCACGAAATTTTGGCTGGAATTTTGACCAAGAATGTGTTTATTCATAGTTTTGATTCATTGTCTTGCCTCTGAGCAAATCTATAGAATTTTTCTTGGGATGCAAGGAATTGAAGTGTAAGAAACACTTCACCCGTTGTTTCTTTCTTTCTATCATAGTACCCATCGAGGGCAGGCATTTTGTTCACATATTTATGACTGTTAGGACAAGTGATCCACAATCTTATAGCTTGTAGTAGAATAAATTATATCAATTTATTATAGGATTAATCAAATTAATTCTAGGTCAGGTACCTGATAAGTCACTAAAAGCCCATAGAATCACCAAGCACTGTTTAAATTTTTATTTTTTTCTTGCCATTTTGAAATATAAAGTTATCCATTTACAGTATAGTATGGGCAAGACGTGGTCACTGAGACCTGTAATCCCAGCACTTTGGAAGGCTGAGAGGGGAGGATCACTTGAGTCCAAGTGTTCGAGAGCAGCCTGGGTAACATCGTGAGACCCCCGCCTCTCCAAAATTAAAAAAAAAAATGCTGGTGTGGTGGTGCACAGCTGTGGTCCCAGATACTTAGGGGGCTGCAGTGGGAGGATTGCTTAAGCCTGGGAAGTCAAGACTGCAGTGAGCTGTGATCATGCCACTTTACCCCAGCCTGGGAGACAAAGACCCTATTAAAAAAATACACAAACACATACGCACACACACACACACACACACAATTTAAAAGAAGCACAAAAGGTGAAGTAAGAAAGGACAAGTAAGAAGATTTTCAACTTTGCAAAAATCACCCCAAGTTTTCTTAAATGTGAGCTTTCTTTGGCCCACTAATTATTTACAGAACATGTTCGAACTGAGGATAGACTGTGTATAAAATTAAATTTAAGAGGGTCTACTGGTTGAAATGGATCATTTACAAATTTATATAAAACAATTAGAAAACAAGAATCATAACTCTATAAAACTGATTAATTCACAGATTTTAAAACTTCTATTGCTTAAAGATATGTTTCTTTAAAGACTTATATATACATATATTTTTAGTTAAATTTCTTCCTATCTGAACCCAGGTAAACAAAGGAAAATTCAGCATATTAGAAAAAAGCATTTCACACATCAACAGAATTTTCCTCTACATATGTTAATCTTTCTTTTTCAGGTCAATGAAACTATTAACTTGTCTACAGCATTTTTCTGAATATATGTGTCTTTCTCATTTTGCTGAAGGTGAAATGGGAATTCTCAAATACTACTGTGAAGAGCAATATTGCAATACGTACCAAAAACTTGTTAAATGTTCATTTGTCTCACCAAATAATTTCAATTCTTTTGATATATCTCAATGAAGTGGTATAGATTTTGAAAAAAATAATATTAAAAACAGATTCGTAATGCTGTTAGTGGGTGCTGTAGATGTTAGTGATCAAAAAAAAGAAAGAAATCTGATGTTGCATTACAAGGGATTTTGTATGTAATTTTGCAATGACTACCTCATGGAAGAATATTTAACCATTAAGCTGATGCATAGTACCATAGAAAAATGTTGTTAACATAAAGTGACTAAAGGTAGGGTATGTACTTATATGGATAAAAGGCATACACACACACACACACGTGCATATATATATATATAAACATGACTCATATATTTAAAAAGAAAGCTATGGGCCAGGCGGAGTGGCTCATGCTGGTAATCATAGCACTATGGGAAGCTGAGGTGGGCAGATCACTTGAGGCCAGGAGTTCCAGACCAGCCTGGGCAATACGGTAAAACCCCATCTCTACTAAAAATACAAAAATTAGCTGTATGTAGTGGCACACCTGTAATCCCAGCTGCTCCAGAGGCTGAGGTTGGAAAATCGCTTGAACCTGGCAGGTGGAGTGATTGCGCCACTGTACTCCAGCCTGGGCAACAGAGTGAGACTGTCTCAAAAAAATACATACATACTAAAAATAAAAACTATGTAAAAACAATACCAGATACATGTACAAACATGTTAGTAATGAAATTTTTTGCTGCCGGGCACGGTGGCCCACGCCTGTAATCCCAGCACTTTGGGAGGCCAAGGCGGGCGGATCATGAGGTCAGGAGATCAAGACCATCCTGGTTAACACAGTGAAACCCCGTCTCTACTAAAAATACAAAAAATTAGCCAGGCGTGGTGGCAGACGCCTGTAGTCCCAACTACTGAGGAGGCTTGCATTGAAAATGCAAGGATAGACAATAAGTAAATAAATCAGCATGGCTGAGTTTTCATGAAATTTTATTTACCAAAACCAGGGACAAGCTGAATTTGGCTGTGGTTTCCCAACCCCTGGCTTAGAATATTTCTCTTATCATTAAGTTTTTTTGAGGGTAACTTTAATGTCTTAAAATAAAATAAAATGTCTTAGAATGATTATTGTTTTCAAAATATACTACAATACAGACAAAATATTTCCTTCTGCAAATTCAATATACCTGAAAGGTTAAATATTTATGCTATTTATATACAGTCAATACATTATGAGGTTACAGCTACTGTATTTTTATCCTTATTATTTTCATTATCTGCTCTAAAACCTTTAGACATGCAGAACACTTCTAAATCTTTCAAGCATAATTTCGTATCTTTAGAGTTTTAAACCAGACATGAACCTTAGCTTCCTCATGGAACAGATAACACATTTACCTTTTAATAATGCCATAGAAACATTGTTTCAACAAAGTTACAGAACTAAAACAAAGCTGTAATTCAGAGGAGAGTTGATGCCAGACGAGTTTTTTTCCCCACCAATCAAGCACAAAGCAGACCACCAACAGAAAAGAAAAGGAGACAATTAAGATAGGTTGTGTTGTAAGTTGAACAACTTGTATCCTTTTATTTCTAACTTGTTGGGCTAAGGAAAAATACTCAAGTGAGATCCGCATGCACATACCCAGAGAGATCTGTGTATTCCCCAGCCTTTAAACAGACTAAGCAAATTGAGTGCATTCAAAGTTACTTTTATAAATGTAACTGAGTATGTAATCCACCAGATTACAATGCTGAGTATCAGACACATCATAGAGTTAAAAAAGTTTTAAATAGTTAATTATTGTTATTTTTAAAATAGAGATGGGGCTCTTGCTGTGTTGTCCAGGCTGGTCTCAAACTCTTGGCCTCAAGCAAGCTTCCCTCCTTGGCCTTCTAAAGTGCTAGGATTACAGGTGTGAGCCACTGTGGGCATGTGATGGTAGAGCTTTGTAAAGATCAGTTCTCTGAGTACCTCCCCAGACATTTCCCATCCATTTTAGGTCTGTAGTGAGCTGAGGGATGACGGGGTTGAATTACAACTGGTTGAGAAACTCAGCTACAAACATCTTAACAAGAAAAAGACTCCTTTGTGGTTTTAAATTAAGACACTGCCTCTTCTACGTGTGAGTTCCATTACATAGTGCTTTGTTTTTATTTCCTAGTTGGAATCATAGCTTCCGTTTATATACCACAAATATTAGGAAGACAAGCACCGTTCCTATGTGTCATAAATCGCAGTGTTTAGGGGTCGCTCTCTGAGTGATTACATTCTTAGAAAACGCTTTAAACAAACAAACTATTTAAAATATCCTGCAAGACACATATGGTGAGGCAAGTGGACCAATCTACATGCTGTTAGTCTTTGCGTTTCTTTTGTTGGTTAACAAAACTTAAGGTTTTGCTAATGAATCATGCTATGCCCCAAATGTTGTGAAATTCATTTCCAAAATAACTGATTCTCAGGGCTTAATTTTATTGATGAATTTGTTGCTGGTTTAAGCAGAAAGCAACAAAGAAAAAGTGCATATCCACAACCAATACCCAGAGTATGTTTCTGTGTGCTGTGGTGTTCAGAATCAGTGTTCATGAATGCCCTGGGATGACACATCATTGTTAGATCAAGAAAATGGGATGATGGGGTGGGAAGCTTGACAATCGTTCAGCTGTTCCTCTATAAAAGGCTGCATTATGCATACACCTCAATTTGGTTTTAAAACAATGTTTATGGTTTCGCATCAGTGGTTCATCAGATGTTTTATTGGGGCACCCAAATACGGATATGAAGCAGTTAGTAAAGAACTATTCCTAAAAGCTATTAAGGGGCTGTAAACTGATCAGCTTTACTGCCCCCAGCTCACACAGTTGACATAAACCATGTCAGTCATTTGTCCATCAACATCCACCATAGTTTGACGACCACAATCAAGAACAATTCTTCCATTAGCTGCTGTAGGAAGGCTACCTGGACCTGTGAGCTTTCTCAGGACCTAAACTACAAAATAAATCTGCAATCGCATTCAGAGAAGAATGCATCTAAGCAGAATTAAATGTTCAACTACATGTCTATGAAGTAAATTATGCCATGTTTATAAATAAGTACATTTAGTAGTCATGAAAATATCACTGCATTTAAAAGAATACAATGGATCCTATTTTTTCTTAGTTCTTAACCATTCCTAAATAAGCATATTTGCCCTTCAAAACCACATAGGCCAGTTTAAATTAAAGGATTTGTTTACAGGCAGACAAATGATGTTCTTTAAATATTGATTATAATATTATGTTATAATAATATAGAAAGCATGTATAATTAATATTGCATACTATATACTACTTATATATATATAATTGTGTTCAAAATATTAAGAGTACATGGGTTTGTTTTATACTGATAAGCATTGAGAATACGTATATGCCTTCTCATATATAAATACGTATATATAAATTATCTCCTTAAATAGACAATTCTCAATGATTTATCTATATAATACAAACATATACTCTCAATGATTATCTAAAACAAACCCCTGTACTCTAAATATTTTGAAAGCAAATAAAATAGTTATATAAATATTCTAGATTATAGTATAGAATATTTAAATAAATATTCTATATATTTTTCAATAACTAAACAAAATATTACAAATATGCATATTGATATATATCTATATATATCTATATCTATATCTAATCTATATCTATCTATCTATACTACAACCATATAGATTTGGGGCTGAAATTTTATTGTGATAAAATAACATTCCAAAATTAGGTTCAGCATTTTTTAACTGAAGGTGGATTTCAAGTTTGCCTTTGGGTAGAGCTATTTGTTCTTTCTATTGAAGAGAATTCCCATTCAAATAAAATTGCTTTAAATTCTGCAGAAGAACTTATCTTAATCATTGATATCCGCCACCATGAAGAACAGAAGATATCAACTGGACCTACAAATTTAAAATACACAGCTTATCATGTTTTTGTAGAGGAAAGCTTTAGATTTTCACATTCTATCTCACTTCCCACCATCCCAGAGCTTGTTAACACTTCTTGTTCCAAGGTGATTTTGCCAATTATGTCAAGGCAGAACATCCAAAATGGCGCCCAGAAATGTGTTTTTATCGAGTTCCCCAAGAGACTTTCATGGATCTATCCCAAGAACAATCTTTCAGAAATAGCAGCCTAGAATATGAATTAGTAAAGTAACAAAAAGGGACAGAGTAGCCTTGAAATGACCGTAGAGGGGAAATATGGAAAAATAAGAAGCCAAGGTACAATGAGAAGGTATTATCATGGAGGTCAAGAAACAAGCCAATGTCAAGAAGGTGCTTGGGGGTAACTTTAATGTCTGAAAATAAAATAAAATTTCTTGCAATTATTATATATGTATAATCTCTTAGAACTGTATAATACATATAAAAACTCAGCTATATAATATAAAATAGAGATAATAGAATTAACAGAGTACACAGAACATAAAATATGAATTATTAGTCACATAAAATATGTACAACCCATTAATTAGAAGAGAAATTATTCAAAAGTACACTAAAATCATTTTTTTAACTAGCAGTTTTGCAATCTGCTTAAATTTTGACTTAAGTTTCTGTTATAAGCTCGGATTATAATGAGCTACAAAATTAGCTACAATTCAATTCCTACCAAGGTCAATTGGTAAATATCTAAGAATATTACAAGTGTACCTATACTTGACCCAGAAATCTTACTGCTATGAAATTATCCTACTGATAAATACACACTTTTATGAAAAATAGGCACAAGTTTATTTATAGCTGCATTTTTTAAACAGAGAATTGGATACACAGATGAATCATTTTCCATATGTATGAAGGAAATTATGTAGCTGTAAAAAAAATACGGTATTTAGGAATTACTATGTAGCATTATGACAAGATGGTCAGAATACACTGCTAAGTAAAACAACTAAAGATTAGTAAGCAGAGAACAGAATAAAACTATATGACATCTCTTGTGTAAAGGAGTGTGGAAAATGAACACTGGTGTTTGTAGTTGCTTGCAATTGCACAGAGAATTTTTTGGATGGATTCATAAGATATTAATATATGTAGCTCTACTTGTCTGAGTCAGGGTTTAAGGGGAACAGATGGCACTCTCATGTAGGGGCAATTGAGGATTGCTAGATAAAGGGACATTGTGCAAATATGTGAGGAAGGTTATAGGAAATGAGGAGGGGTAAACAGGACTAGTTATAGCAGGAAGATCTGGTACCCCGAAGGGGCCAATGAAGGGAACAGTTATCAAATTCTGAACATAGGCTGTGGCTGTCAAAAAAAACCTGAAAAGAGGAACTTTAGCATTGCATAAAGGCCCAGAAAACAGCTGCAGGGCATGGATGACTCAATTGCATGCTCTGCCCAATCTTCTGATATCCATTGGCCAAACTTAAGCAGAAATCAGAGGGTTGGGGAAGCTTTTTCAAGGTGGGCCAGGCTCCAGATAGAGAAGAATGAAGAGTCAATGTCCAGGAACCAGGCTGGGCGTGGTGGCTCACGCCTGTAATCCCAGCACTTTGGGAGGCCAATGCAGGAGGATCACTTGAGGTCAGGAGTTCAAGACCAGTCTGGCCAACATGGTGAAACCCCATCTCTACTAAAAATACAAAAATTAGCTGGGCGTGGTGGTGTGTGCCTGTAGTCCCAACTACTTGGGAGGCTGAGGCGGGAGAATCTCTTGAACCCAGGAAGTGGATTTTGCAGTGAGCAGAGATCACACCGCTGCACTCCGGCCTGGGTGACAAAGCAAGACTCTCTCAAAAAAAAAAAAAAAAAACAAGGAGTTAATCTCCAGAAACCAGCAGACAGTGCAGCCTGGTGCTGGTTCACGGCACAGGATACAGGATATGGTTTGAGAAGTAGGAGATTTTTTTCACTGCAAAACACTTCAATATCTCTTCATTTTTTGAAGCGTTGGCTGTATCTCTAACTCAGGAATAATTTGTGATGCCTCTAAGAATTTTTGTTTGACAGATTTTGTTTTCACTGTTCTTTTATCCAATGTTTACAACAAGTTTTTCTGAAACTTAATACGATTCTCGTGGAAAATACTTTCCCCTGAAGCCATACTAACATGTTGACAGGTTGGACATTTCTGAAGAGCACTTGTCATTCTCCTAACCTGTGTTGTCCAAGCCAATGCTGTCTTCAAACGGATTTGTTATCTTGAAAATGTGCAAAATGTCCCTCAGGAAACTACCTTGAAAATCACTTAAAAAAATATATTCTTCTTTTCACAAATTCTTATTCAATATGCAATGTAAAAGTTTTATTCTGTTCTACTAGTAGCCAAGGTGTGATAAAAATTGTATTTACGCTGCCCGATGCAGTGGCTCACACCTGTAATCCCAGCACCTCAGGAGGCTGAGGCTGAAGGACTGCTTGAGTCCAGGAGTTCGAGACCAGCCTGGACAACGTGGCAAAACCCTGTCTCTATAAAAAATACAAACATTAGCCAAGTGTGGTGGCGCATAATTGTAGTCCCAGCTACTCGGGAGGCTGAGGCGGGGGGATTGCTTGAGCTGAGGAGGCAGAGGCTGCAGTGAGACAAGACTGCACCACTGCACTCCAGCCTGGGTGACAGAGTGAAACCTTGTCTAAAAAAAAAAAAAGTATGTATTACCCACAGCTGTTACAATAGCTGCTATGGTAATAATGATTTTTAAAAATTAAACTTTAGTAGTTCATAACAGACCACAAAATTGTTAATTCCCTGGACCATAAATAAATGTCATCATTCATCTTAAATAATGCTTGGATTTGAGTAGAACACTATCTTGCTAGGTTGACCCTAATGTCGAAACATCAGTAGTAAAGAAGCACTAGAGAAAATTTTCTTCCAGGTAAAAATACTACACATGAAGGCTTTTTTAAAAACACTTTTAAGATGGGTATGCTGTGATAAATTAAGCATTCCAAAACCAAGCATTTAATAAAAAATGGTTTAGTGTAGACAGTCAATATCCAAAGTGCCCCTGCCCCCGGACATATTTCACTCCATCCCATAGAATATTTGACCAATTCAGAACCTGAAATAAATATTAAAGCTTTAGATTCTATTCACTAAGCCAGAGTAGTATAGAACATAATTTTGCATGATTTCATTCAACAGTGATTTACTGGGAATGGCCACATATTGAGGAAGCAAAGACGAATGAGAAAAATGTCCATTTTCTGCTGCTAGTATCTAAGTGCAATAGACATAAAAATGTGTGACAGCATGATCTAGAATACTTCCTTTCCTCCATGTTCTGAGTAGATGTTACTATAAATACCTAATTCTACAAAATGGACCCATTTATGATATAGAGCTGAAAGCCAATCTCTTTCTAGAGTGCTTTATTTCGCTTTGTGGTAATCATTCAAATTATTCAATTGTGAGACTTGGCTGGGTCTAAATGTTACCACCTAATATACAATCACATCGACAAATTGCTTTTCACTCTTTTATGGGCAATGCTCTGAAAATTATAAATATTGATTCCCACCTGAAGTATTTACACAGAATCACTGAAAGGGAAAAATAAAATGATTCTTGACAAATATTATGCTATGTTTCCTCAGTCAGGTTTATTTGAGCACAATGGGTCACGTCTTCGCAATCATGATTCACCACTTGCCATATTTTAAAAAATCAATCAAATACATGTAATTTAATCAGGTATGGGTTTGTAAACAGTTACAAAAAGACAAAAGAGGGAAGTATATAAATCAATGCATTAAAAGCTGTCTTCACACAGCATATTTCACGACAACTCAGCCTATGAGATCATCTATTTTTTCCAGGACAAGTGAAAATTTCTATAAAATGCTCAACAGCCAAAGGCCGAGGAAAGCCCAATGGCTTAATTCCAAAGCTTGTATGTTTTTCCAAGTAATCACAGTGCTTTGTCTCTTCTATAGCCCTATTTCCCGTGTATTCTTTCATAGAAAATGCTCTAGTATTTGGTGTAAAGCATTTTTTTCTACATCAATATCATAAGGACATTATCCAACGTTTCATTCTGAATTTTTGAAGCATTTGCTTTTCACATCAAGGTTTTAAGTTCACCTGAAGTTCAATTAATTGGTGCATCATGGAGATTTCTATTTGTCTTTCTCTCCTGTATTGACAACTGTGACAATATTGCTATTTGATACCACAATATCTATTCTTTTCCATCCATATATGTTTGCATATACATAGGTCTTTGATTTGTTCAGGATGATCGACACTTATAGTATGATATACACTCCTCTGCAAACTCTCTTAACACCTAGCTATAGCTATGAGATGCATTTCCAAAAAAACGCAATGAAGGCTCAAGTCAGCTGGAATAAAATTACTTCATTCCTACAAGAAGAATCTTTCAGATGTGTGACCTGCTCCCCTCTTTCGTCCTAGCTGTAGTGCGTATATTATTTATACAGAGCTTCTTGGAGCTATAACCCTGCAATCCTGGGTTTCACAAAAATGAAGAAGAAAACTGCAAAATTTTTGGTACAGAATGACTTTCTTGAGCACTTCATTTTCCATACCTTAACGCTTATTATTATATAACAAAATAAAGTGCCATTTGATTAAGCAATTGATATGGATAGCTGTCAAACTATAGTAGCCAAGAGCAATTGTTACAAAACTTGTCATTTTATCATTCTTTATTTTGTATGTGAGATGTTCTTGTGACAGCTGCTTATAATGGAAACTTCGTAATGTGAAAATTGCGATGTTCCATCTATCTGCATCTAAGCTCTGTAGTTTACAGAGATTTATTTTATTCGCCCTGCCTAGATTCCACAGTGACCACTATATAAGTCTTGGCATCTAAGGAGAAAAGCCATAACAACTATTCTGCATTGTATATCAAAATGTTCTTGGACACCCTTGGCTTGGTATATTTCCATACACATTTTGGGGAGAAGTTTGTCAGTTCAAGAAAATATAGTTAAAATATGTTAGAATTTTAAAACCAATTGAGTGGAAATTTTTCATCTTCTAAACTCATTTGGGGGGAAATTTACATGTTTACACTTTTGATCCTAACCTGTATCAAATACTGACATACCTCAGTTTATTTTGATTTTCTGTTACGTTGCTCTTTAAACTTTTGTTCTTTTGCATATAAAGTTCTTGCTCATTTTTAATCCCATTTTTCACGAAGAACTTACAGATTTAGTGCAATTGCAGTTGTGATTTCCAAATAAATAATAGTTACATTTGTATTTGATAGTCGCTGGTGTAAATTAATGCCACTAATAGGTGTGCACTGATCTTACACTGAGCATACTTTATAAAAATTATCATGTTATTTTATTCATGAATGTATCTGTGTAAAAGTTATATCATCTGCACCATCTGCCAATAATAACTGTTTCTTTCTTTTTCTATTCTGTACCGATAGAACTTCCAATTTAGTATTAATTAAAATTGTCATAGTGGAGACATTTGTCTTGTTATGGATTTAAAGGGAATGTTTCTCATATTTCACCATTAATACCAATATTTCCTTTAATATTGTGTTGCATCTGTTTTATCAAGAGAGTTCCTTTATCTTTCAGATTTTATAGGCTCATCGTGTAGCATGATGTCACAATGTATCAACTAATTTCCTATATCTCTTGAAAAAAGTCAGGCCCCTGTATTTTAATCTGTTAAAAGGATACATTGATTCTGCTGATTTTTGCAATGTTCTATCATGTTTGCAAGTTTGTTTCATTGGTGTTATTGCCATTATTACCTGACTTAATTTGCTCAACTTTGCAGCATGTTTGTTTCTGTGCCAATAAGGAGAATCAGTCTGCGTGTTTTCCCTCACTGGCACTCGTGTTTTGGATTTGATAGGATGTTGGCTTTATGGATGCAAGGCTCCTGCAAGTCCCTGGACTTGGCCATGGTGAGATTAGCAGATGTGATACAACAGAGATGTGAAACGGCTCTGCTCATTTGGGGCTAATTTGCTGGTCTGCCTTTGGCTAAGCCATTTGGAAATCCTGGGCAAGACTGATTGAAAATAAAAGATAAGAGAAACAACTGAGTTGCCCCAAGCCTCCCAGCCAAGACTATAGTTGCTGAATGATTGAAAGCTGATTCCCAGATGGGTGAGAAAGCCCAGGCAGGGTGGAGGGCCACCTACAATGAGAACAACTCGCAGTACTGTGGTCAGCCACTGGATGTTCTGGGACTTTAAAACCCCCCAAAATCTAACTGAACCAGGAACTCTCCTGTGGTAAATGATATTTTCTACAAGACTGTTTGTTTTATAAAAATTTTCAAATTGATTGTCCCTATCCTAATGTTCTTTACATTTTTATATGTTATATCAATTTGAGGTAAGAGCCTTGTAACATATTCTCAGAAACACTTATTCACTTACTTGTGTTTTCTGTCTTTATTCTGGAGAAAAAAAAAGAATGACTCCAGTGGCTCACACCTGTAATCCCCAGCACTTTGGGAGGCTGAGGCAGGAGGATCGTTTGAGGTCAGGAGTTGGAGATTAGTGGCGGGAAATATAGCAAGACTGTCACAATAAAACAAAAAAAATACGTTTGTCCTTAAAAGTCACTGAAGAATTTATAACATATTTGTTTGCCTATTTTTATATAGTATTATTTAATATAATTTTAATATTATATATCAATTATGAATCTTTATGTTGAGAAGAAGAAAACAAGGAATTTGTCATAAAGATATCAAAAAATGGATACTGTTTTAAGAAGACTATATTTTAAACAAAGTATAAAAGAAATAACAGTAAGTTTAAAATTGTTTTTCAAAATGATTACTTTAACAAACTGAAAACCTATTTTGACAAAAATGTTTGGGTTAAAAAATAACTTTAAAAAAACTAGAATTAGAAAAAAAAATTCTCCCTACTCTTCTCTCAACTCTTGTTTATTACTGGAACATGATAAAATTAGTAGTTAACATGCAATATACTCTTTTCCTTTACCAAGAATGACAAAAGAGAAAAGAAAAATGAAAGGAAGAAATAATAAAGGAAGAAAGATGGAAAGATGAAAAAAAGAAAGAAGTTGAATTACATATAATAAAATTCAAACAAACGTCAGGCCTGCTGATAAAACGTTCATATTTGCCAGTGGGAAAATCCTTATTTTCACAATGTTTTCAGCAGGATATATCAGCAGAATATACTAGAATTACTCAGATAAATTAACTTTGAATCTATGGATTTGTGGGACAGTGCTCCCTGGAAAATATCCCTTAAGCCACAGAATTTAGACAGCATAAAATAAAGATGTTTGTTTCAGGACCAAAACAGTCAACTTTTTTTTTTTTTTTTTTTTTTTTTTTAATCATTTCTAGGCATTATATAGTTAAACTTTGGACAAAGTGGGTTCCAAGCAGCTAAACAGAGACCTAAGCAGAGATGTTGGTTTTCTAATACACATTGATACTTTCTGTGCATGTGCTTTTATCATAGGAATAATCATTAAAATTTTATGCTGGGGAAGATCTCCAATTTTAAGATAGACAGACACAGACAGACAGACAGACAGGCAGGCAAGCAGACAGATGAATAGATGGGGTGGATAGATTAGACGGATGGATAGGTAAGTAGGTAGATATACAGACAGACAGATAGATAAGTGATTTCTACTGTAAGTTGTTTAACAAATGAGCTATGTAGAATTTTCCTAATATTTAAACATAAGTGGTTTGTAGATCTTTTTTATTCATATCTAACTCCATTACTTCACCATCAGAGGAAATGGCATATTTGACCATTCTTTATGTTTTTGTTTGTTTGCTTGTTTTTTTGTTTTTGAGATTTCCTTCAGAATCGGAGTTAATAGATTTAGCAAATAAAAATACAAGATGCCTAAGTAAATTTGAATTTCAGTTAAGCAGCAAATAGTTTCTTAGTATAAGTATACCTAATGCAATATTCTGGCATAGGTTTACTATAATTCGTTTGTTAGTTTAAATTCAAATTAAACTGAGTGTACTGTCTTTTAACTGGCAACCTTATTCAGAACAAACCAAAAAGTTGATTTTGAGAAATGTTCTATGAATGCTTAAGAAAAGCAAATAATATTCTTACAGCTGAATTCAGGTTTGTAAACAGTTCTACAAGACCATAGCAGCACATCGATGACAATAGTTAGCATAATTTATATCTTCTTGATTTTTACCAATTTTTGTCAACTTTACCCATTTCTTGAAGAGACGGAAGAAAGTCTTTCATCACAATTGTTAAATTGCCAGGTTGCGATTCAATATTTTTGCTTAATTTAACTTGTTAAGTTAGGACGGACAAGTCCAGAATTGACGTCTTTTCTTGTTGAATCATTTTGTTAAATGTTTTTTCTCTTCCTTGTTTTGTCCATCAAATAAATAAGCTCATCTTATTTTTTAATTACCCAGGTTCAGAGTGTTAAATTATAAAACATTTTGTGGAGAGAATAGAAGTATGCTGTTTATTAGTTGTTGATGTCGGACCTTGCAAGATATTATTCAAAATTTCCCACGATTCCGACCCCTTAGTTCATTCACCTCTTGCTGTTTCTTCAGGCTTTATGTCGCTACCTCTATTTCATTGTTCACATGTCAGAATTTCATGGTCTTTCTATTCAGTTAAGTGTCGTGTCCACAATCAACGTACTTTTAAAATATGCGTGTAGTTTAAATAAGATGTTGAGCTACACATATAAAATATAAATGAGACATAATCCCAGATACATGCCTGACACACACAGCATTGCTTTATATCTTCATCATGGAGTTATAGGAATAAAGTGTTCATAACACATTTACATTTCTTTTTAACATTTCAATAAATTTGGCTCTTGATCAAAATATACATCATCTCCCTTTTTTTCCACCTATTTTATGACTCCTGAAATTGTCAGAATGGTAAGCATGTGTTAAATGTTATATAAATCCTCCATTAAGAACCTAAAATTTCTGTAGATACTGTCTCTCTTCACTTTATAATTTGTATGTGCCCTATTTGACATTTTCATAACGAGTTTCCTACTCATACACATAATCAAGGTTGAGGGAAGCTCTCATATCCCACACCATGCCCCCTTTATTTTTGTCTTTAAACCCATACATCCTGACTACCTGGATACCCATTTTAGATACATAAAGCTTCACAAAAGTGCTGTATTAACTAGAAATTAAAAAAAAAAACATGCAAGGTATTTCAAACTGAGGATTTTAATATAGAGTCTTGGTTTAAAAAATCAATGTTAGGTTGGGCACAGTGGATAAAGCCCGTAATCCCAGCATTTTGGAAGGCTCAGGCAGGAGGATCACTTGAGCCCAGGAGTTCGACACCAGCCTGGGCAACATAGCTAGACCTTGTCTCTACAAACAATAAAAAATTGGTTGGGCATAGTGATTTGTGCCTGTGGTCCCAGCTACTCAGGAGGCTGAGGTGGGAGGATCACTTGAACATGGGAGGTCAAGTCTGCCATGAGCCATGATCACACCACTGCACTCTAGTCTGGGCAGCAGAGTGAGACTCTGTCTCAAAAAATAAAAATTAAAATTAATGTTAGAAATGCCAGGGAAGGCCGGGCATGGTGGCTTGCGTCTGTAATCCCAGCACTTTTGGAGGCCCAGGTGGGTGGTTCACAAGGTCAGGAGTTCGAGAGCAGCCTGGCTAACATGGTGAAACCCCGTCTCTACTAAAAATACAAGAATTAGCCAGGCATGGTGGCACACGCCTGTAGTCCCAGCTACTCAGGAGACCGAGGAAGGAGAATCGCTTGAATCCGGGGGATGGAGGTTGCAGCAAGCCGAGTTCATGCAACTGCACTCCAGCCTGGGCGACAGAACAAGACTCCATCTCAAAAAAACAAAAACAAATACAAAACAAAACAAAAACCAGGGAAAACAGAAAAGGGAAACGTTGTGAGGAAGGTGATGAAATCTTCCAAATAAGGAAGCTTCTATCAACTCTGGGCTGAATTCCCAAGCTCTAGCCTTGCTTCTGCAATGACGAAAATGTCTGATCAGTGGCTTCTGGAATTGCTAATGAGGTTTTGCAATGACCAGGCAAGCATTTCCCTGGGCTGCTACAGAGTCCACAATTGCCTGCCCAAATTCACACTCCAGCTACTACAAAAGACTGCCAACCACGGATATGACAGCACTCCCGTACAATAATCTCTCTTTCTCCTGTTTTCTGATTCCACTGCCATTGAGACAGAATCTGTCAGGAAGACAGCTCGCAAAGACACCTGGGAAATGTAGTTTGCTGACTTCTAGCCCCAGTGTTACAGAAGGGAGTTTAGAAAAGTTGGCCTGAGCAGGGACAAAACCAGATAACTGAATAACCAGAACTGGCTATTAGATATATATCTCATGTACACATTAAAAGATGAAAACATATGTGATGACAATTCATGCTAATTATGTCATTGGAGGACCCTTTGCCATTACACAAAAATAAACAATCACCATTTCCTGATCCAATTTGGTTCAAGGAAGTCTTCATTTTCTTATACTTGGTTGTGCAAGTAGACTCCTGGAACATCACACTAAATATTCACTTTCTTCCTGTAACCTTTGTTACTCTTCCAGGGATGATATAGTGGCAATACATTTGCACTGAAAACTTGGCAATTTCCAAGAAACACATTCATCCAAAACTCGGCAGAATTATTTGCAAAACTAACACATAAGATACTATTTTGTTTTTATCAGTTATTCTTTATCTGTGTTCTATTGTTTTTCAGATTTTTGCATGAAGAGGGGCAGGAGGCTGGGAGGCATAGCCAGGCAAGCTAAGTTTCCACTTTGTTCTCTGGATATTAAAATAACATAATTATCAGAGAATGCTTTGAATGAGAATTTCATAACCTTATGGCTCTTTTCCTTAACTGCAGTTATCTTTTACTTGTATTTTTTCATGTGACTTTAATGAGCAGAAACTTTGAATTCAAGAGGCAATTCTGAAAAAATCAATACACTTGGCCATCACTCAAAAATTTTAGTGACATAACCTGAATCTGATTATATCTTCATATTAATAAGTTTGCAATTTGTTTTCTAATTAAAAAATAATAGAACAGAGGAATAAATTTATATTCCTAATTGGAAAGGTCATTGCATGTTTTAGCACAGATGGAATTATAATTATTTTTGAAATTACTGTAACAATGAATTTTCTCCTCAAAAGTCTAATTACTTTTAAAAAATCAAAATAGCTAAGTGGAGTTTCTGTCATGTGGTTTACATTTCCCTTTACAGTGACAATTTAGACTTGTTCCTGATGATTTTGGAGAGCTCAGGGAGCGGCATTTCTGGTGTGCCTCTTTCCTACATTTACATACATTTTCATTTAGTTTTCAACTTATCCAATTGTCTTTTCATTTATGTTTTTATTATGCACTGTAGCATGTACCTATTAGAATGAAGATGTTAAACTGTGCACACTACAAGAAAATTACAAGAAAATATATATAAGTAACATTTCCCTTCAATGGATGGATGCAGCTGTTGAGAGCATTCTACTCATTGATCTTGACCATGGCTTTACTGAGTTGAATCCTTACCAATGTTCCCAGGAGGCATGATTCCTACACAGGACAATGTTCTAGCGATAGTACTCTTATTTCTGAAACTGTATGCTCTCATTACTTTACATATCAATTAAACTTTATTTGGACACCTGGCATTTTAGATTTGATCTTGTTGGATGCTCAAGATCATCCAACAGGATGATCGAATATTTTCATGTGTGTGTCCCAATAAATAGTCCTGAGCTTTGCTCTGGGGTTCAATTAGGTACATTGAAAACAGTTTGGTCCTTTTTGAGCAATGCATATTAGGTGGTAGCAGAGCAGCACTTAATCTAGGCAAAACCATCCACTACTAAAGACGCTAGACCTTTCTGTGTACTTCACCCAATCCCATTGACTTGTGAACTGTTAAACTAGTCTAGCTGGCGAGGACTGCCACTATTCCTAGATGTGGCTAAGCACAAACAACTCCCTGCTCTCACTCATTCAGGTGGTTCTTTCCTGCCCTCAGGGAGTTTCCCAGTACACTCTTCTGCTGAATAATGGGGGGGGACCCATGGTACGTCTCTAGATTTCCTTCTCTTCTTCAAGGCTCTCTCCTGCAAAGGATATCCATATTTTTCTTTGATTCTGAATCTATGATTCTCTGATTCTGAGCTTCGTCTCCCCGATTCATGGAGTTTCACTGGGCTTCTTCTGAAATTCACTTCCATATGCAGTAGCCTGGAAACTCTCTCCTGATTGTGAGCTTGGGGCAACTGTGGGGTTCAACTCCTTGTTTTGCCCATCTTTCTTTTTTAGATTTTATTATTATTTTTTATTATTATACTTTAAGTTTTAGGGTACATGTGCACAATGTGCAGGTTTATTACATGTGTATACATGTGCCGTGTTGGTGTGCTGCACCCATTAACTCGTTCTTTAGCATTAGGTGTATCTCCTAATGCTATCCCTCCCCGCTTCCCCCACCCCACAACAGTCCCCGGTGTGTGATGTTCCCCTTCCTGTGTCCATGTTTTGCCCAACTTTCATTGCCTTTTGCTCACTGTCTTGACAACTGTTGGGTTTTTTTTTATATTTTGAACACATATATATATAAACATATTATATATATAATATATATATATAATATATATAAAACAGGTTATTAAAACTTTTATTCCAAATCAATCTATTGGGTTTTCCTGTTACTTCTGTCTAGCATGTTCATACCATAGAAGTAGAATTTGTAAGATATAAGTGGAAAGTAATTTTTGTCATTGCCTTAATCATGTGTTTCAATTCTTCTTCAACCCTATTCAACAGACAGTTTTTCTCAGATAATGAAATCTCCTCCCCTTATTGAAATCTCAAGGGTTGTTAATCTGATTTCAAAATAACACAAATGTCCAGGTTCACATAATATTCAACTCTGGGAGTCTATTCATTTTTATGCTAAAGTCATAAAATATAATTTGCAGTATTTATTTTTAATAGAGGAAGGTTCCCCACAGAAGCAAAAGTACCTCCATCCATATAAGTTGTAATGTATCTGGTGTCTACCCTTAATCTCTACGCTTCTACCCTTCTTTAAGTATTCTTCACCATGGCAATCATTTCTTTTTTCTTCATTTGGTTAATTTTCTTATGCATTATAATTCTCTTATTAGAGTAAATTGGGAGAAAAGTGCTGTATATTTCTACTGTTTATACTTTGAGTAGAATAAAGGCTGGCATCATACCGTGAGTCTTTAAAATATACTTGAGTGAATTGTGTTGGAATGTCTGTGTTGTTCACTAATCAAGATTTAGCTGCACATGTATATACGAGGAGAACACTAGCTACCATGTGAATTTTAAATGGATAATGAGCTCATATAAATTATGCAATTCTATTTTAGTGCACAAAATTATCCTGTATTTTGATTTGATTTAAGATAAATATAGCAAAATTCTATGAAGATGGGGAGACATTTCCCAATTATTTTAGTTAGAAATATTATCATAGCATGATGTTGATTACTAAGTAAAGCATGAGTAAATTCCATTTTACCTGTCTTAAGTATAGCTATGATGAATTAGTAAGAGTTGACACCACTTCTGATAAGTCTATTATAATGTCTCCAATGTAAACATAGTATCTCCCAACATCATATGACTAACTCTAGTCATAAATCAAAACTCTACTCACAATCACTCAAATTATTTGATCAGTATATCAAAATATCCCACTGATATAACAATCTTTATTCATGATTGCAAAACAGTTTCACTGTTAATTAAAGAGAAGCAGTTGACATAATTGATTTATATTTAAAAATCAGAATGATTTATAGCTTGCTCTGAAATTTATATTTGGAGCAGAAATACATTTAACTCAAATTTTAATTTGTGCATTCAAAGTAGTAGAAATAATACTTTTTTTGAAATACATGAGACTAACATGATTCTAGCTCGTAGCAAAATCCTAAATACTACTTATATTTGTGAAGTCGATACAGAATTTTAATAATTTTGATTTTTCTCTAGCAATAATAAATATCTCTGGTTGTGATATTTTAATATGTGATTTAGAGAATTTACAAATTAAGTACCCATTGTGTTCAGTATAAATGCACTTACAGCATGCTTCATAGAAATGCATTGTATGCCAATGCTTTATAAATCCCCTTTGCATGGTAATAGGTTTATGACTGGAGCACCTTCTGTCATTTCACTACAAGCACCTTTAAATAGAACAGCAAATCAGTGAGTTTAATGTTGTACACCAAAAATAAAGTTCTAAGCTCCCCAACTAATTGAATGGTCCCTGCTCTTGGCCAAGGGCATTCCAAAGTAAACCTAAAAAATATAGTTCACACCGTGATGGAAATGGGTGGTCGGACATACCTCATTATACACTTCTCCTTTTGGAATTCAGGCACAGCTGGCCAGCGTTCACATTAAAACAGAGACCTTAAGACTGATAAAACAGACTCTTTGTAACTTGTAATGTGGCTCTGGTCTCTATCCCCAATTTCTAAGCTTCTACTATACTCCACCATGTGTGATGCTTAATATTGAGTGTCAACTTGATTGGATTGAAGGATGCAAAGTATTATTCCTGGGTGTGTCTGTGAAGGTGTTGTCAAAGGAGATGAACATTTGAGTCAGTGGCCTGGGAAAGGCAGACCCACCCTCAATCTGGTGGGCACCATCTAATCATGTGCCAGTGTGGATAGAATAAAAGCAGGCAGAAGAATGTGGAAGGACTAGGCTGGCTGAGTCTTTTGGCCTCCATCTTTCTCCTGTGCTGGATGCTTCCTGACCTTGAACATTGGACTCCAAGTTCTTCAGCTTTTGGACGCTTGGACCTATACCAGTGCTTTACCAGGGTCATTGACCACAGACTGAAGGCTGTACTGTTGGCTTCCGTACTTTTGGCTTCTGTACTTTTGAGGTTTTGGGACTCGGACTGGCTTCCTTGCTCCTCAGCTTGCAGATGACCTATTGTGGGAATTCACCTTGTGATCATGTGAGTCAATACTCCTTAATAAGCTCTCTTTCGTATATACATCTATCTTATTAGTCCTGTCCCTTTAGAAAACCCTGACTAATACACCATAGCAATCATTTTTTTCTTCACTTGGCTAATTTACAGGTGATATAGTAAGATACATCACCTGACAGATATTGGACACTAAAATAAATAAAAGTATTTTACCCCAAAATATTTTTCATGTATTTTAAAATGGCCCTGCAAAGCTGTCTCTTGTGGAGAAAATTTACATTCTGTAGAGAATGCCTTTCCCTTTCCAGATGTCTTCCTGATCCGGGAGAGTTTAACTAAGTGTATGCCACCTTTTAAAGTCTGATAAGAAATATTTACCATCTATTCTCTCTGAAGCCTGCTACTAGGAGGCTTCATCTGCATAATAAGAACCTTGATCTCCACAACCCCTTATCTTAACCCAGACACTCCTTTCTATTGATTCCAGGTCTTTAGATAATATCTCTTTCAACCAATTGAGAATCAGAAAATTTTGAAATCTCCCTATGATGTGGAGACCTCCCATCACCAATTTGAGATGAAACCAATATACATCTTACATGTATGGATTGATGTCTGTGTGTAACTTCTATCCCCTTAAAATGTATGGAATCAAGCTGTAACCCAACCACCCTGGGCACATGTGCTCAGGACCTCCTGAGGCTCTGTCCTGGGCATGTCCTTAACTTTGGCAAAATAAACTCCTTTTCGGTTTTACAATGTGAAGGTGATACTGCCTTGTGTGGCTTACTAAGAGTACCTTGCTAAGGCAATATGTAAATTTTTAAAAAGTTAGCAGATCTGCAAATCACTGTGTCCTTATGAGAGATTACATGTTAGAAACTGCAAATTATGTTCAATTCAGGTTTTCATAAAAAATACCATTAACTGATAGCGGAGGGGGGGTGTATCTTTTACAGCTATCAGGTGTAGGTGCCAAATCTCTCCTGGCAGTATCCAATTTTCAGGGAATTTACAGCTGTTCACTTGACATCCTCTGCAGTTCATTAAAGTCTCATGATGTCTGCTTTACCTCATTCTAATGTCTCTGCTATTCAGAATTTATTAAGAAGAAATATATGCAGTGGTGCAATCATGGCTCAGTGTAGCCTCGACAGATATCCTGGGATCAAGCAATCCTCCAGCCTCAGCCTCTCAAGTAGGCATGTACCACCACACCCAGCTAATTTTAATATTTTTTGTAGAGATGGGGTTTTGCCATGTTGCCCAGACTGGTCTCAAACTGCTGGGCTCAAGTAATCTGCCTGCCTCAGCCTCCTAAAGTGTTAGGATTACAGGGATGAGCCACCATACCTGGCCAAACAGTATTTTAAAATCGAACCCCTTCAACATATTCATCAATGTCTGAATCATGGTATGTAGTGTTTTTTTATCCTATCCCTTTGGATAAACTTTGATGTTCTTGAATAAACGCTGATGTCCTACTCACTTCTTGTACTTCCTATTTCAAACCACAGGCTTGGGCATTTGTAAGTATTTAAATATGTCTAAGTTTTAAAAATATGGATCAACAAAATACCAACTTTTGAAACAAACGGTTAAATGTTTACAAGAAATATAAAATGAGTAACTATAGTATAGCTTATATGAAATTATTTTAGTGCTGTAGCATGAAGTTTGATTCTAAAAATACTCATTTTTCTGGAACAAACACAAACTCTAAAAAACAGAGGGTTTATTTTTTGCCTAAGATTAAGAGTTATATTTGGTTCTTTCCCTGGTTTTGAACAGAAGCCAATTTTGAAGTAAGCAAAAGGAAAAGATAAGTAGGTTTGTAATACAGCAAACATGTGTATGAGCAAATAAAAAGGAAAACTGTTCCTAGTTATTTTACATCTATAGAATATTTGTGAAAGAAGTTTGTATGAAAGATTATAAAATTATTAAATGCAAATATGATATATTTACTAAGCTTAAATTATCATACTAGAATATAACAGTAAAAGACAGTCAAGGTCTTCATTGCTTACAAATTAAGCAACATTTTCCTAAATATTCATTGGATCAAAGTGCTTACAATAAACTCCTCTGAGTGTTAGAATACAGAGATGCATAATTCACACTGAATGCTAAAATACACGGTCACATCTGCACTAAAATGAGATTATGCATATGCAAATGTTATGAATGATATTTTATTAAAGACAATTTTTGAACATGAGGAATGATATAGTCACTTTAGAAATTATAAAATAAGGTTGTGGGAAAGCAGTATTGCTTCAGGTAAGAATGACAAAACATTGTATAGAAAATAAGAAATAGTAGCAATTATGTATAAGTACAAATGCTGGTTCTTTGAAAAAAATCAGGGAATTCACATCATAATACAGACTGAGGAATAAGGAGAAAGTGGACAAAGTAGTAAGGTGTTAGAAATAAAAAGACAAAAGAAGCACAAATAAAGAAGAGTTTTGACACAATGTAGAAGGAGGATTATAACTACCAATTAACGCAAACGATTTTCAATACTTTTTATTGATTTTCATTGCAAAGTGTTTCACAACTAGAGTATTAAAGCTGAATTACGCATGATTCCTTTACTCTACAAGTACACAAAACCAGATAATTTTAATTCTATTTAAAGAGAGTTCCCTGATCCATTTAATTAAATCATTATAAATTACTACCAAACCCCAATCAAGATAACAATAAAAGAACTACAGATAAATAACTAATACATATTTCTGAATATATTTTAATAAATCACAATCAACAATATGCTGATAAAGCAGTACAATATTGTCCAGATAGAGGGTATTGCTGGAAATCATGTGCTTCATTTAAATAAATGATTCTATCAACACAATTGTGGAGAAGAACAACACATGATTATAATGTTAGAAACTGGCTGGGCACAGTGGCTCATACCTGTAATCTGAACACTTTGGTGGTTCGAGGTAGACCAATCACTTAAGCCCAGGAGTTCGAGACCAGCCTGGGCAATGTAGGAAAACTCTGTCTCTGCCCAAAATACAAAAATTAGCTGGGCATGGTGACATGCACCTGTAGTACCAAGTAGTCCTGTAGTCCGTCCCAGTAGCTGGCTCAGCTACTCTGGAGGAGAGGCAAGAGGATCACTGGCGTCCATAAGGTCGAAGCTGCAGTGAGCCATGATCGTGCCAATACACTCCAGCCTGGGTGACACAGCCACATTCTGCCTCAAAAAAAAAAAAAAAAAAAAAAAAAAAACTAATAAAGCAACTGATAAAATTGAAGATGAAATGTTAAAACTCTCTGTAAAGTTGGAACACCTCCCAGGTTCAAGTGATTCTCCTGCCTCAGCCTCCCGCGTAGCTGGGATTACAGGCATGTGCCGCCACACCTGGCTAATTTTTGTATTTTTAGTAGAGACAGGGTTTCACCATGCTGGCCAGGCTTGTCTTGAACTCCTATCCTCCTTGATCTGCCCATCTTGGCCTCCCAAAGTTCTGGGATTACAGGCATGCGCCATCATGCCAGGCCACTCAGGCCAGGTCTTTATGGGATGGGAATGAATTATTCAACCAGATCCAGTTAGAGGTGTGGCCGGAGAAAAGCTAATTCATCTATGCGCCTATAACACTCAGGCTTCTCGTAAACTGGCCAATTTATCTGTGTCTACATATTATGTTCCTTAAAAAAAATTTCTCTTTTAGGTACAAATAGAGTTACTGAAGCTCAATAATTTGGATTCATGACAATTATAAAATGTCGTGTGTTTAGGCACAGAGCTTCTTTCACATTCGACCAATGGCAAAACTAAGCACAATTTGGAATGCTTGTTGAACACAAAAGGCTTAATGAAGTGTCCAAGCCATTTACTTCCTTAAAGGGACTCCCTTTCCAGGATTCCAAAATATCAGATGTAGTTGCAACCCAGTGTGGCATTCTTTAATATTTAAATTGGACTAATCAGTATACACGTTTAACTTTTCTATACATGCACATGAATGAAAGCCTATCTAGATTTTTATGGTATGTGATCGAAAGAGATAAATTTATTACACAGCAATAGATGTTGCATTACTTTTGAAATCTTTGCTTACAAAAACGAGCAATAGGGAAAACACTCCTTATTCAATAAGTGGTGCTGGCATAACTGGCTAGCCGTATGCAGAAGATTGAAGCTGGACCCCTTCGTTACACCATACACAAAAATCAACTCAAGATGGATTAAACACTTATATGTAAAACCCAAAACTATAAAAACCCTGGAAGAAACAACAGACACTGGGATCTACCTGAAGGGGGCAGGTAGGAGGAGGGAGAGGAGCAGAAAAGATAACTATTGGGTACTGAGCTTAATACCCAGGTGATGTAATAATCTGTACAACAAACCCCCATGACATGTGTATATCTATGTAACAAACCTTCACGTATACCCCCAAACCTAAAATAAAATTTTTTTAAAGAGATTTTGAATGTATCCTTGGATACTTCCATACAGAACATCTGCCAATGGTTGTGCATGTAACTAACATGACACACCTTATTGTTAAATGTTTTAGAATTTCAATATAATGGAAATAAAGAGAAACTCTCTAAATTGCAAAATGGGTGGGTATTTATTTTTTGTTCATGAATTCACATGGTTATCAGAGGAAAGATTCTAAGAATGTGATTTAACTGTCTCATAGACCCGATGAGAACTCCAAAATTGTTTTTGGTTTCTTAAGCTTCAGACAAGAAACAACTGAAGGCAGCACAGATGCATAAAGATGTACATTATTGGCTTAGAGTTTTCCTGAACCAGCCAGTTTGTGATTTTCTTCAGTAGTGGAGTCAGATATTCAATCACCATCATCTTAAGGAACAAATGGTTGGCACCTTTGTGCTTCATTTTGGATGATGAATTAAATCACCTTGTCATGAACTCCTGGGTCTTCATCTTTTATTACCAGTGTTTACAGGAAATGAGCATTTGAACCTCATGTCTTTTCTGGGTTAAGGGTCATTTTGTTTGAGAGAATTACTGAAAGAAAGAGAAGCAGGACATCCACATAGAGAACACTTAAATCCATCAATGTCCTCTCTAAGTCTCTTGAGTCATTGTGAGGGTTCCTAGATCTGCTTAAGATGCCTCATGAAAAGATCCTTTATGCTGGCCATGAGAAAAGGGATGAGACATGCAAGTGTAAAAATGCGAATGTTCCTAATCTGTGAATGCTGTAGCCTCCTACTTCCAGGTAAGACAAAGGCTCTTCAACTTTTGCCAGCCATTCATGAGAATCACCTGGAAAACTCACGGGAAAACACATTCCTGGATCCCATGACTAGCTTCTCCATGAGATACAAGGACTTATGAAAATGTTTCGACGCTTTCTAAAATCAGAAGAAAATTTTTTTAATTTAAAATTTTAAAAAAATCAGAAGAATAAAATCGAACTTTTAAGTCAAAGAAATGTTTGAATATGGGATAGTAACTTATCTTTTTACCAACTCAGTCATAAAATATAGTATAAATTTTCTTTTTACAATGGAGGAAGAAGCCCATGTTTTCCTCCCACTGAGAGGAAAACAAATAAGCAAACAACAAAACAACAAAATTCTCGCTCACCACAATGTTGGTTTTCATGAGTCAACATGGTAATCTCCGTGCTATGGTGTCATGAAGCCCAAATTCTGCTCACCTCTGCTCATGCATTGCCAGCTTGAAATTTTTCAATGTTGCTATCTCTATCTCTGACTTTTCCAGATGTGACAGCCACAAGCAGCGTGCTTGGATGTCTTCAGCACTCAGCATTAGCAGATCTAAGCGTCAGACAAAAGAAAATGTACTCACAGAAATCCAGAAATGCTGTTTCAGTATATTCCATTCAAGAAATAATCAACTTTGTATGAATAAATCTTATTTAGTGTAATGTCAGTAAGGCAACAGCATACCTTACCAAGCCTCCAGGACATTAATTAGCACGTAAAATGCTGATAAATCGTATGTGTTGATTTTGAAGCAAGCCAAGGTTGATTTGTGAAAGAAGCAGTTAAATTTCAAAACAATCTTGAAATCTGAAATCCTAAAGTTTTGTTGAATTTTCATATATGGTATATAAAGGCATACCTTTCTCTAGTTAACTATTATTTTTAAACATTAACAGGCACATTCAGCACTTTGCAGCCTAAATTAACAGAGTAACATCACAGACACATCAGAATGAAACAATAAAAACGACTACAATTGTTGCTAAATTATCTGTGTGTTTAGTATTCATTTTAGAATGTGAAGTATTTTTCAAAAGAAAATACTTCAGCAATATGAGGACAATTTAATGCTGATATTAAAATTATACAATTTTTAAAATGTCAACGTAATAAAGTTGGTAACATAAATACTTCCTGCATGCATTGCTAAAGATTATCATTATTAAATTAAAACCTTATTGCTGTAAATTAAAACCAGCTCAGAATCCATTGATTTAGAGACTCTATAAAATATCATGAGACACTTAAATCTCATCTGAAAGCTCCCATTATAATCGGAATTTACGATGAATACTAAAACCTGGTTTTCTAATTTATCAACTCATAACTTGTTTCTTGCCTTCCTGTTAAATTATCCTGCTTGATTCCAGTGGAAACTTAAATTAGTAGGTTTTAAATCTATATTTAAGACTTTTTTTTTAAAAAAAAAGCTGAATTATAACGTAGGATAAAGAAAATTATATTTTAAAGTGAATATTCATAACTCCAGAGAAAATTCTAAAAACACCTTATTAATATGTAATATTAATATATATGTAATTTTCAATATGATTTTAGAAAAAGTAAAGGTATTTTTGGGTTTTTTTGTTTGTCTGTTTGTTTTGACAGAGTCTCACTCTGTAGTCCAGGCTGGAGTGCAGTGGCTCGATCTCAGCTCACTACAACCTCCGCTTCCCGGGTCCCCATTCAAGCAGTTCCCCTGCCTCAGTCTCCCAAGTAGCTGGGATTACAGGAACGCGCCACCATGCCCAGCTAATTTTTGTATTTTTAGTAGAGATGTGGTTTCACTGTGTTGGCCAGGCTAGTCTTGAACTCCTGACCTTGTGATCCGCCCCCCTCGGCCTCCCAAAGTGTTGGAATTACAGGTGTGAGCCACTGCACCGGCCTAAAAATAGAGATTTATAATGTAGTTATGTCAAAATCTGAAATCCCAAAGTTTTATTTAAGTTTCATATATTGTATATAAATTTATTTTTTAAATATAATAAAAATCTTTAAAACCAGATTTTAATGTAAAAATAATGTGACAACTGATTAAGTTTGAATCTCTTCAATTTGCTGCATAAATTCAGTAGAAACAGTATATCTGTAGAATAGCAACCCTTCCTCCTGTAAGAACACTGATACCAATTCTTTCATTTCATTACATAATCATTTCCCCCAAAGAAAATGTAACCTCTACAAGAGCAAGGTATGCCTGGTACATAGTGAGTTCTCAATAAATATATGCTCAGTGAAGGCATGAATGAATAAACCATAATTTATTGATAAATTACTAGTGAGGTTCAAAGATGAATCAAGTGTGTTCATTGAATCTGATCATTATTTTGCAATGTGAAATATTGGACTTTCCTCTTGGAGGTGGCGTACCAGAATGTAGTAAGTTGGATTTAAACTGTGATTAAATTTCCTAAGCTTGTCTATATCATAATACATTTAGGTAAGTTGTCCAATATTTACAACTAAATTTACAATAAAAACAAAAATTGAGCTTTGAGCTTTGCTAGATTTCTATACCAACATCGCTAACCTAAAATACTACTTACCCAAAGGATTGTAAATCATGCCGCTATAAAGACACATGCACACATATGTTTATTGCGGCACTATTCACAATAGCAAAGACTTGGAACCAACCCAAATGTCCAGCAATGATAGACTGGATTAAGAAAATGTGGCACATGTACACCATGGAATACTATGCAGCCATAAAAAATGATGAGTTCATGTCCTTTGTAGGGACATGGAGGAAGCTGGAAACCATCATTCTCAGCAAACTATCACAAGGACAAAAAACCAAACACCACATGTTCTCACTCATAGGTGGGAATTTAACCATGAGAACATTTGGACACAGGAAGGGGAATATCACACACTGGGGCCTGTTGTGGGGTGAGGGGAGGGGGGAGTGACAGCATTAGGAGATACACCTTATGTGAATGACGAGCTAATGGGTGCAGCACACCAATATGGCACATGTATACATATGTAACAAACCTGCACATTGTGCACATGTACCCTAGAACTTAAAGTGTAATATATATATACATATATATACGTATATATATATATACGTATATATATATATACATATATATATACGTATATATATATATATACATATATATATATATATGTATATATATGTATATATATAAAGTCAGTGACCTTGGGAAAAAAAATACTATTTAGAGAAGGTTTTCACAAATCAATGATTTACATTAAAAAAATTTCTCTCTTTCTTTCATCTTTCTTTCTCTCTCTTTCATCTTTCTTTCTCTGTCTCTCTTCCCCTTCATTTCCTCCTCCCTACCTCTCTTCCTTTCTTTTCTTTTTTTTCTTTTAACTTGATGGCCTGTATATATATATAAATGATCCTACTTGAATAAGAAGCTGTGTTTCCAAAGGGATTTTATGACAAATAGTAACAAAATATTCCAAACTCTTTCTGGTCTGTTTATGAAACCAATAGTCAATTTATGAAACCAGTCTGCTATGTGACAATTACATAAATTACTGCCACCATGCATACACCGGTCCCATTTGTCACAGGAGAGCAAACAGCTGGTGGAATTCTTTTCCATCTTTTGGAAACAATCTTTATAACACACTTTGATGTGAATACACGTACGCAGTTAATTAAAACTCCCTTAATTTTACTTTTCTGCATAACTGTAAAACACTGCAATGCATTCATTACCCATTTCTTCCCTCATTAATAAATATAAAAAGAATTAAACTAATTATAATGCATACAGAAAATTATAAAGCTGTAATTTTACTGTTACTTGATAGAGGTATTTATTGCTAAGTGAGAGAGAAAATATAAAAATCTCATGTTCATCTTTAGTATTTAAGTATAGGCTGTTTTAGCAACTAGAGAAGACCAAAACTTTTCCAAAAATAATTAATTAAAGATGTATTCAAGACCAAATATTAAGCCACGGGCATAGAAGTGACTTAGAAATAAATTAATTTCTCCTTCCGATATATTAATCATCTGACTTCTATAATTTTAGGGACTCAAATTTTATAGCCATGCAGAAAGAGGACATGTTTAAACAAAACAGAACTCTTTGTAGAGTTTGTCATCTCTAAATGCTTAGATTTTAGTGTGAAATGAAGTCATTCTACATTTTTTATTTAAATCAAATAGCTTAGAATTTAGCAATGAGTGCATACTTATTATTCAAAAGTGACATAGAAAAGATAAAAAGATATAAACAATTAAAATGTTTTAAAAGAAATGTTTAATGGGCCAGGCACCGTGGCTTACGCCTATACTCTCAGCACTTTGGGAGGCCGAGGCAGGCAGATCACCAGAGGTTGGGAGTTCAAGACCAGCCTGGCCAACATGGTGAGAGCCCATCTCTACTGAAAATACAAAAATTAGCTGGTGTGGTGGCACACACCTATAATCCCAACTACTTGGGAGGCTGAAGCAGGAGAATCACTTGAACCCGGAAGGCAGAGGTTGCAGTGAGAGGAGATCCCATCACTGCACTCCAGCCTGGGTGACAGAGCGAGACTCCATCACAAAAAAAGAGAAATGTTTAATGGGATGCTTACTTATCCAAATGCAGAGAAGAAAATACAGAGTGATGAAATAAAACAAAAAGTAGTTTAACTCCATGACTTGGTCTGGGTTCGCCTATGATGTTGGTTTTTGAATTTTCTATTGGGCTGTTTTGAACTAGACTTAAGACCTTCAAGAATGTCAGGGGCATTGGAGTTTATCTCAACTCAGATGACTTAGGAATAATGCACTAATGGTACAATTGTTCATATAGGAAAATAAGACACAATTCTGTGACTTGTTGATTTGGAAGAACCCGAAATCTTGAGAAAAGCACTGAGTAGTAGTTCAAAAATCAAGTACTTGTTGGGCAGGCGACGTGTTCCATTCTGGCACCAGTGCGTACAATGATCAACGTTGTTCAGTTTCTTTAATGCTAAGAACCCCAATTTCCTCATAGACAACATGAGCTAGTGACAAGGGCTATATGTGAAAGATTTAGCTCAGTGCTTGGCACAAATAGGTTAACAAAAGCAGCTCTAGTGATGGCTAAGAAAATTGCCCACATAACAGTGGGTAGTAAACTTGATTTGAGAGCATTTGGTAAGTTTGCCTTTAAAAGCAACTAAATAAAGCACAGAAAAATTGTGCAAGTACAAACTGTGGACGTGAGAGGGGCATTTGTTTAATTCCTTTCACTTTTATGTGATGGTTAATATCATTATTTAAATGTGACACGAGAGTCATGGTTAAAAAAAGATCCATATACTTGCTTTTGAGACGAAATAAGATAAAAAGATGGATTTGTATGTCTTTCTCGAGAATGCTGTATCTCAGTGTTTCTTTTCATATTCAAACTGAAGCTGCGAACGTCTGCGACTGAGATGGGGACTCTGTAAAGAAAAATAACTTCAATTTCATGAAACTTATTGTAGTTGATCATCTCTATGGAGTGCGGGATTTAAATCCCTTTGGTAGTTTTAATTACTCAAGTTCCCAGGAGACCAAGCCGTCTCTGGAGTAGTGACAGAAGAATCTGAGCTGATTCCGTGCTGGTTTACAGGAGTCAATTAAAGAAACCAATTACAGTTCCAAATGGTGTGAACACAGATTGACCTAATTTGATCTCTGTTAATCAGGTACGCACACAACCCCATTTCCAGAACAAACTTAAACTGAGGAAAGAAACATGAAATGAATCCTCTCAACTAAGTTCAACCAACCAAAAAAAAAAAAAACAAAACAAAACAAAAAAAACAGGAAAAAAACCCCAGTGGGCATTATTTAAAATTGTACTGATGCTATACAAAATGTGTACTCAATCCATAAATCAGTTTCTATTCTTTGTTCCTACTTTTATTTTCCATGGGTAGATCCTTTTATTATTATTATTATTAATCTAATTATTGTGTGTTCAAATTAATTAATGGCATTGCCTTAATTAATCTGCAATCCCATGTGTTAAGTAGAGTGCCTCTTTATGAACAAGGAAAGGGAAACAGGCTGGGTGCGGTGGCTCACATCTGTAATCCCAGCATTTGGGGAAGACAAGGTGGGCAGATTGCTTGAGCTCAGGAGTTCCGCACAGCCTGAGCAACATGGCAAAACCATGTCTCTACAAAATATACAAAAAAAATGAGCCAGATGTGATGGTGCACCTGTAGTCCCAGCTACTCGGGAGACTGAGGTGGGAGAATCCCTTGAGCCTGGGAGATCAATGCTGCAGTGAGCAGAGATCGCACCACTGCACTGCAGCCTGGGTGACAGAGCCAGACCCTGTGTCAAAAAGCAAAGCAAAACAAACAAACAAAAACAAAACAAAACAAAAATACATTTAAAAAACATCTCTGAATAAGGGGCCAGAACTACACATGTATCAACAGCAACTATTTTAAATGGCAAACATTAAAGGAAATTTTAATAAAAGAAACAAAGAAGAGAATACTTATTTTCAACATTATTATTTAACATGACCTTTGAGATTTTAGCAAATAGATTAAAGAACAAGTTAGCAGCATGAACTGTATAAATGAAAAGATACAGCTATTTCTGTTGATATAATCATATACATGACAAACTGAGTAACAAGAAAAAGTAGAAACTAGCATTAATATTAGCATTTGGAAAACTAGCTGGCTACAATTAATTACCTTTAAAACATAATATTTTTCTAGGCCAATAATTAAGGGGAAAACAGAAACATAGTAATGATTTATAGCAAGAAAATAATATAGTCATCAAGAGTCATGAATAGTATCTAAGTATATGAAAAGGTAGCTTTTGATGAAAAAACTATAACTAAAATTGTTCATGTGTATGAATGCGTGTATGTGTCATTCCATCCAATTCCAATGTAATGATTTGATTTCTAAATTGGGCAAAATAATCTTAAAATGCATTGAGAAAACAGATAATACAAATAGCCAAAATGCGGAAAAATATAATGGCTACAGGGTGTGCAGGGTAAAAGAACTTGTCTTGACAGGTACAAAAATGTACATCATGGCCGGGCGCTGCCGCTCACGCCTGTCATCCCAGCACTTTGAGAGGCTGAGGTAGGTGGATCACTTGTGGTCAGGAGTTCGAGAACAGCCTGGCCAATGTGGTGAAACCCCATATCTCCTAAAAATACAAAAATTAGCCGGGCGTGGTGGTGAGCACCTGTAATCCCAGCTACTCAGGAGGCTGAGGCAGGAGAATCACTTGAACCCAGGAGGCGAAGGTTGCAGTGAGCTGAGATTGCACCACTGCACTTCAGCCTGGGTGACAGAGTAAGACTCCGTCTCAAAAAAAAAAAAAAAAAAAAAAAAAAAAAAAGGACAGTCTGATCACCATCACAAGCTCCATATATATCCATACAGGGGTGCAGAGAAAATTTGAGTGAACAAACTAGAAGATCAGAATTAGACGTCAGGGTGAATCTCTTCATCCTCTTGCTCTCAATGTAAACAGCGCTGTTTCTGTCTCTCCTTTCCACATTTCCTCCTTTGTAGGGCCTCAGCAGCACACCCTGCACACAGCTAGCTCCCCTCAGCCAACGCAGTGCATACTGCTTGTTAGGAACAGCGTACCTCACTCGCGGCAGACACAACCATGCACCAGGGCAGAGCTTGTAGAGTCGACCTTGATTTCAATCTTCCTTTGTCACTGTCTGATGTGTTTTGCAGCAGCTGTAAACCCACACATCTGTATCTGTGGGCTTTTCCTTCAGAGCACCAATCCTCTGTGTGACCAACAATTTAACACAACTCTGCCCATAAACACCAGTTATACTTATCCTTCAAAGCATTAATCATAACTGTAATTCTACTTTAATGTCTTCTTTAAAAATGTATTTCCATAGGTTTTTGGGGAAAAGATGGCATTTGGTTACATGAGGAAGCTCTTTAGTGGTGATTTGTGAGATTTTTGCACACCTATCACCCGAGCAGTGTACACTAAACCTAAGATGTAGTCTTTTATTCTTCACCCCTTCCCACCCTTTCTCCCTGAGTCCCCAAAGTCTATTGTATCATTCTTATGCCTTTGCATCCTCATAGCTTAGCTCCCACTTCTGAATAAGAACATATTTTAAAGTCTTAAAATTATTTTCCTTACTAGAATATAAGTTCCATGAGGAACAGGAATGCAACTATCTTGTTCATTTTGGATTCCCAGTGGCTGAAACTATGATGGTGCGACATTGATTTTCTAAGTACATAAGATAAAAAGATGAATTAATCACAAAATTATATCTCTAATGGTAGAAATTTCAGACACATCTGTGGATCTTTGTTCTCTGTGGCCTTCCAATCGAAACCATCTGCCTAGTTTATGAATTTCTCCAGGTCTGAGCTGACTCACAATGCAGAAGTCAGATGGTGTGCTAACTCCCTTGCATGTCAGGTGTACACCAGATGACCCAATTTCTAGTGATACCAGACAGCCTACTGGGAGATTTGGTTTCAGAAGTGAATGACTTGCTGGCCGGGGCACTGGGCTCCTGGCTTCTCCTGGGAAGATATTAGGCTGAATAGCAGCAACAGAAATGGCATTTCTGATTTCCAGTGGCAAGAGTCAGAAAGGTGGTAAGCAACCTGCTATTTGTGCTATAAAAGCTCCCAAAATGTGGCTGAATTTCTTTTTCAGGCTGCATAAGCTTTAAAACCTAACTTTCTGATACCCCAGGATATTCTCTGAATTTTGCACTGTTGGATAAGAAAATCTTTTGCTGCCTAAGATAGTAAGTGTGAATTCTATTTATTGCACCCCCCCCCCCAAAAAAAAGACTGCATGTGTTTGTTAGAACTGCCATGGCAACATGTCACCATTTGAATGGCTTACTCAACAGAAATTTATTGCCATACAGTTACGGAGGCCAAAAGTGTGAGATCAGGAGGGTGCTCTCACTGAAGGTGTGAGGTCAAGATCTGTTCCAGCCTTTTTTCTTAGTTTCTGGTAGTTTCTTAGTGGAATAAATCCACTCTCTGCTTCTGTCCTACTTGACCTTCTCCCTGTGAGTCTTTATGTCCAAATGTTTCCTTTTCATGAAGACACTGGTCATATTGGATTAAGGATCCATGTTATTCTGATATGACCTAATCCTAACTTAACTACATCTGCAATAACCTTACTTCAAAATATGGTTATATTCTAAGGTATTGGGAGGTAGGGTGTGGGAAAGGCTTTGTCATATACATTTTTGGGGGTACATAAGTCAAATCATAATAAAGGCTGATGGACACAGATGCCATGCAGGCTTGTGTGAAAAATCGTGGAGATGATAGTTGCTAGTGGCATGTCCAGGGACCCCCTCCACTTAGATGATAACGTTTTCCTTCTTTACACAAGATTGTTAAATATGGTTTTCTATTCTCTTATGTTCTAACTGTCCACTCCCACCATGAGCAATTTGGTCTGTCCTAGGCGGTTGTTAACAGGCATACTTGATGTCATAATATCTTTCAAGGGCATTCTGCTAGCACAAAAGTGTTGCTGTCAGGGAGTCGTTGCGAAGCTGTCCAGATTCATGGAAAATATGACGAATGACAATGTCACATGTGTGCTGGAGCCCTTACAAGTGCTTGTAAATCATTGAGTCCTTATTATAATGTGGATTTTCAAGAGCATTTTCCAGAGATGACTTTTTGAGGTGAAATGTTCCAACCTGTGTCTATTGTTGTTGCTTTTTTTTTTTTTTTTTTTTGGAGTTTATAGACTGGTACCATGCAAACTAGGGTATTCATGGAGTGGCTAAATATATGAGTTTCATGGTGCCCTAGATTCCGATTGTATGCATTCCTGCAGGTGAATCTCCAGTTTTCTAGGTCTAAGCACTCATTGTATATTCCAAAAATAATGCTATATTAAATGAGCTACCTAGCTGCCCTGCTAATATACAAGCAAAGCAGCAAAATATGCTCCATTTAAATTATATTACCTATGGCTCCGATGGTCATGATCAATGCCTACGTTTCCCAAACTGCCATGTGTATTTCAAACAATAACCCAAATTAACTTTGTGCTGCATTTGTGGATGGCACTGAGCCTTGCCTGAGCCAACACCAGTGTTCCCAGAGTAACTAATCTGCTTCATTAGTTTCTGCACAGTGAGAGGGCATAAAGGAGGCACACAAGATTTGTTAAAAGTCTCTATACGAAGCCAAATAAGAGAAAGAGAATGGGGAAAATGAAGCGATTATGTGGAGATTCTTTCAATTTCTATTGCCAGGAGCTAAAGGTGGCTGCGAATGCATTAAGGAGGGAGGCTGTAAATGAGTCCTTCAGGATTTCTCAAGCATGGACCAATAAAAAGTTTATAGCAGCCCTACAACATCGTTCTGTCTTCTTCTTTACTTACTTCATCCAATTTGCCATTTTTATTAAGTTGGCCTCTTTTAGCTCCCTTTAAGGGTCTTAATTACACGTATACAGAAATGTCACAGGCAGGGGTTTAAGAAGAGAATGCTATTAAAATGGATCGCATCATGATTTGCCATTTGCATGCTGGCCACAGGAGTGGAAGTGTTGGAAAGAGCTCTCAGGACATGTGGACATTTATACACACTGTTTTTACCGTGTGTGGTGTTAATCTCTGAGCTAACAGCTGGCTGAGGTGATAGTGATATGGGGCATGCTTGCAAATCTCAGAAGTCTAGGCATTTTTTGAAATGAAATGGTCTAACTTGAATTTTCAAGTGTAGCTGCTGTATCTTCATGGAAACCATGTGCAGTCTGTCAATCATTTTCCTAATTATATAATAGGGTTTTGCCCCTCATCACGAATATTCTGGTCATGTTATTAATATTGTGGCCACAAATATTTTGAATCCTAAAACTATGGTCAACTTATGGATTTTTGTTTAATATGTTCCGGTGATTCCTTTAGAGCAGGGGGTCCCCAAACCCCTCGCCATGGACTGGTACCAGTCCATGGCCTGTGGAGAAGTGGACTGCGACCAGGTGCAGTGACACACACCTGTAATCTCAGCACTTTGGGAGGCCAAGGCAGGCAAATCACTTGAGGTCAGGAGTTCAAGACCAGCCTGGCCAACATGGCAAGACCCCATCTCTACTAAAAATACAAAATTAGCCATGTGTGCTGGCAGGTGCTTGTAATCTCAGCAACTTGGGAGCCTGAGGTAGGAGAATTCCTTGAACCCAGGAGGTAGAGGTTGCAGTGAGCCGAGATCACGCCACTGCACTCCAACCTGGGCGACAGAGTGAGCCTCTGTGTCAAAACAAACAAAACAAAACAAAAAACCAGGCAGCACAGCAGGAGGTGAAAGGCGGACCAGCAAGCAAGGCTTCATCTGTATTTCCAGCCACTCCCATTGCTCTCATTACCGACTAACTTCCGCCTCCTGCAAGATCAGCAGAGGCATTAGATTCTCATAGGAGTGCAAACCCTATTGTGCACAGTGTACTCCTTATAAGAATCTAATGCCTAATGATCTGTCACCATCTCTCATCACCCCCAGATGGGACTGTCTAGTTGGCAGAAAACAAGCTCAAGGCTCCCATGGATTCTACATTCTGGAGAGTTGTGTAATTATTTCATTGTGTCACAATAGAATAATAATAAAAATAAAGTACAGAATAAATGTAATGCCCTTGAATCATCCCAAAAACATCTCTCCCAACTCCCTGTCCATGGAAAAATAGCCTTCCAAGAAACTGGACCCTGGTGCCAAAAAGTTTGGGGGCCACTTTTTTAGAGGATTGACTTTTCTCAACCAACTTATACACGTGATATCTAGAAATGCTTTCATAGACTTCTTAGGAGGATTTTATGAGCCCTATATGCATTTATTCTCACTGTTACAACATGCAGCTGGTTACATCCCAAGACTAATGATTTGTGTTTAGGATTTTGACAATATCTGAAAAGACAGAATCATTAATGCCATCTTATTTCTAAACACAATAGACTACACAAAATGTTTATAAAAATGAACCTAAATATATTATCCACCATCAAGTCATAATATCCTAAAAGAAGGACCATAATATGTGTTTAACATTGGAAATAAGCACCATATTAAAAATCTGCTGATCTAAGTTTAGTTATGACTTTCTAGCTTATGTGGTTGTTTTTAAAATTAGATAGATAAGAGATACACACACATAGATGATAAATAGATATAGATGAATATATAGAGAGATAGAAAGAGATAAATGCATAGATGAATGAATGAATAGATAAATACATTCATAGATAAATAGAGATGGATAGGTGGATAGATAGATATGGATGGAGAAATAGAAAGATAGAGATGGATGGATAGATAAATGAATAAGTACATGCAAGATAAATGCAGATGGTGGATAGATAGATATAGATAGATACATAGATAGATAGAGATAGATAGATAGATAGGGATGAAAAGATAGAAAAATAAGAGATGGATGGTTGATAGAAGACAGATAGGTTGATGATAGATGGATAGATAGATGATTAGATAGATAGGTGATAAACACAATAACTGAGTAACTAATGTGGTGAATAGACTCCAGTGTGGCCTCCATGACCCTACCTCCTGGTATTCACACTCTTATGTAATCCCCTTACAGTGTGAGTGGGACTTTTTTCTTGCTCTAACCCATACACTGCCAAATATAATTTGATTAAAATTACCTTTTATGGCAATTCTTTGATTAGGTTATCTTTTATGGCAATTATTATGATGGTGTTGTGCATGAAATGTTTGTGTCCCCCCAAAATTCATATGTTGAGAACTTAACCCCCAAGGTAATGATATTTTGAGGTGGGGCCTTCAGGAGGTGATTAAGCTCCCATGATGGGATTTTTTTCCTTAGAAGAAGAAGTGACACCAAAGGTTATTCTCCCTGTCTTTGTCTTCCATGGGAGTATGCAGGAAGAAGGTGGACATAAGAGGAAGAGGGAGGCCTTATCAGGAACTGAATCCTTGATCTTGATCTTGGACTTCCAGCCTCTAGAACTATGAGAAATATGTTTGTTGTTTAAGCCTCTCAGTCTATGCTATTTGTTACAACAGCCCAAGTTGCTTAAGACAGATGAAATAAGACTTCATTGTACTAGTTGACTGACTCTAGAATTTGCCTTTTTTTCTCTTGCTAACTTTGAAGAAGAAAGACACCATGTTGTGGATGGACATCTGGGGAGCTTATGTGGCCTCTATTGGCTCACAGTGGCCTTCAGCCCACGGCCAGCTCACAGCCGGCTAGAAGCCACTGTAGGATTTCTTCAGTCCTACAGCTATGAGGAAATAAATTCTGTCATCAACCTCAGTGTGCTTGCAAATGATTCTATCCACAGTCAAGCTTTCACATGAGAATGCACCCCTGGCTAATACTTTATCTGCAGATAGTACTTTATCTGCAGATAATACTTTATCTGCAGATAGTACTTTATCTGCAGATAATACTTTATCTGCAGATAGTACTTTATCTGCAGATAATACTTTATCTGCAGATAGTACTTTATCTGCAGATAATACTTTATCTGCAGATAGTACTTTATCTGCAGATAATACTTTATCTGCAGATAGTACTTTATCTGCAGATAATACTTTATCTGCAGATAGTACTTTATCTGCAGATAATACTTTATCTGCAGTGTAATCTACAAGATAATACATTATCTTGCAGAAGACCTAGTGACCATGTGCCCAGCCTTCTGACCCACAAAAACAGTGAACTGATAAACGGAGGTTATTTTAAGATGCTGAATGTGTGATGATTTCTTATGTAAATTAGACCCATGTTTTGAGTGCAATGTGTTCTCAGTGAACATATTATGTTACCAGAGGATAAAAAGTCACATGTTCATAGTTGACCCTGCATTTTCTGTATTTATGAATTTTATGAATTTAACTTCATCCCACTTTTAAAAAATATTCCTAAATCATTCTATTACAAACATACATGCATGTGTATGTTGACTGCAATATTCACAACAGCAAAGACATGGAATCAACCCAAATCTCAATCAATGATAGACTGGATTAAAAAAATGTCGTACATATACACCATGGAATACTATGTCACAAAAAGGAATGAGATCATGTCCTTTGCAGGGACATGGATGGAGCTGGAAGCCATTATCCTTAGCAAACTAATGCGGGAACAGAAAACCAAACACCACATGTTCTCACTTATAAGTTGGAGCTGAACAATGGGACCACATGGACACATGAAGGGGAACAACACACGCTGGGACCTGTCAGTAAGGGGGAGAGGAAAGAGGCTATCAGGAAGAACAGCTAGTGGGTGCTGGGCTTAATACCTAGGTGATGGGATGATCTGTGCAGCAAACCACCATGGCACACGTTTACCTATATAACAAATCTGCACATCCCACACATGTACCCCCAGAACTTAAAAAAAAGTTGATAATAAAAAAAGACATGATTTGTGAGGCCAAGGCGGGCAGATCACAAGGTCAGGAGATCGAGACTATCCTGGCTAACACAGTGAAACCCTGTCTCTACTAAAAATACAAAAAATTAGCCAGGCGTGGTGGCCTGTAGTCCCAGGTACTCGGGAGGCTGAGGCAGGAGAATGGGGTGAACCCAGGAGGTGGAGCTTGCAGTGAGCCAAGATCACGCCACTGCACTCCAGCCTGGGTGACAGAGTGAGACTCCGTCTCAAAAAAAAAAAAAAAAAAAAAAAAAAAAAAGACATATTTCAACTTAAAAATTTTTTATTCCTTTAAAAATTTTCTTCTCTTTTCCTTTTTTTTTGCTAACACAGCAATAAAATATGTGTTTGAAGATGATGTCAACACTTTTTTTCAGAATCAAACTGATGTTGTTTCTTTATTTCTTGCCAACACCACATTACTAAAATTTCTATATATTTTGCTGTTTGAAAGTTCCATTTTCATCTATTCATTCTTTAATTTCATATTGTCCTTGGGTACTATTACCTCATAATGTTTCCTCAAAATTTTAGGATATCTTGTCAATTTCTACAAAATAATAAACATTTTCTTTGGGATTGCATTGCTTTTGATATAAGATGTTATGTCATTTTTACACTATTGAGTTTTCCTATCGACATATATTCATACTTCTCCATTTATTTCTATTTTCTGCTACTTTTCAACGATATTGGGAGCTTTCTCTTTAAAAGTCTTGTACATTCTTGTTATAATCTTAGCTGATTAAGAAAATATTTTAAACATTAAATGTGCAGACACTAAGAAATAATTTTGCTTCTAATCATTTTTTAAAAGATATAACTCCCCCCAAAATTCCCACTCCCCGCTTCCACCACGTATTACTACTTTCCTAATTATCTCTTTTTTTCTATATTTTTTAAAAATTTAAAATTATGTATGTATCCTAAAGAAAACATTTGATTGATTTCAATTCTGGCATATGAAATATATTATCTTCTCCATTTATGCACATACGTTTCTGCTGATTGCTTCTTTAGCTCAAATATATGCCTCTGAGATTTGGTCTTGGTAAATATAAACCTATTTGCTCCAATAACTCTATAATATTCCACGATATGAATAAATAAGAGATGTTTTTCTCCATTCCTCCACTGATGTACATTTAAGGTTTTTCCAGTTTTTCCCTGTTTAAAAGCTGATTGAAATGAGCAACTTTGCTCTGCATGAGAAAAGGTTGAGTTGAAAATGGAATTGCTAGATGAATAACACAGTGAGACAATTCAAAGCATGTGTGTGTTGCTGCCTTGTAAGGAAGAGGACAATATATAGCTTCCTGGAAATATATCTTCCTACATCTTCCACGAAAGAAATGTAGCTTTCCACATGGACACATATGGTCACACCAGAACAAATGACTGCATCTTCCTACTACAGATTCAGTGCCAACTCCACATTGTTTTCCAGTTTTTATAATATATTTGGAAAAGGGCTCATAAATGTTAACTTAAAGGATTTTTCCACTCGAGACCTTATTAATATTCACTAAAAGTCAAATATTCTATTTGACCAACCTACTCTATAAATTCCTTAAGGCTAGGCATATTCACTTCATTTTTGTTTTTTTTTTAGAGACAGGGTCTTGCTGTGTTGTGCAGCCCTGAGTGAACTGGTGACATTATAGCTCACTGCAGCCTCGACTTCTTGGCTTCAAGTGATCCCCCTGCTTCAGCCTCCAGAGTAGCTGGGATCCAAGGTGCACACTACCATGCTGAGCTATTTTTTATTTTTTGTAGAGTTAGGGGTCTTGCTATGTTGCCCAGCTGTTCTTCAACTCCTGGGCTCAAGTGATCCTTCTGCCTCAGCCTCCCCAAAGTGCTGGGGTTACAGGCATGAACCACTGCACATGTCCTCACTTTCATTTTATGGCAATGATTAGTAAAGTGCATTTCACATGAAATGTGCCATCCAAATTGTGTATTAATATTAATAGTTTATTTTTCTATGGAAATCGTATTTGACAAAAAAAGATGTTTACCATTTTACAAATTATTACATTTTTCTTCATTGTGCCTTTTTGTAAATAGCTAAAAAGGGAATCAACTACAACTTTTCCTATAGCTATCATGTTTTGCACAATCAGTGGTTTTCTTTACCACTTTATATGAGTTATAAAATTTATCTACATGGGTCTCTGTTTTATAATTTCCCTCTTAGTGAAAGAGAAAAATCAGATATTTCTCTGATGACAATGTAAATTCTAAAGATGGTGTTTTTAGTGTGTCTTCTTTCTCAAGCATCATGCTGGACATTCAACAAAATGAATCATTTTGATATTTCAGAAAAAAAGATTCGATGTAACCTACTAAGAAGCTGCCAAATGGATCAAGCAGTTATTTTCAGGCCTAGGCTTCTGCAAAGAAAATTTTGGTAATGAATGAATAGCACGACCGCATTTCAAATCATTCATCTCACTGTCAGCGTTCAAGAAATGCAAGATATATGAACAGTAGCTATGTTGTCATGGGATTTATGCTGTCCACGCCACACTGGAGTTTGCAGCCTCTCATCTTCTGTTAACACTACCCACCCCACCATCATTCACTGTCAGAATATCCCTGTAGCAGCCACCACAGCCCCAGATGCTTGCCCAAGAAACAATCTTTTTAAGAGGGAGAAAAAGTGGGTGGGGAGTAACTTTTAATTTCTGCATAAAGATGAAAAAGATATATTTTACATCAAGAAACAAAAAAATTGTCGTGACTTAAGCCAACAATCCTTATATGTGGCTGTGTGTTTATTAGGGCTGCTGTTCTCTGAATATTGGAACAAGCTATGTTGCCTTGGATGGATAGCAGAAACTTCAATAAGAATTCATCTGCGTCATGGAACCAAAACATTCTGCTGCCAATTGTCAAGGAGAAATTAGACAGGCATAGAAAACACAGAATTGGCTCAGCTCTTTCCTTCCCTCTAATCTGATTTTGTATTTTTCTCCTGGAACATCAAGCCATAAACTCTTCTCTAATTTTCTTGGGTCAGTTGCTTCAGGGAATGTGGCTTACTGATGCTTTAAGATTAGAAAGAACTTTGAACTTGGATTATTTTTAAAAATATAAGTGGGAGCTAGAAGAGGAGACCTCATGGACACAAAGAATGGAACAACAGACACTGGGGTCTGCTTGACAGTGGAGGGTGGGGGGAAGGAGAGAAGCAGAAAAAATAACTATTGAGTTCTAGGCTTAGTGCCTGAGTGACAAAATAATCTGTACAACAAACCCCTGTGACACATAACAAACCTGCACATACACCCCTGAACCTAAAAGTTTAAAAAATTGCAATTTTATTAATCACAAATTATTTATCTTCAATTTTATGAATAGCAACATGCCTTCAACAGCTTGCTTTCTTTTAATGATACAGCCTTCGAAAGTTATATTTCTATCAGGATGCTGTCCTATTACTCTACATTGAACAAGTCTTCTTGATTAGACTTCAATGAAAAGCTCCTTTGTTTTCCCTGAACAGCTTATAAAATATTTCAGGAAAATGTACATTGAAGTTGAAGATGTAGTTATTCAGACAAACAGAGTTAGTATTTGTGAATATGTATGCAAAATTGTATTAAAAATATACAAAAATAAATAATACGACATATATGTTTGTGCATGTATACTCTTAAATATAGGGTCAATTCTGCGAAGAGAATAAAAAATGAAAACACAAGTAAGTTTTACTTTATTTTTCCTTATTCAAGGTGGCCCTAGATTTATTTTCTCCACAACTGAAATGAAATATTTGTTGATATAGATGTTTCTAAGTAGAGGCAAATCCCTAGTTACAAATAGACAATGTTAAAGACCTTTTTTAAAAAAAGGCTAACTAGACTGTAGGTGTAACCATTATAAATTCACGGTTTAAAATTAGTAACCTTCCAACACTACAATTTACACAAATGCTATCACATAAAAGATGATGTTTTGTGTGAAAGGTTGAGGATCTGCTGTGGTTTAAATGTTTATATCTTCCCTGATATTCATATGTTAAAGTCTTAACCTCCAAGATGACGATATTAAAACGAGGGGTCTTTCAGAGCTAATGAGGTCAGGAGGGTGGAGACTGGGGAATGGGATGAGTGCCCTTATAAAGGGGGCCCCTGAGAGCTCCCTTGACCTTTCACCATGTCAGGACACAGTGAGAAGGCTCCATCTCTGTGAATCAGGAAGTGAGTCCAGCAGACACTGAATCAGCCATGCCTTGATCTTGGACTTCCAGCCTCCAGAACTGTGAGCAATAAACATCTGTTGTTTATAAGTCATACAGTCTCTATGGTATTGTGCTGTAGTAGCCTGAATGGGCTGAGATAGGATCCTTCATGGAAGGATATAGGGAGGTCATTTCTAATTCAAGGTAAAGAAGAACCATCAAACTCAGGAGGTCAGGCATGCTCCAATCAGCTTGAGATGACACATTCCCTGTCCTCAGCCACAGGTTACTCAGATGCAATTGATCACTTCCTGTGTTGAAGGGTCCTGGGATGTTCAATGATTAGAAATATTCAAGCTCTCCTGGGTTCCTCCAGTGCAGATAGTCAGTGGTGAGGGAAGGATCTGCCTAGTGTGACAAGCCTTCCTCATGCTCAGTGTCAGCCCATGACTTGCAGCCTTGCTCTTGGCTTTATTCATTACATTGAAAATGTCCTTGCCTTCTGTGGCAAGACAAACTTCCAGATATTTTAGGAAATCAGAAAAAGGAAAAAATGAAATGAATAACTGATGATTTAACATTAGTAAATAGATCCATGTGTAATATGGTTTAGTTGTGTCCCTACCCAAATATCCTCTTGAACTGTAGCTCCCATAATTACCATATTTCATGGGAGACACCTGGTGAGAGCTAATTGAATCATGAGGGAGGGTCTTTCCCATGCTGTTCTCCTGATAGTGAATAAGTCTCATGAGATGTGATGATTTCATAAAGGGGAGCTCCCCTGCACACGCTCTCTTGCCTGCCACCGTGCAAGACGTGACTTTGCTCTTCATTTGCCCTCTGCTATAATTGTGAGGCCTCCCCAGCCATGTGCAACTGTGAGTCCATTAAACCTCTTTCCTTTATAGATTACCCAGTCTCGGGTATGTCTCTATTAGCAGCATGAGAATGGACTAATATAGTGTGCCACTTCAAATTTGTATCTGGATCATAAATTTTCACCAGATTCCTCCTGTGTCCCCCCAAAACTTTGCATCTAACCTGAATTTTTCATTTCCATACAGTTTAGCTTGCATGAATGCTTTTGTAAATTCCGTGTCGACGAATTCTTCTGTTTTAAAAATTTATATGAATAAATTTAGGTGAATATGTTTTTCTGCACAAAGACTTCTTGTTCAAATATTCCTTTTTTAAAAAAATTGGTCCATGTTGATGTGTATAGTGGATTCTTTCTTTTTCACAGTTGTATGATATCCCATTAAAATAATAATCATGATTTTTTTGTCTTTTTTGTGTCCTCATGATTTAGTTTTCCTTTTTTTAAAGTGAAAAGCTAGATTTTAAAAATGTTTAGTTCTGCTCAAGTCTTTATCTTTAATTAGAAAGCATTCACACTGCTTTCATTTACATTGAGTATTATTCTTAAAGAGTTGGATTTTCTAAATATCTTAATTTTTCTGTTTCCGTTTTTTTTTTTTTTTAATTTGAGTTGTTTGAAGTTTACTTGTTTTATTATTTCACTGAATTTCCTTGCCCTGACATTCTCATGCTGGAAGTTGTATTATACACCACCCACCACCACATACACTCCCCTTATAATGCATCAATTTCTATTATACCCATTCACATGTGTAGGTCAATATTACCTAGAAATTTTACTGTATAATATTTTAATTAAATAAATAATGATAATATATCAGGTTAATGATTTTATAATTACATTTTACTTTACAGATGTACCACTGTCAATTACAACTAATGACAAGATGTGATTTTTGTAAAATGTTTTCTATTCTCACTATATTTATTGTGCTTAGGACTTTGCTAGACAAACCATGGATATTTTATTTCATTTTATTTTATTTTGTTTGAGACAGGGTCTTACTCTGTCACCCAGGTTGGAGTGCAAGCATGATCATGGCTCACTGCAGCCTCGACCTCCCAGGCTCAAGTGATCCTCCCACCTCAGCTTCCCAAGTATCTAGGACTACAGGTGTACACCATCATGCCTTGATAATTTTTTTAAATTTTTTATTTTAGTAGAGATGAGGTCTTGCTATGTTGCCCAGGCTGGTCTCAAACTCCTAGGCTCAAGTAATCCCCCACTTCATTCCCCAAAATGCTGGGATTACAAGCATGAGCAACTGTGTCCAGCCTGTTTTATTTTTTATAATGACTATTTCGAATGTTTTAATAATGAGTGGTAGTATATTAAAAAATGCTTAGTATGTATAAAGAAGATATATCAGTTATTAGAAAATTTGATCTTATCATATTTAAAAATGTGGTGGCATATATCACAAAATCTTGCCGTTTCAAGAATGTTATATAAATGGAGTGATATTGTATGTGACATTTTGAGACTGGTGTTACTTATTCAGCCAAATGCCCTCAGGATCCATCCATTTGTTGTGTGAACTAGTCATTCATTTATTTTTATTTTTGAATAATATTCCACTGTATGGATATATTCCAGTTTAACCACTCACTTATTCAATGTCATTTTGGTTGTTTCCAATTTTATGCTAGTATCAAAAGCAATTTTTAAAAGATACATTATTGATATGTAAGTGCTTAATTGATTTTATTTTGTTTTCTTTTCAGTTTGTTCCTCTGTTCTTCATTTCTCTGTTTTTTTTTTCCCCAATTGCCTTCCTCTGGGTTACTTACAGTTATTTTCTAATTAAACATTAGTTTATTTACAGTGATTACATGCATATGGCTCATCACCACCTGCTAGTCTCAGCATCTTACCTGTTTGAGAGAAGGGTAGAAATTTTCCTTCCCTTTATCTCTCTTTACCTTTCCCTATCTGTAATACAATTATCTTAATTATATATTAAACATGCATTCACAACCACATAATACAATGCTATACTTTTTTTGCTTCAACTATTAAATGTAATTTAGAAAAATCAAGGAAAGAAGAGGCCATCGTATTCACTGAAATGTTTTTTCTTTCTGTTATTTTGTCCTCCTTCCTGATATTCCAATTTTCCTTCTTTATTGTTTATGTTTTAAAACTTTAAGTAGTTCTTCAAGGGTAGGCTTGTTGGAGACAATATCTCTTAGTTTTCCTTCACCTATGTCTAGGGTTCTACAGTAATTCATAAACAAATGTGTTAGCTAGATATATAACCATGTGTTGACAGTGACTTGTATTCAACACATAAAAATCCTGTGTTGGTGTTTGTTGGACTTCATGGTTTTTAATGAAAAATACACTGTTAGACAATGTGTTTTGTCCTACATAGATGATGCATCATTTCTCTCCAATGCTTTCAAGATTTATTTCTTTGCCTTTAAGTTTCTGTAGTTAAACCAGGATGCATCCTGGTGTGAATGTCTTTAAGTTTATTCTGTTTCAGTTCACAGTTTCTTCAATTTGTACATTTATTACTTTTGCTAAATTAGGAAACATTTTCAGTTATGTATTTTTTTCAGCACAAATTATTTCCCCTTTCCTTCTGGGATTTCAATCATATAAAGTTAGGTCCCTGAAAATCTATACATAATTTTCTATTTTTTCTGCTATTTAAATTGGGTTAAAACAATTTCTGTTCTATCTTCACACTCACTTATCTTTCCTTTGTTTTCTCCATTCTTCTGTTAAGCCTGTCTGGTAATCTTTTATTCAGTTACTATATTTGTTTGTCCTAAACTTTTCCTTTTCTTCTTCTCTGTGTCTTCTATTTCTTCTCTGAAACTTTCTACTTTTTCATCTGTCTCAAGAGTTTTTAATCGCTCATTGAAGGAATGTTATGTTTTAGTATGGACAGTGATTCTCAGTTATATCTTGGACATTTAGGATTATGTTTGAGGTTTTGCACATTGTTTAATTATTTTGTTGTGGGAGACCTCTTCTGAGATCATGCCTATGGGAGAAGTGGAGTATCACCTCACTGCAGGAAGAAGGGGTGGAAGTCCATATTTTCCCTGTAATCTCTGTGATCCATGTTGATAAGGCCACTGTAGGGTTGTGAGGAGGGTAAAGAGATGTCTCATAATGACTGCAATGATACCACAATGGGAAACAGGCAAACTTCTCACCCTGACTCTCCACTGGGTTTCTTCTGACACCACCCCAGTGGGGACAGAGAGAGAGTTTGAATTAGGGTTCTCTGAGAAAGACTTTATAGAGGATAGATAGATACATAGATAGATTCAAAGAGATTTATTAAGAGAAAGTGGTTCACAAAATGGAAAATTAGAGGTCCTAAAATCTGTAGGCAGCAAGTTGGAGATCCAGAAGAGTTGGTAGTCTATGTTCTAGTCCGAGACTAAAGGCCTGAGATCCAGGACAGCCCATGGGGTGAGTTCCAATCTGAGTTTGAAGGCCTGAGACCCGGGAGAGCCAATGGTGTGAGTTCAAGTCTGCATCTGAAGGCCTGAGACCCAGGAGAGCTGAGGGTACGAGTTTTAGTCTGAGTCTGAAGGACTGAGTTAAGACCCAGGAGAGTTGATGGTGTGAGTTACAGTCTGAACCTGAAGGCCTGAGACCTGGGAGAACTGAGGGTGTGAGGTCCAGTCTGAGTTTGAAGGCCTGAGACCCAGGAGAGTTGATGGTGTGAGTTCCAGCCTTAGTCTGAAGACCTGAGACCCAGGAGAGCCGAGGGTGTGAATTTCAATCTGAGTCTGAAAATCCAAGACCTAGGAGAACTGGTGGTGTGGGGTCCAGACTGAAGACCCAAGACCCAGGAGAACCAATGGTGTAGGTGCCAGTTTACAGACAGGAGAATCCTATGTTTAGCTGAATCAGTTAGGGAGGTGAGGTTCCCTCTTACTCAGTCTCTGTGTTCTATTCTGGTCTTCAATAGATTGGAGAGGACCCACCAACAGCAGGGGAGCAATCCACTGTATTAAGTGTATGAATTCAAATGGGAATCTCATCCAAGTACCCACCTCACAGACACATTCAAAATAATGATTTCCCAAATATCTGGGCACCCTGTGACCCAGTCAACTTGATACAAAAAATTAGCCATTATAGTTGCCTTGCTTCTGCCTGGTAGGAGTGAAAGTCCAGACCAGCTAGTCTTGTCTGATATCCACCTGGTTGTTGGAGAGTTATAATTTGTTACAGACGGGCAAAGGTGGGAGTGTATGCCTGAAGATCGGTCTTTGCTGATGGGGTGGGTGGGAAACCACAGTGTGTCTGAGGTATACGTTGGACACACAGAAAATCCAGAGAACTCATTCCCATGTTTTTCCCCAGGTACTCAGGTCTTTAGTTGGTCTTCTTTCTTCTTCTCTTCATCTGTCAGGGACTTCTTATACTTGCTTTATGTATAATGTCCAGGTTTTATGGCTGTACTTAGTGGTGGAAACCAGGAGAAGTGCATCTACTCCATCTTGTCCCAGAATCACAAATTTGAAGTATTGCATCTTTTTCAGTATGACTGAAAAATATCTGCAAACTCATTTACAAATTTGCAAGTGGTGCACAAAGTAAATCCCCTTACATATTTCTGTTTGAGCACATAATTGTTTCAATCGAGTGAGATTGCATAAATAAAATCCATGTAGTTACAAACCAAATGGACTATCTATCCACAGACTATAATTTATAACAGTCAAATATACCTGTTTCCAATCTAACAAAGGCTTCAGAGAGACTTTCTAAGAATAAGTTTCAGTCTGATTACTCAGAAAATCTGGGGATTTTGAGCACAGTAAGTTAATACTAGAGAGGATTCAATAAATTGTAGACCTTCAAAATTGTTTTCCTTAAAACTTCAAATCTTCCTGCACTTTTAAAATTGTTTTTTCTGCATTAAACAATGTTATATATTGTTAAAAAAAAAGTGTCTTATGTTAATATTCAGCGCAATTTATTTGCATGTTCTACTTTGTGTTCTAGTGAAAGTTAAATATTTGATAGCTTGAATAATTCTTTCATCTTTGATCTGAAGCTGCATTTTGAAAATATTGACTGAGAATACAGTAAAGTACATAATCATTTTCCAGATGGTAGCAATGACTGGAATGGGTGAGGCATGTCTCAGTAGCAACACTTCACTTCCTTCAGGATCTGACTTTCTATAAATAATTCCTAATGCAACGCAGCTAAGAACCAAGACAAGAATGTAATTGAAGTAGCCTCTGAGTAATTAATAATTTACTTTCTCTATGTGGCCACCCTCAAGACCTAAGCCAAATAGAGTCTACAAAAACACCTTAAGAGGAAAAAAATTTTTTTAAAGCTTATAATGGATATGCATCAACTGATCCATGTGGAAAAAGACAGAAAAGCCATTTTAGAAACAACAATCTGAGTTTATTTAATATAAGGTTATAAAACTCCATATACTTGAATATCTACCAAGTTCATTCTGTATGATCCAGTAGAAGAATAATGATAACTCTTTGTGGGTACTGCACTGCTTAGATGTTATTTTTGAAAACCGCTCTAGATTTTTGATACCTTCCTTCACTGAGTTTTGAGTTATTAATGCAACCATTTTACAGATGAAGGCAGATAAAACCCAAATTTTACAGCCTTGTGTGAAGCCATATAGTTGACGGGAATGAGAATCCCTTATGTGAAGACATTTTGATAGTCTACTCTGAATCATTGACCAGTAACAGTTTATGTGACTCTAGAGTTAAATGATTATATTACTTTGGGAATATAGAGTTTTGTGATCTGGGAAGACATATAGATGTGTTTCTGTGGTCTACTTACATGCATATGAGAGGTATGTTTCATGTAAATTTTAGCCCAGAGAAAGGGGTTAATCTCTTCAGCCTGTGGATGTATATCAGACTTTTAAGGAATTCTCCTGAGATTTTTTTCTCTGCAATACTTTTCATACAATTTCAAGTTTATTCTGCTTCACCTGTCATACTGGCAACCTGCACTAAGAGTTTGTCACCAAACTGCCATTGTTAAGTTCGGAACGTCTTTAAGTCCAAATGGTTATGCAACTTGGGAATGACCGGTTCATTTTCCAAGAGGGTATGATGCATCCTGTTGGTGAATGCAGCACATTCTGGCTGGCCAGATGGATGAATCTGTGACTTCTCCCGCCATGACAGGGTTTGAATGAGACCCCAAGCCAATGGGCAGGGTTTTCAGCTCCCTAAGTGATCGCCAATGAGGCTGGATGGTGTAATCCATGAATGTGCCACTAGCTTGTGGTGGAGTGAATCAGTGTTGTTGTGTATTTTCTTTAGTCTTTGTTTCTCAGTGCTCATATGGATGTGCCTATCTGCTATAAAACCAAGTCATTAAAAATATTTAAATCTGATATAATTACACAGATTTACATGGATAAGATACATAGGGTATTATCTTTACTCTTTCAAATGTATAAACTGTTTGCTTCTAGTTAGTTCACACCAGAGGGCAGACTCATTCTTTCCTTTAACTTAAAGAATCAAATTGTTGGTAAACTATAAACTTATAGATAATGTGCTCTTGAGTTTATATCACTTGAAATTGATTCATTGAAGTGTATATTTGTGGATATACCTATGTATATATATATATGATATATATATCATTGATTCACATATTTTTGATATATATATACATATATTTTATTTGTAATCACTATTATTTTTCAAGTGCCTGTGTGTATTTTAAAATTATTGTCTACTTAGTATTCTGGGGAAAAAAATTAGGAGACTAATGCTCTTATATGCTGTTTTAGAGGGGTTATGTCCAAAGTCATAAAACAAGAGGTGAACCAGGATGCAAATGAAAAATTGACATATTAATAAAATGTGACAATTTCACCCAATGTAGGTAGCCAGAAGTCAGACACAGTCAAGAAGTTGGGAGTTAAAAGATACAAATTATTAAGAGCAAAAGAAGAGAACTGTTCCATGGGGTTCACATTGTGAGTTGATGAATTAATGTGGAAAATGGTAATTTGGTCTCCTTCATCCCCACAGTAAATGTCTTCACTAATCATGGAAAAGAACATATTATTGGAGATGTGTGTTCAGATGTTCCTTTGGCTGAATCTCTAATCATCATGCTTTTCACTACCCATGAATGATCCAAAAAAGTTCCACTTTAGGATTGTCCAGGTGCCTAACACACACTGTAACTTTTGCTAGGTTATGCGATTTTGACTTAAGATGGAAATTTGGCTTCTCCTCTCATACTGGCTATATCTAAGTAGCGACTGAACATTGATTCCAAAGAGATGAACCCTACTGAATGCGTTTGTGAAAAGATGGTAGGGTAAAGATACATGCAGCAATACAGAACCTCCAGGCTGGGTGCTGTGGCTCATGCCTGTAATCCTAGTGGTTTGGAAAGCTGAAGAGTGGGAGGATCACTTGAGCTCAGATGTTTGACACCAGCCTGGGCAGCATAGTGAGACTCTGCCTCTACAAAGAAATTTTAAAACTTAGCTGGGCGTGGAGGTGGACACCTGTAGTCCCAGCTACTTAGGTGGCTGAGGTGGCGTTAGCCCAGGAAGTCAAGGCTGCAGTAAGCTGTGACTGCACCACTGTACTCCAGCCTGGGTGACAGAATGAGATGCCATCTCAAACGGACTAAAAAAAAAAAAAAAACAAAAACAACATAGAACTTCCCGAAGTTTCTAGATCATTATACCAACCCTCAATTTCAGTGGATAAGGGGGTTTGAAGAGAGGCTTGCAGGTAGATAGAGTGTCTTATAATTTCTAGTGCCTTCTTGTTAATACTCTGTAATGTAGTCATTCATCTTATTTTTGCTCGTTTTTCAGGGGTCAGGAGGTAGAAGCTTTCTTTAAATTATAGATTAGTGAATTAGTTCATAAATGATTACAAAATTTGTGATTATTATTGTTTTCCATTTTATGTATTTATCTTTAAATAACCTGTTTCAATACCCAAGATAGTGTACTACATGTAAATCCCATGTTCTATAATGATATAAACTTAGATTTTCATATAGTACTATAGTTTACAGTGTCCTTTCACTTGCTTTATCTGCTCATTGGGAATTTGTGCTTTATTGAATTAAAAATCAAATGATGGAGATAAAGTTTTATGGTTTCTCATGCATGCAACAGGACCAAGAATTTTTTTTTCTCTCTTTTTATTATTATTATTATACTTTAGGTTTTAGGGTACATGTGCACAATGTGCAGGTTTGTTACATATGTATCCATGTGCCATGTTGGTGTGCTGCACCCATTAACTCATCATTTAGCATTAGGTATATCTCCTAATGCTGTCCCTCCCCGCTCCCCCCAACCCACAACAGTCCCCGGAGTGTGATGTTCCCCTTCCTGTGCCCGTGTGTTCTCACTGTTCAATTCCCACCTATGAATGATAATATGCAGTGTTTGGTTTTTTGTCCTTGCCATAGTTTACTGAGAATGATGGTTTCCAGTTTCATCCATGGCCCTACAAAGGACATGAACTCATCATTTTTTATGGCTGCATAGTATTCCATGGTGTATATGTGCCACATTTTCTTAATCCAGTCTATCGTTGTTGGACATTTGGGTTGGTTCCAAGTCTTTGCTATTGTGAATAGTGCCACAGTAAACATACGTGTGCATGTGTCTTTATAGCAGCATGATTTATAGTCCTTTGGGTATATACCCAGCAATGGGATGGCTGGGTCAAATGGTATTTCTAGTTCTAGATCCCTGAGGAATCGCCACACTGACTTCCACAATGGTTGAACCAGTTTACAGTCCCACCAACAGTGTAAAAGTGTTCTTATTTCTCCACATCCTCTCCAGCACCTGTTGTTTCCTGATTTTTTAATGATGGCCATTCTAACTGGTGTGAGATGGTATCTCACTGTGGTTTTGATTTGCATTTCACTGATGGCCAGTGATGATGAGCATTTTTTTCATGTGTCTGTTGGCTGCATAAATGTCTTCTTTTGAGAAGTGTCTGTTCATGTCCTTTGCCCACTTTTTGATGGGGTTGTCTGTTTTTTTCTTCTAAATTTGTTTGAGTTCATTGTAGATTCTGGATATTAGCCCTTTGTCAGATGAGTAGATTACAAAAATTTTCTCCCATTTTGTAGGTTGCCTGTTCACTCTGATCGTAGTTTCTTTTGCTGTGCAGAAGCTCTTTAGTTTAATTAGACCCTATTTGTCAATTTTGGCTTTTGTTGCCATTGCTTTTGGTGTTTTAGACATGAAGTCCTTGCCCATGCCTACGTCCTGAATGGTAGTGCCTAGGTTTTCTTCTAGGGTTTTTATGGTTTTAGGTCTAACATGTAAGTCTTTAATCCATCTTGAATTAACTTTTGTATAAGGTGTAAGGACGGGATCCAGTTTCAGCCTTCTATATATGGCTAGCCAGTTTTCCCAGCACCATTTATTAAATAGGGAATCCTTTTCCCATTGCTTGTTTTTGTCAGGTTTGTCAAAGATCAGATAGTTGTAGATATGCAGCATTATTTCTGAGGGCTCTGTTCTGATCCATTGATCTATGTCTCTGTTGTGGTACCAGTACCATGCTGTTTTGGTTACTGTAGGCTTGTAGTATAGTTTGAAGTCAGGTAGCATGATGCCTCCAGCTTTGTTCTTTTGGCTTAGGATTGACTTGGCGATGCGGGCTCTTTTTTGGTTCCATATGAACTTTAAAGTAGTTGTTTCCAATTGTGTGAAGAAAGTCATTGGTAGCTTGATGGGGATGGCATTGAATCTATAAATTACCTTGGGCAGTATGGCCATTTTCATGATTTAGATTCTTCCAACCCATGAGCATGGAATGTTCTTCCATTTGTTTGTATCCTCTTTTATTTCATTGAGCAGTGGTTTGTAGTTCTCCTTGAAGAGGTCCTTCACATCCCTTGGAAGTTGGATTCCTAGGTATTTGATTCTCTTTGAAGCAATTGTGAATGGGAGTTCACTCATGATTTGGCTCTCTGTTTGTCTGTGATTGGTGTACAAGAATGCTTGTGATTTTTGTACATTGATTTTGTATCCTGAGACTTTGCTGAAGTTGCTAATCAGCTTAAGGAGATTTTGGGCTGAGACAATGGGGTTTTCTAGATATACAATCATGTCATCTGCAAACAGGGACAATTTGACTTCCTCTTTTCCTAATTGAATATCCTTTATTTCCTTCTCCTGCCTGATTGCCCTGGCCAGAACTTCCAGCACTATGTTGAATAGGAGTGGTGAGAGAGGGCATCCCTGTCTTGTGCCAGTTTTCAAAGGGAATGCTTCCAGTTTTTGCCCATTCAGTATGATATTGGCTGTGGGTTTGTCATAGATAGCTCTTATTATTTTGAGATACGTCTCATCAATACCTAATTTATTGAGAGTTTTTAGCATGAAGGGTTGTTGAATTTTGTCAAAGGTCTTTTCTGCATCTATTGAGATAATCATGTGGTTTTTGTCTTTGGTTCTGTTCATATGCTGGATTACATTTATTGATTTGCATATGTTGAACCAGCCTTGCATCCCAGGGATGAAGCCCACTTGATCATGGTGGATAAGCTTTTTGATGTGCTGCTGGATTCGGTTTGCCAGTATTTTATTGAGGATTTTTGCATCAATGTTCATCAAGGATATTGGTCTGAAATTCTCTTTTTTGGTTGTGTCTCTGCCAGGCTTTGGTATCAGGATGATGCTGGCCTCATACAATGTGTTAGGGAGGATTCCCTCTTTTTCTATCGATTGGAATAGTTTCAGAAGGAATGGTACCAGTTCCTCCTTGTACCTCTGGTAGAATTCAGCTGTGAATCCATCAGGTCCTGGACACTTTTTGGTTGGTAAGCTATTGATTATTGCCACAATTTCAGAACCTGTTATTGGTCTATTCAGAGATTCAACTTCTTCCTGGTTTAGTCTTGGGAGGGTGTATTTGTCGAGGAATTTATCCATTTCTTCTAGATTTTCTAGTTTATTTGCGTAGAGGTGTTTGTAGTATTCTCTGATGGTAGATTGTATTTCTGTGGGATCAGTGGTAATATCCCCTTTATCATTTTTTATTGCATCTATTTGATTCTTCTGTCTTTTCTTCTTTATTAGTCTTGCTAGCAGTCTATCAATTTTGTTGATCTTTTCAGAAAACCAGCTCCTGGATTCATTAATTTTTTGAAGGGTTTTTTGTGTCTCTATTTCCTTCAGTTCTGCTCTGATTTTAGTTATTTCTTGCCTTCTGCTAGCTTTTGAATGTGTTTGCTCTTGCTTTTCTAGTCCTTTTAGTTGTGATGTTAGGGTGTCAATTTTGGATCTTTCCTGCTTTTTCTTGTGGGCATTTAGTGCTATCAATTTCCCTCTACACACTGCTTTGAATGTGTCCCAGTGATTCTGGTATGTTGTGACTTTGTTCTTGTTGGTTTCAAAGAACATCTTTATTTCTGCCTTCATTTCATTATGTACCCAATAGTCATTCAGGAGCAGGTTGTTCAGTTTCCATGTAGTTGAGTGGTTTTGAGTGAGTTTCTTAATCCTGAGTTCTAGTTTGATTGCACTGTGGTCTGAGAGACAGTTTGTTATAATTTCTGTTCTTTTACATTTGCTGAGGAGAGCTTTACTTCCAACTATGTGGTCAATTTTGGAATAGGTGTGGTGTGGTGCTGAAAAAAATGTATATTCTGTTGATTTGGGGTGGAGAGTTCTGTAGATGTCTATTAGGTCCACTTGGTGCAGAGCTGAGTTCAATTCCTGGATATCCTTGTTAACTTTCTGTCTCGTTGATCTGTCTAATGTTGACAGTGGGGTGTTAAAATCTCCCATTATTATTGTGTGGGAGTTTAAGTCTCTTTGTAGGTCACTCAGGACTTGCTTTATGAATCTGGGTGCTCCTGTGTTGGGTGCATGTATATTTAGGATAGTTAGCTCTTCTTGTTGAATTGATCCCTTTACCATTATGTAATGGCCTTCTTTGTCTCTTTTGATCTTTGTTGGTTTAAAGTCTATTTTATCAGAGACTAGGATTGCAACCCCTGCCTTTTTTTGTTTTCCATTTCTTGGTATATCTTCCTCCATCCCTTTATTTTGAGTCATGTGTGTCTCTGCACGTGAGATGGGTTTCCTGAATACAGCACACTGATGGGTCTTGACTCCTTATCCAATTTGCCAGTCTGTGTCTTTTAATTGGAGCATTTAGCCCATTTACATTTAAAGTTAATATTGTTATGTGTGAATTTGATCCTGTCATTATGATGTTAGTTGGTTATTTTGCTCGTTAGTTGATGCAGTTTCTTCCTAGCCTCGATGGTCTTTACAATTTGGCATGTTTTTGCAGTGGCTGGTACCAGTTGTTCCTTTCCATGTTTAGTGCTTCCTTCAGGAGCTCTTTTAGGGCAGGCCTGGTGGTGACAAAATCACTCAGCATTTGCTTGTCTGTAAAGTATTTTATTTCTCCTTCACTTATGAAGCTTAGTTTGGCTGGATATGAAATTCTGGGTTGAAAATTCTTTTCTTTAAGAATGTTGAATATCGGCCCCCACTCTCTTCAGGCTTGTAGAGTTTCTGCTGAGAGATCAGCTGTTAGTCTGATGGGCTTCCCCTTGTTGGTAAGCTGACCTTTCTCTCTGGCTGCCCTTAACATTTTTTCCTTCATTTCAACTTTCGTGAATCTGACAATTATGTATCTTGGAGTTGCTCTTCTCGAGGACTATCTTTGTGGCGTTCTCTGTATTTCCTGAATCTGAATGTTGGCCTGCCTTGCTAGATTGGGGAAGTTCTCCTGGATAATATCTTGCAGAGTGTTTTCCAAGTTGGTTTCATTCTCCCCGTCATTTTCAGGTACACCAATCAGACGTAGGTTTAGTCTTTTCACATAGTCCGATATTTCTTGGAGTCTTTATTCGTTTCTTTTTATTCTTTTTTCTCTAAACTTCCCTTCTCGCTTCATTTCATTCATCTTCTATCGTTGATACGCTTTCTTCCAGTTAATCACATCTGCTACTGAGGCTTCTGCAATCTTCACGTAGTTCTCGAAACTTGGCTTTCAACTCCATCAGCTCCTTTAAGCCCTTCTCTGCATTGGTCATCTTAGTTATATATTCATCTATTTTTTTTTCAAAGTTTTTAACTTCTTTGCTATTGTTTTGAATTTCCTCCCATAGCTCAGAGTAGTTTGATCATCTGAAGCCTTCTTCTCTGAACTTGTCAAAGTTATTCTCCGTCCAGCTTTGTTCCATTGCTGGTGAGGAACTGCGTTCCTTTGGAGGAGGAGAGGTGTTCTGCTTTTTAGAGTTTCCAGTTTTTCTGCTCTGTTTTCTCCCCATCTTTGTAGGTTTTTCTGCTTTTGGTCTTTGATGATGGTGGTGTACAGATGGGTTTTTGGTGTGGGTGTCCTTTCTGTTTGCTAGTTTTCCTTCTAACAGACAGGACCCTCAGCTGCAGGTCTGTTGGAGTTTGCTAGAGGTCCACTCCAGACCCTGTTTTGCTGGGTGTCAGCAGCAGTGGCTGCAGAACAGTGGATTTTCATGAGACCGCATATTCAGCTGTCTGATAGTTCCTCTGGAAGTTTTGTCTCAGAGGAGTACCTGGCAGAGTGAGGTGTCAGTCTGTCCCTACTGGGGGGTGCCTCCCAGTTAGGCTGCTCGGGGGTCAGGGACCCACTTTAGGAGGCAGTCTGCCCTTTCTCAGATCTCCAGCTGCATGCTGGGAGAACCACTACTCTCTTCAGAGCTGTCAGACAGGGACCTTTAAGTCTGTGGAGGTTCCTGCTGACTTTTTGTTTGTCTGTGCCCTGCCCCCAGAGGTGGAGCCTACAGAGGCAGGCAGGCCTCCTTGAGCTGTGGTGGGCTCCACCCAGTTCGAGCTTCCTGGCTGCTTTGTTTACCTAAGCAAGCCTGGGCAATGGCGGGCGCCCCTCCCCCAGCCTCACTGCCGCCTTGCAGTTTGATCTCAGACTGCTGTGCTAGCAATCAGCGAGACTCTGTGGGCGTAGGACCCTCCAAGCCAGGTGCGGGACACAATCTTCTGGTGTGCTGTTTTCCAAGCCCTTTGGAAAAGTGCAGTATTAGGGTGGGAGAGACCTGATTTTCCAGGTGCCATCTGTCACCTCTTTCTTTGACTAGGAAAGGGAACTCCCTGACCCCTTGCGCTTCCCAAGTGAGGCAGTGCCTCGCCCTGCTTTGGCTCATGCATGGTGCGCTGCACCAACTGTCCTGCACCCACTGTTTGGCACTCCCTAGTGAGATGAACCTGGTACCTCAGATGGAAATGCAGAAATCACTTGTCTTCTGTGTCACTCACGCTGGGAGCTGTAGACAGGAGCTGTTCCTATTCAGCCATCTTGGCTCCACCCTCCGCAATGCTCAGGACCAAGAATTTTACCAGAGTTTCCTGGTAAAAACCCAAATGGCTACTTATTCATATAAGTGTGTCCCGTGTGGTAAAGTACAGCTGCACTGTGAAAAAAAAGCCAATGATACTATATATAGTACACATGACAAACGTATACACCCAGGAACAAAGCTTCTTAGATCAGTGGTGAATTGGAAATTCCAACCAAGGAAAAAGCGAAAAAGCAACATGAGGACCTTTCTTGACATTTCTTTTTCACATCTTTTCTGGAAACCAGATCTGTGTTTTCAAAAGGAAAGGAAATGAGAATAGGTGAAATTGGAAAGAGATAGTTTAAAATCATTTTTATGACATCCATGAACATATGTATTCTGTAATATAAAGTATTATGGTAAATCAAAGTAAGTTTATTTGCAAACATTATTTCAAAGTAAGTTAAAATATTATATTGACAATTAAAATCAGCATGCTAAATATATATTAATTTATATATATTTATATATATGTATGTTGTATTGTTGGTGTATGTAATCAAGATAAACAAAGGAGAAAACCTATTTTTATAGCAATCTCCAGCTGCTCAAAAGCTTCATTCTAAGTAACCTAGTGAGTCAGTACTTAAGACCAAGAAGCACTATAATACCAGTACGTAACTGTTCTTACAAAATTGTCAGAAAATTCTCATTAACATCTATTTTAAAATTGTATTACCTTAACTTTTAACAGTGTGATATTGATGAAAACATATAATTGTCAAAACTACTAGGTAATAATTATAATAGATTGTATTTTAAATAATAAAAATAATATTTATATTTTTGTTTATATTTTTAAACACAATGGTGGGGTTTATTTTCCAGATAACATTTTCTACTTAAATTTCAAAAATTAATTAGTGTTCACATAAAATATTGGAAATTAAAGTAATTTAATGTTCAATTTCAAAACAATTTCTAATGTTTGTAATTACATAAAATTTGACTAGTCTAATTATACTGTGTATGATGTGCTCAAACAGAAAACATGAAGAGGTTTGGTTTTAGTTCTATAATGTCTGTTAACAACTTGATATTGTCACTGTTACATTGAACAAGAATCCTAAATGTAACGAAGGAAAATGTTGGCATTCAATTGAATCCAATTCTTTGGGCTAGAAAGCTTTCCCTGACTTGGTTCGGTGATTCAACTATTCTGGTGACTCCCAGACCACATGAAAAACAAACAAAAATTCTGTGATTTCCTTCTAATTATGAAAGACAACTTGATTTTGTTTTAAAATATCAGACTCCTATAATACTGAAAACTGCTGTTTCATGTACAGCATATGCTGTTGGCTGGGTAGGTGTGTAAAGGTGTTTTGAATTTTTTTATGCAACACTCATACAGGTTCTTTGGGAATGGTAGCATCCACCATGTCTCCTCTGCCTTTGATGCCTGGAAATATTTCACTTATATCTCCTTTCTCCATAGAGCCTCTTCTTGCTAGATTATATTACCTTTTCAATCATCTGCAAGATATGAGCTGTCTTCAGGGTAGATTTCTCTTTTGTAGGATCCACAGGAAAGACTGCATCATGGACTCTCTATGAGCTTAAGATAGTCCATATATCCTTTGCTTTCTTAGCTAAGAATCTTGTCATCTGCTCTTCAGATGTGTTAGGTATAAGTCAGATCTTAGCCCATTGAGCTCCCTTAACTATAGGGAATGGCTATTGAGACCTCTGAGAGGTTTCACTTCACCTCCCTTCATGCTGTGTTGCATTTCTCAGCTCTTTGAAGCATAAAAGTATTTGACATTCTTATAACATGTATCAATCGGCTGACTTGCATCTTTGAGCACCACTTATATTTTTGGCTAATCAATTAAAAAAATCAGAACACACTCCCTTCCCTTGAGCATGTATACTAATTTATTTCACCTTCAAATTTTAATAACGTAAACAATACTGAAAATATAGGTATAAATTTGAAACAGATAATTGATCAAATAGCCATTATAAAAACTACTGTGTCTAAAAACCTTAGCTTTTTTAGTTTATTGTTGTCTTGCTTTTGTGATCTGCCTGCATCCTATACTGAAACTACTTTTATGATGATATAATTTGACTTATTTACCTATTTTGACTTGCATCCTTACCAGTAATATACATTTTCCATATAAGAAAATATTATAGCAAGTTAAACAACAGGTGTTGAAGAATATAAAACACACTTTGATTAAATTAGTTACTTTTCTTTCCCAATTGACAATATTCAATTGCAAAATCAATTGCTCGTTCTCAAATATTCAAAAAAGAATAGTCCAGACTTGACAATGATGACCACAATCTTCTGTTAATGATAAATTAAACACAATCTCTCTTTACAAACACATTTACTTGCTCAAAATCATACCATAAAATGTCCTTCTTCTTCAAAGATGATGTTAAAATAGAACCAATCTAGTCTTGGCTTCTGCTGAGATCTCAAGAAAAAATAACCCAAGTACTCCTCCATTATAAGATGAAAGTTATAAGATCTTCATACGGTAGTTGCAAAAATCAGCCTTGTGACTCTTAGCTCATCCCATATGTTGAGAAAATAAGAGAGTTAGGAGTAAAAATTAGTGAAATGTTATTTTCAAGTCTTTGGGCTTTACTCCTATCTGGCACATAGGGAGAGGTTGTGAGGAATAGGCTCACTTCTTGGCTTAATTCTGGGCATGGAAAATGAAATAGAACCTCCCAGAAGGCTTAATATCTATTCCCTGGAGTTTAGGGAACTCATTGGGCTAGAGTTTGCCTCATTCCCAAGACATTTAAAAGGCAACCAATTAAATAAAAAGCAGTGGCCCAGTAGGTGTGAAACTTTGAACAACTCTACGCAACTCTTTATATCTGGGAGAGTCAGTTCTCCTTTTCTCATTAACATTATATTGAATTTTTTCAGCTCTTTGAAATACACAAATGACTTTTATGTAGAAAATGCTGGTCATATATCTATCCCTATTTGCCTTAATTTTCTCAAAGAATTACCTGTAAGACATAAGAAAAGTGTAAGAGTGAAAACAAGATAAGTAAGCAAACATCACTGATTGCATAATGGAAAAGACGCAAATAAAAGGGTCATAGAATGCCCACTAGTCGAAAATACAAAGTCCAATGCTCACGGAATTGAGTACAGAGTGTGAAACCCGTGGCGAATGTTTTGGTAAGTGAGCAAATGTAGGCAACTGATTATTAATAAGTATGCACCTGGTATTGCTTGTGAGCGGCCCTAAAGTTCATTCCTGAAGTCTGGAGGCAAAGAGGAGAGAGGTGGCTGACATAAAAATTCATTCCCCAGGATTAGTTCTGGATGGCCTCATGGGAATCGAGGAGACCTCTCTGACATGGAAATGATCTCCTGTTTTTGATCACAAGAAGCTGAAAAATCAAAGTGAATAGGACTGATGAAAAATAGGAATGGGGATTGAGTGATCTTTATATGCTGGGAAATAAGAGAATAATTTTGTTTTAAAAACAAAACTATCATGCTTGTAATTACAAAAATTATGGAGATGAAGAGTGACAAAAGGATCCATTTAGAAGACTACACAGATTGGGTTGCATAAATAGTGCATTATAGAATCATAACATAAAAACCAGACTATAAGAAATTATGTCAAATACATACCATAATACAGAAATAAAGATAGCTAGAGATTTCACTAATATGCTAATATGCAAAGATGTTTCTACAGTAGAAAAGTAACTAGAATGACAAAAGATCAATGAACTTATCTTTAAAAATACATTCAAATTCTCAGGTTTACTAGAAGTCAAAAAATGTAAATAAAAATAGTAATAAGGGATTTTAATCTATAATATTGGAAAGAAGTTTTCTATGATGCAATGTCATGAAGAAGAAAAAGTAGAAATTTTTTTTCTCTTCCTTCCTTCTTCCCTCCCTCCCTCTTTTCCTTCTTTCCTTATCTCTCTCCCTCCCTTGCTTCCCTCCTGCCTCTTCCTTCCTTCCTTTATTTTCTTCCTTCCTTATTTCCTTCCTTTCTTCCCTCCCTTCCTTCTCACCCTTCTCATTTATTGCTGGGAAGACTGTAAATTGTGGCAAATTTCATAGAAAATAATTTGGTAATATGTATTATATTAAGAATTGTCAATCCCAGCACTTTGGGAGGCCGAGGCGGGCGGATCACGAGGTCAGAAGATCGAGACCACAGTGAAACCCCGTCTCTACTAAAAAAAAAACATAAAAAATTAGCCGGGCGTGGTGGCGGGCGCCTGTAGTCCCAGCTACTCGGAGAGGCTGAGGCAGGAGAATGGCGTGAACCCGGGAGGCGGAGCTTGCAGTGAGCCGAGATTGCGTCACTGCACTCCAGCCTGGGCGACAGAGCGAGACTCCGTCTCACAAACAAACAAAAAAAAAAAGAATTGTCAAATAGATCACCACTGATATATTTTATATAAATTTTATAAAAATAATTACATGTGTGCATTAAAAGGTGTATAGCAGGAACATTTCATAGTAAGAAGCCCTACAGTTGATTGTTACTAGGCCACCATTAAGCCAATAATAAAATAGGAACGCATGTGTTTGTGTGTGTGTGTGTCCGTTGGTTATACGCATTTTAAAAAGCACATCAAAGTTGCACATCAGGTTATTAATAATGGGTATTATTGGTGGGGCATTTTTAGTGGAGTTCATTGACATCAAACTTTGTGTATTTTTTAGAAAACGGTAAGGTTATGGAATCCATTTTTCTCACTAAAAATGATGTTTTAGTGAATAATCCACTTTCAATCTAGTTTTTAAAAATGATGACAGTATTGTAGAATTCCAAATAAAAACATAAGCTACATCAGAGGTGATGTAAATAGAGCAAAAGAGAGTTCTTTCAATTATCAGCAAATGTAGAATCTGCAATTGATTGCTATTGCACAAAAGGCATAAAAGGAGTTGGGAACTAAGCTATGGGTATACAGAGGCCTACAGAATTGTATAATGGACATTGGAGACTCAGAAGCAGGAAGGGTGGGATGGGGATGAGGGATGAAAAACTACCTATTAGGTACAATGTACACTACTCGGGTGGCAGGTGCACTAAAATCCCAGACTTCACCACTGTGCCATCCACCCATGCACACAAAAACCACTTGGACCCCTGAAGCTATTGAAAATAAAAAATGTATATTTACAAAAGGAATTGAAAATGAATTTGTTTTCTTACTTATTTAGCCGAGCAAAGGCTGATGACCTTAACAAAGATGGAACATACAAGAATAAAAAATGCTTTTAAGGAAGAACAAAACTGCTGTGCTTTAGAATTTTTCATTTCACTTTCCCGTGGTAGATTCAGGAGGAAATTATTTGAGGCAATTAGGCAGAGAAATTTTAACTAAAAGTGTCTTTTTGAAAATACAGCAGTTGGGTTTCTTCTGCAAATGGCCTTCAGCTATAGCAAGTAAGAAAACAAACATCATTTTTTATTTGATTGTAGGATTTTATTAAAACGTAGAATCTGCCCTTAAGAATACCTCGAGCGTTCATATAATTCTTATAAGAAATATGACCTTTGCTTCAGTATTACTGAAACAAAAACAATAGATCTTAGAAAACACAATGGGATCGACATTAATAAGTAATTCCCAAGGAAATTATTGTATATTTCAGAAAGTATTTTATGAATATATCATTTTGGCAAATGAACAGACTCAGTTTTAACAACGAACCATGTGAGGGGTTATTTTAAGTTTCTTCTATGGTTGAAATAGGTGCTTTATCTCATTTGCTCTTTTTATTATCATTATTTACAATAATTCTGTGGCGTTAATCTTATGTCTTCCTAGGGCTGAGGAAGATTTAAAAGAGTTGTTTAATTATTTGTTGCCCATTTAAGGGCTTTTATAATGAATGAATATGAAAATACCACTTGGAAATGCCTGTATCTGCAATAACATGTGAACTTTATTCCTCAACATCCCGGCTATCCCACCGGACAAAAATTGCATTGGCTGGCCCGGTGCGGTGGCTCATGGCTGTAATCCCAGCACTTTGGGAGGCTGAGGCTGGTGGATCACTAGGTCAGGAGATCAAAACCATCCTGGCTAACCCAGTGAAACCCCGTCTCTACTAAAGATACAAAAAATTAGCCGGGCGTGGTGGCGGGCGCCTGTAGTCCCAGCTACTCGGGAGGCTGAGGCAGGAGAATGGCGTGAACCCGGGAGGCGGAGCTTGCCGTGAGCCGAGATAGCGCCACTGCACTCCAGCCTGGGCGACAGAGTGAGACTCCGTCTCAAAAAAAAAAAAAAAAAAAAAAAAAAAGACTTGCATTGGCAATTGACAACCTATTCATACATCCTCAGCAGATCATTTTAGATTTATACGCAACAATTTCAAAAATACCTGATCCATATGTTATCCATTTTTAATGAAAATTTTCTTTGTCTTTCCCCTGTTCAGTTACCTAGCAGGTGTCAATATTTTATTGGAACACCAGACTACACCAGACACTGGGCCGCTTCCTAATTGGATGGCTTCCCCCTTAACTAGGGGCCTCCAGGGTTCTACCCCTGAGAAGATTTTTTTTTTTTTTTTTTTTTTTTTTTTTTGAGACAGAGTCTCGCTCTGTCGCCCGGGCTGGAGTGCAGTGGCGCAATCTCGGCTCACTGCAAGCTCCGCCTCCCGGGTTCACGCCATTCTCCAGGCGCCTGCCACCACGCCCGGCTAATTTTTTTGTATTTTTAGTAGAGACAGGGTTTCACTGTGATCTCGATCTCCTGACCTCGTGATCCACCTGCCTCGGCCTCCCAAAGTGCTGGGATTACAAGCGTGAGCCACTGCGCCCGGCCGGGAAGATATCGAATGCATAGATTTAAAAGGGAACAGGAACCCTCTTGGTGAAAACGTCAGTTCCTTCCTTCCTGCCTCCCTTCCTGCCTAGCTGCCATCCTGCCTTCCTGCCTGCCTTCCTTTTCTCCTTTCCACTTTCTTCTTCCCTCTCACTTGTTCTTCTTTTCATATGTCTCTCCCGTCCTCTCTCCTCCCCCTTCCCTTTCTTCCTTCCTTATTTCATTCCTTTCTTCCTTCCCTCCTTCCCTCCCTTCTGCCTTCCTTATTTCCTTCCTTTTTCCTTTCCTTTCCCCCTCCCTCCTTCCCTTCCTTTCTTCTATGCCTCCTTCCCTGTCTCCTTCATTCCTTCCTTCCTTCCTCCCTACCTCCTCTCCCTCCTCTCCCTCCTCCTCTCTCTTCCTTCCTTCCCTCCTTCCTTCCCTCCTTCCTTCCCTTCTTTCTTTCTTTCTTTCTTTCTTTCCTTTCTTTCTTTCTTTCTTTCTTTCTTTCTTTCTTTCTTTCTTTCTTTCTTTCTTTCTTTCTTTCTTTCTTTCTTTTTCTCTTTCTTCCCTCCCTCCTTTCTTTCCTTCCTTCTCTCCTTCCCTACTTTTTTCTTCTCCCTCCTCCTTCCTTCCTTGCTTCTTTCCTTCTTTTCTTCCTTCCCTTTGCTCCTATCCTCCTTTTCTTTCTTCCCATCCTACTCCTCCACGTAAACCATATTTTTAAGTGCACCACACAGTGTGAATGGTGCATTAGGATCTCTCTGCACTATTCAATGTTCCTGCAGTCACTTTAGAAAGCACCTCATCACGCCTGTTGAACTTTATGACAGGTGTCGCAAGGGGAAAACCCTTCTTTCTAGTACAGCATCTCTAAGGAGTGCAGTCCTGGGATCTTGAGCATGAAGAGAGATTGGATTGAAATGTGCAAAGATTTTGCTTTTGCTATTTTTGCTGGTTTGCTTTCCTGCACCCTTCAGGGTTCTATCCTGGGTCCTCAAGGTCACACAGTGAGGGTAGAGTTCATTCCCTTCCACAGGTGGGATGATTTGGTCTCAATTACTCAAAAGACCCAGGCTTGTGGCTGCCTTGCTGGCTTTTAGTCAAAGACTCCCCAGCTTCTCACGAGGCAGCCCAGTGAGACCCCGTTTTGCACATGGAAAATTTCTATTGGCATTGAACTTAGCTATACCTTTAGTTCTTATTGACATATTTTATCTGCCAGTACTCTAATGTTTGGAATATGAAACTGATTTATTGTTTAATGAAACACCAGAGAAAATGATTTTTGTGACAAATGTGTATTTTCTTCATCAGATAATGAAAATTCCTACAGGTAAATTCTTCCAAGGTAAGAAGTGAATTTTCAAAAGTGAAAAAATAAATAATTACAAAGTAAAAATAAATAAAAAATAAAAAATTCCTGCCGGGTTCAATTTCTGCCATAGCTGCAAGAAACACAATATTTTGTATTCAATAACATGAATTATTCCAGTAAGAAACTATTCTGTATTCTGGACTTGCTTTATTCTCACTTTGTTTTAGTTAATTCCTTTTACTATGGCTAATGTACAAACCAGAAAACCACAATCCCTTTTGAAACCCCTGTACATAAAATATATGATATTATATATTTTATATAAGTAATATATATGATTACTTATATAGGATTATATAAGTTACTTATGTATTTTTATAAATATATCATTTCTATATTTATATCTATTAAATATAATGTGTATAATTATTTTTATATAATTTTAATCATGTCTGTAAGACTATGCAATTATATGCAATTTTAATCATGTCTAAGAAAATTTTAATTATAATTATATTTATTTTTAATTTATATATAATTTATTATTATATATAATATATTAATATATTAATAATATATATTATTATATATAATATATAAATTATATATTATTATATATTATAGTAATATATAATATTGTATATAATATATATAATATATACATAATAAATATAATATTATATATTATATATTATTATAGATATTATATTAATAATATATTATATATACTATATAAATTATATATTATATATAATAATATATATTAATTATATATTTAATTATAATTATATCTTAATTATATATTTAATTATAATTATATATTAATTATAATTATATATTAATTATATATTTAATTATAAATTATTAATTTATAATTTATAATTATAAAATAAAATTTATTTATAGTATTACATAAATAAAATTATATATAATGATATAATTATAGATAATGATAAATAAATACACATGTACATATATTAATAAATAGGTACATATGTGTGTGTATTCATATATTTGTACAGTTAAAACACAAGTATACATGTCACAGATGTATATATTCGTATACGTATATATTATTGATAGAGTCTTTGACATGTATGTTTGTCATATATACGACTTGCAGAGGCTCTATCAATAATCAGTGCATCTTGTTACTATCAGCCCATTCACTAGGTGTTGATTCCTTTCGTTTTCATCTTTATTGCATTCATAGTTACCCTCAACCAAACTCTAAAATAGATTATGAATTCCCAGAACTGAATGACCACATTCCTCTATTTTTTGAAAAATTGTCCTGTATGTGATTTCTTCACAGAATACAAGGTACTTAGAATGATAATTCCATCTCCTTGCATATTTTTAGGTCAAACAAAATAACACAAAGATTTGCTTGACTTTACCTGGTGTACCATTTGAGGCTCGCAGAGAGGACTCTAACAAGATGATTTGTGCATATTAATATATTTTCTTTTTCCCCATGGTATTAATTGAATGTATTTGCCCATTAGGTGTTTTGTTAAAGTCATTTTTCCATATTTTCAGTACAATGTATTATAAAGTAACAGTCAGTTTTCTTCAAAGAAAAAGAAAACTGAGTCACTTTAAAAATCACAGAAAGAAAATTCCATTAAAAAAGCATTATATTTCATTGCATTACTATGACTATAATACTACCCCATAGGACAGTTTACAACATAACAAGTCAGTGTTAATTCTGTGACAGCCATAAACACTTCAAAGAAACTCCGTCATGTGATAAAGATACAATATTTTAATAGTGATTTTTTGTAACTGCAAGAGATGCTAAGTAGTGCAATTGCATCAATTTTTGTTATTGTTTCATTGTAAAAATTATAGAGTTATTTATCGCAATAGAGTACCAGATTATTTCTTTCAAATCAAAGACTCTATGTATTTATAATCCTCTTTCATATTCAAGGATATTGCCGATGGGTTTGTTATTTTTATGTAAATGATCAGTGTGTATCAGGAAGCTGTCTTTGCTACCCAGAAACAGCTGCTAAGTAAAGTAAATTTTGAAGCCTAACTCTTTTCTATTCCTCATTCCTCTCCTCTTCTATAGGAGCAAGATATCAATCCCATTTCTCCTTGCCCATTAAAAAAAATTTCCTTCTGTACACTCCTCCCCCAACTTTTTCTGAGACAGGGTCTCCTTCTGTTGCCCAGGCTGGAGTGCAGTGATGTGATATTGGCTCACTGCAGCCTCGACCTCCTGGGCTCAAGCAATACTCTCACTCAGCCTCCCAAGTAGCTGAGACTACAGGTACATGCCACCACACCCAGCTAATTTTTGTCATGCACCATTTTGATAGACTCTACAAGAAACTCTGCACTACAGATCTCAAGCATGAGACTCAAGACTCCATATTCCTATTGCCATCTTCCCATGGATTTATCACACCCAGGCTGGAACAGGAGTATGTAGGTTCCTTGGTGGTCTAGCCTCTGATTACTGACTTTTTAACCCATACCTCCTTATCCTAAATTCCATAAAGTCCCTGGTAACTTGGCTTACCTCTCAGTTTAAGTGCATGTTGACATGAGCTTTTCAAACTTTAGGTGCCTGACTGAGGCAAATCCCAATTCCCTCTAGAGAAACTTCCAAAACAATATTGCCCTTTCATCTGTATTTTCCAAGCCCTTACATCTTCCTAGTACTCTGTTTTCCCTTGCTGGGTTTAGAGAATAATTTTCATCCCCAGTCTACTTGGCTGGAGTCCTGACGTTCCAGATCTTCAGAAGGTAGGGCCTGCCTCCCAAGAGTCAACATGATTTCCTACCACCTTCCCCCTTTTGGGAGCTGATTCTAGACACAGGGAGACCATGCAGAACTTTGGACATTGATTTCCAACTCTACCCATGACCCTTTAAGGTTTATGTCTCTCGAAACTTGGCATGTATATCTTGCTTCTTAAACATGCAGGGCCATGTGAATCATTCTCCAGTATTTCTGGTCCAGCAAGTTTAAAAAGAAGCTAATGAAGTTTATATTTAAAAGCCTTCAGGTGAATCTAATGGAAGTAGTAAACAATAAACCACACCTTGAAAATGGCTAGTTGATAATGCCACCATTCTCCTTTCACTCCATTGCTTTGAAAATAAACACTGACCAACATATATACAAAAATTAGCATATTGCATCACCTTGATGACTGCCTCACTTTTTAGGAAGCTGCAATTCACTTTTTATAATTAAGATATTAGCTGGGTGCAGTGGCTCACACTTGTAATCCTAGCACTGTGGGATGCCAAAATGAAAGGATCACTTGAGTCCAGGAGTTCCAGACCAGCCTGGGCAACATAGTGAGACCGTGTATCCACAAGAAAAATATTTTATACATTAGCCAAGTGTGCCTAACTTTTAAATATTTTTAAAAATTAGTCTGTAGTCCCAGCTACTGGGGAGGCTAAGGTGGGAGAATTACTTGAGCCCAGAAGCAAGAGGCTGCAATGAGCTATGATCACACCCTTGCACTCCAGCCTGGGCAACAGAGTGAGACTCTGTCTCAAAAAGAAAAAAAAAGATATCTCCAAGTTATGAACTGTTTCCCATTTTCTGCTTTACTGTTACTTACATGAAAATAGTTTTCGTTACCCTCTGTTTCTCAGTAAAGTTGCTGTATATTTGTTTTCATCATACAGGATGAAAATAATTCTCATAAACTAACATGTGGATTGAAGTCAGACAGCACTATGGATGGGCTTCCTAGGAAGCGCAGACATAATTACTGAATGCCACAGCACTACATAACCCAACAGAACCTCACTGGTGCCTTCTCAGTCTAACAGGCAGCATTGAAGAGGATGCTACCTTCAGTCTCTTCCAGAAGAGCATATGTACCTGTGGGTAAAACGAAATGATAAAATAATGCTTAATTCATTAATATTATCAGATTTCCACCCTCCACTTTGGGGCAAATGCTAGGGAGTGAGGGAAACAGAGCGAACGTCTACTCCCTTATGAACAGTTTACAGATAAAAACAAACAAACAAAAAATGCCAAATTCAAGGGTACATGCATAACCACGTGTCCCATCCTTGGTGGTGTGTGGGCAGCTGATTTCCAGTTCACGGTGCACCCATTCCACTTGGGAGACATTACACCTGCATCCAGGTGATTGAACTTGGACCAGACTCAAGTTCTGCAGGAACATGGATGTGTCTCATCTTCACTCAAGCTGATAAGTTTGAGCTGATACAGACATCACATCCATCTTCTTGAAGAAGTTCCACGGCAAAACACATGAGTGTTATTTATCAATTTGTGGCAGAATGGAATAACCAACCCTTCACTCTCAAGAACACAGTCAGTGCAGCAGCACATAAATAAATCTTGCTGCACCACAGCACCCTGATGAGGCAGTGATTGCTGTGCAAAGATTCATGGCACTTTACTTGAATACTTTCATGGAAATATTTATTAAAACTCCCCCAAAATGTCAAAAGTTGAGCAAATAAAAAATTACAGGCCAACAAATGTTTTCATATCTGATGTTCAAATCTAAAAACCACAGTGAAGCTAAAATCTTCACTGTTTCCTCAATAATTATGAACCGTTGATATTCTTTCTATTAAATGTGTGATATTTGCGATTTCACCAGAAAGCTAGCAGTCCATTTCCCAAGGCAGCACAAATAGTACATAGACTCTTTGCTAATCGTGTTTTAAAATTATGTATCATTGCAAAGCAGAGAGAAGTTAGGTTGTTAATGTGATATGAATTTGTTCTATTAAGTCTAATTCAGGCCGATGGAGTGCTGAAGATCATGTTTCCTTTTTAATAATGAGACCGTTTAAACTCTGATATTAATTTTTATTGCTCATCTGAAGAATAATTAAACAAAACAATTGACAAATAATTGACAAAACAATAAGCAAAAATAATGGACAAAACAATTACAACATAAACAAGATGTTTCTTTTAACCGAGAGTGAGGCTGTTCTATTTTAACAAACCAGTTTTATTTCACTTGATATATAGCCCGAAAGGCCAAATAATAACATTTTAGTAAAATCACATTTTCTCTGTGACCAAGGTTCCAAGAAGACAGTGTCTTTGAATAATGTCTAGACTTTTTGATTTGAAAGAAGCACATTTCTGGTCTATAGCTTAAAACAACTACATCTTTTGAAAAAACCCAATAGTTCTTTAAGGAACACAATTCTGCTAATAATTACCTCTGACATTAGCTACCTTGATGGCAACCTTCTTGAAAACCAGAGTGAAAAATATCTGCTGAGTCATTAATGTGGTTTATCTCTGTGTCTACACCCAAATCTTATGCTGAATTATAATTCCCAGTGTTGGAGGTGGGGCCTGGTTGGGGGGAGATTGGATCATGGGTGTGATTTCTAATGGTTTGGCACCATCCCTCTAGTGCTGTCTCATGATAGAGTTCTCAGGAGAAAACCCCAGCTTAAAATAATGTGAACAGTGAAAGGAGTTTATTGATTCATGTAAATAAAAATGGGTCAATGCTAGTTTCGGGAATGGCTTGATCAGGGTGCTGACTCCATTGCTCTGCAGTTCTCTTGATTTTGCTTTCCTTCACATGATGGTTTACTTTTCAGACTCACTTTTGTCATGGTGACAAAATGTCTAGAACAGTTCTATACACCACACCTTCCTGAAGAAAAGTGTCTTTATCTCAACTACCAAACAAAATTCTAGGTTTCACTCTAACTGAGCAAAGAGGTCACATGCCCATCTCTGAATCAATTACCATAGCCGAGGGAAGTACTGTGCTCTGATTGGCTTAGGATGAGATTTTTGCCCATCTCCGAAATGATCCCGGGCAAGAGTAGGATGTTCTGATTGATTTTAGTCAATTGGAGAGGGATTTACCTCTGGAACTGTGAATGGAGTCACTGTCCCCTAAATTATTATACATGACTGCTATGCATTGCGAATACAGCCAATACTCTCAAAATCACATGACCCCATGCCTTTGGGGAGCAGATGAATGGATGCTGCTAAAAAAGCCATCAGTGTCTTTCATTCTGGCCTTTGATTCTTCAACACAAAAAATAAACCGCTCTGCTACTTAAAAAAAAAAAAAGTGTGTGGCACCTTCCCCTTTCTCTCTCTCTCCTGCCACCTTGTGAAGAAGGTGCTTGCTTCTCCTTAACCTTCTACCATGATTGTAAGTTTCCTGAGACCTGCTCCCCGCCATGCTTCTGTGCAGCCTGCAGAACTGTGAGTCAATTAAACCTCTTTTCTCCACAAAGTACTCAGTCTCTGGTAGTTCTTTATAGCAATGTGAGAACAGACTAATACAGTCATTTTTATGTCTCTAAATAGTTTTCCATAATGTAGTTCTCTAATGCATTTATATGAATGTATGTGTGTCTATTCACTGATACCTACCTTTTAATAGCAATATACTAGCTTAATTATTTCTATTGATAATCATAGATGCCATTAAATAATCGGGTGATATATAAGTACAAGATAATGTCACTCTAGGAAACTTCTCCCCGGATTTCTTTTGTGTGTGTGTGTGTCTTTGAATCACTTCTGATTTCAATTTTTTTTTTTTATTATACTTTAGGTTTTAGGGTACATGTGCACAACGTGCAGGTTTGTTACATATGTATCCATATGCCGTGTTGGTTTGCTGCACCCATTAACTCATCATTTAGCATTAGGTATATCTCCTAATGCTGTCCCTCCCCCCTCCCCCCCTCCCCCCAACCCACAACAGTCCCCGGAGTGTGATGTTCCCCTTCCTGTGTCCATGTGTTCTCATTGTTCAATTCCCACCTATGAGTGAGAACATGCGGTGTTTGGTTTTTTGTCCTTGCCATAGTTTACTGAGAATGATGTTTTCCAGTTTCATCCATGTCCCTACAAAGGACATGAACTCATCATTTTTTATGGCTGCATAGTATTCCATGGTGTATGTGTGCCACATTTTCTTAATCCAGTCTATCGTTGTTGGACATTTGGGTTGGCTCCAAGTCTTTGCTATTGTGAATAGTGCCACAACAAACATACGTGTGCATGTGTCTTTATAGCAGCATGATTTATAGTCCTTTGGGTATATATCCAGTAATGGGATGGCTGGGTCAAATGGTATTTCTAGTTCTAGATCCCTGAGGAATCGCCACACTGACTTCCACAATGGTTGAACTAGTTTACAGTCCCACCAACAGTGTAAAAGTGTTCCTATTTCTCCACATCCTCTCCAGCACTTGTTGTTTCCTGACTTTTTAATGATGGCCATTCTAACTGGTGTGAGATGGTATCTCATTGTGGTTTTGATTTGCATTTCTCTGATGGCCAGTGATGATGAGCATTTTTTCATGTGTTTTTTGGCTGCATAAATGTCTTCTTTTGAGAAGTGTCTGTTCATGTCCATCACCCACTTTTTGATGGGGTTGTTTTTTTCTTGTAAATTTGTTTGAGTTCATTGTAGATTCTGGATATTAGCCCTTTGTCAGATGAGTAGATTGCAAACATTTTCTCCCATTCTGTAGGTTGCCTGTTCACTCTGATGGTAGTTTCTTTTGCTGTGCAGAAGCTCTTTAGTTTAATGAGATCCCATTTGTCAATTTTGGCTTTTGTTGCCATTGCTTTTGGTGTTTTAGACATGAAGTCCTTGCCCACGCCTATGTCCTGAATGGTATTGCCTAGGCTTTCTTCTAGGGTTTTTATGGTTTTAGGTCTAACATGTAAGTCTTTAATCCATCTTGAATTAATTTTTGTATAAGGTGTAAGGAAGGGATCCAGTTTCAGCTTTCTACATATGGCTAGCCAGTTTTCCCAGCACCATTTATTAAATAGGGAATCCTTTCCCCATTGCTTGTTTTTGTCAGGTTTGTCAAAGATCAGATAGTTGTAGATATGCAGCATTATTTCTGAGGGCTCTGTTCTGTTCCATTGATCTATGTCTCTGTTGTGGTACCAGTACCATGCTGTTTTGGTTACTGTAGCCTTGTAGTATAGTTTGAAGTCAGGTAGCATGATGCCTCCAGCTTTGTTCTTTTGGCTTAGGATTGACTTGGCGATGTGGGCTCTTTTTTGGTTCCATATGAACTTTAAAGTGGTTTTTTCCAATTCTGTGAAGAAAGTCACTGGTAGCTTGATGGGGATGGCATTGAATCTATAAATTACCTTGGGCAGTATGGCCATTTTCACGATATTGATTCTTCCAACCCACGAGCATGGAATGTTCTTCCATTTGTTTGTATCCTCTTTTATTTCACTGAGCAGTGGTTTGTAGTTCTCCTTGAAGAGGTCCTTCCCATCCCTTGGAAGTTGGATTCCTAGGTATTTGATTCTCTTTGAAGCAATTGTGAATGGGAGTTCACTCATGATTTGGCTCTCTGTTTGTCTGTGATTGGTGTACAAGAATGCTTGTGATTTTTGAACATTGATTTTGTATCCTGAGACTTTGCTGAAGTTGCTAATCAGCTTAAGGAGATTTGGAGCTGAGACAATGGGGTTTTCTAGATATACAATCATGTCATCTGCAAACAGGGACAATCTGACTTCCTCTTTTCCTAATTGAATCCCCTTTATTTCCTTCTCCTGCCTGATTGCCCTGGCCAGAACTTCCAGCACTATGTTGAATAGGAGTGGTGAGAGAGGGCATCCCTGTCTTGTGCCAGTTTTCAAAAGGAATGCTTCCAGTTTTTGCCCATTCCGAATTTCTTTCTGCTTGCGATTCATGTTAGCGTATAACCATCTCTTTTCCTTAATTCATAATGACATTTCAAAAAACATTTGTTTTTTAAACAGTTCTGTAATCTCGCGTGCCTCTACTGTTTATCTAAATTCTTCTAGATTAGTAAATAATCATTGCTTCTAAACAGTTTTTAAATATATACATGGTTATAGTCTACTTAATAAAATACTGTTAGTATATTTAAAAGTGGAGATGAGAAATACTGCTGTACAGCTTTGTTGAATGATTTGGAAGTTTTCTCCCAGAAGACTTTACTTCTCACTTAACTTCTTAGTTTCATTTCTATTATTATTTCAAAAGTAACAATGAGAATACCTCATATGAAGTCACAATGCCAAAATTACATAAAGCAAAAATACAATATTTGCTTTTTATTAGACAGTAAAAAGTAGTGATACTGACTACCTAATATAACAATGTCAAAGTAAATAAAAATAAGATGAATATCTAGCTCTGAAAGTTATGTGTGTAAAGACAGCCATCTGTAAAGTCAAGAACAGTAAAGTTAAATTGCTAAAGCAATTGTAATTTTATTTTAAAGGGGGGATCCCAGACTTGGAAGGGATATCTTTTTCTAGATTATTTGAATCCAGAGGAACTCAACAATGGCTGTGAGAATCTTTATTTAAGGGGAAAACCTTCAACTAAGTCACCAGATTGATATCTGTTCAATTCATGCACATCTGCATTGAGAACAATACTCTTATTAAATTACTTAATCAGAAATGCATGGATTGAACAAGGATCTATGAGAACTTTCACAAAAAAAGATTACGTGTTGAGTTATAATCATGAATTGACTTAAAATGATGAAACACTTTTTACCCCAAATGGCTTAGAGAAGTCACAAAAGAATTCTGCTTGGCTGATACGTCACCTACTATTCTGTTAGGATTCATCTCTCTGTGCACTGAAATCCCCTGGATTTCAAGGATCAAGGCTGATTCACAAAGACTTGATCCCTTATTAACACTGAAGATAACCAATGTCTGGTGTTGGGGTTGGGGTGGGTGTTTTGGGAGTACAGGATCCAGCCTGCCATGACCCCCAGGCTCAGTACATCCTGTCATGTTCAGAACAAATCTCTCCACCTCATGATTCCATTGTCTGATCTCTGAATGCCCACCTGTGCCCCTCCTGGTGAGATCTGGGGACCTCGGATCACTCTGCCTTCTTTTGCTGCGTGCTAATGTCATGAGTTTGCCTCTTCATAGTATAAACCTTATCTTTTTGTCATGGCCACTGAGTATGACACAATTCATGATTATGGCCTCATATGCATGGCCTTGGTCAAAATCCACAGAAGTTCTGCTTAGCCTCACTCCTCTAATGGTGAACAAGCAAAAGCTTTAATTATTGGTTTCTGCCTTGTTTAGTCTGTGGTTCCACCAAGTCAGGTTGATCTTTCAAATCTCTTCTAGGTTTGATACCTTTCTCTGTATCATCAAACCCTGACACTTTTCTGTCCTCTCACATGTTAATTTCCTCATTAGCTCCATACTTTTCTCCCCATCTATGTTCCCATTTAGGGTCATTCCATAATGATTGGGCCATCCATATGTATTGGGCAACATAGTGAGACCCCATCTCTACAAAAATAAAAAATAAAAAATTAGCCAGGCATAGTGGCACACACCTATAGTCCTAGCTACTTGGGAGGCTGAGGAGGGAGTACTGCTTGAACCCAGGAGTTTGAGGCTGCAATGAGCTGTGATCATGCCACTGCATTCCAGGTTGGGTGACAGAGCAAGACCCTGTCTTAAAAAGAGAGAGAGAGAGAGAAAGCTGTCAGTGTTGGTTTCCACTGTGAAATATGCATTTAAATGGCAACTAAATTCATAAGTCTTTACCCTAATTGCTGTATTCAAAATGGGGTTTGGATTGAACTTTTGGAGGCTTGATAGTAAAATGATGGTATTACATTATATCTATTGTTGTTCGTATGACATAAAGCAAATAATTTAATTATTATTTTCCCAACCACTTTCCATTAAGTTAACCATTTTTAAAACCTAGTAGATTGCCTTAATCATATATTGATTTCAAGTAGATAATATAACACTATGATAAAATAGATGGCAACAGCATAGTAAAATCATAGAGGTATAGGCTTGCAAAGAACCTAGTAACTTCCATGTGTCACAAATTTGAAGAGCCCTTACATAGCCATATCTTATGGTAACATCTTTTAAGTAATATGTTCTTAAACTTGGATGACACAGAGATGTGAAAGAGAAACCAGCAGTTCTGTACAATGGAGACAATTTCTTAGCTTTAGATTGTACATCTTAGATTGTTCTTAGATGAGGCATGAAGTGTTCCCAGGAAACTTATATGATAAATGATAGAAAAGGACTCATTTGTAGAAAGCCTGGAGGTGAGAATATAGTGAATTTAAGGAGGGAAAAGCCCAGGTTGAGATAAACAACATGTAGCAATTGATGATGTCTCTCTCATTATATGTTTGCACATATATGTATTATTATTATAAAATGCCTGTATGTTCTGGGAAAAATTTAAGTTAGAGAAGAGTTCTGTCAACGTGAATGCAAGTTAAGAATTTGAAACCTGCACGTTGTGCACATGTACCCTAGAACTCAAAGTATAATAAATAAATAAATAAATAAATAAATAAATAAATAAATAAAAGAATTTGCTGTAGGTCAGGTGGCTAGAATTATAGGGGCAGAAATTTGTTGCACAGTGAAGGAAACCTAAGTTCAAGATGGTTGAGAGGTCTAAAAGTTGTGTGTATGTGTGTGTGTATGTGTGTGTGTGTGTGTATGTGTGTGAGAGAGAGAGAAAGAGAGAGGAAACAGAGATAGAGAAAAAGGAAAAAAGGGAGAGAGAGACAAAGAGAGAGGGAGAGACAGACAGAGAGACAGAGACAGAAGGATATAAAGAGATTTGGATTATTTTGAAATGTATAACCTTTCACTAACAAATATTTTAGAATGAATCAAAACAATATATCAAAACATTATGACAAATATTGAATATTTTATTTCCATACCATATATCCAAAATAATAAAACTCAGTAGACTAAGAATCTGCTTTTAAAGAAAAATAGGCCAACTCTTCTCTCCCTGGTGAGAAAACTGCAGTAGATGTTTTTCTTTCCACCCTAAATCCAATGAGATTCTTTGCATGTATAGAAATGGAAGAATTTGGCATGGGGTTCCACATTGTTAATGATTTTGGTGAAGTATGTTTCCATTCATTTTTTTGTTTGTTTCTTCTCTAGCAAAACATCATAGATAGGGTGGCTTTTAAACAACAGACGTTTATTGCTCACAGATCTAGAGGCCGGAAAGTCCAAGATCAAGTAATGGCAGATTCTGTGTCTGGTGGGAACCTGCTTTCTGGTTCATAGATGGAGCCTTCTCACTGTGTCCTCACATGGCAGAAGCGGCGAGGAAGCTCTCTATAGTGCCTTTTATAAGGGCAGTAGTCACATCTGTGAAGCTCACCCTCATGACCTCATCACTTCCCAAAGGCCACACCTCCTAACACCATCGCCTTGGGGGTGAGGATTTTAACACAGGAATTTTTCGGGGACATTGATATTCAGACAATAGCACTATGTAATGATATAAATAGTGGCCCCAGATCAAAGAGCCCTGGGGAGCCAGGAGAGTATGAAGCGCATGCCACATTAAGGATTAAGTGGGCCAGGCGGAGTGGTTCAGGCCTGTAGTCCCAGTACATTGGGAGGCCAAGGCAGGCGGATCCCTTGAGCCCAGGAGTTTGAGAATGCATTGGCAACATAGCAAAACCTTGTCTCTACAAAAAATGCAAAAATGAGTCAGTCATGGTGGCGAACGTCTTTGGTTCCAGTTACATGGAAGCCTGAAGCAGGAGGATTGCTTGAGCCAGGGAGGTTGAGGCTAATAATATGTATGCATATATTAATATATAAATGGTGATACAAGATATGGATGGTAATATAATAGTTGGATAATATTAGAAACATGGCTTTACAACCAAAGTTCCAAAGGTGTATTTGAAACATAAAATTAATATTGCTCATATATATTCACTCAATAATGTGTGAAATGTTTAGGTGATTATGCAGAGAAGTAAAAATAATATTTAAATGATATTTGTATAGAGCAAACATATTTTTAAAATTTTATTTCTATGTGCTTCCTTTTTAATTTGAACAGTTTCAATAATTTTAAAATTACACGTTTGCTGTCAAGTAATAAGATACAATCAAGAGCATATCAATATGTGTGCTGTATAGTGTATAATATTCATTTGGCTTGAATGATATATTCTTGATTTAAGGAGAGACGGCTAAGTCTTCCCTGGCCTTAGAAAGGATTTCCTAAAGCATCTGAGACATGGCCCTTTTTGAATCAAGAGTACCTGGGATGTATTCTCTGCATGCATCTGATACTCCACAGCAACATTGATACCTCATTCAGATACAACTAGAATCAGACCCAGATCACTTCAGGGAAAGCACCTATCACTGACATTTGATTGCAAAGATGAACAAAGCAGAAAAACAAATAATCCACATGAAAACACGTTCTTTTTATATCAGGCCTTCAGGGGAAATCCCCATAAAACAATGATGCCCCTGAAGAACACATGCAAAGGGAATGTTAGACCATTGTGGTTGCATGTCTCTTTACCCTGCCTGAGTGTACAATGAGGCTAATAGACAATGCCCACTAGTGCTGCAAACATGTTAGAACAATAGAGAAACACATAAACACAACAACATTCCTTGATCCACCACTGGGATCCATTGATGAACACCAGCTCATTTTAAAAAGCATATTAAACATTGATATCTCACTTATGTGTGTGTAAAACCTACTTTTGGAAGGAAGAGCAGAGTTTGAACCTCAGTTCCAGATACAAAAATGAACGATTGCCTATGTAAACCAGATGTACGCAGCGTGGTTGTTTTAGGAAACTCTCTTGACATTGTCCTTTCCTTCAGGGCCTTCTCAAATTACTTCAATGAGTATATCCAGGCCAGCCTTAGGAAATGGGGCAGGGTACATACAGTTTGGATATTTGTTCCTGCCAAATCTTATGTTGAAATTTAATCCCCAATGTTGGAGGCAGGGCTTGGTAGGAGGTGTTTGGGTCATGGGGATGCATCCCACATAAATGGCTTGGTGCTGTCATTGCAATAACAAGTGAGTTCTCACTCTATTAATTCCTATGAGATCTGATGGTTAAAAAAAGTCTGTGCTGGGCTTAGTGGCTCACACCTATATTCCCAGCACTTTAGGAGGCCAAGGCAGGAGGATCACTTAGACCAGGAGTTTGAAGCCAACTTGGACAACATAGTGAGATCTTATCTCTAGAAAAAAAAAAATTAACCAGGCATGATGGTGCACACCAGTGGACCCAGCTACTCAGGAGGCTGAGGTGGGAGGATGGCTTGAGCCCAGGAGGTTGAGGCTGCAGTGAGCCATGATTACACCAGTGCCCTCCAGCCTGGGCAACTGAGTGAGACTCTGCCTCAAAAAGTAAAAAAAAACACCGGAAAACATCCCCCTGTCTTCTTCCATGTGCTACTCCCAACTCCCCTTTGACTTCCATCATGAGTGAAACTTCCTGAAGTCCCCCTGGAAGCAGATGCTGGCACCATGCTTCTTGCACAGCCTGCAGAACCATGAGCCAAATAAACCTCTTTTGTTAATAAATTACCCAGCCTCAGGAATTCCTTTATAGCAACACAAAGCAGACTAAGACAGAGCAGTTCAACATCTTTAAGTATTGAAGAAAAAACTCTAGAACCCAATATACGGACATTCCCAGCTAGTGGAAATGTGGGACAAGAAGGACCCTAAGCATACAAGCTAATGAATACAGGGCTGTTCTCCAGCACATCCTAAGACTCAGTGCATGAATTACCTGTACCCCTAACTTCTATAGAGTCCTAATACAGGCCCACCTCCCTGATAGAGACCCTGTCCTTAACCATAACTGTAGCCTGACAACTTCATTCCCAGAAATGTCAGGTGTTCTGAGATTTCATTTCTACTACTGTTCTTCCAAGGTTTCTCAGCCTCAGCACTGTTGACATTATGGGCTAGGTAATAGTAAATCTTTGCATTGTATTGACTTTTATACACTCTATGCCAGTGGATAAAAGTCAGTTTCCTCCCTTGTGACAACCAAAAGTATTTGGACAAAATTGCCACTTATGGTTCTCACACTGTTTCTGATTCATTGGAGTCTCATCACCAAACCTTCGAAATGATCTGTCCTTTGTAATCCCTGGCTCTGGACTTGATCCCATGCCCAGTAAATCAAACTCTTTGCAGAATCAAAGTCCAGGAAATTGGGCTCCTTGAAACACTACCATACAGACCCTCCAATAACACAGACCCTACCAAGACTCTCTATTAATGGGAATCAAGTTGACATTTCTTTATCTCCTCATCAATGAAACTTTCAGAAATTCAGGGAAGAAAGAGTCAAAAATTGACAACATCAGAGACCCAGGTGGGGGAGGCTGACCTACCATCTACCCAACCAAGCTGAAGACCCAGTTCTGCAAAATGAGATAGTGGAGGAACTCTGAAAGTGAGCCTTGGTGCAGGAATATATAGGGAGTTGGATATGTAGGGTTGGGGACAGATACCTGCAACAATCAGGAGGTTTAGGACTTTGGGGGCATACATTTTAGGTCTACCACAAGCACATATACATTACTGAAGTTCTTGCTGCTGCAGGACATGTTGTGGAGAATTCTGCTTATCTCTAGATTATAAATCAGAATACTTATGGTATTCGCTTTCCATGATTTAAAAAGAAATGTTCAGGTTGTAAACACTACTTCAGTGTTTTACAGATTATAGACTGATCCAACCCAGTGGGAATTCTTAAGCATTTCTTAAAACACGAAGGGATATATCATTCTCTTTTAACCTCTCCACGTGTTTGTTAGAGATATTTTGTTGAAGAGTCTTGAGAAAGCACACTCTGTCCTCTCAAGCACTCCTGAATACTTGGCAGGAAATAAATCTCCTCATTCTCATTCTAGAGGAGTAGACCTGCCTTGATTTGAAGGCTTGCAGTGTCTCAGAAGCCACTGGGGAAGATGAGAACCACAGGAGCTGCTATGAAGTCAGCATGCCTAATAAAAATGAGAAAGACGAGAGGGAGTTTGTCTGATGCAGATGCACCTTTAATAATCATAAAGCATATTTGCAGGGTTTTTAAAACGTTGAGAGTAAAATTACCTTCCTCTGAGTTTATGTTGGCTGGGCATAATCAGGAATTCTGAAAAATATTTAACTTATTAGGAAAGGTTGCTGCAGAAAAATGTAGTAAGACTACTTTATTTTTGGCCGAAAACATTATTAAGAGGACAAAATCATTGTGTGTGCATGTTTGTATATAAGAATAAAATAACTTTTTAAAACAACAACCTCTAGTCCAAAGGATTAAAATAAAATTATCTATATCATTTTTTGTTTACACATATGTATGCATACTGTATGTAATACTATAATATATAATATATATCATTTTAATATGTAATATCTTACTATACACTTTTGCACTTGTATTATCTATATACCTATATTACATGTATATATTATGTCTAATATATTAGATATATAGTATTGTACCCATGCATATTATATATAATATATATATCAATATATGTATACCCTGTTGTAATACAAATACAATATGCTATATTGTATACTTTGTATATAGTATTGTAAATATATGCATATACACTTATGATACACAGTGTACAGATAGTAATTATGTACCTGTGTTTTTATTTATATAATCTTTAGAAGAGTTTATTTTGTGGGGCAATGGGATTGTAGTTTTTGTCAAGTTTAGCTTAAGGGACAGAGGAACTTGTCTTTCTTGTAGATGCAAGAATGTTTGGTTTTCAAGGTTTTTCATCAATTTTATATCTAATCACCTTTGAATATTGTAACTATAGTCCTTCAGACCAAATTTCTCATTGTGAATGTCTTGATGCCAAGACAGCCTCTCCCTTCCATTCATAAAGCCACAGCGGACATTCCCTCACAGGTAGTCATAAAGAAATCAAGGTTATTCGTTTTCAAAGCATGAGCAGATGATCTCATAAATTATCTAACATAGTACTTGGGAAGCTGCGACCCCTCCAAATGGGTTTGTGGAAGGAAAGAAGGAATTATACAAATAAATGAATGCAAACTTGATATCACAGAACACTAATGTAGCAGTTGTAGGAGATAAGTAAGCTTGGATACAAAAGTGAAGCCTACTCACAGTTGGTTTTCAAAGCCAGTCCAAAGGTCTTAGCAATGAGAGTTTAAGGTAGGGGCAGAAGAACGTGCTATAAAAAGGATTTTCTTTGTTTTTGGGTAGGATAGTATATTAGTCGGTTCTCACACTGCTATAAAGAACTGCATGAGACTGGGTAGTTTATAAAGAAAAGAGGTTTAATTGGCTCATGGCTCTGCAGGCTGTTCAGGAAGCATGGTTGGGGAGGTCTCAGGAAACTTACAATCATGGCAGAAGGCAAAGGGGAAGCAAGCACGTATTCACATGCCCAGGAGAGAAAGAGCACAGCAGGAGGTGCCACACACTTTTAAACAACAAGATCTTATGAGAACTCACTCACCATGATGAGAACAGCAAGGGGGATATCCGTCCACATGATCCAATCACCTCCCGGCAGGTCCCTCTCCCAACTTTGCAGATTACAATTTGACATGAGATTCGGGTGGGGACACAGAGCCAAACCATATCAGATGGTTTATAAGTAATCCAGGAACAAAAGAGCAAATACTGCATGATTCCAAGTATATGTGTGATATGGTTTGGCTGTGTCCCTACCCAAATCTCATCTTGAATTGTAGTTCTCATAATCCCCACATGTTGTGGGAGGGACCTAGTGGGAGATAATTTAATCATGGGGCAGTTACCCTCATGCTGTTCTCATAATGAGTGAGTTCTCACAAGATCTGAAGGTTTTATAAGCGGCTTTTCCCCCTTTTGTTTGGCACTTCTTGCTGCCACCATGTGAAGAAGGAAGTATTTGCTTCCCCTTCTGCCATGATTGTAAGTTTCTGAGGCCTCCCCAGCCATGCTGAACTGTGAGCGAATTAAACCTCTTTCCTTTGTAAATTACCCAGTCTTGGTTATGTCTTCATTAGCAGTGTGAGAACAGACTAATACTATGTGGAATTTAAAATAATCAAACTCATAGAGAGTAGAATGGTGGTTATCAGGGGCTGGACCCTGGGGAGAATAGGGAGCTATTTGCCAAAGGGTACAAAGTTTTAGTTACCGAGGATGAGTAAGTTCTGAAGACCTAATGCACAGCACAGAGACCATGTGAAACAATACTGTACTGTATACTCGAAAGTCACTAAGAGGATAGACTGTACGTGTCTCACTACTAAAGAAGAAAGAGGAAGAGGAAGAAGTAGAGGAGGGGAAGAAAATGTCAGATGATGGATCTGTCAATTAGCTTGATTGTGGTGATTGTTTCAGAACGTATACATATATCAAAACATCAAGTAGAACACTTTAAATGTATACAATTTTTATTTGTCAGCTATAGCTCAATAAAACTGAAAGATATAAAAATATAAGCTGGAAGCATACCCCTTACCTATAAAATTAGAATCTGGATTTTAACAAGTTTCTCTAGAGACTTATTTGAATATTAATAGATAACTAGGGCAGATTTAAAATAAACATCCTTCATTTTTTCTTCTTCTCATTTTTAACCCATGTCCAGGTGATCAACACATACTAGTGGGACATGTTTGTGTTAGTCTGTTCTCATGCTGCTGATAAAGACATACCTGAGACTGGAGACTGAGTAATTTATAAAGGAAAGGAGTTTTAATGGACTCACAGTTCCACATGGCTGGGGAGGCCTCACAATATGGCAGAAGGTGAAAGGCATGTCTTACATGGTGGCAGGCAAGAGAAAATGAGAGCCAAGTGAAAGGCGTTTCCCCTTATAAAACCAGCAAATCTTGTGAGATTTATTCTGTACCATAAGAATAGTATGGAGGAAATGGCCCCCGTGATTCAATTGTCTCCCACAGGGTCCCTCCCACAGCATGTGGGAATTATGGGAGCTATAATTCAAGATGAGATTTGGATGGGGACATAGCCAAACCTTATCAATCTTTAACAGAACTGGTCACCTCATGTTCTTACAAATCATCTTACAAATGTTCTTCTTGCAAATTGTATGCTGAAAAATTGCTTGAATATTTTAATCTTTGATATAGTCTATAAGGGAACAAATTAAGAATAATTGGGCTTATTGAAAAAAATAGATTGAGATACTACATTTTAAGCAGTGATATTTTTAGCCTGCCTTTGGTATTAATATTTCATCTTTGTTAATAGATGTATTCCATAACTAGGAAGATGTTACTGTTTTCATCAGAATTGACAGAATTGTTTTCACTTATTATTTTCTGATTTCATGTAGCATACTAGCTCATGCTTCTGCCTGGATTGTAAACACTTTGTATTTGTGTTGATTTCTAAACTACAGAGTGTTTTCATCTCGGATGTCTGAAGTGATTTTAAGATCAATCCCTTAAACATCACCTTTCTGCATCACCTCTACCAAGGCCAGCATCTGTATTTCTGCTTCTGTCCTCAGTGCATCACATACCAAAGAAGTCTACTTAATGTACGAGCTTTAGAAAATATGGATTTTTTAAAAATAGGATTTCCACAAGCATCTTTTGTCTACAGAGGAGAAAGCTATTATGGCTTTTGGATTGTACACAGAGACAATATGTAAGCCTGTAAGAGATTTTCTTGCAGGAATTTTCTGCATTATTCAAAAGTCCTTTCCTCTGTGGCTGAGTTTTGTCTCTTCGTATTGTAATTATGCCATATTCCCACAGACTTGTCTACCTTGTCTGTAATGTGCATTAATCATGCTATGGACATTCTTGATTCAGTCCCTTGCAGGAAAAATGTATTAGATAGTAATCAGGAAAATAAAAAAGAAGTAGAAGGAATAATACACTTGTTTCTTCTAGGTTTTAATACAAATTTCTAATTTTCTCCCCAAATTACAATATGCCATGCAAATATTTTACTAGATTAATTTCCATGCATGGTGTACATTATTATTGTAAATGATTTTCTTTTTTTAAAAAAAAAAACCAACATTCTATATCTTTCTTCTGTCCAGTGGGAAAGTATTTGGATTTCTTTTTTGTATGATCGTAAGATCTTATATCAAGTGATGCCTAAACTATTAATTTTACAATGTATCTGTTTATTTTTATTATTTGTACTTCAGTTTATCTATGAAAATTATTTTCATGTTTTCCTCTTCACATCTTTGATGTTTTCTCCTAAGCTGACTAGGCTCTTACATGCAATATTGAACATGTATAAGATAATACATGTGCTTGCTTTCTTCTTGATTTTGAAGGAAGAGGTTGCATGTTCCATCATCAAGTGTAAACATAAGATGAGGGTTTTTTTCTTCTAATCTCATGTCCCAATTATTTTTCTTATTTTAAAATATAGAAATAGCATCCAATTTTTATCAAGGAGTATTGCATTTTTTGAGATGAGCATTTTGGTTTTGCTCACTGTGTTAATATTAGAAAACGTTCATTCATCATTTGGATATATCCATTTTAATCATCAAAATATGCAACACATATACAGATGTCATAGATTATCAGGTATACAACTATTTTTAAATTATACAATTTTAAAATAGTGCAATTTAAAAATAGTTGTATACTTGATTATCAGAGTTAAAAACACTTTTCATTAGAAGGACCAAGTAGTCAAAGTGAATAGACATTTTTTTTTTTTTTTTAGGTATCCATTTTATTTGTAAAAGTTTATATATTTATATATTAAAAACAAAAATAACTTGAAAAAATGGTTTAACATTTTACGTTTCAAAATATATCTTAGCTTTTTAAAAATCTGTGTTTTTAAAGTGACCAAATTTATCAAAATAGAAATCGAAAAAAAATTTTAAATTCAATGAAAGTCTATCAGTAGAATCCAAATATAATGACAAAGCACTACTATTGTATACTATGGATGATTTCAGGGGTATCCAAGTCAGGTGTCCCGACAGCTTCTTTCCCCACTGCCCCCTAGTTTCAGAGACAGTGATGCTTTAAGTCACCTTCTGAGCCTAACTGCATAAGTCATCTCTGTAAGAATTAACAATGTGTTTCCATAAATCATATAGCTCAAGGTTTTTCCCTAGAAATCACCTATATTCTTATAAAAAAGTGATTCTCAAGCTTTTTCCCCATCCCACACACTTACCGAATGAGACCCTTAACAACAATTGTCCACTGAAGCAATGATCAGGGGACAGGGGCTAGAAGCTGGAATGGTGCAAAAGCTACATTTTATCTCTCACCACCACTATGCCCTTGTAAACTACAATGACTAGAAGTCACTGCTTTTACAGTATTCAGGGAGATCTCATATTACACTCTGGAAGATCACATTGTGATCAACCTAAAATTCAGGGAAGAGTCACTGAACAGGAAGTACTGGAATTTCAGTAAGTTCTACTTTACTACTACTGTGAATAGACATTTTTTGGCCCTCCCACCTCACCCCTGACATACACACATATTTTATGTCAGAGTTCTCAACAAAAATAAATAACAAAATAACATATTCTAATGAATACATATATTTGAGGCTTATTTTTCACAATACTTTTTTCAGTACTGTTACAATAACAAAATATAAACTGCGTGATTTTGTTCTTTAACATGTTCAAGTTTAGGTGTATATTGAATTATGAAATAAGATAATTATAGCAACTTGAATCACAGAAAAATTATTGAGAGTTTACAAACATCCTTAGACAGTAATATAATGTGAACTATACAATAATTCATTTCAGGTTTTGCATAAAATTGCGTTATTAAATTAGATGACAAGCAAACATATCTCCTTTTATAAAAGAAATGTGTAAAAACAAAACATATATAGTACTCTTCACAAAATGTTGAATGTTACACGATAAAATTGCAAGGAAGCCAGGTCTCAAAATACTTCCTTTTTGAAATCTAATAGAAAATTAAATAAATAAGAAAATGATATTCTGAAAACACACTGGCTGGGAAACTATTTGCAAACCTCACACCTGACAAAAAACTAGTACCTAGTGCATATAAAGAATTCTTTAAACTCAATGATAGAATGAGCCACACAGTCCAGTTAGAAGATGGATAAGCAGGCTTGGCATGGTGGCTCACGCCTGTAATCCCAGCACTTTGGGAGGCTGAGGTGGGCAGATCACCTGAGGTCAGGAGTTCAAGACCAGCCTGGCCAAGGTGGTGAAACCCCGTCTATACTAAAAATACAAAAAATTAGCCGGGCGTAGTGGCAGGTGCCTGTAATCCCAGCTATTCGGGAGGCTGAGACAGGAGAATCGCTTGAACCCGGGAGGCAGAGGTTGCAGTGAGCTGAGATCGTGCCATTGCACTCCAGCCTAGGCAACAAGAGCAAAACTCCATCTCAAAAAAAAAAAAAAAAAAAGAAAAAAATGGATAAGCAAAAATTGGAATTTTTACCCAAGAGGTTCTACAGATGGCAAATAAACAGATGAAAACACATTTAATGTTATCAGGTACTACAGAAATGCAAGTTAAAATCACAGTGAAATATCACTACACACTTATGAGACTGATCAAAAAAAATTGTGACAACATTAAATGCTGAATGCTGGCAAAAATGTGGAAACTCAATCACCCATATATTTCTATGGGAATATGCAAAAATGAAACAGCCACTCTAGAACACAGTTGAGCAGTTTCTGCAAATAAATAAATAAGCAACCACTATTCAACCCAGCACTTTTGGACATTAATTCCAGAAAAAATGGAAACTTATATCCACACAAAATCCTATACATAAATATTCCTAGCAGCTTTATTCATATAGTACCAAACTGAAAACTGCCAACTTGTCCTTCAGCAAATGAATTGTTAAGCAAATAATGGTGTAGCCATACCATAAGATATCAGTTGGCAATTAAAAAGAAGCAAACTATTGATATATGCATCAGCTTGGATGAATCTCAAGGGAATTCTACTAAAAGAATAAAGCCAATCCTAAAAAGTTATATATTGCTTGATCCCAGTTATACTATATTTTTGAAATAAAAATGAAGTTTTATCAATTAGGAACCGATGAGTGGTGGCTTGGGATAATGGAGAGGTTGAGAGAGGAAGGAAAGTAGCAGTGGCTATGAAACGTCAAAAGCAGGGATTTTTGTCATGGTCAATATCTGACTGTATCTGCGGTCTATATCTTGGAGGTGATACTATATTATAAATATGAAGATGCTATAACTGAAGGAAACTTGGTAAAAATGTAATTAGATCTCTGGCTATTATTTCCTACATCACATGAGCATCTACAAGTATCTCAGAATAAAAAAGAAACTTTAATTAAAAATTGAACACATGAGCAAATGAACAACATATAGCCATGCAACTGGCCATCTTCAGATAAGGAAACAAAACTTCAGAGCAACCTACATGAGAGACAGCCATCCACAAAAATACAGAAGGGTTTCCTAAATGGACAAGCAGAGTCCTTTTCTTCCTCTTTGGGATCTGTGCCATGAAGGAGGAGCAGAAGGGACCAAACCCTCAAAAGATGTCACTAATGCCTTCAATTTGGTGAAAGAAAATTAGCCTTGGAACTATAGTAGCCTTGGATGCCAGAAGGATTTTCCTTTAGAGAAAATTCTCTATTATAAATAAGACTAGGGTTTCTAATGAGTCTCTGAAATAATTTCTATGTTAAACTATACATTCTTTCTCTCTTAATCAGTCATCATAATGAATATCACTACACATATTATTCATGATTACCTACCTAATAGTTTACTTGTGCTGCCATAACAGAGGATCACAGGCTAGGTAGCTTAAACAACAGATGTTATTCTCTCACAATCCTGGAGGCTGGAAGTCCAAGACTAAGGTGTCCACAGAGCTGGTTCCTACTGCGGACTCTTTCCTTGGTTTGTAGATGTCATCTTTACCCTGTGTCCTCATGTGGTTATACCTTTGAGTGTGTCTGTTTCCGGATCTCCTCATGTCATAAGGACCCTAGTCCTATTGGATTAGGCCCATCTAAATAACTTCATTTTATGTTAATTATCTCATAAAGACCCCATTACCAAATACAGTCACATTCTGAGATAATGGAAGTTAGGACTTCAAGATATAAATTTGGGGTAAAATGAAATCCAGCTCATAACATTCCCTAATGTCTTTCATGAATGATATTGTTTTCTTTCTTTCTTTCTTTCTTTCTTTCTTTTTTTTTTTTTTTTTGAGGCGGAATCTCGCTCTGTCGCCCAGGCTGGAGTGCAGTGGCACGATCTCAGCTCACTGCAAGCTCCGCCTCCCGGGTTCACGCCATTCTCCTGCCTCAGCCTCTCCAAGTAGCTGGGACTACAGGCGCCCGCCACCACGCCCGGCTAATTTTTTGTATTTTTAGTAGAGACGGGGTTTCACCATGTTAGCCAGGATGGTCTCGATCTCCTGACCTCGTGATCCGCCCGCCTCGGCCTCCCAAAGTGCTGGGATTACAAGCGTGAGCCACCGCGCCCAGCCTCTCTCTCTCTCTCTCTCTCTCTCTCTCTCTTTCTTTCTTTCTTTCTTTCTTTTTCTTTTTTCTTCTTTTTTTTCTTTCATGTTACATTCAAGGCAGGGGCTTTCTTAGACTTCAAAGGAAACATTGCCACAGTCATTTCCCAAAGACACAAACAAACAAAAAGGACTGTTGAACCTAAGGTGTTAGTTTTGTCATGGCTATACATATGACACAAAAATATGAGAATTTTGAAGTTAATAATATATTTCAACATAAACGTGAATTATTACTTACTCTATGTTTTCCGCTATTTATTGCCAGACAGCTGGAAGTTTGTGTTCCAAAAAGTAGCGTGGGAGCTAACATCATAACGAATGAGGAAAAGCTGAAAGACTTTTCTGTAAGAACTGGAGCACGACAAGAATTCCCACTTTCATCACTCCTATTTAACACAGTCCTGGAAGTCCTAACCAGAACAATCAGGCAAGAGAAGAAAAGAAAGGGAATTCAAATTGAGAAAAGAAAAGTCAAATTACCCCCTCTTTAAATGATATAATGTTATATGATTAAAAAAAACCTAAAAATTCCACAGAAAAAAACACCCAACTCTTAAAACTGATAGGCTAGGCACAAAACCCCATCTCTACTAAAAATACAAAAGTTAGCCAGGCATGGTGGCGGGCGCCTCTAATCCCAGCTACTCGGGAGGCTACAGCAGGAGAATCACTTGATCCCGGGAGACGAAGGTTGCGGTGAGCCGAGATAGTGCCGCTGCACTCTAGCCTGGGTGACAGAGTGAGACTCCGTCTCAAAAAACAACCAAACAAACAAAAAAACCGATAAATTCAGTAAGATGCAGGATAGAAATCCAACATCCAACTTACAAAAATTAGTAGTGTTCCTATATACAAATAACAAATGAGCTAAAAATCAGAAATCAGAAATCATTTCTAATAGCTACAAAAATAAAATAACTAGAAATTAACTTAATCAAAAAGTGAAAGATCTCTACGATGAAAATTAGAAAACACCTATGAAAGAAATTTCAAAGGACACACAAACGGGAAAGGCATCCCATGCTAATTCATTGGAAGATTTAACACTGTTAAAATGACCATACTACACAACGCAAACACAGATTCAATGTGATCCCTATCAAAATACAAATGACATTCTGCAGAGAAATAAAAAAAATGGACAGCCCTAAAATGTTTATGGAACCAGAAAATATTCTGAATAGCCAAAGAAATACTGAGCAAAACGAACAAAGCTGGAGACATCACACTACCTGACTTCAAAATGTACCACAAAGCTATAGCAACCAAAACAGCACAGTATTGGTATATAAACAGACACGTAGACCAATGGAACAGAAGACAGAATGCAGAGATAAATTCACATACTTATAACCAACTACTTTTTGACAAAGACACCAAGAACATACATTGGGGAAAGGACACTCTTTTCAGTAAATCGTGCCGGGAAAACTGGACATCCTTATGCAGAAGGATAAAATTAGGCCACTATCTCTCATCATACACTAAACCAATTCAAAATGACTGAAAGATTTAAACGTAAGACCTGAAAATATAAAAGTCCTGGAGGAAAATGCAGGGGAAATGCTTCAAGACATTGATCCAAGCAAAAGTTTTATGGGTATGACTTCAAAAACAAAGGCAATAAAAACAAAATAGGCAAATGAGAATATATCAAACAAAAAGGCGGCTGCATAGCAAAGGAATCATCAACAAAGTAAAGAAAGAAACTGTAGAATGGGGGAAAAAATGTGCAAACTATTTATTCCACAAGGGACTAATAACTGGAATGCACAAGGAATTCAAACAACTTCACAGCAAAAACTAATAATTTGATTTAAAAATGGGCGAAGAATTGGAACAGACTTTTCTCAAAAAAACATACAAATATTCAACAAATATATGAAAAAAATGCTTAACACCACTTATCAGGGAAATGCAAACAAAACCACAATTAGATATGATATACTCCCAGTTAGAATGGCTGTTATCAGAAAGACAAAAGGTAACAAATGCTAAGTAGGATGAGGGGAAAGAGAGACTCTTTCGCACTGTTGGCACAACTGTAAATTATTACAATGGAAAACAATATGAAGTTTTCTCAAAATACTAAGAAGAGAAATACCATATGATCCAGCAATCCCACTACCTGGTATCCAAAGGAAAGGAATGCAATATGTCAGATAGACCTTTGCACCCCCATGTTTATTGCAGCACTATTCACAACAGCCAAGATATGGAATCAACTTAAATGCCCAATAACAGATGAATAGGTAAAGAAAATGTCATACAGATACACAATAAAATATTCTTCAGCCACAAAGGAAAATAAAATCCTGCCATTCACAGCAACACGGATGAACCAGGAGGACATTATGCTAAGTGAAATAAGCCAGGCACAGAAAGATATATATCACATGTTCACATTCATCTATAGAAGCTAAAAAAAGAAATGCCTCATGTCAGTAGAGAGTAGAATTGTGGATATTAGTGGCTGGGAAGGGTAGGAGGGAGGAAGGATGGGGAGAGATTGGTTAATGGATACAAAATTATAGCAAGATATGAATATGTTCTAATGCTTGATAGCACAGTAGGGTGAATATAGTTAAAATAATGTATATTTTCAAAAAGTTAGAAGAGAGGATTTTGAATGTTCCTAACACAAAGAAATGATAAATATTTGAGGTGTTCGATATGCTAATTGCCTTGATTTGATCCTGACACATTGTATTCATGTATTGAACTATCACTCACTATCCCATAAATTGTGTAATTATTACATGTCAACTTAAAGCAAAAGGAAAAAAAAAAAAAACCTTGTTGTTACTAAAGGCACTGAATAGGCATTTACTACAATTTATTTCATATATATATTTTTGGGGAATTGCGGTAGATAGAAGAATTTTTAACGTTGGAATTTTTCATCTCTCTAGAAAATCAAATGCAAAGATGATATTCTGGTCAGGTGGATGGTTTTGGTTTGTTTGTTTAACATTTATATTATTGCCTTTTGGACTTGGTTCCACTTTATGCTTCTCAACTAAATTGCTGTTTATGTGGAAAGAATGACTCTGAATATTAATGAAAGAACTTCATCTTTAAAAAACAAAGTATCTAGTTGAACCAGGAAGATGCACAAGAAAACATGACCTCTGGATAAAATGCTTGATTATTAAGTTGAAGAAGAAATAGATTTAGCAATTCTCTATTTTCAGGAATACCATAACAGTCAGTCTGAAATGTTGATATAAGTGTAATAAAATTGGACATATGTGTCTTATTTAAACTTGTGAATGTTGTCAGCATAAAAGTGGGGTGATTTGTGTTAAAGATCCTGGGAAACGGAGCTGAGGCAGGCCATGAAGAGGGGGAAGGGTAACACACAAATCCCTAATAACAAGAACTATCATAAGACTGCAAAATCCACAACCTTGCACGAAGACCACTGCAACCTTAAAGTACTTCTGCAAGGGCATCTGCCCAGCAACTGCCTGTGCAACTCCAACTGACATTATACTTGTTATTGATCCTTATAGACAAAGATAATTATGTCAACAATTATGCATCCTCCTCAAGTTTTCCTTCAAAAATCTTTGTCTTTCTTTACCTTCCTGAATACGCACATACTTTACTATGGTGTTCATATGCCCATTGCAATGTCCATTCCCAAATAAATATCGTTTTCTTGCGGTGAGTCGCTCTGTCTGCTATTTGTGTTGACAAACTTTTACCTTACTGTGATGCAAATATAAAAATACTACCGTTGTATTTTAGAATCATTTATTCTAAATTCCAAAGTGATGTAAAAACAGGCATATGATATGATGCCAGGAAAGACAAGAACGCCCTCCTAACTTTACTTGGAATAGACACCCTAGATCTATTCTTCATTAATTGTGTGTGTGTGTGTGTGTGTATATATATCTTTGTCTATAAGGATCAATAACAAGTATAATGTCAGTTGGAGTTGCACAGGCAGTTGCTGGGCAGATGCCCTTGCAGAAGTACTTTAAGGTTGCAGTGGTCTTTGTGCAAGGTTGTGGATTTTGCAGTCTTATGATAGTTCTTGTTATTAGGGATTTGTGTGTTACCCTTCCCCCTCTTCATGGCCTGCCTCAGCTCCGTTTCCCAGGATCTTTAACATAAATCACCCCACTTTTATGCTGACAACATTCACAAGTTTAAATAAGACACATATGTCCAATTTTATATATATATATATATATATATATATATATATATATATATATATATAATATCAGTGCTTATTAGGGACTTGGTGGTTATGGCCAGATACATAGGCTTTGATTTGTCTCTTAAGGTACAAATTTTAGCTATTTTAGCATTCCAGGTGACTTCAGCAGTGCTATGGGTTGAATTGTGTCACCCTCAAATTAACATGTTGAAGCCTAATTGCCAATTGGATGGTATATAGAGATGGCACCTTTAGGAGGTAATTTAGTTTAGGTGAATTCATGAGGGTAGAGCCCTCTTGATGGAATTCATGGCCTTAATATGAAGAAGAGACACCAGAGCTATCACTCTCTCTCTCTCTCTCTGTGCCACGTAAAGACACAGTGAGAAGGTGGCTATCTGCCAGCCAGGAAGAGAGCCCTCACTAGAAACCAAATCTGCCAGCACCTTCATCCCAGACTTCCAGCCTGCAGAACTCTGATAAGATACATTTCTGTGGTTTAGCCACACAATCCACAGTATTTTGTGATATCAGCCCCAGCAGACTAATACAACAGAGCATCAAGACCCTGATTTGTGGTTAAGCTCAGGGGAGATTGTTTTGGTAGCAAAAAGCTCATCAGTCCATGATGTCAATATGGAAGACACAAAGGGAAGAAACACTAATACATGACCAGATATTAATGCATGTATCCATAACTAGTTGCCTTTGCCTTGAATGATATCACCAGTTTTGTTTGGGACAAAATAAAAACAAAAAAATTTTCAGTGCAAGATCACCTCTTCTTTGAACCTCTCTAGTGTCTCCAGGTCTTAGGTTCATGGGCTCTATATTCTATTGCACGTTGTACACCCTTCTCCTAAGTGTGAAATATAGATGATGCATATCAATTATGTATTTGTTCAACTACAAGAATTTGAAATATCTGACCACAATGATCACATTTTTCAATTATATTTTCCTTGCATCTACCACAATCTTTACACATAGCAGAATGGCAATGATATTTGTGAAATAAATGATAAGAGTGAACCAAATATCAGGATACAACAAGGAATGCCAGCCCAGCGACCATGATAAAGGGAATAAAATACGTCCATAAAAATGGTAAATGATATTATTTAAAAGTATTATTATTTTAAAAAGAAACATAAGGTAAAGCAAGCACAGGGGACAGTTTGAAATAATCTAAGTAAGAATGTTAATAAGAATGCATGTCCTGCTTTCAGTATTTCTCTCTTGTAAGTACACGCTCCATGCCTCATTTTGTAGCACATCAGCACCCTTCTGTATCAAAGATGGTAAAATTTACAACTGCCCAATTGTCCTTGAAATCATACCATCTTTTTCTCCTCAGAAAGAGGACATGAGTTTTCATAGAAAAGCAAGTGTATGAGACAAATCATATTAGATTTCTCATCAACTTAATTTACGTTCGAAAGTTATCTTTACCTTTTAATTTCTAATTCGATTACTTTTCCTCCACCACAGGCATTACATAAATAAAATGTTTTCTTTTGCATTTGGCTTCAGGATTAATTCTGACTGGATACATTTCTCATTTCACGGGCAAAGACACAAGGTAGAAAGACCATTGACAGCTTCAATCAATAGCTAATTACTAGCAGAGTATTAGAGATATTTAGCAAAGGCAAAATTCTTGAATGCTGCTTTCCAAGGAAATTCCGAGTTTAGTCTCAACATCACCTTCAGCATTCATTTTGTCAATTATTTACATTATACCATTTATAGAAAACTTCCCCCTGAAAATAAATTACTGATTTTCCTACTGGTCAACAATTTGAAAATGACCGCTTACCATGTTTTGCCTTAGGATGTAATTTATCAACAGTACCCGGTAGTGGAGTAATGAGTAAAAACATTGGAAAAGAGTTTAGTGACTAATTATGAGAAAGGAGGGGAGGATAGAAAATGACTTTACACCTGGCCTTTGGTGTTACACTTTTGCCAAGACGTCATCTTTTAAGATATGGTCATTTCCATCTAGTCTTCAAAAGTACGGCTGTGCTGGCCAGTGCAGTGTGTTATTTTCTGGCCACTTTAGGTTAAACTTATCCCCTACCATTTTCTGTATGCTGTCAACACATGGGTCCATTCTGAAGCTCTTATGCCATGCTGATCCAATCTGACATGATTATGAATCCCTCTGCCTAGATACAGCATATTCTATTATTTAATTGCCAAAAAAAAAATGCTTCTCCAGGCAACTCTAAGATCTTGCAATATTCCACTATTTGTATCTGGGAATGAGGGCAGAAAGAATTGATCTGCTTCAGAGGGCCAACAGCAAGACACCTACCCAGGGACATCAGCATTTCCACTTCCTTTCCTGACTGTTCTAATTCACCTTTCCTCACGCGGTCCTTGGAATCTTTACTCTGTGCACGGTGGAAAAGCACTCTTAAAAAAAAAAAAAAAAAAAAGGACTTTTAAGTTCAAGAGTACATGTACAAGTTTGTTACGTAGGTAAACTTGTCTCATGGGGGTTTGTTGTACAGATTATTTCATCACCCAGGTACTAAGCCTAGTATTCGTTAATTATTTTTCCTAATCCTCTCCCTCCTCCACCCTCCACCCTCAAGTAGGCCCCAGTGTGGGTTGTTCCCCTCTATGTGTCCATGTGTTCTCATCATTTAGCTCGCACATACAAGTGAGAACATGCCATATTTGGTTTTACATTCCTGCATTAGTTTGCTAAGGATAATGGCCTCTAGCTCCATCCATGTCCCTGCAAAGGACATGATCTCATTATTTTTAACAGCTGCGTAGTATTTCATGGTGTATATATACCACATTTTCTTTATCCAGTCTATCACTGATGGACATGTAGGTTGATTCTGTTTCTTTGTCATTGTGAATAGCGCTGCAGTGAACATGCGCCTACATGTGTCTTTATGGTAGAATGATTTATACCATCTCACCCCAGTCAGCATTCATTTTATGACCTGTATTCTTTCAATTCATTCAGCTATTCTGGGAGGCTGAAACTCAGTAGCCATTAATTGACTTCTTTGTACCTTGTATTCTGTGGATTGCCCCTCCTTAAATTCTGAGAATATGCATGGACTTAGGGGACTGATTGGAGAAGGACAAATCACATCAGGAAATGCACCTGAAAAAATAAAAGAAGAAATCACCATGGTCATTTCTTGAAAATTATATTTTGTCCCATCAGACTGTCTCTAAAAGGCACTTTGATGAATCCTACCTTCATTTGCATGGTTTTCAGAGCTGACAGATTCTTCTTTATTATCTTTCTTTTGCTCTCCTTGAAGTCCATTTCAAGTCATATCATCTCCAAAGGGTTTATCTGAAGAATTTCATTGTTTTCTGAGTACTCCACATTTTGAATTAATCCAATTATATAATCTGCACTCATTGTATCACCACTACTGTATGGACATCAACCTCATGTCATCCAAACAGACTTCTGTGAACCCCTGCTCCCTGCCCCCCACCCACATGGTTATTCCAGTAACTGCTTTGTTATTACAGCCTTAGAGTCCCTCTGGCTATTCCTGTTAGCCCCAGGATGGGCACCTAATTTGAGTTGCATTTTTCTCTCTTTGATCTGAGTCATGAGCTAATTGGTTTCTCCTCTTCTGTAAATTAGAAGCAGTTCTGGACATAATTTCTTTTTTTCAGCAGTGTGAGAGTGAGAGAAATAGAGTGTCCTTTCTTGGGTGGTCTTTCTTGGATCAAGTATTTTCAAGAGAGATCAGATATAGGGAAAGCCTTTTCCTAAATGTTTACATTCTCCCCAGCCTTCTGGTCAACTTTATTAATCAATATGTTTTAGAAATTCTTAAATCTTTGAATCACAATGGTAAGAACTATAGATCTTTATCTACTTAGGTGTCAGTGGCATTTTTTAAATAGTATAAATAGGTCTTCTAATTACAATTCCTTGACTATTTAATAATTTGAATTAGAAGTCTATCAAATAGTAGTTTGCAATAATTATCTGATTTGGACATTTCTTCAGCATCTAAATCTGAGCCAAATGGATCTGTCATCTCTGACAGAGAGACGATTTTTCTCAAATTGGCTAAAATGCTAAAAATAACGTATGTCATCTGTAATACCCTATTGTGAATGCACGCATATATAACTTAAAGATGTTTATTCACATGAGTTATTAGCAATGTGGTGAGTATTAAGGAATCAATATTCTTAACCATACCCTTCATGGTTAAAAATTAACTTGATTACTGAGTTAACTCTAAAAATAGTCTCACTGGAAAGGATCATCCAAAAAATATTAATACTCTAGTCTATGTATATGCTAGTGTCTGAGTAAAAGGACAATGAATCACTAACATTTAAAATATAGTCTCAGTATCTGTGATGTTGTAGTTAAAATCATTTTACAGAAATAAAAAGTTTAAATGTTTTTACTTACCTATAGTACAATTTATATTTTGTCTTATATCTAGCAGTTTTAATTTTGAAAAATCTTCTCAAAGATCAGTTTTCCAAACTTCTAATACAATATAAACCAGTTATAAATATTTCATAAAATAGATTTATAATTATATAGCATTTTGAATTTTGAAAAGAAACATAAATGTCAGCCATGAATGAGAAATTCCTTAAGAATGCAGGGGATCTTAAATCAGTTTTTAAAAAGAATTCGAAGTCACATTTTTATATGAAATCAGCCCTTCTAGACAAAGAGAAATGACGTTATGTCCAAAGAAAACATGGTCACGATAAAGTAATTTTTTTCTTTTTGTCACTAAGGTTTGTTCAAAGCCTCATTTGATACGCTAATTATTAAGTATACATTTTTTACTGCTGTATAACAAATCGCTACAAATCCAGGCACTTAAAACAATACTCATTCATTAGCTCACAATCCTGCAGGTCCGAAATTTGGACAACGCATATCGGGGTCCTCTGCCCAAGGTCTTACACAGCTGAAATTAAGGCATTGCCCCATCTTTTTCTTGAGTTCAGTGGTGGTGGCGGAAACTAGTTCCTACTGCTGTAGAACTGAGGTCTCCATTTCCTTTCTGTCTTTTATCAAGGGGCGGGGCTCGTCTCCTTGGTGCCTGTTCCTTGTCAAATACACATGTCCATTTTCAAAGCCAGCAACAAAGACTTTCTCTCTTGTAAAATCTTTTTCATGCTTTGAATCTGTCTTTCGAGGAATAATGCTGTCCTTTTGAAAGTCTAACATGACTAGATCAAGCCCACTGAGGGTAATCTTTCTCTCTTAAGGTCAACTGTGCCTTGTAGCATAAACTAATCACTGGGCTGGCTATTTTGCTTTCATCATCTCATTGTCAGGCCCATCCTACACTGAAGGGGAGGGAATTATACAAAGATGTAGGTCACTGGGGACTGCTTGGCAGCTCTTTGTACCATAAGATACCAGTTTTCCTGATCACATAGTATCAATCAATAAATCTAATGAGAATTAAACCTTGAGTTGAAATAGCACAGTCGTGGGGAAGGTAGAGCAGTTAAAATAAGACCGTGCTCTCAAGAACACAAGGAGATATGGTAAGTCTGTGCTCTTTGCCTCAGTTGAAGGAGCCAGAATATGCATCCCAACTATAGGCAAGGCCACTGAGATGCATATTCTGGCTCCTTCAACTAAGGCAATGAGCATGGGCTTAATATCATATTGCTTCCTTTAAACAAGCATCTGTGGATGAGGAAACTCAATAGTCAAATTTCCCTGCATGTGTTTTGCCATTTAGAATTCAGTGATGCTAGCTCATGCTCATTCAGATAGAGCACCCAGCCTTGAGAATACACTATTCGGACATTCTGGGTAGGTGATGAGACCAAGAGAAAGTTGGTACAAGCACTTCATTCAACTTTATTTTTGCCCTTTCCTTTTAGAAAACACATCTTGTTTCCTTTTGTAAAACCACAGTATTCTGGATTGGAATTTGATTGCTCAATTGGTGTATTAAGAAAAGCACACCTGGAGACCATCTGAAAACATCAACAAAGAAAGGTGTTGGTGGGATTTACTATCTAATGTATTACCCGAAGTGGGACTTCGGGGCATGATAGCCAGGGCTCTGAGAAGCCACTGCATTCTATATCATGCCCCATCTAGCAGCATTTGGCAGAAGTGAAGTATTAACAAAAGAAGTCACTTCACCATGGACAGGTATGTTGCAGACATTATTAGTATTAAACAATTTCCTTTGGATATCTGGACACATGTGTTGGAATGAAACATGCATATTTACCCAGTTTCTTTTTCCTTGTTTGTCTTTTAGTAACTCAAGTGCAATGAACTGGAATAATGACAGTTCACTAGCATCATTTGTTCATGTTTGCTTTTCTTCTTACATTCATTCATCTGTCCATTTATTTACGCAGCTCATACACACATCCATCCATCCATCCATCCATCCATCCATCCATCCATCCATCAGCCCACCCATACATCCATTCATCTATACACCCATCCATAAGACGATCCACACATCCGTGCATCAATTCATCCATCCATCTGCCAATCTATCCACTCATCTATTCATCCATCCATTAGCTCATCCACACATCCATTCATGCACTCATCCATCCATCCATCTGTCCATCCATCCATCCATCCATCTGTCCATTCATCCATCCGTCCATCTATCATTCATCTACCCATCCATCCATTAGCTCATCACACATTCATTCATCTATCCATCTATGCATCCATTCATCCATCCTTCCATACATCCAACATCCATCCATTCATCCCTCTATCCATTCATCTGTCTATCCATCCATTAGCCCATCCACATATTCATCTACCCATTTCCCTAATTATTTTTTCATTAATTTTAAAAAGCACTTCTGAACTCATAAGCCAACCCAAGAATAAGAACATTAGCAATAAATTTGATCAGCCGATGTGCTATTTCCTTTAACTATCTGCCTACCTCTGCAATCGAGGTGATCAATATTTCAAATTTTAACTTAAAAATCATTTTTAAAATAAACTGTTATATATTATATAAAGCCATATATACCATTGTTGGTATTACTTGGTGATATGGTTTAGATGTTGTATCCCGTCCAAATCTCATGTTGAACTGTAGTCTGCAATGTTGCAGGAGAGGCTTGGTGGGAAGTGTTGGGTCATAGAGGTGGATCCCTCATGGATGGCTTGGTGCCCTCCTCGAGGTAATGAGTGAGTTCTTGCTCTGAATTCATGTGAGATCTGGTTGTTTAAAAGCGTCTGGCACCTCCCTCCTCTCTGCGTCTCTCCCTCTCACCATGTGACATGCCTGCTCCCACTTCACCATCTGCCATGAGTAAAAGCTTTCTGAGGTCCTTGCCAGAAGCTGGGCAGATGCCAGTGTCATGCTTCCTGTATAGCCTGCAGAACCATGAGCCAATTAAATCTCTTTTCTCTATAAATTACCCAGTCTCAGATATCCCTTTATAGCAATGCAAAATGGTTTAATACACTTGGCATTGTTCGTGCTGAACATTTAAAACAATAGCATCATGGGTTAGAGAGGCTTCTGAGGCTTCTTTTTAAGCTAGATAAGGCGTTATTGAGCTCCGTCCATGTGGCTGTGTGTAGCTATAGTTCATTCATTTTTCTACTGTATCATATTAAATATTTTATTATTATTTCCATATCACTATAATATGCAATTTAACAGGAATTGAACTATATTTCATTGTATGCAAAGTACAACAAATTCTTGCTACTGTGTGTGTAGTACTATTTTTACCAAATATTTGAATCTCCACACGCTACCTGAGAAATCAGCTTTTCTCTCTCAGGGTAATGAAGATTTGATCTATCTAATACTGTTAGGATAGCTGCTATTGAGTTGTGGTGATTCATACGAGGCTGAATCCAAAGAAGACCAATAAGCCAGTAAAATAACACCATTCCAACAGGTTTAAAAAATCCCTAAAGTCTTAAAATGCAGTGGTAATTCCAGGCGACATTACATTAACAGAAATCAAACAAGTTCTTAAAGACAATTATCCATGATTGATGATTCTCCATTTTATATTTGGTTAGTAGGGAGAAAATATACATATATTACAGAATCAAGTTGTTGTTCTTTATAATGTTAACAACAATTCTCCAAACATATTTTCCTTGTACTTAACAAAATTATTGACATTATGGACTTTCATTATGCCTCTTGACATAGTACAAATCACCATAATATTAAGAACGGATTTTTCTCTGAAAAATGTTTTCCTGTTATTTTTCTAGAAAAGAAAAAAAATTATACATGTTTCAGCTTAAAATATCAATGTTCAAATACATTAAATATTCTTCTAAAGAAAAACATGGTCTAATTTTCATGCTATGGTTAATTTTGAGATATAAATAGTCTGCAGTGTATCCATCTACCCACCATCCATCCATCCATCCATTCATCTATCCATCCATTAGCCAATCCACACATCCACGCATCCATCCATCCATCCATCCATCCATCCATCCATCCATTCAACTATCCATCTATTAGCCAATCCACACATCCACGCATCCATCCATCCATCCATCCGTCCATCCATCCATCTATTCATGCATCTATCCATCCATCCATCCATCCAATCATCTATCCATCCATATCCATTAGTTCATCCACATATCTATCCATCTATCTATTAGCCCATCCACACATCCATCCATCCATCCACCAATCCATCCACCCATCCATTCATCTATCCATCCATCCATTAGCTTATCCATACATCCATAACCTCACTTCTTTTCTTTTTTCCATCCATGATGATAACTCTATGGGAGATTGAATGATACAACCATTTACATACGAATAATATAATTATCAAAACACATTTAACAATCAAAAAACAAAGTTGGAAGAGGTCAAAGATCAAGCATTTGGATACCTCACAGTATTCTGAGCAGAGGGAACATGGAACCTACTTTACAAGCCTAGAAATTCATCCACAGGTGCCATTCAGCAGTGCATCTTAGTAATGTAGTTCCAGATAGCATCACAGGAAACGACCTATCGATTTGAGGTCCCCTCCCCCACATTAAAGCAGAGATATTCTGCCTGTCTTCTTACCTCAGAGTGGGGGTATTTGGCAAAATCCAAGAAACACTGAGGACTCATTCCAAAGAGACAAGGTTAACCTGAAAGACTAGGATGTTCTCTGTTTACGGGTATGACGCTGTTCATTCATAATGCCTATGTTAATAGAATTGCTAGAGTTAATATGGCAAGGTATAGAATCTGAAGTCCTCCGTGACAATTCTGGATCTCACATCCATTGCCCTATTGTATTAGGGAAGTATTAGAGTATCAATGTTTCATGTTCCTACACATTAAATTGTAAGAAAAAATTTTTAAAAATCTTAATGAGGTTGATGTTTAGAGTAAGCCATACAATCCATAAACAATGCATATTGAGATCAGCCCAATATTCTCTGAATCTGTTCCATTTGTGGTAATTGATGACATAAACCAGTCATGTTGGAGAACTGGTAGCAAAAAGGGTAAAACATAAGAAGAAATTTGGGAAGTCAGGGACCTAGGAAGACAAAACTGGGGTTCAGATACCAGCAAAAATAATGATCAGCCTTCCTCCTTGAAATAAAATTCCAGTTAAGACACAGGTAGGGTTATCATATATGAGTAAAGCAAACCTAAAATGACTTAAAAACAACTTTGAAACAATTTAAGTTCAGACAGGATTAAGGTGATCTTCCCCTACTCTAGTTCCCCTACTCTAGTTGACTGACAGAAAAAAAAAATTCTGCAGAGGAATTACTTCAGAATTTCGTCCATAACTATATATCTATCCCTAATTTTATCTGTCTGTCTATCTACCTATCTATCTATCTGTCTATCTGAGAGGTATCGGAGAGCTAGGTGGATAGATAGATATAAATCACACATGTATACATCTACATATATGTTTGTAATAAATATTACCATCAATATAATATGTAATATAGAAACGATTTTTTCATACAGTGTGTCCAGAATTTATTTAGAAACTACCAAATGTACAAGAAAGCATGAACACGTGGTTGAAATATAAGATAAATAATAGTAAATAAAAATAGACCAATAGATATTTAAGTTCTTAAAAGAGACTTTCAAATGTTTTTACCAATTTATTCCAGGAAACCCATGATACAGGAAGATTGCTTCTAGATCATTGGAATCTATAACAAGGATTCAATTCACAGTACTAGATGTGAAAAATACAACTACTGAAACTAGGAAGCAAAAGATAATTTAAGAAACAAGTTGATTTTATTAAAATTAAGGAGTCATGAATGAGAATGTGGGTAAAATATCAAGATAGGAGTATAGAGGGAATACATAGCTGCAACTAAAATAACATATATGAGGCTGGGCATGGTGGCTCACACCTGTAATCCCAACACTTTGGGAGGCAGAAGCAGGTGGATTGCTTGAGCCCAGGAGTTTGAGACCAGCCTGGACAACATGGTGAAACCCCATCTCTACAAAAAATAGAAAAATTAGCTGGGCATAGTTACATGTACTTGTAGTCCCAGCTACTTGGGAGGCTGAAATGGCAGATCCTTTGAGCTGGGGAGGTCGAGGCTCCAGTGAACTGTAATCACACAACTGCACTCCAGCCTGCACGACAGAATGAAACCCTGTCTCAAAAAAAAATATGTATATATGTATATATGTTTATATATTATATATACTTACATATAATATCTATGTTTATATATTATATATACTTACATATATCTATGGTTACATATTATATATTTATATATTATATATGTTTATATATTATATATTTATATATGATATGGTAAACATATTTGTTATACTTATGTCTTGCAGTTCAGGACAAAGAAATAGGTAGGTGATAAATGAACACTAGAGAATATATTGACCAGAATTATCCAAATTGTGGGAAGACATCCAGAAATAGATTCAAGAAGTTATAAAAACCCAAAAATTAGATAAATACAAAACATTCATTCACATTGTGGTAGGCAGAATACTGCCTCCTAACAAAACAAAACAAAACAAAGCAAAACCAAAAATGTCCACATCTGATAGGGTTTGTCTGTGTCCCCATCCAAATCTCATCTTGAATTGTAGTTCCCATAATCCCCATATGTTGTGGGAGGGACTCGATGGGAAGTGATTGGATCATGGGGGCAGTTTCCCCCGTGTTGTTCTTGTGATGATGAGTGAGTGTCAAGAGATTGGATGGTTTTATAAGCATCTGGCATTTCCCCTGCTTGCACTGTCTCTCCCCTGCTGCCCTGTGAAGAGGTACCTTCTGCCACGATTGTAAGTTTCCTGAGGCCTCCCCAGCCATGTGGAACTATGAGTCAATTAAACCTCTTTTCTTTATAAATTACCCAGTCTCAGGTATTTCTTCATAGCAGTGTGAGAACGGACTAATACACCATCTGAATTCCTGGAACCTACGACTGTTACCTAACATGGCAAAAGGGGATTTGAATATGCGAATAAGTTAAGGATCTTGAGATGAGGATATGATTCTGGATTATCTTGGTGGGCCCAAGGTCATTTCAAGGGTCTTTGTGAGGAAGAGAGAGAGGCAGAGAGAATTACAGAGGCAGATATGATGTCACTAGGAAACCTCAGAGTGATGTCGGAAAGGGGGCCAAGAGCCAGAAGTACAGGCAGACAACAGAAGCTGCAAAAGATAAGGACATGAACACTTTCATGGAGTCTCCAGTGTGGGACATCCCTGCCAACACCTTGACTGTGGCCCAGTGAGATGCATTTTCGACTTTTGATCTGCCAAACTGTAAGATAATATATTTGCATTGTTTTAAGCCACCAAATCTTTTGGTAGTTTGTTACAGCAGCAATAGGAAGCTAATACATACATCACATAGGAACTGTTAAAGAAAATTTTTAAAATCTGCCCTGGGTGAGAACTCTTAGGAAAACACTAAGATGTTTATATTCATTGATAAATTAAAATTAAATTAATTGAGAATATTCACAGCAAAATATACTGTTTTGAATAGAAATGATTAAAAAATGAAAATAAAAACAATAGAGAAAAGCATGAATTACTGATACAAGAAATGGACAACAACAACAAAAGTTGCATTACAACAAATTCCACAGGCATTAAGAAGTGAATAAGAGCAAGTATTCATAACAGCTACAAAATTGAAGTATTGTGAATGTCTATTAACAATAAGCTAGAAATACATGTTGAGTTATATGCATCCAATCAGCTGCTATTCCCAAGTATAGATTGTGCAGTTTTCTTAAAACCAAAGGGATTAGCCGGGTGCAGTCGCTCATGCATGTAATCCCAACACTTTAGGAGGTTGAGGCAGGCAGGTCATTTGAGGTCAGGAGTTCGAGATCAGCCTGGCCAACATGGCAAAACCCCATCTCTACTAAAAATACAGAAATTAGCTGCGGGTAGTGGTGCATGCTTGTAATCCCAGCTACTCGGGAGGCTGTGAGGTAGGAGAATCTCTTGAACCTGGGAGGCGGAGGTGGCAGCGAGCTGAGATCACACCATGGCACTCCAGCCTGGGCAACAGAGCAAGACTCTGTCTCAAAAATAAATTTTAAAAAAAGATGTATCGCATAAGACCAATATTTAGCAAATGAAGCCAGAGACAATGGTGCTTCACTACAATTCCTTTCATATGAAGTTCTAGATAAGCAAAGCCAACTACAATCTTAGAAATCAGGATAATGACCACCTCGGCAGAGGGGTGGTATAGGAGTGGCAGCACATGAAACAGGGTCATGAAGATGGTAATCTTTATTTGGCTGGTGGGTGTATACATTTTATGAAAATTTACTGATCTACACAACTCTAATATCTAGGTTTTCATTGTGTTGACTTTAAAAAAGAATTGCCCAAATTTAAAAACAATTAGGGAGGTCTGTATGTATTGAAGAAAATTTATTTCAAAATTTATTATTAACTAAAAGGTGAGTTTCACATAGGTAGCTATGTTAGATAGATAGATAGATAGATAGATAGATAGATAGATATAGGTAGATAGAAAAAAGGATTGGCAGATGGATGGATCGACAGATCATAGATGGATGGATGGGTGGATAATAGATAACTAGATGGATAGATGGTTAAACAGATAGATGAATGAATAGATAAATGGACGGGTTCTAGGTAGATAAATGAATAAATGGATAGGTGATAGAAATAGGCAGCTAGCTAGTTAGATAGATGATAGATATTATAGACAGACTGATAAAAACATTTTACATCTATACAAATACCCCATGCTTTATGTTTTATATTTAGCATATAACATGTAATCTCTAGAAAACTTTTCCAAAAATGTACAATATTGTTGCTAAAGTCTAGATTTAGTTTTTTGATACTTTTGAATGTTGTATCTTTGATTGCATTTAAGAATTCATATTAAAATAGCATGAATGAATGAAATACAAAATAACAATCCCAGGATTCGAATAGTGGCATTTACTTGCTAAGTCCTATTGGGGCTCGGGACATATCACCCCAGAATATGATTACAGGAGACCAAAATATACCTATTTGGCATATTGACTATTTGGAGCTGATTGCTTTGAGAGACTGCAGATACGCGAGTAGCTCTCAAAAGTTGCTGTTTTGTAAAGCAAATTACATTTACAAAACAAATTTTCAGGGTTAAAGATATCTGATCCAGGAATAGGGCTGCTCCCAGAAAACATTGATCTCCTGAGAGAATTCTATCTGCATAACAAGCCAACCTTTACTGACCACACAGCTCCTCCCTCACCCCCCAGTAACTTGTCTCCATCACCTGCCAGGAGCCCCTATTTCTTTCTGTAGCCCAGGATGCTATGGAAACTTCATAGGTCTGGTTGATTCTTGAGTTTCGTGTTTTTGTGGAACTCCTGTGCATAGGAAGGTAATTAAAGTTGTTTGTCTCCTGTTAATCTGTCTTATTTTAACTTAATGTGTAAACCAGCCAAAGAACGTAGAAGGGTATAGGAGAAAGCAACCTTTTTTTTTCTCCTCCACAGTTATGCTTAGGAATGTCACCATTTTATTTTATTTTATTTATATATATATTTCTTGTTTGTTGTTTGTTTTGAGACAAGGTCTCACTTTGATACCTAGGCTGCAGTGCAATGGCACAATCTGGCGCTCACTGCAGCCTCAACCTCCTGGGCTCGAGCAATCCTCTTGCCTCAGCCTCTCAAGTGGCTGGGACCACAGGTGGGTGCCACTGCCCCGAACTAATTTTTTGTTTATTTTCTGTGGAGATGAGGTCTCACTGTATTGCCCAGGCTAGTCTCAAAGTCCTGAGCTCAACCAATCCTCCTGCCTCGGCCTCCCAAAGTGCTTGGGTTACAGGTGGGAGCCACCGCACACGGCCTTCACCATTTTCAACCCAGTGCTTATCGTTCATGGGAATAGTAATATGAACTGTGTTACAGAATTGTGAGAATTAAGAAGGGAGAAAGGGAATGCACTCCTGATGTGGTTAGCACAGCACCTGACCCACATTACACACTCTATAATGTTATCATTATTGGCTACACCATTATACCACTGATTACCACGTGAAAATAGAGTGATTAATTTACATCAGAATATAATAATTTAACAAGACAACAAGTTGCACTGTGTTTTAATTTGGCTGTGTATTCCATTTAATGCTATATCTACACATAATTATGTGTTATTTTCTGTCCAGTCACACATAATCATTCTACAGAACCTGGCTCTGCCTAATCCTAAATACTGTTTCTAAGGATTGAGAATAGTATCGGGGGACACCCCCCTGGTTAGGGACAGACATATGCTATAATTCCTCAATTTAGGTAAAATGCGTATAGACGTGATACTGACTTTGGAAAGAAAACACCTGGACTCTCTCTCTGTCTGCCATGCTAACTAATTTCTTACTATCAGATGTATCTAGAATACTTGCATGCAATGTGCACTTTGGTTGCCTAGCCTCCCTAAATTTCACTTTGGCTTCTTATTGTATAATATTTTGATTATAATTTTAAAATTATAATTTTGTAAATATGAAAATATTTGGTTATAGACACTTGATTATAAATTTAAATAATTTTGGAAATACTAAAAATATTGATTGGAAAATAATATCAGAACATTAACACACAGATATACTAAAGTCATCATTCAGTTTTACCGTCAGAAAATATCAATTGTTTGGACAGTGAGTGGGCTGGCATGACATGACTTTAGTGGTCTGTGCTTTCCTGAATTATAAAGTTGATTTTTTAACTAGCATAGTATTATCACTGAGGTCCCTCTTTCTAATCAGCACTGTGCCCATTTCTCTTCTTTCTAACATCTATTTTATTTATATTGACTATTTACATATAATGCTCCTCTACATAGCAAAAATCTATTGGGAATTGGAAAAGGGAATTTCCTTGGAGCTAATAGCTATTCATGCTGATTTTCACTTGCCAATTTCTTCACTATGAATATTGACTCAGCCAGAAAACATATTGGCTTAAAAGATGCAAAGTTAACTGCCTGCCTTATATTTAGTCAACTGTTTGGCAGGTAAACTTCTATTTTCAATAATCTTCTCATCTTTCTGACAACTAAGCAGAAAGGAAGTCAAATTTCACATTAAATTAGAAAAGCTCCAACCAACTGCACAAGGAGTTATGGGTGGTCAAAAAAAGGCTTATGCAACAATAATTTAGATACATCTTACAATAGGTGAAAATTTGACAGAGAAACTAAATGAAGCAAGGATAAATTATAGTGTTTCATCCAGAATATTTTAATATCTCTACTTCAATATGTGTATCCACTATATCGTCATGTCTCTTCTGTGAAGAACAAATTTTACTATTATCTTTTTTAGAGCCCCAGTTGAGAGGAATTTGGATAAATTTTGATACTTATGCTCACAAAAATAGATATAAGTTTAATAGATCTGTATATATGTGCTTAATAATTCAGTATTTCAAAAAATAAAAGTTTTTCATGATTGGCCTTAATTGAAGTTTTTTTCATGTTCTTCCAATTTGATATATAATTCACGAAGTTATACTTAATAATCTCTTCATCTGTTAACCACTTTATATGCTAATCAGGAACTGTTTATCTTTCAAAAAATATTTTATGGAATGAAGGAACTATTTACAAGCTAAATGGATATGTTTTGATAAACCAATTCTTAGTAACATTTCTATGCACTAGAGTGAGAAAAAAACAGTATGCTGATGTGTTATTAACTACGAATAAATGAAAGAACCACTGATATGTCAATCTCATGTTTAAGCAGGTACTGTAACGTTTGAGAGATGGGTAGGCTTGGGGTCTTCTTCTTTTTTACATTTCTTTCTTTTTTTTTTTTTTTCTTTTTTTGAGATGGAGTTTTGCTCTTGTTGCCCAGGCTGGAGTGCAATGGTGCGATCTCAGCTCACTGCAACCTCCCTTTCCCGGGTTCAAGTGATTCTCCTGCCTCAGCCTCCCAAGTAGCTGGGATTACAGGTAGCTGCTGCCACACCCCTTTTTTACATTTCTTAGAACACAAGGAAAAGCAAAGTGGATTGCACTGTCTCACATGCATTGAAAAATTACATTTACTTAGGGATTGGGTCTGACCATGCATGTTTTATATGTATGAAATACATTAAATCAAGTAGTGAGGGCTTATTAAAAATGACCTTTAAACACTGTATGGCTGTATCATCATCATGAACATCATCAGTATCATCATCATTGCCATTATAATCATCAATACTACCACCACCATCATCATCATCATCATCACCATCATCATCATCACATCACCATTATAACCATCATCATCACCACTGCCATCATTATCATCACCATCACCGTCATTACCATCATGATCGTCATCACAAACACCATCGTCACCATCGTTACCATCATGATTACCATCATCACCATCATTATTATCATTATCATCACACTGTCGCCTTCATCATCATCATCACCACCACCACCATCATCATCACAAATGCCAGAGTCACCATCATTACTACCTCTAATGTCATTGCCATCATTAGAATCACCAGAACCACCATTATTAACTTTATAGTAAATTCTTATAGCAATCTCTAAATATATTCTTTATTGATTGAATTTTTCACCTTATCATGGCATTAACCATATTGTTCTTCTTTATGTCTCTATGCCTACTTCCAATACTGTGCCTGATCTAGGAGAAGTATCAGTTCAAAATACAAATAGATGTCCATATTGACTGATATGCAGTGTTTGTTGAAAAAATGAGTAATGTAGATTATTATAAAGATATATAAATTTTGTAATGCATTAAAAATGCATTACAAATGTAATGCATCTATTAGACACATGTTCTTCTAGCTTGCATTAATTTTGCATCATAACTGGCTGCTTTGCCAGGTGCTGATGAGGCAACCCTTTTCAGTCATGCAGTATATCCAGGTTATTCATTTTTATGAATTTCTAAGCATTAATAATCTCTTACATTGAAGCTAGTTCTCTAATAGGTCCTGTAGAGTCTCAAAGGTTCTTGGTGAGAACAATTTACAGGTAAGGATGAGCTCATTCACTCATTTATAATGGAGCAATAGCTGTCCTGTAGGAGAGGTCTTTGGATTCTAGAGTAAGACTAAAACAAATACCCCTAGGTAATAATGAAAGGTAATAATCATGTATTTATTGACTTAATCCTTTGGGAAATATATATATATTTTCTTCCAACCAGACACTGAGATGGGCTTTTCATGTTTCAGTGTTAGTTAAATGTCGACCTGAAATTCCAGGAGCTCTCATCCTGGATAGGTAGCAGGCAAGTAATAAGATGCTCAAAACACGCCAGACAGGGACTATAAGCAGAGTGGGCAAATGATGCTCTAAGGGAATCTGGAATCTTATCTAACTTGGGATGAGTAGGAGATGCTCCCTAGAGAGTAACAGCTCAGCCTCCCTGTAACTTATTTATGACGTTATTTTAGATGAGGAAGTTGAAAAGGGTATACACTTACAGGGAGTGGGAAGAGACCTTGCAATTCCATCCACAGAGCTGGGGTATAAACTCTAAAGTATAGTTGCACGAATATGTGTGGAAATTGGCGAGGACATGGACTTGAGAGTTGGGATTAATCACAAAAATGATTGACTTCAAAGTTATTCTCAGATCAAACAGAACACGATTTTCTGATATGGTTGTTGAGCAACCACAAGCTTTGTTTCCAGCAAACTTTTGTTTTTCTTATTGTGTAATTAATTGCATTAAGCACCTCTTCAGCCTTAATTTTATTCCTGAACTTCTGTTTCACCCTTTCTCTCTGCTGATTAAATAAAATAACAACTATTCTGATAACACTAGAAGTTTGGTGATGTACTTCAAGTTTGTGTCAAATTTATTCCACTTTTAGTTGCTGGACTAAAGCATCATGTAACTTATCTTATCCTTCACTTGTTCTTGACTTTTTGATAGACTCCCTAGGGCTTTGCAGTGCTATTTTCATTTCATTTTCACAATGGAATAAATATACTCCTGTAGCAGGACATTGGCTGACACTTAAAACAAGAGGTATGCATTATTATTGCCTTGTACAAGGACAATAAATTTTATATCACTCAACACAGAATAGAGAAGGAGACCTGCCAATATAGCCTTACCCCCAAGAATGTGGGATAATAGAATTAAGAAAGATGGAGGGTCTCATAGTAATGTGACTATGAAATGAAAAGCGAAATTGGATAGCATCTTCTCCTTTAACCACAACTAATAGAGTGGAAGATAAAAAGAGTTCCCTCCTGTTAGAACCGTGGGTGCCTATGAAAAAGGAACAACCCATCTCATTCTAATGCCTGGTTCAGCAGCCACCTTTCCACTCTCCTAGTTGAATAAAAGATAGAATTGAGAAAGCTAGTAAGAGGGGCGGTCTGGTTGTTTTAACAAGGTTACAAAATTTTCCCATGGACCAAGATGACTTCAGGGAAGGTAGCTTGAGCCTTCTTGCTGATGCGCACACAGTAGAGGTGGCTGCTAGAAAAAGGCAAGGTGGTGTAGCACTAGAGGCCATGCTTCCCAGCCCCTCAGCGTGACCACCTTACAGGCTTGAACTCTATAAAAAACAAAGTCTGGCCGGGCATGGTGGCTCACCTCTGTAATCCCAGCAATTTGGGAGACTGGGGTGGGTGGATCACTTGAGCTCAGGAGTTCGAGACCAGCCTGGCCAGCATGGCAAAACCCCATCTCTACTAAAAATACAAAAATTAGCAGGGCATGGTGGTGTGGACTTGTAGTCCCAGTTACTTGGGAGGCTGAGGCAAGAGAATCACTTGAACCGGGGAGGCAGAGGTTGCAGTGAGCCAAGATCACGCCACTGCACTCCAGCCTAGGTGACAGAGCAAGACTCCATCTCAAAAAACAAAATAAATAAATAAAATGAAAATAAAGTTCCCTGTACAACTTTATAATTGTTTGATTTTACAGTTAGCATAACCTTCTGGTAGAGCTTAGACAAATGAATGTCAACTGGAGATGATTTTGCCCCCCAGGAGTCACTTGGCAATGCACAGAGAATTTTTATTTAGGTCATCACAGCTTGATCAGGATTGCTACTGGTGAGTAGAGACCAGGGGTGCTGTTGTACACTCTATAATGCACAGGACAGCCCTCCACAAAAAAGAGTTACCAGTCCAAATGTCAGTAGTGCTGAGGTAGAGAAATGTTGCTCCAGAGAAATACATATTTTATCAAGTGAACTAGTTTTCTAAGAAACATTTGAAATTAGAGTTTAAAAAGAAAGGCTGTGTGCAGTTGCTCACATCTGTAATACCAGCACTTTGGGAGGCTGAGGGGGGCAGATCTCCTGAGGTCAGGAGTTCGAGACTAGCCTGGCCAATATGATGAAACCCATCTCTACTAAAAATACAAAAATTAGCTGGGTGTGGTGGCACACGCTTGTAATCCCAGCTACTCAGGAGGCTGAGGCAGGAGAATTGCTTGAACCCAGGAGGCAGGGGTTGCAGTGAGCTGAGATAGTGCCATTGCACTCCAGCCTGGGCAACAGAGCGAGACTCCATCTCAAAAAAAAAGAAAAAAAAGAGAGAGAGAAAGAAGACTCATCATTTAAGAAGCTTAGAGAAAATTGATAGAGAAGAGATTATAAATAAACTTTAAAAGTCTAAATTCTAAATTTGGAATTCCAAATTCTAAAATCTTAAAAAATTTAAAGAGAAAATTACAAAATACTTGGTTTAATTTTCTATATTTCTTAATATTCTCATAGGAAATCTTGCTCTAATCATGAGAATCGGATCTGACAAATGTTAAATAATCTGCTTTTCCCTCGATGGAAGATAAAACTAGACAAAATCTTTATTGTAGAATAAACTTTACCACCCAATGTACCTGATATAAAATAGTTCACCCTTTTCCTTGCTGCAGGAGAAGAATTACAGAAGGCCACAATTCTATGTAATCTTTACTCATTCTGCTACAGGGACTACAAGAATATGATGGAAAGTAATTCATCACCTCAAATGGAGCTGCCCAATCCCATATTGATAAACTTGCTAAAGTGTCTTTTAATTATGCCCAAACCATGACTTAGTTGTTTCCTGCAAGCAACTGTCTCCCAGAAATCCAAAATGTTAACGATGTCAAATGAATGCTCCAAGACATTAAATACACATATACTCATTGTTAGAATTTTAAATGTTTATAATACAAGCAAATGCCATCTATTTTTAATTTGTGACGTAGACTACCTGGTTTTAATGCAAACTAACATTTTATAACCTGAAAATTGACTATATCTTAAGAAAAATTTGGTATATCTGTAAAATAGCTTTTTAATATTTATTTTCGTGGATGGTGGAAATGATGGTGTGCGTTTTTGTGTGGATGTGTGAGTGTACGTAACAGTGAGCACAAAGGTTTGGCAAAACCTTTAAGGAAAAATAATAATGACTTGTACTAGTCTGTATTCTTAATATTATTGTTAGCAATATCTGTGAAGTTTTAATTTTACTGATGGAAGATTTAGAAATTTAATGGAAATTCTAGATAGGTGAGAATGTTTTAAAATCAGTTATGACTTAAATATGGAAAACTATTTTATACTATACAAGTAGAAGAAAAGCATAAACTCTTAGAGTTGACACCTTGTTTTGAAATGTCTCTTTCATTTCCTCTTTCTTCTTTCTTGGACTGATAACTATATTACTTTGTAGAAAGTGATAACCTTTTCTCTGACTTTTTTGGTATGAAACTTATTTGCCAGCGTTTATATTTAGCATTTTTTACATAACCGTTTTTTTCATATAGAAGCCAAGATACATACTGGAGAGTTTTCCATAGCGCTTGATTTTCTTCTCCCGCCCATATTGGAAATCTCTTCCTCAGTATCAGCTGATCTACCAGCATTCCTATGAACACACAAGAAAATAGTTTATTTCCACTGATGTTACAGAAAAGATAGAAACAGTCTTCACAGGACAGTTTTCACAGAGATCGTCTACAAAATCCGATCTCATACTATTCATATGAAAGTAAATACTTATACTTGAAATGAGAACTTTATTAATTCAAAGCTGGATAAGTTCATTTCAAAAATTCAGAAAATTGGAGAAAAGAAATATTTCTTCACTAGAGACAATCGCTAGTACTATTGTATATTTTTCTATGTTTTGATAGATGATAGATATAGGTAGAAATATGATAGATAATGGATAAATAATAGATGATAGATAATATATAGATTATAGGTAGATAGATATGTAGATAATAGATAAATGGATGTAGATGATAGGTAATAGATGATAAACGGATATGTATACTTACACTTAAATATACACATATTAAATATATAATTATGTTGTAAAACATTTAACAAAACTGTGCATATAAATAAACAAAACTATACACATAAGTAAATAGGCGTTAGTACATCTAGAGTAACAACATCCTCTATATATTCTACATCAACGTGCCTGATGCATTTTTATTTTAAACTAGTAGGTGAATTGTTTTCTACTGAACCATAGCAAAGAAAGTTTATTGATTACCAAGATAAATATTTTTACTAAAAAATAAAAAGCACTGTCAGTACTAATTAACTAACACTCCCATTTTAGCCAAATCACAATCATTTTTCAGAATTATCTGCATTTTATAAGTAATGCTTGCAAAATATTGTTGCCTTAAGTTTCAAAGTCAAAGAACGTAAAAATAGCATAATTTTAGACATCGAAATACTATTTTTATTTCTATTATGGAATAACAGAGGAAGATGTCTAGTATATTCCTGATACGAACAGAGGAGTGACTCGAGAGCCTTTGTTATTGTTGGAAATAAGACAGTGGAATGGGCCTGTAATCCCAGCATTTTGGGAGGCCGAGGCCGTTGGATCACTTAAGGTCAGGAGTTCGAGACCAACCTGGCCAATATGGTGAAAACCTGCCTCTACTAAAAATACAAAAATTAGCCAGGCATGATGGTGGGAGCCTATAGTCCCAGCTACTTGGGAAGCTGAGGCAGGAGAATTTCTTGAACCCATGAGGCAGAGGTTGCAGTCAGCCAAGATTGTGCCACTGCACTCCAGCCTGGGCCACAGAGCAAGACTCTATCAAAAAAAAAAAAAAAAAAAAGAAAGAAAAAAAAAGAAAGAAATATTGACTGGAATGGATAAAGAAGGCCATGTGCATTATATTATAGTAGCAGAAGATGTTTTGAAAGACATACAAGCTCATTGAAAAAAGTGACTGATGAATAGATGCTATAAAAATTTTCTTTAAAAATCCCAATCCATATGTAGAATTTTCAATGTTTAATAAATAAAACAGGTTATTCTGTATAACACAAAGGAATCAAGCAAATCAAATTTTCAAACATAGAAGAAAAAATCAGAAACACATTTTAAGGCAATAGTAGACATTTCACAGAAAAGAAGCCATACCTGGTCAGAATGGAAGGGTTGTCATCTTCAGCAGGATTAGGAAAAAGTGAAAATAGAAATCTACAGAAAGAGATCCATTTTCACTGACAGGTTGGACAAAAATCAAACTGTCCATCAGAAGCAGATGTTTGTGAGAACATGAGAGCATGGGGCAGAGGGAACGAAACACTTTGGGGATATATTGATGTGATTTAAATGTGTATCTTGTGACTGAACACTTCCACTCCTGAGTATACAACCCTGACTACCTTTTATTGAAATGCAGTGAGAGACATGGACAAGCATCCTCAAACCAGCATCAGCTATTATTATTTTAGGGAATAAAACTAAAAATGACATAGCTGTGGAAATACTAGAGAACTCATAAGTGTGTTCTATTCATATGATGAAATATTATATTTTGGTAATTATCCCATCTGCTATTATATGAAATTGGAGTTATAAGCATAACATTGAGTAAAATAAATGAAATCAGTATACATTTGACGTAGTTTGGATCTGTGTCCTCACCCAAATCTCATGTTCAATTTTAATCCCCAATGTTGTAGGTGGGGCCTAGTGGGAGGTGATTGGATCATGGGGGTGGATCCTTCGAGAATGGTTTAGCACCATCCCTTTGATGTTGTTCTCATGATAGAGTTCTCATGAGGTCTTGTAGTTTAAAAGCGTGTAGCTCCTTCTCCCTCTCTGTCTCTCTTAGTCCTGCTCCTGCTGTGTGAGACACCTGCTCTCGCTTTACTTCTGCCATGAGTAAAAGCTCCTTGAGGCCTCCCCAGAAACAGATGCTGCCATGCTTCTTGTACAGCCTGCAGAAACATAAGCCAACTAAACCTTTTTTCTCATACATTACCCAGTCTCAGGTATTTCTTTATAGCAGTGTGAGAATGGACTAATATAGCATTTCTATCTAGTAAGGTAAATTTATATAAAATTCAAATCCAAAGCCAACTTACAGGTATAAATCCAGCAATCCTAACCAAGAGAAAAGGACCAATGGACAAACTTTTCTCACTTTCATCGGGAGGCATTCATGGGAAGGGCCCCATAAATACTGCTAATAGTCTATTCTTCAATGTCTTGTTTTAGGTAAACAGTGTCAATGTGACTACGTTTTACATATATACTTCATATATCATTTCACATATGTGAATACTTTAAATATAGTTAATATTCATATGTGTTTCATTACATATTTACTCACTTTGTCTTCACTCCCAGTTTCAGGGCTTTGAGTGGAGCTGACCCTACTTCAGAGACCCTGGGAATGTACATAACCCAAGGCTAATTCAACCGAAGCACCACATCCCATTTAATCAGTAACAAGCTCCGACCATAGGAGTGATCCAAGTTGATCCAAGAGAGTGAATCCCAAAATTTTGCCAAGATGCTTAAGGAAGAAAATCTTTTCCACCAGGTTTACTTTTCCTAAGCTCCTGGTGAACAACTTGTCCCCATCTCCAAGGGGAAAACCTGGCTATGCTCGAAGCTGATACAAGAAAAAATAAATACCAATTTGAAGACTCTGGCATATTTTATTAGATGGACAGCATCATTCCTAGAATTTCTCATATACAAGTCAATACTCTCTCTCTCTCTCTTTTTTTTTTACTTTCTGTTCACTAGTTTGAGTTCAGTTTTTCATGCCTGCATGAAAAATAGCCTTGACTTGTGCTGAATGTTCTGTTATTATGAATATTATGTTATACTCATTGCTCCATAGCAAGGCTGTGCTTAAGATGACACATGATCAATATCAGTCACCTGAAGCAATAAGATACTGTAGCACTTTACCTGCTCAATATCGTTTATTCCATAATTGATGAAATATTTCAAACCAGTAGAAATAATTTTAAATACATGCTGCTGTTGGCACATTTAATAATTCACACCACCACTAAAGTAAAAGAGGATTTTTCCCTCTGAGATGCCATATCCACTCAGAAGGTTCCCCATGGTGAGGACAGCAATAATCCTTAAAGGCATTTAATCCATAAAGGTATTTATTTCAGGATCGCTTAATTCACATTTTGATGGCAAGTGGAATCTTGGCACGTGTATTGATACTAGTGCCAGACCTTCGGTGAGGTCCAGTTTGTCAGCTGATAAAACAGTGATGAAATTCAGACATAATAGGGATTCTGTGAGTAGGAACAGGTGTGGGCTTGTTCAAAAACCACAAGTATGTGATCAAATTGGAAAAGCTCAAGTAAGCAAATGAAAGTGAATTTAATAACAAGACTGAAGAGACCGAAGTTGAATTTAAACATCATGTCTTAAACATTCTTTTTTAGATTAAAATATCAAAGAAGAAAACATGTGAAAATGTTAACAATTTACTATGGTGACCATTTTTCTAACTAATTGATAGCCTGGTTCAGGTGGTAATTGTGGTCACTTAAGTTACTTATGTGAACCCCAAATATTTGAGATGGTAGGTCTCAGTTAATTTAGAAAGTTGACTTTGCCAAGCTTGAGGATGCACACCACTGACACCACCTCAGGAAGTCCTGACGACATGTGCCAAAGGTGGTCAGAGCACATTTTGTTTTATACATTTTAGGGAGACATGAGACATCAATCAATATACATAAGATGTACATTGGTTCTGTCCAGAAAGGCGGGACAACTCAAGCAGAGAGGGGGCTTCCAGGTCACAGGTAGGTGAGAGACAAACGGTGTTTGCATTCTTTTGAGTTTCTGATTGGCCTTTCCAAAGGAGGCAATCAGATATATATTTATCTCAGTGAGCAGAGGGGCGAATTTGAATAGAATGGGAAGCGGGTTGGCCCTAAGAAGTTCCTAGCTTGACTTTTCCCTTCAGCTTAGTGATTTCGTGACCCCAAGATTTATTTCCTTTTCACATTTATCAGTAAACATTAATTCCTTTTAAGATGTATTTGTCAGAGTGAGGCAGAGAAAGAGAAGCAATAGTGTATGTACACCTTTCTTTATCCAATAAATGTGACTTGCTTAATTGGATACCAATATTAAGATTATGAAAAAGAAGATCAGGTTACAAAAGCTAGAGGAGGAAGATGGGGGAGAAAATAGACTCCTATCATAGATAAAATCAATTCCCAGGAAATCAAAATGTGAAATGTAAAACTATAAATCATCTAGAACTTTATGATACAATATGATACCCACTCACCTTATATGGCAATTCAAATGTAAATTAACCGACATTAAACAAAATCAGCAAAAGAAAGTTACATTCTCCTTTTCACTAGCCCCATTGAAGTTCTTATAGCCTTATGTAGTAAAGACTACTATATTCATAACGAAGATTAGGACATTTTCATCATTTTAGAACGTTCTATTGGACAGTGGTCATTTATAAAATAATACAGAATTTTTTAAAATTCAGAGATAGGGTCTTGCTGTATTACCCAGGCTGGGCTTCAACTCTGGGGCTCAAGTGATCCTCCCTTCTCAGCCTCCTAAGCAGCTGGGATTACAGGTGTGTACCACTACTCCTAGCTTTACAGAATACTTTTAGAAATTCAGGGTAAAGTGAGATATTTACGCAGGACACAAAAGTGCAAAATATTAGAAAAGCATTGATAAATTTGAGGGTATCACATTTCAGACCTTCTCTTTGCCAAATGTGATCCTAAGGAGAGGGAAACAAAACCATGTAGTGAGATAAGGCTTTTGGTACACATACACCCAACAGATGGCTTATGAAGACTATCTTCAAAGCGAGAAGAAGAAAGACGCACTGATTGAAAAAATTCAAAATAATCAGGAACTTTACAAAAGGGAACACTAGAATGACCAGTGAACTTATCAAAAGGCAGTCCAGTTCATAGCAAATGGGAGAAAATAATTTATAACATCAATGAGGAACAGCATCTACAACCCTAAAGAGAGTTTGACAGCACCAAGTGCTGTCAAGGATATGGGAAAAGGGAACTTCCATGGACTTCTATGGTACCTAACTTTGAAAAACAATTTGGCAGTTTCTCATATTCATATCAGCCAGAATTTCCATGCCTGAGTATACGTTAAACTGAAATGATTGCATTATATGTACCAAGAAATATACACAATGTATTCGTGGCAGGTTTTTTATTTGTTTGTTTGTTTGGTTTGGTTTGGTTTGGTTTTTTGTTTTTTTGAGATGGAGTCTCACTCTGTCACCCAGGCTGCAGTGCAGTGGCGCCATCTCTGCTCACTGCAACCTCCGCCTCCTGGATTCAAGCAATTCTCCTGCCTCAGCCTCCCAAGTAGCTGGGACTACAGGTGCCCACCACCATGCCCAGCTAATTTTTGTACTTTTAGTAGAGATGGGGTTTCACCATGTTGGCCAGGCTGGTCTCAAACTTTGACCTCAGGTGATCCGCCTGCCCTGGCTTCCCAAAATGCTGGGATTACAGGCATTAAAGTGTCATGGTTTCCATAAAATATAACACCATAATTGTGTTCAAAGTAAAAACAAGCCAATATTTCCTTGATACTTTACTCAGGAGTGCATTTATATTTTTAAGCAATGGCCAGAAATCAGAGGCCTGATGTCTGAGCATAAGATTTTAAAAGTAAATACTTCCCTAAAATTATCATTGCATCTTAAAATTGCAGTGATTCAAATTGTTAATTCAACATTCAGGAAAAGAGGGAAAAAAAACAAGTACTGTGCAGCTGAATCTCCGAGATGGGATGTGTTTGATGTGGGAAAACTAGACGTATGTTAACTGTGTGAAAATACCCATTGAAGAGTTTCTGTTAAAGTAGCTGTTATATTTGAGACACAGAGTGTTTCTGCATCTTAAGTGGACCTCTTCCTTTTATAAAGTAAGTGAAATGCAACTACCCATGACACCTTGATTGAAGGGTTTCAGAAGCTAATTAAAGAGGCATCTAAAAGTATTTCTTAAACATGCCAAATATGACCCTCTGGTATGGGAGTTTTCCTAGGAGAATTATCCACTGACTGCCTCCCAAAATTAAGAAAATGCATTGTCAGTCCTCCACGGAGGGCCTGCTAATTAAAATGCTGATTCCAGGAGAGATGGAAGCTCTGTATTTTCTACTTAGAGTTGTGTCGGGTGAGCCAGCCACATTTGACAGTACTAAATTGTTAAGTAAGAAAAAATAATTCTCCAGGAACCTCTGAGGAGCCAAATAGAGCTGCTTCATTAATTGATACTTAATCTTCTTAGTCCTTTAGTAGATCTGAAACAAGATAAGGGGGGCACAAATCAAATGAAGAGTGGAGATAAATAAAAAGAGAGGCCGGGCGCAGTGGCTCATGCCTGTAATGCCAGCACTTTGGGAGGCCGAGGCAGGCGGATCACGAGGTCAGGAGATCGAGACCATCCTGGCTAACACGGTGAAACCCCGTCTCTACTAAAAATACAAAAAATTAGCCGGGCGTGGTGGCGGGCGCCTGTAGTCCCAGCTACTCGGGAGGCTGAGGCAGGAGAATGGCGTGAACCCCAGGGGGCGGAGCCTGCAGTGAGCCGAGATCGCGCCACTGCACTCCAGCCTGGGCGACAGCGAGACTCTGTCTCAAAAAAAATAAAAAAATAAAAAATAAAAAGAGAGGTGGGATGGCTAGAGCCTTGCCAGAAGGCAATGCAAAATGGTGCTGATACCAACTTTAGTCATGTGTCTTGCTGGATAACTCAGTTTTCTTTTAGAATTGGAAAGAATCTGAAAATTTAGCTCCTACACGCATGGGATTTTCACAGAATACTCTACAGGAAAAAAAAAGCAAAATCATCAAATAAATAAAACCCAGGTTCCAAGAAATAATGGATTCAATTCAGGAAACAATGAAGGTAAGCTTTAGGATGGCAGATCGTCTGAATTAAAAATCAGTTCAGACTGGAAAAAGAGGATAATTATTATTGAGAAGTAAATACTGGAGAATTTAGAAGAATTTCCAATAATTATTCTGTGAAAATCTCATGTGTTTAGGAGCTAAATTTTCAGATTCTTTCCATTTCTCAACACAACCTCTAATAACGTGCATCATAAAATTTCACTGATTCCATTTCTAATACATGGTAGATAATTGGTAAACATTGCTACTAACCACATTAATTTGGCACTCAGGGCACCATGTTGGTTAACGCCCTACTCTAGACTTTTTCAACTCTAATATCGTTGACACACTTCCAAACACTGTAATCACATAGTCATTTTTCTGCACTGTGGGGCTTTTTGCTTAGACATGATAGATCCAGTGTCTACTCTTTCATATGGTCACAGAGCAAAGTATTTGCATGTTCTATGAGACCTGTCATCCTTCTTCTGCACAGTCTGCAGGTTATTGTATGCATCTCACTACTTACTAGCATAAAGCTTTACATACTGTTTTCTTTCAAAATTGAAGGAAAGCTTTAGCATTAAAGATCATATACAAAAGAATAATCAGTTCAGATTGAAAAAGGAGAATAATATTGCTAAGAAGTTAGAAGAATTGCCAAGAACTATAATAGCATATGATGCATACAAAACTTCAGGAAAGAAAACATTCTATATAAGAAATTATGAAACAGTTGCTCTGAACAGACTTGGCTAAGGTCAAAGTAGTTCCAGATTTTAAATCACCATATGTACCCAGCTTGAGCAAAATGCAATAAAATGACACTGAAAGTAGAATTGCCTTAAAATGGTTGCAGAATGTTTACTTTAAACATAAACATTTCTAAATTAGATCAAGAAGTCAGTAAGCTTCAAGAAAAGTGATTCGTTCTCAACAATAGATCAAGTATTGGTTTGTGCAAACTAATCAATCACTTTCTTGGTTTGTCCAGCAAGTGAATTGACCAAAACAACATGCAGGGATTCTTATAGTCAAATGCAACAGCTAATTCTCAACATTCCTTGTTTAAGGATTAGTTATGGATGCATTGCCAATGTAAGTTGTCTGATTATGTCAGGGGAAAACCACCTATTTAATACATTTGACCAAGTCCTGACAGGTGTCCTTTAAAAGTGGGACCTATTAAGTGCAGTAGGAATTTGGGATTAGTGCAGAGAGCAGACATACTTTTCCTGCTGCTAGAGATCATTCAAATTCTCTTTGATTTCAGTGCTGATGATTGGGTTTCATAATTTTGAATGTCCCTGGACAATTGCTTGGGCAATTATTGTGGTGGTAATACTCTTGTCTTTTGTTCAGCTTTATTCTTAGTATTTAGAAGACTAAACCACCACACCCAGCTCATTTAGGGTTGCACCAAGGAATAGTACCTTTTCCTTTTAATGCAATACCTTCTAATTAATGGAAGGAATGGTGATGGAAGTAGGGCCTGGAGATGTACCCAAGTGACAGATATCTTTAAAAGATTGTGAATTTCCTGTAAGTCAAGTTCTCATGCACTTTGATCCTCATGTGTATTGAACTTTGAATGAGTCCCTTATACCACTTGTCTAGCCATCATTATAATCATAATAGCACACTGAACACTTGTGATATATCAGGGACTGTTATATAACCCACCTAGTTCTTACAAACATCATGAGTAGGTAATTATTGTTTTCCTTTTTTTTCTTCTATGCAGAATTATGTCAACAAAGCAATGCAACAGATGTACCTGAGTCAAAATCCTACCTTCTTCCCTCTACAGACCCTTTCTTGCTTTGAAATCAGGAAATGACTTTAAACTTACCTTCGCTACTTGCTCCAGCCAAGACTTCTATTCTCTCCCCTCTAGAGCCATAATTATGTGAAAATGAACAAACAAACAAAAATAAACAGTAAAAACAAGTTACCATGAGTGGATACTTTGAAAAATAATGTAAATATGTTATCTACTGTGAATTCTACTTACGTAAATCCCTGTCCTCTGAGGGCCATTCACTTTCATCTTTATGCATTCTCCCTTCTGAAAAAATGATTGCATAATTCATACTTACAATATATCTTCTCCCTATTCCATCATCTCCCATGTCTCACTTTCTTACTTTGGTATTAGACATTTTTTTTGGTCCCCATCCCTACTGAATGGTCTATTCCACAGCATTCAATGTTGCCCAGGCTGGAGTGCAGTGGCATGATCTTGATTCACTCCAACCTCCACCTCCTGGGTCCAAGGGATTCTCCTGCCTCAGCGTCCTAAGTAGCTGGTACTACAGACGCCAGCCACCATGCCCAACTCATTTTTTGTATCTTAGTAGAGATAGAGTTTCACCATGTTGCCCAGGTTGGTCTCGAACTCTTAGCCTCAAGTGATCTGCCCACCTCAGCCTCCCAAAGTGCTGGGATTACAGGTGTGAGCCATCACACCCGGCTGCATTTAATGTTCTAATTTCTCTTTATGCTGTTGTGCTGTTGGCCTTTTAATATTATACATTTCTTTTTAATATTATTTTTCACTGACAAATGAGGAAAAATATATTTAGTGATGGAGTACAACACAGTACTTTGATATGTGTGTATGCTGTGAAATTATTAAATCAAGCTAATTAGCATAGCCATCACCTCACAGAGTTACAATTTTTTTGTGTGATGGCGACATTTAAAATCTACTCCTAGTAATTTTCGAGAATATGATACATTATTATTAACAATAGTCACCATACTGTGCAGTAGATCTCCAGAAATTATTCACCCTATCTAACTTTGTATCATTCAACCAATATCCTTATAACTTTGTGTCCTTTAACCATTATACTTGATAACTTTTTTCCTTTAATCAATGTCTTTGATAACTCTGTTTCCTTTAACCAATACCCTTGATCACTCTGTATTCTTTAATCAATACCCTTGATAACTTTGTTTCCTTTAACCAATATCCTTGATAACTTTGTATCCTTTGACCAATATTCTTGTTAACTTTGTTTCCTTTAACCAGTATCTCCCCATCATCCTGTCCCCTGCTCCAGCCCAGTAACTACCATTCTATTCTCTGCTTCTTTGAGTTTGAATTTTTTTGTTGTTTAAGATTCCACAAACAGGTGAGATCACAGGGCATTTGTCTTTCTGTGTTTGGCTTACTTCACTAAGTATAATGTCCTAATGTTTTCCAGTTCATCCATGTTTCTTGGTCTCCTAAACACCCTCTTCTCAACCGCTAAGGGCAGCCTTATTGATTGGAGATGTGGCCAATGAAGAAAGTTCCCAAGCTATTCTACATTCTAGAACTGTGGCTGTTTGGCAGTTTGTATGGAAATCAACTCTGTATTCCTTTCTGGTGCATGAATAAGATGAAAGGCAGGGGAAGGTAAAGCATGGTAAAACATGGCTATGCTGCTTGGGGCTTAAATCACTCTCATTCTCCATTCTTCCAGGCAAAATTCTCCTTCTCTCCTATCTCTGTTATGTTCTTTTCGCTTTTTACCCTTTTACAGGAATATTCTGTAACTATTTCAAGGCAATTATATTTTCAGTGCCATTTTATTGCAATTTGCTAGAGATGGGTACATATGGTGATTTAAAATCTGAAACTACTCTGACCCTAGCCGCATCTGGTCAGTGCAAGTGTTTCATAAGGACATTCCAGTTGTTTTGAAATAATACATTTGGAGCAATTCATAAATCACAGGTTGCTTTAAGGCCACCTCTTCAGATAATAGCCTTCTTGAAATTGCATGAAAAAATATAGTATATTTGTCTTTTGGGTCAAGTTGTCGCCATGTGTTTGAAAATCATTTTGTGTTGCTTCTTATTCTAGCCAGTGAGGTTTTAAAGGAGGAGTAAACTGTGGAAGTTTGAGTATCCCAAATTACATTCTTTTCATTTTTTGTTTTTGTAGAATGGGAAACCATGTAATCATCCATTACAAAGTGTTTATGCTATTTAAATTTCCAAAATAGTAAAACTTGATAGAAGTAATGGAAAATAGAAGCATTGGGCATTTTCCCATTGTGACAGTGCATGTAAAGGAGAAATTATAAAAATTGAATAAAAATCTCATTATCATCAAGATCTATTTTTTTCTAAATAATCCTCTTCAGTGAAGAAAATATTTCCCATGCTAATGGAAAAGAAAATGGGTGACAGGAAATCACAAGTGAACGTTCACCTTTACCTACCAACATGATTAGATTTGAAATACAGAAAATGTTTTCATTCAGTACCAGAATTCAAATTAGATTTTCATGGTAACCAGGAAACTCATTATCAGTTCTGTTAGAATCTTAGTGGTACAGAAAGAGTCATTATTTCAAATAGAATTTCCTCGCAACTTACATGAACTTTGGGACTATTTTATCCAGAAAGAAAAATGCAATTAGAAAGGAACTTTAGATGAAACAAAACAACATTTTTATTAGAGTTCCATAATTATGTGTGTTTCTTGAAAATTCAGTGTGTATGAGAAGCATGCAAAACATCATTTATCTTCATCTGTGAAATGGGTTTAGAGTTGAAGAGTTATAAACAGATTTTTCACCTACATGTCTAGGAAGATTTGTGAAAAGAGTGAAGTCAAGGGACAATTCTTCTATGTTCAGAACTGTCCTGCATCTTGTTATAGGTGTTGTATTGCTGAGAAGACCCCGCCATCCTTGCTACAACCACAACTGACTCCACAGATTTCCGAAATGTTAAATGATTGTATGTGATATTTGCTTTTTGAGAATGAGATATTGTGATCCTAAGCCATCCCCCCAAAGCTAAACAAATGCTGTTTATAAGTTTCTACTCTGCCCAGCAACAACCTAAGTGTCTCAAAAAATAGTCGTTGGAAGAAGTTTGAAGAGGAGAAATGCACGTGTTGGAAGATTGCATGTGATAGTTGATGTTTTAGTGTAAGAACTCTTGATCCAAGAATTCCCCTAATAGAAGCTACGAATGAAAAAAAAAAAAAAAAAGTTTCCTTGAAGGCACAACGGCTTCCAAGTCCTTCATAAACACAACACAGAAGATATAATTTGATACTGCTTTACCTAAAACATAAATTTTAGTGCCTGCTGATATCAGAATTTCTTCTTCTCCTTGATATAAGAGTTAAAAAATATTGATCCAGGTTTATCAAGAATACTAACTTTTTGAGCACTAAAAGAGCTAACTCAAGGCTAATTCAGAAATAAGGAGCCCACATGACTACTCCTTTTAAGAGTTGGACTTAACATTAACAGTAAAACTTTTTAGTGTATATCACATGCAATCAGCAAAAGGTATTTGTTTATGCTGCAAAAATGTCAGTTTAAAGAACTGACATTTTTTTCTCTCTGATTATGAAGATCTAGTAGAATTTTTAAAGAATATTATATAGAAACATGCAGTTGCATTTTAACAACTAGTCCTTAGTCTATTGTGAGCACCATTCTCTTAGCTCCAAACCTTCATACACATTTTGGATCATATGTATTAAATAGAAACCACCAGCTTACAAAAAATGTTAGAATGATAAAAATGAAAAATGCATAATGCCGTTTTGCTAACTTCCTCATTCATTACAGTTAATTCTACTCTCCCATCAATACAAAAGAATTATGTTTCCAAGAACATAATTTTATACCTTATTTGTAATTCTCATCGTAAATGTCAAAAACAAGTTTAGTTAAAATTTACACTTTTAAAATGGCCACTGTAGTACTTTTGGCTGAAGTAATAAAATAGTACATTTGGCCGAATTTTACTGTAGTAGAATTGACAGCATAATTATTTGATACAGAAATTCTCTTAATGGAATTTCTCTTAAGCCAATTAAAGAGGAAAGAATTTAGTTACAATAACACTATTCATTACTCACCCATTAATTTAACGTGTTATGAACCCCAAAGACTTTCTTAAATAGCTTTTATGAACCAAAATGATGTGATAACCTACAAACCCAATGGAAAATTATTCTACAACTTGCATCTACGAGGAATATAGGAGTCATTCTTTGGTACAGAATCTTTTGGGATCCAATCATAAACAAGATCTCTGTATGTATATGTGTGTGTGCACACACTCATACACCCATACTCATTCACACTCACACACACACACACACACATGGAGAAAGATATAGAGGGAACATCTTTATATGTCCTTAAAATATTAACAGGTGTATTGAGATAATTCATCCTTCTGGCTGCACACAAAATTTTACTTTTTTTTTTTTTTTTTTTTTGCACTGTACCTCTGATCACAACTTCCTTTTGCAGGCAATACTATTTCTTATCACCAGTGTCAAAATTCCTCTCTCTCCCATGTTGCAGTTTAGTTGTCTGGAAATCTTCTGTGATTCCTATTGCAAACAGTGCCCCTAATTTTGAATTAGGAGGAAGCTTGCTGTCTGCAATTTCTATAGGACTTTGACTTGTTGGATAATTAATTGTATACAAGTACTGCTATTAAGACATCAATACTATGCAGCCATAAAAAAAAAATGAGATCATGTCTGTCTTTTGCAGGAGCATGGATGGAGCCCGAGGCCATTATCCTTAGCAAACTAACCATGGAACAGAAAACCAAATACCCTAAGCTCTCACTTATAAGTGGGAGCTAAATGAGAACATATGGACACATAGAGGGGGACAAAAGACACTGGGGCCTACTTGACAGTGGAAGGTGGGCGGAAGGAGACAATCAGATAAAACAACTATTAGGTGCAAGGCTTAGAACCTGGGTGATGAAATAATCCGTACAGAAAGCCTCCGAGACGCGAGTTTACTTACATGAGAAGCATGCACATGTCCTCATGGACCTAAAATAAAAATTTAAAAATACAAAGACATTATTAGATCTCAGCAACATTTTATAAACTACCTTTAAATATGAGTTAATGAAAGATGATAGATAGATAGATAGATAGATAGATAGATTAATATGGCACAACATTTAGACCACTTGGACCTTAAAAACCTATTAGTTATGTTTTCTAGCTAAGATCTATCCTTGTGTAAAAAGATACAGCCTACATTTTAGAATTAATCTCAATATTATGAATATAATTTTCTAATGAGTGAAATGATTTTAGTTTACCCTGCCTATATTGTATTCTATGAATATAATCACTAAAGTTATCATAGTATAATAACACAAAAATACAACCTATATAATGGGAGTTACAATCTTGATTTGTAACATAAGTTTTAAGATGGTCTACTGTTGTCAAAATTAATTAAAAAAAAAAAAAATTACAAGGCCCAGGCGGGCAGATCTCCTGAGGTCAGGAGTTTGAGCCCAGACTGGCCAACATGGTGAAACCCGTCTCTACTAAAAATATAAAAATTAGCTGGGCATGGTGGAGGGTGCCTGTAATCCCAGCTACTCAGGAGGCTGAGGCGAGATAATCACTTGAACCGGGGAGGCAGAGATTACAGTGAGCCAAGATCGTGCCATTGCACTCCAGCCTGGGCAACAAGAGCAAAACTCCATTAAAAAAAAAAAATCCAGAGGTTTGATATATTGAATTTCTGAACTTATAGTCCTATATAGCAAACACTAAATTAACATACATAACATTTTAATGTTACATGCCTAGTTAATGAAAATATTAGTATATAGATGTCATTAATCTAAATTGTATGTCAGATCCTGACATTAGCTAACTTTTTTACTCTTTACAAGTTATTTAGCCTTCCTGGATTTCAATTTTGTACCTAAAAAATGAATGGAATTTATTGAATGGAATTTATTTTCCATATTTAAGAGTATATGGCTAACATAAATATTTGTGTCTTCTATATAAAATAACGCCTACTTTCTATTTTCCTAATTTCACTTGGTGTTCTGCTATAAAAACTACCCATTTCATTTTTAATGTCTTTTTCGTTTTGTAAGATGCATAATATACCCTATCTAGCATAATTCAGGGGATGATAACGTATATCAACCGGTTTAAAATTCTTTTATAACATTTGATTATTTTGTGATGCACCCCATAAGAGAGACATATAATTCATGAAGCATAGATTATGTGGTAAGCTAATTGCATGGATTCTTTTGCGAAGCAAATTTAACTGCATAATTTTATAGTGAAATTGACAATGTCATTTATACATCTCTTCGGTGGGAGTCATTTTGTTCAAAGAGGCTTCCTAAACAGAAATAAATAAATAAATAAATAACAAAAACTAAACCGAAATGCTCTCATTAAAAAAAAAAAAAATCAGTGTATTCAGTCATTTGATGTTACAGGGTAGAGTTGACATCTTCGATTTTCTCACTGTCAATTTTAATCTTTAGCTGTTTCATTTCAATCTCTGAACTCATCTGTGTGAATTACCTACCATCTATTTCTTAAACCTTTTTGGTACTTGTAGCTTCTTTGAGTGATAATCTTTAAAAGCAAAGCACGTCTAAAGTTAGAACACAGAACACACTAGACGCGCATCTTCACCACTAACACAATAGGAAGTTTTACGTTTTAGAATTTTACCTCCAATGACATATAATATAATATAATAATAATATAATATAATATAATATAATATAATATAATATAATTCTATATTATTAGATTCTATATTCCCTAGTAGGCTTTTCTAATGTTCCTGAGAAAGGAAGTTTTATTTTACTTCCCTCTGGGAAAATTTAAAAAAAAAAAGTAATTAAAAAAATTTACCCTTGTTTGTTGCAAATGAGCTTAGGAAAATTCTGATCATTCCATCGTGCAAGTACCATAAAATTACAGATACTGGTTCAGTGTGGATAAGAAATGTTGATATGCCACCCAGCTTTAAGAAAACTCGCTCACAAGCAATCCATGGATCTTTCGTGTAATGGAATATTCAATCCTCTTTACAAAAGATGTGCTTCAATGTTAACACCCCTTTAGGAATTATAAGCTTCATAAAAGCACAAGATATGAGGAATGGAGAATACCTTAAAATGATCAGAGTTAACGTTCTGGTTGAACGGATAGAGAAATTGATTGCTGAAGAGTTTAACTTCCTTTACCCAAAAATGCACATCAGGTATGGGCTCAGACTGCAACATAAGAACTGTCTGACCTTGAATTCAAAGCTCTTCCAGGAAGATTTTATCTGAGCTTTGTACAATTTTATTCAGATTCTACTCTTTCCAACAGGCAATTCAATTAAACCAGCATTTCACAGGGTTCTGTGAATATGAGTGATTGCTGTTCACAAGGGGCTTTGGGAATGAATGGAAAAGACTTGAACCCAGACTTTCACTGCAAGAGGCAATGTGATAAGTTCAGAATGGAGCAGCAGACCACTGGGTGGAAGATCACACAGTGGGGATAGGTTGATTTGGAGAAACAGCAAGATAGACACAACCCATAAATGGTCTCCTTTAAGTTAAGGCTGGTGAGCAAGCAGGACTTTGAAACAAGAACAGTGTTCTTGATAGAGAAGGAGGAGTCCCAGTTGCAGAGATTACTTAATCTATGGACAGAGATGGGAAAGTGGGCTTCCATTAGATAACCATGAATGACCTGGTTTTGCCTTATGCATACAAAGAGTAATGAGGAAAAATGATGGAGATGAAAACTAGGTGAGAAAGATTGTTCAAAAGCTTAACCTAGTCTGTTAACTCTTTATTCTACAATTAACTCAGAAATAATGTGTATTAGTCTGTTTGCACGCTGTTAATAAAGGCATACCCAAGACTGGGCAATCATAAACGCAAGAGGTTTAATTGACTCACAGGTCCACATGGCTGGGGAGGCCTCACAATCACGGCAGAAGGTAAGAAGGAGCAAGTCACATCTTACGTGGCGGCAGGGAAGAGAGAGAATGTGTGCAGAGGAACTCCTCTTTATAAAACCACCAGACCTTGTGAGACTTATTCACTATCATGACAGCAGCACAGGAACGACCTGCCCCCATGATTCAATTACCTCCCCTCCACCCCTGTCCCTCTCACCACACGTGGGAATCGTGGGAGCTACAATTCAAGATGAGATCTGGCTGGGGACACAGCCAAACCATATCATAATGACTATGTAAACTATAGATTAAGGCTCTTGAATCATTCCTGAGGATGAGCTTGACTACAGAATTTAGGATGAATGGAAGAAAATAAAGTGCAATTAGAGTGAGTTTATTTGAAGCACTGGGGAACTCTCTCTCTTTTCTAGATTTCTAAGTCATGGTCGTATATTCATATGGCTCTAGAAGCTGGTGAACTATCTTAATATTGAAAACAGGAAGTTGGGAAGGGAGATAGAAATAAAAGCAATAGAAACAACAACCAAAAACCATTGGCTTTTTAAATAAAGAACAATGTCAACAAACCTGCTTGTTCAAAGAAATATTAAGCATCAAGATTTTTTTTTTTTTTTTTTTTTTTTTTGAGACGGAGTCTCGCTCTGTCACCCAGGCTGGAGTGCAGTGGCGCGATCTCTGCTCACTGCAAGCTCCACCTCCCGGGTTCACGCCATTCTCCTGCCTCAGCCTCTCCGAGTAGCTGGGACTACAGGCGCCGCCACCACGCCCGGCTAATTTTTTGTATTTTTAGTAGAGACGGGGTTTCACCGCGTTAGCCAGGATGGTCTCGATCTCCTGACCTCGTGATCCGCCCGCCTCGGCCTCCCAAAGTGCTGGGATTACAAGCGTGAGCCACCGCGCCCGGCCTAAGATTTTTAAAATGAGAATTTTGTCCTGTAAGAGCATCTAAACAAGAATCTATCTTTTCCTTCAATGTAATAGAAATATAATTAGAGTCAAGTGTTAGGAATTGTTTTCCACAAAATGAATAATATAAAGATCCAAGTTAAATGTTTTATGTTTAAGGCAGATAAGAAAGATTAATTGAAGGCTGGGTGTGATGGCTCATACCTATAATCCCAACACTTTGGGAGGCTGAGATGGGTGGATCACTTGAGGTCAGGAGTTTGAGACCAGCCTGGCCAACATGGTAAAAACCCGTCTCTACTAAAAATGCAAAAAAAAAAAAAAGAAAGAAAAGAAAAAAAAAGAAAAAAAGTTAGCCAGGTGTGGTGGTGGACACCTGTAATCCCAGCTAACTGGGAGGCTGAGGCAGGAGAATCACTTGAATCCACGAGGCAGAGGTTGCAGTGAGCCGAGACCATGCCACTGTACTCCAGCCTGGATGACAGAGCGAGACTCTGTCTAAAAATAAAAAAAAGAAAGAAAGTTTAATTGAATGCAATGGCTAGTTTGTGGTAAATCATTCTCAGTGTTTTGTGTGTGGCTGGATATCGGAACTAATTATATAATTTGTATAATAAAAATGTTTAAATACACTATACTGAATAGCTTGTATATCCTCTACTTTATTATCCATGATGTCTTCCTCTCATAGGTAACCAAATTCTTGAAATGCATACTTGCATTTATGTATGCATATGCACACGTATATATGTGTGCATGTATCCACACATACATATAGACATGCATATATATGTATATATGTGTACAGGCATACATATGCATATGTGCATGCATGTATAATTGCATATATCTATGTGTGGGTAAACACATATGTGAAAAGGAATGTGCATGTACTCTTGTTTACTTTATAAATTTTTTACTCTCAAAGGAACATTATACTCTACGTTCTCTTAGAACTTTTTTATGGATTAACATGGTTATTCATGTGCATTTATGTTTGCAAGTAGTCATGTAGTAATGATAATTTATTTTCAGTGTTTTATAATATTCCATTATATAAGTAAAACATAGACTATGTATTCATTATTTCAGATGCATTGAGGTTCCTCTAGGTTTTGTGCCATTTTCTAATGTTACGAAAATCATGTTTTTGCTACCTTTCTGGTACATATGACCAGAGATTTCTCATGAGTATATAACAAGGTCATAGTTTTGACAGCTGAATTCTTTGGGAATGCAGAAGGTAATGGAATAATGCTTTTAAAGTGCTGAAGAAAATTTATGTTTTCTATAACCAGCAATAATATGTTTGAAAGAGTGAATGGGAAACAAAGGTGCTCTTATATAAACACTGATGGAATTTGTTACTGCAGACATCTATAAGAAAGGAAATAATAAAGAGAATTTTTGATAATAATTCTACATGGATATAGAAAAGCAGAATACAAAGGAAAAACAAAAGGCTGATAGATGCATGTATGTCAACAACTATTAATTATAAAATAATAATTCTGGTGTCTTTAGACTTCAAATTTTATTGAAACTAAAAATGAAAGGAAGAGTAACACCAAAAGAGGTAAAGTAGGTAAATAAGTTTGGAGAGTGTGGGGTTTTAGCTGCATTGGGAAAATTGTAAATATAATATTTTATATTAGAGATTTATACATCTAGGATGTGGGCTGTAATCTTTAGATTAACTATAGATCATTTCAAATCTATAAAAAGTTAAAAGAAAGCACAAATAAATAATAAAAAGGTGTCTGTATAAAAGATGTCTAAAAAGGGGGAGCAAAACAATATAAATTAGGTGAACCAAATAAAAAAGAAGTTATATGATTGATTGTACAGACAGAAAACAAAGCAAAATCTCATCAGCAATTACACGAAATATAAATGGACTAAGAATTTCAAGCAAAATATTTAGCTTGTCAATCTCGATTTAAAAAGAACAGCAACAAAAAGTAAGACATTATACTGATTGAAAAAGTGTGTTTTAAAAATAAAGACACAGTTTAAAAGTAAAAGTGTAGGAAACCATATCATTAAATCCATAACCAAAAGCTAGTATCTAATAGGAAATTATAGTAATCCTGTATTTGTGTACATCAAATTATGTAGCTCTGAAATATATATAATAAATATTAAAATTTAAAAGTCACAAGTGTACAATCCAATGAAAGAAGGTACATAAAGTGTTCAGAGTTGTTTAGCCACAAAAGAAGCAAATAACAAATGACCGATATGTTCATGGGAGTAATTCAGCTTTTTATCACTGTATACTTTCTTTTTTCTTTTTTTTTTTTTTTGAGAAGGAGTCTTGCTCTGTCGCCCAGGCTGGAGTGCAGTGGCGCGATCTCGGCTCACTGCAACCTCCATCTCCTGAGTTCACACCATTCTTGTGCCTCAGCCTCCTGAGTAGCTGGGACTACAGGCGCCCACCACCACGCCCAGCTAATTTTTTTTGTCTTTTTACTAGAGATGGGGTTTCAACGTGTTAGCCAGGATGGTCTTGATCTCCTGACCTCGTGATCCGCCCACCTCGGCCTCCCAAGGTGCTGGGATTACAGGCGTGAGCCACCGCACCCAGCATATCGCTGTATACTTTATAAGGTGAGACAAAGTCACTGCAGTGTGCTGAATGGAGACTGAAAAAAGCTAGATCTTCAGGTCAGGGAAGTAAAACATGAAAATTCTTGGATGAAAACAGAAAACAAGAACAGATAAACAGATCACTTCTCAGGAGGATAAACATGAACACTTCTGGCAAAGATTTGTAATACATGTGGTCATATGACCAGACATTTTCACAACTGAATATTCTCTCTCTCTTTTTCTCTCTCCCTGTCTGTTTCTCTTTCCCTCTCTTCCTTTCTTTCTCTTTCTCTCTTCTATCTTTCTCCTATTCAGAAACAAAAGGCAAATCTTTGTAGAGGCAACATTAAAAACCCATCTGTTAAGATGTATATGAATAAGAAACATATTTGAACAGATATGTGTCTTCTAAGAAAAATATATACATGTATGTATGTGTATATATATACACACATATACACATATAAATATATGAATACAGATATTTGAACAGATATGTGTCCACTATGAAAAATATAATGTATATACTTGTATATATACATTTGTGTGTGTGTGTGTGTGTATTCCTTTGACCAATTCTAATTCTGAATGTCTCCATATGAGCTTCATTTGAATTTTAAAGAGCACATCACTCTAATGTAACAGTTGTTTAAAATAAACATTGAGAAAGTATGCAAATCAGTAAAGGTGTCTTTGATAGTTTGGTCTGGGGTTTTTATGAACTGGAAAGGTAGGGAATGTTTTGATTGGTCTTGGGGAAGGCATTACTCAGCTTGGCCCCGGAGTAATCAGCAGCTGAAGTGATGACTCATAGAGGCTACGCAGCTTGGCCTGGGACCTTGGCCCGGGACAAATCAGGAGCTGAAGTGAAAGCTTAGCAAGAACTTGGCCCAGGACCAATCAGAGGCTAAAGTGATGATTCATGGAGGCTTGTCTCACAATCCAAAGCATGCTCAAAAAAGGAAAGGAAAGTGCCCACCAGAACCCACTGGAGCCACTGTGTATATGCCCACAGAAGGAGAAGAGGCTATTTCCTGTAAGCCTGCTGGTTATAAAAAGGACAAAGGCATTTCTATGTTGCATCTTTTTTCCTTATCAGTGTAGCTGAGGGCATGTCTTAGGCACAAAGAACAAAGGCATTTCTATGTTGGGCCTCATTCCTTTATCTGAGTGGGCCAGAGGTTTGTGCAAGTTTCCTTATCTGTGCCTGAAGCCTGGTTTTACAGGCTGTTTCTCTGTTAAAAGCAGTTTTACCAAGGACCCACCCTAACTACTTAACTTTTCTTTCTCAACATCTCAAGTTAAAGCTGAACAGCAATACAGGAGAAAGTTGGATTCCAATGCCATGAATCTCCCACCTAAGTCTTGAAAGCTTGCATAAGAAATAAAAGTCCTCTTATTTTATTTAAGGCACGTGTTCTTGGCAACTGCTAATTAGTGAAAACTATTCCTAACTTAAGGTTTCCAAATCTTTTTTTCACCATCTTAGCACACAGAGTCAAAGATAACATTTCTTCACCCCAAATGGTATGAGCTGATGAGTTTATTAATGTCCTCAGGCTTCTGGGATAGAGCTAGCCGTCCTACTTCCTGACTTGTTATTACAAATATTAAAAGAATAAATAACCAATAACAAAGAGGATACATGACTCCCAATGTGGCATGAATAGTGCTGAAGAAGCTATGTTCCAACTAATGGAATAGCTATTATGAGAAAGTATACACATCAATTAAGTTCTATAACCTTCATTAATTAGCAAAACCAAGATTGGAAAAATAGTCTGGATCCACATAAGGATAAATTTTGTTTTTGAATAACAGAAACACATTGAATAACTTTGACCAAGAGGCAATGATGTTAAAAAAAATTATTTTAGGAGTATTAAAGTCCTAATAGCATGAAGAAAGTATTTAAGGTGAGAAAGAATGAAGACTGTTATGGGAGAATAGACAATAAGCATCAAGTGTCTAAATTAAAGCAGATATAAAAATGAAAGGAGAGATTTGAAAGACGCTGTAAAGTTTTTTTGATGGACAGGTTGGAAAAAGTGGCCAAGTTTTAAATGTTCATATTTTATTCATGAATTACTAGGAACATGAGTATAGCATTAAAAAACAAACAGTAAATATAAGGAAAATAGCTTGTTTAGAAGATAATGACTTCATTTAGAATCACGATTTTGAGATGATTTCAAAATTTTAGTGTATCAAGAATGTCAATGGAAAGACATAAGTTCTCAAAGAACCAATGAATATTAATATATGTATTTTCACAGAGGCGAGAGTCAAAAGCACTAGAGAAAATTGAACACCAGAATCATGATTTCTTTGTTTTTTTCTTATATTACTTTGCTATAACTAACTGAAGCTTCATAGAGAAAGCTCCACTTGAGCTGGTCCACTTAGACAGATATCGATAGAACTACATAAACTAAAGAGATGATATGTATTTATATGCATGAGTAGATAGATGCCATGGGTAGATAGATAATTAATAGATAGATTGATAGATCGGTAGATAGGTAGATAAGGTGGATAGACAGAAGATAGATCAATGGATAGACGTATAGATATGACAGATGAATATATAGAAAATGGATAGAAACATAAATAGATGGGTAGATAGGTAGATTAATAGATGATAGATGGTGACGATAGATAGATAGATAGATAGATAGATAGATAGATAGATAGATACATAAGATAGATGGGTAGATAGCTGGATAAATGACAGAAAGAAACATGAAATAGATGCATAGATAGATAGATTTGGATAGACAGATTAGGATAAATAATAGATTCGTATAGTAAGTATAGATACACTTGGAAGATAGATGGACAGATAGCTTCAGATAGATGATGGATAGATGATAGATAGATGGATGGATAGATAGATAGACAGATAGATAAAGTGTGGTTGGTTGGATGGTTGAATGGATAGATGCAGATTTATTTGGTAGATGACAGGTAGATAGCCAGATAGCTAGGTAGATAGAGATAGATGAACAAATAGATTGACAGGATACATAGGCAGACAAATAGCGATATGATATGTAGAAGATGGAAAAGACTGTTAGATGTAGAGAATTAGATAAACAGCCTGAAGGAATGGACAGATCTCCAAATAGGAAGGTGAGTTACATCTCCAGGTTGGCTGAATCAAAGTGCCATTTTCTAGATGTGGAGGTTTCAGGTCTCTGCTGTTGTTGTGGGTAAACACGTTTATGGAAACACGAGGTTTTGCAAAGGCAGTTTTCTTTTTTTTTTTTTTTTTTTTGAGACGGAGTCTCCCTCTGTCACCCAGGCTGGAGTGCAGTGGCGCGATCTCGGCTCACTGCAAGCTCCGCCTCCCGGGTTCACGCCATTCTCCTGCCTCAGCCTCCCGAGTAGCTGGGACTACAGGCGCCCGCCAACACGCCCGGCCAATTTTTTGTATTTTTAGTAGAGACGGGGTTTCACCGTGTTAGCCAGGATGGTCTCGATCTCCTAACCTCGTGATCCGCCCGCCTCGGCCTCCCAAAGTGCTGGGATTACAGGCTTGAGCCACCGCGCCCGGCCCAAAGGCAGTTTTCTTTTTTTTTTTAATCATATACACTCTTTTAAGAGGGTAATCAGTCGTGACTACCTCAGGGATTTCTTCATCTGTGCCTAGTCTCTGTATTACAGTTTGGATCTTCATTCTCCAGGTTCTACATGTTTGAGAACAACTATAAAGGAGGGTCTAACTTCCAGCCTCACAGGCATTTGTTCCTCAGGTGGGGTATTTTTGTAATATTTTGATAATTATTTGAATAGATGGAGTCTAGAAATGCTCCTTTAGTCTTTCCAACAATTTTGTAAACAACAGATATCCTGCAGTAATTTCCTTCCTCCTTAAAATATTAAACTGTAACATATTTGTTGCTGTAAATTTTAATAACACAATATTTGTTATTGGTTATCATTGCAGAAAACATATTTAAGGGTGCCCATATGGAATATATTATCTGATCTTTTAGCATTTGAAGGCATTGCTGGGCTTATAACCTTTGGATAAAAAGGAATAATTGAATTTCAAGACAAGTAGTAGCAAAACAGTTATTTGTTGAAAGAGTACAGTTGAAGATTTTTATATCATGGACTTAGGTAAAACAATGCCCACCAAAACGTAGATATACAATTACTTCCAAATGCTTGTAGGAAATTATGTTCCAAAAGCATTCATTCTGGAAAACCTTATTGTCCTTATCTGAAAAGAAAGGACAATATTACATGTGAAAATGTGGTCAAAATTGCATACACAGCAAAATTAAAGGCATGAGATTTTATGAACATCTGTAAGGCAATAAATTTGAAATGAAGATAAAATATTCTCAGAAATATATAACTTTTAAAATTTATACCAAATATAAACAAAATTTGAATCGATCTGCAACCTTTAAAATAGTTGACTTGTTAATTTAAAATTTTCTTGTTGTGGCTATAATATTATACTATTAGGCCCAGCTGAAACATTCAAGCTACATTTACCTTTAAAATTATAGAAACTCTTCCACAACATAGAAATTGGGCAACCCACTACAATTTCGTGATTCTAGTGAAAGCTTTTTGCCTGCATAAACCAGAACTTTATGCTTAAGAAAATTATAGATCAATCTCACTTTGACTGTACTTCGAGATAGTGGTAAGTAAAATGTTAAATCACTGAAACAAACAGTGTGTAAAGCTAAGGTTATGACATAAATGACTTTGCTTCATCTGTGCAAAATACTTTTATTGCACAGTTTTCCTTTCCATTTTGCCTTTTACGAAATTGTTCAGGTCTCACTTCCAGTTTTTTTTTTTTTTTTTTTTTACATCATACGGTTTCCTAGCTGTGACAGTGCACTCCAGTATTATCACCTGGCAGGAGCGATGAGATTTCTTGCCCTCAGTCACAGACGGTTTATTTACCTTGCCTCACCATTGAAGCTAGTCATTAAGAATTTCTAATTACCCAGGGAGTTCCATGCCAATCCCTCCGCTTCGTCAGCGATAAAATCTGCAGCTCTCTCATCCCCACACCAGAAACAGAAGATAAATAGTGAGAGATGCAACAAAGAAATTTTATAAAATGTAAACTGTGGTCTAAGCCAAAGCACAGAACACTATGTAGTCATTAAAAGATGCACTTTAAAGAATCCATGACTCTGTTACAGAAGCAGAATATAAAGTAGCCAGTACAGTTTGCTCTCTCATTCTCTCTGTCATTTGAAAAAATCTCTCTCCTTTTTTTACTTTGTTTTTTTTTTTAAAGAAGGATCTTGCTCTGTCACCCATGCTAGAGTACAGTGGCGTGATCACAGCTCACTGCAGTCATGACCTTCAGAGCCCAAGTGACCCTCCCTCTTTAGCCTCCCAAGTATCTGGGACTACAGGGATGGACCACCACACCTAACTAAATATTTAACTTTTTTGTAGAGATGGGGTCTGGCTATGTTGCTCAGTCTGTTCTCAGATGATCTTCTTGCTTCCGCCTCTCAAAGTGCTGGGATTACAGGTGTGAGCTACTGTGCCCAGCCTTCTCCTCTTTTCAGAGATCTTTCTATGCAAGCATGAACAGGAATTATCTCCAGGTAGTGAGATGTGAGGTAACTACCATTTTCCTGTTTATATTTCCCTAAATATAAAAAAGTTCTGAAATGTAACAATATTTCAAAATGTATTATAACATATAATGATAATATTCACTTTAGAAAATGTTTAAGTTCACTCCCAATGACATACTAGAGTTGACTCTACCAATATGGTGGTTGATATGGTGAGGCTTTTTGTCCCCACCCAAATCTCATCTTGAATTATAATCTCCATAATCCCCATAATCCCCATGTGTCAAGGAAGACACCAGGTGGAAGGAATTGAATCATGGGGGCAGTTTCCCCCATGCTGTTCTCTTGACAGTGAGTGAGTTCTCACAAGATCTGATGGTTTTATAAGTGTTTGATAGTTCCTCCTATGTTCATTCTCCTTCCTGCCGCCTTGTGAAGAAGGTAAGCTTCCCCTTTGTCTTCCACCATAATTGTAAGTTTCCTAAGGCCTGCCTAGTCATGCTGAACTGTGAGTCAATGAAATCTCTTTCTCTTATATATTACTCAGTGTTTGGGCAGTTCTTTATAGCACCACTAATGCAATGGTGAAGTTGAACTTTTTGGTGATTTCCTAAACAAGCTTTATTTCATGCTAAATTATTTTCCTTAATCTCTTTAGTCAATCAAGTACTTCACCAATCTATTTATGTACCTATTTAACCAAACTCATTAGAAGTTTCTGAGCTATGAAGCCATTAATTACATCTACTCAGAATAGCAATGACTTTGTCTGAATTTGATTTTAGTATCACATGGAACGGAGGATGGTCAGTGAGTCTAACAAAACGCAGGCTTCATCCGACATTTGGAATCTGATAGTCACGCTATTCTAATTATGGCATGACTGCTCTGTGGGGTTTTTCATCCTTTAAGTAGTATGAGCTGCAATTAGCTGTGTTTTAGAATGTCTTTAAGACACTTTGCCAGTCATGGAGTGATACAGGCTGTTATTCCTGAGGCATTCATTTCATTATTGTGGAAATAAACGAAGACCACTGAAATGAGGACAAAGAGAGATTGTTTATTCCAGTTTTGCTAGAGCAAGGGAGGCACCCACCATCACTTGCATGTGGTATTCAAAGGCAGGCAGAGAAGGCGGAAAGTTTTACAGTGTGAAAACAAAAGGCCCCCCCGTGTGCCCTAATTGGAGGCTGTTGGTGTTGGGAAGCCCTAGGTGGCTCACAAGAAAATGAAGCATCCTGTGTGATTGGCTGGAGGTGCATCTCTGGCTTTCTGTGTTTTGTCCTGCTTGAGGAGCAGGGGAGAAAACTAGGGAAGCTGTCAGTCATTAATCAAGTCCTGGTGGTTTGGGGCTGTTACAGAGATGATAGTTAAAATCAGCTCCTCAGAAATGGATGACGTTGAACTTTGCAGACTGATCACTGCAGATTGCAGTTCAGAATTCTTTTTTATATATGATCAGGACATTGTCTGAATATTCAGTGTCTTCATTTTAAAGTGCAAAGTTCCACTGATGTAGGAAGAAGACATGTACACTGCAAAGTGCTTTGAGTGGCATCATCACGACACAGCTATGATGCACTGGCATTCTTTCTGGGACTGTGTTTTTATAGTCAGGGCTGAGATATTAATATGGAATCATTTCATGGCCACATGCTGCAGTAATCTATCTCCAAATATAGTACTGGGTCTGCTTATATCAGACATAATTTGGATGCTTAGAGAATTACAGATTTCTGGCCCTGATATTGGAAGGGTTCCATCGTACTTGCATACCTCCATTTATTACTGTATAAACTGCATGAGACACAATGCTATTATGAACTAGGCTCTAAAATTCAGCTATTAATACTAGTTCCCCAAATATAGTTCTACCATTTACTAGGAGGAAGATATTCCAAATTTTTATTTATTTTTTATTTTTTTGAGTCAGAGTCTTGCTTTGCCACCCAGGCTGTAGTGCGGTGGCACAATCTCGGCTCACAGCAACCTCCGCCTCCTGGGTTCAAGAGATTCTCCTGCCTCAGCCTCCTGAGTAGCTAGGATTACTGGTGCACACCACCATGCCCAGATAATTTGTATGTTTTTAGTAGAGATGGGGGCTTCACCATGTTGGCCAAGCTGGTCTCCAACTCCTGACCTCAAGTGATCAACCTGCCTCAGCCTCCCAAAGTGATGGGATTACAGGCATGAGCCACCTTGCCCAGCCTTCTTCTTAAATGTTTTAAAACTGTCTTAGGATCCATCCCCTGTTATGAAAAATGGAGAAAATAATACTACTTAGTTTTTTTAGAATCCTTTTGAGGATTAAATGATATATGTGTTATAATTAGAGTCATTTGATAATTCAATATTGTAAAATGCTGAATTTCATTTTCACAAAGGGAAAATGCAATATAGTAATAAGAAAAATTCCTTTTAAAAATATTTTATTGATTATTGGTCAAAAACAATAAAGGCTCAATGTAGAAAAATTGAAAAGCATGGGAAAATATAACTAAGCAATGTATGCATTTGTAACACATAACATAGTATTTAGCCATTGCTAATATTTCACTGCATTTTCTTTCATACGTTTCTACCTACATGGAGATGCACACATACAATTGTAGATAACACTGCGGGAAGATGGTCCTGTGTCATATCCACTGGCCATGCAAGTCTATTATCTCTCCAGGTAGAATCAGTTTCCATCCAAGGCTGTCTCAAAAAAAAAAAAAAAAAAAAAAAAATCAGATTCCATTGTCATTCAAAGTGCAAGTTGACTCCTTGAAGACAAATACATCACACTGCTAGAAGATAGAGCTAAAATATGGATGACTAAGATAAAATAGGAATGAATGAGGCCAACATCTTTGTTGCACAGCCTCTCTCTCTTTCTCTTTGCAAGTGTGTGTGTGTGTGTGTCTTTCTGTTTTCTTTGCTTCTTTTGGTTTTTACGAATTAGTAGCTCATGATCGACTCTTTGCTTCTACTTTGAAAGTCGTATGGCATCAAAAGAAACTTCTTGGGGAGGACTATCAGGACAGTTTGCTCACAAGTTCATCTATTTTTGGCCAAAGAGGATAGCACCCATCACATGAGGTCCAGCTCAGTTCAGGAAGGAAGGAGAGATACTTGTAGTCCACAACCTAGAAAGTGTGAAGATGGCTTTGTCTAAAACAGAATCCATACTACTCATTTCTTCCAGAGGTTCTAGTAATTTGGTCCCAGCCATGGTTGGATTTCATCAACTGAGATGTTGGTCATGTCTTTTTTTTTTAGTTCTAACAATTAATTATGTGTTGATTGTTTTGTTTCAATCAGCAAAATTTCCACTGTATGGGGCATATTCTGAATATAGGCACTTCTATCTTGGCTTTAGACCATTAGAATAACACCCTAATTAATATCACTAGCTTAGATTATTTTAGATCCCAAGGCAGGGGCTATTCCCAATCTCAGGGTTTTTCGGTATTCTTTCTCTTTGGAAGCCTAAAGAACATGAAGAGGCAGTGACCGACCAAGCTCTGTTACTCATGGGGAGACAAGATGAAACAAACTCTATTATTCCAAAGAAATGAAGCATGAAGAGGAGAAGATCTAAGAGCAGTTCTATTTTTAGTTCTTTGAGAAATCTTCGTACTATTTTCTGTAGAAGTTGTACTAATTTACATTCCCACCAACTGTGTATATATGTTCCCTTTTCTTCACATCCTCATCAGCATTTGTTGGTTTTTTTCCTTTTTGATAATAGCCATTCTGGCTGGTGTAGGGTGGTATCTCATTGTGGTTAACAGGCAGCATTCTAAAGATGGAAACAATTTACCTTGCTCTTAGTGTTGCAATTATTTTAATACAACGTGTTATTCTTGCTTGATTATATTTTATTTCATATCGCTACATCATAGAAATTAATAGGAATGCATCCTCAGGTATCTGCAGTTTCCATTTTCCACGTTTCCCCCCTCACACCTCTCAAGAGTGTTCAATTGACTATGTAATGTATTCACTTATTATGTTCATTATCTATTGTCTGTCTCCCACTTGTAAAGTATAAAATGTTAAGTGTAAAGTGGTTTTTCCCACTCTGGTCATTGTTGAATGAGTGACTATTCAGTTCTGAAAATATGGTTCATATGACACATTTCAATTATGTTCATTATAATATCTGTGAATAAACCATACAAGAATATGATCAAGCTAGCTGAGAAAATGTAGCAGACATTGGAATTTGTTTTTAAGCGGAGGCATGTCTCATGCCAGCTAAAATGTTTTCCTGTTAGGGAAAACACCCAGGAAATAATGATCATTGGTTTTCTACTCAAACATTTCCAAATATCATTTAAAAATTAACTTTATTTAAAGTTCCTTTCCATTAAGCCAGCATGTTGCTTCATTGGAGTGAGAGAAATATGACTTTTTTCAGGGCAGAATTTCCAATAGGCCTTTTTAAAGAAATAGCTACTTTAGTGCAGCATTCATGATCTCACATTTTTTAGAAGATTATTTCCAAATGTATCTTTCTTTTACTGCTTCTACTCAACCAAAAATGTACAACATTAAAAGACACATTTTTCTGGGACACTTGTCCACATTTCCCATAGCCTTCGCTGAAGCATAAATTTATAGGAATGAAAAAACTCTCTTACCAGGGAAGCCTGGATTGGTAGGAAAGCATAGGATATTTCTGCTATTTATAGAAGAAAGAGCTTTCTCACAAGACAATTAGCAAATGTAAATATTTGCTTGTGTAAATTGTCTGACCTTTCATTTACTCTTGGGGCCTAGACCTTTGAGTCTGAGTAGACTACCTGAAGAAATACGGATTTTATCTAAGCAGGAATTTAGACTTCCACCTTCTACCCTTCCATGTAGTTATATATACATATACATATATATGTATATATATATTTATAAATTGTATACATCATCTACAAGTACCATTTATATTTATTAACATTTAAAGATGTATTTAGAAATATTATTTTTGCATTTTTCATAGTCATAAGAATATAATACTTGAGGCTGGGTGTGGTGACTCATGCCTATAATCCTAGCACTTTGGGAGGCCAAGGCAGGTGGATCACCTGAGGTCAGGAGTTCGAGACCAGCCTGGCCAACATGGCAAAACTCTGTCTCTACTAAAAATACAAAAAATAAGCCAGGCGTGGTGGCAGGCGCCTGTAATCCCAGCTACTTGGGAGGCTGAGGCAGGAGAATCACTTGAACCCAGGAGGGGGAGGTTGCAGTGAGCCGAGATCATGCCACTACACTCTAGCCTGGGCAACAAGAGCAAAACTCTGTCTCAAAAAAAAAAAGAATACAATACTTGTCTAACAAACTGATAAAGAACCTAGGTTTTTTGTTTTTTTTTTAATAAAGTGAGAATAACCTACACACAGTAAGGAAAGCAGGTTGTATGGAAATCCATTAATGCTAGAATAGAATATGAAAGTTTTACTAATAAAGTTAAAATGTAAACTTCCCAAAGCTAACACAGCTCACTTCATGTCTAAAATTATAAAGTTCAGGGAGTGATCTTTATCATCTTCCGACTTGCCAGGGGGGAAATAAGAGAATTACATAAGAAAGAGTTCAAAGTGTAATGAGGTCATCCTCAAATGTTTTTCAGGCTAAACTTCAAGACATTCTTCAAGGTAAGATCCATTTGAGTGTGAAATTGCTTCCCAGGGGGCAGTGGAGAGAAGAGACCTAAATGATGTCATTTAAAACCATTGGAACTAGCCCTGGAGAGAAACCACTCTTAGGGGCTAATGGTCACTTATGTAAGGAACATTCCTGTTCTCCAATGCTGTGATTATCAAATCCCAAGCGTTTGACTATTAAACTGTGGAGAAAGTGCAGCATCAATGAGTTGCATTCAATAGTGCACAGAACAGATTGCTGGGTAACTTTTTCTAAACATTTGAAATTGAAAGGGAAAACATAAAGGATGACCATTTTCTTTTTTTTTGTTTGTTTCGTTTATTTGCTTTATATTATTTACTTTTTTAATACTTTAAGTTTTAGGGTACATGTGCACAACGTGCAGGTTTGTTACATATGTATACATGTGCCATGTTGGTGTGCTGCACCCATTAACTCGTCATTTACGTTAGGTGTATCTCCTAATGCTATCCCTCCCCCCTCCCCCCACCATTTTCTAATCACCAATGGCAAATAGGATTCATTTGTTCCAATTAGTACTCCTGAGTGTTTTAACGTCTGGATTTCTATCGTTTCTGGGATTGTCCACTATCTGGGAAGCCAACTGGAATCGTTTCATGTCAGTCTATCCACTGGGCTATTGGCTATGGGTGTTGTCTAATTTTCTACTGTCAGGTTAAGAACCAAAAAAGAGGTTGAGATTGTCCTAACGATTTATAGGTGGTGATGGTGTGTGGCATCTAGTCCCCTCCCCCAGTGTCTCCCTTCAACCTGGCTGCATTTAGTTTTGCAATCATTTCTAAAATATTAGTCTTTTGCTATAGATTGTTAATTATTTGAAATCCAAGCTACCACTTAGATCTATAGCATCTTTAAATCATTTGGGAAAAATAAAATTACTCCATGACTTCATAAAAAGATTTCTTCTTCTCCAAAATATTCTCTGTTTCCTAAAAGCTCCATCATTTTCTGGAATTTTTAAGGGTGAATAGGAATGACAATCAAGTGTAAGAAAAACTCAGGTGTAGTGTATTTCCTTAGTAAGGGCTTTCTGAGAAAGAACATAATGAGAGAAAAGAAATTGGCCTAATTGCACTAATTGACTACGTCCAGGTGGGGACTGTCATTGCTTTGTTGGGTTTCCATAGGTAAAGAGCAACGATATCATCAATTTTAAATGTTAAATAAGCCCATTATTCATTACACACATACATACTCTTATAGCATTTTTCTTGCTGTTATTCATGTATTTTACTGATTTCCTGACTGATCTGATCTATAGATAAGACTGTGTATAGATACAAGCTCTCCACTATTAATTTGAATGTCGTGAATTTTCTCTGAGTTTAGATATATTTATTAATACATCTCTTCTCCATGCGATGTCATTCAAAAATATACTTATTGGTGATCTCAGGAAGAGAAAAAAATGGTTCCTGTTATTAGTTATACAAAATAAATTGTGAGAATCTTAAAACATGAGGAAAAACTGTCTTGGTTTAAAATAGAATAAGAAAACCTGAATTGTTAATAAAAATAAGGACTTCTTAAATAGATCTGTTCACCAAATCACATGGCCTGATGATGGCCAAAGGAAGAAAGTAAGCTAAAGACATAAAGTTAAAACAAATAGGTCACTGAGTAAGCTTAAACACTGGTCAATACGTGTAGTCCCAGCTCAGGAGGCTGAGGCAGGAGAATGGCGTGAACCTGGGAGGTGGAGCTTGCAGTGAGCTGAGATAGCACCACTGCACTCCAGCCTGGGCGACAGAGTGAGACTCTGTCTCAAAAAAAAAAAAAAAGGTCAATACAGAGAAAGTTGGGGAGAAGTGGGGATGGCCAATGGGTACAAAAAATAGAATGAATAAGATCTTGTATTTGATAACACAACAGGGTGACTATAGTCAATCATAATTTAATTGTACATTTTTAAATAACTAAAAGAATATGATCGAATTGTTCATAACATGAAAGATAAATGCTTGAGGGGATGGATACCCCATTTACCATGATGTGATTATTATACATTGTATGCCTGTATCAAAATATCTCATATACCCCACAAATATATACATCTGAATACCCACAAAAATTAAAAATAAAAAAACAGTAAATATGAAAACATTTAGATAGTAAAACAAATTATGAGTAAATATATTTTTTTCATAATTTTAAAGCTCTGGATAGAGGAAATGGTGAAAATGTCGTGATAAAAACAAGTTTCATATAATCCTTTGAATATGGCGGAAATAACTTTGGAATAGTTACAAAACCTGGAGTACAAGTCAATTCAAGCATAAGCTTAGTCTCTGTCACCTTTTTCTAGGCTATTGCAATAGGGGACATAGTGAAATCAGCCCTGTCTTCAAAGCTGATCCCACCGTGTTCCCTTCTCCATTAAGTTTTTAAAGCATATGTAAGAGTACATTACTTCCTACCACTCCAACTATCTACCCAACTTAAAACCCTCTAATTACCTAACACTGGTTATCACCCAGAATAAAAATCCAAGGAGTTTTTAAATTGGGCTTTATAACATGCATCATTTGGCCCCTGCACAATAATGAGCTTATCTTATCAGAGTTGTTCTTGGACAAGCATATAGTGGTCTTCCTTCTTTTAGGGAAGGAGCCTAGGAGAGCCAGAGTAATGTCATATTAATAGTTCTCCTCCATCTTAAGACTAGCAAGGAACATTCCTTGCTAGTCATGGCCCATGATCTTAAGATATTTATGGCTAAGAAAACAGCTTGGTAGTGCCAGCAAGAATAAACTCCCTCAACAGGAAGTTCAGATGTCTCAAAACCCATAACAATATATGCTTTCAAGATGATTATAGTTATGCTTTGCTGTAGTTACATGCGAAAATGTCAAGGATAGTTTTCTTTAAATCAATAGGATAACACATTTTGTCATGCTGTCAGCCCACCTGCATGTAAGCAGAGCTTAGTTTATTCTTTGCATAGACAAGACCCCTAGATAAGGAAAACTTAAAGACAGGACATTCCTGCACTTGTTTGCTGAAGCCGCCTTATTCTGTAATGCAGCAGCTTTTAATAAGCTATTTCTTCTCACTGCACTCTGTTACTCACCTTGGATTCCTCTCTGCGTGAGATCCAAGAACCCTCTCTGGGAGTCTGGATTGGGACTCCTTTCCTGGTAATGCTTCTACTTTTGGAAAACCCCCATCACCTGCTGTCATCTTCTTTTCAAATTTCACGATTTAAGAATTTCAGCTCAAATGTCACCTTCTCAGACATGCTTTGCCTATCTATTACGGAGTAACCCTTGCAGTCAATATCCCATTATACTCTCCTGTGTCTTATAAAATATCACTGCTACTCTCTGAAATCATCTTGTTTGTTTCCCAGCTGCACATTTAACCTGCATGAGAGTGGAGAGATTAAGAAGTATCTGTTGAATTATTCAAAAGTACATGCATAAAACATTGAAGATAGTATTTTGATTGAGATTGGATAATTGTGTCTTTCAAGAAATTGGTCAGTTTCATCTAAGTTTTTGAAGTACGAGATTTTTTGTAGTATTCTCTTGATTCTATGTTAATATCTGATTGATCCTTAGTGATGTCCCCTCTTTTCTTTCTGACAGTGATTTGTTTGTATTATTTTGTTATTGTTTCCTCATTGGTAATATTACATGGATGATTAACCATTTAACTGTTTTAGTTTTTTATGGTGTCAATCTTTTAATATATCTTTTTGCTTTTGTGTTTATGTTTTTAATTTCTTTGATTTTTTGCTTTTCTAATTATTGTTTCTTTCCATTTGTTTGCTTTGAGTTTAATTGTTCTTCTTTCTCCAGTTTATACAGGTGAGATCTTAGCTTGCAGAATAAAAATTTTTTTTTCTGCCATGAATGTTCTCACATTGCTATAAAGAGCTACTTGAGACTGGATAATTTATAAAACAAAGAGGTTTGATGGGTGCATGGTTCTGCAGGCTGTACAGGAAGCATGGCTGGAGAGGCCTTGGGAAACGTACAATCATGGTAGAAAGTGAAGGGGAAGAAGGCAGGTCCTACATGGCTAGAGCAGGAGGAAGACAGAGAGGGAGGGTGGTGCTACACACTTTTAAACAACCAGATCTCCTGATAACTCACTCACTATCACAAGAACAACAAGGGGGAAATCCGCTTCCATGATCCAAACACCTCCCACTGGAACTGTCTTTCAACACTAGGGGTTACAATTCAACATGAGATTTGGGCGGGGACACAAATCCATACCATATCAGTGTGTGTGTGTGTGTGTGTGTGTGTATGTGTGTTTGTGTCTGTCTGGTGTTACAAAACAAACTAAACATGAAAACAATAACTTAATTAGAATCTCTATGATATTTTAGACATCCAATATTTTAATAGAAAAATACTACATGCAAATCATCTGTCATTAATGCCAACATTTGCCATCTGGTTGCTGGATTTATTTCTGCTGCATAGTCTGGTATATAGCAAAGGCGTATATTGCAGAAAGATAAGTAGCACCCTCCCTGAATACTTCATGTGACCTATCCCTTAAATCTTATGCTCTCCTGACTAGGGGCTGCCCAAAAATGCCTGATATCTTCTTTCCCACTCATCTTGACTTTTTTTTTTTTTTTTGAGACAGCATCTCACTCTGTCACCCAGGCTGTAGTGCAGTGGCACGACCTCGGCACACTGCCACCTCTGCCTCCTGGGTTCTAGCTATTCTCATGCCTCAGCCTCCCTGGGACTACAGGTGCATACCACCATGCCTAGCTATTTTTTGTATTTTTAGTAGAGAGGGGATTTCACCATGTAGGCCACACTGGTCTTGAACTCCTGACCTCAAGTGATCCACCCACCTGGGCCTCTCAAATTACTGAAATTACAGGCTTGAGCCACCACACCAGGCCCATCTTGATTTTTCTTTTTTTTTCTTTGAAATGGAGTCTTGCTCTGTCACCCAGGCTGGAGTACAGTGGTGCAATCTCGACTCACCATAACCTCCACCCCCTGGGTTCAAACGATTCTCCTGCCTCAGCCTCCCGAGTAGCTGGGACTACAGGCGCCTGCCACCATGCTCGGCTAATTTTTGTATTTTTAGTAGAGACGGGGTTTCACCATGTTGGCCAGGATGGTATCAATCTCCTGACCTTGTGATCCACCCACCTCTGCCTCCCAAAGTGCTGGGATTACAGGCATGAGCCACCGTGCCCGGCCGTCATCTTGATTTTTAAGTAAATATAATTGTGTTTTCTTGTATAATTGACATCATTTGTAAATTTAATTTTTACTCACTACTGTAATATGTATTGGATATTTGTTATGTGCCTGACATGCGTAAACCATTTATCTATATTATGTTATTTATTTCTCACAACAATCCTTTGTATACATTAATTACTTTCCGCATATTCTGACATAGGAAAATGAGGTGATTAAATAATGTGTCCACATCATAATACATAAAAGCAGGGTGAATTGAGAGTGCAACTTGCACCTAAGCCATTGATCATGACATGAAAGGCAGGGAGAGAATAGCTAGGGGTAATAGTCTGGATTCAGCATGATAAATCAGCTAGTAGAAATTCCTATTGAGAATAAAAGACGTATACTGTGGATGTGGTCTGGGAACAAAGAGATGATGACTGAACACAATTCATTGCAAAGAGATGCTGGTGAAGTGTTTCAACTGCATTAGGTGGCTTTTCCTGAACTTCCCATCACTGCTGGCAACTTTTATGTCTCTAAGTTGTTACTAATGCACTTACTATGTATCTATATTGACATAATGCACAAATTATCCAAAATACATGTTAGACATCTTCCCAGTGACAACACTCCAAATTAATGGCCAAATCCCTGTCTTCCTAAAATAAGCTACAGTTGTCTAACTTTTTATAATTAGCTTTAAAAGAATAAGTTTTCTTTTTCTGATTTCTCCACTTTTTCTGATTTTTTCATTTTTCTAAGCTTCTCTTTTGAGCTCTTCAAAATAAAAAAAATGTGTTCTTGCTTTACTTTTCCTTCCTTAATGTGTCTATATCAGGATACTTTCTTCTTATTATTACTATTAACATTAGTGTTTCAATTCCCAATGCAAAAAATTAATATGAAGAATGAAGTTAATCTTTCAAAATTAGTTCATAAAAATGTTTAAAAAGAAAATAAAGTGGGAGAAGTTATTTCAACAGAACAATGAGACTCTGTAACTATGCCAGCCTCTGGTTAAAGTTGCAATAACTGAAAGCATTGATATCTGTAATCCAGATGAGAAAATTAAAGAGAAGAATCTAACTATAAGAGATTTCGCTCGAATTCAAGCAAGCATGAGCAATTCTCAGAGCCCATCCATCAGCTCTTTAAGTGTTAAGTGTTATAAACACAATATATTTTGACAGCAATTGCATTCTCCTCCCCCCATAGTGTGTGAAAATGAACTTAGATATTGTAAAAACTGACACACCTAAGTATATATCTGTGTTTCATTCTTATCTAAAATACTACTTTAAATATTATATTATTTTACTAGAAAATTGGAGGCCTAGTAACTGTCATTTTTGTTTTTTCTTTTCATTCTATTTAAAGTTAGTGGAATTCCTACTTATTTTTGTTTAATATTGAAAATGTATACGAGAGCATAAAACTCAGCTTGTTCTTTTAACGATATGAAAATGATTTAAATAGACTTTAAAATTTTTTCATCCGCACTGAAATGTAAAATACATTATTTTCGTACATTTAAATACCTTCAGGCATACAGTGGAAGATAATCTGAGGCAAAGCATTGTTTGTTTGCTGACTCCAAAGAGTGATGAACATTCTTTACTGGTGATAAATAATGGCAGAATGACTAACAATAAATGATATGTTGAATTTCATCAACTGAAATGATTCTATGTCATTACTCACAGTTTCATTTATAAAATTCTGATTTGAGATTTAGGTAATATTATTATTACCATTACTTTTTTATAATTTAATAATAGCTTTTGAGATACTAGAAATGCCATTAAAATTTTGTGAAGTCACTAAGTGTGTAACATCATGTTGGAATTTAAATAAAAATAAAGAAATCTAGATTTAGGAAAATGATACCTATTATGAGTTAGTTAAATGTTTTTGATCACAGTGAAGGGGGACTAGGTTGGAAATAAATAGGAGTAAAGAAAATAAGTAGGTGGACAAATAGATAAATGGATGTATTTATGTATTGGCAGACAGACAGATATGTTAAATATATAGATAACTGGTAAGTTGATAAGTAGATATGTAGATGGATATATATAGAGAAAGACAAACATAGATAGATAATAGATGATAGATATATAGACATATACATACATAGATCTATAGATACATAGATACATAAATACATAGATACATAGGCACATAGATAGATGAGAGATATGATGATTAAGTAGATAGATATGGTAGGTGATAGCTAGCTAGCTAGATTAATGGATGGACAGATAGAAAAATGGACAGACAGATCTAAAGATGGATAGATAATTGATAGATGAGATAGATAATAGATATGATGGATGAATAGATAGATATAGATGGATAGCTAGATAGATTTATCTTTAAAGAGAATAAATGGATAGATAGAATAGTGAATAGATAGGTATGATGTTTACATCGATGACAGAGAACCAGAGTTAGGTAGATAATAGAGAGATAGGTAGATAGATAGATAGATAGATAGATATAGGGATTGATAGATTGAGGGATAGGCAGATAGAATATCTTTACCTAATTTACTTTTTGCAATTTTCTTGCCTCCTCCACTAAAATATGATTTCCATAAATGAAAGAATTATGCCTGTTTATTCACATCCATACTCGCAGACCATACAGCAGTGCCTGAGAATAGTTGATGCTCAGTAAGTACTTGGAAAATAGTTTAGTACATGGTAATCAAGAGTTAGTCAACAAGAGAATGAGGAGTATTTGTGTCCCCTCAGAGTATAGACACAACAACGTGCAAATTTCAAAAGCTGTAGCAATTTGACACCTCCCCCAAATGCTAAGTACACTGAAGCAAAATGAAGAAAGTTATGGGAAAGATTTTTGCATAAAGCTCTAAAGAGCAGGAGATTGAGCACAGAGCCAGAACTCCTAAATATTTTCAGTCACCTGTTCCTTAGTCTTGAGGGGTAAAAATAATAGGAAGAAGAAAACTGAGACATGGACTCTGAGGAAGGATCCGGAGCCTGGGCAGGACTTGAAGAACCTGGGAGATACTCTATATTTGAGTACAAAATTCAACCAACAAGGCTGAAGGAGAGCAGGAGCCATATACAGTATTTAACAAAGCACCAGAAGAGAGCCGTTGCCCATCTGTGCCCAGCGTATGGTGCACACTTAATCTTCTGGTGGACTCTCCATTCATTGTGTTGGATCTGTCCCTAGGAATGGAACTTCTGAGTCCTAAGAAAGATGTTTGTTTCACATCCATAGAGGTTGGCAGTGTCCCAAACTAATAGAATCTTTTTTTCCCTCCTTTTATCAATTTCCCTTCTTTCTTTTCCTTTTGCTTTCACTCTTATTTGATGATTCTTATCATTCATTGCTCTTTCAGTCAACTCCTAAGATACCCTTAGGTTGTTTTTATCCGTCTGCTCCTGTGTCTTCTACCATTCCCAATGTAATTCTCTAAACACATAAGCGATGCTGACTATTTTGTGTACTCTGGCATTTTCAGAATGAAAGGAAAATGGGAAAATGAAGTTCCAACTTTGGAACGAAGGTAACTTTGATGAAAATGATGCTCAGATTTCATGGCCTTCAGCTATATATAGAAAAACTTTTCTCCTTTTTTCTCCTTCTTCCTTTCTTTCCTTCCCTTTCCTTTGTTTATTCCTTCATTCCTTTCTCTTTTTCTTTCCTTCCTTCCTTCCTTTCTTTTCTTTTTGCTTTCTTCCTTTCTTTCTTTTCTTTTCCCTTCCCTTCTCCTCCCCTCCCCTCCCTTCCCTTCCCTTCTCCTCCCCTCCCCTCCCATCCCCTCCCCTTCCTTAATTCCTTCCTTCCTTCCTTCCTTCCTTCCTTCCTTCCTTCCTTCCTTCCTTCCTTCCTTCCTTATTCCTTTCTTTGCACAGGATCTCACTCTGTCACCCAGGCTGGCATACAGTGGTGAGATTATAGTTCACTACAGCCTCAACCTCTTGGCCCAAGTTATCATCCTGCCTCAGCCTCCTGAGTAGGTGGGATTATAGGGGCGCACCATCACTCCCGGCTAATTTTTATTTTTTTACTTTTTGTAGAGATGGGGTTTTGATAATGTCACCCAGGTTGTCCTGCCTCAGCCTCCCAAATTTCTGGGATTACAGGCATAAGTCACCACACTCAGTCAAAATTTTCTTACTTTGAAAAACATGACTCTTTGCCTGGTGATTTTCTTTGTTCTTGTTTCGTTGTTGTGTTGGTTTTTTTGGTTTGTTTGTTTGTTTTGTGTTTTGTTTTGTTTTGTTTTGTTTTGTTTTGTTTCTTGAGACAGAGTCTTGCTCAGTCACCCAGGCTGGAGTACAGTGGCATGATCTTGGCCCACTGCAAACTCCACCCCCTGGGCTCAAGCGATTCTCCTGCCTCAGCCTTCTGAGTAGCTGGGATTACAGGTGTGTGCCACCATGCCGGGCTAATTTTTGTATTTTTAGTAGAGACGGGGTTTCTCCATGTTGGCCAGGCTGGTCTTGAACTCCTGGCCCCAACTGATCTGCCTGCCTCGGCCTCCCAATGTGCTGGGATTACAGGTATGAGCCACCATGCCCAGGCTGTTGTTGTGTTGTTGTTTTCCTGGCCAGTGTAGCATGGTTGACCACAGGATGGGCAAGCCTGAAGCCACCCAGGCAATTAATGTCATGGAAACAGCCCTCCATCAATGACAAACAGGCAGTTGGTAGATATACACCCCTATCTCCTTTGCTCCTCAGCTGAATTAATTCCAAAACTCATTTACACCAGACTCCAGAGTTTCACAGACAGACTGTGCCCCACCTACCCCAAGAGGATAAGAACATGAAAATGTACCTGTTATTGACTTCACTTGAGCTCCTGTGTCCCTCCACTACAGCACTGATGATGTTTCCTGAAGTGATTTTTCAAACTACTTGTAAAAGAGATGCCTTGACTCAGGACAGTTTTCTGGGAAAACTAAACTATTACTTTTCTACAAAATTCTTACTCTTCTATATTACCATTGATGAAAATAAACACCTCTCTTTGATTTAAGTATGCTTTGTAGAAAATTTTTAGAAATATTCTATATCTGACTCATTCATGTAAGCAGCAAAATATTGCTTTGTGTTTGTTCTGATTTCTCCAAATTTTAGTTAGGAACATGGGAAATTGTGGTTTCTGACTTTGGGGAGATGCATTCAGTAAAATAATCATAAATTTAAAAATGGAAAAGCATGAACAAGTACCTATTTGCAATCTCAGCACACAAGTATTAATTTTTTACATAAGATATTCAACACTTTCTTATGAAATAGGCTTTGTGTTAGATGATTTTGTCCAACTGTAGGCTAATGTAAGTGTTCTGATAACATTTAAGGTAAGCTAGGCTACGCTCTGATGTTCAGTGCAGTAGGTGTAACATATATGGTTGAGGACGTATTCATGCAATTATAGGAAGATGGCAGTGTCTTTACAGAAATATCTTCGAGAATTTTCTTGGAAATATGCTTAGTTCCGTGTTAAGGAAACAGAGTGTTGGACAGAAAAAGAAATAAGGTCTACTGATTACTTGCCTTGGTCAAGTGTTGGTATTTACATTTTGCAGTGATAAATACATGCGTGCACATGCCACTGTCATTGCATAATCAAAAGAGAATAGTTTATCAGCAAATGTTTGGAAAATGTTATTTACAGATGGCAGTTAAGTCCCTTCAGACTAATCGAGGTTTCCCAGAATATTGAAGTAAAAATAGAGGCAATTGTCATGAAAGAGGAGACTGTTCAAGGAAATCAAACACCAGCTTTATTCTGTGAAGCAAAATTTTAATATTAAATAGAAAACGATCTTTTTTTGAACTGGGAAGGTCTACTGTGTGTATAGTCCACATTTAGAAAACTATTTTAATTTCCTTGCATTTCTACAAATTTGAGGCAATGATTTCAGTTTAATTTAGAAAGGAGAGATGATAAACAGATTAATTATGCTGTGAAATAGTCTTCTGGAAATTTATTTAAAGCAGCAAGCTTCCCTGTAATATTTAGAATAACACTAGGCTAGACTGTTCAGAAGGGCTTTTTATTAGAACATCCTTGTACTCATCCAGAAGTGCTGTGTCATTTGCTCCAGAGTTTTGCTCTATGCCTAAATTACCAGTTCAGTTTTTCTGTCATACGGGTATGGCTGTCCATTTACCTAGCTAACGTGTTTTGACTGTTAGTGTTTCAATTTAGTTTGAAAAACTTTCCTTTATTTTCCTTTATAATGGATGCTGAATAATACTTTTTGTCATGGATTGTTTTGCATAAAGAACGTATTACTGCTTGACTTTATAAGAATAGTTACATAGAGTAATTAAACGTATTCCTCAGCAAAGAACATTTTCTATTAAGTAAGAGTCAACACAAATTGTTATTTTAATTACATTTCAGAGGTGGTACGGAACTGATATTATTTAATATGTTTGATGGGTTTAATAATGATGTTTCCTGAAATGAAGCACTATCAATTGTAAAAACATTGTTTTCACGTCATCGTCATTAAGAAATTACCCAGCTAAGGCAGTCAGTTATATCCAATAATCTTGGGGAAAAATTCATGCATTAATTAAATCAAATGACATCACTTTACAAATTTTTCAAAAATTTGATTTCCCTATTTCTTAAATCAGGGGTTCTCAAAGTACGGCTGCTGAACCAGCAGTATACGCATTGCCTTCTGTTCTAAGTCTGTACCACTTTGTTTATCATCATTGACAAACATGCCCAATTCGAACTGCCACACCAATTAAGTTAGACAGATGCTAAAACAAGTTTGTGCATAAAAATATAGGCTTTGTAAATGAGACATTAATTATATATGCCATGGAAAATTCCACCTTCTACAATGAAACTCACAAAAAATGATGAGTATGTGAGCTGGGGATTTGTGAATTAGCTTGATGTAATCATTCTATAGTGTAAACATACACCAACATATCATATTGTATACCATAAGTATATACAATTATTGTTTGTCAATTATAAAGAAAATAAAGGAAGGTTAGGAATTACTTTTATAACAGATTCCATCTCTGATGTTATTATATGATTTTACTGCCACAAGTAGTAAATTGGACTGATTTGACTTTTTACTTTCTCTGTTCTCAAAGAGCAGATCACCCTGGGACTACTCTCATGAACAACCAGAATTTCAAATCACAGGATTTCACATTTTAGATAGATTTATAGACCAGTCCTATTACCTGGCATTGCTCGCAGGAATCAGGGACCTTCAGGGAATGAATAGAATAGGAATGCAATAGAGAATGTGGGATTGGAACTCATTATTCAAAAATTGTAATAGTTTTTCATTTTGAGAAACAGCTTCTGATATGGTTTGACTGTGTGTCCCCACCCTGGGCTCATCTTGAATTGTAATCCCTATGTATCCAGGGAGGAACCTGATAGGAGGTGATTGGATCATGGAGGTGGTTTCGCCCATGCTGTTCTCATGGATAATGAGTGGGTTCTCATAACATCTGATACTTTTAAAGTGGCACTTCCCCCTTTGGTCTCTCTCTCCTGTCACCATGTAAGATGTGCCTTGCTTCCCCTTCACCTTCCGCCATGATTGTAAGTTTTCTGAGGCCTCCCTAGCCATGTGGAACTTTGAGTCAATTAAACCTTTTTTCTTTATAAATTACCCAGTCTCAGGTAGGGGTAGTTCTTTGTATCAGTGTGAAGTAGACTCATACAGGTTCTTTGCTGTTTCCGTCTCATAAGCACACATGAATAACCCTAAGTTTCCCTACCCTGTAGAGCTGCTGGTGTGAAAACAATCTCCACATTGAATCAGCATGAGAAATGTAGAGTTTCTGATTTTACTCATGACCTCAGTAGAGCTGACAGTCATTAGCACTGCTGATATTTGAAAGTAAAAAGATAGCTCAAGAAAATCAGAAACATTTTGGTTAGAGATATTAATTTTCCACTACTGCGCCTATTGAAATGCACAGTTATCACAGTTATTTTTCCTGAAGTTTGTTGCTATTGTTTTGATTTTGGACTCCCAGATGCTGCAAAGGCTTGCAGATGCTCTGAGATCTTATTAATTCAATGCAATATCCCCTTACTATGGGAATGCCATTTAATCTTGGGTTTGCCTTTCTATATCTGGTGGTTAATAGAGACACAGTTCCCAAAGAGATTATACCAATGGTTTGAGTCTCTAGCAACACCAAATTGGGGCTTATCCCTAAACCAGGGTTGTGCTTCATGTCTATGTTTTCACTGTTGTTTATTATTATATACCTATGACGGGATGTTCTGTCACTCAAATGTCAGGGATTAAATCACCGTGAACAGCCCCATGCACTTCAGGAGATCCTCTACTTCCCTTGTTTATTGCCCACAATTGGGGAATTACAATGGATTGATTATCAATATTTTCTGCATTCATTTGTAGGTATGAAAGGTCATGTGAAATATATTCATTTGTATTTACAAATTCTTGAACATCTCCCTAGAAGAACATGCTTTAGTCAGGAATGCAATGTTTCATGAATATTTCATGACCCTATGATCAGGATATTTTTTTTAAATGAGTTAATCAGAGTTAATCAATGAACTTTAGCATAAATCGTCTTGCTTTTCCATAAATTGCTGATGAAAATAATTCCAAATAAAGCTGGAGCTCAAAATTCTTTTTCTTTTTTTTTTTTTTTTTGACGGAGTTTTGCTCTTGTTGCCCAGCCTGGAGCGCAGTGGCGTGATCTCGGCTCACTGCTGCCTCCACCTCCTGGGTTCAAGTGATTCTCCTGCCACAGACTCCTGAGTAGCTGGGATTACAGGTGCACGCCACCACGCACGGCAAATTTTTGTATTTTTAGTAGAGACAGGGTTTCACCATGTTGGCCAGGCTGGTCTCGAGCTCCTGACCTCAGATGATCCACCTGCCTCAGCCTCCAAGAGTGCTAGGATTATAGGCGTGAGTCACCGTACCCGGCCAGGAGCTCAAAATTCTATTCCAGACTTGATGTTCTCATGTCTGTCTTCTGAATGCCAAAGATTATTTTATAAATGGGCTTCTTCCCAAACATTATTATTGAAAACGTTGGAGCCTAGAAACTTATTCTCCATGTTGTTTTGACATGCTGAAGCGAAGAAGCTTCAAGGTCTCTCTGACCTCTCCCCACACCCCTCGCTGTCTCTCCTGAAGAAGCTGAAGTTCCTTTGTCTGCCTAAGATTCAGAGCCACCAAAGAGAACAGTTGTTCTTTCTACACTTCTCTACTCTCTCATTATTTACTGCAGAAAAGAAGGCCAAGGTGTGACCACACCTGAGGAGACCTTTTTATAATGACTAGCTCTAAAGATCATTTAAATTAAGTTACCCAAAGAGAAGTATTTATAAGTTAATCTCTGTTCCCCATTCAATCATATTCAATTATTCTCCCTAATAATCATTTATTTCCTTTCCACAGAATTCCTTTTCTCCCCTTCTCATAAGCTCTTTGATATAGTTTGGCTGTGTCCCCACCCAAACCTCATCTTGAATTATAGCTCCCATAATTCCCACCTGTTGTAGGAGGGACTGGGTGGGAGATAATTGAATCATGGGGCCAGTTTCCCCCATATTGTTCTCATGGTAGTGCAAAAGTCTCACAGGATCTGCTGGTTTTATAATGGGAAACCCCTTTGGCTTGCTTCTCATTCTCTTTGCCTGCTGCCATGTGAGATGTGCCTTTCACCTTCTGCCATGACTGTGAGGCCTCCCCAGCCACGTGGAACTGTGAGTCTGTTAAACCTCTTTTCTTTATAATTACCCAGTCTTGGGTAGATCTTTATCAGCAGCATGAGAAAAGACTAATACACTGTTCTACCAGGATCCAAGCCCCCATTCTTTCTACAACCTCAAGACTGTATTTAAGCTTCTGGACCTCCATGGGTTTTGGGGTCTCCATTCTGAAGACTTCCATGTATACACATTACATAAATTTGTATGTCTTTTCTTCTATTAATCAATCTACCTCATGCGGGTGATTTTTTAGCAAACCTTTTGGGGGCCAAGAGCTTTTTTGTGGCCCACACGCACACACAAAAAACATGTTTACTGTTATCTCTGGCCCGGCCTTTGAGACCCAGATAGTGGCTTCGATTTCATTGAAGATTTGAAAAACTGAAAATGTTTATTTACATCGGAACCAAAAGTGTACAAAGGAAAGATGCTCAATGTCATTACCAATCCAGATAGAGTTATTGAAGACAACAGGACCCCAGGTATGGTTATTTTGATTTCCTTAGAATTGTGTATCCTCTGTGACCAAGAACATTTTTTTAATAGAGAAAGGACTTTATGTAAAGTACACTCGTATTTCAAACAATTTATCCCCAAATGGTTTTTTGACCACATTGGTCTTCCAACATTTTGCTTTAGTCAGTGCAGAAATATTAAAAGAGGATGATTTTTTATATACTCCATCAGACATTTTTCTTTCAAGCATTCCATTTTGTTACTATATTTTGGTACAAAGATAAACTGTAATGAGATAACAACTACTGTTGTAAAAAAATTAATTTTAAAGATTAAAAGAAACATCTTAACCCTTTGGCTAAATTCATCAGAGACAAATGTTAGAAACCCTGTTTCTCAAATCAGAAAATTTGCTCTAATCAAATAGCAGTTTTTTACACAGAGAGTTAAACGAGAATATACAACCACGTGCTGAAGTTCCTGTCTAAGCCTGTTGGGGCCAGTATGACAAAATGGTATCGACTGGGTGGATTATAAGCAGCAGCAATCTATTGCTTACGGTTCTGGATACTAGAAGTTCAGGGTCAAGGTGGGACAGATTCAGTGGCTGATGGGGACCCACTTCCTGGTTCATAGATGGCACCTTCTTGTTGTCTCATAACATGGTGGAAGGGGCAATAGAGCTCTCTGAGGTCCATTTTACAAGGACACTCATCCCATTCATAAGGCTCCACCCTCATGACCTTATCATCTTGCAGAGACCCCAGTCCCTAATACCATCCCCTTGGGGGTGAAGGTTTCAACACAGGGATTTGGAGGGAGACAGAGATTCAGTCCGTATCAGTCCTGCTTATCACATTTTCCCATTGGCTTCAGTTGTTTCAATTTCTTGGGAATGAATGATGACCATGTGTGGTTTATAGGCACAACTTCCTTCACTTTAGGGCTTATGGGTGACTTTAGCTACCTCAGTTCTGGTTTTAGGGGGTGGAGTAGCATCTACTTCTCAGTTTTTTGCCTTTATCATTTTTTGACATTTTTAGCTTTATTGAAGTGTAAATGAAAAATAAGAATTGCATATAGTGTTAGTCAGGGTTCCCTAGAGGAAAAGAACTAATAGGATAGATGGATACATAAAGGGGGGTTTATTAAGGAGTATTGACTCACAGGATAATGACTTCACAAGGTGAAGTCCCGCAATAGGCCATCTGCAAGCTGAGGATCAAGGAAGCCAGTCTGAGTCCCAAACACCAAAAGTAAGGGAGCCAACAATGCAGCTTTCAGTCTGTGGTCAGAGGTCCAACAGTCCAAAAGCTGAATAACTTGGAGTCCAATGTTTGAGAGCAGGAAGCATTCAGCACGGGAGAAGATGTAGGCTGGGAGACTAAGCCAGTCTAGTCCTTCCAGGTTCTTCTGCCTGCTTTTATCCTAGCAACATGGGAAGCTGATGAGATGGTGTCCACCAAGATTGAGGGTTGGTCTGCCTCTCCCAGTCCACTGACTCAAATGTTAATCTCCTTTGACAACACCCTCACAGTCCCACCCAGGATCAATACTTTGCATCTCCTTCAATCCAATCAAGTTGACACCCAATATTAACCATCACACATATATTTACAGTACATGATGTTATGTTTTTATATATGTGTACATTGTGAAATGATTACCACCATCAAGCTAATTAACATGTCCACCACCTCACATACTTATCTGTGTGTGTGTGTGCGTGCACGCATGCACGTGTGTGTGCGTGTGTATGTGGTGAGAACATCTATTCTCTTAGCAAACTTCAAGTACGTAATATAGTGTTTAAGCAGGATAGGTAGTTAAGAAACTGACCATGTCCTGGGGATGCAGCAATAATGGGGACTGTACAATCAACACAATAAGCCTCAGCATTGATATTGTGATTGAGCTCATTCAAGCAAAGCTATCTTCAGTAGGGACTTTACCCTGTATGGAGAATGCCCACTTTGATTTTACCTGTCATCAGCTGACTCTTGGCTTATTATAATAGTAAAATACATAACCATGGGTGGAGATTTAAGATGCTAATGAGACCTGCAATGAATGAACAAGCATGTACAGCTACTGGGCATGTGCACCCAGAGGAGCACCCGGAATATGCTTACTGACAACACCTCTTCCCATCTCCTTATGAATCATCATGTAAGACTCCCATAAAGGGAGTTTCTCCAGCAATAATCAATACTGTCTCATCCTTAAGAGCAGCCCACCCTGAATCCTCTCTCTCTCGGGAGGTACTGTCTACTCTGCACTTAACTTTCAAAATATTCTTTTTCCTTTGCAACAAATTACTCTATGCTGTATCTCCTTTGCTGTGCGTCTCTTGTTTAAGTTCTTTTAAACTAAGAAGAGAAAAACTGAGGTCTCACAGCAGCCATCAACAGTGTTATTAACCAGAGTCACCATGCAGTACACAGATCTCCAGAATTTATTCATCGTGCAGAACTGAAACTTAGGATCCTTTGGCCAGCATCTCCCTACATCCCCCTGCCCTCCATAATCTCCATTCTTGATTCAGTCCAGTGAAATCCACTTTGACTTCTGGTCTTCAGAAGTGTGTGTGTATGTGTGTTTGTGTGTGTGTGTGTGTGTGTGTGTGGGGTGAGAACATCTATACCCTTAGCAAACTTCAAGTATGTAATATAGTGTTCAAAATGTAAGTTAATACATTTGGGTTGCTTTTAGCAATTAAGTCTGTGGTCATTTGTAAGACGAGCTGCAAGAAACTAATATGGGGCCAATTAGCATACGTTAAATAAAAGAACACATAGTGAGTGCCGTATGTTTGTGGGAGGTGGTCCATCCATTCCAGCACTCACACATACGTCTACTGTCATGGAGCCCATGGTCTTATAGGGCAGCAGTGCCCAATAAGGGCCCGGTTTCATGAAAGACAATTTTTCTGCAGACTGGGGCCATGGGGGAGGATGGTTTCAGAATGATTCAAGTGCATGACATTTATTGTGCACTTTATTTCTATCATTATTACATTGTAATATATAATGAAATAATTATGCAACTCATGAAAATGTCGAATCAGTGAGAACCCTGAGCTTGTTTTCCTGCAACTAGACAGTCCCATCTGGGAGTGATGAGAGACAATGACAGATCATTAGGCATTAGATTCTCATAAGGAGCACACAGTCTAGATTCCTCACATGTGCATTTCACAATGGGAGTTCCTATGAGAATATAATGCTGCTACTGATCTGACAGGAGATGGGGCTCAGGTGGTAATGTAGGTGGTGGGGAGAGGCTGTAAATATAGATGAAGCTTCACTGCTTACTGGTTATGTGCCCAGGTTCCTAAAGGCCATGAATCAGTACTGGTCTGAGGCCAGGGTTTGAAGACACCTGTTATGGGTGTGTGTGAGTTGCCCCTAACAGTATTTCTCAGTCATCTTGTGTAGCCTGGTAGCTACTGGTAAGCCTTCTTGTATGTCCACTGGACTAACCCAAGCCTCGGTTTTGAATGTTCTTCTATTTTTTGTGCTATGTTGTTATTATTTTGGATATAGGGAAGTTTGAGTTCATCTTTGTAGAAACTTTAGTGGAGAACTGGAGAAGCACTGTCAGGAACGCTGAGTCATTTCCTCTTAATGAGGAATAGATGGGAAGTAGGAAGGCTCCCTTCAAAGAGGGATGATTAATATCTGTCTGCATCTTGTTGATTTCAGGGTTATCTCTTTTGCTTCCCATCCTCGAGGTGCACAGTGTCCATGTGGTGATATGTGGCAGCTGCAATTGGAGACAAACGCAGTGCCTCTCTTCTGTTTTTTAGGCACCATGCATCTGGAGACCCACTCATGTGGCTTCAGGGCTCTTTGCAAAGCCACGACCAGAAATACAATATGAGCCTCTGCAATGTGTTGCTTTCCATCGCCCCTTGTCTCCTATCCTTTCTCCTGACCCTAAAAACAGACAGAGAAAAAATGAATAAATACACACTCACATGTTGAATGCAATAGAACAGTGATGACCACAGTCTTCGCTAGTTCAGACTGTTTTAACACACAACCATAGACTCTGGATTATAAACAACAGAATTTATTGCTCACATGGATAACTTTACTTGAAAGCGATTATAGCAGTATATGATTTTAGAGCAAAAAAGGGATTGTTGAAATGCATTTCAATCCCAGCAAGAGCCAAATAAACTAAAGGTCAAAGAGAAGAACTGTGTGGCTCACAATAAGGGAGGAACAATTCAATCAAGGACTAATACCCAGGACTCTGTTTTTCATATACTATGATGTTTCTGTTCCTTACTAGGGATAAACGTCTTAATAAACATTGTCAGAATTATTAGTTTTGGGGGGATGAGGCAGGATCTCACCCTGTCATTCAGGCTGGAGCACATTGACATGATCATAGCTCACTGCAGCCTTGACCTCCTGGACTCAAGCAGTGCTCCCACCTCATCCTCCCAGTAGGTGAGACTACAGGTGGGTGCCTCCACCACTGCCTAATTAAAAAAAAAAAAAAAATTGTTTACAGAAACAGAGTCCCACTGTGTTGCCCAGGCTGGTCTCAAACTCCTGGACTCAAGCAATTGTCTTGCTTCGGCCTCCCAAAGTGCTTCGATTACGGGAGCCACCATGCCCAGCCTCAATGTCAGAATTATGCTGTTGCCCAAAATTGCTTAATTCTTTATGGGTTTATTATAAGAATGAATGTCCTTTCTCCATCTATCAATATTCTTTTCATGTATCTAAACGGGAGCCTTCTCAATTCTAAAATAATAGAACCTTCACATACAATAATATCTCTTTTTGGTTAATATAGCATAATAAATCTTGCAAACATATTAAGCTACTGGAGTGAAGTCTTACGGTTTTCATTATTTCTAGTAATTGAGTCCATATTGATCGCATACGTGAACACAATAATGACTTGTGGCCAAACAGGGTAGTTGGTCTTTGCCTGAACTTTCCAATGCTGTTTATCTTTTTAAGACCTAATTTGAATAGCTCCCTTAAAGTCTAATTTATTCAGTGGAATGTTTTAAATGGGATTAAATATGAATTAGGTACTCTGCCAGAATTATGGAACATTTTAGGCTTACACAGTACAATGCTAATGATGTAGTATTTTAAACCCTTTTCCTTCTGGGTGCCGACTTATTTTAAATTTGATATTGCATGTAACCATTATGAGATTAGATGCTATATTTTGAAATTAGTTCTGTTATGGCAAATTCATATTGCTTGTAACTGAAAATTAGAGGTTCAGAGGTACACATTGATTAAACAATTTAAAACAATTAACAATGGATCTTCAGAACATTGTAAGGCTTAATTGCATTATGAAAATTAATACATCTTATATGCTAATATCTCACTTTATCAAATGATTATTGAATTTGGTACTCACCATGTTGATCTTTTAAGTAATAGCTGTGAAGTGATGGCAGTAATTTACTGAAGTGATTGAAATTAGGGGTAGTTATTTTGAAGAAAAATGAATGCTTTTGGTCACCAGGAGGGTGCCTGCACATCACAGCCATGTTCATAATTCATTATTCATTATTCATTTTACACTTATTACAAGGGTAAAAAGTCTTTATCTAGAAGTTTGGTGATGTTTTGGGGACCAGAAATATCCCTTAGGAACTTAACTCTTGTTTATATGAATTACCTTAAGATAAAATTGGTTTCTTTTTCTTTCTTTTTCTTTTTTTGGGACATGGTCTCACTCTGTCACCCAGGCTGGAGTGCAGTGGTACAATCTCAGCTCACTGCAGCCTCTACTTCCTGGGCTCAAGCAATCCTCCACCTCCACCTCCCAAGTAGCTGGGACTACAGCTGTGCACAACCACACCCAGTTAATTTTAAAATATTTTTTGTAGAGATGAAATCTCACTATGTTGCTCACACTGGTCTTGAACTCCTGGGCTTGGCCTTCTGAAGTGCTGGGATTACAGGCATGAGCCACCACACCCGGCCAGAACTGGTTTCTTTATACATTGTTTGGCTTAAAGTCTCTGTTTCCGGAAACCTGTTCACAATTTTAAGTGAAGACTTCACTGTAATCCTGAAAGTAGAAAAGGAGAAAAAGCTGAAAGTATAAACAGAGCCAAGTGTATGCATTTTATAAATTTTGATAGATCTGCAGAAATATCCAAATATATTGCAAGCTGATAAAAGTACCAAAGGGATATTGAAGTTAACCTACTTCTTCCTGCAGAATGGAACACACTCTCTGTTTACATTCCTGTTAGGTGTAGTCACCTTGAAAAGTTCCCAGGAGTATAATCACCGTACACATAAAATACAAAGGATGGAAATCATTCTCGTGGGGCCATTTTCCAGGACATTCCTATGAAATATGATATCCAGGCACACTTAAGGCAGTTACGTGACTCTGCTGTGGTTTATTAAGATTATCAAAGCAATAGAAGATCAGAGAATAAAGTGTCCAATAAAATAGCTGTTTTCATGAATAGCCTACCTCAATATACTAGATAAAAATACGAAGAAGTCAGTGGCCACTTATATGGCCATTAAAGTAGTTGCATCATTAAAGTAAAAAGGATTAATTTGGTATTAAGTTGGCTATTAACAGATATGAATTTGTGCTTTCTGTTATAAATTATATATTAAAAATTATAATAATACAAATAATACAGGCTATATTAATTAATGTATCAATATTTAAATAATATAATGTATATTAATATAGTATTAGGTTTGTGCAAAAGCAATGGCAGTTTTTGCATTACTTTTAATGACAAAAACCACAATGACCTTTGCACCAACCTAATAAAATATTGCAATTTTAATTAGATGTTACAAATTATGTATTGACATAATTTCTCCTTTATTAAAATAATTAACTCTTACAAAAACATCAATTTATTTACATTTTATTATCCCACTTGTTTTAAAACCTTTAAATGCCTTACATTTCTAAGCCCACTATTCTGCAACAAATTTACTCCATAATAGATTAGAAATAACAAAACACAAATATGTATACATACATGATGTGTGAGTGCATATACTGCAGGGGTGAGTTGTATCATTGGACATATTTTAGCAGTAATTTATTTTATTTTATTTATTTATCTATTTTGAGACAGGGTCTTGCTCTGTTCCCCAGGCTGGAGTGCAGTGGTACAATCATAGCTCACTGTAGCCTCAACCTCCTGGGCTCAAGCAATCCTCTCTCCTCAGCCTCCTGAGTAGCTAGGACAATAGGCGCATGCCAAGATGACTGGCCAATTTTTTTTTTTTTTTTTTTGTAGAGATGAGGTTTTGCCATGTTGCCCAGGCTGGTCTTAAACTCCATGCTCAAGTGACCCTCCTGCCTTGGCCTCGTCAAGTGTTGGGTTTACAGGCATGAACCACCATGCCTGGCCTAACAACAATTTCTCTCTTTTTTTTTTTTTTTTTTTTTTGAGACAGAGTATCTCTCTGTCCCCCAGGCTGGAGTGCAATGGTGCAGTCTTGGCTCACTGCAACCTTTGCCTCCCGGAGTCAAGCGATTCTCCTGTCTCAGCCTCCCGAGTAGCTGGGACTACAGGCGACTGCCACCACACCCAGCTAATTTTTGTATTTTTAGTAGAGACGGGGTTTCACTATGTTGGCCAGGCTGGTCTTGAACTCTTGACCTCGTGATCCGCCCATCTTGGCCTCCCAAAGTGCTGGGATTACAGGCGTGAGCCACTGCACCCAGCCCCAGCAATTTCTTATATTTCATAACTTTAATCACCCAAGTATATAAGAATTTATAAAATTCGAAGGTAAAATTAGTGAATAATAAAACACCTTATAATATGTAAACCTCCACTATCTATTTATTTGTAAAATACATTCCATGATTAAGTAGTGGATATACAATAATCAGAGTGGAACTCAGCAAGGACCCCCAAAAATAAAATAATGAGAAAAAATGGTTTGCTATTGTTTGGTGTTAGGTTAAGGCATTTTCTTGGCAATCACAGGAGCAGTAACTTCAAAATTAATGTTAAATATATGAGGCATCGTATCAGGATTGGCTAAAATTTTAAATTGTAAGTAATCATTTTATTAAATAATGTTCATATCTCACATTTTAGAACGACATATCTTTGTGAGGTTCATAAAACTAAGTATGTTTGGGGTTTCTCTGTCTGCTTTAAAATTTTTAAGTATAATTCTTCAGTCATTCATATCCTTTTAATCAAGAGGACCTTCTGGTTCAGGTAGATTAAATGATGCATCTGAAACAAAAAACTGCTACACATTGACTAAAATGATTCATCGCCTAGTGAGTAGGGGAGCCAACATGTCAGCCATGCCGTTTATATTAAATGCTATCCCAAACCAGGAGTCATGTCACTTTGCTATGGCACATAAACGTCCTTAGGCCATTGAAGACAATCGGTCCAAAATGCCCTATAGCTGGAGAAAATGAAGTAACTCAGTGATGACTGACATACCGAAAAGAAACATGATAGGAATTGAGCAATTCCAAGGAGTCCAGACACTCCAAAAAGATGTTGGAAGGCATGAATAACCTGTTTGATGAACCAAATCCCTGCGGTTTGTATTTTCTCCTTTTCACTGCTTAGCATGAATGGGGCTCATCTTAGCTAAAACGTCAATATAAAATGTTTATAGGGAAAATATCATGTCATGATTTTCCTTGGAACCCTCAAATTGTTTATGAATAAGTTTTAACACTGAAAATATCATTTATATATATTTATATACATTATATTTTATATATTATATATTTATATTATTTATATAAATATGTTATACAAAATATAAGTATTCATATTTATTTCACTATATATAAATATATGACATCTATAAATGTATATGCACATTTTTATACATAAATTTTATATTTAAATGTATATATTTATAGATCTTATATATAAATGTATAACATCTATATATCTATAGGTGTTACATATAGATATCGATATAACATCTATATATCTATAGCTATTATAGATGTTATATTTATTATATATAATAAATATATTTATTATATATAATAAATATATTTACTATATAAAAATATATTTACAGTAAAATACATAAAAATATATTTACTATATATATAGTAAATGTTTATATATATATATAAGCAAAAATAAAATTTAAAGGTCCCTCTAACCATCTGAATGGACCCCTCCTCTTAGCCAAGGTCATTCCAGAGTGAACCTGAAAAACTGGTTCAAGCCATGATGGAAGAGGGGGTAGGACATGCCTCCTTATACCCCTCCAGCATTAACATCAACACAGATCTTAAGTATAAGAAACATATATAATCTATTCTATCTCTGAGGCCTGCTACCTGGAGGTTTCATCTGTATGATAAAACCTTCGTCTCTACAACCCCTTATCTTAACCCAGACATTCCTTTCTACTGATAATAACTCTTTCAATCAATTGCCAATCAGAAAAATGTTAAATCTACATATGACCCCACTTCCAGTTCTCCTGCCCTTCCAGATTGAACCAATGTACATCTTACACGCATGGATTGATATCTTATATCTCCTTAAAATGTATAAAACCAATCTGTGCTCTAACCACCTTGGGCACACTTCATCAGGACCTCCTGAGGCTGTGTCACAGACATGTCCATAACCTTGGCAAAATAAACTTTCTAAATTGACTGAGACCTGTCACAGATATTTTGGGCTCACTATATATGTATGTATAAATGTAATTCCTATAAGAAGGCATCACTAAATAGGGTATCAGAACATGATTTCCAAGAAGTATCCTCAGTTAATATTGGTGGTTCCAGCCACAACAATCATTCTGAAAAATGCTCAAGACTGTCTTCCATCAGTGGTGAGAGCTGAAGTTCTGCTAGAGCACCTGCTTGGACATCTTGGCTTTCCAGCATAAAGAATCTCATTATTTTATGAATTTCTCAAGACACATACAGTAAAATAGCCATATTAAGGTTAAAGGACATATCTTTTTATTGCTCAAATTTTCTTCTACTTTGTCTTAGAATATAAAGCAATTCTGATATGCGAGTTAATTCCTAACATTGCTGAGTAGGAATGGACTGTGCATATTTTATTTGGAATCTCCATTTATTGAGTTCATATTGTATGTCCAACTCTTTAATGAACTTCCAGATAATCTAAATTGATTTCCACAATCATTTTTGGAGTTAGTGCTGTAATCTCTAATAAAGTAATGGGAAGACTTAAGGTCATGAAGATCCTAGCACCTATCTCATTCCACATTTCTAGAAGTTTTAAGGCTCGTTTTCAGTACATCTTTAATAATTCCATGATGGGGTATAGTTCTGTTTTAGTGATGGTCCATTTCTACCAATGTTTAGTCCTAGATTTTTAGACAGCGTGAATTCTGTACTTATTCCCAAATTCCCAGTCACTCTTGTTTTGTTGGTTTGTCATAGTTGTTGTTTTATTCTGTCCACATTTCTCTTTGGATGCAAATTACACATGAAAACATGGCATATTCATATTTCAGACTATGGCAATATTAACTGTAATTTTTACTCTCCCATTGAAGATTGCATGATAAGCTTGCCAACAGTTATCAAAGAATTTGTCCAGCCTTATTTTGTAAACAGTATCCACTGGTGGTTTATCCAATACAAAAAGAGAATGGATAATGCCCTTCCATCAGAGACACTTAAGAGTTTATTAAAAACATTGACGCATTCTGTTGAAACTCAGGCTGGAAGATTTGACTACTATAGCATTCTTAGAAATGGTCAAGTGGTCAAAGCTTTTGGAATGTTAAATATTGCAAGAGTATTTGGCCCTCTACAGTAAAACGCTTTCTCATGCAAATCTCCAATGGAGGTTTCTCTGTTTAAATTGATTTATAATATTTACATGAGAAAGACAAATTATTTCCGTCAACGATCTGTTCTGATCCTTCACTCCAGAATTGTGCATTATTTCTTTGATCTATACATAAGTATTTGCAACCTCTATGTTATTGAAAGTAATTTTGCCATTTGTTCACTTAATCTCCCAAGTAGTAAAATCTCTGGCCTATTCTTTGGTAGTAATGAATTTGATTTTCTGAGTTTGGAAGATTAAAGGCACTCATTTGTATTTCAAATGCAAGGGAGCCCCTATTAGCTTCTCTTGACAAACACCGAAAAGGGCAATCTTACATCAAATGTCATGGCCCTTCAGTTTAAATAGCAATCACACAATAAAAGCTGTTGATTTCCTCTACAAATAGTGAAATCTCAATGTGGATTGATATTTCTGGTTGAATATTGTGGCTTTTCTATTGGACTTATGATTGGTAACAATTTATTATAATAAATATGAGTTTTAAAATATATTTTTAGAAAAAAGCACATTATTTTTCAATTTCACACGTTTTAAGATTGCTTTACAAAATTCTGTATATGGATTTAGGAAGCAAAGTTATAAACATCAGATACTTCAATCTGTACCAAACCATTAAATCTGTTAGTCTGTTTCAGCATATGTTCAATTGTTTCCAGAACAATAGGTAACTTATACTGAACTTGACAGTTTCCTTCACCTTCTATTCAAGTTCAACCAGTGATGGATCAATGTTAAATAGATTTTAAATATAAAGTAGGCATTTTCAGAAAATAAAGATATAATCAAGATCTCTGTCTTTCACCTAATTCACGGCTGAGGTTGCTCATGGGTTCTGGAGCAAAACACACATAGCCTAAAACATAAGAAGACTTTGAATAAAGAATGTAGTGAACAAGGTCTGTACTGACTGGCCACATAAAGCAAAGGAAAATAAAGTTATTTGACAGTAAGCTCTAGATTAAAGAAAGGAGACCAACTTCAGGGTGACAGCTTCCGACTGAAATAGAATTTAAAAAATGCACAGGTTCAAGCCTTGAAGATATAATTAATATTTTTTCAAAGTTGTGTTTGGAGAATGTAATTTTTAAGTACAATATGCTAAATAAAAAAGTATCCATAGTGGTAAGCAAATATAAGAAAATGCACATCACAGGAAACTAAATTATTCTAGAAGATTGAATGCAGGGATTATCGTAAAACGTAAGAAAAAATTACGTATGCTATGAACAAGAAAACATAGAAACATCAAAGGCAGATACAGCAGAACCCAAAATGACATATAAAGTATAAATATTCCTGTAAAAGAAGCATAAACAGTTGGATCAGGAGTATAGCCAAAGATGTATAAGAAGAATACATTCCTGACCCTAAAAAGTCTTTCTGACTTTTCAGAAAAAGAAAAAAAAAGATTGTGTGCAGACACCTGTCTCTCTCTCTCTCTCTCTGTCTCTCTCTCTCTCGCATACACTTACACTAACAAATTCTAACAGCAGAGAAACCTTTGAAAGGAGCTAAAGATAGGTGTTACGCGCCCACACACACACACACACACACACACACACACACACAAATCGGTGTTGAGAAGGGCAACGGTGGAAACTAAGAATCTCTGGAATCATCTTTTAAAATAGTTGACGGACAAAAATTAACAGCCAACAATATTAAAACCAATTAAGCAGGGGAAAATGAACACTTTTACACTGTTGGTGGGAGTATAAATTAGTTCAACCATTATGGAAGACAGTTTGGCAACTCCTCAAATATGTAGAAGCAGAAATACCATCTGACCCAGAAATCCCATTACTGGGTATATACCCAAAGAAATATAAATCATTCTACTATAAAGATACATGCACACATATGTTCATTGCAGCACTACTACAATAGCAAAGACATGGAATCAACCCAAATGCCCTACAATGATAGACTGGATAAAGAAAATGTGGTACATATACACCATGGAATACCGTGCAGCCATTAAAACGAATGAGATTATGTCCTTTTCAGGGACATGGATAGAGCTGAAGGCCATTATCCTCGGCAAACTAACACAGGCACAAAAACTAGACACCACATGTTCTGACTTATAAGTGGGAGCTGAACAATGAGAACACATGGTCACATGGGAGGGAGAAACACACACTGGGGCCTGTGAGAGGGTGGGGGTGCAGGAGGAAGGACCGCATCAGGAAGAGTAGCTAATGGATGCTGGGCTTAATACCTGGGTGATGGGTTGATCTTTGCACCAAGCCAACATGGCACATGTTTACCTATGTAACAAACCTGCACATCCTGCACATGTGCCCAAGAACTTAAAATAAAATTTGAAGAATAAAAAACAAGCTATTATTCATGGAAGTAATTAAACATATCTTTACTTGTAACGATTCAAAATTATTGCACGATTATGCAAAAAGTGGAAGAGATTTCCTGCTGTACTCGGATATTCATTTTCCCACTCCCATAGAAGAAGACCCAAAATGTTGTCTTTTACTGGGCTGGCCAGAATAAGCTCTGCTTAGTTCTAGCCCGTGGGAGGTGAGCTCACTTTCTCCTCCTCCTTGGAATGAGATTGTGGTGGTGAACATTTAGAACCATACAGAGAAGAGGAATTCCCTAGATCAAACAAATAGATACTTGTATATTCAACGACATGGGCAACCTAGGGATCCTTCTCTGTTGTCAACTGGTGTCTCATAGGAGGATAATAAGAATCTATTTTAATTATTCACTCCATTACTATTTTGAATTTCAGTCATAACGGAAGAGCTTGGGACCTAAATAATACTAAATTGTTTCACACCTTACTTGGAAAATTATTGGAGTTTCTGAAAGAAAACACAGCCTTCCAGACAACAGAAGACCAAGAAGAGTTGAAACTGTGCTAGGACTGCCATAGCGAAATAGAATGATGAAGTATGTGAACCCCGAAAATCTGAGACAGGTCTCAATTAATTTAGAAAGTTTATTTTGTCAAGTTTGAGGACACGTGCCAGTGACACAGCCTCAGCAGGTCTTCACAACATGTGCCCAAGGTGGTCAGAGCACAGTTTGGTTTTATACATTTTAGGGAGACATGAGACATCGATCAACATATGTAAGATGAACATTGGTTCCATCTGGAAAGGAGGGACAACTCAAAGCGGGGAGCTTTCAGGTCAAATGGTTGCATTCCATTGAGTTTCTGATGAGCCTCTCCAAAGCAGGCAATCAGATATGCATTTATCTCAGTGAGCAGAGGGGAGACTTTGAACAGAATGGGAGGCAGGTTTACCCTAAGCAGTTCCCGGCTTGACTTTTCCCTTTAGCTTAGTGATTTGGAGGTTCCAAGATTTGTTTTTCTTTCTTTCACAATTATACAAGAGAAATTTAGTTCCTCACAGTTCTTGGGCCTGGGAAGTCCATAATCAAGGTCCAAGAAGGTTCTGTTTCTGTGAGGGCTTCCTTCTTTGCTTACAGACATCTAGCTTCTCACTGTGGCCTCACATGGTGGGGAGAAAACAAGAGGTATCTCTCTCTCTTCCTCCTCTTATAAGGCCAGTAGTACTACAGAATTGGAACTCCATGGATATGTCCTTATTTAACCTGAATTGTCTCCAAAAAGTCCTATATCAAAATATAGTCACATTGTGGGTTGGGACTTCAACATATGAAGTGTGTGTGTGTGTGTGTGTCTGTGTGTGTGTGTGTGTGTGTGTGTAAGGGGTATAATTCAGATCATAATATTTCATTCCTACCTATTCAAAATTCATGTCCATATATCATACAAAATACAGTCATGCTGAGGAGAGAGGCCATTTCTCTTACTGTCTCCTGTCTCTAAAGAGAAGGAGGAAGTAAAAGCTGAAAAACAACAGGAATGAAGTCAGTGGCAAGACCAACCGGCACCACTGACCAGGCCTGAGGTTAAAGATTAACCCCCCACTCTAACCACATGTGCTATCTATAGATCTCAATCTATCACAACCCTTTCAAGTGTACCCCTTAGAGTTGTAAGCCAGGAACTCTTTCTTCAGAGAGCTCAGTTCTTGAGACGCAAGTCTGCTGATGCTCCTGGCGGAATAAAGCCTCTTCCTTCTCTAACCCCAGTGTCTGAGGGGTTTTGTCTGTGGCTTGTCCTGCTACATTTCTTGGTTCCCTGACTGGGAAGCCAGGTGATTATTGGATGGTCGAGGCAGCCCCTTAAGTGACTTAGGCCTGTCCCACAGAGCATCACTGCAGGGAACTCCAGCCAGTTTGAGCCATGTGGATCCTGAGAGCACTCCTGGGTAGGCATTTGCCCTTGTGGAGTGCCTCGTTAGAGCGGTTCATAGCAGGCCCCCACAGAGGATCAATGCAGTGGCTGAACACCAGGAAGGAACTGGCGCTTGGAGTCCGGACAACTGGAATATGCTAGGACTGGTCCTGGGAACTTGCCCACTCCATTTGAATGGAAGCGTGGCCTGATCACCCATGGTATACCCTTATCGGCTCTTTGGTCTCAGTATTGATTTTGATTTGGCTTGACTTGTTTGCAAAAAGGAAAGTGAAAGTGAGTGAGTGCTTGAGTTTGAGACAGGCGAGGTGAGTGAGTGACCCCTTTACCCTTTCCTTCTTGTGGTATAAGTGTTGTTTTGTCTTGGGAGGAAGACGGGTGGAACACAAAGTAAGCCCACTCCACTAGGAACTATGTTGAAAAATTTCAAGAAAAGATTTAATGGAGACTATGGAGTTACTATGACACCAGGAAAACTTAGAACTTTGTGTGAGATGGACTGGCTGGCGTTAGAAGTGGGTTGGCCGTCAGAAGGAAGCTTAGATAGTTCCCTTGTTTCAAAGGTATGGCACAAGGTAACTGATAAGCCAGGACACCCAGACCAGTTTCCGTACAGAGACATTTGGTTACAACTGCTTTTAGAGCCCCCACAGTGGTTAAGAGGACAGGCAGCAGTAGTACTAGTGGCAAAGGGACAGACAGCCAAGGAAGAATCCCACTGCACCCGCCGAGGGGAATTGGCTCCTAAAGTCCTGTCCGACCCTACATCAGAGGATTCATGGCAAGAAATGGCACCAGTGGCTCCCCCGCCCCTTTCACCAAGAAGGAAGGCCTCCCACTCCTGAGCCCACTGCGCCTGAGCTTCCCCAAGGCCTACATACCGCTAGGCCACCCAGAGTAGAAAAGAAAGGATGTGAGACCTCAGGAGAAACCCCTCCCTTGGCAGCCCATTTGAGGCCTAGAACTGGGTTACAAATGCCTCTGAGAGAGCAATGGTATACGGGCGTAGACGAGGATGGGCATATGGTGGAAAGGCATGCCTTTGTGTATCAACCCTTCACCTCTGCCGATCTCCTCAACTGGAAAAACAATGCCCCATCATATACTGAAAAGCCTCAAGCTATGATTGATTTGCTCCAAACTATTATCCAGACCCACAACCCCACCTGGGCTGGTTGCCACCAGTTGCTCATAGACCTCTTTAACACAGATGAAAGGAGGAGAGTGCTCCAAGTGGCAACTAAGTGGCTGGAAGAACATGTTCCAGCTGATTACCAAAACCCCCAAGAGTATATGAGGATCAAATTACCAGGAACAGACCCCCCAGTGGGACCCAAATGAAAGGCGAGGTATGCAAAGGCTAAACTAGTACAGGGAAGCCCTTCTTGAAGGGTTAAAGAAGGGATCTCAGAAGGCTACAAATGTTAACAAGTCTCTGAGGTCATTCAAGGGAAAGATGAGAGCCCGGCACAATTCTACGAGATACTATGTGAGGCCTTTTGTATGTATACTCCCTTTGATCCCGATAGCCCTGAAAATCAGCACATGATTAACATGGCTTTAGCTAGTCAAAGCACAGAAGACATTAGAAGAAAATTGCAGAAACAGACTGGATTTGCAGGCATGAATACTTCACAGTTATTGGAGACAGCCAACCAGGTGCTTGTGAATAGAGATGCGGTAAGCCTCAGAGAGAACTGCAGAAAGAACGAATGCCAAGCCCGGCAAAGCGCCGACCTGCTAGCTGCAGCTATTAGAGGGGTCCCCCCAAAGGGGCAAGAGAAGGGGGGCCCCAGCAAAAATACCCAGTATGGCCGTCCACACTTGCAGAGTAACCAGCGTGCTTACTGTAAGGAAATAGGACATTGGAAGGACAAGTGCCCCCAGTTGAAAGGGAAACAAGGTGACTGAGCAGGAGGCCTCAGACAAGGACGAAGGGGCCTTGTTCAATCTGGCAGAAGGGTTACTGGACTGAGGGGGACTGGGCTCATGTGCCCCCAAAGCGCCCATGGTCAGGATGACAGTCGGGGTCAAGGACATTGAGTTTCTTGTCGATACTGGTGCTGAGCATTCAGTAGTAACCACCCCGGTTGCCCCCTTATCCAAAAGGACTATTGATATAATCGGAGCCACAGGGGTTTCGGCAAAGCAAGCTTTCTCTTTGCCCCGGACCTGCACTGTGGTGGGGGGGCGGGGGGGGCATGAAGTGATTCACCAGTTCCTGTACATGCCTGACTGCCCCTTGCCTTTGCTAGGAAGGGACCTACTTAGCAAGCTGAGAAACACCATCTCTTTTACAAAACACGGCTCTTTACAGCTAAAGCTACCTGGAATGGGAGTCATCATGGCCCTTACAGTCCCTTGGGAGGAGGAATGGAGACTCTTCTTAACTGAGCCAGGCCAAGAAATAGGACCAGCTCCGGCTAAGCAGTAGACAAAGGTGTGGGCGGAAGACAACCCTCCAGGGTTGGCAATCAACCAGGCCCCAGGACCCATAGAAGTTAAGCCCAGGGCCCAGCCGGTCAGGCAAAAACTACCCAGTCCCCAGAGAAGCACTTGAGGGTATCCAGGTCCATCTCAATCGCCTGAGGGCCTTTGGAAATATAGTCCTTTGTCAGTCTCCATGGAACACTCCCCTCCTGCCTGTTCCCAAGCCAGGGACCAAGGACTACAGGCTGGTACAGGATTTGTGCTTGGTCAACCAAGCTACACTGACTTTGCACCCAACAGTACCTAACCCGTACACGTTGTTGGGGTTGCTGCCAGCTGAGGACAGCTGGTTCACCTGCCTGGACCTGAAGGACGCTTTCTTTAGCATCAGACTAGTCCCTGAGAGCCAGAAGCTGTTTGCCTTTCAGAGAGAGGATCCAGGGTCAGGTGTCACCACTTAGTACACTTGGACCCGGCTTCCCCAAGGGTTCAAGAACTCCCCAACCATCTTGAGGGAGGTGCTGGCTTGAGACCTCCAGAAGTTTCCTGCCAGAGACCTCGGCTATGTGTTGCTTCAGTACGTCAACGACCTCCTGCTGGGACACCCCACGGCAGTCAGGTGTGCCAAGGGAATGGATACTCTGCTCCAGCACCTGGAGGACTGTGGGTATAAGGTGTCCAAGAAGAAAGCTCAGATCTGCAGACAGCAGGTACATTACCTGGGATTTACTATCCGACAGGGGGAGTACAGCCTGGGATCAGAAAGAAAGCAGGTCATTTACAACCTACGGGAGCCTAAGACCAGAAGGCAGATGAGAGAATTCTTAGGAGCTATGGGGTTCTGCAGGTTATGGAACCCAAACTTTGCAGAAATGGCCAAACCCCTGTATGGAGTCACAAAGCGGGGCTACAAGGAACCTTTCAAATGGGGGACCCAACAGCAACAAGCTTTTCATGAGTTTAAAGAGAAACTCATGTTGGCCGCAGCCCTGGGGCTGCCTGACCTGACAAAGCAATTTACACTATATGTGTCAGAGAGAGAAAGGATGGCGGTTGGAGTTTTGACCCAGACTGACTGTGGGGCCCTGGCAGAGGCTGGCGGCCTACCTCTCTAAACAACTAGACAGGGTTTCTAAAGGTTGGCCCCCGTGTTTGAGGGCCTTGGCAGCAACTGCCCTGCTAGTACAAGAAGCGGATAAGCTGACTCTTGGGCAACACTTGAACATAAAGGCCCCCCATGCTGTGGTGATTTTAATGAATGCCAAAGGACATCATTAGCTAACGAATGCTAGACTAACTAGGTGCCAAAGCTTGCTCTGTGAAAATCCCCACATAACCATTGAAGTTTGCAACACCTTGAACCCCACCACTTTACTCCCGTTATCAGAGAGCCCAGCTGAACATAACTGTGTAGAGGTGTCGGACTCAGTTTATTCTAGCAGGCCCGACCTCCAAGACCATCCTTGGACATCAGTAGACTGGGAGCTGTACATGGACGGGGAGCAGCTTCGTCAACCCACAAGGATAGAGGTGTGTGGGATAAGCAGTGGTAACCCTGGACGCTGTCACTGAAGCCAAATCATTGCCCCAGGGTACTTCAGCCCAGAAGGCTGAACTCATTGCTTGAATTCGGGCCTTAGCGCTAAGTGAAGGTAAGACTATAAACATTTACACTGACTCTCGGTATGCCTTCTTAACTCTGCAAGTGATGGGGCATTATATAAAGAAAAAGGTCTTTTGAACTCTGGGGGAAAAGGCATAAAGTATCAGTGAGAGATCCTGCAAGTATTAGAGGCAGCGTGGAAGCCCCAAAAGGTGGCAGTCACGAGCTGCAGAGGACACCAGCGAGCTTCCACCTCGATTGCCTTGGGGAACTCCCGAGCTGACTCAGAGGCTCGAAAAGCAGCATCCATCCCTTAATGGGCATCAGTCACAGTCCCCCGGCTCCCTTAGGCACCTGACCTTGTACCTACTTATTCTAAAGAAGAGAGGGACTTTCTCCGTGCAGAAGGAGGGCAGATGATAGAAGAGGAATGGATCCGATTATCGGATGGAAGAATAGCTGTGCCACAACTTCTAGGAGCTGCAGTCATATTGGCTGTGCATGAGACCTCCCACCTAGGCCAAGGGTCACTTGAAAAGTTGTTAGGCCAGTACTCCTACATCTCGCGTCTGTCAGCCCTTGCCAAAAGAGTGGCACAGCAGTGTGTCACCTGCTGACAGCACAATGCTAGGCAAGGTCCAACCGTCCTGCCTAGCATACAAGCTTATGGAGCAGCCCTCTTTGAAGATCTCCAAGTAGGTATCACCGAGATGCCCAAATGTGGGGGTAACAAGTATTTGCTAGTTCTAGTGTGTACATACTCTGGGTGGGTGGAGTCCTATCCAACACAAACTTGGAAAGCTCGTGAAGTTACCCGTGTGCTTCTCGGAGATCTCATCCTTAGGTTTGGAGTGCCCTTACAAATCGGCTCGGACAATGCGCCAGCATTTGTGGCTGACTTGGTACAGAAGACAGCAAAGGTATTGGGGATCACATGGGAACTACATACCGCTTACCAACCACAGAGTTCCGGAAAGGCGGAACGGATGAATCGGACTATCGAAAATAGTTTAGAGAAAGTGTGTCAAGAAACAGGATTAAAATGAGTACAAGCTCTCCCTATGGTATTGTTTAAGATTAGATGTACCCCTTCTAAAAGAACAGGATATTCCCCTTATGAAATATTATATCATAGGCCCCCTCCCATACTACGGGGACTCCCAGGCACTCCTTGAGAGCTAGGTGAAATTGAGTTACAGCGACAGCTACAGGCTTTAGGGAAAATTACACAAACAATTTCAGCCTGGGTAAATGAGTGGTGCCCTGTCAGCTTATTCTCCCCAGTTCACCCTTTCTCCCCAGGTGATCAGGTGTGGATCAAGGATTGGAAAGTAGCCCCTTGTGATGGTGGAAAGGACCCCAGATGGTCATCTTGACCACACCCACAGCCGTAAAGGTAGAGGGAATCCCAGCCTGGATCCACCACAGCCATGTAAAACCTGTAGCACCTGAGACCTGAGAGGTGAGACCAAGCCCGGACAACCCCTGCAAAGTGACTTTGCAGAAGACAACAAGCCCTGCTCCAGTCACACCCGGAAGCTGACTGGTCCATGCATGGCTGAAACATGAGGAAACTGATCGCCGGACTCATTTTCCTTAAATTTTGGACTTGTACAGTAAGGACCTCAACTGCCCTTCCTCAGATTGAGGACTGTTCCCAATGACATCAAGTTACTGAGGTAGGGCAAAAAGTTAAAACAGTCTTCCTGTTTTATAGTTATTATGAATGTACTGGAACTCTAAAAGGGACTTGTTTGTATAATGCCACCCAGTACAAGGTATGCAGCCCAGAAACTGACCAGCCTGATATGTGCTATAACCCATCTGAGCTCCCTATAGCTACAGTTTTTGAAATAAGATTGAGGACTGGCAACTGGGGAAAAGCTGATATGAGTAAAGTAATAACCAGAACAGAAGAAAAAGGAGTCCCCAAACAAATTATCTTAAAATTTGATGCCTGTGCAGCAATCAACAGAGACCTGTATGGAAATAGAATAAGTTGTGGATCTCTAGATTGGGAAATGGGCTATATAGTAGAAAATAAGCATGTTTGTCATGAATTAGGACTGTGTAGTGATGAATGTAGTTACTGGTCCTGTGTCATTTAGGCCACCTGGAAAAAGATGAGAAGGACCCTGTCTGCCTTCAAAAAGGAAAGAGTAACTCTTCCTGCACTAGTGGTCACTGTAACCCATTAGAACTACTAATTACCAATCCCCTTGATCCCCGTTGGAAAACAGGAGAGTATGTAACTCTAGGAATTGATGGAACTGGACTGGATCCCCGAGGAAATATTTTAGTCCAAGGGGAGGTCCACAGGCACTCTCCCAAAGCAGTGTTCCAGACCTTTTATGATGAGCTGAATCTACCAGCACCAGAGCTTCCACAAAAGAAAAAAAAAAAAAAAAAGACAAAGAACTTGTTTCTCCAGTTAGCAGTAAATGTAGCTCATTCCCTCAATGTTAATTCCTGTTATGTATGTGGGAGAACCACTATGGGAGACTGATGGCCTTAGGAAGCCCGAGGATTGGGGCCTACTGATCCAGTTCCAGTCCAGAAGGCCCAAACTAGCAACTTCCGGGTCTCGAAAACCTCGATTATTGGATAATACTGCATAGCTAGAGAAGGAAAAGACTTCACCATCCCTGTAGGAAGGCTCAATTGTCTAGGACAGAAGCTGTATAACAGCACAACAGGGACAGTCACCTGGTGAGGTCTAAACCATTCTGAAAAGAATCCCTTCAGTAAATTTCCTAAATTACAGACTGCTTAGGTCCATCCAGAATCTCATCGAGACTGGACAGCTCCCGCTGGACTATACTGGAGATGTAGGCACAGAGCCTACAATCAGTTACCTGATCAATGGGCAGGGAGTTGCGTCATTGGCACCGTTAAAAACCTGCATGTTACTCCCCTGTATGTTACCCGTATTTCTCCAGTTACTAAGAGGCTTCGTTACCACCTTAGTTCATCAAAAGACCTCAGCACAAGTGTATTACATGAATCACTATCAATCTGTCTCGCAGGAAGACCTGGGTACTGAAGATGAGAGTGAGAACTCCCACTAGTGCGTGAGGTTCTCAAAGCGGGGAGTGAGGAGAGAGGCCATTTCTCTTACTGTCTCCTGTCTCTGAAGAGAAGGAGGAAGTAAAAGCTGAAAAACAACAGGAATGAAGTCTGTGGCAAGACCAACCGGCACCACTGACCAGGCCTGAGGTTAAAGATTAACCCCCCACTCTAACCACATGTGCTATCTATAGATCTCAATCTATCACAACCCTTTCATGTGTACCCCTTAGAGTTGTAAACCCTTAAGAGGGCCAGGAACTCTTTCTTCAGAGAGCTCAGTTCTTGAGACGCAAGTCTGCTGATGCTCCCGACTGAATAAAGCCTCTTCCTTCTTTCACCCGCTGTCTCAGGGGTTTTGTCTGTGGCTCGTCCTGCTATAATTCCAACTACTAAGCCATAAAAAAGAATAAAATAATGTCTCTTTTAACAACTTGGATGTCACTGGAGGCCATTATTCTAAGTGAAGCAGCTTAGGAATTGAAATCAGACACTGCATGCTTTCACTTATAAGTGGGAGCTAAGGTATGGGGACACAGAGGCAAACACAGTGTTATAATGGACACTAGAGACTCAGAAGCAGGAGGCTAGGATGAACGTGAGGGATGAAAACTACCTATTGGGTACAATGTACATTATTCTGGTGATAGGTCCACTAAAATCCCAGATTTCATCACTATATGATTCAGTCATGTAACCAAAAGCCGCTTGGAGTTCTAAATCTATTGAAATTAAAACACACACACACACACACACACACACACACACACAGAGAGAGAGAGAGAGAGAGAGAGAGAGAGACAGAGAGAGAGAGAGAAGCAAAACAGGATGAAAGTGGCATGCACACAAATGCCCCCAACTCCAAGGTCTCATTCAAAGCTTATCTCCTTCTTTACAAATTCATAAAAGGCTTCAGCTGTCTCATTCTCAGGACCAGCATCCAGGGGATATGGCTTCTAGTCAGGTGTTCGTTATGTCAAAATCTATAAGAAAACATGTCTTTTAGGACTCATTACACTGGTATTGAGTCCTTGGGTGATAATTAGAGTAAGTAGGTATGAGAGAAGAGGAACCAGGAAAGAAGTTATTGAAAGAACAGTCCAGTAGAGGAGGTTGGGATTTTCTTATTAAGAATTTTACAAAAATTGTGTTGTATTTGTATATAATATACACAATAAAAATCCAGGTTGTTATTAGCACTGTAAAAAATGCATTCATTTCACCTCAGTCATTGAAATGGTTTAGCCATATATCTGGTATATTATATTTAATATTAAAAGGATGAGACACATATGTAATACATGAGTTCATAAATGACCATTTGCGGAAGTTGATTCTGAAAAGATAATACCTCTAACACAGCTTGATTCACCTGCACTCCAAGTTCCAGCAACTGGACCCTCCTTGACTCAATGGCTGAGGCCCCCATAAAGTTGTACATGAGTGAAGTTTGGATGTAGTTGGAAGAGCAGCAATGAAATTTACGTGGAGCGCTCTCCTTCATGGATGCCATAAGGATCAGAAATGCAATTCCAGGGAATCTCAGGGTGAGGACCAGAATGTGGCAGATTATGGCTTGAAGATTTCCTCCAGAAATGCCAGAATGATGGAAAGTGAGTGAGCCTGACTTCTGTTATCCACAGACTTCCTCCAGGAACTTCCACAGGCTGCGGATAGTGTTCTCTACTGACGAATGGTCCCATGGTGGTTGAGACCATTTTATCTGTAAATTCCAAGAAGGCACAGCCATTTAGAATACTCTAATGGCATGGCCTAAAATCCAGTGAGTCAGCAAAACAATGAGTTATTCAAGTCAGGAGACCCGGGAATCAGAACACACAGATGACATTCCCAGCAAACCAAGCTGTTGCAGGAAACAGATGGCAAGTTGTACAAACAACAAAATGTTATTAGTAACAATAACATTAATATTAATAATAGCAACAGCATATAATGAAAAACTATAGCACTTAAGGAAGTTCAGCCCAAAAGCTATTTTCTGAGTTAAATAAAAATATTCTAGGTTGGGCACAGTGGCTCACTCTTGTAATCCCAGAAGTTTGGGAGGCTGAAGCGGGAGGATCACTTGAGCCTAGGAGTTTGAGACCAGCCTGGGCAATGTGGTGAGGCCCTGTCTCCACAAAATTAAAAAAAAAACTAGGTGTGGTCGTACATGTCTGTGGTCCCAGCTACTCAGGAGGCTGAGATGGGAAGATCACTTGAGCCCACGAGATTGAGGCTGCAGTGACCTGAGATCACACCACTGCACTCCAGCCTGGGCAACAGAGCAAGACCCTGTCTCCAAAAAAAAAAAAAAAATTTCTAGTAAAAAAAGCACTGAACTAATTAAAAGGATTTTCATTGTTGACACCTAATTTAAAGGTCTGCAAAATCAAATTTGCACATATCTCAACAGAGAAAGAATGAAACCCTGGAGAATGATAAACCAAAATGGATAAGGTTATTATCTATGAATGTGTTACGTAATTGTCAAAATAAAGTTACTGGAAGCAAGAAATATACCATAAAGAAAATTGTAAACTAGACAGGCTTTAATGCACTAAACTGACTCAGTGAAAATTTAGGAGTTGGCAGAAAAATAAGTTAATAATTATATAAAACTAATTTTATGAATGAGAAAGAGAGTAGGAAATAAACAATTTTAGAGACATTCAAACTATAGTGAGAAGTAGCTGGAATTGTATTTGCAAATAATGTTAGCAAAATATATGTACTTGCATATGAAAGAAGTGCTATTGTTAAGAGATAGGAAGAAAGAATGGAATAGGTTCAAATCCTACCTAAGTAGAAATAAAAATAAAAGAATAGGATAACTTATACATTATCAAGAGAGAATATGGAATGAATAGTAATTGAGCCACACCAGCAAAATTGAGAAAGAAGAAAATTTTACATTACATATGACAAGAAAACATGCTAAAATTACAATTAAGGAATCAATAAAGGCAATTAACCACTTGGAGAAAGTATAACCTATAACACCTACAAAAATTTGTCTGGCCAGGCTCAGTGGCTCACACCTGTAATCCCAGCACTTTGGAAGGCCAAGTTGAGAGGATAACTTGAGCTCAGGAGTTTGAGGTCAGCTTGCGTAACACGGCAAAACCCCATGTCAACAAAAAACACAAAAATTAGCCAGGTGTGGTGGTGTGTGCCTGTAGTCTCAGCTATTTGGGAGGCTGAGGTAAGAGGATCACTTGAGCCAGGGTAGTTGAGGCTGCAGTGAGCTTTGATGGTGCCACTGCACTCCAAGTTGATTGACAGAGTCAGATTCTGTCTCAAAAACAAAAAAAGTGCCAAAAGTTTGCTAGTAGGATTCACGTTAAGAAATAATGCTTTTCCCAGAAATAGAAGACAAGATCTCCAGAAAAAAAAAAATTAATTCTCAGCACATTAATAAAATAGACTCACATCAGTACATCATGGTGAACTTTTGAGACAAAGATAAATTCATAAAATCTGTCAGGGAAAAAAGTAACATCAAAAGATCATACAGCTAAATGGCTTTACACTTCTGAAGAGCAACACAGAAATTCTTCAAGTCTTCACATTTCTGAGCACAATAACTGCTAAGCTAGAAATACTTACCTACTTAAATGCTTTTAAATAAATGGGCTGATTAGAGCATTCTTTGTTCAAGAATCTAGTGAATATGCCATTATATTATAATAATCATTATAATAATGATTATAATCACTATAATATTATATTCATTGAGCTGAGATTACTTGCTTATGATTATAAATTTACCTTTATTTTCTCCTAATAAATATTACCAGAGTTTCAGGAAATTTATTCAGCATTGATTCTCTGAGCTGAGGTTCTTTCTTTTGAGATATAAAAGTTATTCAACTGAGATTTATATATAAATAATAAATATATTAACTATAAATCTCAGTTGAATAACTTTTATATAATGAATAAATGTATAAGCATAAGCAAGTAGTGTTGTTGAGAGATTAGTTCTGTTTTGTTATCACTTCTTGCAAAAAGAATAGCTAAGTTACTAATTATTATATTTATGAAGAAATGAGATTAAATGTTTTTATTAATTTGATGTTATGCATTAATAACTATTTTATCTTCTACAAAGTATGATTAGAGTTTAATTGTAGAAACTGTTTAAGTAATATATAATATGATCTGCAGTGTACAAAAATTTATAAAGAAGTTCTGAGAAATTAATAAATAATAACCTTCCCTCTTGATAATCTTTTTATGCATACATACAAAATAATTGAAAAAATGAATTTATTATCCAATCCATACTATGGCTCCAGTTTATAAATTTATGTAATAACTTTATATTTCTGTTGAAAAAATAAACACCACTATTCTTTGCAACTCAATCCTCAATTTAAATATAGATCCAGAATTTACGAGGAACTCAAATAACTCAAGAAGAACTAAAAACCATATAACTCCATTAAAGAGTAGGCAGGGGACTTGAATAGCTATTTTTCAAAAGAAGATAATCAAATGCTTATACAAGCATGTGAAAAATTGTTCTAATAATTAGAGTTAAAACCACAATGGGATACCATCTTACACCAGTTAGAATGACTATTATTAAAGAAAAAAGTAACAGATATTGGTGATGACACAAAGAAAAAAGAATGCTTCACACAGTTGGTCGGAATGTAAATTAGTACAACCTCTGTGGAAAACACTATGGACATTTCTAAAAGAATTAAAAATAGAACTACCATTTGATCCAGCAATCCTACTACTGGGTATTTACCCAAGAGAAAGAAATCATTACATCAAAAACATACCTGTACTCATATGTTTATCACAGCACTATTCACAATAGGATATGGAAACAACCTAAGTGCCCATCAATAGATGACTGCATAAAGAAAATGTGCCTTAATGTGACTCCATACACAATGGAGTCGTATTAAGCCATAAAAAAGAATAAAACCATGTTTTTTGTAGAAACATGGATGGAACTGGAAGTTATTATCTCAGGTAAAACAACTCAGAAACAGAAAGACAAATACCACATGTTCTCACTTATAAGTGGTAGCTAAGTAATGTGTACACGTGGACATAGAATGAAGAACAGGGATCCCTAACCCCCAAGCCATGAACCAGTCAGTACCAGTCTGTGACCTGTTAGGATTCGGGCCGCACAGCAGCTGGCAAATAAACAAAACTTCATCTGTATTTACAGCCGCTCCCCATCACTTGCATTACCGCCCAAGCCCTGCCTCCTGTCAGATCAGCGGCGGCATTAGATTCATAGGAAGATTCACCCTATTGTGAACTGTGCACGTGAGGGATCTAGGTTGTGCACTCCTTATGAGAATCTAATGCCTGATAATCTTAGGTGGAAGAGTTTCATCCTGAAACCATCTCCACTCCCCCTACCAATCCATGGAAAAATTGTCTTCCACAAAACCTGTCCCAGGTGCCAAAAAGGTTGGCGACCACTGGTATAGAACAATGGACATTGGAGACTTGAAAGGGTGGGAAGGTGGGAGGTGGCGATGAATGAGAAATTACTTCATGGGTACAATGTACCTTATTCGGGTGGTGGATACACTAAAACCTCAGACTCCATCACTACTCAGTATATCCATGTAACAAAATTGCACTTGTACCCCTTAAATGTACACAAATTAAAAATAAACGAAAATGGAAAAGCAAAAAAGAAACCCCAAAATGCAGATGAAATATTTATTTCTGGTTCTAAGAAAGCCAGGAATAGTTCCTCCAGTATAATAAATGTAAAGTGTCAAAGAGCTATGAGTATGTAAAGCCTACTTGTCAACAGGTGGTATCTGGATACTCTGAAAAGCAACAATTACCTCTCAAAGTTTATTTAGTATACCAGTTTCTGTATTTGTTGGTAATTGGAATGTAATGACATCTGTATAGATGTACCTTATACTATCTATTGGTTTACACTTCTTTTCATTCAAGCTAGTTGTCTTATTTTTTTCAGTATTTAAAGATAAGCGGCAGATGCCATTACATTCCATTGCCCAACACTTTAGCATACATATTATTGATACTTGCTTATGGTTCTTCTTGTTTTATTTTATATCCTGGGTATACCTGCCCAAAAGTCTTGACAAAGGCGTGTATCTGTATAATTTAAACCTGTATGAAAGTGAAGAACTCGCTCAGCTCTTTCCTGCAACACTCAGTCAATTCTCACTCCCACCCAGTTAGGGAACAACATTTTTTTTCATCCTACATGTTTTTTTCTCTAATTTATGTAAATACAAATATGCAGTTTGTATTTTTGTGACTTCTTTCTTTCAACATCATTTTCTAAAGATTAATCAATGTTATTGTGTATATTAGTGTCCATATTTTTCTTATGTGGGTATCAGTAGTCCATACTAAATATGCCACAGTTTTTCTTTCCTTCTCCTATAATGTCTGGAGTGTTTCTAGTATTGAGCTTTTATGAATCAACCTGCTATGAGCGTTCTTTCACAAATATGGGTACATTTTCATTTTTCTCTGGTAAATATTTAGGAGCAGTTCTTCTAGGTCTTAGGATGTGTGTGTTTGTAGGTTTATAAGAAACTGTCATTAAAATGTGAAGATTATGTTGTAACTTTCTGTATTTATGTAACCTTCTATTATTCTATTATTATGCATAGTGTCCTTTCAAGTTAAACATTGTGCAATCTCTTATTAGACTTTTAATATTTATAATCCTCTAGTTCTTTTACTAGGAAATTCACTGTGACAGCCTGCTGGTCACTTCACAACCTGGATATATTTTAATTAACTTTCTGTTTGTTTATACTCTTCCAGTCAGTTTTATTTCATGTGACATAATTTTATATACAAGCCAGTTAATGCCTTTTACATCAGGGGACATATCAAGTTCATTTTGTTATTGCGAAAAAGATATTAAGTGTTCTAATTTAATACAGACTGCCTCACTTCCAGCTTGTTCTGTTATGCCATTTATGAAGTTGTATAAGTTTTGACAACCTTTTAACATAACTGTACTTGAAAGTATTGTTCCTAGGAAACTACTCAATTTATTAGCCAATGTTAGAGATGAAGCTTCTTTGAGACATCAATTTGTATATTTTCTGCTAGATAACCAGAACTATTATGAAGTGTGTGTGTGTGTGTGTGTGTGTGTGCACGCATTCTTGTGTGTGTAAGACCGAGAGAGACAGAGAGAGGAAGCGAAAGATCAATTCTATGTAAGTGAGTGGTAACAGCTTTTGAATCCAGAAAATTCCTCTTTTAAAAATTTTTAATTTTTAATTTTTGTGGGTCCATAGTAGCTGTATATATTTATGGGGTATATGGGATATTTTGATATAGACACACAATGTGTAATAATTACATCAGGGTGAATGGGGTATTCATCACCTCAAGAATTTATGCCTTGTGTTATAAACAATCAAATTATACTCTTTTAGTTATTTTAAAGTGTAAAACTAATTTTTTTTTACTATAGTCACCCTGTTGTGCTATCAAATACTAGGTCTTATTCATTCTTTCCAAGCATTTTTTTGTAGCCATTAACCATCCCCACCTCCCCCTCCACCCCCTACTACCCTTCCCAGCCTCTGGTGATCATCCTTCTACTCTCTATCTCCATGAGTTCAATTGTTTTAATCTTTAGCTCCTACAAATAAGTGAGAACATGCGATGTTTGTCTTTCTGTGCCTGGTATATTTCACTTAACAGAATGACATCCACTTCCATCCACGTTGTTGCAAATGATAGAGTCTCATTTAGGAAGTTTCTCCTCCACGTCGTTATATTTCCAATATTTGCACAGTGCCTAATTTGGTAAATATTTCTTAAAATCCTATGATAACATGGCATAATTACCCTTCAAATCAGTCATCTTGAAAGATCAAATGAAGACAAATCATCATCAGTCACCCTCATGTAAGAAGCACTGAGAAGCCGTGTGGTCCAACCTTTGCTCATTCATTTCTCTCTCCCTCCATTTCTATTCTTTTTCTCCTCCTACTCATGTTCTCCTCTTCTTTTCCTTCTCCTCCTCACCCTGCTCCTTCTTTTCTTTTTCTTCTATGAATAAAATATTCAGCAGGTGCTTCTGAAACTTTTCCTGCAACCTCAGGTACGCCTGAAGATTTGCCCCTTGCTCTATTTATTTTGCACCAGTAACTCCACGAATTGTTGGGTATTTAGGCATAATATATTCAAGACAAATGAGAGTCCATTTGAGGGCAATGGAGTGGACAAACATCTGTGTGTCCTTGATGAGATCAAGTTATGAGTAGTTGGTTTGAATGAGCTGACCTTACAATTGGGGCAATCACTTATACCCGGGGAGACTCCAGGAACATCTAGACATAAAAGATGAGGGTGCCCCACAGCTGATTTGGTAAATATTTCTAACTTCAGATCACCTGAATTGAGGTGGTAGTTTCATGCTTAGATTAGTCCTTTGGGAATACACATGTCCCAGATATGGAATGACGGAGGTATTAGAAATCTTCCATAAGCTGTCATGCATTATCACCTATGATAAGCTGATGCTGTTCACAAATTGTTTTTCTCCCTTTTATATTTTCTTCACTGGTACTGGCTGAAACTTATTGCATCTGTTGGGTTTCATCATGATGAAATCAAAAAGATTACTGCTGTTCAAGCAGAATGGACCCTATACCAGACCAATAGGCTGTAAAACAATTACCAATATTATATAATTTATGTGTGGGGGGAGATAAACACAATAGAATAATATAGAATACATGAGGGGCATTTAGTTCTTATCCAGGAGTCAAAGAACATTAGCTCCAAAAAATAAAAGATGTGCATTCTTTTAAATAAAAATTTACAGTGAGATATTCTTTAACTACAGATATAAACATAGAAATGACAAAGCTTGCTAACTTCATGCTAAACAGAATAACATGGCAATATAAAAATCACAATAGAAAAACCATCTTATCATCACTATTTTTTTTATTATTATTTAGGTTTTAGGGTACATGTGCACAATGTGCAGGTTTGTTACATATCTATCCACGTGCCATGTTGGTGTGCTGCACCCATTAACTCATGATTTAGCATTAGGTGTATCTCCTAATGCTGTCCCTCCCCCCTTCCCCCACCCCATAACAGTCCCCGGAGTGTGATGTTCCCCTTACTGTGTCCATGAGTTCTCATTGTTCAATTCCCACCTATGAGTGAGAACATGCGGTGTTTGGTTTTTTGTCCTTGCCATAGTTTACTGAGAATGATGATTTCCAGTTTCATCCATGTCCCTACAAAGGACATGAACTCATCCTTTTTTATGGCTGCATAGTATTCCATGGTGTATATGTGCCACATTTTCTTAATCCAGTCTATCGTTGTTGGACATTTGGGTTGCTTCCAAGTCTTTGCTATTGTGAATAGTGCCACAGTAAACATACGTGTGCTTGTGTCTTTATAGCAGCATGATTTATAGTCCTTTGGGTATATACCCAGTAATGGGATGGCTGGGTCAAATGGTATTTCTAGTTCTAGATCCCTGAGGAATCGCCACACAGACTTCCACAATGGTTGAACTAGTTTACAGTCCCACCAACAGTGTAAAAGTGTTCCTATCTCTCCACATCCTCTCCAGCACCTGTTGTTTCCTGACTTTTTAATGATCGCCATTCTAACTGGTGTGAGATGGTATCTCACTGTGGTTTTGATTTGCATTTCTCTGATGGCCAGTGACCATGAGAATTTTTTCATGTGTTTTTTGGCTGCATAAATGTCTTCTTTTGAGAAGTGTCTGTTCGTGTCCTTTGCCCACTTTTTGATGGGGTTGTTTTTTTCTTGTAAATTTGTTTGAGTTCATTGTAGATTCTGGATATTAGCCCTTTGTCAGATGAGTAGGTTGCAAAAATTTTCTCCCATTCTGTAGGCTGCCTGTTCACTCTGATGGTAGTTTCTTTTGCTGTGCAGAAGCTCTTTAGTTTAATTAGATCCCATTTGTCAATTTTGGCTTTTGTTGCCATTGCTTTTGGTGTTTTAGACATGAAGTTCTTGCCCATGCCTATGTCCTGAATGGTATTGCCTAGGTTTTCTTCTAGGATTTTTATGGTTTTAGGTCTAACATGTAAGTCTTTAATCCATCTTGAATTAATTTTTGTATAAGGCGTAAGGAAGGGATCCAGTTTCAGCTTTCTACATATGGCTAGCGAGTTGTCCCAGCACCATTTATTAAATAGGGAATCCTTTCCCCATTTCTTGTTTTTGTCAGGTTTGTCAAAGATCAGATAGTTGTAGATATGCGGCATTATTTCTGAGGGCTCTGTTCTGTTCCATTGATCTATGTCTCTGTTGTGGTACCAGTACCATGCTGTTTTGGTTACTGTAGCTTTGTAGTATAGTTTGAAGTCAGGTAGCATGATGTCTCCAGCTTTGCTCTTTTGGCTTAGGATTGACTTGGCAATGCAGGCTCTTTTTTGGTTCCATATGAACTTTAAAGTAGTTTTTTCCAATTCTGTGAAGAAAGTCATTGGTAGCTTGATGGGGATGGCATTGAATCTATAAATTACCTTGGGCAGTATGGCCATTTTCACGATATTGATTCTTCCAACCCATGAGCATGGAATGTTCTTCCATTTGTTTGTATCCTCTTTTATTTCATTGAGCAGTGGTTTGTAGTTCTCCTTGAAGAGGTCCTTCACATCCCTTGTAAGTTGGATTCCTAGGTATTTGATTCTCTTTGAAGCAATTGTGAATGGGAGTTCACTCATGATTTGGCTCTCTGTTTGTCTGTGATTGGTGTACAAGAATGCTTGTGATTTTTGTACATTGATTTTGTATCCTGACACTTTGCTGAAGTTGCTTATCAGCTTAAGGAGATTTTGGGCTGAGACAATGGGGTTTTCTAGATATACAATCATATCATCTGCAAACAGGGAAAATTTGACTTCCTCTTTTCCTAATTGAATCCCCTTTATTTCCTTCTCCTGCCTGATTGCCCTGGCCAGAACTTCCAGCACTATGTTGAATAGGAGTGGTGAGAGAGGGCATCCCTGTCTTGTGCCAGTTTTCAAAGGGAATGCTTCCAGTTTTTGCCCATTCAGTATGATGTTGGCTGTGGGTTTGTCATAGATGGCTCTTATTATTTTGAGATACGTCCCATCAATACCTAATTTATTGAGAGTTTTTAGCATGAAGCGTTGTTGAATTTTGTCAAAGGCCTTTTCTGCGTCTATTGAGATGATCATGTGGTTGTTGTCTTTGGTTCTGTTTATATGCTGGATTACATTTATTGATTTGCATATGTTGAACCAGCCTTGCATCCCAGGGATGAAGCCCTCTTGATCATGGTGGATAAGCTTTTTGATGTGCTGCTAGATTCGGTTTGCCAGTATTTTATTGAGGATTTTTGCATCAATGTTCATCAAGGATATCAGTCTGAAATTCTCTTTTTTGGTTGTGTCTCTGCCGGGCTTTGGTATCAGGACGATGCTGGCCTCGTAAAATGTGTTAGGGAGGATTCCCTCTTTTTCTATCGATTGGAATAATTTCAGAAGGAATCGTACCAGTTCCTCCTTGTACCTCTGGTAGAATTCGGCTGTGAATCCATCAGGTCCTCCACTCTTTTTGGTTGGTAAGCTATTGATTATTGCCTCAATTTCAGAGCCTGTTATTGGTCTATTCAGAGATTCAACTTCTTCCTGGTTTAGTCTTGGGAGGGTGTATTTGTCGAGGAATTTATCCATTTCTTCTAGATTTTCTAGTTTACTTGCGTAGAGGTGTTTGTAGTATTCTCTGATGGTAGATTGTACTTCTGTGGGATCGGTGGTGATATCCCCTTTTTCATTTTTTATTGCATCTATTTGATTCTTCTCACTTGTCTTCTTTATTACTCTTGCTAGCAGTCTATCAATTTTGTTGATCTTTTCAACAAAACAGCTCCTGGATTCATTAATTTTTTGAAGGGTTTTTTGTGTCTCTATTTCCTTCAGTTCTGCTCTGATTTTAGTTATTTCTTGCCTTCTGCTAGCTTTTGAATGTGTTTGCTCTTGCTTTTCTAGTTCTTTTAATTGTGATGTTAGGGTGTCAATTTTGGATCTTTCCTGCTTTCTCTTGTGGGCATTTAGTGCTATCAATTTCCCTCTACACACTGCTTTGAATGTGTCCCAGAGATTCTGGTATGTTGTGTCTTTGTTCTCGTTGGTTTCAAAGAACATCTTTATTTCTGCCTTCATTTCCTTATGTACCCAGTAGTCATTCAGGAGCAGGTTGTTCAGTTTCCATGTACTTGAGTGGTTTTGAGTGAGTTTTCTATCCTGAGTTCTAGTTTGATTGCACTGTGGTCTGAGAGACAGTTTGTTATAATTTGTGTTCTTTTATATTTGTTGAGGAGAGCTTTACTTCCAACTATGTAGTCAATTTTGGAATAGGTGTGGTGTGGTGCTGAAAAAAATGTATATTCTGTTGATTTGGGGTGGAGAGTTCTGTAGATGTCTATTAGGTCCACTTGGTGCAGAGCTGAGTTCAATTCCTGGGTATCCTTGTTAACTTTCTGTCTCATTGATCTGTCTAATGTTGACAGTGGGGTGTTAAAATCTCCCATTATTATTGTGTGGCAGTTTAAGTCCCTTTGTTGGTCACTCAGGACTTGCTTTATGAATCTGGGTGCTCCTGTGTTGGGTGCATATATATTTAGGATAGTTAGCTCTTCTTGTTGAATTGATCCCTTTACCATTATGTAATGGCCTTCTTTGTCTCTTTTGATCTTTGTTGGTTTAAAGTCTATTTTATCAGAGACTAGGATTGCAACCCCTGCCTTTTTTTGTTTTCCATTTGCTTGGTAGATCTTCCTCCGTCCCTTTATTTTGAGTCTATGTGTGTCTCTGCACGTGAGATGGGTTTCCTGAATACAGCACACTGATGGGTCTTGACTCCTTATCCAATTTGCCAGTCTGTGTGTTTTAATTGGACCATTTAGCCCATTTACATTTAAAGTTAATATTGTTATGTGTGAATTTGATCCTGTCATTATGATATTAGTTGGTTATTTTGCTCGTTAGTTGATGCAGTTTCTTCCTAGCCTCGATGGTCTATACAATTTGGCATGTTTTTGCAGTGGCTGGTACCAGTTGTTCCTTTCCATGTTTAGTGCTTCCTTCAGGAGCTCTTTTAGGGCAGGCCTGGTGGTGACAAAATCACTCAGCATTTGCTTGTCTGTAAAGTATTTTATTTCTTCTTCACTTATGAACCTTAGTTTGGCTGGATATGAAATTCTGGGTTGAAAATTCTTTTCTTTAAGAATGTTGAATGTCAGCCCCCACTCTCTTCTGGCTTGTAGAGTTTCTGCCCATAGATCAGCTGTTAGTCTGATGGGCTTTCCTTTGTGGGTAACCCGACCTTTCTCTGTGGCCGCCCTTAACATTTTTTCCTTCATTTCAACTTTGGTGAATCTGACAATTATGTGTCTTGGAGTTGCTCTTCTCGAGGAGTATCTTTGTGGCGTTCTCTGTATTTCCTGAATCTGAATGTTGGCCTGCCTTGCTAGATTGGGGAGGTTCTCCTGGATAATATCCTGCAGAGTGTTTTCCAACTTGGTTCCATTCTCCCCGTCATTTTCAGGTACACCAATCAGATGTAGGTTTGGTCTTTTCACATAGTCCCATATTTCTTGGAGGCTTTTTTCATTTCTTTTTATTCTTTTTTCTCTAAACTTCCCTTCTTGCTTCATTTCATTCATTTCATCTTCCATCACTGAAACCCTTTCTTCCAGTTGATCGCATCAGCTACCGAGGCTTCTGCAATCTTCGTGTAGTTCTCGAAACTTGGCTTTCGGCTCCATCAGCTCCTTTAAGCCCTTCTCTCCATTGGTTATTCTAGTTATCCATTTGTCTAATTTTTTTTCAAAGTTTTTAACTTCTTTGCTATTGTTTTGAATTTCCTCCCATAGCTCGGAGTAGTTTGATCGTCTGAAGCCTTCTTCTCTCAACTCGTCAAAGTCATTCTCCATCCAGCTTTGTTCTGTTGCTGGTGAGGAACTGCGTTCCTTTGGAGGAGGAGAGGTGCTCTGCTTTTTAGAGTTTCCAGTTTTTCTGCTCTGTTTTTTCCCCATCTTTGTGGTTTTATCTACTTTTGGTCTTTGATGATAGTGCTGTACAGATGGGTTTTTGGTGTGGGTGTCCTTTCTGTTTGTTAGTTTTCCTTCTACCAGACAGGACCCTCAGCTGCAGGTCTGTTGGAGTTTGCTAGAGGTCCACTCCAGACCCTGTTTGGCTGGGTGTCAGCAGGGGTGGCTGCAGAACGGCGGATTTTCATGATACCGCAAATTCAGCTGTCTGATCGTTCCTCTGGAAGTTTTGTCTCAGAGGAGTACCTGGCCAAGTGAGGTGTCAGTCTGTCCCTACTGGGGGATGCCTCCCAGTTAGGCTGCTCGGGGGTCAGGGACCCACTTTAGGAGGCAGTCTGTCCGTTCTCAGATCTCCAGCTGCATGCTGGGAGAACCACTACTCTCTTCAAAGCTGTCAGACAGGGACACTTAAGACTGCAGAGGTTCCTGCTGACTTTTTGTTTGTCTGTGCCCTGCCCCCAGAGGTGGAGCCTACAGAGGCAGGCAGGCCTCCTTGAGCTGTGGTGGGCTCCACCCAGTTCGAGCTTCCTGGCTGCTTTGTTTACCTAAGCAAGCCTGGGCAATGGCTGGCGCCCCTCCGCCAGCCTCACTCTCGCCTTGCAGTTTGATCTCAGACTGCTGTGCTAGCAGTCAGCCAGACTCCATGGGCGTAGGACCCTCCGAGCCAGGTGCGGGACACAATCTCCTGGTGTGCCATTATCCAAGCCCGTTGGAAAAGCGCAGTATTAGGGTGGGACTGACCCAGTTTTCCAGGTGCCGTCTCTTACTCCTTTCTTTGACTAGGAAAGGGAACTCCCTGACCCCTTGCGCTTCCTGAGTGAGGCAATGCCTCGCGCTGCTTCGGCTCATGCACAGTGTGCTGCACTGTCTGTCCTGCACCCACTGTTTGGCACTCCCTAGTGAGATGAACCCGGTACCTCAAACGGAAATGCAGAAATCACCCGTCTTCTGTGTTGCTCACACTGGGAGCTGTAGACGGGAGCTGTTCCTATTTGGCCATCTTGGCTTCACCCTTTTATCATCACTATTTTACCAGTGCATGTCCGTTTGTGATACTTATCTAATTTAGCCATAGTTCAAATGTAGGTACACTTATGATTTAGGCAGAGTTTCCATCAGCAGCATACAGATTTAAATTAGGTCATGTACCACATAACAATGTTTTGATGACAGAACACATAAATGATGTGGGCCCACGGGATTATGATGAAACTGGAAATTTCCTATAGCCTAGTGACATGCAGTCATTGCAACATCATAGAGCAACACATTACATTTTCTGTGTTTAGATTTGTTTAGATACACAAATACTTATCATTGAGTTACAACTGCCTACAGTATTCAGTGGAGTAACAGGCTGTACAAGTGAGTACTGGGGTAGCAAATACACCATACCATATAGCCTAGATGTGTGATCAGCTATGCTATTCAGGTTTGTATAAGCATAGTCTATGATATTTGCACAACAACCAAATTGTCTGAAGACACATTGTTAGGCAATTGTCAGAATGCCTATCTGCATTCTGTCCTTTAGTGATTGATTTCATTTTTAACCCCCATCTGACCGAATCAGGTAACGCTGCATTTCTTTTGTGAATTCATTCAACAGATATTCTTGCACACTGTCAATTTTCTTGTACTATTCAAAAGGCTTGTGAGAAAGTTGTGAACTCCAACTCTTTTTGGCTGACAGCCTACTGTGGGGAGAGGTACACTAAAGAAGCAAATACATCCATCATCAAGATAAGAAATTTGAGAGGAAAAGGTAACCCCTTAAAGAGCCATTGGACCGAAGATGTTTGAACTCAGAACTGAAGAAAGAGAAGGAGCTTGCTCTGGGAAAACCTGGAGGGAGAGCATTCCAGGCAGAGAAAACTGTTGCTATTCCCTGGTGTCTAGGGGAGGTGGAAAGGATTTGGCCTCCTCTGGTAACACACCATGGGCATCATGCCCAGAGAAGGCTCAGGGGCCACAGGGCAGCCACTGTCTAGGTCAGTTGCAGCCTAGTGTCAAAAGATCCTCTCTTCAAAGGGAAACTCCCTTATGCACATGTGTGGTAGCAAGGAGATTGCAGGTAGAATCTGATCACCCATGAATTGGCCAATTTCAGTGAACTGTAGAAAGAGCTCTTTCTGCAATACCAAAGCAAGACACTAGTTAATTGGGAAATGCAATATTCACCTCCAAGCTTTGAAGATATTTATATTTCTGTGTGTAGAAAGGGAAAAAAATGAAAGAAGAAATGACCTCATATTGATAGTTTTTCTTTAGTAATTATTTTACTTTCATGAATCTTTGTGTATGAAATCTTTATTCAGACATAGGATAATAATCTACCAATAGTTTTGGTTTAGGTACATTATCTTCTACTATGCACTGGAGGGTTTGGGTTCTGTTTTTTTTCCCTCCCTGCCAATAAACCCAGGATTCAGTACAATGAGGTTTAAGGGATGAAATTAAGGAATAGTCCATTGATCTGTTTATTTTCATGTGTATCAGAACACTCAAATTTTTAAGTTGCCATTGTTTGAAAATAAGATATAAAATATCAAGTACTAAATCAGTCTAAAAGACAATTTAGGACTATGTTTCTTCTTGGATAAAAGTAAGCACAACTGCAACAGTGTTTCAGAAAACTTATAGCAAAAAATAGTAAACTCATTATCTACCACTGTAATTAATCATTTCATTGAATTTCCCTTAATCGAGCATCAATATTGACCTTTGGTAGCTTTATCTTTATGGTGTGATCTATTACACTTGATATTTTCAAACATGCTTTCTGGAAAAACAAGCATTTATTTTATTTGCTAATGCATTAGGACTAGGTTTATGTGCTGAATTGTGATAGTTAATTTTAAGTGCCAACTCGACTGGATTGAGGGTTACCCAGATAGCTGGTCAAGCATCATTTCTGAGTATGTCTGTGAGAGTGTCTCCAGAAGAGACTGGTATTTAAATCAGGAGATTGAGTACGGAAGATCCACTCTTAGTGTGTGCAAACATCACCCAATTGGCTGAGGGCCCAGATAGAAAAAAAAAAAAAAAAGGGCAAGGAAAGTATAGTTAAACTCACTCTCTTTCTTTCTGTCTCTCTCTCTCTCTCTCTCACCCCTTTTCTGCCTTCCTTCTAGAGCTGGAGCTGGGACACACTTCTCCTGCCCTTGGGCATGAGAACTCCAGGTTCTCTGGCTTTTGAACTCCAGGACTGTACAAGTGGCCTTGCAAGTTCTCAGGCCTTTGGCCTCAGAATGAGAGTTACACCATCAGCTCCCCTGGTTCTGAGATTTTCACAATTGGAATCAGCCATACTCCTGGCCTTCCTGGTTCTCCAGCTTGCACATGACCTGTGGTGGGACTTCTCATTCTTTGTAATTGCATGAGCCAATTCCTCTTATAAGTTCCCTCTCATAAGTTCCCTCTCATATTTCTGTATCTATTCCTGTCAATATCCATCTTTATCTACATCTGTAATCTATATATCTTTTTTGGGGGGGACAGGGTCTTGCTGTGTCACTCAGACTGGAGTTCCGTGGTGTGAGCTCACTGCAGCCTCAGCCTCCTGGGATCAAGCCATCCTTTCACCTCAGCCTCCCCAAGAGCTGAGACTACAGGCTGCACCAACACATCTGGCTAATTTTTGTAGAGACAAGAGTTTCACCATGTTGCCCAGACTGGTCTCCAACTCTTGGGTTCAAGAGATCCTCCTGCCTCAGCCTCCCAAAGTGTTGGGACTGCAGGTATGAGTCATCACACCTATCCTATATCTTTATCTCTACATCAGTATCTATCTATATATCTGTCCTTCTATATCTGTATCATCTATCTCTGTATCCTATTGATTCTGTCTCTCTGGAGAACCCTCACTAATGGAATAAAGTAACAGATTTAATAATATCGTTGTAAAATATTCCAATATGTTCATTAATTTGAAGCTGCCCTTCAACCCTGCTTCAATTTTTTCACACTGTCAGACTCTTTATAAAACTCTTCCTTTTGAGTCTCATGACAACTGAATTTACTTACCTTTTTCTTCTTCCCAGTGCTGTGCAAATATCGCCACTATTTTCAAATCTGCTATGGTTTGAATATTTGTCCACTCCAAAACTCATGTTAAAACAATCCTAGGCCAGGCGTGGTGGCTCACGCCTGTAGTCCCAACACTTTGGGAGGCCATGGCGGGAGGATCACTAGAGGTCAGGAGTTTGAGACCAGCCGAACCAACATGGTAAAACCCTGTCTCTACTAACAATATAAAAATTAGCCAGGCGTGGTAGCAGGCACCCGTAATCCCAGCTACTCTGGAGGCTGAGGGAGAAGAATCTTTTGAACCTAGGAGGTGGAGGTTGCAGTGAGCCAAGATCATGCCACTGCACTCCAGCCTGGGCAACAGAGAAAGACTCGGTCAAAAAAAAAACAAAAACGAAAACAAAACAACAACAAAAAAACCCCTTAATCCTCAATGTGACAAGGTTGAGAGATAGGGCCTTGAAGAGCTAATTGGGTGATGAGGGCTCCACCTTCATGAAAGGATTTGCTGATTTATGGATTCATGGGTTCATGGATTGTTGAGTTGTCACAGCGGTGGGGCTGGTGGCTTTATAAGAGATGAAGAAAGTCCTGAGCCAGCACACTCAGCCCCCTCACGATGGAATGCTCTGCACTGCCTGAAACTCTGCAGGAGAGTCCCCAACAGCAAGAAAGCTCTCACCAGATGCCACTCCTCAACCTGAAACTTCTTTGCCTCTATAACTGTAAGAAATAATTTATTCTTAAATATAAATACCCTGTTTCAGGTATTCTATTATAAGCAATACAAAATGGACTAGTGCCCTCACCAACCATCATCTTTCAGGTGTAGAAAAATAAGGCACTGCTTACTCTCCAACCCAAATATTGCCTTCCGCCTGGGAGGTATATCTTTGATAGGTTCCCATCCAAGGTCTGGTGAGTCATGTCTAATTTAGGAGTAATTCTTTAGTACATGTTTAGAATTGAAAATAATGTTGGCCAGGTATAGTGGCTCATGCCTATAATCCCTGCACTTTGGGAGGCTAAGGTGGGAGAATAGTTTGAGGCCAAGAGTTTGAGACCAGCCTAGGCAACACAGTGATACCCCATCTCTACAAAAAAAATAGTAATTTAAAAATTTTTTTTAAATAAAATAATGTTTAATTGTAAAAGAACAAGCGTTGGTAAGGCTATGGATAAGTTGGAACACTTGTGCATCACTGGTGAGAACATAAAATGCTGCATCCATTACAGATAACAATATGATGGTTCCTGTCAAAATTAAAAGTATAATTACCACATGACCCAGCAATTTCCCTATTCAAATTCAGGTGAAAAGAATTGAAAACAGGTACTCAAACAGAGAATTATACAAGAATATTCATAGAAGCATTCTTTAAATAGCTACAAAGTGAAAACAACTCAGGTGTCCATCAGCAGATGAGTGGCCAAACTAACTGTGGCCTGTCCATACAGTGGAATATTATTCAACCTAAAAAAGGAAGGAGCCTCTGACACATGCTACCATGTAGATGAACACTTTATTATGCTAAATAAAATAAGAGAACAAATATTGCATGATCCCACTCACATAAAATATCTAGAATAGCCCTAATCATAGAGAGAAAATGTAGGATAATGGTTACCAGGGTCTGGGGAGAGGGCAAATAGGGGGAGTCATTCTTAATAGCTGCAGCATTTCTCTTTGGGGTAATGAAAGTGGTTTGAAAATAGTCTTGATGGTTGAGCAGCATTGTGAATGTAATTATTACCACTGAATTGTACACTTAAAATGGTTAAAATAGCAAATTTAGGGTATACGTATATTTAGCACAATAAAATGTATAATTATCCTTAGCAATAAACAATCTTAGTGAGATCACATTTTCCCAGTTGTTCATGCATTATCATCTAGGTTCCACATTTTAAAATTTTGTTGCTTAAAACAAAGAAATATTTCTTTGTAATTTTTCTAATATAAGTGACTTAGGTTTTTATTTATTCCACTTATTTTTGTGACTGGTCCATCTCGCAGCTACAATGCATCTTAAAACATCATCGTTTAATTTGACATGTCAGCTTTCTTAAAAATATTTTTAATATTTTATCTTTCCTCTTTTAAGAGATGTGTATTATTTTAGACATCATTACAAAAAGTAATTTCTGCATATTTCTTTTTTTTTTTGAGATGGAGTCTTGCTCTGTCACCCAGGCTGGAGTGCAGTGGCTCAATCTCGGCTCACTGCAAGCTCCGCCTCCCGGGTTCACGCCATTCTCCTGCCTCAGCCTCTCCGAGTAGCTGGGACTACAGGCGCCCGCCACCACGCCCGGCTAATTTTTTTTTGTATTTTTTAGTAGAGACGGGGTTTCACCGTGGTCTCGATCTCCTGACCTCGTGATCCGCCCGCCTCGGCCTCCCAAAGTGCTGGGATTACAAGCGTGAGCCACCGCGCCCGGCCAATTTCTGCATATTTCTGACAGCAGGCCATTTAATATCACAATCTTCTTTTTGTCTGTCTGTCTTATCACTTGAGCACAATAGATCAGGATTCTAGTCTGTGGATATTTCGAGATGAAGAGAAAATATCATTTCTAAGGAAAGATAAAATTTTAGCACCATAAATATTTTCATCACAATACCATCTTTTTACATTCACCTACATTGTGATTAATGTAGAACATACCTGATTATAAAAACACATTTATTAAATTGAAATAATAACTACCTTCCTTTCAAGTAAGGATTATACTTTAGAATTTAATGTTCCTAACTATACTACTGATACATTCTAAATGCAAAAGATAAAAAATAAAAAGTGAAATTCAATACAATTGCAGATGCCTTTTAATATTAGCATAATAATCTTATATGTTTATTTCCATTATTTGAGCAAGAGTTTTGTTTTTCTCTTATTTATTTCCTAATTAAAGAAGAAACACTAGATTGCTACAAAATTTTTAAGGAATGAATGGATATCGAGAATTGTTTAAATAATATATTTACTGTATCTCCTCTAAATAATACATTGGGACTATTTGGACCTTGTATTACTCTTAGGGCTACTGTAACAAAGGGCGACCGACTAAGCAGCTTAAATAACAGACATTTATCCTCCTCGAGTTCTGGAGGCTGAAAGTCCGAGATCCAGGTGTGGGCAGGGCTGGTTGCTCCTGAGGCCTGTCTCATTATCTTGTAGACACCGTCTTCTCCCTGTGTCCTCACAGGGTCGTCCCTCAGTGTGCCTGCGTCCTCATCTCCTCTTCTTATGAGGTGTCTTTGTCCATTTCAGGCTGCTATCACAGAATACATAGACTGGGCGGCTTAGAAACAACAGACATTGATTCTCCCACAGTCCTGGAGGCTGGAAGACTGAGATCCAGGTGTGGGCAGGGCTGGCTCCTCCTGAGGCCTCTCTCCTGGGCTTGTAGATGCCGTCTTCTCCCTGAGTCCTCACCTGTTGGTACCTCTGTGTGTGTCTGTGTCCTCATCTCCTCTTCTTACAAGGACACCAGTCCTATTGGATCAGAGCTCACCTTAGTGACCTCCCTGTACCTTAATCACCTCTTTAAAGACCCTGTCTTCAGCCTGACCAACATGGAGAAACCCCGTCTCTACTAAAAATACAAAATTAGCGGGACACGGTGGTGGGTGGCTGTAATCCCAGCTACTTGGGAGGCTGAGGCAGGAGAATCGCTTGAATCCAGGAGGTTGTTGCTGTGAGCCGAGATTGCGCCATTGCACTCCAGCCTGGGCAACAGGAGCGAAACTCCGTCTCAAAAAAACAAAAAACCGTGTCTTTAAATATGGTCACATTCTGAGGTCCTAGGGGTTAAAGCTTGGACATACAAATTTTGAGGGGATAGGCAGAATTCAGAGCATAGCAAAGATAAATTCACACATTATAAATAATTTGTAGAATGACAGGATTATAATATGATCTTTTGGACTCGATTTGCAGGAATGTCACAGAGACACATAAGCTTGTGTATGCACACACACTCACACACATACATATAGTTTGTTCACACGCACACACACATCCATATCATCCATGCAGTGCTACAAAATTTCGCTTTTTCCTATTCATGTACAAGAAGCAAAGGATATTCATGTTCAGCAATTTTTGACAGACTGTCTGTCCCATGCCGTTGTGCACTTTAAAAGCACACACAGAAAGTGCAATTTGAGGTTCTCAGATGCTTGACCCACTTTTACTCACTAGGATGGATGCATCTGTAGATGTTGCAGAACTGTTGTGCATCGCAGTGCATGAGCACACCACTCAAATCCCTTATCTCCACTCTCTGAGCCCATGTGCTCATGACATCATACTTGGTGCATTTCACAAACCACTTCCAAAGTATTTCCCTAATCCAGGTGTCCAAGAAATATGTACCGGGCCCTTCTGCAGTTCTGTGCCATGCACTGTGTTGTAGCTGAGTGATTTACTGACTTAAAATTTTAAATAAAACCACCATCTTCATAGCTAAGCCATGTTATTTATCACTATTTTCTAGCGAACTTTAACATAGAACATGTTCTAGATTTTCCTCAGCGTATCAACCTTCGGTTGTTTTTATACAAATTCAAAAGCAGACACTAAATCGGAGAACAGTGGGAAAACACGTTTCTTTTGCAACATATTGATTTCTGACATCAACAAAATAAAATAAACAAAAACATCTCTTAAGTCACAGGGGATTGGATCCACACGTTTTATCTCTGCCCACTTCAACCACACAAAATGTCTATTCATCATCTGTCTAGCTAGCATTTTTGTTTTATTTTATTTTTTAAGGAAAAGAGAAGCACATTTTATTTTACTTCTTTATTTTTCTTTTAACTTTCATTTTAGGTTCAGGGGTACATGTGCATGTTTGTTATATAGGGAAACTCTGGGGCCTACTTGAGATTGGAGGGTGGGAGAAAGGAAATATTTAGCATCTTTCTGTCTATTAAGTTTATTTTACCAAGTTCCAACAATTATCAGGATTTTGCCAGTTTTATTCCGTCTTTTCCATCTGTTTCCGTCTCCCGCAAGCTAACTTCCCAAGTATATTAAGGTAATATATGTATTTAATATTACATCTGAGACACAACATCACTTCACCTGTGTATAATGCACAGCGAATCTGCAATAGGTGATGTTGTTGTCTTTTGAACAACATTGCCATCTACAGGCAGGGTCGATATACACTGTATAAGACAGAAGAATCATCCCCCAAATCAGAATTTTAAGCGTGTTATTTAAACATTTAATAATCACTATCACATCATTGCACGCTGCTTACTCAAGCCTGTGAAGGGGCAAAAATGGTCTATTATTAAATGACCAAGCCAAGGACATGCCTGCTCTGGGTGATTCTCTGCTTCCTAGATTGGCAGAGCCATTAAATACATTGGACAAATTGAGGGTGCAAAAAAGCTGTGGACTGCTCCCGAAACATGCAAAAATGGGATGCTGTCCAAACACAGTGACTTGAACCTGGTTTTTCTTTGTTTATCTTTTTTTCTTTTTTTTTTTTTGCTAAAGCATTCCTTTTCTTTTGTTAAGTACATTATTAAAATGTTTTTAAAATAGGCACAGGTATCTTTTGTGATGGACCTTGATTGCTCAAACTATTACATACAAATACATTGCATTTACATTTGAGGTTTAAATGTATTGTTAAAGGAATTTGTGGACCAGCAATTTGGGATCCTTTGGGAAAATTTATCATAACAACTCTAGATAAATGAGTTGGAAACCGTAGAGATGCAGTTTCTCTGCCTGAGATGTGCAAAGAACAGAGCAATTTTACTAATAATTTGGTGATTTGTATGTTTTTGACTTCTATATCCTAGATGAAGAGACAATTGCAATAATCATGCCTAATGGTGAGGAGGAAAATTATCAACAGTGGTTACTTTTCATTCTCTCTATAAAGTGTTGTTGTTGTTGTTTGTTTGTTTGTTTTGAGACGGTCTTACTCTGTGGCCCAGGCTGGAGTGCAATGGCACGATCTCAGCTCACTGTAGCCTCCACTTCCTGGGTTCAAGTGATTCTCCTGCCTCAGCCTCCTGAGTAGCTGGGATTATAGGCACACACCACTACACCTGGCTAAGTTTTTTGTGTTTTTTAGTAGAGACAAGGTTTCACCATATTGGCCAGGCTAGTATCCAGCTCCTGACCACTGGTGATACACCCACCTGGGCCGCCCAAAGTGCTGAGATTACAGGCATGAGCCACCGTGCGGAGCCTTCTCTGCAAAGTTTTAAAGTAAAACGTGGGAATGATGGACAATTTTGTAAAACAGTGTAAGTTGCAGGATACTACAGTAGATGTAATCAGAATCTATGTCATTGAGTTTTCTGTGGTAATTAAATAAGCAAGAAGTATGGGCGAGGCATGTATTTCTGATATCAAACCCAATATGAATACTACGCAGCCATACAAAAGAACAAGATCATGTTCTTCACAGGAGTGTGCCTGGAGCTGGAGGCCATTATCCTTATGCAGCCATAAAAAAGAAGGAGATCATATCCTTTGTAGGAACATGAATGGAGCCTGTAAACCATTATCCTTAGCAAAGTAACACAGGAACAGAAAACCAAATTCTGCATGTTCTCACTTATAAGTGGGAGCTAAATAATGAGAACAGATGGACACATAGAGGGGAACAACAGACATTGGGGCCTATTGGAGGGTGGAGGGTGGGAGGAGGGAGAGGATCAGGAAAAACAACTAATGTGTACTAAGCTTAATACCTGGGTGTTGAAATAATCTGTATAACAAACCCCCATAACACATGTTTACCTGTGTAACAGACCTGCACATGCACCCCTGAACTTCAAAGTTAAACAAAAAGTACTATATTGTTAATGAGAACACACGTATTTCCTATTTGCCAAATTCTGTTTCGTGAAAAATATGTTAAATATTACATGACATTGAGATTAATTTGCCAATGGTGATCCAGCAATTTTTTAAAAGTTTTTACAGGAAGGTCTCCATTTATAACTCATTCATTGGAGTTTAGGAGGTCATTCCCACTGAAAAACCCACCTCTGGACCTGTCCTAATCTTGCTGGCATAGAGCTTAAATTGGGAAATAGAAAGTATCCAAATATTTCTTTCTCTATTGTGGAATTTGGAATGGGTTGGTTACAGAATTGAAAGTAAATTGAAAACTAGCACATGGAAAATTTATTATAGCATTTGACAATGAACAATGGAAGTTTGAAATGAGGAGTCTGGGAGCAGATAGTGAAGGATGGAAAGGTGGGAGGATGGGCCTGGATGGGCCTTCTCTACTTGTTAGAAAAGCTTTGTGTTCAATTGTATTATTTTGGTAATAATGCTAAAAGTGGGTATGATCTGGGGAAAGATATGGAAACAAGCAAACAGGATGAAGGAGAAAATATTACTACCAACATCACAAAAATAAATGAAGTCTGCTGTTGAGCTTTATTTACTAAAAGTTATTAAAATAGGAAAAAACTTAAAAATAAAATTTATATTATACATTTTCTTTCTTTTTTTTTAGCTTTTAAGTTCACGGGTACATGTGCAGGTTTGTTACACAGGTAAAAGTCTGTCATGGGGTTTGTTGTACAGATTATTGCATCAGCCAGGTATCACCCTAGTACCCATTATTCTCCTGAGCCTCTCCCTCCTCCACGCTCCACCCTCCGACGGCCCCAGTGTGTGTTGTTCCCCACCATGTGTCCATGTGTTCTCATCATTCAGCTCCCACTTAAAAGTGAGAACATGCAGCATTTGGTTTTCTGTTCCTGTGTTAGTTTGCTAAGGATAGTGGCCTCCGGCTCCATCCATGTTTCTGCAAAGGATATGATCTCATTCTTTTTTATGGCTGCATAGTGTTTCATGGTGTGTGTGTGTGTGTGTGTGTGTGTGTGTGTTTTCAGTATGCACCTTCATACAGATCTTTCAAACAAACTGATTTCACAGACCACCATCAATGGTGGCCACTGGAGATCAATACTGGCCAAACTTTGGAAATAAAATAGTAATGGAACTTAGAACCTAGCTATATATGAGTTTGCTAGGGCTGCCATAACAAAGTCCCACAGACTGTGCAGCCTAAACTATGTGTGTATATATATATATATATATATATATATATATATATATATATATATATATAGAGAGAGAGAGAGAGAGAGAGAGAGTGTACATTTTCACCAGTGGTATATCTAAGCCATGCTGTTTGATAAAAATGTTGGCATTTCACCAATTGTTCGGCATTAGTTTGCTTTCATTTGCATGTGAGCAATGTCTACGCAAAATACACATATTAAAGTCCTAACCCCCAGTACCTCAGAAAGTGACTGTATTTGGAGATAGGGCCCTTAAAGTGACAATTAAAGTACAATGAGGTCATTAGGGTGGGCCCTGGTCCAATAGGACTTATAAGAAGAAATTAGGACACAGACACACAGAAAGACAACCATGTGAGGACACGGGGAGAAGACGGCGTCTACAAACCGAGGAGAACAGCCTCAGGAGGGATCAGCCCTGTGACACCTTGATCTCAAATTTCTGGCCTCCAGGATGGTGGGGGAATAAATGTCTGTTGTTTAGGCTGCACAGTCTGTGGGACTTTGTTACGGCAGCCCCAGCAAACTCATATAGCTAGGTTCTAAGTTCTATTACTATTTTATTTCCAAAGTTTGGCCAGTATTGATCTCCACTGGCCACCGTTGATGGTGGTCTGTGAAATCAGTTTGTTCGAAAGATCTGCATGAAGGTGCATACTGAAAACAGAGCACTACGATGTAATCCAGCCACATCCACCAGGTCTCTTGGGAAATCATCCCCCCTCATGTCTCTCTAGTGGATTCAGTTCAAGCATTTGGTTGACCAAAACTTCATTTTAATTTGACATAGTAAGTTAATTTGCAATTATCAATAGATAACTTAGGCAGATGTTGTGTGTGTGTGTGTGTGTGTGTGTAGAAATCAGTTGCCATGTTTTACTTTTTCAAGGCAGTTGCCATTTTTTCTCTGGTTTTTCAATGACCTCAGGTCTATCTTTTTCTATATCCAGACCATGCAGATGGTGTGACCTGAACAAATGTCAAGCCAGAAAGAAGAGGTAACTGTTGTTTCCATTGTTTCTTTATTTCACAAACATAACTAGGACTGTAAAAATGTTAAATTTTTTTCAATGTTCAAATTACTTGAAGACTAGATTTCAGCAATCGTTTCTACAAGTAGTGAAGAGTTATTATCAATGGAAAAATAGCAGAAGTTCTAAATAATCCAACAAAAATTATGTAAATAAGTCTTTATTTGTATATCTATATTTTTATGGACTTGGAAATCTTCCAAATCAGTGCATAACATGACTTAAAAAAAAGTCGTGTCCCAAGTCAATATTTATGCCATGTCAAAATTCTTAGCTTCAGAAAAAGGTTAAGAAAATTATTTCTCAAAGAGAGTGCCTAAGGATATTCAGAAATTACTTCCTTTGCCCTATAGAATCCCAATTGCAATGTCACAAACCCATACATCTTCCACTTTGTCCTTTTTGGATGAGAACTTGAAAGTCTTATTTAAAAAGGATGTGATGAATAGACAGATTGTATTTTAGCATATTTACTCTTCTTTTCTCACTTGTCTCTCTTCATCTTATAGCAAAATTGCATCTTCCTGAGTTTATTGTAAATACTTTCATTCTATCATGAGCCAAAAATGTGGAAGAAACAATTTGAGTGAAAACAACAGATTGGCCAAAGAAAGTTAAGCATTAGCCGGTGTCTATAGATTTAGCAAGCTGATCTATTCATGTTGTGGCATAAGCTAGTATTTAGTGCATTTGCCATGGTATGAATCTCTAGGGATTAACTTTTTAACAAGAAATATGACTCAGTCCTCATTCTCATAATCCAAGTGTGGTTTGCAGCTCAGCAGAGTAATAAACCCAGGGATGTGTTAGAAATTAAAAGTATGTGAAATGTAAAGACATCACACTCTTAGAAGCAGAGAATACAATGGCAATTTTGGAGGCTGGGGTGGGGAAAATGAAAGCTTTGGTGAAAGGATAGAAAATCTCAGATAGATAGAAGGAATCTTTTCCCCTTTTTGAGTTCTATTAATATTACAAAGTGTGGTGAATATAGTTAATGATGGAGTATTTTACACTTCAAAATTGGTAAAAGAAAGAGTAAACTGTAAATGTTCTCACCACAAAAATGTTAGGATATATTAACTGGTTTGATTTAATTATTCTACATTGAACAATACTTCATATCTCATTCATTTATATAATTACAAATTATCAATTTACAACAAAATAAAACAAAAATAAAATAAAATGTATGGACCCAACCTGGACCTTCTGCATCAGAAGGTTTTGTAGAAATCCATGTATTAAAAAGCTTTCCATAATGTTCTTACCCACACTAACATTTGAGAATCACTGTTCTAGTGAGTTACTCTAAAATGTAGAGGGTATCTAAAGAGTGGTAAATGAAATATACTGTAGATAATGGAAAAGAAAAACTACAGACTTAGCAAGGTTCTTTCCAGAAAGATCCATAAAAATTGAGACCGAAAGCTGAGATTTGGGGATTGTAGTTTGCTTGTTTAACCACACCGTTCTCCAAAAGACAATGTGTTTCTATGTAAAGTGCATTTTTAAATATAAAAAAGTGTGAACTCAAATTGCTCACCCTCCACGTTAATAAAATAGAGGCAGAGCCTATCACAGAGGATGCAACTATGGAGACAGTCTGGTGAATATTATTCTTTGTGTGTGTATGGGCACATACTTCACACAAACATTAGGAAAAATTGAGAGAAAGGAAATTGGGGGTAGGCAATTTTGCTTGTCCACCTTGACTTATTCTATAAATAAACGTAAATAACAGCATTTCAACTCCTTGAGAAAAATTATCCAATCAAGACAATGGGAAAATTAAACAGGATTATGTGCAAATTCAGAAAGTACAGACAAGTTAAAACACGTGGGCACACAGGCATACTCGCCAATCCCCATGTGCTCACTAAGGTGAATTAATTTGTGCAGGAAGATAGTAGCGTACCTACTACCTGGTATTTAGTACCTGGTATTTATGGATGGTGAGTTTAGTACCTGGTATTTATGGATGGTGAAGAAGTTTGGAATATAAAAAATTAACTACTATTTGTAAAAATTTGAAATAGGAAATGAATGGTCCTATTGAATAATTGTAATGTGCAGATGTAGAAATAATATTTGAATTCAAATATAAAAACAATTGGAACTAGAATGATGCTTAAAATTTGCCATGTCGTAAACATGACTATAAAGCTATTTTAAATATTAGGATCAGTAAGCTACCCATATATATTTATCATTTGGCATATTTAATGGTTTGTCAAAAAATCTTAATACATTTTTAGGGATTGAGCTATGAATTTCGAGTGATGCTATGTATAATTGTTCTATCTCCTTTAATATATGAATCTATGACTGTGTGGATGCCTGATTAAAAGCCATGAGGCTGATCTTCCAGAATAAATTATCTAATCATCACCAACTATATATTAGTCAACCAGCCACTCAATTATAGAGAACACATCGCAGTCTGACATACTGATACATTTAAGGCTGGTAAGAAATCTATGCATACATTCTAGATAGATATTTTTATATTTAAAATTATGATATAAGGTTAATTTTTATTTAAGAGGATTTTTATTTTAAAAATTCCATGGATCAGCCTGAGCAACACAGTGAAACCCCATTTCTGTAAAAAATAAAAAAGTATTGGTCAGGCATGGTGGCGTGTGCCTCTGGTCCCAGCTACTTGGGAGGCTGAGGTGGGAGGATCGCTTGAGCCCAGGAGTTTAAGGCTGCAGTGAGCCACAGTGGTGCCACCTTACTCCAGCCTGGGTGACAGAGCAAGACCCTGTTTCAAAACCAGCCAACCAACCAACAACAGCAACACAAACCTAACACAAACCAACCAACCCGTGGATGATTTGACACTTGGGCACATTATGCAAATATAGAGCCCTGACATCTACGTCATTGTAACATTTCTTATTATGCTGGCATTCAACTGCTGGGTGCAATTGACAGTATGTTCCCACTGTATAAACTCACTTGCTAAAGATGAACGTAGAAAATAAAAATAGCCACCTGTGTTGAAAAACATGATCTATTAGGTAGAACAGGTTAATTATTTCTCACATGAATGTTTGAATGTAACTATTAAACTCGGAGAGTTACCAGCCCTGTGTTGACTATTGATTCATTAGCTTCCAAATTTCTGTAATTGACAGGCACTTGAAGCTACCTGGTGTCTGCAGATAATAAAATGTTAGCGCAGGAACATTATTTTCATGCTCTGTTGCTTTAGATCTTGAAATAAATACTAACGCACAGGGTCCATTAGGTTCTTCTCCATCTGCATGAAGTGTAGCTTCATTCTACTAAAAGCAACCATTGAGATCATCTTATTTTCCAGGAAAATGAGGCATTAAAAAGATAAAGAACTTGTCCAAGGTCATCGATTTAGCACTGTGGCCATACAAGCATTCTGTGTACTACATTAAAATGAAGTTTTCAAAAGACTTTAAGATTTTTTTCCTCTTGCCATGCATGATCTTGTCAAGTAAAGACAAGGACAACTTACCATTCTGGAAATGAAAAAAAACATAAACTAATGATTATATTCAAGATTTCCTTCTTCTTGGAATATTAACAGAAAACATCCAATTCTGTATTTATTCATGATAATTTTGTTTAAAAATGATACATGTGTAAAAAAATTGGCAGATTGCTGTATTTTGTATGGGATACTGATAAAACTCATTCAGTGAAACTGATAACAGGAATCCAGTACCTTGTAAAAATTGTTTAAATGTATAAACTTACTTAAATAATTTTTAAATGAACTTTATTTTAAGAAATGATGACTTTTTTCAAATTTGCACTGTATTGCAACTTGTTTAATTTTTTCATGCCATTATCACATACGACATGATTTTAATTGAAAAGATAATTAAAATGGACATTATTAAGAAAATAGCTCTTGGGAAATTGTTCATGATCTCAGAGTATTACAGCCCGAGATATTAATGCAATGATTTATCGTGCCATCTGTACAGGCACACTAGTTACCTTGCTGTAAGCACATAACATCTGACCTAGAAAAAAGTCTACTTTTCTTATTTTAATAGATTGTAACATCAAAAAGTACTTTTCACTAAGCTCCAATAAGATAGAACCATGCCCATGAAACTGTGCCCCTAAGTTGCACTGAATTTCAGCTTTTGATCACTGCTGATTGAAAGTACTGTAGGAGTGCTGAGAGCAGAGTTAACAACAAAGACATCATTTTCTTTAATCAGCTCATGCTTCAGAGATGAGTGATCTCTGTCTTTGGGACTGTGAACTTGGGAGCAGTTCAGTATACAGTGTGGCTGGTCAGAGAAGTTTCCAAAGGAGATGATTGACTCGCCTTTCAAAAGAATTCTGTGAGTAATGAATTTGAAAGATAAACTTTTTGCACATGTATATTTGAGGATTTGTATATAGTCCACTGTAGTTTACTGTGATTTAAATGATTTAAGTCACTGAATTTGGTTTTGTAGGTAATGTGATGAAACTGCATCAAACAAAACGAACAATACGTATTACATTCACTCCTTTTTGGCTGGATGACAGAGTGAAATATTTCAGTTCTCAGTTAATTTAGTTTTCTATGAAATAATTAATGGCATAAATTGGACTAATTTTAATCAGTTATTGCTCTTAGTTTTATGAACTTAAGTCCTCTACTGCCTACTGGCCTATCTCTGTAAACAAAGCTACGCTGTTTCGCAAGTAAAGAAACTAGCACTAATGAGACATTTCAAAATTACCTTTGACATGCAGTTTTGGCATTTAGTAGCATAACTGTCACATTAGGCAAGAATGTCCCCTTCTCATAAATGAATTTTTTGGCTCAATATCCATTGGCTAGTAATATGTAGTATATGACAATATGATGATGATGATGAAGATGATGATGATGATAAAGATGATGATGATGATGGTGGAGATGGTGATGATAGTGTTGATGACAATGAGGATGATGGTGATGGTGATATGATAATGATGGTGATGATGATGTTGATGGTGATATGATAATGGTGGTGATGATGATGTTGATGGTGATATGATAATGGTGGTGATGATGATGTTGATGGTGATGGTGATATGATAATGATGGTGATGATGATGTTGATGGTGATATGATAATGGTGGTGATGATGATGTTGATGGTGATGATGATAATGATTGTGGTGATGATGATAGTGACGATGATGATGATAATGGTGATGACGGTTATGATGAAGATGATGATAATGGTAGTGATGGTGATGATGAATATGATAATGATGTTGGTGATGAGGGTGTTGATGATGATGATGGTGATGAAGATTATGATGGTGTTGATGATGATGATGCTGATGGTGATGAAGATTATGATGGTGATGATGAAAATGATGATGATGTAATGATGGTGTTGATTATGGTGATGATGGTGATGATGAAGATGATGTTGATGGTGGTGGTGATAATGATGATGATCGTTATCATCATGATCATAGTGATGATTAAGATGATGACAACAATGATGATATGTCATGTTACATAGACACTCAAGAAAATGTACCCTCATATTATTTAACAAATGGGAAAAAACATTCTATGATCATGGATAGGAAGAATCAATACCATTAAAATGGCCACACTGCCCAAAGCAATTTGTAGATTCAATGCTATTCCTATTAAACTACCATTGACATTCTTCACAGAATTAGAAAACACTATTTTAAAATTCATATGGAACCAAAAAAGAGCCCATATAGCCAAGACAATCCTAAGAAAAAAGAACAAAGCTGGAGGCATCACACTACTGGACTTCAAATTTATGCTGTTTTTTTTTTTTTTTTTTTTTTTTTTGAAAATCAGGTTTAGGAATATATGTCATATTTAATTCATATAAATATTGCATTTTCTTTGACTAGGACTTTTTATAGGGAATATTAGGATTGTCAATTACTTGAAGCTTTGGAGTAAATCTATAAAACCATTGAGCCAAGTGCCTTTTTGAAGGATAACTAGTTTGAAATTTTTCTATGATTTAAATGGAAATTGTTTTGTTGAAGGATTCTTTTTGTACATGATTTGCATTTGGTAAATACCTACTTTTTATTAGATATTTCACGCAAGTTTTCAAGCATATTTGCAGTAAGTTATACAAATCAATCTCTCATGATGTCTCAATTTTCTGTTTGTGTCAGTAGTCTTTTTTCTACTTGCTCTTTCTTAATTTTTGTATTTGTACCTTATTCCTACTTTTAAAAATGTAACTGTTTGTCCATATTTTTCATTGTTTCCAAGTGCCAACAGTTACTTTGTTGTATAGTACATGGCTTAACTGCTCTCATCAATTTCTGCTTTAATTGTGATGTAAGAAAAGATAAAATGTAGGTTCCAAAACACCAGTGATAAAAGGAAATAAGTGTAATACTAAAGCTTCCAATTAACACTAAAGACATATTATTTATGAATATCTATGCTTTAAATAAGAGGGCAACTAATTTTCATAACACAAATATTTAAGATATGCAAGGAGAAAGAGATAGATTCATACTATCAAAGGGACAAAATAATACAAAAAGAAACAATCTATTCATCAGCGAGATGCCCTTATGGGGACATACAAAATGCACCCTTCAATAATAGGCAATATACTTAATCTGCAGTTACATTTTTAAAAATTAATTATGAAAATTGATGATGACCAAGTAAATCTGTATCAATTCCAAAGGAATAAAACTTATAAAAATACTTGCGTTATTTTTTGTGATATTGAGTGAGTGATTTTGGTTATAACTAATACTTTTTTTCTCCACGGGGTTTTTGTTTATATGTTTTATCTATGCGCTTCTAATCAAGAAACACTTGAGGAAAGAACCATTATTGGTATTATTGTTCTGTGCCAAAGTTTTTCTTTACTTTGTTGGGTATTGTGTGAAGCATCTTCTTTAACTAAAAAATTTGAGTTTTACTTTGGTTTTTATTTTAATAGTACCTCCCAGTGAATTCTCTCCTTTTTTTTTCCTATTTTTCAGTGTGCAATTTTCCCGTAGCATCAGGAAAATTATGTTTTGACTTATGAGGGACTGGTGAGGGGCTATTTATGGCTTACTACGTTTTTCAATTCACAGACACCCTCTCGTGTCCATATAATTAAGTTGCCCTAGGAGACGGCTTTTTTTTTGGTTTATTTTATTGTGTTGTGTTCTCTTCTGTTCTGTTTTGTTTTGTTTTATAAAAATACCACCAGTTCTGGCATGCACTTTTGGTTTTGTAGGACTGATACTTTTTACTTGTTTTTTCAGTTTGTTTCTTTGCTTTCAGTGACAAATCCCAAAGGATGCCCACTCTTACCAGGTATCTCTCTCCCCTGCCCCAAGTAACAATTCCTTCCTCAAAGTGCCCCCTCTACTAAATTATAGTCCATATTGATAATCAATCACTTGCATTTTGATATGATAATGTAATTGAACAAAAAAGCCATCATTCACATTAGAAAACAAAAAGAAAATATATAGTATTTTGGAATAGTTCTTTGACCATTAGTGGAAGATTTTCTTTTCCTCCCTCCATGGAGAAAATGTTAGCATGGAATGAAGGATGTTGATGTAGTTGTTTAAAGAAATGACTCAGAGAGAAATGCTCTCCAACACCAGATTCCTGGGGATCTCTGATGTTTGAGGCTCTTCAGAGGGATTTTGACTTCCATTACGGTTTTTCCTATGGACATGGCTAGTTGTTAAAAGATAATTTATTGATCGGGACACCAAGCACATCTCTGAGAGGAAGGTGATATATTCGAGCTCCTGGCAACCCCATTAGTAGAGTCAAAAGAGAAGGTTCTGGAGTTGAAACCTAGTCATGTGCAAAGGGAATATCTGTTGGATTAAGATGAAGCTGGAGATGGGAGATTATCAATGAGGATCAAAGAAAATGCAGTCAGCACAGCTGAGGTGCAAATCCTAAATCTCACCCCAGGTTCCTCTCATCTAGAAGCTTCCTTTGTAATTCCTAAAGCATCTTCAGCCTTACAATTGTCAATAAATCTTTCCCCAGGTCAATTTCTAGCCCAGATATAAAAATGGTGAGGATATGTCTCAGTACTGTGTTTTCAGTCTCAGAAACAAAGAGGTAGGAGGCAAGACTCAACTGTAGAGGAAGGGCTTAGACACCAGACCGAATTGAGGACTAGTTAAAACAGGAACAAGGTGGAAACAGCTCTCCGTAAGACATGTCCACCAGTGTGCCATGTCGGTTTATCATTGCCATAACAACACCCAGGAGTTACCACTCCTTTCCATGGCAACAACCCAACAACCTGGAAGTTACCCTTTTTCTAGAAATTTCTGCATAAACTCCCCTTAATTTGCATGTTAAGAGTGGGTATAAATACGACTACAGAATGGCCTCTGAGCTGTTACTGTGGGCACACTGCCTGTGGGGTAGCCCTGCTCTGCAAGAAGCAGTACTTCTGCTGCTGCAGCACACTGCCACCTCACAATAATTGCTGTCTAACAAACACCACTGGCTCACCTTTGAATTCTTTCCTGGGCAAAGCCAAGAACCTTCCCAGGCTAAGCCCCAAATTAGGGGATTGCCTGCATCACTTTCTTTCTTTCCTTCCTTTCTCCCTCTCTCCTTCCTTCCTTCCCTCCCTCCCTTTTCCTTCCTTCCTTTTCTTTCTGTCTGTCTCTCTCTCTCTTCCTCCCTCCCTTCCTTCTTCTTTTGAGATAAGGTCTGGCTCTGTCAGGAAGGCTGGAGTGCAGTGGCATGATCTCAGCTCACTGCAACCCCCACCTCCTGGGCCCAAGCTTTCCTCCTACCTTAACCTCCCAAGTAGCTGGTACTACAGGTGTGCACCAACACACCTGGCTAATTTTTGTATTTTTTTGTAGAAACAGGGTTTCTCCATATTGCCCAGGCTGGACTTGAACTCCTGAGCTCCAGAGATCCACCCACCTCGGCCTCCCAAAGTGTTGGGATTATAGGTGTGAGCCACTGTGCCCAGCCCATCAGTTTCATTAAAATCATAAACATATACACTATTTAAATGGTACAGCATTGCTAATTTATATTATTTAGTATTAAAGAGTGAAATAAATGAGTTAAAGGAAAAACATAAACTTGGTAGAGTTGAAGATATTTTATATTATGTTGAGTTCTATATATTTTTGCCAAATACAGTTCTTGCAGATGAACAAAAAGGACACATTGCACATTTGCCTTCTGTTGGGATGTTTCTACTGTTCCTAACTGTCGGCTTCCTAGAGAGAAAACACCATATTTTGAGATATAAATATAGATGGAAAATGAAAAATGCAAACTGTCACCCTGACATTATCAAATATTTTATCACATTGGTGCCTACGTTACAAATAACTCTACTGAGTTTTCATATTAAATGTGTTTTTAAACAAATTAAAGAGAACATTTGTGGTTGGTATGAATTTAGACTCTGAATTCAGGTGTCATTGCTATGACTGAATGTGGAGATCAGTGTTCCAAAGAAGTTCATATTGTACTCATTGGTTACTTTTTAAATAAGAACTTTAGTGATAAGAAATGCATTATTAAGATTGTTTCTGTAAACTTAGGAGACAGACATAGAAATCTGATAGTAAAAACAGATGATAATAATGTCATGTAAGATATACTTTAAAGATCTATTCCACAATTTATGCTTGTATATAGGTTACGAACTCCACAATTTATGCTTGTATGTAGGTTACGAACTAGAAGGTAGTGATTTTTTTTGATAAGGCATGGATATCTTTTAAATTTACTTGCTTATTCCTTTGATCTGTTTTAAAATATATGAGTGATGATTATCTATTATAAAATAAATATATTATATAATTTTCTATAATTGAAAGTAGAGGCTTTCATTTTTCCAGGCTTTCCATTTTGATCTAATAATTTTCTTAAAAGTAACTATCAGAAGATGCTATTCTACATACAATATGTTGAGTTTATTTACAGCACAGTTCACAGAACAGCTTAACATGTTTTGTTCATGTAGATCTAACATTAACTGGAAGGGGTGTGTGTGTGTATGTGTGTGTAAAAGCAAATATGTAATATAGATTTTGTTTGAAGTGCACTATTTCTTATGCATTGATTATACTGCTGATTGGCCAAAATATGAATGAATATTCAAAAAGATTAAAGATCATAGACAATAATTTTCCTCATATGGTCTATAAACAAATCTCATCCAAGGTTATTGCTATTCAGAACGATTTGCTTTGGCAAAACAAATACGCATAAAGCATTCTGTCCTCAATACAACAAGTATTTACCTAAAATTACTGATGTATAGCATCCACATGCAGAAACAATTTAATTTAATCAATGCTCTTGACACATGGTTTAGGATCTTGTCCTTAATATGATTTTTTTTCCTAACTGAAATTACCTACCGGAAAAGAAATCACAAACATTTTATTTTTACTTCTTATATTCTTTTATTAGTGTGTTAGTCAATTAGGATTTTTTGAAAAGGAGGAGAAGTACAATTAGGCATTAAGGAAAAGCAATATAGAAAGGTAAATAATGAGCCATGTATAATGAATATTAGCAATTTTATCACAGAAATACTTTAGCCACTTTGTTTTATTATTCACAGAAAAGCAAGTCTTCATGCTGTAGAAACACAACACACAGAGTCGTATATAAAGATTTAGGGCTCATTTACAAATATGAATCTCTGTCTCTCTCTTTTTGCATAATAGCTAATTTATCACAATGTAATCCACACCTTAATTCCCATCTGTCTACTAAGCTGTTACTGACTCATGAAAATGACTGAAACTGACAACACCTTGGGCTCTATCTAAGAGACGGGATCACCACTCAGAGAATCTGGCTGTGCTCGTGGTCATCTTGGCTTCAAGATGACCTTAGGCCTGCTGGAGGTCCTGGGTCACTGTCTGTTGCGACTTCCTCCCTGATAAGGAAACATGACCTAAGGACTGTGATGCTTTACGTTGGGGCCACTGGCCATTTGCCACAAGCAGGGACTCCCCAGTTGGGCTCGCACTTGGTGTATGCATGTGTGTGTGTGTAATTATTCTCCTAATGATGTTTGTTAGAGAAGGTACAGCCTTGTTGTATAGATGGAAGGTGGTGAAAAAGGCACAAATTGGCAATTCAGGGCTGATTTTCTCAGACAGAATCGTAGATGTGCCTGTCTAAATTTCAATGGTGAAAGTCTTGCTTTAATTGTGACTGTGGTTTCTTAGGAGGAGAAGTTTGGACAAGGTGCAGGGAGCGGGTGGTTTGTTTCTCTTGGGGCTGAGGCCAACAGGTAGAGGATGGAACAGCACTTAGTATAGAACATCTTGGTCTGTATTCAGGATGGCTTCTTTGCTCACGTGCCTTGCTGATTGTCTGGACGGAGTCAGCTGAAACCAGGGCTCAGTTGGGATGGTTGACCAGATACAAACATGTGACTTCACCATGGGGCTTGGATTTCTCAATGAATGAAGGCTGGGTGACTGCATGCCAAGAGAAAGCACCCCAAAAACATGTGGCCCAAGGAAGGTAAGATTTAAAACATTTTGTAAATCTATGGTAGTTTATCTCTATTGCTTATGCAAATGGATGACTCCTTAATAATAGTTTATTTATCGAAGCTTCTCCTTTCTGATTTCTTACATCTGCCTCTTGCTTTGCTGGATTTTATTAAGCAAATTTTACTATAAATAAAAACAGGGACTCACTATGGCCACAAAGCATCATTTCTGACCTACTCAACTGGTCCAGGCAGCCACAGTTCATTCCTGATTCAAGGGGAAGAAATTTAAACCCTCAACTTTTAAATAATTAATTTTTAATCGACAAAAATTATTTATGTTGTACAACATGATGTTTTGAAATATGTATCCATTGCAGAATGTCTAAATAAGCTGATTAACATATGCATCACCTCACATACTTTTTTTTTGTGGTGAGAACACTTCAAATCTACTGTTTTTAGTGATTTTCAAGTACTCTCTACATTGTTATTAACTATAGTCACCATGATGTACAAGAGATCTCTTGAAATTATCTTTTAATTTCTGGTGTGATGAATGTTAAAGAATTTGCAGCCTCTTTGTAAAACTGCTGCATATAGACACACTCACTGGATTGCCTGACAATGGTTTAATACCACAGCAAATAAAGGAGAATGTCAGCATTGCTGCAATATATATATGTGTGTATATATATATATATATATATATAGTATATATGTATATATACTATATATATACGTATATACGTATATATGTACGTATATATAGTATATATGTATATATGTATATATATGTATATAAAATATATGTATATATGTACGTATATATATAGTATATACATATATATGTATATATGTATATATATACATACATATATATATTTTTTTCAGACTTCACAGAACTGCTCATGAACTTCAAGATTTCAGCAGAGAGAACTGTGCAGGTATGACTGACTGCCAGATTAAAGGTCTGAGTGATCACTCTAGGATAGTCCACATAAGATTTGCTGTTATCTAGTCCCTCAGAATGCCGAGTATTTTGGAGATTCTGCCTAAGAAGGCAGATGACAAAGACTGTGAACTGTGAAATGTTTGTTTTCAAGAGGAAAGAAAATGAGAACTTTCACTGGCTCACTCAGTACAAATGGCCATTGTTAGCACTGAGGATACATAGTTTACAAAAATACATCTGTGGACATCATCTCCAAAGATTGTACTTTTTTTTGAAATATGTGTATCTCTAGGACGACATGGCGATAAATAAGAGGCTTAAGGTTCTAAGCTTTCAGAATGAATGTGTTACATTTGTATCGCAATACCCTGATGTAGATTTCTAGATGCTGAAAGTTTTTAGTTGTAGCTACTGGTGAATAGGGTATTCCGTACTTTAGCTGTGTTTCTGGAGCTGACTTAATATTTAAATTGGGTTTCCATACAGCACTGTTTTTATTTTATTTCTTCTGCAAGAAAATCAATTGTGAAACTAATGGAAAGCTGTAAGTTTTTACTTCCAAGCTGAAATGACATCAACACTATGATGACTCATCTGTAGTAAACTATTTTTTCTGACATATTTAAATTCTGCAGACATTTTCCATGAAAATACATTTTTCTTAAGGAAGATACTATTTGGGGTAAAAAGAACCATTACAATTTCTCTGAGTTTTTATATAAGAATTAAAGTCAAAACCACTTTCACATATAGGATATGTTACCTTTTTTGCAAGTGAAATATAAAGATTACTTAGAATAACATGGCTACTACTGGTTATAGAATAATATATTGAACTTTGAGTTCTGTATCTGTTTCTGTAAACACACACTCATTCCTATATATATATATATCTGTAAAAACACAAACACACATATAAAAATATACGTGTGTACATACATCTTTATATCTATCTATATCTATATAGAGATAGGTAGATAGATATAAAGTCACAGGATGAGATAGGAGGTCAGCACAAGATACAGGTTATAAAGACCTTGCTGATAAAACAGGTTGCAGTAAAGAAGCCAGCCAAATCCCACCAAAACCAAGATGGCCAGGAGAGTGACCTCTGATTCCAGAGTTTTGTGTGGCTGGAATAATGATTAGCTTTTTATTTCACTCTGGAGATCAATTGAGTGTGCCATGGCTTCAGTCCACTTCAGGGCAAACTTCCTCAGCCTTCAGACTAGGTTGTAGATGATGAGATACCATCTTGGCACAGGGGATATAGCACCAGGTCTCTCCCAGATGACCGATGTCCCTCTTGGCTTTTTGTTGTTTCCAGATCACCTTGCTTTGTGGTTTCTTGGGCTTCCAATATTGTAATCTTAGCTTTTCGGGGAAATGGAAACCTCCAGTGAGATTTTTGAAGGCTTATTTTGGAGTCTTCCCTGGCAAATCAGTGTAAGACTCTCTTACCTATAGAGGGCGCTGTGTCATGAATCCACTGTGGCCTGGAGTGTCCAATTTTATAGCTTTTAGATTTGTTGTTATTAAAGGGGCTATAGGGAAAGTAGGGGAGAAAATTACATTGCTTTTCTTTCCTTTTTCTTTAGAATGTTTCTCAATCTTGGGTGTTATATTTATGGCAGCAATAAGGGGGGGAGTATAAATTTTAATTCATATGTAAATATTAAACCGCAAGGCTTCTTTTTAAGAACTTCAATAGCTTTTGGAGTACAAGTGGTTTCTGCTTACCTGGATAAATTGTATAGTGGTGAATCTGAGATTTTAATGCACTCTTCACTGGAGTAGTGTATTTTGTACTTACTTAGTATGTAGTTTTTTTTGTTTTCGAGACATAGTCTCACTCTGTCGCCCAGGCTGGAGTTCAGTGGCACAATTTCAGCTCTGCCCCGGGTTCAAACGATTCTTGTATCTCAGCCTCCCAAGTAGCTGGGACTACAGGCACATGCCACCACACCTGACTACTTTTTATAATTTTAGTAGAGATGGGGTTTTGCCATGTTGGACAGGCTGGTCTCAAACTCCTGACCTCAGGTGATCTGCCTGCCTTGGCCTTCCAAAGTGCTGAGATTACAGGCCTGAGCCACCATACCCGACCCCCAATATGTAGTTTTTTATCCCTCCCTCTCTCTCATCTTTCCCCCTTGAGTCCTTAATGTCCATTATATCTGTATACCTTTGCATACCTATAGCTTAGCTCCCAATTATAAGTGAGAATATATTGTATTTGGTTTTCCATTCCTGAGTTACTTCACTTAGAGCAATATCCTCCAGCTCCATCCAAGTTGCTGCAAAATACATTATTTCATTTTTTATGGCTGAATAGTATTCCATGGTGCACAGATCCCACATTTTCTTTATCTACACGTCAGTTGATGGGCACTTAGGTTGGTTCCACATCTTTGCAATTGTGAATTGTGCTGCGATAAACATAAAAACTTCAATGCTTCTTTTTATAATTTTATTTTTCTAACACCAGCAAACAAATAGGACATGAAGTTCCATTGATTTAGTCTCAATGGCACTGTAATAAATATAGTCTGAGGGACGTCACTAAGACTATACCTCAAAGAATTCACGGCTCAAAAAAATGTTTCCTGGTATGAATTACTCTTTTAAATTACATAGCAAGGTCTATTTCTAATCTTTAATAAGATGTTTGTGTATGTGTTCCCTTTGACCATTTAATATTTGCCTGAAATTTGTCCTCTAGAAAAGTCCACAATAAAATATCATGATTATGTTATTCTTTGAGTTTTTTGTTTCTTTAGAGTGAACAATATTTTCCTGTTGTCTTTACACCCAAGAGAGCTAAAGATGCAAAATTTTGAGATGCGTGCAAAATGCAAAAACTTTGGGTGCTGGTTGCAAAAATGTTTGGTTCTCACTCTATTCCTTGGATTTTGTTGTATTCACTTTTAGGCGGCAATGGATATCACCAAAGAACAAAACTGAAGCCAGTCTAAAAACACTAATGTATAAAAATCAGCCTAACTTTTTGCCAAGGATACTTATACCCTAGTTTATTTTTTTCTTTAATTATAGCTGATTAAGTATTCATGACACAACTTGAGTCTTTTCAGAGATGGATTTCAGCTGTTATGTTATTTTGGACACATTTGTCTGAATTTCATCGGTAATGTTTGATTGGTGGCATGGTTCTGTTTTCTGGACACTAATCATTTTTTATGCCTTTAAATTGTATTGCACTTATTTTTGCTACATCTATGCTTCTTGTTGTTCTTCATACTTTCCCTACAGATTTTATTCTTTCTATCTGTTCTTTACCATCCTCATTTCTATGATTGATTGATTGGTGTTCTTTCTTCTTCACTAGGTTTTGTTAGCTTATGATCTACATTCTGCCGTTTTCTCATCAGTGTTTTTCTTAGTTATTGTATTTTGATGTGATTTTCTTCTTTTATAGAAGTCGACTGCTTTTGTGAACCTTTTAGACTGCTTTAAAAAGTCATGTATTCAATTTATTGTTTTTAAGAAACTTTAGCTCTTTTTCTGTATAAATCGAGATCCTTTTCGTAAAGAAGACGAGGAGTTACACCTGTACACTTTCTTTAGACTTTAGGATATTAAGTCCTCTTTGTTGTTTATAATTTCTCTCCTGCCTCTTTTCCTTGTGGTTTATTACTACTATAATTACTCTAAGATTCCTGGAATTATCCAATATGGTCAGAGTTCACAAACCCCTTGATATGGCTTGGCCTGTTTCCCACCCAAATCTCATCTTGAACTGTGGCTCCCATAATCCCCACATGTCATGGGAGGGACCCTGTGGGAGGTAATTGAATCACGGGGTGGTTACCTCCATGCTGTTCTCATGATAGTGAGTGCTCACCAGATCTGATGGTTTTATAAGGGACTTTTTCTGCACTTTTCCTTGCTGCCACCACGTGAGGAAGGGTGTGTTTGCTTCTTCTTCTGTTTCCTGACATGCTGAACTATTAGTCAATTAAACCTCTTCCCTTTATAAATTACCCAGTCTTGGGTATGTCTTTATTAGCAGCATGAGAACAAACTAATAGATCCCTCATTATGAAATTGATGGAAGTTATGATTCAAAGGCCAAAATTTAACTGGATATTTGGACAATTTTCTGGTCATCTTTGTGGTCAATATTAGTTCAGTGTGAATTAGGGGTAGAATAGTTCATAGTAAACGAGATCATTTGCAGGATTGCTTTAGCTTCCACTTAACTGATAGAATTTCACTTAAAAAAAAATTTTATAGAGAGACCTGGCTTGCTCTGTCACCCAGGCTGAAGTGCAGTGGTATGATCATAGCTCACTGCAGTCTTGAAATGCTGGGCACAAGTGATCCTCCCGCCTCAGCCTCCTGAGTGCCTGAGACTACAGCTGTACCACCATACTCAGACAATTTTTCATTTTTTATGGAGACTGGGTCTCACTGTGTTGCCCAGGCTGATCTTGAATGCCTGGCCTTAAGGGATCCTCCCGTCTTGGCATCTCAAAGTAAGTGCTGGGATGACAGGTGTGAGCCACCACACCTACCTGAATTTCACTTTTATGGGAACTATCTGGGTACATTTTCGCTCCCAATACTCCAAAGTTTGGTGTGGTTTACCAACTCAGGTGCAATCATAGTGTGAAGTTCCTCTATTTCATTTTCCTGATTCACAATTGTAATTATAATGCACGGTTTTATCCCAGGTAAAAGGCACAGCTTATTAATATCATCCAATGTTAAATAAAATAGGAGTGCTTCTACCAGACAAAGTCTTCTTCCAAGTGGGAAGGCCCAAGTGAGAAATTTGACACGTTCAGGGTTTTTTCCCTCAAGGATCGTAATCAAGTGCTGGAAAAAAATATATCATTTGATTACAATACTGATACATTTTTATGCATGATGCATGAAAGGACACTAACTCAGAGAAAAAGTGTAAGGGGATATTTGTGAAAGAGATTCCATCTGACCCGACTCCATGAGGATGACAAGGCATTAACCAGGGAAGTGGATTGATGCTTTATGGCAGAGAGGGAGCGATGTGTTCCTTGGCATGAGAATTTGAGACAGCAGATCTCATTAGCATAGCTGGTGATAACTCGGGGGACCCAGTGTGAGCCAGGGCATGCCATAAGCGAACACACACAGTGAGCAGAGGCAAGACAGTCACCACAGCCATATGCCTTGCAAAGAGATTCACAATATATCTAGAATATTTTAGAGTGATTGAAAATGATAAGGCAAGAGGATGAATTGGAGCATAGACGAAGACAATTTGTGATTTTGCCAAGAGATGTTTCACTTGTGAGACAGGTGAAGAGGTGTGTTTTTAAGAGGGTTAAGGATTGAATGAGCCACAAGGAAGTTGAGACAGGAGATGCTTCAACTCAGAAAGATGAGCTGTTAAGGAAAAGAAGGAGAATGATCAAATGTAAGATTTATGCTAGAAAAAGGTGTATTGTTGGTAGCGCATCATTTTGTCTTTTTTAAATTGTGAAAGGCCTGAAAGTAGACATGATTTAAGGAAACAAATTTGAGGGAAAATTGGTGAAGTGAGGTCTCTGAGAATTCGGAAAGATGATAGAATCTACATGACAGAGATTAATTCTGAAATTAGAGATAAAGGTAATTTAAGAGTAGATACAATGTTAAAAACTAAAATAGAACTGAAAAATGGACTTGGCCATTAGAACTCAAATACTGATTTTGAACGAGTAGTAGAAGTGAAATGTTGACATCCTGCCCTATGTGCAAGGGTCAAACTGTCAGATTAAATTTGTAGAAAGAAGGTCGTTCTTTTCTAATTTGATCAACAGTCTGAAAGCAGTGGTGATGAGAGTTGACAGTTTTAAATCTTAGGATATAATTTATTCAGACATCATTCTATATTTTGAAATACATGAATGTTTGAGAAAATAAGAGTAAAAAATTAGAACCAAAACATTACAAGTGAATTGGGTTAAAGATTAGGTAGATAGATAAGAGAGAGAGAGAAAGAGAGAGAGAGAGAGAGAGAGATGTATAATGGATGGATGGAGAGATAGATAGGATGATAGACAGATGGTAGATAATAGATGATATATAATAGACATACGTAGGATGATAGAAAGATAATAGAAGATATATATTTATATTTATAGGTGATAGAGATAGATGATAGATAGATAATGGATAAATGATAGATGCATAGACAGATAATAGATGGATGAATAATAGATAGAGACATAAAACAAAAATGTTTTTAAAATCTGTAAAAATTGAAAAGACTGAAAGATCTACCATACTTTCTTGATTGGAAGAATCCAATTCAGAGATTGCCAATTAATACATCAATTATTGCTGGTTGGAACAGACTGAAAGTATGCACACATTTTTAAATTAATTTACCATATAACAAGTAATTCTTTTTCTTGATACTTACTCAAAAAAAAAGAAAACATAAAGGCACACAAATATTTATTCAAGTACCCCCAAATCAGCTTAAACTGAAAAGAAGGCAAATGCCCAACAAAATAGATTAATAGATTAAAAATGTAGTATATACCTGCAACCAGATTAGGACTTATCTGTAGAAAAGAACAGAGGCATGAAAGCCTCAAAACAATATATTGAGCCAAGGAAGATACACACAGGTATATTTTGTATGATTCCACATAGTTGACATTCTGGAAAGTGCTATCTAAATTATGTTGGCCGAAAACAGATCATTGGTTGCCAGGGGCCCCAGGAATGGATGAGGTTTGACTGGAAAAGGGAGAGAAGGAATGTTTTGAAACTATAGAAATGTTCTGCATATTTATTGCAGTAAGTATGTGGTTATGCTAATGTATACATCTTTCCACAGTCATTAAATGATACATTTTAAATGGTTGCAGTCCACCGTATGTATTATGCCTCAGTAAATTAGATGAAAAACATGAATGCCCTAAACATTTTATTATATGGATGCAATAAACAGACTAAATAAAAATAAAAATCCAACAACATACTATTTACAAGAGATGTGTATTAATGATGAGAATCCATTAGGTTCTAAGTAAGTTGACTGGCAAGATACACTATGTAAACACTAGTAATAAGAAATCTGAGGTAGCTATATTAAAATCTGACAAGATAGACTTCAAAAAACAAAATAGGGAATCCCAAACATAAAATAGGATATTCCCTAATGAGAAAGGAGCCAATGCATGAAGAAAGCATGCAAATATGAAACATGTATGAACACAATAATAGTGATTCAAAATACATAGAGCACAATTCTAACAGGGCTAGAGTTGAAAACAGGCAAATCCAAAATTACAGGATCAGATTGTAGTCCGCCTTTCTCAGTAATTGATATAACAAATATAACGTCAGTACAGGTAGAGATGTCTCAAGTAATCTTATCAAAAAACTTGCAATAGTTGACATCTATAGAACGTTCGTCCCAAATTGTAGAATGCATCTTATTATCAAGGGCACATGAAGCATCCACAAAGATAGATTATATTCTGGGCCACAAAATAAATGATGATACATTTTAAAAGTTCAAAACTTTAGCAAGCGTATTGGTTCACCAATTAAGTTAAACACCAAGAAAAATAAGTATATAGAAAATTTTTGAATATTTGACAATTTAAGGAAAATATTCTGAATAGCTCAAGGGTCATAGACAAAAGTGCAAGAAGCTTTCAACATTCAACCTATTAAAATGTGTGGTATACAGCTAAAGCAGTACCCTGAGGGATATTTACAGCATTACAGGCTTTTTGATTCTTTTAAAGATTTAAAGTCAAGGTTCTTTCTTTTTTAGAAGCCAGCGAAAGAAAGCAAATTAAGCCCAACATTAAATCCAGGAAGCAAATAATAAATATATGAACAGAAGTCACTGAAAGAAATCAATGGAGAATATATATATATATATATATATATATATATATATATATATATATATGTTTTCAGAGTAATTTCTAAATTGCATTATATTTTCCTTTGAGGAAAGCCTAAGACCCAGAAAGTTAATTTGTAATTTTAGCAGAAATAAAGATATAAAAAATTATGGAAAAAGACAAGAGCTTCAGAGTGAAGAGGCAAGATGAAGATTTAGAAGATAAGATGGAAGAAGAGATGGAGACATGACCTTTCTCAGCAACCCACATCATTGGTAATATTCCTGAAAAATCTACAGGAGGAGACTTTTTTGTATAAATTTACGCGGTACAAGTGCAATTTTGTTACATGCTCAGATTACACAGTGGTCAAGTCAGGGCTTTAGCTTGCCCACTGCTGGAATAACATACATTGTAGCCATTAACTAATTTCACATCATCCTCTCTCTTCCGAACCTCTCAGCCTTCCTAGTCTCCAATGTCTATCATTCCAGTGTCTCTGTCCATGTGTACACATTATTTAGCTCCCACTGATATCTGAGAACATATGATATTTGACTTTCTGTTTCCGCATTGTTTCACTTAACATAATGACCTGCAGTTCTATGTTGCTGCAAAAGACATGATTTCATTATTTTTTATGGCTGAATAGTATTTCATTTTGTATATATACATTTTCTTTATCCAATCATCTATTGATGGACACAGGTTGTATTCTGTATCCTTGCTATTGTGAATAGTGCTGTGATGAACATACAGCTGCAGGTATCTTTCTGATAAGTTGATCTGTTTTCTTTTAGAAGTCTCTGAATAGACCAATAACAGGCTCTGAAATTGTGGCAATAATCAATAGCTTACCAACCAAAACGAGTCCAGGACCTGATGGATTCACAGCCAAATTCTACCAGAGGTACAAGGAGGAACTGGTACCATTCCTTCTGAAACTATTCCAATTGACAGAAAAAGAGGGAATCCTCCCTAACACATTTTATGAGGCCAGCATCATCCTGATACCAAAGCCTGGCAGAGACACAACCAAAAAAGAGAATTTCAGACTGATATCCTTGATGAACATTGATGCAAAAATCCTCAATAAAATACTGGCAAACTGAATCCAGCAGCACATCAAAAAGCTTATCCACCATGATCAAGTGGGCTTCATCCCTGAGATGCAAGGCTGGTTCAACATATGCAAATCAATAAAATGTAATCCAGCATATAAACAGAACCAAAGACAAAAACCACATGATTATCTCAATAGATGCAGAAAAGGCCTTTGACAAAATTCAACAACCTTTCATGCTAAAAACTCTCAATAAATTGGGTATTGATGGGATGTATCTCAAAATAATAAGAGCCATCTATGACAAACCCACAGCCAACATCATACTGAATGGGCAAAAACTGGAAGCATTCCCTTTGAAAACTGGCACAAGACAGGGATGCCCTCTCTCACCACTCCTATTCAACATAGTGCTGGAAGTTCTGGCCAGGGCAATCAGGCAGGAGAAGGAAATAAAGGGGATTCAATTAGGAAAAGAGGAAGTCAAATTGTCCCTGTTTGCAGATGATATGATTGTATACCTAGAAAACCCCATTGTCTCAGCCCCAAATCTCCTTAAGCTGATAAGCAACTTCAGCAAAGTCTCAGGATACAAAATCAATGTACAAAAATCACAAGCATTCTTGTACACCAATCACAGACAAACAGAGAGCCAAATCATGAGTGAACTCCCATTCACAATTGCTTCAAAGAGAATCAAATACCTAGGAATCTAACTTACAAGGGACGTGAAAGACCTCTTCAAGGAGAACTACAAACCACTGCTCAATGAAATAAAAGAGGATACAAACAAATGGAAGAACATTCCATGCTCATGGGTTGGAAGAATCAATATCGTGAAAATGGCCATACTGCCCAAGGTAATTTATAGATTCAATGCCATCCTCATCAAGCTACCAATGACTTTCTTCACAGAACTGGAAAAAACCACTTTAAAGTTCATATGGAACCAAAAAAGAGCCCGCATCGCCAAGTCAATCCTAAGCCAAAAGAACAAAGCTGGAGGCATCACGCTACCTGACTTCAAACTATACTACAAGGCTACAGTAACCAAAACAGCATGGTACTGGTACCACAACAGAGACATAGATCAATGGATCAGAACAGAGCCCTCAGAAATAATGCTGCATATCTACAACTATCTGATCTTTGACAAACCTGACAAAAACAAGCAATGGGAAAAGGATTCCCTATTTAATACATGGTGCTGGGACAACTGGCTAGCCATATGTAGAAAGCTGAAACTGGATCCCTTCCTTACACCTTATACAAAAATTAATTCAAGATGGATTAAAGACTTACATGTTAGACCTAAAACCATAAAAACCCTAGAAGAAAACCTAGGCACTACCATTCAGGACATAGGCATTGACAAGGACTTCATGTCTAAAACACCAAAAGCAATGGCAACAAAAGCCAAAATTGACAAATGGGATCTAATTAAACTAAAGAGCTTCTGCACAGCAAAAGAAACTACCATCAGAGTGAACAGGCAACCTACAGAATGGGAGAAAATTTTCGCAACCTACTCATCTGACAAAGGGCTAATATCCAGAATCTACAATGAACGCAAACAAATTTACAAGAAAAAAACAAACAACCCCATCAAAAAGTGGGCAAAGGACATGAACAGACACTTCTCAAAAGAAGACATTTATGCAGCCAAAAAACACATGAAAAAATGCTCATCATCACTGGCCATCAGAGAAATGCAAATCAAAACCACAATGAGATACCATCTCACACCAGTTAGAATGGCCATCATTAAAAAGTCAGGAAACAACAGGTGCTGGAGAGGATGTGGAGAAATAGGAACACTTTTACACTGTTGGTGGGACTGTAAACTGGTTCAACCATTGTGGAAGTCAGTGTGGCGATTCCTCAGGGATCTAGAACTAGAAATACCATTTGACCCAGCCATTCCATTACTGGGTATATACCCAAAGGACTATAAATCATGCTGCTATAAAGACACATGCACACGTATGTTTATTGCGGCACTATTCACAATAGCAAAGACTTGGAACCAACCCAAATGTCCAACAACGATAGACTGGATTAAGAAAATGTGGCACATATACACCATGGAATACTATGCAGCCATAAAAAATGATGAGTTCATGTCCTTTGTAGGGACATGGATGAAACTGGAAATCATCATTCTCAATAAACTATCACAAGGACAAAAAACCAAACACCGCATGTTCTCACTCATAGGTGGGAATTGAACAATGAGAACTCATGGACACAGGAAGGGGAACATCACACTCCAGGGACTGGAGTAGGGGGAGGGGGGAGGGACAGCATTAGGAGATATACCTAATGCTGAATGACGAGTTAATGGGTGCAGCGCACCAACATGGCACATGGATACATATGTAACAAACTTGCACATTGTGCACATGTACCCTAAAACTTAAATAATAGTAATTTAAAAAAAAAACAGCTTGACTGTTATGCTTAGAAGGAAAAAAAAAAAGTGGACTTGCTGGATTGCATCGTGGGAGGGGACATCTTTTGTATCAAGACTTCCCTGTGCCATAACAGCTTGCTTGTCCGTGTGCACACTCAGACAACGGAAGCATGAAAACCTTTCAGAAATCATGAGGAGGGTGCAATGATTGCATGCAGTCATTCTGCAAATGCTGATTGGGCACTTTGATAGGCACTGGGCGTAAAGTGCGGAGAAAGCTTAGAAGCCCCCTCTCCTGTGGAGTTTTCCATTTGCATAGGAAAAGGTCAACAAACAGGTAAATAACAAAAAGTGTCCTATGTCAGGTGTCAACCAGAGGGCTGTGAAAAATAAAGTAGAGAGAACAGTGCTGAGAAAGAGATGGGTGCCATCCATGGAGGAAGCCTTAATTGAGGGAAGATTACTCCAGGCAGAGAAAAGAACAGCAACAAATGCCCCGGATAAATATATCTCTCTTTTGTATGGATGCCACAGGCTGAGTTGTGTGCTGCCAGTGGAAGGAATAGAATGGACAGTGGGAACAGATCCGGTTAGGGATGGTGGGAAGACCAAGTCAGGTGTGGCCTTATAGGATTCACATGGATTTTGGCACTTCCTGTGAGGGAGACAGAAGACAACGAAGAACCATGAGCCCATTTGTGCTTTAAAAAGATTTGCTGCTGTGCTTAGAAGGATTCGTGCGGCAACATAAAGAGAGGTCACCTAGGAAGGCATTGTGGTCATTCAAATGCTAGACCACCTGGGGTGAAACAAGGGGAACAGAGAGGCAGAGCTGATAGCAGTTAATGATGGATGAGGGTGGAGGGGAGGGACTGAGGAGTGGAGGGTGATGTTAGGCGTGAAGAATCTAATCAGATCCCCAGAGAAAGAAGATGATGGGCAGAGGGGAGAAGGAGCCCCTGGGAACACTTCTGAATTTCTAGTGATAATGAACATCGCAAAATGTGTGTATCTTCAGTGGTCATGGTGAATGGTGTGTTGGGAATATGTGTGCACAGCAAACAATTTAAAATAGGAATGCTTTGGAAACGATTGCACAGTCCTGAAAAGACAGATGTGATTGCTTTTACATTTTAGCCTGTGCCAAAACGTTGCATTAATACTTTATGCAGCACTCAGGGAAAATTACATTTAGTTTATTTTAAACAAAATATGAAGAGCCAAAGCTGAAATATTTATTTTAAAATTAACATGGGACTTTTTCTTCCTACTTTTTATAAAATAAATGAGCATTTTCAACCAACGGCTCTTTCCTGTGAAACTACCGTATTAGCTATTTACTCTCTCTCTCATTAAAACTGTGTTATAAATGAAAAGATAACATAGTATTTAAACTGGACTTGCAATTTGGACTTATCTTTTCCATATTCATCTCTAGTCTACAAATGCTAAAATCTCAACTACACAAGGAAAATTGAACATAGTTTCTCCGTCTTGTATATTAAAATTTAAAATATGGATGAGTGGTTAAGTTCATTGAAATTTTGATGTAACGCCCTTCTTTTTCCCAGTCAGTACATGAAAATGCATTTAAAGTTAGACTTTTTAAAAGCAGATAAATAAAGTTAGGCCTTTGAATTCTGTCCCTTATAATCATCACTAAACATACCTGAAAGTGAAGCAAAAATGAATGGTGCATTGTTAAACTACTTGTTACAAGGGGTTGTTTACAGGAAATTTTTATACTTTCATGGAGTTTCACTAAAAATGTATATATTCTTGAACGTATACAGAGCATTCAAGAGTACTTATGGAATGAAGACAGTCATCAAAAATCCAGCTTTTAATAGAATGAAAAGGAAATAGCATACAAATGCCCATTTTTGACTTCTCAAGGAAAGAAGATTTGAAAACTATTTGAATTACAATGAGAAGTTATTATTTTTTTTTAAGTAAGAATAAGCCCAACAAACATTTGGTGTGTTTTTAAGAAATTCTGAAAAGGTGGAGGAAGATGTATTGAATGAAGTTTGGGGAGTGAACTCATTTGAATAAAACTTCTTGTCTCAGGAGTGAGATTTAAAATAGCTGGCTCTTACTGTGTTTTCTCTGATATTGGCAGTTGAGTGAGGTGAGACTTAAATATACGGTGAAACGCCGTCTCTACTAAACATGAAAAAGCAGCCGGGCATGGTGGTGCACACTTGTAGTCCCAGGTACTCAGGAAACTGAGGTGGGAGAATTGCTTGAAGCCGGGAGGCAGAGGTTGCAGTGAGCTGAGGTCGTGCCACTGCACTCCAGCCTGGGTGACAGGGTAAGACCCTGTCTCAAAAAAAAAAAAAAAAAAAAAATTGGTGGAAGCAACAGATCTGGTGGTATGATATTCTGCTTCTGACAGAAATTCTAGGATGTAATAACTTCCTAGTAGCTCCCTCCATTTTTACTGCATATCAGTAGAGTAAAAATAAAGCAGAAAGAGAAAAAATGGCCACAAAAAATACATGTCAGTTTCCTTGTGGCTCGATAGTTGTCATATACACAAGTAGACAAGATTTTCCTGAGTAGAACCTGAGGGGAGTGTAAACCAAAAATAATACTCCAAGCCCCTCCCCAACCAGCTGAATGGACCCTGCTCTCAGACAAAGGCATTCCACAGTAAATCTGAAACACTATTTCAGGCCATGAATTCAGGCAGAGCTGACCAGTATTTATATTAAAATAGAGACCTTAAGACAAAGAACAGACTCTGATGAGTCTCTGATAAGACTCTGACAAATCTCTGATAACACTCTGATAACTCTGATAAGAAACATTTACAATCCATTCTCTCTGAAGCCTGCTACCAGGAGGCTTCATCTGCACGATAAAACCATGGTCTCTACAGCCCCTTATTTTAACCCGGACACTCCCTTCTATTGATTCCAGGTCTTTAGAGAAACTCTTTCAACCAATTGCCAATCAGAAAATCTTTGAATCCACCTGTCACCTGGAAACTGCCCACCCTTCAAGTTGTCTTCCCCTTCTGGACCGAACCAACGTACCTCTTACTTGTATTGATTAATGTCTCATATCTCCTTAAAATGTATAAAACCAAGCTATGCCCTCACCACCTTGGGCCCATGTTCTCAGGATCTTCTGAGGCTGCATCATCGGCATATCCTTAACCTTGGCAAAATAAACTTCTAAATTGATTGAGACATGTCTCAGATACTTTTTGGTTTATAGTAGCTAAGAGGGGTAACCATAGAACTGAAGGGATTTTTAATCCATGACAAGGAGCTATATGCAAAATAGACGGAGATGAAAAAGGCAGGGAAATGGGGTTTCTAGCTTGGGAAGCTTAGGCTCTAACCTCCACCTCCAAATCATCTCGTCAATCCAATGATGCTAAGATGCACCTCTCTAAAATTGAAATTAAAATTCCTGTCAACTGAGTTTGCCATGAGTTATATGACTGAGTTTACTCTAAATAAACAAGAGTAGATGTTCTGTTCTTGATACCAAGATAGGAAATACATTTATTTCAGAAAAACATTTTAAAATGTGCATTTCTTCTACCCCTGAACATGTGGCTTGAAAAATTCTCCATTAAAGTGGATATTAGTGAAAAATGGCTAGTTGCTGTATCCTTCTCTCTTTTCTCTGTGTCTTTATGGAGAATCCTGTTGTATACCCAGCAACAATGCATCAAACTTAATAATACCTTTCTGACCCAACCTTCTAAACCAGGAAGCAGGCGTGAGCATTGTTGAGTGAGTTGCCAGGCGGGTTCTTTATATCTTTTTCCTAATGAGAATACTTTCATTATACAGGCATAATACATACAAGAGTTGTTTGGGGAAATACTTACAGGCGTGGAGTTCAATTCCAAATCTCCATTTCACCCCCCCACACTGTACTGCATACTCACCTTATGGTTCAGCCCAAAAAGAATGAGACAAAGAGCTAATGCTGTCTGAACAGAGAGCTTCGATTAAATAGTCTCCCAAGCCAAGAACAGAGCCCAGTATCCTCTTCTTAATAAATACCCTTGGTACATGTGAATAAAACCTCAAGATGTGTTATAGATTACCCCATCACCATTAAAAGTTATTATTAAAATTGAATCCCATTTCTCAAAATGTTATAAGAACTGCAGCAGTATTTACAGAGCCTATTGAATTATGCATAACTAAATTCTGTGCACTCAACACATTGTTTCTCAAAATGCAGAGCCCCCACGGGGACTTGGGGATGACCGGCAGCAACAAATTGCTTCATGCCTATCCTTTTCAAGTTTACTCAAAACATCTGAAATAAATATGTGAATAAAACTTCAGTACCTTAGAAGAATTTGTTTCAAAGAGTCTTTCATTTAAAGAGTTAACTTTCAAAGTTTATTTTTAAGAAAAGAAAGGAATGGCTCACACCTGTAATCCCAGTGCTTTGGGAGGCGTAGGCGGGTGGATCACCTGAGGTCAGAAGTTCGAGACCAGCCTGACCAACATGGTGAAACGCCGTCTCTACTAAAAATACAAAAACATTAGACAGACGTGGTGGTATATACGTGTAATCTCAGCTACTCGGAAGGCTGAGGCATGAGAATTGCTTGAACCTGGGAGGCGGAGATTACAATGAGCCGAGATCTTGCCACTTCACTCCAGCCTGGGTGACAGGGTTAAAAAAAAAAAAAAAAAAAGGGAACAAAAGAATAGAAAAAAAAAGAAAAAATCATCAGCAGGCTTCGTTTCTACAAGTTTCCTAAAACCAGAAATTCCTCTTTGAACATGGGATTTAAAGTGTGTCATATACCACTTAGTAACTAGTTGCTAGAATAGAATCTTTGCCTCCTACTAGAAGATTTGATTTCTGAAGAAGCTAAAGAGAAATAGAGAAATACTTTTTTAAAGATAAATATTTAGTAGACACAAAAAAACCCAGCCATTACCTTAACACTGAAAAAACAAGTTATTGTTGACCTGTTAACTGGATCACATCAATTTGACATTTCACCATTTAAGTATGTGGGTTTTTTCTTAGCCCAGAAAATTTATTTAAAAGAGATTTTTTTTTGTTTTGTTTTGAGACAGGATCTTGCTCTGTCACTCAGGCTGGTGTAAAGTGGTGCAATCATAGCTCACTGCAACCTCTGCTTCCCAGGCTCAAGGGATCCTCCCACCTCATCCTCCCTAGTAGCTGAGGCCACAGGTGTGCACCACCACACCCAGGTAATTTTTGTATTTTTTTTGTAGAGATGAGGTTTCACCATGTTGCCCAGGCTGGTGTTGGACTCCTCGGCTCAAGTGATCTGCCTGCCAAAGGAGACTTTTTAAAAAAGTCTTTAAAAGATTCTGACTCAGCCAAGAGACCTGCCTTCAAGCCTTTTCTTCCTTTCGTATCCTCTTTTCTGCAATTCAGAGATAATGTCTAGATCTCCATAAATCTCTGTGACAATTTTATGTGTCAACTTGACTGCACCACCAGGTGCCCAGATGCTTGGTTAAACATTGTTCTGGGTGTTTCTGTGAGGGGTGTCCTGAATGAGATGAGCATTTGAATGCATAGACTAAGTCAGGTCGATGGTTCTCTTCAATGTGGATGAACATCTTCTGACCTCGGAGGCCTGAATACAAAAAAAAAAAAAAAAAAAAAAAACGCTAAGAAAGAATTCTCTCTCTGTGCTGGACTGCATGCAGTCTGGAAACTAGTCTTCTGTCTTTTGATTGGGACTTAAAGTGGAACTTAAACTATCCGTTCTCCTGGGTCTGGACTTCTGAGCCTTCCTCATAGTGTGAATCAACTCCTTACAATAAATGTTGTTATATGACTATATATACACACATATATACATCTTATGTGTATAAATACATTTACTTATATAAAAATATATATACACCTATGCATATGTGTATATATATTTTTATGTATGTAACTATATATGCCTGTATATGTACATAGATATATATGTATGTATATTTATGAGTTTATATATATTTTTATATATGCATGTGTGTATATATATCTAAGATGTTTGTACATATATGTGTATATATATATATACATGAAACACCTGGGTACGACTGACACATAAAATTAATCACCACAAAGATTTATGGAGATCTAGACATTATCATCAATAAATATATGTATGTATATTTACATGTACACATATAATGGCATTTATTTATATGAATATGGGATATATATGCATATACATACAAGACCCTGTCAGAGTCTTGCTCTGTCACCAGGCTGGAGTGCAGTGGCACGATCTCTGCTCACTGCAACCTCCGCCTCCCAGATTCAAGCGATTCTCCTGCCTCAGCTCCCCCGTGTGTGGAATTATCCTGCTAATTTTTGTATTTTTGGTAGAGATGGAGTTTCGCCATGGTGGCCAGGCTGGTCTCGAACTCCTGACCTCAAGAGATCCACCCACCTCAGCCTCCCAAAGTGCTGGGATTACAGGCATTAGCCACTGTGCCTGGCCCAAAATTTAAGGATTTTTAAAGTTTGCAAAAATGGTCGTGTGGCTTGACAAATATGTATTTGCTATATTTTATTATTTCACGCTCTCCTGAATCAGGCATTCTGTTACGCTATTTATTTATTTCAGTTACTGCCCCCCTACTTAAACAAAACAAACTTCCTTCACCACATATTCCTTTCCAAAGACACCACATTTTTCTGTTATTTTCTTGCAAAATTATTCAAGACAGTTGTCTAGATTCACGTACTCCTCTTTGTTTGCAATAGTCCAGACCGGGAAATGCCTATCCACCAATATTTAATAGTATTTAAACCATGATGTATCCATATACTACTAGTCAGTGATACATGGGAATGAATAATGCAAACCACAACATAGCTAAGTATCAAAATTATTATGCTGAGCAAAAAAATCCAGGAAAGAGAACCACACATACACTCAGATTCCATTTTTGTAAAATCCCACAGAGTACCAATGTTATCTACAGTGTCAAAAAATGGAAGGGTCAGTTCCTGGGACAGGAAAGTGGGGGTAGCTGGAGTGAAAGGATACATTGGAAATGGAGGGACATGTTCAATGTGTTGAATGGGAAAAAGTCACACAGTTGACTACATGTGTCAAAGCTTATCATTAGTCCCCTTTGAATATGTAAACATTTTTGTATATTATTTATACTCCAATTCAGGTTTTAAAAATTTATCTTTCAGTTTAGTTATAGACTTGTACTCAATTACAGAGGTTCAGTTCAGTTTCCATCTTTATTTTATATTCTGAATCATTACACTTTCATCTGCTTTTTTATAATTACCACGATCTCCTCAGTGAGGGCTGGTGTATACTGATAGCAAATTGTCTGACTGGGTATTATTATGAGCAGGATTGTCCATGGTTTCTCTAATCTAGGTTGGTTACGAGATGGACAGTTGAAGAGGGTGGCTAGAAAGAACATGAAATCAGTATCAGAAACTAGAAGCAAGGCAGAACTCTCATAAATTGGATTGAGATTACAATCAAATCTTATATATGTGATTGTATATACATGGCAAAATTAAATTATAGATGTAGACTTGGATTTTTAAGTAGACTAGGAGGTAAGAATTTGCTCTTGTTGAAATGTTTTGTTAAATTTAAATATAAACTTTTCTGAGACACTTCTTGATAACTGTTTCATGGTATAGATGCCACATTTTAATGTTGTTAAACCACAAGAACATCTTTAGTTTTAGAAAGTAAGTTTAAGGTCGGGCACTGTGGCTCACGCCTGTAATCCCAGCACTTTGGGAGGGCAAGGCAGGTGGATCACCTGAGGTCAGGAGTTCAAGACCAGCCTGGCAAACATGGTGAAACGCTGTCTCTACTAAAAATACAAAAATTAGCCAGGCATGGTGGCAGGCACCTGTAATCCCAGCTACTTGGGAGGCTGAGGCAGGAGAATTGCTTGAACCCAGGAGGGAGAGGTTGCAGGGAGCCGAGATCGTGCCACTGCACTCTAGCCTGGGTGACAGAGCAACACTCCAAAAAAAAAAAAGAAAAAAAAAGAAAAAGAAAAAAAAAGAGAAAGAAAGAAAGAAAAAGTTTAAACATAGCTATTCAAATTAAAGATAAAGAAATAGTACAGGAGTTGGAAAAACACGTCTTGTACTGTATACTCTGTTTCAGAACTTCGGACATAAGAGAAAATTAATATTACTATTCTTGAAATAGCTCAAATGTGTTAGGCCTTTTTACTTACCATAAAGGTCAAATATCCATCCAAACTTAAGCTTCTCTTAAAACTCATCTCATTAGTAAAACAACAGAATGTCATGTAAAACTCATCACTGCCAACCCGGGTATTATAAGACTTATACTTAACCAAGGTTTATGATGAACAATTGGTCCATTACACATCATGCCAACAGACCAATACTATAAAAGATAGCACAAATTCAGACTCTTTTCAATGTCTGATCCACTCTCAGTTTCTCCGGGGGATGGAAGGCAAATACCAATGAGATAAAGAAGTTGCTGCTGTGTCTTGTACTTGTTCTGGTTTGCGCTTACCAGAAAACTCCATGTGAGCAAGACCCCTCACTGGTACCATGACTAAGTTGACCTGGGACATCTTGTGTGTGTGTGTGTGTGTGTGTGTGTGTGTGTGTGTGTGTGTGTGTGTCACTCTAGTTCACATGGATGTATCAAATTTTATATGCAAATCCATTTCTTTACATATTCATAAGACAATCTTTCTGTCTTTCAGCTCTTTAAATTTTTCCATGTTATTGGTTTCTAGGTTAAAAAAAATCTAGTGTACCAAAATGACAATTTTGAGATTCCATAGCATTGGATGACATCATTTTAGCTATTTCAAGAGGCGCTCAATTCTAAGCCTTATATGTGAATATGAATCACTGTTTCATGTTATATGATTCTACTTGGCAGTGAGTGGAGCTCTGCTTTGCTCAAGAAGAGTAGATGTATTTCTGTATTCCTGACATAAAGTAGAAATTATGGTTATGAAAATAGAAAAGAGATTGACTAAACTTTCTCATGGGATCTTTCCTCTGTAGGTTGCAGGGGATAAGTACATCATTTCCATGGTGACCAGTGATGTAGAGAAGATACAGGAAAACTGACCACTAACAAGTTATATCCATTGGATTGAATGCCATAATGGATGTGAAACACTCATCTTCACTTTTTACATGAAGTAAGCAAAATTTACCCCCACTTAAAGTAACAGAACTGTTGATTGTTGTTCTTTCATGTTCTTACTGGTGTCTGGTCTCAAATCTGTCTGGATTATGTTCAAGAATCTGTGTCTCTCAACTTTATTCATAGGATGGTGCTCTTGGTTTGTGGTATGGTCTTAGCATGAGCAGGGAAGCCCTGCGTAACACCACATAGTATTTTCTTAGAGGGCATAGGGGTTGAGCAGCTTTCTTGAAGTTTTATTATTAGAGAAATAGAGATGAAGGCAGCAAGAAGAGAATCGTGTCTCGGAACCCTGAAATTCATCCCAATGGCTGTCATATCCTCAGGGTCCATGTTTTATTCTTCAGAGATTTTATGTACATTGGAAACAGGTTTTACAAAGTTGCTTTTAAGTTTCACTTCGATGTGAATGGCTACATACAAAAGATTCTCCACCTGACGTTTTGTTGTCTGTTTTTTTTTTTAACTTTTATTTAGATTCACGGGTACATATGCAGATTTGTTACATAGGTAGACTTGTGTCACTGGCGTTTGTTGTACAGTTTATTTCATCACCCAGGTACTAGGCCTAGTATCCAATAGGTATTTTTTCCTGCTCCTCTCTCTCCTCCCACCCTCCACCCTCAAGCAGGTCCCAGTGTCAGTTGTTCCCTTCTTTGTGTCTGTATGTCCTCATCATTTAACTCCCACTTGCAAGTGAGAAGATGTGGCGTTTGGTTTTCTATTCCTGCGTTTGTTCACTTAGGATAATGGCTTCCAGCCCCATCCTTGTCTCTGCAAAGGGCATGATCTCATTCTTTTTTATGGCCACATAATATTTCATGGTATATCTGTACCACATTTTCTTTATCCAGTCTACCATTGATGGGCATTTAGGTTGATTCCATGTCTTTGTTACTGCAAATAGTGCTGTGATTAACATACGTGTGCATGTGTCTTTATGATAGAACAAATTATATTCCTTTGGATATATACCCTGTAATGGGATTGCTGATTTAATTATATAATATAATATAATATAAATTACACAGAGCTGTATCCATCAAAAGTATTTGAAGAGATATATAGCACAATATGATCCAATTGAATCCAGTAATATATATTTTTTTTGAGGCAGAGTCTCGCTCTGTCACCCAGGCTGGAGTGCAATGGCGCTTTCTCAGCTCACTGCAAGCTCTGCCTCCCGGGTTCACACCATTCTCCTGCCTCAGCCTCCCAAGTAGCTGGGACTACAGGCACCCGCCACCGCGCCTGGCTAATTTTTTTTGTATTTTTAGTAGAGACGGGGTTTCACCATGTTAGCCAGGACGGTCGCGATCTCCTGACCTCGTGACCGAATCCAGTAATATATTTAAATGCGAATTCTTCATGACAAAGTGATTTATTCCAGAGGATAAGGTTGTGCAAACATTTGAAAATTAATCATTTATATTGACCATATTATCAGAAATAAGGAAGAGATTCTAGTTATGGACTAAATTTTGTTCTCCCAAACTCCAAAATTTACATGTTCAAGTCCTGATTCCCCAGTATCTGAGGATGTGACTATAGTTGGAGATAAGGCCTTTAAAGAGGTGATGAAATTTAAATGAGGATAGTAGGGTGGGTCCTAATACAATATGATTACTGTCCCCAGAAGAAGAGGAAATCTGGATACACAGAGGCACCAGTGATACTCAGAGAAAAGTCCATGTGAAGACACAGCAGGGAGGTGGCCACATGCAAGACAAAGAGAGTGGTCTCAGAAGAAATCAACCCTGCCAACTACTAGTCTTGGACTTCTAGCCTCCAGGACTGTGAGAAAATAAATTTTTTTGTTGTTTAAGCCCCCCAGGCTGTGGTACTTTGTTATGGCAAGTTGACTTGACCAATTAATCGCCTGTAATTATCTCAATAAATAAAGAAGAAGCACTTGATAAAATTCAACGTTAATTTTTAAAATTCTAACAGAAAAAATCTACAGAACTTTATGTAGTTATCAAATAAGATCTTAAATCTAACATCCAAATTTAATGGTGAAAGGCTATGCTTTTGTTCATGAATCAGGAACAAAATAAAGATGTCTGTTTCTGTTACTTTTAGACAAAATTTTGCTAGAGCTATTAGCAGTACCAAAAAGGCGGAAAAGCGTTAAAAAATGAACATAGATTAGAAAGACCTAAAACTCCATCTATTTATACACAACATGATCATTTATAAAGAATATACCAAGTTATCTACAAAATAACAAGACAATGAGTTCAGCAAGTTTCCAAGGAACAAGTTAAATAAACTAAATGAAATTTATTTTTATGCTTGTGCTATAAATATTTGGAAAGGAAAATTAAAACAATGTGTAATGCTCAAAAGCAGCAGAAAATATGAGACACTTATGATGAATTTAGTAAAGCATCTAATATTCCTAGACTAAAAAAGAAATCATTGATAAAATTAATGAAATAAAGCATAAATTAGCACAGTAAATCACCAAGATTCGAGAGAAAATATAGATAACCTTAGATTTGGCAATGACCTTTGAGGTACAATACATAGCTCATTTCTTTCTATTCCTGAATATTATTTGTATCACAAGTTCAATTTATCGCTTTTTTCATATTTCATATTCACTTTTTTATCATCTATGAAAAAAGTGATACATCGAGCTTCATTAAAATTGAAAACTTATGCTGTCCAAAATATACTGTTAATAGAATGACAAAACAAGTCATAGGGAGAAATCATTTTTGAAACACATATCTGATAAAGACTTGTATCCAAAATTTACAAAAAACACTTAAAGTTCAAGGATAAGAAATGAAAACAACGACCCAACTAAAAAGTCAGCCAAAGGTCTGAACAGATATCTCACCGAAAAAGATATGCACAGGTTTGATAAACATACAAAAAGAGGCTCAACATCATATGCCTTTAAAGAATTAAAAATTAAAACAATGAGAGACCACTAGACACTTTTTTAGAGTGGCTAAAATCAAATACTGAAAACACTAAAGGATGACAAGGTCGTGGAACAACAGTAATTTTCATTCATTGCTGATGGGAATGCAAAATGGTACAGCCACTTTGGAAGGCAATTCGATGGTTTCTTACAGAACTAAACATATTAATCCAACAGTATCAATAATTACTTTAAGTTTAATCTTACCATAGGATCCAGCAATTGTGCACCTTGATGTTTACCTAAATGAGTTGAAAACTTGGATCCACACAAAAAATCTGCACTTGGATGTTTATAGCAGCTTCACTCAGAATTGATCAAACTTGGAAACAAACAAGATATCCTTAATTGGGTCAATAAATCGGCAAACAATGATGCATCAGAGGATGGAATACTATTCAGGAAAAGAAACAAATGAGCTATCAAGCTATGAAAAAACATGAAGGAACCATAAGTGCATATTTGTAAGAAAGGGAGTCTGAACGTCCACATACCACATGATTCCAAATATATGACATCTCAAAAAAGGCAAAACTACAGAGACGGTAAAAAGATCAGTGGCTATCAGCGGTTTGGAGGGGAGAGAAGAGGAATAAAAAGGTGTAGCTTACAGAGAAATTTTAGGACAGTGAAACTATTCTATCTGCCCTTGTATGGTAAATGGTACTAAACATTTTTCAACACCCCATAAAACTGTACAACACCAAATGTAACCCCTACTGTAAACTAAGTACTTTACTTTACAATAGTGTATCAGTGAAGGTTCATTAATTCTTTCTAATGCATGACACCAATATAGGATGTTAGTCATAATGACAGGATCAAATTCACACATAACAATATTAACTTTAAATGGAAATGGGCTAAATGCTCCAATTAAAAGGCACAGACTGGCAAATTGGATAAGGAGTCAAGACCCATCAGTGTGCTGTATTCAGGAAACCCATCTCACGTGCAGAGACACACAATGACTCAAAATAAAAGGATGGAGGAAGATCTACCAAGCAAATGGAAAACAAAAAAAGGCAGGGGTTGCAATCCTAGTCTCTGATAAAATAGACTTTAAACCAACAAAGATCAAAAGAGACAAAGAAGGCCATTACATAATGGTAAAGGGATCAATTCAACAAGAAGAGCTAACTATCCTAAATATATATGCACCCAACACAGGAGCACCCAGACTCATAAAGCAAGTCCTGAGTGACTTACAAAGAGACTTAAACTCCCACACAATAATAATGGGAGATTTTAACACCCCACTGTCAACATTAGACAGATCAACGAGACAGAAAGTTAAGAAGGATACCCAGGAATTGAACTCAGCTCTGCACCAAGTGGACCTAATAGACATCTACAGAACTCTCCACCCCAAATCAACAGAATATACATTTTTTTCAGCACCACACCACACCTATTCCAAAATTGACCACATAGTTGGAAGTAAAGCTCTCTTCAACAAATGTAAAAGAACAGAAATTACAACAAACTGTCTCTCAGACCACAGTGCAATCAAACTAGAACTCAGGATCAAGAAACTAACTCAAAACCGCTCAACTACATGGAAACTGAACAACCTGCTCCTGAATGACTACTGGGTACATAAGGAAATGAAGGCAGAAATAAAGATGTTCTTTGAAACCAACGAGAACAAAGACACAACATACCAGAATCTCTGGGACACATTCAAAGCAGTGTGTAGAGGGAAATTGATAGCACTAAATGCCCACAAGAGAAAGCAGGAAAGATCCAAAATTGACACCCTAACATCACAATTAAAAGAACTAGAAAAGCAAGAAAAAACACATTCAAAAGCTAGCAGAAGGCAAGAAATAACTAAAATCAGAGCAGAACTGAAGGAAATAGAGACACAAAAAACTCTTCAAAAAATTAGTGAATCCAGGAGCTGGTTTTTTGAAACGATCAACAAAATTGATAGACTGCTAGCAAGACTAATAAAGAAGAAAAGAGAGAAGAATCAAATAGATGCAATAAAAAATGATAAAGGGGATATCACCACCGATCCCACAGAAATACAATCTACCATCAGAGAATACTACAAACACCTCTACGCAAATAAACTAGAAAATCTAGAAGAAATGGATAAATTCCTCGACAAATACACCCTCCCAAGACTAAACCAGGAAGAAGTTGAATCTCTGAATAGACCAATAACAGGCTCTCAAATTGTGGCAATAATCAATAGCTTACCAACCAAAAAGAGTCCAGGACCTGATGGATTCACAGCCGAATTCTACCAGAGGTACGAGGAGGAACTGGTACCATTCCTTCTGAAACTATTCCAATCGATAGAAAAAGAGGGAATCCTCCCTAACACATTTTATGAGGCCAGCATCATCCTGATACCAAAGCCTGGCAGAGACACAACCCAAAAAGAGAATTTCAGACCGATATCCTTGATGAACATTGATGCAAAAATCCTCAATAAAATACTGGCAAACCGAATCCAGCAGCACATCAAAAAGCTTATCCACCATGATCAAGTGGGCTTCATCCCTGGGATGCAAGGCTGGTTCAACATATGTGAATCAATAAATGTAATCCAGCATATAAACAGAACCAAAGACAAAAACCACATGATTATCTCAATAGACGCAGAAAAGGCCTTTGACAAAATTCAACAACCCTTCATGCTAAAAACTCTCAATAAATTAGGTATTGATGAGACGTATCTCAAAATAATAAGAGCCATCTATGACAAACCCACAGTCAATATCATACTGAATGGGCAAAAACTGGAAGCATTCCCTTTGAAAACTGGCACAAGACAGGGATGCCCTCTCTCACCACTCCTATTCAACACAGTGCTGGAAGTTCTGGCCAGGGCAATCAGGCAGGAGAAGGAAATAAAGGGGATTCAATTAGGAAAAGAGGAAGTCAAATTGTCCCTGTTTGCAGATGACATGATTGTATACCTAGAAAACCCCATTATCTCAGCCCAAAATCTCCTTAAGCTGATAAGCAACTTCAGCAAAGTCTCAGGATACAAAATCAATGTACAAAAATCACAAGCATTCTTGTACACCAATCACAAACAGAGAGCCAAATCATGAGTGAACTCCCATTCACAATTGCTTCAAAGAGAATCAAATACCTAGGAATCCAACTTACAAGGGACGTGAAGGACCTCTTCAAGGAGAACTACAAACCACTGCTCAATGAAATAAAAGAGGACACAAACAAATGGAAGAACATTCCATGCTCATGGGTTGGAAGAATCAATATTGTGAAAATGGCCATACTGCCCAAGCTAATTTATAGATTCAATGCCATCCCCATCAAGCTACCAATGACTTTCTTCACAGAATTGGAAAAAACTACTTTAAAGTTCATATGGAACCAAAAAAGAGCCTGCATTGCCAAGTCAATCCTAAGCCAAAAGAACAAAGCTGGAGGCATCATGCTACCTGACTTCAAACTATACTACAAAGCTACAGTAACCAAAACAGCATGGTACTGGTACCACAACAGAGACATAGATCAATGGATCAGAACAGAGCCCTCAGAAATAATGCTGCATATCTACAACTATCTGATCTTTGACAAACCTGACAAAAACAAGCAATGGGAAAAGGATTCCCTATTTAATACATGGTGCTGGGACAACTGGCTAGCCATATGTAGAAAGCTGAAACTGGATCCCTTCCTTACACCTTATACAAAAATTAATTCAAGATGGATTAAAGACTTACATGTTAGACCTAAAACCATAAAAACCCTAGAAGAAAACCTAGGCATTACCATTCAGGACATAGGCATGGGCAAGGACTTTATGTCTAAAACACCAAAAGCAATGGCAACAAAAGCCAAAATTGACAAATGGGATCTAATTAAACTAAAGAGCTTCTGCACAGCAAAAGAAACTACCATCAGAGTGAACAGGCAGCCTACAGAATGGGAGAAAATTTTCGCAACCTACTCATCTGACAAAGGGCTAATATCCAGAATCTACAATGAGCTCAAACAAATTTACAAGAAAAAAACAAACAACCCCATCAAGAAGTGGGTGGAGGACATGAACAGACACTTCTCAAAAGAAGACATTTATGCAGCCAAAAAACACATGCAAAAATGCTCATCATCACTGTCCATCAGAGAAATGCAAATCAAAACCACAATGAGATACCATCTCACACCAGTTAGAATGGCCATCATTGAAAAGTCAGGAAACAACAGGTGCTGGAGAGGATGTGGAGAAATAGGAACACTTTTACACTGTTGGTGGGACTGTAAACTGGTTCAACCATTGTGGAAGTCAGTGTGGCGATTCCTCAGGGATCTAGAACTAGAAATACCATTTGACCCAGCCATCCCATTACTGGGTATATACCCAAAGGACTATAAATCATGCTTCTATAAAGACACATGCACACGTATGTTTATTGCGGCACTATTCACAATAGCAAAGACTTGGAAGCAACCCAAATGTCCAAAAACGATAGACTGGATTAAGAAAATGTGGCACATATACACCATGGAATACTATGCAGCCATAAAAAAGGATGAGTTCATGTCCTTTGTAGGGACATGGATGAAACTGGAAACCATCATTCTCAGTAAACTATGGCAAGGACAAAAAACCAAACACCGCATGTTCTCACTCATAGGTGGGAATTGAACAATGAGAACACATGGACACAGGAAGGGGAACATCACACTCCAGGGACTGTTGTGGGGTGGGGGGAGGGGGGAGGGATAGCATTAGAAGATATACCTAATGCTAAATGACGAATTAATGGGTGCAGCACACCAACATGGTACATGGATACATATGTAACAAACCTGCACATTATGCACGTGTACCCTAAAACTTAAAGTATAAAAAAAAAAATAATAAAATATTTAAAAAATTTTAAATAAATAAAATTTAAAACTCTGAAAAAAAAAAACGGTATGTTAGTAACTGGGAAATTGTCTTCAGAGGGAGAGGGTGTATGTGGTAGCTGTGTGTACTTTCTCCCCAATTCTTCTGTAAACCTAAAACTGCCGTAAAATGGTATTTTAAATAAAAAAAGTAAAACAACTACTGACCTTCAAAATTACATTCGTGAGTCTCTGAAACATTATGCTGAATGAAGTAAGCCAGACACGATGGGATATATGATACATGATCCATTCATCTAAAATTCTAAGAAATAAATCTAATCTAAAGGGACAAAATTAGACCAACGTTTGGTTGCTGCTGGATGACAGGAATAGTGACTATAATGGGAAATGGGCTAATATTTGGAGATATAGAAACTGTCTGTACCTTCCTCTGGTGGTGCTTGCATAGGTATATATATCTCACATTCGTATTTACCTTAAGTTCTTATAAATTAATAAAGGGGAAATTAAAATGCAAATGATGATCCATGAAATATTTAAAATGCTGAGAACTTTGGTATCCAATTTGCAGGCTATGGACAGAGTTTAATTAAATAATATTTAATCCATTCCCAATTAATTTTTTAAAAGTAACTTTTCATGAAAGATAATTAATTTTATGCATTTCCTTATCTTATTCTTGTTCCTCCCTCAAATTTAGTAGAATTACCTTAAAGGCATAACATTTTATAAGACTAAAGATATGACAAGAAATTCTGCTGAAGGTGATGGCAGAAGGATTTGTATCGGACTGTATTTTTCCTGGCAACACGAAGCAAAACTATACATACACGAAAACGCACATACACACACACACACAAAGATACACAAACTTATAATAACCATACACAGTTTTATATAACTATATGTAATATATCTAATATTATAATATGTAATATATTATATGTAAGTAAATAAGTTTATATAGTTTATATATAGAAATGTTTATTTATATATATGTTTATATGTAAATAAACTTTTTTTGAGACCAAGTTTCACTATTGTTGCCCAGAATGGAGTGCAATGGCACGATTATAAATAAAATTATTTTTATATAATATATAGACTATATAACTATATATATGTGTTCATATATATAAGTTTATATATTATTAACTTATTAAACTTATATAATTGAATTTATTAAAGTTAACTTATTAAACTTGTATAAACTTATTTTTACATAAACTTCTTTATAAACATAATATATAACTATATAAATATATAAGGTTATAGCTATGTAACTATAGTGGTATAGTTATATAAAGCTAATATACATAAACTATATATAGTTTTACTTATAGTTTTTTATATATACAGTTTAACATAACTATATATAGTTTATATAAAAATTACATAGAGATATATTTATTCATTTCTGAAGGTCACTAGAATGCAATGAAAGTCAAGTATAAATTTGAGGGGTCAACACCCTGTGTAAAGAGCAAAAACAGCAGATGAGACTCATATAACTGAGAGTCCTATGAGGGCACTTAATTTGCAAAGTACACAGAAAGAACATGTGAAGAAATAGCTGTTTGACAGGTTTGGGGAGTCAGATTTACATTCAATAGTGCCCAGGAATCTGTAAATCAAAGTTGGCTGTATACAATGGTAGAGATCACAGGGTGATGCGTCCCTAAATCTATATGAATTCCCTTCAAATCCTTGCCTAACAACTAATTTCAAATATTCAGTGTGAGACTCAAAGGATCCCCACAGAGAGCAATCAGTTTAGGCTAAAAGAGCTGAGGAGAGATTTTCTCAGCTTCTTGTTGCTGGGGAGACACGGGTTGAAGGTCAAATTCAGCTCAGTTAAAATAGCTGGGTCAAAATCCTGGGATTTTGCTAAAATCCTGCAAGGGCTGCATGCAAAGCAAAAAGACTGTGTTCTAGGAATAAGGGCTAAGTGAAAATAAAGAGAAACTTATTTTTTAAAAAGAATTTAACCAACTCTCTGCAGAATCAATGGAAGGTGATAGCAGTGTAATTTCCTGAAAGACCTCAACCTCTTCAGCGGAACACAGCAAATTCAAGAGTCTCTAGGCCTTACCTTTCAGAAGGAAAAACATGCTATAGAAAATAACTAAATCTGTAAAGAACAAGAAAAGTTAATATCACCTGGCCTAAAGGAAAGATACATGTTTGGCTCATGAAACAAAGACATAAAATATCTCTTCTAATTGTGTTGCAGTCTTTACATTAAAAGGTGTATAGAATCTGTGAAAAGAATGGGAATAACAAGAGAGAAATACTTTTATTAAATTAAAATGTCATTCTTTAATTAAAAAATATACTTTAAAAAGTATAATAAAAATGTGCACAAGATTGAGAAGAATGCAAAAATGTTAATTTTCACCACTTCTACAAATCATTGTGCTGGAGGCTCGAGACAGTACATTATGCAAAAAAAAAGGAAAAAAAAGTACATAGAATGAGAAAAAAAGTTATGTTTTTCTTTATTTACAGATTGTTACAGGAAAAATCCCAGGACTTCTACAAAAACAAATTCTAAACTAATAAATATGTTTAGCAAGGTTTCAGGATACAAATTCAATGTACAGAAATTAAATCTATTTTTATTTTCTAGTAGGAAACAATCCAACATTTAAAAAAGTCATTCAATACAGTATAAGGATTATTTTGCAAAATGTGTGACCAAAAAATGTGATATTCATGGCTTAAAATTTTATATATGAGGACTAAACTCTGATTTTTTTTTTATCTTGCCCTAATTCTTATCTAAGGGGTCTAGGGAGTCATGCCCTATAAACCAGAAATTCTCATCAGATGGGTTTTATTTGATCCTATATATCATGACTGACTTTTCAGTCTGACTCTGGCATAACATTATGAGACAAGGAAAAAATGTTTAACCCCAAAATATATTTCCTTACCATACCTTGAAATTCCCCAGCAAAGTCCCTTGTGGCAAAAACCCACATCCTAGAGAGAAGCCCCTTTCCCCTTTGTTTTCTTTCCTATTTTTCCAGATCCAGGAGATAATCAACTAAAAGCCAGGCATCCTTTTAAGTCCCATAAGAAACACTGTACAACCTGCTCTCTCTGAAGTCTGCAATCCGAGAGCTTCCTCTGCACAATCAAACTTGGTCTCCACCATCTTTTATCTTAACCTGAACATTTCCTTTCTATTGTTCCCAGGCTTTCAAATAAACTCAACCAATTGTCAACCAGAAAATGTTTAAATTTACCTATAGCCTGGAAGCCTCCCCTATGAGTTGTCCCACCTTTGTGAACCAAACCAATGTATTTCTTAAATGTATTTGATTGATGTTTCATGTCTTTGTAAAATATATAAAACCAAGCTATACCCCAACCACCTTGGACACATGTTCTCAGGACCTCCTGAGGGCTGTGTCACAGGCCATGGTCACTCATATTTGGCTAAGGATAAATCTCTTCAAATATTTTACAGAGTTTGACTCTTAACACACACACACACACAGACACACACACAAATATTTTTGAGAGATGAGAAACTAAGGAATGCCTGAATAAATGAAGTGATAGACTGTACTCATGAACTGGAAGATGCAGACTGCTAAGGTATTAATTATTCCCATTTGGGTTCATAGATTCATTGTCCTCTCAATCTATATCTGAGACAAATATTGTGCAAGAATTAAAAGGCCTATTCTATAATTTATTAAAATGCAAAGCCTTGCAATAGATAAAAAAGAATAAAAGGAGAACATCATGCACTATGACTTCAAGATATTGCCTGAATCTACTGATACCACAAAAAGTTTGATAGTGGCCAGAGAAGAGAACATAGATTGAAGGAAGAAAAGAGACACTCCAGAAATTGACTCACATATAGTTAAACTCTCTTTTTAACACAGTTGATCAAGGAATTCCATGGGAAAGAAAAACATCTTCGACACATGTTGATGAAATGTTTGAATATCCCTATGGTTAAAAAGAAACTTCAACTGCCAACTCAGATTACGCACAGAAATCAATTCAAAATGAATTATAGACTTAATCATGAAAGTTAAACAATGGCCTTTCTCAAAAAAATAAAACAGGAGAATGGGTAGCCAATGTCCTTCATGCCCTTGGGTAGGCAAACATTTTATAGGGAGAATATTGAAAGCACTAACCATAAAAGGCAAAAATGGTAAATTACACTTTTGCAAAATTAAGTACAATCATATGCCCTATAAAAACATTTTGGTCAATGATAGACCACATAGATGATGGAGTGGTGGTGGGGGGTCTCATAAGATTCTGACACTATGTTTTTACTGTACTTTTTCTATGTTTAGGTGTGTAAATACTTATTGTATTACAATTGCCTATAGTATTCAATACAGTAACCTTCTGTAAAGGTTTGTAGCCCAGGAGCACTAAGCTAGACCCTATACACTAGGTGTATAGTAGGCTATACTACCTAGGTTTGTGTAAGTGCACTCTATGATGTTCGTCCAATGACAGAATTGCCTAATGATGCATTTCTGAGAAGGCATTCTCATTGTTAAGTGATGCATCAGTGTATTCTGAAAAGGAGATAAGCAAGTGAATTATAGGCACATTAAAATGAACCCAATATTGTTGGGATCATGGACATCCACTATAAAACTAAAATGAGATAACATCAAGACACATTAGAATAGCTAAAATACAAAGATATTGGCAAGGATCTGTCTAAAATGGTACAAATACTTCAGAAAACGGTCAGCCTGTTTCTTAAAACGTTAAACATATATACAACTTCCACGATCCAACAATCCAACTGCCATGCTTTTATCCAAGAAAAACCAAAAGACATGTCTTCAAAAGGCCTTTTACAAGAATCTTCATAGCAGTTTTGTTCATAATAGTCCAAAACTACAAATATGCTTGGTATCTATGAATAAGTGAATGAATTGAGAAAATTATGACACAGTCATAGAAAGAAAATAACATAATAAATACAGCAATGTGACAAAATCTAAAATATATTAGGAAGAATGGAATAGGCAAGGAGTACATACTGTTGATTCTAGTTTTAAGCTGTAGGGTGGGAAGTGCTATAGAAATGTAATCAATGGCTTCTTCAGGAGAGGAGCCTAAAGGAATTTGTGGGGTGATAATATGTTCTGTATTCTTATGGGTTGTGCAATATATTGCATAAATATGGTAATATCAATTGATATATGCAGTTAAGATCTGTGCATTTTATGACATCTAAATTATTTGTCCATAAAGCATTCTGAAAAAAATGTAAAAGAGAAATATTCAAGTGATTACTACATCAAAGAAGAATTTGGTGCTGAATAAAATACAACAGAAGAAGAGGGAACTGAAGGAAAAAATGAAAGAGCTGTTGCAGGAGTTTTCATTCATCTGGACAAACATGAAAGGGAAAGCTGAGTTCTATCTTCAGACTATCATTAAGCATTATTGAGTTTTATTTCCAGTGAAGATGCTATCAGTGATTATGTCCAAAAATTCATGGTGTTACAACTTTAATACAAAATATAAGGAAGACACATATGTGTAAGAGGATCCAGAAAGGATAGTAGATTGAGTCTGTATGTTGGAATGATTAGAATATGTCTCCTTATTGGTATTATACAAATTATGCAGGTGATATTGAACATGATTTCAAGATTTTATGCATTATTTGTATTTAATTTTAAATATTTTACGATGAAAGATGATACAGGACAAAAATACAGAAAGGTATACTAAAAATCTTCTAAACTCAAAAGCAAAGAGAGAGAAATGGAAAGCATTCAGATCATCCAATCCTTGTTGACCCCATATGAAATAAAGAAAGCAAGTGACAAGTCATAGAATCAAAATAAACGGTAACTCATTGAGCTAAAAACTTTTGGAAAGTACAGAATCCAAGCAGAGAAAATAATCTCCAAACGGTGGCATGTTCTCAAAGCAAAGGTTCTTGTGTCAATGCTTTGGGTATATTCATCTGACACAGGCATTTTTCATCAAACAACCATTTTTGTCTCTTCCTGAGGGTAAGTAGTGTTCTTTAAGATAATTTACTGGCCAAGTTAAGTAAAATGCTTTCCTTTAAGATAAATTACTGGGTCCCAAACTAAATAAACCCAAAGATATTAAAGTATGCTGGAAGACAATGTTACCTGGTGGTTTATAAGACCTTTTTGCAAAGCTGGATCTGTAGACAGGGAGATGTTTTGCTTAACTTCTAAGATGTTCGGTTACTGAGCTCTGTCCACATTCTTTTTGTGCAAAATTGCTTAAATTCATAACGAAATTATGACTCCATGCCATGTGGCCTGAAGATGAGTCATGTTCAGATTATATGCATTACATTTCAGCAGTTTTCTGGTGATGGCGTGATGTGTTTTATTCTCTATACCCACTACTTCTGATTCCCAGACCTTGTAGAAGATGTGTGCATTACCACAATGGACTTCAACTTGGTTTTGAGAAAAAAAACTCCTTACTTTCATGATTCATCCTGCCCTTTGAGATCAGATGGCTTAGCTAAGCTCATCTGTCTTTTGCTTAAAATAAGTTTTATCCTAACCATATGACTAAAAAATCTTAACTATTTATCTATGTAAAACTCTACAAGTAGACATTTTCCACTTTTCAGAAAAAAACGTTAACTAATTTAAATTCATGGCTCTAACTATACGGTTAAAATTAAAATTGCAAAGGGGTAAGGGGGAGGAGGGAGAGGAGCAGAAAAGATCACTATTGAGTACTGGGCTTCATACCTAGGTGTTGAAATTATCTGTGTACCAAACCCCTGTGACACATCTTTACCTATATAAAAAACCTTCACATGTACCCCCAAACCTAAAAGTGAAAAAATAAAATAAATAAATAAAATAAAATTACTTAAGGGAAAAAAGTGACAAAAATTCTGTACATTTCAGTGAAAGCCTTCTTTTCATAATAGTCACACTGAGAGAGTATGTGTTTGATTTAGTGTTGCTGGTGTTGCTAAATCATTGCTGGATCTTTAAAAAATTGAATCTGGAATTCGTTAGTACATTTATATTTTTAGTCTGCACTCTTATTAGTTGTATGATTAAATTCCCATGGAAAAGATTGCAGTGTTACAGAATTGATTCCCTGCCCTCCCCAGTCCTACTCCTCTCTTCAGAATGAGTCATCGTCAACATTTCAGTGTCCGTCCTGACATTCTGCATATCATTCCCTCCTGCGTATCAATAAGCAATACATTTCGATCTAAAAAAAATGATTGGGATCATATTATATCTAAATTGTGACTTGCAGTTTTCCATGTCTGCTCATATAAATTTGTCAGATCTTCTGATTACCTAGTTTTCCATTGTATGAATGACATAATTTTCTTTTGGATTCATTTATGTATGTATGTATGTATGTATGTATGTATGTATGTATTTATACAGGGTCTTGCTATATCACCCCTGCTGGAATGCAGTGGTGAGAATCACAGCTCACTGCAACCTTGACCTCTTGGGCTCAAGCAATTCTCTCACTTCAGCCTCCTGAGTAGCTTGGGACCACATATGCATGCCACTACACACGACTAGTGTTTTATTTTTAATTTTCTGTCAAGGTGAGACTTTGCTGTGTAGCCTAGGCTGGTCTCAAACTCTTGGACTCAAGTGATCCTCTTGCCCTAGCCTCCCAAAGTGCTGAGATTAGAGGTGTGAGCCACCATGCCTGGCCAATGGTCACTCCTTGAGCTTCTAGTCTAAATAGTATGATGCCATAGACATAGCATGTTCATATGATGGTAGCATATGCAGGGAGCCCAGGCCCTTGCTATAACATAAGGCAGAAGAGAAGACAAAGCATTCGGGAAGAGAGACTGAATGTCAACTGATTTCTCTTCCAACTGATGGAAACTCTTTTTAATTCTTCATCCTATAAGAAATAGAAAGTAATACATTCCACCAAGCAATGATTGCATACCATGTAACTAAGCCTATGTTCATCTGTGTTCAGAAAAACGAAATATCAAATCTAGTAGAAAAGTTGTAATTACAGCTAGTACTTGTTTGAATTTGCCTAGTCCATGGCCATCCTGTAGATTTATCTTTTACACTGCAGGAAATATGAGATAAATGGGAATATGAGGATTACAACCTCTGAATCCTTCAGGTCTTTAAGAATGTCCTGTATTAGTCCATGCATGGTGGCTCATGCCTGTAATCCCGGCACTTTGGGAGGCCAAGATGGGAGAATAGCTTGAGTCCAGGAGTTTGAGGCCAGCCTGGGCAACATAGGGAAACTCCGTCTCTGTTCAAAAAAAAAAGGATACATTTTTTAAAAATGGCATGTATCTATAAAACTCTCCCAAAGATGTATTGGTGCATCTATTCACAAATTTGGCAGTGTATAGTAATGCTTTAGAAAAGATAGTGTTTCAGTCATCAAAAGTGAGCTTAAAACTTAGTTTGGTTGAAATTGTCTCAGACTCAGTACTCACTAGATAAACTGACTTATTACATACTGCCTTGTTATCAGCAGTATTCAAATTACTATGCAATGATATTGGATTCCATGGATAAGATATAATAATAAATATTTTCCAAAATGGTGCTGAAATAGACTGGATTTAAGAATGCTTACACAACTATTTAAGAGATATTCTGAGGGTTCTGTTTTGTTTTACTTTGAATCTAAAGACAACACAATTTTGTATCCTTTAACAAATCTCTCCCTATCTCCCGTCTTCTCTTCCTCTAGGAACCATCATGTCACTCCACTACTATAAGATCTTCTTTAGTGTCCACATACAAGTGACAAAATTGGCATTTATCTTTTTGTGCCTGGCTTATTTTACTTAACAGAATGTCCTCCAGGCTCATTCACGCTGCTACAAATGACAGAATTTTCTTCTTTTTTAATGGCTGAATAGTATTTCATGGTGTATGTACACCACATATTCTTTTTCCATTCAGCCATCAGTGGACACTTAGGTTGATTTTGTATCTTGACTATTGCGGATAGTGCTACAATAAACATGGGGTGCAATTACCCCTTTTATATATTGATTTTTTTTTTCTCCTTTGGGTATATACACACTAGTGGGATTGCTGGATTATAGGGTAGTTCATTTGCAGTTTTTGAGGAACTTCCATACTGTTCTCCATAGTGGCTGTACTAGCTTACATCCCCAAGAATAGTGTATAAGAGTTCGCTTTTCTCTGCAATGTCCTACTGTTATGTAAACTGTCATTATTAGTCAAAAGCGTATAATGGTTTTGAAGCAAGAGAGAGACCCTCTCATATTGTTTTATATTGTTTTATACTCAGAACCTGTTTTAAGAAGAAACAACAAAAAAGTAAAACCAAAGACAGGCAGCCCGGCGCCAGGCCCGAAACCAGGCCTGGGCCTGCCTGGCCTAAACCTAGTAGTTAAAAATCAACTCATAACTTAGAAACTGATGTTATTCATAGATTCCAGATGTTGTATGGAAGAACATGGTGAAACTCCCTGCCCTGTTCTGTTTCTCTCTGACCACCAGTGCATGCAGCCCCTGTCACGTACCGCCTGCTTGCTCAAATCAATCACGACCCTTTCATGTGAAATCTTCAGTGTTGTGAGCCCTTAAAAGGGACAGAAATTGTGTATTCAGAGAGCTCAGATTTTAAGGCAGTAGCTTGCCAATGATCCCAGCTGAATAAAGCCCTTCCTTCTACAACTCGGTGTCTGAGAGGTTTTGTCTGCGGCTCGTCCTGCTACAGTTTCACAGAATCTCTCTATACTGTTTTTGCAAAATCTGTCATCTATGTTGTTTCAATATGAATAAAACGTTTAAAATATTATAAACATTCAGAAAGCATAGTGATCAGTTTTTGCTTTTTACCTACATTTTCACTTGTTTCTTTTCTTTCACAGAAAGCTATGAAATAATATTGATTATGTGAATGAAATGGTAATCATGGTGTTGCCTGTCTTTTGTGGAATGTAATTAAACCTGCTGGCTTCCAAGGTAGTAAAGGAAATAAAAAAGTTTACTCCAAAATACACTTCATTGATATATGTCAAGATGACTAGTCAGAAGTGCTGGAAACACAAGAATAGCAGAAAAGCTGTTTCTTGTGGAGGAGATTTGCATCTGTGGAGAAAGTGTGCATTGAGGCAGCCCGCTTTCTTTGATGGACTCCCTTGTTGGGATTTAAGAAAGAGGAACTGAGAGACTGACATCTTTAAAGGTCTGAAAGAGACATTTACCATCTATTCTCTCCAAGGGCTGCTACCTGGGAGGTTTCATCTGCGTAACAAGACCACCTTTGCTGGCCAGGCCTCCTCCTTTTTAGAAAACCGGACTTGGAGTCAAACAAAAAGTAAATAAATAAACAGAGGCGGGGTCAACAAGATAGTTGAACATATTCAGGTTGTTCAAACATTGTCTCCAGTGAGGTCTTCAAAGCCCCATACTCTTTGGCATTTTCCATTCCCTCCCCCTCTTTTTTTTTTTTGAGACAGGGTTTTACTCCTATTGCCCAGGCTGGGGTACAATGGTGCGATCTCAGTTCACTGCACCCTCAAACTCCTGGGGCTCAGGCGATTCTCCTGCCTCAGCCTCCCAAGTAGCTGGGACTACAGGCATACACCACCATGCCCAGCTCCCATTCCCTTTTGATCTTGGGGCATAACCGGAAATTAGATACTGCTCCCAGCATCTTGGGAAGCTATTATGGACCAGTGGATTATCTGTTCTATCTGTTGCTAAGAAAGAAACACAAAGAACTTGGACTGAGGCAGACTCTCATTTGCCCTAGATGGGTCTTGTTATTTGCCTTAAGATCTTTGTCTGTAAAATAAGTGTGGGTGTAGGTTTTGTTTTATTTTTTTTTTAATGGTATGTACCCACCCTGCTGAAAAGCACTGAGCAATGAGCAGGAAAAGTGGGTGTCCCCTAAGAAATGCAGTCACTCCCAGTTCAGAAGCCCATTCTTCTGTGAGACACTAAGCAACAGATGCACAAAGTTAGAAACCTGCAAAGGTCACATGACTCACTCACACTTGTGCTGCCGGGTTCTAAGGTCAGTTTAATGTGTCTCGGATTCCAAATCATTTGGATGCCATAAGTCCACCCATACAGTCAGTGATTTGGCATCAACTGGAAGAGCTGTTAAACTTCTACAACAGGGTTTCTCAGCCTCATCATCATCGGCATTTGAAACCAATATTGAATTTTTAAATTTTAGATTCAGGGATTACATGTGCAGGTTTGTGGCAAGGGTTTATTGCACGTTGCTGAGGTTTGGGCTTCTATTGATCCTGTCACCCAAAAAGTGAACATAGTACCAAACAGGTAGTTTTTTTGTTTTTGTTTTGTTTTGTTTCAAATGACGCTCCCCTCCTTCTCTCCCCGCTTTTGGAATCCCTAGTGTCTATTGTTCCCATCTTTGTGTTCATGTGTGCTCAATGTTCAGCTCTCACTTATTAGTGAGAACACGTGGTATTGGATTTTCCATTTTCACATTAATTCACTTAGAATAATGGCTTCCAGCTGCATCCTTCTTGCTGCAAAGGACATGGTTTCATTCTTTTTTATTGAAGCGGATATGCCTTTGTGGTGGGGGCTGTGCTGGGCAATGTAGGATGTTTAGCAGCATCCATGGCCTCAACCAACAAGATGCTAGTAGGACCTACCCCATCTTTTTTATTGACAACAAAAAATGTTTCCAGACATTGTCAAATGTCTCCTGGTAGGGGGCAGGGGGCACAATAGGCCCCACTTGAGGACCACTGCTCTAATGCCCATCAAGTCAGTGGTCCACACTGTGCTGAATTCCTGATTGAATGAAGTACTAGAAAGCAAAGTACAAAACATAAAATCTTTCTTAATGGAAAAACAAAATTAAGGTCAAGTATTGATTCTGTGATACGAATGAGAGCATGGACCACACATGGCTGCGTCGGAGTTATGTCTCTGCCTTTCAGAGGATGCAGCCACTTCACTTTCCTTGCCTGTCTGTGAGTCTTAAGGCAGCTGTGGTTTGGGCTGAAGAATTTCCTTGCTGGGATTCCAGTAATGATGGATGGCTGATGCTCCCTTTCTTGTCTACCCATCTCAAAATACTCTCATAAGCAGTCATGACTCCATACTCACCCACTCTGACTGTAGACATTCATTATCTCTGCATTGCACTATTGCCTCCATAGTGGCTTTTGTGGACAACCTTTTCAATTTCTATCATTGATCCTGATCTGATTCTTGTGGTGTTACTCACCTAGTATGGTTTGTTGTTGGTTTGCTTGTTTGTTTTTGAGACAGGGCTTGCTCTGTTGTCCAGGCTGGAGTGCAATAGTATAATCTTAGCTCACTGTAGCCTCAAACTTCCTGGCCCAAGCCATCCCTATGCCTCAGCCTCCTGAGTAGTTGGGACCACAGGTGCTCACCACCACACCTGGTTAATTTTTAAAATGTTTTGTAGAAACAGAGTATCACTATGTTGCCCAGGCTGGTTTCAGATTCCTGGCCTCAAGCGTTCCTCCTGCCTTTCCCTCTCAAAGCGCTGGGATTACAGATTTGAGCCACCACACTTTGCCTCACACTAGTATCTTTTAAGCTGCTCACTTTCAAAAGAAAATAGAAAGAAAGCAAACAAACAAATAAAAGCCCCAAAATACCATTTGGATGCTGGTTGTGGAAATGGTAATTTTTAGACGTTTTTATACAGAACACTCCAGCATCGAGATCTTTCTGCTTTCAGATACATTATAGATGCTGCAAAAATGTACCTGGACACACCACAATAGATGTGTCTCAGTGCCTTCAAATGCTTTCTGTAGAAGACTTCTTCTCGTCTTCAGTACCCCAAAGGAATTTATTCTCTATTGTTTAAAACCCACTTAATGGAGTCACAGCCTCCACTACTATAACTACTCAAAAAGGCCTAATTAAATTTTATTTCCTCTCTTTCTTCATTCCATCCTTTTTAACTCTACTTTTAATTATATAATCTATTACCCTGAGTAATTTCAATCACAACATAAACACCAACAAATAATGTTTAACCAGCAACTACCACTAGTCAACATCCATAATCATATAAAGCACCTGCACCTATAGAATCCTCACGAATCAACCCTGACCCCTCACCCTCAAAAATCACTCAACTTCCCATGTTATTAAAATTAACTATGACTAGCAACCCATCATACTCAGCTGTTCACCAAATTAGCATCAACTCTATTACTAAACCCAATAATAAACTCCCTAAAACCTCAATACCTGATCCTCACGCCTCTGGGTACTCCTCAATAGCAATTGCCATAGTATAACCAAAAACAACCATCATCTCTCCCAAATAAATCAAAAAGACTATTAAGCCTATAAAAGCCCCACCATAATTGAACACAATAACACAACCTACAGGACCACTGATAATTAACCCTAACCACCCATAAATAGAAGAAGGTTTAGAAGAAAAACCTACAAATCTCATAACCAAAAGACTACTTAACAAGAATAAAGCATATGTCATTATTCCCACATGGGTTATAACCATGACTAATGATTGAAAGACTATCATTGTACCTCAACCACAAGAACACTAATGACTATAATCAGGAAAACAAGTACACTAATAAAAATTATTAATTACTCATCGATCTCCCCACTCCATCTAATATCTCTATATGATGAAACCTCAGCTCACTTCTTGGCACCTGCTTATTCCTTTAGATCGTCACAGGGCTATTCCTGGCCATACGCTACACACCAGACACCATAACTGCCTTCTCTTCAATCGCCCATATTAACTGAAATGTGAACTATGGCTGAATTATCCGCTATCTCCACACTAATGACGCTTCAACATTCTTCATCTGCCTCTTCCTACACTTTAGCCGAGGCTTATATTATGGCTCATTCATATACTTAGAAAACTGAAACATTGGCATTATTGTCCTGCTCACAACCATAGCAACAGCATTTATAGGCTATGTACTTCCACGAGGCCAAATATCATTCTGAGGCACTACAGCGATTACAAATCTACTATCAGCCATCCCATGGACAAGATCGGGGCTGACCTTGTCCAGTGAATCTGACGCAGATTTTCAGTTGTCAAAGCCACCCTCACACGATTCTTCACCTTTTATATCATCTCACCTTTTATCATTGTAGCCCTAGCAACTCTTCACCTACTATTCCTCCGTGAAGCAGGGTCTAATAACCCCTTAGGAATTTCATCGTACTCTGATAAAATTACCTTCCACCCTTACTAGACAATCAAAGATATCCTAGGTTTAATCTTCCTCTTCCTTCTTTTAACAATGCTAGTACTATTTTCACCTGATTTCCTGAGTAACCCAGATAATTACACCTTAGCCAACCCCCTAAACACCCCACCCCAAATTAAACCAGAGTAATACTTTTTATTTGCATATGGAATCTTACTATCTATCCCCAATAAACTAGGAGGTGTATTAGCCCTTCTATTATCTATTCTTATTCTGGCAGTCATTCCTGCACTTCACACATCCAAACAACAAAGCATAATATTCCGCCCACTAAGTCAATATATGTTCTGATTCTTAGTCACCAACCTGTTGGCCCTCATATGAATTGGAGGACAGCCAGTTGACCTTCATTATCACTGGACAGATAGAATCCATAATATATTTCTCTACTATTCTTGCCCTAATACCACTCACTTCCCTAATCGAAAATAAACTACTTAAATGAAACTGCCCTTGTAGTACAACCCAGTACACTGGTCTTGTAAACCGGAAATGAAGAACCCTCTCCCCAGGGCAACTCGGAGAAAAAGCACTCCAGCTTCACCATCAACACCCAAAGCTGAGATTCTTTTTTTTTTTTTTTTTTGAGATGGAGTCTCGCGCCGTTGCCCAGGTTGGAGTGCAGTGGTGCAATCTCCGCTCACTGCAAGCTCCACCTCCCGGGTTCATGCTATTCTCCTGCCTCAGCCTCCCGAGTAGCTGGGACTACAGGTGCCCACCACTAGGTCCAGCTAATTTTTTGTACTTTTAGTAGAGAGGGGGTTTCACCGTGTTAGCCAGGATGGTCTCGATCTCCTGACCTCGTGATCCACCTGCCTCAGCCTCCCAAAGTGCTGGGATTACAGGCGTGAGCCACCACACCTGGCCAAAGCTGAGATTCTAATTAAACTACTCTCTGTTTTCTATTTGTCATGAATTTTAAGTACTATATAAGTATTGACCATTAATACTGACACATTAATACTTTTATGTACGTCGTGCATTGTTGCTATTCACCATGAATAATATATAGTACTAACAATGCTTGACTGTACATAGTGCATATATGAACCATACAGTACTAAACAGCCTACAGTACATGCATATAAGCAAGTATTAGTAATTTCTCAATCAACTGTAGTACATCAATACTACATGTACATGTAAACCAATCCCACACGAATATTAACCAGTACTAAAAATCCTTAATATTACTTAGTACATTCATTCATTCATTGGACGTAGCACATTTCAGTCGAATCTACCCTCGTCAGCTTTTCCACTCTGAGTATTTCCTGACCCATTCACCAGGTCTTGTTCTGTTGCCCAGGCTGGAGTGCAGTGGTGCAATCATAGCTTACTGCAACCTCGATCTCCTGGGCTCAAGCCATCCTCCTGCCTCAGCCTCACTAGTAGCCGGGACTACAGGGGCACACCACCATGCCTGGCCAAATTTTTTAATGTTTAGTAGAAACAGAGTAGAGACCATGTAGCCCAGTCTGGTCTCAAACTCCTGAGCTCAAGAAACCTTCCTGCCTCAGCCTCCCAAACTGCTGAGATTATAGGTGTGAGCCACTGCACCTGGCCTATCACTTTTTTTTTTAATTTTACACCTTCAGTGAGCTTCATGTCTGCCTCAACATGATCATAATAGTTATTACTATGTATTGCATTTATTAATTTATATGTATCTCTACCCCATAATCAGTAACCATCTGCTATAGTCCTAATTCCACACATCAGGGTAAACCACGGATAGATCATAAAATATGCTGAGAAATGTTGCCACAAAATACAAAACAAAAGGTGACCCATAATTTCTCCACTGATGATAAATAATTAATATACATTCTCCTATGGGGCAAGTGTTCTTGAGAGAGAACTTTCTTGCAATCCATCTACGCTGGATAAAGGATCAAATTAAGCTATAATGTATTTGCCACTAAGAATTGTTGGGTGCGGTGGCTCCCACCTGTAATCCCAGCACTTTGGGAGGCTGAGGCAGGCCAATCACAAGGTCAGGAGTTCGAGACCAGCCTGGCCAACATGCTGAAACCCTGTCTCTACTAAAAATAGAAAACATTAGCCAGGCATAGTGGCGGGCACCTGTAATCTCAGCTACTCGGCAGGCTGAGGAAGGAGAATAGCTTGAACCTGGGATGCGGAGGTTGCAGTGAGCCAAGATCACGCCACTGCACTCCAGCCTGGGCAACAGAATGAAACTCCATCTCAAAAAAAAAAAAAAACTAAAGCAAAAACAAAAACAAACAAACAAAAAAAGAATTGTTGAATAATGTAGATACAATCATACCACAAAGTAATAGTCACTTGAAATACACACACACATTTGTACACATATCTTTCTCCCTCTGTCTATATCTATATCTGTGTGTGTATATATATATATATATACATCTGTAAATCTATATCTGTATATTTATGTCTATATCTCTCTATAAAAAGTCTACATCTATATTTGTAGATCTAAAGATGTCTGTCTATCTATCAAGATCTAGATATCCACCACCTATCATTCTATCTATCTATCTGGATATAGATTAAGATTGCTTTATCTACCTATCTACCTTGATATAGATAGATGTTATCTATCATCTATCTATACTGTCCATCTGTCATCTATTTTTTATCTATGTGTCTATCTGAATATAGATGTAAATAGAGCTATCTATCATTCTATTTATCTATTAAAAATAAATTAATAGATAAATAGAATGGATAATATATAAATAGAATAATCTACCTTAAATGATACATAGATTTATCATTATCTAAGATAATTGATAGATCTATTATCTAAGATAATTGATAAATAGATTTATCTACTATCTAAGATCATTGATAAATAGATTTATCTATTATCTAAGATCATTGATAATATTTATCTATTATGTATCTAAGATCATTGATAAATAGATTTATCTATTATCTATCTAAGATCATTGATAAATAGATTTATCTATTATCTATCTAAGATCATTGATAAATAGAATGATCTGTCACTCTATTATCTATCTAGCTATCTAGCTAGTTAGCTGTTAGCTAAAATAGCTTTTGGGGCTTTCAGCTTTTTGGATGCTCAGTTCAAAATCTACTCTTCTTTTTTTCATGAACTTGACTGCTATATTGTCCTCTACATTAGACCATCTGGGTGAACAGCATTTGGCTTTGCTGGTGCCAGCCTTAACAGAACGCTTGTTATTTGGTGCATTGTCTTAGTTCTGGCGCTCATGCATTCTGGAGTGAATATCATATGGACAATACAAGTTGATGCCTCAAGAGAATAAAACCCCCAGAATGGCAAGGCATAGGCAACATAGGAAACCCATTGATGATAATGAGACTCTGTTTTGTACTTGTGACAAATCAAACTGGAAACATTGGAGTTATGAGTCCCCTAATAATATGTGGAAAATAACATATCTTGTCATTCTGAAAATGGTCAGTGAAATCTGAGTAATGGCTCCTTGGATGGATGTCATGACAACTATGATATTTCGTTGGGTTTATATGCCCATAGTATATTTTGTTCAACTCATATTTTTATGTATTTAAAGAGGGAGGAAGGTATAATACATTATTTAGATTATGAATGTCTTACGTCATATTTCCCATTACTCAGGGAAACTAGACAATTGAATGAATATTACTGTCCTTGAAATACCTTCAATGTATTGTAATCTCCCACTCCACATAAAGGTCAAATTTCTAATTTAACTTAAAGTGCTCTCAAAACTAATCTCATCAAGACAATAACAGAAGAGTATTTTTTTTTTGCCTATCACTACCCAACAAGAAGTATATCACTGATATTCCAAGGTGATTTCTAGCACACAATATCCTTATAGTTAACAACAAATGGTGTAGCAATCTCCATGTCCACAGACAAATGCTATAAAAAGAAGCTGTATTAGTCCATTCTCAACTGCTATAAGGATGTACCTGAGACTAGGTAATTTATAAAGGAACAAGGTTTAATCAAATCATAGTTCAGCATGGCTGGGGAGGCCTCAGGAAACATACAGTCATGGTGTAAGGGAAAGGGGACGGGGAAGCAAGGCACCTTCTTCACAAGGCAGCAGGAAGGCGAAGTGCTAAATGAATGGGGGAAAAGCTCCCTATAAAACCATCAGATCTAGTGATAACTCACTCACTATCACAAGAACAGCGTGTAGGAAACTGCCCCTCATGATTCAGCTACCTGCACCTGGTCTTTCCCTTGGCGTGTGGGGATTATGGGGGTTATGGAAATTACAATTAAAGATGAGATTTGGGTGGGGACACAAAGCCTAACCATATCAGAGGCAAATATCCAATTTTTTCCCAACAGTTGACCCACTTTCAACTCCTCCAGAAGGAAGATTGGAACATATCCATTAGAAAAATATTCTGCTGCTGACACTAGTAGTGGATCTGGTTTGCACTGACCAGGAACCTATTTTAGGACAATGAATGGTCACAGTCTCTCATTAAATATCATTTCATCTTTCAAGAAAGCTCCTTTTAGATTACAGGGACATGACATACTACTGGTACAGGACCCAATGATAAAGAGATGATAAGTGAAACTTGTCTGAAATGGAGTTGTTTTTGTTGAATTACATATGGTGACAAGTGTGAAACTCTGAGACACTTTATGCCACATGTCTTAGTCAACTCAGGATGTCATAACAGAATCCCAGAAACTGGCTGGCTTAAAAGCAAACAGTTGTTTTCTCACACTTCTAGGATATGAAAGTCCAAGATCACAGTGTTCATAGGGTTGGTTTTCGATAAGGGGTCTCTCTTCCTGGTTTGTAGATGGCCATCTTCTCCCTTGCTCCCTGTGTCCTCATGTGGTCATTTTTTTTTGAGACAGGGTCTTTCTCTGTCACCCAAGTTGTAGTGCAGTGCCATGATCATGGTTCACTGCAGCCTCCACCTCCCAGGCTCAAGTGATCCTCCCACCTCAGCTTCCCAAGTGGTGGGGACTACAGGAATGTGCTAATGGGACTACCACATTCAGCTAAACTTTTTCTTTTAAATTTTTCATAGAGCAGGAGTTTCATCATGTTGCCCAGGCTTGTCGTGAACTCCTGGACTCAAGAGATCCACCTGTCTCAGCCTCCCAAAGTGCCAGAATTACAGGTATGAGCTAATGCTCTTGGACCTCACATAGTCTTTTCTCTATGTGCATGCCTTCCTGGTGTCTTTTTCTATTCTCTAATAAGGAAACTAGTCCTATTGGATTAGGGCTATGACTTCATGACCTCATGGAAACTGAATTACCTCCTTAGAAGCTTTATCTCCGAGTATAGTCACATTGAGGATTAGTTTTAACATATGAATTTGAGGGCAGGAGAGAAGCACAGTTCAGTCCATAATAGGTAGTCTTCCACAAGGGATTACAGACATGTGCCACCACGCCCAGCCTAGATGGTAGAAGTAACTCCTGGAAAGTAGATGCCCTTGGTAGAAACTCCTAGGCTTGGAAATTATGGCAGCTAGCTTCTCCAAAGAAGCTAGTGATAGAGGGAAAAAGAGAGAAACAGAGAAAGAGAACAGAAAAAACCTGCTTCAGGAAATATGTGATAGTTCTGTGTTGTCATGCACAGAATATATCCCATCACAAATAAGTGATAAAGAATGCAAAAAGTAATTAGTACAGGACCTGGAGAAATTTTACCACTTAACACAGAGACAAAGGAATATATAATTGGCCAGGGGACACAGTGAGGGTGAATCATTTACTCTAAAGGAATGAACAGTGGCTAAGGGCATCTAGTAGTACAGAGATGAATTGAGCCATAGGATAAAGACATATGGCAATTCCGAGGTTATTTGTAAGATCAAGCAGCCTCGCTAATCCAAATATTTATGCTATAAGGAGTAAACATGGGGGAAGAAATCAACATTGCATTTCTAAGGAGCTTTAGAGACATACTTACTGGGCAAGCCAAGCAGGATGCCACAGAATTGAAAGAAATATTTTGATATTGTCAAAAGTCGAGTATGCTCATAGGAGGAGGGGTATTAAAAAAGAGGAAAAGATAATTTACCAGAGGGCAAAGACTTTCAGGAGTGAGAAGTCATCGGAACGAGAAAGAAAGGGGTGAAAACAAGAGAGAAAGAAGGTGAAACAAGAATAAGGAAGGGCATGAAATTCCAGAGAAGTGTGTGTGTGCAAGAGAGAGAGAGAGAGAGAGACAGAGACACACAGAGAGAAAGAGACATACAGAGAGAGACAGAGACATACAGAGAGAAAGAGACATACAGAGACAGACATACAAAGAGTCATACAGAGACAGAGACATACAGAGAGAGACAGAGACACAAAGAGAGAGAATGAGAGAGAGTAAAAAACGTAAACAACAGAAAAACCTACAAAACCTAAAGACAGGGTCTTTCTTGAAATATGTGGAGGGATTGGCATTTTGCAACTCATAAAGCATTTTGTTTAGAAGGCAATTATTTTGCACAATTCTTGCTTCTTCTCTGCTCCAGTGCTTTAGCATGGGGCCAATTATTTTTAGTTCTGATTTTTACTTAGAATTCAGCTTCAACTGTGGGAGAGGAGTCAACTTGAGTAAGTCCCTTCTGCTTTTAATGCCATTTCCCTCCAATCTGTGTAATAATGACACCAAACTAAGAGTTATTGTCAGAGTCAAAGAAAATAATACACATTCAACAACCTGTCAGTGGAAGATGGCACATTGCTTGGTAAAACCTATACTTACATCTTTAAAGTTGCGTTTGGTAACTTGAATTAGCTTTTTTTTTTTTTTTTCTCAGGGATAATGAATACTGTCGACATACTCAAGTGGTAAGAAGAATGGTTAGAAGCCTGTACAACACTGACTGTTATTTTATCATCTCCTCTTATTAGCACACAGCTAAGACCATGAAAGGGTTCTGGATGGCAGAATTCTGTTCCAATTTCTACTATGAATTAGGACTCAAATTTTTCCTAGGAAATGGCCTGTAAGATTCTGACTTGTCATGTTTGCTTTTTCATTTTCAAGAGGGTTGAACAAAGTATATCACCATTACATTCCTATCATCTTATTAATACTTACTTTGAATTCCTAAAAACATATCCTGGTAGTTTATTTCTTATAATCCTTTGACGTTTAAACAAAGTGTTCAGGACTACATAAAACTATACTAATTTTTAAAAGAATGTACCTATTGTATCTTTACTATAAATCACATATGTTTTTTCTCTTTCATGAACTAAACTATTCATGCATTTAAAGTTGCCTCTGCCAGGCGCAGTGGCTCAGCCTGTAATCCCCGCACTTTGGGAGGCCAAGGTGGTCAGATCACGAGGTCAGGAGATTGAGACCATCCTGGCTAACACAGTGAAACACTATCTTTCTAAAAATATAAAAAATTAGCCAGGCGTGGTGGCGGGCACCTGTAGTCCCAGCTACTTGGGAGGCTGAGGCAGGAGAATGGCGTGAACCCGGGAAGCAGAGGTTGCAGTGAGCTGAGATCGTGCCACTGCACTCCAACCTGGACGACAGAGAGATTCCGTCTCAAAAAAAAAAAAAAAATTGCCTGTTAGGTTAAATATATAACGAAAGACTTTATTACTTATAACACTGAAGATAGTCACAGGAATACCAAATAAAAAACACATTTTACATATTTAGAGCCTTAATAAAAACGCAATGAAGCCATTAATTCAATTTTTTTTCTCAGTGGTAAAAAGAATGTAAATTATTATCCAAATATAAAACTTTTCCTCAGTCGTAAAAGAAGTCTAAATTATTTTGTACTTATTTCAAGCTTAAAATTGCCAGGTATCTAAATATTTGATAAAGCATAGATACATACAATTATTAGTAACCATATTAATTGTTACTTCACATGAGAAATAGCAGAAACAATACACATGAGGAGAAAATAAATAAAATACAAATAAATAAAATTTATATTTGACATTCTACTGTCCAAATTTCACTCATATCACATCCTTACTTCTGCTGGAATTTTTCTTATGCTTACATCCTATTATTTGTGCTCATCGTCAATTTTTTTTTTAACTATCTATGACTTTTTTCTCTTGTTTTTTCTCCTTTTTTATCTAGACATTTTTTTTTTTTGGGACAAGGTCTCACTCTGTCACCCAGGCTGGAGTGCAGTGACACAATCGTAGCTCTCTGCTGCCTTGAATTCTTGGGGTCAAGCAATCCTCCTGTCTCAGCCTCCTGAGTAGCTGGGACTATAGGTGCATACCACCATGGCCAGCTATCTTTTTTAAAATTTTAGTTGTCAGACATCTTTATTTCTAGGAACTGTCACCAACCCCCAACACAGGTCCTAACAATTGCTTGGATATCAGAGAGATTGGCCAACTAAATCACTGTCCTTTAGATCCAATAATCTTCTTTAGAATCTCTTCTCCATAGCCCTTCTTCTTCTAAACCAAAATTCTCCCAGGTGTGGATAATTGAAAGTGAAATTTTACCTAGGACTTACATTTCCCCAGAGAATATGAAGGCATGAAAATCCAGAATGTATTTGCATAAGATGTTTATATCAGATTCAGGATGAGAAAAACACAAGTTGTTTTCACCTGCTGCTTGGTGAAAGAATTTCAGTAAAGCAAACTGGAGCAGATTTAAAGACAGAGCCCAGCGATTGACACATTGAAGACTTTCATTTGGTGACTATAAGAGAAATAGATGTTAGGTTTAGTAAGTAAGAAAAATGTTTATGCACTATAGAGAAAGGTGTGTCTCTCTGGGCAGCACAGGGTTATAAAATATACAAACAAGAATCAATGTATTCTTGGAGCAGCTCTCACAGTCCTTAGATGTGGGAAATTAGGATTGATATGGTTTGGCTGTGTCCCCACCCAAATCTCATCTTGAATTGTAATCCCCATAATCCCCACATGTCTAACGAGGGACCCAGTGGGAAGTGATTGGGTCATTGGAGCCGTTTCCCCCATGCCGTTCTCGTGATAGTGAGACAGTCCTCACAAGATCTGATGGTTTTATAAGGCAGTTTTCCTTGCTCTTGCTAGCTCTCTCTTTCCTGCCCCTATGCAAAAAAGGTCTTTGCTTCCCCTTTCACTTCCGCCATGATTGTAAGTTTCTTAAGGCCTCCCCAACCATGTGGAGCTGTGAGTCAATTAAACCCTTTTTCTTTATAAATTACCCAGTCCCAGGCAATTTTTTATAGCAATGTGAAAATAAACTAATACAAAGATCTTTGTTTAAATTTTCCCAGTGTTAGGATTCTCACAAATCAGGTCAGGTTAATGTTTACTTGCCTTATTTTTTATTCATATTAAGCTTAAGTACATTGCCTGGATTGTGGTGAGAATAAAATGTATCAACAAATGTGCTATGTGCAGAAGAATGCCTTGTGCAGATTAGCACACTGTATATTTATATCGAATTAAGCAGCGGCCTAAATGGTTCCAAAGTTACGCAATTCTGTTGCTTTTTCTTTTTAAAATATAGAAAATATTGACCATGCTATTATACAAAATGTCATAATAACATAAGGTGGCTGACAGTTAAAGAAGCACTTGAGTAGAAGCATTCTGGATATATGTTGGTAAAACTAGAAGACTTAAAGTATTCACCGAGGCAAAAAGGTGGCAATAAAAAAATTTCTTGGTCTTGTAGCTCTCATATTCTTAAGCTTTGGGGAGTGAAAGGGATGGAGGGAAGATGGGGAGGGAGCAAAAGGGAGAGAGGAGGAGACAGCGATGGTTGGTCTAGGGAGAATGGTTAATAACACGTTAAACAGGAGAGTGTGACAGTGGCATAATTCCACTAAAGCGATAAGTGTTCCTATTTCCTCTCTCTCTCTCACACATGCAGGCCTCGTGACTTCATTATTCATTCAACAAAGGATTTCTTAGTAATATATGCAGTCGATTTGAATAAGGAAGGCAAGGCCAGGACGTGCTAGATGTCATCAGTATCTTCTTCAGCAGAGTTACCTCTAGAGAGCAAACACAGAGATTGTGTTACCAGGGACGTTAAGTCAAAACGAGAATGGGTATTCATTATTTATAATTAAGAGGACTAGGTTCACAATGCAAACACAGGGGAAACAAAGCCTGCCTGCCTTCTGAGTCAGCGATCCCCAAGGAGTGATGTAGAGAAGGGAAGGAGGTCATGAGAGACTTGCAGAGAAGAATACAACGCAAGAATGCATGCTTGTTCTGAAATATTCCTGGAAGATCCCCGGAGGCGACTCTCTCATTCCCAGATAAATCACGGTTCTGTTTTGTCCCTCTCTCTGATCTATGCAGGTGCTATCGCCTTATGAATTCTGCAGTTGGCAATTTCAACCAGATACCACAAGCGTCTGTTCATGACTGCATGCAGCTCAACCCCAGCTTCTTCATTTTATGGCTATTGTTAAAATTGCATCCTCAAGATGGACTTGTGATTTTGCAAATAAATCAGAATCAGATGTTGTCCATCACATCCAGTGTTCTTACCCTTGGTGACAGTTCTTGTCTCCATGTAACCACAGGAAGATGTGCTACAGCTTGTATGTTGTAAGGTTAAGATAGGAAGGAGCTGGGGGCAGTGGCTCGTGCTTGTAATCTCAACACTTTGGGAAGCCGAGGCAGGAGGATCACTTGAGGCTAAGAGTTCAAGACCAGCCTGGGCAATGTAGCGAGACCCTGTTTAAAAAAAATTAAAACATTTGCTGGGCATAGTGACATGCATCTGTAGTCACAGCTACTCAGGAGGCTAAGGCAGGAGGATCACTTGAGCCCAGGAGTTGGAAGCTGTAGTGAGCTATGATTGTACCACTGTACTCCAGCCTGGGCAATAGAGCTAGACCTGGTCTCTAAGGGAAAATTTTTAAAAGAATGAATAAGGGAGGGCTGGTCTTTGATAAAATATGTCAAATATCATTATTCACAGAATCTGGATTTGAAAATTCACTAAAATTTACTAGTAACCCCCAAATCAATACTCGTGGTGGGCTGGGGGTCACTCACAGATACTTGTAGAGTAGCAAAAAATCAGAACACATGTTTGCAGTTGAGGTGAAATGAGGTGACTCTGAGTTCTTGTTTCGACTCTCATATAATAAACGTGTTCTTTTCATGAACTGTTTTGTGCCAGGTTTTTCATGTTTTTTGTGCTTTCTGTTGGTGACTTTGATGTTTAAAATGGTCCCCAAATATAGCCCTGAAGTGATGTTTATTGTTCATAAGTTCGAGAAGGCTGTGACTTGCCCTACAAAGAAAACAATTCATTAAGACATGAGTGACAGCACAGTTGGTCATGGATTCAGTGTTGAAGAATAGAAAGTATATCTCAAATAAGGTAACGTATCTTTAAACAGAAATATACATTTAAAAAGTTGTAAACTGGCTGGGAGTGGTGGCTCACGCGTGTAATCCCAGCACTTTGGCAGACAGAGGCAGTCAGATCACGTGAGGTCAGGAGTTTGAGACCAGCCTGACCAACATGGTGAAACCCCGTCTCTACTAAAAATACAAAAATTATCTGGGCATGATGGTGCATGCCTGTAATCCCAGCTACTTGGGAGGCTGAAGCACAAGAATCACTTGAACCTGGGAGGTGGCGGTTGCAATAAGTCAAGATCCCACCACTGCACTCCAGCCTGGGTGACAGAGTGGGACTCCGTCTCAAAAAAAGAAAAAAAAGTTGTATACTGACCAGTTAATGAAAATGTTTGTGTCCAGAGGCTTGCAGGAAACTAACCCGATATTTTCCTTAAAAACAATGGTTCAATATTCACTAATGCAGTGTTGGTAGTGACTTTAGTGAACATAACTCTTATGAATAACAAGAATTGTCGTACATAGTAAGGTTTCTCACTCCACTGCGTATTTCAAGGCAATTGTGCTTGATGGGATATTCAGGTCATCCTTTGGGATTCTGTTGGACAGGAAACAAAATTGAAATACCAGGGCACGATAGAGGGAAAATAAAAAGTTACCATTTGGGGATTATGGCCACTCAGATCCTACCTTTGTGGTGCCCTGCTGTGTCTCTAGAGCTTGCACCCGACAGAAGGAAGCTCGGCATCAAAGATTGACTTGTCTTAAGTTCCTGAATGGTCCTAGGCAATTGGGGTCTGTATTATAGGAAATATTTGGATTATACCAAGTTATGCCCTCCAAGACCTACTTTCCACATTCATTCAACTCGCTAGCATACTTCAGAGTTTTTTACAGATACCGATGCGTAACACCTTTTGCTTTTCTTTCAGTGATTCTTAGGCCGAGAAAAAATGTATAGACTGGATAAAGAAAATGTGGTACATACCCACCATGGAATACTATACAGCTTTAAAAAAGAAGGAGATCATGTCCTTTTCAGGGACGTGGATGGAGCTGGAGGACACTGTCCTTAGCAAACTAATGCAGGAACAGAAAACCAAATGCTGCATGTTATCACTTATAAGTGGGAGCTAAATGATGAGAACACATGGACACAAAGAGGGGAACAACACACACTGGAGTCTATAGGATGGGTGGAAGGTAAGAGGAGGGAGAGGATCGGGAAAAATAACTGTTGGGTACCAGGCTTAATACCTAGGTAATGAAATAATCTATACAATGAACTCCCATGACACAAGTTTACCTATGTAACAAACCAGCACATGCATCCCTGAACTTAAAAGTTAAAAAAAAAAAAAGGTATAAGTGAAGAAGACTATGAGAATCCCTGAAAGTCCCAGAAGGAAATATTAAAGAAGCCATTGATACAGGTAATGTTATAATGCTTTTTTCCAGGAATATGTAATTTACATGTTATGAAAATACACTACAGGGAAGCTAATAGATGCTTTGTTCAAATTTTCTGTTCTTTTTCTATCTTTTGTAAACAAGTATCAAAAACATCTCAAAGAATGAGTTTCCGAAGGCAGTGATGTGCTGTTAAAGGTGTGTGGGAGATGACCAGAAGAGATATAGACCTACATATAAAGTGCAAGGTCTAAATACCATCTTCAATTTAATTCTAATTCAGAGAGAAAGAAGCAGCCATGTTTTCAGGAGAGTTAAAAGTCTCCCTCTCTCTCTCTCTCTCTCTTTTTCCCTACAGGGAAATAGAACACATTAAGTAAATCTCCATGGTAAACAGCATATTTTGTTTGTCATCAGAAAGATCTGTACTATAGCAACAGAAAACGTTCAGTGATACAAGTTAAAAAAATATCGGGAGTCCATTGCATGGAGATGAGTAATAGCACGTACAAATAAAACATATCATAGGCCGAGCGTGGTGGCTCACGCCTGTAATCCCAGCACTTTGGGAGGCCAAGGTGGGCAGATCTCAAGGTCAGGAGCTCGAGACCAGCCTGACCAACATGGAGAAACCCCGTCACCACTAAAAATTAGTTGGGCGTGGTGGTGGGCACCTGTAATCCCAGCTACCCAGGAGGCTGAGGCAGGAGAATTGCTTGAACCTGGGAGGTGGAGGTTGCAGTGAGCTGATATCACACCACTGCACTCCAGCCTGGGCGACAGAGCAAGACTCTGTCTTGAGAACAACAACAGCAAAACACATATCACAATGAGGTTTCAATGAAACAAAAAAGCCAGTTCCTGATTTCAGTGGCAGCCTCTACTCAAATAAATTGTAGTTTTCTGTGTACAACCCAGCTTGTAGCCATGATCAACAAAATAAAAATGAAATTTAAAGGAACAAATGTAAGTCTACTTTTAGGTATTTTTAAGACTGAAGCAGATAGTTCCTTAAAAACTGGTCTTTGTTTTGTTTTGGTTTTTCTCCAAAACCATGAGTTTTCACTTCAAGCATGTAATATTTTGTAGGTTGGACTTTTAGCAAAAAAGACAGAAGCAAAGTCTTCATCTAGTAGTTTATATAAAAATATATCACTTATTTGTAAGTAGATGAATGCAGGTGGAATTCTAACTTTTTGATAAGAGCTATTATTAGGTCTAGAGTTGATGAATGCATTATACTCAGGAGCACAGGCATTTCTGGTAGTAAGAACAGAATACTAATATAGAATACAATATATAGAATCCTATTCAATAAATATATCTTCAGGGTATCAAACTGTAGCTGTGTCCACCGGGTCATTTTGAGGTGGTTGTGCATACATTCGTCTTCATGATAGATGGTACATTCTTTGACATAGGGCTCATTTAAATGTATTAATACTGGCTGGGCACAGTGGCTCAAGCCTGTAATCCCAGCACTTTGGAAGGCCAAAGCAGGAGGATTACTTGAGCCCAGGAGTTTGATACCAGCCTGGGCAACATAGCGCAACCCTATAAAAAAATTAGCCAAGTGTGGTGGCACACACCTGTGACCCAGCTACTCAGGAGGCTGAGGTGGGAAGATCACTTGAGCTCCAGAGCTTGAGGCTACAGTGAACCGTGATCATGCCATTGCACTTCAGCCTGGGCAACAGAGCAAGACCTTGTCTCAAAATTTTTTAATTAAAAAATATTAATATCATATCCTCAGCACTTACAAAGAAAATATTTTTCACTCAGGAGTTGTTCAATAGCAGTTACTGAGTTCATTTTGTGTATATGAACTCTTTCTTTAACATGCAAATGTATGTTCATGTCACCATCTAATAATGTAAATTATCCAGAAAAAGTTTCATTAATATGCCATACAGAGAAGTGGTTTTGGCCAAATTTTTTTGGAAAATTCTTTCTATCATAACCCTGGATTGGCAGTCATTAACATCTCTAGATCTTAAATCCATTCTTAAGAAGAATTATTAGTATATTTATAAGCCTGAGAGTATCCCCAGAGCAGTTGAAATTTTACATCTCCTAATATGATTTTTATATTTACATGTATTACAGTTGCTTTCAGCTTGTCTAAAGATAATATGGAGACTCAGAAAACAGTTAACATCTTCTCAGGCATCTAATGTCATATAGAGTGTGCTACAGTAACAGTTGAAATATTGAGATAGAAAATTGTCCTTTCCTAAATTTTATATATTCTTCCTTGATATTATTATTACTATTATTGAACAGACAGGGTCTTGCTCTGTTGCCTAGGCTGGAGTGCAGTGGTGTGATCACCGTTCACTGCAGCCTCGAATTCCTGGGCTCACGTGATCCTCCCACATTAGCCTCCTGAGTAGCTGGGACTTCAGGCATGCACCATCATGCCCTGATATTTTTTATTTTTTATAGAGATGGGATCTCATTATGTTGCCCAGGCTGGTCTCAAACTCCTGGGCTCAAGAGATGCTCCCACCTTGGCCTGCCAAAGTGCTAGGATTCCAATCATGAGCCACAGCACCTGACCCTTCCTAGGTATTCTGTACATGTAATGTGTATGTTTAGTTGCTGTACTTAATCTATACTACATATAAAGCTTTTCTGATTTACTTCATGATTTTAAGGTGTAAGATAACATGAAATATTTGGAGGTCAGCCTATAGACACCTTAACTCAGGTAATGCTATGAACTCCTACTAATATTATTGGTAATGGGACAGATATATAACTAGTATACCTCCCATTGCTTTAAATTTGATATTCTTGTGTGTGCAAATTGTGAATGACTGTACATGAAGGATACGTTGCAATTTAAATAGAAAATCCATTGCAATTTCAACAGAAACAAAACACCACTAACTGAGTTTTTATAGAAACTGTTTAAATCAAATTTTAAGGAATGTCTTATTAAAATGTATCTGACTAGTAAATGTTGTACATTTTAAGATGTGTCCTCTAAAAGGAGAAAATGAAATCTGTTAAAATCTGAAGACTCTTGAATTGGTACTACCTCTATTATATGAAGTATGCTAACATATTACATTAAAAGTATTTGTCAGATTTATAGCTAAGTCTTTGTTAAGCTTGCCTAACTAATCGACATGTGTTGGAGCATTTCCCCCCTGGAAATGGGGAAGCTGGAAATTGGGGTGTTTTGTTGAAAGAATATTAAGCTCGTTAATGATTTGTTTACAAGTCGCTGGAGCAGGCTGGCAGCTGCTGGGGATTAAGTCCATGGTGATTTTTTAGAAACATTGTTGAAATATTAATGGGATTCTTGAGACCATTTTAGCTAGTGATCTTTCTATTTGTTTGTTTGTTTTTGTTAAATCCGGTTTAAATATATTTTTCAGTGATTCTGCATGTCTTATGATGAACATGCTAAAATTTCTTCTTCTCCAAATCAATAGAAAAAAAATTAGATGTATGGAATACATACGTGTATATAGGAGAAATATGTGCATGCATAGGGCTGAGATATTTGAGCCTAAGGAAATGGACTGTTGGTCTTAAATGTTTTATCTTTGATGAGTGCAAGTAGAATCATGGTGCATAATACTTAGGATATGCATGAATGCAGGGACTGGAATTGACTGTCTATGTGAGACAAATATTCCAAAAGAATTTGTATATTAAACTGCGATGCTATGACATGTATTCTTGTGCCTGGGTCTACAGAAATGCAAAATGTCTTCTCTGGAAGCTGCATACAGAAAGAGTCCTGGCTAGGAGAGCCAAACAGGTTAGTTCAGAATATGTCTGACATCTAAATGACAAGACAGCTCATCACCAGAATCTGCAGCACACTCTAGGAGAAAATTGACACCAGAGGAAGTAGAGATCATGAAACAACGTAACTAAAAACTCTCAATAAATATGATTGAAGTTTATATTGTAAAAAGGAAAAAGATGCATAAGTAAAATACAACAGGAATATACATATGTATAAGGATACATATGACAGATATAAAAATGTATAGAATATGTATATATACACATATGCACACACAGCATATACATACATATAGGACACAGATATACACACATATCTACATATAAATGTACATTTTCATATACAACAATTGAAATGCACATCTATATCCTAAAAACATTTTCACTCAAGTTCAAGTTAAGGAACTGGCAACATGTTTAATCATCTAACCTTGTTCATAAGTGTGAAATACTATACACAAATTATTTATCAAATGGTGTTGGAAGTTATGGTCAAAGATGTTAGCTTACTGATAGTAACATTATTTTCCTGTAAATGTGAAAATATATTGGACAGTTTGAACAGTTCTTTATTTTGAATGGTGTAAATGTAGGTGCATTTTATATTATCTATATGATGTATCTATTAATATATGCATATCTATATTTGTATTATCTGAATACATGTATGTGCATATATCCATGTTTTACCGTTAGTATATGTTTATGATAAGTAGACATAATTAGTTGTTTTATAAGATGTAAATATTGGGAACAGGATATATAATCATTTGAATGAATATAAAAGCATTTTCATTTTCCTCTAAAATTGAATATAGAGAATGTTGCTTCAACTAATAACAACTAAAAAATAGTAACAATAACAACAATGAAAAACAAAAAAAAAATTTAATGAAGCATGAGATGGTTGTGGTGAAAGCAAGAACTGCAAATACTACAACTACCTGAATAAGAGCAAAATGAAAAGTCTGGTGAGCTGCAGCTATTTTTGTACTTGGGCATTTTTCAAGTCAAAGTGCTGGACAAGAAGTTATGGCGCCCAGGCAGAAGTTCCTACTGGGCAAGAAAAGAAATAACCAGCAAGCAAACTGCAGAGTTGTTGACCCTATAACACAAGGAAGACACTATTGAGAGACTTGAGTGGCCAGGATGCTGGTAAAAATGAATTCTCAGATGCTTAGCCTCAGTTTCTGCCCTTTTTCCTCTTAGATATTTGTTGATTCTAAATCTGTGTGGAGCAGGTCGCTAACAAGCCTAGCATCTTTCAGAATATCATTGTTTCCTATATTATTTAATATTAATATGATAATTTCAAACTTCGGGTTACCTGGGGGTGTATTTCTGTTGACTCATTTTCTCTTTCCTGTTGAAGATTTAGTCCTGTCTCTCTCTTTGCATGCATAACTTGTTCTTATCTAATATTCTACAGTTGTGAATAACATTTGCAGAGGCTCTGAAAGATAATTTTGCCTTATCAAATATCATACATATTACAAATGTATGGTAACTAAATGGAAGGAAGTAGTGCAGATACAGCCCAAACATATTTTTATACAGTATTATAATTTCATGTTGACAATCAAATGATTCAGAATATTTTTGAGAATCTTATGATAACAGTTTTGGATGTTTGGGAGGATGAGTATTATAAGCTGCTGCCTATGTGCAAATTATCATAGCCTTGTTGAAGAGTTTAGAAGTGTTTTTGTATAACTGGAAATGTATGTTTTTATATACAACACATTCAAATGAGCATCTATACCCTAGAGAAACTTTGGTTCACTTTCATATTCAGGAATGTATGACATGTTCCTATCAACCTTGTTTGTAAGTCTGAAATACTGTAATTGAATTGTTCATCAGATGGTGTTGGAAGTTGTGGTCAAAGAAGATGTTAGCTTACTGGTAATGACACTTTTTCCTTCAAATGTGAAAACATATTGGAAAATTTGAAAGAGTGTTTGTGAATGGTAAAAATGTAGGTGAATTTTAGATTGTGAGCTCAGTGTGAGAATTGAACTAATAATAAACATCGGAGCATGTTACATACCCATTCTTTTTTCAGATTCTATTTTATTTACTAAAGGTTAGTTATACTTGTTACATTATTCTTTGTATTTTAATGTGCTCTCTCTTTTTCTTTATTTCTTTCTTCTTGAAATGGGATCTTGCTTTGTCACCCAGGCTGGAGTGCAGTGGTACAATCATAGCTCACTGTAATCTCGAACTCCTGGGCTCAAGCAATCCTCCCAATTCAGCCTCCTGGATAGCTGAGACCTGGTGTATTTGTCCATTCTCACCCTTCTAATAAAGACATACCTGAGACTGTGTAACTTATAAAGGAAAGAGGTTTAATTGACTCACAGTTCTGCATGGCTGGGGAGGCCTCAGGAAACTTACCATCATGGCAGAAGGGGAAGCAAACACGTCCTTCTTCACATGGCAGCACCAAGAAGTGCTGAACAAAAGGGGGAAAAGCCCCTTATAAAACCATCAGATCTCATGAGAATTCGTGCACTATTATGAGAACAGCAGCATGGAGGTAACCACCTCCATGATTTAATTACCTCTGAGTGGGTCCCTCCCACAACCTGTGGGGATTACGGGAACTACAATTCAAGATGAGATTTGGGTGGTGGCACAGCCAAACCATATCACCTGGCCTCAAGCAATCCTCCTGCCTCAGCCTTCCAAAGTCCTGAGATTACAGGCATAAGCTACCACACCCAGCCCACTCTTCTAAAAATAAAAATCCCTCTAGCAGTGGTGAAAGAAAGTGTGTTTATAATAACATTGTTTATCTTTCACAGAAATTAATTAGAATATATAAAATAAATTTTGACAACTATTAGCTTAACTTTCTTTAAAACACAAAGTCTGATTTTCTTTATAATTTGAGTATAGCATATTTGATAATTAAAAGTATCTAAGAAATTACATGGAAGTTTCTTTAGGTACTGTGAATAAATAATTTTTTTCTGAATTTTGGATTCTCTAAATTTAAATTCTAATTAGCTGTACAGTTAAGGTTGCTGCATTTCACTTTCCAAAAATAAAAACAAGATAAAAGCAAGGGCGTTATTTGCAAATATATATTGAACATTGATAGTACCCCTACGTTTCTATTTTCACTTGATTTTTACAGCAACCTTTTGGATTTGTGTGTATTGCAGTCTACATTTGACATGTAGAAACTGAGATTTAGGCAAGATGTGTTTTTTGCTTGATGCCTATTAGTAACTGGTTGGGCTGGATTGTGAAAACCCAGAATTGAATTGCTAGAACATTTAGTTGATTCAGGTCTCTCTCTCTCTTTTTCTCTCTCTCTCTCAAAAATGCAACATTACCTGGATAACGTAATAGAGGGTATCGCATCAAATTTGAAAACAAGTTAAGAGCTGCTTAAATATGTATTTCAAATTAGTTTTGTAGAAAAATAATCGTGAGTGGGCTTTGCTACTAAAATATCCGTAACTGATCTAACTACTAGGAACTGAATATGTCTATTCTTACCTTTAAAGAAAAATCATTTTCAAACCTGTGAAACATTGACTATGGCTCAGACTATGGACGACTAATTGCCTCGCTACTGTGCTGTCATTACAAGGAAACCATCAAGCAATGTATTTGGAACATTCATTACTCACTTCAGCAGCTCACTGTTTATCTACAGAAATATCTGCTGGAGCTGAAGGATTCTGTGTAGCAAGAATAATGTGTTGCCAAGTCTTTCTGGAGAGACAGTCAACTCAGGATTCAATATCTCATCTCTGTTAAATAGGTCCCTTCCTTCATCTTATGGTCATTTTCTCAGGTTAGGTATCTGTAATCTCTGTCAAAAATTGTTGCAACAGCTTCTCAGCCAGTTTCCCAATCTATATTTTTAACTTATTTTCCGAATCATTAGTCTTCATGAAACTAGGAGACCTTTCTAAAATTCAGATAGAATCATGTCACCATAAAATGCTGGCTTCCTTCAATATCCTATTATTCAATGATTGCAGATAACAACAATCTTCTAGCCTATAGGAAGACACTCCTTCATCCCCCACACCCTCATCTCTCTCTCTCTTTCACACACACACACACACACACACACACACACACACACACTCTTAAAACACTAAGAAGCTTCAGAATTTGTGCATTGTAATTAATATCGGGGAATATTTTCTTCAACTTCTATAGCAGATAATCTTTTCTGGAGTTTTCAAAGCCTCTGCATAACAGTTTAATTATTTTAATATATATTCCCTGGCCATTTTGGGTTCTTAATGTCTGAGCATGGTATTTAGTCCCATTTTTCAGAGGAAATGTGTTTTTTTCTACACAAAAGGGAACAAAAAGCAGTCAGTTTTTAGTGTAGGGACTCAATGGGGTGCCACTTATATTTCAGTAAACCAATAGTCTTTGCCAATGGGAAAATGGGTTAGCCCAACAAAATGAAGACCATCAGTGAGTCAGACCCCAAACAGGTAAAGGTTTGGAAGAACTCATAAGAAAAAACATCCTGTTCAACTCAGTTGCTGGAAAAAAAAAAAAAGCAAAGAGAACATGGAATGAGTTGTTGAACAACTATTAATACAATACTGCTGCAATATACTATAATACCTACTTTTGTATTGCTTATTAGTACAATAATGCTTTCGGGCTTATTAATAGGTACAGAAGCAGAGAAAAATAGCAGTGAGGCAGCCTTGTGGATGTGGCTCTCTGGCTTCTTGCTACAAAGACTATCATTTGATTCAGGACCAGTTGATGCCCTTCCAAATCTATCCCAGCGTGTTTGCAGAGGTAGCTGCCTGATGCATGGTAGCCTATGAGATTCTTCCATCAAAGCCAGAGATGCTTCTCTTCCTTTCTCCTTCATTCTGTGTTAAACTATTCTTACTTACTGCTGGCTTGCACAGCCTTTCCCAGATTTCTCCAGACTTCTTTCACACCTGCATTTTCCTTAATAAAATTAAAGACTGAGCTAAGCATGGTGGCTCCTGCCTGTCATCCCAGCACTTTGGAAAGCCAAGGCGATGGGTCACTTGAGCCCAGGAGTTCAAGACCAGCCTGGGCAACATAGTGACAACATCTCTATGAAAAATTATCTGGACCTGATGGCATGAGCCTGTAGTCCCAGATACCTGGGAGGCTGAGGTGGAAGAATCCCCTGAGCCCAGGAAGTCAAGGCTGCAGTGAGCCATGGCAACAGAGTAAGAACCTGTCTGAAAAATAAAAATAAAATATAAGAGATTGAAGATAATTTCCTGGGCAGCAGTAATACATTGCTTTTACAAGTCAAACAATAAAAAAAAGAAGGCTTATAATATGAAATTATCAAATGATCAAGGTAATTTTATTGACAATAAGAGTTAGGATCAAAGCCTGGGCAAGATAGCAAGACCCTGTCTATAAAAAAAAAAAATTTAATTAGCTGGATGTGTGTGGGTGCCTGTTGTCCCAGCAACTCGGGATGCTGAGATGGGAGGATCACTTAAGCCCAGGAGTTTGAGGCTGCAGTGAGCTGTGATAACACCACTGTACTCCAGCCTGAGCAACAGAGCAAGACCCTTTCTCTAAAATAAATAAAGAAAATAAAATATTTAAAAAGCATTAGGATCAAAAGCTATGCTCCAGAGGACAAACACTTAGTTTAATTAAACAGATGTCAAAGACCAAGTACTAAAATAGAGAAAGAATCAGTAGAGCTAAGAGAAAATACAAATATATGGGTGACATTTATTCTTGATTCTTATAATAACTATAATGGGAAAAAAACAAATAAACAGAAGTTACTTTGCACAATCACATTTGTACATTGTGATTTGTGTTTAGCTTGGAGATTAAATGTCAAAACCCAACACTTACTTAACATTTAAAGCCCACTAATGCCAACCAGGATGAGTTTCTTGATAATATAAAATTCTTGACAATGCATAATTCCTTATAAGTCATTATTGGCAAGGTAGACCATACAATGCCATATCCTACAGAATCAACCAAGAATTCATAGCTTCTACCTGCTCAGAAGTAAGCTCTTAGCTGTTCATGAAAAGTAAAGGAAGGCTCAATTGTCATGGTGGATAATCAACTTTGATCTCTCCAAGGGTCTAATTTGTGTTGTAGATAAATTTACAGCCTCTGGGAAACTGGAATATGGTTAACTCAGCCATCAGCCTTGTGGCTGTTAATAATTCAGAGATCAAACTTTTATTTTTTTCAGTGAATTGGAGAAGACCAATAAGAATTTTTCTCTGTCCTGTTGAAGACACTAATAAGTAGACACAGTTCGTTTCATAAATGCTTAGGAAGGCCAGAACTGACCACCAAGTGATTCTAGGGAATTGCAGCATGCAAAATATGCAAAAATAGCAAAAGGCAAAGAAACAAAAATCCTGTCCGCCCATAGTTCCAAACTCTTTTCTCTAATTTCACAGCCATTTTAATTTTTCATAAACTGCCTTCGCTTGAGGTACAATTTCTATGCATATAATAGGCATTGTGGATATTAATTCTCAGTAGACTAACATCTAAGAACCTAAGTTTGACTACCAGCTCGTCATTATATGACTGGGGTAGATTGCACCCTCTCCTGGAACATGGTTTTCATCATATATTTTAATTCTAATCACACAGAGCTCATCAAATGGGATGAAAAATTTACTATATATTCCAGTGTCGTGAAGGTTATTATCATTAAGTAGTAATTTTAAATTAATGTAGTAATTTTCCATTGCCTTTTTCTTTAGAGGTTATTGGGTGCTAAAATTTCAGCTAATCCTTCTGAATAGTTGTGTTCAATATAAAATATTTTTTGAACAACTTAATATATTCTTAATAGTAGCTTACTACATACCAGGCATCCTTGCAATGACTTATCAAGTATTAATTTATTAAATTCTCACACTCACTCCATACAGTAGGTATTTATTTTTATCTTTCTTTCACATATATAAGAATCAGATTCATATATGATAATGAACTTCTCCCAAATCTCAGCAGTCAGTAAATTCTTCAGCTCCAATGCTATATTCTGTATTTGAGAACCAAAATGATTCAGGTCTTCACTTCTGTATTTCATTTCAATCTCTGCCTCTACCTCCAAATTTTATGCTCTCATGTTCTAATTTTCTTTGTAATTAAAAGTATTAATACAGGATGTTGGAGTTCTGTTAGTATTTTATAACATTGCCTTTGAATATGTGAGTTTAAAACAGATGTAAATGCATTTATTTATCAGATTCTAGAGCTATAGAAAAAAGTAAAGCTCCTCAAATGATAAGATACTTTGAAGGTGACTCCTAATAGTTCTGGGATCAAAATTTTATTTTAAATTAAGCAAAGTAAATGCTATGAGCCATTTCTTAAAAAATTGTGTTCAACACCTATACCTTATTGCCTTAAATTTTAAACATAATTATGATACAAATAAAATCTATTATAAACATGAAAAAAATAAAAATATTATTATTACACACATTTGTCTTAAAAACTTTAGTTATTAATTCTAAGTTGTGTGGCATGAAAACATCCCTGAATGATTTCAGACTTTATGCAACACATCTGCCGCCTTCTATTCCTAGGGATTGTCTTTTGCATGAGATGAACACAATCATTTGCATGCAATTCTCATTCTTACCTGATAGAATAACGTCTACAACTCAATAAATAAATGGACCTACTTGAAAGAGCTGTGACAGTGATACAGTAATTACATGTCAGGTTGAATCTGCCTTCACTGCCCACGTTTGCAGATTGTATCTCCAGTTCTTAATTTCTTTCTCTCTCCTTTCTTTGTTCCCTTGCCATGCTAACCCCTTCATCTATTGTCATGTTCTTGCAAGTTTACTTCCTCTTTCTCCTTGAATTTTCACATTTTCTAAATCTCCCTCATTGGCGTATCCTCTGAAACAGGATAGTTAGAGGCAAAAGGACAAAATAATCAAGAATGAATAAAAATAGGCCAGCCATGGTGGCTCACGTGTGTAATCCCAGCACTCTGGGAGGGCGAGGTGGGTGGATCCGTTGAGCTCAGGAGTTTGAGATCAGCCTGGGCAACATGGGGGATATCACATCTCTCAAAAATAAAAAAATCAGCCAGGCATGGTGGCGTATGCCTTGTGGTCCCAGCTACGTGGGAGGCTGAGGTGGGAGGATTGCTCTAGCCTGGGAGGCAGAGGTTGCAGTTAGCCATGATCATGCCACTCCACTCCAGCCTGGGTGACAGAGTGAGACCCCATCTAAAAAAAAAAAAGAATGGATACAAGTAAAGCCCACATTTCGTAGTTCTACTATATGGACACACTATATTTTGTTTATCTGTTCATCCACTGATGGCCTATGGAGTTGTTTTCTCCTTTGACTAGGAGGAAAATGGATAATATAAACATTCATGTGCAAGTGTTTATTTGAATACCTGTTTTCAATTCTGTTGGATATGTATCTAGGAGTGGAATTATTTGTCAGGGAGACGGCGGAAGGGGAAATGAGGAGAAACCACTTAATTAGTTTCCTTTGGGGGTAATTAACTGCTTTGGAACTAAATACAAGTGACGGTGTTATAGGACCATCAGGTTCATATGGCCACTGTGCCGTAAGAGACCAATTACATGGAGACAGTAGGATTTGCAGCAAAGTATATAATGATCACATAGCCTCAAGCGAGGAGATGGAAGGAGACCATCACATCCGTCTTCCTGAGGATTTCTTTGCTGGTGTCTTCAAGGGAATCATGGAAAATGGGGGGCTGGAGAACTGGGGTTGTTGATTGGCCAGGGCAAGAGGGATGAAATGAGGATTTGGAAACTGCAAACTTTGGTGAATGAGCTTCTCATAGAGTTCCTCAGATTAGCTATCAGTGGGATCCTTTAGGCCAGCTGACATAGTAGTGGTTTCATGAGTGTGCAGGATCTGCAGGAATACTTTAAAGGGAAAAGCTAATGTTTTATAATGTTTCAGTTGCTATCTAAAGAGCAGTCAAGGGGAACTATCATCTTGTAACAGGGTCTATGTGATTCTAGGACCACAGGCACCAAACATCTATGAGGAATTGGGTCAGAGAGGAAGCTGACCTCACAATGAGTGCTGCAAGATTGCTTTATTTTCATTTCTTCCTCTCCCTTCTTTCCTGAATAATTTTATAACGTTGATAGGGACAATTTCAGTGGTTGTACAACCCTGTGAATGCACTAATGGCCACTGAATTGTACACTTCAAAGTGTTGAAAATTAAATGCTTAGACAAGGTTTTATTTCTGAATGCTGGTCATATTATAACTTAGACAAGACTCTTAACATTAAAACCTAATATCTAGGCCAAGGATGCTATTAGCTTAGGTGTAAAAGTAACTGCAGTTTCCGCCATTAAAAGTAATTTCCAAAGCACAATTACATTTGCACCAACCTAATACCAAAAACATAAATAAAAAAAAAAACCCTCTTCAGGAAATATTAAGTATATTTTATACATTCCAAAATACTACATGTTTTGTGCTATTTAAAGATGCTATGTAACCATCACAGATATTTTATTTTGCTGGACAAATTTATCTGAGATTGGCTTTTGAGAAAGGTTTACCAATGTAGGCATGTGGAAATAAAGCAAATATTTCTCTTCCTCCGTCTTTTTTTTTAATCATAGAGCCTACACCACACTTACAATGAAGCACTTTCAACTCCCATGCCTTGGCAGGTGGTGATAGAAATGGATTCAGCCACTTTGACAAATGCTTTGCCACCTCTGTCAAAGTTAAATTTATATGCCCATCTTATAATCAAGAAATTTCACTTGTTATTTATCCAAGATAATTCAAATAATATGTCTACAAAGACACTTGTTTATTCATGTTCATTGCAGTGTCATTCATTATAACCACAAGTTGACAATAGCTCAGATGTCCATCAATGAGAGAATGGACAAATGGATGGCAGTATTTGCATAATGGAGTCCTAGTAAACAATAAAATAGAGGAACTTACTGAGACAGACAACAACATGGATTAAATGAAAAGTTGGGAACAAAATAAACCAGACATTTCTTTTAGAAAACTTTAACTTGAGCCTTAAAAAAAAAAAAAAAAAAAAAAAAAAAAAAACTCTAAAATGACAATTTCTTCTTTTAATGGGAGTATTTCATCCATTTATATATAATGTTATTAATTATATGGGTGGATTTAGGTCTAGTATTTTTCTGTTTGTTTTGTATTTGCCCACTGATTCTATTTTTCTGCCACATTAATTCCATTCCTCAGTAGACAGCTTTCTAACTTCTCCCAAGGAGCTCAAATAGTTTAAATTTTCTTTCGCATTTAAATTCTTTTAAATTTGTCCAGCAGAATAAAATATCTGTGATGGTTACATAGCATCTTTAAATAGCACAAACCATATAGCCTATGTATTTTTTATTTATTTATATTGAAACGGAGTCTCACTCTGTCACCCAGGCTGGAGTCCAGTAGTGTCATCTCAGCTCACTACAACCTCCACCTCCTGTATTCCAGCAATTCTCCTGCCTCAGCCTCCTGAGTGGCTGGGATTACCGGCATGCACCACCACACCCTGCCTAATTTTTGTATTTTCAGTAGTGATGGGGCTTCACCATGTTGGCCAGACTGGTCTCGAACTCCTGACCTCAAGTGATCTGTCCACCTCGGCCTCCCAAAGTGCTGGGATTACAGCCATGAGCCACGGTGTCTGGCCTATTTAATATAGCCTATGATGATAATATAATTATTATTATTCCTTGTCACCAGAAAGTAAGAACCTTATCACAATATAATTTATATTAACTCCATTTGTACTTTGGTTGTCATAAACTTAGTATCTATACATGTTAATGACTCCACAATAAAATGATACATATTATACTTTATATCATAAGGTGCCTTTGAATATATTACGAGAAAGGAAAAAATTATTTTTTCACCCTGATGAGTTCCCCAATTACTCACTCCTTATGATCTTTTCCTTTAAATCTTTAAAGATATGTGTAGTTGTGGCTTTGAAGGAGTTGATCGCTAAGTTCAACGTCTGCACTATTTTGCATTCAGCTTTTATTCACTGCTTTTTCTCTTGAATATGAGCCCTACTTCTCTGTGTGATTGCAATATATATTTATTACATTTTCATGGTAGATCATATATTGTAGGGAATTATGATTCTTTTGACTTATTTTTTTTTTTTCCCCGAGATGGAGTTTCACTCTTGTCCAGGCTGGAGTGCAATGGTGAGATCTCCGCTCACTGCAACCTCTGGCTCCCAGGTTTAGGCAATTCTCCTGCCTCGGCCTCCTGAGTAGCTGAGATTACAGGCATGCACCACCAAGATCTGCTAATTTTTGCGTTAGAGATGGGGTTTCACCATGTTGGTCAGGCTGGTCTTGAACTCCTGACCTCAGGTTATCCACCTGCCCCAGCCTCCCAAAGTGCTGGGATTACAGGCGTGAGCCACCACGCCCAGTCCTTTTGACTTCTTTTGAGCATTTTTTGTTTTTTTTCATTATATGACTGGCTGATAGTCTTGGTTTTGTGAAGGACTGGATTTATTTTTTGTTAGGGTGTATGTGTTTTGGTTTTCTAGTTAGTCTTAGGTCAAGTCTATAAGCTCCAGTACATGGCATTAACTGCTAAATGTGGTTTTAAATTTTTCTTGAGAAACAGAGCATTGCACCTTCTCACTAAGCAAAACTCTAAAATTCAAACTCTAAAATTCCTTTCCTGTGGATGACAGCAAATGAAATTGTCGCTTCACTGTTTCAGCCCTCTGGTGCTAGTTTTTGAAACCCACAGTTTCCCCCCAGGAATTGGTAGTTCGGACCCCACTCCAGAACTTGAGCACGGTTTTTAATCCTAAGACTCTCTTGTTAATCTTAAGATGCTCCATCTTGAGATACCTCTAGAAAAAAATGACACTGAATGTTTTTGAATTCTAATTGTCTATCTCACACCAGCTGATGCTTGTGCTTAAGCTAAATGATGATATATAAATGTGTAAACCACCGAGTGTGTCTCCTTTCAGGAGTCAACATCTGCCTAGTTTTGATCTACTTTTCATCACTTCTCAATCTCCTCAAAGAGTTACCTGTGGCCAGGTGTGGTGGCTCATGCCTGTATTCCCACACATTGGGAGGCTGAGGTGGGAGGATTGCTTGAGCCCAGGAGTTCAAGACCAGCCTGGGCAACATCATGAAACCCCAACTCTACAATAAATACAGAAGTTAGCCAGGCATGATGGTGCACACCTGTGGTCCCAGCTACTCAGGAGGCTGAGGTGGGAGGATCACTGGAGCCCAGGAGGTAGAGGCTGCAGTGATCTGAGACCATGCCACTGCACTCCAGCCTGGGTGACAGAGCAAGACCCCACCTCAAAGAAAGAAGAAAGAAAGAAAGAAAGAAAGAAAGAAAGAAAGAAAGAAAGAAAGAAAGAAAGAAGAAAAAGAAAAGAAAAGAAAAAGTTACTTGTATTTTGTTTGCAATTGCTATCTGTTGAACTGATATTCATTTAAAATACAATCAATCTAACTCAAAAGTAGAAAAAACATGATTTCATTTCTATACATTGTGAGAATAATCATAAAATTCAAAAGCCATCGATGTGTTTAAAAATAATGTTCAGCAAAATAGAGATGGAAGAGACATTGCTAAATCTGATCAAATATATCTGCAAAATATCTCATTTAGATACTATAATGATGAAATACATTTTTCAAATAATGAAAAATGTCATAAGCCATTCTATTTATCATGGTTCTAGATGCCTTAATGAAGTAATTCAAGGAAAAACAAACATTATATGTATTGGAAAGGAAGACAGAAATGGGTCATTATTCATAAGTGACACAACCCAGTCAATAGAAAAATCTAAAAGAATCTATGGACAAACTATTGGAATTATTATTATTTTATTTTTATTTTTTTGAGATGGAGTCTCGCTCCATCGCCCAGGCTGGAATGCAGTGGCGCAATCTCTGCTCACTACAAGCTCTGCCTCCTGGGTTCACGCCATTCTCCTGCCTCAGCCTCCAGAGTAGCTGGGACTACAGGCGCCTGCCACCATGCCCGGCTAATTTTTTGTATTTTTAGTAAAGACGGGGTTTCACCGTGTTAGCCAGCATAGTCTCGTGATCCACCTGCCTCAGCCTCCCAAAGTGCTGGGATTACAAGTGTGAGCCACCGCACCCGGCCAAACTATTGGAATTATTAAGTGATTCTCCAAGATTGTGAATAAAATTGTATTTCTATATCCCGGAGAGAATCAAAGAGCATTTTCAAAAAGACTCCATTTGAAATAATCCAAAACAGTCCAATAATTGAAAATACATTTACTAATTCTGAAATTGTCTAAATATTCATGTAACGGAGAAATAGTCCACATTTTTGGTTTGAAGGAATATTTTAAAGTTATCTTTGTATCTTCCATGCTACAGGGGGCAACAGAGAGAGTCCCTGATCCCCGGGTTAACCTGGAGAGTCAGTATTTTTCAGAGGCAAGATTCCTATTTCGACTTTATATTTTCCTTTCAGTGCCGACTTTGGAATTTGAACAAGAATCTCCACCTGAGACTGGCTCTGAGCCATAGCAGTGTGTGTTTAACACACCAGGTATTGGCACCACCTCCTGCACACTGCTAGGAGGAGCAGCCTGTGCTCTAAGGGCTGGAGTTTCCCCCAGAGAAGTTTGCAGGGCGCCCAAGGAATGTAATCAAGATAAGACTCTGGGATGTGATGACCAAAGGAGAGGAACAAACCCTAGGAGAGCTGGCAGGAAAGTAATATAAGAAGAAGAAGAAAGAGGAGGAGGAGGAGAGAAGTTTTTAGTAATAGTTACAAAATCCAGAAATGTATGCTCAGAGAAATGTGTAAGAGGTCCGCATAATGTATTGCAAAAGGAGGCTTAAGGGACAAGATTGAGGGTACAAGATAGATTTAGGTTTCTGAAATGAGCAACATAATTTAGAGTATATAAGGCTTAAAAATGAACTTCGTGAATTTGCTTTTGGAAAGGAGAAGGCAGGAAATAAATTCTAACACTTTGAAAAAGGTTCATAAGCAATTTCATGCTACTTTCCAAGTTTTCTTACGAACAGAAGTACCTTTTAACTTTTTCACTTGCAACTGTATTTATTTTAGATAGTTTGGCTTTATGCTTCCCTTGTCTGTGAATTCCTCAAAAACAGAAATTATATTTTCATATTTGCCACCAGTGCAACTTGCAACCTAAATAACAGTGGAGGTGTTTACTAAATATTAGTGGATCAAATTATGTTCACAGAAGCCATTTCACAGCCCTAGGGATTCATTTATGCACATTTTCCTCAACATGTTCTTCAGAACACTAATCTCTCAAGAAGCTTTGCAAAAAAAATGCTATGTCTACCAATCATAATTTTTAAATATACTGCAAAATGTATGATCAACTTGGGGGTTTCCGATATTTGTTGACATGCTGCAAGTCCAGAGAAGCTTATCCTAACAAATCTGTTACCCTTGTGCATCTACAACTTGATGTATTTATCTGAACATAGAACATTATTAACACTAATTTCTTAGTGCTCTACTTTTTATTTACCACTAATATTTGTATGATTAATATGGCTCAGACAGGGATATAAATGAAGCAGTTATTTGTAGTTTTTAGGTGAGTAGTAATTATACCTGATACGTATATATATACATATATGTATGTATATATATACACAACATACATATATATACATGTGTGTATCAGGTATATAATTTTATATACACGTATAGAATTTATATACAGAATTTTTTATATTTTTTAGAATCATTTTACATATATTATATATGTAGAATTCTATATAGAAACATATATATAAAACTAGGTATATATACACAGATACACACACTATATACATATACGCACATATATACACATACACTGTATATATATGCGTATTATTGTTAAAAGAAAAATCTTAGGCATATTAAATTTAACAGTTTAATTCAGCAAATAATGATTTATGAATCAGGCAGCCCCCAAACCACAGAGGCTCAGAGATTCTCTGGCATAGCCAGATAGTCAAGATTTATGGACAGAAAAAGGAGAATGAGGTACAGAACACAGAAGTGAGGTACAGGAATAGCCAGATTGGTTATAGCAGGGGGTCTACCTTATTTGAATATGATTTAAGCAGTTGTCTCCCTTTGATTGGCCAAACTTGGGGATTGGCACAAAAAGAAGTTGCAGTCTGTTTATATGTCCACTTAGGTTCCAGTTCACTATGTAGAGAGAAACCTTTGGGATGAACTTAAAATATGTCAGGAGGCTGTTTTAGGCTAAACTAAATTTAACCAATATGTGTACTAATTACTAATATTTCATTTTGTCTTCATTAGAAATCAATTTCAAATTGACTTATTATTAAAATATATTATATTAACGTGTCAAATCTTGAGGCAGAAAGATCGCTTGAGCCCAGGAGGTCAAGGCTTCAGTGAACTGTGATCACACCACTGCATTCCAACCAGGGCAGCAGAGCAAGACCCCAGCTCTAAAAAACATAACAACCAACAAAATGTTTGATCCTTTTCTTGGTTTGAAATTGCATGTAAGTATGAGGAGGTCCAAACTCTTTAATAATTTATCTTTAGTTAACAGAGTAACTCAAGTCCTTGTGTTACTAGAGTTAAAATAAGTATTTTTGGTGCCATTTTTCTTGGTTCTGGATTGAAAATGATTGACACAATGTCGTGTTCAATAGAAAGCAAATGTGTAAAGTGAAAAATCATTAGTGTGTTTGCTGTGTCCACCTAATTCATGATCTGTGTAGGAGTGGTTTTTTTCTACCAAAAAAAAAAAAAAAAAAAACCCAAAAAACAAAAACCAGAATTCATGGTGTTTCTTTAACTTACTCATGGGGCCAGCAGGAAGTAGGATGACTTCAACTGCCAAAAGTTTCATTATAACTTTCACAGGCTATATATTTCCTCTCAAATAAAATATTGCGCCTTTGTCATATTTCATCAAAAGTAACTATTCGTATAAGAACAGGTTTCTATCATGACATGCAAGCTTAGAAAAACAATACCTATCAGCCGTATGTCCATTCTCATTCCAATTCCATGTATGTAAACCTCATCTTAGGTCAGCTCCTGCTTAAACATTTTTAGGAATCCACAGAATGCAAAGAATGAAATTGCATGTGGTTCTTGTGTTTAAAACATACTGATCCAAGCTATGATACTGACATCACTCTGTACTAGTCGCCCACATTTCTGCCTGTGAATTCGTTATCCATGTTCAATATTTAATCTAAATATTTTCCTCTTCTAAAGTTTTTGCCCATTGGTAATGTATTTTCATCCTTTGTATTAGTAATTAGTAACCTGTTATCTTTCTTATAATATTTAATTGTGTATATATATTATCTATATACACATAAATATATTTCTGAAAGAAATGTTTTTTTTTTTTTTTTTACCCTAAGGAAAATAAATCTGTTCTACCAAAAAGACAACTGCACAGGCCAGGCACGGTGGCTCACGCCTGTAATCCCAGCACTTTGGGAGGCTGAGGCGGGCAGATCACGAGGTCAAGAGATCGAGACCATCCTAGCCAACATGGTGAAACCCTGTCTCTACTAAAAATACAAAAATTAGCTGGGCATGATGGCATGTGCCTGTAGTTCCAGCTACTTGGGAGGCTGAGGCAGAATCGCTTGAACCCAGGAGGCGGAAGTTGCAGTGAGCCGAAATTGCGCCATTGCACTCCAGCCTGGTGACAGAGACTCCATCTCAAAAAAAAAAAAAAAAAAGAAAAAAGACAACTGCACTTGTATGTTTATCACAGCACAATTCACAACAGCAAAGACATGGAATCCACCCAAGTGCCCATCAATGGTGCACTGGATAAAGAAAATGTGGTACATCTATACCATGGAATACTACACAGCCATTAGAATAATGAAATCATGTCCTTTGCAGCAACATGGATGCAGCTGGAGGCCATTATCACAGAAATAGAAAACCAAATACTGCATGTTCTTTCTTATAAGTGGGAGCTAACTTTGGGTACTCATGGACATAAAAAATAGAAAAAATAGACACTGGGGACTCCAAAATAGGGAGGTGATGGAAGTGTTCAAGAGTTAAAAAACTGCTTATTGGGTACTGGTCTCTCTACCTGAGTGATGGGACCATCAGACCCCAAACCTCAACATCACACAATATACCCTTGTAACAAACCTGTAGATGTACCCCCCTGCATCCAAAATAAAATTTGAAATTTAAAAAAAGTATATATTTGTTCTATACTCTTCCCTAGGTAGACTATATATTCCTTGAGGCAAATAATGGTTTCACAGAGTTGTTTGCTTAATACATCATTTCTTATTGAGACTAAATATTTCAAAGCACTCTTTTTGACCAAAAAATTTTTGAAGATTTGAAGTCATAAATCAGAATGGAATAGCTTTATCTCCTCCTGCATCACCATCTATAATCTTTGCTACTGTAGCCTCAGTAATTTCTCTGGGAGTCCTGCTTTGATTGTCCTTTTCTGAACCTATGGCCATTGCCTGAACATCATTCATTCCATGAGCTTGTACTTCTTAAAATGGAAATCCATAATAACATTTTGAAATTCGGCATTATGCATAGATTTCATTAGAGTTTGCTCTACATCAAATCCAAACTACTTTAAAAACAAATCCAGAAGTACATTTTCGTATCCATGTGCTCTTTTATTCCCTGAATGTATTTTGCTGGTACAGTCTATGGAAAAATGTGTAACTTGCATTTTTCATATACCTAGGCTGTCAGGTTCTCTGCATGCAATTAAAATACAATTAAGGTTGTCTAGCAATAGAGTGAAATGGGACTTATAGAAAGTCCCGAAAAACACCACAACCTACCAAGTAACAGAGTAAAACTTGGCTAACTTGGATATAATGAGTCAGAGTCAGATTCATGTGTCAACTTTATATAACCCCCTTTTATTTGGACTGCAAGGATGTTTCTTATCAAAATAGTGACTGTGATTCATTCGTTGTAATTCTTTTTTTTTTTTTTTTGACAAAGTCGTTCTGCCTGCTAGTTAAGATTTTGTTAAAATTGACACAATTGTAACAATTGTGTCAATTATAACAATTGCATCAATTGTAACAATTGTATCTATTGATACTGATACAGACTCCATCCAGTTACAATATATACCTCTTTCAGGATTAATATACTGTCAACATGAGAAAGGCCCTTGAAAATAATCTTTAAAGATAAAATTATATAAACAGCTCAGTATCACCGCCATTTGTAACTGTAGGGTGTCTAAGGTTGATTTGATTAGTCAAACTGCACCAATTTCGACTTACAACCTTTAGAACTATGTTCATGACCTGTGTTTGTGGTAAACTTTACATAACCATGCTCTCTCTTCATTGTAGCTAATAAACACTATATAATTCATTCAACAAAAAGTACGTTTAAATTGCAAATACTTTGAATAATTTGTCCTCTCCTCCTCTTTGGAGAGTGTTCTTTCATCAGTTCATCACAACGTGGAAGTATCCACCTCAGAAATGTCTAGAAGTCCTGCTCACCTTTTAACAGCATTAAAATTACTCTTCCATAACTTAAATTCAATTTTCTCCCCCATGCTCAGCAGGCTTTTACTACAGTTGTTCATGTCCTTGCTTTCATCCTTCCCATATACAAATTTTTAACTCATAAATTACTGTGGCTGTCCCTAATATTAGAAAAACATTATTTTCAGTTACACTTTGCATTATGTGAATATACATTACTTAATGTCCTTTCTACAACCATCAAAATGCATATAAAAATTAATGAAACATAGAAGAGTTATATTATGTTTTTAACTAGAATAAACATACTCATGAGCTCTTCCTACAAAAAATTACCTCTTTTTTTTCTCATCATTGCTTTCATAATGATTAATCCTCCTCAAAGTATTTCTGTTTGACATTTCTAATCTTTGTGTTAAATGATAGAAGAGGTAAATATTCTAGTTGTAATTTAAAATGACGACTCTGAATATAAATGAAAATATTTAGAAGTGAACATATGACTTGATTTCTAATGCTTTCAGTTGGTATTCTAAAAGAAAAGGGTGATGTTTTCCTTATGGGAGATTCAAATAAAATTTAGAGGAATAGAATATTTTCAGAAAATCCATTGTAAATTCTTCTAAAGAAATCAGCAGGGCTGGGCACGGTAGCTCACGCCTGTAATCCCAGCACTTTGGGAGGCCAAGGCAGGAGGATCACAAGGTTAAGAAATCAAGACCATCCTGGTCAACATGGTGAAACCCGTCTCTACTAAGAATACAAAAAAATTAGGTGGGCGTGGTGGCACACACCTGTAGTCCCAGCTACTCAGGAGGCTGAGGCAAGAGAATCACTTGAACTGGAGAGGCGGAGCTTGCGGTGAGCCAAGATGGCACCACTGCACTCCAGCCTGGCGACAGAGTGAGACTCCGTCTCAAAAAAAAAAAAAAAAAAGAAATCAGCAAAAATTTCAAAAACAGTTATACAGTTACTTGTCATTTTTTTTCAATTGCTTTTCGCAACAAAATTAGAATCTTGTAGAAAAGGTTGCATCAGTGTGAGGTGAAAGGGAATGGAATGATGTATAATGCCTCCCTTCCCCACCAACCCATTTTTTTTTTTTTTTTTTTTTGCAGGGGGTGGTGGTCAGGAGAAGAGGTTCATGGAAGTAAAGGTGAAGTTTTACAATTGGAAGCTTTCTTTCTAAATTCAGAGTTGTTTTCTCGTGGAGTTTCTCAAGAACTCTCTGACCTGTCTCAAGTTCTCACTGAAGTAGATACACAAGCAGAAATACCCACTAGATAGTTCTTTCTTTGCATGGTTTCATCATCGTGTAATTCTAGTTTCAACCAGCCCGACATGTCCCTGGGAATATTAATGCAGCATTCTTTCATTTTTAAATAAACTTGCTTTATTGAATTATAATATGCAAACAGAAAAGTGCACAAATCACACAGCTACAGCTCAGCGAACTGCCACCAAATCAGGACGCTGGAAAAGCACTAGGCAAATCCAGGCATAGAATGATGGAAATCTTCACTATGTTCTTTTGCAGCTCTAAGTCTTTTCTTTTTTTTTTTTTTTTTTGAGACGGAGTCTCACTCTGTTGCCCAGGCTGGAGTGCAGTGGCGCCATCTTGACTCACTGCAAGCTCCACCTCCCAGGTTCATGCCATTCTCCTGCCTCAGCCTCTCCGAGTAGCTGGGACTACAGGAGCCCGCCACCATGCCCGGCTAATTTTTTGTATTTTTAGTAGAGACAGGGTTTCACCGTGTTAGCCAGGATGGTCTTAATCTCCTGACCTCATGATCCGCCGGCCTCGGACTCCCAAAGTGCTGGGATTACAGGCGTGAGCCACCGTGCCCGGTAGCCTATGTCTTTTATTCAACCTCATATCTACCAAATTCATCATTCTGTCTTGCATGGCACTGGCTCATTCATTTTGCTTGCTATGTAGCCTTCCCAAAATCTCCTTATGGATCCTTTGTTGATGGTTACCTTGATTGTTTCCATTTTGGGATTATTAAGGAAATACTATCATGAAATGTATTGTACGTATGTCAGTAGGTTTACTGTGTGCAACATTTTCTTGGGCACATATCTTGCAGTGAAAATTCCAGGTGCTAGAGAATTTACTCATTCAGCTTTAAGGTATTTTTGGTTTTGTTTTTGCTTTTGCTTTTTTAGGCAGGGTCTTGCTCTGTCACCTAGACTAGAGTGCAGTGGTGTGATCATAGCTCACTGCAGCCTGGAACCCCTGGGCTCAAGTGATCCTCCCAACTCAGCCTCCAAAGTTGTTGGGAATACAGGTGCTTGCCACCATGCATGGCCAATTTTTTTAGTTTTTGTAGAGATAGGGTCTCACTGTGTTGCCCAGGCTGGTGTGGAATTCCTGGCTTCAAGTGATCCTCCCACCTAGGCCTCCCAAAGTGCTGGGATTATAGGCATGAGGTACTGTGCTCAGCCAGCATTAAGTTTTATATGCTAATTCAAAAGATACACATTCTGACCAGTTTCATCAGTTTTGCTTTGAGCAATTCAGTTGAGTATTTAGTCCTATATCATGCTGGTTTATTTACATTTCCTTGATGTTACACATTTTTATTAAGTTTATCGGGATATTAGATATGCTGTTTTAAAAATCTGCTAAATTAGTCACACATTCTCAATTGGAATCCATTATATATGTTGGACATAAAAGCTAAATCCTTATAGAATATATTTATCACATCTGTAGTTTTTTTTTTTTTTTTTTTTTTTTTTTTTTTTTTTTTTTTTTTTGGTGAGGCAGGATCTCACTGTGTTGCCCAGGCTGGTCTTGAACTCCTGGGCCCAAGTCTCCCACCTCAGCCTCCAGAGTAGCTGGGTTTACAGGTGCACATGCTGTACCTGGAATAAACTTTTATTCTTGTCATGGCACCTTTTGCAGAACAGAATATTTGCAGTTTAAGTACAATTTACTGATCCCTTGATTAAGTAATGATGAAACACATTTGCATCTTCCTTGAAAAGTGTTAATTTACCCCAATGCCAAAAAGAAATCCTCCTAGTAACACCGTCTAAAAACTTTATTTTCTGTTCTATAGCTACATCTATATAATCTACACTTGGAATCATTTGTTTTTGCTTCTGTTGTTTTGGTTTTTTGCACATAGCACTAAGTGGGACTACATTATTCCCTCCAATTGATCTCCTGCCGAGTATTGAGAATAACATCCTATCTATGCTACATTTTTCAGAAAGCAAAACCTTATGTAGCTATCTGCCTATTTGTGGCTTACATGTGCTCCCAATATCAATAGAACATTGTCTGTCACCCTCTCAGCTTGCACACTTCAATAAAACAAATGAAAGATACCGTATTGGAGAGACCAATAGGGTGGCCTCCTGTCAAAAACCAGGTAGAAACGGAGACCCGCGGTACAATGGCCCTCAATAAATGGAATTCTGCCAATAACTATATGAACCCAGAAGAAATGAGCCTTTGTGTGAAATCACAGACCTGAATTAAAATTTGATTGGAGTCTCTAAAGGAACCAGGAAGCAGAGAACCCAGTCAAACTGAGCTCAGATTCTTCAAGCTGCAGAAGCTGTGAGATGATCTGCTGTTAATTTGGGAGGCTATTAGGCAGCAATAAAATTTTTAGTGGATGATTTAAAGATTTGACTTCCCATCCTTAAATTATCACTGTCTTGAATTAATATTATCCTCCATCACCTCCAGGCAAAATCCTGGAGTCAATGTGGGATTTGCTTGATGTTTTGTTTTGCCCTGAAGAATACCAGTCCTGTAACGATTTTGTTCAATACTCAAAACCAGCCTTTCTAAACGTTGTGTCTTACTTTGGTTGTTTATAAACAGAAGGTAATTCTAATATCAGCTACTTTGTCATGGCCTAAATCCAGTGGTCTACTCTTACAGCATTTAAATACAGACACCATTTCATTATAAAAAATATTTGATCAAGAACATCCAAAATTTTGCATATTAATCTAATTGCTTACTCTTATAGTCATTTTATACTATTTTGGTCATTTTACATTACTTACTTTAGTTAACTTTAAAGTAAATCTTTATAACACACATACAAAAGTGTAGCTGTTTTTTATATCTACCAGTAACATTCTATGCTTTTCTTCTGCACATCACGTGTATTTCTCTACAAATTTGGATGTATAGTTGGCCTTTCAGCAACACAGATTTTAACTGCACGGATCCACTTATGTACAAATTTGTTTTTCAAAAATATATTGGAAAAATTTTCAAAAATCTGCAACAATTTGAAAAGAAAACACAGAAAAAAGCATGTAGCCTAGAAATGTTGATGAAAAAGAGAAAGGGAAAAGTTGGTTATGAATGCATAAAACATTCTTAGATGCAAGTCTGTTTATGTGATAATCTACTGTTTGTGTGTTCTGTGAGGCTTCTAGTTAACAGTAGGCATGTAGTAGTATTTTTTACTGTGCAGGGGTCTGGTTCCCTTAACCCCCATGTTGTTCAAGGGTCTACAGTATATCTTGATAGATTAGATAGGTAAAGATAGATAGATTATAGATATATGAATGGATAGACAGATTTGATAGGTAGGTACATAGGTAGGTAGGTAAGTAGATAGATACATACATACATACACAGATATATAGATGCATGATACATAAGTAGATACATACAGATAGATTATAGATATATCAATATATAGGTGGATAGATGCATAGACAAATTTGATATGTAGGTAGATAAATAGATTAGATACATAGATTATAGATAGATCAATAGATCGATGGATAGATAAAATAGACTGATTCATTAGATATATAATATAGATAGATGAATAGATATGATAGATGGGTAAATGGATTAGATAAATGAATAGATAGGTGATCAATAGGTAGATAATACATAGATGATAAATGATGATGATAAATAGCTAGCTAGCTAGATAGATAGATAGAAACTGTAAGCGTAATGATTTTCACATTAATTTTGTGAGTGCCACCCTCACATTAATCCAAATTGTTTATTTTTTTTTTTGGCTTTCTAGGCAGGCTACTATAGCACTTAAAAATAATAATTTTATTTTACTCCAGTTCAATATCATAACTTTTGTTTCATTTCTTAAAATTTTCCACCTAGACTACCCTGCAGGTTAAATCACACTGATATACTGGTGATTGTGGGTATTACTGCCTTGTCCTTGATTTTAATGGGATTGTTCCTCTTATTTTTATGTTAAGCATGATGCTGAGTATTGGTTTGAGAAAGTACTTTAAAAAGTATTTACTGTGAAATAATTCAATAAATACTTTGAAAATATAGTTTTTCAAGTACTCTGTTTTTTAAAGCATTCTAAAATACTTATTTTTAAATGAACATTTTTCCAAAAAATTCTAAAATATGTGAAAACTATTTTGGCAATCATTTTATGATAGCAATAAAAAGATCCAGGCTTCTTCAGATAATGATATTAATTTGGGGAAAAAAACCTGGGAATGGTTATCATTTAAGTCATGAAAAACTTCATTTTGCAAACCGAATATGTATTTTGAGCAGCCAGCAGGCCCCAGGCATTTATTTAACAATTATTTAATAGAACTTGCCAAGTTGTCCCTATAGTGTTTTTTTCCCCCAGTTTTATTGAGGTATAACACACCAATAAGAATTATATGTATGTAATGCGCATAAGGCAATGTTTTGATATATCCATACATTGTGAAATGAGAAATGATTACCATGATCAAGGATAACATAACTACTGATACAGGAGTTAAAAAAAAATTATTTAGGCAGATAGTGAGGGTAAGGAAGTCCTCAGTAAGGTTTCCCTTTTAATGAAAAGCAGCCCCCAAATCATTTTCTTTTCTAACAAACAACAGCTTGTAAAATTGAGCTGCAGACATAGATAAGCAAGCTGGAAGCTTCCACGGGTAAATACCAGCAGCTGTGCCAATAGGAAAAGGCTACCTGGGGGCCAGACACATTCAACATGGAGGCTCCATCTTCCCTTTTCCTTGTTAACCACATGTACAGTAAAGAACAAACAAGGCGCCAGCCAGGGAGAGACCCCATCTGCATAATAAAAGATTAGGGTGGGATGGCAAACGTCACATCTGGTCTGACCAATCTCTCGGGCCCTATGAAAATCAGACACTGCCTCCTCCAGCTTGCCTTTAAAGCCCCACTCATTTCACCAAGAAACGGGAAGAACCACTTGGGCTCCCCTGTCTCTCCGCAGGAGAGAGTACTATTCTCTTTTATCTTTCTTTCACCTATTAAACATCCACTCCCAAACTCACTTCTTGGGTGTCTGAGTCCTCGATTTCCCTGGCGTGAGACAACGAACCTTGGGTATTTCCCCAGATAAATGATGCCGCATCACTACCACCTCACAGAATTACGTGTGTGTGTGTGTGTGTGTGTGGCAGAGGGGTGGTGAGAACATTTAATATCTCCTCTTAGCAAATTTCAAGTATATGTTATTCACTATAGTCACTATGCTATAGATTGAATCTTCAGAACTGCATCATTCTGCATTACTGAAACTTTGTGTCGTTTCAGGAATACCTCCTCATTGCCGCCTGTTTTTTGAGACGGGCTACTATAGAACCTACAAATAATAATTTTATTTTTACCAGCTCACTAGCATTCAATAGCCCCTGCCCCCAGTGCCTGGTAACCACCATTCCACCCTCTGCTTCTAAGAGTTGGAAATAATCTGTCTTGACTACATAGCAGCCTACAGAACATGCAAAGACAATCACAATAGTCTACAGAATGGACAATTTACAGATAATTTTGTAGACGTTTGTACATCATCTGTGCTTCTCAGAGTCTTGGGAAAAGTCTTCATAAAAAAAATGACCTTGGAGGCCCGGCGGAGTGGCTCACGCCTGTAATCCCAGCACTTTGGGAGGCCTAGGCGGGTGGATTATGAGGTCAGGAGCGAGACCATCCTGGCTAACACAGTGAAACCCCCTCTCTACTAAAAATACAAAAAACTAGCTGGGCGTGGTGGTGGGCGCCTGTAGTCCCAGCTACTCGGAGAGGCTGAGGCAGGAGAATGGCGTGAACCCGGGAGGCGGAGCTTGCAGTGAGCCGAGATTGCGCCACTGCACTGCAGCCTGGGCGACAGAGCGAGACTCCGTCTCAGAAAAAAAAAAAAAAGACCTTGGATCTGGGTCCCAAACTATGCAGAACAATGTGTTTGTGGTTCAGATACCCCTTTGAAAAATCAGTAGAAATAGATAACACTGTAATTAATTATCTGTAAATGTATCCACAATACTATCTTCACAAGTTTATGAACTGTGAACAGTTTGTGTTTTGGACAATAATTTGCTAAAGGGTAGTCTCTGCATGTCTCAGGAATTTCTTATTTTTTAGTTTGTAAACTTTCAAATTACATAAATATTTTCTGGTATAAGGCTAACCGATCCATCCTGCGCAAGCTCCCAGTGACGAGCTCTCTACTCTAACAAACCAAAGACATGTAATTACAAAACACCCCATTTAAAAGTGTTCTACTATCTATTAGCACATTTCCTTTCAGCTTTACTTTTTTTTTCCCCCAACCATTAACTGCTTGTCCAGTTAAAGAGCAAGCAGGATTCTGTCAAAGTTTGTCTCCCCCAATTTAGCTCCTTCTGCTACATGTTATTTAAGTAAGTGGCCTCCGGAGAATGCAATTCAATGGTTAAATTAATAAAACCTCCACAACTCTATAATCCTTTGAGCACCAGCACAGAAGACAGAGCCCTTCGATGTCTAGAATCAAAGAACCTGAAAAGACTCGTTTTTTTTTTTTTTTTTTTTTTTTGTAATTATCTCGACAGTGAACAATCTCTTTCTTTTAAGGGTTCAATTAAAGAAAAAATCAACCAACAAAGAAATAAAAAGAGAAAACTAGATGCCTGATATTTCAAATGTTAGTATTTTGCTTTTTTCTTTTTTTCTGGAGCCTAATTTTTAATGACCTCTTGATATTAAAGTCATTCAAAAATATAATTATTTTTCAAGATTGGAAATAAGAAAGAGAACTTCTTTACGTGTTGAAAACTTATGTTACTTTCAATTACTTCTATTACTTTCAATGGCAAATCCTCAACTCCTTTTGCACCAACCTAATACACTGAAACATATTAAGATTGCTTTCATAGATCTTCCTCTTTGTCTTTCTCCCTCTCTCAAAAGAATGGTATGTCTCATATCAATTTTGACTTTCTAAAAAATCACAATTGTCTTTCCAATTTAGTATTGAATTTCCTTTTGAATTTTTATTCTGTAGTAAATCTGGGCAATAGATATCTTCAGTTTACAGGTGAGATAAAGGAAGTTCATAGATTTCTAGCTAATTGCCAGCTCCAGGTATCTAGTAAGTATTCATGCCAATTTCTGAGTTGAAATCTACCCATTTTCAAAGGTCATAATTGCCAGTAAAACACCAGGGTCTGAATAAAGCTATCATCCTGGAGTAAAAAAGGAAGTGTACTGGGAAAGTAGCTTTTAGATGATGTTGGAATATTTCCTTATTAAATGATTAAGTGAATACTTACTCTTCTATTTAAATATTTTCTATTTTTTTCTAAATTTATTTAAGTAAAATATTGTGACAATGTTGGAATAACTTCCTCCAACATATCTGTATGTCATGAGTACATGGGAAAAATTAAAAGAATTATATATGGCTGTGTGTTTGTATGTCTGTGTTTATGTACATATATATGCAATTAATTATATTACATATGCAATATTTTATAAGATATATTTCTGTCCAAAAGATACAGATTTTTTATTGTTAAACAATGAAGAATTACACTATATATATCATTTTATACAGTTTTATGTACTAAAACTGTGAAAAAAATTAGCATTTAAGGTATTATTTCTTTTTACCATTATTTAAATGTTCATCAAGATTTCTTAAATTAATTACTCTTATGTACAGTCATTACAAAAACATATACTGCTCAAACCCTATTTTTAAAGAGAGTTGCATAATCATGTGGTTTCTGTGTACATGTATGATTGTTCTTACATGCATTTCTATAATTTTAAGTAACTTAAAATATCTGGCCAGGTGCAGTGGCTTACGCCTACAATTTCAGCACTTCGGGAGGCCAAGGCAGGCAGATTGCTTGAGCCCAGGAGTTCGAGGCCAGCCTTGGGCAACATAGCAAGACCCTAGCTCTATCATTTAAAAAAAAATTAGAATTATTCAGATATATATATACACATCCTATAATAGAATAAAGTTGCATATGGTTGGGCTTAAAAATCTTTTGATTTACTCATCAAGATAATTATATAAACATTGTTCTATATATATATATATAGAACATATATATATAGAACATATATATATAGAATATATATATAGAACATATATATATAGAACATATATATATAGAATATATATATATAGAACATATATATATAGAACATATATATATAGAACATATATATAGAACATATATATAGAACATATATATATAGAACATATATATAGATAGAACATATATATATAGAACATATATATAGATAGAACATATATATAGATAGAACATATATATATAGAACATATATATAGATAGAACATATATATAGAACATATATATAGATAGAACATATATATAGATAGAACATATATATAGATAGAACATATATATATATATAGAACATATAGATAGAACATATATATAGAACATATATATAGAACATATATATAGAACATATATATAGAACATATATATAGAACATATATATATATATATATATATATATATATATATACACACACTAGTTCAAGAAAAAAAAAAACATGTCTTTGAATGCAAAAGTATTTATTTCCTGGTAACAGAATCATAACATTGTGTTATAAACGCCCACTAATATCACCCATTTATAAGAAGTTGTCATTTCTCATGGAAAATTCTTGATTTAAAATTAAGAGATCCTATTTATAAAGCAGCTATAGACCCTGTCTTATTTATAGACTATTGTGGCAGAAATTATTTTTACACATTTTATGGATCATTACTCTCATAGCATTAATGTAACATTTTAAGTTGATTTTTCCTTTCTTTTCTTTTTGATTATAGACTAATACGTACCTTTTTGACAGAAACATAAAACTCAGGCAAGCATAAAGTAAAAAATAAAATTATTTCCCTATTCTAAAGCTCTCAACTACCTACAAAAGGTTTAATTGTTTTTCTTCTCACTGCAAGTACAGATTGGATTGCTATGGATTTCATAGATGTACATATTAAGAGTTACTATAAGACGTAAATTAAGATTTCTACAGATATTTATAGACATAGATTTAACAATGCCATTCTTACTCATGAACACTCACATACAACTGAGACACACTCAAAGATAAGTAATGATAAGTAATTTATGTATTTATGTTTTTAAGTAAGTGAGCAATGTTGTAAACTTTCTATTTAAGAAACATCTCAATGGCCATCGTCATCATGTTGAGAGTTCTAACAGATTAGAAACACTGAAATTTGAGAGTTTGTCAAGGTTGTCAATGACATATTAACAAATTTCGGTCTTAAATAGATCTTGAATTGATTGATAAGCCAAGAAACATATAAGATTATAAAGTAACATTTTCTACTAATCTTAACATAAATAGATCAAGTTAACATGAAAATATTTTTAAAACGTACCATCATAAGCCAGGCTTCATATTTTCCTTGAAGAAATGTTAACTGCCCTCGGGACATTTATATGCACACATTAGATATGGTTTGAATAATTTCAGAAAATATTTTAATGGCATGTCCTTTAATAACATCAGGAGGTACTTTCTTGAAAAGAACATGTAGTTAATATCTTTGAGCACCTAGATTTTTGTGTGCGTGTGGCTTAAAAAGTTCTTGGGAACCAAAGTTCTCACAAGCAACCAAAATTAGATATTCAGTAACATTCTAAGATTGTTTCTTAGTGACCAAGAAGTAGAAAATTTGGTATGTCTCATCATTAATGGGAAGAATGGTGAAAACAAAATTTGCTTCAAGGAGAAAAGTTATTTCAGCAGAGGTTGGCAGTAGGGGAGAACAGAGTCTCACTCTGTTGCGCAGACTAGAGTGCAGTGGTGCAGTCATGGCTCACTGCAGCCTCCAATTCCTGGACTCAAGTGATGAACTATTCATCACAGCCTCCCGAGTAGCTGGGACAACAGGCATGTGCCACCTTACCCGGCTAATTTTGCTTTACTTTGTTTTTGTTTTTGTAGAGACAGGGTCGCACTATGTTGCCCAGGCTAGTCTCAAACTCCTGGCCTCAAGTGATCCTTCTGCATGGGCCTCCCAAAGTGCTGGGATTACTGGTGTGAGCCACTGTGCCTGGCCCGATTCATGGAGATAAGTCCTTTAGAAGTGTAATGGCATTCTTGATCCACCTGATGTACATCATAAATTTATTAGAAGGTCTTATTACACTTTTCTAAATGTGAAAATGTTAAATTTCCCCCAGTTCAGCTATTTTGATTCTACATTTGACACATAAGACAAAAATATAGATTGGTTTCATATTCGGGTGTACAGGAAAGCTTATAGATTTAAGATGGGAGCACATTTAGAAATTTGGCTCCAAAATGTGCTTACGTCCTATGTCTACGTTCTTTCTTTTTTAAGCCTCCACAACATTGTACTCCATATTTTTTTGTGAATAATGATCTGTTTGTTGTGTATACAAGATGTATCATGTACAGTAGATATAAAATGGGAGATATTTATAATGAAAGGAAAATATCTTTTGATAGTTCTACACAAAGAAATATTTACGAAATGTGTTTCTGAAGAAAAATACATTGTTAATATTTATAGAGACATCAATTCATGCAGATTTCTAAGTTTGATTAACTTCATATCAATAAGCAAGCAGGGAGATGATGTGTGAAATTAGGAGATAAGTCACTTATATTTGCTATACCAGGATGATTTTTATTTGATTAGACTAATTTCAGGTATAGAAGTTCAGCTTCATCAGAGGAAGTATGCATGTGTAATAGTCTTCAATAAAAATCCAAATTCATCCTTACAAAGCAAGTATAATGTAAGTGGTCTATAGTTCATCAATTCTGGCCTTGATTAGTACAAATTAGATAATTCGTGTTACATATATTTGGCTTTTTTCTTAGTAGCATACTGTAAAAGTGGTACTTAGCATTGGTTCCTCTTTCTGCTAATTACGGAATATTGGACAGGCTCTGTCTCTACAAAAAAGCATTAATTCTTGAGGACAAGATCACGTTCATTCCAGCTTAATGCCCTGCATGTCAGAGAATATGGTTAAACATCAATATCCTGCCTCTTAATTGTCTTTCCTGTCTACCTAGATGAGGAATACCGTAAACATTGTTTCTTTTTTTATTTTTTGCAGAGACAGGGTCTGACCATGTTGGCCAAGCTACTCATGAACTCCTGGCCTCAAGTGATGCTCCCTCCTCAGCCTCCCAAAGTGCTGGGATTACAGGTGTGACCCACAGCGTGCCTGGCCAGGAAATATTGTTTCAATGCTTGACACTAAAGCAAATAGATGTGGTCCCTGTTAAGAGGAAATATTTGAGAATCAGAGCAGTGCATACACAGAGAAGGGTTCCCAGAGCATGCATGAAACACAATCCTGGAAAGAGGAAATGCACAATTTCCACAACCACCTGCAGAACATTCTTGCTCCTAATGTGGCTGTCTGTATCATTTTGCCCCTTGGGGATCCTTATATATCCAGTGCCTTTGAGGTTTTTTAAAATGCTATTTTATTTTAAATAAATTTTATTGTGTATATTTAAGGTTTACATCATGATGCTATGAGATAGTAAGATGGTTACTATAGTGAAGCAAACTAACATACCTATCATTAAGATGTTACTGTCACACAGTTAAAGTTTAATGACAAGATGAACTAAAATCTACTAATTTAACAAAATCTCTAATAAAATGCAATTTATTAACTGTAGACCTCGTGATGTACATTACATTTTTATACGTGTTAATTCTACATATCTGATTCTTTGTATCCTTTGAGCTACATCTCCACAGCCCTGCCCCTGATAACCACTGTTTTATTCTCTATTTCTGTATATTTGACCATTTTTTTTGTTTCATTGTTTGTTTTAGATTATACATAGGAGTGAGATAATGCAATATTTTCTTTCTGCATCTGGCTTATTTCCCTTAGCATATGGTCCTCCAGGTCCATTCACGCTGTTTCAAATGGAAAGATTGCCTTCTTTTTTAATGCTGAATTGATAGATACATAGATAGACATAGATATATTGATGAGAAACAGATAGATAGACACATAGGTAGATAGAAAGTTAGATTAGATACACAGATAGATAACAGATTAAACAGGTAGATAGATATAAATAGGTAGATAGCAGACAGAAAAATAGGTAGATAGATACATAGATTAGACAGGTAGATAGATTAGATAGGTTGATAGATATGATAAATATTATAGATATGATAGGTAGATAAGTGGGTAGATAGACGTAGATAAGATAGGTAGGTAGACAGATGATAGATACACACATAGATAGGTACATAGATGATAGATAAAGTATATGGATAAATAAATAGATGATAGATAGATAATAGATAGATGATAGATAGATAGGTAAGTAGATAGGTAGATACCAAATTTTCTTCAAGCATGCATCCATTGATGGACACTTAGGTTGGTTCCAGATCTTGGCTCTTGTGCTTAGTGCTGCAATGAACATGGGAATGCAGATATCTTTACAAGATGCTGATTTTCTCTCTTTTGGGTATATACCCAGCATATGGATTGTTGGATCATATGGTAGTTCTATTTTTAATTTCTTTAGCAACCTGCATACTGTTTTCCAGAATGGCTGCACCAATCTACATTCTTGCCAAAAGTGTGCAGGTGCTCCCTTTCCTCCATATCATCATCAACATTTGTTGTCTCTTGTCTTTTTGATAGTAACAATCGTTTTGCAGAGATCTGCCATTGTGCAATCCAAAAATGCACATAAGGATATTAGAGGCAGCATTTTGGGAGCTGGTACCATGTCAGGTAAAAATAAGGGCCACAATGCAAGACTTTCCAAAGAGTTCTCCACACAACCTGCACTCACAATGTACAGCATTGAACTGGGCAACATAGTGAGGCCCTGTCTCTACAAAAAAATAAAAAATATATATAACCTGGTGCGATGGCACATGCCTGTAGTCCCAGCTACTATAGAGTCTGAGGCAGGAGGATTGCTTGATCCCAGGAGGTCGAGGCTGCAGTAAGCTGTTATCACGCCACTGAACTCCAACCTGGGCAGCAGAATGAGACCCTGTCTCAAAACAAAATAAAACAAAAAGAACGTGCAGCATGCAGGAAAAAAATAAAGGTCTTATTGAAATATTTGCTGAGAAAATCTTACACATCCTATCCAATCCATGAAGAGCTCTTATGTTTACCAGGACAACTCTGGAAGCTCGAGAGTCAATAAACATGTCATAGCTTGAACTAACGCTTCCCAGAGCTATTTAGTTCAAAAATGCTGATCTTTTCTTGTCATTTCTAGTAACATCTATGAAGACCTGAAAACATTTTCAGAACCATTTATATTGCATTTATTAAACTTACAATTTAAGTCAATTAGGTTCAAATGAGATTAAAGCTGGTGAATTTTCTTTCTTCCCAATCCAATTTAAACAACATATGTCTGGAGTCTTTCTCTCAAATGTCATTAAACTGTAAATTATTTTACAACTTCTCTCCAGTGAATAAGTGAAAATATGAGTCCTGGAATTTGTATAATGTGCACATTTGGATGAATACTAATTTTTGAAATGTAGATGAAGTATTAAGATGAAACAATGAACACCTTTATATTTAGTATATCTACACTAATTTGTGTGCGTATATCTGTGAAAGTATTATATATACTTTATATAATATAGAAAATAATTGCTAGTAAATTCATAAGTTGCCTTATTTCCTTACAGTCCTACTTTGCCACCTCATTTCAATGTTCTTTTTAATCTTGTGTTTTTACAATGAAGGACCCAGTGTCTTAAAATATAGTAGGAAAACTGGAAATTCAAAAAGATTTTTTAATCATTGTTACATGCTATTGAATGGTTTCCAGAAAAATGTGTATATTGAAATCCGAACCCCCAAGACCTCATAGTGTGGCTGTATTTATAAATAGGGTCTTTAAAAAAGTGATTACGGTAAAATAAGGTCACCAGGGTGGGCCCTGATCCAATAAGACTGGTGTCCTTATAAGAAAACAAGATTGACTGGGCATGATAGCCCATGCCTGTTAACTCCAGCATTTGGGAAGGCTGAGGAGGCTGGATTGCTTGAGTCCAGGAGTTTGAAACCAGCCTGGGCAACATGGTGAAACTCCATCTCTACAAAAAATTAAAAAAGAAAAAAATTAGCTGGGCATGGTGGTGAAGCAAAGGTTGCACTGAGCCATGACAGTGCTACTGCACTCCAGCCTGGGGAACACAGTGAGAACCTGTATCCAAAAATAATAATAATAGGCCAGGTGCGGTGGCTCAAGCCTGTAATCCCAACACTTTGGGAGGCCAAGGTGGGTGGATCACTTGAGGTCAGTTTATGATTTGTTGTATATTTCAAAATAGAAGAGTGTATTTGAAACCTTCCTAACATAAAGTAGTGATAAAGGTTTGAGGTAACTGATATCCCAATTACCCAGATTTGAACATTACACCTTGTATGCCTGTATTAAATATCACAAGTACCCCATAATATGTACAACTATGATGTATCCATTAAAAATGTCTGCAATCCCAGCTACTTGGGAGGCTGAGGCAAGAGAATCACTTGAACCTGGGAGGCAGAGGTTGCAGTGAGCCAAGATAGCACCATTGCACTCCAGCCTGGGCAACAAGAGTGAAACTCTGTCTCAAAAAAAAATAATAATAATAAATTTTAAAAAGAGGAGATTAGGACATAGACACCACACACAGATGGATGATCATATAAGGACACAGAGAGAAGATGGTATCTGCGAGCCAAGGAGAGAGGCCTGACAAGGAACCAGCCCTGTGTACACCTTAATCTTAGCCTTCCAGCTGTGGGGAAATAAACATCTGTTGTTTAAGCACACTGGTCTGTGGAACTTTGTTACGGCAGCCCAAGCTGACTAATACTGTGGGTATAAAGAATTATATGAAAAAGAAAGTTATATCTGTCCTGTTCCACACTATGAGTTTTGTCTGACATGTGTAAATTCAATGTTTTTACATACATATCCGACTCTAAAATACATATGCCCCACAGACATTTTAATAATAAACATATATATATAGGTATATTTCTCTCTCATTAAATTTCATACATAAATAATAGTTACATTTTGTAGCCATTTCGATTTTTCACTTGTATTTTTCCAGGCATTTTGATCAGAATTTGGGGGAAGACATATCACACACAGTGATGTGTGAAATATTATTTTCATTGATATTGCCCATCTCAATATGAAAATGTGGTTATGATAATCAGGTGTTATAATTACAGGGGAGGGATTGTGACAACCTCATAGCCTTTAGAAACTAAGGATGTTAGTTAATTATATGCACTAATTAGCCAGATTGAGAAATAATCGTGAATTTATTCATACCAGCCTTTGGAAACATAAATTAGAGGAAATGGAAAGTATGAAGACAGTTAATACAATTCATTGGCCTTTAGTATCCAGAAGCCTCATGTGTGGAACACCTCCTAAAGAGTATGGCTTGTAGACTTAGAGCATACTGTTATTTCATCGCTGGAGGTAGAGATCACCAAGGAAAGGTATTTCTTCCTAAACAGTTCTTAACCAAACCATAGATAGATAGGTAGATAGATAGGCAGATAATAGGTAGTTGATAGATGAATAGATATAGAGAGATGGTAGATAGATGATAGATAGTAGATAGAAAGATGGTGGATAGATGAACTGACAAATATAGTTAGATGATAGACATAGATGATACATAGATATAGATAGATGACAGTAGATAATGACAGATAGATAGATAGATAGATAGATAGATAGATAGATAGATAGATAGATAGATGCTGATAATAGAACAGAGCCTATAAGAAACAGAGCCAGGCTTCAGAAAAAAAAATATTGCCCCTAAAGTATGCAGTGAATGAGTAGGGGATTGAGAAACAAATTCATTGAGAAGAGTAACTTTGCATTATTATTTTCCATGAATCACTTTTAAGAAAAAGATACACATAGGCTAAACTTTTTTTGGCAGCCAAACATTATTTGTTTTCTATTTTTGTTTTCTTCAGTACTTAGATTACCACATGATGAGAAGGATATACATAGGCTAAACTATTTTTCAGGCAGCCAGTGATTTTTTTTTTCAGTATTTAGATTACCATGTGAGAAGGACAGATAATCAGACTCACTGCCACTCAATTGTGGAAAAGTTCACATGTTGTGCTACATATTAGATACATGAATTTGCAATGAAGCTGAAGACATAAGTATAGAATGTTGTTGGTGTCTGAATGGACAGTAAGTCATAGGTGGTGGCATATTAACCAGTCGGATAGTTGTCAAAGCTAATGGTTTGCAAACACTGACTTCTAGAGATTCCTGAAAGTTTCAGCATAATAAAAGAAATGCCTATGAAATCTGTGAAAATGTTTAAAATGTAAGAAAGAGAAACAATCTATACAAAGATAAATGGGAAATGTACTCCTGTTAAAAAGACTTAGAAATGGAAATAGAAGAAACCTTAGATGGTTTTGAGTGACCAAAACAGAGAAAAGATAGACTTAGTGAAGCAAGAGAGAGAGAGAAGGGAGTGCAGGCCAGGGAACCATGGCTCATGCTTGCATCCCAGCATTTTGGGAAGCCGAGGCAGGAGAATCACTAGGGTTCAGGAGTTGGGGACCAGCCTGGGCAACATAGCAAGACCTTGTCTCTACTAAAAATTTTAATAATTAGCCATGTGTGGTGGTAGACACCTACAGTCCCACCCAAGGGGAGACTGAGACAAGAGGATCATTTGAGACTAAGAGGTAGAGGGTGCAGAGTGAGCCGTGATCACACCACTGTACTCCAGACTGAGCAACAGGGCAAGACTCTGTCTCAAAAAAAGGAGGGGTGGAGGGAAGGAGGAGGGAAGGAAGGAGAACAATGAGAGAGAGAAAAAGGAAGGGAGGAAAGAGGAAATGAGGGAAGAAAGGGAGGGGAGAAAGGAAGGAGAACAAAGAAAGGGAAGGATAAAGAGGAAGGAAGGAAGGGAGGAGGGAGGGAGGGAAGGAAAGAGGGAGGGAGGGAATGAAAGAAGCAAACAAGGAAGGAAAGGAGAGAGAGATGTGGCATAGTATGTAGAGAGTGAACACTCAGCTCTTATTAGTTCTTTCTAAAACTGCCAACCAACAGTGTCCCCCCACCTCAGCACGGGGGCCACCTAGTTCCACTGCCCTCTCTCAGTTCTCTTTCTGTCTCCATCTTCTGTCTGTCAAAGTTCTTTGACACCAGTGTGAGGAAATGTCCCTGATTGTCTTCACCCAACATGACCTATCTCTCCTTGCCAAACAGTTGCTACCATATTCATCTCTCATTTATCCTATGCCAAGAAACTTGGTCATTTGGTTTAATGGAAAGGGACATCGCAGAGCTTTACTTCTATCTATGATATGTGTTCATCAGAGAATTACAAAACTACTGTGAACATACACTTCCCATAAATAAATATACGGTACTTGCTATGTTCAGAAAATGTCCTATGCACTTTATAAATAATAATTTAGATGATTGTATATTTTTATCTTGTATTAATCATAGGTAGTTAAATCAACTTCATGACAGTTGAAAAGATCGAGTGATGTTAAATAACTAGATAATATATGTATACAATATTGCATATAAAAGTATACAAAACATACTTATATCTTATATGTAATTATTAATACTTTGTATTTAATATAATAGTAATACATTCCTGTGAAATAGAAATTCCAGAGCAATCATGGCTGACAGAGTTTATATGCTTGAGATACCAGAATGCCCACTGATATTTTATCAGCCAATTTCTAATTATGGGTATATAAGTGGGAGATAGCAATACATCACACAAGATCTGGGGTAAGCATTGTATTCATTATTGTGCCACTTAAAAGATATCTTCACCTTATAATCAAAATAAACATCTTTAAAGTATGGAAGGAGGGAGTGATGATTGAATTGTCTTACTGTGTTTTTAAAATAAAGTATTAATAAAATGTGACGTTCTTATGCCTAAGAGAGTAAACTGCTATTTACTGTTGAAGACAGAAGCCTTGAAATGACTTCTATTCAATGTAGACATACCACTAGCTACTTACACTTTAAGCATTGAGCATTTAAGCATCCATATGTCTGAGTGTAGCTGTTTTCTCAACACAGTAGTCCAAAAAACAAAGAAAGAAAAACCAAACCAACCCAAACTCTGACAGCACCGTAAGCATGTTACAGGTAAATGCTTATGTTTACAATGGCTACTTGGCATTTCAAAATGATTACAAATTGCACTGAACAAGCTAAGCACTAATTTTGCATTTCAGCGATCTGCCTTTCAGTATTTACATCATATCTAAAATAATTTATCAGAGATGGCTGAGTGGTTCTGCATGTCAGGTCCATGTGGGTCACTGGTTCACTTTTGAGTCATTTTTACTGGCAAGAAATTGCAGCTCTTAGAAATTTATGCTAGCACAGTATACAAGCAACATTAATTACCCTTCCTTAAGATTAACAATTTTTAGTTTATTATTAAGAAAGGTAATCAGATTACTGTAACCACTGACAAGCAATTAGTTCCAAACATTACATTTTTAGCATGTAGAATGAAGTTAACCCAGGGATATTTCTGTATTTAATGCAGCACAGTTTTATGATTTCCTTCAGCTCTTCACGTTTATCCAGATTTTCCATACTTGTAAACAGAGCATTTGCATACTGTCCCAAAATCAAACTACGTGTTAGTGAAAATAATTGGCCTGTTCACTACTTTTTTATATGACTGTTTTAATCATTCATCAAAGTGTGTGAATTTCACCAACTATAGCCAACTGCATATAATTTTATTGATTATTTATGTTGAGCTGTAAGTAAAAATGAGCAAGAGCTGTAGTCATCCAGACTTAGGACACAGAAACGTCAGAAAGAAGAGCTTTTCCAATTTCAATGCAGGAACTTCTTCTCTCAAACTTCAAGCTCTGCAGTTAGTGGATTACAACAGCAATAGCCTTTCTTCACTTTTTTGTGTCTGTTAGGTATTCATGTTAAACACAAGATAAATTATCATTTGATTAGTAGTTTATTCAGTACTTTCCGTTACCTCAAGATTCATGTTGTTTCATCCTAGCTCGGAAAATAAACAAACTGAGGTAGAATAAAGGGAACAAAAACAAGAAAGAAATGAAGTCAAGAGTGAATTTGAACAGAATGAAATGTGAAAAATGAAATGGAAAAGGGGAAGAAAAATATTCACTCTTTCCTCTGGGTTTTACAGAGAATGTGAATTTTAAAGCCACATACTAAAATGCCATCTGAAATAGTAAATACCAAATATTTTGTTCTCTTCAACTCACTTCCATTTGTTTCTTTATTCTTCAAAGTTGTCTTTCACCACAGTCTACCATACACAGAGGAAGGCCATTTCCACAGAGGTGCTCGGATTTTAAGGGCAGTAGAAATTTCCCTGATCTAAATTGGCCACACAGATGTCTGAGATGCCTGGGACATCAGTCATCCCTTGGCTTGAGAACTTGGAGGCTGTCATGTAGATGAGAATGTATTTCATGAAAATGAAAAAAAAATGCAAGAAACAAAAGATCTGGGTAGGTGATTGCTCAAGTTTATGTTTCTGGACACCTATTATTTCTACTTTTTGCAGAGAGAATAAACAAAGGAGAGAGAGAGAGGTCATCTGTGGATTGTAGCTTGGCCAGTGTCCATGAGTTCCACTTTGCCTATGATGTGATAAGGTATAGATAGAGAGATGGATAGATAGACAGACAGATAGATGATAGCTAAATAGACAGATGATAGATGGATAGATGATAGATAGTTGATAAATAATAGAGATAGACAGGTAAACAGACAGAGATGATAGCTAAACCGATGATAGATAGATGATAGATAGATGGATAGATATATGGTAGATAGGTAGGTGATATAGATAGATGATAGACAGATAGATAAATGATAGACTGATGATTGATAAATGACAGACTGATGATAGATAAATTATAGATGATAGATGGATAGATAGATGATAGATATAGATAAATAGATGATAGATGATGATAGATGACACATGGGGATAGATGATAGGTGGATGGATAGATATTTGATAGATAGATGATAGATAATAGATAGATGGATAGATGGCAGATAGATAGTAGATAGATGGCTAGATAGATGATAGACAGATGGTAGATGATAGATAATGGATAGGTAGATGATAGATGGATAGATAAATGGATAAATAGATGATAAACAGATAAGGCCAGGCGTAGTGGCTCACACCTGTAATCCCAGCACTTTGGGAGGCTGAGATGGGTGGATCACCTGAGGTCAGGAGTTTGAGACCAGCCTGGCCAACATGGTGAAACTCCGTCTCTACTGAAAATACAAAAATTAGCTGAGTGTGGTGGCACATGCCTGTAATCCTAGCTACTTGGGAGGCTGAGGCACAAGAATCGCTTGAACCTGGGAGGTGAAGGTTGCAGTGAACCAAGATTGTGTCACTGCACTCCAGCCTGGATGATGGAGTGAGACTCTGTCTCAAAAATAAACAAAAAACAAAAAAAGATAAACAGATGAGATAGATAGATACACATAGATATAGATAAATGTAGAGAGATAAATACAGATGCAGAGATAAATGAAGATAGATATAGATACAGGTATATATATATATATATATATATATATATAGACACGTGTGTGTGTGTGTGTGTGTCTTATAATGGTTCCACTCATCTAATTAAACCCTGATTGACACAATATTTATCTATTTATATTTAGCTAAACCTATACATAGAATATATATAATATTCATAGATCTATTGATTAAATATGTATAGATAAATATATATAACTGTGTGCAGTAATGGAATCAGCTTAATAATCAAATGTATCCATTTTGTAAATAAGCTTTTTCTAATCTAAAAATCTCATGAATGTTTTATTACCCAAAACTCTCCCCATTTATTTATCCAAACACTCTGTCATCAAAAGCTAATGCATGCCTAGTGTATACAACACCATCAGAGATATAATTATAGCTCTAATGAAGAAAACATGAACAATGCCCTCCAAAATCATATTTATTCATGAAGAGGATCATGATCAGACAATTAAGAAATTAGCTAAAAGAACTTTGGAAAGGCACATTTAAGGAAGCCTAATGGTTAGATAAATTGATTGCAACTGAGATCATTGAAAAACCTGAGCCTTTTACTTGACAATCAAGATAGAAACACTTAGGGAGAGAAGGTATAAAGGATATTCAAAGAGTAATACTCTATTACCATTTGTTCATTAAATGCCAGGCATCGCCATGTAATTTTTAATACATAGTTCACTCTTACACAAATACACTTTAGGATTCCCTATTTGAAGATGATGTTACAAAGGCATCACAGCTGGGAGTTCGTATGATTGACATGATTCATTTCCCAAGCTCCTCCCGTCTATTCATCCAATAAATATTTATGATTGCCTACGTTCCAAGAGAGTCCATCTGAGCATAGCCCAAAATGGTGGAGATTAGGCTGTGGAGACTATGCAGCTAGGTAGATTTGGGACAAAACACAGAGGTGCCTAGATTTACTGCCTGCATGGATTGACTACCATTGATTCTCCAAGTCCTGCTGAGCTGCCTGGACTTCATTCTTTATGTAAAGTAGAACAATTGATAGCTCCCTGTTAAGTGATCCTCTTCCAACAGGGTCGGTTTTTGAATAACGAAGAGGATCCTTATTCAAAGATCGTTCTGAATAAACAACTATGTTGTTTCTCTTGTGAATTGTTTTCTGGGGAAGTAGCAAATATCAAGTTTGATTTGAGAAGAATTGGAATGCCTACTATAATAACAGTCATGGGCAGAATAAAACATTAATTATACAAAGATGCAACCTTAGAAATGACAGCAGGTAGAGTTGGATTTAATGGAAAATTCTACAAACCTGTCCAGAAAGAGATTGTTGTCACATTATTTAAAATAAATGTATCAGGACAGAGAGACATATGTGCAATGTTTCAATTAGTGCAATGAGACTGGTATAAGCTGAAAGAGGATAGAGAATGACTCAACATTGTTAAGGAAAGAATGAGAGTAGAACACTGAGTTAGCACACAGACAGTTCTCTAAATATTTTATTTCCTCTAAGACAAAGAAAAACAAGACGATACTGAGCATGAGAAATGAAACTGCAGAAGTTTCTGTGTTCTCTTATTGGAGTCAAGAGAGTGTGCTTGTTTGCTCATGAGAAAAATACAGAGAGAAAGACTCGTGGTGAAATAAGAACATGAAAGTAATCCATAACCGGGTAAAGATTAAACTGTTTGATAAAAGTTGGCATATTTGATCTATTAAAATATGAGTCAGGCAAAGTCAAAATACAGATAATTCTCTCAGGTTGATCGATTAGAGATGAACCCCTCTTCTGGTGGGTTTCATGTTCTCAGTGAAGTATAAGGCATTGTCTTCAGGGAGAGGGCTTGAAGTTCCTCTAGTAAAAATATTTAAAGTGGAGAGAAAGACATTTGAAATACTCGTCTCCGAAGGACATTGTTACCCTAAGAAGATGAATGGATAAAGCAAATGTGGTATACACAAAGAGAACTAAAACCAGACACACCACATGATTATCTCAATCAAGTCAGAAAAGAGTTTCAATAAAATCCAACATTCCTTCAGGTAAAAAACTCTCAACAAACTGGGCATCAAAGGTACATACCTCAAAATAATAAGACCTATCTATGACAAACCCATAACCAACATCATACTAAATGGGCAAAAGCTGGAAACATTCCCCTTGAAAACCAGAAGAAAACAAGGATATCCTCTCTCAGTACTCTTATTCAACATAGTACTGAAAGTCCTGGCCAGAGCAATCAGGCAAGAGAGAAATAAAAGGCATCCAAATAGGAAGATACTAAGGTAAACTATCTCTGCCGATGATACGATTCTATAGCTAGAAACTATCCTAGACTCTGCCCAAAGGCTCCTAGACCGGATAAACAACTTCATCAAAGTTTCAGGACACAAAATCAGTGTACAAACATAAATAGCATCCTATGCATGAACAACATCCAAGCTGAGAGCCAAATCAAGAGCACAGTGCCATTCACAATGGCCACAGAAAGAACAAAATAACTAGGAAGACAGCTACCTAGGCAGGTGAAAGCTCTCTACAATGAGAATTAATAAACTCTGCTCAAAGAAATCAGAGATGACACAAACAAATGTACAAAACATTCCATGCTCATCGATTGGAAGAATCAATATTGCCAAAATGGTCATACTACCAAGAGCAATTTACAGATTCAATGCTATTGCTATCAAACTATCAATGACATTCTTCACAGAACCAGAAATAACTTTTAACGTTCATATAGAACCAAAAAACAGCCCGAATAGTCAAAGCAATCCTAAGCAAAAAGAACAAAGCTGGAGGCATCACATTACCTGACTTCAAACTAAACTACACAGCTACAGTAACTAAGACAGAACGCTACTGGTACAAGACAGACACATAGCCCAATGGAACAGGTTAGAGAACCCAGAAATAAAGCCGCACACCTACACCTATCTGATCTTCAGCAAAACTGACAATAACAAGCAATGGGGAAAGAATCCCCTATTCAATAAATGGTGCTGGGATAACTGCCTAGCCATAGGCAGAAGGTTGAAATTGGACCTCTATCATTCATTATATACAAAAATCAACTCAGGATGAATTAAAGACTGAAATGTAAAACCAAAAACAATAAAGGCTGTAGAAAAAAAACCTAGGAAATACCGTTCTGGACTTCAGCCCTAGCAAAGAATTCATGATAAAGACTCCAAAAGCAATGGAAACAAAAACAAAAATTGACAAGTGGGACGTAATCAAACTAAAGAGCTTCTGCACAGCAAAAGAAACTATCAACAGAATAAGCAGATAACCTACAGAATGAGATAAAATATTTGCAAACTATACATCCAACAAAGGTCCAATATCCAGAACCTATTTGACTGGCTTAAGAAAAAAAAAAAAAGGAACAAACAAATCAACAAGCAAAAAGCAAATAACTCCATTAAAAATGTGAAAGGGGGCCAGGTGCAGTGGCTCACACCTGTAATTCTAGCACTTTGGGAGGCCAAGGCGGGTGGACTGCCTTAGCTCAGGAGTTTGAGACCAGCCTGGCAGCCTGGGCAACATGGTGAAACTCCATCTCCACTAGAATACAAAAAATTAGCCAAGTGTGGTTGTGCATACCTGTAGTCCCTGCTACTCAAGAGGCTGAGGCAGGAGAATCGCTTGAACCTGGGAGGTAGAGGTTGTAGTGAACCGAGATCACGCCACTGCACTCCAGCCTGGGCGACAGAGTGAGACTCTGTCTCAAAAACAAACAAACAAACAACAACAACAACAACAAAACCATGCAAAGGACATGAACACTTTCTAAAAGAAAAACATACACATGGTCAACAAGCATGTGAAAAAATGCTCAGCATGACTAATCATTAGGGAAATGCAACTCAAAACCACAGTGAGAAACCATCTCACACCAGTCAGAATGGCTATGATTAAAAAATCAAAAAATAGGCCGGGTGTGGCGGCTCACACCTGTAATCCCAGCACTTTGGGAGGCCGAGACGGGCAGATCACAAGGTTAGGAGATCGAGACCATCCTGGCTAAAACAGTGAAACCCCATCTCTACTAAAAATACAAAACAAAAAATTAGCTGGGCATGGTGGCACATGCCTGTAGTCCCAGCTTCTTGGGAGGCTGAGGCAGGAGAATGGCATGAACCCGGGAGGCAGAGCTTGCAGTGAGCCAAGATAGTGCCACTGCACTCCAGCCTGGGCAACAGGGCCAGACTCCATCTCAAAAAAAAAAAATAAAATAAAATAAAAATAAAAATAAAACCATAATAGATGCTGGTGAGGGTGCAGAGGAAAGAGAATGCTCATACACCACTGGTGGGAATGTAAACGAGTTCAGCCACTGTTGAAGGCGGTCAGATTTCTCAACAAACTTAAATAGAACTACCATTCAACCCAGCAGACCCATTATTGGATATATATCCAAAGGAAAATCCATTACTCTACAGTAAAGATACATGCATGTGTATGTTCATTACAGCACTATTTACAATAGCAAAGACATGGAATCAACCTAGATGCCCATCAACAGTGGACTGGATAAGGAAACTGTGGTACATATACGCCATGGAATAGTGTACAGCCATTGATGAGAATGAGATCATGTCCTTTGCAGCAACATGGACGAAACTGGTAGCCATTATCCTAAGCGAATTAATCCAGGATTAGAAAACCAAATACTGCATGTTCTCACTTGTAAGTGGGAGCTAAACACTGCGTACACGTGACACAAAGAGAGGAACAATAGACACCAGGACCTACTTGAGGGTGGAGGGTGGGAGGAGGGTGAGGGTTGATTGAAAAACTTCCTGTAGGGTCTTATGCTGATTACCTGCGTGACAAAATTATCTGTACACCAAACCCCCACGCCACACAATTTACCCATGGAACAAACCAGCACATATAACCCTTGAACCTAAAAGTTGGAAAGAAGGCAAAGAAAAAAAAGAAAGAAAATGTGATATAGACCACATGCCATGGCTCATGCCAGTAATTCTAGTGCTTTGGGAGGGGGATTGTTTGAGGCCAGGAGTTGTAGGCTGTAGTGGCCCATGCTTTTGCCACTGCACTCCAGCCTGGGTGACAGAGCGAGATCGTGACCCCTCTCAAAAACAGGTCGGGCATGGTGGCTCATGCCTATAATCCCAGCACTTTGGGAGGCCAAAGCGGGCAGCTCAGTTGAAGTCAGGAGTTTGAGACCAGCCTGGCCAACATGGTGAAACCCTGTCTCTACTAAAAATACAAAAAATTAGTCGGGCATGGTGGCAGATGCCTGTAATCTCAGCTACTCAGGAGGCTGAGACAGGAGGATCACTTGAACCCAGGAGGCAGAGGTTGCAGTGAGCTGATATTGCACCAATACACTCCAGCCTGGGTGACAGAGTGAGAGGGCATCTAAAAAAGGAAGGAAGGAAGGAAGGAAGGAAGGAAAGAAGGAAGGAAGGAAGGAAGGAAGGAAGGAAGGAAGGAAGGAAGGGAAAATGGCATATTATATATATATACACAATGGGATACTATTCCACTGTAAAAAAGAATGAAATCATATATTTTGCAGCAACATGCATAGAACTGGAGGTCATTATCTTAAGTGAAACAATGCAGAAACGGAAACTCAAATACCACATATTCTCACTAATAAGAGGGAGCTAAATAATGTGTACACATGGACATAGAGAATGGAATAAGAGACATGGGAGGCTCAGAAGGGTGTAAGGGTAGGAGTAGAGAGATGGATGAGAAATCACTTAGTGGGTACCATATACATTATTCTGGTGATGGTTACACTAGAAGCGCAGACTGTGTCACTCAAATATATCCGTGTAGCAAAACTGCACTTGTACCCCTTATATTTATTCAAATATTTAAAAGAAAAATATTAGCATTTATGGAGAGTGGGAAGCCATTGGATAAACCTGTTTTTGCCTGTAAAGTGAGATCACTCTTCGTGATTATGTGTTTTGTATATTGTGTGTGTCTGTATTTTTGGCAACGTTGAAATATTCAAGTACAGTAAGAAATTGGTCAAATAACTGGTTTAACCAGATATATGGTTTATTCAGGCAACTAGGAGAGGAGAAGGGCAAAGAGGAAAATCATGTGCTCAAAGGAGTGATTTTAATGGAGGTCCCTGGATTTTAGGCTGAGTAAGAAGATAAACAGAAAGGACTTTTAAAAGAGAGAGAAACATTTGTAAAAATCAAGGAGAAGATGTATTGCTAATAGACCAGGAGAGAAGAAACAATGCGTAGGATTTCTGTTTCATTTCTAAATATTTTAAAAATAACTAAAAGAGCATAATTGATTGTTTGTAACACAAAAGATAAGTGCTTGAGAGGATGAACACCCCATTCTCCATGAGGTGATTATTATGCATTGCATATGTACATCAAAACACCTCATATACTCCATAAATAGATACACCTACTGTATTAGTCCATTTTCATACTGCTATGAAGAAATACCCAAGACTGGGTAATTTATAAAGAAAAAGACATTTAACGGAATCACAGCTCCACATGGCTGGGGAGGCCTCACAATCATGACGGAAGGCGAATGAGGAGCAAAGGCATGTCTTACATGGTGGCAGGCAAGAGAGCAGGTACAGGGGAACTCCCCTTTATAAAACCATCAGATCTCATGAGACTTATTCACTATCAGGAGAACAGCACGGGAAAGATGTGCCCCCATGATTCCATTACCTCTCACCAGGTCCCTCCCACAACATGTGGAAATTATGGGAGCTACAATTCAAGATGAGATTTGGGTGGGGACACAGCCAAACCCTATTGCCTACTATGTACCCACAAAAATAAAGAATAAAAATAAATAAATTTGAGCTTCTCAGGAAAAAAAGGTCAGTTAACTTGCTTTTACAACCTTAAATTTTCCCTTTCCCAAACCCTCATGAATTCATCCACAACCAATTTAATTGTCATTGCAGTTTCGTAGAAAATGGAAAAATGAGACCAGTTCTAAAATAAACATTTTTTAAACAAAATATAACCTTTCTTAAAAAGTCTATAAATTATAAAAAATGTCTACTCTCTGTGCCTGTGTATTAAATGAATCAACATATGTTCCTTGCTCAGCCCCAAGGACAATAGCAAGCTCTATTGCATTTGAGTTTCAAGATAAGCTGATGTGTGATTTAGAAAACCATCAGACCAACTCCTTTTATTTTATTTTGAATTAGAGAAGCAGGGGTGCAGCAGGGTGTCATAATTCTTTTTTTTTTTTTTTTCAAGACGGAGTCTCTCTCTGTGCCCCAGGCTGGAGTGCAGTGGCGTGATCTCGGCTCAGTGCCAGCTCCACCTCCTGGGTTCACGCCATTCTCCTGCCTCAGCCTCCCGAGTAGCTGGGACTACAGGCCCCTGCCACCACGCCCAGCTAATTTTTTTTTTTTTTTTTTTGGTATTTTTAATAGAGACAGGGTTTCACTGTGTTAGCCAGGATGGTCTCGATCTGCTGACCTCGTGATCCACCCATCTCAGCCTCCTAAAGTTCTGGGATTACAGGCGTGAGTCACCACGCCTGGCTCCACTTCAAATTCTTTTACTTTATAGCAGCATACTTCATGTTTTTTTTTTTTCCTGGAATCTGTGAATGATTAAATTAAAACACTGCTGTTTTGTTTGCTAGAATGAACATTTGGAAAGTGTCCTAAAATCATCACTACTTTCATTAGCATTCTAATAAGATATGAAGAAACACACATGCCTGCATGTGTGCGTGCACACACACACACAATCTAACAAGAAAATGTTTTAGAAAAAATATTTGTATTTCTTTGATTAGATTTAATATAGCCACTTGAAAATGTGAAAGATCTTTTATCTTTTTTTTTAAATTTATAGACTTTTGTATTTTCGTGTCTAAATAAAAGAATCTTGGTTGCTTCAAAACGGCATATAATCCAAAATAATTCTACTGAATTCAGAAAGAAAACTATATTTGTAAAAATATAATAATCTCCAACCCTGTGAATTCATCACATTGAAAATACCATTCCATTAGCTTCAGACATCCAATTTTAATTTTGTGAAGAAAGCTGTTTAATTAATTGCCACTTATTTTAATAAAAAATATTGAAAGTGGTTTTACAATTTTATTATTTTTACTTTTTAAAAAAATTCTCCATGTTTAAACTTTCACTTAGACTTGATTCTAAGATTCTTATGGATATTAATGCTTTAAAAGTTCATCTTTTTCCTCAAAGTTCAAGTTGTTTTTAGGAAAAGGTTTGGTTCCAATAACTTATGGGAACATGTTATCAAAAGCAAAAGCTTATTACACTGGGATTTCCGTTCTCTCCGTTGAATAAGAGAAATGATTCTTTTCTGCATACAACTAAAACTAATTCTCAAATACAGGTTAGCTTTAAAATTGTATATTCCATTAATCACTTGATATGTTAAAATAGTTTGTTAATAACAGCATCTTGACAAAAGAGATGTATCCTGTAGCTGTTCAAATACATGAAGCGACATAAGCTGATTGCTTTCTTTGGGAAGCTTAAAATGAACTCTCTTATTAAACATGAGTGTCAGAGTTTGATATTTCATTTCAGTGAATAGTCATCATGTCTGTCAAGAATGTTACATTTAGAGAAGAAAATTTTTAAGAAAAAAATATAATCTTTTTCCTGTTCCACATTTTAAAATATTTTACTATGTCAAAGTGAAAAAGAAATATACATCTTATTTATGTTTAACCAAAAAAAGGATTAATCCAAATCACCATGGGACAAGGATTTTTTTAATTTTGTGAAATTGCTAAGTAATGAAAGAACATACTGGGAAGAAAAACTATCTGAGAATAAAAAAATACATATAATATATATTTCAGATATACACTGTATATTTTGTAAGTATATTTGAGATATGCCTATATATGACTGTATATCATCATATATGTGAAATATACTTTGCTTAGTCTTGTTTTACCATTCTTCTTATTAAAAAGTGACATTGGCTGGGCATGGTGGCTCATGCCTCTAATCCCAGCCCTTTGGGAAGCCCAGGCAGGTGGATCACCTGAGGTCAGGAGTTTGAGACCAGCGTGGCCAACACGACGAAATTATGTCTCTACTAAAAATACAAAAATTAGCCAGGCATGGTGGCAGTCACCTGTAATCCCAGCTACTCGGGAAGCTGAGGCAGAAGAATCGCTTGAACCTGGGAGGTGGAGGTTGCAGTGAGCCAAGATTGCACCACTGCACTCCGGCTGGGGTGACCGAGTGAGACTCTGTCTTAAAAAAGAAAATAAAAGTGACATTGATACTAATACTACTATCAATATTAATAAAGTTGTAGTTCAAAGAGCTCGGTGACTTCACAGGAGAGGAGTCTTCCAGTTTGATAAGCAACTGCTTTCTTCTATTATGACTGCCGTTAAGGTAATAATGATCTGCACGTGTCTGCATCCTCTGCCCGGAAGAATCATCTACCTCATAGCTCCTGCTTGGTCAGCTTCTCCATTTCCTTTACATCTGCCCCAATTTCTCCTTGTGTTGATGCTGCAGCTCTCTCTCCTTACCCAGGACTCCTCCATGACTTGTTCCTCCTGACTGTTTCCTTAGCGTGTGTCCTCTTTAAATATACGGTCTATTCATTTCTTAGCATAATTGCTAGCATTCATCATCTGTCTCCAATGTCTAGAACAGCTATTTGAGGGGAGCAGGGATCTTGGTATCTTTTGTTTACTGGGGTTTCTGAGGCACCTAGAACACTGTTCAATAAAGCAGTATTTATCATCAATAATCATTGAATGGACAAACTGTAAAATTTTCCAAGAATGCACTTGTGAGTAAAGTAGGACATAAAGAGTATTTCAATCCACTCTGCCAATGTTAAATTCAGTGAACTGGAGACATAAACATGTTGAATGGAATATTAGCCTGCCTCTAGATATTTCTCATTTTGTTTCATCTGCAATACATTGTGTGTTAAAATGTGCTAATTTTTGTATACTTTTCACCTAGTGGTTTATGTTATTTCAATTGCTTGTTTAATAATAATGCATGTGGGATTTCCATTTGTATTGCTATATTAAATTTCAGTCCATTTATTATCATAAATAGATCAGTGGCCTCTGGTCTAAATAAATTGTGTCATGATTCCCTGTGTACAAGAAGCATTGATCTAGTTTTCGGATATAGAGTGCTGTCCCACATCATGGATTTGGGGATAACTGACTCTTGTGTTTTCTAATAAAATGGATATTTTGGTGTAAGCAGAAAAAACATATCTGAAGAGCAAAATTGATTACAATGCACATAATACATTGACATGTAGCATAGCGTAACATAATTTTATATACAATAAACCTTATTACTATCTTATTAGATTTGTTTTCAAATGTTTTAGCAATCCCCCAAATAAAATTTATACCTAGACTTTAAAAAAAAATAAACTCTTCTATAACACTGTTTTCCAAGGAGGATTTATTTAGTAAGTCAAGAACTATATAAAAAGTGTCTAAGAAAACTCAGCAGTATTAAATAATTTAAGAATTGTAAAATCATTACTGCACCTCAGATACTTCTAGATAAATGTGTTGTGGGTTTTTACTCTTTAAAGTTATTTTATTTATTTTATTTTTAGTGTTTCCATCCTTTGTGTGTCATCACAGATATTTACTCTCTAAGTTGAAATATATATGGTAGTGTACCACTTTTATCTAATAATTATATTCATACACACAATGCACCAACATTCCATATCATATTTAGAATAGTAAAAATTAAACTATAGCATTTTAAATAATGCTGCTTGGTGGTTCCTCGAGTGAAGACAGCATGGTTTATTTAACAGCTTCTTTCTTAAAACCCATGTATGCCTAGTGTTCCATTATTAAAACACTAAGCATGAGGGAGTTGTGTATATCTCACTGCTCAAGGTCATTGCCAAGGTCTGATTGCAAAAATTCAAAAGATCACAACTTCAGGCAGAAACAAGTTAATAGACATTGACCTTGCTCTCAGGTTACTTTGCCTCAGGCTCATGATTGATTTTATAGCAATATATTATACTGTAATCCCGAGTAGCTGGGATTACAGGCGTGGGCCACCATGCCCAGCTAATTTTGTATTTTTAGTAGAGAAAGGGTTTCACCATGTTGGCCAGGCTGGTCTTGAACTCCTGACCTCGAGTGATCTGCCCGCTTCAGCCTCCCAAAATGCTGAATTACAGGCATAAGCCACCATGCCTGGCCTGTTAGTTGCAATTTTATAAGTTTGTTAAAAGGATTTAAATAAATAATTCTTGTAAGGGCTAAGTGGATTACATAGCAGATTTTAAAGATTCAAAATAATCAACTATAATATTATTATTATATTGCTAATCTTTAAACCGTGTATGTATACCTCAATTTCTTGATTATGTAGACCATACTTTTGAACTTGTTGCTATAAAGATGTAGCCATTAACACATTCACTATTTTCATAGCTCCCTTTAATCCCCTCCCTCTGTTAGTATTTATATATTGTTGGGAAAGATATCATTTATACTCTCTGTATATCTATAATTATTTTAATTCTCTTCATAATTGAGTGAAAACATTCTGGTTTTCTTTCACACCCCATTAAACTCTCCCTGAATTGTTCAAAGCAGTTGAAAAATTTTACATTATATATAATCTAAGGTACTTTGAAAAATAGCATTCTTTTAGATAATATTTGCTATAGGTCAGAGATCTGTCTAAATACCCAGTAAGCTTAAGATCCATGCTTTGCTATCTTATTACATAAGGAGTTGTACAAGAAGATTTTTCAGTGGGCAAGGATCTGAGGAAGATACTAAAAAAATGTCCAGATGATTCTGTCAAGTAGATGTGTCTAGTCATCATTTAACCAAAACCCCCATGCACTGTTCTGTGAAGTCCCTCCGCAGATAGCTAAAATGCAATTCTATTTCGGTTCTCAAAGTGGGGATTTTGATATTTGTACAGGTGCATATTCTGCAACTATCCAAGAACCACAAGTGTTCGGTTAGCTGAGGATGAAATCTATTCAACTACAGTTGAGCTGGGCTGTGAGAAATGTTTCTGCCCACAGAATGCTTTTTAATTTAGTGACAAATTAATAGGTGAAAATTCACTTATGTATGTTTCTTCCTTGGGTATGCATCCTTCTTAATGCAATTAGGATTTAACCACCCAAGTCAATGATTGTGTTATCATTTTATCTTCAAAACTTGTATCTTCCAAACTTGTTCTGTTGCCCCTCGTCCCTTTTCGTATGGGTATTTTTGCTTCTTATAAATGAAATTAATTTCCATTAAAGCAGTTCCCAAGAAGACACCCTCATAAGAAGAAACAAATTTTCCTCTATTTTTCTATTTTGTATTCCTTTACATACAAAAAAGTATCTGGAATATAGTTAGGGAAATGCAGTAATTTGCATCTATACTTTTGCTTGATTGCTGAATTTTCAAATATTTATCTGTTCTATAAAATGTAAAGTGTTTCTATAGACCTTGCAGGTCCTACACAGCAATGGAGTGGTGAATTCGTGCATTTTCTAGCTTATTATCAGAAGAATATGCTATATCTGCTCATTCTTCCAGACTCCAGTGCCTTTGGATCTGTGGTAATACTCAATGACTTCATTGATATAAACATCTTATTTTTTTTTTTGTCTTCTTCCTTCCTTCCTTTGTTCTTTCCTTCCTTCCTCCCCTCTTCCTCCCTCTCTCCCTCCTTTCCTTCCTCCCTTCCTTCCTCTCTTCCTCCCTTTTTTCCTTCCTTCTTCCTCTCTTCCCACCTCTCCCTCTCTCCATTTTTCTTTCCTTTCTTCCTCCTTCCTTCCTCCCTTTCTTCCTGTGTCCCTCCCTTCCTTTCTCCTTTTCTTCCTCTTTCTTCCCTTCCTTCCTTTCTCCCTCCCTCCCTTCTTCCTTTCCTTACTTCTTTCCTCCTTTCTCTCTTTCCTTTATTTCTCCTTTCCTTCCTTCCTTCCTTTCTTGTCTCTCTGTCTCTCTGTCATTTTATCCCCTCTCTCAGTTTCCCAAGATTAAAATGCCACTGTGGATTTTTTTTAAATGTCACTTTAGATGTCTCCTCAATGTTCTCTATTCCTTTGAATACTGGGAAGAATACTTGCCATAATTTCCATCCATTAGACCAATAGGGTTATGGTTCTCCCGGTGACCTGCTAAATATCACTGGCTCAAGCACTTTCCAAATGTATCATTTTTTGTTTTGACAGAGACGAATTACTGTCTGAATATGCATTTTTTTTCAAGAGTCTTGCTCTGTCGTCCAGGCTGGAGTGCAGTGGCGCAATCTCAGCTCACTCCAACCTCCACCTCCTGGGCTCAAGCAATTCTCCTGCCTCAGCCTCCCAAGTAGCTGGGATTACAGGCTTGCACCACCACACCTGGCTAATTTTTGTATTTTTTAGTAGAGATGAGATTTTACCATGTTGGCCAGGATGGTCTTGAACTCCCGATCTCAGGGGATCCACCCGCCTCAGCCTCCCAAAGTGCTGGGATTGCAGGCGTGAGTCACTGCACCTGGCCTGGATATGCAACATCTTTTGACTAGCCTATGAAACTTGATCTAGTTTTCTTTTTGTCCCATTCTCTAAGAATAGTGATTCTTTCCCCAACTCTGACCATTTGAGTATTTTCTCTTTTTTTTCTTTTAGCTCTCAGCTACATCAGCGCTAAAGGCGGATTTTCTTGCTTCATTTCATTGGCACTCTTGAGTGTCGATATTAAAGACACTTGAAGAGAGCCATCATCAGAGGCAGAAGGAAAAGCAAACGTTGAACAAATGTCTGATCTGCTGGGTCTGATGATTTCCACTTTGTACCATTTCTATGAGCATCAACACTCTGAATCGTTTCACATTGTCATGCCCAAGCCTTCTCCCATTAAAGCCAGTGTACTTGTTCTGCTGAAGTCCCAGCGGCAGAGAGGAGCGTGTGTCACATGCATGCAAAGAAACACATACAACCATCCACAGGTTGCATTTCCAAGGCAGCTGCACATGCCCCCTGTAGAAGGCCACAATTTCTTATTTGACAAGATCACATAGACTCCCAATTCAACTGCAGGAGTGACTGTTTCCCATAAAATGGCCGGTGTTTGGCAGTGGTGCTACATCCCGATCTTCTCTCAGCACTTGAAGCCAGCTCCCTCTAACCCTGCAGTCATTGGCATCTGCAATGCATCAACTCACTTTCGATGGCTGGCCAGCTCCAGTGTGAGTTAGCACAGTAATTCGTCATTGATGAAAAACTTTCAATGTTGAAGTTTTGGTGAGGAAAGTCCTGCAAGAACAAATCTCCCTAAACTAGACATCTTGATATGTGTCTCTAAAATACATCTCTCTCTTAAAAAAATCAAAGCCCACCTACCTGTGTTCTCACATACCACTTTTTTGAACAGTACTACTCGTTATGTCCTCACTTCAAACTATTAAAAATAGATATTTATATAGATTTTCTCAAATTTCACCCTAAGCTCCTTCCTACTTTAGGGCATCGTTTGTGCTTATAACTTAGTACTTCCAAAACATCCAAAATATTTCTGCTCTAATTTGGGTAAACTTCCTTCTAGTTCACTCAGAAAATATTTACTTACATCACTCCACCAAAGTATTTTGCAACATAAATGGCCATGGTAGTCACTGAACAAGTCTTAAATCATCTAAAGAGGGTACAGGTATTCAAATACATACTGGTAATAAGCAAGTAAGAAGATTTCATGCCTTCTGCACTTCTGATTCACATAATGCTTTATACAGACATAGTAGCTGCTTTCTACCTTTTTCTGCCATGCATTTCCTATTCACTTTCTTGGCTTATGAAGTCACTGACCTTTGCTTGTGATGATAAATCACACTTCCTCTATGAAATATCTGGATTCGGGAATAACTAAGAATCTGCATGCATGCATTGCATGGGGTGAAGATTTTTCCCTTTCTGTTTTTTCAGAAATGAACTTGTAAGGAGCTTTGGAGAAGAGTTTTGAGGTTGGTTCTTCCTAATTGAGTTCAGAGGCTAGTTGTATTTGTGACTCAGGGGAATGCTACCAAAAACCAATAGTGGAAGAGTCTCTTCAAATCAGATTAATTTGACAGCCTCCCTCTGTGGTCATCTCTTTAAACAGTCACCTCATGCTTGCCCAAAGGGCTTAGGAAAAATAAAGCCATGGTTTTAGAATTGTGGGTTATATGCATGGCAAATAATACAGACTTGCCCTTAGCAGAACTAAGAACAGTTTCTCTGCTGTATCTGCAATGGTGACCCAGCATGAGCCCCTAATTTAGGAGCAGAATGTAATGGTTTGTTTTCTTGCTGCTGATAAAGATGTACCTGAGATTGAGTAATTTATCAAGAAAAAGAGGTTTAATGGACTCACAGTTCCATGTGGCTGGGGAGGCCTCATAATCATGGCAGAAGGCAAAAGGCACATCTCACATGGTGGCAGACCAGAGACAATGAGAGCCAAGTGAAAGGGGAAACCATTTATAAAACCATCAGACCTCGTGAGACTTATGCACTACCAGAGCAGTAAGGGGGAAATTGCCCCCATGATTCAATTACCTCCCACCAGGTTCCTCCCACAACACGTGGGAATTATGGGAGCTACAATTCAAGATGAGATTTGGGTGAGGACACAGCCAACCATATCACAGACACAGGGGGACCAGGTGTCCACCTGATGGAAAGTATAGTTTATGAGATCCATTCTGTCAGAGATGAAACGAGCATTTTTCCATCTCTGCAACAGATATTTATTCAAAACTTCTATTTGCCTCTCTCTGCTATCATTCCTGTGATTTCAATTTCATCTGTGCCTATTCTCCATTCTGTTGTCCCACATATTTTTTTTTTCTGGCGAAGGAAATTATGTTATAGTGAAATAAGATAGCATCTTGATGCCTGAAATTTACAGCTTTTACCATCACTCTGTCACCCCAAAGATGCCGGGCTTATGGAATGCTGAAAGAGTCCTCTGTGGATTCCAAGGTAAAGCCATCAGGGAGAAAGTATCTTTCAAACCTGTGCTGATTTTTCATAGAATGCTACATAGAATCCAGATGCTGTTCTTCTCACATGATCCTCACATGTTTATTAATCAAACGTGAGTAAGTAGAGGCCTTGTCTACTACTAGATGACCCACTTGCAGATTTTTGCCTCATCATGCTGTGTTCTAAATTCTGCATTCTTAGAAATATCATTATCCAAACTAGAAATCTTTCACTGTGAGATCCTACAGAGATCCATGGATCTACAAAGAAATATTGCCTGTTTTATCATCCCCACAGATCATCAGAAAAATAAGTATAACAAATTAAAATCCAGTGAAATAACAACAGAAGTGAGTGCATATGCTTATGAAAATATAAACACATAAATGGTCACTGCATCATTATTCACATTAGCCAAAAACTAGAAAAAACTCAAACGTCCATCAACAAGGCAGCATAAATAAATGTTTAACGAATTCATAAAATTGAATACAAGCAGTGAGAATAAATGAATATTAGAATGAAGGGACTCAAACAATTTACAATGACATGGACAAATGTCAAAAACATAATGCTGAATGAAATTAGCCAGACATAAAAGACACCTTCTACAGGGTTTTATTCACATAATATTCAAAACAGACAAAACACATTTATAATGGTAGGTATCAGAAGTGTGGTTACTATGGGGAAGTTACTAGAAGAGGAATGAAGAAGGTTTCTCAGGTGGTGATAGTGTTCTGTTTCTTGATTTGTCATGATTTTGTTTTATAGGATAAATTTGTGTTTTCAAAGAAAACGTTTGGGAACTTTTCCTTTGTGAAATATTTATTGCATGGTACACTTAGGATTTGTGCACACTTTCCTGTAATTATGCTATAATTTAAAAGTTTACTTAAAAAATTAAGTATGAAAGAGAAACTTATGAAGTGTAGCAACCTAAAGCTCTCAACTCACTTACTTAGAGTAACTACATGTATTAGTCTGTTCTTATGCTGCTTATAAAGACATGCCAGAGAGACTGGGTAATTTATAAAGAAAGATGTTTAATGGACTTACAGTTCCACATGGCTGGGGAGGCCTCACAATCACAGTGGAAGGTGAATGAGGAGCAAAGGCATGTCTTACATGGCAGCAGGCAAGAGAGCATGTGCAGGGGAACTCCCATTTATAAAACCATCAGATCTTGTGTGACTTATTCACTACCACAAGAACAGTATGGGGGAAACTGCACCCACGATTCATTTATCTCCACCTGGCCCCACCCTTAACACATGGGAATTATTACAATTCAAGGTGAGATTTGGGTGGGGACACAGCCACCGCATATTACTACAACAGACACGTGATTCTTGCATGGGATTAAACATGTTCCCTAAGACAAACAGATAATATTCCCATAATAATTGCATATCCTTATTAAACACCATCAGCAACTTCAGGAGGAGTGGAATAAGACTCCTAACATGGTGGGATTGGTGGATGTGCCAGTCTCATTTTCTGAGACTTTGGAAGCTTGGTTCCATTCTAGAGTCTGTATCTGGGACTACAAGTGTGGTTCAAGCTTCATGTCTCTGAAACTCCATAAAAGCCTGGCCCCTGGTGCAATAGTCTGCACCTACTTTTTTCCTTGCCTCTACCAGGGAACCCCTAAACTCAAGTTTCTGTCTTTCTGTGAAGCACTTCTAATTCTTGTTATCAAAAAGAACCAGCTTGGATCATCTCTGCCTTCTTCTAGACAAAACCCAGCTATATTGGGGCTTCATCCGCACCAATATGATTGCATTACAGTTGGCCCTTTGGTAACTCAGGGGTTAGGAGGGCTGACAGACAAAAATCTGTAGATAGCTTTTGGTTTATTTTTAAATTGTAGATTCAGGGGATACATATGATGATTGGCTACATGGATATATTTTGTATATTGGGGTTTGGACTTCTATTGAATCTGCCACCCAAATAGTGAACATAGTACCCAATGGGTAGTTTTTCATCACTTATCCCCCACCCTCACTCTCCCTTTTTGGAATCTTCAGGGTCTATTCTTCCCATCTTTATGTCCACATGTGCCCATTTTTTTAGCTCCTATTTGTAAGTGAGAATGTACAGTGAGAATATGCAGTATTTAATTTTCTGTTTCTGCATTAACTCACTTAGAATAACGATCTCCAGCTGCATCCATGATGCTGTAAAGGGCACGATTTCATCCTTTTAATGGCTGTGTAATATTCCATAGTGTATATGTACCATATTTTCTTTATGCAACCCACTGTTAATAGACCCTGAGGTTGATTCCATATCTTTGCTATTGTAAGTAGGACTGAAATGAACATACTAGTGCAGGTGTCTTTTTGATAAAACAATTACTTTTCTTTTGGGTAGTTACCCAGTAGTGTGATTGCTGGGTCAACTGGCAGTTCTAGAAAATCTATGTAAAATTTTTGCACCTCCAAAACTTTATTAATAACCTATTGTTGACTGGAAGCCTCACTCATAACTTAAACATCAACTAACACATATTTTGTATGTGATATGCATCATACACTGTATTCTTACAATGAACTAGAGAAAAGATTATGTTACTAAGAAAATCATAAAGAAGAGAAAATATACCTACTATTCATTAAGTGGAAGTGGATCACCATAAAGGTTTTCATCTTCATCATCTTCACATTGAGTAGGCTGAGGAGGAGAAGGAAGAGGAGTTGGTCTTGCTGTCTCAACGGTGGCAGAGGAGAACGAAAACCCATGTTTTAAGTGGACCCACACAGTTCAGACCTGTGTTGTCCAAGGGTCAACTGTACTGTGGCTCTTCTGATCACAGGAAATGATTGCCTTGTTTTGTTAGTGTCTCCGTGATGTTTTTCGGTCTCCCCTTTTTTATTTCTTTAAGCAGGAAAAGAACATTCGAGAGTAAACCACTGTCAGGCCTCTGAGCCTAAGCTAAGCCATCATATCCCCTGTGACCTACACGTATACATCCAGATGGCCTGAAGTAACTGAAGAATGACAAAAGAAGTGAAAAATGGCCTGTTCCTGCCTTAACTGATGACATTACCTTGTGAAATTCCTTCTCCTGGCTCATCCTGGCTCAAAAGCTCCCCCGCTGAGCACCTTGTGACCCTGACTCTGCCCGCCAGAGAAGAACCCCCCTTTTGACTGTACTTTTCCTTTATCTACCCAAATCTTATAAAACGGCCCCACCCCTATCTCCCTTCTCTGACTCTCTTTTCAGACTCACCAGCCTGCATCCAGGTGAAATAAACAGCCTTGTTGCTCACACAAAGCCCGTTTAGTGGTCTCTTCACACGGACGCGTGTGAAAATCACTGCATCCTCTTGATGGAGTTTTAGTCCTAAGTCCTATTTGAGGTTTTGTCCAAGCACTTTTGATTCATATGGACCTCATGCTGTGTTCATTAAGAGTATGCCACCATGCCACATGGGCACAGTGTCTGATTTATTTCTCCCTTATGGAAAGTGACAGTATTATGTTAAATCACTGCCAAGTGGGAACTTATGATGTAGACGGTCATATCAATTATTTTTTAAATGTAAAAAGGAACATCAACCCATATTATAAATGGAAAAAGAAAGGAAAAATAAGAGAAAAATATTTCTTACAGATGTATTCAGAATATCACATAATACCCCTTTTTTCCCATTTAAATAATTTAAAGTGTTTATATTATTTTAAAGAAAAAAATTACCTTGTTCTTCATTCAGACAATTATGATATTTAAGATTTACTGTTTGCTAAATTAACTAATTTGTTATTAACTGGTTGATCTACAGGAAGCCATTTTCATAAGGGCATCGCTGCTATGACTACCTTGTTTCTAACAGAAAGTTTTTGGTCATGGTGACTGTCAGGCCTCTGAGCCCAAGCCAAGCCATCGCATCCCCTGTGACTTGCACGTATACACCCAGATGGCCTGAAGTAACTGAAAAATCACAAAAGAAGTGAATATGCCCTGCCCCACCTTAACTGATGACATTCCACCATAAAAGAAGTGTAAATGGCCGGTCCTTACCTTAAGTGATGACATTACCTTGTGAAAGTCCTTTTCCTGGCTCACCCTGGCTCAAAAAGCACCCCCACTGAGCACCTTGCAACCCCCACTCCTGCCCACCAGAGAACAAACCCCCTTTGACTGTAATTTTCCTTTACCTATCCAAATCCTATAAAACAGCCCCAATCTTATCTCCCTTTGCTGACTCTCTTTTCGGACTCAGCCCACCTGCACCCAGGTGAAATAAACAGCTTTATTGCTTACACAAAGCCTGTTTGGTGGTCTTTTCACATGGACACGCATGAAATTTGGTGCCGTGACTCGGATCGGGGGACCTCCCTTGGGAGATCAATCCCCTGACCTCCTGCTCTTTGTTCCCTGAGAAAGATCCACCTACCACCTCAGGTCCTCAGACCCACCAGCCCAAGAAACATGTCACCAGTTTCAAATCCGGTAAGTGGCCTCTTTTTACTCTCTTCTCCAACTTCCCTCACTACCCCTCAACCCCTTCTCCTTCACCCTTAGCGACAAGTCCCGCTTTACTAGGGGGCAAGTACCCCCCAATTGCTTATTTCCACACCCCGACCTCTTACCTCTGCACCCCGATCCCTTATTTCCATGCCCCAACCCCTTCTCTGCTTTTCTGGAGGGCAAGAACCCCCCACCCCTTCTCCGTGTCTCTACTCCTTTTCTCTGGGCTTGCCTCCTTCACTATGGGCAAGCTTCCACCTTCCATTTCTCCTTCTTCTCCCTTAGCCTGTGTTCTTAAGAACTTAAAACCACTTCAACTCTCACCTGACCTAAAATCTAAGCGTCTTATTTTCTTCTGCAATGCCGCTTGACCCCAATACAAACTCGACAGTAGTTCCAAATAGCTGGAAATTGGAAAATGGCACTTTCAATTTTTCCATCCTACAAGATCTAAATAATTCTTGTCGTAAAATAGGCAAATGGTCTGAGGTGGCTGATGTCCAGGCATTCTTTTACACATCAGTCCCTTTCTAGTCTCTGTGCCCAATGCAACTCATCCCAAATCTTCCTTCTTTCCCTCCTGCCTGTCCCCTCAGTCCCAACCCCAAGCATCGCTGAGTCTTTCCAATCTTCCTTTTCTACAGACCCATCTGACTTCTCCCCTCCTCGTCAGGCCGAGCTAGGTCCCAATTCTTCCTCAGCTTCTGCTCCTCCACCCTATAATCCTTTTATCACCTCCCCTCCTCACACCGGGTCCGGCTTACAGCTTTGTTCCATGACTAGCCCTCCCCAACCTGCCCAGCAATTTATTCTTAAAAAGGTGGCTGGAGCTAAAGGGATAGTCAAGGTTAATACTCCTTTTTCTTTATCCCAAATCAGATAGCATTTAAGGCTCTTTTTCACCAAATATAAAAAATCCAGCCCAGTTCATGGCTTGTTTGGCAGCAACCCTGGGACGCTTTACAGCCGTAGACCCTATAAGGTCAAAAGGCCGTCTTACTCTCAGTATACATTTTATTACCCAATCCACTCCTGACTTTAAATAAAACTCCAAAACTTAAATTCCAGCCCTCAAACTCCACAACAGGACTTAATTAACCTCGCCTTCAAGGTGTACAGTAATAGAAAAAAGTTGAAATTCCTTGCCTCCACTGTGAGACAAACCCCAGCCACATCTCCAGCACACAAGAACTTCCAAACGCCTGAACTTCAGCAGCCAGGCATTCCTCCAGGCCTGCCTCCCCCAGGAGCTTGCTACAAGTGCCAGAAATCTGGCCACCAGGCCAAGGAATGCCCGCAGCCGGGGATTCCTCTTAAGCCATGTCCCATCTCTGTGGGAACCCACTGAAAATCGGACTGTTCAACTCACCTGGCAGCCACTCCCAGAGCCTCTGGGACTCTGGCCCAAGGCTCTCTGACTGACTCCTTCCCAGATCTTCTCGGCTTAGCAGGTGAAGACTGACACCACCCAATCACCTCAGAAGCCTACAGGACCATCACAGACCTTACTGTTTTAGCCTAGCCCTCATGTCTGCGTGCAGCAGCTGCAGCTGCTTTAATACTTTTAGAGGCCCTAAAAATCACAAACTATGCTCAACTCACTCTCTACATTTCTCATAACTTTCAAAATCTATTTTTTTCCTCATACCTGACAGATATTCTTTCTGCTCCCTGGCTCCTTCAGCTGTACTCACTCTTTGTTAAGTCCCACAATTACCATTGTTCCTGGCCCGAACTTCAATCCGGCCTCCCACATTATTCCTGATACCACACCTGACCCCCATAACTGTATCTCTCTGATCCACCTGACATTCACCCCATTTCCCCATATTTCCTTCTTTCCTGTTCCTCACCTGGATCACGCTTAATTCGTTGATGGCAGTTCCACCAGGTCTAATCGCCACACAGCAAAGGCAGGCTATGCTACAGTACAAGCCACTAGCCCGCCTCTTTGAACCTCTCATTTCCTTTCCATCGTGGAAATCTAGCCTCAAGGAAATAACTTCTCAGTGTTCCATCTGCTATTCTACTACTCCTCAGGGATTATTCAGGCCCCCTCCCTTCCCTACACATCAAGCTTGAAGATTTGCCCCCACCCAGGACTGGCAAATTAGCTTTACTCAACATGCCCCGAGTCAGAAAACTAAAATATCTTAGTCTGGGTAGACACTTTCACTGGATGGGTAGAGGCCTTTCCTACAGGGTCTGAGATGGCCACCGCAGTCATTTCTTCCCTTCTGTCAGACACAATTCCTCAGTTTAGCCTTCCCACCTCTATACAGTCTGGTAACAGACCAGCCTTTATTAGTCAAATCAGCCAAGCAGTTCTTCAGGCTCTTAGTATTCAGTGACAGACTAATGGTCTATTAAAAACACACCTCACCAAGCTCAGCCACCAACTTAAAAGGGACTGGACAATACTTTTACCACTTTCATTTCTCAGAATTCAGGCCTGTCCTCGGAATACTACAAGGTACAGCCCATTTAAGCTCCTGTATAGATGCTCCTTTTTATTAGGCCCCAGTCTCATTCCAGACACCAGACCAACTTAGACTGTGCCCCCAAAAAACTTGTCAACCCTACTATCTTCTGTCTAGTCATACTCCTATTCACCGTTCTCAACTACTCATACATGCCCTGCTCTTGTTTACACTGCCGGTTTACACTGTTTCTCCAAGCCAGCACAGCTGATATCTCCTCGTGCTATCCCCAAACTACCACTCTTAGCTCTTGAAGTAAATAAATAATCTTTGCTGGCAGGACTATGCTGAATCTCCTTAGGCTAATCAGATGTCCCAGGTCCTCCCAATTCTTAGACCTTTTATACCTGTTTTTCTCTTTCTCTTATTCCATTTAGTTTTTCAATTCATACAAAACCATATCCAGGCCATCACCAATCATTCTACACGACGAATGTTTCTTCTAACAACCCCACAATATCACCCCTTACCACAAAATCTTCCTTCAGCTTAATCTCTCCCACTCTAGGTTCCCACGCTGCCCCTAATACCGCTTGAAGCAGCCCTGAGAAACATAGCCCATTCTCTCTCCATACCACCCCCCAAAAATTTTCGCTGCCCCAACACTCCAACACTATTTTGTCGTATTTTTTTATTAATATAAGAAGGCAGGAATGTCAGGCGTCTGAGCCCAAGCCAAGCCATCGCATCCCCTGTGACTTGCACGTATACGCCCAGATGACCTGAAGTAACTGAAGAATCACAAAAGAAGTGAATATGCCCTGCCCCACCTTAACTGAGGACATTACCTTGTGAAAGTCCTTTTCCTGGCTCAAAAAGCACCCCCACTGAGCACCTTGCAACCCCCACTCCTGCCCACCAGAGAACAAACCCTCTTTGACTGTAATTTTCCTTTACTTATCCAAATCCTATAAAACGGCCCCACTCTTATCTCCCTTTGCTGACTCTTTTCGGGCTCAGCCCACCTGCACCCAGATGAAATAAACAGCTTTATTGCTCACACAAAGCCTGTTTGGGGGTCTTTTCACATGGACGCGCATGAAATTTGGTGCCGTGACTCGGATAGAGGGACCCCCCTTGGGAGATCAATCCCCCGTCCTCCTGCTCTTTGCTCCCTGAGAAAGATCCACCTACGACCTCAGGTCCTCAGACCAACCAGCCCAAGAAATATCTCACCAATTTCAAATCCAGTAAACAGCCTCTTTTTACTCTCTTCTCCAACTTCCCTCACTACCCCTCAACCCCTTCTCCTTCACCCTTAGCGGCAAGTCCTGCTTTCCTGGGGCAGGGGCAAGTACCCCCAATGGCTTATTTCTGCACCCTGATGTCATCTCTGTGCCCCAATCCCTTATTTCCATGCCCCAACCCCTTCTCTGCTTTTCTGGAGGGCAAGAACCCCCCACCCCTTCTCCGTGTCTCTACTCTTTTTCTCTGGGCTTCCCTCCTTCACTATGGGCAAGCTTCCACCTTCCAATCCTCCTTCTTCTCCCTTAGCCTGTGTTCTTAAGAACTTAAAACCTCTTCGACTCTCACCTGACCTAAAATCTAAGCATCTTACTTTCTTCTGCAATGCCGCTTGACCCCAATACAAACTCGACAGTAGTTCCAAATAGCTGGAAATTGGAAAATGGCACTTTCAATTTTTCCATCCTACAAGATCTAAATAATTCTTGTCGTAAAATAGGCAAATGGTCTGAGGTGGCTGATGTTCAGGCATTCTTTTACACATCAGTCCCTTTCTAGTCTCTGTGCCCAATGCAACTCGTCCCAAATCTTCCTTCTTTCCCTCCCACCTGTCCCCTCAGTCCCAACCCCAAGCATCGCTGAGTCTTTCCAATCTTCCTTTTCTACAGACCCATCTGACTTCTCCCCTCCTCGTCAGGCCGAGCTAGGTCCCAATTCTTCCTCAGCCTCTGCTCCTCCACCCTATAATCCTTTTATCACCTCCCCTCCTCACACCGGGTCCGGCTTACAGCTTTGTTCCATGACTAGCCCTCCCCAACCTGCCCAGCAATTTATTCTTAAAAAGGTGGCTGGAGCTAAAGGGATAGTCAAGGTTAATACTCCTTTTTCTTTATCCCAAATCAGATAGCGTTTAAGGCTCTTTTTCACCAAATATAAAAAATCCAGCCCAGTTCATGGCTTGTTTGGCAGCAACCCTGGGACGCTTTACAGCCGTAGACCCTATAAGGTCAAAAGGCCGTCTTATTCTCAGTATACATTTTATTACCCAATCCGCTCCTGACTTTAAATAAAACTCCAAAACTTAAATTCCAGCCCTCAAACTCCACAACAGGACTTAATTAACTTCGCCTTCAAGGTGTACAGTAATAGAAAAAAGTTGAAATTCCTTGCCTCCACTGTGAGACAAACCCCAGCCACATCTCCAGCACACAAGAACTTCCAAACGCCTGAACTTCAGCAGCCAGGCATTCCTCCAGGCCTGCCTCCCCCAGGAGCTTGCTACAAGTGCCAGAAATCTGGCCACCAGGCCAAGGAATGCCCGCAGCCCGGGATTCCTCCTGAGCCATGTCCCATCTCTGTGGGAACCCACTGAAAATCGGACTGTTCAACTCACCTGGCAGCCACTCCCAGAGCCTCTGGGACTCTGGCCCAAGGCTCTCTGACTCCTTCCCAGATCTTCTCGGCTTAGCAGGTGAAGACTGACACCGCCCAATCACCTCAGAAGCCTACAGGACCATCACAGACCTTACTGTTTTAGCCTAGCCCTCATGACTGCGTGCAGCAGCTGCAGCTGCTTTAATACTTTTAGAGGCCCTAAAAATCACAAACTATGCTCAACTCACTCTCTACATTTCTCATAACTTTCAAAATCTATTTTTTTCCTCATACCTGACAGATATTCTTTCTGCTCCCTGGCTCCTTCAGCTGTACTCACTCTTTGTTAAGTCCTACAATTACCATTGTTCCTGGCCCGGACTTCAATCCGGCCTCCCACATTATTCCTGATACCACACCTGACCCCCATGACTGTATCTCTCTGATCCACCTGACACTCACCCCATTTCTCCATATTTCCTTCTTTCGTTCCTCACCTGGATCACGCTTAATTCGTTGATGGCAGTTCCACCAGGTCTAATCGCCACACACCAGCAAAGACAGGCTATGCTATAGTACAAGCCACTAGCCCGCCTCTTTGAACCTCTCATTTCCTTTCCATCGTGGAAATCTAGCCTCAAGGAAATAACTTCTCAGTGTTCCATCTGCTATTCTACTACTCCTCAGGGATTCTTCAGGCCCCCTCCCTTCCCTACACATCAAGCTTGAAGATTTGCCCCTGCCCAGGACTGGCAAATTAGCTTTACTCAACATGCCCCGAGTCAGAAAACTAAAATATCTTAGTCTGGGTAGACACTTTCACTGGATGGGTAGAGGCCTTTCCTACAGGGTCTGAGATGGCCACCGCAGTCATTTCTTCCCTTCTGTCAGACACAATTCCTCAGTTTAGCCTTCCCACCTCTATACAGTCTGGTAACAGACCAGCCTTTATTAGTCAAATCAGCCAAGCAGTTCTTCAGGCTCTTAGTATTCAGTGACAGACTAATGGTCTATTAAAAACACACCTCACCAAGCTCAGCCACCAACTTAAAAGGGACTGGACAATACTTTTACCACTTTCATTTCTCAGAATTCAGGCCTGTCCTCGGAATACTACAAGGTACAGCCCATTTAAGCTCCTGTATAGATGCTCCTTTTTATTAGGCCCCAGTCTCATTCCAGACACCAGACCAACTTAGACTGTGCCCCCAAAAAACTTGTCAACCCTACTATCTTCTGTCTAGTCATACTCCTATTCACCGTTCTCAACTACTCATACATGCCCTGCTCTTGTTTACACTGCCGGTTTACACTGTTTCTCCAAGCCAGCACAGCTGATATCTCCTCGTGCTATCCCCAAACTACCACTCTTAGCTCTTGAAGTAAATAAATAATCTTTGCTGGCAGGACTATGCTGAATCTCCTTAGGCTAATCAGATGTCCCAGGTCCTCCCAATTCTTAGACCTTTTATACCTGTTTTTCTCCTGCTCTTATTCCATTTAGTTTTTCAGTTCATACAAAACCATATCCAGGCCATCACCAATCATTCTACACGACGAATGTTTCTTCTAACAACCCCACAATATCACCCCTTACCACAAAATCTTCCTTCAGCTTAATCTCTCCCACTCTAGGTTCCCACGCTGCCCCTAATACCGCTTGAAGCAGCCCTGAGAAACATAGCCCATTCTCTCTCCATACCACCCCCCAAAAATTTTCGCCGCCCCAACACTCCAACACTATTTTGTTGTATTTTTTTATTAATATAAGAAGGCAGGAATGTCAGGCATCTGAGCCCAAGCCAAGCCATCGCATCCCCTGTGACTTGCACGTTTAAGCCCAGATGGCCTGAAGTAACTGAAGAATCACAAAAGAAAATATGCCCTGCCCCACCTTAACTGATGACATTCCACCACAAAAGAAGTGTAAATGGCCGGTCCTTGCCTTAACTGATGACATTGTCTTGTGAAATTCCTTCTCCTGGCTCATCCTGGCTCAAAAAGCACCCCCACTGAGCACCTTGCCACCCCCACTCCTGCCCGCCAGAGAACAAACCCCCTTTGACTGTAATTTTCCCTTATCTACCCAAATCCTATAAAACAGCCCCACCCTTATCTCCCTTAGCTGACTCTCTTTTCGGACTCAGCCCACCTGCACCCAGGTGAAATAAACAGCTTTATTGATCACACAAAGCCTGTTTGGTGGTCTTTTCACATGGACGCGCATGAAAGTGACCACGATATAAAGCTCCTTACTAATTTAGTACCAGCATGTCATGGGTTTGTGTCTGCAAACAAACATCACTAAGCTCCATGAGAGACACAAAAGAAAAATCCCGCGCAAATAATTAAAATGCTCCACCACACCTTGTATAAAAAGTGTTCAGCTGATGCCAATGTCATGGATCATTTTCAATCACAAATATATTAGAATAAACAAGGTAAACACCCAGTATCAGAATCCTATGATTAAGGAAGCACTTTCCTTAGTGTCTTTAAAAAATAAATAAACATAAGAAAAAAAGAGAAACAGTTGCTTTTGTAAAATAAATCCACTGGATGACCGGCAATTCGTTGGTTAAATTTTGAAATCTGGTAGCGAAAAGTCAACGTAGCAGCTAAAAGGGGATGATAAATATAAGCATTTGCATAATGAAAATGTTTATTTCTTATTTAAAAGACTATATTGTGTTTCCATGGAAACACTAATGTTCTCATTCAACTGCACCAGGGAGGCAAATTTTATTTGCATCATTTTAATCTTTCCTAGTTTTTCTTTTTATTTTTTCCTGAATGCCTTCTAATTTAGTCAAGTGTTGCCAGAATTTAAAACTTTTTGATTTCCAAACTATCTCAATTGTTAACCTGATGAAATTTTACCTGCAGTTTTGACATCCCAGAATATGGCAACAAGAGCTCAGCATGATAAAGTAATGAACATTTTAGTGACACAATTGAAACCTTTACAATCTAAATATACACCAAATAAGATTTTTTTGAAAAAATACGGAAATAGCTTATCTAAAGAAAAATTGAACTGAAGCTTATTTAGTGACATTCAGATGATGACGTTTACTAATACTTTAAATTGTTACTATTCTCAGTTTGTTATTTATCCGTCATACTATTCAGATACTTTTATTTGTTTTCAATCTTATAAATGTTTATTTCAAGCAAATGAATAAGGGTCCCCGGAAACTGAAGTACTATCTATCGTGGATTAAATATCCACAGCCCCTACTCCATGACTGACTCTCTCTCACTCTCTCTCTCTCTGTATCTCTCTCTCCATGTTGTCGTGAACCCTGAAAATGTGAGACAAGTCTCAATTAATTTAGAAAGTTTATTTTGCCAAGGATGAAGACTTGTGCTAGTGATATATTCTCAGTTGGTCCTGATGACATGTGCCCAAGGTGGTCAGAGCACAGTTTCATTGTACACATTTTAGAGATACATGAGACATCAATCAGCATGGTTCGCTCTGGAAAGTCGGGCTAACTCGCCAAAGGTGAGACAACTTGAAGTCGGAGGGGGCTTCCAGGTCATAGGTAGATAAGAGACAAATATTTGCATTCTTTTGTGTTTCTGATTGGCCTCTCCAAAGGAGGCAATCACATATGCATTTATCTCAGTGAGTAGAGGGGTGACTTTGAATGGAATGGGAGGCAGGTTTGCCCTAAGCAGTTCCCAGCTAGACTTTTCCCTATAGCTTAGTCATTTTAAGGGCCCAAGATATTTTCCTTTCACATTGCATTCATTTTTTGTCTGTCACTTACCTTCGAAAGAATTCTAACTAATCCTGATGCCACCAGGCATGAAGACATTGTTATCAAGTAGTTGGGAATAATCAAGAGAACATTTAAACATTCGATGAGAGACAGTCCCTCAACCACATAGTGTACAGAAAATGATGCTGTTATCTTTCCCTGCAAAGAAGTTGTCCTCCATGTGAAGACAGAGCTAACATGCAAATCCATCTCATCCAGTGTGAGAAAACGGTCCTAATAGTCAGAAAAACATGTTTTATTAGCAAGGAGGTAGGAGGTATCCACTCTGCTTCAAGGATTAATAATTAATCACATTTCTCTATTTCCATGCCAACATTGAGAAATTATTTCGCCCGATACAGTTTTCTTGAATTGATACTACTTCTTTTGTAATTTTATTTTAGAAAAACAGGCTAACTTTTAAAATTTATTTTAAAGGTAAATATCACAGAAAAATATTACAGGTTCATTATATAAATAAAATTTTAAAAATCAACATTTTCACAAAGCAGTTACTTTTGTAAAATTAACATATTGGATCACTTGCAAGTCATTGCTTAAATTTTGAAATTTTTTTTTTTTTTTTTTTTTTTTTTTTTTTTTGAGACAGAGTCTGGCTCTGTTGCCTAGGCTGGAGTGCAGCGGTGCAATCTCAGCTCACTGCAAGCTCCGCCACCCAGGTTCACACCATTCTCCTGCCTCAGCCTCCTGAGTAGCTGGGACTACAGGCGCCTGCCACCATGCCCGGCTAATTTTTTTTTGTATTTTTAGTAGAGACGGGGTTTCACCGTGGTCTCGATCTCCTGACCTCGTGATCCGCGCGCCTCGGCCTCCCAAAGTGCGGAGATTACAAGCGTGAGCCACCGCGCCCGGCCTTAAATTTTGAAATTTGGTAGCAAGAAAACAATACAACACATATCCATAATATCCTATATAGAATATATAAGAAAGATATGGTTTACATGACCAAAAGATTTTTAAGACAATATCAATAGCTAATGTTTCTTCAAACAGGCAATAATCATTCACAGTTCTGTACACCTACACAAAAAGCTATAAAGAGTTATTGTTCTATTATCTCAGCAATTGGTACTATTTAAGTTAGGTGCCAACTGCCCCACGTATACTCCTAATGACCAAACACAAAGCAAGATTCAGCTGAGCCGAGTGTCTGATCCCTCTCTTTCCATATAGAATACAATGTATAATATAATAAATATATATTATATTATGCATATATAATAAATGTGTATATAATTACATTTACGAATTTGTAATGTGCTTGTGTGTGTACATTCTGCATTTCGTATTTTAGGCTCCTTTTCTTTCAAGTGATGAATGTGAACTACAAGAAATATGAGATGGGAGGTCCCACCAAAACTAAGAGTAAAATAACATTTCTTCAGGAATTTAACTTTTTGCATTGCACAGTGAATATGTTTTGTTTGACCCACAGTACACACATGCAATTTTACTTAAATAGTACCAATTGCTGAGATAATAGGACAATGACTCCTTATAGATTTTTGTGTAGGTGTATAGCACTGTGAATGATTATTGCCTGCTTAAAGAAACATTAGCTATTGATATTGTCTTAAAAATCTTTTGGTCACGTAAACCATGTCTTTCCTTCTTTGTCCATTTCAGAACTTGGAGTAGCTGCATACCATCGCAGAATCCAATTAGCTTTCATAGTGTTAATTACCTGAGAATATATCATCCCATCATTTACCTTCACACCTTTGATATTGCTAGTAACACCTTTATAAAAAAAGAGTTTCTAGAAATCGGTACAGTCTTTTTCCCGATCTTAGTTTTTCTTTAAATGATTAATGAAATAAAATAATATGAATTTATTTTGAATAAGAAAGGATTTTTAAAATAACAAGCCTATCATTGTGGCAGAAAATATTTCCACCCATCTATTTCTCTCTTTTTGGAAAAGATCGCGATGAATGTCCTGAAATACAGATTCAACAACAGCGTATGGTTAGTGTCTGTACATGTTAAAGAGGCAAAATGATGATACTTTGGAGCATGAACTGTTTCATAGCCTTTTCTCCTCTAAATAAGGTTAACTAGCAGTGGTAAGGATGCTGCCAGTTCCAACAGTCTAAACCTGACCAAGCAGCCTTGAGTTTTTCTTAGGGCTAGGTGCCAACTGCCCCATGTATTCTCCTAATGAGCAAACACAAAGCAAATTTCAGCTGAGCTGAGTGTCTGATCCCTCTCTTTCATGGCCAAGCCCAAGAGATAGGAATAGACAGGCATGGATGTATTGGTCCTCACCCAGATGCTAAAGCAGGACCTGGTGTGACAGTTACAGAGTCCGTGGCTACCAATCCAGGTAGAGTTAGGGTTCAAAATACCAACTTTTAACTCCAAGTCGATGCTATGACTCTCACTGGACACCAAGAAGAATACCTGTTCGTGTTTCGTGGGCCTTCTGTTCATCAAGGATTGCCATAACCCATCCTCTGTGATGTGCCTGAGGGAGCCAAAGGAGATTTATTTTTCTTCTCCTCCCCCTCCTTTCTTTTCCTCTTCAATCTTCTTTCCTTCCTTCTTTCCTTTCATCCTTCCCTCCTTCCTTCCTTCTTCCATTTCTTCCTTCCCTTTTCCCTTCCTCCCTCCCTCCTTCCCTTCCTTCTTTTATTCTTTCCTTCTTTCCTTCTTCCTTCTTCACTTCACTTCTTCTTTTGTTATTTCCTTCCTTCTTTTCTTCTTCCTTCTTTCCTGTCTCCCCCTTCCTTTATTCCTTCCTTCCTTCCTACTTTCTTTTTTCCTCCCTCTTTTTTCCTTTCTTTCCTTCCCTCCCTTCCCTCCCTCCCTTCCTCCCTCTCTCCATCCCTCCCCCTTCCTTCCTTTTATTTCCTTCCTTTCTTCTTTCTTTCCTCCCTCCCTGCTTTCTTTTCCTTCCTTCCCTCCCTCCCTCTCTCTCTTTCTTCTTCCCTTCCTTCCTTTCTTCCCTTCCTTCCATCCGTCCTTCCTTTATTTCCTTTCTTCCTCTCTTCCTTCCTTCTTCTTTGTCTCTCTCTGTTTTTTTTTTAATTTTCCATTCACTGAATTGAGCTCTGCCTATACAGTTGAAGCTATGAAATATTAAATTACCACTAGGTTATGTGGCAATGGCTAGTCTGGGAGGGATATAGACAATATAGAAATTCTGTGTGTAACATTATGCCAAAATGTTACAGTAAGATTTAAATTGCTTTGTAATGTACCTCCTTGCCCTGTAATTTTTTGGTCTGCTACTTTTTAATTGTGTGCTAGTGGGATTTTATTTTTTGTTATTAAAACAGATCCAGGATTTTCCTTACCAGCATTTTATTAAAATTAAGGCTAGCTAATATTTACATGCCTTATTCTGGTTGTTTTAACTATGTTGAATCATTTAATGCTTACAACATTATGACACAGGATTACTGCACTTTTACAAGAGGAGACTGGCCCAGAGAGATTAAATAAGTCATCCAAAATCACACCTTAGGGACAAACCTAGGGTAACAATACAGAGCTAGAAATCCAGAGCTCATATTCTATTCCAGTATACTACATATACCCCATTGGTGCATTAAAGATAAATGCCAGGCCAGGAGCTGTGGCTCATGCCTGTAATTCCAGCACTTTGGGAGGCCGAGGTGGGCGGATCACCTGAGGTCAGGAGTTTGAGACCAGCCTAGCTAACATGGTAAAACCCCATCTCTAATAAAAATACAAAAATTAGTGGGGCTTGGTGGTGGGCACCTGTAATCCCAGCTACTCAGGAGGCTGAGGCAGGAGAATCGCTTGAACCCAGGAGGTGGAAGTTGCAGTGAGCCGAGATCACGCCATTGCACTCCAGCCTGGGCAACAGAGTGAGACTCTGTCTCAAAAAAGAAAAAAAAAAAAGATAAATAGCAACATATAAATTTTAATGCAGGTGCTGACACCAAATTTATGTACACATCCTTATATGTATGTGTGTAGACAGAGTGATGGATAGGTAGGTAGTTATATTAGATATCCATAGATATTAGATGGATCATAGAAGGATAAATAATAGACATAGTTACAGGTAGATAGATGATAGAAGGATAGATGATAGGTAGATAGATAGATAATCAGTGGTTATGAACTTTTTAACACTTTAACTCACTTAAAAATTATTGATGACCACCCCAAATATTTCTTTATGTTGGGGTATATTACTTGATATTTATCGTATTAGATATTACAATTGAAAAATATAAATGTATTAACTCATAAGCCAAAATATTACTATTCCTTGCTATCATTCAAAACATTTTAATAACAATAACTATATTTTCATTTTTATTTATTTTTTTATTTTTAGATGGAGTTTCACTCTTGTTGCCCATGCTGGAGTACAGTGGCACGATCTTGGCTCACTGCAACCTCCACCTCCCGGGTTCAATTGATTCTCCTGCCTCAGCCTCCCGAGTAGCTGGGATTACAGGCATCTGCCACCACTCCCAGCTAATTTTTGTATCTTTAGTAGAGACAGGGTTTCACCATGTTGGCCAGGCTGGTCTCAAACTCCTGATCTCAGGTGATCCACCAGCCTCAGGCCTCCCAAATTGCTGGGATTACAGGCGTGAGCCACTGCGCCCCACCTGACAATACTATATTTTCTAAAATTAGAAAATGTAGCAGTAAGATTGGTGTTACTAAGGGAGGAGACCACCCCCCATATCGTCTTATGCCCAATTTCTGCCTCCAAAGAAAGAAGTAAAAACTAAAAGGCAGAAATGAAATCCACAAGCAGACAACCCGGTGCCACACCCTGGGCCTGGTAGTTAAAGATCGACCCCTGACCTAATTGGTTATCTTATCTACAGATTACAGACATTGTATAGAAAAGCACTGTGAAAATCCCTATCCTGTTTTGTTCCGATCTAATTACCAGTGCATGCAGCCCCCAGTCACGTACCCCCTGTTTGCTCAATCAATCACGACCCTCTCACGTGCACCCTTTTAGAGTTGTGAGCCCTTAAAAGGGACGGAAATTGCTCACTCGGGGAGCTCGGCTCTTGAGACAGGAGTCTTGCTGACACTCCTGGCTGAATAAACCTGCAACAAACACATTTCACGTGGTATTGGTTTGATAGCTTTTTATCACTAAAGCGTATTCTCGGAATTTGTCCTCATCCTTATATTTCTCTGATAACTAGAAAGTTTTAAGTGAAAAGTAGTGAAGCAATTTTCTCCAATTACCTGAAACTGTCTTAGACTTCTCTGAATATTTTGCCTAAAGTAGTGATTATTGCCTATTTTGTGCAGGCATGTAAAGGAAGCAATTTGGTGTACACGTTGAGCCATCTAATTGCAAGCCCCAGGAAATAAGAGCATTATGATTATGTTGCAGTGTGCACTTTGGATTTCCTCTATTATTTTCCATTTATTCTTTTCCACATTATTGTTCTGGCCATTGGATTCCTTATAGACTTGCAGAAAGTTTTAATTATCTAAATATTTTTTCTTTGTTGTGATGTTTTGACATTGCAAACATATTTCTTCAATTAATCAATTCTTTTATTTTTACCCACATATTTTATATTTCTATAATAAAAATATTTATCAATTTTCTTGTCCTCTGCACTTTCAAAAAACAAAAATGTTTTCACAACCCTAAACGACATACATGCTTTCTACATTTTCTTCTATTCTTTATTATTGTGCATGTTGATTTATCTTTCTAGAATCTAACTTCGTATATGGAAACAAAGAAAGAAACACTATTATTTATTGCATATCTAGAGTTAGTTTTCCTGATGTCATATACTAAATGGTCAGTCTTTTGGCATTGATCCATGACACCAACTGAATTGTATATGACATTCCCATAAAGCCATAATCCTATAGATTTCTGTGCTAGTCTACTAGTCTATTTATATCTTTGCACCACTAACAAGTTGCTTTAACAATATACATGGCTTTGTAAAATATTTCTCTGGTAAGGCATTCAGCCCTGTTCATTCTTATTTATCAAGAGTGGCTCACCTACTATGCCCTTTTTTGTGGTCCATACACATTTCAGAAAATTTCTGTAGAATTTCTTGAAATAATCAACGGGAATTTTCATTGATATTGCTTTAATAGTATAGAGTACACTTGTAGGAGAATTGAATGCATTAGTGATGATTTTTAAGATATAAATTCATCTTTATCAGTTTAATTGTTTCATCTATTTGACCTTGTATGTTCTTTAGATCAATTAATTCTCAATGTTCTAATGCCTTTAAACTGATACTGCAATGAATGTTATTTGTATTATACTTAGAACACCATTATTGTGGAGCAGAAAAATGCTAATGAGTTTAAGTTAATCTTACAAATCTTATCTAGTATTCTTGCTAAGCTCTCTTACTAAATCTAAGTCATATCTTTTTTTTTTCTTGCAGATAATCACATCTTCTGCAACTAATGGAAGTTTTAACTCTTCCTTTTTGATCTTTACTCAACTAGTTCATTTTTTCTTTCTTTATACTATTGACCGGGACTGGTAACATTGTAATATACAGCGATGATTTTATCTGTGTGTATATTATGAAATATGAGTATATATGAAATATGTCAGTTGACATATATATGTGTATGTGTATATATATATATACATATATATATATATATATAAAATTCCAATATGGCAAACACCTTTCACATAAAAGTCATGCCCATGCATATTTATGCCTACATATGAATAACGTGTAGCAGAATCAAGTTGAGAGGAATGGATAGAATCATAATTGGGTAGACCTTGAAAATCAGAAAACTCAGAAGCCATAAAGGAAAAAAACATGATTTATATAACTACATAAAACCTAATTAAAAGTCTATCCATGCCCAAAGACTCCAAACTAAACTGAAAACCAAATATCATACCCTATTAAGAGTAAGCAAACATTTTTCTGTAAAGGGTCAGATAATGCTGTTAATATTTTGGAATTTCCAAACCATATAGTCTCTACAGCCACTAATCGCCATGTTATCCACTTGAAAATAGCCATAAACACTAGGTAGGACTGTGTACTAAGAAAACTTTGTTTACCAAAGAGTGGTCTAGTTTGATGACTCCTAACTTAGAATAAAATGTTTGCAATTTTTATAATAGGTAAAGGCCAAATAACATTATTATTTTAGAAAATTTTACAAATCTATCCAATAAAATCTGCCAATAAAAATTGTCAGACGGTATGACTGAGGTATATATCCATCCTTCTGGTATATGAACACTCCATTCTTGAAATACATGTAGGAATTCACAGACAGTATTTGTTTCAGTTTCCCAATAGGGTGGGTGTCAAGAAACATGAGCCTAGAACAGTTATTATAGTCTTTTTATTTCCTTTTTCTCATATTTGCTATTGGCTACTGTTTTGTTTAAATTACCCTGATAAAATCTGCCTTGGTTACCAAAACCTAAAATGTTTAATCTTGGAGGTGATAATTTTAGCATTGAAATTAAAAAGCAGCCCCTGTATCATGAAAACAATTTTACAGTTTATTTGGTGTTCATTTTTCAAATGTGGAATAAACGTGAATTAGTCTTTTACAGAGACCAAGCAGAGAGAAAATTTCCATCAATATACTGGCTACAAATTGCAAGTGAGAATGAAAACCCCACATTTCTGTTGAAGGCCTCAGAAGGCAACTTCCAAGTCAGGGATTTTCTGTGTTTAGTTCTTTGACACAAAATTTATTTTTCTCCATTTTTTCCCTTTGACCTAAAATTTTCTAAGACTGCGAATTTGCCATTTGGTTACGACGTAAATGAACCGTTCAGCAGATGGCTAAAAAGACACATCATTTACATATGCTATTTCTCTGTACATATAAGGAGTCCAAGTCTTGTTACAAGCAATTACGAGAAATAAAAAAAAAAGGACTGAATTGACAGATATTGTCAAAATCCTTTTTCCTCCAGACTCTATTTATTCTTTTAATATATATTCCACTTGGTTGGTTAGAGTTTAGTCATTTCGCTTTGTTCCTTTATGAAATAAAGTTAAGAATATACAAATAAAGAAAAAAAAGAAAAAAGAAAAAGGAGGCTTATTATTAACTAAATTATGTGGGCAGACACTGAAAAATATATGATCATCTAATTTCTCAAAGCTACAAGTGTAATAATTAATGAAACGGTATGATAATAATTATTATTATTTTAAGGATAGGGTTTCACTCTACCTCCCAGGCTGCAGTGTAGTGGCATAATCACAGCTCACTGAAGCATCGACCTCCTGGGCTCAAGTGACCCTCCCACCTCAGCATCCTGAGTAGCTGGAACGACAGGCATGCACCACCACACGTAGCTAATTTTTAAAAATTAGTATGATGTAAAAACTCAACCTATCCATATAACATGCATTTACTATAGTGCTTTTTATAATGTACTATTTAATTCTAATACATTGCACTCTGCTTACTATATGAAACAAGTTTTATCCAAAACTTAATTCTTTTTGCAGAGATTTAAATGTCACAGAATCAGTCCAATTAGCAAGTTGATTTTTAAATGAGAAAAATCTAAACAAGGAGTAAGGAAGAAAGAGGGAAAGAGGAAGGGAAGGAAAGAAAGAAGGAGGCAAGAAAGGAGGGAAGGGAGGAAGGGAGGAAGGATGGAAGGGAGGGAGGGAGGAAGGAAGGGGAGGGAGGGAGGGAAGTGGAGGGGAGGGGAGGGATGGAAGAAGGAAGGAAGGAAGGAATGAAAGAAGGGAGTGAGGGAGGAAAGAAGGAAGGAAGGAAGGGAGAAAGGAAAGAAAGAAGAGAGGAAAGAAGGGAGGGAGGGAATATGGGGAGGGAGGGAGGGAAGGGGAGGGGAAGGGATGGAGGGAAGAAGGAAAAAAGGAAAGAAGGAAGGAAGGAAAGGAGGAAGGGAGGAAGGGAGGGAGAAAGGGAGGAAGAGAGGAAGGGAAGGAAGGAGGGAGAGAAAGTAGGAGGTTACTGGGAGCGTCATTATGTAAGTTCAAATTTGTTTTCTTTGGAGCGTAAGTAAAATAAAACCACAAATGCAACACTGTCCAGTAACTAAAAATATGCTTTTACCATTGTTATCCATAGGAAACAGAAGTGATTAATGGCATCTTCCTTTCAACATGAAGAAAGAGGATGGTTTTCACAGTCCAGGTTGTGCCCCATCAGGAAGACATCTGAAACTCTTTCCATTCAAGCCGGCAGATTTCTGGGCTTAGATGATCTTTTAAAGTTGCTTGCCTGTCCTGATTCTGGGCATGGTGAGAACAGCTATAAATACCTAGTTTTAAAAAATGCAAATGCATGCTCCAGTTTTAAAGATCCCTTTTCTGCTAGTAGGCTATTGAAGACAGAGAGTTTATTTGATCATCTTTGGAATTTATGATTCCATCCTGCTAATTGCCCTATTTTTGATGTATCTAATAAAACTGTGATGCATAAAAGATTGCTGAATACCAGAGAGTTGTAAATAACTTATTTTAGTGCTGGCAGTGAAAGAAATGAACTTTGGAAAGTGATATCAAACTAGATTTAAGTAGGAGGGCTGAAAAATAAACTCCAGCAGCTTGGTATTGGCTGACTCTTGAAGAGGGAGATCTGTGATGCAGAGATAGAGCTGGAGTTTCAGTGAGGAGCTCATTACATTACAGATTAAGGTGCCTTAAAGCGACCCTGCTTTCAGCTGCCCTGAGATGTGGTCTTCTACGTTCTTGAGTAAAATAAGTTCTAAGACCACCAGAGTAGGAAGACAGGACAGATAGATGCTGCCTGCCTCCCAGACAAAATGAAGTTCATAGGTTCTCTTATAACATCACGTTTGACTATGTGGTTTAATGGCCAACATCTTTTTTCTAGTAGTGAGAATAAACTACAGCCCTTAAAAGTAAAAATATAGCCAAATGGCACAGGACACCTCCAATGGACACGTGCAACAAAAAAGAGGCATTACATATACTTCAGAAGACTCTAATCTGTAAAATTAAATGTTTGTGGCAGGCAGTCTTCAGAGCTCTCTGTTGTGTTTCGGGATATTTAGGAACGGTACAGGGACTGTATAGAGAGGCCAATGTGAAGGCTTCCCCTTCAAGAAACAACAACAAAAAAGGAGCCATCTACTTAAAAACATGCCATTGACTCTGAAAATTCATTGTAAACGCTGACCCATGAGCACCCTCACATCTCTAGTTCTTCAAATCTGCCCTTCACAGATAGGGACTATGTTTATCGCTCTTGGTAACACGTTCATGGGAGTTCTCCCATACACAATGACACAATGACAACTGAACAAAATCTTAGCTTTTTTTTCCCACGTTCTTCTTGTTGTTGATATCCTTGTTGTTGTAAGGAGTAGTAATCAGATATTTGGTAGAATGACCCTTGTGAAAGGAAAAATATCTTGGGCCCTTTCAAGCTGGGAAGTGCTCAGAGCAACCTGCCTCCCATTCTATTCAAAGTCACCCCTCTGCTCACTGAGATAGATGCACTTCTGATTGCCTTCTTTAGAAAGGCTTATCGGAAACTCATAACAATTCAACTGTTTTGTCTTTCACCCACCTGTGACCTGGAAGCCTCCTCCCTGCTTTGAGTTGTCCCCACCTTTTCTGGACAGAACCAATGTACTTCTTACATATATTGATTGATGGCTCATGTCTCGTTAAAATGTATGAAACCAAACTGTGCCCCGACCACCTTGGGCACATGTCGTCACGACTTCCTGAGGCTGTGTCACAGATGCGCGTCATCAACCTTGGCAAAATAAACTTTCTAAAGTAACTGAGACCTGTCTCAGATTTCAGGGTTCACACACTCAGTTGGGCTTCGTCTGATTTTGTTTTCTCACGATTGGACCTGAGTTATGGGTTTTGAGAAGAGGCCCACAGAGGTGGAAGAAGTAATATATGCGTGCTTTGTATAATACCTGTTATTTGCCATACTTCCCTATTATGTTTTTACCTTAATATATGTCTTAGCCAGGCATGGTGGCTAAGCACTTTGAGAGGCTGAGGTGGGAGGACTGCTTGATGTGAGGAATTCAAGAACAACCTGGGCAGCATAGTAAGACCCTGACTCTACAAAAATAAGAAAAATAAAATAAAATTAGCTGTGTGTGGTGGCACACGCTGGTGTTCCCAGCTACTCTGGGGGTTGGGGCAGATGGATTGCTTAAGCCCAGGAGGTCAAGGCTGCAGCGAGCTATAATGACACCACTGCACTCCAGCCTGGGCAATACAGCAAGATGCTGATCTCTAAAAATACATATCTTGGGAGGCTGGGGCAGAAGCATTGCTTAAACCCGGGAGATCAAGGCTGCAGTGAGCTATAATTGCACCACTGCACTCCAACCTGGGCAACACAGCAAGACCCCAATCTTTAAAGCTGTATATCTTGATGTATAGATATTTATATAACAACGATTTTAATAATATGAAGAGCTTCAATTTGTTTGGGAGGATATTTAGAAAACTTAATCTCTGGGTATACCCTGATTCTGTGATACCAAAAGGCAAGCCAAATCAGAGGTGCTGGGAATATTTTCTGAGCTCTAAGACAAACAGAATTCAAATTCAGACTTCTGATTTCAGGTTTTGGATTTGGATGGCCCATCATAGTTCTTTGATATTTGTTTATGCTACAAATAATGAATAGATATCAGATGAGAACTATATAGGCAAGTAGATAATTGATAAGGAGTTATTTTTAAGTATGAGAGTTCCATTTGGATAATGCAAAAGTAAACGTTTGATTTATAAATAAGTACATTTCTAGATGAAGGAATGTAATAATATTTTCATCCTAATTTTTGTTTGACATAATAAAGGTTTTAGAAAATGATACAATTAAAAGTTGTACTTTTTAAAGAAATGATATAAAATGAAGAACATTAAAATGACTAACGAATTATCAATATTTGGCTGTGTTTACTACTTAGAAGTCTACCAGACTAAAAAAATGGTTCCTAAATCACTCTTTTAAAAAAGCATGTAGGCAAATTTAGTCTTCCGGAAAGAGTTTGTTATAGTAGAAGATAGAACAGATACAATATAGTCATGGATAAAATTTTCTAAAATGCTTTACTGTTTGTTTTTAATATAGTTCAACTATTTAGTCCAATAAATCTATTAAGATTATATAAAGTTAGGTTAACTCTATTTTCTCCTCTATAAAACAGAGATTAAGGAAAACTCTTAAATATATCATATAACAATATAAATATCATAGGATTGTTTTCTCCCTTAATAATAACACTTTCTGTTTGCAATCATTTTCCCCAAAGGAAGCCTGTCTACTGGATTAATGATCATTACTTCATGAGTTTAAAAATAATAATAATTTTGTTCAGTTCCTACTATCAGCAGAGAAGCACTTATGAAAAAGAAAAAGGAATATTGATGGATACATAGTGTGGCCAACAATTGGTGCAGAGATGTTTTATAGAAAGGCTTTATAAACTGTGAAAGAAACTGCATAATTTTTAGAGACTGAAAATATATGTGTTAATTCTTCCTCATGAGAGTATTTCTAGTTTGCTGACACTAAAATTGTTGTTAGGGAGGAATGCTCTATCAATTCAGAGAACACAGACTCTTCCAATATATCGGACAACAGATAAAGTGACTGTGTCTCCCCTGCAGGAGGAGAGCTCATATGGATGATGTGTAAATGAAGCAAACAGAAGACAACTAAGCAATGCACATTTTGTTTCATCCTCTGATGCTGGAGGGCATGGGAGGTTGAGGGAAAATGACCTACCTATCCAAATTAAATGGCAGAGGAGCTCTGGGTTTTATCTCTCTTGGATGTTCCTTGTCTTCCAAGGTGTGACGGTTACTTTGTTTGTTTGTTTGTTTGTTTGTTTTTGAGACGGAGTCTCGCTCTGTCGCCCAGGCTGGAGTGCAGTGTCACGATCTCGGCTCACTGCAAGCTCTGCCTCCCGGGTTCACGCCATTCTCCTGCCTCAGCCTCCCTAATAGCTGGGACTACAGGAAACCGCCACGGCGCCCGGCTAATTTTTTTGTATTTTTTAGTGGAGACGGGGTTTCACCGTGTTAGCCAGGATGGTCTCGATCTCCTGACCTCGTGATCCGCCCACCTCGGCCTCCCCAAGTGCTGGGATTACAGGTGTGAGCCACCGCACCCAGCCTGTAATGGTTACTTTTAAGTGGCAACTTCAACTGAATTAAAGCTTATCCAGCTAGCTGGTGAAGCATTATTTCTGGGAGTGTCTGTGAAGGTGTTCCCAGAAGAGACTGGCATTTGAATCGGTAGACTGAGCTAATACTATCCACTGTCATCCAATCGGAACAGGAACATCTAATCTGTTGAGATCCTGGATAGAACAAAAACACACAGGAAAGACAAATTTGCTCGCTTTCTTCTGGAGTGGAGACAACCTTCTTCTCTTGCTCTTGGACATTGGAACTCCAGATTCTTCGGACTTTGTATTCTGGGACCTGCAGCAACCTCCATCCCCACCAGATTATCAGACCAAGAATTACACCATCAGCTTCCCTGGTTCTGAGGCTTTGGGGCTTGGACTGAACCACAGCACTGGCTTCCCTGGCTCTCTAGCTTGCAGACTGGCCATTGTGGGACTTCTCAGCCCCTATAATCCTGTGAGCCTATTCTTCTCATAAATCTCTATCTCTGCACCAGTGTTCTATCTCTGCAAGAGAGAAAGTTGGGTGCGGGGGCGCAGAAAGAGAGAGAGTCAGAGAAAGAGAGGGAGAGAGGGAAAGAGGAGAAGGTGAAGGAAAGGAGAAAGAGGGAGAGAGAGGTGGGGAAAGAAAAATGATAGAGAGGAGAGAGAGAAGAGAATATAAGATATAGAAAGAAACAGAAATGAAAAAGAAGAGAGAGAGTAACAGAGACAGAGGGAGAGAGGGAAAGAGAAGAGAGAGAGGAAATCAGGAGAGAGAGGATAAGAGGGAGGGTGGTAGAGAAAAGAAAGTAAAAGAGAGGGAGAGAGAAAAAGACAGACAGGAGAGAGCGAGAAAAAAAAGAGAGAAAGAGAATAGAGGGTAAATTGGGACTGAGATTGGGGTTTCCATTTTTCTCCTGTCCATCTTTGATAATCCCATGACCTTGAAAATCCTTGATCCACCACATCTATTAAGAGTCAAAGAGACATCTCCAGCAAAGTAGATGTTGCTGACCAAGGCTTAGAGAAGATGGAGTGATTGGTTTTCTTTTGATGAAGTGTGTGTGTGCATGTGTATGTGTATGTGTATGTGTATGTGTGTGTGTATGTGTGTGTGTGTTCACAGGTACTCAACTGCCCTTAGTGCAAAAAGTGCACTAAGGATTGGCTGAGATTGGATGCCAGTCATAGAAACCCATTTAAGGAAACCGATGGGTGTGTTTATATCTGAACCCGTTGCTCACACTTGGCCCAGAATGTATCCCAGGGTAGAAAAGCTCACAGAAATTTGGCAGTGAATTGTCCATTTTTCAAATGGTCTTCAGTGCTCATTGCTACACCATGGCTCTGCTAATCAAACAGAGCTGATTGAATGTCTTATTTTGTGTAATTATCAAATCTACTTTTCCTAGGGCATGATGAAAAGTCTATGCTGCTTCAAAAATAACAGCAGTGGTAACAAATCTAATCACTTTACTGTTTCATTTTTAAAGCATCAGTATATAATGGCCCCATCTGCCACCTGGTTTTAGTTACCTTGGTTTAAAAAGTCTGTGGAAATTAAGTATGCTCATTGAGTTAAAAATAAGTTTTCTTATATTGTTTACTAACTTCTATGGGTATCAGAATATTTTGGGCACTTTGTCAACTCAAAATTGAGGTATATATGCACTCGCTTTGGAAAAAAAGTTTCTTATTTACTGAATTAATGTAAACATTCAAATGTTTTGCAAAAGCTACTAGTGTATTGTTTAAGTTACTATCAGATCACATAAAATAGGTTAGAAAATAGACATCTATCTACAGTTATGGAGAAGATTAATAATGGTAAACACATAATTTATTTTAACATTTAATTTCTTAAAGTAGAAGCTTATATACTCGCAATCTCAATTTTGTATATATTTGAATCAGAGCACAACAAATAAAATTAATTAAATATGACTTTAGGAATCACTTGCTTAGTAATTTAAAATTTATGCTCTATAAAGATATTCTATAAAGAAGAAAGTTTGAAAATGAAAACTCAGGAGTTTTAAACACTATTAAAAGAAATAGTTTCAAGTTACAATTGTTTTTATAATGCTTCTCAAATTTTTCTCGGCAGTTGCACAAACCCCATTATTACAACTACTTATGTTAGACTTATTTTGCAAAATCAGGATATAAAAATTGTCCTGATTGTTCAGAATGAAGTATTCCAGTCAGAATCCAACCACAACTAATTACTCTTTATGGATCAATATTATTTTCCTCCAATTATAAAATAAAGATAATGAATAAAATGGTCTCTAAAGTACATATCATTTCCCAAATTCTACCATATGGCAAGGTAGAGATACATTTGTTTGCTTTAGAAAATAGGTCTTTCCAATACTGATGTAAACTTGACTTAGACATTTAAAATGCAATGAAGATTGTTATCTATGCCTTTGATGTGTGAAGATGTGAATTCAAACTGTTTAATTGGTCTAAAATCAATAACCCTAATGAATTAGAATTAAATAACTAAATCAGAGAGTTGTCCCCATCGATGAAGATTTTCCATTCCATTGGAACACAGTCCCATGTTTCCTCTTTATTATCCACAGTTCAACATTCACTCATCCATGAAGTGTAGTGTAGTATTTCTGAATCACAGAATTCACTATCCCCATCAATTTAGGTTGGCATCTGTTAGGGTTTTGCCAACTAAACAGAAGCTGCTGTAGGTACTTCAAGGAAGAAAGGTTTCCCTGCAGGGAAACAGAGAATTTCATCCCTTGGAAGAGAAGAAAGAAGTTTACCCTGAAGCTAAGGCAGATTTAAAACTCAGTGGCAGCTTCTAGCAGCACAAACTTGACAATTCATACTCATCCTCTGCTCATGCATCTGACCTCAGAGGCCCTGCAGAAACAAAAAATCCATCCTCTCTTCTACCATGAAAATCTCTCACCTGGAACTTTATCTGATGAAGGCAGTTCCTATTGTTATTTTATGTGGTATCGGGTAGGAAAGATAAGTTGACAATAGAAAATTCAGCGCAGAGGTTGTCGGGTTATCTGTTTAATATTAGAGAAACATCCGTTGGTGTCCCAACAACGCACCATTTGGGCATTTGAACATTCTGTGGCAAGATGTCCTACCAAAGCTTGGATGCAAGTATCCTTAGACACCTTGCACGGAGGGGAAATCACATCAGAAGAAACTTAAAGAAACAAAAAGCAAACAAACAAAAAAACCCCCAGGAAATTGGAGATGAAAAAAAGGCAAAGAGTCAACAGAGACGAGAGAGAGAAAGAATGTCATGCTGCATGTTTCTCATACCCAAACCTCCGAAAAGATATGACTCATATCTGTTATTTTAACTCTGGGAGCTGCAGTCAAAATCCAGCATCACCCAGAATCTGTGCTCACCAAACATCTGAGCCATGAAATGCTATGTAGTTCATGCTGATGCAGAGATGAAATGAGATTTTTAATCTAATGAATACACTATTGCCTTCAAAATAATTATTAACTTAAAATATTAACTCTGCTATAGAGAAGTTTAGCTTCCAGAAAACTCTTTAACACTGCTAACATAATACATGTGCTCATGAGTTCGTAAATGTAATTTTACAATTTTTAAAAACAGCCACATTTTTATATTTCACAGGAGATACTACATCTTTTTCTAATTGAAAACTGTTGTAGATCCGTTGTAGAAATCTTGGAGAGTGTGAGATAGTGTAATTAAGAAGGCGAAATATTACCAAAATCTTTATTCGGAATGGTGCATTTAGTGTGCTCCAGTGTCTGTTTTATTTGTATAACAATGTATATGGAATATTTTTACCTCGTCACTTTTCTAAAAGTTAATAAAAATGTAAAATTTATGTTTGTTTATATCTCTTTATGAGTAGATTTCACAACAGATGCCCTTATATTTTAAAACATCTATTTTATTTAATGGTTTGTATATATTTTATCTTGTTTAAAATGAACTTTGGCAAGGCATGGTGACTCACACCTGTAATCCCAGCACTTGAGGAGGCCAAGACAGGAAAATCCCTTGAGTTCAGAAGTTTGAGACAAGCCTGGGAAACATAGTGAGACCCTGTTTCTACAAAACAGAGAGAGAGAAAGAGACAGAGAGAAATTAGCCAAATGTGGTGGTGTGCCCCTGTAGTCCCAGCTACTTGGGAAGCTGAGGTGGAAGGATTGCTTGAGCCATGAGGCTGAGGTTGCAGTGAGCTGTGATCACACCACTGTACTCCATCCAGCCCGGGCAAGAGAGCAAGACCCAGTCTCAAAAAATGTATACATAATACAATAAAATAAAATAAATAAAATAAACCTTTCTTTTTATAGATCATATGCATATCATTCACAGATTCTTCTAAATATCTTAAATTTATTCATTGTATTTATATTATGAATTCACTGACATTTTAACATATTATATATTATATTGTTTTGATGTGGAAGGACAATGGAAGCAATAGTATTTCTAATACGATCTAATTTTAATTTCTAATACGGTAATAATTTAAAGAAACTCTTTGCCTCAGTCTGTAATCGTTTCTTAACCTTGTGTTACATGCTTTCATTTAAAAAATAAAAATAAGGCCAGGCGTGGTGGCTCATACCTGTAATACCAGCACTTTGGGAGGCCAAGGTGGCTGGATCACGAGGTCAGGAGATCGAGACCATCCTGGCTAACACAGTGAAACCCTGTCTCTACTAAAGATACAAAAAATTAGCTGGGCGTGGTGGTGGGTGCCTGTAGTCCCAGCTACTCGGAGGCCGAGGCAGGAGAATGGCGTGAACCCGGGAGGCAGAGCTTGCAGTGAGCCGAGATCGTGCCACTGCACTCCAGCCTGGGCAACAGAGTGAGACTCCGTCTCAAAAAAAATAATAATAATAAATAAATAAATAAAAAATAAAAATAAATCTCCTTGAAGATTATTGAAGCATGACCAAACCCATGCACATTCTAGTGAATGCATTGCAATAGCTTCCAAGCCTCTCTTTCTTTGCGTCATCTGTACTTGGGCTGTTAATTTGCCAATTATCATCCCTTGCCTGTGGACTATAACTTAGCAAATGGTTAAACGTGTGATCTATTTTAAAAACTGGCAATACCTATAAGTTAATTCATCATTGGCATAATGTTATTCCATCCATTGCCAAGCAGAAATGTGTGTGTGTGTGTGTGTGTGTAGTTTCTTTTCTTTTAATTTGAGCTATACTTTTAAAATTGCATGATACATTTTTGGGACATAATTATTAATCCCAAATTAATGATTTCAAAGAATGACCATCAGTTCCGGGAAGAGCAGGGTGGCCTGCTTTAGCTAATAAATAGTTTTCCTTCTCCATGGAATAACAATTATTAGTGAGTTCAATTAATTTGCAAATAGATCTTGTTCAATATGACATTTTTATTTTTAAAAGTTGTTTTAACGCAAAAATGATTTTGATACTCAGTGTTTTTAAAGATAAGAAACTATTATTTAAGTTGACAATTAGTGGCTGATACCACATATCATGTCTTCAAATGTTGGAATTATATTTTCTCTTTATTATATGCATCAACAAATAAAACTACTTTAAATGACTTTTTAATTGTCTTGTGTGCATATATATGCTATAGATATCTATAGATATGTTTCATTCATGAATATTATATTTTTGGTAAAAATATCGAAGTGGCTTAGATGTTTTAATCACAAGCAAACTTCAACTCAATATAAAAACAATTGAAGTTGGAAACATCGTGAATCACTTTTTGGCATTGAAAATATGTTTTTGAGAAATGTCCTAATGTTTAAACTCTTGATGAAAGAAAATATGGATGAAAACTAAAACGATTTCCAAAGCAAAACTGTGTAAGAACCTAGAGGGATTCTTATACAGTTATTCACAAACCAGCCTAACGTCTTTAAGGTAAGAAAGCTCTTATATCTCACGGAAGACAAGAGTGTTGAAAACCCCAAGTTGTGGCTAGTCAGCAAGTCCTGAATTATGCCTTTGAGGGTAATCACATGCAATTATAACTATTTTAGATTGGGCACACAGATGAACTAAGAAGTAGCGATAGAGACTTATTACTTCTAATTTTAAAAAGCATAGTGTTTTTTTCATTTTTTGTTTTTTTGTTTGTTTTTGAGACAGAGTCTCACTCTGTTGCTCAGGCTGGAGTGCAGTGGCGTGTTCTCAGCTCACTTCAACCTCCGCCTCCCAGGTTCAAGTGATTCTCGTGCCTCAGCCTCTCAAATAGCTGGAATTACAAGTGCTCGCCACCATGCCTGGCTAATCTTGTATTTTTAGTAAAGGTGGGGTTTCACCATGTTGGCCAGGCTGGTCTCAAACTCCTGGTCTCAAGTGATCCACCAACCTCGGCATCCCAAAGTGTTGGGATTATAGGCGTTAGCCACTGCGTGTGGCCAGAATGAAATTTAATTATGGAATTTTGGAAGTCTCAGTCAGAAGTGTGAGTCTAACCTCATGGAAAGTGTGAAAATGCCTGGCAATTGTTTTTGTTTAAAAAAAAATGTGTTCTGTTCCTTGGTCATATTGCCTGTGGAATACTATTAATATTTCTGAATAAATTAGCTAATTGAACACATTCTTTGATTTTTAACAACATGTGTCCTTATCAGGATTAAATGTGTTTAAGAAATCTGGGTGAGGAAAGTTATGAATGAAATTATACAAGGAAGGAAAAGAACAAGCCTACAAAATGTCTTAAATCCAATTTTACTTAGCAACATAACCCATGTTGTAACCAACTGATGGGTTCTTCCTGCCCTCTGCAGAAAGAAAGATCACAGCACTGCAGTAAAAAAAGAATTTAGCCCAGCGCAGTCACTTATGCCTGTAATCCCAGCAGTTTGGAATGCCGAGGTGGGTGGATCACTTGAGGTCAAGAATTTGAGACCAGCCTGGCCAACGTGGTGAAAATCCGACTTTCCTAAAATTACGAAAAAAAAGTTAGCCAGACGTGGTGGTGGATACTTGTAATGCCAGCTACTTGGGAGGCAGAGGCTGTAGTCAGCCGAGATTGCACCACTGCACTCCAGCCTGGGTGACAGAGCAAAACTCCGTCTCAAGAAAAAAAAAAAAAAAAAAGATTTTAACGAAGCAAGGGCCAGCCAGCCACGATGCCATGTCATGTAGGAGATGGAGTTATTATTCAAATCAATCTCATCAAAGACTCTTCGGTTGGCGGTTTTTCAAAGGCAGTTTGGGTGATGGGGTGGTGGTAGGTAGGAAATGCGTGCTTGCTGCTGATTGGTTGGGTTGCAGATGAAATCACAATGGGTCAAAGTGGTCCTCTTGAGCTGAATCACTCTTGAGCAGGCCCACAGGAGTGGTCTGGTCCAAGTGGGTCCACCTGGGTCCGGGTAGAGCCAGGTGTCAGCCATGCCAAAAAAAAAAAAAACCTGAAAAGAGATCTCAAAAGGCCAATATTAGGTTCTACATTAGTGATGTTATCTGCAGGACCTGGGGAATAATGGCTGGCAATCCTTTGTGTCTATACCTTAGCAGAATTCAGGCTCTTCTCCTCTCCCTAGCATGAAGGTGGATCTCTCATTAGCTTTACAAAGGTGGTTGAGCTGTGGGAAAGTCCCATTATTTAATCTGCAACCTAAAAGTCTTCCAAAATTAGCTATGCCTAAACCCAGGAATAATGAGGGTAGCTTGTAAGCGAAAGGCAAGAAGAGGGTGCGTTAGATCAGGATTTTTTAACTGTCATAATTTTCTCATTGATAACAGTTTTTGCAAAGGGGTTTCAAAGTAATGAGGGCTGCAGACGGTGGGAGTCTAAGCTTCCTGGGGCACTCTGTCGGAAAATGGAAGAAAGCTGCAGATTGGCATGTGTATCACTTCCTAAGCACACTGTGCGTGCTCACTTCCCAAATGTAAGGAGCGGGACACTGTGCCTGCAGGCGGCCCACCTTAAGGGAAGAATCATGGGAAAGATGCCAGCCTATAAAGTCCTAGGATTAGGGTTGTATTAGTCCGTCTCCACACTGCTGATTAAGACATACCCAAGACTGGGTAATTTATAAGGAAAAAGAGGTTTAATGGACTCACAGATCCACGTGGCTGGAGAGGCCTCACAATCATGGCAGAAAGTGAAAGGTACATCTCACACGTGGCAGACAAGAGAAGAGAAACTGTGCAGGGAAACTCCCCTTTACAAAACCTTCAGATCTCCTGAGACTTATTCACTACCATAAGAACAGCATGGGAAAGACCCACCCCCATGATTTTATTACCTCCCACCGGGTCCCTCCCACATGTGGGAATTGTGGGAGCTACAGTTGAAGATGAGATTTGGGTGGGGACACAGTCAAACCATACCAAAGTTTAAACATCGCACTTGTTCTCCAAGTCGCCCACTTGAGTCTCTTCCAAGCATACTTTCCTTTCTTTCATGATCTAAGGCCTTTTAAAATAAACTTCCATTCCTGCTCTGAAACTTGCTTTGTTCTCCTTTTCTGCTTTATGCCTGTCAGTTGAATTCTTTCTTCTGAGGAAGCAGGAATTGATGTTGCTGCAGATTCGTACAGATACGCTGCCAGTAACCCGAATACCTTCCACCAGTAACACTATGGGTCTAGAAAGATAATATAATTTTGAACCACATTGACACATTTCAGAAAAAGGCATCTCATTACCTCAATGATAAGTACATCGAGGAATTAACTTCAATGTCAAGAGAGTAAGGACAGTGATTTTATAATTTTTACTACCTTCAGCTATACTCAACTTCAACCACTTTTCTTTCACGTTGAAAAACATTATTGAGGCCACCTCAGAATCTTAATGTATGCTGGGAAAACAGATCTTATTTATAGTGCTGCAAAGGTATTAGGGCTGGAAAAGTGAATGAGTTCTGTAAGGTTCAGGGCCAAAATTGCTGACAAAGCCCCCTCTGTCTTCTTCAGTCCACAAAGCATATCCTTCCTTCCAGGAGATGACAAACATGGCAGCACTCAGTACTGACAGTAATTATCTGTCTCTGGCACATGGCACCAACAATGAGAGATGAAACACTCTGATAACTGGCTTGGGAACAAGGAACACTTCTTGCAAGAGAAGCAAAATGATTCTTCCCTGCAACGTGGGAATTGGCATGAGTCCCTCCACTTTCAGAGAGCTTGTTCCAAGCAGGAAGGGAGAAATCAGTGAAGGGTATAAGGTCTGCTTTCTTCATAATCTGTCATTTCATTGGCGAAAGGTTTAGCTTGGAACAGAGTCTGATTTTAGTTTTGGTTGTGTGTTTGCCGGTGATTACCCCACAGTAGGAGGTCTCACACATTAGTGATAAAAACTTCATCTCAAGGACGCCAGGCAATTCACACATCATGGCTAATAAAAATAAAATATTGAAGACATGCTCAGAAAAGTGACTTAAATGAGTATTTACACAGCTATCCCACAGATGCTCTGTGTGAATTAGGTGAGTACAAACAAGATGGCTAACACCATTTCTTTTTTCAGAAAGCAAGCCAACAGGAGTCCCATGCAAGCATTGTATTCATTGTGCTGTAAGCTAGATCCAAGTGCTTTACAATTCATTTTCAGTGAAATACAGTTGTCCACCTATCAAAACTTCTAAAACTTCTCTGCCCAAGCATTTCAAAGTGAGTCCTATTTCACCAACTCAATTCAGAAAGAAAGACGAGCTCAGCTCTGAAATGTTTATGAAGTCTCCGTTATACAGTTGTATGAATGAATGTATTTGATTCATGTATTCATGTATGTGTCAAATGAACAGAAAAAGCAACAACTCTTGCCTCCTCCTGCCATAAAAAGAAACTTTGTAAAGAAGCTTTCATCATGTAAGCTATTCCATCCAAAATCATCTGCTCTTGCATAACATGTTATATCGTTTTGTTTTAAACCTGGATCTAAGAAAAGTGATATCTCAAAAATACCATAGAGAGAATGCCCAGGTGTCTAGAGTTTTATAAACTTTACCCTATACTCACTTAAAATTTCTTATATAGCAACATCATCACTTTCTTAAATATATTATTCAATTCCCATGTTAATTAATAGCATTAGGTTATCCACTCTTTTATAGATACCTGATTTTAAAGTCCTCACAAGCTGAAGTTCCCATGTTCTTATTCATAATAGAACAAAGAAAGCTTCTCTAGCTAAGATTGTCATTTTATTCAACACATAATTATACTTGAGGGAAAATAAAAAGACTGCATTTGAACTATTTTAAAGCAATTCATGAAAAGTTACTATGTCAGGGCATCGTTCCTCATTATCCTATGCAATACTGGCAAAACTGTTTCTATGGATTAACTGACACAAAGTCACTTTTGTAAACAATGATAGGTGAATATTTTCAAATCAGTTATGCATAAACACACAAATCAAAACAAAGTCACATTCCATGTCTTTAGGGAGGATCATCCCGTAACCAAAATTAGATATATGACCTTCTATGATATCTTCAAACATCTCAGTGGTTAATGTTACTCAATATCCCATAATATATAAGCCACAGTCATCCCCCTCAACACACACACACACTTATATTTACATATAGTCTGTCCTTTATATCTGTGACTTCCACACCCACAAATTCAACCAACCTTGGATTGAAAATATTTGAAATATATGTAAAACAATACAAATACGTAAGGAGTTCATGCAACTCAATAGCATAAAAACAAATAATTGGATTAAACAAATGGGCAACAGATCTGAGTAGACATTTCTCAAAAGAAGACATGTAGTTAAAGAAAACAATGCTCAACATCACTAATCATTTAGTGATTTAGAGGAAATAAGGAACACGGGATGTACTGCTTTACCCGAAGAGTCCATCTTAAATGACACCAACAGTAATTCAGATTAGTCATATTTGCTGGAATATAAATGATGCATTAACCTTTTTTGGGAATGATAATCTTTCTTGGGGATGACAGTCCTAAGCCATCCACTTCCAGAAATATGGCTCAGCAATGGAGCCCGGTATCTTTTCATGATAAATAGAAATACCAAAGTTAGGCCCATAGCCCATAGAACGCCTATAACCCAAGACGGCACTCTTTGATATAGTTGTCAGAAGTGTAAGGCATTAGAGAAAGAAAACATGAGACATTGAGTACAGGAATGAACACCTTCCCCTCTTGGAGAGTGGGCAAAACAAACAAATTCAGATTATAGGTTGTGCACCCCTAATTTGAATATCTGAAATCTGAAATGCTCCAAAATCCTAAACTTTTTGTGCACGGAGATGACACCACACATGGAAAATCCCACCCCGACCTCATGTGATGGGTCACAGTCAAAATACACGTGCACAACACACAGTTTATTCGGTGTCCTTAGGGAGGAAAGACACCAGTCCCCCCAACCCCCGCAGCTCCCATCAGCTGCAATCTATCTTTTTCATGCACGCCACACTCCCCATGCAAGCATACCCACAAAGGGTAATAAAAGGACATGTGGGCCGGGCTCAGTGGCTCACGCCTATAATCCCAGCACTTTGGGAGGCCGAGGTGGGTGGATCACCTCAGATTAGGTGTTCGAGACCAGCCTGGCCAACATGGCGAAACCCTGTCTCTGCTAAAAATATAAACATTAGCCAGGCGTGGTGGCATGCGCCTGCAGTCCCAGCTACTCGGGGGGCTGAGGCAGGAAAATCACTTGAACCTGGGAGGCAGCAGTTGCAGTGAGCCAAGATCACACCATTGTACTCCAGACTAGGCGACAGAGCGAGACTCAATCTCAAAAAATAAAAATAAAAAATTTGGGTGTGGTGGCACATGCCTGTAGTCCCAGCTACTTGGGAGGCTGAGGCATGAGAATTATTTGAATCCAGGAGGTGAGATCGCACCACTGAACTCCAGCCTGGGTGACAGAGCGAGACTCCATCTCAAAAAAAAAAAAAAAAAAGGAGGACATGTGTGCAGCTGTATGCACCAATGGCAGATTCCCCGAGTTGTCCCACAGGAGGCCAAGACCTACGTGCATTCCTCTCTGTGGGTTTTTTGCCTGCTTATTTTCTGCTCTGTGGTGTAAAGATATTGTTAAAAAATTTCAAAAAGGCCTGCAGATTCCCCTATGGGTAACAGTGATAAGAAAAAGAGGACGTGTTTATGTGTATCTATGGCACCAAAAGTCAAGCACTTGGAGAAACTGGACAGTGGTGTTAGTGTGAATCGTCTTACAGAAGAGTATGATGTTGGAATGACCACCATTTACGTTTTCTTCTCATTAAAACAAAATACAGTGTACGGTTATCTTTTATCCAAAACACAGAATCGCAGGTGGACACTGGAAATGTTGCCATTGTCGGTTGCTTCTGTTGTTTAACAGCAGACACAGGTGTTCTGGTGGTGCTACTGTGAAACTTATTTACCCTGAACACATTCATATGTCACTGTATTAATGCTATGTTACATTTTTTACTGTTAAATACTCATTTGTGCATAAGTGTAATAAAAGTATTGCTTATATCAGCAGTCCCCAACCTTTTTGGCACCAGGGACCAGTTTTATGAAAGACAATTTTTCCATGGTTGGAGGGGGCGGGGTATGGTTTTGGGATGAAACTGTTTCACCTCAGGTCATTAGGCACCAGGTTCTCATATGGAGCATGCAACCTAGATCCCTCACATGTGCAGCTGACAATAGGGTTTGGGAGACTCTGATAATGCTGCTGATCTTACAGCAGGTGAAGCTCAGGCGGTAATGCTCGCCGGCCCACCACTCACCTCCTGCTGTGTGGCCAGGTTCCTAACAGGCCACCGACCAGTACCTGCCCTCGGCCCAGGGATTGAGGAGCCCTGGCTTATATGCAGCTTATACATTTAGAGTAAGGAATGACAGTGATGCCGGACAACCACAAATTGTCCACATGGGTGGCTGAGATAGTGACATCTTTGCTCTCTGATGGTTCCGTGTACATAAATGTTTCATGCACAAAATTCGTTTTAAAACATTGTATAAAATTACCTTCAAGCTATGTGTATTAGATGAACGTGAAACATTAATAAATGTTGTGTTCAGACTTGAGTCCCATTCCTAAAATATCTCATTGTGAATATGCAGATATTCCAAAAAATTTAAAAATTCATATATCTCAAATTACTATTTCTTTCCATATAGATTTCCACCCTACTTCATATATATCTATATGAATATGAAGTACCATATATATATGTACGTAGGATGGAAATATTAAAGTAGAATGGGAGGCTTGTGGACATCTAGATTATTTATAATTGTTTATATTTCTAGGACACCAGTGATTGTATGACGAAAAGCTATAGCTTTTCAGGATTGAAAGACCCTTCTACTACATTAAAATGGGAAGAGAAATGTGTCTGGATATATTTGTATTTGTTTTTACAAAATGGTATTTTACTATATACATTGCTTTGAAATTTTATTCTTCGGAAAATGACCATTTTTTCAATCCTTCATTTTTTCATTTTATGTAATTTTTCCATTCATTTTTCATTTTAAAAAATTTATATATATATGACATGTGAAATATGTGGTTTATTTAGCCATTAAATGATTGCATTATTTTTCAACAGAAAAGAAAAATAAACACCAAAATTGTTTTCCAAAAGCATAATAAGACACCTTTTTTAGTATTATTTGAGCCCACCAATAAAAACAGCAGTTTATTTAATAGCATCACTCAGAGAAGTAAGTTTTTAAAAACCAGTCAGTAGTTAAGAAGTCATTTTTAATTTTAATATTTTCCAAGTGAGCTTGTGCCATAGTTTTTAATTGAAATGAAGTTTTAGTTCAGGCATTTATTATTTATTAGATTTTAGTGCTCACTATAAATCATTGTAATAATGGAGCAAGAGAGAACAGAAAATTCCTCATTATGGACTTTCACAGGACACATTTAAACTCTTTTACCTCTATATTATTTAACATCTATTACCAAGAGTAATTCTGAAATGCAATCCACCTATTATAGCAACTACACCAACTGACATTTAAATTTGTTCAGTTTCTCCTAAAAATAGTAAAAGAGAACACTGACTCATGGGGCAATTTTAGAATGTTCATTAGGGGCTGTCCAGCCAGGAAGCACAGAGCCCCACTGATGGGTACGAGAAGACAGAAAATGGAGCCAATTAATTACCAGGAAAGGTAATGGTATAATAGCACTGCAAAAGGGGAGAATTCCGCCTCATTCTGCATTCGGTCATTGAGATTCATGGGGAAGCCTCATGTCAAATTTAGATTGGGCAAGTTACGGGAAAGCTATACAAAGAGAAAAGGAAGAATTTTTTTTCCCTTGGTTAAGTCGAGGTGTCAGTCAAATGAGCAGAATGTGAGCAATGCTGAAGGAATTATAAGAGACTCCCTGTGCAGTTGCTCAGTCTCAGCTGTTTTGGCATTTGGGGCTGGATGGTCCTTGGTAGGGTAGAGGCTGTCCTTTGCATGCTTGAATGCTTAGCACATCCCTGGCCTTACTCCTTGGATATCGATGGCACCGTTCCCCAGTTTAGGCAACTGAAAATGCCTCCAAATATCTCCTAAGGGGCCAAATAACCCCAGTGGAGGACCAGTCAATGGAAAGATGGAGCATGGAGCTTTAAATCTATAGGACAAATGACAATGCATAATGCATACATCCAGGGTATTTGTAGGATATGCATAATCTATTATTCTGTCTATAAGGGATACTGTGCAGATCCATTTGTATTCATAATTAATACAATATTTTCTGACGTAATTAATCAATAAGCAAGTCCTGATTATTTGTTTTGATATTCAAAGTTCTAAAGTAACATCACTTTCTTTCTTTCTTTCTTTCTTTCTTTCTCTTCTTTCTCTTCACTTTTTTCCTTCCTTCCTTTCTTCCTTCCTTCCTTCCTTCCTTCCTTCTTTCCTTCCTTCCTTCCTTCTTTCCCTCTCTTCCTCCCTCCCTCCCTCCCTCCTTCCTTCCTTCCCTCCCTCCCTCCTTCTTTCCGTCCTTCCTTCCTTCTTTCCTTCTTTTTTTTCAAGACAGAATCTTGCTGTGTCACCCAGGCTGGAGTGCAGTGGTGATCACTGCAGCCTCAAACTCCTGGGCTCAAGCAATTCTCCTGCCTCAACCTCCCAAGTAGCTGGAACTACAGGCATGCACCACCCCACCCAGATAATTTTTGAAAATCTTTTGTAGACATTGGGCCTTGCTATGTTGCCTAGGTGGGTCTTGCACTCTTGGCCTTGAGCCATTATCCAGCCTTGGCCTCCCAAAGTGCTGGGATTACAGGCATGAGCTACCACACCTTGCCAAAAGTAACATCTATTTCTAAAGTGAGCCTTATTCAAGACCCAATTTTCTTTTTCTAATTGGTGGCATATTCCAGAAACAGTGGTCAAAATATTGTCATTTTCTGTCCCATACTTTATATACAGATACATACACATATTATTATTATTATTATTATTTGAGACAGAGTCTTGCTCTGTCACCCAGGCTGGAGTGCAGTAGCATGATCTCGGCTCACTGCAACCTCCACTTCCCAGGCTCAAGCAATTCTCCTGCCTCAGCCTCCCAAGTAGCTGGGCTTACAGATGCGCATCACAACACCTGGCTATTTTTTGTATTTTTAGTAGAGATGGGGCCAGGCTGGTCTCGAACCCCTGACCTCAAGTCGTCCGCCCACCTCAGCCTCCTAAAGTGCTGGGATTACAGGCATGAGATGCCACACCTGGTCCCTACTTCATATATTTTTAACTTAAATATTAAGATGCAATTTTAAAATATAGAGGTAAAGTATTGATGCTTTCATCACAATGACTAATACGTGAGAAAAGTCTTGTTGATTTTTAAAATGATACCCAGTATGGATTACTGATATTGTTATGGAATGCATTTTGCTCCATCCCCAAAATATATATGTCGAAGTTCTAACTCCCAATGTGATTGGATTTGGAGATAGGGCCTTTAAAGAGGTGATTAGAGAAAAATGAGTTCCCCAGGGTGGACCCTAATCCCATAGAATGGATATAGGGTCCTTATGAGAAGAGGAGATTAAGACACAGACACACACAGACGGACAACCATGTGAGGACACAGGGAGAAGATGGCATCTCCAAGCCAAGGAGACAGGCCCCAGGAGGAACCAGCCCTGCCCACACCTGGATCTCAGTCTTCCAGCCTGCAGAATGTGAGATAATAAATGTCTGTTGTTTAAACCAACCAGTCTGTGTTATTTTGTTATGCCTGCTCTAGCCCTAAACTAACATTTACACGTTCTGCATTACAAAAGCTCTTTGATAAGTAATCTTGGCACTTAAGCTTACAATTTATAATAAAAAGGAATAAAAGGGCATATGATTTTTTTGCTGAGATATTGATTATATCTTGTCCACCTTTGACTTCTATGAAATGGATAAAGCCTAGGAATAAAGAACTTTTATTGTTAATATTATCTTAAATTTTAGTTTATCTGTGTTAATTCATGATCGCAGTAGATACCGCAAATACTTTTTCTTCACATTCACAACCGTAATATTTCCTCATATTATCATTGCATTTTCTAAAGTTGTTGCCATTTCTTTAATGCCCTTTATTAATCATGTTCAGACTGTGTTCCTGTCTTTAGTTAGCTATTTTTAAATCTAGTTGACACAATGCCAGACAATCGTATTTCAACACTGTAATAGAAAAAGACTTCAGCTACAGATTGAAATAAAACCTTCATTGACTTAAGCTCTTTCTGTGTTTATGAATTCTGCCCATAAATGGTTTAGAAAACAAATGTCTATACGTGTTACGGATTTCATTTTTACACATCAGCTGCTTGCCATGGTAAGTCAATAGGGAGTTCTTTTCACCTTGAAAACAGGTAAATGAGTGCAAATTTGGACTTCTCTAGAAGAGAACCACTACATTTCAGGAACAATAAGAAGACTGAAAGAGAATTAACATAGTGTTTATTATACAGTATTTATTTTAGAAGCAAAATTAAAAATCTAACATTTTCCAAAATATCCATGTAGTGCTAAATATTATCATAAAGTACATAAAGGAGCACATTATCAGAATTGTGACACAGAAGAGAAAACGGTAGTTTCCAAATCACAATCCTAGAAACTTTCCATTTTAGAAACAGGATGTGAGAGAGGAAACTAGTAGTTATAAAACTGAAATGCTTTATGAATACCTATAGAAGTTTCCAGTCAAGAATATTTCATGTTGGCTAGACATGGTAGCTTACAACTCTAATCCCAATATCTTGGGAGGCTGAGGAGCGGGGATTACTTGAGGCCAGGAGTTTGAGGCTGCAGTAGGCTGGGATCACATCACTGCACTCCAGCCTGGAAGACAGAATGAGGCCCTGATTAAAAAAAAAAAAAAAAAAAAGTAAACTTATTAAAGGGATGAAATTATATTAAAGTCAATATAATTGATCAAGATATATAATCTGTTATTTCTAATACAGAGTATAGAATAACACACCAACTATAAACAATAAGTTAGCAATTGAGATAAATAAATATGTAAAGTAAGAAGGTTTATTTTATGAAATGGATTGGATACACAAAATAGAATCTCTAGTGTATATATTCGCTAAGTGTAGAAATATGTTAATGTGAGTTTGCAATGGAATCAGTAAAAATTAACCACCCTCTTCTCACTGCCACAGAACAAATATTTATAGGGAACCTCACATTAAAATTAATCCAGAATTTGAATGCAAGGAAGTGGATAATGTTTAATGTTTTCTTGGGATCAATGCTTGGTTTTAATCAAGATCATTAAAAATTCTTGCAAATTTCAATTGTTCTAGTTGGTTGTTGTGTCAGCCCACCCTCAGGTGGGATGATTTGCTGGAGAACTCATGGTACTCAGAAAAGCTATCATGCTCATGGTTATGGTTCATTACAGTGAAAGGTTACAGATTAGAATCAACAAAGAAAAAGGTGCATAGGACTGAATCCAGGAAACCAGGCACAAGTTGTCCTCTTTCAGTGGACTTTTTTTTTTTTTTTTTGAGATGTAGTCTCACTCTGTCTCCCAGGCTGCAGTGCAGTGGCGCCATCTCGGCTCCCTGCAAGCTCCACTTCCTAGGTTCACACCATTCTCCTGCCTCAGCCTCCTGAGTAGCTGGGACTACAGGTGCCTTCCACCAAGCCTGGCTAATTTTTTTTTTTTTTTTGTATTTTTAGTAGAGACAAGGTTTCACTGTGTTAGCCAGGATGGTCTTGATCTCCTGACCTTGTGATCTGCCTGCTTCAGCCTCCCAAAGTGCTGGGATTACAGGCGTGAGCCACTGCACCTGGCCTCAATGGACTTTTAAGCAACAATATATGACATCAACAATGTATGACAATGCGTATGGAGTATTGTTGACTCAAGAGGCTCACCTGAGACTTGATGTCCAGGGTTTTTATTGGGGGTTCAGTCATTTAGGCATGGAGTCCTAAAGTTAGCATTTGATTAAGAACTATTAATAAAATGTCAATGATAAGAATTTCTCATTGAGTGTTGTTCTTTGGACTTAATACTTATCGAGTACTCACTAGCATCTTATCCCTTGCTGAAATGTTTTATACATATGTGTTTCAGTCTGTTCAGCCTTTTAGAACAAAGTGTCATAGACTGGATGGCTTATCAAAAATAGGAATTTATTTCTCATAATTCAGGAGGCCAGGAAGTCCAAGAGTAATGCTGGTTGAATTTCTGGTGAGGGCCAATTTTCTAGTACATAAATGGTGACTTCTGGCTGTTTCTTCTTTTATAAGGATACAAATCTTCATGAGGGTTCTGTCTTCATGATTTAATCATTTTTTGAAACACCTCATCTCCTAATGCCATTAGCTTGGTGATTAGGTTTTCAACATATAAATTACAGAGGGGACACACATTTAGAACCTAACAATATATAATTGGAGATTGGCATAAATACTAGTGTTATCTTGTGATGAAAAACAGATCTAGACACACTCAGTAATTTACTTTAATGTCACATCCAGCTACGAAAGCGAGAGGCAAAGGTATGACTAACGTCAAATCCACCACACTTAAATCATGCTATTAGAGAGATAAGAGAAAAACTCACAGATTTATATGCAAGTTGACAAGTTTGAAACTTTTGCCTGAACACAGAAAATGAGACCACCAGGGTGCTGTGGTTTATGTTGAGTGATGACTGAATAATCGACAGAGTTAGTGTTTGGAGTTCAAAGGAGAAGAATGATTTTGTCTCAAAGCCATCGGGAGTGGGAAACAATAATGGATTCTTGCTAGACTAATAAGAGAGAAATGGGTCTCCTGCCTGTCCCCATTCTTTTCCATCCAGATGCCGTTGGTATACTAAAATTACCTCAGACAATCCCTATGAAGGCAGCATGAGGTTGAATAGGATAAGCAGAGAGAGACTGCAGAACATGTATTATAGATTCTGCCATAATTGTTTATGTCTCCCCACCCTACCCTGTGCCCAGGAGGACGAGTTTTGTATAACAATGGAATCCATTGATTTATGACTTCCATGCGGATTCAACTAGGATTTCAAAGGATGGTAGAAGATTGAGGTTAGAGATTTCCTTCACCGGCTTCCCACTTACAGGATCAGCTTAGGCAGGCAGTGTCTCTCAACCTAAAATGACTAGTGCTCCCAATGTGACCTTTTCTATCTACCGATTTCTTTCAGCTTACTAGTAGATGATTTCCCTTCAGTGACTCATGTGTTTGCATGATTTGCAAGCAAGGTCGTGGCAACCCTTGTTTTGGCCTGGTGCAGTGGCTCATGTCTGTAATCCCAGAAATTTGGGAGGCTGAGGCAGGAGGATCACTTGAGGCTAGGAGTTTAAGACTAGCCTGGGCAACATAGTGAGACCCCATCGCTATAAAAAATAGAAAAATTAGGCAGGTATGGGGGTGCATGTCTCTAGTCCTGCCTGTTCAGGAGGCTGAGGCAGGAGGATTGATTGAGCCCAGGAAGTGGAGGCTGCAGTTAGTTGTGATCACACCACTGCACTCCAGCCTGGGTGATAGAGCAAGACCCTGTCTCAAACAAACAAACAAACAAACAAACAAAAAAACCCAAAAAACAAAAAAACAGCTTTCGTTCTGCAGAAAGAATGGAGACAGGCAGGAGACCCAGTTCTCTCTCCATTCTGCACTATTTTTTTCAAGGATATTTGTGTAGTGAGTGCCCTTAGATGGTAGAGGTAACGTCCACATTTATTTGCTTTCCTGGATAATAAATATAATTCCTCCCAGCAGAGCCAAGTTTGGGAAAGTTTATTATTAGTAGCTGTCTTCTAAGAATGAGTGTTTCCTAAGATTGTTTCCTAACCTGGGACACAAATTAATTCTGTATGTAGCATGCACCTGGTCCTGTCCCTTCATAACCCCTTGTGAGACATGAGACTTGGGCAAGGTAGAAATCAACTGACCACTATCCCTAATAAAGTCCTTTGTTTCTGAGTTAAAAGTTTCATGTCTGTTACCAGTATTTATAAAACTATGGCCAGCTAATGTGTTAGCTTGAAAGGAAGGTAAAATCTCAGAGTCATCACAATTTTTGACAATAACTATTCTCTCCTCTCATTGCTTTGAGCATACAAGTGGTTTCACTTTAATTGCCAATAATCCTGTTTATTTTTTGGGGGGGTGGTGGTGCTCTTTTATAGTTCCCAAAGAGCTTCACCTCAGCTGTATAAACAAACTGTCTTCATAACATTCTAATTTAAGTGTGCTGTTTTTTTCTTTTCTGAGCCGACTAATAATTTAAATGCAATATTCCATTTATCTTTGGAATTATGATAGAGGGAATGGAATAGAAGGAACAGATACAGGATAGAGAAGTAAATGGAAGGGTCACTAATTAAACACTGTTTGGCTATAAGAAAAGGGTTGCAGAGGTCCTGCGATTTTGACAGAGAGAAACATCGTATCATTGACTATATTAAGAATGTCAGAAGAGACATCCTTTGAGACCCCTCCATGCATGTATTTGGAGCAGACAATTTAGTTCATTTGGACAGAGCCGAAAGTAACTAGAAGTAAAAAAAAAAAAGTAACTAACAAGTTACTAAAAGTCATAGTCATACATAATGTGGCCATGTGCATCTTTTATTTGTGAATATATAATTGATATTTCATTTTCTCCTCAAAAAGGAAAACATTATTTCGGTGATAAATAGACCACGTTCAAGGATTCACTCAGTCTCTAAGTACTTTACATGTATATAATGTGGTTTATTAGCTACATGGTTCATGTAATTGAGAGATGTCTCAAATATGCCAAACCATGAACAAAAAATTAAAAAAAAAATTTTAAGATGTCCATATTTAAATTTAACCCAAAATGTTTAAAGGCAGAAATATGTTACAGTTATCCTTTCAGCCTAGAAGAAGAGAAAGCCACTAATCATAGTTTGCATTTTCATTTTTATGTAGGAAAAATCCTAGAATTTAACCACATGTAGAAATAATCAGAGCAAATCCCATCCTGGTGACTTTAGACTCTTGGGCAGGATACTAAGAATCTTATTTGCGTACTTTTACTACACGTCTATAAGAGAATACAAACGGAGAGAGCCTTTATCTTTGAGGAAAATAAAAAAAATAAAAATTACACATTTCAACTGAAAATATTAACATTCTCTCTCAGTAAATGACAGAAGACAGCAAGAAAGAAATCTTAGCCAATAATATTTATAAAACAAGTGTTGGGGTCCATTGCAGTAAATTATAAACAATGATAAAAAGTATCTCCACAAACATCTTTCATAACTTGGAAATCATAAATGTTATCTTTAAAAATCAATGACTTCAAAAAGCAATTAAAAGGTAATCAAAACCGACATCATAACTAATTTAGATCCAAAGTAAAACAAAACAATTATTTTCAAAGTCTTATTAAGTGCTACTAAAGAAATAAATAGCCTTGTGCAGTGGCTCATGCCAGTAATCCCAATACTCTGGGAGGTTGACATGGGTGAATCACTTTAGTCCAGGAGTTTGAGGCCAGCCTGGATAACATGGCAAAACCCTGTCTCTACTAAAGACAAAAAACTTAGCCAGCCGTGATGGTGCAGGTCTGTAGTCCCAGCTGCTTGGGAGGCTGAGGTGGAGGACGGCTTTAGCTATGATGTCAAGGCTGCAGTCAGCCGAGATTGTGCCACTGCACTCTAGCCTGGGTAACAGAGAGAGACCTTGTCAAAAGAAAGAGAAAGAAGAAAGAGAGAAGAAAGAAGAAAGAAAGAAAGAAAGAAAGAAAGAAAGAAAGAAAGAAAGAAAGAAAGAGAAGAAGAAAGAAGAAAGAAAGAAAGAAAGAAAGAAGAAAGAAGAAAGAAAGAAGAAAGAAAGAAAGAAAGAAAGAAAGAAAGAAAGAAAGAAAGAAAAGAAGAAAGAAGAAAGAAAGAAAGAAAGAAAGAAAGAAAGAAAGAAAGAAAGAAAGAAAGAAAGAAAGAAAGAAAGAAAGAAAGATTCAAGATTGAGTTCTGGTTCAGTAATAGTATACTCATTCCATCCTCTTTACAAGGAACAAAGAAAAAATAGTATTAAAAATAAATATTGAAGAAGAATAAAGCTTGAAAATAAATGAGCTCAAAGCTCAAAGCAAAAAACCAGAACATAACAGAAGAATAAGTACATACCATTGAGAATGTGGGACATGAAAATATCAAAAAAAGAAGGAAGGAAGAAAAGAAGAAAGAAAGGAAAAAAATGAAAAAATAAAGGAAGAAAGAAAGGGAGAGAAAAAGTACATGAATCAGAGAAAGGAAGAGAGAGGAAGGAAGGAAGGAAGGAAGGAAGGAAGGAAGGAAGGAAGGAAGGAAGGAAGGAAGCAATTATGATAAACCTAAACAAAATTTAATTCTTCTAAAAAAAAGCAGAAAAACTTTATTAAGTTAAGAAAGATAAAATTATAAATAATAGTCGAAATTGGAACATTACTATATATTTGCAGATGTGCCTGTATTATTTCACGATATTAAAAAAATATTCATTCAGTCACATAAATGGTGGTAGTAAAAGCAAAGCAGATAAAGAAGATAAATTCAAATTCAGGATAAGTTCTATTTCAGTAAGAACACACTCATTCAGGCTGGGCATGGTGGCTCACGCCTGTAATCCCAGCACTTTGGGAGGCAGAGGTGGGAGAATCACCCGAGGTCGGGAGTTCAAGATCAGCCTGACCAAAATGGAGAAACCCTGTCTCTACTAAAAATACAAAATTAGCCAGGCATGGTGGCGCATGCCTGTAATCCCAGCTACTCGGGGGAGGCTGAGGCAGGAGAATCGCTTGAACCCGGGAGACAGAGGTTGCAGTGAGCTGAGATCACACCATTGCACCTCCAGCCTGGGCAACAAGAGCAAAATTCCATCTCAAAAAAAAAAAAGAAAAGAAAAGAAAAGAAGAGAAAAAAAAAACCCTTATTCCATCCTCTTTACATGCATGAAAGTGTGTAATGGCTAATTTAATGTGTCAGCGTGAGGGCCAGTGGTGCCCAGAAGGTTGGTTAAACCCTATTGAGTGTGTCTGTAAGGGTGTTTCTGGCAGAATGAATAAAGTTGATTGCCCTTCCTAACGTAGGTCTCACTCAATCTGTTGGGCTTCACTCAATCTGTTGAAAACTTGAATAGAATAGAAAGAAGTATAAAATAATTTACTGTCTTTGCCTGATATTCTTCAGGATATGGGCTGTCATGCCTTCTGATTTGGACTCTGAATGGAACGGACACCATTAGCTCTCCTGGGTCTCCAGCTTGTGAAGGCAGATCCTGGGACTTCTCAGCCTCCACAATTATATGAACGAATTACTGATAATAAATATTTTTCTATACATCCTGTTGGTTCTGTTTACCTGGAAAACCTTGGCTAATACAAAGAGCTTTAAAAATAGTTTATGTGGACAAGGTGCAGTTCTGATCCCTTTGCCACTTGTTGACATATGAATCAACGCAAAAATAACATAGCAACCTAAACCAGGACTTAAATATGATTAGGACCCTAGACAATGCATTTTTAATTGCAAAAAGATTAATGCAAAACATGCTTAACTATAAACTATGTAATTCACCAGATTATTTAATATCTTGATTGATTTCTTTATCATGTTTCTCTACCTCCAACCAGAGTGTAGGCTATATAAGAGGAAAGTCTTTTTCTTTTTTCTTCACTATTTCCAGGGCAATGAAAGTCAGGAATCTATGCTCTATGAGCCAAATCTGGTCTAGGGACTAAATGTGGCCCATCACTTGGGTTTATAAATAAAATTTTATTGGAACACTGCCTCACCCATTTTTTTTTCCATATTATCTATGGCTGCTTTTGTGTAATGAAGGCAGAGTTGAGTATTTGTAACAGAGACTGCATGGCCCACAAAACAGAAAACTTCTACCTGGATCTTTACAGAGAAGCTTGCCATCTTCTGTCCTAATTGAATATGTATTGAATGAATAATTATTGCAGCTCTTTTTGCCCATTCCTCAGCAAAATATCACATTCATCCCACTGCATTAAATTATCCTAAATTTGGCACAAAATATATTTGTATTTAACAGGATTGCATTGGTTTTAGAGTGAGGAGAGCTCTTCAAACAATTAGCTAAAACTAAGCGATCATTTTCAGCACCAGAATATGATATCTGTGCATTTTTCACGTCTATGAGTCAGGGCGGAGACCTGAGTTTTTGAGTGTATTGTATTTGTTCAAGCCTAAAGGAGTGTGGTGAAAAATAAGTTGTGATAGGATAGTGACTGGTGCAAAAGTAATTGCAGTTTTTGCCATTATTTTTGAAACCATGATTAGTTTGGCACCAACCTAATAGAACTGCCATATTATCCAGTAATACAATCGCAGGTCTATGCTCAAAAGAATTGAATGCACAGATTCTGGCCAGGTACAGTGGCTCACATCTGTAATCCCAACACTTTGGGAGGCCAAAGCTTGTGGATCACCTGAGCCCAGGAGTTCAAGACCAGCCTGGGCAACATGACAAAACCCTGTCTCTACAAAAAAATAAAAATAAAAATATATATACAAAAATTAGCTGGGTGTGGTGGCATGCACCTGTCATCCCAGCTACTTGGGGGACTGAGATAGGAGGACCGCCTGAGCGCAGGGAGGCTTGGGCTGCAGAGAACCATGATAGTGCCACTGCACTCCAGCCTTTATGACAGAGTGAGACCTTGTTAAAAAAAAAAAAAAAAAGAAAGGAAGTAAAGATTCCAATGGCTATTTCTACACATGTGTTCACAACAATATTATTCACAATAGCTGAAAGGAGGAAGCAACCCAAGTGTCCATCAATGTATGAATGAAAAGACCAAACAGGTTCTATATATACCATGGAATATAATTCAGCCTTAAAAAGGAAGGCAATTCTCACACATGCTACAACATGGGTGAAGACCTCATGCTATGTAAAATAAGCCAGACATAAAAGGATGAGGACATGGGTGAAGACATTATGCTAATTGATATAAGCCAGACAGACACAAGAGGATGAAACGATATGATTCCAATTGTATGAAGTCCCTGGAGTCGCCACATTCAGGGAGCTAGAAAGTAGAGTGGTGGTTGCCTGGGATGGTGGGGAGAAACGATGCGGAGTGAGTGAGTGTTTAATGGTGAAAGAGCTTCAGTTGGGGAAAATGGAAAGTCCTAGAGATGGATGGTGGCGATGGTTGCACGACAATGTGAATGTACTTAATGCCACTGAACTGTGCACTTAAAAATAGTTAAGATAGAAAGTGGTATATTATGTATATTTTACCACAGTTCTTTTGTAAGTGCACTATCCTTAGGGTTCCAAAATCCTGCAATCAGCAGTCTCATGCAGTCACTGTGTTTGTGCTCTATCTATTAGAAATAACTGGGCTTCAAATGAAATACTGCAGAACTTTTTAAGACATATGGAGACTTAAAAATAGGTACACCAAAAAGAAAAGGTTATATTTTACATTGAAGGTTAGCTTAAAAACGAATCACTTTAAAAGCTTCATGCCCTGCTATAGAAAAGGCACTAAAAAGGTCAACCTTTTAAAACTAAAATGCCTCATTAGTATTTTGCTGGTAACACTCTGATTAAAATTGCCTCAGCACCATTTCTTCTTAGCAGTATATTTTATTTGACATTATTTAACTTGATAAAATGTTACCAAACACGTGGCCACTGACCTATTAAAAATTACTTAATTAGAAAGTTAACCTAAAAAAAAGTTAAGGAAATTATACTCAAGTAACATAAAAACATTTCCTTCTGTACTATAACAGAAGAAGGCAAGCACATTAGCAAAGTGTGCTGTAATATTTAACCTTTGATGTTTCTGCAAAGAGTAATGTAGGATTTTATGCATTGCATATGTTTCCATAAGCAAATTTTACTAGTGGAATAGGGAGTAGATTAAGACTCTTTAGAAGCCATGGTAATTTCCTTCTTTGAGCAACCCCGGGAAATCTCATCTTCTTCCATGCCATCCTTCATGTCTCTCTCTTTTCATGCATACGTACTTAGTGGTTTATATTCTTGATGTCAGACAAAGGTGATCGTGGTACATTTTACCAGCATTGTGCCCAAGTGAAACCAGCTGTTCTTGGAAAGTGAGTTTCAGACAGCCAAAGGGAGAAAGAGTAAACTACCTGTTTTAGTTTCTTAGGGTTGGGAAAACAAAGTATTGTACACTGGATGGGTGGAAACAAAAGAAATATATTATCTCATAGTTCTGGAGGCCATAAGTCCAAAATAAAAGGGTTGGTGGGGCCGTGATCTCTCTAAAACCTGTAGAGAAGGATCCTTTCTCGCCTCTTCTACTTCTTGATGGTTGCCAGCAATCTTTGGTGTTCTTTGCTTGTAGATCCACCACCCCAATATACGCTTCCATCTCGCATGGCTGTCTTCTCTCTGTGTGTGCCGCACTCCCTCTAAAATCTGTAGGGGAGTATCCTTTCTTGTGTCTTCTACTTTCTGGTTGTTGCCAGCAGTTCTTGACATTGCTTGTCTTGTAGATGCAACCCTCCAATATCTGCCTCCGTCTTCCCATGGTTGTCTTCTGTCTGCATGCCTTCACATAGTCTTTCCTCTATATGTGTCTGTGTCCTAATCTCTTTCTATAAAAAAACACTAAACAGGCCGGGCGCGGTGGCTCATGCCTGTAATCCCAGCATTTTGGGAGGCCGAGGTGGGCTGATCACGAAGTCAGGAGATCGAGACCATCCTGGCTAACACGGTGAAACCCCGTCTCTATTAAAAATACAAAAAAAAATTAGCTGGGCGAGGTGGCGGGTGCCTGTAGTCCCAGCTACGTGGGAGGCTGAGGCAGGATAATGGCGTGAACCCCGGGGGGCAGAGCCTGCAGTGAGCCGAGATCGTGCCACTGCACTCCAGCCTAGGTGAAAGAGCGAGACTCCTTCTCAAAAAAAAAACAAAAAAACAAAAAAAAAAACACTAGACAGATTAGATTTGGGTCTACCCAAATGAACTTCTCATAAGTTGGTTACATCTGCAAAACCTTATTTCCAAATAAGGTCACATTCATAAGTACCAGGGATTCAGACTTCAACATATTGCTTGGAGGACACCATTCAACTTATAATACCACGCAACTGTGGCTTGGAAGGCACCAAATATAACTTGGGATTTCACTGCCTGAGAACCAATAACTTGCTGGGCAAAGGGTGTCCTGAGGGAGTCACCTCACCTTACTGTCATTCAAACTCCCATCTGTGCAAGAAAGGGAGGCATTAAAAAAATAAGGGTTGGCTGGGTGCGGGGGCTCACGCCTGCAATCCCAGCACTTTGGGAGGCCGAGACGGGCAGATCACGAGGTCAGGAGATCGAGACCATCCTGGCTAACACGGTGAAACTCCGTCTCTACTAAAAATACAAAAAATTAGCTGAGTGTGGTGGCGGGCGCCTGTACTCCTAGCTACTCTGAGGCTGAGGCAGGAGAATGGCGTGAACCTGGTAGGCAGAGGCTGCAGTGAGCCAAGATTGTGCCACTGCACTCCAGCCTGGGACACACAGTGAGACTCCCTCTCAAAAAAAAAAAAAAAAAAGGGTTAACACGATGCAATCCATTTGCATAACTTGTATTCTTTGCCTTACTCTAATCCCCACCCTGCACAATCTGTCTTCACTTAAAATTTTAGTATTTTGCTCACCAATGATTTCTTTGTGTAAACATTGCTTCTTTTAAGTTTCATTAAGATGTCATTTATCCTGATTACTGAGCTTACAGCACCCCCTTAAATGTTGCACCCACCCCATAGGAAGCCTCACCTACCTCACCCAAGCCCCAGCCCTGCAAATGGTTGTCCAATGTCTCCCGAGATCTAAGATTATAGCCACCCCAATGCTGCAGATGCCCCAGCATGTCCCATTCGCCTTTCTAAAGGACATAAGCCCTGTCTGAAAGCTCACCTGTGTGGTGTTTTCTATAGCCACTGCGATTTACAATCTGCTCCACATGGTTTATTATTTCAAATAGATATTTAAACAGGCATCTAAGTAATTTAAATAGGTATTTTAATAATTAACTGAAAACCAGACGAACGTTAAGGGATAAAACAGGATGTCAGCATTAGGCACTTCTACGTCTGAGTTCACTTTTTTCTTTCCAGTGCAGCTGTGGCGCTTCTTGTAATACAAGAGGTGAGAAGTTGGAGGTTCACCTGTGAGGATATTTACCAGACCTGTGGGGGTTGAGGTATTAAAAGTGAATTTTTAACATTATTACTCTTCATGGCATGAACGTCACCTCCACCATAATTTCCCTCTTCTAAAATTTTTTGAAGAGTTTTCAATGTAGTACTCTGTTTGTCATGACAGTTGTATTATTATTGTTATTATTATTGTTATTTTGAGGCAAGGTCTTGCTCTGTTGCACAGGCTGGGTTACAATGGTGCAATCATGGCTCACTGCAGCCTCAACCTCCCAAGCTCAAGCAATCCTCCTACCTCAGCCTCTCAAGTAGTTGGGACTACAGGCGTGCAACACCACACACACCTAATATATAGGTTTTAAGTTTCTGTACAAACAAGGTCTTGCTGTGTTTCCCAAACTGGTCTTGAACTTTTGGCCTCAAGTGATCCTCCTACACTGGTCTCCCAAAGTGCTGGGATTACGGATGTGAGCCATGGCATACAGCCAGCCAGTTTCTTATTCTGTAAATAACTGAGGAATCTTAAGGCAAGCCTCTTTCAACCCATGCATTCCATGTGGTATAAGGTGATGATCAATTCTACAAAATGAAATGTTCCTTGTGGAGGAAATACCACTTCATCCATATTTATCCCCACACTGACTGATCCAGTAATTAATAAAGAGTAGATGTCCAACAAATACTCACGGAGTAGATGAACCATTAAGTGACACAATGCCGGCCACAGAACTTTCCAGTTTATCTTCTTGCCCAAAGATGAATGTTTTATAAAATACTCAGATGCTGAGTGTAATATTTAACTGCTGATTTTAACTAAGTTAGGAATAATTGTGGTACATTGCATATGAGAAGTAGGTGCAGAGAGAAAGCATGTTAAGCTAATTGGAGGCTTCTTTGCAATATCTCACTCCTCTCATCCTTTCCAGAATTGCAGTCCACAACCAGCGGAGGCAAAATAGGACTTGGATAGCTCTTGGCTGGTTTCAGGTGTTCTCAAACTCAAATTTAGAAATGCTGCACATTTGTTCCCTGTACATCAGATGCTTTTAAAGGACAATTTGCAGACTCTTGCACTTAAATCTGCTATATGACTCATTTCTGTGTGGTAAGGTCACACACACAGAAGGAAGTAGAATGATTAAATATAATTATGCTTTTACATGTGGAATGAAGGAAGAGCAATCATTTTAATGACTTCACAGAGACAGAGATTTCTGTTACTTTGTATCATGTAGAATTTATACTTAATGCTGCAGTGCATGTCTTAGCTATACTGCAATGAGTTGACAATGCAAGGGCATTCTGGAGCCTTCGGAGTAGAGATAAACCCCAAAGTCAACCTGATTTGCCATTTCCCGAAATGGAGTAAAAGAGGTGTTTGGAGGTCACTAGAAACAGCTTGAAACCTACACAGGCCAAGAAAGAACTGGGAAATAACATCCTTGGGAATAGCACAGTAATGACCTCCAAGAAGCCTCTACTCCAAAAATACTTGGCAAAATTCATAAGAAAATATCCTGAGTCTGGAAAATGAACCAAAGGCTGGCATTGAACCAAAGGCTATCCCTGGAGCAATTACTCAAGAAAAATAGATGAATTTCAGTAAGAACAGTGGCTTTTGCAGGGTTTTAAATTGTTCTCTCCCAGGTTCCATGGTAGTCTTGTTGACAAACATCCCACACTCAGTAGCAACTCGTAGCAGAACAGCCACTGGAGGAATGAGAAGCCCCATCCACAGAGAACTGTCATTATTTGGCCTGTCTGCTAGTTCCCCAGAAGACCCCACTCACAAAGTTGTCATTATTTGACATGGCATAGAGCTCACCAGGTGAAACAGCCTTTTTCCTGGGGGAGTAGTCAAAAACAATCAAAGGTAACTGTATAAAAGTGCAGCTGCCCAAGGTAGTAATAAAAGCTGGGGACGATACTAAAATAACCAAAATATTGAGAAGAAAACCTGGAGGATTCTATGCCCTTCGGGTCATTTAAAAGCTCTGATGTATTCCAGGGAATAAAGAAGGATTTGTGCACGCAGAGGGTTGTGTGCATGCTAACATGTGCACACATGGGGGGAAAGACCTAAGAAAGACCTCAGATTCCTCTACGTCTGACCTTGAAGAATTGCTCCAAGAGGAAGTAAAGGCTAAGACAGAGATTCCAATTAGCTCTGGAGAGTAAACAAAGACTTGCAAGTATCCAAGCAGCATGTGCTCAAGAGAAATGGCTGGATTTTACTAAGTAGAGAAAGAACACTGTGCCTGAGGGCGTGTGGAAATCATGCACTAGCAGCAACACAGAGCCCCTCAGCTAGACCGGGAGACTGCAGACATCTAAGGCAATCTTTGTCCAATCATTGCTGAACACCAAGCTAACAGTGAAGACACTTTGGTGGAAACACATGCAACAAATAATACAGACTGCAGAATTAGTTCAGGAAAGTCATTAAACAAACAAATAGCAGCAGAAACAACAACATGCAGAAAAACAAAATAAGAAGCAGAGAGAATTTTCGGAGTGGCTCCATTTTTGTAACTTGTTCAAAAACAACAACAAAATAAAAGGACATGAAGAGACAAAAAAAAAAAAAATACAGCAATACATGGATTAAACACTCCAACCCCAAATCAGAGACTGGCAGAATGGACATGCTACCTACTGGAAATGTATTTTAGTTCCAAATACACAGAAAGTAGGAAGCCTATAATCAACAAGACAAATAATCACAAGTACTGGTGAGGATGCACAAAAATGGGAACTCTCATCTGTTGCTGATATGAATATAAAATGGTTTACCCATATTGCAAATCAGTCTGGCAGTTCCTCAAAAGGTGAAACATTGAACTGCCTTATAGACCAACAATTCTACTCATAGGTATATGCCAAAAGAATTGAAAACATATGTCTGCACAAAAACCTGTACACAAATGTTTGTGATATTGCTATTTAGAGTAGTCAAAAAATAGTCAATAACTTAATTGTACATTTTAAAATAAAGAGTGTAATTGGATTGTTTGTAACTCAAAGCATAAATGCTTGAGGAGATGGAACCCCATTCTCCATGTTGTGCTCATTTCAAATTGCATGCCTATATCAAAACATCTCATGTACCCCATAAATATACACACCTACTACATACCCACAAAAATTTTAAAAAACAAAAAATCAAAAAAGAGTCAAAAATACCAATAGCCCAATGTCTATGAAGATAAATAAAATGTGTATATGTATAATATGGACATTATTTATCCATTTAAAAAATGTACTGATTCATACCACAACATGAACCATAATACATTACGGTAAGTGAAAATAGCCAAACACAAAAGTTCACATGATTTCATTTTTATTAAAGGTACACAAAGGTAAAACCATAGACAAAAAGTAGACTACAGATTGCCAGTGATTGGGAGAGAGGAGGATAGTATGGAGAGTGACCACTAATGAATGTTGAGTTTATTTTTGGGGTGATAAAAAATGTCTGGAATTAAATGTTAATGGTGGTTGCACGGCATGTAAATACAGTAAAAGATACTGAAATTACACAGTGACTCATGCCTGTAATCCCAGCACTTTTGTGTCCGGAATCGGTTCCTTCCGGTGGGTTCTTGGTCTCACTGACTTCAAGAATGAAGCCGTGGACCCTCGCGGTGAGTGTTACAGGTTTTAAAGGTGGTGTGTCCAGAGTTTGTTCCTTCAGATGTTCAGATGTGTCCAGAGTTTCTTCCTTCCGGTGGGTTCGTGATCTCCCTGGCTTCAGGAGTGAAGCTGCAGACCTTCACAGTGAGTGTTACAGCTCTTAAAGGTGGCACGTCCGGAGTTGTTTGTTCCTCCCAGTGGGTTTGTGGTCTTGCTGACTTCAGGAGTGAAGCCGCAGACCTTCGCAGTGAGTGTTACAGCTCATAAAGGTAGCGTAGACCCAAAGAGTGAGCAGCAGCAAGATTTATTGTAAAGAGCGAAAGAACAAAGCATCCACAGCGTGGAAGGGGACCCCAGCAGGTTGCTGCTGAGGGCCCGGGGAGCCAGCTTTTATTCCCTTATTTGGCCCAGCCCACATCCTGCTGATTGGTCCATTTTACAGAGCAGTGATTGGTCCATTTTACAGAGTGCCGATTGGTCCATTTTTACAGAATGCTGATTGGTGCATTTACAAACCTTTAGCTTGACACAGAGTGCTGATTGGTGCATTTTTACAGAGTGCTGATTGGTGCATTTACAAACCTTTAGCTAGACACAGAAAAGTTCTCCAAGCCCCACTCCACCCAGGAAGTCCAGCTGACTTCACCTCTCACTTTGAGAGGCTGAGGCCAGCATTTAACTTGAGGTCAGGAGTTTGAGATCACCCTGGCCAACATGGTGAAACCTTGTCTTTACTAAAAAATACAAAAATTAGCTGGACGTGCTGGCACATGCCTGTAATCCCAGCTACTCAGGAGGCTGAGGTGTGAGATTCACTTGAGCCTGGCAGGCAGAGTTTGCAGTGAGTCGGCATCACAGCACTGTACTCTAGCCTGGGTGACAGAGCAAGACTCTGGCTCAAAAAAATAAATAAAATATAATGAAGTTGTATTATTTGAGAACTGCATTGTATGTGCATTATATCTTAATGAACAATACATTTTTTAAAACACCACGACAAATGACATCAGGAAGAGTGTCATATTACAGCCAGAGGCAAAGGGATAGTTGATAATACTGATCTTTATTTGAAATGCTCATAATTTGTTCATCATATGTTTTTGGTATTAATTTTGATTTTTTACAATATTGCCTTAAATTATCATTTATATTGGGGGAAAAAAGAGAAAGAACTGTATTGATAATTATGACACAGTACATCTGTAGCTCCTATAATTCCTGACACTATTGTCTTCAGTTAAATATATGCTGTGGTTATTATTCAGCTTCTCTGTTATGAATTAAAACCCAAAGATCTTCTCACAAGAGTGGCGTTGAAGTTCATCATGAGTGCAGTAGGAAAAAATCATGAAGTTCATCATGATGAAGTTCATTATGAGTTCAGTAGTAAAAAATTCCAAGAGTGTCAATTACAACTGGCCCTAGACAGCACTAACTATGACAGACACAACTCTTTCTATGATTTAGATATACGGTTTTCATTCCCATTCAAAACGCCGATGGCTATCATACACACAGAGATTCTCAAGGTGCCTTGTAGCAATGGCTGCGTCATGAAACGTGAAAGCGAAAGGGAACAAGATTCAGTGGCTCAACCTTAAATGGGACAAGAGCATCATAAGTGGTACCTTATGAGGACTCATTCATATTCTTCTATCCAAAAATATTGAAAGCTGCAGGAGAAATTTTAAGTTCACTCTTTTATATTCATACACTCTGTAGCTATTTAGTCTCGTTTTGGAAAATGGTTATTTTTAACCATCGTATTAGTTCCCTGTGGCTGTTGCAACAAAACAAACATAAACTCAATGGCTCAAAACATCACAAATTTATTTTGTTATTTGAAAATGCCCATCAATGGCAGACTGGATAAAGAAAATGTGGTACATATGCACCGTGGAATACTATGCAGCCACGAAAAAGAATGAGATCATGTCCTTTGCAGGGACATGGATGAAGCTGGAGGCCATTATCTTTAGCAAACTAATGTAGGAAAGGAAAACCAAATGCTGCATGTTCTCACTTATAAGTGGGAGTTAAATGATGAAAACACATGGACACAGAGGGGAACAGCTCACACTGGGGCTTATTGGAAGATGGAGGATGGGAGAAGGGAGAGGATCAGGAAAAATAACTAATGGGCACTAGGCTTAGTACCTGGGTGACAAAATAATCTCTACAACAATCCCCTGTGACATGAGTTTACCTATGTAACAAACCTGCACATGTGCCCTGAACTTAAAAGTTGAAAAAAAAAAAAAGAAAAGAAAAACAAAAGAAAATCAGAGAGCTTAAATGAGTCAGCAGAGCTGCACTCCTTTTGAGGCTTGAAGGGAGAATCTGTTTCCTTGTCTTTTTCAGCTTCTAGAGGATGCCAAAATTTATTGGTTCATGACCCTGACATCACTCTGACCTCTGTTTCCATTGTCACATCTCCATTTCTCACTCTGAGCCTTTTACCTCCCTCTTATAAAGACCATTGAAATTAAATTGGGCTCACCTGTATAATATCCAGGGTAATCTCCTCATCTCAAGATCCTTAATTTAATCATATCTGCAAGTACCTTTTGCCAAATAAGTTAGCAAATGCACGTGTTCCAGGGATTATATTTGCCAAATAAGTTATTAAATGCACGTGTTCCAAGGATTATATTTGCCAAATAAGGATTTGCCAAATAAGGATTAAATGCACGTGTTCCAAGGATTATATTTGCCAAATAAGGATTTGCCTAATAAGGATTAAATGCACGTGTTCCAAGGATTATATTTGCCAAATAAGGATTTGCCTAATAAGGATTAAATGCACGTGTTCCAAGGATTATATTTGCCAAATAAGGATTTGCCTAATAAGGATTAAATGCACGTGTTCCAAGGATTATATTTGCCAAATAAGTTAGCAAATGCACGTGTTCTAAGGACTTGGCTATCTTGGGGTCCATTATTCCGCCTGCTACACAAGGATTAGTATGTGAACGCCTTTGAAGACCATTACTCTGTCTACCATAGGGGTATTTAGGATGTAGACAGCTTTCGGGCCATTATTCTTTCTACCACATGGGAATTAGGACATGAACATTTGGGGATACCATTATTCTGTCACCACCTGGGGATTAGGATGTGGACATCTTTGGGGCACCACTATTCTGTCCATCACATGAGGATTAGGACATAGATGTTTGAGGGACACCATTATTCTGTCTACCTCATGGGGGTTAGGATGTAAACATCTTTGGGGGCCATTATTCTGTCTCTCAGATGAAATTAGGGCATCGACATCTTTGAGGCCATTATTCTGTCTACTGCATGGGATTAGGATGTGGACATCTTTGGAGGCCATGATTCTGACTACGAAAGCCATCTTTCTAAAATATTGGTCAACAAATACTTCCCCATGACTCAGATTCGACTGGATAATTTTAAAATTGTCAAATCTTAAATATTCAATTACAAAGCATATTCATAGGAGTTCATTGTTTTAATAGTAAGTAAATACTTCATTGTTACATGGAACTAGTTTAAATTCCATGGTAATTGACTTTCTTTCAGGTCTAAATCATAAATTCTTCAGAAGTAAAAATTCCTTTCAGACCTTCTTTTATCAAATAATTGATCTTTCTCGTGTGAGGTATGGTATGGCATTCAAATATTTGATTGCCAGCATCAAAAACAAAGAAGTTATATTTAAAGGCTTCGTTTTGAAACATTTTTATCCCTGAGTGGGTTTTCCTTATCAAAGAAAATACTTAGAGGCTCTCCATCAGCAATTGAATTCCAAGAGACAGGACGTATAAGGCCTGGTATTACATATAAGACACATAAATTTTGGTAAAATAATGAAACGGTTCCTGGGCTTGAGATAAAAGTCCTGGGGGCTCTTATTCCAGCTCTGCTTTTAACTAGCCATCCGTTTCCACTGGAGAATTGACTTCGCAGTGCCCTAAGTTTACTCGCCTGCAAAATGATGGCGTCGACCCCAATCACATATCCCATCTCTTCCATCTCTCCCAGTCACATGAACTAATATCAAATTATTCTGTGACTCTGTGTCTTCTTATGTCCTTATCAACCTTTGCAAAAGGGAAAATTTTCAAGGATGGCAAAACAAGTCTTGTGAGGCTCAGGAGATCACAAGGTCACCTGAATATGAAAGTTCGGATCCTAAATGCAAATCACAAGACCACTCACATTCTATTGTGAGGTGTGAGACTGTGGGAGTGAACTTTTCTTCCAACAGCTAATGTTTCCCTGACAAATTCCAGCACGTCCTTCAAGCATCCTTTAGCATGATTTCCTGAATATCAGCCTTATTATTGTTGGGTTGGCCACTTGTAATTTTTATGCTTAGTTGCATAACTTCTTGTTCAAGACATTGAAGTAAGGAGACATTTTGGATGATGGTGAAGGATTCAAGTTGCTGGAACTAGATTTGATGCAGGAGGTGACTCAGACTGCTTTGGGGTTCCCAGATGTGGAAGGTATAGTTTGGCGGGGGGATGAATTTATATTTCAGTGCTCTGAGCTAATCTTAACACTATCGGTATCAAACTCCAAATCTGCTCCATTCTGTGCTCTTGTTATCTCAGGACACCTGGCTGATTTATTCTGCCTTGACGAGGGCTTTTGGGAAGCAACTGTAAAATTGCTTTCTTAGGACCTTTTGTCCAAAGTGCCTTACAGAACTAGCAGAAGCACAGGCTACTTACTAATTACTGTGAAATTGGGGAGCAATACAGAGCTTTTTCATATAGAAAGGGAAATGCTTCCAAGAAAACAGGCTTCAATTCTGCAAAGGTCAGGGTAGCAAAGAGAGTCAATGTATTTTCTCTGTTCCCTTGACTATGCAATTGGGAAATCTTGAATAAATCTCCCCTTCCTAAGGCAACCACATCCAGTTCTAATTGCAGGTTTCAGAGGGACCTGAGATGCATTAGATTCAAAAGAATAATGTTGGAACAAGGTGCAATTTAAAAAGCAGAAGAAGAATAACAAGAAACACACCCAAAGACACAGGAAAACACACACATATATATAAATACACACACACACACAGAGGAATTCACAAATAAACATGTCATAAAAACATGACATCAAAGCTATATTGATATGAACTTGTAGCATGAGAAAGGAAGGTGGATTTACATGTGTGTGTATATGTGTCATCATACATGCACATATGTGAAAAAATGTGATTAAATATATGTGTATGTGCATATTAAATAGCCTTATAACTCTTGAGGTGAAACAATCGCATTTTCCTGGAATAGGCATACAGAAGCATCAGTTTTGTGTTTTTTAAATTAATGAGCTATCTGGGTCATTGTTGCTCATAGTTAACACCTCTGATATGGTTTGTCTCTGTGTCCTCACCCAAATCTCATCTGGAGCTGTAATCTCCATAGTCCCCACATGTGAGGGAAGGACTTGGTGGGAGGTGACTGGATCATGGAGGTGGTTTCTCCCATGCTGTTCTCATCATAGTGAGTGAGTTCTCACGAGATCTGGTGGTTTTATAAGTGTTTGACAGTTTCTCCTTCAAATGCTCCCTTTCTTTCCTGCCACCTTGTGAGGAAGGTATTTGCTTCTCTGTTGCCTTCTGCCATGATTGTAAGTTTCCTGAGGCCTCCCCAGCCATGTGGAACAGTGAGTCAATTAAACCTCTTTCCTTTATAAATTACCCAGTCTCAGGTATTTCTTTATAGCAATGTGAGAACAGACTAAGATGCCCTCCCTGTGTATTGACACAAAGAATAGTGATAGCAGTAGAATCAAGCACTGAAGAAATGAGAGGCTACTGCTTTTGCTAACATTGATTTTTCTTGCATTTCAATAACTATCGTGTTAGGAAATAGCAGACTGAGAACAGACCTGTCTCAAATGTACTTGCTTCAACAGTAAACTGCCTGGTGTATTTTTTTGTGATGATTTGAAAGAAAGGGTATCGCATTTTATCTGTGGAATTAACAATCACAAATGATTTTTTTAAAAATTTTCCGGAAACTAGCAACACTATCAATTCCCCGTGCTTTTTGTCTACAACTGTAACAATTCGGTAGTAGTAGTCTCATTAATAACAGGAGTTCCTGTCTTCTGTTTTACATACATTTAATAAAGAAAAATGAAATTGATTCATGTTTTTGCATTGTAGCTAATTATTTCCAAACTTTGGACACAAGGAGGAACACATAAATGAATGACTTTAATGGTGAAACATTTTAATGCCAACCACTTGGAAAATCATAACATTTTACAATCAGCATTAAACATATTCTGTATGTTTTAGGTGTTTAGAGTTATATGTATAACCCTAAATATTTTAAATATTGCCAGTTGGAATTTTTATATTAGTTTACTAAAAATGCGTTCTTTTTTTTTCTTTTTTTACACTCCAACTTAATTTCACCACTTCTATAAAACTTTCTTTTACATAAAAGGTAGTTTTTTCAGAATTCTGAAACAGCTATTTTAAATAAATATATTATTTAATATGATTATATAAATAAATATTATTTCTTTGATATCTATTGAGGAAATCAAGTGTCATCTCACCAACGCTTTGAAATTCTTTAATGAAATGGCATTTGTTTTTTAATTGAAGAACAAGGCCTAAAGTAGAAAAAAAAAATGGCACAAATAATGATACAAATAACTCTAGGAGTAATAACAAACAACATGACTGGAAGGTTTACTATGTGTCAGGCAGTTCAAAGCATCAATTAGGAGATTAATCATCACTAGGAGCTGGCCACGTGTGGTGGCTTATGCCTGCAATCCCACTGCCTTGGGAGAGAGAGGAGGAAGGATCACTTGAGGCCAAGAGTTTGAGACCAGCCTGGGCAACATAGCAAGACCCCGTCTCAACAAAAAGTATTAAAAAAAAAATCAGCTGTGCATGGTGGTGTGCTTCTGCAGTCCCAGCTACTCTGTGGGGCTGACATCATAGCAAGACCCAGTCTCGACAAAAAATAATAATAATAAAAAATCAGCTGTGCATGGCGGTGTGCTTCTGCAGTCCCAGCTACTTTGGGGGGCTGACATGGGAGGATCGCTTGAGCTCAGGAAGTCGAGGTGGCGGTGAGCTCTGATTGTGCCACTGCACTGTAGCCTGGTCAACAGAGCGAGACATTGTCTCTAAAAATAAAATAAAATAAAATAAAATAAATAAAAAATAAGAAATAAATTATCACCACAAGCTGATGAGGGAGAAATTTGGTTGGGCTGAACTTACAGATGAGAACACTAAAGAGAGAAGAGGCGGTAAAACACCACCCAGGAATCCAGGTAGGATATGGATTTTGATATCTGGGTGCCAGCCTTGGGCAACATCCCCAGCCATCACAGTGCCTTTTAACTGGATACTAAATCCATGAACAGCATTTCCCAGGTGGAATTAGGAGGGACTGACATCAGAGAGTTTGATTTTGGCAAAAACAAAAAACAAAAACAAAAAACAAGGCTAGGAAGGAGAAAACGGATGCAGCCAAATCCATCATTTGCTTTTCCTGTTCTCCGAACCACTCCAAGCATGTCAGCATCTGATGGGTGTCAAAATCACACTTTTTGTGCCTTGTGCACTGTTTCCTTGTCTTGGGCTTTTCCTCATTATAACAGGACATATTTGTGTCTCCCTTTTTTCCACACAAAGAACTCTGGCTTCCCCTATGTATAATGTGGTTAATCGTTTCCTTAAATACCATCTAACTTCGAAACCCAATGGGATTCTTTTCCATGTTAGCTCAATGTTTGTTCTTTCCAATAATAGGATATTCTTTAATAAGTGAGCTCTTTGTCTAGACCATTTGTGTATTTCTGCCCATATTGAAGAGAGTATAGATTGACTTTTTTTTTTTTTTTAAAGAAATGTTGATGCTGTTTCTGGGTTAGGCAAACGTTTCCTACAGAGAGGAAACATGGTGATAATATTAAAATTAGTGCTGGCCAAGGATAATGGCTCACACCTGTAATCCCAGCAATTTGGAAGACGAAGGCGGGAGGATCGCTTGAGGCCAGGAGTTTGAGATCAGCCTAGGCAACATAGTGACACCTCATCTCTCCAAACAATTTATTTTAAAAAATTAGCTAGGTTTGGTGGCATGTGCCTGTAGCTCTAGCTACTTGGGGGACTGGGGCATGAGGACTGCTTGATCCCCGGAGGTCAAGGCTGCAGTGAACCATGATCACTCCACTTGTGCTCCAGCCCGGGCCACAGATCGAGACCCTGTCTCAAAAACAAACAAAAAAGTATTCATTGCTTAACTTTTTTCTTATTTTTCATTATGAAAAAGCCATTGGCCTTTTTTTTTCCGGCTTTAACATTTCGTGCTTATTTCATATTATTTTGTTAAGATTCATTTCTCAGTTTGAAACAAAGGTTTGCAATAGTCTGCTAAGACAAGCATGTGATTGTAATGGAGAAATTTCTTCCTTGTAAACTTCAACCAAGGGACACATAAAAATACAGAATAAATGATAGGGCACTATTTCTATAAGACTATCCTTTACTTGAAGAAATTTTGACATCATAATAGGAAAAATTACCACTATTTTATAGTGTTACAGATTATCTATCATTATGTACTTTTTTTCTGAACAGAACAATTTGCGGGTTTAGCTGAAGGAAATCACAATGTTAGAATCACATGCATGTCTCAAAGAAAGTCATTTTTCAAAACGTCACAAACATATCCCCTGTGATCAATTGTATTTATCAGAGATGTTCAGAGAATTTCTCCCAATCCACAGGCCCTTCATATAGAGCGACTTTAAAGCTTTAAGGTTCTTTTCAGACAAAAGATGCTCCCGGCTGGTGTGGTGGCTCAGGCCTGTAATAATAGCACTTTGAGAGGCCAGGGCAGGAGGATTGTTGAGGCCAGGAGTTGGAGACCGGCCTAGACAACATAGTGAGAACTTGTTTCTACACAATAATAATAACAATTTCAAATTACCCAGGCATGGTAGTTCATCCCTGTAGTCCCAGTTCCTGGGAAGGCTGAAGGGGGAGGATCACTTCAGTACAGTAGGTTGAGGCTGCAGTGAGCCATGATCAAACCACTGCACTCCAGTCTAGGAGACAGAGCAAGACCCTGTCTCAAAAAAAAAAAAAAAAAAAGACACTCCTCTGGAATCTGAGCAAGGTTGTGAAAGCAAAGGAAGTGACACTGTGTACATTCTGAGGCTGGATTGTAAATGAAGCCCAAGCATCTTCCTGCAGGTGCCTCATACATTCCGTCTGAGAGCCGTTACTGAGCCAGCATCCATCCGCAGACATAGGAGTCATGAAACCTTCACTTCATTCTATTCCCCAGCCACAGACTGACCTCCCTACCTTTGTAGATTCCAAACATCATGGACAAAGACAGCCATATGCAACGAACCCTTTCAGTGTCCCTAAAGCACAGAGTCGTTAGCATAATAAAACGATTGCTGTTCTACAAGACTAAGTTAGGGGTTGATATAGTTTGGATATTTGACCCTCAAAAACTCATATTGAAATTTGATCCCCATGTTGCAGATGGGGCCCGGGGGGAGGTGTTTTGGTCATGGGGGTGGATACCTCATGAACGGCTTGGTGCCCCTGGGAATGAGTGAGTTTCTACTGTATGGTTCATCTGAGCATGGCACCCCTCTTCCTCTGTCTTTTCCTCCCTCGCATGTGACCCTCCATTTCCCCTTTCACATTTGCCATTACTGGAAGCTTCTGGAGGTATTTACAAGAAGAAAAGGCTTCTTATACTGCCTGAAAAATCGTGAGTCAGGTAAACACCAGGCTTTATAAATTGATAAATTACCCAGGCTCAGGTATTTCTTTATAGCAAAGCAAAGCAGACTGAGAGAGAGGTGATCTGTACACAAAAATAGAATAGGAAAACACATGCACAGAGGACACAGACAAACACAGCTTTCAAATGAAAGCTAAGAAGATTAAATAAGGTTCCAGATATATGAGCAATTATTTGCAAGACTATTATTTTTATAATATTAGTACATTCCTAAAATAATCCTTTTCTTAATTCTTGATGTGTGTGTATCTATATTATCTATAAATATAGATAATATAAATATGAATATAATATTAATATTATTATCTATAAATGTAGATCTATTTTTATATTTATTATATTTATATTATCTATTTATAGATATAAATAATAATAGTAATTTTTAATTAACCAGGCATGGTAGTTTACCCCTGTATTCCCAGTTACTTGGACTGTAATTATATTATCTATAATATAAATATTATAGATAATATATGTTCTCTATAATAGAGAATATAAATATAATATTCATATTATCTATAATATAAAATATAAATATATTTATATAATATATAAAATAATATTTACATAATATATTATAAATATCATTATAACAGTTATATATTATAAATATAAATATTATATTTAAGTTATATATTATAAATATAAATATTATATTTATATTATATATTATATTTATATTATAGATAATATAAATGCTATATAGCACTGTCTAGGACTGCTTGAAAATGAACAGTCCTTGATAGCATTTACATCTAAGGTACCAAATGGGCAAATGCAGTGTTTTAAAAGGAGTAGAAGCTGGGCAAGGTGGCTCACGCTTGTAATCCCAGCACTTTGGGAGGCTGAGGCAGGCAGTTCACTTGAGGCCAGGAGTTTGGCACCAGCCTGGCCAACATGACAAAACCCCATATCTACTAAAAATACAAAAATTAGCCGGGCATGTGGCACATGCCTGTAATCCCAGCTACTCTGGAGGCTGAAGCACAAGAATCAGTTGAACCCGGGAGGCAGAGGCTTCAGTGAGTGGAGATCGTGCCACTGCACTCCAGCCTGGACAACAGAGTGATACTCTGTCTCAAAATAAATAAATAAATTAGTTAAATTAAATTAAAAATAAATGGAGTAGGAGTTTTATATGTGTGTGTGTGTGTGTGTGTGTGTCTGTGTACATATAAATGGTTTCACTTCATGCCATTCAAGTTCTGTAGTTGGTAAGTAAAATAGCATTTCTCACAGCTTTAAAGCTTTTGCTGGGGTGACATGATTATGCAAGTATGATGCTGAGCTGCAGATTTTATAAGAAGGTTTGCACCTTCACAAATGACATATTCTGGCAAGGAACTTTTCAAGCATAAGAAACATTTTCTACTGACATGTATGAGGGAAATTAAATTTAAAAGTAGGTACTATCTATCTTGTGTCAGCATTCAGCAAAGCAAAATGAGATTGTCACTGCCTTGTTCTCATATTTCCACAAAGCTTTCCCATTTCTTCTGGGAATCAAGCTGAGCGCCTGGTGAAATAGCCACATTTAATTAGAAAATAAAAGTAAATATGTATCATTGTCAAATTTCATTTTGACTCAATCATTCAGTTAAAATAAAACCAAATATTAGGCCAGGTGTGGTGGCTCATGCCTGTAATCCCAGCACTTTGGGAGGCCGAGGTGGGTGGATGATTTGAGGTTAGGAGTTTGAGACCATCCTGGCCAACACTGTGAAACCCCATCTCTACTAAAAATACGAAAATTAGCTGGGCGTGATGGTGGGTGCCTGTAATCCCAGCTACTCAGGAGGCTGAGGCAGGAGAATTGCTTGAACCCCGGAGGTGGAGGTTGCAGTGAGCCGAGATCGTGTCACTACACTCCAGCCTGGGTGACAGAGTGAGACTCTGTCTGAAACAAACAAACAAACACACCCAAATACTAAATTAAGGTGGATGATGGGAACTCCAGTCCCTTGGTCTTGAAACAAACAAACAAAACAAAGCAAGCCTAATTCCCCTTAATGGGGAAAATCTGAAAGATCAATAAACATAGGCCGTTAAATTCCATTCCACCAAAAATCAAAGCCATGAAAAATTAAAACAAAGAAATGGAATTTCACAGCCACTAGCTTAGCAAAAATTCAAATGTCTGCTGTATTCATTGTTGGGGAATTGTAGCAAAAGGGAATCTGTACCCAATTTTGGAAAAGGCTTTTGGTATTGTCTAGTGAAACGGAAAGCCTCCAATCGCATATGTTACTCAACAATACCTTTGAGAAGGCAGGACACGTTTAATTACTAGGGTTTTGGGGACAGACAAGATGGGTTTGATCTCAGCTTTTTTTCTTGCTGGCTGTGTGATTTGAGCAATTTAGTAACTAGGCTTTAGATTTTCATTTTATGAATTAGGGCAATTAGAGTTTTGTTGAAGGCAAATAAGTTTAATATTTATAAAGAGCATTTAAAAAGTACTCCCAAAGAATAGCTCACATATATACACAAAGAAGCATTGATAACTTTGTTTCTTGCCATATTGTTTGTAAAAGAGGAAAAGTGGAACTGATCAAGCAAAAAGGGAGTAATTAAGTATTAATAATTCCTAGTGTATGCATACCAGCTATATTACAGTTACACAAATTGGCTCAACCTATGCATAACTAAAAGGATAATAAAATAATTTACAAAAAGATTATACAATAATGTACTTCTAATGTTAATTTTAAAAATATTCACTAGGTATTGTTTAGAGATACATGTATTTTTAGTGACAATATAAAAATGTACTTTGGAAGACAGTGAGAATATAATTAATTGATACACAACTTGGGCATTTGTCCTCAATGGCGTTCTCTCTCGCAAGTTTTTGTGAATCGGTTTCAATTTGCAATGGACTGCCCTAGAAGGCGAATAGAATAGAGTGAATTATAAATATAGTGTGCTTGATATTCTTAATTTGGAAGAAAATATCTAAAAGATGTGCACTGTTACAGTAGTTAATATGTGTGTGTTTATGTGTGTGTATATATGTGTGTGTGTATATATGTAAAACAAATGTCATGCATTTATATACATTTATACATTTTATATCAATATATACACGTGCACTGTTACAGTAAATTAGCATGTTGTATATATGTGTGTATATATATAAATAAAACAAATGTCATATATATTTATATACAATTATATATACATTTAATATCAATATGTACATGTGCACTATTATAGTAATCAGTATGTGTGTATATATGTGTATATATAAATAAAAGATATCATATACATTTATATACATTTTTTACATCAATATTATACATTTTAATAAACATTTAACATATACAGTTGACCCTTGAACAAAATAGAGATCAGAGATGCCTCCCTAACCTAGAATTTTTAAAAGATGAAATTTACATTAGTTCTTTTTATTAAATAAAATGATTTTTTGGTAAAGTTGAGGTTTGTTTGATGACAATCACCTCCCTATATCTGCCAAGGTGGTGGTGGTTTGTTGCATTCAACAAACTTCACTTGGTAAACTTCAACTTTACCAATAATCATTTTATGTAACAAAAAGCACTAATGCAAATGAATATATAAATTTATATGTAAGTGTATATGACATTTATTTTATATACACACACAGACACACATGTATACACACACATATATATACACACACACACACACACTAATTACTGTAACAGTGCACATCTTTTAAATATTTTCCAAATTAAGAATATCAAGCAAACGACATTTAAAATTCATTGCATTCTGTTTGGCTTCTAGGGCACTCCCCTGCAAATTGGAATTTGTTCACATAAATTGAGTAAACATCCCATGACAGAGGAAGCCCTTGGGGACAAATGCCTGTGTTGTGTATCAATTAATGACATAAAAATAATCTAGTGTATCTCCTTTTTAGACAGCAGTTCTATAAGATGTGTCTGTGTAGCTGGTGGTTTAGAGACTGTCTAAGCAGAACTACCTGGATGCCCATATTATAATCATTCAGTCAGAATATTGTGTCTATTTTTTGTGGCTTGAAATGTTGAAACATAGAGAAGAGATTCAAATAACGAAAAAATTTAAGAGTGTAACAAAATTAATTTTACCAAACACAATTAGGTATATATATAAAGATATAATTTAAATATAAATGTGTATGTATGGGTGTGTATATGCATATACAGTTGACTCTTCAACAACATGGGTTTGAACTGTGTGAGTCATTTATATTTGTTTTTTTTCCCAGCTCTGCCACCTTTGAGAAAGCAAGACCAACCCCTCCCCCTCCTCTTCTTCGGCCCACTCAACGTGAAGATGATGGGGATGAAGGCCTTTAGGATGATCCACTTCCACATTGTGAATAATAAGTTTATTTTCTCTTCCTTAGGATTTTCTTAATGACGTTTTCTTTTCTATAGCTTACTTTATTGTAAGAATACCGTATATAATACATATAATGTACAAAATGTGTGTTAATTGACCGTTCACGTTATTGGTAAGGCTTCCAGTCAACTGTAGGCTATTAATAGTTAAGTTTTGGGGGAGTCAAAGTTATACATGGATTTTCAACTACATGTGGGAGTGGGACGGCGAGTTGTTCGTTACCTCTGTGTTGTTCAAGGGTCAACTGTATATGTTAAATGTTTATATAAATGTATGTATTGATATAAAAATGTATATATAAATGTTCACAAACATATAAAATATGCACAGATCCAAGTTATAGATATGTACCATATACATATATATATATATATATACACATCAATACAAGTTTATGTACAAATGCTCCTTCACTTATGATGGGGTTATAACCCAATAAACCCATAGCAACTTGAAAATATCGTAATTTGAAAATGCATTGAATATGCCTACCCTACCAAACATCATAGCTTAGCCCAGCCTCCCTTAAACATGCTCAGAGCACTTACATAGCCTATCGTGGAGCAAACTCCTCCGGCAACACAGAACACTGTAGAGTGTCAGCTGTGAACCTTGTGATTGCAGGGACGAGTGGGAGCTGGCTCCCTGCTGCTGTCCAGCCTGGTAAGAGAGGAAAACAGCACTTTCTGCTGCATGCATATTGTTCTCACACCACCGTGAAGTCCAGAAATTGTAAATGGGACCATCTTAAGTCAAAGACCATCTGTATATCAATTTATATGTATACAAGTTTTTATGTAAATATATAAATGTATGTGTACATATATACAAGGGTATATATAAATACGTATTGTACATGTATACAAGTTTATACATAAATAAATGTAATTATATATGATTGATAGGGTTTGGCTCTGTGTCCTCACCCAAATCTCATCTGGAATTGTAATCCCCATGTGTCCAGGGAGGGGCCTGGTGAGACATGATTGGATCCTAGGGGCGGATTTCCCCGTTGCTGTTCTCGTGATAGTGAGTGAGTTCTCATGAGATCTGATGGTTTAAAAGTGTGGTACTTCCTTGCTCTCTCTCCCTCCCGCTGCCGTGAGAAGACGTGCCTTGCTTCCCCTTCGCCTTCTGCCATGATTGTAAGTTTCTTGAGGCCTCCCCAGCCATGCGGAACTGTGAGTCATTAAACCTCTTTCCTTTATAAAGTACCCAGTCCCAGGTATCTTTCTATAGCAGTGTGAAAATGGACTAATGCAGTGATATATAAGTATACTGTATATATTATTATATACATATATACAATAATTTTACTAAACAAAACCAGGTACATATATAAAGATGTAAGATATTTTATTTTATTTATTTATTTGAGACAGGGTCTTGCTTTGTGGTCTAGGCTATAGTGCAGTGGCATGATCTGGGCGCCCTGCAGCCTAGACCTCTGGGGCTTAAGCAATTCTCCACCTCAGCCTCTGTCTCGAGGAGCTGGGACCACAAGCTTCCATGCCTGGATAATTTTTGTAGTTTTGGTAGTGATGGGGTTTTGCCACATTGTGCCGGCTGGTCTCGAACTCCTGAGTTCCAGCAATCCGTCTGCCTCGGCCTCCCAAAGTGCTGAGATTTACAGGCATGAGTTGCCATGCCCAGCCTAAAGATGTAATTTAAATATGGAGGTGGATATTCATTTGTATACTATATAAAAGTGTATATAAGTATATGTAAATATGCATAATATACTTAAACTGTATATATACAAATTTATATATAAACATATATAAATTTATATATGTACATAACTTTAACATATATATGTGTGTTTTTACATTTTTTCCCAATATTTCCCCACTTTATTAAGGTTGACCACCATGATATTTATGTATCTAAACATTTTTTATAAGTTTTCAGTGATGTTTAGATTCTGAATTATTTTTCCATAATGAAGTTAATTTAGGGAACGTTGTTTGTATTTTATAGAGAACAATTATCTTTAGGACACAGAAACAAGTATAATTTGCAAATATTACCAAGATTATTTCCAAATCTCAGCTGACCTCTTTCCCAATTGCAAGCACTCATTTAATCTTTAGTGACAAGAGAGAACAAAAACAACCACCTACACATGTCTGTGTGAGATTCTGGTGGCTTAGAAATCCCTGAAAGAGCAGTAAACTGTGATTATTGAAAAGCTCAGAACACTGGCAAGGCTTAAGTGCAAAGCATTTAACAGAAGGCCACAAGAATCGTTTTCCTAACAAGAGCTAGGAATTATAAATGTCATTTAGGAATGCATTGAAATGCCATTGCCTAGTGTGAGTGTTGCACAGAGACCACTGGTCATTTCTTCTGGATCTATTATTTTGGGTAAGCTTCCACTATCATAGCATGGCCCTGCCCTCCAGCTGCACAGGCAGCCGCTGAGCCATACTGGCCTCCTTCCTTCCGTAATCTGTTGGTAGCTGCCACCACCAACCTGCAGCCAGGAGCTCCAAATGGGTGTCCCAGGGACATAGATCCACCCCAGTTATTGAACTTCTCCAAAGGAAGCAATCTAACCTTGGTTTTTCTACCCATGTAATTTTGTACAAACCAGTCAGAGTCCATGGCTTTAAAATTTGCTAAAATCTTACCTGAGAAAGCTTTGTGAAATTCAAAAGCATCAATATCACTCATGGTTAATCCTGCCTTTTCTAGAAATTTTGGAGTCGCATATGTTGGTCTGAGTAATAGTGGATCTTTTAGATTGTGAGACACGTACATAAAATCCCTCAAACACTCCTTCGGCTTATAACCCATGGCCAGAGCCTTTTCCCCCGCCATAATCAACATTGCAGATGCGCCATCAGTCAAGAAAGAAGAATTTGCAGCTGTCACTGTGCCGTGCGGCTTGATGAATGCAGTTTTAGTTTAGCCATCTGCTCCAGTGAGGAAGGCTGCATGCCATTATGTTTGGTAACTGTATCTTTTCCTGGTACTTTGAAGGGTACGACATCAGAAAGGAGTCCTTCATCCTGTGCCTTCTTGGCCAGACTGGGAGAGCGCAGTGCGTATTCATCCTGTTCCAGTCGAGAAACAGCCAATTGGTCTGCAGAGCGGCCCGTGGTCTCACTGGTGGAGAACTCAGAAACCGCAGGGAGCTCAGGTGCTAGGAAATTCAAATGGAATTTAGAGATTGAAGACAGTCACTGGCCCACAAATTTGGCCTTAGATCAAGCATCAGTTTTCTCTTTTTCCTTGACTGACGAATAGGGACATGGGACATCAACTCGACACCACCTGCCATGATCACATCGCACTGGCCAGAAGCAATCAAACCAACACCTGTGGTCATGGCTTGGTTGGCAGAGATACAAGCCATGGTGACAGTGTGAGCAGGAGTGTTGTCAGAGAAGGCAGCTCCAAGCGCAGCCTCTCTAGCCACATTGCTTGTTTTCACTTCCTGAATAACTGTGCCAAAGATGATATAATCAACTACTTCCTGGGGGACACTGGGCTGACGCAACAAACCCGTAAGTGTTGCTCTAGCCAAATCATGTGGTATCAGGTCTTTATATGAAGTGCCTGACAGCAAAAATGGAGTGCGAACACCATCCACCACCACAACATTCCTCATGTTGGGTTTGGCTAATGTCTTCTTCGTTTTGGTTTGGATGGCTGGGCAGCTCGCAGCTGGGAGGAATAGCTCAGAGGTCTTATGGAAAATCTGAGGGCCCATTTTGATGCAGTGAGAAGATTTTTAAAAGTGTAAGTCAAGACGGTAGTCATTCTGGAATCTTAGCTGATGTCCGCGCGGACTCCTACTCTGAGCAAGGCTCAGACCCCGTGATTTTACATTTGAAGTCTACATTTCAAAATTGGCCTAGTCATTTAGTTAGCAGTACTTATGTACATTTCTGTTTTGTTGAACTTATTAAGGTTACAGCATCTTCGCACTGAAAAAAATAATGCCTAAAACTTCAAAAAAAGAAGCATATGGACAGCCTCCTCTATGCATCCACAGTATATTAAAAGTTGATTTATGGGCACTTTGGAAATGTCGGTGTCTGTTTGAAACTTTCCAGCAAGGGTTGGAGTTGTTGCTCTACTGCAGATTTTTTCTTTATTTCTGTAACAGTCCTTCATTAACCCCCTTCCCCCATGATCATCTCAGCTTATTGTTCAGGAAGTTGCCCTGACGAACCTCTCTTGCACAAGACGGGTACTGCTTAGCTAAAACCCATGGGGCAACACCAACGGTATTACAGAGACATTCTGGCTAAACTAGAGACTTTCTCTGGGCACCAGAAATCTTTAGGAAAGAAGTAACTGGTAGGTACTGTCAGAGAAATGTTGGGTAATCCTATTGGGAAATCAAAACATCATTTCTTCATTGACCCTTTAATGAGGTCTGAATTCCTAAAGAAAAAAAAAAACAGTTGATGCTGTCACTGGTGAGTTTTACACACCCATATGTTTTACTCTTCCTCTTAGCAAAACCAAAACTACACTAGGCATAGAGATTTACTATCCTGAATCTCAATCTCTGTATGCAGTGTTCCTATCACACTGCAGTATTTCTATAGAACTAAAATGACAGAAGCACAAAGTGTCTACATTCTGAAGCTGGAGGGCATGAAACATTTATGCCACTGGCCATAGCTATGAGTGACTTTCTCAAGTCTTTTTTTAAGAGAAACAATTCTCAGAAAGTTATAACCCCACAGCTACTAGAAACAGAAATTCTGTATCACTAGACTGCTGGTATTTTTCCTATACTTTGCCCAAAGAGCAGCATGAAGACAGACTAAATGATCCATGTTGGAACTACCTGAGTCAATCCCTTCATCTGTGACTCCCAAACACTGAAAATATTGCCATAAATATGATACCTACAATTACTGTTCAGCATCATGCAAATACCCAGTTAGCCTGAAACTCAGAAATGTTTAAAAAAAAAAAAAATCATAAGATTGTAGGAGATTTTCCCCTCATGTTGTTTGAATTGCTAAGAAGTCTTATAGTGGACTTCTTACCTCAGCACATCCAGAGACTAACTATGGTCCATGGGCCAAATCCCGCTCACCACTTGTTTTTATAAATAAAGTTTTATCGGAAAACAGCCATACCCATTCATTTATGTATTGTGTGTGCCTGCTTTTTTGCTACAATGGCAGAGTTGAGTTACTGCAACAGAGTTTATATAACTCATAGAGCTGAAAATATTTACTATTTGACTCTTTCCAGAAAAAGTTGGCCAATTTCATAGCACTGTTAACAGTACTAAAATATAAAGCTGTTTTTCCCCTTTTCTTCTACACTTTCTCAACTTGTCATGTCTTTAAAAAATAAATTTCTTTTTGATGTCTTTCTAAGTAAGGAAAAATTAAAATATTTAGTCACTGGCATAGTTTTCCACTTTTATCTTTATATTGTGCAATGCCAATTTTGAACTCCAATATCTGAGCAGTTAACATGTATTCAGAATCACTGAAATTACACAAGCTGTTATTTTGTAGCACATGCATAAGTATCTACTGCATTCTTACCACAACACGGGAAGTGTGCTACACAAAATGAACTCAGCTCATTTTATTCCACTTCTTGATATGGACATACTCTAGCAACACTGTACCTTCATTTCACTGATGAATAAGGAAGTCATGCAATTAAGAGGAGCCACAGGTTGTCCTCTCATCCCATCCCTTCTATGGCATCATTTTCAGCATAAGTGGTTGCCCGACGTGTCAAGAAGAATAGGAGATACGATAGAGTTTTTGTTTGTTCTTGGATTTTTTTTTAGAATGTCATTGCCACTTTTCTATATTTGAAGCAAGTTCTAACTTGGACACAAAGCACGGCCTCTCTGGGCTGCAAGAGCACTCACTTTGTCGTAGAAGTAACAGCCTCCCTTTGTGCACGCTGCGAATCTCACCAAATTCCCCCTATTGCCCGTCCAGCAGAATTCTGTGCTCAAGGGGCTTCATGAGCGTTGTACACTATTGGGTAGCAAAGAACAGTGGCAGAACTGCATACGGTGCATATCTCCTCTGACCACGTGCATGCATGCCTCTTCGTCCATTGCACTCCAGGTACAAAACAAAAATGCAAAGATTAACTCTTTCAGAATTTCAAGACAGCAGTAGCAGACCTCTAAACCTAGCATGGGGCACTTCTGACCCCAGGACCCTTTGCAATTGCTTGGGGCCATATACCTGTGAAGGAGGCCCTGAGTTAGGGAATGGAAAAGTAAATGAATGCTACTCGATTTCTGTTTTCAACCAATGCTTTCCTTACTCATGAAAGGAGACAACTATACTGATGTCATGCTAAGTTTTCTAGCACTACTCTATTGTTAGAGAATACATTCTTAAGTTTTGCTTGATTTTGAATGTTATGTAAAAGAATCATACTGTTTGTAGTGTCTTCCTTGGGTTCTTTCCTTGAACATGATATTTTTCAGAGATTCACCCATATTGATTCATATTCATGAAGCCTAGGGATCTTCCTTGCAGTATAGTATTTCTGTGTAATTGATTTAACACAAATGATTATCCATTCTCTTTTTGATAAGCATATGTATGTTCTGAGTTTTTTTCAGGATTCTAAGCTCCTTTGAATTTCAGTTTTCTGAGAGTTCTGTGCGGGAAAATTTGTAATATTTTATTGATTTTTTGGCATCTATAGAAAAGTGAATATATTGAGATGATTGTTTGTATATTAATAGGGGCGAATTATATTTTGAAAATACTCAAGCACTAAGAAAACTATTGTACATTCCTGAAATGAACTTCAATTGGTCATGATGCATATTATATTTTCCAGCTCCTTCAAAAGAAGGTGTTAGAAACATGCCTATAGGTGTTTCATGGTCTAAGGAGTTCCTGAGTATATATGACATACGCATTCAAGTAGGATTCTTCACTCATTGTTCATTTTTAGAATAGACATTGTAAAGTGACAGCAAACTATTCTGAAAGCATGGTGAGAATTTATAATCCAAGCAGATATGAGAGAAGGTTCACATCGATCCACGCCTCAACGTTGCTCAGTGTTTCGGCCAGCGATATGGGTAAGAAATGCTGCCTCATCGTTAATGAAACTTATGTTTATTTTTTATGAATGAACTTTAAAGATTTCATATTTGTATAAGACCTAAATGATAATTTTTCTCTAAACCACCTGTTTAAAATATTCCCAATATTTATACTGTAGTATATGCATGTGTGATCGTGTGTATGTTATTGATATATTTGCTGGTAAAATATATTGAAAATATATTCTCCAAATTGGATGCCTCACCTGTCAGTCTACTTTAACATTGGATGGACAGGATTTTTAACTTTAATGTAGTTGAATAAATCAAACTTTACATTTTTGGTTATAGTTTTATATATATATATATATATATTTTTTTTTTTTAAGACAGAGTCTCACTCTGTGTCACAGGCTGCAGTTCAGTGGCCTGATCTTGGCTCACTGCAACCTCTACCTCCCAGGTTGAAGTGATTCTCCTGCCTCAGCCTCCTGAGTAGCTGGGATTATAGGCGCATGCCACCAGGCCTGGCTAATTTTTGCATTTTTAGTGGAGACGGGGTTTTGACATGTTGGCCAGGCTAGTCTCGAATTCCTGGCCTCAGGTGATCTGCCTGCCTCAGCCTCCCAAAGTGTTGGGATTATAGGTGTGAGCCATTGCACCTGGGCCAGTTTTTGATATACTTAATCATCCAGTGTTATAAAGATATTTTCAAACACTTTGAAATTTTTGATGTTTTTAATGCTCTTAAGTTTTAAAGTTCTAATATTTGGCTTCAAGCTCTAAGCAAACCTGTAATTTTTTAAATTTAATTATTTATTTAAAGTTTATCATTTGCACAAGGATGCTTTACCAAAAGGTTTACCTTTCTTCATTCATGAATGAATGAATAAATTATGTATCCATAAATATCTGTTTGGGTTCACTCTTTGTTTTTGGTGATAGGTAAACCTATCCTAGCATCAATATTTTGCTCTCCTAAGATTTAGTAATAAGGCATGAAATCTCATGGAACACATCTCCCACCTTCAGCATTTCCAGAAAAGTTTTCTTGGCATATGTCAGGCAATTGTCTGTCTATATAAATTTTTTAATTAGCTTATCGATTTCTACAAAACCTCCTTTTGGCAATTTTATTTAAATTTCATTGAATTAGTTGGTTAATTAGGAGAGAATTGACATCATTATTTATTGAGTCTAGTTATATTTTGTCAAGTAAATTTGTTTGTTGCCTTTATAAATTATATGCTAATCTACATTTTCTAAATGATATTACTATTGAAGGAAAGGAAATTGATTTTTAAATTTGATATTGTATCCAACAACACTATTAAATACTCATATTGATTTGACCAATTATCAGTATGTTTGTCTGGATTCTTTTCTATGTATTATCATATGATTGATAAATAATGACATTTTCCTCCTTTTCAATTCACAAAACTCTTATTTCTTTCCTTTTCTATCCAGTAAAATACAGAAGAGAGGCTCTGACAAAAGGCATTATTGTGTTTCCTGATCTTAAATGTAACAAACATTATTTGCTATAGGTTTTCTTAGTGGCCTGTCCCTTGTTAAGAAAGCACCTTTGAATTCCAGTTTTCTGAGAGTTCTGTGCATGAAAATTTGTAATATTTTATGGATTTGTTGGTACCTATTGATAAGTGAATCTATTGAGATGATGGTTTATATATTAATAAGGGTGAATTATATTTTAAAAAATATTCCAGCACTAAGAAAAATATTGTATGCTACTGAAATAAACTTCAAGTGGTCATGATGAATGAATATTGTATTTTATGCAATCGTTTTTTACACATGCGTATCTGTAATTTCACTTCTATGTTGATGAGCGAGACAGGCCTGGAGTAAATCAGTCCACTACATTCTTGTCAAGGGAACTTGAGTTTGACAGATTCATGCATCTCAACTCAGCATTGTATACTCTTAACAATGAACCCGTCATAGCTGGGACCAAAGTTAAAAATAATTGCTATCTAAGTATCAGTGTTAAAATAAATTATTTCCAACGTTTCCCCTCACTTTGAGTTTCTCTGATTCTTGATGTATTTTTTAATTAAATTGGAAACAAAATTATGATTTTTATCATTATTGAATTCATAATATATTTGGTAAAATAATTTCTTTTTAAGTAAAACATTTAGCAGTGCAGTTTGGTTCACGTTAATTATACTTTGAAGAACCCTTTTTATTACTTGCCTAGAGACAGAGTATGTGGGTAGGCAGTTGATCAATATTCTGCTAAACTTTACTTATGAGAGTTTCTATTGAAACAATTATGTATTGTTGCTTTTGTCATTAATTTAGTAATTATATTTTGAAAATTTAGTATGTGCTGTTTTAATTATTACACAGGCAATATCTATTTATCTATGGTCTATATCTATATTTATCTACCATGTATCTTTATCTATTATCCATCATCATGATCTATTATCTATCATCAATTTATCTACCTGTCATCTATTTGTATCTATCATCTATTCCTACGTATCATCTATCTTCCCCATTAACATACCTACCCATATCTATCTATGTACCTTATCTATCCACCTTTCTATCTTTTTGTATTACACAGAAGTGGTTTATCTTTTAGTGGTGGGGGACATTTTAGGCACAGAGTATAGACTCTATACGATCTTATTGAATTGAGTTGAATTAAAAGCATTTTTTCGCAGGATGTGGTGGCTCATGCCTGTAATCTCGGTACCTTGGGAGGCTGAGGCAAGAGGACTGCTTAAGGCCAGGCGTACAAGACCAGCCTGGACAATATAGTGATACATAATAATAATGATAATTAGTCAGGTATGGTGGTACACACCTGTGGTTCCAGCTACTTGGGAGGCTGCTGCAGAAGGATCACTTGAGCCTGGGAAATCGAGGCTGCAGTGAACTGCGATTGAGCCACTGCACTCAATGCCCATGCCACTCAATACCTCATGCCACTGCTACTTCACACAATACCCCGTGATTGAATGTTTATAAATAGGTTCCTAATAGTCGATATTGACCCACTTATGCATGTCAACCAGAAGACAAAAAAAAAGGTTGATACATTGCTCTATGAAACACCTTTATTTGGAGACCAAAATAGGCCTTTACAAGCTCAGGAAAATATTCTGCTCTTTGAAACCCACTATATTTTTCTGTTCACAGATATGGCCCATGTGCTTATGCCAAAGATTCTGGTAAGTAATGTTATTCTTATGATCCACCACTGGTCTCAAATAAAACATGCTAGTTCACTTAAAAATCAATTAAAAATAAAACTGATGAGAGGGCCATTGGGATGCAGAGAAAACAATATTTAAAAAAGCTAACACTAACGGACAGAATTAACTGAGTTCTACATAATTCATCATCCCTGTAAAGATGGCAACGTGCAGATAATGTAATTACTGAAATTAATTTTTGATTGTGGGTGGAGTGAAGGCAACATTTATTTTTACATTTTATTTTTATTTCCTATTTTTTCTAAATTTTAATAGCTGTTGGGGGTACAAGTGGTTTTTGGTTACATGGATGAATTATATGGTGGTGAAGTCTGAGATTTTAGTGCACCCAAGGAATGTACATTGTACCTAATGTGTAGTTTTTTGATCCCTAGCCTCCCTCAGAATCAGAAATTGTAAATGAAGCTTTGATTCACAGTTGTAAGAAGCATGGTATGCATATATAAATAGAAATAGTACATGTATGTCTACTTATATATGTAAATATCTTTTTTGCTCATATATTTTGTTGATTCTGATTAATTTCAGTAATCACAAGAGCAATTTGTTTCCTTATGTCAGAAGTTTAAATGGTTCAAAACCTGTTCTTGTTTTCAATCTCAAGCAATTTTAAAAGGCAAAAGATTTATGTGATCTGAAGAGAAACCAGAGTATTCCAAGCAATTTTTCATGGTATAAAGAGTTAACACAGCAACAAAAACCCCTGAAACATTAAACTTATGACATAATTAACCTAATAAAAAACCATATAATACATTGTTCAGTTCTTAATTACACATCACTCCTGAAATGTTTGCACTTAGTAAACGTGAAATCACTGGGTCTCAATTTCTTTAATCATCAAATAAATACAACTACCAGGTTGATTTTAGGATTAAATTTTAAAATTTCATGTATTCTTTGCATAATCGCATGCATTACGATTTTATATTTGAATGCATATCAAGTAGTTGAGGATTTAGCTAACGTGACTGTTAAATAATGAATAGGGATTGAAGTATTTTTAAGAGTAGTAAACATCTGTTCGACCCACTGTAAAAGCGTAAAATCGAATCACTTAGTTACCACCATAGTGACAGTACAACTTACTGCAGACAGAAATGCAGGCAGCTCTCTTCGGTAGGAACAAAATCATCCTATTCCCTCAAAACTACCTTGTCTAGATGGTTCATTTGACATTAATAAGTGGAGATAAGCCATCATGAGGGGGGACCTTTAGAATAGACGACTTACACATGCAGACCTCATATCAATGTATTAAAATATTGGCAATGAACTGTCTTCTCCTTCATAGAATGTATGATTTTACCAAGGCAAGTATGCATGCAAAGTTATTTCCACGAGAATGTTTCAGAATTAAAAGGAATTGCTAAGGACTCATTTACACCAATAAAATTAAAGATGGAAGAAAAATGATTCTCACTCTTTGACATATCAAGTTCACATTTCTGAACGCCACAAAAAATTATGTACTCTAAGAAGGTTCATATAGAAATAAAAAGATGACTACCAGACCAAGAATATCATAGTGGCATCATACTTATCATAGAACACATATGAGGTTATTAAACATTAGAGTCATAATGAAAATCAGTGGAGACAGTGAGAGAATGTGATTCAAGTTCATAAATAAAAATCAACAATGAACGGTCAATGGCTAGAATTCTGTTCAATGGCTAGGATTCAATGTTTTTTTAGAAGGTGAAGAAAACACCTAGTACAGCCAACTTCTCTGAAAATCTACCACCTCAGTCATCCCCACCGATTCAATCTCTTGACGGTGTACCCTGACAAAAGATTTGCCTAAAAGTGATTGAATCTAGGGGAAGATAAGAATTTCAAAAGCAGTGATAAAAAATACGTCTTATAAAAAATTAAGCGTTAAAGATGAACATAAAAGAATAGAACAGGCTGGGTGTGGTGGCTCCTGCCTGTAATCCCAGCACTTTGGGAGGCCAAGGCCAGAGGATCACCTGTGGTCAGGAGTTTGAAACCAGCCTGGCCAACATAGCGAAACTCCGTCTCTACTGAAAATACAAAAATTAGCTGGGTGTGGTGGCACGTGCCTGTAATCCCAGCTACTCAGGAGGCTGAGGCAGGAGAATCGTTTGAACCCAGGAGGCAGAGGTTGCAGTGAGCCTGGATCATGCCACTGCACTCTAGCCTGGGCAACAGAGCGAGACTCTGTCTCAAAAAAAAAAAAAAAAAAGAATAGAATAAATGGGAATTTCATAAATGTATAAAGAGATGAAAGATAAAAAAGAGAATGGGCAAATAGATTATGTAATGAGAAGGAGTAATTATTTAATTACTCTTACAGTAAAACTTAAAACCGAGAAAGGCAAATATGAAACAAAAGTGACACATTATAAATCAAAAGGAATAATAAATGTAAACAGGAAAAACATACATAAATTCTGAGATTGTATGTTTCCTGTAAGAAGACAAAGATTTTTATCTTTCATTGAACCTGAGTGATGATATGCTGGCTTCCCTAGGAATCTGTCAGAACAGTCCTATTTTTTCCCTTCCTATTTGTAGTGACTGTAGTAGTCCCTACCTTCTTGGAAACCAGGTGAGAGGCAATGCCTCTTCATAGTGCATCAGGCAGGTCCATCCAAACACCGGCACAAACACTGAGACCAGGCCACTTTATTCCTGCATTCGGCATTGTAAGGCTCGAAAGGTTTAAAGACAGCAATGATGCAAGGGAAAACATCTTTAAGTAAACAGGTAGACATTCAATGCTAGAACCTTACAGCAAGTAATGAAATGAGATCTGAAAATATTATAAGTGCATACAATTTTTGATCCAAGTGTATAAGAAAAACATTGGCCAGGCGCAGTGGCTCATTCCAGTAATTCCAGCACTTTGGGAGGCCAAGGCAGGTGGATCATTTGAAGCCAGGAGTTGGAGACCAGCTTGGCCAACATAGTGAAACCCCGTCTCTGCTAAAAATACAAAAAAATTAGCCGGGCATGGCAGTGTGCACCAGTAATCCCAGCTACTCAGGAGGCTGACGCAGGAGAATCGCTTGAACACAGGAGGTAGAGGTTGCAGTGAGCCAAGATCGTGCCACTGCAGTACAGCATGGGCAATAGAGTGAGTGGGATGCCATCTCAAAGAAAAAAAAAGAGAGAAAAAAATTATTTGTGTATAGATAGGTGTATACACATGTAGTGTGTATGTGCGTGTTTGTTTGCATAGAAAGAGAGATATAGATGTGAATATCACCTATTGTACTAGTCTGTCTCTTAAGTCTATTATTTATCTACCTTTTTATCTCCTATCCATCCATCATCCATCATCTATCTCATCTATCAAATATGATCTATCATCAATAATCTATATTTCATAGGTATCATTTAAGTATGTTTTCTATTATCTAACCTTCCATCCATCCATCATTTATCTATCATTATATATTTATCAATATTTTAAATTTTATGTATATTATTCATATATCTTTTCTATTATCTTTCTCAACTACCTAGCTATCCTGTTTATCTATTTATCAATTATCGATTATCAACAATCTGTATTCATAGCTATCACTTAAATATATTTTCTGTCATTTATTTATCCATCCATTCATCATCTAGCTATATCTATTGGCTTCCTCAATTATCTAATTTCATATCTATTATTTAGATAGCATTTCTGTTATCTATCAATTCATCCATCATCTATCTCTCATCTATCTATCTTCTATCATACATCCATTTATCATTTGTCATCAATTAGCTATATTTTATATCTATCATTAATGTATATTTTCTATTATCCATCTATCCATCTTCTGTCTATTAATCTCATCTGTCTATTGTATCTATCCACAGAACCACACACAAACATCTGAGTAGTACTGACTGTCCACAGATTATGAATTTCAAGGAGAAAGGGAAGAAGAAAGAGTAAAAACGCAAGGCATTTTCCCAAGGGCCTCCCTCCCCAGTATTCCACCCACCTCTCCTAAAGTGGGGCTAGATGGTGTGGCTCTGTGAGACAGAGAAGGTTGTGTGTTTACTGCCAACTTAGTCAACAGAAAAGAAAGGGGAAAAGCAAGTAGGCAGTGTATTTTGAACAGCCATTCCCCAGGGCCTGTGGAAGTTGTCAGTTTAGGTTATGTAATTTTATTTGCCCAGTTCCATTCAATATCTCTATTCATTGACATTAATATTGTTTTTGGTTGCATTTTTACTTTGCCATTTTCAAAAGAGACGATGCTTATAGAAGTAAATCTTTATGACTTTATTGAAGATTCTATGATATCCCTCTGCTGCTGAGTTTATGAAGGAGAAAATATTGTCTTTTTCAACATAAGTCTAAGTTTTATGTAACAGGACAATTTTTGGTAATTTTACTCATTTTCTGAAAGAAGTATGAGGCAAACTACCATATGTCCTGGGTGTCCATCCATTATTTCAGAGTGTAAAGATTGCTTATCTTTAAAGATAAAATTATTGTAATTCCGAGACATGATGGAAAAACACTGAGATGAAGTCTATTTTCATCAGTACAAGTAAATCAAAGGACATCGCCTAAATAATTCATTTTTCTAAAGTAGTTTGATGTTTGGGATCAATATAATTATGCCAGCATCTTGATACATGGATGGACAAAACCTGAAAATACATACTGTACATTTCATAATGTGTTATTTTAAAACTACTGTACTTACAGAATTGTGCCTAAGTCATAAATTTCTTTTTTTCAATACTGAACACCTGCTTTCGTGTCTTTCCTAGCCACCTCAATGGACTGCCTTTATAAGAATTAATTTGATCTTTGGCTTAATGAAGTCACATATTTTCTTTTTGTTTGTTTGTTTTTGTTTTGTTTTGTTCTTGAGACGGAGTCTCGCTCTTGGGGTCCCCCAGTGCAATGGCACGATCTTGGCTCACTGCAACCTCCACCTCCCGGGTTCAAGCAATTCTCCTGCCTCAGCCTCTCGAGTAGCTGGGATTACAGGTGCCTGCCACCATGCCTGGCTAATTTCTTTTTGTATTTTTAGTAGAGAAGGGGTTTCACCATGTTAGCCAGGCTGGTCTCAAATTCCTGACCTCAGGGGATCCACCTGCCTCGGCCTCCCAAATTTCTGGTATTACAGGTCTGGGCAGCCATGCCCGGCCTAAGTTGCATATTTTCAACACCTGTCTTCTTCGAAGCTCAACTGCCAAATTTTATTTAATGCGTATTGAGAATCACTGAAACAATTACTTTCCTGTATTTTAATGAGGTTTCTTTTTCCCTCTTCTATTTTATTTTTGGAGAATTCTTTATACAGTAGAATTATGAAGAAAATGCCTTAAAAATAAAAATAAATAAAATACTGTGGCCTCGTGGACATATTAGATGAGGCAATCACTGATTAATCTTTTGAGACACGTCTGATAAACTTGGAATCTATCTATATTGGGAATGTCAACCACTTTTTAAATTTTGACTTTTTGTTTTGGAAACAGCATGTGAGAAGTGGATAATTACAAGTATTTGGCATTTGAAAGATTTCTGTCCTGGTGTCCCAAATGTCTCTGGTTCCGTGATTTAAGCATGGGAAGCAAGGGACTGTGAGTAGGCTTATATTATAAACAGCAGCAGACAAGCCCTGAGGCTCTGCAGTCTTGACCTTGAAGATTACTCAGTCTTTATGATTCCAACAAAGTGTTGGTGGTGTTACTGAACCCATCTGGGGTCTCCTTAACCGGCACAGTAAGGCCAAACATTCACACTGTGGTTTTGCAGCAGGAGAAAGGAGGGCATTTATTTGCAGGGCACCAAGTAAGGAGAATGGGGCAGGTCACGCTTCACACCCAACCTCCCTGATGGCTTGCAGGTAATGGGTTTTAAACGCAGGGGTACATTTCAGTAAAGCAGAAGTCACAGGCAACATCGTAAATCAATACACGGATATTATATATTGGTTTAGTGACAGGCCAGGTCTCACTAACACAGGTCTCCATAACAACTGTTTCAGCACTGACTGAGTGGTGAAGTTAAATCTTAAAAGCTGAAAGAGCCAGCACCCTTATACAAAAGTTGGAATATAACAAAAGCCCACCAAGAGTTTTGCCCAGGACTTTGCTGGGCCTCGAAGCACGACTAGATAACGAAGGAATTTTTAACAGGACCTGTTTAGGATTAAACAAGTTTTTTTTTGCGAATCTAAAGAAAATCCCGACCTCCACAAACAAGTTTATGGGGGTCTGAAGGAACTCCCCAAACCTTCATAATTTAGCAGGAGACAAGATAAGGGTAATCACCCCAGCACCTGGACCCATTTAGATTAAGTCAATTTACTGAGGCCCCAGAGGAAGGTCTCCAGGACTCAGACCTTAGTTATAGATGAGAAGAAGTTAATCACTAATGTCTTTAGAGGAATGCACACTTAAACGTAGACATACAGCTTAGAAACAGAAGCTCTGGAAAACTTTGTAATTTTGAGTTGGTCTGGCAACAATTTCCAGGCAGTCTCCCTGTACCCAGTTACAGAAATAAACTGGCTTCTTTCCCAGTTCATCTGAATCTTGTTATTGGGCCACAGGAATAAGCAGCCCGACCGTCAGTTTGGTCTGGGAATAGTTTGACCTAAAAAGGTGGGTATCTTGAAGTGGGAGGCCCACAGGTTACAGGTAGATTCAAAGATTTTCTGATTTGTGATTCGTTAAGGAGGCAACGTTTTATCTCAAAAGATTGGGTTCAGCAGAAAAGAATGTTAGCTCTGACCTGTGGGTGTGACTTCTTCCAGTCCCCTCAGAAAGAAATTTAAAACAAAGGCTATTGGTCAGAGTTCAGTCTTTAGTTTCCCCTTATCTGAGGTCTACATGCTAGTAGATCCATTTGGTGCGGTTGTGGGTTTCTGAAGAACAACTCAGGTACCCATGTTAAAATGTTAACTTTTATTCCGTGTGGGAACCAATCATCTCATGACTCTAACTTTCTTGGCTATTGTTTAAGCTATGGTTACCTTCTTGCATATCAAGTTGCTCGTTTATTTCTCAGGGATAGCCCGGTGCCTGGAATTTCCCTTGATGGAACTCAAGATTTTCTTATATTTCTATGCTTGAAGAGGCACCCTGCAAGCCCCCTGCCCCGTCTCAGTGGAGGGGGGAATTTAGGATAAGAGAGTGGTCTTCAATAAAAGTTTTGTTATGGCTGGCTGTTATTTTAGTAGACGTTTAAAAAAGTTCCTAATGGTCAATGTTTTGCATTGCTAAACTGCAAAGCTTTGTCGTGTTATTTTAATAATTTTTTGCTTAATCCTGGCTGCTCTGCCTATGGAGTAGCCATTCTTTTATCCCTTTACTTTCTAAAGTACTAAACAGGACAAAATTTTATAACTGACATCTGACAACATTTAAAATCCCCATTTGACAAAACGTAAAAGTCATCATCACTCAGATGACTAACATGTATAAATCTATGTCAAAATCCTTTAGGATGTATCTCTAACTTTAGAAATTGACAATAATGAATGGATGAATTTCACTGGAGCCCTGTTGCCCTGGAAAACAGCGATGGTTAAGAAATCCTTCCTCTTTTGGGTCCAGCAGGGAACATCTTTCCTAAGACTTAGGTGAGAAAGTCTGAGGTCACAGCCTCTCAACACCCCCCCACCCCATCCTACATCTTGTTTTTGTTTGACAAAGTCACACCAAGCCCTTCAAATATTGATTCATTGTGTTTTAAATGATTAACTGAACTGTTTTATCCCCATGCATTAGTCAGAACAAAAGGCTTGCTAAAGGAACTTTTGTTAACAAGCATATTGCCTATCTTTAACAGGCCCTCTTGAGAATAGGCTGGCCTGGAGTAAAACATCCTCTCACCTACTGGTTCAATCAGTTACCTTTTCATCTTCCATCCCCATAAAAAAAAAAAAGCTCCTTTCCCACCTAACCTTTGAGATGCTAGCAGATATCATAGAAGGAGATTTCACCCGACTGCTGCTATAGTCATCCTGTTGCAATCACCCTATCCGGGAAAAATGTCTATTTACATAAATCCAAATTTGCTTTTCACACGCCAACATTCCCCTCCCACTTTTTAAAACTTTTTTTGAGATGGAGTCTCGCTCTGTCACACAGGCTGGAGTGCAGTGGCGCGATCTCAGCTCATTGCAACTTCCGCCTCCCAGGTTCAAGTGATTCTCCTTCCTCAGCCTCCCAAGTAGCTGGGACTACAGGTGCCTGCCACCACACCAGGCTAATTTTTTGTATTTTTAGTAGAGGTGAGGTTTTGCCACGTTGGCCAGGCTGGTGTCGAACTCCTGACCTCAGGTGATCAGCCTGCCTCGGCCTCAGAAAGTGCTGGTATTTCAAGTATGAGCCACCGCGCCGAGCCCCCATGCGAACATTCAGGTAAGGAGAATAAGAGCTTGACTGATCTCAGAATTTATTCAAGGAAATATAACAAAAACCTATGGCTGTTTTTTTCTATCTCTGAATATATTTTTATTGAGGAAACAATTTTTGATGGAAAGAAAAAAATGGGTGTTGAAGTCAGACATACCTGGTTTATATCATTGCCCCTTTTTTAACCGGTCCTGTGACCTTAAATACAGGCAAGTTACTTGCAGGTGACTTATATCCTCTAAGCCTGTGTTTATTCATTGGAGGGAGGAAAATTCTCATGATAGAATGATTTCCAATACCATTTAAAACTAATATTTGTGGATGTCCATAGAAACGAAAACTCAGTTACATGAAAGACTACTAATGGAATGGAAAATTGTTCACCTATCCTCATGCCAAGTTCTCACCAAGTTAATCATTTCTCATTATTTCTTCTTTAACTCTCCTTTCAGCCAAGACGATACTTCCGACTTCTTTATGAACGTTAAGATACATTTATTTACTCCAACCTAACAATGACAAGTAATGCATCCTCATAATCTTCATAACTTTTATAATTCTTCATTTTTTGAAAGATTCAGTCTAAAAATAATATTTTTATATCTCTATTTCTTGAACCGTTACATATGGACTGTAGGATATAACATCTTACTCTAAGTGATTAGCAAAGTAGGCATTATATACTTTCCTTGATATCTCCTCTTGCCTTCCTTAATTTAAATTGGCTTTCCCACTCATTAATTGATCAAAGTTTGAAACTGATATTTTTTAATCTGGAAAAATAATGACTTCCTATTGGCTTCCAATAATGTTGATTCTGAAAATTAAAAACCAATCAATAGAATTGAGAATAATCCTTATGTGGATATTTACCAGTGGACTCCAGGGAGTATGAATGAATCTACAGAAACCTGTGTGATTTAGTCCCATGATATTAAACATGAACTGCTTTAAGAATAGTCCACATATCAAGACAGTCATATTCTTCTTTCTTAAAATCCAGCACATTACTTGAAAACATTTCATGACTGTGATTTTCCCTGGAGTTCACAATTGCTCTTCTATTTCTCATTGTCAAGAGAAACATCTACTCTTCCTCCCTTATCTCAGTAAGAGTTCCTTCTTGATACTCAACCTTCTTTGAATAGACTGTTTTTTTATATTTTTCTTCTCAAGGTATCTCTCAGCAGGCTTCTCTATTTCTTTGAGTCACTGGGTGAAATCATGGGAAAATATTAGTTTGTCATGCTATCACATTTTAATGTCTTTCCTGTAGGTGGTATTTCAGGTATACTTGATATATTTTCTGGGCTATTCCAGATATTACTGAATTATCTGATTCATTCATATTTAAATGGCCACTGCAATCCAAAATATAATTTCAATCTGTTATTATATTTAAAAATTCCAGGCCAGGTGCAGTGGCTCATGCCTGTAATCCCAACTGTTTGTGAGTCCAAGGTAGGCAGATCACTTGAGTTCAGGAGTTCAAGACCAGCCTGGGCAACATAGTGAAAGCCCATCCAAACACAAAATGAAAAAAATTAGCCAGGCATGGTAGCACACACCTGTAGTCCCAGCTACTCAGGAAGGTAAGATGAGAGGATCACTTAAGCCTGGGAGGTCAAGGCTGCAGTCAACTGAGATCAAGCCACTGCACTCCAGCCTGGGCAACAGGGTCAGGCCCTGTTTTTTTTTTTTAATTCTCACTTTCCATTCATCTCCTAACCTTTTTCAAGTTTGCAAAGGTATATGGAGAAGGGTGCCATGCTCACTTATATAATTTTTTTCCTTGGGTCGTTATTGCTCCTACAGGACGTATCGTGACACCCTGCAGCTCTTGCTTCCAGCTTCTGGCCATACTTTTGGCTCTATTTTTCCTGCAGAGTCACATTCCTAGAGGAGAGAACTTTCATGAGGGACCTACCTGGGGGCTCAGGGCTGCCATCTTTCAGAAGACACTTGGCCCAAGGAAACTGTCAATCGTTTTGTGCTGCCCAACAACAGCAGACAACCAAGCCCATATTCTTGCTGTCTCACCTCTTTATTCAGCCTTCACCAAGGTTTGCAGACAACCTGGTACCATTCAACTTCTTCAGGTAAGAATCATCTTGCAGGCTTTCTAGTCTCTGAACCCCAGATTCACTCAGAAGGTCTCTTGATGCTACGCTTCGAATGTTTGTGTTCCCCCAGAATAACGTCTTGAATCTTAATGCCAAGGTGATGGCATTAGGAGATGGGAGGTGATGAGGGTGGTGACCTCATAAATGGGATTTGTGCTTTTATAAAAGGGACCCCAGAGGTCTCCCTTACCCCTTCCACCATGTGAGAACACAGTGAGAAGTTATCATCTATTAATCAGGCTGTGAGTCCTCACCAGACACTAAATCTGCCACTTTTTTCCAGTCTCCTGACATGTAAGCAATAAATGCCTGTTGTTTAGAAGCTACTCAGTCTATGGCATTTTTGTTATTGCAGCCCAAATAGGGTAGGACAGTGGATGTCCTCTCAGTCAATTTCACAGTGGAATCTCTTTGATATTCTCCTATCAGCAGGGGATGCACAGTACTTGAAAATGTCCCATGAAGGAGCTCTCACCAGCTCTCATTATTTCAGTGGATACTAACCTTATCCTTACATATCATGGAGATTGGAGATGAGCTTCGCGGTCAAGATTTCTGCCTGGATCATCTAGTACTGAGCGTGGAGGAAGGAAGAAAGAGGTCAGGCAGGCAGTTAGGGTGGGTTCTTGGTTGAGTTCTTTCAAACAAAAGAATAGTCTGCAGGCACAGATAAGGGAACTTGCACACTGGGGGCTTGCCTGAGATATGCCCACAGCTGCACAGATAAGAAGGGCTACACAGGAGACTTTCTCAGACATGCCCGCAATGGAAAATTCTGTCCCCTGACACATGCACAGTAAGGGCAACAAAGCAATATGGAGTTACTCAAGCTAAGGGGCCTCATGCATGCTAGGAGGATGGGGTAGAGCTCCCAGAAACTGTGAAATGGCAACTCATTTTCAGGACCTCTCTCTGTGGCAGAGAGCTTTCTCTCTTTCTTTTGCTTATTAACCATCTGCTCTAACCTCTCCCTTGGTGTGTCTGTGTCCTTGATTTCCCCAGCTATGAGACAAAGAACTTTGGGTGGCATGCCAGACAGCAAGGCCAACTTCAGTACTTTATTTTTGGACATGATATTTCTTAGCTTTGGAGCCTCTTCTGAAATCAAGGAAACCAGCTTAATTTCACATGTGTGCACATACACACACACTCACACATGCATGCACACAGACACACACACACATACATAACATACTAGCGTATGTGTGTGTGCATTTACTAGATTCCTGAAGGATATCTCCTTTACTATTAACAGTTTGCATCTATTTCTATGTCTATGACTATGTTTATTGTGAAAATAAATATAAGTTAAAAGCTGTGGAGCCCCCCAAAAATACTTTAAGCCTTGAGAGAGATGTGACTGTGATCTGAGTCACATATGGTGACAACTTCTGTTCTCAGATTATAGATTAATTCACTTTTTAATTTTCCTTCTTCTGTACAAAGACTAGAGAGAATTAAGCAACATAAGAGACAAAAACCTTCTGCCTTTTTAATTAACGATGTTTGTGATTGATTAACCTCCCCTGGGTTGCCCTGCTTCACTTAGACTACATGAAGAAAATCCATGACTATTACACCCTCTGTTAAAAAAAGTTAAATGTACTCTTCCCAAAAAGAAACTGCCTATTACCAATCCAACTGCTGTAAATATGTGCCAACCTTGTATGAATAATGTGGTAATCTTGCTAAAAACCCCTCTGTCTCTGCCTCTATAAATGAAACCTTAACATGCCTACTTCATAATTTTGGAGTTGGTGTACTGGGTGTGATTCATCCATCTTCACACTTTGCTCTTGAATAAATTTTCTTTGAATCAGATTCTGATCTTTTTGGTTATTTAAGGTTGACACTACGTTGGTATCTATGACTCTTTCATAGACATCTAAAAGATGCGTCCTCGGTTGTTAAAGGCTTTCATATATTTCTACATGTGTACATAGATCTATGTCTATGTAAGGGATTCTTGAAGGACTCTTCAGGCGGCTGTTACAGATACCATGAACTGGGGGGCTTACACAACGTATTTCTCAAGACAAAGCCGATTTCTCAAGACAGGGGAATTGCAATAGAGAAAGAGTAGTTCATGCAGAGCTGGCTGTGCAGGAGACTGGAGTTTTATCAGTACTCCAATCAGTCCCCCCCAGCATTCAGGGATCAGAGTTTTTAAGGATAATTTGGTGGGTGGAGGAGAAGGCCAGTAATTCAAGAGTGCTAATTGGTTGGGTTGGAGATGAAATCATAGGGAATTTAAGTTGTCCTCTTGGGCTAAGTCCGTTCCTGGTTGGGGGCCACCAGATCAGATGAGCCGGTTTATCAATCTGGGTTGTGCTAGCTGATCCATCAAGTGCAGGGTCCGCAAAATATCTCAAGCACTGATCTTAGGAGCAGTTTAGGGAGGCTCAGAAACTTGTAGCCTCCAGCTGCCTGACTCTAAAACCATAATTTCTAATCTTGTGGCTAATTTATTAGTTTTACAAAGGCAGTCTAGTCCCCAGGCAAGAAGGCGATTTGTTTTGGGAAGGGGCTGTTCTTTGTTTTAAACCATAGACTAAGTTCCTCCCAAAGTTAGTTCAGCCTACGCCCAGGAGTAAACAAGAACAGCTTGGAAGTCAGAAGCAAGATGGAGTTGGTTAGGTCAGATCTCTTTCACTGTCTCAGTCATAATTTTGCATGGGTGGTTTCAATGACAGAGAGAAAAAGAGAGCTCTAGGCTGGTCATCTTCTTACAAAAGCACCGATCTCATCATGGGAGCCCCACCTTCAGGACATCATCTAAAACTAATTATCTCCTAATGCTCCATTTTCAAATACATCTCATTGGGAGTTCAGGTTTCAGCCTATGGGGGGACACAAACATTTAGTCTACAGTACCTCCTTACCTGTCAACATTTTATGTCTTTTTCCATGTCAATGTCTACATCTACGTTTATAACCATTTCTGTTTATGTTGTAGGAGCCAAGGGAAAACCTCCCCTTTGCTCTCTGAACATTCACTAAAAATCAACTGACAATAGGATATTAATAAGGTTCCATGCTGTAACTGCCCCATGGGCCCATTTTACCCATTGCCCAGAGAGAACTGATTGATCAAGACAAGGAAAATGCAATAGAGGAAGAGTTTAACTCACTGAGAGCTGGCTAAACAGGAGACCAGAGTTTCATTATTACTCAAATCTGTCTCCTCAAAAATTTGGAGATTAGGGTTTTTCAAAGATCGTTTGGTGAGTAGGAGGCCCAGGAGTGGGGAGTGCTGACTGGTTGGGGTGGAGATGAAATCATAAGAGCTGAAGCTGTCCTCTTGCACTGAGTCAGTTCCTGAGTGGGAGCCAAAAAACTGATTGGTGAGTCCTGGTACAGCCATTGGTATTCAGAAATACAAAAAAACCTGAAAAGACATCTCAAAAGGCCAATCTTGGGTTCTACAATAGTGATGTTATCTGCAGGAGTAATTGGGGAAGTTGAAAATCTTGTGACCTCCCAAATATCGGCTGGTAATTATTTAGCTATGCTTACATCATACTAAAATTCAGAACCCTCTCAGCCTCCTAACCTGGTAGCCTTTTATTAGTTTACAAAGGCAGTTTTGGAAAATGCTATTATAATTTAAACTATAGGCCGGGAGTGGTGGCTTACACCCATAATCCCAGTACTGTGGGAAGCCAAGGCAGGAAGCTTGCTTGAGCTCAGGAGTTCAAGACCAACCTGGGAAACATGGCAAAACCCCATCTCTACAAAAAAATACAACAAATTAGCCAGGCATGATGGCTTGTGCCTGTAGTCCCAGCTACTGGGGAGGCTGAGGTGGGAGGATCACTTGAGCCTGGGAGGTGGAGGTTGCAGTGAGCCAAAATTTGCCACTGCACTCCAGCCTGGGTGACAGAGGGAGATCCTGTCTCAAAAATATAAAAATAATAAAATTAACTATAAACTAAATTTCTCTCAACATTAGCTGGACCTATGCCCAGGAATGGGTGAAGACAGCCAACCTGTGAGGCTAGAAGCAAGATGGAGTCGGCCATGTCAGGTTTCTCTTACTGTCATCATTTTGCAAAGGAGGTTTCAATATGAATTTATTAATGTGGGTGTAGTCCTACAAAATTTCTTAAAGAAATGGCCAGATGGTTGATGCTTTTATACCATCCTGGGGTTACATAAAGAATAATGGCTCAGAGCATGTGCAAAAACAGATTATAGTGGTAAATCAGGTTATGGTGTGAAGACAGGCTGTGGAAGAGGGAGTGGAGGCACCTGGCGAGCAAAGGCAGTCTCCTGATGCAGATGAAACTTTCCAGGTAGCAGCCCTCAGAGAGACTAGACGCGGAATATATCTTTCAGATCTTAAAAGGTGTTCGATTCTTAGTTCATCTTTCACAGATGAGACAAGGGAGGACCTCAGAGAAAGCCTGGCTGTATTGACACAGATTTTTCTGACAGATGCAAATCTGTTAGCAATTTTTGTATTTACAACACTTCTCATTAGCCATCTTGAAGGATGCAAAGGAAATACATTGTAAAAGAAAATAAGAGTTCAGAACCCTCTAAGTTTATGATGCCAAGGGGAAAGTTACATCCTGAATACTGAGTCACATAGCATATCTGCAGTTTCGCTTTTTAGATTGTAGATTAACTGTCTTCCTCATTGCTTTTGTTCTGTAAATGACTAGAAGAGACCAGACACTAGACTTCCCCTTTCCCATCATTGATCTATGTTATAGATAGACTAACTGCATCCTTTATCACTTGGTGCCTAACTCAGAACAGATGATCCCAAGACCCAAGATGACAGTTACATTTCAGTGTGGAATGTTGCATACACCTTTCCCAAAAGAAAGATACCACTTTAAGTAACCAGATTGTTGTAACTATGCATCAAGCCTTACAGAGAAAGACAATGAAATTCTGTTAAACTTCCCTAAACTTTGTCCACATAAGGAATTAAAAATGTCAACACTTCAGAATCCTGACTTCTCTTATTCAGAATCTTTGTTTTCTGTGTGACCTCTCCTCAGACTTTGTCTTGAATAAACTCCCTTGGAGGTAGAATCGGATATTTTTGATTGCTCTTGGTTGACAACATTTCAGGGTAAAATATTTTGATTTCTTCCAATATTTATGTAATGAATTCCTTTTCTAAAACCAGTTTATTGAGGTATGGTTGGCATAAAAAAGCTGCACATATTTATTATATACAATGTGATGTGTTTAAAGATGAGTATATGTCTATGAACCTATTGAATTTAGTTTATAGTTTAATTTTAAAATAAAGGTAATAACACTTAAAAAGCAAAATTGCAGACATGCTATGTGACTCAGTATCCAGGATGTAACTTTCCCCTTGGCATCATAAACTCTGAGGGTTCTGAACTCTTATTTTCTTTTGCAATGTATTTCCTTTGCCTGTTTCAATTTGGCTGGTCAGAAATGCTGTAAATATCAGAATTACTGATAACAGTAACACTGCCTTTGTAAAATTAACAAATTAACCACAAGGTTGAAGATGATGGCTCAGGAGCCAAGTAGCCAGAGGCCACAAGATTCCCAACTTCCCCAGTTGCTCCTACAGATAAAATTACTATTGTAAAACCTAAGATTGGTGAGTGAGGTATGTTTTGGAGCCTGCATTCTGGTGAACCAGCTGGTGTCACCCAGATCAATAACCTATACCAGGAAACTGGCTCAACTTGTCTTGTGGCTCCCACAAAGAGACTGAAGACAGCTCCAATCCCCTATGAGTTCATCCCCAACCCAACCAATCAGCATTCTCTGTTCCCTAGTCACCTGCCTACCCAATTATTATTTTTAAAAAAACCCTAGCCTCTGAATGTTCAGTGAGTCTGATTTGAGTAATAAACTCATGCCTTCCCTGTGCCTAGCCCTGTGATTCAACTCCTTCTCTACTGAAATACCACTGTCTCAGTGAATTGGCTCCATCTGTGCAGCAGGCAAGAAGAACATATTGGGCAATTACATCATGAAAAAAAGTGAAAGGATTTTCCAAAGTACAGATACCAAATGATACGTTATTTCCCAAAGAAAAATAAAGCTTAATTTCAATTCACAGTAAACAGTAAGCATCTATCACTGACAGATACATTTATATGATTTGTATGATATATTACGCACATATCATATATATGTGAATTAGGTACAGAGTGCAAGTAATTTACTGGCAGAAAATGATAACATTTTCTTCAGACTTCTCCATAGCTACACTCACTGAGAGAATAGATTAGCACAATTTCTACATAGTAAATACATTTAGATTCTCAAATTTGGATACCTTGATTATTTCCTACTTAAATCAGAAGAAAGTAATCATTATGAAAAGTAAGAACTCCTACAGCGTAGAGGTCACTACCTCTTTAAAAATCATCTAATCAAAACACAAAACGGACAAGGAAATAAGTAGTATAATTTGTGGAAAAACACTCCAGCCAGCCAAGAAAGAAAGTGAAGTAAAGATCTCATGATGGATGAAAACAAATCTACAAAAGATCCTCAGTGAACTTTGAATCCACTGAAATAAATAACGACCTGTTCACAATTTTAAAACTGCAGTTACAAAACTGAAAGTACCTGTAACGCATCTTTAAATATTTTGATGTTAATAGAGAAAGAGGGAAGATTTAAAACTTGCTAGTTTCATAGTTTTTGTTTGTTTGTTTGTTTGTTTTCCCAGTGGGCGTACAAGACATTCTAATGGTGAAAATGGACAGATAGTGTTTAAGAATAAGGAATGTCTGGAAGGGTGTTATTTAGACATTACAATTTATTAAAATCACATGAGGTGCTTATGAAATACATATTCCAAAGTGCTGTCCTCTAAGATAGTCTAGTTAAATGGTTATCTGAAAGGGAAATCATATTTTTCAATCACTCAGCTGGCTTAACGCAATGGTCCTTTGCCTCATTTTGAGAAATACTGCACTCGAGGAACCAAAACCTTACTATCAACAGTTTAGTTACAAAAAGAGAAATATTTGCATGCACCACTACCACACCATTCGTACACCAAAATGGTATGTCAAATAAGGGAGGTAAAGTACTAAAATAATGTAGATGCAGCCAATTGAAAGACATGTGATAACAAGAGATATTAGAAAAAGTTATCACAATCTAAGGCTGGATTAAAACTTCATGAAGTCTTACACCATATCAATAAAAGAAATGTAAACTCATACAGTCAATAGATACATGTAAATCTAATTAGAAGAGTTTTTAATTAAAGAAAGGGCAACCCCTTTATGAAAATACAAGTAACCAAGATTTGAACAAGCCTTGCTTAATAGTAATAATTTCTTATAGTAAGACAAACATCACTAAATGAAAATTGTAAAGCACAATACCATCAATGCAATAAGTCTCTGTTGATGTTACATAACAAAACACCAAAAATACACAAAGTAAAACTTCTCAGAGAAATCCATTATGATTCACTCATTAATTTCATGTGATAATAGGTCCCTGTCTCTTAGAAGACCAAGTCAATCTCCACTGGGGGCAGGCAGAATAACTTGCTGAGCTATTTATTTCCACGTGTATGTTTCATTGATAGTTCCCTGTCTTGTTCTAAGAGGGTTTCTGGGATCCTCGTGCTTTCCTCCATAGGGAGTATTATTATGTGTTACGTAGCTAAAACAGCTTTTCCCTGAAGAGACGCTCTCCAATAGGGTGTTGCTGTCCTGAAGACAGAGAATTTCACCAATGTGAAGAATGCTTACTGAATGGCACATTGAGGAGAGCAAATTAGCTACTTTGAGCAAATGGGATTAAAATGTGTATGGAGGCCTAGTTTCAAGAGAGGGTGGCTGACTATAGGAGGTGGTTTCCTAGGCAAAACCTTAGAGGAGAAGATAGGAGGTATGACCAGGAGGTCACAGCGTTGACCCGGATATTCTCATATTCATCATGGATTCCACTTCTGTATTGCTGACACAGAGACAATGAATTGGGAGGATTCTGGAGTCAGGCTATTCCAGAATTGAGTGGTGCCAATGATGGGATGATGTCACCATTCCGAAATATATCTGAAAACATTTTTTAAGAAATGCTAATGACTGCTGAAAGGGTCTGCTTTGGAAAGAAAAACTGGAAGCTTAGAAAGGGGGAATTTTCTTTTTTTAATTTATTACTTGATTACCCCTTTAAAAATTTTAATGATTATATGCTACCATTACAATAAAAAGTTAAACAAGAAAGGCTTTAAATAAGAGCTTATTCTATGTCACTGGGTACTTATCAGCCTATGATTTTTCACAGAGCTTGCAATAAAATTATGGAAATAAAATTTACATTTTAGATCTCTTCAGGAAGTATCAGTATATTACTAGTAACTCTTTCACAGAGCAGTAAGCTTTTCTTTTAAAAAAGAAGCAATGCTGCAATCCTTGAAGTGGTGCATTCTGAACATGATAAATGTTGTTGTTCAAGAGAGGCCAAGATGTGAAGAATTCTGAAAAAAAAAAAAAACACAGTTAAGCAGGTGCTGGCCTCTGAGGAGGTGCAAAGGCTAAATTTTCTACATTCTTCATTGTGTACTCCCCAAAAGGCCACAGACTCTACATTTTTAATACATGTCATTAGGGCATCTACAGTCAAGGACAAAAAACCCTAAGATGCCTTTGGCAACTCATCAAGAGTGGCTTTTAGGGACTTAGCAAATTGACTATGAAGAGGGATTAGGACAGGGGAAAACCAGCTTTTGTTAACCCTGTGCACCATACCACAAGTCTTTACACATGTGGATGCATTTAATTCTCTCACCTGCAGGCATGAACTCATTTTATTATATTCCCTTACATGGAAGAACATAAGACTTCAAAATGTTCATCAAACTTTCTCAGGTTTTCTCTTTCCCTCCTCCTCCTCCTTCTTCTTCTTCTCCTTCTTCTTTTTGAGACAGAGTCTTGCTCATGTTACTTAGTCTTTGAGTGCAGTGGTGTGATCATAGCTCACTGCAGCCTCGACCTCCCAGGCTCAAGAGATCTTCCTTCCCCAGCCTCTTGAGTACCTGGGACTGCAGGTGTGCCACCATACCTGGCTAATTTCTAAAAAATTTGTTGTAGAAATTGGGTCTTGCTGTGCTTCCCAGGCAGATCTTTAATTCCTGGGCTCAAACAATCCTTCTGCCTTGGAGGTCTTTTCTTTTACTGTATAAATTTAATGTGTACCATGTGATGCTTCAGTACACATATGCACAGTGAAATGAAAACTACAGTCAAGTAAATTAACATATCATCACCTTACATCATTCCTTTTTTGTATATTAAAACTACCTAAAGTATATATTCTCTTAGTAAATGTCCAGGTCTTATAAATGGCAAAATTAAAACTGTATGGGAGGAAGAATAATTCCTCTAATCTCCACTTCTCAAATATGTCCACATTTTAATCACCATAATTTGTGACTATGGAGTGTTATGTGAGCAAAAGGAGTCTGCAGATATGATTAGATTTAGATTTTGAGATGCAAATGTTATTCTGGATTAGCCAAGTGAACTCAAGCAATGTAATCACAAGAGCCCTGAAATGGAGAAGAGGGAGGCAGAGGAGTTAGAACTACAGATAAGACTTTGTGTGAGAAAGACTTGACCAGCTCCTGTTAGCCTTAAAGATGAAAAAGAGGCTAGCTGCAATGTCTCACACCAGAGATCTCAGAGCTTTAGGAGACTTAAGTGAGAGGAGACTGGGATTTTTGAGACCAGCCTGGGCAATACAGCAAGATCCTGCCTCCATAACAAATAAAAATGTTAGCCAGGTGTGGAGGCACTAGCCCATAGTCCCAGCTGCTTGAGAGGCTGAGGTAGGAGGGTCACTTGAGCCCAAGAGGTCAAGGCTGCATTGATCTATGATTGTATTAATACCACTAATATCACTGCATTCCAGCTTGGGTGACAAAGTGAGACTCTGAGACCAAAAATAAATAAATAAATAAATAAATAAATAGAAGGGATTATGAGCCAAGAATGTGGACAGCCTCCAGAGAGCGCAAAAGGCAAGGAAATGGATTATCCCCCAAAATCCTCCAAACAAAATGATGCAACCACGCCAACACCATGCTTTCAGCCCAGTGAGACCCATGCCAGTTTTCTGAATACCAGAAGTGTCAGATAATAAATTTGTGTTGTTTTAAGCCATTAGATTTGTGTTAATGGGTTACAGCAGTTGTAGGAAACTAATCCTCTAGACAGAGATTCACACACCATGCCAACTAGTCAGTTAAAACATGGTGTCTCAGTGCAGACTCAGACAGATGGGATTTTGTCAGAAAGTGTTCAATCAATAGAACCCAGTAATGCCTGAGGACTTCTGTGTTCCTAAGTAGGCCAGCAATTCACAACCTTCTTATGTGAGAATTAACAACCTTACAGCAGGCCAGAGAGGAATGATCCTCATGTCTAATACAATCCTGGAATGCAGAGAAAAATATCATGCCTAGAGTTAGATTTCTTCTTCACACTGGTAATCATGGTGAAGGACTCCAGGGGCAGGACTTGGGTGGGGCAGAGAAACATCGCTTGTTGATATAGGAGTCATGGCACAAGTTTTAGTGCTGATTCTATCCCCTTAAATTTGGTGGATTTTTAACTGTTATGTAAGTGAGGTGAAAAAAAGACTCAGTGAAGTCATTTATCTAATCAGAAGAAATAGTGGTACATCTATCCATTCAGACACTATTTGTTATGGCTTGATGATGATGTTCCCTCCAAAATTTATGTTAAAATTTAATCCCCATTGTGGTGGCAGATTGTGGGGTGGAGATTGGGGTGATGTGACTAAATCATGAAAGCTCCACCTTCATGAATGGATTAGGACCTCAGAAAACAAGCTTGCAGTAGTAAGTTCACTCTCTCTCTCTCTCTCTTATTCCTCTGCCATGTGAGGCTGTGACAAGAAGGCTCTCACCAAACACCTAATGCTAACAACTTGATCTTAGACTCCCAGCCTCCAGATGGCAAGAAATGAATTGCTGCTTTTTATAAATTACCCAGTCTAAGATATTTTGTTACAGCAGCACAAATGGACTAAGACAGTATTCAAAAATAAAATGAATCAGTCATAAAGTCAGGCAAAGACACGGACAACACTTAAATGCATATTGCTAAGTGAAGAAAGTTAATCTTAAAAGATTTTATATTGCATGATTTTATTGACATGATATTCTTTACTAGGCAAAACTACAGCCAATAAACAGATCAGGGTTATCCATGTGTTTGAGGAGAGGAGACTTTTGAATAGGTGAAGCACATGGCATACTCCTAGGGTAATGGAACTAGAGTCCTTTCTTGGTATCTATGTGGGATTCATTCCAGGATCGCCTGTGGATACCAAATCCACAGATGAATAAGTCCATCATATAAAATGCTGTATTATTTGAGTATAACCTACACACATCCTCCTGTATGCTTTAAATTATATCTATACTACCAAATACAATGTAAATGCTATGTAAATAGTTGTTATACTGTTTTCTTTAGGGAGTAATAACAAGAAAAAAGTCTGTACATGTTCAGTGCCAATGCAACCATCTGTTGTTTTTTGTTTTCTTTTTTTCAGTATTTTCATAATGCAGTTGGTTGAATCCATTGATGCAAAACCAAGGGGTACAAAGGCCTGACTGTATTGTGTATGATACTGTAATAGTGGATACATGACACTATACAATTGTCAAAAATCATAAAACCTTACAGCATGAAGACTGAACCAAATGTATGCAACTTAAAAGAAAACAGAAACAACAAAAAATAGGAATTTAGGGGATCCCAGGATGAAATGCACACTGAAACAGAAGAATTTGATAGTGTTACAAGTGTGTGAAGCAATCTCACTGAAGGAGAGACCAGCAGTTCTAGCCTCATATTACTTTGCATCTCTGTGAATCTTTAAGACTAAAGGCAAAAGGAACTGCAGATAAAGCACTGTTCTCTAGTTGATAAAGTTGTTTCCTACAAGTGTAGAGGTTAACAATTCTAAAGCCACTACACATGTATACTGGAATTAAACAATTAAGACAATAGATGGCAGGTTGTGGGAAGCAGGTTTCTCACTGTTGGAGTGGGAGCTAGTATTGAAAGAAATTAGTAAAACCCATGTGACAATGGATTAGAGAGAGTTGAAGGCCTCAGGATAAAATTATGTATAGCTTCATATAGACACAAATAATTACATATAGAAATATTTGGAAGTATGTATATACACATGGGTTAGTTTGCACATGTATGTTTTCTTGCTCTGTCAGCTGAGAAGGCCTTGAAGAAACAACACTCTAGTAGGAACAAGCACATCTGATGACCAGAATTTGCTTTCTCATACTATTTTCCATTAAAATTAGCCAAGGATCCTGGGAAAAATGGCTGAATGTAGGAATGAGGCAGGGAATATATAAGATGAGTCTGTAACATCTTATAGGGTCAGAAAGTCATGAAAAGTGCACACACCACACACGCACACACCCACACACACACATGCATATACACACACAAATGCAATGATGGCTATGTGAAAATTACTACCAGTACTCAGCAAAACTGAAATATCATGGAAAGTTGCAGACAGGCACAGTTTTCTACCCAGCAGCTTTACCTCTATACTAGATCAGTGTATATGGCAGCACAAGCAGCACTCTTGATACCAATTTTCTGTATTAGTCCAATCTCACACCACTGTAAAGAAGTATAAGGAACTAGCAGAGACTAGGTAATTTATAATGAAAAGAGGCTTAATTGACTCACATTTCCACAGGCTCTACAGGAGGCTGGGAATGCCTCAGGAAACTTATAATCATGGCAAAAGGTGAAGGGGAAGCCAGCACATCTCACATGATGGGAGCAGGAGGAAGAGAGAGAAAAGAAGGAGGTGCCACCCATTCAACCAGATTGAATGAGAACTCTATCACTGGACAGCACTGGGAGGATGGTGCCAAACCACTAGAAACCACCACCACGATCCAGTTACCTCCCACATGGCCCCACCTCCAATACTCAGATTACAACTCAACATGAGATTTGGGTGGGGACACAGAGCCAAACCATACCAGGGATGGTAATCTTCATATTGTTTTTTAAGAGTAAATATTGCGAAATGAGTAAGAGTTTGTTTTTATGACAGTAAGGGCAAATTTTTGCTATTAGTAGGTGCAGCAATTTGCAACTGTTAAGAAAATTGAACTGCATCTTATAACATTGCTAGGGTTTGACTATTTGTCTCCTCCAAACTCATGTTGAAACCTAATCCCCAATGTGGCAGGATTAAGAGTTAAGACCTTGAAGAGATGATTGGCCCATGAGGGCTTATCCTTGTGAATGGATTAGTCCATTCATGAATTGATGAGTTAATGGGTTACTAGCTTATAATGGGAGTGTAAAGGGTTAAAGAATCATAATGGGAGTGGGACTTATGTCTTTATAAGGAGAGGAAGAAAAGAAAACACACTTAGCCCCCTAACCACATGATGTCCTTCACCACCTCACGGGACTCTGAAAAGAGTACCCACCAGCAAGAAAGCTCTCAGCCAATGAGGGCTCCTGACCTTGTACTTCTCACCTCCAAAATGTTAAGAAATATTTCTTAAGAAATAAATTGTCTAGTTTCAGTATTCTTTTATAAGCGACAGAAAGCAGACTAAGACACACATTTTTAAAAAATGAACCAGATCCACATGTATCAGCCTAGGTGAGTGAAAAATGTAAATTGAAAAATGACACTCGTCAGAATTTCATCATTACAGGAGAACATGTATTTAGTCAGCATAGGAAAAATGTGCCCATAAAGAATGTATACCAGCAGGGTGCAGTGGCTCATGCCTGTAATCCCAGCACTTTGGGAGACCAAGGTGAGAGGATCACTTGAGCGCAGGAGTTCAAGACCAGCCTGGGAAGCATAGCAAGACCCCATCTCTACAAAAAGTTAAAAAATTAGCCAGGCATGGTAGTACACACTTGTGGTCCCGGCTACTTAGGAGGCTGAGGTGAGAGGATCATTGGGCCCAGGAGGTTAAGGCTGCAGTGAGCTGTGATTGTGCCACTGCACTTCACCCCGGGCAACTGAGCAAGAGCCTGTCAAAAAAAAAAAAAAAAAAGTATACCTATTACTCGTAAGTGGCTACCTTTGAGAACAGAGGCAAGCATATATTAAGGAAGGGTAGTTAGTTTCATATTTTATTTCTTTAAGAAAAGAATGCTTTGAAAAATGTATAACAAGTATTAACTCATTATGTAATTGCTGGTCAGAGAGGCATTTTTACATGATTTTCAATATGTTATGTGGTTAAAATAATGTATATGTTAATTTTTAAAATCAAACGAAAGAGAGAACATAGGCATAGGGTAAGGAGTATATCGTGATGAACTGGAGAATGAGTAGAGTGGATGTCTGCAGGAAATCTCCTCGAAAAGAGAGAAAAAATACTTTAGTTTTCATTTATTTTGTTTCATGAAGTGGTGATTAGCTCATGAAATGCTTGCAATATTAATGAGAGTTATCTACTTATTTTGTTTACAATGTAATAGTCTGATTATTCCTCAGTTAAAGATTTTCTGCACAAGTTTATGTGAAAATTTAGAAAAAAATATTTGGAGGCTGGGCACAGTGGCTCATGCCTGTAATCCCAGCACTTTGGGAGGCCGAGATGGGCAGATCACCTGAGGTCAGGAGTTCAAGACCAGCCTGGCCAACATGGTGAAACCCCATCTTTACTAAAACTACAAAAATTAGCTGGGCGTGGTGGTGGGCACCTGTAATCCAAGTTACTTGGGAGGCTGAGGCAGGAGGATTGCTTTAACTCAGGAGGTGGAGGTTGCAGTGAGCCGAGACAATGTCATTGCACTCCAGCCTGGGCAACAAGAACAAAACTCCATCTCAAAAAAAAAAGAAAAGAAAAAAATTGGACGTCAGGTATGGTGGCTTGAACCTGTAATCCAAGCACTTTGGGAGGCCAAGGCAAGTGGATCACCCCAGGTCAGGAGTTCAAGACCAGCCTGGCCAATGTGGTGAAACCCCATATCTATTAAAAATACAAAAATTAACCGGGCGTGGTGGCATGCGCCTGTAGTCCCAGCTACTCGGGAGGTTGAGGTAGAAGAATCACTTGAATCCAGGAGGTGGAGCTTGCAGTGAGCCGAGATCATGCCACTGCACTCCAGCCTGGGTGACAGAGCGAGACTCCATCTCAAAAAAAAAAAAAAAAAAAAAAAAAAAAAAAAATAGCAGGGTGTGGTGGCCCATGTCTGTAGCCCCAGCTATTTGGAAGGCGGAGGTGGGAAGATGGCTTGAATCCAGAAGGCAGAGGATACAGTGAGCTGAGATCATGCCACTGCACTACAACCTGGGCGATGAGTGAGACCCTGTCTCAAAAAAACAAAAGAAGAAGAAGAAAGAAAAAAAGAAAAGAAAAGAAAAGGAAAAAGCTTTTATTGGGTTTCTTAGTAGCAATAGTATAGAAGACATGCAGAAAATTGTTATTGAGGTAAAGGAGTTAGGATGAGTAGTCTCTTAGCATATTATACAATTATGTTTTCTCTATTGTTTGCTTTTAAACAATATTATAGGGTTTCAATGTTTCTCACAATAATGTCACTTTAAAATTATGTAGCTTACTAATTGACTTCCTCTCTTTTTGTGTCTTATGAGATACATGCAATTAAAAAAAAGCCCATAAAAATAATCTTAGACTGCATTAGCTTCCATGAAGTTGATAGAAAACAATGCCATATATTGTCACTTAGATATATATTTATCTATATGTCATATGCTTAGACTGAAATAACTAATTCCTTCTCTTCACACACAATCCCAGAAACAATCTGTGGCAATGGACAGCAAGATTTATTTCGTTGCTATTTTTAAATGCACATGCTTCAGACCTAGGAGTTTTTCAAAGTACAAACTTCCTATTGGATTGGTTAGTCCTCTACTCATGAACAAATCTTGATATTAATAAGAGAAGATGAACGGTAACTAAACTAATAAAAGAGAGATGGACAGTAACTTCCAAAGGCCAAGAATTATTGTAAGGTTGTTATTATTATTACCAGGTTTAATCATCAAAACAACCCTTCTGAAACTGATATATTAAGAAAAATTGAATCTTATTTTTATCCAAAATGGGAAGTAGCTCAGTATGAATCTTCTATTTTTTAACTCTGATTTTGCTACTAGTTTCACTCTGACCCAGGAAATCAGTGTATCTTTCGCAACGAATATTGTTTTCTTAAGTTCTCATCCCCAGTTTCCTTTTCTGTGAAATGGGATAACAATACATACCTAGTTCATAGGGTGGACATGAGAAGTAGATGAGAATGCTTGGAGACTGCTTATCATAATACATAGAATTCAGTAAGCAGTCAAAGCATGTTATCTATTATTGTTTTACCATTAAGAATGTTTTGTGACTTAGTGAAATTTTTCAATAGATTTGCTTTCTTTTTTCTGTTTTGAACTTGGTATTTGTTTATTTGTTGACCTTGACACAGGGAAATTTTCCTGGATTCTCCAGATGGTACCAGTGTAACCGCAGGGGTCCTTAAATGTGGAAGTCAAAGAAGACAATGTATCAAAGTGGTGCCAAGTGAGATTCAACCAGCTGTGTGTGTGTGTGTGTGTGTGTGGGTGTGCATGTATGATTTTGTATATTTTTTCCCCAGGAGCATAAAATTTACTTCAATTCTGCTATGCAAACACCCATGAGTTATTTGCATATGCCATCACACTTCTGGGTGGTGAATATTAAACAAAGGAACGTAGAATAGTGAAGAAATGCTTTCTAAAGGTTGAGCTGCAGGTGCTGTAGGAATGTAGATAATGCACACCCTATACAGGTATGAGTGTGCATGTGTTGAAGATAATATATACACACATATATGTGGCTATATGTGTGTGTATATACATATGTCTTCAATACATGCACACTCATATCTGTATAGGGTGTGCATTATATACATGTATGCATATGTGTGTGTATATAATGTTATTTAGCATAGAAAATAACATATAAGTTGTATTTTTAGAAATTGGTATGACATAGTGTTAATCAAGAAAAACTGGTTATCCATGAACACCCTTCATATAAGGAAAAAAGAAGTTTGGGAGCAACAGCTCAGACCTGTAATTTCAGCACTTTGGAAGTCAAGGTGGGAGAATTGCTTGAGCTCAGAGGTTCGAGACCAACATGGGCAACAGAGCGAGACCCCATCTCTACAAGTAATTTAAACGTTAGCCTGGCATGGTGGTGCCCACCTGGAATCCCAGCTACTTGACTTGGGAGGCTGAGGTGGGATGGTCACTTGAGCCGAGGCAGTTGAGGCTGCAGTGAGTTATGATTGCACCACTGCACTCCAGCCTGGGGGACAGAGTGAGACCCTGTCTCGAAAAAGAAAAAAATAAAAACTGGTTAAAGTTTGAATAATAAAGGTGCTGATTCTTTTTACTGTGCAATAAATAACAATGATGATGGACAGTCTACTGGTTTTTTTCCCCAGCTTTGCAAAATAGTCTTCCTACTAGTCATCGAGATGATCACTTTGTACCTACATTAACATCACAAAGTGCCTCCCTCAGCGTGTCCAATTGATGGTGGACTCTCAGCAAACACATTCCTCCTTCTGGCACGGATCTTGACCCTCCTTAATCAGAAGCGATAGATGGATTTTCTATTTCTCCCTTTATATATGTAAAATGCAGAATTTTTATCATCATCAAGGATCGGAATCAAGGACTAATCTCTTTCTAGATTTCTTGTCGACCCAAGAGCAGTAGGCATGATCAAGTATGCGTGGAGCTGTCCATGGTTTTGGAGGAGAAGGTATATTATCTATGCCTCTGTAGCTCCTCACACTTAAGCATTATACCACATATACCCCTTACATTAAATCAGAAATTTTGTTACAGATTAACTGCCATACAAATGTTTAATAAACCCAACATATAAAAGTGTTATAACAGTGTCTGGGAAAATACAACAAAGCCGAGCTGCCAGTACATAATGAAGTGTTCTGTGCTTTTATTGCTGCATGTTGTAATAAACCAATCTGAGGATTTTAGACTTCTTGTAAGAAAATTATCTGACTTCCCCTTAAAGTAGGAGTCACCTTTCAATTCACTTATAAATTGTCTCTGCAAAATTAAAAGAAAAAAAACAAGCTATGTAATATTCTGTTAGAAATATTCATATTATATGTGTGTTGTGTGTCCTTAAAAATGTTTATGGAGGCCGGGCGTGGTGGCTCACGCCTGTAATCCCAGCACTTTGGGAGGTCAAGGCAGGTGGATCACCTTAGGTCAGGAGTTCGAGACCACCCTGGCCAACATGGTGAAACCCTGTCTCTACTAAAAATACAAAAAATTAGCCGGGCGTGGTGGCAGGTGCCTGTAATCCCAGCTATTCGGGAGGCTGAGGCAGGAGAATCACTTGAACCCAGGAGGTGAAGGTTGCAGTGAGCCGAGATTGTGCCATTGCACTCCACCCTGGGCAATAAGAGTTAAACTCCATCTAAAAAATAAAAATAAAATAAAAAGTTTATGGATTTGCATTGATCCAACTAGAAACTCTGCCATATATTTATTCCTCAATTTTGGGCATTTTCACCAAGCGAAACTACATCAGAAAGGCTAGCAGGGCAAAACAGGTTATGTTATCTTGGAAACACAAAGTAATTTATTGTGACAGCAGGGATAGTAATAAAACTGTGTAATATTGTTGAACAGCTGAAGACAGTCTAATACCTTACTGACTTATAAACAAACATGAAGGAGATGCATTAGGTTAATCAAACCTGCTTGTATATATCCAGTACAATGTTATAATATTTTTTAGCTAGGTTATCACTAATTATTTCTGACTGGTTGTATAGTCTTCGTTCAGAATTGTTTCTTAATATCATCACTACTTACAGAGACATCTATTTTAGCATATTCTTTACATAAGCCCTTTTCTCATGTATCCTGAATCTTTAATGCATAGTTATGCTAGTTGTTGGCAATAACAATATTTAACCATATATTTTAGCAGAAGTTATAATAGACTTTTAACAGAAAGTGAAATGAATCCATCTGGAGACTGTATTTAATTTTCAAAATTAGGATGTACAATAACCATCTTTCGAAAACAGAAAACCTAGAATACATGTAGGAAATTTTACTAAAGACCTAATTTGGCAAAATGAAATTGCATTGTCTAAGTGTAGGCTGCATGAATCAAAAGCAATAGTCTGCAGACAATCTTTATTTTCATATTTCCGCTCTATGCTCAATGCATAAAGTATGGTTAAACATCACAAATTATGGCATTAAACCCAAAACATTCTCAGGCAATGAGAATAGCACGGTCGGGGAAATCTGAAAGCAGGTTGTTGGTGTAACTTTGCTTTTATTCCATCATATTTTCTTTCTGCTTTTACAATTTCTTCTCTTCTCTTCTGAGCAGGTGAAGAATTCTGTAAATTCAAGTGTAAATTATAATATATGCAAATTGTAAATTGTAAGTGCATTTAAATTTTATATTTGTGTATATCTACACATATGTATATTGCATATTACATACTCTCTTTTTAAAAAATAAATGTATTGTATATATTTAAGTTATACAACATGATGTTATAAGTTACATATGTAGTAAAACATTTACTATAGTGGAATAAATTTACATATTCATCACAACACATAGTTACTCATTTTCCCCCTCTGGCAAGATGAGTTATAATCTACTCCTTTGGTAAAAATTCTATAGACAATACAGTATTATTAACTATTGCCCTTAGGATACACATTAGATCTTTAGATTTATTCATCTACATATTTGCTATTTTTATATCCTTTGATGTACATCTCCCCCTTTCCTACCCACCACCCCGTCCCTGGGAACTACTGTTTTATTCTCTATTACTATATATTTGAACATTAAAAGATGCCATTAAATATTCTCTTTTAATTTTTCTTCTTCTTTGGTAATAAAAATGGTCATCATATCTTTAACAGAATCTCTTTCTTCTCTCTTCCTCCCTGCCCACTTATCTCACTGTAAACTCCTGACTTCAAATTTGCAAACCTCTTTAAATGTCTAACAAAATTATTCACACTGGGATCACAGTAGACTGTAGAAATATTGGGGCCAACCAACTTAATATACTTGGTAGTTTATGAACTTGAAGTGAAGTCCAGTCCCATGAGCTTCAGATTGCCTTCCACCAGCAGCTGCCTGAGGCAATTTTGGGAAGCTCTTTCCAGCAAAATCAGCAGCTCTTGGTGACAGCAGGTGGCCATTGCACTCTTTGCAACATTTCCAAGGGATAATTCTTCAAACCAGTTTTGTCCCACAAAGAGCTGACACTGTTTCCTGCTTAAGAACATCTGCAATGTCTGTGAATTTTTATGCACCTTGGTGTTCAGTCCTGTTGAAAGATCAGGAAACCAACTTATGTAATATCAAATTCCTTGCTATATGGTATTCAACTTTTTCTTCAGCATGTATATGGATATTGCTGCTAAATTTCAATAGCACTGTATACATTTTGCGTATATAAGATACTTACTTTTGATTCTTTTCTTTGCTGTGATTTATTTACTGAAAGTTAAAAAAGCAAATTGGCTTATTTCTGAAACATGAAAACAATACTGATGTATTTTATTAAAAGCTCTTGAATTACAAAGTAAAAAAGCAAAAAACAATTTTGATGTGTGCCATGTTAAAAACACTTCCCATAGACCATCTACATAGGAAGGATCTGTAACCAATGAGGGATATGGGAGCTGTTGAAGACACAAGCTGAGCAAGTTACAGAAGAAAATCTCCAGGGGACTTTGTAAGTGTTAACAAGGTAGGATGATTCTACAGCATTGATTTAATAAATGCATACTGAGGATTGTTGGTCGTTTTTGACTGGGTTTGATTTCTAGTGTTTCCAGGCCATTCTTAATTGCCATCATACAGTTAATAATTATACAGTTGTGTAAACAGGAGTGATTTTAGGGAGTTCAGAGAATCCAGTGCCACATAACCACCCAAAAGTGAGGCTCTGAGACAAGACGATAATTCTCCTGCTCTTCCAGGCTCCATTGCCAGAGGTAACAAGGAAGCTTCAGGAATGCAGACAGCCCTAACCTGCAGCACTCGCATCCTAGCTCCCCCTGTGGCCTGACGTCCCATTTCTCTGTGTTTATCAGTCATACAAGAGCACTAGCTTACAGGTCAGCCCACTTCACTTCCTGGACTCCAATATTCTACGGTAGCAATCTGTTGGTCCATCTCCTTCCTGCACACAACTTCTGAGATCCTCCCACTGCCCTTTGGGATTATAAAGCTCTTCCTGTTACTACTGGTTCTAAAACTCTCCCTCCAGGACATCACCTCCCCTGCAGCTATTTAAGGTTCTGAGTTGGGTGCAGCAGGCAGAAGAATTGCCTCAAAGCCTTGTATTGGAGCTGGAATTAGTTTCCACATTTGCCTTGTTCCAATTTTCACCTTCAGACCACTTGCCATATGGCTTCTTAAGCCACCCAGCTTTAGATGTCATACCATCTGATTATATCGATTTCATTATTCTATAATCTTATGACATGAAATTTTATCACCCTCTTTTACTGGCACTCAAACTAGTCCCTTGCATTTCTCAACATTGTACCTCCTGCTTAATTCTCATCATCTCCAATTATACTCCCCACCTAATTCTTTTTTGTTTTCTTTTGAGCAGGGTCTAGCCCTGTGGCCCAGGCTGGAGTGCAATGGTGCAATCATGGCTCACTGCAACCTGGAACTCCTGGGCTCGAGTGATCCTCAGGCCTCAGCCTCCTGAGTAGCTGGGACTACAGGTATGTACCAGCATGCCCAGCTAATTATTTTATTTATTTATTTATTTTTGTACAGACTGGGTCTTGCTATGTTACCTCGTCCTATATCAAACTCCTGGCCTCAAGTGATCCTCCCACCTCAGCCTTCCAAAGTGCTGGTATTACAGGTGTGAACCACTTTGCCCAGCCTTCATTTTTGATATTAACATACATACATATAACTTTTCAACACCTTCACCCTTCAGTTCTTGAAAATCTTACCTCCAGTGATTTTTTTCTCTACTTCACCTAATTCCTTACATATTATAATTTCCAATAAGCACCACTCCGTTATAGTCTTAATAATACAACATCCCCTTTCTAATAACTACAATCTTTGCAGCTCACCACTGCCAGTCTCCCATAGCTTTTCAGAACATCATTGACCCCACCAGCATACGCTATCCACAGAGCCTACCAAAAGTTCACTGAAACACGCCTTCTTTTTTTCCTATTTCCCTACTGAAATCCCGTGACCTAACATCATAATCACTCCAATGCCAATTCCCCGAATCTCTTGCTTCTGTCTTGCCTTGTTTTGTACTAGGTTGCAACCACAATTCGGGTTAAATAAAACACTACCTACACCCCATTGGCCTTCATCCATATACACAAATAACCGTACCAAGTGCTCAGAATTTATATTCCTGATTCAGGAGCTCCAAGTGGGGTTTCCGGGTGCTCCTGCTATACTTTTCCAGTCTATGAATCCTTCAACTCCTTCCAAGAGATGTTTTGCAGTTTCCTTTCCTGGAATCCCAACACTTATTCTGCTAATCAGGAGATTAAGTTCTCTTTCAAAAAGAGCAAGGAAGGGATGACACACAAGCTTCCACGGACTTCAGGGGCTTCCACCTGCACATTCACCAAGCTACCAACAAGTCAACCTACCCGTTCTTCCCTGTGGTTTCCTCATGCGGATGAATGGTACATGTATTTCCTCTAAACACAATCCCTTCATCTGTGCAATGGATTCTCTCTTCTCTTTTCCTTTCAAAAACACAGCTACTTGGCTGGTGCCCTAATGAAATCTTCCCATCCACACGAGCATACAAAAGTTGTCGTATTTTCTATCTTTTAAAACAATTATCTTGATTCTTGCTATGGTAAGAATTTTTGTGTCCTTTGAAATGTATATGTTGAAATCCTAACCCTCAATGCAATGTGTATTAGTCTGTTCTCACGCTGCTAATAAAGACATATCTGAGACTGGGTAATTTATAAAGGAAAAACGTTTAATGGACTCAGAGTTCCACATGGCTGGGGAGGCCTCACAATCATGGAAGAGGCGAATGAGGAGCAAAATCATGTCTTACATGGCGGCAGGCAAGAGGGCTTATGCAGGGGAACTTCCATTTATAAAACCATTAGGTCTCATGACACTTATTCACTACCATGAGAATAGTATTGGAGAAACTGCCCCAAGGATTCAATTATCTCCACCTGGCCCCACCCTTGGCACATGCGGATGATTACAATTCATGGTGAGATTTGGGTGGAGACATAGCCAAAGCATGTCTCAATGGTAGATGGAGGTGGGGACTTCAGGAGGTGATGAGGTCATGAGGGTGAAGCCTCATGAATGGGATGAGCGCCCTTATAAAAGGGACTCCACTGAGCTCTCTTGCCCCTTCTACCATGTGAGGACACAGCACGAAGGTGCAGGAAGCAGGTCGACACCAGTCACCAAAACTGCCATGACTTCGTCTTGGATTTCTCAGACCCCAGAACTATAAGAAATAAATTTCTATTGTTTATACATTACCAATCTAAAATATTTTGTTAAAGCAACCAGAAGGGGCTGAGACAATCTCATTTTTTCAATCAGGTAATGCCACCACCACCCCCGCCCCCACCCCTTTTTTTTTTTTGCTCCTATGTCAGCAAAATTCCTCCATAATAGCTCTGTCTCGTTACCATACCTCTATTTTTTCCACCTGCCCATTCTCTTTTAATAATACTCCACTCAAGGTTTTGGTACAACTGTTTCTGGGAAGTTATTTATGTAAAAGTTACTGATAACTTCACAGTGCTGAATCCTATTTTCAATTCTCAGTCTCTGTCTTGAAACAGCCCGTCACTTTTGTGTACTGGTCTTTAGGACAACACACTGCCTTGTGTGTGTGTGGCTTTTTCCCTACTACACTGGTTGCTAATTCTCAGTTTGCCATTTCCTTTGCTTTTCCCTGACATCTTGATATTGTCAAATTCTGACTCAGCCTTTTACTGACATTCACTCGTTTCATACAGTGGCATGCCATTGAATGTCATCTATATATCACAGAGACTCATTTTTCATCCCTCTGTTACAAACTTCTCTTCCAGAGCCCAGTCTCACATGACTAATAAATAGTACAAGTTGGCCCTTGGAAAGCACAGATTTGAACCACACAAGTCCACTCATGCATGGATTTTCTTCCACTTCTGCCATCCCTGACACAGCAAGACCAAACTCTTCTCCTCCTCCTCGTCGTCATCCTCCTCAGCCTACTCAATGTGAAGACAATGAGGATGAAGACGTTTATGATGATCCACTTCCACTTAAGAATTGTAAGTATATTTTCTCTTTCTCATGATTTTCTTAGTACCATTTCCTTTTCTCTAGCTTACTTTATTATAAGAATACAGCATATCACATGCAAAATATGTGTTGATCGACGGTTTATGTTATCAGTAAGGCTTCTGGCCAACAGTAGGCTATTAGGAGGAGAGTTTTGGGGGAGTCAAAAGTAAAATGCAGATTGTTGAGTGTTGATGGGAATCAGTGCCCCTAACCCTCATGTTTTTCAAGGGTCAAATTTACTTAAAACAACTAAATTTGCTTAGAACTGTTTTTCATGACCTCCAAAAAACTTGCCAGGTGTCTCATTAAAATTTTCTTATTTTTCAGTTAAAATGTTTTCTAATTTCCATGTTTATTTTTCCTTGGTAGTAACTACTTAGAACTTTCTTTCTTAATTTCCAACATTTTAGAATTTTTGCAGTGGTGAGTCTCTGTGTTCAGAGAAAAAATATCTGTGTGATTTTCTTTCTTTGAAAGTTATTGAAATTTGCTTTATGGCCCAGGATATAGTCTGTTTGGTGGTCGGAACCCCAAAAACCTGAGACAGGTCTCAGTTAATTCAGAAAGTTCATTTTGCCAAGGTTGAGGATGTGCGCCTGTGACCAAGGTGGTCAGAGCACAGTTTGGTTTTATACACTTTAGGGAGACATGAGACATCAATCAATATATGTAAGATGAACATTGGTTCAGCCAGGAAAGGTGGGACAACTCGAAGTGGGAAGAGGGCACCCAATTCCTAGGTAGATAAGAGACAAATGGTTGCTTTCTTTTGAGTTTCTGATTAGCTTCTCCAAAGGAGACAATAAGATATGCATTTATCTCAGTGAGCACAGGGGTGACTTTGAATAGAATGGGAGACAGGTTGGCCCTAAGCAGTTCCCAGCTGGACTTTTCCCTTTAGCTTAGTGATTTGGGGGTTCCAATATATTTTCCTTTCATAGTGGATATTCTACATTTTCTAAAGAATGTGTATTTTACATCGTGGATATAAGGTTTTGTAGATTACAAGACTACTTGACCAATAGTGTTTTCCAATTTTAGATATTTACAATCTCCTACTGATTTTATGTCTAGTTATTTTATCAGTTCCCTAGAGAAGTTTGTCAAACCTCTTATTATGTCATAGGTTTCTCTAGTTTCTTACTTGAGTTTCTGCAGCTGAATTTCCAAATGGCACTTGTTAACTCAGAATTTGAGTAACTTTTGCTGTTGATTAATAGCATTTCTGCTGATCCTGATCCTTTGAAAGGACTGCATTTGGATGTAAAATCAAAGGAAGCAATTTGGTCAGGGGAATAGGCAAAGAAGAAACGGTGCTTTGAGGAAATGGCGTCCCCTTTAACATGTGCTAAAATTTGAAAGGTTTCCATGCAAGAGGGAAGAAGAGAGTTGTCCCCCAGCAAGTCTGCCATCTGTCACTCTCGGAATGTGTCCAGATGACTTCAGACTCTGGGAAATCAGCTGAATATTATTATCTGCCTTCTACAACTGATGTGCTGATCAATGATGAAATGAGCATAAATAGCTGGCACCAAGTGTGGTATAGTCTACACATCTAACATACTTTAGCTGCAGTTATTTTCACAGTGAGACTGTGCTGCCTGTGCTTTACCCAGTTCTGTAAACTTCCCAGCAATTTCCTGTGATTTCCCTGAAAATGTTTGACCATTTCACTAGATCTTCCTTGAAATCCATTTCATCAATAGCTTTTGTGGATGTAGACTCTCATCCACAATTTGTTACTACTGTATTTCTATGCAGTCAGTTTCTCCCATCTTTGATACTTGTTATTCCTCCAGCTAAGACACAGTTTGAATAGAATACTCCTCTTTCTTCGAATTCTCATTCTGGTCAAAACTCGTTTATTCACATGGCTTCAAATTAGGTATACAGTTCTCAAAACCCAATCTTCTTTATGTTCACTTTTGCACTGCTATCATGTTAAGCACTACCATTCATAAAGCTCTTGTCAAATAATTATATGCTTTTACTGTAATGACTTGCAATATTACCACTGTTATTATTATATTGTGTGTCCATGCATCTTTAATAATGTTTAAACTCTTGAGAGAAGAAACTAGTGTTTCTTGTAGTCATGAATCGTAGCACAGCACAATGGCCAGTAAGATGGTGATTTTATTGGAAACATTTTGGAGAATCTCATATTTATATGAGTATATATACACGAGTGTACCATCTAAGATTGCGTAAGTACACTCTAGGATGTTCGCACAAGGACTAAATAGTATAAGATGTACAAATAGAATATATAAGTATAATATATAATATAATATATAAACATAATATATACATTTCTAATATATAAATAGAAATACATAATATAAATATTACATATTTTATATGTGTATTTCTATTTACATATTACATTAAACATGTATATTTATATACTATGTACATTTTATATATGATAAATATAACATACACAAATATATAATACATAGATACATAAATATTTACATGCATTACGTGTAATATATAACTATTAAATATCAATAAAATGCAACTTACATATAAATAAAATATGTAATATTTATATTATATATCATATATGTACATTTTGATTTATATATTACATTAAAAATATATAACAAACATATTTATATATGAAAGTTTTATATGTAATGAATAAACAAATCTATAATACATATATTTATATATTATATATAATATTATCTATAATATTATTTCTATGTACATATTACATTCTCTCATAGAAGGGAGTATCAAGAACAATCTATCATATATATACACACACATATATATATATATAGACACATACACACATAGATATATAAAACACATATATACATATATACACATACACATAGATATATACACACACGTATACATATATACGCACATACACACATAGATGTTTATACACACACACACACACACACGCCTGCATATATAGACCTACTCTGAATCTACCACTGTCTCATTAGTTATGGGGAAAAGAGGAGTTTATGGTTACACTCTGGCAAATAAGTTACAAACCTTGTGTTCCTGTGATAACCCTCTAGAAAGACAAGCATGACGTAGAGATACAGAGAACGCGAGGGTTGTTGCTACTGTTTATAGGATGTCACACACAGCCACTGGGATAATGTAAAACTTGAGGTGACTGCCACCTAATAAAGGCCATGTTTTTATTAATGTTCTTTAAGCTGGGACTAATGATGGCCCATGATAGAAGATTGATCATATACACGGAGAAGCATGTTGGATCCCATGCGCAAAGGGATGCTGACTCCTGTGAGAGAGACCCAGAGAAAAGCTGCCTTGGTTTGTGAAGGTTGCCAGATCCCATTTCAGTTACATTGTTTTTTCTATATGTCTATGCCTATGTGTACGTATATACAGTCATGTGTTACTTAATGACAAAAATACTTCTGAGAGATGTGTCCTTGGATGATTTAGTTCTTGGGAGAACACCCTAGAGTGTACTTACGCAGTCTTAGACAGTACAGCCTACCACACACGTAGGCTATATGGTAGAGCCTATTGCTCCCAGGCCACAAACCTGTACACACAATACCATACTAAACACCATAGACAACTGCAACACAGTGGCAAGTACTTGTTCATCTAAACACTGAAAAGGTACAGTAAGAATGCAGCATCAAAGATATAAAATGGTAGCCCTGTATATGGCAGTTACCGTGAATGGAGCTTGCAGGACTGGAAGTTGCTCTGGGTGAGTTCGTGAGTGGGTGATGAGTGGGTATGAAGGCCTAGGGCGTTATTGCACACTTTTATTTAACTGACAACATAGTAGCATTTGTTTACACCAGCATGGCCACAATCACATGAGTAATGCATTTGCACTACAACCCTAGGAAGGCTAGAACAGCACTTTATAATAGGAATTTTTTAGGTCCATTATAATCTTGTGGAACTGTCATCATATATGCAGTCTGTCAATTTGCAGCATATGACTGTACGTACACGTGTGTATGTGAATATACCTATACCTCCATGTATATATGTTATATGAGTTTCCCGTGCCTGCCATTAAAATGACCACAAACTGGGTGGTTTAAAACAAGAAGAATTTCTGGCTGGGTGCAGTGGCTCATACCTGTAATACCAGCTACTCAGGAGGCTGAGGCAGGAGAATTACTTGAATCCAGGAGGCAGAGGTTGCAGTGAGCCAAGAAATCCAACCTGGGTGATAGAGTAAGACTCTGTCTCAAAAAAAAAAAAAAAAGAATTTCTAAAACAATGGAAGTGTGGTGGGCTCCTGGTGGCTCCAGGTGTCCCTTGGCTTGTGGCCACATCATTCCAACCCCAGCTTCCATCTTCACATCTTCTTCTTCCATGTGTCTCTTTATCCAATTCTTCCTCTCCTTCTCTTACAAAGACACCAGTCATCAGATTTATGTTCTGCCCTAATCCAGTAAGACTTCATCTTATATCAATTATACCTGCAAGGATTATACAGCTATAGATTCATATGCATCCCACATGTTATGAATTAACCACTAACATAGGTGTTGAAGAAACAAAATAATTCTAGACATAATGCAGCAGTCGTTTATATCAATAAAAGTATAAGTATAAAAGAGAGAATGCAGAGAGGCTGGAAGAAGAAGTGACTCTCCAAGAGAATGCACTCATGGCGGTAAGGGGCTGCCAATCTATTTCCCACCACTGTGGGAATCTCCAACAGAGCTGACCCTGTTAAGCCAGAGAAGCTTAAGGTTTTACCATTGCTTAGCTTCCATAATAATTTATGTCTAACTAACGTTCATTTAAGCAGATACACTTTAAAATACGAAACTCAGCATTTATAAACTTTTTATAGAAGTTGTGTGAGGCTATAAACACACCCAGGTTCAGCTGCTCACCAGTTGAAAGCAAAAACTTGAGAGATGAGGCTTCATGGGAGGAAAAACAGGTTTATTCGGAGAGCTAGCAAACCAAGATGGTGGACTAGTATCCTAAAATACCTTCTTACGTCAGTACAAATTTCAGGCTCTTTCTGTGTTGAGGACAGGGGGAAGAGAAGGTGGTTGGGATCAAGACGACCCCAGACATGTGCTCACCAGCAAGGGTTCCAGGAAATTGAGAACTTTGTTGTCCTTGGTCAGTTCATTCCAATGCTCCTATAAATCTCTAGCAAAACATACTTCATTGTCTACATACTTCTCCTTTAATCCCAGAGTTAGTTTTACAAACTACATGATTGTTGCTTTTGGGTTGGCCTGGTGGCTCACTCCTGTAATCCCAGCACTTTTGGAGGCCAAGCTGGGTGGATCACTTGAGGTCAGGAGTTCAGACTCCCAAAGTGCTGGGATTACAGGTGTGAGCCACTGCACTCAGCCTTTTTCTTACTTATTTTTGAGACAGGGTCTCACTCTGTCTGCAGCCTCAAACTCCCAGGCTCAAGTGATCCTCTCATCTCAGCCTCCCAGGTAGATGGAAGCACAGGTGCACAGCACCACACCTGGCTAATTTTTTTTATTATTTGTACATACAGGGTCTTGCTATATTGCCCAGGCTGGTCTCCAATTCCTGGGCTCAAGTGATCCCCCCATCTCAGCCTCCCGAAGTGCTAGGATTATGGGTGTGGGCCCCTGTGCCAGCTTCTTGTTTTATTTCTGTAGCTCCAGGGAGTACATGTGCAGGCTTGCTACGTGCATATATTGCATGGTGGTGGGGTTTGGGCTTCTAGATTATCCATCAGCTGAATAGTGAACATTGTACCCAAAGGTAACTTTTCAACCCTCACCTTCTCGTGATCATTTTTATTTGCCTGCTGTGTGAGTCCGTTCTTGCGCTGCTATAAAGAAATGCCTGAGGCTGGGTAGTTTATAAAGAAAAAAGGTTTAATTGGCTCATGATTCTACAGGCTGTACAGGAAGCATGATGGCTTACGGGGAGGCCCCAGGAACTTTCAATCATGGCAGAAGAAGGAGGAGAAACAGGCATGTCTTACATGGCCAGAGCAGGAGGAAGAGGAGAGGTGGGAGGTGCTACACACTTTTAAACAACCGGACATCGCGAAAACTCACTCACGACAAGAGCACAAGCGGGAAGTGCTAAACCATATTCGTGAGCATCCGCCCCCATGATCCAATCACCTCCCACCAGGTCCCACCTCCAACATAAGGGATTACAATTTGACATGAGATTTGGGCAGAAACACAGATCCAAACCATACACTACCCACCTCCCGAGGCTTACACTGCATCTTTTAAAGCATTGATAACCTATTTGCGTTGATAGATTTGTTGACCTCTTAGTTACCCAGGAGAATGTCTGAGGACGCTGTATACGTAAGATTCTGTAGCCAGACTGAATGAGTTGTTTAGTAAGAACACATTGCTCTGTGTGTCATTTATAATATTGTGTAGCAAACCTTGTAGACGGAGAAATCTTATTATTTTAAATAATGAAACTGTGACCTCCTTAGAGGAACTCTCAGGCCTGAGGGTTGCCATTTCTCTACTGTGTGTTGCAAAGCCAATTACAATTACATGGGAAGCAAGAAAGCCTTCAGAAATTTGTAATTAAAGGCAAATCAAAAATCACTAAAATTCAAAATTCTGACCTTGTCTGCACCTAAGAAAATAACAAATATACACACACATACACACACGTGACAAAAGTAATTGACTCATTCAGAATCAGTGTTAGATTTAAATACATCTTTCTCAGAAATGGTTTGATAAGAAGAAAGTAATTTAGAAAATATGTGTATACAAACTAGAATAAATAGTTGCACTGAAGGACTTTGATATAACATTTCATACAGGAACAATTACAAATATATTACACTAACAATAAATCCTAACACATACAACAAAAATTATACTGTTATTATTATTGTCTGGCAACACTGTAGTAAAATTAGAAATTGATAACAAAAGTCAATAAAAAGCACATCGTATACTTGGATGGTAATAATGCTCACCCGCTTCTAAATAATTCAGGAGTCCAAAAGAAAAAAACAGATTTTTTCAGACTGGAAAGACGTTGACACAGTAATCCCTGTGATATATGACAAAAGCAGAATGTTAAGTATAAAAGATGAAAATAATTTAAAATTAGAAAAAAAACCATATAAAAGCAAACATAATAAAAAGAAAACAAAGGGAGAATTAAGTAACTGGGTTGTGTGCCATGGACTGGTGGAGAAAATCAATATAGCAAATAAAATGTAAAACACTAGCTAATGAAACAGAGTAATATTATAAGAAAACATTGGCAAGACTTGCCTACTAAGAAAGAAGCATAAACAAACATTAGTATGCATGAAAAATGAGACACTAGCTTAGACAGAGATTTAAGAAAATCATGACAGAATATAATGAATAATTTTTATCACATAGACAATGTCCTTGAAACAGTAAAACACCCCAACACAGATAAGAAGACATTTAAATCCTCAAACTTTTTTCATTAATGATTCTCAATAATTCACTAAAATGCATGACATTATCTGGGGTTTTGGTAATACATGTAGCTGAAACAGGCCGGTCCTAAGTTGATAATTATTGAAGGTAGGTACTTGGCAGCTCATTACACTAGTGTCTCCACTTTGGAAAAATGCTTAAAAAATCCCCCCTCCTTTTGTTTTAAAACTCATGTTCCCAAAAGAATACCAGATCTGGATTATTTTGCAAGACTATTCTATCAAACTGAACTGACAGGGGAATTTCTTTTATTTTATAAGTGGTCACTTTTAAAGATTCTGTGAGAATCAGGGCTGGGCGCAGTGGCTCACCCCTGTCACCCTTAGCACTTTGGGAGGCCAAGTCGGGGGCAGATCACTTGAGGTCAAGAGTTCGAGACCAGCTTGGCCAACATGGTGAAACCCTGTCTCTACTAAAAATACAAAAATTAGCCAGGCATGGTGGCACACGCCTGTAATCTCAGCTACTCAGGAGGCTGAGGCAGGAGAATCGTTTGAACCCGGGAGGCGGGGGTTGCAGTGAGCTGAGGTCGTGCCACTGCACTCTAGCCTGGGCGACAGAGTGGGACTCTGTCTCAAAAAAAAAAAAAAGTTTCTGTGAGAATCAAAGGCTTTCAGAGAAAGATAAGAATTCCACAATCCCTGCATCTATTCAAAACTATATTTGAGGAACTATCCCCTGCAAAATGGCAAGAAAATACCAGAAACACCTGAATGTTTTTTAAAAGTATCAGGGCCAGGCGTGGTGGCTCATGATGTATTGTCAGCACTTTGGGAGGCCAAGGAGGACAGATCACTTGTGTCCAGGAGTTTGAGATGAGCCTGGGCAACAGGGTGAAACCCCATCTCTACAAAACATACAAAAATTAGCTGGGTATGGTGGCACATGCCTGTGGTCCAGCTACTCAGGAGACTGAGGCAGGAGGATTTGTTGAGCCTGGGAGGCAGAGGTTGCAGTGAGCTGAGATGGTGCCCCTGCGCTCCAGCCTGGGCGACAGAGCAAGACTCTGTCTCAAAAAAAAAAAGTATAAAAATGACACACATTATAATAAGCAGGCATGAGAATCTATAAAACATTAAAATTAATGTGATTACTCAGTAATTAGCCAGCATCAATATCTTTCTTCTATGTTCGGACCAATCAATTAAATAATCCAATTTATGTTTATTATTTAAACTAATAATGAAAATATAAAGTTACCGGAGAGAAGGATCATGCATTTTTGTCCAGATATAATTAATTACAATAGCTCTAAATTGGCAACAACTCAAATATGTAGTATAATATTAATAGAATGAATAAATTGTAGGATATGAATATAGTGGAATATTATACAGCAGAGAAATGAATCAAGCATATTTACAAATAGCATAGATAAACCTTCCAAGCAAATGTTGAGGAAAATAAGTAACGTAAACCAAATATCACACAAAGCAAACTGCATGGTTCCAATTTTATAAGGTATCAAAACAGGCAGAGTTAATTGAACACGCTTGGCTTTGGGGAGAATAGAATGAGTAGCGACAAAGACAGGATGTGAAGGGTATTCCTGAGGTGCTGTCAATATTCTATTTATCGACATAAATGGTTAGTATATGAGTGTGTTCTCTACGCTAATGCATCCAGTGTGTCACTTGGTTCGTATAGTTTCAGTATTTAGGTTATATGTTGATCTAAAGCTAAAGGCAACTTGGTAATGTTTATGGATGTCTGTTAAATATTTTCTTTGCATTTTAAAATAAATTCACTGTGCAAATTTAAGAGTCATTCATTGTGCAAATTTAAAAGTCCTTATTACAAGTAAAAAAGAGTCATTGAGTTCTGCCAGTTCTATTGAATGGTGGTGATATATTGTATTTGTAAATATGAGAAGATGTAGAATTAAAAGTTGACTAGTTAACTACTGCATTGGTAGGCAAATTCGACTCCAGGTGGAAGCAGATTCAATGTATTAATAAAAGATTATTGGCCTAGCTCAGATTCAAGTATTACCACACATCCTGAAATGTGTATAAATATCCTTAAATACGGGCCTTCAGATTATTCCAACAACATAGGGACCTGATAGCACCGTGATTTATGCAAGTTATTAGAAGGAATAATCAGGATCTGTATTTATCAAAGAAATAAACAAGTTCCCTGTCATCCTAGTGAGACCCTGGGCAACAAGTTAAAACAACTTAAAAAGTTTAGACTGGGTGTGGTGGCTCACGCTTGTAGTTCTAGCACTTTGGGAGGCCGAGGTGGGCAGATCACTTGAGGTCAGGAGTTCGAGACCAGCCTGGCCAACATGATGAAACCCCGTCTCTACCAAAAATATAAAAAATTAGCCGGGTATGATGGCAGGCACCTGTAATCCCAGATACTTGGGAGGCTGAGGCAGGAGAATTGCTTGCACCTGGGAGGTGGAGGTTGCGGTGAGTGGAGATCTTGCCACTGCACTCCAGCCTGGGCAACAGAGAGAGATTCTGTCTCAAAAAAAAAAAGTATTACATTTTTATATAATGAATTATAGATTTTAGGAGGAGAAACACACATTCTCTCTCCACACACACACACACACACTTTCATATATAGTTATCATGGATGTCATTTGGATTTAGAGAGAGAGATGAGCTGGAAAGTAAATAAAAATAAACACATAAATTCTCTCAGAACTATTAATACTTCAAAGGCCACCATTTTTGCAGAAGTTAAAATATCCATGTTTTAAGAAAATTTAAACATAGCAAAGGTGATATTGTATAAATGAGGCAAATTTCTACAAACATCTGTAATGTTTCTAATTATTAGCTTTGAATTATTAGCTGTAAGTTAGAAACTTTTAGAAATAACTTCATTTAAGAAAAAAATTTACCCAACAATTTTCAAAACATGCAGAGTCGTTCATGTACTTAATTTGATTTTAAAAATTTGAGTGGGGCCTGGTGCAGTGGCTCATGCCTGTAATCCCAGCACTTTGGGAGGCCGAGGCAGGCGGATCACCTGAGGTCGGGAGTTTGACACCAGCCTGACCAACATGGAGAAACCCCGTCCCTACTAAAAAATACAAAAATTAGCCAGACATGGTGGCGCATGCCTGTAATCCCAGCTACTCGGGAGGCTGAGGCAGGAGAATCACTTGAACCCGGGAGGCAGAGGTTGCAGTGAGCCGAGATCGCACCATTGCACTCCAGCCTGGCAACAAAAGCGAAACTCGTCTCAAAAAAAAAAAAAAAAAAAAAAATTGAGTGTATTTGTTGTTTTTAAACATTTCATGTGCTATGACTTTATGGACATTCTAAAGAGTCTCACAATGGAATTTTGACATGTTTTAGTTTGTAAAAATGGACGCCACACATCCACTTTTAGAGGTAAGCTAATTATTAGAAAAAGGTTTTGCTCCCTTCATGTGGGCTATGACTGCAGAGGCCCACTGTCCCCAAGTCTAAAGAATGCTCTTCCAAATTATGGAACTGAATTTTAAACATGTTTCATAATCTGCTCCATAGCATACATTAAGTACAGGTGTTGAGGTGGGCATTTTGTGTGACGCATACATTTGTCCCTAGGAATTACACATACATGGTGCCTGTTAGCGCTGCCTTCACACTCACATTCACCACAGCAGCGTGAACACACAGTCCCACCACCCAGCCCTGCTAACAAACTGTGGGCCCTTTCTCTATTTGAATGTGGTTATTTTTCTTTGAAACTGAACTCCGTTTTCTTTTTTTAATCTCTTCTGACCCAGATCTTCACTTGTCCTTTTTTTCTCTTTCCTTTTCCTAAAAAATAAACAGAAGGTAAATGTTAGCATTAGAGATTAAAGAAGAAAAGTTACTGTTAATATTTCAATATATGATTTACAACATAGACCTCAATTCTGATGAAAAAGTTAAATGAATGTCTCAGATTCTGGTATGTGCAATGTATGCTGCATCAAGCTATGAAGTCTATGAAGGTTTAAACCAGATACCATCAAGGTGGCATAGTTTCACTTGTTAAATCACACATAAAATTATGGAATATTGTATGACAATAATGCTCTCTTAAGTAACAGAAATCAACAATGTATCAGATTGGTTCTGTTAGCATAGCAAAGGAATCACACAGGTAGTTATTGCGTTAGGATTTCAGGAATGAAACAATGATGAGTTTGCAATTGTAGTGTGTTGCCTGAATTCTGGCATCTAAGACGTATCATCGGTCATCTAGTCTCTGTATGAGATGAGCTCTTGTGTTTCCTCGGATTGGTATTGATGGTGTTTTAAATGATTCCGTTTATAATTGAACTCTGAGGAAAGAGTACCACTGAAATCTTATTTAGAATAGTCTGTTTTGATGGTTACATCCTTGCTTTTTCTCCCTACAAGGTACATTGTCTTTCATATCATATCGTTACATTTTAATTGTCTTTCTTTAATTTTGACTCCATAACACTTCAAACACTCTAAATACTCAAGGGATGCTTTATCCAATAATTCATATTGATAAAAATGTGGAGATAAAATAATGAGGCACAGAAACACTGCAAAACTATTGTTTTTTGACTGTAATAGTCTATCAACTTCAATTAAATTGCATTTTATCCCAGTCTACTAGGATTTTTTTACTATTACTGCTACTACTACAAACATACACACCACATGCATACATGCCACATAAAAGCAGGAGTTTTTATATCCATCCTTGAATGTTTAAAATCATTTAATAAAGCACAGCTAAAATAATTATGGTTAGATATTTGACACTAGGTGATTGATTACACAAGGCAAATACTAGAGCACATAAAATAAAAGAACAGAACAGGTATAAAATCCCATCCGTATGTGCCCCACAGGAGCTGTGTAATAAACTCACATATAATAATTAGACATGACAATATCAAATATCACCAATAAAAATATTTAAGGGTATCATTGTCAACATAAACGACTCTCAAAGAGATAAATTGATATCATTAAGGTATTGGAATGGGAAGTGTGGAATGAATTATATATCAGTCTTAATACTAACAGCATATCAATCTAAAAGGTAAATGTCTTTGAATCATCTTGGGAGGATATTGCTAAAACAGTCTTGTGGAGGAAGTCTTTGGACAGAAAAATGCTACATTCATCAGTATATACGATTGTGGTGTTTCATGGTCATTACTTACTTCCTTAAGTTCCTAAATGATGGGTCTGTCCTTTGGGGGAGGTTTAGATGGTTTCTCTTTATTTTACTAATGAGAGTTGGGGTGTCTGAGGCTGGGCCTTGCAGATGTACTTACATATCATGTGTACACACCTCTGAACCTAATTTTTCTATCCAATAGCAAAATGGTCAATTATACAAAATCCTCTAAGCACAGCAAGGATGATCTTGCCATTTCCTTTCACTTTATGCCTCTACTCCCAAAATACAACTGACATTCAGTAGAATTATGTAAGGCAAGGATGTATAAACTCCCAAAAGAAGGTATGAGTCTTTTTCTGCATGGTGATAATGCCATGCATTATTTTCTAAAAGACAATAAAAGAAGTCTTGCTCAGATTCCTGTGATGAGCTTGCTAAGGTGCTTCTACCAAGTGTCAGAGATCCAAATGTGGAACAATCTTTATTAAGCTTTCCGTATCAATCAATGCCCATAAGAAAGGAATTCTATTGCACCAAGGACAGAATGATTCTCAAAAGATCTGATACAACTTTTGGAAACTTAGCATGTCTGCAGTATCTTGATGCAAAGCCTGTGATACGTTACATGTCCATTTATTAGATTAAAAAAAAGCTGTATATTGAGGTATTTCAGGACATCACAACTCAAGGTAGTGGAAGAAAGTCTAATTTTAAACTGAATTGACCAGTTTTTCTTACATCAAATTAACCAATTGGCTGTTTCACTTCACTGGGTCATCAAGCTATTTGAAACATATTCAATAGCAGTTTTCACATTGAAACCAGAAAATAAAAAACTGCACTGCTTGCATTATAATTATTATTCACCAGTGTCTTGAATGGGGACAACTAGAGTCAATAAACTGTCTTTATTTCCATCCAAGTTGGTCTTAAACTCTCATGATTTTCTCATATTTTCACTTTTGTGTTTCTTTTGCTTTTTATTTACTCACCCAGTCCCCTCTCACCCACTCCTCTCCTTTCTCAAGACCCTCTCTTGTGCTCTTGGATCTGTTCCTCCCAAATAGCATTTTTTTTCATATTCAATTACTTCTTTAAACAGATCTTCTACCTCCGTCCCGTAACCTGCCTTGACCCTGAGGACACCATCTGTCCTCCAGCCCTTTAAAGTGAGGGTGAAGTTTCCTGTCCTACAGCATAAATCCCTTTTATATACTTCATTGCTATTCAATGTGTCTTCCAATCCATTGCTTTTGTTTAACTTCCAAATGCAAAGAAAATCACAAGCACAAATATGAAATAACACACAAGCCAGGTTCCCTTGATGTTCAGTTCCCCGTGACTTTTGTGGACACAATAAGCTCTTGAACCACTTACCATTGCTCAAGCTGACAGCAGTGGTTTTTACTAATGAGAGTTGAGGTGTCTGAGTCTGGGCCTTGAAGATGTATTTACTTATCAGGTGTACATGTCGCTGAGCCTAATATGGCCAGCCCACTCAAAGCCACACCTTCTTAATTCCTTGACCATTTCATTCATTGCCTATGCAGGGTCCTTGTTAGTTTCAAACAGAATGCTTTTTTTTTTTCCCCAGGAACAAAGCATTCATGCCAAGTAAAAGATGTTCTGTATTTTGACTTGTTTCTAAATATTTATTTTCTATTTTATATTTCTTCCATATGGTCTCTCTTGCTTTTTAAAGATCTCTTTAATTAAAAAAATTCTTTTTCTGTTTTTCTACTCAATGTGTTCTAGGTTACAGGTTATCTGACAGTATATTTCCCCTAAACATATTTGAAGGATGGGCTTTTAGTATAAGCATTACCAGAATAATATATATCATACCCATTAGGTAATTTCTCATCCCTGGCCTTCCTCACCCTCCCACTCTTCCTAGTCTCTGATGTCTATTATTCCACTCTTTATGTCCATGTGTACCCATTGAAGGCCTTTGGGATGACCTTGAAACACACACACACACTCACCATTTAGAATATGTGGCAGGGTCAGGATCCTGTAATTACAAATAGATTTTATAAAATTGCTGTCAAAATTGTGTCTGTAACATGCACATAATTCTATGAGAAGTGTATTGTATTTGCTTGTGGATTAACCATTCTAAAGCACCCGGTCTAAAAGCAAAATGTTACATCTCAAACAAGTAATTCAGTGCTATAAAACTAAAGTCTATACAAAATGAAAATTTTGAAATATTTCTTACCACATTGGGTTCAATACAAATAAATACAGACTCTGAAAAACCAAAAACAAAACAGGGACCAATCCCTGCAAGGCATTTAAAATAAGATTATGTGTTAATATTGATTTCGTGGGAAACGTAACTGCTATATTCTGTATCATAGTTTTGTAATTCATAATGCTACTAAACGCATTTGTTTTCTTGAACGCTACATGTTCAAGTCAAAACTTAGATATAAAAGTTTTAAATTCAATACAAAACACATTATTTCTGGTGAGAAGCATTAAGCAATTGACTAACATTGCTAGAGAATTCTATATTTTATTCTAACTCCAAAGGGTGCTTGATGTCAACTGCTGGAAGTCAAGGTATACATTAAACAGAACAGCAACAACAACAAAAAACTAGGCATTAGTGAAAGCGTGGTTAAATATTATCCCAAATTTTGGATCAAAATTTTCAAAATACCCATTTGAAGGAAATTTTTATCCATGTTGTGTTAGTCACGGTTCTCTAGAGGGACAGAACTAATAAGACAGATGTATATATAAAGAGCTTATTAGAGAGTATTTCCTCACACAATCACAAGGTGAGGTCCCGCAATAGGCTGTCTGCAAGCTGAGGAAGAAGGAAGCCAGTCGGAGGACCAAAACATCAAAAGTAGTGAAGCCGACAGCGCAGCCTTCAGTCTGTGGTCGAAGGTCCAACAGTCCCAAAGCTGAAGAACTTGGAGTCCGATGTTCAAGGGCGGGAAGCCTCCTGCATGGGAGAAAGATGGACACCAGAAGACTTAACTAGTCTAGTCTTTTCACACTCTTCTGCCTGCTATTTATTCTGGCCATGCAGGCAACCGATGAGATGGTGCCCACCCAGATTGAGGGTGGGTCTGCCTCTCCCAGTGCACTGACTCAAATGTTAATCTCCTTTGACAACACCCTCAGAGAAACACCCAAGAACAATACTTTGCCTCCTTCAATCCAATCAAGTTGACACTCAATATTAACCACTGCATATGAGTACACTGCAAACCTAGTCATATTGAACAGTTCAACTTCTTAAAATAATTAGATTACATTTCAAGAAATACCATATAGATTTCAAATTTGAGAATTTGCTGTGTGCATTTACAACACATGAAGCCATAAATATTTATTTTAACATCTAATAGGGACAGTTTCTGCACATGGAAATATCTGGAAAACTTACTAGGCGGGTGGCAAGCCATCAGTGCCGAGGTGAACCTTATTAATAAGAAAACATAAACCTGGAAAAGAGTCAAATACTTCATTACACAACCTTGTGATTGAGACTAGAAATAATCTCAACAGGACAGTTCTCAGAGTCTACACCTTTTGATTTAGTCTGCTTAAGAGAGGAATATTTCGAGTAAATTCAATTTTCAAGTTTCTTCATTTGCATGCTTTCAGAAGGCAATCCTGCCCCTAAAAAACTAATAGAAATTATTAAGTCTCATTGTCATTGACTGATTGTTATCGTGAAGAGAGTCATTTTTCTTTTTCCATGATCTTTTAGGGCCTTGCGGGTTGGTAGGTGGGGCATGCAGTCTGTCTAAGAGGAATTTACAGAACTCCTATTGGTATCTTGATTGGAGCTATAAATAATACAGAATGTGGGATGATAAATATTCAAAATGAGCTCCAGATATTTATATTTCCAGCCTGACCTTGTTCAAAGCCTTTGAAAGTCAACATTTTTCTTTCCCCCAGGACCGGAGGGGAGCAGGAACCTGTTACTAATGGATAAATCCAGCAGTGCCTAAGTGCAAGAAAAGCACATCTCCCTTGAAGAACGGTGCTCAATTTATTTCTCTTGGTGTGCGGATCCCAATTTCCAGGGTGATATCCATTTCCTCCCCATTCTGTTTGTTTTCTTTGTCATCATACCTTGTTTATGGAGAAGACTAATGACAAAAAGCAACTGCATTTTTTTTTTTTTTTGGCATCACCCCAGGCTAACAGTTCAATTTTACATCATTTTGATGGGTGAGTCAACCCAAGGGCTGAACTTCCTCGCAGGGTTCTTCATGCTTCTTAGCTTTACTTCGTTTGGGGTTTTGGAGGGTTATTTTTATTGTTGTTTATGGCAAAATCTGAAAAGACATTGTATAAACTTGTCTTGGATTTCTACGGGGCAAGGGTCATCAAAAACTTCAGTAAGTACCGAAAATGAGAACCATCGTGTATTGAAATTCATCTCATGTTGGATCTCATCCCATCTTGCAAGCAATATTGTGGCCAGGAATTAGGAAGTTTCATTCTCCTCATTGCATGTTTCTAATCCACTAATTCATAGCTCAACTTGACAGTCATTTTTGATATCTGAGAAGGTTGTACCTTGTATACCTTTTCATCATGATGGAGAGATATTGGAGAGATATCATGGTGAGGTATCATGGTGAGAGATATCATGATGAGATATCATGGCCTCAGAAAGCCAGCTTGCAAGGTAAGTCTTTAGTTGGCTCCTGAAAACTTAGATTTCAGGTATGTTCTTGCTCTTTCCTAAGTGATAAGAGTGGCTCACAATGCCTCAAGAGTTAGTACACACAATGTGGTTCACATTGGGTACCTGATTTCCTTCTGGGAGTCTGGAATTTTGGGATGTGCTAGGTAGAAGGTACCTATACAATCAGACACTGAAAAGAGCTTTGGGCACTGATCCCTTATGAGCTTCCTTGATAGACAACATTTTTGCATGTGTTGTCAAAATTCAATATCAGAGAAAGTTAGCACGTCTGCCGAGAGGACTCTGGGAAGCTTCCACCTAATTTTCTCTGGTGCAGTGAAGCATGTATCTTTTAAAAATTTTTTTAATTTTAAATTGTTAATTTTTGTTTTTAATTTTTTAACCTCTACTTTAAGGGTTCTGGGTACATGTGCAGGTTTGTTCCATAGGTAAATTGCATGTTGTGGGGGTTTGGTGTACAGATTACTGCCGCGCTCAGGTGATAAGCATAGTACCCCGTAAGTTGTTTTTGTTTGTTTGTTTTTGTTTTTCTCCCTTTTTTCACCTTCCACCCTCAAGTAGGACCCAGTGTCAGATGTTCCCATCTTTGTGTCCACGTGTTCTCAACTTTACTGTTTTGTTTTAAATTATGAATCTAAAATTACAAAAATGTTTAGCTCCCACTTATAAGTGATAACACGCAGTATTTGGATTTCTGTTCCTGTGTTAGTTTGCTTAGGATTGCAGCCCCCAGCTCCATCCATGTTGCTGCAAAGGACATGATCTTATTCTTTTTTATGGCTGCATAGTTTTCCATGGTGTGTGTATATGCAACACATTTTCTTTATCCAGTCTACTGTTGATGGGCATTAGATTGGTTCTATGATTTTGCTATTGTGAACAGTTGTAAGCATCTTTTCTTTTGGCTGATTTTGTGTTCTGCCATTTGCTGTGATAAATCATAGCTATGAATAGAACTGCATGATGAGTTCTCACAGTGAATCATCAAATCTGGTGGTGATATGAACACATATTTTCAGGCAAGAAAATCACTCCTGAATACTCACTATGTCCTCAGTCATCTTTTAAATTTGTTAACAGATTCATTGAAGTGTAATTGATATATACAAATTTAATGTGTATGATTTGATAAGTTTGAGTATATAAAAACACCCACGATGCCATTGCTACAGTTAAGATAATAGAAATACACTACATCTCCCAAAGTTCCCTTTTGTCTCTTTGTTATTTGTTGTTTTGTTTGTTCTTTGGTAGAAATGTGGCAGGCCAGGCCTCACTAACAGCTGAGCAGGCAGGCCTCCGTAACAACTGTTTCAGCACTGACCGAGTGGTGAAGTTAAATATTAAAAGCTGAAAGAGCCAGAGTCCTTATACAGAGGCTGGAATGTAACAAAAGCCCACCAAGAGTTCTTCCTAGGCCTCTCCTGGGCCTTGAAGTGTGACAAGATAATGAAGGAATTCTTAACAGGACCCTTTTAGGATTGAACAAGTTTTAGTGGGGATCTGAAGAAACTCCCCAAACCTCCACGATTTAGCAGCAGACAAGAGAAGTGTAATCACCCCAGGCACCTGAACCCATCCAGATTAAGTCAATTTACTGAGGCTCCAGAGGAAGGTCTTCAAAACTCAGACCTTAGTTATAGATGAGAAGTTAATCACTTATGTCTTTAGATGAATGCACACTTGCAAGTAGACATATAGCTTAGAAGGTATAGAAGTTCTGGAAAACTTTGTAATTTTGAGTTGGTCTGGCGATATTTTCCCAGCCTTCTCCCTGTAACCGATTACAGAAATAAACTCCCTTCTTCCCAGTTCATCTGCATCTAATTATTGGCCTGCAAGAATAAACAGCCCGACCCTTGGTTTGGTCCGGGAACAGAAACATTTACCATGCAACTTACACTCAATACATTTCAAAGTGTGTTTCACCATAGTGTTCACTATAGGCAAAGTGTTGTACAGCAGACTTCTAGAATTTATGCACTTAGCAGAACTGAAACTTGACACTCATTGAATAACAGCTTCCCATTTCTTCCTTTCCCAGCACCTGGCAACTGCCATTGTATTCTCAGTGTCTATGAGTTTGACTCTTTTAGATGCCATATTTAAAATTCAGTTACGTTTTAACTTCCAAAGCTTGTCCTTCAACTCACATCCCAGTAAACTTTGCCCAGAAAACCCAAATCATGTTGAAACATATATTTTCTCTACATACTAATATTTGTTTTAGGTGTGTTTGAACTCATGTGTATTTTGTAGTTGATGGGTGTAGGTTTCTACATATGTCCATTAGATTGTGTGCATTATGTGTTTTAGAGCCTTAATATCTTTACTTTTAAAAAAATTATGGATCCAAAATTACAAGAAAAGGTGTGCTAAAATCTGAAAATATGGTTTTGTTTTTTTTCTACATCTCCTCATTAATTCTGCCAGTTGTCACTTCATATATTTTAATGTCCTTAAGTATGAGATGATTAAGTCCACAGATGGGATGCGAGAGAATTTTATAAGAAAATACACCCTCACCTCCAGAGGCCATCCACGGTTTCTTGATACAAGCAAGATTCCAGCAAAACGAACATTGCAATATTATATGTTACACAAAATCTCATTATCATTCATGCCTAATTATGTGCAACTTATGACTTTGGCTGTAATCTGTTGCTCGGAATTAGGGTACTAGCTCCAGCCCACACAGGAAGGGAGGAGATTACTCAAGGGCATAATTAGCAGGAGATGGGCATTCATGTGGAGGTGGGTAATAGAGATTCTGACTACGTGAAGTGCATAATAAGTGTAGCTTCTACAATCATTGTTCGGTTAGCAAGGGATATAAATCATTTACTTATGGTGTCAATTTAACAAAAGAATGGCAAATACCATAGTCTATGCAGATTTTGCTACGGAACAGAGGGGTCGGGAAAGATGAGAGATGGGCAGTAAATACATGCTCGCAACGACTAAAACATAACTTCAGTAACCTCACCATTTTGTCTTTGAATAGACCCACTAAGTCTTCTACTTTAGTCATAGATAAGTAGATTGGCACTACTCTCTTTTGGAATTATCTTATTGCTTTCTCCCTCAACAAAATTCACAGTGTATCTTCTATTTGTTTCTTATTTGCATCTGAGCAATCATCAGTCCACATCTAGTGATTCTGAAACATACATTCTAGTTTTTCAGTGTTTACAATACACATCACAGTGTTATTTATGCTGTGCTGAATTAAAACAGTGGCAACAACATTGTTTCAATATATATCACAAAAAAAGAATAGTATGAAACATAGATCACAGAAGAGATCAAATCAAAATAGGGTTTAATGACTCAAAAAACTCAAACAACACATTTGAAAGTTAATTATGATGCCAAAAGCCACCTTCAGGCCTCTTTTCTAAAATCTATGTTTTGCTTTGTGATAGAAAAGGAGAAGTCCCTGGAGGCTGTCTCCACAAAGTAATTATTTCTAAAGGGGAAAAACTCCAGCATCTGGGTGAGATGATTTGAATATCACACACATGCCTTTACTCTGAATTTTCCTTTCCTTGGAAGTTTTTATAACATAATATGAAATAAGCATGGATTTATCAGAATGGTGGAAAACATTAGACCTAGATTTATAAAAATTAGGTTGATGATAGTTTTGCAGAATTATCAGAAGCGGGAATAAAATTATTTTTCCAGGGGCCACCAAGGTGTGTCTGTAAAAAGCTGCTCTCTCTCTAACTGGCTACCCATGACGTAATGTGACCAAGAAGTTTACGCTGACTATCTACATATGTCTAAAATTATATATGGGAGGGTGAGAGAAAGAAGAAATTCTATGCTTTGGAGAACCGGGGATCTGATCAAGAGTCAACAATTCTCCCAAGGCTAGAGTTCCACGATTAATTGTGGAGTAGAGTTTGAGAAAGGACTTTGCCAGCTGCTCATCTTCTTTTCAAGGTGCTAGGAGCGCTGTGACGCAACAGGTGCCACCACTGAGCAAGATTTCCTAGGATGGTCTCTAGATTTATAGCATTCTCTTCCATGGTCAGCCCATGTAAGAGGCGTTTTGCCTAAAAGTTTATTCACAAACTATAGTTTTTTCACCAAAGCAGCTCTCAAACCAAATCATCTTGATGCAGGATTTTTCTTGGTCAAACTGCAGGCTGGAGACTTCCAGCTGACAATGCCCCTCACGAGCCTCGCTTGAATCCAGGTCTGCCTTGGGAGATGCCTTGACTACTCCGGCGTGGGTCCCACAGCCACTGAGACTGCGCACTGAGCCCCAGTGGGAGGTGTGTGAGCAAGCAAGTGCAGGGTCTGGTCCACGGCTCCAAATGCCAGCACAGAGGTGGGCTCCAGGTGAGTCTCCCTGAGGGGAACACGGTGACACCCGGGCAGGGTTGCCCATGACCTGGAAGCCCCGGGGTGGGGGGTGTATCACAGTGCTCTAATTAGTTCTTGTAGTCCCGCTGTCTACAGCCTGATGGACAGTAGTGTGTTAACAGCTTGGTCAGCCCCTCGCCCTGCTCTGGCCCATGACTCCAGGGCTAGTTTGGTCCCCCTGCTGCTTCCGTTGCATAGGGCGGCTACCCTCCGCCGGTGGAGGGCAGAGGGCCACAGTGGTACAGCCTTCTTCCTGCCCGTGTTCAGCTGGGTCCTGAGTTCTTGTCCTGCGTCTGAGAAGAATGTGGATACGCTGACAATTGAAGAGCGAGCAACTGAGAGCATTTTATTGAGTGACGAAACAGCTTTCAGCGGACCAGGAGACCCGAGGGTGGTCCCCCTAACTGAAGGCAGGAAAGTCCTCTCCCACCCAAAGATGGGAGGTTTTCCCAGCGTGGCTTAGTCCAAGGCTTTCATCGGCTCAGAATCGGGGGCATATGCTGATTGGCCTGTGAGTATGCAAAAAGGGCAACAGTGTAAAAACCAATTAGGGTAGGGCAGGGCAGGTATAGGTGAAAAGTGGGGGTTCATCAGAGGAGAGCACGCCAAACGGGAAGAGAGGTTCTCAATCTGGTCTGCGGATTTACTGAGACTCATAGCTTTGGCTTTCAGGCTTTAAACTGTCTTTGGTTTGAAGGTGGGGTTTCACCAGGGACCCTCCCCTGTCTGCCTAGAGATTTGTCTGCCTTCTGCTACCATCAGTTTTACCCATCCCCGACATGGGTGCCTCAAATCTCTACCGTCTGTATAATTAGAAATCCAGGTAGGAGTTACATATTTCCTTGCTTCACTAGGAGAAAGATCAGTTGTTTTATGAACCCTCAAAGAACTTCAAGGAGTAAGAACAAACATAAATATATTTATATAAACATATTTAGGTTAAATGAAACCTTACTCTTTATTAAATGTTTGCATAAATATATTTATGTTTGTTCCTACTCTTTCAAGGGAGGAGGGTGTGTAGAGGGTGGGGGAAGTCTGAAGTTCCGTGAGTCTGAAAAGAAAGTGCAAGGAAATCTGCAAGAGGAAATTGAACAGTGGAATTAAAATGGACCTTGGGAAAATTAATAAAAAGCAGAATTAAACAAAGGGGTTTATCATTGAGGAGGTATGTGTTTATTATTTGCAATTACACATTGCTTTGTTTAACTTCAGCTTTGGTGAATACAAATAGCAACAAATTTTATATTATCAAGTACGATATTGAAGCAGGATATTTCCCTGACCCTTACACGGGTGGAAACTGGAGTACATGGGCACTGGCAGGGGCGAATTCCACTCACTCGACCTGCTATGCTGCACCCCTCACCCATGACTTCTGAAGCCCCAGAGGAAGTTAACACTTTTAACAGTGCTCTTTTATAGCTTTGCCATCCGTGGATAGCTTAAGTGTTAACAGCCTGTAATTCCAGCGCTTTGGGATGCTGAGGGAGGAGGATCACTTGAGACCAGGGATTCAAGGTCAGCCTGGGAAACATAATAAGACCCAGTCTTTATCAAAATAAAAATAAAAATATCAGGCTGGGCATGATGGCGCATGCATGTAGTCTCAGCTACTTGGGAGGCTGAGGCAGGAGGATTGCTAGAGCCCAAGAGTTTGAGGCTGCCATAAACATTGATTTGTGCTACTGCAATCTAGCCTGGGCAGCAAAGACCTTGTCTCTTAAAAAAAATAAAATAAATAAAATAAAGAAGAGTATCGTTTCAGTAGTTTGGCCCTAGACTAAAGGTTTTTCTGGTCTCACCCAACAGTGTTAAAAAGCAAGTTGCTATGAAATCGTCAATTTGGTGGGAATGATTTCACATGGGCTTATAATAAGGAATAAATACCATGAATTTTGGTATCGGTAGGAGTTCTGGAACCCATTCCCCATAAATACCAAAGAATGACTGTATAATGTATACCAGTTTATCCACTTTCTCAAAACAACAAAGAATACAAAGTGTGGCTTTTTCTTCTGACTGCTAAGACAATATGTTTATTGTGGAAAACTTGAAATATATTGGAGAAGTATATATTTAATGAAAAAAATCAGAAAAAACAATATTCTAACACAACTTTTTTTCTGAATAAAGATCACAACTTGGGTCAATATTTTGTTAAATAATCTTTTCTTTTTCTTTTCTTTTCTTTTTTTTTTCTTTTCTTTTCTCTTTTCTTTTCTTTATTTAAAAATAGAAATGATGTCTTACCATGTTGCCTAGGCTGGTCTTCAACTCCTGAGCTCAAGTGATTCCCCCACCTCGGCCTCCCAAAGTGTTGGCATGAGCTGCTGCATCCGGCCAATAGTTTTGATTGAAATATGCTCATCATCTTATGTGAGGCCACAGTTTCTGATTAAATACTAAAGTAGATATTTTGTTATTATTCTGTGTTTTCATCTTTGAAAATAGTGTCATGGATGCACTGGCTGGGGCCAGCATCGCTGGCGGTAAAAGAATTTATTGAGACAGTTGTGGATAAAGAAGGCAGATATATTCGAGAAAGCATGAAAATATGCTGCAAGAAAGCTGTCTGCAAAGAGGCAGAGGCTAGAGGGAAGTTTTGTAGAGTTGTGCTGGAGGGGACTGTGTGCAGAACAAGTTTGTGCCCCTGGGGCTATGTGCAGAGCGAGGCATTTGGGAGCAGGATGTTGTGCCAGCGGTTTGTCTGTGATTAGAGAGTCTCTCACAATTGTTCTCCCCCACCTGGGCCCCCTTCCTCATTGCTGCTTACTTATCTTACTAAAACCCCACAAACAGCATTTTAAGTTAGACTCCACGGAGGTCCATAAAACATGCACAAGCAAGGAAAATGAAATGAAATTTATTCTAAAAGCGAAGCAAAATTAATGTTTAAACATTTATATAGAGATGGTACTTTGAATGCATTTTCAGCGGAAAGTAGATAAATGTGTGTCAGAACTATTCAGAATTCAGAAAGTTTAGTCTGATTAATGTCGACTTCTTATGTCTTTTTCTTTTTATCCCTAAGGAAAAATGTATGGGTGAGCTATGTCCTTGAAAATCTCTGACATTTCATCTGTATTCTGTTAACTAAAACTTCAAGATCTGCTTCCAAAATTTAAAACCTGTCAACAAGGTTATGATTGTAGAAAATAGAAAGTATTTTTCAAAATATGTTACTATGCATATATGTGTTGTCAGTGTATTGTATAGGTGGATAACCACCTTTGAGGTGCATGTTTTAGTAAGAATATATATTTTTAAATCAACAAAAATTTAAATAAATTAGTTTAAACTCTCATAAAAAAGAAAAATGTGCCTAAAATCAAAGGGAAAAAGAAAGCTAAACTAAATTTAATTTGTCTTGAAATAAATTGTCTGCCATAAATGTTTCTTATTTTGGTCTACTTGTAAGCCTTAAAGGAAGATAAAATGTTGAATGGATTCAAATCCTTCCTGACTCAAACAGTTTAAGAGATACACTAACAGATATCCTTTAAATATGACAATTGTAGTTGTCATGTGGTTGCTGGCTGCATCCCAATGAAGCCAAGACTCATCGAAGGTCAAAATTAAAGCACAATTCAAGATTGCGCTTAGTGGATGGTTAGAGGTAAATATCTTACATTCTTGTCTGCATTTCATAAAATAACTTGGACTATCCAGACAACGTAGAGGAAAAAGCAGACTTCTCAGGGCAATATGAGTAACAGATGATGCTTCTATTTTTGGAGATGATATGTAGATTAGATAGAGATATAGATGTAGTCATGGGCCATATAACGAGGTTTCAGTCAATGGTCAACTGCATATAGGATGGTGGTCCCATGAGATTATAATGGAGCTGAAAAAGTCCCTTTGCCTAATGACATTGTAGCCATCTTAACATTGTAGTGAAACACATGAGTCTTGTGTTTGTAGTGCAGACAAATCTATTCCTCAAGAAGAGCCTCAGGCAGGTGCTCCAGGAGGTATCCAGAAGAAGGCATCATTATCATGGGAGGGGACAGCTCCGTGCATGTTATCGCCCCTGAAGACCTTCCAGTGGGACAAGATGTGGAGGTGGAAGATAGTGATATTGATAACCCTCACCCTGTGTGTCTAGGCTAATGTGTGTGTTCGTGTCTTAGTTTTTTAAAAGAGGTTGGAAAAGAAAATATAGTAATAATAATAAATTTTAAACATAGAAAAAAGCTTGTAGAATAAGGATATAAAGAATGTATTTTTGTACAGCTGCACAATGTGTTTGGGTCTTAAACTAACTGTTATGATGAGACTCAAAAAGATTTTTTAAAAATTAAAAAGTTTATAGTAAAAAATAGTTGTAGTAAACTAATGTTAAGTTAGGGAAACCACCATTGCAAAGTATAACTGAGAATTATTACAATGACAGAGATCTGACCTAACCAACTCCATTTTGCTTCTAACCACCAAGCTGTCCTTGTTCATTCCTGAGCATAGGCCAAACTTTAATTTACAGTTTAACTTTTAAACAAAGGCAATAACAGCCCTTTCCCAAAACAAACTCCTTCCTGCCTGGAGACTGGACTGCCTTTGTAGGATTAACAAATTAGCCCCAATATTAGAAATTACGATTTAGGAGTCATGCAGCTGGAGGCTCAAGATTCTGACACTCCCCAAATTGCTCCCGGGGATCACATTACTATTTAAAACCAAAGCTCAGTGCTTGAGATGATTTGCAGACCATGCACTCAGTGAATCAGCTGGCACCACTCAGGTGGATAAACTGGCCCCTCTGATCTTGTGGCCCCCACCCAAGAACTGACTTAGCGCAAGAGGACAGCTTTGACTCCCTATGATTTCATCTCCAACCCAAACAATCAGCACTCCTGACTTCCTGGCCCTTCACCCACCAAATTATCCTTAAAAACTCTGATCCCTGAATTCTTCAGAAGACTGATTTGAATAATAATAAAACTCCTGTCTCCTGTTGACATGGCCTGGCTCTGTGTCCCCAGCCAAATCTCATCTTGAATTGTAGTCCAAATTCTAATCCCCACATGTTGTGGGAGGGACCTTATGGAAGGTGATTAGATCACGGGGGCAGTTGCCCAATGCAGTTCTCGGGATAGTGAGTGAGTTCTCGTGAGATCTGATGGTTTTATAACGGGCTTTTCCCCTCTTGGCTCTGCACTCTCACTCTCTCCTGCTGGCCAGTGAAGAAGCTGTCTGCTTCTCTATCCCCTTCCACCATGATTGTAAGTTTCCTGAGGCATCCCCAGCCATGCAGAACTGTGAGTCGATTAAGCTTCTTTCCTTTGTGAATTACCCAGTCTCAGGTCTTTCTCTATAGCAGCATGAAAATGAACTATTACACCCATACAGCCAGCTCTGTGTGAATAACTCTTTATGCCATTCTCCTGTCTTGATAAATTGGCTCTGTCTAGTCAGTGGGCAAGGTGGACCTGATGGGCAGTTAAATTAGTATTGAAGAAATAAAAAATGTATAAACTTAGCGTAGCTTAATTGTACAGTGTTTGTAAAGTCTACACTAGTGTACAGGAATGTCCTAGGCCTTCACATTCACTCACCACTTATTCACTGACTCACCCAAGGCAACTTCCAGTCCTGCAAGCTCCATTCATAGTAAGTGTCCTATACAGGGGTACCACTTTTTATCTTTTATGTTGAATTTTTGCTGTACCTTTTCTATGTTTAGATATGTTTAGATACACAAATACTTACCTTTCTGTTACAGCCACCTACGGCATTCAGTATGGTAACCTGCTATACAGGTTTGTAATCCAGGAGCGCTAGGCTAGACCCTATACACTAGGTGTGTGGTAGGCTACACCATCTAGGTTTGTTATATACATATATGATGTATATTCATATATATGATTACATATGTTATATATGTGATATAATTATGTATTAGATATATATGTATTATATATGTATTATATATGTATATATGTATTATATATGTATATATGTATTATATATAATAATATAATTAGTATATTAATTATATACAATTAATTATTTATATATAATTATATATAATATGTATAGATATATATTAATTAATTATATATAATTAAAAATATAATATTTTTTACATATAATTAATTTTACATATAATTAATTAATTACATATTAATTATATATTAATTATATATAATTATATATTAATTATATAATTACTAATTATATCGCATATGATTTATTATATATTATATATGCTTTATAGTTTACTAACAATACATATTTTATATTAATATGTATAATATATTAATAATACAATATTATGTTAATATATAAAGTATATATAATATACATTATATTAATAATATAATAGACTACATTAAATATTATAATACAAAGTTATAATATTTAATATAGTCTATTAAATATTATATGTTAGTATAATATTATATGTAAGTATAAGTATAATGTAAGTACATTATAATATTGAATATAATATATAATACATTATACTAAAAGATATAATGTATCATTAATAAATTATAAATTTTACATTATAATATATAATTCATAATAAATCATATATTGTATTAAATAATATAATATATCATTTAATATAATATATAATGTATATTATAGTAAACATTGCATTTATTATATGATGTAATATTATATTATATTACATGTAATATATAATGATATATAATTTATACATTATTTATATATGTCATTAATATGCATATAAATGTATAATATATTAAATATTATAATAAAATTTTATATAATATATACTATATTATGTGGTACATATTATATATTATGTATGAATATAATAAAATATGTGACTATATTTTATATTATATATAAATGTATTATAATATATATGAAGATATATATAAAAACCTAATATTTTATAATAATGTATAATATATAATATGTTATATTATATATTCATATACATGTATATTTATATACATAAAATTTCCAAAAGGACTAAAACAATGTGATCTCAATTTTTTTCTCCCCTTCCCATGTTAAATAAATCAGAGAGATTAATAACTTGCTAGCTACATACCAGGTGCCAAGAAGGGGCACATTAATATAATGATATAAGACTTGGGGGAAAATTTAAGTACAGGTTTTCCTTTAACCTTGGTCTTATCCTTACTTAGTTATCACACAACACCACTTCAAGGAAACCCTACAGCTCGATAAACTTGTGTGTGAATTAGAAAAAGGCATCCGGTGTTCTGGGCAGACATAACTCTAGTCTGGGAAACAAAGATTAGTAAACACAGTAAAGCTAGATTTCATCCTGCACTGACTCCCTTGGCCAGAAACTCCTTTGAAAATAACAACCTCCTAAAAGGATGTGTGGCCCTCCCCTCATATCACTTGCATGTTCTGAGGTTAATAAAAATTCACCTGTATGCTAAAACTGTTAACAGAAAAACTAGACTTTGTAAAATATTTTAAAGGAGTTTATTCTGAACCAAATGAGTGACCATCATCCAGGAACCCAGTTTCTGGAACTCCTGAGAAAGTGCACCCAAGGTGGTCAGATTATAGTTTGGCTTTACATATTTTAGGGAGTCAAGAGTTAAAAATAAAGACAGCTATCAGTACGTGGAAAAATAAAGACAGCTATCAGTACGTGGAAGGTATACATTGGTTTTGCTCACAGAGTTGGAATATCTTGAAGCAGGGCCTTGCAGGTTATGGATGGGTTCAGAGATTCTTATTTTATTTGTTTTAATGACAGGGAGTCTTGCTCTGTGGCCCAGGCTGGAGTGCAGTGGTGCGATCATAGCTCACTGCAGCCTGGAACTCCTTGGCTCAAGCGATTCTCCCTCCTCAGCCTCCCAAAGTACTGGGATTACAGGCATGAGCTATCCTGCCTGGCCAAGAGATTATTTAAGTAGCAATTGGTTCAAGGAGTAAAGCTTTGTCTAAAAATTTGGAGTCAGCAGAAAGGAATGTTTAAGATAAGGAAGTCTGTTAACCAGTATACATCGGGTCAGAGTGACCTGCAGGGATGCAAGACTTAATGCTTGCCTGGCACAGCCTTAGGTCCTGTTTATAATTTGCTATCTTATTGTCACAAAGAGTCTGCTTTGTCAGTCTTATTGTGTCTATTTTTTATTTTTATTTTTTCAAATTTGAGACAGTCTTGCTCTGTTACCAGGCTGGAGTGCAGTGGCATGATCTCGGCTCACTGCAACTTCCGACTCCATTGTTCAAGCAATTCTCCTGTCTCAGCCTCCCGGGGAGCTGGGATTACAGGCATGCACCACCGTGCCCTGCTAATTTTTGTATTTTTTTTTTTAGTAGCGATGGGGTTTCACCATGTGGGCCAGGATGGTCTCGATCTCCTGACCTCGTGATCAGCCCACCTCAGCCTCCCAAAGTGCTGGGATTACAGGCGTGAGCCACCGTGCCCAGCCTTGTTTCTATTTTATTTTAGCATGAACCCCGGTCAGTTGTTGTGCCTAAACTCCAAATGGGAGGGGTATAATGAGTTGTGTCCCACCTGCATTCCTGTCATGGCCAGGTATTTAGTTTTTCAGGTTTCTCTGGGGACCCCGGAGACCAGAGAAGATCTGTTGAGTTGTTTGGAGAGCTTAGGATTTTAATTTTGGTTTACAAGACCAAGCAAAGTCACAGGATCCTAGAAGTAAGCAGAGAGTTCCTGGTTCAAATGAATGGAGATCAAGGGTCAAGGAAGAGTGTCAGGGTCTGTCCCCATAATGGCACCCATGGTGAAGGTGCATCAGTGAGGATGTAGCACAGAGAAAGACAGTGAACAGAACCTGTTAGAGACATTAATTCAGAAGTCTAGCATAGCACACAGCTCCCAGGTAGACAAAGCGCAACGACAAAGACCAGGATAATCCAACATGGCACCCAATGAACCATCTCTCCTTTATATCCAAGAGCCCAAAGTCTCTCCTTCACATCTTGGAGAGAGAAATAAGAGACAGAAAACAGAGAGTCTTGAGATTTCATTCCAAGAAATGTTGCCCAACACTGCAAACAAACAAAAACTATTCACAGCGTTGAATGAGACTGAGTTTAAACCCACGTCAAAGAGAGAGTTGATTTGTTTTTCTCTACTAGCCAGCAGGTTAGGACATAAGAGGAAAAGCAAATTAATTTAGAGAGTTGATTTGTTTTTCTCTACTAGCCAGCAGGTTAGGACATAAGAGGAAAAGCAAATTGGTTTTGAAAAGGCAACATATGAGCACGAAAACAGGGATGCCAGTGCTCACTTTGGGCCATGGTTTTAGGCTTGAGGGTGGGCTTTTGTTGGGGAACTATCCTTTTCTATCTAGAATTTCTCTGCCTCCCGCCTCTATCATTGTATCAATATCATGACTGAAAGAAGTGGATATGAATTATACCAAAACAAAGACAGAACGCCAACCATCTTTATGTTTAGGGACAATAGCTTCTCATTATGACTGTTGCTTTTCCTTCCACTTTCTATGCCCACTGTGCCTATAATTCTGTGACTGTGTGTAAGTATGTCTGCTTATTCACAACGTGGCATGATAAAAATTAGAGAAAAATGCATAGACTATTAATGTGTGCTTTGATACTATGATAATCCCATGCATCTACCCGTCCAATCAAGATGTGGAATATTTTCATCACAGGAAAACTTTCTTCTATGCTCCTTCCAGCATTGGAAAGCAGGATTCTATTTTGTATTAACATGGATGGTTTGTTGCTTGTTGTTGAACTTCATATAATGTAATCTCAACACATAAATATACATGCTATTGTGTCTGGTTGTTTTGTTTTGTTTGTTTTATAGAGACAAGGTGTTACTCTGTTGTCCAGGCTGGAGTGCAGTGGCACAATCATAGCTCATGGCAGCTTGGAAATTCTGGGCTCAAGCAATCCTCTCCCTGCAGCCTCTTGAGGAGCTGGGACTACGGGTGTACAGCACCATACCTGACTGGTGTCTTTCACCCAATATAACATCTATGAGACCCATGTTGTTTGTCCATCAGTACTCGATTTTTCTTTTATTGGTGAATAATATCCCATTAGGCCAGGCATGGTGGCTCATGCCTGTAATTCCAGCACTTTGGGAGGCCGAGGCAGGCAGATCACCTGAGGTCAGGAGTTCGAGACCAGCCCAGGCAATATGGCAAAACCCCATCTCTATTAAAAGTACAAAAATTAGCCAGACATGGTGGTACGTGCCTGTAATCCCAGGTACTCGAGAGGCTGAGGCAGGAGAATTGCTTGAAACCAGGAGGCGGAGGTTGCAGTGAGCCGAGATCACGCCACTGCACTCCAGCCTGGGTGACAGAACAAGACTCCATCAAAAAAAAAAAAAAAAGAAAAGAAAACAAAAAACCAAAAACCTCATTGTATAAAATATACTAAAATTTGCCTATGAATTCTCCTGTTTAGTTTTTTTTTTCAAATATTATTTCCTGCACCCACTAAATTGATTATATAATATTTCAACTTTATTCTGGTTGGAATTATGGAGATGAATATTGAGTTTCAAATGTTAAATCCACCTTAGGTTTCTGGACAAAACACATTTGGTCATGATATAACTTTCTCATATATTGCTGAAATTGATTTGTGAATTTGGTATCTATTTCAAGGAAATTTTCCATGGTAACCACTTTATCCATTTGGTTATTGAAAGGAAAGCATCATTTCAATTATCTCCTGACCATAAAGCACAGGTGAAACATAATTTTTTTAAATGGACTTACAAAAGAAAAACATATTAACCACTTAAGTACACAGAATAGAATAATGTTATTAAACCTATTCTTCCTCACTGTAAAAGTTAATCTAATTGTCTTTTAAGTTAGATTAGATTTCCCAGGTGAAGCTTCTTTATTATTTATTTATTTATTTATTTATTTACTAATTCAGTACTTTTTAGTATATTCACAATCCACAGTTGAAACTTCTTAATATGTGGGGAATAACCAAACAGTAGAGTCTCATCCTGAATCTTGGATCCAATAAGGCTTTGTAGAATTTTTCCTTCTTTCTCTCTCTGCCTTCAACTCCACCCTCTGAGCCTCATTTCTCTGTCACATATCCATTATGTATTGGATGCCAATATGCCATTGGAGATTAACCTTTTCCCCTTATTTACATGTGTAATCTCATTATGCTTTGTAAGGCTATCCAATAGCCTAAGCATCCAGAAGTGAGCAAACTAAGTATAAACTTTAGCTTCCATCTGAAAAAATATGTCTGCCTATGTATTACTTGGTACTTTTCCATTTCAAATCTGACCCGGCCTCTTCAGCAACTACCCTGTGTTTTTGGAAATATCTTTAAAAAAAAAAAATTTCTCTGAAGCCTTGACAGGCAGGCAAGTGACCAATTTATGCATGGGAGGAAAACATATCTTGGCATAGGATCTCTCAGTTCTTGTCTTCCCTATATGTATGCAGTGTATTACACAGAGCTCTTCACCACTCATAAGATGTCTCTGAAGGGAAGACATTAAGAACTGGCAGGTCCTGTTGACCACGGTGTGCAACTTTGCTATATTTTGGCAATAAACTCCACAGCTCTTGGTCTGCCTTTCTCTCTCTCTCTCTCCTTTTCTTTCTTTCTCTCTCTCTCTCTCTCTCTCTCTCTCTCACACACACACACACAAAGAATTATCTCTAAAGGCACCAAAGTTGTTAAGAAATGTAGTGATTTTGCTGAGCAGATCTGCAAGGAACACTTCCAGGAATAAATAATTAATCTCTTATCTAACCGTCTTATATATAGTTCACCCTTGAACAACACAAGTTTGAAATGTGCAGATTCACTTACATGTGGATTTTCTTCCACCTCTGCCACCCCTGAGACAGCAACGCCAACCCCTCCTCCTCCTCTTCCTCATCCGCCCCCTTAATGTGAAGATGACAGGGATGAAGACCTTTATGATGATCCACTTCCACTTAGTGAATAGTAAATATATTTTGTCTTCTTTAGGGTTTTCTTAAGGGCATTTCTTTTCTCTAGCTTACTTTCTTGTAAAAATACAGTATATAACACATAAAACATACAAAATATGTGTTAATTGACTGTGTTATCAGTAGTCAACAGTAGACTATTAGTAGTTCAGTTTAGGGGGACTCAAAAGTTATATGCAGATTTTTACAGTGAGGGGATCAATGCCCCTAATCTCCACATTGTTCAACGGTTGACTATACTGTGGACATTGGATGAAACACAGGTCTGAAGTCAAAAGAGAAGGTGACATAGAAGTTGGATGAGATTTCCTGTTTTCTTATCTTCCTCTTCCGCACTGGAAGCCATGGTCATTTTGTTGAAGTTAAATGTTCTAAAGAGTGGATTTTGGAACCTTAGAATGGTAAAACAAATGTCAGGGTGGAGGTAATTTTGGCTACCTGAACTCTAGCAGTATTATTCAAAATATTATAACTGCTTAAACTCTGTGGCCTTTAAAATTATCACCTGTGACGGAGGGCTGGGAAGCTTATATTTAAAACCTGAGTTTATACTGTTCAAACTCTAATACAGAGGCATTTAAAATAACTACAATCATAGTAAGAGTCATTCTGGCTCAATTGTATTTACCATCTCCAAGTTTTTAAATAGTAATGATGAATAGTAATATAAGAATCGATTAATTGAAATCTGACACACTTAAACAGATGTCCTATTTCTTTTTTATCTGTCTGGATAGCTATCACCGATCCTCTTTTTATAGATATATTTTCCCTTTGATAGGAAATAATTAAATTATGCAAAAATATCTTAATTGGTTCCAAAGGAATAAGCAACATGTGCATCTAATGAAAAAAAAAGTAAATTTCTTACTGTGTATAGTATACTTTATTACAGAGAAAGAGGAGGAAGAGGAGGAGGAAGATGAAGGAGGAAGGAGAAGGAGGAGGAGGAACAAGAGGAGGAGAAGGAGGAAGGAGGAGAAGAAGTGCTTAAAGTTTTAGCGTTACATCAGGGAAAACAGTAAGAGGTAAAATGGATTCTGCCAGCTTTGAAGTTTAATAGGATATTTTATAATAAAGGATAAGAGAGGCAGCTTTGTTTGCATCAAATGACTGGAGTACTAGCTTTCAGGAGTTAAAGTTCATCTGTGTAATTAAATCAACAGCAATCAGAACAGCCTCTTTGGGGACAGGTCATGCATCATTCCAAAAGGCGGAACTCACAAGCATGTAGCAAAAACAGTAATGAATCGCCATAACATGGGGCATTCCTCCCCTACTTTACACTCCAACAGCATAGCTAGAAATTTAGATAGGAAAGTTCCAGCTAACGTTTATATGAGGAGCTGTAGGACATATTGGAACATTATTCAACATATTCAACATCGGGACGTATTCAATATAATGGGACATTATTCAACAATGATAATATTTCCTCTTCTCTTTCTTGCTTTGGAATTGATAGTTTTATGTTCTTTTGCTTTTGTTTTTCGGTTTTTGGTGGGTTTTTTTTTTTTAAACAAATCTAACGATTCTCTTATTGGTCTCTGGAAGAGAATGCTTCTCAGAGACTATGGTGGTAATAAAGTCAGTCAAAATAGGAAGATATATGTTTAAAATTTAAAAACATATCAAATTGATGTTACATCATTAAGCCTTATGTAATAACTATTAAAAAATAAACCATGCAAAAAGTTATTTTTTTGTTTACCATAGAAATCCTATATTCTGAATGTAAAATAGTGTTATAATTTAAATCAAGTTATTAATTATATCTATATTAGAAATTATTTTCTGGTTATTTCTTTTAGCCCATAAGAAGAGAAGGAAGAAAACAATATGATTTTCTTAATGAGAGAAAGTTCCAGTGGAAATTATTCAAAATGCTAAGGCTGTTCACACGGATCAAAATCAATCGAAGAAAGAAAGATCAACATCAGCAGATTAGTATTGTATATACAAGTGTAAATATTTTTTTAGAAGAAAAACATTTTTAGGACAAGAATTATGCACCTAATTATTGAATTAAGTAGAGTGGTCCTGTAGATGATTTAGGAAAGCTGAAAATTTTAAATATACAAGTAAGGAAATAAACGAAAACAGAATGAAATCAAACAATCTGCAGTTGCATTTTTTAAACACAAAATGCAAGCCTAAATAAGTGGTTTTCACCACTAGGTACACTTTAGTCACACTTACTTTCTTTTTATCAGTTTTGTACCAAAGACGAGGAATAAGCTAATTAAGTGGCTTTGAGGACATTAATAAAAATAATCCTCAGAACAAACTATTTTTAAGAGCTGCTAATCTAAATTACTTAGTTACATGGGAATACAAAGTTATCTTAGTTTCTCGGTGGTCTTATATTCAGTCGTGTGTAGCCTAGCTGAAGATGAACTTGGAATGTGAGTACTCATCTATGAGGGAAGCAAGGCACTCTGAATGGTTTCCAAGTTCAGTCTTCACGCTTTTTAATAGAACTTGTACTTTACAAAACCAAAGGAAGGTTGAGCTTCTATCTCCAGTCACTTTACTTTTCACTGAGTGACCACTATCCAACTGTTAATTTCCTGGCAATGCTGTGATAAAACATTCCATCGTATATTCACTGCTCACATCGGGGAAAAATATATTTTTAGAGATATTATTGACACCTTCTGCAAATTTCCAGGGGATTTTACTGTTGGCGGCATACTTTTATGGATTTACCAACACAGTTTTTATATAGTTGGAATAGCTGAATCTTACAAAGTAGAGAATAAATTATTCCTATACCAGCAATAACAATATGTAATTTTCAAAAGATACAATTTATATTAACATTATCAGAAGATATAATTTATATTAACACCAAATATATTGCTAACTGTATATATTAGTATGAAGCTATATAAGTATATATTAAAACATAGTATTTATAATGTATGTGTATATGTGCTTGGGTATAGATATTTGAGCGTGTGTGTGCATATGAAAGCATGCATGTATATGTGTGTGCCTATAAAATACAGCTAACAACTGAGAAAGAACAATTTGAGGGCTGAGCATGGTGGTTCATGCCTACAATCCCAGCACTTTGGGAAGCTGAGGTGGGAGGGTCGCTTGAGGTCAGGAGTTTGAGACAAACCTACGCAACATAGCAAGACTCTATGTCTACAAAAAAGTTTTTTAAAGAAATTAGGTGCACATGGTTGTGCATGCCTCTCGTCCCAGCTTCTTGGGCAGTTGAGACAGGAAGATTGCTTGAGCCCAGGGGTTGGAGGCTGCAGTGAACTATGGTTGCACCACTGCAATCCAGCCTGGGTGGCAGAGTGAGATCCCATATCAAAAATAAATAAATAAATTAATTAATTAAGGAGAAAACTGAGATTCTATATTGTGTGACATTGGAAAAATTAAATATGGCAAAAGTATGAAGTAGTCATGTTTAAGAAAATCCTCCATCTTTAACATAATTGTAAATCCCACGTACGTGATATCAGATCCCCTACAGATTTCCTTGTGGAACTTACAGAACATTTTCTCTCACATAATAAAGACCAGTGCCTTCTAAGGCACGGTGTAGATTCTGTTGCATTATTTGAAATGCTAAAATCTACATGTCACTGGATTTACAACTTGAGGCCAAACATGATCCAATTTCTATTAAGCAGACACATCCTTGTAAGATTTGAAAACCTCTGGGAAAACAATTGCATTTGGAATTCTTGCTTCTGCTGGCTGGCCTGGTTAGGAGTGAGTTCAGTTTTTCTGCAACAATTATAGTGCATATTTTTACAATTGCCTTACAATAGTTTGTAGCTGTTGAGTGGTAGAACAGGGAGTGGAGTGTGGCATACATTTGAATCTGCCTATGGGTTTGAGTGTTTGTGTCCCCCTAGATTTGTATGTTGGAACCTAATCTTCAAGGTATTAGGAGGTGGGAAATGTGGGGGGTAATGACGCCATGAGGGTGAAGCCCTTGTGAATGGGATTAGTGCCTTACTAAAAAACACCCCCTAGAGCTCCCTTGCCCCTTCCACCATGGGAGGATACAGTGGGAAAGCACCATCTATGAACTAGGAAGTGGGTCCTCACCAGACACTGAATTTGCCACGCCTTAATCTTCAACTTCTGGCTGTCAGAACTGTGAGCAATAAATGTCTATTGTTTATAAACCATTCAGTTTATGATGTTTTTGTTACAGCAGCCTGAAGGGACTGAGACATATGGGGGTCCATCTATGTCAACTAGAGGACATACCTCTCAGAATTCCAGCTTTTTAAAATCATAACAAACGAAAAAAGATCCATAAATTTTAGTGATTCTAGAAACTTTTCTGGGAATCTTACCTAGAAAGTCAGCATGAAGCCTGCTCCTTCATTTGTCCCACTAAATTTATACACCATTACAATCACTTTAGGATTAGAGTGGGTCTATTGTCTTTAGCTGAAACAGGAACAGAAAACAGTCTTCTGAAGATGAATGCAAAGATCAGAACTTGTCCAAAAGTGTGCCAAGGGTTCCAGAAGTTGTAGTAATGAAGACAGTAAGGTGAATACAGAGGGATTAAATATTGACGGCTCAAATGGGAGTGATTAGAACTAGGAAACATAAAAGCATTTGTATGAGAGAAATGCAATTACCAAACAGTGGGGCAAAGAGAGATTATTTATCAAGTAGTGCTGGGATACTAGGAAAAAGCCCAATTTCACATTTCAAAAATTCACTTCTAGAGAGATCTTAAAAACAGTTCTTGTTCCTTCCCATTTATTTGTTGGTATAGTCTCACAATGATATGGCCAGTTATACTTACGGGAAAAAATAATATTGGGCCATTGTAAATTGACATGAAGTAACTATTTTCATCTCTTCTGCATGGACTATATATATATTATATATAAAACATAGATTTATATATAAACATGTATTACATATATTTTATATATATATATATATATATATATATATATATATATATATATTTTTTTTTTTTAAGAGACAGGGTCTGGCTCTGTTGCCCAGACTGGAGTGCAGTAGCAAAGTCGTGGCTCACTGCCGCCTCTACCTCCTGGGCTCAAGTGAGCCTCCTGCCTCAGCCTCCTCAGTAGCCGGGACTACAGGCATGAGCCAACATGCCCAGCCAAATATTTCTTAAAGAATAAAAATAAATATAAATAAGTAAATAAAATGATTAAGTTTTTATATTAAAACTTTAAATGCTATTCATTAACAGCTGATATTTGCAACAAAGATTTAGGCTTCTGTATGTCCCAGTTTGTTCAGAAATAATAGTGTATCCTTTCACTTTCAAATATGTTTCTTTTGGGTTATAAATAGTTTGACTAACCTAGACATAAACATCAAAGGGTAAATATCTGAAATACATTAAACACTTCAGAACTCAAAAAACCATAAAATAGTATTTGAGTTTCAATGCTACATTTCAAAGACAATAAAATATTTATGGCCAACAAACAAAATACAATCAACCTCATTTGTAACTTGAAAAATAAAAACTAAACTGTAAAACCTTAACATTTTACACCTGTGAGATTGCAAATATTTAGAAATCTGACAATAGGTATGAAATCTCTCTTGAAGACAACAGAAACTCACATACTGCGAGTCAGTGTGTGTTTTGTTGTGATATCTTTGTGGGACAATTTGGTATTCAACATCTGAAAAGTAAAATATATCCTAAACCCATTCCTTTGCCTTCTGGCTATGTTTCCTAAAGAGACATGTAGAATTATGTTCTTATCAAAGTTGTTGATGATAGCCTTAAAATGGGTAGAACTCACCTTGTAACCACCTGAGACGTTCTTCCTGCCCACTGCAGAAAGAAAGGCCATGACTTTGTAGTAGAGAAAGAGTTGAGTAGACACAAGCCTGGCCATGCCACGCGGGAGATGGAGTCCTATGCAAATCATCTCATTCAAAGCTCCCAGATTAGGGTTTTTGCAAGGGCAGTTTGGGTGAATGGGTGGGGGTGGCCATGTAACAGGAGCCTGCTGCTGCTTGGTTGGGGTGGAGATGAAATCATAGGGGGTTGAGGCTGTCCTCCGTTGGGCCAAATTACTTCTGGGTGGGACCACAGAAGTGGGGTTGTTGGTCCATGTGGAGCCATGGGTGTCTGAAATGCAAAAATCCTGGAAAGATATCTCAAAAGGCCAATCTGCAATAGTGTTTTATTTGCAGGAGTAATTGGGGAAGTTGTGTATCTTATAACCTCTGGAATAATGGCTGACAATCTTTTATGTCTGCAGGACTCAAGCTCCTCTCCTCTCCCCGGGCTGATGGCCTCCCGTCGGCTTTACAAAAGTGGGTTGGGGCAAGGCTTATTATCATTTAAACTGTAGCCCGAGTGTCTTCCAAAGTTAATTTGGCCCAATAGCCCAGGAATAATTAAGGGAAAGGCAAGATGGGGATCGGGTTGGCTTAGCTTCCTGTTATAATTTTCTCACTGATAATAACTTCAAAGGCAGGTTCAACACATCTGCTAATAGGTGGGACATTAACAGTAACTAAACTGTGTGTAAATGGGGTATCTATGGGGGAACCTAAGATATACCATCATCCTAAAAATAAGCTTGTGACATAGTGATGCAATAAAGAGAAATGAAGCATAACTACATCTATAAGTCTGCATGTGTCTCATAGACAAAGCTTATGGAGAAAATCAAGTTCCACAAGAGGGTATGCAATGTGACCCCAATCATGTGCAGATACGACCACTAAAAAATTATACAATGAATATATGTCTGTGGAGCAAAATTGTGTACAAATTGAGGGAATGATAGGTACATAATTCCATGGCATGATGTGTGTGTGCTGGAAGTAGTTTGCTATAGCTGCTCTAACAAACTGCCACAAACTTGATGTCTTATAACAACAAACGTTATTATCTTACAGTTCTGAAAGTTCAGAGTCCTCAATGAATGTTGTTGGGCTGAAACCAGGGTGTTGGAAGAGCTGGGTTCTCTCTGTAGGGGAGAATCTGTTCCCTTGCATATTCCAGCTTCTAAAAGTTGCTGCCATTCCTCTTTTCATGGTCCCTTCTAATGTCTTCGAAGGCAGCAACATTGGGCTGATTCTTCCTCTAACGCCTTCTTCCAATTTTAAGGATCATGTATAACCCACCTGGGTAACGCAGGATAATCTCTTTATTTTAAGTTTTGCCTATCGACTTCCATCTGCAACCATAATTCCCTTCATCATGGGATGTAACATATACTCAAGTTCCAGATAAAATGATGTGGGCATCTTTGGGGATCGTTTTTCTGCCTATGACAGTGTATTAGTCTGTTCTCAAGCTGCTAATAAAGACATACCTGAGGCTGGGTAATTTATAAAGGAAAGAGGTTTAATGGACTTACAGTTCAGCATGGCTGGGGAGGCCTCACAATCATGGAGGAAGGCAAAGGAGAAGCAAAGGCATGTCTTACATGGCGCAGGCAGAAAAAGTGTGTGCAGGAGAACTCCCCTTTATAGAACCATCAGATCTCATGAGTCTTATTCATGTCACGAGAACAGCACAGGAAAGACCCACCCCCATGATCAATTACCTCCCACCTGGTCCCTCCCACAACATGTGGGAATTGTGGGAGCTACAATTCAAGATGAGATTTGATTGGAGACACAGCCAAACCACATCAGACAGGGACTGGAATGAGAGGTACTCTTGATCATAGGCTTTGTCATAACAAGTTATATTTCCTTGATCTTACAAATATTTGATAAAGCATTTTTAAAAATAAAGAAGATAGTATATTTTTTGTTAATTTCTATTTATGGCAAGGTAGAGAGATTACTGTTTATAGTAGTAATATGAAGTTTATTTCCAATAAAATATATAAGAAATAATTCTAATCTCAATGAGATTATTGTTCACTTGGATGTAGTATAGGGGTGTGTGTGTGTGTGTGTGTGTGTGTGTGTGGTGTTTACTCTGGAAGCTTAAGGGTTTTCTTCTTTATTCCTGATTTAATGAAGTTTCACAAAATTATGCCCAACTGGTTTGATTTTCTTTTTTCTTTGAATTTTTTTTTTAACTTGCACAGTTCCAATTGAGCACTCTCGGCAGAACACCTGTCTTTCCCCAGTTATGAGAAATGGTAAATTATTATTTCCTTTGATACAGCATATCATTTTTCCTTTATAATTTTCCCTAAAAAATGGTGTTCAAAAATCTGGATATAAATACCATGTCTACTAAAATGTATTATATATTTTTTCACATAATATATATTATATATAAAGTATATATTTTATCTAAAGTATATACATATATAATTTATATCAAATATATATAATATCTAGTATATGTAAGGTATATATAATGTATAAAGTATATGAAGCTTCTAAAATGTGTATACACACACACATACACACACAATGTGTATGTTTATATGTTTTGGGACAATTCCTCAGCTCAATTTGTGAGGTTATTAAATTTTTCTATTACTCAGTACAACCTATTCTATAGTATCCTTCTTGAGATTTTATTTCCACATGGTTAAAACACACACACACAGACACACAAAATCAACAACAGAAGGAAATGAATTCTCCCCTAGAGCCTCATGAAGTTCTGTGGACATTGTGAAGTTAGCCCAGTGAGGCCTATTGCTGGCTCCTGTATCTGTAAAGAAATACATATGTGTTGTTTTAAACCATCAGGCTCATGGCAACTTCTTACAGCAGCAATAAAACAACCTGACACAATTACCAGTGCTCACCTGTATAAAAAATAGTATTGTATAGCACATTAAGGGAAAATGATAGGGATATTGATATAAATTTGCCAACAATAGTTACTTTTATAATAGAAAACATCAATAATAAAGTAAAAGCAAAAGATTAAGAACTAAGTTAAATGCTGGATTCCTGTATGTCCAAATTAAAATCTATTGGAAGCTTCCCATGACAAACTGGATTTCATGTACACAGCTTTTGTTACATCCGGTTTAACACTCTAAGTGGATATGCACCATAATGTATCAAGATTTTAAAAACTGTAATGGCTTCAAATTATAATCACGATCAATGGAGTTTTTTGGTATCACATATGCATTTAAAAAAAATCAGTGTGTATTTATGCAAGTATTTGAAGACTGTGCATTTGGTTGTTATCCCTGAAGTCTCTCCCTCCTGGTGCCTTTGTTTTGTGTGCATTTCACGATTTTTTGGCATGATAGCCTATGATTTGTCTTGCAATTGTTTCTGTGGGATTGTATCAAAGCCTATGGGAGCATATGAGTTTGCATCTGACAGGGGCTGGGGACACTAAGTGTGAGGTCACTTTATATTAATTTGGCCAGGCGTGGTGGCTCATGCCTGTAATCCCAGCACTCTGGGAGGCTGAGACAGGTGGATCACCTGGGGTCAGGGATTCGAGACCAGCCTGGCCGACAGGGTGAAACCCCATTTCTACTAAAAATACCAAACTTAGCTGGGCATGGTGGCACATGCCTGTAGTCCCAGCTACTCGGGTGGCTGAGGCAGGAGAATCGCTTGAACCCAGGAGGTGGAGGTTGCAGTGAGCTGAGATCATGCCACTACAGTCCAGCCTGGGCGACAGAGTGAGGCCCTGTCTCAAAAAATAATAATAAATAAAAATTAATTTATATATAAAAATTCTAGGGCCACAGAGGAATTGTCTAATCAGGCTAAAAATGTACTGCCTGGTGGTTATGAGCTTTCAAGGGTAGATTATTTATCCCTTCTACTGAGAGCCAAGATTGCAGATAGGCAATTTTCTTTGCTATCTTTGTGAGAGGGCACATTTCTGATTCACCCTTCCCTGAGGTTGAAATGCTTTAGAGGTCCAGATTTGTGGGAGTTTTGTATTAGATGCGCTACATTGACTAAGTGTGGGACTTTATGTTCTTTCCCTTGCACTTCATAAGGCTGTGAAAATAGAAGCTCAATTTCCCCAAATTGGAGCATTGTGCATTAGTTGAGTGCCAGTTAGTTCTTGTGTCTCGGATTTAAAAGATTTAGCCTGCTAATTCTTTTTATTATTATTATTTTTTGCAGTCCATGAATTGAAGATTTGTTGTTCATTCCACAATTCGTGTTTGCCTTCATCAGGTTGGCATATATGAGAATGCTAACAAGGAGAGTTCCTAAAGAAAACAAAATGTATTTTAAAACATTATTGATGGAAACAAATTCCCTTTTTTCTCACACTGTCTAGATGTAAGCATTTAAAAAACATGTATAACTGATGTGTGTATGTGTGTAATTGGTGTGTTATTAAAATTAATTTTGGGTCAGGCGTGGTGGCTCACACCTGTAATCCCAGCACTTTGGGAGGCCGAAGTGGGTGGATCACCTGACCAACATGGCAAAACCCCATCTCCACTAAAAACAAAAAAATTAGTCGAGCATGGTGGCACATGCCTGTAATCCCAGCTACTTGGGAGGCTGAGGCAGGAGAATCTCTTGAACCTGGGAGGCGGAGGATGCAGTGAGCCGAGATTTCGCCATTGCACTTCAGCCTGGGTGACAGAGTGAGACTCTTGTCTCAAAATAATAATAATCAAAAGAAGTAGATCAGTAAACATCAGGTTACTTCAGGGCATTTTTCTTGTAAGGTTTAAAGCAGAGAGGACTTATGCTGACTCAGGTTATCTGGGCCCTTTCTGATTAGTTGCTGTGACTTCCCTATTCTTAAGCAAAACTAATTGGTTTGGGATTTTCCGGCTTTCCTGAAATTTCACTTTTGTTATTTGGCACTTAGCATGAGTGACTCCATTTTAATCTGGTCTGTTGGGACCTGGTATAGGAGGTCAGCCCAAAACAACCTCTTCCATACACTTTATATAATGATTCTGTTAGATTTGCTTGTGTGAGTTCTGGGGTTTTTTGTTGTTTGTTTGTTTTTCGAGATGGAGTCTCACTTTGTTGCCCTGGCTGGAGTGTAGTGGCGCTATCTTGGCTCCTTGCAACCTATGCCTCCTGGGTTCAAGTGATTCTCATGCTTCAGCCTCCCAAGTAGCTGGGATTACAAGCACGCACTACCACACCCAGCTAATTTTTGTATTTGTAGTAGAGATAGGGTTTCACCATGTTGGCCAGCCTGACCTCAAACTCCTGACTTCAAGAGATTCACACACCTCGGCCTCCCAAATGTTGGGATTACAGGTATGAGCCACTGTGCCTAGCAAGTCTGTGTGAGTTCTGTTTTTCTGAGTGGATCATGACTAATATACTCTCTATTTTTATTAAATTAAAAGCTAACTTAAATTTAAGTTTTATTTTACTTTGGATAACTTTGCATAGTTGATTGATTACTAGTAGAAATCCCTTTATGCCCTGGAATTAATAGGGCATATGAATTCCAAGAGCCTTTCATTCCTCACCAGTGACAGTTACTTGTCTAGAAGAATGATGTGTCAGTTCAGCAATTTTCCCAGAGACAAGACACTTTTGTGTAAATAATGGGCAACATTAGCATTCTAACCTATAATATTTGTATGTCTAGAAATCTTTGTTTCCAGATTTAAGTCTTCATGTAAACCCAATAAAAGTTACACTAGCATAAATTGTTCATTCAGTTTTTCTTAACAAATGTGTTATTGATATTTTAAGAATTATAAATTTTAAGTGAGTGTTTTAATATTAGGATTATGGTACCACCAAATATTGAACCAAAAAAAATCTTTATGATTGTTGAGCTAATTCATTATTTAAAAGTATATATATAACTCATGTTATGTCTTAAGACTCAAAGTTGGATTAGAGAACTGAATTTCCCAACAAATACAAGTTAATTTCCTGAAGAAGTTATCCCAATAGACAAAGCATAATAGAACTGTAAAATATCACCTTTTATTCACATTAACATGTCTACTTGTCTGTCAGTGAAAAGAATAATGAAATTCTTTCTCTTTCAAGTCTCATGGATATTCAAAGGATATTGTCAACTCTCCTTTTCTATTTCGTACCCCCTACCACTGTGTAGTTATTGGCAATGTTGATTTTCTGTCATGGAAATTATCTCATTGGCTCATGCATATATCTTTTCTCATATCTTAACATGAGTAAGTGAGTGAAGCCCTAGACCACAAAAATAATTAAATTTAAAGAAAAAAATTCATCATATAAATTAAATCAAAACTATTCTAAAGCACTTATTTTAAGCATTATTGGCAGAGACTTATACTTTAAATGTTACCTAATCCATTTCAGTTCCAGAGTTGCACATTGAAATTTAACACTATAGAGGAAAACAAATCACAACATAAATGTCTGTGATGGTTTTTAATTTACAAGAGTCTGTCACATGCCTTATGTTTTAAACATGAATGGCATTCCAGTCTTTCACAGTAGATTTGTTTATTTCTTTTATGCCTCTCATGAGCTTGCAGCATATTGGAGAGTAGGTCAAATCTTAGTTGCTTTTATGGAGCAAGAAAACTGAACATTCTACCCTTGTTTCATCTAAAGTTTCAGGAAGATCTGGGCAAGCCTTGAAGTCTGTTGTATACAGTACATGTGGATAAGTAAGAAATTTTCTGGAATTATGCATTTTGTTGGAAGAACATTGAGCTGGTTCAGAAAATCAACATCAGAAAAAAGTAAATTTTAATGCGTTTGGTGGGTTCTGCTGAAATTATTTTCTTACTCTAGCCTCTTCTCAAAAATGTAATGTAAAAACAAAAGTTATGTTATGAAAATCTCAGGAATATATAATGTGTATCAGGCAGAACCTCTCTGCCATGTTTACCAGAATTTCCCAGAGGTTGTTCCTTGGATTTAGTTAGCTTGTGTTTGTTGCCCAAAAGTGAGTTCCCCAGAACTCACACAAGCTAATCTAACAGAATCATTATATAAAATGTATGGAAGGGGGTTATTTTGGGCTGACCTCCTATACCAGGTCCCAACAGACCAGATTAAAATGGAGTCACTCATGCTAAGTGCCAAATAACAAAAGTGAAATTTCAGGGAAGCCGGAAAATCCCAAACCAATTAGTTTTGCTTAAGAATAGGGAAGTCACAGCAACTAATCAGAAAGGGCCCAGATAACCTGAGTCAGCATAAGTCCTCTCTGCTTTAAACCTTACAAGAAAAATGCCCTGAAGTAACCTGATGTTTACTGATCTACTTCTTTTGATTGTTCTGTTTATTTGTTTATTCACATGACCTTATAGCCCTAAGATACATGATACTACTTCCAGGTTTTGAAACACAGGCTTTTGTTAGACAACACAATTTTGGTTTTTATCTGACATTTTTGCATATTTCTTCTCGAGCACTATTGTGGATACTTTCTTTTACCCTCTCTGAAACTTTCATGTTCTCCATAGATGCCTGAGTATTCATTTTCTTATTTTTTTCTAGCCAATCTCAACAGGCAGTTGAATTTAATCCTTTCAAATAGTATCTAAAACCCAATTACTTGCCTGTCTAGAAATCTTACTAGCTACACACCAAACACTGATCTCTCTCCTTAAATCTATACCTTGAATATTTAATACATTTTTATCTTGTACAGGCAATGATCTGACAACTTGTCTCTTAATATGTTTCTGTTTCATGTTTATATTTATTTTTAGAAATGATATGCTCACAATGATTTTTGCCATTTTTTTCCTTTAAAGATGTCTTTCTGTTTTAATTATGTGTGATTTTTCTTTTGAGATGTGTCTCTGAACATCTTTTCCCTCCTCTTGTTCCTCTTCTCTTACAAAATCTTTGTTTGTTTGCTTGCTTGTTTTGAGACAAGGTCTTGCTCTGTTACTCAGGCTGAGTGCAGTGGTGTGATCATAGCTCACTGTAGCTTCAACCTCCCCAGGCTCAAGTGATCCTCCCACCTCAGCCTTCCAAGTAGCTGGGACCACAGGTGCACACCACCAAAAATGCATGGGGCTGATTTTTGTATTCTTTGTGGAGACAGGGTTTTACCACGTTGCTCAGGCTGTTCTCAAACTCCTGGACTCAAGGGTCCAGTCCACGTCGGCTTCCCAAAGTGCTAGAAGTGTAAGCATGAGCCACTGTGCCTGGCGCTCTTATAAAATCTTTAGGTTGGGCCCCTTCATTCTCTTTATGCTTCTCTTTATTTTTCACCTTTTCTGTTTTTCTCATAATTTCCTTTGCTTTGGTAAATAAACAGGTGAGTATCTTTGGCTTACTTAGTATAATCTCTTTATTTAAATTATGGGCTTTAAAATTGTGCTTCTTAATTTGTTGAAATGAAAAATAAAATGCATCCCCTACTCTTTCTATGAAGAGTGAAGAAACTGACTTTAATTCGACATTTGAAACTCTCATTTTAAAGAGTTTTAATATACTTTTGCCTATGTACATTTGCATGTTTAGTTTTATTTGGGTATGACAATGAACTATATTCCTTATGTTGACATGGTATATCATAATTTAGTTTTATTAAGCACCTAGTTGTATTATTTTATAATCTTAATGATTACTGAATGTGGTATTGGTGTATAATTAAGGTAAACCAATATAGGCAACATAGATAATCCAAATTAGGTTTTTAGGAAAAAGTAAACTGATAAATAAGAATATTAAGATAACATTATTTGTCATTGTGATGAGATTGAGGCAAGGCCAATAACGATTTATAAAACAGAATTTCCTCTTCTCCCATAGGCTTTTTCACCCAGAATCCTCATCTTTTGAGGTAAAATCCTATGGGAAGGTTTTTCTTGACTTATTTCAGTAGGAATAAATGTTCAGCCCCAGAAAATAATGGGAGAATTGCGTTCTTCCTACTTTGATTTTGTCCGTATCTTGCTCCTGTACAGATCTGGTTTAGAACCTGGGCTTTGGGCTCTGGGCCAATCCCCAATTACATTTCAGATGGAGTTATTTTTTTTCTTTTATGATTTTTTATTGTTATGGATTTCAGAAAGGACGGCAAGGTAAATATGAGTTTGCTCCCCTATCTTTCTCTACAAGCCTTAGACTTTTAAATACTTAGATGTTCCAGCCTTAAAGGGAAATTTACAGCCTTTTTGGAATGGAAGGTGAGTTATCTTCAGTTCCCGTTTCCTTAACTCAGGTAGGTATGAATAAGAAAGCACATTTCAAGTTAAATTCTAAAGCTCACTTGCTACCACACACATAATAGCATAAAATTAAAATGTTCCCTACCTCTTCTATTTTGAAATATCATGGTTTAATGAATTATTCTCTACTTCAAGTATTTTACTATCACATTTAGTACCTCTTCTGCTGGCCATCCTTGCTCCGAGCAGACATCATGTTTTGTTACTGGCCTACACAGAAACATTTTCCCATTTGTGATATCAGTGGTTTTACTGTGAAACATTACCGAATCAAACTTTACTGCTCTGTGATTAAAATGACCTTAAGAATAATCACAGCATTAAGTATCCAACTCAACTCAAATTGAAACTTGACCATCCTTGAAATTTCATGCCCGTGGCCTGCAACTGAAATTATTCTTCTGATCTTTTTAACAACTCATTCCCTGTTACCTTCAAGATTATGAGGATAGAGTTTAGATGAATAATTAAAATAATATTATACAGCATTTCTCAAGGAATTCACATATAATACTCAAAGCACAGCATTCTGAGTTATACCTGAGATGAAATATACCTTTTTGGACAACAGAATTCATAAAGAAAAACACAGCCAGGATCTAACTCAGAATAAAATTTGTATGAAGGTATTGTAACTTATTAAGGACCTACTATGTACAAGTCACTGTGCTAAACATTAGAGAAATCACCTTTAACCTTCTCAGTACTCATGAAGGTTGGGTAGTATCTGCCTCTATTTCTTAGGATACTAACCACATGGATCTTACATGTTTTGTTTAAAGCGGTAAATGAAGGATTTGTTCAATCAGCAAATTCTCTACTTGCAAACTACGTTAAATCACCTTTTTTACATAAAAGTGTATGACACCCAATGAGAGATAGTAACTGCAGTGACTTTGTTTTATTAATATAAAGACATTGAAGTACGCTACTCAGGGAGATGTCTAACCATGACTGATGAGAGGTGACTTCCATAGAATTAGATAATAAACAAGAGACACAAAGTAGCTTGGTGTATCTAAATAAATATGGTTTGTCATTGTTCTTACACATGAGTATTATTATAAATAATTATAAGCCCCCTACATAGAAATATGTTTCAAAATCTTTGATAGCTCAGTTAAATTTTGTCACCAACTATTGCTAAGATGATGGTCATCATAGATGAAAATGTCAAACTCTATCTGGTGCTCACTAATTTCACCTTTCTGATCATCATTATTCTGTATGTTGGACCAGCCATAATACACAAGGCTTATTTTGTAAAGAAGTACATGAGTAAATACGTGGCCTCATAAATAACAAATATTGCTGAGATGGGAGAGTTCCCTGCACCCCTTCGTGGGACTTGCAACAGGGGTGTGGCTCGCTTACTTGGATGCCACGCTCAAACCCCTTGCTGGAGGAGGAGCATGCAGGCAAGCCAGTGCCTGGGCTGGGGGCAGTGTTTTTGGGCCCTGACCACATGGCAGCATGTAGGGGTGTGTTACAATTAATGCTCTTTCAGCAGATACCATCCACAGATGGCTAAGTGTTAATCAGTTCAGTGGAAAGTCAGGGAGACAGCCTTTTACACCCTGCCCTCTTGGTACCTGGGTCCTTTTCCAGCATTCAGGAAGAATCAGGTCACATGGACTTGAAGGATGGTGAATTCAGAAATTTTATTGGGTAATAGAGGTGGCTCTCAGTGGGATGGGGAGCTGGAAAGGGGATGGAGTGGGAAGAGAATCTTCCCCTGGAGTTCAGCCATCTCAGGCAGAGCTCCTCTCCAATGGTCCTGAGCCAAACTCCTCTCAACATTCAGATGCTTCTTCTTTTCTCTCCTTCTCTGCCACATCACTCTGTTCCTCTGCCAGTGGAGCTTGGTATTTTTATGGGTACAGGATGGGGGGTGTGGGGGGCCAGGGTGGTTTTGGAAAAAGCAACATTCAGGCAGGAAAACAGGGATGTGAAGTTCTCATTTAGGGCTGTGGGCCCAGGCTTGTGGGTGGGGCCTTTATCAGGGAACCACCTTCTTCTACCCAGTATTTCTCTGCCTCCTGTCCATATCATTGCCACTTATTGAAAGTTGGCCATTTTCAACAAGGGTATGAGCATATGTGCTTGGCAGGCACTATAAAGTTTGGATAAACAAGCTGTGTTGCTGAGGTAGAGTGATGTATTAGTTGACTATAATTTTTAGTCTAGGAAAGTCATAATGAGGCTTTTAACAAACTGTATGGTTGGGGATAGGGAGAAAATGAGAAAATGGGACACATGATAATGACAGAGGCTTGGCAGATTTACCAAATCATTGGGTGCACAAGATTCGGCAGATAGCAGAAGCAACAATTACTCTAGTGGTTTTTCACTGGGTGAAGAAATAAAGTAAAGGAGCTTATTTGAAGGGATGCAGATTGCTGTAAATCTGTGTATGGTGATTTTGACATGCAAGTCTATGAGACAGTCCAGTAGGCAGAGGGGTAATGTGGTTTGGAATAAAGGGAGCTGAAATCCATGCAGCTCGTAGGTGTTTAGACACCATTGGTATAAGGTGGTTTGGGAAATCAGGGTCTTTGAGGTCAGCACCAGGGGAATATAGAGGAGAAGCAGAGAGAGGATAGAAGAGATTGAAACCGCCTTTGCAAAAATTATAGCTGAGGAAATTATGGCTATGACAGAGATCAGACCTAACTGACTCCATCTTGCTTCTAACATTTAACCTGTCCTTGTTCATTCCTTGGCATAGGCCAAACTAACCTTGGGGAGGAATTGAGCTTATGGTTTGACTCTGAAACAAAACTGATAATAGCCCTTTCATGAAAAGACCCCCTTCTTGCCTGGGGACCAGTCTGCCTTTGTATGACTAACAAATTAGCTACAAATTAGAAATTATGGTTGGGAGTCATGTGGCCTCTGGATGCAAGAGTCTGAACCTCCCCAAATCACTCCTGCGGATAACATCACTGTTGTAAAACCTAAGATCAGTGCTTGAGATATTTTGTAGACCCTGCACTCAAAGGATCAGCTGACACTACCCAGATCAGTGATCTGGCTCAACCAGTTCTGTGATCCCACCCTGGAACAGAAGACAGCAAGAAAAGCTCACTGTGATGCCCTATGATTCTATCTCCAACCTGACCAGTCAGCACTTCCCCCACTTCCCAAGCCCCTACCCACCAAGTTATCCTTAAAAACTCTGATCCCCGAATGCTCTGGGAGACTGATTTGAGTAATAATAAACCTCCCATCTCCCACACAGCCAGCTGTGTGTGAATTACTCTTTCTCCATTGCAATTCCTCTGTCTAGATAAATCAGCTCTGTCTAGGCAGCAGGGAAGGTGAACCTGTTGGGTGGTTACAAGATGGCCAATAGTGTCGGTGTGGGTCAAAAACAAGGAGCAATGAAAGACGGCACAGAGTAAGAAAAATGGAAATAATTAGAAGACCATAAGATGATGATGTTTCAATATGAAAGAAATGAGAAAATACCAGCAGAAGGCACATCCTCAACTGGGAATAATGTTCTCTGCCTCTGCTGACTTAAATTGTAAACTCAGAAAGAGAAAAGATTCTTTGTAATTGCTCATTGTATTATTCTGCATTAATGGAATGCTCTCAGAAAGTGCTGAATAAATATCCGTTAAATGAATGTGGAGTCAAATGAGACAAGTTTTTCAGAGTATATTGGGCTTCACCAGTATGAAAATATTCTACAATAATCTCTTAAGCATCTACTAATTTCTGGACAATAGTATATTATGATATACATTGGTATATTCAAAGATGGACAGGACCCCACCTTTGAAATTTGCCAAAGTAATACAATGTGAGAAAAGAAAACGCAAAACATGAATTGTAGTTTTTCAAATAAAATAATTGTCTGTATGCACTGGGAAACACAGGGTTGGGATGGTACATCATCATATCTGTATTATAAACAATGCTAGTAAAAAGCTTTTTAAAAATTAAATATAGAACTAAGATAACTAGCAAGAAAATGATCCCAGAGTAATGTAAATAAATATAAAATTCTAATATTTCCCTAATGTGGAGAGTTCTGAAGAATGGATGATTGGTTTGAATAGCTTGTTTCACTGAAATCTCCATCTTATATTTTTTCAGTATCAAATAATGATTTTTCAGGAGTTTCTCTATATGTCAGCATAATATTGCACTTATACTTGGGTGATTGCAGTAGGACTCACACTCTTCAATTTTCCATAACCACCTTGAGATTCACTAACTCCTCTTATTTCTTTTTGTTGAAACTACTGTAGTAGCTTTGCCAATGTGCCACAATGTTTCAGTTTTCTTGTTTGAAGTAGGACCCAGAGTTCTTTGCCTCAAGATCAATAAAATTAAGGAACATGGACACAAGGGTGAGGTTGGAGTGAAAGTTGAATGAGCGAAAGGAGAAAGTTATCTGCAATGGAGAGGGGGCACAAAAGAGGGTTGCTGTTCCACAGTCGAATACAAGGGCTTTTATAAACAGTCTCATGGGGCAAGTAAAGTGCAAATAACAAGTTAGGACTAGGTGTTTCATTAGCATAAGGTGCAAATTCCTGACAGCTCCTTACTGTCCTTCTAATGTGCATGCGGACTCTTAGCCTAAGTTACTCCATGTTGTTTAATTTCCCTTACTGCATGTGTGTAAGTGGATGGAATTCTCCATTGTGGACATGTTGGGTTCTGTGTTACTCCTCTTAGGCATGTTTCAAGCAAGCCCCAGCCTGAACCCCCGCCCCTCCCACAATCCACATTCCACATTTCCACCCTTCCCTGTGCAAATTCCCTTATATAACTATGTCCAAAAAAGGAAAGCAATGTGCTCACGGAAGCCTACTGTGTATACATGACCCTTGCTAGTTACACAGAAGGCATCTTTATGGTGGACTTTGCCTCCTTATCTAAGCTTGCAGCCTGATCCTTCGGGTTGATGCTTTGTTAGAAAAAAAGGAACTCTACCAAGGACCTGTCCTAGCTATCTGCCTAACTGGTTCCTTTCTCTTTTTTCCTCACTATAATCCTAAATGTGACTTTGCTTTAATTAATGTTTCACATGCTAAAAATGCTACCAGTAATCCCCCATCTCTCAAGATGTAAAGTCTCAGGGCTGGCATTTATGAAGACACAAATAAACGAACAGCTGCTTACAGTGAAATGAAAGTCCTGGGTGACGTAAATTGTAATAATAGGCTTATCATTTGTTCCATTCTTAAACTAGCATATTCAGATTTTGTTGAAAATGCGTTAGAAAGAAACTTGAGTTCCAAATTGATTCAAGAATAGTTATTATTACTCAAAGACCCTTGGAAGTGTTTTTGTGTGTTTTAATTAGTTGCAGATTTTTGGGGGGTGAGGGCAGATAAAATAGTTCTGGAGATGGTTAAAAAATCAAAATATTTTCAAGCTACAAAGCGTGGTACATTCAGGTAGTACATGTGCAGGAAATTTGTCCTTTTAAGGACAAAATAAGGGAGGCTTATTAAAGAATTTTTCAGTGAAGTGGGGCGGGAGGGAGGCCGAGGAACATACACATACTTAAACAAGTTTGATCACCAAGACAGAGATAATTAGCTCATCTGTGGGGGAACCTGAAAGCAGGAATTATCACTTCCACCAAAGGCTTTGTGCTTATTTTTCCTTACATTTTCAGGAAACTTTGAGGACATATTTGACAGCTCTTCTTCCTTACCTACAGAAGTTCTCATCTCTGAGAATAAGGCTGTTTAAACTTTAAAGATTCTCAGCAGGTTGCAACTGTTTCCTGCTCAGCGACTTTAAAGTTTATGAAAAGAAGAAATGTGAAAAAGGCTTTTGTTCACTGAGTCAAGTATATTGAGTTAAGAGGTAATGATTCCATTTTGTTTCCTGAACTCAATGCCCCGGGCTTCATAATCCTTTAAACCAACTCTAAGGTTCTTCTCAACTTCAAACATTCTTCCTTTCTTCAACTTCTTTCTTCTTGGAGATTTAAAAGTTTGGTTCTTGTTTCTTCTCCTTTAATTATTTTCATGATTTGTTAATTCTTTTAGATGTTAATTTTTTATATTTTCTGTACCTCCGTCATCCCATCTATGATAATTTCTTGTCATTTGATGTTTTAATTATGTTGGTCTATCCTACCAATTTATTACTATCATAAAAATAACCTAACTGAAATTTTCCAATTGCTTTCTAAATTGAGAATACTTATGCTGCACTTATTTGTTGTTTTAATGTTCATGTGAATGAAAGAATATATCTTTCCTGCCTGTTAGTAATAGAGAAGGTGGCAATGGGAAAAAGATGGTACCCAGGAACATGTCTGCAAATATGTATCACCTAAACTGTGATAAACTGTGGCATCAGACTCTCACATAGCAGGAATATTCAAACACTACACATTCCAAGCATAGAAATTTTATGACATGAAACCAAAACAAACAAATAAGCAACTAATTGTTGGTTAAACAATAATAAGCATAATAATTTAAAAAAATACAGTATACCATACCAATCATTAAGTGTTGTTGTTTATTTTGTATAAACTTTTAAAAAAAGAATTAAAACCTTTACAAAGCTATTCAAAGTAAATAAACAGTACAAATTTCAATTTATTTAGATGTTAGAAACAGAGATATATGCCTCAATTCTGGCCTTCTGCGATGAGTATATTCTGTAACACAGGTATAAAATATTTGTTGTTTTCTAGTTAACTTATCGGGGAGAGTTGATAGTCTTGTCTATGTTTCTGCACATTATCTAGTTACTTTCAAAATAAACTATTACCCAAATATCTTGTCACTAGATTCTTAATGATGATGGCATTTGATTCTTCCCTGTGACTGTCTTTCTCCTAAGTAGATTCACCCAGTGCCAAAAACAACTGTGCTGTTCATTTTGCAAAGCTAAAAATACAAGTGTGTGTGTGTGTGTGTGTGTGTGTGTGTGTGTGTGTATGTGTGTGTGTGTGTGTGGAGAGAGAGAGAGAGAGAGAGAGAATATAAGTAGTTAAAAATCCATGAGAACATTTACTGTGGAGAACATTTGTGGAAAATTTCTTTCTCTTTATTGAGTCAAATGAGCTCAGACATTCAAAATGTGTGGTTTAATTACTGAATCTTCTAGTGCAGAAGTAAATCTTAAAGTACTTACATTTATTTTTATATAAAATTGAAACGAATTGAATACATATTTGAAGACCTATAAAATTGGACAAAATCATGTTAACTTCTGTTGGATACAATGAACTGAATTGATCGGGGAATCTTCCCTTTCATTTCAAACACAAACAAGTACTGGAAATATGTAATAATGCATTCAGCTCATCAACTCAATATCAAGACAGGAAAATCTATAGTTATTAGGAACTCAGTATACTCTAAGTCAAAGTTTTAAGAGTGAGCTGAAGGCAAGAGAGCATGGGGGAAATGGGACTCTAAATAGGCATTAACAGGTGGAAGTTGCAACTTTCCCACCACATAGGGAAGGAATTCAGGCAACAATCCCCCATGAGCAAACAGATTTGCTCTTATTCCTTTTTATTTTAATCACTGTAATTTTGCATCCAACCTAGGACTGTGAGCAGCTTCTCTATAATTGTAGGAGGAAGAAAAAAACTTCTTTTTGAAGGTATCCAATGTCTACCAAGATGGCGGGGATCTGAGAGACCCATAGAGTTCAACTCAGTATCTCACCTTAATATAGTGTTCAAGGTGTTTATGATTCACCACTGGCAGTTAAGATAAACAGTATCTAAGAGTCTGAAGAGCCCAGCAAAGCCATGGGTATTTACCTTATAGCAAAAGGACAAAATCTGAGCCTGAGGTTCTGTCATAGAATCAGAAATTACCTGCTGTAAGAGGAACTAATAACACATGGCTGAAATGAAGGTAGACTCAGAAAGATAATAGATGGAAATAGTAGCATAGTTAAAGTGGGATAGAAGTTTTAGATATCTGTGATAAGGATTATCAGCAGGGCACTAGAAAGAGGAAAATACGGGGTAGAAATTCTTGAATTGAAAACTAAAACAATTAATGAAATTGACAAAAGATTAATTACAGAAGAGAGAATTAAGGAAAAGAAGCATACAGAGACAAAACGATAATAAAGTAGAGGGGAGAAGTAAGATCTATTTGAAACATAGAGAAGTTATATAAGATACATATAGCTGGAGTCCCAGGAGAGAGAGAGAGAGAGAGAGAGAAAGAGAGAGAGAGAGAGAGAAAGGAGAATCCATATTTGAAAAGAAAATCTCTGAAAGTATTTTAACACTATTAACTGAAGTCACGGACAAATCCAAGATACAAACACCAGTAAAGTTAAATATAAAGAAATATACAATAAGCACATCACAATAGTAAACAGGTTATTAAAAAAGCAAAACAGAACAAACAGAAAAGAAAGTCTAAAAAATGCTGGAGAAAAATATGGCATTGCATGCAAAACAAATATAATAAGACTTTCACTAATTTCTCAGTAAGACAGTAAACTTTTGAGTCGAGATAGACAAAAAATGAAAAAACATGATTGTCTAATTTATGGCAAACATTGGATTACAGATAATTTTTAAAAAGCCAGTTGTTTTAGTAAATGATAGAGGAAAATTCGGTACAGAAAAAAACCAAAATTATGTTATACTTTATCCCCACTCCCCCAAAATCTGCTTGGATTTTAGGTGTACACATGAAAATGAAAATGATATTTAGATGGTAATATTGGATGGTATTTTATTCAGCAAGGATTAAGCAAATTCTTTGAGTGTGGGTGAAAGCAAGTTTATTGAGAAAGTAAAGGAATAGAAGAATGGCTACTCCATAGGCAGAACAGCCAGGTTTAAGCAAACATTTATTAAAATAACACAAAAAGCTTTGCAAAGAAAAGACAGGGGTGATAAATTTAACCACTTTAATATTTGGAAAGTTTGATTTTCAATCAATACCATTGAAACAGTACACACACACGGTACTGAAAGTAGATTATGTCTGCAATTGAACTTAATATTACATCTACTTAAAAAATGTGACCATATCCAGTATTCACGATGACGTACTATTTTAAATCAAGTATATAATACTTAGTAAAAACAGCAAAAAAAGAAAAAGAAAACAACACCACCCAAGGACTTCCCTAGGTGTAATATCAAAACATTATCACTAGACATCTGTGTAATCTATATTAAAATTATACTAAGCCCTCACCTACCAAAGTATCTGAAATTTAGAAGACTGACAATCTAATTAAACCTCTGACATGCTGATGACTTACATTCGAATTGGAATAGCGACCTTAGAAAAAAATTTTGTCTGCATTAACAAAAATTGAACATAGAACTTCAGGAGGCCTAAGTGGGAGGATTGCTTGAGCTCAGGTGTTCGAGACCAGCCTGGGCAAAATAGCAAAACCCCATTTCTACAAAAAATACAAAAATTAGCCGCACATGGTGGCACATGCCTGGAGTACCACCTACCCAGTAGGCTGAGGTGGTAGGATCCGTTGAGCCCAGGAAGTCCAGGCTGCAGTGAGCCCTGATCATACTACTGCACTCCAGCCTGGGAGACAGAGGTCTCAAAAAAAAAAAAGGTGGAACACAGATATATTCCATGACCCAGAAATTCTACTTTTACATAGCTATAACTCCTATATATATGAAATTTCCAGTTATCTATGTTCTCTATATAAATATATACCCCAAAATATGCCTACACACACACATACATTTACTAAAAAGATTGAATAAACACATTTCTTTTTGTAAAAAGGCATAGCATCATAAAATTTACCTTGAGGTAAGCCGCCAACAAAGCCTCAAAGTCCAGAAATATAGTATCTTACAGAAAAATTCTCTGACTCTCGTGACATTTAATTAGCATTGGCCAGTACATTAATGATAAAAAACAAATACAAATGTATTTCTTGCTTGAGTTTTAAAGAGGCAATCAGAGTGGGACTGGAAAAATAACCACAATTAATAACTTTTTAGAGTGTACAGTAGATACATATTTAAGTAAGTAGTGATTAAAATTTAAAAAAATAAAAATGTGAAGAGCTGCAAATAAAGTGTAATTTGAATTCACTGCAGCTTTGACCTCCAGGGCTCAGGTGATCCTCCCCCGTCAGTGTCCTGAGTAGCCAACCATGGCTAATTTGTAAAATTATGTTTAATAGAGACAAGGAATCACTGAGTTTCCCAAGCTGGTCTTGGACTCCTGGGCTCAAGCAATCCTCCTGCCTGGGCAGGGATTACAGGCATGATCCTGTAATGTAAAAAATTACGTCATTTGATAAAATTATCTTCAACGTATTTGGTTATTCTAATTGAATATATGTAGCTTCAGATCATTTAAGGATACCTTTATAAGACAACAGACGAGAAACATCTTTGAAAAATTATATTTTGTCAGCCAGGCACAGTGGCTCACACCTGTAATCACAGCACTTTAGGAGGCCGAGGCGGGCAGATCACTTGAGGTCAGGAGTTCAAGACCAGCCTGGCCAACATGACGAAATCCCATCTCTACTAAAAATACAAAAATTAGCCGGGCGTGGTGGCACGGACCTGTATCTCACGTACTCGGGAGGCTGAGGCGGGAGGATCGCTTGAACTTGGGAGGCAGAGTTGGAGTGAGCTGAGATGATGCCACTGCACTCCAGCCTGCGCAACAGAGTGAGACTCCATCTCAAAAAAAATTTTTATTTTGTTTAATCATTAGAATATTACTAAAGTTTCTTGAAGGCTGCAGGTCTCATTTGAAACCAGCTGTATCACACACTCATTAAACAGCTGGATGGATATGTAAATAGGTTATATAATGCCCACATTATACTTATTTACAAAGATAATGAAGTATTCTAATGGTCACTTCTAAGTCATGCACACAGTTTGCCCCTAAAAATGAGGTGAAATAGTTATCAAGTTGTCGATAATTGCACTGGCGATAGTAGCCAATGATTTCATTCTACTTATTAACATTTTGATATCTGGTTTTAGGGGATATTGGGTTTTGTTCGTAATTTTCACCTTAACAAGTGGCAATTACGTAAAGTCTACTTTATATCATCGTGCTTCTTCTGCCACCCTTATTCTAAACACAAACTGTCATGAAGAAAAAAATAAAAGCAGACAGACCGTTTCATTTATTCCAAGATAACTCCTCAGTGGCCAGTCAAGATGGGTAGGGAAAGGTGATTAAGTAAATCGTATACTTTGCAAAATCATTTCAATGAAAGATTTCTAGGAATAAAATGAGTTTATAATATCAATTTGTAGATGAAAGCACCTCACTTCCATTCCCATGGCTTGCTCCTGTTTTTAGTATTTCTGTAGGGTATGCTCTGCTGTAACAAAGATGTTCTAAGATCCTGTGGCTCAAATGAGATGAAAAGTTGTTGATCTTGTATTAAACAACTCAGAATCAGATGTGGGCAGGCAGAACAAGCTGATAAGGTGGCTTTCTTTGGGGGGTCTTCTAGGACTCCGGTTCTGGTCATATTTGTTAATGTTTCATCCCCTGACCCCACAGTAGAGATAGTTTAACTATTAACATCCACAGGCTAGCCCACAGAGTAAGGAAATTAGAGTGGAAAGTGAACTGTATCTTGGTTTAAGTTGGTCAAAACACGTGACTGAAATGTCATGGCACCAAGCCAATGTCCTCAGGATGGGATGCCCAGGACAGAGCCCTGCAAACTTCATCCTTGGGGACCTCATTCTGAAACTAATGTAACCCTTTCTCCATATTTTTATTTGAGATAATAAACATAAACACTGGGTAACCCATTTTTCAATGATTTGACTATGTTAACAAAAACATGTTCTAATAAACGAAATCATTTCTCTCCTCTATTTCCTCAAGACATTTGACATAACCGTCCAAGCCAAATATTCTATCTCCGATTTCTCTGTGCATGCATCATTATTCATATGCACAGACATCCCTGCACCATTTCCAATATGTTCTTGAAAATTCATAGAAGTAAAACTTCCATTTGACTTTCGAAATCTATGCTATGCTGGAAGAGTCACATCTGATTGTTATTTAAAGTACGGCTACGTTAGCATGGCAAAATGAGGGAAAACACCTTGGACACAAAAGTATGAGAAATTGCTTCAAACAAATTGTGGTACATGAGCACATGATTTTATTTTCTTAGGATCAGACTCTTACATTAAATGGAAACGCTCATAACTATCCTATATAAACACTATGCTGATAAAATTAAAACATTTGTCAGAATACAATTTCAATTACTTTCCTTCCCGCCAAAAATAATTCTGTCAGGACAAGGATAAATGCTTTAATAGTAGTTCACATTAAGTACAAATTAGACAACACTGCCTAGATTATGCAGCAGTGAAAAATAGCCCACAAATATTCATGGCTTGTAACAATAAAGATTTGATTTTTATGCATTTTCTGTGTTAGTTTGAGGTTTCTTATGGTGTTTCCTCTCTATAGCATCCTCAGTCTAGGATTCTGGTTGGTAGAGCAGACATTATATGGAATATCATGAAGAACTATAGCAAACAAAAGAGAGACTGGTGAATTGCCCACAGACACCTAATGCTTCTACCCAGAAGTGGCATAGATCACTTTCTTCCTCCTATTTCAGCTGCCTAAGCATTTATTTTATGGTGTCCAAAACCGTGGGCGACAACACTGAACACTGGTGAGGAGCATCAAGAAGTGCCTGTAATTCACTGTTGTCGGGGATGCAAAATGGTACAGTCACTTCAGAAAACAGTTTGGTAGTTTCTTACAAAACTAAATACATTATTACCATACAATTCAGCATTGCATCCCTTGGTATTTCCTCAAATGAATTGAAAACTTATGTCCACACAAAAATCTGCATATGCATGTTTATTGTAGCTTTATTCATAATTGACAAGATGTCCTTCAGTAGGTGGATGGATAAATGAAATGCGGTGCATCCAGACAATGGAATATTATCCAGCACTAAAAATAAATGAGGCAAGCTGCCAAAAGACGTGGAGGAAATGTGAAGGCATATTGCTATGTGAAAGAAGCCAGGCTAAAAGAGTTACATGCTGTGTGATTTCAACTGCATGACTGTATTAGTTTGTTTTCACACTGCTATGAAGAAATACCCAAGACTAGGTAATTTATAAAGGAAAGAGGTTTAATTGACTCACAGTTCCACATGGCTGGAGAGGCCTCAGGAAACTTACAATCATTGCAGAAGGGGAAACAAGGACCTTCTTCACATGGCAGCAGGAGAGAGAACGTGTGTGAGAGTGCAGGAAAAACTACCATTTATAAAACTATTAGGTGATGGGGTAACCACCCCCATAATCCAATCACTTCCCTCCCTTGACATGTGGGGATTACAGGTCCCTCCTTCAACAAGTGGGGATTGCATTTTGATGAGATTTGGGTGGGGACACAGAGCTAAACCATATCGATGACATTGTGGAAAGGCAAAACCATACATATAACAAAAAGATTGGAGGTTGCCAGGGGCTGTGGGGAGGGAGGGATGAACAGGCAGAGAATAGAGGATTTTTAGAGGAGTGAAACTATTCTGTATGATACTAAGATCGTAGACCTATGTCGTCATGCATTTCTGCAAACCAAGAAAATGTACAACAGTAAGATTGAGCCCTAATGCTACTTGTGGACTCTGGGTGAAAATGATGTGTTAACGCAGGTTCATCGGTTGTAACAAGCGCACCACTTTGGTGGGGGATGTTGATAATCAGGGAGGCTGTGCATGTGTGTGTGGGGGGATTGGGGGGGAAATCGCTGTACTCTCTGCTCTATTTTGCTGTGTACCTAAAACTGGTCTAAAAAATAAAGTCTATTTTTTAACAAAAAGAAAAGAAAAGTCATGAAGAAATACGATCCTACCTTGTACCCAGATGAAGAAAAGAAATGAAATGTGTGGGGTCCTAATATCAGCTGCAGAATAATCACTCCATTACTTTTTATAACAAAAAATACTACTTGAAAAAGGCATATCTGGGGCCAGGTGCAGTGGCTGTTGCCTGTAATCCCAGCACTATGGGAGGCCAAGGTGGGTGGATCACCTGAGGTCAAGAGTTCGAGACCAGCCTGGTCAACATGGGGAAACCACGTCTCTACTAAAAATACAAAAATTAGCTGAGCATGGTGGTGGGTGCCTGTAATCCCAGCTACTTGGGAGGCTAAGGCAGGAGGACCACTTGAACCCGGGAGGCAGAGATGCAGTGAGCTGAGATCATGCCACTTCAGCCTGGGCAACAGAGCAAGACCTTGTCTCAAAAAAAAACAACAAAAACAACGACAACAAAAAAGAAAGACACATCTGGCTGAAATAACTTTAGTGGATTCTAATGCTCTCTGTTTGTAAAGGTCACCAGGGAAAAGGAATGTTCAAAGAAAAGGGAGCAAAAACATTGAATGCAGATTCAGCCATCATTGCTGGGAATAAGACTTAAATTTAAGCAAGAAGTCTCTGTTGGCAAGTCTTCAATGATCAAGTTGCCAGTGAAAAAAGTCATCACTACATACCTGCAGGATGAATGGAGATTATGACCCTAATCCTGTGTGAACAGTCATTTGTCATTTCTGGTGACAATATTAGGTACCAATTCATAAAGTGACTAAAGTCAAACAAGTTAGATGGATATGAAGATAATGTGCCCAAGAAAATGCCATGAGATATTTGAAAGAAGCTTTCTAGAGAAGACATGGATATTGCAGATGTTGTGAACAGATTGTCTATAATTGTTTTGTAAAATGTGCATGTGGTTAACAGCAGTGTTGCTATATCTTATGCAGCACAGGCTATGTAAATACAATTTAAATTTAGATATGCAACTAATAAATTAACTATTGTCAACAAAATTAAATCTTTAACACTCCTGGAATTTAATCTATGTAAGTTACTTGTGCTTGGTTATTTTTTTTTTTCGGTGACAGGGTCTCGCACTGTTGCCCAGGCTGGAGTGCCGTGGTGCTATGATAGCTCACTGCAGTCTCAATCTCCTGGTCTCAACCTATCCTCCTGCCTTAGCCTCCTGAGTAGCCAGGACTACAAGAGCACACCACTAGGCCTGCCTAACTTTTTATTTCTTTAGAGATAGGGTCTCACTCTGTTGCCCAGGCTGGTTCCAAACCCCTGGCCTCAAGTGATCCTCCAGTCTCAGTTTCCAAGTAGCTGCGATTCTAGGCATGTGCCACGTCATCTGGCTGCCAGGGCTTTTAAACTAACAAATAGACATTATTTTTCTGTTTGTAAGGGAGCAACATTTAACCAGGTTGAGTATCTAAAATACATGAAAATTCTAGGAATGTAATAAATACTGATGAATGATGTGTGAATCTGCATTTGACTTATAAATAAATAATTCGTATTGTTCTATAAAGTCCTATTTCTCTCAAATGAAAGTATAAAAACATACCTGTAGCACATCTATCTATCTATCTACCTATCTGAGGTAGGTTCTTGCTCTGTTGCCTAGGCTGCAGTGCAGTGACTTGATCACAGCTCGCTGCAGCCTCGACCTTCTCAGCTCAAGTGATCCTCCAACCTCAGCCTCCTGAGTATCTGGGACCACAAGCATGTGCCACCACCATGCCTGGCTAATTTTTGTATTTTTTTTGGAGACAGGGTCTGCCATGTTGCCCAAGCTGGTCTCAAACTCCTGGGCTTAAGCAATCAGCCTGCCTCAGCCTCCCAAAGTGGTGGGGTTACAGGTGTGAGCCACAGCACCCAGCTGCATTATATATTTTTGAGTATTGAGCAAAAGTATAATCTTTTTAAAGAATAAATGGAAATGAGATAGAGAAATGATTTTAAATGCTACCAATTTTCAAACGCCCTTTCCTAAAGATTATAGGAGCACTGTGATTTTATGGCTTATTTAAATGTCCAGTTTTAGGTATCTTTTCCTGAGTATTTTAGTAGCTCCATGATTTTAGGACCTTAGGAAAAATGAAGTGGGCCCTACAGTGTGATTTAGATGCTGACTGGCGGGCGTCCATGCTCCAATCCGGATACGTGTCTACCGTAAGCTGCTATCGTGTCTACCATTTTTGGCTACTTGATGAACCCTGAGAAAAGATGAATGATGTCAATAGGTGAGTGATGTTGGTTTTGGTTCCAAGCAACAGAAGCCCCAACTAAAAATGACTTTAATAGTGATAACAGAGGCTGGGTGCAGTGGCTCATGACTGTAATCCCAGCACTTCGGGAGGCCGAGGTGGGTGGATCACTTGAGGCCAGGAGTTCAAGACCAGCCTGGCCAACATGGTGAAACCCCGTCTCTACTAAAAGTACGAAAATTAGCTGAGCGTGGTGGCAGGCGCCTGTAATCCCAGCTACTTGGGAGGCCGAGGAGGGAGAATTGCTTGAACCCGGGAGGTGGAGTTTTCAGTGAGCTGAGATCTCGCCATTGCACTCCAGCCTGGGTGACAAGAGCAAGACTCCATTTCAATAAAAAAAAAAAATAGTGATAACAGAAACCCCAAACACTGTAGTACATTCAGGTTGCTATATCAAAGTTTCATAGACTAGGCAGCTTATAAACAACAGACATTTATTGCATTTATTTCTCATGGTTCTGGAGGCTGGCCGTCCAAAATCAAGGTGTGGAAGATTCTTGCGTCTGCTGAGGATCTGCTTCTTGGTTGCTAGACAGCGCCTTCTCTCTGTGTCCTTACATGTTGGAAGGGGTGAGGGAGCTCACTGGGGTCCCTTTTATTAGGACGCTAATCCCATCCATGAGGACTCCACTCTCGTGACCTCATCACCTCCCAAAGGCCCCACCTCCTAACACCAACATCTTGGAGGTGAAGATTTCAATACAGGAGTTTTGGAGTGGAAACAGACATTCATTCCATTGCACCAACTACAAGTGGTTTTAATAATGATAACCTTAATAAAAATAGCAACGTTCTTAGCATACGTAGAGATCATCTTCATACTGTAAGCTCGTGGGCCTGCATTCTTAGATAAAGTAATAAAACAATAGGTGTGTGATGGCCTTGAGGGTTCAGGGATTTTTCATTTCTGTGCTTTGTCCTTTTCTGTCCTTAACCTGACTTCATTAATATTCCCAAAATACTTGCCATGATTTCAGGGAAAATGACAGACCACAATATCCCATATTACACATGTTGCCTTCATATTCCATTGGCCTGTAACGCATGGCTCTTCTATTCCGAAGCTCTTTACTGGGTAGAGAAATAGAATTATCGTGGCAGATATTGTACATGAGCTCACTCAATGCCCATGCAAACTTAGTTTTCCTTGTCTTCTTACACTATAGGGCGACAACACCAAGGTGCTTGATTTCCCAGCTAATCTCGTAGTGAGGTGCCAAGTCACTTCTGTGCCTCATATGTGGTCAATAAACATAAGCAATAACTTCTTGCAGTGAAAATTCCCATTCAGATTTTCCTGTTTCCTGCTCAGAACACAAATTGCGTGCCTGGTGGTGGAGTGGGTCTTATGAGAACATGAGAATAAAAAGCATATACAAATGGTGGGCCAGATGATGGATGATGCCTGGGTACCAGCTTAGAATTACTGCACAAATATAGAAGCTTTCGATCTCTCAATCACCACAGTTATTGTTGTCATTTTAATTTTTTGCTAATAATTTACTAAAGATTATGTTTTATCATACATCTCATGAATGTATATTTTTACTGGCTGTCAAAAGTTATTCTATCCTGTGAAAATGACTTGCCTTACTTTTAAAAAAAGTTCAAATGCATATGTGTACACACACACACACACATATATATCAAATATTGTATTATAATGAAGTCTCATGTACCTAGTAACTAGCTTCAACAGTTATCCATACATGGGCAAACTTGAGTCGCACTACCGTGGCAGGCCAGGCCTCACTAACAGCGGAGCAGGCAGGCCCCCGTAACAACTGTTTCAGCACTGACTGAGTGGTGAAGTTAAATATTGAAAGCTGAAAGAGCCAGTGTCCTTATACAAAGGCTGGAATATAACAAAAATCCACCGAGACTTTTGCCCAGGCCTCTCCTGGGCCTGCAGGCGTGACAAGATAACGAAGGAATTCTTAACAAGACCCACTTAGGATTAAACAAGTTTTACTGGAGGTTTGAAGGAACTCTCCAGACCTCCACAAACAAGTTTATTGGGGGTCTAGAGGAACTCCCCAAACCTCCATGATTTAGCAGGAGACAAGATAAGGGTAATCACCCCAGCACCTGGACCCATCTAGATTAAGCCAATTACTGAGGCTCCAGAGAAAGGCCTTCAGGACTGAGACCTTAGTTATGGATTAGAAGTTAATCACCAATGTCTTTAGATGAATGCACACTTACACGTAGACATATAGCTTAGAAGACATACAAGCTCTGGAAAACTTTGTAATTTGAATTTGTCTGGCAATACTTTCCCCGCCTTCTCCCTGTACCCAGTTACAGAAATATACTCTCTTCTTTCCGAGTTCATCTGCATCTTGTTATTGGGCTGCGAGAATGAGCAGCCTGAACCTCGGTTCAGTCCGGGAACACAACCACCCCTTCACGTGTTATTTATAAAAGACATAGTGTATAACTTCATTCAAAATAATGTGTTACTTGTCTAAATGCAAGAACTTCTTTTTAACACAACCATAACAGCCTAATCACTCTTTAAAATGTAACAGTAGCCAGGCTTGGTGGGTCACGTCTGTAATCCCGGCACTTTGGGAGGCCGAGGCGGGCAGATCACCTGAGGTCAGGAGTTCGAGACCAGCCTGGTCAACCTGATGAAATCCTGTCTCTACTAAAAATACAAAAATTAGGTGGGCATGGTGGGGGGTGCCTGTAATCCCAGCTACTTGGGAGGCTGAGGCAGGAGAATCTCTTGAACCCAGGAGCCAAGATCACGGCAGTGCACTCCAGCCTGGGCAACAAGAGTGAAACTCCGTCACCAAAAAAAATAAATAAATAAAATAAAATTTAACAGTAGTTCCTTAATATTATCAATTATTTAATATCGTCAATGCAGCCTGGGTTCATATATGCTCAATTGCCTGAAATCCATTTTGAATTAATTGTTTGAATCAGAAAATAGTAGTACTCCCTTGTCCATGGGAGATATGTTACAAGACCTTGAGTGGATGCCTGAAACTTCATATAGTACCTATCGTGAGTGTTGCAGTCAGAGATAGCCAGGTTCATGTACATTTGTGTCTTTCCACAAGGTCACACTTTTACTGATGCTATTTCAATCATAAAAGCCATGAGCTACATGAAGTTCCGAAGGGGACAATTCTCCTACTACTTCCCATTGACTTGGTAGTCAGAGACGTGGGCACACAGGCTCAAGCCACTCCACAAGTCAGTCAGTATTGCAAACCATGCATAATAATATACTTAACCAATATATAAATGGTACAGATTAAGCTTTCCACAACAAACAAAGTAACATTTAACATCAAGAGAAAGGGGACAGGATAAAGGGTTAATGAACCAGTCTGGGGAGAGGGACAAGGACAAAAAGAGGCCAGGAGGTCCATTGATCTTACAAGGAAGCATCTCTGATGGGGGTAGATGCTTTTACGGCAGATGGTGGGTGCTTATTACAAATTACAGCAAGACGGGGTCTGTTAAGATGGCTGTTTTAAGCTGCTGAAGTCCTGCTGTTTTTATGGCCTCAGAGTCCTCCGGTGAAGACTGACAGTGGAAGAGTGTGCTTGGTTACATCCTTATCTGATTGAGTGCAGTCTTTATTGATGAGGTAAAACATATTGTTCCTGTTGGCAAGGTACCCTATGAAATGTAAGATGGAATCTTTTTCTAGGATGAAATAACTTATGTCAAGGGTGATCTATAAAGTACCAAACACTATATATGTTATTATTTTTCTACGATAATTTTTGTTTGTTTGTTTGTTTGTTTGTTTGTTTTTTTGAGACGGAGTCTCACTCTGTTGCCTAGGCTGGAGTGCAGTGGCGTGATCATGGTTCACTGCAGCCTCAAACTCCTGGGCTCAAGTGATCCTCTCTCCTTAGTCTCCCGAGTAGCTGATACCGCAGGTGCACAGCACCATTCCCAGCTGATTTTTTTTTTATTTGTTGTAGACATGGGGGTCTTGCAATGTTGTCCAGGCTGGCCTTGAACTCCTGGGCTCAAGGGATCCTCCCACTTCAGCCTGCCAAGTAGCTGGGACTGTAGGTGTGCACCACCACACCCGACTAATTTTTTTATTTTTATTTTTGTAGAGACAGGTTTTTGCTACGTTTCCCAGACTGGTCTTGAACTCCTGGGCTCAAGCAATCCTCCTGCCTCAGCATCCCAAAGTGCTGGAATTACAGGCATGAGCCACCACATTGGGCTATGATAAATTTTAATTTATAAATTAGGCACTTAACCAAAACTAATAATAATTGACTTGGTAGTCAATTATAACAATATGTCAGCATCAGCATCACTACTCTTGTGCTTTGGGGCCACTGTTAAGTGACATAAGGGTGACTTGAACACAAGCACTACAATTCTGTGATAGTTAATGTGATCACCGAAGTGGCTATCAAGTGAGTAACAGCGTAGACAGCGTGGAGATGCTGGACATGGCAGGATTCACATCCTGGGGAGGACAGAGTAAAAGCTTGAGATTTCATCAAACTACTCAGATTAGTGCACTATTTCAAACTGATGAATTGTTTATTTCCATTTACTGTTTTTGGACCCTGGTTGACGTGGTAACTGAAACCAGAGGAAAGAGAAACTGTGGATAAAGAGAGACTTCTCTACAGACACGTTCCACATATGGTATTGAGGCGATGTTTCCCTTTTTTATTTTCTTTTTTAGGTAGGGTCTCCCTCTGTTGCCCAGGCAGGAGTGCAGAGGCACAGGCATGGCTCACTGCGACCCTGACCTCCTGGGCTCCAGCAATCCTCCTGCCTCAGTCTCCCGAGTAGCTGGAACCACAGGTGTGCACCACCATACCTGGCTAAGTTTTAAATATTTTGTAGAGATGAGGGTCTCACTATGTGACCCAAGCTTGCCTGCTGGGTTCAGGTGATCCTCCTTCCTCAGCCTCTTGAAGAAGTTCTGGGATTGCAGGTGTGAGCAACTGCCCTGGCCTTTTTTCCTTTTTCTTTCCATTTGTTTGTTGAAGAAAAGGTGGGGAGGGTCTTATCATTTTTCCTGCAGCATTTCTCACATTTTAACCATGCGATTGCGTCCCTGTGGGAAACCAAAATGCTGCTTGTATACCCAGCCCCATGGGGGCATATGGCCCTGGGGTGTTGTATAATACGTATAATTATATCCAAATTTTAGCCCTTCAGAAGACTTTGGAATGGCAGTTTCTTCTCTCTTGGGAGAAGAGATGATATGACTTATTACTGAAATTAGAGCAAAGATCTGAATTTGGGTGAAAATTATGTTGAAGATCAGAGAAGAGAAAAAGCCCAGATTTCTGGATTCAGGAAACATTGGGAGTGGTGATGGTTTCTAAACATCCATTTAGAGAAGAATGTCTGTTTCCATGCAATATAACACCACCTCATTACATTGAAAATTCTAAAAAGTAAGATGAATGGTACTCTGGAAATTGATCCTCAAGGGCTGTAACAATGGCCTTAAGAAAATTGAAATCTTTTTCTTTGTCAAAAGGCAGCTTATTTCAGACACATTCATGCTGGTTCTGAACTGCTTCCTGGTTCCATAAGCCATGTTCCGGCAGCATGCGGAGGCGGTATTGTGGGTGAGATGGAATCGTAGGCAGCCTTTGCGGTAATATCAGAAGTAGTAGAGAGCTACCGTCTCTCAGATATATGAGAAAACAAAAACGTAACTACTGTCCTAGGTTGTGGAAGAAAGGATTTTGAATAATATTTGAATCAGAGATGCCCGGGCTTAGAGAATTCTGAGTCAAAAAGGTGCATCCTGGTGCATGAGGATTTAATAGGTACTGTGGGCTTTTTTACACAGTGTCAAACCACAGATGACTCATGGCTTTTTGGAAACCTTTCATCTGCCCTACAAAGAGAGTATCGACGCCAAAAAACAGCACCACATAACCCCCTCCCCTACCCACCCACCTCCCTCCCCACACACAGGCTGGATGCTGCAGAGAAATTACACTTGCCAGCCTTCTCTCCAGATTTCTACAAGAGAAACAATACCAACGATAGCACTAATAGATGAGGATGTTGTTGCTGATACTGTTAGTGATAGCAACAGTAATAATAATGACACCGCTAATAATAATAATACTGTTGTTGTCATTATAGTAATACCAAGGACAACCGTCAGAAGACATGTTTATCTTCACTGAGTGGTCCAGGGACACTGGCAAGTGATTTATGAACACTGTGTCCATCATTGTATCCATTACTGCGTTTCTTGTCACAATAACTGCATAGAGTAGACGGTGGTAATATCTTTGTTCTTACTTGATGTATTTAGAAAGTAAACTCAGAAAGCGAAAGCAATGTTCCCAGAACCACACAGATTTGAGCTGGAGAAAAATACAACTCAGTGACTTTTATCCCTGTGCTCATTAACCACTTGGGTGAGTATTCACAAAGTCAGGTTGGAGCTTTTGTATAGTTTCCCCAGGGTGCCCTTGTTGCTAATAAACAGAAACTCAAGACTGAAAGCTTTATCATTAAATATTCCAAGAATATTAACACTCTTAAACTAAAAGCCATGTGCAAAATGTATCATCCAGTAGTTCCCGCCTCCAGAGAAAACTCTATAGACTTAAGACCTGCATTTCCAAATTTGTGCATTCCTATAAAAATATATGGCTGAACAATATGTATTAGTTTTATAAATATACTGAAAACGAACACATTTTTAGTAGTAAAAGCACAAATATATCACGTATTTTCCACAATACTTTTGCATCAACCTAATAAATGGACTATTGTATGGCAATCCTGAAACTTACTGTTTTTCTTCTTAATCATTCTTGATATATCTCTATATAGGTTCAGAATTACCTTTTATATTGTTCTCTGATCACATTATTTTACTGCATTGATGTGCCATACTCACATCTAAATACAACATCTAGTAATTGACTTTTATGTTGCTTGCAATTTTATAGAATTAATGCAACTTCTAATTTTATTTATTTATTTTTTCGAGACAGGGTCTGGCTCTGTTAGCCAGGCTGGAGTGCAGTGATGCCATCTCAGCTCACTGCAACCTCCGCCTCCTGGGCTCAAGAGATCCTCCCACCTCAGCCTCCCTAGTAGCTTGGGACTACAGGTACATGCCACCATGCCTGGCTAACTTTTGTTTTTGCTTTATGGTAGAGACGGAGTCTCCCTATATTGCCCAGGCTGGCCTCAAATGCCTAGGCTCAAGCAATCTACTGGCCTTGGCCTCCCAAAGTGCTGGAATTACAGGTGTGAGCCACCACACCCGGCCTAGAATTAATGCAACTTCTAACTGATGGTACTTGCTGAATCATAAGAACCTTTACTATCAATCCTGACAGGAATAAACATATATTATATATATTTTTGAGGGGCTCAGAGTATACACTTGTCACATTTTCTCTCAATAAATATTTATTTGTTTCCTGACTCCTAAACTGTGTCTGCACAATTTTTTTCTTTGTAATTTTTGATGAGAAGATCTAGCTTCTAGAGGAGTGAGTTTAGTTATGGGTGCATTTGCTTTCTTATAATAGTTTATTCATATGCGTGATTTAATGTTTATTGGTTTATTTTCAGAAAGCAAATTGAATTAATATAAAAGCCTGTTTTCCTAAATAACATATATTTCTAACATTATTTTATTAATTTCCTTTGAAGACATTTTTAAATTTTTGTTTCTAAAATCCTCAGAAAATTTATTATTTATTTCTTTTTTGATCAAGCAACATTTTTAAACCTATGATTTTCCTCTGAGTACATTTTCAGTTATATCCCATGAAATTTGCCTTATGGTATTCTAATATTATATTGTTCTCCTTCTTCAGATAGTGGGTTCTATTTATTTTTTATTCTAGTAGGTTTTTTTCTCCATAGTTCCTATGTGATTTTTAAAAAATTCCCTTTTAGTTCATTTTGAGTTCCATCACATTATGGTCTGAAAATATGACCTATACCAATTCTACCTCACAGCTTTTACTAGAAGTATTCCACTGGCATTGGAAAATAAGGTAAATTTTTAGTTTTATAATGTAGGTATAGTTTATATATATGAGGAGGTATATATAATATATATACATACATATTTTTATTTTTGAATTTGATTAATTTAAAAAAATTTGTGCTTGTTTTTATCTATATATATATTTTAACACATCTGATAGTCTTGCTTTGTAGTTAGATGATTGCATTTACATTTTCTTGTTAAGAGCCATTTGGGTCTTGATTCTGCCATGTTTCATTTTGTTTTGTTCCCTTTAATGGACTTTGCTCTTTTGTTTGACACATTTTGTTGTATGGGCTGATACTCTCCAAAACAACTCACTTACCTTTTTCACAATGTGACAGTGTCTGTCTATTTATTTTTCTTATTTCTAATTAGTTACAATTAATCTTATTATTTTGAAATAATGGTGCATTCACATGCAGTTGTAAGAAACACAAAGGGACATTGAATGTACCTTTTATTCACTTGACTGCAATGGTAACATCTTACAAAAATAAACTGCAATCTCATTGGTACAGATTACATGCTTGTGTCTTCCCAAAATTCAGATGTTGAAGACCTACCTTCTAATGTGATGGTATTAGGTCATGGGGTATTTGAGAGTCATCCATATTAGTGGAGGTGAGGCTGGAAGGTGGTGAGGCTGGAGCCTTCCTGAATGGGATTCGTGCCATCATAAGTGTCCTAGGGAGGCTTGTTTTCTCCCTTCTGCTGTGCAAGGACTGAGAAGGCAGATGTCTAAGACCCGGAAGCATGCTCTCACCACAACCTCATCGATGGTGCTGGTGCCTTGACCTTGGACTTCCAGCTTCCAAAACTGTGAGAAATAAATTTCTGTTGTGTGTAAGCTACCTGGTTGATGATTGTATTAGTCTATTTTCACACTGCTAACAAAGGCATACCTGAGACTGGGTAATTTACAAAGGAAAGAGGTTTAATGGTTTTACAGTTCCACATGGCCAGGGAGGCCTCACAGTCACAGCAGAAGGCAAATGAGGAGTAAAGTTGTGTCTGACATGGTGGCAGGCAAGAGAGCTTGGGCAGGTGAACTCCCATTATAAAACCATCAGATCTCATGAGACTTATTCACTACCATGAGAATAGTATGAGAGAAGCTGCCCCTGTGAATCCATTATCTCCACCTGGCCCTGCCCTTGACACATGGGGATTATTATAATTCAAGGTGAGATTTGGGTGGGGACACAGCCAAACCATGTCAAAGATCATTGTTTCTAGCAGCCTGAATTGACTAAGACAATCATGATTGGAATATTGGCATTGATACCATCAAGATATGGAACTTTCCAAGTGACTGCAAGGATCCACCATGTAGTCCTTTGTAGGAGATTACAAACGTGAGCCACCACACCTAGCCAGGAATGAAGTATTGATCTACACAAAACCTGGAGGAGTTGCAAAAAAAAAAAAAAATTCTGTCTTTTTGTAGTTTACACACAACAGAAATTTATTTCTCACAGTTTTGACAGCTGGAAGTTCAAGGTCAGGGCACCAGCATGGTAGATGAGGTTCTGGTGACACCCCTCTTCCAGGTCGTAGACAGTTGCCTTTTCAGTCCTAGCACAGCAGAAGCAAGAAAGCAAGCCCTCCCAGGACCCTTATGAGGGCACGAATCCTATTCAGGAGGGCTCCAGCCTCACCACCATGTCTATACTTTGTCATTTTAAGAACTGTATATACATGGACTCTTACAGTCTGTTACCTTGTGTTACTGGCTTTTTTCACCTAGCAAATTCTGCATGATTCATCCAGGTTTTGTATAGATCGATAGTTCATTCTTGGGTAGGCATGGTGGCTTACGTCTGTAACCCCAGGATTTTGGGAGGCCAAGGTGAGAAGATCACTTGGGCCCAGGAGTTCCAGATTAGCCTGGGCAATATTGTGAGACCCCATCTCAGACACACACAAAAGCTCATTCCATTAAGTAATGAGTGGTATTCAATGGCGTGGATGTACTGGTTTATTGATCCCTTTACCCACTAAAGTGCATCTGGAAGTTTGGACTCTTTTAGTATTCTATTTGATAATTTGTTTTGTTATTTGGATTGAATCGCTCTTGCATCCTCACAAAGACAGTCTCTCATGACATAAGTGTATATGATCTATCACTAATTTACATGTTTGTATTATATATTATGTCCTTATGACACATGCTTATGCATTTATTCTGTGTTCCTTTACTACCCTACCTATAAAATAGAATCTGTCATTTTCTCCATATGAAAGATAAGGGCACTATAACATGTTTACTTCCTCCTCTTCTAAAATTTTAGTTTTCATTCTCTGGAAATTTTGTTCAACACAATTATAGAAAAAATGTTTTCTTCAGGTATTAGAACATTACATTCTATGCCTGAATATTCAGGTTCTCCTCTTTTCATTTCAAGCCACTTGATTACTCAACTTCATTTTTTTTTTCAAATGGCTTTGAAACATTCCAACATGAAAAATAGGAAAGATAAAAAATGAAGAGTCTGTGATTTAATTATGAAGTTGAAAATATCAACAAGGGACTGGATAAGGGCAAATATAGAAATATATGTCTCTCTCTCTATGTGTGTGTGTACCTATATAGGTATATAGACATATATGTGTGTGTGTGTATACATATATATACAGAGAGAAAGATATTTCTGTATTTGCCATATATACCTATATATAGGTATACACACACATATAGAGGCATATTTTATATATATATATATATATAGAGAGAGAGAGACATATATTTATATTTATATATATGTATGGAAAGAGAGAGTTTCGGTTTGGTATTATGATACTTCATTTTGGTTTTCACTTAATAAGAGACTGAAGTTAATCACAGACCACTTACTATAGTGTGTAATTTCCTTTCTCTTTTTATTGTGATTAAATATATATAACATAAAATTGATGACCTTAACAACTTTTACATATACAATTCAGTGACAATAAGTATATTCCTGTTGTTATACAGCCATCGTCACCCTCCATCTTCAGAACTTTTAAGTCATACCAAACTCTGTACCGAGAAACCACAATTCTACATTCACCTCTTCCCCAGCCCATGGCAACCACCATTCTACTTTCTCTCTATATAAAGTCAGCTACTCCAAATACCTCATAGAAGTGGAATTATATAACATTAGTCCTTTTGTGACAGGCTCATTTCACTTAGTGTGTTTTCAGGGTTCATCCATGTAGTATTATGTGTCACAATTTCTTTCATTTTAAAAGCTGAATAAGATTCTATTTTATGTACTGATACCGTTTGGCTGTGTCCCCACCCACATCTCACCTTGAATTATAATGCTCCCCATGTGTCAAGGGCAGGGCAGGTGGAGATAATTGAATCATGGGGGCTGTTTCCCCCATACTGTTCTCGTGGTAGTAAATAAGTCTCATGAGATCTGATGATTTTATAAATGGGAGTTTCTCTACACAAACTCTCTCTTGCCTGCCACCATGTAAGACATGACTGTGCTCCTCCTTGCTTTCTGCCAGGATTGTGAGGCCTCCCCAGCCATGTGAAACTGTGAGTCCATTAAACATCTTTCCTTTATAAATTACCCAGCCTCGGCATGTCTTTATTAGCAGTGTGAGAACAGACTAATACATGTACATACTGCATTTTTTAAATCTATTTTTCTGCCATTGTACATGGGTTGCTTCCATCTCTTGAGTACTGTGAGTGATGCTGCTATGAGAATTGGTGTAGATATATATTTTGAGACTCTGCTTTCAATTTTGTGGGGTATATACTGTCAGGGTTCAGAACCTGAGATCCCCAAATATGGCACCTTAGCATACTGAGTGTTTTAAGCTGAAGGACATTGAGAAAACCACAGAAAACAGGAAGGTTACTCTGAATTTCTTCCTCCTTCTCTCCCTGAAAATAGGGCACAAAACCCTCATTCCACCTGGGTCCTGTCCTTTATCTAGAGGCCAAGAGGAATTTGAATATGAAGCTCTTGCTAAGGTCACCTTAACCCTAACCGTAATCTTCCTTACAATTAGATCATACTTTCTTGTTCTCCAGTTATACTTCCTGGCTACTCTCTATATAAATACAGGTATTCCTGGGTCTTTGGATCTTACTTCTGAAGGCTCCTATGCTTCATAAACTTATATTAAATACATGTATATGCTTTTCCCTTGTTAATCTGTCATTTGTCATAGGAGTCTCAACCATAAAAGTTGTGATGGGTAAAAAGCAGATCTTACTTTTACTCCCCTTTAATACCTGTAAGAGGAATTGCAGGGTTTCATGGTTATTCTATTGCTAAGTTTTTGAGGATCCTCTTTCCGGAAGAAAAAAGTATCTTTTTTTCTACTCATCGCAGTTTTATGGCTGACGACCTAAAACTGCCTTTGCAAAAATGATAACTGAGACAATTATGACAGTGCAAAAGATCTGACCTAACCAACTCCATCTTGCCTCTAAACTCCAAGCTGTCTTTGTTCATTCCTGGATATAGGCTGAACTCATTGTGGGAAACATTTAGTTTATACTCCAACTTTGAAATAAAGACAATAACAGCCTTTTCCTCAAACGAACCCCCTTCCTGCCTGGGGACTGGACTGCCTTTGCAGGAGTAACAAAGTAGCCACAAGAATAGAAATTATAATTTAGGAGTTACGTAGCTGAGGGCTATACGATTGTAAACTTCCCCAAGTTGTTCCTGGGGATAACATCACTATTGTCAAATCTAAGATCAGTGCTTGAGATATTTTACAGACCCTGCACTGGACGGATCAGCTGGCACCACTCAGACTGGTAAACTGACTCATCTGATCTTGTAGCTCCCATCCAGGAACTGACTCAGAGCAAGAAGACAGCTTTGATTCCCTATGATTTCATCTCCAACCCAGACAATCAGCACTCCAGACTCAGTGCCCTCCTACCCCCCAAATTATCCTTAAAAACTCTGATCCCTGAATTCTCAGGGAGACTGATTTGAGTAATAATAAATCTCTGGTTTCCTGCACTGCCAACTCTGCATGAATAACTCTTTCTCCATTGCAGTTCCCCTGTCTTGATAAATTGGCTCTGTCTAGGCAGCGGGCAAGGTGAACCCGTTGGGTGGTTACAGTCCCTTTAACAAATAAAGATTAACAAAAGAAAAGTCTACATATTTACTAAATACATGTTTTGTGTGACACAGGAGCCTTCCTAAAGAAATGAAAACTCCTAGAAACAGTTAAACCTGAGTGTTTTTTTATAGTAGGTTTGATAGAAAATAGAGTTGTGGGGAGATATAAGAGGATAAAAGGGTCTCATCTAAAGATAAGAACCTGTGGGAAACTTAGTGTGGCCTGTGAGTTCAGATTCCTCTCTGTGTCCCGTGTCTTCAAAGACAAGAATTTTTTTTTTTTTCCTGTGTGTTGGGAGGGCACCTCTCTTGAGGGCCTATGACCAGCTTCAGGGAGGGTCAGAAAATCCTTCCTAGGTTTTAGGACCACCTCAGAGAAGTAGGGTGGGGAAATGTCAGAGGCACTTTCTTGCTTCTGTGGTTTTCTCAAATTTCTTCAGCTTAAAATATGCTGTATGTCAAGGTGCCATATTTTAAGGTACCCAAATATGAGCCCCACCACCATTAAACTGTTTTCCATAGCAGCAGCAGCATTTTGGAATGGGAGAGTTCCTTGACCACCTTGTGGGACTTGTGTCAGGGGTGTGGCTTGTTTGCTTGGCCTCTGCACTCTCAAACTCCTTACAGGGGTGGTGGGGGGCAGCACGCAGACAGGCAGATGCAGGAGCTGGGGCTAGTGCTTATGGGCTCCAGCCCCACAGTAGCATCTAGGGGTGTGTTATAATTAATGGTCTTTTCGCAGTTGTCCTCCATGGATGGCTAAGTGTTAAACCAGGTCAATAGAGTCAGGGTGATAGCCTTTTACACGCTGCCTTCTTGGTACCCGAGTCCTTGTCTGGCATCCAGGGAGAATCTGGTCACATAGACTTAAAGGGTGGTGAATGAAGGGATTTTATTGAGTGTTGGAGGTGGTTTTCAGTGGGATGGATGGGGAGCTGGAAAGGGGATAGAGTGTGAAGATGATCTTCTCCTGGAGTTCTGTCATCTCATGGCCAATCACCTCTCTGACCGTCCCCAGCTCAATTCCTCTCAATGTTCAAATGCTCCTTTTCTTCTCTCCTTCTCTGCTGTGCTGCTGTGCTATTCTGCTTCTCTTTTGTTCCTCTGATTGTGGACCTTGGGGTTTATATGGGCACAGGATAAGGGCATGACACGCCCGAGTGGTTTTGGGAAAGGCAACATTTGGGCACAAAAACAGGAATGCCTGTTCCCATTTAGGGCCACACATTTCCAGGCTTGAGGGTGGGGCCTTTTCTGGGGAACCACTCCCTTCTACGCAGTATTTCTCTGCTTCTGTCTGTATCAATTTTAATTTCTCCCAGCAATGCTCCCAGCAAACCTGGTTCCAGTTTCTCCAGGTCCTCACAAACACTGGTTATTTTCTGTGCGTGTGTTTTGATAATAGGGTGTAAAGTGGCATCTCACTGTGGATTTGATTTGCAGTTCCCTCAGGATCAGTGATGTTGAGCATCTTTTCATGTGCTGATTGGACATCTAGGTATTATAGCCTTCGCAGAAATGTGTATCCAAGTTTTATGCCATTTTACTTCATGCTTCTTGAAACAACACACGCAGGCACATTTCATTCATCTGTGATGCAAGGACTCATATATTTTGTGAAGCACTTCCAATTTGGTTTAACTTTATGTATATTCCTTAACCTCTCATTTCTGCAGTGCTGTTGTGCTGCCACCAGACGTCTGTGCAGAGTGCAGGTCAGTGAATTGTTAGTACCAGGCCACCAGGGCTGAAATTCTCTGTGAATGCTACTAAAGAAACATGGAAGGATTTCTGTGGGACTTGTTAAGAAGGCATTGCAATTGATTTTTCATATGCACGTTCATATTAACAATAACGTCTACTCTTCAATATAGTTTTTAGTCTTTGTTGCAGCAAAAACTATGTTATGGGTGTTTGCCCATTACCTTTTACAATATTTTAACTTATGAAGGCGGCTCCATTAATGCATGACATCTTCAGGCAACAGTACAGAAAAATAACAGCAAGAACCTCACAAATTCAGTATGTTCTATTTCTTTATGTTGAACTTGGAAAATTTCATGTAGACTGGTGCATCTACAGTGTTAAATGGAAGACTGCAAGTTAAAATTGGTTCCTTTATTACATCTCTTACATTCCTGTGGGATGATAGATTAATTATGAAAAGATTATTTATTTCTTTTTCTTATTAATGAAGACTAGTGATTTTTTTACATTTAAAAAATCTATAATCTACTGTTATTTTCCTTGTCACCCTTTCTCGAGAAGAAAATTCCCTAGAATGAAATAGGAGAAATTAAATACTGCTCTGGTGAATAAGGAAAGCAATTCCCAGATAAATGTAGAAAAAAAAACTGATACACGTTTCTTCATTAATCACTATTGTATTAGAAAAACTGAATATAAATGAATGTTCCCAAAATCCTTAATCATGCCAAGGATACAGCTCAAAGAAAAAAAAAGGAGAAAAAAGTGAGCAAATAAAATGTAAAACTAACAGGTGTCTCCAGATATAAGTTGCAGGATTGAACTTGCCATGGAGTCATGACAAATATTTTCCTTAGTGTTTGGAATAACATGAACCCTTTCAAACTCCAGCCTTGCTTTCCAAGAACGAAAATGATAGAGTTGCTTTAAAATGTTAAAGAAAGCTAAAGTGTACTTCTAGGGATAGTTAGTACCATTCCCTATGGTCAACAAATGTATAAGGTATAATTCAAGTTAGGGAGTCACACTGGTTTCAGTAAGAAAACTATGCTATAATAGATATCCTATCTGAAACATAATTTCTGCTATAATATATAATATCTGAGGACTCATTTGGAAATATAAGCCTAGTCTTCACTCTCCCTTGAAATCGTGGAATGGATTTGGCTTTCCCACCATTGGATTTGATAATTTTATGTCTTGCGTTTACTCAATGTTTATGGAGTTCTACTAGCACAAATACTATGTTTTTAGTAATGCTTTGTTCAAATCCAGTGATGCAAAGAATTGGGTTATACTGATCTCCTTCCTGTATGGGCAATATTTGGGGACCACAAAAGTTCTAGCACTCCTCACAAATGCTTGAAATAAAGCCATTTGAAACTTAATGTAGCCTACAATGTAAATCAAGCTAAGGATTATTATTTTGGCCCTTGAGGGGCAGGTTGAAACAATATTAAGAAAAAGAATAGCGCTCTCCACAGCAGCAATGTGATTTAAAACTTGAGATTGGTTGCAGTACATACCAAGAATGAAAGTTTTGTTCAATTCAATGCCATTTTGTGTGTACTTTAGAAGAATAATAAGAAACAAATTTCGAGAAGCACATGTTGGGACTCAGAAAAAAAGTATCCCAAAACGAAGGCCTCGGAAGAAGTCTCAGAAGCAAAAGTTTCTTTCTGACCTTCTCCTTCTGTATTAGTCTGTTCTCACACTGTTAATAAAGACATACCCAAGACTGGGTAATTTATAAAAGAAAGAGGTTTAATGGACTCACAGTTCCACAGGGCTGGGGAGGCCTCACGATCATGGCAGAAGGCAACGCAGGAGCAAAGGCACATCTTACATGGTGGCAGGCAAGAGAGTGTGTGTAGGGGAACTCCCTTTTATAAAACCATGAGCTCTCCTGAGACTTATTCACTATCACAAGAACAACATGGGAAAGACCCACCCCTGTGATTCAATTACCTCCCACCAGGTGCTTCCCATGACACACGGAAATTATGGGAGTTACCATTCAAGATGAGATTTGTGTAGGGGCACAGCCACACCATGTCACCTTCCCTCCTGTCTCTCAGTCCCATTCTCCCCTGAAGCCCCATAGAAACAAGAATCCATCTTTCCCTCCCCTTCCCCAGATTTTAGAAACCAAAACCCCCTTTTCCCAAAGTCAGCCATAAAATCTAAAATTATGACTATAACATTCCCACTGATTTTCTGTGTAAAAACTGGCTGTAAAAAATTCCCTGACCTACCTTGTTTGCCTCTGGGTCCTAGCACTCCCATTCCAGAGAGGGCCCTGCCTTACACTCAGAAGGAAGAAACACTGCTCAGAAAGGCCTCAGCCTCCCAAGTAGCTGGGATTACAGGCATGCACCACCACGCCCAGCTAATTTTGTATTTTTAGTAGAGATGGGGTTTCTCCATGTTGGTCAGGCTGGTCTCAAACTCCCAATCTCAGGTGATCCACCCACCTCGGCCTCCCAAAATGCTCCAAGGACTAAAATAGAATTTGCTAAGTTTACAAAGGCTGGGACGTCTGAAATAACTTATGTGAATTGGATGTACATGTGATAAAAATAGAGTGAGAGGAAGACCATATATTGGGGAACACATAAATAGTCCAAAAATAAAGAATTCAACCTGGTTGGCTATTTCACTGAAATATTTGTCATGGAAGATGTGGCATCCAGGCAGCCCCTGTCAAAATGAGATGCCATTCAAAAGTAAATGAGCAACTCTGCCTTGTGTTTGCTGAAATGAGCATTGATTAAATGAAGACACAGGACACACAATCAGAGGAGGAGGTGGTGAGGGAGAAAACTATTATGCTCACACAAATATCCTGCAGAACTAGCTCTTAAGCAATCTGAGTTATCCTCAATCTAAACTCGTATGGACTTTTCTATAGGACCCTAAATTCTGTGCCTTTTCCTTGACCAAGATGAAGGATCTTGCGTCTACCATAGGAAACTTCAGAAACAATGAAATTGAGAAGCTGTCAAGCAAAGAAAGAAAATGAAGCTATGATTAAGTCAATGGAATTGTTAACACATGAATAAGGACCAATTAGATTCACAGAAAAAGGTGATGAGGTGTAATGTCCTGTATATAAATTGTCATTTTTTGGAAGGTTAGTGGTTTCAATCAGCAAGGGGAGGTAGCACACTCATTTCTGAAATTATTTCTGAGAGTAACCAGCAAAATAAATTAGACAAGGCTCCAGAGAATCTAAACTCACCTGCACGTAGAAAAGAAAAAAATCATTCTTAATAGATGTATAGATAAAAGAAAAAAAAAGAAAACAGATGACATGAGAGGTGATACGGGATGCCCTTTAATCTCTAACCAGAATTATCTGGGCTCACTTGCCAGTAATGCTTGATGTTTTATCTGTCAAAACTTATGGGAGACTTTTAGTGACAACTCACCCTCTTTCATGAGGGGAAAGTGCTTTTTAAGAGAAAGCATATCACTCAAATGTTTTTTAATTGCTTTAATTTTCCTTTTCAAGTGATTTTAAAGTAACCACACTCAGATTCCTGAGAGTGATTTTTGGGTTGTTAGAATAGCTCATTCATGTATCCAGCTCACTGCTAAAATGGATATTAACATTTTTCAGTGACTAGAGCTTCGAATAAGGTGCACTATATGATGATATTTGTATAAGAAGTGTTAATAACACAAAAATATTCTTATGTTGCATGTGAATTTATTCACTCCTTTAATTTTTGTGAATAATGAGCATTTGTTTGAAATAATGAGTGTCGGTGTGCAACTTGATTGAACAAAAAGTTGTTTTAAAATGTAAAGATGAGTGTCGACACGCTAAAGTGGTTGCATTGCTGATCAATGTATTACATTTTTGAATGTACACCTTGTAGCTTCTATCACAGAGGTCTGTAAACTTTTTTTTTTCCTGTGGAGGGACAGAGAGTAAATCTTTTTGTCTTTACAAGCCATACAGTCTCAACTGCACGACTCAACTCTGCCTCTGTAGTGTCATGGGCAATTCGTAATGAATAGAACAGCTGCATTCTGTGGACATAGCTGAGTTAAAATAAAACTTTATTTACAAAAACAGGCAGTGGGCCGATTTTAACCATGGGCTGCAGTTTACTGATGCCTGCTGTATCATAATGCAGAATAAGGATAAAAACCAAATTCTAAACACATTCCTTCAAAAAGTTGTTTGAGTGACATTAGAATTTCCAATGCATTCATCCTGGGAGATACATAAGTCTCGTTTTGGTGAAACTGGCTATGTTGAGTGAAACTTGTAATGTTTGAAATGTTCAATATTTGATACATGTCTGAAATATTTGCAAAAGTTTTAAATGTCTCAGAAAGAAAAAAAACAATAGATGTTGCGTTCAGTAGAGAAGGCAGGATATATACTATGTATATATTGTGTCTCTTCTCATTAAATATGTATTGTAACGTCTGTACTGTCCTTCACTCATTCAAAGAATAAATTCAAAGTTTCTTGTTTCATTTAGTCTTTAATCTGAGATCCAAGCTTCTTCCTAAAGTGGTGCTCGTGTATGTTTTCAAATATATATCCCTCTTGCCAACTCTCTGACCTCTTTGAAAGAGGTCTTGTTTTCATTTCTTGTTTCATTTCTTGCACAGCTCTTGTACGCAATATTCTCTGAACCTTTGCTTTAATCTTTCCATTTTGCCTGGATTTTCCTCTTTTTTTCTACTTTCTAAGTACTTATCTGTTAAGGTCAAACTCTATCCCTGCTCTTCGCTGCATTTTGTCCAAATAAGGAGTTAAAATAACACCTGTGGTAGAAATAAACCCTGGATCATTAAAGCCCTTAACGAATTCTTTAGTTACTATGTAGTCCCTATAATCTTCATTTCTACATTATATACATTTGCTTTCTCCAACAAGTACAATGAAACTAGTGATTGTGCCTTATCTCATCGGTATGGGCAGTATTTTGGAAATAACCTTGGCATTAGAAAAAGTTTATGCTCAACAAAATCTAATATTCTAGCTGATGGTTAAATTTGGGAGTTTCCCAAAATATACATATTTTAGATAATGTAATTATTCATCAAATCTATTAACTTATATGAGGCATTTTGTGCCAAAAATAAAAGAAACCATCTTAGAGAGCCAGATTCCATGCAAAAAAAATTGTTTTCGTCTGTTCAGGGAATCCAGCAATGAAAGTGGGACATCTGAGGTTTTCTGTTATTTTTTCCCCTCTTACGACTAATAATGGTAATAGATTTTGTAGTCTCCAACAGAATCTTTTTAAAACTTTGTTTTTACTTTCTGATTTCCAAAGGTGTCAAGACACATGGATCTTGTAATACTACCAAATTAGTTTTGACCAGGCAGAATGATTTAATTGCCACAGGACTTGGTGAATTTAACCTCTCTCATTTAGCTTTAAAATGTGCATGCCTTAGTTATTAAAATCATCTGGTCAAAACGTCATCCTTTTTAAAATCCAGGGCACAGAGTACATAGTCAGTAAGAGATATTGGGTATTATTTTTGTTTTCAATTATATTGATCTCTTTTCACTCTTTCAAAATAAGTAAAATAAGCAAACTGTGAGTATTTTTTCACACTTTGCTCAATTTTAATCCAAGGGCAAAATGAGGATTTTAGAAATCTCAATTTTCCAAGTCAGTAGAAATAATAGGCACAGAGTTATTGAAATATGCAGCATAATTGTCATCATTTCTTGTCTTCTCCAATCTTTTTCTTACCCAAACCCCAGATATTATTTTTACCTCTGTTGTAATCATATGGTGAAGCAACATAAAATTGCAGAAAGGCATGCTAATGAAATCTACCCTAAACACGTCCAAAATTAAACTTTACAGAAAATAAGAGAGTCCTATTTATAGACACAGTATTTTTATTCCATTGCTTCTATATAAGAAGTATTTGAACATCTCCGATGGCTGAGTTTCACAGATAGTGACTAAATCTAATTTTGCAAATAATTGCAACCATCTGAAGGAGAAAATTGACTTGCTTTTCGCTGTCATAATCTTGTCTTTCTTCTTCCCTAACTTTCTCTCTCCCAGTGCCCTTGTCAGAATCATTTAGCCTTTTCTTGGTGCTCTTATGCAGTGTTTACATACACAGAGTGAAGTAGAGAAATCATTCTATCGGGATTTTATGTCTCCATGTTTTTAAACCCCTGGTAGATTATTAGCTCATTTTTGGCAGGTAGCATGTCTTATCTACTTTAAGTTTCCTGTTGTATCGCTCCATATTTGGCACATATTAGATGTTATTAAATAAATACGATAATCAATTACAATAAAATAAACCACAGAGGATAAAGACAGAGACGGGATAGATTCTCTATACTCAAATTTGACTCCAGATGCTTTCAGTCACATTTAATAATTTCCGTATTCTAACAGCATTATATTTGCTGCAGAAAATGATTCAATATTTTTCATTTTGTTAATGAGATTTCCTGTTTTGGAAGCACCATGGATTCTTAGGATGAGAAGAAAGTTCGATGTTGATAAGGTTTTAGATCACAACAGTCATAAGCTTGATGTATAATTTGCCTTTTAAGACATGGGTAATTGCTCCTTTGTTTTTAAAAATATGTTAAATAAACCAATCTATCTATAAACACTTTGCTTTTCAGGGGGCAAGAACATTAAGACAAAACTATTCCTGTCCTTTAAAAATCTATTTTTAGAGTAACTGTTGTTTACAGATTCATTCCAGAAAGCTGGAAATTAATGGGAAATAACTTGGGTGCTTAGTAGTATGAGAAAACTTCCAGATACTTATCGGAATGCACTTTCAGCTCTTAAAATTTACTCTAGTAGGAATAGTCTACTTATACAGTGAAAAAAGTGTCTTTTCAATGGTACCTCGTCTCCAATTGATCTATTCACTACAATTTGGGGATATGTGTTATTAGTTTTGTGGGCAAATATCCTGCAAAGCATTCTCTCCAGAACAATATCTTGAATATTGTGTTTTGGATAGTTGGCATTCACAATGAACATAATTCGACTTATTTATGTGCCCATGGCAATTTAGTGCTTACATCAAATCATCAATTACTATTCACAGTCCTCCATATCCTATATGATAAACACAGTGAGATATACTCTGGATATCAGAAGACAAGAAATAACCAAATATCAGGGCTGAACTGAAGGAGATTGAGATAAGAAAAATCATTTAAAAGATCACCAAACCCAGGATCTGTTTTTTTGCAAAAAAAAAAAAAAAAAAAAAAATTAGACCACTAGATAGACTAATAAAGAAGAAAAGAGAGAAGATTCAAGTAAACACAATCAGAAATGACTAGAGGGATATTACCACTGACCCCACAGAAATACAACCAACCACCAGAGAATATTATGAACACCTTTATGCACATAAACTTAGAAACTCTAGAAGAAATGGATTAATTCCTGGATGCATACACACATACACCCTTCCAAGACTGAAGCAGGAAGAAATTGAATCCAATAATCCAAACCAATAATGAGCTCTGAAATTAAGACAGTAATAAATAGCCTACCAACAAAAAAAGCCTAGAACCAGAAGATTCACAGCTGAATTCTGCCAGAGGTACAAAGAAGAGCTGGTACCATTCCTACTGAAACTATTCCAAAAAATTGAGAAGGGACTCCTTAACTCATTCAATGAGGCCAGCATCATCCTGATGCCAAAACCTAGTAGAGATACAACAAAAAAAGGAAACTTTAGGTCAATAGCCTTGATGAACATTGATGCAAAAATCCTCCACAAAACCCTGCAAACCAAATCCAACAGCAAAATAAAAAGCTTATCCAAGACAATCAAGTAGGCTTTATCTCTGGGATGCAAGGTTGGTTCAACATACACAAATCTATAAATGTGATTCATTACATAAACAGGACTAAAGACAAAAATCACACAATTTTCTCAAAAGATGTAGAAAAGGCTTTTGATAAAATTCGATATCTGTTCACGTTAAAAACTGTCAAACTAGATATTGAAGGAACATACATCAAAATAAGAGCCATATGTGACAAACCCACAGCCAGCATTACACTGAATGGGCAAAAGCTGGAAGCAGTCCCCCTTGAAAACTGGTACAAGACAAGGATGCCCTCTCTCACCACTTCTACTCAATGTAGTATTGGAAGTCCTGGCCTGGGCAATCAGCCAAAAGAAATAAATAAAGGGCATCTAAAAAGGAAAAGAGGAAGTCAAACTAACCCTGTTTGCAGACAACATGGCCTTTACCTAGAAAACCCCATAGTCTCAGCCCAAAAGCTTCTAAAGCTGATGAACAACTTCAGCAAAGTCTCAGGACACAAAATCAATGAGCAAACATCACGAGCTTTCCCACACATCAACAACAGTCAAGCTGAGAAGCAAATCAAGAATGAACTCCCATTCACAGTTGCCACAAAAAGAATAAAATACCTAGGAATACAGCTAACTAGGGTGGTGAAAGGTCTTTTACAAGGAGAACCACAAATCACTGCTCAAAGAAATTGGGGGACACAAATGGGAAAAGCATTCTATGCCCATGGATAGGAAGAATCAATATCGTTAAAATGGCCATACTTCCCAAAGCAATGTATATTCAATGCTATTCCTATTAACTACCATTGACATTCCTCAAGAAGTAGAAAAAAACTATTTAAAAATCTTTATGGAACCACAAAAGAGCCCGAATAGCCAAGGCAATCCTAAACACAAAGAAGAAAGCTGGAGGCATCATGTTACCTGACTTTGAACTATACTACAATGTTACAGTAACCAAAACAGCATGATACTGGTACAAGAGCAGGCACATAGACCAATGGAAATAAGACCACACAGCTACAACTATCTGATAGATCTACTACCTATCTGACAATCCTGACAAAAACACATAATAGGGAAAGGATTCCCTATTCAATAATGGCGCAGGGAGAACTGTATAACCATATGCTAAAGATTGAAACTGAGCACCTTCCTTACACTATATACAAAAATTAACTCAAAATGGATTATAGACTTAAATGTAAAACCCAAAACTATAAAAACCCTGGAAGACAACCCAGGCAATACCATTCAGGGCATGGGCATGAGCAAAGATTTCATGATGAAGATGCCAAAAACAACTGCAACAAAAGCAGAAATTGACAAATGTAATCTAAAAACTAAAGAGCTTCTGCACAGCAAAAGAAACTATCAACAGAGTGAACAACAGACAAACTACAGAATGGGAGAAAGATTTTACAAACTACACATCTAACAACAGCCTAATATCCAGTATCTATAAGGAACTTTAATACATTTACAAGAAAAAAACGAACAACCCCGTTAAAAAGTGGGCAAAGGACATAAACAGACACTTTTCTTTTTATTTATTTATTTATTTATTTTTGTTATACTTTAAGTTCTGGAATACATGTGCAGAACGTGCAGGTTTGTTACATAGGTATACATGTGCCATGGTGGTTTGCTGCACCCATCAACCCGTCATCTACATTAGGTATTTCTCCTAATGCTATCCACACTGTCTTCCACAATGGTTAAACTAATTTACACTCCCATCAAGAGTATAAAAGCGTTTCTATTTCTCCACATCCTCTCCAGCATCTGTTGTTTCCTGACTTATTAATGATTGCCATTCTAACTGGCCTGAGGTGGTATCTCATTGTGGTTTTGATTTGCATTTCTCTAATGATCAGTGATAATGGTTTGTTGGCCACATAAATATCTTCTTTTGAGAAGTGTCTGTTCATATCCTTTGCCCACTTTTTGATGGGGTTGTTTGTTTTTTTCTTGTAAATTTGTTTAAGTTCCATGTAGATTCTGGATATCAGCCCCTTGTCAGATGGATAGATTGCAAAAATTTTCTCCCGTTCTGTAGGCTGCCTGTTCGCTCTGATGATAGTTTCTTTTGCTGTGCAGAAGCTCCTTTGTTTAATTAGATCCCATTTGTCAATTTTGACTTTCGTTGCAATTGCTTTTGATATTTTAGTCATGAAGTCTTTGCCCATGCCTATATCTGGAATGGTATTGCCTAGGTTCTCTTCTAGGGTTTTTATGGTTTTAGGTCTTATGTTAAAGTCTTTAATCCATCTTGAATTAATTTTTCTATAAGGTGTAAGGAAGGGGTCCAGTTTCAGTTTTCTGAATATGGCTAGCCAGTTTTCCCAACACCATTTATTAAACAGGGAATCCTTTCCCCATTGCTTGTTTTTGCCAGGTTTGTCAAAGATTGGATAGTTGTAGATGTGTGGTATTATTTCTGAGGCCTCTGTTCGTTCCATTGGTCTATATCTCTGTTTTGGTACCAGTACCATGCTGTTTTGTTTACTGTGGCTTTGTAGTATAGCTTGAAGTCAGGTAGCATGATGCCTCCAGCTTTGTTCTTTTTGCTTAGGATTGTCTTGGCTATATGAGCTCTTTTTTGGTTCCATATGAAATTTAAAGTAGTTTTTTTTTTTTTCCAATTCTGTGGAGAAAGTCAATGGTAGCTTGATGGGAATAGCACTGAATCTATAAATTACTTTGGGCAGTATGGCCATTTTCACGATATTGATTCTTCCTATCCATGAGCACAGAATGTTTTCCCATTTGCTTGTGTCCTCTCTTATTTCTTCAAGCAGTGGTTTGTAGTTCTCCTTGAAGAGGTCCTTCACATCCCCTGTAAGTTGTATTCCCAGGTATTTTATTCTCTTTGAAGCAATTGTGAATGGGAGTTCACTCATGATTTGGTTCTCTGTTTGTTTATTATTGGTGTATAGGAATGCTTGTATTTTTGCACATTGATTTTTTTTATCCTGAGACTTTCCTGAAGTTGCCTATCAGCTTAAGGAGTTTTTGGGCTGAGATGATGGGGGTTTCTAAATATACAATCATGTCATCTGCAAACAGAGAAAATTTGACTTCCTCTCTTCCTATTTGACAACCCTTTATTTCTTTCTCTTGCTTGATTGCCCTGGCAAGAACTTCCAATACTATGTTGAATAGGACTGGTGAGAAAGGACATCCTTGTCTTGTGCTGGTTCTCAAAGGGAATGCTTCCAGCTCTTGCCCATTCAGCATGATATTGGCTGTGGGTTTGTCATAAGTAGCTCTTATTATTTTGAGATACGTTCCATCAACACCTCGTTTATTGAGTGTTTTTAGCATGAAGAGGTTTTGAATTTTATTGAAAGCCTTTTCTGCATCTGTTGAGATAATCATGTGGGTTTTGTCATTGGTTCTGTTTATATGATGGATTATGTTTATTGATTTGCATATGTTGAACCAGCTTTGCATCCCAGGGATGAAGCCAACTTGATCGTGGTGGATAAGCTTTTTGATGTGCTGCTGGATTCGGTTTGCCAGTATTTTATTGAGGATTTTCACATCTATGTTTATCAGGGATATTGGCCTGAAATTTTCTTTTTTGTTGTTGTGTCTCTGCCAGGTTTTGGTATCAGGATGATGCTGCTCTCATAAAATGAGTTAGGGAGGAGTCCCTCTTTTTCTATTGTCTGGAATAGTTTCAGAAGGAATGGTACCAGCTCCTCTTTGTACCTCTGGTAGAATTCAGCTCTGAACCATCTGGTCCTGGGCTGTTTTTGTTGGTAGGCTATTAATTACTGCCTCAATTTCAGAATTTGTTATTGGTCTATTCAGGGATTCAAGTTCTTCCTGGTTTAGTCTTGGGAGGGTGTATGTGTCCAGGAATTTATCCATTTCTTCTAGATTTCCTAGTTTATTTGTGTAGAAGTGTTTATAGTATTCTCTGATGGTTGTTTGTATTTCTGTGGGATCAGTGGTGATATCCCCTTTATCATTTTTTATTGTGTCTATTTGCTTCTTCTCTCTTTTCTTCTTTGTTAGTCTGGCTAGCAGTCTATTTATTTTGTGAATCTTTTCAGAAAACCAGCTCCTGGATTCATTGATTTTTTTGAAGGACTTTTTGTGTCTCTATCTCTTTCAGTTCTGAACTGATCTTAGTTATTTCTCGGCTTCCACTAGCTTTCAAATCTTTTTGCTCTTGCTTCTCTAGTGTTCTTTTTGTTTTGTTTTTTTTTGTTGTTGTTGTTTTTCTTGAGATGGAGTTTCACTCTTATTGCCCAGGCTAGAGTGCAATGGTGCCATCTCTGCTCACTGCAACCTCTGCCTCCTTGGTTCAAGTGATTCTCCTCCCTCAGCCTCCTAAGTAGCTGGGATTACAGGCATGCACCACCACGCCCAGCTAATTTTGTATTTTTAGTAGAGATGGGGTTTCTCCATGTTGGTCAGGCTGGTCTCAAACTCCCAATCTCAGGTGATCCACCCACCTCGGCCTCCCAAAATGCTGGGATTACAGGTGTGAGCCACCATGCCTGGCCCTCTAGTTCTTTTAATTGTGATGTTAGGGTGTCAATTTTAGATCTTTCCCACTTTCTCATGTTGGCATTTAGTGCTATAAATTTCCCTCTAAACACTGCTGTAGCTGAGTCCCAGATATTCTGGTATGTTGTGTCTTTGTTCTCATTGGTTTCAAAGAACTTATTTATTTCTGCCTTCATTTCGTTACTTACCTAGTAGTCATTCAGGAGCAGGTTGTTCAGTTTCCATGTAGTTGTGCGGCTTTGAGTGAGTTTCTTAATCCTGACTTCTAATTTGATTGCACTGTGGTCTAAGAGACTGTTTGTTATGATTTCTGTCCATTTGCATTTGCTGAGGAGTGCTATACTTCCAATTATGTGGTCAATTTTAGAATAAGTGTGATGTAGAAGAATGTATATCCCATTGATTTGGGGCAGAGGGTTCTGTAGATGTCTATTAGGTCCACTTGGTCCAGAGCCGAGTTCAAGTCCTGAATATCCTCGTTAATTTTCTGTCTCATTAATCTAATATTAACAGTGGGGTGTCAAAGTCTCCCACTATTATTGTGTGGGAGTCTAAGTCTCTTTGTACATCTCTAAGAACTTGCTTTATGAATCTGGGTGCTCTTGTATTGGGTGCATATATATTTAGGATAGTTAGCTCTTCTTGTTGCACTGATCCCTTTACCATAATGTAATTCCCTTCTTTGTCTTTTTTGATCTTTGTTGGTTTAAAGTCTGTTTTATCAGAAACTAGGTTTGCACCCCCTGCTTTTTCTTGCTTTCCGTTTGCTTGATAAATCTTCTTCCATCCCTTTATTTTGAGCCTATGTGTGTCTTTGCAGATGAGATGGGTCTCCTGAATACAACACACAGATGGGTCTTGACTCTTGCTAGTCCAACTTGCCAGTCTGTGTCTTTTAATTGGGGCATTTTGCCCATTTACAGTTAAGGTTAATATTGTTATGTGTGAATTTGATCTTGTCATTAGGATGCTAGCTGGTTATTTTGCACATTAGTTTATATAGCTTCTTCATAGTGTCAGTGGTATTTACATTTTGGTTTGTTTTTGCAGTGGCTGGTACTGGTTTTTCATTTCCATATTTAGTGCATCCTTCAGGAGCTCTTGTAAGGCAGGCCTGGTGGTGACAAAATCCCTCAGCATTTGTTTGTCTGTAAAGGACTTCATTTCTCCAAACAGACACTTTTCAAAAGAAGCCATACATGCAGCCAATAATCATATGAAAAAAAAGCTCAACATCACTGATCATTAGAGAAATGCAAATCAGAACCACAATGAGAGACCATCTCACACCAGTCAGAATGGGTATTATTAAAAAAATAAAAAAAAAACACATGTTGGTGAGGTTGTGGAGAAAAAAAAAACGCTTATACACTGTTGGTGGGAGTGTTAATTACTTCAACCATTGTGGAAGACAGCGTGGCAATTTCTCAAAGAACTAAAGACAGAAATATCATTTGTCCAAGGAATTACATTACTAGGTATATACCCAAAGGAATATAAATCTGTTATAAAGAAACATGCACATGTATGTTCATTGCAGCACTATTCACAATAGCAAACACACGGAATCAACCCAAATGCCCATCACTGATAGTCTGGATAATGAAAATGTGGTACATATTCACCATGGAAGCTATAAAAAAGAATGAGATAATGTCATTTGTATGAACATGGATGGAGCTGGAGGCCATTATCCTTAACAAACTAATGCAGGAACAGAAAACCGAATACCACATGTTCTCACTTATAAGTGGGAGCTAAATGATGAGAACACATGGACACAAAGAGGGGAACAACAGACACTGGGGCCTATCAGACGGTGGAGGGTGGGAGGAAGGAGAGGATCAGGAAAAATAACTAACTGGTACTAGGCTTACTACCTGGGTGATGGTGATGAAATAATCTATACAACAAAGCCCCATGAAACATGTGTACTTATGTAACAAACCTGCACATGTACCCCTGAACTTAAAATAAAAGTTAAAGAAAGAATGCAAAATATCTCCACTGCTATTCAATGTGATGTGAAAGGCGTTTTTCTAAAGAAGAAAAATAAGTAAACCAATTTGAGGCATAAGGACTAGAAAAAATAATTCTTATTATTTTTCCTATGATACCTGGAAAGCTTTAGATAATTAATGATCAAACTAATTCACAAAGTAAAATATTTCAGTAAATTAGCAATAAAAATAGTATGCAGAAGTCATTAGTATATCCCCAAACAAAAGTTTATAGAGTATCCAATATTAGAGAAAACTCTATGGACAATTACAGCAAGAGGATGACATACCACTTAGAAATAAACATTTTTAAAAAGTGCAGGACGGGCGTGGTGGCTCACGCCTGTAATCCCAGCACTTTTGGAGGCCGAGGCAGGCGGATCACAAGGTCAGGAGATTGAGACCGTCCTGGCTAACATGGTGAAACCCCGTCTCTACTAAAAATACAAAAAATTAGCTGGGTGTGGTGGCGGGTGCCTGTAGTCCCAGCTACTCGGGAGGCTGAGGCAGGAGAATGGCATGAATCTGGGAGGCAGAGCTTGCAGTGAGCCAAGATCCCACCACTCCAGCCTGGGTGACAGAGCAAGACTCGATCTCAAAAAAAAAAAAAAAAAAGAGCAAAATGTATAATTTTAAAAACCTTTAAAATCTCCTGAAATAAAAATAAAGTAGATTAAACAAAAAGAAAAACATCCTTGAATGGGATGTCTCAATAACATAAAGGGGTCTATTCTAACTGGGAGAATTTATAAAATTAATGTTATCACAATTTTTGAAAATTACAAATTGTCTTATGGAGTAAGATTAGTTGACACAGAAGTTCATGTGGAATAACTAGCAGGCAAGAATAGCCAGAAAAATCCTTGGTAAGGTCAATCCCTTTCAGATTTTAAACATTATTAAGCATCCATAATGAAAATAATATGTTACAGGTGCATGAGAAGACAAAAAGACTAGAGGAATGTAAGAGAACATCTAGAAAGAGGTAGAGGTACAGAAGGAAGTTTAGTATATAATAAAGGTGGTATCTCAAACCACTGGGCAATAATGAATTTCTTTTATGTGTGTGTGTTGCCCAGGCTGGAGTACAGTAGCTCAGTACTGGCTCACTGGAGCCTTGGACCCCAGGCATAAGCAATTCTTCTGCCTCAGTCTCCCAAGTAGCTAGGACCATAGGTATGCACCACTACACCTGGCTGCTTTGTTATGTTTATTTTAAATTTAGATACAGGGTCCCAATATGTTGCTTAGATGGGTCTTGAACTCCTTGGCTCAAGCCATTCCGCTGTCTCAGCCTCGGCATCCTGAGTAGCTGGGACTACAGGTGCGCACCACAGTGTGTGGCACAATAGATTTTTCAGTAAATGTTGTTGGGACAACCTGGAAAAGGATAAATTTAAATCCATACTTTATTTGTACACAGGAATAAACTCCAAATGAGTCAAGTAACTAAACATACATGCACATACACATGTTTAGGTGTATGCATACCTACGTACATATAGCCATATAAGTACTAGAAGAAAAATGAATTTATTCTTCTATAATCTCGGTGTGGGGAAAGGGCTGCTAAATATCACTCAAAATCTAAATGCAATCAAATATATAAAATTTGATTATATAATTTTCTAAAAATTTGCTGGGCAAAAAATGCAATTAAAAAGTCATGAGAAATATAGACCTGGACCACATAACAATATTTCAGTCAATGACAGACCCAATATTTGGTGGTGGTCTCATGAAATTATAATACCATATTTGTAGTATACCTTACCTAAGTGTGGATGTTTAGGTACACAAATACCATGTGTAGCATGTGTTACAGTTGCCTACAGCATTCACTGGGGTCACAGGCTGCACAGGTGTGTAGCCCAGGAGCAACAGGCTACACCATACAGCCCAGGTGTGCAGTGGGCTGTGCCTTCTGGCTTTGGGTATGTGCACTCTAGGATGATTGCCCAAGGACCAAATGACCTAAGGATGCATTTCTCAAGAACTGTTCCCAGCACAAAATTGTATGAGTAGCCTCATAAAAAGCTAATATTAACACATTTAAAAAAATTGAAAGTGGAAGGAAAAAAATTAAAAACATTCATGAAGAACAAGTCCAAATAAACTGATTGTAAAAATGAGCACAACAGGAAACACAGACACCATTCTTCCCCTAGCACATGGGGGGGAAAAATGAAAAGTTTTGCCCCACGTGAGCTTTGGGAAGCAATTGTTATGCATTCTCAGGTGGGCTGAAACTGCGGTAATTCTTTCAGAAGGAGGCTTGGATACACATGTGTATATGGATATGTGTATATAAATATATTTGTGTATGTATTTATGAAAATAACAACAGACTTTTATTCCCAGTAATCTCCCTTCTAAGATAACTGAGGTGGTGAAGAGGGGGCAGTCCAGGAAAAGCAATCAATGACTGAGTCACTCCAGGGAACATAGTCAATAATTGAGTCAGTCCAAGGAAAGCAGTTGATGACCCAGTGATTCCAGGGAAAAGAGCCGATTACCACATCAGTTCCAGGAAAAGAAGAGACAATCGAGTCACTCCAGGGAAAACGTTGATGAAGAAAAGACAGGGAAATGACCTCAGCCCGGGAAACACAGCCTCTGACCAAGTCACAGCAAGGGAAATAGTTGATGATGTGGCAGGGTGTGATCTCCTCAGTTCATTAAAAAAAGGCAGTGACCAAGCCACACCAGAAAAAATAGTGATCATGAGTCATTCCAGAGTTCCGACTCTATGACCAAATTAGTCCAGGAAAGCATTAATGACAGGATGGCATGAAGATGCCCTCAGTGTGGAAAATAGTGAATGACTGAGTTACTCCAAGGAAAACAGGTGATGAGGGGGAATGTCAGGCAGGGACGCAATGCCTGTGGTCTGGGAAACACAGTCCATGACTGAGTCAATCCAGGTTAAAGAGTCAAGTACCAAACAGTCCAGGGAACACAGGTGACCACCTAGTCTTTTCCTGGCACACGGTTAACTGCTGAGTCAATCCAGGGAAATGAGTTGAGTAGGGAGTCAGTCCACTGAAATGAGTTGAGTACCAAGTCAATTCAGGGAACCCAGTTGATGACCAAGTCATTCCAGGGCACACAGTTAATTACTGAGTCAGTCCAGGGAAATGAGTTGAATACTGAGTCAGTCCAGGGAAATGAGTTGAGTACCAAGTCAATCCAGGAAAGACAGTCAATGGCCGAGTTACTCCAGGAAAAAGAGTCAAAGACCAATCATCTCAGGGAAACAGTTGAGTACCAAGTCAATCCAGGGAACACAGTCAATGACTGAGTCATTTTAGGGCACACAGTTAATTGCTGAGTCAGTCTAGGGAAATGAGTTGAGTACCAAGTCAATCCAGGGAGCCTGGTCAATGACCAAGTTAATCCAGGGAACATAGTTAATTACTACCGAATCATTCCAGGGAAAAGTGTTGAGCATTGAGTCAGTCCAGGGGAAAGAATCAAGCCCTGATTCAATCCTGGGGACACAGTCAATGACCGAGTTAATCCAGGGAAAAAAGAGTTGATGACCAATCAATCCAGGGAAAACAGTTGAGTACTGAATCATTCCAGGGAAACCAGTCAAGTACCAAGTCAATCCAGAGAACACAGTTGATTATTGAGTTAGTGTAGGAAAAACAGTGGAAGACTAAATCAGTCCAGGGAAAACAGTTGAGTCATGTCATGGCACACAGTTGCAAAGGAATCAGTGTAGGGAACACAGTTAACTACTGAGTCAGTCCAGGGAAAAACAAACTTTGCTGTTTTCATACACTGAGAATGAAGAAGCACAGACTACTGATACACAGAATATACATAATTGTATTAAAAATATGCTGAGTGAACAAAGCCTTCAAGTCAGTCCAGGGAAAAGCATTGAGTACTGAGTCAATCTAGGGAACTCAGCTGATGACCAAGTCATTGTAGGCAAGGAAGAGAGTCACATACCAAGCCAGTCCGGGGGAAAGAACTGAGCACCAAGTCAGTCCAGGGGAAAGAACTGAGCACCAAGCCAGTCCGGGGGAAAGAACTGAGCACCAAGCCAGTCCGGGGGAAAGAACTGAGCACCAAGCCAGTCCGGGGGAAAGAACTGAGCACCAAGCCAGTCTGGGGGAAAGAACTGAGCACCAAGCCAGTCCAGGGGAAAGAGTTGAGCACTGAGTCAATCCAGGGAACATAGCCAATGCCTGAGTTAATCCAGGAAAAAGACCACATGACCAATCAGTCAGGGAAAACAGTGGAGTACTGAATCATTCCAGGGAATAGTTGAGTACCAAGTCAATCCAGGGAACATAATGGATAACTATGTTAAAAAAAAAAGTATAACATAAACAACAACAACAACAAAATACTGATGTATAGCTATGTTCATGCTTGATTTTCATTTTCAGTGTTTAATATCTCCTATAACAATCACTAGTGTGCACATTCCTTCAAATTACAAGTAACATCCGAGGTCATCTTAATTCAAAATTAAATTTCCAAACCCAAATAGATCTGATGCACTTATTGACAGGAATTCCTAACGATACTATTGGAATTATGAGTTTAAATTTTGACTAATATACCAAAATTCAACCACAGTAAAAATTCAAAACCACTGGTGACCTGTCAAAATTCCAAATGACATGAATATACTTAATATCTTCATAACAAGTACAGATGTCATTATTAGTTCAAATTTTAAATAACACATGCAAACACATGCACATTCTAATAAGCCATAGCATTCCTAGAAGTTCAAATTCTGAATGAGATTGATTACTTATTAACTTATATCGTAATTCAAATTCCAAAATGCAAATAAAACTAATAGCATCTTTGATGTACTTATTACTTTAAATTTTAAATAACACTGATGTCTTTATTAGGTCTCTTGCCAATAAGCAAGTAACTTTGATACCAAGCTCAGGTGCAGTGATTAATTGTAATTTCATTTCAAATCCAAAGTGTAAATGAATCATACCACAAGCATGGGTGCAATTTTAGGTTGAAATTCTAGGCCGGGTGTGGTGGCTCATGCTTGTAATCCCAGCACTTTGGGAGGCCGAGGCTGGTGGATCACGAGGTCAGGAGATTGAGACCATCCTGGCTAACACAGTGAAACTCCGTCTCTACTAAAAATACAAAAAAATATAGCCGGGTGTGGTGGTGGGTGCTTGTAGTCCCAGCTACTCAGGAGGCTGAGGCAGGAGAATGGCATGGAGGCAGGACAATGGCGTGAACCCGGGAGGTGGAGCTTGCAGTGAGCCAAGATCACGTCACTGCACTCCAGCCTGGGCGACAGAGCGAGAGTCCGTCTCAAAAAAAAAAAAAAAAATTCTAGTTAACATTGGTGTGCTATATAGTTCATATTTCAATTCTAGTTTCAATATTCAAATAACTCTGATTCCAAGCATGGAATAATTATTGACTCAAATTTTTCATGAAATTGTAGGTCTTATTAATTTGAGTTTCAATTCACTATTCAAAATCCAACTCACAGTGTTTTAACAAATGGTAAACTTATTCTAATTCCAAATATTCCTTGTAGAATTACCAGCTCAAATTTCAATTAAACATTTCAAATTTAAAATGTGGATAGCAGCAGAGGTGATTTTATTAAAGCTCATATTTAGAATGTCATTTATGTACTTATTTGTATATATTCTAATTATTAGTTAAATTTTCATGTAAAATTCTAAATTCCTAAAGTCTTTGAACAGGTACTGATGCACTTTGTGGTTGAAATTTTTATAACACTGGTAGTCTTTTATATTTTTATATATTTTTTTTGGAGTCTCGCTCTGTCGCCCAGGCTGGAGTGCAGTGGCGCGATCTCGGCTCACTGCAAGCTCCACCTCCCGGGTTCAAGCCATTCTCCTGCCTCAGCCTCCCGAGTAGCTGCAACTACAGGGGCCCACCACCACGCCTGGCTAATTTTTTGTATTTTTAGTAGAGACGAGGTTTCACCGTGTTAGTCAGGATGGTCTCGATCTCCTGACCTCGTGATCCACCCACCTCGGCCTCCCAAAATGCTGGGATTACAGGCATGAGCCACTGTGCCTGGCCTAACACTGGTAGTCTTAACAACACAAAATCCACTTAACATCCCCAAATCCAAAAACACCCATTAATAAGGACAGGTAAACTTTTTAGACTCAGTGCAAAAATAACACTAGTGTAATTATCTCTCAAATTTCAATTAAAATTGCACTATATGTACATTTCCTCAATAACTAGCATTATTCCACTTATGTATTCAAATTCCAGGTAACACTAGCTTGCACATTAGATCAAATTCAAAATAACAGACACGTACCGAAATAATTGATTTTCATAAAACATGCTTGTGAAAATGTAATACTGATTAGCTAAAATTATATATAAGCATGCTATATTTATTTATTCAAACTAAACTCCCTAAAGTGAAAGATTAAAAGACAAAACAAAATACATTGATACAGTTATTAGCTCATATTCAAGATACCATTGGTTTACTTATAAGTTCCAATTCCAGTGACAATTTTAAAATCCAAATAAATTTCATAGCAAGCACTACCTGAAGTATGTTTTATTTAAAATTCTAAATAACACATATGCCTTTGCTTGAAAGTTTAATTTATATCTCAAAGTCCAATAACCCCAATTCAAAATCCTGGTGTACTTATTCTCATTAATGATAAATAACACTAATATATTTATTCAATTATAATATATATTTAAAATTTCAAATTAACACTCTGGAATTTCCAGTTGAAATTTTCAAATCCCAATAACACCAATAAGTTCCACTAAGTACACTTATTATTAGTTCCAAGTGGAAATAACATTGGTTAATTATTAGGTCAAATTTATTTTTAAATTTCATAATCCAAATAAAGCAGATAACTCACAATTGTGCACTTACTGACTCAAATTCTCAATCACACTGATATACATACTGATTTAAATTCAAGTTGAATCCAATTCCAATTTCCAAATAACAGTAGTATATTTACTATTTGAATTCTGAAGTAAAATTAACAACACATAATAAGACTGTAGCAAGGTCTGGTACATATATTAACCCCAATTCCAAATAACATTTATATACTTATTAGCTCATATCTCACACCAAATTTCAATACTCAAATATCTCTGGTAATAGGTACTTTGTCAATTATTAATTAAAATTCCAGATAACAGTAATCCACTTTTTCAAATTTTCAAATCACAGTAGTTTACCTGTGGGTTCTAATATCAAATAACACTGTTTAACTTATTAATTCAAATTATAGTTCAACTTCCAAAACCAAATAACTTTGATAACAAATACAGGTATACTTACTGCTTCGAATTCCTAAAATATTGTTATTTTTGTTTGTTCAGAATTTAAAAACTAGGCTGGGTACCGTGGCTCACGCTTGTAATCCCAGCACTTTGGGAGGCCGAGGTGGATGGATAACCTGAGGTCAGGAGTTCGAGACCAGCCTGGCCAACATGGAGAAATCCCGTCTCTACTAAAAAATAATAATAATAATTAGCCAGGCATGGTGGCACGTGCTTGTAATCCCAGCTACTCGGGAGGCTGAGGCAGGAGAATTGCTTGAATCCAGGAAGTGGAGGTTGCAGTGAGCCGAGATTACGCCACTGCACTCCAGCCTGGGTGACAGAGTGAGACCCTGTCCCCTAAAAAAAGAAAAAAAATTAAAATCTAAATAAATCCTAAAGCAAGTACTGGTACACTTATTAATTCAAATTTCTGTTGAAAATGATGAATTAAGAATTCGACAAAACACATAGCATTAAGAACACAATCAATAAGAGTTAACATATTAATTCTTAACACAGTACATCCACATTATGGTGCTTATGTGTGTTTTATTCCGTGGCAACAAGGTGCTTTGTGAAAAAATATTCTTCTGTGTTAATTTGTATTACAATTAGTAATAGTGCCTCCTTCATACAACATAAATATAGTTAATACACATAAGAGTTATCAATTATTAAATTTTATTTAATTGACCAAGTTGTTAGTTACCAGTATGTAATAATTACTTATTTTCTGTAATACATATTCATATTTAAAGTATAATTACTACATTAACAAATTTTTGAATAAGTCCTTTGTTTCTTAAGGATAAAATAATGTTTGTGTGTTTGATGAAAACCACTCAGAATAAGTTGTTTGGGCAGCTAGAATTTTACTTTTGTCAATAGGAAGTATAAAATACCAAAAATCTATCAAGAGATGAGAATTGGATCTAGGTAGAATAAGTATTTTACGATACAACAAATCATATTTTAATTTCTTCTTTTAGTCTTACAGAACAGTAAAAGACATTTATTTTTGTCCCCCTCTAGCTTTGCTAAAGGTATTATCATAGTTTGGGAAACAACTTAGAGTTACTGTCATTCTATTTAAAAAATTTACCTTGTTTTTTTTTTTAAATAATTGTTATCATAGAAACATTGCATTATAACTTTCACTTCTAATTCAAGGAAATACGCTCTTAAATGGTCATTAATCCTAAAATCAGTTTTAACATTATGTGAATTAAACTCATTGAATCAATAAATTGACATTTATTCTTTTATTTTAATGGCAATATGTGAGGAGAATTACTTCAATGAAGAAATAAATACTAAAGAAACCCCCAAAAATTGAACAGGTATGTTTTAAACAAACAAACAAAAACCTCTCAATAATTTCTGTTTCACCTTAATACCTTAATTCTCCAAGTTTCCATGTATATATCTAAAAAATTGATAAAAGCATATTATATATATATATCAAATTCTCACTAAAATATGAAAAAATAACATTATTCATACTGTATAGTTCCTATATGAATTACTATATATATACTATATCTATCTATCTATCCATCCTATAGGTATAGGCATATATCTATTTCGATACTTTCTATCATGGAAACATTATCCAAATATAAATATAAAATTAAAAGCTTTCTAGACAGAGTTTAAAATTCAATCAGATTTGGAAGATAAGTGATATTCCTCTAGGCAAGGCCATGGCTCAAAGAGACCTTTAAACAACACACTGGGGCTACAATTTAACCAGTTTAAAAAATAAACTTAACTTATATTTCAAAATTCGCTGATAAACAAACAATAAATTTTTAATTATAAATAAAATTGTGTATTATATGAGATAAATTTAACATCTTACTGATAGGCAATCGTTACTACTTGTGAAGAACAACAAAAAACCTCTAGAGGGCAATTTCATTTACGTGTAATTTTGTGACTTTTAAACTCTGACAAGTGCTTCATTTTAATTTCTGTTATCATACACATTCATATTTTATGTAATTACTTAGAGTTAATTCATTTACATTTATGAGCAAATTAAGCAAATTTAAAATTAAAATGCCACTAATAAGTTTTTTCGCTTATTTCAGTGAATAAAAACGTTTGACCTGAAGGTTAGGAAATTATCTGTAGTGTCTCTGATGAAGGATACATATAAACATAATTTTCCTAAGATCTGGGACAGAGTGATTCCAGATTCATAATCTGGATTATTTGAATAGGGGATGTTTTTGTATCTCACTTTGTTTTTGGTGTTGATGCTCGTTGGATTATGCCAGTTGAGGTCACCCATCATATCATGATTGTTGTGTTTTCCCCCCAGCTGCTGAGCAGCACCTGGCGCTCAGGTGACCCTCTATAAAGAGTTATCAATATTTATCTTACTTTTTCATATGTCATATCACAATGAAAGTTTTTATTCAACAACTCAATATGTAGAAAATTTTTGGCAAATATCCGTCTTTAAAAAAAGGCATAACAGAGTTTTATGGATTAATGAAAAGTCAAATTTTAAGTTACATTATTTTATTTAAAAATCTATCATCTTTCTACCTATCCATGTGTGTAGCTTTTTTTTTTTTTTTTTTTGAGACAGATTCTCACTCTGTCCCTCAGGCTGGAGTGCAGTGGCACGATCTCAGCTCACTGCAACCTCCCCCTTGGGTTCAAGCGATTCTTGTGCCTCAGCCTCCCGAGTAGCTGGGATTACAGGCACCCACCTGCCACCACACCTAGCTAATTTTTATATTTTTAGTAGAGACGGGATTTCACCATGTTGGCCAGGATGGTCTCCTGACCTAGGTGATCCGCCCGTCTCAGTCTCCCAAAGTGCTGGGGTTACTGGCGTGAGCCACCATATCTATCTGTATGTCTGTCTATCTATCTATCTATCTATCTATCTATCTATCTATCTATCTATCTATCATCTATCTATCTATCTATCTATCATCTATCTATCTATCTATCATCTAATTTGAATATAAAAGCTCTCTTTCTCTGTGGTTGATCATTGGACCATAGGTTCTCTGCATCTTCATTGAGTTAGGACTTTTTCACAGAGATAAACCACCTGAGTGGTATTAGGTTAATATTTAGATTGTTTTAGCCACAAACTGACTTCTCAACCTGTACAATAATCATTGGCTTTTTTGTTAAATGAACTATGAAAAGATAAATAATTCTTTATTGGAGACATTCATTTTATATGATGTATAAGTACACATATAAATCAAACTATATATCCCTCCATCCTATTTATTTATTCATCTATCATATCTATCAATTACATATATCATCTACCTGTCATCTATCTGTCTGCCTATCCATGCATCCATCTATGCTGTCTATCTATCCATTCATCCATCATATGTATGTATGTATGTATGTATGTATCTATCTATCTATCCATCTATCTATCTATCTATCATCTATCTATCTATCATCCATCCATCATCTATCATCTATATACCCATCTATCATCCATCTATCTATGTATCCATCTATCTATCTATCATCTGTCAATGCATCTATCTACCTACCTATCTGTCTGTCTCTCTGTCTCATCTGTCTAATCTGCCTCATCTCTCTCTCTCCCTGTCTCTCTCTAACTCATCTATCTATCTAATCTATCTATTCTATCAATCTGTCTATCCACCGATGTCATCCACCTATCTCATCTATCTAGCTATCTATCCGTCTGTCGAATCTATCTATCTTTCCATTCATCCTTGCCAAATACTTGTTTAGTTTTGGAGAAAATCAAGCATATTTTTAGTCGGCTACCCACATGAGGAAGTATGCTTAAAACTCAAGCAGCAAACTGATTCATTCTCACTGTGAAATCAACCACATTGTGCTGTTGCTCTTTCTGCCTTGGGAGCAGGGGGCAGCTTCCAGGGATTCTTATTCATGTTTTTTTCTTCTGCCTCAACTTCTATGCCTGGTATGACGGCTGGGATTTCCTTTCTCATGTGTTGTGTGCCATCTTGGCTGTAGTGGCTAGATGGACACTGGCCTGCATTGAATCTATATTTTTTTCCCTTGTTTGCCCCACCTACTATCCAAGTCCCTTAATAGCCATATTACTTTTGTGTCTGTCCCATTTTACCATTAAAAGTCAAGCCACAATTATATCAATATTATGCTACAGCATAATATGGGCACAGTCATATCTCCTGATTGGTCGTTCCTAAGAGCAAACTAAAATTTGAATCTATTTCATTCCTCTTTTTGGTCAACTCATCCTCAAAATTATTTCTTTTCTTTCATTTCTCCGTTGCAAAGTCTAATGTTCAAATTAGAAACAGTTCACAGAAGCCCTAAACAATGAAAATGGATATTTGCTTCTTTCTTAGAAAGACTTTCATTTACATAGCATGTAGTTGACTGGGAATAGCATGAAGAATGAATGAGCATGCTCTGTAAAATTAGAGGATAAGAAATAGATTGCAGGTTGACCCAGTTTCTGACTTGCATTGATATTGTATTTCAATATCTTAACACAGTTTCTACCACAGCTATCAAATTAAAAATTCATATTTAATCATGTAGCAAGTTATGGCTACAACAAATAGGTTATGATTAAACCAAAAGTGTATCAGGGAATAAGTTGCGAAAGCCATCATTCACAAAAATGGCACCACTAGGTCTTCAAATAGCCACACAGATCAAATCCTTTTGTGATCTTTGTTTGCACAATTCTCATAAGTGGATATTCTTCTGATTCATTCTGATTCATTATGTTGGGAAACATAATGAAATGAATGCTTACAGTGGCTGCATTTTAGGTAGTTAATGATAAAGTGAGATGCAAGTAAAAAAGGTACACCCGCAAGATAATCTTACAATAGCCTGACTGTGCTATTCTTTCTGCAGTTCAATCAATACAGTTTGCTGATTGAACAACTCAACTGCAGGAATTTTCTTCTTGGTCAAACAGGAAATGATAATTACTTGCATTTTTCATGGATTTAAATCATGACATAGCAACTATTTATTAACCATGAAAAGGAATTCAATTATGATATCAAATATCTGTACATGATAAAGGTCTGTATCTCCATCAGTTTATCTACCTCTCTGTGTCTAGGTTTTCTTATCCTTAAATTGGAACTATACTTTCCTTCACCTTATACATTTGTAGTGAAGATTAAAAGTGCAAATCATGAAGCATATTTTGAATAGACTGGTATAAGATAAATGCTCAAGAAATATTTGCTGTTGTTATAATAATTATCATCATCATATGCAAGTATATAATATTGTTATATTATTATGTATATTATATTACAAATACTTATATAATACAATATTTATATTGTTATGTTATAATGATATTATTTGTCATGGTATAATATATATTTATATAATACAATTATATATTTGCATAATAATTATATTAATTGTATTATATATAAATGACAATTATTATTATTACCTATGCTGGTTAACAAAATGAGCAGAATTTCAATTCACATATAGTATTGGCCTCCCTTACTACAAATGACAAATACAATAGAATCTTTGTGACCTGAATTCAGTTCCTAGAAAACTTTAGGTTAAAAAATGTCACTGTAATATTCAGTCTTACAAGCATCCAGAAAATTTGACATCTATCAGCTCTTCTCCTTAAACGCATGACACAAAATGATAAGAGAGATCAGGAAATTGAATTTTTTTTTTTTTAGTGTCATGTTCATTTATCTCCAACAAATAATTAGATTTGTTTGAAAGCACCTAATTTCCTTGGAGTCAAAATAACTCATCTTAGTTCATTTACTTTATCACATACTTGTGAGATTAAAAATCTTTCTATATGTTATTTAATGTGAAAGAGTGATTAAGTGGTTTTGTTAGATACAAAATTTTTACATAATGTGATTTTAATGTACAAATACCAAAATTTTTCAGATTCCAAGAAATTTGGTACTTAAGATATATCTTAAAATATAAAAAAGATTCTTCACTCAAATACGTTATTTTTATATTTTATAAAATTTTTTGGATAAATGTTATTCTTTCTGCTAAAAATAAGATGCCATCATTGCTTCAACTGAATGAATTTTTAACTGAAAACAAATCTGTGTAAAACCAAAATAGAGATCTGAGAATAAATAGTTGTGAGTTAAAGGGAAAATTATCTTTGTACCCTGTGAAATGGAATATATTATCCAATAAATTTCCAACAAATGGGCAAACATTCTAGAAATGAGTTTACTATGTTTAGAGCCCGTTATTGTAAATGAAACTAATGCATAATTTTAAAAGGGGGAGTGTTGCTTTTTTAGATTCTGCAACCAGAAATTGTATTCAGGTTTTATTATCTAGCTTTAAAAAAACGATTACTTTAGAGGGGAAAAATAAATTGTAGTAGTGTCTAATTGTAAGAATATATTGAGTAGGAAAAAAAATCAAGGCTTTTCCTATAATGTTAATTAAGCACACATAAATTGCTCTTCTAAGGACATTGAGTCTGGTACAAGTGGGCAGAAACCATGGACACCAGTTCTATATATCAATAGAGACTCATGCAGCTTTGATATGTTATAAATTAATCCCAGACTGTAAACGCTGTGCCAACTAGCAACGTTGTCTGAGAACTACAAGGTTACAACCCCAGACTCAGAAATTCATTCAAGTTGTTACTGTTAATACTGTGTTCAGCTTTCTTTTTCTTTTTCTTTTTTTTTTTTTTGGATGGTTAACATTTTTGCTGGTCAGTTCATAATTTTGCTCAAAATGAGGCTATTATGCAAAGCCTACAAAGAAAATTATGTGCATAATCCAGTGAGTAATACTAGCTGAGCACTGATGAATGTTCCCCTCGCCAATTTCTATTTCCAGGGTCCCTTTTCTTTTCCAAGCAGAATCATAAAACATGTCACAGGACTTCACTAATTGGTATCATTGCTTCTAGGCCTCTGATTCATGTCTGACTTTAAAAAGCTCTGCAGCAATGAAGGAGGAGCTGGACTTTGTGGTATTAAATTGTCAAGAATTACTCAGAAAAGCTTTCACAGCTATTGCTGTTACTAATGCAGCATGTTTTATTACACCCTCTGTCAGACAAATCATTTCACATTGCTGCCTCCTATTTTGACTCAATTTGCCTGTAACAAAAAAGGTAAAAAAACCAAAAACACTTTCCTTCCTTTAAAATATTTGGAATGTATTATCTCAATTTGTGAAGGGAAAATAGTGATAAGTTTCTTAACACTGAAAAGGACATATGGAACTTGGAGATAGTTTGCAGTCCAACGCAAACAACTAAGAATCTTTTGTCTAGGGGATGATAGCTAGTTTTTGGTCAAAAGATAGACTTATATTAGTACAATCAAATGATGAAGGGCCTCTTCTTTATAATCTGTTTCTTTATTCAGTACTGCGAATGGTGAGAGTCTTTGGTGGGAGAAAAAATGTGTGTGCGTGCGTGTGTGTGTGTGTGTATGATGTACAGGCAACATTAAGAGGGAGTGTAGTCTGCCTAGTAGATGTTTTAATTTTTTTAATTTTTGAGAGAGGATCTTGCTCTGTCGCCCATACTGGAGTGCAGTGGTGTGATCTCGGTTCACTGCAACCTCTGCCTCCTGGGATCCAGTGATCCTTCCACCTCTGCTTCCTCCTGAATAGCTCAGACTACAGACATGCACCACCACACCCAGCTAATTTTTGTATTTTTGCAGAGAAAGGGTCTTGCTTTGTTGCTGATGTGGTTTGGCTGTGTCCCCACCCAAATCTCATCTTGAATTGTAGTTTCTATAATCCCGTGTCCTGGGAGGGACCCAGTGGGAGGTAATTTAATCACAGGGGTTGTTACCCTCATATTCTCCTTGTGATGGTGAGTTCTCACAAGATCTGATGGTTTTACAAGGGGCTTTTCCCCCTTTTGCTCTGGACTTCTTTTTGCTGCCACCATGTGAAGAAGGACGTGTTTGCTTCCCCTTACACCATGATTGAAAGTTTCCTGAGGCCTCCTCAGCCATGTGGAACTGAGAGTCAATTAAACCTCTTTCCTTTATACATTACCCAGTCTTGGATATGTCTTTATTAGCAGCATGAGAATGGACTAATACAGTTGTCCAAGCTGGTCTCAAACTCCTGGCCTCAAGCAATTCTCCCACTTTGGCCTCCCAAGGTGCTGGAACTACAGGCGTGAGCCACTGTTCCTGGCCGGCCTAACAGTTTTTATCTGAAACTCTAATAGAGTTTTTAATGGGTCCCAGATAAAGTGAAGGCATTTGATTTCAACTATTTGGAATTGAAAAGTTAATCCTTTGGTTTTTCTACAGAATGAATTTATAATGTATTATACATACCAGAACACCTGTGGGAGAGAAATAACTATTAACTCTTATGCTGGAACAAGAGATGTATACCAGAATTGGCCCACGCACCTGGAACATACGGTTATCCAAAGGTTCTACCCTAATTCATAATTGTCAGAAAGACATTTCAAGGACAGGAACTCCAGTATTGGTCTGTGTACAAAATGATGGTCAAATGAACCAATAAATGCAAAGATAAAGGGGATGGAAGAGGATGTTTCTGAATCATACATGTTTTAGAAGATAGACTTCAATATCGCAGAACACCATAAACTGTGGATATTAAGTTTATTACATTCACACATATATTTTACCCACTTTTGAACTCTGCATTTTGGTACCCCATAGTAGATTTATCTATCTATCTATCTATCTATCTATCTATCTATCTATCTATCTATCATCTATCTATCATCTGTCTCTATCTATCTATCTATCCATCTATCTATCTATCTATGTATCTCTCTGTCTACCTATGTTTATCTATCTATCTATCATCTATCTATCTGTCTTTCCTTCTTTCTGAGTACACATATTGTACTGTTTCCATTTTACTCCTTCATTTCTCCCACTTGATGGATACACTGTCCTGGGACTTGTTTGTTCAAACATGCGCTTATTGGTACATCGTTTTGAAGCATATTCTTTACCATTTCTGAATTTTATATTGATAGACAATCCCTCATCATTTGGATTGTATGACTTCTTTGTGTTACTGATGGGAACCTAGGTATTAGTCTAATTATTACTTCTGTGTATGTGATCTGTGACTTTTCTCTGGTTGTAGTTGGGTTTTTATTTGGTCCAATAAACACCCAGTTGTGCTTCTGAGCATCCCTTCTGTTGCTACACTGTAATAAGCATCATTTTCTCTCCTCATGTCTTATTGTTTTGGAGCAATAAAATCATTCTAATAATTTAAGCATGACTTGTAGAGCATGTCTTTCTATCTAAACCTGGTGCGAATATGTCTTTTCTTTGTTACCTGATGTGATGGTTAATTGTATGTGTCAGCTTGACTGACCTAAGGGATGCCCAGAGAGCTGGTAAAACATTGTTTGTGAGTGTGTCTCTGAGAGTGTTTCTGGAAGAGATTAGCGTTAGAATCAGTAGACTGGGTGATATGGTTTCACTGTGTTCCCACCCAAATCTCATCTTGAATTGTAGCTCACATAGTTCCCAAGTGTAGTGGGAGGGACCTGGTGGGAGGTAATTGAATCATGAGGGGCGGGTCTTTCCCATGCTGTTCTTGTGATAGTGAGTAAGTCTCACGAGATCTGATGGTTTTATAAGAGGGCATTCCCCTACACATGCTGTCTTTTCTGCTGCCACGTAAGACATGACTTTGCTCCTTGTTTGCCTTCCACCGTGATTGTGAGGCCTCGCCAGTCATGTGGAACTGTGAGTTAATTAAACCTCTTGGTTTAATTAAATACAATCTTGGGTATGTCCTTACAACGGCGTGAGAGCAGACTGATACACTGGGTAAAGAAGATCCACCCTCACCAGTGTCAGTAGGCATTATCCAGTTTGTTGAGTGTCCAGCTAGAACAAAATGGCAGAGGAAGGGTGAATTCAGTCTCTATTTTTAAGCTAGAATATCCATTTTCTCCCGACCTCAGACATCATCACCCGTGGTCCTCAAGTCTTCAGACTTGGACTGAATTACATTACAGGCTTTTCTGGTTCTGAGTTTGCAGTCAGCAGGGTGTGGGACTTCTAAGCCTCTATAACCACGTGAGACACTTATAATACATCTTATCTATCTTGCTATCTATCTATCTATTCATCATCTGTCTATCTGTCGGCTTATTTATTCATCCATTTTTCCATCCATTCATTCATTCATCTATCCATCTATTCATCTATCTGTCACCCATTGATCCATTCATCTAGCTAGCTATTCATGTATTCATCTGTCCAATTATCTAGCTCCTATTAGTTCTGTTTCTCTGGAGAAACACATGATAACTGGTATCTTTCCACAGGGCCATGAAGGGGCCACATGCAAGAGAAGGCACATTGGTAAACATGAACATTTTGCTCAAACAATTTATATCTACTAGACCTGTCTGATCCCTACTTTGTACAGCCACTTCCCCTTCATAATGGAGTGTCCGTGGGCTCACTTGTTCATTGGGATGGAAAACACCTAATTTCTGATGTGCACCTCAAGATGCATGACCACACGACTCTGATGGTGAGCTGAACAATTTCTACCAGGACCCTGTAAAAAGCAGGCAGCTCTTATCCAAAATGAGAAGACTTTGCAAAAATGGCGTGATCTTTCCCTTCATACATGAGAGATTTCATTATAATGATCCTAGTGGGGCTTTCCACTAATCCTATCAGAACCATGACCTGTTATGTGCACTTCACGCAACAATTAATCTGCTGGGTGACAAAGCTTACAAGAAAGAGGTGTTTGTTTTTTAAACAAAACAAGCGGTGTGCCTTTCTCCCACTGGGCACCCTGCAAAGCTAGCCAGCACATAGAGTATGAATATGTATTTCCGTTCATTTTTACTTACAGGTGAAATGAAGGGTATGCTGCATGGTTGTGGATAACCAGATATTTCACAGAGGGTTTAGAATACTGATCTTTCATGCACTGTTATGGGCTGATTTGGGTCTCTCCAAAATCCATATGTTGAAACCCTTATCCCCAAGGGGACTATATTTAAAGATAGGGCTTTTAAAGAGATAATTAAGCTTAAATGAGATCATTGGGGTGGGCCCTAATCCAGTAGGACTGGTGTCCTACAATAAGTTGCACTACTGATATAAATGAAAGAAAGTTGCTGGAGAGGATGTGGAGAAATAGGAATGCTTTTACACTGTTGGTGGGACTGTAAACTAGTTCAACCACTGTGGAAGTCAGTGTGGCAATTCCTCAAGGATCTAGAACTAGAAATACTGTTTGACCCAGCTATCCCATTACTGGGTATATACCCAAAGGATTATAAATCATGCTGCTATAAAGACACATGCACACGTATGTTTTTTGTGGCACTATTCACAATAGCAAAGACTTGGAACCAACCCAAATGTCCAAAAATGATAGACTGGATTAAGAAAATGTGGCACATATACACCATGGAATACTATGCAGCCATAAAAAAGGATGAGTTCATGTCCTTCGTAGGGACATGGATGAAGCTGGAAACCATCACTCTCAGCAAACTATCACAAGGACGGAAAACCAAACACTGCATGTTCTCACTCATAGGTGGGAATTGAACAATGAGAACACATGGACACAGGAAGGGGAACATCACACACTGGGGCCTGTCATGGGGTGGGGGGAGTGGGGAGGGATAGCATTAGGAGATCTACCTAATGTAAATGACGAGTTAACGGGTGCAGCACACCAACATGGCACTTGTATAGATATGTAAGAAACCTGCACATTGTGCACATGTACCCTAGAACTTAAAGTATAAAAAAAAGACCCAAAATAGTAAAAAAGCAAAATGCAAATAGGTCTTTTTTTTTTTTTGCTTCCATGACTATTATAAAGATTTCTAAATATTTTTTTTGACACCAACTAGTTGGAAAGGTATAAATTCAATTCATATCTGATATTTCTAGCAATATCTTTAAAAAATATGTATAGTTCCTATGAAAGTGACCTTCTAGATAACTGATTTTACATAAGGCATGCATACTTTCGTGACTTTCTATATAATCGATTTTTCTTAAGGAATGCATGTTTTCTAATATATCAGATTTGAAACCTACCATCTGACTAATATGGGTAATGTGACTAGTTAACAACTGAACGAAAATAATCAAAACATATTAACATAGCCACCTTTTTAAACAACTTACGTTCTTGGTTCAGAGCAATCATATGTCAGCAATTAGGTGATCATATCCATGTAATACGTGGGTGTTTGTGGTAAAGTTGACTTGCCCCTAGTAGAAATTTCACAGATTGTTTGTACTTCAAAAGCAGATTGGAAGACTAATTTATAACTTGGTAGTTTTTAACTTGACCTATAACTAGTGTTCACAGCAATGCAAAGAAAACATTTCTACAAGTAAACAGCTACTTTTTTTTCCTTGTGTTTTTGAGACTGGTATTTATCTCTATTTTTTTATAACAGACAAAAGGATCTATGGGAACAACATGGAAGTAGGACACCCATGGATGACTTCCTATTCATGAAGCTGATGGAAGAATAAAAGCATAATTAATTATATAAGCAGGGTATACTTTTAGCATCAAGGGAAACTGAAAGTTACAGCTTACCATCAAATTAATGAAAATCTAAAGAAAATAAAGCACGATGAAAGGGATGCCTTATAGATTTCAATTATTATATGGTTGAGATTATATGCCTTCATTAGGAATAGCCTTTGACATGTGAGCAGAAAATCTTCTTTCAAAAAATTTTAAAGTGAGTTCTTAAGTAAAATGAACCCTGTAAGTCACACTTTATTATCCACATTTGTCACTCAGAAGGTAAATGAGTGGAGAAAAATCACATAGAGAATCAGAGAATGACGGATTACCACAGATACTACATCTGATATCATTGATATTTTCTCAAGCAAAATAAATTATGATAGAGTCATTTTAGATAATATTTAACTAACAACCCTACTTAATTCAAATAATTTAAGGTATACAAGCCTTTGAAGTTAACATGACAGTGAAGCATATATCAACTAGTTATTACATGTTTTTTAAAATGGTATTTTCTTCTTCATTGATTGGCCAAGTTGACTAATGAGTAGTTAATATAGTTTGGCTATATCCTGACCCAAATTTCATCTTGAACTGTAGCTCCCATAATTTCCATGTATCATGGGAGGGACCTGGTGAGAGGTTATTGAATCATGGGGGCAGGTCTTTCCCATGCTGTTCTCTTGATAGTGAATAAATCTCATGAGATCTGATGATTTTATAAAAGGAAGATCCCCTGCACACTTTCTCTTGCCTACCACCATGAAAGACATAACTTTGCTCCTTATTTGCCTTCTGCCATGATTGTGAGGCCTCCCCAGTCGTGTGGAACTGTGAGTCCATTAAACCTCTTTCCTTTATAAATTACTCAGTTTGGGGTATGTCTTTATTAGCAGTGTGAGAACAGACTAATACCGTAGTCTTATTTTTAAAATATTTTACCATGGCTAAATACCCTAAGGAAAACAACTCGGAAACAGACAATTACTGCATTTTCTCACAAGTGTCAGCTGAGTAATGTGTACAATGGACAAAGAGAGTGGAAAAATAGACACTGAACACTTGGAAGGGTGAGAGGCTGGGAGAGGTGGGAGGGCAAAAAATTACTTAATGGATACAATGTACACTGTTCAGGTGAGGGGTACACTGGAAGCCCTGACTTCACAACTATGCAACATATCCATGTAACAAAATTGAGCTTGTGCCCTGTACATTTATACAAATAAAAACAATAACATATTTAACATATTTTAAATACCATAATAAAAGTTACTATAATATACAGTAAGGCATTAAATAAAATGTAGAAATGCGGTAAATAGATGGTCCTCAGAAAACTACATTGGGCCTATGATGAGCGAAGGGTGGCTAGGCAAAGCCCACTAAACGCATCAAGGAAAGTCTACCAAGAACCACCTTGATATATTAAATAGGAAGGAAAAACAGGCTGGAAGTGGTGGCTCATGCCTGCAACCCCAGAACTTTGGTAGGCCAAGGTGGGTGGATGGCTTGAGCCCAGGAGTTTGAGACCAGCCTGGGCAACATGGTGAGACCTCGTCTATACAAAAAATACAAAAAATTAGCTGGGCATGGTGGCACGCACCTGTAGTCCCAGCTACTCAGGAGGCTGTGGCAGGAGGATCCCTTGAACCCGGGAGGCAGAGGCTGCAGTGAGCCGAGTTCATGCCACTGCACTCCAGCCTGGGTGACAGAGTGAGACCCTGTCTCTAAATAAATAAACAAATGCTTGTCATTTCACCCTGAGGTGGTTTAGCTTCCTGCAGGGGACATGTAGAAAAGTCTAGAGACATTTAAAAAAATGTTTAAATTTAATTTACATATAATAATTGTACATATTCACATGCCACAGTGAAGTTCTGATACATACAACGTACAGTGATCTCATCAGGGTCGTTAGCGTATCCATCATCTCAAACATGTACCATTTCTTTGTGTTGTGAACATTCAATATCTATACTCATCCTACAGTGGTATAGAACAGTACAACTTATTCCCCCTATGTAGCTGTAATTTTGTGTCCTTCAACAAATTTCTCCCTATCTTCTCTTACCCCTAACCTTCCCAGCTTCTAGTATCCTTTCTTCTACTTTTTAGTTCTTTTTTTTGAGACGGAGTTTCACTTTTGTTGCCCAGGCCAGAGTGCAATGGCACGATCTCGGCTCACTGCAACCTCCACCTCCTGTGTTCAAACGATTCTCCTGCCTCAGCCTCCCGAGTAGCTGGGATTACAAGCACGGGCCAACACGCCTGGCTGATTTTTGTATTTTTAGTAGAGAGGGGGTTTCACCCTGTTGACCAGGCTGGTATCAAACTTCTGACCTCAGGTGATCCGCCTGCCTCGGCCTCCCAAAGTGCTGGGATTACAGGCATGAGCCACCGTGAGGGGCCCTACTTTTCAGTTCTATGAGATATTTTTAGTTGTCACATATAGGGAAGAAGGTTTGCTATTGCTTTTCTTCTGTTTTATTTTTTATTTCAACTTTTATTTTAGGTTCCAGAGGTGCATGTACAAGTTTGTTAATTGGGTATGTTGTGTGACATTGAGGTTTGGGGTACAAATAATTCTGTCACCCAGGTGGGGAGCATAGTACCCAAAAGTTAATTTATCAGCCCTTGTACCCCTCTATGCTCTCCCCTTTAGTAGTCCCCAGTGTCTATTGTTCTCATCTTTATCTCCTTGATAATTTAATGCTTAGTTTCTACTTAAGGGTTAGAACATGTGGTATTTGGTTTTCTGTTCCTGCACTAATTTGCTCAGGATAATGGCCTCCAGTTGCATCCATGTTTCTTCAGAGAACATTATTTTTCTCTTTTTAGTATTGCATAGTATTCTATGGTGTGTATGTACCACTTTTTTGTTTTTTTTAAATCCAATCCACTGTTGCTGGGCATCTAGGTTGAGTCCATGTCTTTGCTATGGTGAATCATGCCATGATGAACATACAAGTGCATGTGTCTTTTTGGAAGAACAGTTTTTTTTTATTTCTTCATCTTTTTTTTAGCCTTTCTGAATAACCTTGTTTTAGGTATATTTCTTGTTGATGGCCTATCTTTGGGTGCTTCTGTATGGGCCCATTGATTTTTTTCTCTCTCTCTCAGTAAATGAGTTAAACTCCTTGCACATTAATTGACATGTTTGATGTATTCAGTCTCTGTCACCATATAATTCTATGCATCATGTTAGATTTTCTATATTTTGTCATGGGTGAGCACCAACCCTCTGGGGCTGGTATTGCAAGGGTAGTAAAATAATTTACCAAGATAATGGCAGGTAAAGAAAGGCAGATTTATTAGAGAAAGTGTGAAAATGCATTGCATGAGTGAAATGGGCAGACCAGCCAGAGAGAAGCTGACTGTCAGGAAACAAAGGCTTGCTGGGAATTTTGTAGAATGATGTTTATGCTGAAGAGTGGTACATGCAGTACTGATAATGGCATGGTTGCAGTGAGCTAACTTGCAGGTGTCTGGCGATAGCTGGGCACAAGAAGATTGTGAGTTGTTTGCCCAGGGGGGCTATGGGTCCTCGACTGTGAAGACAGACTTGCAGCTTATCTGCTTTCTGTTTTTGCTTTCCCTCAGTCTCACCAGACTGACTCCTTTTCCCTAAGTAGGACTCCACACATTTCTCTATGCAACAGGTACTCATTTCTCTTTAATTTGTATTATGCCCCGATATTTGTCAAGCTGGAATTTTTGTAATTACCGTATCTTACATTTATTTATGGTGTGTCATAGGAGTAGATGAACATTACATTAGGTGAACACTGTAGCTACCTACCTGCATCCAACTGGTTTATTTCTCTCTACCCTCTCTCCAAGTCCTAAGACCGGCACTGCCATCTTGGCTTACTCTCTCTTTGATATTCTATGTCTAATCCACAAACAATGAACCTATCCTTTCCAGTCTTGTTTACTCAAAGAAGAGAGAGATTAAAAAAAAATCTCATTAACCACTATTACACAGTCATTAAGAAAATCAGTCACTTATATAAGAAATCATGATATTTCTAGAAGGAACTGAGGTGTTGTGATGTTATCCAATTTTATATCAGTTAAAAATGGCAGAGAGGAAACAACTCTTCTGAGTAGGCAGAATGTTTCTAACATTCTATTCTGACCTATGATTTTAATATTATCATATGATAAAATCAAGTATCTTCATTTTTTTTTTTTTTTTGGAGACAGGATCTCCCTCTGTTGCCCAGGCTGGAGTGCAGTGGTATGATCATGGCTCATTGCAGCCTCAACTTCCCATGCTCAAGTGATCCTTATGCCTCAGCCCCCCTAATAGCAGGGACTACAGGTGCATACCACCACGCCCGGCTAATGTTGTATTTTTTATAGAGACAGGGTTTCATCATGTTGCTCAGGCTAGACTCAAATTCCTGGGCTCAAGAAATCCACCCACCCTGGCTTTTCCCAAAGTGATGGGATTACAGGCGTCAGCCACCATGCTGAGTTTCCTTCTTATTAAATTAAATTTTATTTCTGGAAAAATAAGTGCCTCAATTTTTTTTACTGAACTATATTTGCTTTAAAACATCCCATGAGATTCCAGAGAAACAGATTAAAATTTCAAAAAATAATCTAAACAAAAGATTAACTTTGTACCTGCATATAAAGCAAAAATGCAGGATACTATAGTCTTAAAGGGACCTAAAGGAAACTAAATGTACCATTGTGGATATTGTATTATAGAAAGCACAAGAGATAAACTGTGCCAATAAAATATCACATTATTGTTTTATTCATAGCAAAATCAAACGCAGCTGCATGTACAACAAAACACTCACAGGAATCATGGGTGTTGGAAAATCTGAAAGAAGACAAATATTTAGAAACATAATTTTAAAAATAAATTTTAATTTGGAGACTGTCAGAGTGAATTAAAAAGTAGAGTTTAAATACATGTTTGACATTTGTGCCTTATCGCAAACTTAGTTCCACTTTTCCTTTAACACACTTCTACAGTTAATATTTCATCGCCGCCAGAACAAACATCGTCGGAACAATTAAAATGGGACTTCGTCTCTCAATATCCTGTCTTGAGAGTTTAAAGATCCTTTAGTAGACTGATTTTCTACTTAGAGGGTGAACTCTAACCTGCATTTCTCTCCTTTATGACAAAGCAAATCTTTGCAGGTGTACAAATAATTGAGTTAGAAATGGAGAAATGAGTTACAATTGAGTAGCTCACCAGCTAAATAATAAGAAAAGGCTTAGGTGGAAAAACAGATTAGATGTAACCTGAAGATAACAATATTTGGTCTCTATTTGTGAATTGCAGGGTATTATTTAACAGACAGGAACCAGGCCAAGGTCTCGCTGGCAAACATTTAAAGTCAAGAAAATGCCTCCTCAGAATAGACATTGTTTTGCAACGTTGAGAGAAAATGAATATTTTCCTATATTTGCATTAACTGTAGTTGGACTTTTCCTTGTGGTCAATTTATTGCATTTTTGAAACTTTTTAAAATTAAACTTTTTTTGACTTTTGCAATAGCTGGAGATTCCAGGACAGTTGTAAAATATAATACAGACTCCATTGACCAATTTCCCCCAATGGTAACATCTTGCAAAACTGAAGTATAATGTCACCACCAGCGTATTGTTCTTGAGATGGTCATGATACAGAACAATTCTGTATTAGTCCCTTCTTACACTGCTATAAAGAACTACCTGAGACTGATTAATTTATGAAGAACATATGTTTAATTGACTCGCAGTTCTACAGGCTATACAGGAAGCATGGCTGGGAGGCCTCAGTAAATTTACAATCATGACAGAAGGCGAAGGGGAAATGAGCATATCTTCAAATGTCAGTAGGAGAGAGAGAGCATAAGGGGAAGTGCCACACACTTTTAAACAACCAGATCTCGTGATAACTCACTCACTATCACCAGAACAGCAAGGGGATATCCACCCCCATGATCCAGTCACCTCCCAGCAGGTCCCTCCCCCAACACTGGGAATTACCATTCAACTTGAGATTTGGGTGGAGACGCAGAGCCAAACCATGCCAAATTCCATCCTCACAAGCATCTCTTATATTGATCTTTTATAATCACACCCATTTCCCTTCTACCATGAACTCCTGCCTTAACCCCAAGCAACTATCAATCTTTTACTCGTTTCTATACTTCTTTCATTTCAAAAATGTTATGTAAATGGAATTGCACAAGATGTAACATTGCAAGATTGGCTTTTATCACATCGTTGGAGATGTATCCAAGTTGTATGTATCAGCAGTTTTTTTTTTTTTTTTTTTTGCTAAGTAGATCCCATGGTATAGTGCATCAAAGTTTGCTCAACCACCAAAATAACTTAAGGAATGCTTCAGACACTACACATAGCATAGAATTTTCAATATTGTAGCATCTTATTTACTTATATTAAAACATTGGCCTATTTCTGCTCATTATTAATTAGTTATTTGTGTGTATCTAGTGTGTATATTAGGTTTCTGAAAGTGTATGCAAATGCTCCTTGGATTACGATGAGCTTACATCCCCGTAAACACATTGTAAGCTAAAAATATTGTAATCTGAGGATACATTAAATACATCTAACCTACCAAACATCATAGCTCAGCCCTGCCTACCTTAAATGTGCTCAGAACACTTTCATTTGCCTACTGTTAGGCACATCATCTAACACAAAGCCTACTTTATACTAAAGTGTTGAATATCTCCTGTAATTTATTGAATCCTGTCCTGAAAGTGAAAAACAGAATGATTGTATGGGAACTCGACTTGAAGTGTCATTTCCACTGAGTGTCTGTGGACTTTGCACCACTGTAAAGATAAAAAATTTGCAAAAAGTCATATGTTTTAAACTGTAAACTGAAGAACAGGCCCCATTCAATTATTCATGTTATATATAGTCTAAAAAATGTCTTGTGCAAAGAATGATAAAATAGATATTTAAATGATTTCTTGTATTCAGTTTCAATATAAGTCATCATATAGATACTGTAGATCTTACTATGGGGCATTATATAATGTATTTCTTGCAAGCATACTCGAGGTTCTAACCCACAACTTAGATTTTATTATAAATATTATTCAGATCATTTTGCCGTTAGAAGAAATATGATAACAATAGCAAGAAATAAAAACTCTTGAGGAATAGTTAAGCAAATAGTTATAAATGGCTCAGTATATCTCAGGATTTTTTTAAAAACTGCAAATATTATGGCAAATAATTTGCATTAGAGCTTTGAGGTGGGTATTTTTTTAGGAGATGGAGTCTCACTCTGTTGTCCAGGTTGGAATGCTCTGGTGCAATCATGGCTCACTGCAGCCTAGAACTCCTGGGCTCAAGCAATCCTTCCACCTCATCCTCCCAAGTGGCTGGGACTGGGACTATCGGCATGTACAAACACACCTGGCTAATTTTTTTTAATTACAGTAGAGACAGGATCTTGCTATGTTGCCCCGGCTGGTCTCGAATCCTGGCCTCAAGCAATCCTCCCAAATTGCTGGCATTACGTGTGTGAGCCACTGTGCCTGGCTGGAGGTGGGCATTTTTAGTAATCACTCCATGTCACAGAAGACGAATGTTAGGCAATAAAAGTTGAGTAACTTGCTGAGGCTCCACAGAAGTGGTAGCCCTTGGGCTGAACCCATTACCCTTGATAGTTGCAGTTCTGCATCCTGCTGCAAAACCAATTAAACTAGAACCTTTGGGGAAGTGGGGAGAGTTTGCTGGTCGGAGTATCTTCAGACCTCCAAAAAGCCCAATACAGAGGATATGTAGCTGTGTTTTTGTGCTATGCCAGGTGCAGATCTTGGACCAGCTTAATCAGCCTCACCAGAGAGCTTGTTGAAAATGCAGAACCAGCCCAGAGCTACCTCATCAGAGTGATGATCTCTATGCATATTAGAACTTGAGACATACTATTCTATGCCATCATTCTTAACTGTCAATCTTATTAGCTGCTTATTCTTTCCAACGGAAGAGCTGATTTATGTTAGAGGAGGAGATCTAATCTCCGAAGAGTTTGCGTCTATCTCCCATCACAGAGGCATACGTCCTGGAAGTGCTCCGATCGGGCTAGGGTGGCTCAGGTGCTCTGTAGAGGAGCAAAGCAATTTACTGATGGGTGCTGAGGTGAGAAGGGACAAGCGACACATCTCTCCAGTGAACTAGTGTCATGGGCTCAATTATATGGCCCCAAAATTATAACTTGAGGTCTCTAACCTGCCTTTACCTCAGAATGTGACTGTGTTTAGAGACAGGACCTTTAGAGATAATTACGTTAGAAAGAAGTCACTAAAGTGGACCCAAATCCAATAAGACTGGTTTCCTTTTAAGAAGAGGACATTAGGACACAGACACTCACAGAGGGACAAACACGTGAGGACACAAGGAGAAGAGAGTGTCTACAAGCCAAGGAGAGAGGCCTCAGGAGGAACCAACGCTCTGACACCTTGATCTCATACTTCCAGCCTCCAGGACTATGAGAAATATATTTCTATTGTTTAAGCTGCCCAGTCTGTGGTATATGCTTGTGGTAGCTCTGACAAACTCATACAAATCATATAAATACATCAAAACAAGCAAGTAAAATTGTTTTTTAATATATTTTCTATTTATTGTAGCAGTAATAGCAAAGTATCAGGTGATTTTAGCATTATTAAGATTCTAAAGATATATATTTACACATGAGAAACTGTGTGTCATTATAACAAACCACATATTAGAAAAACAATGTTTTGAACTTATTAGGTATGCTTTTGCCTCATCCCAGAAAAAAAAAAAGAATAGCCTCATGGTATTCATATAAATGACGGAGTGTGATTCATTTTACATTTCACCAAGAGAGATTCAAATCCTATTTTCTGGACATAGAATCCTGTTTTTAAGGAGAGCTGCCATCTGAAACGATACTCATGAATTGCACAGGAGATAACCCCTAGCTCTGGTTTCTAGTTTGCTTGCACAGAGAACTACAGGCATATAAAATTCTAGGATATAGGCCATGTTTGAAAAAAGAGCTAATATACCATTTTAACACTTTAATGCTTTCAGGCCATAAGCAAAGCTATTTCATTGTTTGCAAACATTACAATGGATTGCATATTTTTATTTGAAGAAACAGCAAAACATCTGGTATTAAAAATGCAAGAACAAATTACTATTTGTCATCTTAGTAGTAAGTAGGCTGCATAGAGCCGAAGTAAGATTTTTGTTGACATTACAAATGTCATGGTGCAAAACTTTCATATATAGAGTTTTATCTAGAAATGTATTGATATAGATGAATAACACATTTTGTCATTGGGTAGAGCTATAGAACGGTACCAAAGACAGCCTCCAAATACTTGTTGGTCACAGTGGAGAAATTTTATTTAATTCATTCATTCATTCACTCATTTTATTATTCATTTTATTTTATTTGAGACGGTCTCGCTGTGAAGTGCAGTGGCGTGATCATGGCTCATTGCAAACTCTGCCTCCCAGGCTCAAGTGATCCTACCTCGGACTCCCAAGTAACTGAGACTACAGGCATGTGCCAACACGCCTGACTAATTTTTTTATTTTTATTTTGTGGAGATGGAGTCCCACTAGGTTGCTCAGGCTGTTCTTGAACCCCTGGGTTTAAACTATCCTCCAATCTTGGCCTCCTAAAGTGCTGGTATTACAGGCATGAGCCACCATGCATGGCTTGGAGGAAATTTTAGAATGTCTATTTGGTATCTGTGAGGATTTGTAACCCAAATGAATCACCTAGAAATAAGATTTGTTTATATCAGTATCTGTGTCTATATCTTCCAAATGAGTCACCCAGACAAGGTGAATTATTTCATTTAATGACATAATTGTTCACTTGCCAAAAAAAAAAAAAAATCATTGTGGAGACAAATGTTGATGTGTTTCTAGCATACCCAGGCTACAGTAGTCGCTGATTATCCATGGGGGATACTTTCCAAGACCCCCAGCACATGCCTGAGACCACAGGTAGTACTGACCCCTATATACAGTATGTTTTATCTATGAACACATACCTATGATAAAGTTTAATGCATTAATTAGGCACATTAGAAGAGCAACAACAATAATATGTAATACCATAGAATAATTATAACAAAATACTGTAATGAAAGTCATGTAAGTGTGGTTTCTCTCTTTCTCCCAAAATATTTGATAGTACTGTGCTGTTGGTAACTGAAAGTGCAGAAAGAAAAACTGTGGATAAGAGCAGACTGTTTATTTCTCCTTGCTTTCAGTGTTGGAAGCAAATCATGTTTCTGCTTAATAGACTTTTACATACATGATAGGCAACTAGGCTGCAATGATGTTTCTGGCATTTGGCTTGGTAATTGTTTTTTTCCCAAGCTAGGAAGGTAACAAGGTGAAACTTTCTTTTTTAAGCTTTCAGGAGAGAAACAAGGGGCTCTTCCTCAGTGGGACCGGTGGGATGGTGAAAATCGGGCTTCATCTCTCCACATCTTGAGAGTATAATCCCTTTGTGATGCATCCCAGTTTTTGCATGTATCAATAGTTTCTTTCTTTTTTTATTTCTGATTTGTTTCCATTGCATAGATGCACCACAGTTTTCTTGTCCACTAAAATAACTTCTAAAAATGCTTAAGACATCAAATGTAGCACAGAATTTTCCATTTTCATCTCTCCATACCTCTCCATGCCTTGAGAGTTTAACGATCCTTTTGTAGACAGGTTTTACGACTGGAAAGTAGACACTCACTTGCAGTACTCCTTCTTCGGCTCAAGCAAACCACTGGAAGTTTGCAAATAGCAATCAGAGCTGGAAATGGAGAAATTCAGACTGGACGAAGTGTGAGAGGAGTCGTTATCATAGGTGAGTAGTTGAATGTGGCAAAAAAGAGATGAGAGGACTGGGGAAACCAGAAACCCAACATTTTTCAGGTCCATTGTTCCTTGTAGCCCCAAAGAATGCTCATCTTTTTTTTTCTTATCATCTGCTTCGTTAACTGCTCCTCCGTGAGATAAGGAGTAGGAGAGCCCTCGTGGAGGGCTTTAAGGATGGAAAATGAGTGCTAATTCGTGACACTTCAGCGCAAGCATACAGGAAAGCACTTTATATTCTGGCTTCTTTTTCCATCTTTCTGGTTCAAAGAAAAGCATATTGAAACTTCAGAAGGTTTCCAAGCCTCAATTCTATTGAGCATCTACTACTCCATCTACTACATAATTCAACAGGAAAAAGAACAAGATTGAATTTATGTTTGCAATGTGTCAAGAGAGAAGCTGCATCCCATTAATGCCTGCAAACACTCATATTGTCTGAATGTTTAGCTATCACTTAAGCAAGTTTTCATGATTTGGCAGAAAAGAGCTATTTGTAAGTATAGAAAACTATTGCTATTATATGATTACTTCTTACAGGCAGTATTCTTTTTTAAATGTGATTTCTACTCTATATTATAACATATTAAGGCAGTTATATGTTACAAAATTTGAAAAAGACTTGAAATAATTGGTTATAGATGTGCAAGTTTAATTTATGCCATGGTCTGAGATATTCAATTAACTAGAGTTCATTTTTTTCCTCTCTCTTTCCCCTCCCCCCACTTAATTTTATTTATTGTCTGTCTTATTTTACAGAAACAAGCATTTAAATTGAATTCAAGTAACAGAGTTTGAATGCATGTACTGTGTGGTCATGCCTACTAAATGTAACAAACTATCTACCTGTGTTTAAGGCATAAGGTAACAACAATTCTGTGAATGGTGTTACTAATTCACAATGCTTAGGCTGTTTAACCTGCTCTATGCCTCGCATAGCCGATAGTCAATACAGTCACTATCAATGTTATTATTTAAACACATCCTGTCCAGTTTTGCTTTACCAAAAGAATTAAGATCAAGGAATTCAGTGCTTTTCATCAAAGCTAAATTTTGACTCATTAGTGTTTCATTGTTTTGTATGCACAAAAGGTAAACTATATAACAGCATGCTTGGGGCATCTTCCAATTATAGCTAATCTTTATCTAGAGTGGATTATGCTTCCTGGGGATCTAAATTTATACCAGGATATGTTAAAATTCAGGTAACCAAAATATTTTTAATTCAAAATAAATTTATTGTATTTTGTCACTTTTCTTTTTCTTTACAGATTTGCAAACCTTACCAAGACTATTTATATAGGGGACACTGTTTTGAAAAGAGCTTGATGGAAGAATTATATTATTATTATCACATTAGCTGGTAGATACTTTCGGTCTAAGAAAGCAGTACTTTCTCTTTCCATATATGAATTCAGGATTCTTTAGCAACTATTTTTTCACACATGCAGTGTGCTAAAACTATAATGAGGTGGCTTAAAAATCAAGTTAGATTAAAGAGCTAGCTATTATTCACACGGTTGGGGTAAGAATCACTGTGATGTTCTTTAAATACTAGAGAAAAAATGCATGCCAATAATATCAAGTGAAAAACATCGGGCCCCTGTAGTGCACAGGCAAAATCCAGTTTCCTATAAAATGTAACAGCTTGATAAAACAGTGAAGGCATGCACATTTCAAGTAAATTAATAAGCCACAGTCCTCTACTGCCTCCTGAGCAAAGTATTGTTCAAAGCTGAAATACTTGCATTCCTTCAGTGACTGAGGAAGCCTCATTTCTGACCCTCTTCTGAAAATGTCTGTGCTGTAAACTTTGCTGCATTTTCTTAGCCACCAATGACCAACTTGCAGACAGAAAACTTGAAAAGCTAGCTTTTCTGCTAATATTATGAACTTGATTTTAATTAGGAAAGTTAAGGAACCCTTTTTTGGGGGGCATTATTAGCCAAACAGCATAATCTATCACTACTTTTTCTCAGCCCATTCATGAGTATAGATGACCACTGAAAAAAATGATCACTGGTTCAATAAAACAGCAACAACAAGATCAACCACCCACTGGCGTTTCAGGAAGAGAATCCAAACTGTTTGCTGGTCAGCGATGTTTTGATATCAGCAGATAAAGCCCTTTAGAAAATATATGCTCAATAATTACAATAACAGGTAGTACCAGAAAATACACAAATGTGTATACTATGTGTTAAAAAAAATCAGTAAAGGAACAAAGACGTTTTCAGCAGAAGGTGGTAGAAAAAAGTTTTATGGAGGAAGTGGGCAGCCTGGTTGGCGTTTTGGGAGACGATGACAAGATTAAGAGCAAGAGTTGAGGTAGATTTAACCCAGGTGAGGCAAACCACAGGTGTTGGTTCCATTGTTTTTGCAGAACATGAAGGATGAAGATCTATAAGATTGGATTGCAAAAGAAAGGGAAGATTTGCTTCTCTAGAGCCAGGAAAAAGATGTTAACCAAACCTGGTGCAAGAGAAAGGACACTTAGAATATTTTAAAAAGTGTAATAAAGTGAATTAGGTTTTGTGTTAAGAATAATTAAAAACAATCACTAAACTTAAATGTATATTATCCAAAATTCTGATGTGTTTTGTGTGCATTATCGCAGTAGAGTTTGATTTAAAAAACTAAATAAAAACAGTCTGCATTGGGAAGTATCACAGTTCTTTTTTATCGAATACTTTTAGTTTACAAACATACTGCTTTTCCTCTGCACTTGAAATTTCAATTCTGTTTTATGTAGGAGTTTAAATACTTCATTATTGCCCTACGTTTCCTTGTCCAGCAAAACTTTAGTTTTTAAGATTCTCTACACAGAAGACAATTAGCTGGGCATGGTGGCGGGTGCCTAAAGTCGAAGCTACCTGGGAGGCTGAGGCAGGAGAATCGTTTAAACCCAGGAGATGAAGATTGCAGTGAGCCAAGATCACACCACTGCACTCCAGCCTGGGCGACAGAGCAAGACTGTGTCTCAATAATAGTAATAATAATAAAAATAAGTAAATAAATACATAAAATAAAAAGATAATCTACACAGTAGAAAGACTGAATTTTGCAATAACAGAGGGTCTTATGATAACCCACAAGACAAATGAGAGTCGGAGACCTATTGGAAGTCCTATTGGAATGGCAGAGGTTGACATCAACACGTTCCAGTGGGAAACACATAACAATTGGGGTCTGATTAGAAACAGCATAAAAGTGTCTCTGAGACAACTACATATTTCCTCAAACTTGCGCAGTCCTCTCTCAGTATCTGCAGGTGATTTTCTCCAGGACTTCCTGAGGATACCAAAATCCTCAGATGCTCCAGTTCCTTCGATAAATACCTTTTTGCATATAACCTATGCATATCCTTTTGTATTCTTTAAATCATCTCTGATTACTTATAATACCTAATACAGTGTAAATGCTATGTAAATAGCCATTTCACTGTATTTTCTGGATTTTTATTGTTATATTGTTATGTTTTAACTTTTTAACTTTTTTCCCATAATATTTTCCATCAACAGTTGGCAGAATTTGTAGATATGGGACGCATGGATAGAGAAGGCTGATTTTACTCCCATTTTATAAAAAGTAGAAAGTATTGTCAATGTTTAAACTCACACAATTTCTAAACTACTCCATGATTATTCTTGAATCAAGAAGATTAAGGGTGAAAATAAAATCTATAGTGCAGAGACAGCTATAACGTTTCCCCAAATGCGTCAGTAATGGAAAGTTGGTGAAGACTGAAAATTGAAAATATTTATATCAAATAACTAGAGTAGGGGAGGTGAAATCGCATGCATTTGAGCTCCGATTTTTCTTTTTAGGGGTTTTATTGGTTGTTCTGTCTTGTTGCTCTCTTGAGAAACACTGCAAAATGAACATTAAATATAGCCTATGGAATGTACGTGTGAGAAGCATGTAAATGTCCAATGTCATCTCCAGAGAGATAGGGACTTTTCTCTGGCTCAGTAATTTGTGAAAGAGTAAAAGTAAAAATGACAGCTTTCTAAAAATACCACATTTAGCTTTATGAAGATAATTATGCTATGAGTAATCTTAGTAATCCTGGTTTTCAGTATGTCAATGAATAAAACAAAAGTAACCTAACACGAAAAGTTCGCCATGTGTTCATAACACTTCACTTTCATAAAATTCAGCTTATCATAAATAACAAGAAAACTTGTGGAGCTTGATGCTAGCTGTTTAGTCTTCATAAAAGAAGCCTAGGAGTCCAACATCAAGCTGTGGGCAGGTCTGGTTCCTCCTGAGGCCTCTCTCCTTGGCTTGGAGATACCTTCTCCATGTGTCCTCACATGGTCGTTCCTCTGTGTGTCTGTGTCTTCATCTCCTCTTCTTATAAGGACACCAGTCCTACTTGATCAGGACTCACATCCACATGACCTAATTTTACCTTAATCACCTCTTTAAAGACTGTATCTCCAAATACAGTCACATATTAAGGTACTGGGATTTAGAAATTCAATAGAGGAATTTTTGAGGGATACATTGTAGCCCATGACAGATACCTTACTCCATTTTGAATGTAAGAAATGGATTTTAAAAACTTAAATGGCTTTTCCAGTATTACACACACACACACTAACTTAGAATTATCAAATGCAGGTCTGTCAAATTCCAAAGTTTCTGTTGTTTCGATTTTTTTTTCTTTGAGACGGAGTTTTGCTCTTGTTACCCAGGCTGGAGTGCATTGGCACGATCTTGGCTCACCGCAACCTCTGCCTCCCAGAGTTCAAGTGATTCTCCTGCCTCAGCGTCCCGAGTAGCTGGGATTACAGGCATGTGCCACCACACCAGGCTAATTTTGTATTTTTAGTACAGAAGGGGTTTCTCCGTGTTGGTTAGGCTGGTCTTGAACTCCCGACCTCAGTGTTGTTTCAATTTTAGGCACTTAGTCATTTAGAAAGTTTGTGAGCGTTTCAAGAGTATATAACATCAAATAGACAACCAGTGGTTTCAAGACAAAACAGGATGATGATGTATTTAAACTAAATTAGAAGAAAATATTACCAAATACAGACTTGTTTACCAAAAATACATAGTTTTCCAGCAGTCTAAACATAGACATTGTCTATCAAGTCTCCACTCATCATCCCTTGATGAATTTTAATGCTGCTAATGCTTTACAATTGACCACGTAATTTTGCAAACATGAACATATATTTTCCCTTGTCAATGATTATATTGTGTTTATAACATAAATAGAGAAATATCTTTGTGGATAGTGCTTTGAGAAAATCTAGGCACTCTGTAGATAAGTACAAATCATTTTTAAATAGATACACACAGACACATCAGATGGAATTTTACCCCTTACTCAGAATAGTTACCAAATAAATAGAACAATGCCAATCATATAATCATTGAAAAACATTTGTTGTCACATGTGAATGTTGAGAAGTATTTTGGATGTGAAAAGATAGCACTTTTGTAGGTTTTTTTTGTCACTTTATAGAAATAGAGGCCAATTATACATTCTTCTACATTGTATATGTAAAATGTACATTTTTATGGAAAAGATAACTTTGAGATATTTTATGTCAAATAATGTAAATCTATTCCATTCATTTGAATTTCTGTTGTATCTCTCTGTACTTATATACACTACTGTAAGTGAGCAATCTTCTCTTGGTGGAAATAAAGTATTTCAGTATTTAGTTCAAATGTTTTGTTGTTCTTTGTTCTGTTTGTTTTTTTTAAAGAAATGCATCTACTTATTTATGTATTTATTTCTTTATTTAAGAGACAAGGCCTTGCTCTGTCTCCCAGGCTGGAGTGAAGTAGTGTCATTATAGCTCACTGCAGCTTTGAACTCCTGGGATCAAGCGATCCTCCCACCTCAGCCTCTCAAGTAGCTAGGAGTACAGATAGGCACGATTCACTTAATTTTTGCTTTTATTTTTTATAGAGATAACTAAGTTACCCAAGCTGGTCTCAAACTCCTGATCTCAAGCATTCCTCCCATTTTGGTCTCGCAAGCACTGGAATTACAGACAGGTGCTATTATGCCCAATTCATTATTTTTTTGAAACTATATTTTAATACTTTTCTACAAATCCTTTCATGTCCATATAGTCATCTGTGTACTCAATCTTAGCATTATAACTGCGAGGTCAGAGGATTTAAAAAACTAAATTACCAAGCTTTTCTAAATTTTCTCCAAAGGTTTTACTAACTGAGGTTCCTTACAAGTCTACATGTGATTGCCTAAATTCCCGTCTCCCCTAAATCCTCGTTGGCTTGAGCTTGTTAAAGTTTAGCAGAATAAAAGATGAAAAATTGTCCTTTTTGTTTTAATTAGAATTTTAATTAAGATAAAGGTTGTTCATTTTTGCATACATAATTAAACCCTGCTATTTCCTTTTCTGTCACTTGCCTGATAAAACTTTTGGTTCTTATCCAACACACACAGGTGTGTCCAAATAAAATAAATTAAATAATGGCATACACAAATATTTAGAAATTAAGCTGAGAAAACTTCCCAGAAATAAGGCATAACTCTACAGGCTTTATATTATAATATGACATATAATATAAAGGTATTATATTATATTATTCCCCAAAGTAGGTCAACCTGAAATATTCCCCAAAAGGTCCAGACTTTCTAGAAAAAAAAAAAAAATGAATCCATGGGGCAGCATGTTAAGTGATAAAGCCACTTATGGGTCCAATAAGACAGGTGTGAGTTGTCAACTCAGGAATGCTCATTGTTAGAAGACCATGTAACAATGTACACAAACTACTAAAAGAAGAAATGTGTAACCTATCAGTTTATATAACCCTGCTGTCATTCAAAGATAGCGTCTACTGGGGGGAAATGCACACTGAAGATGTATAGTTTCTGTGACTTCTGTTGGAAAGGAGAAAAAATCAAAGCATTATTCTATTTTCTATTGATGCCACTAAAAGTTACCAAAATTTTACCAGCTGTCTGCATAATCATCTATTATCTTGCAATTTTCTTGGGTTAGACATATGGGCACAGCATGGCTTAGCTACTTTCCTTCTCTGGGTCTCACAAGAACAAAGTCAAGGTTTGGGTAAGGCTACATATTTTTCCTGGAGGCTCCAGGGGAGAAATGATTTCCAGCGTCATTCAGGTTATTGGCAGGATTCAGTTACAAGCTGTTAGATATCTCTATAACCCCAATGTAAGTTGAAAATATCCATAGCTCGAAAATGCATTTATACACCTAACCTACTAAACATCATAGCTTAGCTCAGCCTATCTTAAATGTGCTCAGAACACTTACTTTGGCCTACAGTTGAGCAAAATCATCTAATAAAAAGCTCATTTAATAATAAAATATTGAATGCCTCATGGAATTTATTCTATTGAATGTGTATCACTTTCACACCATCATACAGTCAAAACATTGTAAGTTGGGGACCATCTGTAGTTGCAAGGCTGAAGATTCCATCTCCTTCCTTATTGTTATCCTGGGATCTGTCTCTGCTTCCAGAGACTGTCTGCATTTCTTTCCCCATGCCCCCTTTCTCCATCTCCAAAGCCGTCAACGCGGGCTCAAATCCCTCTCACACTTTGAATTTCTCCTGACTTTTATTTCATGGCATCTGAATGCCTCTTCTGTCTTTTGCTTCCCATTTATGTAGCCTTGTGGTTACAGATAATACAGGACAGTCTTCCTATCATAAACCAACTGATTAATAACCTGAGTGACACATTTATTTCCTCCTATACCCCAGACTTGGGATCTGAAGAAGGTAGCAACCCAGAAGTGCCAACAGGAGCAGATTTCTTTAATATGCCCCCCAAACCTTCTCTCTCTACTCAAAGGGCCAGGCAATGAAGAACTTAGCAAGACAAAAATTACTCCACACCACCAAACACCACATAAAATAACTGTGGCTTCGCCTACCCACACAAGCACAAGGTGTGTGTTCCTTGAGGTTCACCTCTAGTAGGTAATCCCAAAACTCTCCAAATCTCCACTGGCGTGGCATCAGGGAGGCTAAGAAGAGATCCAGAACTTTGATCTCTTCCATTGGTAATGATGATCCTTACCATGGGATATCAGTTGAAACCACACGGAGGGTGTAGACTTTCAATCCTATTTGGGGATAACAAGGTGCCCTGCTCTCTCTTCACTGAGTTAATTTCACAGGAGTTGAGATCTTAGCAGATTCGAGATTCGAGACTTTTGTCACTACTCAATGGTAACAAGGCAATACCATCCCCTTTGGTGTTAGTGAGGACCATGTGGGGATTTGGAATTCCTGTGCCCACCCAGAAGTAACAAGACTCCCTCATCATGACCCCTCAGAGGTCATCAGAGGCTGAGTAGGAGACAGACTTCTACACCAACAGGAAGTAGAACTGCAGTACCTAATCCTATCCTCTTTTACAGTGAAATCAAAAAAGCTAGCTAAATTAGACCCAAATGTATATGCCACAACTTGAAGTGTCAAGGTGCGCCTAGAAAATCACTTGTTATCCCCCAAACCAGAAAAATCTGAAAGTAAATGAAATAGAACAATCATTCATATCAATCCTGGGATGACAGAGTAGTTAGAATGATCTCACAGAGATTTTAGAGCAGCCATCTTCAACAAGCAATTGCAAATCTGATTGAAACAAATGAAAGAAACAAAATCTCAGCAAAGAAATAGAAGCGGTAAAGGAGAACCACATAGAAATATTACAATGGAAAAATTTAATAACGACTACAAAACAAACTAAATGGATGGGTTCAAGAGCACACAGAAGGGGACATGGAACATAACTGGTGAACTAGCAGGTGAAATACAATGATAAGGGATCAAGTAAGTTGGAAAAAAAATGAGTAAATGCGTAGGGACCTGTGATCCTGTAACAAAATACCCACAATTTTTGTCATTGGAGTCCTAGAATAAGACAAGAGAGAGGGCAGGCTGAAAAAGTACTCAGAGAAATAAAAGCTGAAACCTCCCCAAATTTGCCAACACACAATGCTGGAGAAATTGGATATCCACAGGAAACAAACAAACAAACAAATAAATACATAAATATAACCTTATCACCCACAACTTATTTGAAAAATTAATATATGGCAAGGATGTGATGAAAAAGAGAACACCATACATGGCTGGTGTGAATGTAAATTAGTATAACCTCTATGGAAATCAATAGAGAGATTTCACAAAGAATTAAAAATAACTACTATTTGACCCAGCAATCCCACTACTGAGAATCTACTCAAAGGAAAACAAATTATTACATCAAAAACATACTTGTATTTGTATGTCTATCACAGTACTATTCATAATAGAAATGTCATGGAATCAACTTAAGTGTCCATCAATGAATGATCGGATAAAGATAATATATATATATAAAATATATAATCATATATGTGGGTTTTTTATATATATATGTATAATTATAAATGTGGGAGATAAAGCACCATACATATAATTCTATTTTATATATATATAAAATAGAATACTATGCAGCCATGAAAAAGAATGAAATTATGCCTTTTGTATTACTAGTAACATGGGTGGAACTGGAGGCCATTATTTTAAGTGAAATAATTCAGAAAGAAAAAATCATGTTCTCACTTATAAATGGAGCTAGACAATGTGTACACATGGGTATAAAGGTAAAAATAGTAGACACTGGGGATTCCAAAAGGAGGTGGGGGAAAGGAGTGACAGATGAAAAATCACATTTAGAGCACAATGTTCACTATTTGGCTAAGTATACTAGAAGCCCAAACTCTACCAGTATGCAATATATCCCTATAACAATCCTGCCCATGTACTCCTTGCATCTATAAGCATTAAAAAATAGTCTAACATGGATCATAGACTTAAATATAAAGCATAAAACTGTAAAAAACTTTAGAAAAAAATAACAACAGCAAGAAGAGAAATTCTTCAGTGCCTAAGGCCAGGCAAGGAGTTTTTAGAGATGACCCAAAAGGCATGATACATAAAAGGAAAAAAAATGGTGAATTTGACTTTATCAAAGTTAAAAACTTTTGGTCTACAAACAACCTTATTAACAAGATGAAAAGGCCAATTATAGATTGGCAGACACGTATGCAAACTAACTAATAGTTAAAATAAAAAAGGATCCTCCAAACTCAGCAGTAAAAAACACACTTGAAATCCATTCAGAAAATTGGCAAATGAGATAAAAGGATATTTCACCAAAGAGAATAAACAAATGACAAATAAGTATGTGAAAAGATGTTCATAGACTTTCATCACTAGGAACATGCTATTTAGAAACACTATCTGCCAGGCATGGTAACTCACGCTCATAGACCCCACACTTTGGGAAGCTGAGGCAGGAGGATTGCTTGAGACCAGGAGTTTGAGACCAGCATGGACAACACAGCAAGACCCCATATCTACAAAATATTTTTTAAAAATAGCCGGGCATGGTAGCACATGACTGGCGCAACTACTTGGGAGGCTGAGGTGGGAGGATCTCTTGAGCCTGGAAGGTCGAGGCTGCAGAGAGCCATGATCATGCTACTGCACTCCAGCCTGGGCAACAGAGCGAGACCCTATCTCAAAAAAAAAAAAAAAAAAACCCATAATCTGATGTGTCTATACAAACCTATTCAAAATGACTAAAATAAAAGAAAGTGAGAACACCAAATGTTGGCAGGAATGTGAAGAAACTGATTTACTCACCTATTGCTAATGGGAATATAAAATGATGAAGCCACTCCGAAAAAGAGTTTCTTAAGAAACTAAGCATGTCATTACCATGGAAACCCAAAACTGCACTCCTGAGTGTTTATTCCACAGACACATGTAAGTCTTTACTTATGTCCATATAAAATCCTATGCATGAGTTTATTTGTAATAGTGAAAAACTGAAAACAACAGAGGTGTCCTTCAGTAGAAAAATGATTGAAAAACTTTGATACGTATATAGTATGCAATACTATATAACAATAGAAAGGAATAAAATATTAATATTGATATTGTATAGTTTTGCAAGATGTTCCCATCGAGAGAAACTGGACAAAGTGTACGATGAATCTATCTTATTTCTTACACCTACATGGGAAACTACATTTAAACCAATATAAAACGTTGACTTAACAAAAAAATCCCCTGAGATTCTTAAGAATGTTACCATATAGCCCACAGTTCTTATTGGTTTCCCTATGCCCAGAGAAAGTAACATGAAAGCAATATCTAAGAATTCGTTATGCTTGGCCTTTTTTATCATTGATTTTGGCTGGGTCTTTGCGGGAGTGGGTTATCACTGTTTCAGTTTCTTGTTTTTGTTTTTGAGGCAGAGTCTCACTTTGGTGCCCATGCTGGATTGCTGTGGTGCAAACACAGCTCACTGCAGCCTCGACTTCCCAGGCTCAAGCAATACTCCTGCCTCAGCCTTCCAAATAGCTTGGACTACAGCCACACAGCACCACGCCCGGCTAATTTTTTATTTTTTGTAGAGATGGGATCTTGCCATTTCGCCCAGGCTGGTTTTGAACTCCTGGACTTAAGCAATTCCCCCATCTCAGCCTCCCAAAGTGCTGGGATTGCAGGTGTGAGCCACCGTGCCCTGCTTGTTTTTGTTTCTTGTATTCTTAATTTTCTAAAACGAACATGCATTTTCATTTAAAGGGAAAAGGCGTATATATGAAAATTCATTTAAAGAAAAAGGCATACATTTAAAAATAGAATTTTAGCAAATACCCAACATTATATTTATTTATAATTTTGCTGTATTCTTGTTGTTTTTGTAATATTTAAATATTTAAGGCTTTTTTTCCCTACCTCTAACGCCGTCATTTATTCATTAAGGCTAAGGGATAGAGAAAGAAAAATGTTCTTGTGTTAACCTCTGTTTCTTCAGTGCTTTCACAGGCACTTTATTATTTAATCAGCACAATCACTTGCAATTTCGCTAGTATCTTCATTTTACAGATGAGGATACTGTGGCCAGACATATATTAACCTGAATACCCTATTGCATATGGTTGGAGCTTGTATACACATCCATGACTGCTTAGATACCAAGCTTATATTCCTTGATACATCATATATTAGACAAAATTTATCTGATATCTTCTTGTCCTGAAAAGTGTGATAATGATTCCAGAAAAACCTCAAACTACTTCCAAATGACCCGAGGCATCATTGCCATCAAAACGGCGGAGAACAAAAGAACAAAAATGTCCTAAGTATTTCTGTAAGTTACAAAGCACAGAGCTCTCATTTGGATTCCAGGAACCAGTTTCGGAAATGCAGAAAGCTTGAAACAATTCTTAATGTTTTAGGCAAAGAATCACGTTTTCTACTTTTCTATTCACTGTTTTGTCGATGAACTTGTAGGTTTTAAAACATAAATTTAGAGGTCTGGACTGATTGCCCACAGCTGGGTAGACAATGAATGATGATAAATTGAAAGGTTTATGGCAACACCAATCAGCAGAACATAATAGTTACTTTGGTTTGACATAAAGAGGTTAGAGGAAATTAGTAACATGAAAAGAGATGCGGTAGGAGACCAAATAGAAAAGAATGTATTGCAGATCCATACAAGGTATTTAATTGTGAGATTTTAGTCCTGAAAAGATTGTGGAAATACTGATTCCCCTTATTTTATGAAAGATATAATGATGCCTGAGAGGATTATTACCTGTTTTACATCACTACACAGGTTACCTCCAAAAGTTAAAACAGAATGAGAGGTTAGATATATGAACGTTTCCAAATGACATATGGGAAGTCCTTGGTTTTTTTAAACTACCTTGGTGATGGAAAATTAGAGTTGCCTCCATCAACAATGACTTTTAATTAATTAGGTGAATTCTCAGGGTGACCAGCTAATGACAAGGTTAAAATCTGTCATGCTGGGACCCATTAAGAAGGGGCATGGTGCCAGGCATTCATTCTTCATCCAGCAGTTTTCCACAGTTGCTGAGCATTTGACTTGTCTGAAGTGGTACTTAAATCCAAACAAGTCTGAGCCCAGGTCCAGACAGACGTGGTTAGGCAGGCAACAACTGGCTTCCCCTTCTAGCTGATATTCTTACATCTTTGATCAATACTTATCCAGAGGCCAGGCTGAGGACCACCTGGGAGGAAGGAAGGCAAAATCGAACCGTTGTATTTGATGTCTCCTCCAGCTCTGTGACCATTCAGAGTCAGCTTTTATCTTGTATATTCCTACAGTAAAACAAAGTTCTCCATGTAAACCAGACTTACCTTGTGTAGGTTACAGCTGGTAGCCTGTTAGTTTCAGAGAAACAGAACAAAATGGTTTGAGAAAGGTAGGCAGATAGACTAGATAGATAGATAGATAGATAGATAGATAGATAGATAGATAGATAGATAGATGATAGATGATGGATAGTGGATGAATGATGCATCTGTAGATAGAGAGTAGATAAATGATGAAAGAATGGATAGATAAGTAGAAAATGGATAGATGATGGATAGATATATAGATAGACTGAGTTATTGATTTATAGATATTTATAGAAACTGACTTGCATAATTATAAAGGTTGAAAATTCTGCTGTCTACAAGCTGGAGAACCAAGAAAGCCACAGTGTCCTGAGAACCAGGATATGAAGCTGATGATGTACGTCCATATCTGGGTCCAAAAGTCTGAACACCAGGATTGCTGATGTCGGAGGGCAGGAGATGAATATCCAACTCAACCGGAGAGAGCGAATTCACTCTTCCTCTCACTTTTTGTTCTATCCAAGTCCTAGATAATTGAATGATGCCCACTCATATTGGTGAGGGTGATCTTCCTTACTCAGGCTTCTTAATTAAATGCCAATCTCTTCTAGAAATACCCTCACAGACATACCCAGAAATAGTGTTTTAGGAGCTATCTGGGCATTCCTTAGTCCAGGCAAGCTGACAATTAACCATCACAGAGCCACATGTCCTTCTCATTTGACCAACTCTCACCCCACCAGCCCAAGAACATTATAGAAGCACAAGTTTTAAATGCCTGGTGCTTTCCAGTAAAGTGTTTAGATAAACTCCATTTTCTTCAAAGGATTATATTTCGGCTACAATTTAGCAAGCCATGGATGCTCAGCCAATCCCCATCTGCTGTGGCACCACGGACAGGGTCACAATTGATCGACTCTTCCCGGGTTAACCAGGCTCCTGCGGGCAATAGGTTTGGATCCAGGTGACTGTTTGTATGTGAGTGTGTTTATTTTAAAAAGTGCAACTCAAAAACAATGATTTCGATAATCAGCAATTTCGGTACCGGTGCACTTCATTTAATATTTTTATCTACTTTAATGTATTTCTTTTTGATTGATGAAGAAATCAATCCTTGGAGAAATTAAGTTGGACATCCAAGGTCACACAACTTACAAGGATACAGCTGTGATCAGAAACCACACTCAACTCTCCATTCGCAACTCTTCCCCCACTACAGCATCTACCTTCCATGGGAATTAATCTACCTGCAGCAGATAGTTTAGGCTGAAATGACATCTGGCCCCAAAATCGTATTTAACATACTAACCTCATTGCCTGTGGACAAATTGAATGATCAGTTAGATATATGACATTTCGGTTCAAGATCATGGGATATACTGCTGATCTAGCAATTCTTGACATTTTTTAATCTCTTTAAATAACATCCTGTACAGGTAAAACTGGAAGTATATATTACTGAGCCTAGAGGAATCTAATATTTGAAATAATTTAGGTAGATGGAGTTATTAACAGTCATTTATAATGAAACAGCCTTTTTGACAAAAGGAACTTTGGCAGTCTCCTTGCTATTCAATTTTGGGGAATGTCTTTTAAGGAAAAGTTGCATTTTGGTAAATCTTTATGATTTAATCCCCATTGATATGAAAAGTCTCAAAATTCAAAAATATGATGACAGATGTCTGAAAGGGGATTTTAGTACCTAAAATAAAGGTAAAACATGACTGATAATGAAAACAATAATGGGAGGCTAAAACTGGTATTGAATTCGATTTTGTGATAATTATGACTTTTGTAAAAACCTCAGAGTTCATTCTAACTTTTCTAGAAATGGCCATTCATGACCTTTCTTATACTAAATGCCAAAATCTGCCTTTTCTTTCCTTGATTTGTTCCCAGTGACTTTCCACAGTGACTGCTCATTTCTCAAATTCTTTCATCTTGTGGTCTCTGCAGTATCTAAACCTGGATGTTTTACTACCTTTTTTTTTTTTTGAGACAGAGTTTTGCTCTTGTTGCACAGGCTGGAGTGCAATGGTGCAATCTTGGCTCACTGCAACCTTTGCCTCCCGGTTTCAAGCGATTCTCCTGCCTCAGACTCCCAAGTAGCTGTGATTATAGGCATGTGCCGCCACACCCGGCTAATTTTGTATTTTTAGTAGAGACAAGGTTTCTCCATGTTGGTCAGGCTGGTCTCGAACCCTCTACCTCGGGTGATCTGCTTAACTCGGCCTCCCAAAGTGCTGGGATTACAGGTGTGAGCCACCGTGCCCGGCCTTACCACCATTGTTTTTACATAGACTTTTTAAAAACAATTAGAAAAGTTTTAAATTTACAGAAAAATTAGTTTGAAAAGTACACATAAGCACATCTCTCCCACACTCAGTGTTGGCTATTATTAGCATCTTACATTAATATGGAGCATTTGTTATAGAGAATGAACCAATTTGGATGTGATTCTGAATTACAGTTCATAGTTTGTTGAGATTTCTTCTATATTACACAATATGCCATTTCAACCCCCCACCATTCTACATTTAGAGGTCATGTTTCCTTGGGCTTTTCCTTTTCTGGGACAGTTTTTTAGACTTTATATGATTTTGATAATCTTGACAGTTTGGAATAGTACAAGTCAGGCATTTTGTAGAATTGGAATTTGATGTTTTTCTCATGATTAGCCTGGGTTTATGGGTATGTGGGAGATAAAGCACTTTTTCATCTAATAATAATTTTATTTTATAATATCAAGCATACACACTGTCAACATTGATGTATCTCTGATGATGTTGACTTTGATGAGCTGGCCAAGGTAGTGTTTGTCGTGTTTCCACACTAAAAAAGCTACCTTATTTGGTAATGGATAAACTAATAATTTGATCTGATGACTACAACATTGTATGCCTAAATGAAAACATCACATGTGCTCTATAAATGTGTGCCCTTATTATGTACCCATAATAGGTAAAAAAAAAAATTAAAAATCAACTTAAAAACCTTACACTCTTAGCTTTTTGTTATCTTGTCCACTTGGGAGGAATTACTATGTACAGCCCACACCTGAGGGATGAAGAATTATGCACCACTTCCTTTAGGGTAGAGTACCTGTCTAAATCATTTGGGATTCTTCTGTAGAGGAGCTAAGCCTACTCTCTCTCATCCATTCACTTTTAGTCATTTATTTGTCAGCATGAACACATAATATGTGCTTTCCTACTTTGCTCTGTTGCTCAATGTCTTTCAGCATTAACCACTGAGAGCTCGTTCAGTTGACCACTGTGCTCCTTTGACATCACCCCATCACTGGGAGTTTTGGTTTTTGAGTACTTCCTTACTTTCTGCCATTACAACAAGTTTCAGGCTTATATTGTATATTTCCTGTCCCAGGTTTCGGATCAGCCACTCCACCATGGGACCCTAGTTTCCTTCTTACCATTTTCCTCACCCACTTGGGATCTTCTACTAGGGCTTGATCATTAAAAGTTTGGAGGTCTTAAAAGGCGACAAGGCCAAGTGAAAACCAAGTCTTCTCATTGTCAATTGTGCCTATCTAATATCTATATTCTCAAAGGCCTAACAAGATTCTCTCTCCAAACTCCAATTCTGATTATGGTACTTTTATTTAAGTGCCTTCTTTAACCAATTACCTTCTTTAGCAGTGGTCTATTCACACTGCAGATTGTGAAACTTTATCCATTTATTTTTCTGTCTGCCTGTCAATCTATCTATAATGTGTCTGTGTCTATTTATCTATTACCTTCTTATCTTTATATATCTCCTATTATCTATCCATCTATCATCTATCTATCCATCTATCATCTATCTATTGATCTATGTATGTATCGACCTATGTGTTTATCTATTATCTATCATTTATCTATCAAGCTATCATCTATCATACATCTATGTATATATCAATCTATCCTATGTATTCTCTAATCTGTCTGTCATATATCTCTCTGTTTATATATTATGTATCTATTCTATCTATCTATCTATCATATTGTACAGGAACAAAAGTAAATAACTTAAAATTGCTTCAAGTGTTGTGATGTGTGCTGCCAAATTTCACTAGTGGTCTTAAAATTGTAAGAACATTGAAATTTGAGAAAAATTTCAAATCTTGTAGCCTGGAAAAGGTTATCACTGATTCTTAGTGCCACCTGCCCCTGTAGCGTCTCTTACTGATAACCTCATCATGTCTTTTTATTCTTCAAGATACAAAAAAAGTTATACACCATCAAATATACACTTTCACTCCTTTACAGATCCCTTTATACTGTCTTATTTAATTTCCATGACAGAGTTACAATAGCCTTACAGAATATTTTCAGTGGTTTTTCCTCTTCTTTAGAATCTAGGATAATTTGAAATTATATTAATAAGATTCTTTAACACTTGCCTGTGCATGCCATCAATATCTTCTGCCTGTTTGTTTACTTTGTGAGAATTTTAAGTTTGAATTTAATTTTCTAAAAAAATGAGGTGCTTCAAGTTGGAGGTTTCACTGAGTTTTGATAAGACATATATTCTTATGAATTTATAATTTTCACAAAAGTATTAATTGACAAACAAATATACATAGCTGTTATATATTATTTTATAATATTAGTTATGGATAATATATCTTTTAGTATGTCATATCTAAGTTTATGTGGCTTTTCTGCTTTGTTATTATTTCTTTCTTCCTTCTTCCTTCTTTCCTTCCCTTCCTCCCTTCTACCATGAGTCTTTTCAGGTCTGTTTTTCCCACTCATCAGCTAGTTATATCAGCTAGTCATTTTTGATATGCATTGGAACTGATTCAAGATTTTGATTTCATAAAAATAATGCAATATACTAATGTCTATATAATGTCTCATATATATGTATGTAGGAAAAAACTCTTAAAAATTAAATTTTTTGGTCCAGTGAAAAAGTGAATTACTCAGTCTGTTTAGCTACTGCTAAGGCACCAACAGAAATGCGACTTCACATAAATACCAGGCAGCACATTTTAATAGTGCATACAGAGTCTTTTCCCCTTTAATCAGAAGCTTTAATACTGCAAAATGTTATTGGTTAAATTAAAAAAAAAACCTTGGTTTGCTTTTAACTTGCCTTTCACATATGTGGGACTGAACTTCGTTTTATTAAAAAACACTTGCATCTCCTTGTTAATTCTGTGTGATTCATTAGTTGGGATTTGTTTATCTTTCTCTGAGGCCAGCTTTGAGTCCTTTGTGTGTTTTTGTCAAATCCCTCTTTTATTGGGAAGGAATAGTTCAAAGCGTGGGGGTAGGTTTGTTTGTGGGGTGTGCACACCCACACCCACACACCTACATATACGTATTGGCCCCATGGAAGCAGGGCTGCAAAAGAGAAGACATTTTCTAGACTCCTGGAATTCCCACTCTAAGGGCTTTTGGAAGGATTAAAGACAACGATGCCCCCAAACTGCCCAACTCCTAATGGTTCAAAGTGACCACCCCATGATCCTAGCTTCTTAGAGGCCAAGGGGTCCTTCTCAATTACATACACACACACACACACACACACACACTCTCCCTCTCTCTCTCTCATTTATTATTCTTTCAGACAAAATACTAGAGACAAAGAAATACATGTAATAATCAAAGCATCTTAACTATCCTGGAAGAAAAACCAGTACATATAAACAGATCTAGAGATGACCTATATATTGGACTTATATGATTATATGACAAGGAGTTGAAAATAAGGATCATAAATACAGTTATGCACCACATATGACATTTCAGTTAATGTCCAACCACATAAACAACCATAGTCCCATAGGTCCACATAAGTAACCATGTTCTCTCTAGTAGAGCTGAAAAATTCCTATCTTCTGTTGAAGTCTTGATGATCCTGACCTGTGTGGGCCTAGGCTAATGTGTGTGTTTCTTAGTTTTCACCAAAAAAATTTTAAAAGTATTGAAAGGAAAAAAATTTTAATTTACAAACAGAAAAAATCTTGTAGGCCAGGAACAGTGGCTCATGTCTATAATCTTTGTAATCTGGGAGGCTGAGGCAGGAGGATCACTTGAGACTAGGAGTTCAAGACCAGCCTGGGGAACAGAATGAAACCCTGTCTCTAAAATAAAATAAAAAATTAGCTGGGCACGGTGGTGTATGCCTATAGTCCCAGCTACTCAGGAGGCTGATGCAAGAGGATTGCTTGAGCACAGAGTTCAAGGCTGCAGTAAGCCATGATCGCACCACTGTGCTACAGTCTGGGCAACAGAGGGAGATCCTGTCTCTAAACAAACAAAACAACAACAACAACAAAAAAAAAAGCAAGAGAAAAGCTTGTAGAATAAAAATATAAAAAATAAAATATTTTTGGTGTTTTTAAGATGTGTTATTTAAAAAGGTCAAAAAGTTAAAACAACGTATAAAGTAAGAAGGTTACAGTAAGCTAAGTTTCATTTGTTATTGAAAGAAGAAACATATTTTAATAAATTGAGTGTAGCCTAAGCATTTGCACAGTCTTCAGCCCTGCATAATAACGTCCTAGGCCTTCACATTCACTTACCAATCAGTCACTGACTCACCCACAGTCACTCACCCAGAGCAATTTAATGCGTGAGGTGGGTTTCTCATCTCAAGCATTAAATTGCATGATGTATAATTGCATAATGCATTGAAGGTTAACTCACAGTCTAATATGGATATTGTAACCCCTGAATTTATTACTGAAAAAAATTAGAAATAGCTAAACAAATTTTAAAACAATTAAAATGCAATAGTAAAAGTCTACTCAACACAGAAGCATGTGGGAGAACAGGGGAATAAAGAACAGATGGGACAGATGGAAAATAAATGTCAGGCTGACATATTTAAACCCAACTGTAGCAAACATCACATTGTACAAAGACGGAACCAAAGCTCAAATTAAAGGACTGATTCCCAGACTGATTTAAAAAAAGCATGACCCCACTCCATGTTGTTTCTTTTAAAGATGTATTTACTATAAAGACGCAGACTGAAGTGTATTAAGGTAGAAGAATTGCCACGCTGCCACTGAAGAGAAGGAAGCCAGAGTGGCTCTGCTACCCTCATTGGAGTAGATATGAAGAGGATGACTGTTTAATGGAAATGACCATTCCTTACTGGAAAAAAAAGTGAAATGTATAGACAGGAAGGCATATGAGTTTGTATGTATATGGAGTTAATTACAGAGCTCCAAAAATATATGAAGCATAGGAAGCAAAACTGATAGAATGAGAGGAGATGAAGAGAGAGGAATTAAGGGAAAAGAGTGACAGAGAGGAAAAGAGGGAGTGAGAGAGAGAGCCAGAGAGTGAGAGAGAGGGAAAGAGAGAGGGAGAGACAGAAGGAATGAGAGGGAAAGAGAGAGGGAGAGACAGAAGGAATGAGAGGGAAAGAGAGAGGAGAAGAAGGGAGAGGAAGGAAGAGGGAGAGAGAGGGGAAAGGAGACAGAGAGAGAAACGACAGAGGAAGATGGGTGGGGAGACAGAGATGGAAGGAGGGAGAGAAAGAGAAAGAGAGAGAGACAGAGGGAGCAAGAGAAAGGAAGAGGGAGACAAGGGAGAGAGAGGAGGAAGAAAGGGAAAGAGAAAGAGAGACAGAAAGGGAGAGAGAGGGAGGGAGAGAAAATGAGAAAAGAGGGGGAAGAGAGAGGGGAGAAAGAGAAAGGAAGGGAGGGAGGGAGAGAGACAGAGAGTGAGAAAGGGAGAAACAGAGAGAGAGACACAGAGAGATAGCAAGAGAGAGGAAGAGAGGGGCAGAGAGGGAAAGACAGGGAGAGAGAGAAGAAGGGAATCGGGAGAGAGGGAATGAGAGAAACAGAAGGAGAAAGGGAGTGAGAGAAACAGAAGGAGAGAAGGAGGGAGGGAATTAGAGGGAGGGACAGAGGAAGAAGGAGGGAAGGGGCAGAGAGAGAGGAATTTAAACTTTTCACATCCTTGTTAGGGGTTTTAAGACCACCCTGTAAACAATTGATGAAGCAAGTCTACTTTTCCAGGTGAGAGTGTGTCAAATGCTTGTATGTATGTGACCTGGTCAGACATCTATTCCATTTCTACTTCATAAAATTCCCATGTGCTATTTTGAGGGTTCTGCTACTGTTAAAAAAGCACTGGAATAAACTTTTCTTTTAAAAGTTGGTAGATTTTTTCCTTGCAAAATCATCTGAGCCAGTTGCATCTTTCAAGTTGGTAGAGTTTGTAATTTTCGTTTTGTTTTTGTTTCTCTAGCATTTTTGCATATTATTTCAAGAAAAAGGGTTATAGATTGTATGTCTTTTTGGATCAATTTTAACCAATTATATAATCCTGAATATCTACTTTTTAAAATGTGTTCATTTATTTGTGAACTCATGAGTATGTCATTGAATATATCATATTTTGTACTGTTTCTCTCCTTACCATTTCTTAGTATTTACTTGTGGCTCTTTCCTCTTTATGTGTGTGCATATAGCTTAGAAGATCATATGTTGCTTGCTCCAAAAATCATATCTGAGATTTTATAGTTCTACATTATCGTTTCTACGTATCTTTTTCTGTTTTTGTCTTTCTGGTGTCTTCAAGGTTGGCTTGACTATACTAATTTTGGGTTTCAGGATCAATTCACTCATTTCCATTCTTTGATTTAAAGTTTTACAGGTAGAAGAGAAAGTAGATGTTTGTAAAGGGCTGGAAGTTCCCCTGCACACAGAATACTCACGGGGAGGGTTGTGGTTTCCCTGTGCTTTTGTCTGCTGATTTTCTGGATTGAGGCTGTGGTCCACTCTGTGAGAAGTGTTTCTACTACGAACACTGCACAGTTGAAGACAGATGTAAAACTACAGAGTTCCTGATGCTGGAGCACGATGTCCAGCTCTAGAAAGATGTCCTATAGAGCCGGGCATGGAAAAGCCAAGGAGACTTCAAGACACATTGAGCATCCTTCCCTCCTAGGATGTAGTGGTCTGGAGCATAGACCATGGATGTGAGGTAGGAGGCAGACTCAACTCCAGGGATGGGGCTTGCACACTGGACCAAATGGAGGACTAGCTAACACAGGGACAGGGTGGAAGCAGCTTTCTATAAGACACGCCCACCAGTGTACCATGCCAGTTTACCATTGCCATGGCAACACCCAGGCGTTACCAGCCCTTTCCATGGCAATGTCCCAACGACCTGGAAGTTACCATCCTTTTTCTAGAAACCTCTGCATCATCTGCCCCTTAATCTGCATGTAATTAAAAGTGAGCATAAATATGACTGCAGAACTGCCTCTGAGCTGCTACTCTGGGCGCACTGCCTGTAGGGTAACCCAGCTCTACAAGGAGCAGTACCTCTGCTGTGGCTGTGCACTGCCGCTTCAATAAAAGTTGCTATTTAACACCACCGGCTCACCCAATGTTGGGGCTCTCCTGCCCTGCATCAGATGGACTGCAGTCACCACAGAAGCTTTCATGGACCACAGTTGCTTGGCCTCATGTGTCTAAAGTTTACAATGCGAGTCCCCATTGCAATGTTCTGGAACAAAACCACTTTGGAGGTATGACTGAATTAAAATGCAATTGCAGACGATACAGTGCGAGTGTTCAGTCTGTTGTTAGCAACAGCTGTTGTTAGCAGTGCTGTTGTTAGCAGCACAAATGATCACCTCTAACCAAAGATGACTGAGATAGAGGCTGAAGTCATTCCTAAGGGAATATTTGGATAAATAAATGAGACTTTGCAATCTGACGCTGGTGACCACAGGCTGCAGGGAGGTCAAAAGAGATACAACAGCAAACTATTGTTCAGTGTTCCAAATGCTACACTTCCTATTGTCTAAAAAATTAAGAGCACACTCTCTATGCTACCGTTGGAATTTTTCTCTATGTAACTGCATTTTGCATTTGTACCATCTATCATTAATTCTCTCCTGTTGCTTACATGCCAGCCCAAAACCACGGCTTGTAATTTCTCTCATTAAGGACAAGTATAAAATCACAGTTCTCAAAAAGCATACATGGAAGGCTGCATAAAACAAAACAGAGTTATAGATTCTTAATTCCAGAGAGTTTCTAATTCTGTAGGCCTGGGTTGGGACCCTAAAATTTATATATTTTTTTTAAAAATTCAAAGGCTTTTTTTTGCTTCTCTTAGGACTATAATTTGAGAATCACTAATATAAAGGCACATGGCTTAGCGATGGATACATTATTGTTAATTTTGGCAGCGGGGACAAATAATAAAAATAGTGATTTTAGTTTTAAGGAATAAAAGATATTGCGGAATCTGAGCTGGGTGCAGTGGCGCATGGCTGTATTCCCAGCACTTCGGGAAGTTGAGGCGGATAAGACCACTTTGAGCTAAGGAGTTTGAGACCAGCCTGGGCAACATGGTGCAACCCTGTTTCTACAAAAAAATACAAAAATTAGCCAGGCATTGGTGGCTTGTGCCTGTGGTCCCAGCTACTCAGGAGGCTAGGCAGGAGAACTGCTTGAGCCTGGGATGCAGAGGTTGCATTGAGCCAAGATCGTGCCACTGCACTCCAGCCGGGGCAACAGAGAGAGACTCAGCCTCCAGAAAATAAAAAAAAAAAGAAAAAAATATTTTGGAATCCAAATGTATATTTTTTTCTTATATATGTATTTCTTTTTAGAAACAAACTTGTTTATTTGTATGGCTTTATTGATGACTGTGGATATTTTCTGTGTGAATGACAGAAGTGTGATTTGACAGAGCAAAATAGACACCAATTTAAAACTATTAATAAGATAGTTCCTGAAATTAAGGAGAAAAAAGTTACCTATGGGTCTAGGGCCCATGGTTTGGCTGGCACAGCAACTTCCTAGGTGTCTATGGCTATAAGAAAAGCCACACTCTTGCTAAACTCCCGAGGAACAGGTGCTATCAGGTAAATTATCGGACCACTCCCAACTGTGATGTATTTATTTATTTTTTATTTATTTAATTTATTTTTGAGACACAATCTCACTCTGTGTCCCAGGCTGGAGTGCAGTGGCATGATCTCGGCTCACTGCAACCTCTGCCTTCTGGGTTGAAGTGATTCTCCTGCCTCAGCCTTCTGAGTAGCTGGGATTACAGGCACGCGCCACCATGCCTGGCTAATTTTTTGTATTTTTAGTAGAGACAGGGTTTTGCCATATTAGCCAGGCTCGTCTCAAACTCCTGACCTCAGGTGATCCTCCTGCCTCAGCCTCCCAAAGTGCTGGGATTATATGCGTGAGCCACCATGCCCGGCCCCAACTGTGATTTACAACCAAGATCATTAAAACTCTGACTGGACGGAAGACCAGCCTTATCTTACAAACATTCTTTCCTGATAGCCACAAGATCCCAAGCCAGTTTCAGCAGCTTGTGGAGACTGTGCACCAATTGTCTTTGCATCCTATAGCTCATGCTGTGACATAAAGAGCCAAATTGCACCACATTTTAATGCTAAAACCTCACCTAGAAATGAACATGAGATGTATGTTATTATACATATATGCTTACCCATTGTGAATGCACTACGCTTCCCTCATAAATATGTATGGATTTCCCCCCAAACCTGCTGAATATGTATGACTCTATTGTGTAATTTGGTCCCTGTGAGGCATAGGACCCAATCTCTCTTTTCCCCCTTCAGAGAGAGAGCACCTTCAATCCAAGCCAGAGACACTCTCTCCCCAAGTTGCAAACTGATATGATCAATAAAACTCCCCTTTCTACAACTTAGCCCTCCTGGTGGTCTTTTGGATTACAAGGTATACCTTCTTGCATACCTAGTTTCTTTAGGATGAGCAGGCTTATGCATTGGTAAAACCCATAATCTTTATGGCTTAGAACTCTAGAGTTTCATTTATGCTGAAAACTCTGCATCCACTCCATGTGGGAGAAGGGGCTCTTTCCATTGCAGAAACTTAGAAACCCAGATTAATGGCTGGGCACGGTGGCTCACGCCTATAATCCCAGCACTTTGGGAGGCCAAGGCGGGTGGATCACGAGGTCAGGAGATCGAGACCATCCTGGCTAACATGGTGAAACCCCGTCTCTACTAAAAATACAGAAAAATTAGCCAGGAGTGGTGGCGGGCGCCTGTAGTCCCAGCTACTCGGGAGGCTGAGGCAGGAGAATGGCGTGAACCCGGGAGGTGGAGCTTGCAGTGAGCCCAGATAGCACCACTGCACTCTAGGCACGGCGACAGGGCGAGACACCGTTTCAAAAAAAAAAATGCCCAGATTAATGAAACAGCCACCACTGTGAACCACACTGTTCCTCTTGGAAGACTAAGAACATACAGAAGCCCTCATGCTAATGAAGTGGCCTCATTGTCTGGGGGTAATACCTGAGGTTCCTTGTCCCATGGCCAAAGAAAACTTGGATGCAGACACACCAGAGTGAGGTTAAGAGCAGAAATTTAATACGCAAAAGAAAGAGAAGAGCTCTCTGCACAGAGAAGGGTACTGGAGAAAAACGGGTTGCCAGGTTTGTGGTGAAATGCAGGAAGTTTTATAGATGAGCTTGAGGAGGCAGTATCTGATTTACACAGGCATGAAAGATTGGTTAGACCAGGTGTGCCATTTGCATAGCATGCAAAGAGGCTGGCCACCCCACCATAATCTTTTATTATGCAGATGAGTTATCTACCTGGCTGGTGCCATGTTGCCTGTTCCTTTACTGTACTCATGGTTGACAAAGAAAAGGGAAGATGGAGCCTCCATGTTGAATATGCCTGGCCCCCAGGTAGCCTTTTCCTTTTGGCACAGCCGCTGGTATTTACCCATGCAAGTTTCCAGCTTGCTTATCTATATCTGCAGCTCAATTTTTCAGGCTGCTCTTTGTTAGAAAAGAAATGATTTGGGGGCTGCTTTTTGTTAAAAGGGTAATTCTGCCAAGGACTTTCTTACCTTCACTATCTGCCTAAATAATTTCTTTCTGGCTCCTGTATCACTAACAATTGCATGCTGTGGCCACAAGTGAGATCCAATCATTTACAACACCTTGGATGATCCAATCACAAAGCCTCATCCTTAAGGGGGGTTAGGGAAGTTCCACTATTGATGTGATTTTAGAGATCTTCTGAAAGTTACTGCAAAACTATTTTTAGTTCAATAACTGTTTGGTGTGTGGAATGAAATAATTCAAACTTAAAACTGTTGGGACTTTACATTATTTTGAGCCTGTAGAGGAATGTGGCTATGTGGCCTGAGTCATGTAATATGCAGCTGAAACATCTGCTTTTTTAATGTAAATGATTAAGGAAGATCAAATTGGCCCCAGAGATAAGACCCCTGGAAGACCATTGCCCCTCCCAACAGAATTAAAGTTAAAGCAAACTTCCTCATCAGGTCACAAGCTGCAACTAATCACATTCCCATAATGTATGTACTGACCTTGTATGAAAAATGTTGTAATCTTGCTAAACCTTTGTCTCAGCCTATGTAAGTGAAACTTGAACTTCTCCCCTTCGCAGCACTGACCCTCTTCTCTCAGAATCTGCAGGTCCTGCCTGACTATTCTCAAGCTTTGCACTTGACTAAACGCTATACTTTATTTTATATTCTGAGTCTCATTATTGAAGGTTGACAAGTGAGGTTCCTTGTCATCTTCTTTTTTTTTTTTTTTCTGAGACAGAATCTCACTCTGTTGCCCAAGTTGGAGTGCAGTGGCACAATCTTAGCCATAGCTCACTGCAGCCTCGAACTCCTGGGCTCGAGTGATCTTCCTGTCTTAGCCTCCTGAGTAGCTGGGACTACAGGCATGCACCGCCATACCTGGTTAATTCTTTTCAAATTTTTGTAGAGATGTGGTCTTGCTATGTTGCCCAAGCTGGTCTCAAACTCCTGGCCTCGTGCAATCCTCCCTCCTCTCCTCCCAAAGTGCTGGAATTACAGTTATGAGCCATCATGCTTGGCTCCCAATTCTTGAATTAAGAACAATAATAGGAGGGACACTGTGAGGTCAACTGCTTTGTTTACATGCTTATTTAGATTGCAGTGGAAATTAATGTTGATGGGAGGATATCCCCAGGTAAAGGTTATTCCACATTCCAAGTCTATAAATATTAGAGTGAGGCTCACTCATTTTTAGGAAAGAGGCGTACATGAAAATGGGGGAGCAAAGAAAGTTATGCATAGAGTTCTATCTCTGTAGTCTTATATTTACAGTACATATCTTGAGAATCTATCTTTTATCCATCACTGAAATTGTCTAATATGGTGTGGCTGTGTCCCCACCCAACCCTCATCTTGAATTTCCACATGTTGTGGAAGGGACCTGGTCGGAGGTAATCGAATCATGGGGGCAAGCCTTTCCTGTGCTCTTCTAGTGATAGTGAGTAAGTCTCATGGCATCTGATGGTTTTATAAAGGGCAGTTTTCCTACGCAAGCTCTCTCTTTGCCTGCCACCATTCATGTAAGATGTGACTTGCTCCTCTTTGCCTTCTGCCATGATTGTGAAGCCTCCCCAGCCACGTGGAACTGTAAGTTCATTAAACGTCTTTTCCTTCCCAGTCTCGTGTATGTCTTTATCAGCAGCATGAAAACAGACTACTACATTGTCCTTTGAATTTAAGAGTAATTTTAACTCATTAGTCATTTCTACTTAGAATCTAAAATGTGAATTTTAAGTAAACAAGAACATCTTTTACTAGAATTCCTGTTTTGTAGTTTTACGCATCTAAAATGTTCAATGCGGGTAATTTTTTTAAATGATAATTTCAAGTTCTCTCTAGTGTCTGCATGGGGAAAAAAAGGAATAAAGAGGAGGTAGAGTCTGTCTAGGCTCTGGACAAATAGAAAGACAAATGTAATTGCTCTATTATAGAGACTCCTGGGGATAAATTTTAAAGCATCAGTTGAGAAATGTTCATGGTAATAAAAGAAAATTCAAAACCAGTAGATGAAAGCTTCTTATGACTTTCTCATACATACACATGAAGAATAATATCCTCTTTGAAGACCTTCTTGGGGAAAAAAAAGGTGCTACACAATAAAAAAGAAAACAAATTCAGTCATTAAACCTATACAACATTACAAAATATGTGGTACACCGTAAATTTATACATTTTTTAATTTGTCAATCACACCGCAATTAAAAGCGTTAAAAAGTGCGGGACTAGAAGCAAAAAGCTTTTATGTGTTATTTGTTATTTCACGGAGAAAAATAGTTTCACTCAAATTCCTGTTCTACCAGTTGAGGATTGTTTGGCTCAAATGGAGTTCATTATATGTTGATGACTGAGATTTAAATAGTTCACCTTTGTTCCTCTTGAAACTGTGTTAATCCATCCAATTCATTAGGGGTGAATCCAGTTGCCAGTTACTACTATTTTTCTGCTGGGTTAGTATTATTTTCTCTTATCAACCCAAATTATTTAGTTCCCATGTAGTAGTCAACACTACCAAGATCTGATTTTATCCTCTTTGTGACATGGCAAATTCTGTAAAAGAAGGGCTTCTCTTAGAACACTTGGAGCACTAGGAGTCCAACAACTTTTATAGATTACAATTTATTTCACATTTATATAAACTCGTCTACTCCTTAAGACATTGAGAATGAAAGCTCCACTAAATGTAAAAGACTTTGAGTCCACTTAGTGTTCTTCAAAGGCAAATAGACTATTTCCTAAAAATATGTTTTAAATTATTACAAAAGAAGAATCTTTGCAACACTCAAAGAAGCTGGGAAACTCAGTAGGACATTATAGTTGGATTCTACATCCCATCCTTCAACACTGATGTCAGCTCTGTTAGAGGAAAAACAAGTGCATGCAAATTCAGCTTTAAAATTGAGAGAGTTTAACAAGAGAGGAAGAAATTTCTAGACAAGTAGAAAAAACAAATATGTTACAGTGGCAGGCTGTGCTAATGGGATGATCACTATTCTTTGGCAATAAATAAACTTTTTGGTATTATTTGTTTTTTTTCATCATTTTTATTTTTACGAAAGAAGGAATAAATATAGTTTCTTACAAGTTCAGCTGTGGTTCAAAACACAGAACACAAAACTCACGGTTACAACAGAAATGAAACATAAAGGGATATTCTCCATTATAATAACCAAGCATATTTTTTATGGTTATTTGATAGATTATCTCTAGGGATTTCTGAACACTCTAACCTGACCCTGACTGCAGATAGGGCATGGATACTCTCTAATCTCCCCACTGTGGGGACAAATTCCCTTCCATCTGATAGAGGTATGAACTCCAAAAATCTGAGCTTATTTTGCCAAGGTTGAGGACGTGTGCCCATGACATAGCCTCAGGAGGTCCTGGCAACATGTGCCCAAGGCGGTCACAGCACAGTTTGGTTTTAAACATTTTAGGGAGACATGAAACATCAATCAACATGTGTAAGATGAACACCGGTTCGGTCTGTAAAGGCGGGACAACTCAAACACGGAAGGGGGCTTCCAGGTCATAGGTAGATAAGACACAAATGGTTGTATTCTTTTGAGTTTCTGATTAGCCTCTCCAAAGGAGGCAATCAGATATGCATTCATCTCAGTGAGTAGAGGGGTGACTTTGAATAGAATGGGGGGCAGGTTGGCCCTAAGCAGTTCCCAGCTTGAATTTTCCCTTTAACTTAGTGATTTGGGGGTTCCAAGATGTTTTCCTTTCACAGAGGTTAAAGTCGTGAAACCAAAAGCCATGTTCTAATACAGCTGTCACCATTTGGGATGAATAACTGTGCATTAGGAAATCATAAGCATCATATATCTACTCCTAATACACAATTGAATCTATACACTGAAAATAGGGAAAGTCACAATTAGAGCCATTAAAATAGAACTTCATGGCTCTGTCAGATTCATACAAGGAACCAAGACACCCTAGGGCTAAAGGGAACCCCAGGAGTTGAACAGTTACATTCTTCTGAATAGCTTTCAGTGGAGCCCCAGGCTACAGACCCAGAAGAACTGTTAATTATTTTAGAGCTCATAAAACTGAGTATTTTGCCATGCACACACGTGTGTGTGTTTACATGTGTATGACATCCTTTGAATAGTATCTTCCCAAACAAAGGAGTGGTACTTTGATAAAAGCAAAATTCAAGGTTTTACAAAGAAAAACTGTCACTTCTTTTAAATCCATTGTTGAGTTGTCAGTTCAGGACTGGTTTGTTGCCAAGGAACGTGAGATAGCGCTGATCAGTCCGTTACTGTCAGTTTGTCAGTTTGTGTTTTGCTTTTCTCTTTTTAATATTGTGGCCCATGAAATCTGAGATGGCAAAAGGGAGTTGCAGACTGATCAAGCAATTCTTCTGCAGAGCAGGTCTGTTTGGTGCAGTTTACACAGCAATGTTTTTGTCCAGGTGGAGTGCTCTTTTTCTGTGGCATCTGGGCATATGATTCCTGGAGATGCCTCTTACTTTTGCAGCAGGTCCAGGTTTTGTCATAGCAAACACAGCTAGGCTTTGTCTGAGTCTCCAAATATCACATTTTGTTTCATTTTGACAGACATAAAAATTATTAAGAAGACACATTTTACAAACCAGAGTTTTCATTCACCATGTGAAGCAAGTTTCTACACTGGGAGCCAGGCAAGATGGGATTTAAACCCCACTTAGCTACTTTCCACTGTTTGGATGAGGGTATATTATTTCAACTTTTTATCCTCAGTCTCTTTTTTTTTTGAGAGGATAATTATTCTTTTCGAAAATCACACTGAAGGTAGCTAAAGGAGCAAAGATACTCCACCCACACATCACATAAGGTCACATTTACCTATAGAAATCTCCCATCTTAGTGGGGCTCATCTTCTCCTAAATTTCCCATTATCTGCTGAAACTGCCAATCTCAAAGAGGAGATGACTTGACGTCATCATGAAACCCTAACCAGTTTGCAACACAAGGCAAGACCACCAGCAACCTAGAAGGGTCTCTGTCTCCATTTGACCAAGAGGTACCTGAAGCTCTAGCATGCAATTACTAAGCCTCATACCGACACGTGAGAAAATGGGAGCCATCGTGTATTAGTTTTCACACTGTTACAAAGAACTGCTTGAGACTGGATAATTTATTTAAAAAATAAAAAAGGTTTAATTGACTCACAGTTCAGCATGGCTGGGGAGGCCTCAGGAAACTTACAATCATGGCAGAAGGTGAAGGGGAAGCAAAGATTTTCTTCACATTGGGGCAGGAAAGAGACAGCTAGCAAGAGTGAAAACTCCCTTATAAAACCATCAGATCTCATGAGAACTTACTACCATGAGAACAGCATGGGGGAAACTGCCCCAATGATTCAATTACCTCCACCTAGTTTCTCCCTTGACACGTGGGGATTATGGGAATTATGGAGATTACAATTCAAGATGAGATTTGAGTGTGAACACGAAACCTAACCATATCACACAGGAATCTAGCAACTTAGACACTAGATATGGTGGCACATCTACCAAGCACCCAACAATGGAATATGAGACATGAACTTCAAGCACTCAACAAACTCTTAAATATAAGATATGGCAGAAATTCCAGGAAGCGAATAACTCTATAATTCAGATAAGAAGTGTCAGAAGAAAATAAAATCTCGGGATCCCAAACTCACTATGCCAAAAAAAAAAAAAAAAAAAAAAAGTTAAGCTTGGAAACTGAGTCATACACACACAAAACCTCTCTTTTCTTTTGTTCCTAAACAGATATCTCCCCAGGTGGCCTCCTTCACCCTCGCAATGTAACTTAGATTATCTTCACAGGTATGGGAAAATAGGAGACTAGAAATCGACTCTCTGGCCACCCTGAGATGAATGTATATTTGACTTCTACTACTCTATGTTTACATTATCTTATGTAAAGGGCAGATTTGCTGAGCACAGGAGAAATGTATAACTGATTGTTCCTCTGCCCTCTCCTTTCATATGCAACATGAGGATTCAGTGAGTGCTAATCAAAACCTCAAAATGATGCAACCACTTGTGTCAACTTCCCCTGTTTTGTTCTTTCCTCTTTTCCCTTCTGCCTGCTTCTTCCCCTTTAAATATCAAAGCCCTCAAAACACTCTTTGGAAAAAGTGGGGGCCATAAATCTTACTGTGACCTGTGTCACTTTTTCCTGGGTCTGTCCTCGACCTTGGCAAAATAAACCTCTAAACTGATTTAGGCCTGTCACAGACTTTTTTTGGGTGGTGGGGGCAGCGGGAGGGTTACAAGTGTGTGTCCAGTGAATATTTCTGTGTTATAAAGAAAGCAAAGGGCATCTCATTTTTAAAAAAACACCCTACTCTCAAAACATAACAGAGAAGCCACATAAATATAGATGTCACCAACCCCTCAGAGCTACAGGACCCCCAGGAAGGGGTCTCAGGACTGAAGGACAATAAAACCTCCCCAGACTTACAACAAAGAGAATAGACAACATCAGCCAGCACAAAGCTCCCCTCCATGAAATCTGAGGGATATTAGAACACACTAGAGATGCCACTCTTTGGGGCACAGTTGGCTTTTCAGACAGGAGATGACACTTCAACTACTTTTTTTTTTTTTTTTTTTGAGACAGAGTCTTGCTCTGTCGCCCAGGCTGGAGAGCAGTGGCACAATCTCGGCTCACTGCAAGCTCCGCCTCCCGGGTTCACGCCATTCTCCTGCCTCAGCCTCTCCGAGTAGCTGGGACTACAGGTGCCCACCACCACTCCCGGCTAATTTTTTGTATTTTTGTTAGAGACGGGGTTTCACCGTGGTCTCGATCTCATGACCTCGTGATCCGCCCGCCCTAGCCTCCCAAAGTGCTGGGATTACAAGCGTGAGCCACTGCACCCGGCCTCAACTACTTTTTATAAAGAGAGCATCGTTAAGTGTTTCCAAGAAATTCCAAGCCTAAGCTTCAGGCTGAGTTTTAGGAAGCATCCCTTTAAATCATTTCACAGAATTCACCTGTCAGGAAAACTCTAGCTGGAAACAAATGCAATACCTCACTTGCCATCAGAAAGCTGCCTAAGGGATCAACTCCAGGCACTGACCCCACAGAAAACTCAACGCCTTCTCCATCAGTTTGTGGGAACATCTGAGTTCTTCACTTGATTTCTAATTTTTGTATGGAGTTTTGTGTTTGATAGGACCTCAGTCGCATGAAGAATTCAGCTGTGTGAAAATCTGGGTCAGATTTTCCTCTCTCCAGTCTCCCTGTCTGTCTTAACCTGATCTTTAATCACAGTTCCACTGCCCAGGGAAAATGAGGAGGAGGTGAATGACTACAGTAGAACAAGGATAGAGGAGAAGAGAAGAGGGAGAACAGCAGAACATTTTCCAGGATTCCTAATGCAAATCACAGGTGCCGTCTGATGGTGGGAAGAATGCAAGTTGACAGGAAACTTGAAGAGAAAAGGAATGAGGATTATCCATGGTATATGGACTGAGTAGATGAAATGAAGGCTTTGGATTTGGGGAGGAGCAAAGGAAAGCCAGTGCTTTCATGTCTCTCTCCTATCTTAGCTCTCCACCTGCAAGCTATTGGAGGCCCTAGTCTTCTCTTCTCCTTATGGCCCAGGTAATGGGCACATACCAGTGGGTCTGGGCCTTGATAGGGCAGGAAATTGTCTTGTCTCTCTTGTGTTGCATGCAATACCGTTTACTCAAAGTAGGGAGAAACAGGATATTCATAAGCACCTACATGAACCATCATACACAAACCCACACATTCTCACTTCCCACCCCCTCATAATGGGAAACCAACATTTTGATCTTTATATTCTTGCCTTGTAGGATGATCTAGATGGGAACCAAAAATATAGTCAGGAAAAGGGATGGATGGTACTTTAAGGACTAGGAATTCACACCCCTTAAACTTTAAGATCAGTCCCCTGGAGATATTGACGAAGTGCAGATTCTGATTCACAGTGTCTAGGATGAGTTCTCAGATGTCACAGCTTTACCAACCCGCATGTGATGCTGAGGTTCTTTGAAGCACCCTCTGAGAAGAAAAGAGTTAAAGCAGCAGCTCCCAAATTTTTCTAGCATCAAAATTGCCTCGAATGTGGGTTCAAATATATCCAGAGATTTTGGGTTATCTGTCGCGGTGGGGCCCAAGAATTTGTATCTCGAACAAGTGTCTAGGTGATATGAATTCTGCCATGTCCCAGTCCATATTTGAGGACCACTGGGTTAAAGAACTAAATCAGTGGTTTTAAATCATTATTGCCCAATATAATATCTGAGAAAATACTATTGATGGAGTCTCATCCACCGAGAGCCTGAGGTTTTTTTTTTTCCAACTTTTATTTGGAGTCTGTGGCACATGTACAGGTTTGCTACCTGGGTATATTGTGTGATGCTGAGATTTGGGATACAACTGATCCCATCACCCAGTTAGTGAGCATAGAATTTAATAGATAGCTTTTCATACCTTGCGGCCCCTCCCTCCCTGCTCTAGTAGGCTCTAGTGTCTACTGTTCCCTTCTTTGTACTCCTGTCTTGTCCCTGTTGTGTTGTGTACTCAATGTTCAGCTCCCACTTATAAATAAGTGGTATTTGGTTTTTTCTTCCTGCATTAATTCACTTAGAATAATGCCTTTTAGCTGCATCCATGTTGCTGCAAAAGAAGTGATTTTGTTCTTCTTCATGGCTGCGTAGTATTCCATGTATATATGTATCACATTTTCTTTATCCAGTCTGCTGTTAATGGGCTTCTCTGTTGACTCCATGTATTTGCTCTTGAGAATAGTGCTGCGATGCATATAGAAGTACATGTGTCTTTTGGGTAGAACAACTTATTTTCCCTTGGGTGTTTTCCGAGAAATGGGGTTGCTGAGTGGAATGGTAGTTCTGTGTTAATTTCTTTGAGAAATCTCCAAACTGCTCTCCACAGTGGGTGAACTAATTTACATTCCCATCAACAGCATATAAGCATTTCCTTTTCTCTGCAGCCTCACCAGCATCTGTTGTTTTTTTGACTTTTTAATAATAGCCATTCTGACTGGTGTGAGATAATATCTCATTGTGGTTGTGATTTGCATTTCTCTGATGATTACTGATGTGGACCTTTTTTTTCATGTTCGTTGGTTGTTTGTGTGTCTTCTTTTGAGAAGTGTCATCTTTTGCCCATTTTTTTAAAGTGGGTTTGGTTTTTGCTTGTCGAATTGTTAAAGTTTCTTACAGATTCTGCATATTAGGCCTTTGTTAAATGCATAGTTTGATAATATTTTCCCCCATCCTGTAGATTACCTGTTTACTCTGTTGACAGTTTCTTTTACTGTGCACACGTTCTGTAGTTTAATTAGGTCCCATGTGTCAATTTTAGTTTTTGTTGAAATTGCTTTTGAAGACTTAGTCATAAATTATTTCTAAAGGATGATGTCCAGAATGGTGTTTCCTAGGTTTTCTTCTAGGATTCATATAGTTTGAGGTCTTATATGTAAATCTTTCATCCATTTTGAGTTAATATTTGCATATGGTATATGATAGGGGTTAAACTTCATTCTTTTATATTTGGCTAATCACTTACCCCAGCACCATTTTTTGAATAGGGAATCCTTTCCCCATTGCTTAGTTTTGTTAACTTTGTTGAAGATTAAATGGCTGTACAGCTTTATTTTATTTCTGGGCTTTCTATTAGGTGTACAGCTTTATTTCTGGGCTCTCTATTCTGTTTCATTGGGCTATGTGTCCTGTTTTGAACGAGTACCATGCTGTTTTGGTTATTATAGCCTTGTAGGATAGTTTGAAGTCAGGTAATGTGATACCTCCAACTTTATTCTTTTTGCTTAGGATTGCTTGGGCTATTCAGGCTCTTCTTTGGCTCCATATGTATGTTAAAATAATTTTCTCCAACTCTGTATAAAACGACATTAGTAGTTTGAAAGGAATAGCATTGAATCTTAAATTGCTTTGGACAGTATGGCGATTTTAACTATTGTTTCTTCCAATTCATAAGCATGGAATGTTTTTCCATTTTCTGTGTCATCTATGATTTTTGTTAGCAGTGTTTTTTAGTTTTCCTTGTAGAGATCTTTCACCTCCATAGTTAACTGTATTCCTAGGTATTTGGGTTTGTGTGTAGCTATTGTAAATGGGGATTTGGCTCTGAGGGCTTGATTTAATGGAACCTGTAGATTCTAAAGCCCCTCCTATGATTCAAATGTATAGCCAGCATCATGAACCATTCGTTTGGACTTTTTCTTCACTTTAGAGCCAAGAGAGTTCATCTGTATCAGCCCCCAAACCAGCTGAGTAGGGGACTGGAACTGGGGTCAACTTGTACAGGTAGGTATCAGATAATTTCTGTGGAATTATCCTTCATAGCACTTCCTGGGCCGTATTTCTTTTGTGACTGAGCCACCAGCCTTCTCAGGGACATATTATCTCCTTTCCATTGCTAGTATCTTCAGTCAAGTGGCAATCTGTCCATTCCACTCCATTTTTTCATCTACATTTTCATCCATTTGGTGATTTAAACTGCAGAGAAAATATTAATGTATGTCAGTTTTCTGATTTCAGTTATCTGTTGTCTTTTCAAATTTGTTGCTTGCAAATTAATTGGTGGAAAGATTAACTTTTTCTTCCAATGTATATATTTTTTTACTTTCAAACAATTTGCTCACTAACACAGTGGTCTTCATCATGAATGAATAGTCCTACAATTTAAAGCCAGTGGAAGACTTGGAAGACTTTTTTGCTTAAAAATTTCATGACCGCAACCAGCTTTTTTAACTGTGTCAATTTCAGTTTTGTTGTTGTCATCTTTTTCCTCCTCTTCTTCTTCTCCTGCCTCTTCCCTTTTTTCTCTTTACTCCTCTTCCTCCTTCTCCTCCATCCCTCCCTCCTCCTTTACTTCTCCTCCTCTTCTTTCTCTTGCTCCTTTTCCTCTCCTCCTCCTCTTCTTCCTCCTCTTCCTTCTCCCCTTCCTCTATCTTCTCCTCCTTCTCTCCCTCCGTCCACTCCCCTTTCTTCCTCCTCTTCTTTTTCCTTCTCTTCGTCCTCTTTCTCCTTTTCTTCCTCCTCCTCCTTCTTATTCCTCTTTCTCCTCCTCCTCCTCTTTCTCCTTCTCCTTCTCTTTCTCCTTCTTCTCCTCTTTCTCCTTCTCTTCTTCCTCCTACTCCTTCTCCTCCTCCTCCTTCTTCCTCCTCTTCATCCATCTTTTTTCTCTTTTTGTGAAATAGGAATGACAGTGCCCACTTTCCATGGTTGTAAGTTCAAATGAGTTTGGTACTCCATCTCTTGATCTATTGCAGATGGTCAATAAATGACAATCAGTATCATCTGCTCCTGTACTTGTTGAAAGCACAGGATGTATTGATTTTCTTCTCACAGGGATAATTGATCCCTTTATATATAACAGAGATTAACTTGTCTGGCATTAGGGGTCTAAGTCAGTTGTCTCACTTTTTTTTTTTTTTTTTTACCACATCTGTGTTCCTCATCTCATAGCAACCTGGCTTTAACTTCCATCCCTTCACAAAAATTACAGAAGCCACCAGGTTCACAGTCTCCTTTTAGCCCTCATTTCGTTTGATTGCTTTGTTCTCTTTAGAAGTTCTGTGGCAAGCATATTTCCCCTGGATTCAGTGTATAATGAACAACTAGCACTCTTCTCAGTCCTTGGGAAGTCCTTGCACAACTTTCTAGGGTGGCGACACTGCTTCTTTTAATGAAGCACTTCTTGCTCCTTGATCTTTGGGTCTGAAGAATAAAGGAGGAGGGTTGTGTGAATGGATCAAGAGAGATTATGATAATGAAAGTCCTGATGAGCACTGAGTTTCTTCCCGGCCTGAGAATAACTTTGAGCCCAATAGTAAAATGACCAGAAATGAGGAGCAGGCTGGAACTCAGACTAACTGGGCTGCTTTTGCATCCCAGAATCAAGTTTGGCTTAATTTTCAGAAGTCAATCACTCTCTTCATCTGAGCAATACAGCAGTGATAACTTTGGGCACTGCAGAAAGCATTTTTAAAATGCTATGCCACATGTCCTGTATTGAGCAGAGTAGCCAGGAGAGATGTTTAGTTCCCAACGGAATGTCTTGAGACATAAAATAGAACTAAGCATTCTATTTTAATGGAGATTTGGATGTGGGCCAAAATTCTTAGCTTCCAGCTTGGATATACAGCCTTCAGCAGTTGCATAAATAATACTCAAAGCTACAGCATTAAAATTGCTTTCAATTTTGGTGTAACCACCGCACAGTGCTTTTCAACAAGCTGAGCTTTCTCAGATTTTGTCATTGTTATTCATCATACTCAGCCTGTGTCTGCTCATGTCTATAAACGAAGGTCCTCTTCATGTGATGATTTGATTTTAATAGCAGGGTGGGCACTTCCCCACAAAACAGTGAAATCATCGTTGATCCCCATTACCAAAGACATGATGCTCCAGGACTGACTTGATTTTTAATCCAAAGGATGGCTGGGCTCTTCTCAAGGAGCCTTGCTCTAGCTTCCCTGGGCACTGAGGAATGCCCAGCTACATCAACCTTCATATTTCTCTGCAAGAGACAGGGGTATCCCAGAGAAGCTCCAATATCCTCAGAACAAGAGGTAAAACTTTTTGCCACTACTAATTTAACCTGAGATTTACTAAATTCTCTTCTTCTTCTCCTCCTCCTCCTCTTCTTCTTCTCCTCCTCCTCCTCTTCTTCTTCTCCTCCTCCTCCTTCTCCTCTTCTCCTCCTCTTCTTATTCTTCTTCTTCCTTTTTCTTCTTCTCTTCTCCCTTTCTTCTTTTCCATCTCCTCTGCTCCTTGTCTCCTCCCTCCCCCTCCCTTTCCCTCTGCCTTTCCCTCTCCCTCTCCCTCTCTCTCCCTCTCCCTCTCTCTCTCCCTCTCTCTCCCTCTCCTTCTCTCTCTCCCTCTCTCTCTCTCTCCCTCTCCCTCTCTCTCCCTCTCCCTCTCTCTCCCTCTCCCTCTCTCTCCCTCTCCCTCTCTCTCTCCCTATCCCTCTCTCTCTCCCTCTTCCTCTCTCTCTCCCTCTCCCCTTCCCCTTCTCCTCCTCCTCCTTCCCTTCCCTTCCTCCTCCTCCTCCTCCTCTTCCTTCTTCCTCTTCTTCTTCTTCTCCTTCTTCTCCCTCTTCTCCCTCTCTCTCACTAGATGTTCCTTCCCTCAGTGGAAATTTGTCCAGCAATGAGAGTTATGAAATAGTGCTCATGTTTCTACTGTCACACTCATTATGAATGAGTACAGAGTTAAAACAGAGAGAAGGTCAAATTCAAACATTAGTGCTAGGAGTTGATGGGGAACCTCTGCAGTGCTTATTCTTTTTCACCTGAAGTTTTGACATGAAGCTTCAATGATGACTATCAAAAAGAGGCACTCTCCACCCTGAAGTGGTTTATTTACTGCCAAGCTCCCTTTACTAAGCTGAAGTAATTGCAATTATGCTATAGTAGAACTATTGACTATAATGAGAATTTTATTACCTGAAGCCTGAGACAGCTGTGAAGCAAATATTCATTATTGACTTACCAAATCTCGTGTTAAATTGTGTCTTCAGATGTGATTTCGTCCAGTCAAACAATTTGCATGAAAATATATGTGAATACAACATGTAGGAGATTCTATTGCAATCTTATATGCTTATGAAAACTAGTCTAGTTATAGATTATTTATTAAAAAATACAGAAGTCTAAAAGCCTCTATCAGTCATCTTCATTGACCTCGGAAGGTGATCTGTATTTAGCCAATAACTCATAGATTATTATTGATTTTTTTAACTTGTCAAGGACTAAGAAAAGTCTGAAATACAAATATCTTGCCACAGGCTTTTTCCACATGACCACGGTTGGAAGGCTTTCTAATCTCTTCTAATGAAATTGGCCCAGCTGCAATCAATGAACCCTGGAGCATGTCATATGAAATATTGGACCACCGCAGGGTGCAACCCAGCTCCCCCTGTCCTGTTTCAGTAATGCGGTTTCTGCCTGGAGAAAAGTTCAGAGTTAAATTTTCTTTCATATTTTGCTTAGCAAATGATACAATTATGATTAGGCAGGCCTTTCCCTCCACTACAATAACACGGATGAACTCGCTCTCTGATTTTGTTTTGCAATAGCCCATCAGCCCCAGCCTAGTAAACCATAATACTTAAAGCTTTGTGAGCTAAAACAAACAAACTCAAAAAAAGTATGTTGATACTGGTTGTTTAGAATTTTGCAGAGCATAAAGGCCTGGTAGATCACAATTCCATGAAGAGCAAGCAAATATGAATGGAGTTGGATGATAAACAGCAAAGTGATATTTAAGTGATCAGACTACATCACACTTGTTATCAAGGCATACTGCGAGAGAATTACTCCCTCATCAGACTTATTCACTCTACATTTTGTGCAGTAATTTTTTTTATTGTGATAAAATAAGGTTAGACCTAAGAGTGGAGAATTATTACTAGTATTATTATTTTTTCAGAGACAAGGTCTTGCTCTGTTGCCCAGGCTGGAATGCAGTGGCACTGATGTGGGAGGGGAGCAGGGAAGTGCTGGGTAGAGAAGAGTGGCGTCCCTGGCGAGGGTTCTACCCTCGGGCCTGTGCCTGCTGACCTAAGTGATAACAGGAACTCCTGTTTTCGGGCCCAAATGTTGCATTTTCCAAGACCACTCTGGCCCATCATCCCCCACGTCTTGTGCCCATGTACACTTGAGAACTTAGCGGGCACACACACACACACACACACACACAGCTGATCATCGAGAGGAGCAGAGAATGGCAGAGAGTGGTGGAGAGTGCAAGAGCATCAGGGCAGCATGGCAGAGAAGGAGGGAAGAGGCGCCTTCTCCACCGAACTGTGGGGGAAGATGATCTGCCCCGACTCCACCTTCTCACTCCAGCTCCGCATCCCTCTGAAAGCCACCTCCACCGCTCAGTAAAGTCTGCATTCAGCACCTTTCTAACAGTTCGCGTGACCTGATTGGTCCAGGACACTGGACAAGAATCCAGGGGGGTTAACATGCAGCCATCGCCAGACGGCAAAGCTAAAGGAGCACACTGTAACACACACTCACTTGGGCTTCGGGAGTCTCAGACACGCACCCTTAGACACTGCCTTGGGGCTGGAGCCCCAAAGCGCTCCCCTGGGTTCCTGCACTGGGCCCATCTGCATGCTCCCCCTCCAGTAAGGGGTTTGAGCTAGTGGTGGCCAAACAGAGAGCCACACCCCTGTTGCACGTCTTGCCAGGGGGTGCAGGGAACTCTCCAGTTTCGGCATGATCACAGCCCACTTGCTACAGCCTCAAACTCCTCGGCTCAAGTGATCCTCCCACCTCAGTCTCCTGAGTAGCTGGGAGTACAGGCATGCACCACCATATCCAGCTTTTTTTTTTTTTTTTTTTTTTTTGTAGAGATAGGGTCTCACTATGTTGCCCACGCTGGTCTCAAACTCCTGGGCTCAAGCAATCCTCCTACCTCAGCCTCCCTAAGTGCTGGGATTATAGGTGTGAGCCATGGCACCTGAAAAGACAGAAAAATTATTTGGCCTATTCAAAGATTACTTCTTCTACTGTTTGCTGCTACTGGGAAAGTTTAAATCCACCCAGAGGGGAAAACATTGCCACTCAAACAGGATTGTATGTTTGGATCTCTGTACACTCTAGTTTATCATGAATTCTCAACTGTGGAAATGGTGCCATAAGGAGGTAATAGTGGGAATTTTGGGAGGTGAAAAAACACCTTACTCTTTGACGTATAAAGTGCAAACATACATGTAGTACATAAATAGACATAGAGCATGCTCATGGTATTAACACTTTATGGGGGCATGGGCAATTGGGAAAGAAAAAAATCTAAAACAGCTTCTGGTTGGGTGTAGTGCTTGTGCCTGTAATCTCAGCACTTTGAGAGGCTGAGACAGGCGGACCACTTGGGCAAGAAATTGGAGACCAGCCTGGGCAAGAAGTTGGAGACCAGCCTGCACAACATAGCGAGACCCCATATCTACAAAAAATACAAAAGTTAGCCAAGCATCATGGCGTGCCTGTGGTCTCAGCTACTTGGAGGCTGAGGTGGGAGGATTGCTTAAGCCTGGGAGGTGGAGTCTGCAGTGAGCTGAGATCGCGCCACTGCACTCCAGCCTGAACAACAGAGTGATATGCTGTCTTAAAAATAAACAAACAGATAAAAATAAAAAAAGCTCCCCTTAAGGGGGTGATAATGGAAAACAAACACAAAAAAAGAAGTTATGGTGGAGGATAACTTGAAGCAGAACACCAAATAAACTGGTCACTTGGGATGGAAGCTCTGCCTCATGGTCTTTCTCTGTAGCCTGGGGAAAATGCCTTTCTTTTCAAGGTCCTTCAATGTCTAAATGACAAGATGTATGTAAGAAAGCTTGTAAAGTTCCCAGTATGGAATAGGAAGTAGGTGAGGTCTCACAGGTATGGATGCCGATAAGGCACAGTCATTCCTCACACTCAGAGGGTAGGGAAACCAGACTATAAGCTCCATGGGGCAAACCCTGGTTTTGCCTTTATTTTACATTTGCATGTATAGATATACATATGCATTTATATATATACATATATTTGTATATATATATATTTTGCCTTAAGATTCCTAGGACAAAGGAATTCTGTCTGCCTGTTGAGATAGTGCGTGGGGTAATAGATTGTTCTGTGTCACATAATTGGCTGCTAAATGAGATTTGCTACAATGCGAAACTGTAAATCTGAAACTGTTCTCACGGGGTTCACAAGAATTCTGGACAGAAATACAGTTATAATTAAGCATGAATCAGGCTTCATTTTGACCCACTTCCTTGTAATGGAAAGTCACATAGCACTAGATACTGATCATTTGTATCCAGATTGTTCCTATAGATAGGACCTCTATCTATAGGAATCCTATAGATAGAATCATATATTCTTTAGATAGAATCATAAGGCGAATTCCATTGAAATAGCTAATGCCAACCAGTCTGAAGATCCCCACAGAGGAACCCAATCAGCATGAGAACACAGCTTCTTCATGACCCCGTCCCATGACTTCATCCTGCACTATTCCACCAATCAGTGATCTCCATTCTTGAGCCCACTTCCAAATCCTTGACAACTCTAGCCTCAGTCTCCTCTGGGAGAAGGATTTGAGGTTTCCTTCCATCTCCTCATTTTTTGAGAGTTCTATGATTAAACCACTTTCTCTGCTGCATCCCAGTGTCTCTGCATATTAACTTGCCATGCACCTGAGGCAAAGAACCTATTATGGTTGCAGATCTATGAATGATCTTTTTATTTTCAGAGTATGCAAACTCAGTGAAAGCATTAGCATGGTGAGGCAAGCAAAGATGAACAGCACAGTAGCTCAGGGGAGAGAGAGTGAGCTAGGCCGGGTTTTGCAGAGCTGAGCAAGCATCCTCTCCTCTGTGGTTGTTCTCAGCATCTCGGTTTTGCAGCAGATCAGCTGTTCCATCAATGCCTCAAGATGATTTTGTGTTTGTTTCAGTGTCTCTGTTTGCTGTGTAGCAAGACTGATCATTGCAACTTTATGTTGAGAGGAAATGTTTGGTCATTGGGAGAATTGATTCTACTGCAGAGAGAGTCACACTGGATATCAAAGCTTGGGAACCTATTAATGTAAGAAAATTATCATTTTTTTTGTGTTGGAAATAGAAATACTTTTTTTTTAGACTTGGGAAAACCCTACAACAGATTCTCTTGGTCAAATACAGCTGTGGCTAAATGCAAATACTTTATCTCTCATGTATATTATTCCTAGGTTCTAATTTATATCCCTTCTACTTCTCTTCACTTTCTTTCTTTCACACCCATAACCAGTGACTGAATTTGTAGTCTGACATTTTTCTTTCTTCCTTCCACTATTCATGAAGTTTTTGCACCTCTGAACTCACTCTTTTGCCTTATAGCCAACTCATTTTTTACACTGTGGTCAGACAGATTTTTCTAAACCAAATATCTGGTCCTATTTGACTAAGGAGCAGTTAATAATAACTACTAGGTTGTAGTTACTACAGCTTAGTAAAGGGAGCTTGGTAATAAATAAACCACTTCAAGGTAGAGAGTGGCTTTCTTTGGTAGTCATCATGGAAGCTTCATGTCAAAACTTCGGGTGAAATAATTCATCAATTATGACAGAGATTGATTGTTGTCTACCAGTTTTCACTTCTTCCATGTTTTTAATAACAGTCATCTCTTTCTGTTTCGTAGGGCATATGTCAGTCTGGTACATGTTAGTCAAGTTAAAGAACACATTTGCAGCTTCCCTGAAATCTATGTGTGGGCATATACTTAGGGTTTGGCAGATAGGATATATGCCAAAGAGAAAAGCATAAATTGTGCTTCAAGTATCTGAACACATATTTGCTTGCCCTTCACGTCTCTTTTTCCTTTCCATGTGATTGGCCTGCAGCTTCACTGTTGAAGAGGGGAAGCAGTCCTTAGGCAATAGCAAAGCCACACAGTATGAACTGCTGAGCTTGAGGCATAGATGGATTCAACCCAACCTGGACTCTTATGGAAGAGACAAAGTTCTTTCACCTTTGAACCACTCTAGTTGTGTGTTTTTGTAACAGCAGCTGAGACTCTTTTCTAAGTAATATTGTAATTTTCCATTGTCTATAGAATATGTTATGATATTCTTGGCCTGGCATGCAAAGATATTCATCATTAAAAATATATTACAGTGTTATCACTGTGATCCATGCCTCTTGTTTTGGCCAATAATAAAATCACCTTTGCAAAGATTATGACAATGAGAGAAGTCTAGCATGGCTGGCTCCATCTTGCTTCTAGCCACACAGGCTATCTGTTCTCACTTATTCCTGGGTGTAAGTCAAGGTAACCATGAGAGGAATTTAGATTATAGTTTATCTTGGAAGCAACAATGATAATAGTCCTTCCCTAAAACTAAGCCCCTCCTTGCTCAGGGACTGAAAACTAACCAAAAGCCATGAGGTTAGGATTAAGGGAAGGTCCTGAATTCTGCTGAAATGTAGTGCATCGTTTTTATAATCTCTTACTGCTCAGGAGTCATGTGGCCAGAAGTCATGAGACTTGTGACTTCCCCAATTGCTCCTGTAGATAATGTCACTATTGTTGATATGGTTTGGCTGTATCCCCACCCAAATTTTATCTTGAATTGTAGTTCCCATAATCCCCACATCTTATGGGAGAGACCCAGTGGGAGGTAACTGAATTATGGGGGTGGTTACCCTCATGCTGCTCTTCTCATGATAGTGAGTGAATTCTCATGAAATTTGACTTTTATAAGGGGCTTTTCCTCTGTCTTTGCTCTGCACTTCTCGTTGTTAGTCCATCGTGAAGGAGGACTTGTTTGCTTCCCCTTCCACCTTGATTGTAAGTTGCCTGAGGCCTCCCTAGCCCTGGGGAACTGTGAGTCAATTAAACCTCTTCCCTTTATAAATTAGCCAGTGTCAGGTATGTCTGTATAGCAGCATGAGAACAGACTAGTACAATTGTAGATCTTAGCTAAGATTGGTCTTTTGAGATGTGTTTTGCACTTTTGCATTCTGGCAACCAACTGACCCCACCTGGATTCATGACTCATGACTCCACAAATCCTACGGCCCCAACCCAGCAGAGGAGTCAGTGCATGAAGACAGTTTTCCACACTGTTATGATTTCATCTCCAGCCAATCAGCACCACCCTTTCTCTAGCCCCCTGCCTACCAAATTATCTATAAAAACCTAGCCTCTGTGTCCTTGGGGAGGCTAATTTGAGTGATAACGCTAGTGCTCTGCTTAGCTCCCTTGCATTAATTAAACTCTTGTCGGCAATACCACGGTCTCAGTGAATTTGTTTTGTCTATGGAGGTAGCAGGAAGAAGCTGTTGGGTGATTACCATAATGTAGGAGCAGAAGTTTCCCGCGTGAGTTCCAGCCAGAGGCTGTTGATCTGTTGTATGTCTTTGTCAGTTTCATGCACTTTGTCTCTGCTGTAGGAAGGGATATCCCAGATTGGGGATGTTCCACACATGCTGCCATGTAACATGAGCAAGATATAAACCATCAAGAAATAGGCCACTAAATGTTGAGTGTTATTTGTTATTGCACCATTATCTAGCAAAAGTAGACTAATACAATTATTTAAAACAAAACAAAATGAAATAAAAAATAATGTTGCAAGTAATCAAGCAGGAAGACTTTAATGTTTCTCTTTTGAATTGCATTAATGTTAACTGTAGGCAGATATTTAGAAAAATTTACTTCTGCTTAGAAAACTATTTGGTTAGTTTGTGTTCCCCAGAGGCATATCCTGAGGCAAGGACACTTAGGCAAATGACTGGTTAGGGAAATACTCCAAGGAGAAACAGGAAGTGGACAGAGGAAGGAGAAGAAAGAAGAGGAAGAAACTAAGGGAAAGTGACATTTTAGACAATGTCTCGTGGAATCTTTGGGCATATACAGTTTTCCCCCATGTTACTAACTACTACATAAACAAGTTAGATACACGAAGAAACTGCAAGAATGGGAATACAAATTAACCCCTGGGCTTTTAAATTTTGTCCTTGGGATTCATAGTCCAGTTGATTCATAGAAGTCAAGACATTCTGAGAGATGGTATCTCTATGATCTTTGACTGACTCGACTCCACTTACATCTCATACTGGAACTTCTGGAGGACTTTATAAAATTTTAAGAGATCACCTCCAACATCTTTCTTCATTTTCCCACCCATTTCTCATGTATCATAAAAAGTCCCCAAATTCCCATTTGAAGTTGTAAGAGGCTGAGTTAGATTTTGCTAGTCAGATGCTCATTTAAACCAGAAAATGCAGAAAGTACTTTAGAGGACACTATAGGCTTCAATGCCTTGGACTTTTTTCTTCTAAATATGGTGCTTATGCTATCTTTCCAATGTGAGCTTACTTTTATTTTATAAAGGAATATTTCGTCTCTCGTGATCATAGCCCCTGTGGAATTTCACTAATGGGTCCTGAAGTCCTGTCTCAGCTAATGAAGGTTGAATGAATGCAATAAACAGTAATATTTTAACAAGGCCCTCTTCCTCAGAGCTGCTAGAAATTCATGAGATTGATGTCTGCAGAATTTTGGAAGGTGCCACCTTACATGACTAAAGAATGAGAGTCATTTTTCTTTTAGTAATTTGATGTCAGTTTATTTAAAAAGAATCATTCTGGTTATCACAATTCATTAATGTTAATACCATATAGGGCAATGGAAACAGCTTGGTGGGAATTTGGGAGAGACTAACCCTCAGAGTTGAAATTACTGCATCCGCTCAAATTGGTAATGAAAAAAGCATATAATTCCTACAAACAAACAGATTTTATGTTTCCACAGCTTCTTAGAAATGTATGTTTGACAGTTATGTATCCAACATTTTGCATTTGAAGACTTGGAAAAATAGAAAATGGAAGCAATTTTCTACCCCTTATTTCTTCTTATTATAATCAAATTATCTAAATAATTCAGATACAATAACGCAGAGTTTAGAGTTTTGTTTATCTGGTTTTAACAATTTTCCAAATATATAGGGTCACCAGGGCAATTTTAAGACATTAAGAGAAAACAGACGAACAAAAAAACGAATTATGTAGTCTTAGAAAAGTCAAATGGTAAATGAAATGGAGAAGAAACATGCATATTTATGGGTCAATACTAACCAATACAACTGTCTTTCTAACTGAAAACATAAATAGTTATGCATAAACTCTCTGATTCATGTTACCTAGTTTTGTGTGTGTGTGTGTGTGTGTGTTTACATGCATGAGAATTTGTGTGTAAATCTTGGAAAGAGGGGATTCATGAAATTGAAGACATTAAAATTACCATTTAAACAATTTTATTTCATCAAAACAACTAAAGAGCACCCACTCTATCCCAAATACAATTTCCTTTCTTTTGTGATTCTTTCCTATAAATATTATATGAAACCATCTAGAGTTGTAGAAACCAATTTAAAATGAAGGAATTATATATAATATATATCATATATAATTTCCACAAGTGAATAAGCAGACACAAAAATTTTGTGTTCTCTACTCATGGTGATCTCTTTTCTGCAGTTAGTTTATCCGGAATGTCAGGATTCCACAGGGAATGACGTGGTCTCTGAATGTGTCAATCATTGAGAGAGATAGAGGCTGTAATTCACATACCTGTGGAATGTCTTTAAAATTTGCCTTCAGTATCTTTTTAATGCAAAGTCAAATTGACGAACATATTTTATTCGTATATATTTATTCATGCTTTTGTGGTTGTTTTCATGTCGTGGTTTTAAAAGAAAAAAGTGTACATACCTGGTAAACCTCCACAAACAGACTGAAATAAAGCACCATCCTTTCCCTGTCGCATCTTGAGAAGACATTTTAAATGCCCCAGGCCCTGATACAGTTCGTATCAGAAATGCAATGTGGCTTTGACAAGTGAATTCTAGTTTGTTTCCTCCCTGGCATTTTGTTACAGTGAATCTTGACATGACGTGCTTTCAATAGTCTCGATTTATTTTTTTTCAAATTCCAGAATGTTTCACATGAGAGTTTTTTATTTTGCATATATGTGTGTGTATATTTACATATAATATATATACGTAATATGTACATGATGCACATGTTTGTATGTATACATGTATATCTTTTTGTGAACTTTTAAAAATACCATTTTGTAAACTTTAAATTCTTTATTTTTTATCTTTTTTATTTTTATTGATATAAGAAGTACGAGTGCAATTTTGTTATGTATCTATATATTTATGTAGGTACAGACATATGTGTGTGTATATATATATGAACAGGTATATATGCATGTGGATGAATAATAGCTACTAAATATAAACATGATAGTAAACACTGAATGTCATTTTAGCAAATAGCATTATAACATTTGGGTGTACATAATCAGGCTATTTCTACCTCTGAATATATACTTATCTTGGCAGTGTTTGGTTTATCCGGTTTTTAACAAATTCTATCCCCTGAAATTCTAATATTTGTAATGTTTAAAATGTTATTAATTTTTTAAAATTTCTTTTACCTCTTTATTTTTTTTTTTAGAGATGGAGCCTTGCTGCATTGCCTAGGATGGATTCAGACTCCTGAGATGAAACAGTCCTCTGCCTTAGCCTCCCAAGCAGCAGGGACTACAGGTGCATGTCACCTTGCCCAGCTCCTGCAAAATTTGTTTGTAGCAAAAGACGTTTCCATGTTCTATCCCTTTAGGTATCGATCCTCTCAACGAAGGCCTTTTTTTCAATCTAATATTTGTGATATGGGTGTATTTGGATCCTGTAAAGCTAGTCGTATAATCTGATAACTTTGACACAAAAGTGTGGTGGCATTTGGGGGTTTTGTTTGGGTGGAGGTGAGTGGACAGAGAAGTAACTTGGAAAGGATGTATAGTGAAGTCAAGCAGAAAGAAGGATGTGAACAAGGTAGAACTAAAACCGTGTTCTGTTATTAGGCACCAGAATCTAAGCTATGCCAAATTAAATGCAAATAAAATAGTCTGAAGCTGTAAATCAGATTTTTGTGAAATGAGTGTGAATAAAATATGTTAATAATATTGCCCATGACATCATTTTCTGTGGCTGTCTTTGACTCTGACCAAGCCATTCACTCTTCCTTTCCTCACTCTGTCCTGCTAGTCTTCTAACCCTGCATACACTCTTTCCAATGAAATTGCCCTCCTACCCTTCCAGCCTTCCTACCCTTCAAGCACAACACACTCAGCACTTTTGTGTCTTCTACAATGTTAAAAGAAAATTTAAATTTGACCCTGGTGCTCATCCCATCAGCAATATCTATAGATTGTCCAAGTTTTCCATATTCTTATGTGGAATAACCATTTGTTGCACCCCTACTATTTGCCAATTAGTATGCAATAAAAGATAAATAGGACTGAGTGCAGTGGCTCATGCCTGTAGTCCAAGCTATTTGGGAGACTGAGGTGGAAGGATTGCTTGAGCCCAGGAGATCCAGGCTGCAGCGAGCCATGATCCGCACCACTGCACGCCAGCCTGGGCAATAGAGTCAGACCCCATCTCTAAAAACAGAGAAGATAAGTTAGATGAGATAAACGGCATGCCACCTTGACTTCCCAACTATTACAGACTAGGAATGGATACAGATGTAAAGTGATAATTAAATTACATTCAGGACAAGGAAACAGGGTGGCATGACTAGGTTTCTATAGAGCATGAGTTGAGCCATTCATTTAGGGTTTGAATGTACTAATCGATGACAGATGACCTTTTAAATGTTGCAGTGCTCCTTCCTTTTGACAAATCCGATAGTAGATTCTCCTCTGTGGTTATCTTACTCAATCTGTCAGGAGTTTTTGAAAGGATTGGGTATGCCGCTTCTTCAGATGTCTTATATTTGCATCTGGGGTACCACACACTTCTACTTTACCTGTCTCTTTTGTTTTTTGTTTTTGTTTTTCCTATACTGTCTGTTTCCTTTTCCCTGGCTCCTTGCAGGTGGAATTTCCCAGAGCAATGAGTTCTCTTCTCCACCATTCACTTAGTTGCTTTGTCCAGTCTCAAGGCTTGAAATACCTAGAATTTCATTTTATTTAAATTTGCAACTTTAATCGTAATCGGAAAATGTAAATTGTGTTAACAAATTTGTCACTGCAAGCCTGACCTCTCTCCCAAACATTGTATTTATATATCCAACTATTTGTCACCTCTTCTTGGAAGTCAGAGAGACAGCTCAATAACCTGCCTAACACCAAATTTTGGTTATTTTCACACACACACACGCACACACACGCACAGGCACACACATACACCAAACAAACAAAAACAAAAACCACTGTGCTTCCCCTGGATGAATGGCAATTTCAACATTATGACACTGACCCAATTGTCACGTAAAACTGATAATAATAGTTTCTTTTGAATAAACATAGAAATTGATGCTCCCAGTCTTCAAACTTGAGAAAGTTATGTTTGTCTTATCTGAGTTCCTTTCTCAGAAAACAAACCAGCAGGCTTCCCAGATAGCATCAAGGAGCTGAAACTCACCAGATCACCACATTTGGACAATGAGATGCCAGACCCTTCAGTCATCATGATGGCCTAACTGACCATCTGCTTCCTATTGACCAACTCCTCTTTCTTACCACTCCTTAATTTGTGTTTTCCTGCAGGTAGTTACATTTCTGCTATGTAAAGCCCTAATGTTAGTCAATCAGGGAGATGGATTTGAGTCTGATCTTTCATCTCCTCAATTACAGCACCCAGTGAAAGCCTTCTTCTCTGGCAGTACTGGTTGTCTCAGTGATTGCCTTTCTGTGTGGTGAGCAGTAGGACCTAGACCAAACTCCTAGTGTTTTGGTAACAATTATAGTTTGAATGAAAAACTGTCATCCTTGACTCTTCTCTTTCTTTTGCACAAAAGGCCTGGCCATCAGGAGATCTTATTTCCTCTACTGCACAACCCTCATTGTGTTAACCTCCTCTGAGCTACCATCTTTTCTCATGTATATTCTTATTTATTTATTTATTTATTTATTTATTTATTTATCTATTCTGAGACTGGGTCTCCCTCTTTTGCCCCAGGCTGGAGTGCAGTGGTGTGATCTCGGCTTACTACAATCTCTAACTGCCAAGTTCAAGTGATTCTCCTGCCTCAGCCTCCCAAGTAGCTTGGATTACAGGTATGTGCCACCACACCCAACTAATTTTTTTGTATTTTTAGTAGAGATGGGGTTTCACCCTGTTGGCCAGGCTGGTCTTGAACTCCTGACCTAAAATGATCTGCCTGCCTCGGCCTCCCAAAATGCTGGGCTTACAGGCATGAGCCACCACACTCGGCCAATCTCCCATACATTCTTAACAATCATTTCATAAATGAATTTTGTTTCTGCCCTTGGTCCCATAGAGTCTAATCTCAACAGAGGTGACACATACAACAAGGATTCTTTTAAAATATGAACCAGACCGTGTTGATGCCATTTTCAGCATTTTCCATGGATTCCCATTTTACACAATGAAAAAGTCAACAGTCCTTACTTAGGTCTACAAAGAGCCACATGGTATGGTCAACACTATGTCTTCCATCTCTTCCTCTATTTTCTTCACTCTGCTGTGGGTCCTAAGTCTGTTTCCTGATCCAAGTCCTTGCCTTAGGGTTGCAGACCTAGTTCCATCTTCCTGGATCCCTGGTTTTCCAGAGGGTGACATGATCAGTTCCTAACTTTCTTCAAACCTGCTGGAGTATCAGCTTCTCAGAGAGCCTACCCTGGCCTTCCTCTTTAAACCTACACATTGTCCCCACCTCACAGGCTCCTGATACTCCTTGCACTAGGAAAATAGATCTATCTTTCTTTTTCTCATAGCATTCAGCCTCGGCAAGTACAGAGCTTGCTATATTTACCTACTAAGTCTCTCCTTAATTTTATTCTTTATTTACATCTTCCTGCACTAGTAGAGTATAAAGTCCTTGTGGGCAAGGGTATATTCTTTTGTCTTCACTAATATATCTCAAGCACCAAAAAAAAAATTATCTATCACATATAGAGACATGAGAGATATTCACTGAATAATAAAAATATATTTATTTTAGTATATAATCATATTGTTAAATAATCTGTGTTTGTGTGCATGAGACAGGGGATGCATAAGGACATTGTAATGAAAGAACAAAAACATAGGATTGAAAACTTATGAATAAACCCTTTTGAATATTTCATGCCCTTATTTTAATAAAAAGAACATGAGGAACATTTGTTCCCACCTTGTCATGATACATCCCATCACAAAGAGTATAGTTGTTTAATAAATATTTGAAAAATGCACCATTTGAATACATTTTAAATAGATGGATTTATGCCTAAATGGTTATCAGAATTAATAATTATATGTAGCTTAGTTAGTGCTTTAAGGTCTCCTATTAATTTGATATCCCCGCTAAGGAAGGCATTGTGTTAACATCTATGAATTGTCTTCAAATTATTTCAATGTATAATCTGATCATTTAAATGTAAAAACATAAAGCCTTAAGAAAACCATAACTTAAACTACATGATTAGATAAGTCTGTTCATAAAACTGACATAATAATCAGAAGCTACGCAAGAAAAATATACACTTTTAAATGTCTGCAGGTAAAAAATTTCTAAACTAAATTGAAAAAAAATAATTAAGACTGGGCACAGTGGCTGACGCCTGTAATCCCAGCACTTTGGGAGGCCGAGACGGGCGGATCACAAGGTCAGGAGATCGAGACCATCCTGGCTAACACGGTGAAACCCCATCTCTACTAAAAATACAAAGAATTAGCCAGGCGTGGTGGCGGGCGCCTGTAGTCCCAGCTACTCTGGAGGCTGAGGCAGGAGAATGGCGTGAACCTGGGAGACAGAGCTTGCAGTGAGCCGAGATGGTGCCACTGCACTGCAGCCTGGGTGACAGAGTGAGACTCCGTCTCAGAAAAAAAAAAAAAAATTAATTAAAAAAATAAAAAACCAGGAAAAATCTTTGGAACATACCATTGACCAAGGACTAGTTTCCTTGATTGAAAAAACAGCAACAACAACAACAAAGGAGCTTCTAAAATCAGTAGGAAAATGATTCACACTTATCTGATAAAGTTGGGTAAAGAACATTCAGAGCTCACCCAAAAGGAAACACAAGTTGCTTTTATAGATATAAAAGGATAATCAGCTCCTCTCAAAATTAGGAAAATGCAAAGTAAAGCTGCAGTGAGACAGCATATCAAGATTTAATTCACATTATATTACATAGGTGGTCATTTAGAGAATGGGGAAAATTGGTAGTGGAAGTTTAATTTGGTTAAACCTACTTGGCAGCTAACTTAGTAAAATATTTCAAACTTTCAGTTTCACATCTACTTTTAAAAATTTTCTTGTGTCGAGATATTTTTCCAATGTATTCTCACATGAAGACAAAGACAGTCCATGAAATTGCTTCAAAGAAAGAAAAGACATTAAGCAATGCAAAAATAAAAACAGAGGCATATAAAAGCATATAACTGTTGCATTATATGAAATAACAAAAAGACTGGCAAAACATTAGATGCCATTTACAGATGAGTGGTTATAGAAAACATCACACATGCATACAATGCAATATTATACAGATGTTTAAAGAAATAAAGTTGATGATGATTAGGGACATTAATTGAATATATATGTATATATGCGCCAGATATCATTATATCCACTTTGCACCTATTTACTGATCTAATAATAAACCTCAGAGTCAGATACTCAATTATTTCTTTAACAATTGAAAAAAGAGGAGCCAGTCAAGCAAAATAAATCTCCCAAGATTGAACAGCTAGTAAGTGGAGTAGCTGAAATCCTAATCCAAGCTATCTAAATCCAGAGTCCAATTTATCTCTCTCACACTCGCAATACACATGGGTGAGTACATATGCGTATACATATACATATACATATACCTATACATATACATATACATATATAGAGTATGTAAGCTAGGCACAGTGGCTCATACCTGTAATCCCAGCATTTTGGGAGGCTGAGCTGGGAGGATCACTTGAGGCCAGGAGTTCAAGACCACCTTGGGCAACATAGGAAGAACCCATCTTTAATTAAAAATAAAAAAGTATGTATATGTATATTGAATATATATACACATAGACACATTGGGCATATATATGTGCATATATGTATATACTCAGTATATATATATGCATATATACTCACCCAGCTGTATTGTACATGTATGTACGTATATATACATGCACACTATTAGGTTGGTGCAAAAGTAAATGCAATTTTTGGCATTACTTTAAAAAAAAAATGGCAAGAACCGCAGTTATTTTTGCGCCAGCCTAATTAACGTCCATATATCCAACTTTATATGCATATTCATACAGGGCGATTTTCAAGTATCTATTTTAAACAAAAAGGACAAGGTTCAGATGAGTGTATTTAGAACTACTGTTATTATGTGCTATTCAATACACAATGCATACACACACACACACATGCTTTCATTTTATTATATGTTGAAATGATTCATGATAGATTAAAATACATATCATTTCTGGCACAAAATAGATGGTGGGGGCCTTCAGTGGGGGAGCAATAATTTTTTTGCAGTGCATACTCAAGAATAAATGTTTCAATTTAAGTATGCAATTATTTTAAATAAAATTACATTTTTGTTTTTTAAAAATTTTTAGTAGAGATAAGGTGTCACCATGTTGGCCAGGCTGGTCTCAAACTCCTGGCCTCAAGTGATCTGCCTACCTTGGCCTACCAAAGTGCTGGGATTACAGGCATGAGCCACCACGCCCGGCCTTAAAAATGCAATTTTTGGCCTGGCGCGGTGGCTCATGCCTGTAATCCCAGCACTTTGGGAGGCCGAGGCGGGCAGATCACGAGGTCGGGAGATCGAAACCAACCCAGCTAACATGGTGAAATCCCGTCTCTACTAAAAATACAAAAAAAAAGAACAAACAAAAAAATAGCTGGGCGCAGTGGCGGGCACCTGTGGTCCCAGCTACTAGGGAGGCTGAGGCAGGAGAATGGTGTGAACCCGGGAGGCGGAGCTTGCAGTGAGCCAAGATCGCACCACTGCACTCCACACTGGGCGACAGAGAGAGACTCCGTCTCTAAAAAAAAATGAAAAATAAATAAAAAAATAAAAAATAATGCAATTTTTACTAGAATGCATTATTGGCTTTAACTGCAAATGAGTCCAATTTTCATGCATGGCTATAGATTCAGCTTCAATACGTTGCAGGCACATTTCAAAATCCTTAGCATATTATTTTAAGTCAATGTTACCTAAAAATTTAATCACATTTTTATGCTATATATTTTTTGAAATACATATTTTTTCATCTTTCTATCAACATTGTGCATACTTATGTTACATTTGTCTTTAGTCCTTTTAATGCTGACATCCTAAACTCTACTTGATACTCAATTCTTATTCCTAGTCCTATTTAATTAAGCTTTCCTGACTAGAATTCTAATTTTGATTCACAAACTTGACAAGGCTTTTTGGAAATCAAGATTCATTAAATCAACTTATTTAGTGCTTCTCCCTCAGAGAAAATACAAATATTTTTAAAGCCCTCTCTCCCAGCCTTCCTATCTAAAAAAAATTAAAAATACACAACAAATGTAAGGAAAACTTTCTAAAAGTAAGAAAAAAAAATTCACCAGGTCAATGTTGTGTTTACATCGCCTCTCTCCAATGTATCGATCTAGTGATGATTGTCTGAAGTCCATGAGATCTAAAATAGAATGTGACTTAACCAATAAAAGACAGAGCGAAAACATAGCCAAAGGCTATTGTTTGTTTCAGGATAAAATAGTTAATTGGTTATGACTCTATTAAAACAGCCTATGGTGTTCAGTTGAGTCCTTTCTCGTAGGAAAACAGAAAATCATAGTTGTAATATGATAGCTTACATGGATACCGAAGATAAGTTTTTACAGCTCCTTTATTTTATAGAATACGAAATTTGCTAAATTGAGACACAGAGTAGCTACACAATAAACTCAGGGTCACTTAACAAATAATTAGTTAACAATCGAAAAATAACCAGGGTCACTAATCTTGGTCTAATTCCTGTCTCTTGCATTATCTTGCTTTTTGACAAAATACTGGGATAGACTGAACTAACTGGAATAATAATGATAATAAACAATAATAAAAGGTCCCACTTAATTGATCTAAACTATTTTGCATGTTCAATTTTATGCACATTTCTTTGAGGAAGATTTGATTATTCCCATTTGTCAATGCAAATACTGAGTTATATAGAAGCCAGCGAGTTATCCCAAATCCCAGAGCTAGAAGCTTTTACATGATGGAAAAAGCAAAAGCCATTTCATGTCAAAGCCCAGTATATAATTTTTATAAATGCTATGGAGTCAATAAAATCTTCTGCAATATTTTATGGAGGCGGATTTTGTTGCTGGCCTTCTCTCCCATGCCTGTGAGTTCCAAGGCCCATGTACTTGCTACTATCTTTACCCTTATGCATAAAGAATGTATATCATTTTACCGTGTTCCTCAACTTATTAACTAAACCCTAATGGGATTATTTTTCCTCCAATTAATTTGTAAGTTTTTCTGGAATATATATTTCAAAGACTCTTGGATGTTGACAGATAAATCATAATTTTGCATGTAGAAATCTATCATCGTTTGAAAAGTTAAATATACTGCTTGAATTACCTGATACGTATTCACTTACCCATTCATTCAGACAATATCCAGAGAGCAGCTATTCTCTTCCAATTCTGGGCTTCATGGTATGGAAGGAAGGGCAGCTATGACATGGCTTATCATGGCTGGCATTGTCCTAGTCCTTATACTCTCACAACCTGAATCTCATATACGAAAACATGACTTTATGTCTTTCTAGGAATTTATCTTTGCAGCTCACTCTTTATAGTCCAGTGACATTTTTCCCCGTGCAGTTTTAGAAATAAGAATAGGGTGAGTGAGGTCATCTCAAAAATTAAGTCCATCCACGCAGAAAGTCTCTGGAGTGGCATTGCCCATAGATGTGAATTGTGTCAGCATTTCAGAATGACATTTATGGGTAAAAATCATTCAGTTTGTGTGTGTGTGTGTGTGTGTAGGCTTCATCCTGTCATTTGCCATTAGGGGCTATGACAAACTTTCTGCAGATCCTTCTTGGAGCCTGATGCCAATTTCAGAAAGATAAGTGGCTTCACTCCCTGTCATTTCATGCTGCCCTGGGGGTATTCAGCAATGCAGTGTGCCTTTTATTTGTACTGCAGAATGTTGCTGGAAAATGTGTTCTCTTAGGAATGCCCCCTGAAAGATCGACATATTACAGAAATATTCATCTTGACTTTCCTTCTGTTTTCCCTGGAAGGTGACAACATTGTTTAAAAATCCAGTCTGACCTAACTTCCTCCATCTTCCCAGAGCTTTTCTCTAATGTACATTGCATGTCTCTCATTTTAAGGTAAATATAATACTGTGAATTGTTACCTATAGCCACATATCATTTTATGAATTATTACCTAGATTTTTTTTAAGAGTCTTGCTTTGTTGCCCAGGCTGGAGTCCAGTGGCGTGAACATAGCTGACTGTAGCCTCCAACTCCTGGGCTCAAGTGATCCTCCCACCTCAGCCTACCAAGTAGCTAGGGCTACAGGCACCCAACACCATGCCTAGCTAATTTATTTATTTATTTATTTATTTATTTATTTATTTATTTATCGAGACAGGGTCTTGCTATGTTGCCCAGGCTGGTCTCAAACTCCTGGCTTCAAGCAATCCTCCTGCCTTGGCCTCTGGAAGCACTGGGATTACAGGCGTGAGCCACTGCGTCCAGCATATAACCTGGAAATGTATGCATATACATTTATGATAGCTACCAAAATAAAGTCTTTTGGCTATTAAAGCTACATCTTATTGAGAAGTAGGAAGGATAAAAATATATTCAATATCATATATAGTTGTATGGTAAGTTACAGACAAATGAGTTAACATTGTTCATGTTTGCAGTTTAATTTGAATTTGTCATGTAGTTACAATTAAAGAGATCAAAATGGACTTTGATAGTATACTAGAACTGGACAGGATGTGAAATGCAATGGAGGAAAAAATTAGAAGCTCCTAAATTGAGAGGAATTAAGGAGGGCTTATAGTAAATAGGGGAATAAAATGAGCTTCTGTTAGTGAAATGCTTTGCTTCAGCACTGGGAATATGCCACGCACAGCTAAAGACTTCATTGTCATAAAGGGGCTCAAAACTGTCATTAAACTCAGATGGTCTAGTGGCACAATATCAAATATGAATTATTATTATACAGTGTTGTCAAAAATTAACTGTTCTTTGCTATCTTATTGCAATTTTTCCTTAAAAATTTAATGATTGTGAGGTGATATACGAGTTTTTAAAACTTAAATAAATGGTAAAAGAAAAAAGCACATATATATTTCCAGAGAAAGCATTGTTTACATTCTGTTGAATCTACTTCTATTTCTTTTACATGTGCAAACAAATACATACACACAGTTGTTGTTGCTTTTATATAATTGAAATTGCAGATGGTGTTATATATTTTAATAAGATTTATATAAAATTATGTAAATACATTTTCGTTGGATTTATGGGCATAAATACCACCTAAGTCAAGGAAAAACATGCAGGGAATTGCACAAGCCCTGTATTTTCATTGAATTTGGGGTGTAGATACCACTTATATGATGGAAACATATTACTAATTTAGAAGCCCACCTCATGCTGACTCTTCATGGAGTTCTCTACCATCTTTCCAAAGGAAACCACCATTCTGATATTTAACACCAAAGTGCAGTCTGGTGTTCAATTGGACTGGCTTTGAATTTTATGTAAATGAAATTGTATGGTGTGGTCTCTTTGTCTTTATTTTCTTCTGTTCAACATTATGTTGGTGACATTAATTTTTGATGTCGAGTGTAGCAATCGATTACTCATTTTCTTGGTTTAGAGATTTCCTCATATGAATAGCCACACTTGATTCCACTTTTACTGGATATCTAGGTAGTTTCCAATTTTTAGCAATTCCATGTAGAGATTCTATGAAGATTATTAATATAATTATGTGTGTCTGTGTGCATGCATCCATGTGTGTGGACATATGAATAGACACTTTTTGGTTTATGCTGGGTGAAGGTGTCTCTTCAGCTTTGGTGGATATCCTCAGATAATTTTCCAAAAGTGTTGTATGATCAGCAGTATTTGGAAGATCCAGTTGCTCTAGTTTCCTCCGGGACTTGAAAGTTCTTGACTTTATTTCATTTTAGCCATTTTAGTGCATATGCCATGTTACCTCATTTTTGTTTAATTTGGAGTGTTCATCATGAATTACAAAGTTGGACTTTCTTACATGGCTCTTGGGAATTTCAATATACTGTTTTATAAAGTGTATGTTAGGCCTTTTGTTCCACCTTTCTGCTGAACGGCCTCTGTCTTCATATTAATTTCTCGGGATTCTTAACGTCTCTGAATATAAGTCATCCTATTGCAGATTTAGGTCAATTTACGTATTTTGAAAACATATATAGATAATAAGTCTCCCGTTTTGTGGCTTGCCTCTTTACTCTCTTAATGTTGTCTTGATGGATAGTAATTAGTTATAATAATGGTATTGTTTGGCTGTGTCCCCACCCAAATCTCATCTTGAATTGTAGCTCCCATAATTCCCATGTGTTGTGGGAGGGACCTGGTTGGAGATAGTGGGAGGGACCCGGCTGGAGATAATTGAATCATGGGGGGCAGTTTCTCTCATAGTGTTCTCGTGGTAGTGAATACATCTCATGAGAGCTGATGGTTTTATAAGGGAAAACTCCGTTCACTTGGCTCTCATTCTGTCTTGCCTGCTGCCATGTGAGATGTGCTTTTCGCCTTCTGCCATGATTGTGATGCCTCCCCAGCCATGTGGAACTATGAGTCCATTAAACCTCTTTTTTCTTTATAAATTACCCAGCCTTTGCTATGTCTTTATCAGCAGCATGAAAACAAACTAATACAAATAGGATCCAATGTGTCTTTTCGTTTCCTTGATACACACTATAAGGCATTTTTCCTAATACAAGATCATGAAGGTATTCCTCTATGTTGATTTCTAGTTCTATTGTTGTACTTTTGACATTTAGACCTAACATTTGTAGGGAATAGACTTTGTCTATACTGTGACTATATGACTCTCCTCCCATCACCACACACACAGTTATCCATCAAGAAGTTATATTGAAAAAAACCTTTATCCTACAGCTCTGTAAGAACTTGTGTCAAAAAACAAATCCCTATATGAGTTAGTATATTTTAGTCTCCATTCTGCCCCATTAGATTATTTATTAATTGTATATTGATATGTCAATATATCAACATGTCGATATACAATTAATTTTTGGGGCATGGAGTACATATCTAATGATTTCATATAAATTAAATATCATTTCTAAGTTTCTAATTTTTGTTAATGTTATGTACATTGATTTTCAATATTAAGCCAGTCTCACACTTGGGCAATGAAACTAACTTAGTTGTCTTTTATATATCTGAATTCAGTTTGCTGATATTTTGTTTTGATTTGGGGACCGGGTTTACAAATATGATTAGCCTGTAATTTTGACTAAGACTGTTATCAATACACAGATTACTTTATCAAGAATTGACATTGTCACATTGCATTGTGTTCCAGTCTATGAATATGTCATAGCCCTCATTTATTTAGCTTTACTATCTTGAAGTTTTTATTGTTGGTCTTGCAAAATTTTTGTTCAATATATCCCTAGGTATTTGAAGGATTTTTTAAATGTAATTTTGTAGAGACCCCTTTTATTTTCTCATTTGCAATTTACTCATACACAATTTACTTATATATTTTCTGAGCATTGAGTATCTATCTAATGATTTCATATGAGTTAAATATAATTTCTAAATTTCTAATTTCTGTTAATGTGATGTACATAGATTTTCAATATGTAGCCACTATCACAGTTGGGCAATGAAGCGAATTTAGCTATCTTTTCTATGTCTCTGAATTGTTAGGTAATACTTTATTTAGGATTTTGGGTCTTGGTTTATATCTATGATCGACTGTAATTTGTCTTTATTAAAAACCTTCCACAGCCTCTTGATACCAAAGTGAGACCTGAGAAACTGCATTTCTAACAAGGTGCCAGATGACCATAATGTTGTTTTTCCATGGGCCACTTAGTAAAATGCAGAGAAACTCAGTCTGAAGTTTAGCTGACTGTATTTTCTCTCATGACATCTTCTTCAAGATTGCAAAAAGCAACTAATATATATGAATGAATATTTTTATATTTTACCATCATGGCCCCAAGGCACTCCTGCTTTGGTGACAAAATGATGAGAATATAATCTGAATCTCAAGGTATTACAGGTAAATTGAGGCTGCACTAATACCTGCTCTCAACTTAACCTGGGAGCTTTAAAATCTTATTGTTCTTTAATCTGCCTCGGATCAGCCAGTTCATAGTTTTGAGTCTGCCCTCTGAAGACCCTGATTCATAGAAACCATGTCTTATTAGTTATTTTGGTTGCAAGTAAAATAACTTACAGTTGATATCTTCAGCAAGAAAGGGAAATGCATGGGAAGGATGTTGACATAATCCCCCAGGATCAAAGAACATATTTAACCACAAAGGCTCTGTAAAGCAATTCATTGACTGGGTGCAGGGGTTCATGCCTATAACCTCAGCCCTTTGAGAGGCCGAGATGGGAGGGTTGCTTGAGGCCGTTTGAGAACAGCCTGGGCACCATAGCAAGACATCATCTCCACAAAAAAAATTTAGAAAATAGCAAAATATGGTGGTGTGCACCTGTAGACCCTGCTATTCAGGAGGCTTAAGCTAGAGGATCACTTGAGCCCAGGAGGTGGAGGCTTCAGTGAGCTACGATCACACCACTGCCCTGCACCCTGGACAACAGAACAAGACCTTGTCTCTAAAATAAATAAATATTTGACCGAGCTCTAGCTCTGGTGACTTCCCACTGGGAGCTGTTTTTGTTTTTCTGTTTTTTTTTTTTTTTTTGAGAGACAGTGTCTTGCTCTGTCACCCAGGCTGGATTGTGTTGACGCGAACGCAGTTCACTGCAGCCTGTACCTCCTAGGCCCAAGCAATCCTCCCACCTCAGCCTCCCAAGTATCTGGGACTGCAGGCACACAACAGCACAACTTGCTAGGTTTTGTTTTTGTTTTTGTTTTTGTTTTTGTTTTTTTGTAGAAACGGAATTTCACCATGCCACCCAAGCTGGTCTCCAACTCCTGGGATCAAGCAATCTACTCACCTTGGACTCTCAAACTGCTAGGATTACATGCATGAGCCACTATGCCTGATGTCTACTTCCTTATTAGAATTACATGAGGCTGTTTCCTTCTAAAGCCTCTCCTTCTTCTCTTTTCCTGGCCATTCTGCGAATTCCTAGAAAGAGAATTGATTTGGTCCACTCTAGTTCAGATGCTCATTCATGAAATGAATCAATTAGGCCAAGGCTTGGGATCCTCCTAGGAAAACCATGGATACACAAGAATTTTTCCTAGACTGGAGATAGGGAAAAGCAATTTCTAGAGGGTGTAGTGTGTGCTGAAACCAACAAAGATACACCCATTAAAGATACAAGCAATGTGTTAGGAGAGTCCAATCCCATCTAAATTTATTCCAAATGGGAGAGCACAAGTAGGGGAGACATTATTTATTGCCTACATGTCATTTACCTCTTCTATCCTATTTAGAAGTTGTTTTTGCAGACACACACATACGAAAGAGTTGTTTCCATGGTGTCTGTGAACAGATAGTGCCTGTAGTCACAGCAGGAGGAATCAAGGTTGCCAAAATGCAGAGTTTGCTACTGGGCATTCCGTTGAGTGATACAAACACCCCCCAAAGGCTCATATCAGGTCATGTAGCATCCTCCCTTAATGGTGAAAGGGAAGCAGTGGAACTCTGTCTGCACTGCCCATGAAACATAGCAACGTGATCCTGCTGTGATGTCTGCGAGAGTGGCCAACAACAGTTCTTCGAGCAGATGTAACTTTTGACCACACCTCTGAACACTGGGATTAAAGTGCTATTTTTCAAGGGCAATATCTGTGAGGTCTCAAGCTCATTTCCTCATTCTATTTACCAGGATACATGGCCTTGTCAGGTCAAGAAGCAACGGAGAGCGACACATGTAGGCTTCAGCCTTCTTTATAAAGATGAGGAGGAAGCCACAGTGATTGCTTTAATAGATAAAGAGAACACCCACTTTGCTATTTCTACCATGCATTTCTGAACTCACCACCTGTATGTGTACGTTAATCACGAGTCCACATATCGCTGCATAATTAATTTTATAGTTAGTATAACCCTAATTATCCTTCCTGAAACATTTAATGTATATTTTAATATGTGTCTGTCAACATAAACACTACTTAGATATTGCAAAATACATTTCAGATGTCTCAATGTAGACAAGACTGCCTAGCATTTTTTTCATTTCCCAATGAATAATGCAGGCTGAAAATTTAGCTTTTTACAAGGATATATATAAACTGAAAGTCCTTATGCCCCAAACAATATTGTTTATCATGTGCCAGATGATGCGTAGAAAGATATAGCGGGCTTAACTAAAAGATAGGTGAAGCACTGTAACCATCTGTATTTATTTGGTAGATATAATCTTTAATAATTCATCCCAAAAGCAAATTTCCATAACAACATAATACATATTTTTAATGCACTGACCTACCAAGTTGCAAGTTCTCAATCATAGTCAGGAAGCAGTCCTTAGTGAAACTAAAAATAAGCCCTGCATTTCTGCAAAACATCTCAGTATAAGCATCTTCCCTTTTTACAAAATGTATTCTTGAAATAAATGTTTTCATAATGAATCAAAATGCTTAAAATTTGTCATCATACATTTGACACCAAGTCATTTTATGATATTAAAAAGTAGCTAAATTTTAAGGAGATTTTGTTGCTCTAATTCCGATATCAATTAGCATAAATTTCCATTTCATTCAGTTGTTGGGGTCAGTTCTGAATAAATTACCATGCCATTCATATTTGTCCTTTTGTTTCCCTCCTCTTTAAAAGCTCTATCTCACATCCTCACATCCTGTTTTTATAATTCCAGCTATGATACTGAGCACATGATTACAGTAGAACTAAGCTTCATAAGATTATCCTCATTTCAATGATGAAGAATACTTGATTCTAAATAAGTTTAAAATTTCTAAACCACCAGTCTCTAAAAGAAACATTTTCAGTACTTGACTAATTTGCCATGGAGATATTGAAAAATAAGTATTCTACCCAATCAGTCAGTATTCTCTGGCTTTGCATTGCCATTGGAGTTGCTTGGCTCATGTCCTAGGAATTGGGAGGAAAAGAAAGTCCTGGTATTCTTGTGATAGCTGAGCATTCACATAGCTGCTCTATGAGCCAGAGGGAGCTCCAGGGAGCCCTAGGATAGAACTGAACATCCAAGGTTTTCTGAGTGAATGTTGGTTGCCCTCCAAGGACGTCTTCCCTAAGCGAGAATAGCTCTTTCATGCTTCTTGCAAACTGGGTTAAAGTCTTATGGGCAAAAGTCATATGGAGTAGCACATGGGAGAAGTTTGCTAAAATGTTCTGCAAATATGAACTTTACATTTGCGGAGAATGTCATCTGGAATGGGAAATATTCATTTACTTTTTGTAGGTATTTATTGTCATGAAAGCAATTTCACCCCATGCCCCTGTTGCAGGATTTTAGAAAAACCACTGGTTGCCATCATTGGAAAGTGGTAATTTAAAAGCTTTAAGCTTGCTAACCCCAAAGGTTTTGGGGAAAATATTAGTTCTACCTGGTTTAAAGTATCTAGAGAGGACCCTGCAGTCTTTGAACCACAGTGGTCCAATCTAAAGAAATAGGCAATGCATTATTAAGTGTGTTTTAATGGAATGGGAGACAGAGGTGAGTAGGGGACATTGTGTATGCCACAGGACATTTGACAATGACTAGAGACATTTTTGATTGGGAGAGCACTGCTGGCATCTAATCGGCAGAGGCCAGAGATGCTTGTAAACATCCTACAATGTACAGGACAGCCCCATGCCACCACAAAGAATTATCAGTCCCCAAATATCAATAGTGTCAAGGTTGAGAAAGCACGCTGGAAATCCATATGATCTCTCCAACGGAAGAGACTGCTGCTTCTCTATCTTGCTTAGAAGACAGGGTACCTTGGTTCCAGCCTTCCTTGATTCAGAACTGCTTTTCCACGGTAGGATCCCATCACCTCCGCTGGTCCCTTTGATATACCTGTTAAATTACCATCTATTTCACAAGGATTTGCCAAATCTTGCAATTTTTCATGATTTCTAGCTCTCCACATTCAATGGTTGTTTTTCTGTTTCCTAAGGAAACTTATTTAGACCCTGGCAGAGTATGTTTCTGCTAATTCAGTCTTCTCATAAGCACCTGCATATTCCAAATGTATTTTTCATCTGTCCACTAGAACAAACCCCTTCACTTTCATCATTTACAAAATTCCTTGACTATAGAGTCTATTCCATAAACATTTTTCAAAGGAAGAAAGATCACAAAACCAAAATATTAATAGTTGTTTGTCCTAAAATTAGTGGCACTAGTCATTTTATCCTTTATACACACTTTTCTATATTTTATTAATTTTCTATTATAAATGCAGTTGGCCCCTAAACAACACGGGTTTGAACTGTGCAGGTCACTTAGACATGGATTTTCTTCCTCCTCTGCCATTCTTGAGATGGCGAGACCAACCTCTCCTCTTCTTCTACCTCAGCCTACTCAACTTGAAGATGACAAGGATGAAGACCTTTATGATGGTCTACTTCCGCTTCATGAATAGTAAATATATTTTTTCTTCTTTAGAATTTTCTTAATAATTTTCTTTTCTCTAGCTTACTTTATTGTAGGACTATAATTCATATACAGAACTATAATACATATACAGAACATGTGTTAATCAACTGTTTATGCCATTTCTAAGGCTTCCAGTTAACAGTGGGCTATTAGTCATTTAATTTGGGGGGTGTCAAAAGTTAAATGCAAATTTTCCACACGCGAGTCAGCACCCCTAATTCTCAAATTGTTCAAGGGTCAACTGTATTTGATATTCAATAATAAACTATAGGCTGGGTGCAGTGGCTCACACCTGTAATCTCAGCACTTTGGGAGGCCGAAGTGGGTGGATCACTTGAGATTAGAAGTTTAAGACCAGCCTGGCCAACATGGCGAAACCCCGTCTCTACCAAAAATACAAAAACTAGCCGGACGTGGTGGTAGAGGCCTGTAACCCCAGGTACTCGGGAGGCTGAGGCAGGAGAATTACTTGATTCCTGGAGGTGGAGGTTGCAGTGAGCCAAGATCACGCCACTGCACTCCAGCCTGGGCCACGGAGCAAGACTCCATCTCAAAATAATAATAATGATAATAATAAATTATAGTATGTTAAATCCTTTTTCCTCTAATCAACATTATCTAGATGGCACAAAGTTTTCTGTTATTCTCAAACTTAGCTCACATTAGCACTAATAATATCTTTAATTGGTGATAGTGTAGAACTGATACATTTACATTTGTTGCAATAAATTTATTCTTTTATTCTATAGGATCCTATGTACATTTGAATTATGTTGGGATGATTTTATTTTTAAAAAGCAAGAGTTCTTTAATTTTTGTGTTTATTGATATATCATAGTTGGACATATTTGGGGGTACATGTGATATTTTGATACGTGCATACAATGTGCAATGATCAAGTCAGGGTAATTGGGTTATGCAGCACTTCAAACATTTTTCTTTGTGTTGGGAACATTACAACTCTTTTAGCTATTTTGAAATATACAATAAATTACTGTTAACTAGAATTTCCCCACTGTACTACCAAATACTAGAATTAATTCCTTCTAACTCTATTTTTCTTACTTTCTCTATTAATTTACATCTACATTTACAAGCTGTATTGTTAGTATAACTTTAATGTAAACACGTATTTCACCTAAGTATTAGTTGCATGGATGTCCATATACTGTGTGTCTTTAATTGCATTAAATCTAAGAAAAGTAACTCTCTGAAAAATAAGCATAGTGACTGTATAATTTCCTTCGTTTAGTTCCTTGAAGAAACCTGTGAAAACTTAATTAAATCCTGATCTCTATTGTTAGTTTAAAAATGATCAGAACAAAAAGGATCTGGCAACTTGGAAGATTGCATTGTAAAACCACTTGAGAGGAAGAATACACTTCAGTTTATGGCAAACTGGAGAACTCAGAACTCAGACCAAATTTTGCATTAAAAAAACAAAAAACTAAAAAGCTAAGCCAAATAGTATTTTAAATATGCCTGAATAATTATGGAGTCAGTATCCAGTGATCTTATCCCAGAGTTGTCTATCCATTCATGAAGATGCAGCTAAGAGGCTGTGAAATTGAGCAAACAGTTCAACAGCCTCATAGGTTTACAGGGAGAATAAAATGGAGTGTGGTGCCCATCACAGTGAATAATGATCAATCCCCCATGCTTTAGATTAAGACCCTTAAAAATATACCCTGTGAGTAAGTACATAAACTAGGAGGAGTCTGGCTGGCCTCCACCAAAGCTGAAACCCAGTGAATTCCAGAAAATGCATCGTGATTCTAGTTTCCTGCTTCCACTGGCGGCCAACGAACTCTGCTTTTCTAAATACAGAGAAAATTATCCTAGACTTAACATTATTCATATTTTTTGTATACAATGTCTGACATTCAATTCGAAATTGCCAGGCACTTAAAGGATGAAATGACATTGCCAAGAGAAATAATAAATAATAAAATAAGGTAATGAAGATCTTCCATTCTCTGTAACAAACAAGACAAGGAGACATTAAGAATACAATGTTGTAATGTATAGAAGCTCTGAGAACTACAGAAACAAAATAATCAATATTAATAGTTATAGAACTTTATCCTCAAAAATGCAAAGTATGTGCTCATTTTAAGAATATGTGTAATTTACAATTTTTTTGTATCCTGGCTATAAAGCAAATCTCTGCAAAATTAAAAGGATTTCATACATAAGGTATAGCTTTGCTGCCCACAGTGCAATTGGCTAGCCATCAATAAGCAAAGACAATAAGGAAATTAATATGATAGAAAAACAGGAAATCATAGGCCAGGTGAGGTGCCTCACACCTGTAATCCCAGCACTTTGGGAGGCTGGGCAGGTGGATCACTTCGGGCCAGGAGTTCAAGACCAGCCTGGCCAACATGGTGAAATCCCATCTTTACCAAAAATAGAAAAAATAACTGAGCGTGTTAGCAGGGGCCTGTAGCCCCAGCTACTCGGGAGGTTTAGGCATGAGAATACCTTGAACCTGGGAGGCGGAGGTTGCAATGAGCCAAAACATGCACTCCAGCCTGGGCAATAAAGCAAGACTCTGTATCAAAGAAAGAAAGAAAGAAAGAAAAGAAAGAGAGAAAGAAATAGAGAAAGATAGAGTAAGAAAGAAAGAAAGGAAGAAGGAAAGACAGGAAATCATATTTTTAATGCTAGGTATCCAAATGAAATACAGTACTTTAAATATTAATGAAGATTTACTATTTTTTGTGATAGAGGCTTAGATGACTGACTAAATTAATTTGCAAACAAATCTGTCTGTCTAATATCTACCTATGTTTATATATATCTATGTATCTTTATCCACATCTATCAATTTTTCTATCATCTATCTCACACCTGAATAATATGCTGGTTATAGAAGAGGCTGGGCAGATGTAAGGAATACATTTCTCTGGTTTTTAAACTGCATATGGGTTGATTCCATTTTAAAAACCTAGACTATGGAACAACTTTAGAGAGGACATTCTCTCTATTTTTTAAAAAAAAGTTGCAATAGAAGAAGCAATCTTAAAAAGTATATGAACCCACAAAAGACTTCAAATAGCCAAAGCAATTTTGAGAAAGACAAACAAAGCTGCAGAATCACACTTCCTGATTTCAAATATATTATAGAGCTACAGTAATTAAAACTGTATGATACTGGCATATGGATCAATGCACAGAATAAACAACCCAGAAATTAACCTATGCATGTACCATCAAAAGATCTTGCAGGGATACATAACAGAGAGAGGAGAGTCTCTTGGACAAATGGTGTTGGGAAAACTGGATATCCATATGCAAAAAGAATGGAATTGGACCATTACACAACAGAAAAAAAATGAACTAAAAATAGATTCAAGACTTCACATAAGACATGTAAAGACTTCACATAAGACCCTGTAAAACTCCAAAAAGAAAATATAGGGAATAACTTGTTGACATTGGCCTTGGCAATGATTTCTTGGACATGACACTAAAAACACAGGCAGTGAAAGCAAAAGAAGACAAGTGGAATGACATTCAACTAAAAACTTCTGCACAGTAAAGAAAGCAATCTACAGATTGAGAAGGTATCCTATGAAATGGGAGAAAACATTGGCAAACCATGCAGCTAATAAAGGGTTAGTATACAAACTAAATAAGGAACTCCTTCAACTCAACATGAAAACATGTACTACAACAACAACAACAACAACAAAAAACCAAATAGCTCAATTAAAAATGGTCAAAAGACTAAATAGACATTTCTCCAAAGAAAACATACAAATGGCCAACAGGTACCTGAAAAGGTGCTCGACATTATTAATCACCAGGGAAATGCAAATCAAATCCACAGGGAGATACTGACCTACACTTGTTAAGAAAGTCATTATAAAAAACTAGAAAATAACAAATGTTGGCAAGGAAGTGGAGAAATCGGAACCACTGCACTGTGTTTGTTGGAAAGTAAAATGATGCAGTCATTCTGGAAAACAGTATGTAGCTTCCTCAAAAATTAAAAATAGGCTCATGCCTGTAATCCCAACACATTGGGAGGCTGAACTGGGATGATCACTTGGGCCTAGGAGTTTGAGACCTGCCTGGGCAAAACATAGAAAGATCTCATCTCTAAATTATATACATACATACATATATATAATTTAAAAATTAAAAATAGAGCTACCACATGATCCAGCAATTCAACTTCTGTGTCTTTATTTTAAAAATAAAAAATAAAAGTGAGGTGAGGATCTCAAAAAGATATCTGCACTCCTATGTTCATTACAGAATTATTTACAATAGCCAAGATATGGAAACAAACTAAGAGTTCGTTGATAGACTAATGGATAAAGAAAATGTGGTCTCTACATTCCATGGGATGCTACTCAGCATTTCAAAAGAAAGAAATTCTGCCATCTGTGACAATATGGATGAAAACATTATGCTACGTGAAGTAAGACAGGCACAGGAGGACAAGCACTGTATGATTTCACTTACGTGTGAAATATGAAATTGTCGAACTCATAGAAGCAGAGTAGTAGGGTGATTGTCAGGGGGTGGGTTGGGATGGGAAAAATGAGAGTTGTTTTCAACGGGTGTAAAATTTCATTCATGAATGGTGAATACATTCTAGAAATCTGCCTCATTAACATAGTGGATCTAGTTAACAATACTGTATTTTGCATGTAAAAATTTTGTTTAAAGCCTGTCTCCTGTTGTGTTCTTACCACAAAATTAGGCGGCACCAGAAAACTTTTGGAAGTGATGGATAAATATATTACCTAGATCGTGATGATTATTTCGTAGGTGTATATTCAAACTCGTCAAATTGTATGCATTAAATTTGTATAGATTTTTGTATATCAATTATACCTCCGTAAAACTGCTCAAAAAAGCTTGGGTGGTGCACAGAACCTTCTCAGGACACCTGGAATTATATTATAAGAGCACTTATATTTAAATTAAAAAATGATCTTTAAAATGAAACACAAACAAAAAATAAGCTGCTTATTATTAATGGCAACAGAACTACCTCAACAACACATTAAGTAGAAGACCAAAGCCACTCTTAAATGACAGCGTGTCTCCCACTCTCCTCCCCTCTCCTGGCTATTCTTGCTTCATCCTTTTTGACTTTTGCATGTATGTATTTTCCAGGTACTTGTTGGGGATTTTCTACTTAACCCCTAGATAGTCTTCCCAGTTAGCATGTTTTCCATCCATGGCTTCAAATAGAATGATTTAATCATGATGTCTGATTCTGAGATGTAGCAGGCAGCACCATTCTACAGTGCAGACCCATATTTCAAGATCCCTTTTTCATGACTCAAAGTTGCCTGAAAGTGAACAGAAACTTATTGAACTTCCTTCCCTTTTCACTCTTCTTCTTCACATAAAACTGTCACCAGAAGCCGTGGTGTGCTTCATAACCAGGAAAGGCAAATTTTCTAACATATTGTACTGGTCAACTTGAATGCCAATCATTTATCTATATTGGTACGAAGGTGAACACATTTTTTGCCACTACTTTCAATGGCAACCGCAATCACTTTTGCACCAACATAATACTACTCCCTTCCTTTATTTTCTCATCTTCACAAACACAGAGCTCAAGTTCAATTATGCCTATCCTTAGCATATTCCAAGCATTTTCCTATTTTTTTTGCTATTTACTTCTTTCTCTTTGTTCTTCAGATGTTATTTTCCCTTTGGTTCAATCTTTGCCCTAATGTTGCCAATAAAATAAGTATCACTGATTAATCTTTCTTCTGTGTTGCTGCAGTATATGCATACATCTTTTGAAGCACTTACGATCATTTATTAAAATTAGTTGGGAATATGTACCATTATTTTCTGGACTCTGAGGTTCACAGTGGGAAGAAACGTCCTATAGTTTGGGGCTTACCTTTTGTGTAGCTTACCAACAGAAATTAAATCGTGATTTCTTGGCTTCTATTTGAATTCAAGAATGAATGAATTGCAAGCCATATTAAATTCTTCCTTCTAATTAATTTTTAAAATTAAATTTCAGGGGAAGTAAATAAATTAGCCATCTGCCACCAACTATATGTGGTGATCACTGTTCCCTGCTATTAATATATTCTTTGCTATATTCTTCTGAAAGCTTCCTTGGTTCAGAGTGTAGTGATTTATTTAAATATAGCTAGCCTTGCATTCCATAGCCTTCTCACTGAATCTTTATGAATGTTGGGGTACAGTGCTAGCTGTGGAAAAAGAATTTAATCAAATATCTTGACAATATCTGCAGTACTGTTTTTCCCTAAAAAATCTGTTGAAGAATAGAGAGGAAGCAAATCTTTCTAAATGTAATAGAGCTATCTGATTCTTTAGAGAACATATATGCTCATCAGCTTTCAATTCAAAAACAGACAAACAGGCCAGGTGCGGTGGCTCATGCCTGTAATTTCAGCACTTTGGGAAGCTGTGGCTGGCTGATGGCTTGAGCACAGGAGTTCAAGACCCTCCTGCGCAAAATGGTGACATTCAGTCTCTCTAAAAAAAAATAAAAAGGCTCGGTGTGGTGACACATCTGTAATCCCAGCCAGCTGTCCCCAGTATTTTTGGCATCAAGTACCGGTTTTTTGAAAGACAATTTCTCCACAGACAGGGGTGGGAGCATGAGGGGGTGGGGAATGATTTCAGGATGATTCAAGTGCATTGCATTTACTGTACACTTTATTTCTATTATTATTAAACACTTACCATAATGTAGAATCACTGGAAGCCCTGAGTTTGTTTTCCTGCAAGTAGACAGTCCTATCTGGGGGTGATGGGAGACAGTGACAGATCATCAGGCATTAGAATCTTACAAGAAGCCCACAGCCCGAATCCCTCACATGGGCAGTTCACAATAGGGTTCGCACTCCTAGAAGAATCCAGGCAGAGCTCAGGTAGTAATGCCTGCCTGCCTGCTGCTCACTTCCTGCTGTGTGGCCCAGTTCCAAACAGGTCACAGACTGGTTCCTGCCTATAGCTTGGAGGTTGGGGACCCATGGTCCCAGCTACTCTGGGAGGCTGAAGTGGGAGAATCACTTGAGCCTGGGAAGTTGAGGCTGCAGTAAGGTATGATTGTGCCACTGCACTCCAGCCTGGCTGAGAGAGTGAGGCTCTGTAAAACAAAACAAAACAAAACACCCTTTAACTGTGATAAGCACCAAGTGGAAGTAATCCACATCGTTAGACTTCATGGAGTATTACAGCAAACACGGCTTGGAATCACATTCAGCAAAGGCCCTAAACAGCAACAAAACAAAGGCCATCATATGCAGTTCAGTTTATTTTTCACTAGGTAATCTCCAAACATCCTCTATTCTAATCTTTTTAATTCAACCACAAAATAGCCATATTAAGAAATCTATTATGATTCTCTTTCTAATAAAATATAGATTTTCAATAAAGATCATGAAAGAAATTATCTGATGAAGATATTAACATATAACACATAAATAAAAATGAGAAGAATGCATTTGACTTTGAGCAAAAAAATTGTGTTCAAAAATCTATCTCTATCATTTATCATCTATTTATCTCTATCAACCTATCTATCTACCATCTATCTCTATCTCGATCTCTATTCATCTCAACATATCTCTATATATGAATATCTATGTATCTATCTATCTATGTATCTCTGTGTTTGAGTATAATCATGTTTTTCCACGATTTACATTGGTAATCATTAGTTTGGGAAATCAGCAATAATAAAGTTGCCTTTTACGTTATTTCATTCAACATCCTTCGTAATAAACATTGGTGAAATTAACCACCGGTGACAACCACAGGGTTTCCCATATTAAAAATATATATATTTATGAGGATATTCTTAAATCAGTTATTGATTGAGAGACCTTATGCTTCATACAAAGAGAAATAATTCATTTTCTTTTCTTATCAACCAGGAAGAGATCCGAAAAGCCTGAAAAAAGCTGAAGTTCTAAACCAGGCTTTAGAACGTTTACCCCAACCTATCTGCAAATAGCTATAAGAGCTATTTATAGCCTATTTACACATCGTTGAGCTAACCGGGAGAAATATTTAACTGTCGATTTTTGTAAAAAAACGCAGATGACCACTCAGGTTCTATGAGCACTCACTCTGTAACAAAATAATAGTCAAGCAGGCATTAATTCCCCAACGGTGCTAGAGCTGCCATCTGAAGTAGCCATCATGCCGTACTCAGCAGAAATTATCCCTGAGCACTGAGCATTCTGTCAGTATTGCCAGTTCCGAGAACCTGAGCAGATAGTGGTGATTTTCTCACCAATAGCTTGAGCAGGAGCAGATAAGATGTTTTACAACCACAGGGACAGATACTGTTTGCACATACACTGCAAAAGAGATTCTTCCTCTATCTAACTGGTAAAATCTGAGCACGACCCAGAATTAATATAGACCTAGAAAACCACTATTAAAATCCATTGTGTATCCATTATATGATTTTTTAAAAAAATATACTTTATAAAATTAGCAAAACCCTTAGAACTTCTGTATTTTCATTTTCAAAAAAAAATTTTAAATTTTTCTAATTTTTTAAAAATTTTACTAATTTTAGGGAAAAATTACCATATTTTCAAGAAGGAATTAATCTAAACATCAGACTAAATGTGGAACTCTCAAAAGAAAAACAGACTACAAAAATAGCCAATGGTGGCTTTCATAGTTTTATTAGATTATCACTTAGATTTATTCCTTATCACATTTATCATTTAGAAAGACATTGGATATGACTTTATATAATTTCACTATCAAATATCTGTTATATGTCATTACTTCCACATTCATGGAGCATGTTGAAAAATTACTTAATATGGGCACACTTATTTATACATCAAAATCCTTATATCTAAAAAATAATTCCCAGGAGGTTTTTCTTTTACCTCTGTTCATGTTTATTCAGGAAAATGTTATAAGTCCATTTTGGTAAGCTATAGGGGAAGTTTCAAGTTTCATCATATAGTCTTGTGAATTATTTATAAGGTCTTCCTCAAGAATACTCCACTTCAGTTAAAAGGCTCTGCATCTGTGGTTGGCAATGAGCCTGGACATTGGGTAAGAGATTGAGATTCTCCATTATACTGTCTTAAGTTTTTGCCAAGCAGATATAGAAATTTTCTGCCTCTCTGAAGCAGAATCTTTCCAGCTGTCTATCTATTGCTTTTTCTATGATCTAATGATCAATAAACCATGGTTACAGAGTCTCAAATTCAACAAACCCTCATATTCCATCCTGTAATGTAGTTTATTCATTGTCTCAGATGGTTAAGTGCCATCTAGACATGGTTTACCCAAGATCCTTTGCCTCACATTGAATTAAGGGATTATTGAGTATGGCTGTGGTCTTTCCTAAAATGTGTTCAGTGCAAAACCTAGAATAATAACACTATTTTAAAATGACAAAATTATGTATGAAGTTAAAGTTCAAGGATATTTATAGAAATGGACTACAATAGGACTACACAAATACCCAAGGCAAAAAGGAAATTCCACAACGTCTTGCATTCAATCAAAATTTTTAAGGCATGCAAAAAACAAAAAGCAAAAGTAAAGACAATAATGAGATAAATTGATTAATCAAAATGTCAGCCAGAACGGACCCAGATGACAGAAATAGCAAAGACTGTAAAACAGTTCTTATTACAGTATTCCAAATGTTTAAAAAGTTCATTAGAGAATACAGCATATAAATAAGCACAAATTTATCTCCTAGAGAGGAAAACTACAATGTGTGACATAAATATAACCCTGCATGGATCAATAGCAGGTTAGGACATTTTAGATAAAATAATTAGTGAATAAAAAGAAATAGCAATAAAGACTATGAATAAATAAGTGACCAAATGAATGACTAAATGAAGTACAAAAAGAAAAGAACAATATTTACATGAACAGAAAATGAGAGCTGCCTTATACAAGTGTAATTCAAGTCTCAAAAAAAAATAGGTACAGAAAAAAAGTATTTTTAAATAATGGCTGAAAAACTTTTATATTTGATTAGGAATATGAACTAGCAATTCCAAGAAGCTCAATGAATTCCAAATCAAGACACATGAAGGAAGCTACATAAACACAAACACACATCATCATAAAATTTCTCCAAAAAAAAAGACAAAAAGAAAATTATAAGAACAGCCAGAATATTTTTTTTAAAAGAAAACCAAAAGTACAGCGAGAACATCTTAAAATTTCTCACTGGAAACAATTCAAGTGAGTAGGCAGTGCAGAAATATCTTTGAACTACTGAAACAAATTTTAAAAAATTGCCTACCTAGTAATCTATACCAAGCAAAAATATCTTTCAAAACAAAGATGAAATAAATTTTTTTTCTGACACAAAAATCTGAAAGAGTTCATTGCTAGCAGACCTGCAGTACAAGAAATTTTAGGCAGATAGGAAATTATACTAGATGGAAATATGTATCTAATAAAAGACATAAAGAGCTAAAATGATAACAACATGGGTAAATAAATGTCTAAAATTTTTTCTTATTATTTCAAAAAATAGCAACGTACTATGGGGTTTATTGCATGTGTATAGGTACAATGCATGGTAACAATGGCAAAAAATCAGAAGAGAAGGAATGGATGTTATCTATTCTAAGATCCTTATACTGTTCATGTAATGCTATAATATCTCTTGAAGGTAAATTGTGACAGGCTTTAGATTCACTATAAACCCTAAAGCAATAACTAATATAATGTAAAGCATTATAGCTAATATACCAAAAAATGAAATATGATGGCATCATAAACCATATTCTGCTAATCCCAAAGAATGAAGAAAATGAGGAAGAACTGAAGAAAGAACAGATGGACAAATAAAAAATAAATATATAGAGAATGAACTTATTCTTAATCACATTAAATGTGAATGGTTTAAATATGTCAATCAAAAAACAGAGATTTTCAGAATATGTACAGAACAAGACCTAATTTTATTCTATTTACAACAAACACATTTCAAATAGAAAAAGATTGAAAGCAAAGTGATGAAAAATATATAATATGCCTACATTAATCAAAACTGTCTGAAATGTCTATATTGATATCAGACGAAAGAGATTTTAGAACAGAGAATATTACCATGAATAAAGGTAATTTCAAAATAATAAAGGAGTCAATTTATCCAGAGGACATAGGAATTCTAAACATTTGTACATCAAATAATAGAACTTCAAAATATATGAAGCATAATTATAGGATTGCAGGGAGTCAGAGATTTTAATAGTCCTCTTTAATAGTTGATAAAATAATGAGACAGAAAATCAATAAACACATAAGAGGTTTGAACGCCGTTGAAGCCACTGTCACTTGTTTTTAGTTTACTGTTATGACAAAGCCCCAGTTTAAAAACAGATTTATTGAGGTATAATTGACATACACAAAACTGCACACATTTAAAGCACATAATTTGATAAGTTTTTATGATTATATACAACCAGGAAACTATCATCACAATCAAGAGACTTAACATATAACTATCCTCTAAAGATTTCTCAAGTCCCTTTCTAATACCTCTCTTTTGCCCCACTCACCTCTTCTAAATTACTTTTGAATCAAAAAGGCAACTTCAATAGAAAACAGAATATGTTTCAGATTGATCATTAAATCGCTGTAATGATAATTAAAATACTACTCTTCATTTTTTTGGAATGCAAGTAAAGAAGTGCTTTAAAGTACATTTATAACTCTATATGGTCTTATTAAAATTGTTGTTGTCTTCATCTTAAAAAGATAGTCAAATAAAATCAAATACAACTGTTTTTTATTTATGAACAAACTAATAAAGAGAATAGAGAAAATTTACTGTTTATTCATTATCCATTGAGTCTCAGCAAACTGTGGCCAGTAAATAAAGATGTATATGGCAGGGTGTCTGCCAGCTGCACATAATTAAGTGGCAGAATTAAGATAAAATTCCCTGAGTACCACAACACACACCCAAATGCACACACACACACACACACACACATACACAATTTGCATTCCAGCTATAAAATACTGTTATTCTAAGTTACAGAAAAAGATTCATGTGAGAGACGAGAGTGAACTCTTCACTCAATCAGAATGGACAGACTATACATGCCTGGAAAGCCATCTAAAGATGAAAAAGCAAGTGAACAAAAATATTTGAGTAAACCAGGAAGGAAGGAATTTTGGCAGCATGAACTTCTTTGTTTCCTGGTAATTGTATTCTACTCAAGCAGCTGCCCTAGGTTGTATGTTTTTATTATTATTGGACATTGAAAAATACTCAAAGATAGGTTATCAACTTCCCTAATTTCCAGATCAACAGACTGTAACATATTATGAAGTACAATATATAGTAAATAAAATCTAGCGATAAAAGGCACAACTTATTTTTAAGATAAATTTATAGCTGGAAAGTAATTAAATCTGTTTTTAAAAAGAACTACATGCAGTTTCAGCATTGGAATCTGCTTCTTAACGGAACTCTCCATAAAATATGTAAAGCACCTAAGAATTGTATCTTATTTTTAAAATTTAGCTTTGTGTATTTTTTAGATGCCTAAGAATGCTTACAAATAATCATATATTTCATCTCTACATATCCAATATAACAATACTAATATGAATTATTTATATTGCCTCACATTTTCTATTTAACTGTTAAGATATTATTCATATATTCCCACAAAAACCTGAGACCTCACTAAAATGCTTTAAAGTTAACCACGCAACATAAATAAACTTCCCATTTTATCTTGTATGTCTCTTTTTCCCCTAATCTCTAGGTACTGAGTAATGCTCTTTCATCTAGATATTCAAGCTCTATCAGGCTGAATTGTGCTGATAACACAATTGACTTTGGTAATCCCGTTTGTTATTGGTCTGAGGCAGGCAGTGATTTGGTTCAGAATCTTGAAGATTTTCATCCTTTAAAGTCACAGCCTGGTGGCCATGTCCACAAATCCTTTTCTGTCAGAATAATTCTATTCACAGAGAACTTTGAGCGTGAAAAGCCCGACTGCATATTTGTAACCTATTTCTTCAGGCATTTTTATTTTTACAGCTTCAGCTTCATTCCAACTATCCAAAATGAACTCCATTACTATGTCCCAGGTTATAGATAGATCCTTAATTTTTCTTGATCATTTTTCTTAAGTTGCACATTTTGGAAGTGCAACTTAAGAAAATCTTTTGGAAGATTTCAGTAATAACTGTGACTAGTAAGAAATAATGCAAAAAGATGATTCAATATGAAAAAGGAAGAAAACACTAAGGGATATAATTTTCAATAGATATTATATATTTTGAACTTTTAAGAATAGAAGTTATATGTGATGAGGGTAAATTATTGTATATTATTTGTGTGTGTGTGTGTGTGTGTGTTTGTTTTTTGGTAGAGACAAGGTCTCACTTTGTTGCCCAGGCTGGAGTGCAGTGGTGTGATATTGGCTCACTGCAACCTCCGCCTCCTGGGCTCAAGTGATCCTCCCACCTCAGCCTCCCTAGTAGCTGGGACCGCAGGCGTGTACCACCATGCCTGGATAATTTCTGTATTTTATTGTAGAGACAGGGTCTCACTATGTTGCCCAGGCTGGAGTGCAGTGGCACAATTGTAGCTCACTGCAGCCTCGAACTCCCGAGCTACAAGTGATCCTCCCATCTCAGCCTCCCGAGTAGCTGGGACTATAGGCACATGCCACCACACTTCGCTAATTTTTGTATTGTTTTGTAGAGACAGGGGCTCACTGTTTTGCCCAGGGTGGTTTTGAACACCTGGGCTCAAGCGATCTACCTGCTGGGATTACAGGTGTGAGCCACTAGGCCCAGCCCAAGGGTAAAAAAAATTCATACAATACTCATAGCTGTGCAATCAACGGTTAAGTAAATCTCTCAAAGTCCCAAACACTGCCCTGCAGCTCCCACAGGTAAATGCTATCACGGAGTTCTCATCTACCCTTCTGAGAGTACTTATAAATGAGCATACCTTGCATTTGTGTTAATGAGATGAATTCTGCGATGCACAATGAGGTGGTGAGTTGCTGTACTCGGGCCGAGTGAGACATTCAAAGGTTGAGATAAAATATTCTACTCTTACTGTGTTTCTATTTTCCACAGGTTCAGTTACCTGCGGTCAACCACAGTCTGAAAAAAATAAATGGAAAATTCCAGAAATAAACAATGCATAATTATTAAATTGTGCACCATTCTGAGTAATGTGAAGAAGCCTTGTGCCATCCTGCTCCATCCTGCCCAGGATGTGAGTCATCCAGAGTACCTCGCTGTAGATGCTACCTGCCGATTAGGCACTTAGTAGCCCTCTGGCAGTGCTTGTGTGCAAGTCACCTTTATTTTTCTTAATAATGGCTGCAAAGCGCAAGAGTAGTGATGCTGGCATATTGTTAGAATGTTCTGCTTTATTATTAGGTGTTGTTGTTCATCTCTCACTGTGCCTAATGGATCAATTAAACTTTATCATGAGTGTGTATGTATAGGAAAAATCACTGTAGATATGATTTGGTGCTATCTGCAGATTAAGACATTCACTGGGGTCTTGGAGCTTATCATCTGTGGATAAGGGGGAACGACGGTGCTGATTATGCTCTTATGCTTGTCAAAGGAAAAGAAATCTCAGTACTCCAAAATCACCAAGCCAAACAGAAGAGTCAACCTGGGAACTAAACCTGTCTCCCATTTTATTCCCAAATAAGGTAGCTATAACACAAAGATAAAAAAGCTACATGCTTCCCTCACAATTTGCCCACAGCAAAATTCCTTGTGAGCCTCAAGATCTTTACCCTAAAACAGTTCTGTTGAATTTCATCCTGGCAATGTAAATTGGTAGTTTATCTTCACAGGTATAGGACAAAGGACAGAACTCAAAATCATCCCTCTGCTCACCTGAGACAAATGTGTATCTGATTGCTTCCTCTGCCCTACTATTGATGTAAAAATGCAGATTCCCTGAACCAGACTAAGGCATAAGTAACTATTCCTTTACCCCTGTCTCACATGTACATTGTGTATTCAGTGAAAGGCTAATCAGAGACTCAAAAAAATGCAACCAGGTGTCTCTTATCCACCTATGACCTGGAAGCACCCTCCGTGCTTCGAGTTGTCCCACCTTCCCAGACTGAATTAATGTACATCTTACACGTATTGAGTGATGTCTCATGTCTCCTTAAAATGTATGAAATGAAACTGTGCCCAACCAGCTTGGGTGCACATTGTCAGGACCTCTTAAGGCTGTGTCTCGGGTACGTCCTTAACCTTGGCAAAATAAACTTTCTAAATTGATTGAGATCTGTCTCACATACCTTTTGTTCACACACATCTTTTTCTCCTTCAGTCCTTTGCAGCTATTCTTTAGTAAGTCTCGTGCCATATGCATGGGCTACCTCAGCCAACATTGTAGACATGGAAAGAATACTCTCCCAGATTTTGAACCACCTGCTTGCAAAGTTGCCTCCTCTGGAGTTCCTGACCCACAGATTCCAGCCAGTTGAGGCTCTAAGAAATCTGATCAATGCCTCCTCAGCTCAGAAGAACCACCTCGGCCTTTTTTGCTGCCAATTCGCCAGCCAAGAACTTATACTCAGTTGGAAGCAAGACGTGTCCCATGAATACACTCTGATCTTGGAGACTACGGTCTTGCACTGACTATGGGCCACTGTCAAAATCAGATACCTTGTATATCTGTTCAACTTCATGGTTGTTTATGGCAGGAGGGTCACTCCATTGGAATTGGAAACAGACGTCCTAGCCAACTTTGTGCACTCAATTTGAAAAGGAGTGAATAATGTGAAACTTCTCTTTCCAGAAATATTGTAGATGAGTTACTTCATGCAAACATGCTGATTCGAAATGCCTAAAATATTGCATACAATATTTAAAAGATAAATTGATAATGCATGTCTAATAAGATGAAAATGTCAGAGAAATCTATGAGAAGCAGAAAAACCAGCAAGTACAAATCTAAATAAGAATACACAGGAAGGATGCTTAAAGCATTTGTTACTTTCATTCATTGAAGGCTGAGCAATCTCCAGACACCAATCAAGGAACAATATTTGTTATGTGTTTTTGTTTGTTTGTTTCAGTTTTTTGAGACAAGGTCTCGCTCCATCACCCAGGATGGAGTACAGTGGTGTGAACACGGCTCACTGCAGGCTCGATCTCCTGGACTCAAGCGATTCTCCTGCCTCAGCCTCCCAAAGTGCTGGGATTACAGGTGTGAGCCACCGCTGTGTGTTTTTTGATGCAGTTATACTGCACATAAAATTTCATCATAATCATATCCTCATCGTTCACCTAGTAATAACTTAGTAGTCTGAGTTCCTCAGTGTCTTTAAAAAAACTTCTATACCCAAGTCCAATTTCAACAGAAAATAATATCATGGTCTACAGTTTTATGTTCTTGGTATGGGACAGATACATTGTAATTTCATTTATCTTAATCACTTTGTTGAAATGTATTCTTTACTCAACGTATAGTTTTTTTATTGTTTTCTTCGTTTTGTATTGTTTTGTTTTATCTCAAAGTAAAGTTCTTGTTCTTATAAAATCATGGCTCAATGCCACCAACGGCCAGGTAATGTTTGGAAGTTTGCATTGTCCTGTGCTGTGATTGCAGGTGTAAGCCACCGTGCCTGGCCAACATTCTTCATTATAAATCCTAGCTCCATGTAATTTTGTCATTTCAATCAATTTATTAAGAACTTTTTAAATGCCATGTTTTTAGGACATAATGATTAGTTATATAAAAATGTTTTCTGAAGTCTTCTATTTTTAGGCAACTTGAAGCAAACCATGATGAACAGATTTCTGTCTTTCTAAAGAGATCTAAAAATATCTAAAATGCTACTGATGTTACTTTATGGAGTATATCAAACTTATTTGGCCGTGACACTTTCTTTTTCTTTAATCATTCCGAAATATTTATAAAAGAGATATTAGCAGAGGACACAATTAAATGCTGATGCCAAAATAATACACTATATATTTCTAAAAAATTAAATCCTTATGTGACTTTTGCTTTTTAGCAGTGGCATCATTAGACCTTAGAAACACGAATATGATGTGACAGCCCTTTCTGCAGCTGCAGGCAAACCCCTTAAACTTTTCTGAGACCATAGACGTAATTATTGTTCATCCTCAATCTCATTTTCCCTAGACTTAGCAATGCTCCTGTTCCTATAATTTTCAGTGAGGTGTTATTTTCTAATTTCCTAATCTGAAAGAATGTAATGGCTTGCGCTTGATTACAGTTTTCTATTCAACATCAAAGTTCAACTCAAGACCAAGTTCCATCCTATCAAGGACTCTTTCAGCATGCTTCTTTTTCTCCTTGGCAAATGGCTCACCGTTTCATTGCTGTCTCTAGCATCTCCCTTCACACAGAAGATAATCACCTGCAAAGTCTATAATTTCCAGGCTGACTCTTTAGAGCAAAGATGGGGATCAGTTAAGTGAAGCATCTAAGAGCGAATGAACTCAAATGAAAGGATCTTTAGAAAATTCCATCCATGTTGTTAATTAACCGTTGATCACCCATCAAGTGCCTGGATGCGTATCATTTCAGATAATTTCTACTCTGCAGGAAGGAACCTTAAATTGTTACTTTTGAAAGTAGAACAAATGTTTTTGTTCTTATAATTTGGTCAGATATTTCTGTAACACATGCTGAGTAGAGAGGAAAGAGCAGGTGGCATTGTTTAGAAAGAGCTGATCAGGGATTAAGTGCTGCAAGGTTACAGTCAGAGCTTTTCCTGTGCTGTCCAGCAGACTGCAGAGGATGACTTTATTACAGGAACATCCCGCAGAGGGTCTCTGTTCTCTTTACACATTTGGCAATAAATTAGGCTGGACAGGGTACTTCCGGAGCAACCCCAGTTTATCAGCTTGCTCTGTGATTCTTTATTACCAGCTAAGCTCAGAGCATCTGCGAAAAACATCAGATGTCACCATTTGAAGCCCAGTTGATAAAGTTGATCTGATTTCTCCAACTCCAAAACCTGCCATTCATCATAAATGACATGGTTATTTTTTTCCTTCCATCAAATGTCACCAAATAAAACATCACACTTAAAAGTCATTCATTCTATAAATGTAGAAAATATTTTATTCATAGGAAGAGTTGAAAGGGTGCAAAGGCCCTTGGTTTTGATTTCACTGCATGCAAGACCTTTTGAATTTTAAATCAGTTCGGAATGGATCAAAATAGTAGATAAATTGATACTTACCCCAGCCACTAGGCTCTGGGGAAAATAAGAAAGGCTACTGATCAGCTACAGGTTGGGGAGTTTATCAATTCATTACTAAGTTAAGTCTGGCAGGGATGACAATGGTGATGAGAACAAATACTGAAGACATTGCTAAGTATTTTAGGAAATGTCTTTTTCCCTGTCATCAGGCACCAGCAAGCTTGTCGATTTACTATCTGTAACTAATGGATGAAGCCTAAACTAGAGACGAAAATGAAATGCAAATCCATGTGCTTTGAATTTTGGGGGGCACTGATATTATAGATCCTTGGAGATCAAGGACAGAAAAGGTGAATTGAATATTATTTCCAACTGGCAAAAATAAAGAATCGATCAAACTGTATATGTAGTTATAATTGTCAATGCTTACCAATTTAAGGGACAATTAACAACTGATCATTTTGAAAATGATAGGCCTAGCCTATATATTTAGAATGTGAATATACCTTTTGTTCTTTTATATCTTTATTTTCTGGAAGAAGAGAGGGTCTTTATTTTTGTGATCGTCTACAAAAAGGCAAAAGTAGGGGATGGAGATAAGATTATAAATGAAGGATGATTTGTTCCCTATGGTCAGGGTGTTTTTTTTTTTAATAAGTTGGTATTAAGAGTTGAAGATTATTCTAATGAGTCAAAAGGAAAGACAGCCAGGCATAGTGCCTTTTGCCTATAATCCCAGCATTTTGGGAGGCCGAAGTCAGAGGATTACTTGAGGCCAGGAGTTAGAAACCAGCCTGGGCAACAGCCAGACTCTTTTCATACAAAATAAAAGTAAATAAATAAACAAGCCAGGCATGGTGGCATGCGCCTGTAATCCCAGCTGCTTGGGAGGCTGAGATGGGAGGATTGCTTGAGCCCAGGAGTTAGAGGCTGCAGTGAGCCATGGTTGTGCCACTACAGTGCAGCCTGAGTGACAGAGTGAGACCCTGTCTCAAAAAAAAAAAAAAAAAAAAAAAAAGGAAAAGAAAAAAAAGAGAAAGAAAAGAAAAAAGGAAAGACAGAGGTTATGTTAGAAAGCAGCAATTTAGGCACAGAATGTGGAAAACAAAATTAGCCCCTACATTCAGCTCCTAGGGGGCTTTGCCGGGTCAGCCAATATATGCTGAAATTAACAAAAATCTTGCTCCCTTTCTATATCATTATGCCAATCAATGTGAAGAATGAGCTAAAACAAAATTAAATATATGGTCATCCCAATAACAACGTGGGCCTTTATTTAAGGGAGTCATACATACACCTTTGCTTTTCAAGAGAATATTTCATCAGATTTTCATTGGAATTGGATGGCTGCACGGAAGTCTATGGGGAGCATGTGAAAATGGCTTTCAAGGCTACGTTAATGATCAGAGAGAATTTTGATGAGGGACTACACAAGGATGAAAGTCTTTGATGCTAAGAAAATGTCTGCAGCGTCAGTTCTTAAGCATGGGATAAACCATCCACTGCATCTTTTCAAAACATTACCCTTCTCCTTAAGCATTCCTACCACATCAGGGTCCATCTGACCATGGGCCTCAGGTGTCACATCTTATTACCCTGAGAAGAACCAGGATTCCTGATGGGAATTCTATAGAATAAAGGAATGAAAACCATGAATCTACTTCTGTACGTGCTCTTTCAGAGTTGTGGCCTTTTTAATAGTTCGATTCATTTTATATTTATATCTGTAGCACTGAGACCACTTGGTAAGCATACAGAGATTATTTTTTATCACTGTCTTCAGTTGGTTCTCTTTCTAGACTGTGCGCCATTTTTAGAGGAAGCTCTGTAAGATCCTTATCCATTTTATAGCAAACAACCTAGCTGCTTTGACCTCATTCAATAGTTCATTCAGCAAGCATGTTTTCTGATTTTCTTACTTGCTTGGTACAGTATCTGCACCGAACGCGAACAATGACCTGGACAAATGGACTAGGCCATTCTTGCGCACTATAAAGGAATATCTGAGGCCGGGTAATATATAAAGAAAAGAGGTTTAATTGGCTCATGGTTCTGCAGGCTGTATAGGAAGCAAGGTGTCTGCAATTATCCGGAGTCTGGGGAGGCCTCAGGGAGCTTTTACCCATGGTGGAAGGTGAAGTTGGAGCAGGGACATCACACGGCAAGAGCAGGAGCAAGAGATGGGGGAGAGGTGCCACACACTTTTACACAACCAGACAGCACCAAGCTATGAGGAATCCACCCTCGTGACCCAAACAGCTCCCACCAGGCCCATTCTCTAACATTGGGGATGACATTTCAGCATGAGATTTGAAGGGACAATTCAAAGATTCAAACTATATCAACAAGGGATCATGGTTTTTAGATAATTTAGTTAAGCAAAGTTTGCTAAGGATAATGGACTTCAGCCATTACATACACTATGGAATACCACACAGCTATAAAAAAGAACAAAATCAAGTGCTTTGCAGTAACATGGATGCAGTTGGAGGCCATGATCCTAAGGAATTAATGCAGGAACAGAAAACAGAAAACATGACATGTTCTCACTTATAAGTAGAAGCTAAACATTGAGTACACAAGGTCATAAACATGGGAACAGTAGACACCGGGGCCTACTTGAGGATGGAGGGAGGGCAAACATATATATATGTATATGAGCTATATACACACACACACACATAAACAGACGCACACACACACACACATAGTTCATAGCACACATAGTATGCATAATAAATCACCATTTTAAAAATTATTTCTTGATGATGGGAATTCTTTTTTCAAAATTAATGTTAAATTTTCATACGAATCATTTAAGCAGCCTGTGATAGTAAGAGACCCCTTTTCTAAATTGGGTGCAGCTAACTGCCATTTCCTCTCCATGAACTTATTTCTCAATTTACAGCTCAGAGAACGTCTTGAGTTGATTATTTAGATTTATGGCCACTCTCTCTAGTCTAAATTCATAGTAACTCTCCTGGAAAGGCTGATAAGCCAGGGAATCCAATGAGATTCACATGGAGAGACCTTGATAGATGTCTAGTGGTATCTTATGCCAAATTGATTGTCTACCAGGAGTCTCAGTGCATTTTCAAAGTTTCTCTGGATTCTGCATTTGATGTTTACAATAGGCCTCAATTTTGTATGGTTGTTTTCCATTTTTAACTACATGAATTTTGAAGATACTCACGGGGACTATGAGGGTAGCATACTGGTCATCTTTGCTACACAAAGAGAACAACATAGAGCTGGGCAAAAACATTTAAAATAGCCATTAAGTAAGGGTTCATTGCATTTGATATCAAGCAAATATTTCCATGAAGGAAAAACTTTAATAGATTTAAGATTAAGCTATTTCCTCCAATATTTCTAAATATGTAGTTCACAATGTTTGATATCTTACAAGATCAAACATAAGATATGTTTTGGGATTAAATACACACACTTTATATGATTTATGATACATAAATAGTATTGTTCTATATAGCGTGTCATTTTTAAAAATTATGAATATGTCCTAGAAAATAGGTTTTTAACAAGAATTGATAATTGCCTTATATAATATAAACGTTAAGTATGGTCTATTCAATAGTTTCCTTAAAAAAAAAAACTGTGACTCTTTCCATTTATTTATTTATTGACTCAGGGAGATAATTTTAAGTTATTCTATGTTGTTTAAATTCTCTGCAAACACTTACATGATTTTAAACTTCGGAATAATTTCAAATAATGTTACATAATTATTTTACTATTTCATAACCCATGAAAGTACCCTGAGGTATTAAACAACTGAATATGAATTATTTTTATAATTTGGCAATGTATACATTCATGTTTGTAAAAATTTGTCTGATGAAAATATTATACATATAAATTGCATCTTTATATTATTTTAATTCACCAACTGCATATACTAACCTTTTAAAACACCTTAAAATGTATTTGATTTTATGTACAAGAACGTGTTTCTTATGAGATAAAAGAGTGAATAGATTATATAAATAGACACATAAGTAGAGAATGAAGAGGAAAAAGAAAATATAATTATCAGCTTCTACTTGAAAATATACTCTCCGAAGTATTTGGACGCATTTTGTAACGGCAAAAACATCTTCTAAAAATGTAAGTTGCATAGTGTATCCAAAAGGTTTCTCTGATAAGTAGATAACTGAAGCACTAATTAAAATACCTAGAACACTAATTAAAATAACTCCCTAGAAATATAACTCTGCTTTATCATGCTCGTTCCACTAAGATATTGATTAAAAGTGAATTCATAGGAAGGTCATGTTTCTAAATCACTTCATGTTGCTAAGGATACTTAATGTTTTTAGAGGTAGTTGGCTTCAGAATTTTAATGAGATGGCATGCCGAGGTGACTGGGCTGCTGTTACCATGATTTTCTTTCTTTTTGAATAAGGTTTTGCATTGTCTTATGAATATAATTAAATGTTATATTGTGGATATTAAAGCATGTCCTGACAAAATGCAAAAAAAAAAATAGCATTGTGATCTTAACTGGGTCACTATGTAGCTTAGGAGAGTATAAGATATGCAAGAAAAGGTGGAAATGATATTAAAATTATGTGCTCTTTAACAGGCCTGCTATGACAAAGGCCTGCTATGATAGCTAAGCACACTCAACAATTTTATCTGTTTTAACTGCTCTTATTCACTACTTTTCTGAATCTTACAAGCATGAAGTATATGCTAGAGATTTTGTTCAGAGATGCTGATAACATTCCATTCTATAGCCAAGCTAATTAAACGTTGACTGTTTTACTTTTAACCAATTTTTTCCCTCCTATCTAGCGACTGTATAATTGTTGTTTTTTTACACAGAGTTGTGTTTACATCATTGGGTAACATTTCGAAAAGTCGATTGTTATTTTTATGCATTTGAATTTGTGTGGTTGTCTTTAAACCTCCCACGTTTACTTAATTTTTTTAAAAAAGCAAGATATGCTTTTGAAGACTTTTTCCATTGGGAAATTGAAATATTTTAATAATGATTGATTGGAAAAGCCTTGCACGTGCATAAGTCTATTTACTAAACAAGAAATTTATCCTTTGAGGCTGAAATATTTTGGGGTACAGTTGGTTCTTGGAAATTTGGTGAAAATAGTTAAAGATAACTTAAAGGGGTAAATTAAAAAATTAAAATGCCCAACGTTATTGGATATATTACTATAAGTCGGTAGATGTTGAGACCAGTTTAATCCAGTTTATGATAACCATGAATTACAAGGTAAATAGAAATAAAGTGATTATCTGACAGTGTAAATTAGCCAATGTATGGCATGAAAAAATGGGAAGATACAGCAGACATTCAACTATTATATAGTTCAAGAAAGAGACAAGGAATATTTCTAGGTTTCAGAACTGTTCGAGGTAGAGACATGGGATATTATTTCTAGGCTTGATAATTGTTCATCAGATAATAAATTGAAATATCAGTGAATCTCCGAATTCACTGATATTTCTGAGAAAGAGAGAAGAGAGGAGAGAGAGAGAAAGAAAGAGAGACAGAAAGAAAAGAGAGAGAGAGAGAAAGAAAAGGGGGGGGGAGAGACAGAGGGAGACCCTCATCCATGAAGTGATTTCGGTTCAACCAACCATCTCATAAGTAATTGCAGATACTCGAGAACATTGTTGCCAAACCAGTCTACAGCTTTTCCTTAAACAGCTACTGGGAAGGAATTCTAACAGCTTCCAGAGTAGCCTCTCCCTCAATGAGCAGATCTTACTCTTCTATGCAGCAACTGGCCTCCTCTAATACCCCCTTGAAGGAGCAACAGTTCCTGGGGAAGTGATCATATCATTTTATATGTAAATATGACTGAAATATCTGGTCTCCATTTTCCCAGATTGAATATCTCTACCTCCTTTGGATATTTCACATAAAAAATGACTTAGATTCCTTGTTTCGCCCATTCAACATTTCCCTGAATATTTTAGTCTATTGAACCCCGAAGGGGTAAAATATTCAGGGGAACATTGAATGGGCGTAACCCCTTAATGAAGGGGTTAGAGACTAAAATATCTAACCCCTTAAAGAAAGGGTTAGACTAAAATATTTGTAATATTTAAGTAATATTTAGTTTAAAATATTTAAGTAGAACCCTGAGCTAAAGGAAATAATCCAGGAATTATTTAACCCATTGCAAAGGAAAATCAGTTTATAGCCACAGTTAGATAATTTTTTGTAAGGACGTATTGGTATGCCTGACACACCAATCCCTCACACTGAGAATATATAGCCTACCCAGCATTTTTGCACTACATCACCAAACCAATTACTTCCTTCTGTAGCCGTGCTAATGATTTTTGTGCCTAAATGAAGAGTCCCGATACACACCTTCTATCTATCTAGATTGTCCTTGCATATGTCAATTAGTATAATGCCTAGTCCATTCCTATCTCATCTCATCTTCAGCTTTCATTGTAAGAGCTGCACACCTTTATCTAGGTCATTGGTAGAGGTGTTTAGCAAGGCATGGTTAAAGGAAAGGTCTCACTTGTCAAGCTGGTTCCTGAAACATTATCCTCTTTGACACAGGCTCATTCATTGCATCATTATATCTATACCAATGTTCAACCCACTACAATTCTGCATCTCTCTATCATCAGCTACTGTGACACTTCACTATACTGGTTCTCTGCATACTAAGATACCACTGCTTCTATATTTTGACTGTTATTGGGGATTTCTCTTCTTTCAGTGACCAATTAAGTATTAGTGTCCCCTGAGGTTCTATTGTCATCCACTGGCTGCTCCATCCACCATTGCTAAATGAATTCTTCTAGTTTTATGGATTGTTGAATGTCATCTTTAGATATCCAACTTTCTATTGTTTATCTCTACCTGATATCCCATAGACAAGTCCAAAATGCAGTTTGCTCAGAGATGCCCCTCTTCCATTTTATTTTTATTCTTATTTTTTTGCCATTTTCATCCATGGCCACCCACAGTCAACAAGTCTAAAAGTGGAGTGTTTCCTATCTCCTTCATCCCCATAACTAAACATCATTCCATGCTATTTTGTCTCAAAATGTTTCCAAGACCCCTTTCAGCTAACAAAATGTATCCATCATCTATAACCAGGATTGAATTGTATGTATCAATTCTCACCCCAACCAATTCCTCTGAAATGGGTTATGATCTTTCTTCTGAGCCTCTAGCATTTTTGCAAAGCATTACAATTAAATTACTAAATTTGTGAAGATGGCTCATCTTCTTTTTCTTGAATCACAGTAGAAACACAATGGAGAAAGAGCCTAGCATATAGCAAATAACCAATCAGTTTTTTAAAAATAAAGGAATGATTGGATTCTGGATCGGGAAAAATGCCATGTACCATTGTTGAAATGTAGAACAACCCACAGCATTATGAATTCATATTTAATCCTCAGGATGTGAGCACAATGAACTTCTAAATGTTGCCACTGGTTTCTGACATGGGTGGTCTATCTTATTTTTGCTCATTTACACTCATGATTGAAATATTGGTCAACAGGCATATCCTCTGTTCACCATTCACCCATGAACAGCCCACGGACACTGTTCACAGTGTCCTATGAGCAGAACTCCTGATACCTCAACAGAAGACTTCAAGTTGTATGTGTTCCTTCTCACCCACAAATAGGTGTGAACTTCTCTGATGACATTTTCAGAGCTAGAGAGCTTCTAGTTAGAATGTGTACTGACACATTTTGGGTTTCTGATTCTCATGTTTAGCTATCTGCAAGGTGATATAAGGTGGCGATTGTTTTTTTGTAGATTTTTCAACACAATTTTTAATGGTATATGAGAAAAACAGCATGCAAATACTGAAAGACACATTCTGATGCCACTGGGATTTTGAAATTTTATTTATATTTTTAAGGAAATTGTGTATATTGGGATGAGAAAATTAGATGTTAACCTTCAGATGCTGAAAAACATGATTTTTTATATTCTGAATTTAGAAATGCAATCGGAAATTATTAAAGTTTTACATTCAGATAAATTTAACTTGGACAAGAACTTTATAAAATACATAAAGGTTTAAGGATCTTTAATTTAAATATGTGAATATATATTCTGTAATCATTAAATGACTTAAACCTTAATGGGCATAAATGATGTGAACCTATAGTTTATATTTTACACTCCTTAACTTATGTACAATACAAAATATTTACAGAAAGATATTATAAAAATTATACATTTAAATTAATTCTTGGGTATCTTTTTTTGAAACAACTTCCTTTTTTTTATTATTATACTTTAGGTTTTAGGGTACATGTGCACAATGTGCAGGTTTGTTACACATGTATCCATGTGCCATGTTATTTTGCTGCACCCATTAACTCGTCATTTAGCATCTTGTATCAAAAAAAAAAAAGAAATATTTCGATTCTGGAGGGCCTGAAGTTGCCTAGCATTTAGAGCATGTCAAATCGATCACTGTATAAGTGCTATTAATATGAAACTATTTATACAATCTGGATTATAAAGTAGCTAAATCTTCAGATGAAGATTCACAGCTGGTGGAACTGCTGCCACCCTTACGAATTATAGTTCTTGAATCCCACAGTCATTATTATAATTAAGTCCTAGTAATCAATGTTGACTGACTGTCTTAGCCCATACAGTAAGATACAATTTTATTAGACTATTGCAACCATCACTAAAATGTGAGAAAAAATTCAAAAAGTCCTAAGAGAAACTTTTCCGCTCTCCCTAATTATGTGTAATACTTCATAACATGTAATTCTTCCTATGATAACATGTCATTTTTGGGGGGGAATCCAGGGAAAACAATTCATTATAATGTTGGGAGGTCCTCTTTCATAAGGACAATGACTTTTAGTTATTTTGTGTGTTTGTATATAACCTTGTGACAATGCATTTTGAACATGTTTTGTTGAACAAGTGTTACGTAATGAAAGCAGTGTTTACTGTGCATCCAGACAGAAGATTAAATTTAGTTTCATTGAAAGCAAATAGGATGTCCACACAGCCAACCAAATCTTGTTCTTGTTCAGCCATGTTCTTCTGATCACGTTATTCTCCTGTCTTCATCGAGATGAGTCCTTCACACTTCTCACCTTGATACTGTCATTACTAAAGCCCCCCTCCTTCTCAGGTGACAACTTCAAGGAAGTCAGAAACAGTCCAGAAAACCTCCACTGGCTCCTACCAGCAAATCTATCGTCTACCTTGCATTGGTCCCCTATTGCTATTGTAACACATGCGTACAAATGGAATCGCTTAGAACAAAAAATGTCATGTTGCAGTGCTGGAGGTCCAAAGTCCAGAATCGGTCTCACTGGGCTAAGATCAAGATGTCAGCAGGGCTGCCTTCCCTTTGGAGGCTCCAGTGGAGTATCTGTTTTCTCTTTTTTCTATCTCCCAGAAGCTGCTGCTGCACTCCTAGGCTCACGGCCTCTTCCTCCATCTTCAAAGCCAGCAGCGTTGGGCTGAGTCTTTCTGACATGGCCTTGTCTGTGATTCTCTTTACTGATACCTTCTTCCACTTTTAATGTCCCTTGCAATCACGTTGGATGCAAGCAGACGGCCCACAATAATCTCCCTGACTTAAAATCAACTGATTAGAAACCTCGATTTCACCTACAATCCTAATTCCCCTTTGTCACGTGGGAATGTCATGTCATCCCAATCCGGATGTTCTCACCTTTGAGGGGAGGCGTTTTTCTGCCTGACAGTTACCCACATCTTGGTCCACAGAGGAAGCCTTCCTTCTCACCTGTGGCAATTCTGAATCGTATCTGTTGACTGGCACCCTACGGCCCAGTGGAAGTATTCATTTCTGACTTCCAAAGTCTATACAAACCAAGGTTGGAGAAGGCAAATCATTATCTCGCTAATAGTGTTCTTAATGTTCAACTCCTGCCAAAAGATATGAATTTGGAATTCTCAATTCTGAAATATTTTTAGGTTAGAGTCCTCTGAGACACATACCATACTTTTCCTGACTGACATGAGAGCAAGGGTGGGGCTTTTGAGTTGTCAAACTACTAATCTCCTAATCTGCTGTGAAACTAATGTATAAATTGATTAACTTTGCTGTTCATCAACCTGGAAAGCAATCTTGCATCCAGTCTAGCCAAAGTAGATAACATCTCTGAACTTTTTTTTAACACATCTAACTAAAAATTGGAATTATTATGCCAACATGGAAAACAAAATTTTAATTTAGACATAGGCCAATAGTATTAACTTCATCCAAAAATCACAATTGTTTGCCAGTAAAATGAATGATCACAGGATAGCAATTTTGAATGAACGTCTAAGGGCTCAAAACATTAATATTAAAGTCAAATCTTATATCTAAAATTTCAATACTTTTCAGTTATCAAAATGTACATTGCATTTAAACATTACCTTTAAAACCCAGAGAAGACATGGCATGTATTACTAAATCACTTGTAACTCTTTCATCGAGTTTACAAAATTCTTAGATTACCAGGAGAATAATACAATAACATGCAAAATCCAACAACAGCATTGCAAAGTCCCAGATCAAAACATGCAATGTCAACCTTGCACAATACAACTGTGAGTTTGCAGATAAGCATGCCAAGGTTTGTACAGCGGATATCTTATGAGAATGCTACATTATACAGATCCAATTAAAAAGGAGCACAATAGGACATTCATAAAATAACTTTACAAAGTTCATCTTCTTGGTCATTTACAAAGAAATTTAATTTATATTGCTTATAACGTTATTTTTCAAAGTTTTATTTAGATTCTAGGTATTGTGTCTATGTTTAATATTTGCAACCTCCATTAAGTTATAATTGTTTTATTTTGTTTTTACTTAACATTCACCAAAAAAGCAGACCTTGGTGTTTATAAATACTTAAAAACTTGATCATGAAACCCACTATCAAATGCTTGTTAATAAGAGACAATAGCAAGCTTTTAGATCCTGAGCTAAATAATTTATTTTTTAAAAGTGAAAAAGACTGTATACATCAATAAACTTAAATATTTTAATAATACCAGAACCAGTCAGAAAAACAAATTACTAAACTGAAATAGCACATGGTATTTGGATAATCTGATGAAAAAAAGTGTTTTGCTCTATGACATACTATATTCTTCAAGTTGTCTAAGCAATAAATGCTTAAAATCTTCCCCATAGCCTTCCTAGAAAGGTTATCCTACCCATTTAAATTCCCTAAAAGAATTGTAAATCTTCTTTTATATGGGTAACCTTGGGAAATGAGGTATGGGGAGATTAAGAAAAATACCCATATGCAGAGGCATATAGCCTGTGATTTGAATATTGTTAGAATAAATTGAGAAGATAGGTAATGCTGTGTGAGGTATGATTAGTGCATGCACTTCAGTATATAAACGTTTTAAAAGCAATGTATGAATTGAATTTAAAAGGGCATCTGGAGAAATCATCTACAGTAATAGAAAAAAAATCAAGGTACAAACTTGAGACACACAGAGTAAGAAAGTGAATCTTATGGGAAATTTAAGGGTAGGAAATGCTTTCTCAGACTTTCCATGGCCCAAGTTAATCGACAAAACTTTCTCTCAAGCAACCCCAGATGAGGAAAATGCTATGGTGTGCTTGCAGAAGAATTCCCCTGAAATTCTCACATTTGGGATTAATATACACTCATGGTTGAGATTGTGAGTTCTATGTTTGAATAATCATTCTATGCATTAGTAAATTGATAGTCAAATTATAAATTATGTTGTGTCTCAATTACTTTGGGAGTCTTGATCTCTTTATCTGTAAAATGAAAATAATAATTATTACCTTACAGTGTAGACTTATTACCTAAAGGAGCTCATGTAAGAAAATTCCTAGAGTTTTACCTGTGCAGAAGACTGTACCTCTTGTGAATTTAAGAATGACACATATAGCTCTCCCTTCTCCTTCCTTTCTCTGTTCTGGATAGGATCAGATGGAAATGTGTCAACATGGCATTTTCAGGTTCTGCCTTGTTCTTTATCTGTTATTATTTTACTCGGTTTATTCAGGGATTGCTGCTATATAAAATCTTTCACCACACTTGTACAGCTGGCATGTAGCAGCATGGAATAAGTGCTTTGTAAAACAAAACCCTGTTATCTATGGTTGCAAATGGCTCAGGAGGAAGAGTTTTCTGTCATTGGAAGAATTGAATAACAGGCTCATCAGAATACTCATCCCTACAAACATGTATGGGGCATACAATCTGTGTGAGGCCAAACTAGATACAGGAATGAGCCCCTGCCAGGTGTGGTGCCTCATGCCTGTAACTTCAGCACTTTTGGAGGCTGAGGCAGGACGATTGCTTGAGACCAGGAGCTTGAGACCAACCTGGGCAACACAGTGAGACCTTGTCTCTACAAAAAATACAAACATTAGTTGGGCATTGTGATGTACACATTTAGTCCCAGCTACTCTGGAGACTGAGGTGGGAGGATCACTTGAGCCCAGAAGTTCCTGGCTGCAGTGAGCTATGATTGTGCTGCTGCCCTCCAGTCTGGATGCTAGAGTGAGACTCTGTCTCTAAAAATAATAATAATAAATAAATAAGAAAAGAAATGAACTTTCTCCCTAATTGCCAGGTATTATTTGAGTCACAGGTTGAAGGTAGAGATAAAACACCTGTATGTTTTTTCTCTTTAATCAATTCCAGGATTCTATGTGGTAAAAAAAAAAAAAAATGCAATAATAAGTAAGGTTATATCGTAATTAACCCCACGAGGAACAGAAAGAGAATAGGAGGCATTAAAAAGGCAAGAAAGGATTTTCTGCCTTCACCTAGAATATAGAATGATAAAAAGAGTGATCCTTTCATGCTAGTAATCACAAAAAGGCAGCTATGCTGAGAAATATCATATTATGCCAAGCCCATGAGAGAGATGAAGAGAAAACTCCTGTGATACCAGACATGGATCTTGACCAATAAATGAAAATCTCTAAATAGGTTTATTAGCTTTCTTTGCTACATAACAAATGATCATAAATTCATTGGCTTAGCACAATACACAATTGTTATATCACAGTCTCTCTGGTATAGGAGTTTGGGCACAGTATAGCTGTGGCATCAGCAAAGCTGTAATTTAGGAGTTGGTCAGGGGTGCATGCTCCTCTGAATAATCGATTGGGGAAGGATCCATTTCCATAGCATATCTTTAACCACCTGGCAGGTTCTTCCTGCTGGCCGCACAAAGACCACAGCATTGCAGTAAAGAAAGCATTTAGTAGATACAAGCCCAGCCATACCACGAGGGAGATGGAGTTAGTACTCAAATCAATCCCATCCAAAGCTCGTAGGTTAGAGGATTTCAAAGACCATTTCGGGGAAGGAATGAGAGTGGCCAGGTAATGGGTGTTTGCTGCTGACTGGTTGGGCTGGAGATAAAATCAGAGGGGGTTGAAGCTGCTCTCTTGAGCTGAGTTGCTCCAGGGTGGGGCCACAGGAGTGGGGTGGGCAGGTTGAGGTGGAGCCATGGATGTCAGACATGCAGAAACCTGAAAAGTGATCCCATAAGACCAATCTACAATAGGGAAGTTGCATATTTTGTGACCAGTCTACACCTTAGCACCTCCTCCTGGCCTGATGAACTTTCATCAGCTTTACAAAGGCAGTTGAATTTTGGGGGAGGTCTATTATTATTTAAACTATAAACTAAATATTTCCCAAAGTTAGTTTAGCCTAAGCCCAAGAATGATTAAGGGAAATTCAAGATGAGAGGTGGGTTAAATCAGATCTCTTTCACTGCTATAATTTTCTCACTGATACAATTTTTGCAAAGGCAGTTTCATGCTCTCTGAGGTGGTTGGAAGAATGTGTTTTCTTGTAGCTCTAGAATTTGCAGAAGCTTCAAAGCAAGCAATGCAGAGGGCTGGAAGAGAGGGTAGAAAGAGAAAGAGAAGAGAGACTTGCAACCATCTTCTAACAAGACTAAGACTTTTAATAGCATAACATAATCAAGAGAATGGCATGCCCTTACATTTTCAATGTTCTGTTTGCTAGAAGCAAGTCCTTGGTCTTTCCCACAATCAAGATGGCAGAATAGGATAAATAATAAAGAATAGATAAAACAAAGAAAATAAAATGAGAATGGTGGTAAGTGTAATTCCAATCACATCAGTAAAATTTTAATAAATGTCAGTGATCTAATTATTCTAATTCAAAAGCAGAGCTTGTCAGATTGGATTAGCAAAAAACCTGGCATGCACTTTCCATGAGAAGTCTACGTTAAATATAAAGCCACATGATGATTAAAAGTTTTTTTTTAAGTGAAAATTTACACAATGTAAATGCCAAACAAATCTGGATAGTTATATAGACATCAGAAAATATAGAATTCACAGCAAGAATACCAGGGATAAGGAAGGATATTATATAATGATAAAAAGATCAATCCACACACAAAAATAGCAATCTTTAATTTTGTTGCTCTCAACTACTAAGCTTCAAATGCATAAAGTAAAATCTAACAGTTTGGAAAGAAGAAATAAGCAAATCTAAAATTGCAAGTGGAATTTTTAGTACTTCTCAGAAATAGAGAGAACAGACAAAATCTCAGTATTGGATTTAAACAACACTGTAAGTAAACATGAGATAATTAACATGTACAGACACACCATCTAACATGAGAATCCACATTGTTTTAGTGTACACATCAAATATTCACAAATATAACTGATATTCTTGGTGATAAAATGCATATCAACAGATTTAAACAAATTAGAATCATACATTCTCCTCAAAGCTGAGAGAAGAAAAAAACATACAAAGTATAATATGTTTTCTGATGGTATTTAATTAGTAATAAAATGAAACATTCGTCTGTAAAAACTCTAATTACTTAGAAATTAAGCAACACATTTAAAAATAACCCATGAATCAAAAGGAAGTCACAGCGAAAGCTAGAAGGTGTTTGGATCTGAATGAGAATAAAAATCAAACACATCTAAATATGAGAGATGCAGCTGAGTCAGTGCTAAGAGGGAAATGCAAAGCACTAAATGCTTATATTAAGAAACAGTAAAGATTATGAATGAATACTTTAAACTCCCATCAAATCAGGCATAAGGAAGGAAATAAGAAAAGTAGGGGCAGAAATCAATACAACTGAAAAAGGAAAAACAAAAGAGAAAAATAACTGGGAAGAAAAGCTGCTGGAATTAAAGAATAATTTATGTACTTCTAGTCAGACAGAGAAAGAGATATAGGGGAAGTATTGCATAAGGGAATATTATGATCCACATTATACCAATATATTGGATACATATTAAATGAAAGGAAAAAATTTTTTGAACTATCAAAACTCACTCAAGAAAAAAACATAATTGTAATAATTTAATATTTATTAGTTTACTGAATATTTATTAAAGAAATTGAATTTACAGGTAAATATTTTAATAAAGAAATCCCCAGGCCCAGTTTGCTTTACTAGTAGAGTCCTTTCAAATAATTAAGTACATAACTATCTAATGCACACATACTATGACAAAAAATAGAAGAGGAGAAAACACTCCTCAACTTATTCTAAGAAGTCTGATGCCATATAACAAAAGGAGCCAAAGACAATAAAAGAAATCTATACACTGATATCCCTCATAATGATAAACATAAAAATTTTAATGATGTATTAGTACCTATAAATCCACCTATCCATTGTGATTAAATGAAATTTATGCCAGGCATGAAAGGATGGTTCAATATTCAAAATAGCCAATGAATCGACTAAACAAACAAGAAAAATTAAAAACAAAAAAATTAATATCAGCAGAACATCAGAAAAGGCATTTAAGAAAATGGAAGGCTGGGCACGTTGGCTCATGCCTGTAATCCCAGCACTTTGGAAGGCTGAGGCGGGTGGATCACCTGAGGTCAGGAGTTTGAGACCAGACTGGCCAACATGGTGAAACCCCGTCTCTACTAAGAATATAAAACAATTAGCCAGGCATGGTTGTGGGCACCTGTAATCCCAGCTACTTGGGGGGCTGAGGCAGGAGAATCACTTTAACCAGAGAGGTGGAGCTTGCAGTAAGCCGAGAAAGTGCCATTGCACTCCAGCCTGGGCAACAAGAGTGAAACTCCGTCTCAAAAAAAAAAAGAAGGAAAGAAAAAAAAGAAAATCCAACATGCAATCCTGATAAAAACTCTTAGCAAACTAGGAATTCAAGAGAACTTTCTCAGTCTGAAGAAAAGGAATCTAAGAAAAATCAGCAGCCCTCCATATTAATATATTAATGGCAAATGATGGGATGTTTTCACCCTAATATTAGAAAACAAGGTAAGAAGGTCTGCTCTCACTACTCCTTGTCAAGGTTATATTGGAAATCCTAGCCAGTGCAGCTGAGCAATAAGAAGAAATAAAAGACACACAGATGAAAAAGGAAGAAAGAAATCTGCCTTACTTGGCAGATGATGTTATTGACTATATAGATAATCCTAAGTGTGATGGTTAATATTGAGTGTCCACTTGATTAGATTGAAGGATGCAAAATATTGTTCCTGGGTGTGTCTGTGAGGGTATTGCCAAAGGAGATTAACATTTGAGTCAGTGGACTGGGAGAGGCAGACCCATCCTCAATCTGGGTGGGCACCATCTAATCAGCTGCCAGCGCAGCTAGGATAAAAGCAGGCACAGGAATGTAGAAGGACTAAACTGGCTAAGTCTTCTGGCCTCCATCTTTCTCCCAAGCGGGATGCTTCCTGCTGTCTAAGATCAGACTCTAGGTTCTTCAGCTTGGACCTACACCAATGTTTCACCAGGGTTTCTAGGGCCTTCAGCAACAGACTGAAGGCTGAACTTCTGTCTTCCCTACTTTTGAGATTTTGGGACTCAGACTGGCTTCGTTGCTCCTCAGCTTGCAGACGGCCTATTGTGAGACTTCATCTTGTGATCATGTGAGTCAATACTCCTTAATAAATTCCCTTTCATATATCCTTCTATCCTATTAGTCCTGTCCCTCTAGAGAACCTGACTAATACATCAAGTAAATAGGATACAAACTCTATATAGAAAGTACAATTGCATTTAAGTATACTTACAATAAATGATTGGGAACTGAAATATAAAGTAAAACACTATGTGCAATGGCACAAAAATGTGAAATATGAAGACATAAAGCTAACAAAATATGCACAGAATTTGTATGCTGGAATAAAATATTTAATGAGAGAAATCGGAGAAGAAGATCGGTTCAAAGTTGGTCCTTCTGAGATTGATCTCTGAGTTTAACATTATTCCCCAAAAAATCACAGCAAGGATTTTAGAAAACTTGACAGATACTCCTAAAATGTGAAACCTGCTAACCCAGAGTAATCAAAACAAGTTGGAAAAATAGAAACAAGAAAGGTGGAAAGTCATTTTCCCTGATTATATGTCTTACTACAGTATTCAAGACAGCTCATTACTGACAGAAGAATAGACCCATCAGTTTTGGACCAGAATTAAGCAGGCAGAAATGATCTACATATATAAATTAATATTGGATACAAATATCAAAGCCATTTAGTAGAGATGATACTCTCTTTACTTTACTTTCAGTAAAGGCTACTGGAATAATTGCACATCTATATGCAAAACAAATGAAACAAAATCTGAACAAATTTCTGTACCATATGAAAAATGAAAAATTAACCTGATATGTGTCATAGATCAAAATGGAAACCCTAAAATAAAACTTTTGGAAGAAAATGTAGGAGAATATTTTTATGAATTGTGTGAAGATATCTTTGGGTCATCAAAGATAAAATTAATTAATTAAAATTTATCAAAATGAAAAACTTATTTTCAAAGGACATTTTAAAGAAAAGTCAGGCCACTGAATGAGAGAAATTGTTAGCAAAACTTGCAGCTTTTGTAACTTCTGTATAGGAGAAAGGATTCCTATACAGAATATGTAAAGAAATTTTACAATGCCAAAATAAGAACACATACAAATACAAAAATGGTTTCATGGGCCAGGCCCAGGGCCCTGCTGCTCTGTGCAGCCTTGGGACATGACACTCTGCATCCCAGCTGCTCTAGCTCCAGCCATGGTTAGAAGGGGCCAAGTTATAGCTTGCGCCATGACTTCTGAGGGAGCAAGTCTTAAGCCTTGGTGACTTCCACGTGGTGTTGGGCCTGTGGGTGCACAGAAGTCAAGAATGGAGGTTTGGGATCCTCTGCCTAGATTCAGGAGGATGTGTGGAAATGGCTTGATGTCCACCCAGAAGTTTGCTGCAGGGGTGGGGTTCTCATGGAGAATCTCTGCTAGGGCCCTGTGAAAGGGAAATGTGGGATTGGAGCCCCCACACAGAGTCCCCACTGGAGCACTGCCTAGTGGAGCTGTGAGAAGAGGGCCACCATATTCCAGACCCCGGAAAGGTAGATCCACCAACAGCTTGCACCATGCACCTGGAAAGCCACAGGCACACAATGCCAGCCTGAGAAAGCAGGCGTAGGGCCTGTACCCTGCAAAGCCATGGGGGTGAAGCTTCCCAAGGCCATGGGAGCCCACCTCTTGTAATCAGCATGTCCTGGATGTGAGACATGAAGTCAAAGGAGATTTTGGAGCTTAAAGATTTACTGACTGCCTGGCTGGGTTTTGGACTGGCATGGAGCCTATGGCCCCTTTGTTTTGGCCAATTTCTCCTATTTGGAATGGGAACATTTACCTATTTCTGTAGCTTCATTGTATCTAGAAAGAAAATAACTTGCTTTTCATTTTACAGGCTCACAGGCAGAAAGGACTTGCTTTATCTCAGATGAGACTTTGGACTTGGACTTTTGAGTTAATGCTGGAATGAGTTAAGAGTTTGGAGGATTGTTGGGAAGGCATGATTGGTTTTGAAATGTGAGAAGGACATGAGATTTAGGAGGGGCTGGGGCAGAACCATATGGTCTGGCTGTGTCCCCACCCAAATCTCATCTCAAGTTGTAATCTCCAGGTGTTGAGAGGCCTGGTGGGAGGTGATTGGATCATGGGAGCAGTTTCCCTCATGCTTTTCTCATTATAGTGAGTGAGTCCTCATGAGATCTGGTTGTTTGATAAGTTTCTGGCACTTCTCCCTTCTCTCTCTCTCTCTCCTGCCACCTTGGGAAAAAGACACTTGTTTCCAGTTTGCCTTCCACCATAATTGAAGGTTTCCTGAGGCCTCCCCAGCCATGTGGAACTGTGAATCAATTAAACCTCTTTTGTTTATAAATTACCCAGTCTCAGGTAGTACCTATAGCAATGTGAAAATGGAATAATACACACACACACACACACACACACACACAAACATACATACATGTAACAACTTCATTTGATTGTCAAACAGGTCTGAGAGGTAGGTATGATATATTATTTTACTGTTGAGATAACTGAAATCTAAAGAAAGGAATATGTTTTTGTTAGTTTTTTAATTGACAAATGAAAATTGCATATATTTATGGTGTACAGATGTTTTTAAATATGTATACATTGTGGAATGTCTAAATTGAGATACTTAACATATGCCTACATCACATGCTTATCGTTTTGTCTGTGGGTGTGTGGTGAGAACACTTGAAATCTACTCTCTCAGCAATTTTCAAGTATACACTACATTGTTATTAACTATAGTTACCAGGTTGTACAATAGATCACTTACATTTAGGGAAGAATTTGTTTTAACTCAGGTTGGACAATAAGTTCAAGGTATAATTCAACTCTAGGTATTAGTCTGTTCTCACACTGCTAATAAATACATATATTTAATAATAATTAATATAACCATTAATCATCATTAATAATTATTATAACCATTAATCATCGTTAATAATTATTATAATCATTAATTATCGTTATAAATATTACAATTATTAATTATCATTATAAATATTACAATTATTAATTATCGTTAATAATTATTATAATTATTAATTATGGTTAATAATTATTATAATTATTAATTATGGTTAATAATTATTATAATTATTAATTATGGTTAATAATTATTATAATTATTAATTATCGTTAATAATTATTATAATTATTAATTATTATAATTATTAATTATCATTAACTATATCATATTAATATATTATATTAGATTATTAATAATTATATTATTTACTATTAATAATTATATTATTATATTTTATTATTATTAATTATATTAATTTAATAGTGGACAATAATTTAATAGTGGACAAAAACAGAGAGAAAAAAAAAAGACAAAGTAAGGTATCCAGATGCTAGCTGGCCAAGAGTTTATCTGTGTGTCCTGAATGAGTTACTTAGCTTTGCTTTAGCTTGGCTGTTCTGGGAAATAAGAAGTGAAATTGACTAGAAGTGCTTTCTTGAGGACTGAATTGGGAGAGGTCTTTGAAAGCACCTGGCCCATAATGGCATTTTGAACAATTTTCTTATTTTCCTTCCAGGTGGCACTGAAAATACTGGGTATTGTGGGGAAGAGGGTTTTATGGACACATTCCATTTAGAAAATCTTCATTTTACTTCTGTATTTTAACCTTTCGCCTACTCCTGTTTCTTTCTTGTTCTCACTTTCCTCTTTCATACAGGCTGTTACTTCTTGGTCAACATCTACAGATCTTATCCTTTGCACTGTTTGTGGGGCTTAGCCTTTAGGGTGTCATTGACCGGCCTCTGGAAAAACCACAAATGCTAATTAAATTTCTTGTGGTAATTTCATGTATCTTGCATAGCTTTTATTCTACCTAAACTAATTTGCAATAATTTGTTCTTATCAACATCCCTGTTAATATTTCTAGGTGTCTACTGTGTAATGAGCAAAGCCTGCTTCAGGGTCAAAAAAAAAAAAAAAACAACTAAGTAAAGAAAGTATCATACGAAACTTTCCTATGTGCAGAAGTTTCGATTGCTGCAAAATGTGTGGGATATTATGCCTCAGTGTTGTTAGAAAATATGTTTATTTAATAAGTGTAAGTTGGGTTATGCTTTAGGAGACTTTCATGATGGAGACCAAGTTTAATTCTTAGAGGGCTTGCTTTAAGAGTTAAACTAGGTCTCCATCATCTTTTATAAGTCGCCTAAAGTAGATTGTTTAGGAATTGGGGCTTAAAATTGTTCTTTGATTATTTCACCTAAGCAGAGTTCTTCATACAAAATATCCCATTATTTTACAATTAATGCATGTGAAAGCTTGTCAATTTATGAACACCCAAGTCAACACATTATTATATAGAAATAAACCATAATCTCCATGGCTATCAGTGCTATGAAACGTGCACAGGAGTGCCCTATGTTCAGAGAAATGGAAGAGGTTAAGGAATTTTCTGTTTGAAGGTCAAAACATGTTAACATACAGACAGCCAAAATTTCTCCCTCCATTTTAATGTGTGTGTGGACGTGCACACATCTGTGGCATTCTTTAAAGCTGAAGGGGTTATTTTGATTGTGTAGGGTGTTCTATTTGTTAGGGAGAGTACTAGGCTATGGGTATTAAAGACAGGGCTTAGATGTCTGTCCCCTTCGTAGTCTGTTTTCTACACATCCCTGGTCCACATATTAAAACGTATGAGATATGAAGGATTACCAGCAGAGAATATCCAATCTGCCCTGAAAGCAGCCAATTAGCAACTCCCAGTCTGTGTTAGTTGCTGCCACAGTCCTCCTTCGTTTCAATCAACACCTTAGGAAAGCAATCAAAGACCTACTGGGAAGGAAGGGCCGTGCTTTTATTCACAGCCAACGTTTACTGACAAGATGCGACCTTTAACCGTTTGATACTCTTGACGAGGCTGCACGGTGCTCATTCCTGGAGAATTCCCCCCAAAACTGGAGAGCTTGCCACAGGGAGAAAAGTTAAGGTGGGGGCGGGGGGGGAATAGCTTTGGGAGAACTGTCCAAGGTGCTACCTAGTAGCCTGTAGCCCTTGACTATGAATTGTCCAGGTCTTTGGTGTTTTTTGAACAAATAATTGAATAAAACGTACAAACAAAAGCAGCAGAGGAATGAAACGCAGAAATGAACCCATGAAAGTAGGAATTTATTAAGTGAGAAAGTATTCTGCAGGTTGGGAGTGGGGCTGAGTACATGGCTCAGGGACCCAGTTACAAAGTTTTCTGGGCTTTAAGAACCCCGTTTGAGGTTCTTATCAACTATCTCTTATCTGGATGAAAAATGTGGTCTGCGGTTAATTAAAGGCTGAGGAGAACTGGTGCCATATGCAGTTAAAAAGATGGTCCCTGTTTGGTCCATGGCCAATCCAGGGCACGCTCCCTTTCCATCTGAGACATGGTAGAAGGGGGAAGGTTGCAATGAGAGTACCCTTTGATCCTTCGTTACTTGGTCTGGGGAGATGGGGTTTTTCCCTTTTGGTTTAGCTTTAGGAAGTCTGTGTTAATTGGCCATAGGTTCCCTGTCCCCAGACCCAGGAGTTTTCCTCTTGATTCAGTTTTGGGGAATTAGTGTGAACTGGCCTTAGATTTCCTGTCTCCAGACCTTGGTGTTTTTTCTTTTAGGAAGTTGGTATAAATTGACCTCAGATTCCCTGTCCTCAGACCGTGGTGATTTTCCTTGAGTCAGTACAAATTGGCCTTAAGTTTCCTGCCACCAGGCCGTATTTTCCTGTCTCAGAGGCAGTGTGGCTATTGCAACATAAGGTCTCAGTCATTTGCTTTCCTCATAAATGGTTTAAGACCCTGTGTGAAAAAGCATCTTTAATACAGAGAGAATGAAATAGAGCAATGAGTGTTTGCATGGCTTATTTAGGAAGATTTTTTTCTTTGAATATTAGTTTCTTTCAGACATCATTATTAACACCCTATACATTTGGGCACTTCATGCAATGATACTCATCAGAAATGTTTGTATTCATTCCCACCGCCATCATCATCAACAGCACCATTTTATTTTACCATCATTTTCATCATTCATGCAGGAAGATCAGCATAGCTTAGTGTTTAAGAGTGTGGGCATTGAAGATAACTCATTATTTACATTATTTCATGACTCGATAATGACAACGTGAAGTATTATGTACAATGCATATAGGAAATAGGAATGTCATTTCAAATCGGTCTGATCTAATCAGGGAACGTTGAGAGAGACTTCCCTGACAAAATGACACTAGAGCAGATATCTAAATTGCATGGCTAGGGATGCATAAGACTAAGAGGGGCAGAGAGGAAGCAATTGTTATGGGTGCGATCAACCTTGGGCACATGTCATCAGGACTTCCTGAGGCTGTGTCATGGGTGCGTGTCCTCAACCTTGGCAACATAAACTTTCTAAATTAACTGAGATCTGTCTCAGATTTTGGGGGTTCACAGCCATTAGCTCAGGCCATGACTTTGCAGATTCAGCTTAAGGAGATCAATTCTAAGCTCAGAAAGCTTGTGCATATAGGGGAGAGAGGTCGCCTCCAGGGGTCTGCAGTTCTCTTCATTCAGGCAGCTCTGGGGAAAGGCGGAGGGCACACTTGATGCAAGTAATGTATGCTAATTCTGAATTTTCAACAAGTTTTATGCATGATTTTATGTACACACCAAATCTAGGCATTACAAAATTGGGCACATACCTATTTGGACATGTAAGTATAAAAATATTATATATCATGATTTAATATATGCGTATATGCATATTATACATAACACATAAACGAATATATGTGAATATGTATATTTTATGCAAATAGTATCATGCCAAATGCAAATTACATATCTTTTTGTTTTCTACTTAATAGCACACATTCTAGAGCCTCCCATATTGCTACATACAAAACTGCCTCACTTTTTCTTGGATAATACCAAAATTTAGTTAAGCCACCTTGCATTAATTGACATTTAGGGTATTGCCAGTTTTATGCCATTACAAATAATGTTGCAATAAATTAATACTAATAGTTCATTTCACACATGATCTAGTAAAACAGGATGGATTCCTAGACATTGAAATTCCTGAATCAAAGGTAATAGATATTTCTAATTTAGAGAGGTATTATCAATTGTTCTTTTTAAAGATGGGCTGTCTCTGCTCTCATTATCAATATGTGGACAGCCTACTTCCAAATGAATTGATATTCCTAATGTAATTCCAGTCTTAATGAACATGTTGAGGTTAACCTCATTTAAACATATTCTCATCAAAGTAATATCGAAATAGGTCAGGTGTGGTGGCTCATGCCTATAAATACAGAATTTTGAGAGGCTGAGGTGGGAAGATCACTTGAGACCAGGAGTTCCAGACAAGCCTGGGCAAGATGGTGAGACCCCATAACTTTTCTTTAAAATAAAGTTAAAAACTAGCCAGCATGGTGGCACACACCTGTAGTCTCATCTACTTGGGAGGCTGAGGTGGGAGGATCCCTTGAGCCTAGGAGTTTGAGGCTGCAGTGAGCTGTCATTGTGCCACTGTACTCCAGCCTAGGTGACACAGTGAGACTCTGTCTCAAAAAAAAAAATAATATGGAAAGTCGTACCCTTTTAAATATAAAATATATATATGGTTATATATATATGTATGGTTTTATATATATATATATATATATATATATATATATATATATATATGTGTATGATATGGTTAAGCTTTGTGTCACCACCCACATCTCATCTTGAATTATAATCCCCATAATCCCCATGTCAAGGGAGACAGCAGGTGTATCATGGGGGCGGTTTCCACACGCTGTTCTTGTGATAGTGAGTGAGTTCTCACAAGATCTGATGATCTTAGAAGGTGCTCTTCCTCCTTTGCTTGGCATTCTCCTTCTTGCCACCTTGCAAAGAAGGTGCTTTGCTTCCCTTTGTCTTCCACCGTGAGTGTAAGTTTCCCGAGGCCTCCCCTGCCATGCTGAACTGTGAGTCAATTAAATGTCTTTCCTTCATAAATTACCCAGTCTTGGGCAGTTCTCTACAGCAGATGAAAATGGGCTAATATTATATCTATATCTAGATATAAAATATTAAATATGTATTATTATATATATAAAAGTACAATGAAATCATGAAAGTCACTTTAAACTTTCTACCATTTCCACTGCCCTACTTTATGTACTATTTTGGTATCTTTTGTTTGTTCACTGGACACTGTAATTTACATAGATTTCTTGTTAAGTGATGTGAATATACATCACTTCCTTACACACTTTGGAAAATTCCATGACATAGTTGTGCTGTAAGCGGTTTAACAATTTTCCCAGTGATGGGCTCTTAACTTGCTTACAGTGTTTCCTTTAACTGATGATAAAAATAAAAATCTGTATACAATTGCAGTAAGAGCTATTGCAAAAAAATCTGTGTACATATCCTTTAGTCTAGCACTGCCATTAGAAATGTGAGCCACATATGTAACCTGAAATTTTCAAGTAGTAACATTAAAACAATAAAAAACAATGGGAGAAATTAATTTTTAAAATATATTTTATGGAACTCAATGTATACAAAATATTACTAGGTCAATATGTAATCAGCATAAAACATCATTAATGAACTAGTTTGTATTCTTTCTTTCTTACTAGAGTTTTGAAATTTGGTGTGTATTTTGACCTTAGAGCCCATATCTGTTTGAAGCTGGTATATTTCAATGGCACATGGCTACATGCAGAACTTAGTGCAATTATATACAGATTTTCATTTAAAGATAACCTACTTTCATCTCATTGCATGGTGACCCTCTGTACAACAGCCTGTGTGCATTTATTCTACACACATACTATATTCATGCTTTGCAATATGGAAGTACCCCTATTCCAGAGGATAAATACTGAAAAATGGAAATCCTTTACCATACAGCATTTGCACTTTTAACACTGACCTAATCCAGGGACCGCTAAGTCCAGATGTATGTTAAGCCTTCTCTAAACTCGGTGTTCCCAGTATTCCCTGTTAATAAGAACATTTTATGAACCTATGGTAGGATGTTTTCAAGCCATAACCTTGGGCAAAGAATAGTGCTGAACATGATCCAAAAATATCCCCAGATGTAGCCACACTGAACCAATGCCCCGCTTCATCTGAGACATGGGCTTCTTGTGATGGCTGAAGGCTGCAACAGCTGTTGCATTTACTGTTAATTTAGACATTATGAAATTGGCCATTAAGATGTTATTAAAAATTTACTAAGGGAAAGCAGCCAGTGGTCACATATTCAGAGAAATCCTAAATCCCTGCTACTCACCTATTGCCAAACTCTCCTTAAGTCTCTGATGACCTTCAGTAGTTTGTAATTAATATTAGATAAGGCTTTTGGGTCACAGACATCCCATCTCATTTTAATCCATGAAGGAGAAACCACTGCAGGATACTCCCTTATGGGCAGATACTAAAAGTTACTTTATTTCACCTGAATAGAAAAACTGCAATTAAGCCCTTGGCCTTCAAGTGAGCAGAACTAATTAATTAGCTTGAAAGGGCATCTGTAACATCTGAGGAACCTTATAAACGTCTCACCTTATTTGACATCTGCAAAGAGTGACATGCTTTAACTAAAGCAGTATCTTAAGGATGATAGTAAACTTAACCCATTTTTGAGCCAAGCTTTTCCTAGCAGTAGACATGACATAACTGGAGAATAGACTCTCCATACAGAAGTTACATTTCTCAAATGTGATGCTTAAGGCATGAGAGAAAAGCATCTGTGATATAATTTGTTTGAGTCAGTGTCAATGCACTGAAAAAACAATGTACAGTTACAAACATAGTCCGCTTTATGAAACATCTCTCTGTCTACCAGCAGGAAATGTTTTTTTGGTTTATTTTAATTTTCCAAAGAGTATTCATGTGATTACAGGCAGTGCAGAACAGAAAATGTTATATAAAGGTTTATAAGTTGTGGATATTAGTCAACAGTTCTTGGTAATAAAGATTGGTGCTTGGTGGCCTTGAGAATATGGTTAATTCCAGGGGGAGGTGAATATCTGTGTTGTGTTAGTTTAAAGAGCAAGACAAGTGAAGGAACACCATACAGGTTGGGGGGACAGTATGGGATTTATCTGGGACAAAGAATTTCCTCAGCTGGGTTGTGACATACAAAAGGCAAAACCTGAAGGACACCTAAATTATTTTTTTAGTAAGAAAAAGGAATTTCTTATAAAATAGGTAGAAATGTATTCGGAATGTGAAAATAATACTGTTCCATCAGCAAAAGAATGGCCTCCCAAGGACAAAGAGATAAATGTCAAACAATTTTTGAAAATATATTTAGCAAAAGAAATGAAAAATTATAAGGGCATACACTTCAAGCATCATACAAGTAAGACACATGTGCACATAACCAGTGTTAACAAACTTAGTGGCTTTTACAAAAGAAGTAATGAGAATAAGACAATATGCTTTTACTCTTTTTCATAGATGCCTCTAGCATATTTCTATGATTAAAAACCGTAATTGAAAGATGGATTGCTACAGCTATTTTAATCAAAAATGTAAAGCCCCATCTCAACTCAGTTAAATAAACCTTGAGTAACTGAAGAAACAACATATGCATAGAATTCATTCACTGGTTGTGTCTATGCCAAATGACTAATTAATTCAGATTTAATCAATGACAGATTTGTCATCATTGAAACAGGAGTTGGGTTGATGTTCATACACTTCTTTAAACAACTTGCTTGAAAAAGTAATAACATATTTCTGAGTACTTAAACCATCTTAGAATAGTAGAAACTAAAAAAGAAATCTCAACTAAGTCTCAAGTGCTAGTATGTTAATATTAAATCATATCTTTTACTTCCATAAACAGATTCTCCTAAGTGAACCTACAAGGAAATCCTTTAATGGCCTACACATAGTTACTCTCTGCTCTTGGAAATAACTTGATAACAAGGAAAAATTTTATAATTCATGTATCCTATTAATTCATAATGCCCTCTTTCAAATTGCCCAGATAACTTATATCTCACTATGTTAAAACTCAATATTAACGTGTCTTAAAGTTATATTTGCCTTTTCTTTTGAGATGTTGTGGTAAGGATCAAAACAATGTCCAAGATTCATTCATTCATTCTCTCTCTCTCTCTCTCTCCTCTCTCTCTCGCTCTCCTTTACACCTTTAGATTACAGGCTGGTATTTTTAATTACCAATATGAGTGTGAATGATGTGTTTTAAGTAATTTGTCTCGCAGGCTCTAGAAAACATGGATTATTTAAAAGAAACCATGGCCCCACTTTTGCATTTCCAGAGTTACACCATTTTCTCCTTTGCAGCGACTGTGTATTAAATGTTTCCAGCGGATTGCTGTCAGCTTGTGTTCTGTGATAAATCGTGCCTGTGTTTCTATCTGTAGGTGTTAACCGATGGGGCAGAAATAACACAATCGCAGCAAGGTCTGTGTCCTACACACTGGGAAGTGACAATGGGAAGGCAGATTGTTTTCTACAGAAAAGGCATCGTCTTACTACCCATAATTTTTCTCAATACTTGGGTCTAAATTCACAGTAGTAACAGTATGTAACTAGAGTGCCACCAGAAAGCATATGAATCCACTCGAAATCACAGCAATTTTTACACTGTGTATAGCAATGAAGGTACTAATGACTTTTGTCCTCTGTTCTCAGTGTGGAAAAATGCATTACACTACACGCTTTGAGTCTTCAAATGTGTACTCAAATAAAACCAGATGAGCACGTATCAATTAATCAACAGCAAATATACATTTCAGATCATGTACATATAAGCTTGGCACTCAGGAGATAGCTAATGTTAATTGACATCTTACTTGTAACCAACTGTCTAGTCAGAGTGTGACATGCATTGATTCATTCAATACTCGCGCTATTCTGTAATAAGATATTGTTATGGACTTCATGTTTTTCCCCCACCAATTCATATATCGAAGTCCTTACCCACAAGGTGATGGTATTATGAGGTGGGGTTTTGGGTAGGTGATTAGGTCATCAGGGTGAAGCCTCCATGAATGACTGCCCTCGCCCCTTCCACCATGTGAGGACACAGCGAGAAGGCGCCATCTAGGAGCCAGGAAATGGGTCCTCAACAGACACTGAATCTGCCACACTTTGATTTTGGACTTCGAGCCTCCAGAACTGTGAGCAATAAATGTCTATTGTATATAAGTCGCCCTGTAAATGGTATTTTTGTTACAGCAGCCAGAAGTAAGACAGATATTATCCCCATTTTTTTTTTAGATCAGGAAATCTGTTGACTTTTTTAGATCAACAGTCAAGCAGGTGGGTGACCAGCTCTCCTAAGTGACATATCCCAGATCATCTCACCTTGACTCCTCTGGGTTTCCTCACTGCAGCACATTTCCAAAAAGCAACATAAAATGAAAACAAGAGCATGATGCTAAGTGGGAAAAAAATAACAAACTTCTCAGAAGATTATATATGCTTCCGTTTGCATAACATTTTTATTTTATTTGGCAAATAATAATTATACATATTCATGGGTCACAGTCATATTCTGATATACAGTGATCAGATCAGAGTAATTAGCATATGCATTGTCTCAAACATTTATTTATTTTTTTTGTTAGGAACATTTAATATCCTCCTTTCAGCTATATGAAACTATATAACACATTATTGTTAACTATAGTCACCTTCCAGGGCTATAGAACACTAGATCTTATTCCTCCTATATAGTTGTAATTTTGTGTCCTTTAACAAATATCTCCTTCCCCCCTTTCCCACTTCCCTTCCCAGCCTCCGGTATCTTCTGTTTACTTTTTACTTCCATGAGATGGGCTATTTTTTAGCATCCACATTTGAATGAGAACATGCAGTGTTGGGCTTTCTGTTCCTGTCTTATTTCACTTAGCATAATGTCCTCCAGTTCCATCTGTGCTGCCGTGAATGACAGGAAAAGATTATAGACAGAACTGGCTAGTGGTTGCCAGGCATGAAGGACAGAGTGTGGGGACTGCTGAGATTACAATAATCCCCTTAGAGGGAGGTGTTTGTGGCCATGGAGTAGTTCTATATATTGGTGGTGGTAGAGATTACATAAATATATGCATGTGATAAAACTCTCTCTCTCTCTCTCTCTCTCTCTCTCTCTCACACACACACACACACACACAAACACAGACACACGTGCATATAAATTCTAAATAAAGTCTCCATATTGTATCAATGCCAATTTTCTAGTTGAGTTATTGTACTATGGTTACGCAGGATGCTACCATTGGGGGCAATGGAACAAAGAATACCTACAACTTCACTGAACTTTTATCTTTTTTTTTGTTTTTGCAACTTCCTGTGAATCCATAACTGCTTCAAAATAAAAAGTTTCCAAAAGTCTATGAGGGTTGCCTAATATCAACCCTCTTAAGTCCATGATGGTCTTTTACCCAGGATGGCAAAAAAAACAGGGCATGTGGAAATTACCCTTATAATTCATATTTGAAAGAAACTGTTTATTTTACTATCCTAGGTAAATAAGTTAGTCTTAAAAATTAAAAATAGAGGCCGGGCGTGGTGGCTCACGCTTGTAATCCCAGCACTTTGGGAGGCCGAGGCGGGCGGATCACAAGGTCAGGAGATTGAGACCACGGTGAAACCCCGTCTCTACTAAAAATACAAAAAAAAAAATTAGCCGGGCGTGGTGGCGGGCGCCTGTAGTCCCAGCTACTTGGAGAGGCTGAGGCAGGAGAATGGCGGGAACCCGGGAGGCGGAGCTTGCAGTGAGCCGAGATTGCGCCACTGCACTCCAGCCTGGGTGACAGAGCGAGACTCCGTCTCAAAAAAAAAAAAAAAAAAAAAAAAAATTTAAAATAGAAGCCGGGCGTGGTGGCTTATGCCTGTAATCCCAGCACTTTGGGAGGCTGAAGTGGGCGGATTACCTGAGGTCAAGAGTTCAAGACCAGCCTGGCCAACATGGGGAAACCCCATCTCCAATAAAAATACAAAAATTAGCTGGGTGTGGTGGCAGGCGACTGTAATCCCAGCTACTCGGCAGGTTGAGGCAGGAGAATTGCTTGAACCTGGGAGGCAGAGGTTGCAGTGAGCTGAGATCGCACCACTGCACTCCAGCCTGGGTAACAGAGCAAGACTCGATCTGAGAAAAAAAAAAAAAAAGAAAGAAATTAAAAATGGAGACAAAAATCCTCCACTCCTAAGCTCACAGTCAGGATGAGAAGGCAAAACATAAAGATATTTTCATTTATTATTAATACTTATGGAAAATACACATTTTCTGCTATAAGTTAAATTTACCTTTAAATAATTCCAAAAAATAGTAATAGCATTATTGTATTTTAAGTGTATTAAGTGCTATAACAAACTTAGCCACAAACTTAGTCGCTTAAAGCAAGACAAATTTATTATCTCATACTCTAAGACCAGAGGCTAAAATAGATCCACAGGGCTCTGTATATTCTAGAAGATTTAAGGGATGATCAGTTTTCTTGCCTTTTTCATTCTCTAGAGAATCCAACCTCTCTCTCTGACCTTTGTGTCAATCCTAAAAACCCCGCTCTCTGACTATGACCCTCCTGCCTTCAGCTTAGAAGGACTTATGATGATATTGGATCCACTCAGAAAGCCTAGTGTACTTTCTCCATCTCAAGATCTTTAAGTAAATCACATCTGCAAAGTTCCTTTTGTATGTAAGGTGCCAGACTCACAGATTCTAAATCTTAGGTTTTGGTCATATTTGAGAGCCATTACTCGGCCTACCAGAGTAAAGTCAGATAAAGTAGCATGAAGAAATGAGCTTCATGTTAGCCTTCTTTTTTTTTTTCTTTTTTTAAGACAGGGTCTTGTTCTGTCATCCATGCCAGAGTGCAGCAGTGTGATCGTAACTCACTGCAGCCCTAACTCCTGGGCTCAAGCAATCCTCCTGCCTCAGCCTCCCTAGTAGCTGAGACCACAGGTGTGTGCCACCAAGCCTGGCTAATTTTTTATCTTTTTTTGGAGATGAGGTCTCACTATGTTGCCCAGGTTGGTGTCTGGCAACATGGCTGCCCCCACATATCCCCACGTGTGTAGAACATCATGGTGCCCTGCATTTGCATATTAAAAGGCTAGGCCGGGGAGGCCAGCTTTTTCACAGGCTATGTGAATGACATGCCTGGTCAAACCAATTCCCTAAGCCCTATGCAAATCAGATACCGCCTCCTCCAGCCTCCTTATAAAACTGGCTGGTAACCATGGCACTTGGGGTCTCCTCTTTCGGCTTTGGAGACCCCCTCCCTCTGTCTCTGTACCGGGGAGCCTCTTCCTTCTGCTTTCTCTTTTCTTTCTTGCCTACTAAACTCTCCGCTCCTTAAAACCACTCCACGTGTGTCTATGTCGTTTTATCTAATTCAACATGAGACAAGAACCTGGTGTCCCACTAGTCATCGGAGCCATATTACTTCTGGATATAATAGCAATAGGCGCAGCTTTAACTTTTTTCCTTGTTTTGTTGCTTTCAAAATATTTTCACTTGCATCTTTCAATTTTGATACAAGTTAATTTTTGTAGAATTGTATTGTTGATTCTCATGGATAGGTGAAGAAATTCAGTATCAGGAATTTTAAGTCCTTGAGCAAATAAGTCCTGCTATCACCAGTATCACCTTCATACAGGTTGTGGAAAAGCTAAAATCTTTGCACAGTTACCCTGAAATTTGAAAGCAGGAACTCGAACAGGTATTTGTACGTCCAAGTTCATAGTGGCACTATTCCCAATAGCCAAAAGGTAGAAGTAACTCAAGTGCCCATCAAAGGGAGGAATGGATAAACATAATGTGGCATATATGAACAACAGAATATTCAACCTTAAAAAAGGGAATTCTGACACAGGCTACAACATGGATGAACCTGGAGGACATTATGCTAAGTGAAACAAGCCAGATACAAAAGGACAGCTATTGTGTGATTCCACTTACAGGAGGTACCTGGAACAGTCAAATTCATAGGATGGTTGCCAGGGGAAAGGGGAAGGCGGAGGAAGAATGGGGAATTCATATTTAAAGAATGCAGAATTTGGCGGGGCGCGGTGGCTCACGCTTGTAATCCCAGCACTTTGGGAGGCCGAGGCGGGCGGATCACGAGGTCAGGAGATCGAGACCACGGTGAAACCCCGTCTCTACTAAAAATACAAAAAATTAGCCGGGCGTGGTGGCAGGCGCCTGTAGTCCCAGCTACTCGGAGAGGCTGAGGCAGGAGAATGGCGTGAACCCGGGAGGCGGAGCTTGCAGTGAGCCGAGATTGCGCCACTGCACTCCAGCCTGGGCGACAGAGCAAGACTCTGTCTCAAAAAAAAAAAAAAAAAAAAAATGCAGAATTTAAGTTTGGGATGAAGACAAAGTTCTGTGGGTGAGTGGTGGTGGATGGATATCAATGTGAATGTTCTTAATGCCTCTGAACTGTACACTGGTGGTTAAAATAGTAAAATGTATTAGTCAGGGTTATCTAGAGGGACAGAACTAACAGGATAGATGTATATATAAAGAGGAGTTTATTGAGGAACATTAACTCACACGATCACAAGGTGAAGTCCCACAATAGGCTGTCTGCAAGCTGAGGAGTATGGAAGCCAGTCCAAGTCCCAAAACCTCAAAAACAGGGAAGCCAACAGCGCAGCCTTCGGTCTGTGGTTGGAGGTCCAAAAGTCCCAAAGTTGAAGAACCTGGAGTCTGATGTTCAAGGCAGGAAGCATCCAGCATGGGAGAAAGATGGAGGCCCAAAGACTAAGCCAGTCTAGTCTGTCCATGTTCCTCTGCCTGCTTTTTATTCTAGCCATGCTGGCAGCTGATGAGATGATGCCCACCCAGACTGAGGCGGGTCTGTCTCTCCCAGTGCACTGACTCAAATGTTAATCTCCTTTGGCAACACCCTCACAGACACACTCAGGAACAATACTTTGCATCCTTCAATCCACTCAAGTTGACACTCAATATTAACCATCACATGTATGCAACGCATATTGTACCCCAGTAAAAAAAAAAAAATCATATTGTGGACTTGTGTTTGCAGGTTTAAAACACTGAGCTCCAGGAATTTTTTGCAGGAGAGATAATGAGACAGGTGCCAGTAACCCTCATTTGGTGACCCCTCTTACCCTTGAGCTCCCACAGGGCAGGGCAAAGCTCATGGGACTGGATAAGATTAGAATCTCTACACGGATTAGGACAAAGGCGGGGAGGTTTTGAGAAGTAAGAAGGTTCCAGGTGCGAGGCTGAAAGACACATCCATCCATGTAAGGGCAGATGAAAAACCCTGAGGCTTTTCATCATGTTCTCTGTCCACATAGCCAGAAAGATTTGCCCTCTATGGTCTAAGTTAGATTTCAGGATTCAAATTTAAGTGCAAAGTTTTGCAGGGGGAGAATGGAGGGTGCTTATTTGCAAGGTGCCAAGTGAGGAGAATCGGGCAGTTCATGCTTAAGTCCTGAGGTCCCTGATGGCTTGCAAGCAAGGATTTTTAAAGGCAGGGGTGGATTTCAGGAAAACAGAAGCTACAGGCAAAATCAGAACCAATACATGGAGGTTATGCATCAGTTTGCCCTAAAAGGGCAGGATATCTTGAAGTGGAGGCTTATAGGTCACAAGTGGATTCGACGGTTTTCTGATTTGCAATTGGTTAAGAAAGGGAAGCTTTGTCTAAAATTTTGTGGTCAACAGAAAGAAATGTTCAGTCTGGCTTGTGGGCTTCCCAGGCCCCTCAGGAAGAAATTTTGAACACAAATGGGAGGTCAGGATTCAGTCTTCAATTCCCCTGTATCTGAGGTCTGCGTGGCAGAGGATCCTTTTGGTAGAGGTCTAGAGTTCTGAAAAACAACTGAGGGGCATAAGTTAAGATGTTATCTTTAGTTTCCACAGGTAACTGAACGTCTCATGACTCTAGCTTCCTTGGCTATTGTTTTAAGCTACTATTACCTTCTTGCTTGTCAAGTTGCTCATTTACTCCTCAGGGCCAGCTAGATGCCTGGAGTCTCCCCTGAAAGAACTCAAGATTTTCCTTTATTTTCATGCTCAGCGCGGGGGTGCAGCAGAGGTCCCTGCTCTGTCTCACTGAGACTATCAAGTGTCTGGTACAGAAAATAGAGCAACTCAATGCAGTTGCTGGTTTCAGAGCATTCTTGAATTGATCGTGAAACAGCTTTCCAGGTGTGATCGTATAACGGATCATTGGCAGCTGTGCAGCTTGTCAGCTAGCTGCAGAAACCCAGGTGTCATGCTGACAGCTTCAGTGTTAATAGCCTTTCAGGTGAGCAGTTGGGGGTAGGAGACACAGAGCTGTGCTTTTCATAGATCATGCAGAGACCATGAAGACATCAGCTGCTGTCTTTTTTTTTTTTACGATTGAATAAAATGTGACATTTATTTCAATTCGATGTATTGAGCACTTACACAGACAAGCACTGGCAAATGCAGTCCCCATACTTAAAAAGCTCCTAAGCCAGTCTGGGAGGCAAATATCCAACCATATCAGTAAACTTCATGTGAGGATTGAGGCATATGTAATAAACTATGGACACGAAAGCAGGCAGGAAAGATATACAATATTTGCAGACCTCCCGAGCCATCCTCTCATCCTGACTAGTTGTAATAAATTCAGTTTCCTCTTGTGTCAGATTAACTCCCTTCAGGACAATGTTTTTATTTTGTGACTTTGTCATTGAACTGATTTATTTCACCCATTTTTAAAAATTTGCCTTGTGACTGCTTCTGAATGTTTGTGACCTAAAGCTGATTAGGATATGGGTTACCTGTTTCTCAAATTTAATATGCACACAGATTGCTGTGGCATCTGGTTAAAATGCAGATTCCGGTTCTGCAGGTCTCGGGTGGGGCCTCTTCCTAACAAGCTTCCTAATGATATTAAGATTGCTGCCATGGAGGAGAAGTCAGTGGCTAGACACACTGAAAGACACCATTTAAAACTGCAAAGCAAGATTTCTCTGTAAGATTGCATGGAGAGGCTCTCTGTAATGAGTAAGTATTCTGACATCACAGAGTTTAAACTTTGGAATGCAGGATTCCTCAATGGGTGAAAATGTGAATGATATGTAACAAATACACAGTGAGAAGAGAGGGAAAAGCAAATCTATCATCTATCTACCTATCTATCTATCCGTCCATCCATTTATCTATCTATCCATCCATCCAACTATCCATTTATGTATCTATCAATCCATCTATCCATCCACCCGTGTGTTCTTCTGTCTGTCCATCCGTCCGTCCATCCATCCATCTATTTACGTATCTATCCATCCATCCATCCATCCATCCATCCATCCATCCATCCATTTATCTATCACTCCATCCATCCATCTATTTATGTATCTATCCATCCATATATCCATCCGTCTGTCTGCCTGTCCGTCTGTCCGTCCATCCATCTGTCCATCCATCCATCATCCATCCATCCATTTATGTATCCATGCATGCATGCATCCATCCATCCATCTGTCCGTCCGTCCGTCTGTCCATCTATCCATCCATCCATTTATCAGTCCATCTATCCATCCATTTATGTATCTCTCCATCCATGTATCCATCTATCTATCTATCTATCTATCTATCTATCATCTATCTATCTATCTATCTATCTATCTATCTATCTATCTATCCATCCATCTGTCCTTCCATCTGTCCATACATCCAGCCAGCCAGCCATCCGTCTCTCTATCTATCTGTGTAAATGCATGTATGTACTTATGTACACGCAAAGTCAAAATGCACTGGCCTGTAAATTATATCTTAACAAAAAAAATTTTTTCTAGAGGTTGAGAGTAAGAAATGGAAATGAATACAATGACAACAGAGGTGTTGTTTCAGTGAATCTGTGGTGCTTGCATCAAATATGTATGTCCTAAAAAATGAATTGAGCAGCTGTTCAAATTCAAAATACATGTATCCTACCCTACTTTAAAAAAAATAAAGTTGGAGCAATTATGTGGCCACTGGACCAGTTCTGGACCCCGGTTAAATTAGAAAGAGATTTCAGGCCGCTGATTCTGAGCCGTTGGAATATTTTAACAAGGAAGTGAACTTAGAAATCAAGGTCTCTATGGTTTGTGACACCACTTACTCTGAAAAGATTTGCCAGAATGCATGATAAGACAGTTGTCTTGCAAGTTCACATTTCACATGGGGACTCCAGCCTTGAACAGGAAGCAAATGCATGTGCACTGGAATCTCAGTTCCACTTTCCCCCAGTCTTGCGAGTAACCACAGTGCCGAAAAATATCCTTCATGCAAAGCTTTACGTGGTCTTATTTTTCATCTCTGGACATCTTCCCTCTGAATTCCCTTCCAGGGTCTCTAAGGCTTCTCTGCTTTTTGTATGTGTAAGATTTCCCTATCAGTTGGAAGTGTCCATCGAGAAAAATGGCAAGACAAGTCTCAACCATTTTAGAAGGTCTATTTGTCAAAGTTAAGGATGCACGCCCAGGAGACAGGTCTATGCCTTACTCTGAAGACAATTTTGAGGGCTCCAAATTCAAAGGGAAAAGGGCGAGATATTGAGAAGTACACAATTTTCACATAAGAGGCAGGTAGGGAAAAATAGTTATTCATGCCTTTGGCTGGTACAGTGAATCTGCATCTTTTTACATAAGGTGACAGACAATTGGGGCAAAGGAAAAATGAAGAGAATATGCATTTTACGTAAGATAACAGAGACAAAATGGGGCAGGGGAACAATCAGATACTCATTTGTGTCTGGTGGGCCAGAGGTGACTGCACCTGTAAAGATAAGCTATCATTGCCATGGTGAAATTTTAACAGAAACACCTTAGGGTAAAAATCTTGCAGCTCACTAGGAATTTCCTTGTGGGCAAAATATGCAGGAGGCATGTAGCTTTTCATCTTGCAGCCGTCTTATTTAGGAACCGTGCAAAACAGGGAGGCAGGTTTGCATGACCCAGTTCCCAGCTTGACTTTTCCCTTTGGCTAAATTTTCATTTGGAGTCCCAAAATTTAATTTTCTTTCACAGAAGTGTAAATACTCTTTAAAATGTCTTTCCTTTTAAAGAAGTAAACTGAAAATAACTTGGATGACACAAGTGGTCAAAATTCTTTGACTCTTCCTAAGAAAGAAACTACTGAGATTAATGTCAGGTCACTTGGTTTTACAAAAGAGCTGCATTTGTCTTGTATTTTCCACAGAATTGTTGGAAATAGATAAAACATTGACAAAACCTAGTAGCCCATCGATCTAAAAGCATCTTTCATTATACGTAAAAGAGAGTTGGTTTCATAAATGCTCTACAGTAGTTACTATAAACACAATCCCCCTGAGGCTCTTGTTCCCAGCGGGTGTTTTGAGATGAAACTGCAGGTGCTAGGCTCAAGGTGAGCGATGGTCTTTGATGTATATACAAAGGTTCATGCCTGAAAATGTTGACGCATATTTTTAGACCTTTATTTAAAATTTAACATTACCCCTTTATGGACTATTCAGGATTATCTGACTGTCCTTGCCTTTGTTCAGGTGATATATTCAAATGATGATCTCTTGTTACCAGCCTTGCTTCCAACAATTTTTTTAAACTAATTGAAAATAAAATCTGACCATATGTTTATGTTCGAAATACCCTTCCAAATATCAAAGAAGGAAAAAATCATACATACATTAGTACATTTAAAATGGCCAAAAGCATGCCTTTCAGATACGTACCTCGTTCAACATAAATACCTCACCATGTTTCCTAATAATAAATAATGAATAATTCCTGTATCTTTCTTAGGACAGACTCGATGTTTTTCTTTCTGTGTGTAAGAGACCAAAAGTGCATGCAAGTCTTTCAAATGTTTAAACAGAGCTTTAGAAGCTTTTAAGTGAAGAAAATTATTTTAGGTAATGGAGAGAAAAGGAAACAGTCATGTGAAATATTGCCAGGCAAAATGTGAGTGAATCTCAAATATGCTATCAGTAGCATTCAGAGGAATATGCTTTATCTAAGCTGGTGTGGGAAGATTACTACTCTTAAGCTTACCAGCACCAGATCCAGCACTACTGCAAGTACTACTGTAACCACCTGAGGGGTTCTTTCTGCCCACTGCATAAAGACCACTGCATTGTGTAGAGAAAGAGTTTAACAGACATGAGGCCAGCCACGCCAAGTGGAAGATGGAGTTCCTAGCCAAATCATCTCGTCCAAAGCTCTTAGGTTAGGGGTTTTTCAAAGGCAGTTTGGGGGAAGGGGTGGGGGTGGCCAGGTAATAGGCGCTTGCTGCTGATTGGTTGGGGGGGAGATGAACTCACAGGGTATCCAAGCTGTCCTACTGTGGGTTGAATCGCTTCTGGATGGGGCTACAGGAGCAGGGTTGGCAGTCCAGGTGGAGCCATAGGGGTCCAGGGGGAGCCGTGGGCGTCAGACATGCAAAAAACCTCGAAAGATACCTCAAAAGGCCAATCTACAATAGTGGTGTTATTTGCAGGAGTAACTGGGAATAATAGCCGAAAATTGCTTGTGTCTGCCCAGCCTAGTGGCCTCCATTAGCTTTATAAAAACGGTTGAGTTTGTGGGCAAGGCCTGTTGTCATTTAAACTATAGCTTCAATGTCTTCCAAAGTTAGCTTGGCCCAATAGCTCAGGAATAATTAAGGGGAAGGCAAGATAGGGGGTGGGTTAGCTTAGCTTACTGTTGTAATATTTTCTCACTGATACAATTTTCACAAAGGTGGTTTGGTTACACTACAACTACTTGTACTGAAGTGGAAATAACTTTTATTGAGTTTGTGGTGTGTATCAGTTCTCTTTTTAAGGGCTTCACCTGTAACAACCCATTTCATCTTTGTAAGGATCCTATGGGTTAGGTCTTATTACTGTTCCAATATTGTGAATGAGTTAAGTGGTGCTACATTGTATAGACCTGTGTTTGTGTATTGCTACTTGTTCTTGCTCTCACACATTTCATGGTCCTCTGCTCTTTTCAACTGCTTGTTCTGTAGACTTGGAAAGCCAGCATCTGACATAAAAATGATAGTCTTATAGAGTTTGTTAATCAGCTCTCAACACTGCGTAAGAATAGACCCCTGGGTCGGCTTCTGTGATTGCATTTTGCCTGATATACTAACTAAATTCCCCCAAATTTGGTTTATACCCTGAATGGACTAATTTGCACTATTAAAAATCATGTGATAGAAGAATTTTTAGTGGTATGATGAAATTAAAGTGATATACATTGTAAATTTTAAAAGTGCCAATTCCACATCCAAAATAAAACACAATCCTTATTTTGGGAAACAAACCATGCACCGTACATGTGTTTATCTTTATGGGCAATTTTTTAATCTATAATTTTTAAAATTCACTCAATATTTGAAGAGGAACATGTATTTTAACTATGTTTTCACATTCTTTGCAGGACACTGAAAACTCAGAGAGACCCTGATTGGAATATTAAAAAGAGACCCTCCTCACTGTGTTTGACTCATCGCTAGTGTTACTGGAAAGAGGCCCAAATTCAGACCCCAAAAGAGGGTTCTTGAATCTCGTGCAAGAAAGAATTTGGGGTAAGTCCACAGAGTAAAGTAAAAACAATTATTAAGAAAGTAAAGGAATAAAAGAATGGCTACTCCATAGGCAGGGCAGTGCCTTGTGCTGCTGGACTAAGGATACTTATGAAACAGTCAGGTGGGAGGAGATCCCTGGAGAAACTCCAACCGGGTTGCCCACTGGTGGGCTCCGAGGTGGAGCCTGGGGAAGTTCACAAGTTTGCAGGAGGGAGGAGCCTGGCTCCTCCTCTTCCTGTGTGAAACCTGGGATTCAAGCTGCAGGCCGGAAGCGCTCTAGCAGGGACTCTGGCCTTGCGGAGGATCCCTGTTTTCCCCTTTTTTTTCCTTTTTCACCCAGTAAAACCCTGCTTCACTCACGCTTCCAACGGTGTGCAAGCCTAAGTTTTGGTAGCCATGGGATGCCCAAGGACCCCATCTTTAGCTGAGCTGAGGAAAAGTCCTGCAACACTTATAGTTATTTCTTGCTCATATGCCAAACAAGAAGTGAATTCTTCATAAATTTTCCAGGAAAGGGGTGGGCAATTTCTGGAACTGAGGGTTCCTCCCCTTTTAGGACCACATAGAGTAACTTCCTGATGTTGCCATGGCACCTGTAAACTGTCATGGCACTGGTGAGAGTGTCTTTTAGCACCCTAATGCATTGTAATTTGCATATAATGAGCTGTGAGGATGACCAGAGGTCACTGTCATTGCCGTTTTGGTTTTGGTGGGTTTTGGCCAGCTTCCTTACCACATCCTGTTTTATAAGCAAGGTCTTTGACCTGTATCTTGTGCTGACCTCTGATCTCATCCTGCGACTTAGAATGCCTAACCTCCTCATAATGCAGCTAAGTAGATCTCAGCCTTATTTTACCCAGCCCCGATGTAAGATGGAGTTGCTCTGGTTCAAATGCCTCTGACACTATGAATTTGTCGTAATTTCTCCGGCAGATGCTTTCCAATACTGACAACTGTGCATGAATACTTCCTTTCATATTAGAAAAACAGATTACAAAGTCAATAGAATTTTCTGGGATTTTTTTTATTGTTTTTGTCTTATCCAGATGAATTGCTTTATTTTCATTTCACTCATATTGATTTGGTTTCAGTTAAAATAAAAATATTATTTCAAAGTTATTGGAGAGCAGTCCTTTTAGAAACAAACAAAAAAAGATTTATTCAACTTGCACGCATTGTTTTTTTCAGCTAGAGGTTTTTGATCTCATTCCGGCCAGGCATGGTGGCCCATGCCTGTAATCCCAGCACTTTAGAAGCCCAAGTCAGGAGGATTGCTTGAGGCCATGAGTTCAAGACCAGCCTGGGCAACCTAGTGAGACCCCATCTCTGCAAAATAATTTAAAAATATAGCCCAGAGTTGAGCACACCTGTAGTCTCAACTACTGAGGGGGCTGTGTGGGAGGATCACTTGAGCCCAGGAGGTCAAAGCTTTGGTGATCCATGATCATACCACTGCACTCCTAACTGTGCAACAGAGCAAGACCCCGTCTGTAATAATAATAATAGAATTCTGTTATTGTTGTTTGCCTCTTATTACCCACTAGTTTTGTGATGTATTTTTACTTAATCTGCTTATTTATAAGCATTTTACCTGTAGCACTAGAATAAATAGGTTCTGCCACATTAGTAAATTTCCGGATATAATTTTAAACAGGAATTTTAGTTTTAGAAGAAAAACAAAACCAAAATAATGCTAACCTGTCTTTTTTTCAGAACGGTGTACGTACACATTTTCAAGAATTAGTAAAAAGTCAATTTGCCTCTCAAATACCCCAAGTACACATCTAAATTTATCTTGAGAATCTCCACCGCTATTTTTGTTTAAATTTAATTAAATCATAAAGAGCATTGTTTGCATGAATCTTTGTATGAAACTGCTCTACAATACCACTGAAGAGAAATTTTAAAGTACAACCCTGAAATCCAGAGGAAAAAATCATTTGGCTTTAAAGCAAAACACCTTTATTTAAGCTGACAAAACACACAAATACACACACACACACACACACACAAAACGTCAGTGATACCTGTGATTGAAGCCACTAGTATTTTAGAAAACCAAATTCCTTCATCTTTCAAAACTATTGGTTTCAAAGAGATCCACATACAGAGAGTTATACAACTGCAGGCTTTGAGTTTGGCTGTGAGCTCTTGAAACTGTTCATAGGGTTTCTCAAACTGTGGCGATCTTCCTGTCTTCTCTTTTTCTTTTATATCCTGTTTCTAATTTGTTTGATGGATCCTTTTGACCCAACTTTCAAAATATATCCAGAGGCAGATACTACTTCTGAGCAAACACCACAGCTCCTCCTACTCAGAACCATCCTTTTTCTTCCCTGTGAATTTACGCAAGCATCCTTGATCCTTACTCTTGGGCACACTTCCAACACGCTCCACCCATTCAGCAGAGGATAAGTCCTTTGCACAATGCTCTCCAATAGTTCCCCAACTCAGTCAGCATCAAAACTTTACGATATCTGGCACCATCTCACATTGAGTCCTTACCTCAGATTTCCCTTGCTTCTCTGCCTTCCAGCCAGAAGTTACCTTGCTTTGCAGGAAGCCCCAGGTTCACTCTACTTTGAGGTATCCTCACTGGATGTTCCTCCTATGGAACCCTAAATTCAGGCTCATGCAGCTACAGCCAAGCACTGAGACATTGGCGCTTGGAGATCAAACAACATTTATTCAATTTGGTCAAAGCAAGAAGTTGGGAGAGCAAGATGTCTCAAATCCATCTTAACAAAAAGAGGAAGCAGTGAGTTTTTAGGTAGCTAAGGAGTAAAGGAGAAGCAGTTTCAGGGAAGTGAGGAGGAAAAGTCTGCGTTTCTTTATTCTCAGGTAACATCTTGAGCAACCAGACTCCTGGGTATCAGCAGCTGGTCGCAACGTCCTTCAAGGCATTCATTCATTCTGCAAACTTTTTTAATGACCCTCCCGTGACCTTCTCCTGCTTGACAAAGAAACAGTACATCAGCAGTTTATCGTTGTATTGCAGGAACAAGGGATGATGGGCAAAAACTGAGTAGTTAACTTGTGCAAGCAAGCAAGAGCTGAAGCAGAATTTTCATGATTCCGGTCACTAAAAATGCTAGGTATAGAAATCCTAAGGGGCCTGGTTTCATTTCCACTGCGGTAGAGAAGGCTTTTTTCTCAGGTCTCTCTCTCTGTTGCTCACTGTCTTATCTCTGTCAAGTCTTTGTTCATGTGCTGGCATCTCTGTGACACATTCCTTTTATACCTTTTGATCTTGGTTAAAATTGCATCACATAACCTCTACCCTCACCATCACCTGCCCCCCACCGGAGCCAACCTGGTCTACATTAACCGTTTTATAACATTTGTCATCTTATTAAATATTACTTAGTTCATATGATATATTTGCCATTGTGTGTCTCTTCTACTAAAACATAAACCCCTCCAAGGTAGGGATCTCCCTTTGTTTTGTTTAATGCCAACATATTCTCAGTACCCTTCCTGGGATATTCATTGCTCATAAAATAAATACTGAATAAATCAACTAGTACATGCACAAATGCACAAAAATGTCTACAGCTTTTCTTAGTGAGATGGGAGAGTTCCCTGACCCCCTCGCAGGACTTGCGATGGGATTGTGACTTGCTTACTCTGCCACTGCATATTCAAACCCTTTACAGGAGGAAGAGCATGCAGGTGAGCAGGTGCAGGAGCCAGGACGAGTGCACCTGGGCTCTGGCTCCATGATGGTGCCTATGGGTGCTACAATGTTCCTTTAGCCCTGCTGCCTGGGGATGGCTTAAGTGTTAAGCAGCTCAGTGAAAAGTTAGTGTGACAGCCCTTTTGGGTTCCCGCACCCAGTAGGTCCTGAATTCTTGTCTGGTGTCCAGGAAGAATGAGGTTACTTGGATTTGAAGGATGGTGAATGTGGGGATTTTATTTGGTGATGGAAGTGACTCTCAGTGGGATGGGGAGCTGGAGAGGGGATGGAGTGGGAAGATGATCCTGGAGTTTCCCCTGGAGTTCGTCTGTACCATGGCCAGTTTCCTCTCCAACTGCCTCCAGCCAAACTCCTGTCGATGTTCAGATGCTTCCTCTATTCTCTCCTTCTCCGCTGCACCACTTTGTTACTCTTCCACTCTGCTGCTCTTCTGCCTATGGAGCCTGGGGCTTGGGGTTTATATGGATAGAGGATGGGGACATGGTGGGCCAGAGTGGTCTTGGAAGAGGCAACATTTGGGTGTGGAAATAAGAATGTCTGTTTCCATTTAGGGCCACAGGTTTCCAGGCTTGAGGGTGGGGCCTTTGTGGGGGAATTTTCTCCTGCCCCCTGTCTGTATCATTAGGAGAAATTTAACTCAACTTCACATAGTAACTATGTGGGATAACTGCAAATTTTTTTTTTTCTCCTACCACCTGATTACTAAAATAGCTGCTGTCTTTCTGTTATTGAAATGCCAGGGGTTCACTCTAGGTCCTCCTGCTTGCCACACAGAAAGGCAATCATTGAGACAACGAGTATTGCCATGGAAGAAGGCTTAAATCAGGTGCTGCAGTCGAGGAGATGGAAGATCAGTCTGAAATCTATCTCCCTAACTGACTCAACTTAGGGGTCATATATAATAGCAGGGAAGAAATGTAACTGTGTGTGAGAAAACAAGAATTAGGGAGGGGTAAGGAAGAGGAGTATTCAACAGGAGGTAGGTGATTGGTTAAGAAATCGGGAATTAGGGAGTGGTAAGAAAGCAGTCATGAAGAATGAGGGGTCTGGCATCTCATTGTCTGGATGTGGTAACCTGGTGAGGTTTTGTTCTTTGATAATTTTTGAGAGCCCTGAGGGTCATTTCCTGAGGAAGGAACGCAGATAAAACAAATGTAAGATTCAAGGTGCTTTAAGACTAGAAGTGCCCATTTCTATATGTATCAAAAAACAAAAACAAAAACAAACCTACACAAAAACCAAACAACAAAACGATTGTCTATGGGACTATTGGGTTGGTATCAATTGATTAAAACATTTTGCAGGATTTTGTAAATTTGTGAAAGTATTTTGGATAGTTGTGCATAAAAGCCCTTCAAGACGTTCAAGTTGATGAGGGAGAGAAGAAGGTATTTCATGGAGACAAAAGATTGGTACAAAGGCAGTAAGTAGCTGGGAGCTGGAGAAAAACATAAAAGCAGACATCAAAAGGCACTATATGCAAGTGCCCATTTGGAAGTAGATTAAAAAAATAAAAAAGAATCCTTATGTTAAGTTATTATGGAAGAAAAAAATTCATATGTCAGGAAAGATACAATTCATTTATCATTCATTCCTTATTCCTTCTTAAATTCATTTCTTAAATTTTTTTTGAGCATGTACTGCATGGGTCTGTGGAGCATTCTAGGTGTAGGGAGTAAAGTAGACGTGCAAGCTGTTTTGGTCTGCTCAAACTTCCTTGACATGAGACAAACAGCACATCGAGAGCTCAGTGACACTGCTGTGTCTTTGCCTGAAGGGTTTGCATTCTTCAACTTGATAACTGAGTACAAGATCCCTGCTATCTGCAGAGCACCCAGGCAGCCAACAAAAGTGAAAGGGGCTGGGTGCAGTGGCTCACGCCTGTAATCCCAGCACTTTGGGAGGGCAAGGTGGGTGGATCATCTGAGGTCAGGAGTTGGAGACCAGCCTGGCCAACATGGTGAAGCCCTGTTTCTACTAAAAATACAAAACTTAGCCGGGAGTGGTGGCACATGCCTGTAATCTCAGCTACTCTGGAGGCTGAAAAGGAGCAGAAAACCCTAACAGATATTTCTCAGAAGAATACATACAAATGGCCAACAGTGTACAAAAACATGCTCAGCATCACTAGTCATCAGAGAAATGCAAATCAAAGCCACAATGCAATATTATCTCACCCCAGTTAAAATGGCATTTATCAAAATGATAGGCAATAATGAATGCTGGTGAGGATAAAGAGAAAGGGGAACGCTTTCATACTGTCGGTGGGAGTGTAAATTAGTATAGCCTCTAGGGAAAATGTGTGGAAGTTCCTCAAAAGAACTTAAAATAAGCCGGGCATGGTGGTGTGTACCTGTAGTCCCAGCTACTTGGGAGGCTGAAGCAAAAGGATTGCTTGAGCCCAGGAATTCAAGGCTGCAGTGAGCTATGATCACACCACTGCACTCCAGTCTGGACAACAGAGCAAGACCTTGACTCTTAAAGAAAAAAAAAAAACAGAACTTCCATATGATCCAGCAATTCTACTACTGGTTGTATATCCAAAGTAAAGGAAATCATTATATCAAAGAGATATCTGCACTCCCATGTTTGTTGCAGCACTATTCACAATAGTGAAAATGTGGAGTCAACCTAAGTGCCTATCAACAGACGAATGATACAGAAAATGTGGTACATATACACATGATGGAACATTCAGCCATAAAAATGAATAAAGTCCCCGTCATTTGCAGCAACATGGACAGAACTGAATATCATTATGTTAAATGAAATAAGCCAAGCACAGAAAGACAAACATCACATTATCACTCATATATGGGAGTTTTAAAAATGGATCTCGTGAAGACAGAGCACATTGGTGGTTAGCAGAGGCAGGAAAGGGGCTGGGGGAGGGGAGGGTGGAGAGAAGAAAAAGAATATAAATAGGTTTATTGCCACTGAACTGTGCACAAAAAATGGTAAAGATGGTCAATCATGTATGTATATTTTACCTCAATAAAAAGAAAATTTAATAAAAGGAGAAAGTGTAAATAATACAGGGTTGAGCCCTCATAATACTAAAATCAGTCTAATGGGCAAAGATTTGGAGGCAGGTGAAGATTTATTTGGCATTGTCGTTTTTTCCCCTTGGTTATCTGACAGAGTGCTCTATTTCAGAACCCACAGGTAGGGATAAGGATCTGAATGCAGTGTATTTTGGGCATTTTTTGTCTTCAGTATTAGAGGAGTAACTAATCAGCAGCTAGGAAGGATATAGTGTAGTGGAAAGTGACCCTACAAACATGAGGTGGAATCTGCATGTAAGGAAAATTTGGAAATTGCTTCTAACATCTCTTTTGGAAGTTGTTGTTCACTAGTTGGTTTTCTACCTTAGCTATATGCTTAGATCACTGAGTAGGTGGCTGTCCATTCGTAAACAGCATAGTATGTTAAAATAATTCCAGCCTGGGCAACATGGCAAAACCCTGTCTCTACTAAAAATGCAGACAATTAGACAGATGTGGTGGCGCATGCCTGTAATCCCAGCTACTCTGGAAGCTGAGGTGGGAGGATTGCTTGAGCCTAAGAAGTCGAGGCTGCAGTGGGCTATGATTGCACCGCTGCACTCCAGCCTGGATGGCAGAGCAAGACCCTGTCTCAAAAGAAAAAAAAAAGATAATTATACTGCAGACTAACTGCCTTGCAAGAATGTCATATTGTGCTTTTCTCGTATGGACCTTAAGTGCTAATTTCCATCCAGTTTCTAGCATTTGTGTTCACTAAACAAAAATCATCTTTGCTATTGAGATAACAAAGAGTTCTGCATTTATAGTCTAGATGAAAAAATGTTAAATAAGTGGTAGAAAGCTCTAAATATTGACAGGAATAAGTATGAGATGTAGACGATTGGCATAAGCATACTCAGAAAAATGAATAAGAAAGTGGCAACAAAATTGTAAGTGGAGAATATTTAAAGAAGAACAAAATAAAGGAAATATTTATTTAGAAAATAACCCAATTACACTAGATAAAGGTGATACTTAAAACAAAGGTAACACTTGAAAATACTATTGTTGTTAGTTGATTTTAGAGATCTACTAATATTCGAATAAATAATAAGTAATTAATTTCATATTTATTCTCTATTTTATGCTTTAATATGCCTGTATGTCATTATTAATACTGGATTTAAAAATGTACAACATAATGTTATAAAAAGACTTTGTAATAAAAAGCATTCAGCTTTACCCTTAATTTCTTTAAAAAAAAATGCAGATTCATGGCTCATTCTTTATTCAATTCTGAGTTCCATCAATCAAAAATCAAGTATATTTTGGTGCCAAAAAATGCAATTTAACTATGTACTAGATACTTGGAATTATTATTTACTCACAAGAATACAACTAGAATTGCATAGTTGAGAAATAGACTTAGAATTAGACATTGTCTAGAAAGGATGTTGAAATTCTTACGTGCATCAAAACATGTAGCCTTGGACGGCTCATACCTGTAATCTCAGCTCTTTGGGAAACCAAGGTGGGTGGATCACTTGAGGTCAGGAGTTTGAGACCAGCCTGGCCAACCTGGTGAAACCTCATCTCTACTAAGATCTACTACAGATACAAAAATTAGGCAGGCGTGGTGGCTCACACCTGTAGTCCTAGCTACTTGGGAGGCTGAGGCACGAGAATCGCTTGAACCCGGGAGGCAGAGGTTGCAGCGAGCATAGATTGCGCCAGTGCACTCCAGCCTGGGTGACAGAGGAAGACTCTGTCTCAAAAACAAACAAACAAGCGAAAAGCCACCACATAGCCTTTCATTTGATATCCTGTATCAGGATATATTCTGATATCCTATAGATCAACTGTGTATCAAAACATTTCATATACAGTTGAAGCAAATACAGTATCACAAAATATTAAGAATTGTTCAGTCTAGGGCAGAGGATTTGGTGTTATTATAGTACTTGCTGTTTATTTCTGTACATTTGAATGTTCTCAAAATAAAATGACTGGAAAAGCACTATTGCAATTCCTGGAAAGAAAGTAATGCATGTGCACTTAATACCGTGTGAACACATTTATTTATTCCTATTTTATTTTATTTGAAATGTATCTGCTTTAAAATTTGGAGTAATGGTGAAGGGCCCTTCAACAAATTAACACATTTGTTTGTCTTCCTACACTACTGTCATTTACGTAGCCTTATGGCAGGGAAGAAGACGGGGCTAGTACTCTAACATTTGCTCCTTGAAAGCTAAGCCTATGATGTGAGCTTCAGGGATTGCGTTTTTCAGGAGAAGCAAAGACCACAAGCTTGTACGGCAGTCAGTCTTGTGAATGCCCCTATTTAAAGCGCAAAGTGTACATGAAGGCTGACTTAGCGGAAGGCTTCATTCATTGGGATGCCAAGCCATGACTCCCCCACAAAAAGAAGCCTATTGTACAGTATAGATTCATCACTTTGTCCAAAGTCTGGTGTTAAATAAATTCCAAGAACATCATCAGGTAGACCCCAAATAAATGTGTGTGTGTGTCTGTCTTTTTCTTTTTTCAAAGTTGACACTCTTTGGAGTTCCACATGCCTACGAATTGCTCACAGAATAAATGGTCAATAATAGATCAGATTGTGGCTTAAGGGGTAGAGAAGGAAACATCTTTTCTATCTGACATGGTGTCATAGCATTTAACAAGGCTGACCTTCAAGGACGCCTAAAGATTAGAAAGAGGCCTCTGATTTCTGATTCAGCTACAAATTATATTCAGTTTGGTGGTAAGTTTTTATGAAAAAAATCTAAAAGGTTCGAAGAATTCAATAATGAACTTAATAAAGTATAAGTAATTGTGATATATAGAATTTCACTTTGCAGATGTCCATGAGTAAAACCGATTTTATTCTATTTATTCTAAGCATAATAATAGTTTACAAGACTCTTAATTGCATCGTGGTATGGAAGGTGTGGACTACAAGCAGGAGAACAAAAGAATTTTAGTATTGAGAAACTGCGATCCTACCATAAAACGTTATTCAGCAAAGTTTACTGTGAAGTTCAGAATTCTCTTAAGGGAGGTGCTGTTTTTAGTGCTGAGAAACTGCAGGTGTCTGACATAAAACAGGTCTGATTTCCACAAACCCAGTTCATTTTGAAACACTGTCAGGAAGTATTACTTTTGGAAATGTTGAACAAGCTGGGATCACTTTTGAAGTAGATACAGAAAATGCAGGCGTCCATTTCTTTGAGCTTTTAAACATTTCTAGACATACTAGTCTGTAATGGCCGGGCCCGGTGGCTCACGCCTGTAATCCCAGCACTTTGGGAGGCCGAGGCGGGCAGATCATGAGGTCAGGAGATCGAAACCATCCTGGCTACCACAGTGAAACCCCGTCTCTACTAAGAATACAAAAAAATTAGCCAGGCGTGGTGGCAGGCGCCTATAGTCCCAGCTACTTAGGAGGCTGAGGCAGGAGAATGGTGTGAACCCGGGAGGTAGAGCTTGGAGTGAGCCGAGATCACGCCACTGCACTCGAGCCTGGGCGACAGAGCAAGCCTCCCTCTCAAAAAAAAAAAAAAAAAAAAAAAAAGACTGAGACTCTTAGAGAGAGCAGGTACCAGCCATGTAAAGAAAGTTTGTGTTCATGTAAGCATCTGTGTGTGTGTATGTGTGTAGGAGGGTGCTATGATCTGAATCTCGGTGTGCCCCCCAAATTCCTATGTTGAAATCCCAATCTCCAAGGTGACAGCATTAGGAGGTGGGGTCTGTGGGAGGTGATTAGGTCATGAAGGGGCACTGCTTGTGAATGGGATGAGTGCTTTTACAAAGGGGACCTCAGAGAGCTCCCTTGCACCTTCCACTATGTGTGGACACAGCAAGAAGGCGCCATCTATGTACCAGGAAGCGGGTCTTCACCAGGCACAAAATCCACTGTGCCTTAAGCTTGTACTTCCCACCTCCAGAACTGTGAGAGATAAATGTCCATTGTCTACAAACCACCCAGCCTAAGGTATTTTGTTATAACAATGCAAATGTACTAAGACAGAGGTGATGATCAGCACGGTGGCTGCTTCTGGAGGCTGTTCCACACACAGGGTTGAAACATGTGTGAACACCGTGAGAAGGTAGAGGACTGGCTCAGCTGGAGGAGCTGACGTAGTGTGGTTCAGTGCATGAACAAAAGACTGAATCAATTTCAGGTGAGAGAGGTACAAGTGAGTTCTCATTGCACTGGTCCTTGGAGGCCATACATACTTTGAAGCTTGTTCTAACAATAATATAAAAATATTTGAATGGTTTTAAAGAGGAAAAGATCCTTAGATGTTGTGTGGATAATAGATTGTGGTGGGCTAAGGGTAGAGGCAGCAAGGATGTGTGAGAAGGTTCTGAGGTTGTCCAGGCAGATGGTGGCAGTCATGGTAAAAATGGAAGTTCAGTAAGGTTTGCTTTCAACATAGACACAGTGGAATTCATTAAGGTATTTATTGTGATGTGGGACATCCTAAATCTAAATATAAATATTGATGACTTTTTAGATACAATGATTTCTTAGATGTTCAAACGTGCGGCAGAAGGGAAGAGGGATGAGTGAGATTTAAAAGCTAATAGCAGTCATATAACAAGAAATGGAGTTAGTTTATTATGGTATCCATGTCACCATCTTGGACAACTTAAGCATTGATGTGACATCATAGATGTCTATTGAAGACGATGCTTTCCTGGGGCATCAATACCAGGAAAGTGAATTCATCAGGGGCTATGTTAGAAGTCTGACCATCACAGGGAATGGTGTAAGGATTTGGTGTAAGAAGATGAGAGAACTCAAAAACCAGCAACCACCTCTTTAGGGTGGATGTTGGCAGTTCACTACAGCCACGTGCTACCAGGAGTTCTTGTTTATTTTATTTACTGTTTGGGTCCAGAAACCCCTGAACACTGAGGGGTGGTGTATGTGACTTCAGTATTCATAATTCACTAGGTGAGATTTTATGTGGAAGAATGCCTTGTAGGTTGTAAACCTTCATACATCAAAAGACAGTCAATTTGTCATCATTCACAACACTGCTGTTGTAGAAATTCACCATGGACAATGAACTAGCCAATGCTAAATAGGTTTTCCTAGGGAAATACAGAGTTGAGGTTCTTTGAGACTCTAGTCACAACATTTTCATCAGTGGAGCAACATATAACCTTGTTTTATGTGTATTTCTGTTTAAAGACACCTTATTTAATCTATAATATATTTCCGATTCATTTACATTGAACTCGTGGCCAGCAGCACTATAACTCATGCCTGAGCAAAGCTTACCTAACACACGTTATCTCTGAATAAACACAGAAACTGACCCTCCCGGTCTTAAGGCTTAAAACCTACAATTCTCTTAACTGAGTTTCTCTCTCAGGAAACTCACCATCAGGCCTCCCAGATAGTATCACCAGATCACTGCATCCAGACAAAGAGAAGGCAGACTGCCTAACTGACCATCTGCTTCCTGTTGACAAACTCCTTTTCCTTACCTCTCCCTAATTCCTGTTTTCCACTTATGGCTGTATTGTTTGCCTGCTTTATGAACCCCAATTTTAGTTAGCTGAGGAGATGGATTTGAGACTTATCTCCCATCTCCTTGTCTGATGTCACCTGAATGAAGCCTTCTTCCCTGGCGATACTCATTGTCTCAGTGACTGACCTTCTGTGCAATGAGATACTGACCTACGCTGAACCCCTGATGTTTCAGTAACACCTTCTTGTGCTTAGGGACACACGAAGACACTGAAGCCTCCACTTCAGTGCCATTTTAAATAGTAACATCACCAACAAAAAGCACGAACATGCAAAAAAATGAATGTGGCACTGAGTAGACTTTAAGTACACTTGCTTACAGTACGAAGGCTGAAAGAAGACAACACGTTGCCTTGTTTAACCTCAGATGGGAAACTTCGTATCAGGAGACTCAGATTTCTGACCACTCTGTTCATGTCCATAACTGACTGCAAAAGCACCACCAGCATTGACGGGGGAGAAAAAAAAAATGTTATCTGGCAGGCAAATTTGCAACTACAGAATTCATAAATGATGAGGATGGACCATACATCACTCCCTAACAAAATAAGGAGATGCAGAAATATGAATTTATAGAAATGCCCAGTGTTAAAAATGGAAAAACTCCCACTAGCTCCCAATAGATCGCTCTTTCGTGTACCCCTCAAAGTTTTAAGCATTAGAGATAAAATATGACCCTGCTGGAAAGCGTAGGCATTGACAATATCCACAAAAATAACATAAAGTATTGCAATCAGATAACCACATGGGCACAATGCTAGTGGTTAGCTGATATATTTGAATGGAAGAAAATTTTAAAAGAGAGAAGCTAGGTGATTTGACATTTAAAATTCAGTATCAGAGAATTCAAGAAAAAGAGGCATGAGGGTGGTAGATGGTAGATTCCAGAAGACAGGTCATAGAGTGGGAATTTATAAAATAGCTGCCCTTGTCTTCTTTTTCCTGGGGCTCCTGAGGGCAATCTGTCAATTACTAAAACCTCTGCCTAATTTTTTTCTTCCAATGTATGGATTAAATATCCACTCCCAGGCCAGTTTAGAAAATGACACTTGAGCCTCCTCAAATCCAGCTATCATTTCTTACAGGCTCATCCCTAAGGCTGGACCCGCTCTCTCTCTCTCCACTTGGTTCCCATTTGCAAAGCTGTGTCTCAGAGTGGCTCCCATTTGCAGAGAAAGAAGCAAGGAGGAAACACATGGCTATGCTTCCTTTGTATTCAGTTCTGTCTCCCCCTCTTTCCCATCTGAGGTTGGACATTCAGCATTGTCTGTGATCTTTATTGGTTTTCTCTAATATTCTCGTTTCCAAATCTGTAAGCAGCATATTCCTCAAACCCACAACTACAGCACAGTAAAATCTTAATATTCCTATTGATTCCAGCACGAACCTTAGTAGTCAAGGATTTTTTGTTTTTCTTCTCAAGCACTCACTATGCACAGCAATCAGTCTGCTCAATTAGAGTTTTATTGACATCAGTGATCCTGTTAGTAGCTGCAAATCCATATGGGTCTGCAGCAACCTCAATTCTTGTCTCTTCAGAAGAAAGAATTTGACCAAGGGGCATGAGGCAGAGGGAGAGACTAAGTCAAGTTTTAGAGCAAGAGTGAAAGTTTATTAAAAAGTTTAGAGCAGGAACAATAGGAAGTAAAGTACACTTGGAAGAGGGCCAAGTGGAAGACTTGAGAGATCCAAGTGCACGGTTTGACCTTCGACTTGGGATTTTACACATGGACATACTTCTGGGGTCTCGCATTCCTTCTGCCCTGATTCTTCCCTTGGGGTGGGCTGTCCACATGCACAGTCGGCTGCCAGTACTCGGCAGGGGCTGCATGCACAGTGTGTTTACTGGAGTTGTATGCATGCTCACTTGAGGCGTTTTTCCCTTACCAGTCGAGTGTTTCTAAAAGAAGGTCAAACACCAGTTCAACTCTGCCATTCTGCCTCTTAATGTGCATGCTTGAGCCTACTCATCAAACCCCTGAGAACTTACTGGGAAGTTGCTGATCAATAGTTTCAGGGTTTAAAAAAAAAATCTATTGGTAGACTGTCTTTCCCTGGTGCCAGCTGTGACCAATTATTATTTTAGGCAGACAACTTAGCAACTGCCTGCTATCACCTGATGGTCGCCTGACATTCCTTGGTCAGGGCAGGGGCTCTCTTGCTCTGCTCATGTCTGCCTGACTACCTGCTCTAACATTCCAGTTATTAGCTTTGAATGCAGAAAAAGCTGGGGAGAGACAGACACCCCCAGCAGTCTTCTCCCAGCATGAGATGTCTGTGGATGAGTCATGGAACAAAATAGATCAGGATTCTCTGCTTCTTCAAAAACAAATCCTCAAGTGACCCCATAATTTTGCTTTAAAGTAATTTTTGTGAACATTGAGAAAGTCCATGACTTAATTCAAGAATGGAAATTGGTTGTAGCATCTTCTGGGCTGTGTGCCCAGTGACACACTACATTAGACATGCTATTATATCAGTTTAGCCTTGTAAACTAAAAATATAACCTTGAGCCCCCCAAATAACTGAATGGGTCCTCCTTTTGCCCAAGAGTCCCAAGAGAAACCTGAAAAGCTGAATTCTCAGCCATCACCGGGGCGAGGTGGAGGTGTTAAGCTCCTTTTTGGAGTTTAGGCAAAACTGACCAACGTTAACGTAAAACTAGAAACCATAAGACTGATAAAACACATGCTTTGTGGAATAAGATACCAAATGCCAAGATATAGCAACATATGACAGACAGCAGACCCCAAAAGGAGAAAGTCAAAATATTTTACCACCAAAAATAATTTACTTGACATATTTTGAAATGCCCTAGCAAAGCCATCTCTTGTGGCGGTGCGCGCGTGTGTGTGTGTGTGTGTGCAATTTGCATCTATAGACAATCTCCATGAATGCAACCAGGCCTTCCCTTTCTAGGTCTTTCCTGTATCTAGGAAAGATTAAATGAGTGAGTCTGACACCTTTCAAGTCTGAAAAGAGACATTCACCATCTATTCTCTCTGAGGGCTGCTGCCAATGAGGTTTCGTCTACATAATAACAATCTTGGTTTCCACAATTCCTCTTATCTGAACTCAAACATTTATTTCTACTAACTTCAGGTATTTAGACCAGACTTAAATCTTTCAACCAATCACTAATCAGAAAATCTATGAATCCACCTATGACTTGTAAGCTCTTGTCAGAGGCATTTGAACCAGAGCAACTCTGTCTTGTATAGAGGCTGGGTAACATGAGGCTAAAATCTACTGGGCTGCATTCCCAGATGGTTAAGGCATTCTAAGTCACAGGACGAGTTAGGAGGTCAGCACAAGACACACGTCATAAAGACCTTGCAGATAAAACAGGATGCAGTAAAGAAGCCAGCCAAATCCCACCAAAACCAAGATGGCCACGAGAGTGACCTCTGGTGTCCTCACTACTACACTCCCACCAGTGCTATGACAGTCAGTGAGCCACACCCCTGTCGCAAGTCCTGCAAAGGGGTCAAGGGAACTCTCCCATCTCAATAGTAGCCTAAAACAATAGCCAAGGAAGTTAGAATCACATGATGTTTGATTTCTTTAGAAAAACTAAAGATAATATCTTAGCATATATCCCTGAGATGTTTTTTTTCAGATATCTGGACCGTCACCAAACAGATCTCCTGGCATATAGACCTCAGGTAAGGGGAGCTAAAGAGTCAACTCTGACTGCCTGTTCTTTGCTCTATGTATTTTTTTGAGGGGCCTAGAGGAGGTCATGCTCATGAGCCATAGCTAACATTCTTTTCTGCGAACCCCAAACATTTATTTATTTATTTATTTATTTATTTATTTATTTATTTATGAGACAGAGTGTTCCTCTGTCACCTAGGCTGGAGTGCAGTGGCGTGATCTCCGCTCACTGCAACCTCTGCCTCCTGGGTTCCTGTGATTCTCTTGCCTCAGCCTCCTGAGTAGCTGGGACTACAGGCGTGCAGCACCACACCCAGCTAATTTTTGTATTTTTTGGTAGAGACGGGGTTTCACTGTGTTGGCCAGGCTGGTCTCTAACTCCTGGCTTCAAGTGATCTGCCCACCTTGGCCTCCCAAATTGCTGGGATTATAGGAGTGAACTACTGCACCCGGCCTGACCCCAAATTTTTAAACAAAACCTTTTCTCCTTAACCAATTCCAGATCAGAAAATGTTCTAATCTACTTATGACCTGTATGCCCCCACTTCAAAATATTCTTCCATGTTAGGCCAAGGCCAATACGTAACTTTCTGGTATTGATTTACTATTTTGCCTGTAGTTTCTGCTTTCCTGAAGTTTAGCTCTACCTTTGAAAATCCTTACCTGCAAGCCATTGCAGAGGCTGGGTCTTAAGCATGAGCTGCCTGATTCTTCTTGCTTGGTGCCCTGCAAATAAACACCCTCCTTTCTCCTGCTGCAAAGCCTCCGAACGGATATCTGGTCTTACTGTGCGGGGTGAGTGGACCCCAGTCGGGTTTCATAACAACGAGCAAGGAAGAAATTTGCATCAGAACCAAGTCCACCTTTTTCCAAAGTACAGATCATCTTTGGGAGAATTAAATAAATAAAATCATCACCCCAACTATTAAGACCTTTAACAATAGTTTCTTAGTACCAGTTTCAGCTCAGACGCGGAACTTTAGGTTACATTCCCAACATTCTTTCAAAGCTGTCCTCTTTCTCCAACTCCAGAAAATGAGTATCATGAAACTGCAACACTATGATATTTTTTAGAGTGATAACCTTGTACTTGCTCTAATCATAGGGGAAAAAAAAGATGTTGGCCTGTTGAATCTTGTTAATTATTGAACAAAACACTCGCAAAATTGTTAGCAGTACTCTAAGTGGTCAGATTTCTGGTGGCCTCAGAATGTACTACTGTGCACTAAGAATGACCTCCAATGGCCTTCACTCTTGGAGTGTGAGTGGAACGTGTGAATACAATGAGTGATTACTCCCATGGTTTGGTTATTTTATGGTGCAAAATGGCAAATAGCTGAGTGATCCCAATTTAAGCAACAGGGGCCAGAAAAGCTGACCATTTTCTTGCCAGGGTTGCAGAAGGTGAGGTCAGAAGGATATGAAGCATACAAAGTGTTTGCTTGCCTATTTATGGATTTGAGGATAGAAGGAACCAATGATTTCGGGTAAGAATTCTTGGGCAGCTAGGTGTGTGTGTTGCAGATGTGTAGTAGCTTGAATGCATAGCAATGTGCAGAAAAGATGACGGCAAATTTGTTGTAATTAAGGCTGCATCTTTCTTCTCTGAAGATTAATCACCAGGTTATATATGGTGTATTATTTGTTCTGAAGTAGTAAAGACATTTTCCCATGTTCTGGATTAACTGTTTCATAAGGCAATTTATTATTCTCTGTTTTTGTGTGTGTGTGTGCTTGCAGAGTGGCTAACAGTGGCATAAATCTCTCTTTTGATGAAGCCTTTCAAATCTAGGGAAATGGGAATAGAATAAGGTCCTCAACTTTCTTTTCTGGAAAAGTCAGTGCCTAGATCACGATGTTCACTTCTGTGGATGGAGCTGCATCTCCGTAAATGGAAGTTGTCTCAAAGAGGCATGCTGTTCCACATCTGTCAAAACTGGGTCAGTAATACTCAATTTCCTATGCCCAAAGCCTATGTCCTCTATAATCTATAATCTATTTTTTATGTATGTAATCGTTGTAACTTATGGATGGATTAAGAGGACAAAGACATTGGCATTTTGTGTGTTGGTATTAATACATATTTATTCATTTAGAAGCAAAATATGAGAACCCCCATAAAAGCATTGAAATTGATTAAAGCTGAATGTGATGTGATGTAAATTGTTTGAAGGATCTCTGCATAGCATGCAGATTTGTTTTTCAACACATTTTTTAAGCTGTGCTTTGTGTATGTGTACACACCATCTGACAGCACAAATAATAAAGCTAGGAAATGCCTTCTATGCATCAAGACTCAGTTAATCTTTTACTATTAGGATTAGGTAACACACAAATTAGGCTTTTCTAACTTTTAAATTTTAAAAGTTCTCAAGCTCATAATTGCACATATCTCAAATATTGGGATATTTAACTTACAGTCATCACGAAGTGTCCTCTGTCCCCCACAAACAAGGAAATTCTCTACTCTCTACCTTCAGCTCTGTGTTTGAATTGGCCATTGCTGACTCTTCTCCTTCTTTGTCTAGTTCATGGCATTTCAAGCAATGCAGAAAGACTAGACATCGCCATTGTAACAGTCATCAGTTGCTGCGTAACAAGTAATCCCCAAATATGGTGGCTCAAAGCAGTAAATATAAACTCACATGTCTTCTTTAGGTTGGGACTTGGTGAGCAGCTCAGCTCATTGATTCTGGTGCAGTCCAGTTGTCAGCTGGGGGTGCAGTCATTTGAGACTGAACTTGAGCTGGATGATCTTCTTCCAAGAGGACAACTATGGTGATGCTTGGGAGGCTAAAATTCTTCTCCAGGTGGCTTTTTCCATAGGGCTGCCCATAGCATGGGTTTCTTAAAAGGGAATGATCAAACAGAGAGAGAGAGAGAATAAATGTCATATTTTATTTATTAAAATAAATAAACGTCACATTTTATTTATTAAAATAAATAAACGTCACATTTTATTTATTAAAATTAATAAACATCACATTTATTTATTAAAATGAATAAACGTCACATTTATTTATTAAAATAAATAAACGTCACATTTTAATTTATTAGTTTATGTATGTTATATTGTGGCTTTATATATATATAAATGCATATCAATTTTGTAATTATGTCCATGCATATCTAGAAATTTTATATACATATACAGAAATTACGTACCTATGAATCATATACCTAAATACGATTAAAATGGCAAGTTATACTATATATATATGTACATATGCATGTAGATATATACATGTAGGTGTGTGTGTATAATACAATTTGCCATTTTAACCTTTATAGATGTACAATTCAGTGGCATTCATTACATGTAAAATGTTGTGGAACCATCACCACTGTTATGGATTGAATTGCTTCCCCCCAAAATTCGCATGTTGAACACCTAAATTCCTATGTGACTGCATTTGGAGTTAGGGTCTTTACAGAGGTAATTAAGTTAGAATTAGGTCACTAAAGTGGATCTCAATCCAATAGGACTGGTGTCCTTATAAGAAGAGAAGATTAGGATACAGGCACTCACAGAGGGACAACTGTGTGAGGACACAGGGAGAAGTTGGGGTCTACAAGCCGGGGAGAGAGGCCTCAGGAAGCACGAGCCTTGTCGACACCTTGATCTTGGGCTTCCAGCCTCCAGGATTATGAGAATATAAATTTCAGTTATTTAAGCTGCCCAGTGTGTGGTACTTTGTCATGACAATCTTAGCAAACTAGTACAACCAACTGCCTATTTCCAAGTCTTTTTCATCACTCTGGAACCATTATTCAATAACTCCCCCTTCCACATTTCCCCAAGCCCCTGGGGATGTATTAATACAATCACCAACATGGGTCCTAGATTACTGCATGCACAAAAATTGTGGCCAGGACTTTTTGATATCTATAAACTGTCTTTGACGCTTCCTTTTTGCAGTTCCCCCTGGATTTCCATTATATAGTTCCAACCTTGGTCGTTCATCAAAAAACCATTTGCAATCTCCTATCCAGTCTGTCCCTTGATTTGGAGAAAATGTGGGTTCTGTTATCTCATGCAATATTACTCCATTCTCATTCTGCTAATAAAGACACACCTGAGACTGGGTAATTTATAAAGGAAAGAGGTTTAATTCACTCACAGTTCAGCCTGGCTGGGGAAGCCTCAGGAAACTTACAATCATGGCAGAAGGGGAAGCAAACACATACTTCTTCACACGGCAGCAGAAGAGAGAGAAGTGCAGGGAACCTGCCGTTTATAAAACCATCAGAGCTCATGAGACTTACTCACTATCACAAGAACAGTGTGGGAGAGACCCTCCTCCATGATTATAGGAGCTACAATTTAAGGAGAAATTTGGGTGAGGACACAGCCAAACCATATCACATGCAGACTATGAGACTCATTCCTTCAGCAGGAATTTATCTGAGCACATATCGTACACCAAGGACTAATGGAGTGCTTGTGTTCTACTGTTGTGTATGCCTTAGTGCCTTGGTTACATCTAATTTTCAGCAGACCTGTGTAACTCATACCAAAAATCCAATAGAAGAAAAAATAAAATAAAGCAACAACAACTGATGTGTAAACATTATTATAATTTCATGAGACCAAATTGCATACAATAACAGAAGACCTTTTAGAATTTTGTGGGGCTTTTTCCACCTTTCAAATGCTTTCAAATTTCACATCCAAACTTAAAACATCCACAGTAACCTCTAATCTGCTTTCATCTCAATAAATTTGCCTCTTCTAGATACTTCCCTTTTTGGACAGGTTCTCATTCAGTCACCCAGGCTGGAGTGCAGTTGTGAGATCATGGTTCACTGCAGCCTCAAATTCCTTGGCTCAAGTGATCCTTCTGCCTCAGCCTCTCCAGTAGCTGGGACTACAGGTGCATGCCACCCTGCCCAACTAATTCTTAACTTTTTTTTTATAGATTTGGAGTCATGCTATGTTGCCCAGGCTTGTCTTGAACTCCTGGTCTCAAACAATCCTTTTGTCTCTGCTTCCCAAAGTGTTGGGATTACAGGTGTAAGCCACCTCATCCAGCCTAGATATTTCTTATTGGTGGCAGCAAACAGTGTTCGTCCTTTTGTGTCCTCCTTATTTTACTTAGTTGAACAGTGCACTTTAGGACCTAATCTCAGAAGTGACATACTATTACATCTTCCATTTGTCATTGGTCACACAGGCTGACTCAAATACAATATGGAAGGGGGATCCCACAAAGCAATAAATTCTACGAGGTGAGAGATTATCAGGACTCATTTTGGAGGGTGTCTGTAATCATCATTTAGCTATTTCAACATGACTTTAACATTTGGTTTACCTGCCTGCCTACCTATGTACCTCCCTACCTACCAACCAATTTTCCCTCTCATTCCACAGAGTTATGAGACCTTCATATAATCTGCTGGCTTCTGAATTATTACTAGTACTTTCTAGATACCTACTGTCCCAGGAGAGCAGGTCTATGCACACCTACCCACAAAGGCCGAGGGAGCTGAGAGGCTGGAGGAAGAAGCTGATAAATTCAGTTTCTAAGAATGAAACATTTAATAGGGACTTACTAACAGAAGCCATGTCTCGGCCATCTGTGAGAAGATGGATCTCCCCACTGTTAATCACAAACCCAGGGCTTATATACCATAGGGAAAGGATATACCTGCTTCAGAAGTGATGTGTAAGACAACTGAAGTTGACCCCTCAGGGAAAGGCAAGAATTCTATATGGTCATAGCCTATAATTTGCATAAGGGCAGGATTTATGGTAAGTATGTGATCAAGGTTCTTTTGACCCATGGGCAGGATTTACAGTAAGTATATGCTAATAGTAGATAAAGTAGAAATCTTAGAGGCACTCCCAGAACTGGGATTACTCAGACATCAACATGGCCGATTAGCATCTGAGATGGAGTGATTTTAGCCTCTGTAGCCACACACATATCTGGGTGTCACTACCCTTGTGTATGTAACTTTACCTGCCCAAATCTTTCTTTCTTTGTGTGCATTCAGACCTGCTTGGATTTGTCAGAGAATCCTGCTGTAGGAAGTGTTACGAACCCAATTGTGTCTTTACCTCTGAGATAAGAGTTAAACAGGGCTCAAGTGGTTTGCTTAAAGTTGTAAACTTTAGGTAACAGAGACGTAAATTACAGCCGTGTCCTGTGCCCCCCATCCCATTGTTCTGCTACAATGCATAATCCTTTTCCACTGGCTGATTTGAAAAATTACTTTTAAATAAGTAATGAGGTTGTGTTGCTCATTGACCTGTGGATGTTTAATTTTGGATGTGAAATCCAAAAGAAGCATTTGAAAGGCAGGAGAAAGAAAAGCAAAATTCTAATAGGTCTTATGTTGTTGTATGCAATTTGGTCCTGTTAAATTATAATGTTACACATCAGTTGTTGTTACCTTGTTTTATTTTATTTCATTGGATTTTGGGTATGAGTATACACGGATCTGCTGAAAATTAGATGTGACTGCAGCACCAAGGCAGACGCAACAAAGTAGAGAATGTACAGAATAAGGTGAAATATTATCTTATGGCTGAAACATATTTTCTGATGAGAATTAAACTTTCTAATTAGTGTATGCTAATAATTGCTGTTAATCTATCCCCTGAACCCTACACCCATAGAGCTAACTGCTTTCTTGATACAGCTCACAAATGCCATCTCAAACTTAAAACAGTCAAAACATGACTTCTATAAATCTGCCATTTCTTCATCTCAGAATACATCACCATTGCCCAAATGAGTGGACAGAGAAATGTGGTTCATCAGTGACTTCTTCTTTTCTCTGGTGCAGCATCCTAATTCTCTACAGTCTTTGGTATATAGCCTGTGTTCATTTAAGAGTCTGTTGAAGGTGTGAGTCTGATGGTTGAGTGAGATGGCAGAAGCCACAAGCGCTAAAATTCCACGGATATGCAGATAGAAGATGATGAATGTTTCTTGATGAGCAGCCAAGGCTGTAACCACAGGATGGAAATCCACAGGGGAGGGGAGGGGAGGGGAGGGGAGGGGTGGGACGGAAGAGGAGGGGAGGGGAAAGGAGGGCCATAAAGAACAGTTCATGGAAGTCAAAAAGTCCTCACTACAAGGCTTTTCTGCACACAGGGATCTGCAATCCATTTTGGCTATTTTATATCATATATTTTGTGCTTTTGCAATCAATGTTCTAGTGTTTTTGTTGCTGCTTGTCTGTTTTTCTTAATGATAAATGGGGCCAGGTGTGGCAGCTAGTGCCTATAATTCCATGGACTAGGGAGGCTTAGATTGGAGGATCACCTGAGGCCAGGACTTCAAGACCAGTCTGGGCAACATAGCAAAACCCCATCTCTACAAAATTTTTAAAAAGTTAGTTGGGCTTGGTGATGTATACCTGTAGTCCCAGCTACTCAGGAGGCTGAGATGGGGGTAATCACTTGAGCCCAGGAGTTCCAGACTACAGTGAGTTATGATCATGCCACTACATTCCAGCCTGGGCAACAGAAGGAGACCCTGTCTCTCTCCAAGAAAAAAAAAAAAAGGCATATCGGCATGTTGTCTTTCCAATAATTGAATAACTTAAAAACAGAAACAAAATAAATAATTCCTGTGTCAAAAGTCAAAACTTAACAAACATTTAGAAGCTCTTGAGAAAATTTTAGAAAGTCAGAATTCTAAAACTGAGGCATATATGACTCAATAAGAATTCTGTTTCCATTTGTTTTTTGAATGTCCTATCTCAGGATATGTAAGTTTCTGTAATGGTAGTTGATCTTATGTACAAGCCTATCAAGTAAAGAGATCAGAGAGAATCATTGAGATTAATAATACTATTGTTCCTAGTTTTCCATAGTGGATCATTAGACTGCAACAGTCAATTAAGTAGCTCTTGGAGTGTCACTGATGAACATTATGAGGAATTGCAAGGCGGGAAGCATCGCCAGAACTTGAACTCAATCTTTCCGTCTTGAGTCACTACACAGCGGAGGGTATAAAACATTGATTTTTTCCAAATCATGTTTGCTCACAAGGAAAGTAGATAAAGGTGAAGTCATTTGTGAGCTTCTATTTTGAGCACATTGAAAACTGTCTTTAATAACCTATTTTAAATGCTGTCGAGTATGAGGCAGTAAAGCTTGTTCTATTAAAAATTCTGTGTCAGTGTCAAAACTATTTTCTTTTTTAATGTTGTTTTTTCTTCGTGTGATCCTAATTTCTCAAAAGAAGGTGTTTTCATCATTAAGATTTTTCAATCCTATTCATGGCATATAAAAGCATCAACAATTCACACACACACACACACACAAAAAAGATAAACCAGCCCAAAAGAGCAGTGCTTTGCCAAGCATTAAAATATCCATTTTAGGACAGATGTGATAATGCCTTATGTAACATGATCAGAGTAACTCCCTTTAGTCCTAAATCCACAGCCCTCTAAAAATACATTTTAAAGTAAGCTGTCATATTGAGGCCAAATCCTGTGTTTCCTTTAGGATTTAATGGTCTTGAGAGTTCTCCGCTACCTGCCTCCTGGGAAAAGACTATTCACAAAGCACATGAAGATTTGACAGAACTCTGCCAAAAACATGTGTCAGACATTTGTTTTCTTGTGCTTATTTTTCCTTTTTAATAATAATTATACTAAATTTGCATTATTAAATATATTGTATATAAATTATATTATAATAATGTAATTAAATTTGCCTGGAATGACTTGTAATATGACTGAATTCTTTTTGTTAAGTCCCTGGTTGTGATTTTAACTCCAATAAATGTGGATTTCACAGCACTCCAGGCTACATTTACTGGGCTGGTGAAGTGCATTGTAGGTGTGTAGTTACCAACACATCAAAATGATAAATACTCAAGGTGAGGGATACCCCAAATATCCTGACTTGATCATTACACATTTTATGCATGGAACAAATACTCATATGTGTCCCACAGATATGTAAAACAGTATGGATCAATAAAAAATAATGCAATAGCGCTGCCATGCATTCATAGATGGCTATATTTATAGATGATGTGGTTGTAGATTAGCTGACTGCATTTACTGATTTTACCACAAACCTTTGATGTAGGTAGAGCTAGTAACGAAACATCTGCCCCGTAGACCAAGAGCATTGGGCTACAATTAGTGCTTTGACTTGACTCCAAGGGGAGTCAGGAAAATCTGAACTCAAGTCTTCAGGTTTTTAGTTACTAACAGGTTTTCACTCAGCCAGGCAGACTTCTTCCTCTATTTTTTAAAATAAAATTTTAAAGTTGGAATAACTTCAGATATACAAAAAAGTTACAATGATAGTTCAGGAGCTTCCCTATAAGAACTTCACTCAGCTGCCCAAAATATTATCTTGTGTAATTATGGCACATAGTCAATACTGAAAAGCTAATATTGGTAAGATGCCATTAATGAGACTACAGGCATTATATGAAGTCATGTTACCTTATGAAATGTATAAATATGTGCGAGTCATTTACTATATGTCAAGGTAGTACTTTATGTATATTATATAAATAGATCCTCACAATGACAATTGGATTTGATGAAATTGAGGCCGATGGAGCTAGATACATTGTCTCACGGTTGGGCAGTTTGCACTTGGCTGAAAAGTATGTACATACCTAACTTCTCTACCATGTTGTCATTTTCAATTATGAGCCAAATACCTTCGCTGCTGAGTCAGTTTCTTTACTTTTTGATTTACGACAATTCTATATTGCATTTAAATCCGAAAAGGCTCATGAAGCAGTCTCGCCTACGAAAACTCTCCGGCTTGCATAGGTTGGATTTTAACAGCGAGAAACTTGTGTACGATGTTTATTTGTTTATTTAAAGCAGAAATACTTTCTAGATAAATTCAAAGGGACAATCGGGAATGACTAAAAGTAATGGAACAATTTTACATTGTCTCTTTCAAATCTAAACACTTGAGTATGGAATAAACACCAGCTGAATAACTCCCGCCAGAGCACTCAATATGTGAGGTAGATTTTGATGACTGAGTCTGGCAGTCTATTATAATGAGAGAATTTTATAAATCCTAAACATGCCACAAAAATAGCATTCACAGATTACATACGGATGAGGAAACGTGTGTATTTTATGAAACTCTTTTCAAAAGTCGATGTTTCCCTTGAATAATAATTCCATGTTTGGAGGACAATACTGTTGACATTTATCTATATTACTTTTCTTATAACCAACGTGAGTAGATGTTTATCAAAATACAGGAATGAGGCTTTCTAAATGGCACAGATGATAAGTTCATACAAATCTATGGTAGAGGGTAAATGTGTAGACCACCTCCAAAAGCTGAGAATTATTGAACCAACAGATATGTTTCATTAAATCTCATTTACCAACTATTTGTTTAAACTTAAAACTTCATCATTTTCAGACTATCTATTTGATCTTTGTCTTCATGTATATTCAATACCTAATCTCTTTTTAATATATTAGAGAATTTACTCCTGCAGTATTTTTCCCATGGCATTGCCGTGTTGGTAAAGATATTCTGGTGAAAAATATCAGATTCTCTCGAGATGAATGAAAGGATATGGAAAGCAAATATATATTAAGGATGTTACTTCTAATTTTGTCTCTCTTTATACAACCTGTGAGGAAATATCTGTTGGTGAGGGAGAGCATCAGGAAAAATAGCTAATGGATGCTAGGCTTAATACTTAGGTGACGGGTTGACAGGTGCAGCAAACCACCATGGCACATGTTTACCTATGTAACAAACCTGCACATCCTGCACATGTACCCTGGAACTTTAAAATAAAGTAAAATAAAATAAAATAAAATAAAATAAAATAAAATAAATATATGTGCTTGTGATTGCTTTATTCATTGGAAAAGTTTAATTCATAGGAAGAGCCCCCAAACTTAAACTTGTTTGTCATATATACATCTCCTATTAGTCTTGTGCCTCTAGAGAACCTTGACTAACACAACTAATAACTCATTGACTTTCTAGATGTTACCTAAGCCCCACCACTGAAACCAGGGCTACATTTCATTCTTCCTATACATGATTCTGAGTCACAACCTATGCTTTTTTTGGTCTGTTCTCTTTATTTTCATATTTATTATGTCTTTTTCTTACATAATAATATCTAGAAGAATGTTAAACAGTATCTAAAATAGACCAATTACCTGGCTTATCTGAGTCGAATGATGGTTTTTATATAGTCCCTAGAAATGCTTGAAAACCACCACTATAAATTACTCTTAGACATTCTTTCACTCCCAAGTAAAATTTTTTTTTTTCCTTTTTGCACATTTTAGTGTGTTGCCAGTCTCTAGAAGAGATGGGTGATTGCTTTGCAACTCCTAGAGGGGGCCTAATGGCAAAATCCAGGGAGGAATAGAACCTTTGCTAATAACATCACTCTCTACCCTGGCAATCTGGACCAGTTGATCTTTGCAGCAAAAAAAAAAAAAAAAAAAAAAAAAAATTCTTCCCCAAATGCAGCCACAGTTATTGATTCCTTGTTGTCAAAATGCACCTAAAATATCTCATGAGATATCAGCCTGCCACTGCAGAGAAATGACATGTTTTGTCAACTACCTATTTTATATATATATTTTTAATTTACATTGCCTGTGACAAGTGCCCCTTAAGATATTATGTGTTTGGGTTCTTTCCTTTGGCCCTTTCTCTTTTCCATAGAAGTTAATTTTCTGGTTCAGTTTGTGATGCCAGATTCTGAGTTGGTCTCTGTGGGAAGTTTTCAGTCACATAGAGAATGCTGCAAAGTGGGGAACAGGGAAGAGAGGATTCTATGCACTTTCATAAGGGAGTAACCAGACCGCAGGAGCAGAGAACGCCAGCTACAGATATGGGGCACCACAGAAACTGTATATCCTGACAACCAACATTCTTTAGACTTTGTAAAAAATGATTTCATCATAAACAAGCCAAGATAACCCTAGCTGCAAAAGTCTAAAACAAATTTATTCCTATCTATAGTTATTGTACATTTAAGTGTTGCCATTATCATTAAGAAAAATCAGTCTAGTTATCCAAGCATTTTATTTAAAAGTAATACAGCATATATTTCCCTCTTTACCCAACTCCCTCATTATCAATTTAAATAACTTGATGCACATTAGTAGATGGTTTTGAAGATCTGGCTACTTTGTTTATTGAACATAAATGTTCAGAGAGCTTTGCATACAATAGGCAGCATTGCAAAATCCAACTCGAATTCCAAGGACGATTTAGGAACATGAATCTCACTTTAAACAATAGTTTCATTTTAAAGTGGGACATATGTGCCAGGTGCGGTGGCTCATGCCTGTAATCCCAACAATTTAGGAATGTGAGGCGGGAGGATAGCTTGAGCCCAGAAGTTCCAGACCAGGCCGGGTAACATAGGGAGACCCTGTCTCTACAAAACATAAGAAAACAATAGCTGAGTGTGGTGATGGACCTGTAGTCCCAGCTACCTGGGGAGCTGAGGAGGGTGGATCACCTGAGCCCAGGAGTTGAAGGCTGGAGTGAGCTGTGATTGGGCAACTGCACTCCAGCCTGGGTGATAGAGCAAGACTCTGACTCAAAACTTCTTAAAAATAAAACAAAATAAAGTGGGACAAATGAACATGAAATAACGCAAATGAGAAGAACATAAAATTATTATGAGTTTAAATTAAATGACATTAGCAGGAAGGTTAAAGGTATCTCCTTCATGTTTTTCTTAGTAACTACATTTCCTTTTTCACCGGTGATAATAAAAAATGCCTAATCTTCCCCATCATCCTTCTTCTCTTTCTGTCCTCTCTCAAACTTGTCTTGGAGATGGATTTATTGTTGTTGTTGTTGTTGTTAGAACTTATAATGAGGAACAGACAATCATTGCTTTTATTGTTTTTTATTTAAAAGAATAAAAACAAAAGTATTACAAAAATCAAATATTTTGTTAAGTTTTCACCTGACCTAACATCACAATTGTTCATCTTTATTTGGTGTCTGTATCTAAGTGTAAGGGATCCGTTAATGATTCAGTGTAATTTATTGGGTGAAGACCAGAGAAGCAGACTGAAATCAAACAGTAGGAGGTGGTTACGGCCATTGTCCTTTGTTGTGAGGTTTGAACGTGGGGGTAAGGGAAGAAGTGGTAACATTTGTGAAGTAACTGATCAAGGGACATATGTTAAATTATAATTCTAAATCATTGTCTAGCATCAAAACAAATAAATTTTATTAGAACAAACAACCAAAAAACCAAGGGAGAGATAGTTTGATTAGGCTTATAAATAAAACCATCATACATGCATTCCTTATTAAGGAAGACCTGGTGAAGGCTGATGATTACAGTTGAGTCCTACAATAAATTGTCTAGACCCCCAAGGGATCATAGATGAATTCCATGGAGAATCAAAACCGTTCTTCATAAAATTCAGCACTGCTCTCACTACTTGCTTTTTGGTGACAAATCATGGTGCCTGGACAAGGGCAAACTTGAGTGTCCTTTAGGGAATTTTTAAGAAACCGCAATCACTAACCCTTCTGTTTCCAATACGGGATCTCAACAAAATGAGAAAGTTGACGTGGGCTAAGACAGATGGGAGCCAAAATCACCCTTACGGAAGATGAAAGCCAGGTTGTGGCAGTCTATCTGTGAGCAAATGGGCTTTCTAATCCTGAGTCCCATTATCAGATGGACGTATACACCTAATGACATGCAGAGGGCAATATTGAGTGAAGATAGGCCTCCCCACATGAGATTCCTATGCAAATGAAATAGGTCACTTAATGAAAGAGGACAGGAGAATGCATGGCTCCTGCTTATCTTTAGAGAAAGAGGGAGAAAAAGTGAGATAAAGAGGAGGAGATGGAAAAGGAAGAAAAAAGGGAAGGAAGAAAGGGAAGGAGGAAGGAAGGGAGGGAGGGAGTGAGAAAGACAGGGAGGGAGGGAGGGAGGGAGAGAAGAAGAAAGCAAGGAAGAAAGAGGGAGAGAGAAAGGAAAGAGAGGAAGAAAGGAAGTGAGAAGAATTGAGAAGGAAGGAAGGAGAGGAAGAAAGAAAGGGAGGAGGGAAGTGAGAGGAAAGAAGGAAGGGGAGGAAGAAAAGAAGTAAGAGAGGAATTGAGGTTAAGAAAGGAAGGAAATGAAGAAAGAAAGGGGAAGAGGAAGTGAGAGGAAAGAAGGAAGGGGAGGAAGAAAAGAAGTAAGAGAGGAATTGAGGTTAAGAAAGGAAGGAAATGAAGAAAGAAAGGGGAAGAGGAAGTGAGAGGAAGGAAGGAGAGGAAGAAAGGAAGGAGAGGAAGAAATGAAGGGAAAGAAAAAGTAAGAGGAAGGAAGGGAGAAAGGAAAGGATAAAGGAAGGGAGAAAGAAAGGAAAAAAGAAAAATAATAAGAAGAAATAGGGAAAGGAGGAGGAAGAGGAGTGGAGAGGAGAGGAAAAGAGAGGAGTGGAGTGAAGTAAAGAGGAGATTAGTGCTGGATTATGTCCATAACAAAAGTCATTTCTCCTTACCTGGAAAACAGTGAAGACTAGAGCAAGAGATGCATCATGAGAATTGCTACACTACTGGTGTCCTTCCATATAGAGGTAGGATTAAGTATAGGGAACACGCATTTTCCTAAAAATACATGCATAAAGAAAATATAAATGCGTATTTGGCATTAAGACTATAATATATATTCTGATTTTATGTACTAGTATGTATCTGTCCTTTCTAATTTTTGTCTTTTTATGCAGAATGCTACAGAGAGAGAGGACCTTGGCATGAATTTCAGATGTGCCATATTTTATTTATTTTATTTTATTTTATTGTATTTTATTTTATTGGTGAGAGAGGGACAGCAGTCAGGGATTGGCTACCTCTAACACTGAGTGAATATTTGCTAAATGACAGAGACTTTGCTAAGTACTTTAGACATATTACCTAATTTAATTCTCATTACCACTATATGATGTTATGTTGTGATGTTGTGTTATATTGTTATGTTTGCTATGTTACATTATGTCATCTTGCATTGACACATTATGCTTCATTATGTTGTGTTGTTAAGTTATATGGATGTGCTATGTTGTATGGTTACTATGTTGTGTTGTGTTATGTCTTCCTGCCATGCTATCTTATGTTTATGGACTGAATTTTGTCTCCCTAAAATTCATATATTGGAAGCCATAATCTCCAATGTGATTGTGTTTGGAGGTAGAGCCTTTAGAAAGGTAATTAACTGAAGTCATTAGGGTGGGACCCTAATTCAATAGGACTGGTGTCCTTATAAGAAAGAGACACCAGAGATTCCTGTGTACAGAGAACAGGCCATGTGAGGAGCCAGCAAGAAGGCCACCCTCTGCAAGCTAAGGAGAAGAAACTAACACTACTGGCACCTTGCTCTTGGACTTTCTGCCTTTAGAACTGCAAGAAAATACATATGTGTTGTTTAAGCACACAGCCTGTGACATTTTGTAATGGCAGCCCTAGAAGACTAATGCAGTTGTGTTGTGATGTGATGTGATGTTCTGCTATGTTTTATGTTTACCATATTACAAAATGAGGAAGCTGAGCTTCCAAGAAATTAAGTGGTTCACCTGTAGCCACACAGCTAATAAGAGTTAGTGCTAGAATTTAACCCTAAATAGTCTCAAGACAGGTTGAGTTCTCTAAACACTCTCTTCTATCAGGTTTACTACCCTGAGCAAAATGCCTCACCTCTTAGAGCCACAATTGACTTATCAGCAAATGAGGACTGTGGTGTACATCAAACCTATGAGAACTATGGCAAATATTCATAATTAGCTTTGGTGATGAGAACAGTAATAATAATAATTATCATTTTATCATCTATGAATTAGAACAGTATTTAGTGTCCTGTAAAGAGCTGTTCTCACACCAATGGAAGCCACTGAGTTGTGTTCCTTTGGGAAAACATCCGGTGAGGATTTACTGCATTAGAAGTTGAATTGCAGCTCTTCAGCTCCTTGGAGTTTGGGTGAATCATGTTTTTAAAAATTTGTATTATTTTTGCTTTTGAAGTAGAACACGGGGGTTTTTGTCTGTGATTCCCAACTCTTGTCTTCTCCTAGTTCTGAAATGAATACCATGGTGAGTGATATGATTTGCCTGTGTCCCAACCCAAAGTCTCATCTTTAATTGTAATCCCTATAATCCCCATATGTCAAGAGCAGGAGCAGTTGGAGGTAAATGAATCATGGGGGGTGGTTTCCCCATGCTGTTCTTGTGCTAATGAGTGAGTCTCATGAGATCTGATGGTTTTATAAGTGTCTGGCATTTCCCCTGCTTGCACTCACTCCGTCTTGCTGCCCTATGCAAAATGTGCCTGTTTCTCCTTTGCCTTCCACCATGATTGTAAGTTTCCTGAGGCCCTCCTAGCCATGCAGAACTGTGAGTCAATTAAACCTCTTTCCTTTATAAATTACCCAGTCTTGGGTATTTCTTCATAGCAGTGTGAAAATGAACCAATACAATGAGTCCCAGTCTAGTTGTTTACATTCCATAACTATATAAACCAGGACAGGAGCCCAAGCATACTTGCTCAGACTGAATTTTAAAAATCCAGCAGCCAATCTAGACTGTGAAACTCTTGCATCTCTCTTTCATTTTCCACCTAAATCCAACCTCTAGAAACCGAGAATGTCTAAGCCACTGACCACAAATAATAAGAAGTGATAAAGGAGCACGAACCAAAATAACTGGAATGTCATGTCAAACGGAAGTGAGAGAGGTTGCTGAATGTTACTTGATGTGTAAATGAAAAGACAAGATGCTCTGCGAAAAGATGTGAAAAAGAAAGGGATATTGCTTTCATACAGAAATAAGATACAAGTGTAATGATTTCCATTTAGAAAGCGATTTTTAGTAAAAAAAACTTCCTCAGCTTTAGGGAGGCATAATTGACAAAATTTGTATATATTTAAGGTGTACCAGGGGGTATTCTGACATGTGTATATATTCTGAAATGATTATCACAATTAAGCTAATTAACACACCCATAATCTCACATAGTTATCTTTTTCTAGTGTGTCTGTGGTGAGGATACTTAAGCTCCACTCTCTTTGCAAATTTCAACTATAGAATACAATTTTATTACCTTCAGTTACCATGCTGTACATTAGTCCTCCAAGCTGTATTTGTTCTATAACTAAAAGTTTGTCCTCTTTGACTAACATCTCTACATTTCTCCCTCTCCTCAGCCTCTGGTAACCACCATTCTACACTCTGCTTGTATGAATTTGACTGTTTTATATTTTTTTAATTTTCGTTTCTCTCTTTCTTTTTTTTCTTTTTGGAGACAAGGTCTTGCTCTGTTGCCCAGGCTGGAGTGCACTGGTGCAATCACAGCTCACTACAACCTCTGCCTCCAGCTCTCAAGTGATCCCCCCACCTCAGCCTCCCAAATAGCTTGGGACTACAGGTGTGTGCCACCATGCCAGGCTAATTTTTGTATTTGTAGTAGAGATGAGGTTTCACTATGTCGCCCAGGCTTGTCTCAAACTCCTGGACTCAAGCGATCCACCCACCTCAGCCTCCCAAAGTGTGGGGATTACAGGCATAAGACACTGTGCCCCGCTGAATTTAACTGTTTTGGATTCTGTGTTTGAGTGAGATCATGCAGTATTTGCCTGTCTGTACCTGGCTTATTTCACTTCACTTAATGTCCTCCAGGTTCATCCATGTTGTGGCAAATGGCAGAATTTCCTTCTTTTTATGGCTGGATCATATTCCATTGAATATGTACCCTACATTTCCCTTATCCATTCATCTGTCCATGGACATTTGGGTTGTTTCTATATCTTGGCTACTGTGAGTAGCACTGTAATGAGCATGGAGATGCAGATATCTCCTCCAGATAGTGCTTTTATTTCCCTTGGAAATATACCCAGGACCGGTATTTCTGGATTATATAGTAATTCTATTTTTAAGTTTTTGAGGAACTTACATATCTTTTTTTATAATGGCTATACTAAGCTCCATTCCAACCAACTCTACCACCGCCAACACCAATACCACCTCCACCACCACCAACAACAAACACAATTTTTAAATTACGTGAGATAAATGTAAATTGTAAACAGAGACCCTTTTAAGAAGGGAAACGCTCCCTACCACTCCAGCTATTTCTAATTCAAAGCATTAATGACTTTTACTGCTGTTGACACATTTTATATGGACAACTTTTGTCATTAGCCAATACAAACATGCTCAGGAGGTTGTGACTATTTTTTTCTTGATCTTTTTGACTATTCATATTTGGCTGATGCTTCTCCTTTTAAAGAGGCCATAACATGGCTAAACAGTGAGATGGTGGACCTCTTGCAGAGGTTCTTATCCCCAGGTGGAGTCTTACTCTGACTTCAATAATCTATTCAGATGCAATTTAGCTCCATGCTTCTTTTACTTTTGCACAAACCACATGGACATTGAGATTTCATTGCAGGCAATGAAAATTATCCTGGCACATCTTAGGTCACAAATCTAACAACTGCTTTTCTAATGTCACTTCCTGAAAAGAGAGAGACAAGAAGTGTATGTAGGCCACCTACTTTACAAATAAGCCAGAGAAGGCCCCTGGATTAGTCATAAAAAGCAAAGCCCACAAGAAATCCACCTGAAAGCTGGGTTCAGAAAAAAAATGAAATGAAAAAATACTAGAATCTACAACTATGGGCTAATGGTGTGTTTTGGATAAAGCTGGTTAATTTGAGAAACTTTGGGAGAAACCTGGAAATACAGTCATGAATTGTTCTTGCTAAGAAAGAACAACGTAACGACACCTTTCTCTTCTAGTTAAGTCAAATCGGGTCAGTCAGAATGATCAATCAAGATTACTTCTTGACCAGGTGTGGTGGCTCACACCTGCAATCCCAGAACTTTGGAAGGCCCAGGCAGGAGGATCACCTATGGCTAGGAGTTTGAGACCAGCGTGGGCAATGGGGTGAGACTCCATCTCTACAAAAAAATTTAAAATAAAATAATAAGCATACTTCTCCCTTGCCTTCAGGAGAAGAATAACAATGTTTTTATGGGTTACAACTAGGAAACCTACTCCATTCCACAGCATCAAGATCTCTAAGTGGGATCATATGAGTTGGGGCATGAAGTGATGGACATTAGGCCAATCCCATAAGCATTATGAGGCTGCCATTGCATACTGACAGGTGTGTGGCAAACGCCACTTAACTGCATTCCAGGGCTCCATAGACATAAATATTTGTATTAAACATTACATCTCTCTGAGTTGGTATGTCTTCTCAAATAGTCTGGACTTGATTTTGCAGGTAATGCAACATGACAATGTAACGATCTGCCAAAAACTATAAAATCAGATGAAAACTTGAAAGATAATGTCCTCTAAACCTGTTCAAAAAAAAAATTTAAAAAAGGACATGCATCTCTTTAGATACTCATGGTACGGTGTATTAATGTTTTTGTGTTGTATTTAAAATAAAGCTAAATCTTATTTCTAAATTGCTTAGATTTATGAATATATGTATATATGCATACACACATAAAAAGAAAGAAAGAAGAAGAATTTCTAAATTGCACACAAACACACACATATGTGTATGATACGTGTATAGAGAGAGAAAGGAAGAATGAAAGAAAGGAAGGCAGGGAGGGAAGAAAGATGGAGGAAGGAAGGAAGGAGGGGAGGGAAAAAAGGAAGCAAGGAGAGAGGGAAGGAAGGAAGAGAAGGAAGGGGGGAAGGAAGGAAGGAAGGAAAGAAGGAATGAAGGAAAAGAAAAATAAAGAAAAATTTCTAAACTGTACACATACACATATATAATATATACACACATATATATGTATATGTGGATTGATATGTAGATAGGCTAGATTGGACACCTATATTATATAGAACTAATATTGGCTGTATTAGGTGTCCCAGTTATACCCCCAAAGAGCATTCATTATTTCTAGCACAAAGGGGGGTAGTAAAAGAAATATATATATATATATATATATATGTTTGGTACAAAAGCAATTGCAGATTTGCCATTAAAAGTAATGGCAAAAACCATAATTGCTTTTGCACCAACCTAATACATACACATACACATGCACACATATAGCACACATATGTATATAATGTACATATGTATGTAATATGTAAATATATATTGTAATAAATGTATAGAACATTATTTAGGGATATATACATGTATGAGAAATGTATAACACAATATAATCTATAAAAGCAGAATTGGGAGATGCGTTTTTCTCCATTTTTAGAAGAGTTTGAAATATATTAAGTGTGATATAAGTTGTTATTAAAACTGTAAAGAATATAACAAAAATATTGCTTATGGACACTAAAACCAGTATTTATTCAGTAGAATCTTACTGACAAAAAAAGCAAAACAAAACAAAAACTATATTTCAAGTACTTTAAAATTCTACATAGAAAATTTTAATTCCAGTGTTTTGAAATAAATACTGTATGTCTCAGGGATGTCAGAACAGGAAACTGGCTGTATAGAGTGAATTACAAATGTTCCAATAAAAAGAATCACAGTTAACCCTGCTGCCATCACAAAACTACACACTGAAATGGGAACCATCCTGGATTATGTAATACAAAATAAGAATAATTCCTGGCTGCTGTAATGTTCAACTTTCTTGTCCCACAGCACCTCCGATCACTTCTACTCCATCTCAATTTATTCCAGGTAAAATGACACTAAAGCTAGCAATGAGAAAGCAAGGAAATATATTTATACCTACCCATGTGAAGAGAAACAAATACCTAAACAGTTTTTTCATGGACACACCACAATTTGGAAATTTTAGATTTGTTGGTATTGCCGTCTTGGCTTTGCAAGACATTTAAGAGTCAGCATAAGGGGCTGAAATACACATAGCTTAGCAATTGCATCCAAGTGTGTTTGTTAGCCTTGTTGTCTGCATGAAATGAGAAGGCAGACAGGTAAGCAGCAAGACAAATGGACATAAGAAATGAGAAAGTATACACTGCATACCTTCAAATGCTGTCATCTAGGAATGGCTTATTTTCTAGAAGTTGCTAACAAACCAAATGTAGTTGGTAGAAAAATGCTACCACTCAGTTTCTGGGGAAAGAAAAAAGCTAAATGTATTGCTTGCTGAGCCAGAAGGAGCTGCGATTATAGGTTGTGAGGTCTCTGAAGCAAGCCAGCCACTGCTATTATCTTGTATTTGGGTACTGTAAAGTTAGGTCAGTCCTGGTACACTTTCAAAAGAGATTTTTTTTTTTTTTTTTTTTTTAAGAGACAGCTTCTTGCTATATTGCCCACACTGGCCTGAAACTCACGGGCTCAAATGATCCTCTCACCTCAGCTGGGACTACGGGGGCATGCCACCAAACCTAGAGAAAATGGAATTTTATGGGGCGCTTTGTCCTAACGCAGAAACCCGGTTTCTGGTGTGAGCTGGTTGCTGATGGGTTTTCTTTGGGAAGCACCGAGCTTCATGGCTGAGTGGCTTTCGGAAGCATTGCTCCTGACCCAAGGTTGATTGAAGGATTGTGTCACTTTTGAAACTAGTTTTGGGGTTTCATACAACTACAGGCAGAATATAACCAGTCTTTTTATTCCCTTGAATTTGGAGCCTTAAGCGTTTTTATTCTCAGAAATTTCCAGGGTATGGCAGTATACACTCTCAATCATCTTCCTCCATTATTCCTGCCTCTTCTTGAGTTCATAAATCTATAATATCTTCAATTGCCTAGCTACCTTCCATTTGACCCCCACACCTCAATCTAACCTGTATGGTTCTGCTTTCAGATCTTCTCAAACCAGAACTTCCCCTTAGTACCAAGAATTTCCAGTGGCCCCATGGCCCCATGCAGCAAACTGAAAATTTAATGGGCACAAAACCATCTTTATACAAAAAACACAGAAATCTAGTAACTGAAAAGTAGTGCAGTTGAGGCATCTGAAGTTCGTAAATAACCTACTCCTAGAAAAAGTTCTGGTGAAAATTCAAAGACTATTTTTTGGTCAAGGTTTTTATGGTGGTATTAGATGTGAACTTTAATGAGTACGTTCACGTCCAAAAAACAAACCAATGAACAAAAACACATTGTCCTTCATGGATACCTTTTCTGACCTTAATTCTTATGATAAAAGAGGATAAAATCAATATGTTGAGATACAACTACTATTAAGAGGTGAAGAAAATTACATTTTTTTTTTTTAAAGAAACACTTGGCTGGGCACGGTGGCTCACGCCTATAATCCCAGCACTTTGGGACCCCAGGGTGTGCAGATCACCGGAAGTCAGGAGTTCATGACCAGCCTGGCCAACATGGCAAAACCCTGCCACTATTAAAAATACAAAAATTAGCTGGGTGTGGTGGTGCACGCCTGTAATCCCAGCTACTCGGGAAGCTGAGGTGGGAGAATCACTTGAACTCGGAAGACGGAGGTTGCAGTGAGCCGAGATTGTACCACAGCAATCGAGCTTGGGCCAAAGAGTGAGACTCCATCTCAAAAACAAAACAAAACAAAACAAAACAAAACAAAACAAAACAAAACAAAACAAAAACACTTATACACTGTTGGTGGGAATGTAAATTATTTCAACCATTGTGGAAGACAGTGTGGCAATTCCTCAAAGAACCAAAAAAAGAACTACCCTTCAACCCAGCAATCCCATTATTACTGGGTATATAGACCCATGTGTCTTTATGAGAGAACAATTCATATTTCTTTGAATATATATATTGAAAGAAATATGAATTGTTCTCTCATAAAGACACATGCACGTGTTTGTTCACTGAAGCACTATTCACAATAGCAAAAACATGGAATCAACCTATATGCTCATCAATGGTAGACTAGATAAAGAAAATGTGGAGACACCCTGGAATACTATGCAGCCATAAAAAAGAACAAGATCATGTTATCTGCAGAAACATGGGTGGAGCAGGAGGCCATTATCTTTAGCAAACTAACACAGGAACAGAAAACCAAATATTACATATTCTCACTTATAAGTGGGAGCTAAATGATGAGAACACATGGATACATAAAGGGAAACAGCAGACACTGGGCCTGTCATAGGGTGGAGCGTGGGAGGAGGGAGAGGATCAGGAAAAATAACTAATAGGTACTAGGCTTAACACCTGGGTGATGAAATAATCTGTACCACAAACCTTCATGACACAAGTTTACCTATGTAACAAATCCACAATTGTACTTCTGAACTTAAAGTTAAATCAAAAAACACATATTTGTTCCTTAGAAGGAAAGATTAGCAAATGTTTCTGTTTATAATCTATGTGTATTTGAGAGAATCTAAACCTATATGTATGTTTATAATCTACATATGTGTGTTCATGTTTATAATCTATGTGGCATCTTGTGGTTTTCTATTTCTAAATGACAAGAAATCAATCCCTCAGGTTTTCCCTGACGCCTGTGCTGATTTTCCTTTTTAGTTAATATCCCATGGTCTTTGTTAGGCTCTGGCCAGGAGGACAGACCATATTTTCCAGTCACTCTTGGCGTTGGGTGTGCCTCTGTGACCGCAACTGGCCAGATGAGGTAAGCGTGAGTTGTCTGAGAGATCTCCAGAAATCTTCCTTGGACCAGAGGTCTGCTCTTTTCACTGGCCCCTCCTTTCCTAATCGGAGCTTAAGGATCTATCCTAAACCAGGAAATGACTTTGGAGATGGAGCAAAGCAGAAAAATCTTTGATTGAGGCAAGTACGTACCTCCAGGCAGTGTGAAGATGACAGATAGACCCTGTCTTTTTCAAGCCACTTGATAATGTGGGTTTTCCTGTTTTCTCTTTTTTTCTACCAAGTCCACATTCTAGGCAATCCAAATCTACTTTAAAATATGGTTTACACCTTAAAATGGTACAGTGTATTCTCCCATGTATTACTTTTACAAAGCGATTTATTATAAGCTCCGTTTCTATAGTTACAGTTTAATGAAAAATAGTTTGATAATAAGAATCTTACTTTTCAGTGTGTGTAAGACATCTACATTGTATAATATAATAAACATAATGCACCTGTGTTTCCAGACAAGCATCTCTAAATTTTCCTGGAATTGAAATGTTTCATTATGGGAGATACTTTGAAAGAATACTGCAGTCGATACATGTTCTATTTTCAAAGTTAAAATTCTAATTACGTGTATACTTTGTAACTTCTTCTTTCTGTAAATGACACTAGCTATGTCAGCTCTTCAAATATTTGGGTAAGACAGGTAGGTAAATGTTTGGAATTTCATACTAGTGTAGAATGAGGTAGACACAATAAGCTTTTTTTTTAATAAAAATGTGCTATTGTTGCAATGCTAATCTACTGTACAGAAAAACGTGGTTTTCTTACATATGCAAAATTGCGATTTTTTGTCTGTGTGTTTAAACAATTTTAATTATCAGTATAGATTGGCTTCATATAAATGACAAGTTAAAATGGTGGGATGTGTTTAAGGTGTCTCAACAGTTTCAGGGAAGCTCAAAATGTTTATGGCTCTGTCTGAAGTCCATTGGTGGGCACAAAAATAATGACCAGATTTACAAAAGCCCTGTTCCTGGTGAGGATGCAGTAGCCAGGGTGCAGGGGAACAAAGCAATGTATAGTATCTGTGTGGCTGCAGAGAGAAGGTGACGCTGAACCAGGTCTGGCAGAATGAGTCTGCATTTGCCTGGCATCGAACTACTTCAGCCAACCCTTTCTCTTCAGCCTGCTCCTACCCTGGTCCAAATCTTTCTACCCTTGGGCTTTAATTCTTCCTGCTCTTCCTTCTCCAGTGATTCTCCTTCAATCTTTCATGTTCATCTTTATGAGATAACTTTTTATGAGAAAGCAAATATCCTAGGGACACTCTCCTAGTCAGTAATTTATACAATTTCTCTCTCTCTCGTTTTCTCTCTCTTCATATACATATATATATATAATATATATACACACACATATAATACATATACACCATACTTACATATGTATACATGTATATATTATATATGTATATATGTACATATATGTATACACATATACACACATGTGTATACATATACATATGTGTATATACACATGATTTAGAAGTTTAATATACATATATGTATATTAAACTTTAATATATATGTACATACATACACATACATACACATGTGTGTATATGGACATACACACATATATACCTATACACACATATATACAATTATACATATACATGCATATATACATATTGAGGAAAGTATCTCCAGGCAGTGTGGATATGTATGTGCATATATGAATATATTCATGTATCAGGAGATTTTGGCAGTATAATTATGTTTCTACAGAGAAATTAGGGATGACAGAAAGCTAAAAAAACTTGTAAACCTTAAATGATGCAATTTTTACTCTGGAGGAAAAAACAGTATGAAAAAAGGAAACACATTTAGTCCAGGATATGATCTTTATAATAATGTGTGTATACTGTGTAGATATAGATATAGATGCAGAGCATATAATAAACTCATTGGCAGGTTATTTGAATTCCGACTCGTCCAAACATCTTTCAGGATTCAAATATCCTCCCAGCTTGCTCCTCCACTGCCATTTTTCTCACTGACTCCACTCAATCATTCTTATTTCCACCTCTGCTTTTCGTTCACTAAGGATGAGGGGTGGACACCCCCAGGAAAGGGAAGGGAATGAAGGTATGTAGGTAGCACAAAGTGGATGGTTAGTGCATATTCATAGAGTGAAGTCATGTGCTAATTGATTCATTATGCAAGTAATTGCTGGCAAATACACCATTGTAGCTCATGTCCAGACCACCTTGAAGTATAACAAAGAGACGCAACATAATGAGTGTGTTTCAGATACGTAGCTCAACATAGAGAATTGATAACACTGTTCTTTTCCATAAACTCACTAAAAGGACAAAATAAAAGTCTAAATAAGAGGCAATAATTCAAAGGAATTAAATAAGAGAGCAGACAACAACATACTTCAGTGAAATATTGCAAGCTGGAAAGCAGATGGGTGAATCTCAATTTATCCTCATCAGAGAAACTTGGAAGTACTCAGGGTCAAGGGAGTAAACTAGGAAATAGGCTAGCCCTTGGCCCACACAAAGGCCTCTGAAAGCGAGGTCTCAGATATGGTTAAAAGCAAGCTTTTCTCTGTCTCTCTTTTTGCCTTTTTTAAAATTTGTGCAAGTGTATAAGGTGCATGAGAAAATTTGTTACATGTATATAATATGTAGTATTCCAGGTATCTGTCACCCAAGTACAATACATTTTTAAGTAAAGTCATCTTATTCTGCTATGAAACACTGAATTTATTGGTTTTATTTTACTGTATGTGTTTGCACTTTTTAACTCACTCCTCTTCATCCACCCTGCCCCATCCCCCAAAGCAGGACTTCTTTGGAAGATTGAATATCTCCGCCCCACATAGCTAAATAATTGCTCCTTACTTGACCTAAGAGTTGATCCACAGAGATGAATTATCTCTCGAGGGCAGAGGGGGCATTCTTCCAGAAGTTAGTGACAGCTCGTGGGCAGGGGTAGAGTTACACAGAATACGGAAAGTAAGTAAAAGTCTACACACAGAATGTTGAGAAACTCATGGAACTTCCCACAGTGGATTCTGAAAATGCCAATAGCAGGGAAGAAAACAGTTCTCTCTAGGAAAACTGAGAAGTCAAGAAAAAAGAGTCAGATACTGATATTTACATGTCTCCATTTAAATCATAGGTTGCCAATTTAAGTGTGAGTCCCATAAGTCGACAAAACCTATCCAATTGCAGATTTAGTGCCTCTGTTTCAAATATCAGGAGCAACTGAGGTTCACCCAAAATGCTAGGAGGTCCTACATCTAACATGGAATAGAGAGACAAGAAAGGAGACCTTTAGATCAGCATTTCTTTAACTCTGGTCTGGAAACATTTGGAAGTCCACGAAATAAGAACTACATTCATAATAATAACAGATCTTAATGAACTATTTCCTTTGTTTTTGAGAGTTTACAATTATGTTTTGCTCAAGTTACATAGCTTGAGATCTCACAACAAACTCAGTCCAGAAGTAGATACACGACCTAAGTTCTGTTTCAGCAAGCTAGGCCTTAAAGACATCTACAAGTATGTAAAATAATGCCACTGTTTTTCCTTTTCGGGTGGAAAACATAGCTACTTACAAAAATTATGCCATTTTTGTAACAGATACTGGCTTTTTGCAGAGGCTAGGAGGCCTTCTAAGACACGTTTTGCAACCTGTAATGTGCCATTCTCAGTACGGGTCAATAGGTTAATACTATGGGTGGATCCAAGTTATAGGGTATCCTAGACTCAAGAAGACGGGGAGGAAACTACAACAAAATTAGAAAAGCAACAAACAGTTCAGGCCCAACTTTAATCCACTACATGTTATGAAGTATGATTCTGTATTAGTCTGTTCTCACACTGCTAACGAAGACATAGCTGAGACTGGGTAATTTATAAAGGAAAGAGGTTTAATGTACTCACAGTTCCATATGGCTGGGGAGGCCTTATAATCATGGCAGAAGGTGAGTGAGAAGCAAAGTCACATCTTACATGGTGGCAGGCAAGAGGGTATGTACAGGGGAACTCCCCTTTATAAAACCATCAGATCTCGTGATACTTATTCACTATCACGAGAACAGCAAGGGGAAAACCCACCTCCATGATTCAATTACCTCCCACCAGGTCCCTCCAATGACATGTGGGGATTATTACAATTCAAGGTGAGATTTGGGTGGGGGACACAGACCTAAACCATATCACATTCAGTGGTTGGAAAAAGCAAATGCATTCACCTGTGGAAAATTTGGCAAGGTGTATTAAAATGCAGAGAATTTTTATCCTCTGTCCCACTTATATAAAATATACATCACTGTGTGTGTGTATACAAGTGTGCATACATATATGTATTTGAGTGCACAAATGGAAAAAAATGAACAAAATGTTCATAGTAGTTATCTCTGGGTAGGGGGAGGGGGGCATGGGGTCACTTGCCATTTCACTGTATTTATCTTCTATCTTACTTGGAACTTGAATTTGTAGTTCAAAGTGAATGGATTAAATGACGACTTGTCTAATGCTTTAGTAAAAATGTGCTATGTACTCCCAAATAGCTTGTAGATAATGCCAAATACTAGACATTAGTTTCCAATGCTGCCACCATTGGATGTAAAACGTTGTCAGTTGAGCTGAAAAGAAGGAAGCCGCTCACTTACTTCCTTCTGCAGTCTGGTGGGTGCAGAGGAACTGGCACCCAAATCCACATCGGTTGGACATGGTTCAATCGTATGCCACAGAAACAGAACTAAATCTAGGGAGGGTAGTGGGTGAGGAACAGCATCTAAAAAAGGGATTCATTTCCCACACATGCAAAGGAATGTTGAACAAATCCAACTTGTGATGCTCACCAAGGTGTTAGCCAAACCTAGAGGAGACAGAACTTCCACTCGTATTGCCAAATGTCTGTTTGTTGGGAAAATGCTTCTCATCTGTTATAAGTGTTAAATCATTCTGAAGGTATCTGGGAAACCAAATCAGTAATTTAAAAATTCCTTGAAAACTTGGAATGAAAATAAAGGGAGAGGTACCTACTGCCTCATCTATTTGTCTCATGGATGCTTTCACTGGATCCATGACAGAGGAAGCTTTTCTACTACTGGAGTTCCCATCCCCAAGGACAACAATGCCTTCTTTGGGAATAACTCTGGAAGGACCTGCCTGAGGCTATTTTACACTTAATTTTTTTTAATAAGTAAAGGAGTACACTCTAAAATAGCAATAAAAAGTGTAGCGCTGCAAATATTAGATGATAGAAATTTTTCAGCTCCAAGATTGTCTTATGGGACTGCCATTATACATCTGGTCCATTGTTGACTGAAACGTCATCCTTATGCAGTACATGACTGTATATGTATATGTAGATCTAGATATAACTACATATAGATATAAATATAGATAATTTCTATCCTATATCCCACTTATATAAAATATACGTGAATATGCATAGATGCATCTGTGCGTACATGTATGTATTTGAGCGCCAAAATGGGAAAAACACACAAAATTTCAATAGTGGTTATCTCTCGGGATGGGGAGGTGGCTATAGAGTCACCATTCCATGCTATTTTCTATCTATATATCTATACTATATCTATATATACTAAATATATATATACAGACACATTGAATGTGTATACTATATCTATGTCTACTACATGTGTATACTATATATACTTTTGTGTACTATATATACTACATGTGTGTACTATGTATACTTATATACACATAAGTATGTGTATCTATATCTACATGTAGATAAAGATATAGTATATACACTTTTATATATACTTATGTGTATTTATATTCATATCTATCATCTTTCTACCTACCATCTGTCTATCATGCTATTTGTCATTTATCATCTATCTACCATCTCTCTGCCCATCTATGTACCCATCCATCAGTCTACCTATCATATATCTATATATCTATCTCAAATATCTGTTCATCTATCTATCCTTATATCTGTTCATCTAGTTGTCTGTCTCATCCATCTATCTCATCTATCTACCTATTATCTATCTATCTATCTATCTATCTATCTATCTATCTATCTATCTATCATGAGTATAATTCCTCTCATATCTGTTTTCTCCTCAAAAACTTCTAGACGATTTTATACAAATGGATTTATTATAATGATAACACACTGTGTCCTACAGCTTTTAAAATTTTCTTCAAAATATCTCATGTATTACCTCATTTGATATATTTGCTAACTTCTCCGTAGAAGGCCATTGGCCACTGTTGAGCCTCATCTCTGAAATGTGAAGAAACAATACTGGCAGCATAAATTAGACTAGTGTTACCAAGTCTGAAGGCAGCATGTTGGGGTGATGTGTTAATTGATTCAGAAGAAATTAATGTTAGCTCTTAATGTTGGAAAGCATTTCCACCCTGTAATAATGCATCAAGACCTTTGTTTTCAAGGAATCTTTTCAAATGTTTTGTGATATTTCAAACCAAATCATTTTAGTTACACAATGAGTTACCACCTTTTTAAAATTTTATTCTTCTCCCCAGCTCCCCAAAGATAAATTCAGATCAGGAAGTAAATACATTTTCTAGTTAGAAAGCACAATGCAATTTGAAATGTCTAAAGGAACAGATTCCAAGACTAAGAAATTAATGCCCACACCCAAAGGCACAAAGTAATTATTTTCCAAAGAGTGTGTCTGCTAATCCATATCAGCCAGATGCACAGAGCTTTAATAAGACATGCAACCTAGGAGGAATATTAAACAATGCTTCTTGGATCCTATTAAATCCTGCTCTTGTTGTATGCTGCAAAATGCAAAATTCTAGAAAAACATATTTTTAAAAAGCAAAGCCAGTTGTACATGAATGGATTCTAATTCAAGCATGTATTGCTTCACCTACCTGCTAAGGTCTTGCCTGTCCATATTCAGGTTGGTGGCAAAGTTGGGAAACAGAAAGTGAGAAGTTTCATCAACTTGAGAGGAATCAATAGTCAAATAACGTACGTGAGCAGGGATAACTGCATCCTCTTGTCATTCTTTCTATGGCTGGGTTCCAAATGTCATGTGTGGCTTGTATTTCTAGGTTCGCAACTGCTATGGTAGGGTCCAGCCTCTTTGCTAACTGTTTTCTTATGGCAAATAGGTGCAAACAGATTATCTCTATGGTGGTGCACCCTATCCAGCCACTGCTATGGCTTGGCTTCTAATTATTCTCCCCTGCTTTCTTCTCCAGGAGATTGCTGGAGGCTCACATATGTTTAGAAGATTATGTCTTCCCTTTGGGAGAGGGACATGTTCAAGGACTACCTGATGTAATTTAATAAGAAGTTAGACCCCTTGCCACAAGCAAAACGAACTCCTTGTCACTATTCACATTCCTGAGCTCCCTGTGGGATCAGGCTGAGACTCCTTGGTATCTTCTTTTCCCTTGTTTTGCCCGATAACCCCAACTGAGTTTCTCCTGAGAGCACCTCCTCAGTGTATCACCTGCATAACAAGCTCTGTGTTACATTCTGTTTCCAGAAGACCTAGTATTTTGGTACTCAGATGATTTTCTCGTGCTCCCCACAGCAGTTCTCAGAGTTACCTTGGAGAGTGTGCCTTTCCCTGCAATCTCCCTCCAGCTTTGTGATACCAGCGGAGGAAACCACAAAGCCCGGGAGAGATGCTTGGTTTTGCTCCTGCTGCTACATGTCGTATGGCACCATCACCTTCTTGGAACGCATGACAGCAAGGCATTTTCCACTGAGTAGGCTCTGTGGCAGGAAAGCCAGTGGTGAAGCTGGAATGATTTGTGCCTACCCTTGCTCTTTCTTCTCTTTCTCTACATCCTCCAAGGAAAAAGGGAGGGACACTTTCCGCAGGCTCTGTCTCCCAGTCTGGTGTACTGGTTTCAAACTATTCTTGCTATTGTTAAAAACTGCTGTTTCCCCCATCTTCTGTGCTTGGGAGATAGTCAACAGACATGTTGGGACTAATGGCTATCAGGACACATCCTATGTCCTCTCTTCTGCCTGGACAATGGGAATGCTTGGGTGTATATGTCTCAAGAGTTTTTGCTTCCTGATGCAGAGTAATTCCAACTGGATTTCTACTTTAGCTAGAGATTTCTAAAGATAGTCTTTCTAGCTAACTTAATTATAATAGAGCTTCCTACAGAAACCAGGGAGCATTAAGTACCATCTCCAGGAGAACACAAGAGTGAAGAACAATATGGTACAAGTGTTCTTTGGCAAGTGGCTGCCATTGTTGTTCTCAGTTGTAGACGTGGGGTTGAAATTATATGGTTTAGGCATGGCCCCAACCATTCTTTCACTAACATGAGAATGGCTGGGAGAGGGTAGCAGGCAGAAGATGCTCCACCTGCCATCTTTACATGGCAAGAAAGAATGAAATTCAGGTTTACAGTCAAAGTGAACCATGCTTCTGCACTTGAAGGACAAATAGAAGACACACGCGCACACAAACCCGTGTGCACACTGTTCTTCAAGAAGTTGTTTTATTGGGCATTCATAAATAGAGACAAGAAAAAAACAGTGTACTATATAAACTCTTCGATAAAGGAATATACATCTTAGGAAAGTGCAATAGAACAAAAGGGGGAAACATTAGGGAAGACAGAATGTCTGATCAAAAGTCATAAGCAATGCATGATATCATGTTATAGGTGTTGCTAAACTGGGGTTACGTGTCTGTCACTCATATGTCTCCACAACTGTTTGAAGATAAAAACCAACCCTTGACACAAACTAAGCATGAATCTTCCTGATATTGAGTGGAAGAAAAACATATTATCAGTTGAAAGCCCTGGGAATTCGAAGAAGAATAATTTAAACAGCAAGCTACCATGAACTGGCTTCTTGAAGGCTGTTTCTCATAAGGTGCCACAAATAATCTGCTGTCACAATTACAAAACATGATTAATGAGTGAGATGGCTCAGAAGCCAAACTCATATGCAATGTACTCCTCTACAGATAAGTCTAAATTATGTTTTAGAGTAGTCAGACTCCAGCAAGCATCTAAATATGCAAATCCACACACACAACAGAAAATACAGGTTTGTGCTTCTAGGGAAATATAGATGAACATCCCTGATTTAGACTCAATTATTTTGAAAACTAAATACGTTGTGCACCTTCAGAACTAACTCTGAGTTATTGTTGTTGTTGCTATTGTTGTTTTGTCTTTTTTAAAATTTGAAGGATGTTCTCACTCATCCAGGCTGGAGTGCAGTGGCGTGATCACGGCTTACTGCAGCCTCAAGCTCTCAGGCTCAGGCAATCGTCCCACCTCAACCTCCTGAGTAGCTAGGACCAAAGACACGGGCCACCATGCCTTGCTAATATTTTATTTTATCTTTTTGGTAGAGATGAGGCTTTACTATGTTGTTCAGGCTGGTCTCAAGCTCCTGGGCTCAAGTGATTCTCCCACCTCAGCCTCTCAAAGTGCTGGCATTATAGGAGTGAGCCACCACACACGACCCCTAACTGAATTTTTGATAAACAACACATAACGATGTGCATGAGGTCTCAATCCTTGGCAAAACCTAAAACACAAGTGGTTTATGTTGTAACCATTCTCATGGCTTAAAACACCAGTCTTAGGGTCTAAGACACACATGGTTTACTTTGTAACTCCCCCCTTTCTAGGAGAAATTAAGATTTTCTTCCATTGATGAATGTTGATCATTTATTATAAGATAAATGAGGTTTATAATATTTACCTAAATGATAATTCTGTTTAATGAACAGGACTATATCTATAAGCTAGGTAAATGATGCAGTGGCTTCGTATTTCTATTTCTCACATTAGCAGTAGGGTGTCTCTATTAAAAGTTTTTTTTAGCTTGGCTGGGCACCATGGCTCACGCCTGTAACCCCAACACCTTGGGAGGCCAGGGCAGGAGGATTGCTTGAGCCTAGGAGTTTGAGACCTGCCTGGGCAACATAACGAGACTCCTTTCTCTACAAAAACAAAGAAACAAAGAAAAAAACAACCGTTTTTAAGCCTGACACAAGACTCCAGGGTCATCAACAAAAAGGTTTCATACATTTGACAACATAGAAACACGTTTCTGGGATTCAGTATAGCACATGATGAAAGATGCCAGAAATACAACAAATAAATAATATGAATAATTGAAAGCTACTATAAATATAATATGTACATAAAACATATTAAAACAGTTTCAGTGTGGCAAGTAGTTTTAATTAACTTAGAAAATAAATTTGGTCATTTTAAGACCAAATGAAAAATGCATTCCGTATTCCCCACTTAGTTACCAAAATTTTCTATTTTAACCATTTCATTTTACCAACATGATAAGCTAAAAAATGGTCTCATGTCTACATTTACTTCCTTTTTATTTGATTGCTAGTGTAATTAATCATTTATCATATGTTCTTTGGCCATTTCTATTTTCATATGGATACTTTATTTCATATTTTAAAATTATTTTATTGGCCTGATTATCTTAAATAGTATTAATATATCTTCAATATGATTAAGAGAAAATATTATAATAAAATTTTTATTTTTAAGATTTTTTCAAATACTGAAACTAATCCATTGCTCCTTGTATGTGTTCAATAATCAAGGAAATAAGAAAACTATTTCATATTTTTGTTTGTTTATTTATAATTTCTAGACTTCCATGTGGTCAATCAATATAGTCCCTGATATCATGGGTTCTGAGATCTGATATCATGGTACCATGAATTTTCCAGGTATTGTGTAAAGCTTTGGAAGGACATTTCACTTCCAACTCTTTGAAAACATCATCTATTTTCTTCTAATAACTTGTTATTGTTTTACATTTTGTAAGGCATTTTAGATCTTATTTGTGAGGGGAGAGAATCTCTTTTCATCACCCCCACTCCATAGATCACCAAATATCCAAACCCCATTGATGGAATTTTCTCACTGACTTCAGGTAATCTTCTCATGTGTGATCAATGCCTCATATTTGTGGATCTGCCTCTGGCTTTTGAATATTGTTCTGTCAAGCTAGATTTTGCTCTCTGTGTTTCATGTATCCATTGCCTCTATGACAGTAGCAAAGGAGTACACATTTGTATCTGGGAGAACAGGATTTCATTCATATACTTCTTTCTCATATATTTTTTCTTAGTCATTCTTGCAGATTTGTTAATCTCAAAAATATTAGACTCAATTTGGTAACTTATGCCAAAATTCTCATCCATCTGATGGCCTAGATTTAATTTCTAGATTTAAGATGGACGTGTATCTTAAGCTTAACATTTCAAAGATATAAGACAAAAAAAGAGTAGCAGTTAGAAATAATAAATAGCTCAAAGTATTTCATAATAGCGCACCATTTATGCCTGTGATGTAAGATTCTCTGGACTGTGCTGTTTTCCTGAATTATGGATAAGCCACGGAAACTATAGAATATTCTAGTAATACATAGCTTCCTGAGGGAAGCAGCATTTTGTGCGGGCCAGTTTCTATCAAACCTAAACCTCTAAGATTTAGTAACCGATCTTGCAAGTTAAGAACATTATGCATTAATTGACTTCTGAAGCCTTGTCATCTTGGTTGTCTCAGTTGAGAACAGCTGGTGTAGCAGGTGGCTTACTAGGATGAGTATGAACTGAAGAAAATACTAACTCAAATTTTCCTAAAGAGAAAAAATTATAGGAGATGCAACAGATCCTAGCCACCACCCTGCATAGAGATGATTTACAGTTATGAAAAAGACTTACTCTAATTTAATTCCTCAGTTCTATAAAGCTGACTTTGTTTTGCTCTTAATATCAGTATCAGATTCAAAATGAATCAGTGTCACTTTCTCTTCAACATACCTACATTAAAGAAAACTAAACTAGTGGATATGTCTATGTGGAAATATGGGAATGATTTTATTTTATTCTATTCTATTTTATTTTATTTTATTATTTTCTGAGACAGAGTCTTCCTCTGTTTTCCAGCCTGGAGTGCAATGGTGCGATCTTTGCTCGCTGCAACCTCTGCCTCCTGGGTTCAAGCGAATCTCCAGCCTCAGCCTCCTGAGTAGCTGTGATTACAGGCACATGCCACCAGGCCTGGCTAACTTTTGTATTTTTAGTGGGGATGGGTATTGGCCATGTTGCCCAGGCTGGTCTCGAACTCCTGACCTCAGGTGATCTGCCCTCCTTGGCCTCATAAAGTGATAGAATTACAGGCATTGAGCCACGGTGCCCAGCTAACTTTTGTATTTTTGGTAGGGATGGGTTTTCACCATGTTGCCCCGGCTGTTCTTGAACTCCTGACCTCAGGTGATCCACCCACTTCAGCCTCCCAAATTGCTGGGATTACAGGCATGAGCCACCACGCCCAGGCGGGAATTATTTTAAATGTACACAGTAGAGAACCAGTTCCCTGTGTGTGCTTTCTGATGTGCTGCACTTTTATTCTCATTTGAAACAAATAAGCAATGGGTAAACAATTAAATAAAATGAACACACTGAGGCAATAGTTTGGTGCTTATCATTCTGCAGAACACTGTTTTGATTCGGTAAGATTTGAGAGGTAATCACCTCTGGTTCTCACAGAAACCATATCTCTCCAAAGTCAACACACACGCATGCACATTTGAGAGACAAAAAGCTCACAATTATATGAGTAGTCTTCCAAAATGAATATTTTACATTCAGGTATTAATAATATTGTCAATTGTTAAGCCTCATTTTGATAAAGTGATTGTTAATGAGGACTTAATGTTTGCTCTATTTGCCAAAGCCTACATTGCTAGATATAAAATTAAAGAATGTCATAAAGCAAGAAACTCAATTTATGGATAGTTTTACAACATACTGTGGAAACATTTAAACCAAATCTATTTTCCAGTAAACTCTAAAGACCCCACGATAATGGAGGAGCATGTATTTTTGTATTAAAATTGCAGAGGTTGGAGTGATTCAAAAGACTGCATAGCCACTGTGTGTTCTAGAATATCCTACAATCTCCAAGGAAATTCCCCATCATGCAATAATACTACCAAGTTACTCATATAATTTTCATCCATATATTTACCTCCTGAACCAATTCGTCAAAAGCGCACCTTTTCACTCTTCACAATTGCAAAGATGATCAACCTAAGTGTCCATCAAGTGATGACTGGATAAATAAAATGTCATTGTCAACGTAACTATGATGTGACAGCCTTCCTTTTCCACAGTATCCTTGCAAATCTATCTGTTTCCCTCACCATTAACCTCATTCCCACTTTGGCCTTTGAACATTGTTTCTGGATGCTGGAGGTTTCCAGCCCTTCTAACTCGTTTCTTGGGAATCAAATCTCTGTCTTATTTTCCCCCTTTCTGTGTCAGTGACGAGGAATGTTTTGTGAAGATGAATTTATAAAGATAATAGAGATAAGTTTATGAGGATAATAAAATACATTTATAAACATTATAAACAAAGATGAATTTGTTGTGAAACAATCTACTGAGTGTGGAAATAGAAAGCTCCTATAATACCTATATTGATGCAGTTGAAAACCAAGAAATATGAACCAATTCATTCATTTGGAAAAAGTCATTAATATCTCATTGAAAATGTTCAGAGTTTGTCTACTTCATTTTCATGCCTACGTGTATTTCACAAGCAAAAATGTTCTTTAAACCAAGATTATATTTTTAGTTTTTGTTTTTGTTTTCTTTGGTTTGGTTTTTTGGGGGTGTGTGTGTGAAATCTCAGACCAAAAACTCTATAAGTGAGGCATAAGGGCAACTGTATACAATTTTATTTTAAGTTTTTATAATCTCTATACTAAAATTAATATTTTACTACATATAAACTTTATATTCTAGTAACTATCAATCACATTGACAACATCCAGTGTAAATGCAAGAATTTATTTACGTAATCTTTTCCTGTAATTTTTCTTCTATTTATACAGTTTCCTGTGGCTTTGATTTGGATCCAATCCAGAGAACTTTTTTTCAAGGCTCTTATTCTATCTTAATCTTTTCATTGTTCTTGTTGTTGTTATTTTTGCAACTGTAGCTTTGTTGTTAAGCTAGAACATACACCTATAAATTGCTTTAGAATGAAGGCAATTAGTAACACTCTGTCTGAGACATTAAGGCTTTGTGAATTTTTATCTAGACATAATGGTCACAATGCAGAACTCTAATATAACTGGCAATATGTGTTAAAAATTGCTCATCAATGAGAAATACAATGTGATTTCTTATGGATTAGGTTAAAACAATATTTTAAATAAATCTATTTTACACTCCCTATCAGGTCAAGAAGAATGGTTATTCTACATACCTGGCCCCTCTCATGACTTTCTTGCTTATATTATTCTGCAAAAGAGTCTTGATGCCAGTTACCAAGTGTAAATATTTCTGGTTCCTGTCATTAGCATCCAATTCTAACCTTCCTCTCTCTCTTCTTTCTCTACCTTTTGTGTCAAGGTCACCGAAAGGTATTAGGAGTATACTGAACCCTGTGAAGGTACACAAAAACATTAAACACTTTTATAACAAATGTCATATATGTATGTTGCATACAAATTAGAAAGTAGAGATAAGCAAAACAGTAAATGCCACAAAAAGAATCTCTAATCTCATGAGTTGGGGCAGTCACTCAGCAAACTGTTGACTCTTCTTACATTCTTTATGCCGTTAAATATGTACACAGACTTTTATTTATGAAAATGGGGTTTAAAATGCCACTTTGAATACCTTTTTCTTTCCCCTCAGTCTTTTGGGCTGGACCTATTTTCATTTTCATATATGAACTTGCATGATCATTTTCGAAAAAAAACTTTTAAGGGACATGGTCTTGCTCTGTCACTGAGGCTGGAGTGCAGTGTTGCAATCATAGCTCACTATAACCTCGACCTCCTAGGCTCAAGAGATCCTCCCTTGAGGGACGATCTGGAGTAGTTAGGACTATAGGCATGCACCATCGTGCCCAGCTATTTCTTTTTAAAATTTTTTTAGAGGTAAGGCTCTCTATGTTGCCCAGGCTGGTCTCGAACTCTTGCCTCCAATGATCCTCCTGCCTCAGCCTCCCAAAATGCTGGGATCACAGGTGTGAGCCACCACACCTGGCCAACATCATCATTTTTAATGGCCAAAGAATGTACTTGCTTATTGGTGCCCTTATGTCTGGATATCCAGGACGCTTCCATAACATCGTGATGACCATACTCAACAATGAGATATCAAGATGGTAAAACTGAGCACACCAACCAGCCACTCTTTGTTAGTTCACACAGCTTGAAGTCAAAGGAAATCACTGCCTTGGGATGCTCAGAGGAGCCAATGATTTAAGAAATTCCCAGTAGAGAAAGCAGAAGGAATCTCATTAAAGAAGAAGCCAGAGCCATGACCTTAATGCTGCTGCAAAATGTCAGAACAATTCCATGTCTTTCTGAATACCTATCACCTATGCATCCATCACAGGTATCTCTCTATCTATTTGTCCATCACATCTGTCTATCTATATCTATCTATCTATCTATCTATCTATCTATCTATCTATCTATCTATCATCTATCCATCCACCATATCTAGCTCTCTCTAATATATATATATCTAAGATATATGTATCTCTTCTATATATAGAAGAGATACATATATCTTAGATATATATATATGTATGTTTCTATGTGTATATTTTATTTATTGTTACCCCAACCCTAAAAGGAATAGTGACTGACAACAGGGGAGAGTAGCTCCTCAATAGTCAGGTTGCTAGTAATTAATATTTATTACCAGTTTATAATGTTCAGGTATTTTTCATATATTTAGCAATTTAATATTTTTGAAAAGTCAATGAGATACCATTATATCCCCATTTCACAGTTTAGAGTCAATGAATTGGAGGTTAGGAGAAAAATCCACATTGTGGCAGGTTGGGGCCATGGGAGTTGTTGAGGCAGCTCTTGGGCAGTGTGATGTCCAGGTTGCTGCTCTTAGCCACAATCTGCCAAAGAAAGAAGCTCTGGGAAATTGGAGATAGCATGGAAGCTTCCACACAACTCAACTTGCAGCTGCACATATTCTCATTTAATGCACTGATGACTGATTTCTAACAGTGATCCACAATGGAAACACATTATGCAGTCCAATTCTTTATGATATATCAATATTGAATATGAGTAGCATCATCTGATGAAGCAGCTTCCATTTAAATGACATGCACTTTGCATTCCATTGTAACTATAAGAAGTCATAGTTTGGGATGGTAACATTTATTTTACTCTCTAAGAATTTTTTTTAAATTTTTTTCTGCAAACTTGACCTAAATTTAAGTCTAAATCAGGAGATTTGAAGAAATTGGGTTGACGTGCTTTCGATATGCTTTCTATAAATCTTGTAGTAATTAAATGATACAGAAGGGATAATCACCACTAATTGCACAGGTGATGATATCCAAACACATCTGAAATTAATTTGGATGGAAAGCTCTCTAAGAAGAGGAAGTGGCCTCCTTTCTCCAGATCCAGTTCAGAAAGCAGTCTAAATCGAGCTCTGAGTGAGCATCTGCAACGAAGCCTCCACTGCAGCCTCGGCCACCCCCTCCCCTTCTCTCTCTGGACTCATGCCCACCCTGGGCTGCCAGGTCCCCTGCGTGAGCTAGGACACCTGCAACACAGAAAGAAAGCTCATCTTCATCAAAACAGGCTTTGAAGCTCTTCTGCAGATAAACACTCTTCATTTATTAGCGATTTAATCCTTTAATAAAAGCTCACTTTGTTAAGTGGCTCAGCTTTCAAAAACAGCCCACGCAGATATTTGCATGAGTCCATTAAAGATGATCAGACAACATGAAATGGCTAAAAATATTGTCCCAGGATCCTGGGTAAGCCTAGGCGACCTATCTGTATCAGGGCTAGGGAAAAGATTACAGAGCTCTTTGTGTTGAATTAGGTTTCCTGAAATAGAATTCTTCCTTTTTGGATCCATCTGAACTTGGTCTGTGCTATTGTATTATTCATTCTTTATTAACTCAACAGCAATTGTGGTTTCCTTTCCTTTTCAGTTGAGCATAGTCTTCTAGTGAGAATGTATAACTGGAGTAGTCAGTAACATTCTCAAATATAAATTAAATTAGGTCATTAAAATATTGTCTTCCTGGATATGGTGGCTCTGGTGTATTCTGTTTTAGAAAGGCCATTAATTTAAAGCACGGAATGGATAGGGTGTGAAAATCTTATTGGCACCACATTTACAGTGCCTCTGGCTCTTTTAAACTTAAGTGATGAAACTAATAGCATCGATATTTTAGTATACTATACTTATGTCAAATGGGAAGCGTGTTGCTAATTGAATATCTGGAGACAGAGAGAGAGAAAGAGAAAGAGAGTTCTGAAATGCCAAAGTGATTTTCAAGTTAAAAGATGATTCAACTTTTATGACCTAGGCCTTCCTTTGCTTTGAGAAATCCCAAGAGACAAAGAATAAAATGTAAGCTAAAATGCAATGAGATAGGAAGCAAAAGAGGAAAACAAAAATGAACAGAATTCATAAAACCACTCAGGGAAGCAGAGAAGTGAAAGGTGAAAATACCAATGTCGGTAAGTCTGACAGAGAAACAATAAGTGAATTGAGAACAACTGCATTCAAATCACCAAAAGGTGCATATTTTAAAAACTTTAGTACAAATTGATGTAGAAAAAGTGGGACTTAATGGAGAACTACCATATTTTAAATTAAAAATCAGGAAATGACTGCATCAGTTGTTGGCCAAAACTCTCTAAAAGGGACCTATTTTGCCATCCTTCTTAAAACAGCCAAAAATAAAGAAAATGACAGCTTTTAAGAAAATGGACAACAAGAAATTAAGAGTAGTGATCCTGGTGAGATGAAAACAAGTGGAGATATACTATTGCCCCAGCTTATTGGCTTGGAAGTGTTTCCCAGGCCTGACTTAAAAAGGAAGAAGTCAGGCTGAGCTCAAAAGATTTTGATTCTTGGGAAAACAAGGCTGCAAGGGCTCTCAGGATAGAGTACCAGGAGAGAGGTAGCTTCACCCAGAGGAGAATGGAGATCTACAGAGAGAACTGCTGAAGTTTTCCTCCAAGTGTCTATCACTGCATATGTATGAGGAAACTACACAAGGATGGGGAAATAACCACCCATATTAGTTCATTCTCACACTGCTAATAAAGACTTGACGGAGACTGGGTAATTTATAAAGGAAAGAGGTTTAATGAACTCACAGTTCCACATGGCTGGGGAGGCCTCACAATCACGGAGGAAGGCAAAGGAGAGCAAAGGCATGTACTTACATGGCAGCAGGCAAAAAGAGTGTGTGCAGGAGAACTCCCCTTTATAAAACCATCAGATCTCATGAGACTTATTCATATCACAAGAACAGCACAGGAAAGACCCACCCCCATGATCAATTACCTCCCACCTGGTCCCTCCCACAACATGTGGGAATTGTGAGAGCTACAACTCAAGATGAGATTTGGGTGGGAATGCAGCCAAACCATATCACCAGCTAACAAGTTTAGCACCAATCTATAGAAAATGGCAACAGGTCAGCAATGAAGCACCTTAGAAGATGAAAATTAACATTTCTCAAAGATAACTCAGGGCCAAAACCACTTCTGTTCCAACCAGCTTGACTGGGGAATCTCATGAAACATGGGGCCTTAGGTAAAGTGCACAGAATGATGTTGCCTTGGGAAGGAATAATTAATTGGCCCTTTTCTGAGAATGGTTCCAGTCCAATCTAGTAAGTCTTAAAAGTAAGATATAAGTTAAGATGTTTTTGGCGGGGGCGATGGAGTCTCGCTCTCGCCCAGACTGGAGTGCAGTCTGGCTCACTACAACCTCCGCCTCCAGGGTTCAAGCAATTCTCCTGTCTCAGCCTCCTGAGTATCTGGGATTACAGGTGCTCAGCATTACACCTGGCTAATTCTTGTATTTTTAGTAGAGACGGGGCTTCACCATGTTGGCCAGGCTGGTCTTGAACTCCTGACCTCAGGTGATCTGCCTGCCTTGGCCTCCCAAAGTGCTGGGATTACAGGCATGAGCCACTGTGCCCAGCCAAGATTTAAATAAGATCTTAAAACTGAGACTCAAACTCTACCCGAGTAATTTAAATGTGTCTCAGAACAAACACCAAGGACAGTTAGGGAATACTAACATATCAAGAACCCAACAAGGTAAAATTCACAATGAATTAATAATTCATTAAAATGAATGAATAGTAGATTAGTAAATTATTAATAATAAATTAACACTATCCAATAAAAAAGATTGCATAAGACATAATCAATACACTGAAATCAATTGTGTTTCTTTATACTAGCTGTAGCAATCAGAACTAAAATAAAAATTAGATACCTTTTTACCACAATACCCAATGCACAGGATACTTACAGGGTGAATCTAACAAAAGTTTTTAAAGACCTGTGCATACTCTGCATATCTACAACTATCTGATCTTTGACAAACCTGACAAAAACAAGCAATGGGAAAAGGATTCCCTATTTAATAAATGGTGCTGAGAAAACTGGCTAGCCATATGTAGAAAGCTGAAACTGGATCCCTTCCTTACACCTTATACAAAAATTAATTCAAGATGGATTAAAGACTTACATGTTAGACCTAAAACCATAAAAGCCCTAGAAGAAAACCTAGGCAATACCATTCAGGACATAGGCATGGGCAAGGACTTCATGTCTAAAACACCAAAAGCAATGGCAACAAAAGCCAAAATTGACAAATGGGATCTGATTAAACTAAAGAGCTTCTGCACAGCAAAAGAAACTACCATCAGAGTGAACAGGCAACCTACAGAATGGGAGAAAAATTTCACAACCTACTTATCTGACAAAGGGCTAATATCCAGAATCTACAATGAACTCAAACAAATTTACAAGAAAAAAAACAAACAACCCCATCAAAAAGTGGGCGAAGGACATGAACAGACACTTCTCAAAAGAAGACATTTATGCAGTCAAAAAACACATGAAAAAATGCTCATCATCACTGGCCATCAGAGAAATGCAAATCAAAACCACAATGAGATACCATCTCACACCAGTTAGAATGGCCATCATTAAAAAGTCAGGAAACAACAGGTGCTGGAGGGGATGTGGAGAAATAGGAACACTTTTACACTGTTGGTGAGACTGTAAACTAGTTCAACCATTGTGGAAGTCAGTGTGGCGATTCCTCAGGGATCTAGAACTAGAAATACCATTTGACCCAGCCATCCCATTACTGGGTATATACCCAAAGGACTATAAATCATGCTGCTATAAAGACACATGCACACATATGTTTATTGCAGCACTATTCACAATAGCAAAGACTTGGAAGCAACCCAAATGTCCAACAACGATAGACTGGATTAAGAAAATGTGGCACATATACACCATGGAATACTATGCAGCCATAAAAAATGATGAGTTCATGTCCTTTGTAGGGACATGGATGAAACTGGAAACCATCATTCTCAGTAAACTATCGCAAGGACAAAAAACCAAACACCACATGTTCTCACTCATAGGTGGGAATTGAACAATGAGAACACACAGACACAGGAAGGGGAACATCACACTGCGGGGACTGTTGTGGGGTGGGGGGAGGGGGGAGGGACAGCTTTAGGAGATATACCTAATGCTAAATGATGAGTTAATGGGTGCAGGAAATCAACATGGCACATGGATACATATGTAACAAACCTGCACATTGTGCACATGTACCCTAAAACTTAAAGTATAATAATAATAAAAAAAAGACCTGTGCATACTAAACCCAAACATATTGCCAAGAAATATACAATATTAAAAGTCAGAACATTCGAAATTGTTAATATGTCAATTATCCCCAAATGTGCCCGGGCATTTCATAAAATCACAGTCAAATTCACCGCAAGCTCTCTGGGGGCAAGATGACAAGCTGAATTGGAAATGCATATGGAAATGCCAAGGACCTTGACTGGTCAAAATAACTTTGAAAAAGAAGAATAAAGTTGGAGAACATACTTTACCTGATTTCAAGTTTTTTATCGTAAAGGTAATATAATCAAGACAGTATGCTATTGTTAACCAACACAGACAAGTAAGTCAAGGGAATAGAATACCATATCCTGAAGTAGATATATCTATATCTATATCTATATCTATCCGATAGATATAGATATAGAGATAGAGATAGATAGATAGATAGATAGATAGATAGATAGATAGATAGATATAGACAACTGATTTCTGAAAAATATTTCACAGGCAATTTCGTGGAGAATGTTTATTTTAAACACATGGTGCTGGAATAATCAGATATCCATATGCAAACAACAAAGAATAGCAATATATACCTTGCAGCATATAAAAAATTAACTCAAAATGAACCATTGGCCTAACTTTAAATTTAGATTTAAAACCTAAATCTTTAATACTTCTCGAATAAACATAGGAAAAATAAATGTGACCTAGGCCTAACAAAAGATTTCTTAGATCTAACACCAAACTCATACTCCATAAAACAAATTAATAGAACATAAAAATTAAAATATCTGCTTTACAAAAGATATTTGAAAGATATTCTGTCAAGAGAATGAAAAGATAAGCCAGATTGACAGAACTTGTATTTCTGATCAAGAAATTGTAATCAGAAGACAGAGAACTCTCAAAAATGACTAATAGCAAATAATGCAATTTTTTTAGAATGGCGAAGATTTGAACAGACACTGTACCAAGGACTTAAGATATATGAATAGCAAATAAGATGATGAAAATATACTCAATTTATTAGTCATTAGGAGAATGCAATTAAGACCAAAATGCGATTCCACTACACACCTATTAGGATGGATACAATTTTAAAATCATCATAACATCTTTGGTGAGGATATAGAAAACAGATACTTTCATTTCTTGCTGTATGTTAAACAGTCTAACTAATTTGGAAACGTTTGGCAGTTTCTTACTATGTTGAATAGGAGTGGTGAGAGAGGACATCCTTGTCTTATGCCGGTTTTCAAAGGGAATGCTTCCAGTTTTTGCCCATTCAGTATGACATTGGCTGTGGGTTTGTCATAAATAGCTCTTATTATTTTGAGATATGTTCCATCAATACCTAGTTTATTGAGAGTTTTTAGCATGAAGGGGTATTGAATTTTGTCAAAGGCCTTTTCTGCATCTATTGAGACAATCATGTAGTTTTTGTCATTGGTTCTGTTATGTGATGGATTATGTTTATTGATTTGCTTATGTTTAACCAGCCTTGTGTCCTAGATATGAAGCTGACTTGATCGTGGTGGATAAGCTTTCTGATGTGCTGCTGGATTTGGTTTCCCAGTATTTTATTGAGGATTTTTGCATCGATGTTCATCAGGGATATTGGCCTGAAATTTTCTTTTTTTGTTGTGTCTCTGCCAGGTTTTGGTATCAGGATGATGCTGGCCTCATAAAATGAGTTAGAGAGGATTCCTTCTTTTTCTATTGTTTGGAATAGTTTCAGAAGGACTGGTACCATCTCCTTTTTGTACCTCTGGTAGAATTTGGCTGTGAATCTGTCTGGTCCTGGACTATTAATTACTGCCTCAATTTCAGAACTTATTATTGGTCTATTCTGGGATTCGACTTCTTCCTGGTTTAGTCTTGAGTGTATGTGTCCAGGAATTTATCCATTTCTTCTAGATTTTCTAGTTTATTTGTGTAAGAGGTGTTTTATTTCTTGACTTCTGGTAGCTTTTGAAGTTGTTTGCTCTTGCTTCTCTAGTTCTTTTAATTGTGATGTTAGGGTGTCAATTTTAGATTTTTCCTGCTTTCTCTTGTGGGCATTTAGTGCTGTAAATTTCCCTCTACACACTGCTTTAAATGGGTCCCAGAGATTCTGGTGCATTGTGTCTTTGTTCTCACTGGTTTCAAAGAACATCTTTATTTCTGCCTTAATTTGGTTATATATCCAGTAGTCATTCAGGGGCAGGTTGTTCAGTTTCCATGTAGTTGTGTGGTTTTGAGCAAGTTTTTTAATCCTGCATTCTAATTTGATTGCACTGTGTTCTGAGAGACTGTTTGTTATGATTTCCGTTCTTACACATTTGCTGAGGAGCGTTTTACTTCCAATTATATGGTCAATTTTAGAATACATGTGATGAGGTGCTGAGAAGAATGTATATTCTGTTGATTTGGGGTGGAGAGTTCTGTAGATGTCTATTAGGTCCACTTGGTCTGAAGCTGAGTTCAAGCCCTGGATATCCTTGTTAATTTTCTGTCTCGTTGATCGTTCTAATATTGACAGTGGGGTGTTAAAGTCTCCCACGATTATTGTGTGGGAGTCTAAGTCTCTATGTAGGTCGCTAAGAACTTGCTTTATGAATCTGGGTGCTCCTGTATTGGGTGCATATATATTTAGGATAGTCAGCTCTTCTTGTTGCATCGATCCCTTTACAATTATGTAATGCCCTTCTTTGTCTCTTTTGGTCTTTGTTGGTTTAAAGTCTGTTTTATCAGAGAATAGGATTGCAACTCCTGTTTGCTTTTTTTTTTTTCTTTTCATTTGCTTGGCAAAAATTCCTCCATTCCTTTATTTTGAGCCTATGTGTGTCTTTGCACATAGTATTGGAAGTTCTGGCCAGGGCAAACAGGCAAGAGAAAGAAATAAAGGGTATTTCAATAGGAAAAGAGGAAGTCAAATTGTTTCTGTTTGCAGATGACATGATTGTATATTTAGAAAACCCCATCGTCTCAGTCCAAAATCTCCTTAAGCTGATAAGCAAATTCAGCAAAGTCTCAGGATACAAAATCAATGTGCAAAAATCACAAGCATTCCTATCCCCCAATAACAGACAGAGAGCAAAATCATGAGTGAACTCCCATTCACAATTGCTACAAAGAGAATAAAATACCTAGAAATACAACTTACAAGGAATGTGAAGGACCTCTTCAAGTAGAACCACAAACCACTGCTTGAGGAAATAAGAGAGGACACAAATGGAAAAACATTCCATGCTCATGGATAGGAAGAATCAATATCGTGAAAAGTAATTTATAGATTCAATGCTATCCCCATCAAGCTACCATTGACTTTCTTCATAGAATTGGAAAAAGCTACTTTAAATTTCATATAGAACCAAAAAAGAGCCTGCATAGCCAAGACAATCCTAAGCAAAAAGTACATAGCTGGAGGCATCATGCTACCTGACTTCAAACTATACTACAAGGCTACAGTAAGCAAAGCAGCATGGCACTGGTATCAAAGCAGATATATAGACCAACAGAACAGAACAGAGGCCTCAAAAATAACACCACATATCTACAACTGTCTGATCTTTGACAAACCTGACAAAAACAAGCAATGGGGAAAGGATTCCCTATTTAATGAATGGTGTTGGGAAAACTGGCTAAGCATATGCAGAAAACTGAAACTGGACCCCTTCCTTACTCCTTTTACAAAAATTAACTCAAGATAGATTAAAGACTTAAATGTAAGACCTAAAACCATAAAAACCCTACAAGAAAATCTAGGCAATACCATTCAGGACATAGGCATGGGCAAAGACTTCATGACTAAAACACCAAAAGCAATGGCAACAAAAGCCAAAATTGACAAATGGGGTCTAATTAAACTAAAGAGCTTCTGCACAGCAAAAGAAACTATCATCAGGTGAACAGGCAACCTACAAAATGGGAGAAAATTTTTGCAATCTATCCATCTGACAAAGGACTAATATCCTGAATCTACAAAGAACTTAACAAATTTACAAGAAAAACAAACAACCCCATTCAAAAGTGGGCGAAGGATATGAATAGACACTTCTCAAAAGAAGACATTTCTGCAGTCAGCAAGCATATGAAAAAAAGCTCATCATCACTGGTCATTAGAGAGATGCAAATCAAAAACACAGTGAGATACCATCTCAATCCATTTAGAATGGCGATCATTAAAAAGTGAGGAAACAACAGATACTGGAGAGGATGTGGAGAACTAGAAATGCTTTTACACTGTTGGTGGGAGTGTAAATTAGTTCAACCATTATGGAAGACAATGTGGCAATTCCTCAAGGATCTAGAACCAGAAATACCATTTGACCCAGCAATCCCATTACTGGGTATATCAAATGATTATAAATCACTCAGCTATAAAGACACATGCATGTGTATTTTTATCGTGGCACTATTATCAATAGAAAAGACTTGGAACAAACCCAAATGTCCACCAATGATAGACTGGATTAAGAAAATGTGGCACATCTACACCATGGAATACTATGCACCCATAAAAAGGATGAGCTCATGTCCTTTGCAGTGACATGGATGAAGCTGGAAACCATCATTCTCAGCAAACTAACACAGGAACAGAAAACCAAACACCACATGTTCTCATTCATAAGTGGGAGTTGAACAATGAGAACACATGGACACAGGAAGGGGAACATCACACACCAGGGCCTGTCGGAGGGTGTGGGGCAAGAGGAGGGAGAGCATTAGGAGAAATACCTAATGTAGATGATGGGTTGATGGGTGCAGTAAACCACCATGGCACATGTGTATCTATGTAACAAAACTGCACGTTCTGCATATGTACCCCAGAACTTTAAGTATAATAATAATAAAAAAAAGTGAAGCATACATCTACCCTATGAAGCAACCTTTTACTTTCAGCATTTACCCCCAAGAAATGAAAGTACTCATGCCTACAAATAGTGGCATGCAAATGTTCATAGATATTTTTTATGGTAACCTCTAACTGAAAACAACACAAATATCCATCAGGAAGCAAATGAATAAATGCATGATTGTGTCATCATACAATGGAATACTACTTAACAATAAGAAGAAACGAAGTATTGATACATGCAAACACTTGAGTGGGTCTTAAAATAATTATGCTGAGTGAAAAAATGACAGATTGCAAAGACAGAGAGCAAGTACTACGTGATTCCATTTATACAAAACTATAGGAAATTCATAGTAATCTAGAGAGACAGAAAACAGATAATTGTTTGCCTAAGGAAAGGGATTGGAGTCTGCCAGATGTGGCAGACAAAAACCCAAGAAAACATTTGGAGGTGATGGCTATGTTTATAATCTTTATCACGATGCTGTCACACACACACATGTATGTGTATATCTACAAATTATGTGGTGTTTCCTTAGCTCCATTTCTTCCTAATTGCATACATTCAGAAATTTAGTTTAATTTGGTTCATTTCCATATCCCATGGTTTTGATAGCCTTTTCTTTGATGTTTGTTTATTTTAGTTATAACAAGAATATAATCTCATAATAGAAAATTTAAAAATAAACTTACTTTACAAATATTTTTATCTATATGTCTATCATCTATCTTTTTAGGGTTTTAAGTTGTGCAACTTAAATATGCTTCACTATTCTATACTATATTTTCTCTCAATATATGACATTTCCCACATTCATAGATGTGCATTCCTCTTACATATTTCCTTTGCTAGCCCATGTATTGTTTATAATACACATAATCTACAAATTAATCATTTTGAAGGCCTTGAATATGTGTCCTATATCAATTATATCTCAATAAACGTTTTAATATGTTAAACTATTGAGTCACATTAATTGATTTGTGAATGCTGAACACACTTTACATTACAGAATACAATCTATTGTGTTAAAAATCTATACAATCTTTTTACTCTTTATGTTTAAATGTTTCTCAAATCAGTAAGAATATATATATAAAATATGTAAATATTATCTATATTTTTAGAAAAAGAGGGGTCTGAAATGACTATGGGTTCATGCATTCACATCTGTTAAGTATGAATGGGTTTCAGGGTTTTAGATATTAAAATATTTCCTAATTCAATTAAAAATGGAAAGTAAAATATGGAATAAATAAGAGGTTGGAAGTAAAACACTAGAAACAAGTAAGTTATAAAATTATCTTATATACAGCCCTTTGAAATTCTGTTGGGAAAAATACTAAGATATCAAGACTAACATATCCAGTAAATGAGCAATATTGTTCAGCAAGTAAACAATCATTGAGACTTAAGGAAAAATAAATATCCTTGCTAATAGTAAACATATTCAGTGTTTAAACCATGTTCCCCTAAGCCTTCCATTAATTTCATGCAGATTGCATTATCCCTGCCTGGCATGAGTACTGGGCAATTCTTCCTGCCATATTAATGAACTAGTAAAGTAGCACAGATTTGGCAAAAACAGTTTGCCAATTTGAATAAGCCAAGAAACTATTCACACTGTTTAATCTGGCAATTGAATTACTGAGTAAGTAGACTAAGTATTCCTTCTGAAATACTGAAAAATTTGTAGCAAAAATGTGTTGGTGGTAGCATTTTTTATTATGCCAAAATATTGCAAATAGTCTAATTCTTGCCTCCTCTTATAAACAATACATGGGCTAGCAAAGGAAATATGTAAGAGGAATGCACATCTATAAATGTGGGAAATGTCATATATTGAGAGAAAATATAGTATAGAAAAGTGAAGCATATTTAAGTTGCACAACTTAAAACCCTAAAAAGATAGATGATAGACATATAGATAAAAATATTTGTAAAGTAAGTTTATTTTTAAATTTTCTATTATGAGATTATATTCTTGTTATAACTAAAATAAACAAACATCAAAGAAAAGGCTATCAAAACCATGGGATATGGAAATGAACCAAATTAAACTAAATTTCTGAATGTATGCAATTAGGAAGAAATGGAGCTAAGGAAACACTACATAACAATGAAATATTGATTTTGTAAAAACTAGTTATGCTAATGAGAGTTGCAATGCTTTTCTTGATGTATTTGACAAATTAGCTTTAGAAACTGTACATATTCTAGCAGGAAATAGCCAGGCATGACAAGTTCTTCCCAAGGCTTATTTTATCGAAGTACATGTGCCTGAGGTAGCTGTTAATTTCTATCTCACACTTGAAAGAGAAAATGACACATATTTTTTTAAAAATCATCTGACACCAGTCAGAATGGCTATTATTAAAAAATTGAAAAACAACAGGTGTTGGTGAGGATATGGAGAAAAGGGAACACTTATACACTACTGGTGGGAAGGTAAAATAGTTCAGCCACTGTGGAAAGCAGTTTGGAGGTTTCTCAAAAAACTTAAAACAGAACTACCATTTGACTCTGTAATCCCATTACTGGATATATACCACCCACGCCCCAAAAAATTGCTCTGTCAAAAAGACACATGCACTTGCATGTTCATCACAGCAATACTCATAATAGCAAAGACATGGAATCAACTTAGGTACCCATCAACGGTAGACTGGATAAAGAAAATGTGGTACATGGGCACCATGGAATACTATGCAGCCATAAAAAAGAATGGAATTGTGTCCTCTGCAGCAAAATAAATGCAGCTGGAGGCCATTATGCTAAGAGAATTAATGCCGGAACAGAAAAGCAAATACCACATCACTTGTAAGTGAGAGCTAAACATGAGTACTCATGGACGTAAATGTGGGAACAATAGACACTGGGGACTACTAGAAGGGGGAAAGAGGGAGGAGGGCAAGGACTGAGAAACTACCTTTTGGGTACTATGCTCAATACTTGAGTGGTGGGATCATTTGGACCCCAAACCTCAACACCACACAATAAAATCATGTAACACACTTGCACATGGACCCCTTGAACCTAAAATAAAAATTGAAATTAAAAAGTCATTATTGCTTTAATTGTTTGAGTCTCTGTGTTTTCAAACTTTGAATTGCATGAGTTATGGAAACATGACTCATAAATGGATAGATTGGTACTGAGGTCATTTTGGCTTCCAAAATGCAGGAACATACAGAGATTTTTGAATGAGACCAGAGTGCATCTGGGAGCAACAGAGTATCTGTTGTTTTTTTTTTTGTCCTTAAGTGTGTGTAAGAGTGAGTGGGTTGGTGGGTCTGTGGCTGGTGATAAGGGAAGATGATGGTGCCGATTCTAGGTCTGAGTTGAAAATAATATCCACAAATTTCATATAAGAGAAAGAAGCAACCTCACATATTGCTCTCCTACTAGCTCTTTCTCTCTTTTCCTTCTGCCTTATGAAACCAACATTCTTCACAAGAGGATATAAGATCCATATGTTTTAGGGATTTCCTTCCCAGTCCATGAAAAGTCATCAAAGCTAATAAATGAATTAGGAATTCACTGCATTGCTAAGGCTTTCCCTACATGGAGGTCAGCATCTGGGAATCCGGCTATAATTTTCACTTGTGATACAGATGTCCTGGTGGTTATGTCAGCAAATCACGAATCTATCACCTCTCTTTTATATCCACTCATGCTTATTTACTGTGATTTTAGCTTTAGGCTGGTTGCAGTCCACAAGAAGTTTACCAAAAGCAGCTTGTACTGTGAGCTGACCATTCACCCACTGCTAGCTCAGGCTGGGGCCATTCTGTGATGCCAAGTGTTAAATTTCTGTACTAGTCAGAACAGAGCCCCTGTATTAGTCTGTTCTCATGCTGCTAATAAAGACATATCTGAGACTGGGTAATTTATAAAGGAAAGGGGTTTAATTGACTCACAGTGACAGTGAGTTTGGCTCACTCATGGCTGGGGAGGCATCATAATCGCGGCAGAAGGTGAATAAGGAGCAAAGTCACGTCTTACATGGCAGCAGGCAAGACAGAAGTTGTGTAGGGAAACTCCACTTTATAAAACCATCAGATCTCGTGAGACTTATTCACTATCATGAGAATAGCATGGGAGAAACCTGCCCCCATGATTCAATTACCTCCCACTGGGTCCCTCCCACCACACATGGGAATTATGGGAGCTACAGTTCAAGGTGATATTTGGGTGGGGACAGAGCCAAACTGTATCAGCCCCATTTCTGCAGCATTGAAAATCCCATACGTTCTGTTGTCCTGAGTCTCCCATCACCTCCACCAACAACTTGGGTCTCCCCAAAATGTTCCATCAGCACCATCTATCCTAGAGTGTTACATGCTTCACTATCTTCTCATCAAGGATATTCCCATGCCCTAGTCACTTCAGGCTTATGGTCATTTTAATTAAATGCTTCCATTCCAGGAATGACAGTCCTTACTCCAATGCTCTCCAAATATTTTATTCTCCTAAAATATCTTTAATCAGTTGGCTCTCACATACTGTCATGCAATAGTTGGGCATGATGAGCTTTTTCTTGAATCCAGTGGTTTGGCGTAATCATTATCTAAGCCCAGGTTTGTTTCTGAAAAGGGAGAGAGTTGATGCTATGAGATTGAAGCAAACATCCTTTACCCTACAAGATTTCTTTTAAGAGTGTAATGACACTTTCTTTTTTTATTTATTATTACTATTATTATACTTTAATTTCTAGGGTACATGTGCACATCGTGCAAGTTTGTTACATATGTATTTGAGTGCCATGTTGGTGTGCTGCCCCATTAACTCATCATTTACAACAGATATTTCTCCTAACGCTATCCCTCCCCCCTCCCCCCACACCACGACAGGCCCACTTTCTTAAAGAGCAGTCAATAAACTGTAGAGGTGGGAATAATCATTTAGTGATTCCCACCATCTTAATTTAAGGGTTCTCTAAAATGGAAATCTCTCAACATCAGAAAGACCTCTATAACAGCCAATCTCAGTGCACTGGAACTTAAACTTTTCCTTACAAATATTCAGAATGGCTCCATTGCTTTTAAAGCCAGTATCTTATGAAGGAGATGTAGATATGCTACCTTCTCTAGGCAGGTTTCCATTTGAAATATTATCTTCTTTTTGGCCCCAGAAACGAATTCATACATTTCAGATTCATTGACTCCTTTTTCGTTTTGTTTTGTTTTGTTTTGTTTTTTAACCATCATCTTTAAATCTGATGAATAATGTTTTTGTCAAGTTCAACTAATTTCTTCCAATGTGGCTCCATAAGACCATTCGGTACCACAGATTATGGACCCTTTAACCTGTTTAACAAGTCTATACAGCTGTTGGAATTGTCTGAGAAATTTGTCATATTGATAGAAATGAAACCTTTATGTAGACACTATCAAGTGGGAAGAAACACTGTATCTTAATAAATGCATGATGATGTTCTGTGAATATTTGCTACTTATGTATGTCAAAAGATTGTTCTGCACAGATTTCGAAGAAGCTATGCAGTAAAAGATTACTGCATTTAAGTTGGGTTATCATCAAGATTAAACGCAAAGCAATTAAAAAGCCATCATATATACCATGTCTGCCCTCATTCACACATCATCATAATGTTTCATAAGTAGCTAACCACTTCCATGCATTTTCAGGTGGGGAAAAGATTATAATAAACTTATAAATTTCCTGTGTACAATAAAGCTGCATCCCTTCTCATGACCACAAAATTGAAATATTATGTTTATAACAGATGCCACCTTAAGTAATCAATTTAGAGAAGTAAGCATATTGACATAATTGGAATGTTGAGCTCAACTATTATTTGCAAGACCTGCTGCATTCACTAAAAACTAAAGATTCTGAAGACGCTAATTTGCACATGCACAGAGTCATAAGGCAGCCATCAGACTTAAGATGCAAACTGTCAATTTGAGTGACAGGCATTTAAACTTTGAGACGAGGGAAATAAAAGAGATCCTATTGACATATATTCAGATATCTTTCATTGTACTGAAATCAAGGTACCAGTTTCTTTGGGACTTTTGTAAAATATCATTCTCTTGGACACTTATTTTACTTTGATAATTCAGATCTTTAAAAATATTCCTTATAAGGAGGCCCAAGAGTAACTTACTGCATACATTTTCTGATTTCAATGTAGGTTTCTTTAATAAAAATTGCAAATTTCAGAATTCAAGGAGGAAAATAAATAGCATTGTTTGGAGTGAAAACTAGCAAATAAATGGTCTCCAAACATCAAAGTTAAATTAAAAAATATACTTTTAATCACTGATCATGCAACTGGCTTCAAAGATAAGAGCCCAGGAAACAGCTGGTATGGTAAAGAGCCAAGTAAAATACAATGAAAGAAAAGTTAACTGGTGGCTGATTCACACTCAATAGCTCGGTCAAAATCTGGTCCTTAAACTTTGCATGGAGGTAGTGGATTTCAAATTTTAGTTTCACAAAATTTCCCTGGTAAGACTCTTTAACATACACACCATCATTTTTAACAATCACCACTGGAAATATTGGCAGTCCACATGTATTATGGACAATATTTTTGAAGACTATTTACATGAAAGAGAGAGGGAGACAAAAAGAAAGAGAGAGAGGGAGAGGGAGAGGAAGAGGGATTAATAGACAACCATATTTTAACCTTTCAATAATACACTGCAGTTAGGCCAGGCATGGTGGCTCATGCCTGTAAACCCAGCACTTTGGGAGGCCAAGGTGGGTGGATCTCTTGAGCTCAGGAGATCGAGACCAGCGTGGGAAACATGGTGAAACTCCGTCTTTACTAAAAATGCAAAAAAATTAGCCGGGTGTGGTGGCACACGCCTGTGGTCCCAACTACTCAGGAGGCTGAGATGGGAGGATTGCTTGAGCCTGGGAGGCAGAGATTGCAGTGAGCTGTGATCATGCCACTGCACCCCAGCCTGAGTGACAGAGAGAGGCCCTGTCTCAAAAAACGAACAAACAAAACAAAAACACCACAGTTAGACTTTAGACAAGTGCTTTTAAAAATGTATTTAACTGAAACTATGATGGAGAGAAATGATGAACAGATGTTAATGGTGAGTTCTCTAATACAAAAAAGGCACAATGAATTACATATAATACAGCATGTAAAAGGCATATTATGTTTGCGAAAAGTTTACCAAATAGAATGCTAAATAGAAAAGAGATGAGAATTTTTAAAAAGTGGTTTACTAAAATTGTGAGACCATAAATATTTCAATAAGTTAACACAGTTCAAAATAAATATTTTGTTAGCATTTCTTGAAAATATTGTCTTCATTTGGTTGGAGTATATTATGATAATTGATCATATTTGGAGGATGAAGACAGAGAGGCACTTCTCAGGGAAACAGCCACACGCTTCATCTAAATATTTTTTTTTTTTTTTAGACAGGGTGTCACTCTGTCACCCAGGCTGTAGTGCAGTGCTGTGATCAAGCTCACCACAGCCTTGATCTCCCGGGCTCAAGTGTTCCTTCTACCTCATCCTCTTAAGTAGCTGGGACTACATGCTACAAGCCACCATGCCCAGCTAATTTTTTTTATTTTTCGTAGAGATAGGGTCTTGCTATGTTGCCCAGGATGGTCTCAAACTCCTGGGCTCAAGGTATCCTCCAGCCTCATCCCCTCAAAATACTGGGATTACACAGGTGAGCCACTTCATTACTTTATTTCCTAACATTGTGCCTCCTTCCTTATTTTCGAGTTAGATCTTGCATAACAGAAAGATAGTTAAAATTTTCCTTAAAGGTACCACTTGATGAATAAGAGATGAGTAGGTATCTAGGAAACTGAAAGAATGAGGGTGAGTAGAGAAAATACATTTCATTTTACTTTATTCTGAAGTGATGTTGACACTTCTTCAGGGACCTACCCCTGAGTCTCTACCAATAGCCTCCTATCCTAAAGCAGTTTGTTGATTTTTAGATGATTAACACTTACTCAAAATGCATGAGAAATGGCCATTGAGAACTGAAAGATATCGTCACTTTTTTTTCTATGAAATCTGATACTTTCTCTTGAACATCAAGCCCATAAAACACACAAATTAAGTTAGTTCAGGAATACGAAGTTAGACCCTGGAAACCAATATCCTGCCGTTTTGCTGCCCCAGCACCCTGGCTTATAACGGTTTAATAAGTGCCTTCCAGGGCTCACTTAATAACACTTTATTGAGTTTTCGAAAAAAAGATAGCCATCATTTTTTCCACTTTGCATTAAACTGAAGAATATAGAAATAATAAAACATACAGTATTATAATGCCACCACATTTAACTTATCTTGCATGGAAAGGTCATCTTCCAAGCACATTTGTTTGATTGAAATGAAGTCTCTAGATATATATATGGTTGATATTTCAAAAGTGACTACTAAAAAAATACAATGAGTATCAGTTCTCAGATAAAGAAAATCTTGATCTTGATTCAACTGTGCTCTCATATATTTTATAAATTGTAGTAATTCCTTAAACATCACTAGAGAACAGTCGGAAAATGCTTTTGAAAATATTTTTACTTTCAGAATTATGTCACTATATTGAAAAACATCAATATACTATTCCTTTCAGAAACAGAATTTACCCTTTCTTCTCCCATCTTGAAGAACAGAGTTTTCCAATAGAACTTTCTGCAATGGTGAAAATATTGTATATCTGAGCTTTGTAATAGAGTAACCACATGCCACACTTGGTTGTTAACAACTGATACGCAGCTGTTGAAAATAAGGGACTGGATTTTTAATTTAACTTAAATGTATTAAATTTAATTAACCACATATGGCTAGTGGCCACCATATTGGACAATGTAGATCTGCAGATCAAATCCTTGCAGCTACATCAGCTCAACCTCAGAGTTTATTAGAAATGCAGATTCTATGCACTTCACCCCTGAACAATCCAGGCAGGGCTTGTATTTTAACAAAATCCCTAGATGATTCATACGCATGTTAAATTTTGAAAAGCACTCACCTAGAAATTGTAGGAAAAACAAATTGTCAGTGTCAGCATTTATGTCAGAGAAGAGCTAGTCAAAAGGCAAGTTCCATGCATGCAATTCATACAACAACATGCAAAGAAAATACTGTAAACATTCTTCAAAATCATGTCTATGGATTTCAATGATTGTTGCAAGAATTATATGTATGTATTGGGTTTTTGCCAGAGTATACGTGTATATATTGAACATTTTCTTTTGATCTCTTTGGTCATAACTTTGAAAGTCACTTGTAGTCCTCTCAGGCACAAAACTTTTGGACAAAATGTGCTCTTTTATTATAAAATATTTGAAGAAATAATTTAAAGCTGCAATGAGACAATATAATTTTTCTTTGATGTGAGATACTAAATGACAACGTCATGAGGGATTGAAGCATGCGTTATTACAGTTGTTCTAATTATTATGGTTATTGTGCTTTTTTAACCTATTAATCTGTGTTAAGTCTCAAATGATAATGTTTAAAGCAAACTTAAGTTTTAATTGATGAGGTTACTGGCTCCAGCAGACACACTTATGAGTACTCTTACAGTGAGCATGGAAAAAAATATCTACCCTTTAATCTCTGTGCTGGATGGGAAGGACTTAATGAGTTCAATAACCACTGAGCTCACATAACCTCCTTTAAACAAAAATGAAAATGCATAGAAAAAGCTAGTTTCCGGTCTCAATGTGTAAAATAACTACTGTATGTTCTTCAGTACGTACACTTCAATATATACACACTGTTTGAATGCAGGTAGAAAAAGCATTTCTTAAGCTCTCTGAGTGAGAGGAAAATTATGGTCATAATTTGCATAATGTCATGATAAAATATAGAAATTTGTTTTGCAAATCCGAGGAGCTAGGACAGGAAAGTGAGACATCACATTGCTAACAAGGACAGGAAAATGGGTTTTGAGCATTGCTTTACTAGTATAATGTATTTTCTGAGGTTTAGTCCTATGGCTTACGCCCTTAATCCCAGCACTTTGGGAGGCTGAGGCGAGTGGATCACTTGAGGTCAGGAGTTCGAGACCAGCCTGGCCAACATGGTGAAACTCTGTCTCTACTAAAAACACAAAAATTATCCAGGCATGGTGGTGTGCACCTGTAATCCTAGCTACTCAGGAGGTTGAGGCAGGAGAATCGCTTGAACCCGGGAGGCGGAAGTTGCAGTGAGCCAAGATCATGCCACTGCACTCTAGCCTGGGCCACAGAGCAAGACTCTGTCTCAAAAAAAAAAAAAAACATATTATACCTATGGAATCCACTCAACTCCCCGCAGGAAGGAAGGGTATAGATTCATGCCCTCTCTAGCACATGAGCTATGCAGGGAGAAAACCACAGGGTTCTTCATGCCTTTCTCCCTCTTCCCAATTGACTCTGTGTCTTGACAGTTAGGAAGGAAGCAGGGAAATGAAATCACAAGTGGAAAAAAGAAAAGTAGCCAGAGAGATAATGAATCGGAAAATGGAAATTGATGACAAAGATTTAACCATGGGACATAGAAATATGGGGAAAGACAAACAAATAATGACTGAATTAGATTCCTGGGACTGTGGATAGCTGGGAACAACAGACATGTATTCACTCACAGATCTGGAATCCAGAAGCTTGAATTCCAGCTGTTGGCAGGGACTCTTTCTGAGAATATGGGTAGAATCGGTTCCATGCCCTGTTCCTAGTTTTTGGGGTTTCCTGCCGTCTTTGATGTTCCTTGGCTTACAGTTGCTTCTCTCCAGTCTCCTCCTCTGTCTTCTTACGATGTTCTCTCTGTGTGTCTGTCTTTTCACATGACAGTCTCTTTTCTGTGTGTCTGTCTTTGTGTCTCTGTGTCTCCTTGTAACTGCCCAATGGGCTCACCTTGCCCGCTGCCTAGACAGAAGCGATTTCTCAAGATAGGGGAATTGCAATAAAGAGCAATTCACGCCGAGCCAGCTGTGTGGGAGACAGTAGTTTTATTATTACACAAATCAGTCTCCCTGAGCATTCGGGGATCAGGGTTTTTAAGAATAATTTGGTGGGTGGGGGAAGGCCAGTATGTCAAGAGTGCTGACTGGTTGGGTCAGAGATAAAATCATAGGGAATTGAAACTGTCCTTTTGCACTGAGTCAGTTCCTGGCGGGGGGACCACAAGATCAGATGAGACAGTTTATCCATCTGGGTGGTGCCAGCTGATTCACCAAGTGCAGGGTCTGCAAAATAATACTAAGCACTGATCTTAGGAGCAGTTTAGGGAGGGTCAGAATCGTGTAGCCTCCAGCTGCATGACTCCTACACCATAATTTCTAATCTTGTGGCTAATTTGTTAGTCCCACAAAGGCAGTCTAGTCCCCAGGCAAGAAGGAGCTTTGTTTTGGGAAAGGGCTGTTATCATCTTTGTTTTAAACTATAAACTATATAAACTAAATTCCTCCCAAAGTTACTTCAGCCTACACCCAGGAGTCAACAAGGACAGTTTGGAGGTTAGAAGCAAGATGGAGTTGGTTAGGTCAGATGTCTGTCACCATCTCAGTTATAATTTTGCAATGTCAGTTTCATCTTCTCTTGTTATAAAGACGCCTGTCATGCTGGATTAAGGCTGCACCTCATTCCAGCATGACCTCCTCTTAACTTGCATCTTAATTACCTCTTTAAAGAGAGACCTTATTTCCAAATAAAGTCAAAGCCACAGTTGTCAGGATGGAGGATGTCAACATAACTTTTGGGGTGACACAATTCAATTCACTACATGGACAATAATTTTTAACAGCTGTAGCAATAGCAAGAAAGAGAGAAACACGAAGACACTAAGACTTGAGATTTTTGCACATCGCAAAAATGTAGAAAGTTATACCCTCATTGAAGGATGGCAGAAAAACTCAGAAATCTAACGCAAACAACATCAAAGCAGCAAAATGAAGCACCATTCTCTCTTTTGATGGTAAAGTGTCTTTGTGAAGTTATCTTTTAAATTTTTCTACTAGAATATTTAAAATTGCATTGGTTTCTCTTCATTATACTTCTTTTCTTTTTTGTTTCTCCCTTGTTATACAGAGTTAATTTGAGATCTAGAATTCTCCAAACAGAACACAGGCACCTACTATGTCATTTGTGTTAGCCTCTTAAGCCCAAAACTGTAATTTTGTGCATTTGATATTGAATAGACAGAAATAAGTTTCTGCAGTGATCTAAATAGCTTATCAATTTAGCCCAAGAATAATATTTACATGTTTTGGGAAGTTAAAAGGACTATGTTCAATACAGTAGAAATTTTAATTTTACCCTTCAGCACTTACGAAAATGGCATGTTTAGAATTCAGCCCTGTAGAAAATACACAACCCTTTAGCACTCAACTACGATTAGGGTGCACATTTGTTCAATTAAAGAATGTGGAAAGCTGTAAAGGAAGAAAGAGGTTAGAGACCTGAATTTTTCTTTCAAGATTTGAGAAAATATGCAAAAGGCATATACCCATAAATCTTGATCAGAAACAAGGCCAGACAGCACAAACATAAAGCAAATCTGAAGAGAGCTCATGACATTGAGAAGGTTTCTCTCTGCTTATGAAAAATTCAAATTCAAGAAGCTAAATGTTTTTCTTCACACATTGGAGGAATGTTTTTGTTTGCTTGTTCGTTTTTAGTAGCACAATTCGCATAATGAAAATTTGACTATTGCGACAACAGAGAGTCATCAAGCATCCCCTCAACGTCCTACCCCGTGATACAATGCCAGCTCTCAGGACAGTCTACTATTCTTCTGTATTTAACGTTTTTAAGCGTTCTGATTCAGTAACCTCTCTAGCACGAACACAACCGATAGTCATTGAAGGGTGAGCCAGTTCTGATAAAATAAAAACACATGCCCTATTCTTAAACCCTTATCTGTATCTCCATGATAACCTCTGAATTTGTGGACTTTTTCAGTAAAATGCATTCTGTGTACAGTTCTTGGATAAAGACAAGATGCAGCAGAGAGAGAAGGAAAATGCTGTACAACTGATAAAGTAAGTCTTCTGTAGAAATTGAAGTTGGATTTGATATGAAATAAAGGAAGCAACATTTAGGACACTGATCCCAAGTGAATCCAATGATGAAACCACGAATATTTCTACCTTTAATGTCTACTGGTGTTTGTAATAATCACTTTCTAAAAATCAGAGCCATGTCATTTTCTGTTGTGAATATCTTGGGGCAGGAAATGAGAGGTTGGAAGTAAACAATGAAGTTGAGGAAGCGATAGAAAAGTTATCAATGCCAGAGGAGAAAAATCAAGGTAATTTTACTGAAATCAGTATCTTAATAGGGAAAAGTGGTCTAGAATCTGAAAGCAGATTTACTGAATTTGGTTTATCCTAACCAATTCGGAAGGGTCTTTGAAAGAATTCAGAGGTTTTTAAAAATAAGCTGAATGGGAACAAAATACCAAATTGAAATTTTCATTTTAATATTTCCTCTCTGTCCTAGTCTAAATTTTAAAGAAAAAATATATTTCATAATAGATTGCCTATTTTAACAAAACACATCAATACAGTGGGAGATATTTGACTGTGTGTAAATATCATTGTATAAGCATCCTCCACACCAAAAGCATCCACTCTAACATTCAAATACAAAAGCATCAAACAAAGAAGAGAAGCCAGACAGAAATTACGTTCACCTCTTTTGAAAGTCAGTATGTTTTCCTCTTGGTTTCGGTTTTCATAAGATAATAAGTCTTTGCATTTGTGGGCTATAAGACACAAAAGGTAACCTCAAAGAACAAGTACATGCAAATTCCAAAGGTGACGGATGTTTCATGCCTACAAAAGAAATAAAAAAGGATTTTTTGTTCCTGCCAAGGAAATAAATAAATAAATGAAATGAAAAGGTCACTTCTCTATAAATGACTGGTGAGTAGTTTTATAGCTTGGAAAGTTTAATTTTACACAATCAGAATGTTATGTTATAAGCTGCTATTCTATATATTATGAGCCTTAAAGATAAGGAGAAACTACCAGATACTCACACAAATAGTGCATAGAAGGCAACAATTATTTTAATTTAATAGAGAAATAAATATTTTTCTCTAAGTTGGTCTCTGGATTAGAAAGAGACACATCTTCACATCTCTTCCACAGAAATACCAGTGTAATAGGCCATTCTTGCACTGCTATAAAGAAATATTTAAGACTGGTCAATTTATAAGAAAAGAGGTTGAATTGGCTCAGGGTTCCACACGTTGTACAGGAAGCATAGCAGCATCTGCTTCTGGGGAGGACTCAGGAAGCTTCTAATCACGGCAGAAGGCAGAGGAGGAGCAGACACATCACATCACAAGAACAGAGCAAGAAAGAGATCAAGGGTGAGGTGCCATAAACTTCTAAATGACCAGATATCACGAGAACACAAGAACTATTGCAAAGACAGCACCAAGCCATGAAAGCTCCATCCCCATGACCCAAAAACCTCCCACCAGGCCCCACTTCCAACATTGGGGATTATGATTCAACATGAGATTTGGCAGGGACAAATATCCAAACTATATCATTCTACCCCTGATCCCTCATAAATCTCATGTCCTTCTCACATTGCAAAATACAATGAGGCCTTCCCAGCAGTCCCCCAAACTCTTGACTCATTCCAGCATTAACTCAAATGCCCAAGGTGTAAAGTCTCATCTGAGACAAGGCATGTCCCTTCCATTGCCTTGCTTTATTGGACCATAACCTAGTAAATGTCCCAAGTTCCAGACATGCTCCTCCCTGCCCCCATTATAATGCATCATCTCTAACACTTAAGGATAAACTTCTGAAAATATAATGTCTCATTTATTTGCTTCTGGCCCACTGCCATGAACAGCCTAAGGTGATCGTGTGGTAAGTGTACATTCAGGTTGACAGCAAACCTTGGATGTATCCTGATGCCTGGGAACCAGGACTGCCATGTTACAGACTGGCCAGTTGCACACAAGGGAGCCCCAAATTCTGCAAAAGGGTAACTGGGAATGGTGACAAAAAGGGACACAGCTATTATCACACATTTGTTCCTAGATACGTGTGTACTACTAGATATTGGGGACAGAGCATCATATATAGGTAGCTGGTTAGGTGCATAACATGCATCTTGAAAGTCAGTGTCCCATCCCTGCAGGATTTTATCCCAGAGCAAACATCTTAACTGATGCCATAATGGACACATTTTATTTTTATGATGATGCCAGCTGCTTCTGAGAGATGTGGGACGTCATAAGAAAGTTGAATCTTGCCCACCATGTATGGGCAGTTATCCTAAGGGATGGTGACTCTCTTCAACTTCCCAACTATTTTCAAAGACCACATGAGCTCACATGGCACGGAAGAAGTTGGGCCAGAATGCGGAAAGATGCATGGTGCTTGCTTAGAGTAGAATGTCACGGATTAAAGATGAGTCAGAAACCACTTGGAGTTGTCCACTTTGGTTGCTGCCACAATCAGAGGTGGACTGAGGAAATAAGGAGTGGAAAGAGATTTCTGCTGCTGAGAAGATATTGAATATTGAAGAATTAATAAGCATCTATATAACTACAGTCTTAAATACAACCCAAGAAGCAAATGGAAATGATCTTAAAATGAATACACTATGGAAAGATATATAAGGCAAATGTTTTTGTTGGAAGCATGAATTTAATTCTAATGCTTTGACATTTTGGGGCTTTGTTGACCTTGAGGGAGCTGTAACTCCTAGAATTAGCCACTTCCTAGAGATAGTAAAGAATCAGTACAAGTGTGCCTTTCATATGCAAATCAGCCAGTCCAGAGGCCACACCCTAACCACCTCCTTTACTGGTCTCTCACACTCCACATTTCTATTTCACTGTCCTCATCATCCCAGGACCAGGTATGAGACAACTAGGGGAAGCTCCTACACCTGGGATTCTGCTGAAATTATTAAAACCAGCCAATCCTAAACCTACTTACCTTGCCTCACCCATTTATTCATGTGAAAAACGCAAAAAACTCTTGCCATGCCATGCCTTTTTGATCACACCCACCCTGCCTCCTGATCAATGCTGGTGCTCTCCCATGTGGCCCTCCATGGCGTGGCATGCTCTCAACTCTTAGGAACTGTGAGCAACAAACTGTTTATAGCAGTTATCTCCTGATCTCTTGGCCTTGCCATATCTCAGTAATAATCAAACCTACATTTTAAAACAGTCTTTGACCACACAAAGCCTCAGTATCGATAGCATATTGAAGAACTCCCACAAAATCAGCTCAGTTATGGAACATATTAAAAATACAAAGCAAAGGCCAGGTGTGGTGGCTTATGCTGTAATTCCAGCATTTTGGGAGGCTGAGGCAGGAAGATCATTTGAGGCCAGCAGATCGCGACCAGCCTGGGCAGCATAGTGAGACTCCATCTGTATAAAAAATAAACATAAAAATAATCCAGGCATGGTGGCACATGCCTGTAGTCCCAGCAACTCAGGGGGCTGAGGCGGGAGGATGGCTTGGGGCCCTGCAGTCAAGGCTGCAATGAGCCATGATTGTGCCACCGCACTCCAGCCTGGGTGACAGAGTAAGACCCTGCCTCAAAAAAAAATTACGAAGCAATGTTATTGCCAATATCTAAAATCTTATCTTGGGTTGGAATGATGTAAATCAATATTAAACGTTGTAACAACTTAAAAGATCTGATGGCAAGAGAAACATGAACATGTGAATGCTGTTTTACATATTCCAGGAATTAATTTATAGATTCCAGAGTCTCATCTGTGCATGATCCACCGGTAATGATGCAGAGGATAATGTGGTTGAAAAGGTTAATTAAAGTAGGTGTTAAAAAGTAAAATGTGGGCCGGGCACAGTGGCCCACGCCTGTAATCCCAGCACTTTGGGAGGCTGAGGAGGGCGGATTGTCTGAGGTCAGGAGTTCGAGACCAGTCTGGCCAACATGATGAAACCCCGTCTCTACTAAAAATACAAAAAAAGTAGCCAGATGTGTTGGTGTGCGCCTGTCATCCCAGCTAATCAGGAGGCTGAGGCAGGAGAATTGCTTGAACCGGGGAGATAGAGGTTGCAATGAGCTGAGATCGCACCACTGCACTCCAGCCTGGGTGACAGAGCGAGACTGTTTTGTTGTGGCTTGTGCCCTTAACAAGCCTTTTTCGGTGACTTCCCTTAAATATAATTATCTCCAGGCTATAAGAAATCTATAATACATGCATTATGAAATGCAACATAGAATAAACATATATTCTTAAATATAACATCTCATAGAACCTGAATTGCTCTCTTATGTGGAGAATTTTTCTCTGCTGAGATTCAAGTGCAGCTTTTAAACATGTAACTGAAATATCTGAAACAGGATATTCATATAAACCAGGTCTGCCAATAACAGAATTCAATAGCAATCAGAAAATTACTCAAAAATCAGTTGAGCCCTTGAATATCCTAACATTGTACACGTTTAACACTGCTTCAACAAGATACAAAATTGTCACTAGTTACTAGCCAAAATTCATCAAGGATGACAAAATAGCACATTTTAAAAATTAAATAAATAATACAGGATGGAGGATAAATGTACAACTTTCATGGTCTGATATGCCGTAATACTGAAGAGTAACTCATATGCTTTATGTAATGTGACTGTTGCTATCTGGTTAATAAAGAATTGATGAGTAGAAAAATGCAGTAACTGGAGATATTGAGACTACCAGTTAATCATTTCAGCCATAGTGGTTAGAATGATTGAAACACCCAATGGGAATTCCACTGTGTAAATGTAATGACAGCAACAATCCCTCAGTACTTGCATTTATGGGACAAGGAGGAATCAATACCAATTAATTATCTCATCTTTTCTTATCATTTTGAAGCACAGGGACATGATGAAACATTATGTTTTCCCTTTGAGATATTCTTTCAGGTCCTGCACATCAATCAAACTACTGCCTCAGCTGGTCTGAAGGATCCCACGAGGATCTGACTCTCCAAAGAATACAGTTTCTACATCCTGATGGCTTCATCCTCATTACCCCGACCAATCACTGATCCCAATGTTCCAGTCCCTTGTGCTCCATGATCTCCTTAAAAACTCTAGCCTAGAATTCCTTGGGAAGATGGATGGTCTTCTCCCATCTCCTTTCTCAGTGCACTGCAATCACAAACTCTTTCTCTGCTGCAAACCCTGCTGTCTCAGTGTAATTTGGTTGCCCAACCACATTATGGTGCAGACACATTAACCTGTTGGTCTTATAACACCTGTTGCTTAAGCCCTGACTCTTACCAAGTTATTTGCATTTGCTCCTACAATGATGTGATAGGATAGTCTTTGTAATTAACAGGATTTGTGTCTTCTCACTTGTAAAAGCCAGTTTCTCATGGCAACCATCCTGTGACTCATATATTCATCATAATCCCTAGCAAGAAAACAAACTCAAAACTGAAAGCCTTGTTTTAAATTTCCATTTTCACAGATTATTTTAATGACTGTTTTAAAAAATGTAATGAGTAACTTACTCATAAAATTAACTGGAAACATTAGATGACTCACACCATTCTCATTTTTTAATTAAATACATGTTTCATGGAATTTAAAGCTCAAATGACAATTTGTATACATTTTCTATGCATTCGGTAGAGACAAAAACAGACTGTTTCTGTCTCTCTCTCTCTGTCTCTTTGTCTCTGTCCCTCTCTGTCTCTCTCTCTCTCTCTTACACACACACACACACACACACATGCAGAGAGAGACAGAGAGAGAGAGAGAAAGAGAAAGACTGAGACAAAATATATGAAATTCACTTTTCCTCATTTGGTTCTACAAGAAGCTACTCATTATTACCTTCACCTACACATGTATGAACAAAAATGTGTCCCAATATTCCAATAAGGAGCTTTCTTACTGTGAAGTGTATTCACAGACTCCCCCCGCCGACGATTATCTGAATTTATAATGATGTTGATTAGTTTCTTGCTCCAATAACTCATCTTCCATGAAGAAGTTAAAAAACAAAATTTCACGGATGACTTTTACCATTTAATAGTTGCCATTTAATAAGAGCAGGGTTTTTTTTAATATGAGCATAAAGTTCAGATTAGTAAATTTAATTTTCAATTGAGATTGGAGAGATGTGAAAGGTACTAAAGAAGGGTAAATTGAAATATGTTAAAGCAGTCTTTATGTAACACCAAGGCTAAATTCTCATTCATGTCAATGTGGATAGAAAGGATCATAGTTACATAGGAGTATTAGGCAAAGCTTTCCACCCAGCTGTTTTCTAACTAGTTAATTTGGCATTGTGTAAGTTTTTACTTACTTTTAAACTGTTATAGCAATTTCTCAATGTAAGAAAATAGATTATCAATAATAGAAGAAAATGTTCACTCAGTCGTTTGAATCTGCTTCATGTATTTTGATGCATCCATGTATTTGTGGTTGATGATTGAGTAAAGTAAAAAAGGTAGAAAAGGAAAGGGAGAGATTCTCAAATTCAGTCAGTATACTAAATACTAGATACAGTCAGTATACTAAATACTAGATACAGTCAGTATACTAAATACTAGATACAGTCAGTATACTAAATACTAGATACAGTCAGTATACTAAATACTAGATACAGTCAGTATACTAAATACTAGATACAGTCAGTATACTAAATACTAGATACAGTCAGTATACTAAATACTAGATACAGTCAGTATACTAAATACTAGATACAGTCAGTATACTAAATACTCGATCTCTTTCTTTTTATTCCCTAGATTTGTCATTTTGTTTTAAAACTTCTTTAATAGTATTTCCCTCAACATGTGTCTGTATTGTCTTAGAGCCAAATATTTTTTCTAAGTAGGTATGTACTTTATTCAATAAGGAATACTTTGGTGGTTTTAGTCCAATTATTCCCAAGACCACATTATTTTTCTAATTTGACTATCCAAATAATCTGTAAAAATTAAGACTTCTAAAAGAATTTTACTGAAAAGTGAAACAACAAATTTTTTCAAGAAAGAACAAAGGATGGAAAGAGATTAACTTCATGTATTGTTTTAACCCACTGCCTCTATAAATAACAAAAATAAACATACAGAAAGCTTTTAAAATATTTAAAAATGTATTATTCTATAAATTTAAGTACTTTATGTAATTTTGAAAAGTTAGGAAAGGTGCATAATTCCTAATCACAATTTAGCATGCTAGAAATTAATAAGAAAAATAGAAAATGGCAATCGATAAAGAAAAACAGAAAATGGCAATCAATAAAGAAAAAAAGCTGCAAGATGGAAACTAACAATTTCTCTTCATTCTTGCATCTCAGAGATTGAAGTCTATTTGCCAGACGATCTAAAAAATGACTCCAGTGATAGCCCTTCCAATGAGGCCTTATGGCACACCAAAAGTGGCCAGAAAACAGCACACTGAAAAGCAAATGACTGTTTGCACTACTGAACAGCAAGGCAGGAATCTTCAAATAAAATAAAATCATACAAAATTCAGTAGCTCCCTATAAGTATAATTCAACATCCCCAAACATTCCCAATTAGGGGCTGTCAGTCAGGATGAGATTTAACTTTCCATGATAACAAGTATCCTCAAAATCTGGTAACTGAAGATACAAAGATTCATCCCTCTTTCCTGTTGTATGTGTTCATTGCAATGGGCTGAAGGCCTGAATCTTCAGCGACTGGTAAGCCATCCTCACAGCAGGAAGAAAGTATGGCTCTTAGAGATTTGCATTTTAAAATGATTACTCCAAAGTTATAATGTCCAAACCAGTCTTATGCTACCATTTTGTTGAGGAGACTTGTGGCTCAATTCAAGAGCCATATTGGTCTATAATTTTATATTTTCTTTCTTCTTTCTTTCTTTCTTTCTTTCTTTCTTTCTTTCTTTCTTTCTTTCTTCTTTCTCTCTTTCCCTCCCTCCCTCTCTTTCTTTCTTTCTCTTTCTTTCTTTCTTTCTTTCTTTCTTTCTTTCTTTCTTTCTTTCTTTCTTTTTTCTTTTTCTTCCCTCTCTCTTTCTTTCTCTCTTTCTTTCTTTCTTTCTTTTTCTTCTCTCTCTCTTTCTTTCTCTCTTTCTTTCTTTTTCTTCTCTCTCTCTCTCTGTATTTTTTTTCCACAGGGTCTCCCTCTGTCGCCCAGGCTGGAGTGCAGTGGTGCAACCTTGGCTCACAGCAACCTCTGCCCCCTAGGCTCCAACCATCCTCCCAACTCAGTCTCTGGAGTAGCTGGGACTACAGGCATGTGCCACTGCGCTCCAGCTAATTTTTGTATTTTTGGTAGAGATGGGGTTTCACCATGTTGCCTAGGCTGGTCTCAAACACTTGGCCTCAAGCAATCCTCCTGCCTCGACCTCCCAAAGTGCTGGGATTACAGGTATGAGCCACTGTGCCTGGCTACAATTTTGTATTTTATTTCTTTTGCAGAAATATGGGTATTTCTGCAAAATGGGTATTAAGATAATAAATACAGGCCTCATAAAAAGATTTTGGGCTGGGCACGGTGGCTCATGCCTGTAATCCTGGGATTACAGGATTGGGAGGCTGAGGCAAGAGGATCACTTGAGGCCAGTAGTTTAACACCAGCCTGGGCAAAATGGTGAAACACTGTCTCTACCAAAACTACAAAAATTAGCTGGGCTGTGGTGGCACTCACCTGTAGTCCCAGCTACTCAGGCGTCTGAGTTGGGAGGATGGTTGGAGCCCGGAGGTGGAGGTTGCAGTTAGCCCAGATCATACCATTGCACCCCAGCCTGGGCGACAGAGTGAGAGCCTATCTCAAAAAAAAAAAAAAAAAAAAGATTTTGAAGTGTCTTCTTTTCTTCTACTTTCTGAAAGACACTTTGTAAAATTGATGTTAATTTTCCTTTTAATGTTTGGCAGAATTCACCTGGAAAATCACTTGAACCTGGGGTTTTTTCTCTTTAATCACATTTCCGAAGAGGCTACTTCAAATTTTATGTACAGAATTATATATGCAAATAAGATTGAGTGACCTATTTTAAAATGTCATTGTCAGCACATTGGGGAATTATTAGAATTATTCTGCAACTCTTCTAGGTCTGATATTTGATATAGTAATAATGGCTAGTGTTTATCAGTACATCCTATGTTTGTGGTGCTTTAAACATTACTTTTAAAAATACTTTTATTTTTTTTTAAATGTATTCATTTATTTTTAAAATTTCAGTAGCTTTATAGGTACATGTGGTTCTTGGTTACATGGATGAATTGTATAGTAGTCCCTGTAGTGAAGTGTACACAGTCCCTGTAGTCTGGGCTTTTCCATCACTGGAGTTGTGTATGTTGTCTCCAAAAGGTGATTTTTTAAACATCACTTTTTAGGTAGTGATGCATTTAGTCCTCATAGCAGCCCTGTGAAGTAGGTCCTAATGCTCTCCAAATTTTATAGATATGGGAGTCTGAGGAGGCATAGGGAAATTGAGTAATTTATCCACAATCAGATAGCCCCATAAAGGTGAAGCAGGGATTTCAACCCAAGCTGTCCAACTCACTCATCACCCACATTTACTGTTTTGTATTAATTTTTAATTTGTTATCTACAGAAGGCAGGTGAAGGCCTCAAGTCTAGTTAGAGAAACAGCTGCATCAACCCTAGTAAAGAAGTCTCTCAAATGAACAGTGTCCAACTCTGTCCTTATAAGAAGGACCAAGAGGTCATTTTCAGGGTTCCACACAGTAACCAGCCCAATGTGTACTCTTCATAGAAAAGGGCACACAGTAAAGATGTGCCTCCGCCCTGCTTCCACGGGATCTCAGCCTGTGTTTCCACAATGAATCACACAAACATCTTACTCTCATCAAATGGAGAAACTCCAGGACCCTTCTTGGAAGGGTGGCACTTGAGAAATAAGGAAAATAGAGGAAAAGGGAGGTTGCAGTATCATTGTCTCCAATTTTTCATTTCTCACCAGCCATGCTGCCTCCAACCCATTTCAATTCCATTCCCATGCCCAGCAATCCACAGAAACTGCCTTTGTCAAGGTTGCCAGCTACTTCCATCTTGAACACCATATGAATACGATTTATATTTCATATACTTTTAAATTTAAGCATGTATTCATTTGCTAGGGCTGCCATAACAAAATGCCACAAACTGGATGGCTTAACAAATAGACATTTACTCTCTCACAGCCCTGCAGGCTGGAAGTCCAAGATCAAGGTGTGGTCAGAGCTAGTTCCTCCTGAGGCCTCTCGCCTTGGCTCGTAGATGCCATCTTCTCCCTGTGTCTTCACAGGGTCTTCCCTCTGTGTGTGTCTGTGCTCTCTTCTCATGTTCTTATGAGATGTCTTAGTCCATTTCAGGCTGCTATCACAGAATACCATAGACTAGGTGGCTTATAAACTCTCCCACATTCCTGGAGGCTGGAAGTCTGAGATCAAGGTGTGGGCAGAGCTGGTTCCTCCTCAGGCCTCTCTCTTTGGCTTGTTCATGTCATCTTTTCCCTGTGTCCTCAGAGGGTTATCCCTCTGTGGGAGTCAGTGTCCTAATATCTTCTTCTTATAAGGACACCAGTCCTATTGGATCAGGGCCCACTCTAGTGATCTCATTTTACCTTAATCATTTTTTTGAAAGACGCTACCTACAAATAAAGTCACATTCTGAGAAACTGGGGCTAAAGCTTCACTATATGAATTTTGGGAGAGGCACAATTCAACCCATAGTGAAGCATAAACACATTTAATATCTTCACTGGTGACACAGCAGGAGCACCATCATCTTAGACAAACACCGCCACTTTAAGTTCCAGCTCCCTTTCTAGCCTCAAGCATTTCAAGGAAATCACTTCTCTTCTAACTACAAGCAGCCAGAAAGAGCAGACAGTAAAACACAGAAAAGACAGCTCAGGCACAGAGGGAGTTGGAGGGAAAGTCTCTTGGGTAACCGCCAAACTTCACACTCATATACTGGGCCCCAGTAAAACAGTGGGCCTTAGTAAGCACATTCCTTTCTCTTCAGGTGCACTAAGATAGGGAAGCTGAAAGCAGACGCAGGGGGTAGGCCTGCAGCTGCAGGAGGATGTATGGGAACAGACACAAAACTCTCCCTCCTGGATAAGCACAACAAAGAAACACAGAAGTAGTCCAAGCCTCTGATAAACTCTCCCACCCTGAATCCTTAAAAACTCATAGTCTGTAAGAGAGTGGGCTCTGACCTAACTTGGCCAGAAGCTCCTCTCAGGTTTGTTTTCTCTAAAATAAACCTGTCTTGACTGGCAAGCCACCTTTCGTGTTTCTTTCCTCTTCCTTTAATTCTTACAGCTGGAGCATTGACTAGTACAGGATGTCACTCATTTGCTGAGTTCCTGTTAAATGAAAGATCTTGTGGGAAGGCACCAGACCAGAAACAAATGTAAGTGGAACACATCCTGTCTCTCAGTAGCCCTGCAGTCCAGTTAGAGAAACAGCTGCATAAACCATAGCAAAGTTCACCCAAGTGAACAGTGTCCACCTCTGTCCAACTCACATCACCGTGTCTTGTAGACTTTTCAAGGAGAATACGGCTTATCATGAACATGAAATTTAGAAACAATTATTATCTAATAATGAAAATGATCACTCTTAAAATCCAAATGCCTGGAAATATTTATTCAACCTTAAAAAGGAAAGAGGTTCTGATGCAGATCACAACAAGGATGAATGAACCTTGAGGACATTTTGCTCAGTGATATAAACCAGTCACAAAAGAACAATCTTGTGTGGTCTTGAAGTGGCATTGTTGTCTGGGCCAAATACCTGAGGTTCGTTGTCTCACTCCAAGGGAATTGAGGATGCAGAGAAAACAAGAAGTGAGTTTGAGAGCAGAGGTTTAATAGGCAAAAGAAAAGGGAAAGAGAATAGCTCTCTCTCCTAGAGAGAGACAGGGACACCCAAGTCGGTCTTCCAGTTTTGTGGTGAAATCCACGGGTTTTGTAGACACCTCCTGGAGGAGATGGTGTCCCATTTACATAGGGCCCAAGAAATTGGTTGGACCAGGTGTGACATTTGGATAGCACGCAAAGAAGTTGGCCATCCCACCCTAATCTTTTATTATGCAGATGGGGTCTTCCCTGGCCAGCGCCATGTTGTCTGTTCCTTACTGTACATGTGGTTAATAAGTAAAAGGGAAGATGGAGCCTCCATGCTGAATGCATCTGGCCCCCAGGTAGCCTTTTCCTATTGGCACAGCTGCCAGTATTCACCCATGCAAGCTTCCAGCTTGCTTATCTATGTCTATAGCATGATTTTACAGGCTGCTCTTTGTTACAATAGAAATGATTTGCAGCCTTCTTTTTATTGAAAGGGAAGCCTTACCGAGGACTTCCTTACCCTCACTATCTACCTAAATAATTTCTTTTCAACTCCTATATCAGTTTCACTTATATGAGGTACCTAGAGGAGTCAAGTTCGTAGAGACAGAAAGTAGAATGGAGCAAGGCAGGGACTCAGGGAGGGGGATGGGGAGTTGTTGTTTAATGTGGACAGGGTTTCTGTTTGGGAAGGTGAAAACGTTCTGAAGATGAATGGTGGTAATAGCTGCACAAGCATATGAATGTATTTAATGACACAAAGAGAGTTAAAATGTTAAATTTTGTGTTATGTATGTCTTACCTCCAATAAAACAACAATAACAAAAGAAAAAAAAATCAGAATTTCCAATATGTACAACAAGAACAAAAATTTCAAATGTCCAGCTGATGTTTTTGATCTGATGAAATCACATTAAGCCTCACCAGTCAATGAGTCCATTTAATGTCACGAAATATCAGCTCTAAGATGCTGGTAAACCAAAAACAATAACCTGTGCTTTCTCACAAAATCAATGCTTGCAAATAAATGTACAATGTTTATAAATCAATACTTATAACCAGAAGTCAATGGATATAGCTTCAGCACAAGATTAGGGTGGAAAAAGAAGTGAATTGACATCAGACCCAGGGAGAAAGGCATATATTAGGGAAATCAAGAAAAAAAGAAGTCATGCACTGTTGATTCTTTCTATCTGACAAGGATACGGTGAGGACATGTCATATAAAGCCCTGTTCTGACATTGCCCTTGATTACATGCATGAGAAGCCATATCTCTTGCCCTCAAATGTAAAAATAAATCATCCATGGAGACAAAATGTGATCGTGGGGCCTTGAATGATATCATACTGAATACTCCCCAACAGAAGATCAATTTCCTATATCTTTCCACTTGTGTAAGCCTTCATGTAGGAGGTCCACCTGCCTGCGCCCACTGTGTCACTGAGTTCTATGAATACAAGACTGTAATACGTCAATCCTGGGGTCATGATAGTTGGATAATTGTCCAAGTTCTATTGTATTGTAGCTCATGTTATAGAATACGCTTTTCACACAAAAGTCCATTTTCAGTTTTTCGTTTAAGCCAGAGGCCAAAATAATAGAGGCAATGCATTCATTTCTCATTAAGGAAAAAGATGATAATCTGAGGTTTTTCAGTAGTAGAATTTATTCCAGGCAGAAGCAGACTTCTCTTTGTAGTAAAACAAAAAACTATTTTCTTTGAGCTTTTAAGTGAAGCATAAAATAACTGTAGTAATGCCACCTTTCATCTTTAGAATGCTGTCGAATTTACATAGTGCTTCCCCATGGATTTTCTCTTTTGATTCTTGCAGTGAAAAAAAAAAAAGTTGAGAGGAGAATAAGCTTTATTAGTTCAATTTTATAGAGACAGGAATGTAGCTCTAGATCAGGATGTGACTAGTCCAATATTTCCCAGCCAGAAAGCAGTCAATTAAACTGGAGCCTGAGTTTTTTAAAAACAGTTATTTTTCCCATTAACCTTTGGCCCCAATAACAAGACAAACCCTAAGGTGCGCCCCCTATTTTGCACTGACTTTGTAAACAGAAGATCTGGATTTGAACTCCTGGTCTGTCACTTACTGCATGATGTTGGGGGAAGATTTCCACTGGCAAGAATTTAAAATTTTGGTATGGCTGTCCTGGAGCTTTTGAAATGCTACGTGTGGAGAATTAAGTCCTGATGTATAAGAACAGGGTATGCTTCCCAGTATTAGCGCTGGAGAGAGTAAGTTGTCCCGGTTCGTGGCATTTTCCTCTCTCCCAAAACATAGATATCTCTTGGATCTCCTAAGACCTATACATGTATGGATTGAAAATAACTGTCATATGGAGGGGATGAGAAAGTCACATCTAGCAAAATGGATTCAGAAAAGTCTTGGGTTGTGAAGATGTGAGGTTATTTTTGCAGGACTTTTCAAAGTACAGGAATAACGGGTGCAAGTTTCTAATCAGGATAGACACCTGTGAGAACTCAAGAAACTATAGCTAGCATTGCCCAAGTTTCACACCATGGGGTATACCCACCAAGAGGTTTTTCTTAGAGATTAATATCTCCTTTAAAATAATGGATGAGCTTCATAATCAGCTGAGAAGGTTTCTCAAGCCCCCTTTTCTTTTCTGAGGGTGAATAAGGAAGGCAGAATACAAGAAGTTACATGTTGAAGGAGGGAGTTGCATACTTTTAAGAAAATATCCCACTTTGGGAGGCCGAGGTAGGAGGATTGCTTGCTTGAGCCCAGGAGTTCGAGACCCACCTGTGCAACATGGCAAAACCCTGTCTCTACAAAAAAAATATATAAAAATTTAGTGAGGCACAATAGTGCGTGTCTGTAGTCTCAGCTACTTGGGAGGATAAGGTGGGAGGATTGGGCCTAGGAGGTTGAGGCTGCAGGAAGCTGTGATCACACCACTGCACTCCAGCCTGGGTGACAGAGTGAGACCCTGTCTCGATGAAGAAGGAGAGGAAGAAGAGGAAGAGGAAGAAGAAGAAGAGGAGGAGGAGGAGAAGGAGGAGAAGGAGGAGAAGGAGGGGAAGGAGAGGAAGGAGAGGAAGAAGAAGAAGAAGAAAAGGAAGGAAGCAAAGAAGGAAGGAAGGAAGGAAAAAGAAAGAAAGAAAGAGAAAGAAAGAAAGAAAGAGAGAGAGAATACCCAAATGACCTGTTCTTTTTCCCCCTTTTCCACGGTGTTTAAGAACCACTAATTTGTGCCAATGGATTTAATTCAATTGATACTCTTGACTGATCCAATTCGATGGACCTATTATTTTTGCTTAAATGTTCAATTTTTTAGGGACTTCATTCTAGTCCTTCTAACAAATATAAGGAAAAGTGTTCATGTTTTCTGTAATCCACTGCTTTGATGAAGGTGAACTTCGCATACCACCTGTGAAGAATCTGTGGAATATTTTAATGGCTGCATCGATTCTCGCCCAAGGCATATGCAGTCTTTGGGGAATGGTGTGTATAGTAGGCCATGTTAGCTTAGTTAATGGATTAAATAGCTGTGACCATCCATTAAACCTGAATGAAGGAGGTGACACATACATTATTTTCTCATTAGAATTAAAATTCTTAAAGACTGGGATATCCCAGCAAAATGGGAAGAAGATACAGAAGTAAGAGACCTTCAATCTGTTGACCCACTCCACAGCCAGCTGACTATAATCAGTTTGATCAATTAACCTCTCTGTGCTTTTTTCTCCAGGTGTGTAAGAAGGAGTAGAAACCACCAGATTTGTGACCTATTTCACATCAACCATTTTATTACTCTATTGTTTCTTAGCCCTTCTCTGAACCAGTAATACAATGAGAAACAACTTGAATTAGTTACTTTCCATTGGAAAGATTTAACACCATGGATTGATACCCCTAAGAGTTTTTTGTTGGATATGAATATCTCCTATAAACTAATGGATGAGTTTCATAATCAACTGAGAAGTTTTCTCGACTCCCCTTTCCTCCTCTGAGGGTGAATCAGAAAGGCAGAATAAAATAAATTACATGTTGATTGAAGGAGACAGTTGTGTACTCAAGGGAGGGTATTTATTGCACAAATATGGACTGTGTCACAGACTCCAAATTGGTCAAGATGTGACTATACCTGGGACTCAAATAGGACTGGAAGCAGGACTGGGATGATACAGGGATATGAGCGTGTGTCCACCTGTAGATCTCTTGTCACTGACTCTACCTAGTCCTTCTCTTCTCCTTAGTTCACTGTCCTCAGTAGACAGCTTTTCCTGGTCTTCTATTCACAAGGGATAACCCCTCACTCACAGGGAGACTACCCCTCTCCTGGAAATTCCATATCCCTATGGAAGCTTCTGAATTTGGCAGGGGACACCCACTCCCTCTTCCAGCCCTTCTGACTGTGACCTGTTCTGGCTTAATGAAGCAGTTCAGCACTTCAGTGGGGTAGAGGTTTGTGGAAAAAATAGTCCAGATGTTATCAAATACCTTTACATGTCTACTTAGTAATAATTTGATTCTATACATTAAGCATTCACTACCTACTTCAATCTGGGTTAGATACATGAAATAACAGAAATACTCATCACAATCCACTTAAGCACATGCTATAAGTCATGCGTTTTGTTTTGTTTTTAAAGTGGAGAAACTTGAGTGTGAGAGATTTGAAATAGCTTGCTTAGATCACGCAGGGAGTAAATGGATGAGGGAGGCTTTGAACACAGCCCCTTAGATTGAGTATCTAATTCATTAACTCACACTATTAAAAAAGAGCGTATGTGAACAGAGTGGTCTCATGAAGAAGTCAGACCGTAAGAGGCACCTTCAGAATTCGCAAGATTGGAACATCGGGCAAGGAAAGTCCCTTCTAAATGGGAAAGAACACTCACAGCAAAGAGGTGGGGTAAAGAAAGGGCATCTTAGAAAGAATAGTTGGAGGATGTGAGCCAGATTTAACAGAATTTCTGCAGAGCTGTTTGAGCTGTTCAAATGGTGTAATGGAAATGATTTTTTTGGAATCAATAGCTCCGATAAGGACGCTTTGAATGGAGCTTGCAGAAGAGGCCTGTGGAAGTTATTAAAAGCTGAAAGAGCTGCTGGAAGGTGGATTCGGTCACATGAACCCAAGGCAACAAAAATCTACTCTGAAAGATGACACTAGAAACAAGTAAAGAGGAATATTTGACCATATTTTATGAAATGCACTTGGACTTCAGCTGGATGTGGAATACAAGGAATGTTTACATAGGGATTGAATATGAGAAATGAAAGGTAGGTATTTCTATCACTTTTTTAAAATTTTAAATGGCTCAAATTATGTCAATGCCATTAATAGAAACAGCATTTCTTCGTTAGTGAGAAAACATTTAGAAAAGGGGGAGGGGGCCACATGATTTTCAGTTAAGAATAGAGCCCTCAACTAAAATGGTCCTGTTGGGAAGCCAAGGTAGGAGGACTGCTTGAGGCCAGGAGTTTGAGACCAGCTTAGGTAACATAGTGAGACTCCATCTCTACAAAAAATACAAAATTAGCTGGGGATGATGGTATATGGCTGTAGTCCCAGCTACTCAAAAGGCTGAGGTGGGAAGATTGCGTGAGCTCAGGAGACTGAGGCTTCAGTGAGCTGTGCTTGCACTGCTGAATTCCAGCCAGGGCAACAGAGCAAGTCCCTGTCTCCAAATACAAATATATATATTTTAAACTGATTCCAAGACAATTATATATGTATATATATGTAGTATGAAATACATATTATATTTGATTACATATATCATATTTTAAATTGATTCCAGGACAAATATTTATATACATATATATATATAGTCTCTGTCTCCCTCTCTCTTATTAACCAGCAAGATCTATGCAAGCTGCTTTGAAATTTGTTTGAAAGAATAATATAGGAATAGTTTTCTTAAAAACAAAGGCGATAAAAGAATGATAATAACAGGGCATATATATATATATATATATATATATATATATATATATTCCTGGAATCAATTTAAAGTACCATAGAGAAAGTAGGAATAAACTGATAGGTAGTTTAGGGATCTATAATAGAAGCATGACTAACAGCCTTGAGAACTCATAACTACAAGGGACATTAAGTGGCTAGGGAGACATGAGGTAGGAGAAACAGAAGCCTATTTAAAAGGGCTTACATAAACCATGAAGAAAAAGCAGGAGTCACCAACGCAACCCAAGCCAAGGAAGCCATGATATTTCAAAGAAGATGATCAATCTTATCAAAACTCAAAGAGAAAGAGACAAGAGAAAGATGACACGATTGGAGCAAAGAAAGAAGTCACTGTTAGATTCTATGAAGGCGTTTGGGGGAAATGGTGGAGGCTACACTGTTCAAAAACAGGAAATGAATAATGAAGACAGGAAATCATCCAAGGTGGAAAAGGATTTGGGCATGTTGTTTGGGGATGTGAAATAGTATCTTCCCAGGGAGCACCGTGGTAATATCTGAATGCCAAATGAAGAAAAGGAGGGAAAACCTGGTGGTGGATTCTTTCTGGAGGCTCCACTGGGTAGCAGAGGACCCAAAGAACATGGTGTGTTGACTTTAGAAGGGAGAACTTTTCTTATCGCTTTTCTTTCTTTTCCATGTGTTGTTATGAATTGCTCTTGATTTAGTGTCATTTCTTTCTTTGTATGAATCTTGTGAATTGGTAATAAATGAATACTCCTTGACCATAAAAAAGGCACGCTCTTGTCCAGGATTGTAAATTATGATCCTAAAAGTATTACTCAATCAGTCTCTCTCTCGCTCCCTTCCTCTCTCTCTATCTCACTCTCTCTGTTTCTCTCTCTTCCTCCTGCCTTCTCTCTGCCTTTTCTCTCTCCCTCCCTTCCCCTCTCTCTGTCTCTCTGTTTCTATCTCTTCTTTCTGCTCCCTCTCTCTCTCCCTCCTTTCTTCTCTCTCCCACCTGCCCTCTTACTCTCGCTGGTCTGTCTCTCCTTCTCTCCATCTCTCATTCTCTCTCTTTGTCTCTATTTCTGTCTCTGTCTCCCTCTCTCTTATTAACCAGCAAGATTTATGCAAGCTGTTTTAAAGTTTGTTTGAAAGAATAATATAGGAATAGTTTTCTTAAAAACAAAGACAATAAAAGAATGATAATAACAGGGTATCATTCCCCAATGGTTTAAAAATCCAGTCACGTTCCAACCAGCTATTCTTTTTCTAATACTCTTTTTTTTTGCTTTGACAGTTTCTTGGCCATTTTTCTACTTATTAGTACTTCCATCAGAAATAAGGCACAAACGATGAAACTATAACATGTCAATCTGAGACATAGGAACTTCTATTATGCCCATCGCTACCTTCAAGTGTCTAGATAATTCCTACACCACTGGAAGTGTTAGCTGCCAGCCATACAAAATCTGTGTCCCTACAAAATAGCAGAAGATTGTAACACACACATCCCATCTTTCTGACTTAACTGTCTGATCATTGCATTCTTCCCTTCCCTCCAATCAAAGCTATTATGCAACGATCCCCGGTGTGTTAGAAATAAAAGTATTAAAGACAATTACTTGCCAAAGTGAAAATTGCCTTAAGAAAATGATGAGCAGTCAGATTTACCTCTAATGACTTTGAATTTGAAAATAAACCATTTCATAGTAATTATTCTTGCTTTGGGGCTTATATCATTCAAAAGTTCTAAAAGAAACAATTCATGTAAATCAGGAAAAAATGTTCCTCCCTTTGGACAACTTGTGTTTATTTTACAGCCATTTCATTTCCTTGTTGAGTTAAATTATTAAAGAACCTCACACATGTAGTTTATGTAAAATTATCACAATATAAACGAATGCGCACATCTAATATGCCTGTCTTACATTTGTGACCCAAGGTTTAAAGTCTTAGAGTCGTTAATAAAAGGATGAAGACAAACCTTAAGAAGCCTCGCTGTGAATAAGAGATAAAGCAGAAGTTTACTTTTAATCTGTTAGGTTTACAAGTTTTTTTTTTGTTAAATAACAAGGAAAAATTGGACTAAAATTCCAAAAATCACATCATTTCTTTAGGCAGCAACTTCATCGCCAGCGATAGCTCTGTTCAAAGTGTCCTAATCCATATTTATTGAAAATGGTTTGGTTTTGAGACATTTCTCGTTCAGGCTAATACAGGCAATTACATTTTTTTCAGTACAAAGTATAAGGACGGACATTGTGAAATAGTTGAAGGTCACTATCATAGTAGAACACCATCACATAAGTGGTAAAATTGAACACTGGGCTTGACAGCAAAAAAAAAGCTGGCAAAATATTCTTAGCAGCACCAAGAAAGTTCGTTGGCTCTATGAGGGGACTGGGTTCATGAAATGAATCCTTTCTATTTCAGATTCAACAACAAAAACCATATTCGAAATATCCGGGAGTTCTTATAATTGTGCATACAATGGGAAATCCATGCCTAAGTCAAATATAGACTATTCGAATCTAGTAGAAGCAAAAACAAAAGGAAACTTCTGAGAACTAGGGATAAAAAACTGGGGCATCGCTCAACACAGAACAGAACTTTTTCTTTTTTTTTTTGGACGGAGTCTCGCTCTTTCATCCAGGCTGGAGTGCAGTGGCGCTATCTCGGCTCACTGCAAAGCAAGCTCCGCCTCCTGGAGAACAGAACTTTTTTTATTAAATAGAGTTCTGTTGGCAGGACAACTTTAAACTCTTCATAATGTGTTCAACTAAATATTCCTGCCTCCCTTGAGTTTTTGGACAACGATACTGGGTTTACATTCCAAGAGTGTATATAAATTGCACTCTTACGTCTGCTGGCCGAAATCCATGCTATTTCCTCACCCTCATTTTGAATATACTTGCAGTATGCCCTACGCGTAAGTGGGCATGAAATTTTAAATAGTAACATTTCAGACTGTTGCAGCCAAGAGTATTGGGACCATAAAGAAACACGTAGAGTAATTTGCTTAGTTATTTTGTGCTAGAAACTACACCGTGCTGCTATTCCTTCCAGAGGGTGGAGCGCTGGGGAGGGGCTCTGAGGAAGGAATCTAACCATAAGTTGTATTTTCTCAAGAAAAAAACAAAGTACAACAACAACAGCAAAACTACATGAGCACAGTAGGAATTAGAAAGGGATTAATAAAGATTAGAAACCAAAAAGGAGATAAATGAGAATGAAATTCCTAGCATTACTTCCTTGGTAAGCAAAAAAATATGACAGAAAAACTGTTTAATACGATAATTATCAAATAAAAGGGGGGGATGTCAAAATGCATGAAATAAATGATCAGAGGAAATCCTTGCTATGGAAAGAGATTAAAGAATTAAAACCGAGTCCTTTGATCCATCCCATACAAATGCATTTGAAAACTTGGATGAAATGGATAATTTTCCAGACCTACACATAACACGTATTTTTTCCAGAAGAAATAGAAACTCAAAACAGACTAATTATATCATCCCAGAGCGACCAAACCTCATTCTTTGCCTCAAATCCTCTCCCCCTCAAAGACATCAGTTCCAAATGCTTTCAGTTTTTTCTTTGAAAACAAGATTAATTCCCTGATATTTAAATTGATTTAGAAAAGGAAAATAGTTCTAACATTTTATTATAAAGCTTGCAAAGCATCAATATAAAATTTAAAAACATAGCACAAGAAGCAAATACTTGATAGGAATATTTTTTAACAACTAGCTGATAGACTACAGCTGATGTTTGAAGAAAAATTCATTGTGATGGCTTGAGATTTATTTCAATACATGCAAATCTCAATATTAGGAAATTTATTAAAGATATTAATATAATCATAGAAAACATAAGTTATCACCATAAGTGATGAAATTCATTTAATGAAAGTTTATTCTTATTCTTTATTTCAAGAAAAAATAGAAGTAGAGGTATCTTTTCTTCATGTGTATGACGTTTATATATACATGATGTTAAGATATCATGTATATACATGTTATGTAACTATATATGTATATATAATATAAATTACTTATATAATACACAAATATAAACAATGTTACTATATATAAAAATATATAGAAATATCAATCAAAGGGCATCTATCATAGTGGTAAATAAATAAGAACATTCTACTCTAGTAGCTTTTTTCTGTAGGTACTGGCTAACACAACTAAACAGGTAAGAAAATGAAAGGCATATACATTGGAAGGAAGAAGGTTGTTTTTATTATTATTTGCAGATTTTTTATTATGCAAATAGAAAATCCAAGACAGCAACAACAACAAAAAAAAAAAACCAGCAAATAACAAGGCAAGTAAGTTAAAAGAAAGGCATATAATAGAATTTTTTATATATTAAAAAAACTGTAAGAATATATAATAGAAAAATGGAAGAATTTATAGTAGTGATAAATTTGACCAGAACTATCAAGACTACTGAATCTACCCCAAAATGTTCTTGGGATCAGCATAAGCTTAATACTGAAACCTGACAAAAAACAAAAAGAAATGAAGGCCAGGTGTGATGGCTCATGCCTGTAGTCCCAGCAATTTGGGAGGCCAAGGCGGGTGGATCACCTGAGGTCAGGAGTTTGAGAACAGCCTGGGCAACATGATGAAATCCCGTCTCTATGAAAAAATACAAAAATTGCCCCGGCATGGTGGTGCACACCTGTAGTCCCAGTTATTCAGGAGGCCGAGGCAGGAGACTCACTTGAACCAGAGAGGCAGAGATCACAGTGAGCTGAGACTGCACCACTGCACTCCAGCCTGGGCAACAGAGCAAGACTCTGTCTCAAAAACAAAAACAAAATGAAATTAGAGTTAAAATTTTTAACAATCTTTCTTAGTAATGCCAAATTTCTAAAATTATATATATAGTGACAAAAAATGCCATATATTCCAGTGATTAACAAAAGGGAAACAATTTTACATATTGTGCCATAATTCAAGTGGGATTTATTTCAGGAATGCAGGGTAGAAGCATAGTTTTGAGTTGTTAATCATTTTTTAATTAAAATTTCTTAAAAATAGAGATGGGGTCTTGCTGTGCTGTCCAGGGTGGTCTTGAACTCCTGGCCTCAGGCCATCCTCCCGCCTAGGCCTCCCAAAGTGCTGGGATTAGAGGTATGAGCCACTGTGCCTGGTCAGGAGTTGTAAATCATTTGAGGTAAATTATTGTATTAAAAGAAAAAAGAACATAAACATGTGGCATCTCAATAAATGCAAAAAATACATTTCCAAAGGATGATAAATTTTAATTAATAAAGTATACTAACTATCTGGAATAAAATAAAACTTCCTTAAACATATGAATGATTTCTACCTGAAAAAAATCAACAACAAAAAGAAAACAAAACAACAAACAAAATACAGCATGGAGCATATGAAATGGTGAAAATTTCCTGGACATCAATAATGAGGCAAAGATATCTGTTGTGGACAGGTCTCTACATGACGTACTGGGAAGTACTTGTAATTAGTTCTTGTAATTGTAGTAACATAATTAGGAAAGTCAAAGCTGAAAGTAAAAGTTGAAAATAAAATGATTGAAAAGGAAGGATTAAGCCTGTCTTAAAACATGAATGTGTAAGTTTAAAATTAGAAAAAATCTATAACCCAGATAGGAGATTTAGTGAATTTAGCAGTTAATAAGAGCAAGAACACCAAAAATATCCATTCTATTTTTATATGCTAGTAAAAAAAATTAAATTTACTTTTATGATAATGTTTCCAATAATAGGAACCAGTCTAATAAAAAATGCTGAACTTCTACATAGCAATCTAAAGAACATATTGAGCAATGGTGAGGTATACCAAGTTCATGGATTGGAATCTGTAAAGATATCATTTCTTCCAAAATGGGACTATAGATTCAATGCAGTGTGTGCGTGTGTGTGTGTGTGTGTGTATGTGAAGGGGGTACCAGTGTGTGTGTGTGTGTGTGTGTGTGTGTGTCTTATCAATACATTTTCTTAAAATTCCTGGTTAACATTGGTTATTTAAAGAGTCCATACTCAAACATCAATATCATCCAGTGATGTTTGAAGAAGCCTAGATATACCATTCAATGTTCTACTAAGGAGGTTTGCCATTCTAAGAAAAGAGTACCCCTCACAAAATGTGCCTTCTACATGGTCTATTCTTACTTAGAATCTTAGAAATATTGGCTAACAAATTGTGATGTGCAATACAGGGAATATCATTCAGACTTAAAAAGGAAAGACATGCTGCAACATGGATGAACCTTGAGGACAATGTGAAAAATGAAATAAACTAGTTACAAAAGAACAAATAGTCTAGGATTTCATTCATCTGTGCTACCCAGAGTAGACAAAATCACAGAGAGAGAAAGTAGAATGGTGATTGTCGGGGGCTGGAGAGTAGGTAATGGGAAGTTGTTCAGTGGGTACAGAGTTTCAGTCTTGCAAGACAGAATTCTGGGGATGGATGATGGTGATGGTTGTACAACAATGTGAATGTTCTTTATATCACTGAATATATACTTAAAATGGTTTAAATGGTAAATCATATATAATGTATATTTTATCACTATTAAAATAAATAAATGTGAAACACATATGTAAACACACATACACAATTACTTTGTGTCGTGGGTTTTAATTAGTTCTCGTTTGAAAAGCTGATGAAAGCTATATACCTTTTCCTAGAAAAAAATATATAGAGAGAAAATTATATTTAGAGAAAAAATGCATATATACACGTGTATGTAAGATGTTTCCTGAAATTGTAAGGTATTCGTTGACCCTCTAAGGTCTTGTATTTGATGGAATAACTCTTCATTACATTAAATAATTTGGTGGTATTGATGCCTCTACATTCAGAAACCTAGAAAGAAAATAATTAGTACATGGAAATAGTACATTTGAGGAATGAATTGAATAAAAAATAAGTAAAGCAATAATCATCTGACAAGAACAGGAGAGACCAGAATCTATACACAGATACAAACAGGCAGATGTGCTCCAGGGAGCCACATAAGTAGGAAATAAGAAAGGAGGGAAAGAAGGAAGGAAAGAAGGAAGGAAGGAAGGAAGGAAGGAAGGAAGGAAGGAAGGAAGGAAGGAAGGAAAAACGAAGGAAGGAAGGAAGGAAAAAGGAAGGAAGGAAGGAAGGAAGGAAGGAAGGAAGGAAGGAAGGAAGGAAGGAAGGAAGGAAGGAAGGGAGGAAGGGAGGCAGGGAGGGAAGCAGGGAGGGAAGGAGGATTGATTCCTATCTAAAACAATGGAAATGAAAGTAAGTATGTGGATATTTACAGAACTGGTATCCATTGCCTGAAAAGACTTAAATGTAACTGCTTTTAAAAAATAATGCCAGAAATAAGAAGTGATCTATTTTTGCAGTTGTGATATTATTCAGATAAGAAACTCAATAAATAAGCAAAAAAACCTAACCTAACTACTTTGTCTAGTAATCCTCCCAAAGTTCACGACCACAGGATCATCTGAATTATTTACTCTGTGCTGGCACTTCCTAAGCTATCCATCCTCCCAATTGCTTAAAGTTATTGAAACGTTTATCAAGGTAGTGATGATGTGAATTACAGAAGCCAAAAGGAGCAATCACTTCTATGGAACAACTTCCTCTCCACTCATCCTAGGTAATAAACGAAATTCTATATGAAGCCAGAATTAGCCTCTCAGGAAAAGGCATTTATATTTAAAGAGATAAAGAAAATATATACTGCAAGGAAGGGTACAAAGATTAAGCCTGGGAAATTCTGGACCTAGAGTTAAGAATCCTGTATTCTGAAATATGCTGGAAGTTGTTAAATAAGGCTTCATTGTCTTTCTCAATAAACCAGTGGTATTAATACCTGCTCTCCGTAGATTAAAACATTACTATAAAGAACAAAAGGGGTAATGATGGATATTTAGCTGTTAACTTTGAAAACCAGGAGCACTTTAATAAATGGAAGACCTAATACTGATTTCTCAAAGGAGTTATATACTCATGACACACGTTCAACTTAAGACAGTGGTTGTTTTGCTGCATTGCATTGTGTTGGGCTGTGTTTTCTTTGAGATTCTAGTTCCAGGAACTAATTTTAAGACTTGCTTCTTTTTTTCTCCTTTTCTTCCTCCTTTCTTCTTCCTTTCTCTTCCCTTCCTTCCTCATTATTTCTTCCTTCCTTCCTCTTTTCTTTCTTTCTTCCATCCTTTCTTCCTCCCACCCTTCACCAACTTCTTCGTCTGTGTATTTTACCATCAGTTTTCTTTAAAAAAAAAAAAATGTGTTCCCTTTTCCTACTTTGAAAAAATGCACTTTTAGCACCCGTGTTTGTGTGTGTAACTGGCAAAGTCATTTTTCCTAATTTGAGGGAAACGACTATTTCATCCAGTACTTTTGGAGCCCTGCGTATCAGTCAGAATTAAAGGGTTGGGAAAAGTGGGAGATGGATACCACAATTTTGAAATGCCTGCTCAAACACTTCGAGGTATGTCTCTAATATGCATAAAGAATTCATCTGTCATTCTAGTTGTCATCCTTTCCCCTTGCATAAAACCTTGCAGATTTACTAGAGAGAACACACTCCAAGGGTCATGTATGATATTATCTGCAGTTCATTTCCTTTGGTAATTTCTGATTTTTAAATTAAAAAAAAATGTTTCAGACACAGGGACTCATTCTGTCACCCAGGCTGTAGTGCAGTGGTACAATCATAGCTTACTGCACCTTCAAATTCCTGGGCTCAAGCAATCCTCTTGCCTCAGCCTCCCAAGTAGCTGGGACCACAAGACACATATCAACATGCCCAGCTCTTCTTTTATATGTAGTTTTTATACAGATGAGGTCTTGCTGCGTTGCCCGGGCTACTTCTGATTTTAATTTCCAGTGAACAGTCACTATGGAACAAAGTGAATTTCAACATGAGCATCTACAAGCTTTGGGCAATGGTGTCTCTGGGTGGTTTTTTAAAAACTATTTTTAAACATTGGATTATGCCAACATACCTTTCTTACCATTGAGTACAGGATATAGATGACAGAAACACGTGTTGTAAAGAATACAAGCATAAACAAAACCAAAAGCAAAAACAAAACAAAAAAACACGGGACTCATTTCATTAATATAATAAAAATACTTCATCAAAGAATGACCACCCAATCTGTCCAGATTTCCATTTACTTTTCTTTACAGATTCAAGTCACCAAGGGTTCTGTTACATCCCTCAAAATTCTTGAGTAGCCATGGGAACCAGAAAGCACCACAGCTAAGCAAACAATACGTGGGGCATGCACAATAACAACAGCTAATGTTTATTGAGGGCTTACTCTGTGCAAGGTGCCTTTGGAATCTTCAGACATCAAGAATGGATGCACGCGGAATGCTCCTATCACAGCCTGCCATTCCTGCTGGAATAATCAGACCTCCCTTCCCAGAAAACCATGCACTTTTGGAAAGTGGCCAAATCAACTGAGACGTGTATAATGTACTTTGAGATATAAATTGTCTTACTCGAACTTCCCAAGAGCCCTGTGGTGTGAGATGTAGATCATTGTTTTCAATGGGGATCTGGAGATGGATGTACAAGTTGACATACAAAATTTAACCATAACTAGGAACTAGCTAGACATAGGATTTGATCTCAAGTCTTTTTGTATTTATTTATTTTGCTTTATAGTGGTTTTTTTATTGGTTCATCTTTTTAAAAACTGTAACTATGTAAGGTAGACATCATAATGTTTCGGTATACATATACATAGTGACATGATTACTACAGCCAAGCTAATTAGCATATCCATCATCTCACATAGTTCATTCATTGGTTTATCCTGTATATGCTTTTTTGATAACTTTTCTCATAAATTTAATTGGACAATAATGGCATATAAGACTTCACAGGACCTCCTTCATTTTTGCAACAACATCTCTTGACACTTTCAATTTTCTCTTTACTCTCTAAACTTTTCATCAAAATTGTAATTCTAAAAGTCCAGATCAGGCCGGGAATCCCTGATCTGGCTCATGCCTGTAATCCCAGCACTTTGGGAGGCTGCTTGAGCCCAGGAGATGAAGACCAGCCTGGGCAACATAACAAGACATCATCTCTACAAATAATAAAAAATTAGCTGGGTGTGGTGGCACCTACCTGTGGTCCTAGCTACCTGGGAGGCTGAGGCAGGAGGATCACTTGAATCAGGGAGGTAGAAGATGCAGTGAGCCAAGATCGTGTTACTGCACTCCAGCCTGGGTTACAAAGGGAGACCCTGTCTCAATAATAATAATAATAAAAGTTCAGATCCTTGTGGATACTTTCCACATTATATTCATATAGAAAAATATCACATTGTACCCAGAAGTGTATATAATTACGGCTTTTCAATTTAAAATAATATTAATTAAAAATAAATAAATAGAACAAAATAAAAGTTTACTAATATTCCCAAGTTTTCTAACACCAAAACCCAAACCACATTCTTCATGTGGGTGTAATAAAAATAGACATTAATCAAAAAGATCAAAGCCATAATCAGCAGTAGGCTATGACCAACTTTGCAAAATGATTACATAAGAACCTTTCTACACTAGTCGTATTTACTAACCGTTCTCATTTTTTTCATGACTTCTGTTATGGGTTGAATTCTGTCTCCTGCTGCCAAACCCATATGTTAAAATCCTAATTCTAACTGACTCAGAATGTGACTTTATTTGGAAATATGGCTACTGCAGGAATAATTCATTAATATGAGGTTGTATTAGAGTAGAGTGGGCCCCAAGTCCAAAATGACTAGAGTCCTTATAAAAAAAGAGATTTAGACACAAACGTGCACAGAGAGAGAACAGCATATGTGAATAAAAGCGAAAATCCAGGCGATGTGTCTAAAAGACAAGCAATGCCAGAGATCGTCAGCAAAACGCCTGACACTAAAAAAGAGACTTGGAAGGGATTCTCCCTCAGAGCCCTCAGAAAGAACCAATCCTGAAGACACTCGCATCTTTGACTTCTGGCCAGAACTCCAGAAGTTCTCCAGAACTTTGAGATACTACGTTTCTATTTTTTAATCTTGGTCAGTATGTGCTACTTTGTTACGACAGCCCTAGCAAACGAATACATTTTAACCCCTCTTCACCAATCTAAGCCACATTTTTAAAAAGGGAAATGTGTCTATGGTACGTTTCTTTTTTATCCCCTCAACCTCACTCCATTGAAGAGCAAGGGTCAGAAGAACTAATAAGTAGAGAATATCTATGTGATGGTACCATGCTCCAGAATCTCTAGATCATCATCCCTTCCCAAAACCACCGAAAAGAGTGGAAGGAGAATAATCAGGATGGGATGAATGTGGCTAATTGTGCATGCCACCTGCTCACCTCTGTGCAATAACCTTAAAAATTAATTAATTAATCAATGAACTTCCTTAAAACCAATGTCAACGTCAATATTGCCTAAAACTTTCCACAGTTGAAAGTAAATTACTATAGCCATTATGGAGAAGAGTATGGAGTTCAATCCCATCACTGTGTATTTGTCCAAAAGAAAGGAAATTAGTATATAGAAAGGATATCTGCACTCCCACGTTTATTGCAACACTGTTTGCAATAGCCAAGATTTGGAATCAACCTGAGTATCCATCAATGAATGAACACATAAAGAAAATGTGGTATACATACACAACAGAATATTATTCAGCCATAAAAAATGAAATCCTGTCATTCACTTCAACAAGGATGGAGCTGGAAGTCATCATGTTAAGTGAAATGAGTTACGCCAGAAAGATAAATTTTGCATGTTCTCACTCATATGTAGGAGCTAAAACTGTTTAAAAAATTAAACTCATGGACATATAGAGTAAAATAATAGTTACCAGAGGCTGGGAAGGGTAGAGAACAATGTGGTGTAACGTGGGGATGGTTAATGGGCACAAAAAATACATTTAGGTAGAATGAATAGTAACTAGTATTGGGTAGCACAATAGAGTGACTATAGTTAATTACATTTTATTGTCTCTTTCACAATAACTAACAAGTGGATGTGATGGTTAATACTGAGTGTCAACTTGATTGGATTGAAGAATACTAAGTATTGATCCTGGGCGTTTCTGTGAGGGTGTTGCCAAAGGAAGCTAACATTGAGTCAGTGGGCTGGGAAAGGCACTAGTAATCAGCTGCCAGAGCAGCTAGAATATAAGCAGGAAGAAAAACATGAAAGGAGAGACTGGCCTAGCCTCCCAGCCTTCATCTTTCTCCCGTGCTGGATGCTTCCTGCCCTTGAACATCAGACTCCAAGTTCCTCGGTTTTGGAAGTCAGACTGGCTCTCCTTGCTCCTCAGCCTGCAGATGTGCAGATGGCCTATTGTGGGACCTTGTGATCACATGAGTTAATACTTAATAAACTCCCATATATATGGGAGTTTATATATAGGAGAGTATATATATATATATATATATATATATATATATATATATTCATATATAAATATAAATTATATATATATATATACACATATATATATTCTAGTAGTTCTCTTCCTCTGGAGAACCCTGACTAATACAATGGACTTGAAATATTCCTAACACAAAGAAATAATAAATGGTTGAGGTGAGGGATACCCCAATTATCCTGATTTGATCATTACCCATGTACTCCATATATATATATATATATATATATGCACCTATTATGTACCCATAATAATTAAAAATGAAAAATGAAAAATAAAACTTTCCACCTGTGTGTTATAAACGTTAGTGAAAGAAAATGCACATTTTTCCAAACATATGAACACTTTTCCCTTCTTTTTTATTTTTTAATTTTTTTATTGTACTTTAAGTTTTGGGATACAGGTGCAGAACGTGCAGGTTTGTTACATAGGTATACACGTGCCACGGTGGTTTGCTCCACCCATCAACTCGTCACCTACATTAGGTATTTCTCCTAATGCTATCCCTCCCCTAGCCCCACATGACCCAACAGGCCCCAGTGTGTGATGTTCCCCTCCCTGTGTCCATGTGTTCTCATTGTTCAACTCCCACTTACAAGTGAGAACATGCACTGTTTGGTTTTCTGGTCCTGTGTTAGTTTGCTGAGAATGATGGTTTCCAGTTTCATCCATGTCCCTGCAAAGGACATGAACTCATCCTTTTTTATGGCTGCATAGTAGTCCATGGTGTATATGTGCCACATTTTCTTAATCCAGTCTATCATTGATGGGCATTCGGGTGGGTTGCAAGTCTTTGCTATTGTGAATAGTGCTGCAATAAACACACAAGTGTACGTGTCTTTCTTTATAGCTGAATAATTTGTAATCCTTTGGGTATACACTCAGTAATGGGATTCCTGGGTCAAATGGTATTTCTGGTTCCAGATCCTTGAGGAATCTCCACACTGTCTCCCACAATGGTTGAACTAGTTTACACTCTGACCAACAGTGTAAAAGTGTTCCTATTTCTCCACATCCTCTCCAGCATCTGTTGTTTCCTGACTTTTTAATGATTGCCATTCTAACTGGCGTGAGATGGTATCTCACTGTGGTTTTGATTTGCATTTCCCTAATGACCAGTGATGATCAGCTTTTTTTCATGTTTGTTGGCCACATAAATGTCTTCTTTTGAGAAGTGTCTGTTCATATCCTTTGCCCATTTTTTGATGGGGTTTTTTGTTTTAAAAGTGGACATTACCCTTCGTTAAGTCTTCTAAGAATCTTCCAGATTCTGATGTTACACATTGGGTATCATTTTTTTCTTCAGTCCTCACTATTGAGTTCATTGTGAAAATGTACACTTTTTTGCCTGATATGGGTAGGCTTTGTGTCCCCACCCAAATTTCATCTTGAATCATAATCCCCACCATCCCCACCTGTCCAGGGAGAGACCAGGTGGGAGGTGATTGGATCATGGGGGTGGTGTGCCCCATGCTGTTCTCATGATAGTGAGTGAGTTCTCATGAAATCTAATGGTTTTATAAGTGTCTGACAGTTCCTCCTCTCACACATGCTCTCCCTCGCCTGCCACCATGTAAGATGTGCATATTCCCCTTCCGCTACGGTTGTGAGTTTCCTGAGGCCTCCCCAGCCATGTGGAACTGTGAATCCGTTTAATAATCCTTTTCTTTAGAAATTACCCAGTCTTGGTCATTGCAAAGAAATGAGCAAGAAACCATGGCAGGCGTATGCCCAATGGTACAGGCAAAACCAATATGGCAGGCAAAAACGTAGAGACACAGGAAAGAAAGTTGAACGATGTACTCTAGCTATTGATGCTATGATGGAAGGATGCATATGACTTAGCCCCTCTGGGTGGAACACAGGCTCCGGGTGCATTTTCTCCATTATCATTCTGAACTCCATTGTCCTTGGTGAATAATAACAGAAGACAGTCCAGTGACAGCTGCTTTAAGGCTCAATCCACACAATGCCCTGAGAGAGCCCATCTATAGAAGTGAATAAAATGAAAGTTGTATTTGAAGCTTTTATTAATAAAGTTTCTGTAACTACAATATCACACTGCTATATCTAATATCCTATAGTTCTGAAATTAGATCCACATTTATTCCCCCATAGGGCTGTTTATTATTCTGACACAGTTAATATAAACAAGTCTATATTAAATCTGTCTTCATGTTTAACTTCTTAATGCTTCCTGATGTGCTCTGTATTCAGGCATTTATCTTTCCATATACTGAAATTATTTACAAGGTTGAGACTTTTGCGTTTGTTACCTGCATAATTGTGTATATGTGTGTTTGTGTTACGTGAGACTAGTTTTCTTGTATGTTCTATACTTTGATTTAGAAAACAGAGTGAAACTTACATTCAGGGGAACCAAATGTTGTCAAATTGATATTTGCATAAGTTCCTAGCTTTAATTTAAAGTGTATGTAGTAGTGATAAAGAAAATAATAAACTGACTGAACATTAACATAGATTTCTTTAATTTTTAATTACTTAATTTTTATGTGTACATAATAGGTGTATATATTGATGGGGTACATATGACTTTTTGACACAGGCATACAACGTGTAATAATCAGACCAGGGTAATTGCGGTATCCCTCACCTCAAGCATTTATCATTTCTTTGTGTTAGAAACATTCCAGTTTCACTCTTTTAGTTATTTTTAAATATATAATGAATGGGTGCAAAAATAGAGTTAAAATAAACTAATAAGATCTATTATTTGATAGCACAATAGGGTGACTACAGTTAACGCAGCTTTTTCTATGACTGGGTGGATGAATAGCATATCTTCTGTATTTATGGTAATACGTATAAATATGTAAGATATAAAATGATGGAATTCTAAAAAACACATTATTTCCACTATATGTCCTACATTTGGAAAGCGTGTCCCTGTTGTCTCCAATGGCTCTTGCTGCAGGGCAATAAAGAGGTACTTTTTCTTTTCCCCACCTGGGGTTTATCACAGAAGTCAAGGGGGTTCGTTTTGTTACACATTCTTAAAAGCATCCAGGAAAAAGTGGATTAACACACACCATAGGGAAGTGCTCTTGTCCGTTCCGCACAAAGGAAAATGTCCTGAAAACGTGCATCACACAGGCAAAGGAGTTCCCAATTCAGCTGGAACTTCAGTGACACAAAACAACAATAGAGAAATTAAAAAGCAAATTCAAGTTTTTCTTACGGAGCCCGTGGCGCTAATACCATTTATTCTGACCCTGTATGAATTTTCTGCCATTGGAGTGAAATTACCAAAATTCAATTTGCAAGCGAACAAAAGAAAAGGAAAAAAATTTAATTTACTTTATGTAGCAGCAAAACGATTGCATCATAGACAATGTTCAAGATTTGTCTTCAAAAAGATGGGAAAATAATCTTGTAATATATCTCCCTATGTGAGTTAGGAAGATTCAAGTTAGCACCTAATAAAAAAGCATCTTACTAATGCTTATATTTGCAACGTTTCACTAGCTGTTTTAAAGACAAATCCAGTACATTTTCTTCTCCAGTAATGGTTACATATATTACATTCTTTCTTTAAATGGAACTTCTTTAATATCATACATAACTTTAAGGCATCCTTCTTTTTCACATGTGGAAGCACATGAATTATCTTTATTAATTGCTTGATAAAGGCTTGATAAAGGCTTGCTTTATCAATTGACTTAAAATAAAATGATTGTATAGTATGTATCAACTTAATGTCTAAATGTCATGAGGACACTATTTGAAATAAATTCACTTAATCAGATATATACATATATGGAGTGTGACTTTTAAATGTCAGCACAACGGAAATATGAATATAAACTTACGAGCAAGTAATAGATACAATTCACTTATTGCCATATATATTTATTCTATAAAATATGATGTGTTCTCAATTCAAAAAATGGTAAATGCACATAAAACAATCTTGGAAAGTAAATTTTGCAACTGGTTCAAATCGATTTAGGTTACTGTTACAAAATTCCATTAAAGAGAGATTAAGGGATTTTTCTTGTAAAGTATAAAATGAGAAATGAAAGTCTGAACGATTTCAGGGAAAAAGAATTAAACCTTCATACAAAGAAATGATTCTGAACAGAATATAAATGGAATACATCAGTTTAGATCTTTTCAAATAGCATAAATATCTCAAGAAGAGCTCAGCCTTTTACTGAGAATTAATAAGACCCTAGAAGGGAAAAGTCTCTGCATGGTTTTCATAACTCCATCCTATCACTCACCTGCCATAGATAGTTTCACTAAAATAATTAAAAACAAAACAGGAAAGAGGAGCCAGGGGAATCTTCTTTCTTTATAACTATGCATTTAAGGTGAAGATTTCCAATTTAAACGTACAGACAGGCAAAGTCTTGTCAGTTCAGATAATTGCTGATTTTTGCCCCAAGTTTTAGAGAAAAAATGTTAGGAACAGAAGCCACAGTTATATTATTAATGGGATGTATGTGTTTGGATTTATATTTTTGAGACGAACAGAAGGCATCTCCAGAGCTCATTTCTAGAGGAATAAAGCAGAAAAATAAGCTATGCTCTTTCTCCTTCACATTTCCCTTTTCGGTCTAACACTTATTTTGTCTTCACAGAAATGGTACAATAGGATTAACAAAAATCAATAAATATGGCTGCTGATGCTCAGATGGATTTTTTGTTCAAAGAAAAAAATCATAAAACTTATGATGAAAAATAGAACAGGGTTCATTTTGAACCATTCTTCTTTCCCTAGGTATCTCATTATTGAGTAGATCCACCCTTCCACATCTTTTGAATATTTGGGAATTTTGAATATAGTTGTATTATTGAACTTATTTAATGAGCTTGTGGAGTCACGGAAACTTTTGAGTGTTGTTTTCTGAGATCTATTGGACTTCCTTTCTGTAAAATGAAGTTTCTGAAATGATGGTGCTATAAAATTCTGATTTTGGAAAAGATTCTATACATTTAGTAACAGAGATTCCTGGACCTAATCCTAATAAACTATTTCAAATAAATATGGGCAGAACCCACACAAGTGTAGCCTTAATACATTGATAAACCTCCGCAAAAAAATATGGACCAACAGTTACCGAAGTCCACATGTTTCTCTCCAGCATAAATTCTAGAAACGATTCTACTTTAAGCATTACAAATGCAACCGTGAGATCACTGACAGTATTTTTAGGTAATAGCCCTTACCCTTGGGCCACTTAACCTAATGAAGTATTTTTAAAAAGGGGTCAAAGTTTTCTGGGATGTTCCACGTATTGGCAGCTTTCCCACTAGAAAGACGCACTTTCCCCACTCCTCCCCAGCACATAAAAAAGCTGCAAAATAGAATATTCTAACTCAGTCATGTTTGATTTCTGGACCATTGGGTTGTCTGCTTCTCAGATGAGGCCCTCACTAATCCTTTTTTCTTGGTCAGGCTAGCGAAGTGTTCACTCTTGTTTTTTTGTTTTGTTTTCTTTTGTTTTCAATCATCCAACACCTTCCAGGTTTCCCTGTATTGTTTTACAACTCTCTATTTTTTCTTTCTCCACTCTATTCTTTAGAATTTCTTTCTGAAGAATATTTTTTACTAGGCATATCATTCTAGGTAGACAAGCGTTTTCTTTTCCTTTAGAGATATCATTTCATTTCTACAATAATTAGGATGAAATGGTCAGGATTTTATGTGACATATTGGACGATGCAAAGTTCTGAGGAAACAACGCTAATGAAGACACGGTACTTAAGATGTGCGGAAAGGAAGCGTTTTCCAAAACTTGTCGTAAGTGTCATTTCCATGAAAATGACATCCCAGAACATGTCACCATGAGACACGGACAAGGAAGATTACCTAAAAGAAACTTAGCAGGTTTTAAACAATAGCAGAAGAAACTCATTATAGATAAGGCAAAAACACCATCTGCTCCCTTGGCTGCAAATGATTTAGAGAAGATAACCAATCCCTTAATCAGCTGTAAAAAGGAGGGGATTTTTTAAGTAAAAAATGTAATGTCTAGTCTATCGTTTAGATTTCTGTGTGTGTGTAAAGCTGCACTCAAATTGGCTGTATAATAATATCAGTGTTCTTTAAACATCTTTAATAAGTTATAATTAGCAAACCTTATGATTCACCCATTTTAATTATATATTTCCAGAAGTTTTAGGAAATTTACACAACTGTAAGTTTACTAGAGTACTACTCCTTTTTGTAGCTGTGATAAAGTACTTAGGAAAATATGTATCTTCCAGATTTTTCATCAGTAGGTCTCTATAGAGGGCAGACTTCCTGCAATGTTATAGAAATGATGTTGATATTCAAGATGGATAAGCCAATTAACCAGCATCAGAATAATAACTCTGTGTGTATGTGTCTCCAGGGAGCAGACCAAAACATAAAATGGATAAATTATGAAATAAAGCACGACAGCAGACACTTCTTTGGGCTCACAGCTTTTCCCTCGTGTAATCCTGAAAGCCATCCCTTGAGATAGGAATTGTATCTCATCCTCTCTATGTTTCACTGATAACAAGTACGGAAAGACAGCTTCCGTGATTCCTAAGCTCATGAACAAAAGGTTTAATAAAATGAGTGCCTTACCAGTTTTGGTTTGTATAATTACATAAGTGTGTAGTGAGACAACAATAAAAAAAAAAAAGAAAAAAAACCTTTTCCCTAATTATGTTTGCATCCAGTGACTATAAATCAAGGGCAATGTCAGATTGGCTTTCACTTGAGACTGATGTTTCCCTTCTGTTCTCTCTAAACACATGAGTTCAAAACATTTTATCTTGCCTGAATCAGAGTTGCTACGTGTTCATAAAAAATGCTGAATTATTAATATTTTTAAGATCCACTGAAAATAATGTTTGGATGAGTATTCATGATATTTCAGAAATTCATGATACTTTAAAATTCAGAAGCTTTCTTAAAATTAATGTTCAAATGATGTATCATGGAAGAATTACAGAATGCAACAAACATCTATGAATTAAACAATGTTTCTCCTGCTTGCAAGTTTTGCTTTCAAAATAGGTCAGGTGTGAGGTTTGAAATTTTGAGAAACTATTGATGTAAGGATGACTCTCTATTGAATTAAAACATGCTGTGCTATGGCACTCATGCAGGATGCATGGAAAATATGCAAATGGAATAAATGAGGGAATGGGAGAAAGCAATAATGAGACAATATTGCTTTACTCCTTTACTGAACTGAGAAAATCGTTAGTAATACAACGAGTATGGCATTTCACATGCACCAATAATGAGTATGTGAAATGCTTCCAGTGGTTGTCTTCCCTGGAACTACAAGAATCAGGGATATTGATATTTATGAATTGATAGATTAAGATGCTAAACATGTTCACCTCCAAAAGTGCATAAAAATGTCCCTCTGTTGTGTGCATTTTATGCCGTTATTGGGAAAAGTCGCTAGGGACACAAGTGGGGAGAGTTATCACATGGGTTGGATAGTTTAGCCAAAGGATTCGGCCAAATTGTCTTAAGGTGTCTTCCTAACTTCTTTACTGCAAGCTGAAGCTATTGATGGGCTCCTTTCAGACTGGGTTAGTCCTACTCTACTAAAGACAAGTGTAATAATGGACCTGGTTGGTTTCCTTGGTAACAAAGAATCATGCAAAAGGGGTTAGGGTTGACAGATCATCATGACATTTTCATGAAGCTAAGGTCAATACCTGCATGGATTTATGGAACCAGAAGATTCCCATTTTAAGTGTAGCTCTGGTCAAAAAGAGAAATGCCACGGCCAGCCAGTGACCTCCTTGGAAACTCATAGCATCATTTACTAGAAACATTTGAGCATCCCAAGAAAGAAGCCTTGCCTTAATATGCAATAGATAAAAAAATGAAGGACCATGTACAGGTACTTCTGTGATAGTTGAACCCCTTTCAGTTCCCCCTTGCTCTGTGCATATAGAATATAAAATTCTTTATGAATGCAACTCTTGATAGAATCCAGGGTTGGGGATCAGCTTGGAAAATGAAGTTGCAGAATTGTTTAGCATTACTCAACCTCAAGTTTGTTTAAATGGAACAAACTATGTTTAAACTCAGTCTAATCTAAATCTATTAAACCTGGAGGAATGGCTTAGTAGATTTCTGCTCAAAAATCACCTACATTTTTGAATTTACCTAAACGCATGAGTATCCCTGCTTCCTCTAGTTCCAGGGAAGACATCACTTGAAATATTTTAAGTATTCATTATTTGTGCATGCCACTTAGAATGAATTCATTATCCACCCACAGTATCAGAATTGTCATGATTATCCTTAATTCTTATTAACACATTATATAGATATATTAGTATTGAAGATTTAATGGTATAGTAAAACTCCATGACATGATTTTAAAACTACATCCTAATGAAATCTCATTTTAATAAATACATGGTTTTAAAAATCATATTCATATTCAGTATAAATATTGATATCAAAAATTCAAAGGTATTGAAATACATTTTGAGCAACCAAAGGATCATTTTAACTAATTTTTTTAAAGATTTTTTGCCCACAGAATGTTTAAAAGCACCTAGTCCTAACTACAGTTCTACTTTTAACACATTAAAAAGCACATAATGACCTTCAAGGAAGCTATTTGTGGTAGTATCAAAAGTGTGATATGGAGCACAAAATTAAAATGTGAGATGTGAAAATATTGAGTAATTTATCTCCCATGATCCATCACTCGGAGGCATTAGGCTTCTTAATCACAGTTTTAAATTAGTATCTTTATGTAAGCAAGTCTGCCCATGAGGAAGGGGAAAATTAGGAACATATAAGAAATTCATTACCTCTCTCAGATAGCTCAAAACCATTTATTAATTACCTCTCATTTGGTGCATTCATTAGCTTCATCATAGAGTGGGAGAGTTAATGAAAGTAAAAATCATGAAAAATCACTACGTGTGACCCCTACAGGGAGTGCCCACTCTATCCCAAATTGAGGTGTTTAGCTAAGAAGGTCAGAACCAGGTTTATGTACAAAAGCCAAAGAAGATGAAAATCAACTTTGGCTCTAACTATTTCATTCCCACGAGCTACTTCCACCGAGGACAAAAGACAAGTGAGATTCATTTTCCTACTCCCCAAATCTGGCACAGTAAACCTCAGTTGAGTTCAATAAGCCCTTACTGAGAATCTAATAGCTACTAAGGCAGTATGTCTCAAACTGTAAGGTATACATGAATCCCCTAAGTATCTTGATTCAAAACAGGGGCTGCTTCAAAAGATCTTTTACAATGGGGAATAATAGGGAAATAAATTCATATCCATTACTACCCTCTACTTAGGGCATAGATTATCTCAGATGTCTTTTGGGGAATGAAAAAAAAAACCACAAATCTTTGTACTGAGTCATCCTAGATGAGCTATTTCCAGGTCACAAACATCTCTGTTTTTTGATACTTTGCTTAGGTTTTGTGTTTTACCCTAGTGTATCCACAGAGACATCCTAAGTCTTGGGTGCCTTTTGGATTGATTACCTATAGGTTTAATATAAATCTGAGCAAACTATTTTCTATTCAAGTTATTCTATGCAATTACAGAGACTGAGTTTATTATGTGCATGGCTAAATTTAACCACCCTTCAAAATATGACATTTTGCAGTTTTGTGTGTCTTCTTAAGATGGTTCTACAAACCCGAACTGAAACAAACTACTTAACAAAAGCCATTTTTTTTTTTTTTTTTTTTTTTTTTCAGAAAATCAGGGAAACATGGATGGAAGCAGTGTTAGATGATGTTTTTAAGGAACTAAGGTGAATCTTATTAGCTGTTGTGTCAGTTTTTTAGGGAATGTCATATAAATTTCCACAAAGTGGGGAGCTTAAAGCCACAGAAATTGATGCTCTCATAGTTCTGGAGGCCAAGGTGTGAAATCAACGTGTGAGCAAGGCTGAGGCCTTGTGGAAGCACAGAGGGAGCCTTGGTCTCCTGCCTCTCTGGGAGGTACTGGTGGCTGGGTGTTTTTTGTCTTGTGGCCACATCACTCTAAGCTCTGCTTTCGCCTCCATGTGGCCTTCTCTTCCGTGCCTGTATCTTCTCCTCTGTGTCTTATGAAGACACCTGTCATTAGATTTGGGTCCCTTCTAGATAATCCAGCATGATCTCATCTTCAGATCCTTAACTTCCATCTTTGAAGGTCTTTTCCTAAATAGTCGTAGATTCCATGTGAACATATCTTTGGTGGACACTATCGAACTCACTACAGGTGTGATAGTAGCATTGAGTTTATTTGTAAAATTCATATCTGTAAGAGATGAGTGTTGAAAGGATTACAAGTGAGACGGTATAGTCTCTGGAACTGGCTGTAAAAGATAACAAGTAAAACAGAAACAGAGGTATAAAGGGGAAAAAAGTTTGGGAAGTATTTATTATGAGACCCCCATGAGAGATCTATGGAGTTTCCCTCCTTCTTCTTTTTTCTTTTTGTATGTGCTTGGGTGTATTTATAATAAAACAGTTTATATAAAAATATTAAAATAGCAATGATCTTCTATTGTGTATATATACAACATTTCCTTTATCTACTCATCTGTTGATGAATGCAGGTTGATTCCATATCTTTACCATTGTGAATAATGCTATTATTCAGCCTTAAAGAAGGAATCCTGACATTGGCAAAAACATGGATAAACCTGGAGGACATTCTGTTAAGTGAAATAAGCCAGACTATGAAAGACAGATACTACACGAACTTACTTATATGTGGGGGCTAAAAAAGTTGAACGCATAGAAGTAGAGAGTAGAATGGTCGTTGCCAGGGGCTAGGAGAGGGAGTGGACTGGGAGAGGGGGACGTGTTGCTCAAAGGATACAAAGTTTAAGTTACACAGGAGGAATAACTTTTGGTGATCTACTGCACAGTATGGTGACTATGGTTAATAATAATGCATTGTATATTTCAAAATTGCTAAAAGAGATTATAAACATTCTTACCACCAAGAAATAAGTATATAAAGTGAAGGAAATGCTAATTGTCTTGATTCAATCATTCCAAAGTGTGTGCATATATCAACATATATCATAACTTCACATTGCACCCCATAAATATGTAGAACTTGTTTTTGCCAATTAAAAATAAAGCAAAATAATATAAAATTTTAAAAATACATACAACTACATTAATTGTTACCAGGGTCGGCCATTTGAAAATAAAACAAGATCTAAGTGGAATGATTTTTATTCCTATGTGACAATATAATATTACACACACACACACACACACCCCCAAGACAGTGTCTGGATGGAGGGGGTAATGAGGAGTGACTACTTAATAGGAATGGTGTTGCTTTGGGGATAATTAAAAATTTTTCAGATCTGTATGGATGTGAGAGTTGCAAGATATTGTTCATGTACTAAAGGCCACTGAACTGTACACTAGAAAACAGCTAATAATTAATTTTCATGTTATGTGAAGTTTACCTTACTAAGAAAAAAATCTGTACATTCTAGTACATAAAATAGAATCATGTATTTAATTTTCCTAATAGCCTACCCTGAACTTGTCTGCATTTATTTCATTTCTTTGCAAGAGTCTCTTTAACGGCATATTCAGAAGGACTCACACACACTTGCTTTGTCAACTGAGATACATTAAAAGAATATCATGATCAGTATTTCATGAAACCTGAAATCTATGCAGTTCTTTCCCACCTCCTCCTACTGACCAGCCACTGACATTACCAAGGTCTGGGCCCACCTGCAACTTAAAAAAATTTTTTTTTAATTATAATTGTTGTGGGTACATAGTAGGTGTATATATTTATGGGGTGCACAAGATGTTTTGATACAGGCATGCAATGTGAAATAAGCACATCATGAAGATTGAGGTATCCATCCACTCAAGCATTAATCCACTGAGTTGCAAACAGTCCAATTACACACTTTTTTAAAAAGTTATTTTTAAATGTACAATTATTATTGACTATAGTCACCCTGTTCTCTGTTGTGCTATCAAATAGCAAGTCTTATTCATTCTTTCTAACTATTTTTTGTACCCATTAACCATCCCACCTCCACACTCCACAGCCCCCTACTACCTTTCCCAGCCTCTGCTAACCATCTTTCTACTGTCTACATCCATGAGTTCAATTGTTTTGATTTTTAGATTCCACAAAAAAGTGAGAACATGGCAATGCTTGTCTTTGTGTGTCTGGCTTATTTCACTTAGCATAATGATCTCCAGTTCCACCCATGTGGTTGCAAACGACAAGATCTCCTTCTTTTTATGGCTGAATACCACTCCATTTTGTATATGTACCACATTTTCTTTATCCATTCATCTGCTGGCAGGCACTTCAGTTGCTTCCAAATGTTAGCTTCCTCAGAACATTTTTAGTTTTTTGAGGAACTTCTAATGTGCTAATGTAGTAACTTACATTCCCACCAACAGGATACAAGGGTTCCCTTTTCTCCACATCCTTGCCAGCATTTGTTATTGCTTGTCTTTTAGATATAAGCCATTTTAATTGGGTTGGGACACCTGCAACTTTTGATTAGGCAAACAATGTGATGGAAGTCATCAGAGAAAGCTTCTTTAAAATCAGGTGTTCTTTCTCCTGCAGGGACTTACCCAGGATTATATAACCACAGGCAAGTCAGTTCACACCTCATTGACAAGAGGATGAAAATGGAACCTTCTTAGAAAATAATAAAAAGCTAAATACTATTGGGTTTTACTTACACCAACCAGTTAGCCTGCTGGCAGATGGGTAGAAGAACAGAAACCCAGGATGAAAAAAGGCAGATATAATTGTCACTTGGGTTATGTGACCAGCTTCAGAGCTGCAGTCTGTACCTGTCTTAGTTTGTTCAAGCTATTATTAAAAAAAAAAATAGACTGGGTAGATTATAAACAGCAGACGTTTATTGCTCAGAGCTCTGAAGGCTGGAAGTCTAAGATCAAGTAATAGAAGATTCAGTGTCTGGTGAGAACCTGCTTCCTGGTTTATAGACAGTGCTTTCTCGCTGTGTCCTCACATGGTGGAAGGGGCCAGGGAGCTCTCTGGGGTCCCTTTGATAAGGACACTCATCCCACTCATGAGACTCCACCCTCATTATCTCATTGCCTTCCATGGGGCCATGACTTCAAGGCCCTACCTCCTAAGACCATCACCATGGGGATGGCCATTGTAACATGTGCGTTTTGGTGGACACAGACATTCTGTCTAGAGCAGCAATGACTTTATCAATGTTGTTTCTCCTACTCCACCCCTTTCTCTTGTATGTCAAGAGGAGAGTGGTTGACATGTGAAGTTTCATGTGCAGTACACTGAGACTGGCATCGACCCTCAGTGACACAACGATTGAGGGGACATTGGACATACAATACTGTCCCAGATGGAGGATGAGGGCAGATGTTGAGGAGTGCAGAGGGCACATAGTGCTGGGAATTTTCATTCGCACATGAAGAAACAGTCCTCATAATTAACTCAGCTTCCCTGCCCAGAGAGGGTGACCTGTATGGATTCCATCAATAAGTGCCCTGGGTTTTGCTCAAATTTGGCCAATGGGGAGTCCTACCAAGAAATCAGAGTGTGAGGTGAAGGGAATATGATTTGAGGCTATTTATTTATTTTGCTGGGTTTCTCCTTTTCAGATTTATTTCTTTTCTTTTCTTTTCTTTTCTTTCTTTCTTTCTTTCTTTCTTTCTTTCTTTCTTTCTTTCTTTCTTTCTTTCTTTCTCTTTCTTTTTCTTTTCTTTCTTTCCTTCCTTCTTTCTTTTTTCCTTTTCCTTTTTTTTCTCTCTTGCTTATTTCTTCTTTCTTTCTTTCTCTCTCTCTTTTTTTTTCTTTCTTCTGTCTATTTCTTTGCAGGGTTTTGCTCTGTAGCCCAGGCTAGGGTGTTGCACAATTACAGCTCACTGCAACCTCCCACTCCTGGGCTCAAACAATCTTCCCACCTCAGCCTCCTGAGTATCTGGAACTACAGGCATATGTCACCATGCCCAACTAATTTTTTATCTTAATTTTTGCAGAGATGAGGTCTTACTATGTTGCGAAGGCTGGTCTCAAACTCCTGGCCTCAAGCAATCCTCCCCCCTCAACCTCCCAAAGTCCTGGGATTACATGGCTCATCATGCCTGGCTTGTGAGATTTCTTTTGATGGTAGGGTCTTTTACCCAAGGCAACATACCACAATGTTGCCTTCTCCACTGGACTCTTCTTTTGGTTTTTATAAGCCCTTTCCCGTACTCCATATGGGCTCCCAAACAATAAGATCAAACAAAACTGATTTTGTGACTCCTTCTCAGTTCCTCTATAACACAGCCACCATTTTGTATGTATTTTCCCAGTGTGTGCAAGGCAGCCTAATGGAAATCCAAAGATGTCCTATTCTAAATTCCAGATTCAAGAACACCTTACATTACATGTCAAAACAGCTTTGGTAATATAACTAAGGTTCCGGATCTTACAATAAGAAGATTTTAATCACAAAGTTTCTTCTAAGAGGCAGGACCGGGTGCTGTGGCTCATGCCTGTAATACCAGCACTTTCAGAGGACAAGGCAGGCAGATTGCTTGAGCCTAGGAGTTTGAGACCAGCCTGGGCAACATGGTGAAACCCTGTCTGTAAAATAATTAGGTGTGGTGGTGTGTGCTTATAGTCTCAACTATCTGGGAGGCTGAGGTGGGAGGATCGCCTGAGCCAAGGAGGTCAAGGCTGCCATGAGCCATGATTGTGCCACTGCATTCCAGCTTGGGCAACAGAGTGAAATCCTATTAAGAGAGAAAGGAGAGTGGGAGAGAGAGAGAGAGAGAGAGAAAGAGAGAGATTGAGACAGAGAGAGAGGCAGGAGGATCAGAGTCAGAGATGTGAGGACGGAAGGAGATGTGATGTGATTTGAAGACGAAGGAAAGACCCTCAAGCCTAGGAATGCGGGTACCTTCTAGATGCTAAAAAGTTCAAGAGACAGATTATCCTCTAAAGACTCCAGAATGAACCAGTACAGATGAGAAACTGATTTCAGCCTCCTGAGACCTATCTCTGATTTTTGACCTCCAGAACTGTAAGCTAATGCAAGGCTAGGTCATTGGTTACAGCAGCCATAGGGAAACAAAACACTCTGTTAATACCTCCTTTAAGCTATCTTAATTTGAGTGTCACCTCTTCTGAGATGGGATTCTGAGTGTCCATTAAGTATCTGACAAAAATAGATGAGATAAAGGGTGATTCATTTTCTTCTACTTATAGAATAGAACAGCCATATTGCATTGTCAGAAAATTGTAAAGAATCACCCCATCTAATGTTTGCTTTCTCTCTCAAAAAATTCATAAATGTGTCAGACAATGAACGCATTTCTGACGGCATGCATGAAGTACCGATTGTTGCAATGTTGAAGGCTGACAAAGCAATGCTGAGATGGAGGTTGGTGTAGGGTGTGCTTGAGTGAAGTTAGAGGAAGTAGGTGGAGAAGATAAAAGGACTTGCAGAGCTGGTGCAACAAAACCTCAAACAACCCCAGGTGAATCCTGGAGGGTAGGAGACCTCCAGAGGGGCCTTGGAGGAGTGGGGCTTGGGTGGCCAAGCTTTCAGGCTCCCAACATACAAGGGGTATGCCCTTTGAGGTTACTCCCCACAACTGAGACAACCAGGAAGTTGCCGACAGTGGTCACTGGTTGATAGCAGTGTAACAAATTACTTCCCTAATCCACTTGCCTAAAAACGGCACTCAGTGTTAACCACAGCCTCATAGAAGGGAAAGCACTCCTTCAGCAAGAAACTATAATAATAACATATTAATGGTGATGATCAAAGCAGCAAATGTTCAGATAGCTTTAACTATATGTTAGACAATCGTTCCAAGCTAATGAGGAGATTTGACCATGATCCCTAATTTTTACAAATGGGGAAACAGAGGCCAATCAAATTAAATATCAAATCCAAGATTACAGAGCTAATGAAAAACCCAGAGAGTCTGGATCCCAAGTCCAGGTATGTGACAAATATGTTGTATTACTATCTCCAGGAATGAATTCACCCTTGATCCTCCCACAAACTGTATTACCCCGTATTCATGCTGCTGATAAAGACATACCCAAGACTAGGAAATTTACAAAGGAAAGAGGTTTAAGAGAGAACTCACAGTTCCACGTGGCTGGGGAAGACTCACAATCATGGTGGAAGGCAAGGAGGAGCAAGTCACATCTTATGTGGATGGCAGCAGGCAAAGAGAGAGCTTGTGCAGGAAAACTCCAATTTTTAAAGCCATCAGATGTCGTCAGACTTATTCATTATCACGAGAACAGTATAGAAAAGAACCGCCCCCGTGATTCAATTATCTCCTACTGGGTCCCTCCCACAATATGTGGGAATTGTGGGAGCTACAAGATGAGATTTGGGTGGGGACACAGCCAAACCATATCAAAAACCCAAACCGATATGTATTTATTGCATTCTAATAGTTTTATCGCTTCCATATATTGTTCCAAACAAGCAGTGTTTTTCACTAACTCTAGAAAATTTATTCTAAGATTCTGACCTGGTCCTGCCTTTTTGTCTTCTCTTTCTAAATGCTCTCCTGATATAATTACTCTTTTCTATGACTCCAAATGAGCAGACTAAAAAATGAGTCTCTAAACAGATCCAATCCTGAAATTTCCAGACGTATATTCCATGTTTCTTCAAGTGGCACAGGAACCTGGGAATGTAAATATTGGAAAACAGCATTTCCATGACCTCCTCCAAAGTTGCTCCTCTTCTTGGATGTCCTCCTTAGTGGGCTGGTGAGTCACTCACTGATATCGTTTGGCTCTGTCTCCCCACCCAAATTTCACCTTGAATTGTAAGAATCCCCACACTATTACAATAATCCCCACATTATTACAATTACAAGGGTGGGGCCAAGTAGAGATAATTGAATCAAGAAGGTGGTTTCCCCCATACTGTTCTCATGGTAGTGAATAAGTCTCATGAGATCTGATGGTTTTATAAAGGGGAGTTTCCCTGCACACGCTCTCTTGCCTGCTGCTATGCAAGATGTGCCTTCGCATCTCCTTTACCTTCTGCCATGATTGTAAGGCCTCCCCAGCCATGTGGAACTGTGAGTCCTTTTAAACCTCTTTGCTTTATAAATTACCCAGTCTCAGGTATGTCTTTATTAGCAGTGTGAGAACAGACTAATACACTCACCATGCATGCTTGCTCACCGCCACTACAGGTCATTGTTCACTTTTCCTTCTCGGTTCTCCAAATTCAGTTGCCCATCAAGAGTCACAGAGGCAACCTTTCACCCCCAACGTGCGCACACATGTGCACACACACACACACACAACTATATTTTGAATCTCTTGGCTTCTGTCTCAGTTGCCTCAAAGCAGCCCCTGTTACTCTGCCCTGCAACCTTGGATAATCTTGCTGATGTAGGTCCCCTTGTCTAGTTTGACCCCATCATGTTTTCCCCATAGCAGCCACACACACATTCTCAAAAGGCAACTGTGATCATGATATCCACATGATGCAAAGTCCCCCAGTGCTGTTCTCCCATCTGCCAAATAAAAAACAACTCTCTCTAGCCACATGCTCTGTGACTTTCAGGATTTATCTTCTCCTTGCCTCTTAATCTTGCTCTCTAACTAACATCCTCTCTTGAACCTCCACTCCCATGTCACTAGCACAAGCATATGAGCTATTTTCATATCTTAAAACTGGTCCCAGCTAGGCACAGTGGGTCATGCCTCTAATTCCAGTACATTGGGAGGCCAAGCCATGGGGATTGCTTGAACCCAGGAGAGCAAGACCAGCCTGGACAACATAGTGAGACGCTGTCTCTACAAATAAAGAAACTAGCTGAGTGTGGTAGTACATGCCTGTGGTCCCAGCTACTTGGGAGGCTGAGGCAGGAGGATCACTTGAGCCCTGGCAGTTGAGGCTGCAATGAGCCGAGATGGTGCCACTGCATTCCAGCCTGGGCAACAGAGTGAAACCCTGTCTCAAACTAACAAACAAACAAAAAACAACTGGTCCTATTCTCTCTTGCCTTAGAGGAGTGTTACACAAACATTCCTATGCCTAGGAATCTTCTGGGGAACTTGATAACATGCAGATTCTGACTCTGTCAGTCTGGGATGGAGTTGGAGCTTCTGCAATTCTAACAGTCTTGGAGGCTATGCTGATGCCACATGTCCTGGGTTAAATTGTGATCAAATATTTTGAAAGATATGTTGAAGTCCTAACCTCACATATCTGTGAGTATGGCCTTATTTGGAAAGAGAGCCTTTGCAGATATCATCAAGTAAGGATGAGGTCATAATGGATTAGGATGAGCCCTACAGCCAATGACTACTGTCCTTTTAAGAAGGGGAGTTGGATACAGACACACACAGAGGGAAGACCATTGGAAGATGGAGATAGATGTGGCCACCAGTCCAGGGACACCTGGAGCCACCAGGAGCTGGAAGAGGCAGGAAGGGTTCACCCCTAGAGCTTCCTGGGGAAGTGATTTCAGACTTCTGGCCTTGATTTCAAACTTCCGGTCTCCAGAACTGAGAGAGGATAAAGATCGATTGTTTTCAGCCACATAGTTGATGAACCTTTGTTACAGCAGCTCTTGAAAACTGATACACAATTGGTACCTTGGCCATATTTTGAGTAGCAAGGATCTTAGTCTCTCAATTAAGAAAGTAGGATACCTTTCTTTGCTGAATCCTCCACAGCTGTACCTTGGTTCTAAATCTACACCTGGGTGTTGGTTCCAAGAAATGAACAGACTCTAGGAAATGTTCTCCACAGAGCAGCTCATGTTTACTGCTTCCATGACACTGGGAACACAGTGTAGCCATTGTCTGATTCCTTCTGGGCATATCCTGTATATGCTGAGCATCTTAAGGTCATTGTTACAGCTTTTTCCATCTTTTGATACGTTATACTTAACATAGATACTTGATAGTTATTAGGTGCCCACTAAATATCTATGAATAAATAAATGTGTCCAGAAGTTCAATCATAAGCACATTTAATGTCTACCGCTATCTTAGAAATGATGTAACTACTTTCTCATTTTGCAATGAAACAGTTCAAGGCTCAGGAACAGATGTATTAATATACTTATAAAATTGTTGGAGGTCATGGTGTTTTTAACCTTAGAATGATGCGCTATTAAATCCCATTCTAAACCTGTTCTTCATGCAATAATGTTAAAACAGTCCTTCCAGTATGATAGATACTGCTCTGTTATTTTTTACATCCATAAGGCAGTTAGGAAAATATTTATAAATAGATTGCACTATGGGACCCTTATTACACACAAGAAGTAGGGGGTTATCAATTTTCCATGCCTGGACAGCTGAAGATCATTTGCAAAGGCAATCACCCTTGGAATATTGCTTCTAATAATCCTGTCCATCATTCATATATTATTTTCTTAATTCATCCATACACCATTTTAAATGCAAATAAAGATCACCTTCCCAATATCTATGAAAATTAAATCCCATTGTGTATGAAAATTTACAACCCTAGTTTATATTACTTCAACTATATCCCCACAATAGTTCAATCTCCCCGACAAAGTTAAGTGAGAAGTCTAATTTGGTGTTTTAATTCAGCCTTGCAGTATTTACTGCTCTTATTCACCGTGTAATTGTTGAATTTTTGGTTCCACTTTGCTGTGCAAGCCTGTATTAAATTGAGAGCCTCCAAGTACCCAGTGTGGCTGCTTATATGTTCTCAGATCAGAATTCTGATAGACAAATTAACAGCCTCCCCCAACCCCCACCGCCAAGAGATGCTCAAGTCCTAGTCCTCAGAGCCTGTGAGTTCGGTTATATTGCATGGCCAAAAGGAGTTTGCAGATGGGACGAAACTATGGATCCTAAAATGGGAAATGATCCTTCATTATCCAGGTGAGCTCAAAGTCATCACACATTTCCTTATAAGAGGGAGGCAGGAGGTCAAAGTCAAATATGGAGAACTGATGACAGAAAAAGAGCTCGGAGTTGTCTTGCAGCAATCCAAGGAATGCGGGTGGCTTCTAGGATCTTGAAGAGGCAAAGGGTTTTTTGTTTTGTTTTGTTTCATTTTGTTTCGCTTTGTTTTGTTTTGTTGTGTTGTGTTGTGTTTTGTTTTGTTTTGTGTTTTTCCTAGAGCTTCTACAGGGAGTGCAGTCCTCCTGATACCTTGATTTCAGCCAGGTGAGATCCATGTCAGATTTCTGACCTCCAGAACTGAAACATGATAAATTGATATTGTTGGAAGCCACTGAGTTTGTAGCAGTTTTTACAGAAGCCCTAGCTGACTCACACAGACTTAACTCTAGAATATCTTCGTTGAGATCAATTTTGTCTATGGTGCATCCTTTAAGGATGACAAGAGATGACTTCTGCACGCCTTGGTACCTATGAGTGTTATGACTCCTGAAATAATACAAGGAAAAGAACACACACACACACCAAAAAATGTAACTGTCTTTAAGCCACATAGTCACGTCATGCATGACTAGCCATATAGTTATGTGACTCTATTTGGCTAGGACAATGTAGAACTGAATTAGTAGGCAAGGAAAAAATAAATGGCAAAGTGTAAGAAAATGGAAGGGCCCTTGCAGGATTCACTGTGGGTTGGAAGCTTTGTACAAGGAGATACTCTCTCCTCTCCTAAACAGACTGAATTGCCAGGCATCTTCACGAAGGGGAGATGGAGACTGATTCGTTCTGGCCTCTTCAGTCATGCGTCTACAGCAAGCAGCATGAAGGTAGATTCTCACGCATTTTAACCCAAGCAGCATAATCATAGCTTGTAGACCAGTCTCCCCATCTCATCCCCCACCTAATGCCTCCGTCCACCCCAAGGCAACACAGTCCTTCGGCCGCCTGCCTGGCTCTAATTACAACATTGATGAAGATAAAGGATGCTTGGATCAGTGCTATTCGGCAAGTTATCATTATTCCATCACCAAGGTATCACTCTCCCAGGAACCAACGTTCAGTCTATCTTATGAATGATGTATCTCTATCCCATTTGCTGCGGGCGCTCCACAAATATTAACTATCCATGAACTTTCTCTGCTCTAATGTATGCTTTCCAATTGCACAGTGATTGAGTGAGATGTATGTGCAGGGTACAAAAAGTGCAAAGGCTGATTTTCTGTGCATGAAACAATTCAGGATGCTGGAGTATATCACTCAGAAATGACTTGGCTTCAAAATATAATTTGTTTTTCAAAATCACCAATAATAGCGTCTTATACTTATAATGTCATCTATAGCTTCCTTCATACATGGCTGTCCTTTGAAGGAAAACACCACACTCAAGTTACATAGCTTAACAATGAACCAGGGTCTTACATTGTATGACCAAATGTTCAGTAAGCAGCGTTGTGTGATCGCTTTCCCCTAAAACAGTAATGCACATAAAAATGAGGCAGTTTTAAAAATATGAAGCATGAGAAATAAAGCTTATAAAATAAATTATCTTTGTTGGTGATGTTATTTGAAACGACAGGATTGGAAGAAGAAAATCGATTTTTATTACAGACTCTCTGTGATGTTCTAGTGTTCTCTTTAAACAATAGTATTAAAATTAAAATTAAAAAGTGCTGTTTATGCCATATTCAATAGGACACCCACACTGTGCTCAGAAATATATATAATATACGTCATATATGTTTATAAAAATTTTCATATGTAATACATATTTATTTACATATTTGCAATATATGCTTGCATATTTATATATAACATGAATACTATACTGTTAATTACACCCTATATTTATATCATAAAGTCGATATAATTTTATATTGTATATAGATGGATATGTATGTATGTTTTCAAATTTCATATAATCTTGATATCAATGCAAGGAGTTAATATTTTTCTCATTCTACAGATGAGGAAACTGAGGCCCAGGGGTTATGGTTAACTTTCCCAGGAGCTGTAATGAAGTGTCAGGATGGGGATATAAGCATGAAATGGCTCTAGAATCGTATCCTGTTGGACTGGCTTCTTTGGGACCACCCCCGTCCTCACGTAGATGCAGGTATTGGGACCACCTCAGACCTACAGAATGAGAATCACCATGCAGGTTCAGAATCTGCAATTTTTTTTATACTTAAAGTTCCAGGGTACATGTGCACAACGTGCAGTTTTGATACATAGGTTTACATGTGCCATGGTGGTTTGCTGCACCCATCAACTCATCATTTACATTAGGTATTTCTCCTAATGCTATCCCTCCCCCAGCCCCCTATCCCCCGACAGGCCCTGGTGTGTGAAGTTCCCCACCCTGTGTCCATGTGTTCTCATTGTTCAATTCCCACCTATGAGTGAGAACATGCGGTGTTTGGTTTTCTGTCCTTGTGATAGTTTGCTTTTAAATGCATTGTACAAGTGATTCTTAAGCAACCAATAATTTGAGAATCGCTACTTTCCCAATTAAATTGGTTTCAATGCCACTTTCAGTTTTACATTCTAAGGGGACTTTAGAGATTCAGTGACAATTTTGCGATATTATTCCCAGATCTCTTGGCTAATTGTTTGCTAGGTTTTCATAGAGGGACTCACGAAACGTGAATTTGAATGCTCACAACACCCCCACAGGAAAGATCAGTTATTAGAAATGCATCACTGATTTGCCTGAATATATTTCTAAAGGGAACACAAAGGCAGGAAAAGAAACAACTTAAATCCTATATCAATTTGTACATGCTGAAGAACTTATATTTCTTAATCAGACTCAAAGTCACTCATTATTATATAGGTCCAGCGTTCTATCAAGAACTGTCTTCATTTCCCAGGGCTGCAATAACAATGTACCACAAACTGAGTGGGATTAAAAACTGAAATAAAAAAAAAAAGATGCTCAAAACATTCTGGAGATCAAAAGTCAGAAATCAAGGTGTCTCAGGGCTGCACCCACATTGGAGGCCCTAGGGGAGGATCCTTCCTGCCTCTCCCAGCTCCTGGTGGCTCCAGGTGTCCTGGGCTTATGGTCGCATCCCTCCAGTCTCTGGCTCCATATCCACGTGGCCTTCTCCTCTGTGTCTATGTCTCCTCTTCTGTCTCTTAGAAGTACCCTGGCCATTGGATTTAGGGCCACCTTAATCCAGGGTGACAGCATATTAATTTGATTATGTCTGCGAAAATTCTATTTCCAAATGTGGCCACTTTTATAGGTCCAGAGTGGGTATATACGTATGTATGTATGTATATACACATATATATTTGTGGAGGGGACCATTTGACCCAATAGAATGACCTTCAGTGTAAAAATATAACCAAACATTTGCATAATTTTAGACAAGTTTGAAAATAATGAATGAGTACTTATTTTACAGAGGTAAACATTTTAGGAAAAACATATTCTCATAGGCTGACATTGTAGCTTTATGACAAAATTAGTCAGGAGCTTGTGCCTACGTGCACTCGTGAATGTGGTCTTTGCACATTGGATTGGGGTGTTGGTGGATAGCTATGGCTGGTTTCCTTTTGCCAGGAGGATACATTTCCTAGCACTCTACAAAGCTTCTCTGAGTGTAACATTGACTTTCCATAAATCTGTTATTCTTCTCACATTCCTCTCCACAGACCTTTTCTCCCCCCAGTGGTATTTGTAGAAGGAAGACACAGAAATCTATTACATCTTCTTTACTTTAACCTTTTAGTTATGTAGTTTTTGTCCTCCTCTGTAGTGTGATAGCATTCCTACTCTAAGTGCAGATCACGGAAGACCTTCGTGGCCAAATCACTTACTTGAATTTTATTATTGCATAACCAGTTCGGTTGACCTTTTGTAATTCGGCTAATCAACATAGATGCTTGAGGTGAAACTTAAGAATACAGCGAAATCTTCCTGTTTATGGAATATTTTATTTGCATATGTTTGATCCCTCTATCTAACTGAATATATTCAGTTTAACTTGTTTTACCACAGTAACTATTTTGTTGTTCCGTAAGCTAGATGCACACTGCCCTTGTGTTCCACCTCATAAATTGACTTTCTGAGTGTGAAATTAGAATTTAACAGACAGAGTAAATGTTAAACAATGGCTTTCTGTACCTTCTTGAGGGAGGCTATAATTCCCACTGCCACTAAATCCCACTTCTCCAGTTATATTAGGAATAAAATTATGAGAGCATAAATAGCTAACTTCTAAACATGGCATATAACACCAGTCTACAATGTTCAGGAAAAAATTAATTGTAAACACAGCCAAGTGAGTCTCTCTGTCTTGTGTTAAAATGCTATCCAATTTTTTGGCCAGTATTATGTTAGAAAATGTAGTCCTTTTCTCCCTCATAATGGGAAAAAGTGACCATGGTTAAGGCCATGTGAAAGACTGACAGGCCCATGAAAAGGTGAGAGGAAAAGAGAACTATATCAGACATCCCAAAACTCTATATAGTCCTACGTGCTCAGTCCGGAGCTCGTATCTGCAAGGTTGAGTAGCCTGAACTTGAGAACAGGGCCAAAGAGGACATCTTTTTCAGCTCTATGCACATTATTTTTGCTCCAGAGACGTAGCTCGATGAGCTGCTTTGTAAATGAATGTTCTTGCTCATAAAGGGAATTGTGCAAAAGCAAATGAGTAGCTTAATGCCTGGAGGCCCATTACCACCATTGTGAAATGTTTTGTGTCAATGTCTGCAGATCTTGGTAAGAACTCTCTGTGGTGTACACATTCTTTCATATGGAGAAAATGTGGCATCAAGGAAAGACCATGGGCTTCCACAGGCAATTACATTCAGGTGCAGGCATGGCTTCCTGGCTTGGAGACAGGCTATAGAGTGATTTTGACTTCCTGCATCTGCATCTTATACATGCATATCTATAGCAAAGGTAATACATGCCTATCACATGCACTATCTTATGTACAGCCCTGAGAATTATGTTTGGGTCTAAATATAGGAATTTAAAAGCAAAGAAACTGGAGTAGCATAAACTGGGTTTACCTCTCTGCTCAGGCATTTACTACCCATGTGAACGGACACCCTACTGAATTTTGCTACACCTCGGTTTCCTCAGCTATAAAATAGGGAAAATAATGGAATTTTTCCTCATTGTGTGGCCAATAAATGACATAATAATACATGTTAAATGCTTAAAATCATGCCTGGCCCATTTTAAGTGCACATATATCTTATTATTTTTACAGAGGACATTCTGATAGGGATAGCTTCTATACTTGTCAGTTTTATCAGGAATAAGGACATGTGGGATTGAGACCATATTTCTGCAGTATACCTTTCAGCCCCTTGAATGCAAAAAAGAGAAAGAATATCAGATATACCAAATAACACATCTTATCCATGGTTGTATTATGGGCATACAATTTAAATTCCTGTTATCATTAAAAAATGGAACAAATTTTGTCATTATATTATTTTTTTAGGAGGATAGTTCTCTCAAGGGAAAAAATCATTAGACAAGAAAAGTTTACTTAATTATAAATATAAAAATATAAATAAATGGCCGGGCGCGGTGGCTCACGGCTGTAATCCCACCACTTTGAGAGACCGAGGCGGGCAGATCACCTGAGGTCAGGAGTTCAAGACCAGCCTGGCCAACATGGCGAAACCCCATCTCTACTAAAAAAAAAAATACGGCCAGGCTCGGTGGCTCACGCCTGTAATCCCAGCACTTTGGGTGGCCGAGGTGGGCGGATCACGAGGTCAGGAGATCGAGACCATCCTGGCTAGCATGGTGAAACCCTGTCTCTACTAAAAATACAAAAAATTAGCTGGGTGCGGTGGTAAGTACCTGTAGTCCCAGCTACTCGGGAGGCTGAGGCAGGAGAAAGGCGTGAACCTGGAAGGCGGAGCTTGCAGTGAGCCGAGATCTTGCCACTGCACTCTAGCCTGGGTGACAGCAAGATTCCGTCTCAAAAAAAAAAAAAAAAAAAAAAAAAAAAAATATATATATATATATATATATATATATATATGCACACACACACGATACAGCAATAGGCTTACAGGAAAAGCGAAATATCATTTTATAAAATAATCACTCTCTAAATAATGATTATATACATGATATGGCAATAGGCTTACGAGACAAGCGAAAATTATTATTTTATTAAAAAATCAGTCTCTAAATAATGATCATTTCCAAAATATGTTTTTATAAGCAATTGTCCTTTTCAGAGAGTGATTAAATTGAATCATGTTCAATACCTTGTAAAGCAAATAGAATTTCCCTGAAGGGCACTTGGAGGGCCAAATCGTTCATAATTTGCCTTCAAAACATGTTTGCAAGGGAAAGGTGAAGTCCTATTTAATTTCCTATTCAAATTATTTTTGAATTTCTCATGCAAATCACATCACACTGTTTTATTATACTGGTATTCAGATTTTCATACATACACACACACAAACACTGGACATTCAGTTAATTTTTAAACTATATTTGCCTTTAATTTTAAATATCTTTTTTACTATTGGCTTTGAAGTTCCTTAAATGACCCCATTCCCTTTAGTCACTCAATCATGCCACTTAAAATATTAAACATTTAGCAAGAAGAAAAGGGAGCGGGCATCACATTGTTAAATTGCATAATAATTAATATTAGTTATTTTTACACTGTTAAGATAATGCTGATTTTTTTCTTTGGGCATTTTTATCAATTTCAAGTGTTATACATTTAAATTACGTTCTATTATAAAATAAAAGATTCATCCTTGCCCCTCACCATCACTTCTTTGCCTTTTTCTGGTAGATACATGATTTCTATCATTATTGGGGTCATTTGCAATTGACATCTTTTTTCCATAGCTTCCCTGCAACTCTAAGTTGAAATTTCACAAAACATCCAGGGCAATTTTGGGGTTAAGTACAGGATATCTGTATCAATCAATACACTTCTATTTTATATATATCCTAACCATCTCTGTACTTTTTTACATAAACTCTTTCATGTTACTGTTGTGGGACTTTCCCTTAGTTCAGCCAAAGACAGGGTCCTTGTCACAAGGCCACGAAAATGTAGGCTCGCGGACCAGTTGAAGAGTGAATAAAGCAGGATTGTATTGGGTCAAAAGGAAAGGAAAAGGGAAACAGGGACTCTCCACAAGGCCAGAGGTCCTCTAGTGTGCCTCCTGCCTGGCAGCTTGAAATCCAGGTACCACCCAGGAAAGGGAGGGGCCTAGCTTCTCCCCACTAGAACGTCTGCAAACTTCTGTATCTCCACCCCACTGTGAGCTCTTTCCAGTGTGCAGGTTGGTCGGAGGCTCTGCCAGAGAGCCCTTCCCACCTGGCTGTTTCATTATAGGCACCATTAAATTTGGCAAAATGCTTTTTTGGCAAAAAGCATTTCCTGCTTTTTCTAGAATATGTCTGGGAATATGTATCATAGAGACGAAACCCTCTTACCCCGAAACTACAAGTTTCAATTTAGAAAGAAATGTTTCTACCACATATACCATATATTGAAGATATAGGTCTCAGTATAAGCCTAACAAAGCCTTCATGTTTTCCAATTTTATAATGTGAAGGCAAAAGAGAGCAAGGTGTCAATAACATTTAAAAATACGATGGAGATGTTAATTCGAGCATTGGGAAGAATCTGAAGAATGAAGCAAATTATTTTCCAGACCAAGAAAACAATGAAAGGGAGACCGAAACATAATAACCTACACAGGTTTTTGATCATAGCCAACCCCACCTTCATTTGATGACATAGAACAAAGATGAACACAATTTACCATAAGGGACAGAGAGTGAGTATTTTCAGCTCTGTGGGTCAGGCGGTCCACTCTGACATTGTAAAGCAAAAGCATCCACAGACAACATGCAAATGCATGTGCCTGTGTGCTAATAAAACTTTATTTAAAAAAACAGGCCAGAGGGCTGGATGGCAGAATGTAGTGTATCAACACTCCACCTTAGAATTCCCCCTAAGGAGAGCGAATATATTCTTCTCACCATTTATGCAGTGCCAATTCCTAAGTTAAACACAAATATCAACAAACTCCCAAATAAATAAAATGTACAGAAATTTTCCAACTCTCCAGAGCATAACACTGGTCTGTCCTCAGCCCAAAGCATCTCTCACCTGTGTCTCCACACCTGGTTCTGTTTTTCTATATCCAGGGAGAAGGTGCAGGTTCCAGGATCAGTTGCTAAGCTTCCAGCAGTGCTGTGTATGGTGAGAGATAATCTGACCCTAACTATAACGCTGTAGGTGGGGGCTAAGCAAATGAGCCCTGGTAGGCACGCATGCTCTGCATCGGAGAGTAACTTGTTTTTAAATTTATTTCAGATCTGCTCAGAAAAGTAGGGAAACAGACTGATGGAGTAGGAGGAAGCTAAGACAGCTAAAAACTATGAGGCAACGGCTGCTTGGAACAGAGGGCCCTCTGTTTTTTTTTTTTTTTTAATGCAGAACAAAAGAATGGAGACTTTATCCAGGGTATGCAAACAGCTCTGAAATAGACTACTATGTCAGAAGAAAAAAAAAACTGCATTAGAAACAGGATTTTATACCTCTAAATTAAATCAGAAATGTAAAGAATAAAGTAGGACATTTGTTGCTTTATTCAATAGCTCCTTTGTAGCATATGTGGTGCTATTTTTTAACAAGGCTGTTCCTGAGTGAGAGGGCAGGCATTATTGCAAAACAGATGTCCACCAGCCCTCAGGGAACTTACAGTCTAGAGGGAGAAGGAAACAGGTTAAGAAGTGATGATTGGCCAGGTACAGTGGCTCACACCTGTAATCCCAGCAATTTGGGAGGCCAAGGCAGAAGGATTGCTTGAGGCCAGGAGATTAAGACCAGCCTGGGCAACATAGTGAGACCTCATCTCTTTAAAAAAAAAAAAAATAGCCAGTCATGGTGATGTGTGTGTGCCTGTAATCCCAGCTACTTGGGAGGCTGAGGTGAGAGGATCCCTTGAGATCAGGCAGTGAAGACCAGCCTGGGCAACGTATCAGGATCCCGTGAGGTTGAGGCTGCAGTGGGCTATGATCACACCCCGCACTCCAACCTGAGCAACAAACGGAGACCCTGTCTTTAGAACGAACGAAACAAAGAAAGAAAGAAAGAAAGAAAGAAAGAAAGAAAGAAAGAAAGAAAGAAAGAAAGAAAGAAAGAAGGAAAGAAAGAGAAAGAGAGAGAGAAAGAAAGAGAAAGAAAGAAAGAAAGAAAGAAAGAAAGAAAGAAAGAAAGAAAGAAAGAAAGAGAAAGAAAGAAGAAAGAAAGAGAGAGAGAGAAAGAAAGAAAGAGTCAGCCAGGAGTGATGGCTCACACCTGTAATCCTAGCACTTTGGCAGGCTGAGGCAGGGGAGTTGCTTGAGGTTAGGAGTTCCAGACCAGACTGTCCAACGTGGTGAAACCTGTCTCTACTAAAAATCCAAAAAGATTAGCTGGAGTGGTGGGGGGGCTCCTGTAGTCCCAGCTACTTGGAGGCTGAGGCAGAAGAATTGCTTGAACCTAGGAGGTAGAGGTTGCAATGAGCCAAAATTGCACCACTGCATTCCAGCCTGGGTGACAGAGCAAGACTCCATCTCAAAAAAAAAAAAAAAAAAAAAAAAAAGTGATGGTCTGGGTTTCTAAGCCAGTATAGAGAGATGCAGGAAGATTTTGTTTGCTTTGTTTGTGGAGGAGAAGAAATGTCTATACAGAGACCTAATGAATGACATCAGATCAAGATATTAATAGTAAAGAATGTAAACAAGATAGCTGATTCCAGGGTACCACTAGGCATAAGAGTACAGAAAGCTACCTTATTCGAGGACCAAAAGCTGTTTGGAATATTTGGATCATCAGTTCGGTGAATGGAGCACACACAGAAAATAAGTACATATTTTAAAAGAAAGTCAGGAAGCATTGTTGAAGGCTGCAGTAGATTGAATGGTGTCTCCCCAAAAGATATGTCCCTATCATAATCTCGGGAGCCTGTGAATATGAGCCTATTTGACAAAAACATCTTTGAAGACGCAATTATGGTGAGGATCTGAAGATGAGATTAACTTGGATTTTCTAGGTGGGCCCTAAATCCAATGATAGGTGTCCTTATAACAGACAAAAGAGAAAATGCTACATGGAGACGGAAGCAGAGATAGGGGAGACTTGGCCACAAGCCAAGGGACACCTGAAGCCACCAGGACCTGGAAGAGGAAGGAAGGATCATTCCCTGGAGCCTCCAGAGGGGGCACAGCCCTGCGCACACCGTGATTTTGGACCTCTGGCCTCCAAAGCTGTGAGATAATAAATTTCTGTTGTTATAAGTCACCAACTATGTGGCATTTTAAAAATAGCAGCCATGGGAATCTAATACAAGGTATATACAAATAAATGTGAAAAAGATAAAGTGTTAAACCATTTTCATGAAGAGGAAGAGACAATTTTGCTAAGATATGAGTTGTTTCTCCAATTTAATCTAAAAATGTATTTCTTATATCTGATAGGCTAGTACAGAATATCTTATTCATTCAAAAATAGACTAAAAATGGGAAAGCAGACATCACAGAAAAGCAAGATAGATTTACCACAGCACATATCAAATTATGTCATTATCCTTTTAAACCAATTCAAATATTTGCTCTTGGCACAGAGTGGAGAAATGGTTATCCCCTGCAAGCCTGTACTTCACTCATTACTACTGTTTCTGCCCCAAGTTAAAAATGCAACAGATGGCCAGGTGCAATGGCTCATGCCTGTAATCCCAGCAGTTTGGGAAGCTGAGGCAGGGGAATCGCTTTAAGTTAGGAGTTCAAGACCAGCCTGGGCAACATAGTGAGACCCTCTTTTCTACCAAAAAAAAAAAAAAATTAGCCAGGTTCTGTGGTATGCATCTGTGGTCTTAGCGACTCAGGAGGCTAACGTGGGAGAATCACTTGAGCTCAACAGTTTGAGGCTGCAGTGAGCTATGATTGCGCACTCCAGCCTGGGTGACAGATGAGACCGTGTCTCTAAAGAAATTTTTAAAATAAAATAAAATTAATACATAAATAAAGTGCAACAGATTTGGAGAGAAGATGATGAGGTGGAGCCCTTGGTTTGGTAAGGAGAACTATGACTTTTCCTTCTGCACCAAAAAGGGTGCCATCCTTCCCTTCCCAAGCCAAGTAAGACAGGCAGAAGATAATTCATCAGAGAATTGGGAGAACTCCACGTCAAGGGAAGGAGAATGGTATCTCATTTCCTGTGCGGTCCCTGCCTATGTATGCATCAGCATATCTTATGCCTTTGCCTTGCAGGGCACTGTGATGGTAAATTTTGTGTCAACTTGACTGGGCCACAGGGTGCTTATGATGGTGAGTGTGTCTGTGAGAGTGTTTCTGGATGAGATTGGCATTTGTGTCTATGGAACTGATAATGTAGATGGCCTTTGCCAATGTGGGTGGGAAATAGCCAATCTGTTGAGGGTTTCAGTAAAACAAAAAGGCAGAGGAAGAAGTAGTTTTCTCTTTTTGCTTCCTGACTGCCTGCCTGAGCTGGGACATGAGGCTGCTGCTGCCCTTGAGCTAGGGCTTTCCCTTGGTTCTCATGGCTTTTCTGGTCTTTAGTCTTGGTTCAGATTATACCAGACACTTTTCTTGAGTTTCTAGCTTGCGGAAGGCAGATCATGGGACTTCTCAGCTCATAATTGTGTGGCCCAATTTTTCGTAATAAATCTATTAATACATAGATAGATAGATACGTAGGTATATGGAGATATCATCTACTTGTATATCAAATACAGTTGGACCTTGGCTGGGTGCAGTGGCTCACACCAGTAATCCCAACACTTTGGGAGGCCAAGGCAGGAGGATCACTTAAGACCAGGAGTTCGAGACCAGCCTGGCCACTATGGTGAAACCTCATCTCTACTAAAAATAAAAAAAAAAATTAGCCAGACATGGTGCCACGTGTCTGTAATCTCAGCTACTCAGGAGGCTGAGGCACGAGAATCACATGAACCTGGGGGATGGAGGTTGCAGTGAGCTGAGATCATGCCACTGCACTTCAGCCTGAGCAACAGACTGGGACTCTGTCTCAAAAAACAAAACAACACAAGTACACTAGGACCTCTTTATCTGTGGGTTCCACATCCATGGGTTCAACCAACCATGTTTTAAAACCATTTTAAAAAATAAATAATAGCAGTACAACAATTAGAACAATAATAAATTTTAAAAATGAAGTATAATGCTCACTTAAGTAGCATTTACATTGTATTAGGTATCATAAGGAATATAGAAATGATTTAAAGTATGCTGGAGAATGTGTGTAGGTTACATGCAAATATGACACCATTTTATAGGAAGGATTTGTGTAGTCGTTGATTTTGGTATCCTTGAAGGATCCTGAAACCAATCCCACACAGATAACAAGGTACAACTCTCTTTATATATGTCTAAATCTGTATTATGGAACCAATAAGATATATAAAAGCATATATATGAAGAGATTTTTACATATGTGTACATGTGATACAGTTATATCTATTGTCTATGTCTCTCTCTCTATATATATGGTCCAGTGACTATTCACCAATAGGAATTCAGACATTATATATATATATATATATATATATATATACACACATATACACACACACACACTCATATATATGCACTCCCATACCTATATATGTATATATAACTGTATATATATCTATGTATGATATATATCCCATACATATTATATATATACACCCAAATATATATACATTCATATATACCCACATATATACTCATATGAATATAAACTCATATAAATGCTCATATATAAACACACATACATACATAAACCCATATATGTATGTCAATATATATATGTGTGTGTGTGTGTGTGTATATATGTATGTATATATTTTATTGGCTCTATGTCTGTATTTCTCTGGAGTACTTCCACTAATACAAGCCAGGAACTATGGAACTAGGGAGAGTTTCCAGGTAAAGAAAGGCTGAAACCAGGTAGCAATAGAGCAAGCCACCCTCTGGCTATTTCAAGTGACAAGAAAGTCTGGGTATCCTATTTGTCATGATCACCAGAGAGAGTGAGTGGTTTTGGCCTTCCCCAAAACTCCTCAACGTGTCCCATGCAAGAGCTGCCATACTGAGTGCCTCAATAGCCTCTGTTAGCCAAGGGGAAATGACAGCATTGTGGATCAGTGAGAGATTCCACGTTTTTATCTCCCCTTTTTAATCTCCTCACCCCAACACAGCAAGTGAGTCAGCTGAGAATTAGGAAGGGAAATGAGGGGGTGCTAAATTGGATATGAGGCTGAACTTTTTTTTTTACTTTTGTGTAATTTTTTTTATTATTATACTTTAAGTTTTAGGGTACATGTGCACAACGTGCAGGTTTGTTACATATGTATACATGTGCCATGTTGGTGTGCTGCACCCATTAACTGGTCATTTAACATCAGGTATATCTCCTAATGCTATCCCTCCCCCCTCCCCCCGCCCGAGGCTGAACTTTTTGAACTAGGCAAACAGGACTGGACATTATTATTATTGTAACCAGAAAGCTGAGGACTTGGCCTCACGTGATTATTCAGAGACCGGACAGAGAACTTCAAGAGAGCATATTTGAAGGCAAGGAAAGCAGACATATTCCACTGTTTATAGTCTTCCATGTTCAGTCTTCACAACAAACAACTTTCCTATATGACAGCCTCCTGCTGCAAGTACCTACAAAGAAACATCACCACATTCTATTGACTATCTGTTTCTGCAGCTTTCTTCACACTAGGTTGTCAGTTTTTCTCCCGTTTATTTTTTCCTTTTCTTTTTTGTAAAGAATAAGAAATCCATATTTATCTTCTCTCTCAAAAGCATGTAGAAAGTAACGAAAGAGGAGGTCGTTATAAACATTTGCTGAATTGAACTGAGATTCTATGAGACATTCACATAGTCGTGTTACCCCATGGATTTCATAATCCGGGACTCCTGATGATTTGAGGAATCTTCTTGGAATTTCACTTGTGTATGCCAGGACTATTATTTAAACTTGTTTTACTTTTCTGAGGATCCTCACTTTACTAAAACAAATCTTCCACTCAGCTAATGAATGAGCTGATCTCCAACTCAAATAAAAATATGGCAGCCAACAAGCATCATGTTTCTCCACAGCCTCTCTTACCTCTTTCCTTCAGCCCTCAGTCCTCTTCCCCAGCCACTAAACCTCAGAATAAAAGTTGTCTCACCCTTGCTTCAATTGCTTGGAAAGAGAAATACATCAACCATTGCCAGAAAAAGTAGAGGTCACCCAATTAAGTTTGAATTTCAGATAAAGAACAAACATATTCTTAGCAAGAATAAATCCCAAGTATTATTTAGAACATACTACACTATTCATTGTTTAGTGAAATTCAAATCTAACGGGGTGTCTCATTTTTGCATTTGCTAAAATCCCTATTGTATTTCTTGTCCCATTGTATTTTTCAGAGCTTCCCTCCTCTTTAAGCTGTGCCTTCACTTTATCCTATTTCCTTCTCTGCATAGTTTTATACCTCCATGACTCTGTTTTTGCTGCCGGTGTACAGTGCCCTCCTTGCTTCCACAAACACATTTTTGCATTATGTCATTTCTGTTCATTCCTTAAGCATCCTAAACTCCTCCCAAATTCAAACCCAGTTGGGGGCTACAAGAAGTCAGGAAATTTGATTATAATTTTTGGAAGGCATTAATTATTGATTTAATTTATCAAATAGGTATAGCCTATTAAGTATTCTTCCTTGTGTGAGTTTTGGTTGATTTTGTCTTTTAAAGGAGTTGATCTATTTCATCTAGATCAGCAGTCCCCAGCCTTTTTGGCACCAAGGGCTGGTTTTGTGGAAGACAATTTTCCCATGGGCCAGGGGAGGGTTAGAGACGGTTTAGGGGTAATTCAAGCACATTACATTCATTGTGCACTTTATTTCTATTATTGTTACATTATAATATATATTGATATAATTATACAACTCACCGTAATGTAGAACCAGTGGGAGCCCTGAGCTTGTTTTTCTGCAACTAGACAGCCCCATCCGGGGGTGATGGAGGACAGTGACAGATCATCAGGCATTAGATTCTTAAAAGGAGCATGCACTCTAGATCCCTTGCATCCACAGTTCACAATAGGATTCGTGCTTCTACAAGAATCTAGTGCTGCTGATGATCTGACAGGAGAAGGAGCTCAGGCAGTAATGCCAGTGATGGGGACTGGTTGTAAATACAGATGAAGCTTCCATCACTTGCCCACCACTCACTTCCTGCTGTGCAGCCTAGTTTCTAGCAGGCCACAGACCTGTACCAGTCCATGGCCCCAGGGTTGGAGACTCCTGATCGAAATCATGAGCATAGAGTTGTTCATAATATAATCTTTTCTTATTATCCTTTTAATGTCCGTGAGATCAGTAGGGATGGCCCCTCTTTCCTTTCTTCCCCTTTCCTTCCTATTAATAGTGTGTGTTTTCTCTCTATTTTTCTTGGTTTGTCTCACTAGTCTAGGCTTATCAATTTTATTGATCTTTTCAAACAACTCATTGATTATTGATTATGACATTTTTGGAGGACATGAATTAGATGTTTCTGTCTTCTGTCCTCATACTACTGCCTTTGCCAGGGTAGAGAGCTGGGTCTGCTTCCAGGCGTAGTTAGCCACAATCTTTGCCCAGAGGCAGACAGATGCTCTAAGGCGCTCAATCAAGCTGATTTTGGCCTTAATCCTGCCCTCAGAGACAGGGGCAGAATTAATCTAATTTTCAACAGTGAAATGATGAAGAAACTTATTTTGTCCCTTTCATGGAAATTACAGATGAGTTGGAAAGGCAGACAATAAACAATTTATTTAAAGAACTATGAGTAATTTGCAGACAAAATATAGGAAGATATAAATAATATAATAGCTCAATGAGTTTACATTCCCACCAGCAGCCACTGTGGAAAGAAAGCAGTTTGGAGATTTCTCAAAGGACTTAAAATAGAACTATTGTTTGACCCAGCAATCTCATTAGTGGGTACATAGCCAAAGAATTATAAATTATTCTACCAAAAAGACATATGCATGAATATGTTCATTGCAGCACAATTCACCCTAGCAAGGACATGGAATCAACCTAAATGCCCATCAATGGTAGACTGGATAAAGAAAATGTGGTACATATACATCACCGAATACTATGCAACTGAGAAGTGACAGCATGCTGGCAGTCCTCACAGCCCTTGCTTGCTCTCAGTGCCTCCTCTGCCTGGGCTCCCACTTTGGCGGCACTTGGGGAGTCCTTCAGCCCACCGCTGCACTGTGGGAGCCCCTTTCTGGGATAGCCAAGGCGGGAGCCGGCTCCCTCAGCTTGCAGGGAGGTGTGGAGGGAGAGGCGCCAGCGGGAACTGGGGCTGCACGCAGCACTTGCGGGCCGGCTGGAGTTCCGGGTGGGTGGGGGTTTGGCGGGCCCCTCACTCGGAGCAGCCGGCCGGCCCTGCCGGCCCCGGGCAATGAGGGGCTTAGCACCCAGGCCAGCGGCTGTGGAGGGTGTACTGGGTCCCCCAGCAGTGCCAGCCCACCGGCGCTGCGCTCGATTCCTCACCGGGCCTTAGCTGCCTTCCCCCGGAGCAGGGCTTGGGACCTGCAGCCCGTCATGCCTGAGCCTCCCACCCCCTCCATGGGCTCCTGTGCGGCCAGAGCCTCCCGGACGAGCACCACCCCCTGCTCCACGGCGCCCAGTCCCATTGACCACCCAAAGGCTGAGGAGTGTGAGCGCACGGTGCGGGACTGGCAGGCAGCTCCACCTGCAGCCCCAGTGCGGGATCCACTGGGTGAAGCCAGCTGGGCTCCTGAGTCTGGTGGAGATGTGGAGAACCTTTATGTCTAGCTCAGGGATTGTAAATACACCAATCAGCACCCTGTGTCTAGCTCAGGGTTTGTGAATGCACCAATCGACACTCTGTATCTAGCTGCTCTGGTGGGGCCTTGGAGAACCTTTATGTCTAGCTCAAGGATTGTAAATACACCAATCGGCACTCTGTATCTAGCTCAAGGTTTGCAGACACACCAATCAGCACCCTGTGTCTAGCTCAGGGTTTGTGAATGCACCAATTGACACTCTGTGTCTAGCTGCTCTGGCGGGGCCTTGGAGAACCTTTGTGTAGACACTCTGTATCTAACTGATCTGATGGGGACGTGGAAAACTTTCATGTCTAGCTCAGGGATGGTAAACGCACCAATCAGCGCCCTGTCAGAACAGACCACTGGCCTCTACCAGTCAGCAGGACGTGGGTGGGGCCAAATAAGAGAATAAAAGCAGGCTGCCCCAGTCAGCAGCAGCAACCCGCTCAGGTCCCCTTCCACACCGTGAAAGCTTTGTTCTTTCACTCTTTGCAATAAATCTTGCTACTGCTCACTCTTTGGGTCCACACTGCTTTTATGAGCTGTAACACTCACCGCGAAGGTCTGCAGCTTCACTTCTGAAGCCAGCGAGACCACAAGCCCACTGGGAGGAATGAACAACTCCAGACGCGCCGCCTTAAGAGCTGTAACACTCACCGCGAAGGTCTGCAGCTTCACTTCTGAGCCAGTGAGACCACGAACCCACCAGAAGGAAGAAACTCCGAACACATCCGAACATCAGAAGGAACAACCTCCAGACGCGCCACCTTAAGAGCTGTAACACTCACCGCGAAGGTCTGCAGCTTCACTTCTGAGCCAGCGAGGCCACGAACCCACCAGAAGGAAGAAACTCCGAACACATCCGAACATCAGAAGGAACAACCTCCAGACGCGCCACCTTAAGAGCTGTAACACTCACCGCGAAGGTCTGCAGCTTCACTTCTGAGCCAGCGAGGCCACGAACCCACCAGAAGGAAGAAACTCCGAACACATCCGAACATCAGAAGGAACAACCTCCAGACGCGCCACCTTAAGAGCTGTTAACACTCACCGCGAGGGTCCGCGGCTTCATTCTTGAAGTCAGTGAGACCAAGAACCCACCAATTCCGGACACACAACCATAAAAAAGAATGAAATCATGTTCTTTGCAGCAACATGGATGCAGGTGGAGGTCGTTATCCTAAGCAAACTAACAGAGAAACAGAAAACCAGATGCCACGTTTTAAATTATAAGTGGGAGCTAAACATTGAGTACACAGGGAAACAAAAAAGGGAACAATAGGTTCTGGGGCTTACTTGACGGTGGGAGGTGGGAGGAGGGAGATGGTTGAAAAACCACTTATTGAATACTATGCTAATTACCTGCCTTGAGAAATAATTCGTACACCAAATTCCTCTGACACTCAATTTACCCATATAACAAACCTGCACACGTAACCCTTAATCTAAAATAAAAGTTGGAAGAAAATAAATAGATAAAAAGAAAAAAAGAAAATTATCACTTCTCCCCCGCAAAAAAGAACAAAATGGAAAGTCTATTGAAGATTGTGGAGTCAGTAAAGTGATTCTTTTGGATATCAATTAAATATCACTATCCCTTTTCCTCATCATGATGAATTACTGCAGTGCCTGGGAGATGAGAGAGTTTAGAGGTTCAAATGAAGGTGTGTGTGACACGGATCCAGTTGCCAGAATCGATTGACAAAATGAAGACCATAACTAAAAAAATGAAGAGGGTGAGGGATAAAAAAACTATATATCAGGTACAATGTACACTATTTAGGTGACATGTGCACTAAAATCTCAGACTTCACCACCATACAATTCATCCATGTAACCGAAAACCATGTGTACCCCAAAGGCTGTTGAAATAAGAAAACAAATAATAATAAAATAAAATTAAAATTAAATAAATTTTAAAAACATAGCAACCACAGCCTGACAAAAAAAAAAATGGAGCAGAATTCATGTCATCAGGGAACAAAGTTCATGAAAGAGAGCATCATCTGTTGCCGAAAACCAGGGTTAATGCTGCAGCATCTTCAACAACTAGTCCAGGTAAGATCTTTACCTTGCAGGTAAGTTAGTTCAGCGTTCACCAGAACTGAGGAGCATAATCATAAAAAAACTAGAAATGTAAGTGGAGTCTGGTACCTAAACTCATTTATATGCATTGGGAAAATGCTCCTGGGATATACATTAGACACATTTTCAAATGTTTTACCGTGTCAGGTAATTGTGTAAGTTGCAATTCTTGCCGCATGTGAATCACTTCCTTTAAATTTTGCTTTTTGATAGGAAGGACTCTACTTCCTAATTATCCAGCCAGTTGCTCCTTTTCTGCAAAATCCAGCCCAAGGTGTGTTATTCTAAGATAGCATGAGACTAAGCAAGTGAGATAAAAGAAATCATAAAACAGGTCAGGTTTTAAAAATTAAACTTTATTCTATGGTTTAAGGGAAACTAAACCAGCAGAAAATGAACTCCTAACAAACAAGAATTGGAAAATGAAGTTTTAGCCTCGGGGGAAATATCAGAAAATGACTAATATGTTAAAAAAAAAAATAGAGCTCAGATTGAGAGTGTGAAAAAAAGAAAGGAATGGAAATCACTAATCAAAAATGTATGACATTGTCCTGAATAATAAATGATGTGTAAACACTGAACTAATATGAGCTGTGTACACTGTGATTTTAAAAAAAAATTTAGAAAAGGAAAAGAAAAAGTATGAAGGATAAGAGAAGATACCTGGTATTGAAGAGGCGAATAAATGCATTTGTGAAGCAACTGGATGATATTTTGGATACATAATTGGAACAAGAGAAGATTCCTTTAATATTAATGGAAAGGACAAGTGCTCCCATAGGGGTTCTGTGGGAAGGTTCCTGTTACTGTGGTTTAAGATGCCCTTTTACCTAAAGCTACTGGTCTCAACCATTTAGAACCACCTTGTTTTGCTGCGAGTTATTTTGGAGGCTGGGAATCTAGAAAAAGAGTTTGGCAAGATGAACATGAGTTCAACCAAGTTATACATACCTTTGGTCAAAGACTACTAGAGTTCCTTACCTCTTGGTGATTTTCCTGGCGAATTTGTAGGGTGTTTTGTATGCTTCAGAAAAACAGGTGGAAAACATTTCAGAAAACTCTCTCTGTAGCCAGCAATAATCCCTTAAACATTATTGAGAAATCATGGGAGGGTCTGTGGGGTTTAACCAGGTGGATTTGGTAGCTCGAGTCAGTATTAACGTCAATCAAGCAAGACCTATGTCTTCAAATCCTGGTGGGGAGTGGCCAGACCCTAGGTTGGACAGCTGTAAGGGAAGGTTGCTTGCTGGCTAAGTGGCATCTCACTGTCCATTCTGAAGTTTTCTGTAACTATGGGCAAAATTATATACCGTGGGCTGTCTGTGAATAAATGTGGAGTGGTTTTGTTTCTCTTTGCTTCATTCTCCTGGAATGAATATTTTTCACTATTTATGGAAGAATGGAAGCAAGATATATATATTTCACTTCATTCCTCTTTTGGCCTAAACAATTTATGATAGAAATTGACGCTAAAATAAACACATTCTTGCTACAAAATATATGTTCTTTATCAATGTGCTAGCTGATAGTACAGCCATTATGGAAAACATCGTGGAGTTTTCTCAGAAAACTGAAAATAGAACTACCATATAATCCAGCAAATCCACTACTGGGTATTTATTCAAAGAAAAAGAAGTCAGCATATCAAAGGGATACCTGCACTTGCATGTTTATTGCAGCACTGTTCACAATAATAAAGATATCGAATCAACGAAAGAGTCCACCAACAGATAAATGGAAACATTTAAACAGGAAAATGCAGTATATCTACTCAACAGAATGCTACTCAGCTTTTAAAAAGAAAGTAATGTTGTCATTTGCAGAAAGATGGGTGGAACTGGAGGTCATTATGTTAAAGAAAATAAGCCAGGCACAGAAAGACAAATATTGCATATTCTCATTCATATGTGGGAGCTGAAAAAAGTTGACCTCATGGAAGTAGAGAGTAGAATGAAGATTACCAGAGGCTGGGAATGGTGAGGGATGAAGAGAGGCTGGTGAATGGGCACAAACGCACAGTTAGAAGGAATATGTGCTAGTGTTCTACAGCACAGTAGGGTGACTATAGTTAGCAACAATTCTAGTCCATATTTCGAATAGCTAGAAGAGAAGATTTGAAACGTTCCCAACACAAAGAAATAATAAACATTCAAGGTGATGGATACCCCAAATACCCTGATTTGATCATTACACATTCTATGCATGGAACAAAATATCACATGTGCCCCATAAATATGTGCAAATAGTATATGCCAATAAGAAAACTATGTAGCCAAGTAGGGGCACATTCATTCAAAATAGCATAGCAACATGTGAAACTATTAAAGTCACCCTTAGTGAGTCTAATATGTCCTTAATGAATTAGTTAGGAAATAAATGGTGCATGCTAAAAAGTAATCTCTGCCCTCACAGGAATTGCTACTTTTGAGAGAAAAACACGCTTTCTATGCTACTTTCCTGAGAGAAAACAGGAAAAGGTGAATGAAAGTATCAGTATGAGAAAGAAGTTCTCATTATATAGTAGGATAATAACTACCAAAAGAGTAGAAAAAACATTATGTCTTTTTGTTCAGAGGAGAGAAAAAGCATTATGCCAGTGCCTATAACGTCTCAATGGGGAAATATGCTAAGTTGAGCATTGAAATAAATTTAATATTTGCAGAATTCAATAGAAGAGCAGAGAAATGAGGAAAAGGAAAGTATACCAGTTGAGAACAATGTTTCTGCTTCTATAGTCCTCAAAAATGAGCCTTACTCCATCAGTGCCTTTTATGCTTAGGTTTTCCTTGTTACAGGAGAAAACATTATTGTATTAGTCCGTTCTCATGTTGCTATAAGGACATACCTGAGACTGGGTAATTTATAAAGAAAAAGAGGTTTAATGGACTCACAGTTCCACATGGCAGAAGGTGAAGGAGGAGCAAAGTCATGTCTTACATGGCAGCAGGCAAGAGAGCATGTCCAGGGGAACTGCCCTTTATAAAACCATCAGATCTCGTGAGATTTATTCACTATCATGAGAACAGCATGGGAAAAACCCGCCCCCATGATTCAATTAGCTCTCACCGGGTCCCTCTCACGACACATGGGAATTATGGGAGCTACAATTCAAGTTGAGATTTGGGTGGGTACACAGCCAAACCATATCTATTGCTATTTTCTTTAAACATTGATACACATATGACTTTTTGAACTGTAAAATCCTTGGTTCTGGCAGAATCATGGGCAGGAGTCTAATATGTGAAAAGACTATAGAAAAAAATTATTTAGTTGAGGGAAGGGTTAGGGATGCCAACGCTGTCTTCACACGGGTTAATTTTCTCAACATTTGCCACCTGAGAAACTTGTACGTACTATCCAGGACTTTGGGAAGCACCTCTTGAAAACCACTGTGTCTGACTGCCCCTTATCAACAGAGGGAAGAAAGGGGTGAATTAACAGCTCTGCAATTCATTCTTCAGCCCCTGGTAAAGGAAGAAGGAAGGTAAACTGGTCAAATCCCCTTGAAAACATGCTAGGGAGAAACCTCCTGGACACTTATTATTATTTGCCAGAGGGAGGGCCCTTATATGTGGAATGCTCTTGGTAGGATGTACGCAGCCTGGCTAGAATCACTTCTGGTAAGCAGACCTGGACTTCATGAAATTATGGGACATGGCCACATGGAAAATTTTATGTAGGCCCTGTAATTAGATGAGTAGACGTTGGAGAAAGTTTACAAACAAAATTGCCCCCTTCCATATTAATGATGTGAGTTTATGCAACAAAGACAGAAATCAAATATATCCAGCCAGACCATATGCTGATGTGATGAGAAATTGCTTTAGGACCAGTGATGGCATTCCCATACCATCTCCAACTTTAGCTGTACTTCATAATTATCTGTATACTTTAAATTACTAATAAAACTGGGTAAGTTCTAAAATTCGTGTTACTTTGATTTGATGATCTAGATATTTCTATTATCCTTAGTAGTAACATCAATATTATAGTATACTTAAATTTACAAAAATATCTTCATGAAATATTTAATGTTGCCAAAATGTTTGCATAAGACTAGCTTATATGCACTCACACTGTACTTCTTCTTCTTTTTTTTTGCACTCACACTGTACTTCTAAGATGAGCGTGTCCACCGTTATGGTTGAGTACAATGAGGTTTAAAGAGATTAAAGCCTTAATAAGGTCAAAATCTCCCTCTATGACACGATCTGACACCCTCACTAGCACACACAGGTAAAAAGTACTTCTAAAATCAAAGCTAATAAATTATTACTGGGAATCATGTTCTGGATAAATGAATGATAAATACCAAATTGGTGACTGTTTAAACCATAAAATAAGATTGCCTGTTTAAACTGAGTTGCAAAAAGTGGAGAGCCTCACGCCCAAATGCAATGGAAATGGAAATTAGAAACAACTGAAGAGTGAGGAAATTTGAAACAGATGGAGAAAATCCCTGTGGAAAATTGTCTTGTGCAAGTGATAAAGAATGGGCTGAATCCAAGAGTCTCTGCCCACTAAAGATCGCAGGATGTTTTTTATTTTTTTCTGGGCATTTTCCTTTTAAAAAGATCATTCTGTTTTTCTATAGTTCTTTTATTTATTCATCTCAGTATTCTAGTTCACCAATCCTGTTGGTCTAATTTATTAATTAAACCATACATTGTTTATTAAATTTATTTAAGTTTCAAAAAAAGTTATGAAGAAGGCAATGCTTATGTGGTGGACACACTCTGACGGGACCCCAAAAGGGTCACTTTTTTGTATAATTCCCTCCGCCTGAGTGCAGGGAGAACCTGTGACAAACTCCTGACCAACAGAATATCTCAAAGGGTGTGAGCTAATCTGTAAGTCAGTTTAGGTTTAGTTCATTTAATGGCTGTTATTCTACTAATATCCATTTAGTAGATAAATGGAATCAGATTTAGTCAGGTAAAATCTCATAAAGGAAGAATCCATCCTGAGGAATGGCCGTCAATTGCTGACTTTAAACAAGAAGGAACCCATGAATTCCATAGCTGCAAGGAAATATAATACATTCTTTCAATAAATGAACTTGGAAGAGGACTCCCTAGCCTCAAGGAGACCATAGCCTTGGTCAACTTCTTGATTTCTGCCTTGTTTGACTATGAGCAGAGGATAAAAGTGAGTGTGGTCAGATAACTGAGTCACGGAAATTGTGAGATGATGAATGTGTGCTGTTGTGATCTGTTAAGTTTGTGATAAATCATTGCACAGATGTAGAAAACTAATACAGGTTAATTTTTTTTAGAAAATGCATTAGCAGTGGTAGAACTGGGAAAAACGATCTGTTGAAGGCACCGTTTGTGACATACAATCTCAGTTACTGCTTATGTGGTCGAGATAAACCACTTGTTATCCCTACACTTACAGCCAGACTTTATATCTGTTTTTCATGAATGTTGAAAGACTTTTCAAGTGAAATGTGGCCAACTGAATTTTGTCTGAATTATTTGTGCTTTTTTTTTTTATAAAAAATACTGTGAGATTTCTCATTTTCTGAATTCTGAGAATCCGACAAGCATAGACTTCGCTATGTAAATGGGATATATTTTTCCTTCTGGAAAATCAAAACAAATCTAACACATTAAATGTACAGCTTCCTTGCAATACACTTTCGGAATCCCAGATAAACATGTGGAGAACAAATGACCTCCTTAGAGTTATGAATATTTGGTAATTAAGAGGCATTCTCAAGTCAGACCACAACTTTAAATGTGAAGTTGTAAACAGAGGTCACATTACCATCTTGGAGATTCTAAGTTTTTAAAGGCAGAAAGAGAGAAAGAAGAAAGAAAAGGAAAGAAAGAAAGAGAGAGAGAGAAAGAGAGAGAGAAGGAAAGAAGGAAGGAAGGAAAGGAAAGGAAAGGAAGAAAGAAAGGGAAAAGGAAGGAAGAAAAGAGAGATATAACCCAGAATATGGATAAAACCATGCAAAATCCATTCTGCGAAGGGTGCATTAAGAAACAACTCTCAGGTGACTGGGCAGGGTGGTTCACGCCTGTGATCCCAACACTTTAGGAGGCCCAGGCAGGTGGATCGCTTGAAGCCAGGAGTTCAAGATCAGCCTGGACAATATGGTGAAACCCTGTCTCTACTAAAAATGCAAAAATTAGCTGGGTATGGTGGTGGGCACCTGTAATCCCTGAGGCAGGAGACTCACTTGAACCCGGGAGGCGGAGGCTGCAGTAAACTGAAATCACACCACTGCACTCTAGCTTGGGTGACAGAGCCAGACTCTGTCTCAAAAAACAAACAAACAAAAGAAACAACTTTCCTCCATCAGTATGCATTTCTCATGTTTGAATGTTTTAACCAATTCTTGATTTTTTAAGCAAAATGCTTCAGGTTACTTTAAAAAAATCTCTTTGCTATATTCTATTCTCTTTCATCTTTTTCTCTTTATTTATTCATGCCAGAGTTAGCAGTGCCTTTTTTTCCTTTTTTTTTTTTTTTAATTTTTTTACAGGGCTAGTGGTTAGGACTAATAGGAACCTCTTTAAGCACTGCTGAGTAATTGTATCATTTGTGATGGTTAATTTTGTGTATTACTTTGATGGGTTCATGGGATGGCCTAATATCTGATGAAACATGTCTGAGTATATCTCGGAGGGAGTTTCAAGAAGAGTTTCAAGTATTCAAGAAATGGTTTCAAGAAGAGTGTTTGGATTCAGGTAAGGCAGATTGCCCTACCCAAGGTGAGTGGGCATCATACAATCCACTGGGGGCCTGAATAAAACAAAAACCACAGAGGAAGATTAGGGTTGTTCTCCCTCTGCCTGGGAGCTTGAGTCGGGACACGGATCTTCTCCTGGCCTTCGTGCTCCTGGTTCACAGATCATCAGACTCAGACTGGAATCTACACGACTCTCTCTGACTCTGAGGCTTCAAACTATGCTTCTGGCTTTGCTGAGTCTCCAGCTGGCTGGCAGACAGCGCAGCAGATCATGGGATTTCTCACCCCCCATAATTGCATGAGACAGTGCTTTATAGGAGATCTTTTTATTTATCCTATCGCTTCTGTTTCTCTGGAGAACTCTGATGCATACATTATTTTAGCAGGCTACGTCTTAGGTGGAAGACCTATGTCATCTGTTAGCTTCATGGAAAATGTCTTTATGGCAAAAAGCATGGTGAGATGCAGTGGCTTAAAGACAAGTCACACAACTCATGAGTAAGGCATCAACAGCACATACTGTTTGGTTACAGAAGGAGGTGTGTTCTTATATAATGCTTACATGTAAACTTAAAAAAATTAAATCTAGTGGGATGTAAACCTTTTACTGTTTTGTATGATTAAAATAGACCATTTTCCATTGACACCACCTGCACTATCATGGCTTGTGCACGCATACTTCTCTATAACGGCAGACATTGAATATTAAACAACTGATGAGGTCTCTATCACCGTATAACAAACTATTCCAGAACTGCATAGCACAGAACAGTAACCATTTTATTATGCTAACCATTGCCAGGCTTTTATAATTCAGTCAAGGTATAGGTATAGCTTGTCTGTTCCATGGAGTCTGGAGGCTTCAGGTGGTAAGTCTCAAAAGAACTTTGTGTAATTCAGATGGCTGGCAGATAGAATTTTGGGGAGGCTTTTTTATTTACATGTCATGTGCCTGGACTGAAATACATTGAACACTAGGCTCAAGTGAACTGTCAATGGAAGTACCTACATGTAGACAGCCTTCACATGTAGCTTGGGCTTCCTCATGAAATGGCAGCTTCAGAATCACCCTAACACCATTGCTGCCAAGAATCTTTTTGTGTGCTTTAAGTTACCTGAAAAACTTTGGTGAAGTTTTTGAGTGAAGCGTTTTGGTGGCTTGCATTTAAAAAAATATTTTGACAAATTTTAGGGCGATTGTTTCCCTATTACTGAGTTTTGTTGTTTTTACATAAGGTATATATTTTAGTAGGTTTCATGAAAAATTGAGTTTGTTTTGCCAGTGTTTCAATTATATATGTCCCCAAATTACTTATTTTACCACTATTGAAAGACAGTTGAAGCAAGCATACACTTACAGGTTGAAAGTTTCTATTTAAAACACCTTACAATATGAGTCCATTTTATATGGGTTCTATTGTTGCTGATAAGAAACTGGCTGTCAGTCTTATTGCCATTCCTTTATGATTAGTTTTTTTTTTTTCTCTTCAGTAGCTGGTTTTACTTTATTTTAGCTCTTTTTATTTATTCTGTTGACTTTTGAATATTTGAGTCTGATTGTTTGGGGTACGTTTTTGCACAGAGAACTCATATTTCCCTTTAACTCTTCTTATGTTGCTACTCTGTCTTTGCAAACTCACCTATAACATCTTTATTAATATGTCTCTAACCTGCTTGAGAGTTTGCCTATTTATTTTCGATCCTCCTTTTTTTTGTGAATTCCTTTATAACGCATTTTCTCTTTTTTTAACCATTTCATTCCAATTTATTAATTCTTCCTTTGACTTTTCAAAACTATATTTAATTCTGATTAACAAGGTAAATAATTTTTAAAAATAAAATCTGTGGTTTTTATTTATAAGATATGTAATTTATTTCTAGATTTATCGTCCCTTATTTCACTTTATTTTTTCTTGATACATCTTTTTTCTTTTTTCCAAAACAAATTATTTTAGTGATTAGTCATTGAATTATAGTGGTTATTACCATTCTCTATTACAAAATAAAGCTACTTTATTACGTCAGTGAAGATATTTTAAGAACTAGGCTCAATTTTCTAGCCAAAGTTCTTCCTCTATTCTGTACCTGAAATGCTGACAATTCTGCTTCTGCACCTCCTCAAATATAAAACATAATTGCATGTTGTGTATATGAGTTTTTAATTTTGGTGTTTTATGTCTTGCCTCATGCTATTGTTTTAGATTAGAATCTCTTTCTCACATTTTGGGCCTATTAAAATTTTCATTAGCCTTTAACTTTGAAACCAAATGCTTCATCCCTAAAAATGTGTAACCACATCCTCTAAGGTATAATGAATCACTACTTTTCCTTTACCGTCTCTGGCATAGAAGGACAATTTTTGCAATGAATTTTAATTAATCACTTGTATATGCTGCCTTCACTATAAATAAACTCATGAAGGACAGAAACTACGTAGGCTTCTTCTCCATATATCTCATAACACAACACTTTGAACATAAGTACTCAAACATTAGCTGAGTTAAATTGTAAACAATATAAATTCTTTTCAAAAATGCTTCTGTGTAAGTTTAATCACAGATGATTTCAACATTTTGGGCTGGATTAGAAAATAAAACAAAAAGAAGACCATTAGTCTGGAGGCAAATCTGAATACTTCCTTGCATAAATACATAATTAAAATACATGATTTAATTATATATTTTGAAATATTTATGTGTCAGAGATGGAGCTAGTCTTTCCTCAAACATTAGATCCAAAAAATGTGGGGAAGAGACATTATAACTGAAATACTTATTTCATGAAACAGAATAAATTCATTTTAAGAAACAAAGTAACAAAAAGCCACAATTGTACTGAGTTTTTCTGACACTTTACTCCCTTTTTGCATTATCTGACCTGATTGCCAGCAATGTGGGTTTAAAACAAGGGCAGTTTTATTTAGAGATAAACATCCCACTGTGGCAGAAGAAATGTGCCCTCTGAGAAGGGAAAAGGAGGCCGTGAAGTTGATATTATTCAAGTTCAACCAAAGACAATTTCTAAAATGTAGAAAAAAGTACCATAAGGGACTAAATAAAAGGCAGACCCCATTCTGGGCATGCAAATATCCCACTTACTCTACACATGGAGTATGAGAGGAAAGAATCATTCCCCTCCACTTACTGATGCACAAATGGAGACAAAGGTGTCCAGAAATCACCCTGTCACACAGCTAGCAAAGGGAAGATCTTGTGAGAAAATCCAGATCTTCCCCATATACTGCACACCTTGAAGTCATTCCAAGTTACTATCCAATACTTGTGCATTGCATTACTCAAGAATGATGACAGGGTGTATTGGTCCATTCTCACGCTGCTAATACAGACATACCTGAGACTGGGTAATTTAGGAAGGAAAGAGGTTTAATTGACTCACAGCTCCTCATGGCTGGAGAGGTCTCAGGAAACTTACAATCATGGCAGAAGGAGAAGCAAACATGTCCTTCTGCACATGGTGGCAGGAAGGAGAAGTGCCGAGCAAAAGGGGGAAAAGCCCCTTATAAAACCATCAGATCTTATGAGAACTCACTCACTATCAAGAGAACAGCAGCATGGTGGTAACCACCCCCCTGATTAAATTACCTCCCACCGAGTCCTTCCCATGACACGTGGGGATTATGAGAACTACAATTAAACATGAGAGTTGGGTGGGGACACAGCCAAACCATATCACAGGGTATAACAAGATATGATAGAAATTTGTTTCCAGACATCTACTGCTCATGTTTTCTTTCCTCATCCCTCCCTCCCTCCCCTGCTGCTTCCTCCTTCCTTTTTCCTTTTTTTATCTCTTCCTCTTTCCTCCCCCACTTCTTCCTTTCTTCCTCTCTCCCTCCCTCTCTCCCCTGTTCCTCCCTCCCTCCCTCCGTCCCTCCCTTCCTTCCTTCCTTCTTTCCTTCCTTCCTTCTTTCTTTCCTTCCTTCCTTCCCTCCTTCCTTTTTTCTTTCCCTTCCTCCTTCCTTCCCTCCTCCTTTCTTTCCTTCCTTCCCTTCTTCCTTCTGTCCCTTCCTTCCTCCTGTCTTTCTTTCCTTCCATCCTTCCTTTTTTGCTTCCAACTTACATAGTCATCTTTGATTCAGGGGTCCCAGTTCCTGATTACTAAAAGAAGAATAATCCTAATAGCACTGAATGTACTGACCTAATGGGTCTGTTATCACTACTAAATATCTGAGAAATCACCAGCTATCTAGTGATGGAGGATTTGTGGTTATTTTTATAATGATTATCATTCAAGTAATTATCTCTTCTCACCTATATTTTTATCTTACAGAGAGCTTGCTTTGTCAAGGATCTCTGTGACACTCCACTTTTTAAATTAGTAGAAAATGTTTCCTTTTAAAATAAAATATTATCTAAAACATTTCTTAACAAAATAACAGTGTGTTATTTTTGGGAAGAAACAAAATGATACTTCCAATATGCTATTCTTCATATTGCTTAGGTTTTTTTGTTTTTGTTTTCCTTTTTGAGATGGAGTTTCAGTCTTGTTGCCCAGGCTGGAGTGCAATGGCGTGATCTCGGCTCACTGCAGCCTCCACCTCCTGGGTTCTAGCAATCCTTCTGCCTGAGCCTCCCGAGTAGCTGGGATTACAGGCGCTCGCCACCACGCCTGGCTAATTTTTTGTACTTTTTGTAGAGACGGGGTTTCACCATCTTGGTCAGGCTGGTCTCAAACTCCTGACCTCAGGTGATCCCCCAACCTTGCCCTCCCAAAGTGCTGGGATTACAGGCCTGAGCCACCACACCTGGCCTTAAATTACTTTCCATGGCCATTTGTATTGCTGAAAGTAATCATACAACTACTAGATACGTTTTTTTCTTTGTGCTTGTCATATATTATCTGCTATTCTTTTGTGAACATAATTTAGTCTCTGAAAGACAAAGAAAGCAAATTAAAAAAATTGGCTTTAACTGGTATAAAAGGTTAAAGATGGAATTAGAAAGTACCCAGGCAAGCAAAGAAGAAATAGTTTTTGAGACAATCTGGCTTTCTGAAGTCTTTAGACAACAATAATATTGATGACTTCTGAAAGAACCAAATACTCCAGCGTGCTTGGGAGGACAAAATAAAAGTAAATATCTATGATGAACTTCAAATAGGGCCTCTCCTATACATAAATGTGCTTTAGGGTTAAGGTTTTTAAATATTTTTTAAATTTTTTTTTATTCTTTGTGAGAAATCCATAAATTACAATGGCTGCAAATTGCCTTTGAATACATCAGGCAGGAATAGTTATGGCAAAGATGATTAGTTGTTTTTTGGTTTTTGTTCTTTAATCTATAATATTTTAGGACAAAAATCATTTAAATGTAGGTTTGGGGCTTTTAAGGTATTCTTATATTTAGTGTATATAGTTGAGGGATAGTCAACAATTCCACTAAATACCCATCAGAAGGTCAGTATCTGCCTAATAAAACCCTTTGTTGAGGAGGCCATTTTAAAAACCAATCTAAAACTGATAAATACGGTGCAGTGAAGGGAGAGTTATAATATTTCACAAACTTTATATTTAAGCCTCTATCTGAGGGTACAGATAGAATCAGATACTTTTGCATTCTTTGAAGAATATAAATTGTTTTCATTGCTGGCTATTCTCTGGGACTTTGTTGGTCTCTGTTCACGGATCAGAGATAAGGGCTGGGTCATGAAGCTGGTATGAGAGGAATGTACGGGACTGATAAAAATCAAAGAGTGCCTTCCCGATGCTCATGGCACTCTCAAACAGCTCACTGATACGAATAACTTAGCAGGCTTTTGGGAATTAAACAATGGCACTTTCTAACAGGGAAGTAATTATCCTGTCTGACATTCCTGCTGAGATAGGGCCAAGCTTCCAGAGATTATGCAGCCGGCTCTTCTAGGCTCCTAGGGGCCTCCCTTCAATGCGTCCTCCAAAACCTTTACAGACTTCTACAATTCTGTTTCAGAACTCTGCAATTATTTGCCGCTCATATCAAGAAAATGAAAATCTCTCATGCACTTTTTCGGCTCTAGCATTTGCAGATAAACACAGGTTTGAGAAGACAATTAATGGATGTGGATTATTTCTAAATTGTTTGTGCTCACCTGTCATGTGTTCACATGTGATTAAGAGTAAGACGTTCTATCAAGAGAACATTTTTCCATGTGGCCCATTCTGACTTAGAGTGTCCTTGACTAATTAACTCGGAGTATTTTGGAAAATGTTGGCAAGGCTTTCCTAAAGGGCTATTTAGTGAGTTTTCTTAGCATTTGCCCTAGTTTCCATAAATCCTATGAAAACATTTACTTTTGTTCTATATTTACTTTCCTGACCCAGCCAATATTATCCTTCCTCTGCTTAAAATTGATGTGCTACTCTCTCTCTGGAGAATTTTGTAGCAACTTGAGAATAGATACACATTCAGATACAGTCAACTGTTCAACAACACAGGTTTGAACTACGCAGGTGCACTTATACATGGCTTTTCTTCCACCTCTGCCTCCTCTGAGACAGCAAGACCAGCCCCCTCCTCTCTCACCTCCTCCTCCTCAGCCCACTCAACATGAAGATGGCAGAGATGAAGACATTTATGATGACCTATTTCCACTTAAGAATAGAAAATACATTTTGTCTTCATTATGATTTTCTTATTAATATTTCCTTTTCTCTAGCTTACTTTATTGTAACAACACAGTATATAATAGATAGAATAGAAAAAATATTTAATTAGTTGTTTATGTTACGGGTAAGGCTTCAGGTCAACTGTAGGCCATTAGTAGTTTAGTTTTGGGCAAGTCAAAAGTTATACACAGATTTTTGACTGTGTGGAGGTTGGTGCCACTAATCCTTGCATTGTTCCAGGGTCAACTGTATACATATACACACATTAGACTACACACATACACACACAGAGTTCAAGACTAACCTCCCAATATAAACTTTACAAACATTGACCCATGTCTCTCCATCAGTAGTCTCAATCTTCTATTCTTCCATCAATCCCACCTTCATAAAGATGTGTACACATCACATACCAAGGATCCACTCATTGTTTACTCAGCATCACTAAAGCAAGCCTCCTTCCTTCTCAGGCTCTTTGACATCCATGTGTCAACATGGGGCTGAGGGAGGAAGAGAAATGCAACTGGGATTTCTGAGCTCCTGTAGTTAATCTTGTAGTTAATCCCATCAGTGTAGAGGAGAGAAAATTAGAATCAGGCAGGTTAAGCAATGTTTCCAAAGTATCAGAGCACGTCTTGCAAATAAAAGGGTACAAGTATTGAATACTGTATTAGTCTGTTCTCACCCTGCTAATAAAGACATATCCGAGTCTGGGTAATTTATAAAGGAAAGAGGTTTAATTGACTCACAGTTCCACATGACTGGGGAGGCCTCACAATCATGGCAGAAGGCGAATGAGGAGCAAAGTCATGTCTTACATGGTGGCAGGCAAGAAAGCTTGTGCAGGGGAACTCCCACTTATAAAACCATCAGATCTCATGAGACTTATTCACTACCATGAGAACAGTATGAAGGAAACTTCCCCTATGATTCAATTATCTCCACCTGGCCCTGCCCTTGACATGTGGGGATTATTACAATTCAAGGTGAGATTTGGATGGGGGATGCAGCAAAACCATATCAAAGTCAAACTGACATGGCCTCCCATTTTTTTCTCTCTCTCTTTCTGTGTGTATGCAAGACATACCTAGTGTCTAATGTACGCTAGGTCCTTACTGAGATCCAAGGATGAATATATGATTAAAATAAAAGCGGTCTCTGCCCCAATTATATGCAGGGAGAAAGAAAGCAAAGATGAGATTAAAAGAAGGCCTATGTTCTGTAGCAGGGGAAACCCTGGCTTTGAAATCTGTTACCTACTCTTGTCCTGCCTTAGTGGATAGCAGGGAAAATGATAATATATGCTAGCCTTTGCCATCATATAGTGAGACTAACATTGGATAATGTATGTCCTATATGCTATTTGATATATAACTGTTAACTCAGTAAAGGTAATTTCTCTTCTTCTCTTTTCTAGTGGCTTAACTAAGTCAGCAAACCATTTAATTTAATCCAAGCCCAGTGCTCTAGTAGGGCAGAAATATTACACTGGAGAGAAAACAGAATTTGTTCAAAAAACGTATTAGCAGTGCCTTGAGGACAGTTGTTTTCATAAGTTGTTGTTGTTTTGTTTTTTCTTTTTTTTTTTTACTACTGTTCCATTGATGGAATTTTATATTATACTGGCAACATTTTTATTATACAAGCTATAAATTCCTGAAGAGAAAATTCCAGAATGCCCAACGCGTAGGTGTTGGTTTGTTTCTAGATGATCAATCATATCCTATTGAGACCCAGTTTCCATGCTTGCTTATGTAACCCATGGATGATCAGTTCACCCAGCATCTTAAAACAGACTAGGGATACCCTAGAAGGGTTCAATACTGTAACACAATAGAAAATAGCATGCTAAAAATAATTGAAGAAAGACTTCCAGTTTCAGTGATGACACACCCCAAATTGAAAGATAAAAAAATAAAATAAAAACAGAATAACCAAGAACTGTGGGATAATTACAAAAGTTGTGACTTATTTATTTATAAATGAAATATCAGAAGGAGAAGAAAAAGAGAATGGAACAGAAAAAAAATATTTGAGTTAAGAATAGCTGAGAATTTTCTAGAATTAATGGCTGACATTGATCATTGTCTAGAAACCTCAGAGAACACCAAGCAAGATGAATACCAACAGCTACACCTAAGCATTTTGCTTTCAAACTGCGGAAAACCAGAAACAAAGACAATCTTGAAAAAAGCTGGGAAGGGGGTTGAAGAGCACCTCCCCTATAGATAAATGAGGACAAGAATTAATAGTGGACTGCTCATCATTATGCAAAAAAGATACTTCCACATGCATGTTTATAGCAGCACAATTCGCAATTGCAAAACTATGGAACTGGCCCAAATGCCCATCAGTCAATGAATGGATGAAGAAATTGTGATATATATATATATATATCACAATTAAATGTGACATATATATATATCACAATTAAATGTGACATATATATATCACAATTAAATGTGACATATATATATCACAATTAAATGTGACATATATATCACAATTAAATGTGACATATATATATCACAATTAAATGTGACATATATATCACAATTAAATGTGACATATATATATCACAATTAAATGTGACATATATATATCACAATTAAATGTGATATATATATGTGATACATATATGTGATACACACATACACACACACACACACACACACACACCGTGGAATACTATTCAGTCATAAAAAGGAATGAAATAATGGCATTCACAGCAACCTGGATAGAATTGGAGACCATCATTCTAAGTGAAGTAACTCAGGAATGTAAAACTAAACATCGTATGTTCTCACTCGTAAGTGGGAGCTAAGCTATGAGGATGGAAAGGCATAAGAATGACAAAATGGACTTTGGGGACTTGGGGGAAAGGGTGGGAGAGGGATAAAAGACTACACATTGAGGGATAAAAGACTACACATTGGGTAAATTGCTCGGGTGATGGGTGCATCAAAATCTCACAAATCAACACTAAAGAACTTAGTCATGTAACAAAACACCACCTGTTCCCCAAAATCCTATGGAAATAAAAACATAAGTAAATTTTAAAAAGAATTGGCCAGGCACGGTGGCTCGCGCCTGTAAACTCAGCATTTTGGGAGGCCAAGGAGGGCAGATCACTTTAGGTAAAGAGTTCGAGACCAGCGTGGTCAACATAGTGAAACCTCATTTCTATTAAAAATACAAAATTAGTCGGGGGAGGTGGCAGGCGCCTGTAATCCCAGCTACTCGGGAGGCTGAGGCAGGAGAATCACTTGAACCTGGGAGGCAGAAGTTGCAGTGAGCTGAGTATTAAAAAAACAAACAAAACGGTGGACTTCTCATCAAAAACCATGCAAGCAAGAAGAGAATGGAGTATAATATTTAAAGCGTTGAAAGAAAACAACCAAACAACCATCAACCTAGAATTCTGTATCTAATAACATTATCCTCAAAAAGTGAAGAAGAAATAGGCTTTCTCATAAAAATAAAAACTCAAATAATTTATCTCCACAGACAGGCCCACTGGAAATGTTTGTAAAGGTTCTTCAGGTTGAAGAAAAATGCTATAGTTCAGAAACTTGGATCTAGTAAGGAAAAAGGGAACTTCAGAGAAGGAATAAAAAATGTAGAATAAAATATTTTTACTTTCCTATACTTAATTGATATAATAGATAACTATTTCTTTATAGTAATTATCATAATATATTGAGTGACTGTAGCATACAGATCAATGAAATGAATTAAGGCAATGTTACAGTGAACAAGACAGAAAAATTGGGAACACTTTATTATAAATTACTCAAACTATACAGGAAGTGATTCAGTGATATTTGAGATGGGATGTAAATTAATTTAAAAGGTATATTAATAATCCTAGGTAAAATAATACATTTGTTAAAGGAAGTAGAATTAATGTGTGAAAAATAAAGGGAAATTGAAGTCATACAAAATGCTTAATTAAAACCAAAGAATGAAAAAGGAGGGGAAAAGAAATAAAGTAATTATACTGCACAACCAGTCAGCATTTATTTGTAGTATGCAAAATAGGTTCAACATTTTAAAATTAATTAATGTAATATACCATATCAGTGGTCCAAAGAAGGAAAAAGAAATCATCTGAACTTATAATTAGATGCAGATAAAGCTTTTGACAAAAATTCAATACTCATTTATTATAAAAAATTCTTAGCAAACTAGAATCAAGAGATGATTCCTTAACCTGATTTTAAAATATCCAAGAAAAACACAGCTATAATGTTATTCTTAACATCCAGTGAGAAGCTGGATTATCTCCCTCTCATAATATTAGCAAAATCATGAGGATGACTTTTCTCAAAAGTCCTGTATAACATAGTATTGAATGCCCAGTCCTAGCTAGCTAGAAAAAAAGTTAAGGCTGGGCGCAGTGGCTCACGCCTGTAATCCCAGCACTTTGGGAGGCCGAGGCCGACGGATCATGAGGTCAGGAGATCGAGACCATCATGGCTAACACGGTGAAACCCCATCTCTACTAAAAATACAAAAAATTAGAAGTGTGTGGTGGTGGGCACCTGTAGTCCCAGCTACTCGGGAGGCTGAGGCAGGAGAATGGCGTGAACCCGGGAGGCGGAGCTTGTCGTGAGCTGAGATCACGCCACTGCACTCCAGCCTGGGCGACAGAGCGAGGCTCCATCTCAAAATAATAATAATAATAATTTGCAGATTGGGAAGGGAAAAAATCAAATCATCTTTATTTGCAGATGAGTTTTTTTGTCTTTTGCAGAGAATACCAAAGAGGTAACAACAAAAATACCTCTGAGAATTAATAAGTGTCTATACAAAGGCTACAGGACACAAGATTAATATACAAAAATTTGTTGATTACCTATTGACAGGCATGAGAAACTAGACATTAAAGAAACAATTAAAGGGGTCTTTGAGAAATGGCTGATTCTAGAGTTGGGTCAGGAAATACACAAAATAAGCCCAGATCCTATTAACAATATCACCAAAAGACAAATATTTTAGGAATAAATCTAATAATATCTGTACAGGATCTGTATGTGAAAAAGTTGAAAACTCTGATGAAAGTAATGAAGGAAGATCGGAGGAAATGGAGAGAAATATGTTCATGTTTTTGAAAACTTAATACAATTAAGATAGCCATTCTTTCTAACGTTATGTATAAGTTAAATGTACTCTCAATCCCAATACCAGCAAGCTATTTTATAGACGGGACAAAATGTTTATGAAGTTTAAATGGAATGGCAAAAGACCCAGAATAGCCAACACAAAGCTGAAGAAGATAAACAAAGTTGGAGATGTCAAATGACCCAGTTTCAAGCAGTGAAAGGCTATAACCACTGAGAGACCACAGTATTATTAAAAGAATGCACACATGTGCAATGAAACAGAACAGAGAGCCAAGACATAGATTCATGTGAATATGACCAACGAATCTTTGTCAAAGGTGCGAAGGCAGTCAATGGAGGGATATGTGGCCGTTTCAACAAATGATGCTGAAAAAAATGGAATGTACTTTTGCTGGAAACTGAAACTAGACAAAAACCTTACACCTTTTACAAAAATTAACAAAATATGGATCAGGAACTTCAATGTAACATGAAAAGCTGTAAAACATCTAGAAAAAAAAAGGAAAAAAAATCTCCATGTCTTTGGTTTGCTCATGAGGTACTTTTGTTGAGTACCCCCCCATATTTATTGAGATATAATTTATGAATAAAATTGTGTGCAATGTGATTCTTACATAAGCATCACACTACACACCTTAAATTTATATACACACAATTATGTGTATTTTCTGCCCCCAGCCCTAGATTCAGCCATTTCTCAAAGACCCCTTTAATTGTTTCTTTAATGTCTAGTGGCTTATGCCTGTCTACAGGCAATCAGCTGAGTTTTGTATATTAACCTTGTGTCCTGTCATCTTTGTATAGACATTTATCAATTCCAAGAGGCATTTCTGTTGTTATATCTTGGGGATTCTCTGAAAAAATAAAATCATCTCATTTGCAAATACACACACACACAAACCCATATAATACACACACATATGTATATGCATACATATCTAAATATAATGTAAAATGACTACCACAATCAAGTTAATTAAATCTAAAAGCACAGTCTATGAAAGACAGAAAATGTTGGACTTTATTCAAGTTAAAAACTTCTACAGTATGAAATACACTGTTAAAACTTGAAAGGAAACTCAGGTTGTAGAATAAAATATACCCAAAATATATGTCTGATAAAAGATCTGTAGCCAGCATACACAAAAAGCTGTTAACACAGTGCTCTTAAAATAAGAGAACAAACTATTCTAATTAAAAAACTGAAGAAAGTATTTAAACAGACAACAGCTAAGGTATACAGATGGCAAATGGGCATAGGAAAAGATGTTCAACAACAGTTTTCATTAGGGAATTGCAAATTAAATCAACAATGTGATAGCACTACACACCTACTAGAATGACTAAAATCCCAAATTTCTATAATACCAAATGCTGACAAGAATACAGAGAAACACAAATTCTCACTCTTTACTGGTGAGTAAAGTCATTTAGGAAGAAAGTTTGGTAATTTATTACAAAGCTAATTGTAATCATACCATATAATCCAGCAGTCATGCTCCTGTTATTAATCCAACTGAATTGAAAACTTATGTGCACAAAAAAACCTGCACACAAATGTTTATACTGCCTATATCCTGACTTACCTGTTATATTCATTTGACTTGGCGTAAAATCCAATGGAGAAAAAAATATTGCTGGTACATTCACATTTTCGATCCAGTGCAGTACACAATATTGAAGGGAGAAATATCAAACATCCATGTGTACCCCAGGGTTTCCTTATCTGTTTAGAATTTTTCCATCGATGCTATCTCTGTAATATAGCAATATCGAACTCAAATTGTGAGAGTATGTTTAATCTTCGGTTACCGCATTCAAATATTTACTGTCTGTTAACCATGATATATTTATTTTACTTCATGAAGAAATTAAAGGCATTTCTTTAACTAAATGACCCAAGGGAAGCCGTGCAGAAGGATTTAACCAACAAGCAGAACTACCAGGAATGGTCCTAGGTATTACCTGCTGGGGGTGTGCTCTCAGCAATTCTCAAAGAGAGACTTACCGATCTCCCTGCAAGGAGCTTCAGGGTCATTCATAAATGTTGGAGACAGGCTCTGAGAAAGCCAAAATGTCTCCTGGGGCAGGAAGCTCTTTCTATTTGTTTGAGAGTACATTTTATAAAGTCTCTGTCTTGGAACCCCAAAGTAAATTGAAAGGTGTCGCTGAATTGTTTTATGTTCTAAAGTATAAACTCCTTCTGGAGGGCAGGACAGAAGACAGTATAACTTTTCTTTCTTGGTGATGTATTTATTCAGCCTGACTCTAATAGCAATATTTTAAACATGCTTTTATTTCCTTTATCTAAGGGATGTGATGTTAGCAAAAATACGAAGTTCAGGGGAGTGATGGCTTTGAGATGTGTTTTTTTCCTTGTTAGATAAAAATATACTTTATCCTTGTTCATAGACTGTTAGATTCCTGTTTCCCCCATCCTACTCCTCTGCCTAGCTCTGGAAACACAAATGGCACACGGTCCTCTTGGGACCCTGTATAAATGTGTATGCTGCTATTCACAATATCAAAGACATAGAATCAACATAAGCGTACATTACCTGTGGATTGGATAAAGAAAATGTGGTGCAGCTATATCATGGAATACTATGCAGCCATAAAAAAAGAACAAAATTATATCCTCTGCAGCAACATGGATGCAACTGGAGGCCATTATCCTAAGTCAAGTAATGCAGAAACAGAAAATCAAGCACCACATGTTCTCTCTTATATGCTGGAGCTAAACATTGGGTACACAGGGACACAAAGATGGGAACAACATAAACTGCCGTCTACTAGGGGTCGGGGAGGGAGGGGGACAAGGGTTGAAAAACTACCTATTGGGTACTATGCCCAGTACCTGAGTGACAGATTCAATCACGCCGCAAACCTCAGCATCACACAACATACCCAGGTAACGAACCCCCACATGTACTCTTGAATACAAAATAAAAATGGAAATTAAAAAAAAAAAATGTGTGTGCTGGGCATCCAAATGGATTTCAAGGATACTCAAATTGTTGGCTAACGGCACTGGTCTGTGGACCTTAGTTTATCTCGAGACAAAATATATGCACGCATTGCCCAAGGTGCCAGCTGTCTCCCATCAGGCAGGTTTTGGATCCTGCATTCAAGATTCCATAGCACTTATACATCCCTTTAGAAGAGTTGTCTGCTTGGAATACAATCCACAATCCACCGTGGCTCCAGAGTGCAAAACATGAAAGTGAGCATGAACACTATTAAAGCAAAACAAAGAACAAAATTGATATTTTCCCTGTAAAGAAGTTAACATTTATTATCAAAAAATGCTCTCCTGCAAGCTGGCTTAAGTTGAATATGGAAAATGTGAAGTTTATCCCAGGCTTCTCGAAAAGTGTTTTGATATTCTGTTACATTCTTTCCCTTACTATCATCATAATCAAATAATTATCAAAGGGTCATAATTATTATGCTTTCATTATGAGCAAAAAAAAGGACTTTTGCTCATTCTGAATAATTTTGCATAGCAGCTAAAAATCATATGAAACTATGCTGAGTGAGCAAAAATTCTTTTTTTTTTTTCAAGCAGAGTGAGAGGAAGCAAAGAAGGAATGAAAAAAAAGATGAGAGGGAAGGGAAGACAGGAAAGAAGAACCTCTGGAAATAGAATGAAAAACAAAACAAAACATAGAGACTTGCACTTTTCTTTGCAGCTGTCAGATGATTTGTTTGTCTTTGGCTTTTTTTTTTTTTTTTTAATGGAGTTTCGCTCTTGTTGCCCAGTCTGGAGTGCAATGGTGCGATCTCAGCTCACTGCAGCCTCCGCCTCCCAGGTTCAAGCCATTCCCCTGCCTCAGCCTCCCGAGTAGCTGGGATTACAGGCATGTGCCACCACACTTAGCTAATTTTGTATTTTTAGTAGAGATGGGGTTTCTCCATGTTGGTCAGGCTGGTCTTGAACTCCCGACCTCGGGTGATCCACCTGCCTCAGCCTCCCAAAGTACTGGGATTATAGGCGTGAGCCACCACGCCCGGCCTGCCTTTGGCTTTTAAGTGAGTTTTTGGGATGCGTTGAACTGATGCCATGATATTTTCTGGTCAGGCTGCCACGCCCTCTCTACATTCCTGATTCCATCTGCCCACCTAGTGAGAAACGATTTCCTCAGTGTCCGTCCCTCTGAAAAACCACAAAAGATGCTCTGGAAAAAGACCTCACATCTTTTTGCTTAATGAAAGACAAGTTTTAAATGTACAACGGGTTATATAATTCTTGGAATATCTGTTAAATATATTACCTCCCTGAACTTTTATGCATACTCTAATAATTATAACATAAAATAATATATATGTAATTATAACATGATATTTAAGTATTTATATATTATGTAATATGTAATTATACTATATAATTATACATAGAAGCTACATATATATAGCTATGTAGAATTACATACCTATTAACTACATATATAATAGTTATATATAATTATATACATATTAACTATATATAATTACATATATTCGCTATATATAATTACATATATATTAGCTTTATATATTTTTATATATTAGCTACATAAAATTACATATATTTAGCTACATACATATTAGCTATATATAATTACAAACAAATTAGTTATATATAATTACATATATTAGCTACATATAGTTACATATGTATCAGCTATATATAAAATTACATATATTAGGTATATATAATTATATATACATTAGCTATATATAATTTCATCTATATTACCTATATATAATTACATATATTAGCTCTATATATTTACATATATATTAGCTAGATATAAAATCGCATATATATTAGCTATATATAATTACATATATTAGCTACGTATAATTATGTATATATTAGCTATATGTAATTACTTATATATTAGCTACATATATTAGTTATACATAGTTACATATATATTAGCTATTTGTAAAATAAATTTACTGTGTAAAATTATACATACTTAGCTACATATGTACTAGTTATACCTATATCAGCTATACACGGAAAATTTATTTTCAAAATAATTATCTAATTCCTTAGCATATGAGTGCTATAGAACAATTTCTATCAAAGTTAGAGAGGGCTTGAAAGAGTCTCACCTAACTACAGGGAACCAGAAGTCGTCTGGAGCGTTCTGAGGTCACCTCCAACTGAGAGGCTCTCAGTGGTCTTTGAAATTGAGGTGGACATGCAGAGAGTAACCCAGCTTCTGGATACAGAGAAATGTGCTCCTCTTCAGGCACTCTGGAAAGAGAAAATGAGCTGGGGACTCATCTAGCAGCCCCCCAAATTGCAGAGACTCAGCAGAGAGTGAGCTCAGATTTGCAGCTGCTGCTACTGAAGTCCAGTCCTTCCACAGAGGCTGCCCTGGGGAAAGTGGCAGTCTGCATTTATTTATGAGGCGGTGCTAAATGATTCTCGCAGGCAAGGCTGGCAGAGGCCACCACTCAGTAAATGAAATGCAATCTTTTCAGACTGCCGGTGTTGCCTGGCAGGACTAATACATATCTTGAGGCTAACGAGGTTCCGTCCAACTTTGACCAAGAGAAATGATATTCTAGATTAGATGATTTGAACCTAGAATGCTCTATCCTTGAAATAATGGCAGGAGTTACAATGGGTTTATCTTATAACTCTAACTCCCATTATAAAAAAAAAAATCACCTTTCTCAAAATACAGATATAATAGTATCAGATCAAATGTGGCAGAAAACAGACACAAATATGTTGGTCCAGGAACATAGACAAATGTGTATGGTTGTTTAGAATTTAGAAATATTAAAAGCTTGCTTCCCTCAGAAATTTAGCATGTCTGTTAGTCTAGATGTTCACGGATCATAAAGTTAGAGATGACCCTTCCAATAAACAACACAAGGGCAAGAAGAGGACTTGAGCTTCATTTATTTTCTTATTCGAGCAAGACAACTTCTGCATGGGTGAATTAAATTAGGTGGTCGGGAGCCCAAATGTAGTGATATATTTTCTACCTTCAGACCTCCAGCAAATAATCAGGCAAACCAAAAATTTGGCTCAGCCTACAAAACTAGTTACTGGGTGCCTTCTCTATAAACAACCACACTGTAGTTTTTGAGTGTGGAAAAATGGGCATCAAGTGGGACTTTAATTCTGTCAACAAACAAGTATATTCAGGTGTGACCTCTTACATCTTGCTAAGTTTTCAATGCATACTGCAAGAGTCCCACACACAAACACACAGGTACATACCCACACGATAATGCATCTGTAATACAATACATGATCCAGGTGTTTTTGCTTCTGTGCTCAAAACAGATGTTTGTCTTTAGAAATCATCTTTGCACAGCATTTCAATCAAAACAGCGATGAAGGTACAATTCCCACCTATGAGTGAGAACATGCGGTGTTTGGTTTTCTGTCCTTGCGATAGTTTGCTGAGAATGATGGTTTCCAGCTTCATCCATGTCCCTACAAAGGACATGAACTCATCCTTTTTTATGGCTGCATAGTATTCCATGGTGTATATGTGCTACATTTTCTTAATCCAGTCTATCATTGATGGACATTTGGGTTGGTTCCAAGTCTTTGCTCTTGTGAATAGTGCCGCAATAAACATACATGTGCATGTGTCTTTATAGCAGCATGATTTATACTCCTTTGGGTATATGACCAGTAATGGGATGGCTGGGTCAAATGGTATTTCCAGTTCTAGATCCTTGAGGAATCGCCACACTGTCTCCCACAATGGTTGAACTAGTTTACAGTCCAACCAACAGTGTAAAATGTTCCTATTTCTCCACATCCTCTCCGGTACCTATTGTTTCCTGACTTTTTAATGATGGCCATTCTAACTGGTGTGAGATGGTATCTCTTTGTGGTTTTGATTTGCATTTCTCTGATGGCCAGTGATGATGAGCATTTTTTCATGCACATACACATATATTTTAAAATGTTTTATATATGCCCGTGCAAGGTGTCAGAGGCCCCTGTAGCAGAGTGGTTGGCTCACAGGTGGTAAAAAGAATTTACAGACAACAGTATAGGTTTGAAAAAGAAAGTTGTATTACACAGAAAGAACGCTGCAGCAGAGTGAAGAGGGGTGAGCTTCGGCAAGGGAGGACCCAGTGCACCACGGTGGATTTTCCTTAGGGTTACTTATGGACCTTGGAGCAGGAGCTAAAGGATAATTTGAGCCATATTTGTTACGTAGAGATTTTGGTGCCTTGATGTCAGCAAAGGTTGCACAATGGGTTTGGACATGCATGCATTCTAGAGATGTATAGAATTTCTAGTTACTTATAAATTTCTTCTTGAATGCCTCAGATAAGAGGTTTTGCCTCCAGATGGTCATCAAGTGATCTTTACTCTCCTCAATATATATATGCAAAATGATTTGTTTCTTGCTATTTAAAAAGGAAACATTACTGCACTGATATATCTATTTTATGAAATAATCAAAATTTGAAAAATTACTCTTGACTCTTGTTCAAGGGTGAAACATAAATAGGTCAACATTAGGTAGTATGTCTAAGAAGAGAAATACTCTTATTATAAAGGTATCAATGCAAACTAAGAAAAAATACTTCAAATTTCACCATTTTTTAAAAATATACAAATCCAGTGGTAGGATCTATCTCTGAATGACCTGGCTCTTCTCAGAAATCTAGTGATAAAATGTGGAATTGTGGTGTGTCATTTGCCTACTCTAGAGAAATTTCAAAGTGGTAGGTATGCGCAAAAAGTGGTGTCATGGGGTTGCAGAATAAATAATAATTCAGAACTGAGATGAGGAGGATGAGACATGCACTGGGCATAGGTGTAATTATGTAAAAGGACAGAGTCAAAAAAAGAAAAGAAAAAGTTCAGGGAATTAATTGCTAAAGTATCAAAGAAGTTTTTCTGGGAATATTAACATTTCAATTTTAACAAGTAAATTTTAACTACTTAGTAGCGGGAAATAATCTGCCTTCTTGTGTCAAGTGGTGATATAATTGAGTTTCTTGAAGCATGTTGTAATTGAAGTGTTACCCAGCATGGCTGGCATCCAAGGACGCACATAAAACGTGTTCATATCTTAGTGAGTCTTCCAGGGACCTGGTTCTGACTCCCAGGTTGCAAGTCTAGAAAATCGACTTTGTTCATTCCCCTGCACTTCCTCAGATGCCAAAGTGAGTGGAAAGGAAGACGGAACTCACACAAAAATTGAACCTAGAGGAGAGGTGCACACCCAACAAAATGTCCTTCTGTGAATTTTCCACGTCTTCAAAATAACTGGAGTGTTGATGCTGTAGTTGCAGGTGTGTTTAAAGAGAATAAAATGGAAACAAAAGGAATCCGATGGTCTTGGTGCTGTGGAGATTCTAATTTTGTATGCCCCAATCTGCAATCATCTGTGCTTTGTTGGAGCAGGAGTATGCTGCATGAAACGTTAGCTTTCTGTGCCAACTTGGCTCGGCCATAGCACTCAGCTCCTTAATCAAACACTAATATAGGTGTGGGTGTGAAGGACTTTTGTGGATGTCATTAACAACCACAATCGGTTGACTTTAGGGGATAATGGGAGTGAGTCTCATCCAATAATATTTGAAAGTCCTTAAGAGCAAAAACAGGTTTTGTGAATAATAAGAAATTCTGCCTCAAGACTGCAGCATCAATTCATGCCTGAATCCCCAGCGCACAGCCTTGCCCTATCTTTTGGATGTGCCAGCTGCTACAGTCACATGAACCCATGCCTTCAAAGAAGCTTCTTTGGTTCTGTTTCTCTGCAGATCCCAGTCTAACACATTGGGTCTCTCTCCATTGTAGAGGTCCTAAGCTTTGCTTACGCAGCACATAAATCCTCATAGATTTGAAGGAAGGTTTTTTTCATGGTGGACTTGATCAAGTATAATCTTTAACAAAGTTAACTTTTAATTTCACAAGTAATACGTGGACCGATTCTGTTTGTGAAAGGTCCAAAAATATAGATAATCCTAAGGCACACTGAATCATCACATCCAATTATAATTCCCTCTCCCAAAGTAAACACCATTATCGATTTGATATGTCTCATGCTAGAGCAGCATTTCTGGAGTTATGAATATCTACCTATCCATCTATCGAATGTATATATCCATACATACCTTTTATCTTTCTGTACATCTTTCCATCCATCTATCTTTAACATCTATCTGTCTATACATCTATTTATCCATTTATACATGTACTCTATCTAATTCTATAATCTACATATCTATGTATCTAATATTTATCTCTATACCTATTATCTAGCGGTATATCTCTCTATCAATCTATCTTTAACATCTATCTATTCACCCATCCATCTATTCATGCAACCATCCACTCTCTATCTATGCATCCTATCATCTATCTATCATCCATCTATCTATCATCTATCTCTGTCTATCATCTATCTATCTACTTATCTAATATATTATCTATCTCCTATCAAAAATTCACACCAAAGAAATATGGAAGTGTGTGAATCTATAAATTACATTGAGAAAAAAAAAGAAATACTAAAGTAATTCTGTGATTACTGATTGTTTTTGTGTGTGTCATATGCAAAGTTGCGTTTATTCTGCAACAGCTTATTTCCCAACATAACTCTTACAGTTCCTTCTCCACCACTGTATATAAGCATGTGTTATCATTTTATCTGCCGTATAATGTTCCCTACCATGTTGCATTTTGCCTTTGTCCTTCCTGTGGGTGTCTATGTCATTCCAAGCCATGCACTGTTAGAAGCAAAGCCATGAAACACATCCTTGCACATGCTTCTTGGAGCATGTTTTTCTAAAATGGGCCATGAGAAGCAGAATTGCTGAATCAGAGAGACTGATTTTAACTATAATAGCTTCTACCAAATTAACCTCAAAAATATCAGCAAATTTACATTTACACCAAGCACTTAATTCCCTACTCCAGGCCTGATTTTATCATACTTTTGAAATGTTTGCTAATCTGATGAGAGAAAATTGTGCTTCCCTTATTAATAATAAGGTTAAGTAGCATTTAGTATTTAATTTGTATTTTTGTAATCCTGAATAAATTGATCATATCTTTTGGTAATTTTTTCATTAGTGGCTTCCTTTGTATTGTGGGAGGGTTTTTAAACATAGATTCTGGATATACAGTCAGGTAACAATATTTCAGTCATTGATGAGCCACAATTCCACACTGTTCCCATGAGATTATAAAACCATGTTTCTACTGTACCTTTTCTGTGTTTAGATACATACACAAATATTTACCACTGTGTTATGGTTGCCTACAATATTCAGTATAGTAACATTCTGCATAGGTTTGTAGCCTCGGGGCAGTAGGCTGTACCATGTAGGCGAGGTGTGTAGTAGGCTATGCCACCTAGATTTTTGTAAGTACACTCTGTGATGTTCATGCGAAGGTGAGGAAATTGCCCAATGACACGTTCATCAGAACATATCCCTGTTGTTAGGCAACACATAACTGTAGTTTCTTGTGAGTTTTTAATGTTGAGGTAACCAAATGATTCAATATTTTCGTGAGTAGCTTTTGTTTATTGCAGCCTTTTTAAAGAGGAGTTTCTCTATCTTCAAGATTATAACATCATCTCTTCTTTCATTATTTTTATGTATACAATGTTTTTCATATTGAGGTTTTTAACAGATCTAAAATAGTAAAGTGTGTGTGTGTGTGTGTGTGTGTGAGAGAGAGAGAGAGAGAGAGAGAAAATTCACTCTGATTTATTCCGTGGCAGGAAACTAAAATACTTTGTCAACCTATTTAATGCTAACGATAATTTGAAAAAATAAGGACTATCATTGTCATATTTTATTTTCCCTTAATTGTTTAAAACAATTAAGCTAGTGTCACAGAAAATAAATCTAATGATGATTCTGTGGTTTTATAGATAATTTTCCCATAGGAAAACCTTTTGGCATGTTTTTGATGTTGTTGTTATTCTACTTCTGAAATTGCACAACAATATGTGTGACTTACTTATTTACTTAGGTATTTATCACACTGGGCACTAAGTCCATTCTTTATGCTTTTCTTTACTTCTACAGAAGTGCGTACTATTTGATTCTCTACTTATTAACTCCCACTGTACTTTCTAGTATCTCCTCCTAGAACTATTAATGCAGATATTTTGCAAACTGTGGGTTTAATGTATATCTCTTCATTTCTACTTCTACTTTTCAAATTCATGCCTTCTGGGCTGAATTCTGAGAATGTTCTTCAGCAAAAACTTACAATCCCTTTTACTCCTTCTTCAACTGTATATTTTTCATTAGTTACCCAACCTCCTAAGATTTTTTTTTGCTAAAGACAAATTTTTTAACCTTTAGATGATATTTAAAAATACTATTTAAGGAAGGCAACATCACATCGCACACTTGAGGATCATTCATATATTTCCGATAAACTTTGTAACTTGCTCAATTATCTGTGCTTCGTAGGTTCAATGTTGTTTTGAGTTAGTTGAATTTGTTTCTCTCCTTTATCTATTCACTTTCCTTCAGCATGTGGTTATTTACCACTGTACACTAAGTGTGTGAATTCCATTAGATCACCTCTGCTCTCTTTGTCCCCCGCCCCTCCTCCTCCTCCTCTTCCTCCTCCTCTCCTTTTATTCTCCTCCTCCTTCTTCTTCTTTTCTCTCTCTCTCTCTCCTTTTCCCTCTGTCTCTCTGTCAATCTCTCCCTTTTCTATTCAGCCTGGATGGAGACAGGATGTAGGTGGTGCTGTCTTTCTCCCTCCCTCTCTCCCCTCTCTCTTTCCTCTTTCTTTTCTCCTCCTCCTCTCTCTCTCTCCCCTTCTCTCCTCTCTCTTCTTCTCTCTCTTTTCTCCCTCTTTTCCTCTCTCTCCTCTGTCTCCCTGCCTCTCTCTCTCCTCTCTCTGTCATTTATCTCTCTCTTCTCTCTCTTTCATCTCTCTCTCTTTCTTTCCCCTACTTCTCTTCTCTTCTGCTTCTTCTCCTCTTTGTCCCCCTCTTCCCTGTCATTTTTCTCCCTTTCCTTCTCCCTCTCCCTCTCTGTTTCCCTCTTCTATTCAGCCTGCAAGGATACAGGTTGGAGGTGTCAAGCCCAGTGAAGCTGATTCATCTGAGCACAAGAGCTAACCACCTCTTCTGTGCACTGCCATCCACCTTGGTCTCTGCTACCACTCTCCTTCCCAAGCTTCCGCACCTATTGCTCCTACCTGGAGGCAAGTGCACCTGCTTCTCATTATTCTTTCCTTTCCGTCTGTACCTTGACCTCCCTGCTAGATTTTTCTGGCTTACCTTCTGCTTCGTGTATAGACAGAATACCTGTATTACCATGGCCTCGTTCCACAGTGTCTGTTCTTATAGAACAAAGTTCAAAACAAAAGGCATCTGCTTGACATATGTCAGAGTCCTTTTTAATCCACCAAGGACAACTTTTATTATTTTCCAACACGGTATTTGAAACATTTTATGTCCTGACAAGTGTCTGACATATATGAGGATTTGATGTGGGAGAGGAAAAGAAAAATCTACAGTGTATGATTTTTCTGCTCTCTGGAAGTAAAAGTCCAATGTACAAAGTTAGACAAATAGTACATTTTATGAGTGGAGGGACTTTGTCCTCTGAGAAAATGTTTCCTCTGATGAATAAATGTATGTTGTTCAAATATATTGTTACTTGCTCTATATAGGATAATTTCATATCTCTTTTTGAATATGAATGAAATTGGCCTCTATTCTATTCTATTTAAATACTGGCACTTAAATTTTAAAGCAGCGGACACTATGAATTTAGATATTCATGGTTACCTTCATTTTTCCTATACCCACATTTTGAGGGGAATGGGATACAAGCATTTGAGATCATCACCCTGATGACGAAATACTGGGGAGAAATTCAGTCCCTGAATATCCAGTATGCTAGGCATGGACTTTCTCAGAAATATCAATGCCCTGAGCAACAACAACAGTAAAACTTTGCAAGGATTGTGTCAATGTCTGGATTGCTTAATCTTCACAGAACAGCAATCAAATCGGTTCTAGTAATAAAATAAATTGCTCTACTTTATACTTTTTAACAAAATTTGATTTCTCTGGGCCATATTATGCTTATTAGAAAGTAGAAGCTATTCTTGGACTCTGCTCAGATGCTATTATGGAGGGCGAGTCAATGCAGAGTACTGTGAATGGTCCAAACTCACTTCCTAATTTGGTTTCACTTGCCAGCGTATTACACAATGAAATAAATAGGAATCAGTGTGAGGCAAAATTGAAATGCTTTTTCTACATTGCTCTTTGCAGTGTGCTAAAAGTATTTCATCTACCTTCCCTTTCTCATTTTCCCAGTACTGCCATGGGTGATATATTTAATTATTCCCTTTTACAGATAAAAAACTGGAACCAGAGATTCATGACATGATATAACTTGCCAAAGTCCCCTTATCTAGTAAATCCTTTGGTTTCAAGGAAGGGCATAACTGCATGCAAAATAACTAGTGCCCAATTTAGTTATGGTGGGAAGTTTATCATTTCAGTTACTGCTATAGCTAATAAACCGAGTAGACCTACCCTTTGGGTCTCTAAAGACCACAGCATCTTGGAATGATGCTTACGTATCCCCCAGGCAGGAGGTAGCAATAAAAAGTAAAGGGACCCTGTGAAGAGTGATTCGGTTGGATGCAACAACACTTAAGAAAACATATGCTGATATATTAGGCATAAAAATCAATCAAAACCGAACAATATTATGTCATGAAATAAATTTCTGGATTTTTATAAAAGTCTAAAGTGTTATAAAAAATTTAAGATCTGAACCCTAAACTATGCCACATATTCTTGCAATAAAATATAACTCACACTATTTTCAAATTAAACAGCTTCCAATCTCCAGCTCCCAAAACAAAACAATACTAAAAGCTAGCAATGGACAATGACTTTTTTTTTTTTTTTTTTTTTTTGATGACTTAGATAGATCAGGAACCTGACATTAAGGAATTGGCCAATCCCGGAGTGATCACAGCCTTTGTGCAAAATAACATCTTTTGCACTCTAGTAAATGTGCCTGGATTTAGTGTCACATAAACTTAGGTTTTGAGATTATTTTTACAATTAAAACATTTAATTAACTTTGGAGATTATCACCCAGTAACTTGACATTACTGGCACTGAGTATGGCAATTCTCAACCATGGCTGCATATAGCATCATTTGCCTGCTGTTGTTGTTTTGAGACAGGATCTCACTCCCATTGCCCAGGCTGGAATGCAGTGCCATGATCACAGCTCACTGCAGCCTTGACCTCCTGGGCTCAGGTGATTTTCCCACCTCAGCCTCCCAAGTAGCTGGGACTACAGGCCTCTGTTACCACATCCTGCTGTTTTTATTTATCTATTTTATTTTTTTAATAGAGACGGGGTTTTACACTACGTTGCCCAGGCTAGTCTTGAACTCCTGGGCTCAAGCAATCCACACACCTCGGCCCCCCAAAGTGCTGGAATTACAGGCATGAGCCACCACGCCCGGCCAGCATCATTTGTAAAGCTTTAAAAATACTGAGGCCAGGATTCTAATCCCTACAACTGTGGCTTAACAGGTCCTGGGTGAGCTTAGACATGAGGCTCTGCAAAATCTTTCTAGGTGATTCGATTGTGCAGCCAAAGTGGAGAAAGAGAGGTGCCAGTGTTCCTGGCCAATGTAGGAAGCAATGAACATGAGTCCTCTTAAGCCATTTTTAAGTTTATGGAAAAGACCCAACAACATAGTTGGAGCCTTTTAAATTCACTTCCCTCCTTCATGTTTGGTCTTCCTTGTGACAAAAAGTCCAAATAAGCAACACACTGTAATTTATTCATGCAATGTCTTCTCAGCACACCTGGTTGGCTGCACTTCCTCTTGCTATCATGAATCCAGGGGCTTAGGTGGGCCAGGAGATGCCACTGGAGAACAAGTGCATTCTATGACTTAAGAATCATGCTCTTCTTGACTGTTTAAGACCACAGCAAAATGAGTCATTGTTGGATGACCTCTCTAACCCAGATGTTTAATTAACACTCATTTAAATAATGCATTGCTCTTCTTAGCCATCTCTCACCCTGTTTTTTTAGTATCTTACATGGATTGTCCACCTACATTAAAGAACATTAACAACTACGATTGATGACATGAGTAGGTGGATCTGATTTTTTTAAATTTTAGATGTATATATATGTGCATATAAATAACTAATACATAATATAATACATTATATTATATATTAATATATAACACTATGTAAATATATAATATAGTAAATAATATAAAATAAATAAGTATATATATAAGTGGTTGAAATTGCTAATTGTATACATAGCAATTTCAACCACTTTTAAGTGTGCAATTTGGTGGCATTAATTACATTCATACTGTGGTGCAGCCAATACCACCTTCTATTTCCAAAAACAGTTTTATCACTCTATACCCAGAGTACAGTAACTCTTCATTTTTTCCCCTTCCCTCAGCACCTGGCACCCACCATCCTACTTTCTGTCTCCATAAATTTGACTACTCTAGGTACCTCATATAAGTGAAACCAAACAATTTGTGTCCTATTGTGGTTGGCTTATTTCATTTAGCATGTCACCAAGGCTCATTTATGTTATAGAAGATATCTGCCCTCCCTTCCTTTTCATGGCTGAATAATATTCCGCTATATGTATACAACACAATTTGTTTATCCATTCATCTTTTCTGTGGGTTTTTTCTACCTTCTAGTCATTGTGAATACCACTGCAATGGGCATTGGCTTACAAGTTATCTGAGTTTCTGTCTTTAAATCTTTTGGATTTAAATACTAAATTTTTTGGAGTGGAATTGCTGTGTCACATGGTCATTCTATGTTTAGGAGCTGGGGGTTTTATATGTGCATTCGGAGAACTAAATGTCAGAGCAACATTCAGATGGAGGAAACTGAAGCTCCAGAAGTGTAAGTAACTAGCTAATGCTGTAGAAGTAATAAAATGAAAGTTCTAGGACACAGACCACAGACAGATACTCAAGGTTGAACTTTAAGCCAGTCTGCCCTACTTTCTGCAAGATCGACTAGATACTCTGTTATTTTCTCAACAAAATTCTCTGTCTCCCATGTAAAGGACAAAAGGAGTTCTAGATTAACTTCTGAGAGGTACTAGGAGGGGACAAATTGATATAGTTAGAAAGGGGGAGCAAAGGATATGAGAAACACATACCACAGGATTTCAGTGGACTTGCCTCATTTGGAGGTGTGAAGGGAAAGTTTCAGAGAGTTCCTAGTATGTGTGACTTTGTTTTTGTTTTCTTTTAAATTTTCTAAATGGGAAATTCTTCAAAGTAAAACAGTATTTATTTATGCATTGTATTTATATTAAAGCAGCTAATAACGTTCATATTTTGAGTTGTTTATTTACTGTTAAAATATTTCAGCATCTTGCCTGTTTCTGAGAGCTGCTATTGGTTAAGTCTACAGACATTGACTGCAACCCTCTTGGGGTTCAGATCATGTATTCAAGGCATGCTGGGAGGGCGAGTTCAAGCCAGTGACTCAGCCATTGTGTTTCTCATTGTTCTCATCCGCAAAATGTGAATAATAGACTAACTCCCTTACAGGACTCCTGTGAGGATTAGCTGAGTAAATATGTAAAGTGTTTAGACCAATGCCTGGCTGCTGCTAAGTATTATATAAGTGTTATCATTATCATTTTCATTATTATTATTATCCCATAGACACCAGCACTTGCATCCTGCCTTAATTCCACATTTACATTCGTTTTAGTCAACCAACACATATTTATTTTGCTGATCCTTGCGTGAGGCAACAGGCAACTTTCTGGAAACAAAATGAGGAGGTACAAGAGATCTCACTGGCTTGGGATGGCCTTAGTGATGTGCTTCTAAAAAGTTGGATATGGGCAAAGTGATGGTATATCACTTCTGACATTAGGTTACCCAAAACTCTCCATTTTGTTGTTATTATGTTTTGAGTCAGGGTCTCACTGTGTTGTCCAGGCTGGAGTGCAATGGCGCAATCATAGCTCACTGCAACCTCAGCCTCCTGGGCTCAAGAGATCCTTCCACCTCAGCCTTCCAAGTAGCTGGGATTATAGGCATGTGCTACCATGCCCAGTAAATTTTTGTTAAAATTTCATGTGGAGACAGGGTGTTGCTATGTTGCCCAGGCTGGTCTCAAACTCCTGGCCTCAAGTGATCCTCCTGCTTTGGACTCCCATATCCCTGGGATTAATATCCATCTTTTACTGAGTATGTATCACCACACTGAACCTTGGCTGGGTTGTTAGTAGAGACATTCACCCATTGACGTGCACCATTTTGAATCCACATCTCCACTCCAACCTAGTCTCTAGCTCTTTTAATTCACTGTTAGACGTTTCATCTGTCTTTCCCAATAGAATGTGCTTTCCTAAAATACATGTATTTGTTTATAATCTCTAAGCTCAGATAGAGGGCAGTGCTTAAACTTATTTTACAAATGTGTGAATAAATAAATGCATGGTTAAACTAATGCATGGCAGTGAAGGGCACCATCCCATTGGAATAGAATGCAATATTTGATTTCAATGATAGTTGAGACATCACATGACTCAGCTATCTATATATGCATTACATTTCATTTCCTAGGTGTCTTCTTAGAAATTCTAAAGTTAAGACAGACATGCATGAATTGTATCAGTCATGACGAACACCTGCACAAAGGGAAGACCCATGGACCCTGGCATGAACTGTCAACAATGAAAGTATTGAGAGGTGACAGCGTGCTGGTAGTCCTCACAGCCCTCGCTCGCTCTCGGCACCTCCTCTGCCTGGGCTCCCACTTTGGCGGCACTTGAGGAGCCCTTCAGCCCACCGCTGCACTGTGGGAGCCCCTTTCTGGGCTGGCCAAGACCGGAGCCGGCTCCCTCAGCTTGCAGGGAGGTGTGGAGGGAGAGGCACGAGCGGGAAATGGGGCTGCATGTGGCACTTGCGGGCCAGCTGGATTTCTGAGTGGGCGTGGGCTTGGCGGGCCCCGCACTCGGAGCAGCCGGCCGGCCCCGGGCAATGAGGGGCTTAGCACCTAGGCCAGCGGCTGCAGAGGGTGTACTGGTTGCCCCAGCAGTGCCAGCCCACCGGCGCTGCGCTCAATTTCTCACCGGGCCTTAGCTCGTGGGGCAGGGCTCAGGACCTGCAGCCCACCATGCCTGAGCCTCCCACCCCCTCCATGGGCTCCTGTGTGGCCCAAGCCTCCCCGACGAGCGCCACCCCCTGCTCCACGGCGCCCAGTCCCATCGACCACCCAAGGGCTAAGGAGTGCGAGCGCACGGCGCGGGACTGGCAGGCAGCTCCACCTGCAGCCCAGGTGCGGGATCCACTGGGTGAAGCCAGCTGGGCTCCTGAGTCTGGTGGGGACGTGGAAAACCTTTATGTCTAGCTCAGGGATTGTAAATACACCAATGGGCACTCTGTATCTAGCTCAAGGTTTGTAAACACACCAATCAGCACCCTGTGTCTAGCTCAGGGTTTGTGAATGCACCAATGGACACTCTGTATCTAGCTACTCTGGTGGGGACGTGGAGAACCTTTGTGTCTAGCTTAGGGATTGTAAACGCACCAATCAGCGCCCTGTCAAAGCAGACCACTGGGCTCTACCAATCAGCAGGATGTGGGTGGGGCCAGATAAGAGAATAATAGCAGGCTGCCGGAGCAAGCAGTGGCAACCTGCTCGGGTCCCCTTCCACACCATGGCAGCTTTGTTCTTTTGCTCTTTGAAATAAATATTGCTGCTGCTCACTCTTTGGGTCCACACTGCTTTTATGAGCTGTAACACTCATGGCGAAGGTTTGCAGCTTCACTCCTGAGCCAGCGAGACCACGAGCCCACTGGGAGGAACCAACAACTCCAGACGTGCTGCCTTAAGAGCTGTAACACCCACCGCGAAGGTCTGCAGCTTCACTCCTGGAGCCAGCGAGACCACAAACCCACCAGAAGGAAGAAACTCCGAACACATCCGAACATCAAAAGGAACAACCTCCAGACGCGCCACCTTAAGAGCTGTAACACCCACCGCGAGGGTCCGCGGCTTCATTCTTGAAGTCAGTGAGACCAAGAACCCACCAATTCCAGACACAGTATTACCTAACAATGAAATCACTGTCTACAGATTTGATTTTGCCAAGGAAGTGGATGAACTATAACAGTGTGCAAACCCACAAGCTCTGGGGCCAGAATGCCCGAGTTCTGATTTTGCCTCTAGGCAGCTACACAGTGTCCTCACTTCTATGAAACCTGTTTCACCATATGCTAAAAAATAGTTGATGAAGCTTAAATGAAAAATGCATAGAAATGTTCTTAGTACAGTGCTTGGCACATAACATAATCTCAATAAATCAATAATATTAACAGTAACATTATGTGAATAGCCAATTATACCTCCTAATGATGTTTTGTAATTATCCTAATTATCGGAAAAATTTCTATTGCATCTTCCTGAAACTGGAGTCTATGCAATTGAAGGGAAATTTCTTAATCTTTCTATACCACAGTTTTTGCATCTCTGAAAAAAGCAACTGATAATTGTACCTACCTCAGAGGTTTGTGTTTTTTTTGTTTATTTGTTTGTTTTTTATGAAGACAAAAAGCTGGCAACGTACCTAGAACAGTCTGGCATATCCTAAGCCCGGAATAAATTGTAACTGTGATTAGAGGAATAATAATTACTCTTATTACTGGCCAACATCACAAAATTATCCCATGACCCAAAAAGTCATGCCTTTGTGAAATTATGAACACTTCTAACCTAAAGGCATTTTATCCTCTGCTGTGTCCTCTTCCTAACTAGCAGTGTGCTACTTCCTCAGGGTTAATGTGCTGATGCTTCAGGGAATGGTTGGAAAGGCACCCTAACGTGTTCCTACTTCTTAACTCCATCTCAATTTTTACATGGTTAATTCTTTGGGTAACCCACCCAACCCCCCACACCCACACACTTTCCCACGCCTTGCATCTGCTCTGAATAAATTTTATATTTAACAATTGTCTTAAAACTGGTTCCCTAGAAACAGACTCAGCGACAGAGGGTTGTGTGCAGAAAGCTTTCTGGAGAGTGTTTTTGGGAAATACAAGTGCAACTAAAAAAGAAAGAAAGTCAGATTGGACTGAAGGAGAAGCTGTCCTGCAATATGGTTGCAACAGAGACGTCAGCCCACCTGTGAGGGAGCTCTGGAGTTAGGATGGTGCATCAGAATTTTCTTAAATTGAAGTTAAGTGGCCAATGGCTTCAAACCCCACACCAATCAATAACTGGCCAAGGTCCGTCAAGTGAGGATTTTGTAAGCTTAGGGAAGGCTGCAGTTTAACGCATTTCCCAGAAAAGGAGGAATCTGGGAGCATTCAATGACATTAATTTCCAGAAGACGGAGAATGAGTGTGTCACTCTGAAGAGGCAATCAGTTAGCATCTCCCCAGTTCCCACCACAGCATCCATAAAACATAAATTCTACACTTCAGATTCTCCCAAGTCTTTGTGATTTTTTTTTTAAGTAAACATCATGGGCCATATTCACTGGCTACCATTCAATACCAACTTAAAGGGTATTCTGGAGGCCACATAGATCCTGTATAACATAGGAAGTCCAAAGGAATATTAATGAAAGCAAGAAACAAAATGAGCTAAGGGAGTGATTTTTCAAGTCAATAAGCTTTGTCATCTAGATTAAGTTAATTGTTACCTCTTCTCCCTGATTTATCTAAGTCTGATATGACCCTGGTTTTTCTTTCTTTACCTTTCATCAGGAAAAATTTCAACCTTGTACTCTCTTCCTCTCCATCACACTCCAGTCGTTGTTGACCTGGAAGGAAAAGGCAAAGTTGATTATGAAAATACTAAAAAAAATGGATATTACCATAATTATATATAAATTATAATATACTATCCTATGTTTCCAGACTCATAATTCCGTAGCTATCTTCTAGCATGAAGCTGCTCAAAATAGTGACAATGTACATTTTTAAATGCTTATTACTAATGGTATTTCATCTCATAAGCAAACAAACATTGTCAAAAAATCTACAAAGCTAGCCTGGACAACATAGCCAGACACTGTATTTACAATAATAACAATAACAGTGTATCTATAGTACCCATAGTACCAGCTACTCTGGAGACTAAGGCCAGAAAGGATCGCTTGAGCCCAGGAGGTCGAGCCTGCAGTGAACCGTGACTGCGCCACTGCACTCCAGCCTGCGACATAGAGCAAGAGACCCTGTCTCTTAAAAAAAAAAAAAAAATCTGCAAAGCACCAAAAATCCCAAAGAATAAAATAACCTTTCTTTACTGCCTAGAGATAACCGGTCTTAACATTTTGTTTTATATACCACCAGTTGTTCTCTGTGGGTTGAAATACATATTATACTGATTTTAAAAATATTTATATATTCCACACATATTTTTAAATGTGTTCTTTCAATTGATGAATAATAGCAACAATCAGTATTGTCAAAGTAATAGATGAAATATATAGATAGATTACAAATAATTTATCCAGTCCTCTATTGCTAGATATTAAGGAGGTTGAAGTATTCTCTTTAGAAAGTATATGGTAGTAAATGACCTTATCGAAAACCTGAAACATCCCGATCATTTACTGAGGAAAATTCCTAAAATTGAATATATTGCCTATTGTTTTAAGGAGAAAATTTTGTTGAGATCTCTTCTAGAAAAGACAAATAAATGAAAATGCAATGTAGCAAACCTCATCAAACCTGAATTGGGATAAATGCCTTCAGTTTCCAAGTCTCAGGAAAATAGACGTACAATCTTAAAGAAGTTCAGCATATTAACGAATGCATCAAGTTTTAATTTATTTGAATTAAAGCAAATATATTATTTTAACTTCTTTTATTATTTCATGGAAGTTTGGAGAAAATTAATATGTAAAAATGGTTTTAAGACATTCACACTCTAATTTTCCTGCGAACATTTAAAAGGTTAAAGACCACTTAGTATGTATGAGTTTGTCTGTAATAGGAAATTAACTACTCATGCAATTAAGTCCTCTGCTTCGAGTTCTGAATCTGACTTTGAAATGCTAATAAGACAAAATTACTGAAATCCAGGAAAGAAATTAAGACATGTAAAATGTTAATTAAATTCAGACACAGAACTAATAGGAAAACCAATGTGAAATGGAAATTAAACAAGACGCATATGTTTACACACACACACACACACACACACACACACACAGAAAAAAGAATTCAGATGAAGTACAGAATTTTAAAAAAGATTTTTTAAATTGCTTCAAGTGATTTTGTCCACGTTTAGTAAATTCCATGATGGTGTCTGAGAAAGCAAAAAAGCATCCAATTACAATAATTTTGTGGATTCTTCCTTCACAAAACTAAAGTCCCATAATCACATCCAGTTAAACGGAACATGAACGTATTGTGAGATGTTATTTATTGAAGTGCGTTTTTTAGATGGAACTCGTTGGCTTGAATAATTGATCCTAAGCTTCCGTCCAAAAAACGAGTCATGACTCTAGTTAAACAAAAGCTACATAGATAGGTAAAGTCTACTGCGATATCTTCTCAGGGAAATCTGACCCATGATAATAGTTCCATACATTTTCCTGGCAATTTGGTTTTTGATAAAAATTCAGTGGACTATGGGTCCTTTAAAAAGGGAAGTTGAATAAGTGGCATCTCACAACACGTTGATTTTCCATTTCAAGTGGGTGTGGTTATGGAACTTTAGTTTTGTGAAGAAAGCATCCAAGAATTTATCGTGATTGGATGCGTATTTATGTTCTCAGACACCATTATGAAATGTATTAGAAGTGGGCAAAATCACTTAAGCGATTTTATAGAACTATTTTAAAATTTCTCTTTCTTTCAGATTAGCACTGTGCTTGCAATGAAGTGGTACTTACTCAGCATTCTCTACGTAATCGTGGGTTATCATGCTTTCCCCTTCTAAACCAAATCAATTTTTGATTTAAGGCTGTTATTTTGTTATTAGTGCTTTTAGCACATGGTGAACAGGAAGAAACTGGACATCAAGCCAATACAGTTTCATACTACCATAGATTTCTGATTAAAAGGTGTCATTGAAGAGAATAGTGGATTAGCTTTCTAGTATTGAAATTTTAACAACTTCACTAAGAGGAATCTCAGTGATTACATGGCTATATCAGTATTTCTTGGTAAATGCTGTGAATTGTCAATATATATTTGTTATAATATTTATTTTGACTTAATATGTATTGGTTATCTATCAGTATTTAAGTTTTGGTTATGTCCATACGGTTTTTTTTATTAAAAGCATAATTTTCGTTATTTGTTCTTTTCTTCAGGGATGTCAATATTTGTGTGATGTAACTTACTTGTCTCTTCTCAAATATTTGTGTTCTCAGTTTTTTATGCCATTTTAAAAAATTTTTCTCTCCTTTCTCTTTGGGGCTCTAACAACATGTATATTAAACAATGTGTTATTCCCCAACAGGTACTGGTATTGTAAAGGTACCTAGTACTAGGAATAGATTAATGAGATTGATGGATCTGGATCCAAGACAGTATTGAAGATAAAAAATGAGATTTGGAGACTAAATGCATAGAGACCAACTCCCTATTGATGTCGAGCTGATGAGGTTAGTATCTGAACCCAAACCCTTTTCCCTTATTTGTGCAATACTAGATAGGTAGGTAGGTAGGTAGATAGATAGATAGATAGATAGATAGATAGATAGATAGATAGATAGATAATATGAATAGATAGATAATAGGATGATAGATTTATACACATGTATTATAGCACTGGGGTATCTATAGATACATATACAGATATCTCTCTCTATATATAGATACATGTATAGATATATAGACATATAAATATAGCTATGAATATAAATAGCAAAGAAATTTGTGTATATAAATCAATGAATATATGTGCATGTATGAGTACATATTAATATATGTATGTGTATATATATATATGTGTGTGTGTGTGTGTGTGTGTGTGTATATATATATATATAGTGAGAGAGAGAGAGAGAGAGAAGCCATGAAATATAATATAGCCACCCACTACATCATGATGTATTTCCACAGGAATGTATAAATATATAATTCCTTTTTCATTCTAAAGTTGTATATATTCCTCTTCCTATTGAATTTGTTCCATTTTTATATTAATTTTATAGAAACAACAGGGTTTTTTTTTACCAAATTAAGAGTTAAGCACACCTGCAGAAATTATATTCTAGAACTGGCATATGATTTCCTAGTGAAATATTTGAAGTCCATGCAATTAGTCCTGACATAGAAAAATATTGTAGATTGCAGGCATTTTCTGTCTATCCGTAATGATGGACCCGTCTGGAGACACATCTTGAAGGGGAACAAATAATATCAGCTCCTTGACAACTGTCTCTGTTCAGAGGGGGCCGTGATAGAGTTAGGGGCATTTGGTACCCAACGCTTTCTACATTGCTTTGCCCAAAACACTCATTTCAGGAGCTGCTCTGAGGGAGAGAGGCAGGGGGAGGCAAAGGGATCTCATAAGATTTGTAGATTTACATTATACATGAGATTATTGAAATCCCTGAAATATACTTCAGGGAAGACTCTTGTTCTCCTTTGTTTTTTCTGTATTTACTATTTCATTTAATTTGATGTGGAATTTCCCATGCACTATGAAGCATGGGCATATCTGTTTGAAAAATACAGTTAGGAAATTAAAAACGTGAGAACTGTGAGTAAAAATATAACACAATTCTTGTTCTCAGCTTTCTCATGCGTATATTAACCGGGTTGAATAAAATACTTTCTAAGATTCCTTTTATAGTTGAAGATTTCTATCTTATGACAATAATTACCTGACTTGACTGTAATTATTTTTTATGCTACAATACAACATAGACTTTTCTCCCACTTATTTATTTTCCAATGGGAAGATACACTTTTAATAATAAGACATGGTATCTGAAAATGTATACATATTTTCTTTCTTCCACACAACCACCCTTTTCCCCAATTCAGCAAGAGCACAATGAAATGTGATTTTTAGAAAATATTCAGTTTCATGTATAAATCTATTTATTAATGCTGATTTTATCGGCTGAAATTTATATCATGAACACATGAAAATAGGGTCTTGGACTATACATGACATTGAAATTTCACATCCTTTTGGAATTTGCCAAGAGAGCATTGTCTATCATCCCCAATTTGTTTCTGTGCTGGGGGAAAAAAAGTGCTGAGAAAATGAGACAATGTAACTAGCTGTTGGGTGTGTAGGAGGCACGTGAAATTTTTAAAAAATGGGAAAGGTGGCATTTTTCTGTCTTCATTTATAACATGTCTTGTCATCCTCATGCAAGGTTAGTTATTTCTAAATATCTGACCTCAAAAATGTAAGTCAGCTGTCACAAAATTATGCAATGATGCTCAATTTCAAAGTCACTTTTAAGGGGAAGAAATGGCTGAAGTTAGACAAGCTTCTTACAGAAATGCATGAAACAGTTTATTATGCCAAGTTATTTATTCCACTGCATGCAACATTGATTTAGGTTGGTGACAACAGTGACTGAATAATCTCCAGCCAGACTCCAGAATATTATAACAAAAAAATTCCAGTGTTTCTGAATGGTTTGGGCAAATGTTTAAGGAAATGTGTTAGAGGCAGCTATGTGTTGCAGGAGAACATTATTATCACCCGTCTGTAAGCAAGTACTGTATCGTCCAAGGTAACAATGTTGGTAACCAAATGACAAAGTGATATGGGATGGCTTGGACCAAATTATAGTAGGAGGGTCCGTGTAGCATAGGTTTATAGCCCAGTGTAGCAGAAGATGTATAATAAACCACTCATGTTCTGTCTTGAAGGTCATGTAAAGAAAATTTCCAATAGGCAGAAGAAGTGGAATTTTCTAGAATTATCAAGAGTTCCTAATTGGATCCCTTACCCAGTTTAAAGGCATCAAGAGGAATCAGTCTCACATTTGGGATCTTCTGTTGACTCTAAGTAACTTAGACAAATTCATTAAGCTCTAGGGTTCTCAGTATCATCACTATAATTTGCCAGTTCCTTCATCAAATTTAATTCTGCCTTATGTCAGGGGAATCTTAAAGAGTCACGTTACTTAGATTGTATTGTTTTCTGGGACATTCGGGTGGAAGACACTGAGTCTCAGAAGTGTTATTTGATGAAGGCAGACTTCATATTCCAAGGCTGCCTTGTGACTTGAGTTCTACACTCTTCCCAAACCTCAATCTACTTCCAGTTTTCCATGCTTGGGTACAAATTGGTGCCCTTCTCTTATAGATATCCACTTTCTAGTTACCTTACATCATGATATCATGTTCAAATGCATGGAACTGTACTCCTTTAAGCCAGTGCCACTGTCTTGGTCATTCCTGTCTCCCATATCTGACTCAGAACAGTTGACTCAATGGTTAAGCCCATGCGACTGTGATCACTCTTTATCCATCCGTCTCTCAGTACTTAAGCGTAATGTTTTATCCTTGTCTAACAGTAAACACTTTATCTTCCAGCTCACACAAGAAGATGCATGTGGAAGATGCAATAATTTGTCCTAATTTTTCACTTTTTTCCAAATAATAATATATTCACTCATTGATAAGCATTTCTCTCCTCTTGACTTTGACCATACGATTGTGTTTGGTCAATAGAAGATGAGTCCATACGATGTGAGTGGAGGATTAACATGTGCCTGCACTGGTAGGTTTACCTTCACCTCCAGTGACATGCCATGGCCCCTGTTGTCTGTGCTTCAGAAGAAATAGAGATGAAACATGCTTGACACAAACTGTAGCTTTGACCCCAACCACAGGCAGGAGTACAGTGGCCCAGACTAGCCCCTTTAGACTATCCTATTTAAAACTCAGAACTGAAGTCACATGGCAGGAAAGTTGCTAAAGTGGCAAATAGAGCAGTCACTAATGATACACATTTTCAAGGCATGACGTTTTCTCTTCTGAGTACCTTGTAGAGAGACCATCAAACTTCTCTTTGCCCAAATAATTAGCCACTTCAAAGCAGGAAAACACAGTGGCGGAACCAGAATTCATCACTATGTTTCCAAGATACATTATGAAAATTAATGAATGTGTAATCCATATGACATCTCTTTAGCTCTTAAACATGTATTGACCATTGTAACTTTGGTTTTTATCAATATCAGTCATAAGAAAGAAGAAAAGTCTTATGTATTCATTCTAATGCAGTTAAAGATATAAGAAGCTCATCTAAGTGGAATATTTTCCTGACTTCATGACTGTTGTTGTCAGCTATCATCATACTGATGTTACTTCTTCCTCTATTGTTTGAAAGCTGTTGTTTTTAAGGTTCTAAAAAAGGACAACATTTATATAAGAGCTAGGCTTTAACATTATCTGAGAAAACAAGTTATAGATACCACAGTCTCTTTCCTCATTTCCCTGGTTGAATCCAAGTAACTCTTGTTAAGAAAAACACCAGCTTCTTCCTGAACTCTCTCCTCTATGCAAGTCTATTTTTAATTTTGCAGAGATTTCCAGTCAATGACTCAATTATTTAACTTTACTTTGGAAGGCAAGATCTATCAATATTAGATATCAAACCAAGATAATTTTAAATAATTAAGAGGAGTCTCTAAATCACTGCACACTTGAATCAACGAAACCATGCATTTTAGGATGACATGCGCTATTGTGGTTTTAAGAGAAAATGAGAAGGTACATGGGAAAACCTACAAGAGAATGATTTAACCAACTGCATTTTAAGGAAGTGTAGATAACTATATCATCACTTAAATAACTATTCTCCGGAGATTGGAAGAAGTCATTTGTCCTGGGAAAAACAAGAGATCAGTGATGTATAATCTTGATTTGATGACCTGCATGGGTATAAAAAGCTTCAGCTAGTAGCTGATGTAAAAGACCAAAATTAGCACTCATATCTGGCTGGATTTTCCTTCTACCTGGGCACAGCCAGAGCCGATTGGAAACTGGTCTCCAGTGCTTACCTGTCACTTGGAAACAACTGAATAAATGATCGGGGCAGAAGGCAGCCAAGACCATGTGTGGGAGACAAAAGTTATTTTGAAGAACATCCCTCAGTCCTCAAATAGATTTAAACTAAGCCACAAAGAGGAGGCCGGTGAAGCTACACAAGCTATATAGCTTTATATGGTGTGGCTTCAGTGTGTGTGTGTGTGTGTGTGTGTGTGCTTGTGTGTGTTTTAGGGATGCGATCTGGTGCTATTGCCCAGTCTGGAGTCCAGTGCTGCGATCATAGCTCACAGCAGCCTTGACTTGCTGGGCTCAAACAATCCTCCTGCCTCAGCCTCCTGAGTAACAAGGAACACAGGCACACACCACCTCACCTGGCTAATTAAAAAAAATTTTTTTTGTAGAGATGGGGTCTTGCTGTGTTGCCCAGGCTAGTCTCAAACTCCTGGCTTCAAGATTGCTAAGACTGCTAAGGGGATCCTCCTGCCTTAGCCTCCCAAAGTGCTGGGGTTATAGGCATAAGCCACTGCACCCAGCCCAGCTTCAGTTGTTTATGCAACAATTCTGCCTTGGTAAATACTCTCTGATATGCATGATCCACAAGAAATGGAATACTTTTCATAGCAGAACATAGAACAAACCCGTTATCCCCGGACAGAATTAAAAATTGAGACTCATAGTTTTGAACTGAGAGTCATGAAATGATCAACGGTTTGGATTGTCCAACTGAGAAAGTGCCATTCTCTCTTTTCAGTTCTGTTTAAAGGCAGAGCATATCAGAAGTGATTGGCAGAGCCTATTTTACCTATTGTCATTTTCCAGTGACAAGGCCCAGTCCTATTGACTTTCACCCAAAGCACAACACAGGCTGCACTTTTCAACTATTCAATGTAATTTCTTCTTTGGAAATTATCCATGATGGGAATATCCTTTTCTGTTACTATTTGCTTTTTTAAAGTAAGTTCAGCATAGGGCAGATTGAAAAACATGGAGATATTGGCCATTTAAACCCCCGGGAAGAGATGTGATCCTCTTATGAATAATTAAAGCGTCTGTGAATATAATGGCTCTCAAAGAACAAGGGAAATTTTCTATAAAGAAACAAATATTCGACCACTATACAGCCTGGTATGGTAGGCACAAACTGTACGGCCACTATGCACTTGAGTGTGGCAAGTATAAATGAAGAAGCTGACTTTTAATTTGTATTTAATTTAAATCGATTTGACTTTCAAATAAATAGCCGCCTATTGGAGGCATCGCAATACAGTTTTATACATATATGTATATACATATATATGTGTGTATGTGCATAGACACAAAAAACATACACACACACATATATCCACATACAACTTATGCACCTGATTTTTTTAAGTAGAAATTTGACACTATTCATGCTTTATGTTGTATTTTGAAGGTTATCTATAATTTTACATAAAGTTAAGGAATAATTGCATGCATTACATATCTCTCATTTTAGCAGTGTCCTTCCCCCCCAAATTCTTACTATTAAGCATATTTGTGTGTCCTTCATCAAGCCAGTATTATTCACCTGATGACCTTATTCTAAATCATATTTTAACTACAAGTGCATAATTACTGATTATGAGATTATCCTTCAAATTCAGACTTGCAAACCAGAAAGTCCTATTTGGGGGCTGATAGGAATATATAATTTATACTGGGAAGAGGTTTGAATACACAGGTAAAGCTGGGATGAGCTGGAACACAGAAGCTAGCTCGGCAGTTGCAAACTAGAAGGTTTGACTTAGTCAAGAGTACCAGCTGACCTGAAAGGGCATCCAGGTGTGGGAGGTTGATGACAGTAGAAAACATGGTTTTTCATCCTTCTCCGTATCCATGTCCATCCAATATAAATTCCTCCTATCCTATAGCTATGTGAAGATTACTGCTCCATCCCTTCCATCTGTACCTGTCTGTCACCCAAGACAAATCACATCTGGGTTCATCTTTGATCAAGAAGCCCCCAGTCACCTGCCAGCTGCCTCCAAGGAGGGAGAGAGCCACTTAGTTGACTTACCCTGGCCAAAGCCTTGGGGCAGCCTGACCTTAACTCGCAGAACCAGACAGCTGAATCCAACCTAACTTGATAGCTCTGAGAAGGCCAAACTAAATAGTAACAGCTGCTTTTTAAACTGCAACAGGTGTGGGAGCTACAACACAGACTGAGGTTTGGCTAGGCAAGTTGGGTCAAACAAAAGGAATGGCATTAGAGAATGTTTGTGTTATAATAGAAATGAAGAGCATGCAAAGGTCAATTAGGAAAGTTAGAAAAGAGGCTACAGCATGGCAGAGAAGTCAGTTCGACCTCTGTTTCTGGGGAAAATGTCTTTTTCTCCTTCTTTATTTCTGAGCCTGGGAGGTATGGTTTCTAACTACTCCTCAATACAGAGACACTTCGGCACTATCATTCCCAAGAGCTTCTTCTTCAGTAGGATATCCCTAATACCTTTTATCTCAACTCTGCATGCACATTCTCCAATTTATGGAGTGTAATGTACAATATGCCATCATTGTACAAATATAATTATTTGAACTTTTTAATATTGGAGGTTACAAAGAACTGAGTATGTTCCTAAGATAGCAATGTTCAATAAAACCCATTCAAATAACTTTGTGGAGGCCTGAATATGCAGGGATTACAAAATGGGCTGTGAAATTAGTGTCTATTGTGGGAAACCTTAAGTAGCTATGGTCTTTTTCTTCTCTGTTGCCAGGTCATATAATACTGACTACAAATAAAAGGGTTCCCATTATTGTTCACAATGGTTGGACCTTACTTAATGTCATTAATACAAATGGTTTCAGAAGATTCATAGGTATGAAATTGTATGTGTGTGCATGCATATGTACATATAATTACATAGGTATAGAATTCACATGTAAATCTACATATAAAGCTAAAGCTAGATACTTATTGGCTTGTGTATATATATATATATATACACACACACACACAGTTGGCCCTCCGTATCCAGGGATTAAACTAACCTAGGATCAAAACTATTTGGAAACAAAACATAAATAATTGCAACTGTACAGATCATGTGCATACTTTTTGGTCATTATTCCCTAAACAATACAGTATAACAACTATTTACATAGCATCTACATTATATGGGTAACATAAGTAATCTGGAGATTATTTAAAGTATACAGGAGGATGTGCATAGGTTATATGAAAATACTATGCCTTTTTATTACAGTGACTTGAGCATCCTTGGATTTTGATATCTGCCGGGATCCTGGAACTAGTACGCTGCAGAAACTGACAGACAATTATACTTATACATGTATATATTATATATAGTAAATATACACATAGATAGTATATACTATATACATATTTATATACAATATACACTATATACATATTTATATACACAATATATACTACATTTAGTGCATATAAATATACAGTATGTATAAATATATAGTGTAAATATATAGTGGGTATAAATTTACATTATATATACTATATATAGTATATGCTATATGTATACTATATATGTTTACACGATGTGTATGCATATATAATATAGATAGTGAATATAAACATGTGTGTAGTATATACTACATAAATACTATATACTATATAAATGCTATATAGTATATACCATATAAATACAATATGTATAGGCCAGGCGCAGTGTCTCACACCTGTAATCCCAGCACCTAGGGAGGCTGAGGTGGGTCATTCACTTGAGGCCAGGAGTTTAGACCAGCCTGGCCAACATGGTAAAACCCTGTTTCTACTAAAAAAAAACAAAACTCTATATACATACAAAAATTACCTGGGTGTGGTGGCACACACCTGTAAGTCCAGCTACTCGGGAGGCTGAGACACGAGAATTGCTCAAACCTGGAAGGTGGAGGTTGCAGTGAGCCAAGATCATGCCACTGCACTCCAACCTGGATGATGGAGTGAGACCCTGTCTCAAAAAAAAAAAAAAAAAAATACTATATGTGTACTATACTGCATTTACTACATAAATAAATATGTGTATATAAGCATATATAATATACATACTTATATTTATAAAATGTACTATTTGAATTTGTATATACTTCCATATTTGTATATTTACATACTTATAAATATACAAAATATATTTTCATATGTCAGAATTATTGGTTAAGTGAATAATTGCCTTCAGTTCTTTTTTAGTAGCCATTCAATTTAAATTTTATATCTGGGCTTCTTCTGCTTCCAATTAGAATATAGAAAGTAATGAGAGAATATCACGCTCATCCTATCAACCCAAACACACTGGATATGATACAAATTAAATTTATTATAAACACAGGAGGCAAAGAAATCTACTGCAATCAGTAGAAAAGAGATGATTTCCTTGTGAAGGAGACATGGACCATGGCTTTTCCTCTCCCTGATGGATTAGAGCAAGAAGTACAAGAAGGAAAAGGGGTAGCAATTTATTTTAAAATCCAAAATGATAACAAACTTTCCATAACCAAATGGGCTGGTAAGACAGATTAGAGTTCCAGGAGGGTCTGCGCCAGAGGTACCGGGGATCCCCCACTTTTAGGTCTTCCCAGAATGTATGAGCAGTGCATGCATGCCTGGGCACAGGACACAGGAGTTGAGATATATCCCTACGAGGTCCTCAGGCCCACCCCTAGTTCTATAAAGCCACTCTCTGAAGGCAGGAGCAGAAAAATGCTGAGAGAGATTCTTCAAAGCATCTTTGACCTTCACAGATTGCAAGGCAGTTGCCCTCTAAAGACTAGGGGAAGAGATTAGTGGAGAAAAAGGTCTCCCTAAAACAAAAATAGAGAAGCAGAACTGGAAAGCTAAGAGAACTCCTAAAAGATGAATGCTGGGTAGTAAACAAGGGAAGCCACCCGGTAAATGAAACGATACAAGTGCTCAAGATTGCAAGGGATGCTGAAAAGAAAGTCCAGAACATGTCTTTGGAAAGTTTAAAGCCGCTAGAAAATTAAACTAAAGCAGTAGAAAGCATAGATGCGGCTCAACTAGAGGTCAAATTGGCACAAGCCCACACTTTAGGGGCTTGAAAGAAAAAAAAAAATGACAGATTTTCTCCTGGAGAAAAAGATTACATATTTCACATTCTACTATGCTTTTATGCAAAATATCTGACATGCAAATCAAACATAATGAGACTTCCAAAGAATTATAAACGTGTAACCCATGAACAAGACAGGAAATAGTCAATAAAAGTAGATCTAGAAATATTAGGATTATCAGACAAGGTATTTATGTTACAGGAATTCATGCAGAAGAAGAAGGAAAACAAGAGTGGATATTTTAGTAAAGAGGTGAAAACTATAAAGTGGCACCAGAATTTTTTATTATGTATAATTATGAATTTATATATTATTTATAAAATAATTTCCTGTATAATTATTTTTAAACCAGAAATAAAATTATGTTATTAAAATGACATATTTATTAGAGTTACTCAACAGGAAACTTAAAAAGCAAACTGTGTGTGTGTGTTTGTGTAACCTTTGGCATAGGTCCATAAAAAATATCCAAACTGACACCAAATTTGTAAGTAAAAAAGTAGATAAACAGAAAACAGCAGATGTCAACTGATAGACAACATCAAACGCTGTGTGTGTAATTGGAGCGTCAGAAAGACATGAGACTGAGAAAATAGCCAAGTAATATTGAAAAACAAAATGGCCAATACCTTCCTAAAACTGATAAAATACATTACCCAAATAATGTGAGATTCCCAGGCAGGATGAAACAAAGAAAGCTGCACCTGGGTACTCCGTAGTCAATCTGATGAAAACTGAAATTATAAATAAACCTTCAAACAGTCTGAGGGAATAAAAAGACACATTACAGTGAGCAAAACGTTGAGATAAATGAAATGTTACAGTTTCCCTTAAACATGGGTGTGTAGAAAACAATGGAATGAAAACTGTAAATTGCTGAAGGAATTTCTCTCCTGCAGGCTTGCACGGAAAGAAATGTTAAGAACGGAGCTTAAAATGTAGAAAATAAAAATAGATGTAATGGGAGAAATAGGAAAAAATCCATTCACTCTCAGTAACCCAACAGACAAAGATTCAGTAAAAATATGAAAGATTTCAATTGCCTTATCAACCAAATTTACTTAATCGACTATCATGGAACAGTATATCCAGCCACTTCAGAAGGTACACTGATTTGCAAGTGCACATTCGCTAAAATTGATTATGTGCTGTGCCTTAAAATAAGTCTCAAAACTTATCAAGGCATTGGAATCACACCAAATATATTCCCTAGCTAAAAGAATGTTAAATTATAAATCAATGGCAATCAAATACATAGGAAGACCCCACGGCATAAAACAAAGCAAGAGATGTGTGTGCGCGAGAGAGAGAAGGGAGAAGGATTGGGAGAAAGACATAGAGACAAAGAGGAAGTGAAAGACAGACACGGAGACAGAGAAAGCCCTATATATTTTTAAAATTAAGATAATTTTTAAAAACTCAGTGGTCATAGGAAAAAAAATCACAAGAGGAATTACAGAAGATTTGACCTGTCCGAAACATGTTCTACAAAGACAGATACACAAATGTTTATAGAACCTTTATTTGTTACAGTCAAAACACGGAAATAACCCAAATGCCCAACATCTGAAAAAAAGGAGAAACTGTGATGGATTTGTTCAAGGGAATACCGACCGCAATAAAAATGAATAAGCTACTGACAAAAACAACGTCATAATGAATCTCAAGTGTTTTATTGAGTTAAAAACCCACAGACTACTTTCTTATTATGAAGTAATATAAGAAGAGAAAAACATTTTCAGGGCCAATAGAAGTCAGATAAAGGTCTCCTCTGTGGAAGAGTTAATTGGTGGAGAATGGTTAGATGGGGTGATTTTCTAAGATAATGAAAAAAGTTCTGTATCCTAAATTGGTTCATTGTCATATGGATGTATACAATAGGCAAAAGGCAGCAAAGACAGTACTTTAAATCTATGCATTTTCTATGTGTAAGTTACATCTCAGTAAAAAATATATGTTTTGATCCAACATCTCATGTCTTTATAAAACCTGGAAAAAAATTTTCTCTCTCAAGCACAAAGCAATGAAAGGAAAAAAAAGAGTAAAACAGAGAAGCAAATGGTTTAATATCTGGCACAAATTTTATTCAAAAAGTAAATATAAAGTATAATGCACTTGAGATTTTCAGATGAGGATTAACTTGCAAATATGAAAAAAAATCCATCTGAACCTTAGCATTATTTTGAGGGAAGTTTCCATTCTTCAATGGATTATATTTTTCTCCAAATGATTTATAAAATATTTTACTGTATCTATTGGCTTGCTCCACTGTGAGTTTTAGTCGTGAGGAACAAAAACAGAAATAACAGCTATGGTGTATGGTTTCGGCCTGTAGGCAAAGGATAGAGCAAATTAATTAGTGGCAATTCAGGGAAGCAAGTTGAATTGTAGATTCAAATTCCATTAAGTTATTAGCTGTTTTTTTTCAAGTCATGTCAGCTTTCTATATTTTATTGTATCCTAATTTGATACTAAAACAAATCCCACAATTTAAAGTTTATTTTTTAATGACAATGACAAATTTGGTATCACTGGTCATTTCTGAGTTCACTGGGTGTTTGGACTCCAGGGAGAACAGACTCCTGCCTTCCTTCAAGGAGTAGGCTGTAGATTATATATTATATACTATATATACATTATAATAGATATAATACATAATATAATATATAATACATATAATATAATCTACTATATATAATATATAATCTACTATATATACATATGTGTGTGTGGAGATATATATATATATATATATACACACACATATTATCAGACCTGTTTACCAGGGGCAGACAAAAATGGAGTTACAGCTCTAGTTACAATTGGCAGAGAAAAATCTATTGAGACAAGAGGCTTGCAGCGATGTAAAAAATCATTAAGTTAAAGGGGTCTGCCACAATCTTCATCACACATTCCTTTGCTTAGAATATGTAGCAAAGCAGTTTGGTCTCATTTGGAAGCACCGAAGGTTGTAGAGTTAGTATGTACCAAGAGTTTAAGGAGGAAAAATCCACCCTCATAAATTTTCATGAAATGAGTATGCTTAAAAATGAACCACTACCGATTTAACCCATAATAGCACAGAATTCTCATTTTTCAAACACACTCAGGAAATCCTCAAGGTTATGTTGTTTCTAATGAGTTGAAAGCTTTACATTCTGTTCCCCCAAATAATTGACATTATTGAAGATGTGTACCAAACAGAAAAATGATTTTTTTCTGGCCTATCGTGATTTTGTAGGTGAGATAATTAGATTAGCTTAGCAATATTCTTTTTTCTTTTTCACAGCAATTACATCATACTTTACTATATGTGTACTTATGAGGGCTCATCTGAAAAACTGGCAGGTTCCTTAGTGTCCTGGAGTGTGTGATGGCTTTAATACATTTTAATAGAGAAAAATAAATTTAAAAAATTATTTTCTTAGCATCATTAAGAAAATAAGCAACTGGATCTTAAAAAAATTATCAGTTTATTATGTGTACCTGTTAAGAATATAAATGAAGAAAAAAACAAATTTTATAATATCTTTTAATTAGTTCCACTCACTGACATTAACTTTTGAGAATCAGTTTTATGTTTCTAACAGTGAAATTCAAAATCTCCACTTCTTCAACTTTCTGTAGTAAGGTGTCATTTTTTTGGAATCACTTATCACTGAGCTATGCCACCCAAGGCAGTTTTTCAAAATCTGACCATTTTAAAAGGAAACATTCATTTTAACAAATGGGCTATAATTTGATGTCTTCTTTAAATACTGAATACCATTTAAATAAGAGTTTCCCAAATTGTGTTGTTAGGCACACTAACGATATAGGATAGTATTTCATACATGAAATGTATTACATAAGCTGTATTAAAATCCTGTAAAATTGTTCCTTTTAGAGATACATTTTTATCAGAGGCTAACTTAGCTTATTGTCTTTACAAATAGTGTCTCACTAAGGTAAAATGAATACAGAAAAGAATGTACACTCCATAAGTATGCAGCTTAATGCACTTTGGTAAAAAACTGTTGTATCCAAGTAAGCATCACTAAGAACAAGATGTAAAACATCTCTATCCTCCCAGGGAAGTTCTTCATGCCTATTTCCAACAAATGCCATTCGTCAAGCCAACCACTTCTCTTGACTGATCTTGAACTTCCTATTATGACATCAGTCTTGAATGACCTTGAACTTCATATTAGGGAAGCACACACTCTGTATTCTTTTGTGTCTGGCTTCTTGCAGTGATTAAATTTTTTTGAGGTTCATTTATGCTATTCTTGAATTAGTAGCATTTATTTTTGTTTGCATAATTCCTGAGAAGTATTTCATTGATGGGCATTTAGTTTTGCTTAATTTTACTTGTTCTTGAAACTCAGGGTCAAAATCATGAACATCAACGATTGTACGGTGTGGTATTTAATCCCAAGATGACTTGGGAATCATCTTCTTCTTCTTCTTCTTCTTTTTTTTTTTTTTTGAGAAGGAGTCTCACTCTGTCACCCAGGCTGCAGTGCAGTGGCACAATCTCAGCTCTGCAACCTCTGCCTCCCTGGTTCAAGTGATCCTCCTGCCTCAGGCTCCCGAGTAGCCCCATCACACCCGGCTAATTTTTGTATTTTTTTAGTGGAGACGGGGTTTCACTATGTTGGCCAGGCTGGTCTCGAACTCCTGACCTCAAGTGATCTGCCCGCCTCAGCCTCCCAAAGTGCTGGGATTACAGTCGTGAGCCACCGCATCTGGCTGATCTTCATGTATAAGCGTCATGCTGACCTATCCAATTAAAACTGTACCATCTAGCTGTATATGCTTTTATTATTGTAAGAAATTGTTGTCAATAGTAACTCAAGGAACTGGGCATTAAATTAAAATTGTCAAAAGTGACATTGAATCCTCCTGATATTACTTAAAATATGTATTTTACCCATTGGTTGAACACTCTTAAATAGAACCTCGTGGAGAATCTAAAATCTAACAACAGCAACAGAAGACAAGTTGCCACTCTGTTACTCACAAGGGAAACTGATTGAACAATCCATTTTTGTTGGCAGTTACCCATTTCTACCTAAGAAATGATCACCTTTAAAAAATTAGATTCAAGAATTTGAAGATGCTTACTCTTCTTATAACATCCGCGTGAACACTAAGGCCATGATCAATTCTAATTCTTGGAAATCATTTTCTTTTATGCATGGAAGTTCAGGACATACTGGCAGCATATCATTTTCATTGTGAATATTTGCTGATAGCTATCTCTTTAAATTCTTGTTCCTCTCAAATTACAAAAGGCAGCTTAATTTTCCAAGGACAATTAACTTTTCGAAGGAGGCATTCTTAACGAGTGACCTATACATGCGTACAAAATCCCGTCAAATTCTGAAAAGATGCATGTGTTCATTGTTCTGGACGAGGCCAATAATTTTGATCAGTTACTCAAAAGTGTTTGTGACTCAAAGGATGTCAAAAATTGCTACTTAAATGATGATATTCTGCTTACTCTTGCGGATATTTTGAGAAATGTCAGAAAAAAATCTTATGATATAGGAAACCCATCTGTCAGCTCTCAAAATAAAGCTCAGTGATTCCTGTTTTCAGACAGCAGCAAACATTTCTGTAAAATCAAATTATCTTCTTCTGATAAATCCCATCAAAGGTTCAGACTGCTCAAAAAGTAAGTGTAAATTTTAAATAAGACAAAAACTTTTGCCAAATTATAGAATGGATACAATTGAACACTTAATGGTTTTTATTTACTTATGTATTTATTTATTTATTTATTTTTTTGAGGCAGAGCCTCGCTCTGTTGCCCAGGCTGATCTCTGCTCACTGCAACCTCCACCCCTGGGTTCAAGTGATTCTCCTGCCTCGGCCTCCCGAGTAGCTGGGATTACAGGCATGCACCACCATGACCAGCCTGAACACTTAGGGTTTTAGATGGTGTGAAAAAGATGTACACAACAGAATGGTTACCTACTCACAACTATTCCTATATTGGGACAGAGTAAAAAAGTTATATTCAGAAACTGATTTTAAGAGGGCATAGAATAGTTTTATTAATGTTATAATTTCATACTTAAAAGGTAGCATTAGAATAATTTCTGGTTTACTTTTTTAAAAAGAGCAGTTTTTTCTGTCAGTCCACAAATTTAGGAAGAAGATGGTTAAATTTCAATCTGGTCTTCGCAAAAATAATGAGCATGAACATTTGGGATTACAAGTCTTATTTAAAGAATTGCATCATTTGAAGCTGAAATTAAATATGTAAATGCTAATGATTTATTTTACACACCTCACACTAACATAAATAATTTCATACTACCATATGTACAAGTAATTTGCTCTTGTTGACCCTGATGGATTTATCAACTCTTATAAATGTTGAGTCACTTATAGGACACACACGCACATACACACGCACATACATACACACATACACACATTTCTTATCATGGAAATATAGTAAGTCTTTAAATAAATCCAATCTTAGGTGAAAAAAATGACTATAATTTTAATATTTAATTTTTTTTATTTCTTGGGAAGAATAAAAAGCATCTGAAAACAGGTATAAGACCTGATTCCTTTGTCACTTAAACCCAAATCAGAAAAAAAAAAAAGAGAGATTGAATTAACTAGAACAAATCGCAATTATTTAAAGACTTCTAAAGCATCTCATATGCTTAGGAAAGAAACTGCATGTAACATTTACTTTTGAGGAGTAAGTCTCATTTCTAACCAAAGAATAGGGTAAAGAATAATGCATCTGAAATTACAAACTACTTCTGATATGGCCATTCTGGTGCCTACGGCCTTTTTTCTGTCTCTTCCTGAACAACCTGTGTCCCCACCCAAATCTCATGTCAAATTGTAATCCCCAGTGTTGAAGGAGGGGCCGGGTGGGAGGTGACTGGATCATGGGGGCGGATTTTCTCCTTGCTGTTCTCGTGATAGTGAGTGAGTTCTCACGAGATCTGGTTGTTTAAATGTGTGTAGCACTCCCCTTCTCTCTCTCCTCCTCCTCCTCTGGCCATGTGAGGAGTGCCTGCTTCCCCTTCACTTTCTGCCATGACTGTAAGTTTCCCGAGGCCTCCCTAGCCATGCCTCCTATATAGCCTGTGGAATCATGAGCCAATTAAACCTCTTTTCTTTATAAATTACCCAGTCTCAGGTAGTTCTTTACAGCAGTGTGGGAATGGACTAATTTATTTGTCTATTTTTTAAAGTGGTTGGATAGCAAATACTATGGCTTTCTGTGCAAACTAGTCAACTCTATCTAACATTGTAGAGTAGGTAGCCATAGATAATGTTGTAATGTTCCAATAAAACTTTATTGACAAAAACAGATGGATGGCTTAGTTTGCAAACTTGATATAGTGGACAAGGAAAATGAGAAAGCCAATGTCATTTTGTTTTATAAGGGCTAGAGTTGGAATGAGGGATTGCTGTATTGTTTAGAAGGGGTAGGCACTTGAGCCCAGTTGACCACAAAGATGAGTGCAAAGCACTAAGGGGCATGAAAAATCTTAGGCAATGTCTGGGTTTTCTATGTTCTTTCCCTAACATCTGAAAAAGTCTTTTCTATTCTGATTAAAGTGCTTTCTGAAATCATCATTCAAAAGTACATTTGAAAAGATCCAGTAATGAGAGCATTTCTCTGAATTTCCACAGTACATTATAAAAGCTGAACTATATTCTCCATGTATTGGAAACCACTGAAGATGAGAAGGGAGCCAAAAGTAGTGTCTTCTTGCAGATCAGGTCCCCCAGTCCTCTGGCTGTTGCATTTGGCTGACACGGACTTCCTGTGACAGAACTGATAAACCACTAAATAATAGTGTCTTTAGAAGGATGGATCATCATTTGCAAAATTTACTTCTTGCAGGGTGACAGTTTGTGAGCTTAGATGTAGATAAAAAAATAAGAGAATTTTCCCAATATCAAACTCTCTTTAATAAGCCCCAATAGGGGGCCCCTTAGGAAATTATTGAGAACACATTATTAAATTTTTTTCTTTCTCAAATATCTACCAGTCCAAAAGGTACTACTTTTACTAGAAAAGTCAATCAGTATTTTGTTGTAGCTGATGGTATGGGTGAGGCACATCAACTCACTGGATTACATTTACCCTTAAACTGTTTCTATGTGCCATGATCCATCTTCTCTGTGTGTATGCATGTGCATGTGTGTGTATTTGTTTGAATATTTGTTTGTGTTTTTGGTTCAACACCGCACTTCTGTAACTCTCTTGAGAAATCTGTCCTTATGCTATTGTGATCTCCACGTGAAAGTACAAAAAGACTCAGAACTGTCTGGGAGGTATTTCCCCCAGGGAGACCAGTAGGCAGTGGCTGACATATGTGTACTTGTGAAAACCTGTCTTTCTGTATTCAAACTAAGAAGACCCAGGATTCATTCTTCAGCGTTCCTATGAAATGAGGCAGAGTCTTGGAATTTTCTCACCTTTTTATTCATTGTGTGGCTTCCCCCATCTTTCCCTTATCTGTTTCTTAATAATGAGGACACTTGCTTAATTATTTATTGCACAAGAATACTCCTCTTGTGGCTTGGTTCTTTGGTGTCCCACTTATTACAATAAAATCAATATTATAAGCTGCCAATTTAATGAAAAAATCCAAGTAGACCATGAAATGCAAATGATTGAACCAGGTGGTATCAGACTGCGAGATACGTTGGTGTGATTTTACTAAGCTAGATTTTAGTTTTCTTTGATTAAAAATACAAAAAATAAGAATGCTACAAATTTCCAAATGATCAGCTTTTTTCTTCCATTTGATCTGTGGAATTTGGGAGATGAAACCATCAAGTGATCTTTCGGTAGTTGCGGTTTCATGGCATTTGAGAGGAAACGTTGGGCTCCTTTCTTTTATGCAAGGGACATTTGTGCCTGGCTGGTTTGATAAAACCATGTAAAAATGGCTGTGTCAATTTAAAGTCACTGTCTGTTTATTGGTAAGATATAAGAGGAGTGGTCACTGTGGCGTGTAGAATAAAGCCTCCATACATTGAATATACGTAAACAAATGGCTGTATCCAAAAGGTATCCATATCCTAACCCTGAAAGCTGTGAATATATTAGATTGACCAGAGGAGAGGAATTAAAGTGGTTGGTGGGATTAATGTTGTTAGTCAGTTGACCTTAAACTGTGGAGATTATCCTGGATTATTTGGGTGTGCACGATGTAATTACAAGTTTCCTTCTATGTGGAAGAGAGATTCAGAAGAAGGGTTAGCATAATAGAGATGGTTTTGTAAGAAACACTCTATTGGTCATTGCTGGTTTTGGAGTGGGATGACTAGCATGAGTCCAGAAATACAGGAAACTCCTAGAAGCCAGGAAGATCAAGGAAACAGATACTTATCTAGAGCCTCCAGAAGGAAACATGATATTACCAATGCCTTGATTTTAGCCCAGGGAGACCTCTAGGACTTTAGAACAGTAAGATCTATAACCGCGTTGTTTAGACATTAAGTTTCTGGGAATTTGTTACAGAAACAACAAAAAACCCATACAGTCATCCCTGAGCCTCACCGAAACTTTCACCCCCTCAAGTCCCTCCATGAAACAAAGGACAATGATCAAATACATGATAGTATTGATGATAACATGAGCTTCAGGAATAAATAAGGGCGTGAAAGTTGTTCTGGACTCTAGAGAACATTTTTTCTTTGTTCTTTCTGGAATCGACCATCTACCTGTTGGAATTCTACTGGCTTTTATCTGGGGGCAATATTTAATGAGGGCGCTTTTCCCCACCTCTCACCAAGGATTGAGCTAATAATCTGGCCAGGCCAACATTTCTATGCCTCTCAGTTTACATCCGTTAAACAGAAGCAGAACAAAGACTGAATTAAGTCTACTAACCCAAGACAAGCAAACTCAGAGACACCTGAGACCTGCAGCTGGTGGTAGTTCAAGGTTCCACCAGAGAGCTGCCCAAAGGAGTTAAATCAACATAGCTTGTGGTTTAAAGGCTGTTCCTACAGTAAAAACCAAGGGAAAAGGATTCCAGCTTCCACTGATGTTCACGAGTTCCATTTTACATGAATTTGAAGTAAAGGTAATGCCTTCAGGCATAAATGTACAGCAGCTGCAAAACCCACACACCTGAAATCCTAGAGAATTCTGAGCATTTGGGACAGAATCTTAAGGACCTGCTGATTTGTAAAATGTGTAGAAGTATGTTAGATCAATGGTAACACATTTCTGGTGGTGCTATTTCACCCGAGGCTGTGAATGCCTGTGATGTAAGGCAAAAGTGAGGCAAGAGCAAGAATCCTCCCAGCTAGTATCTATTGTTGCAATAATAAACTCTTTATTAGAATTATAGAAAACTACTATTTATCTTTTGCATAGAAAAATTATAGGTGTGGCTGGGTGCAGTGGCTCAGGCCTGTAATCCCAGCACTTTGGGAGGCCTAGGCAGGTGGATCGCTTGAGTCCAGGAGTTCAAGACTAGCCTGGGCAACATGATGAAACCCCATCTCTACAAAAAAATACAAAAAAAAATAATAGTGGGTCGTGGTGGCACGTGCCTGTGGTCCCAGTTAGTTGGAAAGCTGAGGCAGGAGAATCACTTGGGCCCAGGAGGTGGAGATTGCAGTGAGCTGTGATCATGATCACACCACTGCACTCCAGCCTGGGCAATAGAGTGAGACTGTCTCCAAAAAAAAAAAAAAAAAAAAAAGGAAAGAGAAAAAATAAGAAACGTTATATGTGCAATACTTGTCACTTAAGGTAAATATTTTAAAAATGCTTCTAAAAATGCTTCTATTTATTTTTTACAGCAGTTTTAAACTCACAGGAAAATCAAGAGGAAGGTACCCTTGCCCCCACACATGCATAGCTTTCCCCATTATGAACATCCTAAACCAGAGCAGTACTTTGATTACACAGTTGTTACAATCGATGACCCTACAAATTGAATTTATTTTTGAGATGGTCCTCATCTTCTTATACTTATTTTCTATAATCTTAATCAAGGGTTGTATGTTAGGTCAGATTCTCTGAAAAGCAGTCAAGACATGCAACATATTTATTAGGGGGATACCTTAAGAGTTCACTTTATGCAATTGCTAGCAAGGTAGCTCTCTCCTGGCTACTAAGTGATATTTTACAGTGTAGGGTCCTCCCTCTTTTATTCTACTCTTTCTTTTTTTTTCTAAATTTCTCTTTGCTCTTCCTTCTATTCATTTTATCTCTTCTCCCATTTTGTCTATGTATTAGTTCTTTTTCATGCTGCTGCTAAAGACATACCTGAGACTGGGTGATTTACAAAGAAAAAGGGGTTTAATGGACTCCTAGTTCCACGTGGCTGTGGAGGCCTCACAGTCATGGTGGAAGGCAAAAGACATGTCTTACATGGCAGAAAACAAGAGAGAATATGAGAACCAAGTGAAAGGGTTTCCCCTGATAAAACCGTCAGATCTCATGAGACTTATTCACTACCATGAGAAGAGTATGGGGGAAACTTCCCCCATGATTCAATTATCTCTCACCAGGTTCCTCCCACAACATGTGGGAATTAGGGAAGCTTCAAATTAAGATGAGATTTGGGTGAGAACATGGCCAAACCATATCAGTATATACGGACATCCCCATGATAAATCACCATTGCCCCCACCATTATCAATATCATTATCACCATCACCATCATCATCACCGTCACCATCATCATCATCATCACCATCATCATTATCACCATCATCACCGTCACTATCATCATCATCATCATTATCATCACAATCACCATTATCATCACCATCATCATGATCACCATCATCACTGTCATCATCATCCTCATCATCATCACAGTCACCATGATCAACATAATGGCCATCAACACCATCACCATCACCACCATCATCATCACCATTATGGCAATCATTTTCTTAAACAATCAATATTTTCTATAGTGTATGAGCTTCTTGGTTTTCCCAGTGTTGTATGGATTTGCCACATGGCAGCTTGTGAAACTTTATATGCAAACATTAAAGCCTTTGTGCTGAACACATTTCCATGTGTTTTGAAGCAAACTGCTCATCTGAAATACAGAATCCCACAGTATTCCTTGAGTGAACTACCAAGAATCTGGAGAATTTTTCTGTCTCCACTACTTCTGATATTTGCAGACTTTTGGGTAATTTTTTCCCTTTTAAGTTGACTTTGTTATTTTAAAGTCTGCCTGAGAACCTAAGAGAATAGTAGAGTTGAGGTAACAGATCTACATGAGTACACATACTCGTGAGGTGAATAGGTTTCAGTGACTCCCAAAGAGTGGACTCATTCATACTGTTGTAACAATTTTATTATACAGTTGATTCTTGAACAACATGGGCGTGAGGAGCACAGCCCCTCTGTGCAGTCAAAAATCCGCATAGAACTTTTGACTCCTCAAACATTTAATTACTAATAGCCAACTGTTGACCAGAGCCTTACTGAAAAGAAAAACAGTTGATCAACACATTTTTTAATGCTATATGTATTATATATTGTGTTCTGAAAAGAATGTAAGCTAGAGAAAAGTCTTTAAGTGGAAGTGGATCATCTTAAAAGTCTTCATCCTCATCCTCTTCAGGTTGAGCAAGCTGAGGAAGAGGAGGAGGAAGAGGAGGGTTCGGTTGTGCTGTCTCTGGGGTAGTAGAAGTGGAAGGAAATCTGTATATACATATACTTATGCAGTTCAAACCTGTTTTGTTCAAGGGTCAATTGTATATTAAATGTGTACAAAATATTTTCTTTGGCAGGAAGGAGTGACTCCTCACAGCATAAATTTTTAAAATGTCAAAATATATTGTTTCTTGCTCTGCCAATGATGGTTTCCTCAAAGTTTGAGCTGTTCATTTGCTGCCACTTACATTTTTCACATAAATATCCAGTAAGAAAAAAGCATTCCCTGTCACTGGGCTTTCTCATGCTGGCTCGACAATGAATATTTCTTTGCCTAACTAAAGGGAGATTTTTTTTAAATTTGTGATTTAATCTGCAATGTATAAGCTGGCACTGAAATTGGCACAATCTATAGCTATTTTCTAACTGTGGATTTTGTGATGTGTACAGTTTCAGTTTTTTCTGATAGATTATAAATATGTGTGGAATTTTCGCAAATTAACTATGCTTTGAAATTAGTTTTTAGTATATAGAAGAGGGCACTAAACTCAATCAACAAATCTAGCTTTTAGGCGCCAACTTGGCCTCTGAGGATGCATGGAAACTCTTAGGGAAAATAGGAGGTTTAAATAGCTGTAAATTCTGGCATTTGAATTAATATTCATCGTAGACTTGAATGCAATATCTACCACGCGGCTCAAGATGTACTCATTAGGGTCATTCATCTTCTTTACGCCTTGAAACTTGAAGCAAGATCTAAGTCACGAGGAAACAAATTGCCATCATAAACACAGTAAAAACTTTCAAATACCGCAGATGTAAATATTGAATACAAATTAGCCAGGGATGAGCTCTGTAACTTCAGGACTTACATCATCTCTCTCAATATCTAGTACTTCAGAGGTGTAAAAAAGCTAATAATGGCCGGGCATGGTGGCTCACACTTGTAATCCCAGCACTTTGGGAGGCCAAGCCGGGTGGATCACTTGAGGTTGGAGTACGAGACCAGCCTGGCCAACGTGGTGAAACTCCATCTCTACTAAAAGTACAAAAATTAGCTGGGCATGGTGGCACATGCCTGTAGTCCCCGCTATGGAACTGTGAGTCAATTAAACCTATTTTCTTCATACATTACTCAGTCTCCGGTAGTTCTTTATAGCAGTGTGAAACAAATTAATACAGAAAACTTCTCACAGCAAATATGACTAGGAGGGCTCAGAAATCTTATAGTCATGGCAGAAGGCGAAAGGGAAGCAAGCACCTTCTTCTCATGGTGGCGAGAGAGAGGGAGTGAAGCGTGAAGTGCCACACACTTTTGAATCATCAGATCTCATAAGAACTCACTCACTGTCACGAGAGCAGCAAGGGGGAAATCCACCCCCAATCCAGTCACCTCCCACCAGGCCCCTCCTCCAGTTGGACATGAGATTTTGGCAGGGACACAAATCCACAACACCTCGTTTCCTTTCCTTTGTATTAACAGCTTTACGGAAACAAAAAAGACAAAGATTAGCTATGGCTAGCAGCTCCCACACCCAGGACATGAGTTATGAGTACTGCCAAGTTTTCTGTCCACTCCCCTGGTCACAAGAGAGTGGAAACACTAAACTACCCAAGCAGGCAACCAGTGTTCTGCAATACAGAATGATCAGCATGCCGGGATTGCCCAATATGTGAGAGAAACACAGCATCCCGTAAAAGTGCATCTATCACCTGTAAAGCCTGAGTTACAATAAACAGAAGATTACAGAAAACAGACAGGGGATGTAGACTCTCATTCCCCAAGGGTAACTGATTGAAGAAAAATTCCTACTCAATAGAAATGCACAGAGAACAGAGGCAAAAAATTATTACAGATACAGAAAACAGTATTTGATTAGAACTCAATTTTTTAAGTCAAGGCATAGATACTTAAGCAGAGAATAAATTTCTCATCCATTTTTTTTCTTTTCTCAGATGGAGTCTCGCTCTGTTGCCCAGGCTGGAGTGCAGTGGCGCAATCTCGGCTCACTGAAACCTCCACCTCTGGGGTTAGAGTGATTCTCCTGCCTCAGCCTCCTGAGTAACTGGGATTACAGGTGCCTGCCACCACACCTGGCTAATTATTTTGTATTTTTAGTAGAGGCAGGATTTCACCGTGCTGGCCAGGCTGGTGTCGAACTCCTAACCTCAAGTGATCCACTCGCCTTGGCCTCCCAAAGTGCTGGGATTACAGGTGTAAGCCACTACACCTGGCCAAATTTCTCATCAATTTTTGAAATATTTCTTTTGCCTGATTTGCCCTGGCCAGAACTTCCAATATTATGTTGAATAGGAGTGGGGACAGAGGGCATCCTTGTCTTGTGCCGGTTTTCAAAGGGAATGCTTCCAGCTTTTGCCCATTCAGTATGATGCTGGCTGTGGGTTTGTCATAAATAGCTCTATGTTGAGACACGTTCTGTCAATAGTCTGCACTTTGCTCATTTAGTCTTGAAAGGTATATGCATGAAAATAATAAAATCTCTTACAAACTGAACCACAAATATTGAATTTTCTGGGAATATTTTGTGCATGATTAATCAACGTTGAAGAAACCATGTGTTCACGTAGCTCCAAATATCAGAAAAATCTCAAGAATAACTTGATAGGGATGTATGTTTCCTCATATACCAAGTAGCCCAAAATAAGGAGTCCAGTGCAGACACAGATGCTTATACTTGCCCATTGCCAGGTTCGTGCTCTTTGCAGCCCTTTATCCTGCCATCCTTAGACTACTGGACTTTGTCTTTATACTGACTGCTTAATGCCTACAAAGTGGCTGCTGTGTCTTCAGGTGTCATGACCATATTCCAGGCAGAAAAGAAGGAGAAGGGGACAAAAATAAATATAGTTATGCTATTGCCTTTATGAACCAAAGAAATGGGCTTTTTACCTTTTCTAGCCTCTATAATGGGGGCAGCTAAGAAAGAATAGGGATTGAGAGGAATTCATCCGGTCAGCCTCAAAGGAATAATGTCAATTCAGCATCATCCTCTTTAAGAATTTACAAGAATTAGCTGATTTTTAAAAATTCAGTTTCTTCTGTGGGATATTATAATTTTTGCCTGATACAAAGTGACTCACTTTTAAGTGTTACTACTACTGAGAGTGAATTGAATCCATATATAAGACTTTTATAAAAACAACAACCTTATTAAGACAATCTGCAAGAAATTAAAATTCACCCTTATAAAATGTACAGTTTAGCATTTTTTGTATATCCCCTTTGCTGTGCAACCACCAACATTATTTAATCCCCTAATATTTTCATTACTCCAAAGGATACCCCATACCGAATAGGTCCCTATTTCTCCTTCCTCCCAGTCTCTGGAAATCAGTAGTATACTTTCTGGCTTAATAGGTTTGCATAGTTTACAGATTTTGAATTAATAGAATCATACAATATGTGGCCTTTTGTGTCTGACTTTTTCATGGAACACAATTTTTTCAAAGTCCATCCATATTTTAGCATGAATCAATTTGTCATCCCTTTTTCTTACTGAATAATGCTTTATTATGCAGTGTGGAATATGGATACGTCATATTATTTATCTCTGCATCAGTTGGTTGGCATATGCTTTGTTTTCTCTTTCTAGCTCTTATGAATACTGCTGCTTGAACATTTACATACGTGTTTTTATGTGTACATTTTCATTCTCTTGTGTCCATATCTGGGAGAGGAATGGATGGGGTCATGGGTAACTCCACGTCTAACATTTGGAGGAAGGGACAAACTGCTTTTTAAAGTGGCTGCCCCAGGTTATGTTCTTACCAGCAGTGTATCAGGATTTCAATTTCTGCACATCCGTGTCAACACTTGTTAAGGACCATCTATTCAATTTTAGCCACCCTGGGTGTGAAGTGTGACCTCCTTGTGGTTTTGATTTGCTTTTCCCTAATGACTAATGATGCTTCCATGTGTTGAGTGGCTATTTTTATATCTTCTTTGGAGAAATGTCTATTTAGACACTTTGCTTATTTTTTTAATAGAGCTATTTGTCTTTTTCTTGCTGAGTGCATATTCTTTTAAAGTTTCTTTGGAGGAAGTGCTTACTAGCTTGAGCAGATGGAGAAAAATAACTCGATGGGTATAAATTAAATATGAATACCAGAAAGATGCTTGTAAACTACACCTGCATCTCCCTTCCCAGCCAGGATGAATTCTTTTGTAACATCAATTAGCTTTTCCTTCTGCTTTATTATGTTTATATTCTGCATTTCTATATTGTGTGTTAGAAATGTTAAATGTCATTCAAAAGTTATTTTAATTAACAAGAAATGGCAATAATGTGTCCTTTGTCTTTTCTTCATAGGGATGAGAAAATGGAAGGGTTATCCTTGTTTCTGCCACATAAAAATTCCCAGAACTTTACACATGCCCAGTTTGTATGCTGAAACTTAAGACCAACTTTCCTCATTCCACCTTCTGTGGTAAGCTGAAAGAAACTGCCCTCTTCTACCTCCTTAACATCTTATTTTTGTGGTAAATGCTAGGGATGACATTTGTGATAGCTACAGAGAGAGCCCACTGAAATATAAATGAGAACAGGGTCTCTTTTGCTATTTAATGGATAAGACCAAGCTTAGCGTACTCACCATAATTCAGTTCTATATTATTCTCATGTAGATGGTTGATTTGAGCTTGTTATTGCAGTAATGAACAAGAGACGTAGAACATCAAAGGAAGAAAGGAGAGCGTTTAATGTTTTATTTAGCGCTACCCCCGACCTGAGTAGGTTTTGATTAGGGAAGCAAAATTACTATTTGCGTAAGTTGGTTCCAGAATTTATTTATAGCCCTATCAATGGATGACACCTCTTGTTGATTGAAAAGACCTAATTAATGGTAATTTTTATTAGAGGAAGATTGCGAATTATTGATTTATATTCTAGGGTAGCTTCTTCCTGACAATAATAGCAGCTATATCAACCAAGCCCCTTCTAATGCGTTCCCATATATGACTCAATCGCTCACCCACAAGATGCACATCCAGTGGTAGGGACCCTATTATTTTTTTCCAGCATCAAAACTATGCTGATGTATCCCTCAATTTGTCAAGAGCAACAGAAACAGGCACCCCAGGAAAGGGCAGGAAAGTCTCTCCTGCCTACCAGAATTCAACAAGGCTGCATTTGGAGACAAGGGGACCTTGAAGTTAGCGTTTGGCATATGCAGGTGGTCTGCACAGTGAGCCAAATAGGACAGAAACGAAAAAAGAAATGCAAGAGACTCAGATGTTGCAGCCAAATTATGGGACATAGTTTTGATCCTTGAAACCTATTCCCTAATTCTCATTTACTATCTTCAATGATTAAGTGCTTGACTTTATTAATCCAAACCCATTTTTGTAGCCACCCTCCCGGCTGAACCCGAGATTCTACCTGTTCCCCTGCAACCTAGTTGTTCTCTAGGACCACATCAGGAATTTGTGACCTAAGGCAATACATTTATCATCTCATGGTTTCTGTGGATTGGGAGTCTAGGCATGGTTTAGCTGGGTCATCTGCCTCAGGGTCTCTCAGAAGGCTGCCCTCAAGATAAGACCCGCAGCTGAAGTCTCATCTGAAGACAGGGAACAATCCCCTTGCAAACTCATTTGGGAGCTTCAGTTGATCTCCCCACAGACTGTTTTGTCCTCTCCCCTCACCTTCTTCCCTCTGCATAGCTTTGAGGATCTCTGTTGATATATGCCTCAGGTCACTATTCTGCTTAAATCAATAGTTCCCCAGTGGACTTAAAATAATCCATCAATCTCTCACCAGGATGATAAGGTCATTGTCCTGGCTCAGCTTTGCAACTTCACCTTTTAAGCTACCATTCCCTCCACATTCCAGTCCATGGAAACATCGTTTGAGTCCCATAAAGGTCCTGGCCAACCCTAATAGGTCCTCTTCTATCTAAACATTTTTTCCCCCCCTGAAATGTGGGTTTCTTCTCAGCCTTTAGAATTCAGCTCCAATGTCACTTTTTCCTGGACAATCCCTTTTCAAGTCTGCATTACCAAACCCTGTGCAATTAAAAGTCCTTACCAGTTTGAAGCTACCTCTTTATTTCCTTTTCTGATTGTTCACATCTTTTTTTGGGGGTGGTGGTCTCACTCTTTCACCACGCTGGAGTGCAGTGGCACAATCTCAGCTCACTGCAACCTCCCGGGTTCAAGTGACCATTCCACCTCAGCCTCCCAAGTAGCTGGCACCACAGGCGCACACCATCATACCCATCTAATGTTTGTATTTTTAGTAGAAATGAGGTTTCACCATGTTGGCCAGACTGGCCTTGAACTTCTGACCTCAGGTGACCCGCCCGCCTTGGCCTCCCAAAGTGCTGGGATTACAGGCGTGAGCCACTGTGCCCAGCCTGTAAGCTCTCCTTCTATTTAACACTGTGTGCGTCCCACAAGCTTGGAAGGAGGCAGGCATGTAAACATCACTAAATAAACAACCCTTGGTGAGACCAAGTTTAAGAAAACAGACATCTGAGCAGTCATTTGACGCTTCACAGTGTCAGTCTCTCAGCTTTAAAATGCGTACCTCTTTAAAGAACTACAAGTGTCAATATATTCCAACTTAGGATACAATTTTTTACTGACATCAAACAACAAATTTCAAGGTGAAACAGAATTTCAAATGAAATTTCCAATGAGAAATGTAATAGAGACTACATCAGCATCAGAGATTTTACTGGACGTGATCTTCTGTGTGACACAAAACAGACAAACCCATCAAAAAGTGGGATAAGTACACGAATAGACAATTCTCAAAAGAAGATGTACAAATGGCCAACAAACATATGAAAACATGCTCAACACCGCTAATGATCAGGGAAATGCAAATCAAAACCACAATGTGATACCACCTTACTCTTGCAAAAATGGCCGTAATAAAAAATTATAATAATAATAGATGTTGTCATGAATGTGTTGAAAAGGGCGCAGTTTTACACTGTTGGTTGGAATGTAATCTAGAACAATCCCTATGGAAAACAGTGTGGAGATTCCTTTAAGAGCTAAAAGTAGATTTACCATTTGATCTAGCAACCCCACTCCTGGGTATCTACTCAGAGGAAAAGAAGTCATTATATGAAAAAGATACTTGCACGTGCATGTTTATAGCAGCACGATTTGCAATTCCAAAAATATGGAACCAGCCCAAATGCCCATCAATCAATGAGTGGATAAAGAAAGTGTGATATATATACATGTACCATGAAATACTACTCAGCCATAAAAAGGAACAAAATAATGACATAATGGTGTTTGCAGCAACTTGGATGAAATTGGAGACCATTATTTTAAGTGAAGTAACTCAAGAATGGAAAACCAAACATCCTATGTTCTCACTTATAAGTGGGAGCTCAGCTATGAGGATGCAAAGGCATAGGAACAATACAGTGGGCTGCGCTGGTGGCTCATGTCTGTAATCCCAGCACTTTGGGAGGCTAAGGTGGGTGGATCACTTGAGGTCAGGAGTTTGAAAGCAGCCTGGCCCACCTTGGTGAAACCCTGACTTTATTAAAAACACAAACATAGCCAGGCTTGGTGGCATGCATCTGTAGTCTCAGTTACTCGGGAGACGGAGGCAAGAGGATCACTTAAACCTGGGAGGTGGAGGTTGCAGTGAGCCAAGATCTTGTCACTGTACTCCAGCCTGGGAGACAGAGTGAGAATCTTTCTCAAACAAACAAAAAAAAAAATACAATGGACTTTTGAGACTCAAGGGAAAGGGTGGGAGGTGGGTGGTGAGGGATAAAAGACTACACATTGGGTAGAGTGTACACTGCTCGGGTGATGGGTGCCCCAAAATCTCAGAAATCACCACTAAAGAACTTAATTGTGCAACCAAACACCACCTGTTCCCCAAAACCCTACTGAAATTTGAAAAATAAAATAAAATAAAATAAAATGCATTCTCTGTAAAAAAACAAACAAGCAAAACCAGACATGTTCCAATTCAGGGTCTCCCATGCTATAAAGAGCTGAAGTTGAGAATAATATATTTGTGTATGCCTCTTCCCATCATTTTGAAGTGACTACCATGTTTTCCTAGAACCAAGTTTACGAGCACTAAATATAATCATTCTCCGATCAGTGGACAACATAGTGGAAATGGCTCTAGTTTGAGATGCTGAAATTTTCCAATGAAATATTTTGGAATTTCTCCTCCCCATTCCTCCCAGAGGACCTACTATGAATCCAAGGTTATTAACAAAATATATATTCATATAATGGTGTCAAAGGTTCTATTTCCCTGCTGATTGACAGTAAAATCCAGGTTGGGTTGGCGCTTCTGTTTCCTCTGGGAAGTGGAATGGAAAGAACTGTTCATGCAGCTGGAAGGAATTCTACAAAACCATAGACTCTTCCTCTTGACAGTAAGTTCACCTGTCAAGCAGCTCTACTCGCATACGCAAGACGGTGAGAAGTGCCTTAATTGGATTTTCAGGAAGATAGATGGGAAGTCATGCCACTTGGGTTGTCACTTCTTATTTCAACACACTCCCTGCTCACACCCGCCATTATCCATTCGGCCTTCCCCATTTCCACCTGAAATTCTTGCTGCCTCTCCTGACGCAGAGCGGATAGCACCACCTACTGGGACACTCGCGTTGCTTCATGGAACGTGGTGGCATTTATTTTCTTTCTGTTATTTTATTTTCTGTCATTTTATTTCTGTTATTTTATTTCTCTGCTGCAATACTTCTTTCCGATTATAATATGATAAATAGGGATACCTAAATCTATTTATAGTATTCATATCCTGTATAGGATATTCTTTTTTAAATTTTAATTTTAAGTTCTGGGGTACGTGTATTAATGATATGCTAATTCTAAAGCCCTATGAGGGCAAAGAGGAAGAAAGTAAGTCATTTATTCATGATTAAACAGCTGGAAAGGGTGGGATCTTGGAATTCACGTCAGGCTGGCTTCAGATGTGAAGCTTTTTCACCTATCACAAAATGTTGTCTCCTAATGAGGGAATCATTGTGTACTTCGCTTATATTGACACACTTTTCAAAGGTTCCTAATAACCTTCATATAAAGCATCTTTAACGGCTTAGGAAAACAAACTCCACGTGTGCATAATAGGTTAGACTATAGTGAGTATATATTAAAGCTTCCTACTGATCAAGAAAATTGGGAAAAAATCCAGTAACTGTGTTCCATAAAACCCTTGGAGAATTGTATGTTCTATTGTCTATTGTAGATACCTCAGGGACTACTCATCAACACATTGATTCCGGTTTACTTATGGCAGAAAAATTTTCTATTATACAGTCAGATTTAAGTACAATTAATCTTAGCAGCATATTCAGTTTTTGTCACTGGTGAGATTATGTTACCTATACATACACACATATATGCATGTGTGTGTGTCTGTGTGTGTGACACACATACTATATATTTATAGTATTTATTTTACACAAACACATCCTTAGCCATACATAATATACTCCTGCAAGTGTGCATGTGTGCTTAAAATCTTAGGCAATACAAATAATACCTAAAGTAGAAAGTGGAAGTTGTTCATTGGTTTTTTTTTGAAGAGACAATATAGATGTAAGTGTAACCGGATTGTGGCGAATTGACCATGATACTATATATATATATATAGTATATTTAGATACTGTATATATAGAGTATATGTAGTATATTTAGACACTATATATAAAGTGTATATAGTATATTTAGATATGATATATAGTGCGTATATTTATATAGGATATATATTTATATAGGATATATATTGTATATAGTATATATACTTTTACTATACATATAGTATATATATTTTTTACATTCGCAAGTAATGGCTCTTATGAAGCTGGAAGAATAAGATGAACATGAAGGGTTTGCTACATGGGTGTGAACTAATGTCTTTGATAGAGGCAGAATGCCATCATTCATGTCACTAGATAGGCCAAAAAGATGCTAATATTAAAAGACTCGTCACACATCCCAAGTATCCTCTTTTTCCTTATTAGCATAGATTTACTTTACTTTGAAATGAACAACATCAACAGATGAATGGCTAAAGAAAATGTGGTATATCTACACAATGGAATACTATCCCGACTTTAAAAAGAAGGAAATCCTGTCATTTTCGAGAACATGCATGAACATGCAGGGTGTTATGCTGAGTGAAATCAGCCAGACACAGAAAGACGGACACTGCATGATCTCATTCATATGTGGAGTGTATGAAAAAGCCCACTCATGGAAACATAGAGTGGAGTGGTGCTTACCAGGGGCATGGATAAGAGGAATGGGGTGGTATTAATCCAAGGATACAAAATTTCAGCTAGACAGGAGGGATAAACAATAAGTTTTGGGGGGAGAGATATGCTTATGAGCTTGGATCAATGAGTCCACACTGAACGCATGTATCACAACATCACTTTGTACCCCATAAATAGATATATTATTTGTCAATATACAATTAAAACATAAGAGAATCTGGGTGCAAGGTATATGGGCACAATCTGTACTACCTTTGCAACTATTCTGTCAATCTAAAAGTATTCTAAATAAGAAGTTTAATTTTTAAAAGTTAAAAAAGGAAAAAGATTGTGTTTCTAATTCCATGAGATTGTGCTTATCAAAGATCATCCAAGAAATCCCAGGGAAAGTAAAGGTTCATTTGGAAACATTGTAGCATTTGCAAGAGTCTGTCAGAACTAATATGCAATCGTTGTGTTTGAAAATAAAAGTTCGTGTGCTCTAGAAAGCTTTGTGTATAATTATTTTTGAGTGTATGTGTGTCTATATAGATAGGTACACTGGATATGTATGCATACAATATGTATCTATATATTATACACAATATATGTTTTTTCACACACATATGCATGCAGACACACACACACACACATGCACATATGATAGCCAGTACAAGACTAGAATACTATATTACAGGACCTTGTGTTTTACTCACTATTACACATGAATATATATTAAGGCTTCTTACTGATAAAAACTTGAACAAATTCCAGTAACTTTGTGTTCCATAAAACTCTTGGGAAATTGCCATAATGACATATTTCTCAATGTCATCTCTTCGTCTTCCCAGGGAGATTATAAAGATGTTTATCGGGAAGAGGAAGAAATAGTAGAGAAGTAAGTGCAGAAGAGAGAAAGAAAGAAGAAAGAGGGAAGGACATCTTTCTCTCCACACCAAGCTAGGAAAAAAATATAATTCTCAAAATGGATAGAAATATTTTTATCTATCCACATCACGATGTGGCCTTGATGGTAACTTGGAAATTGACCAAGAAAGTGAATTTTGGTGACGAGTTACCTTGTCTCCAGGCAAAGCCTCCGTTCCCTCATTAAAAAGAAAACACATAAAATAAAACACCACAAAGTATAGGGTCAGACTGCCAAGTGGAGCTGGGGTACAAACTTCTTGACTCAATGATTAGAGAAGAACAAAATCAGTCTCTTCATCAGGTACGTCAGCAGAGTGCCTGACTGGCTTTTAAATTTTTAATTTTTATTTTGGGGGAATAATTATGGGGATGAAACTTTAGTGGCTTTTCTTTCCTTCCCTCAAAACCATGCACATCGTGTCTGAGATTCCCACCTCCCCACTACCCTGAACTTTCCCTTGTTTGGTTTATCTCCTCCTCTAAATTTAGTCCAGCATTATCTTCTCCACTTTCTCTGTTCCCTGTTTCCTTACGGTGCATCTGCACTCTAGATGTGCATCGGGCAGTTTCTCTCCTCCTACGGGACGGAAACAAGGCATAATCTTCTATTTCTGTTTTATTCCCACAGGCCCTAGTTGTGTGCTTGCTGTAAAGATGCCAAATGAACAAAGATAATTAATTTTTTTTTAATTCTGCCAACGTGTTAAGCAGAGTTTCTAGAAGTCAGCAGCATAGAGTTACGGCACCTTCGTTCTTCAAATATTACTTAACAGTAGACTTGAAAATGAGTCAGATGACCCTGGATCCTTTGAGATTTTTTATGAGTTGATGATAAATTCTCAAATCTGCAATTTTGTTTTATGTTTAACTGGACCCCAGTGGTGCAAGCTGGCCAAACGCTCTCCCTGGTGAGCAGATAAGCATGTAGAGATTGGGGGTCTACTGTAGGGTAACTTGAGCTTCTGCTGCTAGTGGGGGAGAATAACCCAAGGCAGCTGATTCTGGTCCTTGGCAAGCAGATGTTTTGCTATTATTCAGATACACTCTTTACAGTGCTGCAAGCCTTTCCCTTCCCAGGTTGAGCGTGGATTTATTCCCACTGTTGACAAAGGAAGACTTCACTGATACTTATTTATTTTTTATTATCAATGTATGATCTGGTAGTAAAAATATATGACCTCAAATATGCTGCCTTTATTTACAATTCTTCCAGAAAATGCCTTGTCACTTATTCTTCAGCAGACTCATCTTAGGAAAGACCAGCTGCTAATATCATCATCCGTTCCACCAAGAAACAATGCACTTATGCTTCATGTTTCAGGCCGGAAAGTAGTTTCCCCAATTAGCTCAATCCTAAGTAAAGGGTCATTGAGGAGCTGCTATGAGGTGCATTTTCTCCCCTTTCCCCGTTGGGCACAGTACAGATCTCATGGTGTTTGTATTCTCTACAAAATGGGGAGGCTAACAGCTGGTTTTAGATTCAGGTAGTGCATAATACAAATAGGCGTTCTGCATAAACATTTCCAATTTAGAAACTGTAATTTCCACTGATCTTTTTGTATCGTTGTCTTTGCAATGGGCTGGCGACAAATAGATAATAGTTTTCATTTGCACCTAAGAGGTGTTTGTTCAGAACTCAAGCCGCATTAAGCTTTCTGTTGGGTGCTTGTCTTTTCAGAGTGCTGCTGACATGTGTTCATTCCAATAAATTAACTGTCTGCTCCAAACTGAATCAGCTGGTTGAAAGAAGCTACCTTGCTGTTTTTAAACTGGGCTTGCTATTAGAAGAGCACAGGTGGGAACTTCCTTGCCTTCATGTCATTTTGACCCTCCATTGGTCTTAGGGAGCAATTACCAAAACCAACTGCAGAATTGGGTTAATTATGAAGTGTACCAGGTACACCCCCCACGCAACTAACTTCTCAGGTGATTTTGTTATTCGAGTTCGGAAATAAACATAAGGATGCTTATCCCAAATGGGATGTGTGATAGAATGAAGAAATTGATCTGAAGCCCAGTGGAGAAAGATGTAGGTGTGATGTTCATGGAATTAGAATATCCAGTGAGACTTGTTTAAAGGAAAACTTGTTTAAAGAAGATTTGTTTAAAGGAAAATGTGCTATGTGGACAGATGAGATGGAATAATCCTATTATCCACTTATTTCTAATTTCTCTTCTCATGTGCCTTTCACCAGAGCTAATGGTATTCTTGGTAAAGTGCTTCAACACCTTGCAGCAAAAGGGATAAAATCTAGGGGGAAGAGAAGAGTTGTAAAATCTATGAACATCCAACCAGCTCTTGAGTAATGAATAACTTTTGTCGATACTGATGGCTTATCCTGGATTTTTGATTGCAAGGAAAAGAGACTCATGAGACAAAGGTTGCTATGCAGACAACGTGCTCCTGTAATGGGGAATTTTAGGAAAACCAGGAATACGCCCTTCCCAGAGAGAACCCTCTTTCTGCATTTCCCTTCCTCTTCCTCTCTGGGGGATACAGTTTCCTCCAGATCATGTTGTCTTGCCTTTCACTTGATCCTGCTTCTACAGCGCTTCCCAATTTCACATTGTCAAATGTCTCTGCCTTCATCTATACTTGAAACATGCCCATTCTGATTTCCCTTCTTATTTTTATTGTGGGAAGCTGCCATTGATCTCTATTATTATCATCATCATAATAATCACCATCATTACTTCTACTATCCTCATTATTATTTTGTAAGGAAAACACTGAGTTCTTCTTGCTGAATAGCCCACAGACGATATCAATGAAGAAGAAAATGAGAAAAAGGCCGGGCGCGGTGGTTCACGCCTGTAATCCTGGCACTCTGTGAGTCCAAGGCGGGTGGATCACTTGAGGTCAGGAGTTCAAGACCAGCCTAGCCAACATGGTGAAAACCCACCTCTACTAAAAAATACAAAAATTAGCCAGGCATGGTGGCGTGTCCCTGTAATCCCAGCTACTCGGGAGGCTGAAACGGGACAATCGCTTGAACGTGGGAGGCAGACGTTGCAGTGAGCCAAGATGGCACCACTGCACTCTACCCTGGGCAACAGAATGAGACTTTGTCTAAAAAAAAGAAAAAAAGAAAGGAAAGAAAATGAGGGAAAAAAGCGTTTAATATTATACACTAAACCTAAGAAAGGAAACTACTAAACCTAAGAAAGGAAAAAAAATAATAAAATGCAAAAAATGCGTGATCTGCCTCTATATTAAGATAGGAAATAAGTTAAAAAGGGTATGACATTGAACTATTATCCCAAGTCCTATTAATTCAGGACAACTGCTACAGGGTACAATTGTGTGAACATTTGCCCATCGATGAAGCATAAAACTACGATAGGCTCAAATTGTACACCATTTATTTGTTAAAGGGATTACTGTGGTATCTGTTCATAGTAATTATATGGTGGATTAATATAATAAAAGTCAAATTTATGCCACTATTTAATAGAAATATTGCATTATGTGATGCTGATATTTTTGCCAATTTAAATAGGCCATAAAACATGTCATGGTAAATGGGAGAATTAAATAAAAGGCTTTCTATGGCATCTTGGACTAGACAACAAGATGATAATCCATATGTTCTAGAAGTTTTGGCTGCAAGGTGATTGCTCATTCTATTAAATTACTTTTCATGGAAATCCAAGGTGTCAAAGCTCTGCAGAGGACAGAGGTAACTGCGAGATTTAGTTTACATGGCCCACAAGTGAGTGCCACGTTTCCTCTGAATTGTTTTCACAGTAAACACCTACATCAATAGCATAATTTTGAAGTTGAAGCCCATTGCTTCAATGCATTCCTCTTATTAGCTTAATATTGGAATAGTATTTCCAGGGTCCATTTTAGACAATAACTGTCAGCTTACTCTTATATTTTAAAAAGGAAATATTAGTATTTTTTCTCCAGCATACATGGATCATAAGAGACTCACATAATTTGGAGTATTTTTGTGCAGACATGCTGTAAATTCTTATTTTGCTTGGTCACTTAAGTAATTAATTGAAAATACAAAATGTTAGCCCTCCACATTACAAACTATTTTCTATATACGTCTAAATTAAGGGAGACACATCTTAAAACATTAGTTTGTATCTTGTTTCTGCTAGTGCGTAAGATACACTTAATTGAGTTTGTAAAACAATTTCCTGGGTTGGAAGAACAAAGTTAAAACTTGTTATATAATGGGTCCCACTTAGGTTCATAAGAAAATTGTGGCTAAAGGGTATAAACAGTGACCATGTATCCTGCTAAATTTCTTTTTCTCTCAGGAGCAAGCCAGCGTATAGAAATTTGGATTTCAGAGGTGGGGAGGGACAGGATGAAAAATACTGCACATTCAAAACTTAAGTATATGAATATATTCACACTTCAATGTATTCCTACTTAAATATTTGATAGATCTCTAAGGTGGAATCACTCTTCCTAAATGACAACATTAAACTAAAGTTGTTGGGTTGGGAGGTGGGGATCTGCCCTCGGTCTGCCGCTGAACGTTCTTCTAGTGCTATTCGAGGACAGAGGAAGGCGATTCTGAAGCAGTCAGGGAGGGAGATAACGGTTTCTTCCATTGCCCAAGTCTGGAGAAAAGGGGTTTTGTCTGTGGTCTGATGGGGATGACACAATGCATTGGGGATGGTGGGGTGATGATAATAGCCACATATTTCACAAAGTGTGTGCACTGGTCACACAGGTCAGGCAGTCCATGGACATCGTTGGTCAGGAGCAGATGTCCTGGGGTTTCATCTCATTCAAAGAGTGCTGCTTTTGAAAGCCAGTCATATTTAATGCATTTTGGTGTACATTCTATAGCAATCCAAGCCTGCTTTCTCCTATGCTAAGCACTATTCACAACGTTTCCGTGGGCACCTGTATCTCCTTTGTGCTCTCTAACCTTAATCTTCCAAGTTCCATGCGCTCTCTGTGTGCATTCAGGTGAGACGCAGGCAAAACAAGGGTTTTAAAGTGCCATTTCAGCACAAATGAGCACAGGGAAAAACAAATCACGAGTAAAGTAAAATCACAGGTAAAACTGAGGAACTGTGTTTTAAACGGGCACTCCACAAAATCTATAAGCACTCCCGAATCTACTCTGTGTTTATCAGTGCATATATGTGTGTCTGTGTGTGTACATGACGAGCTTTAAGTTTTAAAGCTATCATTGTTCTCAAGACATGGAGAGATTACAGTGATTTTTTTTCTTCCCCAAAATGTCTACAGGGAGGCATATATTTCTCCAGTAACTGTGTGTGTTAGAGAATAGTTGACAAGCACATGCTTTTAAAAGCAAAACGATATGATTGCGAACACTAGGTATTTTATATTCTAAGACTGCAACCCTGAGCAATTCATTTAATCTTCCGTACCCCAGTTTCCTCATATGTAATATGAGACAGTCGACACCCTGGGACTGGTAAAAGGATTAAATGAGGTAATGCATATAACCTATGCAGAACAACACATTTTGATGATTATTTGAAAGTTTTAAAACACGTCATTGCTCTGTAAATGGTTGACTCAATGCTTTTAGAAAATCTCTTAAGCGTTTGTTTGAAAAGTTTGTCTGTATGTAATGCATATCCTTATGAATTGTTATGTTCTTTTCTATTATTATAATTTGAAAACTGTAATTGCTCTACTAGAAATAACACCTGAAGCCCAATAACACAGGCAGCCCAAGCATGTTAGTTTGAAAGCTGTGTTCATAATGTATATCCTCGTAGAATGAGATGTTGCATAAAAATGAAGCTAATACCTGAGCCCACAAAAAATTGATTCGACCAGTTGTACCACTGAAGCATAATAATGGTTCTAATATTCAAAATTAGGCATCGTTTGATTTCTCAGTTTTTATGGGAATTTTTAGGGTTATATTTTGGGATGCCAGAAATACATCTCCCCGTTTCCTTTCTTCTGAGTCCAAGGCCCTGTGTTTAGAGCCTGGGGCTGAGAAAGGTTTTTCTTTTGGGTGTCCTTCCAGCTGTGGCTGTTGGCAATTTGTCTTAGTCTCCAAAGACTCCCTATCCAGCCCGTTTAGGAACCAGTGACCTCAAGAACTAGTCTGAACATTCACCTTTACTAAATGTCACCTGTTAATTCCAGGTAAGGTTTTCCCCTGGCTAATTTATCTCATTTTCCCTAATTCTCTTGCCTCTAGAGGAAACAGGATTATTTGTGGGTGTTCTAAGTATTTACACGGATGGTCATTTTAGAGAAGGGTAGAGTTACAGTGGACTTTTTCCTGTATCCCCATTTCTTTCAATATAATAATGAGAATTTGCAGAGAAAGTGTCACTTTCACTTCCTTAGCATAACCTAGATTTTTTTTTTTAACCAGGTGGCCTGAGAGATGGGAAATATGAGTACATATTCTGGAAGTTCTGAGAAAGAACAAAAAAAAACAGCCCTCATATGTGGCTGCTGGAACTAGCCTGCTAATTAATGGCTAAGTCAAGGTGCATCCGGCTGCACATAAAAATAATTGAAAGAACTTCAACATCAGAGGAAGGCAGCCCACAGCCAGCATGGGATGAGACAGAAACAAGAACAATTTGTAACCACTAAAAACGACCCCAAATCCCCTTCTCTTCCACTGCTTATTTTTACTGAAGACAATGCTAGTCATGCTCTGGTCCTGTCACTTTCTGGCTAAAGGTTATTGACATGCCCATTATCCTGATAGCAACCCATCCAGGAACAAGTTCTTGCCCCTCTTAGCACTTCTAAAACAACCCAGTCTAAGCCCAAACCCTTGACCAGCCCTTCTGAACTCCTCTCCAAGGTAGCTCATCGTTCTCCTTGTATGCCCTCCCTCTGTTGAAACAAGTTCCTAAACCCAAGCTTAACTTCAGATGCGGTTCCAGGTGGTATTTGATGACTGCGCCTAATCAGTTCTGGTACATGCAGCTATAAAATGATGCAACGTTTTGGTTTTTGTTTTTTTGTTTTTTTTTTTTTGCTTTCTTATTATCACTGTCTCTATCACCCTTGAAAAGAGGACAGTCATTAATTTCTCAAACAGATTGCTCTGCCTCCTTAATGCTTTCCTTGCATCCAGAGCCCTCTCACTCTGATACAAACTATCCTCAGGGTTACTTCTAAAGTGGACGGTTCTCCATCCTTTGCAACCTAAAAGAGTTGGGGTTAGTTGAGAACCGGCAACATGTGCACCACTTTGAGAGCTCGTTGGAAATGCAGACACAGGTTCACCAAACCACAATTGAATAAGGATCTGCACTTTAAGCAGACGTCCTACGTGTTCCTAAGAACGTAATTTTTGAGAATTACTGCTAAATGTCCCAGCTACACTCATACACCACTTTGGTGCAATCATTTGGCGTCTCCCTGACTTTGGGACAAAGCCCAAACTCCCTGCCTTGCCTTTGGAGGTTTTCTATCAGCCAGTTTCTTTCTGCCTCATATTTCACACCTTTCTTAAAAAATACCTTGTATTTTTCACCCGTGATGCAGGAGCATGGTTCCCCAACTTCCTCTGTCTTCTCACTTCAAAGGTGTGGAATTCTATCCTCCCCACAACACACCACCCACTGTCATTTTTTCTACGGAGTTGGAAAGATCTGGCTTAGGTTTCTTCAGACAGAATATGTTCCCAACCTTCCCAGACTAGGTTAAGGGCAGTGTCCAGACATTTCTTAGCACCACTTATTAGCATGGGTGCCGTCTCCATCTCCAGCACCCCCTGCCTCTCCTTGCTTCTGTGTTTCTCTGCCTTCCCCTTGAGTTTCTTGGTGTGAGAAGTTTTTTCTTCAGTTTTAACACCAGCCCAGCACAGGGCCTGGGACAGTGGAGATATTCAGTAAAGGTTTGTTGAATGAATTAATGAATGCATATATATTTTTAGCATTCCTTGAGTTATTCATAATGAACAAGAATGCAGTTAAAACAAGAGTGATTCTCCCTCCAGGTGAAATCTGCTAAAAATTCGACTTTGAATGCCTGAAGATGACATTCAATCAAGTATGTGTAAGTATATACTTATGTGTGTATATACATGTGTTTATATGTGTGTTTAATGCAAATGCCATTCTTAGAGATTTAAGTGCATGCGTATCTATGAATATATCTATGTAAATTATGTATCTGTATATATGCATGTGTGTCTATGTGTGTGTATATTCAGTAATGGCCCTTTTCCAAGGGGGATGCGTTCAAAACTCAGTGGATACCTGAAACCACAGATAGTACCAAACCCTTTATACACTACATATTTTATTATATATACACACTTTTGATAAAGTTCATAAATTAGAGGCAGTAAGAGATGAACAATAACTAATAAAAGAGAACATTTACAACAATACACTATCATAAAAGTTACGGGAGTGTGGTCTCTTCCAAAATAGCTCACTGAACTGAACTCACGTATTTTTTAGACCACAGTTGTCCACAGTACCTGAAACTGCAGAAATGTGATTCCACAGATAAAGAGAACCGATGTATTTTACATGTAAATATATATACACACACACACACCCAGGAATATATATATATGAGCACATTAAATGTGTTGTGGATGTGTGGATGAGTGTGTGTGCACACATACATGAGTGTGTGTATATGTTTAATGGAATTGGCATCTTCAGGAATTTAAGTATATCTATGTATATATTTACATGTGTAACATATATATGCATATATGCATGTGTGCATATACAGTGTATGTAATGTATATATGTACAGTCATGCATCACTTAACAATAGGGATCAATTCTCAGAAACGTATTGTTAGGTGATTTCATCATTGTGCAAACATCATGTGGTATACTTACACAAACCTCGAGGTGCAGCCTACAGCACCCCTAGGCTCTATGGTAATAGCCTAGTGCTTCCAGACTACAAGCCTCTACAGCATGTGACTGGAGAGAAGACCCTAGGCAACTGTAACACAATGATAAGTATTTGTGTATCTAAACATAGAAAAGGTACAATAAAAATGTTATTATAATCTCATGAGACTGTCATCATGTTATTTGCATTTGTCCAAAATGTTGTTATGCTGTGCATGACTCTATACATAATGCATATATAGGATATGTACATGTATATACATACATAATGTACACATAAATGTACATATATGTGTATGTGTGTCTATGTATTTCTCCTGTGTGCCTTCACAACACGATTGAGGCAAACAACATCTGAAGAATTTAGGAGTTCACATATGTCAGAGAGTCCAGGTCCTTGCTATCTTCCTTTATCTGATACTTAGCTAGGATTATCACAACATGCAGGGCCTTGGCTCACAAGTGTCTGCCATATAACTTCTTGGTGAAAAGATTTCGGCTATGAGGATATACTATCCTGTTATCCATCAAGTTCTCCTGTCGAATAGGGGCTAGTTTCCTCTGAACATATTCCATTATGAAAGGGGAGCAATGCAGGTGCGTGCCCCTTAGGGCTACTGTGAATGTCAAATAAGATTGTGATGGTTGGATGCACAGGAAGGAATTGACAAATGAGCTCCCATTGGTATGACAGTGATTTTCTGCCTCTTGAGTTTCATTCAGTAGAATTTCTTGCTGTCACTTGAAGGCTTACTCACCTAAGGCTATTTGAAAGTGTTTTGTTGACCACAACTCAAAACACAGTGACGCAAGAACGAGCAGTGGTAGAAATAACAAATCCAAACACTCCGTTTCAGACAGTGTCACCTGAGAAGCTTCACCAAACAGGGCTTGGTTTTCCAAAATCAGGCCAGCAGAGACTCCTCAACTGTGCAGCTGGCCAAAGCTAAAGAAACTATCCCATTACCAAATGTATTTATCTATTTGTAGCCTGTATCAGGCGCATCACTTAGTTTTTACAAAGAAAAAGGCATTCAAAGAACAACAAAAGCAAATAAAACACACCACCTACCAAGAAAGAACGGACGCATAATTATTTGCACAAAGCATTAGAAAATACTGTGATATTTTATTATTAAAAATGCTGCTGAAAAGTTTATACATATGTGTCCGGCCATATATATCTTCTATCATTACTTAAGGCAAAATAAAAAACAAAATTGCAAAAGAATAACCCAAGGAACCATTAAACCCTGCGTGCCTTTGAAGATCAAGAATAAAAGCCTAGGAAAGGATTTTTTTTTTCTTACTTTTTTCTCATTTTTTTTCTTTTTTCTCTTTTTTATAGATAGCAAGTATATTTTTTCTCATAGAACTCTATGAAGATTCTATAACTTCTTTCCATGTAGAAATGATATCATTTAAGATGTACTAAATCACTTTTGATCATAATCCCCTGTAAAAGCTAAAGTTATTCACTTAACAGGAACTCTGTTTTTCCTTATTCAAACGGCACAAGCCTGACGCGTTACTGTACATATTGCTAGCAGGAGACAACTGGAAATACTAAACAAATACTGGAATTCACATTACAGACAGACGAAACCAACATGGATGCCACACATCACTTCCTTTGTAGTTTCACGGAGAGCCTATTTGTGGTTGCTCAGGTGGGGTCACACAATGCTTGCAGAAATGGCCTGATCATAGCTCTATGAAACAATGAATTCGGAATGAAATCTTACTATGACACCTCTCTGTAGGAAAGAAATGTTGCTTCACGTGTGCTAAGTTGAGATAATAATATTTCACATATTTATATACAGAGAATCACTCTCAAAGTTAACCCAAGATAAGCAATAGGATTTGGGGGTGACTTGTATGCATTTCTAAAAACACTTTTCTTTTTTCTAGAGGTCACTCTCAAAACACTGATATATCACTATAGTTTGCGTGTAGGGATTCAGTAATCAAAGGTTGTTATTGCAAAAGAGCCAGGCAGCTGGAATATTTTTATGGGGAATGTCCACTTTAGCAGAGAGATTTAAGACTGGATTTCTAGAATAACCCACAATGGAGCCGAGGGACATGATCTTCAAATATCTTTGGCTACTGTTTCTTGGTAATGCAATAATTTTTCAAAAAAGTAACCATTGCTACTATGTTTCCTTCCACCTTATAACACTCAAAACTTTCCTGAAAAATGAGAAGAGAAATGAAAAAATGACAAGCTGTTGGAAAAACAAATCTCTGATCCCTAGGTCACCAATTTAAGATGGGTGAATAATTTCCATTCAATGTTTTCTCAGTGAAGTTATCCTAATTTCTCAGAAAACCCATGCAAAGCAGTTTTAATATTCTATCCTTTTTTCCCCCCATTCTTCTATAATATTCACCGTTTGGTGACCTGATACACAAAATCCACAAAAAGTGGTATTTTCAGACAATCATATGTTTGATCCCATAAATGATAAAAGATTTTTAAAAACCTGCTTACTGATAAATAAGGGACCGAGTGCTTAAACAAAAAGGAAAGACACATGTCTTCCTTCAATCTGATTAGCTAAGCTGAGCAGGTACTTCATCGGCCAAACCCTCCCGCAGCTGCTAGGGAACACAGAGCCGTATTTACTCCAAGGGGCATAGCCCCACCAAAGGCAAGCTTTCTTCTTTTTTTGGCAGGGCCCTGAAATGGGAAGCAACTCTTCCTAAACATATTCAAAGGGCCAGAGCTACAGAATGGGACTTGTATTTTTGTTTCTCCCTACTGATTCTTTGTGTGTGCATGTCTCTAATTTAACAAGCTGTAAATACATTCCACTTTGGGGACCCATCTCTGTACTGCAATTTCATGAAGGCTAACACGTACAAGTCAAAAGTTTTTCCAAACAGTGGTCTCCTAAGAATGCTCTAAGAATGCATGCACCTGTGCAACCTGACGGGGGAAACAGGCCACACAGACCTTCTGGGTCTTCTGTGGGACATCACATCCGCCTACAAATGAGAATCTCGTGTAAGAAAATCCCATGTCTTTGTTTACCACAAGTAATTAAGAAGAAAAGCCACTTTTGTTGGGGAGGAAACAGAGGTGATATGACTAATGTGTATATATATATATATTTATATACATACAGAGCACAATGAAAAGCACAACCTTGCTAAAAGCTCTTTCAAACTGAAAACACCAATAAAAGCTTTTTTTCTTGTTTGTCTGTTTGTGGTTTTTGTTTAAACTCACAGCTATATACATTTTTCTTTTTTACAAAGTTTCTTAAATATAGTTCAGGCTGGCAAAACGCCTCTTTGCACATAACCATACAGATTTCGCTGCATAGTCCATTCTTTTATTTTAATAATAAATTTCTACGTTTCCTTCTCTCTGGATTACAGCTCCATGTGCTGGGCAAAATCTCATTGACTCTTTCTTCACTTAAGGAGAGCCATCCATTGTGTGGCACAGAAAGAAATGTTTAAACTTCCATTGTAATTAAAAAATAGTAAGTGTCCTTGGCTGAGTTTCAGAAGTGTCAGCTGCTTCCATGATGTTGGAGACACCCAGGGCCTTGAAATGGTGATGTCCTATCACACTAAACATCGATTGGAGTGGTAGAGATCTTCAAGCAGTATTTTAACAGAAATGTGTACTTCTCACATTTCATAGGGTCAGAAGTTGATCTCGTAATACTGGAAAACACCAATGACAAGGGTCTGCGGGATGGGATGACTGCCTTTTTGCATTTTTGTCTTAAGTCAGTGGGACAAAAACATTCCTGGTTTGGAGACTTTCTTTCTCTCTTTCCTTCTCTCTTCTATGTTGCTGAGCGGGTAGGGCAGAGGGATAGGAGGGGAAATACGGCAAAGCTATACTCTAGTGGTGGAATGTCCATGGGGTAAATTTGTACTGTTTTGTCCTCCACTGAAGGTGTTAAAAGTGTGCAAAGGCTGCATCCCCGTCAGTGTGTTTGGAATCATGGTGATGGTGTTTGGCGTCATAAGTGGGATGTCATCTGGCGACCGGCGCAGCGTGAGGGTGTAGTCTGGTGGGCAGGTGAGCCTCAGCGTGTCGTGTGCCTGCAGCGACTCACACTCGTGATCGTGTTCCAGCTGCTTCATCTGCAGAGACATGATCTCTTCGTTCTGGATGTGAGCGATATCATTTGTGGTGTTTCTCTGGGGACTGGGGCGCCTGTGAGTCTCATGGCGCCTCTTGTCCTTTTTGTAGTACAGCGCCGCAAAAGCTAAGATGTTGAGGAAGAGGAGCGACGCCCCGACGGCAATGGTGACACTTAATTCGGTGGAATAATCTCGTTTGGTTTCAATGAGGACAGTTGTGTCCTCGGGCCCTGTTTTGTGAGGGTCCTTAGAGTGTTTGGGATTGTTGGCAGGAGTGATTGCTGGGCGTTTGGTCGTTGGCCATATCTTGGCGGGAGATCGCCGGGTGCCATAGGGAAATGATGTCATGTCTGGTGGAGGAACCTTTGTGGTTGTTGAGACATACTGGAATATCTCGTTCAAGTTGTGCAAATGAGGAACGAGTTCCAACCAGAAAGCCACTTTCGTTGCCCGGTAGTGATCTCTCACTCTGGGTTTCAAGCCAATATGCAGATAGAGCTGGTCTTTGGGATTATACTTGGACCAGGCCACTTCTTCAAAGCGGTTGGGTTTTGTGTGAATGAACTTGGTATCCTGAGGAACTGGTTGATTTGGATCACTGGGGATAGAAGGAAGAAAAACAGAAGGGTCATACTCTTCCACATGTGACATGAAATTATCTTAAAGCAATAAATCAGGAAGTTACAATCTGCTCTTCATATATATTTATCAATGAGCACAAAGTATCCAAGCAGCAAAGGTACATTCTGCTTTAATCCTAGACCTGTCTACCATGTTGTCATTTCCTTTAAAAATTGCTCTTGTTTTTCTTTTAAATATAAATCCTGATAGCAGCATTATGCAATTTTTATAACATGTTTACTATTTTTTAAGGCATCAAATGATCTTCAAAATAAAGGGAAAGAAGGAAAACTAAGTGTCTCTAGGAAAAATTTCAGTATTTCAAGTTTCGCTCTTTTTGAACTGTAAAACTCATCCAGGACTGATTTGCTCCAAAGGGATATTTGGCAATGTCTGGAGACACTTTTGGTTTTCGTAGACGAAGGGTCGTTCTATGAAGGGCGAAGGTGAGGGATGCTACTAAATATCCTCTGGTGCACAGGAGAGACCCCCACAGCAAAGAAGTTATCTGGACCCAAATGTTAACAGTACTGAGGTTGAGAAATTCTGATTAAGAAGCTACTGTCCAAGAAATGGGCATTCTCTTTCTTGCTCAAGAATTGCTTTTGAAGTAAATGAATAAATGTTGCAGTTTTAGCAATGAAAATTGATATTAACAGTCAAAATAAAAATAGGCTTTATAATTACAAAGTGTTTGTAAACAGACACATGCACCATGTGTTTGCTCTCTATTTGAAGGTAAAAAGATGAAGGCACACTGTGTTAGCTGTAAGAAGTTTGCTAAAATGGTACATATAGTTATGATGAGGTTAACATGTTTAAGATAAATAAGACACCCAGAAACAAGCTGAAGGCTGTTACAGATGCTAAGCTGTGCTTGGAAACTATGAGCCAAAGAATTATCTTATTATTATTTGCACAAGTGGGCACAGGTAGAAGGAGAATCATAAAAATTTGGAGATAATTCATGAAACATAGGGCCTTTAATAAACATCTTCGCAACCAACTCTTTTAGGATAACACTTCCCCTTCAAAAAACAAATTACCAAATGCTCATTTCTTACATTTTTTTATGGCTTGTAAAGTAAGCTAAAAAACAATTACGTCTTAGGGTTTATTTGTTATAAAAACGATTTGAGATTATGCATGGCAAAATGTTATGTACTAGTTAGCACCGAGCATTGAGATGTGATGTGCAGACCCAGGCAAGCAGGGAGTTGCAACATCCTGATCAGTGGCTCCAGGTGTGAGCTAAGGGCTATCTTCCAGGTAACTTCTCCTCGGCGGGACTTTTGTGAAACTGCCTCCAGCCATTGCATGGCCTGCATGGCAGAAGGCTGCAGGACCAAGGAAGATCATGTATCTGTAGCCATTACCAGACATTGTGCAGGATTCAAACAATATACTTGACCCAGAGGTGCCACACTTGCTAAAGGAAAATTTTATCCCCTCAGTCTGAGTCTGTGGTGGTGATAAAAGAAATCATATCCCTGTATTCAACTTTCTGCAGCTCTGGCTAGTTAACAGCTGTGAAATCTTGAGCAAGTTTTCCAGCCAGTATTGGCCTTAACTTACTCCTCCACATGGCTGATGAGAATATCAGGGTTGGAGGTAAGTGATGAAGGTTGAAAGATAATGACAAGATGTCTGGCATATGGCAAGAACTCAGGAAATATCACCCCCTCTCTTCAAATATAAAAAATAGAACACCTATAATATTGCAAGGGAGGGAGAACTAGGAAGTAATATACTGTATATCAGAGTACATACTGAATTTCTATATTGTATACATTGTGGAGTGTATAAAAGTATATTGTATATTACATACTATATACAAGTATACTGCATACCAGTTTATACTGTATACTAACTGTATACTATATGCAGTATATATATGTGTGTATGTCATGTGTATATATATGTGTATGTGTATATCTATCTATACATATAGATATAAGATGTATAATGTAATACAGGAGAAAAAGAAAGTTGACCTCTACCCTTTAGTTGAATGCACACTAACTGCTGTGTTTTCACTTTACTAAGAGGGTGAGAACAAATATATATAATCTCATAGGTTCTAATACCATGAGTTTTCTTATTTACTGATAAACAATACATTTGAAAAGTCTTCTGCTTTTTTATTTATTATGCATGTATTCTTATATGGTTTTGAAAAAATGTTGGATTCAATGCAGCATCTCATGTTTCTTTTGCTTCTTTAAGCCTTCTGAAATAATTGTAAAATTTTCAGTTATTTAATGTGTACTGAAAGAAAAATAAGTGAATGACTATTTTAGGAAAAAAATCCACTAATATTAGCTATTGATTTTTAATATTCTAAAGAAACAAATGGAAGTGAAGATTCCTCATTTTTTTCCATGGATCCGATTTTACTGAATTGGATCTATTGGATGTGTGGCTATCTCATCTATTAAGCAGTGAGCGTCTAGGAAAAGGAGTATTCTGTTCATGTTGGGTACAAGGCTATTTTTGAAGGAACTCAGGGTATATTTGAAAGGTAAAGAAAACGTATTATATTTTGTTCTTGAAGAATAAAGCAGAGGATTTGGAAAATCCATATAAGTGAGCTGCCGCCTGATACAGTCTGTCTATTAAAGATTTCGGAGATGCATAGCCAGAATTCTTAAACTCAGATAAACTTGTGGAGATTATGACAGCCCAAGTCATTCTCCCTTACCAAACCCCTCCAGACAGTGAGGTCTAGATGTGGGTATCAGTGTTTTGTTTTTTAGACTTTATTCAGCATAAGAAGTGTTTAAACTACTGTGAGTAAAATTAAAGACTATAATGATTGAGGATAGAAATACAAGTTGTTCTCTCCAGTAAAAGACTCAATGCATGTCTTCCTCCTTATCCCCCAGTACCTAACGCAGCCATTTCCACCTGTCCTGTTTTTATTTGAGATGTAATCTTGGCGGCAGAGACTCAAGTGCCTTTCTAAGATCTAGTTCATTTCTTTAGCTAGAGATGGATATAGTACTATGATCTCTCTAAAAATATCTGTGAATCCTCTCAGCTGTTCCTTTAAGTAGTACAGGTTTTCCTTATACCCAAAACATTGTTCGCAGTTAACGATCTATTATCAGACTAGTTTTTTATGCATTCAGTGACTCCTCTTCCACACCAGGTGGGGATGTTCATTCATTCAGCTTAAAATCCCTTTTTGGTAATAAAGGTTGCCTTTACAGCCAGAATTATGCTGCAACTCTCTGTAACCCATCCCCACTAAATACCTCCTTGGAACTTCTTTTTTTTCCCAAAGATTTAACAATAGTTGAATGTAAATTAATCACAGGATACCAGCACATTCAAAAGCAGTGATGGTAGCTGATGCAAACAGGATAGAAATCAATCTGCCGTACAAACCCCAGACTCGATGGAACAACATAAAAAAATCAAAATATGTGTTGATCTGATTTTCCATTACAAAACTCTCTTCTCATTTCTGACTTCCAATAGCACATAAGGTCTTCTATTCTATATTACAATGCATTGTTTGGTTACTTTAAAGCACTGTTCTTTGTCATACCTTATAAATAAACCGATTCCCCCACTCCTTTTTGTCCATCTCTTTCCACACAGAGCTCAAAATGAAAGAATTCTGGATCATTGAGCACCTGAATTTTATTGATCAGCTTGGACAAACCCCTTTTCTCCTATTCCCAAAGTAATTTTACGGGAAAAGGACTTTAATGCTCTAGAACCCTTTTCAAACTTTAGAGTTAGTTTTCACTTTTCCTTGACACTGCTCCTCATTTCCAAAAATGGCCTCAATCTACCTGATTCATACAATGCCTCTGCATGTTTGGGCTTACACGGTTCTCTTCCAGCATGATTTTAGTCCTCTGACCTGGACTAACATTGAAACATCTCCTTGCTACAGGGGAGGATCCCCCTCAGGCACAGGCCTGGGTGACTCCTTCCCTATTCAAAATAATAATAAAAAAGAAATAGCAAGGATTACTTGAGGTCCTGGCATTCAATGATTTCAATATCCTGTCTTGATCAAGGTTTTCATAATTTAGAGCCTCCGCAGGGACTTCCTCCTCATTTCTACTATGCGTACTCGCTGACTCCGCCTTTCTAAGATGGGGGAGCCCTCTCACCTACTGCTACCATGAAAATATACAGGTGACATGATTTATAAGCAAAGATCCAATTGCCCCTCCCTCCCTCCTTCTTTCCTTCCTCCTCTCCCCCCTTCCCTCTTTTCTCTCTCTTACCCTCCTTTTCCGTTTTCCTTCTTTCCCTCCCTCCCTCCCTTCTTCCTCTCCTCCTCCATTCCCTTTTTCCTCCCTCTTCCTTCCTTCCTCCCTTCCTTCCTTCTTTCTCTCCCTCCATTTTTTCCTTCCTTCCCTCGCTACTCTTTCCTTCCTCTCTTCTTTCTCCCTCCTCCCTTCCTCTCTTCCCTCTTTTCTCTTTCTTTCCTTTCCTTCCTTCCATCTTTTCTTCCTTCCTCCCTTCCTTCCTTTCACCTTCCCTCCCTCCTTTCCTTCCCTTCTTCTTTCCTTCCTCTCCTCCCCCCTTACCTCTTTCTTTCCTTCCTTCCTCCCTTCACCCCTTTCTTGATTCCCTCCCTCCCTCCTTCTTTCTCTTCCTCCCTCCCTCCCTCCTTCCCTCCCTTCCTTCCTTTGTCCCAACTCTCTTTCTTTCATTCCCTCCTTCCTTCCTTCCTTTCTTTTCTCCGCCATGCACATCCCAACATCATTTTTCTGTGCTCATCCCAAAACCAAAGGTTTATGTATACCAGGTATATGTGCCTTCAAACCTAGACTAAAGGTCAGAACCATCTACTTTGAGATGTCTATATAGAAGCATCCAGACCCCATCCACTTCATCTCGGCAAACACATGCGCCATCGAGAGACTGGCTGTGCCTGCAGGTTTCGAACGCTTGACATAACGCCCACTGAGAGTGGTGAGGCATGTCCTGGCACAATGGGATCCTTTCTCCATGGCACTGTGTAGTGACAGACACGCTGGGAGCTATTCTTGTTTCCTCCTGTCACCTCCAGTGCTGGAAGGGAACAGTGATGGTATGCAGAAATATGCCCTCCTGTTCTGTGAGTCATCGTCTGAGTGTGTGCTCTGCAGAATGGCGTTAAACTTGGCAGCTCACACGATAACAACAGATAAGGTGCATCCCATACTTTCTCCTTGCGGGCATCAGTTTGGTTCATTCTCTGCACCTGGTGGGTGACCAGGGACTCCTTCTCTACCCTGGAGTGATCGGGCCGCCACCCAATTTACAATAAACAAGTAACTACCAACTGCAAATGAAGTCCTTGTCATCCACTGACGAATACCTAGCTCACCAGACTGTGCCCGACAGCGAAATTCCCCATTTCCTTCTTTTATGGGGCTGCCATGGAGGTGTGATCACTTAAACTATTTGTATTTGAATCCACACGTTGCATTTCACATGAGATGTAAGTTCTGAGTAACTTCCTTGAGGAATCATTTGAGTCATTCTAATACCTTTCCAATGAATTAAAAGAGCTCACTGCATTAATACACTCAGTGTTATTTCAGGGATGTCTATCCATGGGCAGAAGAAACAAAAATAGAGGCTTCAGACGGACTGACATTTGAGCTCTGGGTACCTCAATGAACTCTCTCTACCTGCAGCTTTTGATTTCAGTAGCATCAGAGCGTCTCTCCAAGTTCTAGCAGTTATTCCTTCCTCATCTCTTCCAGCCATGTCAGGGCCTTCATGAAAGCTAGAAGCACCCTCAACACAGACCATGAATGGCAACGTGAATGTATTCCCTAAATGCAGGGTGGAAATCACAGGCTCTAAGCCACATGATTTTAAGAAACAGATTCATGGCATTAAAAAGCACTCAATAACAGAGATCACTGTGGTATTCTCACGGCTCTCTCAGACCTTCGTGATGTCTTGGTAAAAGCATCCATTTGGTATCAGCAGTGATAACGATCACCTCATGGAACGAATTAACTTCCTTTATCTTTTTCTGTCTTTTTTCCTTTTTTTTTTTTTTAAATAATGAGAGAGCCAGCCTCAGTCTCATAGCCTTTGGGAGTCAGGAAGAGCTAATGAGAATTTAACAGCATTATTTAGATTTCACTATTGTTTTAATGGTGCTAGAAAATGTATGAGGAATGATTCTAGCTTTCCACTTAAGATAATCACATAAAGTTTATTTTCAAATCATGTAAGGCGGAAAAGAAAAAGCAAACGTTTTTAATGAAAGTAAGTAAAGAGAGTGTTTACAGACCAAGTCGGTAATAATACCTTTGGATGCCAATGTAGTGAAGATTGAATGAGTATAGCCATGTTGGGAAACTCTCATGGAAGTCTTTAGGCTTCAAGAGGATGAAATTCTCTGCAACGGCAGACACCGCCTATCTTAGTGCTGTCACAAAAGAGAGCCTGGCCCTGATTTCACAGGGTATTAGAGATTGAATACCATCTCCCCGTAAATTAAGATACGCTGAAGTTATAACCCCAGTACCTCAGTATGTGAGCTTATTTGGAAATAGGGTAACTGCAGATACGATTATTTATGTTAAGTTGAGGTCATACTGGAGTAGGGTGAGCTTCTAATGCACCTTGGCAGATGCTCTTGTATGAAGACGGCCATAAGTCTCTGACTCTCTTGTATGGAGTCAGAGACACACAGGGAGGCCGTAAGATGACAAAGACACAGAGTGGGATGGTGCACCTGCAAGGGAGGAATGCCAAAGACTGTACCCAAACTCCAGTAACTAAGAAGGAGCAAGGAAATACCCTCCCCCGCTACAGCTTCTGGAGGGAACTTGGCCCTGCAAGCACCTTCACTTGCAACTTCTGGCCTTAGAAAGTGTGAACCAATACATTTCTGTTGTTATAAGACACAGCGTTTTTTGTGCTTTGTTTTTTTTTTTTTTTTTTTTTAAAGACAAAGGTTTCGGTCTGTCACCCAGGTTGGAGTGCAGTGGTGCAAACATGGCCCACTACAGCCTTGACCTCCTGTGCTCAAGTGATCCCTCTGCCTCAGCCTCCTGAGAAGCTGAGACTCTCGGCATACGCTACCATGCACAGCTAAATTTTTTCATTTGTTTTGTAGAGACGGACTCTCACTATGTTGCCTAGGCTGGTCTTAAACTCTTGGCCTCCTCAGGCGATCCTCCTGCCTCAGCCTCCCAAAGTGCTGGGGTTACAAGCATGAGCCACTGCACCCAGCACAGCCATACAGTTTCTGATACTCTGATAACAGCAGCCCCAACAAACTAATAAACAAGGTTTACTTTAAAAAAAGTATTAATTTGATTTCAATCATTTCTTCACACAAAAAAGAACCTTTGAGTGATAGACAAGCATCTGCACCAAATGTGGGTCCCTCCTCCCTTCTCCTCTGGGTAGCCTTTCTCAGACCAAATCTACAAAGTCTGATTATTGAAAGGTGGTATCCAGGTGACACCTTTTCCACTCCAAAAACGTGCTGTACTTTTGCCAAGGGCACAGAACATTCTCAAACCACTCCCTACCCAAACCACTTTGGAATCTTTGTACAGTATGCCAGCTGCTAAACACGTAGGCATTGAAACCACCAGCATCTCCAGATCTTCTAAGGATTACTGTGCATAACTCATGTGTGGCAGGGCCACTGCAGTCTCAGAGCCTCATTCTGCATGGGAAGATTTACCTCCCTGGGCGACAGACACATCTCTCTCTCTCCTTCAGTGTAAAGAGGCTCAGGGTGATGATGGAGGCACACACTAGTAGAACGGAATGACACCCCATTCATTTCCACAGTTATATTATTAGACAAGAGAAAATGAAAAGATGCCACAATGTTCGGAGCTATTTAGGATGTTTTGGGTTCTTTTCTCCCATGGTTTGCAGAGAATCCACTCAGCAGAATATTGGCAGACTCTGTTGTATATGTGCTTTTTGTATATTTTATATTTTCTACTATATTTAGGCCAACAAATGAGCTTTCCGGTGAGATACACATGTGTGTGTGTGTGTGTGTGTGTTTATATATGCATGCCATATAGCAATATGATACAAATATCATATATTTTCATTTGCTCTCTCTCTCTATAGCTATGTATATAGCAAAGAAAATACAAACATATATTTGTGTATATATATATATATTTGTATTTGTATATATATTGTATTTGTATATATAGTATATTTATTTGTATTTGTATATACAAATATATTTGTGTGTATATATATACAAATACAAATATAAATGTACTACATATTATACAAATGGGAACATCTATATTTTTATATAGACATTAAATATATATAGGAATATATATTTATATTTCTTTAGAATTATTATGGTATTTGTTTTCATTCCTATGGCCAGGCAATCAACACATTCCCCAAGTGGGACATGTGCTGTGATATCCTTACAAATTAACAAAAGATATATGGTTGAAATTAGACTTAAAACTCTGTAATCAGGGCTGGTGTGATGGCTCACACCTGTAATCTCAGCACTTTTGGAGGCTGAGGTGGGAAGATCGCTTGAGCCCAAGAGTTTGAGACCAGCTCGGGTGACACAGCAAAACCCTGTGTCTAACAAAATAAAATTAGCTGAGTAAGGTGGTGTGCACCTGTAGTCCCAGCTATTCAGAAGGCTGATGTGGGAGGATCCCTTGAGCCCAGGAGTTTGAGAAAAGCCTGGGCAACATAGCAAACCCTGTGTCTACAAAAATCCATGTAAGGGCATGGTGGTGCACGCCTGTAGTCCCAGCTACTCAAGAGGCTGAGATGGGAGGATCACATGAACCCATGAGCTCGAGGCTTCCGTGAGCTATGATTGCGCCACTACACTCCAGCCTAGGCAACAGAGTGAGACCCTCTTTCTACCAAAAAAAAAAAAAAAAAAAAAATTAAAAATTAGCCAGGCATGGTGGCAGGCACCTCTAGTCCCAGCTACTCAGGAGGCTGAGGCAGGAGGATGGCTTGAGCCTAGGAGTTCAAGGCTATAGTGAGCTATCGTTGCGCCACTGCCCTCCAGTGTGGGCCACAGAGTGAGACTGTGTGTCTAAAACAAAGACAAAAACAAAACCGTTTAATCAGCTGTTAACAGAACCGTCATATATGTATGAGTCCTGCACCTGCAGGTAGGAACTCTGGAATTCCCAATGGGCAATTAGAACTCTAGTAAAAATCTGGTTTGACAGTTAAGTGTTTTACTCCTATAACACTTTAGGAGTAAAGAAAAAAATGAGTTGCCAGAGATGTTGGGGGAGAAGCTGCCTGCTACTGCTGTGTGTGTAAGCATGTGTCTGTGTGTATATGTGTGCATGCATGTGTATGTGTGTGTATGCGTGTGTGCTCCTGCACGTGGCAGTAGAAGCAACACCTATATTGAGGACCCAAACAAGTGGCGAGGATAGTGATACCCCAACACGAAGAAGAACGTACCCAGTTTTGGCGAAGTTCGTCCAGTAGGTCATGACCACGGCGCTGAGCATGACGTCGTTCTTGGAAAAATTACAACTGAAGAGCTCGGTGGGACCGATCATGGGGATGCCGAAGACGTAGGGGACCTCATCGCCATGGGCCGAATCCGCCCAGCTGGGCTTCATTTCGCTTTGGCAGTGATGATAGAAGGCATAGAAGTAGGTGGGGGAGCCGTACTGTGCGTGCAGGTCGGCGGTGGCCACGGCGGGGGCCACCCACTGATGGTCAGTAAAGAGAGCCACCAGGGTTTTCCGCCGCGTCTCCGGGTTTTCCTTATCGGCCCAGTCTGTGTACATGAACTTGATAGTCTCCCGCAAAGTGTCTTTCCCTTCAGGGTAGCCGTAAAGGTTGTCCACGAAGTTGGACACAGAGAAGTCAAAGTCGTTGGGCGTCACACCGTCCTCGTTATCCACGATGCCGTCCACGAACTTCAAGCCTTCCCCTTGGTTGACGCCCAGCATGATATCGTAGTTGAGGAACTCGCCTTGTTCCATCAGGATCTGGGGGTCGTCTGGGATGACGTCGCCGTCAATCACCGGCCCGAAGGCTATGTGGTAGGTGGCCGGGGTGATGGTCTGCTGGATGAGCTCCTTGTAGTTCTTGTTCCGCAGGCATTCTACCATGTCCGTAGTGTCCAGCATGTTGCAGCCGACCTTGTCTGCCAATATCCGAGTGTACTTGGCCGGCTGGTAGTTCACTGCCCAGCTGGACAGGGCGGTGCCGCTCTGAATGATGGCCTTCTGGAAGAGACCTGCAGGTGCAAAATTGTGGACATGCAAATGAAAACCCGCAGGACAGAAATGCAGCTTTTACTGAGCAATGAAGGCTGTGATTGTCTCTCAGGCATGTGAGTTTCTGGATGTAGTAGCATTCAGCTCTGTCAGGGGCCCTTTTACCCATTTTCATTTCCATTCCCCCTTCCCCCCTCCTCCTGAACATTCATTTTAGGGAATGTTATTCTATACACACACACACACACACACACGCACACACGCACGCGCGCACGCACACACACACATACGCACGCACACACACACGAGTTTAAGGAAATGAAACCACATTGCCACTTTTCCTGCACTGGTAAAATACATGTGATTTCTTTTTCCTTCCACAATTTAGTGTCGTTTTTGCTTCCTTGCCTCCAGATGCCATATATAGAAACTCCAAGAGCAACTGCATTCCCCATTTCCAAGAAAAAAAATGTTGTAAGCTAGTAAAAGGTCAAAGGCCCTCTTGTCTCACAAGCAAAACTAGGTATCTCTTCATTATGGGAAAAAAAGAAATCCACTGGAATCAACTTCAGAGTGCTAATTCAGGAGCGCATTTCTACTTCTACCTTGAGTCTAATGAAGATATTGGCAATTAAAATAAATACATTGAGTTAGCTATGCTTAAAGAAATCCTCAACTGGGTGCCTAAGTAAGGAGTATTTTTTTAAGTCACTTCTTTCAAAACTACATCCATTGGAAACTCAGAGATGTGTATATTTTATTTTGCCACATATAAAAAATGCTCCACTTGCTGAGAAACTTGAAAAAGCATGGGCAATTTTAGGAGTAAAATTCTGTGTAGCTTAAAATTCTCCATGAGTTCAGTCTACTACACGGATGTCCAGAAGTATAAAATCTGTATTTTTAACCACGACAGGACAAGAGAGGTGCACTGTAAAAATCAGCATTCCATTTACAATCGCTTCCTGCCGTTCCCGTGAATCCCAGCCCGAGTCAGGCACTAAAGAATAAGGCATTCAGCTGTGAGTCCAGAAGTTCATGCCCTGTCGATTTTTGAGGTCACAGAAGCAATCAAATACGAGGAAAATATGATTGTCATCAGGAAGATGTGATTTTAAAGATTGGAGGATTGCCCAAAGATGACACACAGGACCGCAACTTGAAACCAATATGGCTTTGACCAATATGTCATCAAAGCCATCTTGGGAATGTTTCTGCAAGAAATGTGCAAGTATTGACTTGAGTGCTTGGCTCTGAAGATTATTTTAAAATGTTCCAAAAAAAAAAAAAAAAAAAACCAAAAAAGAAAGTCAATATGTATTCTATTGGATTCATTAGTTAAAACATTCAGAATTGGAAAAAATGTTGTGAGAAGTTCCTTTCCCGCCCTTCTCATAACTACTGGCAATAATTTAGGCAGTAGTGTATATATAAGTAACATACACAAAACATTTATTTGTATGTTAGGGAAGTAACAGAACTCCTGATAAGACTAAAATAGTTGGATAATGAAAAAAATCACCCGGAATTCATACTTTAAACACAGTTCACCCTAGCGTAATGAGTATGCTAGGAGTTCACATAATTCTTAACTCTTTCCCCCCACTCAAATGTCTGTTTTGCATAGATGAGCCCAATATTTACATAGCTGTCTACACTGTTTTCCAGCTGATGTGTATCTTAGGTAAATTCTTAAATTATTATTATTTTGAGTAAATACATATGGTTCATTATAGTTTTCCTCTCCTTCTGACCTTGTAGCTTTTCATTTCATTCTTTGCTACGATACTAATACTGGGGTGAACATCTTCATAAAACTACCACTTTCCACGTGTAATTTGTCTTTATTAGACCACATAACCAGGCAAGGAATTCCTAAGGCAAACAGTCTGGCTGTTTTTATTTTTATTTCAGACAAGATATCACTCTGCTACCCAGGCTGGAGTGCAGTGGCGGGATCTCAGCTCACTGGAGCCTCTGCCTTCCAGGCTCAAATGATCCTTCCACCTCAGCCTCCCAAGTAGCTGGGACTACAGATGTGTCTCTTTTTTGTAGAGACAGGGTTTCGCCGTGTTGTCCAGGCTGGTCTTGAACTCCTGGACTCAAGCAATCTGCCCACCTCGGCCTCCCAAATTGCTGGGATGATAGATAGGCAGGAGCCGCAGTGCCTGGCTTGTATTTTTCCTAATTCTTGATTATATTGATGGGCTGTTCAGAAGCATGCCTTGCAGAAATGACCGATGCAAAGGTATAATAATTTCCAACTTATTGACTTAAATAATTAACACCTCCCTCCAATTAATGTGGCTTACATGTGTTTGATTACTCCTGAAGTTGGTTCTGACTGCTTTCTAAATCTACAATTGTGATTATATCAATTGAGAAAAGTGAAAATCTAGGTATTTTCAAAAATGCCATAGAAATCTCTCTACCAAATGGTTCATCAGATTCTTCACTTATCCTGTTTTTGAAATAAAGTTAATACAAATATGAGCCTTTCCTCTTATTAGCACTAGTAAGAGATCAAAGGCCATTTGGTCTCATGGGCAAAACATTATGAACTAAAAACTCAAGGAATTCAGAGTTTGGAGGATTTTAGGAAACCCTCATCTGTCCTATCTTGCTAATGAAGACATTGAGGAGCACAGCGATCCAGAAACTTGTCCAGACGGTGCTGGAAGTGAAGAAAGTCCTGCAGTTACTCTAAAGAAAGATACTTTTTAATTGTATGTATGTATGTATGTATGTATGTATGTATGTTGAGACAGGGTCTCACTCTGTCACCCAGGCTGGAGTGGAACCTCACAGCTCACTGCAGCCTCAACATCCCTGGTTCAAGAGATCCTCCCACCTCAGCCTCCCAAGTAACTGGGACCACAAGCATGCGCCACCAGGCCCAGGTGGTCCTTATTTTTATTTTTGTACAAACGGGGTCTCGCTATGTTGATCAGGCTGGTCTCAAACTCCTGGGCTCAAGCCATCCTCCTCGCTCAGCCTCCCAAAGTGCTGGGATAACAGCCATGAGCCACCATACCCAGCTGATAACTTTAAAAATAATCATTCTGGAGGTCGAGGTGGGTGGGCCACTTGAGGTCAGGAAGTTCGAGACTAGCCTGGCCAACATGGTGAAAGCCCATCTCTACTAAAAATACAAAAATTAGCTGGGCACAGTGGTGGGCGCCTGTAATCCCAGCAACTCGGGCGGCTGAGGCAGGAGAATCGCTTTGAATCCAGGAGGTGGATGTTGCAGTGAGCCAAGATTGTGCCACTGCACCCCTGCCTGGGAGACAGAGTGAGACTCCCTGAAAAAAAAAAAAAAAAAAACCCATGAAGGTTTTTAGAACTTCAGGTTCAATCACTGTGGTACCATTCTGAAGACCACTGACGACACAGAACAAATTACAAAGCTGTCTTGATGACTGAGATGGCTATTAGGAATATTCACTTGCGTGTGGCCAGGCAACCCAGGGCTGGATCTGCTCTGCAGATTTTCCTGCCTCTTCCTTTTAGGCCACAGCCAAGAATTTGTGATCCTGCTTCCAGAACCAATTCCCTCAAATTCCTGTGGACTCCCCTTTGAAGTCTCTCATCGGATACTGCAGGGAGCCGCCTTCACAAAGGGACAGCAGGGAATCCGCTGAGTGAGCCTCCGGGGAAAGCCTCAGGCACTCCAGCAGGGCTCAGGTGTGTGGCTGCCTGTGCTGACCATTACTTAGGCAGCATAACCATCTACTGCTTAGACGTCCAAGTGCACATCTGGTTGAGTATGGCTGCCTATGCTGACTACATGTTCAAGTGCATGTCTGGTTGAGGTAACATGATGTGCATGTGTTTTTGCCATTGCCTCTTTCTCCGCTTTGCCAAAATCAGCTTTTTCCAGGTTAATAGCAGGGCGCCAGGGAGGGTTTGCAGCTCCCACGGGGACAAACAGAGGACCTTGTGCTGACTGGCCCAGCAAGGAGGTCCTTCCTAAAAGTCATATTTGCAGGAGAGAGAGAGAGGAAGGGGGAGGGGAAAGCAAACTGTGGACACTTCCTAGCGCTACATGCTGACCTGACCAGGAAGGAGGTCCTTTGGTGAAAGTCATTATTTGCAGGAAAAGAAGAAAGGGAGGGAGAGAGAGAGAGAAAGAAACAGAGAGAGGGACAGAGGGAGAGGGGGGAAAGGGAGAGAGGAAAGGAGATAGTGAGGAAGAGAGTGGGGAGACAGAGAGAAGGTGAGAGAGGAAGAGAGAGAGAGGGGGAGAAAGGGAGAGAGTGGGGGGACAGTGTGAGGGAGAGAGAGGGAGGGGGGAGAGACAGTGGAAGGAGGGGGACAGAGAGGGTGAGAGACAGAGCAAAAGGGAGAGAGGGAGCGGGAGAGAGGTAGAGGGAGGAGGACATAGAGAGGGAGAGAGACAGAGAGGACGAGAGAGGGAGAGAGAAGAGTGGCAGGGGAAGAGCAAGAGAGGGAGGGAGACCATCAGGGAGAGAGACACTATTCCTCTGGGTAGAATCTACTTCTAAATGAATGCACCAGACATGTTTCAATATTTCCAGAAGATTTAAAGAATTAATATGAATTAGAGAAGTGACTTCTTAAAAAACATGTGGCTAAAAGCCCTGGTGGTTACAAAATCTGTACACCCGCAACCTTTATCGACATACTGTCTCTCTTCCATACTACTAAGTTGTAGCTAGAAGTTAATACAATTTCAAATAGTCAAATACAGTCAGAATGGCAAAAGAAACAAAAGTGTCAGGACTTCTAAAGTAGTTATTTTGTTCCAATCATTGTAACCAACACCTAATTGTCACACATTTAAATTAGGAGAAAAATACTGCTGATCAAGCATGGTGGCTCACATCTGTCATCCCAGCACTTTGAGAGGACAAGGCAGGAGGATCGCTTGAGTCCAGGAGTTTGAGACCAGCCCAGGCAAACATAGCAGGACCATTTCTCTATAAAAAATTTAAAAAATCAGCCAGTAGTCCCAGGTATTCAGGAGACTGCGATGGGAGAAGCCTTAAGCCCAGGAGTTGGAGGCTGCAATGATCTATGATCGTGCCACTGCACTCCAGCCTGGGTGACAGAGCAAATGGAACAAAAGCTGAGTTAAAAGACATGAAGATGGATTCATTTGATCTTTTGGGCATTTTCTGTTGCCAGAGTGACTTCTGGTAACCCGGACATGCATCTGAGATATGAACTCTGACCATTCATTTCTTGGTTCAGGGCATTTGCCCGCCCACCCTGGGGGCACCATTATTACCTTCTGAGTAGTGGGACAGGGTCAACAGGCTGACACAGGAGGCCCCGGCCCCCGAGCCAAAGATGGTCACTCTCTTGGGGTCCCCACCAAAGGCTCCCACATTCTCCTCAATCCACCGCAGTGCTTGAATCTGATCCAGGAGCCCATAGTTGCCTTTTGCTGCCTGGTCACCGGTACTTAAAAACCCTATAAAAGAACACAAGACATTTTTGGTGGCCAAATAGAAAAAGTGCATACACATCTCTGCTATTTGAAAAGATATCTCATAGCTTGTCTTCTTCATTCTCTCTCTCCTCAACCCTCACCCCTACCAATTAGAGGAAGAACAGGAGAAAAAAATTTGTGGCAGAAATAATTATATAAATAATGGTTATTGTTTAGGTTGATGTTATGATACCATGGCATCTTTGGGTATATATGTGGCTAATAGAGAAGGCAAAATGAATCTAAAATATTAATAACATGAAGCAATCCCAGAAGACGTTGTAAATTTTACTAGATTCAAGGTATCATTTCTGTGCACATTTTCATGTTCTTTTTTGAAAAATGCAACAGACTCCTACAAGAAATTTTTCAGGGAAAACAGTAGTGTGGGGGTGGGGGGGGGTGTAAGTGCACACGTGTGTCTGTGTCTAAGAATATGGGCATGTATACAAAGGCAGTGTGTGCCTGTTTTTCTCACTGAATTAGTTATTAACATTTTGTTTTAACTCCTTTTAATGCTTAAGAAACAAAGTAAGTTACAGACTCCACTAGATCCCACTCATAAATAGTATGCACCTCTATTTTCCTACATAGCAAAAATATTAGTTACATACAAAAAAATGTAATTATTGAACCTCATCCAAAAGCTAATGAATATTCACATCTCCCCAACTGTTCCCAAAATATCAGGAGCTGGCCCTCCTTATTTTAAAAAGAAGAATTCTGTGAGTTAAGGATCTAGATTTTACTCAAGGCCACACAATTCTTAATTTCTCCTTAGTAGCTGAAAAATGGCAATTTTGGTATTAATGATAGCAAAGTTATGAGTTAATCTATTTTATTCTTTGTTCCTTCTGCATTGAAAAATAGCTTGACCTGGAAAAACTGCTTTCCTCTGACGTTTTGAAGTCAAGTTTGGGAAGACATACACTCTCCTACTCAGATTCAAAACTAGAATATTTTCTAAGGCATCCTGCAAGTTTAATTCATTGCATAAACTTTAATCCAACTTTATGTCCAAATCTGTACTGGATATGCCTTCCAAAAAGACAAAGAATTTTAAAAAGTTTTTTTTTTAACCATTTTCACGTCCTTATTTGAGCCTTCCCCAACTACCCAACTATGATATTTGCCCCTTCTATACAATTTCTTTTTTCCAAGAGCCATGTCATTCACTCACTTCAAGGGATGCTTAGTACATAATTACGGCCACCTGCAGTCATGTTTGTATGAAGACAGGCTGCTTTAAGCCCTAAAATAACATCAAAACAATTCCTTCAAAGCACATCCCTAACCAAAGTTGACGGCATTCCAAACAGTGACTGAGCGCCGGCTTCTACTTTTAAAACAAAAAGAGTAGAGGATGAGGCTGCATACCAATTGAGTCAACCAGCATCTCTTCCATGAGCTTTCCCGAGCACCTGTGGAAAAATGCTCTGAGCTGGAAAGGAAGAAATGGCCTGGCTCCAAAGAAAGTCACAGGACGATTTTCATTCAACAATGACAATACAAATTCTAAACGTGAATCAGGACTCACTGTCTCCTGCAGCTTCAAAGAGAGGCAGCGTTGCAACTGCGAGGTTGGATACTTAAGACACATCCTACCAATGTGATCTTCTTTAAAGTTCAGAGGGATGTGACGTGAGATTAGCTACGATTAGTGGGTGCGATCAGACATTACCCAAGCCTCCCCCCGCATTTAATTAGCAATTACTAATTAGTGCTTCATGCCAAAAATGTTCTGCAACACCTGTTTCTATCACTAAATCTTTGACACGATCGTTCATAAAAGGCATCAGGCTTTGCTTGGAAGATCCAAGATCCTTATATGACAATGACGAATCATGTTAGTTTGGGTGCCCTATAATACCATTAAAGAAAGAGGTGATTAATTCCTAAGGCACGAGCAATTTTCTAACAGAACGATTCTGTCTTCAGCACGTCTTTTCTTCACTCACTGTTCTCTCTTTCTCAATTCTGCAGAATGACTTGTTGACTTATTTTGTTTCTGTGGAGGAACATGAAGATTTTCAACATGCAGGAAATCATTGGCCTTTCTTCCACCACAACCTCTTCCTCCCTAGCAAAACGAGAGTGTTTTAACCTTTCCAAAAGCAGGCTAATGAATATCCCCTGCCTTCAAAAATCTTAGTTCTTCTAACAGCATCCTACTGGATGGTTTGATCTTTGAGGTTCTGAAATTCTTCCAAATATCCTACAGGCTGGCTGAGGGAAACGACAATCCATGGATCTCTGAAGTTTAACAAATGAATGTGGTGTTTTGAAGCTGGTGTTTCCACAGTTTCTGCCATGGAATTTTCATTTATTGCAACATCCAGGGATTATTATTTTTTTCTTTTTAAACTATCAACAAGGGGGAGTGCCTGTTTCAGGTACACAATGAATGCAACAATTTCATGCTCTTTACAAGAGTATAGTCTTTTCATCTTGAAACCACCTTTGCAAAACTTGTAACAGTCAGACAATTATGACAGTGAAAGAGATCTAACCTAACCAACTCCATCTTGCCTTTAACCTCCATACTGTTCTTGATCATTCCTGGGCATGGGCCAAGCTAACTTTGGGAGAAATTGAATTTGTAGTTTAAATGATAATAGCCCCTCTTAAAACTAAGCCGCCTTTGTAAAACTAATGAAAGGCCACCAGGTTAAAGAATGAGAGGGGCCTGAATTCTGTTAAGATGTAAGCTTAGTTGAATGATTACCAGCCATTATTCTAGAGGTCACAGGATTTGCAACTTCCCCAATCACTAGAAGCTAAAATTTGCCTTTTTAAAACTTTTATTTTAGGTTCAGGGGTATACCTGTAGGTTTATTATGTAGGTAAACTGCATGTCACAGGGGTTTGATGTACAGGTTATTTCATTACCCAGGTAATAAGCATAGTACAGATTGGCCTTTTAAGATGTCTTTTCAGGCTTTTGCATTTCTGACAACTGATTGGTCCTACTAGGACCAGTGACTCCTCTGTGTCCCCACATAGAGGCCGACTGGGTGCACCAGGGCTGTTTTCCACACCCCTATCATTGCATCCTCAACCAATCAGCAGCACTCATTCCCTAGCCCCTGTCTGCCAAACTATTCTGGAAAAACCCAAGCCTCCAAATTTTTGGGAAGGCTGATTTGATTAACAATAAAACTCCAGTCTCCCATTTAGCCAGCTCTGCAGGAATTAAACCCTTTATCTATTGCAATTCTTCTGTCTTGACTAATCAGCTCTATCTGTGCTGTGGTAAAGATGAATCTGTTGGGAGGTTACATTGTTCTGAGGGCCAAATCATGTTTTCTATAAATCAGACTTAAAACGCATGTGGGCTTACTGACGCAGAATTCCATGAGCCCAGAGTTAGTGTTTGAAAATAAAAAGACCTGTTTTCCCAAGTTGCCTGATCTGTGAAAATTAGATCTCACTATCAATCTGTCTTCTTCTTTATTCATCAGCACCTGGCCAGGTTTTCCTGTGAATAAGAATGGAGGCAAGGAACAGGCAGCACACTGTAGCTCTGTGATGTGATGGAGCAGGGAGAGGGAGGGAGGGAAGGAGAGAGGGAGGGAAGGAGAGAGGGAGGGAAGGAGGGAGGGAGAGCAGGAGGAAGGAAGGAAGGAAGGAAGGAAGGAAGGAAGGAAGGAAGGAAGACATTTTCCTGGCAAAGCTATCTTCTTAAGTGTAAATAAAGAGTGATCTTAAAAAATTCTAATGGTGTGATTTTTTGCAAGTTTTTTGACACCAGGAATCCTGGTATTTATTGTAGCAAATTAAAATTAATATTTTTAGGAATCCTGCAAACCTAAACCACTGGGTTTTGCCTCCTGATTGTAGAAAGCAAAATGATGGTAGCTCATCAACTTGGAAAGAGCCACACATGATACTAAAGATGAGTGCTGCTCCTCAGAAGTCATCTCTCAGGTAGATCACTTAACTTTAAATATATGTTCAAAGTGAAAGAAGAGAACAAGCTACTTGATTGTCTAAAACCAGAGATTTACAACAAATGGCTCCTTTAACTGACAGGTCCCTTAGGCTACAAACTCTCTAAGCATTTTAGCTGATGAAATTTTGGTTTCTGAGCTTTACTCTCCCTAATATGAAGCTTGTAAATCAGCAACCTCTCCTCCAACAATTGAACAATGAAAGAAAGATGCAAAAGAGACCATGTGAATTAATCCATATTAATGGCTACATTGATGCCAAGTTTCATCCAGGGCCCTGGAAGGAACAACAATAACAAAAATACACACACAAGAGATATCAATAGATATGTTCAGTGATCTGCTTTGGCTGTGTCCTCACCCAAATCTCATCTTGAACTGTAGCTCCCATAATTCCCATGTGTCATGGGAGCGACCCAGTAGGAGGTAACTGAATCATGGGGGTGGGTTTTTCTCATGCTGTTCTCATGACAGTGAATAAGTGTCATGAAATCTGATGGTTTTATAAAATGGCAGTTCCCCTGGACACATTCTTTTGCCTGCCACCATATAAGATGTGACTTTGCTTCTTCTTTGTCGTCCGCCATGATTGTGAGGCCTCCCCAGTCATGTGGAACTGTGAGTCCATTAAATTTATTTTCTTTATACATTACCCAGTCTCAGGTATGTCTTTATTAACAGCATGAGAACAGACTAGTGCATTCAGTTAGTATGGTTATTTAAAAACAGGTTTCATGGAAAAGATGACTAAAAACAGGAATCACAGATTTTCCTGCCACATGTTGACTGAAGTGAATATCATATAAACATGAGTATTTCTATTCAGGCTTAATATTGTTGTTACAACAGAAAAGTTTCCAATTTTTATTATAGATAGTAATGTAGATGTTTCCTCTCATTTTGAATTACATCACAGGGCTTAGGAGAATAATTGCAGGTCTTTTGTTTCTCCATGCACTGCAAGTCAATGGTAAGGAACCCAATGGGGTCAGATATTGTTTTTCTTTCAATTAACAAAAGACATTGTTATATGACGTTAAAGCCACAATCCATTTTCTTTTAGGAGATCATTCCTTGCATAAACACAGTAGGCATTTTTTGAAGACAAGTAACCAGGAGATAATTCAGTGAATAGAGAAGTTAAATATCACCATTTCAGTGTATGTAATTCACCTGATATGTATATATATGCATATATAACCACATATATGCATGTATGTCTACGAATGTATATGTACACAGACATACATTTGTGCACCTTTAAACTAAAGAAGTGACACCAAACAGAAAATGTTTAAATAAAAATTCTTCAGTGAGAACAAACAGAATTTGTGTTAGGTCATGCAAATGAGGTCAAAAAGAAATCTGTTTGGTGAGAATGAAAGCAGAAGCATAAAAAACAAAAATCAGTCAAACAGATGCAAAACTAATCTTTGACGGTTATAGGAAATCATTCATGAGTCCATTTATTACAAGGTGAACCTTTAATTTTCTGATTGAAAACATGTAGGACTTAACACAGAAGCACACATTGCACAGGACGGGCTGGAAGGAAGGGAAGCTGATGTACTGCCTTCAAATTCTGTTGTCTGATAGGCAGGGCTGCTTGCAATTCAGTGCCTTTTATTTTTAGTTTTTACTTAAAAATGGAATGAGTACTAGCAGACCATTCTCCAACTGTATCATGTTATCACATCAGTATTGCACAGAACCAAAGTCTATTTCCAATGTCAGTAGAGAAAATCTAAAACAATTATAACAGACACACGATTTTTATACCACAAGTTTCCAAACTCTGCGGCCCATGAACTACTACTGAGATTCCTTGCATTACTTTCATAAAATAGATAATATCTCCACACATTTATCTAGAATGAAGCTGCACAGGTATTTTTTAAGTGCTTTAGTTTAAATTACATGAAATAAAAAAAACTGAAATTGATCATATTTTAGGAACAAAATATAAAATAATAAATACAGCTTGTTTATTAAATAATAAAACATCAAAATTTGAAGATAATTGATACATGAGTTTCATGGAAATGAAAATTTGGGAATGGCCAGCCTGGAAACAAATCTCTTTGAGTCAACTTCGAGTCTTTTTTTGTTTTTGAGAAAGACTCTTGCTCTGTCGCCTAAGCTGGAGTGCAGCAGCGTGATCTTGGCTCACTGCAACCTCCACTTCTTGGATTCAAGCAATTCTCCTGCCTCAGCCTCAAGAGTAGCTGGGATTACAGGCACACGCCACCACACCCAGCTAATTTTTGTATTTTTAGTAGAGACGGGGTTTCATCATGTTGGCCAGGCTGGTCTCGAACTCCTGAGCTCAAGTGATCTGCCTGCCTCAGCCTCCGAGAAGTGCTGGGATTACAGGTGTGAACCACCGTGCCCAGCCAACTTTGAGTATTTTCAACTGAACACTTTCTCCTTAGATATTTCTCCAGATTTGCTGCTGACTCTCATTCAATTGGCTGTCACATCCTTTTGGTTTTATTTTTCAAAGAGCTTGTACATCTTGTCCCTCCCTGGGTCTGCATCCTAGTGTCTGAGATGAGAACTACAGTTCCCCAGGACCTGCCCACTTGGGTGTTACGTCCTTTTACCTTCCTCTGAATTTCCACACCATCAACATCATCATGATGGTCTCCAGTGTAAGAGAATGGGTAAAAGCCAAGAAAATGAAAATTGGAAACTTCTGACCCAGGAGTCCTAATTCTTTGAATGCTTTCTATGAAAATCTTTATTCTGATGCATAAAAATAGCCACCCAAGGCTCCACAATTCACATGGATTGTAATTTTAAAAACAAACAATAGCAGCAAGCTCAACGTTCACAAGTCAGAGACTTGAATGGATCGTCTTGGCTGGATCCATATTATGAGATGCTGTTTGTGTGCATAAAGTGCTAAGGAGTATTTACATGCATGGACACAGAAACACATCTAAGGTATCTCAAGAAAAAATAGTGGGCTACTGAATACTATGTATCATTTATTTTATTTTATATTCTTTTTTATTTTTTTTTTTATTATACTTTAGGGTTTTAGGGTACATGTGCACAATTTTTATGTATTTTTTTGAGACAGAGTTTCGCTCTGCTTCCCAGACTGGAGTGCAGTGGTGCAATCTCAGCTCACTACAACCTCTGCCTCCTGGATTCAAGCGACTCTCCTGCCTCAGCCCACCAAATAGCTGGGATTACAGGCATGTGCCACTATTTGCAGCTAATTTTTGTATTTTTTGTAGAGATGGGGTTTTGCAATGTTGTCCAGGCTAGTCTTGAACTCCTGACTTCAAGTGATCCACCCGCCTCGGCCTCCCAAAGTCCTGGGATTAAGGCATGAACCACTGCATCCAGCCCATTTATTTTATTAAAAAATAAAATCTGGAAGGAATTTAAACAGTAGAGAATGATTATCTCAAAGCATGTGGATATAGGGAACGTTCACATTTTATTGCTAATATCTGTCTATATTTTGTTCATAATTTAAATCCCCTTTTTTAGCAACAACAATCACACACACACACAATAAAGTGAGTGTGTTGGACAAACAAATTCATTACTGGGAATCCAAGGGTCATTCTGTGTGGGCCCATGTGACCTTCTCAAGGGATGCCCTACTTATGTTCTTGAGCCTGCAAATCCACCACAACACGTGCTAGCTATTTCCAGAATATGCCTTGCATTTTGATATGGTTGCCTTTTTATATGAAGTCCCCAAGATCTAGGGTGCCCTCTGCAGGGCTGCTGGGTGACCATAAATTGCCTTGAACACCTTGCCTGAGCACACCTTCCTGTGGGCTATGGCCGCACACAAAGCTGCACGGCTAGCTCATGGACTCAGCACCATTTGAAAGGTCACTGTGACCTGAAGGTCAGTCTCTGCATCTTCAGCAGGGGTCACCTGCATACTCAGGTAGAACCTGGCCATCTCTCTCTACCAATGTGGGCCCCTTTCCACAAGTGTCGTGTGTGATTATCTTTATTCTCTCGGCACAGTAAATGGCTTTCAATGAATTTCTGTTACAGAATGTTATCACTTTACACGAAAGGGCATTTGCTTGGTGACTGCTTTTGGAGTTATTGCTTGCAATGGATTCAGTCAGACATCCTTGTGGTGGAATCTATTGTAAAGCCTCAAGCACATGACTTAAGATTTCAAAGTCTCATTTTGTTTATACGTGAAATGGGGCGGAGAATAGCAGCCCTCCCATAGCAAGCTGAGGAACTCAACTGGACAATGCACAAGGACCAGCATTGCGCCTGGTGTGGAATGTGTTCAGAAATGGTTACCTATTAGCCTGCTTTCATGAATATCAGAAGCCATGCAGTTTAGTTTTGCTTCATCTACACATACTAGGAACAAAGAAATGTCCTTCAAATACATGAAAGGAGTCGAAAGGGAAAAAAATTGACTGCTGGTCAAATTAGACTCTGACTCTAAAATTATACAGATGGTAAAGCGAGATTGTGTGTTCTCTGATGGTATTTTAAAGAATGAATTAGATACCATTTATTTGTGAACAATTTTGCATAAAGGGGGTATGTATTTATTTATTCAATCTGCTTACTAAGTGTTTATTATGTGTTTAAAGTGAAAAGAGAAAGACAAGGCAAAAAACACATCACAGCTTTTACTTATGCTATGAAATTTACGGAAAATGCTCATTCAACAATGAAGTAGCTATGATGATCCAAGCAAAATCTGGAGGAAAATGAAGCAGTAGTTCAGTGCATTTCCATAGATATCATGAAAAATTACAGAAAAGGTTTTTTTTTTCATTTACGTTTTCATTTGTTTTTAATGAGAGTATTTTAAAACTCATTTGAATGGAAAGTAATATTTTTCATCATCAAAGTATGGAGATAAAACACATTAAGATACATTTTTGTACTTCAGTGCTATTCAGGGCACTGTAAAATGCACATAAGTAAAAAGACAACTTATACAAGACTATATTAGATGAACTAGAATTCACATTAGATGAATGAAATATTAAAGTAATGCACATATATTAGACGAATTAGAACTTAGGTGTAATCACATGCACACTAGCAAAGTAAATATGACAGCATATAAAATAGCTAAAATCCCAGTGGAATGCTTAGTTTCAGGAATAGAAAGGTTATTGAAGAAGACAGACAATATTTTCTAGAATTGAGGAAGGGCAAATTATGCATGTATTGTACCTTAAGCTACACACTAAAATTGTCCTGCTGGCTTACCGCTTTAACCAAACTCTGTGCCTCTTTAAGTTCTTAATTATTTATACTATTTTTGTATGTTCTAACATTAAGGTTTTTCTTTTCTTTTTACCACTTTTCTTTTTGAAGATAGCTACATCCTAACTCTCATCTTCCTGTTATCCTCAGCCACAATGCATATCTGGGATGCCTTTTCTAAGCCTGAAGTCCGCAACTTTTCTTACAAAACCTGAAATGGTGGCTTGATTTTGAGACTGCATCAGAGAAATTAGTGCAATTCTATTGTCACTAAGTGCAATTCTGTTTTCACTAAGCAGGAGGGATGTTTGATCTGAGAGCAGTTACAGAGTTCCATTATATCTCTTACTGTACTGAAGTTTATTGTTAGAATTGCCAACGATTTGTCATTTTTGGTAACTGTCCCAGTGGTGCTTGGAAGTCTTTATTTACAGAGAGATTTAAATAGCTGGGGCTAAGATTTCTCTCTGAGAATTAATTAAACAAAAAAACGATTAAATGGATCACATACCAGAGTAGCTACAGTCAAACTCATCTCTGTTCTAAAAACTAGATTTTAAGCAACCATCATAGTAACAATTCTCCACTTCACAACTTTTATCTCACAAACTTTTATAGGCTCCTACAAAGCAATCCTCCTGGGCAATATATATATATGTAGCATAGCATCTTAATCTCTGTCTGACGTGTTTCACCTTCAGATCTTCTATTGTTCCAAGCTTCCAGTTTCTGTCTTGTAAGGATATTTTTATTACATTGAGCTCACTTAGATATTTGAAGATACTCTCCCCATCTCACAATCTTTATCACGTCAGTCAAGTCCGTGTTACTGCATAAGGTAGGATGAGAACATATGTAGGGGGCTGTTATTCTGTCCTCTACAGCAGGGTTCCCCAAGCCCCAGGCCATGGACCAGTTTTGGTTAGGGACTGGGCCAGCAGGAGGTGAGTGGTGGGCAAGTGAGAGAAGCTTCATCTGTATTTACAGCCACTCCCTATCACTCACATTACCACCTGAGCTCCACCTCCCGTCAGTTCAGGGGTGGCATTAGATTCTCATAGGAGTGTGAACCCTACTGTGAACTGCACATGTGAGGGATCTAGGTTGCCTGCTCCTTATGAGAATCTAATGCCTGATGATCTGAGGTGGAACAGTTTCATACTGAAACCGTTCCCCTACTTGGAAAAAATTGTCTTCCATGAAATCAGTCCCTGATGCCAAAAGTGTTGAGGACTGCTGCTCTGCAGGTTGCCTGACTTATCATTGAGTTGGGAGATATTTTTATATATTCTAGTTACAAGTCAATTCTCTGCCATATTAGTTGTAAATGTTTTCTCTCAATCTGAAGCTTGCTCTCTGAGTTCTTCATGGTGTCTTGAAGGCCCCATCAATACATTCTCTTGCAGTTCTTACATTTTGTGTTCTATGTAAGAAACTTTTGCATAACCCTAGCTGGCAAATATTTGCTCCTATGTTTTCTTCTAAACAAAGCCTCTCTGAAGAGGTAGAAATGAAAGGAAATGATGAGAAGGAAGCAGCTACAAGATGATGAAAGGGAAAATTCCTGAAAAGAATTACAAGTTGTGAAGTTTCAAATGGGAAATATGTTTAAAGGGTGAGGAGAACAGAAGGAGTCCCGGTGTAGCTGACTCATAATTAGCAAGGAAACGTGAAGAATGGTATTCCAGTAGTAGGCAAAGTGAGTTCACACTTGGAAAAGAGAGTAAAATGTTGGAATTTATTGCAAAGCAATGACAAGGCATAAGAGTTGGAACATGGCAGTGATGTGATAGGATTTATGGTTTTGCAAAGCTCACAGGAGCCACTGGTGGACAGGACTGCAGGAGCCTGCGTTTGGAAGAAGTCCACTGCAGTCGTCCAGGTGAAAGTTGGTCCTGGCTTTAGCCAGGTTAGTGGCAGTCAGGGTGGAAGACATTCAACATTTTCTGGACACATGTTGTCAGGATGCTTCAGGCTTTGGTGTTAATACAAGATGTGAATATGTGGTAGGAGTGGGGATTTGATGTTTGCTCTGGTTTGGGTTCATGTTAGGTTTGGATACGTGTTTGTGAAGAGTGCAGCATCATCCAAAGAGTGTCGGTTGTAACCAAGTTATTGAACCTGGGTAGGTGCCCTTGGGATGGGGACATATCTTCTGGGATTTTCACCCTGTCTGAGTTACACACACATTCAAGAGTCCTAGGACTGTGGCCAAATGATTGAATCAATCTCAGTTTCTCTTTCTGCACACTGGGCTTTGAGGTTACTGAAGCTCCCTCTCCCTATGACATTGAACAAAACAATGAATGTGAAAGACCTTCATGCATTATAAAGCTCCATGGAAATGTGAGATGCTATTATTATCTTGTGCAACAAGATAATGGCTGGGTGGTAGTGATGATTAAGAAAAACGCTAATAGCATGTTGTGTTTACACTGCCTTTAGTCCAAAACACAACATCTTCATTGTTGAAGCATGGTGATTCATGTGCTTTTGTATAGAAAAAAGGCATGTCAAACAAGATCACATATGGTAAGTATTATATATATATATATATATATATATATATATATATATATATATATATATATATTAGACATGTATATGTCTAAAATGATTCCAAAGAACAGCATAGGCTTATTTCATTATCACTGCAACAGTCTCAAGGTAGCCAAATTTGACAGACAAGGTCAGAAAGAGCTAAAAATAGAGATTCAAATGAAAATATATTCACTTTTTTTCCCCGATGTTTCAATCTCTTAATGACCCTAAGCTGCTTCTCACTGTATGACTCAGCGGCATTGAAAATGAACCAGAGAGAGAGAGGAGAGACAGACACAGAGACAGAGACAGAGAGAGACAGCCTAGTACCTCCAAGCACAGGGGCATTCCTTTATTTCCAGAACACGTATTTATTAAGAGCTGTTCTGCATCCTGCAAGGTGTTTGCAGGGTAAGTGAGGGCAATCTCTCCCAGCCCCTATGGTACCAACAGCCTGGGAGGGCTGAGCTGTCTCAGGATATATCCACAAAACCTTGAGTTGTCTGTAAAAATTTAAACTGCGTAGACTCCTCCGCTGACTTCCAAATCAGAATCTCTGTTGGTACGATTCAGCAGTAGGCATGAAAACTGAAAAGTTATTTGTATGTGTATTCAGGATTTGGGGAGTACTGTTTTGGGCAGATGCATTGGGCAGCGGTAGCTACACGGTGTTAGGCTTTTAAGAATAAACTTAGCATGGCCCAGGTAGTATTTTCTAGATTCAAGGGTGAAGGCTGCCATGACACATAATGGGAAGGGTCTGTCTTTAGTGAGGCGGTCTCAGGCTTTGCTGTCTTACTGTTAATATCATAGGCGAAGCTGACAGCCACTGCAGAAGGAAAGAACAAGGAACCATCACTGCCATCTTCTCCTTTTATCTCCAGCATGATAACTGCTCTTCACCAAGAATCAGAAGGAAAAGGGAGAAGGTTTCTCTTGCCGGAAATACAAATCCCAGAACCAATTTTTTCTCCCTTTTTGCTTTATCTGCCAGAAATTGTGAGGTCAAATTTATGCTCAACTCCAGTACCTGAATGTCTTTGTTCCTTTTGCTTCGTGTGTCAGATTTGGCCTATTTCTTTGGGGGAAGGGGGGGAAACAGGAGAAATAGGTTCTCGTGTTCCATTAGCACTGTAGGGTGACTATAGTTAAAAATAATATAATATGTAGTTTCAAATAGCTAGAAGGAAGAAATTGAATGTTCCCAACACAAAGAAATGATAAATGTTTTAGATAATGGATATGCTAATTACTTGGTTCTGATCACTGTATATTACACGTATTGGAACATCAGTATGTACCCCATAAATATGTACAGTTATTACTTGTCAATTTAAACTAAATAAATGAAATGTGGGGAGTACTTTACGCTGTACTGCCTCAAACTGTCTTTAAATTAAGCAAAACTAATATTAAAACCTATATGAAGGCAGGGTGCAGTGGCTCACACCTGTAATCCCGCACTTTGGGAGGCTGAGGCAGGCCGCTCACCTGAGGTCAGGAGTTCGAGATCAGACTAGCCAACATGGTGAAACCTCGTCTCTACTAAAAATATAAAAATTAGCAGAGCATGGTGGCACAGACCTGTAATATCAGCTACTTGAGAGGCTGAGGCAGGAGAATCACTTGAACCTGGGAGGAGGAGGTTGCAGTGAGCCAAGATCGTGCCACTGCACGCCAGCCTAGGCGACAGAGGGAGGCACCATCTCAAAAAATAAATAAATAAAATATAAAAATTTAAAAATTAAAAAACAAGAACAAAAACCATATGAAGATTATCTATGTATATCTATATCTATTTATTTGTGTGCGGGATAAGTTTGCCATTTTAATCATTTTAAAATGTACAATTCAGTGGGATTCATTACATTCACAATGTTGTATAATTATCACCACTACCTATTTCCAAACCTATTCATCACTACAAACAATTCTAACAAACTCTAACAATTCTACAAACTCTAACTATTAAGCCATATGTCCCCATTAGGGAAATACTTTTTATTTTTTGAGACAGGATCTCACTTTGTCACCCAGGCTGAAGTGGCACCATCTCGGCTCACTGCACCCTTGAGATGCATTGGGCATCTGTAGCTCAAGCAATCCTGTGCTCAAGCAATCCTCCTGACCCAGTGTCCCCAAGTAGCTGGGAATACACACTTGTGCCACTGCACCCAGCTAATTTTTGTATTTTTTATAGAGACAGGGTTTCACCATGTTGCCCAGGCTGGTCTCAAACTGCTAAACTCAAGCAATCTGCCTGCCTTGCCCTCCCAAAGTGCTAGGATTACAGGCGTAAGCCACTATATTAGTCCATTTTCACACTGCTGATAAAGACATGCCTGAGACTGGGCAATTTACAAAAGAAACAGGTTTAATGGACTTACAGTTCCACGTGCCTGGGGAGGCCTCACAATCATGGTGGAAGGTAAAAGGCATGTCTCACATGGCAGCAGACAACAGAAGAGAGCTTGTGCAGGGAAACTCCCCTTTTTAAAACCATCAGATCTCATGAGACTTATTCACTATCATGAGAACAGCACAGGAAGGACCGGCCCCCATGATTCACTTGCTTCCCGCTGGGTCCCTCTCACAAGAATTCAAAACGAGATTTGGGTGGGGACACAGCCAAACCATGTCAGCCACCATGCCAGCCTTTTGGGGAAATACTTTGAATGGTGTTCATATGTTGAGTTACCCATACCCTGAGCTAAATCTGCTTGATTATGTGTGATGTCTGTATTTAATGACCAATGTGATCGCACCAACCATTCCTACAATTGATCTTGTTGACCAGGACATCTAAATATACATGTCTCCAAGAGTAAACATTCAAAATAGCCCTCAACTTGTTAAGACTCTTAAAATCATGTTGTTGGTTTGTAATCTACATTTACATAAGTAAATCAATTGTGGATTGTGTTTCCTTTAATTAGCAGTGGGGGGATATCAGCAAATGATGGAAAACAGAATGCATTTTATCTAATTCTACAAGACTGACTTGTAAATTTACTAAAATCTTCCACTCTGGAAAGACTTCTGGTCAGCCAAGATGTATCTGGGTCCACAGCAATTTGCTGAATATGGAATCATGGCTAAATTTCAACGGGATGCCTCCAAAACCCAGGATAATGTTCAGTTTCCAAGAAAGATCCTATTAGGTTCAACATATTGTGTTTTAAAAAATGAAATTATATATTCTCATACTTCTAAATGCTTTCAAGGCAAACACAAAATGAAAAAAAAAAAAACCTCTCTAATTGACCACCACATTTAAATAGAAACTTCAAAAAGCACCTAACATCTTTATGCAAAATGCCTTACAATTTTTAAAGTTCTTTTCACACATTACCTCATTTCCTTTGTGTTCCTGAAACTAAGATGGCTTTCAGTAAACAATTTTTCTAGTGTTCTGGCTTATGTTCGTGGCCAAACACACACATTATTTTAAAAGCATTGGGTCACATGTGGAACCAACCCAAATGCCCATCAATCAACGAGTGGATAAAGAAACTGTGGTACATAAATATATGATGGAATGCTACTCAGCCATAAAAAGAAATGAATTAATGGCATTCACAGCTACCTGGATGGGACTGGAGACTATTATTTGAAGTGAAGTAATTCAGGAATGGAAAACCAAACATCTTATGTTCTCATTCATAAGTGGGAGCTGAGCTATGAGGATGCAAAGGCATAAGAATAACACAATGGACTCTGGGGACTCAGGGGGAAAGGGTGGGAGGGGGTTGGGAAATAAAATACTACAAATTGGGTTCAGTGTATACTGCTTGGGTAATGGGTGCACCAAAATCTCACAAATCACCACTAAAGAACTGACTCATGTAAGCAAATACCACTTGTTCCCCTAAAACCTATGAAAATAAAAAAAATTTTTTTAAGTCCCAATTCATTAATAACAAGTTGTTTTGCAAGTAGACAGCTGCTTATCACCCAAGTTCTTTCACTGCCTTCTTCTCCTGGCCTCAAACTGCCCACCTCATAAGTTTGGTGAAAATATATTCTTTCTACCCTCATCATCCACACTAAACACTTAGTGATATTTTAACAAATACTGATGCCTATGCCCCAGTGGAAGAGATTTTTAATGAGCTGTTTTGGGGTTAGGGTATAGGCACATGTATTTCAAATATGTATATATATCTGAATACTTTTAATGAAAAGCAAATCTTGTGATCCACACATTTCAAGAGAAAGCAAGTGAAAACAATGACACCCTCTTTTCCATAACACAATTCTTCTCATTTTCTTACATCGTTAATTCCTTATGGAAATCAATGAACTGTCCCATCAAATTTTATCAAGCATAAACATCACAGATGGGCTTGGGAAAGAAAGAATAGTTTGCAACCCACACTGTCAATTTTAGATTCAGGAAGCCTCCTCCCTGGTACAGGATCCCAAATTTTGCATTTCTAACAAGTTGCTGCTTTGTGAACCAAATTTTGAACATTACTGCAGAAGAATACCCTGCATTCTAGAATTAACAGAATGTTTCCTAATCACATCTTGTTTTTCTCCCTTAGGGTTATGGTGCCCTTTGTAGGAAACAATGTACCTAGGAACTGCTCTGTACTTTATACTGAATTTAATAAGGACTTATATGATGCCTGCTAGTGTTACTTTTAATTATCTTAAGAGTGGTTGATAATGACACTCAGTTGGTAATGAATCCCACCATATATATATATATATATATATATATATATATATATATATATATATATACCTGCTAAGCTTTTCAAATAATCAGAGATAATTTCCTAGATCTCGTATTGATATAGTTTGGCTGTGTCCCCACCCAAATCCCATCTTGAATTGTAGTTCCATGGCCACATGTTGTGGGAGGAACCAGGTGGAGATAATTGAATCATGGGGGCAGTTTCCCCCATGGTGTTCTCGTGGTAGTGAATTTTCACAAGATCTGATGGTTTTATAAGGGACTTCCCCTTTCAGTGGGCACTCATTTCTGTCTCCTGCCGCCACCATGTGAAGAAAGACATGTTTGCTGCCCTTTCTGCCACAATTGTAAACTTCCTAAGGCCTCCCCAGCCATGAGGAAATGCAAGTCAAGTAAACCTCTTTCCTTTATACCTAGTGTCCAGCAGTTCTTTATAGCAGTATGAGGACAGATTAATATACTTACTTAATTTGGAGTTTCACAAAATAATGATTTTCAGATAGTATTGTTCTTTCTGCATATATTATCTGAAATTTTACTTGTAATCGCCAATTTTTTAGTTACTCTGAAATTCAATATATATAGGAAAAGTGGGAAAAAATCATGATTCTTTTATTGATCAAGATTCAGGAAAATGCGATCGTGGTCTAGTAATATAACCAGTGAGTTTTATTCTGGGTGTCATGATGAATACATGAACTTTTATGTCTTTATCATTTTAAATCCAGTACAAATATTCTTACAGATGTTCTAATTGTCCCATTACAGCTGGTCAATTTCTTCCGGTTGATATTTGAGCCTTTGTGTTTTTATTGTTTCTTTGTTTTATACATATATATACACATGCATAAGTCTCTCTCTCTACAGAGAGATATATTCTACCTCTAGAGAGAATACATATATATATACATATATAATATACACACACACATATGTTCTTATATATAGACTGTTTCCTAATCATGTGTCTAGAGAGAGAGAATATATATTCTTATCTATCTTTCTATCTAGAGACTATATCTCTATAGCTCTAACATATCTCTATATCTTCTATCTATCTATCTATCTATCTATCTATCTATCTATCTATCTATCTATTTCACAGGTTTGCTCTCTACTCCGGGCCCCAGAGTTCCAAGAGGATATATGTATGTACGTATGTATGTATGTAAACTAAATTATCAACAATGGTTTTCTTTTGTCAAAAGATTTTTCTTCTGTATGCTCTTTGATACTGTAAATTTATAGCAATGTAGATATACTGTTTTGGCAATCAATTAGAAAAATATAAAAGACTGTATTTAAAGGAAAGAAGATATCATCTGAAATGGGATACAGAAAGACAGTTCACACAAAAAAGGTGTTTTATGGCCTTGGAATAGTTTCAGGAAGGAACGAAAATGCAGTCACAGGACTGTTCTTGAATCCCTACAGCTAACGTTTGATCATTTGTACTTTCTGTAGCATATCTTGGAAACGACTGGGAGCAAACTGTATGTGTAGATGTAGAATGTGTCAACAAACTTGAAGAGAAATCATTAAGTATTACGTTTGGAGTTCAGCCCAAAGCAAATCTTTCTAGATTATAGGTTCTTCTAACAGATGGATGGTATAAGCGGTTCAATACTATTCTTGCCTAGGTCCTCATAAAAGCACCAGAGGGAACAAGAATGCAGGTAAAAGAGAATTTACTTCTCGCAGCGCTAAAACCAGTCCTTTAAAAAGACACCGCGCTCCCCATGCATCTGCACAGGCATGAGGACTCACATCCCCCATGTGACTCCACCACACGTCTGGTAATGATTCCTGCCTATAACTTGAAGGATTTTACCTGGGTTTCAGCTCTAACTTCTCCCATGCTTGACTAAGTCTTCCTCCACTCAGATGTCTTATTCGAGCCTAAAGCTCAGTGTGTGCTATATTGAGCTAAACATCTTTTTCTCATTCAAACTCATCTCTTTTCTTATTTCCCATGTTAATATCACAAGAATGTATCCAGCTATACAGGTTAAAACACTTGAATTCATATTTTTACCATGGCATCTCTTTGTAGAATCCCAGTATATGGTTAATATTTGGGGCTCACTGATTAGTGTTTAAATTGGTTATCACACCCATTACTTTCTTTTCATTCCTGCAGGCATCTGCAACTCCAGGGCAAAAATCTGTATCCACTTTAAATCACTGCCTGCCAGTTATTCCTCTGTGTCTAAACTTTTCAGAACGCCCAGACTTGGTGTTCTATCTTCATGCTAAGTCTCAATTAAAATTTATTTTGCTCAGGAAGGTTTAATAGTTGTGTTATATAAACAAGATTAAGATCCTAGGCTTATCTTTCAAAGCCATACACACTATCTTTGTTCATCTAATATTTGTTTAATATCTTCCTTCTGCTCAATCAGCATAGTCTTTTGAACTCTGTGTTCTTATATTCATAGTATGTCTGTCTTATTCTTTCATTACATGGACACTGAATAAATGAATACAAGTCCTCTTAGGTGACAGGTAGCCTCAGGGACAACTCTCTTCCAAGCAATCATGTGATGAGGAGGAGGATGATCTCAGCCTGAAGTCTTTTCCAGTGGAGAGGAGGGAGATTTATAGTATGATAGAGATGTTTACATTTTATAACAGTGTACAAATATTTTAGACAGTTTACTTGCTGGATTCATTTATCTTTCGATAGACAATAAATAGCAGAGCTTTTGAAATGCTATTCATCAATAGTGCAATCATATATTATTTACCAAGAATGTGTACCCTACTTTCCGCTGCAGTGACTTCCACATGAAAATGCTGTCACTAAGTTTCACGAAAGCCCCTTGGTGCCCTTCCATCAATCAGAAAAGATATCATACAGATAGGACTTGGTACATTGAAATTTAATTCCTCTGTCAAATAAAATCACCTCAGCCCTGTCATACAGTTATAGAAAGACTTATTTGTTTTTTTAATTTTTAGTTTTTTTTAGAGATGGTATCTTGCTATGTTGCCCAAGCTGGTCTTGAACTCCTGGGCTCAAGTGATCCTCCTGCCTCAGTCTCCTGAGTAGCTGGGACTATAGACATGCACCACTGTGCCCAGAGAAAGACTCATTTTGGTTTTAGTTGGTCTGCTGATTAATCTGTTGGAGGAAAATGCAGTGATTATTATTTCCGAAGCTTTGTTGGAAAGACAGAAGCTTGTTCATTTTGAAAAAACATCTACATAAGATTTAATAAACTATTAATTATTTTTAAATAGACTTTGCTAAATATATTTTACAAGATTATGTGTCGGCTTGGCGTGGTGGCTCACCTCTGTAATCCCAACACTTTGGGAGGCCAAGGTAGGAAGATTATCTGAGGTCAGGAGTTCGAGACCAGCCTGGCCAACATGGTGAAACCCCGTTTCTACTAAAATAAAATAAAAAAATTAGCCGGGCATGGTGGCACATGCCTGTAATCCCAGCTACTCCGGAGGCTGAGACAAGAGAATCACTTGAACCCAGGAGGTGGAGGTTGCAGTGAGCGCTACCGCAGTCCAGCCTGGACAACACAGCAAGACTCTGTCACACACACACACACACACAAATGTATATGTGTATACGCATCTTATAAAATATATGTGTATATGTATATACATATATATACACAACTACAATGTAGTGTATGTGTATATATATATGCATGCACACGCGTGTGCACACACACATATTTTACACTTACTACTTTGATATTCTCTAAGATTTTGGTTAAGCTTACATGTATAACTAGAATATTGTTGAATAATATAAGGGAAAAGAAATATCTTTTCTTCCTACCTTAGTTTCATGGCTAAGGCACCTATGACAAAAGACAGATTAAGCAAAGAGTGCACTTCATTTAATAACAGTTTTATATGACACAGGAGCCTTCATAAGGCAATGAAGACCCAAAGAAACAGGGAAACCTGTGTATTTTTGTGCTTAGATGCTTAGGTTTCATAAAGAGTGGACAGTCATTTGAAAGTATGATTGAAGGAAAAATGTATATTATCTAATGGGAAAAAACTGGGGAGAATTTAGCAAGGCCTGTGTGTTCAGATTCTCCTCTGTGTCCTCTTGTCTTCAGGGATAAGAATGTTCTATTCCTCTTGGTACAGAGAGTCACCTCTCATAGGAGGGTCTTATGACCTGGCTTTAAGGGAGAAGGATGGGGAGAAGGTCAGAGAGAACTTTCCTGCTTCTTCTGTTTTCTCAAATGCTAAGGTGCCATATTTATGGGTGGTATGTCCCATCAAGAATGCTCATTAAGTAGGCTTCTCTCTGTAGTTATAGACTGGAATAAATTAATTCTTAGCCCTATATAGGACAGATACATATTTTATGAAAAGAGTAACTGGCAGTTGACCAACAATAAGAAATGTAGATAACACACAATCTTCATGACATCTGATGCTTCTGTGCAGTAGCACTTACGGTGTGCCGTTATACCAGCAGGGACCCTACTTTGTGGAAAGCAGGTATATGCACAAATCCTCACACCCTCCCCTAGAACAACAGAATACAAATTGTGGGGGATGGACCCCAGAATGTGCCTTTCACAAGCCCTTGGTGTCATTCTTTTAAATGCAAAAGCATGAAGAGTATCCTGGCAGATTGCATGGATCATAGAAACAACTATAACCCAAAATAATGAATTCCAATAAATACATTTCAAAGCCACCTCATGAACCAATTAATTGGATCCAGTGTCATCTCCTAGATAAAATATGTATGCAAGAATATCTCCAGGCTTGCAAATAAACATGATGCATTATATTCTGTGCTGCCAAAGAAACTGGGGTGCTCCCTCTCCCCGCTGAATCTGACATTTGCATGAGGTCTGTGGAAATGAACTGTGGAATATCCACCTTTGCAAAGAAGAAATATCTACCAGGTGAAGAATACTGGTTTTATCTTGATGATAGCATAAAAAGAATTGGCTCCAAATATATGTATCACCCTTTCAATTACTCTAACTCATTCTTCCCTGTTGCTGTCTTTCCTGATGCATTTCTAGGTCCTGGATCCTATTGATTTACCCCATCCTGTCTGCCACAGTTCTTTAAACTTCCAGTTCAACTACCACTTATCATAAGGGACTCTCATGGCAGTAAATGTTCCATCACTTTCATCCATAATCAGGGGATATTATATCCTTTGTTTTAACATACCACAAAGAAGTAAAAAACCTCCACAATGGATCTATATAGTGATGGGTTGGGAGGCAGAGTGGGGAAATGTAGTGGATTTACTCTCTGGAGCTCATACAAGTCTTTGGTTAAAAATTCATATTGCAATCAAAAATACTCAAAGAAGTTCTAATATACCCTTCATTGACCAAATTGTCATCATGAATTACTTAATATTTTGGAGTCTATAGTCATAGCTATGATATACACTGATAAATGAACTGTGATATTCAAAACCAGAACATTAGGAAATTGTTCCTGGAACATTTGGGATTCTTTTTAGAAATAGATGAAAGCCATTTAGAAAGTTTTGACAAGTAATGAAATAATAAATATATATGTTGCATTTCCTGGGTAATTTTGTTAATTGGTATATTAGCTAACTACATCTGATGTGGTCTGTGGGAATGAAGGAAGCTACCAAATAGTTAAGTATTTCACCATGTCTCAATCCTCTTCAGTCTAAAGTCCAGGGGCAGGTGGCGGCACAGATTCATTTGGATGGTTTAGAATCCCACCTTTAATGAGAAGCATACACAATGTGGGAAAAATAGTAATACATCAAGAAAGAGATTTATGCTTCTTTTGAGATGGTGAATAGAACATAATGCCCCTTCCTCCACAAAAATCTACTTTTGAAAAACTACAGAGGCTAAGACGAGGCATCAATCTGCGGAAAGAGCAATAATAGAACATGAAATCAGTAAGCTATAAGCCATCCTGAGGAGATTACAAGCTGATGAATCATGTATATATGGCAAATGGGAGTGGCTGCACCTTCTAGCAGAGGGCGGAAGTGGTAATAGAAAGATGCTGGTTTAAAAGCAAAGTATTAAGTTCACTCTTGTCTCTTATAAAGAATGCCTTGAGTTAATCATTGTCTAATCTCCCCCCCATCTTCTCTTCTCCATACAACTTAGAACTCGAGGGCAGCCATCAGGTAGTGGGACTCTGGCAAGCCCATGGAAAACTCAGCTGCGTTGAGGAGTTGGTTAAAAACTTTCAGGGCCACCAGTCACTTACAGCCACTATGGGCTTTTCCTGTTTCACCCCCTTCCCCTCCACACCCCCAGGAAAGAAGCTAAAGAGGCTGCTTCTTCCTAATGCCGGCTCCTTTAGAGAGTTTAAAGCCAAATCTCAAATTTCAAACTTCTTCGTAGGTTTTTAGGGCACCAGAGTGATCTAAAAGTGTTTGTTGAATGTTCATCTCATAGAAGAAACATAGACTTGGGCCTGCCCTTAGGTCCCATCAAATCCATAATTACAAACCAGAGTGATGGATGAGTTTCCACCCACCTAAGGAGAACACAGGCTAAAGGTTTAACAAAGAGCTACATCCCTGAACATTTAAAAAGGTACCAGGCCAGGCGCGGTGGCTCACGCTTGTAATCCCAGCACTTTGGGAGGCCGAGGCGGGCGGATCACGAGGTCAGGAGATCGAGACCACGGTGAAACCCTGTCTCTACTAAAAATACAAAAAAAAAAAAAAAAAAAATTAGCCGGGCGTGGTGGCGGGCGCCTGTAGTCCCAGCTACTCGGAGAGGCTGAGGCAGGAGAATGGTGTGAACCCGGGATGTGGAGCTTACAGTGAGCCGAGATTGCGCCACTGCACTCCAGCCTGGGCGACAGAGCGAGACTCCGTCTCAAAAAAAAAAAAAAAAAAAAAAAAAAAGGTACCAAACACTCTCTCTCAATAGAAAAAAAAATTCTTCTACGTTAAATATGATGATTGGAACAGATCAATGAAGAAATTACAATAGACAAAATAAATATATTCGATCACCTAAGGGAATATATTTCAAATAGGAGATTATAATAAGAAGTAAAAGAGAACTTGGTAAATATAGTAGGTACAGAATAAATAATAGTAAAGATGAACAAGAACCTAATAGTTAAGATAAATCATAGAATGAATTCCCGAATTGGAAGATCAGATGGAAGAAATTCCCAGAAAGCATCAGGAAAGAATAAAGGAGAGAAAGGCATTCTTGGAAAAATAGATGATTTTGTTAGAGATACCAGTATCAGGTAATAGAAAGAGAAAAAAAAAATACAGAGGAAGAACTAAGTTGATGAAAGAATGAAAACACACTTGAAACAAACAAAAAGAACAAAAACTTTATTTTGAATGGGCTCAAAGAGTGCCCTGAATAGATATATTACTAAGAATTTTAAGGACATCAAAGACAAACAGAAAATTCTAATAGCCTTCAGAGAGAAAAATGGGTGAGCTATGAATGAATAAGAATCAGATTGACATCAAACTTCCCAGTCATAGCACAAGACATTAGCAGATACAGGAGTCATATTTGAAAGTCTGAAGAAAAATAACTCTGAATTTAAAAAAAATTAATACTATAGGCCAAGTTAAAAAAAATCAAAAAGAGAATCAATCATTTTGCTAAGCAAAGATTTAAAGACTCTGAAAATTATCTTTGAGAAAATACTTATCAAAGAATATAACTAATTTGGTAAGAATTCTGAAAAATATATGAAATACAAGCACAACCAATAACTATAATTTATATTTGGCTAAAGTGGCTAGAAAAAGGAAGACAAAAATCATATATGGATAATAGCCCAGAACTTAAATTCTTGGAAATATCTACTTAAATAGCACTTAGGGGTGGGACTAAAAGAAGATGCATGTTTGAAAAAAGTTTCTCTTGTTAGAGGACTGCTACAGAAATTCCCAGATCTGTCAATAAATTCCTTGATGTATTCTATATATTTTTGATTTTCATATAGAAATTGAACAAAATTGGTATAAACCAATATTATGTTGTTAAATTTATAAAAACAATTGGGAAAAATAAATAGCATTCCCCATGTTCAGTTATGGTTAACCATAGTAAGGACCAAAAATAGATAACATAGTTTTAAATACCTATGTATTTAAATCTATTAAATGACAGGTAGAAACTTCTGTTTTCACAAACAAAATGTACAGTTATGCTTATCCTGAAGTAACTAAATTGAACATATAAAACAAGATGGCAGAAATAAGCATCAGTAAAATTAATGTTCAACAAACATAAATGGTTTAAACTCATAAATTTAAAAAAATTTCCAGACAATCTTATGTTTGTAACAAAATCTAAGATGAAGAATGCATCCAACTCAAGAGACAAATTTAAACCCAAAAGATATACAAAGACTAAAATTATCAAGAGTATAAAAAATGCAAGCATAAATAAGACCTAAAATGCTGATATGGAAATCCCAATAGCTCAAAAATTAGAACATAAGAACATAATATTATAAGAAGAAAAAAGATGTCTATGCCTCTTGACCAAAATTCCCCCATGAACCCAACTTCCAGCCCCTGGCAACCATGAGTCTACTCTCTGTTTCTGTGAGTTTGACTTCTTTAGATTCCACATATAATTGAGATCATGCAGTGTTTACCTTTCTGTGCCTGGCTTATTTCACTTAACATATGTCCTCCAGGTACATCCATCTTGTCACAAATTACATGAATTCCTTCTTATTTCCTTCTTTTTTAAGGCTGAAGAATAGTTCATTGTGTGTGCTTATATATTCACAATATACATCTCGAGTATAACACAGATATGATGAAAATATTAGGTCAAACTTTACATAAAACAGAGAAAACCCCTTGTTTAAAGCATAAGAACATGATAAATACATAAGAAAACCTGTAACAATCTGACGATGTTGTAAGATAGAAAGAAAGCTTCCATAAGACTCGAATGATCAATATGATAGGAATTCACCCTATGAATCTAATGTGGTAAAATCAGAAGTTAGTGCAAGTAATTAGATTTTAAAAATCTCTATGTTGTAATAGATTCACCCCTACAGCACAAAGAAAGGAGTGAAGCCCTGCCAATCTCTTGATTTCAGCCATGGGAGACCCTGAGAAGAGGACCAAGCTAGGCTCCACTGCACCACGATTTCTGACCTACAGATCCCTGAGGTAATAAATGGCTATTCTTTTATGCTGCTCAATTTCTCATAATTTGTTATGACAGTTTAACAAAATGTATACACCAGACAGACAAACGCAGAAAGGGAACATAATGGAGTCATAACAAACGTGTAGACATACAGACATGTTTTTATTCATATATACAAGAAGTCAACATGTAATAAAGTCCACAAATCAAGGAGGAAATAAATGATGGTTTTAAGTACAACAAAGAAATAATCTGTCCAAGGTGGACTGAATGGCAAGTCTACCACCTATCAATGAATGAATAATCTGTGTTTTTATATGAACTCTCCCAGAAAGCATAAACAAATGTCCTCTTACTCTTTCTACACAACTACTATTAGTCGATGCTAAAACCAGGGAAGCTCAACAAAGAAAAATTATAGTCTATCTTATTTTGTACAGAGATACAAAAAAAGATTAATATCTAACAACAAATATGAAAACAGTATTAAAGAAGATATTGAATATCAAGCTAAGTTTAACATTTGAAAGTTATTTAATTTACTACATGAAAAAATTAAACGCAAAGCAAGGAGGATAATCTTAAAAGATAAAGAAAAATGCCTTGAACCAATTTATGATTGTATGTTATCAAATTAAGGAAAGAAAGAAACATTTCTTTATCTGAAAATGGTAGTTTATTTATATCTTACTTCAAACATTATACATAATGATAAAACATTGGAAGCCTTTTGTTTAAAGAGAGAAAAAATCAAAGACAGCTAATTTCATTTCTATTCAATTTTGGATTCAGTGCAGTGAATGCAGAGACGACAGGGAACTCTGATACTGTTCTTGGGTGAATAAAACTGTCCAACCACTTAAATAGTTTTTAACCTGAGAGTGTATATCCAAATATGCACATAAAATATGGTCCAGTAAATATATTTCTGGCTGGAGAAACTTCTGCATTTTTTTTCAACAAGAGACACGCACAGAATCCTAATAGCTGAACTCTTTACATAAGGCCAATTCAAATTTCCAGCTTCTGAAAGAGTTAAATATCTTGTGGTATAACCATCGGGTGAGGTTCCATATATCAGTGAACACAAATATACTACAGCTCCAAGCATCTTCATGGTTAAAATAAAAAACATACTATTCAATGAAAAGGGAAATGCCAGGTCAAGAAGAACATAGGATGATTCTATTTATAAAAGATCAAAAGCAGAGCAAACAATATATTCTTTGGGTTATGCTGGTCGTGACAATTTTGTAGAAATAAAACTTAATAAAAGAAGGAAATAATGAATCAGATTCACGGAAGTGGTTATCCTTAGGACAGGTCCAAAGCAATACAATTTATAAAAGGAACTGAGGGGAATCCAAAAATCTTCGTGTTTTAATCTTAATTTAATTCGTGCACAGAAAGATGTTCATTTAATTATTCACATCCATACTGTGAAACATTAATAAGAAAAAACAAAAATAAATGATTAAAATTGTCTATGGAAGTTTGAAGCAGAACTGCACAAAACAGCTTGAGGTATAAAAAAATGATACATCCTTGCAGTAATTTTAGGTCAAATCCAGCAGTTTAACAACGCGAGTGATTACTAACCTCAAATTTTCTAATCCTACGAAACCCAGGAATTTAAGTTTATGTTCAAATACCAGATAAACATTAAAATAATTGTTTATCTGGAATGAAGAAAATTATACGTGATTTTTTCCCAGTCTTGTGCTAAGAGATCTTTCATTAACTGGAACAAATTAATCTAAATAATTAAGTCTCAATATTTATAAAGGCATTTTATTAAAATGGTTTTTGAAACTAATGTTCTACCATTCTCAGTTGCCGTGCCTGGAGAAATTATTACTGATTATAAATTTTACTGGTGTTTTCCAGAGAAGAATGAACACGTGGGAGTTGTTTTGCAAGAAAGTTCCCAGCTACCTCCCCTGAGGGTTCTGATGTATTGGCTATGTTACTAGAATTGGTACATAGTAATTATTCAAATTGCACGCACAGCTAAGAGAGGTGATAAAGCTTCTAAAGGAGTTCCCTCGTGTATACAAAACTATTTTAACAGCAGCACACATTATTTTAACACAGAGAAGCAAAACTCTTTTTCAAAAGAGAACTGCCGTTCAGAGAATTACGTGTTAAATCACGAGTGGCAGAGGGTGAAATCCAAAAACAAGAAGTGATGGTCAATCTGCTCTAGCCGATCAGCGGAGCTGAGAGTTGTAGCATCCAGAAGAAAATTTCATGTTAGGATAGCCAAAAGGTAGTCCGCAAAAGGGCTAGATGTTTGATTTAAAAGGTTTATTTTTCCATCTTATCCCATACGATAAAATGCCCCCAAGTTTCTCCCCAAATCCTCAGTTAAATCTAATAAACACCTCTCTCTCTCTCTCTCCTACACATGGTTGAATGAATTTCTTTTTTTAAGCAGTGTCTCACTCTGTTGCCCAGGCTGGAGTACAGTGGCATGATCATAGCTCACTGCAGCCTCAAACTCCTGGGATCAGGGATCCTCCAGCCTCAGCCTCCTAAGCAGCCAGGACTACAAGCAGGTGGTACCACACCCAGCTAATTTTTTTCTATTTTTTGTAGAGACAGAGTTTAACCATTTGGCCAGGCTGGTCTTGAACACCTGGGCTCAAGCAATCCTCCCACTTCAACCTCCCAAAGTGCCTAAACTTGAGTGGATTTCTGAATTGAGAAGTGATCCAGTCTTCCATGTTGGTATCTGAGGTGGAAAACACATCATCTATAAAGGACAACAGGTAAGAATGGCTCCAAAAATAACCATATTAACCTGAGTCATCACCCATCCTCTGTAAGTAATTGGCAGACATGTTTGGACAGGGTTTGGACTTCCAGAGCGACTAAAGTTCACATTTGAGTCTAGATTATTTATTTACCTTATTTCTTTATTACATTCATTATGAGGATGCCAATTCCATAGGCAGGGATTCCAGAAGCAGGGATCTGGGATGCTTCTGCTTATGGCTGCATCCAGGAACCTAAAATGGTCCCTGGTGCACCGCTGGTACAAGTAACTATTGGTTGGATGAACGCATTTTCAGGGATAGGGAAACCCACATTATCTCAACGTAATACAATTTTGTAGCTGGAAATATCACAATTCCAACCACATGTATTTCACCTTGAAGTCTGTACAAACAGAGATTACGGATGAAAGTTTCAACATCTTGTTCTCTAATGGTTGCATCCTTTTTTCCCAAAAATACATTGGAGATGTTGTCCAAGTCTGTGGTGTCCATAGTGGCTGCAGGGCTGCAAACGCCACATCTACCCTACGGGACTAAGAGACTCAAATCCCCAACTTTATAATAGGGAAAGGTTTTGTATTCAGATTTGTAATTGGGTAGGGTCAGGGTTTGGGTTCAAGTTCAGGTTTGGGTAACGATTCAGATCAAAAAAGATTTTGAGTGTGTGTATACATTTTAGTCCAGGCTGGGATCTCACAGTCAGGAGTCAAGGAGAAAAATAAAGATCAAAGGTCAAGGGTTAGGATAGCTTTCAGGTATGGATGAAGGTTCGTGTTAGGATTTGGGTTCAAGTTCAGGTTGTGGCATGGTTAGATCACTAATTGAATGTCAGGATAGGAGCAAAGTTCAATGTTATGATCAAGGGATTATATTCATTATTAGGGACAGTGATCAAAAGTCAAGATTAGGATCAAAGGCCATAGGTCGGAGAATTTGGGGGATGCCTTCAGTGTTCAGATGAGGGGTCAAAAGTCAAGGGCTACCGGCAAAAGTTAAGGGTAAGTTCAAAGGTTTACATTAAAGTTACATTAGGTGTTGGGTTGGCTTTGCTTTTGAGTTTAGAATTGAGTTCTTTTTCAAAGTTGGGTAGGATTAGTTCATATCCAGTCACTAGTTAGGGTTTGGGTTCAAATTTGGGTTCAATTTCTCATTCTCTGTTCAGGGTTATGGGTTAACTCAATGGTCAAGAAGCAATGGTCAAAGACCATGAGTTAGTTTAAAGCATTCAATTCTGTTTAGGGTCAGTATTAGGTTTAGAGTTAGAACATTACATGGGACCCTTATCATTTTCACCTTTATGATAGAAAATCATAATCAGAAAAACACAAGGAGAAGGGAAAACTTAATAATCTATGCATATTTTTAGGAGATATAACAGTTGAAATATATCAGTAATTAATAATTATTATAATAAGCTTCAACTTGGCATAGGGATATTTTTAGCACAAGATATTAACCCTAGACAATCCCAATCTGAGCTACAGAGATTATGTGTGTTTGTATTTGTGTGTGTGTGCGTGCGTGTGTGTGTGTGTGTGTGTGTGTGTGTGTGTGTGTGTGTGTGTGTGTATGTATGTATACTTCATACCACTGATGTCGAAGCTTGGTTTTGCATTATCCAGCTCACTCATGTGGAGACACTATTGGATGAGGATGGATGCATGTCACAGATTTAGCCACCTCTACGAATGGGAAACATACAGATTGAGGAAGGTTCCCAGCAGACATTCCATCTGCGTGGAGAAGGGAACAGAAAGAGGAGTACCTCAGCCACAGAGCTCTGGGGGTTTGCAGGACAGGAACGATCTGATGGGAAATTTGTAAAACACTGCATGTGGAGGGAGGGAGAATGCAAACATATTTAATATAATAAATGTCTAAATACTTAAATTTTGGAAGTGCAAAAATAGAGAGATGGTGAAAAATCAAATCACTCAGATGGGGCAAACATACACACACAGAAGCAGGTGCACACACACACACACACACACACACACACACACACATCTCTTTGGCTCCAAGTGGTCTGGTTTAGGGTTAATGCTAATGTGCACTCTTAGCTACAAAGAGGACATAACATTTGAATTCCATCAAATAAATTGGCTGAATTACTGTATTATAAAGTGTCCATTCCATGATTCCTTTTCTGCTCAAAAAAAAAATGTTTTACTAACCCGTCCCATTCTAAACTGAATTATTTTATGGTTCATATCTTTCATATTTTTGTCTTATAAAAATATGTGTAAGATATTAAGCTTTCCCTTTTCCAAGCATCTTTCAAATTATGATTTTCAGTCATAACAAAGGAAAGAGATAAGGGTCCCATGTAGTATTCTCAGTTCCCAGTTATGTTCCAGAATTAAAATAACACAAGAAAAAAATAAAAATGTCAGGAAGAAACACCTAAAATAATGTGGTTTACTTAGCAACACTAACTCTTCAGGATGTGGTGTATCTGCAAATTGCCCTATTTTTAACTACCTGGAGGTTCTTTCTGCATAGATGTTAATTTTTTAAACTATTTTCTGGACCTAAATGTCTTGCCAAGGTAAAACAGCATTTAAATACTGATGAGAGTCCAGACTCACCTGAGAATGGGCAAGAACGTGTGGAAAAACACAAAATGTCATCTCATCACTTTTAGTGCCTCGGCTCAGCCATCTGCAAGGCTACTGAGATCACACTGTTGCAATATTAAATATGCTGGGATACATTATCTCTCATGCATTTCTTATCCAGTATTAGGAACCACATTTCATCAAGGAAAAAAAAAGAAAACAAAAACTAATTTCTGATACTGGCTTATTGAAACAAAGCCATTATTTTCCAGGACTAAATCAGTGCCTATAACTTTATTTTAAATGTATACTATACCTTAAACCACTGGCAGATTTAAAAGACACTTCATATCTTCTAACTACATTTTTCTTAAAATTTGTGTTTTAGTCTATTAATTAAACTGCAATTTAAGAGAGAATTTTGGAAAGCTAAATAGATGAGGCAAACTGCCTTAGAGTGTGTCTTCAATACAGACTGTGTATTGAAGTATAAGAAACTAGTTTTGCTGCCTTTAGTAAAATCACCTAATAGCTACTGTGCTGCTAATAAATGGGGGAAAATCGTAGAATCCCAGCCTTATGAAGATGCTGCAAAAATATCCCATTAATGTTCAATACACTAAAAGGAATATGTGATATGGTGAACACTGTTTGGTTCTATTCTCTAGAAAAAAAAAACCTTTTTTTTTTTTTAGCTAAGCAAAATGAGATTCACATTCATAAATTACTTTAAAATGCCTTTCTTCTATCACTTATTATAACCTATCATGGTAGCAGAGAAGCTGTTAAAACATGAAGAGCTAAAATAATAAATCACCAAAGCCAGGTTATGGCTTGAAAAGTCTGCCTGAGATAGCATAAGTCAATGAAAATCTCACAGTCAGTAAAAGAATAAAATGTTAGGGCTGGGTGTGGTGGCTCACGCCAGAAATCTCAGCACTTTGGAAGGCTGAAGTAGAAGAATCACTTGAGCCCAGGAATTCAAGACCAACCAAAGCAACATGGAGACCTTGTCTCCACAAAAAAAAAGTTTTTTCAAAATTAAATTAGCTGGGTGTGATGGCGTGTGCCTCTCGTCCCAGCTACGTGGGAAGCTGAGGCTGGAGGATCACTTGAGTTCAGGAGGTCGAGGCTGCAGTGAGCTATGAGGGCACCACTGCACTCCAGCATGGGTGAAAGAGTGAGACACTCCCTCCTACAAAAAAAAAAAAAAAAAAAAAAAAAGATAAAATGCTGTTCTGGATCTTATGCTAGGGGTGTGTGTGTGTGTGTGCACGCGCGTGCGTGTGTGGTGTTGAAAGACAGACTGCTTCATGTTCTAAGGAATATTTCCTAAGAAATAGCAATTAAAAGTCCTAGAGTGGCCTAAGCAAGAATTTAAACCTGCAAATTAATTCAAGGAAAAACAAACACCAGAAAACTTCCATGGATCAGATTGCTTCTGACAACTGAACTCTTCGTACGGAGCTATCTCAGGTTGTAAAATCACTTTGAATAAAGTAAGTTGGGATGCAAATAGGATAAAATGAGGTGCTGACTCTGAATTTCAGGAAGGGAGCACTGTACATACTAACAGTTCAGACATGTGAGGCAGAGAACTAGAAAAAGTCATTGCACCTTTGTAGCTAAGAACAAAGATTCCAAAGGAAGTAATAATCTCCCAAGACCTTCCCTTGTTCTTTGATGTGATCGCAAACTGATTAAACATTCAAATGTTGCCAAATGGCTGATTTATGAAAATGAATGCACCTTCGACTGACTGCTGAAAACTGATGAAGGAAAAAAGTTAACCTGTGATTACCCAAAGGAATTGAGAAAGCCAGACTGGAATTCAAGAGCACTCGCTCACTGTCTCTATAAGGTAAAATGAAAGCTGTTATCTTAATTAGAAATATTAAAATAACAACTGCTATACAAGTAGAGATGGTTGATTTCAAGGAGCAGGATGTTAAGAAAAAGGAAGCTCTTAATGCACAAGGTGAAGGGGTAAAATGGTTTCTACATGTTGAGTCTTTTAAATTAAAAAGGACAAATAGGCCAGGCTGGGTGGCTCACACCTGTTAATTTCAGCACTTTGGGAGGCTTAGGTGGGAGAACTGCTTGAGCCTAAAAGTTTAAGACCAGCCTGGGCAGCATAGCAACATCCTGCATCAACAAAAAATTTAAAAATTAGTCATGCGAGGTGGCATGCACCTGTAGTCCCAGCTACTCGGGAGGGTGGGAGGATCACGTGAGCCTGGGAGGTGGAGGCTGCAGTGAGCTATGATTGCACCACTGCATTCAAGCCTGGGCGACAGAGTAAGACCCTGTCTCAAAAAAGAATAAATAAATAAAAATAAAAGTAAAAATAGACAAATTATTTGCAGTGGGGGCGAGCCACATCAGGGAGGAGCGGTTCACTAATTCTCCATAACTATGTGCACTACCATCTGAGGATTATTACTCAGACTTCGAAAGGGCATGACATGCTGGGCATGGTGATTCATGCATGGAATTCCAGCACTTTGGGAGGCTGAGGCAGGTGGATCACCTGAAGTTAGACCACCCTGGCCAACATGGCGAAACCTCGTCTCTATTAAAAATAGAAAAATTAGGTGGCGTGGTGGCATGGTCCTGTAGTCCCAGCTACTCGGGAGGCTGAGGCGGAGGTTGCATTGGGCCGAGATCATGCCACTGCACTCCTGCCTGGGAGACAGAGAAAGACTCTGTCTCAAAATGAAAGAGAAGGAAAGGAAAGGGGAGAAGAGGGGAGGGGAGGGGAGAGGAGGGGAGGGGAAAGGAAAGACATGAGAACAATGGCGTTATCTTCCTTGATTGGGCTTTTCCTGGAGGAGCCCACTGGTTGAGTAAAGATAGGAAGCCAGTGTTCTGGGTACTCAAAGTCAGTTGTAAGGGGTCTGTCCACCAACCTTAAGATTAGTTTATAGACGGGAATGTGGTAAGCAGAATTATAAAGTCATCTACCCAAGATTTTCGTTCCCCTGGTTATTAAATCAAACATGAATCTAGGTACTGTTATGAATTGTCTTTGCAGATATAATTAAGGTTACTAGGCAGCTGATGTCAAGATAAGCTGATTATCCTAGAATATCCAAGTGGGTCCATGACACTGAGAAGCAGGAAAATGGTAATGGAACAATCAGTCCAGACAAGCCATGCAACTTGGGAAAGGAGAGAAGAGGTAGAAAAGGAAGCCGGAGAGATTCAGTGCATTAGAAGCTGCCACTGCTGGCTTTGAAGGGGGAGGAAGGAGGCCAGGAGTCAAGGAATGCTGCGGTTCTCAAGAAGCCAAAATTTGGCTGGGCGCGGTGGCTCACGCTTGTAATCCCAGCACTTTGGGAGGCCGAGGCGGGTGGATCACGAGGTCAGGAGATCGAGACCACGGTAAAACCCCGTCTCTACTAAAAATACAAAAAAAATTAGCCGGGCGTGGTGGCGGGCGCCTGTAGTCCCAGCTACTTGGAGAGGTTGAGGCAGGAGAATGGCGTGAACCCAGGAGGCGGAGCTTGCAGTGAGCCGAGATCGTGCCACTGCACTCCAGCCTGGGCGACAGAGCGAGACTCCGTCTCAAAAAAAAAAAAACAAAAAACAAAAAAAAAAAAAAAAAAGAAGCCAAAATTTGCCCTCAGCCAATAGCCTGCAAGGAAGCAGGAACCTCAACCCCATGGAACTGGATGTAGCCATCAACCCAAACGTTCCTGGAAATGGATGCATCCCTGGAGTCTGGAGGAAGAAACACAGCCTTTCTGTCAACACACAGAAATCAGCCTTGGGTGATGATGAAGAGAAACCATCCGAGCTACTCACACTTCAGAGCTTCAGAATGGTGAGATAATAAATGTGTGTGTTTTAAGCCACTACCGGTTGGATAATTTGTTACAGGAACAATAAGAAACGCACGCAAGGACATGCAGGCAGTGTGAATCCCCTGGATAAACTTGAGGTTGCAAAGGATGGGATTTGGAGAAATGAGGATTTGTAGAAAATGCTCAAAAATATGCTTACATGAAGTCTGCAATGCTCAGTACCCACAGGGTGGTAAACTTGCCTTCTAAGTTAAAGGAATAATTTGAACACAGAGTGACCATTTCTTCCTATGTCACTGTGCCCTCCTACTAGAATATCCACATTAACTGAGGATGAATACCAGCCATATAGCAGCTTGCCATGATCATTTAAGAATAGAGCTGCCTTGTTACTCTATGCCTAACTAGGAATCCCCAGACATCTTTAAGAACTGAGATAGGCCAGGGAGGTTTGGGAGGAAAATGTAACTGTGGGTGCCATCTTCAACCATAAAGTTTATAAATGCATGATTCTATATCTTCTGTACATGATGGAGATAACCCAGAAGTTCAATAAAGAGACCCATCTATTTTGGGGACACCCTTTTTGCCTCACCAACCCTGGATCTGGAATGAACAAGGGTAGCTCAGATTACCTGGCTTGGACATGAAATGTCTGTTGTGTTATAATGCAAAAAGTTGCTGCCAGTCTAACCAGGAGTGGGAGGCTTCCCTAACTTCTTGCAGAACTCACAGACAGTAGTATTCTAAAATTCTTGAACACAGTTACACCCCCTCTGCTGTGAGCAGCAAGCTGCTTTATGCTCTAAGAAACTTGCACATCTTCCTAACCACCCCCAACACTAAGCAGTGCCCTATCACCGACACTCAGAGTCAGTTCACTTCAAAACACAAATGAATAGGGCATAAGAGTCCACATCAATTAGAAGATACCTAAATTAAGGCCAGGCATGGTGGCTCATGCCTGTAATCTCAGCACTTTGGGAAGTCAAGGAGGGAGGAGTGTTCAAGCCCAGGAGTTCGAGACCAGCATGGGCAACGGAGCAAGACTGTCTCTTAAAAAAGTAAAAATAAAAATAAAAAGTAGACTGACATGGTGGCATATCCTTGTATTCCCAGCACTTTGGGAGGCCAAGAGAGGAGGACTGCTTGAGCCTAGGAGGCCAAGGCTGCAGTGATGTCAGCCTATGATGGTGTCACTGTGCTTCAACCTGGGCAAAAGAACCAGAAGACTCTGTCTCAAAAAAAAAAAAAAAAAAAAAGAGGAGAAATTGAAATTAATGAACTACTTTAACCTTGAAAACCTCTCTGGTCTGAAAGAAGAAATCAGCCAAAAGAAAAATACTATTTGAGTTCTATTTTGTCATTACTTTTGACAAGATAATAGCAAATAGCATGGAAAGAACCATCTGTTTGGAGCTAGAAGACAGAATTTAGATCCCTAATTTTATCAAATAATGGCTAAGAAATCCTGACAAGTTATGAAACCATGCTTTGTCATGTAAACTATGAAGTTAATAATAGTACTTTCATTACAGAACTGTTGTGGAGGATAAAATGAAAGAAAAACGTAGAACACACACCCAGTGCTGTAAAGCCTTTGAAAGTAGTGTCTAATAAAAGAAAATAATAAGTAACACTAATAAGAACTCAGAAAAGTATACCTACGTTTATCTTGTTGTAGTGTAACCACCGGGGATCTCTTTTGACCATCCAATATGCAAGAGTCACAATTAAGTAATGATAAATACCAAGAAGAGAGAAAAATGGGAGCTCATAAAAAGTGTGGAGGTTCTGCAAGTAGACAAGTATAGCAGTAAAGGCTTTATAGGAAGAAAAGATGGATGGGACAGGTCAGTGAGTACCCCATACGAGAAACCACGCTCAGGAAGCACTGATAGTGAACTTACTGAAAACAACACTAAAACAGATGCACGGCGTGATTCAAACTCCCAGAATAAAATAAAATGGCATATGCTTCTGAAAAGAAAAGTGACATATGATTCATTTTGTGAAAGGTCCCGGCAGAAGTAGGCTGGCTGAATGCCTTGTTGGTCAGCCTGGCGGGATCACATTTGGAAGCGAACTTGGCGCAGTGAAAAGGTATTTCACATTAAAATCCAACAGCATACACATAAATACATGATTTCACAGCCATGGCGCTTGTCTGGAATCAGGAAACAAGGATTCCCAGGAAAGCCAGGAGGTGCTCTGTTGTTTTTAACATAGAAGATTCTAAGGATAATGGCCTCCAGCTCAGAAAACCAAATACTGCGTGTCCTCTCTTATAAATGGAAGCTAAAGTATGAGAACACATGCACACATAGAGAGGAACAACACACACTGGGGCCTACTTGAGGATGAAGGGTGCGGGTAGGGAGAGGATCAAAAAAATAACTAATGCGTACTTGGCTCAATACCTGGATGATGAAATAATCTGTACAAAACCCCATGATTCTAGGAAGCCACTTGCATGATATTCGCCTCTTTGCTCCAAGCTGAGGTTTCACAAGCACACAGGCAGAATATTCCTCATGACTTCCATAGAACCAAGGGTTTATTTCTTCCAACGATCATTTAAAACAATCTATCACAGCCATATGGAAAAAGAGGCTTCAAGCTATACTTTGTGCTTGTCAGTATTACTCTAGACCTGGGTTGCTCAACCTCATCAATATTGACACATGTAGATGAAAGATTCTTTGTCATGGGGGGCTGTTCTGCGCCTTGTGGGTTCCTTAAAAGCATCCCTGGCCTCTGTCCTCTAGATGCAAGTGATACCCACCCCCACGATCTAGCTGTGGCAACCAAAATTTTTTCCAGATGTCGACAAATGTCTCCTGAAGTAAAAAGCATGTGTCTTTGCAAAAACGTCCATACTTGAGGATGGAAAACAATTAAGACACCTATGTATCTATTATACTTCTTTTAACTGATTTTTCCAAAATTTACTTATCATTTGTTGTCCATATTGGATACCATTACACAACTCAAAAAATATTTTGTACAATCTTTGTACAGAGAATATGGCACCATTTTATGTAGAGAATCAAATTAGTATGTGGAGCTCCTATAGTTTAAGTAGAACACATAGGAAACAGATAGGGGGCTAAGACACACACAGAGCTATCATTAACAAATAGTCTAAATAGTCATAACTTGAATTTTAGGAGTGTTTCTCTGAGGTGAAACTCAGAAAGACCGCCCATAAATGTAGTGGATACTGGCATTCTTTAAAACTTTTATTTTAGGTTCAGGGGTGCATGTGCAGGTTTGTTATACAGGTAAACTAGTGTCATGGGGGTTTGTTGTACAGATTATTTCATGACCCAGGTACTAAGCCTAGTACTCAATAGTTATTTTTCCTGATCCTCTCCCTCTCCTACCCTCCACCCTCCAGCAGGCCCCCATGTCTGTTGTTCCCTACTATGTGTCCATGTGTTCTCATCTTTAGCTCCCACTTATAAGTGAGAACATGCGGTATTTGATTCTCTGTTCCCGAGTTAGTTGGTTAAGCATAATGGCCTCCAGCTCTACTCACGTTCCTGCAAAAGACATGATCTTGCTCTTTTTTATGGCTGCATAGTTTTCCATTCTGTATATGTACCACATTTTCTTTATCCAGTCTACCACTGAGGGACATTTAAGTTGACTCCGTGTCTTTGCTATTGTGAATAGTGCTACAATGAACATATGCGCACATGTGTCTTTATGATGGAACAACTTATAATCCTTTGAGTGTATACCCAGTAATGGATGGGATTGCTGGGTCTAATGGTAGTTCTGCTTTTAGCTTTTTAAGGAATGGCCACACTGCTTTCCACAATGGCTGAACCAATTTACACTTCCACCAATAGTGTATAAGGATTTCCTTTTCTCCACAACCTTGCCAGCATTGATACAGGCATTTTGTTTAGGATTAAAGATTCATAGGGATGAAGGAATGTTTGCATAAGTGTTTTCAAGTCTGCAGTTCAAAATGCATGCAAGGTCAGGAAATTGGGGGGAAAGTGGAGTCAGGTATTTTGTTTAGAATTCGTTAAAAATTCATAGGGATAAAGGAATTTGTCCAGAGTGTTCAAAGTCTGAGGTACAAAATGCATACAAGTTCATGAAATTTTGAGGAAAAAAATATATTCTGAAATTCTCCAGAGAATCAAAAGTAGTTTCAAGTGATTTAGAGCCTGGGGATAAGTTGATATTGGTAACAGAGGATCTGTGCCTTATACAAGGAAATAAGATATATTACGTGGATGTAAAGACATTTCTGATGGAGCTGTCATTTTCCCAACATGGCTGGCATTTCTATGAGATGTATATTATGCACACATGGGTGTATGTGTATGTTTGTGGGTACAAAATTTCAAATATCAAAGTAATACGTATTTAGAAAAAAAAATTCCGAAAGAAGGCATAGATGCCCTTTTTAAATGTATGTCTCATCCTTAAAATGCAGGCATTTGCAGAATAGCATGAGCACAAAAATGGAAATATGTATATTTAAGTAGGAAATGATATAAATATATACGGAACCTAAATATATGTTAGGCAGATAGAGACTGAAAAGAATTTAAAGGGTCATTGCCAACTTTCCAAAAACCGCTCAAGAGTAGGTGGGAATGTATTGAACCAAAGAATAGAAAGACATAGTAACAGAAAAAAAGAAAAACTAGTTAAAATTTCACTTTTAAAGGAAAGACATACAAACTGTGTGTTTTATAATTTGTTCTTTACTGTGGGAATATATGTTGCAAAATTTATACTGTAAAAATAGATTTAATATGACTCAAACAATAGAAAAGTCATGGGATATGATAGAAAATAAAAATGGTGTTCACAATTTACATTTAAGTGTAACCAAAAGAAATTTTAAAAGAATATATTTCTGTAATTATATCCTTGACCTTTTGCTATCCAATGGAAATTATACTATAGTAAGATTATAAATAACATATGCCGGTGAACTTTATGTTAAGTATTATGCTTATTAGGAACTACTCATGACAAATGTGTTCTTTGAGATGCCACCTTTCTATTTTAAAGGACAAAATCCAGTTTGCATGCAGTTGCACAGTGCTAAAAGTTACTTCTCCTCCTGTAAGGCTGTGAGTCAGTCATTCAAAGAGTTCTCTTTATCCATTCCATTTCCCCAACCTCCAATTTTCCTTCCTTGTTCTTCAAGCCTTTAGTCTTGCCCTATGGAGGGTCCAACACCAACATCATGTACTTTAGGTTTCTGTTGAAACAGAACCTCACTTCTAGTTTCAGTGCCTGCTCTGGTTAGCTAATGTTGTGTAACAAACATGCCCATAATGTGGGGCTTCAAACAACCTTTTATGAGGATCTCCCATGATTCTGTGAGCTGACTGGGCTTAGCTGAGAAGTTCTCTCTTGAGATCTCCTTAGTTAGCTACGGGATAGGAAGAGACAGGAGTGCTCAATCAGCTGGGATGTCCACAGTGGGTCACTCACATGGCGGTACTGCTGGTTGTCAACTGGGAGTGAAGCTAAAGCTACTGACTAGAGCACCATGCATAGCCTCTCCATGGGGCTTGAACACTTTGCAACATGAGATGTGGTTTCCAAGAGAGAATGCCCTGAGGGTCAGTACTCCAAGTGCCCTAAATGGAAGCTTAATAGCTTCTTACGATCCAGCCCTGGAAGTCCCAGTGCTTTACTCCCAGAACATTCTATTCAAGAAGACAGTCACTGAGGCCAGCACAAGACGCAAAGAGAAAGGGTTCAACTCAATTTGCAAGAGTATCTGCATCCATTTCTATCTATCACACCCTTTATGTTAAACCTGACTGATCAGGTGTAATGATTCCAATAGGTATGGAAGAGCACACTACACTAAAAGTAGTGTCCTACATAGAGGGGAAGTTGCCTCTTGACTCAGAAAAACAGACTGCTGTGATCAGTTGGTGATGCCTTCCAGGGATAAAGACGACTGTCTTATCCATTGAAGACACTTATTCTCAACTGTTCCCTTCACATACAGGGAATTTGAGAGGCTCAGTACAAATAAATGACTGGCCCTCAAACTGCCCAAATCATACATCAGACATCAAATCACACATACAGTGTTGATTCAGAATCAAGTTATCATTTGTGTTCAAACATTACATAAGGCCTCAATTTCAACCATGTTACTGTTGAAATATTATAGATTAATTTCTACAGAAGTAATAAGAATATAGATGAAAACTCGCATTATTTAAACATTTTAAAAATGATACATGACAACCACGTGAGCCCTCAGTTACACTTGCAGGTGCAATTGTTCATACATCAATTCAATCGATGGAGTGCTTTATATGCTGTGTTTTATGTTCTCAATTAGGTTTGATGGATTGGTGCACGTGGAAAAAGGGAGGCATAGTGTATGCTGTCATGAAACTTACAACCAACAGCCTATGACAGATATACACCACCCAGTAAATGCTGAGTATAAGCACAGAGTGCCTGGAGTGACTGCATTAGACTAGAAAACCTAGAATGTAGCAAATGAAGGGAAGATGGCATGACAAGAGGGAAAACGGCTTAGCAAATCAGACGGGTTTGGGACTTGAAGGCCATGTGTAGGAATGACCTACTGTAATAGGGTCATCAGTTGGTCTCCCTGAAAGGCAATAATCAATGCCTGGAAATCAATTAGAACACAGTTGCCCAGGAGTAAGTGAGAGACAATGGTTGATCATGGCAGGAAGAATGCATTTTCTAGTACTGTGTTTTCCAAAATGCTAGCCAATAACCACATGTGGCTACTGAGCACATAAAGTGTGGCTTGTTCAAACCGAGATGTGTTGTAAGTGTAAAATGTACTCTGAATATCAAATACGTAGTAAAAAATATGCAAACTGTATTTTGTCTCTATTGTCTGCTGACTTAGTACTTTATAAATATCGGGATACATTAAATGTAGTTTTAAAATTGGTATCAATGGTTTCTTTGTGCACTCTTGAATGCAACTACTAGAAAACTTAAAATTACACATGTAGTTCACATTACCTGTCTATGGGATGTGGCTGCACTGGAGGAAATTTGTGGTTCTTAGGTATTTTGATTTGTTATGGTTTTCTGTGGTTTCCTTACATAAATAACCAAATTCAACAGGTTAATATGTGTCATATAATAGTGGGCAGTTTCCAGAAACTTTCTGTACAAGGAGATAAAGTGTATAACCATAAGGACTCTAAATGTTACTTAAACACCATGTCAGTGGGAACCCCAAGCCCTGATGTAGCAGTCATGGAAGACGTTCAGCAGAGAACAGAGGCAGAAGTTCTAGTCTTCAATCACTGTCACCTTGAAACTCCTTGCCTCACTGTGACCTTGAAACTCCTTGCCACAGCATGAACTATGGAAGTGGCTGGAATATATTCCCAGCTGCCTTTACCCTTGCAAAACCCTTCTGTCATTCTCAGGAAGTAGGACGGAGAAGAAACATCCCCACCACAACATGATTATAAGAAGGGTCATATGGTTGTCGTTCCTTTATTGCTTTTCTCTTGAATTGCTGTGGCTACGAATCAGAATAAACTTGTTCTGAGAACAATAATCATCTTCAATAATTAACATTCACCTACATCCAAAATCATGTCTGTTTCTTTCTTGACAATGAAACTTACAATGATTCCCATGGTTTTTAATGAATTTATTCTTTTACATAAGACATTATCTTACTTCACAGGAGTACTACCTGCCTCAAATTCTCAGGCACAAGAAATGTCATATTTATTTATGGCTCCATAAAATAAGAACTTTCTTCCAGTCCAGGAACACACTGGGATCTAGTCTTCTGTCTTTTCTTTTTCTACTGCAGAAATCCAAAGTGGCCCTTTGAGCCATTTTTCTGACATTTGAGCAATTTGACAATTGGTCAGATGAACTAAGAAGAATAAAAATATAAGGCAATGTGTCTGTCATAACTGTGTGGAGAAGAGCATCGAACCTGGAGCAAGTAAGCCTTCTCTTTCCTGCTCTCTCTGCTGGAGGACGGGGGGTTGGGGAGCAGTACATGATTCAGGGTGTTTGTGGACATCTCCATTCCTTGCCACCAACATGCCCTACCTTACCTCTTTTGGCTGCTAAAACAAAAGACTGTAGACCCCATGGCTTGTGAAAAACAAAAATTGCTCACAGTTCTGGAGACCGGAAGTCCAAGATCAAGGCATGGCAGATTCAGTGGCTGGTGAGGACCCACTTTCTGGGTCATAGACAACGCCTTCTTGCTGTGTCCTCACATGATAAAAGGGACGAGGATGCCCTCTGGGGTCCCTTTTATAATGGCAGGAATTCCACTCATGAGGCTCCACTCTCATGGCCTCATTACCTTCCAAAGCCCCACTTCCAAATACGTACACAGTTGAGGACTAGGTTTCAACATATCAATTTTAGGGGGACAACTACCGCAAATGCTGCAGGATAAGGATCTGGAAATATTGCCAGAGCAAGTAGTATGAAGCCTTGGAGATATCCTCTGCATTCAGCAATATTTCATTTCCCTCCAGAGTGGGAAAAAAGTTGGTCTTAAGTGCTTTTTCAAAGATGAAACTCTTTTCCAAAAATAGAGGCAGTGGAGATTCGAGGGAAAATGCAGAATGGTCATTTTTTAGAAACATTAGGAATAGCAACTCCACTTCTGTGGGGCCTAGGATCCAATGGTATAATTGGCAAGAGGAGTTTGGTAAAGTGGTGAGGCTATATACTGACTGGAGTGAATTTAAGAAAGGATAGGTGGAGAGGAGTTGAGATGTGATCGGTGAGGACTCTTGGAAGACGAGGAGATGGTTGCCAGAGAAACAAAGACATGCAGCAGCCACATCAGGCAGAGAAACTGAAGGTCAGGCACGTATTTCCAAACTGGATAAACAAAAGAATGTGGATGTGATGTTAGGTGTGCCCAGTGGATACAAACTACAAAAGATGTAGATGTTGGGAACAACGTTCTTGAGTAGGTGTGAGAAGGATGGGGTTTCTTAAAATAAGACCCTCTATGGCTGCTTCTCATTTCCTGTATCTATTGCCTATTTTTATATGAGGCTGTGGCTGTGAATAGGTCTCTGTGAGTGGGTGTGCATTTATAACATACACACCAGATGACGAATTAGACTTTAGTGTAATTTATTCAAATTCCAATTTTTCTAAGAATAATAAGTGGTACTAATATACATCAAAGTTCTCTGCTACATTTGTTCACCAATATAGGTTAAATTTATTAAACTGATCTATTTTAAGGAATTGGCTCATGCAATGTGGGAGCTGGCAAGTCTGGAATCTGTAAGACAGGCTGGCTGGCTGGCTGGCAACTCAGGAGGGAGGAAATGCAGACTAGGGACCGAATGCCTTCTTCTGCTTCGGGGGCCCTCAGGTTTTGCATGCCCCTCAGTAAAATGTATGTGTCCCCCACATTATATTTTAATTTGCAATGCTCTGATATGAAACTGAAAATCTGATGAGCATCAATGCACCTTTCTCTGCTTATACATTAACAGAGAAACAGATAGCAACCTCAGTGTATTCATACAGGTAACACAAGGTCCCTGGTCAGGCTGGTGATATTTAGAGAGACCTTTGCAGTATCTCGTTCACTATCCAAAATCTTTGAAAGCCCAGATATTGGGAAACTCCATAAAAAATTCCTATTAGCCGGGCACAGGTTCACACCTGTAATCGTTGCCCTGTGGGAGGCCAAGGCAGGGGGATCATTTGAGCTCGGGAGTTTGAGACCAGCCTGGGCAACACAGTGAGACCTAATCTATACAAAATTTAAAAAATAATAACTAGCCAGGTGTGGTAGCATGTGCCTGTGGCCTCAGCTACTCAGGAGGCTGAGGTGGGAGGATTGCTTGAGCCCAGGAGATTGAGGCGGCAGTGAGCTATCATCACAAAACTGCACTCCAGCCTGGGTAACAAAGCAAGACCCTGCCTCAAAAAAAAAATCTACTATTTGATAGCACAACAGAGTGACTATAGTCAAAAATAATCTGTTGTATATTTTAAAATAACTAAAGAGTGGATTTGGAATGCTCTTAACACAGAGAAGGGATAAATACTTGAGGTGATGAATGCCCCAATGACCCTAACTTGATTATTACACATTGTGTGCCTGTAGGAAAACACTGCAGGTGCCCCATACATATATACATCTATTATGTATCCATAATAATTAAAGTCAAGTGAAAGACATCATTGTGTGTATTTGAAGAGAAACACTTGAGAATTCAAAATCGAGAGCCTTCTCTTTTAATTTAAAGGTACCATATTCTGATGCATTCGCGTTCGCCTGTAATATGCTCTTCTTTTTTCCTAGTTTTGAAATGCAATATGCATCATGTTCATACAAGCAGCAAAAAGATGTTGGAATATTTGGCCTGGGTTTCACCACAGCATTATTGGCAATGATAGGAGATGCCCCACGGAAGCCCCAGGCAGGCTGCAGCCTTGAAGGCCTCTTTTTCTTTATGGGTTGTGAATTTGAATGAAAGTGCAGAAGCTGCCTCTGCCAACAGACTAGCCCCATGGAGGGTCTCCTGGGGCTAAAGGCCATATGTGCTCAACATAATAAAGTTATAATTTATGCCTGCCCTGTGAAACCCAGAGAAGAGACAGCACCGGCATTCTGCCAGGGATTCCAGGAGATGTGGACAGCTGTTGTCAAATTCTGAGCTCTATTTTCCCCTCAATTATCTGAGAAATTTAGGAGAAAAACAATCAAGTTTTGGAAGGTTGCAAGGCTTCTGGAGACTAGGCAAGGCTGGAGAGTCAGCACATACATAGTATTAATTTAATTATTTAGAGACAGGGTCTTGTTCTGTCACCCAGGCTGGAGTGCAGTGGTGCAATCATAGCTCATTTCAGCCTCCAACTCCGGGGCTTAATGATCCTCCAGCCTCAGCCTCTCAGGTAGCTGGGACTACAGGCAGGCACCAGCATGCTTGGCTAATTTTTTTTTTTTTTTAAGAGATGAGGTCTCATTATGTTGCCCAGGCTGTCTCAAAGTCCTGGGCTCAAGTAATCCTCCTGCCTTGACCTCCCAAAAGTGCTGGGATTACAGGGATGAGCCACCACGCCAGCCTCATACATTGACACTTTGTAGCTAAATGGTTCACTAGTATCATCCCTTGGTCCCTGGCAAACTCTGTCTGTCTCTCTCTCTCTCTCTCGCTCAATATTTCTCAGATGGTCAACTGGGAGTTAAACAAATTGCAAATATCTGGATCTTGCCTAGAATCTAGCACTTCCAGGGTCCTTGGGGGTAATTTATACTCTCCCACTCCCCACTCTTTTGAAATGTCTGGCTTTTTAACTTTTAGTTTGACATTCACATGTTTCTATGACAATAAGGCTCCAGCATTAAAGGATGTTACCATAACTAGTATCTCTGAATTTCTGTCCGCTGTTGATCACCATAGTTATTAGCTAGTCTCTGGGTGGGGCTTTATTTTAACCATGAAAATTCAGGACCAGAATATAGCATGTAGATGCTCTTGAAATTGATGAAAGTGTTTATTAAGGTAAATCAGATACTTGAAATATAAAATATTCTATTTTTTTAAAACTTGCAATGATATATCTGACTTCACAATATAGAAGGTAGTCCCTACTATTATCATTTTAGCATTTCTAAAATCCTTACCATCTGGTAATACCTCAGGGCTTAAGCCAAAAATATCCGGATGGTGGAACAGCAATACACTTAGTACCATGAGAGAGCCCCTTATTTCTTCATCAGTAAGTGATATAGAAATAGTTCACTGGCTTTAGCTGCAGTAGCTCATGTGTCAGGTAAGAAAATAAACATATCCATCACCAATGAGAATTCCAAACCCTGCTCTTTTACAGACAGATATTGAAAGCTTTCATTTTATTTAAAACATATCTGACCATAAAAAGAAATATATTCTTTAGAAAGTAAGGTTTCTTTTTTGCTGAACCAGTAGAAAAGAATGATAATTTCCACTCTCACAGGGAAGAAAAAAAATTCAGGGTCAGGTTTAATACCTCAAAAGAAACAAGGACCTCAGTAATGAGTTCATGGAAATGAAAACCAATTCCCAATGCTGGAATCAAAGGAGGTTATGGAATAATAATGTAACATAATACAAAGTGGCAAAATAATGACAGAAAAATAATCAGAACATTAACAAAATTTAAGTATTTTTTTTCAGAAATGCATTGTATGACATTACCCCAGGAAAATGACAGGAAACTCTCATTCTCCATAAAAACCAGTATTAAAAATTTTAAAGTACTTCAATATTTGTTAGATTAAAGGAAAAAAGGAGAAACAACCACATTAAAAAAAAATAAATGAATAAGACAAATTCCTGTATAAGACCACACCAACACACCACACAGATCAAAGAGATTCAAGAAACACTGCTTGTGCAGTTTACTTGTTTGTAAAGCAATGCAAGATATTCTTAAAATAGTCAACGCCATAAAAAGCATTCAGGAAAAATGCAAGTAACTAATTACAACCATGTGTCTTCTAAATATTCCACCTGAGTTGTATTGTCAATATGCACCCTTTCCTGATATCAGGAATATAATAAAAAGTCCTGCAACACTGGAAATCAAACTGTAGAAAACAATATGACTAACGAAATTAAATATAGATAATACATATATTTAATCTGTAATATATAATATGAAATATATATTATATATTTAATCTATATGTGTGTATATACACACATATATAATATACACACATATATATAAATATATAATTTTGACTCTCAAGAAAAAAATGCATGTATATTTTTATTTATATCTATATTTGCCTGGGAGTCAAAATTTTTAAGATCATAGCACTAAAGTTAAAGAGGCATAAACTGGTTTGTATGCCACCAATTATATTTTAAAACATACACACATTGATAACATCATAAAATAAGGAATAGTTTAGTTGTGAAGTTTTGGAAGAAAATTTATATAAGTTATACACTGGGTAGCAATGGAAAGGTTGAGAAAAATTAGTATTGCTGGTTGAAACTGTGGCTGCCTAAGTTTGCAATCCAAAAACCACCCAAACTATCTTTCTCATTGTGTTTCCATTGCCTGAAATGTGTAGAATTATGGGAACTGAGCAGATCACTTTGGGGACAATCATCTATGCCCCAGTTCAAAATCTCTCGTCAGGGCGCACAGCGTCTCTGAGCACCGGCACATGCATCACCAACCCAAAGCCAGGGAAGCAGGAGGAGGGAAAACATTTGAAAACTGACAGAAAGCTAAGAAACCCTCCACTCACTGGGCATTTGTTTTAGGTTACTACATAATGTAAACATGACAAAATGCATCCTGATCTGTTGTCCTCTTGTTTCTTTGATATGTGAGAGACAATAGAATAGAAAGCCACACTGAAAGAAAAGAACTGCCAGTTTTACAATCTGATTATTGGCATTTTTTATTGGTGTTGTGTGTTAAGAAGTTGGGAATATTCTGTGTGGTGTCTCTGTGTGTATGTGTCTGTGTGTGTGTATAAAGGGAGAGAGAAGCAAACTGAGAGAGAGTCAGAGACAGAGAGAGACAAAGAAGAAAAGAAATGCAACAATCGTAGTGGACGCCCCAAAATATATCTCCAGAAACTCTTTCTCATACATCCACTAACATCCTTGCGGATCCCTGGTTTTTAACAAATGATAGTTACTGATAGATATTTAATACCCTCCAGAATAACTTGCATTATGTGCAAATAGATACACTATTCACATGTACCTTTTTTCCCCTTTATTTGTAATGGATCTTCCTTTCCCCGACCGCTTTATTTGGGACAGTCCACTCTTTCCGTATCAACTTTAGCATCTGAGTTCCAGAAAAAACGGGGAGAGGAGACCCCAGATTCCGGATTTAAGAGGTTTTCACATAAGCACGAATCAGTACCTTTCACAGCAAACATATATGACATAAGGATATGCCTTTGCATCACAGTGGATATTTCTGCTTGCTAACAAAGACAGTTGTCATTATATGAAATATTTATTCAAATATCCTAAACTCCACATCTTTCAGTATCTCCATGTGTACGTCAGAGCAGCCATTGGTCACCCTCTGCCTGATCTCTAGATACTATTAGTTGACCAGGGAAAGTCACTGGTGAAGTAAAGTCGCAGGACTTGCAAAGATTGCAACATTTCATGCGTTTACCAAGACAGCTGGTATGTATTGCCTGGTGAATCTGAGAAATCAACGTGTAAGGAACTCACCAATTATGCAATCCCCTAAAAACCACACCAAGAGCAACGGAGATTAAGCAGCCCTGAATCACTCTGTTGTCCACATATTTTTATGTAGTTTCATGCCTAACATAACTTTTACCCAGTATAAAATAAACTTTGTTCCATCATTAGAGTTTAATTTTTGCAAAAGCATTAAAATTTTTTCCCTATTGTATAGGAAAGTGAAGCATTTCTGCTTTATTCTATTTTTTCTAAAGGCTTCCTTTTAAATTGGCCTTTTCTGTGTCTTTATCACCCTGCAGTATTGAGAAAATTTTTATGCATTTAATATAAAAAGTTGTCATCTTCTCCCAGAAGAACAAACTTCTATTTAACCAATCTTGTGTAGGACATCTGATGGAAATGTGGAATGGAGTTAAATAATAGCTGGTGAGAAATTCCCAGATATTCAGGGTTTGTTGATGGGGGAAGGCAGGGAGCAGTGAGAACAAAAGTTGAACATTTCCACAAAAAAAGCATAGATGAATTTGACAAGGGCAATAATTCTGAAACTCATAGAGATGTCTGCATTAAAAAAAGAATATTTCATCAAATTTATCGGAGTAAGTTTAAATAGGTACTATCTCTCATGCATCTTTCTGTTAAAAAAAAAATCTGTCATTAAGTGGAGACTGAGGAAGAAAGTCCAGAATTTTTTTCTATACATTTAAGAATAGCAAGTCCATCTCCTTAATACTATATACTCACAATTTCCTGCTTGACACTCATTAAGAGGTTTAGAAAGTGTTTCTGCCTGATGTCGGAGGAGGTTTGCTAAGCCTCTGGGCTATGTGGCTTTTGCAGACCACCTGAAATGCTTGACATATTACTAAAATAAGGTGAAAAATGGTTTTCCAAAGTAATTAAGCTCCTGAAGTTGGTAATGGAATATGAGTACTTGTACCACGTGGGCTCCCATTCAAAATTGCCATCTTATCCCTTCCCTAAAGTACCTCTGCACATCATTCTCTTCTTCTTGCTGGGTCATGGTTTATTTAAGATTCGCCTACAGCAAACACATGCAGCATTTCCCTATGCAGAAACCAGGTTGCAGAAAGTGTAGAGATACAGGCTATTGCAGTTTTAATATAAACTGGCTGAGTTTCATTAGGTTCAGCCCGTGGGGCTCCCCTAGGTCAAACTGTAAAGTCAATGTTGCAAGCTACCTGAGCTAATTTGTTCATGCACAATTTTTAGGTTCATTTTGGTAAGTAACAGTAATCGCAGAAAAAGAAGGAGACCAGTGGTAGTTCGTAATTCCTCCCCTCACCCTGTGTGTCTCAGGCCCAAATGTGTTACACATATAGGCAGTCATTCATCCGACTTCCACAGCAGACAGAAAACAGTTCATATGTCTTCTTCCATAAACTTGTGAGAGGTACAACTTCTATCATGTAGCTCTTCAGCCTCTCAAGTCTTTAAGGACAAAACAAGTGGTGTTCTTTTATCTTTCTCAGTCACCATCGGGTAATGAGAAATTTTCCTTAGTCCATGGCCGAGCGTAGGACTAAAGAGACTTCAAGTTATGGGCACTAGAGCAGGTCAAAGGCATAGGCATTTCTGGATTTTTATACCTTCATCATGCCACTGTGAACATTTTCTCTAAACGATTTTAGCCAATTTGTATGTTTTGAATATTTTAATGTTATGGGCCAATGAGAGTTCATGCTAACATTCATCATGATGTAACTAGTAATTCCTTTCATGAATGTAGTGCATTTCTGGCATGCCAATGACAAAAGGCTGTGTTGATTGAGATGTGAATAGCTAAAGAACTCAGATGTGGATTTTCTGATGTAGGTCTAGCAAACCACTCCAGGAATGTGGACATAAGGTTAAAACAATTTTATCCACCTCAAACTGAAGCACAGGTACATAATATCATACTATCTATTCTATTTTCCTACCTCAATTTCCCTGTCAGCCAGATACATACCGTGCATTTGACATCACAGGATGGATGGGGTGGGCAAACCTGTCAGTTCTTGCTTTAAAATTTAATTATTGAAATATTATTCAAATACTCAAAACCCTCATGAAATTTTTTTTGTTGATTTCTTCGTGGTGATGTTGTTTGTTTTGGTTATGATTTAGATTTCTACTCCAGGGCCCTGGCAACTCTGAATGAATAAGATGCATTTGCATTTTATCAATAACGAAAAGAACTACCCCTGGAAACCTGAGTTAATTGGCACTGTATGTCTAATTTATTCCACTGACATTATAATGTGTCTTTGAATTTGTGATACGATTGCATCACAATTGGCATCTGATTATTTATAGAATTATCACAAAGCTGCAAAAGTAGAAAGAGGGTTTTGCACTGCAATGTTGTCGATAAGTGTTCCAAATAACAGAGGTAGTTTAATCAGTTATAGTATATCAATTAAGTTCAATCAATATTACACAATTGCTTGAAAATTAACTTCAATTTCCATATTAAAAATAGTAAATAAAGCAAGTTGCAGAGTAGTATAATTAATATGATGCCAATTTTGCAAAAAAAAAAAAAAACACTAAAAAGAAAAATGTGCAAATGAATAAATGTGTGTGTGTGGGTGGTAAAGTCGTAGAACTGCTGTTTGTAATTCAAGAAAGAGCTGGAGAAATTACACAGAACACACTGATGGGGAAATTTCACTATATTATACATTTCCTTATTTTTAAAACTTTAAAGAGTAAATATATTTTAAAAGCAATATTTCAAAGAACTTACTTAAATACTTTCACAAAGGAATTTAGGTATTATGAGCTGCAAGAAAGCAAAAAAAGTGCCCTATTTTGACTGAAAATAAACAATTTATCTTTATTATGCTGTTGTCTCTTACACATCATAAGAAAATATATAAATTGTGTGTGACAAGCTTAATTCACTACCTTTTCTAATTAGTACTTTAATGAATAGCCTTCTAAAGACATTGTTCCTTAACCTGAAGGAAAACTCTAAGTAAAATAGCAGGACATGAGAGGAAGAAGTTTTAGGAAGGCAGGTGGATAGTCATGTATTTTTTCATGATATAAAGTAGTTTATTCTTCTTCTTAATCAGTTTGCCATATGATCCAATAATTAGTTCACTTTCAGGGCAAGGTTCTAGCAAGTTCGTGAATGTTATACCTCACCACCATATTTTCCATAACTTACAATACCTTTTACAAAATTATTTTCTTCTAAAAATGCTTAAAATATTCACATTAATAATAAATTTCAGACCTCGGGGGGGGAATTTATTTATTTATTTATTTATTTATTTATTTTTTTTTTTTTTTTTTTTTTTTTTTTTTTTTTTTGAGACGGAGTCTCCCTCTGTCACCCAGGCTGGAGTGCAGTGGCTCACTGCAAGCTCCGCCTTCCCGGGTTCACGCCATTCTCCTGCCTCAGCCTCCCTCGGGAGAATTTTTTATCTTTAAACAAAGATACAATAATTCTGTAGAATGTTCACTGTGGAAATAAGTTAAAATTGTGAATAATGCTTTTTGTAATCAGAGACTGGCTTTCAGAATCTAACAGGTATTTTGGTAGACTTGTAATAAAGGCAGTGAAAAGATTTTGAAGCTCTCAGAAGAAATCTATTGACACTCCATTAACAGTCTTTGACTTCTTACAGTTCTTATTTAAGTAAATTACAATAATTCCTTCAGAATTTCAATTTTGTTTTCAACAGGTATATAGATTTGCCTTCATTGACATGCTAAGTTCTCAAATTTGAAATTCGCATATACACAGAAAACCTTGCACAAGTTGGATGGGTATCAAAAACTATATTTTAACACCATATCCCTTTAAGATCTAAAAATGAGAATGTTAACTTGTTTTATATTAGGTTCCATGACATTTTCTGGAATATTCAATTCCATAAAAGTCAGCACAGCCATTTACATAAGACACAGGAGTTTAAAAAGAAAAAGCTAATTCTGATTTACTAAAATGTCAATGTCAATTTGAAATCCTACTAAGGTTGGAAAAGCAGTTCTTTGCCGTGGATACTAAAAAATGTGAGTCATTTCAAACTTTAAACATATTTTTACATTTTTGCGAACCCCTGAGGTATCCTGAAGAGGATTTATCACCTGAAACTCACACAACATTAAAAAATATATGATTTTGAACTGCTCAAACCGAGTTTTCAAGGATGTTCTTGTTTCTACTGCATGTAAGAGCACATCTCTCTATGATATGTCATAAGCCAAACAAAGAAAAATTGAACACATTCAGTCTCGTTTCCCTTCATGGCATCTTATACCTGCTTTTTCCTATTTTGAATGAGGTGGTTCTGTCTCCATGTTACTGTAAATGTGAATCATAAAGCTCATTTTGTGTTGAGTTCTAAGAGAAGGCAGTTACACACAGTAAGATGGGAAGAGACAGTACTTATCCATATTAGCTAGTAAAAAGATACAAACTATTTGACATTAAGTATGTATGTATGTTTCCATAAAAAGAGCTATGGAGTCAAATGGATTCTAGTAACGCCTAAACCTGCAGCCTCAAAACATACTCTGTTCAAAGAACATGCATACTGCATGCATCATTGGGCAGAGCATTCTATAAGGCAAGTAGAGCTGAGGTCATTTTAGTCACTTTAAGACTCAAGACAACAAGTTCTGAGATATTTGGCAGCTTTCCGAGGTCTTATAAAGTCAGAGAGGAGACTTATAGCCAATGCATAGCAACACTTATGCAAAAAAGTCATGGAAGAATTAACTATCACTATGTACGTTTGTGTTCTAGATGAATAATAACAAAGATAAAGTAAAATATGTACACCAAAAATGCACTTGCTATATTTTAATCAAAACAGTAGAAGAGTTTATTGATTTCTGTAGTTTTCCTCCTATACTATCTCCTTTTATGGGCTGAATGTTGGCATTCTCCCAAAATTCAACCTTGAAATCCTAAACTCTCTTCCCCAGGAGATGGTATTAGGAGGTGGCATCTGTGAGAGGTTGTTAGATCATGAGGATGGAGTACTTGTGAATGAGATTAGTGTCCTTCAAGAAAAGATCTCAAAGAGCTCCCTCACCCTTTTTCCATGTGAGGACACAGGGAGAAGTCACTGTCTGTGGACCAGGAAGTGGGCTGTCAACAGAGACTGAATCTTCTGCTGCCTTGATCTTGGGCTTCCAGCCTCCAGAACTGTGAGAAATAAATGTCTGTTGTTTATTAACCGCCCCCCACCCCCAGACTATGGTATTTTGTTATAGCAGCCTGAATGGTCTAAGACAGAAATTGGTACTGAGAGTGTGGTGTTAAGATAACAAATACCTAAAAATGAAGCAGCAGCTCTGGAACTGGGTAATAAGTAGAAGCCAGAAAAGTTTTGAAGTGTATGCTAGACACAGCCTACATTGCCATGAATAGACCTTTGAAGGTGATTCTAGTGAGGGCTCAGAAAAAAAAAAGAGAAGAGTTGTACAGAAAGCCTCAATCATCTTAGGGAAAATCTATGCAATTTTGAACAGAATGACACTAGAAATATGGACAGGAAGCTCCATTTTTACGAGCTGTCAGAGGCAAATGAGAAACATGCCATTGCACAATGAAAGAAAGGTGATCTTTGGTACAAAGTGGCAAAGAACTTGGCTGAACTGTGTTCATGTTTTAGTAATTTGTGGAAGGCAGATCGTGTGAGTGATCAAAGCGGATTTAGCTGAAGCTATTTCTAAGAAAAGTGTTGAAGGAATGGCTTGGTTCCTCCTGACTGCTTACAGTAAAATTTGAGAAGAAAAAGATGTATTAGCAGCCCGAACAGACTAAAACATCTCCTTCCCTCTAAGTAACATCTTCAAAACAACAAAGTAGGAGAATTGCATCTTAAGGCTAACACAACTAACTGCTCTTAATACTCAAATCCTGGGATTACTAGAAAGCTTCAGAGGAACCACACTAATTCCCCAATGACTGGTCCTTGGAAAAGTTTAAAAGCCGCTTGCATGTCGATTATCAGTTCTGCTCACTAAACAAACAGAAAGGAGACCAGAACATTCAACTTTGCAGAGATGTTCTCTTCACTAATTTTTGACTATTGAAGCCTAAGCCTAATTTATAAAGTTCTGCTCAAATGCAAGAGTTTCCATGAAACATTCTCAAATTATCGTTTCTCTCCTTCTACAAAAAACCCAAGCATTCGCTCTTTCCTGCTTCAGAATATGTTTACTTTTATTACTCTTAGTACTTTATTGTACATTCATTATAATATGGTTTATTTCTTGATGCCCCTGTGTAGGAAAACAATGCAAAGTGTATGAGAGTGAAGAGAAAGGATGTAAAATTCAAAGACGACTTCAGGCAGTTCAGTGTATTTAAGTTAGGTCTTGAGGAAGGTGTAAAGACTGGAGCCAGTCAGGGGTGGGTTATAACTGTTCAGGGAAGACTATCAACAGGATCAAACAGTACACTCACTCCTGAATAATTTGCTGGGCATGCAAAAATAAATGAGAATTCTCCTCCTAAGATAAATTCTCCATTTAGATGGCTAGTAGTACATTTGACTGATGAAAGTGTCTGACATAGATAATTAAAATACAATGCAAGGAGACAAAAATAATAGTAAATATACTATGTGAATACAGTGGTATTTATTCTATTCATAAGTATTCTAAAAAAAGATTACAACTAAAATAAGAACTAGCCGACACAGAAAGAATGACAGGAAAAAAATGCAAGTAAAGTTAAATTTGAAAATTAATGCCCTCAAAGCATAATGCAATCTTGTCATTGCTTTTTATTTTACTCATTTGTCTTCTGAAACATGGTCTTACTCTGTCACCCAGGCTGAACTGCAGTGGCATGATCATAGCTCAGTGTATCTTTGAACTCCTGGACTCAAGCAATCCTCCCAACTTAGCCTCTCGAGCAACTGTGACTATAGGCACATGCCACCATGCCTGGCTAATTTTTTCACTTTTTGTAGAGACAGGGTGGGGAGGGAGGGCTTGCTATGTCGTCCAAGCTAATCTTGAACTCCTGGCCTCAAATGATCCTCCTGCCTTGGCCTCCAAAAGTACTGGGATTACAGGCATATGCCACCACCTGGCCCATGCTTTTTATCTTAAATGTGTATCGTTTCTAGTGAGATATAAGAGATAACTTCTATAGCTTTACTAATGCTATGCAACTTCAAAAAGAAGAGAACCTTTTCTAGATAAGGTTTTCATCATAATAGTTAAAATGTATAAAATATGAGCTTTCCCTCTTTATCTATACGAAATAATCTAATATATACAGAACACGGAACAGACGTAAAGAAATGATACATAACTGTCTAAGGTGGATCATGGGGTAATGAATATACATGCTAAGTTTAAACAAAAGCTGGGCATTCAGAGAACACCCTATTAAACTGAATGGCTTATCAAAAGCAGAAAGAGCACCAAAACCTGTCATACACACACAATGAGCATCTAGAGTAGTTTGACACACCTGGTGATTAACAGTCATCATCAGGCAAGCACATGCAAGCATCAAACGTTTCATCTGCACATCCACCTGGTCTTATTTGGAGTTACTCTAAAGGCCCCACGTGAGACAAGAAGTCGGGTGCAGATAAATTACTTGGAAGGTGGGATAGTCAATAAATGGACCATGCACAAGTGTGTAACCAATGTGGCCAAGTTGGGCTCCATTCTTCTTGAAAACCTTGGAGGCACTCTATAGAATGTGCACATCTTGGAGGCACTCTATAGAATGTGCATGTTTGAGTTATGCCTGCACATGGCATGGTCCTCAGTAGCTTCAGAGAAAGCACTTCTAAGAGAGACTGTCAAGACACATTTATTCCAAGAGGAATGCTGATGAAATGATGGTGGAATGCAGTGTTTGGAACTGTCCACTGTGCAGGTTCTGAAACCAGAGAACCCAGGAGATAAGGACAGACCACCATTCTTACCAGCCACACTCCTTATGGGATAGGCATATTCTCATTGGATAAGAGATAAAATAGAAGCTGGAACTAGCTAAGCCACTGACACAAGGTGATACTTTTATTAAATGAGAAAACCTCATTTCAAAGTAAATGTTCTACAACTTCATGTAACACTAACCTCACTGGGCAACGTATATATAAGTGGTTGGATAGATTCAACTTGAATGAGAGGAAAGTTTCTTTATGTGTTGCCCAAACCCCATAAAAAATCCAAGAAGCAGATCTTGGTAACTCTATCACTAGACTGCAACTTTAACATCATTTTCATTTAGTAGAAAGTGAATGCCTCATTGACATTCCACCTTCAGGGAAACATGTCACAGTATAAAGAGAAACAAGTCACACATCGGGGTCCTTGCAAATGGTATTGGTCATTGATCAACTTCTCCATAGAAACAGATAAGATATGGCTTTGAAATTTTCTTTACGGTCATTAAAAACCATAGCATGTGTTCATTGGAGCTCCTGAAAAGGTAGAACATGACATATACTTTATTTATGCTTCATTGCAGCGAGAGCAATATTAAAGATAATATCCTGTCACAAAATAGTACAGACTTTGAGTATGAATATGATACTGAATCATGTGTAAACTTAGCTTACATATTAATAAACACTTAGTAAATTCATCACTTTGATTTCTTACTCATATGGCTTAACTTTTCAAGTTGTACTTTGCTGTTTTTTTACAAAGCTCTTCTGTTCCTGTGTCTCACGGGACATGAGAATTCACAGAGTGTGATTTGTATTACATAGTCTGTAAATATTATGCTAAGTGCATATGTAGAATAGCCAATGACTACTGTATACTGAACAATGAAAAGTGGCGTTTTACCTTGTACCACTTTGGCCTGTTATTATTAGTAAGTATACTTAAAACTGAATAAATACAGACACATGTTATATGCTTTAATATCATATTTAAATATACTCCCCAATGATGCTTTTCTGTGTTTAATCTTGAGGGAGATACAAGCATTGCAACTATACATAAAATGTTTATTGTAGTTTCACTGACTTGAGTAGAAGATAGGTCATTTTGTAAAATGTCAAGGCTTCACTGCATTTCCAGAATGCAAATGAAAGTCATTTGGGAAATTGGCTTTAACACAAACTGGAAGTCAGGAAAGATTGTTTTGAAACTTGATTACTTAAAACTTGGAAGAAGAAATAGAGCTTTGCCACCAAACCCACACCAGACAGTAGATGACAACTCTGTAGGATCATTTCCATTTCTACTATTTCCATAAAATTCAGCATCAATGTACACTTTTCACCATTACCCTAAATACAGTAGGCGGGGTGGGAGCAAATGCAATAAAGATCCTTATCAGGCTGGGGATAAATTTGGTCTGTTGTCTGAGAAAGAGTTAGCAAAGCCTGCAGTTGACAGAATGAGGCCATTTTATCATGGGGGGAAGAGATTAGATTCTACTGATGTAGGCGTTGGATGCAATGTAGGTCTCACATTTACTCCTTTCTTGTGCCTCTATCCATGACGAAATACTAATGTTCACACCAAAATTTACTGAGGACTCATTTTTAAATATTTCAAAAATGATGGTCAGCGCAACTCTCTTTAAATTTTTATTGCACAGTTTATTTTTATGTTATTTTATTGGAATCAACCATCTAGGAACTAGAACATGCTTTGGATAGAAGCCCTAGGTAGGGGAAATATAGGAGAAAGATGTCTCTTTTCTCTCTGTCTTGGCCCTTTCTGATTTTTTCCTGCTGGTTCTGTAGCAGCACCTGAGAGACCTCTTATAAAATCCTGCGACCACAAAGCTAAGGAAGGTGGAAGGAATTTCTAAGAAGCTGAGTCATTCCACTACCTTTCTGCTTCTGTGCATGAACCTTTGCTGTCACATTGTCTTGCTCTGGGGAGAAGGAAACTGGTAGCTGGGAAAATGCTTCTAGTCAAAGGTTATTTTTTTAATTTGCATCAGCAGTGCCATGCCGGGATGATGTGCGTGAGAGAGAAATATGGACACAGACTGGCTCCCTTTCCTTTAAGCCTCAAGAATATGCACAAAGAAAAGCACATGAAGGACACACAGGAAAGGTTACTCCCTGTAATATTTACAATGCTGTCCTGTGATACCAAGCCCCTGCATCCTTCCTGCTCATCCTGCAGGTAGTGTGCAGTCCCTCCCCCATCATGGACTATAAACCTTCTTCTCTTTATCATTTGAGCTCCTAGGGGTCCTCAAATTTAGAGTCTTGAAATGTGATTTCTAACCTGGGTTGGATGTCAAGGAGCATTTCACCCCATGCTTACCTGCAGATTGCAGAAATCCATTTATGGATTTTCCTCCACATCAGACAATGTGCTGTCTCCTTGAGAGCAGAAGCCACAAGCTAAGCGGCTGTTCAATACTTCTACTTTTTTCAATGAAGTAACAAATAATTCATACTGAAAGGAAACTGGAGAAATCTGTAATGCAGTATTTTTTATTACAACTCTCAGCTCCCTTTTCGACGGTTCGTTCTTCTCTAAAAGGAACGTGAATGAGAATTGACACTCTTAATGGGTGGTGGGGAAGAAAATGAGCAGAGTGGAAAATGGACCCTTCTTCCCACTTCCTCCATTAAAGGGCATGCTGTGGATGTGGCTTTGTGTATTTTCAATTTGCCTGTGTGTACTGGTACTTTTCTCATTTTGTTGCTACCAATTGGATCTAGTATGGCTGTCTTTGATTGTAAGTATGCCTCTCTCTCTCTCTCTCTCTCTCTCTCTGTGTGTGTGTGTGTGTGTGTGTGTGTGTGTGTGTTGGGGTGCTATCTACTAATAATGTATCAACGTGTTTGAAAAGAAAATCAGCTCTCATGAATGAATGAATGTGTGTGAGGAATCATGGTGGTCCCTAAAGAGTTTATAAAATCTTAGTACCAACCATCCATGAAAGAGCAGTTAGTTATTTTGAACAAATGTGCATTTTTAATGACATAGTTTTTCTGGACCACTCACCATCCAGTGCTTCAGTCTTGACTTAAGAGAATTGCCCCGATGGAGCTGTTGCAGGGAGGACTTTCACCAGCTCAACACTCCAGACTTACTCAAACTCCTGTGGATTGCTGTGTTCAATGTCTCCCCCACCTCTTTCTTCCATAATTAGCTTGGTGCTTGTGGTCAATTCAACACTGACATGTAGTGATTTCACATGATTACGATGATTTAGAAAAAAAGTAACTATTTTCAATTCCTTTCCAGATAACAATGATTAAAGTCTGGAAGAAGCTTAGTCTTCTACCAGTCTCAACTTCCTTACACCTTACACAAAAATTAATTCAAGATGGATTAAAGACTTAAATGTTAGACCTAAAACCATAAAAACCCTAGAAGAAAACCTAGGCAATACCATTCAGGACATAGGCATGGGCAAGGACTTCATATCTAAAACACCAAAAGCAATGGCAACAAAAGCCAAAATTGACAAATGGGATCTGATTAAACTAAAGAGCTTCTGCACAGCAAAAGAAACTACCATCAGAGTGAACAGGCACCCTACAGAACGGGAGAAAATTTCTGCAATCTACTCATCTGACAAAGGGCTAATATCCAGAATCTACAATGAACTCCAACAAATTTACCAGAAAAAAACAAACAACCCCATCAAAAAGTGGGTGAAGGATATGAAAAGACACTTCTCAAAAGAAGACATTTACGCAGCCAAAAGACACATGAAAAAATGCTCATCATCACTGGCCATCAGAGAAATGCAAATCAAAACCACAATGAGATACCATCTCACACCAGTTAGAATGGCGATCATTAAAAAGTCAGGAAACAACAGGTGCTGGAGAGAATGTGGAGAAATAGGAACACTTTTACACTGTTGGTGGGACTGTAAACTAGTTCAACCATTGTGGAAGTCAGTGTGGCGATTCCTCAGGGGTCTAGAACTAGAAATACCATTGGACCCAGCAATCCCATTACTGGGTATATACCCAAAGGATTATAAATCATGCTGCTATAAAGACACATGCACACGTATGTTTATTGCGGCACTATTTGCAATAGCAAAGACTTGGAACCAAGCCAAATATCCAACAATGATAGACTGGATTAAGAAAATGTGGCATATATACACTACGGAATACTATGCAGCCATAAAAAATGATGAGTTCGTGTCCTTTGTAGGGACATGGATGAAGCTGGAAACCATCATTCTCAGCAAACTATCGCAAGGACAAAAAACCAAACACCGCATGTTCTCACTCATAGGTGGGAATTGAACAGTGAGAACACATGGACAAAGGAATGGGAACATCACACACCGGGGCCTGTTGTGGGGAGGGGGGAGGGAGGAGGGATAGCATTTGGAGATATATCTAATGTTAATTGACGAGTTACTGGGTGCAGCACACCAACATGGCACATGTATACATATGTAACTAACCTGCACATTGTGCACATGTACCCTAAAACTTAAAGTATAATAAAAAATAAATAAAATAGTAATAATGATTTTTTAAAAAAAGGAGATATACCTAATGTAAATGATGAGTTAATGGGTGCAGCACACCAACATGGCACATATATACATATGTAACAAACCTGCACGTTGTGCACACGTACCCTAGAACTTGAAGTATAATAATAAAAGAAAAAGAAAAAAAAAGGAATTTATTCCCTGCAGGACTCTAAGCATTTTCCATGAGAACCAGTGACATGTTCATTCCTAGCTTTCTGCAAGGCCTTTGACTTAGGATTCCTCATTTAGCATCTTTCTAGGCTGCCATTATCAATCTGAATTTTTCCTCTGAAGCAATTTATAAAATCATATCTCCTCTCTGAAACATTTTTTCTTCTCTGGATCTAAACTGTTGGAATGGGGATATACTTTCATCCCTACCTTAAGAAATTCATTCTTCTTACTCTCCAACTTTAGGTAACATGAATAACATAGTTATATCTAATAATGTGGGTGTCTCTTACCTACCCATGTGCTTTTATTGTCAACTGGTAAGCTCTGAGAAGGTAGGGCCATACCTTAACTCAGTTAAATTCAACCTGATACAGTGTTGTACTAATCAATTGATACTATATTGATCAACTGATACTGTACTGTATAATTCAATGTAGTTGTCAATAATTAGACTAATGATGACAGGGAATTGGGACATTAAAGGCCTGGACTTTAAAAATCTCAGAATGGCAGGGAATCACAGACTTAATTCAATCCAACTTCTCTTATAATATGCAAATCATCTCTGCATGTCTTGACTACTCTCTGTATGAATACTGTTTAGGCTCCTTCAGTAACAGAGAATCCGCTGTTCCCTGAGGAACCTCACCCAATAGCCACAGAGCTCAATTATTAGGAATAATATGACTAGAAATAATAAATAGATATAACTAATAATTATTGGAAATACATTTTCTATTTCCAGAAATAACTGTAAGAACCCATTTGTCAGACCAGAGTTTGTCAGGAAAGGAATGTCACCCATGTTCAGGTGAATAATAAGCATGTTGAACACTGACATTTCACCCTACATTACCCTCCCTGGGTACCAGCCCCAGGAGAGTTCTCTAACTCAGATCCCATCTGTGCCTAACTCCATGCTTGGCAGACTGGCTGCTAAATTTCAGGCCTGTGTTTCTGGAGCCCAGGAAGATCATGATGAATTCTGTCCACTGAGTCTCAGTGAAAGCCACAATGATGCATTTGCAATACTTTTCACCTCTTATTCACACCAGCTCCAAGAAACCATCAGTCATCAGTGTGAATCATCATCCCTTCTCTGAGTTTGAAACAGCTCCTAATAGAAGGATCAAGTCACAACTGATCCCAAGATAATTCAAGGTAATTTTCACTTCAGAGAAATGCCTTCAAAAGGTAGATGTTCATTCAGCACTTTTGTCTTATCAGTAACAATCTCCTCAACAATACTTTCCTTTTCGCAAGGAGATGACACATTTCTTTAATGAATTTCTTCTCTACTGCTCAAATCCTCATTTGGACATGCATTGCACAATAACACCCATAATGGACTTGGGGAAAATGATACTAGACAAAACTGAGTTTTATATGCAGACTTCCTATTAGGCAACCACGGTATGTTCTGTTCTGGATAAGAGGGACAACGGTATTAAATGAGTCATAACGTGTTTTCCTGAAAGCAAAGAGCATCCTAATGCATCGAAAAAGTGAAGGATGACAATTTTCAAGACAGAAACTTTAATTTTTAAAAAATGATTTCCCTATCTCCAGACATGGGCTTATCCTTAAAGATAATGAATTGATTTGTGCTGCGAGAGCAACTTTTAAGTAATGGTAATCTAGTGTAGTGCATTTTCTCAATAAACAATATCTAACGAAAGGGGAAAGTGTTTAATATGCAGAAATAATGTAAACGTAACATACACACACATGTGCACACACAGGCACACACGCACACAGACACATATGTATATGTGTGTGTGCATGTATGTATGCATGCATGCTTGTGTGTGCATGTGTGTGGGTGTGTGTGCATTCCCCATCATCTCATCCTATTTACTTCATTCACTCTAAAGTATTCAGGTTTAAGACATACCAATGCAAACTACCAAACTATGAATAAATGATTTGCAATGTGTTCCCCATTTATTATACTGATTTAACTAAGGAAAACTATGTCCCAAAGCTTCTGGTTACTCCTTGCCTTTCCAAACTATCCCTGTTATTTTGCAGTGACTCATGGAAACTTGTATTTTGTGGCTAAGTTCTTATTGTAATCCTTTCACTAAGAAACAATCAAAAACAAAGTTGTCACTAAAAGTTCTAAAAATTGCCTACCAAATTCCTTACACATACTCTTTTACTAAACAAATGAATGAAGCAAACTTGGCAAATGATTATAATTAATACAAAATGAAAAAGATTCATATAGAAGTTAGTCTATTGCATCTACTGCATAGTCTATGAAAATGTGACTACAGGATTCTTGTCAATTACCATGTCTACACAAGGTCAGGCCTGTTGGTTTACAACTATAATCCCAGCACTTTGGGAAGACAACGTGGTGTTGGGCGGGGGGGGTGTCTCTTGAAACCAGGAGCTTCAAGAGTGCTGGGATTACAGGCATGAGACACTGTGCCTGGCAGATCTGTTTTTAAGAGTAACTGTTACAACCCAAGATAACGTAATTTGTACTTGGTTCTATGTCAAATAGAAATTTATCAGAAAGCCAATTGTTGCAACAGCTAAGAGATCAATTATTTTTCAGAATATATAAAAGTAATTTTCAAATATATAGATTGTTTTTAATAAACCAACAAGAGAAAGTTAAACTGCATTATGCAAAATGAGCAACAGATGTAATTAACAGGAAAAAAATACCTAAGTGGATTTTTAAACAGATGAACAGCCTAACTCATACAAAAGAAACAAACTAAAGATTATTATTGTTGTTATTAGATAGACCAGGGGTCAGCAAACTATGATCCAGGAAGCAAACTTGGCCAGGACCCTCCTTTTGTAAATACAGATTTATTGGAAGAGAGCCACACCATTCATGGACGAATCATCTATTGCTGCTCTCACACTGCAAGGGCAGATTTGAATAGTCATGACAGAAACCATGTGGCTCACATTTACTATCTGGTCCTTTAGAGGAGTTTCACCAACCTGAGACACACAAAAATGACATGCTTTATAACACTCTCTGTTGGCAAGAATGTGGCCAAGATGCATTTATAGGTTGTGCTTGAATGCTAAATTGTTTAGTCCTCTAAAACTCAATAACATCTATATACATTTAAAACAGATATGGAATCCTACCCCCACTCAAAGGTGTGTGAAGGGCTCACGCCTGTAATCACAGCACTTTGGGAGGCCAAGGCAGGCAGATCACAAGGTCAGGAGACGGAGACCATCTTGACTACCACAGTGAAAGCCCATCTCTATTAAAAATACAAAAAAATTAGCTGGGTGTGGTGGAGGGAACCTGTAGTCCTGGCTACTCGGGAGGCTGAGGCAGGAGAATGGCATGAACCCGGGAGGTGGAGCTAGCAGTGAGCCGAGATCGTGCCACTGCACTCCAGCCTGGGCGACAGAGCTAGAATCCGTCTCAAAAAAAAAAAAAAAGGGTGTGTGAAGGATGTTTCACTGCACTAGGGTTTATGGTAGCAAGTATTTGGAAACAATCTTCATGTCCAACCATGGCAGTCCAATCAATGAATTATAGTAGGTCCATATATGGGCCTGTGACAGAGGCTTCCTGAAGAATGAGGTGGATGTCTATGTGTCAAAATAGGACAACCTCAAAGTTATGTTATTAAGTGGAAAAAGCAAGATGTAAAGAATGCTCTGTTGCACTGGCATTTCCATGGCTGTTTAGTCACAAATGTCTCTGGAAGGATTCTCAAGCCACAACAAAGAAAGGTGGTCGCTGAAACAACTGAATGAAGGGGTGGGGAATGGCATGGTCAAATGGTGTCCCTGTATGCCTTTTGTTATGTTGGATTTTTTAAACCACATGCACAATTAACTTTCAAAACAAACAAAAACAAACGCTTCACCAAAATGAAACATCATTCAGTACTAGATATTCGAAGCACATTTGTAGATGTAAACTTGAGAAATAGCACATTGAAGAAAAACAAGATGGAGTTTCATCCACAGTCATGGAGTTAGAGGACTGAGGAGACACTGCAGTTGGGGAGGCTCAAGGGAAAGGAAGAGAAAACTCTAAACCATGAATTTAAAGAGGAAACACAAACAGGAGTGTTCCCTTTCCCAAAAGCATATTGACTGACATAATGAAAACTTTAACATTCTTCTGCAGAATAGAATGGATCAAGCATTTAAAAGATTAAGTGGAGGGCATGCCAATTCAAATTTGCCAGAGGAGAAAAGGAAGAGGGCGTGAAACAGATCACAAATGAATCAAAATCCCTTCAAATAAAACATAGACAATAGTAGTCCTCCGTTACCCACGGGGGACACATACCAAGAACTGTAGTGGTTACCTGAAAACACAGATAGTACTGAACCTTGTATGTGCTATGCATTTTCTTATACATAGATGCCTATGATAAAGCTTAATTTATCAATTAGGCACAGGAAATAGCTAATAATACAATAGAAGAATTATAACAATATGCCAGCATCACTACTCTTGCACTTTGGGGCCACTGTTAAGTGAAATAAGGGTTACTTGAGAACAAACACTGCAGTACCATGACAGATGATCTGGTCACTGAGCAGACTACTAAGTGACTAAGGGTCAGGCAGTCTCTACAGCACGAAAATGCTGGACAGAGGGAGGATTCACCTCTTGGGCAGGACGGATTAGGAGGGAGCAGGACTGCTGGAGACTTCATCATGCTACTCACAACCAAGAGCAATGTAAAACTGATGCATTGTTTATTTCTGGAATTTTCTGCAGACCATGGTTGACCATAGATAATTGAAACTGCAGAAAGTATAACTGAGGACAAACGAGTAGTATTAATGAATTCTATCATCTTTTGTAGAATTGAAGCTATGCACTTGTTTAGGAAGTCATCATGTAGACCAACCTGGCCAACATGGTAAAACCCTGTCTCTACTAAAAGTACAAAAATTAGCTGGGCGTGGTGGCATGTACCTGTAATCCTAGCACTTTGGGAGGCAGAGGCAGGTGGATCACTTGAGTTTAGGAGTTTAAGAGCAGGCTGGCCAACTTGGTGAAACCCCATCTCTACTAAAAACACAAAAAAATTAGCCAGGCATAGTGGTGGGTGCCTGTAATCCCAGCTACTCAGGAGGCTGAGGCAGGAGAATTGCTTGAACCCGGGAGATGGAGGTTGCAGTGAGCTGAGATGGTGCCACTGCACTCCAGCCTGGGCGACAAAGCAAGACTCCATTTCAAACAAACAAACAAAAAAAAGCAGTTTAAAAAATAAGCACTTTGTATTAATATATTAGAAATCTACAGGTCTGTTTTGTACTTTTTATACTGTTGGATACTTATAATAAAAACTTTTACTAGGGTACTGAATAAACCTAGTCTTATTAGAAAATTAAAAAAATAAAATAAAAAAATAAATTGCTTGACAAGAGATAATGTTGGTTATATGTCAAAAAGAAAAAGCCTGATATTTTCTATACCTTGGCTGAGTCTTCAATTTAATTTTTTCAATATTAAGATGAGACACCAAAGGAGAAAGAGGAGTCTCCTAGCTGAAGGCTCCGTCTCTCTCTCCTTCTCGACCTTCCCCACCTTTTCCTTTTGCCACCAATTCACAAAGCAGATTCCAGTCTCCATACTGAGCCTACAACTGAAATGTTTCTTTTGGGAAAATATCTTGGCAAAAGAAAGGACTGGCAGTTAAACTCCAGTCAACACAAAGCAGCATCTATTAATAATCATCTGATTTCAAAGTATGAGCATCTTCTGTTTTAGCTATCTTCTCTGACTTTAATAATCACAATATTTTCAACAAACACACATTCTAATTTTTTTGGATGTTCCTTGTTTAAATTGCAAATGCATGCAACTACCTTTTGGCAAAGGGAAATGGACTATGTTCTTCCTAGTGAACAAAGGTCACCAAATCAGACTAGAAGACTGAAATTTCCAGAAGGCTAGGGAAGGGAATCTTCCAGCACAATGAATAAACAGAAGAAAAATACAGAAAGGTTATGGCTCTTGCTTCTAAAGATCATGCTTCTCATTCTGTGAAAATATATGTCAGAGAAACCTCATTCAGTGACTAATGAAACTTCTTGCTGCAAATATCCCTCTCTCCTGCTGTGAAATCACTTAAATCATTTTTCAAGTGGGAGTAATCTGCTCTGAAGACTCTTACCCTTTTGTTAATGTGTCTTTCTGCTCTAGTGTTGGTCTCAAAAATGAAAATAAATGCACCCCTTTTACAGCTGATAGGCATATCTTCTATCCCTTGAAAGTTGAACAGAGCACCTCCAATCTCAACACACTATGTTTTTCGAGATTTGTACATTAGTGTTTACACTACGGTTAAGCCTCCGTTATCTGTTCAGAAAGATGTTTTTAAAAATAGTAGAATCTGTCCATGCCCCTTGACCAGCAGTTTACAGAGACAAGCCCTATGGCAGAATGTTCACATCGTGCGTACTTCTCATGATGATAATTGAGATGACCAACTCGTGCCACTTCTCCCACTTGCTCGTGGTATTAACTAAATACAAATGCAGCAAATTATATATATTATATATATACAATACACATGAGTAAATATTAGATGTCATATAGTATACTATATATAGTATACTATACTGACAATATCTATGATACAGTATACTATATATACTATATTGTATACAATTTAGTATACTATATGTGCTATATATACTATATTGTATACAATTTAGTATACTACGTGCTATATATATATATAACAGTATTTTAAATATTTATTTTATTTAAATAGGCTTTCTTTACATTTTCATAGTTCACATTCTGTAATTTTTAGTAATAGTGATACTGAGTATATCATATATATACACAGGTGTAGTATACTGTATGGTAAATATATATTTTATATATAGTATACAGTACTGTATCATATATACTATATATGAATATTGTATATATAGTATATAATTGTACCAGTATGTGTCTATATACATATGTCTAATACTATATATACTATATATTTATAGTAAACTGCATCATATATATGTATGTATGCATACATTTATACTGGTACAATTCCTTCATCCGATATTTAATTTGCCTATCTTACCTCCCAGTTTGTGAATTCTCTTTACATTCCCTTAGCAATGTCTTTCATGTAGCATAAGCATTTTTTTAAGTTTTGATGTAGTCCAGTGTATTAACTGGTTCCTTTAAAAATCAAGCTTCTTGTTTTAAGTAAGAAATATTTGCCAAAATCTAAAGTCACAAAATTTTTTTTTTTTTTCCTCCTGGAAGTTTTACAATTTTAAGCTTTACATCCAAGTATTTGATTCACTTTTGGGTTATTTTTTGGTACAAACTGTGAGTTATAGATCAAGGCTTTTTGTTTACTTTTTCTTTTCTTTTACATATGGATATTTAATGTTAACAACACTATTTCTTGAGAAAAAATCATTCCTGCATAGAATTAACTTTGAATCTCTTTGGAAAATTCATTGTCCATATATGTATAGTTCTATGTGGCGTCTCGATGATATTGATCAGGTTTTACTTCTTTATGTCAATAACACCCTGTTTCAATTAATATAGCTCTATACTAAGTCTTGAGCTCAGGTAGCAGGAGCCCTCCAAGTATGTTCTACTGCTACAAAAATGTTTTGGTTATTGTAGATCCTTTGTATTTTCACTAAAATTTTAAATTTATCTTGTTAATTTACGTATTTTCTAAAAGTCTACTGTTATTTGAGATTGCAAAGAGTCTGTAGATTAATTTGTACAAAATAAATATCTTAAAAATACTGTATCTTCTCAGGAGGGTGTTGTGTTTGTGAACACAGTCTGTCTCCCCAGTTGCTTAAGCCTTCATCAGTATCCCTCAGTGACAGAGTATAGTTTTCAGTGCACAGACTTTGTCAGATTTACTACTCTATAGTTGACATATGCATCGACCAAAGTACGTTTGTGATGGATTGGAAATAAATAAATAAAAATAACAAAAGACATATCCATGACAGACCAATGGAAAGTGTCATGCTTTGAGATTCCCTTGAGAAATCTGAACATTCTGAAACTTTTCCATTTCTACAATATTTATTAACATTCTGATTATATCTTAGTTTGCTCTTCAGTTTTTCAATGGAAATTTGATAAAGTTTAATTCCCGCTTCACCGAAATACAGATATACAGAATATACAGAATTTACGATTGTGTACAAGAAATTGGTGTGTATGTTTCACGTCTACCAAATTCAAATTAATTACTAGTAAAGCTTACTAGATAATGAAATTTTATAAAAGTAGACTTGCATTAAGATCTACTCAACTAAATTTTGAAAACATTCCAGAGTCAAATATTAAAAATAATCAATATAAAAGCCTAATTTGCATTAATAGAAAATATATATTTTTGAGTACACCAAGAAATCTTAATTTTGTCTTAAAATCTACCATTATTCTTTCCTAATGTGTCTAGATTTTAAAGGTAAATTCACTGCTATAGGACTGATTGATAGATAAATAATCACAAGGGTATTATTTACTGAATAATTATAGTATACAAAGAAGTTTGCTAGGCCCATTACATACATCATGTCTTATTTGTTTCTCCCAGTAACTCTCCAAGGTAGCTAGCGTTATTGCTATGTTGTAGATTGATTGCAGACATACTAATCAACAGCTGGCACTAAATCCATCATCAATCTTTAAGTCGATGACCTTACATAACCTCATGCATATATAAACAAGAGCATTTTCATTAAAAAAATTAAATCCCTAAATTTGAAACAAAACAGTGGCTTTAGTAATTTGTATTTAAAACACTCATGTTTATTTCTAAAATGGCTTTTAATCATGCATTCAAAGATCAAACACTCTCAAAAACACCAAAATAGCCAAACATACATTTCCCAAGGAACACTCAAATATTGATTGAAAAGTGTAAAGAAACTTGGGAAAAAACAAGAGTATGACTCAGTGCTTCAGAGAGAAATGTTAATGAAAATATCTTTTCATTCACAATGCTAGCAGTAACATAAATCCTAATTAAACCCAAGTTGCATAGGCTGTGGTGTCAGGTGATGATGAACTGTCTGAAATTTCTTTGAAGTTTGAGTTGTTAGGAATGAGATTGCTGATTTAATTTATTTTAATGCCTGTGAAATAAAGTCATGATTCTCTGAACTCTGAACTGCTCTTAAGAGAATACAGTGCTAATAAAATATTTGCATTATCTTTATAAACTCATGTTCCACCTACTCATTTCTGTAATATATTAGAATAAATCAGAAGCCTACATCTAGCAGTAACAGAGTAGATTATTCAAACCAACCTTCTTATTGAAAATGGATTGTAATATGTGTGATTTTTTTAAGTCTCTTAAAAACATTTTAGTGCTAAAATCATATTTAAGATTACAGCTTCAAAACTGATTATCACAGCCTGGGCGACATGGTGAAACCTTGTCTCTACAAAAAATTTTTTAAAAAGTAGCCAGGCGTAGTGGCACACACCTGTGGTCCCAGCTACTGGGGAGGGTGAGGTGGGAGGAAGTCTTCAGCCCAGGAGTTCGAGGCTGCAGTGAACCCTGTTCGTGCCACTGCACTCCAGCCTGGGTGACACAGTAAGACCCTGTCTCAAAACAAAATACAAACAAACAAAAAACCAAACAAAAACACACTGACGACCAAATGATGATCCAGCTAGATGTCCAGCACACAAAGCAGCCTTTGCCCTAGTGCACTGTTCCAATCTGGAAGAAACTGTGGGAGTTCTTGCAGCATCACCATGTAATGGCGCAACTCTCAGACCCTAGTCACGCCTGAAAGTGTCCAATCTAATATACTTGCCTTTAACATTTTCCTACCTCCATGGGTTTCACCCTCAAGGCAAACATGAAACAAAACTAAATTCAGTCTTGCAAGTACTTGCAGTCTATCTTCATAACATCTATGAGCAATTCAGGGAAGAGCGTGGCCCCATGGATGAAAGAACCTAGAATTTCGCTATCCATGGGTTATCTGCTTTGGAGAAAGATGCCACTAATCCATTTGCAAATACAGTGGCCAATTCACAATGATTACCAAGCCCATGAAGAAAGAAACAAGAAGTCACCAGCAAGAGCCAGCAGAAATCCCAAAGGAATTAAGATGCCATGAAAATATATACATGAATTTTTTGAAGGATGTTCAAAAAGCTTGAAAACGAAAAGTTGGAAAACATCTGCAGGGAATAAGAAAGTATTAAAAATGAAAAAATAAAAATCAAATCAAACTTCTAGATCAGAGAAATAAAACAAAATGAGAAAATGAATGGGTCCACCTAAGGACAGATTAAACAAAGCTGAAGAGAAAAATGTATAAACTTGAGAAGAGGTGAGAAGAAACGATCCAGAGAGTATCGTGGAAATATGAAAAAAGCTGGGAAACTGGGTGCAGTGGCCCACACCAGTAATCCCAACTATTCAAAAGACTGGGTTAGAAGGATTGCTTGAGGCCAGGAATTAGAGAACAGCCTGGGCAACAAAGCAAGACCTAGTCTCTAAAAAAATTTTAAAATATAACATACTAGCCAGGCATAGTGGCATGTGACTATAGTCCCAGCTACTCAGGAGGCTGAGGCAGAGAATCACATGAGCCCAAGAGATGGAAGCTACAGTGAGTTATGATTGTGCCACTGGGCACAGAGCATAATCTCTCCAGCCTGGGCAACACAGGGAGCTGTAATATATAAAAAATATAAAATAGAGTTAGAAATGAGGAAAACAATATGAGAATATATAATATATGCATAATTATAATACTTAGACCATGAAGATATTAGTCAATGAGACCAAAAAGCAAAAAAGAGAAACGAAAGGGTGATTGAAAAAAATAGAAAAACAAAATGCAGACTTTAAAAGAACTAGGAAGAATGCATTCCAGAAAACATAAAATTGAGAACTTCAAAAATGTGGAAACTATAAGAAACTAAAATTAATCTTTGAAATGTGATGAAAATACATATCCAACTGAAAGATTTGATGCATTGGTTTAACCATGCATTAGATACAGTAGAAAAGAGAATTAATGAAATAGATTATAGGTCTTGAGAAAAGTAATCCAGAATGAAGCTTGAAAGTAAAATTTAATAAAAAATACAAAAAAAAAAAAAAAAAGACTAAAAAAGGAGCCAGAGGGAGAAAATCTAAATTATGTGCAAGCAGAGTGAAAACAAGAGAAACAGCACCAAAACTTGAAGAGGTAATGACTATTTTCAGAATGGAAGAAACCACCATTGATAATTTCAAGGTCGTCAAGGAATTCCAATCAGATTAATAAACCCCTAATGGTATCACAGTGAAATGGCAGAAACTCAAAGAAAAACTATCTTAAAGGTATCAGGGGGATATAGAGAAACTATGTGTAGAAAATATATTATTTTTAAAAGAGTAACACTTAAACTGACACCTAAATTCTCCATACCAATAATGGGATCCAGAGAATAGGAGAATGATTTCTTAGATGGCTGAAAGAAGTAACTGCAAATTAAAATTCAATGAGAATATTGTTCAAGAGGATGTCATAAAGACACATTTAGCCATGCAAACAGAGTTTCCAACAGCTTGTTAGCTCTGAAAATATATTTTAGATCACCCATAGATTTTTTTTAAGAGAATAATCACAGATAAAAGTAGGAGGTACAAAAAGTAATGAAACATAAGTAAAATAGTGTAATTGTCAGAAAATCAAAATTAATATTGAAATAATAAGATAAGCAATCATATCTGAAAAAGATTCCTAAAAAACACAAAACATTGAAAGGTACTAACAGCAAGTAAGTTAGGTCATAAACATGGAGCTAAAATACACTGACTACTGAGTATTTTCAGAGAAGTGGAAAATGTATTAATTAAAATTAGTGATTATATTAAGGATCCGTGTTGTAATTTCTAGGGTTATTTACTAAAACTAGTACAGTCTTTTAACATCTAGTATAGAGGGAGAAGTGGGAGTGAAGGAAATGGAATAATGTTATTTGTCTTTTATTTCTTTATTTTCTGAGACAGGATCTTGTTCTGTCATCCAGGTTGCAGTGCAGTGGTGCCATCATAGCTCACTGCAGCCTTGAACTCATGGGATCAAACTCTCCTGTCAACCCTTATCTCTGGAGTACCTAGGACTACAAGTGCACACCACCACACCTGGCTAATTTTTTTTTTTTTTTAATGTTTCATAGAGACGAGGTCTTGCTATGTTCCTCAGGCTGGTCTTGAACTCCTGGAGGATTCTAAAGTGATCCTCCTGCCTTGGTCTCCCAAAGTGCTGAGATTACAGGTGTGAGCCACTGTGCCTGGCCTGAATGATATTTTAAAAAGCAATTCAAGCAAGATATAGAAGTGGGATATTTATAGCACAATTTAGGATAGGAAACTTAAACACAAATATATCAAAAATAAAAGTAAGTATCAGTGGATCTGCGGTTGAAAATCAAAGATTATGAGACCCAAATAGATGCTACGTAGAAAAGACTCAAAACCTGAGTCAACAGAAAGGCCTGAAGTAAACACATGGGAACTACACACAATTGGATTACTAACAAAACAAAGGTAATGTTAATGTCAAACTAAACAGACATTAAGGCATGAAGCACCACAAACTTACAGAGGATCACTTTATAATGAGAAGAACCTTAATTTGCCACAATGCAATAAAAATTCTAGACTGTATCCACTAAAATTCATAAGCATATAAAATGCACAAAACTAAATTTTGGAAAAATATAGGAAAAGATTTTAAAACATCCATAAACGTCGTGGGAAAATTTAATAGACCTATTTTAGTTACTGAAAGAATATGTAAAGTACCACCTGGAAAACTATATAGAGTACGTGAACAACATAATTCTACACTTCGAGATATTAGACATATAGCACATTGCACCAACCATCGCAAAATAAACACTTTTTTCAGGGATGCAATGCATATTGGCAAGAAATAAACAAAGTATAAAAATATAAATAACCGGCCGGGTGCGGTGGCTCACGCCTGTAATCTTAGCACTTTGGGAGGCCAAGGTGGGCAGATCATAAGGTCAGGAGATCGAGACCATCCTGGCTAACACGGTGAAACCCCGTCTCTACTAAAAATACAAAAATTAGCCAGGCGTGGTGGCGGGCACCTGTAGTCCCAGCTACTTGGGAGGCTGAGGCAGGAGAATGGTGTGAACCCAGCAGGCGGAGGTTGCAGTGAGCTGAGATCACGCCACCGCACTCCAGCCTGGGCGACAGAGCAAGACTCCATCTCAAAAAAAAAAAAAAAAAAAAAAAAAAAAAAATATATATATATATATATATATATATACACATATATATATATATATACACACACACATATGTATCTAGAAAAAACACATCTATTTGGAAAATAAATAATGGTCTGTAAAAAATTCATGAGTGAAAGAAAAATTAATAATAAAAATTACAAAACAGTTTATCTGAACAACAGCAAAAGTATCATTCACCTGATTTGTGGAATGTAGCTAATTCAGTACCTGAGAAAAATTTACAGGTATATATTAACATATTACAAAAGAAAGATAGTTGAAAATTAATAAAATCAGCATTTCAAGAAGATAGTAAAACAGCAGCAAGATTTATCAGAATAAGCCCTTTAACACTTATAATTTCCAATTAGTTGCTTGAGCCCAGAAGTTTGAGGCTGCAGTGAGCTATGATTGTGCCGCTGCACTCCAGCCTGGGTGACAGAACGAAAGCCCGTCTCAAAAAAATTTTAAAAAGAAGACATTAAATTAGCTGCCAAACTCATGCCACAAAGAAAACTATGCAGAAAGGGTTGCATTTCTTATTTCAGGAAGATATTAAGGAAAATATAGCCTCAATCTTAAACTCTTCAAGTGAGTATTAAAAAAAAAAAGACATATCCTTCAATTTTATTGTATGATAGTGTAACTTCTGCCCCATATTCAACAAGGAACAGGATTAAGGAAGTGGCCAACAAAGTCACCTAGGGACTATTTTCAGAAATGTGTGAAAAGCATACAAATACATAATTATCAAATTAGGCTTACCCCAACACACCAAGTGGAATTAATATTAAAATATATGAATAAATTTTATATTATGGTATATTTTCATATATATATAAAACAAAGAAAGTCAATATAGTGACATTAAAGAGAAAAAAATAATAAACTCACTACATCCAGCAAAAAAATAATAAAATGCAATTCCCTTCCATTCACAGCTTTAAAAATATTTTATCAAACAAAAAATCAAAGGGAATTTTCATAATCTGATAAAAATTCACAACTGAAAGCCAGTAGAATTGAAGATCTCATTTTAATGGGTTAGGGTGTTCAAAACCTTGTCTTTAAAGTCAAAAGTACATAAAGAGATGCTCAAGCCTTTGTTCTATTTGGCATTGTACTTGAAGGCTTACAGAAAGCTGTTAAGGAGAGAAAAATAAACACATCTAAAAATTGTAAAGGAAGCAGCGAAATTGTTTTTACTCACAGTTGATAGGAGTGTGCTCTAGGAAATCCCGAAGAATACAAGAGTTTAACAAGTCTCAAAATTAATATTCAACAAGTAAGTAATGGCATTTTCCATTTTAGCAATAACAGAAAATGAACATTTTAAGAAGACGAACATTACCAAAGCTGTGAAACCATCTTTTCTTACAAATAAATTAAACAAAATGTGTAAAATACCTCTATTCAGAACACTATAGAATACGACAGAGAAAACAATCTAAAATATTTAAATGTGTATAAGGATGTACATTTCCACGAACATGTCTGTTCAATGTTTAAAGATGTCCAATCAGCCCAAACTAACTTAGAGATTAATTACATTCTTAATTAAAAATCAGATGCTTGTTTGTTTTCCAAGTTGGCGATTCTAAAATTTACACAAAATCAACACGCCAAAAGTAACCAAGAGTCTCTTGCAAAAGAACAAGGAAAGAAGACGTGCTATACTACATATTGAGGATTATTATAAAATCATGATGATAAAAACGTGATTATTGGCACAGAGGTAGATAAAGAGATCACTTGAACTTTAGTGACATGGATTAAACTGTTTAAAATAAATTGTATTGTGATATTCTAAGGAAAAATAAACTAGACCTCTTACAGAATGCAATAAATACACTCCCTGTGTGTTTTCAATATGAAAGATAAAATATTAAGCTTTTTGCAGATAAAATAAAAGGAAATCCTCATATCTCTTGGTAGGAAAAGATATCCTAAACAAAAATTCCAAAGCACTAATCTGAAAGAAAATATTGTAAAGTCTATAAACTAACATTAAGAACTTTAGCTTATTTAAATAAATCATTAAAAACATGGAAGGAAAATCAGAAGATATTTGCAACACATATAATCAGTGAAGCACTCTAATCGAAATATAGTAATAAGAAGACACACAACCCAGTAGAAAAGCAGATCAAAAACAGACGCTTCACCAAACAGGCCATATGAATGGCCAAGAGATATATGGAAATGTCTCAACCTCAGAGTAAACACAGTGAACACACAATGGGTTTCCATGTACACACGCTAGATCAGAAAAAGAAAATAGAACTTTTATACTGCCACATGTTGAAGACTGCACACTCCTGGTGAAAACAGGCATTTCTGTACTGTAAAACAGTTCATCCTTATATAAACTACACAGTTGAAGATTTGAACCAGCAATTCCTTAATAGTATATGTCTCAGAAAACCAATGCTTGTGAGAAAGGAGCACGCCTGAAAAAGAATGTTAATAACACAAATTTATAATAACCTCAAACTCAAAATAATAACCATATCTATTAGGAACAAAATGGACATATGGACTGTGGTATGTTCAGACTTTAGAACACTATACAACAATTAAAATGAGTGGAATGGATGTATACACAGCAACACATATGAAATTTACAAAACAGTATTATGCATGAAAAAAACACATCAGAAAGTAATATAAAGTTGCATTCATTTAGAGTCTCCAAACAAGCAAAATTTAATTATGTGATTCAGGGGTGCCTTTATCATTGGGAAAATATAAAGAAAAGCATGGAAATGAGTAGTAAAAGGGAATAATGGTTATCACGGAGGAGGATAAGGAGATAGAATGGGAAAAGAGCATGTACTGCTTTGAAGATGGAAACTATATTTCTTCACATGGGTGTTGGTTATAGAAACACTTGCCTTAAGCTTTCACATTGCAGGGAGCATTGATAATATAACAGAACACACAGAACTTTGGTTTCTGTGTGTTATACTTCAAATGGATTATTTTTTTTAAATCAGTGTAAATCTAAGTTCAGCATAAATGCTGACCAGTTAACCTCATGCATCTATTGTATTGTTTCATATGGCCCTATTATTTGTGGTTTCTGATGGTTGTCTTTATATTGTCTATCTTGAAAATACCATTAGAAACCATGAACACATCACCAGAGAGTGATTCATGCTAATGAGAAAAACATGCTACGGAATTTCTGTTTTCCACTTCCTGTTAATTTAAAAGGTATTGAGGCTGGGCACAGTGGCTCACGCCTGTTCTCCCAGCACTCTGGGAGGCTGAGGTGGGAGGATTGCTTCAGGCCAGGAGTTTGAGACCCACCTGGGCAACATAGCAAGACTCTGTCTCAGTGAATTTATTTTAAAAAATTAGCTTGGTATGGTGGTGCCCAGTTGTAGTCCTAGTTACTCAGGAGGCTAAGGCAGGAGGATCACTTGAGCCCAGTAGTTGGAGGCTGCGGTGAGCCATGGTCACAACACTGCACTCCAGCCTGCAATAGAGTTACACCCTGTCTACTTTTTTAAAAAGGAGGGGTATTGCAAAAGCCTCATCCAATCTCCCAGCCCCTTCTGCGACTTCTCAATGGACACACTTCCGTACAGTAGCAGCAGCTGATGAATAGTAGTGAATTCACTTATTCCTAGAAGTGAAACTCCAATAGGAACTGAGCCATCGATCCGTCCATCACAGGCCCATCCTCAGGTCTATAGCATTGTCTGAGGCTTAACACTACAGTTATTCTTCCTGATTGCACATTGGCGTGTGCAATAATTTATTAGGACCCTCTAAGTGTCTACGCCAATTGCTACTGTACTGCAATTTACCTATTTATCTAGCCACATGAAATATTCAGTTAGTTGTATGGAAACCACATTATAAAACCTTTAATTATTCAAAGACATTGGCGGGGGGGAATGTTCTAATTCAATAGAAACCAGATTACCTAGAATTTAACATGAAGCAAGTACCTTCATTGGTTATTAGGGAAGGCAGAACTGGCAAAAAATGACACGGGAGGTACATGGGAAAGTTAGAAAACATTCCACTAAACAGACTTTAAAAGGTGAGACTACATGATGAGCATTCTAAAAACACATAGAAGAGAACACCTGGCTGCACAGGAATGACGTCCTTCATGGAAAGTCCATTTGGAAAGGCATATGCCTGGCATTTAGCTCAATGCATTTTTATTTTCTTTTCAATGTGCCTTAAGGTTTAGTTGAGGCTGGGCACATTGGCTCCCGCCTGTAATCCCAGCACTTTGGGAGGCCAAGGCAGGCAGAACACTTGAGGCCAAGAGTTCGAGACCAGCCTGGCCAACATGGTGAAACTCCATCCCTACTAAAAAAATACAAAAATCAGCTGGGCGTGGTGGCACGTGTCTGTATTTCCGGCTACTCGGGAGGCTGAGGCAGGAGAATCACTTGAACCTGTGAGGTGGAGGTTGCAGTGAGCCGTGATCATGCTACTGCACTCCAGCTTGGGCGACAGAGCGAGACTCTGTCTCAAAAAAAGAGAGTTAGTTGAAACAAGCTCACCTTTATTTATAGCTGTTCCTTGTCTTTGAATTAAAATTGTGTTATACAATGTGGTCACTGACCTTACTCAACAGAACCCTGGCTGTGTCCAAATATAAATGCCTCCTTAAGGATTAAGACTTGCCTCAGCAAGATATTAAAAATAAATTACTATGGGCTCTGAAACATTTTAAAGTGAGGAGAAATAAAGAAATTTCCAGCAGTCTTACCTTATTGCAATTAGTGTACTGCCTCTGAAGTGACTAATTTGAATATAATAAAGCTCATTTTGGGTATATGATTTCTGATATTCTTGCTAAATTATATCAGCCTAATTACATAACAGTCAGCACCCATATACCTTTATCATTTCACTAGTTTTACTTCTTAAAGTGAAGTTGCTCAGAACACTGCTAGGTTAATTTCGATTTTCGTATGTAAGAATACGCATTGCTAAACTTGTGCTATTGCAACTTCCATCTTAATTTTCTAAAGTCCATTGTGAAGTCTTTTAATATATGAGATATATAAGATATGGTTTTTAATAACGCTTTTAAAAATTTCCTATTAGGTTACAACTTGTATATTTTTCATATCTATTTAGTTTCTCCTCTCAAAACTGGAGTAGTTCCTCCTTACCAGGGGCGGTGGGGGATGCTTTCCAAGACCCCCATTGGATGCCTCAAGCTGTGGACAGTACCAAACTCTATATATGCAATGTTTTTTCCTATACCTGCATGCCCATGATAACGTTTATTTTATAAATTAGGCACAGTAAGAGATTAACAACAATTAAAATAAAATACGACTGTAACAATGTATACTCTAATAAAATGTTACGTGAATGTGATGTCTCTTTCTCTCTCTCTCAAAATATCACTGTACTGTACTAACCTAACCATGGGTAATGGAAATCACAGATAACGGGGGTTGGCTGGGGGGACTACATATCTCTATCTCTATTTTCCTCTCTCTCTCTCTGCCATATCTAAATCCACCCAAACAACAAGCGGTGAAGACAAAATATCAGTGGGCAATAAGATGCCTTCAAGAATTTTCTGAATACTAAAAGCAACTGAAAAACATTATAACTGACATAATTATGTTAAAAAGACCAAGAAAGAAAGAAAACGTCAAGGCACTAGATACAGAAGCTCAAGCCGGTCAGAAAGAACAGAAGGATTACAAGAGTAAATGAGAACAGAATCATGTGCTACAGAAAAAGTACGAGCTTGCAGAGATTAGCAACCAGGTTAGCTGCACAGAGACACTCTGGGTGGAAGGCTGCAGGATGCCTTTTAGAGAAACCCATGGCTCTCTGCAAAAGCAAAGACCTGCATATCACAAATGCTGGTAGTTTATACTAATAATGAGGTATGTATGAAGAAAGACAAGCAGAAGAATTATATATAACAACAATACAAGAATACACAGCAGCCGAAATATTCATTTTTTCCTTTTTCATGCATTCACTATTTCACCCATTTATTCCTTTATTCAACTAATATTTTTTTGAGTCCCTACTACATTCCAAATACTGATTTAGACAGTGGGGATAAAGACAGGCTACAAAGTGATCAAGTTGGATTAAACAGACTAAGGGCAAATATACAGTATGCTAAGTATGACAGGTGGAGGGGAAGGAGGAGAGGGTTGAGGGACCCTCTAGTCAGAAAAGTACCTGATACTGGATGCATGAGAAATAGGCACACCTCTAGCCAGGTAATGCGGCCCCACAGATACTCAGCTTGCAGAGTGTATCTAGGGCTAAATTTCAGCCTCCATTAGTCCCTTAGCCTTCAGCCTTGCACCACGCAAGCTGTACAATAATACCAGCACATGCGTGTGTGCATGCACACCTTTTATTATTTTGAATTGCAAGAAATGCAACCTTATTTGGATTGCAGAATGGTTTCCCTATCCCTGAAACAACAAGTCTAAGATGGCTTGCAACAAGGACACATGCACAATAGGGCATTTCTGACATCAGAAGACATGGCCTAGCATTTGGGGGTGAAATATGTGGCCACCTTCTCCCTGTGAGATTCAAATGTTTGAAGGTGGCATTGAGATTCTAGGGTAGAAAAAGCAAGAAAAAATGAAAATATTTCCTTTCCTTTTTTTTTTTTTTTCCAAAGGAACAATATCTAATGAGACATTGTTCTTCTTAGGGGATTCCTCCTCTCCCTTCCCCCCATAGCATAATCAATGAAAACATAGGAGAAACCTCCTTGTCTAAGCCCAGAGAAGTGAGAGGACAGTGGAGAATTTTCTTTCCACCTCTAATTCCAGAAATTCTTATTTCTGAAAGGGGATGCTGACTTGCAACCCCATGGTGCCCGCAGGTGCAGCTGACAACGATGCTTGCAGTTTCCATGAGCCAGTGTGTTTTCTGCTGAGTGAGATGGAAATACAATAGGTGAGGGCTTGACATTCTCTTGCCTAGAAAATCCATAAGGAAATAAGGCCCCTTTCTCAGCATGCAGTGTTCAGAGGAAGACATGAAGATTATATCCATCAGTGCTAGTAACAGTAAACAAGTGTGAATGATGCCAACACTTGATTTAAACACCACATAGGCAGGGGACATCTATTGTGGGCTGGTAACACCAATGAGTTATAATTGAAATCAGCAGCAAAGACAAGATAATTGCATATCCAATCTGAAGACAGACTTCTTCCTGTTTGTTTTATTTTACCTTCACTTTAATTTCCTTATTGTGTCACAATCTAATTCCATTTAATGAAGGGGAAAAAGGGAAGGAAAAGAAAAATTTAATACATTTCTACAAGTAGGATTATTTGACAACAGATGGGCTGCCTCCTGACAGAAGGAGTTTTGTGTGTGAAGAATTCTAATTTAGGCCTTTTCCTGCCATGTTAGTTTCATGCTAAAAGTTTCAAAGCTAAAAACCAAGTCATATTGACAGAATAACACTTCTGGAGTGTTTACTCTTGGTAAGGCGCCCCTCTTAACTCCATTTATACCTATAATTTTACTATCTTTAGAGTTGGACCTAATGAGGAATAAAGACAAACAAACAACAGGTTTAGACACAAAGAGAGATTACATAACTTGTCTAGGATCACAGACAGATCTAGACGTGCCCAAAGTGGGACTTGTACAATGTCTTACTCCATTTGCATTGCTATAACGGAATACCTGAAGCTGAGCAATTTATAAAGAAAAGACGGTCCAGCCATGGTGACTCACATCTGTAATTCTAGCACTTTAGGAGGCTGAAGCAGGAGGACCGCTTGAGCTCAGGAGTTTGAGACCAGCCTGGGAAACTCAGCAAGACTCTGTCCCTACAATTTTTTTAGTTAACTGGGCATGGAGGAATGCACCTGTAGTCCTAGCTACTCGGGAGGTTGAGGTGGGAAGGTGGCTTGAGCCTAGGACTTTGAGGCTGCAGTGAGCTATGATTGTACCACTGTACTCCAGTCTAACAGAGCAAGACCTTCTCTCTAATTAGAAAAATAAAAAAGAAAAGAAAAGAGGTTTATTTGGCTCCCAGTTCTTCAGGGTGTACAAGAAGCATGGTACCAGCATCTGCTTCTGGTGAGGCCTCAGGGAGCTTCCACTCATGGTGGAAGGGGAAGGGGAGCTGCTGTGTGCGCAGATCATATGGTGAGAGAGGAAGCAAGAGAGAGAGGAGAGGAAGGTGCCAGGCTCTTTTTAACAACCTGATCTCCTGAGAAATAACAGAGCAAGAACTCATGTATCACCTGGAAGACTGCACCAAGTCATTCATGAGGGATCCGGCCAATGACCCAAACGCCTCCCACCAAGTCCCATCTCCAACACTGGGGATCAGTTTTCAACGTGAGATTTGGAGAAGACAAATATCCAAACTGTATCATACCCTGTGAGTATGTCTTCAAAGCCTCTGCTTGTCTTCAAAGCTGCTTTCAGACAGCACCTTAGGGAGCACCAATAAGTATCCCCATATTCTAAACCAAGGTTTTTCAACCTTAATACTAGTGGCATTATGAATGGGATAATTCTTTGTTCTCGTGGGCTGACCTCTGCATTGCAGTATATTGAGCGGCATCTTGGACTTATATCCATTAGATGCCAGAAGCATCACCAATCTCCAGCTGCAACAACCCGAAGTATCTACATGCATAGCCAAATGTCCCTTGGAGAGGAAAACTTATACTTCATTGGGGGCTAATGGTTTAGCTAGAGGAAGCATTTTAAATATGAGTAAGAAAAAAACATTAACTTAGAGCAGGGTTTATTAATGTCAGCATCACTGACATTTGGAATCAAATCATTGTTATGGACGAGTGTCCTACGAATTGTAGGATGTTGAACAGTAACCGTGGTCTCCACCAACTAAGTGCATTAACACCCTTCAAACTCACTCTGACAACTGGAAGTGTCTCCTTATATTGCCAAGCAGGGCACAACTGCCCATGACTGAGAGCCATGGTTCTAAATCAAGAAGTGTGTCCACCAAGGCAAGGGCTAGTAATAGACTGTGGGGCTGGCCACACCATACTTGGCCCATCAGCCTTGTTCAGGCCTTATGGGGCACAGCAAAGACAGTGGTGAAGGATGAAGATGCTGGAGGGTTGACCCTGTCAGCTACGATGGTGATGGAGCCAAATGTGAACCACATAGAAAGAAGTGCTCTTTGGTCATCTAGAAAGGGACTGTGCCCTGGTCTCATCTCTAGAGAACAGGTGAGGGTCACAGAAGAGGTTCAGCTGAAGTGATGGAGGGAGGTAAGAGATTCAACCCAAGTCAAATGAACTGCAGTGGGTGGAACTTGCCACAGAAACCCTGGAAATCATATATGCCTCCAAAGTAAAGTTCAACTGTGTACAGCTGCTGCTCCCAGAAGACAGTAGCAACAGACTTTAACTCTACCACCAGCCACGCAAGAAGTTGCCTTTTCCTCTCATGGTCCCTCTCCTCTTAATGAGGAAAGACGTCAACTTCACACTCCTTTCTCACTGAATGGTTGTCCTATCTGTGGCTTTCCCAGGAAAGGAAAGTGAAAAAATTTTGTAATGGAGGAGAAATTGCAATAGACTGAACTGGATGGTTAAGATCCTTGAATGGCCAGAATTCCTACGCTTTATGCACGTTAGTCAGCCAAGGGCGAGGATAAAGAAGGCTACTGATTAGATTGAGATATAAGAATGCATTTGCTGCCTATTTGTGCTTTATTGAATCCAGCTAGTATGTACTTTACTAGAACCTCTTAGTGGGTAGACAGGAATTGGGTAACTATCTAATGAAACATTTTACACCAGGCACTTACTAAGAGTTGAGGGCTTGGATAAGGCAACTTAGGAGGTCTCTTCTTATGCTATTTTTAACTTTCTTTTCAACATAATGGTCTAAAGGAATACGCATCCCTCAAACCAGGGGCAAAATGGTGAAAATTTTGGATATATTCTGTCTTTTGCCATGAAGAACTATGCTACCAACCTACCTACTAGAGTTAGTAGCATGCAAACGATTTCATGTATCTTTCATTTCTTCTCTGAGATTCTTAGCAGAACCACAAGGACCATAACGATATCGCTTATTGGAAAGAGCCTCTTATTTCCTGGTCAAGCCCTATAGAATGCAGTGATCCCTAAGGGATTGGCAGACAATTCTTACCTGTTTGCAGGCCACAACTGTGATGCAGAAGTTTGGCAGAGGCATATTCAATATGGCAGAGGGATATGGAATTCACTATGTTTTGCAACCCTTGTGGCCTGAACATACTCATATAACTCATATAACTTGACTACCTTAATCCTAAATAAGTGCTTGAAAGTGTATTTACTTTCACTGATAAGTAGTTAGTAAATCAATGTCAAAACATATATCTTCTTTGATGTTAGTCTTGCCCAATATTTTGGACATTTTAAAATACATTTGAGAATACTTTTGGCAATATTTTTTATTTTACTTTGGTTGCTACAATCTTTGTCACAGCTCCTCTAATGAATGAGTCAATACTTTTAATAATCCCTCTCAATGTAGCTATAGTTTTGCAAGAATTTCTCCACCTCTCACTTGGTTAACTGAAGCAAATGCTTTGGTTAAGTATGCAAATCCTATTTAAGAGAAAGGAGCTTCCCATGAAGGCACTGTCTTCTTCTTCCCTTGGGGAGCTTTATGCACAAAATTGCCTCTGTGTGCGAAGAGCACAGGAACAGACGGACAGATGAGTCAGGGAGAAGCGAGGTTGATGGAAGATGTTGGTATCAAAACAGCTAGAACTTGATTTGGAGCATTTTGGTTATTTCTGACTTATTCCTGACCTATACAGCAAAACCAGCAATGAAGCCATATGACTAATGCATTTTGTAAATAGGACACTGAGTCCTGTTACAGATAGCTGGAGACATCTGACTGGGGCCAGGCAAGATGTTGACCAACATCAAGACTTGACCAGATTTTAGGAACTAGGAGCACACTGGGCTTTACCTAATGGTTCAATGTAGGCTTAAGAAACAGCTGACACATGTACTAGTGCTCAGGCACAAAGCACAGATATGAATTTTAGTAGCCATGACAGACTTCTAAGGAGTCCTTCTCAATGAGGCTCTACTTCAAAGATGCCATGTTTGAGGGGCCATCAAGGTGGTGATTCACTGATACAAGGGCAAGGGTCAGGCAGGGTTTAGAATGAAAATAAAAGTACCCTGTTCTTTTAACCAGCAAGAGAGCCTCAGAGTTCACTGACATCTGGATCCAGTGCCCATCCTCACTCTTTCTTTTCTGACATTTTGTATCCCAGCTTATCACTCAAGAGGAATTCAGTGAGCACTTACTGTATACACGTATGTATCCATAAGTGCCATTCATCAGACTATGAATAAATATGAAACCCAGAGCCCTTTGTCTTACAATTAAACTTTTTTTATAAGCCCAGAACACACATTTCTGTACAAGATGACACATGAACAGATACCTAAAAGTATCCTCAACCAAGTGAAAAATAATTAGGGCATCAAAGCCATCCAAAGATAGCTGGACGGTCACAGTCCCTGAAAGGATTCCCTGGAAAGTCAGATCCAGCTTAGTCATTCAAAGCAGCGCCTCCCCTGATGAAAAGAAGAGATCACAATGCAATCAGTCAAGCTTATCTGGGGTCCAGAGCCTTTGCAGAATCTCAGCCTGCCAGCCTGTGGCTCAGGTGTGCCCATCTAGATAAGAATCCGACTTTGATATATGTGCGATCACAACTTTCCTCTCATCCTTGCCTTTGGGGCGTTTTCTGTGCTACCAAGTTTGATTCCACTGATTTTTCTCCCTGCCCTGGTCACCTACGGACTGCAAGATAACAGAGGCACGGAGCCTCCACTTACACAGAGCAAAGCAGGCTGTGGGATAATGAACAGCCAGCCCCTTGAAGCTCTGTCAGAGGGACTCAAAGACTTTCCCATTTACCGGTGCAGTTTCTGAGGAATCTGATGCTGTGTGGGCCTGCCCACAGAAATAACAATCCTCACCCTTTTCACCCTTTTTTTTTTTTTTTGAGACAGTCTCACTCTGTCGCCCAGGCTGGAGTACAGTGGCGTGATCTTGGCTCACTGCAACCTCTGCTTCCCGAGTCCAAGAGATTCTCCTGCCTCAGCCTCCCAAGTAGCTGGGATTACAGGGATGCGCCACCATGCCCAGCTAACTTTTGTACTTTTAGTAGAGACGGGGTTTCACCATGTTGGCCAGGCCACTTGTACTCCTTCCCTCAAGTGATCCGCCGGCCTCGGCCTCCCAAAGTGCTGAGATTACAGGCATGAGCCACTTATGCCCGGTCTATCCTCATCCTTTCTTGAAAAACTGAAGTAGAAGTATGGAGAACATAGCTAATTCTTGTGTAGATAATCAATAATACCCTCTTAAATAAAAATCATATTTACAACAAAAGCACGAAAGAAAAAATTGTATGATTAGCTAATGAGGTCAGAAGTTAGTAGTTCCATTTGTTGCTCCTATATAAATCATGTGGAACTTAAAATTCCTCTATTTTTAGTTTCTGCTTTTTTGGGGGTGGGGTTGGAGGAGGTTAGATTAACAAATGCAGCCACACTGTGAAGATTATTCACATGTAATACAAATATGTATATATATCTATATATAAATTATATATAGATACAAACATATATATGAAGAGTAATTTTTGTGTTTTATACATATGTTTATAAACTCAGAGCAGTTACATATGTTATATATATTAATACCTCATATGTATTGATATTCTCCCATGAATCAAAGGGATTTTAATAAAGGTTGATTGGGGAATGACTTGCAAGACCTATAAGCAAAATAAAATTTTCAAAATATGCTTACAAATTAAAAAAAAAAGGTAGTATATATTAAATGATCTGTGTTTCATAGTTTTAATATATATCACAGATTTATATTTATAATACAAAAATTTATAAATTATACACATTTAATATATAAAATTACATATATGTGTGTGTATATATATATATATATAATAGCCTTTCCATGTGGCAGGGACTCTTACTAGCACTGTTTGTATAGTAACTCTTTTGATCCTCAAAACACCATAAGACTCAATTATTTTAAAGATGAGAAAAATGAGGCCCAGAGAGGTTAAGTCAACGAATCAATAACACACAGCTCATGAGGCTCTAATACAGCACTGGTTTTTGCCATAGGTAGAGAAACCTGAAAGAAAACATTGTGTGATGTGCCAGTGTGGTCAGTAGCTAGAACTCCCATCTGTTGCAGGCACAATTGTGCCCTGGGTCACCAAGATGTCGTTCCCAAAGTATAAGCCGTCGAGCCTGGCCACTCTGCCTGAAACCCTCGACCCAGCCAAATACAACATATCTCCGGAAACCTGGCGGGCACAAGCCGAGCGGTTGGCCATAAGTGCTCGCCTGAAACGAGAGTACCTGCTTCAGTACAACGATCCCAACCGCCGAAGGCTCATCGAAAATCCTGCCTTGATTCGTTGGGCCTCTGCAAGAACAACAAATGTCTATCCTAATTTCAGACTCACTCCTAAAAACTCACTCGCGGGAGCTGTGTGTGGATTTGGGCCCCTCATCTTCATTTATTATATTATCAAAACTGAGAGGGATAGGAAAGAAAAACTTATCCAGGAAGGAAAATTGGATTGAACATTTCACCTCTCATATTAAGTCTGGCAATGATGACTGTATGTATTCCTGCCTAAATAAATCATCTATTAATCATTAAAAAAAAAAAAAAGAACTCCCATCTGTTGCTCATATATAAGTCCTGTGGAAATCTAAATTCCTCTGCTTTTAATCTCTACTTAGGTATAAACATAAAGTGGAGGAGACGCACATCCAAGCTGCCTTAGTCTAACTTTCCTTAATACAACATCTTTAAGCCCTTTGTATTTTTCTCTGATATTTCCAGGTATGCTCTCTCTTGTTTAGGAAACTCTCTCAATTTATGAAATGTAATTGTGCATCTTTAGGCCGGGCGCAGTGGCTCACGCCTGTAATCCCAACACTTTGGGAGGCCGAGGCGGGTGGATTACCTGAGGTTAGGAGTTCAAGACCAGCCAGGCCAACATGGTGAAACCTCATCTCTACTAAAAATACAAAAATTAGCTGGGTGTGGTGGCAGGCTCCTGTAATCCCAACTGCTCGGGAGGCTGAGGCAGGAGAATCCCTTGAACCTGGGAGGCGGAGGTTGCAGTGAGCCAAGATTGTGCCATTGCACTCCAACCTAGGTGACAAGAGGGAAACTCCTTCACAAAAAAAAAAAAAAGAAAAAAAAAGACATGTAATTGTGCATCTTTTTATCATGTCCCCTATGGTTCCTTTAAGAAAACAATTTTATTCAGACACCTTTTTCAGCACCTAGCACCATGTGTATGAAACACTTGGCTGACACTATCACGAGATATGAAAATGATTTTGTGTCATGTTAAATTGTTGGTAGAATGTGCCAAAGAATCATTCCCAGAAGCTCTGATGACTCAGACATACAACCAAGGCATAGTAGATTATTTTTTCCAACAGCTAAAATGGCACAGCCCCATGGCAGTTGCATTTTAAACATTGGGAAAAAAAAAGAGGAAAAAAAGATCATTCTCTTGGCCTACTTGCTTTGAAAATGTGGCACTCTTTAGAAAAATTAAATACAAAATATAAGTAGAGAAATTGATACGGGGTGCATGTTTTCGAAACTTTTACCGAAAATAGGACTTCAAACATTTTATAGGGCATATCTGCAATGTGCAATTGAAATGATCATAGGTTCATTTTAATAAAATGCAAATGCATGGATTGGTGTTAAGTAGACTCTACTGAAAAATCTGCACAATTTGCCCACTCGGTGCTGTAGAAAGCACTGCACCTCTCTGCTTTGTACTCACGCACTGTCGTCTCCCTTGTTGTAGAGGAAGCTTCTGAACAGCCTTTTCCAGCAATGAGCCTGAAAGCAAACTAAAACCCAAGTTGCCACCAAGATGACCTAGGCCTGAATACCCTCGCTGATCTTTTGTGGTTAATCAGTCACAGTTGGTTCTGAAAGAGAAGAAATAACTATTTTTTCTTTCTACTGTTGCCCAATGGCCTTAAGTTGCAGCTTGAACACTCTTGTGCATGCACAAACTCTCCCAGCTGGTTTAAATGCTGTAGGATTAATTTTCAACCTAAATAAATCTAAGTATAATTTTCTGTATCTAAAAACCTAAAAAGCTGTCAATCATCTTGTTTTCTAACCTGTTTCTCTTAGAATCTTTAAACATATTTTGAAAGTTCAGCCATGCTGTCACTTTAAAAATAAGTATGATAACTTTGGCTTCCTTGCTCACAACCTTTGTAAAATAAGCAGTATGCAATCATCAGAAACAAGAAAATATGAGATTAATTTGTTAAATAAGGTTTATTTGTGCATGCTTCTGGCTCTCACAAACTAGAATCACTTACCTGTTAAAAAAACTAAGGTTGAATGCATGAAAATCAAACTCAATAACTAAAAGTAAACGATGAGATATCTTTTGTCAATATTTTTCTTTTGCATGTCATCAGGTTCTTCAAACCCCAAAAGAACAAATGCACATGAGTTTATCCCTTGGTGTTTCAAGGGCATGTATTAGATTTGCACTATTATTGCTGGCTAGCTCTTGGGGAATTTCAGACCCTACTCCTGAATGTGGCTTGCACGTTCAATTGCCATTGGAAGAAAACAAGAAGTAGGAGCAATATTGTTCTATGGAGTTTGGCTGCCACAGAAAATGTCATTACTCTGCAAAAATTAACCTAAGCCCTTTGTTCTAGGCAAAGATGGCCACAATGATCAGAATCAGAGAACAAATGTATCAGTGTGGACAAATCTGAATCAGCCATACAGAATGTAACAATAAAACTGGGAGTCAAAGACATTAATATGGGCCATCCCTATCCAAGCCAGGCCCATGGACAAAGGGGTCCTAGGCTATAAATGGAATTCTCCCATCCTTAAGATGCCTGCATCTCTCCAATGGAGATGGCATCTGCTGACTGGCCACAGAAGATGCCTCCCAGTAAGTGAGTTACACAACTCCTCTTTTTTCCAGCTTTCCTGAATTCTAAAGAACCTGATTAAAATTAACTCCCACTGAAGATTGTGTTGACCATAGGATGTCTCTTTTCTGCAACAAATAAAATATTGGCATTTGGTTTCTTAGAAAAAAGCCTGGAGATTAATGGGCTAGACTCTCCCATATAGTCTATGTTGAGACTCCAGTATTATCTCCAACCCCTGCAAGATTTGAGGCATGTTACTCAGTTTATTTAATTCTCAGTTACTCACAAAAGAGAAAAGTAGCCCCTGCTGGTCAGCAGCTGACCTGGTAATGTACCCTAAGCCCTGGCAATGCTGGGAGTTGGTCTGTGCCTTGCAGCTAGCTAGGTTGTGCCACTGTCCTGTTGAACAAGAAAAAAAAAAAAAATCATGGAACAGCAACACCAGGCAAAATGCCTCCAGTCTCTTTGGTAAAACATAGCAAGAATCACCTTTATTCTAGTTCCTAACAAGTTACCCATATCAATCTGAGACCATCTCAGCCTGGACTTCATTGTCCATATCACTATCAGCATTTTGGTCAAGGCCATTCAACAAGTCTCTAGAAAGTTCCAAACTTTCCCACATCTCCCTGTCTTCTGAGCCCTTCAAACTGTTCCAACTTCTGCCTGTTACCCAGTTCCAAAGTCACTTCCACATTTTTGGGTATCTTCACAGCAGCACTCCATTCTCAGTAGCAATTTCTATTATCATGCTGCTAATAAAGACATACCCGAGAGTGGGTAATGTATAAAGGAAAAAAGTTTGACTCACAGTTCAGCATGGCTGGGGAGTCCTCAGGAAACTTACAATCATGGCGGAAGGGGAAGCAAATATGTCCTCCTTCACATGGTGGTAGCAAGGAGAAGTGCCGAGCAAAAGGAGGAAAAGCCCCTTACACAATCCTCTGATCTCATGAGAACTCACTATCACGAGAACCACCACAAGATTCAATTACTTCCGACTGGCTCCCTCCCATGACACATGGGGATTATGGGAACTACAGTTCAAGATGACATTTGGGTGAGGACACAGCCAAAGCATATCACCATGCCACCTAGTAAAATGGCCAGGCAAGTTTAGACATACAAAAGTGACTATGTGAACTGTATAAACCAAGTCAAATGGAGTAAAACTAAAAGAGTCTGTGTTTAGTGTAGAATCAGTGGAAATATGTGAGGTTCAATCAACATGCTTACTAAGAAATAGCATAATTTAAATTACTTCTTGTGATGCTTAGAAAGAGATACATTCTTTAGAGCAAATTGCTGACTTATAAATCACTATCATAGACAATTGCTGGAAGAAAATTTTCCACTTGCAGAATGAAGTGTGCTCATGAAAGCTACACCTACTGGTTTTAGATAGTTGGGGTTTGAAATAAAAGCATTTAATTTTTCAATTTTAAAACAATCATGTTGTGGACCATTTCAGAAAGAACTAGAAGAATCTGAGAGCCTGGGAGCTTATTCAGAGTCATTTTTTTTTTAAATATGGAAACCACTAAATGTACATTCACCATCAAATCCTGCCCGAGCTCTTGGGAAGGTAAATCAGCTACTGATAAAACTTTGTTGCAAACCAGAACTCTATACAGACATAAAGGAAAAATCCAAGATAGAATACACTGATTTTATTTTCTAATAGTAGAAACATTTAAACATTGTTGTTGTTGTGTTTTCATCTCATTTGAAAACAAATGCAAATTTGACAACATGAGCACTCGCCACTAAGGGGTGTAGAATCTATCCAACTGGTTACCTAAGACACTTGAAAGAACTAGTAGGATATCTCTTTAATTCCCATGTTAGTGTAGAAGCTCCCCTAAAATCAGGAAACGTGTAATGACTTCCTGTGGGGGGTGCATGGCAACATATTCAAGCTAATGTAGAAGACATTTGAGGTCGAGGCATGGAAAAATACTGAGGCGCTGTGTGCATGTTGTTCGTGCATGAGACTAGAACTCCTTGTCCCTGAAAACAGGACAGGGAGTAGTCTGTGTGATAAGGAGTGCTGAATACAGCCTCCTAAGAATGTGGTTTGAGTGTTTTTTACAAGGTCATATGTGCCTCATGACCCAACCGCAAAGAGCCACCTGGTGGATGTCTTTTGTTCATGTGAATTGTAGTTTAAACAAGCTCTCTCGGGCCGGGCACGGTGGCTCACGCTTGTAATCCCAGCACTTTGGGAGGCCGAGGCGGGCGGATCACGAGGTCAGGAGATCGAGACCACGGTGAAACCCTGTCTCTACTAAAAATACAAAAAATTAGCCGGGCGTGGTGGCGGGCGCCTGTAGTCCCAGCTACTCAGAGAGGCTGAGGCAGGAGAATGGCGTGAACCCGGGAGGCGGAGCTTGCAGTGAGCCGAGATTGCGCCACTGCACTCCAGCCTGGGCGACAGAGCGAGACTCCATCTTAAAAAAAAAAAAAAAAAAAAAAAAAAAAAAAAAAAAAAAAAACAAGCTCTCTCAATAAATATTCAGGTGGATGGTGGATGGATCTTGAGGCAGCACTCTCTCAGAAGAGCTGTTCCCTGCCCCGTTCAGTTGGAATTGTCTGAGTACTTCATTCTCAGCGTTCACTGCAGCTATAAGCTGCACTTGCCTGTTTACATCTGAGCTCAAAAGACATTCATTAAATTAATAAAAGGAGATTTTAAATAATTAAATGTTTTTGAACTTCCACACAAACGTGCCTCTTGCATACCTAAAATAAATACAAAACAGATAGGGACAGGAGGCATGGAAATTCTGGGCAGAAGAGAGCAGGTTCCCAGTAAGTGCTCCACCCTCAAGCCAAAAAGCAACCACGGCCCAAAGTGAGAATTTACATTCCTGTTTTCCCACTCGACTCCTGCCTTTTCCAAAACCACCCATGGCCTGCCCTGCACCACATCCTGTGCCCATAAAAACTCCAGGCATAGCTTGGAAAGGGGAGAAGCAGCTGGACATCAGAGATTATGGTTGGACATCAGAGAGAAGTGGCTTGACTTCAGAGGGACAGCTTGATGGCATAGCTTTGGAGAAGATTCTGGCCGGGGATGATGGGGCTCCTGGGGAAGATTATCTTCCCGCTCCATCCCATTTTCAGTTCCCCTTCCTGCTGAGAGCTACTTTCACCAGCAATAAAATCCCCTGCATTTACCATCTTCAATTTGTTCGTGTGACCTGACTGCTCCTGGACGTCAGTCTGTTGCGGGATCAGGAGGATCAGAGAGAGACCTCGGGGTGTATACAGGAGGATATCTTTATTATTGAGTGCACTCAGACCCAGCAGACTCAACGTCCAACGACTGGGCCCGGAACAAAGACAGCACTTGACTTTCACACACACTTAACAAAAGGGGGTGGGCTAGCTTGAAGTAAGCTTACAGTGCCGTGAAAGCAGGGATACAGAGGCAGGACAAACTGAGGACTGCATATGACCATTGCCAAGCAACCCAGATGTCTGTTATCTAGGTTTTGCTCTAAAGTGCCTTGCACTGGTTTATTTCATAACCTTCACTATGGTGCCCAAGCAGCTGTAGTTCAGGCCTAATCAGGCTTCTCATGACCTTCGTTGTAGTTTTTAGATAAAACAGAATACTTGAAGTCATTAGTTACAGAGAACAGGAATCTATAAACTCATTCCATAAAACAAAGGAAAATTTGTTTTTCTTCTCCTTATGTTGAGGGAGTGCTGGGAGAGTCTCCAGAGCACATTAGGTAATATTATCAAGACTTTTCCTGGGTCTGGGCTGTGCCTGTTGTGCCTCTGGGAAAAGTCAGCCTAATACAGGAAAACTTATTTCTCCTTCTTTTTGATTTTATTTTTCTTTAATTTCCCACCTCAGGACAAAAACTTGCGTGCCATGAGTGTGGGTGCAAAAGGCTGTCACACTGACCCTCCACTGAGCTGTTAACACTTACGCTCTCTGCGGATGGCAAAGCCAAACAGGCAGTGTAACACTTCCTCTGGGGCTTCAGGGGTTGTGGGCTACCCTCTACTAGATGCTGCCATGGGGCTGGTATGGAGCTCATTCTTGCTGGTGCCCAAAATTGCTCGCCCTGGTTCCTGTACCTGCTCACCTGTCCTTCCCCTCCCACAAGGGGTGGAGCAGCGAGTGAGTAGGGTTCACCCCCGCTGGCCCCGAAGCAGCCGGCTAGTTCCAGCACCAGTGCACTCCAGTTCCCACCTGTGAAGGGGTCAGGGAAATATCCTGTTTCATTAAGAAACTTTTAAGGAACTAGTAGGGTCTCTGTTTATTTCCCATGTTGGGGTGGAAGTTCCCTAAAAACAAGAAACGTGTAACAAGTTGTCTGTTTACATCTGACCTCAAAAGACACTTATTAAATGAATGAAAGGAGATTTAAAATAATTAAATGTTTTTGAACTCCCACACAAATGTGCCCCTTGCATACCTAAAATAAATACAAAATCACATTTGTTAATTATGAATTTTGTGTTTCTTTGTGATCCCATGTTCTGTCATTTTACAACTACATTTAAAATATAAAAAACAACTTAAGGGAAAAATGAAAACAAAACTTTCCTCATACACTAGATGTTTCTCAAATGGATACTATCTCTTTTGATGATAGCAAGAGTATCTTTACTCACAAACATCAATATGTTAAGCACATCATCTATTCACAGAAATAGTACAAGTTACAGAGAGGAAATGAAAACAAAATGTTTCATTTGATAGGAATGGTGAAGCAGGAAATGAGAAGAGTAGAAAATGAACAAAGCCATGCTTTTCTTTTTCTATCACTAAGCATTAAGTGATGCCAATTTGTTATTTTCTTCTTGGAACTGCATGGGTAGGGTTTTAGAAGCCGGAAACTGCTGGATCAAATAAGGTTCTTGGCTTATGCACTCCCAACGCTGTTTCCCCCATTCCCTGGGGCTTCAAGATCATTCACACAAAAGGCATGCTTTTGAATATTCAGTAATATTTTCTCCTGCTGGTAATTTGCTCTGCAGACTGTAATGCTTCACGTTCCTAAGGATTGGCAGAATGTTGCTCTTTAGGGATAAATGTAGCCCACTGAGAAGAGGGTCAAGATGAAGGATCAAGATGCAATTAGATGTTTCAGAATTTACATGAGATATTATCCCATGTGCCTATCAATATTGCAATCCAGCAAGAAAACAACACTTGGTTAGATGTTTCTGGAACTGCACTAGTTTGCTTATCCTGATATCACAAGGTAAGTGCTTCTTTCAATTATATTTTACCTTCAGATTATTTGTAAAAACTAAAACAAATTCAAACAAAACAAACTACAAAAGTGAGACAAGGCAGTGAATGGGGATTCTGTCCCAATGCAGATCCCGGGGATTCTCTTACTGGCATGATGAATGGTTAACAGCTACGCTGCATTATGGAAGTAAAATGCATTCCTCCAAAAAATGGACCAACGAATACATAGCTTGGGCCTTTAAGGTCATGTCAACCAATGGTTGAAACCACAAGGGATACATGCCATCTGACTGCCAACTGTCATCAATATAACAAAGACATTTGAGACGGGGATGTGTCTCTGAGTGGCATTTAGCTTCCTCCCAGAGAAGTGAGCCTTGACTGTCTGCATTGGAACCGTCAACACACAGCCCTGGGTGGTCTTCACTACCCAGCTGTTGGGTCTCAGAAACCCATACTTCAAAATATGGCACTTTGATGTGCTGAACTGAAGAAGAAGCCTCAACGTCTCTCTCATCTTCTCCCACTCCCTCTTGTCTCTCAACCCTCTGTGACCCCCAAAGCACAGGAGAAAGTTGTTTTCTGAAGTTGTTTATCTGCCTAAAGTCTGGACCCATCAAAGAAGAAAACAATGACCTCTGGTCCCTTCCCTGAGATTCCAGTAACTGAACTCATATCGCAGGAAGAAAGAATGGAGTCTGTCAACACACTTGGACAGACTTTTGTGACAAACCACTGTCTGCTCTGTAAGGCCAATAGACTTTGTTCTAAGCCACTGTATGTTCTTCAAGCCCACTTAATTCCCCTAAAAATCATTTACTATCCCCCTAACTATCATCCAGGAGTCCTCACCTCCCTTTCCTCTAGGAATTAGAGTATATAAGCATATCTACCCCATTAAGATATTGGGTAATCAGTCTCCTACTCCTTCCTGCCAAGCTATCCACATCAAAGGAAATTCGCATGCCTTTTCTTCAATTAATCTGCCTTTTTAAGTTGATTTTTCAGTGAACCCTCAGAGGGGAAAGGGGAAGTTTCTACTAGGTGCCTACACAGCCAACAGCTTTGACCAAATCTTACAGGATAGATTTTTGCACAGTGCTCAAGCTGAAGCCAGGAACAAAGCACAGGTTCTATGAGTTAATAATGATGAGAAAAAAACTCAAGTCTAAGGGGTGAAAAATAGGAAAACCTGTCACCTTAATACAGTGTGTATTTTCTACAGTGGGAAAGAAAAGGTGTGGGCAGATATCTAATAGTTGCATATGCAGCTGAAAATATAAAGTAATCTAAATACTAGATCCAAATGCCAGATTAACGATTCTTGCAGTAAATATCATCCACTAACAGTCCCAAATTTTATTATAAACCAAGTAAATGTAAGTAATGTTTTGGCATGTGGTTTAAAGAGTGAATAATTTGGGCAGATGTTAAGAATACACTTAACGTTAGAAAAACTAGACCAAAGTTAGACATCAAACATCTTTATCATCCTAAAAACAATTTCATCTTCCCAAATGTGCTTCATTTCAAACGAGCTATTTTACCCACCTCTCTGCAGCACGGGACTTATCTGCGGTCTTGTAACCAGAAATTATATGGCACTAAAAAAGATTACCAACTTTATCTTTCCCTTCTCTGTTAAAAGTCATCATTTTTAAGTAATTATAATAAAAAATGAAAATGAATGACATTTTGAAAAACGTCAAAAAGCAGCATATGTTGGCAAAGATGCTGAGAAAAGGGTACAGTTATACACTGTTGGTGGGAAGGTAAATTAATACAACCTCTATAGAAAACAGTATGGAGATTTCCCAAATGACTTAAGATAGAAGTACCATTTGGCCCAGCAATCCCACCTGTGGGTTTCTACTCAAAGGAAAAGAAATGGTTCTATCAAAAAGATACCTCCACTCATATGTTTATCACTACACTATTCACAACAGCAAAGTCATGAAATCAACTTAAGTGTCCATCAACAGACGACTGGATATATAAATGTTTATATATACCATGGTTTTTATATCCATGGAATACAACCCAGTAGTAGTCATAAAAAAGAATGAAATTATGTCTTTTGCAGCAACATGGATGAAACTGGGTGGAGGCCATTATCCTAAGTGAAATAACTCAGAAAGTCCAATACTGCATGTTCTTACTTATAAGTGGGAGCTAAACAACAGGTGCACGTTAACATACAGGGTAGAATAATATACACTGGAGACTATAAAGTGTGAGGAGGTGGAAGGAGGAGGAAGGGGCATGAAGGATGAAATACTACCTACTGGATACAGGTTCCACTATTCAGGTGATGGGTACAATAAAAGCCCCAACATCACCACTATGAATATACCCATATAACAAAACTGAATCTGTAACACCTATAAATTTATAAACATTTTTAAATAAAAAATAAAAGGCATATAAAAGCAGGTTTTCTTAAAACATTTTATTTTGCTCTTAAAATAATTTTATTTCTTAAAACACGTATTTTGTTAGTAAGTACATACATTTGCTAACAAAATAGTGGAAGCAAATACAAAATATAGCATGTAGCTGTCAGCCCAGGGCCCTATAAATGGCATGCTTGCATCATGTAACTTCTGACCATATGACAAATGGAATGGATAGAAACTAGACACGTATAAAATTTTCTCCTTTCTACAAGTTCACAGTTTCAAAGACATTTCCTAAAGTCTTTCCCTGGTCAAAAGCATGGAAATTTAATTATCAACTCAAGTTTGCTCTGAGATCAAATGGAGACACTGGGGTTGTCAATAGTCAAATTAAATCCTAAGCTAAAATGCCCCTGAAAGTAACAGATAAGGAAGAAGAGAGCCCTGGGGACAGTTTAGTTTAGTCTTCCAAGTCAGGATGCTGTGGGGTACGATGACATGTTTTGTTTGATTGTTGTTTAGTTTGTTTATATGCTCCTTTCAGGACCTTTTCTACACTTTTAAAGAGAGCATTCCAGTGAAGTATATGACAACTTCGGACTTTATTTTTCTTCTACTTAAGAGGAAATTCACACAACATAAAGTGAACCATTTTGAAGTGTACTGTTCTGTTCAATGGCATTTAGTACATTCCCATTTTTGTGAATCTATCTCTAGAAATTTTTCATGTTCACAAACTGAAACTCTGTAACCATGACACGCTAATTCCCTATAGTCCTCTTCCAAGCACCAGCAACCACAAATCTACTTTCTGTCTCTATGAATTGAATCCAAATATCCATCAAATGAAAAATAGATAAACATAATAGAATGCGGTCTATCGTACAATGGAATAGTATCCAGCCATAAACCAGCATGCAGTACTGACTGACACATGCTACAATGTGGATGAACCTTGTAAACCTTGTAAACATTTTATTAGGAGAAAGAAATGAGATACAGAGTGTATGATTTCACTTATATGAAATGTAAGATTATGTGAATACATAGAGACGGGTTTTTAAAAGTTACTTTATTTTCTACCACTCAAAAATTACCATGTCCATTCCAATATTGCAGGATATGAGATACTGAACATGCTCTAACATGGTGATGATTACATATAGTCAATTAATCACAGATACCATAATGATTTATTTTATTGTGATATAATATAGAGAATACGAAATTGATCATTTAAACTATTTTTTGGTGTATAATTGAGTGGCCTTAAGAACAGTCACATTATTGTCCAACTGTCCCCACCATCTATCTTCAGAACATTTTATACCTTTCCAAACTGAAACTCTATCCATTAGGAAGTAATTTTCCATTCTCTCCGCCTCTCAGCCCCACACAAACACCATTCAACTTTTTGCCTCTGTGAATTTGACAACTCTACATATCTCATATTGGTAAAATCATACAGCATTTGTCCTTTTGTGACTAGCATGTAGCTTATTTCTCTCAGAATGATGTTCTCAAGGTTTATTTATGTTGTAGCATGTATCAAAATTTCCTTTCTTTTAAGGGCTGAATAATATTCCATTTCAGCAGTGTCTGTGTGTGTACACACACATAAATATACACATATATATCACTTGTTTATCCATTCATCCATCAATGGACAGTTGGCTAGTTCAAAAGTTCAGTTTTTAGCTATTGTGAATAACATGGTTAAGGACTGCGCATACGAATATGTCTTGGAATTCCTGCTTTCAATTCTTTTGAGTATATACCCAGAGGTAGAATTCTTGGATCACATATGGTAGTTCTACGTTTACTTTTTTGAGGAACAGCCAAAGAGTTTTCCACAATGACTGTACCATTTTACATTCCCACCAGCAATGTGAAAGAGTTCCAGTTTCTCCACATCTCCATCACAACTTCTTATTTTATGTTTACTTTATTAACAGCCATCCTAATGGATATGATCTCCATTGTCTAAAAACATGATTTCTTGTGTATTATTGAGAATGTCAACAATTGAGATTTTCAATGTATTGGCCCAGGCTCCTAAGACTCAACAATGAATGAAACAAACAACAATTCATGCCCTTGAAGAGCTGACATTTTGGTGGGTGGGTACCGATTGGAAGAAAAGCAATTGAGTTGCAGTATAATTGTGGCCAAGATGGAACGAGTCATAGATTTGACTGGAAATTGGATCCACTTCTGCCACTGGCAAGTTTTGTGACCCTGACCACAAGCCTTCATTTCTTCATTTTTCAAATGTGGTTGGTTGTCCAGGCCCGTGGGAACACATATGAAGACATAAACCACTTTCACAACACCGGGGGCCCCTATTTCAGCCAGATCCAAGAGAATCTGCTCTCTGTTCACAGCATGAACACATCTAAATCAAACTCTCTATCCTGCATTTTTCTTCTGTTTCATCTCTTCTTACATTTTCTTTTCAGGCTCTATGGCGATTTGAATTTGAGACTCAATTCCAAATGCATCTCATGTCCAGTTATTCCAATGTGATGGAGAATCACAAAGTGCAGCAAGTGGGATATATTGCTAACCATGAATAAGAGGTTAGAATGTCTTGTTCTGATTAAGAGCAGTCAATTAGGGCTAATTTCCCGTAGGAGTACAGGTAAATATTATCTTGCCTATAACTTGCAGGTGAGTGACTACAAAACTTGCATTTATCTAGCAACCTTCAGTACCATTCTGCTGACTGCTGACATCAGGAAATATCCCCTTGCTGCCTAGTTAGTGTTGCTGTCATGAATTCGAGGGTGGGAGTGGGGGTGCTTCCTGCTTGTAGACCCTTACCTTTAGACCTCCTAGATCTCCTCTATGCAATTTAAAATGGTAGCCCCTAGGCTCAATCAGCCTCCAGGACTCTAACAAAGACCCTTCCATCTGTTATAATTGATGAATGGGTCCGTTGTTTAGTGATCCTACTGCCTTCTGCATTAAGTATTTGAATTATACTTTTTGGACAATATGAATATCTCAAAGTTCTTTTTATTTTATTACTATTATTATTATTATTTTAGATGAAGTCTTGCTCTGTCACCCAGGGTGGAGTGCAGTGGTACAATCTCAGCTCATTACAACCTCCGCCTCCCAGGCTCCAGCGATTCTTGGGTCTCAGCCTCCCAAGTAGCTGGGATTACATGTTTGTGAGACCATGCCCAGTTAATTTTTGTATTCATAGTAGAGATGGGGTATTGCCATGTTGGCCAGGCTGGTCTCAAACTCCCGGCCTCAAGTGATCCACCTCCCATAGCCTCCCAACGTGCTAGGATAACAGGCGTGAGTCACTGTGCCCAGCCTCAAATATCTTTTTCTACATCAATTTAGGGATTACTCATTTTGAATTGCAATAATCTCTATTTACCAAACAACAAAAGGAAGCTTTCAAATTTGAACTTCAAATGAATAAGCTCAGGATAAATTACAGGCAAACACTACTAACTTCCTATCATTGGTGTATTCAAAAGTTAAATGAAAATTCCACTACAAATTAAAGAATAGTAAATGGGACTCATTAATAATATCCTATTTGTACTCTTCCATCCATATCTTAAAGTGTTTAATAATTTATTAATCTATACTTGCACCAGAACTATTATTCCACAATATAAAGTATCTCAGAGTCAAGAGACTTTCCTAAATATGATAATAAAAAAGAAAGAAGTTTTGGCACTATAAAAACCTGCTGTTAATCTTACCCACAAGATCCTTTATATTTAAACCAATAAGCTTGCCAACCTGTGGCAAACGAGAGCATTCATGCTGGCCAAAAGTAAAGCAAGCTTATTTCCATTCAAATGAATGAATCTCTACCAATACCCAACATCTCAAATTCAGAAATATATATATATACACACATATATATCTACTTCTACAGTAGGAATCTCTGGCATCATCCTAGTAAACTTTTTAAAAGTCTAAAGAACTTCTCTATAATGGCCATTTTTATTTTCACCAGCCAAACACTCTGCTGGAGATGCAATAAGATGATACCATCTGAAAGAAAAATATCTCTCCCACCGATCAGTGAATTAAGGTCTCATGACGTTTAGGTATCGTTTTTCTCCATCGAGGTCCTGTAATCCATGGCCTAAAATTGGATCTTACCAGAATATAGGTCCTACCACCGGCAGGGGTCAAGGCAGCATCTGTGAATCAGACACCATTAACACCATCTTCTGGAGAACACCTGACTTGTTTGAACGTTATGTAATCGTTACTCACCTGTCTTTAAAACCAGGAAAGGATGTTACATGATCTCTTCATGGTACCGTGGGGTGAGGAAAAAGTAAAAATAAAAAATAACACCATCACACAAATCTTGGGTTCTGGCAAATCAGATATGTTCTAAAGAGAAGGCTATGAAACAGTTGAGTTTGAAAAAAAAAAATGAGGCATTACAAGGCCATTGATTTCATTAAAAGTCCATGAGTCGTTTTAAAACTTGAGATATATTTGAATAAGACCCTTTTTTTAAAACCTGCATTAATCTTTGATTTTAATTTTTAGGAACCTCCATTTTCAGATGGCACATGCCCAAATTGCAATTCCAAGGCAGAGCATTAATGAGCATTTGTAATCAGATCTAATAATAGAGGGAAAAGAAAGAATATAGCAAGGTAAAAGGTTTTGCTTTATATTTATAGCCTGTAATTTAAGAAGGAAGTGTGAAATACAGCTCTGCGTATTGCTGGAGCAAAAGCACAAGTTTTGTGGCCAACGGGGAAAAACGCTTTTACTCCTTGTCAAACTGATGGAGAAGTTTTAAAGGCTCAGGAAATAAACTTTTAGATCATGCATGACTACATTATTTGGAAGTAAAGAGGATGCAAGAAGGAGATGAAGAATCCCAAACTGTCCTTAGATCTTCTTGCCAGAGTGTGGCCTAGTAAGGAGAAAGCCAGGTGGCATCCTGAATACATTGGTTGTGCACACATGTGTAGTGAAAACATCTGAAACACCTATATTCATACATATATATTGCAATAATGATGTGTTGGGTGGAGTGGGTTGAGTAATATCCTCCAAAAATACATGTCCACCTGGAAACTCAGAATGTGACCCTATTTGAAAATAGGGTCTTTGCAGATATAATCAGTTAAGGATCTGCAGATAAAATTATCCTGAATTGAGGGTACAGCCCTAAATCCAATGACTGGTATCTTTATAAGAAAAGGAGATGACACATACAATAGAGGGCAGACAGCCTAGTGAAGATAGAGACAAACACCGAGGCCACCAGGGCTGAAAAGGCAAGAAAGCATCTTTTTCTGGAACTGCCCAGGGAAAGGCAGCCCTGCCAACACGTTGATTTTGAACATCTGGTTTCCCAAACTATGAGAGAGAGTAAATTGCTCTTGTTTAAAGCCATCAGATTTGTGGTCATTTGTTATGGCCGCTCTAGAAAACTAATACATGGAGATTACAGGATCATTTAGAAAACGTGCCAGCCAATTGCAAAATTCAGCAGAACTCTTAGAAAACCATGGTTTATGGTCTTTTCATAATGAGACATTTAAAATACCCACGGAAAGACCTAAAGAAAAAAAAATTCTACCGCAGAGCTCTACTGTTTTGCTTTTATAACTCTCACAATCTGTTAAAAATATAAAGATACGTAGATTTTTGTAAACTACAGGTTTCAATTCAAGATCAAATGCATGCCACAAATATAAAATATCTCCATTCCAGCTAACTATGTGTAATGAATTATGATACAGGTATACATAGGTATTTCAGGGAACATGGAATCTTCAGTGTATGTGAAAAAGACACAGCTGCTGAGTTTAAAGAGTGGAAATAAACACGGTTTACATGAAACTGGGCATTCACTGATTTTGAGAATCAGCAGTTCACTCAAACTAAAAAAAAAAAAAAAGAGTAAATAGATTCACTCCTTTTTTAATTAGCTTGCATTTTGCAATTTGGAGTCAAGAATCCTGCAACGGCTAATCATTCAGAAACTGCTTATTGTCTAGTAGACACTAGGGAGAGAAAGGTAGTATGAGCTATGACCAAAGCCCTCAAGGACCTTAGAAACTGGTGTCAGGAAGCACACCTATAACCCCAGCATTTTGGGAGGCTGAGGCCGGTGGATCACTTGAGCCTAGGAGTTCATGACCAGCCTGGGCAACATGGTGAAACCCCCTCTCTAAACAAATATAAAAATTAGCTGGGCGTGGTGGTGCATGTCTGTAGTCCCACCTTCTCAGGAGGGTGAGATAGGAGGATCAATTGACCCAAGAGGCTGGGACTTCAGTGAGCTGTGATCATGACACTGCACTCCAACCTATCTGAGAGAGCGAAACCTCATCTCCAAAATAAAATAAAAATAAATCAATTTTAAAAAGTGAACATCCTGGCCAGGCACGGTGACTCATGCCTGTAATCCCAGCACTTTGAGAGGCCAAGGAGAGCGGCTCACGAGGTCAGGAGATCGACACCATCCTGGCCAACATGGTGAAAACCCGTCTCTAGTAAAATACAAAAAAATTAGCCGGGCATGGTGGTGCAGGCCTGTAGTCCCAGCTACTCGGGAGGCTGAGGCAAGGGAATCGCTTGAACCCGGGAGGGGGAGGTTGCAGTGAGCCAAGATCACGCCATTGCACTCCAGCCTGGCAACAGAGCAAGACTCCATCTCAGAGGAAAAAAAAAAAAAGTGAGAATCTTAAGATGAGAACTTGACCCGGTTCATCCGGATGAATCTAGGTAATCACAATGTTTTTTTGTTTGTTTGTTTTTTAAAATGGAGGGTTAGAAACAGAGAATGAGATCTAAGATACGTACCCAGTCTTCAAAAGAAGACAAACAGACAAACCAAGGAAATGGATTCTCACTTCGAATGCCAACCTACTTGGGACTTTTAGCACCCAGAACTGTGAGATAATAAATCTGCATTGCTTTTAATTCCCTAGAGTTAACATTAGAGTTGTAACAAGTTGTGATAACTTGTTTCAGCAGAAACAGGAAAGAAACAAATACAGATACAAAGTAAGGAATGTTTTTCGTGAAGGAGAGTCATCGAGAACTCCAAATATTCTGGAAAATCAAAATCAAAATTCAAAACTTTCCAGAAAATTGAACCCTGAGAGTGCAGAGTGGAAGGCTGATGGCACTCTATCCTAATACCCTTTATCTGTTCCAGCATCCTTATATTGTCTCTATACAATGATGAGACAGCCACAAGGGACGGGATAGCAGTGGACAGTCCACAAGCAGTGGACTGTCATGGCCAGGATTGTCCTGGAATCTTCTCATTCTCTGCCACCTTGCATCCAATCGATCAGCAAATCCTGTTGGATCTGCAAGACATCCAGAACAACCTTTTTCTTTTCTTTTTTTTTTTTCTTTGCATTCTCACTGGTACTGCCTTGGTTTAAGCTGGTATTATTTCTTGGGTGGATTATGCAACAACCTTCTAACCTGATGCCCCTTTACCTAGACAGCCATTTCCTTTCTCACTAAGAACAAGACACAAGTCCTTAAAAGGCATATAAAATGTGGCTCATGCTGACATCTCTGAAATCAGGTGCTACTATCCCCTTCACCACTACTTTCCAGCTGCACTGATATTCTCAGGAACTCTGTGGCCACAGGGCCTTTGCACTGGATCTTTCCTTAGCCCAAGATGCTGTCCCTCCAGATAACTGTATGGATCACTCCCTCACATCAGTATTGCCTTATCTGTGAAACTTTCCATAACCACCTTAGTCAAAATTTTGGCACAAAATTTCTAATTTAGCACCCTTCTCTACTAAATATTTCTCCATAGCACTTGTGATATCATATTCTACTGTGTATTTTACGATACTTGTCTGTGTTGTTTTTTCCCCTACTGGATAGAAATGCTGTAGGACTGGGGATTTTTTCTCTATTTTGTTTGCTTCTCCATTTTCAATGGAAGTTGTTATACCATGTGTCAAACAGCAGGTTGTCAATATATGTTTCTTGAATGAAAGAAGAATGAATGAATGAAAACCACTACTACATCTTCCTTGACAAAGCTAGTTTTGTATATATAGAAAAAAAATCTTAACTTCACTTAAACTAGAAACTCTCTCTATCTCACTCTCTCTCTGTCTCCCTCTCTTTCTCTTATTATTACTAGTATTTTTTTAAATCCAGGGCTCATTACAAAACCTTGTAAGGAACGGAGGGATGCCTTGTCCATTTTCTACTGACAGTTATAAAGAGTTATATGCCTCATAGTCAATGAATAAATTTGCACTGCACTTTGGTCAATGATGCCTTCCCCCAGTAGACTGATGAAGTCCTGCCTTACTCAGCATTTACATTCCTGCGCCAGCAATTGACAGAATCAAATCCCTAGTCATGGTGAACTGATTGAAACAAACCCTTCTTCATGGACACATTGATGGCACTCTATCCTAATACCCTTTATCTGTTCCAGCATCCTTATATTGTCTCTATACAATGATGAGACAGCCACAAGGGACGGGATAGCAGTGGACTGTCACGATAACCATGGGACTTGTGAGATATAGTAAGTGTACAAGCCTGCTTAAAACACATAGGAGTCAATATTCAGGGTCATTGGTCAATGAGGCTGAAGATTACGTTTTCAGAAACATGAGTAATAAGAATGTGCCATCAAGAAAGTGGGGGTGGAAGACACAGAATGGAAGTGTTTGTGAATCCCACATGTGGTAAGGAACATGTATCCACATTATACTATTTAAAAGTACCCCTCCTAAACCTCAATAATGAAAAGATAATCCAATTAAAATAGGCAAAGGATCTGAATAGATATTTTTCCAAAGGATTTATACACATGTCCAATAAGCACATGAATAGGTGTTCAACATCATTAGCCATCAGGAAAAATGCATTCTCATTCTCTGCCACCTTGCATCCAATCCATCAGCAAATCCTGTTGCATCTGTAAGACACACAGAACAACCTCTTGTTTTTTATTTTCTTTGCATTCTCACTTGTACTGCCCTGGTTTAAGCTGGTATCATTTCTTGAGTAGATTACCTCTTGCCTACTTTTTGGGGATGTAGGAGAGAAGAGATACGGGACTTCTTTTTGGAATGATGTAAATATTCAAAAATAAACCCCCAAACATGATATCACTTTACACCCATTAGGATGGCTATAATTAAAAAAACAGATGAGAACAAGTGTGAGTGAGGATGTGGAGAAGTTAAAACTTTTGTGCATTGATGGTGAAAATGTAAAATGGTGCACTTATTTTGGAAAATAATTTGAAAGATTCTCAAATATTTAAACACAGAGTTAATGATATGACCTATCAATTCTGCTCCTATATCCCCAATCAAGAAAAATGAAATATATGTCCATATAAAAACTTGCACATGAACGTTCGTGGCACAATTATTGACAATATCCAGAAACTGGAAATGATCCCAATGTCTAGCAACAGATGGATGGATAAACAAAGTGTGGTATATCCATAAAATGAAATATTACTGAACCATAAAAAATAAAAGCATCCATGCATGCTACAACATGGATGAGCCTCAAAAACATTAAGGGAATGAAGTCAGACACACAAAAAAGCACGTATTATATGATTTAATTTACATGAAATGTCCCCAAAAGGCAAATCTATATAGACAGGTAGATAGTTAGTGGAAGCCTATCTCCTGGGGACCTGGGAGAGAAGAGGTATGGGATTTCTCTTTGGAATGACGTCAGTGTTCAAAAATTCGATGGTGTTGCTGGTGTCACAATGTTGTGCATATACTAAAGGCCACTGAATTGCACACTTTAAACATGTACACTGGATATAAGTTGTTTCAAATAAAGGAAGGAGACAATGAAAAATAGGAGTTGGAGATAAGCTCAACAGGTCACTTACATGGTAAGGATCACAAGAAGATTAAGAAACATGAAGATGTATCAAAAGCCATTAAAAGTATCAGAAGTGCCAAAGAAAATGCTTATGACATTTCCGTGGCCCTCAAGAGAATAGTTCTGATGAAATATGATTGAAAAGAAGGAAACTATTCATTTCTTTCAAGATGAGAAATGCTAAGCATGTTTTAAACAAAGAAGAATGAAGAAGGATGAATGCTATTCCTAAGTAATATTGTAAGTTCATTTTTAGAAGGAAAAATTAAATAGCAATGAAGGAAAAAGATACCTAGAGGTTCAGCAATATATTGAACACAGGAATTTTGGTGGGGTAGCCTCCATGTGTTCAAAAGCACAGGATGGATTTATAATAATGTGTTTATTCTACTCACCTGTTTAAGACTATAGCCAAATTATTACACAGACATTCCCGGACTTACAATGGTTTGATTTATGATTTTTGATCTTAAGATGATACAAAAATGATATTCAGTCAGTAGAAATCATATTTTGAATTTTGATGTATTCCCAAGCTAGCAATATGCAGTACCACAGTCTCTTTGGATGCCAGGCAGTGGTCTGTAGCTCCCAGTCAGCCACACAATCACAAGGGCAAACAACTGATACTCTGCAGTGTACATGAAACATTCAACACTTTATTTATAAAACAGGATTTGTGTTAGATGATGTCACCCAACTGTAGGCTAATGTAAGTGTTATAAGTATGTTCAATGTCAGCTAGGCTAAGCTATGATGTTTGGTAGGTTAGGTGTATTGATGCATTTTCAACTAATGACATCTTAAATTTACAACGGGTTTATTGGGATATAATCCCACTGTGAATCAACGAACGTATTTTATATAGTATACATACACATTAGTGTGTGTACATATATAGACATATATATATACACACATATAGATCTGTGTATCACAAGGGCAAACAACCGATACATGTATATGTATACACACATATGTATGTATGTACACATATATGTATACACACATAGATATATACACACCCATATGCTCCCACACCCACATATATACACATATATAGCATATATGTGTATATATGTTTACCAAGTATCTAAGGGCAACTGGGACATCTAAACAGATACTGGAATATTTTAGGAAAGAGGCAGACACTACTTTAAATCTTACCAAATATTTCTTAAAACAAACAGGAAATAGTTTATCATTCCAAAATGTTCTCCCAACACCAGTGCAAAGCTTAGTTTTCTTGTGTACAAATCGTAGTGTTTCTGTGAGATCATGTTATGCCTGTCTACACTGAAATGATGTTTTTTTGTTGTTCTTTTTAATGTTTAAAGATGGGGTCTCACTATGTTGCCCAGGCTGCTCTTGAACTCCTAAGCTCCAAGGATCCTCAGCCTTGCGAGTAGCTGAGACTACAGGCATGCAACACTGCACCCAGTGCTGAAATGCTTATCATTATGTGTTTATCATACCTGCCTGTTTACGATTTACAATGATGTGTTGATTTTACCTACCTGTTTATGACTACAGCCCTATAACTGGACACAGCCTTCTCTCTATAACATCTGAGCCTCTAATAAATGCCACTATACTTAACACAGTGAAAATCAGTGCATATAATCTCAAATAATTAACTGAATCAACAGAGACTTTCTAGTGACTTATCTTCATAAAGGCCCTAGCTCATTGAAGCAATGTTGCGTTGAGCATTCTAAAATATTCCTGACTTTTTACACTGAAAATTAAACACTTCATTCAAAAAAGCAATTATTATTATTTCTAGTCAAAGGATAAAGTATCTTAAGAATGTGGCTGGACGTGCCAATCAATATGTTACAATTTTATTTGAAACATATATTTATATCGCTAAATGCAGGGTGTACCTGCCATAATTTGGTTATAATTTAGTCCCTAGGAAATTTACTTTGCACCTGTATGTTTCATCCTCTAGGGTTCATTTCCATAAAGCTAATGACTTATTAATGTTGGACTGGACAAAAATAAGACAATTATACTAGAACACAACACATCTGTCTTTGTATCACTGCTATCATGCATGTACATATGTGCATATTCATGCTTCTTGTAGAACTGCCTGTGCTATTACAGGCTTGTAGGCAAATGTCAGGGGAAAAAAAGCTGCAGGCCAGAATATGTGTAGTAGTGTTACATTTTTTTAAACTTTATGGGTACATAGTAAGTGTATATAATTGTGGGGTACTTGAGATGTTTTGGTACAGGCATGCAGTGCATAATAATCACATAGTCTTTAAACATCCTGCTCAGATTGCCTTTGAGAGATTTTTCCATTATCCTACTCGAAAGGACTGATTTCCCTGAATATATGCAGATACTGACAGAATTATCACCAGAACCCTAATTCCAATGTACTTGAATTTGGCTCTCAATTTCAATGCTTCTCCCTGGAACTTTCCATCATCCCTTGGGATACTCATCATACTCTTATTTTCATTTAGAGCACAACTTATGTCCTTCTGTCCCCAAGGAGAAAGAGGTCACGTCAACCTCATCAACTAAAAATGATCAACCTTTCACATACTGGATGAGAAGCAAAATGAAGAAAACAGGCTGAAGAGAGAAAGGGATGGTGTCTTTTAGAACTAATAATCTTAAGAGACTGTTTTGAATGTAAAACTTTCAAAGACAGAACATTTTTAAGGCATTTTCTCTGTAACTACTAACTCATGCTTAAATGACATTCTACAATCAATTAACTGGGAATTATATATTGATGGAATAGATTCTTCTGTGAGTTTTGTTTGAATATTTTGATTTCTAAATATGGTTATGCATGTAAAAATAAAATTTCAGCTTCTTTAAAGAAATCCTGAATCGTTTATAAATAGATCAAGGAGAATCTCCATAGCATGACAGATGCCAGATGATAATTTTGTGTATTTGGGATTGGAAAAAAGAAGTCTTTGAAGAGAAATCTGCACTCCCATGTTTATTGCAGCACTAATCACAACAGCCGAAATATGGAATCAACCTGAATGTCCATCATTAGATGAATGAATAAAGAAAATGGGGTTTATACACATAAGGGACTATTATTCTACCTCAAAAAAAAGGAAAGAAGTTGTGTCATTCGGGACTACATGGATACATGGATGAACCAGAGGACATTATGTTAAGTGATATAAGCCAGACACAGAAAGACAACTATCACATGATCTTACTTATATGTGGAATCTAAAAAAAGTCAAGCTTACAGAAGCAGAGAGTAGAATGTTCTCTTACAGAACTTGAAGCTGGAGGTGGAGAGGAAACGGGAGATGTTGGCCAAAGGTTACAAAGTTTCAGTTGGCAGGAAAAAGCTCAAAAGATCTGTTCAATATGGCAAACAAAGTTGAATCACAAGGAATTGAATATTTGAACATCTCTAAGAAAGTAGATTTTAAGTGTTTGCACCAGAAAAATAAGCATTTGAAGTAATGCACTTGTGAATTAGCTCGATTTAGCCATTTCTCAATGGATACATATTTCAAAACATCACTTTGTACATGATCAATATATTCAATTTTTATTTGATGATTAAATGAATACATTAGGGAAAAAAGCACAAAACAAAAAAAAATCTTTTCTACCTTGTCCCCACTCCTCCCTTGATTTTCTTTTGAGTCTTTTTTAAAAATCTGAGACAGGATTTCACTCTGTTGCTGAGACTGGAGTGCAATCACAGCACACTGCAGCCTCGAATTCCTAGGCTCAAGCAATCCTCCTGCCTCAGCTTTTCAAGTAGCTGGGACACCAGGCATACATCACCACATCTGGCTAATTTTTTCTTTTTCCTTCCTTCTTTTCTCTCTCTCTCTCTCTCTCTCTCCCTCTCCCTCTCTCTCTTTCTTTCTTTCTGAGACAGGGTCTCACTAGGTTGTCCAGGCTGATCTGGAACTCCTGGCCTCAAGGAATCCTCCCACCTTGGCCTCCCACAGTGCTGGGATTACAGGTGACAGCCACTGCACCTAGCCTTCCCCTGATTTTCCTTGCCCAATAAATACCGTTCCATCTGATGTCTCACTTGTTGTTGGGTCAGCTGAGGATGAGGGAGCCTCTTTGCTCTGCTGTTCCCATCAACTATTACGTCAATGGTGCCTTCCTGGTGAGAGAGTCCTTATCCCACTGCAGTTGTCCCCATCTCTGCTCCATTTGCCTCTGAGGTCCTAATGACAAAGCACTCATCCTTAATTTCCCCTGACCTTCTTCACATCCTGAATAAATCCAATGAATGCAGTGGGCATTTTGAGCCACTAGGAGGCAGAAGAGGAAAGTCCAAGCAAATGATCATTCTGAGAGCAAAAAACATGATCCTGGTTTTGTTTGCCCCACCAAGGACCTGTCCACATCTATCAATCTGCAGCCACAAGCACCATGGGATTACAGTGTTTCCAAGTGTGTATTCAATGCATGGAAACCTCATTATAAAGAAGATGATGATGAAAAATAAGACATTGTGTTGTGTTTTTTTGTTTGTTGTTTTTTGTTTTGCAAAGTGTCTTGGTTTTTCTTTATCTGATAATTTTTGGATTAGAGGTTGCCCTATCTTCTGCAATGTGTTCATTCTATTACTGTGTTATCTACAGCATGGACCCCTGCCAACTCCCCAGGCTGGCTTTACCGATAACATCTGCCACCCAGCCCACAAAGAATCTTATCCTAAAGGCTCCCATTCTTTCTTCCACCTTTTGCTACTTCCCGGGTTTGAATGCTCACACACCATTCATCTTGTCTCAGGATTTCACTTTCTCACCCTTCTCTCATGCTTCTTTTACGTCTCTACTTTTGTTTATGTATTTCTCACTACGTACAATGCTTAACTTTCCTTTCTCCTCATTTAACTTTTTGCAGTGTTTTGTTTTAGTAACGCCTGGGTCCTGTTTTAGACAAAGAGAGGCAATTCTTCCAGTCAAAGTAGGCCATTTACAGAAATCAAATCAGGGGAAATCTGAGACATTTTGGTTAGAGGAAGAGAACAGAGGGATTCTAATGAAACCAGGAGCATGGCATCAAGGTGTGTTGATTCTCAAGAAAGGAAATTATGCTTTCTTTTTTAATATATATGCTTATGAACTTTTGACTTGATACATAAGGTGTGTTCCATTTATCATTTCAAATAAAATCATTCATAAAGCATTAAAGAAAAGAAATATTGTTAGAAAAAAGAAATAAAATAGCAAATGTACCAAAAATAACTCCTCTAACTTCCAAAGGGGAGAAGAATGTACAGGTCATTTATAAGATAGCTTGACATTTTTCAGCAGATGTGTTTCAGGGAAATTATAGTGACCCATTGAACTCCCACTAATGTCAGATGCATGTCACATAAATGCACACCCACGGAATTCAGGCTGTAACTCTTGGGAAGAACATATTGGTCTTCTCTTCTAATGATTTCCAGGCTTCTTTTGTTGAGTGGAATATTACATGGCTCACACATATCACAAAAGCATAAAGGTGAGACCACTCTGGCTGATGTTGCAAGAATGCTTCAGAGCTCAGCCCACCCTCCCTCAATTTCAGAGGAAAACCCTACAAGGGAGACCAGAACAGGGAAAGTGACCACATTATTAGGCTGAGCACACGCATATGGGTTAAGTCACCCAAATTATGACTACAAATGCTGTTTCTGCTATGCATGTTGGTTGCTTTTATATCAAACCATTTCTGTCTTATATTCAGTTATGACTCCAAAGCGCCTAATAGGTTTATTCAATGAATGGTCTTAAAGAGAAAGACAACTTCAGAAGACCATGACGCAATCTACCCTAAGATGAAAATTTTCAGGATAGCTATAATATCTGAAAAATTGTAAGAAATGCACCGAAATGATCATTTGACTCAATTTATGCACACGAGACAGCAAGCCGGCAATGACATGGGAACTGGGGGTAGGACACCAAATTTCCTGATGAAACACTAGTTCTACTGCACTGAAGAGCTTTGATGTGACAAATGCCATTGTTGTGGTTAATGCCACCATCACCGTGACCCAAAGCAAACCAGTATCGATTGAATGGAAATGAATCGGCCTTCAAGGACCCACTTTGAGGAACTTAAAAATACACTGTAAGCATCTTATCACAATTGTGTATCTTGATCAGCAGTAAGAAGTTTTTGGATAATGATAAAAGCTCCATCTGATGCTAAAGTGATACTCAATTTCTTCACTCATTCCATGGTTTACTAATTCATACTTGACATTAATTAACAAGGCTGTGGATGAGTTCTGAGTGGTAAGTCAGAGCTCTGGCTTCAGTTACACCCAGGTTTCAGTCCCTGCTCTCACTGCTAGAAGGTGTGATGCCATGAGTAAATCCCATCACCTCAAAGCATTCATCTCCTCATAGGTAGGATATAAGATTAATTCTTCCAAGGGAGTTTATGAAGATTAAATGAAGTAATATCTGCCAGCCACATAGAGGCACACAATGAGTAGATGTTACATAGTTGGGACTCTTTCGAAGCAACAATTAATTTCAGCATACATGAAGCATGAAGTCATAGGATGACCAAAAAGGTGATAGTACCATGTGAGCTAAACGGAAATACATATTTAAATGGAGGCAGATGAAATCCACTGCAGGTACAGACTTGCACTTGGAGATAACAGGAAGGGGGAAGGAGTAAATAAGTTCCAGGTGTTTCCATCAAAAAGCATGAGCAAGATGCATTCTCTTTAACATCGAAGGTCTTTGGACTATCATGAATGAAAAAAAAAAAAAAAAAGATTGGGGAGAACTCAAGTTATACTAAAGTAAGGGGCTAAGATGGAGAAAAGAGTATTTATTGATTCAGTAATGGCCTTACAGGAATTCAGATTTATCAGATTATCCTCTGCAGTTTCTGTCTGGAGGTGATTGTTCTGAAAGTGTATTACCTGGATTAATGTCTAATCTTCTTAGGGGTAAATGATACGTATGGATGTTGTGAGGTGAATGGGTAGATAGGGCATAGGTACTCAAGTGGGTAGGTGAGACCAGGCAAATGCCCTGGCATGTACAGCTCAGCAAGGATTTTGCTGGCTTCTGAGCAGATAGGAACACCATACACCCTGGCAATGACTGATCTGAGAGGCATTGGTGAACTTCAGGTTTTCCAAATTCTTGAATATATATGTCAGAGACGTTTGAACCAGAGCATCTCCATCTTGAATAAGGGCTGGGTAACGTAAGGCTGGGACCTACTGGGCTGCATTCCCAAGAGGTTAGGCATTCTTAGCCACAGGATGAGACAGGAGGTCAGCACAAGATACAGGTCACAAAGACCTTGCTGATAAAAGGATGCAGTAAAAAAAAACAGCCAAAATCCACCAAAACCAAGATGGCAACTAGAGTGACCTCTGGTTGTCCTCACTACTCATTATATGCTAATTATAATGCATTAGCATGCTAAAAGACCCTTCCACAAGCACCATGACAGCTTACAAATGCCATGGCAATGTCAGGAAGTAACCCTATATGGTCTAAAAAGGGGAGGAACCCTTAGTTCCAATAATTGCCACCCCTTTACTGGAAATCCCATGAATAATCAACCCTTGCTTAGCATATAATCAAGAAATAATCATAAAAATAGCCAACCAGCAGCCCTCGGGCTGCTCTGCTTATGGAGCAGTCATTCTTTATTCCTTTACTTTCCTAATAAACTTACTTTCACTTTACGGATTTGCCTCCAATTCCTTCTTGCACGAGACCCAAGAACCCTCTTAGGGTCTGGATTAGGATCCCTTTCTGGTAACATATACACCTTCCTAGTGACAAGGGTGTACAGCAGAACACATAGAAAATCTGTTTATAGAAGTACAGCTTCTTTAAAAACAAACAACACCAATTCAATCAGAAGGCACTTCATGTAGATATAAATAATTACTTTATAGCTATGATGATACATCTCAATTTGCCTGGGACAATCCCAGTTTATTCATAGCACATGAGCAACTCCCAAACATGTCCTGGATTGGATCATAAATTATATGGCCAATGGCTAGCAAGATTGTGTAGCACAGTTCTGATTATTTAAAAAAAAATAGCAAACATGATGATCTTCTATTTAATGTCTAGAAGTGTCTTGTAATGGTTTTTTTAAATTAACATGGTTCAGTCTGGATGCCAATATTTGATAGATATTAGCCATTACAGATTGGGTCAGCTATAGTTCTTACTGTGGATAAACAGTAGTATTAATACAATGCATAATGGTATTAATAACACTAGAAATTGTAGTGTGACTGGGTATAATGGTTGCTGCTGAGAGCCTATGAAACTTCATCTACATGAGTCCATTAAACCTTTTTTAAAAGGTTATTTTTTGGCCAGGCACAGTAGCTCACGCTGGTAATCCCAGCACTTTGGGAGGCCAAGGCGGGTGGATCTCCTGAGGTCAGGAGTTTGAGACCAGCCTGGCCAAAATGGCAAAACCCCGTCTCTACTAAAAATACAAAAATTAGCGGGGCGTGGTGGCGGGCGCCTGTAATCCCAGCTACTGCGGAGGCTGAGGCAGGAGAAGCGCTTGGACTGGGGAGGCAGAGGTTGCAGTGAGCCGAGATCATGCCACTGCACTCCAGCCTGGGCAATAAAAGCGAGACTCCATCTCAAAAAAAAAAAAAAGGAAAAAGAAAAAAGTTATTTTTTTATTGACAAGCAGATTATATATTAATAAGGTAAAGCGTGGTATTTTGAATCATGGAACTTTTATACTGTACAACAACCTTGCAAGGGAGAGAGCCTTCTACATCTAAGGAAAGAGTCTGAGGAAACACTAGCTGACTTCCTCAAGGCGGAGGTAGAGGGAAGTTGTTAGCTCCTGTCTGTCTCCGGCTGCAATCTACATTCTTTCCAATGTCAGCATTCTGCTTCCATTATAGGCATGTTTCATCTTTTTAATCCTCTCTTTTGGGTAACAGAAAATAGCATTTGTTACTCCATTAAAAAAAAATCTTAAAACAATATTTTTCCATTCCTCAGGTAGGAAGATAACATTTATGCATTTATGACTTTTATTGGAAGAAAAAGAACTCAAAGAATATTTCAACTTTTTGCCTAAAATTTTATCTACTTGTATGAAATGCACTCACTGAAATGATCATTGCAGCGCCTGCTGTGTATTTTATTCGATCATCTTTTTAAATATCTGGATGCCAAAGGTTTAAAAACATTTTTTCAAGACCGATAATAGGAGTTTCCTACAAGCAAAAAGTAAATGCCGCCTAGCTGTTTTCAAGAGGACAATAGTAAATGCAAGATCCATGATAAAAACCAACGCAGTCACATTTTAAAGTCCCTATCGTCCTGTAAAATCGGCAAACTTGGCACATTTCATTCCATCAAATGAAAGGGGGTCTGTAGTGTGCTTGGCTGTTCCACACTAGCTCATTGGAGGAATGTAAATAGACCGGCATAGAGATGCTAAATCGCTTCTTTTATTTCTTCCCCACCAATTTTACAGTTCTCTGTTATCTTATGACTTTTAAAAACTCTCCATAACAAAAAGTAGACTTACAATTTTTCAATTAGTTTTTTTTTTTCCTCTAAAAAAAGTGTGTATAATTTCCAGGCTAATTTGCAAGATGTGCAATTGATTCACGAAGGGACAAAACTGATAAAAAAAAAAAATCACAGAGTTGCTTGATACAACCGGGCTTTAGGGGGAAAAGAAGATCAATTTCTTTTGAAACTCTATCTTATCAGACACATCAATTCATCACGCATGCAACAGAATATTCTGTGATTCCAGCAAAGCAAGAATTTTCTTGATGCCCACTGCTTCCTTCAGAAAAGCATGCCCAAGCTTTCTTCCGTGTGGCCGTGCTACAGGCAGTGCACACACTGCTCCCTTTGAAGAGGGCCTGTGCAGTGCCCTCACACGTACTTTCCTCCTTCCACCTCTTTGTCAGAATGGACCTTTTGTAAAACATCAAGAAGCACAATTTCCTGTTTCCAACACTAGTAGCCAAAGCAACTATCCGGCGCCTCTGAAAAATATTCAGTGAAGCGTGCAATTATCGCTATGCAAAAGTTCAGAGACATTATTCCACCATGATGTGGCTCACAGAAAACTACAAAAAATATAGGAAATAAAGCCAACGACATAATAAGTTTTTTGATACTAAAAGGTTTTTTGGTGGTGTTTATTTTCTTTAATGCAGAAACCAACCTGGAATTTTGAGTTCTTTATCAATGTTTCAAAAAGATACAACTTTAGCAACACCTGTGACTGATTTGCATTTCAAAGTAAGAAATGCATTTCTCTTAGGGTTTCTTACACCACCTCTTAGGTTTCTCAGCAACTCACCACCTCTTAAGGCTTCTTACAGGTTAATGTTTTCACACAGGAAAAAAAAAACCCACTCAAAATGAAATGAAGTCATCTGATTGAAAAGAAAATATTCTTGGCAATATTTGAAGAAAACATTTTCAGCCATATTTCTTGTTTGACAGACCTCCTTTAGTCCATTTTATTTTGCTTTTTATTTTAATTATTATTATTATTATTTTTATTTATTTATTTTTTTTTTTTTTGAGAAAAGTCTCACTCGGTCGCCCAGGCTGGAGTGCAATGGCGCTATCTCTGCTCATTGCAACCTCGACCTACTGGGTTCCAGAGATTCTCCTGTCTCAGCCTCCTGAGTAACTGGGATTACAGGCATCTGCCATCAGGCTCAGTTAATTTTTGTATTTTTAGTAGAGACAGGGTTTCACCAGTTTGGCCAGGCTGTTTTCTAACTCCTTACCTCAAGTGATCTGCCTGCCTGGGCCTCCCAAAGTGCTGGGATTATAGGCGAGAGCCACCATGCCTGGCCTCCATTTTGTTTTGTATTTCATATTGTATCATAATCACACTGCAACCAATATACACATCTCTCTCATGGCTAACTTGTTAAAAATTTTATTTTCTACACCACTTTAATGCATTTTTGCCTGGAAAACAAATGTTTTACATAGGTCTTAGGAATATTATTCACAAACTAACCAACACCAGGAAAGGCCATCTCAGAAGGTACTGAAATCTGACCCTGAAGATATATAATTTTCCAACCTACAATTAGAAGAAGATGAATGATGGCCGGGCGCGGTGGCTCACGCCTGTAATCCCAGCACTCTGGAAGGCCGAGGCAGGTGGATCACGAGGTCAGGAGTTCGAGACCAGCCTGGCCAATATGGTGAAACCCTGTCTCTATTAAAAACACAAAAATTAGCTGGGTGTGGTGGCATGCGCCTGTAGTCCCAGCTACTTGGTAGGCTGAGGCAGAAGAATCACTTGAACCCAGGAGGCAGAGGTTGTAGTGAGCCAAGATCGCACCACTGCACTCCAGCCTGGGCGACAGAGTGAGATTCCATCTCAAAGAAAAAAAAAAAAAAAGAAAGAAAGAAAAGAAATGAAACATCAAAACAAGGAGGAACTAAACTTGAATTTCCATGTATTTAGCCTTTAATAGTAGATCATCAATGGAACAAAAGTCAACTAACAGCTAAGTTTCCTTGCATGCAAATGCAATGGAACCAAAACAACAGATCTTCCAAAGTCTCAACATAATCAGTTAGAGAACTGGATAAAATCTTTTCCTCCACACAATATACTGATTCATAACAATGACACAATCAGAAAAGAAAGCTAAGATCTATGGCCATTCCCAACTATAATATCACCAAATACGTGTTCATTGTACAGGTCTATGTAGACAAACATACATTCATTGAACTCCAAGGAAGAAACATGCTATAAATAAAATTTCATTTCATCTTGAAGATCTTAAAGTCTGCATTGGTTTGAGAAGGGATTCATGACCATGTTGCACGAAGGTAGTAAAAGGAATAAACATATCCGATCACATAAATACCATGAAGTGGAATTAACAAGGAACTGGAATAACAGGATTCAAATCCACGAGCCCCGTCAAAACAAGAAGTGGACTTTTCATGTTTCCTCTTGCTCAGTCATTCACATGATGAAATCACTTACCTAGTATTCCCAGACGGTAGTTAATGGTGATCACGATGACGTTTCCGTAGCTGGCCAAAATGCTGCCGTCAATCATGTTGCCGGTGCCCTCCATGTAAGATCCCCCATGAATATAGACCATAACGGGCTTCTTACTGTTCTGATCATGAATATCTGGAAAAAAAAACCAAGTAAGGAAACACAATAAAGAATCACACCGACTCACCAATGCTAAATTAAGAAAAAAGGAGATTCACTGATTTCCCTATTTTGACTTGAATTAAGCACATTTATTTTTATGGATGATAAGATCCTTGATAAGAGTTTCTAAGGAAAATGATCAATGCTATTACGTTTTCTATTTATGGAAATGGTATTTTAAGAAGCATACAGACATTTAGCATACTCTGCTCATGTAAGCTTCTATATATATCTAAAGCACTAAAAGAAATGGTTTTAGGTAAAGTACACATTTCCTAAATTTTGCTCCAACCCTAAAATGTGATTTAAATTGAATAAACACATGAGACCCTTGACAAAATATATTTTATCTTCTAATTAAGTATAAAATCAACTTCAAAATTATAATTAGTTTTAATATAGTTGCATCTTAATTCGCAGGTGAGCGTACAGATTCATCTTCAATTTAACAATAAAAACATAAAAGTAGTAGTGAAGCTATAAACTATCAATAAGGGACAGATAATGACAAGAAAGCAAAATCAACAGTTAAAAATTATTAACTGAACAGAAATAGGGAAAAAAAAGAAAAGATGTCCAAGCAAATGTCTTTGTTCCAGTGATTACAGTAACATACTAACATACTTAGGTGACAAAAATAAAAGAGATGTAATAAAAAATGGCAAAAGAATCCAAACTATTTAAATGCTTTAAATTTTCACAGGGAATATAAACTCCCATTGTGACTTGCAACCAATGATTCCTCTTAGTAATTTACTTTATTATTTAAATTAACAATGATGTAAAAACAATGATCGGTGATGATAGAAAGTTGGAGACCATCTGTAGGGCCTGCTTTGTGAAAAGACCTGTTTCATAACATCAATCAGCCATTAGGGCTGCATTTAATCTTTAGAAGACTGATCTCACGTATAAATATTTCTAGATACAGCTATGTGTGTGTGTGTGTGTGCGTGTGTGTACAAACAATTTAAATATCTTTGTTACTAAAAGAAAACTCAAGTATTTATGCATATTTATTTTCAATTTTTTCATCAATAAAGTTTTTTTTTTTCCTCATAATTCACAGGGACACTTGAAATACCAGAAAGGAATTCTGAGGATATGAATTACCATCGTTTGGATGGTGGCTCCAATTTGAATGAATTATGATCACAATTTTACTGGGTGCATACAGAAGACATGACATACCCATTGGTCACAGTAAAGCACACAAAAGAGTGTCAAGTTACCCAAGCATTTATTTGCAGGTATTTACTCCACGGCAGAAAAGTGTCTTTTGTTTTCTCATATAAAATTCAAATATGAAGTAAAAATCTTCTATTAATCATTTATTCATCATACACTATGGGAAATGTCTTCTGCTACATGAGTAAGAAATGGCTTTTCTCATGATCCACTGCTTCTTTCTGGTTCCTAATTTGCTGTTTTTGGCCTCATTTCTTTTACCATTACCAGCGGTTGGCTAGTAAATTGTGGAAAAAAGAGATTTTGAAGGGCTGCTTTAAAGTGCTCCCTTGGAAAATATGTGAGATTAACATCTCTTACCTTTCATAAAATATAGAACAAGACTCTCTTGAACTTGTGGAAGTAATAACCAGTTGTCATATTAATGCAAAGTCAAAAAATCATAACTTAACAATATTAAATGAAAATTAGATGGCATTTTAATGGTAATAAAGATTCACTGGGAACACTGTGAAAACAGATCCTAATTATCAAGAGGAAATGTATTAAAAAGAGAAGGCCAAACAGGATACAAATTAGAGCAGTATAAGGTATGAGACAAAAGTTTATTTCGTTTTTATGTATTTGCTCAATACTGATAAAATGTCAGGCATTCAGAAGCCCTTATCAAAGAAGGGGCTACCTGAAGCAGGTGTAGATTTTGATCTTCTACGGCCATCAGAATTGAGATCTCTCAGAGAGCTACTTGAGACAGTGACAGCCCTATGAGCTCGGTAAAAATAATAATATTCAAAATATTAAGGGAAGACTGGGCACGGAAAGGGTGTTGGCAAGATTTCTTTTCTTGGAGAACAGTTGATTTATGAAGGTAAGCAAGGAGGGGAGCAACTACAAGAATTGGTCAAAATACCCTGTCATGGACGTTGGGCTTGAGCAGCAAGGATAATTCAGGACTCAGTTTTGGGGTTTAAATTGCCTTTCAGACAGAGACCCAAAGGTCCAGCCAGGGCCTTAATGGAGTTCCATGCATTTTGCTACCCAGATGGGAAAAATGTGCTTTTAGCTAATACGATAGAGCCTTACCGATGAAGAAGGGCTTGCTTGAGTACTTTTTTTGTTGCTTCTCCTCTTTAAAAAAAAAATCATTTCTCATACAGAAAGGGCAGAAAAACAGTGTGTGAGTTGTCTGCATGAGTACCTCAGACCTACCATCTTTTAAAAAAAAAATCCTTTCACTTCTGGTAGATAATGTGTTGAGCAATTTGGTAGCCTTAAGAAGAAACTTCACAGCAACAAAACATTTTAAGGAGAAAAACGTTTTCAAAAAAGCCATGGTGTGAAAAGAAAGATGAACATAGCTAGCTTTTTGTCCTTTTTCAGTTCTGAGATACTCTTAACCTCCCCCACCCCCCCCAAATGCTGTAAAAGGCAGTCCTGAATGTATCAGGGCTTGTTAACAAAAGCATCTCGTTAAAACACTTTTTGGTGTACTTCACTGTGAGCAGATTATCAGAAATCTATGTTGGAATCAATATGTTTGTGAAGAAAAAAACAAACTGATATTTCAGCCCCCCCTCCAAAAAAAAATTCTTCTAAGGTGCTGTAGAGTTTTGTAGTTTATAAAAATAATTAAGAAGACCAAAGCTCCAAAGTAGTATATTAACTTACAAAATAACATTTGGAAGGGAGAAAACAGACTATACATGCATGTTTTAAAATTCCATTTTCTCTTCTTGTGACCAAGCCAAAAAAAAAAAAAAAAGAAAAAAAAGATGGGCTTCTCTGTAAACAGTAGTTCATTACTCTTTTCATGTTTAGAAACAATGTTTATATTTCTCACAGTGATTTGTTTCCTGTACATGGTAACTCGGATTAAAAATGACAGTGGTTTCTATACAAGAAGAAAATAATTAAAGAAGCACACCAAAGTGTACTAGTTTTAAATAAGGGGAGAAAAAACAGACTGAAATGAAAAAAAAAGAGAGATAGATAGATATAAAATCATGCATCAGGGTTGAGCTTTGAAAAAACAAAAAATACCTTCATCTTCACCACGGTCATTACTGGTTATATCATCTGCGTTTTTCTTTGTGTTGGCTCCTGGGGTCATATTGAGAAGGAAAATAAAGGGAAAAAAGAGAATTCAAAAACAACAGGTTTTCAAAAAATTCAGAAAAGAGAGAGATGCTACCCAGTAAAAGGAAAAAAAAAAAAGAATGTAACACAAAAAGTTGAAATCTGTTACATTTGGATTTCAAAAAAATGAGATAGGGAAATGCAAAATGCATATAAACATAAAGATGTCAAGAAGAACAAATTCAAAATGTTACTTGCAAAAAATATTAGATATCCTGTGAATATGCAGCTGGGGGTTAAAATGATGCTACTGCAAAAAAAAAATGCTAACGTGAGTTGTTTTAAAAAAAAGAGAAAATTAAATTATTAGAAAAGATACTTCCCACATTCTTTAAAGAAATGCTTATGGTGTATTCAACGGTTCTCTGATGTTAACATGTTATAATTTAAATAAATTTTTGAAATGTTACTGATACATTATGGTTAGAAATTTTCATAAAGCAAGCAAAAACACACAGTAAACATGGAAGGACTTTAATCAAAATATATAACTGACATTAATTTCATGCATTAAAAACTTATAAACATGCAATCTCAAAAAGTCAGAATTGTGACTAATTTAAATCACTAAGATTTACCTCTACTCTGTGTTTAGAGAAGCACTACCCATTATTCACTCTTGTTTCCTTCTATTAAAATCTACTACATGCAATAAATATTTAAGTCAGGACAAAACATTACAGACCATGTCCTATGTGTTTAAAATAGTTATTAAATATCATTTGAAAGTTATTGGTACATGAATTTGTTGAAGAAAATAAAAATCGAAGTCATCTACCTTGATCACCTCAATAAGACCTGCATAGGAATTTTAATATAGGCAAAATGCAGGAAGAGGCCCTTAAGGATAGCAAAAACTAGATTATGCTCTTAGTGCACAGAGCACCATTTTGGTTTTTATAGTTTCCACATTTAAAAGGTGTGAACATTTAATTTTGCTTGATTAACCGGCTCCATTGCTTCCTTCTCATAGACAGATGCAGCCCATATGTGCCTATCCCACTATCAATAACTTTAACTGCGTCAATCAATTAAGACAGTCTTTGCCTTCCTATTGGGTTCTAGGATAAGTGGATTAAGGCAGAGGGAAAATATTGTCATCTCCAACACTTGCGAATGGAAAACACTCCTCTGTTCTACATAACTCAGAAGGGCTTAAATATATTTTGAAACCAAGACTTGATAATGCTGTTTCCATACATCAAACAAAAGTCAAATAATGTCCATTTCATGGGGGCTTAATACCTTCTAAAATCAGACCTCGGTGGGTGCGTGGGTGTGATAGCCTTGCTGATCCACTTTCTGTCTTTATAAGATTTGCCTTCTCTAGGCATTTCATATAAATGAACTCATATAGTATGTGGTATTTTGTGTCTGGTTTCTTTTACTTAGCATATGTTTTCAATGTCCTTCCATACTGTAGCATGCATCAATACTTCATTCCTTTTTATGGCTAAATTATCTTCCATTGTATGGGTATACCACATCTTTTAAATCCATTTATTTGTTGAGTGACATCTGGTTTATTTCTACTTGTTGATTATTATTAATAAAGCTGCTATGAACATTTGTGTACTATTTTTTGCATGGATATATGTTTTCATCTCTATTGCATAGATACCTAGGGGTGAAATTGCTGTATCATAAGGCAAATTTATGCTTAATGTTTTAATAAACTGACAGACTGTTTTCCAAATCAGCTGCAATACCTGGCATTCTCACCAACGGTGGTATAAAGGGTCTCTATTTCTCTATTACCTAGCCAACACTTGCTAATATCTTTTTTTGTTATAACCATACTAATGGATGTGAAATGGTGTCTCATCATAGGTTTTTTTTTTTTTTTTTTTTTTTTTTTTTTTCAAAGTCTTGCTCTGTTGCCCAGGCTGGAGTGCAGTGGTACGATCTCGGCTCACGACAACCTCCACCTCCTGGGTTTAAGCAATTCTTGTGCCTCAGCCTCTCAAGTAGCTGGGACTACAGGCATGCACCACTATTCCTGGTTAATTTTTGTATTTTTAGTAGACATGGGCCTTGCCCTGTTGGCCAGGTTGGTCTTGAACTCCTGCCTCAAGCAATCCACTCATCTTGGCCTCCTAAAGTGCTGGGATTACAAGCATGAGCCACTGCACCTGGCCTCATTGTAGTTTTTATTTGCATTTAGCTAATGTTTAGTAACTAATGATATTAAATATCTTCTCATGTACACTCTCTTTGCAAAAATGTCTATTATTTTTGCCCATTAAAAAATAATTTCTTTCCTTATTACTGAATAGTACGTGGTTTGTTTACATATTTTCTAGATAAAAGTCTTTTATCGGGAATATGGTTGGCAAATCTTCTCTCCCAGTTTATGGCTTGTCTTTTGGTTTTCTCAACAAATAGCACTTTATGTTCTCAATAGTGCCTTTTGAAGTGCGAAAGTTTTTAATTTTGATGAGTTTCACTTGATCAATTCTTTTCTTTTAAGGATTGTACTTTTGAGGTCATATTTATGAAATCTTTCCCAATCCATGGCCCTGAAGACCTTCTCCTGTGTTATTGAAGTTTCCTAAAAGTTTAAGAGTTTTAATTCTTATATTTCCACCTGTCATTCATTTTGAGTTAATTTTTGGGTATAATAAGAGGTAAGAGTTGAAATTGATCTTTTTACATATGAATATCCAATTGTCTCAGCACCATTTGTTGAAAAGACTATCCTTGCCTCCTTTAATTCTTTTGGCACCATTGTTAAAAATCTATTGACTACAAATTGAAGGATTTATTTCTAAACCCTTATAATTGACGCTTGAACAACACAGGTCTGAACTGTGCAGATCCTCTTATATGTGGATTTTCTTCTGCCTCTGCCACCCCTGAGACTGCAAGACCAACCTCTCCTCTCCCTCCTCCTCCTCAGCCTATTCAACCTGAAGATGAGGATGAAGATCTTTAAGAAGATCCACTTCTATTTAATGAGTGGTAAATATATGTTCTCTTCCTTATGATTTTCTCAATGGTATTTTCTTTTCTCTAACTTAGTTTATTGTGAGAATACAGTGTATTGTATATATAACATACAAAAGATGTGATAGTTAGCTGTTTATGTTATTGGTAAGGCTTCCAGTCAACAGTAGACTATTGGTTGTTAAGTGTTGGGGGGGGGTAAAAAGTTTTAAGTGGATTTTCGACTGTGTAGGGGTTCTAACCTTCACGTTGTTCAAGGGCCAACTGTAATTAATTATATTTCATTGGTCTAAATTTATACCCATGTGAGTTGCTGCTATCTTGATTACTATATCTTTACAGTACCTTTTAAAATAGAGAAATGGAAGCCCTCCAACTTTCTTCCCCTTTTCCAAGGTCTTTTTGATTGCTCTAGATCCTTTGCCTTTCCATGAAAATTTCCACATCGGCTTGTTAGTTGCAACAAAAACTCCTGCTGAGATTTCGATAGAAATTACTTGCCAAATCCCAATTTTAAATTAATCTTGTATATCAGAGCCTGATCCAGAAACATAATTAGATGCTGTCTTTCCTGTTCTACGTATATTTAATTTGCTTATCCTTTCATTCTTTTTTAATAAACTGCTGCTCTATTTGTCCATGTAAATATAACTAATTAAATGCCTTTAAAACAAACCAAGTTCTCTTATCTAGTTTAGACACAACCATGGACTATGTAAATGCAGGTTTTAGAAGATTCAGGAAAAACAATTTGTCTACAGTTTATTCAAGAATAAACCCAGCTTGTGGCTGGCACACACACACACACACACACACACACATACACACACAAAGCCCAAATAAAACCTAGGTAGGCTGTGAGTTTCCTTTCTCTTCTCTATGTCTACCCTTCCTCAAAATTCCAGAATAATATTCCTTTTCATACAACAATTAGCATCTCTGTAAAACCTCTGTGCAGAACTGGCTTTAAATATTAAAGAGAAGATTTAAATACTCCAAGCAAAAGTACAACCATTCTATTATTAAAATTTAAATATCATTTTATAAATAAAATATCTCAATGTCCCTAATCCTGAAGAATATTCCAGCTTTTTTTAACCTGTTCCTCTGATGTCCCCATTTAGTGCTTTATCTATGTTATTTTCAGAAGTTAGTCTATTTAAAATAGCACTTTATGTTATGAATGCAAGAGAAAAACTTTGTAAAGAATTTGGAAAATGATATGGGCGCCGTGGCTCATGCCTGTAATCCCAACACTTTGGGACGTCGAGGTGGGCGGAGGTCAGGAGGTCCGGAACAGACTGACCAACATGGTGAAACCTCTTCTCTATGAAAATTACAAAAAATTAGCCAGACATGGTGGTACATGCCTGTAGTCCCAGCTATTCGAGACTGAGGTGGCAGGATCACTTGAGCCTGGGAGGCGGAGGTTGCAGTGAGCTGAGATCGCCCCGCTGCACTCTACCCTGGGTGAAACAGCCAGACCTTATCACAAAAAAAATAAAAAATAAAAAATAAAAAAAATAAAAAAATAAAAATAAATTGGAAAATGAAGACTATTGTCAAAGTGAAAATTAACATCAAAGGAAAACCTCACAGTCACATATACTGCTGTTAACATTACAAGTCAGAAAAACAATTTAAATCTGTATTTTTAATATATATTAATTATTGCGACTTACATATCTAAATCATCATAGAAAGTCAATAGATACAAATGTGATCTTGTTATCTAAGCAAGAATATAAGGAAATAATAGAACCAAAAAGAACCTTCAGCATTATTGTTCTTCATGAGATATCATATTGAACTGTATTAGTAGTTCACAGTTTACTGCATATTCTTTTTCTTTTAAGTGGGCAAGGTTAATTTTCAACTTAGTCTTGTTATCTTAAGTAGAGAAAGCGCCTTTTTAAGCTAAGTACATTATTTCCATACAGGGAAAGTTGCATACCGCAGGGGTGGGGGAGGGGCACGGAAATAAATGTTTTCTTGGCTATCACAGATGTGGATGTGATTGATTATTTTGTCACTTGGCCATAGAGGAATATGGGCTTAATCTTCTAATCCAATGTAATATCCCCAGCTCTCTGCAGCAAGGAAGTGACTGGCATGTCCTCACAGACTGCCCATGACACATGGGTTTATTCACTCATAAGCCCATTCCTTCTACAAATATGTGTTGACCCTTTTAACATGCAGTCCCGACTAAGAGAGGTAATGCCATGCAGTCCTGGCTAAAAGAGGTAATGACACATCCACACTGAAGAAGGAGATGAACATCAGAGACAGACATGCACACAGATAACCCCAACGGGGCAGGAAAATGCACGCATGAATTTAGGATCCTCTGCTGTTCCTGGCAGGAGAGTCTGGGGATAGAGGGGTGGCTGGTGAGGAAGTGGGTTAAGGCTTCCAAATATGCACAGAAGATCTGGGGCCAGGAATACATTTATGGGAGCAAAGAAAACAGGCTGCTCAGAGCAGAAGCATGGGTTGGAGGCTGAGGGCACAGAAGGGACATGAATAGCCCCAGAAAGACGACAAGAACAGGTACTCAACCCGGACACCTCCTCTTTCCTCCATACACCTGGAGAACAGACTCTAGCTGGGGAAAATATTCCATGCATACACTTGAAATATATTTGAGCCTCCACTTGAATAATACTACCACAATGAATTTGAAAGATGACCTTCAGATGATTTTCGGATTGGATCATTTACCGATGGGCTTCACCCAATGTATATGCACCTTGAAAAATTGGTTAGCAACAGAAAAGTTCAGTTTCTGCATTTGAAAGAACTGCCATAGCTGACCTATGGCTTCTTTTTTCTTTTTCTGAAATCGGAACACCTGAACAGGACCAAACTTCACTCTTAATGGAAATATGTATAAGATAGGAAGCTTATTTTATGGAGCCTTCAGCAAAGGGGCTTTCCAGAAAGCAGCATTCAAAAAGATATTTGTTGTATTATAAGCCCTGGCAGAAAAGGTTGGTAACAAAGTGTCATGCCTACTGAAGGTCATCCTTTTGTGATGTGGGAAGAAGCTTTTGGTGACCAGCAAGGCTTAGAAAGGAGAACATCTGGGGGCTGAGTACCTGAAAATTAGTTTCTTTAAAATCATCAGCAGAGTCATACTTTGAAAAATTTTGAAAAGACATCTGCCAGTTTGAAGACCCCAGCTCCAGGGCACATAACTACTAGACAGACAATTGTTGAATTACAGGGTGTAGTCCATTCACAGGCAAAAGGTTCCGAGTTCTACAATCCTCCCCGTGAATTTACTATCCCTCATACATAGAGAGTCTATATTTTCACCCCTTGAATCTTGAGTGGCTTTATGACTGCATTTTTTTCAAAAGAAAAAATATAATGATGTGCTGTTTCCAAGACTGGGACTTAAATCCCCTGTACCTATTCTTACTCTCTTGAAACTCTGCCACTGCCCTGTGAAAAATTCAGACTAGCAGGTTGCAGAACAAGAGATCTCATAGAGAAGAACTCATTGGCCCTAACCTAGGCAAAATTACCTCCAGCAACCCCCAATTACCTAAGAGAACTCATTCCAAATCAACAATGCATACACATGAATGAGCCCAGCCAAGACCAAAATAAATTTCCAGCTAACAAGATGCAGAGGCTCATAAGCAGTAATAAGCACTTATTGTCTTAAGGTATTGATTTTTTAGAGTCCTTTGTTATGCAGCAGTAGCTAACTGATACATAGGGTAATACTAATTTTATCTTCAGTAGATACTGGCATATTTCTTTCCAAACAAGTTGTATTATGCTATACACCCACTAGCAGGTAAGAAAATTTCCTGGCCCTTACCCTGTTGCCAACACTTGACATTATCAGACAATATATTTGCCACTTTGATGAGTATAAAATATTAACAGTTTATATTTCAATTTGCATGTTCCTTAAAACTAGTACAGATGCATTTCTATATTCCCATTCTAAATTTCCATCTTGAATAGCACTCCGATTTTTGACTGGCTGAATGTCTGTTATTGATTTGTAGGAAATCTTTATATTCATGGATGCTGGCTTCTTTTTGAGCATGTAAAAGCAAACATTTAACAGTGCATAGCAGTGCTGCGTATGGTTCTAAGGGCTTTATGCATATTGAATATGCATTTTGTTTGTTTTTTAGAGACAAAGTCTTGCTCTGTCACACAGCCTGGAGTGCAGTCACACAACTGTAGCTTACTGCAGCCTCCAACTCAAGGGCTCTAGTGATTCTTCCACCTCAGCCTCCCGAGTAGCTGGGACTACAGGTGTGCACCACCACACCTGGTTAATTTTTTTTCTATTTCTTGTAGAGATAAAGTCTCACTATGTTGTCCAGGCTAGTCTTGAACTCTTGGCCTCAAGCAAGTCTCCCACCTCAGCCTCCCAAAGTGCTGTATTACAGGTGTGAGCCACTATGTCCAGCTCCGAATATGCATTTTTCATAAATACCTTATGAAATGTGTAACTAATATCATTTTATAGCTGAGGAAAATTAGGTATACAGATATTAAATAATTTGCCCAAGTTTACACAGTTGAGCATTGGTGATATCTAGTCTGTTGTCTTTAACCATTTTATTGATTTTTAATTATCTAAAGTAACACTTTAAAATGCATATGTATTATAATTTATCACTATTTTCTCTATAATTACTTAATCCAGAAACGTAAAGACCTTTTATTTGCTTACATATTCTGCTAACAGTTTTAAGGTTTTATTTCACATCTGGGTCATAACTCACTTGGAATTTATTTATCTGGATGCTAGAGCACAGAGATTATTTTAATTATTTCCTTAGCGAACAGTTCCATTTTCAGCTACACAGGTATTACAGCTCTTTACTTACATGCCAAGTTTTATATCTTCTAGATTCTGTTTCTGTCTACCTTCTTCTGTTCTATTTTTCTATATACCTAGCCTGTCTTATTTTATCTGGTTTACAGATAGATGATAGACAGATATAATTGCTTAATTGAGATATAATTAATATACCATACACATCACCGTGTCAAAGTATGCAATCCAATGGTTAATATATTCATGGATCTGTGCAATAATCGACAATATCTAATGGCAGAACATTTTCATGATCCCCCCCAAAAAATATGGTACCATTTAGTGCTCACTCTCAGCCCCCGGAAACTACCCATTCATTTGTGTCTTTCCGGATTTGCTTATTTGGACATTCCAGATGTGGGGGGGTGACACACTGTCCTTATTCTTAGCTTTCATTATAAGAGGACTTGAACACACCTACATGCAACCCTGACAAGCTTCCAAGAAGAGTCTATGCTAGCCTGTCAGAGGATGATATTCCACATGGAGCACTGTCAAGCACCCTGTTAATATAGTGCTTGGCCAATGAGCACCCAACAGACCTGGAAGCTGACTCTAGACTGAAGAGCCTCCCAGCTGAGCACAGCCCAGATGTCCAGCCAAGAATCATAACCTAAATAGAGGTTGCTTGAGATGCTTAGCTAAATAAAGGTTGTTTGAGATGCTTGGCTTTGAGATGGTTCCTTATGTAGCAAAAGCTAACTGATACACTACCAGGAACATGGCTTAACTCATTTCATCATCAGGTTTCCTTTAGAACTTTTGGGGATCCTGCTGTTTCCCCCATCTGCGAAGCCCATAGGCTCCTGGAAGATTCATTTTTACTGATCAGCTTAAATTCCATTTCCTCAGAAAGGCATTCCCTGTTCATCCCAACCTTCCATTCATAAATGAACTTGGGTTCCTCAATTATTCACTGTAGTTGGCATTTTTCTTCACAAAATGAATTGTAATGTGTAATATGATATCTTGTTAAATAAGGTCTCCCTGTTAGATTGTTAGCAACAAGAAAAAGGTGTTACCTGTGATTTTTCAACACCATATTCCTTAATTTGCAATGACTACCAAAATATTCAGCACATACAATATAAGTTACATGGTAAATATCTTTTGGATGAATCATATATTTTTGGCTGCAAGCCCACCTCTATTATAAGAGTCACAGTCATAACAGCTATGACAACCAGTGATGAATATAGCCTTTATGTAACAAGTGTAACTAATTCTCCTCTCAAGCAGGGAAATGCAATGTTGCATCTTCTTATTTAACTTTGAGAATAGATATTAAATTATAATTCAAGACGTGGCAATAACATGATTTTGGTTAGCATACAGTATATAAGAATTCTGCCATTTGTCATTTCAAAAAACAGGAAGAAATGCTTTTGTGATGCCAGTAAAAGCAAGGTCTAATTCTAATTTTCTACTAGCTCAAAAATGCTTCATTGTAATAATGGAAATAGGATTTTCTGTATTTTTCTTGTTTTTCTCTTAGTAGCTTTGGAAGACAGATTGAGAGAAAAAGGTGAATAGTAATTTTCCTTTGTTGTTTTGCTGGATTTAGCAATAATTGATTTCACACTTTTTCAGGTAGGAATCAAAATAAATCTAAAGATCTTATGGGTCTCTGACATATTCCTGTGCTTACTATCAGAGTCCTAGAGCATTGTCTAACTTTCCATAAGCATTTTTTGTTGCAAATTTTACTACTGAAATGTTTCTGTCCTCAGAAATGAAATACAAATCCTATTATATTTACATGAGCCTTTCCCATTTTTTTTAGAATTTTCAGCTGATAGACAATATTATCTTGAAGAATCTATGAGCTTGAGATTAAATCACAGTGTGTTTAAAAATAGGTACTAAATAATGTACTTTGCTAGGTATTTTTAAATGTATGTTTATTAAGAAAAGTCATGTTGAAAAGAAAATTGACTTTCATTTGTCCTAAGATGCTTGTTGAAATGTTGTATTAAAAACCTAACATACCCATAGAGGTTATATATAGTATACACTATATATATATATATATACACACACACACACGTACACATATCTATACATATAACTCTTGAAATGTTGTACTAGAAACCTAATAATGCCTGGAGCAGTGGCTCACGCCTGTAATCCTGGCACTTTGGGAGGCCAGGGCAGGCAGATCACCTGAGGCCAGGAGTTCAAGACAAGTCTGGCCAACATGGTGAAACCCCATCTTTACTAAAAATACAAAAAATAGCCCGACACGGTGTCACATGCCTGTAATCACAGCTACTTGGGAGACTGAGGCACAAGAATCACTAGAATCCAGGAGGCGGAGGCCACAGCCAGCCAAGATCACGCCACTGCACTCCAGCCTGGACGACAGAGTGAGATTCCATCTCAAAAAACAACAACAACAAAACAAACAAACAAAACCTAATAATCTCTACGCACGCACGCGCGTGCACAAACACACACACACACACACACACACACACACACACACGTATATATATTAACCTCTACAGGTATATATATACCTGTCAGAAGTTATTAGGTTTTTAATACAATATTTCAAGAGGTAACTTAGGGCAAATAAAAGTCAATTTTATTTTCAATGTGACTTTTCTTAATAAATATTCATAAAAAATACCTAACAAAACGTGTGTACATACACACATACACACACGTGTATTTGTATGTATTTACTATATATGTAATACATATTTTCTTATATATGTACACATATTATACATACATATATTTTTTCCTTGCTATAAGATTGTGGAAAAGTTTGTGTTCTGTTACATCATACTTTTCTCTGTAGTCAGGACACAGCAGCTGATTAACAGGTGGAATTTCTGTCACAGGACTTTTTGGTGGTGTGGGACAAGGATTCTGAAGGGCTGGCACCTTTGGTGAATTCTCCTTTTGCTGTCTATGTAGGGAATAAACCGTCTACATCTAAAAGCAGCCCAACTATTGTTCCTAGTCAAATCATTCACAACTCACCCTTAGCTTTTCTTGTGTGTGTAACTGACATGGTAAATGGTTCTATTCATTCTAGAAAAACAAAATTAGTCTAGATTTATACAAAATCTTCCCGCTCTTCAATTTCTGAGTATGCTGTAATAGAGGCTATAAAGGCAATTGATTTCAACTAAGAGTCCTAAAATATATATTTTAAGAAGCATAAGGTCACTCAAGTATTTGGAAGATAGGGTAATTATTACTGCCCACGAAGGCTTTTGCTACTCTTTTGAACTCAGACGATTCACCGTAATGAAGAGGTTCTTTATTCTGTTCATTTAAACACCAAAGGAGGCTGGGCACAGTGGCTCATGCCTGTAATTCCAGCACTCTGAGAGGCCAAGGCAAAAGGACTGCTTGAATGCTGAAGTTTGAGACCAGTCTAGGAACATAGTGAGACCCTGTTTCTATTAAAAATAAATAAATAAATAACAAAATCACACAGGTGTGTGCCTGTAGTCCCAGCTGCTCAGGAGGCTGAGGTGGGAGGACTACTTGAGTCCAGGGATTCCAGGCTGCAGTGAGCTATAATTGTGGCACTGCACTCCAGTTTGGGTGAGTGAGACCTTGTCAGCATAAGCATAACTTAAGCATATGTCACTCATCTCCCTTTCAGTGTGACTATGTTCACTCATTTTGTGTAGTGAGCTGTATTATTGGTTCAAAATAGTTCCTGTCCTTTCCTGGAGAGGTATTATTCTTTTCCCACCTTCTAATATCAGTCTACCTAAGTAACAAGCAAGTCCACCCACAACCGACATGAACTTCAGAAAAAAGAAATAAGCCTTTGTTGTTACAAACTGCTAAAACTGTGGAGGTTTTTTTATGGAATATTTTTAGAGTTGCAGAAGTATACTGTGTGATACTGTAATGGTGGATTTACGTTATTACAGATTTGTCCGAACCCACAGAGTGTACACCACCACCAAGACTGTACCCTACTGTAAACGACAGACTTTGGGTGATGAAGATGTCAGTGTAAGTTCATGGATTGTAACAAACACACCCCTCTGGTGGGTGATGTGGAAAATAGGGAAGACCGTCCATGTATGGGGGCAGGGGATATATGAGAACTCTCTGTACGTTCCCCTCAATTTTGTTGTGAACCTAAAACTGCGCTAATAAATAAAGTCTTAAAAAAGACACACAATGTAGAATAAAAGACAACCACAGTCCTCTCAGGAACACTCTAAAGGAACACTTAGATAATCATCTGTGATTTTTCATGGAGTAAAATAAGATGCAGTTTCTTTATTACAGAGACATAAGAAAAGAACAGTCTGAGATAAAAAGGATGCGTTGGCAAAGCATACTACAATAAAATATAAAGTGTATTGAAAGAACTAAAATCCAGACCACTCATAAGGAAAAATACAGAAACAGAGATGTATCTTAGATCTGAGTAAAGGGAAGCAACCAGTGATATACAAAAGACACTGCAAAAAGTGATTGTTTCAGGAGATACTATGTGAACACTGCATCTATTGAAAATCACTGTATTTGCAAATCTTGGTCTTGAGGTAAAGATAATTTACAGGAGAATAACCATAAGGAGGTGAGACTGTCAATAGAAAAATCTATATGTTCAAGTTCTGGGCATTCACTCAGGTATAAACACCTTTAGAACTCCCAAGCACAGAAAATCCTAACAGTTCTTCATCCAAAACGCAGTTCAAAGGCCAAGAACACTAAAATGCGAAAGTTACTTGTGAAGAATCTTAACACGTTCTGATTGTTCCTCCAATGATCATTATAATAAATAGTGTAAAATATTAAATTAAAAAAAACTATGCAGTGACCTAATAAGGAATTAGGTTGACTCTACAAATATAGTAAGATGGTTCAATGGGAAGAAGTAGGGTGTTCTGCTTTGTCTCGTTCACAGTTGAAGGAAAAAAGTCAGGGGATAGCTGGAGGAAAGATCAAAAGAGAAAAAAGCTATTTGAAAGATGGCAAATAGCATCTGGTACTATTAATGTATTTAATTTAAAAAGTAGAGTACATGGAATATTTATTTTGGCAGGAAATCCTTTCTAATCTTATCAACAAATAGGAGAAGAAATGTTGCACTAAGTGAATTTTCACTAAAAGTATAAACAGGGCAATGATGTTGTCACCATCACATTTCAAGATACTTCTACAGACTCAAAGCCTGTATGTTTTTATTAAAAAGTATTGAGAACTGAAAATATCAGAAAGGAGACAAAATAAAGTCACTCCTGCATATGACTATCCAACAAGAGAGAGAATTTAGAGAATCAGCTAAATAATTTAGAATGAATCACTTAATATTTAGAATTGTATAAAATTAACACAAAATGATTTTTCATATATATGCACATAAATATATTTGAAAAATTTGCATTCATGATAAATGTTCTAGCAATAACTCTGAGAAGTGTACAGCACATGTTACATAAAATATATAAAATAACGAGAAACATAAAAGAACGCTTACATATTTAAAAACACTCATTGATCCAGGTATAAATCAAGTGTGTAATAGTATTGATACCTCTTCAAAATAATTTATTACTTTAGAATTCCCAATAAGATCTTTGGTAACAGAACAAAATCATTATAATATTGATGATTTAAATAAAACATGAATGTTAAGTTGAATAAAACAAATAAACAAGTACAGATAATTATAGCTGGAACAAAGGAAGCTTTTTCCCATCATTACATTATTTATCCCACTAGTAATAATTTGAGTACAATAGTCATTCTTTTTAAAAAGTACCATTAGCTAAAAATTTGAAAAACGAGGGAGTTATAACAATCTCAACTTAAAACAAAATAAATATGGATTAATAATGTATGCTTAAAACAATGAGCATGTTTGTTGAAATGTATATAATGCTGAGGTTGATATTGTGAACCAATGTATATTTATTAATAAAGAAGGCATTTATTAATGAAGATGATGGCATTTTTGCTGCATATATATGCACATAGACGATTATATAGTCAGCTTTTACAATGGTATTCTTTAAATGTGGTCATGAGTATGTACAAAAACACAAATACACATATATGCACACACATTTTATCACATTAATGTTATATATATACTATATATACACATAAGCACATATATACACCCACTGTTACAACCATTTGTATATATTATAAACACATATATATACACGTGTGTATACATACATATATAGTATATATAGAACCAAATTGTCTATAAAATATATATATAATGTATTCATAATATACATTATATACTAATGCTTACATTATATATAAATATATAATTATACATACATTATTTATTTCAATAAATAATAGAATCATTTAGGATACATACACATATATGTATACTTTTGTGTACACATATATACATATACATTTTTAATAAAAATGACATCACTCAGGAAATATATATATAAATCAGAAAAGAAAGGTCACTTAAGGTAGTCAATAAAGTAAGTGACATTGTGACAGTGAACCAGTAGTGGTCTTGGCAAGTGTGGGAAAGAGAGGGAACCAACTGGTAAAGACAACATGAAGGCTGAGGCAGGCGGATCACTTGAGCCCAGGAGTTCGAGATCAGCCTGGGCAACATGGCAAAACCCAGTCTCTACTAACAACACAAAAATTAGCTGGCCGTGGGGTGTGCACCTGTAGTCCCAGCTACTTGTGGGCGCTGAGGCGGGAGGATCAGCTGAGCCCGGGGCCAAGGCTGCAGCAAGCTACGATCATGCTACTGTGCTCCAATCTGGGTGACAGAGCAAGGCCTTGTCTCAAAAACAAAACAAAATTTTTAAAAAGAGATGGATGATGGAGTAGGAAGACGGAAATATCTGAAAGGAATCGGACGTAATTGAAAAATATCTTTGTCACTTTAACAGCCTTGCAGAGGCTGTTATTTCCAGAATAATTCACAAAAACAGCTAGACGTGGAGACATAAAATTGGTAAAGTAAAGACATAAAATTGGTAAAGTGAAGTAAAGAACAACAAACAAAATGTCCAGGATCGAGGGAGAAAAACAAAAGGTGTCTCTCCAATAGAGGACACCTTTGGAGGTATGTGTGCAGATTATCCGCCCACTCCATCTAAAATGAGGTAGGTGGTCCCTGTGTCTAAGGTGGTGAGGACGTGCACCACTCTACCCCACGTGGGCCCTCCATACTCCTGGCTGGGATCTGAGTGCAAGTGACTCAGATGTAGGCCTCTTGGGTGGCTCATTTTCTCAAAGAAGCCAAACATGCTCAAAGCGGCATGCAGGTGAAGGCCGAGCTGAGAAAGCCTGGGACCCTGGAAGGAAAAACAGCCTGGTGGTGGGTTCTGTTCTTGGTTCGTGGTCCCATGAAATTCCCACTGTACCCTGTCCTGTGCTTCCACCAGCTGCCACTGCTCTCAAGCCCTCTGTGCTCTGTTGGTTTGTTTGTGATCCACTCTGTGAAATGTCTTTATGACCACACTACAAACACGCACAATTTCACTCACCTTAGAACTCTCCGACACGAGACGCAGTTGATAATGGAACAAGATCGACCATGTTTTGGTAGAAAACCTTTCCCAATCTCTCCTTTGAAAAGGTATTTTTAGAGATTAGCAAGCTAAGAAAGTCTATCTAACTTAGGCACAGAGTAAAAATCACAGGATAATTCACTCTAAGAAATCAAGCTCAGGGCAACTCCAATAAGCTCAAGAACGAAGTCAGGATTCAAGTTAAGAATGGGGAAGGTATGGCCTGGAAGCACTGATGATTCTAGACTGAAGAATCATCACTTCAAAGATGTTATTAAAGAATATGAGTTTTCTAATAATCGCCATTCTGACTTGTGTGAGATGGTTTCTCAATGTGGTTATAAAGATATATGCAAGTGTATGTTCACTGCAGCGCTATTCACAATAGCAAAGACATGGAATCAACCCAAATGCCCATCAATGATTGAATGGATAAAGAAAATGTGGTACACATACACCATGGAATACTACGCAGCCATAAAACAGAACAAGATCATGTCCTTTGCAGAGACATGCATGGAGTTGGAAGCCATTATCCTCAGCAAACTAATGCAGGAACAGAAAACCAAACACCACATGTTTTCACTTATAAGTGGGAGCCGAACAATTGGAACACATGGACACAGGGAGGGAAACAACACACACTGGGGTCTGTCAGGGAGGGCGGGGGGAAGGGAGAGCATTAGCATAAAAAGCTAATGGATGTAGGGCTTAATACCTAGGTGATGGATTGGTAGGGGCAGCAAACCCCCATGGCACACGTTTGCCTATGCAACACACCTGCATGTCCTGCACATGGATCCCAGAACTTGAAATAAAATAAAATTTTAAAAAAGAATAACAGTATGCCAAATGAACATTATTTTCGCACATAGATATTTGTAAAATATTAAACCATGTACAGAAGTTGTGAGTGATATTTCAAAAATTCAGATGATAACAGGAGGATGTGAAGTGAAAGGCTGGCAGAATCTGCCACCCCAGAAATGCTATGTTGCTGTATGGTTATTTAAGCTCCAGGCCAGGAAAAGGAAAAGGAAAAGGAAAAGGAAAAGGAAAAGGAAAAGGGAGGGGAGGGGAGGGGAGGGGAGGGGAGGGGAGGGGAGGGGAGGGGAGGGGAGGGGAGGGGAGGGGAGGGGAGGGGAGGGGAGGGGAGGGAAGGGAAGGGAAGGGAAGGGAAGGGAAGGGAAGGGAAGGGAAGGGAAGGGAAGGGAAGGGAAGGGAAGGGAAGGAAAAAAACAGCAGGTGCAAGAAAGCTGCTCTGATCCTATTTTCCTTTCTGAAAGCAAGAGATGAAACTCCCGTATGGACTGTGCCCTCCCTGTACCAGAAGGAAAAAGCATTCTTGTCAGTGAGAAGGGGAGGCTGAAATAAGAGAATTGTGTACTAAAAGACCATGTTAAAATAAACCACCTATTTCTTTAGCCTCCACATAGGTTAGCTACTTTTCCACCATCGTCTCTCTTTGTTCAACCTTCTCTAAAAGCATTGAGGTGTTGCCACTTCTTTGAGTCTTCGTTTCCATCTGAGGGTTTTCTCACGTCACAGAAACCTTAAATTATGTTTTTCTCCTGCTGATCTGTCCTTTGTCCATTTAATTCTCAGGACCATCAGAAAAAACTCTAAGAGGGTGAAAGTAAAATTATGCCTTCTCTACAAAAGGAAAAATAAAATGGGGGGTCACAAAATACCTTAAAGAGCTACTCAAATGAAGAAAATAATGCCAAGTAAATTTTTTAAATCTTAAAAATGGCTCTGGATAGAATGCAGGGTATGTTATCATCATTGTGATTACTTCCAGTGCTGTAATGAGGAGTGACTGTGCTCTCCACACCGTTCACCATAGAAATTGTTGCCTTCCTCAGAGATGCTCAGAAAATACTCATGTGCATGAATGCAATTAATGCAATGGAATGAATCCTTTAAGCGCCAGGTAAATCCTGATGTTGGAACCAGGATCCCTGGTTTGGGAAAAGTGGCAGAGAATCTCTCTCTCTCCTACTTCAGAGCCACAGAATGCTTTTGGTAGGAAGGTAAGCTTCCTCCCACTGTAAAATGATAGCACTGAGGATAGTGAACAAGAAGACCCAGTGTTGCCCTCAGGGGGCCTTATGCAACAATTAATTCAATAATCACTAAATCACTGAATTCCTACTGTGAAAATGCCATTAATGAGCATGTAGACATATACATGTGTGATTACAGATAGCTATAGAGATGTATTGATACATAGGGATTAAGAGGTCTTTCTATCTATCCATCTCTACCATCTGTCTATCATCTACCTGTCTATCTGTCTATCCATCTCTGTCCTCTACCTATCTGTCTACCTATCTACCTGTCTATTCATCTCTATCTAAATTTATATCTACTTATCTACCTACCTATCCATCTCTATCATCTATCTATCCATCTCTAACATCTTTATATCTATCATATATCTACCTGTCTACCCATCTCTCACTCTCTATCGATCATCTACCCATGTATCCATCTGTCTATGCATCTATGTATCTATCTGCCTTTCTATCATTTATCTATCCATCTCTATCTACCTATATCTATCTATCATCTCTATCCATGTATCTATCCATCGATCTATCATCTATCCACCTATTCATATCTATCTATCCTTACATATATATCATCTACCTATCTATATATCATCTATCTACCTATCTTTCTATCTATCCATCTCCATCATCTATCTATTCACCCATGTCTGTCTGTCTGTCTGTCTGTCTATCTATCTCTATCAACCTACCTATCTATCTGCTTACCTATTTATCTCCTGGTGACCCCATCTTCTCTAATAATTGAGTACTGAATATTACTCCTAGCCCAAGATGATCTGAATTAGGAGTTAAGGAGTTAGAAAGGAAGTTGTAAGGAAATATTCCAGAAAAGGTGAAGGAGAGTCCCTGCAAGATGAGACCAGAGGATGGGGCAGTGTCAGGTCATGGGCAAAGCTTGACAGGGTGTACTGGGTTGAATAATGTCCCAAAAATTCACATCCATCAGAATCTCAGAATGTGATCCTATGTGGAAATATATAACACCCCACATCCTTATCTATGAGGATATGTTTCAAGGCCTGAAACTGCAGCTAGTATCAAATTGTATAGATACTATGTTGTCTCCTATGTATTAATGCCTATGATAAAGTTTAATTTATAAATTATACACAGCAAGAGATTAACTCTTAATCTCTCAAGAGTTAACTGAGTAAGCCTAGAGATTAAATGATCACAGGGAACTGAAACCCTGGAAAGCAAAACCATGGATAAAAAGGTCCTACTGCAGGGTCTTTGCGGATGTGATCATGTAATTTCTTTGGAGATAAAATCATCACAGATTTGCAGTGGTCCCTAGACCCAATGACTAGCATCCTTTTAAGAAGAGGAGAGGATCAAGAAACATACGGAGAGAAGGCCTTGTAAAGATGAAGACAGACATTGAAGTGAGGCTTCCAAGAAAAGCCAAAAATCACCGGCAGCCCCCCAGAAAGTAGGAGAGAGACAAGGAACAGATTCTCCCTCAGAGGCTCCAGAAGAAACCAACCCTGCCAACACCTTGATTTTGGTCTTCTGGCCTCCAGAACTGGGAGAGAATAAATCTATTGTTGTAAGCCACCCAGTTTACACCATTTACCACCCGGTGTTAATATGTTATAGAAACCCTAGGAAGTTTATACATTACAGCATTTATGACTCAGAAGGACCTAATAAGCCATGCCCTCCTGTAATCCCAGGAAGCTGAATTTGAGCCGGACCTATGAGGTTGATAGAAGTCATCCCTTGAGTATATTACATTACCTAGGAAATGGGATGGGATGCCATTGCCTTGATTAGGTTATGTTATCTAAGATTATTTTATTAGCCGACTGGAAGTAAGAGATTCTCCTGCTGGACTTGAAGATACGTGTCGCCATATTGGGAGACAGTCCCTGAGATGGCTTCATGGCAAGAAGCTGCCTGGGGGACCTCTAGGAGCTGACATCGATCCCTGCTAACATCCACCAAGAAAGAGGGGACCTCAATCCTACAACCACAATAAACCAGATTCTGCCAATACCTGAGTGACCTTGGAAGAGGACCATGAGCCTCCCGAGAGTCATGCTGCCCAGCCGACACCTTGATTGCATCTCTGTGTGGCACTGAGCAGGAAATCCAGCTCAGACATGCCCAGACGCCTGACCCACAGAAATTGTGAGATAATAAATGTGTGTGATTTTAAGCCACTGAGTTTGCAGTAATTCAATATGCAGCAAAAGAAAACTAATACACACAGGCAGCCACTGCATTCTTACTCATCTATTCTCTTTCTGACCGCACATCACCAGTTACGTAAGGAATCTGTTTAGCCAGCCCCACAAATTCCCTGAAATTTCAGGTAATGTGAATTCTGTTAGGGACCCAAGAAAGGCAGGACTTGAAGGCGTGCCAGCCAGCACCAGCAAGCCATCTGGAGTCCAGCAGTCTGCACGGGCATTTGGGCTGCCTGTCAGCTGTCCTGTGGTGTGGGGGCAGTATGGAGAGCATCCCCGTCTGTTCAAAACACACCACATTGGCCACCTCCATCTCTACAGGCCAACCTGTGTATGTGTGCCTTTCCCAACTGTTTTTGTTATATTTAGAATTGAAGCACCTATTGGGATTAAAGAATATTATGTATTCCATGATACCGCAACTGCTTCTAAATGTATAACACAGAACGGGCACAGCAGCACATTACTTCTGCACATATCCATAGATTCCATAGAAGCTTCTGACATCACAAATTACAACAGAGTTCAGAAATAAAAGCAGTACCTGGATTGGTTCTGAGGCTTCCCTGGTGTTCTGAAAACCTTTCTCTGGTGTGAAAAAGAACGTTCCCTCGCTTCTTTTAATTTGCCTCCTTCCACTTTTAATTTCACTCTCCTTTCTCTACATCAGCTCCAAGTGCCTCCTCCAACCCTACTGAGGCACCACACTTGCTCAGATGGACACCCACCATATTACATGTGAAATTATAATGGCTGGAAAGCCCATGACTGAGGCTGATGAGACAAAGAAATGCCCTCATGAGACTGAAGCTGTGTTGTCTGCCAAGTCTGACTTGGCCCTTTTGGTCTGTGAAAACGGAAATCTGGACTAAGATGGGATGCTTCAGTAAGATGCAACAATTATCTGCATCCTCAAATGGCGTGTACACAGAGTAATAACCCGGGAAGGAACAAGCATTTCCATTTACAGCATGAATTCAAAGGGAACACAAATCATTCATTTAGCAGCTTGTGAGCAGTTTAGGAAGATGATGTTTCTCCACTTGTTGTTCACGCAGCAGACTGGAACTCCACGAGCATGCTGGCTCAGGGCATCAGAGCTGCGGCAAGCACCTCCAGTCACACACAAGTGGAAGATGGCCAATGGGTTTCTCAGCGCTCAGATGGTACACAATCATCACACAAATGGGGGGGAAGAGAGAGCTTTTTTATAGGAGGTCAAATGCCTGCATTTACGGGCATATGACTATGCATTTCCATCCAGAGAGATGGCAACCTTTCTGATTTACAGCATAAATCATTACTAGGAAGATCATTTAGAAAACACCACCCAATTTTCCAGCAGCATTTTATAAACATCATCCAAATTGACTCTGGCTCCTCCAAAAGGAATCTTTCAGTGTCTGGCACCATGCTTTACTGAGAAAGCTTTCAAAATTTTTGAGCTAACTAAGCCATTCAAAGCAGAAATATTCTATTTCAGTAGGATGCTTTCATGGCTATTAAATAGCAACATCAGGAAAAAATCATTGCAGTCACCATGCATTATCACATGTGCTACACATTTCACTTGAAATTCTGGTAGGTCTTTTCTTTTATCATTACTCTGCAACAGAGCCAGCTTTGTCATCAAATAGTTTCCAAAGAGAGAAATGATCTACAATCATGAAAGCACAGCAGCCACTAAAAATCAATAGCTTTAATGCACTGTTAGCATGAGTTAAGAAGCAATGGCTATCCCCAAGTGCAATCATTACAGCTGCCACTTAGCCAAGAGGGTGTTTAATACATGAGACTTTTTTTTAAATTTATTTTTGTCCCCAGATTAGAAATTGACATATTCATTGCAGGAATAACGTTAGCTACATTTTAAGTTTCATCATCTTTACCTAGAGAACAAAAATGTGTGTTCCAGTTGACCCTATTCTGCCCACAATACTATCAGAATTCCTATTTAGGATGAAGATAATGGTATAAATGTAAAAACAGCAGCCGAATGGCTGGGCACTATCACACCTATAAACCCAGCACTTTGGAAGAACTAGGTGGGAGGATCGTTTGAGGCCAGGAGTTCAAGACCAGACTGGGCAGCAGAGTGAGACCCTGTTTCTACAAAAATAAAAATACAAAAATTAGCTAGGTGTAGTGGCGCATGCCTGTCATCCAAGCTACTTGGGAAGCTGAGGTGGGAGGATCACTTGACCTCAGGATTTCAAGGTTGCAGTGAGCTATGATCATACCACTCCAATCTGAGAGACAGGGCAAGACCCTGTCTCTAAAAAAATAATACATAAATAAATAAAATCAACAGTCAAAGGGGAATTAATTTCTTTTTGAGATGGAGTTTTTTGCTTGTTTTGCCCAAGGTGGAGTGCAATGGTGCAAACTCGGCTCACTGCAACCTCCATCTCCCAGGTTCAACCAATTCTCCTGCCTCAGCCTCCCGAGTAGCTGGGATTACAGGTGCACACCACCACACCCAGCTAATTTTTGTATTTTTAGTAGAGACAGGGTTTCACCATGTTGGTCAGGCTGGTCTCAAACTCCTGACCTCATGATCCACCCTCCTCGGCCTCCCAAAGTGCTAGGATTACAGGCGTAAGCCACTGCGCCCAGAAGGAATTAAATTTTTAATGTGGCTCTCTAGAGTAATTCCATGCCAGAAAAAAACCCTGGGATTCTGTTCCTCTGCAGACTACTGAACTTCTCCCAATGGATCAACAGAGCAATCTTCTGTTTTCCAATTGCCAGCAACCGTAGTTCAGGTTGTCACCTACTCAGCTGTCTCAGGTAAACACATCTCAAAAAGACAGAAGGCTGTGGCAGGCAGACAAAACCCTTCAACTGCCTGAAGCTCTTAAAAGATCAAGCATTGGGGCTGGGCGAGGTGGCTCACACTTCTAATCCTGGCACATTGGAAGGCCTAGCTGGGAGGATCACTTGAGGCCAGGAGTGGATGATCATCCTGGGCAACATAGCAATACTCCATCTCTACAAAAGTAAAAATTAAAAAATTAGCTGGCCATGGTGGCATCTGTAGTCCTATTTACTCAGGAAGCTGAGGCAGGAGGATCACTTGAGTCCAGGAGTTGGAGGCTGTGGTGAGCTTTGATTGCACCTGGGCAAAAGAGCAAGACACTGAGAACTACTATAGGGTGCTGGTTGTGGGGGTGTTACAAAACTACCTACTGGATGTTATGCTCACTACCTGGGTGACAGGATCCTTCCTGCAAACCCCAGCATCAGGCAATATTTCCATTTAATAAATCTGTACATGTATCAAATAAAAGTTGAAATTTAAAAAATAATAAAATAATGAAATAACATTCTGCAAATTATGCAAGAGAAGTGTCATAGGTTTTAACACATTAAATATAAAAATAATTATCTGAAAAATGGATTATTCTGATATCAGTTAAATTATTCAAGTTGTAGAGGATTTGATAAATGATTTAATTAAATTGTGTAGAATTACACAGTGGTTGTATCTAAATACCTTTGAAACTGATGCTGCCAAAGATTTGTTGAATTCTTTAATTCGGTGTCTGCCATGATTTGATAGTCCAAGATGTTGGCAATTTCTTACCTTTCATATTGGTTTCCTGAACTTCATTTAAAAACAGAAAAGGAAAAGAAAGATGTCAACAATACTGTATCATGCATGAATGATACATCAATACTGTTGGTGCTCACAGCCTATTACTATTTTATCCATTCAAAATGAAGAGTCTTAAGGCCATTAACAAAGAGCTGTAATTTTAACTGGACAATTTCATGCTGTAAAAAGATGGGTAAGTGGGACCGTATGAGTCTCAGCCTAAGAGATTTAAGATAAAACAAAAACAGGCCAGGGGCGGTGGCTCACACCTGTAATCCCAGCATTTTGGGAGGCCAAGGTGTGTAGACCACTTGAGGTCAGGAGTTTGAGACCAGCCTGGCCAACATAGCGAAACCCCGTCTCTACTAAAAATACAAAACTTAGCCAGGTGTGGTGGTGCACGCCTGTAGTCCCAGCTACTCAGAAGGCTGAGGCAGGAGAACTGTTTGAACCTGGGAGGTGGAGGTTGTAGGGAGCGGGGATCGTGCCACTGCACTCCAGCCAGGGTGATAGAGGGAGATTCCATCTCAAAAAAAAAAAAAAAAAAGATAAAACATAGATCAACATCGTGTAAGTGCCCTTTTGTTTTGTTTTGCTTTGTTTGGGCTGAAGGAAGAAGAGAGACCCTTTCTATCAGAACTGTCTAGAAACATGCGTTAATTGGACAGCTAAATGGATATGTGTAACACACACTATTGCTTTGAGACCAAACAATTAGAAGGAGATGACAGGGGACTGGCGAACACTGCATTAGCGTCTTTTAGCCAGATAGTGTGAGTTGACAGGCTGAATAAAAACACAGCAAATTGGGACCAGTCCACTGTGAAGGTGAATCCTAGTTATGAATCTAACATGTGTTGACTTGAATGCACAGTTTCCAAACATTTCCTAAGTCACCAGGAAAGAAGGAAGAAAAGCATCAATTGACAAAAACCAATGGAAAGCAATGGATGGCCTCTGCATCCAAGCAAACGTCAGCAGGAACTGGATCAGCGTACAGATCAACACATTCCTTAGCTCCTGGGAAGTGACTTTGGCGATGCTACGAAAATTTTTAATTATTCAGATTTAATGAAGTGAAGCAGCATAGGAAAATGAGAGGCAACAAATTATTACACTTAGCATCTAAGAGGTATGTTGTCAATGGTACCAATTTGAAACCTCCACGTGGCATAAATGAATATATCATATTGTCACAAGATCACATTTTGTGAACATCAAGCATTCCAAAAAGCAGTTTCATAATGTTGATTGAGTGACATGCATTTGTAGTTGTTGATTTGCATAGACTAAGCACTAGTGTTTTGGCAGCTTTGAGAAAAGGGTTCCTACAAACCTTAACATGAGAAAAGAGATTCGGTGATCTGTCTAGAGGAAGCCTGATTCTGCCAATTCAAGTTCAAAGACTGCAAAGTGCATTGGAGTCACAGAATCAGAAATAATTCTCAAGCACACCAAGGCAGAGATGACCACACAGACAGCTGGATGAAAAACTGGGTAGAGATAACAATCTGTAAGAGGCTTGAATCATTTAGATTACTAAGAATTAGATAAATTAGATGAATTAAGAACTAGATGAGTAAAAATTAGTGAATATCATATTAACCGTTCATCAAGCAGATTAAATCACAAAATGCCTTTCATAGTGGAAGACCATTAAAATGCACATGTATATATGTAAGGGTCACAGGTCTTATTAATATGCTATGGTCATTGTTACAGACAATTAGGCTAATTTAGCTTGATAAATCTCCATTTAAGTTCAAAGTTCTTGTTTGAATAAGATCTACTTAATATCTTCTGCCAGTTCTTTACATGATGTAATCTAAGGGAAGATGATCTAGAAATAGACCATAAAAAAGAAGCCCTTACTCCCAAATTAGTGAAATAATGAAAGTCAACAATGAAAATACAATCAGGTGAGCCCAAAGCAATTTACCTACACACTCACAGTCAGATTTTCGTCAGAGACTATATAAAGTTTATACCTAAAAATATTCTCAATGTAATAGGTCTGATCAACTCATCATCACAAGGTAAGACTTCATACATGGGGTAATGAACATATCCAGTACTGAAATATCATAAAAATGTGTTATAAACACATTGCAATTTTTCAGAAGGGCATATAATCTTAGCAATTTTGGGCAGAATTTCAGATATCTTAGTCATATGAAGAGAAAAAAAGGCCTTTCAGTAAGCCATTACTTTAAAATTTGTGTATACATGCACACACAAACACACATGTTCATACACACATATATATAAAAACACATGTAATAACTGAAGCATTGATAGCTTGGAAATAGTAGAAATTGCGGTTCTCACCCCTATGGCAAATTTTTAATAGTAACCATTTGCTGCAGACAAGTTTGACATTGTCAATGTGTTTAAGATACTAAATTTGTGATTAAATAATGGACATATTTCCCAAAATTTACTACAAATTGATCGTTTAAAATTCTATGAAAATTAATTATCTCATCAAAAAACAAAAGCAACAGAATATGGAACAAAATAATTATTTTGTTTAAATCTTCTATTGAGATCCTTACTTGCACAGTTTGCTGGCTTATAAAAATGGCACATTCATTGTTAGAAATTTTTATTTTAGCGTATGATAAGAAAAGGGAACATTATGTCTTTTTAGGGGTAAGAGTTAACAACTTAACAACTTACAATGTTATATTTAAAAATAAAGAATTGATACTGGGCACATTTCAGTTGGTAACTTGGTACATTAAAGTTTTCCCTGGAATTAAAATCATTAAACATAATTTAAACTGACAAGATAAAATATGATCATTGTACTTTTATTCAGATATTCTGTCTATGTAGATAGCCTGAAGCTCTATGCAATTATATAACCTGTTTAAAATAATAAAAACACTTAAGTGACAATATACAACAGAACATGATATGGATTTAATATGATGGATGTGTTTACTTTCAGTAAAAGAATGAATCATTCATGATTTAGTAGAAATATAATCTCAAAGTACCTCACTTTTGGTCTACTGAAAGATTAATCACAAAAATATTTTATAGTGAAGAAAACACAAGGAATTCATAGGAGATGACTATTGATCAAAGTGAATTAGATTTTGGAATTAGCTAAAAAAATACGCATTTGGTATACTTATTGAACCCTAGCAGAGTTAAGATGTGAGCTAGAATGACTACTGAGTACTTGGGAAAATTCCAGAAAGGCACTGAATGTAATTTGATTTTCTTTGCAGCTGTACTTCTTGTAGAGTAGAATGGAAATTCATGATCCAAGTGTGTCTGCATGACAGTCTCTACATTTATAAGGCAGAGCAAGTCTCTGGTAAGAGAAGCGAAGCCAAACAGCCATTCCTGGGAATACTATCCAACTCAACATTGATTAGAGGGTAACAGCACATGAGAAAACACACCACCCCTGACAGCGTCAGCCCACGCTGATGATGTTGTCTTCCATTTTTCATTATTGTTCAAACCCATAATCAGCACCTTACAACATCTGTGTTGCCTTGTTCTCTAATTGTCTACCCCACACACTGTCGCAGTTAATTATACATTATCTTATCCTCTAATTGCTGTCTGCCTTGGGTTTCTCAGCAAGACTTTGGCTCCTCCTGAACTGCTTCGAAACCTGTGCCCCTGTGGTAGCGACTGCCTTACCTGCCTAGTGCAAAGTATTTCCAAAAAATACTTTCTGCTTGATAATAATTAATCAATGTCACAATACCTAATGGACTGTGAAGAGGGCATCTTCAGCTGAGACACCAAAATAAGATCTTGACCCCAAAATGAGGACAACTTACGCCAGCCACTTATTTACTGAGAAAAATACATTTTTGCTATTTCCTGCTTCAACACTGTATGATTTCACTGTCATGTCTTGTTTACTTTTTCATCAAACTAAGTAATTTTTCAGCATGGCATGAAACCTGTTTTCTGAGCCAAAAAATTTCAACAAAAAGTCTAATATTTTAACAGTCACCTACGTAATTATACAGCTGCCTTCATTTTACTACTCTTGGATAAAAATTAAATACCTAATAAATTTCTTCCATTTTTGTGGATTACACAGCTGTGGTAATATTTTTGCTACAGATAATACAAAACTGTATCTTTACTTTTTTTCCTATTCACTGCTTTCATTTCACAAATTTATGGTTCACATTCTAGGGCAAACATACAAAATTGTACTAACACACACACACACAGAGTTATGTGGGAAAAGGGTAACTGATTTACTCTTTTTGAGGCCTGAGATCATAGACATACAAACCCTCTGAATCTTGTAGAAAGTGACAAATGGTTCTGTTTCATTCGTTTGTCATTTCCATAATGAGGATGGTGGTACCGGATCTTCTTTTCTTAGAGTTGTGGAGTCATATCAGATCCACAATCCTTTAGACACCCTCAATTCTAATCCAACCTTAATTCTTGATTCTTCCTTGGCAAAACTCCAACCCTGGTGAAATCCACCTCTCCACCCAGCATGCACCTGCCTCACCTTTACTGATCAGCACAGATGAAAGAAGATATTTAATCATGCTGACTTATCTCATGTTAAATTCATGAACACAAACCTCCAGTAGGTTAATCGAGATGCCTGTATATCATACTAAATTTCTTTGATGAATTCCCTTAAAGGCTCTGCTAAATAGCACCTTCTTCTGCCTCTTCTAATCCCCAATCCCTCCTGCTCCATCTTCACTGTCAGCATATGACCTGGCTTCTTACTACACTGAAGAAATTCTATCTCAAGAAAACATGCACAAACCACCACTAACCCATTTACCCATGTGACAATAACGGCCCCATCTTTTGTGCCTCCTCTTTTCATAAGAGAATAATGATAGGAACCCAATATAAGGCTGACTCTCACCCATCAAACTCCATCGACTCTTGACAACCGAACAATAGAACACCTTGCTCTTGCTACATCCTCAGAACTGTTTCCCTCTTGTATGTTGTATTGTTGTGTAAAAAACTGTCCACACCTCTCAAGGGGACAAATACACACTTGCAAGACTTTCCCTGTCCCTAACTCGAAAGAATTTCACTGACTCACTTCCATGACTTCAGTCATAGCTAACTGACTTGCTCTGGCAGATTAAACATGAACAGAAATTAGTGGGGCTACTTCCAAGGGAAAACCTTAAGAGCTATAATGTGGTTCTGCCCATTTTCCCCCTTTGCTAAAATAACAAAAATAACTAGTAATAATAATGAGTAATTAATAATAATAATAATAATAATAATAATAATAAAAATGAGTCTTCTCCATCAGCCCGGGTCCCAGAATTAAGAGTACACAGAAAACAGCCACAGTCAACCCTTAGCGAACCTTGAACATGAGCGAGAAATAAACTTTAGTGGCTGTCGATGTCGCTGCCATTTTAGGGATATTTGTTAATGTAGCACACTATACACTATACTGATTGATAACACCATGCCTCTAGATCAAACCTACAGCACAGAGAAATGTGGTTTAGATTTTCCATCTTAAAAGCAATAAAACAATTTTCTCATCTAAAAAAAAAGCATGTATATATTGTTCCTTTTCTGAAAATATCCTTGAAAATATTTATTGATATTGATTCCAATTTTATTGCTCTTATTCTCTCTGAAACCTGCCCCAATTGGGGCTTTTACCCCCACTACTCCACCAAAATTATTACTTTTCTAGTAAAGGTCAAAAATGACATTTGCATTGCTATGTTCTCAATTTTCCTCATTCTTTTTTCCCCTCTGCCTACCCCTATTCAATCTCAACTGCCATAATCAGACAGACAAAAGGACGAGGACACTTTTTCCTTGCATCTGTAGTGGAAACCATAGCAGCAGATGTGCGTTTATGACCTATTTGAATCACACCCAGTTGACTACCTCTCTCTCATTGAAATGCCTTTTTCCCCCCTTGACTTCCACATTACCAGACTTTCTTTTACACCCTGGACAATTATGTTCATTTCCTTTCCAGGTTCCTCCTATTATTACCAATCTCAAATTGTTGGCAAGCTCCAGCCTTGGTCCTTTCTCTTCTCTGTCCACAGAACTCTCTTGATAATTTTATTCAACCTCATAGCTTTAGATACCATCGACACTATCTAGGCTAACATTTTTTCTCTTCAGCACAGATTTCTCCCTTGAACTTCAGACTCTGACATCCATCTCCTTATGGGATATCTTCCGTTTGATGTGTCATAGACATTTCAAACTCAAACATTTAAACTTTGATGATAACTCAAGAATGTCTCTACTAGCCCATCCTCCAATGTCACCTGTGACCATCTCCACCTTTTCCAGTGTTTAGGCCAAAAACTCCGGACTTCCTTCAATCTCCTACACTCCACATCCATATAACTAGCAAATCTTATTTCAAATGTATAAAAAACTCCAACCACTTCTCCTCATGTCCCAGCTGTAGGTTCTTATCTTGACTCTTACATCAGCCTTCTAACTGGTCTCCCACATTCCACCTTTGCCCCTACAGACAAGCAAAGTCCTCCTTTAAAACACACCTTGACACATGAATTATCTGTTGAAATCCTTCCATTTGTTGTCCCTGGTTCTCAGAATTACAAAGTTCTCGATAGCATCACCCTACTCTGATACTTGCCATTCACTCTACTCTAGAAACATGGATCTTACTGCTTGATATGTTTTGGCTGTGTCCCCACCCAAATCTCATCTTAAATTGTAGCTCTCATAATCGTGGGAGGGACCTGATGGGAGGTAACTGAATCATGGGGGTGTGTCTTTCCCATGCTGTTCTCATGATAGTGAGTATCACAAAACCTGATGGTTTTGTAAAGGGACTGCACACGCTCTCTCTTGCCTGCCACCACCCATGTAAGACATGACTTTGCTCCTCCCTGCCCTCTGCTATGATTGTGAGGCCTCCCCAACCATGTGGAACTGTGAGTCCACTAAAACTCTTTTCCTTTATAAATTCCTAAGTCTTGAGCATATCTTTATTGGCAGCTTGAGAACAGACTAATACACTCCTCTGCCCTAAACAGAACAGGGACGTTCCTACCCCAGAGCCTTGGCACTGGCTGTTCCCTCTGCCTGGAACATCCTTCTCATATATCATCATGGCTTTTTCCCTTAGCTATTTCAATTCTCTACTCCCACATCCCCTTTTCATTGAGGTTGTCATTGACCACCCTACTTAAAATGCTGCAACTTCCCCAGCAATTCTAATTCCACTTATCCTCTTCTAGTTTTCTTCATAACACTCATCACCTTATAAAATAATACAAAACTTTGGCCATGTATGGTGGCTCATGTCTGTGATCCTAGTAATTTGGGAGGCCAAGGAGGGAGGGTTGCTTGAACCTAGGAGTTCCAGACCGGCTTGGGCAACATAGCAAGACCCAATCTCTACAAAAAGAAAAACATACAGAAAATAAATAGCTAGGCATGGAGGCACCACCTGTAGTCCTAGCTACTTGGGAGGCTGATGTGAGAGTACTGCTTGAGCCCAGGAATTGGAGAGTTCGGTGAGCTATGATTACACACTGCACCCAGCCTGAATGACAGGGCAAGACCCTGTCTTTAAATAAAACCTAATTTATTTAACTCTTAAGTTTGTTTTCCATCCACCTATAGAATATAAGTGGCACAAGGGAGGAAATTTTATTTATTTTGTACATGGATGCATCCCTGAAGCTTAGAACAATACCTGGCATGTGACAGGCACTCAAATAATAACTGAAAGAAATAATTAATAGTGAAAATCAAATATTACAAGATACCATGCTGTGAATGTTGTTTTAGAATTATACAAGACTATGCTGATACATAAGCCATTACAGTGGAATGCTTAAAAATCTTAGAGAATAAATGATTTGAAAAGTCAAATTTTGGGGTTGGTTGACAGATAATCACTTAAGGACAAATCAAGAAAATGCAGAGAAAGTGCTTCACAAAATACAAAAATACTAGGAAATCCTTGTCCTTCCAAGGTTAGTGATACCTAACTCACATGGTTTCTTCCAGTCCTACGGGTGGCTTTGTCTAGTTTTTCTGATTGGGCTCTTTGTTTTTGCCAGAGGTAAACTGCTATTTCATTTCCTTTTATTTCCTCCTTATTTCTGTCCCATTTTTAGATACCATAATTGAATCAACATTCCTGGTGCACAGACATCTAACAATTTGATAAACGGCATGTATTCTCTGGTCTGCTAAAGGCTGTCTCTTAATGTCTTTCCCTTCTGCCCCATTCTGTGCCTATATCCCCTTAACTCCACCTTCCTAGAGAGTTAGAAGTCCCAGAGTCCTAAAAGGTTCTTGCAAAGTTGGGTTCAAGGCTACCTAGGTTTTCTCATTATCGACTCTACATGACGGCAAATCAATAATGAAGCCACACAGCAGGGAAGGCTGTGTGGATGCGGATAAAGCCAATGCCTGTCTTTCACAGATGGACACATGCCTTTATCGCCTCAAAAACATGTCAAACTCTGCCGGTCCTCATAGTTCTCAGAAAATATTTCAAGATGTCTTTTTTCCTCCCTGCCCGCTGGGAGAATTTCCATTGTGAAAAACACATTTATAATCATCTCACTTTAAAACCATGTAGAGAAGGGCAGGTGAGCTGAAGAAAGAAACCCTGATGGAGAGGGAGAATCTTTAGCTGAGGAATCTTTAGCTGAAGCACGTGTGCACATGCATTTGTGGACACATCTACGGAAGCAGGGGACAAGCATGTCATCAATAGCAAATGAGGCAAGTGCAGCGGGAATGGCCAGGAAAAAAAGGGAGAGAATCAGGAGATCGAGGCAAAGTAAAAACTATTAAGAGACAAGTCGCTACCATTCGACCCAGCATTCTCATTACTGGATATCTATCCAAAGGAATATAAATCATTCTACCAAACAGACACATGCACCTGCATGTTCAACACAGCACTATTCACAATAGCAAAGACATGGAATCCACCTAGATGCCCATCAATGGTGAACTGGATAAAGAAAATGTGGTGTAATATACATCATGGAATACTATACAGCCACAAAAAGAACAAAATCATCCTCTTTGAAGCAACAAGAGTGCAGCTGGAGGCCATTATCTTAAGAGAACTAATACAGAAACAGAAAAACAAGTACTGCATGTTCTCACTTACAAGTGGGATCTAAACATTGAGGACGCATGGGCCCAAAGAGGGGAACAATAAACACAAGGGTCTACTTCAAAGTGGAGGGTGGGAAAAGGTTGAAGGTCAAAAAACTACCTATCAGGTACTATGCTCACTACCTGGGTGACAAAATCATCTGTACACCAAACCCCAGCGACACCCAATTTACCCATGTAACAAACCTGCACATGTACCCTCTGAACCTAAAATAAAAATTGAAAAAGAAAAAGATATATATAAAATTCCCACAAACAAAGAAAAAGAGAGTATTGGTTAAGTATTGGCTAAGTGTCACTCTCTGGCCCTTAAAAAAGAAAAGAAAAGAGAGAAGAGTGGATAGGAAAAGATAAAGATGCAAAGATGTTAACATTGCTTGACATTTAAAACTGGTATCTCTCCATAATAGAACTTTAGGAAATACAGCAAAAAGGAAGAGAAAGGAAACTATGAAACTGAACTGTATATCATGACTGCTTTTATCATAATTTATCCTCCAAATGTTTAAGGGTAGAAGGTGGAAAATTTTGCGATTAAATAATTACATAGTTAAAATTCCTCCTGGGCTATCAGTGTGATAGAAGTGCAATGTCAACTGAACTCTTTCAAGCAGAATCCAATATATAATCTCTGGAAATTTTGGTTTGTGGAAACAAAAACAGAATCAGCACTTTCCAAAGATCATCTCCCAACCAAAACACATAATATGGGTCAGGAAACATGTACTCTATTATTTGGTGCCTAAATTTTCCTTCTGCCTATCTTGATATACTATGTTATTTTTTAAGACTGTTTTTTAAAATAGCTAAATTGCATATTTTAAAATGTTAAATCAAAAGCCCCGAGAAATACATGTCAAATATGTTTAACATTCAATTCAATTATATTTCATCTAGGGAATAAAGTGGATGGTTTAAACATAGTTATAACATTATTAGAATTAATAATCAAATATAATACTCATTTTAAAAGGCATTATCTGCACCAGGTTTAATAGTTTGTGTCCTGACACACTGTAAGAGGTACTGGTAAGTATTTATGGTTTAACATGAGGTTACATGGTGTATGAGGCTCCCCCTTGACATGCGGGATTGTTCTGCTCGGAGGGCAGAACCTTTCCCATGTTTTCCTCTTCCTTGGTGATGACAGCTGCTTATGAACATCCTCTGCTTTTATCCTATTAGGCGGTCAGTGTTTTATCCATGATTTCTCATTTGCAATTCTTCTCAATCTTCCATGTTAGCATGTTACCTCATCTTATCCTATGCTAGCCCATCTTCTAGCCATACAGTTTAATTTCAGTCTCAGAGTCTACTTGTTATTGCTTCTGCCTTCTTCTTTGGATGCTCTCTTCTGACTCTTGGATTTTCTTTTTCACCTGGCTCCACCGTTTTAACATTCCCTTTCACAGTTTCGATATTGATTAAGAAAATAAACAATGTGCAAATGGGCTGGACACAGTGGCTCACACCCGTAATCCCAGCACTTTGGGAGGCCGAGGCAGGCGGATCATGACGTCAGGAGTTCGAGACCAGTCTGCCCAACATAGTGAAACCCTGTCTCTACTAAAAATACAAAAAATTAGCCAGGTTTGGTGGTGGGCACCTGTAATCCCAGCTACTTGGGAGGCTGAGGCAGGAGAATCATGTGAACCCAGCAGGCAGAGGTTGCAGTGAGCCAAGATCGCGCCATTGCATTCCAGCCCGGGCGACAGAGTGAGACTCTGTCTCAAAAAACAAACAAACAAAAACAATAAATATGCAAATAGGCTGGTCACAGTGGCTCAGGCCTATAATCCCAGCACTTTGGGAGGCCAAGGCAGGAGGATCACTTGAACCCAGGAGTTCCAGACCAGCCTGGGCAATACAGTGAGACCCTGTCTCTACAAAAAAATAACAAAATTAGTTGGACATAGTGGCACATGCCTGTAGTCCCAGCTACTTGGGAGGCTGAGGTGGGAGGGTCATTTAAGCCCAGGAGTTCAAGGTTGCAGTAAACTAGGATTGTACCACTGCACATCAGCCTGGGCAACAAAGTGAGATATGGTCCCCCCCAAAAAAAAAAAATTAAATAAAACATATAAAAATATGCAAATGCATACAATTTAAAGCATAATCTCCAACTAATGCCTATCATTGCCATTCCCAGTTTTAATACATAAACTGGTATGACTTTCTGGTGAATGATGCCTTCTTATGTGTTCACTGCCTGTAAGGGATCTTGTACTCCTTACATTCTTCAGAGATGCCCATTCTCCTTCCCATCTTCTTTTCTTCCAGTGGTTTTCCTCTTGCTTTGGTTTTTCTCTTTTCCTCTACCTTTCCTTTTCTCCACTACCATTGTCATAGAATGCTGTAATCCTGACACTTTAATCCCAACAGATCTCTCTCTCTCTCTCTCTCTCTCTCTCTCTCTCATACACACACACACACACACACACACACACACACACTTATAATAAAGGTTTTGTCTTCATGCATTCTTTCACTCCAATATCGTAGTTGGGCTGAGCTCATTGGAGTTTAATTCCACCGCAATGTTCCGTGTTCTGCACCTATGCAATCCAGTAACATACCCGGTCATGGCATGTTTCCAAGGAGAAGTCCAGGTTCCAGGTACCCCCTGCTCTCTCCTTTCCCATCAGCATTAGATAGTGCATCTGGGGCAATCTATATTCCATATAATTATTTTTAACACTTACCCCAGTTTCTTATTACCATTCTGCTAGCAAACACTTAAAACAGATGGATGTAAATGGCATGCCAGCTCATGCTAGAATTACTCATGTTAAACAAACACTGCAATGATGACCTTCCTCAGTGGTTTTACTGGATTCTGTTCTTGCCCAAATGCTAAGGAGAAAAGAAGCTGTCTCTCAATTCCATTTAGTGGGACAAAAATATAAAATAAAAATTGTCCTTTTTCAAATCCCCAAATAATGGATGGCTCACCCTCAAGGCATTATAGCATTCTGCCTTCTCTATAATCCACGTGTTGGGATCTGAGACCCAGACTCCTTTGTGTCTACCGTATAGTTTTAGGTGAGCACATAAAATGCTATCTCTAATTAAATCTCACAATATTAGTGAGGAAGCATTTGCCAGTATGGATTGTAAAGCCCAAACTGAGGTCTTTAAAAAGGATGAAAGAGAACTGATTTTACCTGACAAGAAGACCAAAGAAAATTGTTTACAGCTTAGCGATTCAACAGTGTCTGTAAGGGCCCAAGCCTTCTCTCCTGCCAGAACACCACCCTGGTCGGCAGCTGGGTTTCCATCTTGTTCATAGGCCTGCCAGCTCCTGACCTGAGATAAGCAGTGGGGTCCTGACAAAAGCACCTGCACCCACATGCAGGCAGGGGCAAGAGAGGGAGAGGGTGCAAGATGTGTTGGTCCCTTCTATAGAGGAAAGCTTCCTCAGAAGTAGTCCCTGTGAATGTCTATGAGTGTCTCCTGGGCTCTGCTTATGCCTGACGTTCCCTCCACTCCAGGAAGGCAAGAGGGGAGGAGATAGGGAAAGGGTTTGGGGCCGGCATGAGAGTTTCTTCTAGATGTCAAATCTCAGAGATTAATGCAACAGAAAATAAAACTAAAAATTAAACAATGAATCAACAATTGTAAAAATTCACCTGAAAATATACAATGATCTAATAGCTCATTCAGAAATGAAATCTATAAAGGGTTTTGGGTCAGCAGATCTAGGTGCGTCCAGTCCTAGGGACTCATTTGCTCTGAATGGAAAATTCCATTCTGCTGATTACATTTCATTGAGCTAAGATCCACTCATTTTTCTAATTAATCACATCCATCACCTAAAAGCAACGATGTATTTGAACACTCCGTTGCAAAAGAAGAAAATCAAATTACATAGTTCTCTATCACCAAGTAACAAAGAATACCTTATGAGGTGCTAAAGAAGACATTGAAGAATTAAACATGTAGTTCTGGTGCTAAGAATTGAAGTAACAAGGCATATAAAATGTAAAATTGAATAAAAATTAAATAAAAGTGGGGCCAGGTGCGGTGGCTCACGCCTGTAATCCCAGCACTTTGGAAGACTGAGGCAGGCGGATCAAGAGGTCAGGAGATTGAGACCATCCTGGCCAACACAGTGAAACCCCGTCTTTACTGAAAATACAAAAATTAGCCTGACGTGGTGGCGGGTGCCTGTAGTCCCAGCTACTCAGTTGGCTGAGGCAGAAGAATTGCTTGAACCTGGAGGGTGGAGCTTGCAGTGAGCTGAGATCACGCCAGTGCACTCTAGCCAGGGTGACAGAGTGAGACTCCATCTCAAAAAAAAAAAAAAAAAAAAAAAAAATTAAATTAAAGTGGATATCCATACCAGAAACTAATTTAAGAAAAGGACTAACTACAGCCAAAAGCAACTGCACAATCAATTGCTGTTACAAAGGAAGGTATAAGAGCATTAACGTGTATCCATGTTTTTTCTTTTCTTGTTTTCAAATCTCAGAGATTAATGCAACAGAAACAAAATTGAAAATTTAAACAATGAACCAACAATTTCAAAAATTCACTTTAAAATATGTAATGATCTAATAGCTCATCCAGAAACATAAGGTATAAAGTGCTTGAATCATTTTAGAAACGACTACATCGGTCCTACTGGTGTTATTATAACAAGGCCTACCTTTTGGTAAGTCTAAACACTTTACTGTGGAAATTTCAAAAATTTGTATTCATGCTGAAATACAAAATGGAGCAAAGCTTTCTTGAGGCCTCATGTAAGACATGCCTCACAGGTGCGCCTGCATGAGATAATTGGCAGAATTCTAGTTTGGCTGTTCAAAACAGCAGCCCCCTAACCCTAGTTCCACCCAAACCATGCATCTTAAGCATCTCAAATAAATATTGAATATAATTAGCCATTTTAATAGAATGTTGTAATCCTGGCACTTTAATACCAACAGATCACACACATACGCCCATGTCTTTATGTATTCCTTCACTTCAATATCGTAGCTGGGTCAAGCTCATTAGAGTTTAATTCCATTGCAATGTTTCATGTTCTCCTCCCTTGGAATCCAGGAACCAGTAACATACTAGTTACTGAATTTTCCACTGAAGGAAAATGATGATACACAATTCATAAATCTACTACAACAAAAAGACATAGCAATCCTCAATTCAAGCTACACTCTTTAAGGCTTCTTTTTAAATGTAGCTGACACCATAGTATGTACTAAAATAAGACATTTTACCACATCTTGAAATGTTTCCATGTTAGCAGGTGAGATCAATGGCAAAAGCATCACCACCATCAACAAACAAAAATGTATATAACCTTTCAAAAAGGCATGTACAAATTTTAGAAGCACACAGTAGCCATTAAAACTGCTAAAAAGCTAGAGCTTTTCAAATTCCACAATTTCCTGAACATTAATAAAATATATTTTCATAGCATTGTTCTTTCCATTCAATAGAAACTTTTCAGCCAGGTGCAGTGGATCATGCCTGTAATCCCAACACTTTGAGAGGTCAAGATGGAAAGACTGCTCAAGGCCAAAAGTTTGAGACCAGCCTGAACAACATAGTGAAACTCCATCTCTACAAAAATTTAAAAAAAAACATAAACTAGCTGGCTGTGACGGCATGTGCCTGTAGTCCTAGTGTCTTAGTTTGTTTTCACACTGCTATAAATAAATACCCGAGACTGGGTAATTTAAGAAAGAAAGAGGTTTAATTGAGCTCCGCATGGCAGAAGGTAGCGGGATGGAAGCAAGGACCTTTTTCACACGGTGGGAAGAGAGAGAAGAATGCGCGAAAGAGGAACCTGCCAGACACTTTTAAAACCATCAGATCTCGTGAGAACTCACTCACTATCATTAGAACAGCATAAGGGAGACCACCCCCATGATCCAATCATCTCCCACCAGGTTCCTCCCTCAACATCTAGGGATTACAATTCAAGATGATATTCAAGTGGGGATAAAAAGCCAAACAAAACACCAAGCTACTAAGGAAGCTGAGGTGAGAGGATTGCTTGAGCCCAGAAGGTTGAGGCTGCAGTGAGCTATGATTGTACCACTGCACTGCAGCCTGGGCAAGACAGTGACTAAAAAAAAAAAAATGTACTTTTCATAAACTTGGGCAGAGAAGCTCTCTTTGTCAGATAATATTGAGACTTACCCATATGAAACAGTTTGTATTGCGGCTCATATGAAATCTTTGCATAAGACAGTAATAAACCATCCAATAATCAATCATGTTTTCATGACAATTAAGAAAGTAGTAATTGTAGCTGAAGACAGCACCCATGGTCTTGTGCATTATTTTCATGTTCTAAATCATTAGCGGTGGGGCGGGGGGAGAGTAATATGCCCATTTTAGGTTAACTTTATTTTAAAATAAAGCTTCCGTAACAAAAAGAAAATGTGCATCTAAAATAATATCTAAATCAGTGAAGAAAAGATTGTCCAATATGAGAAGTGCTCTTACTAAGAGAAAAGAACGAAGTGAGAGTCAGCAAGTTACATCGCTCTGCAGTTTCCTTCAGCTTCAGAAGCCCTAATCAGATGGATCCCCTCATGGTCCTGGAGAAATCCAGCTGGCTCTGCACCTTCTTATGTATCAAGGGCCCATCACTTAAATGCATTTTGTTTCTAACATGGCTGGAGAAACCTCCAAATGTCAATTGAAAACCTGCCCTCACTTTGTCATGAGCAAGATTTGAATTTTAACGGGGTCACCAGGGCCTTGTGCCCAACAACATTAAATGAAGATGCTTGGAGAGTGCTTTGTGAACGACAGCCTGGCTGCTGGGGAGCATAAAAGCAGCACATGGGAGCCTTTCCTGCAGTCCAAGGATTTGACTTGCCAATGTGATCCTTCCACTGTAAATTCAGTGCCATGGAGTGCTACAACTACAGGTGTCAGCCACCATGCCCAGCCTGTCAGAGTGTGCACCCTGACAGTGCCAAAAACACTCCATAGGAACCATCCACAGCAAGCTCGGGTTCTTTCTTTTTTTTTTTTTTTCCTTTTTTTTCCCATGAGCTAGGCTGTGGTCCAAGCAGGGCATGTATTTTCTGTCATTTTCATGGACTGCAACAGAAAGCTGGAAATAGATTTCTCTGGTGTGTAGGAGAGATCTTACTGTCTGATTATCTAGAGGCCAGGGATATGTATCTTCAGCATGCCTTTTTTCTTTTATTTACCTCTGTGAAACAAACTGAACTACTTAAGACTGCAGATCCTGGCCTTCTGCATATGAGATTCGGAATTTTGACTAACAGCCCTGCAACTAACCAATGCAGAGAACGCCCCTGTTTTCCTAGCTGCCATTGTTAGGTTTACATTTTACCTGGAATTATCTGAAAATGCCCCCTCAAAGTTTACGTGACAGAACAGTGGGCCAAAACATACAAGACTGAGATGCTTAGGGGACAGTTATTAGATCATATATAAGATACTGCACTGTAAATGAGGAAAGAGTAAAATGAAGACAGAGTGAAAAAAGCATGTTTGCACAACAGTGTGAATATTGTTAATATCCCTGAACTGTACATGCAAAAATTACAGATCTTACATATATTTTGCCACAATTTTAAAAAATATGTTGCTAGCACCTACTGAGCATCTGTCATAACCCTTCACACTCCCTTGCCGCTGTGCCATACAGAGTCCACCTCTGGGATGACACCTGTGTCTGTCTGCTCTCCCATTCACTGCCGCCATAGCCCTTGTGAATGCTGCCTTGATGAACATTAATGCCTCATCCCTCACTGAACATACGCCCAAAGCACCTAACTAGAATCTCCAATTCCTTCTCTCCACCTTTGCAAATGTTACTCATCTCTCCAGACACAAGGGCTGAGCAGACCAGCAGCCCAAATTAAGTCCAAGCTCTTTATGGCCATAGTCATTGGACACTGAATCACTCCCAAATCTAGTCACAGATTCACTTTCCAGCCTATAATAAAACATATTCTGCATTAGTGAACAAGGACTCCATGTTCTTCTGAAATTATGCCTCAATCCTGTTCTGACACCTTGCTTAAAATATTACTTCAGCTATAACATCCAATGGCTCTGCTTCCAAAATTCCATTTGGAACTAAAGTGGCATGTCTTTCATGATCCCTTTTTTAATGCCATAACCTACTTATTCCTCCTGGGATTCCCTATGGTACAAGCCTGAAATTAGTCACCCCCTGCCTTCTCCAGGACTTAATGATATCCATATTTTATTTCCCTTACACTAGAAACTGACTTTTTACATTTTTTCTGCAGCAGCACATATGGCCATGCTTTGAACAAATTTGGAACTCAGTAAGTGTTTGTTGATGGGATGAATTAATGAATCCTGTAGAATGACAACACTAGCACTATATTCAAATATTTAAAATTAGAATTAAACTTAAGATTTATGCAGACTTTAGCATTGTTCCCATTGGTGACATTTTGCATAGAGGGCCAAAGCCATCCTTGGCAAATAAGTGTCATGATATACATAAAAAATAACAGGGAGGGGAGTGAAGAAACTGTACTGTGCGAGCACAATATTTCATGTGATGAAGGAAGAAGATTAGCAGAGCACAATCTCTACCCTTAAGGTGTACCTGATATAACAGAGGACCAAAATATACAAGACTGAGATGCCCAGGACACATTTATTAGATCATATACAAGACACTGCATTGGAAACCAGGAAAGAGCAAAATGAGGGCACAGAGTGAAAAAAAGCATGTTTGCACAACAATGTGAATGTACTTTATACTCTTGAACTGCACATGTGAAAATGGTACATTTTATGTCATGTTCATTTGGCCACAATTTAAAGAATTTTTATAATGTGGGATGAGAAAAGATAATGAAGGAATAATGCAAAGCTGAAGGTTGTGCCAGATGTAAGAAGTGATTATGAAGGATAAAAGAAAAGGGCTTTCCAAGCAGGGAAGAGGCATCAGAGAGAAAACCAATTGTTGAGCCAGTATTCTGTCACAGGGACATTTGTCTTTGTTCTTTAATGTCCAGTAAGGGTCTTCTCAGGTTCCACTAAACATGCAGAATCACAAAACCCCCCAAAGTTACCATGGTGCCAACGGACTCAAAACAATACAGACAAGAAGCTCAGCTCATCAGGAGGGCTGCAGCAGGCATCTCGGAACCATCTGCTCCACAAAGGACAGCTGAGATGTAAAGATCCCTACAAGGTCCATATCCACGGGAATTGGGTATTCCTTGGCATTGAAGTCCCAGCCTTCACAGCAGCCAATATTCCCTGTAAATACTCCATAAGCAGAGTTTCCATGGTCCCTAGAGTGAACACAGCAGCTGCAAAGTGACTCCAAAACTTGCCCTCCGGGAAGCCTGAGGTGGGGTGGTATTCCCACTAGGATCTTTCAGGTCTTTATGGTTTCTCCTGGTCATGATGCTATTTACAAATAGGGGACCGTTTGTATTGTAAGCAATGTGGCCAAGAATATTGTTGCCATGTTCTTCATCCAACTGCCAGGAAAACACAGCTAGATAGTCAAGCAGAGGTCAGATTATCATGCAGCAGGTTGAAGGTTTTGTTCACATTTAACCCACAGGTACTTTGCATATCTCAGTTTGTGCCATTGTCATAGCAATGGCAGGCAGTAGAAACAGCTATCAAAATTATACAGATGAGGAACTTGAGAGTCATAGAGAGGAAGGTAATGGCCTTTAAGTACGCAGAAGAAAGCAATGAAATCATGAGACAAGAGTGAAAGTCTGATACTTTGCATATCTGAGTTCGTGCCATCATCAGCAATAGCAGACAATGGAAAGAACCATCAAAATTATACAGATGAGGAAATTGAGAGTCAGAGAGAGAAAGGTACTTGCCTTTCAGTATGTAGAAGAAAGCAATGAAATCATGAAACAAGAGTGATGGTCTGCTATACACAAAGCTTGTACTATTTATATTGATTCATGGAGAAAGAACCAAGGGCAAAGGTACAGAGGAAAGATGACTAGAAAAAAAAGGATGATAAAGAGATGGATGTGGTAACAGCAAAGAGAACTCTAGAAGCCAAACAAGCATTTGTGGAGAGCCTGCTGCATGCCAGGCATTGTACTTGCCCACAGCAGCCCATACTCCTATAGGCAAGATGGTCACAGAAACGACTAATGACAAGAAGGTAAGAGCCTTAGGAAGATCATCAGAAAGGTGCACTGGAGTTAACACAGCTACACCGCACAAGGTGCAAAGAGCACTTTGCAGAGAAGGTAACATGCATTCTGAATCTTGAAGATACTTCAAGAAGTTACAAGATACTTCAGGATGCTGATCTTCTCTTCATCAACTGGTTCACCAGTTGATCAAGATGCAACATGATGCTATAAAGAACAGGGAACCAGGAAGGCATACAAGCAAAAAAGAAACATGACTACATTTGCATTTTCCAAAAAGAACTCTAGATTAGTCACTGAAGAAGAAAGGTGCACCTAAGGAGACAGAGTGCTATAGTTTGGATGTCTGTCCTCTCCAAGTATCAGGCTGACATTTGATTCCCAATGTTGGAGATGAAGCCTAGTGGGAGGTGTTCGAGTCATGGAGGTGGACCCCTCATGAGCAGCTTGGAGCAGCTTGGTGCCAGCCTTGCAGTAATGACTGAATTCTTGCTCTGTTCATTCCCCCAAGAGCTGACTGTTTAAAAGAGCCTAGCACCTCCTTCCCCCCATTCTCTTGCTTCTTCTCTTGCCACGTGATCTCTGCATACACCAGCTCTTCTTCACCTTCCACCATGAGTGGAAGCTTCCTGACACCCTCACCAGAAGCAGATCCTGATGCCATGATTCATGTACAGCCTGCAGAATCACAGCCAAATAAATCTCTTTTCTCTATATGTCACCCAGTCTCAGAGATTCCTTAATTGCAAAACTAAATGGACTAAGACACAGGGTGATCATACAAAATGAAGACAGTGTGAATTTGCACTGAGGCAAGGAAGAGAATATGGGGAGGAGAGGTAAGAGCTGGTCACTCAAGCCAGAAACACTCTTCCCACACTTTATTTGTCCACTCCAAATCACGCCCCCCTCTTCCCACATCATAAAAATTGGCCTCCAAGACTTGCCAGTCCTATACGCTAAATCTCTGTATAGCTCTAATTACAATATGATATTTAGTATCTGCACTAAAGAAACAAAGGATCCATATTTGAATGTCTTCAGACAGGTGAGACAGGCACTAGTTACACTTTATTAAATACTGCAGTAGGAATTAATGTATGTTATCAGAGAACACCCAAAATGTAAATACTGAGCAACGAAAGCATCTTAATAAACAGCTCCATACACTGGTCCTATGTTAGTCCTATCAAAATCAGCCACAACAGCAACACATCCATCTAGGGGCTCCCAGTAGATGACGAGAGCTTGAGGAATGATCATTTAGAAATAGACAGCTTTTGTATAACTCTGGCAATTTTTCTGGTTGTTCTCCTTGTTTGTTTCAGAGTTCCGTGAAAGGACATATTTTACATATTTTACATGCTGGAATGGTCCAATTAGCCTCATTCCTTAGCAGCTAAGTAAGAGCAACAGCTTGGCTGATCAACAATGGGATAAATGCTCTGAGACCAGAGTTGTGGACTTCCCTTCACTAACTTATAAATGAATTCAGGGTGAAGCATTATCACCTAATGCAGCCTACCATGTGACTGGAAGAATGTATTAGATGAATACATCTGGCATGCTCAACCACACTCATTATTTCATCACTAAAATAAAATACCAATTAATTAGACCAATTCCTTGGGTCTTTACTATTACATAAACACAGGCAAATGATGAGATATGAAGTTCACTTGGATAATGCTCTTTACTTTTCATGCAGTTGCTTCTCATGGTGTTTAGCGTGTTCATTTCAAATGGATGCCAGCTAAAGTTGAAGGACCATGTTTAGCATCATCTGTGCTCAGACCATAAATGAACAAAGTCCTCCATAATGTTTTCATAGTTCCAATATGTTCTTTCATTAGAATTCTAAACTTAACATATTTTTACCTTTTTCCTTTCACTCCTACATGCATTTTAAATATAAAAAGTGATATACCACCTGCTATCCCTGACATTTGCACAAGGGTATATTTGAAAATGTTTATGTTCAAATTTTGGTAACTAATGCACAGAGAGAAATTTATACCATGTGATTAAAATATATTTTATATGATATTTTTCCACAATTCACTTCAGCATCAATGTTATTACATTCCAAAATTTTATAGTTTGTGTGTGGGTGTGTGTGTGTGTGGGTGTGTGGGTGTGTGTGTGTGAGACAGGATCTCACTCTGCCAGCCAGGACAGAGTGCACCGAGGCCTTGACCTCTTGGGTTCAAGCAATTCTCCTTGCCTCAGCCTCCCTCATAGCTGGGACCACAGGCACACATCAGGATGCCTAGCTAATTTCTGTAATTTTTGTAGAGACGGGGTTTCGCTATGTTGCCCAGGCTGGTCTCGAACTCCTGGGGTCAAGCAATCCTCCTGCCTCGGCTTCCCAAAGTGCTATGACTACAGGTGTCAGGCACCATACCCAGCCTAACATTTCATAGTTTTATACACCAAAATTATCTCACTTTTCCTTAAAATTTTGTCTGATTAACCTCATTTTTTCAAATCATTAAATAGGAGTTACTTTCTGTATTTTAAATCTGCCTTCCTCCTATTTCAGCAACATTTAGCTAATCATCCAACTGTTCACTAACTGGACCAAAAAAGGAAAACTAATATAGAAGTTTGGCTTATAACCAAAACCAGGATTCATAGAAAGGTATGTCTCTTTTGCCAGATACAGGGATTGTTCTTTGCTTGGCGAATGACAAGAGATTGTTCCTTCTACTTCATCCCCAGCCTTAGAACCTGCAAATGGGATTTTCAGCAACAAACCCCTTCTAACCTCACCATTCACAAAGAAAGCTTGGTTTCTTGTAGTGTTAACCTGAACTCCTACCACTAAGTTTATTAAATTTTGCGAGACCCTTTCACATAATTAAAAGGCTGATGTTTGAGTCAGAACTTGTGTCTGGGATGCTTAAATTCCTCACCCTCATAAACACACGCCCTGGCCACTCCATCTCAAAGATCCTCATAACCCACGTTAGATGTTATCACTGCTTCATTTCCCTCAAAGCTATGATCACAATCAGCAATTCTGTCCTTCATGCATTTGATCACTGCTTTATCTTCTGTCCCCATAACTAAAGTAACAGCAGGACAATTTGTGCAACCTGTTTGCTATGGTATCTTCAGAGTCAACAACAATGGGTCATGAATAGTTAATTCATGGATGAAAGATGAATGAATGGGTCAATGAGTGAAGACTCATTTAACCTATTCCTATGCATGTGTGTTGTTACTGCTATGGGTGGGGGGGTCTTCTAGACACCTGGCCCTCTTCCACTTACTTCTGACTTCTCCTGATGTCTAGCAACTCACTACCGAGTAGGTCAATCACTGCCAGGTTGGTTGCGCTGGGGGAAGAAGGTACAGGGTGGTTTCCATGACTATTAACAGCAACTCTAATAATGCGCTTGTGGCAATTATTGACCCCAAGATGCAGCATGTCATCTGCTGATCCTAGCCACTGATGTGAGGTTCACCATTTTTAAAATTACAATTAAACTACAATATTGATAACTTTAAAATTCTATTAAAACCATTCCTGAGTGCGTCCCTATTGCTCACTAAGGAATGGTTGCAGGGCAGTTGATCAAGGTAATTAGATGGCAGGTGATATGGTCTGGCTCTGTGTCTCCACCCAAATCTCATCTTGAATTGTAATCCAAATTGTAAGCCCCATGTGTTGGGGGAGGGACCTCATGGGGGGTGATTAGATCATGGGGACAGTTCCCCCATGATGTTCTCCTGATAGCGAGTAAGTTCTCATGAGATCTGATGGTTTTATATGGGATTCTTCCTCCTTGCTCAGCACTTCTCTCCTTCCTGGTGCCCTGTGAAGAAGGTGCTTTTCTTCCCTTTCACCTTTTGCCATGATTGTAAGTTTCCTGAGGCCTTCCCAGCTATGCAGAACTGTGAGTCAATTAAACCTCTTTCCTTTATAAATTACCCAGTCTCAGGTATTTTTTTATAGCAGTGTAAGAATAGACTAATATAGCAGGGAAGGCAGGCAATGGGAATTGGGTTGGTTCCTCTCTTATACCACGGAAGGTGGCAAGTTGTTAAGACTACGTGCAGCATAGCCCATGAGACTTGCATTAAAGACTACCAGCCCTATTACTAATCTGGCTGAGTTATTCAATCATCTTAATCTCAGTTTCCACAACTCTGTAACGGAGTTAATAAACAGTAGTGTAATCTCATGGCCCTACTGTGAAAATTAAAGTAGATAAGTCTTGCCTATGTTTCTTGCTCAAATGCCATCTTGCAGAGATGCATGTCCTAAACTCCTCATTTAATCTAGCCCTTCAATCACTATTGATCCCAATCCAGCTTGAATTATCCTAAGACCACCTTCCCTATTTTATATGCTTGAGCCTGTCTTTACTTTTTCCCACATGGGTACATGAGCACCATGATATTGGGACGGTGTTAGTGCTCATGACAGCTGCATCTCCTGTGTTAGGCACAGAGTAGGCACTAAATAAACACTTGTTTCATGTGGGAACAAATATCCCAAAGCACATAATTGTATCTTACACATAGTAAGCATTCAATAAATGTGAACTACTGTTTATGTGCTTATAATACCAAGGAGATAATTGGCATCAACCTGTGGGTCAGCTTCATTACCCAAGAGAATAAGGTATTTATATTTACCGAGGAGATCCTAACTTCCAGGAATCCTTACTGCAATCCTCTGAGGTCTCAGTTCTAGATTTTCCAGATAGCTGCATTAATTCACCCCAGATCACACAGGTAAGATTTCAAACAAGATCCCCTGACTCAAATGGACTCCATCTTCTCTGTGAAAATGCTCTCTGTTTCCTGCCATCATCTCTAAAGCAGTATATCCCCTCTCTTTGGAGAGCTTACAACTTAGGAGGCAACATAATGTGAATGTATGAATGCTTATCGTCTAGAAACCAGAAAAAAAAAAACCCAGAACAACAAGCCCAAGGGGAGAAAAATGCCAGATGCTGAAAGAGGAAAAAAGGAATACATGATGATCTTATTGTCTAAGTAAAAGCCATATAAAAATGACTGTATTTGAAAGCTTTGGGTCTAAGAAAGTGGCAACCCCATGAGATTCAGTCTTGTATATACTAGGAAGAAACTCTCCTTACGTTCCAAGTGAGCAGTCCTGACATTCCGAATCCAAAGCAGAGATTTTTCATCTTTTCTTTTAGATCACAGACTTCTTTGAGGAGACACTCCTCTCCAAGAAAAATCTATTCTTGCCTACTCATAAAGGTAACATAGAGTTTGGGGGTCCCCTGGGAGTCCCTGACTGTCAGTTGAATGACATCTAGTGCCAAAGATGCAAAATCACCCTCGGTTAAGGAATCCAAGTAACAGCTCAAGAGAACTGGGTTTTAACTCTTACTATCACTACCTAATAAGAGCACGTGTCCCTTTCACACCATAATTAGCTTCTTCCTAAAAAGGGCTGTGGTTCTGCTGAAAGACACCCCATAAACTGTTTCCCCATAAGCCACAAAATCTTCAAGGGCAAAGTGGAAACATTATCAATACGGGAGAGACTGAGAAACACTGTTTCCCAAGAGAAGGTATTACTGTATTAAAGACCTAAATGTGACAAATGAAATATCCACATCTTCAGAGGTTTACGACTATGCGAAAATTTATAATTTGTTTATTTATTTTTTTAATAGAGACAGCGTCTCACTATGTCACCCAGGGTGGAATGTGATCATGGCTCATTGTATCCTCAAACTCCTAGTCTCAGGCAATCCTTCTGCTTCAGCCTTCTAAGTAGCTGAGACTACTAGCACACTAATTAAAAAAAAAAATTATAGAGGCTGGGCGCAGTGGCTCGTACCTGTAATCCCAGCACTTTGGGAGGCCAAGGCAGGCAGATCACCTGAGGTCAGGAGTTCAAGACCAGCCTGGCCAACATGGCAAAACCCTGTCTCTACCAAAAAACACAAAAATTATCCAGGCATGGTGGTGCACACCTGTGGTCCAAGCTACTCCAGAGGCTGAGGTGGGAGGATTGCTTGAGCCTAGGAGGTTGAGGCTGCAGGGAGCTGTGGTCATGCCACTGCAATCCAGCCTGGGTGACAGACTGAGACCCTTTCTCAAAAAAAAAGTTGTAGAGACGGAGTCTCATTATGTTGCCTGGGCTGGTCATGATCTCCTGGTCTCAAGAGATCCTCCCGCCTTAGCCTCCCAAAGTGCTGGGACTACAAGCATGAGCCACTATGCCCAGTGGAAATGCAGAATTTAAATGAAAATAGCACATCTCTCTTTTTTGATATAAATGCATGCTGAAGGTTCTGGCCTCGCTCCTGGTAAAGGCAAAGCATCAGGATGAGAAAGCGTGTCTGAGAAGGGCCTTTTCCTAGTAAACTGGCCTGCTTGACAAAGGGGCTCCATCTATAAAGGGGAGGGGAATATGAGGCTGGTGATATTAGTTTGGAAAGGGCTGCTGGCAAGAAAAAGAACTGCCTGTGTCAAGGGAGTTGCAGTCAGACTCTAAGATACCTGATGACACCCTCTTACTATAGTAACTTCCTTCCATCTTGATTTCCACTTCTTAGAACTCATGCTATAGAAACTAGAAACCAAACTCATAACAGTAAGCCCAAGAGGAATAAAAATGCAAGGTTATAAAAGAAACACAAAGGAGAAATCGATCTTATCTTCCAGTCTGGAGGGGTGCTGCCAATGTACAGTTGCGATCAATAAAGAAGTGTTATTATCAAAGCTTGAGAAGAAACACCATGGGAACCCTACATTTCTTCAACTTTACTCTGATGCATAAACACTTAGACCATTCACGTCTCATTCTCTGTTAAATTCTCAACACTTAACACACATGAAATAAACAAACATTTTAATAATACATTGAATAATCTTCTAATATAAAATAATCCCCTATTTTTTACCTAAATTGACTCAAGGTTACCCTATGGTTTTAATATTCTGTATTTTGGCAAACTATCATTTCATTCATGCATTTATCAATCCAGAAATCATTTGTTGAGTATTATTTGAAAAAGACAAATGAGGTAGGCATTAAAATAACAAGGATAATGCCAGACACAGTGGCACAGGCATGTAATCCCAGCACTTTAGGAGGCCGACATACGTGGATTGCTTGAGCCCAGGAATTCAAAAACAGCCTGGGCAATATAGTGGGACTGTGCCTCCACAAAAAAATACAAAAATTAGCTGGGCATGGTGGTATGCACCTGTAGTCCCAGATACTCGGGAGGCTGAGGTGGGAGGATTACTTGAGCTCAGGAGGTCGAGGTTGCAGTGAGCTGTGATCATGCCACTGCAATCCAGCCTGGGTGACAGACTGAGACTCTGTCTCAAAAAATAAAAAATAAAAATAAGCCAAAACAAGATGTATCTAATAGATAGATAGCATACATATACATATATATGTATACATAAAAATATTATATGAAGAAAAATAAATAAAATCTTTTTCACTGAGCCTTCACAAATGAACGACTGGGATCTTCCCAGATGGAGAATGGGGAGGAAGTCATCGAGATACAACTTATCGGAAGGCAGCTCCCGGGCAGGTAGAAGGGTGGGTGTGCTGAGGGAACTGTGAGCTGTTTGTTCCAAGGGGCAAGGGCACGAGGTGTACAAGAAGAAGTAAAATAAGCTAACACTGGAAAAGGGACACATGGGCAGATTAAGGAGTCTTCTGTGCTATCCCAAGGGTCTTAGGTTTTCCCAGGTGGTAAAAAAAGAGATTTTGCCATGATGCATTTTTAACGGCTTGCAGGAGTGGGTTCGCTCTCTTGAGCTCTTTGCCCCTACGCCATTTGATGATGTGCAAAATGGTCTTGCCAGATGATGGTGCCTTGATCTTGGACTTCCCAGCCTCCAGAACTATAAGAAATACATTTCTATTTTTTATAACCCAGTTTCAGGTGTTTTGTTGTAGCAGCACAAAATGAACTAAGAAAGACTGGAATGCATCACTTAGCCATTGAAGCCATCAAATCTGAGAATCAGGAAGATGACTCCAATAGTAGCTTGAAGGTAGGAGGCAGAAGAGTAATGGACTTCATAACAATCTAAACTGAGATAAGGAAGCTGTCACGGTGGGCCACAGGAAGACAACACATAGCTAGGAATGTTTTGCAGGGCAGAAATGAGAAGTAGACATCCATTTACATAAGTGCTGAGAAAAGAGAAGTAAAATCCAACAGAGTTTATATCTTGGATGCACTGGTATATGGGGCACCTTTAACTAACAGGAGGGTGCAGAGAGGAATAGGTTTTAGAGGAAGAGCATCTCTTAATATTTGAATGTGTTGTGTTTGGAATGTCTATGTGACACTCAACTAGACATTTCTAATAGGGGCTAAAATTACAAACACTGTAACTGAAGCTAGTGGCCTGAGCTGGAAATAAAGACTCGACAATCATCCACATAGAGGCAGATAGTTGAAGATAAGAAGATGCAATGAATTACCTAGACATACAATATACAGAATGAAGTCAAGAACAAACCCTAGGAAAAGTCAACATTTAATAATAATAAGAGAAGAAAATACAGAAGAACTTCTCACAATTGTAGAATAAAACCAGAATATAGTGATACAATGAAAAGGAATAAAAATTCTGCAAGTGATAAGTGCCCATCAAATTGATATAGGATCATCACTAAAAAGACACCACTGGGTTTTGGCAATGTAGAAATCACTGGTCATACTTTAATGAGTTTCGTTAGCATAAAATTGAAAGGGTAGAGAACCAGTTTTGGAGAACTGGAGGACAAAGAAGGAAGTATAAATTCCTATTACAGTAATGGTCACTATTAATGGAAGGAGAAAAATATGTCACAACTCAAGAGAAGACCTGATTGAGGCTGACTGGCCATTGGACACAGGAGGAGTACTTGGGTTGATGGTGGGGGTTAACTTCTAGATCCCACTTGGGAGGTGGAAAACCGTCCCAGATTCTGGAAGACAGGAGAGTTATAAGAACAAATGAATCTGTTAGTATAAACATGAGATATAATGAAAACAAAAAAGGAAAGGTCAAAAAACCTTAAATTGATGCCCTTTTGAAAATAAACCCTGATGAGGAGTGTAAATGGGTTGTTCTATGGTGTGAATGTGTTCCCAGAATTCATGCATTGACATGAATATTATTAACCCCTAATAAGACAGTGTTGCGGGGTAGGGAAGAATGGCAGGTGTTTAGGTAACAAAGGCTCTGCCTTCATGAACAGATGAATGTAATTACAAAAAGGGCTTGCAGGAGTGGGTTCACTCTCTTAAGCTCTTTGCCCTTCTGCCATTTGATGATGTTCAAGAAGGTCTTGCCAGATGATGGTGCCTTGATCTTGGACTTGCCAGCCTCTGAAACTATGAGAAATAAATTTCTATGTTTTACAACCCAGTTTCAGGTATTCTGTTACAGCAGCACAAAATGGACTAAGACAGATTACAAGCCAACAGTAAGATCTCAAGTGTTTCTGGAAACCACACACTAATAATGAGGCCAAACCATGCAGTAATTCACTTAATGCTAGCAGTGCTATGGGACACAAGAAATTGATATCTGGATGGACTCTTAGCTGAGAAACAACAGGGTGAGCCCACCACAAGCAGAGGAGGAAATTGAGGGTCTTAGTGAGAGACTTAAAGTCAGATCCAGCGATCTATGTCAGACATTTGGTGGCTGGAAGGATACTCAGTACTAGGAGGTTTGCAAGGATTCATGGAAGAGTGATCAAAGTGGGAAGGAAGAAGTGACAGCCAGAAGAAGAGGAGGTTTAGGTTAGGGTCATTACTTCAGAGTTTTCAGTATTCAGAGTAGAATATGGACTTTAGTAATCATTTTCTGGGTGATAAATCGTAGCTCCACACCATTGTCCTTCAGTAAGTCAGAAACAGGCAAAAGGCAACCGAATGAGGACTGTGAGGTGGTCGTGTAATGGAGCTGAAGTCTTCAATAAAGGAGGTCAAGAAACATATTCTTCAGGTTTTTTTGAGTCCTTCCAGTCAACATTAGCTTCATGGATATAACATTAATTCTTCAACATCCGCATTAAGAAATGGATTCAACCTAATATTTTACTTACATACCAAAAATGCCTTTGCCTTGAATTCTCATGTTATAGGTAAGCTTTCTGGCACGTATTAGTATTTGGGATTATCCTAGGAAGAACTCCCACTGTATTCCATGTCTGGACAGAGCTTATGTTTCCACAGGCTTAAGTAATGCTTTCCTATGTGTTTTCAATACTGCTTCTGAGAATTCCCCTGGTGTGGTGGACTCCATGCCCACATGGCACCTGGTGTGGAGCACAGCCTGAATATGCCATTGTTGGTGACAGAAATCAAGTCAATGTCTTCAGAAAGCCATCTACACTGATTCTGGTCCCTTTTTGCCAGGGAATGACTGATAGCTCAGCGCCATTTTTCTTCAAGGGGTTAATGACAGGCAAAGTTCAGGGCTGAGGAGAAGCCCATGTATTTTGTCTATTTTGTTGAGATGTCATGAAAATTAAGGGAGAAAATCCATGTGAACACTAAAAAATACTATTATTATTGTTATTATAAGTGTTGCTATTTGGATATAGGTTATGATTGCATGAAGCCCAGACAGAATTTCTTAAACTTACTGGATGCCAAATGAATTATGCCAAGTGAGCAGATGAGTGTCAGCTGCATAGCTTTGGAAAGAAAAACTAATGTAAAAACTAAAGTTTGGTTTGGGTGAGGCTAGGTAAAGAAGGTTTGAGGAAGAAAGAAAATGTTTTCATGTGTCATGGCTGCTTTTAAGTATATAAAATTTAATTTTCAAAAGCCAAGAAGATGTGAATGATGTAGAGTATTTCTTATTTCTCTGTAGGGCTTCTCTCAAGCCCAACAAAGCAATGAATAATAGGAAATGTAACAAAAAAGCAAAGTGATTGCAAGCCATAGATTATTCCCTTGAGTAGATTTCCCTGTAACACTGAACCACAGCAGAACTTTTTGGAACTTCTGAGATTCCTTGCCTAAATCTCAAAATTGGCCTAACGGGTATAATCCTTTCAACAATCCATCAATCTTTCTCCCCAGTATTACGGGTTTGGTTATATTTGTTTAAATATACAGCTTTCTTCCACACAACAAAGTGTTTAAAATAAATTTTTTTAAGGATGGGGTCTTGTTCTGTCACCCAGGCTGGAGTGTAGTGGTGTGATCATAGCTCACTGCAGCCTCAAACTCATGGGCTCATGCAACCCTCCCACCTCGGCCTTCTGAGTAGCTGAGACCACAGGCCTGAGTCACCATGCCTGGCTAGATTTTTTAAACTGTTTGTAGAGAAGGGATCTCATTATGTTGCCTGGCCTGGTCTTGAACTCCTGGCCTCAAGTGATCCTCACTCCTCGGTCTCCCAAAGCGCTGCAGTCACAGGTGTGACTCACCACACCCAGCTCATGCAACAAAGCTTTAATTAAATTGGTTTGGGCAGATACTGTCTCACTAGCTGAGTCCAAATTCTAACCTGTGCTAGTTTTCTCTATCGCATGAAATCATCTTTTTCTCATGGCTTTTTATACACACCTAAAAGATGTGCATAAATGAAATGTCAATGTACTCAAACTCATTACAACGAATTTTTAAAATTCTTAAATATAGGTGCAGTTATGGTTTTTCATTTTCTCTGCCAATCAAAGCCTCTCTCTAAGGGCACCGTACCACAGTCGTCTTCTAAGAGGCAAACATTGTTAATAATTTGTTTATTTTTTGACTTTTTTTAATACAGCAACATACACATATTTGTATACAAATCTACACACAAGCATTCACCCACATGCACACATATATATACATATGTGTATGGATACAATTGTGCATTCATATCTATGTATATATACAAGTATCTATACATGCATACATAGGTTTAAGGAGTTTATGTGAATATTATTCTGTGTCCTCACATTTTGCTCTGCCTCTTCAATTTCAAGGGAAAGATAGTTTTAATATTCTAAGTGCTTAAAATAATTCACTCATTTTCCTGATGAGAAAAATTTCAGTTGCAATGATCACCTATGTATATATATCTTTGTGCATGTATCTGTAAGATAGATTCCTGGAAGCAAAAATGCTTCCAGAGGAGAAAAGTGGGTCTCTTTCTAAATTTTATTGTATAATACCCAATGTCTTCTAAAACTCTACCTTAATTCTTCCTCCAACTAGCAAACTGTGAGAGTGCTCATTTTTCCACGCCCAAAGATAACTGAACTGAGTTTTGCCATTCAGCTAGGTAAAAGGATAATAAAATAAAATAAAGTAAAATTAACTAAAATAAAGTTGATTTCACTTTCTTTACATATGAATGTGATTGGACATTGTTATTGATGAGTTCTAAGTCTTTCTTTCTTTTTGAGCTTCTGATAGTTCTGATAGACTCATTTACAAGTTTTTCTCTATTTTTCTCTATTTTTTTGATGTCATTTAATTTCTCACTTTTATTCTGAATGTGCCATCCTCATCTACACACGATTTTCTACTTAACATGTGGCACTTCCCAACCTACAGTGCACTGTGGGGCATGCATTTTGCACAAGCCAAATTTTGCAAATCCACAAAAGGGAAAAGGTGAAAAACGGTACCCTTTGGAAATTGGCCAAAAATGTCAACGAAAGCAGTTTCATTTTCTACGTGGCATTTGTCATGTTCCATGCATGGAACACTTTAAATTGCATATGTGACCTTTTAAACAATAGCAGGAAATGCCAAGAGAAAATGCAAAGCTCTTCATTGTCTTTCTTAAGCCCCTGGAGAAGCCATTTTTCATGGTCCATGGCTAGAGCCTATGATCAGGCTGTCAATGCACCTGAAACAAACCATCAATATCTGCGCAGTTTTCTATCCTGGGAAACATCAGACACAGGCATGGCACTGCTCTGGAGAGCTTGTTCTTCTCCGCATTTATTCAGTAACAGCACTTTGTAACACTACCTGAGTTGTTCCATGATATAAAGAGAATCAAGTCTTAATATGGTATTATGGTGTTATGTAGTATAAACCAAGCAAATCTCTATCACCATTTTAAGAACAGGATTATTATACACTATTAGCTTACTAAAGGGGGGTTTGTGTAAGTCTTTTATCAATGACCCTTAGGGATTAAAACTAGAAAGAAAAAATAATAAACTTCAGCTTTCTTCATCCAAGTACCATATCTACTACTGTCTGTGTAGCTTTTTAACCAAAGTAACAATAGATGTGTTGTTGACATTTGGATGTTATTAATGATAACATAGAGACGAATATGCCAAGTTCATATGAATATACATTCCTTTTTCTGTTTATTTGATGCATATGTGTCCCTGTACATAAACTGTAAGTTCCTTGAGGTTAAAGACTTGGCATCCTTGTCTTGACCATTTTTCTCCTTGCATAAAGTAGATGAGTGATAAATGCCTGTTAAATAAATGAATGATATAAAAAAAACCTCTATGGTATAAAGACAAAATTTCAATATATTAAATTAATACCTGGGAAAATCATTGGTAAATTACTTAAAACAATTCAAAAATTTCGCAAGAATTTAATTATGGTCATTAAATGTATTATCCATAGTAATAAGAAAATTATAAACATATCGCTAAACTAAATTTCTATAAACAGCAAATACAGTGTAATTTATTATGCAATTAAATTACAATGAGTGGTATAGGCACTGCTCAATAAATGTAGGTAGCTGAAAATGAGTAAATGTTAACGCCTATTAAACTAAACAAAACTACAGGTATGGAAGCTCTGTATTTTGATATTTATCTCCCCAACATTTGATATCGCCCTTTAGTAGTTTGTACATGGCTATACTTTCTGAAGAAGAAGAAGAAGAACAGCACATTAATGTCTCTGCAAGCCTTAGTTATCATCATAAACTAATTCCATCCACACCTGGAATTTTCCCAAGAACATAGCAGGTGTTCAATAAATAACAGTTAAATTAAGAGACACAGGAATTGTGGGATATTCCTACTGAAACTTGAGATGCATGTAATTAACTTAATCTTTTTCTTGCTTATATTATCTGCTGCAGAGGGACAATGAAGAGAGAAGCAGGTAAAGTCAGTGTGGAGAAGGGATACCCCCTTATGCCCCCACCCCAAAGGGGTATGTGTTGGGGCGGATAAGGAGACAGGTTTAAAAGAGAGGTCATTCTATCATTCTCATAGAGCGCTACAAAGGAGGTGATGCCATGTCAAATAACACCTTCTAGAAATAGACCAGCATAGAAAAGTTGGATATGCTTGCTGTGTGCATGAAAGGAATGAAAGCAAGGGGCCAGACAAATGTCTTAGATATGGCCTGGGACAAGCTGAGCACCAGCTTCCCTTAGCCACCAGCAACTATGTGAAACGAAAAAGATATTACCATCTAGTGCCTCAATTCCCTCCTCTGCAAAATGAGAAAAATTCATGAGACTGTGGTTATCAGTATTAGGAACCATGTGCTCCCAAGTGTGTGGACCAAGGTCAGGAGAGCTCTGAGAACAATCCCAACAGGAGTCAATCAGGTAAAGACATGTCCTATTCTCCAAGCCCTGAGCTCCTGCAGAGATGACGCTGGGAAGTATGCTACTAATGTCTTTTTAGTTTTTATTTTTGTTAAGTACTTCATAATAATCTCAAGGTTGAGCTAAATTCTGAGTGTTTAACCTTACTCTATTGTTCCAGTATTAATATATGAATAAATATATATTGTATATTCTCTATTAATATATTTAGATAAAAACTAAATTATTTTCATCTTAAGAATGTCAAGAAGCTACTAGAGGCACAGTGTCAGTATTGCATACCTGAGATGGACAAGCAGCAGATAATCAGAATGCTATACCTTTACCTTGATATTCACTTTTGCTCTCGTTTTAATTTTCTTTGATCTGAATCTCATTTTGAGACACATAAAAGTAGACCATAGAATCAGAACAAGATGCATACTCATTCCCATAAAATACCAAGTTTTATGCTGCTATATGAAGGAATATAAAAATAACAACATAATTTCAATTTTTCATCAACAGTGAAAGTAAGATTTTAAGACTCAATCAAAGAACATCCCTAGAAATCTTGTAAAAACACTAGCGTCTTACAATCTTATAACCCTGAACTGAGCAAAAAATGTATATATATAAAGCAGGATTTTTATTGATATGAAGTGTATTTTTGAGCAGTGGTTCACAACCAGGGGTGGTTTCGCCTCAGAGGCAATATTTGACAATGTCTGGCGATATTTTTGGTTTCCATAACTTGTGGTAGTGGTGCCACTGTCATCTACTGGGCAGAGCCCAGGCATGCTGCTAAACTAAACCTCCTACAATGCATAGGACACCTCCTACAACAAAGACGGGGTGATCAGCTCCACATGTCGTGAGTGCCAAAGTTGACAAATTCTGTTTTATAGGAAAAAGAGAGAGGAAGAAAAAGAAAAGGAAGCAAAGGAAAAGACAGAGAGGGGAAGGAGGGATGTAGAAAGGAGGGAAGGAAAAAATGAAGGAAGGAAGGAAGGAGGAAGGAAGGGAGGGAGGGAGGGAGGGAGCAACAGTGGTAGAGAGGGAGGAATAGTTGGAGAGAAGATGGAGAAAATGAACAGAGGGAGAGAGTAAGAGAGAAAGGAAAACAGGTTGCCATGATTGATGATCTGATATGTGCTATAACAAGTTACTTATTCCTAAGAGTATCCTTAAAAACTAGCAATTTTATTCTCCATTTTACTGTGAGGACGTGAATACCTTGCAAGGTCAATGACTTGCTCCAGACTTTGTGGGTTCCAAGGTCCTGCTTCCCTGGAAGCATCTTTTTAAAATAAGATCAAATAAGAAAGTGCAGTGACTTGATTCATCTGCACTGCTGCAAGATCCCTTCTTATGTCTCCTGTGTCACATCCTGTGTTCCAGAAAATGCAACCCTCATGAAAGGAATGCAGTTTTCACATATGGAGGCAATGCCTACTTTCTAAAAGCGTCCTTTCCTTAGAGTATTAAAGGAGATTCTGCTACAGTCTGCTCCTAGAACTTAGATATCTTTCAAAACCAATACTGGATGAGTTTCATTCACATAAAAAAAAAGACATTACCATTTTAATGATATTTTTCTTCTCAGCCTCCTATTCTAGATTAGTATTCATTATTACAACAGACAACTATATTCCTGCCAACTGTGTAATACTACAAAATCTCTTTTTATAAAAGCTATTTTCTCACAGATTTGTATTACAGAGTAAGAGACAGCCAATTCTCTGAAGAAAAACAAAAGAGAAAAAATTAGCTCATAGGATAAGAACATGTACGAACTGGGTCTCACCACTGAGTCAGATGTTTCTCAGTACTTCTTCCTCCTCTCCTTCTTTACTTCCTTTCTTCCTTTGTTCTTTTTTCACTCCTTCCCTCTCTCCCTTCCTCCCTTTTTTTACTCCTTCCTTCTCTCTCTTCCTTCCTTTCTTCCTTTCTTTCTTCCCCCCTTAATCCCTCCCTCCCTCCCTCATTCCTTCCTGTTTTTCCATTGGTGAAACCTTCTCAAAGGAAAAGCTTCCACTCCTATCATCAGCAGGTAACACATCACTCTGGGAGACCCTCCCTGAACAAAACAATTACCTCCTGATAAGATGCACTTGCTAGTGAACTTCTGGGCACAAGGAAGTAAGAGAAATACCCAAAATTAAGCTTTCCCACATAAAGCTCCTCCAACAGTGTAAGCAAAAGAATATTTGGGTGTCCTGAGCAATGGGAAAACTGGACCTAAGGGAAGCCTGCCCTTATGTAACACACCTATAGTAGCACTGACCTCGGACAAAGGGAGCAGGCAGCTGGAAGGGCAGCCAGACATGTAAGACAAGGGGCTGGGGCCAGAAACCCAAGCTTAGGCTTCCAGTAAGGTGGAGAATTTGGACACTTGAAAGGGCTCAAGTCTTACACTCTAGCTTCTATCAGAAGGAAAGCGAACCTACCTGCCTGGGGAAAGAATGCCAGCACAGGCCAGAAAATTCCCACAGATTAAGATCAAACAAACATGAGTTCACAGTCAAAGATCACTAAGCCCATGAGCACTGAGGTATTATGGGTGCTGCACACACAATATAAAATAGTTATTTAAAAAATAAAGTTTGAAACAGGAAACAATAAACAAAAAACAGGAAATTACTGGAAAGGACAAGGAAGATTTGAAAAATGACCACATAGAAATGAAATAAATGAAAACTGTATTTGTTGAAATAAATAAAAATTAATGGATTAGCTAAAGAGATTAGACACAGAAGAAAAGACAATAAATAAAAGATATATCTGGGAAAATCTTACAAAAAACAGAAGACAGAAACTAATAATATAAAAGTCAATTTAGGAGACATGGGTGCAAAAATGAGAATCTCATATATCTAATCAAAATTTGAGAGAACAGGAAGAATAGAGAAGTGTCAGTATTTGAAAGGTGATCCCTAAGATCTTCAAATAATGATTAAATATATGAATCCAAAGGCACAGAAACCATAGGAAGAATGGATAAAGCAAAAAAAAAAAAAATCAATATTGACATGAAACTGATAAATGCCAAAAATAAACAGGAGATCTTAAATTTTAGCCCTTGCCAAAGACAACCTGTGCATAAAATTTAACTCGAAACCAACTGACATCTGTATAGCCAGAAGACAGTGAAACGTGAAATAATGGTCCACCTGGATTTGCATAATAAGCAAAATTATCTTTCAGGAATGAGCAGGGAAGAAAGGTATTCAATCAAACAAAAACTGAAAGAGTTTATAACAAATATTCATGATACATATTTTTAAAAACATATCTCAAGCAGGGGGGAAACATAGATCGAATTAGCACTAATATGCAAAAAGGAATAGTGAGCAAATAAAAGGCAAGCATGAATGTAAATCCTAACTCTTTAAATACAACAACATCAATATTCTTGTTAGATAAAGCAAAGGATAAAATTTAAATGCTGAACAATAATAGCCTGTAACTAGGGAGACAGGTGATTGGTATTTTCTAGAATGGAGCTAAGGTCTTGCTTAATTTTAAACTTTAATGACTTCAATGTGAGTTTTACAACTGCAAGTTTTTCTTGAAAAGTAGAAATCAAGTAAATGGCAAATTAAGAAGAAAATACAGAAAAAGAACAAACTCATTTATTAAAAGGAATGCATAAAAAAGGAAATCCAAAAGATTAAAATACGTTGAATTATATCAAATATCCTCAAACTCATAAATAGCATAAGTTAGGCAGTTACTAGACTGAAATTGTCACATTGAAAAAAAGAAATTATAGATATCTGTCATATGAAATGATACAACCATAATATCTGAAATTACTAAAGGTCAAAATATAAAAAATCTATTCTCTATGATTTCATTTAAATAAGATTTAGAAAATACAACTATTTTATAGTGATAGAAGACTTTAGTGGTTGCCAGGGGATCAGAGAGGGGGTTAACAAAGGGCACGAGAACATGTTGGGCCTTGAAGGACATGTTCACTATCTAGATTGTGCTGATGTTTTCACAGGTATAGACATATGTCAAAACATGTCAAATTGTTCACTTTAAATTATTCTTCAATAAAGCTATTACAAATGTTTTTGTTTCTGTTCAAAAAAAAAAAAAAAAAAAAATCTATTCTCAGCAATAGCCAACCCTAAAGTAAAAAAGAAACAAGCATATTTCTACTAATATTGGATATCTATTGTAAAACAGAAAGCATTTTAAGAGATAGCAAGAATATTACATAGGAAAATATTTCATTCTTCAAAGAGATAACTTGTTATATATTTTATGCCACATACATTCTTTAAAAAACCCCAAATCAGTAGTATTACAGGAAGAATTTATAAATTCATTCATAAATGGAAGATACAAAGAAACCTATTTTCAATTTTAATAGATCAAACAAAAAATAGGAAAAACAGATGCCATAAACTAAATAGTTAACCGATGATTTGATAGACAATTATATAACTTTGTATCTCATCGTTAGAAAATACACACAAAACACTTAAAAATTAACTGTTTATTAGAACATCACACAAATCTCACTTAACACTTAATAGACAAATACTGAAATACTGTGTTTTAGAATTTACAGGAGGCAGGAAAATTAGTAGTAGAGAAAATTCAAAGCCATAAATACTAACATCAGTAACAAAAACAAGGGCAAAAAGTAATGAGTGAATCATCCCACTTAAGAAATTAGTCGAGAAAAACAGAAGAAACTAAAAAGAAAGTAGAAGGAAGAAGCTATAAAAAGGAAAGAAGAAAAGCTAAAGATGCAATAGCAAGATTTGGCAAGGTTAAAAAGCTGGTCCCAGCTGGGACCAGCTTCTCTATTCATATGCAGTTCTGGACTCTCTATTCTGTTCCACTGTTAATGTTTTTCCCTGTGCCAGTGTTATAGGAACCCACTGATGCTTCAACCACACCTAGAATTAGAGTAACCAAGTCCCAGTTGGCCTGGGACTGAGATATTCCCCAGGTGAGGAGATTCTGGTGCTAGAGCTGGCAATGACCTGCACAAAGATGACAGATCACCCTACTTCACATTTCTGTTAGGGGGTGGGGGGATACTAGACAGGGTATGCATTGCATCTCAAATATTTCTACAAAAGAATGTAGTTAGGATCTTGGAGGAAATTTCTAAAGAAGATCTCAGAGGATCTGCTGCAGGTTATCAAATAGCATAAGTCATTTATCAGGTTGGCCAGAGGACTTGAGCCACAGAAATACAGGAAAGTCATCGGTTGCCTGTTTCTGTATTGAAGCATGAAGAGAAGTAGAGACATGAAGTATGAAATTGCCAAGTCAGGGTAAATACATCTAGGGTGCAATCTGGGGTGAATCATGTGTAAATGTTTATGGTGTTAATGAAAAACGTTGCAGCAATTTTTTTTTTTAAAAAAAGAGTAATTCCATCAAATTTGCACATTGGAAATCCTGCTATGAATAGAGTCCCATGTATACGAGTCTTAGTTGTTGAATTCTATTTTTAAATGGCTAAGGCTTTAAGAGTGTGTGTGTGTGTGTGTGTGTGTGTGTGTGTTATGGCAATGCTGCTAAGTGCGTAAATATGCGCTCTGAATTCCAGCTTTGGGTAGACTCTACTCGGATTGCACGCTATTTAATGATTGCATTGACTCTGGAGCATATATGCAGTTCTATACTATTGTTGATACATGCTTTTATAAGATAGCAGTGCTGCTGGAAAACAACAGGTGCAAAACAGCAATGCCTCAAGCTGTGCATAAATCAGGGCTTGTAAAACTCATAAGCTGCACTTCAACTCTTAAGCAACTGTTACCTTAAAGAAGAACTAGCCTTTCCACAATATCTATTGATTAATATGAAATACTAAAAGAGGTTTTGTTTCATAAACTGTTACTTCTTGGCTTCCGAAAAGATACAGTTTTACCTTTTATGATTTTATTACATAATTGTAAAGAAATAATTGTTGGAAGAAATTCATGTTCCTGTAATTCTAATTCTACCCCATGTATGTTAAGGAGTAATAAGGTAACACAATAGATTAGGCTAGGATTACCATACTGGTGCTCAATGAAGACAGTGCTGCCCCCTCAGGAGCCACTTGGCAATGCCTGCAGGTAGTTTTGGTTGTCACAATTAACGATGGGGGTTGGGTGCTACAGACTTGGAGTGGGTAGACGCCAGGAGTGCTGCTAAACATCTTACAACGCACAGGAAGCGCCCCAAAAGTTTTAATAGTGCTAATGTGGACAAACCCTGAATTTGAGAAATAAAAAGGTGGAAAAATCAACATGGTCCCTGGCCACAATGCATGCATCACCTGTTCATAGCCACTACATCTGAATATGGAGGCTGCAATGACCAACGGTTTGGAGTATCAGGGCATCTGGAAATATTCTACAGCATGAAGCTAACTAATTGTTTGTTGTGCCAACAGAAAACACCATAACACAGAGCTGTCTGTAGGTACAAGAGCCAGAACTGCGTTACAACATCTGCCTTATGAAGAAGTTATGTTTCACAGTCAAATTCCACAGGACACTGCATCCTGAAAGTTCATCCTAGTGGTGACTTGGAGAGCTAGGAGGATGCCTAACCACTCATCTGTCAACAAAACAGCTCTGTCATTCTTCCTCTCACTCTTTCTTGAGATTGTATGGTATATTAACACTGGCTTTTCATGTTCTATTGAGCCTCATTTCCTGCATTTAGGAACCAGCCTTCCCTACAGATTAGAGGCCAAGCTAGAGCTGAAAAATAGAAACAACAAGCTTGTTATCTGAAATCACAGCCATCAAAAATGCACTCTATAATGTCCCCTGATAAAATGTTAACCCTTAATGTGATAGCCTCAAGATTAACCTTTAGAATATGCACCTTTAAAAAAAAAATAATGGTACAACATCTCCCAGCACAATAACTGAATTCGCAATGCAGCTGAGTTGTGGAAGTGAATTCACACATGTCCCTAGACTCCTCAAAGGCCACTTGAAGAAGGGCGGACTGTTGTATGTCATTATGTGAGAAATTTAAGGCCAAAGAGGTTAACTCGCTGAGAGACTTTGGCTGTTTGATGTTAAAGCCCCATTGTCAGAGACTCTCATCTGGAGGCCAACATTAAGGATGCTATAGAGGAAAAAGCACACACATACGAACATGAATATCTTCTTAGCACGAAAATCTAAAAGACAACATCATTTGCACCAGAGGCCTTGAGCCACAGGGAACCTAACCATGAAATGCAGAAAAATCATGGGTTGTTGTTTCTGTATTAGATTGTGAAGGGAGGTTGGACTCGAAGTACCAAGTTGCCAAGGGCGTTGATGGTGCTGTTGCAGATTTTCATATCGTGTGTGTGTGTATTTTCTATCTTCATCTTTCATCTATTGTGGTAACATCTTAACATTTCCAACTGTCATTATTGATGAGTCTTTCTTTGCATTTATTGCTGTCTAATTGTGTAATTAACAGCTCTCTTATTAGGTGTACACAAATTAAAATTATTAGTTCTCTTAGGTGAATTCTTCCTTGTATCATTATGAAATGTCTCTCTTTTATTTTGGAAATAATACTTATCTTGAAGGTATCTTTGCCTGATATTAATGGAGCCATCTCAGCTTTCTTGGCTTTTTTTTTTTTTTTTTGCTTATTTGTTTTCATGATACATACTTTGAAATATTCACACAGTGTACATATTTTAAAGATATGAATCTGACTACAGACTTACTAAAGACAGTCATTGACAACATTGTTTTCATTGGATACTTTTTTGAAAATGTTTATAGTAGAGGCCAAAGAATGTAAGTAGGAGAACAAATACAATCTAATGAGAGAGACTTGGGGGTGTTGCTGTGGTTGCAGGAGGGCAGGACTCTGAATACTCCCTTACCCTAAACTCCACCTAGTTAGTCCCTCTATGTGACCCCAGAGACAAATGTGCTGAACCCGAAATCTGGGACACCTGGTTTAATAAGATGGAGAGTAGAGAAACACTAAAATTCAAAATAGATCGAATGTATTCATAACACTTGCCAAGAATATACACCATGACTCTTATGTATCCTAAAACAATGCCTTTATCACAAATGGACTCTCACCTATAAGAAAAGGTCCATCCATGTCACTCATTAGTTCAGGGACGCCCCCTCATTCAATGGCTCAGCAACTGCATTCAACTCAGACCAATCCACACTCAGGCTTAAAAAAATAACACGTCCTCAAATCATGGCCCTTTACAGCTACAACATTAAGAATTAACATCTAGCATTTCAAATTGGTAAAAAAGGTGAGTTGTCTACAATCTACCTTTGGGAAGAAAAAAAAAAGTAAAACCTCAACAGCGATAAATGAATAATGCTCAACTGAAATATGAGAAGAAAATAAGCCAATTAAAAACTAGAGGATAGGGTGCAATGGCTCACATATGGAATCCCAGCACTTTGGTAGACCCAGGCCAGAGGATCGCTTGAGCCCAGGCATTTGAGACCAGCCTGGGCAACATAATTTGTAGAGACAGCCTTGCCTCTACAAAAACTAAAATAATAAGCTGGGTGTGGTTGTGGATGTTTGTAGTCCTAGCTACTTGGGAGGCTGAGGGAAGAGGATTGCTTGAGCCCAGGAGTTAGAGGCTGCAGTGAGCTATGATCACACCACTGCACTCCAGTGTGGGTGGCAGAGTGAGGCTCTCTCAAATAAAATACATAAATAAAAATAATAATAAAAAAATAAAAACTAGAAAAGCACAAGGTCTTAGGAAGAAATTGACATGTATGTGAGAATCACTAATCACACTCTGCAAATGTCTTCTGAGTGAGAATATGATCTCCCTAGTGCAGAAACCATTGTCTTAGTTGCCTTTGTGTTTCCAAGGTAAACCTTTGGGCTACATGACAGAAGACAACAAAGGGTGCTGATCCAATGCTTGAATGTTATTATAGAAAAGTATCAAGAATGAAAGAAGAAAGAAGTCTACAGAATTGTATAATATAAATGGCCTGCATACTTTTATTGTCTACCCCTGCCTGCATTTCCAGCTTCCCCTCCTGCCTAACTCCCCATTGCCTCTGTTCTCAAGCCACACCTGTCACTTCAGATCCTGATTGCACTGGGCTCCTTCGAGCCCTGGAGTCTTTGCATGAAAGTCCCTCTGCTCACCAAGACCTTCTTACCCTAATAACTCACTCCTGCCCCTTCAACCGCGCGTTCTCAATATCAATATGTATCCTCACGACTAGATCAGAAACTTTGGAAATCAGTTCTACCAGCATCTAACATGTATTTCAGTTTGTAATTATACTTGTGGGTGATCTGATGATTATTTTTCTTCAACTGCTAGAAGAGTTTCTCAACCTTGGCACTGCTGACTTTTTTGGTCAGATAATTCTTTATTGTGAAGGGGGTCTGGCCTCTTCCTGCTAGACATGAGCAGCAAATCTCAGTCATGACAACCTACACTGTCTTTAGACATTGCCAAATGTCCCCTGAGGCAAAATTACCCCTGGTGAAGAAACGCTGCATCAGAGTATAAGCCACATTAAATAAGAAACTATGTCTTTTTTGCTCTATATTCAATGTCTAAAGTCTAGTACCATGAAGAGCACATAGGAGATGCTCATAACATTTAGATGGATAGATGAATAAACCACAAGTAACTACAGGTTAATGTCAGGTCTCATTGTAGCTCATAGAATATTCTGGGATAGCCAATTCAGAGAAGCAAATCCTGTGTATCAATTTCCATCAAACTTTGAGCACTAAAATGGCTCTGAAGTATATATAACAACAAAGAATGCTTATTTTCTTCTATAAGTTTTGTTGATCAAAATTACTTCGTTCTTTCTTGGACTCTAGTTGGTGTCTGATCTCTCTCTTTGACAGCAGAAAACACGTCCTCATTCACTCAAGTGTTTCCTGGTATCTATGACTAGGCATCAACCTTTTAAAGTTGAATGGATAAAAAAGTATCTACTATCCATTCTTACATCATAAAGAACTACTTATATAATAATACCTGGTACAGAGCAAGTGCTCATTAAATATTTGTGAAGCTGAAATGAACTGTATAAATCGGCATTAATTTATAATTTAACACAGCGGAGGCAAAAGATGCTGGAAAAATTATCAGATGACAATGTGATGATGTCCATTGAAGTCAATAGACTTGACTTTGCTTGTTGCAAATTAAATCCTGCATAATCAGTCTCCCTAAGCTTTGTTTTTCTTCTCTGTTAAGCCAGTAGAAAATGTCTTTCTAGCCTGCCAAGACCAGCTCGGTCCGGGAGACCCTAACCCAGCAGCGCTAGAGGAATTAAAGACACACAGACAGAAATATAGAGGTGTGGAGTGGGAAATCAGGGGTCTCACAGCCTTCAGAGCTGAGAGCCTTGAACAGTTCACCCACGTATTTATTGACAGCAAGCCAGTGATAAGCATTGTTTCTACAGATTATAGATTAACTAAGAGTATTCTTTATGGGAAACAAAGGGATGGGCCGAAATAAAGGGATGGGCTCTGGCTAGTTATCTGCAGCAGGAGCATGTCCTTAAGGCACAGATCACTCATGCTATTGTTTGTGGTTTAAGAACACTTTTAAGTGGTTTTCCACCCTGGGTGGCCCAGGTGTTCCTTGCCCTCATTCTGGTAAACCCACAGCCTTCCAGCATGGGGGTCATGGCCATCATGAACATGTCACAGTGCTGCATAAGTTTTGTTTTGTCCAGCTTGGGGGCCAGTTTATGGCCAGATTTTGGGGGGCCTGTTCCCAACACTAGCCTAGTGCATCAGTTGCTGTATAAAATGTGACAATGTCTGCGAATGGCTATGTGTGGAAAGTATTTACTTTGATTTTATGCAAAGCTAAGTCAGGGTCTTCACTCAATCCAGTCTTATGTGGTGCAGCTGAGTGTTGGAAAATACAAGATAACATATAGCTGCAGGTAGAGTCCAATGGGAGCTCCGTGGAGGGAAATTTATCTCTACCCAGGAGCAGTTGGCAAAGGAATCTTCTGCAATCTGTCTCAATGAGCGGGAATTAAACAAATAATGAAAAGTAGAGAGGACAATACAGATAGAGAAACAGATGCCATACCAATGGCAGTGATAACATTATAATTCATTTATTCATGCATGCACTTCACAAATATTAAGCTTTGAATAGGGCCTAGACTCTGCAAGGTGGTACTGAAGAAAACAAAGACCCACAGTCTTGGAATTTATATTCTGAAGATGATAAGCAGATAAACATATATACGATAAACATATATGCCATGAATACAGATCTCTGATCAACTCCTTTCTCCTCATCCTTCTCAATGTCATCAACATGAATATCATCTTTATACTTGAGGCAGACTAGAGATCAATGGCATTCCAGGAGGCAGGGGAATTGTGGCAGTCCCAGGAGGTAGGAAAATCATGTCTCCCAAAGGAGTCATTTGAAAGAAATATAATTAAATATGAAAAAAATAACGAAAAAAACCCAAAACATTTAAACTATAAAGAGAATGTACTTTTCAGGATGACCCCATGTGAGGCCTCTCAGAAATGTAATCTTACTTTAAAAGTCAACATGACATTGGAAATAATTAACAAAATATGCCATGCATTATTCAGGAATGGGAGACAGATAAACAGATGGATGGATAGGTAGATAGATGGTACAGTATGCTATGTCTGAATGTTCTGTCCTCTCAAAATTCATATGTTTATATCCAAACCCCCAAAGAAAGGAAATCAGTATATCAAAGAGATATCCACACCCCCATGTTTGTTGCAGCTTTGTTCACAATAGCCAAGATTTGGAAGCAAACTAACTGTCCATCAACAGGTGAATGGATAAAGGAAAATGTGGTACATATACACAATGGAGTATTATTCAGCCATAAAAAAGAATCAGATCCTGTCATTTACAACATAGATAAAACTGGAGATCATTATGTTAAGTGAAATAAGCCAGGGACAGAAAGACTATTATCATATGTTCTCACTTATTTGTGGGAGCTAAAAATCAAAAAGATTGAACTCATGTGCATAGAGAGTCAAAAAAGGGTTATCAGGCACTGGAAAGGGTAGTAGGGGTGGGATGTAGGGAAGTGGGGTGGTTAATGGGTACAAAAATTACAGTCAGAAAGAATAAATAAGACCTAGTATTTGTTAGCACAACATGGTGACTATAGTCAATACTATAGTCAATAGTAATTTAATTGTACTTTTTTTTTTTTTTTTTGAGACTGAGTCTCGCTCTGTCACCCAGGCTGGAGTGCAGTGGCGTGATCTCGGCTCACTGCAACCTCTGCTTTCCAGGTTCATGCCATTCTCCTGCCTCAGCCTCCCGAGTAGCTGGGACTACAGGTGCCCGCCACCATGCCCAGCTAATTTTTTTATATTTTTAGTAGAGACGGGATTTCACTGTGTTAGCCAGGCTGGTCTCAATCTCCTGACCTCGTGATCCGCCTGCCTCAGCCTCCCAAAGTGACGGGATTACAGGCGTGAGCCACCGTGCCTGGCCTAATTGTACATTTTAAAATAACTAAAATAATATAATTTGATGGTTTGTAACACAAAAGATAAATACTTGAGGAGATGGACACCCCATTTTCTATGATATGATTATTATGCATTGCATGTCTACACCAAAATATCTCATGTACTCCATAAATATATATACCTACCATGTACCCACAAAAATTAGAAATTAAAAAGAAAAAATATATAAGTCTTAATCCCCAAGGGGACAGTATTAGAAGGTGAGCGCCTTTTGGAGGTAATGAGGTCATGACAGTGGAGCTTCCTGAATGGGATCAGTGCCCTTATAAAAGGGATCCCAGAGAGCTCCCTTGCCCCTTCCACTATGTGAGGACACAGTGAGAAGGTGCTGTCTAAGAATCACGAAGCGGGTCCCAACAGACACCGAATCTGTGAGCACTTTGATCTTGAACTTCCAGCCTTCTGATGTGTGTGTATATAAAATCTTGCTCAGTTACATAACAAAAACCTGTAAGTAATTTGCTGAACTAAGAGAGAGAAAGAGAGAGAGAGGATTGATAGATATACACATACATACATACATACATAGATACATAGATACATGGAGATGATAGATACATATAGGTATCGATACCGATCGATATATATAGATACATACTTATATACCTACGTACACAGACAGATACATAGAGATGATAGATATAGATTAGATAAGAGATCAATAGATTAGATAAAGAGAGGTAGATAGATTAAATAGATACTTCACATGTAGAGACACTACTCATCAGGAAGGCATAGTGAGACATTTAGTCAATTGTGTGAGTACATGATCATCAGAAAAATCACTCAATTAACAAGATTCAGGGTTCTGAGGAAGGTGATTAGAGAAGCTGTGAATTCTCTGTTTTGGGAAATTACTAAGTTTGAAAACACAAGAGCACTCCTTGAAAGTACGCAATGCTCAGCCCATGGGTGTGCAGGTGGTATCCTGTGGTTGCTTTCTACTGCTCATTTTCTGGCATAAGCATATATTTGGAAAAGAGTAGATACTAATTGAGATGAGGTTTAATATTTACTTACACTGGTGGCACACATAAAGTGCTTATCAGTGGAAACAGAAGGAGAACAAAATTAGTTCACAAATCTAATGTGATCGCCCACTCTCCCAGCCTAGACAAACTCACTCATGTGCCTTTCGTCTTTTTCTCCCTGGAGTTCCTCTCCATTCCAATTGTTCCTCCCCTCCATTTTCTGGAAGGAAAGCTGGGATGGATTCTAACTTCTCTTGTTCCTTTTTAGAGGGTAAAAAATACAACTTAGGGTAACTAGTAGACATAACTAAATGCTTCAAAATAGGGTGAAAGGGATGAGATGGAAATCATGGTTGCATGTCTTTCTGCAATGTCTAGGAGTGCAGAATATGAATGAGCCAAATGTTACTACATAACAACATCTGTGAAATTTTACGGAACCCTCCTAAATAAGTCAGTGAATCTCAAATCGTACCTGTGCAGATGTGGACACCATCATTTGGATATTCTACCATCATTACATACAGCTTTCCTACTGCATAGAGTTACAGTAGGACACCTGATAGCTGTTTTCCTCGCTACAGTTCAACACCTATGAAACCTGATGTCAAGGCATTGGTACTTAATACATTAGTATTTTATTTCAGAATGTTATCAAATTTTATTTTAAAACATTGTCACTAGTTCGATGTTGAAAGGAAATACACAGTATCTCTAAAGTATATGCACCTTATATATTATGAATTAGACCATAATTTTGTGGTACATGATGAGCATTCAAAGCATTGCAAAGAATAGTAATAGAATATGTATGTGCAATTGTGTGCACCTGAGTGTTGCACTTGTGCGTGAGGCATGTGTGTGTGATTTGCATAGGTGTGCATGCATTGTGTGTGCATGTGTGTGCACATATAGGTACACATAAACTAGCTTTTGAATCTGTTAAATGTTTTCTGGTACTGCATAGATCTACATCTTACTTTTCAAAGTTGCTAATATTTATCCTAAATTTCACCTCCACCGCAAATTCTTCTATCGTCAAACATTTATCTTCTACTTAGTAATAACCAGCTTAAAGCATTGTTGGAATTGCATGTGACTAAAAATTTCTAGCAATACAGAAATAGAAACTTATGTTTGTCAAGAGAACGGAAGGACATACTGCATAAGACTTGGCTTGCTTTGTAATCTTCCCAAGTAAGGGCTTTAGAAGATATTATTTATGATGAAATATGTTATCAACTACATTCTCAGGTAGATAATATCTAACTGCACATGAGTTTCTGTGTTCATTTGGCAGAGTTATAGCTCAATGCATTTATCAGTTGTTCATTTATATTTATTTCTCCATCTTCTCTCTCTCTCACTTTTATCCTGAAGATCTTTTTTGCTCTCTCTCTTTCTCTGCTCAGACTGAAATAGAAACCAAGATGCAACGAAAATTTGGACCTAGGAACCTGAGATATATTCTTACAGGAGGAGTGCCTTCAGTACCTCGTCTTCCCCTCAGACTGTTTAGATGATCAGACTGGAGTTACAGAAAGTGAATAAAAAAGAAAGAGTCAAAGGGACAGGAGAGGATGGGCAGTCTGGAAAGATCAGGAGTCCCTGAGATGGGAGAGAGAAACAGATGACAGACAGATTAAGGAGATACCTGCAAGCCTCCTGCATGGAAGGTCAGGAGCAGGGACAATGTATATAGGGTTAGAAGTAGGAAAAAAGAACCTCACACCCTAATCCAAGTTGAACCAAACAGATCTAGTAGCCTGAATTTAATAGGAGTAGAGAAGGAACCACAACTGTTAGACAACTATGCTGCGTAAACTGTTATCATAATTCATATACTGGGACAGTAACTGGATTAGCAAGATAAAATCACTTTAGACCATTTAATCAACATTATTTTACAAACGTGAAAGTTATTATCTCCTTTTTTTCTTTTTTTTTTTTTTTGAGATGGAGTCTCACTGTCTCCCAGGCTGGAATGCAGTGACATGATTTTGATTCACTGCAACTTCCACCTTTCAGGGACAAGCCATTCTCCTGCCTCAGCCTCCTGAGTAGCTGGGATTACAGGTGTGCACCACCACGCCCCACTAACTTTTGTATTTTTAGTACAGATGGGGTTTCACCATGTTGGCCAGGCTGGTCTCGAACTCCCAACCTCAAATGATCCACCTGCCTTGGCCTCTCTATCTCCTCTTTAGACAAACTTGATTCATGACATTGTGTGTGACACATTTATGTAATTTAGAATACGGAATAAAATGTTTTACTTGACGTAATTTAACAAAGTTAAACCACAAGCAAAAAAAAAAAAGTACATTAGATTAGCAAATTTAAAATACACTAAGAAATTTTACGTGAACAAACGTAGGTGCATTCATTTACTTTTCAGTACTTAGAGACTATTGTCTAGCATGTTTTCTTAAGTAACTTATTTCATTTCTAATTAGTGTTAATGGGGAAATTACCACCTTACTCTAACTGCCACTGAGTCTCAGAACCAGCCCTTGGAAACCCAACCCAATCATTAAGCCAGGAGTTTAGCTGGCAAACTGTACACATAACAAAACAGTCCCAGGCTCTTTTCTCCAAAAAGAAATGACATTATTTTGATGGAAGCCACTTTTCTTGGTTTGCATAATCATCCATAAACACAACAAAGATTTCAGTCTTTAAAGGTAAGGGAGGTGGCTAGATTGTCTGTTGTTCTTTGGAAATCATAAAATTATTTCTGCTGTCACTGCATGAGGTCCAGACTAACACATCTCTCTCTCCACACAAGTATTTTCCACTGACCACCAACATGATCAATGAGACTTTTGATATCACAGATCCACCAGTGGGGTTCTGAAACCCTTGGGAATGAATATGCTTTTGTGGACAAGAGGAAGGGGACTCAGAATTTTTTAATTTTTTCATATCTGTTTTATGCAGCACCCTCAGAGGAATATGGAACATCATTCCCAAATCAAACTCATTAATATTCCTGCATGAAAATATCTAAATGTCCACCCTGAGGTGGAAAAGAAAGACCACGAATAGTTATCTGTCAGATCAGGTTTTGCCCCCAAATGAGTTTTGATATCACCGTAATGTTTTGAACTGTTTTTGACTTTCACATTGCAGATAAGGGACTCTGGATCTGTAAGTCCTCTGATTTCTATTAACCAGTCCTAGAACAGTACACAAAACAAACACTAAAGAGCACCCCATTTACAGAGTGTTTTAAGTTCATTGAAGTTGGTTAACATTTGGACCCTGGAAATCCATGCACACTGCATGGAATCAATTATGATGAATGTGAACAGTTAATTAGACAAAAAGGACCTCCTTGCATCCACCATTATAGTATAACACAGAATATCTTCCCTGCCACAAAAATCCTCTACGATCCACCTATTTATCTTTTCTTTCCCCATCCCCAACCGAAACTCTGACAATGATGGATTTTTTATTGTCCCCCTAGTTCTGCTTTTTCCAGAATGTCCTATAGTTGGAATCATACTGTATGTAGCCTTTTCCCATCAGCTTCTTTCACTTAGTAATATGCATTTAATTTTCCTCCATGTCTTTTCATGGCTTAATAGCTCATTTCTTTATAGCATGGAATAATATTCCATTGTCTGAATACACCAGTTTATTTACCCATTCATCTACTGAAAGACATCCTGGTGGCCCAGAGGGTCTCTTAATCTTGATACTTCCCACAAAACAGAACTAGGAATCAGCGGTTATGTCAACTTTCCAGGGAATCCCTACAAGTGGAAGACTAGAATGACAGGACAAAGAACTGCCTCTGCCTTTCCAGGCAAAAACCTGCAAACATCTAGGAAAAACCTTAAGCACTCTTGAAATTCATTTATTCAGATAACCTAAAAATTGAAATATGAATTTATGCTTTATTCTTTCTTTACCAATATAGACATGGTCTCATTGATTTGTGGACAAGTAAATGATGAGCTTGAATTCAATGCGAAGAATCTTTGAACACTTTCACATACTTTGACCCTAGTTCTACCATAGCTGGAAGAGCTCTGTTTCACTTGATGGTTGCACTGGATGCCATCTGGCCACATGGCTTATTCCAGCCACTCTTGTGGTAATCTGCTCTGCCCAGACTTCAACCAGCTTCACGCAGGTGCAGCCTCACTTCATACCTGCAAACTTGCCTTTTTCTTGATTTCCTGAAGTTTCTCTGATGCCTCACAGTGGATGCACACTAAAACCTACTTAGCACTCCCCAAGCAGCCTGGAGAGGTTACCCCAGTAAACTAATAAGAGGTGAAAGATGGTGTGAATATGGGTCCTCCATTTTCACTGGGTAAAGGCAGTCTGGAGACACATATCATAAGGGTTTTCAGACAACCTCACTGGGTCAAGCAGCAGTCACTCCTCTGTGGCCAACACATTTTTTTGTGTTTTTGTTTGTTTTTAAATTTTAATTTGGATTCAAGGGTGCATGTGCAGGTTTCTTACATGGGTATATTGCACACTGGTGACATATGGACTTCTAGGGTACCAATCACACAAAGAGTGAACATTGTGCCCATAGGTTAATTTTTCAACCCTCACCCCCTCCCATCCTTTCCCCTGTTTGAGTCCCCAATGTTGATTGTTTCCATCTTTATATCCATGTGTACCCATTGTTTAGCTCCCAGTTATAAGTGAGAACATGCAATATTTCATTTTATGTTTTTGAGTCATTTCACCTAGGATAATGGCCTCCAGCCACATTCATGTTGCTGCAAAGGACGTGATTCCATTCTATTTTACGGCTGCCTAGTATTCTGTGTTGTAGATGTACTATATTTTCTTTATCCAGTGCACTGTTGATGGACACTCAGGTTGATTCCACAACTCAGCTATTGTAAATAGTGATTATTTCTCATTCCTTCCCACAACACGGTGCTGGTTCCTCATCCCTATTTTTGGCATAATATTTGCAATAAACAAGGGTTTTCTCTAAACCTCTGCTTTGAGTGGAATCTGGGCTAGGAAAATACACAGTGGATCGAAATGTGCAGCCCTTACTGCCAACAAAATAAAGACTCAAAATGAATTGGCTTTTGAATGTGACAGGTGTGTAGCCAAATACCCAACACTAATGTTGATGTCAGCTTCAAGTCAAAGCACCAAAGCCTTCTCACAGAAATTCATTTTCCAACAGAACTTAAGCTTACTTTATTTTGTAATTTGCAGGATATTGTGAATTATTATTAAATATTATTTTTTGTAGAATAACTATGAATGCACACATACCAAATAAAAATGGTGGCTCATGCCTGTAATCCCAGTACTTTAGGAGGCCGAGGTGGGCTGATCACTTGAGCTCAGGAGTTCAAGAGCAGCCTGGCCAACATGGCAAAACCCTGTTTCTACAAAAAAAAAAAAAAAAAAAAACATTGGCTGGGCATGGTGGTGTGCATATATAGTACCAGCCACTCTACTAGGGAAGCTCAGGTGGGAGGATCACTTGAGCCCAGGAGGTCGAGGCTGCAGTGAGCCAAAATCGCTCTACTGCACTCCAGCCTGGGTGACAAAGCAAGAACCTGTTTCAAAAAAAAAAAAAAAAGGAAGAAAAATAATGCGTACTTGTGGAAATCAATTTTCCATGCCATGCAAGGAACTGATGGCAGAATTTGGTGTGTAGGTCTGCTCTTTAGTTGGTCAATCCCTGCTCATCTCTCGGGTTTTGGGCTAAATTGTGCTTTCCCTGGGAAGCCCTCCAGGCTGCCTCCAAGACTGGATCAAATGTTCCTGCAGCTGCTCCTAAGCATATCACTGTTTTTTTTTTTTTTTTTTTTTTTTTGAGACAGAGTCTCGCTCTGTCGCCCGGGCTGGAGTGCAGTGGCGCAATCTCGGCTCACTGCAAGCTCCGCCTCCCGGGTTCACGCCATTCTCCTGCCTCAGCCTCCGAGTAGCTGGGACTACAGGCGCCCGCCACCGCGCCCGGCTAATTTTTTTTGTATTTTTTAGTAGAGACGGGGTTTCACCGTGGTCTCGATCTCCTGACCTCGTGATCCGCCCGCCTCGGCCTCCCAAAGTGCTGGGATTACAAGCGTGAGCCACCGCGCCCGGCCAGCATATCACTGTTTTAAGCAGCATGAGACTAACCTCATTTTAATCTCATTCTTATTTAATTATCTCTAACAAAAACTCTAGGTAATGGCCAAGCACAGTGGCTCGCACCTGTAATCCCAGCACTTTGGAAGGCCAGTGCAGGAAGATTGCTTGAGGCTAGGATTTTGAGACCAATCTGGGCCATATACTGAGATGCTATCTCTACAAAACTCAAAATAAAAAATTAGCCGGATATGGTGGCATGCAACTATAATACAAGCTACTCCAGAGGCTGAGGGTGGAGGGTCGTTTGAGCCCAGAAGTTCAAGGTTACAGTGAGCTATGATTGCACCACTGCACTCCAGCCTGGGTTGATAGTGCAAGACCCAGTCTCTAAAAAAATAAAACAACAAAATCTCTAATACCCTATATACTGCATTTACAATTTTATAAACCTTCAGAAACCAAGTAATACCTGGATGTAATATTATAAATATGATGCAAAACATTCAATCACATGAAATACAGGGTTGTATTAGAATGAGGTCAAAACTATGAGGAGATTGTATGGAGACTGGAGTTAGCCATGCCATAATCCAACTTTTATTATTACAGACAATAACAAAAGGTTTTACTGTAGCAGTATATTAACTAATCCTAATGAACAAAAGAATTAATGAATTGATTCACTGACTTGTTCTTTTAAGAAAACTTTCACAATCTCTCACTTTCTGATCCAGCAATCCAAAAGGGTCAAATAACAAGGGTCTACAGCAGTGATCTTACAAACCCAGTCCTTCCATAGCTGCAGAAGTCAGACATGCATTGATCACATGCATTTGGGTGTGCTCACTGCATCTGTGAGCAGTCTGAGTGAAAAAATAACAAAAACAAACAAACATAAATGCAGAATGTGAAAACCCCGTAGCTAACTCTACTGTACATTTCTCTTTCAAAATCACTACTTTATTTTGAGATTGCAAACCTTTTTCCAAACCTGTTGGCACCCAGTCTCCTAATTATAGCAGTTAGGCCTCAAAGGGAGGGTTTCAGAAATAAGCCAGATTAGGGGGTACAAATGTCAGCATCACCTGACTGGTTAATGTGCCTGGGAGGTGGCTAGTCAAGCAGCAGAAAAACACTTTCCTGACACAGAAAAGGAAAATCACAGGTTTCACTCCCTCCAAAGCAAGGCTGCCATGTATAATCTTTCTCTCTTTTCTCTTCTGCCAAGCCACACAGAAGGGCACAGCCCCAAGGAAGAGACTAAAAGCCTTTGTGGAATTATAGTAATATCTCCATTAGCAACTAAATGTATTCCAGAGATGTATGGCACAGTCAGAAACTTCGCTTACAGGTACAAAGCCAATCTAGGGAGTGGGGGCAGGCTGCTGTCTAGACGCTCAGAGTCCAGTGGAAAGAACTTCCCAGGGCTCTGCTGTTCCCTCTCTGCCCTCACTCCCTATCCACAAGAGGCTCCCACTCATAGACAGTAATTACCCCTTGCAAGAAAGAAATCTGGCGACCCTCCCAATTGCAAGGGGGCTGGGCTGTCAGAATCCTGAGTTTCTGTGCATCCCTCCTTGACTGGGCTCAAACCCTGTAAGCAGATACGCAGCAGGTTGGTTCTTCTAATATGCTTCTCTACTCCTAGGCATCCTTCATCCTGGAAATGCATTTAATTATAAATTATTAATGGAACGAAGGGGCTGTAGAGCATTTCTTCTCCAAAGCCCTTGTTCTATGGAGGCGGGAAAAATCAGAAGTGTCCCTCTCACTAGGAGGAGCATATCTGGACAATAAGCAAAAATCCTGGAAAGATAGAAAGAAATGCAGTTGCCTGTAGAGGCACTTGTAATATCCACCCAAGAGAAACAGCTTCTATGTACTTTGGGACCCTGGCTAACAAATTTTTGAGTGTCTCCTCTCGGTCATCATTGTGAAGGACTTTGGAGGAACTAGAAATTGAAATGGAAGGCAATAATAAGAAAATTCTTAGACCTCAAACTTAAAGTCACCTGTTCCTGAATCTGCACACAGAGGACTCAAGGTTTTGCATTAGAAGTGATAGGTGCGTTACTGAAAGCTGAAGCCCTTAGAGGTGGTTCGAGGCGGACCTACTCTGCCCAGCAAAGCAAAGCTAACCCTAACCCTAACCCTAAATGACCATGATGCAAGGCAATGAGCTGTTACAAACCATTCTCATTTTAAGATATAGGATAGCATTGGTTTCCTTATTTAGTTTTTTATTCCAGTGAAAGTAAAAATATGTGAAACGGCTTACATAGATTCACTCAAGTCCAGAACACCCCAAACCTAATGTATCTTGCTATATAGTCTGAATGGTAGTGTCCTCCCAAAATTCATATGCTGAAATCCAATACACAACATGATAACTCTACCCTCATGAACGGGATTAGTGTCCTTATAAAAGAAGCTGCAGGCCCTTCCACCTTGTCCCTTTCACCATGTGAGGATAAATCAAGAAGATGCCATTTGGGGGAATGGGCCCTCACTAGACACTGAATCTGCTAGCACCTTGATTCTGGACTTCCCAGGACCATGAGAAATAAATACCTATTGTTAGCTGGGCAAAGTGGCTCATACCTATAATCCCAACACTTTGGGAGGTCAAGGCAGGAGAAATGTTTAAGGCCAGGAGTTCAAAACCACCCTGGTCAACAAAGTGAGTCCTCATCTCTACTAAAAATTAAAAAATAAAAATTAGCCAGGGATAGTGGCACACACGTATGGTGCCAGCTACGCAGGAGGCTGAGGTGGGAGGATCAATTGAGCCCAGGAAGTCAAGGCTGCAGCGAACCATGATCAAGCCACTGCACTCCAGCCTGAGCAACAGAGAGAGATCCTGTCTTAATGATAATAATAACAATAAATGTCTATTGTTTATAAATTACCCAGTCTAAGGTATTTTGTTGTAGCAGCCTCAACAGACTAAAAAATATCCCTATATCTTACCTTGGGATATTAAAACATATGTTTATAGCTCTTAAAGATGAAATACTGTAAAACTTTTTTAAATATTCAGGGTAGCAAAAAAGCATTTGGTTGGCAGGAGAATAATTTTAACCAAACAAGCTAGAGTCATGAATAAATACATTCATAACCTGGCTTCTTGTATGCCAAAGTTAACTAGAAAATACTTATATGCTAAAAGGTCAAATATAATTTTGTTTTGCTGGTCTACCTTCTAGATAAAATAACTGCATATTCAGTGCTTGAAAATTAAAAATGATCAGTCTCAGATTATTTCCTACAATCTGTTGCAGAGCAGGGACAAGAACTGAAAAACTTCCTGTGCTCATTATCTGGGCACAGAATAACCTAGTGACGGGATCAATGGAAGCCCGAACCTCAGCATCACACAAGATATCCTTGTAACACACCTGCAGACGTAATCCTTGGATCTAAAGTAAAAACAGGGACTTTTTAAAAAGCTATCCCTCAGGAATTTGAAAAAAAGTTACTTAAACACAAAATCTATGCAGATAAACAACATCACATTAGATTACAACCCAAAGTATAAAATAAACATCCATGAGTCCATACTGATATATGCAAATGAGGGAATAAATAAATGAGTAGGCGAGAATAGGCACATCTCTCATGTAAAATAACTTCAAATAATTTCTGTAGATACTCTGCCCTCAAGGAGGGGATCATAGTCCCCGCTTTCCTTTTCTCTTTTCTTTTTCTTTTAATTTATTTTTGTTTTTTTCAGATGTTGTCTCGCTCTATCACCCAGGCTGGAGTGCAATGGCACAATCTCAGCTCACTGCAACTTCCTTCTCCAGGGTTCAAGTGATTCTCCCGCCTCAGCCTCTGGAGTAGCTGGGATTACAGGCGTGAGCCACCACACCTGGCCTCCTGCTTTCTTAAGTGTAGGCTGCACATAGTGACCTCTTTCCACAGGGTACAGTATAGAAAGTGTGTGTGTAGGAGGAAGAATTTGATACTGGAGATAGCTGGCCAACATCACCTCATCCATGGGATCAAGGTTAGTATCAACTGCAATGTCATGGTGCTAGTATGTGCCCTTGATACAACGTAATGAAAGTGGCACTTCACCTCTGGTCTTCCTCTGCACAATCCATAGCCCCCCAGTATAACCATGAGAAAAACATCAGACAAACCAAACAAAGGTACCAATCCCGTGACCAGCCCGCCTCAAAACTGTTCAGGTCATGAAAGACAAAAGACGAAAAATTGTCACAGTCAAGAAGAGTTCAAGGAGACGTGACGGCTAAATGTAATGTGGGATCCTGGACAGGATTTGAGGAAAGAAAAAAGACAGAAGGAAAATACCAAGGAAATCTGAAGAATGGGTGGGCTTTAGTAAAAAATTGTACACATACTGGCTCATTAATAGTGTCAAATGTACAATAATGATGTAAGGTGTTTATAGTAGTGGAATTTGAGGGTGGGGTATAAGGAAAACTCTCTACACAATCTTCGCCAATTTAGCACAAATCTAAAATTAAAGTTTCTTTTAAAAAACTATCATAGGTAATATTTTTCAAAACAATAATTCATACATATTTAATTTTTAACTCAGATCATGTAGTAAGAAAGAAAAATCTAAAAATAAAAAGTAGTGACACAGGTATTTATCAAGAAAACCTGTAGTTCTTTAAGTTTTGGAACTTACTAGACATTACAGAAAGACAAGAAACTAAAAATTTACAACATTGCAATAAATCTGAAATCCTGAACTATAAAAATGGCCCAGAATTATAACATCCTAAGGGCTCGTTGCAATGTCCTGGCTTTGAGTGAATATTAACATTCAATCCAGGTGGGAATGTGCTTGTTTCAAAAAAAAAAAATGCACGATACACAAATAGCAGATGGACTTAAGGATTGACTTATCCATCCATATCTGAGTGATTGCAGTCTGCAGAATTAGATCTACTTCTGGGTTTTTTGTTTTGTTTTGTTTGTTGCTGTTGTTTTTGAAATGGAGTCTTGCTCTGTCACCCAGGCTGGAAGTGCAGTGGCACAATCTCAGCTCACTGCAGCCTCTGTCTCCTGGGTTCAAGTGATTCTCTTGCCTCAGCTTCCCAAGTAGCTGTAACTACAGGTGTGCACCACTATGCCTGGCTAATTTTTGTATTTTTAGTAGAGAGGGGGCTTCACCATGTTGGCCAAGCTGGTATTGAACTCCTACCTCAAGTGATCCGCCCAGTTCAGCCTCCCAAAGTGCTGGGATTAGAGGCATGAGCCACCGCACCCGGCCTATTTCTGTTAAACCAATAAGTCTTAAAGTTTTTCTAAATTTCTATATTCTCTGGGTTTCTTCTACTCCATGAAAGAATCATAGATTTAAATCCTGAGAGACTTTAAATGGCTTTAGGCAAAAAAGCATGTGTGAAGGAAAAGACTTAGTAGGATATTAGTCACTTTATTTATTTAGTTTATTTTATACTTATGGAATTTATTGGGACAAATTCCAAGGTTGGGCTGTTGTTTACAATGTAAGACAAAAGTCATACTTCTTGTGAGATTGCCTTTTAAGCCACATCCTACCATTTTCCCTGGCCTATGCAATCAGTGTTATAACTTAAAGCTCTAATCTAATGGAAAGTTCTTAACAAAAAATAGTCTCTGCAAAGTCAGCCTCTTTCCATCAAAGTGGCAAACACACACATATACACACAAACACACAAACACGCACACATACACCTGCTTGGAATAAGGAAGTTTACTTTTATATGAATTATTTACTTTTCTCCTTTATTATTTTAGTAACAAAAATCAGATAAACTAAACACTACATATGAGGATCTTTTTTCTTAATACATACAGTCATTAAAAAGAAAACACTGAGGCACAGCTATTGGTAGTGACTGAGGGTGGAGGAGTTGTGGGATTGGTGAATTATTCCATCCTTAGGGGAAGCTCAGTAAACAATCTTGCCAGCCTTCCACATTTCTGCCTTCTCACAAAGCCTCACCATCATCCTACAAACCATCGGTGTCCTGCAGATAAGCTGTCACAAAGCAGGTTCTGTCTTTTGTGAAATCTACAAAAAAAATCCCTAACAGAAATAAACAGTAGTTACCATATCTTCAATTGTTATAGTCTAAACTAAATGGGTTCATGTTCTAAAGTGGATCTTCATCTCTAAATGGTTTCTAGGAAGAAAAAACAGTAATAATTTAGAAACAATGCCTGTGTGTTGGAATAAGTGTGCTCTTTTTTTGAGCAAATGGCCAAGAGAACCACTTAATAATTCAGAATCAGGTAATTCCAGGAGGATGGATGAATTTCGGAGGAAATATGGTTGTAGGTGGGCCAGTAATAATTCATAAAAATGTAGAGTGAATGACTACAATAATTTAAGAGACATTTATTCTTAGGGACTGGAAACAAAACAAATTTTACAGGATCACGGTGGCAAATAACAGAACAAAGTCATGCTGTGCCTTAGGAATATAGGATAACTCATGCATCCCTTCTATAAGGAACGAGATAGGAAATTCATGTTCAGTGGACACATTTCTCTAACGAATATTACAGGACTCCTGTATCACTGTAGGTAATGGCTGGGCAAAAATATGCCCCTGTTCTCAGGGGCTTCATGTCGCCTTGAAGGAGAGAGACGAATTAACCCAAGCCCTAGCATCCCACTGAGGGATGAGAAGGTGAAGTTGGCATGGTAGAACTGAGGAAGCCAGAATTGATTCTTGCTGAAGCAACTGCAAAAGATTCAGAAATAGTAGCTCTTTGAAAAGTACAGACTTGGAAGGAGCATTTCAGGAATAGGACCACGTGGAGGCAAAAACACACAGATGGATACTTTCTGTAGTGGGAGAAATGTTTTTAGAACCGGAGAGGTAAGGAGGTCAAGGCAGGATCTTTGTGATTGTCTTCTCTGTCTCCATGCAACAATTAGAAGCATCGTTTTAACGTGCACACCTGACTCTGTGGCTCTCAAGATGCAACACCTGTTCCAAATGCCCAGTGCTTTCCTGTAAGCTTAATAGGAAGATACTACCCAATTCTCCAGCTTCATCATGCACAACTTCTCTATTTGCTCAAGAATTAAGAGGTGAGTGAGAAAGTGCTCTCACAGAGTTAGAGTTACCTTTACAAATGTAATAAAGAACTGAATGAGGCTGGGCGCTGTGGCTCATGTCTGTAATCCCAGCACTTTGGGAGGCCGAGGTGGGCGGATCACGAGGTCAGGAGATCGAGACCATCCTGGCTAACACGGTGAAACCCCCGTCTCTACTAAAAATACAAAAAATTAGCCAGGCGTGGTGGTGGGCGCCTGTAGTCTGAGCTACTCAGGAGGCTAAGGCAGGAGAATGGTGTGAACCCGGGAGACAGAGTTCACAGTGAGCCGAGATTGTGCCACTGCACTCCAGCCTGGGTGACAGAGCGAGACTCTGTCTCAAAAAAAAAAAAAAACAAACTTAACACTGTGAAAGAGCGGAAACTTTGAATTCACACATCCACTTTCATTCAACAAGTAGGTATTGAATCCTTTTTTTTTTTTTGAGACGGCGTCTCGCTCTGTCACCCAGGCTGGAGTACAGTGGCACGATTTCAGTTCACTGCAGCCCCCGCCTCCCAGGTTCAAGTGATTCTTCTGCCTCAGCCTCCCGAGTAGCTGGAACTATAGGCATGCGCCACCATGCCTGGCTAATTTTTGTATTTTCACTAGAGACAGGGTTTCATCATGTTGGCCTGGCTGGTCTCGAACTCCTGACCTCAAGTGATCTGCCCATCTCAGCCTCCCAAAGTGCTGGGATTACAGGCGTGAGACATCATGCCTGGCCGAACCTTTTTAAGTGCCAAGAAGCTTTCCAGTTTTTGGAGATACAAGTTTCACAATTAACATACTTTATTTTTCTCTTTATGTGTGTGTTTAGTGTGTTCTAATGGACTGCCAGGTAGTAGATATGATTTTGGTTGATTTTTTTTGGTCTTGCTTTTTCCACATAAGAAAATCAAATTTTTCTTCATTATTTGGTGAGGACATTTTCATGTCAACAATGCACTAATGGGATTAGCCGTTCACCTTATGGGAATTAGCCAGTTTTGTGGGATTAGCCATTCATCTTAAGGAGCTCACTTTCATTCCCTGTATCCCAACCCTACTTTCTCTCTCCCTTGACTGCCTCCTCTCCTCATATTTGTCCTCATCTTTGTTAAATTCCATGAACCATCTTTTCAGTTTAATGCCTTGGACTCCTCAATTCCTGGCTCTCAACCCTTCTTTACTCATGGAGCATCACCTGTGGCTGGTTCAATCTACCTCCTACCTCCTCTGAACCTAAGCAGACAGGACGTGGCTGGAAAAAAACCCTCCAACCATACAGCCTAGGTTCAATGCATGCTCTACTGCCTCTCACATCAAACACTCTCAATCCATCTCCTAGATAACTCTTCCACACCTTCTCCTCCGTCTCCAGCTCCTCCACAACGTCCCATCTGTTAACCTGAGTAAGTCCCAGCAGTGAGAGAAAAACTTCCCCCCACCTCCAACTAGCCCAACCTGCAGCATCTCAACCAGGATTCCTGGTCCTGCCTTGTTCCTGGGCATGAAACAAATGGCCTATACTTCTCTACAAGCTACTCAAGTTACTCATCCTTGTGTTACTGCACTCATCAGCAGCATTTAGCACAGTTGATCCTTTTTCCTGAAAGTCTATTCACAGCCCCCTCAATCCCCAGCCACTGTTGTGCCCCTTGAAGTACCTCCCAGAGAATAGAAAAATGCTTTGGACAATCGCATATGAGTGGATGTGCAATGCCACACCTGAGCAGAAGCTTAAAGAACTGTTGTACATGAACACCATTTCCTCAGTTCAGGCATGGCCTCCAGCCTGGATTCTGGAATAAAGACTTGGAAGAGAAGTGGGGCTGATGATAGTCCACCAGTGAGATGCAACATAAGAGAAAAACAAATGAAGCTTTCATATTGTAAGTCATTAAAATTTGGGTTTTGGGTGGATGTAATTCTACCCCCAGTCTCTCTCTCTCTCCTTCTATCTATATCTTCCACTCTCTCCCTCTCTCCTCTCTTTCTCATACAAGTGAACACATGCATGCTGCTTCTTTCCTCTTCCTGTCTTCTCTCCCTCCTCCTCTTCATCCTTTTCTTCTAGTACACTTACTTCTCCTATCTACATTCATTGTGTTGGAAATGCGATTCAGTCTCACAACTGTAAATATCATCTACATGCTCATGTCTCCTGACCTTGTATCTCCAGTGTAGACCTCTCTCTTCATGTCCACACTACTGTACCCAGCTGTCTCTAAGACATCTATCTCTCCTTGGTTGTTCTTAACTTAAACAAAAGCGGTCTCCTAATTCCCTCACCCTAAAGTGCTCCTCTCACAATCTCCCTGTTGTCAGCACATGGCAACACCATTCTTCCAGTTACTGCGGCCAAAGGAATTGGGGTCGGCCATAAGTTGTCTCTTTCTCATTCATTCTGCATTCTAGGAATAATCGATTTGTTGGATCTTCCTTTAAAATATTCCCAGAATCTGGCCATGCCTCATCTATCAGCTCTCTGGTGAAGCCAGCATCCTCCCTTGAGTGTATTATTGCAAAGGCCACCTAAGTATCTCCCTAAATATACCCACAGATCCTTAGAGCTCATTCTACAACCAGAACTCAGGGTGATCTGATAAAAATGTAAATCAAGGCTCTCATTTTCATGCTCAAAATTACATTGTGGGTTCCAATATTCATCACTGAAAAGCTAGAGCCCTCTCAACGGCCTAATGTCCAGCACCTCTCTATTCTCATTCCCCCACTTCACCCTCATTTTGTCAACTCTAGCCCAACTGGTCTTCTCCATATTCCTTGGACGCATCAAGGATTCTACAACTCCAGGGTCTTTGCACATGCTATTCCATCCTCATAGGAAACTCTTCTCTTACTTGCTTCAGATATCAGTATGACCACAGCAATTAAAATAATAATTGGGTGGGTCCATTCCTATTATTCCTATGTACTTTATTCTGAATTATTTTTCTTCACAGCAGGAATCACGATCCGAAATACTCCAAAATAACTTCCTTATTCACTTAAATTCCATAAAGAAACATTGTCCACTGTGATCTATTATTTCACTACAATTATCAGCACCTACAAAAGTGCCCAGATCATAGTAGGTCCTCAATGAGTATTTGTTGAATGAATGATTGAATGCGTATGTTGAGCAATCAAGGAGTTCACAGATAATGAGCTTGGAAAAAATAGGAATCACTATCCTATCTAGTCTTTAGTTGGATAATTAAACAGATATTTTATGAGTTGATAACAGCAACAGAAATAAATTTCTGAAGTGCTCAATAATACAAACTGGCAAATACTAAACATTTGAGTATGTGATCCTGAATTCTTAATGCAAAAAGCTCAAAATAACCACATGAAAAAATCATAAATACTAGAAGGATTTTGGGGAAAAAAAAGTAACAATGATCATAAGGTTGACCATCTATGACTGGGTAATAATGTTGGAAAAGAAACAGACAATAGCCTGGGGGTTAAAGACACAATAGGCAGCGGTGGGGAGTGTGACCATGGCAAAGTGAGTGCTGTGTCTGAAGGGAACAGCCACACCTCATCCACAGTCACATACAGGCCCCATGTTCCCAAATCTTTTCAATGTTCAAAAGATGCCGTGAATGTAAGTTTTCATGTAAAAATTTACAACTTTTAAAGATGTCCAGAATTCTTTTGTATACTTTACAGAGCAAGCAAATACACCTATGGGTTTGAAATGGTCCATCAGTCATGAAGATGTGATCTTTGTATTATGCAATTAAGGTACCATTATATTTATATTACTATTGACAGTGCCACCATATTTATTATGATGACTAACACTCCAAAAAATAGCTCCAAATGTAGATTAATTAATTAACCTACTGAAAAAAATATGCATTGCATCTTGTCACTGATTCAGAAAATTGCTACATAATCATAGCTACACAAAACAGAGGCAGGTGTGGTGGAGTGTGCCTGTAATCCCAGCTACTAAGAAGGCTGAGGTGGGAGGATCACTTAAGCCCAGGAATTCAAAGCTGCAATGAGCCATGATTGCACCACTGCACTCAGCCTGGGCAATTCTGATTTTTATAGCAAGCCCCTGCCGCAACACATATATATACAAAACAGAGGCAAGAATCAAGACCTATAATGAAGAGGGACGACATAAAAAATGGCCCATTTACAAAATGATGACTACCCCCACACGAACACTGTTTTGATCATCATCATACACCCAGCTCCTAGCCTGATGCCTGGCACTTATTTGGAACTAAAGAAAAATTTCTTTGTTGAATTAAAGAACTGTAGAACAGTACTGGGAGTGGCAGAGCTCCTTGGTAGCTCAGGCAGCTCATTATGATAAATGAAATTAGTAACTGCTACCATGAATTAAAGATCTCACATGAGTCAGGCATTGTGCTAGGGATTTACATAAATTATCTCAGTAATCCTCACAACAGCCCCGTTGAGGTAGGTGTTATTCTTAGTACCTGTCTGCCCATCATAGAACTGCAGTGTTCAGAAAGTAAGGAACCTGCTGAATGTCAATGCTTACAAGAGCAAGAACCTGTACTCAAACTGGCTTCCTCACTGCCTTGTCCCTAGAGAGAAAACTATACTAGTTTCTTTATTCTATGTCCAGTAGAACTCTGGTGAGCTTGTTAATCAGATTATGTAGCATAGATCACATTAGGAAGGGAAAACAGAGGTAGGCACTAGCGTGAAAGCAGGATGCCCAGGAGAAGAAAGGAGAGGTATAAAAAGCATGAACAAGAATAAAAAATCCACAGGTGTTTGATTTTATTTAACACAGCCTCAAGAAACTTTAGAGAGTAGAATTGATCCCGCAGGCATCTTCTATGCTAAATAACATCTACCATGACAGCACTTAGTCAAGTCAAGGTGCTATTTTGTTACCTCTGTTTGAAGAAGCATGAATGTGTTTTTAAATGATTCACAAAGAGCTTCGTCCAAAATCATTAAATTAGGAGGGAATTCTGCTTAAGGGCTAAGGCCTCTAAAAAATATCTAATTTAAATTTTAAATACACACATATATATACATACACATACACACACACACACACACACACACACACATATATTGCCTCAATGGCAGAAGAAATCTTATGGTACATCAAAACCTACGTTTGAAAACATAATATTCTAGAATATACAAAATTATTTCTGTTTGGATTACCCTATGACTAACATCCACTGCATTGTTGTGTCTTTGACAAAAAAAAGCGTTCTAGGTTCAACTCAGGTCTTTGAAATTGTCATTATGACATGGGAGGAGGGATATGTTGAAACCAATAGGAAGCCAAAAATAAAAACACACCCTATCATGCAACAGACATGTCAGGCTCTCATGCAATGAAAACTGTTGGCAATTAAAAAATCCCAGACTGTTGTGGCTCTGTTTGCCCATGGAGATGCAGGAAGATGCTGAGAGAGAATATTCTTGCAGCCAGAAGTAATTCCTGTGTGTGTGTGTGTGTGTGTGTGTGTGTGTGTGTGTGTGTGTGTGTTTTCAGACATCTGGCAAATGCCTCCTTTATTCTTACAGGAAGAGTGATGCTTCACAACTACTCCAGTCACAGAATTTTCCATGCCATCTTCTGAACAAGCTACCCAAATTCTGTTCTCTGTTCCTTTAATCAAAGTATTTACCTACTTTGAAGTCGCCATACAAAATGGGAAATTCCTGGACAGACAGATGGCAGTGGAGTCGTCTGAGACTCAGGTGCATTTCACAGGACAGTCAGGGGAGATACAGCTTTCCACCTAAGTATTGCTCTTCGCTCCTCACTGTCTGGGCGGATCAATGCTTTTCCCATCTTCGTTATTCCGAATGAAGAAGGTCACAGTGCAAAGCTAGGAAAGCCACATTCCAGGGATTTCTGGTAAAGCAGTGGAATTTTATGGCAATGAAAAGAATCAGGCTGGCGAAATCTCTCAGCATTCCTTCCCCTTCCCTAAGTGTTGAGTATTTATAACTGCACACGACAGTTTTCAGATAAGAGCCAGCCAGTGGATGGAAGTGATAGGGAGGGAGGAAAGAATATAAAGTTATTGGTTTAGAAATTAGAACTCGAGTTCCAAGGGCTCTTCACAGAGGGACCCTCTTTTCCCTCCAATTAACCCAGAGGCATTAAATTGAGAGGTGGGCCTTTATTTTTTGTTTTTTATTTTTTTCTTGAGATGCAGTCACACTCTGTCACCTAGGCTGGAGTGCAGTGGCACAATCTCTGCTCACTGCAACCTCTGCCTCCCGGGTTCAAGTGATTCTCCTGCCTCAGCTTCCCAAGTAGCTGGGACTACAGGCACATGCCTCCATGCCCAGGTAATTTTTGTATTTTTAGTAGAGATGGGGTTTCACCATGTTGGTCAGGCTGGTCTTAAACTCTTCAGATGATCCGCCTGCCTCGGCCTCCCAAAGTGCTGGGATTACAGGTGGGAGCCACCGCGTCAGGCAGAGAGGTGAGCTTTTGACTGGCCACTGGACACTTGGTACCTTCCAAGACCTCTACCGGCCTGGAGAAAATAAAAGAACTCCCAAGAAATTTTTCAGAGCCAGTCAAAAACCAAAGCACTTAAAAGAAAAGGAACATCCTATTTAAAAAATAATAATAATAAAATGACCCAAGTAAACAAACTGGGATTCAAAAGAAGCAGATCCCTCCAATGGACAGAGAGACAATGATAGCGATATGAAGGTGGAACAAAGGGTTTCAAAGGAAGTCATGCGAGATACTGGGGAGGAGAAATGAAATCGTTGAACTGGAGAGCACAAAGAACAGACTGAAACGGAAGGATACCCACAAACAATGCACATAGGAGCCAAAAGACAGAGAGACACTTTCCCAAAATGGATCTGGGATGAGAAATGGGGGGAAAACATCCTCCAAATGCTAAAGTATGGAAGATGGAAATAGAAGTGTTACCAGTCCTATAAAAAAAAAAAATGACCCAGAAAGAGAACAAAGAGAAAAAGACTAGGAAGAACTACATTAGACAGAAAGGCTGAGAATTTCCCAGAATGAAAGAAAAAAAAAAAGGCTTACAAGTGAAAGTACTCACAAACTAAATAATAGGTTGATTTAAAACAGAACAAAGCAAAAACAAATTCCAATTTTTGAGTACCTCAAATGTAAACAAAATATGTCTAATTTTTCCAATGAGAAAAAGCAGGCAATGTGCAAAGGAATGAAAACCAGGCGAATTGCAAAGCAATGCAGGATACAAAATGCAGTGGCTTCTCACCCCCAGCAAGTACAAGGGAAAGAAAATCAGCCTGGATTTTATGTCCAGTGAAACTATCATTTAAATGATAGCTTAAATCCAAATCCACTTACATCACAGAAATCTTGACACAATGTATTTCTGCAAGGACAGGAACCCAGAACACAGCAATATAATACAGGTAATGACAAAAAATTATTCCGAAGAAACAATAATCTAAAATCAAATTTTTAACATGATCTAGAGCCCAGATTCTCTTAGAATCTAACACAGTGTGGGGTGATTGAGAGAGAGAGATGCCAAAGAGTAGAGAAAATGCTAAATCAATATCTTGTTCTGAGGAAAATTACGGATACTGAAATGTTTGATAGCTAATAAGAATAGATACATCTTCATTAAAATATAAATGCAGCATAAAATGGGAAAAGAAGAGGGAAATTTGATGAATCCAAACTATAAGAAGGCAAAAAAAAAAAAACAGAAGAAAGAAGAGTATAATAACAAGGTCAGTAAAAGAAACTTTTAAAATTATATAATGGAAGTCAGGTAAAGCAAAAAAAAAAAGGTAAAATTTAAAAAGCATGATTGATAAATATAAAATATAAAATAAAATGTCAGAAGTGAAATCTATAATGATAATTGCAGAAATAAAATTAGAATAAACAGATAAAAATACTGATTAAAATACATTTAGCAACATATTGTTGAAAAGATATATTTAAAATAAATGGATACACAAACTTGAAAATGAAGAGACTAAAAATTTTAAATATAAAACAAAATATAAATGAAAAAATATCAGAGGAAGCAAATTTAGTATCAAACAAAAATCGTAAATGTCAAAAATGGATAATAAATACTAGAAAAGAAATGGAAGATTAAAAAGATGTAACTGACACTTTCATGTAACATCCTAATAATAAAGCTTCAAAACATGTAAAAGGTATATAAGTACGTTTTATATATACATATTACATATATATAACATAGTATATCCATATACATTAAATATATAAGATAAAGGAAAGATAAGAAAAGATAAAATGTTACAAGAGAATAAAACACAACATTCTTGGAGTGATAAACTTAGGAGACAAAATGTAATTGAGGATATAGGCCAGTTGCAGTGGCCCACGCCTGTAATCCCAGCACTTTGGGAGGCCGAGGCGGGTGGATCACTTGAGGCCAGGAGTTGGGGACCAGCCTGGCCAACAAAGTGAAACCATGTCTCTCCTAAAAATACAAAAGTTAGCTGGGCATGGTGGTGTGCACCTGTAATCCCAGCTACTTGGAAGGCTGAGGCAGGAGAACCACTTGAAGCCAGAATGCCGAGGTTGCAGTAAGCCGAGATCAGGCCACTGCACTCCAGCCTGAGCAACAGAGCGAGACTCTGGCCCTAGCCCCACCCACCAAAATAAATAAGATACAGAAGACTGAAGTAACCCCTACATGTGATCTGGTGGGTATCTATGGAAACCTATGCTCCTCAAAACACACATTCTCGCATACACATGTATATCTATATTTATATTTGTGAATATGTCTATGTATGTGTAAATGTGTCCACAGCTTTCAAGCACACACCGAACGTTTACAAAATCTGCCTTTCATAAAGAGTACTTTAAAGAAACAGCAGCATACAGCACTATATTCTATTGGTCAACAGAATTAGAAATCAATAGTAAAACGCATTCAAAATAATGATAGAACACTAAACATATACACACACACACATCTATATATATGTATATATATATATATGCACATATATATATAGATATATGTGTGTGCATGTGCCTTTATGCTACAGTATAAACACAAAACAGTCGGAGTCCAGTGATAGTTCAAATGTCACATGTGAAAATTTGTCGGATAGGACTGAGGAAGTGCTTAAAAGGGATAATTAAAACTTCAAATATCTTTACAAGGTAAACGAGCCATGCAGGCAAGTCAAGAAACAGGAAGAAGAGAAAACAGAATAAATCCAAATAAATCTGAAAATAGGATATGATCAAGATAAGAGCAGAAATTAGTGAAAGAGAGAAAAAACAGTTGAGCTAATTACCAAAATGAAAGCTAGTTTATTGAAAAGCTTAATAATATAAACAAACTTCTGGCAAGACTGACCAAGGAAGAGTAACAAATAATGAAAACAAATAGTCTTTAAAGAAAAAGAGGAAAATCATTTTTAAAATAACAAATAAACAAACTTATAAAAAATACAAAATACTATTTTAACAGTATAAGCCCTGGTATTAAAAAAAGAAATTGAAATATTTGAGGAAAAAAAAAAAACAAAGCAACTTTACACAAAGAAATGAATAAACTAAAAGCTGTAAGTAGTATTGAAAGAATCACTAAAAATCTCCCACACAAAAACTCACCACCCAAGATAATTTTCACAAAAATTTTAGTAATCCTACTTATTTTTCTTCAGAAAATATAAAATTAAAGAAAGCTACCCAAATCCTTTTGTATGGATAGTTTAACATTCATATCAAAAGTATAGAGTGTATAACATCAGAAAATTATAAATCAAATTCATTTATGAAGGTAGATGTACACATCCTAAGTGGAATATTTACAAACCAAACTTAGTAGAATAGTAGCAATTTTTTATAATACACAATATATTCCACTGTAATAGAATAATGGCCATTTTTAAAATGTTTAAGATTAAAAATGTGTTATTCCCGAAATTGAATATATATTTAAAAATATATTAATTTTCAGAGCACATTAATTATAAGAGAAGAATCATAGAACTAGCTGTAGAAATGCCAGTTGATTATTTGGTCATAATCAATATTTATGAACAAAAGAAAACATTTTTTAAAACTTAGAAAAAACTGAGAATTGCAAGTAATTCATATCATCTGATAATGACTGCATGCTCTAAAATCTCTCCTCAACACTGCGTTTACAAAAAAGATGTTAGACTCATTTCCTGTAAAATCATGAATGGGAACAAAAGTTTGTACCAACAGTATTCATCCTCGCACTGGACGTCAATGGGCCATACAATGGTACAAGTTATAAAGGAAATGAAAATTACAAGTATTGAAAGGAAAGAGAGAAAATGGTCATTATTTGTACATAATGTCACCATTTTTATGGAAACCATGTAATTTAACAGAAAAGCTACTAGAAATAATAGGGAATCAAAAAAGATGGCTGAACATATAATCAATGTATAAAAAAGATCGACATTCTTTTATACCAGGAGTAGAAAATGTAATTAAAGATATCATTTGCAAAATAATAATAATTAATTAACACATAATGCTGAAAAGTCTTTAATAAAGCTATGATTAGATCTCAACAAGTAATGAACTATGCCAGTTTACAAATGAGATAACGTGAGCTTGGAAGATGTTTATTTTTCCTCAAACCAACATTTAAATAAATACGATTCCCAGCAAAGACAGAAGAATGTTGCAGATTTTGATACACTGATTCCATATTGTATATGAAAGAATAAATTCTACAAAAAGCAACGAGAATGTTGAAGATGAAAAATATATGGGCATTTGTACTATTTGAGTCATAAACTTTAATCTTGCAGGAACGGGTCAGGAAATCAACAGGACCAAATATAAAGCCCTTGGATTGGCTGATGTATATATGATGAATTTTAAAAGCTTGTACTATTTTGGCGGGGGAGGGGTCTGTCCCCTTCAAAATTTACTTTTCCTCATCTCCACTCCTCTCTGCTGTGGAAGGTAAATAAACAGGTTCACTCTTGCCTTCTGGCTGCTCCTGGGTTTCAGCCAAGGAAGACACTAGCAGGTAATCTGGAGGGCAGAAGGCGAGTAAGGTCTGTATATATGACCTCCAGTTCCCTCCCTGGTAGGTAGGTCCAGTTCAACCTCAGTGGGCATCAGCAACTTCACATAAGGGCTGCACTATCCTGTCCCCATCTTTATTACATTTCTCAAGTTGCATGCCATTTATCCCTATCAAGGTCCTGGCTGACACCACAAATTATTGGGAAAGAATACATCGTAGCTGGGCACAGTGGTTCACACCTGTAATCCCGGTACTTTGGGAGGCCGAGGAGGGTGGATCACAAGGTCAGCAGTTCGAGGCCAGCCTGGCCAACATGGTGAAACCCCGTCTCTACTAAAATTACAAAAATTAGCTGGGCGTGGTGGCGTGTGCCTGTAATCCCAGCTACTTGGGAGGCTGAGGCAGGAGAATCGCTTGAACCTGGGAGAGACAGGTTGCAGTGAGCTGAGGCCGCACCATTGCACTCCAGCCTGGGCTACAGAGCAAGATTCTGTCTCAAAAAAAAAAAAAAAGAATACACTGCTTCCTTCATGTGTCAAAAGCAATGTTCCCCTATTGGGGAAAAAAATAACATGAGATTCCTACCTCATTCCATATATAAAAATAAACTGCATGGATTAAAAAATGTCTGTATGAACAATGAAATTCTGATACTTATAGGAAAATGTTTTTGTGATGTTGGGGTAGAACAGGATTTCTTTAACAGGTACTACGTAGGAGAAACTGTTAGAAAAATATGTTGATGGCATTTTGCTACATTAAAACTAATGGTTTTGTTTCAATCAAAACCAGGAATGATGGGTGGGTGCCAGTGGGAGAAGATATTTACAACATGTAAAACTCAAAATGGTTGAGTTTGCTTTTATTTTTTAGAGATGGGAGTTTTGCTATGTTGCCCAGGCTGGTCTCGAACTCCTGACCTCAAGAGATCCTCTGTCTCAGCCTCTTGGGTAGCAAGAGGCTACCACAAGGTGCAACACAGGTTGCACCACTGTGTCTGGCTTATGGTTGACTGTTTAAACCAGAGCATTCTCCCCTGTGTGCCTGTGTGTCTTTGATGGGTTATTAGGGAGTTGAAACATGGGGCCCTATGAAGGCTGGAATAGACTGAGGCACACACCCCTGGGAACATCTTTTTACACCACTGTAAATAGTCTCAGCAGAGAACGTGCCAAGCTATCATTGTCTTCTATTTTGCATAATACGCAATAAAACTGAGATGCACTAGAGTAAATAATACAAGGGAGCCCACAAGAAAATGACAGTCCACTCTAGTAAAAAATGATACGATGAAAATGTTTGTATATAATACACTCTGAATATTCCTCCATATCACTAAATATTATCCTGTAATGCCATTTTAACAGCTGGTATTCAATGCTTGTATTGTATCTCTAATTATGTAATGGATTCTACGTTGTTAAAAATTTTGGTTACTTAATGGAGGAATAGAAAACAAAACAAAACATCACATGTTCTTGCTTATAAGGGGGGCTAAACACTGAGTACACATGGACATAAATATGGGAACACTCCACACTAGGGACTACTAGAAGGGGAGGAAGACAGGGGGATGTGGGTTGAAAAACTACCTGTTGGGTACCAAGTTCGCTACCTGGGTAATGGGATCTATACCCCAAACTTCAGCATCACACAGTATTCCCATGTAGCAAACCTGCAAATGTACCCCTGTGTCTAAAATGAAAGTTGAATATTTTTTAATTTTTTTTTTTTTGCTATCATAAAACACGTAACAATGAACAACCATATATATGCATTCTTCTGCACTTTCCCAGTTACATCCTATGGACAAAATTCCTTGAAGTGCAATGCATTCCCAGCTCACATTTCAGGCATTTATTTAATACTACACTACCTACTGCTGTGTGGTCTCCCGAAAAGATGTGTGACAATCTGTGTATCCTCCTGTGCTGCATGAGTGGGCATTTCACCCCATCCACAGCTGATGGGGTGGTAAATAACAGTGACTTTTAAGAGATGGAAGAGGAAATAATTTGTAAAGTACCATGGCTGCAGAGAAAACTGAAGTCTTCCTTTCCAAGAGAAAAAAGAAACAACAGGTCTACCATCCATACTGTGATTCACATACATTTGACAGATAATTGTTGTCAGCTATACTTTCTGTGTTGCTTTCTTTAGCAGCTTGGAAGACTCAAGTGGAAGACACAACCCTTGCCAGTCGATAGAGTACTACTAGCCATGCATAGAGAAGGTCAGCAAGTCACTCCATGAAACAGAAAAGGGGAAATCAGTGTGTGGGGCAGAGAGTCCACATTGCAGGCAGGAGGTACCCTTGAGGTGTGAGCTGGCAGAGAAACCATATGAGAAACAAGCTTAGTTGGACCCTTCTATTGATGCTTGATTTTGCCTTGTACATATTTCACTAGCTAAAAAGACTAATAGGTATCCAACATAATAGTATTTGCTCCAAAACATTAAATTCACCAATGTATGATTGTTTTTCCATTAGGGCTTCATGTATCCTTATTTTTGAAAAGTTTCTCTTTCCATTATGTGATAATAAACAATATGTTTAGGAGTTTCATTTCTGTGGCAAAAAGAACGCTTTGCTTACTTCATGGGTCTCACACCAGGGCAGGTGGGAATTGAAGAAGCCAAAGCAAAATCATGTACCCATGTGAAAGCCAGACTCCTTTTTTATAGTGAAATGTTTAAAAAAAAAAAAACAAAAAACTATTTTGGCTTAAATGCATAGTTTTCAATGTATATGCAAACTGTAGGGGAAAGAAAGATACCAAATCTTTTTTTTTTTTTTTGGAGACACAGTGTCTTGCTCTGTTGCCCAGGCTGGAGTGCAGTGATGTGATTACAGCTCACTGAAGCCTGGCCCTCCTGGGCTCAAGCTATCCTCCCACCTCAGCCTTCCTAGTAACTGAGACTACAGGTATGTGCCATCACACTCAGCTAACTTTTTAGTCTTTTTTGTAGAGGTGGAGGTCTCACTATGTTGCCCAGGCTGGTCTCAAACTCCTGGGCTCAAGTGATTCTCCTTCCTCAGCCTCTCAAAACACTGGGATTACAGGCATCAGCCACCAGGCTTGGCCCCAAATCTTTTTTTTTTTTTTTGAGACGGAGTCTCGCTCTGTCACCCAGGCTGGAGTGCAGTGGCGCAATCTCGGCTCACTGCAAGCTCCGCCTCCCGGGTTCACGCCATTCTCCTGCCTCAGCCTCTCCGAGTAGCTGGGACTACAGGCGCCCGCCACCACGCCCGGCTAATTTTTTTGTATTTTTTAGTAGAGACGGGGTTTCACCGTGGTCTCAATCTCCTGACCTCGTGATCCGCCCGCCTCAGCCTCCCAAAGTGCTGGGATTACAAGCGTGAGCCACCGCGCCCGGCTGACCCCAAATCTTTAAAATATTCCCTATGCCCCTTTCCTTTTTTAAAAAATGCCAATCTTGATTGGATTTCCCCTCACTCCTTCATGTAACAATGTTACGTATTTTCCCATTTTGGCACTCTACACCAAAGCCTCTGAAACAGAGAAAAGCCCCCAATGTAAATACAGGTATTGTTGTTGCTATAAAAAAAGCCATCCATGGAGGTATAAAGCTTACCTAAAGCAAACATAATTTTGACACCAATCTTTCCTTTTTAAGACTGCATGCTTTAACTTTTTCCTACTAAAACTGTTGCTAGTAGCATTACTTCTGTTTCATGCACTCACAATAAATCATAGAAGGCCCACTTTCCTGCCTCTTCTATAAAACTGGCAACAATGATGTTAATTGTGCATGAAAAATATATTAAAACTGTAAATCATCTCTATTTTTGAGCAGGATGCAAGAAACAGATGTAAAGTAACAAATCAACTGCTGTTTCTTTTGCCCGTATTTGGCCAGAGGCCATTATTTTAAAAGCACAAAATTAGAGCCCACTTTCATCAATTAGGCCTTATTCTTTGGCTCTTGAATCTAATCAAGAACATGTAAAATGTATCCCCAATCCCATAGTAATGAGCACTGATTAATTTTGTTAATAGTGGTGGAAGGTTCTTTTTATGGTGCATTCTTTAGAGTATTCATATATGTGGACATTTTTGTGCCAACTGTATATAAAGGAAACCGAAACATTTCTTTTTGATGCTTTCTTCTCACTATAATTATGGCGTAGTGTTTGTCACTTCCTAATGGCTACAGCAAAATTCTGCTTTCTATTCCAAGCAATAGTAAATACATGTTTTTCTGCAAAGATGAAAAGATGATCTTTTATTTTTAAATATACCTATGGATACTCTTTTAGAGTCTCGCCATGCCAATCAATTTCAGAGAATATCACCGATAAATAATATTTTGCAGCCTAACTTAGAGAGCAGAAACAAACATAAACTATATTTACCAAAAGACTATTCATGCATTAAAAAAAAGAAATAATTACAACAAAGATCTCCTACCTTCCCTGTATATGTTACTCTCCCCTTCAAATGTTCCATGTCTTGATAAATTAGCATGGCATGCTAATCATCTGATAAGCTAATCCAATGGTCAGCTTGTTCCATATCTAATCCATTCTCACTTCTTTGATGGCTCTTGGAAATGAGATGGCCATACACTAAATAAATAAGTCTTTGGTGTTCAGAAATTCAGGCAGTGTGCTAAGATAATGTAGGGGCCAATCACCCCTCTGCAGAATAAATCAAATTACATCCTCTAGATGTCTGCTTAGGCCGAATCAAGCAAGTTAACAAATAACTGGCAGTCTCTGAGTCATTAATCTCAAAAGGCAAATCAGAGATTGTCACTCTGCTGCTTAAAAATGTTCCTTCATGGGACTCCAGCTGTCAACATGATAATTCCCAAATAGGATCAATGAGATAATACATGCACACCAACTTCTGTAGCTTTGGAGCACTTTGGGGATGGTCAAGAACTGTGCATTGTAGAACTTGTCCCTTTTCACTGTCCCATTGGTGCTCCATTGCAATTTGGTGCCAATCTGTCTGCACAAGCATTTGTTCAATCACTCCACATTCTTCAGTGTTCCCCAAGCACAACAATTTTCTCAGATTCTCTTCTTCTATAGGCTTCTATAGTCTACCTCATGTTTTCTCTACCTCAGTACTGTTCACATTAGGGGCCAGATCATTCCGAGGGGTGGAGGCTGTCCTATGCACTGTAAGATGTCTAGTGGCATCCCTTGCCTCCATTCCCAGTAACACACTCCATACTCACAACAAACAAAAATGTCTTCCCACATTGCCAAATGTACGCTGGAAGCAAACCTGTCCCCTCCCCGAAGTTGAGAACCACTGATATACACTGGGAATTAAAAACTGAGTAAGACAATGCTTTGACTTAGAGCAGGGTTTCACAACAACAGCACTGTGGGAATTTGGGGGCTGGATGATTATGTTTGTTGTGAGGGCTGTACTGTGCATTGTAGGATGTTTAGCAGCATCCTCTGCCTTCTAGATGTCAGGAGCACACACTGCCCAGATGGGATAATCCAAAATATCTCCAGACATTGCTGACACCCCCTTGCCAGTTGAATCTAGAATCAGTAAGTAAAAAACGATTACACATGCACAATACAGAGCCAAGTATCTCAATATCAGAACTACTGACATTTTGGACTAGATAATTCTCTGCTGTGTGAGTCGTTCTTCTGCATTTTACGATGTTCAGCAGCATCTCTGGTCACCACCTACTCCATGTCACTAGCACCTCCCCAGTTGTGACAACCAACAATATCTCTAGACATTGTCAAATGTCCCTTATAGTGGGTCCAAAATTGCTTTTAGTTAAGAATCTCTGCTATGCCTAATAACATTCTTCCATGTCTTCAAAACGCCATTGGAAATATCTCCACAACCGCTAAACCCATCTGAGAGCTCCAGAGTTGGCTGTCCTGTCTTCCCCTAACAACTTGGACTCATCCCTCCTTTATTCATCCTTGCCCCAGTCCAGCATCATTGCTCCCTGTAGGTCCCCAAGGTAATGTCAATTCCTCAAGGCAGCCATTCAGACATGTGGATCAGCAGCTAGCACACTTGGCTCACTGAGTGATGAGAGGATGGTGTGAGTTCTCCTAAGATGGTAAAAATGGAGACAGGAGGGCATTCATTGTGTCAAAAGCAGCAGTTGAGTTTCGAACATAGTAAGTTTGAAACGTCTCTAAGGTGGTTCTGTTTGTATGGAGTCTGGGGGAGCAACTAAGATTGACACACAGAAACAGACCATCACCACAATCATTATTATCGCCATAAATTATCATCACAATAATTGTTATCTTCATTGCTATCATCATCATAACCATCACCATCACCATCATCATTATCACCATCATCATCATTACCATCACCTTCACCATCGTCATCATCACCTTCACCATCCTCATCATCACCATCATCACCAAAATCACCATCACCTTCACCATCCTTATCATCACCATCGTCACCATCACCATCATCATCACCACCATCATCATCATCACCATCATCATCACTATCACCATCACCATCTTCATCATCACCATCATAACCATCATCATCACCATCATCATCATCTAGTAGTAGTAAGGTATAATTGTGTATATTTATTCATATTTTGATGGATTGTGTTCTCTGGCCACTGGGCTGACAGTGTTTTGTTTACACTGATTTGATTTTAAAGATCTACACCTAATAATTCCTTGTTGCACACACACCTCCTAATTTAATTGAACACAGACATACTTTGCAACTATTTCATCTTGAAGGTCACTTCAGAAAATTATCTTGCATAAGCCATATGGACCATGGTTTTAAAATCAGGCTTTTATCATTTTTTCCTAATTGGTTTTTAATGACAGAAAGGAGTATCTGTTTATATGTGGATTAAAAAATATTTCATGTCCAATTTTCTGTGTCATGGATATGTACATATATAAAATTTTTGCCATCAATATCACCTCTAAGGTCACTAAAAGTCAAATTGTTGGAATCTATACCCAGATTCTGAGTCACTGGAAGCCTGGATAGAGCCCAGGAATCTGCATTTGGAAAAAAATTCATAGCAAGTCTGAAAACAATTGCTGTCTGACACGGAACTTCTGTACTCTTCCATTCATGTCTATATGGTAACTAGAAAATCCGCATGCAACTTCATGAAGTTGGTCCTTTACATCAGGGGTCAGAAAACTTTTTAAAATAATGGATAAGATAGCACATATTGTAGACTTTGCAGGCCATATGGTCTCTTTTGCAACTACTCAACTTCGCCTTTGTAGTGTGAAAGCAGACACAGACAATACATAAATAAAAGGGCTTATTTGTGTTCCATTAAACCCTTCGCAAAAACAGCAGTGTGATAGATTTAGTCTACAGGTTATGCTGTCCACCCTTGCTTCCCATCTCTAAAAGGAGGTCAGACCCCCTTTTAGCTAAATACTTGTCCTGGTTGAGCTTCTCAGGTTTCATAAGAGCACATCTGTCAATATGCTCTCTAGCTCGACTGATGACTGAAGGATCCTACCCTGTAATTAACTGACCATACAGTGACTACACTTCACACGGTTGGCTGAGTGCAGGACTTCAAATTCACTGTCATATGGTTTCTTTAACAACACTTAGCTAAGAGAATCTATATTAATGTCAGGCTGTAGACTTCAGCCTTGAACGTGCTCCTCTATCTGTCTGAAATGACTCTCCTCCCAGCAATTTGGTCAGTTACTGATTCTTCAAACTTCTCCTTAGTGCATTTTCACCCTCTCAGTCTGGGACACATGCTCCTCCCAGATGTTCTCACATCTCCCCAGCTTGTTGCATCATTGCATGGATTACACTAAATGATGATTCCAGTTAGTTGTGCATTTTCCCCTGTATGGTCTGCAAGGAAAGTGATGGAATGACATTTAGCAAAGTGGCCTGACAACTAGAATAATTTCAATAAATATTCACTGAGTGAATAAATAAATGAATAAACTACATGTTTGCTAATGCCTGGGGCCCATATGGAAGCAAATGTTAGCAAACAATCCAATGACACTTAATGTCATAAGGATATTAGTGGTGCCTACATGGACTTACAGAGCTGCACAAGAATTGAAGACCAGGTTATATCACCAGCCTGAGAACTTACTCACAGTATAGTCTCACAAAGAAGTCTACTGAGCAGAAAGAGCAGGCTGACTGAGAAGGACTCCTTTGCTTTTTGAAGAATTCCTGGTGAGAGAACTGGAAGCTCTTTTGTCAGCCATTTGCCTAATGTTCTACAACGAAACTCTTCCCAAACTTTCACCCTGATAAACGCTTAGGCTGAAATTTGGCCAAATTCATGTTCACCAGATCGGCTCCCCAAATTGGCTTATCCTTCAGTAAACCTAACCTTTCAGTTAGAACTCTTAAAAGAGATGGCAAGCACAGCATGTTACGCCCACTCCTAAACAGCCTCATTCATTTGAGGTCACGTTTCCCATCTGGCATTAAATCTCAGACTATCTCTGATGTGCCACCAGCTGACAGCTTCCAGACCCAGGAGTGTCCCAGGAGGGTGACTCCCAACATAGAACTGCCTGGATAACATCCTAATAGAAATATCCTCATCTGTTCCTGTCACTTTATCTCTATATGTCACTAAGAGCTACAGCTGCTTACAAACAAACAACAACAGCAACTAATACACAAGTTTTCTCATTTCTGAATGTCCAAGTTCCTCTTTTTAGCTGAAAAAAGGAAATATCCTAGGTAAGGTTTTGCCCCCAAGTTCATCTCCTCTACCATAAAGCAGCCATGCCATTCTTTCTTGTTTGGTACTATTTGTAATATGAGCAACAACGGACATCAATGAGTTTTGCTTACCTAGCATTCAATTTTCCTCTGGGGAGCAATCTTACTTGCATCTACCCTAAGCCTACCGGACTTACCCAATCTCTTCCCATTTCTGAAGAGTATACATAACCCAAGCAGTCCATATCAATTCAAGTGTCTCTTTCCAATGGATATAGACATTGGTTGGCATGCAACTAAAATTAGGCCAGTACGCATAGTTGCTAGGCCAATGTGCTTCTCTGAGAAAAGGATGACATACTAGGAAATGCTGTTGACTGCCTACCACCACCCACGGACAAGCCTCTCTAAGAAAGCCAAAGAAGAAACATGGTGCCAAAGTGCCAGATTCCTAACGTCAATGATTAGACCTGAGGACATCATTTTCGAAACTAAATGCACCGCTAGTAAATAGAATCCAAAAATCTCTTCTTTTCCCTTAAGTGAATTCAACCTGAATTTCTTTCACTTGCTAACTAATTGTTCCTAAGTAATTAAGGATTGTAAAGTCTCAAAATATATATCCCTCCAATGGAGACATAATATCTATGTAGAAGTTGAGTTACAATCTGGCCAAACTTGAAATCCATGTCTTTTTTTAGAAACAAGGTCTTGCTCTGTCTCCCAGGCTCATAGCTGCCATGAGCTATGATTGCAATGGTGCTATCATAGCTCACTGCAGCCTCGACCTCCTGACCTCAAGCAATCCTCCCACCTCAGCCTCCCAAGGAGCTGGGATTACTGTGCTCAGCTGAAATCCATGTTTTGCATATTATGCCACATTAGTTATTGACTGCTATGTAACAAATAACCACAAACTTAACAGCTTCAAGTAATGTATTTATTTTATGACAGTTTCTGCATATCAGGAATCCAGGCACAACCTTAGCAGGGTCCACTGCTTTGAAGTCTCTCACTGATGAAGGTGTTGCCCTGAGCTGGGGTCTCATTTTAAAGCTGAATAACTGAGGAAGGTTCGCTTCCAAACTTATGTGGTTGTTGGCAGGATTCAATGCCCTGTGGACTGCTGGACTGAAAGCCTCTGTTCCTTGCTGGCTGTTGTTTCAGAGGCAGCTCTGAGCTTCTTGCCATACGCACCTGTTCAACATGGCTGCTCTTTCATCAAAGCATGGAAACCAAGAATGCAACAAAAAGGGTATCCTAGTAAGACACAACTTATATGCTTATGTAACATAATCACGGAAGTGGTGTTCCATTATCTCTATTATATTCCATGAGATAGAAACAAATCCTATGTCCTGCCTACACTCAAGGGGGAGGGACTTACACAAAGGCAGTGTCTTTCACTTGGAAAATGCCAGCCTTGAGAGACTGGAATCCAAGACCTATTTCTCTGGTGAGCAGGGGAGATAGGACATAGCCTAAAGGCTAAAAATGTGTCAGGGGAGCTTCGCCCTGGACAGAGCAGTGGGTACTGAGAGAGGATTTTAGGAACCAAAAATGCAGACATGACCTCTTCTGGCTTCTGGCATTCTTAGGCAGCGTATGTACGCAGAATATACCTAATCCAGGCTGCATTCATTTCTGGGGCTTTGTAACTAATTACCACAAACTTGGTGACTTGAAACAAGAACACATTGTCTCACTGTTCTGGGGGAGAGTCCAAAATTAAGATGATTCCTTCTAGAGGCTCTTAAGGAAAATCCATTTCATGCTTCTGTCTTGGATTGAGTTGTTCTTGGTTCCTGGTGGTTTCCAACGTGCTATCTGGCTTAGGGATGAATCACTTCAATGTTTCCTTCCATCCTCACATGGTGTTCTCCCTGTTTCTGTCTTTGTTGTTGTGTCTCTTCTTACGAGGACACCAATTATATTGGGTTTAGGATCTTCCCTAACACAGTATGAACTCATCTTACCTTGATTACATTTGCAGAAACCCTATTTTCAAATAAGGTGAAATTCCTAGGCACCAGGAGTTAAGACATAAACATTTTTTTTGAGAGACACAATTCAACCATAACACAAGTCAACTCAAAACCCATGCTAAGAGAAAACTTTACTGCCTATGACGTGGCCTGTCAAAGGTTTTAAAACACAGATTCTAACCTATGCTCTGCAGTCTTAAAATAACAATATCAAATCTCAAAGAAATTGATTCCTCTAAAGCTAGGACCTCACAATATCTTCTCATAGCTACTCAAATTTAGATAATGATGATGGCGATGACTCTGATGATATTTTTGATGACAAGTAACTACAAAACCTTAAGTTGAATGAAATGCAAGAGGAAGCTCATTTTATCCTAAGTCTTAGAATAAGCTTTCCCTAATGATGAGCTCAGTTATTTTCCAACCTATGAACTTTAATTAATTTCTTGGAAATGATTCCTTCTGCATTCCACCAAATTATAGACCACTGCATTTAAAAACAGGCAACCAGCTGCTTTCTCAAAACTATAAACCAGTTAGTTTATTGGCCATTCTATCACACATGTATGCTGCCTTCCCCCGTTGTAACACCTCAGGGGCTTGGCATTTCAGGGAAACATGCAGTAAACAGGCTCCTGGCTTGGCTGGTGACTGTTGCGCATTCAGCATCCGGTGGGAAAAAACCGAGCTTCAGCAACAAGTGGCTTTGCCTTGCTGTATATGCTGACAGTTTGTCATAGGAAGTGGAGGTATTCTATTTTCTTTTTAATTTCTAAGGCATATTATAAAATATATTACTTTTAAAATATTATAAAAACATGTGGCTTCCAACTCAATATATATAAGTCAAGAGTTTAATGCATTTGACAAAAAAAGATCTCACATAAACTCTGGGTGTATTCATAATCTGTAATGTGATGCATGAGAATAGATGCTTGACACTGAAGAGGATGCTTGCAAAAGACTACCTAGAAGGAACATACATGTTTTCTAAGACTTCCAAAGCTATATATTAGGAGAGAAAGGAAACATTCCAAATTTCTTCATCTCTGTTTGTAGAGAGTCCTCAGGTAAATATTGCCAACCCTTTCTCTGATAATGAAATTAAAAAGCTGTAAACGTCTTTATTGGTCAGGTTCAAAAAAAAAGCTGGGAGGCCAGGCACTACAGGTTCATTCATTTGTTCCATGCATTGAAGTATATGATTCATTCTTTTATCTCAAAAATGCTCTGGGTCTTCAAAGGGTTTACCGTCTACTGGGGAGGGCAGACTTGTAAAATGGTGATTAAATTCAACTTCTAGGAACTCAGGGGAGGATACTTCATCTCTGCTTAGAGTGCCAAAAGGCTAATGAACGGGAAAATACTGTATGGTGAAAGAGTTTTGGTGAAATGACCCCAAAAGCTCCTTCTCCTTGGAAGATGTTATCATTCTGTGATTAATTCTAAGTTGACTCTATCGTTTCCGTCCAGGTAAATTTCCAACATGATATTCAATATACCAAAATCCCCTCTTCTAAAGCAAAACAAAAAAAAAGTATAAAATGCAAAGATCCTTGTAGAATGTGCGATGGTGAAATTTGTTCTCATTATTATCTGATTTTAGCTCAAAATTAAATGATTTGTTAACATTTTAATATTCTTGGGAAAGCTGCAGTTTTCCCTCTAAGGCTTACTTCTCTATTTTTAAATTTAAACATTTTAGAAACATGCAAAATAGTATTATAACTTGATTTCATACTAGTTATCTGGATTAGTACATTTCCAATATAAAATTATGAAAGTACTTTACTAGATTAGAAATTTGGGGGAGACTGAAAGCTTTTGTATTAATGATTTAAACACCAGGTGATAAAAAGTATATTTGAATTTGGTAAGAATGGGACCTCATGTTCTTTGATGTAACTTCATTCTATAGTCTGCTAAGAAGAAAAGATAAGCATTAGAATTAGTTTGGATGGAATTCCATTTATGAACCCTCCAATGTCACAATGTAACAATTTAAAAAATACCCAAGTGAGTATTTTGCATGTTAAATTACAACATCATTGCACCCTCCTCCAGATTTGTCTTAGTTTTATCTCTCCCTTCTCCCCAATTTTGCATATTTTATGTCTCTGTGCAGCTAAAGAAGCAATAAACAAGAACCTCCATTTTAGGAAACATAGACAGCATTTCCTCACTGCACAAACATGTGTTTACGCCCTGCATATTCACTCAAGGCTGGGTGAAAACCTTTCTATCAAGGATCCTCCATAGAAAACATCCACTTTCAGATTTGCCTCCATTTTCTTTTCCCTGAAATCCTAAAGCAGTTGCTGAAGACATTGTGCTTTTTATGAAACATTGGTTTAGTTGGGTCACATATCAATGGGGCTTTCCCACTCACTTTTCCAGCAGTGGGTTTAGATCTCTCCAGATACCCACTTAGACTCACCCAAGGCCTTGTCTATGCTGATTGCAAATAATGATTTATCTACTAATAATTTTTTTTTTTTTTTTTTGAGACGGAGTCTCGCTCTGTTGCCCAGGCTGGAGTGCAGTGGTGCGATCTCGGCTCACTGCAAGCTCCGCCTCCCGGGTTCACGCCACTCTCCTGCCTCAGCCTCTCTGAGTAGCTGGGACTACAGGCGCCCACCACCACGCCCGGCTAATTTTTTGTATTTTTAGTAGAGACGGGGTTTCACCATGGTCTCGATCTCCTGACCTCGTGATCCGCCCGCCTCGGCCTCCCAAAGTGCTGGGATTACAAGTGTGAGCCACCGCGCCCGGCTTTATTTACTAATAATTTTTAAATGAGTTATCTAAAATGCCTCTAAAGAAAATAAGGAATGGAAAAGAGAAAAAAATACCCAAAGAGTCTAGATTGGAATTAGGAGATCAATAGTGTCATTGGCCCGACTGGAGGCTAAAGTCCATATGTGACAGGCAAATGGGATGTTAGGTGAATATTAGATGGTCCCTTGTTGAGTGAATGATTATGTCATAAAAGACAGAGAAGAGAGTAGAATGTAGCTAAAGACATCCATTTTAAGAAAGAAGAAAAGGAGTGTTCAAGAACCTACAATTTTCGTACCTTGTTGAAACCCACCAGAAGAGCTCCTTTGCCTGAGATAAATCAGTACCTGCTGCATTCTTTCTTTCTGATGGCAACAGTCACTTTCCCTGAGGCAAACTTGAAGACCATGCAGACACTATGCACAGTAGACCAAGAGGATGTCTGGCTTGAAGGAGACTTTGGGATGTTTGGGGTTTCAGAGGGGAAGAGGATATAGTTTAGGTGTTGTATAACGTGGCATTTCCCAGAAAATTGTAACATGTTTGATCTTAACTGAATTGTGGATATTTCTCCTACCGGCTTTCCTTCAAAAGCATTCACACACAGACACAAACATGCACACACACACACACACCACAGACCACATACCAATGCCTACCTTCACCATCAAAAGTCATCATCAGATACGTGAAGTCTAACAAGGAAATGTTTCTCTTTTCTTTCTTTTTTAGATACAGGGTCGCACTGTGTCACCCAGGCTGGAGTGCACTGCTGTGATCTCAGCTCACCATAGCCTCGATCTCCCACGCACAAGTGATCCTCCCGCCTCATCCCCTCAAGTAGCTGGGACTACAGGCCAGCGCCACCATGCCCAGCTAATTTTTTTTTTTTTTTCTGGTAGGGACAGGGTTTTGTCATGTTGCCCAGGCTGGTCTTAACTCCTGGACTCATGCAATCCACCCACCTAGACCTCCCCAAGTGCTAGGATTACAAGAGCAAGTCACCACTTTCTAATTTGTGGAAATCTGGACCTGCTTCTCTGAACCTCAATATAGAATATTAGACTGAAATAATAAGGTGGAGACTACATTGTCTCATCTTTGCTTTATTTTACCAGTAGCTATTGCATGAAGAGATCACTCCTGTGGAGTTCTTCCCTCCGGTTGCCTTGCCTTTAAGCTGACTGTGTGATTTAGGTAGGTCTGATTTATTTACTGAGAGTGGATGTTTTTGATCTCACAAACTCTCTGTGGCTCTCAAATCTGGAGCTCACAACTTCTCAATTTCTGTTTGCAGTTTGGCTGTGACTGCACCAAGGAAAGGGGTCCTTAAACATAAAGACAAAATGTTTAACTCATTATGAAAACAGCCTGGTTTTACGAGAACCAACAGTCTAGCAAGATCGGATCTACTCTCAACGATGGCTTCCAGTACCCCACTCAGGCAAAGAATCTTCCAATGAAAGATAAAGCCATGGGATTAACATTCAATTAACATGACATCAAAGTCTTAATATGCACTAATCTTATCTATTTTATAATTATTTCTTATATAGTTGTTTACTCCCAAATCACAATAATTCTAAAAAAAATTCATAGGATGTATAATCATATTACTCTTATTTTTAATAGCTGAGGACACTAAATATTTAAAGGTTAAATGACTTGGCTAGGCCAGGCATGGTGGCTCACACCTGTAATCCCAGCACTTTGGGAGGCCGAGGCAGGAGGATCACCTGAGGTCAGGAGTTTGAGCCTGGCCAACATGGCGAAACCCCATCTCTACTAAAAATACAAAAATTAGCTGGGTGTGGTGGTGGGCACCTATAGTCCCAGGTACTCGGGAGGCTGAGGCAGGAGAATCACTTGAACCTGGGAGGTGGAGGCTGCAGTGAGCAGAGATTATACCACTGCACTCCAGCCTGGGTGACAGAGCGAGACTGTCTCAAACATAAAAAAAAAAAATTAAAAAAAAATAAATAATAAAAATTAATAGCTTGGCTAAAATAGTATGGAAAATAAATAACAGTGTTCAAACCAGCAATATTAATTGACAACAAATAAGACTACAACATCTTAGGAAGCAAGACTCCACAAATAAATAATGAGCTAATTGTTTTAAATGGCCAAATGTTCCAGTGGACTAGTTGTACCTAAAGTTTCTATCTCTGACAATTTCTAAAAAAAAATTCTTGTGATATGCACTATGTGAAAATTTGATTTTTAATATATTCTAGGTAATCTGTATTTGTTCAAATTATGACAAGAATCTAAATTGCAATTTGAATTGAATTAAAATTCATGTATTGGAAGATTATGTACATAATGGAAAATGTTCTTTGTTAGGAAAAGATATTTCTTAAGTATTCAAACAGGCATAATTCATACTACTAAATAGTATTATTCTGAACATATGTAACTTCTAAACCCTCAATACGATTATTACTCAGTATTCAAATTGCTGAAAGCTTTTTGAGCTGGGGGAGAGACACATGCTATCAGAAATCCACTCCAGTTTAACTGTGCTTACAAAAAATACTAAATATTTTTCAATTAATCCGTGTCAGGGAGATCTTTAATAATCTTTCATAATTATCTTATAAGCTGTGTCTACACAATGTCAAACATCCAACTGACAGATGAAAACTGGAGTAATTTAATTATTTTCACCTAGTTGCATGTTGATGTTGATTGGTTAAAACATCTGTCTCACTGTGTTAACACAGTTTTCGTTTTTCACCTGTATTTTGTGACTATATGCGTACAATTGGACTTTGTGTGTCTAGACAAGAAGAGAAAGAAAATTAATTTCTCTTTAATCTCACACACAAAGAATGGTGTTACTGCTTTTTGACGGTTTAAGGGACTTTTCCAAAAAAGTTAATTCTAATCCTTTCCTAGTGATTAATTTCTCTAATTCACATATACTCAAAATCCATTTGATAACACAGGCTCAAAAGGACTAAAGTTAGGAATAAAGCAGAATGATAATAGTCGGCTCTTTTTAAAAATGTTATTCCTCCCAAAATTCCCTTTTGTTAAAACCATACTAGAAACTGCCAGAAATGATGGGCTATTGGTCTTACTTCTTAAGCTTACCCCTCTACTACTACAATAGTTATGTCACAGACGATCAACATTTATTAAGCCTAGACTAATATACATACCAGACCCACTATGCACATGCAATTTTGCTGAAATTTTCGGGTTCCCTTTTCTGTTACTAATGATGCTGCACTAACATCAGATTACAGGGTGCTTGTATGTGCTGGCTACTAAGCACTTTATATGGATTAAAACCTTAAACCTCTCAGCCGCCTCTATTTTAGACATAAGGACACTGTGGCCCAAGCAAGTTGGGTCACTTGCCCATAATGACTGATCTGCTAAGGGGCTAAACTGGCATTTCAACTCCAGCAAACAAGTTTTGGTTGGAGGAGGAAACAAGGTGTACCTTGAAAAGGTCAGAGAATCACTTTGCCCAGAAGAGACCACAGCTTAAGGTGTAGCCAGAAGGAGTGGAAAACACAGGATTTTGTCAGCAGTGCTTGTAAGTAGGAAAATAAGACATGTAAAGGTGCAGCCGCGATCTTGAGTGAAACTCTATGGAGACAGATGAGGAAAGAACAATTTGGGTATTTTGTTATATGTCATTCAAAGCCATCTACTCTGGAAATCTGTTATAGCTTCCTGAAAAAATTTTAAATGACCCTTTGGTATCTTTCTGTGTCAAAACAGTATTATCTTTTGAATATACCATTTAGGACAATTTGCCGTGAGGCTGTATTAACATGATGCAAAATGTCAAATCTGCAAAATGTCACTGGGCGTGGTGGCTCACACCTGTAATCCCAGAACTCTGGAGTTTGAAATGAAAGGATCACTTGAGACTAGGGTTCTGGACCAGTCGGGGCAACATAGGAAGGCTCCAACTCTTTAAAAATTTAAAAACTAGCCAGTCATGGTGGCTGAAAATTGTAATGTAAATCTAATAGGGGATAATTTTTCATCGTTTCTTTTTTTAAAAATCTGCCACCATTTTCTAATTTGCAGACACCTGGACATGCTTCTTCTCTGAACCTCAATATAGTAGTCTCAGCCTGTAGTCCCAGACACTCAGGAGGCTGAAGTTGGGGGATCACTTGCGGCCAGGAGTTTGAGGCTGCACTGAGCTATGACTGTGCCACTGCACTACAGCATGGGCCACAGTGCAAGACCCCGTTCAGAGACAGGGTACCTATCTCTCAAATTTTTAAAAAATACATTTTTAAAAATCTGAAAAATGTCTGCCCTAAAATAAGAATTGATATGATCTCCTTAGCATGCTTGAGCAAGGTAGAAAGCTCTAAGTGCCCAAGGGTGTTTTCAACTAGAAATTCTTGGAAGTAGAATCCCAGAATAGAGAGGGGTCCAGAAGGCCCGAAACCAAACAACTTCAGAGACTCTGAACTTTTATTTGTTTTCAGAGGAATACTCCATTATGAATTTCAAATATTATTACAGGGTGATAAAACTCTTCCTTAGTTTTCTATTACCACTAAGACAAATCTCCACAAACTTAGTAAGCTTGGAACAGCACACATTTATTCTTTTACAGTTCTAAGGTCAGAGTTTCTTCCATGGGGCTAGAATCAAGGTGTCAGCAGGGCTGTCGGGCTCCTTTCTGGAAGCTCTAAGGAAGAATCTGTTTCCCTGTCTCTTCGGCTTCTAGAGCCTGCCACCTGCATTCCTTTCTCCTGGCTCTCTCATATTCAAAGCCAGCAATGTCCAGGTATCTCTTTCTCACGGTGCTTTACAACAACTCTGATCTCCTCTTGAGTCTTCTGCATCCACAGTGGAGGGTCTCTGTTAATATACATGAGAATCCAGGATAGATTCTCCCTATTGGAAGGTCTGCTGATTAGCAAACATAATTCAATCGGCAACCTTAATTCCCCTTTGCCATTTGAAGTCATTATTTACGGCAGAGTACTGAAGAAGTCAGGTGCCATGCCTCCAACCTATTCCCAGGTTCCAGGAATGGGCGAGTTGGTTGGGGGGTAGGGGTGGAGGGCGGTGCTTGCACATCTCTCAGGGACCATGACTTTTCTGCCTACAAGTACCTATCTCTCAAAATTAGGAATGCTTGTATCTCTCGCAATCTCAGCCTCTAAAGCATGTCTGGCATATAATCGATGCTCAAAAATATTTTGTACAGTGAAGTGAAGTAGTGCCTGCTCATTCCAGACACCTTGTGGTGAGAACTGTCCTTCTCCCCCTGCCAACTGGCATACCCAAGAACAGCCCAGTTTTATCTCTTCTTACTCCTGAATCAAGTGGGCCAATCAAAACCCTGCCCTGGGATTTTTAGTATGGAATTATGGAACTTTGTCCCTCACTGGTGGTACTGAGAAAAACAAAATGCAACTAACAAAAACTGCAGAGAACCCTCTTACTGCCATTTAAAGCAAGCCTATTTCCAGAAAGAAGCAAAGAACCAGGCATGAAGATTGGTGATGTCCTTGGATTCATTGCTTCCAGGTGCGTCTAAAGTCTAGCTGCATCCCTGCCATTCTCCCAATCTGATTTCTCAACTTTTACAATAAGTTTGGATATCCCATAGCCCTTCTAATAAATTTCCATTTTTTCCCTCAAAGTCAGATTGAGGCTATGTTGCCTTCTACCATTTGAACACAAACATCTCTTGACTAATGCAGAATGCCAGAAAAGTTTGTAAGACTCTCAGAAAAGATGGGAGCTATTCAAGGATGAAAACCATGCTATAAATTATATCTTGAATTAGATCCAGTGGTATCTGTAAAAGAAGCGAATACATTTTCTTTTTGTAAAATCACTAGCAAGGCTGGTTGATTTTCCAGCTTCTTTCCCTGTTGTTCTCCTGCCACCCTTTCATCTTAGGTAGCTTGTCTACCCTAGAAAGTATAGGGTCAGCAGCTGTGGATAACATAAAAATATTTATGGGCCCAGTGCAATGACTTATGCTGGTAATCCCAGCATTTTGGGAGGCCGAGGTGGGAGGATCACTTGAGCCCAAGACCAGCCAGAGCAACATAGTGACACCCCATCTCTACAGAAACTAAAAAGATTAGCCAGGTACGGTGGAGTGCACCTGTAGTCCCAGCTACTCAGGAAGCTGAGATGGAAGGATCCCTTGAGCCCAGGAGGTTGAGGCTGCAGGGAGCTACGAGTGCACCACTGTACTTCACCCTGGATGACAGAGCGAGATCCTGTTTCTAAAAGGAAAAAAAAAAAAGAAAGAAATTTCATGATGTGGCACTGCCAGAAACAGCCCATGCTAAAGCACAGCTTCTGTTACCATGCCACGCTTAACACCGAAGTAGTAACAACAGCAACGATTGACACCAAGCTGCTTAACATAGATTTGTGTGTTCAAATGTTCCATTCATCAGATACTTTAATAGATGAATCCCTTCCATCACCCATATATTCTTCATGGCACAGCTCAACAACTTAACAGCTTCCATCAAGTTTTTCCTCAAAAAATAGCTTGTCCCTGAGCTGTCACAGAGCTTTCTCTGTTCCCTAAGATGCTCTGGCTTATTATCTACCTCTCGGTTTATTAACTGTGCAAACTCCTACAGGTCATTGTCCATGTCGTGTCTGTTTATAGTTCATCATAAAGCTCCACACTTTCACCAAATAGGTCCTCAATCTACAATCATGGCAAGCTTACTTAAATCATAGTATTCAAAGTGTCAGGTGTCATCTTGGGGGAAAAAGATGATAGGGACACCCTGCATTCAATAATCTGTTCTTTTTTAGTATCTTCCTTTTTCAATTGTATTGCTAGCAAAAAAAAAAAAGAACCTAAAATTTCACTTTTCTAGAAATCATAATGGCATTTGCTGTTATGCTACAATGAAAATACAATGATAATGAGTGGTGTTTTGTTTTGTTTTGAGAGGGATTCTCACTCTGTCGCCCAGGCAGGAGTGCAGTGGTGTGATCTTGGCTCACTGCAACCTCCCTCCACCTCTCGAGTTCAAGTGATTCTCCTGCCTCAGCCTCCTAAGTAGCTGAGATTACAGGCGCACACCACCATGCCTAGCTAATTTTTTGTATTTTTAGTAAAGACGGGGTTTCACCATATTGGCCAGGCTGGTCAGGAATTCCTGACCTCAAGTGATCCACCCACCACGACCTCCCAAAGTGCTGGGATTAGAGGCATGAGCCACCGTGCCTGAGCGATAATGACTTTCATTTATATTTTCCTTTATATTTCCCAGTGTTTTTAGTCCCATGATGAAGAATGGAAGGGCTTCTCGCCCCTGAAATCTTTCAAAAATAAGACCTTAAGATGTATGTCCAAGGATCCAGAGAGAAAGAGCAGGTGTAGGTCACTCAGGAAGTGGTTCCATGGCTCTGTCCATTCCCCAAGGCAACCTGGACTCACTTGTGGTTCTTTCTCCTCCAAGCTTTATATTTAATACAATATCTTGTCTGAGCAACTCCTTCAAAACGTGTCTTTTATTTTTCCCTTACTTTATAACCTCACTTCTAAACAGTACCACTGGTTCTCATTAAAAACCTTAAGTGTTTCCATAACTCATCTTTCTGTGTTCAGTCTCCTTGGGGACCAAGAGGAATCACGAACTGTACTGCCATCCCCTCATGTATGAACTCAGGTGGACTTAGTATGTGAGACTGGGACTTCTCAGCTTGACTTTCACAATTTATGTTTAATCAAGCTAACAAGCCATATTCTGCACTGCTTCCTCAACATAGTCACTCAGTCACTCTCTCTCTGTGCGCTTTCTCTCTCTTTCTGACACAAACACACACGCACGCACACACACACACACACACACACACATCATGCAGATTCGGTCATTCGGTCTCCAACTGTTCCTTGTCAACAATGGCCCACGTGTCCTACTAGAGCTTCCGACTGGCTTGACTGACTTTGACCTTATTTGAGCACCTATCAAAAGGTTAAATACGCAATTCAAGTTAATTAATTAGCCTGTTGTCTAACAACAAAGAGAAATTAATAACCTATGAAAACTTAAATAAAGAAATTTGTAAGGTAGGAAATAGTTCTAAAGAGCCAAGCCTAAGTTTAGTAGATCATGATGCCAGTTTAAACGAAAAGACTCACCTTCAGCACGACCTGATTTATTTTAAAGGGAATTATAAAAAGTATTGCTTTCTACAGAAAAAAAATATATGTTTCATAAACTATTGTACTACGAAGAAATTTCCAACACTTTTCCTCATGCAAGTTAGTTCTTAAATGTAAGGACAAGTACGTAATTAAAATAGTCTAATTTTGTATTTTTAATATACCTACACATTTTATGAAAGTAGAAACAGAAATTTGAGCCAATCTGATCAAGGCAGAAAGACAAAGCTAAACAAAAAAAAGTAGATTTTTGTTGTTGGTGGTGTGTAGATTTGTCTTTCTGGCTTTATCAGACTGGTCAGAGTGGAATTTTGAATTCCTAATAATAATATTGCTTTCTATCTTGCTAAATAAAAGCATTGATCTGAATTGAGATACTGCCTAAGAGAAGGCCTTTGGAGAGAATCAGCATGATGCCAACATTTCAATATGTTGTTGTGGATGCGGAGTTCATTCATTTAGTGAATAACCAATAATTAAATATCTAAAGCTGCCGGGCGCGGTGGCTCACGCCTGTAATCCCAGCACTTTGGGAGGCCGAGGCGGGCGGATCACGAGGTCAGGAGATCGAGACCACGGTGAAACCCCGTCTCTACTAAAAATACAAAAAATTAGCTGGGCGTGGTGGTGGGCGCCTGTAGTCCCAGCTACTCGGAGAGGCTGAGGCAGGAGAGTGGCGTGAACCCCGGGGGGCGGAGTCTGCAGTGAGCCGAGATGGTGCCACTGCACTCCAGCCTGGGTGACAGCGAGACTCCGTCTCAAAAAAAAAAAAAAAAATCTAAAGCTCTGCGTTCATTCGTTCTTTTTTTTTTTTTTTTAGACGGAGTCTTGCTATGTTGCCAGGCTGGAGTGCAATGGCGCGATCTCGGCTCACTGCAACCTCCACCTCCTGGGTTCAAGCGATTCTCCTGCCTCAGCCTCCCGAGTAGCTGGGATTACAGACATGCGCCACCATGCCCAGCTAATTTTTGTATTTTTAGTAGACACGGGGTTTCACCATGTTGGCCAGGATGGTCTCGATCTCCTGACCACGTGATCTGCCTGCCTCGGCCTCCCAAAGTGCTGGGATTACAGGCGTGAGCCACCGGGCCTGGCCTGCACTGGTTCTTCGTTGATAGAGTTAAGAAAACAAGCAAGCAACCAAAAATAAAAACTCCTAACCCAACAGGCTGTGACTTGTGGATGGTACAAACATGCAGGGCTGTAGCTTTGAACTCTCACCAGCAAAATTCTAAAGTTTACACATCATGGGGAGATCGATTCTACCTTTTCAGTCACTATTAGATTTCTGATTCCCTTGTCAAGATCATATGCGCATATTGCTTCAAAAAGCCTAAAGAACTAAACAAGTGGAACTGGGTTTATTATGAAGTTTGGATTACTTTTTCACTAAATAGCATTTTTCACATATTTACATTCCTCAAATTTTAATTCAATACCAAATTGCAATGAAACAGCCACACCGTTTGTGGTCTCCATCCACGCAATTGTACATACAGGGCTCTGCGGTCAGGGAGGCTAATGATTCTTTTTCATGGGTGGTCTCATTCTGTCCAACTCCTATATGAGGAGGCCTTCTATTTGAAGTGCATTCATTGTTGCCAAGGCTAGCTCTATAAAATCACCAGACTCTAGCACATCTAAAGTATTATGAAAGCAATTTTAACCCTTTGTCCTGTTTGGGGGGTTTTCTCCCCATTTTTGTCTTCCTTTCTTTTTGGCTTTTGTTTGAATAGTTCATTATGAGAAAGATCTCAACCCAGGTGGCTGCTCAAATGAGAACCCAAATTGCTTTTGAGAGCTCTTATTCATCACACACACACACACACACACACACACACACACACACACACAAAGAGGGACTGTTAGGCACGGAGACAGCTCAGAACACCCCATGGAAGTACAGCGTCCAAATGTCAGTTTAACTCCTTGAATCACATTCAGACCTAGACTTTATGAGATAATTGAGAGGTCTGTCACCATAACGACAAGGGCAATATGCCAGAAACCACTAATATAATGAAGCAGAATCCTTTAATTTCTTTCTCTGGGCTGTTCTTTGTAATCTCAATGACAATTTGTCATCTCAGTGACACACAACCCTGGTATGGTTTTTCATGACACTCTACTTAAACTATCTGGCATTTATATGGAGAAAGAGTAATTTGATAGATGCAAAACAATTTTGGAGATCACTGGATTAACGTCGTTGTTTATTTAGTATTTTCAGCCAAATCTTACTGAAAAACGTTTTCCAGGGATTGAAGTTTAAAAAAAAATAAAAGAAGAAATTTCTCCATAAAAGAAATTCATCACACTTTCCACGAAGAACTTTATACAAAGGACACACTCTAGTTTCTACATGAGATACATCTATCATTCCCACAAATTAACTTCCTTTCTTTCCAGGTATATTTTATTCTCTACTGTTCTTTCTCCTCATCTAAAAACGGCATATGGAAATGCTAACTGGGAAATGTGATAACATTGTGGCATACTTTAGTCTGGTTATTCTTCCGAGGAAATCTGAATTTGAAATCTATACAGACAAAACTATTCATGTTTTACTAACGTTAGGTTAATATATTAAATGTTCTACAGACTTTCATTGTTGTTTTATATAAAAAAGGAAATTTTTAAAAATACAAACGCATTCATCTCTAATGTAGCTAGAATCATCTGACTACATTTTGCCACTTGATTGCAGCGAATATTGGAAAAGAACATCCAAATTTACATTAAGAAAACTGGTTCTAAACAACGAAATCCAACCATTGTATGAACTATCCCCTGCTTGTATATTAAAAACAATCAAGTTTTTCTTTGAAAACTCAAAAAAGGTGCTAATATCTTAAGTCATTAAGGCAGGAAGAACCATTTTCTCTATCTTTCAGTTTGCAAACTGGAGCATAATAGTGTACTTAATTCTATTATTTTTCTATCGATTCATTCCTTTACAGATGATTAAGGTATAACATGCAACATTATATGCTCATATTTATTTTCATCTGCAAATAAGCATTATAAAAAGTTAAGAAGGCAATATATGAAAATAATTAAAGTCATTATTTATAGTTTTGTCCAGTCAGTAGATGGCCCAATACATACAAGTGGAACATGTGGTAAGTTGCTGCAAGAATTGCATTTGGAATATGAAAAATAAATTAAAATAAAATAAACGGGTTATAGAAGAGATCATGCACAAGACATTATAAAACCCTCCTGGCAAATCTCTCTACACACTGCACAAGAGGTATTGTTTTCGTTCCAATGAGGTACTCACCATCTTCCGTGGGCACGTAGATGTTTAAGTAAAGGCAGTCTTCATTTTGATCTTGAACATAGGTCATCAAAGTATCCAAATTGGCGGTAAACCAGATGGGCAGCATGTCATGCAATAAGGATCTCTCATCCAGGTGCTGGGGGCACACAGCAGCAAACTGAGTAGTATTTCGGATGCCAGTCCAGGAGGACGGGGGTTCTGGGGGCTGAAACCGCCTCTCTCCAGTGGGGGGTGAGGCATAGGGGACCCCTAAGTACTGCTCCACTGGACCCAAGATCTCATTGGGTAACGGTGTTCTTAGGCCCCGGATTTTGCCATAATTTGTGTTGACAACTGGATACTGTGCTTGGCTGTCAATGAGGGTGAATTTGATGGCAAGAGCAGTTATCCACAGGAGGACATTGGAGTTTAACATGACGCAGACCGGGGTGAACAACAAAGGAAGCCATAGCAGTCCCTGGGGCCGCGACATGGTTCAAATCTGCATCCACATCCGCCGCTGTCCCAGTGATGTGGCTCCAAGGAGACAAAGCCCAGAGGCGAGCCTGCAGAGAGACAGGGCTTTCCAGGGAGCAGTAGACCTGGGAGAGACTCTCAGACTGATCACAGAGCCTGAGGTTAAGAACAAGCACAGCTGTTTTCTTGGCAGCCCATTGCGAGGAAGCAGCCCTCCCTTAATCCTGAAACTGGAGTCCAGCAACTGCAATGCTCCAAGGAAGCTGTGACCATCCAACACCTCCAGGGACAATTTCTTATGAAAACTCCAAGGCAGCCTAAAAGAGGAAGAAAGCAGACAAGAATAATGAAGCCACACAACGAGCACCTAGAACACTGGCTGGCTCTTCCACGAAATCCACAATATCTCTCTATGAAATTCCTATTCATTTGTATAGAAATGTGTATAGTGCCATCTCCACATAGTAGGCAACAGCAAGAACATCACCTGTCTTTATTTATTTTGTTTATTTTAGAGATGGTGTCTTGCTATATTGCCCAAGCTGCAGTGCAGTGGTGCTCTCATAGCTCACTGCAGCCTCCAACTCCTGGGCTCAACCCATCCTCCCACCTCACCCTCCCGAGTAGCTGGGACAAGCATGCACCACTATGTCCGGCTAATTCGTTGGACTTTTTTGTAGACATCGGGTCTCCCTGTGTTTTCCAGGCTGGCCTCAAGGGATCCTCCCCCTTGACCTTTCAAAGTGTTGGGATTACAGGCATGAGTCACCATGCCTAGCAGCCACCACTTGTCTTAATTCCTGCTGTACATCCTATCACCATGAACAATGCCTGACATTTAGAAAACACTAAACAAATCTGTGTTGAATGATCAAACAGATGTTCAAGAGTTATACAGGTTATGCAGATTATAGTAACGACACCTCCCAGTTTTGCTATTGTTTACCAGACTGGTTATCAACACATGGGTACTTCCAAAACACTGTTTCTCAAATGTTTAAGGAAATTGTCACATTTTCCTAAGGAGACATGCATGGAGCTCTGAAAGTTTTCCAGTAGGAGAAAAACGGAAGCATGCATCCAAGTCAATCAGGCATCATGATGTGGATATTTATCAGGCCACAAAGGGAACTTCATCAAATGAAAAGAGTGTAGACTTTGGACACAAATTCTCCTTGGTCTGGTCAAGTGCATATATATTTAGGCTACATACTTCACTGCTCTGAATCTCAGTTTCCTTGTAAAAAACTATACAAGATGGTGCATTTCCAGTACATGCTGTAGTGCTAGTCTCTTGAAGACTTCATTCATAATTAAAAGTGTTGACACAATTATCCTGACTTTCCAGTAAGCCACTGCATGCCTTAGAGGGTATCCTCTTCACCCTTCAGCCCATTTAAAAAGCTGAGGCTGCATTTGAGTTACTTTCCCATTGAGCCTGGAGTCAACTTTTAAAGGGTCACCACCACCTCAATTTGTCTTTACATGGATAATATAACTATCCCTACATAAGTCACTGCTCCTGTGACAATAAAAGAATGCTGTGCAGCAATGGACAGTATGCTCAATGATCCCCTAGGAACGGAAAACATTTCACTAGGTGTTGCAAGGAGGGTGCCTTTAGCGTGTTCTTCAACTCAAAATATACAAATGTGTTTCTAAGGATTTTGTGGGTTATTGAGAGCATTTGCATCAGAAAATAATTATCCATTTCATTTAAGTAATCAGTTGAACAGAATACATCACATGGCTTTTTTTAAATAAAACATATTGGAGCTGGATCTATCACAGAACAATAATACAACGGGGGGAAATTCCATAGTACATGACATCTGGGAAAAGTTCACCAGAGTTGGATGAAAATGCACTGAAAATCTGGATTGTAACTTTGAAAGTGACAAATAGCATCTCACCAAATGACTGATTTAGGTGTTTGCTTCTATCTCTGAATTCTACTGTAGACAACATTTGGATGTCTGCCACACAGCAATCCCATTTCTGAATAATTAAGAGACAGACAAGAAAAACAAAGAGGTGATGTCCTGTTTGGTTGCTTCTTTCCTGAAAGATTTTTAACTAGAGGTAGCTGTTACTTTCAGCCTGGGGGCCAAAACCACTCTCAAATATTTAAAAGCTACTTGGGACTAAATGAGATAGTATGTATCCTCAAGGTATTGCACATTCCCTGAAACACAGAGCTCAATAAATGTAGAGTTCAGTGGGTGGACTTCTTCCAAGGTATATAAAGTTAGTTCCATAAGGAATTCCAGCCCACCCCTTAAATTCTCAAACTCAAGGTGAATAAGACTATGAGTCACATATTGGTTATGACTGATCCAGCTGTATGATCAAAACCCTCCTCTGCCTAAATCTACATCCCACAAGGTCTTGATGGGCAGTGAGCGATTATGAAGCAGCAGCAACCTAAGAAGACGGGCCCAAGGGCATCTGTACACTTACTAGGTCTAGACCGGGCATTCACAATATTCACAGGTTGAGAACTATCTTTTTTCACTCCCTTGTTTTTTGAAATTTGGCTAATTTGCACAAAATTACTATAATCTAAAGCCCAGTGTTTCCCCATCTCAGTACAAATGACATTGTGAACCATATAATTCTTTGTTGTGGGGGCGTCGCCTGTACAATGTACAGTATTTTGCAGCATCCCTGACCTCTACTCACTAGATGATAGTGGCACCTCCTACCCAGTTTTAACTATAGAAAATGTCTCTAGATAGTGCTAGATAGCCCAGGGGCCAAAACCACCTTCAAGTGAGAATTACTGGTTTAAGCCATCAAGTATAAAATTATAGTGGCTGTGTAAATGATTAAGTATCTGTAGGTATATTTAGTGAATATAATTAGTGCTGTCGTGTACGTGTGTGTGTGAAAATACAGTCATATTCAAAAAATTGACAACTTGTAAATGTTTAGCATTACAAGAAATGTTGATATTGAAGATATCAATATTTCTTATTGATATCAATCAAATGTACATTATCATCATTAAAGAATCACTGTAAATTTAACCAACCAACATCCTTGTGGGCAAAAAAAAAAAAAAAAAAAAAGATCTCCCATGTGAGTTTCAAAACTGAAAAGGATTTCACAAAGGGTGAAACGTGGTTATTGATAGTTATTCATAAATAGGCAGATAGATTTTTAATATTCCTAAGATAAAGAGGATATGCTACAAAATGAATTCTAAAATTTTTAATGGATAAAAAATTTTAATAAAAAAGGTGAAAACTAACTTCATTAAATATATACATATACTTTGGGAGTGAAGAAGGGCTATATAGCATGTATTCTCTGCAAAGACTGCATAAAATAATAACATCTCAGAACAGCATTTTGACTAATTTAGAACTTGATTGGGTATTTTAAATGATTCTCTGCAGGGCAGTTATTCTGACTCAGGTTGCAATTAAGGCAAGGCTCACACTCTTCAGGCCTATGAGAATTTAAAGTATTCAGAATAAAAATTGTAATAAATTTCTCCCCAAAGTATGCATCCCTTAAATTGAGATTGGTTTAATTTTAAGATACATATTTAATTAAGGTGAGCCCTGACGACAGCCATTTTGGTATTTGGACCTTAAAATAAATAAAGTCATATCTCCCGGGTGTTTATGGCCTTGTCTTTCAAAGGCCTTGGAATATATTAGAAAACAGGAAGCTTTGTAGATGCTTTAAAAAAAAAACAGAATAACTGAGAAAGAGCACCCTTCCCTGTGTTTTACTTCCAGCCACGCTGAACGTCTGGGCCCACTGAGATGTCTGCTGCCAGGAGGTTTCTGAGAACAAGAAGCACTTGAGACATCTGCTTCCATCTCACATTCATTACGGAGCATCCAGAAAACAAAAGCAACAGAATCTGATCCTTGCCCAAATTACTGGGTTTGTACAATAATCCTGCTATACGGTTCACCAAGAAAGTCTAGAATAGCTATTCCCAAAACTCTGCACAAGCTACAGACATCTCTGGCTTCCTTTTCTTTTGTGTCTAGTGGAGACAACACTTTAGGGTACCTGAGGGGGATGTGGCTTATCTTTTGTTCTGAAGCCCAAAGCTCTATGCTGTTACCAAAATGAATGACCACTCTCCACGCATGGCCATGCATGCCTGCACACACAGGTCCTCCATCCCTGCTCAACATCCATCCAACACCAGCAATCTGCCACTTTGTCTATTTTTGTACATGCAGATATTTTAATATTCTGGTTTTTATTTCCCCTCCTACATAAAGGAGATTACAATCTAATTTGCCTTTTGTCAAATCTTAAGAGTTCTTTGCACAGTCACCTATGCAGTTTCTATTAAATCTAAAAATGAAATCCCATTTTAAAATCCCCATTTTTTACCAGAGAAATGCAAGTCAAAACCACAATGAGATACCATCTCACACTAGTCAGAATGGCTATTCATAAAACATCAAAAAACAACAGATGCTGTTGAGGCTGCAGAGAAAAGAGAAGGCTATATACACCATTGGTGAGAACGTCAATTAGTTCAGCCATTGTGTAAAGCAGTATGGAGATTTCTCAAGGAACTTAAAAGAAGAACTACCATTTGACCTAGCAATCCCATTACTGGGTATATATACAAAGGAAAATAAATTGTTCTACCAAAAAGACACATGCACATGTATGCTCATCACAGCACTATTCACAATAGCAAAGACATGAAATCAATCTAAGAGTCCATCAACGGTGGATTGAATAAAGAAAATGTGATGCGTATATGCCACGGAATACTATGCAGCCATAAAAACAAATGAAATCATGTCCTTTGCAGCAACATGGATGCAGCTGGATGCCATTATTTTAAGTGAATTAATGCAGAAACAGAAAATCAAATACCACATGTTCTCACTTAGAAGTGGGAGCATAAACATTGGGTACTCATGGACATAAAGCAAGAACAGAAACTCGGGACTACTACAGCAGGGAGAGGGAGGGGGAAAAGGTAGAAAAACTACCTGTTGGGTGCTATACTCCATACCTGTGTGGCAGAATCAACTGTACCTCAAACCTCAGCACCATCCAATACACCCAGGTAAAAAATCCTGCAGATATATCCCATGAATAAAAAAAAAAAGTTGAAATTTTAAAAAATTGTCGAATAAAGATTGAATATGTTTAAGGTAAAAAAAAATGTTATTGGTATACACACAAAAAAAATTTACCATTCTGAACCATTATCTTTACTATATATTAAACAATTGGAGTGTAAAAATGTGGCCAGGCATGGTGGCACATGCCTGCATTGCCAGGTAATTGGGAGGCTGAGACAGGAGCATCACTTGAGCCCAGGAGTTTGAGTTTAGCCTGGGCAAACTAGCAAGACCCCATCTCTTAAAAAAAAAAAAAAAAAGGACGGCAAATGTCCCATCTTCAAGATGATCTTGTACCATATGGCAGCTCAAGGTATCAACTCCATCACCTCCCTCACCATTTCTGTTCTTCCACTGAAGTTTAGTGGGTCAGGAACATGCATGAGCCATAATTGTAGAAACCAGAATTTTCAGGAGGGGGCTTAGCAGAACCCAAACTAAATCCAAGGGTAAAGAGTTAATGGCTTATATGTTGCCCAGCCAAGACGAATTGGATAAGAGGATATTCCACAGATAGGAAAGACAAATATACCATTAGAAATAGAGCATACATCTTTCTAGAGTAAACTATGTGGACAGAAAGATCCTACACTGACCAAAGAAATAAGACAATACCAACACTTAGAAGTTGGCTTAGTCCATTCAGACTGCTGGAACAAAATATCATAGCCTGGGGGGCTTATAAACCACAGCTATTCATTGCTCACAGCTCTGGAGGCTGGAAGTCCAAGATCAAGGCATGGTAGATTCAGTGTATGGTGAGGGCCTGCTTCCTAGAGGGCTGTATTTTCCTTATAACTTTGGAAAAGGGGAAAAGGGCAAGGAATCTCCCTGGGGTATCTTTTAAAATGTCATTAATACCATTCTGGGGCATCCACCCTCATGATCTCATCAGCTCCAAAGGCCCTACCTCCTAGCACCATCACTTTGGGGTTACAATGTCAACATGTGGATTCTGGAAAGACACAAGCCTTCAGACCACAGAAGTATCCCGTAAAGATCACTATGCTAGGTAAGGGTACATAATGGGGTAAAGAAGGAGTTCCTGCCCACTAGGAGCTTACATTCTCACGAAGGTATCTATCCCTACCTGTGATGCTTTTTTTCTTCTTATTCATCTTCTGCATATCTAAAGCTAGCACAAGGACTGGCAAATAATAAAAGCTCATTAATGCTTGATTTTCTGTGTCTTATTTGTTTTCCAGACACAATTTCTAAATCTAAATCAAATGATTTGCAGATCTCTCTAGGCTTTGTGTTCATCTCTCTCACTGAACTCAAAGTCATATATCCTCAAGGTCATGGAGGCATACACCTGTAGTGCCAGCTGATAACATGGTGTGTGCCACCATGCCTGTAGTGCCATGACTATTTTCTCTTCAAGAATATAGTCAGATAGACATCTTATGGTGCTCCTAAAAATCTCATTCTCCAATCCCCAAACTGCTTCCATGCTTTTGTTTCATATTTGGATAGCTAGATCATTACTTTTCTATTAATTCAGCCTACACTCAAAGCCATCTTTGTTGGTTTCTCCACCATAAATCCACATCCAGGAAGGAGTCCTCAAATCTACAGATAGCCTCAACATAGGACAAGAGGCTCAATGTCATTCATTATGGTGAAATGCAGATGAAATCACAATAGGATTAATAAAAATACAAACAAACAATGATACCAAGTACTGAGCAACGATGTGGAGCAATGAGAACTCCCATGCATCAGGAAACACGCACAGAAATGTCCACTGCAGCCCCATATTTTTTTCTTCAACTTTTAAGTTCCAAGGTACATGTGCAGGATGTGCAGGTTGGTTACATAGGTAAACATATGCCATGGTGGTTTGCTGCACAAATCAACCCATCACCTAGGTATTAAGCCCAGCATCTATTAGCTAGTCTTCCTGATGCTCTCCCCTCCGGGCATCCCCAGACAGGCCCAAGTGTGTGTTGTTTCCCTCCCCCCATGTGTCCATGTGTTCTCATCATTCAGCTCCCACTTATGAGTGAGAACATGCAGTGTTTCGTTTTCTGTTCCTGGGTTAGTTTGCTGAGGATACATAAGCCCCAATTATAATTGCAAAAAATATTGCCACAATCCAGATATCCATAAATAGGATAATGAATAAATAAATGCTGGCATATTAAAACAGAAGGCTTTACAAAACAGTCAAAAATGAATAAAATATAGATATATGGAGGAAAATGGGAAAATCTCAAACATAAAAGGCAAGTCACAGAAGACTACAAATAGTGTGATTTTATTTACATAATAGTAAAACTAAACAATATTATTGCTCAGAGCTATGTTTGTCCTGAAATATACAGCAAGGACAGTATGAAAACCAAATCTTGGGGGATTAGATTTCACTGAGAGGTAGGAGAGAGAGAAGCAACTCACATTGATATATAAAAACAGTGGGAATGTTCTCTTTCCTTGTCTGTCAGTGGGTACAATACTATGTATCTGGTTATTTTTTACTCTTTAAAATGAATATCCAAATACACATTTTGATACACTTTTTATGACTATGATTATTTTACAATGAAAATTTAATCAAAAGAGTCTCATCGGTATAAGTTTTACTCAATGACTTTATTTTCCCATGTGCTATCAAACTATCTTGGATTTAAAAATTGAAGGGAAAATATAAACTGTTTTCTCCATGATTATGCGAAAAGCCCAAGGCAATAGACCACCCACCCACATATTACACAGAAAAGCCCTGGGATTCTGCCAGCCATGGCGAGCACAGTTATGTATGGCACCTGAGCCTGCTATAGCCCTGGTCACTAATTAGCCAAGTGCCCTCGCCATCAACTCCCTCCACTGCAAAACGAGGGCTTGTGCCAGTGACCTCTTAAGTTGCTTTCACCACTAAGACGCTCTGACATCTCAGACTGTTATCTCCAAAGCAGACTCAGTATAGGAGCCCAGTAGAAACAGAAAGTCCTTCACTGAAGTAGCAAGGCATAACTGAAGCGAGACAATCCCTACTGCAGAAAATGGCAAGGTTTAGTGTGCCAGAAACAGTGAGAGTCAACGTAGCCTTCCAGCCTATCCTTTAAAAAGATTTCTTCCAGTTGCAGTCAGGGAGACAGAGAGTAGAATGATGGCTACCAGAGGCTGGAAAGGGTAATGGGAGGGAGAGAGAAGTGGGTATGGTTAATGGGCACAAAAATATAGGCAGAATGAATAAGATCTAGTATTTGATAGCACAACAGGGTGACTGCAGTCAACATTAATTTACTGTATATTTTTAAATAACTAAAAGTACAATTGGAAAGTCTGTAACACAAAGAAATGATAAATGCTTCAGGTGATGTATACTCCATTTATTCTAATGTGATTTTTACACATATGCCTATATCAAAATATCTCATGTACCCACAAATATATACACCTACTATGTACGTGTAAAAATAAAATATGTTTTCCAACACCAGATAACCCTTATTAGCAGGATATAAAAATGCCTCCAGACTTTTCCTTACTTGAATTGTACATGAGGATTTGAAATTAGTATTTACTGACTTTTTCCCAGAATTCACTGTACTAATTGTACTGTACAAATAATCTTCTTCTTTCCCCTCATATATAAGAGGAGTTGTTTCAAGAGTTTGTACTTGAACTTATCATATATGAAATTATATCTATAAAATAATTTTTTTTTTTTTGAGACAGAGTTTCACTCTGTCACCCAGGCTGGAGTGCAGTGGTGAGATCTCGGCTCACTACAACTTCTGCCTCCCGGGTTCTCTTGCCTCAGCCTCCTGAGTAGCCAGGACTACAAGCATATGCCCCCACGCCCAGCTAATTTTTTGTATTTTTAGTAGAGACAGGGCTTCACCGTATTGGCCAGGCTGGTCTTGAACTCCTGACCTCATTATCCACCCGCCTTGGCCTCCCAGAATGCTGGGATTACAGGCGTGAGCCAACGCACATGGCTGAAAATAAATTTTAATATATTATATGTATAGATATCTTCAAACTAACCTGCTATATATAGAGAATAATATAAAATATATTATTCTATATTAAAAAACATATAAATATATTACAATATATTATAAAAATAAAATATAAATAAAACATTATTCTATACATAATATAGAATATAAAATACATTATTCTATATATAATATAGGATATAAAATATATTATTCTATATATAATATAGGACATAAAATATATTATTCTATATATAGAATAATGTAAAATATAAAATATAATAAAAATATATAAAATATATTATTCTATATACATAGAATAATATAAAACATTCATAGGAGCTTAATACCTCAATATTTTGCTTGGTTATTTGGAGAAATATTTTACATATATATAACACAGAAGCTTAATATTTCAGTTAGTTTGAAGAAATAATATAATAGATACATGAAATATTATATTTAGGAGTTTAATTGCTTTAATATTTTGGTTGGTTATTTGCAGAAATATATATAAAACACAGGAGCTTAATATTTCAGTTGGTTAGTTTGCAGAAATATTTATATATAAATATGTGGACAGAGAGAGAGGGAGAAAGAGAGGGAGAGACTGACAAATAATTAGTTTGGATATATACATTTTTTGAGGTTTAAAGAGATTTACATAGATACAATACATTAAAACTTATTTTATCCATGTAATTTCATGCGTGCGTATATAAACATATATATTTGAACTAACCAAGTGAAATATTAAACTATTAAGCTGCTTAGGTTCAGGAATTTTTCCCACTCCATTCCCTGAAAATCCCGTGTTCCATGCCTTTATGCTACAGATAATCAATACTACCTGTTGCGTATGATGCTGATCATCTGTTTTCAGAGAGATGGTCCTACACAAGAGCAAACTGAAGAACAACAGGCTCAAATGCACCATAACAGGCACAAAAACACCTACTCATGCATGTATTATGTATCTGGGAGGTAGTATGAGGCAGAGGTTTTGTGCAGTTTTATGACTATGATTCAAATTCTGGATCTCACTTTAACTCCATCAGCAACCAGAGAAGGGTGTATACACCACTGTGATGGTTAATGCTGAGTGTCAACTTCATTGGATTGAAGAATGCAAAGTATTGATCCTGGGTGTGTCTCTGAGGGTGCTGCCAAAGGAGATTAACATTTGAGTCAGAGGGCTGGGGAAGGCAGACCCACCCTTAATCTGGGTGGGCACCATCTAATCAGCTGCCAGCAAATATAAAGTAGACAGAAAAACATGAAAAGACTAGACTGGCTTAGCCTCCAAGTCTACATCTTTCTCCTGTGCTAGATGCTTCGTGCCCTCGAACATCAGACTCCAAGTTCTTCAGCTTTGGGATTCAGACTAGCTTCCTTGCTCCTCAGCTTGCAGATGGCCTGTTGTGGGACCTTGTGATCGTGTGAACAAATACTACTTAATAAACTCCCCTTTATATATCTATCTGTCCTATTAGTTCTGTTCCTCTAGGGAACCCTAATATAACCATCAATGCTTCCATCTCTTATGTGTAAAATGGGCAGAGTAGCAGATGTAACTCAAGGATATTATTGCATGTGCTATGGTTTGTGTTTGAGAAAGTACAAGAGTATACGAATATACACACCTATATTCACATATCTTACATAAAGATACCTTACATAAAGATATGCATATGTATGTGACATGGTTTGGCTGTGTCCCCACACAAATCTCATCTTGAACTGTAGCTCCCATAATTCCCATGTATAGGGAGTGGGGACCCTGTGGGAGATAACTGAATCAAGAGGGCAGTCTCCCCCATACTGTTCTCGTGATAGTAAGTCTCATGAGATCTGATGGTTTTATAATGAGGAGTTCCCCTGAACAAGCTCTCTCTTTTTGCCTTCCACCATGTAAGACATGCCTTTGTTCTTACCTTGCCTTTTGTCATAATTGTGAAGCCTCCCCAACCCCATGGAACTGTGAGTCCATTAAATCTCTTTTTCTTTATAAATTACCCAGTCTCCGGTATGTCTTTATCAGCAGTGTGAAAAAATACTAATACAGTACATATATGTAAACACATATAAACTTAGAACAATAAGTGTTCCCCAAAGAAATCCTAGCTAATTACAATTATTCACTGAGGTACCACTGAATGCTTCCAAGGTGAAACCCATTTTGATAAAATGTAAAGATACACCAATCAAGTTCCCATCCTCAAGTAGTAAACACTGCAGCTGATGAGATGAAGCTTGCCTTTCAATTGCTACAATTAAGCCAGCCTGTGCTCCATTGCTTTTCAACTGCTACCATGAAGCCAGCCTGTGCTCCATTGCTTTTCAATTGCTACCATGCAGCCAGCCTGTGGTCCACTGCCTCCCACCTGCTCCTTCTGTGGGATGGTGGGCTTCTGCAGAATGGACTTTGGAATGGAGTGCCTAGAAGACGCTTCTACAATTTTAGACATGTAGAGAGAGCTAGGCCAGAGGACTTCTGTAAAGACAGCATAGAGGGGGTAAGCATTGACATTCAAGAATTAAGACCACCAAGATTTACAAAGAGTGGGGAAGATGATACCACACTGAACATTCACATTATGTCACCATTACTTCCTCAATGCTTACATTCATTGCTAGACTATGATGAGTATCTAAGGGCAAAGCCCAGAGATGACTAATACTTGAACTTAGAAGACAGAAGGTCTTCAGTAAACGCTATTAAATTAAAAGGAAGAAAAGAGACAAGGAAACCAGAAGGAACCAGGACACAGAAGGCAGAAAACTGGCAAGGTTAGGTTTCAACACATTCTCCTTAGCTCATCTCCTATGGGTACCACAACCACAGGAGATGAGCTACTTTCACCACCTGCTCCATTCATGTTTCCACCATAAAATTCTCATAGCCTTCATGATGTAGTCCCTATTGTTTTTGCCTGCAGGAATTTCACTCATTGACACAGCAGTAAAGTGTTAGAGTATTACTTTCAGCCAAGTCAAATAGGCCTATTTCTGAAAAGGTATCAAAACTAGTTCTGGGAATATATTTGCCTGCAATTTAGCAAACCAAATAAAGAATTCTAGATACCCAGTCACTTTTAACCCCATTTCCTTTAAAAGGCTTTCTCATTGCTGTATCTGATGGACAGAGATAATACTGATCATGTAAAGGAAATATTTAACCCAGAGTGGAAGCTGAGTGAGTTCTTCTACAAAGGAAAACTGTCAGTTTGAGTAAGAAAAAAACACTCAATTTCTAAATAGCACAGTTTAACCTGCAGTTAGTACTTCTGACCTGACACGACCCTCAACTGGCAGTGGGTCTGCAGATGGTTGATCATGTGGACAGTTGGAGGTTAATGTGGACAAGAACAAGTGTGTACTCCCAAGTGCAAGACAGGAGCCAGAACCCTCTGGAGTAATATTGTTGAGTGTATCTCTATGTCTCTTTCATAAGGAGCTTCATAACCACTGCCCATACCTCTCCTAATGAACTGTGCAATATCTGAAAAGCTGAGTGTCTTCAGAATGTTTCCCAAGACACCACCTGTGACCCCAGGACCAGCTCCGTCTCACAACCCTGGCTAGAGTGCTCCATTTTCTGTAGCATAGATCCTATTTGCCAAGGTTACTTCGTTTTAGGCAGACGGCTCTATCTGAGAAGCTCCTGTTTCGGTGTGATGCTTGCTCTGACAGCCTACACTCTTTTCTCATGTGCTTCTGACAGTGCAGAATGACAAGGTGAGGGCCTTACAAGGTGTTCGGCTCTAGGTTACTAAACACCACCTTTCCCACACAGTTTATTTCCTGAGTATGACACTGTACAAGCTCCCAGGAAAGGCAAGCTTCATCCTCAGGCTTCAACCTCAACACCTCCACCCACTCCCCAAAATGTTTCCTCTGCCTTCCCCAGACAGGAATATTAATTTGTGAAAACAGGCTCTATCCCAGTGAGTCAGTTACTCCAGAGAGGCTTCTTGTCCTGGGGTTAGAACTTAACTGAGATCAGACCTTCCATCTCTAGGAAATAACCAAGGCTTCCAAGATCCAGCATATAGACAACAGGCTTCTCATAAAAACCTCTGTGTCTCACATTAGCATGAGAAGGAAGAATAGGATGGAAGAAAAGAGTCAAAAAGGAAGGCTCTTTTAAACAGGGTTTAGGAAGGAAAGAGGTGCAAAGTCAAGAGACAGAATCAGGGTAGACCCAAGAATATACCTCAGGAATCAAAGGCAACTATCTCCCAAAACTACCTCCAAAGCCTTACGAACATTCAAACAAGACAAAATTCATTAAAATGAAATGTGTTTTTTACCAAAAATGCCAGTAAATAGCAGTCAATATTGATATTGAGACTTCCAAGCTTTTTAAATGAAAATAACATGAAGATTCTAATCTGCCAGATTCTTCACTTTCTTTTTGACATAAAAATAATTCTCTCAGTATAGAATGCTCTATGCTGCAAACTAGTGACTCTCACATTCCCACCTCTAGCAAAATTCCTACCTACACATGCAGGTTTTTTAAAGAAAACAGAGGTATAATAAATAAATCAAAACCTTTCCTCTACACAATTCTAAATGCAGATGTTCTCCACCCTAAGTCCAAAAACCCCAATCCCACCCAGGTGTCTATTTATTATTTTGTGAGTACACAGCACGTGTGTGTGTATATATATATACATATATATATATACACATACATATATATATACACATACATATATATATACACATACATATATATATATTTATGGGGCACATGTGATGTTTTGATACAGGCATGCAATATGTAATAATCAGATCATGGAGAATGGGGTATCATACCCTCAAGCATTTATCCTTTGCCACCCAGGAGTCTTTAGATAGATTCCATGGGTTCTACAAATTGCAATGGGCAAAAGGAATTACATCTTTAGTTTCACTACCATGCACTGAAATTTAGTATTTGCTTCCATTATCCGTGTAGGTAGGACACTTAACTCTGTTATCACAGATATCCCAAAATACTGTTTACGCTTACTTGTACTTTGAAATTGTGACTATTATGAACCTCTTAAGTAGATCCAGGTACTTAACACACAATAAAGATGCACATGTATTACTATAGCCCAGTTTAAATATATCTTTTTTTTTTTTTTTTATTGATTGTAGAAATAGAGTCTCACTTTGTTGGCCAGGCTGGTCTTGAACTCCTGGCCTCAAGCAATCCTCTCACCTCAGCCTCCCCAGATGCTGGTGTTTACAGGAGTGAGCCACTGCACCAACTTTAAATATTAATATTAATATATCTTGGCAACTATTTCAATAAAACCAATTTCCTTTTATGCGTATTTACCTTATTGTATAACTTAAACATATCATTTTTACAAAATGTATCAATTTTCCACCAAACCGCCAGAGGGATCTGTCACACACACTCACACATGTAGCATGCACAGCTGAGAATCCTTGGCTAATTGCCAGTCTGTGGTCATCACCTGCGTGTCTACCTATCATGACCTAGTGGGGACAGCAAAGGTTACAGCTTTCTGCTTGTGGATAAGGAGCATGTGCATGGAAGGATGAAATGCCACCTCCTCAGCTATCTCATACGAGTCTTATCTAGCTGTTCTCTTCCCTTGGAAGACCTGCCTTGAGCATAAGTACTTAAGAATAAATGGGCCAGGCATCATGGCTCATGTCTATAATCCCAGCACCTTCGGAGGCTGAGGCGGGAGGATCACTTGGGCCTAGGAGTTCGAAACCAGTCTGGGCAACATGGCAAAACCTTGTTTCTAAAAATAATTTAAAAATTAGCAGGCCGGGCGCGGTGGCTCACGCTTGTAATCCCAGCACTTTGGGAGGCTGAGGCGGGCGGATCACGAGGTCAGGAGATCGAGACCACGGTGAAACCCCATCTCTACTAAAAATACAAAAAATTAGCCGGGCATGGTGGCAGGCACCTGTAGTCCCAGCTACTCGGAGAGGCTGAGGCAGGAGAATGGCGTGAACCCAGGAGGCGGAGCTTGCAGTGAGCCGAGATCGCGCCACTGCCCTCCAGCCTGGGTGACAGAGCGAGACTCCATCTCAAAAAAAAAAAAATTAGCTGGACATGGTGTTGCATGCCTGTAGCCCTAGCTACTCAAGAGGCTGAGGTGGGAGGATGGTTTGAGCTCGAGACGGGGAGGTTGGCGTGAGCCATGATCGCACCAGTACACTTCAGCCCGGGTGACAGAGTGAAACTGTCTCAAAAAAAAAAAAGAAAGAATAAATGGCAAATATCTCCACCAGGAGGTCTTACCTAGCTCTTGCCATACCCTCCCAAGTGAGACACGTCTTCCTGTCTTCCTAGTCCTCTCTCCCCGGTGACCTTTGGTGGAACCTGAGACCACCTCAGCTGAGCTTCCCTAGAAGCCATAGCTGTGCACACAAGTAATGAATAAAAAAACTCTAGCGCTTCTCTCATCTAGAAAATTAAACATCTATGCCACTTGCATAGGGCAGGGAGATCTTTCCCAAGACCAGGGAACCTCCAAGCTAGAGAGCAGTCCCAGCAATGCACGCATGGTCCTTCTCTGTCCGAACCAAAGCTACTTAAATATCAAGACTAAGACGTGAAACTAAAGGAAGGTCAAAGACAAACATGTCCTTCCATTCACAAACACATAGAAAACCACAGTCCAAGTAAGTTTTCATCTGAAATCCCACAAATTAATGGAGCAAGGGAACTTATCTGAGGAAATAAAGTTTCATTAATTGGCCACTGGATGTCATGCACCGGGAAGGAGTCTCTACTCTTTAAGGCCCATGGAGAAGAATTCCAGGAATGAACAGAATCAAAAGAGGCATTTCAAATCCTGCTTCTTCTCTATCCCCATCTTATCCACTCCCCACATCCCAAGTCCAAGAAAAAATAGGATGAAAGCATCAAGGTTATAGAAGCTCCAAAATTATTTCACAGCAAGTGGCAAAATCCTCCCCCTTCCTGAAACGCAAGAAGAGTAGGACTATCATTTGCCTCTCTTTTGAATTATAACCTGAACCATGGCCCTTTGAAATCTCAAACCTCCCCACTGTTTTTCTTAAATACATCCATGGGAAGATTTCCTTCTCCCTATCACTTCTTTCTGTATAGATAGGATTTTTAAAGGTGGATCTTTCTTTCACTACGGTAATCAGACGTCACAGATTTTCTGCAATTAATGCTTTCCTTGGCTATTTCTAGACCTCCTATTAAGAGCTATTCTTTCACTCCAGCCTATTCTTCCTAACCCAATTAAACCCTATTAAATCCTCTGCCCTGACTGTTCTATTTCCCTCACGTTTAATTATCCCTTAACAAGCCTGTGTTCCTGCATGTTCTTTTCAATTGGCCCACCCCAGACTGTGTAACTTAGAGGGTGTGACTGTCCACATCTATAACATCTTCAAGCTAAATTATCATCTGGCAAAAATTCCCTCCATGGAAATCTATCAACAAAGCGAGTGCTATCTTAAGACTAAGTTCTGTCCGCAACTTCAAATACTAAAGCGTCATAGACTGATTCAGTCAAAAAGGTTTTTAAACAAAAAACGTAAAATAATTTGCATCTATTATGTTTATGCCCTTTGAATTAATTGGATAATTAGGAAAACATACTGAATTTGTGGGAGGACATATACTAATTCTCCAATAACTGGTTTCACTATGTATTAACACATACATATTGCTCACTGCATCCTGGAATTCCTAGGCTCTAGAAGTCCTTCTGCTGGTCTCAGCCCCACAAGAAGCTGGGACTACAGGGGTGTGCCATCATGTCCAGCTATTTTTTTTTATTTTTTGAAGAGATGGGTCTCTCTATGTTGCAGGCTGGTCTAGAACTCTGGCCTCAAGCAATCCTCCTGCTTCAGCCTCCCAAAGTGCTGGGATTATAGGCGTGAGCCACTGCACCTGTCCTTTTTATTTTTTTGAGACAGGGTCTTGCTCTGTCCCCCAGGCTGGAATATAGTGGCAGGATCACAACTCACTGCAGCCTCGACCTTTTGGGCTCAAGCAATCTTCCTGCCCCAGTCTTTCAAGTGATGAAGAGCTTTTAGTAATACACTAGAGAACATTAAAAAATCATTAGCTTTAAGGACATTCTAAGAGTAAAGTTATAAAGCCAAAACCCATAAAATATAAAGGAAAATCGGAAGAGGCGGTATGAAGACTGTCCTCTCTCAGAGGGTCCCTCTCCTTGTGGAAATAGGCTGCTATTCCAGGTCAGAGGGAGGGTCCCCCAAGGCAAGATAGATCAAAGGTATCCCCAAGACAGAAGGGAGCCAGTAAGTCCTACTGAAATCAATAATTTGAGCAACAGACTGAAGGATAAGATCATGTCACCTCCCAGCTGTAAATATCAGCACTGCATGGATTTGAGTTATCATCTAGGATAAAAATGACTCCTCGAAAGCCAATGTTTTGTAAGCCACTGAGTTCTCATTTAACAACACAAAGAACTACACCCTGAGGATGATCAACAAATAATCTGATATTTACCAGGCAGAAGGTACATTGAAGAAATGTAGAACCCACTAGCTGCAAAAGATAGAGAAAGCATTCACTTCCTAGGTGCCAATACTCTTTAGTAGGAACTCAATCCCCTTCACTTTGAAGCTTGGTAAAGGCCAGATTATAATGAAAGAAAATTTGGCCTCTGCACAAGCATCCTTGACCACGGAACGAATTTCTAGAGCTGGTAATTATGTCCTTGGCCCTCAAGTTAAAGGGCATCACAGAATTAGACCAGTGGAATGCACAGAGCTCCTCCAAGAAGCCACTTAGGATGACTGCCTGGGAAATGCAAACTGAGAAAATTATATTTAATTCAACCTCATGTGTGGTCGGAGAAACAGGAGGAATTGGAACAATTAAGCCAGAATGGTGCCATGAGCCATGCAAAATTGGCTTCCCGTAGGATAGACAAAGCATTCCACACAGGAGAACATTCTGTGACTTAGGTTAAGAAAGGGAAAAAAAAATGGGAAGCTTGGGAGAAGCATTAGGTCATTTTCAAGCAATTAAACCCTTTCTATAAAGAACATACCAGATAACAAAGAAATGACTGAGTGATGAAGTTGGCTCAATCTAAATCATCATATTAGTAGTAGTTTATTACTGAAACCACTGTATCTTGGTGAAGAGAACACTGGACAAGACTTTTTTTTTTTTTTTGAAACAGGGTCTCACTCTGTTGCCCAGGCTTGAGTGCAGTGGTATAATCTCAGCTCACTGCAGCCTTGACCTCCAAGGCTCAAGCCATCCTCCCACCTCAGTCTCCTGAATAGCTGGGAACACAGGCATGCTATGTTGCCCAGGCTGGTCTGGAACTCTTGGGCTCAAGCAATCCTCCCACCTCAGCCCAGCACAAAGTGCTGGGATTGCAGGCATGAGTCACTGCACCCAGCTAGAGATTTTTAAATTCAAGTAAGAATCTGAGCTACCTAGATCCATGCTTCCTAAACTCTGCTGCATCTTAGAATCCCTAAGGAGAACTGAAAAATCTCACTGCCCAGTCTGCATTGCAGAACAAGCAAGTCAGAATCTCTGGAGGACCACAGCACAGGCATTGATACCTATTACATTCTCCAGGTGATTCCAATGGACAGGTACATTTGAGAAATCATGCTTTTAGCTGTCATATTCACATTCACATACCATTCAATCTTGGCCTTATCATTTTTCTTTTGAAAAAATTTTGTTTCAGTAAAGAAAGTCATGCATGAAGTTTTAAAGGTCAAACTACTTACAAGTGTTATTTGCACAACAAACAGCACTTTCTTGCCCAACATACAACATCCCATGACCACACTTGCTTTAGAAAGCAAATGCTTTCAGATTTCTTAGCTTCTCCTCTCCAAATATATGCTCTATGACATTTCTAAGTAATAGTTTATGCTATTTTTTCTTGATATATTATTTTTAGATATTACCTATAAATTATCAGTGGGCAACCACCAATCTATTTGCCCCTTCTGCCTTTTTTTTTTTTTTTTGCGACAGGGTCTTGCTCTGTCGCCCAGGCTGGAGTGCAATGGTACAATCACAACTCACTGCAGCCCCAACCTTACAGGCTCCAGCAATCTTCCCACCTCAGCCTCTGCAGTAACTGGGACTACAGCCACACACCACCATGCCCAGATAATTTTTTAATTTTTTGTAGAGGTGGGATTTCGCCACATTGCCCCGGCTGGTCTCGAACTGCTGGACTCAAGAGATCTGCCTATCTTGGCCTCCCAGAGTGCTGGGATTACAGGCATGAGCCACTACACCCGGCCTTGTCTCTTTAACTTTATTGTAACTGTGCAATTAATAATCACTCCTGAATGAAGCATTCTACCCTAATTAAATCTCCTTCATTGAATCGCCTCCTGTTTTATCTGGAGACAACAACTCCTTCACATTTTCATTTCATGCTTTTCTGTGTGTCTATTGTTCAATTTTTCTGAATGTTCCAAGGGAACTAAAGCCCATCTCAAGTACTATTTCTACGTGGTCAAATGGCTCATTTCCTTTTCTTTTATGTACTTTCTCCTGAAGTCTCACTCTAGGATTCCAGTTGTCCCAGCCTGCTCTGGGCATTAATCTGAGACCTGCATTCTTTCAGCTGTCTTCTGTGAAGGCCACTGTTTCTTGGATTCCCCACTTTCTATTTGTCATTTATTCCGCTGTTTGAAGGAACACATAATCGCACAGCTTTCCAAGAAAGGGTGCACAAAAGGTAAATTTCCTGAAATGCTACATCGGCGTAAATGCCTTGACCCTGCCTGCCCATGGACAGTTTGCTCCAAGAGTTCTACGTAGTAAATTGTTTTTTCTTAGATTTGTGAAAGTTTCTATCTTTTAACGTTCAGTGAAGACATGAAGCATTCTATGACATTACAAATTCTTGATTCTTAATAAGTTTTTTCTTTGCCTCTGATATGATTTGGATCTGTGTCCCTGCCCAAATCTCATATTGAATTGTAATCCCCAGTGTTGGAGATGGGGCCTGGTGGGAGGTGATGGCATCATGGGGAGCAGAGTTCTCTTGAATGGTACTGTACACCCCCCTTGGTACTGTATAGTGAGTGAGTTCTCAAGAGACCTGGTGGTTTGAAAGGGTGTAGCACGTCCTCTCTCTCTCTTCCTCGTGCTCCAGCCATGTAAGATGTGCCTGCTTCCCCTTCACCTGCTGCCATGATTGACATGTTCCTGAGGCCTCCCCAGGAGCCGCCATGCTTCCTGTACAGCCTGCAGAACCATGAGCCAATTAAACATCTTTTCTTTGTAAATTACCCAGTCTCGGGTATTTCTTTATACCAATGCAAGAACGGCCTAATACAGCCTCCAAGCTCTTAGGATCTTTCCTATAAATTTGTTCTTCTGAAATCTCGCAATGTGCTTTTGGAGTTTGGAGTTTCAATTCATTCACTGTGGTGAGCCCTGAGTGTTGTTTCATAAGCCTGGAAGTGTAGATCCCTCAATGCTGGGATTATTTTAAAAACTATTCATAAGTCACTTTTGCTTACTTGTATTCTATGTTGTCCTTCCTGAAAATACTCTTTGAATGTCAGATTCCTAGAGTCTCCATATTCGTTCCTTTCCATTTTGCTATCTCTCTCATTAAAGTTTTGTCCATTGGAGATATCCTCATAATCGTTCTCCAATCTGATTATTTAATTTGCCTAATATGTCACATTTTAATAGAATTCCCATGTTTTTTTATGAGACACTATTTCATCATATCTCCTACAAGTTACAGATTAGAAATTTTGTCTCTGTTTTCTTGGTTGATGTTGTGTGTGCTACCTCCAGATGATTCTTTTTTCAATTTTTAAAAAGAATTTCTTATTGAAAGCTTCTCGAAAATATCTAGGATGTAAGACTGTCTTTTCTCACTTAAGAATCAGGTCTGTGTAGATACCCAGGGGTCCTTCCTCAGCAGGTGAACATATTGTACAGTAAATAAGTAATAGGCCCAAATGGCCTCCAAATGCCAGTTATAGAATGCTTTTCTCTGCCAGTTCAGTTTACCAAGAAAGGGATCCTCCAGGATGGACTTGAAGGAGTCCAGCGACTTTCAACTTGGAAGGAAGGACAAGAAAGCTGATGGCTTTGAGTATGCACAGTGTAGACAATTCCCTTACAGACACAGAGCCTGGGCCCTCACCCCTACTCCACTCTCTGATGTCTCTGGGTCCTTATGTCCTAACTTTCTCAGGACAGATACGGAGTCTGGGCTCTCGCCCCCACTCCCCTCTCTGACATCTCTGGGTCCTTCTTTTCTGAGTTAACTTCCTCCAAAATAAATTTCATCTGCTACCTGTGGAGAGGAGGGAAGGACCGTACTTTAGCCACACAGCATAGAAACCTGTATTCTAGGCTCAACTGACCTAGGAGTTTTGCATGAAGTTAAAAAAATGTGTGTTGCTGGGGCTCAGAGAATGATACCACAAAATGAAGGCTTCAGCAGCCTCAGAGGCAAAAGGTTTCTCTCTGACCCTCCCCTGACCTGTTGTCTCTCAATTCCATTCTCTCCGGAGGCTGGCCATAGGAACTGGAATCCCTCCTCCCTAAGGCAGGTCATACAAACCAGACCCCTTCCCCACAAATCACCCATGAAACCAAAAAAAGATGACCTCAACTTTCCCCTGCCTTTCTGTAAACACTGGCCATAAATAAATCCTCTGACCTGCCTTTTTGACTGTAGGTCCTAAGACCCCCATTCCCGAGAGGGTCCTACCTCACACCCAGAAGGAATGCTGCTCAGAGAGGCCAAGAAGAATCTAGGCAGACAGGCCTGGCTGGGTTTCCCCACTCAGTCCATTAGCTTTAGATCAGGCCCTTTTTGTCCAACCCTATTTCTACTGGGCTGTCCACAGTTAGTTGAACCTTAGCATAAAAACTGAGTTTCCAAATAACCCCATTAAAAACTGTGCCAAGGGCTGGGAGTGGTCGCTCATGCCTGTAATCCTAGCACTTTAGGAGGCCGAGGCGGGCAGATCACTTGAGGTCAGGAGCTCAAAACTAGCCTGGCCAACATGGTGAAACCCTGTCTCTACTAAAAAAATACAAAATAATAAGCCAGGCGTGGTGGTGGGCACCTGTAATCCCACCTACTTAGGAGGCTGAGGCAGGATAATTTTTTGAACCCAGGAGGTAGAGGTTGCAGTGAGCCGAGATCGTGCCACTGCACTCCAGCCTGGGCAACAGAACTAGACTGTCTCAAACAAAACAAAACAAAACAAAAAAACAAAACAAAACAAAAAACTGTGCCTAGAACATGAACACACACTTCTCAAAAGAGGGCATATAAGCAATCAATAAACATCTGAAAAATGCTCCACTTCATTGATGATTAGGGAAATGTAAATCAAAACCACAATGAGAAACCATCTCACACCAGTCAGAACAGCCATCATTAAATAGTCAAAAAAAATAAATAAATAACAGATGTCAGTGAGTTTGCAGAGAAAAAGGAATACTTATACATTCTTGGTGAGATTGTAAATTAGTTCAGCCACTGTGGAAAGTAGTTTGGACTTAAAGGACTTAAATGAAACAAAACTACCATTTGACCCAGCAATCCCATTACTGGGTATATACTCAAAGGAAAATAAATCATTCTACAAAAAAGACACGCATTTGTATGTTCACTGCAGTACTATTCACAATAGCAAAGACAGACATGGAATCAACCTAGATGCCCATCAGTGGTGGGTGGAATAAATAAAGAAAATGTGGTCTCTACATATGCACTGTGGAATACTATGCAACCATGAAAAAGAACAAAATCCGGTCCCTTGCAGAAACATGGATACTGCTGGAGGCCATTATCCTAAGTGAGTCAACATAGAAACAGAAAACCAAATACTGGATGTTCTCACTTATAAGTGGGAGCTTGAGAAAACATGGAAATAAAGATGGGAGCAATAGGCACAGGGGACTACTAGAATGGGAAGTGAGTAGGGTGAGGACTGAAAAACTAGCTGGCGGTCACTATGCTTACCACCGATTGGGATCAATTGTACCCTGTACCTCAGCATCACGCAATATTCCCATCTAGCAAACCTACACATGTACCTCCTGAATCTAAAATAAGTTGAAATTAAAAAAAAAAATTGGACAGTCTCCCCTGTATCTTTGTGTCCTCATTCTGAAGGCTCCTGTGTCACACAAATCTACGACTTAATAAATACCTATTGCTTTCTCCTATTAATCTGCCTTTTGTGACATGATTTTCCATGACCCTCCAGAAGGTGAAGAGGAAGGTTTCCCTTGGCTAATACAACATTGAATCCAACCTGGATATAGAGAAACACCATGTTCTCCATCTATCTTTGAAATAATTTGCTATGATTTTTCCTCTGAGAAAAACAGCACAGCAGCAATACAATCACTCAAATTCTAACTTGAATTTTAAAAAATAATATGGTTAGAAGAAAGGATGAGTATAGTATAAAATTATTATTTCTGCCTCAGAGTAGAGAAAATGCTATGAAATATAATCATTTTATTAAACACTACCCAACACCATCTAGCATATAACCAGTTCCAATATTTCTCAAGTACTATTACATTCTTTTCTCCCACATATCGTCATAAAGCATTTGTTTTTGTTTTTCCTTTTTATCTGGCAAAGATGCTACTTATACCAGTGATTAACACAATTTCTAAGTAAGAAATAGAACTAGAAGTGAAAACTTACATAGAAAAGTAAGATGGAACCAGAAGTGAGGGCTAGGATATGGGATACATTTGACAACCTACAGTTGTTTTTCAACCCCTTCAAGTTATATCATTATTTATTACAGAAAAAAAAAACAAGATAAAACCACACCTGAGCAGACAGTTTTCCAAGGGTGTTTCCAAGGATCATTTAATTTTCAAAGAGAACTATTTACAAGTTAATCTCTGTTCTAATAATCTCCTCAACAGAATTCCTCACCTTCCCCTCCCATCACCTGTTTTACCGGGATCCAAGCCCCCACTCTTTCTGTAACCTCAGGATGGTGTATAAGCTTCTGGACCTCATTTGGAGGGTAGATCTTCATTCCGAAGGCTCCTGTGTATCTGCATTAAATACATTTGTAATGTCATTTCTCCTGTTAATCAGTCTGCCTAGTCAGTGATTTTTCAGTAAAATTTTAGGGGGTAAAGAGCCTTGGCCCCTACAGTTATGACACAGCAAGTGGGGTCAACAAAGACTCTCTGCTCTTTTGGAAGCCACAGTGCAGAGAACCCAGGAACCCACACTGCTGGCTAAAGGGTAAGAATTTCTCACCAGCCAGCCAGGCTCCTGTTCTCTCTCTCCCTCTGTGCAATCCAGTTGAGTGGACAGTAAAAATCACTTTGTCTCCATGATTTTTCATTGAACCTTTAGGGGACAAGGCCCTTGACCACAACACTGCCTAGCTTCCCTGTGTACACTCCTAATTTTAACTGGCTCTACCATTTAGCAGCCCAACAACCCTGAGTAAGTGATTTAACTCTCACTGTTTGTCTTTCTTGGCTGTAAAATGAAGATAACAACTGTGTGATCTGTAGAATAATGGGATGACCATGTGTTGACCAAGTGTTAATACAAGAACTTGTGACTTTGTGTGACCTTACATGGAAAAGAGATTCAAATGAAGGAGGCAGGTAGAATTAAGGTTCCCAGTCAGCAGACCTCGAAATGTGGAGATGATTCCAGGTTATCCAGTGGGTCCACAGAATCACAAGGATCCTTATAAGTAGAAAAGGGAAAAAGAAAAGAGGAAGAACCAGAAAGATGATAGAACGAGAAGGACTCAATCTACTGGCATTGAAGGTGCAGAAAGGAACTTATGAGCCAAGGAAAGTAAGAAGTCTCTAGAATCTGGAAAAGGCAGGGAAATCTGTCCTCTCCTAGAGCCTCCAAAAAGAATGGTGTCCTGATGATACCTTGATTTTAGCCTCCTAAGGCTCATTTTGGACTTCTGACCTCTAGAGCTGTACGCAGCCACTAAGTCTGCAGTAACTTGTTACTGCAGCACAGATAGGAAACTAATACTAATGGTAACTATCAGGTAGAGTGGTTGAGACCAATGAGCTAATATAAAAAGCACTTGGAACAGGTCCTAGCACAGAAGAAACGCTACATAATTGTCAGCCTATGTTATAACTAATAACCAAAGACATAACTCTGAATTAAGGAAGCAAATTAGCAGGTAGAGTGACAAAGTAAAAGGGAAAATATTAGACTGTGCATAATGATATTTGAGAGCATACAACTCCCCTTACAGTTTTCATTTAAATAATACCCTGTTCTATCCATCATTGCTTTTTGTTTGATTGTTTTGTTTTTGAGACAGAGTCTCGCTCTGTTGCCCAGGCTAGAGTGCAGTGACACCATCTTGACTCATTGCAACCTCTGCCTCCTGGGCTCAAGCGATTCTCCTGCTTCAGCCTCCCGAGTAGCTGGAATTACAGGCGTGCACCACCATGCCTGGCTGATTTTTGTCCTTTTAGTAGAGATGGGGTTTCATCATGTTGGCCAGGGTGGTCTCGAACTCCTGACCTCAAGTGATCCACCCGCCTCAGCAGGTATAATCCCAAAGTGCTGGGATTACAGGCGTGAGCCACTGCACCTGGCCCCATCATTGTTTTGATTACAAAAGCATTATAGTATATCTTGACACGTGCATTTATTTCCTCTGTCAAGATGGTCAAGATTTATTTATAATTGTACTCATTTGTCAAATAACAACACACTACTCACACAAAATAATCATGTCCTTTGAATGTGAAAGGTTTAATATTGATGATGAAAGCTCTACAAAGTTTTGTAAATACCAAGAGACATCAATAAAGTTCAAAACTCAACACTGAAAAATGGAAATAGGACTGAGACTGAAAAAATCCAGATGGCTTCATGGAGTTGGGAAAGGCTCATCTCTCTCCCTGCTATGATCTGAATGTTTGTGTCCCTCCAAATTCCTATGTTGAAATTGTGACCCCCAAGATGATGGTATCAGGAGGTGAGGTCCTTGGGAGGCGATGAGGTCATGAGGTTGGAGCCTCATGAATGGGATTAGTGCCCTCATAAAAGGGAACTCAGCTCCCTCACCCCTTCTACCACGTGAGGATATAGGGAGAAGACACCGACTACAAACCAGGATGTGAGTGCTCACCAGACACTGAATCTGCCATACCTTGATCTTGGACTCCCAACCTCCAGAACTGAGCAATAAATGTCTGTTGTTTATAAGCTACACGGTCTATGGTATTTCCTTATAGCAGCCCAAATGGACTAAAACATTCCCTATGTGCTCTCTAATACTACTATGGCTTCCAGACCACCTAATATAAAATGCAGATATCCATCTTTTAGTTAGACGAAGGTTGAAAGCTTGTGACTCCAAAAACGATGGGTAGCATCATAACAAAGGCAGTTAGTACATATTGATTATATAAAGTAATTTAGGATAATTAAATGCCATCGTGTTCACCCACTGAGCTCTGATACCTGACTCAATGTTTGCTTTGAGTGGAAGTGGGTCCCCTATGTACATTAATACATTGAATTTTCAAACTCTAAACTCCTTGTGGGAAGGTGCCATGTGTTACGATACTTTTGTAATCAGTGGACAAGGCAACCCCTGGGAAGCAAACCACAGTGATTTTCCAACAACTACTTCACTTCTTCACACCCGTTTCTACCACTGGAAAGCGGGACAGGATGAATCTGCCTAAACTGCTGGCAGAATGAAACACGACCATGAATATAAAAACTTGTTTCCAAATTCTAAAGAAACAAATGCCTGTATGACTATTCTAGTGAACAATGAATATTTCATTTATTTTCAAAAAAAGTATTGTAGTGCAGTGACAGCCACCATCATAGCCATCGTGCAAATCCTTGAACATCATGATGTGCACAGTTGAACAAAGCATGAGAAATATAGTTCTTTCACGGACTTATGCTAAAAGTAAAATATAGAAGTACTACGTGGCTGGGCGTGGTGGCTTATGCCTGTAATCCAAGGAGCACAAGACAGGAGGATCACTAGAGTCCGGGAGTTCGAGACCAGCCTGAACAACATAGGAAGACCGTGTCTCTAAAAAAACAAATTTTAAATCAGCTGGGTGTGGTGGTGCATGCCTGTGGTCCCAGGGGAGGCTGAGGTGTGAGATGGGAAGATTACTTGAGCCCAGGAGCTCAAAGCCACAGTGAGCTATGATTGTACTACTACACTCCAGCCTGAGCAACAAAGCAAGACCCTGAAAAAAAGGAAGGAAGGAAGGAGGGAGGGAAGGAAGGAAGGAAGCAAGCAAGGAAGGAAGCAAGCAAGCAAGGAAGGAAGGAATTCTAAGCATCTATTGATCTTTTTAGGTAGGGGAGTATGTGTGTATGCATACATTGAGATAATTTACAAAGCTACATCAAACACAAGCTTTTGAAGGACTCAGCTAAGAGAGCTCCTATCCACTAATAACTGAAAAACACCCATCGACTCATTTTGAAACACCATCATGAGGAAAAAGAGGCATATTTTGTTCACAAAAGTTAGAAAATATTCACATAGCCAAGAGGAAAGGACAAGGCTTTGGGTCATATTGTCTTAGCATCAACATCACTCCAGTTGCATAGGGCTAGAGTTTTCTACAATATCAACCTGCTCCAATGAGTGTTGGGGCTTTGAGTAAGTCAATTTTTTAAAATGATAGTAGGTTAAAATTTAGAATAGTGCTACTTATATAATTTCGATGGAATTCCTAAGAGGAGAGAAACCTAAATGTCAGAATTTCAAGGTGTGCTTCTGGAGTGCCTTGGTCTGAGAATTGGATGAGTGTGTGCTGACTGTGATGTCCCAGTTTGATCCGTATGGTGTTCACACCATATTATATGGCTGTCACTGCCTTTAGTTTTCTCAGTAGCGACCATTTGCCACCTACAGCCCAATCTCTTAGGTCCAGCAGCTGGAGAGAGAGAGAGTGGTCTTCTCTCAAGACCGGAAGGCAACTCCAAAGTTACAAGGACACCACGAAAGCTAGGGTGCAACCCACTTGCAAAAAGAAGACAGAGAAGCAGGCGGCCTATTCAAGACTTATGTGGCTATGACGTGGGATGCCATAGCTTCTGTTTTTTCATAAGCACATTCCTTACTCCTTCGTATCTTCTAATGATGCTGAAGACAAGGATGGTTAGCAAGCAGTGGGTGCTAAAGTTATCTTTTCAGGGCACCTAATAAGCAAGCAATAAACTAATGTCAAGGCAGTAAGATCTCTTCTAGTTTTTAGTACATTTACCATGTTTTACCATAGAAAATTAAATAGATGCCCTTAATAAATTGGTTCAATTGGAAAGGCTTTAAAACAAGTTAACAAGCAAGTAAAAGCTCTAAGTGAATTTCCACGCGAGAGAACACCAACCTAAATCTTTCCTATGAAACTATACCAAAATACAAATTAAGATGAAAATGTGTCCCTATCCAAATCTCATGTCGAACTGTAATTCCCAGTGATGGAGGTGGGGCCTGGTGGGAGGAGACTGGATGATGGGGGCGGAGTTCTCATGAATGGTTTAGCATCAGCCCCCTTGGTACTATATAGTGAGTGAGTTCTCACGAAATCTGGTTGTTTAAAAGTGTGCAGCACCTTGCCCCTCTCTCTCTTCCTCCTGCTCCGGCCATGTGAGAAAGCTCACTCCCCCTTTACCTTCCGCCAAGATTGTAAGTTCCCTGAGGACTCTCCAGAAGCAAAAGCCACCATGCTTCCTGTACATCCTGCAGAACCATGAACCAACTAAACCTCTTTCCTTTATAAATTACCCAGCCTCCGGTATTTTCTTAAAGCAATGCAAGAACGGACTAGTACAACATTCAACGTTCAAGTGTAATGCTGGGTATGAGAGTTGATTCTAGGTAACTAGCACTGAATGCATCTGTTCATTGTTTATAAACATAGAAAGTAGTGGCAGAACTGTACTAAAAAAAAATGTCTCAGAGTTGCTATACGCTCCAGTTAAGCCACTCTCCACAGGACTTTGGAAGGCCTAAAGTACTGACAGCTTTTTTTTTTTTATGTTAACTTTCATTTCTTGATGTTATTTTCAAAGCATTACCCTTTAATATCTTCCCTGGAGCAGAGTTATATCCACAGACACAAGGTTATCAGTTCATTTCCACCGCCCTGCCCTGCTTTTTTCTTTAAGTAAAGCGAAGATAAAGCATTCTTTGGGGAAAAACAATATTGCACTCGGAGGCACCAATAGTTTGCTTCTCTCTCTCTCTAAGTGACAGCAACTCTTAAGTCTCTGTGCTTAGGATGGAACTTAATTTTCAGTCTCCCTGGTATATCAGCTGCTATCAGAAATATGAGGGTAGGCCTGTGGGGAATAAGGATAGTTCAGGGCATCTGAAACTCTCTACCTATTGTGACAAGTGTGTATGGATGTAAATAAATTTGAGCAGTGGTACAAAGAACCCTCAAGTGTTTCATGACTGCTTTAGTAATCTATTACACTATAATTACACCTATGCACACAGACGCTCATACCATGGAACTAACATGAATACATAGATTTAAAAGTGATAGACTAAAAGGAGTGAAACTAAACACAGATTTAACTACTATGATTTTATGGTAATATTATTAATTTAATAAATAATTTTTGACTGTGTGTCTTAGTAGTCCTGTTTCCCGCTGCTTATAAGAGAACATCTGAAACGGAGCAATTTATGAACAAAAGGAATTTATTTCTTAAAGTTCTGGGGGCTGAGAAGTCCAAGGTTAAGGGGCTGCATATGATGAGAAGCTTCTTGCTAATAGGGACTCTCTGCTGATTCCTGAGGTGGCCCATCTTATCACATAGCCAAAGGGCTCAGTGCTACCTCAGGTCTCTCTTCTTCGTAACCAGTTAATCCTTTTACACATTAATCCATTAATCCTTGATCCAATCACCTCTTAAAGGCCTACCTCTTAATACTGCCACACTGAGAATTAAGTTTCAACATAAGTTTTGGAGGGGATATTCAAACCATAGCAGTGGGACACTGCATTAGATGGAGTGCTGATTACACTAACGTAAGATATTTCCTGTATTCAGGGGAATTTTTACTGGTAGAGAAGTAAGACATTTACATTAACAAGAGAGGAAAGAGGGTTATAATGGGGGTACTCTTTTGGATACATGATTATAGAGGGGGAGCAGGTCATGGATGGCTCCCTTGAGAAATGACTTTCAGGTAAATGTGGAATCATTAGGACCTCCACTGCAGGGAGAAAAGTCAGGCAAGGGAGGAAGGTAGCAATAACAGTGACACGGAGGTCTGTGTCCTTCAACATGCCTGAGACACAGGGTATGTAGACAGATGTCATGAAATGGGATAGAAAAGGAACTTAGGGCCATATCACCTAAGACCATTTCACTGGCCATCAGTCTTTGGTCACACACGTGATAATATTCCAAACATATCTTCCATCGAGTACACAATGTACAATGGGATTCCCAAGGGAGATGGAGCAAGGAGGAGGGAAAGAGACAAGGGAAGAAGGAAAATAAAGAGAAAAGCAGCCATCAGGGAGAAAAAGGGAAAACAAGAGTGTTGTCAAAGATGTTGAGGAAAGCATCCCAGGAAAGGTGTCAAGAGGCAGAAAGATGTTGCAGAGGCCAACTAAGATGACCCCTGAGATGCATCAATCATACGATCATAGCATCCTGAGGCTGAATAATGCACTGTCCCCAAAGCTGTCCACATCTTAATCCCCAGAGTCTGTGAATATGTGACCTTTCACGGCAAAGGGACTTTGCAGATGTGATTAAGTTAAGGATTATGAGATAAGGAGATGATCCTAGGTTAGCTGGGTGAGCCCAGTGGCATTACAAGGGCCCTTATAAGAGGGAGGCAGGAGGGTCAGAGTCAGAGAGGGAGATGTGACCTGTCACAACAGCTAAGGAATGCGGGTAGCCTCCGTGGGGGAAAAAGACAAGGAGATAGATTCTCCCTTGGAGCCTTCCGAAGGAAGGAGCCCTGCTGACACTTAGATTGTAGCTCCACCAGGTCCACTTCAGAAAGTGGCCTCCAGAACCATGTTTACTAATGAGTGTTCTTCAAACCATTAAGTTTGTGCTTATGTGTTACAGCTGAGAACATGAACATGCTGAAGAAGGAGTGGAAAGTAAGGAAAAACAAATGTGACTGCTCCTTCTGGACTCCTAGTTAAGAAGTATACAGGAGGGATGAAATAGGACTGCTAGAAAGTGTCCATTAGATGTGAACGACTGCATTTCCAAATATAGAAGACATCAGAAAGAAATCAATTGAAACGATTCTCTATAACCATCTACTGGAAAACATTTGCAGAAAATAAGCATATACTATTAGAGCTGGAGTTTGCTTTCTAAGCCCGGAAAACCCAAATCATTTTGAAATTTCTTTCCAAAGCAGTTTAACCTTTTAAACACCAAAAAAATAAATACTGGCCGGGGGTGGTGGCTCATGCCTCTAATCCCAGCACTTTGGGAGGCTGAGGCAGGGGGATCACGAGGTCAGGAGATGGAGACCATCCTGGCTAACATGGTGAAACCCTGGCTCTACTAAAAATACAAAAATTAGCCAGGCATGGTGGTGGGCGCCTGTACTCCCAGCCACTTGGGAGGCTGAGGCAGGAGATATGCATGAACACGGGAGGTGGAGCTTGCACTGAGCCAAGATCACGCCACTGCACTCCAGCCTGGACGAGAGAGCGAGACTCCGTCTCAAAAAAAAAAAAAAGAAAAAAAAGAAATACTGCAATTTCTTCCTGAGACATAAGATCAAGGAACTGATCTTCAACTACACAAAAACAAGATGGCATTGCTGTTGAAAATGACGTCAAAGGTCCACTCACTTTGAAGGATAATTAAATAGAATGTTTCCTAAAATCAGTAATTTTCTGGCTGGATAGTCAAGGAATCCCAACTCATGTGGTACTATTTTATCCCTTTTAATTACTTTCTCAGATGGTTGATGCCACATCATTTCAGAGAGTTGTTCTAAGACTTAACCATAGAAATGGTGATGATTTTAAAAACATCTGAAAACACTGAGTGTTAGCAAAATGTGCCCAGTATTCTAGTTACACTTTAAGTAAAATGCTTAAACTATAACCTAATATTTCAAATATAAAATAATAAGTGACAATTATTCGCTCTCAGTTAATTAACTGATTTTTAAGCAAGTATCTGGCTTAAACATTGAAAAATGAAACCTATGATATCTTATCAAAAGAATTAAATTAGTTGAGATTTTTAACTAATTATAAAAGGCTAAATGGAAACAGTAGCAACAAAAGCTATCAAAAAACCACCTTTTATGAACTTTAAAATCTGTAGCTGGCAAATTTTCCATTTTAAAGTTTACCTTGATTATGAATCTTCAACTTTTGAAAGGTAAGAAATTAGTGAAGACACATATCACTGGACATAGTGAGCTGTTCTTTTCATTTACCTGGTGCCATTTGCTTATTACTTTGCCAGATTTTATTTGTTAACTTCTGCTCAGAACAGCATAATTTGAACAATCCAATCAACTGCCATTAAAAGGACAAGTGAAAGACTAAACATTCCCCAAGGAAGGTTTAAATTTTCCAAGTAATTGAGAAGAAAATATAGCAGCTAAAACAGTAGTCCTTTTAGAAGACTTCATTACAGATAAGTCAATGCTAAATAATTTATATTTTTCTGTGCATATATATGAGATCAGAACAAATGCTGGGGGGGGAAAAATCTCTTAGACTCAACACTCAATTGCTTCCAAGTTGCTATCTCCTATTAAAAAAAAATTCCTAAGACATTGTACTGATTTTCTTCTCCACCCAGGTTTGCAAAACTCAAGAAGGAAAATGATACCTACTCATCCCCTGTGAAAACAGAATGTTTCGTTTACCAAGACATGACTAACATAGCCCAGAGCCCAAGATAACTTCATCTTCCCATCCAGTGTTAAAGCACCACAGAATGTTTTCTGCAGAATGTGAAGGAACTCCACTCAGGAAGTTGGTGGGCTTTGGACCAATACACAGGAGAGCGTAGGCAAAGAATGGCGCCTTCTGAGAGTTGGACAAAACCAGCATTGCCCAGGGGCACCGCCTGCCCTTCTCAGCTGAGCGGACGGGCAAGAGGTTAGGGAACCCATTTGGACTGCTCAGCCAGGACTTAGACCTTACGGCTACTGGTTTCCAGCCAGGGCTCGTTTCACTTCCTCCGAAACTGCTGAGTTGAGAACACTGGCCTGCATCCAACACATATAAAGCATCTTCTACGTGGCCTGCACTGTGATACATACTTGGCAGCATGACATTTTCTTATTTATATTTTAAACTGTGTACAAAGAGGAACAGCACAAAGGTTCATGGACAGGAAAGAGTGACTGCTGTTCCAGGCCTTTGCACTGACCACAATTCACATGGATCATGTTACCTTCTACCTTTAGTCCTAACTGCTATTTCCCCATCACCCCATGTCATACTTAAATTGTCCAAGACTTCGAAACACAATTGAAATTCATGTTTTCAGCAGGCACAGTGGAAAGGGAAGTATGAAAGATTACGAGAACGTTTTTCAGCAAAAGATCCTTAATCATCTGTGTCTAAAATATATTTAGTTAATATTTACTACAGGTCCACAGCATGCCAGGTGTGGCAGAGAACAACATGCCAGAGAATGACGACAAAACTCCATTCCGCATTAATATTAATTACCCACTCCAAGGAAGCATACTGTCAGAATTACTTCTCTCCCAAAAATTCCCACAAAAAATAGAATCCAGGAACCCCCTGGTTTTAACTGTACAAAATGCACTTCACTAAAAAGTTTAGTGAAGCGGAATAAAAATCACAATAATTGTTTGCACTTAAGCGTTCCCTTCTTCTAGATCATGAAACAAATGGATTGGAGTGTGAAAAAAACAGTCAAGATGTTTCTCCAAGATCAATCTGTGCAACAATGAACCTTAGCCCTAACAGAGATCAACCAGCAACTGGAATCCATCACTTGAGTGGCTAGAGGCCACCAATGAAAACCCACGCGAGCCAGCTGCAGCTTCTTGTGTTGTTGAACGCCACTGAATCTTTCCCTGGTGCACATAAATTTTACAGGTAAAATTCAAGGGTGTTCCCAGGCCCCATTCATCCATACACCCCAGATGCCAGGCTTTAAACCTGCTCTGTGTTTAAGAGTTGTAGTGCATGCATTCATAGAATTCCTAATACAAAAGCATATGCTCTGTTGTTAATCCTAATGTATTACATATTTCTAACTTAAAATGTATGCATGGATGCATTAACTCATAGGCCCAAGATGATCACCATGAATTGCCAAAGTATGCATTGCCAATGTTTTTTGGTAAAGGATCACAGGATAAATATTTTAGGCTTTGTAGGTCATGCAGTGTCTGGGGCAACCATTCCACTCTGGCACTGTAGTATAAAAGAACCATATATGAAAATGTAAATTTAAGTGTGTGGTTGGGTTCCAATACATTTTATTTACAAAAACTGGCTACCACCCACAGGCCACAGTTGACTCACCATAAGGTAGGGCATGTGTGCAGCACCATCATTTGCTCAAACTTGAGCTTATTTTTAACCTCCAGAGATCAAACATTAACTTATGTATAATAACTTATAAATAGTGTAAAATGATTCATTTAACTATATATGCTTGGCCTTTTTTCCCATTCTGAAATATTGCCTCCTGACAGAAAAGCAGCATAAACTAGGGAGAAAAAACAGGCAAAAAACTATCTGTACAAAGGAAACCTTATGAGTTTGAGAAAGAGATGAGAGGAAAAGGATAAAGGAAGTCTAAGGACAAATACATACATCAGAAACCACCATAGAATGAAAACGTTCCTTAAAAATCATGTTAAAAGTCTTTGTTTTTCTCTTGACATTTAAGCACTGCAAGAACACAGATACAAGACATAAACCTTACTCACCATTTGTGTCATTGTGGATTCAGAATTGATGGTTTTTAATAAAAGCAGCGAACATAATAATTACTGTAAATTTACCATCTAATTAAATCTTCGAAAAATCATAATTAAGCTAACTATATCACCATCAGTATTTTGTCTCTATAAAAATATATGACAGTCTGTTTTCTCTAGAAATTTAAAGGAAATATCAACTCTAATTCCACCTTTTTTTTTTTTTTTTAGACGGAGTTTCGCTCTGTCGCCCAGGCTGGAGTGCAGTGGCGCGATCTCGGCTCACTGCAAGCTCCGCCTCCCGGGTTCACGCCATTCTCCTGCCTCAGCCTCCCGGGTAGCTGGGGCCACAGGCGCCTGCCACCGCGCCCGGCTAATTTTTTTTGTATTTTTAGTAGAGACGGGGTTTCACCGCGTTAGCCAGGATGGTCTCGATCTCCTGGCCTCGTGTTCCGCCCGCCTCGGCCTCCCAAAGTGCTGGGATTACAGGCATGAGCCACCGCGCCCGGCCAACTCCACCTTCTTTAGTCAGAGTGGCTAAAAAATTTCCTAGACCGTCCTGGCTGACACGGTGAAACCCCGTCTCTACTAAAAATACAAAAAAAAAGAAAAAAAAAAAAAGCCGGGCGTGACGGCGAGCGCCTGTAGTCCCAGCTACCACGGAGACTGAGGTCGGGGAATGGCGTGAAACCGGCAGGCGGACGCATGCGCACGTACACGCACACGCCAGGAGGCACGCACACGCCAGGAGGCACGCACACGCCAGGAGGCACGCACACGCCAGGAGGCACGCACACATTTCCGCACCCGATGCCCTGCGCATCACCGGATGTGTCGTCACGCGTGGAGTCGCGCAGGCAGGAAGTGCAATTAGAAGAAGGTGGGGCGAAGGTCCCTGGCGAAGTCTCCAATGAAGGAGGTTCTGAGAAATGCTGAGATAAAACAGTCCTCGCCAAGGCCTTCTTTTCCTTCTTTCTTGTACTAAGCATTAGTCTTCCTACCCCCAGAGGCCAGTACGTCAGTGCCCATGGGAATCCTATCGCTCCAACATGTCCCTCTGTTTCTCTAGCAGACGTCATGGACCCACCTTGTAGGATTTTGGAGGGGAGTGGTCCCTGGTGAGAGAGGAATCAGGAAATTAGTTTTGCAGAATGGGGAAACTGGGAAACTGTTGCCTCAGCATGAAAAGGTAATTGACATAAAATAATCTTTGACTCGACGCAAAACAAAGAAACACAGATGAGCTTTAAAAAATTAAGTTACATTTTTAAAAAATTAAGTCGGGGGCCGGGCGCGGTGGCTCACGCCTGTAATCCCAGCACTTTGGGAGGCCGAGATGGGCGGATCACGAGGTCAGGAGATCGAGACCATCCTGGCTAACACGGTGAAACCCCGTCTCTACCAAAAATACAAAAAAATTAGCCGGGCGTGCTGGCGGGCGCCTGTAGTCCCAGCTACTGGGGAGGCTGAGACAGGAGAATGGCGTGAACCCGGGAGGCGGAGCTTGCAGTGAGCCGAGATCGCGCCACTGCACTCCAGCCTGGGCGAGAGAGCGGGACTCCGTCTCAAAAAAAAAAAAAAAAATTAAGTCGGGGAAATTTTTGAAAAAACAACAAAATATATTTATTTTCGTTTGATCGATAACCTACAACGCCCTTCCCACTTGTTAATTTAGCAAATATTTATTAGTTTACTGCTATGGGACAGGCACTCTTGGCTGACGGAGAAAGGAAAGTTAACAAGAACCAGCACCTGTCCCTGGTGTTTCCATGTATCCACCATAGTTTACATAAAAGGATTAGATATTGAAGTTTTGATTTTGATAATTGTACACTTTTTAAAATGTCCATCAAGTACTAATTTTAAAAGCTAAATATTAAACTAAACTTTATTTTCCCTATGTCTGCACAACTCTGTTCATCTCTTTTAATTTCCGAGAAGACAAAATACTCTGATTAGCTCCTAAATACTCCAAAGCTAGATAGAGGAGAAATCTTTTTTAGCAATTACTCTTCAATTGATGAGCTTTCATCCTACTTTCTAAGTGGAAGGAGCATATCATAGAGATTGAGCTTGTATTTCAATCACAATTTACCCCATTGTCTGCCTTTGAAATGTCCTTCAAGAATCGTAGGTGTCTTTGTAATAACATTCAAATACTCTCCTTTTTTTTTTCAGTCGTTGATTCCCTAACATCTGAAGGTTATACTGTAGTTGCTGCACCACATTGATTTGCATAACTACTCTATGTCCTTTGAAATCACAAAATGTTTAATAAAAGATTCATTTGGGTAATATGTGTTCAGAACTTAGTACCAACAATGTCAATGTTCAAACTTACAGGCCCCTAGAATTATCCTGATCATCAGAATCTTCAACATACTCACAAATTTAGTTCCATATAATACTGACTTTCCAATTTCCTAGTTCACCCCTTCATCCCTTGACTTAAAAATAAAAATTATGTTTTCAGGAATGCCATGAAAGGAATTTTTCTTGATCATCAGTTTTGAATTGGACTAAGTCATCCTAGCAATAAAATAAATTCTAACATAAGATCACTAAGACTATCATGAAAATCCATTGCAAAGAATTTTCCTTAATAGGGGTTACAAAACCAGAAAGTGTTCAATCAACTGTATATAGAAAAATTGAATGAACTGGCATAAATTGAAATTTTCAAGTATTAAATAGGCTTCACGAATTATTTGTTCTTCTGAGCTAGCTGTGGTTCTTAATTTACATTCACACATTCTTCATAGTGAAAAGGAATGAATGCCTGTCTCTGCAGTCTTTAAACATACCAAAAACCTAGTAATTGCAAACAACTAATTAGCAGCAGACCTGGATTACAGCGTAGATGTCCTCATTATCAGGCCTATGTGTGTCTCCACGAAGTCCTCCACCCCTCCTCAAGGACAACTGATGTCACTGAAGAGTCATGATGCCTTCAGTTCTTAATGAGGATTTTGAGAATACTGGGAAAGGAAAAACCCTTTGTCACTTGTTTTTCATCCAGCCAACTGATTCTTGGTGTACAATGTAGGAAATTCCAACCTAGGATCGCCATTCAGCAAAGACCACTCCAAATTATCAGGAAAACACACTCCAAAGCATTCCCCCTTAAGAGAAAATGCAGCTACCAATTAAGCAAAAGCAGTAGCTGATTCTTGCAGAGACATGCTGATAATGCCCAGTGGTTTCAAGCTGATAATGCCCAGTGGTTTCAAATGTAGATTGAACCTAAGTGCATATGGTAAAACAATTTTTAAAAAAGTCCTAGGTTCAGAAGCTCTGATTTCCTTCTCATGATTGTGCACTTTATATAATGTTCCCTTAGGGTTTCATAAAGTGAGTCTATCATATTATAAGCTGTGACTCGTCTATAGCTCTGAGCCTGATGCCAGACCTGTTACTACTGCTTCTCCTTGGAACTAGGACAGTCTGATTATATTCAACTGAATGTTCTTTGCACTGCAGCTACTGAAATGATTACAACCGAAGCTGCATTGGGTTCCTGTTCCAAAGGCTGTAGGTCTGAGAGAGAAGACAAACATTTCTCAGACTTCAGGCCTTGATTATTTATTAAGACTCGTCCAGGTTGAAAAAAAAGAAAATGGAAAAAAGAAGAAAGTTGAATAATTCAGGAGCCAAAGGGATTTACATAATGTATCATTAATAATTATTTAGCTGTATATGCTGATGAAAAATGATGTGTACCTTTATTCGTTTTACCTTTGATAAGACAAATAAATCTATACTAGATAAAAATAGCTAACAGCTGATCAATCATTTTTCCAAGTATGATTTTCTTCCAATTTGTATGTTAATGATCAAATGGGGGAGGTGGGACAGCATTAATCTTTCTTTATAAATTACAAATTATCTTTGAAAAACAAAACCTAGTATTTGTTTATGGCAGGAAATATGGAGAGATGTTTAAAAATCAACTTTGTTGGAAACAAAGTTCCATAAAGGACATGACCTTGACAATCTTCTAGAATCAAGGAAAAATACTGACGTTTTACTCTATAAAGACAAAGCCATGGATAGGAAAATTATCTGGCAATCATTAAAGAGATAATCAAAAGGCCTTTGTGGTCTAAATTTTGACAAAAGTTTGGAAGCTACAACATTCAAATTGATAAGAAAATTTGTCAATAACCAATATTTAAGCAATCAAATTGTAAAGACTTCAGATTTGCAGCTGAACCATGAAAAGACAGAGCCATTTACTTGAGATGTATGAAAGCATAAGATGAACCTTTCTAAAATTTGAGTTTGTGGGGAAGGGTCCAGATTTTCAATTGTGAAATATCTCCACTAACATGGGCTCACAGCTGTATATCACAAAAGTATTCTACCCATATCTTTTCCTTGGGCTCTGCTCTATTTCTAATGTCCAGACAGTGAGAAGGATCTCATGGTCTGAGTGTCCCCTCTGCCTGTACTAGTAGTATCTGTCTGACATTTTGAACCCCACTCTGCAGGGGCTACAAATAAAAAGGGTAAAAGGAGATGCTGGGGTCATTCAAATGGCCCAAGATGGACTTTTTGAGTCCTAGATCATTGCAAATGTTTACTCTAGAAGCAAATGGACTTCTGGTGAGCAGTGCAGCCAAGGGTGAATTTCTGAGAGGTTTACATACAGTGAGTCAGAGAGCTGACCTTCATCTGTGTTTGTCTACTTTTGAGATGTACCCCGAAGTGTGGCCATGAGGAGGAGCAGACAATTATTTCAAAATCCTAAATTTCCAAGCATGTCACTTTGGACACTCCAAATGAGCTTGAAACCACTGCTTTCTACTTCTGTTTGTTTCAAATTGTTTTTTTTTTTTAAGTAAACAATTTTCACCACCAAAGTAATCCGAAAGCACTGCTAGACTTGGTTTAACCAGGCTCAAAAATGCATCAATGAAATAAGTCAGTAGAGGTTAATGATTACCAATAATTATTTTTTCAAAATTATCCATCAACTTATGCAACACAGGATGGGTAGAACTTCAGTAAGGAGGGAAAGGAAATGTTGCACACAGGCAGACAGAAAAGCCTAAATCAAAGGCTGGAGATAGGAAGGCACCAGGCTTGGGATTGCCTGGGTGCAGCAAGGGACTGGAAAAGAAGTTCAGATGCCCTAAAGGGCTTGATCCAAAGTGAAGTGTGTGCTGGGTACAGTGGATCATGCCTGTAATCCCAGCACTTTTGGAGGCCAAAGCAGATGGATCACTTGAGGTCAGGAGTTCAAGACCAGCCTGGTCAACATGGTGAAACCCTGCCTCTACTAAAAATACAAAAAGCTGCGTGGGAAGGGCGTGGTGGCTCACATCTGTAATCCCAGCACTTTGGGAGGCAAAAGCAGGTGGATCACCTGAGGTCAGGAGTTCAAGACCAGCCTGGCCAACATGGTAAAACCTCACCCCTACTAAAAATACAAAAACTAGCTGAGCGTTGTAGTGGGTGCCTGTAATCCCAGCTACCTGGGAGGCTGAGGCAGGAGAATCACTTGAACCTGGGAGACAGAGGTTGCAGTGAGCTGAAATTGTGCCACTGCACTACAGCCTGGGTGAAAGAGCAAGACTCCATCTCAAAAAAAAAAAAAAAGTGTGTATGTACTTCAGAAAAGTTGATTAACCAGTAAGACTGACCAATATGGCATTTTTCAGCATTCTAAAGTTTCCTCTGAATTTTCTGTTGAAATATTTTAATTCTGGATCAGGCACTTTAAGCAATAGTGATGAGTTCCCATTCATGCTCATCCAGTGGGACTCTCACCCCATGCATCCCCTACCCCTTACCTAGAAAGTTTGGGCATTCCTTAGACATCACCAGGCACTGAGCGTTTTATAGACATTGTTTTCACCTAATTTTTTTTTTCTTTGAGACAGGGTCTTGCTTGTTGGCCAGGCTGGAGTGCAGTGGAGCAATCACAGCTACACAGCCTCAAACTCCTGAGCTCAAGCGATCCTCCCACCTCAGCCTCCCAAGTAGCTGGGACTACAGGTGTGCATCACCATGTCTGGCTAATTTTTAAATTTTTTGTAGAGATGAAGTCTCACTGTGTGGCCCAAGCTGGTCTTGAACTCCTGAACCCAAGTGATTCTCCCTCCTCAGCCTCCCAACGTGTTGGGATTACAGGCATGACCCACTGCACCTGGCCTCGATTACTTCTTATAATATGACAAGTTAGGTATTTTATTACCCATGTTTGATGCAAAGAAAGAGGAAGATATTAAAAGGTAATGAATGAACCATCTACATAAGGTCATGCTGTAGCATGTGCTTCCATCCTGCAGCCTAAAGATCCTTCTTGGATGCCTCTTCCAACAGACACCCTGGCATCCTGATAGGCCCAGGGGTTACAAGGAGAGCACGCAAACAGAATGAAGGGGCCTGCGTAACAGCAGCACAGGTTTTCCATAAGTGTGGCCAATGATCTGGGGCTGACCCTCCCTTGTGGATCTGTTTCCCCTTAGAAAAATGAGGCGGTGAGAATGAACCTACTGCTCTCCCAGCCATGACTCACCTGGGCTGTCCTCCAGGCCAACCCCAACTCCACTACCTTCCTTCCCAATCTTGCATCTAAGCTCTGATCAGATGGGAACAATCAGGCTCAAGGAAGGATGAGGTTCTTACGGTTACAATGAATGACAGTGAGCCTCCCATGCAGCCCTCTGGTCTGAGCTCCAGGTTCAGGGTTTTGAACAACTGCCTGAGCCCACAGCCTGGCCACACAGTGGTTCCCCAGTCCAATGGTGCAGTCCAGAATACAGTCATTGACTGCCATGCTGGACTCGCCAATAACTATTCCTGATACTTACCATTGCCTCGTCCTTCTGAGATGGTGCCTTTAAAAATGCCTCCCTGGAAACCTACTTGATTTTTTTTCCATCTCAGCACATTGTTCCCTATTTTTAAAAAAAAAGAAAAAAGAAAAAAAAAAAGAAAAACATACCTCTCTCCATCAGTAAAAGAGATGATATTGTTTCAAAACCAATGTGACATTCCTTATAAGCTTTCTTATGGGTAGTTACAAGAACTAGCCGATCATGACATGAAGTAATTCTTAACTTGTTCCCTAATAAGTCAAGGAACTAGTCTAGTGGGAGCACCTACACACATGCATGGCTTCATGTGGAATCTCTATGCAACCATTTTAGCACACACATGCAGTTTGAGAATACAAAATCAATGAAGACTCCTTGAGGTTTCCAATGGGCAACTTATAATCTGGTTGGCATTAATCTGGGTGGCATTAAAGTTTTGTTGGAGATCATCAACTCAGTGTATTTCTCCATTAGATATAACTTATTTAATAAAAGAAATCTGCAAAATGTGTGAAAAGAACCAATCAATCATTTAGAAATCACTTATTTGCAAGAAGTAATCCTCAACCTGCAGAGATGTTTTGCTGTAGCAGAAGGTCAGAACAACACTGCCATTGACTCTACTGCAAGAAAACTTATCTCAAAATTAGCTGGGTGTGGCGGCATGTGTCTATGGTCCCAGTGGACTCAGGAGCCTGAGGTGGGAGGATCACTTGAGCCTGGGAGGTTGAGGCTGCAGTGAGCTATGATCGCACCACTGCACTCCAGCCTGGGCGACAGAGCAAGACCCTGTCTCCAAAAGATATATATATTAGGTTGGTGCAAGCATAATTGCAGTTTTTGCCTTACATTCAAGGGTATAGGCCGCAATTATGTTTGCATCAACTGAATAGGTATATCATCTCCATTGGATCAGTCATCATCTCAGGATCATTCGGAGTCTTTCTTGGCATCTCACCCGGAATGCTGTCTTTATAGGATGTGTCTCATGCGACACTCCTCCTTCTACTTTTAAGCAAGAACCATCGATAAGTAACACCTGCGAGATAGCTAACAGAGTACCACGTGGCCTTTCACACTCAGGATTTTGCATCTGTAGGAAAGATGGTAAGGGAAGAAGAGGATACATCACTCAATACCCTTCTGGGCTTACTTCCATGCTTGAAAAAATATTAATACAAAGTAGATAAGGCCTTTGGGTTTCATAGCTAATGAGCCAGCACATTATTAAATTGCAGGAAGGCAAGATCATATTTTAACTATGTTTTTGATTTCTCATAACACCTAGCACATTTTGTTATTAATAGGCATTATCATAAATATTGTTGATGAAACCGTATTTGTAAAAATGAATTTATATTTAACAACAATCTTAACAACATTCATCTTCACTGACCCTTCTACAGCCAAGGGCAGGAGTTATTATGACATCTTATTTTACATTGGGAAAAAAATGATATCCAGGTGTTAAGTAACGCAGCTCATTGAAGCAGGGAATAAGACCTATCTTGACTCCAAAGACCATGCATTTTTTCAAGATATCAAGCTACCTCCTCATCCAAACAATTCTAATAATAGTAATAATAATAGTTTTTTTATTATTTTTATTTTACTTTACATTCTGGGATATATGTTCAGAATGTGCAGGTTTCTTACATAGGTAAATGTGTGCCATAGTGGTTTGCTGCACCTATCAACCCGTCACCTGGGTATTAAGCTCCACATGCATTAGCTGTTTGTCCGAATAATAAGTTATCCGAATAATAAGTTATAATAGCTAATACGTACATAGTGGGTTAGCATATAACTTGCTGAATTCTTTACATAAACTAACTCTTAATTGTCTCCAAAAACATATAAGGTATATGTGAGCTTTATCCCCATTAGTTGAGAACACTAATGCAGGGACGTATTAGCTAACCTGCCCAACACCACAGAACTATAAAAGTGGAGCCAGAACTCAAGCTGGGTGGCTTGGCTTTCACCCGCCATAGGACACTGGCTCAGGTGGGGATTGAGACCATCATTTCTCGCTCACATCCCGCAATCTCCGCACTGTGGGGATCTATGGCTGAAACAGTTTTCAACAGTGACAAAAATTACCAGTGGAAAAAAAAATAAAGTTTTGTGATATTAGCACCAAAGACAGTCCCATAATGCATGAGTGTGCATATAGTAAATGCTCAATTAATATTAGCTCTTGAAATTGTATTATTAAGACTTTGAAATTGCCTATACATTTATTTACTTGATCATACCTTTGTTCACACCCTCCAGTTTTAAATTTACAATTATCAAGTTAGTGATGTATGTGTATTTCAGAAAATTTTACAATAATTAGTGTGCATTGTATCTGACTGGCTATATTTTTTGTGATATGGTAAAAATTATTATTATTATTTTACTTATTTATTAACTTTGGAGACAGATCTCGCTCTTTTACCCAGGCTGGAATTCAATGGCACGATCATAGCTGGCTGTAATATCAAATTCCTAGGCTCAGGTGATCCCCCTGCCTCAGCCTCCCAAGTACCTGGGACTACAGGTGGATGCCTCTAAACCTGGCTAATTTTTTAAATAATCTTTATAGAGATAGGATCTCACTATGTTGCCCAGGCTGGTCTCGAACTCTGGGCTCAGGCAATTCTTCTGTATTAGCCTACCAAAGTGCTGAGATTAATAATAGTCACGAGCCACCGCCCCCAGCCTATTATCACTGTATTAGGTTTGAGGTTTTGTTGGTTTCCTGGTTTGCTTAGCTTTGTTTACAGGTTTGTTTACATACACAAGTGAGGTGGTGAAACTAATTGTATCTGTGTGTGCTTCCCCTATTTTCAAATCTGATATTGCTAAAATCTGATGGAACAAAATATTCCCATTGAAAGTGTTTCGCCGGGCACAGTGGCTCCCGCCTGCAATCCCAGCTACTCGGGAAGCCGAGGTGGGCGGATCACGAGGTCAGGAGATCAAGACTGTCCTGGCTAACACAGTTTAACCCTGTCTCTACTAAAAATACAAAAAATTAGCCAGGCGTGGTGGCAGGCTCCTGTAGTCTCAGCTACTCAGGAGGCTGAGGCAGGAGAATGGCGTGAACCCGGGAGGCGGAGCTTGCAGTGAGCCAAGATGGCACCACTGCACTCCAGCCTGGGCAACAGAGCGAGACTCCGTCTCAAAAAAAAAAAAAAAGTGTCTCATGTGTAGTCATCTACCTAGTGAGTCTCCCTGAAAAGAACCCTGTTCATCCATGCTAGTTCTGCCTAGAAGAAGTGTGTTCACAGTTGCTGCCCTTGATGTCAGGAATGTTTCCATGCATCCTGCAGGCCTCGGTCACCACCTCTCCTCTTATGGGGTCCCTGGTCTCTATCCTCCATGCAGACTCAATTGTCTTTCCTGCAGTCCATGGTTATGTATTTCCTAACTAGGTCTGCCTCTTCATAAAGGAAAACCTTCCTGGGGGTACTCACAACACAGCATTCTTCCTGGCTTCTCTTTTGTGGTTGTTGGAAATCCCAAGCATTGAGGACAGAGAGAAAGGCAGGGGCTTTTTATCACACCCATAGGTGATGCCATTTGGGTGCAAGGCAGAATGCAGACCACTAACACTTTCTGCTCAAATAATCACTACTTCATGTTTCCCCTTGGTTCTCAGTGACGTGATTCACTCTCGCAAATGTTATTTCATTTATTTAGAGCTAGTTATAAGCCATTGTCATGTAGCTGATACAATATTTCAAAGGTTAAAGAATAAATTATCTAGATTAAAATTCTTCTGGACTTTATTCCAGAATTTGGACAAGATAACCTATTACAGAAGGCCACAAGATAGAACGAGATCCTGTATCAAAAAATGCAATTTCATATTAATATGAAGATGAACAGCCATTTGTACTCATATTTATCTGTTGCCTAGACCGGAGTGCAATGGTGCAACCTTGAATCACTGCAGCCTCAAGCTCCTCAGCTCAAGCAATCCTCCCACCTCAGTCTCCTGAATAGCTGGGACTACAGGCATGCACCACCATGCTCAGCTATTTTTTTTTTTTTTTTTTATGGAGATGGAGTCTCACCACGTTGCCCTGTTTGCTCTTGAACTCCTGGAAGCAAGCGGTTGGTGCCTGCTGGGCCTCCCAAAGTGCTGGGATTACAGGCATGAGCCAATGTGCCTGGCTAGAATTGCATTTTATAATCTAAGTTGTCATATAAAAATGATATCCTATGGTATTCATATCATTTGTAATAATTTACATTCTACTTAATAAATAAGTTTTTGATCACTATCTAAAAGTATCTTTTAAAAACACTAATTATACGAGATGATAGATTTTCAATAGTCAACATGAACTAAAGCAGAAAGGTGCTAATTAAACTAACAGTTATGGGGCTGGGCATGGTGGCTCATGCCTGTAATCCCAGCACTTTGGGAGGCTGAGGAGGGAGGATTGCTTCAGCTCAGGAATTTGAGACCAGCCTGGGCAACATGGTGAAACTCTGTCTCTACAAAAAAATACAAAAATTAGCCAGGTTTGGTGGTGCACGCCTGTAGTCCCAGCTACTCCGCAGGCTGAGGTGGGAGGATTGCTTGAGCCCGGGAGCAGAGGCTGCAGTGAGCTGTGGTTACGCCACTGCACTCCACCCTGGGTAATAGAGTGAAGCCCTGTCTCAAAAAAAAAAAAAAAAAAAAGCATTTATGGAACATTCATATCATTTTAAAGAAACCTTAGCATAAAGAGAATACATTAGTCAAAGCATACAAACCTTTGGAGAATATCAGCTGTGGAAACTAAGAAGGTTATCATCCACACTATAAAGACATTTCAAATAAGCCTCTCCATGTAAGTTCATCATTACAACTAAAGATTTGGGGGTTCAGAGAGATGCACATAGCCATTCCAACTCACCCTGGGTAGTCAGTCAAGAAGACACCTAGGGCATAAGATATGATATAAATATTTTCATCAAGATGACATTGATAGAACTCTGACTTTTCATATGATGCTCTTGTCCCTTTGTATCAACATAAATTACAATACAGATTGTCTAGAAACCCTAAATGTCATTGTACAAGTGTTTGCTGAACGTGGACCATGAATGTGCTGTGAGGACAGGGAAGGGATCCTAAAGATGAATGCCACCTGATCCCTCTCCTCAAGGTCTTTCAGGGAGCGCATCATTAAGGCAAGTGCTTACAAATTGCATGAGCTCCTATACTGGTGATACAAGAATAGACAGTGTCGTGCTCAGAAGAGGCAGCATCTCAGAAAAAGCTTCCGAAGATGTCCTCAAAGATGACCTTGAAAGAGAAGAGAGAGAGAAGGAGCATGTTTCTCAGAGTGGGACCCATGAAAAGCAAGAGGTCGAAAATGTAGCCAACCACCCAGTGACCTCAAGAGGTCTAGACTATGATTCTAGCCAAGGTTCTGACAACACTGATGACTAATATGAAGATGTAGGCCTACACAAACACACGCAAAAACAGGAAAATACAAAGGTATTTTTAAAACCTGAGGATATCTCAGAGGGATTTTTAAATTAAAAAGAAGTATCTCTAGGATGGTCCATTATTTATTGAATTTTTTTTGAGTCCCAATGACCCCCTAAATTTCTAAACTGAAAAGTAGAACGACAAATTTAATTTTGGTAGATTTCTTGATTAACTACAACAATATGGCATGCTCAGCTGAGAAAAGAATTTACCTGCAGGTTTTAGTGTAGTCATTCTGGATATTTCCAGATGTGAATATGAATGTTCAAACGAACAGAAATGACCTTGATTTGTACCCTAAGTTATCTCAACAAAATTGTATGTCCTTTCCTCAAACACAGCAATCTTTCAAACTGTATTTTTTTTAAGTTGCAAATTTCATAAATCATCTGATTTTTGGTCTTGGATTTGCTCCCATTTCTTAACACAACACTCATCTTACTTAATTTTTAGCATTATGAAATCAAGAAAATATTAATGAATAAAAAAATTCTATTTAGAATTTTAGAAGAGTAAGTTTAAAAATAGAGGATTGATTTTACACAATTTTGTTCCTCCCAAATCATCCCACAATTCTGATAAACGCTCAAGAAATTAATTTATTGACCACACCGCTAGTTTTGACCCAGATCTTTATAAGAAATGTAAAAAGCACATAGACTCATCCATCCAGTGAGCAGTAGAAGTAAGCAACACTGCACGGCAGATTTACAGCTTTAGTGTTAGAATGTAAATGATTAAACTTCAAAATCCCGAACTTTCTTAGACTGCATCACTCTGAATCTTCCAGGCACGGACCAGAATGAGAAATTTGACAAAAATTTTCTATGACATCATCTTTAATGAAATACAGGCAAAAAATGTAAAAACTCTAAGGACATTAATACAGATGAGGAAGTTTTTTTTAAGATAGCCATTTAGAAATAAATCACATGCATGTACTGAGTGATCCAAACATTTTTGGTAAATGATGCTAATTTAGAAATACCAAAGTGAACAGTCAAGGAAGATCCGTGTTCCCTTAGGTGAGAGAGGAACTTTCCCCTAAAGTGCGTTGATTTTACAATGAAAGGCGGCCTTCCCTCAGAGTCTCCCTGGCTTGGCTGCATGTCTCAGAAAACTGTGATAGCTGACTTAACACTTGTTTTTATCAGGCAACATTTGATTTTCTCATTCATTGAATGAATATCTATAGAGTGTCTTACAACTACTCATTTCTTTAATAAATACCCAGTAAAGGCTGATCTATTCCAGATTCATGCAATACACATGTTTAGAGAATGCAGAGAAAAATTCACTAACCCCCCGGATCCTCCACAGATATCCATAAGTAGACAAAGAATAAAAAAGCCTTTGAGATCAGGTGAGCTCAGAGAAGAAAGTAAATAATGGGTTAAATAAGAACACAACCGAGGGTGGAACCCACTTTAAATGGGAACAGGACAGGGTGCTCTGGGCAGAGGAAGTGGCACACAAAAATGTCCTAACACGGTATCCACTCAGTTAGATCACAAAACCAAAAGAGGACTGGGACAGCAGTGCAGTGAGAAGAGAATGGCCTGGGATGAAGCTGGAGAAGTGAGCAAGAGGCTTACTGTATAAAAGTGGAATAGGTCAGTGAAAGGAATTTGGGGTTCATTCTCAGTGTCATGAAAAACAGTCCTTTGTAAAACATTTTAGACTACGAAGGAGAAAGACAAGGATGGGCCAAAGATAAGTAATGTCAGGGCCACCTTCAACACTTGCTATATACCTGTTTTAAAGTGCTTTATATGCTTAATTTATTGCTTTTCTTTTCTTTTTTCTTTTGCAATCCTAGCTCATTATAGCCTTGAATACCCAGGCTCAAGCAATCCTCCTGTCTCAGCTTCCCAAGTAGCTGGGATCACAGGCATGTGCCATCATGCCTGCCTAATTTTTATTATTATTATTATTATTATTATTATTATTATTATTATTATTTGTACAGACAGGGTCTCCCTATGTTGCCCAGGCTGGTCTCAAACTCCTGGGCTCAAGCAGTCCTCCTGCCTCAGCTTCCCAAAGTGCTTGGATTACAGACATGAGCCACAGTGCCTGACCTTAACTTATTTATTTTGCAAACATCCCTCAAGGTAGGTACTCTTTTCACAGCCCTCAACAGCTGAGGAAACTGAGACACAAGACATCAACTACTGAAATTCACACTCAAGAAAGTATCAGGTCTCCTGGCCTCTGTAATGGAAATTGATGACTACCACAGAGGAATCCAAACAATGCATGTTAGAGAGAGCAGTGAAAGAAACAGCATTTTAGCCCTCAGTAATGAATAAGGTGTGGAGATGGGAAAATAGCAGTATTCCAGGTTGAAAGAGAGCCTGAGAAGAATGAGAAAAAGCAAGAAACCAAGGTGAAATGCAGTGATTCCTACCCATACTCAGGTTGGGTGGAGGATGAAGTATAATACCCAGAGGAGTAAAATGATGACTGCAGTTGTAACGACGGAGATGGGACAGGTGGTGAAACACAGTGGACGCCTGTTGATGAATTTTGAACGAGATAGTAGTCTTACATAATCAATTATTTGTGAAGATGAAGAAAGAATAGCTTTAAAAATAGATTGGAGAGTGTACAAGTCATAGACAGGATATGATTAAAATAGTAACACATAAAGTGAGAAGATGACCAAGAAAAGTACAGATGTATCTCAGAAGAAGAAATGATAGGACCTGTTATTTCTGAAAGTGATTTACATTGGGGATGGGAAAGAGAGGGGATTCAAATCCAAGATGAGGAATTGAGAGGAGAAGATGCCATGAGCAGGGAGCAGGGTAAGCTTGGCAAGAAAGATGATGGGACAATTTTGGGAACACTGAATTGAGTTTTGGCCAGAGCATATAGGCAATGTTGTTGAAAGGGGAGCTGTAAGGGCAGGAAGGAACTTGGAAGAGAAGTGAGAGCAGAAGATATAGACCCCTGTGGTCTCTCCGATGGAAATAATCATCAACCATGAGTAGATGCAAAGCTACATAGGACAGTATGGAAGGAAGAGGAGTGATTCGAGGATAGAATTTAGGGAGTGACAGTAACTGCAAAGGCAGGAGGAACAGACAGTCAGAAAAGTCAGTTCAATTAATAGGCAGCGGAGGAAAATTAGAAGAATAGATTTGAGGAAGGAGAAAGTTACTCAAAGCAGGAGCAATAAATAAGACAGAGCCTATAGAGAAACTCCAAGCAGGATATGGGTTTGTTGAGGGCTCAGCCCTTCCAGTGGTCAGCTGGACAACTGAGGGGATGCCGCCTGCTGTCAGAAAAAAAGGTATAAGAGAAGTGGGAACAATTAAAGAAATGTTTCTCAATAAGAGTAACTGCTCTTGAAGTCAGGACACAAATAGGTCTTGGAATTATGATTAGAATGGTTGAAAAGGTCTTTTCATTCTTTTTTTTTTCTTTTTTTGAGACAGGGTCTCACTGTGTCACCCAAGGTGGAGTGCAGCAGTGTGATCTGGGCTCACTGCAGCCTCCGCCTCCCAGGCTCAATCAATCCTCCAACCTCAGCCTCCCGAGTAGGTGGGACTACAGGCATATGCTGCCATGCCTGATTAATTTTTGTACTTTGTGTAGAGATGGAGTTTCACCATGTTGCCCAGGCTGGTCTCCAACTCCTGAGCTCAAGCAATCCTGCTTCAGCCTCCCAAAGTGCTGGAATTACAGGCATGAGCCACCATGCCCCTCTGAAAACATCTTGATAATGGGTATGTCTGTCAAGTTTCAGGAAAAAAGAAAAATGCATCCAAGCAAGATAATATGGAACACTGAAAAACAATAATCTCTCAAAGTCTATTGATTACCTTATAATCACCAAAAAAAAATTAGTAAACATCTCTGTCAGTCTCACGTGTCTCCAAAGCATCTAATAATGCTGACCTTCACCTACCTCTGAACTCTCTCCCTTTTCTTAACTGGACAACTCCACCCATAACTGCAACCTTGGATGGTTATTCATTATCTTGGCCTCTATCCAAGTTTGCAAGGTTCTATCAGTATCATCCTTCCAATGCCTCTGCAGAGCCTCATGCCATCCCCATTTCCTCAGTCTCTACCACAGTTGAATCTATAACTAGATCTCAACTTGCATTACTGACCTTCTGTTTTCTATCCCTACCTCTACTATCATGAAACTGCTATTCCTTAAATAGTTCTGCAAAAGTCCTAATATGATTGTTCCATTGCCTACAGAATAACATCTATATGGCTTACCATCAAGTTGCACCACCTGAAATGATCTGATTTCAATTTCATCACCCAAACTCAACATGCCCTTGAGACAACACTCAACACAACACAGTCCATTCCTCAATACTTGCTATACCCATGTGTTTGTTCACACTTTCTCCTTTGTCCTTATGACAAAATTCTATGCAGCTCATAAGTCACCTCCTTTGGAAGAGCTCCTGGTGATAGTCTAGCTTCCAAGATGGCCAATTGACACCTGCAATTAACACCTTCATGGAATCCTCATCCACATGGTGCCAGATGTGATTTGAACAACCAATAGCATGTAGCAAAAGTGACAAGGTGTCACCTCCAAATCAAGTGCAAAAGTGACAAGGTGTCACCTCCAAGATCAAGTTCTAAGAGTGTGTGGCTTTCATCTTAGACTCCCTTTCAGCCTCCCTCTTTCTCTCCTCACTTCAGAAAAGCCAGCTGTTAATGTCACATGTCTAGCCCTAGGGAGAAGCCCATGTGGCCAAGAACTGAAGCCTCCTGCCAAGTGACACATAAGTGAGATTCTCCAACACCGTCATAAAACTGCAAGCCCTGTCTACAACTTGACTGCAACATCATGACAGACCCTGAGCTAGAACTGGCCAGCTACACTGCTCCTGAATCCCTGATGTATAGAAATGTGTGAGATGATAAATGTTTGCAGTTTTAACCTAAGGTTTAGAAGAATTTTTTATGCAGCAATAGATAACCAATGCAGTGTCCTAAATGACACAAATGGAAAACAAGATTCTGTGCTGCCAAGGTCTGTGTTTTTACCCACTTATGGAATGTGTGATGTGCATGCCTTGTAGTATAGGTATTTTCATTTCTCATTTTCTCTTCCTTACTGAGAGTCTCCCTGGGATCAGAGGTTGAATGTTATCTGTGTTTCTATCACTGACGGTATCTGGCATGATGACCTTCTCAAAGTAAGATGTCAGTACATAGTTATCAAATGTATAAACGAATAAGGAAGAAAAGATGTTGTATGCATGGTTTCTCAGTCTTTAAAGGAAGAATAGCTACACGCAGCCTGGAATTACCAGACCTTCGTTTGAGAAGCCATATACCTGTGGATCCCTGAAGTGAGAGACAATCTGCTGCCTTCAAGTTGCTGTAGTGTTTTGAATTATAAGCCTAGTATTTGGAGGCCATGGGGAAATAAATAATGCCCAGCACGTCAATGGGTTTTTATGGTTGTTGTTGTTAATCTTTAAGTCCCTCACAGTCCATAGCACATGGTAGATGCCCAATAAATATGCATTGGCTTGAATGACTGGGAAACTGAAAACATAAAGATAACTTATAAATCAGTAGAGCACAACTGGATGACAAAAAGCAAATGATGAGACCCAGAGCTGTAGATGCTGGCCTCTGAACAGGAAGGAATAAAACAGAATGTTGAGCTCAAAACTTAAGCAGGTCATGTGTGCACGTGTAACCTAGAAATACCCTAAGGCAGTAGTTCTAAAAGGGTGATCCCAAGACCAGTAACGGCAACTTCAACTGGGGAATTATGGGTCCCATCTCAGATCTGCTGACTCAGAAGCTCCTGGGATGGGTCCCAGCAATTTGTCTTTAACGAGCCCTCTAGGACGCTCTGATGCTTATGTTTGAGAAACACTACACTGGACCATCTGCTTCAAAAGCAATGAAGACATTGGGTTTAGCACCTCCTTTCAGTAACAATGTACCGAAGACTATCATTCTGAGAAATTCAGCAATAAAATGGATGGGAATTAACCCCAGAACCCATGGTTTTGTGGATGCAGCAATCAGGCAAACCAGGAAACCATGAGCCAATTCTTACCATTACAACACATCACTGAGGGTTTGCAGCAGGAGCTCAAACTCTATTCCTTTTATCACTCAAAGATGTCACCCTGCAACATGATCATCCCCCAATGTATTCATCTCTACAACCATTTCTTTCAGTTATTTCTACCTCCTCCCAACTTGCAGTTTTCTCATCATTGGGAAGACCTTTCATGAACCCTGACAGCATCCCCATAACTACGAATTCTCATATTCTCCTAGCCCCATGCCCATTGGCTGTGCCACTCTGATTAGAGTCATGGTGTCAGATGCATTTATGCTATTGCTTCAGAAGTGTCTTTATCCTCCAGCAGAGCACACACTCCAGGAGGGAGCTGCTGTCTCTTCTTCACCTACTCTCACTGGGCAGTCCAGTGCCTGCCAGTCGACGGGCACTCAGTGATCAGTGTACTAAAAGCACAGCTAAGTTTCAAAAACTTCTGACATTCACATCAAATGTGAGGTTAAAGAGAGTCGCATTAATCCAATTTCTAAAGGTTAAGAAAGATCTCTTCCCAGATAAGAAAAGAGAAGGCATGAATAACAAAACTCTATGTCCATACAAGAGCGGGGAAAGATGTAGTGTTTGATCATTTGCTTAATGGTTTACAATTCACAAGTTTGAAGTTGAAAATACACTGGAGAAAACCAATGTTGCAGTTCCTATTTCCTGAGAGTCAGACATAGAATAAAGTGAAGGCAAAAATTGAATACTATGAAGTGTACTTCCCACCACCAAGTTTAATTTCAGTGCAATTTCAATTGTCTACCATAAATTACACACTGTGCTTTTAGGATACTACCTGACTTCTGAGGATCTAGATGTCTTGCAGTGTGTAAATACTTGTGAATGGGTTTTAAATTACACCATTTCTACTAGCAAGCCCCCTGTTGCCAATTCATATCCAACACTTAACCAGGTCACAATGAAGTTTATTTAGAAAACACACGGAGCATCTCATATCCCTAATCATGGTTTAAAATGAGCAGCATTCAAGTCAAGAGTCTTAATTACAATGATCATTGTTCTCAAATCACACAGCTTAGAAAGGCCCTGGAGACAGGTCCAACTCACTCATTTTACAGTTGAGGGAAGGGAAACCCAACTGTTGATCTTCAGACACCTGCAATGAAATATGAGCCCCCCACTCCACAATGTGTTGATGCAGTGACATGGAGCAGTGGAGTCTCTAAAATCCTCATGACGATGTGAAAGTGATTCTGGAAGACAAGTGTGGCGGGGTGAGGAGCCTGCCCTTCAAACCCAGCTCTGCCCCAAGCTGGCTGCATAACTTCGGGTCCATCCATTATGTACCACATGGGCTATGAGTGATATGTTCATTAATTTGATTGTGACCATTGTTACACAATGTATATGTACATCCAGTCATCACACTGGACACTTTCCATATTACAGTCTTTGTCAAATAAGTATTTTTAAATGAAAAAAATGAATTTAAATAAATAACTCTGTGTCTTGGTGTATGAGTTTCCTAGAGTTACTATCAAAAAGAATCACAAGCCTTATGTCTCAGGAAACAGGAATATACTCTCTCAAAGTTCTGAAGTCTAGAAGTCCAAAATCATGATGTTGGCCATGCTCCCTCTGAGGGTTCTTGGTGAGTATACTTACCTGTCTCTTCTAAATTCAGGGGGTTGCCAGTAATCCTTGGCATTCTCTTTTTGTAGTTGCATCAAGCCAACCTCTGCTTCTATCATCAGATGGCCACCTTCACCCTGTGAGTGTCTGTGTCTTCACACGGTGGTTACGACACCAGTTATACGGAATGAGGGCCACCTTAATCACCTCATTGTAATTACATCTGCAAAGACCTTATTTCAAAATAAGATCACATTCTGAGGTGCTGGGCATTCGGATTTCAATATATCTTTTTGGGGAACACAATTCAATCCGTAACACAGTTCAATCCACAACAGTAAACCAGATTTTATTTGTAAAATTAGAGGGTAAGAATCAAGGTATTTTAGTGTCAATCACTAAAATGTCAAGCCTGGAACAAAGTAGAACAATAAAATTGCACTAGATTCTCTCTCTCTCTCTCTCTCTCACACACACACACACATATATACACACACACACATACACACACACACATATTTAGACCTGGGAATTGAGAAAATGCAAACTTTGGATGGATGGGTGGATGAATTTACTTTCAAACAGGCATTTTATCATCATACAAAAATGACCTTGCCATTTCTACACATTTGCATCACATTGATGAATGAGGTCAGAATATATTCTCTCTGCACATATTCAAAACTGCATCCACCATAAATGTGGAGCACAACTGCAATCAAACTGTATTTGGGAGCAATTTGCACACATACATCAAACACTGTGTGCAATAATGTATAATAAATTAACTTTTCCTTTTCTCCTATAATTGGCTGGAGCCTAATTTATTGACCTATTTCCTTGTAGAGCAAAAACTTCTTGTAAACCCATCCCATTACTTAGTTGGAATATTTTAACCATGGCATCAACATCTTAAAAATGTAACCAAATTTTTAAAAATGTACCCAAGAAGAAGTAAAACACATTTATGAGTGGCTTAATGAAAATAATATCGATTCCTTGTATCAAATATAAATATTAAATAAATGCATATGGGAAAAGAACAGGATTCGCTGCATTATACAATTTTATAGAATGAAAATCTTCTTAACTAGTTGGTGAGTATCTCCCAGACTTTTAGAAATTTGATATGAGGCCGGGCGCGGTGGCTCACGCTTGTAATCCCAGCACTTTGGGAGGCCGAGGCGGGCGGATCACGAGGTCAGGAGATCGAGACCACGGTGAAACCCCGTCTCTACTAAAAATACAGGAAATTAGCCGGGCGTGGTGGCAGGCGCCTGTAGTCCCAGCTACTCGGAGAGGCTGAGGCAGGAGAATGGCGTGAACCTAGGAGGCGGAGCTTGCAGTGAGCCGAGATTGCGCCACTGCACTCCAGCCTGGGCGACAGAGCAAGACTCCGTCTCAAAAAAAAAAAAAAAAAAGAAATTTGATATGGAGTGAAAGTTGGCGCTTCAAATGAAATGAGGCTTATTGCTATTTTATTAACATTGGAATAAAAATAACTGGTTTTGCATATATCCTTTTATTATAGAAAGTGTAAAAGGTGCCCATTTATTATCAAAATTAAAAACGATATTACAAAATAACCTATTATGAGGTCACTTATGACAAATGTTATACTGCATTCTTTGGGGTTGGTGACATTAATTCCGAATCTCTGAGGTTAATAATACATCTTTTAAAAACACATTTGCCACATAAATTCATCTCATATTCACTCACAGAATATCAAAAGTTCTTATTTTGTTGGATAATCTAATTTTAATCAATCAATGTAACAGTTCAGAAAATATAACACCATTTTCAATGAGTCTTAAATTTAATTTTCTGTGCAGCACATTTCTGGTGTTCCCACTGATGTTAATAAGTTCTAATAACTGACAGCTCCCATCAATGTGTTCATATCTGTGGAACAGTAAATCTCATTTTTCACATCAAATGTTCAAATACTCTCTTCCCATCTACTGAGCTTTCATTTGGAACATGATTTTGCCCAATTTTAGATAAGCTAGCTGCATTTCCTTCTGCACTTTGTTCTATCAGATACTTATCAGGGATTTTCTTTTTCTTTATTTCCTGTCTTTGTTTTCTCGTAAGCTCTCACTTATATAAATCAATGCCACCTCCTTTCGGATAACGTGTGTTATATTAACTGTCCCCAAATGTCAATCCGATTCTCATTACAATTGATAGAATTCATAAAGTCTATTCTGGTTATGAAAAACATCTTCCAAAATAATGTGCTTACTATCTCTCATTGCACTCTTTGCCCAGTTTATCTTATCTGGTCATGCCCAGCATACATGTCAGGGCTACTAGAATCCAAAAACCAGTGAAATTCCCCATGTAAAACTTGGAATAAGTACACCTCATTTCATAACAGAGCTTTTTAACTGGGATGGATTTTACTCCCAAGGGGATATCTGAGACTGTCTGGAGACATTGTGGATATCAAACTCAAAAAATAACAGAGGTTGATGAGGATGCAGAGAAAAGGGAATCCATATACACTGTTGATGGGAATGTAAATTAGTATAAGTTCTATGGAAAACAGTATGGAGAGTCCTCTAAGAACAAACATAGAACTACCATCTTATATAGCAATCCCACTACTGGGTACCTAACCAAATAAAAAGAAATCGCTATGTCAAAAGGATACCTGCACGCATATGTTTAACACAGCACTATTCACAATAGCAAAGATATGGAATCCAGCTAGGCATCCATCGATGAATAAGTGAATAAAGAAAATGTGGTATATATGAATAACGAAATATTATTCAGCCATAAAAAGAATGAAACTATGTCTTTTGCAGGAGCATGGATGGAACTGGAGGCCATTACCTTAAGTGAAACAACTCGAAAACAGAAAGTCGAAAACCATATGTCCTCACTCCTAAGTGGGAGCTAAATAATGTGTACACATGGACATAGAGAGTGGAATAATAGACACTGGAGAATCAAAAAGGTGGGAGCGTGGTAGGATGATGAGGAATGAGAAATTACTTAATAGATACAATGTATGTTATTTGGGTGGTGGTTACACTAAAAACCCAGATTTCATCACTATGCAATATATCCATGTAACAAAACAGCACTTGTGCCCGTTAAATTTATATAAGTTTTTTTTAAAACAGGAATGTGTATACGACGGGCACCTAGAAGCTTGAGTCCAGCAATACTATTCAGCATCATACAAGGCACAGGACAGCCACCACAACAAAGAATTATCCAGCCTCAATGTCAAGAGCACCAAAGTTAGTAAATCTTGTTTTGTAAGAGACATGCATCCTTTTAAAATATCTGAGTAAATCAAGTCACATTTTAAATTATACAGAATAGTTGTAAAATTCTCTAGTGCATCCTTGTGTAACAGCTTCCAATGATCTACTAATAATAGTTCACCATCCCTGATACTCGAAGTCTGGATTTATATCATGCATACACACACACTCACAGATACACACACATACACACATACAACTTTCTTCTTAAAATGAGGCATACTTACGTTAGCATAAGAATGATAGCCAACTATTTATAACTGTATACATTAGATTAGTTTGGTTTTCTTTAGTCATATTTTTCCTGTTTTTTAGAGACAGGATCTCTCTGTCACCCAGGCTGGAGTGCAGTGGCACTATCAGAGTTCACTGCCACTATCAGAGTTCACTGCAGCCTCCAACTCCTCGGCTCAAGCCATCCTCCTGTCTCAGCCTCTCCAGTAGCTAGGATTACAGGAGCAAGCCATCACATCTGGCTATTTTTTTTCTTTTTTTCTGTAGAAATGAGGTCTCACTATGTTGTCCAAGCTGGTCTTGAACTCCTGGCCTCAAGCAATCCTCCCTCTTTGGCCTCTCCTTAGCCTCTATCATTCAAAATATCACATGCAATGTGGAGTTCAATAGAACTAATAATTTTAGTTAACTGTGGGTTGGCAAAGAGGAAAAAATTGCAGTTGATTCTTTGTGCGTGCATGTGCGCCCGTTTGTGTGTGTGTGTGTGTGTGTGTGTAATGGTGCAACAAAAGCTACCTTCTGACACCCCTTTATCTTTGCTTCTCATCAGATCTGGATCTCTGCCAGGTACTAGATAACATGAGGCTGAGGTGGGAAGATTGCTTGAGCCCAGAAGTTCAAGGCTGCATCGAGCTATGGTTGCATCACTGCACTCCAGCATGGGCGACAGAGCGAGATCCTGTCTTCAAAATAAAACCTTGTTAAAAATAGATAAAACTGAGATATACTGAGTCCAAAGAGCGGTCACATAGCTGGCCAAATTTACCCAGCAGCATTCCTTCTGGGTAGAACACTACCAAGTCACACAGCATTTGCTCCTGAGGAGTTAGTAACCTAAGACTGTGCATTATGGAAAATACACACGTTCCTTCTAAAATAACTTGACAACTACATTTTCCGATTCTAAACCCCACTTTCATGTAGAGTAAAAAGAGCAGTTTTTTCAACAAGAATGTGCATAAAAAGATAGGGAAGCTATATCAATGAAAAGAAATGTGAAAGACAAATCAACCTATTGCAGTGCTAGACCTTGACCTTGCGTGAGTTACCAAACTATGAGAAGATCATTTTGACAGTTACAACTTTATAGTGGATGATACGGAGGAACTACTGTTGATAATTTTAGGCATGGAAAAGATTCTGCAGCTGTGTAAAATAAAATGGTTCCTATATTTTAGAGCAATGTACAGACATATCTTTAAATGAATTACATCATGCCATAATAAGAATGGAAATATGCATGAAGTTAGATACTAAAGATTAGGCTATCCATTCATAATTGCTGAAGCCAACTGATGGGCACATGGGATCCTTTATTCTATCTTCTCTTCCTTTTTTTGTCATAACCAGAAATTTTCCATAGTAAAATATTCCATAAGGTTTCAAGTGAATACAAATGTTTACAGAAGGGATACAAGAGGGAAAAATGTGTACAGACCAATGCAGAATGTTTTTTGAAACATACAAAAGAAAATAAGCAATGCCCCTATAATGAAGAATGCCCAATTTGAAAATAAGTTAGAGGAGGGAGGAGTGTGGAGTAAAAAAATAAAGAAAAATACATTAGAGGAGCAAAAACATGAATAACCTAAATGTCAAAAAATATATAAAGAACTGAGTATGTTAAAGCATAGTCTTTTGAGAAAATTAACCATGAAAAACAATGCTTATGAAGATTTTTAATAATCCTAAAATAGCTTATGCTATCATATCGTATGAAATGTAAAGTTCAAAATGGTATACATAGAGATATATAGAGATCTAGACATAGAAATATAATGTGAATATCAGTAAAGATATGTGTACAGATACAAAAATAGATATGATTAAGATATAGATAAGAAAAGGTACAATATGATATAGATACAGTTATTGATATGCCGTAGCTATAGACTCTAATATTGGTACAGATACCATACAAAGATGTGATCTACATGCAAATATATATGTATATACATACATATGATATAAATGCAGATAAACACATAGATGTAGATAGAGAATTATCATCTGTGTTTAAAATATTCAGAAAATCCCTGGAACAAATTATACAGTTATTTACTATTAACTACTAGCCTATGGAATGATGATCCAGTTTTACATTTCTTTTTTCAAAGTTTCTGTATTTCTTTCCTATACTACTCTTCATTCCTTCACCATAAGAAAAAAAAACATCCTGCCTTTAAAAGCCTCCTTGAGGCTGGGCACAGTGGCTCATGCCTGTAATCCCAGCACGTCAGGAGGTTGAGGTGGGCGGCTCATCTGAGGTCAGGAGTTCGAGACCAGCCTGGCTAACATGGTGAAACACCATCTCTACTAAAAATACAAAAATTAGCCTGGCGTGCTTGTGGGCACCTGTAATCCCAGCTACTTGGGAGGCTGAGACAGGAGAATGGCTTGAACCGGGAGGCAGAGGTTGCAGTGAGCCAAGATCGTACCACTGCACTCCGGCCTGGGCGACAGAGCAAGGCTCCATTTAAAAAAAAAGAAAAGAGTCCTTGAAGTGGCTACGATTTGCTTATATTCCTTATTCAGAGAATAGATCCAGTTACATGAATTAAAAAAAAAGACTGCTTCTTAAGCAATGCTTAAGTAATAACTGCCTGCATGCAAATTAAAATTTTATGTTAAAACACATCATAAGGTTAAGAGGATGATATCACCTTTTGAAATATTGATGGTTGTGACAAGACACACATAGCCATTCATCTACCCTGATCAATGGGGTCCTCTGGAAGTCTTCTGGTTAGTAACATGTTCCTTCAACTTTATACCTCTTTAGCAAAAGACACTAGGATGAGTGGTGGGAGGAATGCCCCACTCTTAAGCTGTGGTATGGGTGGTTTTGCTTACTGCATAGGAAGTTCGTAGATTAAAGCAATGAAGCATATTCAAGGACACTGTAATGTTTGCCCGTCTACTGAGGTTTCCTGATGGAAGAAGGTGTTTTTGCAAGCTGAGCATCCATGAACCAGCAGGGTTGAGAGTTTCTCTAAGAGTCTTTACCATTGAGTCCCCTCATTTACTTGCTATTCAAGTGAATAGAGTTTCTGGTGTCTACATCATGGCCACAAAGAATATAAAGTAGGATAAGTCACGGTAATGTAGCCCAAAGCATATCCAAAATATCCATGTGTCCATACTGATATAAATGATTGATTAAGTAAACAAAGGGGAGAGACCCATCTTTCTTAGAGAAGAATTCCAAATAATTTATCGATATTCCACCATCCGGAAAGTGGAGCTTAATTCTGCCTCTTCTCCCACCCCCACCCCACTTTAGGGACTTGGTTTCAAAGACTAGACTTGGGGAGGGAGGGGAGAGTACAACTTTACAGCAGAGAAAACTGACAAACTCTCTGTCAGCCAGGTGATCAAAGCCAACATCAACAGCAAAAGTCTTGGGACAGTAGTCACCCTTGCTAGGGTGAGATGAAGGAAACCTTCATCTCTGTGGATTTCCTCCCCCAAACAGATACCCCTGTCTAAAATATCAGACTGGCTCCAGTTAGTGGACATTCTCCATGACATTAATACCTCAAAACTATTAAGGTCATGAAAAACAAGGAAAGACTGAGAAACTGTCACAGACTAGATGAGGCTAAGAAAATAGGGCAAATCCATGCAGTGTGGTATTTCAGATGGTACCTAGGAACAGAAAAAGGACATTAGGTGAACACCAGTGAAATCCAAATAAATTGTGATGTAGGTTCTTAGTAACGTACTGATGTTGGTTCCTTAATTGTAACAGATGGTCACGTAAGATGCGATATGGGTGTGGAGTTAAAGAGTAACTCTCTGTACTATCTTTGCAACCATTCAGCAAACCTGAAACTATCCTAAAAATTTTTTAAAGGTTATTTTAAAAAATGAAAACAGTAGCGCACAAATGTCCTCTAAAAAGATTAAAACAGGTTTGTGTTTTGTAAAAGTAGTCAATGTGTAAGAATCAAAGAGTCAGAATTATCATCTCAGTGGAACAATTCTGCTGGCTTCCAGTCCTGAAACTTTCCACCAAATGGAATAATCAGCACCTTGTTTTAATCCTGCAGAATCAATGCCTCAGTGTACAAAAGCAACAGCAACAAAGTTAAAGTTTGGAAATGTCTCTCCTCTACATAATAAATGGAGCATTCCCAGCGCACTTACTATAAAGCATTGTGGAAAAAAATAATGAACGTCAGTCACACAGTTTTATCCACTGCGGCATTCTCAAGTCCTTAGATGGGGAGTTGTAAAAACCAAAAAACACCACTGACAAGGGCGTCAAGCTGTTTGACAAACAATAATTAATTCTCAGGTCAACAGAAAGCATCTCGATAAAAGCTGTGACTGAAAATACTCCAGGTTTCACAGGTCTGCACTGCAAAAAACAATTACCCCAAAATATGAAGGCCAGGAGTGGAATCGGCTTTTGTTGTTGACGCACAAGACAGTGGGTTCTGTTCTTAACACATCTGCAAGTCCTTATTCTGACCTTCGTTTGCCCTTGAACCAGCCCTCTGAGACAGACTAATCATCACAAAATACAGATTTCACCAAGTCATCTCTCTCTTGGAGAGTTGACAGGTCATATGTGAACCCTTCAATTTGACAAGACACTCCAAGAGACTAACTCCTGCAAATCCAACATCCTATTTTGCCTTCTGTGTCTCTATGAAGCTGAAGATTTCAATGCACAGGCTCACCCGCAAAAGAGGGTCCTGGGGCCTTTTTGCCTCTAGGCCCTTTTGTTTGACTCTTAATCTAATGAAGGTAGATGTTTCTTTTCTCTTGATTATATCTCCCAGGACTAAACATAGATGGAGAGAGAAGTAGAATCTACCACTTTTTGCAGAAAGATAGAGCCAAGTGCGGTGGCTCACGCCAGTAATCCCAGTATTTCAGGAGGTCAGTCCGAAGGATCCCTTGAGCCCAGGCGTTCGAGACCAGCCTGCGCAACATAGTAAGACCCCGTCTCTTAAAAAGAAAAATATGTGTATAGAAAGTTCCCATCACAGACAAAGCACTGTAAGGAAAGGAAAGGATCATCCCTGAAAAAGATCTTATCCTTTCTTAACAATGCCTGAGACACAGCAAGGTGCATTAAACAAATGCAATTAATTAACACTTCAAAAAATGTAAAAATGCTGGGTTCTGACTTACAAATAAAAACGGGGAATGGGAGCGGGGTTAGAAACAGCTAAGGTGCATTTATCATAACTCATAAAACAAAATGAGTTCCCACCAACAAGTTCAGCTTTTAATGCGGGACATGTCTTTTCCTGCTTTCTCTGCTAGTCCCTTTCATAGAAATGATTTATCTGTTTAAATCTCTGCTGCAGAAAAAAGAAAAGTCTGTTTTGAAAAATAAATAATGCACTTTGCTTTATTTTGCCCATTTAAAATTTCTTCTAATTTTGTAAGCTTGTCATGAATTGGCATAAGCAGATATGTTAAAAGTTGGGGGTATTCCTTTTTCGTTTCAGGGATAGTGTTTAAAACTATGGAGATAAATCACGGCTGGGCGTGGTGGCTCACGCCTGTAATCCCAGCACTTTGAGAGGCCGAGGCAGGTGGATCACCTGAGGTCGGGAGTTCGAGACCAGCTGACCAACATGGAGAAAGCCCGTCTCTACTAAAATTACAAAATTAGCCAGGCGTGGTGGTGCATGCCTGTAATCCCAGCTACTTGGGAGACTGAGGCAGGAAAAACACTTGAACTTGGGAGGCGGAGTTTGCAGTGAGCCGAGATTGCGCCATTGCACTCCAGCCTGGGTAACAAAAGCAAAACTCCATCTCAAAAAAAAAAAAAAGGATGAGGATAAATCACTGAAACTCTCTGTGACTCAATTTCCTTGTGTTGTACATGAGGGAATACAAATGATTGCTCAAGTACATTCAAGTCCTAACAATGTGTGATTGATTCTGTTTTCCAATTTCATCATGAGTATCCCAACAAACTGTACTTCAAATTCAATGCAGGCAATTTAGTAGACACTGAAGCATATTTTTACCTTTCCAAATTGAAAGTGGATAACAAGGTAACAACAGCACTCTCCCTGGAGCCATCCTGTCCTGTCTACTCCCAGTGAAGTGAAATAGCTGAAAGATGTGGAGAGTAAATACTCACTTTTTTTTTTTTTTTTTGAGACAGAGTCTTGCTCTGTCGCCCAGGCTGGAGTGCAGTGGCGTGATATCAGCTCACTGCAACCTCCGACTCCTCGGTTCAAGCCATTCTCCTGCCTCAGCCTCGCGAGTAGCTGGGACTACAGGCACGTGCCACCACATCTGGCTAATTTTTGTATTTTTAGTAGAGATAGGGTTTCACTATTTGAACTCCTGACCTCAAATGATCCACCCACCTCGGCCTCCCAAAGTGCTGGGATTACAGGCACGAGCCATAGTACCCAGACCAGACCTTTTCTTAATTTGAAGAGAGAATTTTTTTTCCATCAAATAGGTGTTGGAAGGATGTCAGATAAGAGCTGGGATGGGGAGAGGAAGTAAGGAGGAAAGAGAAGCAGCTCCCTTCCATTCTGACCTGCTGTGGCAAGAATCCCGGGACTAGCAAGACCAACAGGATGCAGCTGGCTTCACTGAACATAATTTGCTATGAGCATCTTTAGGAACACACGCTGCTGGATAAATTCCCTTCTGGGAGAGGCCACAACTGACCACTACATGGAAGAGACAGCTGCTTCTTCACTAGCCAATGAGGCATCGCCACCCAAGTGTGACCAAATGCCTCTGAGGCTCAGCCCCTCACTCCAGAACGCCCCCAGGTACCTGAAGATGCTCCAGATTTGGGGGCTGCACCGTCTGTGGTTTCTCTACATTAAACAGTATTTTTGTGGAGTCAGGGGTGAGGGAGTATGGTTTACTTTCAAATATAGTTTTGTAAACTCCTTCTCTGTTTAGTTTTTGTTTGTTTGTTTTTCATAAGCTATGTTTAAAGTCAAGAGAGAAAAGGTAAATGCATACCCTGGAATTATTCAGCAACAGAATAACACCAATCAAATTCTGTCCACATAAATGAGGCATCTGAATTCTTTTTAAGAGATGGAGTGTCACTCTGTTGCCCAGGCTGCAATGCAGTAGTGAGGTCATAGCTCACTGCAGCCTCAAACTCCTGATACACTCCTCAAGTGATCCTTACACCTCAGCCTCCTGAGTAACAGGGACTACAGACATGCACCACCACACCTGACTTCTTTTTAAAATTTTTTCATATGGATGGGGTTTCCTAGACTGGTCTCAAAGTCCTGGGCTCAAGTAACCCTCCTGCCTTGGACTCTCAAACTGCTGGAATTACAGGCATGAGCCACTGTACCCAGCCACATTTGAACTTTTTACCAATACTGCTACAGCATTACAGGTAGAATAATTATTCTTTGAAAATCCTTCAGGAAGATGTGTTCCCCAATAAAAAGTGAGCTATGTATGCCTATGTAAATGGATGTGTCATTTACATATGCAAATATATGCATATAATTTACATATGTCTATATAACATCAGGATACATGTTGGTGTAGAAAGAAACAATTTTTTATTAATTAGGATCTGACTAGATTAAATGCCCAAATACATTTGATTGTGAAATGACTAGACACATAACTTCCTGTGTAATTTTAAGTTAATTTTTATAAATTATGTCATATTCTAGTTATTCATTTAAGGGAGGCTTATCAATTGAGATATCAAATAAATCCTGGAAGGTTATTTTACTGGTGAAATTGTCATGGCAGACTGAATCATAGTACACAACCACTGTCACACAAATTCTATGTGAAGCTATGTGTGAGTTATTATCCTGTCCTTGTAATATAGTACCGTTTAATCTCTACCATGAACCTAGATTGTCAGAAGATTTTTTTTCTGAGGTATTGATTCCCTCACTAGGGTTGGTTGGTTGGTTTTATGCTGCAACAAATTCAGATTTCCCCCACTTTCTACTACTACCATTCCTGTGTCTGCTTTATATTTTCAGTCTCTGCACAGGTAACGGGTATTTAACTTCCATGTAACTTGTTACCCTTTCTCCCTGGGTCATCCTTATTCTTTGTTACTGTTTTAGACAGCATGAAGGGCCTTGTCTTGACCTTCCTATTGGGTTACATTTTAGCTAGTAACCAGAACCCTCTGTGGTCATAGGCAACTAGAAACCCAAATGTAAGGGTTCTGATTGTGGTTTATTTATATTTGTTTTCATTGCTGTTGTTATTTTCTAAATGTCTTGTCTACTTCTCATTGGTTCTGATGCACTAAGTCTATCTGTTCCACATAATTCTCTGTAATGGGATCTACATTATTCATTTCTTCCCACAGCATACAGTTGGCATGTGGGTAAATTTGCAATACGAGCATGCATGTTAAGGCTTCTTCAGCCAACAGAGAAAGCCTGCTACCTCAAGGCTAGGACAAACCTACCCTCAAAAGCATTACCTAAGACAGGCAGCCTTCTCCCCTCCCTCAAGAATCATATTAACTACATGATGTTTATCAAATACTTTCATCTCCTTGCTCATCAACTGTAGTAGTCTGTCTGCTGACGAAGTTAAAATCGAACTATATAATCACCCTCTGAGAATTCAAACATGAACCTAATTCCTAATATTTGGGCTATGTAGCTGTGATGATTTTGCCTTTATTTAAGAAAGGTGTATGAAGACTGAATCAAGCTGTTGTTTTCCTTAACTTTTGACATAGGACATGAGAGATTAAACACACACACACACACACACACACACACCAGAAGGAAAATTCTGTTAAAAACTATTTGTTCTTAAACATAAAACCAGAGGTGCAAAATAACATTAGCGTATGGTTAATATAGGAAAGATAAGCAATTTCATCTTCTTTGTACATCACTTATTGGTACTCAACAAGTTTTGAATAAATTCGTGAAATAAAGAAAAAAACCAACAAGTTCATATCTCCAAGTAGTGTTGGTAATTTAAACACTTTCAAGTATCTTCATACCCTGTTAGTACTACTTTCTGCTCTGTGTCAACAGAAGTATTCTCAACACTCCTGTGGTTAATTTGGTTAAAACTCATTACAAAGAACCCTAAGTTATCTATCACAGCTGCTAAACCCATTAGTACAGGAGACTTTAAGGCCATAATGTGTCCATTTTCAGGATATAATTAAAGAGAGGCAAATGATATATGGTTTTCCAAAAATATTGGACCAGGGAGCCTCTTCAAGAAAGAATCCCTGATTCGGGAGTTCTTGTACTTTTGTTTGTTTGTTTGTTTGTTTTGTTTTGTTTTTATTTTATTTTTTATTTATTTATTTATTTATTTATTTTATTTTAGGGTTTTAGGGTACATGTGCACAATGTGCAGGTTTGTTACATATGTATCCATGTGCCATGTTGATTTCCTGCACCCAATAACTCGTCATTTAGCATTAGGTGTATCTCCTAATGCTGTCCCTCCTCCCTCCCCCCACCCCACAACAGTCCCCGGAGTGTGATGTTCCCCTTCCTGTGTCCATGAGTTCTCATCGTTCAATTCCCACCTATAAGTGAGAACATGCGGTGTTTGGTTTTTTGTCCTTGCGATAGTTTACTGAGAATGATGTTTTCCAGTTTCATCCATGTCCCTACAAAGGACACTAACTCATCATTTTTTATGGCTGCATAGTATTCCATGGTGTATATGTGCCACATTTTCTTAATCCAGTCTATCGTTGTTGGACATTTGGGTTGGTCCCAACTCTTTGCTATTGCGAATAGTGCCGCAATAAACATACGTGTGCATGTGTCTTTATAGCAGCATGATTTATAGTCCTTTGGGTATATACCCAGTAATGGGATGGCTGGGTCAAATGGTATTTCTAGTTCGAGATCCCTGAGGAATCGCCACACTGACTTCCACAATGGTTGAACTAGTTTACAGTCCCACCAACAGTGTAAAAGTGTTCCTATTTCTCCACATCCTCTCCAGCACCTGTTGTTTCCTGATTTTTTAATGATGGCCATTCTAACTGGTGTGAGATGGTATCTCACTGTGGTTTTGATTTGCATTTCTCTGATGGCCAGTGATGATGAGCATTTCTTCATGTGTTTTTTGGCTGCATAAATGTCTTCTTTTGAGAAGTGTCTGTTCATGTCCTCTGCCCACTTTTTGATGGGGTTGTTTGTTTTTTTCTTGTAAATTTGTTTGAGTTCATTGTAGATTCTGGATATTAGCCCTTTGTCAGATGAGTAGGTTGCAAAAATTTTCTCCCATTCTGTAGGTTGCCTGTTCACTCTGATGATAGTTTCTTTTGCTGTGCAGAAGCTCTTTAGTTTAATGAGATCCCATTTGTCGATATTGGCTTTTGTTGCCATTGCTTTTGGTGTTTTAGACGTGAAGTCCTTGCCCACGCCTATGTCCTGAATGGTATTGCCTAGGAGTTCTTGTACTTTTTAAAGAATCTTCATAAAATATTTTCCTCTGAGACAATGCAATCTATGCCCCATCTTTAAGCAATCCTAGCTCACCCGTACGAGTAACGTTGTCTATTTTTAAGGTTATCTCATTATTCTAAAAGACTTTAAATAGTTGAAAAATAAATTATGTGAGGGATGGTAGAGTTTGAAACAATTATCTGTGATGTTACCAGATATGTTAGACTAAAATATATTAGAATCCAAGGTATTGTTCATGCCTTAAAAATGCTGAAATATCTGACTGTTGCTTATTAATTTTAAAAAGAATATAGGAAATAGCCATTAATTAATGAGGCTGTTTCCACAACCACATGAAAAAAAAAAAGCTCATAGGTGCCTGTATGTTTTTGTTGAATCAAAGTAATCTGCTTTATGTATGCATTTATTCATAGAATTTACTAAAATCAAAATCAAGGTTTTATAAATATAGGGTTTGACAAAGTTTTAAAATATAACCAGCTATACAAATTGGCATGTGGGAAATTCTATTAAATTGTCATGAGCATGCTTCTTTGTCATTCCAGGAGTCTTTCTTTTCATTACTCTTTCCTATTTGATCTATTCTTCTATAGAATTATCTTCTTTTTCTCTCTAACACTTTAAGGATCCCTGAGACCTTGTCACTCATCCAAATAGAATAAAGGAATGAGGGAAGAAAGAAGGAAGGGAAGAAGGAAGGAAGGAAGAAAGGACGGAAGGAAGAAGGGAGGGATGGAGGAACGAAGGGAGGAAGGGAAGGAACGAAGGAAGGAAGGAAGGAAAGAAGAGAAAAGGAAGGAAGAAAGGAGGGAGGGAGGGAGAAGGATGATAGATGGAAGGGAAGGAAAGAAGGAGGGAAGGAGGGAAAGAAGAAAGGAAGGAAAGAAAGAAGAGAAAAAGGTAGGAAGGAGAGAGGGAGGGAATGAAGGAAAGAAGGAAGGAAAAAAAGAAGAGAAAAAGAAGGAAAGGGGGAAGGAAGGAAGGAAAGAAGAAAGTAAGGGAAGAGGAAGAGGGAAGGAAGCTGTGGTTTCTGTGCACCATTAACTAACAATAGCTCCTGTGAACCAGCCTGGAAGTTCATTCACCACATATAATATAGTTTCTTTTGGAAAATGCATGTCAAAGTATATATATGGTTTGTGTATATATACATATATATACACACATATAAAATTTGCATGTACTTTTCATACAAAAGAACAAGAACAATATATATACATACACATATATTTTATTACAGATGTATATGGATTTTACTATTATTTATAATCGTTACATGTACATTGTAATATACACTAAATTATACTTAAATGAGTTGTATTCAATATATAATAAATTATAAATATATAAAACTAATTTGTATTATATATTTATATGGCTTATATATGCTATATATTAATATATAATTTATATTTATATAATACATGTTTAAATAAATTGTATTTTGTATAAATAAGTTTGCAATGGCTTTTGAAATACATCTAGTTTAAGTTATAAAGGCTTTCACCAGTAATATAAATTGCATATAAATACAATTATATAAATGTACATAAATACAACTATCTAGAAATAAATATATATTAAATGGCTATTGTAGATGATGGTTTTATTCAAGTATGTAAGTTGCATACAAATACTATTGTATAAATGTACATAAATGCAATTGTATATAAATAATTACATATTATCTGTAGAAATTAAAATGAATAATGTATGATCTGTATGTTTATATGCACCCTATTTTTTATATATACATACATACATCATATATATATATATGTATGTACGATGAAGGCTCTGTAGATATAATTTGCAAATAAAACTATTTTATGCATCTTATTTATACTGGTGGCTGTAACTGACCTAGCCCATTTCTTTCTGCACACCTGTATACTGATGTTTCGAAAACATAAGTCTATTTACAGTCTCATCATGTGTAGGTAGAATTCTAAAGAACCTGTGCACAGTGGTGAGTGAACAACCTAAATGAGAAACCCTCTAGCATTCATTCACTTTTGCTCCTGTTGTCACCTGGGATTGTCAATGCATTTCAGTAGGTGCAATGTGAATGAGTAGTGCACATTAAATTTGAATTCAAGGAAGTGTGCAGGAAAAGAGGGACCCAAGAACATAAAGAGACTGTAATGAGGCTCTCAGCTTTTGTGACCTCAAACTTCTCCATATTTATTCAAAGTGAATGCAGAGTTTCTGAAGCTGGGCCGATACAATGCTCTACTGACCTTCCCACAAGGCTTCAATGGGAACAGTCTCTCAGCAAAGCCTTTGGGCACCAAGAGAAATAAAGGTAAGAATCTTCTACAAAGGCAGATAAAAGGGTTATGAGTTTAGCCTTGGTAAAGGGTGCCCAGTTTGATCTTTGTAAAAGTTGTCTATTTCTCCGTACAAGTATACAACATTGCACAATATTGATGGACAAGAGAGGGTAGAATTTTGTCACACATATAGATAGTTTCACTATAAACATAGGTGATAACACCTTTTTTGGAATTAGCACTCAAATTAGAAAAAAAAAGCTTCCGGGAGACTTACAGAAAATGGACACCTATCCCTTAAACACATACTTTCTACTTACTTAGGTCTCATGTTAATGAATGTCTTCACTCCTAAATGAGGAGTACATCCAGACCCATCATAGGTAACTTTATAACTTTCTTTCTTCTTTTTTTTTTTTGAGACAGAGTCTCCCTCTGTCACCCAAGCTGGAGTGCAATGATGGCATGATCTCGATCTCGGCTCACTGCAACCTCCCCCTCCCATGGTCAAGCAATTCTCCAGCCTCAGCCTCCTGTATAGCTGGGATTACAGGCACAAACCATCACACCCAGCTAGTTTTTGTATTTTTAGTAGAGACAGGATTTTGCCGTGTTGGCCAGGCTAGTCTTGAACTACTGACCTCAGGTGATTCACCCACCTCAGCCTCCCAAAGTGCTGGGATTACAGGCGTGAGCCACCACGCCCGGCCAACTTTATAACTTTCATTGTATATTTTCTATTTTTATTTATTTATTATGTTTTATTTATTTACTTATTTATGTATATTTTTAGAGCTAGGGTCTTGCTCTGTCTCCCAGGCTGGAGTACACTGGCGTAATCATAGCTCACTGCAGCCCCGAACTCCTGGGCTCAAGTGATCCTCCCACCTCAGCTGGAACCACAGGTACTTGCCATCATGCCCGGCTAATTTGTTTTTAATTTTTGTTTCTTTGTGGAGTTGGGGTCTCACTCTATTACCCAGGCCAGATGTTATGAATTGTTTAATATAACATAGGTTTGGTGAATGATGACGATAAGAAAAGGAAAATAATGGAAAACCACATTTTTCCTTCTTATATTTTATATATATATATTTGCTTTTATCTAATGTGTTGCAATGGCTGACAAAAACATTTTCGGCGAGGACTAGTTCCTAGTTAATGTGTTGGCATATGCACACATGTATGTGTATACACCCACTCATACTGCCATTCTTACCATGTAGCTTCAGGGCATGAAGGCATATTGTCTCACTTAGGAAAACAGTTAACAATGACATATTTTGTTTGTGAAAACATGCATTTACCTTTGTGAGTTTCCCCACCTAACCCATTCACAGAGTTATAGTCACAGAGAGTAGTGAGGATTGGAACAAGTTAAAGGCACTCAGTTGCAGTGAGTTTCCTCTGCCCTCATCCCCCATGCTTTTGAGACCACAGTTCCATGCTAAACAGCTCTGACCATTGGAGTCACATGGCTGCCTCACTGAGTTCTTGGACTTGCCCGTCCCATACTCCAGAGCCACATATTGGTGGTGTTGAAATACTAAACGTGGAAAATGGCACTGCATGCAACTTCACCACAGCCATCATCACAGAACCAAACAGGCCTTTTCCACACCTTACGAAAACAAACCACAATTCACCATGGCTCTTTTCTCAGTGCCAATAACACTTTTAGTAACCTCAGTCCTTTTTTTTTTTAAGGATCCAAAAACTTACCATGTAATGCAACATGAAACAACCCAAGTTCCTTTTCAGCTTATATGACAGGCTAAGTTTCACACCTGAAAAAGGTGCCCTTAGCAAAATACGTGTCCCCTCTCCCCACCCAAAGCATACAAACAACCAAACAAAAACAAACAGAGAAAATGAGCCTGGATGAAGGGTTGATGTGGGAACCGGGAGAGATGCCCACAGATGTTAATAAAATCACATGCCTGGGGTGATGGCTTTGAGATCCAAGTTTTCATCATCCAATCAGGTACTGGCCTCTTAAAACCAAAATGATCACCGGTATTGACAGGTGGAGCTAAGAAAGTCCCGTTGTAAGCCAAAAATAGCGCTCTGTTACTTTGACAAACTATGATTTCTTTATATAATATACATTTTAAATAAAACAACCCACACAAAATTCGGGGTCATTTATCCACATTTCCAGAGAGCAGTGAAAGCCTAGATCATTTCATTAGCACTATACTGAAATTAACATTTCTCTCTTTGAAATGTATTCCTCAACTAATGAGAACTTAAATGTTCATTGTACTTCATCTCTTTTCTAAATTATGGAGGATTACTCTTTTCCTGTCTCAAATAAATTCAATAAAACCTCATGATATGGTTTGGCTTTGTCTCCACCAAACCTCATCTTGGATTGTAGCTCCCATAATCCCCACATGTCGTGGAGGGATGTGGTGGGAAGTAATTGAATCACGGGGGCAGTTTGCCCCATGCTATTCTCACGATAGTGAGTAAGTTCTCACAAGATCTGTTGATTTTATAAGGGATTTCCCCCTTCACTCGGTTCTCATTCCTCTCCTTCCTGCCATCATGTGAAGAAGGAAGTATTTGCTTCCCCTTCCACCATGATTGTAAGTTTCCTGAGGCCTCTCCAGCCATGCTGAACTGTGAGTCATTTAAACTTCTTTCCTTTATAAATTACCCAGTCTTGGGTATGTCCTTTTTAGCAGCCTGAGAATGGATTAATACACCTCATCTCACTATATATATAATAAAAAGATATATAGTGTATTTTTACATACATGATGCAGACCTTACTATAATATGTATTACCATATATATGTTATATAGTAGGATACATATCTTACTATATATAGTTTTATATATATGTATTTTAGTATTGTTGGGGTTAGGTCTGTTCTCCTTCAGGTACCATTTCTGGGAAGATGAGAGTGCCTTGGGAAGATGTGGCGTATGGAGGTGTTCCGCACACACCTGGGACACGTGAACTCAACACGAAATGTCTAAAGTTTGAAATCTCAGCCCGAGGTAGATGGGCTGTTTTCCACCACCAACCTTCCACTCCCCGTAATGATTTTATGAGCCTTTTATTTACTTATTTTTTGTTTAATGTAACCACCTGCAGAGGGAAAGCCTTTTCATCTACACATTTATTCAAAGCCTATAAATGGCACAATGACAAACTGCTAGGAGATATCACCTTCTTTTTTTCTTGTTCATGTATGCTACTCTGCTCCAAGAAAAATGAGGAAGGGCTTCCTACACTGCCGTTCACTTAACAAAGAACAGTGGAGCTTTTCAAAGTCCAAATGTAGGTTGTTTAGAGAAAAATGACAAAACTGGAAAATATTCGTTGAGTGAATGGTGGTAGAGAGCACAACAGATGACCTAATTGCCTCAGCAGCCTGGGCTTCAATTTTGATTCTCACTTTCTCTAATTGACTGTGCAAAAGATATATCTTTGATTTAAAACTGGTAGCTCAGGAGTTTAAGAAACCAGTGGTGGCTATTCAAATCTGTCTGAATATCCATTCACATAATTAAATAGGAGACGAAGTCTCTCCTCTGAAAAAGTACAGTACTCAGACAAAAACACACACAAAAAGAGCAACAGATTTAAACTAAACTGAACATATTTCCCCATTTGGGAATAGAATACACATTGTTAAAAGTCAGAAAGCAGTACAGAAAGAATACATTCTGGTTTACAAACTAAAATCGTGTCTCTTACACTTGACATTCATATCCTAAGACCAACTCTCACCATATTCGGAATTTAAGTATATTTTAACCAGATAAGCCTATCTTTAGAAGGAGGATATTAAAGGACTTAAAATATTTGTATACTGCTACTTCATTTGCATGCAATGCATTCGCTCAACAAGCTGCATTATTGACGATATTCAACAGTATTACGAAAGGTTTGAAATGTGGTGTACCAATTAAAAAGAAAGAATGTTAAATGGAGGTCATTCCCTCATGCACTTGAATGTTTAGTTTTGTGAGAACCTTTTGGTTGTGGTCTAGAAATAAAAGCACAGTATTCCAAACGGCTTTTAAAGAGACCCCTGCACTTCCAAAAGCAAGTCTCTGTTGCGGAGTCAGTCAACACTCTCATCTTTGTGGAGAGACTATAAGCTTTCCACAAATTACTGCACACAAAACAATGAAATAGCCAAGTTCACAAATTTTAAAAAATCTATATATTTACCATTAGGCTACATTCCAGGCCAACAACTATGAACTTTCAAATTCCTTCAAGTCTGCTTGTAAATTTCACAGCATCAAGATAACTTCATTATCTACCTTATGCAGCCACCAGTCCCTTACCAAGTATCTGTTACATTCTTAGGTTTGGGTAAAAATCAGCTAGGTTACCGGTTTGAGGGCCAACTGTATATTCGGCATTAGTTTATTTAAATAAAATGCAAAGAAAAGCAACAATTCGTCCACTGTAGAAGAAAACATCAAAGCATCTTTAAAACTGCATCCATGCACAGGCATTATTATGAAAATGCAATTATTATTCTGGTTTCAAAAAAAAAATGAAGCCTCCCATTTTAATCTAATGACTTAAAACTGATGAAGTAATTTTCCACCTGCTACAACTGGCCCTGATTATGTTCTTACATGTCAAACAAAATACTCTTTAAAATGACCATATATATATATATATATATATACACACACATATATATGTAGAAATGTAGAATGCGTGTGTGTATGTGTGTATACACACATACACATTCTACATTTCATTGAGTAATAAAATACTGAATTTCTAATCTGAGAAAATACAGGCTTGCAGAGTTCTCCATGAAATTCCTGTATTCTTAATTTTAGGATACACAGAAATTCCATATTTTTTTCTGGAAATACAGGGTTTAATGCAACCATGTGCCATTAGCCACCCCTCCCCCTCTTAACATTTTGCTCATTTCCACAGGAAAATCTATGCTGAGGATTAATGGATTACTGCTAACATCTTCCCCACAGCCAACTAAAGGTATGAAATAATTCTCCACTCTCCAAATCGGCCCCCACAAAACTGCAGATTTCTTTGCTATCTGATTTCACCCCGCTCTGCCATCCCCTAGGAAAAGGCTCAGTGCGTCCATTCAAACCATGCAGGTCTCTTGCAGTTTCTGCCGCTTTGTTCTCATCAAAGTCAGGTGTTTGCACCCTGGCCATTTAATTTCTAGCTGGGGAAGGAAGCTACCCCGGATTTCTTAAGCATGCACTTCTATGTTGCCCGCAGAACGCCCACACAAACTGGCAATTCTGCTTCGTCAGGATAACGAGGTCTCCCTAAACTTTTTCTTTTCCTTTTTTTTTATTTCTTCTTTTTTTTTTTTTTTTTTCTTTTGCTTTTGCCTTCCTCACATCACAGGAAGGGCTGATTCTGAGATGGGAGCTCACGCACACCACCCCCTTTTAAGAAAATGTAAAGCAACGAGCTCCGATGTAAGCCCTACGGGCAACGGATGCCTTCAAAAAGCATAAGATAAGAGCAACAACAACAACAACAAACCACCGCCCCCCCCAAAAAAAATGACCAAATAGAAATAAAATAAAATAAAAATAAAAAGAAGCCATACTACCACCTTGTGGATTCAGCTCGCAAGAACATCACCTGCTTAGTTCCAAAACCCCCACCCAACCCCCACCCCAAATTCCTTAAGTTGGGTCTAAATGACACATCGGGATCCTCCGTCCTCACTCCCCGCAGACTCGCCCAAGCCCTAGGCCGAATTCGTGACGCGCGCGCCCAGCGCCCGCGCGAGTTGCAAGCCCGGGCGCACCGCAGGGGCCAAAACCCCGCCAGAACCTCCTAGGACCCCTCCACGCGGCCTCCTGCACCCCCTCCCCCGCCATCCCCGAGATAGCAGCAGCACATACATAAAAAGAGGCTGACACCTGCCGTAGGTTCAGAGGAAGAAGCCAGAGAAAAAGAAACCCGCAGTCCGAAAAAAAAAAGCCTTCTGGGGAAGGAGAGGGGTATGATGCGGAGGCCGTCCTCAGGATGCCCCTCGCCCTCCATGCAGAACATCCGTTCCCAGGGTGGCCCGGGCCAGGCCTCGGGGGTGCAAGGGTTGACCTGACCCCCCTGCTCCCGCCCCCGCCGCTCCGGGAAGAAAGGGCGCTGTGTCTGGCGGCGAGCAGGCGCCGGAATCGTGCGCCCGGGCCCAGGGTTGCACCGGGCACTGGGCCCCGATACCGGGGGCGCAAAGCTCCGGTTGCGGCCCAGGAGAACCCCGCCAAGGGACCCCAGCCTACCGGTTCTCGGAGGGGCGAAAGAGCCAGGTCAGGTTGAGGGACAGGAAGAGGAAGGGGTGTCCAGGGGACTGACTGAAGGATGAGAGTGTTCCCCGGGGTAGCGACGGGCCTCTTGGAAAACCAGAGGCGGAGGAAGCAGCCGCGGAGTGGAGGGCGCAGGCCGAGACCTGGGCCTCTCCTCCCACAGCAAGCCCCCCACCCACGCATCATCTGCAGCCCAGCGGCACCTACCTCCCTCTCCCTACCTCATCCCCGCTTGCGCTTCCGCAGGTCAGGCCACGCGGGTGCCAGCGCGGGCTGGGGGCGCCCCAGCCGCGGCCTTGGGGAGGGGTCAGGACTGAAGTTCACTCGCTCCCTGCGTGGTCTCGAAGCCCCTCGCCCACCCCCCACTGTCTCCTCCGCCTCCGGCTGCGCGCTTGGCGGATCTTCTCCATCGGTTCTGCTCACTGGAGTGGGAAGGGGCTGAGCCGAGTCGCGCGGGAATTGGGAGGCGGGGAAGCGGGGAGGCGGGGGAAGAGACGAGATGAAATCGGCCCGGGACAGCAGAGAGGCTTGGGATAGGACGGAAGGGAAGAGGGGGTGGCGGCTGCGTTTTCCAGGGCTGTAGGGGTGGTGCGGCTCTTGGAACCGATTCCTCAGCCTCCTCCTCCGTCCCCACATCGGGGACTGGCGGACCGTGCGCCCCGCAGGCTTTACACTCCCCCCACACCCTCGCTCCGAGAAGGGGTGTTCTCAGTGGGCACCAACTAGGGCTCCAGATCCCCCGAGACCCAGACAAGGGCTCCGGTAGTCTGTCCTCGCAGCTTCCAACTTTTCCGCTCCTTCGGAAAAGCGGGCAGTTCAGAGATGGTTCCCAGGGCGGCAGCTGCAAGCCCCTCCGCGCCCCCCTCAAAGGTTCAGACTACACTCAAAGGCTCCCGAAGAAGCAAAACCACCAGCTCTACCCTCCTTCTGCGGCTTGCCTCACCCTTCCCACCCGCCTCGAAACCCACACACACGGGAAAGGGGTGCATGGAGCCCGCTCCCCGGTTTGCAGAAGCAGCCCGGAGCTACCGTCATTTCATCTTCACGCGGGGTCTCCAGCGCGCCTGGATCGTTCCCTAGCCAAGGCAAGCCAGGTCTAATCAATCACGTGCGTTATTTCGTGCATCACCCAAGCCGTCATCTTATCCGAGGCCCGGAGATGAAGGAGGGAAAAAAAAATCGCTTAAATGCAACCCCAACCAAGCCTGTTTTCCCTTTTTCTTTCTGGTTAACAGCACCCCCCCAACCCCTCAAAAAAGCACCCCAGGCGGTGGTAGCTGACAGTTTTCTTAAAGAAGAAGGGGGTGTGGGGGTGGGGGGGGTGGACAAAAAGAAAAGAAAAGCCTCCCATGCCTCACAGTTTGCAGAAGTCTTCCTGCCTTCACCATCTCCAGCCCTGGCCGCTTCGCTCCTTCTCTCCCTGTACTGCAGATACATATATATGTTTTTCCTCCTCTCCCCGCCACAGTCTTCTGTTTATTTGTGTGGAAGGCAGCGCTACTTTGTAAACACATCACACACGGCCCCAGAGCCGTTCAAATAGCTGATTGCAGCAAAACGCGTCCAAACAACGGTGGTCCGGATTTTTCTCTTTAAGTGAAAATAAAACCAAATATTTCTGTGGAGAGGTTGCATGTAAAAACCGTATGAAGGTCCACACTCCCACCCGCACCTAAGAAATGCAGCGAGACAGATGGGAGAAAGTCCTGTCCAAATTTTCCAAAAATAATGTTAATAATCATAAAAGGAAAAAAATAAAGATCAGATGAAGTGAAGCTCAAGTATCTGCAGTGAGGCTTTCCATCCTTTGCTGCAAGTCAAAATGTTTAAACGGCTTTTTAAAATAAGGAGAATAATATCCCAGAGACACGTCTTAAAACTGCACCTACCTTAGCTTTGGAAGAGCTGCATCGGCCGTTAAGAGTTCTTTTTACACGTCCAGATTTTTCTAGGGAACCCGAAACGAGGTATGATTCAGGAGGATGTATTGAAAGCCCAGGAGCCTTCCCCTTCTGGAACCCCCCAACTAGATTCGCTCATCCAGAGGAATGCAAGAGCCACCAACACCGCCTAGTTTGGAGGAAATTCGTTGTTTCTGCCGTCAATAGTCTGTGGACGGGCAGAACAAGCATTACAATTGAAGCAGGAAGGGCCGAGCTAGTGGCTGAATAAGAGCTCTGTGCTAAGAGACAGAGAAGGGAGAGAGACGGTTCTGCAAGAAAAAGAGAGATTGAGGAGAGAGGTCCTGCTGTCTCCGGGGCTCTCCCTCTGCCATTGGACCAAACTGAATGAAATTTACAAAGCCAGCAGCCAATAGATCTCCGGAGTCGGCCCCATCACTACAGAAACCACATCCACAGCTACAACCTCATGCAAAGAGCTGCTAATCCCAATGCAAACCAGCTGTAACGGAGAGATCCCGGGTACCCCGGAGATAGAGCAGGTGGGCATGGCACGCGGTGCCACCGCGCCAGACGCGTACAGCAAACCTTCTTCCTCTTTGCTTTTTTAGGACTCTCTAGATACCCTCCACACCAAACATGCTACAGTATATGAAAACATCTTTAACTGCTTAAGGTCACGATCTCCAGCAGTCCCTATGTCTGCGTTATTGTAATTCATTTGGGAAGCAATGATATAAAAAAAAATTTTAAGAGCAGCAAAATTTGGAATACAGTTCTGTAAAGTACAGGACCTATTTTATGCTCAGGGTATGGTTGAGAGGGGATCGATGAAAGCTTTTTGTTTACTTCTATTCTTATACTTTCACGATTTTGATAAAATATTGGAGTTGTGCCCAGGATGAGGCATTTGTTTTTAAATACGCCTCTTCATTTCCAGGGTCCAGGAGGTTATCTTTCCGAGGGAGTTTCAAGTTGCGGGGGACGAGGATGGGGGTATGACCCCTGTACTTAAAGTTGAGTTGGAGAAAGTTGGATTTAAATTGGCAATGCAAAGATCAGAGGGCATAATAGAGTGTTGTGACAATGAACACGGACTTTAAAATGAGATTGCTTGGGTTCAAGATGCGTGTGACCTTGGGTGTGTATTTTAATGGTTTGCCTCCATTTCTGCACCTGTAAAGTGGAACAGGTAATCGCCATGTAATACTGTAATGATTAGCTGAGTTAATGTGTGGGGCCAGGTAATCTTCACAACAATATTACATGGTGATTACTTTTATTCTTCTGCCTGGCCAGAAAAGTTAGCTTTTCTTAAAATTATTTCATGGCCCATTAATTCATTTATGGAAGGAAAAAGATAGTGTCCACAACACATAGGATATCCTCCTAATTGCTTCTGCTTTAGGCAGTAAACCAAAGCATGAAGCCTGCCATGATGATGTGAAGGATACTTGGGCAGCCTGACCAATAATGGGTAAGGTGATAGACACCAATTTGGGGACCTGGTTTCATGTTAAGACTCTATCCTCACAAACTTTACCTTGTTGTAAAGTCAGTTATGTTCTGTGAATCTGTTAAACTGAGATTAAAATTACCTTTCCTGTGGGTTTCTTGTGGAGACTAAATGAAATAATATGTATAAAAGCACCTTTTACCAACAAGATAGGTACATAAATATACACTTATCTATTAATAGATATCTATACCCAATAATAGAAAAAACATATATCCATACATACATATGTGTGTGTTCTGATTATTAGATATTTAGAAATATACATGTACTTTTTCCATTATTGTATAGATATTGAAGACCCATTAACATAGTAATATTGTTAATAAGTATAGCTTATTCCCCAAATCAGTGATATACATGGATATAGACATATAGCTGCAGATATATGGATACAGATATCTATATCCTAAACTAAAGCAGAATCTCACCTTGGACACAGTAATTTATAGTAGGCCAGAAAGTCATGGGTTTTGCTAAAAATGTATTAATTCATTGACTTATTCATAAATTCAGGGTTTTTTTTTTTTTTTTTTAGCACTGGTGCAGTCCTAAGCACTGACATGCATCTGTGAGTGAAACTCATCCATTTATTTTTGAGAAAGCATACAGTCTAGTGGACAAGATAGCCAAAAGCATGAGAAAAAATATGATTACAAGAAGGTGTGCACAAGGAATACGTATGAATTCATAGGGACCCATGGAGGTGAAAATGATTAAGGAAGGGTTTGCAAAGGAAGAACTTTCTGAGTAGGTAAGAAATGGTACACAGACACTGATTGGGTCAAGAAGTTGAGAAAGAAGCCATGGATAAAGACATCATAGCAATACTGTATGTGTGGAGATCTAGAAATAGGGAGGGTTTGGCGTGCCAGGACATTGAGTATGAAAAGAAGGTGGTAAGGAAAGGATTAAAGACCTAGTTGTGAAGCGTTTTGAGTGCCATGCTGAAAAGGTGGAATTTATCCAGTAGGCGGTGGGAAAGCCAGTAACATATTTTCTGCAGGGAGAGGGGAAGAAATGATCAGATTTATATTTTAGGACAATCACTGTGTTGGCAACATGGAGAATAAGTTGAAGAGGGCCAACGTGGAAAGAAAAGAAAATATTTGTAAGATTGTTGCAAGAATGGATGCAACAAATGAAATCCTGAATGAGAGACATAGAGAGAGAAAGAGAAAAGGAGAAAGGGAAGGGAGGGAAAAGGAAGGGAAGAGTAGTGAAGGGAAGAGAAGTTGATGTGGGGAGACATCACTTCTAAATACTTTAAGGCAGCATGATAAAGTGAGATTAGGAGGGAGAGTTTGGGCAAAATCTGAATGCTTGGCTTAGTTTGTGGGTGGGTTGGTTGGGTACCAGATCTCTTCCCTGAGATATGTGACCTGGAAGAGAGCAGGCAAGCACATTTTCACTTCTATCTGAATGACTCCATTGAGAGTTTTTAAAAATAATTTGAAAAATAGGGCAACATAGTGAGACCCTGTTTCTATGAAAAAATTAAAAACTAGCTGGGAGTGGTAGTGCAGGAGGATGAAGGGGGAAGGTCACTTGAGCCAGAGAGGTGGAGGCTGCAGTGAGCCATGATCATGCCACTGTACTCCAGACTGGGTTGCAGAATGAGACCCTCCCTCAAAAAAAGAAAAAAGTCAGAAAGCATCTTAGACAGATGGAATCATGATTGTAAGAAAAAGTGAATATAAGATGTTATGAAATTATCATTTTCCCTAATCCAAAATCCCTCACAGGAGACCAGGATAGGACCCAAAACACCAATTTTTAACAATTGGGCCACCAGATTGCAACACAGACAGAGGAGCTACAGAGGTTTAGATCCACGATTCCTGGAAGAGATAAGAGTATCATTCTTCATGCTTCCATTTTAAATCTAATTGTGGAGTATGGTGAAATGTGGGAGCTGGGAGGAGTCATAAAATGAAATAAAACTGTAGGGTTTCAAGAAAGATATATAAGCTGGATTTGGTACAAGAACTGGAGGGAACATGAGAAATAATCTATACCACACTACTTGTTCTCTCTGATTTTCCATCTCAGTGTCTCCATCAACCACATTCTGGTATTATGTTCATGCTCCTGTGAGATCAATACATAGAACTCTGAATGCAATACTGGTGAAGCCAGTGGGGCACTACTGATTCGTACTGACTCTCCTAATACAATGGTCCAAGTGAAACAAATATTTTCAGTAGGATAATAATTGTTCATGCAATAGTAATATATACTATGTTATTAATTACTAATCATTATTAGAGAGATAAATATGTATAGTATAGAAGGTGCTTAAAATCTAATAAGAGGATAAATTAAGCTCTTTAATTATTAAAATGCAACTCAATGTGTGATATATGCCATCTCCAAAGCATACAGAAGGCATAACAGGCTTCCTATTGGGATGCTGAGAAAATGGTTCACAGATGAACAAGGTTTTCCTGGGGAATTAGAGAGCAGGGGTGGGAAATTATTCCAAGTTAACAATATCTGGAGAAGAGAAACAGATATGGAGTGAGCAAAGGCTTTGGAACTTCAAGGTGCACAAGGATGACCCAGGAAGATGATTACAAAATCCATGCCTCTAGAGCTAAACACCAGGATTCAAACTTAGCAGGTCTTGAGTGAGTTCTGGGAACCTGCATTTGGGGGGGCCACCCTGCTACATGAGGTTGCTTTTTTAGATAATCCTCAAATTAAACCCTGAAAACAGGAGTGGTGGTGAGCTGATGATAGGTTCTTACGATTCATAGAGGAGAATAAGAAGAAATTGGTCAGGCTGGACTACAGAGGTTGATGAATATTCATTGTCTGGAATCCTTATGGGTGTTAGTCAGGGATGGTAGCAGAGATTACCTTTCAGAGAGTTTACTCTGAGGGGATTTAAGGGCTGGGACATTCTAGAACAAAAGAGGACAGCAAGGCTGCTGCATTCATAAATTAGGGCAGTATTAGTGAAAATAACACAGTTATGATGAATTTATTTCACTGAGTGGCATTTGACTATATGCATAGTTGCAGAAGTTGAGCAAAAATGGGATGGAGCCCTAAAATGAGAAGATACTAGAGATAGCCTTCATGTGGTGAGATGGGAAGGCTAAGATGAATGAGAGTATACTCAGCCAGAGTCACTTGTATGGAAAGAAAAATGAGGTGCTGGTGGATCATAGAAATACCAATGACCCACAGACCTGAGACCTTTGGGACAAGAGATTTGACCTAGATAGGGATCTTAAGGTAGGATCTATGGATCTGAGCACAAACCCTATGGATATGATACTTAACATTTTGGTGTAAAGTAGACAAAGTGTTCCCTTAAGAGAAAAGGCAAATCTTTGGAGAAAGTGACACTGGGTAGGGTCTTGATAACAACCTAAAATAGGGTCATTCTCCCATCTGCAGAAGATCTTTGGTAAGAGAAAGTGTGGTATGGAATTCAAGGAAGGACTTTAACCTCCACAAGGAGTAGGCAGGAGTCAACCATGTCAAGGTCTTCAGAGATTTTAGGAGTGAAGGACGATGGGAGAGTAACATTGCATTTTGGAATCAGTAGATTCCAAATTCAGCCTTCAGCTGAATATGTTAGATAGATTCATGACTGGGGATCCGATGAGGAAATTGAAATCATAATTATAGTCTGACTGTGAAAGGAAAAAAAAAATGATAAGGTAAATTCAGAAATAGCAGGGTTGTGGTGGGTCATTATTAAGTGGTTTGCTGATTGCTATTTTTATTCGCTATTCACTAAGCATGAATATGAGAACTGTTGCTTGTTCCACAAACAGCAAAATACTCAAGATGAATAAGTAAGACATAGTCTTTGCCCTCGCATAGCTAATTCTTTACCCAATGCCCCTTCTGATCCAAATGATTATTCCATTTTATTTTTGTTTATCTGTCAGCTTGTTTGTGGTGTTTCTTACTTTCATTTGCTATTGCAGACACCATTTTAGAAAAATATCTCGGAAACATGTTGATGATAATTGCCTTAGGTGGTCACCATTATATGAGGCCAGTTCAGAACGTGAGGTTTAATAAATTTGAGAAATGATAGGACAAAGAGTAACATTTATGTAATACCTGTGTTGATACCTATATCTATCTATATACACACATGGAAATATATAGATATAGATATAGATATATAAAAAGATATAGCTATAGATATTTATATATAGATATATGTAAACTAGAAAATATCTAAAAATATATATGTGTATAAATCATAAACCAGGGTAAACAACATACTCAGTTTTTTAGAAAACATTTAAGAAATGTTATTCCCAAACAGGATTTAAAGTCTTTTAAAATATAAGGTAATTAACAACATAGATTAAATAAGAGTAATATGCTGTAAACCTTAGAAATATTTGTACCCTTAAGGTTAAGCAAAATTCATTCTGTCTTATTTTACACTTCAAAGTTGCTAAATAAACCTTTTTCTTTCAATGATAGCAAGTAAACTCCAGACCAGTTGAAGTTGAATTATCATAAATTTAAAGTTAATGTCAGTCACTTAAATAAGATTTTGTTGAAATAGTTGAATGTATGTAACATTTCTTACATGTAAATATAATTACAGAAATCCAGATGGGGGAGATAAAGAGATGCTCTTGTTTATTCCCATTGTTTTTGTAGGGAAAGTATTTTATAAGATTAATACAGCTTGAAGGAAATACCTTAAATTGATATTTTCCGATAAAAAGGTTGTACATGCCCTTAATTCCATTTTTGCACCTGATGAATGGGAATAAAGATATCTTTGTGGACAAGAGTCTATTTCTGGTTTCTTGAAGCCTTTGTCCTTCTGACTTCTGTTATTTCAAACCCGTAACACACCATCAATTATGTAACATGCATCCGCAGTAGAGAGTTATGCTCTGTGCTGGCCTTCCATTTGATTATTTTAAATTCTGTCCCCAGTTATTATTTCATCACTGGGCATGATGAGCCTAAATGACTTTTAAATGGCCCTGATTTTTAAAAAGTATTCAGGCTCCAAAATTTCACTACATTAATTGACGGTGAGAAATCCATTAACTATTGCTTTTGTAAGAAAACCAAGGATATTGAATCCCAAATAAGAGGCCCAAAATAGAGTTCATTTTTAAATGACATTCTGCAGCGACCGTACCACTGTTCTTGCCTAAGACTTTTAAAATGAAAATCTTTTACAATGTCTATGTCGCTTTGATGAATGACAACATGCACTACACTTTTAAAAGTATGGAAATATACATAAATCTTTCTCCAAGTTTTGGGACCTTGGAATTATTGATATGCATGTATATATAGAGAGATTTAGAAATAGGCATATAGATATATGTAAATTCATAAATTTATCTCTATATAGATGTTTATAGGAATTGCTATGTCTGTTTCAATGTATATCTGTATCTCTATCTCTGTAGATATCTGTATCTTCTATAGGTATCTGTGAAATATATATCTGTATCTTCTATAGATATCTATAGAGATATGGATCTGTCTATATGTATAGTTATCTCTATATGTTGATACATATTTATCTATATCTATATTTACATCTGTATATATCTATACAATACAGAGGGGTTTATATTCCCAGGATGGTTGACTTATGCCTGATTGTATCTCTGTTGTGGGTGTGCACATGGACTGTCTTCCTGCTTTCTTCCTTTGTACTTTAAAAAGAGACATTTAACATGGGGGGAAGACATAATAAGAGGTAGCATCAATGTGTTTTATTTATTAAAGTTCAAGCAAACAGCTTTCTCTCTTGTTAATGACCAGTGTTAGACATAGGTATATAGGCATATAGAGCATCTCTGGTGAATGCAATATGGTTTATAATTTTAGTTGAAGTGAAGTTGACAAAAAATTCCTAGGACAATGGCTCCCTTTTATGCTTTCAAACTCGAGGTCTGTATTGGAATTTTTAAAAAACACTCATTTTGGTTTTTTCCAGGTCTTATTCATTGAGAAGACAGGGAATGTATTGCAAATACCGTTTTGCATGTGACAAGTACACACATGTGTGTATGCATACATGTGGAAACAGAGCAGATGGAACATATGTATAAATGCCAATGGGATTGTTTTGAGTGGGGTTAGATCTGTTATAAAGCATTGGTGTATTAGGAGCCTGGTCATATTTTCCTGGAATAGTCATGACTAAAATTATGTAAAGAACACCTGGACCCATGCAATACCTTGTTCTTTTCCTACAAATAAACAAAAAGATCTAGAGTTTTGATACTTTGCTAAACAAATTATAGTCCTGGGTCTAATATCATGGGTGTTATTAATACCTGGAAGCCTGTTAAAAATGCATACCTTTGAGCCCCCACCCCAGATCAACTGTATCAAAACTGCATTTTAACATGTTCTCTGGTGATTTGCACCAAATGCCAAAGTTGGAGAAGCTCTTGTCTGGAGGACAGCTTTGCATGGCCTCCTAGGCATGTGGTCATCCAGGCTCAGAGTTAAAGTAGGATCCACCCAAAGGGATTTTCATTTTCTGGCCACGTTGCTTGGTCCAAGGTTGAGCATCTAAGCTGAGCTGGGCTATGGGTATGCAGTCCCTGGAAAGCTGGCTCACAACTGTGACACTGCAGTCCGTGGACACGGCCACACACACAGCAAACGGTGGCTCTAAAGGAGTGGACAGGCAACAGGTACATTTAGGGGCCTTCCTGGTCATGCTTTTCCACCTTGTCCGGTGGCAAATGGAGGAAGCTTATATACAATGTACAAAGTAGATATGAAGACAGAAAGGTAATGAATGACAAAGAGAAGGGCTGCACATCCTTCTACATCTTCATCATATTCTTTTGCTGTTCTTGTTGTTTCTCTTTTAGAGACAGAGTCTTGCTCTGTTGCCCAGGCTAGAGTGCAGTGGCATTATCATAGCTCACTGCAACCTCGAATTCCTGAGCTCAAGAGATCCTGCCGCCTCAGCCTCCTCAGTAGCTGAGTCTACAGGTGTGTGCCTCCACGCCCAGCTAATTTTTGTAATTTTTATTAAGTTGGTGCAAAAGTAATTTCGGTTTTTGCAATTACTTTTGCACCAGTCTAGTATAAAGACGGGGTCTCACTAGATTGCCGAGGCTGGTCCCAAACTCCTGACCTCACAGGATCCTCCTGCTTCTCAGCCGCCCAAAGTGCTGAAATGACAGGCGCAATCTACCACACCCAGCCCCATCACATTCTTACCTGTATGAATTTCCCAGACCTCCTGTGACACAGTACCTTAAACTGAGCAGCTTAAACCAAAGACATTTACTCTCCCCTAGTTCTAGAGATCAAAAGTCTGAGATCAAGGTGTCTGCATGGCCATTCTCCCTCCAGAGGACCTAGGGGAGTATCCTTCCTGTCTATCCCAGCTCCTCGTGGCTCCAGGAGTCCCTGGGCTTGTGGCCGCATCACTCCAGTCTCTGCCTCCATCTCCCCATGGCCTTCTCCTCTGTATGTGTCTTCATGTGTCTTTTTCTGTCTCTTATAAGGACATTCTCATTAGATTTAGGACCCACCTTAATCTGGTATGATCTCATCTTCATCCTTACCTTAATTACATCTGCAAAGCCCGTTTCCAAATAAGGTCACATTCCCAGGTTCTGGGTAGACATGAATTTTTAGTGGACAGTGTTCACTTTGCTATACTGCCCTTGGAACCTCTGAGACATCCTGTATCCTTGAACACATTTCCTTTTCTGTTTTCTTTTGATTAAGCTTATTTAAGTGGGTTTATGTTACTTGCATCGGAAGTGCCCTAATTAATATGAAAGGTGTTAATGGATTTTTTAAAATGCATCTTCGAGAAGATGAGCAGTATTAAGACAGGGGCTTTGTCATAGGAAACTTATGTAAGGAAGCTGTCTGGGAGAAGTGGAGTGGTCGGCTTATAACCACACCAGTATACAGCTTATAACCACACAAGTATCTATCTAAGTGGTAGATAGACCAGACGTTAGCACAGACATCTGGGCCTAGGGTTGCCAGATTTAACAGCTAAAAATACGGGACTCACAAAAACATTAGTAAAAGAATGTTTCATGCAATATTTGAGATATAATTATGCTGTATTTTTTTCTTTGTTTATCTCATATTCAAATGTAACTGGGGGCTGCGCACAGTGGCTCACGCTTGTAATTCTAGTACTTTGGGAGGCCAAGGCAGGTGGATCACTTGAGGTCAGGAGTTCGAGGTCAGCCGGGCCAACATGGCGAGACCCCCTCTCTACTGAAAAATACTAAAATTAGCAGGGCATTGTGGTGCGCACCTGTAGTCCCAGCTACTCAGAAGGCTGAGGCTGGAGGATCACTTGAAACCTGGCGGCAGAAGTCGCAGTGAGCTGAGATCACACCACTGCACTCCAGCCTGGGTGATAGAGCGACAGTTCGCCTCACAAAAAAAAAAAAAAAAAAAAAAAAAAAAAAGGTAACGGCAACAACAACAAAAATAAAACTGGGCATCCTGGATTTTTATCTGGCAAACCCATTTATGCCACATACCACAGAATCTTTCATGCCTACTCTGCTTCTAGTTGACTCTTTATAACAGGAGTTGGTTTTCAGTCTATGACTCTTCTCTTCCCCACACCTACCCTAACTCCATAACTCCATCTTCAAGTTCAAAATTGAGCCAATAAATTTGTGGTTACCTACACTTACTGACTCATTGACTGTAGAAAAAAGTAAAATTATACAAACTATCCCTGGCTGAGGTCAATGATGTCCTGCTTCCTGATGTATTTAATCTTGCTGTGGACTTTCCATTCTTTGTTAATGAGACAGTATTTCCATATGTCCAATAAGCCACTCTCTTAGTCCGTTTGGACTCCTATTACAGATTGTCTTAGACTGAGTAATTTATAAACCACAGCAATTTATTGAAGCCCAGAAGTCTAAGTTCAAAGCGCCAGCAGATTGAGCATATGGGGAGGGTTCCCTCCTTCAAAGATGGCTGCTGTGTGTCCTCATGTGACAAAAGAGACAAAGGGATCATCTTTTGTGAGGGCACTGATCCCATTCATGAGGGATCTTATCCCATCATAAATGGCCTACTTCTTAATATTATCATATGGGGAATTCAGTTTCAAGGTACAAATTTGGCAGGGAGGAGCATTCTGAGCATAGCAGTCAGGCACAGCTTCTTGGATAATTGTAACTTTCCCCAAGGCAGCTTGCTTTTCTCACCTTCTACACTGCCACGCTTTTTCATGTTTGGAGACGCCTTGTCTCTGGACTGATTCTAGTGACTCGCTGAGAATTAACTTCAAATTTCTGAGCTCATGCCTAGGTTCAGTCACACTTTTCGTCATCCCCTGGCACTGGTTTGTTCTCATTGCCATGAAAACCAGTTACAATATCCACTCATCACTCTCTCTGTTGCTTGCACCTGCCGGGCCTTAGTGAAACTCCATAAATACATGTTGGCAGAACAGTGCTAGAACTTTATCCTTAATCAGACTAATTACAGTGGATTTTTAGAATAATCAATCTGACGCCAAGCAGCCACTTCAACCAGATCTAGTTCATTTTGTTGAAAAAAACACAAAATCATTTTCAGTAATTTGGGAGAGATCTAGTACCTATAAAATCAGTGTATTAGTCCATTCTCATGCTGCTAATAAACACAAACTTATAAAGGAAAGAGGTTTCATGGACTCACAGTTCCACATGACTGGGGAGACCTCACAATCATGGTGGAAGACGAAGAAAGAACAAAGGGACTTCTTCCACAGCAGCGGGTAAGAAAGCTTGTGCAGGTGAACTCCCCTTTATAAAACTATCAGATCTCGTGAGACTTACGCACTATCACAAGAACAGCATGGGAAAGACCGGCCATGATTTAATTACCTCCCACCGGGTCCCTCCCATGACATGTGGGAATTGTGGGAGCTACAATTCAAGATGAGATTTGGGTAGGGACACAGTCAAACCATATCAATCAGTTAATGTAACACCCTATTATAGATGATTAAAGACTGGCTAACAGGTGATTAAAATTTAGCTATTGGTTGGTGCTTGCCAATAATATCATAGGAAGAAAACCTACATGAAACACGCGGCCAGGTGTGGTGGCTCAAGCCTGTAATCCTAGCACTTTGGGAGCCCGAGGTGGGAGGATCACAAGGTCAGGAGTTCGAGACCATCCTGGCCAACATAGTGAAACCCTGTCTCTACTAAAAATACAAAAAAAATTAGCAGGGCGTGGTGGTGGGCACCTGTGGTCCCAGCTACTCGGGAGGCTGAGGCAGGAGAATGGCGTGAACCTGGGAGGAGGAGCTTGCAGTGAGCAGAGATGGTGCCAGTGCACTCCAGCCTGGGTGACAGAGCCAGACTCTGTCTCAAAAAAAAAAAAAAAAAAGAAAGAAACACACAAAGCCACAGAGTCATGCTATTATTATGCTGTATTTTTCCTGGCACTTGATGAGAATGGAATGATAATCATAATTAAAAATAATTGGTGAAACCTAAAAGCCACAATGTCTAAGTACCAACGAGCACACCTAGTGCTCAGAGTTTGGTTTGTAATACCATTATCCAATAAAAGAATCCAGGAATTTATAAAGAAATAAATGATTCTAGGACTCAGGAAGGAAATATCCAAGATGAGCCTGGAGCATAATGTAGTTACAGCAAGTAAAAATGTGCTAAAACAGACAAAAAGCAAAGATAAACAAAATGCAATGATAAGAGTATGTCAAAGGGACAGAAGAACCAACCAAAAGAGCTCCCAATGGCCAGAGTTGTATCTCTTTGAGCAACTGAATAAATAAAGCAGTATTGTATTATAACCCAAAGAACAAAAAATCCTTTATGAGTTCAATATTGATATACACAAATGATTGATTATATAAAGAAATTGGGAAGGGTAATAGATAAATAATTCCAAATAATTTATTCAGATATCCTGATATGGTTTGGATCTGTGTGTTTAGCACCATCCCACCTTGGTACTGTATAGTGGGTGAGTTCTCATGAGATCTGGTTCTTTAAAGGTGTGTGCCACCTCCTCCCTCTCTCTCTCTTCCTCCCATGCTGGCCATGTGAGACACCTAGCTTCCCCTTCATCTTCTGCCATGATTGTAAGTTTCCTGAGACCTCCCAAGAAGCCAAGCAGATACTATCATGCTTCCTGTACAGCCTGCAGGACCGAAAGCCGATTAAACCTCTTTCCTTTATAAATTACCCAGTCTCAGGTATTTATTCACAGCAATGTAAGAATGCACTAATACCATAGTCCACTCTCATGGAGGGGAGCATTAATCCACACTCCTTAAGTGTGGGCTGACATAGTGACTTTCTACCTACAGTTTGGAAAGGAGTGACAAAAGAATAACTTCACAGTGGAGCCACCTGGCAAACACTACCCCAAACAGGTGGGCAAGGTCAACATCAACAGTGATGTTATGTTGATAGTATGTACCCTTGATACGATGTATGGTGACTGTCTTACCATCTTCAGAATTCTTGTTAATCCGGTGCTGTCCTTAAAGCTTATGAAAAAATAGTTTTAAAATATAAAAGTGGAATAATTAATGACATGAGCTTTGCAGACATAATATGGGAGGTGGCAATGGTATACAGATTTTTTTCAAAGAAAGTCAACTTTATTTTTCCACAACAACGTGAAGCTAGGAATTATGACATAGGCCATGTATGGATGCTGTAAATGAAGTGTGTGTGCTGGTAGTGGGGGTGTTGGCCCATCCTCTGTTCTCTGTCTTTGAGGTGGCTGTGGGAAACCCAATTTAAAAGTATGCATTCCTGGGCATGGTGGCTCACGCCTGTAATCCAAGCAACTTGGGAGGCCTAGGCGGGCAGATGACTTGAGCCCAGGAGTTTGAGACCAGCCTGGGCAACATGGTGAAACCCATCTCTGCAAAAAATACAAAAAAAGAAATAGTTGAGCATGTTGGCATGTGCCTGTAGTCCCAGCTGCTTGAGAGGCTGAGGTGGGAGGATCGTTTTAGCCCAGGAGGTGAAGGTTGCAGTGCAGTGAGCTGAGATTGTGCCACAGCCCTCGAGCCTGGGCAACAGAACCCGACCCTCTCTAAAAAAAAGGAATGCACTATATAATGTGTGTATATATAATATATATTGTGTATATTATATAAGTAGATAATACACGTAATTTATAAAAGAACATTTGGCTGGGCGTGGTGGCTCAGGCCTGTAATCCCAGCACTTTGGGAGGCCGAGGCAGATGGATCATGAGGTCAAGAGATCGAGACCATCCTAGTCAACATGGTGAAACCCTGTCTCTACTAAAAATACAAAAAATTAGCCGGGCATGGTGGCAGGTGCCTGTAGTCCCAGCCACTTGGGAGGCTGAGGCAGAAGAATCACTTGAACCCTGGAGGCAGAGGTTGCAGTGAGCCGAGATTGTGCCACTGCACTCCAGCCTGGCGACAGAGTGAAAAAAAAAAAAAAAGAACATTTTATGTATATAAAGATTATAGACTACAGGCCTGGCACAGTGGCTCATACCTGTAATCCCAATACTTTGGGAAGCAGAGGCAGGAGGATCACTTGAGGCCAGGAGTTTGAGACCAGCTTGGACAACATAGACCCCATCTCTAAAAACATTGAAAAATTAGCCAGGTGCAGTGTTGCACAACAATAGATCCAGATACTCAGGAGCCTGAAGGAGGAGGATTGCTTGAGTCCAGGAGTTCAAGGCCCTAGTGAGGTGCGATTGTGCACCACTGCACTCCAGCCTGGGCAACAGAGCAAGACTCATTCTAAAAATACATGTACACACACACACACGCACACACACACACACACACACAGAGAGAGAGAGAGAGAACATACCACATACTTTTTTTTTTTTTTGAGAAAGAGTTTCACTCTTGTCTCCCAGGCTGGAGTGCAGTGGTGCAATCTCAGCTCACTGCAACCTCCGCCTCCTGGGTTCAAGCAATTCTCTCCCTCAGCCTCCCAAGCAGCTGGGATTGCAGGTGCCTGCCACCACACCTGACTAATTTTGTATTTTTAGTAGAGATGGGGTTTCACCATGTTGGCAAGGCTGGTCTCCTGACCTCAGATGATCCACCTCCCTCAGCCTCCCAAAGTGCTGGGATTACAGGCATGAGCCACCATGCCCAGCCCATACTTTTCTTTTTTTTTTAGATGGGTTCTCACTCTGTTGCCCAGGCTGGAGTGCAGTGGCATGATCTCAGCTCACTGCAACCTCCGCCTCCTGGGTTCAAACAATTCTTGTTCCTCAGTCTCCCAAGTAGTTGGGACTATAGGCGCGTGCCACCACAACCAGCTAATTTTTGCATTTTTAGTAGAGCTGGGGTTTCACCATGTTGGCCAAGCTGGTCTCGAACTCCTGGCCTCAAGTGATCTGTCTGCCTTGGCCTCTCAAAGTGCTGACATTACAGGCATGAGCCACTGCACCAGGCCTGTATACCATATATTACATATTTATATATATTTATCTGTCCTCTACTGGATTAACTTGGCTTTAACCAATTCAATACTTCAATGTTTAAGGGATGTCACCTCTGAGGTTAGCATATAAAGATTGTGACTTCCATCTTGCCATCCAGCCTTCTGCCTTGCTGATTGATGATTGAAAAAAAACACCTATTTTGTGATTATAACTGTGGAATGTCTTTTGTTCATTTTAATATTTGTGTCACCAAAAGGATCAACGTGGAATGGATATGGCATTAAAGGAGAATGTCAAATACTGCATGGGATGGCTAAGGCCTGTCCCACACATTCTGGGGTGCCCCTGTGATAATAATAGGTGCTGATAAACTTCCATGTTGAGAAAGTTCACATATCAAGAGACTAATGGTGGGCCTTAGCCAGCAGTCAATGAGAAACTAAAGCCCTCAGTTCAGCAGTCTATGAGAAGCCAAATTCTACCCACAATGATGTGAGTTCAACATGAGTTCTTCCCCACTGGAGTCTTCAGATGAGACCTCAGCCCTGGCTGGCACCTTATAAATAAACTCAATGCAGAGGATTCAACTATTTTCTAAATTCTGATCCACAGAAGGTAAGACATATGAAACGTGTATTTTTTTGAAGCCACTATGTTGTAATAGATGACTATTATTTACATATGCATATAAATATGTATGTAGGAATAGATATGGATATAAATGACAATACACAACTTTAGCAGATAGGAAGAGTAAAAAAATTGACTAAGTTGAACAAATATGTTAGATATTTTACAATTTGCAGGATTGCTGCTACAACTCTTTCAGACACAGCGTAGATGAATGAACCAGAGTAAAACGTCCATCATCTGCTCATAAAGCCTGCCAAAATGTATCAAATTAAGGAAGAGGAGGAATTTGACGACCAAATCTGTAGTTTCTGCATCAAGCAAAATAGATTTTCTTCACTTTGTCTGAGAATTGCTTTGCTTTCATCAACAATCTTGATCTTTCTACAATTCATCACATCAATACACAGTTAGCAAATCCTCCTACTATCTGGGAGGCCCTGTGCTAAGCAGGGTGTGAGAATCTTAGAAATATTATGCCATTCCAGGTACTTCTAATTTTCTGAGCCACATACACATGGAAAGTTCTTTAGCAAGGTTTCTCAAGCTCAGCACAATTGATATTTGTGGCTGCAAAATTCTTTGTTGCAGAGGGATATCATGTGCATTTCAGGGTGCTGGACAGCATCCCTGGCCTCCATCTACTAGATGCTAGTATCATTCCCCCACTCACCCAGTTGTGACAATCAAAAATGTCTCCAGACATTGCTCAGTATCTCTTGGGGAACAAAATCACCATCATTGAGAACCATTGCTCTAAAGCAAAACACAAACAAACCATCAAAAAAATGACAAAGAATCCCTTCTTCAATTTGCACAACCTTGAAAGCCACCCTTGGTAATTCTTCTCACCACGTTCCCACTGGCATTTTGAATCTCTGCGATATGTCCAACTACAGTGCTTTCAGAATGCTTACCAGTTCGGCACCTGTGTCATAATTGCAGTAGGCTCCCCAGTCATTTTGACTTGGTGGAGGAGAGAAGGGAGTGTTGAGTTTCCTGGCCAAGAACCACTGTGAAACCAGTAAGTGTTGGCTGATCAAATACTGCTAGTTGCTGACTAGAGTGTTTCATGTTCCTTCCACAGGAGATGCTTTCTTCTTCGTGGACTGATGCATAGTCCCCAAAACCTTCTTCAACACGGCATCAGTGCAGTCTCCTTTGACCCACCCATTTCCCCAAAATCCCTTCCTCGGAAAAATTCATCATCCCACCTCCCTACATTAAAAGCACCTTAACCTTCTAACAGCACGTAATTGGCCTACTTGCAATGGCACACACAGTGTGTGTGTGTGTGTGTGTGTGTGTGTGTGTGTGTGTGTGTGGGTTGGTGGGGGTCGCCATCCATCACACTGTGGATTCCAATTCCATATCTGTCCCTAATGCCCTGCTTTAAAGCTATTTGTTTTTTATTTATATTTTATTTTATTTTATTTTATTTTATTTTATTTTATTTTATTTTATTTTATTGAGACAAGGCCTCACCCTTTCACCCAGGCTGGAGTGCAATGGCACGATCTCTGCTCACTGCAACCTCTGCCTCCCGGGCTCAAGCAATTCTCCTGCTTCAACCTCCTAAGTAGCTGGGATTACAGGTGCCTGCCACCACACCAGGATAATTTTTGTATTTTTAGTAAAGACAGGGCTTCACCATGTTGGCCAGGCTGGTCTCAAACTCCTGCCTTCAAGTGATCCACCCACCTCGGCCTCCCAAAGTGCTATGATTACAGGCGTGAGCACAGGGTCTGGCGAATTTATTTTTTAAATTGAGGTAAAATATACATATATAATTTACCGTCTTTGCCATTTTTAAGTGTACAGTTCAGTGGGCAATACATTTATAATCTTTTTCCCCTTCACATATTTAGCATAATATAACGTTGAATTTGCCTTCATTTTCTTCAGTTCACTTTCATTTGGTACACTGATCCAATTACTCAAAAAAATCAATGGAAACTTACTGGGAGCAGTGGATGTTACCACATCTTTCCATTTACGTTGTGTCTTTCTTGAGGGTTGAGATTCTTATGTTGACCAAGGTGAAGTCATTTGCACATGAGATCTAATAAAAATATTAATGTCATTGGCCATCTGGCATTAAATGAAGTAGCATGCTTTTTATTAACAACAGGAAAGGATGGAAGTCCCAGATAAACAGTTTCCACGCACATCATTATAATTCTTAAATTACCGGCACCAACGACTAGCAAAATTAAGCCATTCTGTTCTTTGATCCCGATGGTAAAGCGCCCTTTGATAGTAAACAGGGATAAATATCTATAATAGGAGCCCCTTGCACATAGGATATACAAGACTACAAAGGAATCTTTGTTTCAAGTCGGCCAATTTAAAGAAAATAAAAATCATTTACAGATTATATTTTTATTCGAATTGGAATTGTGTTTCATAACACTAAGAAAAAGTAATTTCTGTCTCCCTTCCTCCCTTTTTCTTTCTCTCCCTCTCTCGCGTGCACACACACACACACACACACATGCACACCCATCCCACAACCGCCACCCCTCCAACCACCTTTTTCCGCCTCGGACAGAACTGGGCAGTGACAGGCAAGGGTTGTGAAATATAGCAAATTCTTCTGCTTCCCAACAGGGACCTGTAGGCTGCCCTTTGTAAACTTCAAGCTGTCTCACACTTTTTCTTTGAGAAGCCCTTGGTTGGCCTGAGACCTCAGCCTGTTGGGACCCATCCTTGTGTCCAGTTACACAAGAGGCTTCCTCTCCCAGGAAAGCACCCTCCTGACTGGCTTCAGGCATCACCCTGGGGCCACACTTCCAGCCCAAGAAGAGGAGGCAGGATGAGGAAGGAGATCCAGCGGTAGAAAATTCATGCATCAAGGGCTTCACCATCTATAATAGCAGGGCCCCAACCTGAGATTCTTTAGGACATACACAATCATTGTATTTTTTATTATTATACTTTAAGTTTTAGGGTACATGTGCACAATGTGCAGGTTTGTTACATATGTATGCATGTGCCATGTTGGTGTGCTGCACCCATTAACTCGTCATTTAATATTAGGTATATCTCCTAATGCTATCCCTCCCCCCTCCCCCTACCCCACGACAGGCCCCAGTGTGTGATGTTCCCCACCCTGTGTCCAAGTGTTCTCATTGTTCAATTCCCACCTGTGAGTGAGAACATGCGGTGTTTGGTTTTTTGTCCTTGCGATAGTTTACTGAGAATGATGGTTTCCAGCTTCATCCATGTCCCTACAAAGGACATGAACTCATCATTTTTTATGGCTGCATAGTATTCCATGGTGTGTATGTGCCACATTTTCTTAATCCAGTCTATCATTGTTGGACATTTGGGTTGGTTCCAAGTCTTTGCTATTGTGAATAGTGCCGCAATCAACTATTTCCATGTGTGTACATAAAAGATTTCATGATTTTTATAACCCTCTTTTAATAGATCTTTATTTTAATTTTTTTTTTTTTTTTTTTTTGAGACAGAGTTTCTCTCTGTTGCCCAGGCTGGAGTGCAGTGGATGATCTCAGCTCACTGCAACCTCTGCCTCCCGGGTTCAAGTGATTCTCCTGCCTCAGCTTCCCAAGTAGCTGGGATTACAAGTGTGCATCACCACCACACCCAGGTAATTTTGATATTTTTAGTAGAGACAGGGTTTCGCTGTGTTGGTCAGGCTGGTTTCAAACTCCTGGCCTCAAGTGATCCACCCACCTTGGCTTCCCAAAATGCTGGGATTACAGGCGTGAGCCACCATGCTTGGCACATTTATTTTTATATATATCTGAAACGTCGAAAAAATTAAAATAAGACAAAACCTCATGTCCTGGGTTTGAATTCCCCCTGGCCATCCCCACCGGGCTAGTTCCCCAGGGCTTGGGGAGAGTGATTCTGACACTTTAGAGAGCTTGCCCCTGGAGGAGTTTTCCCCTTTAATTCTTCTGCTCTGTATGAACAGAAAACCTGAATAAAAAGTAGGCAGCAACTGGCAACTCACAAGACTTTTGCTCTTCCTGTGTTGGCACTTTAAATCACAAAATTAGACGGGCAAGTTCTTCACTGCAATGTTCCCTGGGCCTCAGACACTGGGTCTTCCTGGGGGTCCATCAGTTTGCACCACACCTGCCTTGTCAGAGAAGCAAAGCTATCTTCCCTCCAATGGCTCATTCCTCTACCATCTGGCTTCCTTCGGGCCACCTTTTTCTTAATTAAGGACCTGCACTTTTCATTTATTGTGGAGGTCAAACACCCTGCATTGGTTTAGAAGCTAAATTACCCTGGTTGAGGACTCCTAGAGAAGCAAACTTTTCCCTCTCCATTTCTTGATGTGGCCGGCTATTTACAGAGTTTTTCTTTTACTCCATTTCCAGTTTCAGGCTTTTTTTTTCAGTACTGTAGGTATTTTTGTTGTTTTTGTTTGTTTGTTCTTTTTGAGATGGAGTCTCCCTCTGTCATCCAGGCTGGAGTGCAGTGGCTCAATCTCGGCTCACTGCAACCTCCACCTCTCAGGCTCAAGCAATTCTCCTGCCTCAGCCTCCCCAGTAGCTGGGATTAGAGGTGCCTGCCACCATGCCTGGCTAATTCTTTTGGTGTCTCTACTAGAGACAGGGTTTCGTCGTGTTGGCCCGCCTGGTCTCAAACTCCTGGGCTCAAGTGATCTACCTGTCTCGGCCTCCCTATGTGCTGAGGTTACAGGTGTGAGTCACCGTGCCCAGCCAGTAGTCTAGGTATTTTAAGCCCACTTACTATTTTGCTAAAATGAAAAAATTAAGGTGAGAAAGAAAGCAGAAAAAAGCAAGAGTAAAAAGATAAAGAAGAGAGAGAGAGATATAAACGCACACACACACACACACACACAGAGAGAGAGAAAGAAAGAGAGCAAACTATTAATACAAAGATAAATATTTTCATCGGATCTATATAAGATTGAGTCTATAAACAGTATTTAAGATGTTCTCATCCACTCAAATGAAACTGACCAAACCGGAAGGGGAAGAGTGATTCACTTATAATCAGTGAATGGGGTTGAGTTTTCCACATGCAACCTCTTCCCGAATATTTTCAACAAGTGCGAGAAGATGGTCTTTGATCTCTCCATAACACAGATGAGAAAAGTGACAGTTAGAGAGTCTGTTAAGCATGTCTTGACTTATGTAGATCATAACGCTATGGGTAGGACTTTGAAGATTTTTTTTTTCTATCCAGAAGCAGAAACAGCAGAAGACATGAGCAAAATACTGAAGAAGAGTTTCAAGGAATATGGCTTAGGTAACGAGGAATGAGAAATGACAACAGCAAATGGTGTTGTTAAACTATTAGACTTTCCTTCTTGACAAGGTGATGTCACCCTCTAGAGAGTAAAAGAGGGTCCTTGAGGAGCAAAAAAACTACTCTTTTTATATATAAAGATATACATAGAGTATGCAAGCAAATGCACGATACGTCTGCTGTGTGAAAATCATACAGTTGGCGCAAATTTTAAAAATACGTCTAAATTGTCTCCCTGGGGGTGGTGGTGGGGATAATGAACAATAGGCTGATAAATATTTCTATAAGGCACTGAATCTATGACTTAAGGGACAAATTATAAAATGTCACCATTTCTTCAAATAGCATCAATAGCCACTCACCAAAAGTAAGTAAATAAGAATTTACTGAGGTGGATATACTCGGTACGGTGCTTGACATGTTAATTTGTACAAAAAAGGGATAAGGTCGGGCACGGTGGCTCACGCCTGTAATCCCAGCAATTTGGGAGGCCAAGGTGGCAGTATCGCTTGAGTGCAGGAGTTCGAGACTAGCCTGGGCAACACAGTGAGACTCTATCTACCAAAAATACAAAAAATTAGCTGGACATGGTGGTGTGCACCTATAGTCCCAGCTACTGAGGAGGCTGAGGCAGGAGGATCACGTCAGTGATGGCACCACTGCATTCCAGCCTGGGCACTGGAATGAGACCCCATTTCAAAAAAAGCAAAGCAAAACAAAACTAAAGGCATAAGGCATGGTCCTCAGAAAATGGTTATTTATATTATGAGGAAAATATTCTACATGAAGTATGGTGGTAAATATTAACAAGTGGGTATCTGGCAGAGATGGAAGCTTTCATTGGTAACATTTACTGATTTCCAAAGCGTATGTACTTGGATTTTGTCCAATTTCATATACCAAAGTGAAATCCCAGGGCATGGAATACAAAGAGATGTACATTAGTATAGGATTTTATAGGGTTTCCACAATGAAGATGTAATAGACTTAAATAACCTCAAGAATATAGATAACTTTAAAATGAAGTACAATAATTAGTCAGTGATGAGTTTTGAGCATTTAGCACCTTTTAAAATAATGTATCTAATTTTAAGATTGTATAATTAAATTTTTAATGGAGACTGTGTTTAATAATGGCATTTTTTAAAATTCTGAAATACGAGCGATTAACTCTAATGAGCCAGTGCAAAATGGGTCTAGGAGACCACTGCAACTATTAGGGAGAACTGGAAGATGCAATGTGAATAAGCCTTGGGTTACATAGGATGCCTTCCAAGAATTAAAAAATTGATTAATTGATGTCCAATTAATAAAACAGTGAAACATAGTGTATAGTCATAGTCTATATCTATATATCTACCTGTTAGTTGACTCTAGTTTAGCTTTTCCATTTCCGAGTTTGTTGGGTTTTGATGGCTCTTCATGAACTCGGCTTGTCCCAGTTGGCTTTATTGTAATTTTATGTAAAATAATTAAATGATTCTGACAAGCCTGGTGAAAATCCTTTCAACCTCATCACTTTGTGCTTTGAGCATGGATGGAGCCAGACCTTTTTAAAGGACCCATGCTTTTTGGAAACTGCGGTTTTTATGGACCGATCTTCAGTTTCAATATTTGGAAGCTTAATAACTATCCAAAAATAAAACCTACCCCCATAAAACCTACCGTGTGAAAATACAAATTTAGACTAAGACCTGACGAGCAATCACAACAGAGACAAAAATTGAGAAATGACACTTAGTTTAACTAAAGAGTTTCTGCACAGCAAAGAAAACTATCAACAGAGTAAATAAACAACCTACAGAACCAGATAAAATATTTGCAAACTATGCATCCAGTGAAGGTCTAATATCTGGAATCCATAAAGAACATAAGCAATTTGACAAGAAAAAAACAACCCATTAAAAAGCGGACCAAGGACATGAATAGACAGTTCTCAAAAGAAGACATACATGCAGCCAAGAAACATGAACAAATACTCCACATCGTGGGTAGTTGAGAAGTGCAAATTAAAACCACAATGAGATACCATCTCACCTAAGTCAGAATGGCTATTATTTAAAATGTAGTTTAAAAAAATGCAGATTTGGTTATTTTAAAATGCTGTTGGAGATTGGTTCCTGTCCTCGGCTGAGGCCCCTTTTCTCCAAAGGAGGTGGGGTCAAGTTATTATGAGCTGGGGATGGGAGTAAGGGGGACATGGGCCTAAAAGAAACTGAGCTATTAAGTGTGGGGCTTTACTCATATGTTTAGGAGACAGGTATTAAAGTTAGTTTCAAAAGATTAGGTAATATCTTCCCATAATTTGTAGATTTTACTTATTTGTTTTACCAGTGATATTTAAATATTTTATAACAACATGATTAAGGAATTTTATATTTAAACAAAATGCACAATAAACAAAATGGACACAGTAATTGTGACAGCTTCCTCGTTATTAAAGATGACAGCAACAGCCCTTTCCCCTAGTTCTTCAGTGGAAGGTTTAGAGAGAATTGGTCTTACAGTAGAGTTGGGAATGAATCAGGCACAATTACAGTAGACATTCTCACTCAACCTGAGTCATCAAGACAGTCTTCTGTATCTGTCAATCTAAATCAAGGATTGGCAAACTTATTTTTTTGTCACAACTCAATGTCATATTAAATTATAATTAAAGGATATAATTAAAAGCCCTTTATTTCTGTGAACATGATAGAAGTTTGTTTTGTTGAGACAGACGAATATAAACATGTACCTCACCCTTTAAAGGGATTAACAATGGTGACACAAAATTTCAGTTGTTTTTATTGAAACCTTTCATAACATTTAGTTCTTATAATATCTTCTGCTTTCTCTTATTGAAGTAGACATTTCAGTAAAAGTAATATAGTGATTGAATTTGAACATTTGCAATGGATGAATATTTTATTTTATGAGAAAAAAAAGACAGGCAGGAAACAATTTATGAAGTTAACTATAGGAATGTGCTAAACTTGATTTCTTGCTTTCAGTTGTCTGGGGAGTTCACAGGCAGCTTTCACCAGGAATACTAAGGCTATTATGCAGATTGAAAAGCCCTACTCCTACATGGTCATTCATATTTACTTTCACAGAGTGGCAGTAGAAATGTTCTGTTGGTCAAGTTTGATGTTTAAAAACATTTATGAAGATTATGTTACATTTTTAAAAAGGCCATGCAAAGCTTTTGGTATTTCAGCTGGGGATATTTGTAGAAAAGGAAATAACCGATATGAAAGACCTTTCTGCTGGTTCTAATTTCAAGCTTATTATTTCTTTAAATGTGTTCTCTTTTAACTGTGATTCACGGGGCATAGCTAACAATTTTTACTGGGGATGAAAATCAGATAACTACAGTGAAGAGACTATGAGGAAAAAAAATGTGATGGAAAATACTTTGGCTAGGTTTCCACGACACTGTAGAATCTCATCAATTTATATGTTTGGCTTGTAATAAAGTCAAGAAACTTTTGGTGGCAAATTGCTTGCATTAGGAATGGCTGGACATGGTGACTCAAATCTCTAATCCCAGTACTTTGGGAGGCCAAGGCAGGAGGATCACATGAGGCCAGGAGTTTGAGACCAGTTTAGGCAACACAGTGAGACCCCATCTCTACCAAATAAAGAAAAAAATTAGCTGGACATGGTGCTGTGTGCCTGTACTCCTGCTGAGGCAGGAGGATCACATGAGCCCAAGAGTTTGGGGCTGCAGTAAGCCATGGTCTCACCACTGTACTCCAGCCTCAGCAACAGAGAGAGACTCTGTCTCTTTAAAAAAAAAATAGGCAGCTAATATGCAGTGTCTGTGTTTTCTCAGGGTGTGAACAATCATTATTTAACTGCACTTCATGAGGAGAACTACATTTCCCCTACTTGCAAAACATTTGGGCCCAGCACCAAGTTGAAATACTGAGGTCTTTATGGATGTTGTAAGATTGGCTTCTTCTTTGCAGGATTCACTTGTCATTGACCTTGAGGTTGAGAAGTGCCCTCAAATGTATGTGGGGAAGTTTTAGTTGTTAACCAGATTTTTCCGTTCTGCTTCGGTTGTTACCGCTTGGGTGGAATTTGTTGTATCTGCCCTGAATCTAATCTGAGTCTTACCTATTTTAAGGGAGTGTCAATCAAGGCCCCAGAGAGAATTCAACCAAAAAAAAATGGTGTCGAGAAACCCAAATAGCCACAATGAATCCACTTCACTTTAATGCTTGGGAAATTGATGAGGGTTTGCCATGTTGCCCTTTTAATTTCTGTAGGAGCTTCTTCTAAGATAAGCAAATATATAACAATATTCTCATTTGGAAGAGTGTCTTCCCTTGGGATTTGGATTTGAAAAATGAGATAAAGGGACAAATTACCTCTCATATTCTCATGTCATACACAGAAGATTTTCTTACTAAACCATGTGTTGAAATACTCAATAGCAATGCTCCAAAAAAATCCATATACAGACGAAAGAAACATAGTCATGAAAGATAATGCGGATTTACCTGACGTGACCTAAAACTAAGACAGAAAATTGGTTGCTTCTGTTTCTGGGTATGTCAGACAAAACACGATGTCCAAGTTAGCGGAGGAGGTTCAGGTTGTTTTTGCTATTTTTTAGAAGTGGATCGGCTCTCTTAATAGGTCTGCAGTCATCTGAATGGAAAGTACACTCAATTTGTTTTGCTAGACCTTGAAATTGAACAACCAATTTGGTCTAGCCATTAAATCAGCCTCAATTTGGGCTGGGCATTAAGACAAACTTCAACCAGTTTGAGTGATTTTTTGTTTGTTTGTTTTTTGTTTTTTAAACTTTCCAACTCCCTGTTTGGCATTATTTTTTAAAAAGTTTGATTTCGTGACTACTGAGAGAAGAAAGAAAGCACACTATGGCTTTTTCTAGGAAACTGAAACATGAAAAATTCCACGAAAAATTCAATTTAAAAATTCTGATCTCCACTTGGACCTAATGGGACCTTTCAGCGTGGGAAAGCATTCCTTCCTCACATTTTATTCTTAAATAAATCTCAAGCTGAGAGTATACGGAACTTTTTCTGTAGGTTCTCTGGGCCTTAAACAATGAAGTCATTTATTTAAACTAATTATTTTTGTTAAGCAGGGTAGGAATACTGTGTGCTTAGTTGCTGCATTTATTATTTATTAAGCACTGAGACTTAATTATACCCTATACTGAACACAAAGAAATGTGTTGTCTGTCTCAGTTTCATTCTGCAGACAAAACAGACAACATGAGAAATTGAACACCCTAAAAACTCTTCATTCTCCCTCAAGCATTGCATTTAACAGAATTAACATACCTGTTACTTATAGGCGGGTTTGCTTGGTGCCATAAATTCCAAGTAAAGGGTCTATGTCACCATAGTTGTTCAAGGCAGTGGAGTTAGAGATTGTGTGTCAAAAATATTTTTTTAAGTTGACTGAGGAGTTGGGTGATTTTTTTCACCAAAACATAAAACTGAAAAAAATAAAGTGAACATAAAAATATTTAAAAATTTTAAAGCACTAAAACAAAAGCAACATAGATTTGGAATCATAAAATTGTTTTTTTTGAGCAGGGTCTCACTCTGTCGCCCAGGTTGGAGTGCCATGGCATGATCTCAACACACTGCAACCTCCAACCCCTGGCCTCAGGCTATCCTCCCACCTCAGCCTCCCAAGTTGCTGGGACCATAGGCACGTGCCACCACTCCCAATTATTTCTTTGTGTTTTTTGTAGAGATGCAGTTTCACCATGTTGCCCAGGCTTGACTCAAATTCCTGGCCTCAGGTGATCTGCCCACCTCAGCCTCCCAAAGTGCTGGGATTACAGGTGTGAGCCACCATTCTTGGCCTGGAATAATAAAATTTTAAAGTGAGCAGTTGCCCTGGAATCTTACTTCAACTTTCTGCCTGTTGAAGAGATTTGGAGTCATAAAACTTTTAAGTTAACAGTTGCACTGCAATCTTACCTAAACTCTTTTCCTGCTGATCTGTAGCAGGAGGATGCAGACAAATTGTTTCATTGGCTAAGGATGGAGAGTGCAGGAGAACCTTGTAAAGCAAACCTGGTTCGTTCAAATGAACAGCTCTTCATTGATCACAATCAACCTTTGAAGTGAGGAGGTAGTGCTGACCCAAGCACTACAGCGTGATTTTCACCTTGGGGAGAATCCCACGATCATGACTAACCTGTGGCCAGAGAGTCATTTCTTACCGTTTCTGCTGATTATTCATACAAAGACAGAATAAGAGAGAGCAAGTCTGGTCCAAATTAATTGCTTTTTCTGGAGCTGTTTGTTGCAATGCCTGCAGGTAGTAGGTTTCCTCCTTTCAGGCCCAAAGAATCAAATCGTAGCCACATAAACCCTCTTTGCTATGATCCTCATTGATAGGAAACAAGGTGGAGTGCAGTCTCTCTCTACAGTCCTTTGTATCGCCTGCTCAGAAATCCACAGTATTGGACAGGACAGGAATTATTGTTGTTTTTATTACATTAGGAATTTAGTAGTCAGGCATTTCTTCCAGAAGTTCCACAACAGGTGCACCTGAGTTAGGCCTGAAATCGAGATTTTCTGATTCTAAGCCTAATTTCTTTTTCTTTCTTCCTTTCATGCATTCGTTCTCTCTCTTTCTTCCTTTCTTTTTTCTCTTTCCACCTTTTCTGCCATTTCCTTCCTTCCTTCCCTCTTTCTTTCTTTCCTTCTTTCCTTTCTGTCTTTTTCTTTTTCTTTCTTGTTTCTTCCTTTCTGTCTCTCTCTCTCTCTTCTCTCTTTCTCTTTCTTTCTGACAGGGTCTTGCTCTGTCACTCAGGCTGGAGTGCAGCGGTGCAATCATAGGTGACTGCAGCTTTGACTTCCTGGGCTCAAGCCATCCTCCCACCTCAACCTCCCTAGTAGCTGGGACTACAGGCACTCACCACCACACCCGGCTAATTTTCTTTTTTCTTTTTTTCCTTTGAGACAGAGTTTTGCTCCTGTTGCCCAGGCTGAGGTGCAATGGCGCGATCTCGGCTCACGGCAACCTCCGCCTCCTGGGTTCAAGCGATTCTCCTGCCTCAGCCTCCTGAGTAGCTGGGACTACAGGCACCTGCCACCATGTCCAGCTAATTTTTGTATTTTTAGTAGAGACAGGGTTTCACCATGTTGGTAGTCTGGTCTCAAACTCCAGACCTCAAGTCATCCACCCACCTCGGCCTCCCGAAGTGCTGGGATTACAGGCATGAGCCACCGTGCCCAGCCCACGCCTGGCTAATTTTCCGTTAAAATTTATTTTTTGTAGAGCCGGAGTCTCCCTATGGTGCCCCGGCTGGTCCTGAACTCCTGAGCTCAAGTGATCCTCCCACTTCAACCTTTCAAAGTGCTGGGATTATAAGCCTGAGCCCTGCATCCCACTAAGCCCAATTTCTGTTCAACATATGTCTCTTTGGGTGTAGTAAAACTCTTTAAATATGTTACTTAAAGAAATCTGACTACTGCAATTTTTGTCTAGTGGGTTAGTGTTTAAGAATCATAGCCAAAAAGATTCTTATCCTTAATGGTAGGACTTTGAAAACTATGGTCCCTGGACCAAATCCACCCCAAACCTGTATTCGTATGGACTGCAAGCTATGAATGGAGTTTACATTTTACATGTTGAAAGCAAATAAGAGAAATTTCTTGGCACATGAATAGTATATAAAATTTACATTCCAGTGTACATCCATGAAAACACAGTCATGCCCAATCCTTCACGTGGTATCTGTGACTGTTTTCACGCTACAGTGGCAGAATTGAGCAGTTGCAACAGAGATGGTTGTCTTTCCTGCAAAGCCTATTCTCTATCCAGGCCTTTATGGAAAATGTTTGCAAACTCCTGGTTGAGAGAAATGCCCCTTGAGTGTGAAGAGTGAAATCTTTGGGTCTGATCTGCAAAGAGAGAGCTCAGACAAAGCCTGTGCTCTCATAAGAAAATCAAAGATTCTAAAGACTGGAACTTCTAATATTTAAAGTCTCCATCACCCCTCCTCCATGGCCCACACCTTCCATGGTTTTGTCAGAGTGCCCCGTAGGAGGTCTGAAGTCACTGGGGTAGGGTTTGCGGATGGAAACCTGACAGGTTCTTGCTATTTATAGTAGGATGGAGCCATGGGGCAGGTTCATCCCTAACCCCAAATGAGGACTGGACAGAGGGTGGATGTCTCCTGGAGTCCCCTGGAGTCCCCAGGGATAGTGATGAGAAACCAAAGCAGGGTATGAGGTGGGCCCTTCCTCCTTCAGTATGTGCCTATTAAAAGAAGACTTCAAACTACAGGGGGATTTAGAAAAACATTGTGGCTGACACCTGGGCTACTTTCTGTAGTTAAAAGAGACAGAGTGCTTTAGGTACATGAAGTACATGATTCCATTTATCACCCAGCAACCTTTCAATTATTAACTTTAATTTGACCTATTATCTTTGCTACAAATAGTTCATTTGTACTAAATGCCTAAATCACTATCTAAAGCTATGTTAGGATACAGGAAGGAGAGAGGAAAATAAAAATGTTGATGAAAGTACCAAATGGATTGCGAAGATAATCTTATTTCACATAAAATCATTAAATGAATGTTGTTTTCTTTTTAATTGCTCCACATTTAAAACCAAATGTGCCGAGGTTAGTACTTCACAACATCTAGTTGAATTTTCCTAGTTCCTTTTATTATGACACTAGGTTCTATGTAAAGCTCTTGACTTCAATGCAGTTATTACATTGTTAGACAAACTTATATCATTAATGAATTGCAGCAATAATGTTTATCTAGGCTACTTTTCTAGACTTTTTCTCCCTTATTGTTGAATTCCACCAGGTATAGCAATAACCTCAGTGTCAGTTGCTGTACTCACACAGGTCAGTAGTCAGTTCACCTTTTTAAATTGTAAACAACTATTTGAAAGCTATATTGTAGCTATAATAAAGTCCAAATTTAATTTTATTTTGCCTAATCATCAATTAAATCACTTGCGAAGTGTTTCAAAAAGGACATTAACCATAGATCTATGCATAAGTCACATCTTTATATTGACTTTATCTACCATAGTTCTGCTAAAGCAAAGAAAAGCACTTTTCTTTCCAGAGATTTAATTAGATCTGTTGTTCTAGCAAAGGCATTCTAAAATCCATTTTCAACCTAGAATGGTTTTTAAAACCTGCACCTGAAATTTCAATGTCAACACAAAAAAATAGTAATTAGTGATTGCACCCTATTTTTACCTTGTTGTGTGACATTCTTTTCATCCTTCATCTCCGGCCCGGGTGCTTTAGGGAACTCATAAATCAATATATTTCCAGGTGCCATATGGTTGCTACATACTATTAGGCAATGCTTGAGTAGCACCCAAGACATTTCTAAGACTAATGTTTCCCTTGCAAATGGAAAGTTCTAAATGTAAACATGTTAGTAGCATAGCCATGAATGGCAAGTGCTTCCATCACAGAAGAAAATGAACACGTATTGCTAATAATAACAAATGTGCATTTCTATGTCCATGCACGATTTCTGTGGTCAAGCCCCGGGAAAACAGAATCGAGGCTAACCACATGGAACGTAGTCACATTTCAAAAACTACGATCTGACCCTTGGAAAATCAGAATGCATGAAATCAGTTAAAAAATAGAGTCTGCATGAACAGTAGTCTTTGGTAATAGCCTAAATTAGGCTAAGATCAGTGGATTTAACATTTTCCAGAAGGCTTGTTCTTAAATCAAGAAAGCAAAGTCATTCTCTTATGTTTTCAAATAGTGGTTTTAAAGAATTTTTATTGTTGTTTGGTTTTTTTTTATTTGTGTGTTTCCAATTTCCTCTTCTAGCCAATGCATTCTGCATGTTTTAATTTTTATTTATTTATATATTAAATCTTAGATTTGGAGGTACACGTGCAGGTTTATTACATGAATATGTTGCATGATGCTGAGATTTGGGCTTCAGCTGAACCCGTCATGCAAATAGTGAACATAGTACCAAAAGGTAGCTTCTCTACCCTTCCCTACTGATCCCTTTTGGACTCCCCAGTGTCTATAGTTCCCATCTTTATCTCCATGTGTACCCAATGTTTAGCTCCTACTTATAAGAACATGTGGTCTTTCATTTTCTGTTTCTCCGTTAATTCACTTAGGATAATGGCCTTCAACTGCATCTGTGTTGCTGCAAAGGACATCATCTCATCGATTTTCATGGCTGCGTAGTAGTCCATGGTATATATGCACCACATTGTATATTTCCAGTCTACTGTTCATGGGCACCTAGATTGATTTCATGTCTTTGCTATTGTGAATAATGCTCATTCTGCATGTTTTTATATGTGGCTGTAGCATTGTTAGACATTTAAATTCCATATTTTTTTTATATTCCTTTACTGCTGGTGTATAATTGCACAATAGACAGAGAATGTTGTCTCTATGAATTTGACTACGGAATTTTTGAGATTTTCTTTGTAACACAGGTTAATCTTGCAAAATAATTTAGATGCCTGAAAAATAACATATAATGTCTTTTTTGTGATACATATTGATATATCAATCAGATGATGTTTGTTAATTACTACATTATAAGTTTTATCCTTTTCTCTCTCTTTTTTATTTGGTGGGGGAGGGTTCTGCTTTCTTTATCAACTCTTGACAAAGGTTCGTTCAATTTTTCCACTACAGATGTGGTTTTAAAATATCTTTTAGTAATTCTGTCATTTTGTGTGTGTGTGTGTGTGTGTGTATATATATACACACACATATATATATATACACATAAATATATATATACACATATTCACCTACACAGACACACACACATAATATATTCACATACACAGACACACACATATTTATTTATAAAGACTCTCTTCTTAGTCTCAATGTAATGAGTTTTTGATTATTGTGGATTTCTGGTGGCATGTTTTATTTATGATGTAAAATCCCTAAACTTCTGTTACTTACTTTTGTCTTCAATTCTATTGTAGATCAACTTCATTTTGATTATTGCTTTTATGGTATGCAAGTTTCATTTCCATTATTTTCATATCTTTTTTTCATAGATGTATCCGTATTAAATAGTTTAGAGCTGGATTATCATTTTATTTAGTTTTAATTAAACCTGAGTGTCTGTGCCTTTTTAAAAGGGAAGTATAGCCTTTCATGTCTAGTATGATAATAGATAAGTGGGCATATTTCTACTATCTCAAATTGTATTTTCCATTTTTCACCCCCTGACACTTAGCTTTCTTTTTTTCCCTCTCTTTTTCTGACCTCTAGGGATTTTATTCATTGGTGGCTCAGTTTTTTCACTTGCTCTTTTAAATATTCAGATTTTCTAACTTTCTAGTAAACTTCATAGCTCTTATCCTCTTTCTGCACGAGACAGTGGTGTCAATGTACCCAACCTGGTCAAGGCCCTTCCCTACGTCTCATCCCTTATTGATTTTAACATTTCAATTCCAGCTTACTTTTTAGTATAACATTTTAATATTATGTTAACATTATCTTTACAACTAACATTAATTTATAGATTTAACATCATGGCTCATAGTGGCCTTTATTTACCTTGCACATTGAAGCCTAGAACTTATTTCATTTTATTTATATTTATATTTATGATAAAGTATATCCTTTCATATTGTCTGTATAAAGATCTGGATAAAACATTTTTGGAGTCATTTATGCCGGAAAAGTATCTTTCTTTCTTTTGTGAACAGTTGCACAATGGTAGTTTTGTTTGGAATTCTATATTCTCAGATCTTGTGCATAAGCATTTCAAATATATGGTGATAGACAATATATTTCCAAGGTGATGGCAATAGTCCTCATAGAGGTGTCCAGACCTGTGTGCCATTCCCTCCCATAGAGTGTGGTAGGACCTGTGCCTTGCTTCTAGTTATGCAGAATGTAGAGAAGGTGAAAAAAAATTGTGATGTAATTAGTGACCTCAAATTAGTTGATTTTAAGTAAATCCAATGGGTGGTTATCTTGGGCAGGTCTAACTTCATCAGATGGAAAGGTTCTCCTTGTGGGCTCAATGATATAAGCAGCCATATTGGAGAAGCCCACATGTCCTCTTGGCTGTAGTGGGTAGACTTTAAGGTGACCCTCAGTGCCTCTCATCCTCTGGTATTTATACCCTTGTGCATGACGATACATTCCTTGGGTGTGTCCAGGATCATGGGGTGTGACTTCTGTGTTTTGTTTACTTTATGCCACATAAAACTCAATCTTGTTAGCCGACTCTTGCTAGAGACTTCTCTTGCTGACTTTGAAGAAATCAGTCATCAAGGTGAGAGGCCCAACTGTCAAGCTGCTAAGGATGACCTAGGATGGGGGACTGGTCCTCGTCTGGCAGCAAGAAATGACCAGAACTCTCAGTGCTACAGCCCCAAGTAACTTAATTCTGCAACAACCTGGCTAAGCTTAGAACCAGATTCTTCCTTTTTTGAATCTCCAGATAAGAACACAACCAGCCAACATCTTGACTGCATGCCTGTGAGACCCTGAGCTCCAAACCCACCTAAGCCATGCCCAGGTCCTTGATCTGCAGAAACTGTGAGATAATCAGTGGTGGTTGTTGTAAGGTGCTACGTTTGGAGGTAATTTGTTACACAGCAATAGATAACTAATACACATCTAATTCCATTATAACATCAGTGAGGTGTAGAGTTAAAGGCCCTGGTTCTGAATCCAAACAAACCTTATTTATCTCTGACTCCATTTGTCCATTAATTAAAGCAATTAACAGCCCTTCTATCTTAAGGGCTAAGAGCTTTAATAAATTAACATTTTATCCATATCATGACTATTATCAGAGTGAGTGACTTGGAATAAATATGTAAAAAATACCTAAAATTATTGCTGTTGTTCTTTTTCCTCAAAGAACTGATCATGCTGAGAGATTAATGTTGCTTAGTTTGTAATTTTTTCTACTCCTGAGACCAAATGTAGAGTACAACTTAGGAAGGATTTGCCTTAAGAGCACGTGCTTTCAGAACATCTGACCTTGTGTTGATTGTGCAACAGGTTTAAATATTAGATCCTTCTTCTCCCAAGATCTTCCTGATTATGTGCTGTTTACACTCACCTCCAAACCTCAGCAATCTGTTGATTTTTGAAGTTAACACCTTGATTTTTTTCTCTCTGTCTTTTATATGACAATGCCAAAAAGCTTTTAATAAATGGGTTGTGGCCTTTATATGAACTAACAGAAGGCCCTCTGCTGGAATAGCTATTAAGCTATCATCCAGACATGGAAGCAGGATCATTTATAAGACCTTGGCATTGGAACTGCTGGTCATCAGATGCTCATGGATGCTCTTGCTGCAACTCCTGACCAAAGTCTGAAATAGAGTGCTCTCCTTCACTTATTTTAAAAAATATTACAATATGCATCAGAGTTCTAATAAACATTAGTATTTTGTTATTCATTAGCATTTTTATTGGGGCACATGTTAATTTTTTAAAAGGGAATCTCAATTTTCCTTACAGTTGTTCAAATTAAATAGATCAAGCAAGAAAACTAATACATACAACCAAAAGTTAGATGACTAACGCATAACAGTACTATTTAAGTTTTCACTCAATCATGCTTGATTTATTAACTCTCCCAAACCACTTTGCTTGACTGAGAGTATTTTCAAAATTAATAAATGATCCCACTGTTAAAAACGATCAATTATCAACGGCTACATTGGCTGAAAATGTGGGAACAGATATTGATAGTTTACTATCCTCTTGTAATAAATTACACTTCAAATATAGAGGCTTAAAGTAACATATGTTTATTATCTTATAGTTTCTGTAAGTCAGGAGTCTAGGTATGGCTTAGCTGGGTCCTCTGCTCATGTTCTCAAAAGGCTGCAGTGAAGCGGGTAGTTAAGCTATGTTCTCATCCTGAGTCTCAAATGTGGAGGGAGACATTTTCAAATTCATTCAGAATGTTAGCATAATTTATTTCCTTGCAACTATGTGGTTAGGGGACTTTCATTTTGCTACCTCTTGACTAGAGGCTACGTTTGGGTCATAGAAGCTACCCACACTCCCTAGAGGCCACCCACTCTTTCTTGCTACTTGGGTTTCTCCAACATGGCCTTATTTCATCAGGCCTTCAAAGAGAGGCTGCCACCTCAGTCTTTTTCAGGTCATTCTCCTGATTAAACCAAGCCCACCCATGATAAGGCAGACAACTCAAAATCAACTGATTCAGGATGTAACTTACATCTAAAATACTCCCTTCACCTTTGTCATGTTTTTGGCTAGAAGAAAGTCACCATTCCTGCCTATATTCATGGGGAAGGACTTGTGTAATGAACCACTGAACCATGGGACTCCACTAACATGTGTCCACTACAGACCCTGTGAATAACAAACAAGAATAAATCTATAATAGTAGAACATTAGTAGTAAGGACAAAATAGTTGATAATTAAATTTACATACACACACACACAAACACACACACAGAAAAGTCATCAAACTGATGCTGAGATTTGAGTCTTAGTCCTAGTTTTCTCATTAATTTTGTGACCTTACACAAGCCAGTTGACCCCCTCTGAGCCTTAGTGTTATTATTTCTAAAGTGAGTCCTTAGACCAGAAAAAGATGTATACTCCCTTTCTTCTCTAACCTACTATGATTCTTTAATATCCGTGGTGTATTCATGGGTTATTGACCGGAGAAAAAAATTTTGACTAAGACCTTGGCTGCACGATACAGTAGACATATGTGACTACGAGCACTTTTAATGCAGTGAGTCCAAATTGAGATGTGCTCTAAGTGTAAAATATACATCAGATTTCAAAGGTTTAACACCACCACCACAACAAAAAAGAATATAGTATATCTTATCAATATTTTTAAGTTGATCACGTGTTAGAAGGATATTTTGTCTGTATTTGGTTATATTAACTATTACTAAAATTGATTTCATCTGTTTCTGGTTGGATATTTTAAAGTGATGCCTGGGAAATTGGACGCTACATAGTGGGCTACGCTTGTATTTCCATTGCATGTCACAAAGAACTAGCAGTTCTTTCCTACCTATTTACATTCACTTGAGGGATTCCATTTTTGGAGAGCAGGGAGAAGGAATGCAATGGAATGAAACTAAAATTATATCTACATTAGTCAAAAATTTCTAAATTTTTTTTGTATTTCAACTGCTTTATAAAAATATATTAAAACTTCTAAATACATCAGTGAGAGCTCCTATTCAGTTTAATGTACTAAATCATGTACAAACACACAAAATTTCATTCACATACTGAACTATACCTTGAGGTCAGATACAAGGAAATATTACTTTACCGTATCTATCCAAAATGTTTACTATGAAGATTTAACGGAATAATAGATATTCCACTTAGCCTCTCTTACATATGAAGCTCTACCTATTGGATTATTTTTTAAATCATTACGTAGTTTTTTTGAAAGCAGTGATAATCTTCAGAAATATTTTCTGTAATATACACACATTTTTTCTGGACAATTTTACACGACGGATTGGATCATTTCAATTGCTAAAATTACTGAGTCAGTCAAACATGTGTCACAATCACCAATTTTGCAAAATTATCCACCCACACCCTGGCTCTTGGCTCAGCCCTGCCATCCTTTCAGGGGCAGAGACAAACCAAGTAGTCTATTTCTCCTAATGGATCAGCGATTTGACTCAAAGAGTTCAATGCTGTAGCCCAGACCGACTGCAGCTGTGCATTGTAATCAGTGGGGAAGGGGGGTTAAAACCGCTCGTGCCCAGCAAGGATTGCACCTGCCACCAATTGAATCAGGACTTCCGCGACTTGGACCTGGTATTGGCATTTTAAATAATATGCTATCTGGGTCAACCTAATGTCAATCCAGCATTGATACCACCGAGTAACAGATTCTAGCTTTTGACCTAAATATATGTATATGGGACAGCTTAGGAGTGAACTCAAAAAAAAAAAAAAAAAGAAAGAAAAGAGAAGGAAAAAATGTAAACCATGCTGTGTTTTGTCCTGAGCTCTGACTTTCTCTTCAGCTCTCACTATCACTTACTCTACAATTCAGATTATTTTTTCAAAAATATTCATATTCAGCTATTCTGACATACCCATGTTTCTTTTGTCCTGAAAAATATCAAAAAAGAGTGACATACACCCATCAGACACAGGCAGACATTCCTTGCAAACAGAAAGATACACCAATTCCTTGGGAAGCTTGTACTTTCACCAAAACTGAAACCTCATTTTTTTTTTTTAAGATTCATGGCTAGAAAGGAGAAAAAGGGACATTTGAACGCTGCAAACATTTTTTTAAAAACTCTTTTTGAACTGGTGGAGCTTTAACTTCTCATTTGAGAGAAAACAGCTTCTCCTTGGGAAAAACAAAGACGTGCCTTTTTTGGATGGAAAAGGCTGAACCAAAGGATGCCTGTATTAATCTTGGTTGCCTAGTAAGAAGACCCCATGACAGATCCTTGGAGAAGCAATACCCGGATGTGATGAGATGGGCAAGGATTGTTTTGAGAGAATTACCTGTGGGAGCGAAACTGTTTAGCTCCTAAAAGACAATTGCATATATATGTTCATGGCAGAGCTATTCACAATAGCAAAGACAGGGAGTCAACCTAGGTGTTCATCCACAGTGGCCTGCATAAAGAAAATGTGGTGTATCTACACCATGGAATACTACACAGCCATAAAAAAGAATGAAATCATGTCCTGAATGAGATTTCTTATCACCCCAAAGAGGCTAGGAGACCCGCCAGAGAGAGCTGAATGCTACTCTGACTTCCCATAAAGGAAAGAGGGTAGGAGCAGGAAGATTGGGCATGGTGGTTTGGTAGCCCTCCAGCCAATGCTGGCCATCACAGGTCCAGTGTCTCCAATAAAGGACTCACCTTAGTATCCCTGCCATCCTCAGTCATTGGGGAGATTAAGTCTCTGGGAAGAATGAGCATGTTGCAAATGAGGTGATGGATTTCAGAGCACAACAGCTTGGGCTCTCAGTAAATAACATTCCCTGTGGTCAAGGAAATGAGAAGCACATTTTTCATGGCCACACAAGGGCCAATTTGTCCCAGAGAGGGAATTTCTTCAGGACCCAGAGCATGGGATTGTGGGGCATGCATACCTAGAAACCTGTTTAAAGTCATTTCTTTTACATATTGTCACTCTCAACTGCTTACAGTCATGTTGTACAGTGTCCTAGATTAGAATGTGCTATGGTGGGGTGGAGGAAGGGTTAGCACAGCAACAGCCCAATGGATGCCCAGCCTGAGAGGACAGCCTAACATTCCAGTGTAAAAGCTCATGGTTGACCATTTGATGACACACAGCATGGGAATGGGGACCTTTATGTGTGAGTCCTTCTGATTATATCTTGTTTTACACCCTACTTTTCCCCAAGGGGAGAAATTGGTATACCTCATTTACAAACGTTGCCTTATTCACATTCTAAAATTGTGTCTATGGGAAGTAGTAAAATCCCATTGAGAACATGCGGTATTTGGTTTTCTGTCCCTGTGTTAATTTGCTTAGGATAATGGCCTCCAGCTGCATCCTGGTTGCTGCAAAAACATGATTTCATTCTTTTTCATGGCTGTGTATTATTCCATGGCATAGATATGCCATGTTTTCTTTATTCAGGCCACTGTGGATGGGAAACTAGGTTGACTCCATGTCTTTGCTATTGTGAATAGCTCTGCCATGAACACACACATGCATGTGTCTTTCAGGAGCTAAACACTGAGCACATATGGACATAAAGATGGAAGCAATAGGCACTGAGGACCACCAAAGGGAGGAAAGAGGGAGGAGGGCAAGGCCTGAAAAACTAACGGTTGGATACTATGCTCGGTACCTGGGTGATGAGATCATTCGTACCCCAAACCTCAGCATCACACAATATAGCCAGGTAATAAACTTGCACATATACCCCCTGAATCTAAAATAAAAGTTGAAATTATTTTTAGAAAATTACAAAAAAGAGAGAAATAATCAAAAAGAAAATATATAAACAAATGATACATTGAGTTTACAAAAAAGAAATCCCACTGAGAGGGCACATTTCAATTCTCATCTGTGGGGGATGATTTGCTTCTGGAAATTTTTATGGTAATTTCCCAACTTCAGAGGGCTTAGCTGTAGGGTACTTTTAAACCTCAAATTTCCCTTCCAAGATTATATTCTGATCAAATCTCATTCCTCAAAGTAGGGTTAGCATATCTTTATTGAATCTCTTGTGTTTAACCTCGTTCTGCAGTTCAGATGTTCTGTCTATGACTGGGCAAACCAATGTCTCCTTCCTCACTGTTGTCCGTAGGAAAATGTCAGTACAAGTTCTGAAGTTAGATAGAAGCCTTGGCTGAAATTTATTGTCTTATTCTTGAGGGTAGAAGTCTGAAATCCAGGTACGGGCTGCATTGGTTCCTTTCAATAAGCAAGCATCTGTTTCATCCCTCTCTTTTAACTGCTGGGGACTTTCTGTCACTCTATGGCATTCCTTGACTTATACAAGCACTATCTGTGCCTCAATGTCTGCCTTTTTCTTCATGTGGCATTCTCCCTATTGGTGTGCGTCTCTCCAAATTTGTTTTTCTGTGAAGACGCCCATCATATTGGATTAGAGCTCATCCTAATGACCGCATCTCAACCTAACTAAATACATCCACAATGATCCTATTTCCAAATGAAGCCACATTCTGAGAAGCAAGGAAGTAGTAGGTCTTCAACATGTGAATTTTGTGGGGACACAATTCCACCCACAATCCTAGTTCATCGCAGAATAAGAACTAGAGTCCACAGCTCTAAGTTTAGTGCCTTTTGGGCTGGTCTACTAAGGACGCTCAAAACATGGCCAAAGAGTGACTCAATCCCACAATAAAAGCTGGCTGAGTATTTGAAAGAAGCATTCTGCTTTTGCATTGTCAAATGACTTGAATTCTGCAGAAGAAACTCTGCAGCCAATTTGATAACTATAGATTATCTGAAGTCTATCTGACCCAAGAGGCTTTGCTGAACTCCGAAGGTAATGAGTTCAAATCCATATCTCATGATTACATGCATACCATCTACTAATCATAGTAATATCCTCCTAGGCAATTGCTCGCTTTTTAGTGTAGAACAATTAAATAAATGTCAGGTACTGTCTTTTCTGTGAGCTCCTCACATGCGTTCTTAACAATTACAGCCTGTCTGCTTGGAGGCAGCACTGAACATTGTTGGCACTTGGAGAATATTTTAAGTGTGTCATCGTCTTTTCTAGAATTTTTGGAACCTGGATAGAAATCTGTGAATCTAAGATTACAGGCTTTTCTTCTTTGTAGCTATTGAATACACATTTTATAGTCCATAGTTTTATTACTATAAATGATTCCTTCTGTATTTATAAACACAAAACACAGATGTAAGATGTGATGTGCTCAGTAATTAAGTCAACTTTTAAATAACAGTCTGCTTGGATATGGTGAACTGTAACCCAGCCTTCAGAATGCATGTAAAAGATGGAAGTTATGTCTGATAATCTTTAGTTGAGACTTTCAAAGATATTTTATACCTTCAAGGAAAGGCTAGCATTTTTTTTCCAGAAATTAACTCATTATTAATCTTTATCTTACAATGAGTTGCACATGAAGGAGCACTTAACTTTAAAGCACTTCAGTGGAGTCTACGTGAATGAGCAAAGTGAGTCCACTTGCAAAATTTAGTGTTTTACAAGCCACTTCTGTATAGTGTTAACATGATTATTTTACAATAGCGCTCAATCTAGCACTGTGTTAATAGAAATGAGGCAATTCATGAATATTTAATCATGATTTACATCAAAAGTCAGCAGATACGGAGAAAAAATTGCAAGTGTATGAAAAGATGTACAAACAAGAGTCAATTGTTCTTGAAGAACAGATTCTGAGCCACTGTTGTTGCTGTTAACAGTTTTCTCCAGCAACCTTCTGGAAATAGTCTCATTCACACATGCATTCACCCACCCACTCGCCTTCCCCTCACACGCAAGCATGCACGCACTTGCCTATGCGTGCACAATCTTTTTCATGGCTGCCTACTATTCCATGTCTGAATCACTGTCATTTAGCTAACTGCTATTGATAGTCATTTTAGTTTTCTTTTTTCTAGTTTTTGTGATATTTCAAAATAATTATGCAGTGCAAACACCCTTCAGCATAAATCTCTCCATGATGTGGGGGTGCATCTCTCAGGATGTATTCCTTGAAGTGAAAGTATGTGCTGGGTCAGAGGCCGTGTGCATCTTAAGCATGGGTCTGTTTTCCCAAATTTCCCTCCCAAGGGGCTGCCTGATTCCCAGGCACTATTTAAAGTGCTTCCTATGCCTTATCCATCTGTTAGATTGCTACCAATTGGAAAGTTAAAAATATGGACTCTCACTATTGTTTTTATCTGCATTTTGGTACTTATGGGGAAAAAGAAAAGTTTTCACTTATTTGAATTTATATATCTTTCTGTTGCCCTCAAACTCCCTGTTCAGTCTTTGTTCCTTTGTGGTAAATATCCTGAATATATTTTAAGTTTGCCAGCCTATATGGCCGGGCGCAGTGGCTCACGCCTGTAATCCCAGCACTTTGGGAGGCCGAGGTGGGCGGATCACCTGAGGTTGGGAGTTCGAGACCAGCCTGACTAACATGGAGAAACCTCATCTCTACTAAAAATACAAAATTAGCTGGGCGTGGTGGTGCGTGCCTGTAATCCCAGCTTCTCGGGGGGCTGAGGCAGGAGAATCACTTGAACCCGGGAGGCGGAGGTTGTGGTGAGCCGAGATCGTGCCATTGCACTCCAGCCTGGGCAACAAGAGCAAAACTCTGTCTCAAAAAAAAAAAAAAAAAAAAAAAGTTTGCCAGCCTATATTCTGTTGCATTTTGTGCGTATTTTTCTGTTGTATTTTGTTGCATTAGTTTGCTAGAGCTGCCATAACAAAGTACATATACTGGATAGCCTAAACAGCAGAATTAATTTTCTCACTGTCCTGGGGGCTAGAAGTCCTAGATCAAGGTATAGGAAGAGTTGGTTCCTCCTGGGGCCTCTCTCCTTGGCTTGTAAATGGCACCTTCTCCCTGTGTCCTCACATAGTCATCCCTCTGTGTGTGTCTGTGTCCCAAGCTTTGCTTCTTATAGGGACACAAGTCTTGTTGGATCTAGGCCCACCCTAATGACTTTATTTTACCTTAATTATCTCTTTAAAGAGACTAGTCAGTTCTCCATATCTGTTGGTTCTGCGTCTATGGATTTAACCAACTGCTATTTGAAAATATTCAGGAAAGAAATGGATGGTTGTGTCTGTACTAAACACAAACATCACATACATACTTTTTTTCTTGTTATCGTCAAACAATGGAGGAAAACAGCTATTTATATAGAATCTACAGTGTGTTGAATAATGTAAGTAATCTAGGAACGATTTAAAGCAGCGATCCCCAACTTTTTGGCACCAGGGATAGGTTTTGTGGAAGACGATATTTCCACGGATGTGGGGTGGGGGGATGGGGAATGGTTTTGAGATGATTCAATTGCATTACATTTATGGTTGCATTCTCATGAGGAGCACACAACCTAGATCCTTCGCATGCGCAGTTCACAATTGGGTTCATGTTCCTACAAGAATCTAATGCTGCAATTGATCTGACAGGCGGTGCAACTCAGGCATTAGCTCACTTGCCTGCTGCTCGCCTCCTGCTGTGTGACTGTGTGGCTCAGTTCCTAACAGGCCATGGGAGTGATACCAGTCCATGCCCCGGGGCTTGGGGATCCCTGATTTAAAGTATACAGGAGGATGTCCATAGGTTAAATGCAAATACTACACCGTTTTACATAAGGGATTTGAGCATTCATAGACGTTGGTATCCAAGGTGGGTTCTAGAATCCATCCCCCAAGGATACCATGGGTCAACTATATCTCCAAATACACTCACATTCTACGATACTGAGGATTGGGATTTCAAGACGTGAATTTGGGAGTGCACAACTCAGCCCATAATGTGTTAACTTGGCTAAGCTATCATGTCCAGAGGTTTAATCAAATACTAGCTGTTACTGTGAGGTGTTGTGTAGAGTGGTCGACATCCACAAACAGTAGACTTTCAGTGAAGGAGGCGATCCTTGGTTATGGGATTGGCCTTGCCCAATCAGTTGAAAGACCTTAGAACCAAAATTGAGGTTTTCTGGAGGAGAAGAAATTCTGTCTCCTGACTGCAGCACCAGTACCTATTTGAGTTTCCAGGCCACCAGACTGCTGTTATACGGATTTTCAACATGCCAGCCCCTATAACTCAATGAGCCAATTCCTTGAAATAAATACATCTTCATATATTATATGTAAAATACTTATTGATAAACACGTAAATATATGCCATATAACTTATATAATATACATATATTAAGACATATTTATAAATTATAATGTATGTATTATAAATATATACCACACATAATATATACCATAATAATATATGTGATATATTATTATATCATATTATATCTATATATCACTATAATATATAATATATTATTGTAATATATGTACCATATATTAGTATAATAATATATATACTGTAATAATATATATGCCATGTATTATTATATATGGTATATACATATATAATATATGTATCATAAAGCGTGAGCTGTGGTCCTGCCAACCACAAACAAGTCTTCATGAGCCACCAAATTTGGGTGAATTTTGACATTGAACCCTGCTGACTTGCATATATACCATATATACAGTATATACTGTATATGTTATAATATATAGTATATGCCATATAACATATAGATTATATATCTTTATGTGTCTGTATATGGTACATAATATATTTAAATATATAATATTTAGATATGTTTATAATATATATTATAATCTGTAAATATATAGGCAATATGAATTTGTTTTTTTTTTAAGAGACAGGGTCTCGCTCTGTTGCCCAAGCTGGAGTGCAGTGGTGCAATCACGGCTCACTGCAGTCTTGACCTCCTGGTCTCAAGCAATCCTCCTGCCTCAGCCTGCCAAGTAGCTGGGAGCTCAGGTACATGTCACCATGCCCAACTAAGATATAAATATTGATACAGATATCCGACATGCTTATTGGTTCTGTTCGTCTGGAGAATCATGACTGGTACAGATTTATTGCATGTATTTTCCCTCTCTATGCCTTGTCTTTATACGCTGTTGAGGACTTTCATGCGCCTCCGTGTGAAGAGACTACCAAACAGGCTTTGTGTGAGCAATAAAGCTTTTAATCACCTGGGTGCAGGCAGGCTGAGTCTGAAAAGAGTCAGAGAAGGGGCCGTTTTATAGGATTTGGGTAGGTAAAGGAAAATCATAGTAAAGGGGAGTTGTTCTCTGGCAGGCAGAGTGGGGGGTCACAAGGTGTTCAGTGGGGGAGCTTTTGAGCCAGGATGAGCCAGGAGAAGGAATTTCACAAGACAATGTCATCAGTTAAGGCAGGAACAGGCCATTTTCACTTCTTTTGTGGTGGAATGTCATCAGTTAAGGCAGGAACCAGCCATCTGGATGTGTACGTGCAGGTCACAGGGGATATGATGGCTTAGCTTGGGCTCAGAGGCCTGACATTCCTGTCTTCTTATATTAATAAGAAAAATAAAACGAAATAGTGGCAAAGTGTTGGGACGGCGAAAATTTTGGGGGATGGTATGGAGAGAGAATGGGCGATGTTTCTTAGGGCTGCTTCGAGTGGGATTAGGGGCAGCGTGGGAACCTAGAGTGGAGAGATTAAGCTGAAGGAAGATTTTGTGGTAAGGGGTGATATTGTGGGGTTGTTAGAAGAAACATTTGTCGTGTAGAATTATTGGTGATAGCCTGGATACGGTTTTGTATGAATTCAAAAACTAAACAGAATAAGAGAAGGAGAAAAACAGGTATTAAAGGTCTAAGAATTGGGAGGACCTAGGACATCTGATTAGAGAGTGCCTAAGGAGATTCAGCATAGTCCTGCCAGCAAAGATTATTTATTTACTTCAAGAGTTAAGAGTGGCAGTTTGGGGATAGCACTAGGAGATATCAGCTGTGCTGGCTTGGAGAAACAGCGTAAACCGGCAGTGTAAATAAGAGCAGGGCATGTGTGAGTAGTTGAGAACGGTGAATAGGAGTATGACTAGACAGAAGATAGTAGTGATGACAAGTTTTTTTGGGGCACAGTCTAAGTTGGTCTGGTGTCTGGAATGAGACTGGGGCCTAATAAAAAGGAGCATCTATACAGGAGCTCAAATGGGCTGTGCCTTGTAGCATTCCGAGGACAGGTCTGACTTCTGAGAAGGGAAAGTGGTAAAAGTATTGTCCAGTCCTTTTTAAGTTGGTGGCTGAGCTTGGTGAGGTGTGTTTTTAAAAGACCTTTAGTCCGTTCTACTTTTCCTGAAGACGGAGGACCGTAAGGGATATAAAGGTTTCACTGAACACTAAGAGCCTGAAAAACTGCTTGGCTGATTTGACTAATAAAGGCTGGTCTGTTATCAGACTGTATAGAGGTGGGAAGGCTAAACTGAGGAATTATGTCTGACAGAAGGGAAGAAATGACTGCGGTGGCCATCTCAGACCCTGTAGGAAAGGCCTGTACCTATCCCGTGAAAGTGTCTACCTAGACTAAGAGGTATTTTAGTTATCTGACTCAGGGCATGTTGAGTAAAGCTCATTTGCCAGTCCTGGGTGGGGGCAAATCCTCAAGCTTGATGTGTAGGGAAGGGAGGGGGCCTGAAGAATCCCTGAGGAGTAGTAGAATAGCAGATGGAACACTGAGAAGTGATTTCCTTGAGGATAGATTTCCACGATGGAAAGGAAATGAGAGGTTCTAAGAGGCGGGCTAGTGGCTTATACTATAGCATAGCCTGCCTTTGCTGGTGTGTGGCAATTAGACCTGGTGGAACTGCCATCAATAAATCAAGCGTGATCAGGGTGAGGAACAGGAAAGAAGGAAATGTGGGGAAATGGGGTGAACGTCAGGTGGATCAGAGAGATACAGTCATGGGGGTCAGGTGTGGTATCAGGAATAATGTGGGAGGCCGGATTGAAGTCTGGGCCAAGAACAATGGTAATTGTGGGACTTAACAAAGAGTGAGTACAGCTGAAGGAGCCGGGGAGCAGACAGTATATGCGTCAGGTGTGAGGAAGAAAATAGATTTTGGAAGTTATGAGAAATGTAGAGAGTGAGTTGAGCATAGTTTGTGACTTTTCGGGCCTCTCAAAGTATTAGAGTGGCAGCAGCCACTGCACGCAGACATGAGGGCTAGGCTAAAACAGTAAGGTCAAGTTGTTCGGACAGAAAGGCTACAGGGTGTGGTCCTGGCTCTTGTGTAAGAATTCTGACCGCACTAACCATGCCTAGGAAGGAAAGGAGTTGTTGTTTTGTAAGGGATTGAGGTTTGGGAGATTAATGGGACACGATCAGCAGGGAGAGCACGTGTGTTTTTATCAGAATTATGCCGAGATAGGTAACAGATGAGGATGAAATTTGGGCTTGACTGAAGTAATGGGAGCTGTCTGTGAAGCCTTGTGGCAGTACAGCCCATGTAATTTGCTGAGCCTAATGGGTGTCAGGGGCAGTCTAAGTGAAAGCAAAGAGAGGCTGGGATGAAGGGTGCAAAGGAATAGTAAAGAAAGCATGTTTGAGATCCAGAACAGAATAATGAGTTGTAGAGGGAGGTACTGAGGATAGGAGATTTTATGGGTTTGGCAACACAGGGTGGATAGGCAAAACAATTTGGTTGATAAGGCGCAGATCCTGAACTAACCTGTAAGCCTTGTCTGGTTTTAGGACAGGTAAAATGGGGGAATGGTAAGGAGAGTTTATAGGCTTTAAAAGGCCATGCTGTAGCAGGCGAGTGATAACAGGCTTTAATCCTTTCAAAGCGTGCTGTGGGATGGGATATTGGCATTGAGTGGGGTAAGGGTGATTAGGTTTTAATGGGATGGTAAGGGGTGCATGATCGGTCGCCAAGGAGGGAGTAGAGGTATCTTATACTTGTGGGTTAAGGTGGGGGAATACAAGAGGAGGATGCAAAGGAGGCTTTGGATTGGGAAGAAGGGCAGCAATGAGATGCAGCTGTAATCCAGGAGTAGTCAGGGAAGCAGATAATTTAGTTAAAATGTCTCGGCCTAATAAGGGAACTGGGCAGGTGGGGATAACTAAAAAGGAGTGCTTAAAAGAGTATTGTCTAAGTTCGCACCAGAGTTGGGGAGTTTTAAGAGGTTTAGAAGCCTGGCCGTCAATACACACAACAGTTATGGAGGCAAAGGAAACAGGCCTTTGAAAAGAAGGTAATGTGGAGTGAGTAGCCTCCATATTGATTAAGAAGGGGACAGACTTACCTTCCACTGTGAGAGTTACCTGAAGCTCAGCGTCCGTGATGGTCTAGGGGGCTTCCGAGGCGATCGGGCAGCGTCAGTCTTCAGCCGCCTAAGCCAAGAAGATCTGGGAAGGAGTCAGAGAGCCTTGGGCCAGAGTTCCAGGGGCTCTGGGAGTGGCTGCCAGGTGAGTTGGACAGTCCGATTTCCAGTGGGGTCCCGCCCAGATGGGACGCGGCTTAGGAGGAATCCTGGGCTGCAGGCATTCCTTGGCCTGGTGGTCAGATTTCTGGCACTTGTAGGAAGCTCCTGGGGGAGGAGGTTCTGGAGGAACGCCTGGCCGCTGCAATTCAGGCGTTTGGAAGTTCTTGTGTGCTGGAGATGTGGCTGGGGTTTGTCTCACAGGGGAGGCAAGGAATTGCAACCTTTTTCTATTATTGTACACCTTGAAGGTGAGGTTAATTAAATCCTGTTGTGGGGTTTGAGGGCTGGAATTTAATTTTTGGAGTCTAATGTTGGGAGCAGGTTGTGTAATAAAATGTATTTTGAGAATAAGACGGCCTTTTGACCTTTTAGGGTCTAGGCCTGTAAAGTGTCTCAAGGTTGTTGCCAAACGAGTTATGAACTGGGCTGGATTTTTATATTTGATGAAAAAGAGCCTAAACGCTATCTGATTTGGGATAAAGAAAAAGAAGCATTAACCTTGACTATGCCTTTAGCTCCAGCCACGTTTTTAAGAGTAAATTGCTGGGCAGGTGGGGGAGGGCTAGTCACGGAATGAAACTGTAAGCCGGACCAGGTGTGAGGAGAGGAGGTGATAAAAGGATTACAGGGTGGAGGAGCGGAGGCTGAGGAAGAATTGGGACCTAGCTTGGCCTGGGGAGGAGCAGCCTGGGGAGGAGGGGAGAGGTCAGATGGGTCTGTAGAAAAGGAGGATTAGAAAGACTCAGCGACGCTTGGGGTTGGGACTGAGGGGACAGGCAGGAGGGAAAGAAGGAAGATTTGGGATGAGTTGCATTGGGCACAGAGACTAGAGAGGGACTGATGTATAAAAGAATGCCTGGATGTCGGGCATCTCAGACCATTTGCCCATTTTACAACAAGAATTATTTAGATCTTGTAGGATGGAAAAATTGAAAGTGCCATTTTCCGGCTATTTGGAACTACTGCCGAGTTTGTATTGGGGTCAAGCAGCATTGCAGAAGAAAATAAGATGCTTAGATTTTAGGTCAGGTGAGAGTTGAAGAGGTTTTAAGTTCTTAAGAACACAGGCTAAGGGAGAAGGAGGAGGAATGGAAGGTGGAAGCTTGCCCATAGTGAAGGAGGCAAGCCCAGAGAAATAGAGTAGAGACACGGAGAAGGGGTGGGGGGTTCTTGCCCTCCAGAAAAGCAGAGTAGGGGTCAGGGTGCAGAGATACGAGGTTGGGGGGGACAGAAATAAGCGATCAGGGTGCAGAGATATAAGAGGTTGGGGCACAGAAATAAGGGATCGGGGCACAGAGATACGAGGTTGGGGTACTTGCCCTTCCCCCAGAAAAGCGGGACTTGCTGCTAAGGGTGAAGGACCAAGGCAGGCGTCCCTGCATGGTCTGACACTTCTGAAACGTGGGTGAATAATCAGAGAGGCATCCCTGCAATGATTAAACACCAAGGGAAGGCTGCCTTCACAGTCCGTGACCGGCGCCGGAGTTTTGGGTCCATGGATAAAACGTGTCTCCTATGTCTCTACCAGAAAATGAAAGGAATTAAGAGAAGGGAGAGATTGAAGAGTGAAAAAGAGAAAGTGGTTGAGGGATAGTGAGAGAGGCTGGAGAACAGAGTAAGAAGAGGCCGCTTACCGGATTTAAAATTGGTGAGATGTTCCTTGGGCTGGTTGGTCTGAGGACCTGAGGTCGTAGGTGGATCTTTTTCACAGAGCAAAGAGCAGGAGGACAGGGGATTGATCTCCCAAGGGAGGTCCCCTGATCCGAGTCACGGCACCAAATTTCATGCACGTCCGTGTGAAGAGATCACCAAACTGGCTTTGTGTGAGCAATAAAGCTTTTAATCACCTGGGTGCAGGCGGGCTGAGTCCGAAAAGAGAGTCAGCGAAGGGAGATAAGGGTGGGGCCATTTTATAGGATTTGGGTAGATAAAGGAAAATCACAGTCAAAGGGGAGTTGTTCTCTGGAGGGCAGAGTGGGGGTCACAAGGTGCCCAGTGGGGGAGCTTTTGAGCCAGGATGAGCCAGGAGAAGGAATTTCACAAGACAATGTCATCAGTTAAGGCAGGAACCGGCCATCTGGATGTGTATGTGCAGGTCACAGGGGATATGATGGCTTAGCTTGGGCTCAGAGGTCTCACAAGGACATTGTTGTTATTTAGAAATTTTGAGTTTTGTGCAGCCGATTTTGTCAATTGTTTTCTTGTTGGCTTGCAGGATTTGTCCTGGAAGCCATACTTAGCTATGAGTACACGAAAGCTCTTTCTGAAAGTTTCATGGTTGATCAAACAATATCTCCTTGTTTATCAAATGTCATCCTGTCACTACATTTGATAATTTGCAAAACTTCAGAAAATGGTAGCCCAGGTTTAAAGCAGCAGCCTTCTGGTGATCTGTGGCTAGGCATACATAGGGGAGTCTTAGTCTTCCCAGACTGTTGTAACAAAGTACCACAACCTGGGTAGTTAATAGAACAGACATTTATTCTCTCATGGTCCTAGAGGCGGGAAGTGTGAGACCAAGGTGTCCACAGGGCTGGTTTCTCCTGATCCCTCTCTCCTTCGCTTGCAAATGCCGTCTTCTCCCTGTGTTTTGTCTCTGTGTCCAAACTTCCCCTTTTAATAAGGACACTGGTCATACTGGCTTAGAACCCACCTAATGGCCTCATCTGAATTTGATTACGTCATCTTTAAAGACTATCTCCAAATTAAGTCACATTTGAAGGTTCTCAGAACTTCAAGGTATCAAGCTGACAGTGGAGGGCAGCTCAGCTCCTCACAATGTGGGTAGCATTCAGCCTATGTTTTCTGTCCTCAGTGAAAAAGGCAAGCCAGAGACTGCAAGCTCCTTCACACACAGTGAGTTATCATCCTTCCAACCACAAGCAGGTCTTCATGAGCCACCAACTTGGATGGATTTTGACATTGAACCCTGCTGACTCTTGTCAGAGGAAGTTCAGTTGCAGTGAAATGCTGGTTCTGAGAATTTACAACTTAAAGGCAGTCACAGCCCGTAGGAGGAAGGCCTCCGAAAGTAAAGATGGCCTTAAGTGGTGTGGCAAGGATGTCTAAAGCCTAAAAAATGCAGCCATGGCTCAGAGAGACATATTGTTTGTCTGGTTCTTAACTGTTCCTGATGCTTAAAAATGATGACACCATTTAAATAACCTGCAAGGAGATGAAAAATTCCAAAGGCAGCCTCTGAAAACTGCAAAGAATAGCCATTTTAATGATGTGAAGGAATGAGAGAAGAATTATGAGTGCACCCTAAGATGGGAGATATTTTCACCCAAGACTTAGAGATGTAGTTTAGGAAGGGATAGTTTTGGAGGAGGAACCTCCACCCAGGACTCAGTAATCAATGCCTAACTTTGAAAAGGGAAAAATAGCAGACCAGCACACAGGGCAGAGGACTGGGTTTGAAACACCAAATCTTCCTCATCTTGGCCACTTCAGGGAGTTAGGGCAGCTTTCTGAAATTTTTCTGGCACATGCTGTACCTTTTGACAAAATTTAGGGTGCCTGCACTGGAGACATGTTTTATTAAGTTGCTCCTTGAAATTCTCTTCTTGCAAAAGTTCTCTGACTTGCAGCTGTGGTGAGTGTACGCAACTTTATTTCGCGGAATTCCATCAGAACAGGTTTAAAGCCATTCAGCATTAATTGGGCTCCTTTGTGAATACTATTGGCTTCTTCTGAGAGCTGGAAGTCTGCATGAAAGCCAGAGAAATAGATAAATAAAAGGTTTGGCTAGCCTCCGCATCCCTCAAACCTACTGAGCTCCTTTGCTTGTATGCCCTGAATCAGAGAACGGAAATACTCGCCAGGAAAAAATACTTTTAGGATTCTGACTGTGCCCTGTTCAATTGTAATGAAGTGCCTCTCGCTCTTTCTGTTTAGTATCCTTACTGAAATCCCTACTATTTTTGGTAATATGCACATTTTCATCTCCAGCTGTGGAGCTAATGTTCCCATAATTGTTATGAAACACGGAGCATTGTGTCTTTTTCCAAGATATCCCAAAAGAAAAGGTGGCTATGGAATAGCTATGCTGATTAGTGCATGCCTCCTGGCTTGGAGTGAATTCAGGCTGGATTCAACAGAAAGCAGGTTTTGAAGGAAAAACAACAACAATAACAGCAACACTTGAGGGCAGAGTGAAATGTGTAACTGTACTGATCTTTGCAGGTTTCACATCATCGTGAGAAACATGAGTAAAAGACTGGTAGGGAAACTGTTGAAAACAGAACAATATTTGCTTGGCATGTATGCAAGAAAAGGAAGTTTCTGAGGAGTCCCGAGCAGTGGAGAGAAAGCCTTCTGGCAAATTATTGAGAGAGTGAATCAGTTCCCCGTCTTTCTGATGTGCCTCCTAAGCTTAAAAATAAAGACGTGAAAACAACATGACATTTGCGGTACATTGTTGACATGAAATGTTAAAGCGAGCCTAATGTTCTGGAAGCTTTTTCTTATAGATGTGGAGACGGCACACCCCACTGATCTGAAAGATCACCGTGTTACTAAGAAGCTACATGCACTTTATTAATTTAATTCTTATATCCGTGATTTTTCACACCATGGAAAGGATTCTAAAAATAATCCAGAGAATTATATAACTCCCATTTCCGTGATGCTGTTTCTTGCTTTCTTTCTCTTGTTTTTAAACAAACTTCCAGACGGATTCACCTTGAGCGGCTTTAGCTGGAAGCACTATAAAAGATATATATCTCGGTAGACCCTTTTTCATTAAGTTCTAGACTGTCCATGTTTCTGGGAGTTATAATTTAATCTTTGCAATCTTGGCAGTGCAATTTAAGCAGTGGGTTAAGTTGTAAAATGAGTGTTTTAACATCCAGTGCTCTAACAGTTTGATGCAAATGTTTTTGCGGCATTTATACAACCCAGATTCTCCAAGAAAGTAAAAGAGAGAGAGAGAGAGAGATCATATTTCTGAGGATGTTATAGACCAAGCTAGCATCAAAGAATAAGAGAAAAGGAGCTGCGTAAAAGTCCTGGAGGTAACAGGTTTGGACAACTTTGGATGAGCAGACATCCTTTAATGGTAGTCTCTGATTCCAACTGCTACAAAATCCAGCAGGTATGTTGGGGCTCTGTGCAGCTTGGAAGTCAGAATTTCACATCCGCCTCCTCTCATCATTGTTAAATCATTTTGTTTCAAAAAGGTTTTCTTTCTTTTCATGTTAATAAAAAGAAAAGTCTTCAAAGGCATTTTGTTCCAACAATGAAATCTCAATTTGTGATTCTAATATATTCAAAAGTACATTGGATTGTGGACTTAAGTCATCAACAGAACCAAAATGTGCTGGTAAAACAACAACCAGACGTCTCCAGGAATGCCTTGAAATTGCCAAACAAGATAATTTACTTTTTCTATTTTTTTCAATGCCAGAGAATGTGAATAAATTGTGAATGTCTCTTAAACCCTACATGACATGCTCTAGTGAACATGTGATTCCAGTTAGTGGGTGGCTGATTTATCATGGCAATATTTGTTCTGATTTACTTATCGTTGAAGTTAAATAACTGGATGGAATCTATTTAGTTGATGGAAATCAAGAATAGAAAGAAATAAGGACATATTCAATGCTGGAAATCTGTCTTTCTAATGGCTTAGAGTTATAGAGTTCCTACATATATTTTATCAAGTTAAAAAAATTACCATCTGTATTTAGTATGTTTGTTTTTAATGTAAATTCATAGATTGCAAGACTCTGCTCCCTTTCATCCATAAAATATGAACTGCTTTCATTCTCCTTCTTAAGCAAACCATGGCATCAATTGAATTAATTGATCCATTTTCACAGCATTCATCAAAAGTTCAGTTTAAGGGGTTAGATGAAGGTAGCCACGTACTAATCAGGAAAACACACAATCTCTTAGAAGTATCATCTTTAAGAGCATATATTCCAAAGTGATGTTAATATGAAAAGTCATTGAATATCATTGAAAAACTTGGCCACAGTGATTCAAAGCAAAATCTTGGAGAATATGCAAAATATCCTTGTGTGATTCTTCCTACAGGTATAGGAAGATGAAGTTTTGTCTATGGAAGTATTGTTTATTTTATAAATGGGAATAGTGCTTGGATTAAGGTAGCACCCTGACCAGCCCTGGTCTGACTTTCTTCAGTTACACTGTAGAATTTTGTTACTGATACAACTAAAAGATCTCAAAGTATAATTTGGGATTTCAGAATAATGGAAAACTTTCTGGAGTCATAGTCATGTTTTCTATTTTTAAAACTCAGAGTCTATTACCATGCTTGGCACAAAAGATGTCCTCAGTGTATATTTATTAAATGGACGATTGAATGAATGAGTCTAACCTATGGGCAAAACACTGTACCTAGCAATTTGAAGGACTGCTAGCCATAGAAATAGAGAAACAGAGCGACTTACCACTTACCAAAACCCTTGTGATATCAAGGAGTTTAATATTGGTTGCCTTTCTCCATAAGAGTAATACAAATGATAATCAGAGAAACAATAGGATATGTGGAATAGAATACACCAGATTAATTTTGTATTAAGGAGAGTCATAATTGAGAGTTTGTTGCAGCTGATTAATAATGTTCCTTAATAGTTCTGGAAAGAAACAGGAAGTCAAATCACTTTGATCATGGGCTTGGGATATGGACAACCTTCTTAAATACTTTCAGAACTATCCTTCCATTGCATATGTTGGTTAATTTATTCTCTGTGAGGCTTTATTATCTGCCCCTTTCAAATTAAAAAGAATAAAATAGAAGGAGGTTTAATGTTTTGGTGATATCAGTAGTTGGTAAGCAGCAGAACTGGGGTTCCAACCTTTCCCTCCCAAATCCAGCTCTGAAGCTCTTACTCACTTAGTGATGGCTGTTGACTGAATGTGAATGAGCTTGTGCTACAATTGTCTTAGCTGCAGAGATTCCACCAACATCAGAAAAACTCAGCCATGAGACTGAGCAAATCCTTGCAAGAATTCAATGCAATTCATTTCCAATTCACTACTTTCTCCCGTCTTTCTTCATTAAGGTCATTTATCCGGTCGTCCATCCTACAAGGTGTCTTTATTAAGATCTCTAGTGTTTAGTGCCCTACACTGAACTGAACATACAGTGGTCATAGATGGGTGCTCTTTTTGCCTGGATAGAAACTGTGACTTGCCCCAAACTTAAAACCATATGCATTTATGATCTCACAGTTTCTGTGGGCCATGAATTCAGGGAAAGCCTAGCCGAATCCTCTTATTAGAGTCTACAAGGGCTTCCATCAAAGTGTTGGGCTGAGCTCTCATCTGGAGGTTGGACTTGGAAAGAATTCACTCCCAACCTCAGGCATGCTGTTGTGAGATTTGCTTCCTTGTGGCTGCAGAACTGAGAGACCAGCTTCTTGCTGGTTATGGGCCGTCCTTAGCTCACATGAACACTGGATTCTTCAATGTCCACAGGAGAGAAAGTCTCTAGAGAGAATGGACTAGCAAGATGGAGTTTTATGTAGCATAAACATAGAGTTCATATCCATGGTCCGGGGTACATTCAGTGGAAGAGGACTATACAAGAAAGTGTAAACTAGAAAGTGCAGATCTTTGGGGGTCATTTTAAAGTCTGTCCAGCACAGGAGGTGGCCAGAAATGTATCAGACAATAGGAAATTACAAACCGTGATCAGTATTGCCATGTATACACAGCAGAAAATTAACAACAATAGAAAATATTGGAGGAATAGGAACTTTGCACAGGACAGAACATTTAATATCATACTTGAAGAATGAGGAGGTGGTTAAATGTTACAAGGGTCCATGATGAAGGTACAGGATTGTTTACAGACAGAACAGATGGCCAGGTCCTTCTTCTATGTTAAGAATTGTATTAGTCCGTTTTCATGCTGTTGATAAAGACATACCAGCAGCATGAAACTGGGTAATTTATAAAGAAACAGAGGTTAAATGGACTCACTGTTCCACATGGCTGGGGAGGCCTCACAGTCATGGTGGAAGGTGAAAGGCATGCCTTAAATGGCAGCAGGCAACAGAGAATGAGAACCAAGTGAAAGGGGAAACCCCTTATAAAACGATCAGATCTGGTGAAACTTATTCACTACCACAAGAACAGTATTGGGAAAACTGCCCCCATGATGCCCATGATGCAATTATCTACCAGTGGTCCCTCCTATGACACATGGGAATTATGGGAGCTACAATTCAAGATGAGATTTGGGTGGGGACACGGCCAAAGCATATCAAGAATGTTAATGATTACCCCCAAATCAATAGATAACCATTCCTAGCCTTTCCATAATGATAGATACAACCTACCTCATCTGATGATGATGATGATAATGATGACGTGATGATAAAGTTACTGTTTTAGCTGTACAAATGACTAAAATTTCTATCACCCTTAAAATTGTATTTCAATGCCTTTGATTAAGCTATTACTATATCCAGTGGTTCTCCTAAAGTATAAATAATTTGTTTCTAAAAATTAGATATTAAGTCATTGGGATTTCATCAGAAATTATTTGTCAGGTATGTGTTGGCTTGCCTCTCTTTTCCTTGCATTCGTGTTACAAAATCTCAAATCCTGGTTAATTTCAAGACCTTTTTGCACTCTTAACTCCTACATACCCTCACCCCCACCATTCTCCACACGTCTTCGTTGTTCTACCCATCTCCCAGTGAGGGATATTCTCAAGGAATGTGTCTCAGTAATAATCATAATAAGCCTACATTAATGGATGCCTACCATGTAAAAGATAACTCACATGGAACTCACATTTAATTTTTACAACAGTCCTATCACTTTCACTTTGCAGATTTTAAGACTGAGGGCCAATTAGGATAGAAGTTTCCCAGACCACCCAGGTGAAAGGTGGCCAAGCCACAGTCTGGAGGATCCCAGGATACCTTCATGACTTTGGCTCACTCTTTTCCAGAATCTCAGGCTATGCTCAACACAATGCTCTCAAAGACAATCTCCCAAGCTTGAGTTTCAATTCATCCACCATCTGGCCTCCAACTGCATTTCCAAGCTCTCAGCATGGTTCAAACACGTCTTCTTTGCTACACGTATCTTAAGTTTCTTGCTGTTTTTCCTTTGTTCATGGGGCTTTTAAACCTTCCAAACCATGAACCTTCTTTCAATCAATTGCTGCAAGTTGCATTCACAAGACATTTCCATTTCTCTTAAATCAATCTTTAGTATCTCCTTCAAAATCTTTCATGGGTAACACTAGAGATCAACAGACCCTCTCATTCAGTTAAAGGAAGAAAAGACTGATGTAGCAAAGTCATCCTCTAAGCCATCCACAGGGATTGTTGGAATTATTTCTCTTGACCATAGCAGAGCAAAGCATTCATTGGGGAGATGAATGTTTCCTCACTTTCCTTACTTTCAGCTCATCATTTCTACTAGACTGCAGTCCAACTCAGACTCTATAGCAGAACTCAAAACCTAGAACTTAGTCAACCATGAGATCACACTCCCTGGCCAATAAAGACTCCCCCCAAATCAGAAAGACTTAATGGACATTTTGTTGGATATGACATGTAGACCCTCATTCAAGTATGAAAAGATCTAGTCCTTGACACTGCTAGTAACTGGAATATTAACACTTTTCTGTTTAATTTGAAAAGGATTTTAAAATATACGCATGATAATGATGTATATATAAGTATTTAGATATCCTCACATGTATGTATCATTGTGTTTATAGATATTTATATCAATACTTATGTGTGAATATGCCAAACTGTATTTTGCTCTATTATCTGATCATGGAGAACCATAGGCTTCTGTTGAATAGTATTCTCTGCCAGTCAGTGGTAACTTTTTGATAGACTCTTAATCTTTGTACAGTGATGCTAAGATGGTTCTTTGAATATCTTACTGATTTTGCCTCTATAATTTTCTTTCTTTTTTTTTTTTGAGACGGAGTCTTGCTCTGTCCCCCAGGCTGGAATGCAGTGGCGCAATCTCGGCTCGCTGCAAGCTCCGCCTCCCGGGTTCACGCCATACTCCTGCCTCAGCCTCCCGAGTAGCTGGGACTACAGGTGCCCGCCAACACGCCCGGCTAATTTTTTTTTTTTGTATTTTTAGTAGAGATGGGGTTTCACCGTGTTAGCCAGGATAGTCTCGATCTCCTGACCTCGTGATCCGCCTGACTCGGCCTCCCAAAGTGCTGGGGTTACAGGCTTGAGCCACCGTATAATTTTATTTCTTAAAGGGTAGGAAATGGAACAACTAGCATGCTACTACTACAATATGAAATATGTCTCAAAAAGTCAATGAGATTGAAACAAAAGTGAAAATCCTTCAGTGAGATGAAAAATGTAGAATCTCTACCTTATTGGGCTTAAGCCCACCACTGCTGTTCTGAAGAAAAAAACAAAACTAAACAGCAAGTACGAAGTGCTGGAATAGTGTCATCAATGATTTTTTTTCTGAAAGGGATATTTTAATACGCATTTTCGTTTTATGGATCTAAAGCTCTCTTGTTAGTGGGTAAGTTATTGTTGGATTTTCTCATATCCAATTTTAGTGTTGATTTTTAGGAACGTATTGTGTAAGAGAGAAATGGCTGCCCACCCTAGTTAAAAGCACACTCATATTATGCGTACTATGCTCATCTACTGGTAAATTCCTAGGGCTTGAAGAGAGTAAAATTTACTGTGTACATTTATAAAAAAATAAAATGAAATAAATCCAAGTAAAGAATGGAACTTAAATGATTTTCTATGATGGGACACTGTATTAGTCCATTTTCATACTGCTATGAAGAAATACCTGAGACTGGGTAATTTAAAAGAAAAGAAGGTTTAATGGACTCACAGTTCCACCTGGCTGGAGAGGCCTCACAATCATGGTGGAAGGTGAAGGAGAAGCAAAGTCACGTCTTACGTGGCAGTAGGCAAAAGAGCAGGTGCAGGGGAACTCCCCTTTAAAAAACCATCAGATCTCCTGAGGCTTATTCACTATCATGAGAACAGCACAGGAAAAATTCACCCCATAATTCAGTTACCTCCCACTGGGTCCCTCCCATGACACATGGGGATTATGGGAGCTACAATTCAAGACGAGATTTGGATGGGGACACAGCCAAACCATATTAGACACTCTTGTGTGGTTTAAAAAAAAAACAGCACCATTTCTCTCTCATTTTTACCCTTGTTCCTATTTATTTTCTTCTTGGGAGATGGAATGATACGAGCTATCTTTAATTCTTTGTAACAACAACATTTGCTTCCTTTTCACTTTGTCGTATGAAGTATTACCAAGAAATAAAAAAGCTCCTCTTTGAGGTATGTATGGTAGCAGGGAAATAGTTTTTTTTTTTTTTCTTTATCATGCTTGCCACATTTTGAAACTCAATTTTGGTTGGATACATTTCATTCCTGAATTGTCAAAGACTCTCACTTCAATCTGCCCTCTCACTCCTTAACTTTATTCTTCTTTTTGAGAGACAGAGTCTCACTCTGTTGCCTAGGCTGGAGTGCGGGGCTGTGATCTTAGCTCACTGCATCCTCGACCCCCTGGGCTGCAGTGATTCTCTCGTCTCAGCCTCTAGAGTAGTGGTCCCCGCTGTGCACCACTGTGCCTGGTTAACTTTTAAAAAAAATTGGCCGGGCGCGGTGGCTCAAGCCTGTAATCCCAGCACTTTGGGAGGCCGAGGCGGGCAGATCACGAGGTCAGGAGATCGAGACCATCCTGGCTAACACGGTGAAACCCCGTCTCTACTAAAAATACAAAAAATTAGCCGGGCGTGTTGGCGGGCGCCTGTAGTCCCAGCTACTCGGGAGGCTGAGGCAGGAGAATGGCGTGAACCCGGGAGCCGGAGCTTGCAGTGAGCCGAGATCGCGCCACTGCACTCCAGCCTGGGCAACAGAGCGAGACTCCGTCTCAAAAAAAAAAAAAAAAAATTTTTGGAGAGAAGGGGTCTTGCTGTGTTGCCCAGGCTGTTCTCAAACTCCTGGGCTCAAGCAATCCACCTGTCTTGGCCTCCCAAAGTGCTGGGATTATAGGCGTGAGCCACTGTGTGTGGTTTTCAGGTTGATTCTTGTTAAATGATTTTGACATTTGCCTTTCTATAGAAGTTCGTAAAACACCCTCCCCCTCCAGCGTTGCCATCCTTAGATTCCTTAGGTAAAGATAACACTTCTAGTAGAAAAGAAAATGGGTCTGCTGTAGTTCTACAGACTTTTAAATAATATTTCTGTATCTATTAATCTGTGTATCTCAGAATGTAAGTGGTATATTTTGCCTTTTCAAAGCCAAGGCACTTTCTTCCACAAGGCTGAGTTTCTGCACACACACAGCCTTTGCTCAAGAAACAGTGTCTTCATGGAATGTGGAGATTGATGCCAGGGTTAGTGGCTATGGAAGGGTCCCAGGCGGTATGACTTCTCTTCCCATTTGATTTACACTACATTCCATAATAACCTCATGTAGATGCAGAAATAGTATACCCTGGTCAGCCATTGAGGGCCATGTGGTTTCTGTATTATAATCAATGCATCAAAGAAGTATAGGAATCTGTGATAGGGTCAACAATTCAGAAACCATCCATTTACCAAAAGAATGTGTTTTTCTATATATCCTCCCAAGTAGTGATCAGAGATAATCAGCACCAAGTGTTCAATTTAGCATTTTTCTCTCAAAACTAAACTTTTGATTTTCTGACTCAAAATTTTGTCAAAGTGCAAGCGTTGTAAAACTGAGAAAACTGCCTGGTTATAAAATCCTTCAGCTTTATCCATGTATTATCTTTGCACTTTTCCTTTAAGGAATAATTAAAAGAGAGGAGGGGATAGTAATTGCACAAAATGGCAGATAGCAAAGTAGATAAAATTTTAATCAAATCTTTTAGTGTTTTGATAGCAAAATACATTGTAAATCACTTAAAAGTTTATTTAAACAAATTTAGATGTAAGCTATGCTCTTTCAAGACCATCCATATTTAATTTTTATGTTTTATAAAATATAACCTTGTTTTAGGCAGTCATACAAAAATGGATTAAGACACTTTTTTCATGTGGCCAGATTCATTGGGCTTGTTTATTTTGCATCCTAGGCACCTAAACACCTAGTTCTTGGCACTGAGATGAAACATGGACTTTTTTTTTTTTTTTTTTTTTGAGATGGTGTCTCACTTTGTTGCCTAGGCTGGAGTGCAATGGCGCAATCTCAGCTCACTGCAACTTCTGCCTCCCGGGTTCAAGCAGTTCTCCTGCCTCAGCATCCCGAGTAGCTGGGATTACAGGCGTCTGCCACCATGCCCAGCTAATTTTTTGTATTTTGAGTAAAGATGGGGTTTCACCACATGGGCCAGGATGGTCTCAATCTCTTGACCTTGTGATCTGTCCACCTCAGCCTCCCAAAGTGTTGTGATTACAGGCGTGAGCCACCATGCCCGGCCGAAACATGGACTTTTTAGAAAAAAATTTCTGACCATGATTGTGAGAAACGCACTCACCTGTCCAAACCCAAGGAATGGACTCAGAGACATGGAGAATAGCAGAAGCGAGACTTTTAATGATGGTCTTGCAAGATCGGGTGTCTGGTAGGCAGACACACCCAGTACTGTCACAACAAGCCATTTATCCCCTAGTATGCAAGTCCCTCCCTCAGTTCCTCATAGGCTGAGTACTATGGGATCACAATCTTCCCAGACGTCGCCTATTGGTCTTTGGGTTGAGGCTTTTAGGTATTTTCTTTAGGGTTGTCTCACTGCATTTTGTTGCAGCCCATAATGCATTACAATCATGGTCAGCTCTGGGGCTCTTCAAGTACTTCACTTATGACCCAGGTAGTCAGGCAAGCTGATAAGAATAGATAAAGCGAGCTATTTTGCAGGCTGGTAAACTTTCACTCTAGATAAAAGTCTTTGGTTCCAGTGTGGGTAACTAAGGGGGCCCCGACAAGCAGGTGCCGGCTATTAAAGCAGGGGCCTAGTATATCCTTTGTTCCATAGTTTGTGGGCCCAAGCCTATTAGAGGCACGTTGTCTTGGAAATGGATATCATACACATTATTTTCTACACAGTTGAAAACTGGAAAATTTTATGAACTTGGAGTGACTTCCTGCGAGGCTGATGTAACAATTCTAAGTATAGTAACATTTCACTCTTTATTTTCCTTGAACTACCAACATGAAAATATAAAACATTTACAAAGTAGGTGAAAGTTCCTTTCAAAGACAAATGCACGAACACATCTAAACTGAAACAAAACATCCTAAATAAATACACAGTAATAGCTAACTATTTATGTATTGCAGAAACTGGGTAGCTACTCGTCAACCGCAATTCCTCTTCCTGTGGACACAGGGGGAAGACCACATTGACCAGAGCCCCATTCCTTTGGGCTCAGAACCTCACCAAAGCCTGGTCCAGGAGCCAGCAACATGAAGCATCATCTTGGAGCTCATAAAATTGCATAGTCTCTCTGATGATTAGTGACACTAAGCATTTTTTTCATATAAACTTTCCTAAGTCAAAGTGGCTTTTATTAAAAAAATGAAAAATAACAGGCCAGGCATGGTGGCTCATGCCTGTAATTCAGCACTTTGGGAGGCTGAGACAGGTGGATCACTTGAGGTCAGGAGTTCAAGACCAGCCTGGCCAACATGGTGAAATCCCACCTCTACTAAAAATACAAAGAATTTGCCTGGCATGGTGATGGGCACCTGTAGTCCCAGCTACTCGGGAGGGTGAGGAAGGAGAATCGCTTGAGCCTGGGAGGCAGAGGGTGCAATGAGGTGAGATCACATCACTGCACTCCAGCCTGGGTGACAGAGGGAGACTCCATCTCAAAAAAAAAAAAAAAAAAAAAAAAAAAAAAAAAAAAAAAAAGAACAGATGTCGGTGAGGATTTGGAGAAAAGGAATTCTTATTGAGTGTTGGTAGGAATTTAAACTAGTGTAGCCATTACAGAAAACAGTACGGAGCTTTACAAAAAATCTAAAAATAGAATTATCCTTAATCCCACAATCCCACTACTAGGTATCTACCCGCCCTTGAAAAAAATCAATATGTCAAAGAGATACCTGTACTTCCATGTTGATAACAGCACTATTCATAATGGCAAACATATGGAATCAACCTAAGTGTCCACAAGCACATGAATGGATAAAGAAAATACACATAATGGAATACTATTGAGGCATAAAAAAGAATGAAACTGTGTCTTTTGGCAGCAACATGGGTGGAACTGGAGGTCATTATTTTAAGTGAAATAAGCCAGGTGCAAAAAGACAAATAGTGCAGGTTTTCACTTACATGTAGGAGCTAAAAAATTTGAACCCATGGTAGAAGAGAGTGGAAAAGCAGATACAGAGACTAGGAAGGATGCATGGGAAGAGAGAGGATGAAGAGACGTGGGTTAAAGAGGACAAACATACAGTAAGATAGAAGGAATAAATTTGAAGCTTGATAGCAGAGTAGGGTTAACTGTACTCAGCAAAAATGTAGGGCAGCAGAATGATGAACACCCTAAATACCCGACGTGATCCCTATGTGTTATATACATGTAACAAAATTTCTCAGGTACCCCATAAATATGCACAAATAAAACATATAAAACATTAAAATGCAGTCTCAACCTCATCCTAGAGCTGCTGAATCAGAATCTGCATTGAGACAAGACCACCTGATGAATCATGTACACATTAAAATACCTACTGTAAAGAAAAGCCACCCAGGACCATTTGACCAGGGCCATCTCTGTATACAGGAGAAGGAAATGTTTGTTGCACTGAGATGTGGAGTTGTTTGATACAATAACTAGCATGCATCCTACTCACTAAAACTCAGTGAAAATAAAATTTTCTTACACACCTGTAATTGTCTTAGTAGAGCAGAAAACATGTACATTTACGCACATGTAAAATCTTGTTCCCTTTCTCTTGGTGTATATACATTTCCTTTCAATTACACCTTCTCTTATATTATTGTCATCTTCACCCACCTTCTCTTATTATCGTCATCTTCAGCCACCATGGAAGAGAGGCAGTTAAATATTCTGAAATCTCTGTAACATGTCATTTAGGTCCTTACAATTTAGAAATGATGGAGTATCCTCAGCAAAGAAGAGCAGAGGTCTTCTCAAGGTCAAGTCAAGGTTCATGCAGAGACTCTCAAGTCAACACAAATCAGCTCAGGGAAAAAGTGTTTTAACCTTTGTCAAATTTTTGTTACAGGGAGCAACTTAGCAGGATATCTGCTTTAACTCAGCACTCTTCAAAATGTTTGGTTTTAAGGCCATTTTACTCTATTAAAAATGACTGAGGACCTCAAATAACATTTATAATGTAGGTTATATTTGCCAAAGTAGAAACAACCTAAAAACATTTGAAGTATTTATATTATTTTATTAAATGTATATATAATAAACCCTTTGCATGTTAATATAGAAACATTTTTATTAAAAATAACAATTTTTAAAAACCAGGGAGTAAGACCACATGGTTTTGTAGTTGCACTAATCTTTTTAGTGGGCTTGATCAAAGACAGCTGGATTTTCTTATCTGCTTCTGCATTCAATCTGCTGTAATATCACATGTCATGCGGCCTCTGGAAAACTTTACTGTAAACTTAGGAGGGAATGAGAGAGGGGGGCGCAAAAGGCAGCACTGTCTGGGGCTATTATGAAAAGCTTTGTGACCCTAAGGACTCCTTGAAAGGGTCTTGAGGACACTCAAGGTTTCCCAAACCACAGTATGGGAATTTCTGTTCAAATGGGTTGAATGCTGGCATTTGCGTGCAGAATAGCAGAAAACCAGCATCATCTCTGTCTTGTTCAGGGTTCAGTACATAATGAGAATGCTGAGCTTCTTGTTCAAAAATAGTATTAGCCTGGCCAACATAGCAAGACCCCATCTCTACAAAAGTAAAAATAAAAAATTAGCTGGGTGTGGTGGCTTGGGCTTGTAGTCTTAGCTATTCAGGAGGCTGAGGCAGGAGGATCCCTTGAGCCCAGGAATTTGAAGCTGCGGTGAGCTATGATCCTACCCACTGCACTGCACTCTAGCCTGGGCAACAGAACAAGATACTGTATCATGTATACGTATATATAATATACATGCTATATATATATAAAATATACATGCTATATATATAATATACATGTTATTATATATAATATACATGCTATATATATATAAAATATACATGCTATATATATAATATACATGTTATATATATATAATATACATGCTATATATATATAAAATATACATGCTATATATATAATATACATGTTATATATATATAATATACATGCTATATATATAAAATATACATGCTATATATATAATATACATGCTATATATATATAAAATATACATGCTATATATATAATATACATGTTATATATAATATACATGCTCTCTCTATATAATATACATGCTATATATATAATATACATGTTATATATATAATATGCTATATATATAAAAAATATACATGCTATATATATAATATACATGTTTATATATAATACACATGCTATATATATAAAATATACATGCTATATATAATATACATGTTATATATATAATATACATGCTATATATATATGAAATATACATGCTATATATATAATATACATGCTATATGTATATAAAGTATACATGCTATATATATAATATACATGTTATATATATAATATACATGCTATATATATATAAAATATACATGCTATATATAATATACATGTTATATATATAATATACATGCTATATATATATAAAATATACATGCTATATATAATATACATGCTATATATATAAAATATACATGCTATATATATAATATACATGTTATATATATATAATATACATGCTATATATATATAAAATATACATGCTATATATATAATATACATGTTATATATGTAATATACATGCTATATATATATAAAATATACATGCTATATATATAATATACATGTTATATATATATAATATACATGCTATATATATATAAAATATACATGCTGTATATATAATATACATGTTATATATATATAAAAAATATACATGCTATATATATATATAATTTTAAGATATATATAATTAAGACCGCAACAGGAAAACATTGAAAACCAAGTGCAGGGGGGCCCTTCTAAGTGTGGGTTGCATGTCAACGAATCTAGCAAAGCTGGAAATATAATTGCGTTTCTCCCTATAATGGAGCGCAGTTAACCCAGCTGGGCTTGGTTGTGAGTATGATTAACTTCATTGCATCCGAGGCTTTGAATTTGTCCGGGGGTAAGTTGCTGTTACCGTGGGCTTAGGGTGGAATCTAAGAGGCAGGACGGTTTTCTTACTGTTTCTTTTCTCCCCTCAGCTTTTGGCTTCTCCTGCTCTCTGCATCTCACAGGGGAGACATCCCTTTGCACTCTCCCACCTTCCCTAGCAGCTCATTGCTGTTACTTCGTAGTTTGTGCTCTGCTGATGATGGAGATGGAGTGAAAGAGTAGGTTCTGTTTTCCTAATCCAGCCTCTGATTGAGGCTGGTCCTGTGTTCTCAGGGGTGGGAGGTGAGACTTTCTGCCTTCCACAGCAGCCAAACTCAGGGAGGAATCTATGGTTGGCCATGGTGGGAAGCAATTCGTGCTCTTTTCCCCAGAGGCAGCAGAGCACTGCTTGATATTAGGATAAGATCCTGGGGCCAGATGAGTTATCTGCTCCTTTCCTAAAGTTAGAGGATTTGTCTTCTATTCTTAACACTGGCTATGAAGGAAGGGTTTTTGCTTGGGCTATAATGGTTGATATTGTTTGCTGCATCTCTTTTCAGTGATTTAAGTCTTTGCTTCCAATGAGTGAAGGAGTCAGGGAAGTTTGTGGGTGTATTAGTCAGGGGTCTCTAGAGGGACAGAACTAATAGGATAGATGAATATATGAAGGGGAGTTTATTAGGAGAGTTGACTCCCACGATCACAAGGTGAAGTCCCACAATAGTCTGTCTGCAAGCTGAGGAGCCAGGAAGCCAGTCTGAGTCCCAAAATCTCAAAAGTAGGGAAGCCGACAGAGCAACCTTCAGTCTGTGGCTGAAGGCCCAAGATCTCCTGGCAAACCACTGGTGTAAGTCCTAGAGTCCAAAAGCTGAAGAACTTGGAGTCTGATGCTGGAGGGCAGGAAGCATCCAGCACGGGAGAAAGATGAAGGCTGGAAGACTCAGCCTAGTCTTTCCCGTTCTTCTGCCTGCTTTTTATTCTGGCCATCCAGGCAGCTGATGAGATGGTGTCCACTCAGATTGAGGGGAGGTCTGCCTTTCCCAGTCCACTGACTCAAATGTTAACCTTCTTTCACAACACCCTCACTGATACACCCAGGAGTAATACTTTGCATCCTCAATCCAATCAAGTTGACACTCAATATTACCCATCACAGTGGGACTTTGTGGTTTTTCAGAAATTTTCTCAGAAATCACTACAAAGTGACTTCACTTTCTTATTGACAGTGAAACTGCTGGTCATTTTCAGGCCTGCACCTTTTTTTTTTTTTTTTTTTTTTTTTTCAGAGAGAGGGTCTCACTGTGTCGCCCAGGCCGGAGTGCAGTGGGCAGTGGTACAATCAGCTCACTATAGCCTCGAACTCCTGGGTTCAAGCAATCTTCCCACCTCAGCCTCCCAAGTAGCTGGGAATACAGGGTCTCACTGTGTTGCTCTGGCTCGTTTTGAATTCCTGGCTCAAGCAATCCTCCCACTTCAGCCGCCCAAAGTGCTTGGGATTCCAGGTGTGAGCCACCACGCACCGCATGCCAATGTCATTGAGGTGGGCTCTCTCATATCTCCTGCCCTGCCTCCAAGCTTTCTCATGAGAACATAATGAGGCCTGTCGAGAGACGGGCAGTAGGTGGAAACTTCCTTTGTGTCTGGGGTTCTAGGGATATTAAAATTTTTTAAAAGGTAAATTCCAGACTCTTGTGAAGATATAAAGTAATCATGTGCTAAATATTTTATTTTACTTATTAGTTAATGAGGAACTGGTAAAATAGACAATCGGTTTGCATATTTTTGGTCCGATAAAGAACACTAAAATAAATCTAAAAATGGTTGCATAAATGACCAGATGCTAGTATTTGTTTCCTGTTGCATAGTGTAGCCAAGTTGACGCATCCAGAAAACATCACACTGGCAAAATTCACATGGTGAAAACCAATGGCATCCCACTAGAAATCATTTGCATCGCTTTGGACGCAAATTATTTGCTTTGCTATTGGGGTTCTATAACTTAGAGAGTCATAAAATAGCCTGGTCAAGGCCAATGGAGGCAGAAATAACCCAGATGGATGAGATAGTTAGGACACCCATTCCACTTCAAAGTCTTTCAAAATTTTTCCCTAGAGGGACTTGCAGCTATTTCAGATAGACATGGTCACGCAGTGGACCTATAAAAATTGTTTAACATTTCAGCTGATATCGTATTTGCTACTATGAAGGCTGGCCTTCCCTCCCTAGTTGCATACAGCATTTCTCCTTGGAAGGCCTTGTCCTCTTCAGAGGGCTTAAGGCAAGTTACAAGTTACAAGAGTGTGCAGGCTCTCCATCTCTCTTTTTGGTGGGAGTGACATTCTCTGCACTTTTCTACAACCCAAGGAGATGTGGGAGGAAGGAGGCTGTTGCATATTTTGATGCTCAGGCTGGTTCCACACAGCAGCTTTGTTGTAGAGGTGTTTTGGGGAATAAAGGAGAGTGAGCTGTGATCACATAAGGACTGAAGTAGTGCAGAGAGAAGGGAGTAGTATGAAAAAATCCCACAGGGACACAGCTGCAGGCAGTGGAACAGGCAGTAAGCAGGTACTGGAGGAACGCCCAGCAACCCCTCTGCCTTAATCAGAACTTTCCAATTACATGCGTCTTCCTTTCTTTGATAGAACTTACTATTATTATTAACCTCCTGAGACAGAACTTTTTTTTTTTTTAGTAATTGCCAATGGTTTGGGGCAGACATTAATTGCACTGGAATATTCTCACTGCACACTTTCAGGAATAGAAATAATAAAATGAGTTGCACTCTAAGGAATACAAAAAAACAAATAGAAATAATCTAAGTGAAGTGGAATGGTAATAATGCCTACATTAGCAAGATGCTTGACAGTTTTCCAGGGATTTGCACCAACAGGAATATCTGAGTTGGGGGAGAAAAACACAACATTAGTAAAGTTTCAATGTGCAGCACAGCCTGTCTTCTACTGTGAAATAGCTGTCCTTTGATTTATTAAGTGTAGCTAAATTTATATTGGGTTTATTTGTATAAACCATCTTCAATTCTTTTTTTTTTTTTTTTTTTTTTTTTTTTGCGAGCAGGCAGGTTAGCAATACCAAAAGCAATGTTATTCTTCCGTTACAGCTACAGAGAAAATAGGCCTCCTAATGCATACTAAGCCTTTTCAGGGTTACACCTTTGTGAGCAGTAGACACGGTATTAGAACTCAAGATAACCTTCTTTCTCATCCTCCTACTCTTTGAGGTTACAGAAACTTGCACTTCTTATTAAAGAACACATTTTACAACGAATCTAGGCCACTTGTAGAAGAAAATGCCACCTGTGTATGTGTGTGTTGTCTTTAATTCGAGATAAAGCATGCCACTGTCAAAAAGTGAGGTTGCTATATCTGGCAGAAACTTTTGTATTTCTTTCAAATTATTTGGATAATTGTCTCCAATTCTTTACTCAGAAGTTTATGCACAAACGGGATGTAATCTCGAATTCCTAGGCTTGCCTCTTAAACTTGGGAAACTCAATTGCATTCAGCATAGCTTCTTCCCACCTATATGTGCTCATTAAGTTGTTCATGAACATTGTCTTCAATGAATGAAGCTGAAGTACTTGTCTTTCAAGTGACTGTGGCTTCCATTTATGTCTTGGTTTTGTTTCATCATTAGCATAATCAGGCATGTGTAGATATGTAGGGTGTTTGGAAGAATGAAGATGAAATGATGGAAAGCCGGAGACATGTACTTATAGTACAAACTCCATTTTTCATGAGCACAGACAAAGGTTTGCAAAGACATGGAGAGGAATCTCTACTCATATAGATGCAGATGTAGCCAACTCCCACTCAGCCCATCCTCGTAACTCATGATAAGGCTCTATCGTCTCTTCATCTCTGTGCTACATTCAAATTATACATTTTTTTCCTCTGGGAAAGGCATTAGCAAATTCATTTTTTTGTTATCAGAAGTGCCCAGAAAATTTAGAAATGTCTAATTTGTGTGTATCTCTTACATCGATGTATACGTGTTCTGTGTCACAATGCATTCTTTATTATTATTTTTATTTTTTTCTGGAGACAGGGTCTTATCCTGTCCCCAGGTTGGAGTGCAGTGCTGTGATCATAGCTCACCGCAGCCTCCAACTCCTGGGCTCAATTGATCCTCCCGTCTCAGCCTACATAGTATCTAGGACTACAGACAAGCACCTGCCACCATGCCTGGCTTTTTTTTATTTTTTATTTTTTTTATTTTTTTGGGGCAGAGTCTCGCTCTGTTGCCCAGACTGGAGTGCAGTGGTGCGATCTTGGCTCACTGCAACCTCCGCCTCCCAGGTTCAAGTGATTCTCCTGCGTTAGCCTTCCGAGTAGCTAGGATTACCAGCACCTGCCACCACACCTGGCTAGTTTTCTTGTATTTTTAGTAGAGATCGGGTTTCACAATGTTGGCCAGGCTGGTCTTGAGCTCCTGACCTCATGATCTGCCTGCCTCAGCCTCCCAAAGTGCTGGGATTACAGGCGTGAGCCAACGCGCTCGGCCTAATTTTTTATTTTTATAGAGATTGTTTTATAGAGATTGGGGGTCTCATTATATTTCCCAAGCTGGTCTCCAACTCCTGGCCTTGTGCAATTCTCCTACCTTGGCCTTCCAAAGCTCTGGGATTACAGGGGTGACACACTGTTGCAGTCCCATAGTGAATTCTGATGGTGCAGGCAAGGGCAGGTCATGCTTTGGAAGCCACCAAGCCTGAGTTCCAGCCATGACACAGCCGCTCGTGAGCCACATGGCCCTGGGTAAGTCATGTCACTTTTCTAACCTCAGTTTCGTTTATACATAACACAGTAATAGTAATACTAGCCTCCTAAGGTTGTTCCTATAACTAAATGGGTGTCAGGCATGTGGTACGTTACTCAGTTAAGAGTATCATTATAAATGTTTCCAGTAATCCATGTATCTAATGAACATGGGTTTCTTAAAGCCATCCAGTGATTTCAAGGGAAAACAGGAAGGGAGAAGAGAATTAGATATGATTAGAGGCAAGGATTTGTTTTCATCCTCCACAGCTCAATGTCTTAAACGGTGACACCATGATTTAAGTTGAGTAATAGCAATTAGCTAAATGTCTGTTATTAGGAAGGCCAATGGTTTTATGTATTGATTTTCAATCATGAGAAAGACTGCCATGCCATACTCCCTGCTCTGGCCACACCCCATGTTGAAGGATCTACTATGGAGAGTTCTTGTTTTCATTCCCGGAGTGCTGTGTATTGGACCAAGGGAAGGGAAATCTGACCTAAGAGGAAGAATGAGGCCAGACACATCAGGTGCGGCCTGGTATGAAGAGATGACACAGACTAGGGGTAGGCTCCTTCTAGAAATATCAACTAGAGAACACACTGGGAAAGTGAGGTGTTAAAGAATGAGAAATGAGTTCACCCAAATGTGGAAACAGAACGAGGAAGGAAAAACAGAAACCTTAGAGGTCATACTACACAACACTGTAAGGAAGCCCAAACTTAAGAGGTAGCAGCGGAAGCTATGAGCTAGAGAGAAAGGGAAGAGGTGGGGGGAAAAATAAAAGAGCTGTGAAGCCACACAGAAAGGATCGAACACAAGCAGAGGCTGGAAAGTAGAAACACAAAGGAAGTGATCAGCACCTGTGGGGTTGTGACGGTGCCATCTTGGTGATCACGTCCAGGTTTCCTGCTAGCCCATGAACTCCTTGAAAATACATTGTTTTATTTTTAAGATGATGTGCATAATTATGTTAATATTTTAAAGATGATTTGCATAAATATCTGTTGCATAAATTTATTGATGAACAAAACATCAATAAATTAAATAAAAAAGTTTTGTTTTTCTGTATGAAATTAATGCAGGCTAACTATAGAAAAGTTTACATTTCTTTTTTTTTTTTTTTGAGACAGGGTCTGGCTCTGTTGCCTAGGCTGAAGTGCAGTGGCTCAGTCTTGGCTTACTGCAACCTCTGCCTCCTGGGCTCAAGTGATCCTTCCACCTCAGCCTCCCAAGTAGCTGGGACTACAGGTGCATACCACCATGCCTGGCTAATTTTTCTTTTAATTTTTGTTGCAGAGACAAATCTCACTTTGTTACCCCAGCTGGTCTCAAACTCCTGAGCTCAAGCCTTCTGCGCACCTTGGCCTCCCAGAGTGCTGTGATTACAGGGGTGAGCCACCATATCCGGCCAAAAGTTTACATTTCACATATTGAAGAGGGAAAAAAATAAAAGCATCATAGTAAGTTCCCTCAAAGGCAGTTACTATTAACATGTGGCTGTATTTCAAACCAATATTTTTCAAGTATATTTTATGCATTGTTATCATATTCATATCAAATTGTATTTTACTGGTTAATACTTAATATGGTATATTGTATTTCCTAAATTTCTACATGCTTTTCACAATGTTTATTTTTGATATATATAATGATCCACTGAGGTTGATGTAAAATGACATACTCAAACATGTACCCACAGTAGATATTTAAATTATTGACCCTTTCCCACTATCATTGACTTTGCTTTTCCTTCAGAGATGAAATGAACTATGCCTACAAATGACGCCCCACAACCATTTTCCTTAACAGCTCTGCATAGTTTTAAAATCACCTTATGGCATTTTTTTCGTGAAAAACCCCCAAGGATAAGCTATTTTTTTCCTTCCATTTTTTAGGTCACTTATGTTTCCTGCTTGAATGAATGTATATGATTCTTTCCTTTTCCATGAAATTCTTGGCAAGCACTCTTAGTCACCAAACTCAATTATTTTCTCAGCTTAAGGAAGGTTTTTTCTACGATGTCCTCAATATTTACTCCCTTCCTTCATTGGTCTTCACTTTCTTAGTCCCCAACTACTCTTTGTAGCTTATAGTGATGTTCTGCAGGGCACTGTAGCCTCAATAAATCTAATACATTCTCTTATCATTAAAAAAAAGCTCCATTTTCTTCACCTTGGTATCCACTATCTCTAATCGCCATGCATATTGCTGCGTTGATCTCTCTAGGTTTTACTTTTTCCTTATGAAGATTTCAAAACAGATCTTTTTTCTTGTGATAACATTTCTGAAATCCAAAAAGCTTTCTGAACTTGAGCCTGTTATTTACTCACCTCAGCCCATTCCTTCCATTCCTACTTTTTTTCCATAGAAGCCATAGAATTATATATTTAATAATACAGAGCAGTCATTTTCAAAGGGTTTCTCTTTGTGTCACTCAAATGAATTCATGAAGAATGCTTCCCTGTGTGTCTGTAGGAATTGCAACCCTTGTCTAATGTTTTGGATTTGTGTCTAAATCTTTGTTATTCTCCCACCCCAACCCACTCATTCTGCTACTTATCTCTCCAGCTTCACCTCTTGTGGCTCTTTGCTTCTGACTCTGCTTTTTAGCAGTGATGAACCACTTACAGTCCCAAAAGTACACCAGGATCCTTTCTTCCGCAGGATGTGGCATGAGATATTGACTTCCTGGGTCATGCTTCCCTTTCCCCGCATCCCTCATGTCCATCCTCATCTATTCCTTTTCAATGTATCTCAGAAGACCATCCCTATTGTTCTAAGGGATGTTCCCAGACCACCACGTTAGGAGTTCCCCTAAGTATTTCTGAGTACTCTTCACATAACATAATTCCCCAGTCTATTTTAAGCTACACAAAAGTAGAAAAAATACATCTTGTTCACCAGGCTTCTTTCAGTTCCCAGAACATCATCTCAGTGCATTTTAAACAGTAGTGATTCAACATATCTCTCGCATCCATTAATTATTGAATAACAAACTCTTTGAGTGAGGTAAGATGTGGAGTGAGGTAAGAGCTGTAAAAGCCTGATGTCTGCAGAAAATGTACAAAGTTACAGCCTAGTCATTGGAAGGTTTTGTTTCAAAATCCAATTAGTATTATGAAATTACGTTATGCCACTTCTAAGAATAGTTTTGAAACAAATCAACATTTCTGAACCAAGTTTCAGCATGCCAAAGGAAGAGGCACAACTACTTTCAGATCCATTGAAGTGTATCAGAAGTTTTTCACGTATGCTCTATTGGAATCCTTGCAAGTACTTTGTAAACTGGATATGAGTAGACCCATGTTGAAAATAAGGAAACAGAGAAGTCACCCAGCTCTTGGGAAGTTGTTCCTGGATTCTAGTTTCTCTGAGTCTGCCTATAATGTGCTTACTAAGTTTGGAAACTCAGACTTTTCCCCTCCATGGAGAGATGGAGCTGCCTTCTTTTGAAGATCCCTAAGAACCTCCCTTGATTTTGAGAACTGGGCTTCTTTCTCTTCACCCTCCAAGCTCTATGTCCCTTCAAATTGCTTCTGGTCTGAGGGCTTGTACTCAATTTTGACAACGCACCATGCAAATGGAAGGTAAGGCTCATGCAAAGTAGATGAAATTCCCCCCTCCCTTGCTTCCTTTATTACAGAGGATAATATTCCTTCCAACAGCTTGCTGTTCTGCGTGCCACACTGCCCATGTTGCTTCCAACAACAGAACCATGTCCGAGAACTATGCTGTGCAAAGTGAGACATAGTCTAGTATTCTACTCTGCCATGAAACTTTTAGCTGAATTCCCATGGATAGATGACAAACTTTCCAGTACATGACTATTATGCCACAAACAACTAGAACAGTAACCCATAACACCCCACCCACAGTCAACTAGAGGAAAGACAAAACTGCCAACAGCTGTGGAGGTGAAGCTCAGGATTCCTAATGGCTCCTGGTAGAAATGCTGTCCGTGTCTTTCTCTCCCCTGTTTTTCATCTGACTTAGCTGGGGCCGATACAGCAGAATACTGGGTGGGTTAAACAGCAGAAATTCATTTCTCACACTGCTTGGAGGCTGGGAAGTCCAAGGTCAAGGCACCAGCAAATCCACTGTGTGGTGAAGGCTCTCTTCCTGGCCTGCAGACAGCTGTCTTCTTGCTGTATCCTCACATGGTGGACAGAGATTTATCATCTCTCTCTTCGTTCTTCTTATAGGGCCACTAATCCCATGATGAGAACTCTGCACTCATGACTGACTTACCTCCCAAAGGCTCCATCTCCAAACACCATTGCAGTGGGAATTAAGGCTTCACCATATAAGTTTGGGGGTGGGGGATGGAGACACAGACTTTCAGTTCATGACTCCATCTTTCTTCATTTTATTCTTGATCTTTTGACCAGGTCTTCTTATAACCACCCAGTGGGTTCACCTTGCTTGTGGCCTAGACAGAGCCAATTTATCAAGACAGGGCAATTGCAATAGAGAAAGATTAATTCACACAGAGCTGGCTGTATGGTAGACTGGAGTTTTTTTATTACTGAAATCAGTCTCCCCGAGCATTGGGGAGCAGAGTTTTTAAGGACAACTTGGTGGGTGAGGGGAGGCGCGTGAGCCAGGAGGGCTGATTGATCAGGAATGAAATCACAGGGAGTTGAAGCTGTCTTCCTATGCTGAGTCATTTCTTGGGTGGAGGCCACAAGATCAGATGAGCCAGTTTAACCATCTGGGTGGTGCCGGCTGATCCATCAAGCGCAGGGTCTGCAAAATATCTCAAGCACTGATCTTAGGAGCAGTTTAGGGAGGGTCAGAATCTTGTAGCCTCCAGCTGCCTGACTCTAAAACCATAATTTCTAATCTTGTGGCTAATATTAGTTCTACAAAGGCAATCTAGTCCCCAGGCAAGAAAGAGGTCTGCTTTGGGAAAGGGCTGTTACTGTCTTTGGCTTAAACTATAAACTAAATTTCTCCCAAAGTTAGTTCAGCCTACACCCAGGAATGAACAAGGACAGCCTGGAGGTTGGAAGCAAGATGGAGTCAGTTAAGTTAGATCTCTTTCACTGTCTCAGTCATAATTTTGCAAAGACGGTTTCACTCTTATGTCTTAAACAGTGTTGACTTACTGACTGGCAATGTCTGTTATCTCAGAATCTCAAATTTACTTTAAAAAGCACTAAAAATTTCACTACTCTAAGGTCTTTTCTAATCTCTAGAAAGATCAACAGATAAAATAAAATTGACCGGCTATATATGATCCCTTTGTTGTGGAAAAGGGAATATTTATCAAGAGATACCAAAGGACCTATGTGAAACAAAGAAAGTTGGAGTACAATGCCCATTAATCTTTTCATCTTGTAGAGTATAGCTCCCAGCATGTTTTAGAGTATCCATGATTACTGTCATCATTTACGTTCTTTTTATATTTGACACTGTCTAGATGATGTTGGTTTCAAGGAAACATTCATTGGAAACTGAGTTGGCAGGGAAATGGACAAGGTCATTTGAGTTATCTTTCTTATCACTCAAATCTGTGTTTTTTTCCAGTAAAGGAGTGGGTGTGAGCTACCAGCATTGTGGCTTGTGCTGGGAATCTATGCTTCTGATGGTGCTGTTTTTAGTGAGTGCCTGGGTGTATTCGAAATGAATTTGTATATTATTTTTTAATTTAATTTAATTTTAAGTTCCCAGATACATGTGCAGAATGTGCAGGTTTGTTACATAGGTCAACGTGTGACATGGTGGTTTCCTGCACCTATCATCCCATCACCTAGGTATGGAGCCCCGCATGCATAAACTATTTATCTTGATCCTCTTCCTCCCCAGGCCCAACCGGCAGGCCCCAGTGTGTGGTGTTCCGCTCCCTGTGTCCGTGTGTTCTCAGTGTTCAGCTCCCACTTATAAGTGAGAACGTGCAGTATTTGGTTTTCTGTTCCTGTGTTAGTTTGCTGAGGATAATGACTTCCAGCTCCAACCATGTCCCCGAAAGGACATAATCTCATTCCTTTTTATGGCTGCATAGCATTCCATAGTGTATATGTACCACTCGTTTGTACATTTATCCAACTAGCACTTATTTGACATTTCTGGCCAATGAAGTTTGAGTAAAGACATGCTTATTCTGCATTCGTTTCTTTAATTCAACCATAAACAAGTGAAATATTGAAACCTGTTGCCAGAGGGTGAAAAACACTTCCCTCTTCAATCATTGTCTTAGTTTGTTATGTGGTGCTGTAACAGTATACCACAGATGAGGTAATTTATCAAGAATGGAGATTTCTTTCTTACAGTCTTGGAGGCTGGAAGTCAAAGATTGAGGGGCCCACAGCTATTGAGGGCCTTCATGCTGCATCATCTTGTGGTGGAAGGCAAGAGTGCTAGAGAGCAAGAGATTGAACTCCTGGCCCCAAGCCCTTTTATAAGCAGCATTGAAGGCCAGGCGTGGTGGCTCATGCCTGCAATCCCAGCACTTTGGGAGGCTGAGGCAGGTGGATCAGGAGGTCAGGATTTCAAGACCAACCTGGCCAAGATGGTGAAACCCCGTCTCTACTAAAAATACAAAAAATTAGCTGGGTGTGGTGGTGAGTGCCTGTAATCTCAGCTACTTGGGAGGCTGAGGCAGAGAATTGCTTGAACCCGGGAGGTGGAGGTTGCAGTAAGCCGATATGGCACCAATGCACTCCAGCCTGGGCGACAGAGTGAGACTCCGTCTCAAAAAATAAATAAATAAATAAATAAAATAAGCAGCCATTGATCCACTCATGAGGTTGGAGGCCTCAGGACCCTCAGGCATCTCTCCCTAAGCCCCACCTCTGAGCACTATTGCATTGGAGAATAGGTTTCCAATACATGGACTTTTGGGAACACATCCAAGCCATGGCAATCATAGAAAATTGGAGGCAGATGCAATGGCTCACACCTGTAACCCCAGTGCTTTGGGGGGCTGAGGCAGGAGGATCACTTGAAGCCAGGAGTTGGAGACCAGCCTTGGCAACATAGTGAGACCCCATCTCTAAAAAAAAAAAAAAATCAGCAGGGCATGGAGGCAGGAGCCTGTGGTCCCAGCTACTCAGGAGACTGAGGCAGGAGGATTGCTTGAGCCCATGAGTTTGATGCTACGATGAGCTGTGATCACGCCATTGTACTCCAGCCTGGGGGGTGATGGAGTGGGAACCTGTCTCAAAAAGAAAAAAAAAAAAAAAAGGCCGGCTGCAGTGGCTCACGCCTGTCATCCCAGCACTTTGGGAGGCCGAGGCGGGAGGATCACTTGAGGTCAGGAGTTTGAGACCAGCTTGGCCAACATGGTGAAACCCCGTCTCTACTAAAAATACAAAAATTAGCTGGGCATGGTGGTGTGCGCCTGTAATCCCAGCTACTCAGAAGGCTGAGGCAGGAGAAATCGCTTGAACCCAAGAGGCGGAGGTTGCAGTGAGCCCAGAGTGTGCCACTACACTCCAGGCTGGGCGACAAAGAAAATATCTAAAAAAAAAAAAAAAAAAAAGAAAAAAGGAAAGAAATTAAAAAATGCCACATTCAGTAAATCTTGCCTGCTGCTTGAACATGAAACCTGTATGAAAATAATAAAAATACAAAGAATTATGGAGCCAACCAATGTCTTTTCATTCTTGAGAAAGGGAATGCAGAAAAGGCAAGCAACTTTCCAAAATCCTGCAGCTGGTAAGAGAGATCCTCAGATAATCTGATGGCAGGAAGAGAATGCAGAGAAGGAAAATAAAAGCACCAAAAAGATGAAAGCCAAGGCATCATAGAAGCAAAATAGAATAAGTAGAACAGAAATGACTGAGAACAGCCAACATTGTGGTAAACAAGCTTGAAGAATTGAACACACAAACAAGTTACACTACTGTAAGAGCAAGATTGCTCCCTAATAGCCTCATATATTATTCATGATTTATGTTCATATAGTATTTTAAAATTTGAATTACAGTATATGCTGAAATGCCTAACCATGCTTTTACTTTAACCCGTTACTTTGAATTTTGTCCTGCTTGTCTCTTTAAATCACCTAGCCTTGCTTCTCATGTAAATAAGACTCTCTCTAGCTAGGAAAGCCGGACAAAATCCAATTGACCCCTTAATTTACAAGACACTAGGGCTCCTCACCCAACCCCCTTTCGTGAGGAGTTGGCCTGAGTAAACAGATCCTCAGCATTTCAAACCAGCCCAATTAACTGATAAGGTACCAATACCAACAATGTATGAATTTCCCCAGGAATTTTCCTCCAAGAGATAACAACATAAAACCTTGAGTTCGTGTCCGGCATAGACCCTATATCTAAGTAGAATGAAAGATTTAAAACCTTGTACCTGGTACCGTTGCTCTTCTTGTAACTATTTGTCTTTTAAGTTATTTATCACTCTGTAACCATTTTGATTCTTTTGATTCTTGCATGTTTTTACTTCTGTAGAATTATTGCATTTGAGTCCCCCTCCCCTTCCTAAACCTAGGTATAAAAGTTAATCGAGCCCCTTCCTCGTGGCCGAGAGATTTTTGAGCATTAGCCGTCTCTTTGGCCACCGGCTTAATAAAGGACTCTTTTTTTTTTTTTTTTTTTGAGACGGAGTCTCGCACTGTCGCCCAGGCTGGAGTGCAGTGGCGCAGTCTCGGCTCACTGCAAGCTCCGCCTCCTGGGTTCACGCCATTCTCCTGCCTCAGCCTCTCCGAGTAGCTGGGACTACAGGCGCCCGCCACCACGCCCGGCTAATTTTTTTTTTGTATTTTTAGTAGAGACGGGGTTTCACCGTGGTCTCGATCTCCTGACCTCGTGATCCGCCCGCCTCGGCCTCCCAAAGTGCTGGGATTACAAGCATGAGCCACCGCGCCTGGCCAAGGACTCTTAATTAGTCTCAAAGTGTGGCGTTTACTTAACTCACCTGGGTACAACAATGCTACCTGGCAAAAACTGGTTAACTGTTCAGCAAGCCGCTTTCTTCTTTCCTGGGTGCATTGGGGTGCATGTATCCAGCTTGCCTTGCAGTGAGGTCCTAGGTTACAAGATGGTAGCAGAATTCATGTGTGCCACTTTCAGGTCTCCCGTATAACTTCCTGACAATATGCATCATTCTTTCCCCTCTTTCAGATTCACTGTATATGAGAAAGAAAATTATGGTACCAAAATATGGAAGGGAATTGGCACCTGAATTATTTCTCAAAGGAGAATCATTTTACTAGTCAAGATTACTCATTTGGATATCATATCACAAGAATGAGAAAATCATTTCTGTGTTTGAGCTATTTTACATTTTTGTGTGTATTTCATGAACTAGTGTTACCATACGTAATCCAGTGCATGAATTTTCCTTTGCTATGAAAAATAGAGTGAAATATTTTCTTCACAACTCACCCAAGCCCTTGAAGAGAGTTGAAATATTCCTAGCATTCTTCTACATCTTCTTCTTTCTCCTACTTTCTTGACTAATTTGTTACTAGGAAGCGGTCTGGATTCAGACCCCAAGAGAGGGTTCTCGGATCTCCCACATGAAAGAATTGGGGACAAGTCCACAGAGTAAAGTGAAAGCAAGTTTATTAAGAAAATAAAGGAATAAAGAATGGCTACTCCATAGGCACAGCAGCTCTGAGGGCTGCTGGTTGCCTATTTTTATGGTTATTTCTTGAATATATGCTAAACAAGGGGTAGATTATTCATGAGTTTTCTGGGAAGGGGACAAGGAACTCCCAGAACTGAGGGTTCCTCTTCCTTTTAGACCTTATAGAGTAACTTCCAGACATTGCCGTGGCATTTGTAAACTGGTGTGGCACTGTTGGGTGTGTCTTTCAGCAAGCTAATGCATTATAATTAGCGTATAATGAGCAGTGAGGAAGACGAGAGGTTGCTTTCATCATCATCTTGGTTTTGGAGGACTTTGGTCGGCTTCTTTACTGCAACCTGGTTTATCAGTGGGGTTTCTCTGACTTGTATCTTGTGCTGATCTCTTATCTCCTATGACTAAGAATGCCTAACCTCCTGAGAAGACACCCCAGCAGGTCTCAACCTCATTTGACCCAGCCCCTATTCAAGATGGGGTCAAGCTTGTTCAAACATCTCTGACAAATTCAGTCCTGAATCTACAGGATGCGGTTGAGAAAGACAGGTGCCAAAACCGGGGAAGGGAAAGTGCCCCAGTGGTCCAGAGAAAGAGGTCAGAGTCAGTGTGAGGATGGTGACCATACAGGAAGACTACTTGGTGTGAGGTGTTGAAGTTTAAATGAGGGGAAGGGGACCAGGCACGGTGGCTCACACCTGTAATTCAAGAACTTTGGGAGGCCGAGGTGGAAGGGTCACTTGAGACCAGGAGTTCGAGACCAGCCTGGCCAACATGGCGAAACCTCGTCTCTACTAAAAATACAAAAAAAATTAGCCAGGGGTGGTGGTGCATGCCTGTAGTTCCAGGTACTCGGGGGACTGAGGCATGAGAATTTCTTGAACGCGGGAGGCGGAGGTTGCAGTGAGCCGAGATCATGCCACTGCACTCCAGCCTGGGTGACAAAACAAGACTCAAAAATAAATAAATAAATAAATAAATAAATAAGGGGAGTGGGCATCTGTCTTGGGGGAAGATCTGATAGCTGCTATGGAGGATTGGATACATATAGAGGGGAAGGGCAAATAAAAATAAGCACAAATATTAGGAACAATGGGAGCCAAAATTCCATCAGATAAGGAAATTACAATTAAGGATAGGGAAAGCTAGAATGAGCATGATGGTATGGATATAGAATTGGAGGTATCAGAATCAGGTAATGGGCTTTGAGATAGTCTTTTTGAGAGATAAAGAAAATAAATATAGGCACTTGTTGCTGGGGCTCAGAAACCAATACCCCAAAATATGGCATTTTGACATGCTGAACTAAAGAAGCCTCAAAGTCTCTCTGATGACCTCCTTCCTCAACCTTCTCTCCCGAGGAAGCTGAAGTTCCCTGATCTGCCTAAAATTCAGGACCCCAAAGGAAAACAATTGTTTTTTCTTCCTCCCCCTGTTATCTCTTTATCTGTCGCAGAAAAGACCAAGATGTAACCCCACACCTCAGCAGACCTTTTTACCACGATAATGAGTGTCTTCCAAGGATCATTTAAATTCCAAAGAGAACTCTTTACAAGTTAATCTCTGTTCCCCTCCTGTCATTCTCCCTACAAAGTATTTGTTGCCCCTCAATAGAATTCTTCTTCTCCCCCCCACCCCCCCACCACCTGTTTTAACAGGATCCAAGTCCTAATTCTTTCTGTAATCTCAGGGTGGCATATAAGCTTCTGGACCTGATTAGGAAGTTGAGTCTTCACTCTTATGTCACCCATATATACACATTAAATAAATTTGTATCCTCTTCTCCTCTTCATCAATCTGCCTCATGTCAGTGATTTTTCAGCAAACATTTAGGAGGCCAATAGCCATGGACCCCATCGTATATATGTGTACATATTTTAGTTTTGTTCACTAAGACTCTGGGCATGAGGACACTCCAATGTTAATGAGGACATTGAGGATCCAGATTTTGGCTTCTACACATTATTATTCATTTGTAGATTCCAGGGCTCCTTGGAAAAATTGCAGAATCCTGGGCTGAGTCAGGAGCAGTGTAAGATGGTAATTAGGAATATAACATATCAGAAAATATTCAAAGAGTCATGAGATTATGGTAAAAGACGCAAGCCAATTTGGAGAAGCTACCACTGGCCAATCTGGGTACAGTTTGAGTATCAAAACAACTCATGATACTACTGGATTATAAGTTATTGAGTGAAATGAGAAACAACAAGTTCATATTGATATAGATAAAGTGAGTAGAAAATTTGATGAGGAAGAGGATATTTTCACAGTTTGAAGGAACTGCCCAGTGGATACTGTGATGGCTAATATTGAGTGTCAACTTGATTGGATTGAAGGATGCAGAGTATTGTCCCTGGGTGTGTCTGTGAGGGTGTTGCCAAAGAAGATTAACATTTGAGTCAGTGGACTGGGAAAGGCAGACCTACCCTCAATCTGTGTGGACACCATCTAATCAGTGGCTAGCGTTGCTAGAATAAAAGCAGGCAGAAGAACCTTGGGATTAATACTGAGTGTCAACTTGACTGGATTGAAGGATACAAAGTGTTGATCCTGGGTGTGTCTGTGATGGTGTTGCCAAAGGAAGTTAACATTTGAGTCAATGGGCTGGGAAAGGCAGACCCACCATTAATCGGGGTGGGTACCATCTCTTCAGCTGCCAGTGCAGCTAGAATATAAGCGGGCAGAAAAATGTGAAACCTCACCACAACCCCACCACAACCCCAGCCTCAGGCAAGCACTAATATATTGATGATCTCTGTAGATTTGCCTGTTCTAGACATTTATATAAATAGAATCAAATAAGAGTGGTATTGTTTCTGGCTTATTTCACTTAGCATAATGTTTTCAAGGCACATCGATGTTGCAGCATGTACCAGTACTTCATTCCTTTCTATGGTTAGCTATTCCATTGCCTGGCTATATCACATTTTGTTTATCCATCCGTCAATTAATGAACGTGTCAGTTCTTCAACTTTGGTCTTCTTTTTTGAGAATGATTTGGCTATTCAGAGTGCCTTGCAATTCCATGTGAATTTCAGGATCAACTTTTCCACTTCTGAAATAGTCCACTGGGATTTTGTTGGGGATTGTGGTGATTCAGGAGACCACCCTGTCAAATACAATCTTCTTAGCAATATCAGGTCTTCCAAACCTAGAACAGAAGATGCCTTTCCACTTATGTAGGTCTTCATTAATTACCTTGAGCAAATTTTCGTACTTTTCAGAGTCTAAGTGTTGTACCGCTTTCTATAATTTACTCCTAAGTAATTTATTTTATTGTTTGATGCTATTACAACTTGAATTATTTTTCTTAATTTTGTTTTTGGATCATCCATTGGAAGCATATAGAAATTCAATTGACTTTTTAAATATTGATCTTGCATCTTTAGAATTTTCTTGTTACAAGATCATGACATCTGCAAATAGATATTGTTTTACTTCTTCCTTGCCAGTATGCATGCCTTTTATTTTATTCCTTTTTTTTTAATGACATAATTGCCTTGGCTAGAACCTCCAGTATAATGTTTAATAGAAGTGGTGAGAGCAGAAATCTTTGTCTTGTTCCTGATATTAGGGGAAAAGCATCCAGCCTTTCACTATTACGTATGATGCTAGCTCTTGTTGTTTTTGTATTTGTACTGCAGAGAATTTTGTTGGATTCCCATACATGGGGAAAGAGAAATAAAATCCGGTTCATGGTGTGTGTTCAAAATATGACATATATATTTCCATTCAACTGTGGTGTGTGACTATTCAATAAATAATCTTAAACTTACGTTGATAATTATGAATTTTTAAATAGCATTCATAGAATTTAACATTTACCAAAATTCAAATTCTATGTTAATGCTTTCCCCAAAACAACGACCAAAAATTTAAAAACAGACATTAGGTTTACTCCATGATATTAAAATACAAATTTTATTTACAGCGCTATGAACCAAATGAGTGGTAATCTTAGAATTTTATTTAAATAAAATATATTTTATTTAAAATATATTAACAAATGGTATTTTAAAATTATCTTGAATAGCTTAATTAACTTGTCAGTTTCCTTAAAAAAAAAAAACCAGTCATGCTACCTTACAACTAGAAAGCACTTTTCCATTTATAAGAGCGTCTCATAATCATTACCTCATGTTAATCTCTCAATTTTGAGACAGGTAAAATGCAGATGCATTTGAGGAATAAGGAGACTGGGTTTCAGAGACATTGCGTATGGGTAGGAACATAGCTGTTTGCTGGCGAAGCTTGTACTAAAAATGGACACCCCTCATTCAGTTTTCTGAGGTCCCCTGTCCACTCAAAACTTGCTCTTCTTGATGTAATGTTTTCAGAATGGTCTGTCAATCTCATGCCACCTGTACTTTCCAGCACAGAGAGCACAAATGCACAAGGTTGAATTATTAAAAAAGTTAAATCACAGGAAATCAAAAGAACATTCAAGTATCATAAGAAATTAGGATGCAAAATAAAAGCTATGTTTAAATACATGATTACAGGCTGTTGGCATTAACTCATGTCATTCTTGTCATCAGGTGCTTTACTAGGGTGAGTTAATGATGTATAGACGCGAGTTCAAAACTTTTCTAAATACATATTTTAGGCAAAGCTATGTCAGTCTCCAGGATGGGATTCTATCTTGTGAAAAGCCTATGCAATCTCTAACATTCCATAATTCAACTGATTTCAGAATATTTAAAGGGCTATTCATCACTTCTAGATTGGTGAAAATTCAACATATTGTCTTGTGCATTGAGTCTTAAGATATCTACATTATATTAAAGAATTCTGAGGCAGAAAAAAAAAGAGAGACTTTTCCTTGTAAAGGTGAGATTTCATGAGTTACCAGGGCCTACAAAGTAAAAATGGTCTAGTCAATGGAAAAGGGGTTAAAAGACGATATTCATCCATGTTTACGGATTTTTCTCTCTTTCTTTTTCTTTTCTTTTCGTTTTTTTTTTTTTTTTTGACAAGGTCTTGTTCTGTTACCCCGGCAGGAATGTAGTCAGGGCTCACTGCAGCCTTGACCTCCCAGGCTCAAGGCATTCCCCTGCCTCATATAATTCTTAGAAGCGCCCATAACAGCTAATGAGTTGATTGTTGCCAGTGAAATCGTAGGCACATTATGCACTCTAAACATTCTTTCTTTCTTTCTTTTTCTTTCTTTCTTTCTTTCTTTTTCTTTCTTTTTCTTTCTCTCTTTCTCTCTCTCTCTCTTTCTCTTTCTCTCTTTCTTTCTCCCTCCCTTCCTTCCTTTTCTTCTTCTTTTCTCCTTTGTTTCTTTCTTTTCTTTCTCTCTTTTCATTCTCTCTTTTCTTTCTCTCTCTCTTTCTCTCTCTTCTTTCTTTCCTTCCTTCCTTCCTTCCTTCCTTCTGTTTATGAGACAGAGTCTCACTCTGTCACTCAGGCTGGAGTGCAGTGGCACAATTTCGGATCAGCCTCGACTTCCTAGACTCAGGTGATCCTGCCACCTCAGCCTCCTGAGTGGCTGGTACTACAGGCACTACAAGCCTGCACCACCAAGTCCTGCTCAGTTTTTGTATTTTTTGTAGAGACGGGGTTTCACCGTGTTGCCCAGGCTGGTCTCAAACTCCTGGCCTCAGGTAATCCTCCCATCTCAGATTACAGGTGTGAGCTCCTGCACCTGGCTCCAAGGAATGATTTTCTTTTGAAAATGTCATCAGAATACATGATGAGTCACCCCAGAATTGCCCTCTGGCTCTTTGGTCTGCAGGTTCATCATGTCAGTATTCACAATAGTAAGACATGGAATCAATCTAAATGGCCTATCAATGGTGGACTGGATGAAGAAAATGTGGTACATATACACCACGGAATACTACACAGCCATAAAAAGAATGAAATCCTGTTACTTGCAGCAGCATGGATTCAGCCGGGGGACATTATCCTGAGTGAATTAATGCAGGAACAGAGAACCAAATACCCAAACACTGCATGTTCTCACTTAGAAGTGAGAGCTAAACATGGGTATTCATGGACATAAAGATGGAAACAGCAGACACTGGGATTAGTAGAATGAAGAGGAAGAGAGGGTGGCAAGGTTTAGAAAAGTAACTATTGGGTCCAATGTCACTACTTGGGTGATGGGATCATCTGTGCCACAAACCTCAGTGTCACACAATATACCCAGGTAACAAACCTGCACATGTACTCCCTGAATCTAAAATAAAAATTGAAATTAAAAAACAAAGCATATTTACATGTTTAAAGCCTTTCCTGTATGTTGCTGTATTTTTTTTCCAGCAACTTACAGCAATTTATCTCCCACCAGAAACCGTGGGGTGTCGTTTACTTCCTTCAGATGCCACTAATATTTTTTTCCAATGGAGTGGTAAAACATTTTCACTTTTAGTAAGACCACAACACCAAGGCCAACAGGGCTACTGATGTCCAGTTCCTAAGTTGACCCTCTGCCCTGCATCTCTCCTGTACCTTTCTTTCACAGCTTCTCTGTCAATACTATGAGCTCCAGTCCCTGCAGAAAGCAGTGGTTTCTTGAATGAATGCTTTATGACCTTTTGTTCTTCCCAGCATTTGCAGGTGCTATCCCCTTGGTCTGGCATGTTCTTATCCACCCTTTGCTACTTATCCTTTTCTCGCTCCAGCTTCTCGATGCAATTGGGATTTTGCTTTCTTGTCTTGGCTGTTTCATTTCATGTGTCGACTTGCCCAGGGTTACGGTGCCCTCCTGTTTTGTCAGAGACCAGTTGCGATGATGCTGTGAAGGTATGATGAAGGTATGATTAATATTTACAATTAATATGCTTCGACAAAAGCAGAATGCCCTCTGTGATGTGTGTGGGTGTCTTAGTCCACTTGAACTGCTATTACAAAAACACCATAGACTAGGAGGTTTACACAACAGACATTTGTTTCTCATAGTTCTAGAGGCCGGCAGTCCAAGGTGTGCCAGATTCTGTGTCTGGTGAGGGTTCTGTTCCTGGTTCATAGATGGCAGTTTCTTGCTGTGTCTCCACATGGTGGAAGGAGTGATGGAGCTTTCTACAGTCTCTTTCATAAAGGCACTAATCCCATTTCTGTGGACTCTACCCTCATCACCTCATCACCTCCCAAAGCCCTCACCTCCTAACATCATCACCTGGGGAATTAAGATTTCAATGTATGAATTTTGTAGGGGACATGCACATTCATTCTATAACAGAGGACTTCATTCAATCATTGAGGGCTTTAAAAGCAAAAACTGAGGATTCCCCAAGAAGAAGGACTTCTGCCTCCAGCCTGCAACATAGAAGTCCTGCCTCCACTTCAAACTTTCAGATGGGTTCTATTTAAGTTACTGGAGAAATCTCCAAACTGCTTTCCACAGTGGCTGAACTAATTTACATTCCCACCAACAGTGTATAAGCGCTCCTTTTTCTCCACAGTGTTACCAACATGTTATTTTTTCACCTTGTAATAATACTCAATGAATACCCTTTGACTTAGCAATTCCATTCCTGGAAACATAGGTTATGCAAATAGTCACTGATGCGTGCAAAGATTTAATTGTATGTTCTTCCAAGTTTTGTTTATTCACAGTGAAGAGGTGGACAGACACTGAATACCCCAAATGGAGAATTGGGGTAAAACTAAAAGTAGTTGAAACCCAATGCAACTATTTCATGATAGTGTTCCAGGAAAACTAATGACAGAGGGGGTCACCAGTGCAATATATGAATTAACAAAAGAAGTCAAAATGATTTTGTGTATGTAAACATAGCTGCAGATACACAGCTACAGATATAGATACAGGCATAGATATAACTATAAAGATGTATGCCCAGTAGATAACAATGGTGCAATTACAGGTAATTTAATTCTTTCTTTGCACATGTCTGTATGTATTAAATATATTTTTAAATGACTGTAGTGGAGAAACCTGACAAATACTCCCTCAGCTGGGTGATCAACGTCAAGGTCAACAGAAATAAGTGATGTTGGTGGGACGCTTCTTTGCTAGGATGTGATTAATACCGTACTTTACCTCTGCCTTTCTTTCAAAAACCTATAACCCTGGCCTAAACATGAGAAAACCATCAGAAAAATTGCAATTAAGGGTCATTCTACAAAGAAACCTGAGCTGTACTCTCCCAAACTGTCAAGATCACTGAAAACAAGGGAAGTCTGAGAAACTGCCACAGTTAAAAGGAAGCTAAGAGGAAAAGATGATTAAAGATGTAGGGTGCCCTGAAAGAGACCCTGGAACAGAAAAGGACTGTTAGGCAAAAAGGAAGGAACCCTAAATAATATACGGACGTTAGTTAATGATAGTGTAACGGTTTGGGTTAATTAATTGCGACCAATATACGAAACACTGTGCAGAGATGAACTTTGTGAGGGGAAGGAACTTCACCATAATGAGTCTGTTTTCTAAAGTTAAAGAGCTTTCCAGTTTCAGCCCCTTCATTCCATCTCCCTGCTCTTTCCCCACTACCCACAAAGGTGCATAAGGGGGTGGTCTCATTTGAAATTAAAATCGACCCAGGAGTCTACAACAGGCATCTTTTATAAACTTTCAGTCTGAACTGTGTCAAGTTTTGTTTCCCATCCCCATCCATAAATAGCTGTCTGTAGTAATTTCTCTCCATTCCTGTGCCCCCTTTTGAGCTCCAACATCAGCTAGCAGTTGTAGGAATAGGGTGGGAGACACTTCTTGTATCTTAATTATAATTTCCTATAACATATAACAGATCAGGTGAGCTGGCATCTGTCCTTCCTTAACCTTCCTCTGGGCTGGGGACAAACCAAGGCTTGGCTGCATCTCTGACCTCCCAGCTGGTGCAAGTCCCAGCCCACGATGGTGTCACAGTGCTGTGGTTATGCGTATCTGTGATATCAGGGGTGTTTAGGAGATGAACTGTGTATTAGTCTGTTCTCATGCTGCTAATAAAGACATAGCCAAGATTGGGTAATTTATAAAGGAAAGAGGTTTAATTGACTCACAGTTCCACATGGCTGGGGAGGCCTCTCAATCGTGGCAGAAGAGCAAGGGATGTCTTACGTGGTGGCAGGCAAGAGAGAGAATGAGAGCCAAGTGGAAGGGGTTTATCCCTTATCAAATAATCAGATCTTGTGACACTTATCCACTACCACAGATCAGTATGGGAGAAACTTCCCCCATGATTCAGTTATGTCCCACTGAGTCCCTCCCACAACACGTGGGAATTATGGGAGCTACAATGCAAGATGAGATTTTGGTGGGGACACAGCCAAACCTTATCAAACTTTGATGCTTGAAATTAGGAAAATGAACCCTCTGACGCATCTCGAATTTTGGCTATGAATATTTTCACAGTTGCTGAAGCACGTGGCTGAAACGCTTTCCCAAAGAGTTGTGCCAGTTTCTACTCCAAACAGCAGTAGAGGTAGGAGCATTTTTTCTTAAATTGCATTTAGGAACAGATAGGAGAGGTAGAAGTTTGGGGAGAGGGCAAATAGCTGTCAAGTAATGGAAAGAATATGGGAGTATGTTTCAGGTGAATGAACTTTATTCCTTGGGCTCTCTGCACCATGATGGTATCTTCATTCAGGCCAGTGACCGTGAGGTTCTGTGTTTTCTTTTACAAAGAGGATCTGGACCTGCTGCCTCCAAAGTTGCCTCTGGTTCTGAACTTTTATGGCTACAATTCTATCACAAAATTCACAACGATGCCGGGGTTGGGTCTGCTGTGACCAAACGGGGAGTTAAATCATCGTAAACCCAAAAGGATGCATAATGGAATTATCATAGGATTTGAATTATGTACTTATTATTTGCCATGTAAGGGCATGCTTTTGGGAGACATGACTGGATCCAAAAATGTGAAACGTGTTGGGTTTCTTTGGGTAGTCCTGACTGATTTATTCATTCAATAAAAATGGGTTTAGCATCCTGTATGTATTTAGAGTGGATATTACCTTGAAGGAGCAGAAGAGAGAAGAAAACAGAAGAAAAAGAGGACAAATGAAGGGGAAGGAAAGGAGGAGAGACTGAAGCATGGTGTGCAAATGGGGATAGGAGGCTGTGAGTCAAGGAATGAGGGTAGCCTCTAGAAATTGGAATAGACCAAAGAATAATCTCCCCTAGAGCCTCCAAAAGGAATGATATCCTGCCAATACCTTGATTTTAGCCAGTGATAGCATGTCAGAATCTTGACCTCAAGACTGTAAGATAATAAATTTGTGTTGTTTTAAGCTGGCAAATGCATGGTGCTTTTCTACAGAAGCAGTAAAATACTAATAGAGTTTAGCTCTCTGATGAATGGTTTCTGTCCCCTTATGAGAAAACTCCCATTTCTGTAAAGGAACAAAACTCTAGAAATCAGTCTTGATGAGGACTGGCCGTTTCTACTTATCCAGATGAATGGATTCGGGCAGGTCCTGGTCAGGACGGATCACCAGGGAAATTTCCTGGCTCCACGCCCTGTTCAGAATTACTTGGAGTCAGCAGGTACAAGAATTTACTGTCCTTGATGGTACCTTGTATCACACCAGATTTCTTAATTAAAGGCGAGATATTTTAATACAAAAATGGTACGTTAAAGTGACGACATCAATTAGCCTTAACATGTAATCAAATGTGGAGCATGTTTTTTCTTAAATGGTTACAAATTCTGTTAAAATTTTCCTAGATGTTCTTTTATACATAGGCTCAGCTACAAATTATGTATTTCCAAAGCAAAGGAAGGTTTCTCTTTAGATGAAGGTCATTCCTTTTCTCTTTTCCTTTTCTTCTCCTCCAACGCACATATGCATATATTGGTAATTTGTATCATACGAGAGCGTGAATTGAGAATGTTTAAATGGTAATTAATTTGCATACAATAAAAAAAGAAGAAATAAGACAGTGAATAACCAACTGGACACAATAATAGAAAACAGTAGTTGCTAAGCTGTAGTCCCCAGAAAAGAAAGATGATGATCTGGGAATTTGTTTAAAAGGCACGTTTTTAGCTGAGGCAGGCGGGTTGCTGGAGGCCAGGCATTTGAGACCAGCCTGGGCAACAGAGGGTGACTGCATCTCTACAAAACATTTTTAAAAGTTAGCTGGGCATGGCGGTGAAACCTATAATTCCGGCTACCTGGGAGGTTGAGGTTGGAGGATCTCCTGAGCCCAGGACTTGGAGGTTGCAATAAGCTGTGATTGCACCACTACACTTTAGCCTGGGCGACAGAGTGAGACCCTGTCTCTAAATAATAAAATAAAGGCACGTTTTCAAATCTCTGCCCAGACTTCCGCAGAGAAGCTATAGAATTCAGACACAGAATGAATCTTGGCTACGAGGCAGAACAATGTGATTGCTTCAAAGATGAGATCAAATACTGCATCCATGCAATGGCAGAGATCTAAGGGTTTTTAAGGTTTCCACCCACTCACACCTCCAAAATTCCTATTGTATTAGAGTTATCCTTTTTATTTGGCCTTTAAGAATAAAAATATATATATACGTGTGTGTGTGTGTGTGTGTATATATTACATATATGTATATATTTTATACATACATATGTATATCTTACTATTGGAAGTATAATTCTTGAAAGAGAGCTTGTAGAAACTGCCAAATTTCAGGATGCAAACTGGACCTATTATGGAATCTGTATTTGAAAGAGTTTTCCAGGTGACTCATATACCCATTAAAAATGGAGAAACATGGCATGTAATCCCAACACTTTGGGAGGCTAAGGTGGGCAGACCACCTGAGGTCAGGAGTTTGAGATCAGCCTGGCCAACATGGCGAAACCCTGTCTCTACTAAAAATACAAAAATTAGCTGGGCATGGTGGCGAGTGCCTGTAGTCCCAGCTACTCGGGAGGCTGAGGCAGGAGAATCGCCTGAACGCCGGAGGTAGAGGTTGCAGTGAGCTGGGATCGCGCCACTGCACTCCAGCCTGGGTGACAGAGTGAGACTCCATCTGAAAAGAAAAAAGAAAAATGAGAAACAATGCTTTGAAAGACTCTATTCCTTGAAATGTTGAAGCTACGTCCTCATCCTAAGATATGTGTCTTCTTATTTATTTTATTTTGAACAACTGCAAAGGGAGAAAAATCTTTAAAGTGATCATTATCACTATCTAATTTCTTGTCTGTTAAAAAATCAATAATTTACTATTATATTAGTTTACTTTTTTTTAAAGCAGTAGGGAGAAAGCCCCATTTTTCCCTGTTTTATGTCTACAAATATGATACAGAATGAAAAAAATTCATTTTTTGACATTTGAAAACATTTTTCCTGATGTTAATTATTAAATTAGAGGATTCCAGCTGGTCGTTTCACTGGTGATCATTTTTCCTTTTTTCCAAATTGTCGAAGAATAAACCTACCCGAGTGGACACCTTGATTTGATACCTGGAGTTAGCAAAGTTTCAAGTCCCATCACAATGACAGGAGAGTATTCATTCTCACTGTTGGTGGCATTATACTCATTCATACATTTACCATGCCTCCCAGATTTTTCCTCTTCCTGTAAATCAATCAGGGTAATGTCATCAAAGCAGAACTCCTAGAAAAGTTATGTGTGTGTATATATGTATATATGTGCGTCTGTATATATGTATATATGTGTGTATATATATGTGTGTGTGTGTATATATATATATATATATATATATATATATATATATATATATACATATACATACGAATAATGTATTTGTTACAGAGATTTGACTTTAACAACTTGAGGAACTGTTTGAGCTGCCTACCTAAGCCTGTCGTCTTTGCAAATTTAATGCTGGAGCCAAACGTCTATAGGGCAGGCAGTCAGGAAGGGAAGATGCCCGTGAAGTGGGAAAGATTGGGAGCAGTCTGGAGCCCACAAGTGGGACTTGGAGCCATACAAAGACGGTGCTGCTACGGTCTGAATATTTCCATTTCCTCAAAATTCACATGTTGAAATCCTCATCCCCATGGTGATGGTATTAGAAGGTGGGGCATTTGCCAAGTGATGAGGTCATGCAGGTGGAGCCTCATCAATTGAATGAGTGTCCTTGTAAAAGAGACCCCAGAGAGCTCCCTTGCTCCTTTGACCAGATGAGGACACGAGAAGAAGGAGCCATCTATGGACCAGTGGGTCCTCATCAGACACAGAATCTATCAGTGCTTTGATCCTCAACACCCAGCCTCCAGACCTGTGAAAATTAAGTTTCTGTTGTTTCCAAGCTCCAAGTCCATAGTATTTTATTGTAACATCCCAAATGGACTAAGACAGATGGACTAAAACATATGTCTTATCGTTGCCTCTGACCTTGGTAATGAAGAACTGCAGAACTGCAGAATCCAGAAGCCTGCCTTACAGAGCTAAACACAGACACCTGGCTTAGGAATCAGAGATGCCGAAGGAGGATCCAGGAACAGGTGGGGCAGTTGCAGACCTGGCTGCTGCTTCATGCTAACAAGGTGATTCAGCAGATCTGTGACTAAGTGTGTGACCTGCAAAGTGGCTGCTGCTTTCTTTCTACATTCCTCATCCTCCAAGAATCTCCCTTGCGGAGATTCATGCAGAAAGGGGAAATAAATAAGAAAGAGAGTTCTTGGAAATTTAATTCAGTGAAGCCAAATTAACACATTACAAAGCCACTGAAGTCTATCCACTCCTCGCTGACTTCTCCGAGTTTATACAGCATTTAATGACCTGGATCTCACCATTTCATATGGGTGAATTGAAACTTAATCAAACCCAAACTTTCTTGCTCTGAGTCAAGTGACCTTTCAGAATCCAAACAATATAAAAATGCCCAAATAAATGTCCTATGATAGGACCATGTTTTCCCAACTCGTGTCCAGTTCTGAGCCTCAAAGAGAGTTCACTAAAACTCATGTCTCCTTTAAATCCATAAGATAGCTACATCTGGATGATTCTAGGTTATAACTTTTGGATTGAAATTATAGAATGGTGGAAGGGGCAATATGAACATTTATACGCAAAAGGGCTCAAGGCAGAAAATGATTGGGTAATCAGAATTCTACTCCTAGTTCTTCATTTGGTCCATTTGAAAAATCGGGCCTCTTTGTCCTGCTCTCCAGGGAAATACCTGATACACATCCAATTTCAAAGAGGAGATGTTAAGAAATGCCTTCCCCTAAATTCACTAGATGTGTTCATTTCTGGCCACTGACCTTATTCCTCTATCAGACCATTTAACATTTTCCCTTTAAGTACATGTTTATCTTTTTCCTCTGAAAAGAAAAAAAAGCTCTTTTCTTTTTGTTAGTAAGTAGCTGGAGGGCGGATAATTACTCTGTATGTATTTAGTCGCAAGTATCATTATAATTCTGAATTAAAAATAAGATTAATGATTTAATTTCAATCTTGTCAGGATGACCCATTTAAAAAGTACTGATGTGATATAATGCTATAAAAGATTTAAGCATAATTTATTGATAAAACCATTACAACTGGAATGAGAGAGCTATTTGTCTACATAATGGTTCCTGAAATCACAGATAGTACTTTCCCATTATTCCACTGCAACATTTATAATTCCTTTTTAGATTTACCGTTTTTTCAAACAACCACATATGTATGGTACTTATTATATGCCAGGAAGTGTTCAAAGGGTCTTACAAATACTAACTCATTTAGTCCTCATAATGACTTAACAAAGCAGTACTATTGCCTTCCCTACATTGTGCATAAGAAAATGGCAGCATGGGCCAGGTGCTGTGGCTCACCCCTGTAATCCCAGAACTTTGGGAGGCTGGGGTGGGCAGATCATGAGGTCAAGAGATAGAGACCATCGTGGCCAACATGGTGAAATCCCGTCTGTACTAAAAATACAAAAATTAGCTGGGTGTGGTGGCACGTGCCTGTAATCCCAGCTACTTGGGAGGCTGAGGCAGGAGAATCGCTTGAACCCGGGAGGTGGAGGTTGCAGTCAGCCGAGATCGCGCCACTGCACTCCATCCAGCCTGGCAACAGAGGGAGACTTCTTCTAAAAAATAAAAATAAAATAAAATAAAAATGGCAGCATGAAAAGCATGGGTAACTTGCCCAATTTAACATAGCAGACGAGTTTTGGAACCATGATACAAACCAGAGTCTGGCTGCCTGACCATGGCTCCGTATCGTTTCTGCATTGTAGATAAACCAGTGAGAACTTGGACTGATGGCAGTAGTTAATGCACCTTTGCATTTGAGAAAGTAGCTGGGTGGCAAGATTATTGGTGTGAAAAATTCTCAAATATATAAAATTCATATTTCTCATAATCAAATCAAACATTGCAGAGATTTTCTCTTCATTGGGATTTATATAAATTTAGGTGTAGAAAGTTAATGTAGAAGTTGCACTTTTGGCTAAGAGGGGGTAAACAGGTAATTACTTTCCCATCAGAAAGAAACAAAGAGGATATGTGAAACAATGGTTTTTAAGACACTGGATATCAATCAATAGATAAGTGATTCCAGAAAGAGAGCTAATAAATGAGGTGAGTACTTTTGATTGCATAGCTCCCACACTGAGAGAGATTCCAGGCAATAGTACGAGGAGGGGAACTCACACAGAACCCAGTGGACTGTCTGATTCGAAGTGATGAACCTGATAGTTGAGAGAGAACAAGGCAGCTAGAATTTGAAGGACAAGGTTACAGGAGAGAAGAGAGATGTACAGAGAACTGCCCCCTCAAAAAAAAAAAGCCTGCAGAGTGTCCCTGTTGAGTATTTAACCAATTGCTGATGCAGCATGCACGTGAGAAGATTACACAAAGATGGAGATATAAACATCCAAAAGAATCAGCACACTGTTCAAGTTTCACAGAGGGCTGTAAATGATGCCTGTTTTCACCAGCCAGAAGGAAAAATTTCCCTAAATACATGAGACATTGTATAAAGTTTTGAGGTTGGTCTTGCTTTAGTACGGAAGAAAAGATTAGCAACAACCTGAGTTCTAATCAGGTCCTGCCTAACAAACCTGAAAAGCAAGACTCTAAGAGATCAATCTCATTCAAAATCCCTTAACTCAAGCCCAGAATAAAACCTAAGAAATTTTAGAGGAATTAAAGAAAAAAAAACCCAACCCCCAAAGTGGTAAAATTCACCGTCTCTGGCATTCAAAGCTTACAGCATTTGGGCTTGTCGCAGTGTTGGAGACCAGCCTGGCCAACATGGTGAAACCCCGTCTCTATTAAAAACACAAAATTTAGCTGGGTGTGGTGGCTGGCGCCTGTAGTCCCAACTACTCAGGAGGCTGAGGGAGGAGAATCACTTGAACCCCCGGGAGGCAGAGGTTGCAGTCAGCCAACATCGCGCTACTGCACTTCAGCCTGGGTGAAAAGCAAGACTCTGTCTCAAAAAAAGAAGAAAAAAAAGCTTAGTGCATTTGAATGAATAGCAATGGAAACTGTCTAAAATGAAACACACAGAAGAAAAAAAAGTAAAAATGAAAAGAGCATCAGTAAGCTTTGGGACAACTTCAAGTATCCTAATAGGTGAGTAATTGGAATACTCAAAGGAAAAGAAAGGGGAGCAGGCACACACACACACACACACACAAACTTGAAGAAATAACGGCCAGAAATTTTCAAAAAATTTGAAAAAGCTATCAGCCTATTGACACAGTAATCTCAACCAACTCTAAGCACAAGAAAGCTGAGAAAAACTGCCAAGGCACATCATAATCAAATTGCTCAAAACTAGTGATAAAGACAAAATATAACCATCAGCCAGAGGAAAAAAACACATTATGTATAGAGGAACAAAGATGAGAATAACTTTGGATTTCTTGTCACTAATAATGTAAGTAAAAAGAAAGAGAAGAAACATACTTACTGTACTTCTAATAAGTATCTATGTTTTTGCTAGCTATAGAAGTCTATACTTATTACAGATAATAAGTCTATACTTAGGCCACATGCGGTGGCTCACACCTGTAATCCCAGCACTTTGGGAGGCTGAGGTGGGTGGATCACTAGGTCAGGAGATGGAGACCATCCTGGCTAACACAGTGAAACCCTGTCTCTACTAAAAATACAAAAAATTAGCCAGGCGTGGTGGTGGGCGCCTGTAGTCCCAGCTACTCGGGAGGCTGAGGCAGGAGAATGGCGTGAACCCAGGAGGCGGAGCTTGCAGTGAGTGGAATTCGCGTCACTGCACTCCAGCCTGGGAGACAGAGAGAGACTCTGTCTCAAAAATAAATAAGTCTATACTTATTACAGATAATAAGTACAGCCTTCTATACCCATCAAAAATATCTTCAAATCAAACAAAGCTGAAGAAAAGACACTTCTAAACATTTTAAACCAGAAAGAATTCGTGATCAGCAGACATGCAGTACAGTGCATGTCCAAAGAATTCCTTTAGGCAGAGGGATTGATATTAGATGGAAATTTGAATTGTACACAAAAGCAGGAGAAGCAGCAGAAATGGTAGATAATTGATAAAACTATAAGACTTTAATCTTTTTATGTGTTTTAAACAGATAATTGATTAAAGAAAAATAATAGGAATGTATTGTGAGGTTTATAAGATATTTAGAACTAAAATGCATTACAACGATAGCATATTCTGGGAAGGAAAAGTGGATGTATACTATCATATAACATTGCACAACAGGCAGCACAAGGAAAGAAAACAACAGACTGATATTCCTCATAACCATAGAGACAACATTTCTACATGCATTTTTAGCAAATTGTAGCAAAACTACATAAAAAGATTATTAAATCATGACCAGAAGGGATAATTCTAAAAATATAAGGTTGTTTTAACATTCAAACTAACCAATGCCATATTAACATTAAACAAAATTGCCTTAATATTTGAATAAAAATAATTATTGAAATTCAGCATCCACTCCTGATTTTTAAAATTGTTATCAAAATTAGAAAACGAATCAATTTTCTCAACTTGATAAAGAGCATCTAAATAAAGCCTGCAACTAATAACATAATGGTGAATTATTCTTTCCCTCCACCTGCAAGTTGGAAACAAGACAAGTATGTCTGCTCTCACAACTTCTACTCACCATTGTACTGGAGATTGTAGCCAGTAAAATAAGGAAAATGAAAATTCTCCAGATTGGAAAGGAAGATTCAAAACTGTCTTCCTTTGCAGATGACATGGTCATCCATGTAGAAGATCTGATTGAATATACCAAACAGCTACTATAATTATTAAGTGCATTTAGAAACATTTCAAGATAAAGAACAGACAAAATAAACTGTATTTCTATATCCTAGCAATGAGCATTTGAAAACTGAAATTAAGGAAACAATATTAACAACAACCACATCAACAATATGAAATTCTTAGGGATAATTCCTACAGAAGATGTGCAAGAAAGGCTTGTACACTGAAAACTACAAAACTTTACTGAGAAGTTAAAGAAAACCTTAATCAATGGGGAGATATGCTTTGCTCATGGTTGGGAAGACTCAGTGTGGTCAAGATATTGGTTCTGCCCACATCAATTGATAGATTCAACACAATCCCAGTCAAAATCCCAGCTAATTTTTTTCTCAAAATTGACAAGCTTATTCTACAATTTATTTGTAAATTTTAAAAATCTGGAATAGCCACAAAAAATAAGAACAAATTTGAAGGTCTAACACTACTTAATTTCAAGATATACATAAGCTATAGTAATCAAGACATCACAATATTGCCGTGAAGATAGATAAACAGATCCAGGAAACAGAGTAGATACTTGAGAAATAGACCCACAAATACACAAAAACTTCACTTCTACACATAAATACACACACACACGCACACACACACAGAGTTAACTTGACATTTGCAGGACACAAGGAACAGGTATTTGGAATATATGCCACGAGCCTATTTTTTAGGCTTCTGTGCAGATGAAATAATCAATACTGTTTCCAACTAAGCCTATGTTTCTTCTCAGCAAAGTATGTAATGTAGCCATTTCTAGCTGATCATAGATTGACATTGGACGAATCAAAGTTGGCATCTCTGACGTTGACCAACTCATGTCTCATCTTACAGGTGATAAAGTCAAGGTACAGGTAGTTGATAGTAATTAGAAGAATATACGGGACAAGAAGCCAATAGCTTAATTCCAATCCAGAGTCCTCTACATGACAGGTCAGAAGATAGACTGAATGGGTATATAAGAGTATGGGGGATGGGTGCAGAGTATGATGCAGGCAAAAATAAAAAGCTAAATTGTCTAAAATTAGACTTGTACCACAGAATACTTTGATTCGATCCATTTTCAAATTTGATGACCTATGATATTTATGATCTAATATACTGAACATGTTAAACAAGAAATTCTATTTTAGCAGAAAGTATATATCAAGCAAATTGTATTATCTTTTCTGTTTTATTGATTTATCATATCATCTAAATGATTTTCCAATTCTCTAAAAACATAAATTTAAGATTAAGTTGTGTCTGTATACATATTCTTCCTTAATAGACTCCCAGTCAATAATCTATTTTCAAATGATGAATCTTGGTAAATATACTTAAACTCTTTTTGTAAAAAAATTTTTGAGACAGTCTTGCTTCGTCGCCCAGGCTGAGGTACAGTGGCATGATCTCAGCTAGCTGAAACCTCCACCTCCCAGGTTCAAGCGATTCTCATTCCTCAACCTCCTGAGTAGCTGGGACTACAGGCACGTGCCATCATGCCCTCCAAATCTCTGTATTTTTAGTAGAGATGGGGTTTCACCATGTTGGCCAGGCTGGTCTCGAACTCCTGACCTCAAGTGATCCTCCTGCCTCGGCCTCCCAAAATGCTGGGATTACAGGCATGAGCCACCACACCTGGCCTTGAACTCATTTTTAAAAGAAATTAAGATATATTTATACAGTGAATATATGTTATGACAGTCCTATATGCACTCATAATTCATTAACATTTATATCCATTTATAATATTTTCATAATAAAATTCAATTTTAATTACTTTTTGTAACAAAAAATTGGGAAGATAGGAATTAGGGCAGAGTATACATCCTAACTTTTTTAGGGTCTGATTGTTTAAAACCCTAAATATTTGCCTCTTTCTTATGAATCTTGTTAAATAAAAAAAAATTGGGAGTTTTGATCAGTGAAGATTTTTACCATACTTACACATTTCTAACCATTGTCAACAGAAAATTTATCAGAAAGCTTTTTATGTTGCATTGATAGGAACAATTAAAAATAAGAATTAAAATACTTTCATTGCAAGGAAATTTAAAAAATGATTTACTAACAATCCGTTATCAATTATACCCATGATAAACTCATAGGTGCTTTTAAGAGTATATTTTACAGCAGGAAACATACTTCAGACAGCTCTTACTCATTTAAAAATTCTTATGAACTATCCAGGCTAGACATAGGGGCTACTTGGAGACAGAATATTTGGTTAAATATGTGCTTTTTTAATGACAGTTCGGGTCAGGTCATTACTTGAAACAACAATACATATAAATTGGCAAAAGGGACTTAGGTGAGACAGCTGGTCCCTCCTCCTGAGATTAATTGAACATAAAATTACCTTTACCTGAGAGTGAAATATATTATCAGCAAGCCAAATAATTCTCCATCAGGTTTTCATTTGTTTATAAAAACAGTAATAAGTCATTTCACTCTAAAAGCCTAATACTCACTATGTTCAATTATAGAGGAGATAATTTAACAACCCACGTCATCACTAATGAAAAAATCAAGGTAGCTTTGTGCATTTTTGCAATGCAAATATTGAGCGTGTTGGTCTGTGTATTTCCAACAGTGTACAAAAGTTACATTCAAGAGAATATCAGTGGTTTGAAAACTGCTTGGATTAGCTGAAATCTCCAAGAGACAAAGGAATAACCACAAGTCAACTGCAGTATTGGCCCTAAATGGTCCCACCATTTCTGATTCTTCTGATCAAAAATGCAACCTTTTATAATGACAATTCATGAGGAGCCTCCCCTCTAAAAATATTGTTTTCATTTGCATTCCTTTCACTGTGAGTAAAGTTCAACCTCTTTTCATATGCTTAAGGTCATTTGTTTTTTCTAATTTGATTTTTTTTAACTTTTATTTTATGTTCAGGGGTACAAGTTCAGATTTATTGTATGGGTAAACTTGTGTCATGGGGGTTTGTGGTACAGATTATTTCATCCCCCAGGCATTAAGCCTAATACCCATTAGCTATTTTTCCTGATCCTCTCCCTCCTCCCTCCCTCCACCTTCTGAAAGGCCCCGGTGTGTGTTGTTCCCCTCTATGTGTCCATGTGTTCTCAGCATTCAGCTCCCACTTATAAGTGAGAACATGCAGTATTTGATTTTCTATCCCTGTGTTAGTTTGTTAAAAGGTCTTTTTGTTAGTTATTTATTTGTGCTTTTGGCCTATTCTTAAAAACATGTCTCTTTCCTCCTTGTTTTTTCAAATAAGTTTCTATATATCGAGAATATTAGCCACTTATCCGTTATAAACCCTGCAAATATCTCCACGTTATTTGTCACTGGCTTTTTACTTATGACATTTTATGCAATGTAGAGTTTTTAAAAATGTACTCACATTTATCAGTCTTCTTTTATTGATATGGGTTCTGTGTCATAAAAAGCCATTTTCCTCCATCCAGGTCATAGAAAAAAATTTCCAGCTTTCCTGCTAGTTCTTTTGTAGTTCATTTTTTAAAAAAACTTTAAAACTTTAGATATATGTCCCATTGAGGATTCTTTTTTGAGTATGGTGTGATGGGTGGATCTAAATTTACCTTTTCTTAAATGGCTGCACACATTTTTCATAATACCATTTTTTAAAAAGTCCACTATTGTCCAAATGATATGAGGTCTAACTTCATCCTATACTACATTTCTATATATCTTTGGCTCTATTTCTTTACTTTCCATTCTATTCCATTAGTTTCTTTATTCTTATGCCAGTTTGATAATTTTTTTTTTTTTTTTTTTTTTTTTTTTTAGACAGAGTCTCCCTCTGTCACCCAGGCTGGAGTGCAGTGGGGCGATCTGCAACCTCCACCTCCTGGGTTCAAGCAGTTCTCATGACTCAGCCCTGAGAGTAGCTTGGGCCACGACGCCCGGCTAATTTTTGTATTTTTAGTAGAGATGGGATTTCACCATGTTGCCCAGGCTGGTCTCAAACTCCTGACCTAAAGCAATCCACCTGCCTCATCCTCCCAAAGTGCTCGGGTTACAGGAGTGAGCCACCACGCCGGCCAATACTCTTGATAGTGAATTTGTTGCATATTTTAATATCCAGTGTGATGAGGCTGCCCTCATGAGTCTTCATCTTGTTAACCATCCTCACGTAATAAAATATGATGTAGTTAGTCCTTGATGAAGCATTACCCAGACACTCAGCAACTTCAAAGCTTGGTAGACCTGGAGGTGCGTGGTGGTTTGGAGTGTCAGCAGGCAACTCCAAGCCACCAAGCCTTTCTAAATGTGGAATGAGGGAGACAGAGCGAGAGAGAAAGAGAATGAGAGACCAAGGAAGAGGGAGAGGGAGAGAGAGAGAGAGAGAGAGAAAGGAGATGATTACTCCCGTGGAAAAATTTTATAAGTGCCAATCAAATATCACCCAAAGTCCATTTGGAGATACACAGTAAATGAAATGTTTTTTTTTTTTTTTTTGATGAGACTGAATAAAGTTTTATTTTTATATTAAGCTACTTTGCCTCAGTGGTTGCACAATAAGGGGTAGAGGGTAGATGAGGACAAGAACACCCTGAGAAAGTATTTTACAGCACAAGCTTTATGAGGAATAGGAGAACACATTTTTTTCACATTATACTAAGTCCAGCAGAGCCCAGGCTCTGGGGCTGTTGCTCTTAATCCTCAGTGGAGGCTTCAGGCTTTACCACTTAATACGTTCTCCAGGGCTCTGGTTACCTGATCAGCACTGAAGTTGTTCAAAGGGACATTCTTCTCTTGGCCAAATGCGTAGCGGGCCCAGAGTTTGGGCTGCACATCGGAGCATTCGCGGATTAGGATGGGTAGGTCGGGATTTGCCTTCTTCAGCTCCACATAGCGTTTCTCAATGAAGTCCCTGACGCCCTGGCTGCCGGGCGAGCGCTGACGTAAGTGGATGCGAATCTCACGCAGGCCCAGCTTTGCCCCGATTCCTCGACTCGCTGCGGCCGCCGCCATCCTTGCTAACACCGAAGTCCCCAGTTCCAGGTCTGAAATGTTTTAAGTGTCTCATTTTTCAAACTCTCACTTGTGAAATGTGACTTTGGAAATACCTAGCATTTCTTTCTATGACTTCTGCAGCTGTGATATTCCTTCTGCAATAAGTATTCAAGGAAGAAGTAAGATTTCCTGTTGCCTACAGTTTTACTCTGTAGTGAAAACTGTGGGAGAGATTTTGAGTGTCACATAATTTAGATTTCCTTTTCAAATGTTAGACATGCGGCGGATCATGAGGTCAGGAGATCGAGACCACGGTGAAACCCCGTCTCTATTAAAAATACAAAAAATTAGCCGGGCGTGGTGGCGGGCGCCTGTAGTCCCAGCTACTCGGAGAGGCTGAGGCAGGAGAATGGCGTGAACCCGGGAGGCGGAGCTTGCAGTGAGCCGAGATTGCGCCACTGCACTCCAGCCTGGGCGACAGAGCGAGACTCTGTCTCAAAAAAAAAAAAAAAAATGTTAGACATGCTTTGTGTTTGGAGAAGCCATCATTCAAAGAATAGACACACAAAGGTAAACCACTGAAGCTGTGAGCACCTGAAATTCTGGCCCCAAGCGGGTGCTTCCCTGCTCTTAGATGTTGTTCTCAAGAAACTGGGGAACTGGGACTCTACAGTGTTGTTTACCAGAGATTGTTGTAGGTCAGTGACCACATTTGGACTTTGTAGAAATACCGGTGTCTCAGTGTTGCAGAATATTAGGATGAAATGGAGAGTTTTACTCTTTTTTTTTTTTCTGGCTTGGAGTGAGAATTCCTACCAGCTAGAATATCATGGATTGCCTTTCCTGTTTTCTTTTCACAGTAGCTTTGTTTGCAATTGCTTTAACTTTTCCCCAATTTCTTGGCATTTTGTAAACAGGATTTCAAGTTCAAGACCACTTTCTTCAGTTATGATGGTAAAGTGTGGTCTTTTTAATGCATGGTCATGGTGGTGGTGATGGTGGTGGAGAAGATAGGATTGAAGTATCTTGTTACTCTTTCCTTCCAGCAGAATCTTAATTTTCCCTTTTTTCCTTCTTTCTCTCGATATAACTATTTCTCTAATGAGACTATTCTGATTGTTATTCCCCAGGCAATGTCACTTCTAGGCTACTAACCTGAGACCTACTCACATTGAAGGCTCTTTCTTCCACCTGGTTTTCTTAGACACCAAGGCTCATGCTCCGTCTTTAACACTCAACGTGAGACTTTATGGGATGTTTTGTTCTGTGTTTCTTCTGGGTCCTACACTTTCTTTCCTTTTTCTCAAGGCTGACCATAACCGAGAGATGCAAGTTGGAATGATTGTTGTCTTTCACTAGGCATGGGTCATACATGATTTTATTTTCACTCATTTTTACTTTTATTTTGTCTTTTTTTGAAAAGATGCGTGGAGAGATTTTCATTCAGGCATCTACTCTTATCATCCAGAAATGGAAGGTGTCTGCAATCTCTGTTTATTTCTATCACTATGCAGATTATAAAGCATATTGTATAGTTTCATGTTTATAATTTTTATAATGTAAATGTTTATATAAAATGTGTATAATTTATATACTTTATATCAAATATGATGTTTATAATTTTCATTGTAATGCTTATAAGTTTATTGTGGATTTTCTGTCTATATTATATGATGAACTTTAGACAGGGTAGAACTAACGCACTTTCAAATACCAAATTCTTTGATATCAAAGTTACAAAACTTTGATATCAAAAATTGATAACAAATAATAAATAATAAATAAAATTGTCCTTTAAGAGTCAACAATAAAAAGCTTTCATTTTAGTACAAACTGAACCTGGTACATGACAACGTTTGGATTAATAAAATTCCATTTTTGATTCAAAACTGAAGTAAAAGAATGAATGAATTGGATTAGCATGAACTTCTTAGCACACAGTAGCATGATTTAGCTGGAAATGCTGAGCAATATATTAAGAAATAAAATCAGAATGATTTATAATCACCCACTCTTTAGAAAAAGTGTGAAAGAAAGAAACATTTAAAAATAAGTAAAATTGAAGTGGCTTCAAAGAAAGAATTCCATAGCGATGACAGTGAAGTAGATCATAAAATGCATAATATGAGAAGTGCAGAATAACTATTTTTCAAGTGTAATTAATAGTATTTGTATTCCAATATTTTGACAACTGTCAAAAATGGCAGCTGCCTGTAAAACTAGAATAAGTGTTGTCATAATACATTGCTGAAATTTTATATTTATTTTTTCACAAATTAGAAATAAGTTTTGGTGTTTTCTGAACAGACTGCCAAATGTTCACCAGCCTTATAATTCACCATACGTTACATGAAATAAGAAAAGCACAGCTATGCTGCAGAGTGTATTTGTCTTCACAACAGCCACTTTAACCAATGTAGTTCTCGGTCTTTACGCCCCTGGCTCAGCACATGAATAAATACACAAATGAGTGGTCCTGCCACTTCTTAAGCTTCATGATGCTTTCTACTCTCATCTTCTTTCTTCTCTTAAACAGGATTCAGGTATATCTGAATTCTGAGGCATATTCATAGTCTGAACCCTAGGCATTTTTTTTTTTTTTGAGACAAAATCTTGCTCTGTCACCCAGGCCGTAGTGCAGTGGTGTGATCTCAGCTCACTGCAACCTTTCCTTCCTAGGTTCAAGTGATTCTCCTGCCTCTGCCACCCAAGTAGCTTGGACTGCAGGTGCATGACACCATGCCCAGTTAATTTTTGTATTTTTAGTAGAGATGGGGTTTTACCATGTTGGCCAGACAGGTCTCAAACTCCTTGGCTTCATATAATCCCAAAGTGCTGGGATTATAGGTGTGAGCCCCCATGCCTGGCCTCTACCCTAGGCATTCTATAATAAAATCAATAATACTTAAATATATGCACATTCATAATAAATATATTCAACACAGCCATTCTGTGTTACCTTGACAAATAACAAGTTCTTAGTATTCAAGAGAAAAACAGAAGTGTCTATTAATACATCACTTTCGTAATTTTATGTAGAACTCATCAGCTACAAAACACAGTTGAATGGACAAACCCCTAACCAATCTCTTAGATGCAATTTTGTGCGAGAATTCCTGCTTTGTAGAAGACAGTCAAATTCACAGTTGCATGCCTGTGGATGTATTTGTCAACTTCCTCAAAAAAGTACTCAGGATTTTTAGGGAAATTGACAGATGCAAACGGTGGAGAAATGGAGAAACCACCACCATTTACTCATAGCTGCAACTATCCTTGTTTTGCATTAGGTAGTTCATATGAAACATCCTTGTAACTTTTCAGTGTTTTTAGAAATTATTCCTTTCTAAGATATCTCTCCCAGACAGAGGCTGGAGAATTTATTCTTCCATACCAACCTCCTTCAAGTGCATCTACCTCACCAAAGTCATTCCTATATGGCACATCAAATATTTCTTAGTTTAAGCAAACTAAAGTTCATTATATTTAAGGTCATTTGATACTTTGAAAGGTTCCTGGATTTATTGGCCATGCTCAGCTATGATATAGAACCATAGTTGTTGGGGTTTTTTTTTTTTTTTGGAGGGGGGACAGGTATCAATAAATATTTTTGGGAGGAAAATGGAACTGCCATGTGAATCAATGATTTGAAATAATAGCAAGTCTACTGTTCAAAAGATAGGGAAGAAGCTATTTTTTCTCCAAATAGTAATATTTCCCAGGGAGTTAGGATTCAAAGGTAAACTAGATCATTTAATTCAGTGATTCTCTTTGCTCAGAGTGGGAGAGTGGGGTCATAAGAACTCCCTCGCAGAGGAAACTGGTGGCATGAGGGTGAGGGGGTGTTGCCAATAAATAGGGAGTCCTTCTATTCAATTTTTAATTGAAAAATAAAAATTATATATAATATATATTTATGGTATACAATGTGGTTTTGATGTATGTGTACATTGCAAAGCAGTTAAATCAAAACAACATATTTTGGTGTTTATTTGGTGGGCTGATAAAAGAAAAACTTCAGCCAAATTACATTTAAAGGAGTTTAATTGAGCAATGAACAATTCGCGAATCAGGCAGTCCCCAGAATCACAGCAGATTCAGAGAGACTCCAGGGTGCCTCATGGTCAGAATGAATTTATAGACAAAAAGGTAAAGTGACGTACAGGAATTGGAAGTGAGGTACAGAAACAGTGAGATTGGTTACAGCTCAGTGTTTGCCTGATTTGAATGCAGTTTGAACATTGAGCAGTCTCTGAGTGGTTGAAGTATGGCAGCTGGGATTGGCCAACACTCACCTATTGTTACAGGCGCATACTATTAAGTTAGGTTTTCAATTTTGTCTGACTATTAAGCTAAGTTATAGTTCATCCACAAGGACTCAAATATAGAAGTACGGAGTCCTTCTCAGGCCATATTTAGTTTGCTTTGACAGGGTGAACACTTAAAAGTCTACTCTCTTAGCAGTTTTCAAGCATACATTATTGTTTTTTTTTTTTTTTTTTTTTTTGAGACAGAGTCTTGCTCTGTCACCCAGGCTGTAGTGCAGTGGCACAATCTCGGCTCACTGCAAGCTCCGCCTCCCGGGTTCACGCCATTCTCCTGCCTCAGCCTCCCCATACATTATTATTAACTGTATGTTTCTTGAATTTATTACTTCTTCCAAACTGAAATTTTGTATTCTTTGACCAACATCTCCTCAGTGCCTGATGACTTACCTGTGGAATCTAAAAAAGTCAAACTCTTAAAAGCAGAGAGTAGAGTGATGGTCCTTCTATATTTGCTTCTGTATTTCCTGTAGAACAAACGATATTCTGGTTTTCAAGATAAACCAATTCCTTTCCTATATCCACATCCTTCTCCCCTTCTTTGTTGTTTCTTTCCCTACTTTCCCACCTCTTTCCAATGCCCTCTCCATCCCCTGCCCCAGTCAATGTCATCTTTTTGTTGAAACTTTCTTAACCTGCTCCAGGAATGGCCAGAGGAATCCTCCTTTTTGTCCACATGCTCTGTCCTTGTTCTGTGAATGGTGTTCACTGCATTCCATTTCATGCTACTCTTAGATCTGTATCATTCTGGCTGAGGGCTCCTTGACGACGGAGACTCTACATTGCTTACCTTTGTAGCAATATGGCGGCCGAGCAGGGGTCAGTGCATGTCTTCTGTATAGGCAGATGGTAAACATTTTTGGCTTTGTAGACCGTAAGGTTTCTGTTACAACTACTCAGCTGTGCTGTTGTCACAAGCCCAGCCATGATCAATATGTAAACGAATGGGTTTACAGTAGTTATCTTTACAGACACAAGTGGAGGGCTGGATTTAGTTTCCTGACCTGGTTTCGTAGAGTCCAGTGGGATCTAATAAATGGTCATGAGAGGGATGACTTAAAAATGCACACATTCTTCAAAAGTTAAAGCATTCAACATGTTTTAATAAAGTTTAAAAAACTAAATAGAAATTAAGCACTAAACATAAATATACATATATGTATATATTAGAAATATGTAGTTCTGCAGTAAGACTTAATACAAAGAAAGCAAGAAAGTGATGAATACAAGATTTAGGATAACAGTTTCTCTGGGCAGAGGAATGCAGGGAGGTGGAATAGAGGAACCAAACAGCACAAATCTGTTATTTTTAAAATTATATTTTTGTGTGGGTGCCTATTATATTATTATAAACGCAGTAACAAATAAATAGGTCATACAAGGACTAACGAGGAGAGTATTCATGAGTCAAGAATTATGTTTAATATATTTTTTAGGTCAAAGCCATAAAAGAAGTTCTTATAGTTATCCCCATCCTTATATATATTCTCAACCTTCCCATTGATCAAGATTCTTCAAAGATGGCAATATTACTTTGATGTCAACACATTCTCTCAATGTCTCAGGTGGTAATTGTTGAGGCCAGAGTTTTAAGCAGATTCAAAGTGCTTTAGGTGTTCTTTTACCAGGATTGTACTCCTAGTGGATGATTATAATTATTAGAATTGCATCCTGCTGTGATTCTCAGAGCACCGGCTTCAGAAGTGGGCAGGTGCTCTATGAGGAAGCTGGGCTTGGAAGCCCAGTGTAGCCTAGTGGGTAAGCCTATAGCCTTCAAAGCCAGACTCTGTGGCTTCAGATTTCCACTCTGCTTCTTACTCCCTGTGTTAATGTGGGCAACTGCTGCTTTTCTTCCTCTGTAAGATGGAATAATTGTAGCATATACTTCATAAGGGTGTGGTGGGCATGAAATTTGCTAGTAGAGGAGATGTTTCCAGAAAAGAGCTGACATATAGTGGCTGCTGATTAAATGTTATCTCTTGTTAGTATGATTATCAAACAATTTCGGTTCCTGTTGTCATTTAATAAGAATTCTGGAAGGAGACATGAGCCTATTTTTTGCTTAGGGATTCAGAAATATTAGGGACACATTTGGTGCCACTCTCTTTGGTCTCTCTCTCCATGATGGTCACAACATGACAGCTGTAGCTCTAGTGATTTCGTCTCCATTCCACAATGGGAGAAAGAAAAATGGGAGAATACAAGGGATAAGCCAGATAAGTTCATATCATAGCCAGGCACACTTGTCCAAGCCAAGGCAGTGGTTTCCTTTTAAAGACCATTGAGTAGATCCGTGTCACACAGAGCATCACCCAGCTTTATGGCAGGATGGAAGATGAAGCCCTATTCTAGTTGGTTATATTGTAACTGAGAACAAAGCAAGAGGACTACTCAGCCTGAAGGAGACGACAATGAACATTGGGCAGGCAACTTGCAAAATGCCAAAAACTGACACTCCTTCTTAACCATGCTCATTCTATTCTGTCCAGCCTAGCACCGAGGTAAAGCAGAAGAGAAATCGAGCTTTGCCTCTTTGTCAACAGTGAAAAGTATACCTTCTACAGCAAGCAACGTGTGGTGTTCTTCTGCAGCAACTGTGACATTATAAACACTTTTCTGTTGTAATTTTAGCATTTTTGTGTGGCGGTCAACTTGTTCTGGATCTGAACTTTCTTGACACTACAATTATATTCTGGGCCTCTCTTTTGTAGATTCCCTTGAGGGCTTGTTAGATAATCTGGACATATTATTTGAAAATTATTGAGTAAGAGATCACCCCGATCCTTAGACTTGTTGTGATTTTTCGTACAAAATTTCATTTTTTGAAAATGCTTGTTCTGCCTGAGTATTTTTTTCATGGAGAATCTCGAGTAATACAATATATCTATATCTACCTATATCTCAAGTGGGCACATTCAAAATTCCACCTTCTATGCCTATGAGGAACTCCTCATAGATAGGCAGATAGTTTGACTCATGCCTGCCCCCAAAATATTAGCCTCAATTAATACTTTCATCTTGATCAGAATTATGTCTTGAATATTAGATATCTACTAAAAATCAGGAGTGAATCATTTAATCTGCATCTTTTTAAAATCAGCTTACATGCAACTTACATTTGAACTTTTAAGTTTTACTTAGTGTTAAAATTAGTAAGCTGTTCAAGTAGTTCAAAACTCAATCATTTTGTGTTATGACATTTCATGCTATCATTTCATCAGTTGTTTTCAGGTAATCATATATTAGATTATTAGATTTCTGTATATTCTTCTGGTGTTTCCTTCATGCAAATATGAAAATGAATATGTAATTCTATTTAACTATCTTTCCAACACAGAAGTCAGCGTTCTATATGTATTATTTTGTACCATTTTTCACCTAATATATTATAGAAAATCTTTATATATTTAGAACAATTCTATTTGGTAGTTTGCAAACTATTTTACTATTCAAGTTCTATTTTGTGAAATATCATCTGCCTTGCTCTCCAACTTCCCTGGTATTCTCTCTCTCTCAGAAATTTACTTTGCTCTTCTCTTACCTGAAATAGGTGCTATTACTCTTAAAAACATACAAAACAAAACTAGGGTATACATTGCCTCCCACTACTTTCAGTGTGTTTTCTTGGAGATAAACCTTCAAAATCTCCATAATCACCAAGAGGCCAATCTTTAACATCACCTGATAGTATGTTCAGATCCGAAGTATGCCTAAAAAACAAAAACAATATGATTTAAAGCTCTTTGCATATCAAAGAATGATAAACCAAAATTAGTGTCTGTAGCCCTCAAGATCTGAAATCAACCACTTCAGGAATGTGCAAGTGATTTTCCATGTATTTTTCCTTTTGAATGACCTGGGAAGGTGGATTTTCTTTTACAGACTCAGTATAGAATTGGAAGAAGCAAAGTTTATTAGTGAGCCACAGGGTAGGTATCGATTGTTCTGGAAAATTTAAGGGAGCTGGAATTCATGACTGACATTTATAAAATCATGGCATATGGAAACACGTATATATTTTTACTGATCTAATTTCAGAATACCACAACCAGGACACATTCCTGGAAGTCAGAACGTCATAGTTTTAGGACAAATGCCACAGCCATTCTTTACACACCAGATAAGAAGGATGTAGACCTCGTTTCTGGAAAGGGATATAATAGAGAGTATAAGTAGGTATAAAAGTATTTCAATATATTTAGGTGATGAGTCTACAAAGAAAATAGAAAAGACTAGAGATGACTGATTGACATTTCTACCTTTGGACATGACATTGTGTTGGGCATTTGATTGATCTAAGGAAGAGCCTTTACGCAGAGATCAAACATGGAGCACCACATGGCCTGTGTAGTTGGTCTGACTCAGTACTGCCTAGGCTAGGCTCTTAGCCGAGGTGCAGATCTCCTTGTGAGGTCCTGAAGGTCTCTCCGTCTCAATCACTGGACTAGGATCTTCAGCTTTGCCCAGTGTCTTCATAGTAGCTTGAAACTGAGCTCATCTTAGGATGTGGTTAAGCTTGTGGCTCCAAGTAAGAATGACTGGACCAAGGTCAGGGGGTGATGAATGCAATGTGGTTGGAGAAGGAAATGTTTATGAGAATGTACAGCTACCCTAGTCATGGATTCATCCCCAAGAAGAATAGTTTTGGGGGATAAGATGGTGGAAGGTGATGTAAATAATTTATTGGGGATGAGATGATGGAAATCAGTGTAAATGGTTTATTGAAATAAGATAATAGCAGAAGTTGATAGAAACAGTTTACTGGGGACAGGATGATGAAGGTTAGTATAAATATTTATTGGATATAGGATGAAGGAGTTGGTGTAAACATTTTACTGTGAATAGGATGGAAAAAGTTGATATAGTTTATTGGGGGATAGGGTGATGGATATGGTGTAAATATTTATTGTGAACAGTGAAGGAAGTTGGTGTAAATATTTTGTAAGAGATAGGATGATGGATATTGAAATGGTTTATTGGGAATAGGATGATGGAAATGGTGTAAATATTTCTTGAGAAAGGATGATGGAAGCTGATGTGAATAGTTTATTGGGGGGTCAGATGTCAGAGGTTGGTATAGTTTATGAAGGGTAGGATGATGAACGCTGGTGTGAATAATTTATTGGAAGTAGCATGATGGAAGTTGACCTCAACTCTAATTGAATTGTGTATTAACCTTCATGATCTCATCTCAGAGGTCATATTCCTCTGGAATGAAGACCATGTTAAGTGAGCGTGAATGCTCGGTGTGTGCTGGCTTCTGTCCCAGATAAATGTTACTTTTAATTTTTACCTTTTATCTGATCCATTTTTGTACATATTTTCTGGTAGTCTGTTTAGTTGTGTTGCTACATATTTAATATGCTGGACTGTTTATTGTCATTAAAAGGAATGATACACGGGATGTTGTAAGCCTCACATTCACATGTGTCTCTGAAACCAAACACAGGGCTGTGAGCCAAAAGGCACTTAATAGATAGATGGATAGGTTGATGTTTTAGAAATGCAGCTTTCACTGAAGTGAGAGAAGATAAGAACATATGCTGATATGCCAACAATCAGCTGATTTAAAGATTCACAGACTTATCGGCGTTCTCACAAGTCTTGCAGTCAAGAAATCTACTTCGTTTGGTTTAACCCTGGGATTTCCAAACTTATTTGACTCCAGACTTTTTTTTCCAGTAATATTGTTGGAAAACCTTTCTGAACAACCCATATGCATTTGTACATACCCTGATTTTTATTGGGTAGTTAACACATGAGGTCCTACTTATATGAACGACAAAAACTTATTTTTAAAAAGTACTCAGAAAAAGTATAAATACTAGATATTTGTGCATGAAGTGAATTGGCATTCAGAAACCTTTTCTAGATTTACATCAACTTCACTTTTTCTAACAATTGAAATAGAATCTGCTTTAGGAATCTTTTCAGTTGACTTTAATAAATACTATGTCAAGGTATTTATAGATCAAAATTTTAGAATAGTCTTGGATTTATTTTGGTAATGAAAGAAAAAGCAAAACAACATACCTCTTGAAAGGTTTAGGCTAAGTGTAGTTTATGGCAAAATATGAGTTCTTGTCCTTTTATTTTAACCAGAAGAAATTGTTGGGTTTCTTGTGGACAAGTTCTTTTGGGTTCAGCCCTGTCAGTGCTCAGGAAAGGGTAAGACAATGCATATTGTCAAAGAAGTGGCTGTCTTATGGAAAAGTTGGGGACAGCAGGGTGTAGCAAGTAACAAGAAGAATAAGATATGCACAGGAATAATTGTAAAAATATCTGTTATACAAACATGACCTTGGATGTGTCCAATATACATGCAACTGCTAGACCTCTATTAGTGTATTCCTACTCCCCAAAGAAGTTATAGGAATTACGTTAAATTTAAAAGAGGAAAAGTTTGAAAGTTGATTGACATCATCCTCTTAATCTAAGACCTGCCATTTGTGTTAAATTCTTATTAAGTCCCAGAGGCTTGTTTTAGAAAATAATATACTGTACCAGCCTCTCTGAATGATAGTCCTGCAAAGACTTATTCCATCTACTATTTTTTCTTCACTTCGTGAAGCTAACTCGTGGATTCCTGTGTGATACGAATTGTGCTTTAGTGGAGGAGCACTGGATTACAGATGAAATGACGTGGATTACGGTGCCTGGATTGGCACTCACTCATTCATACTTCACCTGTCTGGACCTCAATAACAACATCCGCAAATAACTAAAGCCATAATCACCCATGGTCATTATTCATTATGCGAAATGTCAAAATGCAATAAATTATGTGAAAATATTGAAGTTATGATGTCATGCACACGTATCATCGTAAATTAAATACCCTTTCTATTGACCATATCTGCCTTCATCAACCACTTGAAACTGATAATTAGTCAAAATTGATTTCCTTTGCCATTTGTCCACAGGCTTTGGTTGGGAATACCTGTCCTTAGATACCTTTTGGAGGCACAGGTGGCCTAGCAGCTTCCTGTGAAAGGAAAATTTACGTGCCTTCAGATTGAGAATTCAATCTGCCTCTATGATAGTTCCTTTTCATTTTTATTTAATTTGTAAAATTAAGATACATTTAACCATTACCAGATACTTGAGGTGGGAATATAGCTGATATACTCCCAGAACCTCATAACTTTTGGTAGCTAGTTGACTTATTGCTAATGCGATTTGTATGCACGACAACAGGGAAAACTACCTTAATAGGGATTTTGTTAAGGTCATGTCTTTTTAATGGCATTTTGTTGTTGTTGTTAAACCTGCAATCTTTCTTTATTGGACAATTTTTGTCCATGCTGTTGATTCCATGAATATCCTACTATTTGGCGAAATGTTAAAAGAAAGAATCAATATTTTATATTGATTTAGCTGAAAGTAGAGAAAACATAGTAATAATAGAAGCTGAGAAAAGCTGGAGTTGATTTTTTCATAAATGAGAGGAGTTTTGTATCTAGGACTTGCTTTGTTCCAATGGCAATGGGAATTCCAAGGGGAATGCTGACTTCCCAATTGGAAGACAGTATTCAAGACATCACGTTAGACACAAAAATCTAGCATGTTAACTCCCTAAATGATTACTTTAAAATGAGCACTGTTAGATTTTTCTGAATTTCTAATAGTCCAATTTGAGGTGATGACACCCACTTTTCTTTTTTAATGACATACATTCTCTCTTCCTGATATCATCAATGATTTATCCCTCTTTTGATTCTTTCACCTTCTTCCTTTGTACAACAATCTTATTGTTTTTTTTTTTTCAAAGTTCACTGGGGAACATTTCTGCTCCCTGGTGTGTATTTGCCATATATAAGCTAGGATTGTTTTTCAGTAATTCCTGGTGAGTTTAATTTTTATCGTGATGTTCTGATGTGCTATGTCTTTACTAAAGATTTTTACCTTGAGATCTTATAATATTAATACAGGTAGAAAAAGAGGGTTGTGGTTACTATTTTCCTGGGATGTCTTTTTCTCTCCTGCTACTTTTGAACTTTTATGTGTCCTGAATGTTTTAGGGATGGCCTTTTTCAGCTGGACATAATGAGATATTTTAAAATCAAATGTCAAATTCTCTCTTTAACAGTTGAATTGAGTCCATTTACAATTACTCCATTTTGGTTTAATTTCTTCCGTTGTAATTGATACTTTTTATTTGTCCTGTATTTTCTGTGTTTTCTTTTCAACATCCTAGATTTATTTTTGTTGTCAAAGAAATTTTGCTCTATGTAACTTCATCTGCCTCTCCCTTGGTTTGAAAGATTACACTCTATTTCTATCCTGTTATTGGTTACCCTTAAAATTTTGAATACTCAGAGAGTTTAAATGGAATCTCTATTTCTACCCTTCTATGAAATATCACAAGAAGTTGAGAATACTTAAATTCCAAACACCTCCTTTGCATCTTTTAAGTTCTTCTTTCCTCTTCTCTCCTATTCTGGTTGGTTACTCCCAAAATTAGACATTATTATTTTTGCTTAATATATTTAGTATTTGTGTAAATGTAATGGCACTAATCAATTTCCTCACTCACCAGTCTCAGTATTTGAGTTGTTTTCCTTGTTTCCAAGGTAAGTGCTTTTCGTTGTGTACAATTGGCTTTGTCTTGGATGTTTTTCTTGATGACTAGGTGTACCATTTTTGCCATAGGTAAAGGTACTCTAGGTTGATGGTAATTTTCTCTCAGCGTTTTGAAGACCCTTTATTCACTGCTTCCTGTCTTCCTATCTTTGCTGTTGAGAAGCCTCCATCAGCCTAATGGTTGATTTTTGTAAGTAATGGCTCCTTTCCCACCCCTGGCTTTTTTGAACGTCATCTCTACGACTTCCATAGTTTGCCAGCTCCCTACATTCCAGCTAAGTGTAAATTTTTTCTTAATTTATGTAGTTTGTGAATTACTGAGCTTTCTGAATCTGAAGAGTCACAGCTTTCATAAATATGAGCTCTTTCCAGCTGTGCTTCCTGCTTTACTCTTGCTTTTCTAGTATTTAGGATTTGGATCTGATGTATATCAGACACATTTTAACTTTTTTTTTTTTTTTTTTTTTTTTTTTGAGATGGAGTCCTGTTTTGTAGCCCAGGCTGGAGTACAGTGGCTTGATCTCGGCTCACCAGTAGCTGGGACCACAGGTACATGCCACGACTCCTAGCTAATTTTTGTATTTTTTGTAGTAACAGGGTCTCACTATGTTGGCCAGGCTGGTCTTGAACTCCTGGACTCAAGCAATCTGCCTTCCTTGGCCTCCCAAAGTGCTAGGATTTCAGATGTGAGCCACCACGTGTGGCCTAGAACTCATTTTTTTGTTCTCACTGTCTTTCTTACTCTTATGCTCCATTCTTTGTCTCTTTGTCCTGCATTTGTGTATTATATTTAATATCTAATTTCTAATACACTAATAATTTTCTTCAGTGCCATCTAATCTTCCGTTTAATCTGCAGTGTTTCAATTTTAATGTATTGTCACAAATGCTCTATTTGTTGTATCTTTTGTTTGCTTTTGTCAAATCTGCTTGTCCTTTTTTAAAAACTCTTCTTTTAACCTGATACCCTGTTCATGCAGTCTGTTTCCTGCTTTGTTTTTGTAAACATCATAAATGTATTTGAGTTACATCCAAAAGTCTGTATGTCTGAGGTGTTACATTCTATGTTTGAGCATCCCAAAGTCTGAGTTCCTTGAAGGTCTAACATGTTGTTTGCTTCTACAGCTAACTCTTGTTCTTGGTGGCTTGTTGCCTTGTGTGGTTTTTAATTTGTGTTTGCACGTTTGTTAACCTGTGCATCTGTAAGAATCCTTTTGCCCATTGTTACGGGGGAGGAACCACCTTCCCAGTTCTAGGCATCCTGTGTGTTACCAATATGGTGCCATCTGATGTCCAGTTATTTTCTTGGATCTTCTTAAATTGTGCATCTAAGGTAATGTCTAACACCCAAACCTTTGCAAGGACAATTCTGAAACTACAAATTCATTAGAGGAGACATTTTTTCCAGCCTGGATTTGAGGTCTAAAGGGTATACTTTTCTTTTTTCTTCCATTAGCAGGTGGATATCTTTTTTTTTTTTCTTGTATTAGCAGGTGGATATCTTTTCTAGTCCAGTACCAGACTGGCAGAATACTCTTTCGAGTTTGTGGCTGCAGGAAGGGCTTTCAATTTCCAACCCCATCCTCCGTACAACATCAATATCTTGTTTATTCTCTATCCTGATAATGACTAAGCCCCTCAGAGAAGTTTCAAGTCTTCTGAACACCCAGGTTTCCTGACTTATTGTGTCTCTACCCCCTAGCAATTAATGACTTCTGCTTTCCTAGAATTGGTTACGTGTTTTAAGGAACATTCCACTTTTTCTAGAACTTCCATGGCTTTTTTAGCAGGAATGTTGTTTGGGCATAACTAGTCTGCCATATTGGTGGAAGCACAAATTGTACAGGTCTTCCTTTCCATTCATTCCACCTTTACCTCTTACACTCACCTTCTTCAATGAATGAGGCCAGTAGCTTCTCAATGAACCTAATTGACTGGACACTCTCTTATTTCTCTCTAGTGGCAATTTCTTCTATGAGTTTAATCTTATTGAAATGCTTTAAGTGTATCCCAATTCTCTGCTCCAAACCCTGCTATACTCTTCCATTGTTCAATTATAAATTTAAATTTCTTCTGGAATTTTGGATCTCTTATAATTTTCACTTCTCTACTTAGACAAATGAGTGTTGACTCCCCCCATTGTACAAACTCGACTTTTTGTCAGTGTGTTTTCAGCAAGGTATCTAAAAATATTCCCTTCTCGTTCTTATTGCCTTGATCATTTTACCTTGCTCTTCTATAGAATGACTTCTCTTCTTTATTTTGAGGTAAATCCTAATCATTCTGCAAATCTCACTTTGTTTATGAAGATTTTACTAATCAACGTGGCACCAACCCTCATAAAACTGTGAAGCATTTATTGTAATTGCTTGGAAGTAGCAGGTAAATACATTCAGACTTTTATTGCCTATTGTTTTATGGGCATTCACTTTGTCTTCTCAATTACTTTTAATTGTAGCAAAGATTTTTAAAAAATGATCCATTAATCCCAAAGTGCCTAGCATAATGCCCATTCTACTTAATAGAATAGCTACACAAGACATGTTTTTAGAATGGTCTCTTGCAAGTAAAGGTAAACTAATGTTCCTTTAATTTTTTTTTCTTATAATGAAGAACATAGCATCATTCCTTTAATTAATTACGATATTGCCTGCTAGGACTGGGAACCATTGAGTTCACACTAGATCCATCGTTTACCATGCAGCATGAGGTGGGGTCAAAACATTCTCTGTGTACCTGGATCTCTCTGTACTTTCTCTAAGACAATGAGCTCATCCAGCAGATGTACCACGTCTCATTTCTCTCAGTTTCCCTGGTACTTAGCACGGTCTGTGGTTTTAGTCAGAACCTGATAAATATTCATCAAGCATATGGCTGGATCGTTGCTTCTGGGACTCCTGAGATACAATCAGAGCACATCCTCATGTTGCCTCTTACTGTTCCTGGAAACGCCCTCCATGAGGGGAATCTCACTCTTTCCACTGGCTTTGGTCACACAATCCACCATTCAGTTATTCGAGACGTCCAGTTATAGACGAAAAAGTTAAAGAAAAAGCATCCTATTTTAGTTTATATTTTTTGAGACTAGGTCTCACTCTGTTGCCCAGGCTGGAGTGCAGTGGCATGGTCATAGCTCACTGCAGCCTCGACCTACTGGGCTCAAGTGATCCTCCTGCCTTAGCCTCCTGAATAGCTGGGAGTACAGGTGCACCCCAAGACATAATTTCTATACTTTTTTTATTTTCAGAGATAGCATCTTGCTCTGTTACCTAGGCTGGAGTGCAGTGGCATGATCATAGCTCACTGCAGCCTTGACCTCCTGGGCTCAAGTCAGCTTCCCAGGTAGCTGGGACTTTAGGTGCACCACCATGCCTAGCTAATTTTTGTTTTCTTTTGTAGAGATGGGATCTCTCTATGTTTCTCAGGCTGGTCTCGAACTCCTGGGCTCAAGCAATTCTCCCTGACGCAGCCTCCCAAACCAATGGGATTACAGGTGTGAATCACTGTACCCAGCCAAGAAAAATCATCTTGATTTAAATTCACAACTTAAATTGTTGTAAGGGAGGCCGAGATGGGAGGATTGCTTGAGCCCAGGAGTTGGAGAACATCCTGGAAAACATAGCAAGAACCAGCCTGGAAAACATAGCAAGAAATTAAAATATTTAGCCAGGTGTGGTGGAATGAGCCTGTAGTCCCAGCTACTAGGGAGGCTGCTGACGTGGGAGGGTCGCTTGAGCCCAAGAAGTTGGGCTGTGATCATGCCACTGCACTCCAGCCTGAGTGACAGAGTGAGACCCTTTCTCAAAAACCACCACCACAACAAAAAAACCCCAAAATGACAACAATAAAACACCAAATAAATTTACAACTTCTCCTTTTCCCCAGCTGCAGCTTGATGGAGACCAGTCAGTTAAAATATATGGGAAGGGGGTGATGTCTCTTTTCTTACCTCTCCTTCTTCCCTATATGGTGGCTGTTTTTCTTTTTTTTTCCAGGGTCTACAAGAGGGAGGAGAGGTAAGAGCCTCAGTAGGTTCTTATTCAGCAGGTATCATGACACTCTCATTGATGACACTATTTCCTTGCTTTCTGGAATTAGCTGATTTGAAATGCTCTCTTTTGGACTCATTTATGGGCTTTTTGCTATCTCCTGTTTCTTATGGCCGAAGGTAATTTGTGTTGCTCTTCAGGATGGCAACTCTGAAACCTCCTCCTCTGCTTCTGCTCCTGGAGGGCGAGAGCAGAGAGGGGAAGCTGCGTTTGCAGGCTGCACACGTGGAAACTCATCGCTGTAAGATGATCTCAAGCCAATGCGGATGTGCAGGGTTCACCCTGGTCCTCTTATGACGATCCACATGCCATCACCCTGATGATAGGAGGAAGTGAATTTTCAGACACAGCCCTGTGCTCTGCACCACAAGGCAATTTCATATTCTCAGGAGAGAGTCAGGTATTCCCAAGTTCAGGGGATGCACATCAAGTTTGAGAAAAAAAATGCGACAGAGAAGATTGAAGGGAAGGCGTGCTGGGGACATAATGTTAGGGAACGGGAAAATGTCATATACTTGTTATAGTACATATGATAACATATAAAAACACATATTTGAATGAAAAATAGAACTATAGAAGAGAATAGAAACATAATAGAGTCCACAAAGTTCATAAAAATTGGCTCCATGTTTGACCTTCCATAAGAAAAATAAAGCCCATTGATTCATTAGGAGAAACGGAGGTTGTTCTAAAACATAAGCCTGGATATTTTTAGATGGGTTTTAATATGAGATGGAGTAGTGAACATTTGCCATCATATCCTTACAACCTATGAAAGGGCTGGCTTAAAGGACATATGTGTGTTGTACCCTTCAACGTGCGCTGATGATGTATTAGGCTGGTGCAAAAGTAATTGCGCTTTTGCCATTAGCTTTAATTTTTACTTTTAGTATCCATGCTAAATTTGACTGTCATGTGGTGGCAAAGATCAAACAAACAAACAAATAGAACTCATTGTCCAAAGACACAGAGTACAAAATGTCCTGATATTTTAGAAATCTAGAAGGTAAGTAAGCTACTTCTCCTTCAATTACTCTTCATTAAGATAATTCTTCTGACTGGGCTTGATGAGAACTTAGGTAGGATGTAGTGTGGAATTGTTTTTTCTGATAAGCAATTATAGCTGGCTCATTACTGATATTGACAGAAAGTGGATCTATGTACTTTAAGGATCACAAAACAGCGTATTGTGCACATCTTACATTGCAAGTTATGAAATTTAAAGGAGATTTATTTGAGAAATGAAAGAAGGAGCAATAGGCATTTCTCAAAGAATAAGAAAAAATATATGTAAGCAATTTACATATCTTCAGGAAAGTCACTTTCCTGAATGTAATTTAAATACCTTCAGGAAAGTCACTTTCATAAAGATATGTAAATATCTTGAAGATACATGTGTCTGTATGTATAAGTATAGATAGATGCACACACACACACACACACACACACACACACACAAAGATTCCCTGGTTTTACTCCCTCACTCCCTGAAACACAGCCAAGAAAATAATGTATGATTTGACTTTTATTACAAGAAGTTATAAAGTCCATGCCATTTCTCAGAATCTCTTAGGTCTCATGGTTGCCAATTTTATTTTACCAGCAGAAATCAAACAACTTATTTGCTTCTCAGCAAGGCAGCCTCAGTAAAACCAAAATGCTAAAATGTCACCTTTTTGGTGAGGTTGATTGCATTGGAGTCCCTAGGAGATCACAGAGAGAAAAAATGATTGATCACAAACACAGACGTTGATAGGTGTGGCTGTAATCACAGAAGGATGTGAGACAGACAGACATAGTAAACAAAGACCTCATGAACAACGTCATGAGGGATATGGCCATGGCCTGTTTGCAGTGAGGCTCCATGAATTTGCTTTTGTTTGAGCAAACATGTCATTTAATGTTGGAGGCAAAAGACTTCTCTGTAAATGGTTGTCCATTCTGTCACCACTCAGTAAATGTGGAAGAGGTGGACTCTATGTACTAAAAGGAACAACGGAAAAAGGTTAAAATTATCTAAAATTACAAGTACAATTAGTACTTCTTTTCTAGGTCAAAGAAGCATTTCAATAATGTCAAAAACAGGATACATTTAAGGGAATAGGAGTAAAACATGCCTACCTTTTAAAGGTAGATCTTAACATCCTGTCTTTACTTAAAGATGATTTTCCTTAAACCTCTCAACCTGGACTATTCCTAGAGCAATTCTTCTAAACTTTCAGAGACACAAATCTCCCACTTATATGACAAATACTTAAAATATGCCACTTGTTCTCACACATGTATATTAATAATGATGATAATGACAGCTAATTTCATAGAGTGCAGTGTTTACTAAGTATCAGGCACAAATACTTCACATGCACAATAAATAATGATTCTCAAAAGCTCTATGAAGTTTCCTACCTGCAATTCAAAGAAGAAATAGAAAGTAATGTGCAATAATATAATTTATGTATTTTCACTGCATGACACAAGCAAGTGCTCCAATATTTATATGTGCACATCAAATCAGCTGTTTGTGATAGTTGCAAATGCCCTTGACACACGTTAGGAGTATGGGGTGGGGATGGTGAATTCTTTGTGCCAGGGACTCAAATACCATAAGCAGTGTTGGAATTTTTTCTGAAATTATTAACAACTCTTGGTAAGTTTCCAAATAAATAAACTATAATTTCCCCTTTAATTACTTGGCAACTGTTTCCTGGAAAGTTCAATGCTTATTAAAAATGTGCAAAAAAAAGTGCTTGAGTTTAGATATAAAATGGAGTTAGGTTCTAGATTTAGATTCAGGTCATCATTGAGAGGTTTTATATATACATAAATACCTAGCAGAATATTTCAAAATTGTTTTATATATACATACATACCTGCAGGATATTTCAAAATTGTATGGGAAATGATACAATTCTTCTTTTGTTTCATGTTATGTACGTTGCTAAACTTTTTCTCATTCCTGGCATTTGTCCACTAAATGTCAGTAGTGATAATAAGTTAGTATAATAACAATAATAAAACACAAATAACTCACAAAATTCCACAATGACCCCCAAGATGAGATAGAGCCATCATTGAATAATTACTGTTCTGGGAGATCCCTGGATAGACTTCAGGGACTCCTTGAACTCTGAAATTTGATGGAGAGTGTTTATAGAGAGCTGCATTCTTCCAGGGAGGCTGTCCATAACCCTCAGAAAATTATCAAATGGTGGCAAATTCCCAAGCTCTCAAATTCTCGTGCGTGCTCACGCCTGTTATCCCAGCATTTTAGTAGAGGCGGAGTTTCACCATGTTGGCCAAGTTGGTCTCAAACTCCTGACCTCAAGTGATCTGCCCACCTCAGCCTCCCAAAGTGCTGGGATTACAGGCATGAGCCACCATGGCCGGCCTGTTTTTCCTCCTTTTCAGTTCCAAATGTTCTCGTTCACAGCGGAAAGTGAAGTGATGGCTATTAGCATGATGGCTCTGTTAGCAAAAGAGCTTCACCTTCACAAGTACATGAATGGCAACAGTTTTCTATCTATAACATCAGAGAACAGAAATAGAATATCAATGAAGCTAATTCTGATAATGGTGCAGTTTTTTTTTTCTAGCCAGTTCATGGAATAAAAGTAGAGCTTTGCAAATTTTTTTTAAAATTATTATTATACTTGCAACTCTATGCTTGTTGTGAATGCTGGTCTAATGTGGAAGATTATTGTGGGATCCGGCCAGCAGCCTGCAATGCAACGGGGCTCTCTCTTTGTTCCCAGGTGGATCGGCAGGTTGAGAAATAATAGACACACACAAGAGAGTGAAAGCTGGGTCCAGGGGGGTCACCGTGGGGGTCCCATGGTGCAAACAATGCACTGGATATATCAGCATTTATTATTAAGTTTAGTGAGGGTGGGGGTAGGTTAGTGAGGGATTTAGGGTCATTTGATTATGAGGTGAGATGGTCACATGGGGATGAAGTAATTCTTTAACATAACATTTGTATGTAGAAGTACAGTACATTTGTATGTAGAAGTACAGTATACAGAGAAAAGAATTTACAATATAGTGTGTGCGTCAGTAATTTCTAACAGAGTCTTAAAACAGAAACACAATCTTTCCATAACCTATGATTAACAAGATATTAATCAGCAGTAACAATTGCAATAAAAGCTGGTTACAAACAATCCATGGAAACAGGACGTGAAGCTAGACAACCGGTTAGACCAGAAATTCTCAGAAGGGAGTATGCTTTAACCGTAAAGAGGCCTAGAAGAGCCGTGGCAAGATGACGGCGTTTATAGCCCTATCTTATCCATATGGACAGGTGCCCCCCATGAGTCTGTTTATAGGCTCTCCACAAGGGTCGCATTCCATTCCCAGAGCTATGAACATCTGCTTTTCTGGGATAGGAATCTTGGTGATGTGAAACCTCCCTGACTGCACGTCCATTCATAGGCTGTCTGCAGGGGGAAGCACATCACGCGCTGTTGGCTCGTTCTGGCAGCCCAACCTGGCATTGTCTTTACACAATCCTGCATGCAATTTTGTATTTACAATAATCAGGAGCATTTCATCTTTTATTCCGTAGCAATAGTCTCAGGGGGTCTCCCTACAGAAGATGGAATTATTTGTTCTACTGTCATAATGTGATACCAATTTTATAGAACACACACCTTGGTAGGCACAAAGCTCTTACCATGGTAAGAAACCAATGGGTGAAACATATACTTGGGAGTAGTTGTGGTTCACAAATCATTCCTAATTGCAACAAGATGAACTGCACTATCAGAACATATCAAAGTCAAAGCTGTGATTGTCCACAATTGTTTATAGTAGGCAAGAGTAGCAATTATCAAAGTGTGGTTTTCAGACCCTTGGAGTCCCCAAGATCCTATGAGGGGGTTCAAAACCAGGCAGTCAAAACAACTTTCATAACATAATCATGTCATGTGCCTTTTCCTGAGTGCTGTTATATGCACTTCAGGGGCAAAACAATGGTGAGTAAAGCTACTGGTGCTTTAAAACAAATCAAAACAGTGACACTAAAAGGTACAAGTAGCCATCATGTTTTTTTAGCACCATGCAGTCTCAGAAACAAAGAAGGGAAAGGGCCGTTTCACTTAAGAGTGACTTGGAGGAGACAATAAAATTGTATACAGCTCTTCTATGTATGTCTTCTTAATAATCTCTACAGTGAAATGGAAACTGCTTGTGAGCACTTCTGCTGCATAGTGAAGTGTGATGGCTCTTTTTGGGAAAAGCAAGTGTGATGTTGCTTCAATTGCATGCTGAAGTGGCTGCTGTTTTCATGGAAGAGCGAAAGCATTTGAAGGAATGTCTGATGGACTCACCATGGTAATTCAGAATTGAATAAAGTTAGCCCTTCACTTCAAGGAAAAATCAGGTTTTTGGAAAATTTTCATCGACTACTGAGAACTCCCTTTAGCAAACTATTTTCAAATCAAATTGCTGATGTCATTAACAAATGTGGTTTTTGGGCCCTGTATAGTGAAATATGTCCACATATTGAAAATCTGCATAATTCAATCAACTGTTGTTTTCCAATTTCATGGTGCTAAAAAATTTAAGTGAGTAAAAACAAAACAAAATGTGAGTGCGACACAGAGCAATACATTTTCCTTAAGAACATACAAAAAGTTCATGGTTGTGATTTTAGATTCCACATTGCACACAAACTTTAATAAATGACCACATTATCTGAAAAGTCTGTTGAAATAGTCCTCCTCTTTTGAACAGAGAGGAATGAACCTTGCTTGTAGTCAGGGTTCTCTCTAATCAGGCACCTGTGGGCTTTCTCACTACCTTCGCTGTTACAGGGTCACTCAAGGGCTGGCGCAAAGGAAAGCAAAGATGAAAACGGGGAAAGAATAAAAGTAAAAGAGAAGAATTGGGGTTTCTGCACCCTCTCTGAATGGTACAGCACCTCTTTTCTGATCCTTAAGCCAAAGCAAGTGCTTCTGTTATCCTCTCTACCTGTGCTAATGAGCTCAGTTCCTGGTTTGTTGGTGCATTGCATTCAGGATAAAGGACGCTGTATCAGTCCCTTCTCACACTGCTATAAAGAAATACCTGAGACTGGATAATTTATAAAGAAAAGGGGTTTAATTGGCTCATGGTTCTGCAGGCTGTACAGGAAGCATGGCAGCATCTGCTTCATGGGAGGCCTCAGGGAGCTTTTACTCATGGCAGAAGGCAAAGTGGAAGCAGGTGTCTTTCATGGCAGGAGCAGGACCAAGAGTGGGCGGGGAGGTGCTGCACACTTTTAAGCAACCAGATCTCATGAAAACTCAGTTACTGCCATGAGAATGGCATGGAGGGGATGTTGCTAAACCTTTCATGAGAAACCGCCTCTATGAGAGCCAATCACCTCCCACCGGGCCCCACCTCCAACACTGGGAATTACAATTCTGCATGAGATTTGGTGGGGACATAGAGCCAAACCATATCAGACCCCAAAGGGAAAACAACCAGCTCATCACTGTCTTGGTGGAACTTGGAACTCTGTTCATCTTCTCCAACGTGTCTCCTCTATCATAGCAACTGTGACCTTGAGGAAGTACAATTTCAATTAGCACAATAAGCCATTACCTAATCCAATTTTAACACATTACAATTTCTGAATGGGATGTATTTAGTTTTTGTTGCTGTTGTTTTTTAATTAATAGGCTTTTTTACATTTACTTATTTATTTTTTTGGGATAGAGTCTCCTCTGTTGCCCAGCCTGGAGTGCAGTGGCATGATCTTGGCTCTCTGCAGCCTCCGCCTCCTGGATTCAAGCGATTCTCCTACCTCAGCCTCCTGAGTAGCTGGGACTACAGGTGTGCACCACCACGCCGGCTAATTTTTGTGTTTTTAGTAGAGATGGGGTTTCACCATGTTGGCCAGGATGGTCTCAAACTCCTGGCCTCAAGTGATCCACCTGCCTCTGCCTCCCAAAGTGCTGGGATTACAGGTGTGAGCCACCACACCCAGCCAATAGGCTTTATTTTTTATAGTCATTTCAGCTTCTCTGCAAAGTTAAGTGGGGAATCTTCCCACTGCCCCACATATGAATAGCTTCCCCTACAATTAACGTCATGCAACAGATGGTACATTACAGTTAATCAACCTACATTGACACATCACTATCATCCAAAGTTCACAGTTTACATTAGGATTCACATTAGTTTACATTAGAGTTCATTACAGTTGTGCATCCTGTGGGTTTTGACAAATGTATAATGACATGGATCCACCATTACAGTCTCATGCATTTTCACTGCCTTAAAAATCCTCTGTGTTCTGCCTATTCTTCCCTCCGTCCCTCAGACCTCTGTCAAGAACTGATCTGTTTACTGTCCCCATAGTTCTGCCTTTTCTAGAATGTCCTACAGTTAGACTGTCAGTCTGTAGCCTTTCCACATTGTCTTGTTTCACTTAGTCATATTCAAGGTTCCTCCATGTCTCTACTGGTTTGATAGCTCATTTCTTTTTAGGGAGGAGTGACATTCCATTGTCTGCATTTAACACAGTTTACTTCTCTGTTCATCTACTGAAGGGCATCTTGGTTGTTTCCAAGATTTGGCAATTATGTATAAAGCTGCTATAAACATTAATGTGCAGGTTTGTTTGAACGTAAGTCTTTAATTCATTTTGGTAAATACCTAGGAGCACAATTCCTAGATATTATTGTAAGAATATTGTTGGTTTTGTAAGACATTTCCAAATTGTCTTCCAAAGTGGCTGTATTGTTTTGCATTCCCACCAGGAATGAATGAGAGTTCTTGTTGCTGTGTCCTCACCCGCATTTGGTTTGATCAGTGTTGTAAATCTGGGCCATTCTCACAAGTAAGTAGTGGCCATTTCCTTTTTAGAGTCCTCAAATAGCTGCCCCATGCATCCTGTCCGGATTTCATAGCTTCATTCAGTGGGTGGATCAGGAAAACTTGTACGTGCCCCATCTGTGAGCTGAATTGTTTCCTTGAACAATTTATATATTGAACCCCTAACCCCTAGGACTTTAGAATGTGACTGTGTTTGGCAATAGAGTTTTGAAGTACATGATTAAGGTAACCAAGGTCACTAGAGTGGGCCCTACTTCAACAGGACTGATGCCCTTATAAGAAAAGAACATGAGAACACAGACCTACACAGAGGAAGGACCCTTTGAGGACACAGGGAGAAGATGGCGTCTACAAGCCAAGGAGGGAGGCCTCAGGAGGAAACAGCCCTGCCCACACCTTGATGTTGAACTTCCAGCTTCCAGAACTGTGAGAAAATAAAATGTTGTTTAAGCTGCCCAGTCTCTGTGATATTTTGTTATGGCAGCTCAAGCCAATGAATACACCACTTTATCACAAACCAGAATGCAAGAAGTATTTTTTTTTTTTTTTTTTTTTTTTTTTTGAGACGGAGTCTCGCTCTGTTTCCCAGGCTGGAGTGCAGTGATCTCGGCTCACTGCAAGCTCCGCCTCCCAGGTTCACGCCATTCTCCTGCCTCAGCCTCCCGAGTAGCTGGGACTACAGGCGCCTGCCACGACGCCTGGCTAATTTTCTGTATTTTTAGTAGAGATGGGGTTTCACCACGTTAGCCAGGATGGTCTCGATCTCCTGACCTTGTGATCCGCCTGCCTCGGCCTCCCAAAGTGCTGGGATTACAGGCGTGAGCCACCGTGCCCGGCCAGAAGTATTTTTTAAAGTGATGTGTGTCTATGTCTAGAAATATTTTTTAATAGAACTAATTTATACCTCCACCAATTTAATAACATTTATGTTCAGTGTTTGTTTTTAAAAATTATAAACTTTAGAAAATTGTAAGTTTGTTTCTGAGTCCCTATTTCTCTCAAGAGTCCTGCTTGAATGACAAAATTATGTAGTGGCCTTATTCAGCATCCCCCTCACTTTGTCATTCCCAACTTCCAATTTTCTTGTCCTTGTTTCTTCTTTTTAAATGACTGGTTTGTTATTTATAGGATCTATTGGAAACCTTTTCTTTGATGATCCTCTTGCACGGGGCTTTTCCATATTGGTATTAATCATTGATCAAAATTATAAAATGTTACTTTAGTATTCAATAATATTAACAAAGTGTTTAATCCATTCTTGAAAATGAAGTCAATTTTTTTTTTTTTTTTTTTTTTTTTTGAGAAGTAGTCTTGCTCTGTCGCCCAGGCTGGAGTGCAGTGGCGTGATTTTGGCTCATTGCAAGCTCTGCCTCCCAGGTTCACGCCATTCTCCTCCCTCAGCCTCCCAAATAGCTGGGACTACAGGCGTGCACCACCACGCCCAGCTAATTTTTTGTATTTTTAGTAGAGACGGGGTTTCACCATGTTAGCCAGGATGGTCTCGATCTCCTGACCTCATGATCTGCCCGCCTCAGCCTCCCAAAGTGCTGGGATTACAGGCTTGAGCCTCCGTGTCCGGCTATTTCATTTTTTTTAATGACCGTATACAGCCATTGAACTAGCTCCACCATTGTAAGGCAAACGGGAGGGTCTCTGTGCTTAACTATTAGTCTGTGTCTTCTGGAATAAATGAGACCTGGCCAGCGTTCCCTGGTGATTGGTAATTTACATAATGATGAGAGAAAAGTGACATTAAAACCTGTAAAAGTGGTTTGTGTCAACTGGGGGGGGGGTGTTGTTTAAACGTTGTTCTCTCCCATGATTATGGAGGAAGGTATAAACAAATGGAATTTCAGTTTGAACCTTTAGTATGATTCTTTGTGTATATACAGACTTTGAAGAGAGAAATCAAAGTGGCCATAGATAACATTTGCTTCATGCAATTAACATTCACATCCATGCTAATGCATGTTAGGATCGTTGTCGGAGGAGGGCTGGATGCCAAAACCTGGAGAAAAGAGACCACTGACAGGCTACCTCAGTGATGTTGGGTAACACATTGAATGTCCGAGGCTTGGTCTCATCAATTTTTTAAAATTATATGCAACCTACTTCTTACCATCAGAATAAAATAAAGAAGCATGCATAAAGTGCTAAGTCAATTATAAAACATCATACAATGATAACTGATGACTTATTACCATATAATTATTATTAAATGATGCCTTTTTGAGAATGGAAGCTGAGTTCATTGAAGTTCTGCCTTATCCTTTAGTTACGGGATTCAATATTATTAGTGTACGTTTTTCATTCATTCTCATGATGATAGCATTAGTTATCCTTTGTAACTGTTAATATGCAGGCAAGTTTCCAAACTTCTCCAAATGCATGCATTTAGGGTAACCATAAATCGACAGATATTTACTGAAATAATGAGTTCTAATTATGAATACAAAATGGATTAAAAGACATGAAGTATTTACCCAGCAACTGACCAGATTAGCTTAAAAGGACTTAGTGGATACTTATTCTCATGATTTATTGCAAGGACACATAAATCTGTGCTTTCTGAAGTTTAAACTATATATTTTGCACTTGATTTATAAAACCTGCTAATAAATCTAACTCAACTTCTTATTGAGAAATCATTATCCTAAGCATCAGCTCTTGCTAAGCGTAAGGATTTATAAGCAAGGAAAACACGTGTGCGAAACTTACCACAGATTTGGAAATCATACCAATAAATCTTGGGGAAAAAAAAACCACCATTTTATTTACAAACCCTTACCTGATAGTTAGGGTATAAGTGCAAGATTTAGCAACTATGACCTTAAGTAAGTACAATTACAATTAGCATAATAAGCCATTCCCTAATCTGATTTTAACACATTAAAATTTCTGAGTGGGATGTATTAGGCATCACAGCACGAAGAGGGATATTATTTTAAATAGACGCTTGAAGAGATTTCTACTTGCAGGAGTTAGTAGGCGTGGAGATGCTGTTTTTGTGCCCTGAGTATACTTTTTAAAGGGCCAATGCACATTTGGCTGTTGGAAGTGGGGACTACTACAGTTCATAGCCACTCTGCTGCTCTGGAGAATGACCCTTGGTTGACAGTGAGTTGCTCCTCCTAGAAATTTATCTCTTATCTCCTTACCCAAAGGATCCCAGAGCCAAAGACCCTCTGACATTTGAGCAGCTGGTTTTTTCATCAGTGAATCCCTTGCACCCAAATCCTTGTGTCAAGGTCTGCTTCTAAGAAACCCAACCCAAGGCTTTCACTGTCTCTAACAATGCTTCACACACACATTGCCATTCAGACTCATTTGCATTACCAACTCCACATTTAGATCAGCAGGACCTCACTTCAAGTTGCAACTAATTTTTTTAATATTAAATCTCCTTACATAAGTCAAGGTCTGAATGCTTTGAAAATAGCTTCTCGTTTTTCTATCTTGTGTTTGCTCATACAAAAATCAGAGGTGGCATATGTGCAATCGTTATCTTGCTCATACAAAAATCAGAGGTGACTTTTTATGTGCAATAATTATCTTTAAAAGTATAACAATATTTCATTGGGTTTGAATAACCTGAAGCAGAAAGGCTAGGTAATTTGAGCTCTATGTATTTGAGTTGCATTTCAAGCTAGGCAAGAGGTCTCCACTAAAGATGAGCGTGCAATGAGATCCTGGCTTTCTGATTTCCAAAACCCCTGTGCCTCATCACAGACTAGAGTCATCATTAAGAAATGCATTAAGAGCACAGGACGTTCTGAAATGAGCACACGGTACTTTGGGAGTGAGGAAAACCTTTTCCATTACTTGTGGATGATGATGAATGTAGCTGTAGATGATAATGGTAATGATAGGGCTTAAAAATATTCAATACATAAAGAACATTCCATACAGGAGCTACTTAAATGGAGCCAGGGCTATTAGTGCCTCTCTTTGGTGATTAACTTAGATGCATTCAAAATTTTGCCTTTGCAACTGTTATCGCCAGCAAGAGAAACTACAGAGGATCCTTCATCTCCCTCTTATGGCTTGGAAGTGAAAATGCAACTGTCATATGGAAGAGATTTGGTTCAATACATAGAATGGCGAAGATGAACGTTGAATTTTTATTGGATGATTAGCCTTAGGTACAGAATACTAAATTCAATAAGAGGGATTTCTGTGAGTATTTCTATGGACATTCATATCCTCTTGAGATGCCACCTTGCACTTGGGGAAAACTGAAAAATGGCAACTTCCAATAGCGCACGGTGGGTTGGAAGAAGGAGCTGCAGATCACACAGCCTGGATTCATGTCACCCCTGCACCTCTTGCTAGCTGGGCCAAGTCATGTAACTTGCCTCTTTAGGCAACAGCTCTCTGTGCAAAATTGTTATAATGATAGCTTCCACCTCATGACTGTTGTGAAGCTTTAATTGTGAACTTAACACATATAGTATCTCCACAAAGCTGCCTGACAAGAATTCTAAATAACTGTGTATATTTATGTATGTATGTCACATCTATATCTAATCTCCCTATCTGATATATGTACATATTCTATCTCGTGTTATCTGTGTATCTATCTATTGCATCCATATCTATCTGTATCATCTATTCCATCTATCCTATTTATCTGCCATCTATTCTATCCACATCTATCTCTACCTAATCTATTTCTCTCTCTCTCTCTCTCCCCCTCTCTGAGAGAGAGCTATATATAGATATAGGCATATACATATATATGTGTGCATATATAGGTGTGTGTGCATATATATATATACTTATGGGTATGTGGGTGTTTTGTGTGTATATATATACACACACACTACACATACACACACACTTTTGTGGCATTTAGTTAAATATATTGGCAATAAAATTCTAACTTTCTTTTCAAGCAATAATGACTGGGAAAAAGCCCATGCCAGCTAGCAACTTTTCTCTTCTCTATTGATCTTCCGTTCCCTTCACACATTCACTACCCTAAGCATCAACTTTTAACTACATTATACTCTACAAATTATTAGAGATGTTAATCACCTCAACTCTCAAGATTACCCTACTCAGAGGAAAGAATGGAAAGTTCAGGCTACAAAGTTAGACCATGGCAAAGAAAGAGACTGACTTAGGAATACTAGAGACTATGCACAGAGATAAAGGTGTGTTACATTAAAAAAAAATAGGTACTTAGACTCTTAGAACTGTTGCTAGGAATTTTAAATGCAACCTAATTGCTATGACTGAACCTCATTATCTAAGTGTGTGAGCATATGTGTTTTCGCATATGCCCAAGATTCCCGGGGGGTCTTATTTCTAAAAAATAAAAAACAGAGATAAAGAAATTATAGTTTCAAATAGGAGGATCTCTACTATTTGTTATTTTTGTGTATTTGCTGTTATGTAAACATACCAAATTTAGAAAAAAAAGTGAAATGAATGAAAGCAAACTAAATCAATCGTGAATTAGATATTTCTTGTTATTCTTGAAACTTAGGAGGAACCACTTCACATTAGGAAAATAATGTCTGTAATTTTCCTCATGTCCCAAAAGTATTTTTTGAGGGAGGCAGTGTCAGGATTTGGATGTTGTGGAATGTAGCCATGCAACTGAGACAAGGTGTTGGGGGTTTGCTGGATGTGAGGAGGAGATGGAGGAAGGAGTAATGTGAATAGCATTACCGTATTTCCCTCATGGCTTCTTTATGTTGGTTTTCAGAATATAATGATACACTAGAGAAATATTTTAAAATCCCCTATGTACATGCTCTGGATTTTATTTTCCATCCCTTCCTTCCCAGTGGACTCTAGTTAATTTGGTTTTATCATTGCTCTGGATTGCCTTATCATTGCAATGCATATGTGTGTATCTATATCCGTAAGTAGATATAGATTGATGATAGATAAACAATAGATGATAGATAGATAAACAGAGATAAACAGGTAGATGATAGATCATAAAATAGATGATAGATTAGATAGACGATAGATCAATAAATGATAGATTATAGATGACAGATTGCATAGATAGATAAATAGGTAGATAGATAGATAAATAGATAGAATTGATAGACAGGTAGATGGATAGACAGATATAAAGATATAGGTTCATTTGTAAAACTTAAGTAAATGTATCATGCTGAAGGTCATTCTTCATTTATAGTTAAATTTGAGATTGAATGAATTGATACCTGTAACTATAGTTTATTCATCTTGTTGATTATTCCAATGTGGGCAGTTTCTAACTTTTCATTATTCCAAGCAAGTTACTGTTAGCATTCTTGTCCATGACACTGCACCCATAGCTTGAGCTTCTCTCAAGTGGAAAGCTGGCTGGTAGGCTGAGCACATCTTCAATTCTCCTGATGTTTCAAGATAGCGTCCCAAAGTGGTTCTATAAATTCACACTCTCTCCAACAGACCAAGGGATCCCTTTTGGCTTCATGTCTTCCTTGGTGCTTGATACTGTCAGACTTTACTTTTTGCCATCTTAGTGGAGTCTCATTGCTGTTTTAATTTGAATTTCCCTAACCAGCAGTAAAAGAGGTCTTTTCACATGTAATTGGTCATTCAGGTTTTTTCCTTCATTTAAATGCTCTTCTTTTCCTTAAATATGTCCTACAGAGGTTTTTTTCTCTTTACTTATTGATTTGTTGAAGTATGTGTGTGTGTATTCATAAACAGAGCTATATATAATGGCTACATCTCTATATATTTCCATACATATATATATTTACATTTTTATATTCTTGATATTAATTATAATCCCTTTGAATAAAATATGTTCCAACTAGTCTTCACAGATTCTTGGTTTTTCTCTTTTTTCAGGGTATCTTTAATTTTCAGATGTGTTGATCATTTGTATATTCAAATTAATCGATGTTGTTTTAAAAGAATTTGTTCTTCTTGTGTCTTATATACCAAATCTATTCTATTTCAGGGAAATTAATATTTCTACCTATGGTTGCTTCCAAATCCTTCAAGCTTTGCTTTTTACATTTAGGCCTTTAATTTCTCTAGATTTTAATTTATTTAATTTTTCATAGGGCGTGAGATAGGGGTCTATCTTTTTACCTGTTATGGATAACCATTTCACAAGCACTTTTATTTATTAGTTTATCCTTTTCCCACTAATTTGTAACAACACTGCTGTAAATATGCTTCCATATATGTGGGAAAAAATTTCCAGGCTCTCTATGCAGTTTCATTCTTCTATTTTTCCATGATTATTCCACAATTATGCCCTTACTTTCTGTAGCTTTATAATACATCTTGACAAGTCCTCTACATTATTCTTTTTTTGTTCTTTCAAAATTAAGTTAATCTTAATAATTTAATTAATTAATTTTAAAGAAAAGTAGCTTCATTAACTTAATAAAGTTAATTTTGTTAAGTATGGAATTTTAACAGTAACTTTCTCTGGGCACTAGAAACAAATCTCTGCTTGTTGGCTTCTATGTTGTATATGATGTTTTGTTTATTCTGTTTGCTTTTGTGGGTTTTCACTGGTCTGTTCTTGAATTTCAGTTTGATGTGCCAGGGTGTGGACTTGTCTTTATTTCCCCTGCTTGGCATTCATTTTGTTTCGTGACTCTGCGTGTTCCTGTTTCATATGATTCTGGAATATTCCCATGATTATCTTTTGGAATATTGCTTGTTCCTTATTCTCAGGATGCTGTTATTCTCCAACATCTTTTAGTCATTGTATCCTGAATCTCTTCCATGTACCCTCTCTCTCTCTAAAACTGACTTTGATACAATCTGTCTGTTGATATTTACGTGCTGCATTCTAAGTAATTTTTTCACATCTCTCTGCCCATTCATTTTTTTCTCAGTTCAGCCATGTGTAATCTGATCTTTAATTTATCCATCGAGGGTTAGGTTCCAGGACTTGCTTTTTACTTCTCCAAGTTCTCATTTTTATTTCAAACCCACCTGTCCTTTAATTACAGTATCTTCCTCTTATTTCTGGTCCTTCTTCAATTCTAAATGCTTTTCGTAATCCAAATCTGATTAAGTATTATGTTGTTGTGATTATATTACTATTTGTGCCTTTTGACCATCATGAGCATTGGATTGGGACTTCACATGTACTGTGATTTTTGGTTGTGAACTCATCTTCAGGAGGGTTTTATCAGTGGGAATTGTGTTGTGCCTTTTGACCTTCATGAGCACTGGGTTGTCACTTCACTACATTGTGATTTTTTATTGTGAACTCATCTTCAGGAGGGTTTTATCAGTGGGAATTCTGTGCAGCTCTTGATGAGCATGTTCCTCTGTAGAAGGTTTTTAAATGTGTTGTTGCCATGAGCTGTAGTGTTGACACTCCCCCGGGACCAGTTCATTTTTTTACTTGCATGTTGTAGCTTCGAGAAGCATAGTGATCACATAAACTACAAATCTGGATCCATGCGATCAAAATTAACTGTCAAAAATGTATAATAAGGTCATTTTTATAGATCAAGAAAAAACAAATAAGCTTTCTTTTTCACTCTCCTGTACTGGCAGAAAATTATCTTTACTTTGAAAGGTCTCAATCTTAGTTGGTGTCTCAGTTCCAGCTCCATCAATCCCTGTAGTTTACTAAAACCAGCACAAACTTCCCAGGGTGGCAGTAATGTCATGCACTTATATTCATGTTGTTTTGTATTTTTTTATTTTTGGGGTATGCTGAGTTTTTTCCTTTTGGAGGGGGGAATTTGATTTTGCATTTAAAGGAAAGCTGTTGCACCTTACATAGCACTTCTAGTTGTTTTGTAACAGGAGCATTTTCAGGTTATCAAGTTCTTCTTATCAATTGAAGATAAAGTTGTAGGGTTAGGTTTTTCAAACATAAATGCAACCGTCACATCCCTGATAACACTCTCCCACAGTTTCCATTTTTCACTTGAAATACAATTCCAATCTCTCTGTCTGACCTCACATTCTTTAATTCTTCCCCTCATCCACTTTATTCCCCTCTTTTATCAGTCATTTAAATTCTTGATATCTGATTGCAATGCTTTCCTCCAGTAGTGCGTGTGAGGGGCGTGTGTGTAAGAGCTCATTCATTTACTCCAATCTCAGTTCAAATGCTACTTTCTAAGTGAGGCTTTCTTTTATCATTTTCCAAGACACTTCCTAGTCTATTCTCTGCTTTAATTTTTTCATAGGACTTTCTACCACCTTCAAGTATATTTATGTTTGTTTGCTTGTTATCTGTCTTTTGCCCCTGAGATGGAAGGCTCAGGAAACAAAAGTTTGTGCTTATCTTATTGATAGCTGTATCATCTTGACTAAAAGAATGCCTTACCCATATAGGCTCTTAATAAATATTTGTTGAGTAAGTAGCTAAACATCTTTATCTCTGTTACTACCTCAAAATTAAATAACACAGAGGGATTTTCAATCTAGGTATTTTAATTTCCAATATCCAGTTTCTTAATGAGCCTACGAGTTCCCTACTTTTCAACTCCTAGGATTTTGCAGAGATAATTTAAAATGTATTAATGAGCCAGGTACAGTGGCTCATGTCTGGTAATCCAGCACTTTGGGAGGCCAAGGCAGGCGGATCACTTGAGGTCAGGAGTTTGAGACCAGCCTGGCCAACATGGTGAAACCCCATCTCTAGTAAAAATACAAAAAATTAGCTGGGTGTGGTGGCTTGTGCCTGTAATTTCAGCTACTCAGGAGATTGAGGCAGGAGAATCACTTGAATTTGGGAGGTGGAGGCTGCAGTGAGCCAAGATCATACCACTGGACTGCAGCCTGGGCAACAGAGCAAGACTCCCGCTCAAAAAAAAAATATATAAACGGTTTTCTTGCAAGAAAATACATATATCTGTTTAGGTATATGTGTATATATATATTTACACATATATTTCTGTATTTTTATGTATATATATTTACACATATATGTTTTTGGTGTATGTATGTATACACTTACACATATGTTTCTGTATATGTGTGTATTTATTTACACATATATGCTTTTGTGTATGTATGTATATACTTACATGTTTCTGTATATGTATATATTTACACATATGTTTCTGTATATGCATGTATACATTTACACGTTTCTGTATATGTGTGTATATATTTACACATGTATTTGTATATGTATGTATATGCTTACACATGTTTCTATATATGTATATATTTACACATATGTGTTTCTGTATATGTGTGTACATATTTACACATATGTTTTTGTTTATATATTTACACATATTTTTCTGTATGTATATATATTATTTTAGAGAGCATGTTATAATATCCACTAATACTATTATCATTCTTTTTGAAAAATATATTTATAATCTAACTCTAAATATAAATATTTAAAAACATATTTTTATGTAATGAGATCCATTGCTCAAAATGGTTTTCTAGTCTCACCATCTTCCTTTATCTCTACTCAGACTTTTTCTGTTTTGTTTTTCTCATGGCCCAGGCTGGAATGCAGAGTACAATCATAGCTCACGACAGCCTCAAACTCTTGGGCTTATCCTTCAGCCTACTGAGTAGCTAGGACTCAGGGTGTGTGCCACCACCATGCTAATTTTTGAAACAATTATTTTTGGTAGAGATGGGGTTTCAATCTTGCTGTGTTGCCCAGACTGGCCTTGAACTCCTGGCTTCAAGTGATCCTCCTGCCTTGGCCTCCCAAAATGCTGGGATCGCAGATGTGAGCCACTGCACTGGCCAGATGTTTTGTTTGTTTGTGTTGAGTACTTTTGTGCATATTAGTCTCAGTAAGGAAAGTAAATCTTCTGAGATGCTGCGTATATTTAAAAAAATTCTTTTCTTTTTCTGTTTCCTTTTTCCTTCCAGTAAAATAGTTAGTATATACAGGATGCTTGGATCCCAGCTGTTTTCCAGCCATAGTATGTAATATTAACTGTTTTCTAGATTCCTGTATGGTGATGAGTATGTTTGATTCAAGACTAATTTTCTTTTTATTACAGGTAATCCTTCATTTATGGAGGCTTATAAGGTTTTTTCTGTGCCTTTGTGATTAATCAATTTAATAAGAATTGTCCTTTTTCTATTTTTGCCTCCTACCTCCTGAGATAATTTTTTCATTTGTGTTTCCAAAATATCAATGTAGTTTATTAGCAGTGACTCATCACTTTTTAACTTGCCTTATTTATTGATTTTTAAATTTTACCAATATCATTCTTAAATTCAGAAAGTCTCTTTAAAAAATATCCTCATTTTATCTCCTTGGTGGTCACAAGATCTTTCATCTCTACTCTCTCTTTTGTCTCTCCGATTATATCCTCCTCATTAGATGTTGATAGTGTCTCTTTCTCATTTTTAAATGAGATACTAATTTTTTTAAGATTAATTGATTTTTTTCCTCTGCACCAAACAAAGCAGCTTACCAGAGAAGGCTCTCATTCTTTTCTCTTTTCTTTTCTTCTTCTTTATTTTTTTTTTTTTGAGACAGGGTCTCACTCTGTTACCCAGGCTGGAGTGCAGTGGTATAATCACAGCTCACTGCAGCATCAAGCCCCTGGCTTCAAAGGATCCTCCCACCTCAGCCTCCTGAGTAGCTGGGAGTATACACACACACCACCATGCCCAGCTAATTTTTTTGTTTGTTTGTTTATTTTCTGCTGCAGAGACAGGGTCTCAGCATGTTGCCCAGGCTGATCTCAAACCACTGGGCTCAAGTGATCCACCCACGTCAGCCTCCCAAAGTGCTGGGATTTCAGGCATGAGACACTGTGTCCAACCGTCTCTCATTCTGGTGGGCAGTAGAAGAGGGAGCAGTTTAATAGGCCAGTAGGCAACAACCTGCGCAAGTGAGGTCCACCCTTCCCTAAGAAGTAAAGGGAGGCGGCTTCTGCTTCCAAATCTCTATAGGGATCAGGAGGGGAAAATGGTCATCCTCTTGTATGCATTAGGCACACAGGGTTCTGCCTGGGGAACAGTTGTGTCAGCATACTCAGGAAGATGCCCAGAGAAGAACCCACTCCAAGCAGCGAGGTGAAAACCTCCACGAGGCAATGAGCTACAGAGGTCTACCAGTATGGGCCACTAGGGGCTGGTCCTAAAGCCCTCTCCTAAGTGTTGCCCAGAGAACTCCCCCATAGGTTCAGGACCCCAGATGCCCTACTCCCTCCTTTTATATCTCCAGCGAGGTTTCTGAATACCAAAGGGAACAAGGCCATAAGTTGCTATCCCTGGCATCTTCCAAAATATGTTTTCTAATTTGCAACCAATGACCAGCAGATTTTTCTCCAGCTTGCTTGTTTATTACCAGGTCTTTGAACTGTGTATCCAAGCCAGGTGGTATCTTAGAGCTGACATAGCCCAGAGATTTTCAAACTCTGTTCTGAGCACCACTTGGCCTAGGGGTGAGGGGTGGAGATTGTTAATGATAGAGGTGGAGACTAGGAATGATAGAAGAGCTTTCTGATTGTTTTATGGATTGCTTTTGAATCCATTGCTCAGAATCTTATGGATTTCTGTTGTTCTTGTTTTTAAAGGATTGCAGTTTCAGCCACAATTTTATTTGAAGACTCATAATCCATGCAGCTTCCTCATTTCACATGATGTAGAAAAGCCACACGGCTCATCTGAGGTTACTGAATTGGCGAGGAGGCACTAACTAAAATCCAAGTGTCGCAAAACCATCCCCTTTACACTTGTGTGCAGGATTACCCTGCTGTATGAAGGTAAAACAAACACACTCTTCCTCCAGGTAAATAACTTTAGGATGCATTATCCTCAGCAGAGAATGTTCTTCTCATAATCTAAATGTGACACTCACTGTTTCTCTTTAATATAAATAATTAGACAAGAAGCCTTGAAATAAGAAAAGGTAAAAACACATGGGAAAAATACATATTCTTTAATGATGTTGTTTTTTAGGTGTTTCATGTCTTACTTAAAGTGTGCCTAACAAAGCCTTTTCTATTAAATAAGAATAAAACCAGGATGACCCTTTAAGAAGGTAACCAATCTTAAAAGCATCTTACATCATTGTTCTGGATTGAGCACATTTGACAATTATTGGAAACAACTGCCCCATAACCACCAAAATCACCATTATCCTGTTGCACAGACATTTCAGGCTATGTTTCCAAAGTACTTTTAAATCATTTTTATTAGTTATTACTCTGTGCTCTAGTTTTTTAATTGGCAGACATGGTGTCTCAGTGCCATGTTCCTAATTAAATCCCCAGACTAAACTGTGAAAACTGCCCCCATACTTTTACACGACGTGGATGCCATTTGAAAATGGAATACATGAATTTTAATTATGTTGTTTATGCAATGGAGCCAATCACTAGATTTTAGAAAAATATATTCCACCCAAGTTTGTCTAAAATGTTCCTACATTGGGGTTATTGTATTCTATAATTCTATGCCTTGTGAAACAAGCTTTTTTTAAAAACAAAAACAAAATCAAAAACAAATTCCCTTTATTAACCTTGAGAACATGAAGCTATGTGAAATAAACTTATCACAAGAAAAGAAATATGTGATCCCACTCATAGGAGGCTTCTAAAGTCATCAGATTTGTGAAATGCAATTCATTCAGAAAATAGAATGGTGTCTCCCGAGGGTTGGGGCAGGGGGAATGGGGATTTGTTGTTTAATAGGTACAGAGTCCGCATTTTGCAAGATGAAAAGAATTCTGCAAGATTATGTTCTTTGCAGTGATAAGGATGGAGCTGGAGGCTATTATCCTAAGCAAACCAATGCAGAAATAGAAAACTAAGTACCATATGTTTGCACTTATCAATGGGAGCTAAACAATGAGGACACATGGACACATAGAGGGGAACACCACACAATGGAACATTCTTGAGGATGGGAGGTGGGAAGAGGGAAAGGATCAGAAAAAACACTGAGCTGGGGCTATGCTTATTATCTGGCTGACAAAACAATCTGTACACCACACCCCATGACCTGCAGTTTACCTATTGTATTAGTCCATTTCCACGCTGCTGTAAAGAACACCCTGAGACTGGGTAATTTATAAAGAGATTTAATTGATTCACCAGTGGGAAGGCCTCAGGAAACTAACAATCATGATGGAAGGTGAAGGGGAAGCAAGCACCTTCTTTACAAGGTGGCAGGAAGGAGAGGGAGAGCAGGGGAAACTGTCACTTATAAACTATCAGATCTCGTGAGAACTCCCTCACTATCGCGAGAACAGCAAGGGGGAAACAACCCCCATGATCCAATCACCTCCCACCGGGTGTCTCCCTGGACACCTGGGGATTACAATCAGAGGCGAGATTTGGGTGGGGACAGAGACCCAAACAATATCACCTAAATAACAGACCTACACATGTATGCCTGAACCTAAAATTAAAGTTAAAAGTAAAGAAGAGAGTTCTGGAGATTTGCTTACTCAACAATGTGAGTGTTCTTAATTACTACTGAACACTTTAAAATGGTTAAAACGGCACATTTTAGGCTGTGTGTATTTTACCATAATTAAAAAACTTTTAAAAGTTCCTTTAAACTAATAAATGTATCTTCACTGTACAAAAATAATGTGGGGAAGCAAAAGAGAAAGTGTTATTACCTGGAGTATTGATTTCCAGGAGTTTATGGTGCTGCATGTTTAAATGAACCCCAATAAAAAACATGACTATTGCCAAGGCAGATTCCATGGAATAGTTGTCGTGGTAGCATTCAAGCAGCCACATGCTGGGTCATATGAATCTAGTAGTCTCTGAGCTGAATTCTTTTTTTTTTTTTTTTTTTCGCTTTGAGACAGGGTCTCACTCTGTCATCTAGGGTGGAGTGTAGTGGCATGATCGTGGCTCACTATAGCCTCAACCTTGTGGGCTCAATTGATCCTCCTGCCTCAGCCACCCAAGTAGCTGGAACTACAGGTGCATGCCACCATCCCCAGCTAATTTTTACATTTTTTGTAGAGACGGGGTTTTGCCACATTGCCCAGACTGGTCTGGAACTCCTGGGCTCAAGCAATCCTCTCAAAGTGCTGGGATTACAGGCGTGAGCCACCACACCCTGTAGTAGTTACATTCTTAAAGCAAGGATTGGGAAAGAGAAAATCGTTGAAGGCTTTCTATCTTACTGAAATCTTAGAACTCTTCCTATTCGATTTCCTCCAGTTCAGTTTCAAACTCCTGCATGTGGAGTGAAGGGGGAAAGAGAGGTTAATAACCACGGGATGATCCTTTACCAGTGAGGCCGTGAGGGAACTGGGCTTCCTGACCTGAGGGTTCAGACTTGCTCCACTTCATTGCAAAGAAACTGGTCATGCATCTTTTGCCACAGAGTTTAATGATTTATCATCTTCTGGTACTTTGTAGAGATGACAGCAGGCATCACGTTGTTTATTTTTCTCTATGGAATCCTTATGAGGTTGAGTGGATGGAGCAGCACTCTGCAACCTACCTATGCAACCTACGTCCAGCCTACTGCATTGAATGATATCTATTGCTTCAGACATAAGAATGATTTTTGCAAGATGAATTTGGGCTTGTTTGTATTTGAGCTGGCAAACAATAGAGAAGTGTCTCTGATGGAACTTGCATTTGTGCAGGGAGAGGTAACACATGCGACTGAGTCAGTGATCATAAGAGCAAATAGGTGAAATTCCACAGTCCCTACTGGAAACCTGGCTACACATCTTTTATCCTCTAAAATCCTTCTGAGGATTAAGTGGTATTATGCACTGCCTATTGTTTTTCTCTAAATCCTGTCTTGTAGAAGGCAATGTCAATAAAATAGCACGCAGAACTGCTGGGCCATCCTTCATTGCCAGCTGATCCCACAAAGCATTTTATGAACATCTCAGACAAAAGATGGTTCTAGCCTCATGGAATTAAATCAGATTAGTCCCCTCCTTAAAGCTCCCAATGGAGATAGCACTTACAATGATGGTTGAAATGAAGGAACTCACCTAAATCAAATAAGGTAATGCATGTGAAATGATTCTGTAAGCTTCAACAGGTAAATTTCAGTTATTTGGATTATTTTTAATAGTATTATTACTACTAAAATTACTACTCATAAGGCAACTTAGACCATTCTTGATACTTTCAGACAGAGGACAGTAAACTATGACCCATGGGTTAAGTCTGACCTGCTGCCATGTTTCTGTGTTTGGTACAGTTTTTTTAATGACTGGTGTGTTAAGAATGGTTCATATGTTCATTGCATCACTATTCATAATAGCAATGACGTGGAATCAACCTAAATGCCCATCGATGACAGACTGCGTGAAGAAAATGTGTTACATATACACCATGAAATACTCTAGAAACATAAAAAAGAACGAGATCATGTTTTTTGCGGGGACATGGATGGATCTGGAGGCTATTATCCTTAGAAAACTCACACAAGAACAGAAAACCAAATGCTGCATGTTCTCACTTATAAGTGGAAGCTAAATGATGAGAACACATGGATACCTAGAGGAGAACAACACACATTGGGGCCTATCAGAGGGTGGAGGGTGGGAGGAGGGAGAGGATTGGGAAAAATAACTAATGAGAATACTTGGGTGATGAAATAATCTGCACAGCAAACCCCCATGACATACATTTACCTATGAAACAAACCTGCGCATGTATCCCTGAATTTAAAAGTCGAAACAAACTTAATTGGTTGTATATGTCCTTACATAATCTTCTCAGCATTGCTTCTTGGGTATACAGAGTGAAAAGTCTAAAGTATTATCTGGCTCCTGGGGAACAACAACAAAAAAAGGGTTGCAGAACTCTGCCTTCCAACCATGGCTTTATAAATGTATATTTAAATTCAAAAAGAGCTTCAAAGGAGCTTCTGAAGAACCCTGAAGAGAGGGTGATATTGCAGCCTCCGTGTCAAAGATAATTTTAAAATGAGTCTGAGCTTTTGTTCAGTAAAGCTTCAGTAAAGCTGGGCTTCCGGACCTGAGGGTTCAGACTTGTTCCACTTCATTGCAAAGAAACGAGTCATGCATCTTCTGCCATAGTGTTTAATGATTTATCATCTACTGGTACTTTGTCGAGATGACAGCAGGCATCGTGTCGTTTATTTTTCTCTATGGAATCCATATGAGGCTGAGTGGATGGAGCACTCTGCAAAAGAGACTTCCAAGTTTGTGAGTGGTCTCTTTTCTAGAATACGTTAAAAGCATTTTGTAACATAAAGAATTTCACCTCTGTTCTGCTCGTTGATAATTTCTCTCTTAAATAATTACTAGCAAAATGTTTCAGTGACACAGAAGTTAGTGTTCTCAAGGAAACAATTTAAATCGTTCTTTAATGCTATTTACAGTCCTTATTAAGGTATCAGCCTAATGCCTTTCTAAAGAGGGTGATGGGTAGTGGGCCAGTCTCTCAGGAACATTTTAGTTCTCCTGTGCTTGAAAGTGTAGCTTTGCATTACTCAAGGGATTGTGGAGAAATCTGCCTTACAGTTCAGAGAATGCAATTTTCAAAGATTCGCGTCTGTCTTTAAACATCTTCTGTCACTCTAAACTTCCCAGGAGGAGCATGCATGCACATTGGCACAATGACTTAAACAATGCATACATTTCTAGGAAAAGAACACATTTGGAAACTTGCATTTATAGCTGCCAGATTAATGCACTTGGCCAGTTTCACACAAGACCGGTATGAAAATGGTATACATGAACATCGATAATCCACTAAATTATGCTTTTTCCTTTTTATATATCCACTTTTTTTTTTAACTAAATGTGAGGGCATTTTGATGTGAACTGTTAATTTTTACTATCAAGGCTGTTTATTCCAGATACTATGTATCAGACACTGTGTTACAAACATAGACACATGAATTGAATGCTCATAGGAACCTCATAATACTAGGAGCACAGTGTAATAAAAAAGATAAGAAGTCAACATGAAAAGATCACATTCTGGTTTGTTCCTATCAGCATTCTCATCTATAAATGAGACAACAAGAAAGTGATGATAGTGGCAATAAAAATATCACCTAGTTTGACCTTAGAGAAGTATTGTAAGAATAAAAGGCAACAATGACTGTGAAAGCTTTGAAGTGTGAGTGATGCAGCGGCTCTGAAACAGACCGAAGAGGATGTTGGAACGTGTAGTCCTAGGTTAGCTAAGACAGTGCACAACAAAACCACTCTGGAAAGGTTTAATACATACAATTCTTCATCCAGAGATGACGAGAAATATATGCTTCATATACAAAAAAAAACAGCTCTCTGTTTCCTTCTGTCTCTTTATCTCTGTCTCTTATCTCTCTCTCTGTTTTTTTCTCTCTGTCTGTATCTCTCGGTCCCTCCCCCCCAAACAAAGTGGTTCAGCAGAGTTAACATTATGCATGTTGTCACTTATTTGTGGGAGCTAAAAATTAAAACAATTGAATTCATGGGAATAGAGTGTAGAATGATGATTACCAAAGGCTGGGAAGGGTAGTGGGGGTGGTGGTGAGAGGGGAAGTAGAGATGGTTAATGGGTACAAAAAATAGTAGAAAAAATGAATAAGATTTAGTGTTTGATAGCACAGCAGGGTGACTACAGTCAATAATAATTTAACTATTATTTAAAAATAGCTAAAAGGGTATCATTGGATTGTTTGTAACACAAAGGATAAGTGCTTGAGGAGATAGATACCAAAGTTTACATGCTATTATATTGTATGCCTGTATCAAAATATCCTACATACTCCATAAATATATACACATACTGTATACCCATAAAAATAAAAAAAAAATACCTTAGCCACCCATATGAGTCAGGGTTCTCAGAAAAACAGAACCAATAGGATATGGGTGTGTATATATATGTAGTGTATATATACTGTGCGTGTGCATATATACATGCATGTATATATACACATATATACCATTTGTATGTATATATACACATATATACTTGCATGTATGTATGCAAACATACAGTGTATATATACATTACATATATACACATAATACATCCACATGTGTATATATACACATATATAGATGAATGTATATATGTGTATATACACATAGGTATATATACATAAACACACATACACATGTGCATATACATATATGTATATGTAGATATACATACACACACAGATACATGTACTAAATTGTTGCAAAAGTAATTACTTTTAATGGCAAAAACCGCAATTACTTTTGCACCAACCTATATATGCAGAGAAAGAGGAAAGACAGAGAGGGAGAAAGGTTTATTTGATTGTGCCAGAGGCTGGCAACAACGTGCAAAGCAGGCTGGCTTGCTGGAGACTGGGAAAACAGTGGATGACGCAGTCCTGTGTCTAACTGCTGGAAACCCAGGCCGAATTTCTATGTTGGAGTCTGGAAGCTGAATTTCTTCTTCTTTGGGAAACATTGGTCTTTGTGCTTGAGGCCTTTGACTGACTGAATGGGGCCCACCCATATTACGGAGGGCAATGTGCTTTACTGAAACTCAACTGATAGTAAATATTCACCACATCTCAAAAGAAAAATCCCTTCCCTTGGCTGGACTTGGTGGCTCACACCTGTAATCCCAGCACTTTGAGAGGCTGAGTCAGGAGGATGACTTGAAGTCAGAGCAACATAGTGAGACCCACCTGAGCAACACAGCAAGACTCATATCTATATAATTTTTAATACTTTAGCCAGGCATTGGGGTTTGTGCCTGTAGTCGTAGCTACTCAGGAGGCTGAGGCAGGAGGTTTGCTTAAGCCCAGAAGGTTGAGGCTGGAGTGAGTTGTATTATTTGCACCACTGCACTCCAGCCGAGGTGACAGAGCAAGACGCTGTCTCTAAAACAAACAAACAAAAAAGTTCCTTCCCCACAACGTCTAGACTAAGTGTTCGGACAAACAACTGGTCACCAGTTTCTAGCCAAGCAGACACATAAAACTAACCATCACACCAACTATAGTTGTAGTAACTTTTAAAACTATATATTTTTTATTTCAATAGCTTTTGGGGTACAAGTAATTTTTGCCTACATGGATTAATTGTTTAGTGGTGAGGTCTGAGATTTTAGTGCACCTGTCACTTGAGTAGTGTACGTTGTACCCAGTATGTAGTTATTTATCCCTCACCTCCCTCCCACCCTCCCAACTTCTGAGTCTCCAGTGTCTATTTTACCACTCCGTATGCCTTTGCGTATTCATAGTTTAGCTCCCACTTATAAGTGAGAACCTACGGTATTTGGTTTTCCGTTCCTGAGTTACTTCACTTAAAGTAATGGCTTCCAGCCCCGTCACAAAGATATTATTTCATTCATTTTTATGGCTGAGTAGTATTCTATGCTGTATATATACCATATTTTCTTTATTTACTCATTGGTTGATGGGCACTTAGGTTGATTCCATATCTTGCATTTGTGAATTCTCCTGCAATAAACATATGCATGCAGGCGTCCTTTTCATATAATGGCTTCTTTTCCTTTGGGTAGATGCCCAGTAGTGGGATTGCTGGATCAAATGGTAGGTCTACTTTTAGTTCTCTGAGAAATCTCCATACTGTTTTCCATAGACGTTGTACTAATTTAGATTCCCACCGGCAGTGTACAAGCATTCACTTTTTGCCATATCAACACCAACATTCATTGTTTTTTGACTGTTTATTAATGGCTCTTCTTGCAGGGTAAGTTGCTATCTCGTTGTGGCTTTAATTTGCATTTCTCTGATGATTAGCGACGTTGAGCATTTTTTGTTTGTTGGCATGTGGAGCATGTTTGTTGGCCATTTGTATATCTTCTTTTGAGAAATGTCTATTGATGGCATTTGCCCACTTTTTGATGGGGTTATATGAATTTTCTTTGCTCATTTGTTTGGGTAACTTTAAGAATCCAAGTAACTCCATTGTAGTGTCTGTTTAATCTGCCAGCCACAGTCATATACTTATTGAAGCAGACGCCTCTTCCTCCCATGAAGGGGGCTGTGCCTGTACCCTTCCCAATCAATCAGCTAAGAAAAACCTCTCAGAAGGGTACAGTAGGCTGTCTTACAGCCCGCATTGTAGAGACAGGCCAGCCCGGTGGAATCACATTGGTTTTTGAAAGGCACAAATGAAAAGATACATTGAGAAGCTTTGAAACACAAGATACATTTTATACTCCCTTTGCAGGGCATATTCAGCCAGACTCGGCCACATTACAGACATAGAAGATTTTCAGGGTCTTCGTGGAATTCTTGCTGGAAGTAACTGGCGCGTTGTTTTTGAAGCTTCCTTTGATCTTGAATCGGGTCTATCAGGTAAACACACTGACCTGTCTTCTTAGCAGCCAGTGGCTGGTGACCTTTCCACAGCTTGTGTCCATCCAGGAGTTCAGCAAAAGCCTGGTCTTTCCTCCTGCTCTGAGCCCAGATCTCTACCAGCCGCTTTGAACCCTTGCCTGGATGGTACCTACTTCTCTGCAGAGGCAAATCAACGCAGTAGTGTCATGAATCTGTACTAGTTTATTAGGTTTAGTTTTCTAGGACCTCTGTAACAAATTATTACAAACTGGGTGGTTTAACATAATAAAAATTCTATCGTCTCCCAGTCGTGGAGAACAGGAGTCTGAGAACAAGGTATGGGCAGGGGGGCATGCCCTCCGGAGGCTCTAGGGAAAGATGCTTCCTGTCTCTCCCAGGTCGTGGGGGCTTCAGGTATCCCTAGGCTTGTGGCCATATCACTTTTCTCTGCCTCTGTCTCCATGTGGCACGTGGCATTTTCCTCTGTGTCCATGTCTCCTCTTCTGTCTCTTAGAAGGACACTGGTCATTGAATTAAGGCCACCATAAGTCAGAATAATCTCATCTCCAGATCTGACTTTAATTACAAATCTGCAAAGACTATTTTTCTAAATAAGGTCATATTCCAGGTTCTGGGCTTTATGATGTGGATTTACCTTTCTGGAGGCAACTGTTCAATCTACTACAATTGTATCCAGTTCTTCCCAGAGATGCTAGGGGAGGGCCCTTCCCAGTTCCTGGGGGCTCTAGGCTTTCCTGGGCTTGTGGCCACACCACTGCACTCTCTACTTCCATCTCCACATGGCCTTCTCCTCTGTGTATGTGTCTTATCTTTTCTGCCTCTTAGAAGGAATTTAAGATTACAACTGCTGCTAGATTTCCCCTTATTGCTCTGGATAAGGAGTCCGTGGAGTCTCCTGTAGTATGAAGGATTTCGTTTTACATTGCAGCCCCTCACAAGGAGGGCTTAGGCCAATGTTTGTGCTGACTTCCCTTCTACATCTCTGGATTCTGCCTCACCGACTCCCTGTCATTTCCCCAAACATGTCCTGTGCTTCCTCAGCTCCGCCCACCTCATCCCACTCTTCATCCCTGCCACATCTGTCCTTTATTTTTTTGAGACAAGGCCTTGCTCTGTCGCCCAAGCCGGAGTGCAGTGGTGCAATCATAACTCACTGCAGCCTTGATCTGAGTCCAAGCGACCCTCCCACCTCAGCCTCCCAAGCAGCTGGGACTATAGGCGCTTGGCGATTTTTTGTTATTTTTTGTAGAGATGGGAGTCTCCCTATGTTGCATAGGCTGGTCTTGAACTCCTGGGCTCCACTGATCCTCCCACCTCAGCCTCCGAAACTGCTGGGATTACAGGCGTGAGCCACCGCTCCCAGCCGACACATTTAAAGAAATGTTTTGGCAACTTACCAAATACCCACAGATTGGATCTAATCATTTAAAAAACACAAACTTGGATGTAGACTTTCTGTCCTTCTGAGGCCCCATGACTATGTAGTCCCAAACTATTCTTACCAATCACAAAGGAACATTCTGTTTAGGGCTACTTTTAGCTTTGCTTAGACCATCCCTTTATTCAATTAATGTTTGAAACATCACACAGTGGGGGAAACAGCCACGCTATGGAGTGCGCAATGTTTGTTAAAAATTAAACAACCACTCACCCCTCCTTGCCCCAGTGACCTTTTCTTATCTAATCTTTTTCTTGGCATCGGGAAAGAGAACAGGCTTTCTTCACATAATCGCTCCATGGCTTCTCAGCAGAACATAAACCAACTGCCTTGCTGAGGCGGCCTAGGCTGACGGGGTCTTCCTATCTTTTGTGCAGAGCTCTTGTCATACATAGGAGTTTGGGGAGATGCCCCCCACCCCCCCGCAAAAGGTTTCCTATGGCTTTTAAAATAAGGGTAGTTAAAGAACATTAACTGTTCACTTTACATTTAAGATATGATCTCCTGGAGATGTTGATGTGCTAGCTGGTCTTGTTGAGAGGCAGTTACTGATCTAGCGGGTGTTTATAGATTTTACACCTGTCTTGTTCTTTTTTAAAAAAAAAAAACAAAAACAAAACCTGCAACTAACTAACTTTATCTCGTATGCTAATGAGACAGATGTGAAAGAACACAAAATCAAAATGCTTCCCAGGATTCACAGCTCTATTGTTCCTTGGCTTTATGGTTTGGAAGGAAAGCTGATTTATATAGGCAGAGGCTCTCTATATAGGTCCTCAGTTCCCCGTCCTGTTGTTTTGGAATGCGAGCAGCACACACTCGGGTCTACTGTATGAATAGGACACCCTGCGCCCTGAAATTCCACCAGCTTCACAGATCTCTCGTGGATTCCCTCAGAGTGATGACTCCCTTTCCCTTTCTCCAGTGTCTGAACACTCCGTGGTAAGGGACTTTCCACACACAGTATTACTCTCAGCAGACAGAAGGTGCTTTCCTGGAGAAGAACGCGGCAGTGTCTTCCAGAGGCAATTGGAGTTTTCAAATGTTGGTGGAGTTATCGGGTTGAAGGCTTCAACTTTACTGGATAGAGTCTCACGCCTCACAGTGTGCTTGCCCTGGGGCCCACTGGCTGTGTGTGGGTGCTTGTCCTCAAAACTGTAGCTGCCCAGTGCCCCTGGAGAGCCACTTTACCCAGCATCACAATTAGGTGCTCTGCCAGCTCTGTGGCATGGAGAGGAATTGTCTGGTAAGAATGGAATGTTTTCCACTCTCTCCATCAAGAACTCGAAAGGCTGATTGACAGGTGCAAATGCAAATCTGGTCATCTAGGCTGAATTACAAGATGCCTGGTGGAAGTTAAGAGACTTCAGGAGGAATTAAGAGGGATGGAATACCTGGAATTCCTTGGGGGCCAGGAGAGTTGAGCCATCCTCAGAGATGTGTGCATACTGCAAACCTCATTTAAGCCAGGGCACTGGTATTGTGGGAAGCCCGGTTAGGCATTAGAGGGATTCCAGAATTAAGATCAACAAAGCAGTCTGACACCCTTTGGGGGGCCAGATATTATCACTTAGATTGAGGACAGGGAAAGGGGGTACACTCAACTCAATTGCTTCCTATAAAATCTAACAGACATCAGTGATTCCCAGAGGATGGGGAGCTACAGTGTCATCTCAGATCATTTTCCAAAGGAAGGATAGATGACCCTATAACTCATTATCTCTAAGACAGAATGAGATTCCACATGCAAGATAGAAATCAAAACCCTTTTCACCACCTTCATTGACTCAGTTACGCAAATGGCCCTAGCTCATAGCCTCTAAGCCCAGAGCAGACAGTGCATCCTGGTTGCTGATTGCATACCTCCTGATGGGTTGTAACTGTGTGCTTTACGGAGGGCTAGTGTAAACATTCTCATTGCAAAGCATCTTGCATGGATGAGGAGACACAGAGGGGCATTTGCCAGAGCTGAGCACCCCTGACTTCAGAGATCACGTTTGGCAAAGTGATTTGTTGCACTACTTGGCATTTGAAGCATCCCAAATAGCTTTGTTTTATGGGGTGGGGGGTGGGGGGCGAGGTGAAGAGAGTGGAGCTTTCTGTCTTTCCCTACTAAGCAGTAGGGTCCTTGTTTGGGCTTTAGGCCCCTTACCTTGCTTTCTGGGCAGAGGAATTTCCCCTAGGAATCCTTTGAAGGCCCTGCCAGTTTCAGAGCTCCCTCATTTTCATCTCTCCACTTCAATGAGCTCATTCACAAAGGCTTTCCCATAGCCCAGGATCTGATTTGGGTGGGCCTGCTTGGGTTTTGTGTGCCTCTGTGCCAGGAAGAGAACAGGCACAGGGCTCTGCTTGGCTATTGCCGACATTCCTGGGCTAGTGCGTCACGGGGTCTCATGGTGACAGCATTCCACTGGAAACACGGAGTCCCAGAACCCAATTTTGAAAGGAATCCTCTCTAAAAATCTTTCAGGAGGGAGAAAACAGTGATTTCAGAGAGTTAACAGTGCTTCTCAAAACAGCGTTTGTCAAGGAAATTAGTAACGACTTGTATGACACCCTCTTTCTCCTGTGATTTCACTTTCCCAAATGTTGATTGCTCTGGGGTGTGGGGCTTTTTTCTTCTATACCCAAAGCCACCTAGTAGAAGGGTTAAGTGCATAGACTTTTTCCAGGCAATCTCTGTGTTCATAAAGAGAAGTGGGGAAAGGGCTCTAGCATTTCAAATGTAAAGTAACCATTGTTAGGAAAATGACTTATTCCTTCTTTCATTCATTTATACAAATGTAAGGTCTGGCTATGATTAGCTACTCAGGGGAAATCAGAGGCAACTGGGTCCTCTAGGGATTTTTAGCAATATCTGGACACGTTTTTTATTTGTCCTCGCTGGGAGGTTGTTACTGGCATCTAGCAGGCAGAGGCCCAGTGATACTACAGGGCACAGGACAGCTTCCCATCATAAGAAATATCTCCTCCCAAATGTCAATGGTGGTGTTACCAGAAGGGGGTCCCTATCCAGACCCCAAGAGAGGGTTCTTGGATCTCGCACAAAAAAGAATTTGAGGTGAGTCCATAGAGTAAAGTGAAAGCAAGTTAAGAAAGTAAAAAAAAAAAAAAAAAAAAAGAATGGTTACTCCATTGAGCTGTTCCACCGAGGATACTTATTATTACTCCTTCATTATACGCCAAACAAGGGGTGGATTATTCATGAGTTCCAGGAAAGGGGTGGGCTATTCCCGGAGCTGAGGGTTCCTCCCTTTCTCAGACCATATAGTGTAACTTCTGGATGTTGCCATGGCATTTGTAAACTGTCATGGCACTGGCGGGAGTGTCTTTTAGCGTGCTAATATGTTATAATTAGCGTATAATGAGCAGTGAGGATGACCAGAGGTCACTTTTGTTGCCATCTTGGTTTTGGTGAGTTTTGGCTGGCTTCTTTACTGCAACTAGTTTCATCAGCAAGGTCTTTATGACTTGTATTTTCTGCCGACCTCCTATCTCATCCTGTGACTAAGAATGCCTAACCTCCTGGGAATGCAGCCCAGCAGGTCTCAGCCACATTTTCCCCAGCCCCTATTCAAGATGGTGGAGTTACTCTGGTTCAAACGCCTCTGACAGTGGGATGGTTGAGAAACTTCGGGGTAGACCAAGGGCAAGGCAGCAATCTCAGCCTGTGGAAAACATTTTAGCAGATGCCATTGTAATGTCTAAAGTCATTCAATTATAATGTCAAACTCACTTGCAAAACATGCATTATCTAAATATCTCTTATAGTTAGCTTGCTTTCTCTCTCTCTATTTTGCTCTCTCTAATCCTACATTTTAAAATCATGTATGTACTGACCAATACGATGTTTGGCTGATCATTGGAAAGGCAATTGGAGAAACTTAGCAGCCCTGTTGAAATCCTCGACATATGCTATCTCCATGCAAATTCAGTACAAGGCACAATAGTAAAATGTGGCTATGATATCATCAACTTTGAGGGGCCTCATTTCCCCCCCAAATCCCTAGTCTCAAAGCCTGACTCCACTTTCTTCTGCCAGCCAAGAAGCTTGTCAAAGCCTGATGGCATCATTGCTCTTCCCCCATTTCTAGCAGATGGCCGTGTTGTGAAACATTTAATCCACTGACTGAATCAGTTACAGTAATACCAGTGGCTTCTGCAGATCAGCCTCAAATAACAGTGGCTCAATGAATATAAATGGCATCAGAAAAATACAAGTAACTGAAGAAATTACAGGGGTTTATGTCCGCTCTTTCTTCGTTCAGAGAATGTTATTCTGTGGGCATTACTGAAAAGGGAGCTTTTGTTAATGGCTGATCTTAGAAACCAGACTTCTTCTACGTTGTGGTTCTACTAACTCCAACGTGAGACATCTAAGAACGAGCTGGGGAGTTTTCCCATTGCATCCAGCAAGGAACAGAAAAGAGCATGAAGGTTTGCATGTCGTAAGTAGCACACAGCACACAGCCGCCCCACCCAACCCCACTGGTGAAAACTGGGCTCCACAAAGACCTCTGGCACATGGAAGGCTTGGAAGTGCATGTAGCCTTGTGTGCCTGGGATGAAGACATGGGTTTGCTGAGCCAGCGTCTGATCTGCAAGGTGCTTCATCATTTCTTCACCATGTGACCTCTGCAAGTGACTTAACCTGTCTGGACCTCAGAATGCTCTTCCACATTATGAGACCTGCATGAGAGTAACTGTCAGGTCACATCTGGCTCCGGATCTCATAATTCTTTCTGTCTTCACTTTCGTCCAGGCCCTTTACAGTCAACCAAGGACCATGGAGAGTTCCTTTGGCTGATTTTTGTTTCTCATAATCTGACTGTCTTCAGTAACTGTATGAGGATTCTTCAGAGAAATACAATCAACAGGATAAACTTATCCTATTGATAGATATGTCTATTTATCTATAAATTAAATATAAATAATATAGATATAAGTAGATGGATACATATATAGGTGGATACAGAAATAGATATAGATACAGAGAGAGGAGATTTATTATGGAAATTGGCTCATGCTACGGCAAGATACGGAGACCGAGCAAAGCTCATTGTGTAATTTAATCCAAGATTGAAGTCCAGAAAACCGTAAGAGCTGATGGTGTAAATCCTGGAGCCCCAAAACCTGGGAAACAGGGCCTTGATTTTGCAGGGCAGGAAAAGGTGAATGTCTCAGCTCAAGAAGAAAGAGAATGCACCCTTCCTCTCTCTGCCTTTTTGTTCTCATTAGGCCATCAAGGGATTTGACAGTGCCAGCCCACATTGTTGAGTGATCTTCTTTACTCAGTCCACTGATTCAAATGCTAATCTCTTCTGGAAACACTCTGGCAGACATACTCAGAAAAAATGTTTTATCAGCTGTCTGGGCATCCCTTAGGCCAGTCAAGTTGACACATACAATTAATCATCAGAGTAGAGTTTCTAGTAATGCTTTTGGTTCTTCTAACTATTTTTGAGGGCACAAAGAGCGAGCAAGACCACTCTTTGGAAACTAGCCACAGCCAACCATGCCAGCCAATTCTAAAGGCATCATGCAGGGAGAGTGAGCCCTACAGTTCCCAGGTGTTGGGTCCCCATCCCACCACTGGAGGCCACCAACAAAGCAGGTGATGGAAGGTGGATTCAGGGGCATCAACTGGAGTGACATTTGACTGGGACCAAGTCAGTTGAGGATGCATCATGTAGATTTGTAGTAACTAAAACACGGCTACATACGTAAGGTGAGGGAAGCATCTTCTTTCTACTCAAATTCTCTCTTGTCCTTCTGCAAAAAGCAGAGCTACTTGAACCACATGAGGCCCAGTTTGTCACCTCATTCTGACATAATTTTTTCTGGTTTATTATTACAAAATTTTAATGAGAAGAAGGCCTCTAAGACAAATGCCCTAAGAGGAACATGGAACATTCATCTTTATTATTCTTTTGGCTCCATTTGACCAAATTCCCTTTGTCTACTTAGCATATTCTTATGGTTTCTTGCATGCAAGTATTCTGTTTTTTTCTCTCTCTTTTCTTTGATTTTTGTCTGTTTTTTTTTTTCCAACCTATACAACTGCCACTGAATATAGTGATGCATTAAGCATAATAAATCTATAATTAACTGATACCATTTCCTCTTCCAAAATTAATCTTCCACCTTTTACATCTATTTCCAAATTTCTTGTTTCTGTCTGCATGACAAAATGCATCTCTACCTTTTCCAACATATTTCTGAATTAGCACTAGGCAGCATGCCTTCTTTAAGGCAAATAGACAAATTTAAAATTATATATTAGATATATGTTCTCTTCCTTTGTGTAAACCACCTGAGTTGAACCTGCTTTAATTCTTCTCTGCTTTATATCACTTCCCTGCCATTCCTCCATATCAATAATTAACCTGTTGACCTGTCACTCAAGACTGTAGGAAATCTTGCTAACACATTTGTGTCTGCTTTTATCACCTTTCACCTCTCAATGCACACACTCTGCTGAACTGAGATTGTGTTCTGTTCTCACAGACAGACAATTTTCACATAACTCTGTGTTAATATTGCGGGGTTTTTGTTTTCGTTTTTTTGAGACAGAATCTTGCTCTGTCGCTCAGGCCGCAGTGCAAAGGTGTGGTCTCGGCTCACTGAAACCTCTGCCTCCTGGTGCAAGCAGTTATCTTGCCTCAGCCTCCCGAGTAGTTGGGATTGCAGGTGAGCACCACACACCTGGGTAACTTTTTGTATTTTAGTAGAGACAGGGTTTCACCATGTTGGCCAGGTTGGTCTCAAACTCCTGGCCTCAAGGGATCTTCCTTCCTTGGCCCCCCAAAGTGCTGGGGTTACAGGTGTGAGCCACCGCGCCCAGTCCAACTCTATGTTAATATTTTCACCGACACAATGAACTCCCCATTTCATTCTGTCCCCTCAGGTGCTACGCAACTCTTAGGTCCAAGTAACAACTTTAACAACTGAGCTTCATCCATTACTTTAGGGTGGGCTGTTTATTTTTTCAGTAAGTGTAAAGTTGGTTGGATTGTCTATTCTTAACATCGTAGCTATAGTTCAATACAAGAAATCTTAGACCCCCAGTCGGAACTACCCTTCTAGAAAATCCATATGTACACTGGCTTCAGGAAGCTCAATAACCATTGAAAGTCACAGAAGTTCAATCGTCTGCAATTCTAGAGAACTCCAGTAGAGATACCCAAGACTTGCACTAGTCAAGGCAATAGTGAATTAATTGTGGTCTTACATGTTCTGTGTCCTGAATCAAAGACATCAAAACCTGCTGAGATAGTCACCAAGTTCCTTGTTACCGAGGGGGTCACGTAAATAAAAAGGCTCAGGTCACAAGATCAACACACATTATTGCAAAAAAACCACACAACTAGACTTGAAGAAAATGTACATGTAACACCATCACTGTAGACTTCCAATGACCAAAGTTGTTTTTAGTTTTTGAGATGGAGTCTTGCTCTGTTGCCCAGGCTGGAGTGCAGTGGTGCAATCTCAGCTCCCTGCAATCTCTGCCTCCCAGGTTCAAGCGATTCTCCTGTCTCAGCCTCCCAAGTTCAAGCGATTCTCCTGCCTCAGCCTCCCAAGTAGCTGGAACTATAGGCACGCACCATCACGCCTGGCTAATTTTTGTATTTTTAGTAGAAACGGAGTTTCGCCATGTTAGCCAGGCTGGTCTTGAACTCCCTGACCTCAGGTGATCTGCTAGCCTTGGCCTTCCAAAGTGCTGGGATTACAGGCATGAGCCACTATGCCCAGCCCCAAAGTTGATTTTAAACTGTAATACAGAACATAGTAAATTTGGAATAAGTAAGTTCTTGCCACAATATGTCTACCCTGGGATGATATAAACTAATCACCATGGTTAGCAAAAGCTACAGTTAGGAAAGTTCCTTTGAAAATTGATGGAATATAAGCGTTTAGAGGGACAGAACTGCATAAATAACTACACATGATACTTTAAAGTTTATTTTTAGTTTTTATTTTTGTTTGTGACACAAAGGATAAGTGTTTGAGGGGATGGAGACTCAATTTTCCATGATGTGCTTATGACGCATTGCATGCCTGTATATAGGATACCTTCTACTGAGATTACGTGCCCTTCAAAATTTTCATGCATATATTTATTAAATCAATTGAAGGTATTTTATATAATGAGCATAGTAAATGATTGATAAGCTTGTATTGACTAGAAAATTATCAGGCAGATATAATAAAGTAGATTATTTTAACAAATATGGCCAATAATTTTTCTCAACAATTCTCAGTAATCAGACAAATGCCAGTAATTGGATTTACCTAAAAGTACTAACTTTGCTATTATTATTACTTGATTTACTTAGTATTAAGAACAGGATCCCGGGAAAATCATACATTTTTTCTACAAATAATTATTAAAACATAGTAAATGAATTGTTACCAATCCCCTCAAACAAAGTAGGGTTAATTAAAAAGTTAACATCCAGTTTTCTAACACTAATAAAAGAATGAATGAATCAAAATTTAAAGGATGAGACTTGTTCAATAATAGAGAATATGGTATTCTAAAAGTAAAGTAGAAAAATAAAATAAGTGGAAATAATTATGTTCTTGGGGCTACATTTTTGTACATTTTGAAGAGAAAATAAAATTACATTATCATTGTATAATATTAGTCAATTAACAATTCAGAATCCAAATAACAACAGTTTAGAAAGATTGATTAATACTACTACTGTCTATTTATAATTACTCTGTAACACTTTTTAAAAACAATCTAAAGCAGCTAAGCTTCTTGTAACTCCCTTGGGCAATCTAAAGACAGATTAATTTTTCAATTACAAATATAAACCATCTGTGCCAGAAAAAAGAGCCACTGTAGTTTATGCATGCATCTTATTTAGGGGTTTTAGTATTTCGATAATGCTAACATGTTTTTGCCATGTCCAATTCAATTAAATCTTAAATGTTCTGAGATTATCTGTCTACCGAAATAAGACATGATGTCTTTAAATTATAAGATCAAAGATTCCCCGTAGTTTGTCAAATTGAGTATGGAAAAGAACATGCTATGCACCATTAACAACACTGAGCTAAGCCTCAAAAGAGGTTAAATATGGTGAGATGGAAATTGAAAGGCTTAGTCTGGCTTTAGCATCTAATGGAGAGACAGCACAGCAAACACTCTCCGATACCAGCACCAATATAAAAGGGTTATTAATAGTAGCAATGAACAATGAATGTACACAGAGGTACCGATTAAGGAGTTCACACCGCTATGGTAGCCATGCAATAACCACTCAACTAAAACTTGGGGAAACCTGTGTCCATTCTGTGCTTCTAACCCCATGTGCCATCTTGCAACTCTGAAATGTCGCAGACCTATTTCTTTACACAACAAAGAAGGGAGGTGCTGTGGAAGTGGGGACCCCACCATGAGCCTCTTGCTGGGAGTCATGGCAATCACTTGTTTCTTCCTAAAGGAGTTTGTGCACAGGAGCAGTGAGGGATTTGCAAGAAGGGAAGCTGCATAGGGAAACAATAATAGGATCCTCATTGTCTTCTGTTCTCCTCCTTCCATACTCCTCTGTAACTGAAGAATCCGCATATCCTCAGAAGAGTAGCCTTCACATTTGTGAAGTGGAACTCAAGTGCCTGGTGAAGCTAAAATCCAAATGAAAATTGACAGCTCTCTTACACATATGTATGGCTGCACCTCTTGGAAACATGTGCTGCAGTTTGTCTTGGATCCTGAAATGTGCTTTTTCTGCCCTTGGCTCTTGGGTCACCCTTTTCTCTGCATTTCGCCCTCCTTCTCTGGAAAGTCTCACTTAGTTTCTTTTTCTTATTCTCTTCTTCTTCTTTCTTCTTTCTTCTTTCTTCTTCTTCTTCTTCTTTTTTTGATGGAGCCTTGCTCTGTCACCCAGGCTGGAGTGCAGTGGTGTGATGTTGACTCACCGTAACCTCTGCCTTCCAGGTTCAAGCAATCCTCCCACCTCAGCCTCCCGAGTAGCTGGGATTACAAGCATGCACCACCACGCCTGGCTAATTTTTGTATTTTTAGTAGGGACGAGGTTTCATCGTGTTGCCCAGGCTGGTCTTAAACTCCCGACTTCAAGTGATCCACCCACCTCGGCCTCCCAGAGTGCTGGGATTACAAGAGTGACTCACCCTGCCCAGCAGTCTTGCTTAGTTTCTTCATCTTCTGCTGTATCCTAAAATGTTGGTCCTCTTCCTTGTTCTATAGCAGGCTCCTTTCACACTCTGCATACCTCCCCCACCCAAAGGAATTTCAAGTTCCACTGGTTCCAAAATGTCCCCATTTGTATTCCAAATCTTATTTCTGAATTCTATGTCCACATATTCAGTCACCCGGAGATCTTCACTGTCCCTTTTGTAATCTGTTCCCTAATCCAATTTCTCATTCACAACCAGCCTGAGAATCCTAAATTGCGGCTTATAAAAATCCAGGTTCCTGGAGCCTGGTCCTGTCCTAAGGAGAGAGAAAGGTTGGGGCAGAACTAGATCATTAGCTTTATTAAAAGATACGACAGTATCTTTGGTACGTAAAACTTACATTGTCTCAGGAACTAACTGGCTTCTCTTTTTAAACTTCTGCCTTCCACATTCTTTACTTCACCACAATGAATCCCTCATCTATATAAATTCATAAAGATGGAAATGGTCTTCATTTTTTTTCCCCGCAAACATCTCTCAAATCCTTTAATTTTCTATACCAGTGACACTTTGTAGTCAAAGTTGGCAACATGTCTTGCCAATATAACTACAAAACTTTCTACCCAATTAATTGTGTACAGACTTGCTCCCTTCCAATTCTGTACACTGTTGCCAAGGATCTTACTAAATACATCTCATATTTCCCTACTGAAGTGTCTACTACGGTGTGCCATTAGTAGGACAGTCTCTAAACTGCTTCCATATAGACTCATGGGTTTATACAAGGTTGATAATCACTCTCCCCCTTGCAGTCTCTGCTCCAACCTAATTTCTAATTAACAGCCAGCCTTAGAATCCTAAATCGCTGCTTGTAAATTCCAGCTGCCTGGAGCCCCACCCTGCCCTAAGGAGAGACAATGGTTGGGGCAGAACTAGAACACTGGCTTTATAACAAGGTCACTGGAAAATTAATATGCATCTTGAAATTTGAGAGCTACTGCTCGGCATAACAAATGCCTTCACTGCACCTCATTGCCCTGGGCTTTAATGGTATTTGGTGTTCCTAGCTCTGGCTTCCCACAACATATGTATTGACCAACTTCTATACATCCATTACTTTTTTGGGGTGGTCTTCCCTGACTCTAATTTAATGGAGTCTCTAAAGTGGCCACCTATACACTCAGGTTGCATTCTTGTAGTGTTTATTAAATTTCAGTGTTTTGTTTATCTCTGTGTGGCTTGACGGTAGACTGCTTGTGGATAGTAGCTCATTTTCTTGGCCAGAGCTGTGCTGTATCCCACATACAGACAACAGGGCCTGGAAGACACTCAGTTTTTGGTGAAAGGCTTAATTGACAAGTTCAGGCTCTTAAAAGATGAGGTAATTCAACAATGTGGGGCTGAATGAGGAGAAATCCGCATATGAGCAAGACAGGAAGAATCTCCCTGCATTGCCAGAAAATTGCATGTCTACGAATGCCTCCCAACCAGATAGCACAGAATTTCAGACAGAGGTAAGGCATACAGTTCCATCAGGCTGGATGCTAATAGAGAAAAATGCCAGAAATGGAATAAGAGAGTGTCCAGAATGTATAAATGTGATACACTCGAGTTGTGCTGATTCTAGTTGACAGACAGAATTAGGGACTGAAAAAGCAGGTATGAACCATTTCAAATACACTACACTCACAAAAGCTGTTAGTAAGCCAGTTCTTTGTACGTCAGTGCTTCCTAACTCCACAGCAACCAAGAGGAATTTGAGCTTCCTACTCCTACATCCATCTCCATTAGAATAGTGTAAGCCATTCTTTAAACATTAAAACCAGGCACCCACATCCTTCTTGCTCATAAATGTTCTGTCTTAGCCCATGCCTAAAGCATGCCAATTTCATCAATATTCACTTTAGAATGAGCCAGGTGAGGTCTATTCTTGCAGTTTCCCTGATAGAATTTCTGTGGAGTCCTTCTCAACATCTGTGACATCAGAATGGTGCTTTGGAATTCTCCTTTAGTTACTCTGAGTTGAACAGTCCTCAACTCTTGACCATCTGTGGCATCAACAGAACGTAGACCAAACTGAGCCCTGATGAACTGAAGCCTGCTCTTCAACAGGCCTGGAGCTAACAGCCATCTGACACGAACACAGATCTGGTCTTATACTGGAAGTGAATTTAAAAAATCTTCAACGATTTTCCTTCACTCTTTCTGATTTGTCGATTGCACAAGCTCAGCACTTTCTGCTTGCCATACGATTCTGTCTTAGTCCCTAAGGGTTATTCCATCTTTCGATTTATTGTATAAGCCATGATACATTCATCATTTTCTCACCCCTTGGATTTCATTACCTACTTTTACTTCCATTGCAACCAGAACCTACTTCAACTCTCATTTTCAACACTCTTGACATTATTTTCTGCTTCCCAGACATAAGCAAGTTAGTTTTGTTCTGTATCATCTCAAAGGAACTCTGAGACAGGGGTCTGAAACTCAAGTGTGGCCAGGGTCCCAGAAAGGAAAATTGATGTGAAAAGCAAGATGGGTGACAAAAACCCACAACAGAACAAGCACAGAGATGAATACCCCACAATTGGGCAGCAAGGAGAGAACAGGAATGCTGAGCTCGTGGAAGTTGCCTACTGGTTTCTACGGCGATATGTCCTTTGGCATATGCTGTCATATTATTTCTAACAAAAATATAGAAATGGAGCATGAAAATGAACTAAGAGTGTAAAAGGAAGCTAGACGAAACCCTTATCAAAGACCCAGAAATGCATGTACCAAACTAACTGTGAAATACAACCAAACCAAACCAAACCAAAACAAAACAAAGCAAAACTGTTTGAATTATAAAATTTGAGAGTCATGAAACAAAATGAAGAAATTGACTTTGCCGTGCCAAATATATACATTGTTTTCTGTGGTGTTTAGGCAATTTTCACTAAGACATCTTTATTAAATTTCACCGGTTTCTCTGATGAACTTTTGGACATTACTACTTTTTGAGAGAAATTTTTGGATTTCTAAATTTCTTTATAAATATGTAGGGGCACCACAGTTTTGATGATTTCTATACTGGCGGTATAGTTCTTTGTTTTAAGGATTATAATAGCAATTTTATCCATTCACTTAGTTAGGATTAAATTCTGGGCAATTCATTCTTAGCAACCAGTCTCAAAAGTGTGATTATACAAGAGGCAGCCAGGCGTGGTGGGGCTCACCTGTGGTCCCAGTCTTTGGGTGGCTAACATGGAAGGATCACTTGAGCCCAGGAGTTTGAGTCCTGCCTGGGCAACAAAGTGAGACCTCAACTCTTAAAAAAAAAAGTATAAATTAAATATACAATGACATGAATAGGAGATTGACTATCAGAAGACTCCATTTGGCAGCCAGCTGTACCACTCCTTCATGGGTAACCTTGATAAAGACCACATGAAACACTTACTGAGTGGTTATTATACAAGGCTGTCTGCTAAACAGCCTCCTTTTATCAACCCATTTGATTATCTTATCCATCGGGGGGTGGCAAAACTATATTTTCTATCTTCTCTCACTTAATGAAGAAACAAAGACTCAGATGGGTTAGCTGATTCACCTAGACAGAGTACTTGGTGCTGCTGGAATTAACTGTGAAGTCATGCTCTCAAATGCACCCATAAGCCACCTAACATTTTTTAGCTTATTCCCTCATCTTCTCTGTTAAACAAAAATCCACCTTCTTTCACAACATTTTTGGGATCAATTAATACTGATTAAAGTGGGCTAAACCTCAAACCACTCTGAGAGTAGGAAGCATTATATTTGTTATTTTAAATTTACAGGCAAAGTTACCACCTGCACTGGAAAACACAGTCTTACCAAAGAGCCAGGACAAGACTTCTTTTCAGGGCCCTCTTCCTGGTTGATAATCCCACCCAGCAAAACCAAACGCAATGCTGACAAAACTTGACATCTGAACCGAGAGAATTTGGGGTACGTGCATACTCCCATTAATTAGAGCTGCTTGATGTAGAGTGATGTTTCCAAAAGCATTCTATTGGAACAATAGTTTCTCAAAGTCATTTGAATTCAAAGGATCTATGGCAAAAAAAAAAAAAAAAAAGCTTACAAAACATAGCATATAATAATTGTTTCAGCCGGGTTTGGTGGCTCACACTTGTAATTCCAGCACTTTGGGAGCCAGAGGCAGGCAGAATATTTGAGATCAGGAGTTCAAATCCAGCCTGGCCAACACGCTGAAACCCTGTCTCTACTAAAAATACAAAAATTAGCTGGGCATGGTGGTGTGCACCTGTAATATCAGCTACTCAGGAGGCTGAGGCAAGAGAATTGCTTGAACCTGGGAGGCGGAGGTTGCAGTGAGCTGAGATCACACCACTGCATGCCAGCCTGGGTGACAGAGCAAGACTCTGTCTCAAAAAAAAAAAAAAAAAATCCTTGTAGATTCATAACACACATAGCACACAAATAACACACAAGATTATGCAAAGTGCTAAGGTTGTTGAAAACATAGGTGTTTATATATATATATTTGGTTTACACAACGGACATTTGTTTCTCTCATTTCTCACAGTTCTAGAGGCTGGAATTTCAAGATCAAGTTGTTAGTAGTGTTGATTTCTCCTGAGGCCTCTCTCCTTGGCTTGTAGATGCCATCTCCTCCCTGTGTCCTCATGTGGCTGACCCTCTGTGTGTGTCTGTGTCCCAATCTCCTCTTACTATAAAAACACCAGTCACGTTGGATTAGAGTCCACCCCATGACATCATTTTACTGTAATTACCTCATTAAATGCCCTGTCTTCAAATGCATTCTGAGGTACTGCGGGTTTTGACTTCAGCATATGAATTTGTCAGGGGCCCAGTTGAGCCCATAACACATCCCCATTAACATTCAATAGGAATAATACTCCTAAGACAATGGCTTTGAGACGCTGATCTTGAGGACTATCAAGACATCCCACAGTTACTCTAAAAGTGATCTGCAGAGATTTGAATGACCCATAACTATCTGACCATGTAAAGCCATCAGTTTCTCTTAGAGGTAATTGCCAAAAAAAATTAATAGGCTCTAATAACCCTCCCTCATCAAGTTTGTGGTATTCTTCTTTAAAAAAGTTATTTCTGAAAAAATAAGCCCTTCAAGATGATCCTAAATGTTATTTAACAATAGAATCTACCACCCAAATATTCACAACAATGCCAGTATTTTGTTTGGTATTCTATGATTGTAAAAGTCTTCAGCATATACTTGGTTCATTTAGTCAAACCTTGTGATTATAACTCAAAGGCTCTCTGAGTCCTGGGTTCCCTGGAACTATCAGAGACAGAGACAGAGATCGAGAGCGAGAGACAGAGAGAGACAGAGAAAGAGAGGGAGGGAAGATGCCCTGAGTTATGCTCTATGATTAAAGCAATTATTGGATTAACTATAAATCCAACTGGATAAACTCTGAAAGAGGAAAATCCTTTTTACTTCCCTTTGCCTCTAATGAATCTGCATATCTTTTATTATTTTTTCCTTGAACTCATATTTATCTGCCAAGAATAATGCTGAGAACTGGCCACGCTTGCAATCGTTGAATGGAAACACCCCCTTCTGAAAATCCACGAGACTGATTCTCCACAAAAGCCTTCTGTGTGAAATAACAGCCAGTCAATCAGAAATTATTGGTGAAAATAAAAGTTGGTCATATGACTTGACTAGGCTACTTACTGGTGGGCTAGTGTCCTGTGTGAATTGGTAGGTGGTGGCATAGTTGGGAAACACAGCAGTTTCCCTTACCAGAAATTGTAAGAAGTTTTTTGAGAAGAAGAAGAACCTTTTCTATTCACAAGTGGGATGAGAGCAAGTTGAAAAATGTCAACTTGTTTCTTCATTCGTGAGATTCATAAGAACCAACATAGAAGAGTAAAGGGATGGACAATAAGAGCTTGCATTCATTCACCTTAAGCAACCATGGGCATAGCTAAGTGCTGTCTGCCTCACTCGAGTGGGTTATTAAGAACCCAGCAAAATAGCAAAGTGATCCAAAGAGGTCAAAGGACCCAGCGTTATCCCTTAATCACCTACCTTCTTAATTGCTCTAAAAGAGTACTCTTGGCTGGGCACGGCGGCTCACATCTGTAATCCCAGCACTTTGGGAGGCCAAGGTGGGCATATCACGAGGTCAAGACATCAAGACCATCCTGGCACACATGGTGAAACCCTGTCTCTACTAAAAATACAAAAATTAGCTGGCTGTGGTGGCATGCACCTGTAGTCCCAGCTACTCGGGAGACTGAGGCAGGAGAATCGCTTGAACCCTGGAGGCAGAGGTTGCAGTGAGCTGAGATCATGCCACTGCACTCCAGCCTGGTGACAGAGCGAGACTCCTTCTCAAAAAAAAAAAAAAGTACTCTTTCCACAAGAATCTACATTTTTACAACAGTTTCCTCTTGGTTTCCCAAAGAACAAGCTCATTACCTTAGTGGTTTAGTGAAAAATCCAGACTACTTTTAAATGTTGCTTACTAGCACTATTCACAATAGCAAAGACATAGAACTCAAATGCCCATCAGTGATAAACTGGATAAAGAAAATGTGGTACATATACAGCATGGAATACTATGCAGCCATAAAAAGGAAGGAGATCATGTCCTTTGCAGAGAAATGGATGAAGCTGGAAGACATCATCCTCAGCAAACTAACACAGGAACAGAAAACTAAGCACTGCATGTTCTCACTCATAAGCGGGAGCTGAACGATGAGAACACATGGACACAAGGAGGGAAACAACACACACTGGGGCCTGTAGGGAGGGTGGGGGAGAGAGAGCATTAGGGTAAATAGCTAATGCATGCCGGGCTTAATACTTAGGTGATGGGTTGATAGGTGCCGCAAACCACCATGGCACATGTTTACCTATGAAGCAAACCTGCACTTTCTGCACTTGTATCCTGGAACTTAAAATAATTTTTTTAAAATGTTGCTTACTGACACATTGATACAAGGAGCTGTATTTATGAATCTGTATTCCTGATTTCTCTATAAGTTGAAACGAGAAAACAAGCCTCAAAGCCTTCCAACATCAGGAAAGCCAATTTATTTGTATGCAATATAATCACCTACCATGTGAAATGCCTGGAATTCAGCATTATACTTTTCTGGAGGACATAATGATGATTGTATAATACTACTGAAATTGTTGAATGTAGAACTCTCAAATCACTCAATAAGTTTCTACTATTTAAGCATTCATTTGAATCCATTGAATATGTATATCTTTTCTTTAGCACATTTGAGTTTATATGTAGGATTCATCGTGTGGAAAAATAGTTAAGCAAATAGTTTCTTGTTAATACCTGAAATAATAACTTCTTGCATGTCAACGGTTTGAAGCAGTGCAGAATATAGGAAAAAATGTACACTAACTTCAGTGTTATAAACTGGAGACAGACAAACTGCATCAGGTATGCATTGTTCGAATCAAAGAAGGCAAATGTTGTAATAAGTAGAGTGCAATGTTGTGTATTGGAGATAGTGAAGACATTATCAGAATCTGTAGCCTCAGAAACGTCTTCTCAATCTTCTATTGTCCAATTTATTCCTCTTGTCTATGCCATGAACTGAAGAGTCATGATAATTTATCCTCCTTCTTCTATGATTAGTAACTCTTCCTTTTAGCTTCAAAGTGCTCTCTCTTTCTCTTTGTTTCATACACATCCTTTATTTTATATTCTCATGCATTCATTCAGATACCCATCCACTCATCCATCTGTCCTGATTCCAATTATCCATCTGTTTACCTAAAATTTATTAAGCACCTTCTTTGAGCTAGGCATTTTATTAAGGACTGCATAGATAAAAAGAAAGTCATCCATTCAACAGCAGTGCCAATGTTGTAAGCAGCAGGAATTGTGCAGCAAAGCACAACAAAAAAAGTAAAATGAAAAACCAAATTCCTACACTAATGAGATTTACATTTGAGCGGGATGACTAGGGTGATGTTTTCGACCTCTCTGAGTTCAAAATCAACTTGAAACTGAGTTTAAAAAGTCTAGGCCGGGTGCGGTGGCTCACGCCTGTAATCCCAGCACTTTGGGAGGCCAAGGCGGGCAGATCACGAGGTCAGGAGATCCAGACCATCCTGGCTAACACGGCGAAACCCCGTCTCTACTAAAAATACAAAAACTTAGCTGGGCGTGGTGGCGGGCCCTTGTAGTCCCAGCTACTCGGGAGGCTGAGGCAGGAGAGTGGCATGAACCTGGGAGGCGGAGCTTGCAGTGAGCGGAGATCGCACCACTGCACTCCAGCCTGGGTGACAGAGCAAGACACCCTCTCAAAAAAAAAAAAAAAAAAAAAAAAAAAAAAAAAAAAAGTCTAAATGTTCATTTCTCTATCCTTCCCTTCCTTACTTTTTCTTAATGAGTCTTGGTCTCACAGTTTTTAATTTTTGAGCATCTACATTTTATCAGTCATAGTTCAGTGTACACACGCCAGCTGGGCATATTAAGCAGAACCCCATGCTGTCATAATATATTTTCAAAATTTTGTGTATATATATATATATATATATATATACATATAGAAGAACCCTTTTAAGGAGTTCCTTTTATCAGGAATGCCCTAGAGATACCAACATCTCGTTTCTACTAATATATGATATAAATTAGTATTTCAAGTTCTACTTGACAGTATAATTTTCACATGGTAGAAAAAAGATTGAAAGCCCAAATAAATATGTTGGTGTCTTTTTAATCCAGCAGGTATTGCAGTAAATTTTTGTCTTTATGAAGAACAACACTATTACAAGCACATAGTTTAAAATATCTCACAACTTGGGGTAAATGTTGTGTATTCTGGTATTTGGTTTCTTGATCATTTACAATTTGCATGAGCAAACCCTTTTGATTCTCCATTAAAAACTTCTTAAGAATTTTTGTTAAAAACTTAAAATGTTACCAAAGGTTCACTAAGTACTATGCCTTCATTCATAGATCTCAACTTATAAATTGTTTGGTTAGCCCTCTTAAAAGTCACTCAAGTACTTAAGATTTAACTTTGTAGGGTCATTCTGCTTCCATTGGAAGAAAGCTGATGCACTCGTTTTATAGCTCAAAAAGGGAACAATGGATACTTGAATCTATAAGGCCAGCTTCCTTGCAATGGATTTATGTAAGATGCATTTTTTCCTATTGCCATCCTGCTGATCATGGCATGGTTCCTAATGAATGATACATGCTTTAGTAACTTACAAACTACAAAAGTGTACCTGGATTTTTAAAACCTTTTAAATTCAATGAAGTTTGTTGGTAGAAGCCTCTTTTCCTTTTTTTTCTTTGCTTTTTTTTTTTCTCTGCATTCTTGGCTTTGCTTTTCAGATAAAAAATAATGCCATTTTCTAAGAGCACAGTTGGATAAATATTAGGGTCACACTCTATGTATATAATCTCCTAGGCATCTCAAATAAAACATACTCCAAGTGTACCCTCCCCCACCAAAAAAGAAAACCCATCTCCTCTTCTCTCCTGCATTTCTTGTATTGGTGAACAGCACAAGAAATCCTGGGAACCACCCCACTCCTTTCTCTCCTTCACCACTGTCAATTTATCTAGGGCCCTGTCAGTTGCTGGAGTATCTGTTAAGCCAGTCCCTCTTCTTCTTCTGGGACCTCCCACGAAGGGCTTTCAGCATCTTGTACTCACACTATTGGGGTAAATTCTGCACTGGCTTTCCTGGCTCTGAATTCATTCCTCAATTTGTCCTAAAGTCTTTCTTCAATAATCCTAGCACTTTGGGAGGCGGAGGCGGGTGGATCACAAGGTCAAGAGATCAAGACCATCCCATCCTGGCCAACATGGTGAAACCCTGTCTCTACTAAAAATACAAAAATTACCTGGCTGTGGTGGTGGGCACCTGTAGTCCCAGCTATTCGGGAGACTGAGGCAGGAGAATTGCTTGAACCTGGGAGGTGGAGGTTGCAGTGAGCCGAGATCGCTCCACTGTACTCCAGCCTGGAGACAGAGCGAGACTCTGTCTCAAAAAAAAAAAAAAAAAAAAAAAAAGTTCATTTCTACACCCTCCTTCAAACTCTTTATTTGTGGCCAGGTGCAGTGGCTCACGCCTGTAATCCCAGCACTTTGGGAGGCCGAGGCGGGTGGATCACGAGGTCAAGAGATCGAGATCATCGTGGCTAACAGGGTGAAACCCTGTCTCTACTAAAAATACAAAACGTTAGCCGGGTGTGGTAGTGGATGCCTGTAGTCCCAGCTACTCGGGAGGCTGAGGCAGGAGAATGGTGTGAACCTGGGTGGCGGAGCTTGCAGTGAGCCGAGATCGCACCACTGCACTCCAGCCTGGGGGACAGAGCGAGACTCTGTCTCGAAAAAAACAAAACAAAACAAAACAAAACAAAACAAAAAACTATTTGTTTTACATCTCTATTGAGTACCATCTTAACTCTGAAGCTCAGAATGCAAGGCTATTTTGGAATTCAGCAATCTCTGTCTGGGCTCCCCCTCCCCCTTCCCCTCCCCCTCCCCCCCCTCCTTCTTCTTCTTCCTCCTTCTTCCTTCTTCCTTCTTCTTCCTTCTTCCTTCTTCTTCTAGGACAGTGGTCTCTTTATATTGCCCAGGCTGGTCACCAACTCCTGGCCTCAAGTAATCCTTCTGCCTCAGTCTCCCAAAGTGTTGGAATTGCAGGCATGACCCATCATTCCCAGCTCTGTTTGGCCCTTATTTTATCTTTCCTCTCCTCTTTTCTTCTTTGTTCTCATCCTCCTCCTCCTCTTCCTTCCCCTCACCTCTTTTTTTATTTCTCTTCCTCTTTCATGTCTTCCTTCTTCTCCTCTCTTTCTCCTCCTCCTTATTCATCTTTTTCTTCTCCCTCCTTCTCTTTCTTTCTCTTTCCGTCTCCTCTCTTACCCACTTTTTCTCAATTTCTGCATGATATGAAGTGTTCAACCATGTTCCACGCTATGCCATAATACTCCTTTGCTTTGCAAAGTCCATCTCTTCTCACCTGGAATGTCTTCCTATTTCTAGCAAACATAAGCTCCCTTTTTCTGGAACCCTTGCTTAACTATCTCAGGCAAACTTAGGTCTACCACAGTGAACAAAAACAAATCCCCTGCCCTGGGAAACGACATTTGTATGGGATTTTCCTGGTACTGTAGCTCATTTAAGTGCCTCAGTAATAAAACTCAACTAAGCTGCATGGAATTTTTAAAAATGACTGCTGTCCTCATTATGCTGGAAGACTCTTGAGGACACAAACAAAACTTTTGTGTTGATTCACCTGAGTATTTTGAACACAGCAGTTGTTGAATACATATCTGTTAGATAAATGAACAGATGGGTTGCTGAGATGATCTTCCAAAGCAGGTTTTCAATGGGAACAGGGATCAGAATATCTGACCATTGGTTGAATTTAGACTGTTGTCTTGGCATCATTTGGCTGGAGAATAAAAGATGGCTTTTAGGTGCTTTTAGAAGACCAGTGAGTCAGGTTGATGGTCGAATAGGGGCAGTATCCAAATCATAGACAGACCTTCCAACAAAGCTTCTGCAACCAAAAGATAAGACACTTTCTGAGTGACAAAGACCACTTGATTCTGCAAGTACTCTGCACTGGGTAAAACATGCACCAGGAAGTAGAAAAAATAGGGGCAACGGCAAGTGCAACCCAGCTAGGAGGCAATAGCTCTTCTGGAGGGGAAAACAGTCATGAATGAGTCATTAGACTAAGTGAGACAAATGCATCAGAAAGCATTTGCTAAATAAAATTGAAGTGATAAAATTCCATTTGCTTCATAGTGCAAATTGCACTGAGTGCATGGTCTAATATTGTTTGTTTGATAATTGGCTTTAAAATGCCTTCTTATAAACTGCACGGTGTATGTGTGTATGAATATTAACTTTATTTGCAGTCCAGTCTAGAGCCTTAGTATTTTAAGCACCTTAATCAGAAATCCAAACATATCCAAAAGTTTACATTCCAAATATCCTTTTTGGAATCAACAACAGAGTTTCCTTATTTGTCATAAGGTGTATTAGAAATAAGTTTTTTTGGTGGGTGACATGGACAGTGATTATATATATGGTAATATAGTGTGGCAGGCAGAATAATGCCTCACCAAAGATGTTCATATACGAATCCCCTGAAACTGTGAATATGTCACTTGCAGGACAAAAGGCTATTCTGGTCCCAGATGGAATTAAAATAGGGAGATTTTTAAAATAGGGAGATCATCTTGGATTATCCAGGTGGGCCCACTGGAATCACAGAATCTTTAAAAGTGGAAGAGAAAGACAAATAGGTCAGAGTGATATGGCATGAAACCTGCTATTGCTGGCTTTGAAGATGGAAATTGGGGCCATGCCTCAAGAAATATAGGTGGTCTCTAGATGCTAGAAAGAACAAGGAAACATTTTCTCCCTTAGAACTTCCAGAAGGAATGAAGCCCTGACGACACCTTGATACTAACACATTGAGAGCCATGCTGGATTTCTTCAGAACATACGACAATAACTTTGTGTTGTCTTAAACCACTAAGTGTGTGATGCTCTGTTACACTGGCCATAAAGAACTAATACACATAACTTGTATGCGTCTGAGAATGTGGGCAGCCCAGCACCAAGTAGCTTCAAGCCAATGTTCATGTTCTGTAATCCAGTGAGCCCCATGTAGCCCACCCTTCGCAACCCTCTACACTTCCAGGGGAGACTTTTGTCCAAAGCAACCTTAAACATGTATAGATCTTTCTATGTCAATGGGTATCTTTTGTGAAAAGCTCTTGTGTACGGAGACTGTTCTTGAGGTTATCACAGTGTGTCTGTAGGCTAATAAATGTTTGTTCTGTTGGTGGGGTTGATCTCCATGGTAAAGCATCCCCTAGAAAGCCAAGTTTTGGGGCTGGTCTTATATTGGGAGCCTCCCGATATGGTCCAAGGAACCTGGGAACTGATGAACAGCTACATTGGCTTAGGTCAGGTGAGAAAGTTTAGAACAAAAGAAAGAAAAGTCTATAGATTTGACTAATTAATTCAATAATTATAAATGAGCATGTTTGTTCATTATAGTCAGCACTGTGGACAAATATTTTAAACATTTAATTTTTCAATGAGCATTGTAGAAATTCATACTTTTCACTAATTTAGACTGACCTTTTCCATCAGTTACCCTTGTCATTAATATTATATTGTCATTAATTTGCTATAATACAATCAGCCTAGAGTCAATTCTGAACATCATAGAATTAGCATGAACATTTAAGTCATTATTGAAAATCAAACTCTCTTTTTTGTTGAATGATAAGTAGCCACAATGTGCACATTAATTGGGATAAGCTACCCTGAGATGAAAGGAAGGGGGTTAAATTTATCATTTAATTATAAAGCAATCTTCTGTTTTATCTTTTAGATTTAAACTCCTTGACTGCAAGGGCTAGATGTACTTGCTTGGGTCTCTCCCAAAATGCCTGTCACAGGGCTTGATCAGCCATGAATATATTTAAATTGCACTCATCAAAAGCACATGTAGATGTCTCTGCGAGAATTAGGGTGAAAAAATCGATAAAATAATTAGGCAGGCTACTTTTTATGGGAGGTAACAGATGAATGGGGAATTTTCTATGCTATCAAATCAAAATGGGGCCAGGCGCGGTGGCTCATGCCTGTAATCCCAGCACTTTGGGAGGCCGAGGTGGGCGGATCACGAGGTCAGGAAATCGAGACCATCCTGGCTAACACGGTGAAACCCTGTCTCTACTAAAAATACAAAAAATTAGCCGGGCGCCTGTAGTCCCAGTTACTCGGGAGACTGAGGCAGGAGAATGGCATGGAGCTGGCAGGTGGAGCTTGCAGTGAGCTGAGATCACGCCACTGCACTCCAGCCTGGGCGACAGAGCGAGACTCCGTCTCAAAAAAAAAAAAAATATATATATATATAAAATAAAAATGAATAAAAAAGTTGTGTTCTGGGTCAGCATTGGTTCCATTCAAAGTAGGAATGAAGAAAAATTTGGAAAATTTGCCCATTGCAGAGCTTAGAGTTTAGTGACACAGGTGTCCCTGAGATGTTTTTGTCCAGTGTGAAAATGTGGGAATTAGAAGTCCTTATACACTCAGTGTTCTGGTGATTCATCCTTGCTGCTCCTAGATTTGACTTATGTCTAATGTTAAACTCCCTTTCTATGTTTGGGCAGCCAAGATAATTTAATTTTAATGTTTTCAAAAGAAATGACTTTGATTCTGAGAGGTAAAGAGAAATATACAAGCAAAAGGGTTTTTAAAAATATACGAAGCATTGAAATCTCAATTATTAGATTCAATTCTATGTAATGATAATATTAGGTATTAATTATGTGAAATGAACATAGAAAAAACAAACTTAAAAACAAACAAGCCAAGAAATGTTTAACATTCATTTCCAAAAATTATTGAATCATGGGTGAACTGCACTTTCTGCTTTTTTGATCTTTTCAGTATCTCTTTATAGAGAGCTTACATTGTCAAAGAAAAAATAATAGTTTAAAAATTATTTTAAATTGGTAAACATATAATTTAAATTATCCATTTCATTATATAAATAACTAATAGAACCTGTGTTATTTGCTGAGATTTCACACATTTTCCATAACTTTTCATGACACATACAAAACTTTGATATTGATCTAAATATCAGTCTTTAATTTGAGAAATACATGTTTCCTCTCAAATACCTGTGGTTTACGATTTTACTAATCATCAGGGTAATATGGTATTCTGGGAAATTGTATAGGACTTGCTTTTATGTTCACACATAAGATGAAATTCAGATAATCACAGGTATTGAAAATAAACACCTTGCAAGTGCTTGGATGAGCTGAATTCAATTTAAAAAGAAAACTAGCACTTTGCCGAAACACATATAATTGTATGTACTTAAATCATTATATACTAATTTGGATTAAAAGAAGGTGTCATAACTTCAAATTCAATGTGAAGATCACAGAGTATTATAACAATTCACTGTCTCTGTGGGTCTTTTAGCTCTTGGCTTTCTCTCCCGAAGAAACCCGGGCAATGAGCTGGGCAATCTTACCTTGCAGACACACATCACACACATCAAAAGAACTGGTCTTAAAGGCAAAAGGAAGCTTGCACGTGTTACATGTTCTCCCAAAATGTTTTGTAAAATAAATAGATGGAGTAATCTTTTCAATGATAAACATGATCATTATTCAGATATTTAAGATCCAGACATTTCTCTTTATAGAGTGACTTGCTCTGAAATGTACCCTGGGTCTTTCAATCATTCTCCAGAGACAGTGTCCAATGCAGAGAATAGATAATTGGCTCTCTCACTTCCTAACTGTGTGACATTTCATTTCTTGAGCTCTATAATTATGTTTCCCTATAAACAAAATGGAGGAGGAGATGATTCATAAAGATGAATTTATTTACTGATCAAACACATATGCTTTTATTAGGTTGGTCCAAAAGTCATTGCGATTTTTGCCACTGAAAGTAAAGGCAAGAACTGCAATGGCTTTTGCACTAGGTGCCGTATCATGCTCAGGGATTATAAAGATGAGTATTGGCTCCTTTTGTTGTGCTCAGGCCTCACTGTTCATTATCAAACCTACATATATAAATCAACTCTGTACTGAATGTGAGAAGTAGAGGCTTTGTACAACAAGACTTGACCGCCTCCTGGTTTTGTGTAGATCTCACTAGAATATAAGTGGCTTCAGGGCAAGGATTTCTCTCTGTTTTGTGCTCATTTGTATCCACGACGACAGATGTGCTTGGAATACAGTTCAAGAGGAGTTTGCTGAATCAGCAAATGGCCAATGCTTTCCAGTGGGATTTTCTACAATCATGGAAATCAGTGTTGTCCAATATATTAGCAGCTAGCCACATATGGCTATTGAGCGATTTTACTGTGGCAGATGTAAACAAGTGTATTAGTTCATTCTTACACTGCTATGAAGAAATACCCAAGACAGGGTAATTTATAAATGAAAGAGGTTTAATTGACTCCGTTCTGCAAGGCTGGGAAGGCCTCAGGAAACTTTCAGTCATGGTGGAAGGGGAAGCAAATACGTCCTTCTTCACATGGCAGCAGTAAGGAGAAGAATGAGAGCACAGTGAAGGGGAAGCCCCTTATAAAACCATCAGATCTCGTGAAAACGTACTATCACGAGAATAGCATGGAGGAAACTGCCCCCATGATTCAATTACCTCCCACTGGGCCCCTCCCACAACATGTGGGGATTATGGGAACTACAATTCAAGATGAGATTTGGGTGGGGACACAGCCAAACCATATCAACAAGTAACCAGTTTTTAAATTTAATTGAAGAAAACAAATTTAAATGGCCACAGGAAGCTGTTGGTTACCTTAATAGACAGCACAGGGCTCATGTTTTCATTTGGTGTTTTCTAAAAGGATGAAATACTAGTTTTATTTTTGGTGGCTAGCCTAGAAGCACTTAGTTTTCTCTTACAAACTCATAAAATAACAAAACTAGGAAAGGGATGACCCCAAGTTTGCTTTAATATTCTCCATTTATGGTGTATTTTTTATATAGAAATTTCGATTAATGGTTTCCTTTGTGACTTATCTATACTTTCATTGTTAGAAAGACCTTCCCACTCTAAGATTATAAATTCTCCCATCCTTCCTTCTAGTATATTTAATACAAGCATAGCTTCATTGTTTATATTTAAATCATTGATCTATTCAGAATTTATCCATGAATACATTGTGGGACATGGATCTAGATTTTTCTTTTTCTTTTTCATCTTTTTTTAGAGATGGGGTCTTGTTCTGCTGCCCAGGAGGGAGTGGAGTGGTGTGATCATAGCTCACTGTAGCCTCAAACTCCTGGGGTCAAGTGATCCTCTTGCCTGAGCCTTCCAAACAGCTGGGACCACAGGTATATGCCTATCATGACCTAATAATTATTTTTATTTTTTGTAGAAGTGAGATCTTGCTTTGTTGCCCAGGTTGGTATTGACCTTCTGACTTCAAAGGATCCTCCCTCCTAAGTCCCCCCCTTCCCAGATTTAAATTTTTCCATAAGGCTAACCAAGTGTTCCAATCTGTTCATTGAAAGTTATCTTTTCCCAAAGATTGACATGCCAGCTATTCATGTCTGGAATTCCTGTATACATTTTACCTATTCTGGACTCTTTGGTCTGTTCCATTGGTTTATCTCCATGTCTACTTACCAATGCCATGTTGCTTTAATCATTGAGGATTTATAATATGCTACAAGACTGTTTCAATGAGTTTTAACCATCTTCTTCATTGTTTTTATTTTCCAAAGGCTTCCTAGTTATTCTTCTTTGTTCATTTTTCCAATATGGTCTTCCAATTAGTGGTTGTTTATTACATATGTGACCATCATTTGCTTTTATATATTATTTTATATCCCCTACTGAATTCCCAAATAGCAAACCAGGAGAAACATTGCAATTCATATCACAAGCAAAAGACTGAACTCCTTCCTCTAGGAGCAGCTCCTAGGAGGTGATTATTAAACTGATAAGGACAGATACTACACATGATCTTAGCCAAAAGGCCGAGAAGCAATAGGAGGTGATTATTAAAAGATCAACAAGCGATAGATAGCAAATGGGCCAAGGATATGCATGGACAGTTCCTAGAAAAAAAAAAAGAATTCGGCCAGGCACAGTGGCTCAAGCCTGTAATTCCAGCATTTGGGGAGGCAGAAGTGGGTGGATTGCTTGAGCCCAGGCATTCAAGACCAACCTGGGCAACACAGCAAAACCCCATCTCTACAAAAAATACAAAAATTAGCTGGCCATGATGGCTTATGCCTGTAGTCCCAGGTACTCAGAAGGCTGAGGTGAGAGGATCGCTTGAGACCAGGAGATGGAGGCTGCAGTGAGCTATGATGGCACCGCTGCATTCCAACCTAAGCGTCAGAGTGAGACCTTTTCTCAGAAAAAAAAAAAAAAGGAATTCAAATGGCTTTTGAAAAAGGGAAGATATTCATGTTAAAATAATACAATTATTATGTAAACAAATTACAAGTTCACTGAAATATTTTAAAATGTATTACATGAGGAGGAGAAAGAGGTAGGCAAGAAAAAGGAAGAGGTGGAAGAGGAGGAAGAAGGGGAGGAGAATGAGCAAATAATGGTTACAGCCAAATTATAACTCAGAGTACACTAGTTCCTTCTTGTGTGTATTCACGGGGAGGGCCATCTTCATTTCTTTACCTGTATCCAGCTTCCCAGTGCAAAATAAACACCTGTGGTTAGGTGCAGGAAGCATACTCTGTGTGTATTTGCAAGAGCCTGGGTGCTGGCTGCTCAGATGCAAACACTGCAGTCCCTCTAGGAGGCAATTGCTGACAAGGTGAAGTCACTTTGAGACCATTTTTGCTGGCTGAATTACCGTATTCCGAATCACTTGTTGGTGCTGTCTCTCTCCCTTTGATGGAAAAAGAGAAACCAGCCTGTTTTATGTGGAAAGTTTCCATGTGTCTTAGCAACTTCTCACTCTCAAGTTGACTGTGAGTCGTTTTCCTGTTTGTCTCATCTCTGCCAGTGCACGGAGCTCACAGGAGCAGCTGAAGCAAGGAGAATAATGAGAGAACAGACTGTCCAGAAAGAGACAATTTGGGAATATCTCACCATAAGGAGGGAAGCTAAGAGTTGGGAGAAAACTTAGGCTGATGGATACAAGGAGAACCTGACTTTGCCCACCAAGAGTTTTGAGAAAAACAAGTATTAGTAACAAATAATAATAATAATAATAGCAGATAAGTGGTATGGGAAGCATGATCCTGATACCCTCAACATCCTTCTGTGGCTGAGTGTGGCTTTGACTTGAAAGAGAAAGCACACTGAAGCATCATATGCCCAAGCCACAGGAGCAGGTTTATTCTAGACCTGCTGTTCAATATGGTGGCAAGTCAATACAGGTGGTCATTGAGTGCTTCATATGGGGCAAGTCTAAATATAGATAGATTGCAAGTGTCACATACACACCTGATTTCAAAATATGTTAATAGGTAAAATATTTCCTTGATATTTTAAAATATTGATTACCTATGTTGAAATAATAATATTTTAGATATAAAGTTGACTGTTAAACAACATGGGGTTTAGGGGTGCCCACCCCTGCGCCATTGAAAATATGCATATAGGCCGGGCGCGGTGGCTCACGCTTGTAATCCCAGCACTTTGGGAGGCCGAGGCGGGCGGATCACGAGGTCAGGAGATCGAGACCACGGTGAAACCTCGTCTCTACTAAAAATACAAAAAATTAGCCGGGCGTAGTGGCGGGCGCCTGTAGTCCCAGCTACTCGGAGAGGCTGAGGCAGGAGAATGGCGTGAACCCGGGAGGCGGAGCTTGCAATGAGCCGAGATCGCGCCACTGCACTCCAACCTGGGTGACAGAGCGAGACTCTGTCTCAAAAAAAAAAAAAAAAGAAAAAGAAAAGAAAATATGCACATAACTTTGGACTCACTCAAAAATTAACAACTAATAGCCTACTATTAGCCTTATCAATAATATAAATAGTGGATTAACACATATATTGTATGTTATATGTATTATATACTGTATTCTTACAATAAAGTAAGCTAGAGAAAAGAAAATATTGTTAAGAAAATCATAAGGAAGAGAAAATATATTTGCTATTCATTAAGTGGAAGTGGATCACCCTAAAGGTCTTTATCCTCCTTGCCTTCACGTTGAGTAGGCTGAGGAGGAGGAGGAAGAGGAAAGACTGGCCTTGCTGTCTCAAGGGTAGCAGAGGAAGAATGAACTCTATATGTAAGTTAACCCACACAATTCAGACCTGTGTTGTTCAAGGGACAGTTTTATTGAGTTAAGGAAAATATATTATTCAAGTCAATTTCACCTATCCTATCTACATTGTTTTAATGCATGCTACTAGAAAATTCAAAATGACACATGTGGTTTGCACATGTTTCTGTTGGATTATGCTATTGTAAATTGTCCACATCAGTAAACTTAGGCTGGATGTGGTGGCTCACACCTGTAATCTCGGCACTTTGGGAGGCTGAGGCACGAGAATCTCATGAGCCCAGGATTTGGGGACCAGCCTGGACAACACAGCGGGACCTCATCTGCACAAATGTATCTAAAAAACATTAATCAGGCATGGGGGTGTGCACCTGTAGCACAAGCTACATGGGAGGCTGAGGTGGGAGGATTGCTTGAGCCCGGGTATTTGAGGCCTCAGTGAGTTATGGACAACAGAGTGAGATCCTGTGTTTTGAAAATAAAAAAAAAAAATGAATACAAGAGCAAAGACATGGAAAGAGCTGAGCTCTTTCTTTAGCTAAGTTACTGGGGACTTTGCCTAGGCGGGTGACATGTGCATCACATGATGCAGGACATGGCTTGCATCTCCTTGGGCCCTCATTAACCCATCCCTAACTCTATCCCCTGAGCATTGCCTCTCCATCTCTTACCTCCTTAACCCCCTTTCTTTGTTTTCTCATAATGTAAACATTGTCCTGCATTCATTAGATGTAAACCTTACAAAAATCATTTGCTGTTTTTTTTTTTTTCCCTTTCCATACAAAACAGTCCCCTTTCTCCTTGATACTGTGTCTGGGACATGCTTTCATCCACTACAGCATTGTTCCACCTTAGAGTGGGAGAAGTGATGTTCCAACATCACTCCTCCCTTCTCTATTCAGAAGACTTAATCTCAACACAAACTCTCCCCTCTCCAAAAACATATTCCTTAGAAAGACTTCTGGCCATGGAGAGAACTACAGGACCATAGAAGTGAGGAAACATTGCCAGCTTTTTCCCTTTATTATGGATGGTCCTAGTTCAACAAGGTCTTCTTTCCCCAAATAAAATTACGCCTGAAATGCAGAAGCCAGTTATTTAATACTTTGGTAGACTTGTCATGGAACCATGACAATAAGACTTAAATATGTATATACATAAATATGTGTATATATATGTATATATAAATATGTGTATATATAAATATGTGTATATATATACATATTAGATCTAGTAAACTTAGAAGTGATTCAAAACAATGGTTTTTAACATTTCCACTTATCTGCCCTTCCATTTAAAGCTCTACCTCACCAGACCAGATCTTGCATAAATGCACATCTTTTAAACAGTACCTTCAAAGAAATTTATTTTGCACACTCACCAATGAGAGTGTTTCAATCAGTTGAAATGTAGGTCATAACTTAAACTTCCCATCTAGAAAATGCCTGTTTGACATAGAAAGTTATTTTGAGATGTTGGTTGCTAAACACCAGTCTTTTAAATATAGTTAACTTGGCCGGGTGCAGTGGCTCACACCTGTAATCGTAGCATTTTGGGAGGCCAAGGTGGGTGGATTGCCTGAGCTCAGGAGTTTGAGATCAGCTTAGGCAACATGGTGAAACCCAGTCTCTACTTAAAATACAAAAATTAGGTGGGTGTGGTGGCAGGTATCTGTAATCCCAGTACTGGGGAAGCTGAGACACAAGAATTGCTTGAACCTAGGAGATGGAGGTTGCAGTGAGCTGAGATTGTGCCACTTCACTCCAGCATGGGCAACAGAGCAAGACTCTGTCTCCAAAAAACAAACAAACAAACAAAACATAATTAACTTGCACAAATGATAGATCCCTGAGAAAGAATCTACTTGCAAAGGATATCCGAAGGGTATCAGAGGGCAGATTCTAAAACTCTGTAAATCACAGTTGAGATTATCAATGAAAGTGTGTCCCCTCCTTGCTAAGGAAAGGTGAGGAGGACACAGTATGTCTTACTTTAGGATTCCCTCTGGGGTAGGCTGAATAATGGCCCCCAAATTTCTCCATGTCCTAATCCCCAGAACCTGTAAATATGTGACCTTGCATGGCAAAATGAACTTTGCAGATGTGGTTAGGTTAAGGACATTGAGATGGGGAGATTGTCCTGGATTATGCAGATGGGTTGTCATAAAAGGGATGCAGTGGGGTCAGAGGCAGAGAAAAAGATGAGACAGCAACAACAATGAAAACAGATACTAGAGTGACACAGAGCCATGAGCTAGGGGATGTGAACACCTTCTAGAAGCTAGAGAAAGCAAAGAGCTGACTGCTTCCTAGAGCCTCCATAAGAAATCAGCCTGCTGGGGGGAATGCAATTTAGTTCAGCCAGCAGTTTAGAGACTTCTTCAAGAACTTACATCAGAATTAGCATTTGACTCAGCAAACCTATTACCAGGTATCCACCCAAAGGAAAATAAATCATTCTACCAAAAAGACACATGCAGTTGCATGTTCAGCACAGCAGTATTTACAATAGCAAAGACATGGAATCAACCTATGTGCCCATCAATGATGGACTGTATAAAGACAATGTGGTACATATACATCATGAAGTAATATGCAGTCATATAAAAAGAACAAAATTATGTCCTTTGCAGCAACATGGATGCAGTTGAAGGCCATTATGCTAAGTGAACTAATTCAGAAACAGAAAAACAAATGCCATGTTGATATGGCTTGGCTGTGTCTCCAACCAAATCTCATCCTGAATTGTAGCTCCCATAATCCCCACATATCATGGGAAGGACCCTGTGGGAAGTAACTGAATTATGGGGGTGGGTTTTTTCTTGTGCTGTTCTCATGACCGTAAGTCTCATGAGATCTGTGCAGTTCCCCTGCACAGATCTCATGAGTGTGCAGTTCCCCTGCACACTATCTCTTGCCTGCCACCATGTAAGATGTGCCTTTGCTCCTCCTTTACCTTCCACCATGATTGTGAGGCCTCCCAGCCATGTGGAACTGTGAGTCCATTAAACCTCTTTTTCTTTATAAATTACCCAGTCTCAGGTATTTCTTTATATCAGTATGCAAATGGACCAATACATATGTTCTCATTTATAAGTGGGAGCTAAACAACAGATACACGTGGACATAAAGATTGGGACAATAGACACTGGGGTTTTGAATGGTGGGAGGAAGGGGAGGCAAGTGTTGAAAAACTTCTGGTTGGGTACAATATTCACTACCTGAGCAATGGGATCATTAGAAGCCCAAACCTCAGCATCACACAATATACCCTAGTAACAAACCTGCACATGTGTTCCCTAAATCCAAAATAAAAGTTGAAATTAAAAAAAAAAAATTAGCCATGCCAACAGTTTGATTTTAGGACTTCTGACCTCCAATTCTATAAGGGAATAAGTTTCTTATTTTAAGTCACTATATTTGTAATAATTTTTATACCAGCAAAAGAAAACTAATACACCTTCCCCCATCCAGAACCTTTGTTAACTCTTCATTTTCCCTCATCTGATAGACTCTCACCTTTTCTTATTTTCCCCTTCTGTAAGGACGGTTGACTGAAACTAGCTTGTAGTGGTTCATGGAAACCAACTGGGGACATCTCTTCCCATCGCCAATTCAATAACAACATTTTGCAACTTGGATTCAGACATGATAGGAGTATTTACCTCATGGAAATTGGAAAATGCTCTAAATTAGCCCCTCAAGACACTCCTTCATGAGACTTCAATTTTCTTTAAAATTCACCAATCATTCCCACTTTCTTGGGTAATAGGTTTGGAAAACATCAGGAAATTTTGCTTTGGAGTCCTTGCCCTAGGTTCAATGATTTTTATTATAATATAGATATATCTGGTTGAATATTGACTTGGTATAACACCTAAAATATACTTCATAGTAACAGGTGTATGTAAAATATTTTAAAGCATTGACATGAACTAGAATTAGAGTAATCTTAGGAAGTATTTACAGGTAGAATAGATGGGAAGAACAGAATATAAAGTAGACGTTAAGAAATAAGGCAGATTTGGTTGTAGAACAATTGACGGTCTATATGTGCAGAAAGATAGAAGCGAATACAAGGAAGATAACTGTTTAAAGCGATTTGGAAAGAAGAATTAGTACTAGATGATAGCAGATCTTTCCACTTCAGTATAAGCCTTCTATATGTATTGAATATAGGAATAACACATACAAACCACATGCCTTGTTAGTATAATTCAAAATAACTGATTTTGCATGCATGAAAAAGAAATGTCACTACTTATACAAATCTATGCCACGATGTTGACATTCGAGACTGCAGGAAAACTGGAGTCATTGAAGGATGCCTTTGCACCAAATCTGATCAGGGGTAGGTAATTTTTTGCCTTGAAGTCTTCCCTTGGGTGCGTCTTGAATACCTCTTCTCTCTTTTCTGTAGTGATTGATGTATCCTCTTTGGGACTTGGTGTATCTTTACACTTTTCCATCTTGCCAGTTTTACACATTGGCAGTGAGAATTTCTGCTGTTTGTGTCTTCAGCAGAATCTCAGTCCTTTTGTACTTCCACACAAGGCTATTTTTACTTTCAGTCTTATTCTTAATCGCTCCTGCTGTGTCAGAAACGCAGGCAATATAGGGCTAGTAAATCCTCAGTAACTGCCTCTCCAGAGGACTTGGGGTGGAGGTTTGATTTGCAATGTTTGTCAATTTCTACGGTGTAGATACTCCCACTGAGACTGATTTCAAGTGAACAGTGTGATGTCGTTGAATGTGGAGTTGGGAGGGGATGAACTCAGTTGGCCAGGTCCCCCCAAAATTTGGTGTTGAATGTAAAGCAACTCTGGGCACCACTGTTTGAAGTCAAACCACGTAGAAAAAGCCTGTTCATAAAGTCAACTAAAACAACTCAACAACAACAAATACACAAATTACCCCAGGAAAAAGTGGGCAAAAGGGCATGAGTAGACATTTTTTAAAAGAAGACATACAAAAGCCAATGAGTCTATGAAAACTCTTCATCATCTCAAATCATCAGAGACCACAATCATCACTGTTGTGGTCCAAGTCAAAACCACAATGAGATATCATCTTTTGCCAGTCAGAATGGCTATAATTAAAAACTCAGAAAGCAGCAGATGTTGGTGAGGATGTGAAGAAAAGGGAATGCTTATACACTGTTGATGGGAATGTAAATTAGTAGAACCTCAGTGGAAAACTGGAGATTTCTCAAATAACTAAAAATAGAACTACCACTGATTTAACAATGCCACTACTGGGTATCTACCCAAAGGAAAAGAAATTGTTGTATAAAAACGATACCTGCACTTGTACATTTATTGCAGCACAACTCACAATAGGAAAGATATAAAATCAACCGGGGTTCCCATCAATGGTGGACTGGATAAAGAAAATGTGGTATAATACACTATGCAATATTACGCAGCCATAAAAAGAAGAAAATCATGTCTTTTGCAGCAACATGGATGGAACTGGAGGCCATTATCTTAAGTGAAGTAACTCAGAAAGGAAAATTAAATGCTGCATATTCTCACTCACAAGTGGAAGCTGAATAATGTACACATGGACAAAGAGAGTGGAATAATAGAAATTGGAGGTTTATGAAGGGATTGAGGGATGGGAAATTTCTTAATGGGTATAAACTACACTATTTAGTTGATGGCTACACTAAAAGCCAGGCTTCATTACTGTGCAAGATATCTATGTAATAGAATTGCACATGTACCCCCTAAATACATACTTTAAAAAAGAAAGAATAACTATCTTTATAAAAAGGGAAATCTAGGAAGCTTCCATAATCCATACTGTAACTCCAATAAAGTTGTAACTGTGAGGTCCTGCACTGGGTGTCCCAATACAAAATCTGTAAAAAAAAAAATTAAATAAAATGAAGTTGTCAGAGCACAGAATTGTGCATGTGGGAAAGATACTAGGTTTCAAATCTGGGAGTGTACACCCACCCACCAGCATTGATTCTCATGAGATTTACAGCTTTCCTCATGCCAAGAAGTCATTGGCGCTTGCAATCATACAAATGAGGAGAATGAAAGGATTGTGGAAATACCGACAGCCTTATAGCAGTCTACTAAATATAGAGCTCTGCGGAGGCAAAAGAGAGATAATTCATGCATTAGAGTAAATCCAACTAAACTTTCTTTGAACAGATCAGAGCATCCATGGGAAACAACAGGGTTGAAAAACATGCAGCTTTTCTCCTTTAGGGAAAAATTTGGCCTCAGATGAGCATTTATGTTTGTTGTAAAAAGCGGGGAAAAGTTATGCATATATTAAAGAATAGATATTTTTGTAATACCACACCCCAGCTAGAATAGTGCTGTTCAGTGAAAGTTCATATTTCCCAAAACACAGCCGTGTAGCCGGAAAAGCCAGTATCTCAGTAAGATGCTTCTATCTGAAAAAAAAAAAAATCTGCAAAAGGCTAAAGAAACTATCCTAAGATGGTATGTTTTTATGCAATATTTTATTTTTGAAGGATTAGCTAACCTACCTCTTCCTCTTACCAATTTTTCAGATAGAAACATTGGCTTTAAGGGAACAGCCATGTAACAGATTCAAGGGAGCACTTGTCTTGTTGGCTTTAATTTCTAGAAGATCACACCCATCCATGACAATATGCTTTGTATTTCTGAGGAAGGAATTTCCTCATGGAACTAAAAATGTACAGCAGGAAATGGATAGAAAGTCAGAGGACATTCAGTGTTGCAAAAGGACTTGGTCCTGCTCTCTGATTCTGGGGAAAAAACCATGAACAAACAAACAAAAAAAACAACCTAGGGAGATGACATGGCCCTAGAGAGGTTTGGCTGCATGGTGTGCCCAGGTGAAGAGGGCCATGGTGGCCTCTCATTTCCTGACATTCAACACAAATCAGAACTGGAAACCACAGCAGGACAAAGCAAATCTCATCTCCTTACGTGGAGCAAAGTCAAAGTCCAGATTCATTGCCACAGAAGCTGAAGACCAGAAAGTACCACTGAATCTCTGTGGAAGATTTTGCATTTTACAAGCACCCCAGGGAAAACTGTGTGCTGTGGTTGGTTTGCTAAATGAACTGGGATAATATTTTCTCCATTTCACTTTAACTAGAAAATTAGAGTTTAAAAAGTATAGTTGTATTTCTTAGATGCCAGTGTTTAAAGACTGAGCTTCACACTAATGACATTCAGAGATGGCCATCAAATAGGTGACCTAAGAAACCCTGGATGGAAGCTCATGCATAATTGTGTTTTACACTAATTTGCATGGAAATTTTGATTAATGCAACCAAAAAGTTAAGTCCACAATCTAGATTCAATATTAAGGTAATCACATCCAAAGGAGAGAGACAGTACTAAAGGAAACAGGTGGAATAAAAACCAAATTAACAAACAAGGAAGCTGATGGGAAGTTACATCACTTGCCAGAGAAGACAGGGTCTATACTGTACACAAAAGGTGTACCTGAAGCAAAGCTGTGCTCCAAGGGAATTGTGTCTTAGGTAGTATCCCTATTATTCTCTACTTGGTACTTTTTTCTCTTTTACTGGTAAAAAATGATTTCTCATTTAAGACCATCCAAAAACCCACTTTTGTCTATGAGCCATGCAGGATTCCAGCTCCAGGGCATCCAGGCTTGTGGGGTTTCCAGTCTGGGGCCTGCTTTTGATCTTTCAACACATTTTCTTAGCATTCTAAACTCTTCTACGTCAACACCCACATAAACAGATTCAAGACAGCATCTTTCTTGTTGGTTTTAATTTCTAGACCAAACTCATTAAAGACAATACATTTGGTGTTTCTGAGGAGGGGATTTCCTCAGGCGGCTAAAAGTGTGTGATAGAAACTCAATAGAGGGGCAGAGGACATTCAAGAAGATACTGTTAATTAATTTCTGCACCTGTTCTTAGGGTTCTAAACCTTTCTCAGCCTTGTGCTCCAAATGCCCAAGAATAACTGGTTTAAAGCACTGGTTCAATCTTTCCTGCAACACAGTTAATGGGTGATAACGATGATTGTGACTAATTTAAAGAAAATATTGACTTGCAAACAGACACCTCAAACACTTTAAACTATGATTTCTTAACTCCAGTACCAGTGACATTGGGTGTGGATGATTCTTGCGTAGAGAAGGCACAGTCCTGTTTATCATAGAATATTTATCAGCTTCTCTAGCTTCTACCCACTAGATTCTGGTAGGATTCACCGCCTTCCCAGGCTGCAACCACCAAAAATGGTCTCTAACTCTGCTAAATGTCATCTTGAGAGCAAAATTGCTCCCATGGATAGCCATGGATTTATTTAATTTCAAAACTACTGACAGTAGGCAGGGTTGAAATCAGGGTCATGCTGAATAAGAGAAAAGATGGTCACTACAAAAAGAAAACCAAGCAAAAACAAAAGTTACCAGCATAGATACACCTAAGGCCATTTTTTTTTTTCTGTGAATTTTGGCAAGGTATGTTAGCACTGCATTTTTGGGACCAGTAGCCAAGGGAACTTCTTAAGAAATGCAGACCTCAAATGAACCCTGCCGGTAACACATCTGATATGGTTTGTCTCTGTGTCCCCACCCAAATCTCACCTTGAATTGTCATAATCTCCACGGGTCAAGGGTGGAGCCAGGTGGACATAATTGAATTATGGAGGCGGTTCCCCCATACTGTTCTCCTGATAGTGAATGAGTGCTCAGGAGGTATGATGGTTTTATAAGCATCTGGCATTTCCCCTGCTGGTACATTCTCTCTTGCCTGCTGTGATCTAAGATGAAACTTCTGCCTTCCTCCCTGACTGTGAGGCCTCCCCAGCCACGAGGAACTGTAAGTCCATTAAACCTCTTTCTTTTATAAATTGCCCAGTCTCAGATATGTCTTTATCAGTAGCGTGAAAACAGACTAATACAACATCAGTGGGGATGGACATTACGATGACCCCCACTGCATTGAACAGACCATCTATGAGGCTCAGGTATGTTTTCAGGTGAGTTAAAAACCCCTTATGAAAAATGTCACCATAATAAATGGTGCCTTCGTTTTGTTTAAAACGTTAGTGAAAAATTTATTTATTTATCAAAGTTAGTTGCTTGGATAAATAAATTTCGATTTGAAGACATTAAAAGAAACAACAACAAAACCTAGTTAGCATAGTTAACTTAGTAAGAGCTGGGGAAATAATACCTTTAAAAAGTTAATGTTTGGGCCAGGCATGGTGGCTCACACCTGTAATCCCAGCATTTTGGTAGGCGGAGGTGGACAGATCACTTGAGGTCAGGAGTTCGAGACCAGCCTGGCCAACATGGATAAACTCCGTCTCTACTAAAAATACAAAAATTAGCCAGTTGTGGTGGCTCGCATCTGTAATCTCAGCCACTGGGGAGGCTGAGGCACGAGAATTGCTTGAAACCAGGAGGCAGAGTTTGTAGTGAGCCAAGATCGTACCACTGCACTTCAGCCTGAGCAATAGAGTCAGACTCTGTCTCAAAATTTTAAGAAAGTTAATATGTGGAGTTGGGAATAATGGATTCTGAAGGTGGATCACATTCTGTCTTGAATGCAGTAGGTAGACAACTGTGGAGATGTATTATTTCTTTCCCACGCTTTTAACATTCTTTGTATTCTGTACTAAAGATCAAGAACTAAACATTCCACTTTTATGTTTCTCCCATGGGGTACTTTTAAATTAAGTTGGTCTCTGGCTATTATATTTAATCTTTTGAGTTTGTTTTTCCCAACAATAAAGCCTGCAGTTTACTAATGTACTGTCAGATGATGTTGAATACGCAGGAGACAGAGCCATTATCTGTCTCAGTAAACAGATTTTTCTCAAACCAAAAGCTAGGGATTAGGTCAATAAGCTTTTATGGCAACTTGTTAGATTTTTCTTAGGAAATCATAAAGATTCTTCTTTCTAGCTCATTTTCAAATTATATGAAATGATCAGAATTAAAAATAAAGAATTTTAGAACTAATATTTTATAAAATTAGGGTCATAAAACCAAGATCCAAGTTGATTTTTAAAAATGTATATACCCAGTGTCTTAGGTCAAGTTTTCTAGAAGATCCTGGAGAATGGTTCTTGTGCATTAGATTATTTTAGTAATAATAATACTAATATTTATTAAAGCCTTTGTATGTGCTAGACATAATGCTAAACACCTCACATGAATTATTTCATTTAATTTTCAAAATAATCATATGAAGCAGGTTTTATTATATATTTTTTCAGATTTGGGGGTACATCTGCTTGTTTGTTATATGAGTATATTGCATACTGGTAGGGATTCAGCTTCTAGCATACCCATTACCCAAATAGTGAACATTGTACCCAATAGGTAATTTTCCAAACCTCACGCCCCTCCCTCTTCCATTTCGGAGTCTCCAGTGTTTATTATCTCCATTTTTATGCCCATATGTGCCCACTGTTTAGCTCTCACTTATAAGTGAGAACATACAGTATTTGGTTTTCTGTTTCTGAGTTAATGGACTTAGGACAGTGGCTTCCAGCTTCATCCATATTGCAGTTAAAGACTTGATTTTATTTTATTTTTTTATGGCTGTGTAGTTTTCTTTGTTTCTTTCTTCCTTCCTTCCTTCCTTCCTTCCTTCCTTCCTTTCCTTTCCTTTCCTTTCCTTTCCTTTCCTTTCCTTTCCTTTCCTTTCCTTTCCTTTCTCTTTCTTTCTTTCTTTCTTTCTTTCTTTCTTTCTTTCTTTCTTTCTTTCTTTCTTTTTCTTTCTTCTTTCTCTCTCTCTCTTTCTTTCTCTTTCTTTCTTTCTTTCTTTCTTTCTTTCTTTCTTTCTTTCTTTCTTTCTTTCTTTCTTTCATTATTATTTTTTTTTGGCTGCCCCGAAGGGCAGACAGGTTTATTGGTCAGCAGCTGGGAAAATCAGTGGTTGGACTTGGCCACATGCTGCAGCTCTTCCTTCTTCTTGATGGCATAGGAGTTGGAGGAGCCCTAGGCAGCATTCATGAGCTTATCTGCCAGGCACTCAGCAATGGTCTTGATGTTCCGGAAGGGAGCCTCACAAGCGCCTGTGCACAGCAGCCAGATGGCCTGATTCACATGGTGCAGTGGGGACACGTCCACAGCCTGTTGTCTCACAGTCCCGGCTCGCCCAATGCGTGTGGAGCCCTCCCAGGGACCACTGTTGATGATGGCGTTCACCAGGACTTGCAGAGGGTTCTTGCCTGTGAGCAGGTGTATGATCTCGAAGGCATACTTGACAATGGGCACAGTCATGAGCTTCTTGCAGTTGTTGCGGCCATGCATCATCATGGAGCTAGTGAGGGGCTCCACAATTGGGCACTGAGCTTTGTGGAAGCATTTGGGGGCATACCACCCTGCACTGTGAGGCAGGTACTTGGCATACTTCTCTATCACTGCAGTGTAATCCTGCAGGGAAATGTCACTGATCTGCACATCGTCGGTGCTCCACTTCCCAAGAAGCTTGATGTCAAGGGTCTGTGCCACTGCTGGTGCTGCTGTCTCCCACTCGGTCATCCTGAGAGCATAGCCTGAGAGTCTCTGTCACTCGGCGTGGACCACGCGCCGCCTTGGCACAGAAAGGCAGAGCGGCTGTGTTGTTTTCTATTATGTATATGCACCACATTTTCTTTACCCAGTAAATCATCAATGGACATGATTTTCTGAAGGAGACCTCTCAGGAGAAGGGCAGGACAGCAGGCTGGGGACAGGAGAGCAGAGAGCTAGACTGGATATGGTCCCACCTGGAGCTGTATTTCAACTTGCACTTCAAATTTAGTCCCATCTTGAGGCAAAATAGCTGACCTATGTTCTCCAGAGGATGCAAAATCGTTGCATCCAGATGATGTCCATGAAGGATTTTAATAGTGATGAAAAGTGGTTATGACGTGCGTTAAGTGAATCAGAGACTAGACAGGAATCTACCGCCAACACAGTCTTAACCATGCACTAAAGTCTACTTAACCAAGACTAAAGAGAGTTATACAAAAGTATTATTCGTGGTTATCTCTGGAAGATGCAAGATCTCTAGAAGATGAAAGGTGGTCATTTTCTTTAATTTTTAAAATAAATTTCCAAAGTTTTTACAGTGGACTTAGTGTAGTGAACAAGAACACCTTCACGACACTAGAACAAGAACACCTAGTATGTGTTCAAAATCTTGTTTAGCAAACCAAGTAAGGTATGACGGAACAATTTACTTTCCATCCTTTAAAAGGGGGTTGATAAATTTTGACCCATGACCAAATCCAACTGACCATCTGTTTTGTAAATAAGGTTTTATTGGAACTCCTGATCTATGACTGCTTTTGTACAATAGCAGAACGGAATAGTCTCCACTCTGATAGGTTTAAAAGAGAGCATGAGGGTGAAGAAATCACTCAACTCTTACAATACTATTGTCACTTCCACAACTCACTTTATTTTCCATCAGAAGCACATCTAGTCCTTGCAGGCTCTTTTTTTTTTTTTTTTTTTTTTTGTACTTTAAGTTTTAGGGTACATGTGCACAATGTGCAGGTTTATTACATATGTATCCATGTGCCATGTTGGTGTGCTGCACCCATTAACTCATCATTTAGCACTAGGTGTATCTCCTAATGCTATCCCTCCCCCCTCCCCCCACCCCACAACAGTCCCCGGTGTGTGATGTTCCCCTTCCTGTGTCCATGTGTTCTCATTGTTCAATTCCCACCTATGAGTGAGAACATGCGGTGTTTGGTTGCAGGCTCTTATCACAAAGAAAGAAAATTAGACTCAGTAATTAAAGTGAATTGCCTAAGTCACCATAACTATCTCAAAGCATGTGGAACCAGACATATGTGTGATTCTCAATACACAACCTTTACAATCAATTCGTTCCTTCCAAGAAATCAGTAACTATCTATTTTCAGGTATATCCCAGGTTTCCAGAGTGGAACTAGGGAGTAGAAAATGTTGCATATAAAGGTTCATTAGGTTTTAGTAGTGTTATATTTTCCATACAGGGCTAGTTTGCTCAAGTACTTTTGATCATTTGTGGACAATGCAGTTAAGGTAAATCCTACCAGGGGATTATGTAAATTTAATGTTTGAATGCATTTCTTTTGCATATTGGAAGCTCATAAAACTTTTTGTGTAGCATATTAGTGCAGGAATTCTTTTACTAGAAGTAAGAACGTAAAGCTTAACAGAATTCATTATTTTCATTCCTCAAGATGAGAAATATTGTGCTTTTGGATTCTATTACATAATTCTGTGCTTTGGAGCAAAGACAATCTGTAACAGACATTTTATTCCACCTGTTTTTGCTATATTTACTGTAGTCCTATAGATGTAGGCTAGAGAAAAAAGTTAAAGTAGCTGAATAAAATTTACTTTCCATGTCTTTTTTGGGGGGGAATCCTTAAGAATGAAATGTAAGTAGCTTTGTAAGTATATGAAAGGCAACCTCTCAGTGCTGTTTCTCTGTGTTCTTTCAAACAGCTGCTATCTTCTCAAATACCTCAGCATGAATGATAGAACTCAGGAATGGTAAATATGATGGCTTAGGCTGCACCAGAAGAAGGACAGAGCAGGGTCGTGATCCATTCTGAAATGCATGGGAGGTGATATTTAGAAACAGGCTGTCTGGGGCCAGGTACAGTGACTCACACCTGTAATTCTAGCATTTTGGGAGGCCAAGGCAGGAAGACTGCTTGAGCCCTGGAGTTCAAGATTAGCCTGGGCAACGTTGCCCAGGCTAATCTTGAACTCCAGGGCTCAAGCAATCTTTTGTAACAAGACCTCATGTCTACAAAAAATTTTTTTTAAAGAAACCAGCCTGACATGGTGGTCTACACCTTCAGTCCTAGCTACTCAGGAAACTGGGGCAGGAGGATCCCTTGAGCCAGGGAGTTTGAGGCTGCAGTGAGCTGTCATTAGACCACTGCACTCCAGCTTGGGTGACAGAGAGAGACCCTGTCTTTAGGAAAAAAAATTATTTTAAAATTAAGAAATAGAAATAAGCTCTTTGCAAATAGTAAATGAGTTTCTTCCATATGAAAAGTGCCCTGCTAAGAAATGTGTAAATAAGACACAGTCTCCATATTATGAGCTGAATATTTTTTGTAGAAGAAATACATGTTTTAGGCGAATAGTTATAGTACAGGGAACAGGCAATGTAGTCAATGCATTCAACAATAAATGACTAATTATTTCCTATTTATCAGGTGTTTTACTGGAAAGACAAACGGAGTACTCTTCACTCTCTGCTGCTTCATATTACAAATAATCTGCCTTAAGAGCATTGCTAAAGTAGAAAAATTAACCAAAACACAATTGAATGACTTTTTTCACTGGTTTCCAGGAGAAGGTCACATTGAAGGTCAAAGATCCAGGGCATTTTATAGCTTATTCTCTAAGCCCTAAGATGTGTTGTTCATCTGAAACATATAATATATGATAGAAAGTAATGGAATCTAAGTCTAGTAGGATAACTGGATGACAGCTCTACTAATGAGTGCAGAGGAAGTCTTGCTGGTCTTTATGTTTGGGAATCCTTAAGAATGAAATGCAGTTCTGTAAGAACGTGGAAGGCAATCTCTTAGCACTGTTTCTATGTGTTCTTTCAAACAGCTGTTATCCCCCTCAATGAGGTTAAGGAAAACAACACACAAAAAAGGGAAAATGTAGCATAGTTCTTGAAAATGGCCTGTAGGCTGGGCATGGTGGCTCATGCCTGTAATCCCAGCATTTTGGGAGGCTGAGGTTGGTGGATTGCTTGAGCCCAGGAATTAGAGACCAGCCTGGGCAACATAGTGCAATCCTGTATCTACAGAAAAAAATTAGCTGATTATGGGGGTGCATGCCGGTAGTCCCGGGTACTGGAGAGGCTGAGGTGGGAGTATAATCTGATCCTGGGAGGTCAAAGCTGCAGTGAGCCATGATGGTGACACTGGACTTCAGCCTGGGCAACACAGCAAGACTCTCTCTCAAAAAAAAATGGCCTGTAACTAAAATTCACATTATAAAATTGTTGAGTATTTTGGAGCCCACCCATAACTGGATTTAGTAAGGAAAATGAATATCAGTAGTGGTTTTACAATTTTTGGTGCTATGGACCCAGTTACTGTATTTCATGGATAGTTTAACGTTCCTTCAAGAGAAAACCCCACATACACACAGGAGACACATCACAGGGACTCCAATTACATTACGGACCCAGGTTAAAAATCTAATTTTATTGTTTAAGATGAGAAAAGTAATTTCTGCTGGGGTGGTTCCTTCTGGGACATCCCCATTTGCCATAGAAAAATGGGAAAGAGTTGAAGAGGAAGCAAAAATGTAATATGTCTTTCGTAATGTGGGTCTCAGCAGAGTGGGCTACCCAGAAATGATTGTATTCTATGCAGAGTGAGGCCAGCGTATGCCAGTGTCCTCTGTGGAACTCATATGTGAAATCCTGTGCTGTAAGTTTTCATGTGTGTCATCTCCTTTCAATCCCAGCCCACTATCTAACATAGTTTCCACCACACTTACTCTAAGGATAAAGATACCACACTTGAGTAACTTCCCCGAAGATCACAGAGCTAGCTAACAGTGGAGATAGGATTCAAACTTTACTGTCTACAAGCAGGATTTTTTTCACTGGACTGCTTTAACTCATCTTCTCCTCTTCTGATACTTTAAGAAAGGAGTGACAAAACTGTAGATGTAAGCCCACTTAAAGAAGCCCCAAAATTACTGTTGCTCAGACAAGCACACGGGGTAAACTCAAGTTGTGATGGCTGCAAGCACCAAGTGTTCCTTCTAAATAAAGGAAATATGTCTTGTTTAACTAGCTTGAGAGACTTTTTCAATGTAGCCATGAAATACAAAGCAAAAGGTCGAATTTATGGGTATATTTACAGATATTACAGATATCTGAGTTGCCTAATACAGAATATAAGAGAATGATGTACATCAGATGATTATCCAATGAGAAGAGTGTCTTCCTATGCTTGTATTAGGAATTGTGCACTGAAATAGCGCGTAGAAATAGTTATCGGTTTCTGATGGCTGTGTGCGATGAATCTCCAGTGGGGCTTCTCAGTCCATCAAACTCTCGATTTCTCAGTTTAGCTGTGATCCCTTCTTCATCTAATAAGTGCAGCATACATTTGCAGGATGCTGGTGGTTTCTACCAGTCCACACTTTAGAAAATAATACTGCCAGCAAGACAATGAGTCATCTTATCCCCTTGAGTCTTTGACCACGGTGAGCATTTCAACCAAAATTAATTCAATAAATAATTATTGCACAGCTACGATGTGCTGAGCTGTGTTCTAGATACTGTGGAATACACAAAGATGGTCAGACACAGATAGATCCTTAAGATGGTTATAGAAGGGGGAAACCAAGTTTAAGAAATGCACCCAAATGATTATCACAAAAGCAAGGTGATGTATCAGTTAGGAGCCAACCAGAAACAGAGGGAATTGTACCACTGATTGTACCACAGAGGGAAATGGATAGAAGGGATTTATAACACAAGTGCTGTCAACGTAAACAGAGTGAGGGAATTCAGAGCCTAGTAACAGTGGAGATCTGACACCAACCCTATACTGGATGGTCAAAGGGAGAAGGTGATGTTAATAAACTCAATGGAGGCTGCAACGGTGAAAAGAGCAGGATTTTGAGCCATGCATGGAGAAGGTACATTATAAGAGGGGTGAGAAATATTCTGCATTTCCCCTTTTTCCCACCAGCGAATCTCCTGCTGGTGCATTCTAGCAGGAAGCCTGGTGACATGAATCTTTGAAAATAGTGTCTGCATGGCTTAGGCGGCCTATGATGCAAAACAGAGCTGGAGAATGGGGAGGAGGGGATCTGGGGTGAGGCACTCCAAGGCATGCAAAGACACTAAGTGATAAACTAATCCAACATTATGGAGATTCAAAGAGTCCAGTAGTTTAGACAAAATTGAGAGAAAGGATTCTAGGATCCTAGATTGTGGGGAGCTTTGTGTACTTGAGAAGGTCAATTTAGAAATGTTTCATATGTTTTAAGGAAATTAAAAGCATCTAGAAATATGCTTCATTTTTATCCTTTACTCCCTGTTCAGGAAATAGGAGAGCAAACATCTTGCACATGTATCTTCAGGATAATTTTCAATCAGAGATACATTTACCATCTGAAATGTTTATCCGCTACTTGCTTTCCCTGCTTTTGTCTTTAGCCTTAGGTTGTTGTCATGTGTTGTTCTTCCTGATACAGGGAAATAAAAATAAAGATAAAGCAGACAAATGAGCTTCCTGGCTGGTTTTATCTGACTTTTACTCGAGGCTTCTCTCCCAAGATGTCCAGTTACTTAGGCTCTAGGCTGAATCTGCATAGTGGCATTTTGGTCTCTGTAATTTTTCCAGCTGGGAGAGATGTATTTTAAGTAGCAATCATAATAATCTGACTTGGTTTTATGGTCAATTTTCCCTATCTGGGCAATTCAGAAGGTTTCAGATGATTTCCATCAAGTGAAAAACTTCTTGAGAAGAAAAATATGTATGAACTCTGGATCAGGGTTTGTCAACTTTTTTCTGGAAAGGGCTGGATAGCAAGTGTTTTTGGCTTTGTAGGACATATAGTTTCTGCCACAACTACCCCACTATGCTGTTGTAGTGTGAATGTGCCATAGATGATACATGAACAAATGGACCTGGCTGTGTTCCAATAAAACTTTATTTACAGAAAAGCAGGTGGAGGGTCACAGTTTGACCACAACTGCTCTAGATTCTAGACATTAATAATTACGTGCACATATACAGATATATCTGCCTGCAAATATCCATGGTCAAATTTTATTCTAATAAAAAGGCTTTTGTGTTCTTCTTCTTTTTTTATTTTTTATTTTTTTTTTAACGAAGCACAGTCTGTGTTGGCTTTTGATAAAATCAATGGTGTGAAAAGAAGATCTTTTCCCTGGCAACCCTTTAAGGTCAAAATTCCAATGGGGCATTCTTCAGTTGATTTTGCTTGACTATAATGTGAATTCTTTATTCTTTATTTTATTTTTATTTATTTACTTATTTTTTGAGATGGAGTCTCACTGTCGCCCAGGCTGGAGTGGGGTGGTGCCATCACTGCTCACTGCAACCTCTGCCTCCCTGGTTTAAGCGATTATCCTGCCTCAGCTCCCCAAGTAGCTGGAATGACAGGCATGTGCCACCACACCTGGCTAACCGTTTGTATTTTTAGTAGAGAGGGGGTTTCGCCATGTTGACCAGGTTGATCTCGAACTCCTGACCTCAGGTGATCTGTCTGTCTCAGCCCCCCAAAATGCTGGGATTACAGGCGTGAGCCACTGCACCCAGTCTCTTCATTCTTTATTTTAAACACATACATTTTATTATGACACTAGCATGTAATAATAATGGATATTACTATGCCTACTTTACAAATTGAAAAGCTAAGGCTCAGAGGAAATAAGTGATTAACTTAAAGACCTATTGTTATTAAAGGAGGGAATTGAAAGTTAGACTCAGATCCACAGACCAAATGTTTCCACATCTACTATGAAAATACTATTAAGGGTTGGGTTCAGTGGCTCTTGCCTGTAATACCAGCAGTTTGGGAGGCAGAGGTGGCAAAATCAATTGAGCCCAGTAGTTTGAGACCAGCCTGGGCAACATAGCGAGACCTTGTCTCTACAAAAAATAAAAAATTAGCTGTATACGGTGGTGTGTACCTGCAGTCCCAGCTACTTGAGAGGCTGAGGCAGGAGGATCACTTGACCCCAGGAAGTTGAGGCTGTAGTGAGGTATGATCATGCCACTGCACTCCAGCTTGGGCAACAAGGCAAGCCCCCTGTCTAAAAAAAAAAAAAAGAAAGAAAGAAAAATAGAAATACTGATAAGGCTACATTTGTTTGTGAAGCATATTATGCATTTGATGCATTTGGTAAGAAAAGCAATTTATTTACTTATCATTATTATTGTTATTATTATTATTTTGAGACACTGTCTCACTCTATTGCCCAGGTCGGAGTGCAGTGCTGCCACCTCGGCTCACTGCAACCTCTGCCTCCCATGTTCAAGTGATCCTCCCACCTCAGCCTCCCAAGTAGCTGGGACTACAGGCATGCATCACCATACCCGGCTAATTTTTGTATTTTTAGTAGAGACAGGGTTTCACCATGTTGGCCAGGCTGGTCTCGAACCCCTGACTTCAAGCAACCTGTGTGCCTCAGCTTCCCAAAGTGCTGGGATTACAGATGTGAGCCACCGCACCTGGCTAAGAAAAGCAATGTAAGATCCCCTAACTTAATTTAAAAGAATAATGAAAGAGTATAGGGAAGCAGACGTCATTCTGTTTACAAGGGTGATATCTAATAAGATTCTTTCCTTTCCATTTGTCCCTTCTCCTCAGTCAGGTTTCCTATCATAGGAGCCGTCTTTAACATAAACAGCAGGGCCCCAAATGCCGGGAAGGATACCTAGGAAAGTGATCATTCATGCAGTTTCCACTCTGGGAAAAATTTAGTAGACACTTGAACTCTGGCAGCGCCGCTTTGATATCCCATCGGCACCAACTCAATTACCTGCCATTTCTGCAGAAGGATTATTTGTTCACAAACGCCGGTGGAGTGGGCTGTGCTTCCAGATCCGATACTCAATTCAATGAGCTGAAATTAACTGCCTCTCTCCAGCTGGAGGAAAAACAAGCCTCCCCGGCCATTTCCACAACGGTAAAGTGAATTAATTTATTCGCACACACTCAGGAGAACCTGACAGTTTTCTCTACCAGCCCAGGAATTCCTTGGCACAAAAATTAGATTCCTTCCCCTCCCTTGACGAGTTTTTACTTAAAAGAAAAATGTAGCCTAAGGGCAAATGGTGGGTGGGTACGGGGTTTATCTAGGGAAGAACCTGAAACAGGAGTCATCTCAAGCATTGTAAGAGTCACTGAGTAACTGGAGGTCTGGTTATGGAAGAAGAGAGATGACATATTTTTGGCCTGAAATGATTTAAGACTTCTTTTAAAGGAAATTGTCAAAAGATATTGTAAATGCCCTAATCTGTTCTTCTGTGAGAACCTGAGTCTCACAGTTGATAAAGGAGATGGCAGATTGACATTTTATTTTGTGCAATTTGAAAATTGATGAGGCGTAATTTACTGGGTTGATGTTTAATCAATTCTTAAAATGAACGGATGCAACGACGTATAATTACTGAGCTCCTTCTAGCTGCATAGCATTGTACAAAACACAAAGGTGGGTGCAATTTATACCCTTAAGGAGGTGGAACAAGAACAATGTTTTGTACACAATAGCTTCCTTACAAATATTATTTGACTTATATCTGTAACAGTCTTACATGGTTGGTAGAGTAACCCACTTTTTTACTTTTGTGCGAAAGCATTCCCTATTAATGTCGTGGGAATAACAAAAACGATATTGTAAGGTCTAAATCTTAGAATCCACAAATGAAAACTTTTTATTTCAGATAGTGGAGTAGACTAGTTGATGAAAAAGGCTTAGCAAGACACATATGGAGCCTGAAATTTAAAGAAAATCAGTATGAATCTATTGAAACACTTCCAAAGTGTAAACTAACTAATTTTGGAATTAAAAGGCTTACAGAAAGAAAAAGAATTTACTTTTTTAAGAGCAAAACATGGGCTTTTTCCTTAGGACACGATTCTATCTCGGAATGATAACTCCATCCTCCATCAGCACCCTGTTATAGTTAATATAACACGAAGACTTGCAGCTTAGAGATCAAACATCAATTCTGATCTTGTGACTTTAAAAAAAAATCGTGTTCTTTATGAAAAGATAAAGGTACTTAAAACTGCTTTGGCTATTCAATTCTTAAATGAAGGTGACCTCCAACAAGGAATGAAAAATACCAGTACCACAGTTACATTGGAAAATCAATAACATAGAAAAATGAATTGAAGACATGATAGCCTGAAGAATAGGTAAGATTTAATAAGGATGGTTGAGCCTGTGGTGGTCAACCTTTCTACATTTTTATTGGGAGGAAATCATAAAGGAAAAAACAGACTTAAAGCATGACATTCTGCAGGCTGTGGCACTAGAAAAGAGCTTTAGAAATAATGTATTTTCTTTTAAAATAATTCAGCCAATGCTATCTTCAGTCTAGAGGATATTTTAATGTGTGACTTAAATGAATGCTTAGTGACCTCTCTGAGTCAAGAATTGGTCATGAAAATAAACACACAATGATAAGTATTTAGAAGGACTAAATCACATCACACACATTTTTATAAGTTTAAAGTTGCAGGAATTTTGGCATTTTTAGTATGCATTTAGGGGCATGTCTAGACAACATGCAATGTGAAACACTTCTGTTTTTCCCTCAAAAATGGGAACACTGAGCGATAGAAATTATCTTTGTAATTATTCAAATTTAACATAGCTGCTTTAGTAATAAAGCCGCAATATAGATTGTTAACAAAAAAGATTTTATTTAGCTGCTACATAGTTAGGTTTTCTGAAATTGTCTTTCTTTACTATTTGAACATCGTGAATGAACCACAGGATTTTGCACGTCCAATATTTGAGTTTCTGATGAATGTGCGGACATGTTATCAAATATATTAATATATCATTGTTCACATGAGGATGGCAAGATCTGAATTTTTCATGTTTGATTGATAAAAACCAACATGTCCCTTTTCTTTTTCTCCCCTGCTCTCTTTTCAACATAACATGCAACCCTCCAGTAATACTATGGATTGTAAATTGTCTTAGTATAGATGCGGAAGAATTTGAAAAGAGAGGGGCATATATTGAACCTATCTTTCCAGCCGTGTCCTGGGCTAGCCATTGTTTATTTGTTATGAAATCCTTACAACAATATTCAAAAAAAGGTGCCTGGATTTCAGGTTGATCTAAAAGGACAGTTCAGTTCTGCCTTGTATTTTTAGTTTTGGAAACTTCTTAGAGGTGTGTCCAAGTGACATTTAGGTCTTAAAGGAAATCATACCAATTTGGTACAGTAAGAGTCTCCTGGAGACCTTGAGATTTCTAATACTGAGCTACAAGTTGAGTGTATCTTTAGATCACCACAACTATGTCCATGCTCTTTTCTCTCTTTGTAGATTTTGACTAGAAAATACTGAAACCTGTTTCAGAGTCAGTCAATTTTTAACCAAGACTGGGTCAGTGTGTTATTTAATAAAATTATTCTGGTATTTCTTTTCTTTTCTTTTTTATGGATGACATAAAGATATAAAAAAGTAATTGTATCAGAATCTAATTTCCCCAGCATCTCTTTCCAATGTTAGCCTCATACATACACAGATATGTATATACACATATACACACGTGTATACACATATACACGTGTGTATATGCAAATTTGTATACACACATGTATAAACCCAAATATATGTACACGTGTTACACACACATGTATAAACACAAATATATGTACACATGAATAAACACATATATGTAGACATATGTACACATATGCACATGTATACACATATATGTACACACACATATATACACATGTGAATACACGTATATATTATAATATATCTTAAAGAATCCTTTAGAACAAATGCAGAAACGAACATTATCTGACTCCGGATATAATTTGCTCTAGATCACCTAAGTCATATTCTTACCAAAGAGCTTCACCTGAATGTAATCATGAGGAAACAATAAGACAAATACTGGATTGAATACAAATTCAGTATTTTATGAAACAACTAGCAGAACTCTTAAAAATGTCAATTCTATGAAACAATGAACCAAAAATGTGGAGAAGCAATTCTAGATTTGCAAAAGCCTATTGCAAATAAATGCAAAGCGTGTTCATTAACGGATGCCTGAATTTAAATATGGAGAAAAGAGATTTTTGTAACAAGGGGCACTTTTCAATATGGGATGGTACAATAGATAATATTATTGTATGAATCTTAAATATCTTCAATGTGATAATTATTATGGTTACATAGAAGTATATCTCTCTTCTTAAGTGATACACGCTAAAGTATCAGTAAAGTGTCATTACTTTCAAGTAATTCAGAAGGTTGTGGCTATATATATATGCATTATATTTATGCATTCTATATTAATTTATATATGTGTATTATATATTTGTGGATACATATATAATATCGACTAGAGAGTGCATAAGCAAAAATAGTAGAGAGAGAAAGCAAATGTGAGAAAATGGTAAAATAATAATTAGTAAATCTTAATGAAGGGTATAGAGGTATTTATTGTATTACTATTTCAACTTTTCTGCAGATTTGATGTTTTTCAAAATAAAAACATGGGAAGGGGATCAAATGCAAATCCAGTTCTCACAGAGAGTTATGGAGTAATGGAAAGTTATGAAGTGCTTCCTATAGCACTGCTTCCCTGCCCAGCTATACCTAGGATTTGGTTGCACCATATTGTCTATATATTATAATACAATTCCAGGGGTTTTCAGACATAGAAACTGATTTTTTTTTTCTTAAATCCTCACTAATGATTTTTTTCTAGTCTCTGACAGTGGCTTTCATTCTGGGAAATAACCAAATGCATTCAAAGCCAACCCCTGTGAATATGGTGAGTTATCAAAATGGCAGCATGGCACAGTAGGGAGCGAATAGAAAGAGAGTTGGAAAATTTGACAAAGGCTGTGAGTTCAGATATAGCTCAGAGACTCATGATCATGGGACAGGGAGCAAGTAACCAAATCTCCCTGCCTCTGTTTTCTTATATGCCTAGTAATGAGCTAATACAACACATGTAAAAGCGCTGTGCATTAGTGAAGGTCAACTTAAATGATGGGACTTATAAATGTGATACAGGAACAAGACATAACAAATACCAGAAAACGGGGAAGTACTGTCGTTGTTAAAATTCAGGTCTTCTTGAAACAAGAAGATGGATGGTTTTTGGTATGTCGTATGTTATCTTTTGTTTTTTCAACTTGATTTTCCTAATTGGCAAATTCATGGGGTCCATAGTGATGTTTCCATACAAATAACGTATAGTGATAAGATCAAGGTCATTAGCTTCCCAAATATACCCAGCTTCCCAAACATTTATCATTTCTTTGTGTTGGAAATGTTCAATATTCTCATTCCAGCTATTTGAAATGATATCATATATTATCGTTAACTACAGTCATCCTACAATGCTATAGAACACTAGAAGTTATTCCTCCTAAAGAACTTCAAAAATAGTAGTAACGGGACATTCACCAATAACACTTGGATGTATAGTTTGGGTCCATTTGTTTAAAAGTGGTGCATTAAGTAATACATCATGCATCTATGTACAATTACATTTTTATGTACATAAGCACTTATATATACAGAAATTAAAGCATCAAGTGATTTCTTAGAAGTTGCTAAAAAGTGAGAAGTTCATGAAGAGGAATGAAATGAAATAAGAGCAAATACTAATTCATTATATGTAGAATAAATGTACACTTTTCAGTGGATAGGTTTGGGCAGATGATGGTACTTTCAACAGAAAACAAATACAAGGAAAAGATTTGGGGAGTTGGCAGGCTAAATAACTAAGAACTCTGCAGAAAAGGTCATCCTTTAGGAAATAATACAATTTTTGTATTCTTTAATGAGTTGCTTCCCCAAGGATTATTTTTTCCCATAATCATCATTAACACCTCTACTATTGAGTCACAGGAATCTTTTTTTAAAATTTTTTTATTTTTATTTTATTTTATTATTATTATACTTTAAGTTTTAGGGTACATGTGCACAACGTGCAGGTTTGTTACATATGTATACATGTGCCATGTTGGTGTGCTGCACCCATTAACTCGTCATTTAGCATTAGGTGTATCTCCTAATGCTGTCCCTCCCCCCTCCCCCCACCCCACAACCATCCCCGGTGTGTGATGTTTCCCTTCCTGTGTCCATGTGTTCTCATTGTTCAATTCCCACCTATGAGTGAGAACATGCGGTGTTTGGTTTTTTTGTCCTTGCGATAGTTTGCTGAGAATGATGGTTTCCAGCTTCATCCATGTCCCTACAAAGGACATGAACTCATCATTTTTTATGGCTGCATAGGAATCCTATAAATTAACTTTTATTTTTTAAACTAGGAGGAGGGAAAACTTGGCCACAATTTTTCTGACTTCTAGTTCATTTTCTTCTTGTTAAAATCATCATCCCACTTTTGCCTGATGCCCACCAATATCTATGAAATAGTAGTAGTATATTTTATTACCTTTCCTCTTCTGTAATATTTTTCTTTCACCCAAACTCTGACTCCTGTACGCAACATTCTCCATATTCTGCCCTCGGAGTCTGATTCTGTTTTAACTGCCCATATCCAAAGAGTTCAGTTGTTCCCATGGTTGTGATGTTACCTTTGTTTAGTAAGAATGCATGCACCAGTATGAAGAGATGACCGATGGAAATCTGACTTCACACTCTGCAGCATGCAAGCCCTTCATCCCTTACACCATTCTGAGTTTACTTGGGTATTGCCTGTGGGAACGATGGTAGTAAAATCAGGCATGGCCGGTTCACGTCAGAAGGAGAAATTTGTCCTGTATAAAAATGCCCTGTGAAAGCTGCAAACAGCCCAGATGTCCATTGACTCATAAACGGATATAAAAATGTGCTATATACATACAATGGTACAGTATTTGGCCATAAAAAGGAGTGAAAGAATGAATACAAGCTACAATATGGACAGACCCTCATGACGGTATGCTAAGGGCAAGTCCATCATAAAAAAGGATAAATATTGCATGATTTCATTCACGAAATGTCTAGCATAGACAAATCCATATAGACATAGAATGAGATTAGTAGTTGCCTACGGTTGTGGAGATGGATGGAGGAACTTAGGAGGGGATGACCAACGGACAGGGCACAGTTTCTTTTTTAGAGTGATAAAAATGTTCTAAAGTTGACTGTAGTGATGGTTACACAAGTCTGTGAATATCCTCAAAACCATGCGATTGTACATTTCAGGGGGTGAATTGTGGGATTTATGAATTTCATTTTAATAAAGTTATTACCCTACCAAAAAAATTGTTGAAGGCAGCCTTTGAGACAACGTTCTGCTAGGCAAACACTGGCCATCAGAATGGGTGACATTCCTTAGTCCCTGATTTCTTTTTTTATCCAAAGACTTTGCGTGCTAACACCTGCAAGACATAGACCTGCAAGGCTTATAAAAGATGTTTATGGCTTGGCGTAAATGCCCACTGCTCTATGGGGACAAAGGGTAATGCCTGCTCTAACTAACGTCCCAAGCAGGGCTCAACATTCCGCTTTATTGTTTTGGATAACTATACGCAAGAACCAGAAGCGTTGCTACTCAGGGAAAGATACGTAACTCCAAGATTGAGTGTCTCTCTTGGTTCTTCACTGGCTGCAAAAATGAATCCATTTGCATATGATCAACATATAAAATAGTAAATACAGTATTTGATCAAGACATTGATTTTTTAGTTTACATTTATGACTGTTTCTTAATAAAGCCAATCAGTAAAAAACAATACAGTTTCTTTAACAAATGTGTCATTTAGAAGCAATTTTATGGTGGGTTCATTCTTTCTTCAACTTTCGTTTTCACATATTTGTATCAAATGCTTTCAGGACACCTGAAATACCTCCCTTAAACAAGAGTTCTTGGGAATAAGTTGGAACAACACTGTTCTAATTGACTCATTGACCCTTTAACTTGGAGTAACTTAATTTCAGTTTCCTTGTCTTTAAAATGTGCCTGCTTCTAGTGGGCTGACCTAGTTTTTCAAATTCATTCTTCAATCTGTATGCATGTGCGTATATATATGCACATATATACATACATATGTTGTCATTTCAGTGTTAAGAAGACAAGAAATGGATGTAAGAGCTAGAAATAATGTATCCTCTAATGTCAAAACCACCTGCTGAGGATGGAGATTGAGAAAGAGAAGACCTTCTGGCTGGCTCCAAACCCCAAGTAAATTTTCAGGTGCAAAATTTTGGCAGAAGCTGTGGAAAGTTAATTATATATATAAGAAAACAATATTTCTGGCCGGGCGCGGTGGCTCACGCTTGTAATCCCAGCACTTTGGGAGGCCGAGGCGGGCGGATCACGAGGTCAGGAGATCGAGACCACGGTGAAACTCCGTCTCTACTAAAAAATAAAAAAAAATTAGCCGGGCGTGGTGGTGGGCGCCTGTAGTCCCAGCTACTCGGAGAGGCTGAGGCAGGAGAATGGCGTGAACCCGGGAGGCGGAGCTTGCAGTGAGCCGAGATCACGCCACTGCACTCCAGCCTGGGCGACAGAGCGAGACTCCGTCTCAAAAAAAAAAAAAAAAAAAAAAAGAAAACAATATTTCTGAGAACTTGCTGATCAATCCTGGTGTTGAGAAATGATGGAAAGGGAAGAGAAGAGAGAAATAATTGAGAAACATGAAGCTAGGAAATCCTTGGGGTTTGGGTAAACTAAGGACTTGTTTTTTTCTTAAATAGTCACGAGCAGGTTTTCTTTCCAACTTTTATTTTAGATTCTGGGGGTACACATGCAGGTTTGTTAAGTGGGAATATTGCATGACGTAAAGCAGGTTTTGAACTTGTTAATGTGCCTTCTCTGTGATTGTCCACCTATCTAACCTCTCCAAGTCAAATCTTAGTAGAGCCAACAGATTGCTTGCAAGAGTGGGGTGTCATAGCCAACTTTGGAAGTGACCCTCAGTGATCCCCACCTCCTGATCTTCACGCCATTGTGTATTGAGTGTGGGCTAGATTGGCTTCTACTGAATAGAAGTGTGGGATAGGACATCTATTCTGAGGTTAAATTATAAAATAGCAAATGCCATGACTTTCATCTCACCACTGCATCCTTTCTTGCCCTCTCACTTAGTCATTCTGGTGAAGCCAGCCGCCATGTAGCACTACACAAACTGGCAAGGAATAAGGATGATCTCCAGCTGACACCAGTGAGCATTTGAGGCCTGCAGTCCTCCAGCCTGCGAGAAAATGAATCCTCCCAACCACCCCGTAAGTGAGCCTGAAAGATTTCCAGTGGAGATTTGAGATGACTATAGAGCTGGCTGATACTTCTAAGAGATTCTGAACCAGAAGACCCAGCTAAGCTGTGCCTGGACTCCTGAACTACATAAACCGTGAGATAATTAATGCTGTTGTTTTAAGCTGCCGAATTTGGGGATAATTAGGTTATGTAGCAATAGGTGGCTGGGTGCGGTGGCTCACACTTGTAATCCCAGCACTTTGGGAGGCTGAGGCAAGAGGATTGTTGAGGAGTTCAAGATCAGTCTAGGCAACATAGCGAGACTCCATCTCTGAAAGATAAAAAAAAAGCTAGGCATGGTGGTACACACCTCTAGTCCTAGCTACTTAGGAGGCTGAGATGGGAGGGTTGCTTCAGCTCAGGAGATTGAGACTGCAGTGAGCTATGATTGTGCCACCACACTCCACCTTGGGTGATAGAGTAAAACCCTGGTTCTTAAAAAAAATGCAATAGATTACTAGTACATGGTGCTTTTGCCAAAATAAATAAATTAGAGGCAGAGATCCAGCAGGCTATGTGTCAGATGACACATGTTATCTGGAAAAAAAAAAAAATTGAATTAACTCATCACTCTCAGGTAAAGTTACTTAAAGTCAAATTGAAATATGAAAATATAAGTATCTTTAAACAATTAAAAAATGCCATAAACATTTCGAATCCCATTTAATTTGCAATGGAGAATCTGAGGCTCTCTTACTTAGACCTTAAGCACAGGAATCTAAACACTGGAAATAACGAACTAAAATTTAAGCAAGCCTTGTTTATAAATTTTAAAGCAATTATGGTATTTGGTAAATACGTCTTAGGAAGGAAAAAGTTTGTATCTTGAGAAGTAGCGTCTTGTATTGAGGAATTCTCTTTGGAGTGAGGCAGGTAAAGGAGGTTAAAGAATATAGTATGTTCTCTTGGCCGAGCACGATGGCTCACACCTGTAATCCCAGCACTTTGGGAGGCCAAGGTGGGTGGATCACTTGAGCCCAGGAGTTGGAGAGCAGCCTGAGCAACATAGTAACATCCCATCTCCGCAAAAAAATACAAAAATTAATCTGGCATGGTGGCATGCAGCTGTAGTCCCAGCTACTCGGGAGGCTGAGGTGGGAGGATTGATTGAGCCCAGGAGGTTGAGGCTGCAGTGAGCCCTGATTGTGCCAGCCTAGGTGACAGAGTAAGACCCTGCCTCAAAAAAAAAAAAAAAAAAAAAAAAAAAAAAAAAAAAATCTCCAGCACCACAAGAACACAATGAACAAGGAAGACGTCCTCTAGAGAAGCCAGTGAGGTGGGGGGCTGAGTTTCTTTTTAAAGTTTAAACTGTACAAGATATGCTTATTTTTTAGTATCCATTTTCTTTCTTCTATGGAAAGAAAGAAAGAAAGAAAAAAGAAGAGAGAGAGAGAGAGAAAGAAAGGAAAAAGAAAGAAAGAAAGGGAGAGAGAAAGAAAGAAAGAACTCTCCTTGATCTATAACTGTTAACTGCAATTTTAAAAATTTAATCTGTAAGGAAGGTCGCCTGTAGCCATGAAGTATATAATAACAGAAAATCTTGTAAAACACACAATGTTTTGTTTTGTTTCATTTTGTTGCTATAGGTAATTGGACTTTTCTTCATTTTAGCTGCAGAATTTTGCTACAGGAAATTAGATGTTTTCACTTAGAATGGACCCACCAATCACGCTTAATTTCACCACCATGGATTACCTAACCCCTAAGTCTCTCTTCACACACACAGACATAGACACACACAGGCACACACACACACTTACTTATGTACCATACTGAAGCCGGAGAGTTTCCCTGACCCCTTCACGGGTGAGAACTGGAGTGTACGGGTGCCAGCAGGGGCAAACTCCACTCACTAGTACCTGCTGCGCTCAACCCCTCAAGGGAGGGAGCACACAGGTGAGCGGGTGCAGAAGCTGGGGTGCTTTTGGGCATGTTTTTGGGTGCCAGTAGGAACAAACTCCATGCTGGCCCTGCAGCACCATCTGGGGGGCTGCCCATGACCCCTGAAGCCCCGGAAGGAATGTTACAGTCAGTGCTGCTTTAGTTTTGCCGTCCATGGGTGGCTTAAGTGTTAACAGCACAGTAGAGGGTCAGTATGACAGCGTTTTGCAACCCGAGTTCTTGTCCGGCATCCAGGAGGTATGAGGTCACACGAACACATTGGAGATGGTAAGTGTGGAGGATGGGAGATGGGAGATTTTATTGCCCATTGAGGTGACTGTCAGTGGGAGTGGGAGCTGAGAAAGGAGACAGAGCAGGAAGGTAATCTCTGGAAGCTACACCATCAAGCCATCCCTCTAAATTCAAGCCGTTGCTCTTCAGTGTCCAACAGTAGCCTCTGATGTCCAGCTGCTTCTCCTCTTCTTCTCTCTCTGTTGGTGGAGCCTGGGGTTTTTATGGGCACAGGCTGGGGGATGCAGCAGGCCATGGGTGGTTTTGGAAAAGGCAACATTGAAGCAGGAAAACAGGAATATAGGTTCTCACTTTGGGCCTCAGTTCTAGGCATGAGGGTGGGGCCCTCACTGGGGACCCGCCATCTTCTGCCCAGAATTTCCCTCCCTCCTGTCTCTATCAATACTGTATCTCTCTTGTTGGTCAGCGTGTTTCAAAATCTCAGAACCCTGCTTTCCCCATGCAGATAACTTGAAATACAACGCAATACAAATTCTCATTCTTTCCTTGATTGTAAAGAAGGTCATATATGGGTAACCAACCCTTTCTAATTTTTCTTTTTTTTTCTGCACCAAGCCTTCCCTTTTCCACCAAATTCAGTCAGTCTTTCTCATTGTAGTGGAAGGAGTTGAGGTCGGGAGGGCCCAGATTCTAATTGTACTCTATCACTAGGAATGGCCAGGTCACTTCCAATTCTCTTTATAAGAATGATGAGTGAGTTTAAATTTCTTTCAATTTATGTTCCTAACTACTATCTATTCTTTCAATGCAAGTTTTCTCACATATGAGTTTTTTTCTCCCTTTTAATCTTACGTCCATTAATCCAGTTGTCTTCCTTTAATTTAATTTCTAAGTAGCCTCCTCAATGACCTTGCTCTCAATGACCTTGCTCTCAATGACCTTGCTCTCAATTCTGCCCCATACTCTACCTCTTACATTTTAGGACCACACCAAGTAATTATTTTAAACCATGGGTTTGACTAATCACTTGTTGGTTGAAAGACATTCCTCAGTTTCCTGTTTTTCATCCTCCAGGGACCTTTCCAGTCCTGCTTCAACTATATTTTCAGCCCTGGCATCCCCACTGTCTGGCTTACAATATCTTAAAGTATCTGGAGCTTTTCTTCAGTCTCATGCTATGCTCCCTGTCAGCAGTATTGTTTCCATTTCTGTTTGGGAGTAAAAATCCCACCTGAGCAAATGTTTAACATAAAGTAGTATAACATATATTTAACACAGCATAAAATTTTCACGTAACGTATACTTTAACCTAATTTTTTTTTTGAGACAGAGTCTTGCCCAGGCTACAGTGCAGTGGCACGGTCACAGTTCGCTGCAGGCTTTACCTTCGGAGCTCTAGCAACCCTCCCATCTCAACCTCCTGAGTAGCTGGGAGTACAGGCACCTACCAAAAGCCCGGCTAGTTTTCATTTTTCAATTTTTTGTAAAGAGAAAGTCTCCCTACATTGCCCAGGCTACTCTTGAACTCCTAGGTTTAAGTGATCATCCTGCCTCGGCCTTGCAAAGTGCTGAGCTTACGGGCTTGAGTCACAATGCCCAGGTAACCTAACATTTTTTAACCTAACAAAGTTAACCTGACAAATTTGTATGTGTGCAATACGATGTTGTTGACTCTAGGTACAATGTAGTATAGCAGATCTCTACAGCTTATTCATATTGCTTAACTAAAGCTTCATGCCCATTCATTATTTGGTTGTCTTTTAAATTGACCTTCTGTAAAGGTAAATTTACATCCCATTGTATGGGAAAGCCCCATGGTCATGACCTTGATGGTTTACTTATATGATTTGCAGCCTCTTTCTTGGTGCACGGGGGATACACTCCATCCATACCTGTCAATATGATATTGCTAAACATAGAATGCTGTCTCAGAGCTGAGTAAGTGGTAAGGCTGACATAATTTTGGTGGAGTTGTGATGGAACAGTGTAGGCATATGTCTAGTAGAGTGTTCAGTGAGGTTTAATTCTTATGACATTCCTCATGGTACAAAATGAGGTCAAACATCAAAACGTTGGATTTCCATGGTGTTTTCCCCCAGTGTCCAGCTACTATTGGAAACCACTTTTATTTTATGTTGCCAGGGATTTCTGGAAGATGAGATTTTCTTTTTCTATGTCAACATAACAAATCAATATGAATTTAGTGCCATAAAACAACATCCATTTATGAGCTCACAGTTTCTGTGGACTGGACCTCCTAGCATAGTATGGCTCAGCTGGTTCTCTCCTTTGAGTCACAAGAAGAAAATAAAATTGGAGGCAGGGCTGTCTTCCTCTCTGGGAGCTTGAGCAGAGAATTGTTTCCAAAATCATCCTGGTGGTTTGGGAGAAGGCAGTTGTAGAATGGAGCTCTCTGTTTATTGACAAGCTGTTCTCAGCTTCCAGGGGTCCTTGCTATTTCCTTGTTTATGGCTCCCTTTGAAGCCAGCAATGATGGGTCAAGTCCTGTTCGTGCTCGGAATCTCTCTGCCTCATTCTTACTCTGCCTCCCTCTTCCACACGTCTCTCTAGGGCCTCATAGACTTTTAAGGGCTCATGTGATGACACTGGACTACCTGCATACTCCGGGATATTCTAGTTTAAGGTCTGCTGATGAGTAACCTTAACTCCATCTGCAAGGTCCCTTCATGGCAGATTTTGGAGTCGTGTTTGAGTGAGTAACCAGGGGAAAGACTCTTGGGAGGACGTCTTTGAAGTGTACCACCAAGATGGAGAGCAGTTAGCCCCATGTCCAGCGAAATCTCTAAAGCCAAAATCAAACCAACAATGGAATGATAGCAGAAGCCAGAGGCAAGATGGGGGGAAATCAATGCTAGGTGTTAAACCATGTGATCCTCAGATTCAGATTCTTCTTGTAATTCAGATTCAGATTCAGAAGAAGAAATGTAGATCCCTCTCCTTTGAGGTAGAGAGTAAATGCAGCAAACAGCTTGAGATAGTAGCTGTACCTACTCTGTGTTCTGCTCTACTCTTCTTTAGCAGTATTGAAACTCATGCCATGCTACGCATTTACCTCTGTGAAAGACAATATAATCTCAAGACCCCAAACTCAGCATACCAAAGGGAAAAGTGAAGCTCGGAAGCTGAGTCATGCAAAAACTGCCTTTCTTTTGTTCCCAAACTGATAGCTGCAATTTCACAGCCCTGTGTCATTGCCTCATCCATAAGCCAGATTCCCGCAACTATAGAAGGCCATGTATCTCCCCAGACGGCCTCTCTCACAAATTGCTCACAAGGAAATTCCTTGTGAGCCCCTAAATCTTTCAGGATACATATCCCCATATAAAGTAGCACTAAAGCCAAACTCTGCTGAATTTCTTCCTAACAATGTAAATTACTGGCTTATCTTCCCAGGTATGGGACAAGGACAAGTCTAGAAATCATTCCTGCACCCATCCCAAGACAAATGTGGGACTGACTTTTTCTTCTACTCCCTCTTTCCACATGTTTATCCTATATTAAATGTAGATTTACAGAGTAGGGATGAATGCAGGATTGACTTTTCCTCTACTCCCTTTTCCACTGTAAAATGTAGATTCACTGAGTGCTAATCAAAGCCTCACAAGAATGCAACCCACTTGCCTCATTGCTTGTCCATCTTCCTTTTTTTTTTTCTTTCCCCCTTCCCCTTCTGTTTGCTCTTTCACCTTTAAATGTTGAATTTCTCAAAACCCCCTTTGGAATAAGCACAGGTCACAGATGTTCCTGTGATATGTTTTTTCCAGGGTGCATCCTCAACCTAGACAAAATAAACCTCTCATTGATTGAGATCTGCCTCAGTCCCTTTTTGGTCTACACGTCCTAGTATTTTCTTTCAATATTCTCTCCACTGGAGAATATTGCTTTTTCTCATGGAATGTTTTTGAAGATCTCCAACTCATTCTCCAAGAGAAGGCATGTGTTCCCTTTTCCAGGAAACCTTTACTAGTCCTTCCTGGCCACATTTGCTGCATCTGCTTCAGTGTTTCTCTACAGGGGCTGCACTCTTCTATTCCCTGGAGCACACATTGCACTTTTTGCCGGCCTATCTTTAACTCTAGATTGTAGCTCCTTCATCTTTATTTCTATGCAGCCTCTCCACAGTTCCTGAGATATGGTCAGCACTAAATCAATATTTGCAGAATGAAGTGTTATTATGATAAATTGAATAGCAGGTCAGTGATAAATCGTGTTGTTGAACGTTGCTAGTGAAAGGCACATATAATTATTATGCTGCAGCTTTAGTGGTTACATAGTGAACTCAAAAGTTTAGAGCATTTCTTTAGGGCTAAATGATTTTTTTGTGAATAACAAAAGCACAAAAGTACAATTAAATTTAAATATTTATGGTATGTTAACTTGCTAAGCCAAGGCAGCCAGAAGAATGCCTGAGAAAGCCACAAGTCAACCCCAGGGGGAAATAAAAATCAACACTTGGTCTGCAGAGTTGCTGCAGCTAATTTGCTGTAACTAATACTATGACTTCCATGGACAATGTCAAGAACAAAAGATTGCCACTGGAGCCTTGGTCCTTTGAGAACTGAGATTTATCACACACTCTACCATTAAGGTTGTGTGGGTAAATGAGGTTTTGAAAACTCTCTGTAGCCATCCTTGGTTGCTTTGAGTTGAGTCCTTGTCAAAAGTAGTATTTTACCCAGAGGAGCAATTTGCAATTTGCACAAAACCCTTTAAAATACCTTTGCCTATGCTTGCATGTTGGCATTTGGTCACCTTCCTATGTGCCTAAAGTATGAAAAGGAAGCATCAATGATTTTACCAGTAAAGGAAGACAATCCCAGTGCTCTCAGTAGTTTGCCTCCTAATTAGTTAGTTTAAGTGCTCTGTAAATTAACTGGCATAGATGGTGCCAGGAATTATTATTATCGAATAACGATGATCTAGATGTGTGTTTATTTTCTATTGCAGTTGTAACCAGTGACCACACACTTAGCAGCTTAAAGCAAATCTCAAGTATTATCTGTCAGTTTTATAGATAAGAAGTCAGCCTGGGCAGCATAGTGAGAACTTGCCTCTACCGAAAAAAAAAAAAAAAAAAATGCCAGGCATGGTGGTATGTGCCTGTGGTCCTAGCTACTTGGGAGGCTGAGGTGGGGGGATTGCTTGAGCCCAGGAGATCTAGGCTGCAGTGACCCATAATCACAATATTTCACTCTAGCCTGGGAATGTCTCACTGTCTCTTAAAAAGAAGAAGGAAAAGGAGAAGGAGTCATCTAGGTGGCAGGTGGCTCAACAGGTTCTCTGAACTAGGTCTCACCAAGGCCAAACTTGAGGTGATCCCTAGATTGCAGTCTTATCTGGAGGTTCTGGGGAAAATCTGTTTCCAAGCTCAGTGAGGTTGTTGGCAAAATGCAGGTCTTTGTGATGTAGAATGGAGGTCCCCCTTTGCTAGCTGGCTGACAGCTGAGGGTTATTCTCAGATTCTAGAGGCCACCCACATTCCTTGGCTCACAGCCACCTTCCTCCTTCTTCAAAGCCAGCCACAGCTGACCTACTTTTTCTCATGCTTCAAATTGTTCCTGCCTCCTCTCTGCTGCATTTCTCTGAACACAGCCAGGAATGGTTCTCTTCCTTTAAAGGTTCATGTGATTAGATTGAGCTCACCCAGATAATTCAGGATATAATCTTTCCATTTTAAAGGCCATGGTATAGATGTGTACAAAGAGCCTTTGGCCATTGTATGAATTTGCATGAGCTACCATAACAAAGTACCACAGACTGGGTGACCTAAACAACAGATATTTATTCTCCCACAGTCCTGGAGGCTGGAAGTCCAAGATCAAGCTGGGGCCAGGGCTGCTTCCTCTGGAAGTCTCTCTCCTTGGCTTGTAGACACCATCTTCTCCCTGTGTCTTCATATAATCTTTCCTCTGCGTGTGTCTGTGTCCTAATCTCCTCTCCTTAATCCTATTGGATCAAGGCCCACTCTAGTAACCTCATTTAAAATTTTAAATTCTGATTTTGAACCTCATTTTAAATTCCTCTTTCAAGGACCTATCCAAATACAGTCATATTCTGAGGTCCTGGGGGTTAGGATCTCTGCAAGTGAATTTGGGGGGCACATGATTTAGCTTATAAAAGCCATGTAACAGCATAACCAAAGGTTTGGGGGATTAAAACATGGATGCTGGGAGGAGGGGATGTTATTTAGCCTACCACAAAGTTGAACTTTTGAAAAACAGCAAATAATTGGGTATATCATGAGAACTAATACCCCAAAATTCCTGACGTTTTTCTGTATCAAGGATAAAAGTTTTTCATGAACAGCTCTCCATTATACTTGAAACAATCTGGCTTCCTGAACCCCCTGTAGAAGGGCTCCCGCATATTTATATGGGATAATATGCAAACTAAGCTATGATTCATAATCTTTTTCTCCTTTTTTTTTGAGACGGAGTCTCACTCTGTCGCCCAGGCTAGAGTGCAGTGGCGTCATCTCAGCTCACTGCAACCTCCGCCTCCCGGGTTCAAGCGATTCTCCTGTTTCAGCCTCCCTTGGGACTACAGGCATGTGCTGCCACACCCAGCTAATTTTTGTATTTTTAGTAGAGACAAGATTTCACCATGTTGGCCAGGCTGGTCTTGAACTCCTGACCTCAGATGATTCACCCACCTCAGCCTCCCAAAGTACTGGGATTACAGGTGTGAGCCACTGCGCCTGGGCCTATGATTCATAATCTAACCATCACTGACCTTGGATATCTTGAAATACAAAAAAAAAAAAAAAAGTCACTAAAGCCACCCAAATGTGATTATTTTTAGTGTTAAATAATCTAAATTTTATCTTCTTATTAAGGTTAATGTCACCTGGTGAAGAGCTTCTGTTCTGTCCAATTGAGTAGTCATCAGCCAATATGGCTATTTAAGCTAAAATTAGGACTTAAAAAGAAACAAAATTTAAAATTCATTTCCCAGATGTATCAGCCACCTTATATCAATATCCATGTGTGACTGATGGCTTTGATCCTTCACCTCATAAATATGGAAATTTCCATCATCACAGGGAGCTCTATTGCAGAACACCAGTCTAGACAGTAATATTCTGATCTTTTAATGATGTGATTCTCTCAAGCTCATGTATCCTGATAAAGGACATTACAGTCTGGATAAAGATTTCTTATTACAGCAATATTTATGTTGATTAATTTATATAAAGCATAATTATCTATTAAATACAGAGCTAAAGAAATTAAGACCACCATTTATATTGAGGATGTCAACCAATGAGGAAACATAATTTACAGAGGAGAAATCTGTCTGCTTCGTGTGCTTGGTTCAATGCTCTGACAGGTTTCCAGGCAAATAATGCTGGTTTTCATCCGATAGTGATGGATTACACGCAGTAGACTCCCAAACGCTTGGCTTTCAGTTGATCATTCTTAGACTTGGTCTTTCTCTAAAGAAGTTCAAGTAAAAATTGCTGAACTGTGAAAATTACCTCCTGATGCAGACACAGTCATTGTTTTATATAAAGAGAAAAAAACTCTGTAATTCAGAGTGTATTAATGCAACCTCGGGCTTTTGTGTATTTGCTAGGTGTCAAAGAAGTGCAAAACCTCATAAAAGTCCTTTAGGTTTGTTTATTTATGGATACCACCAAATGCTTAAATAAGTTTTATTTGAATTCACATAACCCATTGATGTTTTAAGACAAATTTTAAAGCTGGACAGATCTTTAAAAACAAGTGATGACTTTGTATACCTCCTGGTGCTAATTGACAGTGCTAATGTGTGGATTCACCATGGAAATCTAGAAATGAGAGCTATTTGAATAGAAACAGAGGAGTGGAACTGTGAAGGACAGCCTGTTTTTGGCTTCTCTATCAGAAAGAACAAAATCTCTTTGCCAGTTGACATTAACCTGAATAGTAAGGTGAAATTTAGATTATTTAACACTAAAAATAATAATATTTGGATGACTTTTTTGTATTCCAAGGTATTCAAGATTAGTGACTGTTAGATTAAAAACCATAGCGAAGTTTGCACATTATCCCACAAAAATATGAGGGAGCCCTTCTTTTGAGGTTTCAGGATGCAAGACTGTCTCAAGTATGATGTAGATAATGTTGGCAGCTCATGGCCTGATCAATATCTGTGTACCTGGATTTTGGTGAATATACTGTTGGTATTTATAAGTCCAGTACTCTCCAAATGTAAAGGTATGTTTCAGATGAGCAATGGCTAAGCCTGTACCTATCTCCTTGGTTGTGTGGCTCCATGTGTACAAAACTGGTATATAAAGATTTTCTCTGCATGTGAATGAGAACTCCCACATCATTGGTATCCTGTCAAGTCTCCATCTATTAGACATCAATAACATGGAAGTATTTTACCACCTACAATTTTTCTCTAGCCCAAAATATATCCAACACTGGAAGATCCCTGCCTCTACATGGTGAAGCCTTCTAATCTTTTGTTCTCAGAGGTGTAGAAGAAAGCTCTAGATTTAAAATGTTAGGACCTCAAATCATGACACAACCACCCCCTTTTGTTTGGTGTTGGGTGGGCCGTTAAACTATTCTGAGCATCTGATTAAAACTACAGACACACACAACTATCAATCCAGGTTGTTGGAAATACTAAATCTGATGCATATAAAGCACCAAGGCTCTGTGCACTTTTCCTGTAAAACACCAAGTTGTAAATATGTTAGGCTTTGCAGGCCATCCGACTTTGTTGTAGCTATGTAACTGTGCTATTGTTGCTTGAAAGCAGCCACAGACATTATCTAAACAAATGGGCACATCTGTGTTCCAATAAAACTTTATTTACACAAAGCAAATGTGGGCCGCTATGGAGGTAAAAGTTCTGTCACCATGTTTTTCCTCTGCTCTCACCACCACAACAATCACCAACACAGAAGAATAAGACAAATGTGTAGGGTTTTTACTCACACAAAAAACAGTGGACACCATCTGGTTGTCCTCCAATTCAGTTCCGACACTCTCTACCCAGAGATAGCATCAGATCCCACGGGTTAAGGGCTCAGTCCCATAGACCACCCTCTTCTTTCCCCCAGTCACAAGTCCAGGCCCCTGGTACTTCTGACCAAGTGACTTCAAGTTGCGGTTCCCACAATCTCCTCTTTGGGTTTGATTAATTTGTCAGAGCGGCTCGCAGAACTCAGAAAAACACGTATAGTGGTTGTTAAGAAGGATATGTTAAAGAATACAGGTAAACAGCCAGATGAAGACACATAGGATGAAGTCTGGAACTGTCTAGAGTGAGGAGTTCTGTCCCTGTGGAATTGGGGTGTGACACTGTGCCAATACATGGATGAGCTCTTCATCCCCCTTCTGTTGACCTCCACGTGTTCAGCTCTCCAGAAGCCCTCCACACCCTGTCCTCGGGATTTTTATGGATGCTTCAGAATGTAGGCATGATTGATTAAACCATTGGCCATTGGTGATAAACTTGATCTTCAGCCCATCTTCCCTCTCTGGAGGTAGGGGATGCAGCTAAAAGTCCCTACCCTCTAATCCTGCCTTGGTCTTTTTGGTGACCAGTGCTACCCTGAACCTATCAGACAAAAGACACATAAAAGACAGCACTTAGGAGATCCCAAGGATTTTAGGAGTTATGAGCCAGAAACTGCTCATGAAAACCAATATGTATAAATGTCATAACACTACAGCCAGATTTGCCCTGGGATGTAGACTGTAGACTCTTGGTGTATAGCATCTAATATTGTTTGGCCAAAAATATAATAGTTGGCCAGGGGACATTACCATCTAACACTTTACATCCTTCTCTCCCCTTAAGTCTCCTTAATTTTAACACTTGATGTTTATAAAGTAACATTTTCCTACTTTACCAATCATATAATTTCTCTTTTTAGCTTATACTGTTTGTTCGGAATGAAGGAAAACCCTACCTTTCTTATTTATACAGTTTCTAAAGTCTCATGGAAGATTAACAATAGTTGTCCACAACTTTAAGAATTGGAAATAGTCTAGAAATAATTATCAAATTCATCCTACCTTCCAGGTGTTTATTACCTATCCACTTTTGATTTGGAAACTTTAAAGTGTTTAGGAGAGCATTGTCATTAAAAGATGAAGTTATTATCAGAAGCCTGTTGCAGAAAACTTTTCAAAAATTGAGTAAGACTGTATAATCTCTGAGAGCCAACACCATAAACACACTTTGCTTAGACTTCACCCTCTTGAAATGTGGAGGCTTATTTCCTAAATCATGCTTGTGATGTTATGATCTAGTGTAAATAAAAGCAAGATATCTAGATCCCAACTTGTACCTGCTATAAAACTTACAGTATTAAGTTTTTGTGCTGTGTTTTCTGACAAGATCTAGGGATGTGTCCATCTGCAGAACTTTAAACATTAGCTGCTTCTATGTGGCGAGGCAAAACACCAGCACACAGCTACCAACTTCCAGCTCGATATTATTACTAGTGAAATGCTGCTAATAGTTATAAAATGCACACAGAGATGATTATAGGGCCCTCCCTACAAGACAAGAACATGCTATTGTGAATAGTGCTGCATAATGAACATATTGTGAATAATGCACATATGTTGTTTCTGTCCCATTGCTGCAGGAGTTCCTGAAATCAGTCTTCTCTGATCCTACACATTGAAACTCCCCGTACTCACTGTGGCCAACCCCACACTCTGTGCTGGTTTTGTGCCTTGCCATGTAGATGCAGCTGATGTTTAAAGTTCTACAGATGCACATATCCCTAGATCTTGTTGGAAAATTCAGCACAAAAACCTAATACTGTAACTTTTGTAGCACCTACCAGTTGGGTTCTAGAATTTCCAGGGACCTTACCTGTTTAGTCTTAATTTACAGAGGCAGGTCCTTCTCACCATGGTTTCTCTTGGTGTGTTCTTTCCTTTCCTTCTTTTTTATTTTTATAGACAGTGTCTCACTCTGAGTTCAGTGGTGCCATAGTAGTTCAATGCAACCTTGAACTCCTGGGCTCAAGTGATCCTCCCACCTCAGCCTCCCGAGTAGCTGGGACTAATGGTGCCTACCACCTTGTAGACATGGCGTCTCACTATGTTGTCCAGGGTGTCCTCGAACTCTTGGACTCAAGCGATCCTCCCACCTCAGCCTGAATAGCTGGAACTAAAGGTGCATGCTACCTTGTAGAAATGGGATCTTTCTATGTCACTCAGGCTTGTCTCAAACTCCTGGGCTCAAGCGATCCTCTCACCTCATCCCCCTGAGTAGCTGGAACTAAAGGTGCCTGCCCCTTGTAGAGATCGGGTCTTGCTATGTTACCCAGGCTAGCCTTGAAATCCTGGACCCAAGTGATTCTCCATTTCAGCCTCCCAAAGCACAGGGATTACAGAGGTGAGCCACCATGCCTGGCCATGTTCTTTCTTTAATATCTACTTTAAGTCTATCTATTCAGAAACCTTCTGGGCTCTCTTCTAAGATTGGCCCTCAGTACTGTTTCTGTGTGGTTCTCAGGTCACCTTCTCTCTGCAGACCCCTCCCCTTTGACTCTTTCTCTTCCATGATAAACCCCCTGCTTCAACAATGGGAAGAGGTTGGAAATCAGTTTGTCTTGTTGTCCACAATAAAGTTCTGTGATTATTATTATGAGTCAAGACTACACCCTGGAATGCTCTTTGTCCTCTGCAGATAATGAGCATTCCCTGTACACATCATACTAAAAAAAATCTATAATAAGTATAATTATTGTGATTTTTATTAACGTCCTCCAAATCATAATAATAGCAGTCATGATAACACTTATTATGCTGTTGATGCATGCCAGATATTTAATCTTTGAGGCAACATTATGAAGTGGGTGTAATGAGCATCACCACTTCATATAAATGGAGAATTGGCATCTCTCTACCAAGTATGGAAAGCTGACCAATAGAAATGTTAAGTTGTCAGCCGGGTGCAGTGGTAGCTGATGCCTATAATCTCAGAGTTTTGGGAGGATGAAGCATGAGGAAAATTTGAGGAAAGGAGTGGGAGACCAACCTGGGCAACATAGCAAGACTCCATTTCTACAAAAATAAAGAAAATAATTAGCCGGGCATGGTGGTGCACACCTCTAGTCCTAGCTACTCAAAAGGCTGAGGCAGAAGGATTGCTTGAGCCCAGGAGGTGGAGGTTACAGTGAGCTGTGATTGTACCACTGCATTCAAGCCTGGATAACAGAGTGAGACCCTCGTCTCTAAAAAAATTTCTTTAAAAAAAAAGAAAAGTTGAGCTATTGAGTCAAGACTCCGAGGGCTGAGTCATAATGCAACTATGCTGCTTAGTTAATATTAATTAAATTAAATAAATTAATATTAAACTACGCTTGTCTGGTGCAGGTACAGGGAGCGTGACTGATATCCATCTTACATCAATTTACTTCCTGATACTTCATTTGCTGTGGTATGAACTTGGACAAGAACATAACCATTCTGTGCCTCTGTTTCTTTATCTGGAAAGTGGGAAGGAAGGAAGAATGTGTAACTCTAAGGACTGGCATGAGTTAATTTATAAAATGCTTATAAGAATCACGACCTACATTTACTGCTCATAAACAACAGCTACTGGAAGGCAGTTGAATACATGTTTCTGCAGCTTGGTGAGGGGAACAGACCGGAGATATAAATTTGGAGGTCAGCACATAAAGATGCTCCTGGAAGCCATTAGGCTGGATGATAACTCAAGGCAAAAACATAAATAGTTTCTTCATTTTCTTTAAATTAGGAAGACTAAACTGTATTAGTCAGGGTTCGCTAGAGGGACCGAACAAATAGGATAGATGTACATATAAAGGGGAGTTTACTAAGAAGTATTGACTCACACAATCACAAGGTGAGGTCCTATAACAGGCCATCTGCAAGCCAAGGAAAAAGGAAGCCACTCCGAGTCCCAAAACCTCAAAAGTAGGAAGGCTGACAGTGCAGCCTTCAATCTGTGGCCAAAGGCCCGAGAGCCCCTGGCAAACCACTGGTGTAAGTCCAAGAGTCCAAAAGCTGAAGAACTTGGAGCCTGATGTTCGAGGGCAGGAAGCATCCAGCACAGGAGGAAGAGGGAGGTTGGAAGACTCAGACATTCTAGTCCTTCCATGTTCCTTTACCTGCTGTATTCTAAACATGCTGGTAGCTGATTGGATGGTGCCCACCCAGATTGAGGTTGAGTCTCCCTCTCCCAGTCCACTGATTCAAATGTCAGTCTCCTTTGGCAACACCCTCACAGACACATCCAGGAACAATACTTTACATCCTTCAATCCAAGCAAATTGACACTCAATACTAACCATCACAAAAACCCACAATTAAGAGAAAGGAGAAACCTGAAGTTTAAACCATGTTGCCCAGCATTGCAGAATCAAGCCTTTCTAACTGAATGTATCGGGAATAAAATGATTATTCTTTCTCCAGAGCTATCTCATTTAATCATCCTTGAATATATTAGTTTCTTCTGGCTACTGTAAAAAAAAAATCAACACAAAGACCATTTGCTTAAAACAATGGATATTTATACTCTCCCAGCCCTAAAGCTCAGAAGTTGGAAATGAAGGTGTTTCCACAGTTGGTTCCCTCTGGAGGCTCTGAGGGAGAATCCGTTCCTTCCCCCTTTCCTAGCTTCTGGTGGTGGCCGGAAATTCTTGGCATTCTTTGTCTTGTAGATGCATCACTGCACTCTCTAACCCATCATCCCTTGGGGCTCTTTTGGTGTGTTTCTATATTCAAACCTTCCTCTAAGTCTGGGCGTGGTGGCTCATGCCTGTTATCCCAGCACTTTGGGAGGCCGAGGCAGGTGGATCACCTGAGGTCAGGAGTTCGAGGACAGCCTGGCCAACATGGCAAAACCTCGTCTCTACTAAAACGTACAAAAAAAAAAAAAAAATATATATATATATATATATATATATATATATGGGGGTGGGAGCGCCGTGGCTCATGCCTATAATCCCAGCACTTTGGGAGGCTGAGGAGGGCAGATCACCTGAGGTCAGGAATTCAAGACCAACCTGGCCAACATGGTGAAACCTTGTCTCTACTAAAAATACAAAAGTTAGCTAGGTGTGGTGGTGTGTGCCTGTAATCCCAGCTACTTGGGAGGCTGAGGCAGGGAGAATTGCTTAAACCCAGGAGGCAGAGGTTGCAGTGAGCCGAGATTGTGCCATTGCACTCCAGCCTGGGTGACACAGCGAGACTCTGTCTCAAAAAAAAAAAAAAAAAAAGAATAGCTGGGCATAGTGGCTCACGCCTGTAGTACCAGCTACTTGGGAGGCTGAGACAGGATAATCACTTGAACCTGGGAGGCAGAGGTTGCAGTGAACCGAGATCATGTCACTGTACTCCAGCCTAGGCACCAGAGTGAGACTCAGTCACAAACAAAACAAAACAAAACCTTCTTCTAATTTATCATAAAAAATTCCAGTTGTTGTGTTGGGGTCAGCTCTAATCCAATATGACCTCCTGTTAACATGCTTATACCTGCAAAATCCCTACTTCCAAAAAGAGGCATAATATTTACAGGTGCCGAAGGTTAGGATTTGAATGTGTAGGTGACACAATTCAACTCATTACACCTAGTAATCACCAACTGAGATAATGTTTTGGAAATTTATGTAGCAATGTTATAAACATGCACCCTAAATCTAAAACCTCCAGGCACACTTTATCACCAAGTGAGCATTGTCATTTATTGAACCTGGATGGTCTAGCTTCTGGAAGTTGACCAACCAGAGACAGCAAGAACTAAGGCATGGAGCTAGACCCTCCTCACCTTGGAAGACCAGGAAGGTGCAACCCAGCTGCCTGGCTGGGAGGAGATGGGAAGTCTGAAGTAGTACATCAGTATAAAGAAAATTCTAAGAGCCTTTCTCTTGGAAGACAATAGGAGAGTCTGCAACAGCCACGCTTCACACACTCAAGAGGACACCTTGTTGCTGCAATGTGTGTTGAGAGTTAATGGAGCCATGTGTAATGGGTCATGTCCAAGAACTGAGTTCCCTTCTGAGGAGGGATCTGGTGAGACCAAAGCAGGACCCCTACCCTGATAAGATTAGGGTGCTAGGATCAGACAAGGCTTGAGCAAAACACTAAGTCTTCAGCTATAGAGCAAAGAGAGCAGTCCTCAGGTTTGGATGTTGGCCAAAAGTCATCAGAACAGGAGCCAAGGAACCAACAGTAAGAAGATTGAGTCTCAGAATGTTGACAAGTCTCTTAAATCCTTCTTCCTAAGATGGAAACTTAGAAGTGAGTCCATGGGGAAAAGAAGTAAGCTAAGGTTTGCAGGTGCAAGGTCACGGTCAGACTGTAGGAGAGATTGGGAACCAACATGGTTGGCAAGACCTATTTGATTATCAAAGTCTTTGGAAAATATTTTGGGGGCTTTTCCGACAATCTAGGGAAGAGGCAGACTCACATGAACCCTCCCTTAGCTTGGACCCAAAAATACCAAGATCCTGATATCAACCTGAAAATTAGCATAGATTATTAGGGCATTGAATAAATTCTTGAAAGTGATGCTCTAAAAATAAAATGAAATGGAAACTCGTGTTTTAAATATTGATGATTCTGGCACCACTGCAGTCCTTTGATATAGATGTTGTTGCTGTAGGCTGAATTAATTAATTAATTTGCATCAGGCCTCCAAAACTCAATGTGCTTCTTTCTAAACTAATGTGCATGTTCACAAACAAGTCTGTAAGACAGTTGTCAAAGTAGGACATCAAACCCCACCTTGGTTTACATCCGTTCAGTGGCTTCAGTTTGACGATTGTTATGGAATCTTCTGGGGCTCTGGCATTTTCAATGCATAATGGAGACACATTTGAGGAAATTTATTTATTATTGGTAGACTTCTAAAATTCAATACCGAATGTCCCTTTAAGCTACTGGCATTACAGTATAGATGTATTTGGTTTATGGTGGTGCAGAAATCTCTTTCCAACATTGTTGTAGAAAAAATTTGTGGATTGTTTCTTTGAAGTCAGGGTCTTTTTTTTCAGTGGTTATCACTAATAAAAGTGAAGAATTTTCATTTTATATTTTAGTCTGTCTATTGGTAGTTATGTCTGTCACTATGCTAAATGTTCATGGTGTAAAGATGAATATGGGCTGTTCTGCCTCTGGGGTACCCCAGCTGTCTATGGAACAGCCATTTTCCTGTACTCTGTAGCTTTAAACTTGCTTTGCTTTTACTTAAAAAAAGATGAATAAGACCCAATCCTTACCCGCAAGAGGATTAAAGTCGTTAGGGAAATACACACTTTAAAAAGTATTAACAGGGCCAGGCGCGGTGGCTCACGCCTGTAATCCCAGTACTTTGGGAGGCCGAGGCAGGCGGATCATGAGGTCAGGAGATCAAAACCATCCTGGCTAACATGGTGAAACCCCGTCTCTACTAAAAATACAAAAAATTAGCCGGGTACGGTGGTGGGCACCTGTAGTCCCAGCTACTCGGGAGGCCGAGGCAGGAGAATGGGGTGAACCTGGGAGGCGGAGCTTGCAGTGAGCCGAGATGGCGCCACTGCACTCCAGCCTGGGTGACAGAGCGAGACTCCGTCTAAAAAAAAAAAAAGTATTAACATTACATCATAGTGTTGACCAGATGCCCACACACTCTAACTGTAGGCCATAATTCATCTTATGCTTATTTTGTATGATGGGTAAAATAATTTTTTACATGTTTAAATAATTGGGGAAAAAAATCGAATACTGTTTCGTGACATGCACATTTTATCAGACTACTGTTACCACATGATCCAGCAATTGCATTCTTTGGTATTTCTGCAAAGGAGTTGAAAACTTATGTATGTCCACACAAAAACCTGCACATGGATGTTTGCAGCAACCTTATTCATCGTTACCAAAGCTTGGAAGCAATCAAGACGTCGCCCTTTAGTAGCTGAATGGATAAACAAACCATGGAACATCCAGAGAATGGAATATTACTCAGCACTGAAAAGAAATAAATTATCAAGCCATGAAAAGACATAGAGAAAATTGAAATGCATAGCACTGAGTGAAAAACACCAATCTGAAAAGGTTACATACTATGTAGTTATACCCATAGGATATTCTGGAAAAGCCAAAAGCTTGGAGACAAAGATCAGTGGTCGTTGTTGCCAGGTATTCGGAGGAGGGAGAAATAGGGTGGAGCTCAGAGGACTTTTAGGGTAGTGTAGCCATTTTGCATAATACTATAGTAGTCATTATATATTTGTCCAAACCCACAGAATGTAAAGACAGAGTGAACCTTAATGTGAACTATGGACTTTAGGGGATTATAATATGTCTATGTAGGTTCATTGTTTGTAACAAATGCACCACTCTGGTGGAAGATGTTGATAGTTGGGGAGACTGTTTGTGGAGGGGTAGAGGGTAGATGGGAACTCTCTGTATCTTCCTCTCAATTTTGCTATGAACCTCAAACTGATATTAAAGTAGTCTATTAAAATTATGTGAAACTCAAACATCAGCATCTACAAATAAAGTTTTATTGTAACACAGCCACTCACATTTTTTTGCATATGGTCCATGGCTACTTTCACGTTAGTGAAAAGTTGGGTAGTTGAGTCAGAGACCACGTGGCTGGCAAAGACGGAAGTTTGTAGTATTTGGTTCTTCATAGAGAAAGTTTGGTGATCTCTTTCGGTGATCTCTGGACTATCCTATAATTCTGAGCAAGACATCATCATGATCAAAGCAGGAGTAGTCAGCTTAGCTTTTCTGCATTATTCAAGACCTTTTTGAGCTGTATCTTGAAGAATGAGGTGGGGTTGAGGTTTCCAGGATCTTTCTGTCATCTTCCCACATTGGTATTGTATTCTGTAGCATTTATTGTGACCAACACACATCCCTGAAGCCACCAGGGGCTGTTATTTCAAAAAAGTAGACGTAGGACACTAATTTCTCATGCTGCCATTGAAAAGAGACAGCCTCACCTGCATAACTGAGTTTTTGACATTTAAAAATTTTTTGTTTTAATTAACATCCATCTTAGAATTTTCACTATTGTTCTCCATAATGGGATAAATATATAAAGTAAATCTCTCAAAAAGACAGGTTTTAAAACACATTGCCTAATGTCAAATTACTCATATAAGGATAAGATTTCAGCCTTGTGATTTTGTAATGTGTCAACCTGCCTAGACTAAATTACTTTTCCTAGAATCCTCCCACCTGTGTGTTTCTATCTTTTGTGCCCCACAAAAGCCATTTTTATCCTAGTTTGGTGATGAAGCCAGGACCCCCTCTTAAGGGCCTTATGAAAGTCAAGAAAAATCTCAAGTTCCTTCAAGGGAAATTCCAGGCACTTGGCTAGCCTTGAAAAGTAAATGAGCAGCTTGATCTCCAAGAAGGTAATGGTACTTTAAAACAACAACCAAGGAAGCTAGAGCCAGGAGATACTAGGTTTAGTTCCTATAGGAACTAAAGATAATATCTTGACATAAGTCCCTGAGTTGTTTTCCAGAAACCCAGAGCCCCACAAAATGCATCCACTGGAATGTAGACCTCAGTTACGGGGCAACTGAGGACTGAACTGTAACCGCCATTCTTTATTTTAAATGTCTTCCTGAGGGGGTTGGAAGAAGTCATGTCCATGAGTCAGAGCTAACATTCTTTTCTGCTGACCCCAATTTTTAAACAAAACTTCTTTCCCTTAGCTAATGGCAAATCAGAGAATCCTTGAATCTACCTATGACCTGTGAGTCCCCTGCGTCAAGATATCCTGCCTTTTAGGGCAAAAGCAATGTATAACCTCCTTGTATTGATTTAAGCTTTTGCCTGTAGCTTCTACTTTCCTGAAATTTACCCCTGTGTTTACAAACCCTTACCTGCAAGCCACCGGGCAGGTGGGATCTTAGGCATGAACTGTCCAACTCTCTTTGCTTGGTGATTGCAAATAAATGCTTCACTTCCTCTCGCTGCCATCCTAATGTTAGTGTTTGACTTTGCCGTGCCAGGCGAGCAGACCCCAGTTCGGTTCTGTAACAATATCAGGGCAAAAGTGAAGCTGCAGCCATATTGCTTTTTTGCAGTCAAAATTAGGGAAACAAATGAGAGCTGTGGTAGCTCAGGCATGTTAGCTCTTACCTGTGGCCTCACCTCCTTTGCATGGGGGTAGCCATGGGACCTGAAGCTGCTCTACCTTTTTCTGGACTCCTTTTCCGGTGTGCATTCAGCTCTGTGAATAAGGGGCCAAGCTTTTGCTGCAGGATGTCCAGGCATCAGAGGGCAGAGAGAAAAAGACATGGATCACAGATCATCCTCCTCTTTCTAGATCATGCCTGTGGCTCCCAGCTCGTTCTCACTCTCCACTTTTATAGGCAGCTTCCACTCCAGGAACCAGGAATTTCCCTTGTGAAAGGAAAATAAAAACTCAAGACCCCAATTTGCTATGCAAAAGAAAAACAAAACAAAAATTTAAGCTAAAAGCTGAGTCATGCAAGAAGTGGCCTTTTCCTTTTGTTCCTAAGCAGATAGCTACAGATAAAAGGTTAAACATCGCCACAGGTGGCTGCTCTATGTTCACCGTATCTTATGTAAAGTGCCCATTTACTGAGTGCAAGAGGAATACACAGTTGACTTTCCTCTACCTGCTCCTTTTCTCTTGCAACCTGTAGATTGAGTAATGTGACCATACCCTCCCTCTTTCCCCTCTAGCCCACATTTCCCCTTTAAATATTGAAGCCCTCAAAATCATCTTTGGAGAAAGGCACAGACCACACAGCATTTCTGTGATTCGTGTTGATCTCTTCTGGACATGTCCTTCTTCTTGGCAAAATAAACTTCTAAGTTGATGGAGACCTGTGTCAGATACTTTTTGGTTTACACCCTCAAGGAGAATCCAGCCTTCCTCACTGCCCAACTGCACCGGGAGTTGTTTGCGGTCTTTTGTGTGCTGATTGGTCATGTTAATCACTTTCTTCTTAGTTGGAAGATAGAGTTAAGAGCTCAGCGATGTGGTTTTTATATTGTTTCCTGTCCTTCCATGCATGTGGGTCACCACCACCACCCTATCTAGACAGTAACCTCCCCAAAAACAGGGACGTCGTGTTCTACTCCTATGTCCTTATTCCTTTTCTGATGCCCTGAAAGATAGAAATGCAGGGTAGCATGGTTATGCAAGGTGCAAACACATGCTTCCTTCTGAGTCAGGTGAACTAACACTTGAACAATCAAAAGCAAAGGTCACCATGATATACAGAGTAGTGCAAACAGACTCACTCAAAATGCAGTATGTGGGCAGCAGGCAGGGGTTTAAATTGCGTATCTCGTGTGTTTGATTGCAAATGAGGAAAACTGTAATAAAGCTATCTAACATGTAGGTTGTGGTATTAGACACACAAGCACTCATTGTGTTGTGTCAGGTAAAAACACATCTAGATGTAGGAAAGGAAAACTTTATTCAAAAAGATTATTGCAATAAGGAGGGGTACTATTCTAATAATGGGAAGGGGAGTATTGGCATGCAGGGCTGCACAGAGAGTAAGATCTTCAAGCATGTCAAAGGTCAGGCAGAAAGGAATTTAGAGACAGTCCACTGGAAAGGACCAGACGTGGGCGAGTGGGTGGCATACTCGGACTAGACAATGTCTTCCTTGTGGTAAGGTCAGTTAATTCCCAGGAGAGGCCCTTAAGCGGGTCTGTGTCCTGGCTCAAACTGAGATTGGGTCAACGTTCAGGATCCTCTGGGCAAAGCAGAGATGTAAATGAACTGGGTCCAGTCCCATGAATGAGCATTGCATTCCGATGGATCTGTGGGGAGAAATAGTTTAGCTAACCTTTTATGAGGCAAAAAATAGGAATTTGAAGGGTTTCTGTATGTCTTTGTCGTAAGTGAAAATAAGAGTGGGAGGACATCCATGAATCTTTTCTAAGGCATAGGGGGAAGGGTGGTTTATGGAGTAACCGGTTTCTCAGAACACACCGAAAAGGTAGAGGGGGTATTTCTTCATCGTTACTGTTTTCCTGGAGCACAGGTATAGTTTAACATTGTCAATTGCATTTATGACTTCTGGTTCCTTCAGTAGCCTTCAAAGTCAAGGCTACCCATCCTTAACATGTAATGTTGCATGTACACACACACACACACACACACACACACACACACGCTACTCATATTTGCCTTGTGCACTGGGATAAATGGGTGAGGTTATTGAGCCCAGTCTCTCTACCCTGGTATACCATTAGGAAGATCTGCTATAAAATAGGTACTATTATCCCCCTTTTTCAGAAGTTCAGAATGAATCTCAAAGCGGTCATATGATCTTCTTTAAGGTAAGTTCTACATTTCTAACTTCTCTAACTTTCTTACTTAATAGTAGGACAGGGGTCAAATTCCACTGGCACTGGATTCTAGTCTTCCTGTCCTCTACATTTTTACCCCAAAATAACCACAATAAAAGATTGTTTCTTAGTTTTTGAGGCAGTGTGCTTCACGGATGTCAAAGCAATACAACTTGAGGACAAAAAGACAGACATCTAGAAAAGTGAGATGAGCGTTCACTCCTGTCACCTCAATGAAAAACTGCGACCTGTCATGACATTTTCTTACCAGAAGGTAGAGATTCAGTTGCTGGGTGTGGGTTGGAGTAAAACATAGAAAACTTGAGACACAAAGGGAGCTCTATGTTTGAGGCAAGATGGCAAAATGGCAAATAAAAGTCAAAATGACGTCCTTCCGTTTTCTCTGTGGTTGCTGTCTTTCGCGTTTTTTTTTTTTGCAATCACAGTATGATGAGAAGGAAGGTACCTCTGTATCAAACCCCATGCATAAGTACAAGTAATTGCTCCTGTGATAGAGTAGCCTGTTAGGGAAGATTCATTTGATAAGCAAACAAAAACCCGAGCTAGTTCTGCTTGCCCACTGGCAATAAAAACATTTAAAGAGGGCTAACCAGAACGGTTTCCCTTTCCCTCCCCTTTCTGTCTTACCTGTCCTTAAAATGCATCCAACTGAGATGTCAAATACTTTGCAGAATCTCCTTATCCACAAAGCAAGACCAACAGTTACAACCAAATTGCAAAGAAACATATTAGGTTTCTAGATGGTCTGATTTAGAAAGCATGTATTGAACCACAAATAATGGATTAATGGATTCTCCGCAGTACTCAGCCAGATGAATAATGACGGCTTGATTCAGCAGTGGGAGTTACTTATGGGTGCCGGCTAATCAGGGCCAGAGGAGTAGGTCCTGGCTGCCTTTTCCTTGTGCATGTTCGGAGGTGGCCAAGTATCTTTCTAGATGACAAATGGGCCATGCCAGGGAGTGTAAAATGTACAGGTTTGAAATGCTCCGTGCTATGTTGGCTCTTGTTGAGAAAAGCTGCAGAAGGGGCAGGCTGAACTTATCCTGCATCCTTGTCCTTGGAAGCTAAAGCTCAGATCACTCTGTGATCATGGGCTGGCAGGTGCAATGAAGGGTGAGGAGTTTGTTTCTGGGACGTTGACTGAAAAAATGACTTTAATCTGATATTCATAAACCATAGCAACTGGCAGTTGAAAAAAAAATGATTTAGTAACAGAGGCCAGCGTGGTAGAGGTGAACAAAAAGGAACGCACCAAGATGGACGTGTTACAAAAGCAAGGGCAAAACTGGTTCGCCCAAAATATTTGTATCCTTACTTCTAGGATGGAATGGCGTCTTTTCCAAAGCAGTGGGACCTTTTGGAATAAAACATGGGGAGGTAGTTACTGTGGTTGGCTGGGAGGGAAATGAAAAGAACATCTCCGAAGCAAACGTTTTCTGTTTTAAACAAAACAAAACAATGCAAAACATTCTAGCCCCTCCAAAACCCCCCTTTTCCTTTCTAAAGACTAGGTGAAATTCGTATTTTAATTATGTGATTGCTTTCCCAAATGGGATGACGTTGTCAGCTATGAATTACCAAAGCTACCTCTTTTATCTCCTTCCCAGAATACACAAAGCAAAGGTCTAAATGTGATTTTGGTGAATATGTACTTTTTTTTTTTTCAAATGACAGAGGCAAAGAGGGGAAAATGAATGTCTTAATCCTACAGCCCCCTCCTGGGGAATCTGTCCCACAGGGAAATGGAAATGACAGTGGGGCTGAGTGATCATGCGGTTCAACTCTCTGCCTCTTCCTCTACCAACCACCTCCTCCTGCTCTTCCATCAATCTCCACTTTTCTACTTTTGTGCTTTTGTTCCTCTCCCTCCAGGTTCTCCCAGGGGTGCACACACTCATTTATTTATTCAGCAGGCACACAAATGATTTACCCTGAGTTCATGGGCAAAGCAATTATATTCTTAATCAAATCAAGATGAATGAACTCAGGAAATAGACTACATAATTTCTTGTTAAGAGTGAGCATCTCTTTGAAAAAGACCATAACGTGTCTTCAATGGTGTATGCGCAGTCGGTCTTGAGATGACTCAAACCCGTTTAGCTGTTTTCTAAAAGTCACTGACAATGCTTTTCCCAATGATTCAAATTATCGGGGAAAAAATCTTAAATCATCTGAACATGGAAATCAAGTATACTCCAGGATATCAAGTACATTCCTTAAGATCGATTGGAATGTTAAATTCCAACATATATATATATATATATAAAATATAGTGTGTGTGTATATATATAATATACTGTATATATATAGAATATAAATATATATGGGTATATAGACATATATACCCATATATATTTATATTTTGGAAAGAGACTTGGGGATTTAAGTGATTCATCCTGTCCCTTTTAGCATTGTTCACTTCCAATATTGAAATCAATTTTTCATCCTTTGAATAACTTGGACTAAGTTTCCCCTCCACATATCAGATGTTTTTCAATGAGCCTTTTACAGTGAAATGATGCACATAAATCCTCTCTTCTAAAAGGAAGGACTAGGATTTTACCTCCTCTTCAATTGAAGATCTGTAGACTATTTCCATTAAAGATGAGTTATTCCAAATCAGATCCGGGTAGTTAATCAGTTGCTATTAAACCAGAGTAAATTGTGCTGTGCTGGGTTTTAATGGTGAAGATTTTTCTGCTGAAAAACAAATGCTGCTAGACCTATCCTAAAGACTTCTGATGCAATATCTCTTCATCAGCGTGCAGAGCACTTGTTGTATTTTCAATACAATATTCAAAGGTTAAATGTTTTTATTAATAGTACTGGGAGTATTTTAGTCTGAATGCCACAGAGAGGGAATTAGGATAACATTGACAGATCCACTTCTAAGGGTACATACTGGTAAAAGAATAATACCTAATTTCTACATTGAACATTCAGATTGCTTTCTTTGGGGCTTATGTTTTATTTACTGGTGAGGAAATGACTCTTTAACTATAGTTAAACTGAGGTTGCATGAATATTTAAAGTGATGGTTTCAACCAGAGGAACATTTTCATTATGGGATGAACAACAGAAAAAATATTCCACTCGACTTTCTCTGAAAGATTGCAAAGCTTTAAAACCATTCTCTTAAAACATTGATATTCACCACCTTACTTATTAAAATAAATAGACTGGGAATAAATAGTCTAGCACTGGTCCTTTATATTCCTGCATTAAAAAGAAAATTAGATAGACCCTCAAAATATGTAAAGCGATCACCTAAAGGTTGAAATGAATCTAGTATAATGGCCACAATGATATCTGACCTGTTCTTAGAACTTTATATGCACTGCATCCTCAAAACCACTCAGCAAATGGATTGTCGCTATTATGCCCACTTGGCAAAGAAGGAAATTGAGGTGGAGAGACATTAGATAATTGCCTGGAATCCAAATTTAAGTAAGGAAAGGAGATGGATTAGGTACCCAGGTGGGTCTACCGAGTGTGAGTTTGTAACTCTACACCCAAGCACAGAGGAATTCTCTCTTCTTCAGAGAGGAAGAAAACTCACATCCGTTAATCCACAAGATCAGAGACTTAGTAAAAATAATTGTAAAATCATTTATTAAGCATCTGTTGTGTACAAAAACACAGAGTGCCATGAGAAGAAGATTGTACAGAGCTAAGCAAGACAGGACTCCTTTCAAAAAGAGATGATACATGAGAGAGAAACAAACTCTAATAATTATAGAACAAACTTTTGGTTAATAAGAAAAAAAATTTTAACCAGGATACTATATACTCTAAAGATGATTTTTAGTTTTTTACTTTTTTTTTTTATTTTTTGAAACGGAGTCTCACGCTCACCCAGGCTGAAGTACAGTGGTGCAATCATGACTCACTGCAGCCTCCGCCTCCTGGGCTCAAGCAGTCTTCCCGCCCCAGCCTCCAGAGTATCTGGGACTACAGGTATGTGCCACCATATCTGGCTAATTTTTTAAATTTTTTTTAAAGACGGGGTCTTGCTATGTTGCCCAGGCTGGTCTCAAACTCCTGGCCTCAAATGATCCTCCCTCCTTGGCCTCCCAAAATGCTGAGATTATAGATATGAGTCACCATGTCTGGCCTTCTAAGGATGACATTTAACTATTTTGTTTATTTTGTTTGTTTGTTTTGCATGAAAACATCATAATCCTGTCACCACAATGTTGATTAAAATTTATACTTCTATTTTTTAAAATATAAATTTTAATTTTTAAGGGCTCATTGAATTTAGGTTTGACAAATCTTTCTTATCCCAACATATAGCTCCTGTTTCTGGTATAGGTTTGGGTTTTTTCCAACAGAAAAAAAAAAGTAATAATAGTCAATATGTAAGACAGTATAAAAACTGATTAGTGTCTTTCTCTGTCATTTTTCTGAAATTTAGCATCGTTGCTAATCAACTCTAGAAATGGTTATCTTAAGGTCTAAAACAATACTGGGCTGAGATTCATAAGATAAGGGAAAAATTACAATCATGCCACATAACCACATTTTGGTCAATGACAGATCACATAAACAGTGGTGGTGCCATAAGATTTTAGTACTGTATTTTTACTATACCTTTTCTGTATTTAAATATGTTTAATCACAGAAATACTTTAATCCCATATTTTTACTTTACATATTCTTTGTTTAAATATGATTTTAATACTGTATTTTTACCGTACCTTTTTGTGTTTAAATATGTTTAGATACACAAACACTGACCATTGTGTTACAATTGCCTGTAATATTCATTATGGTAACACACTGTACAGGTTGTAGCCAAGGAGCAATAGGCAATATCACACAGGTGTGACGTAGGCTATGCTGTCTAGGCTTGTGTAAGCACATGCTATGATGTTTGAGCAATGACATCACCTCAAGACTCTTTCTCAGAATGTATGCCTCTAGTTAAGCAATGCATGACTATCAGATTCCCTTTTAGCCTTTGACATCAAGGCATTTATACTCTACTGGGAAAGCCAGATTTCACTGAAGTAAAAGATACCAATATAAAAAAGTATATATTCAACTCTCAAGTATCCCATAAGGAAAAAGTACTACAGGGAACAGAGAAGGGAGTGAGTGATGAGAAGAACTGTGGGTTTCGTGCCCATGCTGTGGTTGGCACAATAATGTAGAAAATAAAATACAATTTCAGGACCCTCTAAATTTATGATGTCAAGGAGGGAGTTAAGCCCTGGAAAGTGAGTCATGTAGCATGCTTGCAATTCTGCTTCTTAGATAATAGCTTAACTCTCTTCTTTACTGCTCTTGTTCTGTAAATGACTAGGAGAGACCAGAGACTAGGCCTTCCCCTTCCAATTACTGATCTTTGTTATAGATTAACTGTCTCCTTTATTGTCCTGTACCTAACTCAGACCAGATGGTGTCCAAAACCGCTTCTCAGTCGTATCTTAAGTGTGGAATGTTAAATACACCTTTCCTCAAAAAATAAGACTACGTTGCCTAATCAGATCACTTAACTGCATCAAACATCATATTGAAAGATGTTGAAATTCTGTCAAACTTCTCTGAACGTTGTCTAAATAAGCGATCCCGAACTTCCACATTTTGAAACACTGACTTCCATTATTTGGAATCTGTGTTTCCCAGGGCAGCCTGTCTTAAACTTTGTGCTTGAACAAACCCTGTTTAAACTAGATTCTGACCTTTTTGATTAAAGTTGGCAATAACAACCCCCCACCCAAAGATGTCCACGGTCCTAATCCTCAGAAGCTACGATTATGCCGTTACATGGCAAAGGAAAAATTTGTTGTTTATTTGATGTTAGGTTTATTTGATGTTAGGTTGATGTTATTTGATGTTAGATTTATGTTATTTGATGTTAGATTTCTAACTAGATGTGTAACTTTGTGTTCATGGGCAAACAGCAAGCCTATAATGTTTCTGTGATGATTGAGGTGTACAGGAAATATAGTTTATATGTTTGCTCCGTTTTATTTCCAAATTTTAGTGTTCAACACTTATTTACCTAACATCAAATGAAAACCAAATGTTTTGGTTTGATGTTAAGCTGTAGCTGCCATTGAGGCTGTTAATCCACTGACTGTGAGATGGGGAGATCATCCTGAATTATCAGGTGGGACCAATGTAATCACAGGGGTCCTTCATAATGGAAGAGGGAGGCAGAAGAGGTCAGACCAAAAGATGGGAGGACTGCACCAGAGTCAGAGAGAGGCTATGTTGCTGGGTTTGCAGATGAACAGAAGGGACCATGAACCACGCAAAGCTGGCAGTCCTTAGGACCTGGGAAAAGCAAGAAACCACCTTTTCCTTGAGCATCTGCAGGTGCACAATCCTGCCAACAGCTTGATTTTGCTCCAGTGAGACCAGTTTTGCCTTTCGAGCTCCAGAATTGTAAGGTAATACATTTCTGTTGTTTTAAGCCATTCTCCTTTTGGTAATTTGTTACAGCAGCCAGAAAAAAACCAAACACGTGCAAATACTTGCTCTGAAAACACTGCTCTCAGACATTGCAAGTGGACTCATGCTTCTTTCTTCCAGAAGGAGTCAACCTTACCTTTCTGATGCTGCTGTGGAGAGCTGCAGTCTGGTGTGGATAAGCATACCCCAGGCACCGTGCCATGGTGTACACAACTCTTCACACTTAGTCTCCACCTTGAAAGCAGGGGTCATGTCTTAGTCATGTTTGTATGACTGTTGAATGTTCTGTAGGTGATTAATAAAGGTTACAAGAGGACATGGATAAACACACACTGAAGTATTTAAAAATCGAGTTGGGTGAGTAATCTCAATGTTGCCAAGACTCAACCACATTACTCCAGGACTGGTCATTAGAACATCAGCTTTGTCATCACAGGAGCTTGTTAGAAATGCAGAATTTCAAACCTTCACCCCAGTCTGAGTTAATTATATCCTACATGTTAACAAGATAACAAGAAGGTTCCCATACAGATTAAAGATCGAGAAGAACTCGTCTAGGTAAGTGGCTCTCAACTATAGCTGCACATTGTAAATCAAGGTCAGCATCTGGTTTTATTGCTTTAAGAAGTGGCCTTGACATCAGGATTTTACACAAAGAGCTCCTTGGGTCATTCTAATGTGCAGCCAAGGATAAGAACCACTCTTTCAGCTTCAACACTGTTTTTCACTTAAGTTGGCTTTGTATAGACCTACCATCGTTCACCTAATATCAATCCTCAGTCCAAGATGTACCATATTCATGGAATAACCACTTTCTCTTGTCAATCCTTGCCTCCTTCCTTTTGGGAGAATGTATTTCAGGTACTACATTTCTACAAAATGTAGAACATATTTCTCCTTGCCAAACAATCTTATGTTATCTAAAGACATGTTTCTGATTTGAAATAGAAAGATGATCCTTTAAGAAGTGAAGAATACAAAGATGATCCTTTAAGAAGTGAAGAATACTCATCTTAGAAAATACTCCAAAAATTCTCACTTCAGTGTTGTGAAACTCAAATTACGTTTTATTAAAAAATTGGTGGAAAACTTTGTTAAGGGCATATGTCACAGATTTGCTTATTTTGAAAGTAAATTGTGGAATATGCAAACAAAATGAGTGTTTCATTAATTTCATAACATTCCAATTCTTAGAAAGCCAGTGAAAATATTTTTATCTTAGAGAATAAGTATTGTGTGGTTACCTGTCAAGACAAAATGAAACTAAATTTCAAAATGTACCAAATAAATGTGATCATTATTGGCTTTATCAAGGCATGTACATTCATTTGAGATTTTGCTATTATTAGAGTATGAAAGGAAGACTTCTGCAGAGTTGTTGTATTGAAGTCTTTTATGTTCCTCAATATCCTTTCTTCTCTTATGTCATCACATCTGTGTGGTGCTTTACACAGTATAATTGGACAACAACATTTCATGCTGCTTTGCTTAGGGCTTCCCTGACATCTCAGCATGAGACATCTGCAAAGCCCACCACTCATGGGCAGCCACAAATCATAGTGCCAATGGTGCCGCCCTTGGCCACTGCTTATCGGAAGCTGTAAAATAAGTGGCTTACCCCTTTGATGTCTCAGATAGGCAATTTTAAGGTGTATTTCAGAGGCTTTTCAGAAGGTCTCTGACAGGATTGAACATGTGCCTTTCTGGAGGTGGATGAGTCAATGAAGCATCCTTGTACTGAGTGTTCTCTGTTTTATTCCCTTTGTTCTACACTCCTTCTTCCTGGAACTACATTCTTACCTAAAGTATCCACCTAGAAGCTCTTCCTGCCACTGTTAAGGGATTATTGTAAGACAATAATCACACTATTTGTTTATCTTTCTTCCTCATTAGCCTGCATGTTTCTCTTGAAGGTGAAGCTTTTAACTCACATATCTTTGCAGCTCCTCACAACTACCACACAACTTGGAATAAAACAGGCACTTAAAAATTATTTGTTGAATCAGTGAATGCATTTCAGGACCCCACTTCTCCAAGAACTTTGCTTCTGATGTCTCTAGTTTTTTTCCAGTGCTAAAGTGCTCCATCTGCCCTACCCAGCATTTTCTGTAGCATAGTCAAGCACTTAAGTCCTGGTCACTGCAAGATGCTCAAGGACTTAACTCATATTCACTGCTTGTGTTTCAGTCTCAATTTGTCTACCCATTTTACAGACAATTTCTTGAAGACAGAAATTCATAAATTCATTTCAAGTAAGAAAACATGAAAATACTTGGTCAACAGTAAAAAATACATGAGTGATGATGATAATGATGATTGTGATGATGATGGTGATAATGATGATTGTGATGATGATCGTGATGATGATGATAATTGTGATGATGATGGTGGTGATGGTGATGATGGTGATGGTAATGATTATGATAATGTTAATGGTAATGGTGATGATGATGATGATGGTGATGGTGATGGCAATAATGATGATGATGGTGATAGTAATGATGATGGTGATATTTGTGATGATAGTAATGATGGTGATGGTGATGACAAGTGATGATAATTGTGATAATGATAGTGGTGATGGCGATAATAATGGTGATGGCAATAATGATGATGGTGATGATGGTGATGGTATGATGGTGATAATGATGATCGTGATGGTGATGGTGATGATGGCTGATGATGATTGTGATGATAATGGTGATGGTAATGATGATGGTGATGATGGTGATGGTGGTGATGATGATGGTGATGATGATTGTGATGATGATGATGGCTATGTAAATGATGATAGTGATTACGTTGATGGTGATGATGGCGGTGATGGTGATGGCAATGATGGTGATGCTGATTGTGATGACGGTGATGGTGAGGATGGAGGATGGTGATGGGGATGAAGGTAATGATGGTGATGGTAATGATGATAGTGATGGTGGTGATGGCAATGATGATAATGATGATTGTGATGATGATGGTGATGGTGATGATAATTATTGTGATGATGACAATGATGGTGATGGTGATAATGATGATAGTGATGGGGATGCTGGTAATTATTATGATGATTGCAATAAGGACAGTGATGATGACAGTGATGATAATGTGATGACCAACAGTCAGACATCCTATATTTAGGATAAAAGCTGAGCTCACAGATTAGCAGACTTCCATAGTTAATTCTTTACCTGAGGGTGGGTCACAAAGCAAGGTCCATTTCTATGCAAGGCAGAGGGAAGTCATCATGCTCAATTTCAATTTCCTGAATTTCTATAGCAACAATGACTGTATTGTTTGACCACCATCAAATGTTATCCTAGTTGGAGTCCATGTGTCCCATAGGAAGGCAATGTATGCATTCCCATTTACATCTCAAACTGGCTTATCAAAGGAGATTCTAGCACTTTTAGTAAATCCTGTCATTTGCAACCAAGCATTATGCTAATCTAAATAAGTCAGGCAGAGAAAGACCAATGCATGATCTCACTGATGTGTGGAATTTTAAAAGTTGAACACATAAAAGCAGAAGGTAGAATGATGGTTACCAGGACTGGGGAGTGGGTAACTTGTGGAGATGATGGTCAAAGGGTACAAACTTTCAGTTATTATAAAAGATGGACAGGTTCTGGAGACCCAATGTACAGTATGGTGATGATAGTTAACAATACTGTATTGTATACTTGAAATGTACTGAGAGAGTATATCTTAAGTGTCCTCACTACACACACACACACACACAAACGCTAACTATATGAAGTGATAGATGTGCTAACTAACTTGATTGTGGTAATCATTTCACAATATATACACATAGCAAAGCATCACATTGTACAACTCAAATGTATGATTGTTTTTCAATCTACCTATAATACTGTCTCCTTATTTTGCTGTACTCTGTCTTCTAAATTTTTATAATATTTTTATTAACTCTACTTTCTCATGTTTCATTGGAAAATAGGTTAGATATATTTATGTGGTCCTGTAATGGTGGCTTTAAAGTGTATATGGATATTATAATTTAAACTGCTTTTCTGCTTCTAATACGTCACTAAATCTTGTAGCTTTACATTTAACCATTAACTAGTATATAGAAGTTCAATGATTGTACAATGGCAAGACCCTACCTCCTCTTCTTCCTATATATATTAAACATAGAATTAAAGGAAGAAAATTTTAAGGTGACTATCCATTGAAGGATAAAATAATAGGTCAAAACAGATTAATTTGAATGTCATTAGGAACAAATGGTATTAAATTCAAAATCCTTAGTGATGATGGAATAATTTTAGAAAAAGTACAGTATTATTTTATTATAAGATTAACTTAAATATATGATTTGGCATGTGTAGAGGAAATGGCCACTATTAGAGATTTACAAGAGGTAATACTTTACAGAAGAGTCATTGCAAGATTAGGTGTGAATTATGGGAACAACATAATTATTAATCATTCTACAAAGCATGATGACTCTTCAAATAAATATCATGTTATTTATGTTCTGCTTTTAGCACATACATAACTGCTTTTGCTATCTGATAATCATTATTTGTTATTACCGAAAGCTTGCTTGAGTTTGGCTTATTTATTTTTCCCCCATTTCTTCCTGACCTACCTTTTCCTCCTCCTTCACTTTATTTCCTGCCTTCATGCATCTGAAACTAGATGACTCTCTGGGGGCCTAAATTATTATGAGGTGGCCATGATATGAGAAAGGCTACAGCATAGAGGGATACTCCACATTTGTACTCAGAAATTCTTCAATTGGAAAAAATAATAGTTTCTTCCGTTTTCCAAAGGAAGTGAGCAATTTCCAGAAAATCCCCCAGATAAAGTAATGCCTGAAGCATCATGATAAAAAGCTAAAAGAAGAAATTTTAGAAGTTACCAAATAGAGGCATTTGTAATGTGCTATGGGGTTCACTCAGAAATAACACTTTGTTCTACATTTAATAGCAGGGCCTTTCAGCATCATGCAGATATTGCAATTGGAAGGCAAATGGTTTATATTCATGACATCTGTGTTGTTTTAAAAAATGGAATTCTAAAACTTATGAGATTTGAGGTTATTTTGGAAAAAAAAATAATGATTATTGTCTGGTATCTATGATGATCTGGTAAAGTCATGATAATGTTTCTTAGAATACGTGGCAGATAAAGCTTAATGCCAAAGACACACAGTTGATCAGACAGCTTGCTTCTTGGGTCTTGGATAAAAAACTTTTTGTCCTGTAAATTGTTCTTAGTGTTATCTTACCAGGAACTTTTTTTTTTTTGCCATTTAGTTTCTGGTTCCATATGAAAAAAAAAGGCTCTATATTGTAAAAGCTCACTTTGGAATCTTTCAGCTAATAGAGACTTTGGGATTAAAGATATCATTAATTATAACCCACAGGAGAATTCTTGTTTTTAATATATATGCCCACAAAGCCAACAATGCTGGTTTATAAAATAAGAGAGAGTGTCTCATTACGAGCTCAATTTTCTATAATCTGACACTGTGTGAATACAGTTCAAGATTGAGATTTCTTTCATTATAATTAAAGAAAAATACTCTGACATTTTCAGCCACACTGAGATAACTAGAAGCAAAATTTATTTCTTAAAACATCCTGCATATGTACATTTATTAGAGACGTTAATACTTTGAGCTGTATTTCACTCTATGATGATCACAAAAACTTTGAGCAAAACAGCACAGTCATTATCTGGATTGATCCAATGTATTTTATTTCATAAAGGAGTACAGGTACATTTTACTATACAACCACATTCTCCTGAATCTAGGCAGTAGAAATATAGGAGCTGGAGGTAAATTATCTAATATAGTTAGCAGAAGTTACATTTCCTTCAAACTACTCATGGATTACCTAGGACAAATTACGATTCGTTCTTTATTGTAACAAAAATAATCAATTTGTATGTAGCAAATTATTGTCTATGGCTAGTATTTTAGCTATTATTTCTCCTAATGTAGATTTCCAAGGAGACTATGTGCTCACTAATATTTGGAAAATATTGACTAGAAATAGCAATTTCAGTTCCTAATTTTCTTGTTACTACATTTGTGGCATTCCTAAAGATATCACCCACTTAGAATGGATGACTTATTTTGTTAAGCTATTCCCTCCGTGAGAAAAGAGGAGTAGTGAAACTGACATAGTACACTTTATGTTTCCCTCTCAAATCATATGAAAAAAAAGGCCTTAAGTGGTTTAAATAGCCACACACACGAAGAATGGCCTATAATGAGAAGCATTGCAGTATCTGCAGCGGCCACTAACAGAGAATGACACAAATTTACATACAAGTATACAGAACACCTTGAATCTGATTTTTTAGGTGTTATGACAGTGATTTATGGAGAAGGACAGTTGGCTCTGAAATTAACCAGACATTATTATAATTTGCTGTTTTTGTCTTAACTTTTTATTTTTAATTATTATGGATATATAAATGTATATATTTATGGGGTACATGTGATATTTTGATGCAAGCATACAACATGTAATGATCACATCAGGGTAATTGAAGTATCCATCACCTCAATCATTTATTATTTCTTTGTATTGGGAACATTCCAATTCCACTCCTTTAGTTATTTTGAAATACACAACAAATTATTGTTAACTGTAGTCACCCTATTGCGCTACTAAACTCTAGATTTTATTCCTTCTATCTAACTGCTATTTTTGCACCCATTGACAATCCCCATTTTATCCTCCCCTCCCCATTACTACCCTCCCCAGCCTCTGATAACCACCATTCTACTCTCTATCTTCATGAGTTCAATTAAAAAAAATTAGTTCCCACATATGAATGAGAATATGCAAAATTTGTCTTTCTGTGCCTGGCTCATTTCACTTTGCATAAGATCCTTCAGTTGCATCCATGCTCTTGTCAATGAAAGGATTTTATTATTTTTTATGGCCGAATAAATTTCACTGTGTATATGTGCCTCATTTTCTTTATCCATTCGTCTGTTGATAGACACTTAGCTTGATTCCATGTCTTGGCTATTGTGAATAGTGCTGCAGTAAACATGGGGCTGTAGATGTCTCTTCAATATACTTATTTCCTTTCTTTTGGGTGTATACCCAGTGGTAAGATTGCTGCTTCATATGGTAGTTTTGTTTTTAGAAATGACTGTTCTCTATAGTGGCTGTACTAATTTACATTCCCACTAAGAGTGTACAAGTGGTCCCCTTTTTCCACATCCTCACCAGCATTTGTGTAATTTACTCTCATGCAAGCTTGACAGACTGTGTTCTTTCATTTATTCTTTCTACAGTATTTAAGCATCGCTACTGTGTCACATAGAGTAGTAGGTTTGAAGAATAAGAAAACATTCCTGGTTTCAAAGATCTTGCAATCAAATAAGAAAGACAGATAAATAAATGAAGGGTGATGGTGTAGTGCCATGGCACCTGGAGGAAGAAACTGCCATAAGATGCTGGTGTGAAAACTTCAGGATGCTTGGATGGATTCTCACCTTATCCCATGTCCCATGAGAAGCAGATGTCAAGACAAGAGTAAACATGCAGGGGTTTTATTCTGTAAAATGCCAGTGTAAGAGAAAATAAAGAGACAGCCATTTGCCTGTTCTTCTCTTTCTTCCATTTTATATAAATGGATTTGTCCAATGGGTGCCTATATTGACTGTATTTTTCAGTTGCTGTGATGTTTTCAAGGTGTATCCATGATGTAGCATGCATCAGTGTGTCTTTCCTTTTTATAGCCAAATAAAATTTCATGGTATAAATGTATCACATTATATTTATCCATTCATTAGTTGATGCGCTCTCACTCTGCTTATCAGTGCCCCTCAATATACAACCTCATGTTCCTTATGTTAGTTAAAAAGATCTGTTCCATCATGCTTCCCTGTCTCAATCACTGTGGTCCCTTCCCTCTGATACAATTCTTGGTGTGAAGATTCACAGTCAGCTCCTCTGATCTCTCAGCTCTAATTTTCAGCCATTAGACAAAACCCAATATAGCCACTTACCCCTGACAATTATAAGGGCATGATTTTCTTCCAGCCTTGATATCTAGCTTCCCACTTGTATTAAACCAAAGTGGACCACCATATTTCTTTCACTGCACATGGAGCACACTCGAATGTGCCCCAGAATCTCTGATAGGCATATTTCTCTTGCATGTAATTCATCACTCTCTGATTTTTGCTTACCCAAGTATCAAATTCTGTAGAAGCTTAGCTCAGTAATTTCAGTTCTGTGTGTCCAATGAAGCCCATACTGCACCAACAAATGCCCAGATAGCACTAATAAAATCTAGGGAAGAGACACAAATCAACTATCTGAAGTCAGAAGAAAGTAAATACAAGCAGGCTGATTTTGGAGGGAAGTTGACACATGGATAAAACAAACCACAAGTTCGGATTTTTCTGTTCTTACAGATTTTAGCCAGAAAACACATCATAATTAACACTTCAACTAAAATTCCAGTACAAAACCTATGGTTTCTCTAGCCAGAAGAAACTAAAGAATTTGGGGCAACTATACCCTTTGGAAAGTGAAGGGGTACATCCCAAAATGAAAATATTCACATACAAGGAGCCCTAAATTCTGTGTATAAATTTGTCTCAACTCTTTAGCTGGCACATGCATGTACAATTCAGAGGCAAATCATCTCAGACACAAATAAAATAACTAGGTTGAGATTTTATCTGCCATCCAGAAACTGTGTAGGCATTTGGAGTCTAGTGAAAGTGTTACCCAGAAAAAAAAGGGGTCTTGATCCAGATCTCAAGAGAGGGCTCTTGGATCCCACTCAGGAAGACATTTAAGGCAAATCACAGAGTGGGGTGAAAGAAGCAAGTCAGTTAAGCATATATTGTTATGGGTACTGGGACATCTGGACTTTCTGTTGTTGTAGGAGTGTGTCCTTGTAGGTATCTTTAGGCTGTTTTCTCAACTGTAAACATTTTCTGACTATGGGTCATGACTGGCAAGAAATGTGCCTTACTAGTTTTAAGATGGAGTTGTTTTTAAAATGGTGTCACTCTGGCTCTTCCAACCACCTGCTTCCTTAACAAAAGCAATTGTCTGGCAAAGCACACACACACACACACACAAGTCACATAAATGAATAGGGCCCCCAGTAACACAAAATAAAATTTCCAATATTCAGGACAAAATCCAAAGTTACTCAACATATAATGAACAAGGAATATGGGAAACATTCTCAAGAAAAAAGACCATCAACAGAGACCACCTCCATTTCCATCAAGAGGATCCAGATGTTGGAACTACCACACAAAGTAGTTGTTTATAACAGCCATTATAATATGCTTCAGATGGAAAAGGAATATATGTCCAAGATGACTGAGAAAATAGGGAATCTTGGCAGAGAAAGTGGAACAATGGAAAAGAAAATCCAAGTAGAAATACTGAAAGTGAAAAATACAATACCTGAAATAATTAACAGGATGGATTTAGCAGCAGAATGGACAGAAAGGAATTAGCGACCATAAAGACAGATTGCTAGAAATCATCAAGAATGATAGAGGGAGACAGAGATTGAAGAAAATAAGCAGACCACCTGAATAAGTATCACAATGTAAGAAATATTTAACTAATATGTAGTTGGAATCCCAGGAGGAGAGGGGGAAATGCTACACTAAATATAATTGAATAAAATTTCCCCAACGCTGTGGTAGACATACATTCACACATGCGAAAGTTTAATAAGCATCAGCAAAATAAACACTAAGAAAAACATGTGTAAACACAGTGGAGTCAAACTGCTGGAAGACAATGATAAGAAGAAAATCTTGACAGCTGCCAGAGGAAACTGATGCATTACCTAAACTTTGGATAATCTCCCAGTCTTCTTCACAAATATGGAGACAAAAAGACGATGGAGCCATATTTTTGAAGTGTTGGTGAAAAATTGTTGAATTTTATATCAAGCAAAAGTATTGTTTAAGACTGAAGGTAACAAAAGTACTTTCAGGGAAAAGAAAACTAGAAATGCATCACTTGCAAAATTGAATGATAAGAAAACCTAAGAATTGAAAGTAAAACTTAGATCTTCAGGAAGAATGAATAATATCAGAAGTGGTAAATATCTAGGTAAATGTAAAAGCCTGTGTAATGTACAGTAAGCTGGGGGGGAGGGGGAGTTAGTAAATGAACCTGAATAGTTGTGAGTTTTCCGCATTTTTTGTGTGGTGGTACAATATTAACTTTAGGCTATGAAAAGCTAAGAATGTGTGTATTCCCTATTGCAGCCACTAAAGATAGCTCAAAAGCCACTCAATAATTGACAGTAGAATCTAAATACCTGAGTGATGAAATAACCTGCACAACAAATCCCCATAACACAAGTTTACCCATATAACAAAACTGCACCTGTACCCCTGAATAAATAATAAAGTTAAAAAATAAAATCACAAAATTAGTCAAGAAAAAAAGGAATAAAAATAAAATTAAAAGGTAAATATTAACTTACAATAAATACTGATAGAATAAAAAATTCAATGAAACACAGAAATTGTCACAATGGATCAATAAGCAAAACCAATGTAGTCTATAAACTAGTGTTTTATGCATAGTCTGAATGCAAATGGATGGGAAAAAATATACAGTGCAAGCAGCAAGCACAAATATGCTGAAGTGACTGTATCAATATCAGATGGAAATGGCAATATATGTCTCCAAAAAGACTTCATAAGAATGTTCCTGGCATAGCTTTACTCATAATAGCCTCAAATTTAGAATTGTCCAAGTACAGCATTAGTGATGGTAGCCAAGATATAGAAACAACCCATATGTCCATCCACAGATGAATGGAGTGTAGTGTATTATTCCACTTAAAGTTGCAGGATGGACAAAACTAATCTACACTGGGAAAACCTGAAGATATCAGTTGCCTCTGAAGGGGGTTGAGATGGTGTTGCTGAGGCTAGACTTGCCTGGGAAGGGAAACAAAGGATATCTCTGGGATGGTGATGTTTTCTATCTTGAAAGGGGTTTGGCTCTGCAGATATGTATCTATGTCAAAACTCAGGGAATGAATGCTAAAATGTGTGCATCTCATTTCATTCGACCAGGTGTGCGTCTCTTCCTTCCTTCCTTCCTTCCTTCCTTCCTTCCTTCCTTCCTTCCTTCCTTCCTTCTTTCTTTCCTTCCTTCCTTTCCTTCTTTCTTTGTTTCCTTCTTCCTTTCTCTCTCTTTCTTTCCTTCTTTCTTTCTTTCTTTCTTTCTTTCTTTCTTCTTTCTTTCTTTCTTCTTCTTTTTTTTTCTTCCTTCTTTTTCTTCTTTCTGATGGAGTTTCACTCTTGTCAACCAAGGTGGAGTGCAATGGCACGATCTTGGCTCACTGCAACATCCGCCTCCCAGGTTCAAGTGATTCTCCCGCCTCAGCGTCTTGAGTAGCTGGGATTACAGATGTCCACCACCTCACCTGGCTAATTTTTATATTTTTAGTAGAGATGGGGGTTTCCTTACGTTGGCCAGGCTGCTTTTGAACTCCTGACCTCATGTGATCCACCCACCTCGGCCTCCCAAAGTGCTGGGATTACAGGAGTGAGCCACTGAGCCCGGCTGTGTTCATCGCATTTCATGTAAAACCTACATCAACAGCTATAAATAAATATTAAAATCTAGTTCCTGTTATGCATACTGAAGAATTTAGAAAGTAATGTACTAATGTGTGCAGTTTGCTTTGAAATGAATACAAAAATAAGATGGATGAATGAATGGATACAGGGATGCGTAGGTGAATAGATATTTCATGAAAATAGTATAGTAATCCACCAACTTAATAAGACTATTCATAGTAATTTTAAGGCAGCATCCATCTAACACAATTTATGTGGTAGGTGCACACTCACTTTAAAATTCTTTCAATGTTGCTTTATATCTGAAATTTTTCTTAAATAAAATATCGAGGACAGGGAGAGTCAGCTCAAATTCTATTTTCTGTTTGAAGACTTCCTTCAAAGTTCCTGCTTGTTTCCCTAAAACCCTGTCCTGTGCATTCACTCAACAGTCCAGAATTTAGACACTATTGGTGCATGGCATACGCCAGTCTGTTATGCATCTTTGTGTTTTTCTGCTATCTTCAAGAGAATGCAAATCGCCTAAAGAAAAAGATACGTTCTTTCACTTTCTTTGTCTAGTACAGAGCATACAATATCCCCTAGGTTCTTTATAAGTGTGTATTAATATTAATAAGAGGCTTTTTTCTACCCTAGAACTAGACAGTTATTACTATTACTAATTCATAACTTGAGATACACTGTGTGCTTGTTTCAAAATGTCACATGTACCTCATAAATATGTAGTACTATTATATATTCATAATAATTAAAATGAAATAAATAAATAAAAGATAAAATAAATTAAGATTAATAAATTAAAAAAAGAAAAAAGTGCACTATTTATTTAAAAATATTATCACTATTTTCATAATACTTTTAGGTTTGGAGGCAAGGTAAAACATTTGTTATTTCCATGTAATTTTTTAAAAAAACTATATGATCTCAGCATTTGAGACCAAAAGTACACTTTGTTGGGTGGAAAACGATGAAGCACGGAAAATATAGAGCCAATTTGCTCTGATCTCTATGTAGCCCCTAAAACTTCGGGAAGACTGGAGCTAGTACAAACGGGAATTTCTCCTTTGGGCTCCAATTAAATCTAGTCATCTCACTGAAATTCAGGTGCTTTCAACTTTTCCATAATCTGAGAACCAAGTTGTATTTTTCCATGTAGTGAGAAGCTTATCCTGACTGACTGAGAACATTGCCAATTGAATAGTCCTCTGATATTATACAAAAACAAAAGAAATATACAGAAAAAGTAGGATATAGGCGTATTGTCCCAGGCAGAACTAAGAATCACAATTTGTAACTTTATTCACAAACACAAAACCCGGGAGGCTATTTACACAGGACAGTACTCTGTAAGCAGTTCTCAGATCTGCTTCATGCTTTTGATTCATTTATTTTTTTTCTGCAAATAACATACACTGGCGCTATTTCTGTATTCATTCACTTTGCCCTGTAGTACAACATTTTTTTCTAAGGCTTTTTTTTTTTATATTGTTTGCTTCTCAGTGATTCTGCAACTTTTGCAATAGTATGTATGCCTCCGAGGTTTTCTTTTTCTTTTTTTTGAGAGAGAGCCTTGCTCTGTTGTTGCCCAGGCTGGCTGGAGTACAGTGCTGTGATCTCAGTTCACTGCAACCTCTGCCTCCTGGGTCCAAGTGATTCTCATGCCTCAGCCACTGGAGTAGCTGGGACTACAGGTGCACACCACCATACCTGGCTAGTGTTTGTATTTTTAGTAGAGACGGAGTTTCACCTTGTTGGTCAGACTGATCTCAAACTTCTGACCTCAGGTGATCCACCTGCTTCGGCGTCCCAAAGTGCTGAGATTACAGGCGTGAGCCACCTTGCCTGTCCTGAGTTTAATATTAAAAACCTTCAGAAGATATTTCACTTTTTCCCATTATGCCCCTTTCCATTGAAGATCATACTTATTTGCCTTGATCTTTGAACATTATCAAAGACAAAGACAAATACACAAGCTCCTGTTTTGCAATTTCATATTTAAATATATTTCTCCCAAATGACTGATATAGTGGAAACATCAACCTACTCATCAATTGCAAGATTTCTTTGTTAAATACCAGATAATGATTTATTTACGTATTATTCACATTATTAACTGAAGGCTGTTGATATTGTGGATTATCTTCTAGGGAAATTTTAGTGAGTCCATAATTTAGAAAGAAAAAAAAAAAGAAATCGACTTCTCCCAATTAATTTTTAAAGTGCATCTTTAAATACAAAGTTGAAAACATGTTTTTTTCTCTGCTCATCCTTTGTCTCTCCCTTTTTAGCCATCACAATCAAGAGTCTTGGAAATGAAAAAAATACCTATTTAATACTATCTTGTTGTTTTTGTCCTGAACTAGTCATCTTCAAGCTGATTGATTTTGTTTTATTGTGATTTTCCACCACCCTATGTGAGGAGCTCTTCATTGTGTTAGGGCAAAGCCTGGCCGTGAGTCTCCTCTTTCCACTGAAGATCCAGTATCTGAACATGAATGGTGGCTCCATCACATTTGTGCATGGCGTCCAAATGGCCCTCTCCAAACAATGAAAGACAAACTCCAATCTCCAGGCTTGACACTGTAACTGCCCAATGGATTTACTTTGCCTGCTGCCTAGACTGAGCCGATTTCTCAAGACAGGGTAATTGCAATGGAAAGAGTAACTGACACAGAGTTGGCTGTGCAGGAGACCGGAGTTTTATTTATTACTCAAATCAGTCTCCTCGAGCATTCAGGTATCAGAGTTTTTAAAGATAATTTGGTGGGTACGGGCTCGGGAAGTGGGGAATGCTGATTGTTCATGTTGGAGATGGAATCATAGGGGGTCAAAGTGAGTTTTTCTTGCTGTCTTCTGTTCCTGAAGGAGGTTGCATGCCCCCTAAACTGTAATTTCTAATCTTGTAGCTAATTTGTTAGTCCTGCAAAGGCAGACTGGTCCCCAGGCAAGAAGAGGGCCTTTTCGGGAAAGGGCTATTACCAGTTTTGTTTCAGAGTCAAACCGTGATCTGAATTCCTTCCCAAAGTTAGTTCAGCCTACGCCTAGGAATAAACAAGGACAGCTTAAAGGTCAGAAACAAGATGGAGTTGGTTAGGTCTGATATCTTTCACTGTCATCATTTTCTCAGTTATAATTTTGCAAAGGCAGTTTCAACACCATTTCAATTATTCATCCACACCTGGTGACAACCAAACACTAAGCCCTGCCTTAGAAGCTCCGAAAGTTCTTCTTATGTCTCTGCAAAAATTGATTTGTTGACATCAGTGCTAGTTAACTCTTCTGGTCTCTGTGTCTCCCCCAATCTCTCCAATTTGATCTGATTATAGGAAATTGACCTTGCTTTCTTTTCTTCCTAATTACACACACACACACACACACACACAGACACGCACACACACACACACACACTTTGTCTCCATGAAATAGCAAAAAGTGTCCCCTTCATTTAGTAGCCTCTTTATATGCCCAACCTCCAAGCATATTTCCAGACATGGCATCCCCTGCCCATAGCAATTTTTGCCAGCTCCTAATACTGCTTACTCCTTCCTTTTCTAGCAAGAGAAAGCAGCATATTTAAGCAGCATATACTTCATAGAACATTGCTATTCATTGGCCAAATCTTATCTTAAGTTGACAATAATAATACCAATGCTCATTATTGAAGACTTACGTGCCAGCCACTACACTAAAAGTTTTACATGTAATTAACTTATTTATCCATAACATCCCTATCATGGGAGTTCCTGTCTTTGCTTTTCTCATTTTACAGTTGAGTACATTGAGTTTTAGAGAGGAGACGTGGCTTTATCAAAATCACAGAACTAAGGAATAGTGTTTGCTTTTAACATTTGAGTTCTGCAACTGTCTATGATGTGCTCATCCTGCATAAAGTCTGCCTGATGACAGGACTTCCAATATCTTTGTGAACAAATTACTTAATTTGTAACTACTTGTAGCTAACTTAATTTATTAACTGCTCATGAACAAGGACATTTAAGTTTTTTGGGGAAAAAGGTGCACCTTTTGTGGGTACAATCATTGCAGTTACCTATCTAAATAATTAAAGAAAGATCTCAACTGAACTGTGGAAATTTTGAGTTCACTCTTCCTTTCTGTTTTTGTCATTATTTGGGTTTAATGCTGCAAGGTTTGGGGTATGTATACTTGAACAAAATATTATAGATCAACTCACTCAAGCTTCAGAGTTTGTATAATTTCCAGAAAAAGATTTTCCCCATCTTCATTAATCCAAATAAAGCCTCTTTTTGAACTGTTCTTACTCTTCTCTAATTGGTCACCTTTAGTTAATAACTTCACTGTCTTAGAAGAGTGGATAATTCAGTAATATTCAAAACATTCACAAAACATCATTATAAAGCAATGATGTTGGTTTTATCTTTATTATGAAAATAGCTATGTGTCCATGGCAACTCTAGACTGCCTCTTTGACTAGATTTTCAATGATGATTTATGTAGAAGAGAAACTCATATTCTGCTTTTTTATTTCACTTTGAATTCATCTAGTATTTTTAACTAGTCCTCATTTATATATGATCAACATAAGACAACCTCACTTGTCTCTCATAGGCATACAATATTAATGTGGCTTTGACAACTAAAAATCTATATAATAACTGATGACAATTTTATGTACTTTTAGTTATGGTCTTCTGAAAACATTGTGTTGTATTAGGTCAAAGTAAACTATCACCTGGATGCCTTGTTAAACTCTTGTGTAGAAAACTGTGCTATTTTTGTGTTTTGCCTTTTCCTTAGAAGTTATGTATGTCAAGAAATTAGACATAACTAATTTTTATTAGCTGCATTTAAATTTACACACAGAAAAAATGTGTTTATCTATAAACTCAGTCTCTTTGAAGATTGAAAAATACAGAGGTAGTATTCTGAGTGGGGTTTCAGAATTCAGTTGTCTTAAAAATTACTAATAGCTAACTTTACACTTTTGAAGTAAAAATGGTACTTAAGGTTTGGAGTCTTAAAAATCGCCACAATTTTTTGAGGGGTAGAAGTGTGCAAATACTTAAAATATTTTTAAGCAAAAGGTATTTAAATCTATAGCCTATTGTTTTTATCTAATAATTAGGGGAGTAAGCACTTTTACTGTAAATATTAAGCCAATTAGAACCATGTAGAATGCAAATATGCATCTTTTTTACACTGATGAAGCAAAACACTGGTTTAATAGCATTGAAAGAGATGAGCAATGAAACAAGCAAAAAATAATAAATGGCTGGTGGAGATGTTTATGCCTCAAATTTGGAGATGGGCATTACCAGGGAGAAGCGTTGCTAGGGAATTGAAATGTTCTGCTCCTCTAAATGACTCCATTTCTGCTCATTCAGCTGAGAAGCATTATTTTATTATATAATACCCAATACAGATAGCAGAGATGGGGGGATATCGTGGGAACCATGTGCAATTTAAGGCTGGAATATTCTCACCTAACTCTGGCTGCCTGCTGTTTTACATCTATATAACTGACATTGACCACTTCCCTGAAAAGTTTCCCATTACTCTTTTCTAAAGAGTAGATACATAATGTACTTCCCGCATATATCACACGTTTGTGGGAGAAAACATGGAAACACATTTTGTGAACTATAAAGTACTCTACATTTTACATATGAAAAATCCTGAATAAATTTTGAGGTTAGCTGGAAGAAACATCTTTTACTCCTTGAGAATGAAAATCTACAGAGGGAAAAAAAGCTTGTCTTAACCATAATGTTTTGGACACATAGCAAAGTTCAAGTCCAGCTTTACTTTCTGAGGTATTATGTGGGGGTCACAATATTTTCCCAGAAAACGTTCCATATATGTACATTTGCTGTGGTCAGAGTGATGACTTGAGACTTTCTAAATACGCAGCTCACGCAGTGTACAGCTGGGGTAATTGGCCATTTATCTCATTGCATAATGGAAAGTGCTCAGATGTAAACCCGTTATTATCCAAAAGGCATCATTGCTATTGAAGCCCCATGAAGAATCCACTCAGAAAGCAAAAACAGTCTTATCTTAATAGTGTGTACATAACATAGCCTATCCACAGGCTTCAAATTACCCCCATGAAATCCTTACAAATTAAGAGAGAGGCATTCAGAATTACATGGTGAAAAGTTCCCGTGTGGAAACCGAGACCTGTAGGCTTTGATTCTTACCATAACAGGGAGGGGCATGGACTTGGGTGGGTGGTGGTGGTGGCAAAAATGACAGCCTGAGGCTAGGATTCTGTCAGACACAGGTGACTTGAGACATTTTGTAAGAAAGTAAGCTCAGTTTGCTTTCAAAACAGAGCTCTAACCTCAGTTCCTATCAACCACCCATTTATCAAAATCTGACAACTTGTTGAAATACTGTATTTCCTGGTGAGAACACCTCTTTGCATAAGAAATTGAGGAGTTTTCCCCACTTATATAAAAAAGGCACTCCGTTTGGTTGTCCCAATATAATGTCTTTCCCATTTGGTAAACATGGTAATAGACCATATTAGTTATTGATTATTGCAGAACAAATTATTCCAAAAGGTAGTGGCTTAGATCAACACACATGTGTCATCTCACAGGGTCTATGGTCAGGAATCTGGGCACAGTTTAGCTTGGTTCTCTGACCATAACCCTGTTAAGGCTTAACAGGGAAAGAATCCATTTTCAGCTCGTGCGGGTGCTGGCAGGATTTGATTTCTTATAGGTTGGTGGGCGTGAGCCACCACACCCAGCCAACCACCACACCTGGCCGTTTGTTTCAATAATCAGAAAGTCTTATTAAAAATATAATGAGTTTAATTTAAAAATACATGCAGTAAACAACTGTATAGTAGACATGCTTGTCCATCTTCCATTGTGAAACTTTATCTCTAACTATACACAGTTTTATATGGATTTATCATTGCTGGAAGCCAAACAAACAAAATTGTTTTGTCTGATTTTTGTTATTCTATTATAGCCAAAACTGTATAAGGGGTGTAAGTAAATCTGATTGCCATGAAGAGTATTATATCATGTGAAGGGAAAAGAAAAGCAGTGGAAATCATTTTCCAGTATTTTCAAAATAACTTTGCTTATAACCTACCCTGAAACACTGAGAAAGAACTATTAAAAAACACAACAGATATAGGTTCAGTATGGTTTATTGATTGGTTGGTTATTCTCTATCCAGAAGTCTGTTCCAGGCCTGAGATTTATTATCTCTTTGAGAACCTTTTCATTCTCATGTTCCAGGTTTATGGGCTCAGCTGCTTCTGAGAGGGTTCCTAATAACCCCACCTCCTGAATAGCCACGCCCTTGTTATAATTCCCTCTTTGTGTGTGGATGGGACCTAATGACTTCCTTCTAATAAATGGAATACTACAAAAATGATGAGCTGTCACTTCCATGATTGGGTCAGAAAGGTATGTGGCCACCATCTTAGTAGCAGGCAACATCTACTGCCTTTTTGACTTGAATACTTTGATGATGCAAACTGCCACGTGTTGGAAGCTAGCACAGCAAAGAACAGAGACCTCTGTCCAACTGTCGCCAAGTCCATTGACCTATCCTATTTAATAGACTAACAAAAATCAGACAGAACGATTTTGTTTGTTTAGCTTCGAGGAATGATAAATCCATATAAAACTGTGTGTAGTTAGAGATAAAGTTTCATAATGGAAGATGGACAAGCATGTCTACTATACAGTTGTTTACTGCATGTATTTTCAAATTAAACTCATTATATTTTTAATAAGACTTTCCAATTATTAAAAAAATGGCCAGGTGTGGTGGCTGGCTGGGCGTGGTGGCTCACGCCTGTAATCCCAGCACTTTGGGAGGCCGAGGTGGGCAGATTGCTTGAGCCCAGGAGTTCAAGACCAGCCTAGGCAACATGGAAAAATCCCACCTTTACTAAATATACAAAAATTAGCCGGGCATGGTGGCATGTGCCTGTGGTCCCAGCGACTTGGGAGGCTGAGGTGGGAGGATCACCTGAGCCTCTGCAGTTTAGGTTGCAGTGAGCCGAGATCACGCCACTGCGCTCCAGCCTGGACAACAGCGTAACACTGTCTCAAGCAAACAAAAATATGGTCACAATAGAGAATATCAAAATGTATAAGGAGGTGAACAAAGTTCTACAACAGAAAACAAAAGCACTGCGTACATTTTTAACAGCTTTATTGAGATATAATTCCTACACCATAAAATTCACCGGCATAAAGTCCATATTTAGTGGTTTTTAGTGAATTCACAGAGTTGTGCTGCCATCACCACAATCAATATTAGTCTGCTTATGTTTTAACATAAAAAAGCCCTAGCTTTTTGGCCCATATTGTGAGCATTTCTCATATTCATGAATGTTCTGCAGGAGTATGATTTATAACAGGTACATAGTAATTCAAAAAAAAAAAGAAACCTTACTTTGATTATTTATTCTCTGCCAAGCACTTTATTGAGTAACGGATTGTGTCATTTAGTCTTCACAATAATCTTATGAAATAGGTACTGTAATTTTTAAAGAATTGGAAATATCATAGAAGGCTAAATTTCTTGGCCACAGTGACATGCTTAGTAAGTAAGTGGATGGCATCAAGGGCTCTAACTCATCTCTTTTTTTCTTTTTCTTTTTTTTTTTTGAAACAGAGTCTCATTCTGTCACCCAGGCTGAAATGCAGTGGTGCCATCTTGGCTCAGGGCAACTTCTGCCTCCCGGGTTCAAGCGATTCTCCTGCCTCAGCCTCCCAAGTAGCTGGGCTACAGGGGTACACCAACACACCTGGCTAGATTTTGTATTATTTTGGTACAGATGGGTTTTACCATGTTGGCCAGGCTGGTCTTGAAATCCTGGCCTCAGTTAATCAGCCTGCCTCAGCCTCACAAAGTGCTGGGATTACAGGTGTGAGCCACTGATTCATCTCTCTTAAAAGATAGATCTAGGTTAAGTTGGCTGATCAAGCCTGTAGTGTTAAATATTAAAATTGTTTCCAGTTTTGAGATATTATATTTGTATTTGTCATCTATTGCTGCATTAAAACATCCCCCCAAAACTTAGCAACTTAATTATTGACATCACAGTTTCTGTGTGTCAGGAATCTAGGAGCAGATGAGCTGAGTCCTCTGGCATAGGGACTCCTATAGAGTTGCAATTAAATGTCATCTGGGTCTGAGGTTTTGTGTGAAAACTTGACTGGGTAAGAATCTGCTTCTAGGTGCACTGATGTCACTTTTTGCTAGTCTCAGGTCTTTGCTAGCTGTTGGCCAGAGACGGCAGTTCTTTTATATGTGGTCTTCATCGTAGGACATCTCTAATGGTTACAAATGGTGTCCCTCAGAGGTAGCAGGTGAGAGTTTACACACAAGATGAAATTCTAATCTCAGTAATGGTGGCCCATTTTTTTTGCTGTATTCTATTAGAAGTAACTTCGTTGGTGCAACCCAGGCTGGAGGGAAGGAGCTACATGAGGGTATAAATATCACAGGGGAAAATAATTTGGAGACCCTCATAGATGCTGCCTATTGCAATAACTAATGCATATTTGTTTCTTGGGGGAGGGCAGAGTTATGCATGTAATGTTGGGGTACAAGTGCAATTACATGCATAGATTGTATAATGGTCAAGTCAGAACTTTTTGGGTATCCATCACCTGAGTAATGAACATTGTACCCATTAGGTAATTTATCATCATTCATCTCCCTTCCACCCACTCACAATTCCAGGTCTCCACTGTTCACCATTCTCCTCTCTACATTCATGTATACCCATTTTTTAGTACCCACTTATGAGTGAGAACATGTGCTATTTGTCTTTCTGGATCTGGCTTGTTTCACTTCAGATAATAACGTCCATGACCCTGTTTCCACCCATGTTAATGCAAAATACATGGTTTCATTATTTTTATGGCTGAATGGTATTCCATTCTGTATATATACCACATTTTGTTTATCCTATATTTGTAAATATTTATGAATGGATGTGATTGTTGTATTAGTCTGTTCTCATCCTGCTAATAAAGACATACATGAGACTAGGTAATTTATAAAGGAAAGAGGTTGAATGGACTCACAGTTCCACATGGCTTGAGGGATCTCAAAATAGTGGCAGAAGGCAAATGAGAAGCAAAGTCATGTCTTACATGGCAGCAGGCAAGAGAGTTTGTGCAGAGAGCTCCCATTTATAAAACCATCAGATCTCATGAGACTTACTCACTACCATGAGAACAATATGGGGAAAACCACCCCCACGATTCAAAGATCTCCACGTGGCCCTGCCCTTGATATGTGGGGATGATTATAATTCAAGGTGAGATTTAGTGGGGATGCAGCCAAACCATATCATTTGTTTAGAGATGAAAGTAGACAAATTTTGTGTGCATGTTCATGTGTGTGTTTAATATGAATTGACATTGTAGGTTGCCAATCCATGATCCATTTAATCCTCTTTCTTAATGTCACCCATATTTTCATTTAGTATCCACCACTTATCCACATTGGCCATATACCTTGATGGAGGCTGAACCTGCCCCTACAGCTATGCTGCACCCAGTTGGCTTAATCCAATCAACACATGGAGGACATGTGACCTAAGTGGTCCAATTGGAGCTAATATTGGGACTGTAGCTGATCATGCTTAGGTAGGAGCATTTCTCTTCTATGAACACAGTGGTGTGTTGGTGTGATGGCTTGTACACAACAGCCACTTTGACACTATGAAAGGGAGTAGGCTGAAAATGCAGCCAACTCCCTGCAAAAGGCAAGACCAAAGGAATCTCAGAAAAAATGGAGGAGGAGTTGCTGGTTAAACCAACCCTGAAAATTGTCTTACATCTGAATTTCAGCTACATTCACCAACACACATAGCTCTTTTTTAAGCAAGTTTGAGTAATGTTTCTCCATGTTTCTTGCCATCTCAGATTGTCTAACTAAGGAATAATGTCTCAAGAAGTGGTATACCATAATTCACACATCTAAAATGTTGGGTTGGTTGAACCAGTGATAAAGACAGAAACAATGAGAACTCCACTAGTCTGGGATGTTAAGTTGATTATTATTGATAAGTAGTTACAAAACACTAGTTAAATTATCACCAGTGGCCAGGAGTGGTGGCTCATGCCTGCAATTACAGCACTTTTGGAGGCCAAGGTGGGTGGATCACCTGAAGTCAGAGTTCGAGACCAGCCTGGCCAACATGGTAAAACCCCGTCTCTACTAAAAATACAAAAAATTAGCCAGGCGTGGTGGAGGGCACCTGTAATCCCAGCTACTCAGGAGAATCGCTTGAACCTGGGAGGTGGAGGTTACCGTAAGCTGAGATTGCCATTGCACTTTAGCCTGGGCAACAAGAGCAAAACTCTGTCAAAAAAAAATCACCGGTTATTTCTTGGGATGCAGTTTCTGTGCCCATCAAGGTTTAGGGCAGCTGGGAGGAAAAATGTAGGGTGTTGGAGTGAATTAGCTACTTCCTAAAGTTCTCAGTAAGCCTAAAAGCAAGAGAGAGGATTTTCCTAAAATTGGGCCATGTAAAATCAGAGAGGTGGGAAATACAGATTTTGTAAGAGAAGCCCTTTATGCCTATAGAATATAATTCAAAGTATCTTCAAAGATCCAAAGTCTCTATCGACCCCAAGCTACGGTTTGTGCATTAAACACCCCCTCCCGTACCCCCTTCTGTTCTGCCCCATCTGTTCTTCTCAGTGTTTCCCGAATTAGAAAGCAGCTACTCTATTCTTCAAGCTACTGAGGCCAAAAATAGATGGAGTCATCCACATCTCATTTCTTCCTTACACATTCTTCAGCCAGGGTCAAAACCAATCCAAACCCTCACCCTTTCTCCCCATCTTCTCCATCCCAACCTGGTCCAAGTCTTCATCACCTCTCCCCCAGGTCTTGCAGGCAACCTGCCAACCGGCAGCCTATTCACAACTCAGCAGCCAGGTGGGTTCTCTGCAAATGTAGGTCATGGGATTGTGTCACTTTTCTGCTTAAATCTCTTGAATGGTTTCCCATCTTGCTCAAAATAAAAGTTAAACTGTTAACAATGGCCTAAAGGCCCTACTTGACATGGAATCCTATTACTTTTCTGGTCTTATCCCTAATTCCTTATGTTGCTCATTCTAGTCCAGCCATAAAATCTCCCATGGTCTTTTCTAAAGTCATTAACTATATATAGGCTCCTGTTTTATGCATTTGCACTTTCTAATTCTTCTACCTGGGGTGCCATTTCCCAGATATCTGCGTGGTTCCCCCATTGGACATGCATGAAAATTGTGCCCCAATTTGTTCCAGGTCTCTATTTAAATGTCATCTAACTCAAAAGATCTTTCTTGGGTCCTTTTTCTAAAAAGCAACTTCTTTCCCATCACTGTCTAACTATGCCATTTGACCCTATGTCATTTTTCTCTGTATCGTCTCCAGATAGACGGTTTATCTGTTGATATGGTTTGGCTGTGTCCCCACCTAAATCTCTTCTTGAATTGCAATTCCCATAATCCTCATATGTCATGGGAGGGAGCCAGTGGGAGGTAATTGAATCTTGGGTACAGTTACCTCCATGCTGTTCTCATGACAGTGAGTTCTCACAAGATCTGAAGGTTTTATAAGGGGCTTTTCCCCCTTTTGATTGGTACTCCTTGCTGCCGCCACGTGAAGAAGGATGTGTTTGCTTCCCCTTCTGCCATGATTGTAAGTTTCTGAGGCCTCCCCAGCCATGCTGAACTGTGAGTGAATTAAACCTCTTTCCTTTATAAATTGCCCAATTGTGGGTATTTCTTCATCGCAGTGTGAGAACTGACTAATACATCTGTTCATTTGTTTTCAAATGTTTGATTTCGTCCAGTGGAATGAGTGACCTTATGACAAGGACTGTATTTTATTCTCTCCTATTTCTCCAGCACATAGAATAGTGCTTTCAGTACAGTTGGCATTCAAAACAATTTTTTTTTAAATAAAAAGAATGTAAAGAAAAATTTTATAAATCTCAGGACCCACTCTCCCAAACATCTTACATGAAAGGGAAGGTCATTGCAGCACCCTCTTCCAAATGAATAGCTCTTACATTGTGTACCAACCAGATCTTGTGGAGGGGTGCAAGTCCTCAGGCACCTGGGAAGGAGAGCCTCCACAGATCATTCATAAGTAAATTCTTTGCACGCTTCCCAGAAACAAGGACATGCCAATCATAACTTCAGTCTACAACCCATCAAAGTCTAGCTCCTAAGACTCCACACTGATAATGTCCACTACAAGCTTATCCCCCCAGGTGCAAGGTCAAGACTTTTTCCTCTACCTATGCAGAGACATCTGCATAATTGACTCTTCCTTTACAACCTTTTCTCTTCAGACATTCACCTTATCATATGCAAAATGTAGTATTTGTCTAACCACCTACCTGCCCCTCTTCCTCCATGCCTCCCCACCTTTAAGGAAATATATAAATACTGAACCTCCTGAAAACTTCTTTGGAAAAACAGCCACAGATGTGTCTGTGGCTCGTGTTTTTCCCAGACATTCCCTAAAATGGCTGAATAAACCCCAAAGATTGAGAATTATGCCTGTCACTCATGTTAGTCATCAGGAGCAGAAGCAGGTGTTGACACCTTTAGTAGAGAAAATGTTGGCACAAAAGACAAATCAGTCCCAATATACCAGCGCATGCTCAACTTAGTCCAGCCTCAAGAAATCCTCCTGCTTGACCTCGCAAAGCACAGGGATCATAGACTTGATCAAAGTAGATCGAGCCTGGCCAATGTAGAGCCCTCTTTCTATCAGCCAAAGCTGGGAATTGTTATGCAGCCAGAGCACCTGGTCACTGTTATGAAATGATTTGTCTGTCTTATGAGACACAAGACTAGCAAAAATGTGTGGCCATATTTGCATTGCCTGAATAATAAGCAAGCCAGCTATTTGAGGCTCTTTTGCTATAAGTGACTCCCAAGATGTATTTGGAAATTTGGAATGTTACTTGCCTGAGTAAAGGCCTAAATGCATTTCACATAATATGAGCTGGCACTCACTTGCTCAGCAAAAGCTATGAAAAGATTCACATCAGTTGCTTTTGGAAGAGTCACCCTCGTATTCTCTGGAGGGCCTCGGTGGAAGGCCAATGTCATCCTGTTTGTCATTTGCATAGTCATCAATATTCAGTGAGCCATACTATTGGAAGGATTGGAGATACTTCAGATAATTAAAGTTTCTAATCTTCAGAGGGAAGGTTAAAAGCACATATATGTTGCTGGTGAGTGACAACTGATACAGGGCAAATACAACATTTGACCAGTCTGTCTTTAGAAAATTAAAAAAAACCCATGTAAGATCCAGACTAATCGTCAGCATCCTGTATTCCATGGTCACAGCCTGTTTTGTAATTAAAATGTTATTGGAACTCAGCCATGCCCTCTCCCTTAGAGACTGTGGGTAGCTGTTTTTCCACTGCAATGGCAGATGTGAGTAGGTGCACCAGAGACTCTATCATACACAAAGTTAAAATTATCTACTACCTGGCCCATTATAGAAAAAGTTTGCCAATCTTTTGTCTAGATGAGAAAGGGAAGAGATAAGTATAATGTCAGAAAACACTAAGGCAGAATTGCGTGTTGCAAATATTTATGCTGGTTCTCATTTTGCATTTAGGTTTGCTTATGGATTACATTGGGTGTAGTACATTGGTAAATTTTATATAGTTTATAAGTCTATAAATTTATAAAATATTTTGTATAGTTTATTAACCTATATATCTTTACAATGATGGGTTCTTGCTATGGTTTTATGGATAAGAAAGTTTATTCCAAACATAGGATTAAATAATATTAATGTGTATTATTTTATGGTTGCATTGGGGCATTATCTTCTTCATTTATTTGAAATGGGAGGAAATATTTTAGATATGCAAATTATACATAGACTATTTTTATATCAAAAGGCCACCAGAATTATAAAATGTGCCAAGAACGTTTCACACACTTTATATTTTTGAAAAAGTTTATAAAGTTAAGGTATTCTCTTTAATGAAATTTTACTAAGATTCACCTATAAAACTGACCAGACATGGTGCTTTTTTGAAGGGACAGAGCATATGTTTGACTGCTAATTCAACACAATGCAGTCCCTGGTCACAGTCAGCAAAGTAGACAAATAATTGCCTATATCTACAGAACATTATGAGATGTGAAGACAGAAACAATAATAGAATGTCTGAGGTGCATTAGAGGTGGAAGAAATACATCCGATAAATACTATCACATTTTCAGTTCAACCTTGCATGCTATGTTGCTGTTAACCATGAGGAAGCTATATTGGAGTTTCACAGTTGGCCCCAACAGTTTAAACTTAGGGGATAGATTCTGCAGAGTCCTTGTTTCTCTTAGGAAAGTCAATTAATTCTTTGGACTAGAGTTTTCTCGGGGTACAATGAGTGGGTAAACAAAACCACGCTTCTCAATTTAAACCTGTCTTTCTGACACAACTTAAAACTGTTTTTTTATTCTCAAGAGCGTGCTAATGGGTATGATAAGCTGTATGTCACATGGGTGCCCAAGGATTGTATTGTTTCTAGTGTTATTTTCACATACAAACAGAAAAAAAAGCGTCTTTAATATTTCTACCACCTAAATTCATGTTTGCAGTCAGAAATTTCACATTGTAGAGTTGATTGATGATTTGCAAACACTGTTGGTTCACTATTCAAGAAATTTCAGGCCAGGTGGTTGGTTGCCAAGTGAATGATATTTTGTGAGTAAACTTTCTACATTAATTAGGTTTCTAGTAATTTTATAATTTTACTATTTTTAATCTTTCCTTGTACAAAAAGTTCATGAGTAGGACACAGATTTTTCATACATCATTTTACAGAAGGTGAAAGGTAAACATGGTAAGTAGAGTGTCTACCATCAGATAACAAAACAGTGGCAATCCACTCCTGATTCCAGAAATATCAAACTGCTTCCTAAACCAGACCATGAGAAGATTACCTTCTTTGGAAAGTAGTGTTTCCTTAAATATAATACAATATGAAAAAAAGGATCACTTTTGAATATTTTCCTGAAATGTGCTAAAAAAAAAATCTCCTGAACTTAGGAACCCTTCACAGAAATATCCACCTATCTAAATGAGGTTTGCTACGTAAATTGTATATTTCTACGCATTCCCTTTCACTCGTTGACCTTCAAATACACATTTCTTGTTCTCAAATTCTATTGTTGCCAATCTTAGGGTCAGAAAGCAATAGGTAACAAGGAAATGAAAGATGAGTTTGCATTTGAAATTCAGCAAAGTCTATCATACTGTAATAGCTACCTTCACTGTAATGACTATATCATAGGGGTTATCACTGAAGAGGCAGCATTTAGTTATATGAAAATCACAGGAATCCCTGTCTACTGCCTCAATTAGGGAGACTCAGTCTATTAAAGAGACTTTTTAAAAAGTAAATGCTTATTGTATTACACGGTGCACTGTCAACCTCTCCTAGAGACACTGCCCTTTGGTTTAATGAAACCTTGTATTTTATCTGTTGTCCTTTGCCTCAAAGACTATCAGTAACAAATCATGAGGACAGTCCTATTGCTCCGTTTAGACTTCCACAATATAATAAAACTGCTTTCCTAGAGACACCCTGCACTGGATATTGGATATATAAATATACCTTGTTCCAAGAGATTCAGACTTTGGATAATTCTGTCCTATCCTGGAAGTTAAAACAATGGTATCTCATTACAGAATCAGCTGTGACTGTAACGTGGGTTATTTAAAGAGGTTCACATATTCTTTGCATTTAACACAATGGTTCCTCAAGGTCAGAGGCAAAGAGCCTGCTTCCTATGAAGCAACACCATTGTGTAAAATTTAGGAAGCTCCCAATTTATAACTCACCTTGTTCATAGTCACATATGGATTAAGCAGCCTTTGCTATCCGTGACCCTAGTCCCTCCTCCATCCTGATGGTATTTTAAAGTCAGCTTCTGAAGCAAATGATCTGGGTTTAGATTTGAAAAATTGCATCTTCATCCTAGATTTTACAGGAATTCATGGCAAGGTCACCAGCCCTCAATTCTTCCTGGAACAATGCTGTTTAGCAATTTTGGTCCCAAAGGCTTATTTCTTAAATCGTTCAAATATCAAAATTGTACTTTTGCTCCTAAGATTTAAATTCTGGGAAGTGTATTAGGAGTCAGTGGGTCATAGTCACTTGCAATTTCTAAATGATATTATTTGAGAGTAAATCTGATAGCTTTAAGACAATGTATAAGTTGAAATGCAGAGAAGGACTTTGTGCAGAAAAACAACTATTTCCCAAGGAACTGTGCCTGGGATGATAAAATTGGTATCATCTGGACAAAGGATATTAGAACAACTTGTCAATGAGGGGAATGTCCCTCTTTCCTTTCTTCTTCCTGGGCTGCTTTATAAATAGTTTCATTTTGAGAGTCAATTAGATTGATTGTATTAGTCCATTCTCATGCTACTATTAAAGACATACCCAAGACTGGGTAAATTATAAAGAAAAATATGTTTAATGGACTCAAAGTTCCACATGGCTGGGGAGGCCTCACAATCATGGCAGAAGGTGAATGAGGAGCAAAGTCATGTCTTACATGGTGGCAGGCAAGAGAGAATGAGAACCAAGCAAAAGGAGTTTCCTCTTATAAAACCATCAGATCTCGTGAGACTTATTCACTACCATGAGAGCAGTATAGGGGAAACTGCCCACGTGATTCAATTATCTCCCACCGGGTCCCTCCCACAACATGTGGGAATATGGTAGATGAGATTTGGGTAGGGACAATTCAAGATGAGATTAGGGTAGGGACACAGCCAAACCATATCATCAATGTCTGCTCACCCCCAAATTCAAATTTTGCCATTTCCAAGTATCCCCCTGTTTTACTGGGTTCCAGCCAAATGTCACTTCATTCACCAAGATGCCTTGATTTTCTTTTAGAGGTAATCTATTTTAGATACATGCACTTGTATGTTTATTGCAGAGCTATTCACAATAGCAAACACATAGAGTCAGGTTTCCATCACTGGTGGGTTAGATAAAGAAAATGTGGTGCATACGGACCGTGAAATACTACATAGTCATAAAAAAGAACAACATCATGTTCTTTTCAGCAACATGGTTGTAGCTAGAGGTTATTATCCTAAGTGAATTAATATAGGGGTGGAAAACCAAATGCCACAGGTTTTCATTGATAAATGGGAGCTAAACATTGGACACTCGTGAGCATAAAAATGGGAACAGTAGACACTGGTAGCTACTAAAGCAGGAAGGGATGGAGGGGGGCAATAGTCAAAAAACTAACTGTTGGGTACTCTGCTCAATACCTGGGTGGTGAGATCAATTGTACCCTCAACCTCAGCATCATGCAGTGTACTCAGGTAACAAATCTGCACATGTATGCCCTGAATCCAAAATAAAAGTTAAAGATACTTTTAAAAAGTAATATTTTTTCTCTAAAAGCCAATATACTGCTATTTTTTCTAAATTACGTGCTTCATATTTTACCTTGTATTATGTCTATTTGTGTTTTTGCTTTTTAACCTTAATTATACTGTCATATCCCATTTTTCACTCTAGAACTCCCAACAGGTACAAAGACAAATATCTGCTTAATGAATTAATAATTTGCCTCAATGGATCCTCAAATATAAATTTGGATCAACCAGTAATTATTATCAAGTTTCTCAAATATTATCCGGCCATATAAATAATTGAAGAAATCTACATCACAAAGAGTTCCTGTTATCATTATGCAAGGCCTCTCTCCCCAATGATGAAATTACATACTTCAGATCAACCTCACAGAAACTCAAACATTAGCAAATTCATGAGATGTGTTTCTGTTTCCACCCCAGCACTCAAATTTAGCTGCGTCAATATGGTCTTTGCTTGACTCAACGATGTCATCACATTATCCCATTTACAAGGCTGGCTGCTCTTGCTATATTTTGCAAAATACTTGTGAAGTATAGGCTGCTTTCATGCAAAAGGCATCAATAAGAGCAGAAGTCTTCATCTAAGACAACCAATTATCCTTAAGACTAAAAGCATAAGCAAACAGTTAATGAATTTGTTAATTGTTTTTCCATTCTTTGGAGCTTTATGTGATCTCTAGTTTTTAAAGATACTGTAATTAAGGGGAAACAATGATGAATGGCAAACTTTCAATATTTATTTTCTTTTTCTTTCTTTTCTTTGTCTTTTTTTCCTGGAGGGAACCAAACATGGAAGGAAGGAAAGGGAAGGAAGGAAGGAAGGAAGGAAGGAGAAAAAAGAGAAAACTGGGACATAATTTCTTAACTTTTTTTCTTTTTTGAGACAGGGTCTCACTCTGTCACCCAGGCTGGAGTGCATTGGCATGATCACAGCTCACTGCAGGCTCGACCTCCTAGGCTCAAGCTATCCTCCTGCTTCAGCCTCCCAAGTAGCTTGGAATACAGGTGTGCATCACCACATCTTACTGATTTTTGTATTTTTTGTACAGACCGGGTCTTACCATGTTGCTCAGGCTGGTCTTGAACTCCTGGACTGAAGTGATCTGCTAGCCTTGACCTCCCAAAGTGCTGGTATTATAGGCATGAGCTGCCACTCCTGGCCAGGCTAAATTTAACACATGGCTCAGTTAGACTCACTTTTGCACCACAAACAGACTAGGTATTTTGTCAGTCTTTCCCACTGAGTAAATAACACATTCATGTGCTTGACATGAAGCAAAAAACCTGGAAGTGATTCATTGTATTGGCATGAAATCCCCAAAACACCCCAGACCTACTCACATGCCCAGATGCTGCCATTTTCATCCAAGCTGCCATTCTGTCTTACAGGGAGTCCTAGGAGGCCATAGCAGGGCTATTTCCAAGCAGTTCCAGGAGTTATCAGCATTAAACTATTATGAATCCCCTGCTTAACAGGGCTCACCATAGCATGTAGGATGTAAGCTAAGCTCCACTTTGGAGTCTATGAGGACTGTGTGACTGGCTTCCTTCTTACCTTTCACCCTAAGTCTAACCATGCCCCTTTCTTCACCGTGATCCTGCAACACCGATCTTTTCTCCCTCTTTCCTGAAACCATAAAGCTCATGGATATCTCAGGGCCTTTGATTACTCCAGCCACTGGCTGGACATCACAGCCCTCAGATCTTCCTGGGATGGCATTTCTTTACCACTGGGATTCAGGTGCCATCTTCAATGACTTCTTGACCTAAATTTCCCCTAGGAAATTTCGCCTTCTCTCTCTTTACCTGGATTTCTTTTCTTTTTTTTTTTTTCTTTCTTTTTTTTTTCTTTTGAGACGGAGCCTCACTCTGTAGCCAGGCTGGAGTGCAGTGGCGCAATCTTGGCTCACTGTAACCGCGGACTCCCTGGTTCAAGTGATTCTCCTGCCTCGGCCTCTGGAGTAGCTGGGATTACAGGCACATGCCACCACGCCCAGCTAATTTTTGTATTTTTAGTAGAGATGGGGGTTCACCATGTTGGCCAGGATGGTCTCGAACTCCTGACCTTGTGATCCGCCAGCCTTGGCCTCCCAAAGTGCCGGGATTACAGGTGTGAGTCATCGCGCCTGGCCGGTTTATTTTCTTTAACTACATTCAGCCTACCTAAAAGAGGCTTGATCACGTACTTGTCTGTTCATCTCTTGCTAGATAACTCCACATTCAGTAAAATACAAGATTTGTGAAACTAGAGATGGCCTCTGTTTTCTCATCATTGTATCCCATTAGCTAGAAGGATGCTTGGAGCTTGGGTGGGGACATGCAGTGAATAATTGTTGAAATAATTTCTACTTCACATAGACTCCATTTAATTGTTATTGTCCCATTTGGGTGCATGAAGCATTTATCTGAATACACATATAAAACATGGTATCACTCTGATAAATCAGTTGAATGTGTATTGAGACGTCACTGATGTCTAGGGAATGTAGACGAATGCTGTTTGATTCTTCAGGGTTTCCTCATGCAAGGGCTAAGGCAAAACTTCCCCTTCTCCTCTGAAGTTTTGCTGAATAATCAGCTCTCAAAAGGCAGATTAATTGGAGGAAAGGTATACAAATTTTATTAACATGTACACAAGATCATTCAGAATGAAAACCCAAAGATACAGGGAAACTGTCCATTTTTATATTTAGGTTCAACAAAGTATGGACAGCTATGTGGAAATAGGATTGGATAAAAAGGGCCTGATCTTATGCTGATGGACTGAGGGCAGAAACCCAGCCAGGCCGTGTGTCTAGATTCTTCTTGGGGTCTCTGAGCAGCGCTGCCTTTCTTTCAGGTGTGGAGCAGGACCCTCTCTGGAACAGGGTCTTAGGACCTACAGTCAAACAGGGTACTTCAGGTCATATCTTCATGGCCAGTTTTTACACAGAAGGCTGGGTGTGAGTAGACTCATTTGTTTAGGTTTTATGGCTGGCTTTGAGGAAAAGGGATTCTGGTTTCTAGGGCACGCCTCGGGGAAGAGGGATTCTAATTTCTATGGCACCTCAGGGGAGAATGGAACTGAGAGACAGGAGGGCAGGAGAAGGTCAGAGAGAAACTTTTGCTTCTGAGGCTGTTGCTGAGGCCTGCATGTAGGGGTATTGTTTGCTGAGCCCCAGACACTCATTAAGTGGTTAGTCTCTTCATGTGAAACATTCTCATGTTGTAGCCTAAATCATGGTGGAGCTATGGTGATTAATAAGTCACCCAATCTAAGGTGCAGTCATCATTTTCCCCTTCCAAGTTAAATTGCATTTCAAGATTAGCTTTTTAAGAATGGTGCATAGGATTTCATTAAAATAAAACTTTTTACGGTTAAGGTGTTGTTTGAACTTCCATCATTAAAATTGATACTAGATAGCTTCATCACATGAACATCCAAGTGTTCAAAAGGGTAAAAGACATAGGATTGTACTCCCTGGGTGTGCAGTTACTGGGGACATACATTTGCTTAAGCTATTACATAGATTCCTTTGTGGTGGAAATTAACTTGCTTGCAATTTTTTTCAATGACTATTTCATCTGCTATGGTGTCAAATCTCTTTCTATTCTCTGCATGATAGAAATAAGTGGAGCAGGCCTGGTGTGATTCCCTGATTTATGCTGGGCAGTTAGTGGCCTGTCCAGTCTCACATACACAATAGAGAGCGTCGGCCTGGAGGTGGTTCAATAACTAAGTTAACGTCAAACCTAATTCTTTTAATGATGTATCAATCACAGCCCCTTAAAATGCCCGTGTCAAATGAAAATATACAGCTTCAGCTTGAATTTAATTAATTTATACAGCATTCATTTTACCTTAATGAACACCCCTCTATGTGGACTGAATACTTATGAGTATACATAAATTGCAGTTCCAATTTTCACTGTCCATGAAAAGTAAAGCCAAGAGAAATAAAGAAAAATATCATCACCCACCTATTAAAGATAGGTGATGTTTTCTTTCAATCATGGGATGGTGTTGGGAAAAGAAGAGCGGGGAAAAGGAGTGAGAAAAAAATAACTGAATAGACTTAACCACCTATGTTAAGCAATGTGTGAGACATTTTAAATATTTTACCAGATTTGGTTCAAGAAAAGTCTATGAAGAGGGAAATGAGTTCTTGGAAAGGGAAAATGGTTTCTACTCAAGTTGGCTTGGTTTGGAATGGATCATTTTCTTTCCATTATGCTATAATGCTACCCTCTGAAACTGAGGGCTAACCTGATTAAGCCTGCCAAACATCACATGCCTTGCTTGTTTGTAACTGCCTATGTCTAGTTAGTCTTAAAACTTACAGAGCTGAAAGTCACATAGCTAATCAATCCCCTAGCTTTCCTATAGATAATATCTCTGACACATGGGTCACTATGCTAACAATTTCTTCAAGTTGTTTATCAGGAACTTGAGGTCAGGTCTTGTCCAGTTCAAGCCAAATTGAGACGATGACCCTTCATCTGGGCCTGTGTGCATGCACAAGAAGTGATCGTTTGATGTCAGAGGGCCAAAAACTCCTCCCTCAAATCATACGAATGGCCTCATTTTCTTCACATGTGTCCCTTAAAGAGCCATGAAGCTTGACTACGCATGTGCAGACTGTGGACTCCCTCACTTTTTCTTTCCTCCAATCACCTTTCACCATGCCGCAGACTGTTGTCCTCTTTCTCCCATAAACATCTCTAAAACCCCATCTTCAGAAAGGTATATTTGAGAGCTGTTTTGCCACCTTCTTGCTTGGCAGCCTCATGAGAATAAACTCTTTCTCTCTTGCAAAACCCATCATCACAGTGATTGGATTACTGTGCACAAAGAGAATGGGCCTGGTTTGGTCTCGCTTTCAGAGATGGGCAGTAACAATAGGCATAGAAAACCATTGGATTCTCAAAAGTAGGCTGGTAGAAAGGTTTGGGTTTTGTCCCCAGGAGTGCTGATTGGGTAAGATTCCAAACTTTACGGACGTTGGATTTTGTCCTTATTTAATAAGGCCTTGAGCAGAATGGTCTCAGAGGTTAAATTCAACTCCCACTAGCCATATAGTATCAAAAGCTGTTTTGTTGTTGTTTTCTAGGAGTTAGGCCACAGCTCTGTATATAACAGAAAGACAATTAACAAGGCCGGTTTTGCTTCTTACTTAATATAGACAGATATAAGTATAACGTCAAATGGATGGCATTGACCCCACAGAGAGACAAAGAAGAGTAGGCAAATGTCAATGCAGTAAAGAAAAACACCTTTGCTCCCTATAGTAAACATGCTATAACTTAGGGATTTTTAAAAACTAAAGCATCTATAAGGAACTTAAACAAATTTGCATGCCAAAAAACAGACAACCCCATTAAAAAGTAGGCAAAGGACAGGAACGGGCACCTTTTTATGAAGGACATATACACGGCCAACAAGCATGTGAAAAAAAGTTCAATATCACACATCATTAGATGAATGCAAATCAAAACCACAACGAGACACTGTCTCACACCAGTCAGAATGGCTGTTATTTAAAAGTCAAAAAATAACAGATACTGGCGAGGTTGCAAAAAAAAGAGGACACTTACATGCTGCTGGTGGGAGTGTAAGTTAGTTCAACTACTGTGGAAAGTAGTGTGGCGATTCCTCAAAGAACTAAAAGCAGAACTACCATTTGACCCAGCTATCCCATTACTGGGCATATATGCCAAGAGGAATATAAATCATGCTACCATAAAGACACATGCACACGAATGTTCATTGCAGCACTATTCACAAAAACAAAGACATAGAATCAACCTAAATGCTTATTAATGGCAGATTGGATAAAGAAAATGTGGTATATATACACCAGGGAATACTATTCAGACATAAAAAAAGAATAAGATCATGTCCTTTGCAGGAACAAGGATGGAGCAGGAGGCCATTATCTTTAGCAAACTAATTCAGGAACAGAAAACCAAGTATCGCAGGTTCTCACTTATAAGTAGGAGCTGAATAATGGGACACATGAACACATAGAGGAGAACAACACACACTGGGGATTATTAGAGGGGGAAAGGTGGGAAGAGGGAGAGAGTCAGGAAAAATAACTAATGGGTAATAGGCTTGGTATCTGGGTGATAAAATAATCTATACAACAAACCCCCAAGATACAAACTCACCTATGTAACAAACCTGCACATTTATCCCAGAACTTAAAATAAAAGGTTTTTTTATTAAAAAAGAAAATGTGTGTATAGAAGTTCCCATGCTACTTGTCATAGCTAATGAGTGGAAGGCACATTAGTATTTTTCCATAGAGATGAAATGAATTGATTAAATGTTACATCCTCATAACATAGAATTGCATCAGGCAATTAAAATAAATGAACTAGAATCTATGGTATTAACATGAAAATAAATAGTAAAATGTCTTGTGAGGAAAAAAAGAGTCTTCTAATTAAAAAGTCTGTAAAAACTTTGGCGACATTATGTTTTGTTAATGGCATGTTTTAGCTTTAAGGGCATCCATTGACTATCTGCCATGAAAGATGAAACTCTTTCTACAGACCTCTTCCTGGTACCTACACTCTCTCCAACTTACCATTTTTTTTTGTTATATTATCATTTTTCAAAAGGCCAAATTTTGTAACAGTTAAATTCAGTTTCCAAAATTCCTGAGATAATTTTATCTCAGAACTAAATTGGGATGGATTTGTTTCACACTAGCACTCATGAGATCAAGCCTTCTCAATTTCAGAGTAATTTTCCCATCATCTGTTTGAATGGGTTTCACCCTTAAGTAGCCCTTCTTCAAGAAGAAACCTTGGTTGCTGTCATATGTCTTCATACTTCAAGGACAATTGTGAAGAACATATTTGTTTCAAGCTTTACAGCTGTTGCCCCATTCCATTCTGACATAGAGCATCTAAGGCCAGCCTGCTTTTTCTCCATGTTCTACTGGACTTCCTTTTCTTCGTTAATGGCCTCATCTTTATTTTCAATGTTTGGTAGCATCCCTAAGTGATGTTTTGGTGAGAAATTTATTGTGTAGCAGTTTTTCTGAAAATCAACTTTGAACCACTAGAGTGAAGTCTGATTTATTTTTTAAAATTCCTCTTCTGTTATGTCTTTATTTTTTCCTTCTGTTCTTGTCTTCAGGAATGTCCAACAAGCATCTGGAAAAAAGTTGAACATCACTGATTATTAGAGAAATCCAAATCAAAACCACAGTAAGATACCATCTCACAACAGTCAGAATGGCTATTATTAAATGTCAAAAAGTAACAGATTCTGGCAAGGTTGCAGAGAAAAGGGAACACTTATACACTGTTGGTGGGAGAGTAAATTAGTTCAACCATTGTGGAAAACAGTATGGTTATTCCTTAAAGAGCTAAACATAGAACTACCATTTGACCCAGCAATCCCATTGCTGGGTATATACCCAAAGGAATATAAATCCTACCATAAAGATACATGTATGTGTATGTTCTTTGCAGCATTATTCACAATAGCAAAGACATGGAATCCACCTAAATGCCTATCAGTGTGGACTGGATAAAGAAAACATGGCACATATACACCATGGAATACTATGCAGCCATAAAAAAGAACGAGATTATGTCCATTGCAGGAACAAGGATGGAGGAGGAGGCCATTATTTTTAGCAAACTAATGTAGGAACAGAAAATCAAATACCACATGTTCTTACTTATAAGTGGGAGCCAAATGATGAGAACACATGGACACATAGAAGGAAACAACACACACTGGGGCATGTTGGAGGGTAGAAGGTGGGGGGAGGGAGAGAATGAGGAAAAACAACTATTGGGTATTAGGCTTAATACCTGGGTGATGAGATAATCTGTACAACAAACACTCATGACACGAGTTTCCCAATGTAACAAACCTGCACATGTACCCCTGAGCCTAAAATAAAAGTTTAAAAAAGGGAATGTCAATTATGCAAACATTGTATCCTCTTTGTCTTTCATTGCTATCTAATCCAATGCTAAACATGCTTATCTTTCTTTGTGTCATTTGGAGTGATTTCCTAAAATCTATCCACTGTGTTTATGGCAGTATTTCAGTCTTTTAAATTCTATTTTATTGTAATCTAAATGACATTGTCAACTTTTTTGTTCTTATTTTTCCGCTCTTATGAGCTTTCCCAACTTAATTTAAATCAAGTGATCTGTTGCTTCTGTTGTTTTGTAATCTCTCTTTTTTTCTTAAAGACATGTATTTCTTTCAAGTCATGTTGAAAGAAAAATCATGTGTTGAAAATGTATTGTGGAATATGAAAAATGATACTTGAAGAATTTTCTGAAATCACTATTTGCTTATGTGAAGAATATTTTTAATTTTCTTTTTGACTGTTTCTCTTGCCACCTCACCTCACATGCCTTCTTTGCAGTTTTTAAGCAAGAGTTTTCTGGTGGGTATTTTGACGTTTACTTGTCTTAGAACAGATCATCAGCAACGTGCAAAGACTACAATTGAAGGGGTCTGTTCTACAGCTCTCATTTAGTTTGTTACTTTAAACTTCCTCTTGTGAAATCCGTTATTCTTTGTCCTGGGTGCATATCTCTTCTCAGATTCAGGAGTTTAGAGAGTTGGTGTAGATGACAGCAAAACCCCTTGTATTAGTCCTTTTTCATGCTGCTGATAAAGACATAACAGAGACTGGGTAATTTATAAAGCAAAAGAGGTTTAATGGACTCACAGTCCCACATGGCTGGGGAGGCCTCACAATCATGGCAGAAGGTGAAAGGCACGTCTTACATGGCAGCGGCTAGAGAGAATGAGAGCCAAGTGAAAGGGGTTTCCCCTTATAAAACCATCAGATCTCATGAGACTTATTCACTTCCAGGAGAACAGTGCAGGGGAAACGGCCACCGTGATTTAATTATCTCCCACCGGGTCCCTCCCACCACACATGGGAATTATGGGAGCTAAAATTCCAGATGAGATTTGGGTGGGAACACAGCCAAACCATATCATCCCTTATCCCATCGTTTCTCTGTGGGTGTATTTGTAATCTTGCGATGACTTCCTCCTTAAATTTATTTAACTTGCTTCAACTAAGGCAGCCTTGTAGAGTTCAGTATCTAAGTCTTATGAAAATAGTGGGGGTGACAGTTTTTCAAAAATTTCAGTTGCTTTTCCCACTTTTATTCTCATCAGTATGATTGTATTCTGAGCCCCCCATAAGCATCTCTGGGAGGAGGAGGTGGAGGGGAGTTTACAGTCAGCTTTCAACATTCAAAATAGGATTTTGGAGCAAGCAATATCATCTTGATAGACAGACTTTGTCAAGAGAAAGGCTTTACACGCATCCATTTGCATTTCTGTCTAATTACTAGCTATGCCTTTCAGCTCTCTGACACCTTTTTCTAGGAACTATTTATTTGGATGGAAGACAGGCTGTCAATATCTCCCTCTTCTTGAGAAGACCTCAGAATTAGCCAGAAAGTGGCTTGTTGAGTGGTCTGAACTTGTCATCGTTTCTTGCTTTCATTAAAGATGAAGTTTTCTTCCACTTATTTTACTGAGAAAGAGATTGAAGTTTAAAATGGCCTTAATACTTTAACGGAAATACTGGATAGTTTTAATTTAGGTTATTCATCTTAGAAGAAATTTCTGTAAAAGCTTGACTTTTTGCACCTAGGGATCATTTTAAAGTTTTTCAAACATTTATACAATAAATATTCTCAAGCATCAGCTACAAGACTATGATTAAGCTAAGGCCTGAATATGTATCAATGAATAAATGAACATAGCTACCCATATGTTAGGAAGAGAATAGTCCCCAAGATAAACAAAAATAGAGCAAAGAATGTGGGTCTATGTGCTAAGTAGGAGAGGACGGTGTCTGGGGAGGGGTTGCCATGGAAGATTCATGAACAAGATGTCTTTTGAGTTAATTCATTCAATCTTAATTTGAATGGCATTTTCCCCTCAAATTCCAATATCCCTATTTCTAGCAGAATTAGATTTGTAAGCCAATTTGCCATTCTAGGCATAAAATATATTCCTTCATTTGAAACAGGATTGATTCCTCCTTGAAACTGAATAAGCCAATTTCTATTTGAAGAGTGAACACCAACTTCATTCAATGCCCTTCTCTCTTCTTCTCTCCATTTCAGAGTCATTTTCAAGTTACTGTCCTCTCTCATTTTAGATCTCATATGCATCATCACTTGGAAATCATTTCTTTACATAGTTGGTTGTTCTATTGAATGAAGTTCTTCATTTATGATTTTCGTAAGTTTTTCATAAATATTTAGGATGTATGTTAGCATGCACGTGCTTGACATTAGTACGAAGCTCAGTAAACGTTGGTGGGCATTATATCATTTTAGCGAAGTCTTGATGTTCAGTTTGGGAGAAGGAGCGACTCACCTTCCAGACATTATTTTCCCCAATTTAAAGTCTTAGCAACTGACATGATTACTCTAGAATAAGTAATTAAAATTAATTTGAGTTACCTAATAGTCATGTAAGCACCAATGTTTTCTGTTAGAAAATTAAGTAATTAAGGTAACTATTGATCATTACGGATGACAGTATAAATGAATATTTCCAAAGGGAAGGGCTCTCAATTTTTCATCTATGTACTTAATCACTTAAACTGGAACCTTGTCTACTGAGAAATGATGCTTAAATAATACAGAAATAAACACATTGCATTGTTGGGCAAATTGAATAAGTGTTGAATTTGAATTATTAAACTGAAAGAAAACATTCTAACTAAAGACAATGACCACTCTCTCAATTCCTCAGGCATATCTAAAAATACAGAGAAAATAAAATAGCATGTGGTTATTAGGGCTGAGTTATTCTTGAACTTGGCATAGATTCAGGAAAAGAAAACAGTGCAATTTAAAAGCTATCACAACTCCACAATGTGAAATTTACCCTAAAGAAATAATCAGATTTACGGAAAGATTTATGTCTGAAGATGTTTATTACAATTGTAGTGATAATCAGAAACAAGTCCCAATGCTCAACAACATAAAATTAGTTGAATAAATTTAGTGGTAATATTTAGCCATTAAAATGCAGATTAAAATATGTATCACAATGGAATTTTTTGAAAGTATAGCATTATTTTATAAACTAGAATGCAAAATTATATATGCAGTATGAACCTACTTTTTAAAACATTTTCATCTGATGTACGTATCACCTATCATGCATAAAATGCACATCATATAAACAATTAAACATAAGACAAAGTGCTCATCTTTGACAAGCAAAAATATCAAAGAGTTTAAATTATTCCTTTTTGCTTGTCCACATTTTTCAAAATGTTCGCAATAAAACTGTATGACTTTTTTTAGGTTAGTGCAAAAGTAACTGCGGTTTTTGTCACTGCTCTTCATGGCAAAAACTGCACTCACTTTTGCACCAACCTAATAAATGAAGAACACAACCAGTGCATTTTATAAAATAGATGCAATGCTATTTCCTCTTGTCTGAGAGAGATTTCTTAAACACTGTTGACCAGAGATCCTCACTCATGCTAGCACTTCCACTTCTGCATAGATTGCATGTCCTCTCATCTACCTTATTAAGGGAGGCAGATCAAAAGAGAAAAAAGGTATGTATATATGTACAATGTAGAGTACTTAGAGTTTGTTAGAAAGATAATAGTCCTAAAGGGAAATGAAACACATAACCAAGAACGTGAGTATGTGTATTGAATGGGAGAGGGGGTTGTAGAAGGAGTCCACATGGAAGATTTGCCCAGAAAATGTCTTTTGAGTAAAATTCCAGAAGGTAACTGTGAAAAGCAGAAAACACAAGAAAGGTCCCAAGGAAGGAGTGCATCTACTGTCCAATAAAAGTTTGGAGACTGTATCAGTCCATTCTTGTATTGCTATAAAGACATACCTGAGACTGGGTAATTTATAAAGAAAAGAGTTTTAATTGGCTCAAAGTTCTGCAGACTGTACAGGAAACATGGTGCTGGCATCTGCTCCACTTCTGGGGAAGCCTCAGGGAACTTATAATCAGAAGGGGAAGCATGCCCATATTACATGGCTAGAGCAGGAGAGAAGAGGCGGGGAGATGCCACACACTTTTGAACAACCAGATCTCACAATAACTCACTATCACAAGAACAGCACCAACGGGAAAATCTGCCCCTGTGATCCAATCACCTCCCACCAGGTCCCACTTCCAGCACTGGGGATTAAAATTTGACATGAGATTTTGGTGGGGACAGAGATCCAAACTATAACAGAGACTGAGAAAGATGAAAAGCCTACTGTTATTTTGAGCAGATGAGTAAAATGATTTGCTATATATATTTCCCTAGGATCACAGCTAAAGTCCTCTGTTGTCTCTGTAGTGTCTTCAGGATAAAGTTCACACTTTTTATTTTTATTTTAGAGACAGGAGCTTGCTCTGTGGTCCAGGCTGGAGTGCAGTGGTGCGATCATGACTCACTGCGGCCTTGAATTCCTGGGCTCAAGGGATCCTCCTGCCTCAGCCTCCTGAGTAGCTGGATCTATAGGTGCAGGCCATCATGCCTGACTCCATACTTCCTAATGTGCCTACCTGACCCACTCATGTCACAGCTGCCCAGTATATGTTCCAGTATTTTTCATACTATTCCTAATTACCCCAAGTGCACCGTGCAGTTTACTTCACTGTATTTCTGCACACCCTGTTCCATCTGGCTCAAAAGTTCTTTCTTCCACTCTTTGACAAGTCAACTCTGACTTGTGCGTTGAAACCATCAGTTTAGGGCTGCATTCTCTATCCTGGCCCTACTTGGATGTTATGTTACCATCTTTTAATTTGTCTGCCTCTCGCTCCAGATGAGGTGCACCCAGAGGACCAGAACTCTTCTCAGAGGAGCTTGTGATCATTGATGAATTTAAAGGAAGAGGATACGGAGAAGAAAGTCCATACACATTAGAAAAAGTGGCAAACAGAGTACACAATGGATAAAGGGGAAATCACTACAAAATGACAAAAAGGCAGATTTTAGAGTGAAGCCCCTTCTTAACATAGCAAGTAAGACAGACATTTCTGTTTCTTCACATTTTTCCACCCTCTTGCTATCCCACATCATCCCGGTCCAAGTTGTGGATATCACTAGGGTGGGGCTAGGCCATTTAGTAGGAAACAAGACTGTGTAAAACACATAGGATTACCAGGTTTTTCAGAGATGTTTTCACTGAACGATTTTTTTTAGAATGTGGAGGGAGCTTTGAATATTTATATATATATATATTTTCTCAACTGGAGAGAGTTCTTGTTCTCAGTTTACTTGGGATGCACTGTGCCTTCTCTTTGGAAAACAGTCTTAGCTTATGATACTACAGAGCTCGGGACACAGCCAGAGGAGAAAGACTGGGTCCAATTTCTCTGTCTAAGGCTGTAGGCCTAAATCGGAAGCTGTGCTGCACAGTCCAGTTCAGCAGAAATGAAGACTATGATTACGACACATGGGAGGAATAAGAGAGTGTATCAGACAGGGCCTTACAACGGTGCACCGTTTTTCAGTGTGTTTCACAGGCAATTCCTGTAAACAGACTCCCACTTATGGATTATGGGGATCAGTTAACCCATCTAACAAGGGATGATCCAACAAGATGATGGAGTATTCCAGAAGGATCTCAGTGTACACACTGATTTTCTTCTATTAAGAAAACACTACAAAATATGGTTGAATTAAAACGAGCTACTTATGAATTATTAAGGCTTTTTGTCATGAAGATCAGTTTCGTTGTTTTTCAAGGCTTCAATTAATGGAGAGTCCGAGGGATTGCTTGGTTTGTTTACCTATCTCATTCTCATGAATTCAATTTGCTATAGATGCAATAGATATTTCTGATTTCTGAGATGTTTATGGGGAAAAGGGGGAGGGGTATTCTACTTACCATGGCTAATTAACCCTTTTTACTTAAAATTACCCATGATGTAATTCATACTGCCTTCAGGTGTTTCCTTTTACTGACAAGTAAGTTCAGATTTAAAAAAATTAATTCTGAATTTACATAAACTCACTCAATAATTTCCTACTCCACAGTGTACATGAAGGGCTACCGACATTCATGAAAAATAAACGTATTGAAGAACGCATTCAAAAAAACTGCTATTAGAAACAAAAAGAAAGTTCGCGTTTGCTCAGTGGTCTCAAAGTAGTTCCTTTAATCAAGTGTTGAATACTGGTAAGCTGCCACATTCTCTCTTCCCACAGGACTGCCCATTTCCCTGGTTCTGGGCTCCATTTTTAATCAGTTCCGGCACTAAGTATGTGTCCTCGGGGAAATAATTTCCCTCGTTCTATTTTCTCCTCTTGCAGTAAGAGAAGAACTGTTTCAATTTCGAGATCATTTGGAATGATTTCTGGTGAAGTGGATTGTGTAGACGCACGGAGAGTACCATGAATGTATTTGCTGGGGCAGGCTCATTCTAAATAAACACTCTTAAATTTTTCCATTGTTTTCCAATTCTCAAAACCATTTCACAAACATCATCTCATGAGATTCAATTCACTGAGAAAATTAACTGAAAATACAGTTAATACTATGATTTGGTCAAATCTGTTATTTTTGTTTATTCCTCCTTACCAGTGAACACAAAGGGTAGAAGTAAACAATTTACATGTATTTTAAATGACTACATTTTACCCTCAGGAAAGAAAACAAGCATGGAAGATTGATTCCTCATAATCCTATATTTCAAAGAGGATTTTCACATTATATTTTATTTTTGGGTTTCAAGATGCACACGGATAATCTCTGCATACAAAAGAAACTAAAATATTTTTTAAAGTTATTTTATTAACATAGCAACAGCAAATGAACTCGCCTTGATTTTTTAAAAGTTATTAACATAGTAACAGCAAATGAATTCGCCTTGATTTTTTAAAAGTTATTTTATTAGCATAGTAACAGCAAATGAAATCGCCTTGAAAGATTTTCTAAAATGTTGCCTGATCTACATGAAGACTTTTTTTCAACTTTTATTTTAGATTCAGGGGGTACATTTTCAGATTTAATGACTGGATATATATCAGGTGATGCTGAAGTTTGAGGTACGGTCGATGCTGTCACCCAGGTACTGAATATAGTACCCGATAGTTAGTTTTTCAACCCTTGCCTCCTTGTGCCCTCCCTCCTCTAGTAATCCCCAGTGTCTATTGTTCCCATCTGTAGGTACATCTACTCCCAATGTTTAGCTCTCACTTAGAAGTGAGAACATGTGGTATTTGGGTTTTCACTTATCCTAAGTGAATTTACACAGGAACAACAACAACAACAAAAACCCCAGGTGTTTGGGGGTTTTGCTCCTGTGTTAATTCACTTGAGATAATAGTCTCCAGCTGCATCCATGTTGCTGCAAAGGACATGAATTTATTCTTCTTCACAGCTGTGTATTATTCCACAGTGTGTATGCACATTTTCTTATCCAATCCACTGTTGATGGGGACCTTGGTGAATTCCATGATTTTGCTATTGTAAGTAGTGCTATGAGAAATATACAAGTGTAGGTGTTTTTTGGTAGAACAATTTATTTTCCTATGTAAAAATTTTTTATTTGATGAACTTATTTTTTAAGGAAGTTTTGGTTTCACAGTAAAATTGAGGAGAAATTACAGACAATTCACATGTAGCCTCTGTCTCCACCAACAAACCACGTCTTTGAGAACATACAACCTCCACCACACCCTTCTAAAATGTAAGCAGTCATGATTTTCAGTTATTATTTTGGATCAGCTATGACACTGCCATTTCCTGGGAGCCTCCTTTCCTTGTTTAACTCAACATTTTAAATATATTTTATTTTTTAAAGCAATTTTAGGGTCACAACAAAATTGAGCAAAACGTACAGCGTATCCATGTGCCTCTGCCCCCACACACGCACAGCCTCCCCCACTCTCAACATCCCCTTGTAGAGTGGTGCATTTGTGACAACTGATGAACCTACATTGACACATCATTGTCACCTGAAGTCCATAGTTCACATTAGGGTTCACTCTTGGTGTTGTACATCCTACAGGCTTGAACAAATGTATAATGACATGCATCCATCATTATATTAGGTTGGTGCAAAAGTAATTATGGGTTTCGCCAATACTTTGGTGCAATACCTTTGCACCAACCTAATAGTATCACACAGAATAGTTTCCTTTCCTTAAAAATCCTCTATGCTCCACCTATTAAACCGTCTCTCCTGCATACTCCTGTCAACCACTGACTACCTTTTTACTGTCTCCACAGTTTTGTCTTTTCCAGAATGTCATATAGTTAGAATTATACAGCATGTAGCCTTTTTAGACTGGCTTCTTTCACTTGGTAATATGCATGTCTTTTTGTGGCTTGATTCTCACTTATTTGTAGTGCTGAGTAATATTCCATTGTCTGGATGCACAACAGTACATTTATCCATTCACCCACTGAAGGACATCTTGGTGGCTTCCAAGTTTTGGCAATGATGAATAAAGCTGCTATAAACATCCTGCCGTGCTCTATCTGAAATATCCCGAATAGACCAATCCATATCGCCTTTGCTCCTCACAGCAAAATTTTAGGTTACTGCCATTTATTAAAAAAATTGTATGAAAACGTATAATATTGGTTTTTGTTGGACCTTGACAACATATTTCTAATTTTATCAGAAAAGGGCAAAATTTTTAAACAAATTAAAGGAAGAAGAATGCAAGGAAGGAACTTATTGTGACAGGATGTGAGTATAGTTTATAAAAGTGTAACAATTAATAAAAATGATACTATGAAATAATGTATATGACCAATGTTTATATATTGGGCATAACCACATAATAAAATATTATAAAGCAATCAATACAAACGTGGAATATTTAGTAATCTACAGAAACTTTAGTTATATAATGTTGAGCGTATAAAGCAGATACTTAAAAGTTTCAAAGTTATAAACCTAAACAGTAAAGATGAATAAAACGTGGTATATCTGTGCAAATATTACTTGGAAATTAAAAAGAAATGAATATATTATGTTCATATTATGTAACACATATTATATATGTACATATGCAACATGGATGTATTGTACATATGTATTATATATGATACATATTACAACATGGATGAACCTGAAAATGTTATATTAAGCAGAAGAAGGCAGATGCAGAAGATCACATATGATATCATTCCATTTTTCTGAAATATCCTTAATGGACCAATCCATAGTGACAGAAAGTAGACCACTGATTGCCCAGGCCTTGGAGAGATTGGCGGGGGAGGGGTTGAGGGGATAATGGCTAAGAGATGTTGGGTTCTCTCTGGGGCAGTAAGAAGTTGTAAAATGGATCATGGTGATGGATGCGCAATGCTGTGAATAAAAGCTGTTGGACTGTACAATTTAAATGGGTGCATTGTACAAACTGTGAGTTATATCTCAACAAAGCTGTTTTTTATTTATTTATTTTTTATTATACTTTAAGTTCTGGGTTACATGTGCAGAACGTGTAGTTTTGTTACATAGGTTTATACGTGCCATTGTGGTTTGTTGCACCCATCAACCCGTCACCTACATTAGGTATTTCTCCTAATGCTATCCCTCCCCTAGCCCCCTACCCCCCAATAGGCCCCAGTGTGTGATGTTCCCCTCTCTGTGTCCATGTGTTCTCACTGATCAACTCCCACTTATGAGTAAGAACATGCAGTGTTTGGTTTTCTGGTCTTGTGATAGTTTGCTGAGAATGATGGTTTCCAGCTTCATCCATGTGCCTGCAAAGGACATGAACTCATCCTTTTTATGGCTGCATAGTATTCCATGGTGTATATGTGCCACATTTTCTTAATCATATATACATATGTATATGTGTATATATGCATATATATACTTTCATTGTAGAAAAATGAGAATACCGTTAACCAATTTTCAAAAAAAAATCACCCACTATTGTACCACACTAGAGACAAAAACTGTCAACCTTATTTAGGGCTCTATTATTATTCCAGCCACTAAACAACATGTAACGATTATATCTGTGTTCATTATCAGTGTTTTCTTACATAAATGTGTCATAACTAATTAATCAATAGCTATCATAGGAGAGTAAATTCATTCTGATATTTTGGTGTTGCAAAATTCCTTCGTATTACTGATTTTCCCACTTCTGCTATTTTTTTCTGGTTAAATTCCTAAAATTATGTTTACAGACTTACATTTAAGACTTTTTAAGGTCTTTATTATATATTTCCTAATGGCTTACAATAAATAAATGTTAAACACATTCATCAAAAGTGTCCAAGAGTATCTTTTCCCCTATATCTTGGCCCACATTGTCTATGATTTACCATTATATTTCAGTTTCATCATGGAAAACTTATGCAGTGTTCAAATGCTAGCAGTTTTTATTTACCAGTGACTTTAAACACTTTTATGTGTTTATGGGTCTTATAAATGCATTTGCAAATAGTTTTTTATAGCCTTATCCAACATTTTATTTTATTAATATTTTTCTATTGATGTTAAGAACTTTATATAATAATTGTTCAATACATGTAAGCCACACGTTTAAAAAGCTAGTCTCTGCATATTTGTACATGTCCTTTATGTTATAGAGAAGCATTTATTTGTATAGTAAAACTTATAAGTATTTTCTCTTTCATTAAAAAAAAACTGTTGAGCCCCGTCTATGGGCAAGAGACACTATTACCAGAGTATTAATGGTATGAAAAATACACCTTGTCTTTCTCATGAGGGCCTTAAAGTGTTGGAGATAAGAAGGTGAATTTTTAAAATTACAGAAATAAATATATAGCTAATAATTTTCATAAATACTATAAAGGGATATCAAAATGTTCCCGGGGAGATTCTATAATCTATAGAGTTGGTGTATATGGGCAAGAAATGATGTTGGAGCTACTGTCTGAAGGATGACTTGGTGTCCATTATGTGTGTGTGCGGGATAAGGGGTTTGGGGTGGGAGGAAGGCGAGGTGGATGGCAGAACTGAGTGTGTGCTGGTAGCCGAAGTAGGTGGTTTCCTTCTGATTTCTATATTTAGAGTCGAGCTTAGAAAATCTTTCTACATCCCCAAATTCTATCAATGTTTATCTATATTTTATAATGTATTTATTATTATTTTTTTACTTGCATTTCCATCTTGAAATGTATTTGCTATAGGATGTGAGGCAGGGATCTAGTTATCTAATTGCTGTTTTGCTGATGTTGCTTTTTCCCATCAAATGGTTAGCTTGCCCTTTTAATATTAAAAGATAGCCTCATCATATATTAAATTCTGGTAAATACACTGGTCTCATGTGCCTATAAAATAATGTCAATGAAATTAGAATTAACTTATACACAGAAATAATGCATGTAATTTTAGTCATAAAAATGCAAAAGTGTATCATAAAATATCAGGTCTTTAATAGATGTTATGAGTACTCATATTAAAGATATGACTGAGATAAAAGTAAGATTTTTTTTAAAAGATCACTTTACCATGGCACTCTTTCTAGAATCTTCATGGAAGGATTTTGCCTTCTTCACGGTCGTCTATTAGGCTGGTGCAAAAGTAACTGCGGTTTTGGCCATGTCACCATATTATGAAAGCTCCTTTTGGCAGAAATCCATTTATTTCTACTTTTCTTATTCATCCTGAATATCTAACAGGTTTCTTTTTTATACAGCACTCATTAATGTATCCATCTCAATAAACAAAGAGCTCATGTCCTTGGGGTAGACAAGCTTTTATAAACCGTGCACAAAAACACTAACCTTGCAGTTAAAGATTGTAAATTGTTGCTGCCTGATAACAAACAACCTCATAGCAATGAAAATGAGCTAACCACCACTACACACAACATTGGCGAATCTCACAAACATAACACTAAGCAAAAGAAGCCAGATCCAAAAGAGTAATTATTCTATGATTTAATTTACTGAGTATCAAAAAGATACTGAACTGGTCTGTGGTGCAGTCACAATTGGGAGGCTGGTGGAGAGGAAGCAGAGGAGTTAGTGGTGAGAGGATCTGCTTGCCAGATTCTTGACCATTTTTCAATAATGGAGGTACATGCACAGGTGTGTTCTCTTGTGATAATTCATCAAGCTGTATATGAATTATTGTGCACTTGTCTGTATGTATGTTATCTTTCCATATAAATGGTAAACACAGCAAAAAATGGCATGTTAGTAGTGCATTTAATGACGTGGAAAATTATTCCATAGAGTCCAAGAATGTAAACTTCAATAACTCAGAGTAATCTCTGACTGCTTTGAGTTTTTAAAAAGTTTTAGGGATCCCTTATCTAATTTATTTTTTAATCTCATTTCTCTTTTATATATACACAAAATTGGTGTAAGCAAATAAACAAAAAAGTGCTGTTTGAATAAGTATAAAATACAAATTATAAATGATAAGAAAATATTGTATCATCTGTTTAAATCACGATGTTTACTTAGTCTCCTTCGGAGGCCAACAACAGGGGTGTGTCTTATCATTGAAGGTCTCTTAGATACAAGGAAATGTAGTGGCTATTTGATTATTGAGATTTCCCAAAGCAACACAAGACACTTTTTTTTTTTTTTTCTGAGACAGAGTCTCACTCTGTCACCCAGGCTGGAGAGCAGTGGTGTGATCTCGGCTCACTGCAACCTCCGCCTCCTGGGTTCAAGCAATTCTTGTGCCTCAACCTTCAGAGTAGCTGGAATTACAGGCAGGCACCACCACACCTGGCTAATTTTTGTATTTTTGGTAGAGACAGGGTTTCACCATGTTGGCCAGGCTGGCCTTGAACTCCTGACCTCAAGGAATCTGCCCACCTCAACCTCCCAAAGTGCTGGAATTACAGGCATGAGTCACTACACCCAGTCACAAGACACCTTCTTTACAGGACACAGAAATTACAGGACAGGCCATGAATCCAGAGTGAATTCAGATAGTGCTCCTATTGAGGCCAGATGAGAACTGAAGAAACAGAAGCAAAAGGATTGAGGAGGCATTGAGTAAATAGCAGTTCCTGATGGGCATTGGATAAATACATAAATAAAAATTTAAGTAAATAGTAACAAAAATAGGAATTTACACACACAAGAATAAAAATGAAACTTCTCTTGGTCATTCTATCAAAATTGTGAGTGAAGCTTCCCTCCCAAGTATTGCCACTCCTGTTGAATCATGGAGGTCTAATTAGCTATTTTGCAGGAAGGAACATCTTTGTCTATGAGTAGGTAAAGTCAAAGAAAAGAATTTAGTGAAAATCTATGTTTATTGAAAACTAGAATTATAGGTACATTGCTAATTAGTTCAGAATAACCCATTTAAGTTGCTATATATCCAAAAATACTACTAGGGCTTATTGGAAACATTCATCATTGTGCTACAACCTGACACATTTCATTTGGTTGATTTGTGTATAGGAATGCTCAAATTTTCTTCTCAATCCTTCAGTGCAAATGGATATAAAAACTCCCAGCTCAGGGACAGGCGAAGTGGCTCACACCTGTAATTCCAGCACTTTGGGAGGCCAAGTTGGGAGGATCTCTTGAGGCCCGGAGTTCAGTTTAAGATGAGCTTGGTAATACAGCGAGATCTTGTTCTCTACAAAAATATACAAAAATTAGCCAGGCATGGTGGTGTGCACCCGAAGTCCCAGCTACTTGGGAGGCTGAGGTAGGAGGATCACTTGAGCCTAGGAGTTCTAGGCTGCAGTGAACTAGGATCATGCTACTGCCCTCCAGCCTGGGTGACAGAGCAAGATTCCATCTCAAAGAGGAAAGGAAGAAAAAAAGAAAAAAAGAAGGAAAGAAGAAAGAAGGAAGGAAGGAAGGAAGGAAGGAAGGAAGGAAGGAAAAGAAAAAATTGCAGTGAGCCAGGATCGTGCCACTGCGCTCCAGCCTGGGTGACAGAGCAAGACTCTATCTCAAAAAACAAAGAAGAAGGAAAGAAGGAAGGAAGGAAGGAAGGGAGGAAGGAAGGAAGGAAGGAAGGAAGGGAGGAAGGAAGGAAGGAAGGAAGGAAGGAAGGAAGGAAAGAAGAAAGAAAGGAAAAGAAATAATTGCAGTGAGCCAGGATCATGCCACTGCACTCCAGCCTGGGTGACAGAGCAAGAATCTATCTCAAAAAACAAAGAAGAAGGAAGGAAGGAAGGAAGGAAGGAAGGAAGGAAGGAAGGAAAAAGAAAAGAAAGGAAAGGAAAAGAAAAGAAAAGAAAAAATTGCAGTGAGCCCGGATCGTGCCACTGGACTCCAGCCTGGGTGACAGAGCAAGACTCTATCTCAAAAACGAAAGAAGAAAGAAAGAGGAAGGAAGGAAGGAAGGAAGGAAGGAAGGAAGGAAGGAAGGAAGGAAGGAAGGAAGGAAAAAGAAAAGAAAAAAGAAAAGATCTTCCCAGTTCACATTCTGAGGTACTAGTAAGTTACATGGAGAAAACCAAGAAAATGCCCTGAGACTAATTAAGTTGAATTCATGATACTTTATTTGCTTTGTCTTTGTTCAAATGGACCATTGGTGACAATGGCTGCAACAGGGAGGATTTTGTGTAAAGACTTTTTAAATGGAGTCAGTTTCTTTTATGAGAAAATTACAAAGTCCAATGCATGTTAGGGATGGGAAGTCTTCAGCTGTTATTTCAGCTTGGTTACTTTCATTCCTCCTCTTGCAAGAACTTTGCTATATGAAGAGGATCGTTGTTACTGAGTTCTGTCATGTTTAGCAGAGTGAAAATAAAATCCAAAGAATGCATAAACATTATCATGCTATTTTTTCGTAACCCTTTTAAACTGTTGCTCAATTTGATGTTAACAAAAGCAGGCATTCATAGTCTTGTACCATTAGAAAATTTATTCTGTTGGCAACAAAAACAAAACCCAACAATCCCTTGTAGATATATGCATTGGAACATCAGTAGTTGCCTTCCAGGATATATTTCCCCATTGATTCATCCACTTTGATGTGTGATTCTGTTCATGTTCTTATCCTCTAATTTTATCCCCATGTAGCCAGCACAGCATCTATGAAATAGCTGATGCTATGTGCAGCTCCATGGGATACCTGATGAAACCACAGGCAATCCCTGTACCCCTACTGGTGACCAGCTCAGGAATCGGGCAAGTAAACTTATTGTTGCTAATAAGATGAGGAAGAATGTCTTCTGCAAGGCTCTTGTGAGATGTGTTTTCCTAACTAGTAGATATACACAAGAGGAGACGGTCTCTCTGCCTCCACATCACATATTTCTCCCCATGTCATGCCCAGAACTGCACAGCAACCTTGGTGAACCAAGCTGTATTAGGGTTCTCTGGAGGGATAAAACTGATAAGATAGATGCATATATGAAAGGAAGTTTATTAAGGAGAATTGACTCACATGATCACAAGGTAAAGTCCCGCGATAGGCCATCTGCAAGTTGAGGAGCAAGGAAGTCAGTGGTGGATCAGTCCGAGTCCCAAAACCTCAAAAGTAGGGAAGCCGACAGTGCACCCCTCAGTCTGTGGCCAAAGGCCCAAGAGCCCCTGGCAAACCACTGGTGTAAGTCCAAGAGTCCAAAAGCTGAAGAACCTGGAGTCTGACGTTCGACGGCAGGAAGCATCTAGCACAGGAGAAAGATTAAGGCTGGAATACTCAGCCAGTCTGTTCCTTCCAGTTCCTTCTGCCTGCTTTATTCTAGCCACAATGGAGGCTGATTTGATGCTACCCACCCAGAGTGAGGGTGGGTCTGCCTCTCCCAATGCACTGACTCAAATGTTAATCTCCTTTGGCAACATCCTCACAGACACACCCAGGAACAATACTTTACATCCTATTTCCTGTAGTCTAATGAGACAGAGACATGTGTATGTATACATCATCTCATGCTTAGCTCTTTAATGTGTACAAGGTGTTTTCAAATTTTCCCACCGTCTTTGACAGCTGAGAATCTCAAGATCACCTGTTGTTCATGACTGTTGTCAAGGGGATCCTCCCTTTAGGGACACAGGAAGATTTGCCTATAATGCCAGGAAGCTTTGATATCTATTATTTTATTATAAAAATCAGCTACAGCTTTGCTGCTATATTACTTCAGGTCTTTACTCATTCCACTGGTTATTTTAATCCTGAGCTTGTGTGTAGTTGGAGAAGGAGGAAAAATATTTAACACTCTTATTAACTAATTTAACTGTGTATATAACATGTAGAATAAAGAAAGACTTAAAGGAAGATGTAGTATTTGTGAATGCTCCAACAAATTAAAATATTATTTAAAATATTGATTTCTGATTAAACCACTTATTGTCTATAATGAATTAAAACAGTTTGTGAAAATAAATTCACTGATATTTTTGCATTTATAATTTCAAAATCACAGTAACTTTCTGAAGCTGAAAATGCCTGAAACACAAGTCTGCCAATCACCACAATAAAACATGAAGCCCCAATGAAAGAGCTAGTCAGGATGGGTTCCCAACAAATAACAGTTGAAGCTCCTACTGCCATGAAATGATGAAAGAAACAAGGTTTAAGTGCCATGGATAATTTTTTCAATGCCAAAAGAATCATCACAGACTGTTTTGGCTTGCAGAGTTTGAATGGAAATATGGCATTAAAATAAGGTGCACAAAATTAGTTCTTGAATGTAATTTTGAAACACATTGCAACATTGCTCCCTAATATACACCAACCCCAAGAGTGACCACTGACAAGATGAGTTTATTTTAGTTTTATGCTGTCATTATGGAAAAAACTATAGCAGAAAGTTCACCAATTTCCCTTTGGAAAGAGATATACAACCACAGCCAATAGGCTTTCCTAAAAGACAGCAGGAGCTTTTCGTTCTGACTTGTTTCCCATCCATAACATACAAATATTGATTGTTCAGGGTCAATACAGCCTTGCAAATAAACAGGCTTTGAGTTATACCAAGCATGCTCATCCTTATGTGGTATTTCCATATAAGAAATACAAAAGAAATATACCACAGAATGATGGTGTTCAGGACATGGGCAACGCCCTGTTTCTGTGGTATAGCGTCCTAGGTTTCTTAGGATTCCATAGGAGGAAGCTACAAGTTCAACATGCAAAGCTCTGAAATCCCTTCCTAAGCTAATGAAGTGAAGCCCTGACCACACCAAGGAAAGGATGAAACAGAACCCATTTGTTGTTTCTCAAATGATGCTACCATCTCTTCAAAGCCACCATTAATTTTAGCATCTTTAAAGCTTTCAGAACAATCTATGTAACAAGTGAAAACTGCCTATAAAGTTAGTGCTTTACATCTCAAACCCTTATTATATGGAAATTCATATTTCCATCATCACATATAAGTTTAACGTGCTATTCATTATAAGATTAAAGGGCATGAGTTATTCTGTCCGTGTAATTAGTAACAACTGGAAATTAAATTGTGATAATTTTGTACTCTTTTCTTCTTAAAATGATAATTTCCTTGCTCCTTTTGCCTGAGAACCATGCTTGAAAAATACTAATGCCTTACCTTCTAAAAGAAATGATTATATATAATATATAAATATAAATATGTTTTATATATGTATTTATACATATATATTTATATATAATCTACACAGAAACATAAAAATACATATATTAATATATAAATATGTATAGTAGGTTCTAGTATATATAGAAAAGACCTATGTATTTCTAACATGTGTATATATAATCTATATCTATATATTTATATTTGTATATATATAAATATATAATCCATATTTCTGTATTTGTATTTATATATTTTATATATAAATATATATAACCTATATAGGTTTGTATATAGTAAATATAGTTGCACATTATATTTTATTTACATATATTTGTATACACTAAATTCTACCATATATAGAAAAGACCTGTGTATTTCTAATGTATGGAAATATGGAATGTACTTTTTGTCTCTTCAGTTGCAAAAATAAAAAGGCTTTTATCAAATAGATATATTTTGCTCTGCTTTGAATTTTTCTTCTTAATTATATTAGATTGTAGGGAGGGGACGCTGAAAGGAAAGACGATGGAAAGGATTCTTCCATTGGTTTCTATAAACGAAAACGTATTTTAACAATGAAACCTAAGCAGGTAGAATCCAGTTCTTGGTACTTGGTGTATGTGCTAGCAAGATTGCATGAAGAAACAAACCTTACAAGAAGCGGAGTCATCCTGTGAAGGGGAAATTTTTCTCCAGTGCTCAGCCATGACGCAATCCTTATCCTCCTGTCTAGCTAACTGTGATCTGTTCCTCTGACCTCAACCCCGCGGGACCCCACTTCCCTCCCTCCCCACACACCACCTCTTCCTCCCTCCCTCCTTCCCCACGCACCACCTCTTCCTCCCTCCCTCCTTCCCCACGCACCACCTCTTCCTCCCTCCCTCCTTCCCCACACACCACCTCTTCCTTCTTTCCTTTCTCCCTCCCCACACACCACCTCTTCCTCCCTCCCTCCCCACACACCACCTCTTCCTCCCTCCCTCCCTCCCTCCCCACACACCACCTCTTCCTTCCTCCCTCCCTCCCCACACACCTCCTCTTCCTCCCTCCCTCCCCACACACCTCCTCTTCCTCCCTCCCTCCCCACACACCTCCTCTTCCTCCCTCCCTCCCTCCCCACCACCAGACAACATGGAGTCACTCAGATCAGTTTGCAACACATTCATTTTATTGTTCTCACCAAGCTAAGCACCCTGCTGGTGAGATTTCTGAGGTCTGGCGGCTGGGCCTGAACTTAGTGGCTGCTCAGGGAGCTAGGGGTGTAGTTGGCCACCCCTCACTCAGTGGTTCCTCCAGCTCGGTCTCCTCACTCAGTGGTTCCTCCAGCTTGGTCTCCTGACTCAGTGGGTCGTGCTGGGTCCCCTCGCTCACTAGCTCTGCCAGTGGCAGCTCGTACTGAAGGAACTCCTGGCTGGGCTGGTCACTGGGGCCGGGTGTCACTGGCCCGCTCCCCGCCTCAGGTGCCATCACAGCCGCCATCTTTTTTGTGGCCCTTTTCTTCCCGCCTCTCCTTCCACGGGCTGCTTTCCCCTTCGTGGCCACCTTGGTAGTCTGGAAGGACAACAGGGAGATCACAGAAGGGCTCTGGTTTAGGGACGAGGGTGGAGGAGGCTGGGAACAGGGACGTGTCCTCAGAAGCGGTGCGGGCCGGGTTGGGGGGTTGTGCCAGGTGAGGACCAGAGAGGATTCTTGTGAGGAAGGAGGCGAGGGGAAGACGAGGAGGAGCTTGGGAGGGTCACTCACCTTCTTCTTCGGGCGACTGGGGCTCAGCTCGAGGGAGGACTTGCTCTTTCGTGACTCCTTGGCCGTGGCCGGAGGTCTGGAGGCTCTCGGCTTTGGACTCATCTTCCGCCGCTCAACGTCTCCCAACGGTCGACTAACTCCAGGCTGCCTGGCCTCCCTGTATATACCCCTCCCGTGATCCAGGACAATGAGGCGATCACGTCACTGAGCTGTGATTGGTCAACACTCCACTACCCAGCCAATGGTAGCCCTGGGCAGGAAGGAAGGCTTTACACGTCACAAAGCACCATCAGGACATGGTGGAGGAAGTCGGGGTGGGGGTGACATCTGATGAGGAATGCAAGGTGCTCTGGTTGGAGAAAGGGAGATTTGGGTTAGCACCCCTGAAGATAGTTCCCAAACTGACATGTCACCCCTCCTAAACTCCCCATGTTCAATTTTGGCAGATCATGTGGCAAGGGAGGATATTTCCACCACATGTTTCCCCTGGAACCCCCATTCAGTGGTACATTCTGTTCCTCCACACCTGCCATCATTACCCAGTTTCTCTATGACCTACCTAAAATCCCTCCATGCTAACTGGGATGGATGGAGGGCTATACGAAGACGTCAATCATCCCTCTCTCCTACAAATTCCTCTGCTACACCTTGAGGATCATTCACTTCTTGGATGCCATGAAAGAACTTTTCCATCTCACATACTTCTCCCAGCATCCACACAGTGCCTCACAATTTTTCATTCTCATGGTTTAAAGCACTGGCTTCCAGAGGTCAAGATCAGCAAACACACTCGCTCAGCTGGGTATCTGTATCAGGCTGGGTTCCTCCACACGTTTAAAAAGCTAGTCTCTGCATATTTGTACATGTCCTTTATGTTATAGAGAAGCATTTATTTGTATAGTAAAACTTATAAGTATTTTCTCTTTCATTAAAAAAAAACTGTTGAGCCCCGTCTATGGGCAAGAGACACTATTACCAGAGTATTAATGGTATGAAAAATACACCTTGTCTTTCTCATGAGGGCCTTAAAGTGTTGGAGATAAGAAGGTGAATTTTTAAAATTACAGAAATAAATATATAGCTAATAATTTTCATAAATACTATAAAGGGATATCAAAATGTTCCCGGGGAGATTCTATAATCTATAGAGTTGGTGTATATGGGCAAGAAATGATGTTGGAGCTACTGTCTGAAGGATGACTTGGTGTCCATTATGTGTGTGTGCGGGATAAGGGGTTTGGGGTGGGAGGAAGGCGAGGTGGATGGCAGAACTGAGTGTGTGCTGGTAGCCGAAGTAGGTGGTTTCCTTCTGACTTCTATATTTAGAGTCGAGCTTAGAAAATCTTTCTACATCCCCAAATTCTATCAATGTTTATCTATATTTTATAATGTATTTATTATTATTTTTTTACTTGCATTTCCATCTTGAAATGTATTTGCTATAGGATGTGAGGCAGGGATCTAGTTATCTAATTGCTGTTTTGCTGATGTTGCTTTTTCCCATCAAATGGTTAGCTTGCCCTTTTAATATTAAAAGATAGCCTCATCATATATTAAATTCTGGTAAATACACTGGTCTCATGTGCCTATAAAATAATGTCAATGAAATTAGAATTAACTTATACACAGAAATAATGCATGTAATTTTAGTCATAAAAATGCAAAAGTGTATCATAAAATATCAGGTCTTTAATAGATGTTATGAGTACTCATATTAAAGATATGACTGAGATAAAAGTAAGATTTTTTTTAAAAGATCACTTTACCATGGCACTCTTTCTAGAATCTTCATGGAAGGATTTTGCCTTCTTCACGGTCGTCTATTAGGCTGGTGCAAAAGTAACTGCGGTTTTGGCCATGTCACCATATTATGAAAGCTCCTTTTGGCAGAAATCCATTTATTTCTACTTTTCTTATTCATCCTGAATATCTAACAGGTTTCTTTTTTATACAGCACTCATTAATGTATCCATCTCAATAAACAAAGAGCTCATGTCCTTGGGGTAGACAAGCTTTTATAAACCGTGCACAAAAACACTAACCTTGCAGTTAAAGATTGTAAATTGTTGCTGCCTGATAACAAACAACCTCATAGCAATGAAAATGAGCTAACCACCACTACACACAACATTGGCGAATCTCACAAACATAACACTAAGCAAAAGAAGCCAGATCCAAAAGAGTAATTATTCTATGATTTAATTTACTGAGTATCAAAAAGATACTGAACTGGTCTGTGGTGCAGTCACAATTGGGAGGCTGGTGGAGAGGAAGCAGAGGAGTTAGTGGTGAGAGGATCTGCTTGCCAGATTCTTGACCATTTTTCAATAATGGAGGTACATGCACAGGTGTGTTCTCTTGTGATAATTCATCAAGCTGTATATGAATTATTGTGCACTTGTCTGTATGTATGTTATCTTTCCATATAAATGGTAAACACAGCAAAAAATGGCATGTTAGTAGTGCATTTAATGACGTGGAAAATTATTCCATAGAGTCCAAGAATGTAAACTTCAATAACTCAGAGTAATCTCTGACTGCTTTGAGTTTTTAAAAAGTTTTAGGGATCCCTTATCTAATTTATTTTTTAATCTCATTTCTCTTTTATATATACACAAAATTGGTGTAAGCAAATAAACAAAAAAGTGCTGTTTGAATAAGTATAAAATACAAATTATAAATGATAAGAAAATATTGTATCATCTGTTTAAATCACGATGTTTACTTAGTCTCCTTCGGAGGCCAACAACAGGGGTGTGTCTTATCATTGAAGGTCTCTTAGATACAAGGAAATGTAGTGGCTATTTGATTATTGAGATTTCCCAAAGCAACACAAGACACTTTTTTTTTTTTTTTCTGAGACAGAGTCTCACTCTGTCACCCAGGCTGGAGAGCAGTGGTGTGATCTCGGCTCACTGCAACCTCCGCCTCCTGGGTTCAAGCAATTCTTGTGCCTCAACCTTCAGAGTAGCTGGAATTACAGGCAGGCACCACCACACCTGGCTAATTTTTGTATTTTTGGTAGAGACAGGGTTTCACCATGTTGGCCAGGCTGGCCTTGAACTCCTGACCTCAAGGAATCTGCCCACCTCAACCTCCCAAAGTGCTGGAATTACAGGCATGAGTCACTACACCCAGTCACAAGACACCTTCTTTACAGGACACAGAAATTACAGGACAGGCCATGAATCCAGAGTGAATTCAGATAGTGCTCCTATTGAGGCCAGATGAGAACTGAAGAAACAGAAGCAAAAGGATTGAGGAGGCATTGAGTAAATAGCAGTTCCTGATGGGCATTGGATAAATACATAAATAAAAATTTAAGTAAATAGTAACAAAAATAGGAATTTACACACACAAGAATAAAAATGAAACTTCTCTTGGTCATTCTATCAAAATTGTGAGTGAAGCTTCCCTCCCAAGTATTGCCACTCCTGTTGAATCATGGAGGTCTAATTAGCTATTTTGCAGGAAGGAACATCTTTGTCTATGAGTAGGTAAAGTCAAAGAAAAGAATTTAGTGAAAATCTATGTTTATTGAAAACTAGAATTATAGGTACATTGCTAATTAGTTCAGAATAACCCATTTAAGTTGCTATATATCCAAAAATACTACTAGGGCTTATTGGAAACATTCATCATTGTGCTACAACCTGACACATTTCATTTGGTTGATTTGTGTATAGGAATGCTCAAATTTTCTTCTCAATCCTTCAGTGCAAATGGATATAAAAACTCCCAGCTCAGGGACAGGCGAAGTGGCTCACACCTGTAATTCCAGCACTTTGGGAGGCCAAGTTGGGAGGATCTCTTGAGGCCCGGAGTTCAGTTTAAGATGAGCTTGGTAATACAGCGAGATCTTGTTCTCTACAAAAATATACAAAAATTAGCCAGGCATGGTGGTGTGCACCCGAAGTCCCAGCTACTTGGGAGGCTGAGGTAGGAGGATCACTTGAGCCTAGGAGTTCTAGGCTGCAGTGAACTAGGATCATGCTACTGCCCTCCAGCCTGGGTGACAGAGCAAGATTCCATCTCAAAGAGGAAAGGAAGAAAAAAAGAAAAAAAGAAGGAAAGAAGAAAGAAGGAAGGAAGGAAGGAAGGAAGGAAGGAAGGAAGGAAAAGAAAAAATTGCAGTGAGCCAGGATCGTGCCACTGCGCTCCAGCCTGGGTGACAGAGCAAGACTCTATCTCAAAAAACAAAGAAGAAGGAAAGAAGGAAGGAAGGAAGGAAGGGAGGAAGGAAGGAAGGAAGGAAGGAAGGGAGGAAGGAAGGAAGGAAGGAAGGAAGGAAGGAAGGAAGGAAAGAAGAAAGAAAGGAAAAGAAATAATTGCAGTGAGCCAGGATCATGCCACTGCACTCCAGCCTGGGTGACAGAGCAAGAATCTATCTCAAAAAACAAAGAAGAAGGAAGGAAGGAAGGAAGGAAGGAAGGAAGGAAGGAAGGAAAAAGAAAAGAAAGGAAAGGAAAAGAAAAGAAAAGAAAAAATTGCAGTGAGCCCGGATCGTGCCACTGGACTCCAGCCTGGGTGACAGAGCAAGACTCTATCTCAAAAACGAAAGAAGAAAGAAAGAGGAAGGAAGGAAGGAAGGAAGGAAGGAAGGAAGGAAGGAAGGAAGGAAGGAAGGAAGGAAAAAGAAAAGAAAAAAGAAAAGATCTTCCCAGTTCACATTCTGAGGTACTAGTAAGTTACATGGAGAAAACCAAGAAAATGCCCTGAGACTAATTAAGTTGAATTCATGATACTTTATTTGCTTTGTCTTTGTTCAAATGGACCATTGGTGACAATGGCTGCAACAGGGAGGATTTTGTGTAAAGACTTTTTAAATGGAGTCAGTTTCTTTTATGAGAAAATTACAAAGTCCAATGCATGTTAGGGATGGGAAGTCTTCAGCTGTTATTTCAGCTTGGTTACTTTCATTCCTCCTCTTGCAAGAACTTTGCTATATGAAGAGGATCGTTGTTACTGAGTTCTGTCATGTTTAGCAGAGTGAAAATAAAATCCAAAGAATGCATAAACATTATCATGCTATTTTTTCGTAACCCTTTTAAACTGTTGCTCAATTTGATGTTAACAAAAGCAGGCATTCATAGTCTTGTACCATTAGAAAATTTATTCTGTTGGCAACAAAAACAAAACCCAACAATCCCTTGTAGATATATGCATTGGAACATCAGTAGTTGCCTTCCAGGATATATTTCCCCATTGATTCATCCACTTTGATGTGTGATTCTGTTCATGTTCTTATCCTCTAATTTTATCCCCATGTAGCCAGCACAGCATCTATGAAATAGCTGATGCTATGTGCAGCTCCATGGGATACCTGATGAAACCACAGGCAATCCCTGTACCCCTACTGGTGACCAGCTCAGGAATCGGGCAAGTAAACTTATTGTTGCTAATAAGATGAGGAAGAATGTCTTCTGCAAGGCTCTTGTGAGATGTGTTTTCCTAACTAGTAGATATACACAAGAGGAGACGGTCTCTCTGCCTCCACATCACATATTTCTCCCCATGTCATGCCCAGAACTGCACAGCAACCTTGGTGAACCAAGCTGTATTAGGGTTCTCTGGAGGGATAAAACTGATAAGATAGATGCATATATGAAAGGAAGTTTATTAAGGAGAATTGACTCACATGATCACAAGGTAAAGTCCCGCGATAGGCCATCTGCAAGTTGAGGAGCAAGGAAGTCAGTGGTGGATCAGTCCGAGTCCCAAAACCTCAAAAGTAGGGAAGCCGACAGTGCACCCCTCAGTCTGTGGCCAAAGGCCCAAGAGCCCCTGGCAAACCACTGGTGTAAGTCCAAGAGTCCAAAAGCTGAAGAACCTGGAGTCTGACGTTCGACGGCAGGAAGCATCTAGCACAGGAGAAAGATTAAGGCTGGAATACTCAGCCAGTCTGTTCCTTCCAGTTCCTTCTGCCTGCTTTATTCTAGCCACAATGGAGGCTGATTTGATGCTACCCACCCAGAGTGAGGGTGGGTCTGCCTCTCCCAATGCACTGACTCAAATGTTAATCTCCTTTGGCAACATCCTCACAGACACACCCAGGAACAATACTTTACATCCTATTTCCTGTAGTCTAATGAGACAGAGACATATGTATGTATACATCATCTCATGCTTAGCTCTTTAATGTGTACAAGGTGTTTTCAAATTTTCCCACCGTCTTTGACAGCTGAGAATCTCAAGATCACCTGTTGTTCATGACTGTTGTCAAGGGGATCCTCCCTTTAGGGACACAGGAAGATTTGCCTATAATGCCAGGAAGCTTTGATATCTATTATTTTATTATAAAAATCAGCTACAGCTTTGCTGCTATATTACTTCAGGTCTTTACTCATTCCACTGGTTATTTTAATCCTGAGCTTGTGTGTAGTTGGAGAAGGAGGAAAAATATTTAACACTCTTATTAACTAATTTAACTGTGTATATAACATGTAGAATAAAGAAAGACTTAAAGGAAGATGTAGTATTTGTGAATGCTCCAACAAATTAAAATATTATTTAAAATATTGATTTCTGATTAAACCACTTATTGTCTATAATGAATTAAAACAGTTTGTGAAAATAAATTCACTGATATTTTTGCATTTATAATTTCAAAATCACAGTAACTTTCTGAAGCTGAAAATGCCTGAAACACAAGTCTGCCAATCACCACAATAAAACATGAAGCCCCAATGAAAGAGCTAGTCAGGATGGGTTCCCAACAAATAACAGTTGAAGCTCCTACTGCCATGAAATGATGAAAGAAACAAGGTTTAAGTGCCATGGATAATTTTTTCAATGCCAAAAGAATCATCACAGACTGTTTTGGCTTGCAGAGTTTGAATGGAAATATGGCATTAAAATAAGGTGCACAAAATTAGTTCTTGAATGTAATTTTGAAACACATTGCAACATTGCTCCCTAATATACACCAACCCCAAGAGTGACCACTGACAAGATGAGTTTATTTTAGTTTTATGCTGTCATTATGGAAAAAACTATAGCAGAAAGTTCACCAATTTCCCTTTGGAAAGAGATATACAACCACAGCCAATAGGCTTTCCTAAAAGACAGCAGGAGCTTTTCGTTCTGACTTGTTTCCCATCCATAACATACAAATATTGATTGTTCAGGGTCAATACAGCCTTGCAAATAAACAGGCTTTGAGTTATACCAAGCATGCTCATCCTTATGTGGTATTTCCATATAAGAAATACAAAAGAAATATACCACAGAATGATGGTGTTCAGGACATGGGCAACGCCCTGTTTCTGTGGTATAGCGTCCTAGGTTTCTTAGGATTCCATAGGAGGAAGCTACAAGTTCAACATGCAAAGCTCTGAAATCCCTTCCTAAGCTAATGAAGTGAAGCCCTGACCACACCAAGGAAAGGATGAAACAGAACCCATTTGTTGTTTCTCAAATGATGCTACCATCTCTTCAAAGCCACCATTAATTTTAGCATCTTTAAAGCTTTCAGAACAATCTATGTAACAAGTGAAAACTGCCTATAAAGTTAGTGCTTTACATCTCAAACCCTTATTATATGGAAATTCATATTTCCATCATCACATATAAGTTTAACGTGCTATTCATTATAAGATTAAAGGGCATGAGTTATTCTGTCCGTGTAATTAGTAACAACTGGAAATTAAATTGTGATAATTTTGTACTCTTTTCTTCTTAAAATGATAATTTCCTTGCTCCTTTTGCCTGAGAACCATGCTTGAAAAATACTAATGCCTTACCTTCTAAAAGAAATGATTATATATAATATATAAATATAAATATGTTTTATATATGTATTTATACATATATATTTATATATAATCTACACAGAAACATAAAAATACATATATTAATATATAAATATGTATAGTAGGTTCTAGTATATATAGAAAAGACCTATGTATTTCTAACATGTGTATATATAATCTATATCTATATATTTATATTTGTATATATATAAATATATAATCCATATTTCTGTATTTGTATTTATATATTTTATATATAAATATATATAACCTATATAGGTTTGTATATAGTAAATATAGTTGCACATTATATTTTATTTACATATATTTGTATACACTAAATTCTACCATATATAGAAAAGACCTGTGTATTTCTAATGTATGGAAATATGGAATGTACTTTTTGTCTCTTCAGTTGCAAAAATAAAAAGGCTTTTATCAAATAGATATATTTTGCTCTGCTTTGAATTTTTCTTCTTAATTATATTAGATTGTAGGGAGGGGACGCTGAAAGGAAAGACGATGGAAAGGATTCTTCCATTGGTTTCTATAAACGAAAACGTATTTTAACAATGAAACCTAAGCAGGTAGAATCCAGTTCTTGGTACTTGGTGTATGTGCTAGCAAGATTGCATGAAGAAACAAACCTTACAAGAAGCGGAGTCATCCTGTGAAGGGGAAATTTTTCTCCAGTGCTCAGCCATGACGCAATCCTTATCCTCCTGTCTAGCTAACTGTGATCTGTTCCTCTGACCTCAACCCCGCGGGACCCCACTTCCCTCCCTCCCCACACACCACCTCTTCCTCCCTCCCTCCTTCCCCACGCACCACCTCTTCCTCCCTCCCTCCTTCCCCACGCACCACCTCTTCCTCCCTCCCTCCTTCCCCACACACCACCTCTTCCTTCTTTCCTTTCTCCCTCCCCACACACCACCTCTTCCTCCCTCCCTCCCCACACACCACCTCTTCCTCCCTCCCTCCCTCCCTCCCCACACACCACCTCTTCCTTCCTCCCTCCCTCCCCACACACCTCCTCTTCCTCCCTCCCTCCCCACACACCTCCTCTTCCTCCCTCCCTCCCCACACACCTCCTCTTCCTCCCTCCCTCCCTCCCCACCACCAGACAACATGGAGTCACTCAGATCAGTTTGCAACACATTCATTTTATTGTTCTCACCAAGCTAAGCACCCTGCTGGTGAGATTTCTGAGGTCTGGCGGCTGGGCCTGAACTTAGTGGCTGCTCAGGGAGCTAGGGGTGTAGTTGGCCACCCCTCACTCAGTGGTTCCTCCAGCTCGGTCTCCTCACTCAGTGGTTCCTCCAGCTTGGTCTCCTGACTCAGTGGGTCGTGCTGGGTCCCCTCGCTCACTAGCTCTGCCAGTGGCAGCTCGTACTGAAGGAACTCCTGGCTGGGCTGGTCACTGGGGCCGGGTGTCACTGGCCCGCTCCCCGCCTCAGGTGCCATCACAGCCGCCATCTTTTTTGTGGCCCTTTTCTTCCCGCCTCTCCTTCCACGGGCTGCTTTCCCCTTCGTGGCCACCTTGGTAGTCTGGAAGGACAACAGGGAGATCACAGAAGGGCTCTGGTTTAGGGACGAGGGTGGAGGAGGCTGGGAACAGGGACGTGTCCTCAGAAGCGGTGCGGGCCGGGTTGGGGGGTTGTGCCAGGTGAGGACCAGAGAGGATTCTTGTGAGGAAGGAGGCGAGGGGAAGACGAGGAGGAGCTTGGGAGGGTCACTCACCTTCTTCTTCGGGCGACTGGGGCTCAGCTCGAGGGAGGACTTGCTCTTTCGTGACTCCTTGGCCGTGGCCGGAGGTCTGGAGGCTCTCGGCTTTGGACTCATCTTCCGCCGCTCAACGTCTCCCAACGGTCGACTAACTCCAGGCTGCCTGGCCTCCCTGTATATACCCCTCCCGTGATCCAGGACAATGAGGCGATCACGTCACTGAGCTGTGATTGGTCAACACTCCACTACCCAGCCAATGGTAGCCCTGGGCAGGAAGGAAGGCTTTACACGTCACAAAGCACCATCAGGACATGGTGGAGGAAGTCGGGGTGGGGGTGACATCTGATGAGGAATGCAAGGTGCTCTGGTTGGAGAAAGGGAGATTTGGGTTAGCACCCCTGAAGATAGTTCCCAAACTGACATGTCACCCCTCCTAAACTCCCCATGTTCAATTTTGGCAGATCATGTGGCAAGGGAGGATATTTCCACCACATGTTTCCCCTGGAACCCCCATTCAGTGGTACATTCTGTTCCTCCACACCTGCCATCATTACCCAGTTTCTCTATGACCTACCTAAAATCCCTCCATGCTAACTGGGATGGATGGAGGGCTATACGAAGACGTCAATCATCCCTCTCTCCTACAAATTCCTCTGCTACACCTTGAGGATCATTCACTTCTTGGATGCCATGAAAGAACTTTTCCATCTCACATACTTCTCCCAGCATCCACACAGTGCCTCACAATTTTTCATTCTCATGGTTTAAAGCACTGGCTTCCAGAGGTCAAGATCAGCAAACACACTCGCTCAGCTGGGTATCTGTATCAGGCTGGGTTCCTCCACACGTTTAAAAAGCTAGTCTCTGCATATTTGTACATGTCCTTTATGTTATAGAGAAGCATTTATTTGTATAGTAAAACTTATAAGTATTTTCTCTTTCATTAAAAAAAAACTGTTGAGCCCCGTCTATGGGCAAGAGACACTATTACCAGAGTATTAATGGTATGAAAAATACACCTTGTCTTTCTCATGAGGGCCTTAAAGTGTTGGAGATAAGAAGGTGAATTTTTAAAATTACAGAAATAAATATATAGCTAATAATTTTCATAAATACTATAAAGGGATATCAAAATGTTCCCGGGGAGATTCTATAATCTATAGAGTTGGTGTATATGGGCAAGAAATGATGTTGGAGCTACTGTCTGAAGGATGACTTGGTGTCCATTATGTGTGTGTGCGGGATAAGGGGTTTGGGGTGGGAGGAAGGCGAGGTGGATGGCAGAACTGAGTGTGTGCTGGTAGCCGAAGTAGGTGGTTTCCTTCTGACTTCTATATTTAGAGTCGAGCTTAGAAAATCTTTCTACATCCCCAAATTCTATCAATGTTTATCTATATTTTATAATGTATTTATTATTATTTTTTTACTTGCATTTCCATCTTGAAATGTATTTGCTATAGGATGTGAGGCAGGGATCTAGTTATCTAATTGCTGTTTTGCTGATGTTGCTTTTTCCCATCAAATGGTTAGCTTGCCCTTTTAATATTAAAAGATAGCCTCATCATATATTAAATTCTGGTAAATACACTGGTCTCATGTGCCTATAAAATAATGTCAATGAAATTAGAATTAACTTATACACAGAAATAATGCATGTAATTTTAGTCATAAAAATGCAAAAGTGTATCATAAAATATCAGGTCTTTAATAGATGTTATGAGTACTCATATTAAAGATATGACTGAGATAAAAGTAAGATTTTTTTTAAAAGATCACTTTACCATGGCACTCTTTCTAGAATCTTCATGGAAGGATTTTGCCTTCTTCACGGTCGTCTATTAGGCTGGTGCAAAAGTAACTGCGGTTTTGGCCATGTCACCATATTATGAAAGCTCCTTTTGGCAGAAATCCATTTATTTCTACTTTTCTTATTCATCCTGAATATCTAACAGGTTTCTTTTTTATACAGCACTCATTAATGTATCCATCTCAATAAACAAAGAGCTCATGTCCTTGGGGTAGACAAGCTTTTATAAACCGTGCACAAAAACACTAACCTTGCAGTTAAAGATTGTAAATTGTTGCTGCCTGATAACAAACAACCTCATAGCAATGAAAATGAGCTAACCACCACTACACACAACATTGGCGAATCTCACAAACATAACACTAAGCAAAAGAAGCCAGATCCAAAAGAGTAATTATTCTATGATTTAATTTACTGAGTATCAAAAAGATACTGAACTGGTCTGTGGTGCAGTCACAATTGGGAGGCTGGTGGAGAGGAAGCAGAGGAGTTAGTGGTGAGAGGATCTGCTTGCCAGATTCTTGACCATTTTTCAATAATGGAGGTACATGCACAGGTGTGTTCTCTTGTGATAATTCATCAAGCTGTATATGAATTATTGTGCACTTGTCTGTATGTATGTTATCTTTCCATATAAATGGTAAACACAGCAAAAAATGGCATGTTAGTAGTGCATTTAATGACGTGGAAAATTATTCCATAGAGTCCAAGAATGTAAACTTCAATAACTCAGAGTAATCTCTGACTGCTTTGAGTTTTTAAAAAGTTTTAGGGATCCCTTATCTAATTTATTTTTTAATCTCATTTCTCTTTTATATATACACAAAATTGGTGTAAGCAAATAAACAAAAAAGTGCTGTTTGAATAAGTATAAAATACAAATTATAAATGATAAGAAAATATTGTATCATCTGTTTAAATCACGATGTTTACTTAGTCTCCTTCGGAGGCCAACAACAGGGGTGTGTCTTATCATTGAAGGTCTCTTAGATACAAGGAAATGTAGTGGCTATTTGATTATTGAGATTTCCCAAAGCAACACAAGACACTTTTTTTTTTTTTTTCTGAGACAGAGTCTCACTCTGTCACCCAGGCTGGAGAGCAGTGGTGTGATCTCGGCTCACTGCAACCTCCGCCTCCTGGGTTCAAGCAATTCTTGTGCCTCAACCTTCAGAGTAGCTGGAATTACAGGCAGGCACCACCACACCTGGCTAATTTTTGTATTTTTGGTAGAGACAGGGTTTCACCATGTTGGCCAGGCTGGCCTTGAACTCCTGACCTCAAGGAATCTGCCCACCTCAACCTCCCAAAGTGCTGGAATTACAGGCATGAGTCACTACACCCAGTCACAAGACACCTTCTTTACAGGACACAGAAATTACAGGACAGGCCATGAATCCAGAGTGAATTCAGATAGTGCTCCTATTGAGGCCAGATGAGAACTGAAGAAACAGAAGCAAAAGGATTGAGGAGGCATTGAGTAAATAGCAGTTCCTGATGGGCATTGGATAAATACATAAATAAAAATTTAAGTAAATAGTAACAAAAATAGGAATTTACACACACAAGAATAAAAATGAAACTTCTCTTGGTCATTCTATCAAAATTGTGAGTGAAGCTTCCCTCCCAAGTATTGCCACTCCTGTTGAATCATGGAGGTCTAATTAGCTATTTTGCAGGAAGGAACATCTTTGTCTATGAGTAGGTAAAGTCAAAGAAAAGAATTTAGTGAAAATCTATGTTTATTGAAAACTAGAATTATAGGTACATTGCTAATTAGTTCAGAATAACCCATTTAAGTTGCTATATATCCAAAAATACTACTAGGGCTTATTGGAAACATTCATCATTGTGCTACAACCTGACACATTTCATTTGGTTGATTTGTGTATAGGAATGCTCAAATTTTCTTCTCAATCCTTCAGTGCAAATGGATATAAAAACTCCCAGCTCAGGGACAGGCGAAGTGGCTCACACCTGTAATTCCAGCACTTTGGGAGGCCAAGTTGGGAGGATCTCTTGAGGCCCGGAGTTCAGTTTAAGATGAGCTTGGTAATACAGCGAGATCTTGTTCTCTACAAAAATATACAAAAATTAGCCAGGCATGGTGGTGTGCACCCGAAGTCCCAGCTACTTGGGAGGCTGAGGTAGGAGGATCACTTGAGCCTAGGAGTTCTAGGCTGCAGTGAACTAGGATCATGCTACTGCCCTCCAGCCTGGGTGACAGAGCAAGATTCCATCTCAAAGAGGAAAGGAAGAAAAAAAGAAAAAAAGAAGGAAAGAAGAAAGAAGGAAGGAAGGAAGGAAGGAAGGAAGGAAGGAAGGAAGGAAAAGAAAAAATTGCAGTGAGCCAGGATCGTGCCACTGCGCTCCAGCCTGGGTGACAGAGCAAGACTCTATCTCAAAAAACAAAGAAGAAGGAAAGAAGGAAGGAAGGAAGGAAGGGAGGAAGGAAGGAAGGAAGGAAGGAAGGGAGGAAGGAAGGAAGGAAGGAAGGAAGGAAGGAAGGAAGGAAGGAAAGAAGAAAGAAAGGAAAAGAAATAATTGCAGTGAGCCAGGATCATGCCACTGCACTCCAGCCTGGGTGACAGAGCAAGAATCTATCTCAAAAAACAAAGAAGAAGGAAGGAAGGAAGGAAGGAAGGAAGGAAAAAGAAAAGAAAGGAAAGGAAAAGAAAAGAAAAGAAAAAATTGCAGTGAGCCCGGATCGTGCCACTGGACTCCAGCCTGGGTGACAGAGCAAGACTCTATCTCAAAAACGAAAGAAGAAAGAAAGAGGAAGGAAGGAAGGAAGGAAGGAAGGAAGGAAGGAAGGAAGGAAGGAAGGAAGGAAGGAAGGAAGGAAAAAGAAAAGAAAAAAGAAAAGATCTTCCCAGTTCACATTCTGAGGTACTAGTAAGTTACATGGAGAAAACCAAGAAAATGCCCTGAGACTAATTAAGTTGAATTCATGATACTTTATTTGCTTTGTCTTTGTTCAAATGGACCATTGGTGACAATGGCTGCAACAGGGAGGATTTTGTGTAAAGACTTTTTAAATGGAGTCAGTTTCTTTTATGAGAAAATTACAAAGTCCAATGCATGTTAGGGATGGGAAGTCTTCAGCTGTTATTTCAGCTTGGTTACTTTCATTCCTCCTCTTGCAAGAACTTTGCTATATGAAGAGGATCGTTGTTACTGAGTTCTGTCATGTTTAGCAGAGTGAAAATAAAATCCAAAGAATGCATAAACATTATCATGCTATTTTTTCGTAACCCTTTTAAACTGTTGCTCAATTTGATGTTAACAAAAGCAGGCATTCATAGTCTTGTACCATTAGAAAATTTATTCTGTTGGCAACAAAAACAAAACCCAACAATCCCTTGTAGATATATGCATTGGAACATCAGTAGTTGCCTTCCAGGATATATTTCCCCATTGATTCATCCACTTTGATGTGTGATTCTGTTCATGTTCTTATCCTCTAATTTTATCCCCATGTAGCCAGCACAGCATCTATGAAATAGCTGATGCTATGTGCAGCTCCATGGGATACCTGATGAAACCACAGGCAATCCCTGTACCCCTACTGGTGACCAGCTCAGGAATCGGGCAAGTAAACTTATTGTTGCTAATAAGATGAGGAAGAATGTCTTCTGCAAGGCTCTTGTGAGATGTGTTTTCCTAACTAGTAGATATACACAAGAGGAGACGGTCTCTCTGCCTCCACATCACATATTTCTCCCCATGTCATGCCCAGAACTGCACAGCAACCTTGGTGAACCAAGCTGTATTAGGGTTCTCTGGAGGGATAAAACTGATAAGATAGATGCATATATGAAAGGAAGTTTATTAAGGAGAATTGACTCACATGATCACAAGGTAAAGTCCCGCGATAGGCCATCTGCAAGTTGAGGAGCAAGGAAGTCAGTGGTGGATCAGTCCGAGTCCCAAAACCTCAAAAGTAGGGAAGCCGACAGTGCACCCCTCAGTCTGTGGCCAAAGGCCCAAGAGCCCCTGGCAAACCACTGGTGTAAGTCCAAGAGTCCAAAAGCTGAAGAACCTGGAGTCTGACGTTCGACGGCAGGAAGCATCTAGCACAGGAGAAAGATTAAGGCTGGAATACTCAGCCAGTCTGTTCCTTCCAGTTCCTTCTGCCTGCTTTATTCTAGCCACAATGGAGGCTGATTTGATGCTACCCACCCAGAGTGAGGGTGGGTCTGCCTCTCCCAATGCACTGACTCAAATGTTAATCTCCTTTGGCAACATCCTCACAGACACACCCAGGAACAATACTTTACATCCTATTTCCTGTAGTCTAATGAGACAGAGACATATGTATGTATACATCATCTCATGCTTAGCTCTTTAATGTGTACAAGGTGTTTTCAAATTTTCCCACCGTCTTTGACAGCTGAGAATCTCAAGATCACCTGTTGTTCATGACTGTTGTCAAGGGGATCCTCCCTTTAGGGACACAGGAAGATTTGCCTATAATGCCAGGAAGCTTTGATATCTATTATTTTATTATAAAAATCAGCTACAGCTTTGCTGCTATATTACTTCAGGTCTTTACTCATTCCACTGGTTATTTTAATCCTGAGCTTGTGTGTAGTTGGAGAAGGAGGAAAAATATTTAACACTCTTATTAACTAATTTAACTGTGTATATAACATGTAGAATAAAGAAAGACTTAAAGGAAGATGTAGTATTTGTGAATGCTCCAACAAATTAAAATATTATTTAAAATATTGATTTCTGATTAAACCACTTATTGTCTATAATGAATTAAAACAGTTTGTGAAAATAAATTCACTGATATTTTTGCATTTATAATTTCAAAATCACAGTAACTTTCTGAAGCTGAAAATGCCTGAAACACAAGTCTGCCAATCACCACAATAAAACATGAAGCCCCAATGAAAGAGCTAGTCAGGATGGGTTCCCAACAAATAACAGTTGAAGCTCCTACTGCCATGAAATGATGAAAGAAACAAGGTTTAAGTGCCATGGATAATTTTTTCAATGCCAAAAGAATCATCACAGACTGTTTTGGCTTGCAGAGTTTGAATGGAAATATGGCATTAAAATAAGGTGCACAAAATTAGTTCTTGAATGTAATTTTGAAACACATTGCAACATTGCTCCCTAATATACACCAACCCCAAGAGTGACCACTGACAAGATGAGTTTATTTTAGTTTTATGCTGTCATTATGGAAAAAACTATAGCAGAAAGTTCACCAATTTCCCTTTGGAAAGAGATATACAACCACAGCCAATAGGCTTTCCTAAAAGACAGCAGGAGCTTTTCGTTCTGACTTGTTTCCCATCCATAACATACAAATATTGATTGTTCAGGGTCAATACAGCCTTGCAAATAAACAGGCTTTGAGTTATACCAAGCATGCTCATCCTTATGTGGTATTTCCATATAAGAAATACAAAAGAAATATACCACAGAATGATGGTGTTCAGGACATGGGCAACGCCCTGTTTCTGTGGTATAGCGTCCTAGGTTTCTTAGGATTCCATAGGAGGAAGCTACAAGTTCAACATGCAAAGCTCTGAAATCCCTTCCTAAGCTAATGAAGTGAAGCCCTGACCACACCAAGGAAAGGATGAAACAGAACCCATTTGTTGTTTCTCAAATGATGCTACCATCTCTTCAAAGCCACCATTAATTTTAGCATCTTTAAAGCTTTCAGAACAATCTATGTAACAAGTGAAAACTGCCTATAAAGTTAGTGCTTTACATCTCAAACCCTTATTATATGGAAATTCATATTTCCATCATCACATATAAGTTTAACGTGCTATTCATTATAAGATTAAAGGGCATGAGTTATTCTGTCCGTGTAATTAGTAACAACTGGAAATTAAATTGTGATAATTTTGTACTCTTTTCTTCTTAAAATGATAATTTCCTTGCTCCTTTTGCCTGAGAACCATGCTTGAAAAATACTAATGCCTTACCTTCTAAAAGAAATGATTATATATAATATATAAATATAAATATGTTTTATATATGTATTTATACATATATATTTATATATAATCTACACAGAAACATAAAAATACATATATTAATATATAAATATGTATAGTAGGTTCTAGTATATATAGAAAAGACCTATGTATTTCTAACATGTGTATATATAATCTATACCTATATATTTATATTTGTATATATATAAATATATAATCCATATTTCTGTATTTGTATTTATATATTTTATATATAAATATATATAACCTATATAGGTTTGTATATAGTAAATATAGTTGCACATTATATTTTATTTACATATATTTGTATACACTAAATTCTACCATATATAGAAAAGACCTGTGTATTTCTAATGTATGGAAATATGGAATGTACTTTTTGTCTCTTCAGTTGCAAAAATAAAAAGGCTTTTATCAAATAGATATATTTTGCTCTGCTTTGAATTTTTCTTCTTAATTATATTAGATTGTAGGGAGGGAACGCTGAAAGGAAAGACGATGGAAAGGATTCTTCCATTGGTTTCTATAAACGAAAACGTATTTTAACAATGAAACCTAAGCAGGTAGAATCCAGTTCTTGGTACTTGGTGTATGTGCTAGCAAGATTGCATGAAGAAACAAACCTTACAAGAAGCGGAGTCATCCTGTGAAGGGGAAATTTTTCTCCAGTGCTCAGCCATGACGCAATCCTTATCCTCCTGTCTAGCTAACTGTGATCTGTTCCTCTGACCTCAACCCCGCGGGACCCCACTTCCCTCCCTCCCCACACACCACCTCTTCCTCCCTCCCTCCTTCCCCACGCACCACCTCTTCCTCCCTCCCTCCTTCCCCACACACCACCTCTTCCTTCTTTCCTTTCTCCCTCCCCACACACCACCTCTTCCTCCCTCCCTCCCCACACACCACCTCTTCCTCCCTCCCTCCCTCCCTCCCCACACACCACCTCTTCCTTCCTCCCTCCCTCCCCACACACCTCCTCTTCCTCCCTCCCTCCCCACACACCTCCTCTTCCTCCCTCCCTCCCCACACACCTCCTCTTCCTCCCTCCCTCCCTCCCCACCACCAGACAACATGGAGTCACTCAGATCAGTTTGCAACACATTCATTTTATTGTTCTCACCAAGCTAAGCACCCTGCTGGTGAGATTTCTGAGGTCTGGCGGCTGGGCCTGAACTTAGTGGCTGCTCAGGGAGCTAGGGGTGTAGTTGGCCACCCCTCACTCAGTGGTTCCTCCAGCTCGGTCTCCTCACTCAGTGGTTCCTCCAGCTTGGTCTCCTGACTCAGTGGGTCGTGCTGGGTCCCCTCGCTCACTAGCTCTGCCAGTGGCAGCTCGTACTGAAGGAACTCCTGGCTGGGCTGGTCACTGGGGCCGGGTGTCACTGGCCCGCTCCCCGCCTCAGGTGCCATCACAGCCGCCATCTTTTTTGTGGCCCTTTTCTTCCCGCCTCTCCTTCCACGGGCTGCTTTCCCCTTCGTGGCCACCTTGGTAGTCTGGAAGGACAACAGGGAGATCACAGAAGGGCTCTGGTTTAGGGACGAGGGTGGAGGAGGCTGGGAACAGGGACGTGTCCTCAGAAGCGGTGCGGGCCGGGTTGGGGGGTTGTGCCAGGTGAGGACCAGAGAGGATTCTTGTGAGGAAGGAGGCGAGGGGAAGACGAGGAGGAGCTTGGGAGGGTCACTCACCTTCTTCTTCGGGCGACTGGGGCTCAGCTCGAGGGAGGACTTGCTCTTTCGTGACTCCTTGGCCGTGGCCGGAGGTCTGGAGGCTCTCGGCTTTGGACTCATCTTCCGCCGCTCAACGTCTCCCAACGGTCGACTAACTCCAGGCTGCCTGGCCTCCCTGTATATACCCCTCCCGTGATCCAGGACAATGAGGCGATCACGTCACTGAGCTGTGATTGGTCAACACTCCACTACCCAGCCAATGGTAGCCCTGGGCAGGAAGGAAGGCTTTACACGTCACAAAGCACCATCAGGACATGGTGGAGGAAGTCGGGGTGGGGGTGACATCTGATGAGGAATGCAAGGTGCTCTGGTTGGAGAAAGGGAGATTTGGGTTAGCACCCCTGAAGATAGTTCCCAAACTGACATGTCACCCCTCCTAAACTCCCCATGTTCAATTTTGGCAGATCATGTGGCAAGGGAGGATATTTCCACCACATGTTTCCCCTGGAACCCCCATTCAGTGGTACATTCTGTTCCTCCACACCTGCCATCATTACCCAGTTTCTCTATGACCTACCTAAAATCCCTCCATGCTAACTGGGATGGATGGAGGGCTATACGAAGACGTCAATCATCCCTCTCTCCTACAAATTCCTCTGCTACACCTTGAGGATCATTCACTTCTTGGATGCCATGAAAGAACTTTTCCATCTCACATACTTCTCCCAGCATCCACACAGTGCCTCACAATTTTTCATTCTCATGGTTTAAAGCACTGGCTTCCAGAGGTCAAGATCAGCAAACACACTCGCTCAGCTGGGTATCTGTATCAGGCTGGGTTCCTCCACACGTTTAAAAAGCTAGTCTCTGCATATTTGTACATGTCCTTTATGTTATAGAGAAGCATTTATTTGTATAGTAAAACTTATAAGTATTTTCTCTTTCATTAAAAAAAAACTGTTGAGCCCCGTCTATGGGCAAGAGACACTATTACCAGAGTATTAATGGTATGAAAAATACACCTTGTCTTTCTCATGAGGGCCTTAAAGTGTTGGAGATAAGAAGGTGAATTTTTAAAATTACAGAAATAAATATATAGCTAATAATTTTCATAAATACTATAAAGGGATATCAAAATGTTCCCGGGGAGATTCTATAATCTATAGAGTTGGTGTATATGGGCAAGAAATGATGTTGGAGCTACTGTCTGAAGGATGACTTGGTGTCCATTATGTGTGTGTGCGGGATAAGGGGTTTGGGGTGGGAGGAAGGCGAGGTGGATGGCAGAACTGAGTGTGTGCTGGTAGCCGAAGTAGGTGGTTTCCTTCTGACTTCTATATTTAGAGTCGAGCTTAGAAAATCTTTCTACATCCCCAAATTCTATCAATGTTTATCTATATTTTATAATGTATTTATTATTATTTTTTTACTTGCATTTCCATCTTGAAATGTATTTGCTATAGGATGTGAGGCAGGGATCTAGTTATCTAATTGCTGTTTTGCTGATGTTGCTTTTTCCCATCAAATGGTTAGCTTGCCCTTTTAATATTAAAAGATAGCCTCATCATATATTAAATTCTGGTAAATACACTGGTCTCATGTGCCTATAAAATAATGTCAATGAAATTAGAATTAACTTATACACAGAAATAATGCATGTAATTTTAGTCATAAAAATGCAAAAGTGTATCATAAAATATCAGGTCTTTAATAGATGTTATGAGTACTCATATTAAAGATATGACTGAGATAAAAGTAAGATTTTTTTTAAAAGATCACTTTACCATGGCACTCTTTCTAGAATCTTCATGGAAGGATTTTGCCTTCTTCACGGTCGTCTATTAGGCTGGTGCAAAAGTAACTGCGGTTTTGGCCATGTCACCATATTATGAAAGCTCCTTTTGGCAGAAATCCATTTATTTCTACTTTTCTTATTCATCCTGAATATCTAACAGGTTTCTTTTTTATACAGCACTCATTAATGTATCCATCTCAATAAACAAAGAGCTCATGTCCTTGGGGTAGACAAGCTTTTATAAACCGTGCACAAAAACACTAACCTTGCAGTTAAAGATTGTAAATTGTTGCTGCCTGATAACAAACAACCTCATAGCAATGAAAATGAGCTAACCACCACTACACACAACATTGGCGAATCTCACAAACATAACACTAAGCAAAAGAAGCCAGATCCAAAAGAGTAATTATTCTATGATTTAATTTACTGAGTATCAAAAAGATACTGAACTGGTCTGTGGTGCAGTCACAATTGGGAGGCTGGTGGAGAGGAAGCAGAGGAGTTAGTGGTGAGAGGATCTGCTTGCCAGATTCTTGACCATTTTTCAATAATGGAGGTACATGCACAGGTGTGTTCTCTTGTGATAATTCATCAAGCTGTATATGAATTATTGTGCACTTGTCTGTATGTATGTTATCTTTCCATATAAATGGTAAACACAGCAAAAAATGGCATGTTAGTAGTGCATTTAATGACGTGGAAAATTATTCCATAGAGTCCAAGAATGTAAACTTCAATAACTCAGAGTAATCTCTGACTGCTTTGAGTTTTTAAAAAGTTTTAGGGATCCCTTATCTAATTTATTTTTTAATCTCATTTCTCTTTTATATATACACAAAATTGGTGTAAGCAAATAAACAAAAAAGTGCTGTTTGAATAAGTATAAAATACAAATTATAAATGATAAGAAAATATTGTATCATCTGTTTAAATCACGATGTTTACTTAGTCTCCTTCGGAGGCCAACAACAGGGGTGTGTCTTATCATTGAAGGTCTCTTAGATACAAGGAAATGTAGTGGCTATTTGATTATTGAGATTTCCCAAAGCAACACAAGACACTTTTTTTTTTTTTTTCTGAGACAGAGTCTCACTCTGTCACCCAGGCTGGAGAGCAGTGGTGTGATCTCGGCTCACTGCAACCTCCGCCTCCTGGGTTCAAGCAATTCTTGTGCCTCAACCTTCAGAGTAGCTGGAATTACAGGCAGGCACCACCACACCTGGCTAATTTTTGTATTTTTGGTAGAGACAGGGTTTCACCATGTTGGCCAGGCTGGCCTTGAACTCCTGACCTCAAGGAATCTGCCCACCTCAACCTCCCAAAGTGCTGGAATTACAGGCATGAGTCACTACACCCAGTCACAAGACACCTTCTTTACAGGACACAGAAATTACAGGACAGGCCATGAATCCAGAGTGAATTCAGATAGTGCTCCTATTGAGGCCAGATGAGAACTGAAGAAACAGAAGCAAAAGGATTGAGGAGGCATTGAGTAAATAGCAGTTCCTGATGGGCATTGGATAAATACATAAATAAAAATTTAAGTAAATAGTAACAAAAATAGGAATTTACACACACAAGAATAAAAATGAAACTTCTCTTGGTCATTCTATCAAAATTGTGAGTGAAGCTTCCCTCCCAAGTATTGCCACTCCTGTTGAATCATGGAGGTCTAATTAGCTATTTTGCAGGAAGGAACATCTTTGTCTATGAGTAGGTAAAGTCAAAGAAAAGAATTTAGTGAAAATCTATGTTTATTGAAAACTAGAATTATAGGTACATTGCTAATTAGTTCAGAATAACCCATTTAAGTTGCTATATATCCAAAAATACTACTAGGGCTTATTGGAAACATTCATCATTGTGCTACAACCTGACACATTTCATTTGGTTGATTTGTGTATAGGAATGCTCAAATTTTCTTCTCAATCCTTCAGTGCAAATGGATATAAAAACTCCCAGCTCAGGGACAGGCGAAGTGGCTCACACCTGTAATTCCAGCACTTTGGGAGGCCAAGTTGGGAGGATCTCTTGAGGCCCGGAGTTCAGTTTAAGATGAGCTTGGTAATACAGCGAGATCTTGTTCTCTACAAAAATATACAAAAATTAGCCAGGCATGGTGGTGTGCACCCGAAGTCCCAGCTACTTGGGAGGCTGAGGTAGGAGGATCACTTGAGCCTAGGAGTTCTAGGCTGCAGTGAACTAGGATCATGCTACTGCCCTCCAGCCTGGGTGACAGAGCAAGATTCCATCTCAAAGAGGAAAGGAAGAAAAAAAGAAAAAAAGAAGGAAAGAAGAAAGAAGGAAGGAAGGAAGGAAGGAAGGAAGGAAGGAAAAGAAAAAATTGCAGTGAGCCAGGATCGTGCCACTGCGCTCCAGCCTGGGTGACAGAGCAAGACTCTATCTCAAAAAACAAAGAAGAAGGAAAGAAGGAAGGAAGGAAGGAAGGGAGGAAGGAAGGAAGGAAGGAAGGAAGGGAGGAAGGAAGGAAGGAAGGAAGGAAGGAAGGAAGGAAGGAAAGAAGAAAGAAAGGAAAAGAAATAATTGCAGTGAGCCAGGATCATGCCACTGCACTCCAGCCTGGGTGACAGAGCAAGAATCTATCTCAAAAAACAAAGAAGAAGGAAGGAAGGAAGGAAGGAAGGAAGGAAGGAAAAAGAAAAGAAAGGAAAGGAAAAGAAAAGAAAAGAAAAAATTGCAGTGAGCCCGGATCGTGCCACTGGACTCCAGCCTGGGTGACAGAGCAAGACTCTATCTCAAAAACGAAAGAAGAAAGAAAGAGGAAGGAAGGAAGGAAGGAAGGAAGGAAGGAAGGAAGGAAGGAAAAAGAAAAGAAAAAAGAAAAGATCTTCCCAGTTCACATTCTGAGGTACTAGTAAGTTACATGGAGAAAACCAAGAAAATGCCCTGAGACTAATTAAGTTGAATTCATGATACTTTATTTGCTTTGTCTTTGTTCAAATGGACCATTGGTGACAATGGCTGCAACAGGGAGGATTTTGTGTAAAGACTTTTTAAATGGAGTCAGTTTCTTTTATGAGAAAATTACAAAGTCCAATGCATGTTAGGGATGGGAAGTCTTCAGCTGTTATTTCAGCTTGGTTACTTTCATTCCTCCTCTTGCAAGAACTTTGCTATATGAAGAGGATCGTTGTTACTGAGTTCTGTCATGTTTAGCAGAGTGAAAATAAAATCCAAAGAATGCATAAACATTATCATGCTATTTTTTCGTAACCCTTTTAAACTGTTGCTCAATTTGATGTTAACAAAAGCAGGCATTCATAGTCTTGTACCATTAGAAAATTTATTCTGTTGGCAACAAAAACAAAACCCAACAATCCCTTGTAGATATATGCATTGGAACATCAGTAGTTGCCTTCCAGGATATATTTCCCCATTGATTCATCCACTTTGATGTGTGATTCTGTTCATGTTCTTATCCTCTAATTTTATCCCCATGTAGCCAGCACAGCATCTATGAAATAGCTGATGCTATGTGCAGCTCCATGGGATACCTGATGAAACCACAGGCAATCCCTGTACCCCTACTGGTGACCAGCTCAGGAATCGGGCAAGTAAACTTATTGTTGCTAATAAGATGAGGAAGAATGTCTTCTGCAAGGCTCTTGTGAGATGTGTTTTCCTAACTAGTAGATATACACAAGAGGAGACGGTCTCTCTGCCTCCACATCACATATTTCTCCCCATGTCATGCCCAGAACTGCACAGCAACCTTGGTGAACCAAGCTGTATTAGGGTTCTCTGGAGGGATAAAACTGATAAGATAGATGCATATATGAAAGGAAGTTTATTAAGGAGAATTGACTCACATGATCACAAGGTAAAGTCCCGCGATAGGCCATCTGCAAGTTGAGGAGCAAGGAAGTCAGTGGTGGATCAGTCCGAGTCCCAAAACCTCAAAAGTAGGGAAGCCGACAGTGCACCCCTCAGTCTGTGGCCAAAGGCCCAAGAGCCCCTGGCAAACCACTGGTGTAAGTCCAAGAGTCCAAAAGCTGAAGAACCTGGAGTCTGACGTTCGACGGCAGGAAGCATCTAGCACAGGAGAAAGATTAAGGCTGGAATACTCAGCCAGTCTGTTCCTTCCAGTTCCTTCTGCCTGCTTTATTCTAGCCACAATGGAGGCTGATTTGATGCTACCCACCCAGAGTGAGGGTGGGTCTGCCTCTCCCAATGCACTGACTCAAATGTTAATCTCCTTTGGCAACATCCTCACAGACACACCCAGGAACAATACTTTACATCCTATTTCCTGTAGTCTAATGAGACAGAGACATATGTATGTATACATCATCTCATGCTTAGCTCTTTAATGTGTACAAGGTGTTTTCAAATTTTCCCACCGTCTTTGACAGCTGAGAATCTCAAGATCACCTGTTGTTCATGACTGTTGTCAAGGGGATCCTCCCTTTAGGGACACAGGAAGATTTGCCTATAATGCCAGGAAGCTTTGATATCTATTATTTTATTATAAAAATCAGCTACAGCTTTGCTGCTATATTACTTCAGGTCTTTACTCATTCCACTGGTTATTTTAATCCTGAGCTTGTGTGTAGTTGGAGAAGGAGGAAAAATATTTAACACTCTTATTAACTAATTTAACTGTGTATATAACATGTAGAATAAAGAAAGACTTAAAGGAAGATGTAGTATTTGTGAATGCTCCAACAAATTAAAATATTATTTAAAATATTGATTTCTGATTAAACCACTTATTGTCTATAATGAATTAAAACAGTTTGTGAAAATAAATTCACTGATATTTTTGCATTTATAATTTCAAAATCACAGTAACTTTCTGAAGCTGAAAATGCCTGAAACACAAGTCTGCCAATCACCACAATAAAACATGAAGCCCCAATGAAAGAGCTAGTCAGGATGGGTTCCCAACAAATAACAGTTGAAGCTCCTACTGCCATGAAATGATGAAAGAAACAAGGTTTAAGTGCCATGGATAATTTTTTCAATGCCAAAAGAATCATCACAGACTGTTTTGGCTTGCAGAGTTTGAATGGAAATATGGCATTAAAATAAGGTGCACAAAATTAGTTCTTGAATGTAATTTTGAAACACATTGCAACATTGCTCCCTAATATACACCAACCCCAAGAGTGACCACTGACAAGATGAGTTTATTTTAGTTTTATGCTGTCATTATGGAAAAAACTATAGCAGAAAGTTCACCAATTTCCCTTTGGAAAGAGATATACAACCACAGCCAATAGGCTTTCCTAAAAGACAGCAGGAGCTTTTCGTTCTGACTTGTTTCCCATCCATAACATACAAATATTGATTGTTCAGGGTCAATACAGCCTTGCAAATAAACAGGCTTTGAGTTATACCAAGCATGCTCATCCTTATGTGGTATTTCCATATAAGAAATACAAAAGAAATATACCACAGAATGATGGTGTTCAGGACATGGGCAACGCCCTGTTTCTGTGGTATAGCGTCCTAGGTTTCTTAGGATTCCATAGGAGGAAGCTACAAGTTCAACATGCAAAGCTCTGAAATCCCTTCCTAAGCTAATGAAGTGAAGCCCTGACCACACCAAGGAAAGGATGAAACAGAACCCATTTGTTGTTTCTCAAATGATGCTACCATCTCTTCAAAGCCACCATTAATTTTAGCATCTTTAAAGCTTTCAGAACAATCTATGTAACAAGTGAAAACTGCCTATAAAGTTAGTGCTTTACATCTCAAACCCTTATTATATGGAAATTCATATTTCCATCATCACATATAAGTTTAACGTGCTATTCATTATAAGATTAAAGGGCATGAGTTATTCTGTCCGTGTAATTAGTAACAACTGGAAATTAAATTGTGATAATTTTGTACTCTTTTCTTCTTAAAATGATAATTTCCTTGCTCCTTTTGCCTGAGAACCATGCTTGAAAAATACTAATGCCTTACCTTCTAAAAGAAATGATTATATATAATATATAAATATAAATATGTTTTATATATGTATTTATACATATATATTTATATATAATCTACACAGAAACATAAAAATACATATATTAATATATAAATATGTATAGTAGGTTCTAGTATATATAGAAAAGACCTATGTATTTCTAACATGTGTATATATAATCTATATCTATATATTTATATTTGTATATATATAAATATATAATCCATATTTCTGTATTTGTATTTATATATTTTATATATAAATATATATAACCTATATAGGTTTGTATATAGTAAATATAGTTGCACATTATATTTTATTTACATATATTTGTATACACTAAATTCTACCATATATAGAAAAGACCTGTGTATTTCTAATGTATGGAAATATGGAATGTACTTTTTGTCTCTTCAGTTGCAAAAATAAAAAGGCTTTTATCAAATAGATATATTTTGCTCTGCTTTGAATTTTTCTTCTTAATTATATTAGATTGTAGGGAGGGGACGCTGAAAGGAAAGACGATGGAAAGGATTCTTCCATTGGTTTCTATAAACGAAAACGTATTTTAACAATGAAACCTAAGCAGGTAGAATCCAGTTCTTGGTACTTGGTGTATGTGCTAGCAAGATTGCATGAAGAAACAAACCTTACAAGAAGCGGAGTCATCCTGTGAAGGGGAAATTTTTCTCCAGTGCTCAGCCATGACGCAATCCTTATCCTCCTGTCTAGCTAACTGTGATCTGTTCCTCTGACCTCAACCCCGCGGGACCCCACTTCCCTCCCTCCCCACACACCACCTCTTCCTCCCTCCCTCCTTCCCCACGCACCACCTCTTCCTCCCTCCCTCCTTCCCCACGCACCACCTCTTCCTCCCTCCCTCCTTCCCCACACACCACCTCTTCCTTCTTTCCTTTCTCCCTCCCCACACACCACCTCTTCCTCCCTCCCTCCCCACACACCACCTCTTCCTCCCTCCCTCCCTCCCTCCCCACACACCACCTCTTCCTTCCTCCCTCCCTCCCCACACACCTCCTCTTCCTCCCTCCCTCCCCACACACCTCCTCTTCCTCCCTCCCTCCCCACACACCTCCTCTTCCTCCCTCCCTCCCTCCCCACCACCAGACAACATGGAGTCACTCAGATCAGTTTGCAACACATTCATTTTATTGTTCTCACCAAGCTAAGCACCCTGCTGGTGAGATTTCTGAGGTCTGGCGGCTGGGCCTGAACTTAGTGGCTGCTCAGGGAGCTAGGGGTGTAGTTGGCCACCCCTCACTCAGTGGTTCCTCCAGCTCGGTCTCCTCACTCAGTGGTTCCTCCAGCTTGGTCTCCTGACTCAGTGGGTCGTGCTGGGTCCCCTCGCTCACTAGCTCTGCCAGTGGCAGCTCGTACTGAAGGAACTCCTGGCTGGGCTGGTCACTGGGGCCGGGTGTCACTGGCCCGCTCCCCGCCTCAGGTGCCGTCACAGCCGCCATCTTTTTTGTGGCCCTTTTCTTCCCGCCTCTCCTTCCACGGGCTGCTTTCCCCTTCGTGGCCACCTTGGTAGTCTGGAAGGACAACAGGGAGATCACAGAAGGGCTCTGGTTTAGGGACGAGGGTGGAGGAGGCTGGGAACAGGGACGTGTCCTCAGAAGCGGTGCGGGCCGGGTTGGGGGGTTGTGCCAGGTGAGGACCAGAGAGGATTCTTGTGAGGAAGGAGGCGAGGGGAAGACGAGGAGGAGCTTGGGAGGGTCACTCACCTTCTTCTTCGGGCGACTGGGGCTCAGCTCGAGGGAGGACTTGCTCTTTCGTGACTCCTTGGCCGTGGCCGGAGGTCTGGAGGCTCTCGGCTTTGGACTCATCTTCCGCCGCTCAACGTCTCCCAACGGTCGACTAACTCCAGGCTGCCTGGCCTCCCTGTATATACCCCTCCCGTGATCCAGGACAATGAGGCGATCACGTCACTGAGCTGTGATTGGTCAACACTCCACTACCCAGCCAATGGTAGCCCTGGGCAGGAAGGAAGGCTTTACACGTCACAAAGCACCATCAGGACATGGTGGAGGAAGTCGGGGTGGGGGTGACATCTGATGAGGAATGCAAGGTGCTCTGGTTGGAGAAAGGGAGATTTGGGTTAGCACCCCTGAAGATAGTTCCCAAACTGACATGTCACCCCTCCTAAACTCCCCATGTTCAATTTTGGCAGATCATGTGGCAAGGGAGGATATTTCCACCACATGTTTCCCCTGGAACCCCCATTCAGTGGTACATTCTGTTCCTCCACACCTGCCATCATTACCCAGTTTCTCTATGACCTACCTAAAATCCCTCCATGCTAACTGGGATGGATGGAGGGCTATACGAAGACGTCAATCATCCCTCTCTCCTACAAATTCCTCTGCTACACCTTGAGGATCATTCACTTCTTGGATGCCATGAAAGAACTTTTCCATCTCACATACTTCTCCCAGCATCCACACAGTGCCTCACAATTTTTCATTCTCATGGTTTAAAGCACTGGCTTCCAGAGGTCAAGATCAGCAAACACACTCGCTCAGCTGGGTATCTGTATCAGGCTGGGTTCCTCCACACGTTTAAAAAGCTAGTCTCTGCATATTTGTACATGTCCTTTATGTTATAGAGAAGCATTTATTTGTATAGTAAAACTTATAAGTATTTTCTCTTTCATTAAAAAAAAACTGTTGAGCCCCGTCTATGGGCAAGAGACACTATTACCAGAGTATTAATGGTATGAAAAATACACCTTGTCTTTCTCATGAGGGCCTTAAAGTGTTGGAGATAAGAAGGTGAATTTTTAAAATTACAGAAATAAATATATAGCTAATAATTTTCATAAATACTATAAAGGGATATCAAAATGTTCCCGGGGAGATTCTATAATCTATAGAGTTGGTGTATATGGGCAAGAAATGATGTTGGAGCTACTGTCTGAAGGATGACTTGGTGTCCATTATGTGTGTGTGCGGGATAAGGGGTTTGGGGTGGGAGGAAGGCGAGGTGGATGGCAGAACTGAGTGTGTGCTGGTAGCCGAAGTAGGTGGTTTCCTTCTGACTTCTATATTTAGAGTCGAGCTTAGAAAATCTTTCTACATCCCCAAATTCTATCAATGTTTATCTATATTTTATAATGTATTTATTATTATTTTTTTACTTGCATTTCCATCTTGAAATGTATTTGCTATAGGATGTGAGGCAGGGATCTAGTTATCTAATTGCTGTTTTGCTGATGTTGCTTTTTCCCATCAAATGGTTAGCTTGCCCTTTTAATATTAAAAGATAGCCTCATCATATATTAAATTCTGGTAAATACACTGGTCTCATGTGCCTATAAAATAATGTCAATGAAATTAGAATTAACTTATACACAGAAATAATGCATGTAATTTTAGTCATAAAAATGCAAAAGTGTATCATAAAATATCAGGTCTTTAATAGATGTTATGAGTACTCATATTAAAGATATGACTGAGATAAAAGTAAGATTTTTTTTAAAAGATCACTTTACCATGGCACTCTTTCTAGAATCTTCATGGAAGGATTTTGCCTTCTTCACGGTCGTCTATTAGGCTGGTGCAAAAGTAACTGCGGTTTTGGCCATGTCACCATATTATGAAAGCTCCTTTTGGCAGAAATCCATTTATTTCTACTTTTCTTATTCATCCTGAATATCTAACAGGTTTCTTTTTTATACAGCACTCATTAATGTATCCATCTCAATAAACAAAGAGCTCATGTCCTTGGGGTAGACAAGCTTTTATAAACCGTGCACAAAAACACTAACCTTGCAGTTAAAGATTGTAAATTGTTGCTGCCTGATAACAAACAACCTCATAGCAATGAAAATGAGCTAACCACCACTACACACAACATTGGCGAATCTCACAAACATAACACTAAGCAAAAGAAGCCAGATCCAAAAGAGTAATTATTCTATGATTTAATTTACTGAGTATCAAAAAGATACTGAACTGGTCTGTGGTGCAGTCACAATTGGGAGGCTGGTGGAGAGGAAGCAGAGGAGTTAGTGGTGAGAGGATCTGCTTGCCAGATTCTTGACCATTTTTCAATAATGGAGGTACATGCACAGGTGTGTTCTCTTGTGATAATTCATCAAGCTGTATATGAATTATTGTGCACTTGTCTGTATGTATGTTATCTTTCCATATAAATGGTAAACACAGCAAAAAATGGCATGTTAGTAGTGCATTTAATGACGTGGAAAATTATTCCATAGAGTCCAAGAATGTAAACTTCAATAACTCAGAGTAATCTCTGACTGCTTTGAGTTTTTAAAAAGTTTTAGGGATCCCTTATCTAATTTATTTTTTAATCTCATTTCTCTTTTATATATACACAAAATTGGTGTAAGCAAATAAACAAAAAAGTGCTGTTTGAATAAGTATAAAATACAAATTATAAATGATAAGAAAATATTGTATCATCTGTTTAAATCACGATGTTTACTTAGTCTCCTTCGGAGGCCAACAACAGGGGTGTGTCTTATCATTGAAGGTCTCTTAGATACAAGGAAATGTAGTGGCTATTTGATTATTGAGATTTCCCAAAGCAACACAAGACACTTTTTTTTTTTTTTTCTGAGACAGAGTCTCACTCTGTCACCCAGGCTGGAGAGCAGTGGTGTGATCTCGGCTCACTGCAACCTCCGCCTCCTGGGTTCAAGCAATTCTTGTGCCTCAACCTTCAGAGTAGCTGGAATTACAGGCAGGCACCACCACACCTGGCTAATTTTTGTATTTTTGGTAGAGACAGGGTTTCACCATGTTGGCCAGGCTGGCCTTGAACTCCTGACCTCAAGGAATCTGCCCACCTCAACCTCCCAAAGTGCTGGAATTACAGGCATGAGTCACTACACCCAGTCACAAGACACCTTCTTTACAGGACACAGAAATTACAGGACAGGCCATGAATCCAGAGTGAATTCAGATAGTGCTCCTATTGAGGCCAGATGAGAACTGAAGAAACAGAAGCAAAAGGATTGAGGAGGCATTGAGTAAATAGCAGTTCCTGATGGGCATTGGATAAATACATAAATAAAAATTTAAGTAAATAGTAACAAAAATAGGAATTTACACACACAAGAATAAAAATGAAACTTCTCTTGGTCATTCTATCAAAATTGTGAGTGAAGCTTCCCTCCCAAGTATTGCCACTCCTGTTGAATCATGGAGGTCTAATTAGCTATTTTGCAGGAAGGAACATCTTTGTCTATGAGTAGGTAAAGTCAAAGAAAAGAATTTAGTGAAAATCTATGTTTATTGAAAACTAGAATTATAGGTACATTGCTAATTAGTTCAGAATAACCCATTTAAGTTGCTATATATCCAAAAATACTACTAGGGCTTATTGGAAACATTCATCATTGTGCTACAACCTGACACATTTCATTTGGTTGATTTGTGTATAGGAATGCTCAAATTTTCTTCTCAATCCTTCAGTGCAAATGGATATAAAAACTCCCAGCTCAGGGACAGGCGAAGTGGCTCACACCTGTAATTCCAGCACTTTGGGAGGCCAAGTTGGGAGGATCTCTTGAGGCCCGGAGTTCAGTTTAAGATGAGCTTGGTAATACAGCGAGATCTTGTTCTCTACAAAAATATACAAAAATTAGCCAGGCATGGTGGTGTGCACCCGAAGTCCCAGCTACTTGGGAGGCTGAGGTAGGAGGATCACTTGAGCCTAGGAGTTCTAGGCTGCAGTGAACTAGGATCATGCTACTGCCCTCCAGCCTGGGTGACAGAGCAAGATTCCATCTCAAAGAGGAAAGGAAGAAAAAAAGAAAAAAAGAAGGAAAGAAGAAAGAAGGAAGGAAGGAAGGAAGGAAGGAAGGAAGGAAAAGAAAAAATTGCAGTGAGCCAGGATCGTGCCACTGCGCTCCAGCCTGGGTGACAGAGCAAGACTCTATCTCAAAAAACAAAGAAGAAGGAAAGAAGGAAGGAAGGAAGGAAGGGAGGAAGGAAGGAAGGAAGGAAGGAAGGGAGGAAGGAAGGAAGGAAGGAAGGAAGGAAGGAAGGAAGGAAAGAAGAAAGAAAGGAAAAGAAATAATTGCAGTGAGCCAGGATCATGCCACTGCACTCCAGCCTGGGTGACAGAGCAAGAATCTATCTCAAAAAACAAAGAAGAAGGAAGGAAGGAAGGAAGGAAGGAAGGAAGGAAGGAAGGAAAAAGAAAAGAAAGGAAAGGAAAAGAAAAGAAAAGAAAAAATTGCAGTGAGCCCGGATCGTGCCACTGGACTCCAGCCTGGGTGACAGAGCAAGACTCTATCTCAAAAACGAAAGAAGAAAGAAAGAGGAAGGAAGGAAGGAAGGAAGGAAGGAAGGAAGGAAGGAAGGAAGGAAGGAAGGAAGGAAAAAGAAAAGAAAAAAGAAAAGATCTTCCCAGTTCACATTCTGAGGTACTAGTAAGTTACATGGAGAAAACCAAGAAAATGCCCTGAGACTAATTAAGTTGAATTCATGATACTTTATTTGCTTTGTCTTTGTTCAAATGGACCATTGGTGACAATGGCTGCAACAGGGAGGATTTTGTGTAAAGACTTTTTAAATGGAGTCAGTTTCTTTTATGAGAAAATTACAAAGTCCAATGCATGTTAGGGATGGGAAGTCTTCAGCTGTTATTTCAGCTTGGTTACTTTCATTCCTCCTCTTGCAAGAACTTTGCTATATGAAGAGGATCGTTGTTACTGAGTTCTGTCATGTTTAGCAGAGTGAAAATAAAATCCAAAGAATGCATAAACATTATCATGCTATTTTTTCGTAACCCTTTTAAACTGTTGCTCAATTTGATGTTAACAAAAGCAGGCATTCATAGTCTTGTACCATTAGAAAATTTATTCTGTTGGCAACAAAAACAAAACCCAACAATCCCTTGTAGATATATGCATTGGAACATCAGTAGTTGCCTTCCAGGATATATTTCCCCATTGATTCATCCACTTTGATGTGTGATTCTGTTCATGTTCTTATCCTCTAATTTTATCCCCATGTAGCCAGCACAGCATCTATGAAATAGCTGATGCTATGTGCAGCTCCATGGGATACCTGATGAAACCACAGGCAATCCCTGTACCCCTACTGGTGACCAGCTCAGGAATCGGGCAAGTAAACTTATTGTTGCTAATAAGATGAGGAAGAATGTCTTCTGCAAGGCTCTTGTGAGATGTGTTTTCCTAACTAGTAGATATACACAAGAGGAGACGGTCTCTCTGCCTCCACATCACATATTTCTCCCCATGTCATGCCCAGAACTGCACAGCAACCTTGGTGAACCAAGCTGTATTAGGGTTCTCTGGAGGGATAAAACTGATAAGATAGATGCATATATGAAAGGAAGTTTATTAAGGAGAATTGACTCACATGATCACAAGGTAAAGTCCCGCGATAGGCCATCTGCAAGTTGAGGAGCAAGGAAGTCAGTGGTGGATCAGTCCGAGTCCCAAAACCTCAAAAGTAGGGAAGCCGACAGTGCACCCCTCAGTCTGTGGCCAAAGGCCCAAGAGCCCCTGGCAAACCACTGGTGTAAGTCCAAGAGTCCAAAAGCTGAAGAACCTGGAGTCTGACGTTCGACGGCAGGAAGCATCTAGCACAGGAGAAAGATTAAGGCTGGAATACTCAGCCAGTCTGTTCCTTCCAGTTCCTTCTGCCTGCTTTATTCTAGCCACAATGGAGGCTGATTTGATGCTACCCACCCAGAGTGAGGGTGGGTCTGCCTCTCCCAATGCACTGACTCAAATGTTAATCTCCTTTGGCAACATCCTCACAGACACACCCAGGAACAATACTTTACATCCTATTTCCTGTAGTCTAATGAGACAGAGACATATGTATGTATACATCATCTCATGCTTAGCTCTTTAATGTGTACAAGGTGTTTTCAAATTTTCCCACCGTCTTTGACAGCTGAGAATCTCAAGATCACCTGTTGTTCATGACTGTTGTCAAGGGGATCCTCCCTTTAGGGACACAGGAAGATTTGCCTATAATGCCAGGAAGCTTTGATATCTATTATTTTATTATAAAAATCAGCTACAGCTTTGCTGCTATATTACTTCAGGTCTTTACTCATTCCACTGGTTATTTTAATCCTGAGCTTGTGTGTAGTTGGAGAAGGAGGAAAAATATTTAACACTCTTATTAACTAATTTAACTGTGTATATAACATGTAGAATAAAGAAAGACTTAAAGGAAGATGTAGTATTTGTGAATGCTCCAACAAATTAAAATATTATTTAAAATATTGATTTCTGATTAAACCACTTATTGTCTATAATGAATTAAAACAGTTTGTGAAAATAAATTCACTGATATTTTTGCATTTATAATTTCAAAATCACAGTAACTTTCTGAAGCTGAAAATGCCTGAAACACAAGTCTGCCAATCACCACAATAAAACATGAAGCCCCAATGAAAGAGCTAGTCAGGATGGGTTCCCAACAAATAACAGTTGAAGCTCCTACTGCCATGAAATGATGAAAGAAACAAGGTTTAAGTGCCATGGATAATTTTTTCAATGCCAAAAGAATCATCACAGACTGTTTTGGCTTGCAGAGTTTGAATGGAAATATGGCATTAAAATAAGGTGCACAAAATTAGTTCTTGAATGTAATTTTGAAACACATTGCAACATTGCTCCCTAATATACACCAACCCCAAGAGTGACCACTGACAAGATGAGTTTATTTTAGTTTTATGCTGTCATTATGGAAAAAACTATAGCAGAAAGTTCACCAATTTCCCTTTGGAAAGAGATATACAACCACAGCCAATAGGCTTTCCTAAAAGACAGCAGGAGCTTTTCGTTCTGACTTGTTTCCCATCCATAACATACAAATATTGATTGTTCAGGGTCAATACAGCCTTGCAAATAAACAGGCTTTGAGTTATACCAAGCATGCTCATCCTTATGTGGTATTTCCATATAAGAAATACAAAAGAAATATACCACAGAATGATGGTGTTCAGGACATGGGCAACGCCCTGTTTCTGTGGTATAGCGTCCTAGGTTTCTTAGGATTCCATAGGAGGAAGCTACAAGTTCAACATGCAAAGCTCTGAAATCCCTTCCTAAGCTAATGAAGTGAAGCCCTGACCACACCAAGGAAAGGATGAAACAGAACCCATTTGTTGTTTCTCAAATGATGCTACCATCTCTTCAAAGCCACCATTAATTTTAGCATCTTTAAAGCTTTCAGAACAATCTATGTAACAAGTGAAAACTGCCTATAAAGTTAGTGCTTTACATCTCAAACCCTTATTATATGGAAATTCATATTTCCATCATCACATATAAGTTTAACGTGCTATTCATTATAAGATTAAAGGGCATGAGTTATTCTGTCCGTGTAATTAGTAACAACTGGAAATTAAATTGTGATAATTTTGTACTCTTTTCTTCTTAAAATGATAATTTCCTTGCTCCTTTTGCCTGAGAACCATGCTTGAAAAATACTAATGCCTTACCTTCTAAAAGAAATGATTATATATAATATATAAATATAAATATGTTTTATATATGTATTTATACATATATATTTATATATAATCTACACAGAAACATAAAAATACATATATTAATATATAAATATGTATAGTAGGTTCTAGTATATATAGAAAAGACCTATGTATTTCTAACATGTGTATATATAATCTATACCTATATATTTATATTTGTATATATATAAATATATAATCCATATTTCTGTATTTGTATTTATATATTTTATATATAAATATATATAACCTATATAGGTTTGTATATAGTAAATATAGTTGCACATTATATTTTATTTACATATATTTGTATACACTAAATTCTACCATATATAGAAAAGACCTGTGTATTTCTAATGTATGGAAATATGGAATGTACTTTTTGTCTCTTCAGTTGCAAAAATAAAAAGGCTTTTATCAAATAGATATATTTTGCTCTGCTTTGAATTTTTCTTCTTAATTATATTAGATTGTAGGGAGGGGACGCTGAAAGGAAAGACGATGGAAAGGATTCTTCCATTGGTTTCTATAAACGAAAACGTATTTTAACAATGAAACCTAAGCAGGTAGAATCCAGTTCTTGGTACTTGGTGTATGTGCTAGCAAGATTGCATGAAGAAACAAACCTTACAAGAAGCGGAGTCATCCTGTGAAGGGGAAATTTTTCTCCAGTGCTCAGCCATGACGCAATCCTTATCCTCCTGTCTAGCTAACTGTGATCTGTTCCTCTGACCTCAACCCCGCGGGACCCCACTTCCCTCCCTCCCCACACACCACCTCTTCCTCCCTCCCTCCTTCCCCACACACCACCTCTTCCTCCCTCCCTCCTTCCCCACGCACCACCTCTTCCTCCCTCCCTCCTTCCCCACACACCACCTCTTCCTTCTTTCCTTTCTCCCTCCCCACACACCACCTCTTCCTCCCTCCCTCCCCACACACCACCTCTTCCTCCCTCCCTCCCTCCCTCCCCACACACCACCTCTTCCTCCCTCCCTCCCTCCCTCCCCACACACCACCTCTTCCTTCCTCCCTCCCTCCCCACACACCTCCTCTTCCTCCCTCCCTCCCCACACACCTCCTCTTCCTCCCTCCCTCCCCACACACCTCCTCTTCCTCCCTCCCTCCCTCCCCACCACCAGACAACATGGAGTCACTCAGAGCAGTTTGCAACACATTCATTTTATTGTTCTCACCAAGCTAAGCACCCTGCTGGTGAGATTTCTGAGGTCTGGCGGCTGGGCCTGAACTTAGTGGCTGCTCAGGGAGCTAGGGGTGTAGTTGGCCACCCCTCACTCAGTGGTTCCTCCAGCTCGGTCTCCTCACTCAGTGGTTCCTCCAGCTTGGTCTCCTGACTCAGTGGGTCGTGCTGGGTCCCCTCGCTCACTAGCTCTGCCAGTGGCAGCTCGTACTGAAGGAACTCCTGGCTGGGCTGGTCACTGGGGCCGGGTGTCACTGGCCCGCTCCCCGCCTCAGGTGCCATCACAGCCGCCATCTTTTTTGTGGCCCTTTTCTTCCCGCCTCTCCTTCCACGGGCTGCTTTCCCCTTCGTGGCCACCTTGGTAGTCTGGAAGGACAACAGGGAGATCACAGAAGGGCTCTGGTTTAGGGACGAGGGTGGAGGAGGCTGGGAACAGGGACGTGTCCTCAGAAGCGGTGCGGGCCGGGTTGGGGGGTTGTGCCAGGTGAGGACCAGAGAGGATTCTTGTGAGGAAGGAGGCGAGGGGAAGACGAGGAGGAGCTTGGGAGGGTCACTCACCTTCTTCTTCGGGCGACTGGGGCTCAGCTCGAGGGAGGACTTGCTCTTTCGTGACTCCTTGGCCGTGGCCGGAGGTCTGGAGGCTCTCGGCTTTGGACTCATCTTCCGCCGCTCAACGTCTCCCAACGGTCGACTAACTCCAGGCTGCCTGGCCTCCCTGTATATACCCCTCCCGTGATCCAGGACAATGAGGCGATCACGTCACTGAGCTGTGATTGGTCAACACTCCACTACCCAGCCAATGGTAGCCCTGGGCAGGAAGGAAGGCTTTACACGTCACAAAGCACCATCAGGACATGGTGGAGGAAGTCGGGGTGGGGGTGACATCTGATGAGGAATGCAAGGTGCTCTGGTTGGAGAAAGGGAGATTTGGGTTAGCACCCCTGAAGATAGTTCCCAAACTGACATGTCACCCCTCCTAAACTCCCCATGTTCAATTTTGGCAGATCATGTGGCAAGGGAGGATATTTCCACCACATGTTTCCCCTGGAACCCCCATTCAGTGGTACATTCTGTTCCTCCACACCTGCCATCATTACCCAGTTTCTCTATGACCTACCTAAAATCCCTCCATGCTAACTGGGATGGATGGAGGGCTATACGAAGACGTCAATCATCCCTCTCTCCTACAAATTCCTCTGCTACACCTTGAGGATCATTCACTTCTTGGATGCCATGAAAGAACTTTTCCATCTCACATACTTCTCCCAGCATCCACACAGTGCCTCACAATTTTTCATTCTCATGGTTTAAAGCACTGGCTTCCAGAGGTCAAGATCAGCAAACACACTCGCTCAGCTGGGTATCTGTATCAGGCTGGGTTCCTCAGAGTAGGAGAAACTAAACCACAGGATACTTTGTGTGTGTGTGTGTGTAATATTATATATCATAAATATAAATTTACTATCATGTAGTATTTATGAATAATATTATATATATGATACAGTTTATTCTAAGCAATTGGCTCACACATTCACACACTGTGGGGTTCTAGGAAGCTGAAATATGTAGGGCAAGTGGGCAGCCTGGAAACTAAAAGCTTCTGCACAGTCAACAGTCAACAAAATGAAAAGGCAGGCTATGGTTTGGGAGAAACTATTTGCAAACCATATACCTAATAATGAGTTAATATCCAAAATATATAAAGAACTCACACATCTCAATAGCAAATAAATAAATAGTCTGGTTAACAAATAGGCAAAGGACTTGAATAGGCATTTCTTGAAAGAAAACCCACAACTGGCAGTCAGGTACATGAAAATGTGTTCAACATCATTAATAATCATAGAATGCAAATGAAAACCACAATGAACTATCACCTCACACCTGTTATGACGGCTATTATCAAAAAGTCGAGAGACAAAAGATAATGATGGCAAAGGTGTGGAGAAAATGAAACTTTTAGGGTGTGCAGAAAAAGGGACCTTTACACGCTGTTGACAGACATGTAACTGGTACAGCCGTTATGAAAAACAGTGTAATGGTTCCTTGGAAAATCAAAATAGATCTACCATATGACCCAGTAGTTCATCTGTTGAGTGTGTATCGCATCCCCAAAATGAAATCCAAATCTCATAGAGGTATCTCCACTACTAACTTATTCTAACTCATTAATCACACAGGAAATTAGAGTTTCTCTTTGAAAATAATGTGTTTTTCACCATCCTGGTATCAAATATTTATTCTAGACATCTCTTCTTATTTCTTGCTTTGTAATAATCTAGGTACTACTACCCACTGACAGAACTAACTCATTATTCCAAAAAGAAATGAGAAATGTTGAGGAGAATGCAATGCTATACTTCTTGTCTTCAACCAGTTATTCTGGTTTTATGGAGGATTCTGTATTTAACTCTTACTCAGGTAACTCTAGTTACCATATCCATCGTACCTGGTCAACAATCCTAAAAAAGTAAGAACACAGAGTTGACTAGAATCGTTACTAAACTTTCTATGTTAACCAGTTTTCCTAGTAATTGCTAGTTTTTTATTCAACTCTTTGCCTAGGTACCACTAAATGTCTAGTTTTATGTCACTAAGACATAAGAAGTAGTGTTGAAAAGAATTTGTTTATTTCAAGTACTGGCTTCATCTCGTTATCTCTAGTTAATAATTCACTTGGATAAAGTAGATATCTATTGTATGAGGTAATATTTCTAACATGAGGTTGGAATTTTGCATTGAGGAAAATAGTTATTCAACTCCCTGGCATAGGCCAGTTATCTTCAGCTTCCTGGGATCAATTACTTGGTCTGGTTAATTCTAGCTATCTTTAGGTTGCTAATTAAATGTTTACCACCAGATGTCTGTGGTAATTTATTATCCCAACAAAACAGTAGAATGATAAGGAAGGATTTTGCTTTTTCCTGGCATCGCATAGATATTCAAATTATTTCCTGTTATCCTTTGTACCTTTTTTCCTGGGTAACACTCAGCACCTATCCTTCTAAGTTCTTATCCCAACTAAAATCAATAATTGAGATTTGCAAAGAACATGAGTTTCAGGGTCAGTTTCACTTGGTATTGTAATGATTGTTAGCTGTTTCTATGTAACGTGTTTCATGGGAAAGCCCAGTTAAGTAGAATTTGTATATAACTCAACACCAATAAAATTATATTTGACCAGACTAGATTCCCTGTGTTCTACATTCCACTGAACTATTCTTGTTGTCTCTATTTTACTACTTACGTAGGTACATGCCTTACCTGTAGTACTAGTTCATTATTCTAACAATAACTCAGCAGTAAGTGGTGAGAAGAACGTGATTTTATTTTGAAATTTATTTTTATCTAGGTAAAATATACATATGTAATGTACCTTCTTTACCACTTGTAAGTGTGCAGTTCAGTGGTAATAAATACATTTATATTCTTTTATTTACCCTTCATCCCCCCCTTCCCCTTCTGGCCTCTGGTAACCATCACTATAGTCACTATCTTCATGAGAACCACTTTTTTAGCTCCCATAAATCAGTGAAAATATGCAATATTTGTCTTTCTGTGCTTGGCTTATTTCATTTAACATAATGGCATCCAGTTTCATCCATGTTGCTGCAAATGACAGGATGTCATTCTTCTTATGGCTGGATAATATTCCATTGTGTACATATACCATATTTTCCTTATCCATTTGTCCATTGATGGGCACTTAGGCTAAATCCATATTTTGGCTATCATGACTTATGCTGCAGTACACATAAGCATGCAGATATATCTCTTTGATGTACAGGTTTATTTATTTATTTATTTCTCTGCTTCTTTCCCTAGCAGCGGAATACTTGGATCATATAGTAGTTCTACTTTTAGGATTTTGAGGAACTCCATAATCTTCTCCATAGTGGCTGTAGTAATTTACATAATTTGAGGAACTCTGAGAATATTTTCCAAAGCCACCATACCATTTTGCATACCCACCAGCAGTGTATGAGCATTCTGACTTCTCCACATCCTTTCCATCTCTTGTTATTATCCGATTTTTTACTCTAGCCATCTTTGTGGGTGTGAAGAGGTATCTCATTGTAGATGACAAATTATTCAGAGGTTAACACTCGTTTGTGTGTTGAAGCATTTGGTCAAGGCTGAGCATTCATGAGGCCAGTGAAATGAATCCATTGAGCCGCACAGTGAGAAGAGAGTGTTTGCAAACAGACAGACAAGAAAACAAGATGTGTCCAGACATTCCCAACCACATTTTGAACTCTTCACCTTGGCCAAGTATCTCATAATGCATCATTGTCTCACATAGCCTTATCAGAAGACAGCATGGATGATCCTTCGTAAACTTATTGACATTGTTATGATTCCAAGTTCATACGCCACCATGTTTGGTTAGCAGCAGCAATTCCATCCGGGAAAGAGAGAATATTTTGTTTGTTTTGCTCATGGTTTAACCATCTGTTGAGAGACAGAATTATCCTTCACCTCTTTGGCAGTGTCTAGTTGATGAAAAAATCCTCATAGTTCTGTTTTCTAAAATGAATTTGTGTTACAAAATGATTCAGACTGAGAATGAGAACAATTTTGGGAGTATCCAGGCAATTCAGCATTCCAAATTAATTTTGGATATAGGTCATGGCCACCACCATGAAATATGCACATTTGTCAAAGATGTTAAGACTCTACTACTCAAGGCTTTCACCTGACCAATATCTCACCTAATACAGCTCCCATCAAGAGGCAAGCTTGAATTCCAGATATTAATTATTTTTCTTATCCTTTCCCTGTGATTTGGGCTGTTAATATAGAAGATGTTATTGATGATAGGATGATGATGATGATGATGATGATGATGACAGAGTTTGTCAGAGCACTGAGCACTTCTCAGCTGGCTTCAGTACTTGAGCATCAGGGTTTTTGCTTCGGAGACAGCAGTGACGTTGAATAATTTTATTAGTGCCTGACTCACCAGGACAACCACTGTCTCTTGCCTACCCACTATCCATATCTCCTTCTTTTTTTCAATAAACAGAACTTGAGCTCGCTCAGAAAAGTAATAAGACTGATTAAACCCATCAATGCCCCTGGATTCCCTTGCTGCCTTGGGTGGCTGAGACTACAAACTCTTTGATATAAAAAGACAAAGATTTACTTGCAAAACCTTCACTCCTTTGCTCTTTCTTCTTTTTCCTGGACTAGGGATCTTGAAGCATGGAGTTGTTGCACTATCTTGTAACCATAAAGCCTGAGGATGAAAGCCTGGAGCCTAGGGATGTGGTTGCTTCATCCTTAGGAAAAGAGGGGATGAGCCTAGCTACCTAAGGTTATCATTGAGCCATCACACCAGCTCACGGCTCAGCACTGAAGCTGGAATAATGTTGCTTTTCTGTTATCTGAATCTGAGTGCAATTCTGTCTGATATACTCTGTCGGCTGCAGGGATCTGAGTATTGTTTTACAACTCAGTACATTGAAATATCCCACATTTGTCTCTATGATATTCGGAAATCAAGACCACTTTGAAGAGATGTGCAATGAAGATGGAATGGAAAGTGAAAATGGAAAATGGAATGGAATTCAACTATTGAAGTGGTCTTCATGATGACTCCAGACTTCTAACATAAGGTGCCAGGTAGGTAGTAGACTCCTTATCAAGCTAGAGAAACTGGGAATGGTGAAACATAATAATAAGATGGAAATAAAGGATTCACATTTGGACATAATGAGTTGTGAGACGCATACTTACAGAAATCAAGGAGAAAGTGGGAGCTCAGAAAATGGATCTGAGAAGGAGAAGTCAATGCATACATCATCAGCAAGGTGATGAGGAACAGTCGAGATTATCCATGGAGACTCTGTGGAGAGAGCTGAGAGTACCCAACACACACCATCAGCAAGTCCAGCACTTAGAAACTGATTAGAGGAGGACCCAGTAGAAAGGAGGATGAGGAGAACACTGAGAGGGAGAAGGAAAACCAGAAGAATGTGAAGTTACCAACTCCAAGAGAGAAGCATTCTAGGAAGGGATCCCATTTAGCTCCCATCAAATCATGCTTAAATGGACTTAAAAGAAGATGCAGCATAGTATCTATTGGATTTGCCAAGATGGAATTTATAACATTATACAAATAGCTCTGAGGATGATGCCAAGTAGAAAAGGCTGAATAGAAAATGGTTTCAAACATAGCATGATTATTTAAATTGAAATACATATGTATATTTGTGTTACTGGACTCTGAGACTAATATACACCTTCTCTTGGACATAATTGGTTTCCAAAGGCTGAGAGAGTTACTGTTAGGTGGCGAGATCTGGAGTGATTCTTATCTTCTTTTTAATGTATGCTATACTTTTTGTTCATTTTATACATTTTCAATCATTTCTTGATCAATTATATGAAGTGACAAAAATAGCCAAATTATGTGGAGTCCATTCATGTCTTCATTTAAACTAATCCTGTTTTTATTGACAGGCAATACACACAATTTGGGAAATGGTCAATTAACTAATGTGTTCACATCAGTCACAGTATTTCTTCTTTTTTAAATTATAGACAGGGTCTAACTATATTGCTGATATGGTTTGTCTGTGTCTCCACCCAAATCTCATCTTGACTTATAGCTCCCATAATCCCCACAGGTCATGGGAGGGACCCAGTGGGAGGTCATTGAATCATGGGGACAGGTTTTTCCCATGCCGTTCTTGTGGTAGTGAATAAGTCTCATGAGATCTGATGGTTTTATAAATGGGAGTTCCCCTGCACATGCTCTCTTGCCTGCTGTCATGTAAGATGTGCCTTTGCTCCTCCTTTGCCTTCTACCATGATTGTGAGGCCTCTCCAGCCATGTGAAACTGTGAGTCCATTAAATCTCTTTTTCTCGATAAATTACCCAGTCTCTGGTATTTCTTTATAGCAGTATGAAAATGGACTAATACAATTGCTCAGGCTGGTCTCTAACTCCTGGGCTCAAGTAATCCTCCCACCTCAGTCCCCCAAAGTGCTGATATTGCAGGCATGAGCCACCATGCTCAGTCAGTCACAGAATTTCTGAAAGGATTGATCTTCTCTTTTTGCCTTGTCCTGACATTCCTAGATTATTGTCTAGACAAAAATTATTTCCTTTTGAACCGAGTTTACCATAATAATGCTATGTCAAAAAACCATGGGTAGCTTTAAACTCCTTTAGATTAATAGATTGTGTGTTATAATTCCAACAATATCCCACTCTTTTCCATCTCAAAAACCTGCCTCATAACAAATGCTCCTTTTGCAGAAATATTAGCAGAGCATTTATTTAATTTTTCATCGAAGAATAACAGCAAAACAAGAAGGACAAATATGCATGTATGCATTGGTATCCCAGAAGACAATATACACATAATGTATAGGAAATAATCACAACATCAAATTGACAAGACTATGCATCTTTAGTGACTTCATTATTTTAAGTTCATGGAGACCCACCTGTGGTCGATTAGGCAAAACTGACAGCTGCCTGTTCTTGTAAATAAAGTTTTATTGAAACTCTGCCACGTTCATTAATTTACATATTGTCTGTGGCTGTTTTTTTGCTACAAAGGCAGAGATGAGTAGTTGTAAAAGAGATCATATTGTCTTCAAAGCCTAAAATACTTCCTGTCTGGTCCTTTACAGGAAAAGTTTGCAGAACTCTGATTTAGAGCATCTACTATGTGCAACTAACAGAAAAAGAAACCTTTTCACGTAGTTAAAACTCAGGGCAATAACAAAATTATCAAAAATACTGGAAGAGGTTTCCAGAAGATAGAGAGATGGTTTCCAGCTGGGTGACTGCAGAGGTTAACAGGAGAAGAAGATAAATGAGGCTTCTTTCTTAAGGCAAGGATGTGAAGCAAACATAGCTGGAGAACTTGGTCCTTTTCCACTGGGCTGATGTTTCCTGAAGACCGTCCCACTTTCTTGTTGAGAGCTCCTGACGGCATGCTTATCTTTGGCTAACCAAATGTACACCAGTCCACTCAAGGTTCTAAGAAGGTCTGCATAAATAAATGCAGAATTTCTCAAATGAGTAATAAGTCATGAAATACCATCTCGGGAATGATCTTGTAACTACGCAGAATGAGGTAATGTTTTAGGAGCAGGAGTGCAATATTCTGGGAGAGCTAGACTTGGGAGAAATTCTATATAGCCAGGAAATGAGGTACTAGATGGATGGTTGAATTTGGCCAAAAATAGTCAGAAAGCTTTGCTGCTCATTTGCTTGTTGTAGTTTGATAACTGACAACCCAGAAGTTTTGAGAGCCTTTGCACAAGTATGGTATTGACAGAGGTAGCAATAACCTAAATACAAATTAAAATAATTCCTAGTCCACTTAGAACAGCTGGACTAATGATACTGGCTACATGACCCATTTAAAACTAATAAAATTTACTTCTTAAAATGTGTCCAACAGTGTTTGAACACATGCATCGAAGGAACATATAATAGCAGTTTCTATAGCTGGCCAGAAGCTGAATCAGAAAAACTTGACCATGCACTACACAAATTTCCCTGCCTCTCTTCTCTCCAGTTGCTACCCTGTCTTAAATTCTACCGAGAGAAGTTAAAGCTCGCTTTGTTTTTGAATAGATCTTAAACATGATGATTACTGACCTCATACCCAAAGCCAATTATACTGAACAAAATCGAGATAGGCTCATTCAACCAAGAACAAAACAAAGGTCCCCGTATAGATAAGATTATTGGAAATTCTACACAATGAACTAAGATTTGGAGTAGAAATGAAGGGTCCAAATATTGGAAATGACAAGGAAAAATTAGATTTATTTGCAGATGCTCTGAATGTCTGCTGTAAAAGCATGATGATCTATTATTAGATGGTTGAGCAGATTGATTTGTTCTAAAGTATTTTAATATCTTTTGTATATGCCAGATATAAGTAATATAAAAAAATGTTTAAGCAGTCTTGAAATAATAAAATACAGAGTGTAAAATACATTGAGATATACTCTGTAGGGGACAAGTTTTCATCAGCCCATATACATATGTGTGTGTGTGTATGTATACATGTGTGTATATATATGTGTGTATATTTATGTGTGTGTGTGTGTGTGTATATATATATATATATATGGACATATGGTCTAAACTTCTGCCTTAAAAAAAGCAATGTGCCTTTATTTTATTTTTAAATTAAATTAAATTTTAAGTTCTGGGATACATGTGCAGGATGTGCAGGTTTGTTTCATAGGTAAACGTGTATCATGGTGGTTTGCTGCACCTGTCAACCCATCAACCAGGTATTAAGCTCCACATGCATTAACTATTTATCCTGATGTTCTCCCTCCCCCCGTTCCCCTGACAGGCCCCAGTGTGTGTTGTTCCCCTCCACGTGTCCATGTGTTCTCATTGTTCAACTTCTGCTTATAATTGAAAACATGTAGTGTCTGGTTTTCTGTTCCTGTCTTAGATGGCAGAGGATAATGGCTTCCAGTTCCATCCATGTCCCGGCAAAGGACATGATGTCATTCCTTTTTATGGCTGCATAGTATTCTCTGGTGTATATATGTACCACATTTTCTTTATCCAGTCTATCATTGATGAGCATTTGGGTTGAATCTATGTCTTTGCTATTATGAATAGTGCTGCAATGAATATACACATGCATGCATCTTTGTAATAGAATGATTTATATTCCTTTGGTTACATACCCACTAATGAGATTGCTGGGTCAAATGGTATTTCTGGTTGTAGGTCTTTGAGGAATCACCACACTGTCTTCCAAAATGGTTGAACTAATTTACATTCCCACCAATAGTGTAAAAGGGTTCCTGTTTCTCCACAGCCTCACCAGCATCTGTCATTCCTTGACCTTTTAATAATTGCCATTCTGACTGGCATTAGATGATATCTCATTGTGGTTTTGATTTGTATTTCTCTAACGATCAGTGATGTTGAGCATTTTTTCATGTTTTTTGGCCGCATAAATGTCTTCTTTTGAGAAGTGTCTGTTCATGTCCTTTGCCCACATTTAATGGGGTTGTTTGAGTTTTTTCTGGTAAATTTGTTTAAGTTCCTTGTCGATTCTGGATATTAGACCTTTGTCAGATGAATAGATTGCAAAATTTTTCTCTCATTCAGTAGGTTACCTTGTTTACTCTGGTGACAATTTCCTTTGCATCCTTGTGTATTACATTAATGGCCACACTTCATGTCATCTGCTCCGCTGAGTCTACAGGCCAGGTAAAAAAATTTTTTTTTCAAATAGCCATGGGGAACCAATAAATGTTTTATGCAGGAAAATGACATGATCCAATTTTTGTTTTAGAAAATTCTCTAAACTCTGATACAGAGACTAGAACACATTGTAGGTGATATGTCCTAGAGCCAGAGGGGCCAAAGAGAAGGAAATGTTTGCTGTAAAGGAGAAAAAAAAAGTTTTAAAATTGTATATCCTAACTCTGAAAAATGAGGACATAGGTTTTTACTTAAATCTCTCTGATATCCTAGGAGCCTTAAAAAGTTTAGGAAGCATCTAGGATAGCTATGGACTCCTGAGAAAAGTTCTTTCTCTATGATCTTCATATATGGAAATACATGTTTCCTTCTGCAGGTTCATGGCAGAGGCTCTGTGTCAGTCTAGGGCATGTCTGCATGACTCCCACTTGCTTCTGGCTTCTGCGAGTCATGCAGACATGCCCTAGACTGTCATAAAGCCTCCCTCATTTTGAGTTCTGCAATTCCTGCTCTTGCAATCCGTGCTCGGCTCAGAGGCCAGGGTATTTCTCTAAAAACATAAACCATAGCATGCTCTCTGCTGCTAAGCCTGTTGATGTCTGACCAGGTTGCTGCCCACTCACTGCCTGGATAAAGCTGAACACTGAGACAGAGATGTTGCAGTAAAGTAAGAGTTTAATTATTGCAAGGCAACTGAGCAAGGAGAACAGGAGATATTTCTCAAAGCCACCTCCTCAAATCTTCAGAGGCTAGGGTTTTTAAAGTTGATTTGGCAGGCAGGGGGACTAGTGGCAGGTGCTGCTGACTGATCTGGGATGAAATCATAGGGGTGTTGAAACTGTCTTCATGTGCTGAATCAGTTCCTGGAAAGAGAGGGAGTCACACCACCAGACAAGTCAGTTCATTGGTTGGGGTCACAGGCCACTAGTCTGGTTGCTGTCAGTTGGCCCACTTGCAAGCCAGGTCTGAAAAATATCCCAAAGACCAGTTTCAGGTTTTACGATACCTTTTGTGACTGCCAGTTACTATGGAAAGCAAGCTGGGCAACAGTGGTAGGTTATTGTTTACTATGCCTGGAGTATAGCAGAAAAGTTTTCAGGAGGTGATATTTCCAGTAATCAAAGCTGCCTGGCACCCCTCTTGGCAAGCTCAACTTCTGGAAGCCATTGAGGGGTTCTGCATGATCTAAGGATCACTGTTTTTTAAAAGAAAGAACAAGTTCATTAATCTTGCGGGCAGCCTGCCTAGGGGCTAGGACAGGAAGATAATCAATTATTAGTGACTACCACTTACTGAAATGACTACGCACAAACAATCATGCATGGAGGAGGAAAACATCAGAGAGAAAGGAAAATATCTTACTGAAATTCAGGCCCCTACCATAATTTTAATTTTGTGGCCTTTTTAAATTCTATGAAGGCAGTTTCATACCTCTGCAACAATGTACAGCTGCATTTGAAATGCACTGGGAACACTTGGCCCTGGTTTATGCAACTCCGTCTTATCCTCTGCACCATCATTGTCCACTATAAAAGGAGACTTCAGAAAGTTCATGGAAATATTGTGTTATGAACAAACTATGCATGGATTTCAAATTTTTGTTCCACCAAGATAAACTCATACTAGCTTGTTATAACATGGGTCAAGTTTGAGGCACTAAGAAGGATTAGACATCAGTTTGAAAAGAGCCCCTATCAGAGCAATATGAATTTCACTACAATTGAAGCAAGAACAAACATCGAATTTATGATGAGCCTTGGGTGGAAGAAGGGTGAAATCATGGATGCTTTATGAAAGTTTTATCAGGAAAACGCTCCCAAAGAAATCAGCAGTTTACAAATGGATAACTCATTTTAAGAAGGGATAAGATAATGTTGAAGATAAAGCTTGCGTGGAAGACCATCCACATCAATTTGAAAAGAAAAACTACTCGTGTTTGTGCCCTAATTGAAAAGGACTGATGATTAAAAGAAGAAATGATAGCCAACACCATAAACATCTCAACTGGCTCAGCTTACACAATTCTGACTGAAAAATTAAAGTTGAGCAAACTTTCCAGAAGTTGCACCTGGATCCACTGAAGACAAGAGCAAAGCTTTCTATGGAAATTTTAAACAAGTGACATTAAGATTTTGAAACATTTCTCTGAAGAACCATTAAAGGAGAGAAAACATAGCTTTACCAGTACCATCCTCAAGGAAAAGCACAATCAGAGCAATGATTACCAAGAGGTGGAAGGGGTCCTGCCAAAGCTAAAGTGGATGGATCAAAAACAAAGATCATGGCAACAGTTTTTTGGAATGATCAAGGCGTTTTACTTGTTGACTTTTTAGAGAGACAAAGAACAACAACATCTGCTTACTACGAGAGTGTTTTGAAAAAATTAGCTAAAGCTTTAGCGGAAAAAATGTCCAAGAAAGCTTCAACTGAGAGTCCTTCTCCACCACTACAATGCTTCTACTCATTCCTCTCATTAAACAAGGGCCAGTCTGCAAGAGTTTCAATAGGAAATCATTAGGCATCCATCTTAAAGTCCTGATTTGGCTCTTTTTGACTTCTTTTTGTTTCCTAATCTTAAAAAAAATTAAAGGACACCTTTATTTTTTTTAACCCACTTAAAGGGCACCCATTTTTCTTTAGTTAATAATGTAGAAAAGATGGCATTGAGATGGTTAAATTCCCAAGAGTCTGAGTTCTTTAGGAATGGACTAAAATGGCTGATATTATCACTTACAGAACTTGAACTTGATGGAGATTAAGTTGAGAAATATAGTTTATATTTTTAAAATTTTTATCTTTTAATTCCATTTGTCCACGAACTTTTTGAAGTCCCCTCATGTCTAACGGCAGAGGAATTCTTTACATGCATTCGATAGAATAAGCCCCTTCCCACTGCCAGGCCTTTTCCCCGGCTGTACCTTTCATCAGGAGAGACAAATCTCTTGCCTAATTCCAGCCCTGATCTCACATACGATCAGACTTGGACGTGGAATATTTATCAGGTGCTGTCTCTTCTGGCTTTCCTCTAGCCAAGTCTCAAATCTCCCCACTACCCAGCGTCCAGAACTATTTTTCTTTTCTATGTCTCATTCAGAAGAGTGTTCTTTGTTTACTTTTTCCATTGCTACCTTCAAAATGGATACACCTACTGTGTGAGTAACACCTACTGCGTGAGTAAACAGTAGCAAAGAAGAGATTCTCTTTCACACTGAAAGTGCAACTAAGAAAAGACATCCTCATAATTACAAAATAAGTGACTGAAGGATAAGCTAGACAATTTCTCACACAGCTTCTCCATGTGGGCTCCCAAAAAGAAATTGTTGATAAAGTCCTGTTAACTTCCCACTTCTACTTTTTAACTCAATCTCCAAATGTAGTTCATGATATGATTCAGGAAAGAGGAGGGCTTATGTATGCAAGCATTGCTCACAATCTCCCATTTTTATATTCTCGGTGGCTGTTTTGCTTTGTTTTGAGACGGATTCTCACCCTGTCGCCCAGACTGGAGTGCAGTGGCGCGATCTCGGCTCACTGCAACATCCGCCTCCCAGGTTCAAGCTATTCTCCTGCCTTAGCTTCCCAAGTAACTGGGACTAAGGGTGTGCGCCACGCCAGTTGTAGTGGTGGAGAAGGATTCTCTGGTGAAGCTTTCTTGGGCATTTTTCTGCTAAAGCTTTAGCTAATTTAGACTGGATAATTTTTGTATTTTTTAGTAGAGATGGGGTTTTACCATGTTGGCCAAGCTGGTCTCGAACTACTGGCCTCAGGTGATCCGCCTGCCTCAGCCTTCTAAAGTGCTGAGATTACAGGTGTGAGCCACTGCACCCAGCCTCGGTGGCTGTTTTGAATACACAGATCCATATGAGTCTTTTAGCATGAACTATGCAAAAGCAATATGCCATCGTCTCTTCCATTTACCCATAAAGTCAAAAGATAATACAGTTCTATGTTCTTAGTGTCACTCACAAATGACATCTCTGGCATCCTGTGTGTCTGTTGGGCTTCTATAGATCATGACAGACAGCAGAGATAGAAAATCAACATTCAAGTCCCACTTTCCCTTCCAACAGGAGCACCATTTCCTCTCTATGTAGCCTGTATTCACAGAATATCTGCTCGTAAAGCCTGCCTGTTCCATATCCCCCATGAGGCAGAGCATACAGTCTAGTCATTTCTGTCATTTGTCCTTGTAATGGGTTGAATAGTATCTCCATGCAGACATGTCCACCTAGAACCTGTGGATGGAAGCTTATTTGGAAAAGGGGTCTTTACAGATGTAATTGAGTTAAGGACTTTGAGATGAGGTCATTCTGGATCAGGGTGAGCCCTCAATGTCATGAGTTTATAAGAGAAGAGAAGACACACAGAGGGGAAGGCCACGTGGTGATGAAGGCAGAGACGGGAGTGATGAGGCCACAAGCCCAGGGACACCTGGAGTCACCAGGAGCTGGAATCGGCAGGAAAGATTCTTTCCCTAGAGCCTCCAGAGGGAGCATGACCTTCTCCACACCTTGATCTCTGACTTTTTTTCTCCAGAAGCAGGAGAATAAATATCTGTTGTTTAAGCCACACAGCCTTTGGTAAATTGTTCTGGCATCCCTAGGAAATGAATACAGTCCTGGAGTATAATTTTGAATTTTACTCAATAGCTCATCTCTTTAATGAACACTTACATTTTGACTTTTTGTTCCAATTATTAAATAAAAGACTTGGTAATCAAATAGAGGATGTAAATTCAGATACTGTCCTGCAGGTGAGGGAGATTCTGTTTAGAGGCGTGAGCCACTTGAAATTCCACGGCTTAGGTGAGGTAACGAGCCGCCCAGACAGCTCTCCCCTACCCCTGGGTTAATAAGCACATGTTAAAGGTGAACTATAGGCATGCCTCAGCTAACACAGGCCTTCCATGAATGAGTAGACTGTATAGGTGCCTCCGATATTGGTGGGTAGGTAGGTGTTCCTAGTGTATTTTCAAACAGACAAAGAAGAGTTTGAAAATTAATTTTAATAAAGGGAGAAATAACCTCTAATGGTAAATTCTAAGAAGACATTATGTCTGTGATGGGCACATCAGAAGATGCCTACATTGATTTTCTTAAATTGATTGTCTTACAAGCTAGAATTAAAGTATCCTAAAGTGCCAAGATGAGGATAGTTAAACTATGAAGTTTTGAGAAGGTGAGTATCTATAATGGAGCTAATCAGTAGGAATCAGACCAAAATAAAGAATCATTTGATTACACATTTTTTTTTTAGATAAATTACGAGAAACAAGTGTTAGAGAAGAGGTTCTCAAAGCAGTGTCCACATTAGCAGAAACGCTCACCTGGGACCTGCTTATAAATGCACATTCTCAGGTCCCACCACAGGCAGACTTGCTAAATCAAACACTCCAGAGTGAGGCCCAGAAATCTGCATTTCGACAAGTCCTCCCAGAGATGCAGATGCAAAACTTCTTCTAGAATATGGCTAGCATGAAACCGTTTACTCTTCTAGCTCTGTGAGTAGTTTCACAGAGAATGTGACAATTGTATAGAAAGAATATAGTTTTTAGTACTTTGGAGAATCGAACATGCAACCTTCTAATGGTTTCCTAACGAGACTGGCTATTGGGAAATCTGCATTTTATTATTAAACCTTAGTGATAACAGGTTTTCAGCTAATAAATTAAATTTGGACAAAACCTGGCTGGGGAAAATGGCTGCAGGAGAGCCCATTTTTGATCACGCCCCTGGGGAAAACCTGGAATCAGTGCTGAGTTTTCCCTTCCTGAAGCAGTCGGTAACAGCCTTGTCCCTAAATTGGCTGCTCAAGCTGCTCTCCAGGAAAAGTTGATATGTTCCCAGAGGATGACATCAACCTTCATTTAGAGCCCCACCCTGGGAGATGCAAAGCCATGCGTCTCTGTTGAATACACAGGTGACCTGGAGAAGGGGTGCGGGTGGGCTCCAGAGAAAAACTGAACAGTTTACTCTCCCATCTCTCTTGATTTCCAGAAAAGAGTGAGACCAGTAGGCTCCGTGTCCCCATTTTCCAAAGCTTATTTAGATTTCAAAACCGCTTTGCAGACCCAGCCGTATGTGTTGCATAAAGCCTGTTGAGTTTATTGCTGATGACAGTCGTAGCTCTAGTAAAAAAGAATGCAACACGAAATTAAATTATCTCCTCGATAATGACAGGATTGCAATCAGACAATAAAATCTGTTTTCTCATCTGGTTATACCCAAAAGGCTACATTCAGATGAGCCATCTCTCCATTTTGCAGAAGTGAAAATCATATAGAATATTTGTGTGAGTGTGTTGAGGGAGTGCTTTGACACAGGAGAATCATAGAACAGCAGGAAAGTGGATGTGAAAGTTAGTCTTCTGAGTAAAGTGAGAGTGAAGGGAAGACACACTAGAAACAGGATATTTCAAGGTAATTGAAATGCAAAAGTGAATCCTTTTTTTTTTTTACTTAATTATGATAGAAGACAAAATAAAGAGAATCTTAGAAATCTTGAATATTCACATCAGTTTAAGTAAGTAATAAAATATTTTCCAGAAAACTGTAAATAACATAGAAATAGCATTTGTCTCTCTCTCTCTATGCCTGCCTCTCTCTGCTTCTTTCTGTGTCTCTGTCTCTCTCTATTTCACACACACCGCTCCATTTAAGATAGACAGATACAGATAGATATAGATATAGATAAGGTAACAGGTAGTATTGCTCTGAGTGGGGTATTTACAATGTGGTACACGTGATTTTGACTGTGTTTAACATTCTTATCGTGAAAAAAGATATAACTTGGAAATAAATTACATTTATGCATCCATACACACTCTTCAAGTAGGCAATTGGATTGAAAGTATGCCAGTGAGACTAAAAATCATAAAACTCCCTGTAATGTGAAAGGTGAAGGAGCATTTTAGAATGCATATTAAAACACAGTAAACATAAGGATAGATTCTGTGATAGAATAGAATGCCTGAATTCCTATCCCAGGATGTGATTTCAAGGCACAAAGAGATAAAATGCCTGGAGAGAGAGAATAAGGACGACCTTAGACACTGAGGCAATTCCCAGGGTGACTTCACGGTGACACACTGCACCTGGACCTTGAGCAAATGAGCAATGGTCGGTTGGGCTCAGGGGACTTCTCGGGTGGACTAGCCCTGGCTCGGGGTCAGAAGAAGCTTGACACAGCCTTTGTCCAAGCCGTACATCTATCGATCTAGGAACAGCAAAAGTGCACTCGGTGGGATTTAGGACTTTCCCCAAATTGTTAGAGACACAGAGCTCCATCGGTCATCTGTGGATTCTCTCAGTTCCCATGTCTTGTCTTGAGGTTTTTGTTGGTTTGGGATGTCGTTCCTGCTTTGTCCAGTAATTCCACCAGATTCTGGTGGGATCACCCAGGACTCTCTCAGCATCCACCTTTGTCCCTACTGATTGATACCTGTAGCCTCTTGCTGTCTGATTTTCCCACCAATCCCCCAGTGCACATCCACACCACCCCTTTGAATCTACTTTTTTTCTCCAAGGTTACCAGTGACCTCAGAAAGTGCAGTCAGATCTCATTAATTTCTCTTAGTCCATTATTGACATTACAGTATTTGACTCTGTTCACCTGCATCTCAGTTTCAAGGCATGGCTCTGTGGCTTTGAGTCTGTTTGCCTTCTTCATTGACTTCTGTTTCAACAACACTTCTTATAAGTCAGAATTTCCCAAAGCTATGCCTGAGTTCAGCCTGTGCCTCCAAACTCTGCTTTCTATGGGCTCCTAACCATCCCTATAGCTTCCACCATGAGTTCTCTGCTGCTAAGTCCCTAATCTGTGATTCTCTGCTCTCATTTCTAAATACCAAACACCTACACCTGGAACTCAGCACTTCTAAAATTAAATTCATGATTGCATACTCTCTTCTTGCAGTCTTGATTGTTTATTTGTGTTCTCTAATTTAATAATAAAACCATGGAATACTACGCAGCCATAAAAAATAATGAAATCATGTCCTTTGATGCAATATGGATGCAGCTGGAGGCCATCGTCCTAAGTGAACTAATGCAGAAACAAAACCAAATACAAGTTTTCACTTATAAACAAGAGCTAAACATGAGGTACTCAAGACATAAAGATGAGAACAATAGATACTGGGGACTCCTAGAACGGGGAGAGAGGGAGGTGCAAGGGTTGAAAAACTACCTACTGGAGACTCTGCTTACTACCTGGCTGAGGGGTTTAATCATACACAAAACCTCAGGATGATGCAATATACTCATGTAACAAACCTGGATCTAAAATAAAAGTTGAAAAATGTACAAAAAAAAAAAAAAAAGGGCCGGGCATGGTGGCTCACGCCTGTAATCCCAGCACTTTGGGAGGCCGAGGTGGGCAGATCACCTGAGGTCAGGAGCTCAAAACCAGCCTGGCCAACATGGCGAAACCCTGTCTCTACTAAAAATACAAAAAGTAGCCAGGTGTGGTGGCGCATGCCTGTAATCCCAGCTAATCAGGAGGCTGAGGCAGGAGAATCGCTTGAACCCGGAAGGCAGAGGTTGCAGTGAGCCAAGATCGTGCCATTGCACTCCAGCCTGGGCAATAAGAGTGAAACTCTTTCTCAAGAAAACAAACAAACAAACAAACAAACAAACAAAAACCACCTTCCTTGCCGGCAGACTCAACATTTCACTTTGTTTTATCATGGTCTCCTTCCCATCCACCCACTCAGCAATACAATTGGTTGTCAAAATCTATTATTTATAGCTTTCAAACGTCTCTTCTGAATTCTCTCGATTTTTCCTTGCATTCATCAAGCACTTGCTCACCCCGTTGTATTTGCACCTCCCTGATTTTTCTCTAGTTTCTCACTTCTTCCATCTCATTGTTTTCTTTAAACCACAATCAGCCCAGCCCTATTAAATATCTTTGAAAGAAACTACATTGTTCACAATATTAGTCGCATTTCTCAGTCAACATTTGAATTGTTATCTTTTTTGGGGACCAGGTCATACATCTGCCTCACTTACCTGACACCTATTTGAAGTCTAAGATGATTTCTTGTTCATCCAGAAGCTTCTGCACATTCAGCACCCTGTCACCTGTCAAGAGTTGCAATGCACCCAAAATCAGGCTGCCTCTCTGTTTGGTAAGGGGATTTTTCAATGTGCTTCAAGCTGAACATCATATATATTATCTCATTCAGCTCACAACAATTCTGTAAAGTATTGATTATGCCTCCAGTATATATGAGGAAAAGGAAGATCACAGTGATTAAGCAATTTTGCTTAACTAATTAGTAAAAGAATTAAATATTTATTGTGTGGCTTGGAAACCATCATTTTTCTCCCAAGACACCACACTACCTCTCAGTAAGAATATGTCAATAATTAATGCTGGATAGATCTCTCTGGTTCTATCACAAATGGGACCAAAATATATGACCCCTGTTCTTCACTTTTCTTCTTATGTGACCAAAGAAGTCTGTCCACACACTATCTAGGACACACCATGGAAAAAAAAAAAAAAGGATTAAATCAAAATTCTTTTTGTGTAACGGTGGGAGGTTGAATCTACAGTCCCCAAAGTTGTTCACATCCTAATCCCAGAAGCTGTGAAAATGTCACTGTACCTCGAAAAAAGGAAATGAGTAAGGATCTTAAAATGGGGAGATCATCTTGGGCTAGCCAGGTAGGTCTTTATAAGAGATGTAGAAGGGTCAGAGTTAGAGACAGAGACATGAGGATAGAAAGAGATGTCAGAGTGATGCAGGACCATGAACCAAGGAATGCAGGCGGTCTGTGGGAGATGGGATAGGCAAGGCAGCAGACTTTCCTTCAGAGCCTTCAGAACAAATGCAGCCCTGGTGACCTATTTTGGACTTCTGACCTATAGAACTGTAAGACAACTGTGATGGTAAATATTGAGTGTTAATTTGATTGGATTGATTGAAGGATGCAAAGTATTCTTCCTGGTGTGTCTCTGAGGGTGTTGCCAAAGGCGAGTAACATTTGAGTCAGTGGACTGGAAAAGGCAGACCCACTCTCAACTGGGTGGACACCATCTAATCAGCTATCAGCGTGGCCAGAATAAATGCAGGCAGAAGAACATGGAAAGACAGACTCATTTAGTCTTCCGGCCTCCATCTTTCTCCCATGCTGGATGCTTCCTGCCGGTGAACATCAGACTCCAAGTTCTTCAGCTTTGGGACTTGAACTGGTTTCCTTGCTCTTCAGCTTGCAGATGCCCCATTGTGGGACCTCACTATGTGATCATGTGAGTCAATACTCCTTAATAAACTTCCCTTTGTATATACATCTATCCTATCAGTTCTGACCCTCTAGAGAACCCTGACTAATACAACAACATACGTCTATGTTGTTTTAAGCCACTGGATTTGTGGTAACTTGTTGTGGCAACCATAGGACACTAAGACAGCCATCGAGATTAAATAAATTTATGAAGGATGAAAAATTAATGAGCACAGATAAAAGACTCTTCCATGCAGGAGCAGGGAACTTGGAAAAATACTCCCCTTCATATTTTTTCTTTTTATTTTTTCAACTAATTCTTTCCTTGCATGCAAGAAAGAATCATAGAGGCATGGTCTGAACAAAAGGGAATGGATGCATTGGCTTCTCTGACTTAATTGGGGTTGAGGGATAAATTTTAGGATTCCCAGTGAAGTTTGAATTTTTGATGAACAAGTGATTTTTTAAAGTGTGTGTATTCTGCAGAGACTTACCTCATTGGTATATGTGACACAGGAGTTAAGAAGAAATCACTTAGGCAGATAGTAAGGGTATGGGAGTCCTCAGTAAGGCTTTCCTTTTTAATGAAAAGCAGCCCCAAATCATTTTCTAAGAAAGAGCAGCCTGTAAAGTCGAGCTGCAGACATAGACAAGCAAGCCGGGAGCTTGCACAAGTGAATGCTGGCAGGAACTAAAGACTAGACATGTTCAAGATGGTAGCTCCATCTTCCCTTTTCTGTCAGCCACATGTACTGCAAGGAGCAGACAAGATGGCATTGATCAACTGGAAAGCCCATTTGCATAATAAGATTAGAGTGGGGCAACCAGTCTTCCCCCAAACCCACACTTTGTAAATGTCATACCTGATCCAACCGATCTGTAAGCCCTATGTAAATCAGACACTGCTTCCTCAAACCTGTCTATAAAATCTGGAGCATTCTCTGCCCGCCGGTCCTTTCTGCTTGGAGTCCCCTTTCTCTATAGAGAGAGCTGTTTCTTTTTCTCTTCTCTTCTGTCTGTTAAACCTCCATCCTAAACTCCTCATGTGTGTCCGTGTTCTAAATTTTCCTGGCATGCGATGATGCATCTCAGGGTATATACCCCAGGAAACATAGCCACTTCATATGGACACTATTATTTAAAAAAAATAGATTGCAGAGTCCCTAATGGAAGTAGACGAAGACACAGCTGAAAAGAGTAGATGTTTAGTGCATGTATTCCTCATGGCAAGTGGTTTGGAAGTGCGGCTCAGAGAGCCATGGTTCTTGGGCTGAAATTGGACCCCACTATTGATTTATATATGAGAATTATTCCGAAAACTGAGTTAGATTGCGTTTATACACTCATCCCCTCTTCCTTCAACCAAATTATTGATTTTCATAGATTAAGGGGGCTTCTTATTCTTGTGACTCTTCACCTCTTGAATTCTGTACGCATTTTTAAGAAAAATGCGGATATTTTATCTACTCTTCTATGCAAATATTTATTGGATAAAATTTTTAAAAAGCAGCAGCCTCCGCCAGGTGCAGTGGCTCACGCCTGTAATCCCAGTACTTTGGGAGGCAGAGGCGGGTGAATCACGAGGTCAGGAGATGGAGACCATCCTAGCTAACACGGTGAAACCCCGTCTCTACTAAAAATACAAAAAAAAAAAAAAAAAAAATTAGCCAGGCGTGGTGGCGGGCGCCTGTAGTCCCAGCTGCTTGGGAGGCTGAGGAAGGAGAATGACGTGAACCTGGGGGGTGGAGCCTGCAGTGAGCCGAGATCGCGCCACTGCACTCCAGCCTGGGAGACAGCAAGACTCCGTCTCAAAAAAAAAAAAAAAAGCAGCAACCTCCAGAAGACAGCACAGTGAGTTATCGTCAGTCACAATTACCCACTCAAAAGTGGTGGGATAGGGAAGTCAGCCTCCAGGACATGCCTTGATACCAAGAAGAGTGGTTCATTGTAGAAAAAAAAGTCTGTCAGTGAAACACCTTACATGTAATTCACAGATAAAGATAATAGGTTTTTAAATGGCAAGTCCAGAGAGTTGTGCCACCTATTTTCTTTGATAAGTGATTCTGATAAGGTTTCCCTAAGAAGTTAACACCTCTAGGTATTTGGAGCTCATTTTGGCAGATAATTTGTTTTTCTAAAAAATACAGAATGAGTGTAAGTTTAGCTAATGCAAGTTTAGCATTTATGCAAGTTTAGAATTTTTAATTGGGTTCAATATCCGCTTTTGCTGCCAAACTTCTGAACAGTAATAACAGGTAGTAACAAGATGTTCAAGATGTTATCCAAATAAATGAGAACTGGCAGTAGGGGAAAAAAGAAGAGTTTAGTGTACACACACACATATATATACATATATGCACATATACATATATACGCATGTACATACACAATATCATACAACATACTGTCAACCTAAAATCATCAAAAGGCTCAGAATCCAGTATAAAAGAGTTTATTCAGTTGCAAAGCTAAGAACAGCCATTCAGGTAACACAGATTCCGAATAAATGGGATCATTGCTTCTAAATGGGAAAGCTAAGGTCTTGCTTATATGGGGAGAAAACAAACAAACAAAAAAATTGAACAGGATTACAATAGTTTTTCTACAAGGCTAGTTTATGAGTTTCAGCCATTTGATTATAGCTGTTTTCTTGTCCTTTTTCCAATTAAAAAATATATTTAATATTTCGTCTTAGACAATGTGGTAATTGTGAGGTGTTTGTGTATGAGAAGTAAGAGAGAAGTTAATCCATAGTGAAAATCAACAGTGCAGTGGGAAAGGGATCTTCCCTGGTGCCCTTTAGTCTTTCACAGCATTTTACAAAACAATGTAGGTAAAGCAAATGCTATTTTGTAATCAGCGGAACAAATGTTGCAGCTGCGTAGGTTATAGCTGTCTGTCAGGTTACTCAGGTCTCATAATTAACATTCCTTTACATCTAAAACAAAATTAAAGTTCCAACAGCTTTAATTTTGAGTTCCTTATTTTTACAATACTTATACCCAAGAGTTTTTTGTTGTTTATCTAAAATTTGAATATAGCTGGTCGTCCTGTATCATTTACTAGTTCTGACAACTCTAAATAGAAAGTTCAGAGTTTGGGCATACTTCGGAGAAACTTCATCTAGCAACTCCTTTATGAACCAAGCACTTGGTTTTTCTCCTTACACTGGCCTGCTTGTTGTCTCATTCATCTTAAAGTTGACTCCGTTGATGGCCTAAGGTCACTTCTAAGTTCACTGCTTCTTGATTCATGTCCAGAAAAGATTAGATGCATGAGTTCACTTACCCCAACATTCCCGGCCAATCAGAGAGCTCAGGGGGAGATAATGTTATGATGCAATTAATCTACGTTGCCTATACTCAACCTGGAAATCCAGGGCCATGGTGATCTTCTTCAGAACAACGTAGCAACCAAAATGTTTAGGAAATCAGGAGAAGGCATGAGCAAATGCCCCCTACGCTATGCACAAAACCTTGAGAGTGAGAGGTGAGAAGACCTTGAGCATGGATGAAGTCTCACTATGGGGATGTTTGCTAAGCTTGGAACCTTCAGCTTTGGGGAGTGTATTTTTGAGTGTGGATGCTATCTCCGGTTTCCTATATGCTTGGACTTCAATAACTCTTATGACTAGAACACATCTGTTTATTATTTTATCATTTGATGCTGGGAATTTTGTGTTTATTCTGTGTATTAAGGAGAGAGTCAAAGGGTTAAGAGTCAAAAGGTTAAAAGTCAAAGGGTTAAGTTAAGGTTTCCTCTAGTGCAGGAGTTGGCAGATGTTTGGAGGAAAGACCCAGATAATGTGTTCAGCTTTCTGGACCCCACAGTCTCTCTGCTGCAGCTACTCAAGCTTGCTGTCATATGGAGAAGGCAGCTACAGGCAATATGAAAATGAATGAATATGGTAGTGTTACCATTTATGCACACTGAAATTTGGATATCGTATAATTTTTATCGTCATGAAACATAAGCCTCCTTTTGATTCTTTTCCGAATCAGTTAAAAAACATGAAAATGTATTCTTAGCCAGTGGGCCCTAAATGAACAGATGGCCAGACAGATTTGGCCCACTAGCCATTGTTTAATGGCTCTTCCTCCATGGTGGCAGATCCCTTATCTTGGCCACATAGCAGAATCACCATCCCAGGTAAATCTAATTATACTTCTTGTGATCGAGATCCCTGAATCACTAGTTCTAGAGGTACCATCGTTGTAGGCAACTTAATTCACTCAAGTGGTAACAGGGTAGAGTTCAGGGCAGAAGATCTACTCAAGCATCACTGGGTGTCTCCTTTGACCTTCTGCTGCATCACTTATGCTGCAAATCTGGAGAAACAGCCCTGGGTTGAAAAAGGTGAAGAACTTCAAGACTTATAAAAGGCTTTTTAGAATAAGGAGAGTGTGAAGGGCAAATGCACACAAATCAGGAGTCCAGTAATAGAAAGCACGTCACCATTCCTGATACACTCTGAACACTGGTCTGATTGATAGTCTCCCAACAAACGTTTTCATAGAATATGCATTGCTATCTGATGGCCTGAAATGATCTTTTAAAAGTCAGGGTTTCAAACTTGATAGTTCTAAGTTATTTAAGGTACCACATAACAGCAGAGTATTTATCACCAGTAGAAATGATTTCTCCAAAGGAAAAAAAATCACATATTGAAGACTCCATTAAAATAGAATTGTTTCTAATCCAAGAATAAAAATGGTAGTTTATAGGAATATTGAGTTATAACAAATGTTGGCTTCTACATATACTGATGGCTCTCAAATAGGAATATTTCAAATACCTAGATGTGTGTATATGTGGGTATGTGTGCATGTGTTTTGTCTCACGATTTCAAGTGAATTGGTCTGAATGTTTTGTAAAATTACAATAAAATATCATGACAAGTCTATCGTTTCATCTGACAAATTTGCAATATTTAATGGAATTGGCATAAAATCCTCTGTTCATTGAAAATATGTTTGAAGAGTACAAGGAAAGGGAGAGTTACGCTTTTGAGACCAACATTTCTCATCTCATAAATGGGAAATAATGAGGGTTTTTGAATTTTTTTAGGCAAATTTACATTAATCATATTTTTATTTTAAAAATATATGTTGAGTTAGCACATTGCATTTGTTTTCAAGGAACTTCTATAAAACTCTTTTAATTTTTTAATTTTTTTTTGAGATGGAGTTTCTCTCTGTCACCCAGGCTGGAGTGCAATGGCGGGATCTCAGCTCACTGCAACCTCCACCTGCTGGGTTCAAGGAATTCTCCTGCCTCTGCCTCCTAAGTAGCTGGGATTACAAGCGCCTACCACCATGTCCAGCTAATTTTTCATGTTTTTAGTAGAGATGCAGTTTCACCATGTTGGCCAGGCTGGTCTTAAACTCCTGACCTCAAGTGATCTGCCCATCTCGGCCTCCCAAAATGCTGGGATTACAGGCATGAGCCACCGCACCTGGTGAAAACCTTTTTAATTTCAATTATTCCATTTTTCAGACATATGTATGTGTGTGCCCGTGTGAAGTCTGTATGACAGTATATATGTCTGCATCTATGTACATATTATATAGATATTCATGGGTACAGGATGGGGGATGAGGGATGAGATTTCTTTTTAAGTGGTTGGCCAAATGGCTTATACAGCCACACTATGATCTTTGCTTATCCTTCTAATTAATAATACCTTCAAATGTGCATCAGAACAACAGCAAGATCTCTGCAAAATCATAGTCAGAATTTGTCATTTTGCAAATTTAGGGAACAAGTTTCAAATAGAATAATTTGAGAATTTTAAATGGTTTAAAGATTTCATACCCCAATGATTTCTCTTTTATTGCCACAAATAATGTAAATTTTCTCACTATGAAAATGTAAAAATATTAAAAGAGTATATAAAGTCTACAACAGTTACTTGTGTGCAATAATTTGACAAGGACATAGAGATATTTGATTAAACATTATTCTGGGTGTGTCTCCAAGGGTGTTTCTGGCTGAAATTAGCATTTGAACTGGTACATTGGGTAAAGCATATTATCTTCCCTGCTGTGAGTACACATCATCTGACCCGTGGAAGACCTGAATACAATAAAAGACTGAGTAAGATAGAATTATTTCTCTCTGCCTGACTGTCTTAGAGCTAAGGCACTGGTCCTCTCCTGTCCTCAGACTTGATCTTGGACTAAGAATAACATTGTTGACTCTACTGATCCTTAGATCTTTGGATTCACACTGGACCTTGCACCCTCAGCTCTCCAGGGTCTCTAGCCAAAAGACTGGGATTCAAACCATTGGCTCTCTTGAGTCTCATGCCTTCAGGCTGGAACTCATACCGTCGGCTTTCCTGAGCCTCAGGCCTTTAGACTCAGACTGAAACTCACACCCTCAGCTCTCCTGGGTCTCAGGCCTTCAGAGTCAGCTGGAACTCACACCATTGGCTCTTTTGGGTATCAGGCTTTCAGACTGGCACTCACACCCTCAGCTTTTCTGGGTCTCAAGCCTTCAGACTCAAACTGGAACTCACATCCTCAGCTCTTCTGGGTCTCAGACCTTCAGACATAGACTGGAACTCACACCCTCAGCTCTCCTGGGTCTCGGGCCTTCAAACTCAGACTGAAACTCACATCCTTGCCTCTCCTGGGTCTTCGGCCTTTAGAATCAGACTGGAACTCACATTCTCAGCTCTTCTGGGTCTCAGGCCTGCAGACTCAGACCAGAACTCACACCAACAGCTCTCCTGGGTCTCAGGCCTTCAGACTTAGACTGGAACTCATACCCTTGGCTCTCCTGGGTTTCAGGCTTCAAACCAGAATTCACATCATGGGCTCCCCTGGCTTTCCGGCTTTCCCACTGCAGATCTTGGGACTTCACAGCCTCCACAATCATATGAACCAATTCTTTATAGTAAATCTCTCTCATTGCCCATTAAATCAAGAATGGTAAATATATGATGTACCATTTCTAAGAAATTATGTGATTTCTAAGAAAAATGTTTTGTTGTTGCTTGTCAGTAATACCTCTAATTCAAATGAGAGTAAATCTGACCTTTAAGACTGACAAGTCTGTTAATCCAATTCATGTTCAAAGCATTGTTCTATGACTTGTACAAAAATATAGATGTGAAGAAGACAGAATTCAGACCCTAGAACATTTAGGGCCATTCAGAAGGGAGATGTGTGCACAATGGGCCATACAGTCAAGACTAAAGAGCACCTAAACCATCCCACTCCCCAGTTGCTGACTCCAAACCAAACTTTTGTATAATATGTGCCCATGTTCTGAGCCTGAATCCCAAACAAGGCCCATTGGTTGGAAATGTCTTTATTATGTTTGTCTCTGTTTAATTCTATTCCTTTCTGATTCCTCTGGAAGAGAAGAAAGATAAGTGGTATAAGATACTTAGTGGTACTTAGTAGTTCTCAACTTGGGGGTGATCTTGTGCCACTTCTCCAGGAGATGCTTAGCAATGTCTGGAGACAATATTTTTGATTGTCACAATCGAGGAGAAAAGGAACTACTGGGTAAAAGCCAGGGATGGTGCTAAACATCCTACAATGCTCATAGCAGACCTCCAAAACCGAAAATTGTCTGGCCTCAAGTGTCAATAGTGTTGATCTCAAGAAACTCTGCTGCACTTCAGTTTTGACAATTCTGACTCACAGTGGGGGAAACAGCACAACAAAATTAATGAAAACCTTAACTAATATAATGCTTGTAATAAATCTAATATGAATTGGAGGTTCATCACATCTTGCACATATTAATTCAGTTTTTAAATTTTGGTTTTTTAAATTTGTTTTGTTTGAATAAACCTTTAAAGAGCTTCAATTCTATGATAGGGCCTGGGGATAAAAAGCAAAGTAAAATGCTCATGCAACACTTGAAGTTCAGCAGAGAAAGTAGATGTGTAACCACATGTATTAGTCAGGGTACTCCAGAGAAACAGAGCCAATAAAAGATGATAGATGATAGATAGATAGATAGATAGATAGATAGATAGAGAGAGAGAGATATATAGATGACAGATAGATAGATGTGGAGATAAGTAGATGTTGAGATAGATATAAATAGATGTAGAGATGGGTATAGATAGATACTGTATTAGTCTGTTTTCACACTGCTATAAAGATACTACCTGAGACTGGGTAATTTGTAGAGAAAAGAGATGTAATTGGCTCATAGTTCTGCATGGCTGGGGAGGCCTCAGGAAACTTACAACCACGGCGGAAGGCAAAGGGGAAGCAAGGCATGTCTTACATGGTGACAACACAGAGAGCAAGCAAAGGGGAAGTGCTACACTTTAAAACCATCAGCTCTAATGAGAACTCACTCACAATCACAAGGACAGCATGGAAGAAACTGCCCTCATAATCTAGTCACCTCCCACCAGGACCCTCCCTCAACACATGGGGATTACAATTCAAAATGGGATTAGGGTGGGAACACAGAGTCAAATCATATCAGATAGATATAAAGACATAGATATAGAGATAGATAAATCTAAATAGATAGATACAGAGGCATAGATAGACATAGAGATATATAGAGATATAGATATAGATAGCTATAGATAGATGGATAGATTATAGATATGTAGATGGATAGATAAATGATAGATTTATGATAAATTGGCTCATGTAATTATGAAGGCTGAGAATTCCTATGACCTGCCATCTGCAAGCTAGAGACTCAGGAAACCTGGTCTTGTAATTCGTTCTGAGTTTTAAGGTCTGAGAACCAGGAGAATCAGTACCAGCCCAAGAGCAAGAGAAGGTGAGATGGGATGTCCTACCTCAAGCAGTAAGTCAGAAACAAAGGGATAATTCCTAATTCCTCCTCCTTTTGTTCTATTCAGGCTCTTAGTGAATTGGACTAATACACTATCTATCTATACCTATCTCTGTATCTATTTCTATGTCTATTAATATGCATCTTTCTATCTCTACATCTACCTATCTCTACATCTGTCTATGTATGTATCTATGTATCTACGTATCTATCTATCATCTATCTATCTATCATCTATCTATCTATCTATATCTATCTATCTATCTATCTATCTATCTATCTATCTATCTATCTATCTATCATCTATTTACCTATCTCTTATTGGCTCTGTTTCTCTGGAGTACCCTGACTAATACACCCTCACAGACACACCCAGAAATAATGTTCAACCTGGGAAACCCATAGCCCAGTTAACTCAATACAAGTCAAAACAAACAATCCCATCATACACACTACAATACTGTACGATTTAATCATGGGGCAACCCTAGCTTCTAGGAAGCCAGGACAAGGATTTACTTCTCCTAGGGGAGCCTGGGTACCTTCATAGAGGTGGTGCATTGGGTGTGGGCCTTGAGGGATCAGAGAATATCAGACAGAAAAGGAAAAGAGAGGGATCCAGGATGGCAAACAAAAGCCCCGTGCATCAGAAAAGGTGAGTGTGTTCTGAGACATTAAAAAGCCAGTGTAGCTAAAGCCAAGTTAGAAATCAATTTCCATAGGATGTTGAGCTAAAGACAGGGAACATGATCATTGTTGTGGATGTGATTGGCAATTTGAGAAATTCACACAATGACTAAAGACAACACTTTCAAGAAGTTTGTCTGTGACAATAAGAGAAGCATCATCAAAACCACAGTGAGATATCACCTCACCCCAGTTAAAATGTCTATTATCAAAAAGACAAGAAATAACAGATCCTAGAAAGGATGTGGAAAAAGGGAGCTCTTATGCTCTGTTGGTGGGAATGTAAAATAGTACAGCTGCTATGGAGAACCATATGGAGGTTCCTCAAAAAGCTATAATTAGGACTACTATATGATCTAGCAATCCCAATGTTAGGTATTTACCCTAAGGAAAGGAGATCAGTATATTAGAGGAATATCTGTACTGTCATGTTTTGTGCAGCAGGGTTCACTATAGACAATGTGTAAAATCAACCTAAATGTCCATCAATGAATGAAAGGATAAAGAAAATGTGATATATATATATATATATGTGCATATATATATATATACATAATGAAATATTATTTTACCATAAAAAAATGAAATCCTGTTATTTGCAGCAACATGGATGGAACCGGAGGTCATTATGTTAAGGGAAATAAGCCAGGCACAGAAAGACAAATATCGCATGTTTGCAATCACGTGTGAGAGCTGAGGAAGTGGATCTCATGGAGGTAGAGAATAGAATGACAGAAACCAGAGGCTGGGAAGGGTAGTGGGGAGGAGGGAATAAACAGAAGTTGGTTAATGGGTACAAAAATACAGTTAGATGGAAGGAATAAGTTCTAGTATTTGATAACAGATAAGGAAAGTATAATTGACAAAAATTTATTGCATATTTTTAAATTGCTAGAAGGATTGAAATGTTCCTGACACACAAAGTAAGACAAGCATTTAAAGTGATAGAAACACCAATCGCCCTGATTTGATCATTACACATTGTATACAGGTATCAAAATCTCACATTTACCCCCAAAATACATACAACTACCGTATACTGATAAAAATATATTTTAAAAAACACGTGTCCACATAAATGTTTTTCCTCCATTTTGTAAAAATAGAGGGAAAAATAGAGTTGGCTTTTTGAGCTGGCTTCTCTCAATTTTTGGATAGCTTGCAAATATTTTCATCAGCCTTTACAAGGAGTGAGACAGGCATGTTTATGCTTTTCTGAAGCTGCATGTTGAAATTTAGACACCCGCTGGTGTCTAACAGGTTGGAGGTGGCTTTGTGTTGGGAAGGAGTTGAATCAATAAGCAGAGATTTCAGCAAAGGGGCAGCTGAGATAGTTGCTCTTGGCTCTACAATGTCTGGTTTTTTGAGCAGGATCAGGCGCTCTCCTAAGACTTCAATCTTGGTTTTGCATCTGAATGAAAGATAGCTGGCATTCCTCGGAGATTGTTTAGTTCCTTTCATGGGTTTCACAGATTGAGCCTCTCTTCTACATTCTTACTACTTCTGTCTTTGAACAGTTTTCCTTTGCCTCATTCAGAGACATTTGCAACAGAGGTGTCCCTCCATCAGTCTCTTCCTCTCAAACATCTCTGTGTTACTTTTTAAAAGTTTCTGAATATGGTAACAAACAGGGGTCTAGTTTCATTCTTCTGTATATCACTAGCCAGTTTTCTCAGCACTAGTTATTGAATAGGGTGTCCTTTCCCCATTTACTTTTGTTGTCATTGCAAAAGATCAGGTGATTGTAGGTGTGTGGTTTTATATCTTGGGTCTCTATTCCATTTATCTGTATGTCTATTTTTCTATCAGTACCATTCTGCTTTTGTTACTATAGCCTTGTAGTATAATTTGAAGTTGGGTAATATGGTTCCTCCAGCTTTGTCCTTTTTGCTTACGATTACCTTGGTTATTCAGCCTCTTTTTTGGTTCCATATGAATTTTAGAATTGTTTTTTCTAATTATGTGAAGAATAATGTTGGTAATTTGATAGGAATTGTGTTGAATATGTAGATTGCTTTGGGCAGTATGGTCGTTTTGACAATATTGATTCTTCCTATCCATGAACATGGGATTTTTTTTTTTTTTACACCATGGAATACTACACTGCCATTTAAAGAATGAAATCATGTGTTTCACAGCAACATAGATGGACTTAGCCATTATCTGAAGTAAAATAACTCAGAAAATCAAACATCACATGTTCTCTCACATAAGTAAGAGCTAAACAGTAGGTGCATATGGTCATAAAGATGGAAATGATAGGCACTGGGGACTCCAAACCAGGGGAGAATGGGAGGGAGCAAGGATTTAAAAACTACTTATTGGGTACTATGTTCATTACTTTGTTGGGTGATGGGTTCACTAGAAGCCCATATCCCACCATTACACAATACCTCCATGCAACAAACCTGCACATGCACTTTCAAACCTAAAATTTAAAAAACAGTCCCTAAAAAAAAAATAATGAGGAAAAAAAACACACAAAGAATGAAAAACAATTAAAACTTATTATCCCAGTACCCCTCTCCTCCACCTGGTGCCCCAACCTTCTCCTATTGCGGGATCTGGCCAGCAGCCTGCAATGCAACCGGGCTCTCTCTCTGCCCCTAGGTGGATCGGCAGGTTGAGAAATAATAGACACACACAAGATAGTGAAAGCTGGGTCCAGGGGGGTCACAGCCTTCTGGTCCCGTGGTGCCAACAATGCACTGGATATACCAACATTTATTATTAAGTTTAGTGAGGGCGGGGGTAGGTTAGAGAGGGATTTAGGGTCTTTTGATTGTGAGGTGAGATGGTCACATGGGGATGAAGTAATTCTTTAACATAACATTTGTATGTAGAAGTACAGTACATTTGTATGTAGAAGTACAGTATACAGAGATAAGAATTTACAATATAGTGTGTGCGTCAGTAATTTCTAACAGCCTTAGAACAGAAACACAATCTTTCCATAACCTATGATTAGCAAGATATTAATCAGCAGTAACAATTGCAACAAAAGCTGGTTACAAACAATCCATAGAAACAGCACGTGAAGCTAGACAACTGGTTAGACCAGAAATTCTCAGAAGGGAGTATGCCTTAACCCTAAAGAGGCCTAGAAGAGCCGCGGCAAGATGAGGGCTTTTATAGCCCTATATTATCCATATGGACAGGCGTCCCCCCATGCATCCGTTTATAAGCTATCCACAAGGGTTGCATTCCATTCCCAGAGCTATGAACATCTGCTTTTCTGGGATAGGAATCTTGGTGATGTGAAACCTCCCCGACTGCACGTCCATTCATAGGCTCTCTGCAGGGGGAAGCACATCACGCACTGTTGGCTCGTTCTGGCAGTCCAACCTGGCATTGTCTTTACACAATCCTGCATGCAATTTTGTATTTACAATAATCAGGAGCATTTCATCTTTTATTCCATAGCAATAGTTTCAGGGGGTCTCCCTACATTCTCCCATGTGGTCCTGACGCCTCACCTGCTGGCATCTCCCCATCTCCAACAGCCAGGTGTGTTCTACTGTGCTCCCTCATCAAAGATGTCTCAGGATCTGTTTGCACAGCCTCCAAGTGCAGCCAAACCTAGAAGAGCTGATGGTCCCTCATCTAAACATAGGGAAATGAGTGGCCTGATTTATGTTCCTGACAAGTGACCTAAATATAAAACGCATGCCACTGTCAGAGTCTAATCCACCCCCACCCCCTCCTCACTTGCATTCTCAGTCTTTCCATTCGTCATTTACTTAGCAGAGTCAACAGGTGCTGCCAAGCTCTAAGAACCATTATCACAGGAGCAACCATCATCAAGAAGCCTGCACACATGTTTATTGCAGTTGATATAGATGCTAGCAAAATGCGGGACAGTTTTAATTCTTTAATTTCTCATCTGCCCATCTTGTGGTGGAGCTACACGGATATTTAATGTAATGTCGTAAAGCCCTGTGTTAGGAGGAGGAAGCAGGCAGGAAGCGGATGTTTGCAAATGATAGGCTTATAAAGGTGAGGGTAGTGAAGTTACCAGACTGACAACCTGGTGCTGTAGTATGATAGTAGCATTTTGTATTGCTATAGTACCATTCTTCACAGAACTCAAATGAGTCACATGTGACTTTTTATGGCTTGTAAAATTCCTACCAGTGAGCATCAGATTTTATTTTTAGACTGAGGAAATCACTGTTACCAAGAATGTTGTTTCAAAATTGTTAGGTACATGTCTGTTATATATTTCATTCCCAAATATTGCATCTTACAGTGAATATAATTATATAGAGATTAGAGAAAGACAAAGAGAGAGAGAGAGAGATACATAGATATACGGATATAACGTATCCTCAGTGTGATGAGGGAGATAAAGTAAAAATACAATATCAATGAAAATATAAAAAGCTATAGATAACATTAAGAAGTGCTGCTTTCATTAGCATCCCTTCAAAAGGTACTCTTAAAATTTTTAACCTAGACTTCAGCACACCTAATGCACAACAATAATTGACAGTCATAAGACCAAGTACAAGATACTGAAAGTTTCTAATCTATCTCCTGAGTTGTCAAAGAAATATTAAATTATGAATTCACTCAGGACAAAAGTGAGATTGATTTTAGTTTATACTTCAGTAACTACTCTTTATTTATTTGGAAAAATACCCCAGAGGTTGTCAGCTTTTGTTTGCCTCTCAAAAGAGAATGATATTGGGTTTAAAAATTTTAAAAAGCTATTAAAAAAAAACAATCAGAGCAGCAAGGTAACAAATACCTTTTATCTATTTTTTCTGCTTTCATTGGTTTTTAATTTTAAGTTGCTTTTAAATTTAAATTAAAAGTCACGCACATACATGCCAGGAAAATCTCAAGGGAAAAAAGCAGTGTGCAATGGAGAATAATAAAGTCAAAATCCAGATGAACAGCTCTTTCTATACCCTTTGTGTATTGTTCTGGTGAACAGACATCTGTGTTTAGTTGTGTATATGAATGTGTATGTATATGTATCTACGTGTCTGTGTGTATTTATATATATATATGCTTATGCACGTTATCTCTTCACAATTGGAGACACATACACAATCTTCTGTACCGTATTTTGTATTTCAATAGCTTATCTTGAAAACCTTTTCGTATCTTCACACGTACATTATAGCATCAAAGTAATCCTTTGTATGAGAGTACTCTATTTTACTAGTCCCCGATTATGTCCACTTGGGTTGTTTCCAGCCTTTTATAAATAATGTCAAAATGAACCTTTGTGTCTGTAGGGCTTTGTGCATATTTGAATATACGGGTAGTTACATATTGAGATTTTCAATTGCCATATCAAATTTTTTCCAAAGAGTTTGAACCAGTTTACATTGTGACCAACGGCCATATGAGTGAGCCTGTTATCTTTGCCGTTAATGTAAATATTTTCAAACTTTTGAAACAACAGGCTAAGAAGAATTTTTGCTGTTTTAATTTGCCAATTAATATTATGAATATTATTGAGCAACTTTTCGTATGTTTATAAGTAAACGGTTTATTTTTCTGTGAAATATCTGTTCCTATCTTTTGTCCATTCTTTCTGCCAGGATTTTGGTCTCTCACTAAACTGTAAAAACTCTTTCATGCTAAGCAAATTTAGGCATATATATATATAGAGAGAGGCATATATATATATATATATATATGGGACACACACACATACACACATATATATATATACACTATATATATTATCTTGCATTGATTTATTTTGACTTTTCCTGTTTGGGGCAGGAATTATTGTTTTTCAAATTTATATCATCAAATTTATCAATTTTTCTGCTAAAGCAGAAATTCAGATAACGTAAAGAAAAATGGTATCTGAAATACCATTCTGAGTATCAGAAATGCCTGTGACACTCTTAAATTTCATCTTATCTCTTCTAGTCTGAATGGACTTTTTCCTTCTTTAACGCTTAAATCTTTGGTCTATGTATAATCATCTTTACTGGAACAAGTGAACTTATCCTTTTTTTCTTTTTTCCCAAATTGTTAGTTATTTGACTCAATACATAGATGGACAAATCCATGTTTTCCAAGTTGGTTTGAATTGCTATCTTTACTAAAAATAAAATTTTGAAGCATACTGAAGGCAGTTTCAGGATTCTCCATTCCTCCATAGATCTAATTACACATCTATATGAAATTTTTATTAATATTGCTTACTACCATGCTTCCATATTACATACACCAGCCCTATCTCAATGCTTTCAGAAATGTTTTGGTAATTCTTTTTTTCCATATGAACTTAATATGTATGAACTTCTATAAAGTTCATATACTTCTTTAAATTCATAAACCTATATATATTTGGGTGTATTATGTATTATATATAAATACACAATTTATATTATACATAATTTATGTTATATAATTTATATTATATTTATAATATAATATAAATTGTATATATGTATACATTTACTTGCTTCCAATGGTTTTGGGATAACAGTCTAGATATTTTTCAGATATAGACTCATATCTACAAATTATTCCGCCTCTTTTCTCCTAATATTCCTTCCATATTTCTGTCTTTTCTCCCACTAAATTGACTAGTAATTTCAGAACAACATTAAATTATTACAAGGACAGTGGGCATCTTTATCTTGCACTGACTTTAATAGGATTTTTTTCTAATGTTCTCATATGAATTAAGACGCTGGTTCATGGCTTAAAAAGTGTATTTTTATAACAAAATTATCAGTCAATTTTTATTACTTATTTTCATCAGAATACACATTGAGTTTTATCAGATTCCTTTTGGCACACAGGGATCACATGGTTTATATCTTCTCTGATTTATTATTGTGGAGAATGACATTAATAAATATTGATCCATTCTTATGTTTTACAGAATGAAACAGTTTTAAGTTTCCTAATAATTTTGAAATTTGATAATATGAAAAAAGACACATTTATTCTTCAGCACTGGGCATCAACCCTTGGCAGAGAGGTTCTGATTTTAGGGTCAGCAGCTTCAGAACTGAAATTCCTCGAATGAGCCCCATAGTGTGGGGTACTTTACATTTATTCATTTGTTCATCTAAGAGGCAGGCACCAGGCACCAGGAATAGAACAAGACAAACCCTGTTTCTGACCTCACAGAAATAGAGATTGACTTTTGTTCTCACTTTGCTCATTAAGAAAGGCATTTGTACCTTTTCTTCTTCAGACTTCTCTGGGGTTCTTTTTATATTTTTCATGAAGGCTTTTGAACTAATGAAATTAATTACATTTGATCTGATAGAAAAAGGTGTGTAACCCTCAAAGACATTTTGAAGAAATTTATTTGAAGACATTGAAAATTTTACTTATGTTTATTTGGGCACAACAGCCTACTTTTTGATTAATCTAAACACGACATGATTGGATCACTGGAGCCTTGAAAGCAGGGATTTATTTGCACATTCCTGGGGTGCCCCAATGTTTCATCATGGGTCCCTTTAATGTTTCAGGTGTAGACTCTTTAATACTGAATTTAAACTGCTGAGCTCATTCTTCAGAACTCAAAAGAATACTAATTAGTCCCAGTGATCACCCAGTCTGAATATAATAAAGAAAAAAAATTGTTCTAACTCCAAGGAATGAATAAAGTATAATTAATTGGAAAATCATAACAGTTAGGATTGCTTTTAAGCCATCAATATATTAGAATTACCATAATGGGATACTTTTTAGAAAAGAACATATTAAATTCAGAATTTTTGCTTTCAATATTTTTAGCTTGGAGGATGAAAGAAAACCTGTATGTCTCGGTGCAATGGCTCTTGCCTCTAATTCCAGCACCTTGGGAAGCCAAAGTGGGAGGACTGCTTGAGCCCTGGAGTTCAAGACCAGCCTGGGCAACATAGTGACATTCTATCTCTACCAAAAAAGAAAATTCTTTAAAAAAATTAGTGAGATGTGGTGGTGCCCACCTGTAGTCCCAGCTACTTGGGAGGCTGAGGTAGGAAGATAACTTAAGCCCAGGAGATTGAGTCTGTAGTGAGCTCAGGTGTGATGCTATGATCACACCATTGCACTCTAGCCTGGGTGACAGAGAAAGACCCCATCTTTAAAAGAAAGAAAGAAACAAACAAACAAAAAACCCTTCTAATATGAAGCAAATGTAGGTGGCAATTTATCATGAATAAGTTTTTGTTGGTTTCATAAGGCAGTCAATATTCAGTGTTAGGCACTGTGGTGAAAGGTAGCAGATAGAGGGTTCTGGAATACTTTATCTACTGTAGAGTTTTTTAAAGATAACTGAGTGGTCCTGGGGTGTACTAGTTTTCTTACCTTTCCTGGGTTTGCTGGGGAAAAAAAAACCCTCCTATGAAAAACATAATGTAAGGACTGACCTGGAAATGGACTGCTTAGATTTCACTAATCTATTTTAATGCCTAAAAAATAAAGAGTAAACATGGCCTCACATCTATAAAAGTAGAAACGGCTTTTGGCTCACTAGACGGACATAGAGCATGCTGAATAATAAAGGACGCTGATTCCAAAATTTAAGAAAACGAGAGGGTGGGATATGATCACTCATTCTTTACAATTTTGCATCTTTGATTGTTTTTCTATAGAACGTGTGTGTCATTTCTCGATCCAGTGTCTAAACTCAATGTGGATATTTAGATCATTGTTGTAGCTACCTCTTCACCCCAAATACATCAGAAATTTGGGGTTTATTTATCTATCATTTTATGCTTTATTTTCCACCAGTTGATGTTATCTAGGAAATTAGATAATAAGCTTTCAAGTGACTCCACTAGATAATTTTAATATGTCTTTTAAATCAATACCTAATGATATCCATTAATAAAGCATGAATGGATAAAAACAGGATGTGTCTTTTTGATAAGTGTCGTTTTAAACTGCAATGCCACCTGTCACCTCTGATACCTTCTTTGTCACCTCCAAAATATTCTTCTGAATCACTGTTGCCCCTATTAAAATTGGTTATTGATTTGCATAGTTATCTGTTTCATGGCTGATCTCCGCCGCTCCAATGCGTTGTAAGTTCTATGGAAGTTTAAGGCATGTTCCTGCTGTATCTGCAAGGCTTAATAGAGTATGAAGAAACACGGGAGAACTACAACTAATTTATTTTTATGTTTTTCACCAGAGGAATGGCACAGCGAAACAATTAACTTGCTAATTGGAGAAGAGATATATTTCCATTAAAAGCTCTGAGGATATAATAGTTGGTGCGACCCAATTTAAGTGGTGAAAATCACAGATCATGTTCATAGACCATTGCCGTATTTAATTTTACTACCTCCCTAAGGAGTTATCCCTGTTTTACAGTGTATTAGTCTGTTCTCATGCTGCTAATAAAGACATATCCAAGACTGGGTAATTTATAAAAGATAGAAGTTTAATGGACTTACAGTTCCACATGGAAGGGGAGGCCTCACATACATGGTGGAAGACGAAGGAAGAGCAAAGGGACGTCTTACACGGTGCAGGCAAGAAAACTTGCACATTGGGTTTCCTTTGGTCCAATATTTATGTGTGAGGTTAAAAAGAATTTGACAACACATGCGACTACATGCAAAGTCCAACCCCAGTTGGCATATGGTATCCTTTCACGCAAAAAGTAAGCCTAGATGACTGCTGTCATCAACATCAAAGAATTCCTAAGTGACTTAAATGACCTCAGTCTGAAAACAAAACAAAATAGAAGGGTGATATTCCTGAAGTGGCAGGTTAATCTTCCTTTTCTTTTCATTCCAAGTTCAGCAATAATAATTCAGTCCTAGACCATTATGGTGTCTATCAATTTTAGTGTGAATCATACAGCTATTCATGTAAAGTATTTAGAGCACTTGTATTAGTAATGTTAACTCTGCTCTATATTGAATAGGTGTGATTGCAAAGTGCTAGTTTAGCCCTTGAAATACTACAGAATTTCTTAAATTAAAAATTAAAGTGCTCTTTACATTGATGTGAAATGAATATTGGACTCAAAATTGGGATACATCTCTAAAGGATACTGTTTATGCATTATTAATGCTTTATCAGGCCATCCTTGCCTTTATACAACTTTGGCCTCAACTTTTCAGGGTAATTTTTAAAAGGGGTTATAGTATGTTTTTGCCTACAAAAAGGTTACTTTTGTAAGAGTAAACTGGTCTCTGACATAAACATTTCATTTGAAAGTAGCTGAAAGAGGGTTGAGGGGAAAGTGGAAAAGAATGGCTTCATTCTTTGCAAAACTTCTAGACGGGTTTTTACTCTTATTATTTGAAAGCTATTTTTGAGACTGGTTATATTTTTGATTCATTCCTCCAAGTTTATCTGTTTCCTTATAATTCTAACTTACCGTCAAATATAGAGAAAGAACTTAAATGAAACTAACATTCAGGGCACAGACACAAGAGGGGTGGGTTTGGGGATGGCTCTCTTCCAATCAAGCTTCTGAACTGTTCCTGCCATTTCTGGCTTTGACTCTGCACCGTGCCCCCTGCTGGTCCCTCCAGGGAGTAGACAAGAAATGTCAAACCGAAAAATCTAGAGCAACTTCTCAAATGCTGCTTAGGTTATTCAGGTTTTCCTAAAATACGGAACTTTATTAAACCAGCTTGCCTTTAAAACTCAGGTGGGTAATACTAAAATCTTCCCTCCCGAAATGTATTCAACTTCATTTTAATCAGATGAAGAAACAAATCAAATGAAGAAAAATAACACTCTACTAATTAGCAATAGTATTGCTGGGATCAGTCTTAAGCCCCTAGGGGATCGGACCAACCAGATGCCTCTAATTATTGTTTTCGGCCCATACAGGAATGTTTCAGTCTATTTCTGAGATGCTCTTTGCACAAAGCAAAGAAGAGATACAGCTTTCTAGGAGTTATTCATTCTTCCTGCAGTTTCTTCATGTCCAGCGAGGCAAGTCCCATCACAGTGTTTAAAGGCCTTGTGACTGGTAGTATTTATGTAATATATGGAATTTTTATCCTCAAAATTTGTGAAAGCTACGAAATAAAAGTAGATTCCTTAAAAATGCCTTGATGGTGATTTCAAGTTCCTCCTTTACTCTCTGAACACACTGTTTAAAGAGATCCCCTACGAGTTCAGGAGATAGTAACTGGCAGCAAGATGTGATAGAACACCAACTTTTGCAACACTGGCTTTTGTGAGATTCTATTCTAACGTCGACTTTTGTGAGTTTCTATTCCAAATAAGTAACTATACACATTATAAGAAATTTTATAAATACTACTTCATTTAATCCTCCAGCAACGCTTTGCATCATTTTATCGATAAGGAAAATGAGGTGTGGAGAGTTTGAATAACTTGCCCAAGGTAACAGCTGATAATAAATAATGGAGCCAAGACAAGCCCTTCATTTCCAAAACTTTACTCTTTCCCCATGCCTTGTTGCTTACGTAAGACTTTTTCCCAATTCAAAAGCCACAGGATTTACATAGATTTGTGTGATGCGTTGACAAGGAGAAAACTCCAAAACGAAAAACAGTTCTTTGCTAAACATTCAGTCCTACTTTTAAAACTGTTACATTTCCAAATACTTGGGGTAAAAAGGATGAATGGAGTAAGGCCAGGAGAAAAAACAAGCATATATTTGATACCTTGAGATTTTTACACATGAAAAATCCAAAATAGACAGATCCTGCAAAAAAGAATATTCAAATGGCTGATAAACATTTTTTAAGGGTGTTCAACTTGATTAGTTTCAGAGAGAAGAAATGAAAACTACTGTCTACCATAATGGCTAGAATTTGAAAATACGGCAATATCAAATGTTGGAGAAAATGTAGAGCAACTGGAAATCACACTCACGTCTGCTGGAAATGAAAATTGGGCAGCTACTTTGGAAAAACTGGTAGCTTACACAAAAATTAAACATACAACTACCTGTGACACAGCAATTCCATACCCAGACAAATTAGCTACATACATTCACCCAAACAGACATATTAACTCCCAAAAGACCCCAAAGCTAGTCAAATGTCCATCGACATCAATATGGACAAACAGTTTATGCTATATTCATACAAGGAAATACCCTGCAGGAATAGGAAACTATAAACTACAACTACACAAAAAATATGAATAAATCCCTAAACAATGTTACCTAAAAGCCACCAGAAACAAAAGGTTACATACTGCCCCGTTTTCTTTAAATAAGTTCACAACATAGGCAAAACTAATCAAGGTTGCTAAAATCAGGCTTATGCCTGTGCTCGGAATGGGTGGTAACTCTAAGAGGTTGAGGGCAAGTTACTGGGTGCTGGAAATGTCCAGTTTCTTGATCTGAATGTTGGTGACATGAATTTTCTCAGGCAAATTCGTCAAGCTGCACATGTTGTTCTTTGTATTTTTCTCAATGTACATGATATACCAATCAAAAGTTTCAGAAGCCCAAAAGAGAGAGGATAAAGTATTTTGGAGAGAGGAAGAAAATTTATAAAGTGGATACACAGATGGAGATTGCCTTTGCTGAACATATTTTACATGGAAGAGTGAAGAAAAAAAAGGAACAACACAGAGTTCATGTAGAACTTCTTTTTTTAACGTAGTTTATTTATATTTCTATTTTATCGAGAATGCTTTTGTCATTGACAAATAAAAATTGTATGTGCTTACCATGTACTTCAAACTACATGAGAAAAAAGTAAATGTTGGAGTGTTTTATCTTCTTGTGCAAAGGCGATATTTCAGATAAAATACAAATTCTATTAAGACTTTAATTTGAAACTATCTAGAAAACAATTTGGGTCTGTCTCCACGGTCTTTTCCCAGCACCTCACCGTATCCTTCTCATAGCATGTGATAATGCATTGAATATATGTGCCAGTTACTAGAAAAAAAACTTAACAACCTGTCTGGTTTGGTTTTATGCTTATTTCTATCTCCATGGTTGCTTTGATCTCTCTTTCTCGTATCAAACTTGCCTTCTGGATCTTTCTCTAATTTTCTTCTTGTCCTGAGAGCTTCCATATCCTCCAGACAGGTGAAAGTGTTCCTCCAGTTTGCATCCACCACCACGTTTTATGCCTCCTCTGCTTGTCTCCCTAGAGAAGCCACAAACTCTTGCAGGACATCCTCACCAAAGCTATTACCCATTGCGTGGTACATAGACAATACCCAAAATTGTGCTGAGTTAATAGAAGATTTAAAATTCAAACAACAGGTTGGCAAATTGTACAGAGTGAAGAAGCATGTCCCTTTTTAAACAGAGAGACTGCATACCAGCTTTGTGAACCAGATAGAATTTATTGCATCTATTTTAATCCTCATGCAGGGGACCGAGGTTAGCATATTCAGAAACTCACCAGGCTTGCACCTGCTCTTCATCAAGTGGGTCCTACTTCATGAGGGTGAGACCCATGTCCTGTAGGGCCTCAGCTCAAAGGGCTCATGCTTGGTTTAATGCTCTGCTAATGTGGTCTTGAAGTCCTTACTTTATGAACACTGGGCCACTCATTTTCACTTTTCCTGAACCCCACAAATTGTGTAGCTGGTCCTGTTCATCACAAATAGAAAAATATGTTGCCAAGCAACATGAGAAAATCTAGATGCCCATTCATCTTCCTAAAGACAAGATCTAAAGCAGAAGGATAGGTTCACTTTACTTACTTATGTAATTATCTATTTATTTGTCTATTTTTTATTTGAGATGGAGTCCCACTCTGTTGCCCAAGCTGGAGTACAGTGGCAGGATCTCTGCTCACTGCAACCTCCACCTCCTGGGTTCAAGCGATTCTCCTGCCTCAGCCTCCCAAGTAGCTGGAATTTGTAATCCAGCCACCATGTCCAGCTAATTTTTGTATTTTTTTAGTAGAGACAGGGTTTCACCATGTTGGCCAGGCTGGTCTCGAACTCCTGACATCAGGTGATCCCACCTTGGCCTCCCAAAGTGCTGGGATTACAGGTGTGAGCCACTGCACCCTGCCCTAATTCACTTTAGAATGGACTTTTTTTTCAACCTGCAGCATAGTAATGTAGAATTCAGGACTATTGATATTTGACTATTTATTTATTTATTTATTTATTGAAAGAAGGTCTTGCTCTGTAACCCAGGCTAGAGTGCAGTGCCACAATCATAGGTCACTGAACCCTCAACCTCCTGGGCTCAAGTGATCTTCCTGCCCCAGCCTGCCAAAGCACTGGGATTATAGGCATGCACAGCTGCACCTAGTCTCTGACATTCCACAATTTAATATTTCACACTTGTCGTGCAAAGACCCTAAGCATATTTTGAACCAAAAAAAAATCTCAAGAATGTATTGTCTGCCACCAAGCACTAAAAAGGACATCATTCAGCCCACTGCCTCTTTATAGGACCAACAAAGAGGGTATCTAGGCAAATATTACCTTTGCTCTCTCACAGTAAGAATTACGTAGCTCAGAGCCAGAACCTTGTCTAGATATAATCATCTAGTTCTAAACCCAGTCACTGCCTAAAATTTAAACTAATTTGCTCTGCCTTTAAACTTGATGGGTAAGACAATCCTACTCCAAATAATCTGAGTCACAAGATAGTAAGTCAAACTCATACAGAAAAAAAGAAATCATATACATCTCATGTATATTTAGACTCTTTAAACAATAGTACATAGTATATTTTATATTACATATACACAGATTGTACTTTATTTATTTATTTATTGGAGATGGAGTCTCGCTCTGCCACCCAGGCTGGAGTGTGGTGGCGCAATCTCGGCTCACTGCAACCTTTGCCTCCCATTAGCTGGGATTACAGGTGCCCACCACCATGCCCAGATAATTTTTGTATTTTTAGTAGATACAGGGTTTCAACATGTTGGCCAGGCTGGTCTTCAACTCCTGACCTCAAGTGATCCACCTGCCTCGGCATCCCAAAGTGCTGGGATTATAGGTATGAGCCACCGTGCCCAGCCTGTACTTTATATTTTAGTTGAAATGTTTCCATTTATCTTGAAAATGGCAGTGTATGAGTTTTAAATAAAATTTAAAAAACCTATAAGCACATTAAATCTAATTTTATTTGTGCCAGCCCCTCAGGTTTTTGTAGCTTTCAGTGTCATTTTGTAATGAGCTGCTCGGAAAACATTGTTACACTCTTCATCTTTCAAGGTTCTCCCATCACCTAAAGAGCCAGTATGAAGGTCTGAAAATTGCTTATGATTTAACCATCTTTATATCTTTCTTGTATGTTTCTTTTTCTTTCTATATTTCAGTGGATACCACTCACTCAGGGAAGACTTGCTCTATTATAACCTTTAAGACCAATGGCAAACTTAAGAATTGGATACTGAAATATCCAATTTAAAAATAAATTTTAAAATTTAAAATTTATTGTGATTTTCTCACTTTCTTTACTTTTGGTTAGTGATAACAGAGAAAGTTTGCTGGGTGTATTAGTCTGTTCTCACACTGCTATAAAGAATTGCCTGAGACTGGGTAATTTATAAAGAAAAGAGGTTTAATTGGCTCACAGTTCCACAGGCCTTACAAGAAGCATGGCTGGGGAGGCCTCAGGAAACTTACAATTGTGGCAGAAAGCTAAGGGGAAGCAAGCACATTTTGCATGTCCAGAGCAGGAGGAAGAGAGAGTGACGGGGGAGGTGCCACACACTTTTAAACCTCCCGATCTCGTGAGAAATCCATCATGAAACAACACTAGGGGGATGGTGCTAAAGCATTAGAAACCACCCCTATGATCCAATCACCTCCCACCAGGCCCCACTTCCAATACTGGGGATTACAATTCAACATGAAATTTGGGTAGGGACATACAGCCAAACAAAATCAGTTGGAGACAGATGCAACCTCTGTGTTTCTCAACAGCAGTAGCACCTATGCTTTAAGTATTTGGCCATTTCTAACTGTATAAACAGAAATCTGTATTCTTCCCATAAACTTAACACAAGGCAGTATCCATAATGCCCCTCAAGCTTTGGACATGGAGATATGGTCTCCTCTCTTTTTCCTTCCTATTATTAAAAGAAAGCTTTTGCTTCATGGTTAAGTGGTTCAGATTTATTTAAAGCGATATGTTGGGTGTTTATTTCTTCGTGGCAGGAACCTTGGCCAGCTGTCCATTTGAAGTGTATTTCAGTTCGGTAAGGTCCATAACTCACTCTTTCAGATTATTATGGTTTAGCTGTATGGATGTCCAAGGCTGATAAATCCACTAATTGTAAGCGAGATTTCTATAAGATTGATTTTTCACACTATACTTCAATGTCTATTGTATCAATGACAAATTGCAAAATCTCCTGTCTTTCTTCCCTGTGGGTTTATTTCAGAAATAGTGCAATAGACACGAGAAGATGAGACATGAAACTTTTGCTGAAACCATACTGTGTGAAGTTTTCTGTTATTCAGGAAGAATACAAGTAAGCCCTGTCACATCAGTAAAACTTAGGAGTGTCATAGCACGCATTCAACTGAGTATCGTGTAGAAGCTAATGACTGTGCTTTTCATTTCTCTGAATAATATAAAGAAACTCCAGGAATTCTTGCATTCAGACTTTGTGTTTCAATTTAGAAGAGATTGAGCTATGCCCCGCATTGGGAAGGATTGAATTGCTCTCATTCATTTGTTGTTAGTTTTTTTTTTTCTTGAAATAATAGGATAAATGCACATGGCAGGAATAAGTGGAAAATTATTTCACAAGTGTGACATCTATGGCTTATTCACAATCCCTAGTTGCTTCTTAAAACATAGATTAACAGACCTTGTCCCTAAGGCTTCTGACTCAGTAGGTCCGACGCGGTGCCTGAGAAGTTGAATCTCTGAGAAGTACCAGGTAACGTGGCTGATGGCAGACGACTCTGAGCAGAACCACCTTTCCATCACCTTTCCTAGTGTAGCCAGACCTCCACCTAGTACAGCGTGCCTCCTTGCTCATTGTGAATCTGTTTCATCTCATATGTTTCTTGAATGCTTGGTATTTCTTGGGAGCCAGATCATCTCAATAATTCAGAATCTTGATCAGGACCAGTGGCTGGAATATCTCAGTCTGGCCACACGAAACATCTTCGTGACCCAGGCAGAGAAGACAGAATCCCATTGCAAGATCTAGCAATTCCCAAAGGGGTGGGAGCAGGGGGCTAAGGGGATTGTTGCCACCTATTGGACTTGCCCTTTGCATTGTAATGCACAGAAGCAGCGGTTTCTTTCCCTTGTGTGTGACCAGAGGATGCAGGAACTACCCACTTTCTGGCCCCAACACTAAAAGTCTCCTCCTGCCATTTTAGATGTTTCTCTTTCTCCTCATGAACTTTTCCCCTTAAATTTTTGGAACTGTTTCTCCTCTGCTCAGAGCTCTGTGGTGCGTGGGAGAAATTGCACACTCCTGATGCTAGTGTAAATAATATTATTCGGCCCTAGACAAAGTCCTCTTGCTCTGCAGTTTTCAGGTCTTTCATAAATTTTATGAAGCTTTCTTCTTCTTTGTTTGCTTCTGTGGCTCCTGGTCCAAAGTTTCTCCTTAGACCTACATTGAAATTAGGAGTCTATCTGTCTGTCTATCAGTCTACCTACCTACCTATCTACCTACCTCTCCACCCATCATATCTGCCTATCTATGTATCTATCTATCTATCATCTATCTCTCTCTCTCTCTATCATCTATTCTGTCTACCTGTAACTATCATCTATTCTATTTATCTAAGTATCATCTCTATCATCTCTATCTGTTATCTATTTATCCACCTATCTACTATCCATTTATCCATTCTATGTATCTATGTATCTATCTATCATCTATCATCTATCTATCTATCTATCATCTATCTATCTATCTATCTATCATCTATCTATCTATCATCTAATCTATCATCTATCTATCATCTAATCTATCATCTCTCTATCATCTATCTTATCTATTATCTATCTATCATCTGTCTATCATCTATCTATCTATCATTCATTCATCTTTTTTCCATTACTCTCATCCATTTTTCCACTGCATTTGTCTTGGCATTCCTTCTCACATTTGTTTTTATTTCAATAATTCAGCTTTCTTTAGTATCCACTCTGCTGCTTATTGTCTCCTTGGCTGTTTTCATTGAGTTTCTGTTTTGTCTCCATCCATGAGTGTCTGACTTCAAATCACCTCTCTATGGCTTCCTTTTCTTGTATGTAGATGTGCTTTCATCTTGAATTGTGCATGTGTATGTTCACGCATGTGTTAATGGGCCAGAAATCTTCAAATAACTTCTCCTGATTCTTTCCATAAGTTCTAATATATAGATACCATATTTGGTGTGAGACAAGTTACTTGATTTCCATTTTTGTCTGGTTATGAAAGGAGAATTTGAGTGAGTCAATGGGGCTTAGATGTCCAAACTTATATTGGTATCCCAACATAAAATACTACAATGAGGATTAGACCATGTATACTCTTTTATATCCTAGTTTTTTCATGTAATATATAGTATGTGTTTTCTTTCTGTGGCCTCACTACTTATCATCATATGAATATGCTGTTTAGTCAATTTATATATTATCACCTATTTAGCCAATTTACATATTATCACATATGTTACTTAGTCAATTTACATATTATCACATATTTAGATTGCTTCTTATTATAGGTATTATAAAAATATGACTATGACTATCCAGGTAGTAAGATAAATCTCTTACTACATGTCTGACAGTTTCTGTATGAAATATTTCTAAAAATGGGGTTCCTTGGTCAAAAGCAACGACTCAATACCCTAATTGCTTTAAAGGAACATTCCAGAATGTTCTCAGTCCCACCAGGAGTGTATGATATGCTAGTTTCTTAGATAAAAATCTGTTCATACTTTTCTTACTGTAATGCATGTGGTTGTTTCTCATGGTTAAGAGCCGTCTACTTTTTTTTTCTAATCTGTATCCCTTGGGTATTATTTTGTTCTAGTGTTAGATATTTTTCACCTATTAGTTAATAAGTGCTTGTATAAGATGATAAACTCCATTACCATGTCCACTTTTATATCGACTACAACTTTTTTTATTTTGTGGAGTAGTATTTCGAATAAATTTGTTTAAAATATTCTATCATCTGAAACTGGTCAAATCAATTATAATTGAACTATCATGACCTGTGAGGACCTCATGTTGGTCTTTGACTTATAATTCTTGCTGTTCCTTTTATAAATAACTCCTTGTATAAAGATATGATTGTGTTTATGACCATCACAGCTATATTTTGACAATGAAAAACCTCCCGTATTTCTATCTTGTATCTTTTATTTAACCTATTTTTAGAGTCAAAAAGGAAAAAAAAGTGTAAAGATTGACTCACTCAAGAAATGACTTCATTACATGTTACATGTATCTGTGTGACATACCTTGCAATGACGTGAGTTCTTGTAGATGGCTAACCACGGCTTTTTTTTTGCATGTATTAACTTATTTGTTTGTTTGTTTACTTAAGAAGGCCTGCTTGCTTTGGTATTATTTTCTCACAGTCTTCTACTTATTTGATTTGCATTAAGTGGTTTTTGATGTGCTATATATTTTCTGTTCTATTTAGGATTGATTAGAAGAGTTTAGGTAACACACAAAGTTCAAATCAGCTAGAGTATAAAAGAGTACTTCCTAATGTAGGTTTCCAGGACTAAAATTCTTGAGATCAAATAAATATGAGAAACAGTAAAATAGTTCGGATATTTGAGTCCCCTCAAAATTCACATCTTGAAATCCTAAGAATAGTATTAAGAGGTAGGGCCCTTGGGAGGTGATTAGGTCATGAGGGTGGTACACTTATCTTTGGGATTAGTGCCCTTATAAGAAGAGATTCAAGAGCTAGCTCATTCTCTGCACCACGTGAGGGGACAGCGAGAAAATAGCTGTCTGTAACCAAGAAGAGCGCTCTCACCAAGAACTCACCATGCTGGCACTCTGACCTCAGACTTACAGCCTCCAGAACTGTGAGAAATAAATGTTATTTCAGCCGCTCAGTTTATGGTATTTTGTTATAGCAGTTCTGAATGAACTAAGACAATCCCTCATTCTGGAAGTCTTCCCATGTAGACGTTTGCGCTGATCATTAGCATATCAAAGTCCTTGGCACCTGTTGGTGAAGGAGCCTATTTTATTTGCCGGTGAAGCTCTTGTATGCTGTATGCATCATGTGTATGTGAATGTGTGCATGTAAAACACCTACTAAACTCATGAGAGATCATCAGCATCCATAGAACATTTGGAGAAATGCTTTTCTGTACTGTAGTCACCCAATATGCTCAAAATTTCCCTCATGCTTCACTAAAAAAAAGCAAGATATATTAAAATGTCTACCCCCCAAGAACAGCAAGATGTATTAAAAATATATATCGCAGTAGCTTTTGTTGCAATATCAAAAGTTCTCATGTTTCACTGTGTTCACATTGCATTGCTTTATATTACCATAAGGCTTGCACATCTTAACAATGAATAATTTAATCAATAATCCTACCAGTTCCTGATGGAAGAGAATGAGTTTCACGAGAAGGGTATCTTTTTCCTTCTGCAAGAATGGCATTTCTTCGCAACTGAAAATCAACTTGTAATCAGACTCCACCCGTGATAGTTTTTAATACTTTGATCTTTGAAAAGGAAAAGTTTAATGAGAAAAATAAGGCAGAAGTCTTTAACTCACCCAGGTGCTATTTATTACTTATCTTATGTTTTTTAACCTTAAGACAATTTTCTTAGCAATTTCATTTCCAGCATGTCATTAGAAAGATGATCTTATCACAGCTTCAATTCCATTATGCATAGGATTCTTGCAACAGGCACCAGCAGGTGTGCCTAGAGAGTGGCACAGAGGAACCTAAACTATTCAGCAAAAACCTACAGGAAGAGCTGCGTGTTAACAGAAAACTCATTATGCCCTAATACTGAGAGCTTGCCATTTTAGAAATGCGACAAAGAAGCTCTTTTACATCAGATTGTGCTTTGGAGCATGGTTGGATGCAAAGGTCAACTAGAGCAGGGTTCTCCAAATTTAGCAGGCATTTGTAATCACCTGAATAGCCCCACTTCCCAAGGTCCTGATTCCTTTAGGTCAAGGGCAGGACCCTAGAATCTGTATTTCTAACAAGTTTCCAGCTGAGGCTGATGCTGCAGACCACATTTTGAGAACCCCCAAAGCAGGCGAATTCTTACAGCTCCTCAAAGAGGTAGGATCTACTCCTGATGTGCTAAATTTCTTTCCTCCCTGAAGTTTTCAAGTCGTGATTACAGTGGGGCAGAAATCTCCCATAGACCTACAGAATTATGTATCTTAATGTGTCTGTAGTTCTTTTGTGCATGAATGTGTGGTTATTGGCCCCCTTCGATAACCTAGTGGGCTTAATCGTTGCTTTCACAATGTTGACATTTTCTCTTACAGGAGGAATATTCTATGGTGCTTTTACAGAGTCTCTGTGTTTGAGGAACCTTTTGGCATTCAGACTTGCAAGGTTACTTTTGCTGTTGCACGACACAGAAAATTCACAAGAGTGGCTGGAACCCTCTTCTCCACGGATACTCTCCTTCCTGGTGTTTTCTGCATATTTATAACAAACTGTCACGCTGTCTCCATCCCATTTAAAAACGTGATCCACAAATCATTTTCATTTTCAGCTTCATGAGTTCCATAATGATGGGCTCACCTTCCTGCCTATTAGCCATTCTCTCTTCCCAAAATAGTGATATATTGTAGATTTTTTCCTACAAAAATTCTAATGGGAGGTTTACATTTCTTCTTGGCTTTCTTTGTATTGCTTCTCTATAATGTATGTACACCTTTAAAGCCAGAAAATTGCATGAACAGCAATGAATCATTTTTCAAGACTTTACAAGAAATATAGCAATCTTTTATTTTATGGATTGCTTTGCTGAGATTTTAAAACTACCCTTTAGAAACCACGAACAGAAGAGGATTTATCTTTCCAAGTCTTTTTTTATTTCTTCCCAGGTTCTTCAAATGGCTCGTTATTGACTGGTTTCTAGGAAAAATTCCTTCTCGAAGCGTCTTCTTTTTTACATATTCACCATCCTTCTTAATTGGCTCTTCACATTCTCCCTCTGAAACACTGAAGAGCCCGAATTACTCAGCTTATTCATTTTCCCTCCAAAAGGCCACTAAAACACAAGGTTTCCTCTTGACAATTCTCTGCAAATATTAATATAATACTACCAATGCTTGCATGAACACAGTTCTTCATATTTTTAAAGCACTATTAAATGTTTTTATCTTAGGACAATGCCAAGAAATCTAGACTTGATTCACAATCGACTTTTCTTTTAAACATGAAACTCGTTAAAGCTAATTCTTTTTATCTCCTTTATCACAACAGTATTTTTCCAAGTCAAAACTAATGGCTATTCCACCAGAAAATGTAATGAAGAGGCATCTTTGGAAATCTTCATTAGTAACCCAACATAAAGCTCTATTTTATTTTCTTAACTTGGAATTGTTGATGCTTTTGCAGTATGTCCCAATTTTTAAATTTTTGCTAATATCAGCTTTTCTCATTTTTATTCAGACTTCAGGTGCAATAATGCCGTTTTATTTCTCATATTGGAAAGCCCTGCATATTTGATAATTGAGTACAAGAATCTTTCCAATTAACTAGCATGTGGATTCTAATAAAAATAAATTAATTTTTATTTTATTTTAAATCGATTAACTTATTTTTATTGATATATAATAGTTGTACATATTTGGGGGGTACATGTGATATTTTGGTACCTGTATACAATGCTTAATGATCAAGTTAGGGTGATTGGGGTATCCATCACCTCAAACGTTTATCTTTTCTTTGTGTTGGGAACATTCTAATTCTAGTTATTTTGAAATATATAATAAATTATTATTAACTATAATGTTCTACCATACTATCCAACAGTAGAACTTATTCTTTCTTTCTAACTAGTACAATTTTTAGAAGTTTCCTTCTCTATATGATGGAGAGAAAACTAGGATGGAGAGGACTTCACTCCACAAAGATTCAGAAGTTCTGGGTTCTGATCATGGCCTTGGTACTGACCACCTATGGGGATTTGGAGCGAATCTTAAAACGTTCGCCTGCTGCTGGTTTTTTTCCACTACAAAATGGTGATAAGTTTTTTCTTTAACTGTATAATAATTTTTTAGGAAATGAGACCATCACTGGATAAGACTATAGATCCTAAGATGTCATATGATGCCAAACTGGGTTTTGTAGTTTGCCTAGGGCACATTCTTACCTATCCCAGCAAAATTCGTGATTCTGGGCATGTTTGAAGAATGATAGAACCATTAGAGTATCCATTCATATATCTCTTTGATGTATAAAATTTCCCACGCTCCCTGTTCAGTCTTGATAGTGTAGGAAAACGTGTCTGTTTTTTCTTCTGAATTCCACGCTTTTGAATCACTGTCTGGCTTCACATTCTCTTATGAACTCCAATAAGTGGGTAAAACAAACATTCATGGGAATGTTCAAATGGATTTATTGATTTATTGTCTCAGTGATGCTCAAGGCCAATGCTCTATCCTAAAGCAACAACTATTTGGGACAAGACAAGTCAACATTTTAGCACAATCCAAAAACAGCTTCATTATTTTTTTAGGTTCAGTGTGCAGGCATTGAATTCACAGCATAAGATGGAATTCAGCTGAGATCAAGGAAGTTTAGACGGCAGTGAATATCAGATGTGGTCCAATGCTAAGGTTGTGTTAGAAAGAGATAGTAGGATTGCAGAAGTCCAAATGTGCTTATGAATGATAGAGTTTCCATAGCACCCAGGTGTACAGAGTCATGTATTTTGAAACTCTAAAATTAATTAGAGATGTATAAGGAAAAAATGAGAAACCTTAAATCTATCCATGCTGCTTACTTGATGTATGAACGTATTCATCTACTTGGTTCTATTAAGAGTTTTTGTCAAGGATCTTAAATTTTCCTCTTCCCAGAGAGCAGTTTCACAATCTTGTATTCTCAGAGAGTCAAACACCTCATTCTTCTTAACGGGCTCATTAAGCCCCTTTAGCATTCCTTGATAAAATATGTTACTGCCTTGCAGTTTCTATCATAATTAGCCATTAGGGATATCTTGGGTAGCTGTAAATATTCAAAGGCAACACTGCACCTATGAACTGTATTTTGAAGAATACCAGAAGGTGTATGGGGAATAAAAAGAATATATAAAGCTCTCTAATGCAAATCACCCTCTTAGTGGCATATAAAAACCAATTTTTAATTAGATTAAAGTCTGAGATTCAAAGCCATGATTCCCTGAACGATAGACATGCTTTTCTTTGCCTCAGCACATTCTAATGGGAAATCCCTACATTTCTATTTATTTTGTCAATTTGGTTGCACTGTTGATTATTATTATTTTTAAACTCAAGAGTAGAGTGGGTAATGATTAACTGAATGCAGGGAATAAAAGTATATTTGTGGATGGATATGAGTAGTATAGGATGGACCTATTGTTGGGAATAATTTTTACTCTAATACTCTTATCATTGGGAATAATTTTTACTCTAATACTGAAATCACTCCAAGAACTCATGGATTTCATTGAAATTCTGTAGAATAATAGAATGAGAAAAATATGGCTGCTGACATGGCATTAATATTGTGAATATACCCTTAAAGGAAAATGGCTCATTTAAGCAAAAGTGGGTATATTTGGAAATCAGAATGTAGGAATGCAATTTTGAAAACCATAATGGACACTCCATTACTAACAGACAGCTTTCCATCCACTCATACCTCACATTAAAGAGAATTAAGTGTAGGAAAAGAAGCTCACAGTAAAACCCAACAATTCAAATACATAATCTGTGTATTATGGGAAGTTTAACCTGGCAAAAGTATCCTGTAATTGGGTGCACATAAAAATATTTAAGAGCAAATCAATAATGACCCACTTATGATTACATCACAAAACTATCAGTTTTTCTTCAGATGGTCTATTGATAGAATAGATTTACACAATGGAGTAGTGATAAATAATAAATTACAGCTAAATATTCCAACCTAAACCAATTTAGAAGCATAACATTAAATTTTAAGAAAGTCAAAAATTTGTCCAGTCTGATCATATTTATAGTAATATCAAAACATGAAAAGTAGAATGATATATTTATATTACTAATATATTCACATGTATCTATATGCAAATATGCAAATATATTTAAAACAATATTGAATATAGATAAATACGTATGTGACCGAAATATAAATAAACCTAAAAAAGGCCAGGGGTGGTGGCTCATGCCTATAATCCCAGTGCTTTTGGAGGCTGAAGAGGGAGGATACTTGAGGCCAGGAGATCGAGACCAAGCTAGGCAACGTAGTCAGACTCCATGTCTACAAAAATAAAAATAAAAACAATTAGCTGGGTGCAGTGGTACACACCTGCAGTCTCAGCTACTTGGGTGGCTCAGGTGGGAGGATCGCTTGAGCTCAGAGGTTGGAGGCTGCAGTGGGCCGTGATTGCACCACTGCTCTCTAGCCAGGGTGACTGAGAAAGACCCTGTCACCTCCTCCACCAAAACAAAAAAACATAAAAAGCAAATTACTTAATCAGAAGCAGTTCTCTGACCAGAACATGCTACTTCCAGGGGACTCGAATAGAGGTGGTGATATGTATCTAAATGAATTCAAGACAGAAGAAGGGAAGGTAACAAAAACTGTCCCTAAGGCAAGAAATGGGAGAATATAAAAAGACAGACTTCTTGTAGAGCAATTGAATGCAGTGAGATGAGTGGAAGTCATAGCAGACAAGTATCAAGAAGGAAGACAGAAAAAATGTTCTTCAGTGAGGATAACAACGTTGTAGGTTGCTATGGAGCTCATACTGACATAAGCAAAACGTATGCCTGGGTTATTTTGTTTAGTGTTTTTTTTAAAAAAAAAATTGTTGGTAGAAATGTGTGTGCTCATCAATATAAAGGGTGGATTAAAACACCTCGGATATGTGATCATGTTATAATTGTCGATAGTATGTAAGGATGATGTATTAGTCCATTTTCAGACTGCTAATAAAGACATTCCCAAGACTGGATAATTTATAAAAGAAAGAGGTTTAATTGACTCACAGTTCAGCATGTCTGGGGAGGCCTTGGGAAACTTACAATCATGATGGAAAGTGAAGGAGAAGTGGTCTTCTTCTTCTCAAAGTGGCAGGAAGGAGAATGAATGCAGGAAGAACTACCAAACAGTTATAAAACCATCAGAGGTTGGGAGAACTCCCTCAGTATCATGTGAACAGCTTGGGGGAAACTGCCCTATGATCCAACCACTTCCACCTGGTCTCTCCCTTGACACAAGGGAGTAATGGGGATTATGGAGATTATAATTCAAGATGAGTTTTGGGTGGGGACACAAAGCCTAACCATATCAGATGGTAACTGTAAAAAAAAAGAAAATCCAGTATGCTGTAAAAAAGCCATACCTGATAATTCTTCTGAGAGACTAAAATTCTAAAATATAATCCTGATGTGTATCCTTTACACCTCTGGAGGATTATATTTTATGATTTTAGATTTTTAGAACTAAATTGTAACATTACAAAATGGTTGAGGAGTATAGTCACAGAAAAAGTAAGTAATCCAGCAAAATTTCTGTCAAAAAAAAATGGAATTGGGGCATGGAAACATTGAGGCCCAAAAAGTTAAACATAGAATTACCATATGTTACCCAGAAACTCCAACCCTACGTGTAAACCCAAGAGACATAAAAGCAGAAACTGAAACAGGGATTAGCAGCATTATTCACAATGATCAAAAAGTGAAAACAACCCAAATCTCTATCAACAGATGAATGGATAAACAAGTTGTGGTCTATTCATACAATAGAATATTATTCAGCCTTAAAAAGGAATGCAGTACTGATGCATGCAGCAACGTGAATGAGCCCTGAAAACACCAAGCTCAGTGAAAGAAGCCAGACACAAAAGGCCACATATTAGGTGATTCCATTTCTATTAATCACGTGGAGAGACCCATAGAGACAGAAAGTAGATTAGTGGTTGTCAGAAGCTGGGTATGAGGATGGGGTGGGAGGAGTGACTGCTGCATGGATACAGGGTTCCTTTTTCTTTTTGAGACAGAGTCTTGCTCTGTCACCCAGGCTGGAGCGCAGTGGCACACTCTTGCTCACTGCAACCTCCGCCTCCCGGGTTCAAGTGATTCTCATGCCTCAGCCTCCCAAGTAGCTGGTATTACAGGTGTGTGCCACCATGCCTGGCTACTTTCTGTAATTTTAGTAGAGACAGGGTTTCACCATGTTGGCCAGGCTGGTCTGGAATTCCTGGCCTCAGGTGATCCACCTGCTTTGGCCTCCCAGAGTGCTGGGATTACAGATGTGAGCCACCAATCCTGTTCTGGGGTTTCTTTTTAAGGTGATGAAAATATTTAGGGACCAGATAGAGGTGATGGTTGCCTGACATTGTGAACACATTAAAAGTCACAGAAGTTTACACTATAAAATGATTAATCTTATGTTATGTGAATTTTATCTCCATCAAAAAAAAAAAAAAGAATGAAGCTCTTCTCTGCAATAAAAATAATCTGAAACAGAACCCGGTAAACTGGGTAGCATATAAGGAATATAGGTAAATGTCTGTAGAACTTTTTAAAAAAATCTCTAAGACAAACAAAGGAAAAAGAATGTATGCCCCACTTTTAAAATGCCAGAGAGTTGCAGGATGTTTTTTTTTCTCAATAATTTAAGCCTTATTTATTTTTTAGCACTTTATTTGAAGATAACTATAGACTTTCCAAAAAGTTTCCAAAATAGCACAGAGAGTTCCGCTCACCCTTCAGAATGCTTTTTCTAATGTTAACGTCTTTTGTCATCATAGTACAATTATAAAACCAGGTACTTATCATTGATAGGTGCTGTTAACTGAACTACAGATCTAAGTAAAATTCTGACAGTGTTACCCTTAGTGTTCTGTATTAGTCCGTTTTCACATTGCTGTGAAGAGACTACCTGAGACTGGGTAATCTATAAAGAAAGGAGGTTTAATTGACTTATAGTTCTGCATGGCTGGGGAGGCCTCAAGAAACTTACAATTATGGAAGAAGGGGAAGCAAGGCATGTCTTACATGGAAGCAGGAGACAGGGCAGAGAAAACTGCCATTTTTAAAGCCATTGGATTTTGTGAGAACTCCCCCACTATCACGAGAATAGCATCGTCCAATCACCCCCATGGTCCAATCACCACCCGCCAAGTCCCTCCCTCAACACGTGGGGATTATAATTCGAGATGAGATTTGGATGGGGACATAGAGCCAAAACATATCATGTACTCTTTATGGACCAGGAGCCAATCCAGGATTGCACATTGTATTTAATTGTCATAGCTCCATATTCTCCTCCAATCAGTGACATTTTCTCACTTTTTCCTTGCATTTTATGACCTTGATGCTTTTGAAGAGCCATCGTCAGTTATTTTGTATCCTGTCTGTGGTACAGTTTTAAAAGATCTAAAGATCTCAAAAGAAGAAATTAACTATTTAGAGATAAATATACTCATCTGAGAAATGTTTGGCATGGGAATAAGCAGAAATAAATGGCAAAAAATATCGAATTCTCAAAAATTATGAACACCAATTCTTTAAATAATATGGAGTCAAGCTGCAGACATGAACAAGGTCTCTACCACATGGCAGAAGTGCAAGAAGTTCAGATAGTGAATGGAAACTAACAGGGAGGATGGGGAAAAGAAAGTTTTGGCAAATGTGATGCTATGTTGACCATTTGCAGTGGGTGAGGGATGAGGCTGTCTAGAGTAGTTTAGATGTAGCTCTTAGCCTATCAGCATCTCACCATGGTGGCATGACAAGGCCACCCTTATCATGGCCCTGCTTTGCTTGTTACTATGTCAAGTGTTACTTAAACTCGAGCTTCTCAAAGACTGGGAATACCCACTGCCCCTATGCCCTAGCTGCCTGTCCCTAACTCTTGACATTAATTTCTGTATTTGTATTATCTCCTTGAGGATCATCTCCCCTCAATAAATTGTTGGCCCACAACTGTCTCTGAGCTCAATTCTCCCTCATGGTATACTCTTTACCAATGTTATTTTATCACTGAATATTTTCAGCTTCTTCTGTGAATATCCTTTAAATCTGCCATATCTGTCTAACACAAATCCAACTTATTTTGGAGTAGAAGAGGCTGAGGCAGGAAGATCCCTTGAGCCAAAGAGTTTAAGACCAGCTTAAACAACACAGCAAGACCCCATCTCTACCAAAAAAAGATGTACTTTTATAGTACACACTGCTCCAAAAACGTAGAGGAAAGCTCATTTTATGTTCATAACATTGTTTAGTATGAAGAAGCATTTACCTTCCAGCAGAGATTTTGATTAGTGTTTTTACTTGATCCATAAAGAAATTACTGGGCAGAGGTGCAACCTTCCTCTTCTTTTCCCACTCACATCTGAGATGACATAGACAAGAAGAAAGAGAAATTTTAACATATAAAATAAAATCTTCTTCCCTCTCCCCCTACTCTGCAAGGAAATCCTTTGTATTTTCAGGAAAACCCTCATGTTTAAATAACTATAATGGTTTAGTTGCCCAATGCTGAGGGATTTTTAAATTCGAACTAAGATAGCCTTTTAGCATAGAAGGTTTGAAAATTCATACCTGACAATATCTCATCAATTTACAGAACAGACTGCCTCTGGGAGAATATCATAATCTTCCAAGATTTATATGGAGCTGAAAGCACCTTGTCTATGAAATTGCCTATAATATACCGAAACATGATTAAAAATGTGGATCTAAAAATGGAATTGCAGAGCATGCAGCCTTGGGAAAAGGGATGGCGATAAATATAAAAATATTGAGGTGGAAAATAGTTTTACCATGTCTACAATCAGCACCAAAATATCACTTGTACTAAAGTAATAGAATGAGATGGGTTAAAAAAGCATGTTTTTATTGCAATATAGGTGCAAAACATTTGAAAAAGGAGAGGATTTTTTAAAATCCAGCTTCATTTGGAGTGTATCTTTGATACACAGCCATTGAGTCAATCTCTCTAGACCATTCAAAATGAGAACATTCAATGCACGAACGTAAATGTGCCCAATTTCCTAATCTCCTGTAAATACTATCACTTCCCTGAGAGCTACTGGGCTTTGGAAGGGTGGGTTGATTCCTCTGTCTCATCACAACGCTGGGGGAAAATGTTGTGACTTGAGTGTGGATATCCTATTTATCTCCTTTGGGGAAAGAAGTATTTACATGTATTATGATGTTTTGAAGTGATGATTTAGAATAGTTAGAGGAAAATATAGTGCCTGGGTTCCAGCCACTGGGCAGACAGATTACCATAGTGCTGTGTGAGTAACACTTTATAAATGCATTTGTCACACGGGAGCGGTGTCACATGAAATATGATTCATTGCATGCAATGGATTAGGTGAAATTCACTTAGATTTTTAGCAATGTGTGTAAAATAACTAACTTAACCTAGCCGCAAACTGTATTTTATCTTTCAAATCTTGTACGTGCTCTCTGTGACTACACAATGAATAGGCAGTTCTATTTCAACGGGTATCGGAAGGAACATCAGTCTCCTACCAGAAATCATCATGAAACCAGCCCATTCAGGCTGTTTGCTTTACATAGAAAAATGTGTATGACCATACATATCATAGAATTATTTACTCATATGCATGTGGTCTTATGTCAAAAAAGTTGTTCCTTATTGAGGCAGATGTTCTGGCTAGGAAAATATCTAAACCAAAAGGCCTGAATGTTTGATTAACTGATGGTCCTTAATGCTTAATGCCATATTTTGGCTTCTTAAGATTTACTGAGTATGTCATCATTGCATCTTTCTTCGTCTGTCTGGGCTGCTGTTACAGAATACCCTAGCATGGGTGAATTTTAAAAACCAATGTATTTCTTACAGTTCTGGAGGCTGAGACACCTGAGATCAGGGTGCTGCCATGCTCAGGTTCTGGCAAGGGCCTTCTGTCCAGTTTGTAGACAGCCACCTTCTTTCTCACTGTATCCTCACATGGCCACGGGGCAGAGAGAAAGAGAAAGAGGGAAAGAGAAGGAGAAAGAGGGAAAGAGAAAGAGAAAGGGAAAAAGAGAGAGAAAGAGAAAGAGAAACACACACACAGAGAGAGAGAAAGCTCCCGTTTCTCTTCTTTAAAGTACACTAATTCCGCCAAGGGCTACACCCTCATGATCTGATCACCTCCAAAGGTCCCCAATCTCCTAATCTCATCACACTGGGGATTGGGGTTTCAACGTATGCATGCTAGAGGAACACAAACACTCAGTCTATAGGAGCATCTACATTTCCTTTTGGGGGAATGTCTCCTTTTCATTGTGTGAAATTGAGTGCTAAAGTAGACCAAGTCAAATGTCTCCATTTTAGAAAGCCCAATGGAACAAATGTGGTCTCTGGCCAAGAAGCAGGCATTTGATTTAAGTCTCCCTAGTCAGGGCATTGCCTCTTGTGCAAGGGACGAGCATGGGATGGATGGCCATGCCTCATTGCTGCAGACTGTTGTGATGACAAATGGCTTCCAGGAGCCTCTAGAATCAAGATCAGAGATCAAGTGCATGTCTTTGTATGGACTTGATCCCAAGTATTTATCTTCACACTCAAGTGGATTTTGTATCTCTTTCCAATATATTTCTCCCATTTCCAAAATGAGCTTCAATTGCCTTGGACTAAAACCCAGACTGATACAGATGTTTCCTCACTGGAGGGTGTGTGGCAGGAGGTAGGAATAAACATTTGAAATTAAGTTTCATATTATTTATCTCATGAGTATCAATTTCATCCACAAAAAAATGACTACAAAGGCAAACTTTATAAGGAATTAAGTATCTCATTCTCATTTTGTACTTTAAGACTGTGACTATATCCAGAAAAACCACTGGACTAAATGCTAAATTGCATCAGTTTTTTTAAAAGTAAAGTTTAACCTTGATTTAACATAATTTTTTTCTGAATTTATCATTTTTTTAGAGACAGGGTCTCTCCCTGCTGCCCAGGCTGGAGTGCAGTGGCACAATCAGAGTTCACTGCAGCTTCAACCTCCTCAGCTCAAGGGATCCCCAGGCCTTAGCCTCCCAAGTAGTTGGGATTACAGGTGAACACCTCCATGGTCAGCTAATTTTTTTCATCTTTGGTAGAGACAGAGTTGCACCAAAGTAAATTTTGACATGAAGACTGCTGTTTAATGGTGTGATATTATTATATATATGCATTAGTCTGTTTTCACACTACTGATAAAGACATACCTGAGACTGGGAAGAAAAAGAGGTTTAATGGACTTACAGTTCCACATGGCTGGCGAGGCCTCACAATCATGGTGGAGGGCAAGGAGGAGCAAGTCACGTCTTACATGGATGGTGGCAGGCAAAGAGAGAGCTTGTGCAGGGAAACTCCCCTTTTTAAAACCATCGGATCTTGTGAGACTTATTTGCTATCACGAGAACAGCACAGGAAAGACCTGCCCCCATGATTCAATTACCTCTTACCAGATCCTTCCCACAACATGTGGGAATTCAAGATGAGATTTGCGTGGGGATGTAGCCAAACCATAGCTATCTATATCTATATCTACATCTGTCTATCTAATCTGTCATCTATCTATCATCTATCTATCTATCTATCTATCTATCTATCTATCTATCTATCATCTATCTATCTATTGGGGTAGTTCAGGAAATAGCAGATGTAAGACCCTGGTAGAAACAACAGATCAAGGTAAAGAGTCTTGGAGAACTCTGGTGTTCTTTGACACATACCTATTCTCACCTGGGAAAGAGAAACATTCTACTCCTCACCTACCATTTTCTATCAAGTGTTTAGTCCTTTGTTCCCTTTAAAACAAAAAGCTGAAATTCATTGAATGATAAAAGCAGCACCCTGTTTTAAATCATATATATATAATAAATATGATATATTGTATATATGACATAGTTTTTTATCCACAGTTCCTGGGTCATAACTCCCATAACCTTGCTATAATGTTGGGGTGCTTTTGGCCTCAGAAGCAGACTTCAGAAAACAGAATCTCTTTCTCACTGACCTTCTCCTGCCTTCCTTCCACCTGCCCAAAGTAGGACTGTAACCTTTCCCTGAATTTTTTTTTTTTTTTTTGAGATGGAATTTTGTTCTGTCACCCAGGCTGAAGTGCAGTGGTGTGATCTTGGCTCATTGCAACCTCCACCTCCTGGGTTCAAGCAATTATCCTGCCTCAGCTAGTAGCTGGGATTACAGGCGCCTGAAACCACACCCAGCTAATTTTTGTATTTTTAATAGAGACAGCATTTTACCATGTTGGCCAGGCTGGTCTCAAACTCCTGACCTCAAGTGATCCTCCCACCTTGGCCTCCCAAATTGCTGGGGTTGCAGACATAAGCCACTGCACCTGGCCCTTTCCTTGACTTTCCTATCCATAGTCAGATGTGTTATCTTTTGCACCACTGACCCACTGATACGATTTGGCTGTGTCCCCACCCATATCTCATCTTGAATTCTAGTTCCCATAATCCCCACATGTCATGGGAGGGACCTGGTGGGAGGTAATTGAATCGTGGAGGTGGTTACCCTCATGCTGTTCTCATGATAGTGAGTGAGTTCTCACAAGATCTGATGGTTTTATAAGGGTCTTTTCCCCCTTTTGCTCAGCACTTCTCTCTCCTGCCGCCCTGTGAAGAGGGATGTGTTTGCTTCCCCTTCTGTCATGATTGTAAGTTTCCTGAAGCCTCCCTAGCCATGTGGAACTATGAGTCAATTAAACCTCTTTCCTTTATAAATTACTCAGTCTTGGGTATTTCTTCATAGTGGCATGAGAAGAGACTAAGACACCCTCCCTCCCCCAGTTGTCTGACTGTGGGACATAAGACCCTTATTTTAGATGAGAGCCTGCCCCATACCTTGGAAGAAGGACTGCTGCACAGAGAGGCCAAGAAGGATCTGAACAGTTAGGCCTTGCTGTGTCCTCTTACTCAGCCTACTAGTGTCACATCATAGGCTTTTTGTCCAATCACATTTCTACATAGTTGTCAATCATGCCTATCCAATGAAATCTGGACAAAAAGGCCAAGAAGACTGTGTTTGGAGACCTTCTAGAGAGCTGAACACCTGGAGGCTGGCAGGCAGGTGGACAAGAACTCACCCATGTGCCTGGAATGTGGTGCACTCCAACACTACGGGGACAGACACTGTTGCGCTCTGGATCTGCCCAGACCTCACCCTATGTATCTCTTCATGTGACTCCTTTTGTCTTTAAAAATATCCTTTATAATAAACCAGGAAGTGTAAATAAGTGTTTTTCTGAGTTCTGTGAGCCACTCCAGCAAACTAATCTAATCCAAAGAGCAGGTCGTGGGAATTACCCCAAGCTGAAGCTGATTGGTCAGAATTTCTGGAGGCCCAGACTTGTGACTGGGGAGATGGTGACTGAGCTGCTGTCCCCTGCAGAACTGCTTGCTTGCTTGGTGTGCGGGGAGAAGCCCCCACACATTTGGTTGTAGACAGCTTCCATGTGGATTGTCATTGCAGTGTGAGAGCAGAGGAAAAGCACTTTGAGTTTGTGTGTGAGTTTGTTTTATTCTCGAGACAATTTGTATTAAAATGTGAAACTGTGGAGTCAACTCTGGTTGGGTTGGTCAACAGGGGTGCTATTATTGTCATCCAGTGAATTTCAGCTTTGTGTTAAACCATAATAGAAATTGCAGGTAAGGAATGGAACTAGAGTCTCATGGTTCTCTTTCCAAGGTGAGAATAGGTATGTGGCAAAAAACACCAAGACTTTTTAGACTGTAGCTATCATTCCTCTAATACTAGTGTCCTACACCTGCTGTTTCCAAGATCATCCCAATTCAGGTCATCGTTATCTCTTACTGTAATTATTGTGAGAGACTCCTAACTGATATCCTTGCTTGTAGTTTCTCCCTTATTCTGCTCCGTTTTTCAAACTATAGCTAAAGCTACCTTTACAAATAGAAATCCGATCATGAAACTCTTGGAAACCATGCGTAACTTGGACGGCTTCCCATATCTCTTAGGGTAAGGTCTATTCCCTTACCTTGTCCTTTCCTACTGATGCCCCAGCCTCCACTCCCATGGCCTCTTAACACTTCATCCCAGACACATTGCATTTATTTCTATTTCCTACATGAGGCTTAGCCTCTTAGATCTCTGGGCTTTCTCTCATGAAGTTCATGTTGCCCCAAAGACTCTCTGCCTTCTCCTCCTGTTTTGAAACACCACATCTACCACCAACATGTATATTTTGCAAAATGTCTACTCACTCTTCCTGCAGTAAGCATTTCCTGTCTTCTCCCAAGTTTCTTCCTCATCCTTTCCCTGTCAACAAACATTCTATTGTTTTACTTTGCTGAGTTCCCTTCTGAATGGTATACTCCACTTGACCGCATTCTTATGGTGGGAAGTAAGGAGGGTCTGTCATTCACCTTTGTATTTCTAGGACCTAGTGTAATTCCTGGCTCCTGGCAGGTGTTAAAAAAGTCAACATATATTTGACTGAATACCAAATTCATTCCACTGATGAGATACAATGGGACCACCAGTATCTATTTCTTCTGTGACCTTCACCCTTCAATGGTCCTTTGAAAATTCTAACCCAGACATTGAGAAAGAAGTCTGTCTATTTATGTATTGGGGGATAATTACTCAGGCAAGACAGCCTATCTGTAAAACATAAAATAAAATAAAATAAAATAAAATAAGATACTAGAATTAGACTACACCAAAATGACATTGATTGGGTTCACATTCCCACCACACAATGCACAAATCCTGGCACGGATTTTTGAAAATGGTAAAATACTGCACAAATGTAAGACACTATCATATAGGATCATGAGAATGCACACACAAATAACTATAATATGACAGCATGACCAAGGCTGTGGGCACTCGTTGTGAGCTTTTTCAGTAACCAGGAGATGAACAAATATCCTAAAATAATGCTATTAACCTATGTGTTATGTAGTCATATTCTGTGAAGTACTATTCTATCTGCACAATTTTGCTACCAAAAAAAAACCCCATAACATTTAAAATGTCTGCTTAAAAATGGGACCAGACTGACATGTTTAACGTAAAATCATTAGGAGAATTTAAGAAGTAGCAATTTTGGTAATTACCAAATAGCGTGATTCTCTCCCAATAAAGCATATGCCAATTACAGAAAAACATCACTATGTTGCTTTCCCTTTTAAAGATTTTACATATGAAGCATATGAGTTTAAATATTCCCCTGCTTTTTCATATTTTATTTAAGTTTTTTTAATGGGTTTTAACGCTCCTTTGTTTTCACTTTTTTGTGTGTGGGATTCCAAGCACTGAAAGTTTCTTTTGATCTCTTCCCAGTAATTTTTCAGGTAAAAATGAAAAAAAAAAAAAAATATATATATATATATATATATATATATATATATTTTGTTTGTTTTGCGAAGACATAGAGCGGCAGAAGAAATGGGGGGTGGTGAGGCGGAGTTGTTTTACTCTCCTAAGAGAAGAAAGGAAACACTTCTGCATATCTAATTCTTGTAGATAACATTTCCCATCACATGTCTCGTGGAGCTAAGGGTATTTGTTTCGTTAACTAATCATCATTTATGCACTCCGTTATTCCCTGTGAAACTCTTCAGACAGCTTACAAGTATTCTCATGCTTATTATTATTATTATATTGCTGGTACTATGTTATATTCTTTTAGTATAAAGATACCAATACTGAGTTGATGTCACAAACCATGTGATTTCATTTTTGTTGTGTTCTATTCTTCCAAGTTATGGGGATGATTACTGGTTTGGGCCAATATGGAAATAACTGATTGGAATTCAGCCTATAGCCACAGATTAAAGAAAACGAAAAAAGGAACTCTCTCAGGCAATGGTAGTACTCAGGGTTTGGCTTTTCTCATAAACACTCCAAGTGTTTACTTTGTGAGCTAATTAGGAATGAGTTTCCCAAGACGATCCAACAATTGAGAAAAAGGAAAAGAAAAAAATACTGTCCCACCAGAATGCAAATATCCATGGGTTTCCAATTCACAGAAGCAAAATATGTGGACTGGTTTATGAAACACACACCATTATTTTCTTCCCTCGGGGAAAAGCAGTTTGCTGAACAAACACTTCATGTCAGAGACTGTTCCAGCCATGTGAAAAGCCCACTGCACACCAGTAAAAGTCATGGCTCAAAATTATGACACAAATGTCCAGATAAGGAGGCATTTATATTTACAAAAGCACTTGTTTCATAAAGCTACACTTTTCAGGAGCAGCAGCATCAGTATTGCCATGGACTGAATTATGCTCCCTCCAAAACTCATACGTTGGAGCCCTGACCCCCGCAATGCGATAGTAATAGGAGGTGAATCCTTGGGAAGACAGTTGGGTTTAGATGATGTCGAGTTGGTGGGGTCCTCATGATGGGATTAGTGTCCTTATAAGCAGAGGAAGAGTCACCAGAGCCCCCTCTCTCTCCCTCTGCTATATGAGGACTAAGAGACCAGGTGGCCATCTACAAGACAGGAAGAGAGAGTTCTCACCAGGAACCAATCTTTTGGGACCTTGATAATGGACTTCTATCCTCCAGAGCTGGGAACATAAATTTCTGTTCTTAAATTACCCATCCTATGGTTTGCTGTTGTTATTGTTGTTACTGTTATTATGGCAGCCCAAACTCACTGATGCAAATATAAACACAGAATGAATTGAACACATCCACCCTTTAGTGCCCTCACCTTTATAGAAAAACTTCCACCCTGAAATCCATGCGAATCAGTGTCCTCCAGGAGAGAGTATGTACCTGAGTTCCTCGGTGCTCAGGTTAATCCTCTTAATCGATCTGCAAACATACAGATGGGAAGTGATGGGCACGATCAGTTTTCTAACTCCCTAATTATGCAGAAAAGGAAACTGGAGCCCAGACTGTTTGGGTGACTTGTTTGATGTCTCACAACAAGTTTGTTGCAGAGATTCAAATACAGATTGAGCATCTCACATCCGAAATTCCAAAATCCAAAATGCTCCCAAATCCAAAACTTGTTGAGCACCGACATCATGCCCAAAGGATATGTTAACTAGAGCGTTTTAAATTTTGGGTTTTTTTGGATTTGGGGTGTCAAACCAGTAAGTATAATGCAATTATGCCAAAATCCAAAAAAATAAAAAAAAAACTGAAATCCAAAACACTTCTTGTCCCAAGCATTTTAGATAAAAAGATTTTCAACCTGTAGAACGCACACTTTTTACTTGCAACCAGTACAATTTCAACTATAGCATGACAGATTAGTACTAGACTTTTAACCCAGATTTCCGTTTCTTGATGAAGATGCAGAAAAGGTTTTGATAATCCCATTCACCCTACAAATAATCACATGTATGTATGAATGTGTATGCATGTATGAATGCATATGCATGCACAAGTATATGTATGTAAACACATCCAGACATGTAAATAAATTTTAAATGCATTAATATGTCAGCTTGATAATAAATTGCTACATGGTAATATTAAAGCAATCAATAATAAAATAAGAGGAAGGTCATATCTTAAATCCTTCCTGCATTTGACTTTGTCTCTGGTCTAAATTGATAGTCAGAGACACCATCAATAACATCAACAGAAAGTATGACAGATTTAACTCCTGGCTTCATCAGTGTCCCTTTTGCAATGAGTTTTGGGAGCTCAGACTCAGCTGGGTAGGAAGGAAGGAAGGACCCGACATTACAAGAGGTACATATGATAACCTTTAAAACTATGATCCTATTTAATTCTCACCACAATTGTACAAAGTAAATGTCACTCACATTCCACAAAACACTTAGCAGATTCATAGCTCTGCCATCGGAGGCACTGTGCAACCCAGTGGTTTGAATTCAGCTTCTTTCCATTTTCACGAGATGCAAGCTTTTAAAGCCAGGTGGGGTGAGTTATTTATCCTTGTGTCTCCCCCAGATAACTGATATGCTAAGTACTCTATGCATTGGGTTCGTAAATTAAGGGCCTCCTTTCCTGTCACATATTGTTTAAAAGAAAACTTTCCAAATCATTTTTCAATATACGAGGGGCACTATGGTGTGATGGTGAAGACTTTGAGCTGTGAAGTTGAGTTGAATCAATTTACATCAGTATCCATTGTTATGTCTCTCCCTGCCTGACTCCGCTTACACGGTTTCTTGTCTTTGCTCCCAGCTCCTGGGGAAAAACTGTCTAGGGATCCATTTCTCTGCCCCTGATTTTCTTTGTGGGGAAATACTTTCTCCCAACGTGCATAAACTTGTTGAGAAGTTAGCTCCATATGCCTCCTCCCTCTTGGTGAGTGCAAAGAGACAGATTTTCCCAAGAAAAGAGGCAGATGTTTGGCCTAAGCTATATCCATTCAGACACTCTCTCCAAGACCAATTTTTTTAACTTGGGCTCAAATTCCCCGTTCTTCCCTGAAACAATTATTCCTGCCTATGTAACACTTATAAGCCACATACGGGGACATCTCCCTGGAGGTAACATCTTATGTGTGATCTCAGGATGGAAGGAAACCTTTTTTCTGCTGAATTTTCAAAGGCATCGTCATTTCTTTTTGAAAGTATGAAGACATCAAAAGGTCGCAGAGCTCAGGTAATCCACAGGCATCGCAACTCAACAGAGTGCTCTGATGAGCTGGTGATGTTAAGGGCACATGACAGCGACTGCCAAAACAACCTCTGTATGGGGAACAGAAGAAAGAGACACTCGTGTATTTGACTGAAGCCAACTTCAAGGCTCCCCAGTCTGAGGCATGCTGTGTATTGATAGCCGGGGAATAACCATGGTGAGCAGGACAGAAAAGTTGAGAAGGCTCCATGGAAACAAGAGTGTCAAATCCACTGAGCAAAAAGGCCAAGAGAAAAGGCTGATTTCTAGTGATAGCAACCAAAACGAATGGCCAAATGATACCCAGGAAAGCATGGCAGGAGGAGAATCAATAATCACCCATTTTTGTTTCTAAAATCCAATAGATGAAGAAAGGCAGTGAATTCAATGAATATTTGAACACTTATTTAATATCAAGAAGGGTTCTAGAAGCCAATGCAGTCACTGAAAGCAGTAAGACTTTGAAGCAGATGCTGTCGGCATTTGGATCATAACCTTTCAGTCTGCTGGAGGAGTCAGCCACAGCTCGGGTGGACAGACTGCAAAGAGTTTTCAATTGGGGGTATACGAGAGAACTCCTCAAGATGCCACAGAGCAAAATCAAGGGAGATTCCATTTAAAGGCAAAGGTATGGTGAATCCAGAAAGAGAGGGAGAGAGAGAGATACAGACAGACAGATTGACAGAGAAGGCACACATAAGGAATCCAAAAGATATTCCAAGGACCAGACACAAAGTCCTTGGGCATTATTTGCACATAAACCCTGTTCTGCCTTAGAATGGAACCATCAAGGTATGCACAAAAAAGTTTGACTTCTTCAGGAAAATGCAAAGCATAAGTTTGTGGCAAGCGTTTAAATGTCCTCTGGCTGTGTCATCAAACCAGCTCTGTCTAACTGTTTAGGCCAATTTTGCAAACCATCAGTGGAGAAATTAATCATGAGGGTCTCCAGGGGCACTTCAGACTTTAAGCAGCACATCCTAAATCCCACAGCCCTTAACCTGACATAGAGTCAGAAATCACACTTGCAGGTAGCCTCAGGGATAATGATTAACTGTTGCAATTCATTGGTAAATCGGCCCTATCTGTATAGTGAGTTCTTGACAAGGTCTGCCCTGCTCTGCTTGGGAACTTCTCAGGCAGTATAACATAGAGGGGCGTGGTAGGCCCATGGGTCTAGAAACTTAGGGGAGTAAGTGGACACCCCAGCAACTACCTTCACTCACTAAGGGATGGGAGTTTCTAGATAAATGCTCCAGCTTCCTTTCCCCTGGGCTGGACAATTTTGAGATTGCTGCCACCATAGTCCCTCGCGGAATCTCCAGTGGGATGAAGATCCCATTGTCCACAGAAGTAGCCCTTTGTCAACATATCTTGTATTGTTGTAGATGGTAGAAATCTAAGATGCAACCCAAGATTCCAGCCTCCTGGGTTCCCAACATGTATAATCCCTTTCTTTTGGGAGTGGACAGGGACTTTGAATATGATGAATGTCACTCACTTGAACAGGTTACCAATTGGTTGACTTTGAGTCCATCAGTTATCCTGGGTTGGTCTGACCTAATCAGAGGAGACTTTAAGAGGGGGAAGAGTCAGCAAACAGCCATGATGATAACTGCTTATGGGACAACGTGGCAAGGAAATGCAGGCAGAACTCGAGAAGTAGAGAGTGGTCCCTCTATTATAGCTCTTACAGAAAACTGGGAACTCTAGTTCTACAACTGAAAGGAACTGAATTTTGCCACAGCTACCTGAGCTTGAAGGAGAACCCTGATGCATGCCTGTAGTCCCAGCTACTCAGGAGGCTGAGGTGGGGGGACTGAATGAGCCTGGGAGTTAGAGGCTGCAGTAAGCCATGATAATGCCACTGTAGTCCAGCCTGGGTGACAGAGTGACACCCTGTCACACACACACACAAAAAAATCAATCAACAAAGAGAACACTAAGATTTAAATAAGTATACCTTCACTGAAGTCTTGTGAGACCTGTGCAGAGGATGCTGCTAACCTTTACCTGGATACCTGATCCTTGTGAGAGAGGAGGCAGGACTCAACTCCAGAGGTGGGGCTGGGATGCAGGACCAAATTGAAGACTAGCTAAAACAGGTTCCGGACGGAAGAATCTTTTCATCAGACATGCCCACCAGTGTGCCAGGTCAGTTTGCCATTGCCATGGCAACCCCCGGGGGTTACCAACCATTTCCACAGCAATGACCCAGTGATCCAAAAGTTACTACCCTTTCCCTAGAAATTTCAGCATAAACCGCCCCTCAATCTGTATGCAAGTAAAAATGGGTATAAAAGTGACTGTGAAACCACCCTGAGCTGCCACTCTCTGCCCAGGGGGTAGCCCTGTTCTGCAGGAGCGGCCACGGAGCTGTAACAGTGCTGCTTCTGTAAATTTTCTTCTACCTCCAGCTTGCCCTTGAATTCCTTCCTGGGTAAAGCCAAGAACCCTTGCAGTCTAAGCCCTGCTTTGAGGCTCACCTCTCTGGCATCCTTTGGAAACTCTGAGGTAATATTAATAAAAGTGTGTTGTTGTAAGTCACTTCACTTGTGCTAATTTGTTAGACAGCAATAGCACACTGATACAGTTGGCTTTCCTCACCTCTCAGTCTTTTTCTGGCCATACCTACAAGGATCACTTCTCCAATAAACTACTTTTACCAAAATTCTTCTCTCAGAATCTACATTTGGGGAACCCAAACTTAGGTGTGGTTCTCAAAAAGTGTAAAATCTTGATGGGTGAATAGCAAGGAATTGAGGAAAAATATATGATAATATTCACCTTACATTTCTTGAAGGGTAAATGAAATTAAACATGGTCTTCTTTTGAACTAAAATGTTCCCAACATTTAATTGTTCTCGGCATTTAATCCCAACATAATTGGGGCTTGCTTCTCATTCTAACTAGGAATTGTTTTTTCACAAAGGAAACAAAGAGAGTATAAATTTAAATTATCATATGAAAAAATCCAGGAAGATGTTAGAAATAATTTTAGGTCTGCAAATTGATTTGCAAGATGTTGACGGAAAATGTTTAAGGTTTATTTTATAGAGATGTTAAAGAAGATAGTAGGAATTATAATACTGAAGTGGTTGGAATAGCAATTCTATAATAAAGGGAACGGATCTTCTTGAGGGAAAATACTAGCTACAATTTTCCCATTTGGGGTAAATATCAGTATGTTTACATTACTGTTCTTCTCACATCTTATTCGAAGTTATTGATGCTGAAGAAACACAATACAAGCTAAATGTATCCTCATGAATGATGTTATAGGAAGGTTTCTTTTCATGCAGTATATTAGTTTTCTAGGACTTTCACAACAAAGTTCCACAGACCAGGTGACTTAAACAACAAAGATTTATTTTCTCATGGTTCTGGAGGCTGGAAACCCGAGATCAAGGGGTGAGCCTCTCTCGTAGGCTTGTAGATGCTGTCTTCTCCCTGTGTCCTCATGTGGTTGTCCCTCTGTGTGTGTCTGTGTCCTCATCTCTTCTTCTTATGCGATGTCTTAGTCAGTTTCAGGCTGCTGTAACAGAATACTATAGACTTAATGGCTTACAAGCAACAGACACTTATTCTCCACAGTCCTGGAGGCTGGAATTCCAAGGTCAAGGCGTGGGCAGGGCTGGTTCCTCTCGAGGCCTCTCTCCTGAGCTTGTAGACACTGTCTTCTCCCTGTGTCCTCAAATGGTCATCCCTCTGTGTGTATCTGTCTCCTCTTCTTATGAGATGGCTTAGTCCATTTCAGGCTGCTGTAACAGCACACCATAGACTGGAAAGAACAGACATTTATTCTCCCACAGTCCTGGAGGCTGGAAGTCTAAGCTCAAGGTATGGGAAGGGTTGGTTCCTCCTAAAGCTTCTCTCCTGAGCTTGTAGATGCTGTCTTCTCCCTTTGTCCTCATAGGGTTGTCCCTGTATTTATGTCCGTGTCCTAATATCCTCTTCTTATAAAGACACCAGTCCTATTGGATTGGTGCCCATCTTAGTGACCTCATTTAACCTTAATCACCTCTTTAAAGACCTTATCTTCAAATACAGTGACATTCTGAGGTCCCAATATTTAGGATTTAACATATAAATTTTGAGGAAACACAATTCAGCCTGTAACATGCAGCAAAGAATTTTATATGGAAAATCCTTTCAGTTCCTTCAGCCTCTGAGCTCCCGATTCCATATGCACTTAGATAATTTCCTAACATGCACATATGGTATTAGAGTTATTTTTTTTACCCTGATTGTACAATTAACATTTACACAGAGAGTTGCTGCTGTGAGTTGTAGATAAGTTCTCAGACTCATCTATGTCACCACTTTATTTCCATCTTGCGATGGACAGATTGATTCTGAATGTCCCAGAGGAGAGCCCATAATCACCACCCCCACATTCCTGCCAAGCTTGCTCACTCATCTTAGGGGAGGCTGACATTGCAAAGGGTTCCTGACTGAGAACCACAGTGTCTTGACCAGCTGCACTTTGCACTGGGCTTCAGCTGACTTCCAGAGGGCAGACCTGTGGACCAACAGAAAGTAGATGAAAATAGAGAAGAACTAAGATGGATCTCTCTGCGTCCTCCAAAATTTCCCTTCTGCCCCATCTCACTTCCCCCTCGGCTCGGCCACGTTTATAAAAAGAGCTGTGATAACCTCAGATCCTAACAACGCTGATGGCACTTTTGTAAAAAGGACACTGCATGGCAGAATCTAGATTTTGTAAAAGTACTTGGATACCTCGAGGTGCAAGTCATAAAGTCATTAAACTTGTTTTCGTTGCAGCATGGTTCGATGCATAAAAAGGTTGTGTGAAAGACAAGCTTATTTTTGGGTTTGTGTTGTGAATCATCTGCTTTCACCCTGGGGTCCTGCATGATATCATCTTATTTCTTTCTCATGAAAAGGAAACAAATAAGACCCAGTTCAATCATCCTGATTCTCCCGTTCGAGCTTACCTTTCTGTCTCTCTGCTGATGGCGGCAGCATCTATGACATCTCAAAAGACCCTATTTCCAGATAAGGTCATATTTTGAGGTTCTAGGTGATGTAAATGTCAGGGAGACCCCATTCAACCCATTGCGGAATGTGTCTTTCTTTTTCGTTGCCATCTTTCTATGGCTCTCACCTTGTACTGACCCCTCCAAGGAGCTGAGAAGTCGTCTCCTGCAGGAAAAAGGAGAAAGTCTGCTATTCTTGGCACAGCCTGTTATTTTTAGAGTGACACTGTTCACAGAGCCCATGCCCAGACAGCCTTGGGATAAACAATCTGTAGGATCCCACGTCAGCCGCAGAAATGAGAACAAAAGTGAAAAACTCCAGCAACAGGATTAGGAACCTGAGCCACAGCCCCAAGGCTCGTCCTCTTCTGATTAACGGGGCTAACTGCAAAATATCCAGGTGTTTTGTTGCTTTAATCAGGTATTGTTTTTCGTCTTAAACGTAGTAAGCTCAGCAGCACCGCTGATCTGAGTTTTCTCTCATTTTTAGTTTGTGTCCCCGGGTTGGAAGACTATTTAGCAATGCCCCTTCCCTGCTGTGATTCTTTCTAGAAGCTGGGTCACCGGCATCCTCAGTGCCTGTCCATCAGAGGGATGCAGGCACAAAAGGTTTGTTCAAGGGCTGCCTGCCAAGTCCGGGGAGGCCGTCCCAGCATTAAGCTCACATTTAAGCATATTATCAACGCTCTCAGGGACACTGATACATGCCACAGAAATGTTTACAGAATATCTTGAGATCTCACTGCTGGCGGTGAGAAGATGGTGGTGGTGGTGGTGGTGGCGGCAGCTACACTCCGGTCGCTGCAGAAAAGCAAAGAGAGATCCAATGAGTGTTTTGGCTGAGGAAGAGGGACTGAGCTTGATCTGTGTGCAAAGCAGAGGGGAGGTGACTTAATAGCTCCTTTCATCTCTAATGGGTATTGATTCAAGTCAACCAGGATAACACAAGTGTATGCACAAATGTATCACCGGGATGGATGAAAGTGTGAAAAAAACCAGTGACATTTGCCTGCCTTTCTGGAAGTGGATACCAAAGAAAACGTAGTAATCATAGTGATTATGGTAAATCTGTGTGCACAGTTAGTGATTTTTCTTTCTAGGATTGAAAATGGAAACTCCGCCTTCTCTCCTCCCCTGGGGTTAGAAAGTATGCATACTTTGATTTCTCATTATCCTGGCTTCCTTCTTCAGAATACTGTTGCTCAAAAGCTTTGTCTGTCATCAGGTTGAACATGTTTTGACCTTGAAGCATTACTTTGATCTTAAGGTTAAGTCTCTGATCTTCTTGTTTGAATCCAGGAACATAATGTGTTTAGATCCAGATGATTAGATCCCACAATCACCACCTTCAATTCACTCATTCTTTCCTGCATCCATTCATGCAATATTTGTCTAGCGTGTGCTACTCATAAAGCAACCATGTGTATCAGGGGTTTACTAAGTGTAGGAGATGTTCTAGAGGCTAGAAAGGCATTGTTAAGCAAGGCAGATGGTTATGAGTGATGACTTCCTCCAAGGTAGAGAGGACAAGGCTATGGGGAAATAAAACAATGTGGCCTTGGTCTGTCTGGGAGGCAGAGAGCAGGACTAGAGAGTGTGACTTTTAGCATAAACCTAAACAATATCCAGGAGAAAGAGACAAGAGGAGGAGGCACTGGCATTGTTGGTGGAGTTGGCAGCAAATCCAAGACCATGAGTGAAATGGTTTGGATTTGTATCCCCATCTAAATCTCATGTTGAATTTTAATCCCCAGTGTAGGAGGTGGGGCCTGGTGGGAGGTGACTGAATCATGGGGTGGTTTCTAATAGTTTAGCACCATCCTTCTAGTGCTGTCTCATCGTAGAGTTTTCATGAGATCTGGTTATTTAAAAGTGTGCAGCACCTCCCCCTTCACACTCTCTTCCTCCTGCTCCCACCACGTAAGATGTGCTTGCTACCCCTTCACCTTCTGCCATCATAGAAAGTTTCCTGAGGCCTCCACAGCCATGCTTCCTGTACAGCCTGTGGAACTGTGAGTCAATTAAACCTCTTTTCTTCATAAATTACCCAGTCTCAGGTAGTTCTCTATAGCAATGCAAGAATAAACATATACAATGAGATATGTTAGGGTAAGCTAGGTTTTGCTGCTGAAATAAAATCCATGAGACATAAATAGCCACAGCTTCAAATGTTATTAATTTCTCACATCAGTGTCTGATGGGGACTGGGCCATCTCCCTGGGCCTTATAGCTTTGCCGTCTGGAACTCATGACCTCACAGGGGACACCTCACAAGGAAAGAGAGAGAAGAAAAAGGAGTATTGACTACTCACTGCCTGCATGTAGAAATGCCACATGTGCCTTCTGCTCACATCTCATCAGGCAGAACTAGTACTTGGTGCTATGTAATTGTGGGACAGTCTGAGAAATATAGGAAACCACATGATATCTGGTAATCTGTCAGAGCTACACTATTTCTAGCACAAACCAGGAAGAAGCTAGCTACATCGGAAGACTGAAAGCCAACCTGAATGACTAGGGCAACGAACAGAGGAGAGACAACACCAAAAAATGAGTTTGGAACAAGAATGAAAGACCACACCATGCAGTGTCTTAAGGCCACATTGCTGAGTACTTTAAGGGTAATAAGAGGAGAGCAGAGATGGACAGGGATTTGTTTCTTAGGTCTGAAAATACCTTAAGTGTATAAGAGTAGATCTAGAGGTTACAATCATTGGCTACTGATGATAATACATAGGCTAAAATGCTCTACAAACAAGACAATCAGTAAAACTTCATGATTCCGAAACACATCAACAAAACTTTGTAATTCCGAAATAAATCAGCATCCTATTCAGTGTCAGTAGGTTATGCATTAATCAGTATGTCAACAGTCTGAGAAACTTATGTTAAGATTCTTTGTTCAGAGATGGAGTCTCCATGCATCACAAGATCTTCTTAAGGCAGGTTAGTTTGGAAGCCTGCTGATATAGTTTGGATGTGTTTTGCCACCCAAATTTCATATGGAAATGTAATCTCCAATGTTAGAGGTGGGGCCCAGTGGGAGGTGATTGGATCATGGGGGTGGATTTCTTATAAATGGTTTAGCCTCATTCACCGAGTGTTGTCATTGTGATAGTGAGTGAGTTCTCATGACATCTGGATGTTTGAAAGTGTGTAGCATCTCCCCCACTCTCTTTCTTCCTCCTGCTCCAGCCATGTAACATGCCTGCTCCCTCTTCACCTTCTGCCATGATTGAAAGTATCCTGAGGCCTCACCAGAAGCTATCATGCTTCTTGTACAACCTACAGAACCATAAGCCAATTAAACCTTTAAAAAAAATAAATTACTCACTCTCAGGTATTTCTTCATAGAAATGCAAGAACAGACTCACACAGAAAATTGGTGTTGGAAGTGGGGCCTGGTGGGAGGTGATTGAATCATGGAGGTGGGTTTCTTATGAATGATTTAGCACTATCCTCTTTGGTGCTGCCTTCATAATAGTGAGTTCACATCAGATCTGGTTGTTTAAAAGTGTGTAACACCTCCCCTCTGGCTCTCTTGCTGCTGTTCTGGCCATGTGATGTGCCTGCTCCCTCTTCACATTCTGCCATGATTGTAAGTTTCCGGAGGCCTCCCCAGTGACTGAGCAGATGCCAGCGTTGTGCTTCCTGTACAACCTGTAGAACTATGAGCCAGATAAACCTCTCTTTATAAATTACCCAGTCTCAGGTATGTCTTTATAGCAGTGTGAGAATGGACTAATACCCCTGCCAAATGTGACCTGCAGTTTATCAAAGTCAACGAATTAAAAAGCGGCAGGGGTGATCCAAGTGAGAGGAGGTAAGATTGTGGATGCAGTCCATGGCTGTGGGCATCAACATAGAGAGAAAAGAGCTTGTTGGAGGGATATTAAAGATAAGGATGATCTGAGACTAATAACTGGGTTTGCGGCATGCGGCAGGCAGAACAAAAATGCACATGTCCTAATCCTTGGAGCCTGTGAATATGCAACCTTTCTTGCCAAAAGGGAGTTTGCAGATGTGATTAAGTTCAGGTTCCTGAGATGGGAAGTTGGTCCTGGATTAGCCAGGTGGCCCTGTGTCATCACAAGGGTCCTTATAAGGAAGAGGCAAGAGGGTCAGAGTCAGAGAGAGATTTGAAGATGCTATTGATATTGCAGAAGAATGATCAATAGCATCTTCAAATCTGATCTTGAAGAAGGAAAGCATGAGCCAGGGAATGCTGGCAGCCTATAGACATTGGAAGTGACAAGGAAACAGATTTTTCCCTACAGTTTGTAGAAAGAAACACTGCTATTTTAGTCTGTTTTCACACTGATGATAAAGACATATCCCAAACTGGGTAATTTATAAACAAAAAGAGGTTTAATGGACTCACAGTTCAACGTGGCTGGGGAGGCCTCACAATCATGGCAGAAGGCAAAAGGAACATCTTACATGGTGGCAGGCAAGTGAGAGTTTGTGCAGGGAAACTCCCCTTTATAAAACCATCAGATCTCATGAGACTTATTCACTATCATGAGAACAGCATGAGAAAGACCTGCTTGCATGATTCAGTTACCTCCCACCGGGTTGTCCCACAACACATGAGAATTGTGGGAGCTACAGTTCAAGATGAAATTTCGGTGGGGACATGGCCAAATCATATCGACTGCCCTGCCTACACTTTGATGTTAACCCAAGTAGGACTTTTCATCTCCAAAACAGTAAAATAGTACATGGGTGTTGCTTAAAGCCCCTAAGTTTATGGTAGTTGGTTACCGCAGCCACAGGAAGAAAATACAGGACAGATGAGGAGAGAGACAGCAGGTTGATTCCCAGGTTGTAGAGGACAACTACACGGATGGTGGATCTCTCACCTGGTCCTTCTACAGAGGAGCAGTTCTGGGAATAAATACACATTTTCTTTTGCACACCTTGCATTTGTAACCATGCCAGAGCAATCTGTTTCAACTTTTATGTAACAAAGTTATGAGCTGTTTTTCAGTTATCATGGATCCCCAGTTTAAGGTCACCTAACCTGGGCATTCCCAGATGAACCAAGGTGGAACCTAAGTCCTTGGAACAAGGAATGGGGACTGAATTAAGAAGCAGACACTGCATGGCAGGATCCAGGATCCAATCAGATTGAGCCCTGGTGTCACCCCATGGCAGAATCCAGTCAGATGACGCTTCCCAGCATCACCTCATTGCAAGATCCAATCAGATCATGCCTCATTATTCCATGTTTATAAAATCCAACCTATCTCCCAATCAGGGAGACAGATTTGAGCATTTCCTCCTGTCTCCTTTCCTTGCCAGTTGAATTGCAATAAAGCTTTTCTTTTCTCAAAAGCCAGTGTCATGGAATTGGCTTCTTTTTGCATCAGACAAGAGCCCATTGATTGCTCAGTAACACATTTGAGATGGAAATGGGTGGTAGACAATTGGCTAGAAATCCAGAGTTCTGAGGCCAAGTTCTCTGCGCTGAGGGCAGAGAAGAGCTGGTGTTCAAGCTGTTTGACAATGGGTCTGAATGAATCTGTGACTGCCTTCTGGCCTTAGAAAAACAAAATAGCCATATCCGTGCAGGCTACTGATCAACTGAGTGTGCAAGTCCTTCACACAACAGCCAACAGCACGTCATCCTTATAGATGGTGCAGATGAACACAGAGCCATTGAGAACATCTTGCAGAACATCAATGTTTAGTGTACCAACTATAAACCACACACTATTTTTTTACTTCAGGTCTCATAGCATTTTCCTCTGGTTCCTTCAAATATTTTAATCTATTGGTCTTCCTCCTTCTCAACATGTTTCCTAGTTTTCTATAACCATTGCCAAGTCCTCTGCATCTTAAAATAAACTCCCTCTCATTTTGATAGTATGGCTTCCATCAGTCACATTAGTGAGAGTCATTGTAGAGGTGACAGGGAAGGACAGAATTCAAACAGCATTTGGTGTAGGAGAAAATAAGCCAGAGCTATCATAAGGAGAGTGTAGCGGAGGAAAAATGCATTCCTGGGCACCAGTCTATGGAGATGCAGCAAAATCACCAAGGGGGTTGTTTTCTTTGATTTTATTTTCCTCTGAGTTGTGGATTTTAGGTTTGTTGAACAATGGCTGGGCGTGGTGGTTCACGCCTGTAATCCCAGCACTTTGGGAGGCTGAGGCGGGCATATCACGAGGTCAGGAGATCAAGACCATCCTGGCTAACACGGTGAAACCCCGTCTCTACTAAAAATACAAAAAATCAGCCAGGCGTGGTGGTGGGTGCCTGTAGTCCCAGCTACTCGGGAGGCTGAGGCAGGAGAATGGCATGAACCTGGGAGGCAGAACTTGCAGTGAGCCGAGATCGCGCCACTGCACTCCAGCCTGGGCAACAGAGCGGAGTCTCAAAAAAAAAAAAAAAAAGGTTTGTTGAACAATGAAACCAAGTCTGGTGATGAATGTATTCATTTCCAAGCAAAATTTAGTTCAGGGATTTGGGGGGTGGTGGGGCAGGTAGGGGAAAGTGGGCATGTTTATTTATTCCTAACACCATTTATGCACATGACACTACTTTGAATAGATTCAGCCTCCTTTATACCTGGGAAACCACTCCCTATCCAGTTAGCACCAGTTGCCAGAAAGCTCTATTGTATAATGTCAAACTCAATCTGATCATTAATGTTACTTACCTCAGCCTTGTACATCCATGAGTTTATAGACCTTGAAATAAAAGACATCCTGTAGGTTGTAAGGTTGTCTACATTTCCTCATCCTAAGAAAAAGAGAAAAGTGGCAAAGAAGGAAGAGGAGGAGGAAGAAGAAAAGGAGGAGGAGGAGGTGGAGGCTTGGTCATAACACTTAGCCTCTGTGGCTAAGAAAGCTCAGTTCCAGCCTAGAACCTATTTGGCATGTTGAATAATGTTCTACTTCTTTGAGTTCATGTTATCACTGGACTATCTTATTGTTTTAGGATGCGTATGGCCGAGACTAATTTCTTATTCCATTCCTTGAGTACTAAGGTTTCATGAAGTAATTTGAACACAAAAGTCCACTAACAGATTGCTTCTATTATTGCTATAACCTGAGCAGTATTGAGTTTTCCTTCTTTCTAAGGCAGGCATTGGCAAATGATGGTACTAGTCCAACCCAGCCTGCTTCTGCTTTTGTAAATGAAATTTTATGGACATGAAGTCATGACCATTTGTTTACACATTGCCTGTTGCTGTTTTCATGCTGTAGAAGTAGATTTGAGAAATTGTGGAGACCCCATGGCCCCAAGAGCCTAAAATACACATCCTCTGGCCCTTCACCAAAAATATTTGTTAGTTCCTTCTGTAGAGGATTGATAGTCTTGTGGAGCAAAGTGTGTAGCAAAACAGATTCCTCATCTGTGATATGCTTTAAATATTGCTGTTTAATATTTTTATGACTAACATGATATCAGCTAAGTAAGGAAATAATTGAGAGAAAATCACAAGCCATTCATGAGTACTAAAGAAAAGATTTAAAAGAGAGAAAGGAAGGAAGGAAGGAGGAGGAAGAAAGGAAGAGGAAGGAAGAAAGGAAGGAAGGGAAGAGGAAGGGAGGGAGGGAAGGAAAAAAGGAGGAAGGGAAAGGAGGAAAGGAGGATGGGAGGAAGTGAAGAAAAGAAGGAAGGAGGGAAGGAAGGAAGAAGGGAGGGAAGGAAGGAAGGAACAGAGGGAAGGAAGGAAAGATGGAAGGAAGGAAGGAAGGAAGGAGGGAGGGAAGGAAGAAAGGAGGGAAGAAGGGAGGAAGGTAAGGAAGGAAGGAGGGAAGGAAGGAGGGAGGGAAGGAAGAAAGGAAGGAAGGAAGGAGGGAAGGAAGGAAGGAAGGAGGGAGGGAAGGAAGGAAGGAAGGAGGGAGGGAAGGAAGGAAGGAAGGAGGGAGGGAAGGAAGGAAGGAGGGAGGGAAGGAAGGAAGGAAGGAAGGAAGGAAGGAAGGAAGGAGGGAAGGAAGGAAGGAAGGAGAAAGGGAAGGAGGAGGGAGAAAGGGAAGGAAGGAGGGAGGGAAGGATGGAGAGAGGGAAGGAGGGAAGGAGGAGGGAGAAAGGAAAGGAAGGAGGGAGGGAGGGAAGGATGGAGAGAGGGAAGGAAAGAAGAAGGAATGGAGGGACAGAAGGAAGGAGGGAGAAAAGGAAGGAAGAAAGGAAGTAAGGAAGGGAGGAAAGAAGGGAGAGAGAAAGGAAGATGCCATACCAAGAGCATGTGGAATTCTACCCTAAAGATAAGCAATAAAATACGCAAGAAAAAGTGTTTACTTTCACCATATAATTCTCTTTCCTACATGTAAAATGTCTGTCTGCACCACCAGATTAAAAAGAAAAAAAACTTCTTCTACTTATGTTCACATACAGAGTTTCTTTCAGTATTCTGGCTTCAATTTCATTCTCCAACATTTTTTCTCTGTGATATGGGAATATTTAAGTCCAACATCTGCAGTTCTTGGAAACGGCGATTGTTTCAAACATATCTAATAACATCTTATGGGTCTTTAGAATTGAAGAGCAACTATATTTTACTTTGAATATGCTGACATATATTAATATGGTTAGGATTTGTGTCCCCAACCAAATCTCATCTTGAATCGTAATCCCCATAATCCCCACGTGTCAAAGGAGAGGCCAGGTGGAGATGATTGTATCGTGGGGTCAGATTCCCCCATGCTGTTCTCATGAACATGCTGTTCTCAAGTGAGTTCTCATGAGATCTGATGGTTTTATAAGAGGCTTTTCCCCTTTGCTTAGAACTTCTCCTTCCTGTCACCTTGTAAAGAAGGTGCCTTGCTTCCCCTTTGCCTTCTGCCATGATTGTAAGTTTCCGGAAGCCTCCAGAAGCCTCATGTTAAACTGTGAGTTAATTAAACCTCTTCCCTTTAAATATTACCCAGTCTCAGGCAGTTCTTTACAGCAGTATGAAAATGGACTAATATATTCAGATAGAATTTGGATGTTAGTTCTCTGTATTTACAGTGATATAGTTTGGCTCTGTGTCCCTACCCAAATCTCATGTTGAGTTTTAATCCCCAGTGTCAGGGGAGAGGCCTGTTGGGAGGTGATGAAATCATGGGGGTGGATTTCTCCCTTGCTATTCTCATGATAGAGTTCTCATAAGATCTGGTTGTTTTTAAGTGTGTAGCACCTCCTCCTTCACTCTATCTTTTTCTTCCAGGCCATGAGAAGATGGACCTACCTCCCCTTTGCCTTCTCCCATAATTGTAAGTTTCCTGAGGCCTCCCCAGAAGCAGAAGTCTGTACAACCTTCAGAACCATGAACACAATTAAACCTCTTTTCCTTATAAATTATCCAGTCTCAGGTATTTTTTCATAGCAGTGCAAGAACAGACTAATACATACAGCATGAATTTTGACATGATTTGACTTCCTTTTGAAATTTGATAACATATGTTAACACAACCCACTCCAGCCCTTCTCTGAGAATGACCTGCTGACCTTCATACCTATATTTCTGGGACATACACAGCATGAAAGCACTTGTGTATTTATGCTAGGTCTGACCTATAAATTTTAGTGATTTAATATTGCCTCTAATAAGTTAAGATGCAGTGACTACCTTTCCACAGTGGTTTCCAGTTGCTATCCAAGTTTCATTGTAGGCTATGTCAATGCTGAGAGGTGAATATCAGTTCAGAGGACTTTGCTAGACAGCTTTCTTTTTTCTTTTTCATTCTTTCACCTTCTGCTCTGCACATGATAATACCCTTCAATAATGCAAAATGGTGCAATAGTTGTTCTTCAGCAATGATTCTGCCAGACCTTAACAACCATAATCTTTAGCACCAAATTCAGGAAGAATTACACTTTCAACATTTTACGAGGTCATGGAGTTAATACTTATATCCATTTTTCTTCATTTGTCATGAATATCCTAACTGTTGTGTATTACCAGACCATCAAAGTCTGTCCTATTAAAATGCATATTAGAAAATTTAATATTCAAAGGATAATGGAGTAATTTTTTTCCATTTCTGGAAAATGTACAATAGGAATCAGTTATTCAATGCTGATATAAGAAAAAAACTCACTTACTCTATGAAAATAAGCAAGTGATCATATAGACAAACATACATGGGGCCTGAGGCTGGAGTATGGGTTGAAAAAAAGGCAACAATGCGCAGTGTAATACAAGGTTACAGTGAGCGGACTATGGTTAACTTAGACCAGGGACTACATGTCCTTTTTCTTTTCTTTTTTTTTTTTTTTTTTTTTGAGACAGAGTCTCGCTGTCGCCCAGGCTGGAGTGCAGTGGCGCGATCTCGGCTCACTGTAGGCTCCGCCCCCCAGGGTTCACGCCATTCTCCTGCCTCAGCCTCCCGAGTAGCTGGGACTACAGGCGCCCGCCGCCTCGCCTGGCTAATTTTTTGTATTTTTAGTAGAGACGGGGTTTCACCGTGTTAGCCAGGATGATCTCGATCTCCTGACCTCGTGATCCGCCCACCTCGGCCTCCCAAAGTGCTGGGATTACAGGCGTGAGCCACCGCGCCCGGCTACATGTCCTTTTTCATCAAGGCTGCCTTAGGCACAGAGAACTGTCCACAAGGTCCCTGATGTCTACAACCTCCCTGTTCTCCATTGTTCTTGTTACAAAATTGATTTTTTTAATGAAGAAAAATACAAACATTACTGAAAGACGTAGAAGACACAAATATAAATGAAGTCATATGGCATGATTTTGGATGAGACTTTTCAATATTGTTAACATGTTAGATATTTCAGAGTTAGCATATCTGGTTTGACACAACACTGATGAGAACCACAATGGAATTTTGCTCTGTTCTTTAGATTAAGAAGTGATTTTTCTGATCATCTGAAAGAACAAACATACAAGCACAGTCATGGCAATTTGAGTAAAAAGATCAATACAGGAAGAGAGAGGAAGATTTGAATTATCCTGGTATAAATTTCAAATTATTATAATCATGTTATAGTATAATAGCTGTATGGTGACTGATTATGCAAAAATGAAGTAGCCAAATAAAAAACAAATGAAAAAGCAAAAAAGCAAAAGTGTATTGGATTGCCTTGTAATGCAAGGCCATAAGCATTTGGATTAATTCTTTAGGAAAAAAAATTCATTTCTTACCTAATTGAACCCCAGGAGTAAATATAGTTATTAGGAGTCACTCTTCCAGTTCAAGAAAGAATATTGCCCTCATCTTAATAAACAAAACAATAGATATTTGTTAAAAAAAGTTTTAAGTTAAAAAATCATAGTTTTTTAAACATTTGTAGTTTTTTAGGTTTGTTTCTGGTTTTGTTTTGTTTTGAGATGGTCTTGCTCTATTGTCCATGCTAGAGTGCAGTGGTACCATCGTAGCTCACTGCAGACTTAAATTCCCATGCTTAAGGGATCCTCCCATCTCAACCTCCAGAGTAGTTGGGACTACAAGCGCATGCCACCATGCCAAGCTAATTTTAAAAAATAATTTTATAGAGACAGGGTTTCACTATGTTGCCCAGGCTTGTCTTGAAGTACTGGCCTCAAGCAATCCTCCTGCCTTGGCCTCCCAAAGTGCTGGGATTATAGGCGTGAACCATCACACCTACCTAAAAATTTTAATTAAAGCTCAGGAAACAATGAAACACCTATAAACTCAATTCCAAAAGGTAACAGCTTTATATAAGAAAGAAAACACCCCTGACTATTTTCATCTCTGTTGGAGTTGGAGAGGCAGAGGAAGCTGCTAATGTGGGAAAGGAGACACTAGCTAAACTTTTTATAAAATGTAGTGACCACAGGCAGGTAGGCACATCAGGTTAGACAACTTAGGAGTCCTAGTCTCTGAACATATCTTCATCCACCTGCCACCTGCTTCCCAAAGATCTCTACAGAGGGTAGAGTGATAGTACATCAAATGTGGTGGAGACAGGAGGAAAGAGCTGGGAGACATAGCTCTGCAGGCACAAGGAATCTACCCCAAGTTCAAGGCAGCCTCTCTCAGAAGGTAGGGATCAGGGAAGGAGGCCTGAATGAAACTCTGCATGGTCATCTCTGACCTTTACAGAGTATAGGACAATAGCCCTCCAAAGACTGAAGGCAGTGTCACGGGCGGAGAAAGTTCTCTTGAGGTACAGAAAGCTAGGCATGAGAGACAGAGCAAACAGACATGCAGCAATACCTGAAAAATAGCATTGAAACATTCCATGAAAAATTCCAGAAATAAACAATTCCCAAGTTTTAAATTGCATGTTGTTCTAAGTAGTATGTATTATTCTGTTCTCACAGTACTATTACTACCCAAGACTGGGTAATTTATAAAGAAAAGAAGTTTAATTGACTCACAGTTCCACATGGCTGGGGAGGCCTCAAGAAACTTACAATCATGGCAGAAAGCAAAGCAGGCACATCTTACATGGTGGCAGCAGAGAGAGCATGTAAGGAGGAGAAATGCCAGATGCTTATAAAATCATCATATCTCATGAGAACTCACTCACTATCACAAGAAGAGCATGGGGAAACCATCCCCATGATCCAATCACTTCCCATCAGGTCTCTCCCTAAATACCTGCGGGTTGCAATTCAAGATGAGATTTGCGTGGGGACACAAAGCCTAACCATATCATAACATCATGAAGGCTACCAGCATCCCTCTCTGTCCTGCCTGGAACATGAATCATCTTTCTTTTCTGCATATCTATGCTGTAGACATTTAGGAGCCATCTCAGTTATCAGATTCACTGTCCTGGTATCAGATTCACTGTACCAGATTCACTGACAGTATCAGATTCACTGTCCTGGCAGTGCTTGTGGTCAGATAACCCTTATTTTCCTTAATAAGCACAAGAGTGGACATGCCAGCATGTTGTTATAATTGTTCTACTTTGTTATCAGTTCTTGTTAATCTCTCATTGTGCCTAATTTATAAACTAAACTTTGTCATAGGTATGTAGATATAGGAAAAATGTAGTATTAATATCTATAGGATTCAGTATTATCTACAGTTTCAGGCATCCCCTAGGGGCCTTGGAACATACCCCCTTTGGTAAAGGGGAACAAATGGAGTATAATTTTTCTAAAGTTGGCTATGATATGTTAAAGATAAATATTGAATTATTTACAGTCATGCTTTTTAACAGAACTTTCTGAGATGATGCAAGTTGCATTAGTCTGTTGGAAATGCTATAATAAAATACCAGAGACTGGGTAGATTATAAACAACACTAACACATTTCTCATAGTCTGGGAGGCTGGAAGTCCAAAATTGAGACACCAGCAGATTCAGTGCCTGATGAGGACCTGCTTCCTGCTTCATAGATGACACCTTCTCACTGTGTTCTCACATAGTAGAAGGGGTAAGGGAACACGAATCCCATTCACAAGGCCCCACTCTCATGACCTTATCACCTCCCAAAGTACCCACTTTCTACTACCATCATTTTGGGGGTTATGTTTCAACACAGGAATTTGGTGAGAGGACATAAATATTTAGTCTATAGCAGAAGTATTCTGCATCATTCAATATGGTAACCATCAGCCACCTTGGCTAGTGAGCACTTGAAATGTGGCTGGTGTGATTGAGGGGCAAATTTTCAAAATTGTATTTAATTCTACTTTCTTTCAATATCCATATATGACTAACAAGTACCATATTGGAAAGTAAAGCTCCAGGGTAGAGGTGGGCAACCTTTTTCTATTAAAGACCAGGCAGTATATAGTCATAGGAGGGGTCCCCGACCCCTGGGCCATGGACCAGTACTGTAGCCACACTGCAGGAGGTGAGCAGTGGGTGAGCAAGTGAAGCTTCATCTGTATTTATAGTCACTCCCCATTGCTCACATCACCACCTGAGCTCTGTCTCCTCTCAGATCAGCAGCAGCATTAGATTCTCATAGGAGCGCAAACCCTATTGTGAGCTGCGCTTGTGAGGGATCTAGATTGTGCACTCCTTATGAGAATCTAATGCCTGATGATCTGTCATGGTCTCCCATCAACCTCAGATGGGACTGTCTAGTTGCAGGAAAACAAGCTCAGGGCTCCCACTGATTCGACATTACAGTGAGTTGTATAATTATTTCATTATATATTACAGTGGAATAATTATAGAAATAAACTGCACAATAAATGTCATGTACTTGAATCTTCCCTAAATCAATCACCCCAGCTTGGTCCATCAAAAAATTGTCTTCCACAAAACTGGTCCCTGGTGCCAAAAAGGTTGGGGACTGCTGTTCTATAGTTTTGGGTTTATAGACTGACAGGCAATGTCAAGGATATCATGTTGGTACATATATAACTATTTAAAATGTAACCTATTTAAAAATGTAGAAACCCTTCTTAGCTAGTAGACCATACAAAACCAGGTGGTGGACTAGAGCTTTGCTATAGAATAATCACTAATATGTGTATGTGTGTGTGTGCATGTATATGTGCATATACATGTACAGGTATATATGCATGTGTATGTATATATACATACATGTACATACGTACATATGTATGTGTACATACGTACATATGTATGTGTACATATGTACATATGTGTATTTTTTTAGTAGAGTAGATAAAACCACATACTAAGTGTATTAGTCTGTTCTCATGCTGCTAATAAAGACATAACTGAAATGGGTAATTTATAAAGGAAATAGGTTTAATGGATTCACAGTTCCACATGGCGGGGGAGGCCTCACAATCATGGAAGAAGGCAAATGAGGAGCAAAGTTGCATCTTACCTGGCTGCAGGCAAGAAAGTTTGTACAGAACTCCCATTTATAAAACCATCAGATCTCATGAGACTTATTGACCACCACAAGAAAAGTATGGGGGAAACTGCCCCCATGATTCAATTATCCCCACTGGCCCCATCCTTGACACGTGAGGATTACTACAATTCAATGCGAGAGTTGGGTTGGGACACAGTCATATCACTAAGCGTCAATCCAAAGGAAGGTATGAAATGAGCAATGGAATAATAAGAAACAGGTAGAAAATAACTATGGTAGAATTATACCTACCTGAAATTCACACATACATTTTGTTTGGATAGTAAATGGCAACACTACTTCGTAAAATCATCTGAAGTATTTTTTATAAAGTCAGACATACGATGATGCCACGACCCAGCACTCCCTCTCCTAGATATTTATTCAAGAGTAACGAAAATACAAGTCCTCACAGAGACTCTTCAAGAATGTCTACAGCAAGATTATTTGTAATAAAGAAAAACAGGAAACAACCCACATGTCTATGAAGAGGGGAATGAATAAACAAATTGCAATAGAGTCACACAATGGATACTATAGTAGTCCGTTTTCATGCTGCTGACAAAGACATACCCAAGACTGGGTAATTTATAAAGACAAAGAGGTTTAATGGACTCACAGCTCCACGTGGCTGGGGAGGCCTCACAATCATGGTGAAGGCGAATGGCATGTCTTACATGGTGGCAGACAAGAGAGAAAATGAGAGCCAAGTGAAAGAGGTTTCCCCTTATAAAACCATGAGATCTTGTGAGACTTATTCACTACCATGAGAACAGTATGAGGGAAGCGGCCCCTATGATTCAATTATCTCCCATCAGGTCCCTCCCACAGGACATGGGAATTTGGGGAGATACAATTCAAAATGAGATTTGGGTGGGGACACAGCCAAACCATATCAAATACTATTCATCAACAAAAGCCAATGGAGGAATAGGTGCACTTCTTGGTAAATGTTTAGGAATTGGACACACCTGTATAATCACTATGCCCATCAAGAACTGGATCAAAATGAGCAACCTTGAAATCCCCCTTGTGTCCTTCCCAAGGAGGGCAATTTTGCTTCCTTTTAAAGATTTCTGTATTTTCCATACTTTCTACAAAAAAGGTAAACATTTTTAAATAAATATTTTTCAGTAAGTTCCTTGTCTTTATGGAGTTTCTGTACCGATGTTTCCTAGAATTGAGATGCTCTGCTAGCTTGCATATAAAACATGACATATTTAAAATAAAATATTATCTTTTCAATGATTATCCTGGAACTGTCCTCTGAAGCAACTCAGAATACAATTAAAGACTTAATTTAATGTCCGTGAACCTTAATTTCTAATTTGGATATAGGCTGGAGCAAATAGATTGTAAAAAAACTTTTAACATAAATTGATATTGTTTCTCATATCATTTCCTAAGGATTTGATAATTTATCCTATCCTTAATGACTTTGTACCTCTTCAAAGCACATTGATGGAAATTGATTTTCCTGATTATTTCAGCAAAGTCTTTGGGAGGTAACATATTTTAGTGACACCCTGGAAAATCTCTCTAGTGTACTCTCTAAGTTACCCAGGACAACAGCTGCTACAGAAAGAAATCTCTTCGTACCACCCACCTTTGTTCAGCCAGAAACAAAAATAGTGCTTTGATTGCTCTCTCTGACCTACTTTTGTGTAGGAGTACTAACGACCTAAATTCCCAAAGTCGTGGGCCTTGGAGAAACTGTACAGGATTTTCCAACCCGTCCTCATAACTTTAGGCCGAATTCCACTTCCACTGTGCTAGATTCACACAAGCCTGTACTTTTCCTAGAGATTTGCAAGGATTTTGCACCATTCACTTTGGATTGTCTATCAGATTTTTATGGAAGTGTATGGCTTTCTATTTTGCATTCCAAAAAATACTATGTAAAGAGTTCATTTAATGGCATTATGAAGTTTCAGAGTTAGGCAATGCAAAGGAGGACTGAGCACAGGACATTTGGACTTATAAATTTGTCTGTCACACGCCCTAGTAGTTCACAGAACCCATTTTTAGGAATCATTATTACATCAGAATCTACCCGGAAAAATCAGCATCCTTACCCGGTCACTGGCCAATGCCAGCCTGAGGGATACCCAGCCTCCCAGGTCTTTCTTGAGTCTTTACCTCGGACATGATAGGTTCACCTCATTGTTTCCAGTGCTTGGCTTTAAATACTTGTGTCCTGTCTCCTGACCCTTTCGTTCATTTCAGCCACCTTCTTTTCTCTAACTAACACCCATACTTCTAATCCATAGACTGGCAGGTTTCAAACATTGGCCCTCAATTCTGACTCATTTCAGAGTCAAAAGAACCTTCGTGAAAGACCACCTGGCATGCAGGTGTATCGAGTTCCAGAAGGAACCCTTGACTGACCTCGCCCACTTTCCTCTACCTTTTCATCCCTTCTCACGCGCCATCAGTAAGTTGTCTTCAATCTAATATCTACATATGTGTACATGTGTGATTACACATGTTTGTGTACCTGTACTTTGTTTTGTTCTTTTTCCAAATTTGTGCATTTTCTTAATTTTTACTGCAACCACCCAACTTCATACCACTGTCTTCTTCTGCCTGGACTGTTACAGTAGACTCCCAGCAAGGTATCTCAGACCCCCTCGTGTGCACCTCCAATCCATTCTCTTCAAGGCAGCCTGAGTGACCTTTCTAAAACAAAATTTAGGTTGGGTGATTGGGCCACTTCTCTGCTTAAAATCTTGCAATTATTTTCTTTGTTTTTTTATGTAACATTTGGGTAGTCAAAATGTTTACAATGGCCTGCATAGGCTGTACTTCATTCATCTTGCCCCCGCTCTGTCCCCCAGAACATTACATTATAATGATAAAATGTTCCTGAAGAGACAACAAAGCTTATAAATGGAGTCACTTAAAATATTTTTGTAGGATTTAAAGCAATTTCTACTGTTTTTTGATAGCTGAATTATTTTTTTTGAGACAGTCTCACTGTGTTGCCCAGGCTGGAGTGCAGTAGCGCAACCATAGCTTACTGCAGCCTCCAACTTCTGGGCTCAAGTAATCCTCCCACTTCAGTGTTCTGGGTAGCTGGGATTACAGGCACAGGTCACCATGCACAGCTAATTTAAAAAAAAAAAATTTTGCAGAGACAAGGTCTCAGTATGTTGCCCAGGGCTCAAGCAATTCTTTCACCTGGGTTGAGTTCTTGGGCTAAAGTGATCCTCCCACCTCAGCTTCCCAAAGTGTTGGGATTACAGGTGTGAGTCATCGTACCCAGGCTGATAGCTGAAATTTTAACCTCATGGTACTGTTCGCTCAAAAAAAAAAAAGTGTGGGATAACCTGCTCCCAGTTTCCTGACCCAGGGCAATCACATTATGAGTTCACATTGTAAGACTTTTGCAGAAGACAATTTGAATGCCTTAGCATCAATTCTGTGCAGACCCTGAAGGCTCATCATAGAATTAGGAAGACTTCCTCTCTCCTACCTTCTTGTCCATCTAATTGTTCTGTTTCATAAGCCCTATTCTCACAATCAGGGACATAATCACTTTTCACTCTTTATACTGTCCAAATAAGGAATAGAATATCATTAAAACAAAATTTAAAAATTTATTGGCTGTTGTCTTTATTTGCTAGAGCTGTCATAACAAGATACCAGCGACTGGGTGGCTTAACCCACAGAAATTTATTCTCTCACATTCTGGAGGCTGGAAGTCCAAGATCAAGGTGTCCCCTGGGTTCATTCCTCCTGAGGCTTCTCTTCTTGGCTTATAAATGCCACCTTCTCCCTGTGTCTTCACAGGGTCGTCCCTCTGTGTGTGTCTGCGTCCTCATCTTCTCTTCCTATGGGGTGTCTTAGTCCATTTCAGGCTTATAACAGAATACCATAGACTGGGGGGCTTATAAACAGCAGACATTGATTCTCCCACAGTCCTGGAGGCTGGAGGTCCGAGAACAAGGTGTGGGCATGGCTGGTTCCTTCTGAGGCCTCTCTCCTTGGCTTGTAGATGATGTCGTTTCCCTGTGTCCTCACGTGGTCATTCCTCTGTGTGGGTCTCCGTCCTCATCTTCTCTTCTTATAAGGACATCAGTCCTGTTGGATCACAGCCCTCCGTACTGACCTCATTGTGTCTTAATCACATCTTTAAAGACTCCATTTGCAAATACAGTCACATCCTGAAATTCTGGGGGTTAGGTCTTCCACACATGAATTTTTGGGGATGAAATTCAGCCTGTCATAAGCACTTTAAATATGAGTGCAGTTCCCGACGCCCTCTTCCACAGCCTATCTCTCTGCATTATTACCTGCAGAAATAACTGATTGGCCTGAACTCCTATGAATATGCAGAAACAACCAATCTTCGCATCAGAGTATTCTAAAAGTATTAAGTGGGATTGGATGCGCGTGTCTGTGAGTGTTGCCTAGAATGTCAACGAATGTCAGTGAGCCTTGATCAACATTTCCTCTCTATGTTCACTTTTCTAAAACACTGACTGAGGAAAGATCTTAAAACTTTAGACATGGAAAGATTCATTTTTCAAACCCCAGTCTCTAGAAAACACTAAAACTTGAAAAAAAAAATTAGCCATGTTTCAGAAGCAAACTTTATTTTGAAGGAAGGTCAGGAAAAGATATATAATATACATATTCATCATTTGATAGTTGGACCCTTGCCACCGGTGGGTTACTTGAAAGACTATTATTAACAGAGTCACAAAATCAGAATTTAAATCTAGCCCAGTTTATTTCCTACCATGTGAGTTTGGGGAAGGCTAATCACAGAGGTTAGAAAATTAATTAAACATAGAATGAACTCACCTCTATCCTTTGGAAAAGTCTAGAGGGGATACGTTTACAAATTTACAACAGCTTGACAGAGAAATGCCAGTTTCAGGAAAGAAAAAGGCTCGCTACCACAACCTGTAAATTGTTAGAAGCAACACCTTAACAAATCAAAATGGCAGTTCTGCTGCGCATCCTGTAGGCTAGTGAGGATGATTCAGAAAGAAGTGTATGGTTGATGAAGACCATGATTCACTGGACAATATTTCCAGCAAGACTTCTTTTACTTTAAACACTGAGATTTTTAAAAAAATCTTTTTTGGGGACAGTTTATCCGCTCCCCTCCCCCCATACTACCTTCTGTTCTCACTTGATTCCTGTCATAATCCTCAATTTGTTGAATCACAATTGGTTGCTGTGGCGATGATTGCGATGTCACAAACAAGATTATGACTTCAAGTGGGGAATAAACAGCAGGCACTCTGAACTCTTAACAAATGAAATTCTATCATTATGCAAATAGCCTTCAAATAATCAAGTGTGACCCAAAATGCATAATTTTCTTTCGTGGGATTTTTTTCTTCCTTTGGCGTAGAAAATGCATCATCACCCACTAGATTCATTTCTAACGAAAATGTCGTGGAACTTCAAAGATATATTTTAGGTTGAAACACTCTCGTATGTAACAATTAAACATCATCAACATGCTGCAAAGATCATTTTATAAAATGTAATGATTTGTCCAAATTTAACCAGACAAACTTTCCCAGATCAGAAGAGTAACAGCAATCATGCTGAATAATTGCCAAATTATGAGTTTAAAATTAACGAACTTGTAATAGATACAGAATATGCTTAACTTGGCTTCTGAGATTACAGCCGTTGCTGATCACTCTCATGTAGTGCCTAAATCCTGACCAAAGATACACAGAGAGACAGACAGACAGATAATAGATGAATTGATAGGTGATAGGTATACATATAGATAATAGGGATAGGTTGATAGATTATAGATGAATGACAGGTGATAGGGAGATGGATGATAGATGATAGATAGATAGATAGATAGATAGCTAGACGGAAAGAAAAAATGATACCTAGTACTCCATGAAAGTCTCCTCTGACCAGAAATACATCTGAATAAATGTGGAACACACACACACACACACACACACACACTGTCTTGTTATTCTCATTTTTATGTGATTTGAAGGCTTAAAGAGAATAAGGATTGAGTTGTGTCTATGGCTAACAAGTTTCAGAGTCAGTATTTAAAGCTAAACACTCAACACTACCCCTTGGGGCTCAAATCCCTTGATAAAACACAATTATATATAGTCGTAATTACCAGTAATTATTACCTTGGCTCTATGTAGGTTTAACTGTCCAGCTGTCCAGTCATTGCCTGAGGAGAGACTCGAGCTCCTAAAATAACGGAAGGTGGGAGCAATAAACGTTGGCCTCTACCAGGGATGCGCAGCCAAATTGATCACGTGTCTGGTAAACAAGACATCTACAGGACATGTAGCTTAGGGAAAATTTTCTGTAAAGGTTCCCCAACTGTAATATTCTATCACGAGAAATGTTTTTACGCCTCTTTGAATCTTGGAGTTTAACTCAAAGGGACTGGGGTTGGTAGATTTTACACAGAGTGTAGGTCTCTTAAAGATTTTCTGATAACGAACACCTTGATGAGGAGTTCTTGGGCCCTTCTTCTATTAGAGGATAAACTCGTGAAAAATAAGCTATACGATAGGTATTATGTGTTCGTTCTTTTAAAACATAGAATGAAGTGGCTTCTGTCATAAGCCCATGGTGATTTCCATTGTTGTTAATACTTAAAGATACAGGGATATGTGAGTTGAAATAAGTGGGGAGATCTATTAGAGAGAGAACAGACAAGCATAAAAAGCTATTCATATTTCTTTGCAAGACCCATTCAGGAAAGTTGAGGAGGTGGGGGAGTGTCTGAGGGTTCATATATCTACTACAAAAACAAAATTTACTTTTATTTATTTATTTAGAGACAGAGTGTTTCTCTGTTGCCCAGGCTGGAGTGCAGTGGTGCAGTCATAGCTCACTGCAGCCCTCACCTCCTGGGCTTAGGCTATCCTCCTGCCTCAGCCTCCTAAGTAACCACACCCTGATAACATTACCATTCTTAAGCTATTGATGACTGCTCCTGGAGGTCATGAAAATTACAGTGAAGGGTAACCCAAATCTACGATGATGGCATATCCCTCTCTATTAGTCCATTCTCACATGGCTATAAAGAAATATCTGAGACTGGTTATTCATAAAGAAAAGAGCCTTAGTTAGCTCACAGTTCTGCAGGCTAAACAGGAAACATAATGCTGGTGTCTGCTCGGCTTCTGGGGAGACCTCAGGAAACTTACAATCACGGTGGAAGGAGAAGAGGAAGCAGGGACATTACATGGCCACAGCAGGAGTAAGACAGAAGAGAAGGAGGTGCCACACAGTTTTTAAACCACCAGATCTCACTGGAAGCCACTCACTATCTTGAGGACAGCACCAAAGGAATGGTGCTAAACTATCACGAGAAATCCACCCCCATGATCAAATCTCCTGACACCAGGCCCCACCTCCAATACTGGGAATTACAATTCCACATGAAATTTGGGCAGGGACACAGATCCAAGCTCTATCACCATCTTAGGAATTGTATCCTGTGTGTCAGTACTGGATTAGCCCAGCTGCCAGCCAGTAATAAGGATACCATCCAAAGCAAGAATGAACAGGATGTGTCTGTAGTGCCGGCTGGGGGCCCTCACTGTGTTCCCTCCCACATCTGTTCTGTTTAGGGAGCAGAAGCCTTGGCCCACATGGTCAGGATGGCAGGATGTCTACTCCACCAGCCTACGACATCTCTGGTCAACGTTGGCCTCTCATGGCTGATTGCCCGTGCCTGTGTGGAAAAGATCCCTTCTAGGAAAGCCGTTACTCGGCATTCCAGAGATCTGTTCTTCCTGTGTTGCCATTAGAGTCACAAGCAGGACCAAGTAACTCCACGCCATGGTTCCTGGAAACAAAGAAAATCAGTCAGCTGGTGGTGGGTTTCCCTGGCTTGTGGAAAGTTAGAGATGCACTTCGATTTCATGAGGAGGTTGCAATGAGCCTGGATCATAACACTGCACTTTAACCTGGGTGACAAAGTGAGACCCTGTCTCAAATAGTAATAATAATGATGATGATCATGATGATGATATTGAGCATTCTTTCGGGTGCCTATTGGCTATTCATGTATATTTTTTGGAGAGATGTTCAGTTCCTTTGCATTTTCAATTTGGTTATTTATTCCCTCATTATTGAGTTATAAGAGTTCTTTATATATTCTGGATAATGTCCCTTATAGGATATGTGGCTTTCCAATATTTCATCTTAGTCTGTGTGTTGTCTTTTCACTTTCTTGATTGTGTCTTTTCAGGGGAAAACACTTCTAATATTGATAAAGTCCAATTTTTCAATTTTTCTCTTTTGTCATTTGTGCCTCTAGTGTCAAATCTAAGAAATCATTGCCTAACCCAAGGTCAGGAAGAAATATTCATAGGTTTTCTTCTAAGAGTTGTATAATGTAGCTCTTACATTTAGGCCTATGATTCATTTTGTGGCAAGTTTGTGTATGGCATGAGGTTTTTTTTTATTTTTTTTTTAATACATGGACTTATAATTTGGAAATGAGCTTGTTTTGCCTCAGAAAAATGAAACAGGCTCTTTGTCTTCTCTTCTCTTTTATCTCTTTTCTTGTTTTAGGTGTCTCCTCATTCCTGGTCCTACATAAACTCATTTTGACATTTGCCTTAGGCATTTCAGAATCTGGCCCTCACCCTTATGGTTTTCACATATGATGAACAATGTTTTTCTTTTACCCTCTTATTTGGGGTGCCTAAGCCTTTCCTCAATGAAATGGCAACCGGTTACAAACGACTAAGCCAAGATGACAATTACCCATAATTATGGCTTAATAAATATAGATGCCATTGTGGTTTGGTTTCGTAACAACTTTATTGAGGCGTAACCTCCATATCTTATTCACATGCATTAAATGTACATTTCAGTGACATTTAGGATATTCACAGAGCTGTGCACCCGTCACCATATTGTAATTTACAACATTTCCAGCCAAGCACAGTGGCTCACTTACAATCCCAGCACTTTTAGTGGCCAATGCAGGAGGATGACTTGAGGCCAGGAGTTCAAGGCCAGCCTGGGGCAACACAGCGAGACCCCCCCCACACACATCTCTACAAATAATGAAAAAATTACCCAGATGTGTGGCATGAATCTTTAGTCCCAGCTACTCAGGAGGCTGAAGTGGGAGGATGGCTTGAGCTCAGGAGTTCAAGACTTTAGTGAGCTGTGATGGCACCACCGTACTTCAGCCTTGACAACAGAGTGAAATGCTATCTCTAAAAAATAATATTAAAATTTAAAATAGAACATGTCCATCACTGTAAAAAGAAAACTCATGCTCATTGTCAGTCACTACCTGTTTCCTTCATCCCACCCTTCCCCCAGCTCTAACAAACTCTCAAACTACTTTGGGTCTTTATAGATTTGCCTTTCCTGGATAGTACATATAAATGAAATCATATTATATACATTCTATCTATCTACCTATCTATCTATCTATCATCTATCTATCTATCTATCTATCTTTATTTAAATCTTAATTGTGATGAAATATACATGGCATAAAATTACCACCTTAGAGTGTACAATCCAGTGACATTAAGTACATTGTTGTGCAACCATCACAATCATCCATACACAGAACTGTTTTCATCTTGCAAAACCAAAGCTCTTCTTAAACAAGAACTCTGGGCCCGCATGGTGGCTTACACCTGTAATCCCAGCACTTTGGGAGGCCAAAGTGGGTGGATCACTTGAGGTCAGGAGTTTGAGACCAGCCTGGCCAACATGGTGAAACCTCATCTCTACTAAAAAAAACAAAAAAGAACTCCTATTGCCCCTACAGTATGTGATTTTCTTTTTTTTTTGGTGACTGGCTTTCTTCTCAAAATTTACCCATGTCCTAGCATGTATTAGTACTTCTTTCCTTACTCCATTGTGTGTATATATTACATTCGTCTATGCATTCATCAGATGGTGGACATGTGGGTTGTTTTCACCTTTTGGCTATTGTTAATAATGACTGCTGTGAATATTCATGTGCAAGTTTTTGTATGGACAAGTGTTCTCACTTCTCTTGGGTAAATACCTAGGAGTAAAATTGCTGTGTCACATGCACACGTATGTTTATTGCGGCACTATTCACAATAGCAAAGACTTGGAACCAACCCAAATGTCCAACAATGATAGACTGGATTAAGAAAATGTGGCACATGTACACTATGGAATACTATACAGCCATAAAAAAGGATGAGTTCATGTCCTTTGTAGGGACATGGATGAAGCTGGAAACCATCATTCTCAGCAAACTATCGCAAGGACAGAAAACCAAACACCGCATGTTCTCACTCATAGGTGGGAATTGAACAATGAGAACACTTGGACACAGGGTGGGGAATATCACATGCCAGGGCCTGTCGTGGGGTAGGGGGAAGGGGGAGGGATAGCATTAGGAGATATACCTAATGTTAAATGACGAGCTAATGGGTGCAGCACACCAATATGGCACATGTATACGTATGTAACAAACCTGCACGTTGTGCACATGTACCCTAGAACTTAAAGTATAATAATTAAAAAAAAAAATTGCTGTGTCAAATTCTACGTTAACATTTTGAGAAACTGCCAGACTATTTTATCAAAGCGGCTGCACAACATTACACTCCCAAATAATATACGAGGGCCCCAGCTTCTCCACATCCTTGTGATCATGTTATTGTCTGCTGTTTTTATTTTAACAATCCTAGTGATTGTGATGTGTGAATGTGGTTTTGATTTACATCCCCCTAATGGCTGATACTGTTAAGCATTGTGGCTCATGACTATAAACCCAGCACTTTGGGAGGCCAAGGCAAGAGGACTGCTTGAGCGTAGGAGTTCAAGTCCAGCGAGGGCAATATAGTGAGATCCCATCCCTACAAAAATAATTGTTTTTAAATTAGCCAAGCATGGTGGTGTGTGCCTGTAGTCCCAGCTACTCAGGAGGCTAAGGTGGGAGGATTGCTTGAGCCCAGAAGTCAGAGGTTGCAGTGAGTCAAGATTGTAACACTGCCCTTCAATCTGGGTAACAGAGTGAGACTCTCAAATAATAGTGATGACGATGATGATGATGATGACATTGAGCATCTTTTGTGTGTCTATTGGCTATTCATTTATCTTTTTTGGAGAAATGTCTTTTCAGTTCCTTTGCATTGTCAATTTGGTGATGTATTATTTTATTATTGAGTTTTAAGGGGTTTTGTTACGTATTCTGGATAACATCCCCCATAGGATATGTGGCTTTCCAATATTTTATCTTTGTATGTTGCCTTTTCACTTTCTTGATTGTGTCTTTTGAAGAGCAAACACTTTTAATGTTGATAAAGTCTAATTTTTGAATTTTTTCTTTTGTCATTTGTGCTTCTAGTGTTAAATCTAAGAAATAATTGCCTAACCCAAGGTCAGGAAGAAATATTCATAGATTTTATTCTAGCAACTGTATAATGTAGCTCCTATATTTAGGCCTATGATTCATTTTGAGGTAAGTTTGTGTATGGTACGATGTAGGGGTTCAGCTTTATTTTGTTTATACATGGACACTCAAGGCAGGAACCACATATATCTTATATGTGATATTTAGCCCCGGCACCTAGCCTGTTGCCATGAAAATAGTAAACACAAAATTCAGATTTTCTAATAGATAGATGTTTAGCTTTTTTGTGTACTTTTAAGTTCAGGGTTACATGAGCAACTTTGTTACATAGGTGCATCATGGGGGTTTGTTGAACAGATTATTTCGTCATCCAGGTATTAAGCCTAGTACCCATTAGTTATTTTCCTGATCCTCTCCCTCTTCCTACTCTCCAGCCCCAAGTAGGCCATGCTGTCTGTTGTTTTCTTGTTTGTGTCCATGTGTTCTCATCATTTAGCTCCCACTTATACCTGAGAGCATGCAGTATTTGTCTTTCTGTTCCTGTGTTAGTCTGCTAAGGATAATGGTCTCCAGCTCCATCCATGTCCCTGTAAAGGACATGATCTTGTTCTTTTATATGGCTGCATAGTATTTCATGATGTATATGAACCACACTTTCTTCATCCGGTCTATCAGTGATGGGCATTTGGGTTGATTCCATGTATTTGCTATTGTGAATAGTGCTGCAGTGAACATATGAGTGCATGTATTTTTATAATAGAATTATTTCTGTTCCCTTAGGTGTATACTCAGTAATGGATTGCTAGGTCAGATGGGTGTTTTATAACTGTAGAGTCTATGGTTCCAATTCTCAAATTCAGATTTCATGCTTCAGTTATGACAAAAAGTCAGAAGACGGCAGAATAAGACAGGAATAAGAAATAATATATATATACACACATATATATACACATATATATACACAAGTATATATACACACATATATATACACACATATATATACACATATATATACACATATATACACATACATATACACATATATATACACACATATATATACACACATATATATACACATATATATACACATATATATACACATATATATATACACATATATATATACACATATATATACACATATATACACACACATATATATACACATATATATACACATATATATACACATATATATACACATATATACACATATATGTACACATATATACACATATATGTACACATATATACACACATATATATACACATATATATACACATATATATACACATATATATATACACATATATATACACACATATATATATACACATATATATATCTGTATATATCTTCTACTAAGCATGATACATGAATGGCATTTCATTTTTCTCATTAAACCTTTTCCATCAACTGAGAAGGAACATGGATGGAGCTGGAGACCATTATCCTTAGCAAACTAACACAGGAACAGAAAAACAAATACTGCATGCTCTCAGGTATAAGTGGGAGCTAAATGATGAGAACACATGGACACAAAGAAGAAAACAACAGTTTCCATATTAAAATAACAAACTATCAAGGATGCAAAAATACCTACTCATGCACTTTGAATGGAACAGTCTGAGTAGAATCAAGACAAGAGGTGGCCTCTTCAGACAATATTGAGCATCTGCTGTGTTAATAATAATGTTTAGTTACACCAGTCCTTCATTGAATTCTACTGTACCCAGGCATGGAAATCCAGCAGTTTAGATGGCACCAAGAAGGTGCCACACTTAAGCTGCACAAGCCACTTACAAAATCACGAACTATACAAAATTGATTTCTAGTTCAGAAAGGAAATTATTATAGAACTGGGTAGACATAAAAGGCTGGCATGTGAATCTCATGCAATGACACCCCACCTCTATGCCATGTGTCACTCTGCTATCCACATGCTTTCTGTGGTAACACCCTAACACACAGTCTGACCTTGTATATCCAAGTGGAATTATCGTTTAGTTACTTTACTGCAAACAGCCTATAAATAGTTTTGCAGTTATAATCTTGATTTGAAAAATATGAATAGAAAGGGAATAACTTCCTTGGGGAAGCTGTTAAGTGCATTATTATTCCACCTTTCAAATGAGAATGCACTTTTAATCCCAGCCTTCCTCTCTGATCAGTATTTCTTTTATGCACTGGATTCAACAGCACTCTGGAAGTTCATTCTCCACTGCAAGCCCACAGATGCATAATCACACAAGGGAAGGTGCTTCACCCACCACATCTGAGTCTCAATTTTGCCCAATAAGAATCCACTTTTCTCAATGCTGTGAATCCCCCAAAATGTACATGTATTAGTCCATTTTCATACTGCTATGAAGAAATACCCAAGACTGGGTAATTTATAAGCAAAAAGAGGTTTAATGAACTCACAGATCCACATGGCTGGGGAGGCCTCACAATCATGGTGGAAGGCAAAGGAGGAGTAAAGGCATGTCTTACACGGTGGCAGGCAAGAAGGCATGTGCAGGGGAACTGCCTTTTATAAAATCATCAGATCTCCTGAGACTTATTCACTATCATGAGAACAGCACGGGAAAACCTGCCCTCATGATTCATTTACCTCCCACTGTGTCCCTCCCATGACACATGGGGATTATGGGAGCTACAACTAATGATAAGATTTGGGTGGGGACACAGCCAAATCATGTCATTACACAAAGCTAGTTGGGCTGCTTTTTTGAACCACTGAAATAACTCTTTTAAGAGATGTGAAAGGAAAATAAGTCTTGGGGACCCCAAAATCACTAAGCTAAAGGGAAAAGTCAAGCTGGGAACGGCTTAGGGCAAACCTGCCTCCCATTCTATTCAAAGTCACCCTTCTGCTCACTGAGATAAATGCATGTCTGATTGTCTCCCTTGGAAAGGCTAATCAGAAACTTAAAAGAATGCAACCATTTGTCTCTCACATACCTGTCACCTGGAAGCCCCCTCCCTGCTTGAGTTGTCCTGCCTTTCCGGACGGAACCAATGTACATCTTACATATATTGATTGATGTCCTATGTCTCCCTAAAATGTATAAAACCAAACTGTGCTCTGACCACCTTAGGCACATGTCGTTAGGACCTCCTGAGGCTGTGTCATGGGTGCATGTCCTCAACCTTGACAAAATAAACCTTCTAAATTAACTAAGACCTGTCTCAGATATTTGGGGTTCACAGAGGTAACTAATACATGGAAGAAGGTTCTAATGTTATTTGATGGCTTAAAAATTAGCTGAGGCTGAACTGGTTGACTTGGCAGACAAGGATATAGTCTGAAAGTAACCACAATTGATATATTAGAATTAGCATTTTGAATGAACTCTGTTCTCCAGCTACTTTTCTCTCTCTTTACAAATTATTTTCTGAAGAAATCTGGTTTTGTAAGTTTTTCTATGTATCTTGATTCAAAAAACTTTGATTTCATACTTAGTTAGAATTGACAAGATTGCCCTCAACCACACTGCATCGTGGAGAGTAATGACCCTCCTGGTGAAAATGAAGGATATTAATAAAATTCATCTCTGCCTGCCTTCATAAATCCACATTTTCAAAGGAGAATGAAACCCACACCCATTGAACCACAAAGAATATTCCCCTCACTTGACATTTTTCCGTGGACTTTTAAAATAACATAGCTTTCGGAGTCCAGAATGCTCATTTCAAAGAGTTTTTTTTTTTGTTCTGTTATTATCAGTGATGGAAGGGCCTTTATTGGGAGTATTTTGTAACTCATTGTAACTTGCTTTAAAGTGAATATTTCAGCTTCATACCTGGTCATGTGGTTTCTCCTTTAGCTCTTCTTGTTTGCACAGTTAAGCAGAAAGGAAACCAACCATTTGTACAAATAAAAGTGGAGAATTAAGTTATGCTGTCATTTTTAAAATTTCTCCCCAAGGGGTTTTACTGACTGTCTAAACTGGGCTTGTGGGTTATCAGTTTTCTGAAATTCTATGGCCCAATTTGATAGGTACAATTCCAAATTGTAATTTCAAGCACAATCTAGTTGATTGCCCTCAAAATGATGACCCTGACCCATAAAGACTACTCAAGGACCACAGGACTGCAGCTTCCTTCTTGGACAGGCTGGGTGTTGGCCACACTGCAAAAGTAACAGGGACATAGCTGATGTATTGGCTTTTCTACACCTGCTGATTTCTATTTTTGTTTAAATATTTAGGGCAGACAGATAGTTAGGTCAGTGTCTTGCTTTCTCTTTGTAGGACTTAATTCCTAGATCAACCCAGGAGCCCTCTTTTGAGGGAATATATCCATCAAAGCTCTCATGTAAAACTTTGTCTCTGATTTCCTTTAATTTTTTTAATTTAAAAACAATAAAAATAATCTTTCTTTCTCTCTCTTTTCAGAGAAGCCTAGATCTCAGGGATTGATGTTTCAGACTGAAGAATTCAGAACACTGCATTGAAAATATTCCTTCCTCCTTTAAAAACATCCTTTTTTCGTGACACCCACCTCCTCATTCAAATATAGTAAAATCGTGAGAAGAAGAAGACAATGGAGAAGCTAGAATCTTGGGACTGGCAACTTTTCAGGAGTCTCTAACAGGATGGAATCCTCTACCTTGGCACTATTGATATTTGAGGCCTGATAATGAAACTGCCTTTGCAAAATTATGACAGTAAGAGAAATCTGATATCATTGACTCCATCTTACTTCTGACCTTTAAGCTGTCCTTAGCCATTCCTGGGCATAGGCCAAGCTAACTTTGGGAGGAATTTAGTTTATGGTTTAACTTTGAAATAAGAATGATTATAGTCCCTCCCTAAAAATAATCCCCTCCCTTTTGGGGCTGAAACCACCTTTGTAAGACTAATGAGGAGTCAGAAGATAGACATCGTTTCTCTCATCCCTTACTGCTCAGGAGTCATGTGGCCAACTCACAAGATTTGTGACCTACCCAATCGCTCCTATAGAAAATATCACTACCGTTGTTTTTTTCTGAGTTGTTTTTCAGGCTGACCCCACCCAGACCCAGGACTCATTACTGCACTGTTCCTGCGGCCCTACCCAGAGGTGGACTCAGTGCATGGAGACCACTTTCTACACTTCTATTATTTCATCCCTAGCCAAGCAGCAGTAGCCATTCCCTATGCCCCTGCCCACCAAATTGTCTATAAAACCCACTAACCTCTAAGCCTTCAGGGAGACTGGTTTCAGTGATAACTCCAGTTCTGCTGCGTGGACCAGTCTCATGTCAATTAAATCTTTCTCTATTACTGCAATGCTACGGTCTCAGTAGACTGATTTTGTCTGTGCAGTGGGCAAGAAGAACCCATAGGGTGATTACAATAATTCTCTGTGATGGGGCTGTCCTGTGCATTGCACGATGGTTAGCAGCATTTCTGGCCTCCACCCACTAGCCAGTAGTAGAGCACTCCCCTACCTGTAACAATTAAAATGTCTTTGGACATTGTCCCCTGGTGGACAAAATTGGCATTGCTTGAGAACCCTATGATGATAAGAGGTACTTACCCAAAGAATATGCAACAATTATTATTATCTGCATAGCTATAACAAAATTCTCCCTACTAATGTAAAACCCTTTTTCTATTGTAATGCTTTAAAAAAAATTCCACTTTTCATTCCCAAATCGTTTTACTAAAAAAGGTTTATTCTTCTCATTTCAAGGTTTTGAGAAATCCAGGTGGCCTTGAATGTTAGATTTATCTTTTTGGATAGAAAAATCCTAAGTGTTTTCTGTCTCGCAGATAACTGGCTGGCTCTGTTTCACAAAGTTCTGCAAAGAATGAACACATGTTCTATTCAGTATACAGCCATGTTAAAGATTCCAGAAGTTTTTCTGCTCCAGTATTACCATTGGACTGAATTTAATGAAATTGAAATTGATCAATGGAAAACAAAACTCCATAAAATATTTTAAAGATGTTTATTCTGAGCCCGTAATTGATCGCAGCCCAGGGAAAACACAAACCCAAGAAGCCTTGAGTAAGTGATCCCAAGGCGGTCAGATTACAGTTTAGTTTTCGAGAGACAGGAGTTACAGGCAAAGACATAAATCAATACGTGGAAGGTGGATATTGGTTTGACCTGAAAGGTGGAATAACTTGAAGCAGGGGCTTCCAGGTTATAAGTGGATTCAGAGATTCTTTAATTTGCAGCAGGCTAACGAACTAAGACTCTTTCTGGAACTTGGAGTCAGCAGAAAAGAATGGTTAGATTAAGACAAGGATGCTGTATGGGAAGACTGATGGCCTGCAGGCATGACTCAACCATTGCCTGGCATGGCCTGAGGTTCTATTTATAATTTGGTATCTGATTGCCACAGAGTCTTGTCAGTCTTGCGGTTGAGAAGTTTTTAACATTAATGGTGATCAGTTGTATCTAAATTCCAAAAGAGAAGAGGTATAAAGAGGTATGTTTCACTACTGATATGGTTTGGCTGTGTCCCCACCCAAATCTAATCTTGAATTGTAGTTCCCATAATTCTCACTTGTTGGGGGAGGGACCCCTTGGAAGATAATTGAATCATGGGGGGCAGTTTCCCCCATATTGTTCTCATGGTAGTGAATGAGTCTTATGAGATCTGATGGTTTTATAAGGGGAAACCATTTTGCTTGGCTCTCCTTCTCTCTTCTCTGCTGCCATGTACGACGTGCCTTCCGACTTCCACCATGATTGTGAGGCATCCTGAGCCGTGTGGAACTGTGACTCCATTAAACCTCTTTTTCTTTGTAAATTACTCTGTTTCGGGTATGTCTTTATCAGCAGCGTGAGAACGGATGAATACAACTTTCCTTCCCGTCATGGCCAGAACTCAGTTTTTCAGGATTCTCTGGGGTTCCCTCAGTCAAGACGGGATCTGATCAGTTGGTGGAGAGCTTAGGATTTTATTTTTAGTTTACAAATTTAACAAGATGTGTGGTCATATAGTGTTTTCGAACAGTACTTCTGATACCATCTATGTGTCACTTTCTTATCCCAATTCTGCAATTCTCTGATATCAACTGGGTTTCCAACAGCTCCATTCGATTCTGACACTAACTATCTGGAGTTAGCACAGACCACACAGGTTAAGGGTTCAGTCCCACAGCACTGCCATACTTCAAGTCCCAGAGACCACCTATATTTCTGACTCGCTGGCTAGAAGTTTGGGGGTTCCCACAACGCCTTCTTCAGGCTCAATAAAAATTCTCTAGAATGACTCACAGAACTTAGGAAAATATTTTACGTCACTATTACCGGCTTATTTACAGGATACCAATCAAGAATAGCCAGATGGAAGAGACATATAGAGCAAGGCATGGGGGCGAGGACGGGGACAGGGCCAAGAACTTCCATACCCTCTGTGGACACTCCGCCCTCCCAGCACATCAGTGTGTGCACCCACCTGGAAGCTCCGCATCTCATTGCTTAAGGGTTTTCATAGAATTCAGTGACCGGCTTCACTTCCCTGTGGTCAGGGGATGGAGCTGAAAGTTCCCGTTCTCTAATCACAGGTTTGCCCTTGCTGGTGACTGGTCCTCACTCTGAGGCTATCTAGGGGTCCCCTCACCACTCATTGGCATAAACTCAGGTGTGCTGGAAAGGGGGTCCTTATGAATAACAAAAGACACTCCTCTATCACTCAGGAAATGCCAAGGGTTTTAGAAGCTTTCTGCCAGGCCACAGAGATCAGATTTTTATAGCATAGTGACAGACAGGAGCACTGGCCCAATCCAGCCACAATATCAGGGCCTGGCTAGGAGGAAACCACCGAAAGGGGAGAAGCTCTACGTGTTTTGCTGAGCTGAAGGCAGCAAGATTCTGCACAACTAACATTCCTAACAGCTCCTAGAAATGGCCAACCCCTCCCATGGGCATTCAAGTTGTAGCATGTGATATAATTTCCTTTCTTTTTAAGGCTGAATACTATTCCATTGTATAGATAGGCTGTTTTATTTATCCATTCATCTGTCATTGAACATTAGGGTTGCTTCTACTTCTTGGCTATTGTGAATAGTTCTGCAATGAACACGGGTGTGCAAATATCTCTTTGAGATCCTGCTTTCAGTTCTTTTGGATATATATCCCCACACACAGATTGCTGAATCTTTTTAAATTTTTTTTTTCAAAGAAAATGGGCAACATAGTTGAAGTCAGCTTCGGGAAATGAAATTGCTGACACTTAGATACATTTAGATAAAGATAACAATCCAGGGAGAGGAGTACTTTCTCCATATTTATTTCCCCAGAGCTTTGTAAACAGAAATCTGAGAGACAATTACAATTTGAGGAGCTGGAGTCCCTGGAAGCCGTGCAAAGTCTGTATTTACAGTAGCTTCCGTGTCTTCATTTCCAAATATTTTTCATCTCTACAATGTTTTCACCTAATCAGGTTTTTGGTGGCTATTTGTGATTCTATTATTTTACTTGAAATATGGTATGTCAGGCCCTATGTGATGTTGTTTATCATAAAATACCTGAGGAGGAACTCTGGTCCTGTGATAGTCATTTAAAATCAGCCATTAGGCTGGGCGCCGTGGTTCACACCTGTAATCCCAACTTTTTGGGAGGCCAAGGTGAGCGGATCACTTGAGGTCAGGAGTTCAAGATCAGCCTGGCCAACATGGTGAAACCCCATCTCTAATAAAAATACAAAAATTAGCCGAGCATGGTGGTACCTGCCTGTAATCCCAGCTACTCAGGAGGCTGAGGTACAATAATTGCTTGAATCCAGGGTTGCAGTGAGCCAAGACTGCGCCACTGCACTCCAGCCTGGGTGACAGAGGAAGACTTCCCCTTGAAAGAAAGACGAAAGAAAGAAAGAAAGAAGGAAGGAAGAGGGGAGGAGAGGGGAGGGGAGGGGAGGGGAGGGGAGGGGAGGAAGGAAGGAGAATGGTAGTTATTAGGGGCTGGGGGAGGGGTAAATGGGAAGATGTTCAATGAGGGTAGAGTTTTAGTTGTGCACAATGTGAAAAAGTTTCAGAGATCTGTTGTACAGCAATGTGAATATACTTAATATATTTAATGCCACTACACTGTACATTTAAAAGTGGTTAAGATGGTAAATTTTATATGTTTTTTACTACAGTAAAAAATAAATAGGAATATATTGAATTGCACACTTTAAACGGGTGAGCATTATGGCATGTAAATTATATCTCAATAAAGATGTTAAAAATTAAAAGAAAAATAAATATTGTGAATTCCAGAAAGTGTTACGCTCTACTTAAGAGAATCTCATGTTTTGCCTTTACATGTATGTGTATAAATGTGTATGTATATATAGATTTTGGCAATTATCATTCTCTTTTCTTTTCTTTTCTTTTCTTTTCTTTTCTTTTCTTTTGTGTGTGTGTGGGGGGATGGTGTCTCTCTGTCACCCAGGTTGGAATGCAGTGGTGCTATCTCAGCTCATTGCAGCCTTGGCCTCCAGGACTCAAACGACCCTCCCACCTCAGCGTCTCGAGTAGCCGCTACACCTGGCTGATTTCTTTAGTTTTTGTAGAGATAGGTTTTGCCATGTTGCCCAGTCTGATCTCAAACTCCTGGGCCCAAGCCATCCTCCCACCTCAGCCTCCCAGACTGCTGGGATTACAGATGTGTGCCACTGCATCTAGCCTCATGATTTCTTTTACAAGACATTTATCAATTGTTTTCAATACACATCAGCATTAAAACTTTCATTTTCATGTAGCCATGCAGAAATAAAACAAGTCATTGTCTTCTCTGTGGCTCATGTTGAGGAGGAAAAAGTTTTCCTGTCCCCGCTTAAGTCCTAAAATTGAGAATATGTAAACTAAACCGACAAAATACAGATTTGCAAGAGAAAAAGCAGATCGGTATTTACTTGTATGTGGGAATTAACAGAAAAATATGACTCAAGGAAAGAGAATTTGGGGCCTATATACTATCTTAGTAGTGGAAGGGGAAGGGGATAAGGTTTTGAGAAAGGGTCTTGCTCTGTTGCCCAGGCTGGAGAGCAGTGGCACAATTATGGCTCACTGCAGCCTTGACCTCCTGGGCTCCAGCAACCTTCCTGCCTTAGCCTCCCGAGTAGCTGGGACCACAGGTGGGCACCACCATACAGAGTTAATTTTTAATTTTTTAAATTTTTTTGGTAGAGACAGGGTCTCACTTTTTAAAAATAATGACTTTTAGGAAAGACAAGTGGGCCCTTATAGATACAACAGTTTTGTGACAATGTCTGGTGTTATGCCAACTTCTTGTCTCTAGTGATAAGAGTTCATCTTCCCTGGTTGCTCCAAGAAAGGAGATTTATGAGAATTGAGTCGCTCATCTGAAAATCATATTTATGCATACTCTGGACTCCTTCACTTATTCTGGCTCCCCACTTCTGCCTACTCCAAAACTTTTTAAATTTAGTGGGATTTGAATTATCTTTACTTCACAATCATGACTTTGCATTTATTGGTGACCTCTGTCATAGTCTAACCTTATCATAGTGACTATGTGCAAATAGTGTCCTTTTATCCACATGCACCCAGCGGGGAAATGAACAAGGAAAGACACAGATACAGTATTGGAGAAGAGTTAAAGGATCAGGCCCAGAGAAAGCAGCTTTGGACTAAGTCTTGAGGGGCTAGCAAACCACAGCCCAACAGAGGATTGGGAAAAGGGTTTTAAGCAGAGGGAAGCTTGCGCACAAGAGCAGAAAAGCCAAAACAGGCAGGGATCACTTACCAACTGTCAGTATCTGACGGAGCCCTAGGATTTGTGTAGAAATTTCTCTGGATTGGTAGTAATTTATGGAATCTCAATTTCCTCCTCGGAGCAACAAAGAGCTCATAAGAAATATGAGCACAGCGGTGGTGATATGAATATATTTGAATGTAGGAAATGGCATGCTAATGGCACTCTCCTACGGCCTAATTTCTCTCCTAAGGTCCCCAAGTTTGTAAACTTATTTACCTTCTCCTATGCTACCTCCAAGTTTTCCCGCATACAGACTCTCTGTACCTTTTGTCAGTGTACAGCCAGCATTAGAATTTTTAATTGCCTTTGCAAAAGAAAAGAAATATGCAGTGTACAATTAAAGAGCTGATTTCATTCAGGTCATTGCAACAGGGAGAATGTTCATTAATGAGGAACATCTCAAAGGACAGGATTGAAACCTGGGGTTTTGTAGAGGGAAGTCAACAGAGAATCATCTTTATCATCTGCTAGTCTTAAGGATGGAAGGAGGTGGGCCTTATCTGGGGATACTCAGTTAACCCTTTACTGGAATTCAAAAATGTGGGGGCAATAGTAAAGTCATGGAATCAATCTAGGTGCCCATCAACAGTGAACTGGATACAGAAAACGTAGTACATATACACCATGGAATACTATGCAGCCATAAAAATAGAATGAAATGTCTTTTGCAGCAACATGGATGCAGCTGGAGGCCATTATCCTAATCAAATTAATACAGGAACAGAAAACTAAATACCGCATGTTCTCAGTTACAAGTGGGAGCTAAACATTGGGTACTCATAGACATAAAGATGGCATCAGTAGACACTGGGGACTACTAAGAGAGGAAGACAAGGAGACGAGCAAGGGTTGAAAAATGAACTGTTGGGTACTATGCTCAGTACCTGGGTGATGGGATCATTTCTACTCCAAACCTCAGCATCACTCAGTATACCCAGATAACAAACCTGCACATGTACCCTGTGAATCTTAAATAAAAGTTGAAAAAGAAAAAAAGAAAAAAAAAAACTGTGAGGGAAAATTGTTAACTCTTGCTATGTTCTGGGAGCTTAGGGCTCAGGTAATGTTCAACATTGTCACCCTGCTACCCATGTGCCATGGTGATGGGCTTGACCTCTACTTCTAATAGAGAGAGAAATAGCACATGTACTAGGGAGATGTCTGGTGTTCACATAGCTATATGCACTTTTTATTTTAGGGTGAGAGGGTATGATTGCATATTTTCATTAATTATAATTTGAAAAATGTCTTTCACTGTCACAGCTGATTATAGATAACATCATGTAGATTTTCAAGATGGGACCAAACATGGAAACTGAGATCGAGTAGTTCTCATATGCATGAGCTGTTACAAATGCATTGGCCATTTGTAGTCCTACTCCAGTGAGTTTTTGCCCAACAAACACAGTGATTCACCAAATTGAATTATGTATTTATCCTCTAATGTATTGTATGATGTAGTATATTTCTGACAGAATAAAACTTCTATTTTATCAGACATTGGTGAGAATTGAATATTCCCCTATAATATCATAAGTCTGAAATTGGAAGAGGGGAGACCTACTGAATAGCTCTGTCTTTACATATTTGAAAGGATATTTATCCTCCTTTACCCACCTGCTTCCACTGCTGGGCACTGAGGATACATTAATATACTTGTCCCTTCTCACAATGTCAGGTGAATGAGGCAGCAGGTGTATTTCTGACCAAAGGCAATAGGTGTATTTCTGGAAGCCAACGATTATAGGACAGGAAAGCTAGGAAAATTTAGCATTACAAAGAAGTGACTGTGGGAACTCACATCCAAACTAAATGTATTACCAACTCATCTTCTGTTTTTTGGGATCCACAGAATGCTCTGGTCACCCCAACATGGCCTGGTACATGGTCCAAAATGTCTTGCCAGTCACAAGCCTGGATAGAATCCATCCATATCGCTATCTGATAAACTAAGAGAGGAGATGTGTATTTCTTCCGGAAGAAGACAGGAAGCTTATCTCAAAACATCAGCCATGGTGGAGATAAGCTTGAAGGGGGAAAATTAATTCAAAGTAATCCAAGAGAAAAGCAGTTCGAAGAAGAAAAGAAAGTTCGAAAGAAAGAGAAAGGGGAGAAGAAAAATGTAACACTGTACTCCACCCTCTAGAAGATTCTTCCTTGATGTTGGGCAACTTTATGAGGACGTACGTGAGCAGCAGAGGGATAGTGCCTAGAAAAAAGGAAAGTTCCCTCTAGATTATTATATGCAGCTCACAGCTCTGAGGCCATCTCTTGGAAAATACTAAATTTTTCTTTAATAAGTACTTATGCTATGTCTTTTCCCATGACTAATAATGCATTGTGCTTGAAATTGTTAAACTCAGAGGAAAGTAAAGTCATCACAGCCATAATAAGATATCAAAATGGACATATTTTAATAACTTTATTTTTTAAAGCAACTTCACATAACTCGTTGATTGAGGGAACTAAGCAGATTGACTGGTTCCAAGGAAAAGCTTTTTGAAAAATCACAAATATATAGATCAGGAAGGCTGAAATGGATATACAAATGGAGTCTTAACTGGTTTGTCTAGATGGAATGGGGAAAAAGTCAATCATGCCACATAATTCAGCCAATGTGGGACAGAAAAGAATCTGCAAAACTCTAAGAATTATTTTGGCATTCCTATCTGTTAAATACAATCTACAGAGTTATAAAATAATTCAGAAAAAAATCAAAGGCTAAAATCATATAACTCAGGAGAGTGTGCTCTATGTTGAAAATGCATATTCTTAAGCATTTTTTTTGGCCACTGTATCCCCAGCTAATTGGACACCTCACTGTTTGTGGTTGACTTGTGATAAATCCAACACTATGCTATTTCCATTCTAAATACCATGTGACTCTAAAGTTAATTTATTTGTAGTCAATGACACAGAATGTAAACACACAGATGTGCATTATCTCCATCAAGAAAAAATCATTGTTTGAAGCACTTAAGCACACTGTAAATGGTCAAGCTAGGTTTTCAAGTCTATGCTTGGGATTATTTTTAAAGCCTGCCACAAAGTACAAATAACCTCGTTGGTTGCAAATTTATTTTCTTCATGTTCTACATTTTTTCTTGGAGTAAGCAAAAGCCATTTATGCACAAATTTGGGAAGTAAAAGAAAGCCCAAGATGAATACTATTCTGAATTTAAATGCAAAAAGAACTTAGATAGCATTATGGGTGATATCGTTTCTGTGATTTATGAATTAATATCCAAAGGGGGATTTCTACAAATGAATCAACCCGTGGCAATATAATTAGATGAACTAGAATGACTCAAATTTCCTTCTGCATTGATTTTTAATGGGGACAGTAAGGGGAAAATTTTGCCACTTGGGGGCTATTTGGCAGTGTCTAGAAATTCTCAGTTGTCAAAATTGGGTGTGGTTGGATTGGGTATTTGTTATGTAGAGACCAGGTGCTGCTAAAAATCTTACAGTATACAGGACAGTGATCAGAACAAAAGTTATCCAGCTTGAAATTTCAATAGTGTAAAGGCTGAGAAATTTTCGCCTAAAGGGACTAGTCTGAAAAATGAAATTCCTTTCATTTCATGATTTAAGGCATCCAGGTGTTGGGGGGCAGAAAACAGATCTTATTACTTTACAGGTTTTCTTCCACATTTCTAGAGGCCTTTTAAAACTCATTCTTAAAATGTTTCCTAAAGTCTTGAACATGTCTCGGCAAACTGTGATAGACAGAATGCCCCCGTTCCAAGAATGTCCATGTCTTAACCCCTGAGACCTCTAAAAATGTCACTTTATATGAGAAAGGGACTGTGCAGACATGTTTAGAATTAATGACCTTAAGAAAGGGAGATCATCCTGGAATCTCCAGATAAGACCAGACTAATCACAAGAGCCCTTAAAAGTGGTAAAGGAAGTCAAAAAGATATATGAGAAGGAAGGATGTTATTATTTGAATGCATGTTCCCCTTCAAAATTCACATGTTGGGAAATGACTCAGAAACAGAAAGTCAAATACCATATGTTTTCACTTATAAGTGGTAGTGAAACAATGAGTACACATGCACATAGAGAGTGGAATAACGGACACCAGCATCTCAAGAGGTGGGAGGAAGGTGAGGGATGAGAAATTACTTACTGGGTACAATGTTCAGTATTCCAGTGTTGGTTACACTAAAGGCACACAGTTCATCCCACACAATATATTCACGTAACAAAACTGCACATGTACTCCCTAAATCTATAAAAATAAAAAATAAATTTATATGTTGGAACTTAAAACCCAAAGTGATGGCATTAAGAGGTAGGACCTTCCGGGAAGTGATTAAGTCATGAACGCTCCACTCTTATGAACGGATTAGTGCTCTTATAAAAGGGGTTGAATACCACACTTCAGTCCCTAATTTTTGTCTGTCCATCTCTTCTGCCATGTGAGGACACAGCGTTCATCCCTTATTGCCCTCTTCCCCACCATGTGAAGATGCAGTGAGAAGGCACCATCTTGGAAGCAGAGAGCAGACCTCGCCAGACATCAAATCCACTGCTGCCTTGATCTTGGACTTCCCAGCCTCCACACTTGTGAGGAAAAAAAACATATCTGTTCTTTCTAAATTGCAATTTTGTGACAGCAACCCAGTGGGCTAAGACAGGGAGTCAGTGAGATTTGATGTGAGAGAAGGACTCAAAATTCCATTGTTGAAGGGAGCTTCCCATGGAAACACTGAGTGGGAATGCAAGCAGCCTCTATGAGCAAAGACCAGCCTCCGGTTGACAGCCAGACACAGAAATGGGCACTGCGGCCATACAACTGCAAGGGACTAAGTTTGACTAACAACCTGAATGAGCTTTGCTGTGGATCTATTACGCCTTCCACAAATTAATATATGTTGAAGTCCTAATCCCCCAATGAGACTGTATTTGGAGATTGGGTCTTTGAAAAAGTCTTTTAATTACAGTTAAATTAGATCATAAGGGTGGGACCCTGTTTCAATAGGGCAGGTGCCTTATAGGAGGAGGAAGAAACACTAGAGTACTCTCTCATGTGTTCTCTCTCTTTCTCTCTCTCTCTTTCTGCCATGTGAGAACACACCAAGAAGGCACTATCAGCCTGGCACAGTGGCTCATGCCTGTAATCCCAGCACTTTGGGAGGCCAAGGTGGATGGATCAGCTGAGGTCAGGAGTTCAAGACCAGCCTGGCCAACATGGTGAAACCCCGTCTCTACTAAAATTACAGAAATTAGCCAGGCATGATGGTGAGCACCTGTAATCCCAGCTATTCAGGAGACTGAGGCAGAGATAATTGCTTAAAACCCGGGAGGTGGAGGTTGCAGTGAGCTGAGATCACAACACTGCACTCCAGCCTGGGTGATAGAGTGAGATTCCATCTCAAAAAAAAAAAAAAAAGAAGGCACCATCCACAAACCAGGAAGAGTACTCACCAGGAACAGAATCTGCCACTGACTTGACCTTGGACTTCCCAGCCTCCAGAACTGTCAGAAATAAATGTCTGTTGTGTAAGAAACTCAGTCTATGGTATTTTGTCACAGCAGCCCAAGCTGACAAATACAAGCTTAGAAGGAGATTTATCCCCAGCATTTTCTGTAAGGCAGGCAGCCTGACAGACACCTTGATTTCAGCCTTGCAAGCTCTAGAAGAGAGCTCAGAGGACCCCACAAGATTTCTGATGTGTAGTAACTCTAAATAATCAACGTGTATTGTTTTAAGCTTCAATGTTTGTGGTCATATGTTACAGTATCAAAAGGAAACTAATATGGTTGCTTCCTAAATGTTCTTGCCCACAGTTAAGAAAGCTGAAAATTCCCAAGTGAGTCGCAAATTTTTCTGCACTATGAGCAATGGCTCTCCATGGAAGAGGTGAGGAAATAGCTCCAGCAGAAACCTGGGGTTGTTGCCCAGTTATAAAGATGTATTAACTTTTCATAAGATATGGTATGAGATGTCCTCCTAGAACTTCTCTCTTATGACAGCTTCCCACTCTATCCATAGCTTCAGCAACCGGTTCCTACTGATACAAGAAAAACTTCAGCAGGATTAAATTTTAAGGAGTTTAATTGAGCAATGAACAATTTGTGAATCAGGTAGCCCCCAGAATCACAGCAGATTCGGAAAGACTCCAGTGTAGCTACGTGGTGGAAGAAGATTTGGAAACAAACAAAAAAAGGAAATGACGTACAGAAATTAATTGGAAGTGAGGTACAGAACGGCTGGATTGGTTACAGCTCGGCATATGCCTTATTTGAACACAGTTTGAACACTCAGCAGTGTATGAATGGTTGAAGTATGGCCACTGGGACTGGTCAAGGCTTAGCTATTGTTACAGGCGCATACTACTAAGTTAGGTTTTCAATTTTATCTGCCTATTAAGCTAGGTTACAGTTGATCCACAAGGACCCAAATATAAAAGTATGGAGTCCTTCTGAGGCCATATTTAGTTTGCGTTAACACTATATAGCTCCACACAGGTGAACTTGGCCAGGTGTGTTTTGCCAGATCAGTGATACATTCCTTTTGTCTCCCACACGGCGGCTTCTCCATGAATACCTTAGGAAATGTCCCAGAGCTCCATCATGGGCAGGAAGTAATCATGGAGGGAACTTCTCACTCTTGGGAGAAAGAAATGGATTGATCTATGTGTCTCATTTTTTCCTCCTCCTCTTCCCTTGGATAGACTATCCTGAGATGGCTGTCACTTGACTTTTCAGGTGGCCACTAGCTGCTCTTGCAGGTGACCAATGCATTCTTGCCATGGCTAGGTCTTCTCTAATTCACTGTCCCAGCCCTCTTGCTGCCTGGGATGGCATGACCAAGGGAAGCACTGTCCTCTAAGCCACTGGCCCTGGCTCTGCTCTCAGGAGAAAGCAGGTGAAGATGGGCAGCCCTCAGCCTTTGCATTCTAGTCTACAATGTATTTGAGTTTGTGTTGATGATTTTGAACCGTACCCAAGCCCTGTGATCCTGGAAACAGCAACAGTTAAAAGAATTTCTCCCACACTTTGAGTTCTGGAAAATGGATTACTGCAAAGAACTATCCTTACCCATATGACTTAGATAATACTCATGAAATGTTCCCCCAGTTTACATAGGACAAGACCAGACCCGGACCCTCCAAGTTTCCATTCTTTGCCTCACAATTGATAATTGATGAGGTGAACCGTTTGTCCCCACTAATCAATGGGAACAAAATGCTTGTGAACCAAACATTGGGTCAGTTCTTCTTTTCCCCAGGACCTTGGACTTTAGCTCACCCTCAACATATGCCAACAGAACACCCCTCCTTTAGGGCCTCTTCTGAAAACAGCCTGCTCTTGGGGTAAACCATTCTCTGAACTACTGTCCTATAATATCACCCTTTATCCAACTTCCCCTCTCCTGTTTTCCTCTAGCCTAATTTCCTCTTGCCCATAAAAGAAAAACCCTCTCTGCCTAACTCTTCAGATACTTGCAGACCTATAGTCAGAGCATTCTTGCTATTGCAGTAATTCACCTTTCCCAATTAAAATAATAGGTGAACAGTCCTCCTCAACCCTTGCAATAATTATTTCAAAGAAATCTTTTCTTACTTAGTCCAGATTTGTTTTTTCATTGACACTATTAATATAAAAGTAATTCTTCTATCCCCTATTCCCTATGCCTCCAGAGATTTTTTTTTTCTTTTTCTTAAGATATGGAGTCTCACTCAGTCACCCACGCTGGAGTGTGGAGTGCAATGACACCATCATAGCTCACTGCAGCCTCAACCTCCTGGGCTTAAGTGACCCTCTCGCCTCAGACTCCAGGGTAGCTGGGACTATAGGCATGCACCACCACGTGCAACTAATTCTTTTTCATTATTTGTAGAGACAAGGTCTCACCATGTTGCCCAGGCTAGTCTCGAACTCTTTGGTTCAAGACATCTTCCCACTTCAGCCTCCCAAAGTGCTGGGATTTCAGGTGTAAGCCACCACACCTGGCCTGATTATATACTTTTGAACCATATTCATAAGTAATATTTCCCCCCAAAATTGGAGGCCTGCATAGGGTTACCAGTAAAACAAAAAATTAAAGGGTACCAAGTAATTACTGTAATTCATAGCATAAAGGATGTGGAGGGCAAAACTGTGTGCTTCTGGAGAAAACTGCTCGTTGTTTCTATCACACCCCTACTGGTATTGGATTCTGATTCTATAAAGCTCTGTGCCACCCATCGTCTTTGAGTTATTTTACAACTCTGTACATTGCAAATAGCCAAGGGTAATGCAAAATAATTCTTGTCTCTAGACATGCAAATTTACTCCTGTGGAAGTGCAAATGACTCCCACCACCCACCAAAATTAAAGTCTGTTTTGCCTCTATTTTCACATACATATTGATATTTTTAAACCTATAAATAGGATTGTTCTTTGGATTGTTTTTTAAATGTGTTGTAAGACCTTCCTCATGGTTCGCACACCAATAATGAGTTAAATAACATCTTTAACACTGGTTTATTTTTAGCTATCTGAGAGTCATAGTTTTTCCTTCTTTGAAAATTATCCTTTAAAAGATATTTTTCATGGAGTGGACTTAGTTTTAGGAAAGGAAAAACTTCCCAAGGAAGAAATATTGACAAACTTACACCTATCTATTTTCCCCTAGAGATGTATTTGAAATTTTCATGGAGAAAACAATTACAAGATAAAACTCTGTTCTATGATATTGCACTCTTCTATGAAGTTTGTCAGTTTCCTGACCTTCTTTGCTTTCTTCCAGTGCAAACTGGAAATGGAGCTTGAATGTCAAGCTTGTTATAAATCTTTTAAAAAATTGATAATGCTTGTCATCCAAACAGTTTTTTTTTGTTCTTGACTCTCAGTCCTTCCTTGCTGTAATAAGAATATTCTGAGAAATGAGGCCTCTGGCTTTCTTCTCTCTTTCCTTTAAAGAATCTTGCTATAGTTTGGATGTTTGACCCCTCCAAATCTCATGTTGAAATTTGATCCCTTAGTGGGAGGTGTTTGGGTCATGCGGGCAGATCCTTCATGAATGTCTGGGTGTCATCCTCACAATAATAAGTGAGTTCTCACTTTATTAGTTCCTGAGAGGTTGTTAAAAAGAGCCTGGCACCTCTTCCTCTCTCTTGCTTCCTCTCTCTCCATGTGGTCTCTGCACATGCCAGCTCCCCTTCCCCTTCCACCATGAGTGGAAGCAGCCTGAAGCTCTCACCAGATGCAGATGCTGGTGCCATCTTCCTGTACAGCCTGCAAAACCATGAACAAATTAATTTCTTTTCTTTATAAATTGCCCAGCCTCAGCTATTCTTTTATAGCCACACTAAACAGACTAAAACTAACCCAGTAAGAAATTTGGCAATGGCTCGCCAGATGCAATAAGGAAAGGGGTTTGTGGATAGAGAAAAATCTTGCCTGTATAAAGGACACCAGTTAGGAACTGATCTGAAGGAAGTGTCAAAACATGAAGAGAACACCTCAACAGTGATCACCAGCCTATTTAATGACGTTTGGGAGCCACGGTCTTATACTCCTAACTTTTATTGAAGGACAAGCTAAAATTCAATGGAGGTCTTCATTTTCTTCTTTATTCCTTCTTACTCCACAACAATTACTCAAGATGATTCTTGTATTGTTGGTGAAGCTGTCTTTTGTATGCAATCGTTTGCACATTTGTCCATTGTATTAATCAGCTCTCATGCTAATAATAGAGACATACTCAAGACTGGGCAATTTATAAAGAAAAAGAGGTTTAATGGACTCACAGTTCCACATGGCTGGGGAGGCCTCACAATCATGGCGAAAGGCAAAGGAAGGGAAAGGCACATTTTACATGGTGGCAGGCAAGAGAGCATGTGCAGGGGAACTCTCCCTTAGAAAACCATCAGATCTTGTGAGACTTATTCACTAGCATGAGAACAGCATGGGAAAGACCTGCCCCCATAATTCAAGTACTTCCCACCAGGTCCCTCCCAGGACATGTGGGTATTATGGGAGGCACAATTCAAGATAAGATTTGGGTGGGGACACAGCCAAACCATATCATCCATTAATTGGATGGTTATCACCAGATTAACAACAGAATATGTAACACATTATTTTTTAACAATGACATTCAGTGAGATCATCTTTCCTTTCTTCAGACTGAATGAACTCTGTCTTCTGTACACTTCTTCTAAATACTCTAAATGATCCATTTTCCCAGTAGGGAACTACAAGCTAACTGTATTCATTTTCTAATGCTTCATAACAAATTGCTACAAACTTGGAGGCTTCAAATGATATATGTTTACTTCCTTGGAGTTCCCTTAAGCGAAGTGTCCACACATGGCATAGGTGGGTCTTTGGCTGGCTTTTGAAGGCTGCAGTCATCATCTCATGTGGAGCCCAGGTCTTCTTTCCAACTCAGGGCTGTTGGTTGAATTTATTTTCTTATGTTGCAGAATGCATGATGACTAAAGAGATCTGCTGTTTCAGATCTCTTGCTCCTAGACTTCCTCTTAAAAGGCTCATTAAATTAGTGAGGTCTTCCCCTATAATCTCCTTAACTCAAATTCAACTGATTAGGAAACTTAATCACATGTACAAAACGACATCTACAAAAATCCCTGTAGTTACGCTAAATATTATAACCTAGTCTCTGTCTTGACATCAATAACAGTGAAAGGCCCTGCCTATACCCAAAGGCTGGGATTATACAGGACATGTAGTCTAGTGGGTGGGAATCTTAGAGGCTGTGTGATAATTCTGCCCCTCACACTTAGCATAGAACCAGATACTCTCTTATAAATTCTGTGCCATGCTGTAAAATGACACAGCAAGTCAGTCTTGTCTATGACTTAAGCAATGTCAATTTTATTTCAAAGGTCATCTTTCTTTTCAAAAGACTTAATTAACCTGCATGTACCTCTAATGAGAGATTTTGCTGGTGTTTGAGAAATGGGGTTTATGCGAGAACTGTGTTCCTCTATCCATTTTTTTAAAAACTTCTGCTAGCAGCTGATTTGATTTAGACTCTGAATTTCAGAGTCAGGTCAGTCATGCAGATTCAGGAGAGAGCTACCACATAATCCTCAGAGTTGGGAATTGTACTTGTTCAAAATGGCAAAATAAAAGAACATCATGCACAGTTCAGATTTATTGCTGACTCTTAACCACGCATACAGAATGTTGAGTGAAGTTCAGGCACTAAGTAGGACTCATGACTTAGGATGGAAACCAATAGATTACAGATTGTGGAACTTGAGATCTAGAAAGGACCACAAACATTTTTTCTCAAATATCTTTATTCTAAAAGCTGAAAGCCCTGACACATTAGAGGCTTCCTACAGGTTGCAGAGGCAGTGGATTCAGACAGAAGAATAACCTAGGTATCAGAGTCCCAGCACTCTACATACTCCAATTTGATTCTGTCTACTGTTGTTTGTGGGTGACAACCCCCTACACACTGTTGACGTCTTGGCAGCCAGGAGGTGCTAAGTCACAACGTTGGAAACCAAAGAGAAAACATAATGCTATCTGTCTGTACAACTCTAATGTATCTTCACTTGTAATTCCCATAGCACAATGCTAGCCTTCGAGCCTCAGGACAGACAGGAAATTAACTGAAAAACAACTCAAAGTGAAAATATCAACAGACGCACACAAACTTAAAAGAACATTCAGATAAACCAATTAACATCCAAAGGGTTGAGGTGGAAGGAAGGTGAGTGGGAGGTATGATGAGAATAAAATGAAAAAGGTTAGGGTCTCTCTGTTCTAGAAAAAAATGGGAAAGGAGGAGAATGTTGGAATGATGATTCTCTTCTATAAAGTCAGTCCAGCTTGAGCATGGTGGCTTACACCTGTAATCCCAAAACTCTGGGATGCCAAGGTGGGAGGATAACTTGAACCCAGGAGTTCCAGACCAGCCTGGGAAACATAGGGATGTCCCATCTCTACAATAATAATAATAATATTAGCTGGGCATGGTGGAGCATGCTTGTGGTCCCAGCTACTCAGGAGGCTGAGGCAGGAGGATTGCTGAAGCTCAGGGGGTCAAGGCTGCAGTGCACCATGATCTCATGATTGCACTCCAGCCTGGGTGACAGAGTGAAATCCTTTGTCAAAAAAATACAAAATACAAAACAAATTTTAAAATTAAAAAATATAAAGTCAGTCCTGCCCTAACATCAGCTCTAGGTACATCTGATTCTTCACCTGGGTTCAGCTTCAGGTGAACTTGCAGCATGATCTCTTCATGTCTGTGTTTCAGCTTGTCATGGAAATTCTGAGTCACTAAGCCCAAATTCCTGCCCCGCCTTCCACAATCTTAGATCCCAGGTTAATAACAAAAGTCCTGCCTTGCTCTCCATGTCTAAAATATTTTCTTGTCAACCTATCGAGTTCTCCCGTTTCTTCAAGATTTGGGCCTTACTTTCTTCTTGTTGATTTCTACCTTGACCAAAGTCTTTCTAAAGCAAACTGGAATGCACATCAGAAGCCTCTGGAGGACTTGTTATTAATAAAACACTGATTGCAGGGTCCCGCCTCAGAGTTCCTGATTCAGGAGGTCTGGCATGCGGGGGTGGGGCTGAAGTGAGAATTTGCAATTCTATTTTTGTTAAGAGATAAGATCTTGCTCTGTCACCCAGGCTGGAGCGTAGTGGTGTAATCACAGCTCATTGCAGCCTTGAACTCCTGGGCTCAAAGGACCCTGCTACCTCAGCCTCCTGGGTAGCTGGGACTACTATGCCTGCCTGGAGAATTCACACTTCTAACAAGCTTCCTGTAGATACTGCTGCAGCTGGTCTGGGCACCACACTGAGTCTGAAGACTAAAGTAGCAACATACTATCTGCTTCCAGCACCACCATTGCCAAACTCAACCTAGGTGGCTAAACTTCTTCAAGTGGCCTACAGCTGGTCACCACTATAGTCCTATTATATGCCTTCCCCAAGTGCTGTAAGGTAGGCATTACTGTCCTTGTTCAACGTGGAAACTGAGCTTAGACTTGGAGAGTAACTTGCTCTTTGCATAGAGATTATAAAATGCCAAGTTAGGAAGCCAATACGGTCTCTCCTGGCTTCTGTGTCTTACTATTTTTCATCATATTGCTGCACCAAAGGTTAACCATCTTCTTTCTGAAATCTGGATTTTGACAAATGCTAGTTCCCTTTCCTTCCATCTCTTTCTGATGCTTTTGAAAGGACCGGCTTATAAACAGTCCATGAGGAGGGAAGAACAACATGGACTGAAGGTCAACAATTTGGAAAGCAGAAAGTTCAGCTGTTCCTCACCTGGCCAAGACATGCTGCCTGTTTTTGGCCGCATTTTCTTCTCCCCACCTTGTCACGACTCTAATGCTTTGTTTTCTGATGTCAGTGAGCACCTGTCCTTGTGAGATGGAGAAGCGCAGTTTAGAGAATGATCCAATTTTGCAGCTTTCCCTGATTGGCAAATTGAGTTACACAGAGGTTAATTAGCTTTCCTAATATCTCAAGTTGGCCACGGCATTGAAATTAGCAAGGCAGAGTGAGTAATTGACAGCCCTGTGCTGTGATGGCTCACCAATTGTCCTCTATAGAAGAGATAATTGACATTTTCTGGGTTGCTCTTAAACTCATTATCTGCAAACGTTAAAATGGACCCTGTACACTTATTACAGATTTTGATAAATATATTTATTTACAGAAAATCAACAGGCAAACCATCTCAAGTTAATTAGGTCAATGACAGTTTAGAACTTTGAATTCATAGCAGCAGTGCTCTCTAAATATGTAAGTGCATAAACAAAGGCTGGCTTGAAATGAGGAAAAGAATAGAAAGGAACAATGTGTATCTCAGGGGGAGGGTGTTCTGGAACTCTGTGAATGAGGTAATGCATAGGCCAACGTAGCAATCCTCACCTAAACTCCCCAACCATCCACTCAAAAATACAAAAAACGAAAAAAGAATTTCAAACTGGTTGATTCCCCTAAAATGAATAAGAGGGAAAAATGACCAGAGAGAGAAACTGAAAATGGTCTTTTTAAACTTAATTTTATCCTTCTAGAAACTGGACCTAGCTGGAAAAGGTCACACAAACCACATATCTCATTCAACAAAATGCGGCACTTTGCCATTTTCCAATGCCCTGCTGTGGGTATTTTTCCCCCTGAATGAACCTAATAAGTTGTTCGAGCAAAATGTCCTAAGTAGGGTAGCACATCTGTTTCAATTTCCTCCATTTGATCTACTTTAGCAGTATCCTCATTGTGTCATGAGAGCCAACTGAGCTATCGAAGCCTAATAAAAAATGTTACCCAACTATCTTGCATTAAAAAACTAAAACCTTCAGAATCTATTTATCTTTTGGTTTAACATTTATCATAGCTTATCTCTCTCCATATACATATAGTAATATATACAGTAACATATGCTATATTACTATAAAATATAATTTGTATAAAATAGTATATTACTATATAACATATAGTAATATATTACTGTACTACTAGTAATATAATGTATATAATATTTATATTTATAAAGTAGAAATATTTATATATAATTCATATTTGTATACAATATTTTTATATTGTGTATACACAGTATATTTAACACACACTATACATAAATATTATATACATTACATACATATACACTATATACACACTACATTTAAACATTATATACACTATATTACATTATATATGTAATATTTACATTACATATAATACATACATAATGTAATATAACTGATATTATTATATATATAATGTAGATAGAAAAGAGTAAGAAAAAAGAGTCTGAAGCTTTTTTTTTTTTTTTGCTACGGAGTCTCGCTCTGTCGCCCAGGCTGGAGTGCAGTGGCGTGATCTTGGCTCACTGCAAGCTCTGCCTCCTGGGTTCACGCCATTCTCCTGCCTCAGCCTCTCCGAGTAGCTGGGACTACAGGCACCTGCCACCACACCCGGCTAATTTTTTTGTATTTTTAGTAGAGACGGGGTTTCACCATGGTCTGGATCTCCTGACCTCGTGATCCGCCCGCCTCGGCCTCCCAAAGTGCTGGGATTACAAGCGTGAGCCACCGTGCCCGGCTGAAGTTGTTTTTTAATGCAAGATATTTGGGTAATATTTTTATTAGGCTTTGATAGCACAGTGGACTTCTCACATGTATGTGATATTTATATATATGTATATACACACACACATATATATATGCACACACACATATATATGTATCTTATGTCCAGTAAAGAACATGTTTCTTGAGATTAGTGTTTGTATCACACTTAAGTTTTGTATTCTATTTCTTCCTTTTCAGAAAGTAAGACTTGATCACAATTATTTTATCCTAAGCACCTTAACACATTATTTGAAAATCACAGGTATTTAATAGAATGTCTTGAATGAATGAATGATTTAATAGCCCTATTGAGTCATTAATTGCAATATTTTCCTCTATCTCCATAAACAAAGTTATGTTTATATGGAAATTGGTAGTTTACTGAGGATTTTTCAGGTTTTGCAAGTACTGATTTTCGGGATTTGGGGGTACTGAAAGTCTGGCATCCTTGGAGAGACCCAGTTTTGGACAGACCAGGAATGGTTAGTCACCCCATTTGGAGAGATTTTACTTTCACTTCTTTTTGCATTCTTTATTGTCAGTTCTTGCTAGTGTGTTGCTCCCTATGTAACTTCATCCTTTCATCTTTACATGTTTCCAATTTGTCCCTGCTTCAGAAATGAGCCATATGTTTCTCTAACCGAACAAAAGCCACCACTAATGGCCCAGTGTCTAAGCTATTTCTCCACAGCCTCCTTTAAAGAACTGTGTGTTAGTTAATTCAAGGAACAAGGGGAGGAGAAGATAGACTACCCCAGTCCTCACTGACAGACTACCGGGGGAACCTGCCCCTGATAGTCACGTAGGTTCTTTTCTATTTTCCCTAAGAGTCGGCCGGTCTGAGAAATAAAGGGACCGGGTACAAAAGAGAGAAATTTTAAAGCTGGGTGTCCAGGGGAGACATCACATGTGGGCAGGTTCCATGATGCCCCCCGAGCCGTAAAACCAGCAAGTTTTTATTAGTAATTTTCAAAAGGGGAGGGAGTGTACGAATAGGGTGTGGGTCACAGAGATCACATGCTTCAAAAGGTAATAGAATATCACAAGGCAAATGGAGGCAGGGCGAGATCACAGGACCACAGGATCGGGGCAAAATTAAAATTGCTAATGAAGTTTTGGGCAGGCATTGTCATTGATAACATCTTATCAGCAGACAGGGTTTGAGAGCAGACAACCTGTCTGACCAAAATTTATTAGGCAGGAATTTCCTCGTCCTAATAAGCCTGGGAGTGCTACAGGAGACTGGGGCTTATTTCATCCCTACAGCTTCGACCATAAAAGACGGCCGCCCCCAAAGTGGCCATTTTAGAGGCCTACCGTCAGGGATGCATTCTCTTTCTCAGGGATGTTCCTTGGTGAGAAAAAGAATTCAGCGATATTTCTCTCATTTGCTTTTGAAAGAAGAGAAATATGGCTCTGTTCCGCCCGGCTCACCAGCGGTCAGAGTTTAAGGCTATCTGTCTTGTTCCCTGAACATTGCTGTTATCCTGTTCTTTTTTCAAGGTGCCCAGATTTCATATTGTTCAAACACACATGCTCTACAATTTGTGCAGTTAACGCAATCATCACAGGATCCTGAGGCAGCATACATCCTCAGTTTACGAAGATGACGGGATTAAGAGATTAAACAAGTAAAGACAGTCCTAGGAAATCACAAGGGTATTGATTGGGGAAGTGATAAGTGTCCATGAAATCTTCACAATTTATGTTCAGAGACTGCAGTAAAGACAGGCGTAAGAAATTATAAAAGTATTAATTTGGGGAACTAATAAATGTCCATGAAATCTTCACAATTTATGTTCTTCTGCCATGGCTTCAGCCGGTCCCTCCATTCAGGGTTCCTGACTTCCCGCAACAGGTACCCTAAGGTATTTCATCTTCCTAAGTTTTTTTTTTTTAATTTAATTTTTAAAAAAATTTTTTTAAAATAGAGACAGGATCTCACTATATTGCACAGGCTGGTCTCGAACTCCTGGACTCAATTGATCCTTCTGCCTCAGCCTTCCAAAGTGTTGGGATTACAGGTGGGAGCCACCATGCTGCCCAGCCACTTTTCATTTTAAACTTGTCATGTAACATCGTCTCTGAAGATGTACATGCCTAGTGATAGACCCTGAGAAAGATTCTGTATAGGTCTCCTGATACTGTTACAAATTCTCACAAATTCAATGGCTTAGAACAACACTAACTTATTATTTTACAGTTTTGGAGGTCAGAAGTCAGGAATGGGTCTCACTGGGTTAGAATTGAGGTCTCAGCAGGGCTGTGCTCCTGTTGAAGGCTCTAGGGGAGATTTTGTCTCCATGTCTTTTCCAGCTTCTAGAGGCCACTTGTGTTTCTTGGTTTGTGGTCCTTTCTTCAATTGTTTAAAGGCAGCAGTGTAGTGTTTCAAATTACTCTTTGCTTCCATCATCACATCTTTTTCTCAGATCCCATTACCTTCTTATAGGGACTCTGAGGCTGAACGCAGTGGCTCATGCTTGTAATCCCAGTGCTTTGGGAGGCTGACTTGGAGAATTCCTTGAGTCCAGGAGTTCGAGACCAGCCTGGACAACACAGTAAGACCCAGTCTCTGCAATTTTTTTTTAATTAGTTGGGCATGATGGCACTCACCTGTAGTCCTAGCTACTTGGGAGGCTGACTCAGGAGGATCACTTGATTCCAAGAGTTTAAGGCTGAAGTGAGCTGTGATCTCACCACTGCACTTCAGCCTGGGTGACAGAGCGAGACTCTCTTTAAACAATTTTTTAAAAAGCATGGAGGCAAACCCTGACCAAGGTCTAACTCTGTTGTGCATACTTTACTTGATCAGATGATGCTTTGCCACCCAACATGAGTGTTGGATTCTGCAACCATTTGGACTCAGTCTTGGTTAAATGAAGGGCCAGAGGAATCTATGGTCAGTCAAATAGTGGCCCCCCAAAATGTCCACATCCCAATCCTACATGGTGTGAACATGTGACATAAGCTGGCAAAAAGGACTATGCAGATGTGATTAAGAATCTTGGGATGTGGAGATAATCCTGGATTATCTGGTGCTGATGTACTCACAAGAGTTCTTTTGTTGTTGTTTTGTTTTGTTTTGTTTTGTTTTTTGAGACAGGGTCTCACTCTGTCACCCAGGCTGGAGTACAGTTGCACAACCATGGCTCATTGCATCTTCGAACTCCCATGCTCTAGCCATCCTCCCCGCTCAGCATCCCAAGTACCTGGGACTAGAGGCATCTGTCACCATACTCAGCTAATTTTTTATTTTTTGCAGAGATGGGGTCTTGCTATGTTGCCCAGCTTGCTTCTACTTTTAAAACAGACCCATCTCCTTCAAGGCTCCTCTATCAAAGACAACACTCATTCTTAACTGACTCATTAGCTCTTCAGGCTAAGTCATCAGAAGAGGGAACCCACTGCTTTGTTGTCCCAAATGCCTCATCTTGCTGGGTGAACATTAAAAGAAACATTTACCAGTGACCAAAATGTATTGTGTAATCAGAAGAGTGCACACCCGAACTGAGTATTTTGGCATCCTTTATGATTTTTGCTTAGCTATTTTCCCAGAATGAGATGCTATTTACATATCTCTAACTCATCTTAAGGCACTTTTTTCTGATGTTACTAAAGCAAAGAAAAAATTCCCAAATATCAGCCAAAGACTGCAAATATTAGCATACAGCTGATATTCAACTGCTTTTGACCTATAAACCAAAGTGGCAATTTCTTGTAGTTCAATCTAGAAATAATTCGTTAACTGAGAACTCAGCGTGTGTTTATGTTTTCTTTCATTATTAGAATGGGAATTGAAAGAGATGAGAGATGGAGATTTTGGTTTCATTGTCTGAAGTGCTTTGTATTGAATTCAGGAAGTAATAGTTCATTGATTCGCCGACTCACTCATTCTGTGAGGATTTATGGATATTCATTGTGGGTCCACAAATGTACTGTATTGTGTAGCTACAAAACAGAAGGAAGCAGTTTGTGCCTTAAGGAAAAATTTGATGTGGACTGGTTCTAGCATGTTCTAGAAGAGGTGGTAAAATCAGAAAACTTAGCACAGCATCTGTATTGGTCCGTTCTCACACTGCTAATAAAGACGTTATCTGAGACTGGGTAACTTATAAAGGAAAGTGGTTTAATTAACTCACAGTTCAGATGGCTAAGGAGGCCTCAGGAAACTTGCATTCATGGTGGAAGGGGAAGCAAGCACGTCCTTTTTCACGTGGCAGCAGCAAGGAGAAGTGCCGAACAACAGGGTGAAAAACCCCTTATAAAACCATGAGAGCTCATGAGAACGCACTCACTATCATGAGAATAGCAGCATGAGGGTAACCGCCCCCATGATTCAATTACCTCCCATTGGGTTCCTCCCAGGATACATGGGGATTATGGGAATTCAAGATGAGATTTGGGCCAAATCTCATTCAAGATGAGACACAGCCAAACCATATCAGCACCATTGTTCACTACTTTGCCACTTGTGTTGTGATGTTTTTACTAGTCTCATAGTATTTTAAGGAGCCCATAGAACACATTGCCCAGTGTTTATTCATTTTTAAAAAATTTTTAGTTAAGGATTGGAAGGCTAGTACAGCATGAAGAAGTCAGGCTGGATATAAAGAAGAATGTCCTAACTATAAAGCATGCTGTCCCCAAAAGAAGCATTAGACATTCATTTTCCAGGAAAGGGTTAATCTCTACATGTATTCGCATAAAGTACACACAGGTGACAATGACATCTCAAGGTTTATTTGTTGAGTCCTGTGATTCTCCTCCAATGCATCACATTTTTATTCCCCTGTCCCTGTGGGGAAAAATAAAGATACAGAATAAAGCACTTTTGCAACTTTGATTAACTTTACACAGAAGGACAAGATCATGTATTTGGAAGGTGAACTTGGGATTTGTAAGATGATGAGTATATTTAGTAGCATCATAAAGAATAATGACGTGCTATGGAAAATGGTTAAGCAATGGCATAATGTCTCCAACTCTTTATTTTCTGGGAGAAAAAAAAAGCTCTAATAATGATTATTATATTTTATAATGAGATTTAGTGGTTGCCTAACTGTGTTTTGATTTTCTGGGATTAGTGCTCGGTGCCGTAATCGTAATTTCTTCTGATTGCAGACTGCTTTGCAGTCTCCAACCACTCAGTTTCTTCTGAGCACCAGCCTCTGCGTTCTTTCCAGGCTGATTTGAAGGCAATGAAGCAATCTATATTTAGGCATTTTGCAGAGGTTTTTATTTTTGGCTAAATGTTAAGTATACATTTTCCTGTAGTAAATGCTGCTAACAGCAAAGGAGTAAAATGGATTTTCAGGAGACAGTATTTGAAACCTGACTTGCCTTTAATCAGTATCATCTCATCTCTGTAGCTCAAAGCCCTTTAAATGCAGATAAAGAAGAAATTAGAAGATGGACTACATTTGCCAAAGTCTATCCAAATGCCACCAAACATTTGATGTGGAGTACAGTAAACAACTTAAAAGATTCCTCCATTTAGACTCTAAGCAGTAGAAAGTTTGGTACAGATACAGGCTACCTTGGGAGCACAAACAACTCAACATCCTAACATACTGAATGTCTGGCCCTCACAGGTCAGGCATATGGAATGTATACTTGCCTAAATCAAACCCCTGGTCCTACTTTATGTCCTTATTCTAGTTCTCTCCTTTCCATTCTTACCTGAGTTTAGTGTTTGGTTTGTTCATATTTTATTCATTTATTATTCATTTTCTATATTTATTTTATGTGTCTTTCTACACCACTTTTTCCTTTGTGGAAAAAGATAGAGGATAGACGGATGGATGAGAGGATGGGTGGATAGATGGATGAATTAATGGATGAGTGGTGAATGGGTAGATGAATAGATATATTGATGTGTGGATGGATGTATGAATGGAAAGATGGATGTATAGAAGGGTGGGATAGATGAATTGATGAAGCAATGAATGAAGTGATGAGTGTATAGATGGATAGATGGAAGTAAACAGGTAGACACATGTGTGGATTGATGGATGAATGTACGTAAGGTTGGGATGGATGGGAGAATTGATGAAGAGATGGACAAATAAATAGGTAGATGGATCTATAGAGGGAAGCAGGTAGATGGATGTGAGAATAAATGGATGGAAGGAAGGATAGACGGATGAATGAATGGATGGAGAGTGGGTGGATGAATCTAGGAATAGACTAGTGGATGAATGGATTAATGGATGGATGGATGGAATAATCGATGAAGAGATGACAAATAAATAGGTAGATGGATTGACAGAAGGAAATAGGTAGATTAATGTGTGGATGGATGGATGCGTGGATGGATGGATGCATGGATGGATGTATAGAAGGGTGAGATGGATTAATTGATGAAGAGATGGACAAATAAATAGATAGATTAATGGAAGGAAGCAGGTAGATGAATGTGTGAATAAATGGATGGAAGGATAGATAGATGGATGGATGGAGAGTGGATGAATGCGGGAATTGAATGAATGCATGGACAGATGTATAGAAGAGTGGAATGTAAGAATCAATGAAGACATGGGTGAATAAATAGGTAGATGGATTGACACAGGAAACAGGTATGGATAGATGATGGATAGATGGAAAGTGGGTGGATGAATGTGGAGATGGATGAATGAATGGGTGAATAGACAAGCAAGTGGAGAAATGCCTACTTACAGAAGTGAATCTTTTGAATAACCATAGCATTCTACTACATGATCATTTATTTCCAGGCCTTCTCCTCCTCTCTGTCATCATCAACATTGCCATTGCTTTAGTTTGGTTCTTCATTCCTCAGCTCCAATTATTTCTCTTCCTTCAAGTGTCCTTCCTCTGAGAAACTCTTCTTTCTTTGGCCCTCCTCTCTTTTTCAGAATTTAGAGACTCCCTTTTTTCTATAGCCAAATCGTCTTGAATATAACTGTATGATAGCACATCTCACACCTTTTGCAATCTTTCAATCTCCTTTAAAAAACAGTGGGCCTCTTTGAGACTCTTGTTTTGGTATTATCTTAAAATTCCTGATGCTAGACACAGTGTTCTGCGCACTGCAGTAATAGAAGCTTGCATTTATGGTGTTCCTACAATCCACTGTGTCTGTTATATATACTTCTGGTATCTTATGTCCTTTAATCCTCATAACAGTAGTAAGCGGTAGGTTCTACTGTGATTCTCATTTTGCAGTTAAGAAAGCTGAGGTTCAGAGGTGTTCAGTGACTTGCCTATCACAAAGCTGATAAGTGGTGGAACAGAAAGAAACAAAGGCAGTCTGAGTCTATAGCATGCTCCTTGGGCATTTTTAATGGGGATAATATCTTCCCAAAGGGAATGAAAATTGGTTCTTGGAAGGTGAAAAGGCCATTCATGTACGAAGCTCAGAGATACAGACATACACAGATAAGGAGTATATCTGTTAAATTTGCATGGGGGGGGGTGGGTTAAAAAATGTGTAAAATATTTCTTAGTGGGCAATGATGAAGAAAGGTTGAAGAACATTGAGTAACACCATTTACTCTCAAGTGCTATAACATACAGTCTGTCATTAGAAGATGAAAAGATGGATAAATGGATGCACAGAAGAATACAACTTCTGGTATTTGTTCTGGTGCTTAAGAAATACGGTGAACAGACACTAAGATGGCACTCAAATAACCTCAATCTGGTGTGTGAACTGCCATAGTGACTTGATTCAAACATATAGAATATATCAAAGATGGCAGGATGTCACTTCCACATGAGTTACATAAGACAATGGTTTCTGTCTTTATAGTAGAGTTTCTTTTGCTGGCTTTGGCTAAAATAAGCTGTCATATAGAGAGATCTACAAGACAAGAAAATGAGGCTGACCTCTTGCCAATAGCCAGCAAGGAAATGAGCCATTCTCTCCAACAATCTGCAGGGAACTGAATCCTGCCAACATTCACGTGACTTTGGAAGAAGATCCTGCCCCAGTCAAGACTTCAGGGAAACCCACTTGTGGTCAACACTTTGACTACAGCCTTGGGAGACCCTGAAGCACAAGACCCATCTAAGCTGCCCCTGGAGTCCTGACCCACAGAAACTGTCAAATAACAAACATGTGTTGTTCAAGCTGAGAATGTTGCAGTTATGTGTTACACAGCAATAGGTCATGAATTCAAGGAGTTCAAAATCCTTGATTTAGACCCATGAGAAAAACCCAAGGCAGCTACATAAAATGTGGATTCTGTGTGTTGGTTTGCTTTCACATCACATGAGATCAACTAAATAAAGTTTAGCCAGACTTAAAATTTATGTTTGCAGTTTTCTTGACTTCAAAGTATAGGGAGGTCACCAACTTTTTTACTGGTTGAGGGGCTAGAACTGTGTACCTTAAAGTCATTCCCCGGAACAGCTACAGGTAATGGTTGAGCTGATTTGTTTATGCATGGATGTGTGGAAAACTCCATAATAAATGTATTTAATGATGGTTAGCTAGTTGGCTGGCAAGGTTGATGTTTTATGTGGGTGGCCAGCATCCCCTGTTGGACTCTGGTCAGCCCCTGACCAGAGATTTATGGATGTACAGACAGGTGACTAGCAGTTACCAATGGATAGGAACTAGTTGATTACACACACAGTAAATGGCAAGAGGATTTCCCAAAGGGAAGGGCTCAGATTCACTCTAGAGTGGAACTAGAGCAAGGGGTTTAGGGGCAGTGGCTCTGAGTTTTCTTGTGGTTGGGAGATAGGGCCAGGGTGAAGCATCCTGCCTGAACATGCATTAGGATGTGCATGGCTTAAAATTCCCCCACTCTTTCCAAGCGGGTAGCTCCCAGGCTTTCTCATTGGCTTGTCCAGCTGTGGGACAAAAAGGAAAGGATAAGGCATAGAATTTGAAAACTATCAGTGGTCAGCCATTAAAAATTGATTCAGGCTGGGCATTATGGCTCATGCCTGTAATCCCAGCACTTTGGAAGTCTGAGGCAAAAGGATCGCTTGAGGCCAGGAGATCAAGACCAGCCTGGGCAACATAGTGAGACTATATCTCTAAAAAAATTTTTTTAATTAGCCAACCATGGTGGTGCGTGCCTGTAGTCCCAGCTACTTGGGGGGTTGAGGCAAGAGGACTGCTCAAGCCCAGAAGGTCGGGGCTGCAGGGAGCTATGATCACACTACTGCACTCCAGCCTGGGTGACAGAGCAAGACCCAGTCTCTAAATAAGAAAATAATAGATTCAGATCCTTCATTACAGTTGTTACTTGGTGATAGAGTATATTACAATGATCATTAAGACAGAGTACATATGATATGGCTGATCAGGAAAAGACTGAAATGATCAAGTATTGGTCTAGCTTGACTGAGGCAGGAGGGTTTCACCCATTTTGAAGGATTCATAGCATCACCTGATATGGTTTGGCTGTGTCCCCACCCAAAACTCTTCTTGAATTGTAGCTCCCCTAATTCTGACATGTCATGGGAGGGACCTGGTGGGAGGTAATTGAGTCATGGGGGCGGGCCTTGGCCACGCTGTTCTCATGATAGTGAAGTCTCATGAAATCGGATGGTTTTATAAAGGGGAGATCCCCTGCACAAGTTATCTCTTGCCTGTTGCCATGGAAGATGTGCCTTTCACTCGCCTTCCACCATGATTATGAGGCATCCCCAGCCATGTGGAAGTGTGAGTCCATTAAACCTCTTTTTTTTTTTTTTTGTTACAAATTACCCACTCTCGGGTATGTCTTTATCAGCAACATGAAAATGGACTAATACATCACCCTTGAGATAAGAAGATAAACACAAGACTAGAATGGAGAGAGGAGTTAGGACTTAGAGTCCCCCAACCTGGATGCAGTCATCATCATACTATCAGTTTCCAAGTTCTATCCTTATAGATAAGGTGAATGCATGTCCTGGTTTGCCTAGGAAAGTCTTGATGTACATGTTGCTCTCCCAACGGAATTATCAAGAGTGTTTCCTTTTGCTCCCCAGAATGTCTCAGTTTGGTGGACAGAGTACATGCTTTTCCTTCTCCCCTACACATGTATAGGAACTACCATAATACACACCAGAATCTGTGGGCTTTTTTCCACCATTGTGGAACTTAATATTTAAGACAAAGCAATTCAATGTTAATCGTAACTAATATCAAAGGATGGTTTAAATGCCCACTACAAAGAACTGTTTTATTCATGAAAACCTGGGCACAAAGTCTCAGGTGTTCAATCTCTGAACCGACGCTGGCTTACTGTCATACAGGGCTCTGTGGTCTCATGAGGCCCTTTCATCTTACTGTCTTCCTAAATCCAGAAAAAGTGTCTGTGAGGTAGAGCAGGTATTAATATACCCAATATCGAGATAAGGAAATTGAGGTTTGGAAGCACAGATTAATGAGTTTACCCACATTTGTACAAAAGAGAGTTTATTCTAGGTTGCTGGAATCTATAATAGTCTAGTGGGCTTTCCATTCCCACATTTAGTCTGAGCTGCCCTGCTAACCTGTGTATCCAATCTGGGTGTATGGAAGAAAGATAGATTCTACACACTAGAGACTGGAAACTTGTGGCACACTTTGAGAAATCTTATTAATCATTTAGAGAATTCATAGGAGAATTAACTGTTAGAAGATCTAATAAAAAGACAGAAAATGTGCAATGTGACTGCCCTCCTCCATCACCCACCAAAGATACTCAATGCAGAGAAAGGAATAGCCTTACCTTAGTTTGACTGTCTCCATTCTGTAGCCCTACATAATTGCTTTAGAATAACATTATTCCCTGTATCCCTATGGCAACAACAAGTTCTGATGATGAAAGTCACTTGTTTTGAATTCGCTTTTCAAGCCTCAATGCTAAACTTTTCAGAAATGCTACAACCGTTGAATTATCAAAGTAGAAGACAGTTCTCAGCCAGGATAAGATAGAAATTTCTCTTGCACCAGTTATGTGCCTTGCCGAGGGAAAAGGTAAGAGTCAAACGGAAATAGAGACAGTGGAAACTGGAGGTGTTATCTCTAATATGTTCGCTAACCTTGTTTTATATAAGATTTCTGAAAATATTCTATCTCTTGGTGGTGTTTCAAAAAGGACATTGCCTGTTTCACACTGCATATTGGATATTGGACCTCCTGTGTCAAACAAAAGTCACCTACAATTTTGCCAGCCAAATATTCTTTCCATATATTTTATCTCATTGTTATTATAATTCTGAGGATCCTGGAAAGTTTTATGGCCACAAAAATAGGAGAGGAGTGCTTCTTCTTTCTTTTTCTTTTTCTTTTTTTGAAACAGTGTCTCGCTGTTTCCCAGGATGATGGGTGGTGGCACCATCAGCTCACTGCAGCCTCAACCTCCTGACTCCCACCTCAGCCTCCCAAGTAGCTAGGAACACAGGCACACGCCATCTTGCCCAGCTAATTTTTTTTTTCATAGAGATGAAGTCTCAATATCTTGCCCAGGCTGATCTCAAACTCCTGGGCTCAAGCAATCCTCCCACTTCGGCTTCCCAAAGTGCTGGGATTACAGGCCACCGAATCTGGCTGAGGCATGCTTATTAGTAGCTATAAATGACACACAGCCACTGTGTGGTTGAATCAGATAGCCATGCCTTTTATTCTAATCTCTTCTGACATGGGATGTACATAATAAATTGCATGTGTGAAACAGACTAACAGTTCTCCCATGAATGTAAACTCCCAGGGAAACCCAGTAGGCAACAGAAAGGAGAAATGGAGCTCAGTAAGTTTATCTGAAGCTAATTGCATGATATACTCAAGGGCTGGCCAGCTGCAAACGCCTGTGGAGCAGCTTTGAGAGCATGTGCTGAACTTTAATCTTTACTTATGGAAACTCCCATGATTCCACAGGAATTTTGCCTCTGTAAAGACCATAACATATGGTCCATTTGCAGAGACATATGTTTGAGTAATGGGCCCTGGAGCAAAACATTCACAAATTCCTCTCTTGCTCATTTTGAAATTCCTAGCATGCTGATAGTCGGTGGATAGTTACTCTCTATCTCCTTGGCCTCTAAAGGTAGGGCATGAGTGGGTACCTTTCAGACCATTGTCTCTGATGATCTGTCTCCATAGGAAAGAGGAAGGAAAGACAGGTCATCAGGAACTTTACTCACCCTGAGAACACTGTTTTGCTGTTAATCTGTAAAGAGCATGAACAACTTTCTCATTGCCTTCGGCCCTAGAAGATCAACCATCTGTCATATGAGAACACATGGCTACCCAGGTGTAAAGGAGAGTCAAGGAGATTCAGGCAAAACTATGAGTATGGAGGGGCTCTAGCAAAGAAAGAACCCATCCTCACCAGCAACGTCAACATCTGGCCCCAAGGGGGCACCTTGCCTCTGCTCCCCAAGTAGAGAGTGTTGAATGAACATGCATTTTCTACTGGGGATGGAAGAGCCCCTCTGTCTCTCTGTTAGTGATCTCTGAAGACATGTTTAATTATCTCTCTTTGCTCCAACTTCACCAATGCTGACGCCTCTTTAGCAACACCAAGACAGAATACAGCCAGGTACAGTGGCTCAGGCCTGTAATCCCAGCACTTTGGGAGGCCGAGGCCAGAGGATTGCTTGAGAGCAGGAGTTTGAGGTCAGCCTGGGCAATATAGTGAAGACCCCCTGCCCCCATCTCTACAAAACAATTTAAAAAATCAGCCAGGTGTGGTAGCAAGTGGCTGTAGTCCCAGCTACTCTGGAGGCTTAGCAGGTGGAATTGCTTGAGCCCAGGAATTCAATCAGTGAGACGTGATTGCACCACTGCACTCCAGCATGGGCGATAGAGTGAGACCCTGTCTCAAAAAGAAACAACAAAAAATTAAAATTGAAAAGATAGAATAGATAAGACAGATGTCTCTTAAGCTTGTCAATTCTCCGTAGGGGTTATGAACCAAAGGAGGTGAAATGGCATTGAGAGAGTCAGCAACAGTACATAGGGAAGCCAGTGTGCCCACCCTACCTAACACAAGAGGCTTCCATACTGAGGGTGACTGAATTGCATCCTTTTCACAGCAGGGAGTCTTATTTTTTCTCCTCTGAAACCTAAAGTATCTATGTAGTATCCACCACTTGGATCAGTCATTGGAGAGATTGCACCCAACAGGATAGATGTGGCTCCTGACTTCAGGGAACTAGAAATGAAAAGCATGGGTTATCTACACAATTGAGCCTAGTCAAAGGAAAACTATAGGATCTTAGGAGAACACATAGAAAGAAAATTTTACCACAATGACAGAAATTGTAATGTTTTTCATGAGAAATGGGCATTCTGTAGCTCTTGAACCACCCTGCACAACATGATTTCTGCTATGATCAGAATGTCTGCTTTCCCCCAAAATTCTTATGTTGAACTCTAACCCCCAGGGTGATGGTGTTAGGAGGTGGGGCCTTTTGGAGGTGATGAGGTCATGTGATGGTTAATATTGAGTGTCAACTTGATTGGAATGAAGGACGCAAAGTATTGTTCCTGGGTGTGTCTGTGAGGGTGTTGCCAAAGGAGATTAACATTTGAGCCAGTGGACTGGGAGAGGCAGACCCACCCTCAATCTGAGTGGGCACCATCTAATCAGCTGCCAGGGCCAGAATAAAAGCAGGCGGAAGAATGTGGAAAGACTAGACTGGTTTACTCTTCTGGCCTACATCTTTCTCCCATGCTGGGTGCTTCCTGCCCTCGAACATCAGACTCCAAGTTCTTTGGCTTTGGGACTCAGACTGGCTTCCTTACTCCTCAACTTGCAGACGGTCTATTGTGGGACCTCACCTTGTGATCATGTAGGTTCACATTCCTTAGTAAACTCCCCTTTATGTATACATCTATCCTATTCGTTCTGTTCCCCTACAGAACCCTGACTAATACAGGTTATAAGGGTGGAGCCTCATGAATGGGATTAGTGCTCTTATAAAAGGGGTCCCAGAGAGCTCCCTTGCCCCTTTCACCATGTGAGGACACAGCAAGAAGGAGCTGTCTATAAACCAGGAATGGGTCCTCACCAGACACTGAATCTGCCACACCTAGATCTTGAACTTCCAGCATCTAAAACTTTAAAAAAAAACAAGTGTCTTGTTTATAAACCACTTGATCTAGGGCCATTTCTAATAGCAGCTCGAATGAAATAAGATCGTCTCTTTTTCACATGCTATCTTGCAAGATTGATCCATTAAATCTACCCTCACACTTACACGACTCTCTGCACTTAAGGACAAATTTGTCCACTAGCCATAGCTACTAGGAAGAGGATTGTAAAGTGTTGCTCTGTTTTGTGTTGTTTTTAATTGGGGTGGGATGAGAAGAAACTATGAGAGCAACAGGCAATTTTAAAGCTGTGGGGTAGCAAGCAAAGAACGTTCCAGCAGAGGACTGGTGAGAATTAAGGAAGCAGAGGGGGTACTGACAACGAATTTTCTGTCTTCCTAGTCTGCCTAGGATGAGGACTTGGCTGCCACATTTTAGCTAACCTGCCTTCTGGACAAATCCCCAGCTGGGACCTCGCACAATCCATCCCACTCTCTTTATTCTCTCCCTTGAATCAGAGCTTCTCCTTACTAGCAGGGTAAACAGAATCTTATTAAAACATCTGGCTAACGTCAACAGCTTATCTGCATGGAAACGCGACTGTAAATCCATCCACCAACAAAATGAATGTGTACAAAGTGCAAGCAGCTCTCCATGCCAAAAAAAAGGAAAGAAATTTTAAAAAGAGGTCATGGGAAACAACTGCAAGGGACTGAAAATAATTTTCAAGCTCTACTTACAGATATTTACACTAGGATGTGAGTCTGGTAAATGGGCCATATTCTCTCAACTCACCTATGCATTTATGCAAAGAAAGTAAACAGAACAGATACTGGCAGAGGCAGCCCCATGGCTGCCTAAACTGTGGCACCATGTGCGTTTTCCACCTTGCATTTGTCATTTTCACGAATCGAGGAGCCCCAGTTTTAAGAATGAAGCTCTTTTCCTTTTATTGCAGCTCCTTGAACGCCACACTTTATTATTATTATTATTACTATGACTTCCTAAATGCTGTGCTTTGGCACTCTTCACTTACTTCCTTTATCCCTGTGATAGCAATGCCAGCAGCGGCTGCCTACTCCTCTTACAAATCCCTCGATAAAACTCAACATATTACACTGAGCCTCGAAACACTGTTTGCATTGCGGCTCCTATCTGCTCACTTGAGTGTTTTGCCAAAGTGGCGTGCTGTCGAGAAGAGTATTTACTGCTGGTGGTGAGGATGTTGTCTGCTTAGGTTGGGTAAACTACTCACAGAGCTACACTGGGAGACACACAGGGATCTTCCTTGCACACTACCTGTTCAGAGTGAAAGGGTACAGTGTGTGGCAGATGACAAAGACCTGTCATCTCCAAGTTATCAGCTGCAAGGAGGATGCTTAGAAAATTGTTCCCTTTCTCTCTCTCTCTCTCTCTCTTTCAGTATGAATTGGGAATGAATTGTCTCTGGGTTTCCTTGGTCACCCATTGGCTGGTCCAGTTGGAAGGGGAAGCAAAGCTGAACCTCAAAATGATGCACAGAGAGGGAGATTTGCCAGGCACAGTAACTGAGAATAAGAAAACCCAGCCTGGACTCCCCTATCCAAACTCTCTTTCTCCCATGCTCCCTGAAGGAGGAGAGAGGGGATGAAGGAAGAATGATCCTAGAGCCAGATCCATATCTCTGAGTGTTTTTCCTAAAAGGAGGTTGGGATTTTTGTGGGAACAAATAAAAGAGGAAACGCTCTCCTGGGAGATCTGACTCTAAAGACAGAAGGAGCACTAAGGGTTTTGTTTTGGTTGGATTTGGGTTTGTTTGCTTGCTTTTTGAATTTAAGAAAAAAAAATAGGAAGCTTGAAGATTGAAAACATTCTCCTATTGTTATAGTTCCCTGTAGTTAACTCTAACATAAGCAAAAACCTCAAATTATTAGTAAGAACAAATTTAATCATACATATAGCAACAATTCAACAAATACTGTTAATGATTACCGACTGGCAGGTAAGTAAACTGCTTACAAAGATAGCCTTGCTATGCACGATCATCATTATTTGCATACACCAGTTCGACCTTGACAGTGAGGAGTACAAACTATAGGGCTGGCACTGACCTCTCATAGTCACATGTTTCTGTTGCTTATGTGGAAGGAGAATATCCTCTCCAGGGGTGCTAGGAACCAGGGAGTTTAGGTGATGATTAGCAACAAGACAAGCTATGAATGATCCGAGCCAGAGCTAGAAGAAACAACATAAACATTATGTTTACATCCTGGGCAACATAGTGAGACTCTGTCTCTCCAAAAAAAAAAAAAAAGAAGTTAGCCAGAAGTAGTGGTGCATACCTGCTGTTCCAGCTACTTCTGAAGCTGAGGCGGGAGGATTGCTTGAGCCCAGGAGGTTAAAGATGCAATGAGCTGTCATTGCACCATTGCACTCTAGTCTGGGTGACACAGCAAGACCCCGTCTTGAAAAAAAATTAAAAATCAAAATCAAAATAGACACTACATATAGGAAGCAATGGTAGAGTGGACAGGATTGTGATGGGCACAAGAGAAACCTCCACCTCCCCCTAACAGCTAGACAGAGGTAATCTATGGGGGTGCTGAGGATGATATTTTGGTTAATGTATAGCAATGGCTTTCCATGCCTGTGTTATAACTTCTACTTTCCAGATAAAGAAATGAAGCCTCAAAGGACATGTAACTTTTTCAAAAGATACACAGTAGCCTTGTTCCTAGTCTAAGTTCCATGCCTTCATTCCCAGCCTAAGTCAGAAGAGAGCTGTCATTTCCTACAGATGACTGAGTTCTGCTGCTTTAAAGTGTTGACCAATCTTTTTTTCCTTAGCAAGTGATTCTCGGCACTTTGATTTAACAATACCTTAACTGGTAAAACATTATCCAAAGCTGTTGGAAAATCCTGTCATACAGCATCCAGTGAACTGCCATTGTCTCCAGTGGCAACAATATCTTTGAACATCCCTCGTAATGGTGCTTTAACAAAAACCTCTGCCTCCTAAATCCTTGCTGGCTATTTCTAACAAAATAGCCCTTTCTGAGGTGGTCTCTCAATATGTTTTACAAAATTGACTAAAATATTTCCCCCACAATGGTGGGAGTTATAAAGCTAACTATTGACCTTCTTATTGAAAAATGGCATTATACATGTCACTTTGGAGGTTTGAATAAATCAACAGAAATGCAGGGATAGAATTCAGGTTACAGAAAAGTGAAGGTAGTTGATTTCTTGTTGTTTTTTTTTCCCTCTTTTTTTTAAAAAAACTAATTCATCTTTTAAGGTCATTTTTTAGTCTTTTCTCCTACATGGTTTCTAATCCACTGTGAAAATTAAGGTTAATTCTAACCTTAGATAAAGAGATAAAGAGAACAGGGGGCATGGGTTTTTGTGTGTGTGTGTGTGAACAACCATTTCAGTAAGAACTAGTCTGATGAACTAAAAGAGAGAGATTAGAATGTGGCCATAGAGAGAACTGGCTCAGTCCATTTAGTGATGTTCACATCAGCTATGTGCATCAGAAAAGTGAATACCACATACCTGTCCAGAGAAGTGAGTGATCACAGGCAAACACACCCAAACGACGACCACCAAAGTCCAAAAATTAAGCACTGCATGCATCTCCAAGCACCCATGTATTTGTTCATTCTCACAATGCTATAAGTACTTATCCCAGACTAGGTAATTTATAAAGCAAAGACACTTAATGGACTCAGAGTTCTACAGGGCTGAGGAGGCCTCAGGAAACTTACAATGATGGCAGAAAGGGAAGCAAACACCTCCTTCTTCACATGGCGACAGCAACGAGAAGTGCAGTTTGAAGGGGTGTTAATCCCCTTATAAAACCATAAGATCTTGTGAAAACTCATTCACTATCACAAGGAAAGTGTGGAGATAACTGCCCCATGATTAAATTACCTCCCACTGGGCCCCTCCCACGACATATGGGGATTATGGGAACTACAATTGAAGATGAGATTTGGGTAGGGACACAGCCAAACCATGTCAACCCACCTCCATATTCCCTTCCAATAATTACCACTACCCAATGCCAAAATAATTACATTTTAATACCATAGATTGGGTTTGTCTATTTCAAACTCTATATAAATGGAATAATACAATATTTATTATTCTAAATGTCTTCTTTTATTTAACCTTATGTTTCTGAGACGTAGCCACATTGTTGTATGAACTGGGTAGTTTATTCATTTTTTACCTCTATATACTATTCTGTTGTATGAAGAATGCGGCCTTACAGAGAACTGACTCAGTCGATTTACTGATAAATGTCAACGTCAGCATTATATTGGCTCTTCAGAGGGAAATAATTGCATTAGTCACTGTGAATAGACACAAATTCTAGCCTTTCTTATTTGCTTTTTTCCTTTAGTGGTCAGACGAAGAAAAGAGTTAGTGAATGTCAATGATTCTATTCAACTAACCATCCAAAAAAATGTACCACATTTTAAACAAACAAACATCTCCATTATGGAAATCTGATGAGAGAAAACAGATAGCATTTATATCCTCCTTAGCCTCTTGCCCCACCTTGTTTCAAATCACTGGGCACATCAAGTTTCAGAACTCTCCATATGAATAGGAATGAGTCGAAAATCAGGCCACGTGTAAAGCTGCAGTTTCTGGGGAAAAAAAAGTACATTGTTGTACCTTTGTAGTGCTGCCTAAAGCTAAAAGGGAAAAGAACATTCCATTCAGGCCAGAAAGGGGAAGAGAGGGAGAAAATAAATTTCCTAGAAAACTCGTAAAACTTCTGGTTTACCTTAGGTTTGAAATGCAGGTGAGATTTTATTTCCTGCAAAAATCAGCCCTTAGATCCATAATGTATATGGGGACAGGTGATTGGTTTAATCAAGTGGCATTAAAAAGTTATGTTTTGTTGATGTGTGACATTGAAGAAAAGTGCACACAGCATACCTACACAGGTAAGTGAGTGATCACAAGATAAACACACCCACAGAACCACCACCAAAGTCAAAAAATGAAGCACTGCATGCATCTCAAAGCACACCCCCATAGTCCCTTCCAATAATTACCACTCCACATGCCAAAATACTTACATCCTGGGTTTGTTTGTTTTCAAACTCTATATAAACGGAATAACACAGTATTTATTATTCTGTCTAGCTTCTTTCACTTAACATTATGTTAATGAGACCTAGTCACATTGTTGTATAGACTGGGTAGTTCATTCATTTTTATCTCTATATACTATTCTGTTGTATGACGACAACTCAATTTATTTATTCATTCTACTGTTGACAAATCTTTAGGATTTTTTTCCTGTTCTTGGCTTTTATGTATAGTGATTATATTAGGCCATTCTTGCATTGCTATGAAGAAATATTAAAAAGTAATTTATAAAGACTGGATAATTTATAAAGGAAAATGAAATATTAAAAAGTAATTTATAAAGACTGGTAATTTATAAAGAAAAGAGGTTTAATTGGCTCACAGTTCTTCAGGTTGTACAGGACGCATGGTACATGCAGCATCTGCTTGGCTTCTGGGGAGGCCGCAGGAAACTTACAATCATGGCAGAAGGTGAAGGGGAAGCTGGCATGTCACATGGCTGGAGTAACAATAAAGAGAGAGAGGGGAGGTGCTACACACTTTTAATCAGTCAAGTCTCCTGAGAACTCACTCACTATCACGAGAACAGCACCAAGAGGATGGTGCTAAACCGTTTATGAGAAATCTGCCCCCATAATCCAGTCACTTCCCACCTGGCCCCTTCTCCAATATTAGGATTACAATTTGACATGGGATTTGAGCAGGGACACAGATCCAAACCATAGCACTGATGCTATGAACATTTTGAACCAATCTTTTGGCACACATAAACACACATTTCTGTCTGGTATATACTGAGGAGTGGAATCTTTGAAGAATGGTCAGCTTCTTCAAGCTTCTTCTATGGTCAGCTTTTAAAGACACAGCCAACCAATTTTCCAAAGCATATGCTCCCTTTCTGGTAACCCCTATCCCCCAGCAATGTACGTGAAGTCCGACTTTTCTGTTTCTTTGCTAACACTTAATGATGTCAGTCTTTCTCATTTTAGCCATTTTGGTGGTGGTGTAGATGTCTCCCCCCTTGTGGTTTTAATGCAAATTTCTTCAACGCTTGATGAGTTTCAGTACCATTTTCATGTGTTGTATTAGACCATTCTTGCATTCCTACAAAGAAATACCTGAGACTGGGTAAAGTCACTGTAGCCTTGATGTCCTGGGCTTAAGCAATCCTCCCACCTCTAGAGTAAGTAAGTAGGACTACAGGCGTGTGCCACATCTAGCTAATTTTTGTATGCTTGCTGTGGAAGCAAGTCTCTCTATTTTGTCCAGGCTGGTCTTGAAATCCTGGACTCAAGTGATCCTCCCACTTCAGCCTCCCAAAATGCTGGGATTACAGGTGTGAGCCACCACACCTGGCTTAATTAATTCCTTCCTCTTAAGGCTTTTCCCTCTAATAAAATACACTAATACTTTTCAAACAGAACCAGTATCAGTCACTTATAACTTAGTACAATTAAGCTATAAAATTCATCTCATTTACATGATGTTAGGAATATAAACACTACGAAAAAAAATTTACTGTGTACCTATTAAGAGAAGAAAAGAGGACCAAAAGGCAAGTTGGAGAAAATAAAAGATAATTTCAGCCTACTTCAATAATGGGCAAATTGCTAAATCTTGCAATATATTACTGGGTAAAAGACATTAAATCATTCATTCTATAGCAGTTGAAATAATATGAGTGAGAACTATTAGAATAATGAAGACAGCAACAATTCAATAAACACTGTTCACTGTTAAATACTGACAGGTGAGAATCTATTGCCTTCAGAACTCATCTGACTATAGCTCATAACTTTGCTTCCACAGAGGAACAAAAATCTCACACAACTCTTCACACTAGCATAGATCGTCATATATAAAATAAGAATGGCATTATAAAGTGGGGTATAAGGGTAATATAGGAGTAATTAGTTGGATTTATTTTAAACTGTAAGTATGTCTTCACCCAATTTATATGATTCTTATGAAAAATAAATCATGATTCTATGTAAGCTTCCTGATAATATTCAGTTTGGACCTCTATTACACTACATTTTCTTAGCCCAATTATTTTCATAAATGCTTCAGTTAAATAAAATATGATTCTTTAATGAAGAAAATCTGAGTAAACTATTATATTTTTATATGAACAAAATGAATAAGCATTGGCAAAGAAAGCATAAATTATTAATTCAAGGTTACACATACTTTTCAGGGCTACATTCACTAATACATAAAGTGTTTCAAAAATATTTTTATTGTTCTGTTAAAAAATAAACGCTTTGGCTTTTTGAATAATTTTTTGGCCAGATTAAAAATTGATCAGCTTTTGCTCTGGAAAATAATAAAATCTGTAGCAAGGCTAAAAGATTGATTTGTGGAGACTGTTACAGACAATGAATGTAGAGATGAAATAGGAGATGTTTTTTCTTTCTTCATCTATATTCAAATCTACCCTTTATGTGAAAGTTGAGTGAGGTCCATTAGTGTTATATTTACAGGTGCTGGATTGTATATGAATTATATATGCCTGCCAAGAATTTCCCATTTAGGGCTTGCATTTGCACCTGGAGACTTTTATCTATTTTTTAAATTAAGCCAAAAATGCATTTCACTCTCAACTTCACCAGTGAATTTTTTTAAAGGGATATTGGCAGAGGAGGAATAGCAGGGGTGATAGAGATTAATTCCAATGACAGAGTAGGCTTTAAATAAACAGAAAATAGTAATGTGAGGAAATATACAAACACCATCTTATTTGCTGCATCCCACTCTGGAGAAATTCCTTTTTTATCAATACATGTCGCTGTAAAATAATCTTGCAGACTTAAATTTCAAAAGACAGGGGGTTTTTGTGCATCCACCCAATTCAAAATTGCTTTCAAGGGAGCTGGCATACTGAGACAATTTTCCAGGCAATAAGTTGGAATTTCCCAATTTCACCTAAAGGAGAAAATAGAAATACTTGAAATCTATTATGTCTTGCTCAAGTCGGTGATGGAGTGATCTCTCTGATTTACAAAGTCCCCTCTCTGGAAACTCTAGTCTTGCCATTCTATTTTTTACTTCAGGAATTTTTAACCCAATGGCTATTTTTAAGACCTATCATTGGAAATAGAGAAAGACGGAAATACATTTGGGAAAAGAACAAGGAAGGGAGGCATTGGCAGACATGAAGAAAAGTGTTCACACTTTAGAAAAGATTAACAGGAATGAGGCAAAGTCCATTTCTAAGGAGTTAACTTCCAGCTGTGGCCAGGAAGATCGCTGGGTGCCTGCAGAATGCCCTGCAGTATTCTGATGAAAAACTGTATAAGGCTATCTTGTTGGAGCCACATAACCATGGCCATCAGGGAGGAGTGGTGAATAACGCATTTTTTAATGAGTTTTGCGGATTAAATAAAAGAAAGATGTCTGACATTTTCATCTTCAATCAATCAAGTAGTCTCTTTCAGGGACCATGTTTAGTCCTGAGAGATGGAAAAGATAATAATTCCTAGTGGTAAAATGAGAAGGATGTGGAATATGACAACGGAAGAGTAGGCTAATAAAACAATGCATCTTACAACACAAAAATAATTAAAAATAGACATGTTGTTCATTCAGTAAAGAGTAATTAAATGCTTACTTGAAACAGGTGCCTTGTATGATAGGAGACACCTGGAAAATGATCAGTTAAGATCTATATTGCTACAAGCTCATTTTCCTTGAGTCCCGTTAAAAGAATTTTTTGTAATGTTAGAAGTTGAAAAGGAAATACAGCATTTTCCTCCATGTCTGAGTGCTTTTCTACATATATAATGTTGCCATGAATATTTTTTTCAAGTCTAGACTCAGTTCCAGTAGGTCAGTTCCTGGTATCTCCCACTCTCCTAGAGTCTCCAGATAATGAAAATAATCTTTTAAAACTGAAATGATGACCTTGTTTCTAAAACACCTACTATATGCCAGGAAATGTGTTATGGACTTTATGTATAATCTGTTTTATTCATTTAACCTTCAAAATAATCCTGCATGGTGTGGATCATTTATTATGTCTTTACAGAAGGGGAATCTGAATGGAAAATAATTTAATGTATCTAAACTTCCAAGAAAGGGCTGAAGAATCTGAACTCAGTCTATCTTAGGCAAAAACTGAAGCTCTTTTAACTTGTCTGCCTCTAATGGATTCACAATCAGGTACCCAGTGATATGACCTGGCTCTGTGTTCCCACCCAAATTTCATCTTGAATTGCAATCTGAATTTTAATCCCCACGTGTTGAGGGAGGGACCTTGTGAGAGGTGATTAGATCATGGGGGCAGTTTCCACATGCTCTTCTTGTGATAGTGAATGAGTTCTCATGAGATCCGATGGTTTTATAAGGGGCTTTTCCCCACTTCGCTCTGCACTTCTCCTTCCCGCCACCAAGTGAAGAGGACATGTTTGCTTCGCTTTCCGCCATGATTATAAGTTTCCTGAGGCCTCCCAGCTCAGAGGAACTGTGAGTCAATGAAACCTCTTTCCTTTATAAATTACCCAGCCTCAGAAGTTCTTCATAGCAGTGTGAGAACAGACAAATACACCAAGGAAGACTGAAAACAATTCTTCTTCTTCCCTTTTCCTTTTCAACACAGCCATGACATTATATTGCAATGACAGGAGAGAAGGCATGATTTAAAACATTGGTTCTCAAGCTTAAACATGCATCAGAATCAGTGAGAATGGGAGTCCAGAAGCTTTTTCTGTAAAAACCCAGATAATAAATATTTCTCATTTTGCAGTTCATACAGTCTCTATCACAATTATTCAACTGTGCTGTTGTAGCACTAGAGCAGTCACAGATAATACAAAGTGAATGAGTGATTGTATTCCAATAAACCTTTATTCACGGGCATGAAATTTGAATTTCATATAATTTCCATGTGTTATGAATTATTCTTCTTCTTTGTAATTTTCCCCAATCATTTAAAACTGTGAAAATTATTCTTAGTTCAGGGGTATGAAAAAGCAAGTGGTGGTTCTGCTACTGGAAAGGGGTCCAGATCCAGACCCCAAGAGAGGGTTCTTGGACCTCATGTAAGAAAGAATTTGGGGTGAGTCCATAGAGTAAAGTGAAAACACGTTTTTAAGAAAGTAAAGGAATAAAGAATGGATACTCCATAGGCAGAGCAGCAGCTTGAGCTGCTGGACTGAGTATACTTATAGTTATTTCTTGATTATATGCTAAACAAGGTTTGGATTATTCATGAGTTTTCCAGGAAAGGTGTGGGCAATTCCTGGAACTGGGGTTCCTCCCCTATTTAGACCATATAGGGTAACTTCCTGCTGTTGCCATGGCATCTGCAAACTGTCGTGGCACTGGTGGGAGTGTCTTTTAACATGCTAATCCATTGTAATTAGCATATAATGAGCAGTGGGGATGATCAGAGGTCACTTTTGTCACCATCTTGGTTTTGGTGGGTTTTGGCAGCCTTCTTTACTATAACAGTTCAGGTTTGGTCCCCAGGTGAGAACCATTCATCTACATGGTGGATGAAGAAAACAGGTCAAAAATGAGTAGCTTATGGGCCAGTTCTTCTTTAATAAAGTGCTGATATTTCTATTATTTGCATATTATTTTCAAATGTGCTTGTGCTACACATACTTTCTTCTTTAATCAAATCAGTTGCCAACATTTGAAAATTTGGATATTTACATAAAATCTGAAGTTTTGGGACTGTTCTTGACAAATGCACAGAAGAAGCAATAGAAAAGCTGCATTCCTGCCTGGTAATCCTTGCTCCACTCAGGAAGAGCTGATGCCCCATATGAAGAGCCACGGTCTTTTCCTAGTTGGTCATTGTATTACTTCATTCTTATACTGCTAAAAAGAACTTACCTGAGACAGGGTAATTTTGAAGAAAAGAGGTTTAATTGACTCACAGTTCTGCAGGCTGAGCAGGAAGCATAGCTGGTAGGCCTCAGGAAACTTACAATAATGGCAGAGGCAAAGGAAAAACAAGCACATCTCATCACGGCACAGGAGGGGGACAGCGAAGGGAGTCAGTTTGACACAATTTTAAACAACCAGACCTCGTGAGAACTCACTCACCATTATGAGAACAGCAAGGGGGAAATCCACACCCATGATCCAATCACCTCCCAGCAGATCCCTCCCCCAACACTGGGGATTACAATTCAACATGAGATTTGGGTGGGGACACAGAGCCAAACCGTATCAGTCATTCTCGTCCTTTATTTATCTGGCCCTTGTGGTTTGCCTTCACCATTCCTAAAGTACACTAATAGAGAAGGAACACTCTACCTTACATCAGAGAACTTACTAAATAACACATCATTTGTGCCAGGCATGGAGCCATATACCATATAGATGTACACAGATGACCCTAGAACAATCTAGGTTTGAGCTACATGGGTCTGCTTATACACAAATTTCTTTTAATAAATATGTTGGAATTTTTTTTATTGAGATCGTGACAATTTTAAAAAACTCACAGATAAACTGCATGGCCTAGAAATATTGAAAAAAATAGGAAAAAGGCATGTCATTAATGCATAAAATATATTCACACCATGAATGCTTATATCACACACATTTGTTAACACATATGTATAACACGTACATATGATAAACAGTTGGCTAACACATACATGTGTGTATAATATAAACAGTTGGTTAATACATGCATATGTTAACATATGTGTTAACATATGTATGTGTTAACCAACAGTTTAGTTATAAACATACATATGATAAACAGCCGGTTAACACATATGTATGTGTTATACATAAACACATATGTGTGTGTTTATGTTATCAGTAAGGCTTCTGGCCAACAGGAGGCTGTAAGTAGTTAAGTTTTTGGGGGAAGTCAGAAGTTATATGCAGATTTTCAACTGTGCAGAAGGTCAGTACCCCTAACAATTGCATTGTTCATGGGTCAAGTGTATACAATTGTATTCATTTATCCATTGGCCAGCTATGTAGGCATAGTGTCTTCGTCTGTTGTTGCTGCTATAACAAAATATCTTAGGCTGGGTAATGTATAAAGAACAGAAACTTATTTCTTACAGTTCTGGAAGCTGCACAGTCCAAGGTCAAGGCACCTGCATGTGGTGTCTACTGAGAGCCTTCTTGCTGTGCCCTCTCATAGCAAGACAGAATACACTCACTCCCTCAAGCCATTTTATAAGGGTCATGGTCCCATCCGTGACACTCCACCCTCATCACCTAAGGCTCTACCCCTTAATACTATCACATGACCAATTAAATTTCAACATGTGAATTTGGAGGGACACATGAAGACCCTCGTACATTTGCTACCTCCATTTTCTAGGTGCAGAAAGAGAATTACAAGGTTAAATAAATTGCCTAAGATTACACAGTTCACATGTAGGAAAGACAACTGAATGCCAGATCTGTCTTACTCTACCTTGCATGGCCTCTTCTCTACATATTAAGCCTCTCACCTCTCAAGCACAGAGCAAAGGAAGTATCTCCCACAGCAACTGCTAAATCAAAACATGAAAAGTTTGCTTTGTAGATGTGCAATAAAATATACGGCAGCAGGTTGTTTACCAGAAATGAATATCAAATTTTATAAACTTTGTTTCACTTATAGTTTCATGGCTTTTTAAAAATGCAGCCGTAGCTTTTCTTAAAAAATGCTTTCCTTTGCAAACCTTGCATAATATTTTATTCCCCAACACATAATTGCATACCAATCAGTTTTATTTTTTATTCTTCAACAGGCAATATTTATTTAAAATATCTCTGATTTGGGTCTTCAAAAAACAAGCTACGTCTTTAATAGGAGAATCAGAATTGATGTTGTTAAAGACTGGCTATGCTATTTGGAATTGCCATGGAAGACTGGTTCAACGGTTATCTGTCAAAACCACTTCAGAAATTTATAAACTTCAGGAATACTCTATATTTATGGAAAAATCAGCATGATTAATAGTTGTTTTAATCTATGTGATGTTATAAAAGTACACGTAACATTCACTACATTGCAATATATATAGATGACAAAGCAATATATGCTAGGGGAAGTTTTTGTAAGTATATGAGCTAATATATTTTATGAAATATAAAATAATATTGCTATAATTTTTATATTAAATATAGTATTTATATATTTTATATTATAATGTTATATATTAATATATAAAATATATTATATATTAAAACTTGTGATATTATTACAACCTGTGGTATATATTAAAACTTATTTTTAATCCATACAATGTCATAAAAGTGTATCTAAAGCATGCTCTTTGTAGTACATATAAATATATGTAAATATAAGTATATATAAAAATGAGTACATATATACATATATACAGTTACTATATATGGTATAAATATATACTGTGTAAGTAAATATATATGTATACAGTAACTATATATGTATATATAGTAATGCATTGCTTAACAATGGGACTGCGTTCTGAGAAATGGGTCATTAGATTTCATCATTCTGCACATCACAATGTCCTTACACAAACCCAGAAGGTGTAGTTACTACACACCTAGACTATACGGTACAGCCTACTGCTCCTAGACTGCAAACCTTCACAGCATATTACTGTACTGAATATTGTAGGCAATTGTAACACAATGGTATTTATGTATCTAAACATATCTAAACCCAGAAAAGGTATAGTGAAAACATGATATTATAACCTTATGGGGCCACGATCATCTATACAGTCTATTGTTGACTGAAATATTATATGTTGCGTGACTGTATATTTATATTTACACGCATATAGACATAAAACAAAGAGTACATTTTAGATCTATTTTTATGACATAGGAATTTAAACTGTTGATGAAGAGAGTCAAACTCTGTAAAATATTTGAAGAGATTTACTCTGAGCCAAATATGAGTGACATGGCCTGTGACACAGCCTTCAGGAGGACCTGAGAACATGTGCCCAAGACTGTCGGGGCACATCTTGGTTTTAAATTTCAGGGAGACACGAGACATCAATCAAGTACATTTAAGATATACATTCCTTTGGTCCAGAAAGGTGAGACAACTCAAAGTTGCAGGGGTGGGGGATGGGAGGCGTGGGGGCCTTCCAGGTTATAGGTAAATTTAAAAGTTTTCTTATCAGTAGAAAGGAAGGAATGTCTGGGTTAGGATAACAGATTGTGGAGAACAAAGTTTCATTATGCAGATGAAGCCTCCAGGTAGCAGGCTTCAGAGAGAACAGAAGGTAAATGTTTCTTATCAGACTTAAGGTCTCTTGATGTTAAACGCTGGTCGGCTTTTCCTGAATTCCACAAGGGAGGAAGGCATAATGAGGTATGTCCGACCCCCCACTTCCAGTCATTTAACCGGAACCAGTCTTTCAGCTTAAATTTTGGAGTGCTCTGGCCCAGAGGAGGAAGTTCACGCCATGGTTGGGGAGAGGGGCTTAATTTTGATGTAAACCACAATTGTTCACAGTTGTTTTTAACATGTGAATTTCGGGTAACACATGAAGACCCTAGTACATTTGCTACCTCCATTTTCTAGACACAAAAGAATTACAAAGGTTAAATCAATTGCCTAAAATTACACAGCTCACATGTAGGAAAGACAATTGAATACCAGATCACACAGATCAGGTATTCAATTTTAATCTACAATATGCATACAATATATAAATATATATAATATAAATATTTGTATCTAAATAGATATTTTATATTATATATATACACATATGTGTGTGTGTATACACACACATATATATATATATTTCACACACGTAAGACATTCTTATCAGAGCTCGTATTGGTTATGAGAACCATGATCCCCGGATGTTACTCTAAGTCCAGTTATTTAATTAATTTTCAAGAGCTATATTTTTTCCGTTCTGTGATTGCACAGTGTGTGTGTGTGTGTGTGGGCGCACATGCACTATTTCTCTGGAACCCTTTCAGCGGTTTTCCCACAAGATTCAGAGTTACAGAGTTGGGGCCGTGGGATGTTCATTGTTGCCCCTCCAGTATTGATCCCAGCCCCTAAAATATACTCTGTACTCCTTGAATGCTCAGTAAATGCACAATGATGTCGCCCCTCTAAGGCATAACCAGCAGTTTTGCAGCTATTGTGTGCAGCGAACACACCAAAACCTGCAGAAAAGCCTTTTAACCGGAAACAACTGTTATTTGGATTAGAAGCAAAAAGAGAAAATCCTGTCTATGAACACTTTAACACTAAGATTATCATCCGGACGAAAACGGGAGAGCTCAATTCACATTTAATGTATTTTCCAGTATAATTTATATATAATAAGAACATTTTAATTTGTATGAAACTTTTCTTTTTATTCTTTTCTTTCTTTTTTTTTTTTCAGTAGCTTTTGCCCCTTTCAAGTAGAGTCCTGCCGTTGACTACATTGCAGGAGCTCAATCTCTTCACTGAATTGACAGATCAAAAGACCTAGGAATTTTTTGCAGAAATCCTTGCATTGTTAACTACACTCCGGCCTGCCATGTTTGTCTGTAAAAGAACAGGAAACTGCTTTGAGGAGATGCAAAAGGAGATAAATGTGAATGACACCGTTAACATTTAAAATAAAAGGAAATGCCAGTAGAGACCAGGAATGGAAATGACTGTCTTTTTCTCTGCTGGTTAAATGAAGAAACTTGTCCACGCTCCTTCTGTGATTTAAATGGAATTTCTCTTTTATTTAATCTTTGGAGGGATTTTCGTTTGTCTACATGGAAAGCATAAGTTCTCTCTTCAGTTTTCAGGGCTGTAGATGGACTTAGGAGTGGCAATCAATGATTGCAAATAGATTCTTGGTGGGTAAAGTCTTATTAGCGCAATGGCTCAGAAGTGCTGAAAACAAAGATTTTTAAAATTCAAACAGGCCGAAGTGGAGAAAAATATACTTAATCAAATTCACAATGTCTAAGTAGTACATAATAATGTTATATTTTTGAGAACAAAAGCACTATCTTTTTAAAAGGAAAGTTAAAACGTTTGCTCTGAACACATATATAAATACTGAAAATAACTGTCATTTAATCTAAACCTTGATTAACATAGGCCCGCCATTTTACTGCATCACAAACCCAAAGCCCTTCAGTGAAAATGCTACATTGTTTTGTTCTGTTTCTCTTGGTGCATTGAAACATGCTTTGCAGTTTTCCCTGAACATGTTCTTCTGTCAGATTTGCCCTGAAGTGTTCAACCAACTCATTTCATGCTTACCCTGCGTTTCCTGTTTGGATAAGTATTAGAAGAAACTAACACAAGTGCTCAACTTAGCATGCAAAAAATCACCTTGGTAATTTGAGCCTGAGATGGCAAGAACAAAGCAGTTGCCTGGCTGAATTTATTACATTTAAACTCATTTTTTATATTACTTTACAGTTTTCTTTAAGACTAGAGCACATAGGCAGTACAATTGTGATTCTTTAGAAAATGTTGACACTTCTTGTATGCCTAGGACATCGTTAATTTTTCTAAAATGTAATATCTTAAAAAGATCGTGGATGGAAAATTCAGTGTATATCTCATGACGCATCCTTATTAATCGTATTGTTCAAAATGTAACATCTCTACTTCTGAAACCACCTTTGCAAAATTATAACTGAGGAAATTATGACGCTAAAAGAAATCACACCTAACCAACTCCATCTTGCTTCTAACCTTTAAGCTGCCCTTGTTTATTCCTGGGCATAGGCCGAACTAACTTTGGGAAGGAATTCAGTTCATGGTTTGATTCTGAAACAAAATTGACAGTAGCCCTTTCACGAAAAGACCCCCTTCTTGTCTGGGGACCAGTCTACTTTTGTAGAACTAACAAATTAGCTACGAGATTAGAAATTGCAGTTTAGGGATCATGCAGCCTCTGGCTCTAAGTGTCTGAACCTCCTCAAATTGCTCCTGGGAATAACATCACTGTTGTAAAACCTAACATCAGTGCTCTGCTCCCCGAATGCTCAGGGAGACTGATTTGAGTTATAATAGAACTCCGGTCTCCCACACAGCCAGCTCTGTGTGAATTACCCTTTCTCCATTGTATTTCCACTGTCTTGATAGATCGGCTATGTCTAGGCAGTGGGCAAGGCAAACCCATTGCGTAGTTGAACTTCTTTATTTATTATTATTTGACAGTTTGATCTCTTCAATTTCCAAACTTAAATTCCTTGTAGACTGCTGGGGTAAAAACAGGCACTAAATTTGTCTGTCATTACTGCCACCAATATAAAATCCAACAGGAATGAGTCCTTGGAGCTGGCGATGATGGCTCACGCCTGTAATCCCAACACTTTGGGAGGCTGAGGCAGGCAGATTGCTTGAGCTTAGGAGTTCAAGACTAGTCTTGGCAAGACCCTGTCTCTACAAAAAATACAAAAATTAGCCAGGCATGGTGGTGCATACCTGTAGTCCCAGCTACTAGGGATGCTGAGGTGGGAGGATCACACGAGCCCAGGAGATCGAAGTTGCAGCAAGTTATGATCACACCACTGCACTCCAGCCTGGGTGACAGAGTGAGACCCTGTCAAAAAAAAAAAAAAAAAAAAAAAAAAATGGGGGTGGGGTGGGGAGGGAAATGAGTCCTTGGACCAGATGCTAAAATACCTGGGCTGTAGCCTGTAGTTCTCTTTTGGGCCCATCATTGACTAGCAATTACTTTGGGAAAATCTCTTTACATCGTTTGTATCTCAGTCTTCTCTATACCAAACCTTGTTACCTTGCCCCCACTGCTAATGGAGACAGAATAAACCTGGTGAGATTAAATTACAGCATGTTATGTTTTCTAAACGCAAGAGAGATAAACATCGGCCTGGAGATATATAGTGGCTCCCTATTCTTGGCTGCCTGGCTATGTTCTACCCCAGGATACCATTATGCACCAACTCTGGTAATCCCATCTCTTCTGCCATGCATGGCAGAAAGACATTTACGGGATGGGGCTCCTGGGAAACAGGCCAGTCAACTCTCCTTCTATCAAGATGCAGATGAGGAAGGCCTGGCTGCTGTCAGCAACTGCCTGTGGCTATGATGATGCTGATGCTATAAAAGGCAATGTGAGGGGACAGCTGAGTTATTGAAGCAAGCTTTTCTGAGTTCTGCCCTACACCTGAATTTAGTGGTTTAAATAGAGCTGTCTGTGCTTTACAGCCTACCACCTCTCCATTCATGTTTATTATTAAAGTATCTTCACTTATTGGTCAGGCATGGTGGCTCACACCTGTAATTCCAGCACTTTGAGAGGCCCAGGCAGGCAGATCACTTAAGGTCAGGAGTTTGAGACTAACCTGGCCAACATGGTGAAACCCGTCTCTACTAAAAATACAAAAATTAGGCAGGCATGGTGGTGCATGCCTGTAGTCCCAGCTATTCAGGAGGCTGAAGAAGGAGAATTGCTTGAACCCAGGAGGCAGAGGTTGCAGTGAGCCAAGATCGTGCCACTGCACTCCAGCCTGGGTGACAGAGAGAGACTCCAGCTCAAAAAAATAAAAATAAAGTATCTTCACTGATTAATCATCTGCTGCAGGACTGGAACTGAAGACTAAAAACTATGCACAAAGCACAGCCTCTCCTCTGTGAGATCTTACAATATTTTCTTTCTAAGTTTGTTTGTTGAAACTGCAAATTAATCATCAGAAAACTCACTCCTTTGTAATTCAAACATCTCTCCAAAGAGGTGAATTATTTTTCTTCTTTATTCAACTGAAAATGTACATGTTATTTTGTGTCCAATATAGTTAACTGTCAAAAAACCTAAGGTGATTTTCCAAGTATCTTTTCTGAAAATGTTTTGATTTCTGTGCTTACTTTTTCTTTCATCTCAAGATGGACCCACAAAGAATAAGATTTCAAAGTGTTAATCTGTATAAATATCTGTGGAATATTCTCAATGAAATAAACAAATTACAAGTATAGGATAATCCCATCCTTTAAAAGTATGTATCAAGTATAGAGGTATAAACTTGTTATGTGCAAGTATATAACTATGCAGTTATATAACTTTGTTCTTAATTGCATAGAAGCCACTGTGTTGCAAGATTATCTGGCAATGAAATTGGGGACTTTAAACAAATCACTTGATTCTTTTTTTCCATAGAAGTGAATCTAACATTTGGAATAGCTTCCACCGAATTCTTATGCTGTATCCAAAAACACATTTAAAAAGTACTCAGAGAATGCAATTACTTTTTTTCTCTACAAACAGAATATAATTAACGAGATAAATGTAATGCCAAATTAATGAATTCCAACAATTTTTTATTCACCTGCGTCTTTAGAGAATCATTGCTTCTGTGCCTCTACGTTATAACTAGAAATGAACAACAGTTACATAATTGTCTCTTGTTCTGTTTATCTGTTTTTTACACTGCCAGTCTCTGAGATCTTCTCTAAAATCACCCACATACTAAAAACCTTCAACAGAGAAATGAGTGCTCATTAGAAATATATTGACTGCTTAGCTCTGATCATGATGCATTCAATTCTACAGATGTTCCAAATTCCATAGAGTAGATATTATGGTTTAGTCAGAAGGGGCCTGCCATTTTTGTAAATAAATATAATTTTTGTGAGTAATCTAATTTGAGAACATTTGTGCAGTAAGCATACTAAAATAAAGCATATTCCATAATTAATTGACTTAGATCAAGAAGTAGAAACTGTCATGCCCATCATTCCCCCTCCCTTAACAAATGCTTTATAAAGTCGATCCTCTAAAAATCACTGCAAAAAAAGTTTCTATTAATATTTACAGTTCGTCACATTTGCAAATATATTCTCTCTTTCATTTGGATTTACAGATTTATCTTTTCTTTATTTATATTAGCCTGTCACCCAGGCCATCATGAGTTACCATACTCTCAGTCTTTGGGGCTCAAGTGCCCCTTCTGCCTCAGCTCCCTGAGTAGCTGGGACCACAGATGCATGACCCTATGTCTGGCCAACTTTTGTATTTTTTTGTAGAAATGGGGTCCCACCATGTTGCCCAGGCTGGTCTCGTACTCCTGGGCTCAAGCAATCCTCCTACCTCGGCGTCCCAGAGAGCTGGGATTATAGATATGAGCCACTGTGCCTGGCCCCCTTTGTTTTAAATAGCATTAGTTTATTTCTTGGTGGATATGAAGACTAATCAAATGGTTTTCATTTATTCTACAATTAGAATTCAGAACACATTGCTTGTCTAACCAGTGGTTCTCAACCTACAGCACATCAGAATTACCTGAGGAGCTTTTAAAAATATGGCTGGGGTCATTCCCACATTTTGGAATGCTATCACTGATGTTTCAGTTTGACTTGTTTGTTGACAAGGTTGTTTTCCTCTCTCAATAATATGGACATTCACCCTGAAAACATCACTACATAGCTTGCATCTGCTTGCTTTCTTACTTAACTAGCCATTCAGTAATTTAGTTTTCTGCTTCATTTTTCTGACGGTTACTTCATTAAGCAATGTATGCTCAGCTATTGGAAAATTATTGACAAATACAACATAGGGAGCCCCAGAGGCTCTCACTGAACCTTTCATGTGGGAGGCAGTTTGAACCTGCAGAGAGACGTTTAATCTAAACCATGCTCTGCCTATATTAGCATGTGTGCCCTTGACTATTTTCCAAACTAGAAGCATGTGTGACAACTGGGTTATAGGATGATGAACTGGTTATAGGATGATATAAAGGGAAGGGTGGATTAGTCAGGAGTTTCCAGAGAGGTACAACCAATAGGATGGATGGATGGAGATGGAGAGAGAGAGACAGAGAGACAGAGAATGATGATAGATAGATAGATAGATAGATAGATAGATAGATAGATAGATAGACAGATAGATAGATAGTTAGATAGATAGACAGACAGACAGATAGGCCAGGTGTGGTGGCTCATGCCTGTAATCCCAGCACTTTGGGAGGCTGAGGCAGGTGGATTACAAGGTCAGGAGATCGAGACCATCCTGGCTAACACGGTGAAACCCCATCTCTACTAAAAATACAAAAAATTAGCCGGGCGTGGTGGCGGGTGCCTGTAGTCCCAGCTACTCGGGAGGCTGAGGTAGGAGAATGGAGTGAACCCGGGAGGCAGAGCTTACAGTGAGCCAAGATCGCACCACAGCACTCCAGCCTGGGTGACAAAGCGAGACTCCGTCTAAAACAAACAAACAAACAAAAACAAAGATAGATAGATAGATAAGATACATTAAATAGATAGATGAGATGGCTAGAGATAAACAGATGAGATAGATGAAGTAGATGAGAGAAAGAGAGATATATGAGAGATGAGGTACATAGATGAAATAGATTAGATAGATTAGAGAGATAGATAAATGAGATAGATAAGTAGACAGATTAGATCAATATATAAATAGATAGATTAGATATATTAGAGAGATAAGATAGATAGGGATAGAGAGATGAGATAGCTGAAATAGATGACAGCGAGATAGAGATATGAGAGATGAGGTACATAGATGAAATAGACTAGATAGATAGATAGATAGATAGATAGATAGATAGATAGATGAGATAGGTAGATTGATAAGAGAGATTAGACAAATTCGATAGATGATAGATGAAATAGAGAGATGAGATAGATAAGATAGATTAGATAGATAGATAGATGATAGATAGCTAGATAGATAGATAAGATAGGTACGTATGTAGTTAGATGACAGATAGGATAGATAGAGGAGATAGAGAGATATATAGAGAGAGATGAGATAGGTAGATTGATAAGGTAGATGAGACAGATAAATGATAGATGAAAGACAGATTAGATACATGAGAGAGAGAGATGAGATACATAGATGAAATAGACAAGATAGATACATAGATACATGAGATAGATAGATAGATAGATAGATAGATAGATAGATAGATAGATAGACAGACAGACAAATAGATAGGCAGACAGGTAGAGGTAGAGATGTAGAAGGGGATTTATTATGGGAATGGGTTCACATGATAAAGGAGGCTGACAAGTCTCATGAGAGGCCTTTTCCAACCTGTAGACCCACAGGAACCTACAGTGTGGCTCAGTTCAAGTCTGAAAGCCTCAGAGCAAAGCAAGCTAATGGTGTAATTCTCAGTCCCAGACTGAAGGCTTGAGAGACCGGTGGGGCATTAATGCAAGTCCTGGGGTTAAAAAGCTGGAGAACCTGGAGTTCTGAGGTCCAAAGGCAGAATCACAAGGGTGTCTCAGCTCTGGAAGTGAGAAGAATTCACCTGTCTTCTCACTGTTTTCCATTCAGGTCCCCAGCCAATTGGACAGTGGCCACCCACACTGAGGGAGAATTTCCACCACTCAGTCCACCAACTCCTATGCCAATCTCCACTGGAAACACCTCACAGACACACCCGAAAGCAATGCTTAACCAGCCATGTAGGTGTCTCTTAATTCAGCCGACACCTAAAATTAACCATCACAAAGGACTTTGGCTTGTTCTGTTATTCCCTTAAACTCACTTAAATAGAATTGTACCTCTGCAAAAGAAATTAAGAAACATTCGGTTAGAAAGCACCAATTACTATTTCAAGGTTAACTGTATATTCACACATGAAATATTGGCAAAACAGGATGAGTGTCTTCTGCAATTCCATTATTTTAATTGTCAGAGGAATATAATATCAGCGTAGAAAGTTTAAAAGAAAACAAACAAATTCAAGATTACTTAAATAATAAACAAAATGTTGTGTATGTACACAATGGAATATAACACAATCTTAAAAGGGGAATGAAATTCTGATACATGCTACAACATGGATGAACCTAGAGGACATCACGCCATGTGAACTAAGCATCATGCCAAGTTAAACAAGCCAGACACAAAAGGACAAATATTGTATGATTCCACTTGCATGTGGTACCCAGAATAGTCAAGTTTATAGAAACAAAAAGTAGATTCGTGGTTACCAAGGGCTGGGGAAGTGGGAAAGGAGCGATGAGGAGTTATTGCTGAATAGTTATGGAGTTTCACTTTGGGGAAAAGAAAAAAGCTCTGGAAGTCAATGGGAGTACCAATTGCACAAGGGGAATGTACTTAATGCCACTGAACCATGCACTTAAAAAGGTTAAAACGAGCCAGGCTCACACCTGTAGTTGCAACCATTCAGGAGGCTGAGGCAGGAAGATCTCTCGAGGCTAGGAATTCAAGACTGCAGTGAGCCACGATTGTGCCACTGCACTCTAGTCTGGGTGATAGAGAGAGATCCAGTCTCTAAAATAAGTAAATAAATAGGTTAAAATGATAAAATTTATGTTATGTATATTTTACCACAACTTCTAAAAGATTACCAGAGTAAACATCAGTCATCATATATGATAATTTCTTAAAGGATGGGGGGAATTCAATACACAAAAGAAAAGTGAGGTGCCGTGAAGGTGCAGGAGATCAGAATACGACACCCAAAATATGCCACTGTGATGTAAGGATTATTTTGAGAAAAGGCAGACACAAAATGAGGCTCTCTGCCCTTTCCCAGCTGCCTAAAAGCAAAACAAATTTTGCCTTGCTTCCCTTCTTCCTGACCAGGGGCAAGATGGCACCAAAAAGAATCTAATAAACACACCTTACCAAATAACCCTCATCGACCATCAGCATCCCCTTTATATTAACCTTTCCACCATTTACAGCCCCTAAAAAGTCTAAAAACCCTTGTCCTTTGTTGTGTCACTTGTCTACAAGTGTATCATTCTTTGAATGGTATAAAAGCCTCCAAGTCTAGGTGCATCTTGGGGGATGAGGAGGGATCTTTTCTTTGTGAAGCACCCCCCAACACCACCAACCAACAATGTCACATAAAGCTTAGCATCAAGTAACATGTCTATGCTTTTCTCCTGTTAATTTGTCTTTTGCCAGTTTGTGTTGCAAGCTCATCCACACAACCCAAGAAAGTAGAGGAAATTTTTTCTCCCACACAAAGAGGAAGAAATCCTACTAGAGGGTCCTTCACTAGTAAAAAATTCTGCTAGAGGATTCCAAGCAGTGTACCACACTCAGACCTGTGGCTGGATGCATCCTTCTACAGCAGCGGTTCCCAACCTTTATGCCACCAGGGACTGGTTTTGAGGAAGGCGATTTTTCCATGGACTGCAGTGGGGATACAGGGGGATGATTTCAGGATGATTCAAGTGCATTATATTTATTGTACACTTTCTTTATATTATTATTACACTGTAATATATAATGAAATACAACTTATCACCATGTATAATCAGTGGGAGCCCTAAGCTTGCTTTCCTGCAAAAAGACAGTCCCATCTGGGGGTGATGGGAGAAAGTGACAGATCATCAGGCATTAGATTCTCATAAGGAGCACACAACCTAGATCCCTCGGATGTGCAGTTCACAATAGGGTTCGTGCTCCTATGAGACTCTAATGGCATCACTGATCCGACAGGAGACAGAGGTCAGGTGGCAATGTGAGTGATGGGGAGCGGCTATAAATGCACAGGAAACTTCCCTCACTAGCCTGCCACTCATCTCCTGCTGTGCAGCCTGGTTCCTAACAGGCCACAGACCCGCCAGTGGCAGAGGCTTGAGCATCCCTGCCCTAGAGCACAGGATGGATTGCAACAGAGTAACAAGAAACATGGTTGGAAACACAATTTAACGGCAGCCTATGAAGTTGGCACTTTCTTTTATAACCTTGTAGCAACTCTGGGGAAGCACCTATCATCATAATGCATATTATTTTCCACAGTTGAGCCCTGTTTCACAATGTCACTGTGAATTTTTGACGAAGCTCCTTTAAAGCAAGAAACCTGGGTGGGATTTCCTGCAATCCTGGCTGGATTACCCAGAAAATGCACTTCCCACCCTACCCCCCTCAAAAAACAAGTTGAATTCTTAAAATACTTTCAGTAACTCAAAACAAGGACCAACCAAGGAGAGATGCCCTAAAGAAAGAATGGCCTGTCTGTTTCCACATTCCTGAATGGGGGAGTCATCTTTTTGTCACCCTCATAGAAAGAATTCTTCTGAAATGCCAACAGCCTCTGGTAGCATTTGGGAAGCAAGGATCCCCCAAGCAGTGTGAGAAGGGCTGTGTTGAGAGAATTTTCCAAAATAAGACTTGTCTCTCTGCCAGGGTAGAAAAAGCCTCTGCAGCCCGAGGTAGGACACTTGGTGTCTCCCTTTTGCTTCCTTAATCTATAAACCATGGCCCATGGCTGTCAGGTAGCTCCAAAGAAATGCTGAGGAGATTAATGAGATTGTATCTGTGGAATCCTTGGGGGCGCTGGGAAAATGTACTGCATACAAAATTAGCTGCATTTTGACATTAGCCTGTATGCTAATACCGCTCACATCAACTAGGTTATTTAGCAATGACAGAAAATGTAACTCCTTCTCCTGGTTCTTTATCATTTCATCAAATGAAAATGACCTTTGCAAATAAATAATGTATCAGTTTCTTTGGCTGCCGTTGTTTTCATCATGGTCCATTTATTGCCAGGATCTCCATGACCAAGGTCCCAAGAGAACCCTCTGAGGATGAATAGCATCAAGGAACGAGCTCTGGCCGAGGTCCCAGAAATCCTCGTTTCTCCAGGAAGAAATGTCCCTTAAACGTCTAAAGGTATGACCAGCCTAATGCTGTCTTCCTGCCACACCCTCTAAACTGTGCTGAAATTAGTGGTAGTGACTAATCTACTCAGTTTTAAATACAGCAGAGACCTCAAGGCAAGAGCTACCCTAGATGAAGCCACCTGTGCTCACAGGTATATATATTGAACACACTTGTAAGCAAGACAGTGCATGTAGAGTTTGTTCTCAAAAAACACTGACAGATGAGCATGGCTCAGGGAATTGGAAGATCTGAAAAAGAGCATATCACTCCAAGGCTTTACAGTAAAGCTGCTAGAATCATCCTCTTAGAAGATTTAGATTAGGAAATGTCACTCCCCCCACTTCAAATCCCCATTGAGATTGCATTGCCTATGAAATAAAACCCAAGGTATTTAGCATAGCACACAGGATCTTCCAGGGTCCGGTCTCTGACTTGCTGTTTAATCTTACCTCCCAACGCGTGGTGTTATTGTGCCCTGTGCTCTGATCACACGTCTGTTTAATTCATGATTCTCTTGATAAATCGCACACTCTCAGGCCCTTATACCCATCCTCCAGTCCCAAATGTCCTTCCACTCCACTCCCCTTCTATCTTCAAGTCCACTTATCCGTTAAAGTCCAGCTTTTAGTCCATCTGCTTTGGAAAATCTTTCTTGATCTCCCAGACAAAAGGAATCCCTCACTCAACAATGGTGCCTCCATCACCTGAAGCGTTTATCAGTGGGTTTAGTACGAGAGTCATCGACAGTCTCTGAATTCAAAGTGACATTGGTGAGAAGTCTCAGCCCCCTCCTTCCTTGGACATTCAACAAAAGTTGCTAGAGTGGAATTGAGTATTTCTGACTGATGTTCTTAAAATGATGTAATTTTATGCTCAGCCTACAGGGTGATGTATTTCCATCAACTGTTGGACAATTCGCTTTTAAGTCAGGGACTTAGATACATTTTATTTGTAAAGTTTCCTTATTTTCTCAAACCTATGGCACAACCAGAGAAACTGGACGTTTTCAAAGCTAAATTTGGGCCAGGTGTGGTGGCTCACACCTGTGATCCCAGCACTTTGGGAGGCCAAGGCAAGTGGATCACTTGAAGTCAGGAGTTCGAGACCAGCCTGGCCAACATAGTGAAACCCCATCTCTACTAAAAATACAAAAATTAGCCGGGCGTGGTGGTGGGCACCTGTAATCTCAGCTACTCGCAAGGCTGAAGCAGGACAATCACTTGAACCCGGGAGGTGGAGGCTGCAGTGAGCCGAGATAGTGCCACTGCACTCCAGCTTGGGCGATAGAGCAAGACCCTGTCCAAAAACAATGACAACGAAACAAACAAACAAAAACAAACAAATGAAAGCTGAATTTGGGAGCCTAGCACACTCTAAGCACAAAATTTTCTAATCACTCCCAATCTTCAGTCCACACTAATGATATAATCGTCCATATCATCTGACCAATTCAAGACAGACTCAGCTGCAGCTGGAAGCAGGTAACACCTCGAAACGGGGCAGTTGACTTTGACCCATGCATTAAACCACTGCTTGGAAGTGCAGTGTAAACTATAAATCTGTAGCTAAGTTGAAGACCTTGCCACCCTTCCGCTCCATTCCCAGAGTTAAATACAGGTGAGTCTTGAAAGCAAGCCTCACTCACTCTTCATGGACTCACATCCCCTAAGTCAGCCGCCTGTTCCTATCAGTGTAGACCCAGCAGAAATGGTTGGTGTCAAATGTTCAAGGAGCAACACTTTGGCAGTGTCATTATTATTAAGTGCAACAAAATGAACTATTAACACCATCTGTTCATTGTGGTGGATGTCAGACATGCCATTCCAAATAGTGCAGGAGCTGCTGACGCTGGATTTCGCAGAATAAAATCACCTTCTGCTCACTCGACCAAACAGTAGGAACACATAACTGTGTGCCAAAGGTCTGGGGTTTTTCTGTGTGTTTGTTTCATTTATAATTATTTTTGATTATCCAATTTCCTCCGAAGCCAATAAGAAACACTGTGTACATCCCAGTTTTCCTCCATAGCTGGAGGTTGTGACACACCCACAGCCTCATTGTTGTAAATCTCTTCAAAGTACACAGCTCATCAGTTGAAGACCGGGTTCCATGGAGAAAGGGGGGAAAAAAGTGTGGAGCTGCACTGATCACGTAAGTAAATTCCCTTTTGTGGAAATGTCCCAGCTGGAAGGAAATACCACTGAGAATGTCGGGGACAAGAGAAAACATCCCCTTCGCCCTCTGAAGGTTCACTTAAAATCACTGACAAGAGGCAGATTAATAGGAGAAGAGGCACAAACATTTATTTCATGATATTTTTATGTGACACGGGAGCCTTCAGACTGAAGACCCAAAGATACGAGGGAAACTGTCCATTGTTACGCTTAGGTTCAAGCAGGTACGTAGAAATAGCACTGGAGGAAAAGGGCCTGATCTAAAGCAAATGGACTGAGTGTGGAAACCCAGCCAGGCCTGTCTGTGTCGATTCTTCTTGCCTCTCTCTCTGAGCAGCGCTCCTTCCTTCTGGGTGTGGCTGCGAGACCCTCTCTGGAATGCGGGTCTTAGGATCTACAGTCACACCAGGTAGATCAGAGGATTTCTTTACGGCCAGTTTTGACACTGAGAGGTGATGGAGGGTAAGTGAGAGTCCTATTTCAGGTCTTACGTCTGGCTTTGGGGCAAAAGGGGCTCTGGTTTCTATGAACCACCTTGGGGAGGAGAAATTCTAGTTTTTATGAGGCCTGGGGGGAGAATGGGACTGACAGACAGAAGGGCAGGAGAAGGTGAGAAAGAAACTTTTCCTTCCAAGGCTTCTTCTGAGGCCTTCATTCTGGGGTAGCGTTCTCTGAGCACAACATTAGCTAAGGAAGAGACTTAGGCTTTGTCTCTGTAGTAAATGCTGGTCCATGTGGGGCTGCACAAAGCCTTCATTGTGTGCAATTCACTGCAGCTTATGGGATCTTCCCTGCTGTGCTCTCAAAGCCAGGAAGCACTGCTTCTCCACTGTGTCCAGCTCACAGGGCCTGGGTGCCTCAGGCACAGCCAATATTCTGCTTTTACATCTGATCACCTATAGTCGCATCCTCAGACTGTCAATCTACAGCGTGTGCAGCATTCAATGTTTCTTTCCTGGAGTCAGCATACTCGGGCTCTCTGGCTGGAGTTGACTCATCGCTAAACTGCTCTCCACATCCACAAAATAACTGCATGCCACCTATTGGTGCAGGGCTAGGGAACGAAAGGATGCAATGCCCTCAAGGAGCCACATTTTATTTTATTTTAATATTTATCTATTTATTTTGTGTGTGTGTGTGTGACAGAATCTCACTCTGTCGCCCAGGCTGTAGTGCAGTGGCGTAATGTCAGCTCACTGCAACCTCTGCCTGCCAGGTTCAGGCGATTCTCTAGCCTCAGCCTCTGGAGCAGCTGGAATTACAGGCACGTGCCACCATGCCTGGCTAATTTTTGTATTTGTAGTAGAGACGGGTTTTTGCCATGTTGGTCAGAATGTCTCCAACTCCGGACCTCAAGTGATCTGCCCGCCTCGGTCTCCCAAAATGCTGGGCTTGCAGGCATGAGCCACCGCACCCAGCCTATGAGCCAAATTCTAGTGGGAATTTTGGAAACAGTGCTTTGGAATATGCAAATCATGAGAGCTTAAACTCGGGCAATGATAAGGAGCTTCTCATCTCTCTAGGCAATAGGCGGTAAGATGAAGCGGTTCAATGATTTTGGCTAGAAGAACAAGGGTCCTGCACCTTCACCATGTTCATCTTGGGCATTCTGGGGAGCCATATACCATGGAAGCAGCCCTCACAGGATCAGGACTCCAAAACTCAAGAAAGGCAAAAGCCCCACGCTACTAAGTCTTCCCTGGGTCCTTGCAATTCTGCATAAGAAACACCAAAAGGGGCGGGCACAGTGGCTCATGCCTGTAATCCCAGCACTTTAGGAGGCTGAGGCGGGTGGATCACTTGAGGCCAGGAGTTCCAGACCAGCCTGGCCAACATGGTGTGACCCCGTCTCTACTAAATACACAAAAATTACCTGGGCATGATGGTGTGCCCTGTGGCCCCAGCCACTCGGGAGGCTGAGGCAGGAGAATTGCTTGAACCCAGGAAGTGGAAGTTTCGGTGAGCCAAGATCGTTCCACTGCTCTCCGGCTTGGGTGACAAAGCCAGACTCTGTCTCAAAACAACAAACAAAAAGAAACACCAAAAGGCTTAATGTTGGGGCTCAGAAAACAATTCCTGGCTCCTCGTCCTCTGAGCCTGGAATGCTGTCTTTTCATCTTCACATCCCCCACAACTTGCACAATGGCAAGTCCGTGGAGATTCACGACTTAATGGAAAGGATCACTAATTATTTAACTTTGTTTTTCCATTTGAAGCACAGTGTCTAGAAACAAGATGCCATTTCCAAAACTTTACATTTATTTACAGATAGTCCTTGTCTTATGAGGGTTTGAGTTACAATTTTTGGACATTATGACGGTGCAACAGTGATATGCATTGAGTAGAACTCATACTTTGAGTAATCATACAATTTTTTTTCACTTTCAGTATAATACTGAAATAAATTTCATGAGATATTCAACACTTTATTATAAAATAGACTTTGTGTTAGATGATTTAGCCCAAGCATAGGCTAATGTATGTGTTCTGAACATGTTTAAGGTAGGCTGGGCAAAGATATGATATTTGATAGGTGACGTGTATTAAATACATTTTCAACTTACTATATTTATTATGGGCTTATTGGGATGTAACCCCATCATAAGTGGAGGAACATCTGTGTATCTCCCAGGAGAGACCACAGTGAGCATTTTTCTGTTGGGACATACCTTTCTTTCTCAGCTGACACAACCAGGCCAGGGCATAGGGTGTGGTCTGGGAGCCCGGGAAGGGACTGTTGGGCACTATGGATCCATAGATTGAAGCCGTCTCCAGATGGAAAAGTGAAGAGCACAGCTTAAGAGGGAACAGGTCCCATTTCAAACTAATAATGTTAACAACAGAGTCTCCAATGGTTTACAATTATTATTATTATTATTACTACTAAGAAAGGGTCTTGCTCTGTCACCCAGGATGGAGTGCAATGCTTTTACCTCACTGCAGTCTCAACCTCCTGTGCTCAAGCGATCCTCTCACCCAGCTTCTCGAGTAACTGGGACTCCAGGCGCACACCACCATACCCGGCTAATTTTTGTATTTTTTGTAGAAACAGGGTTTTACTATGTTGCCCAGGCTAGTCTCCAACTCCTTGATTCGAGTGATCATCTCGTCTCAGCCTCCCAAAGCGCTGGGATTACAGGTGTGAGCCATCATATCCAGCCTCAACTGGTTTATTCATTTTACATGAACCACAGTATGTATTTATTATAGAAAATGCAAAAGTTTAGGTCATTCATCTAGATTCAACCATCAAGAAATAATCATCGGAAAATTTAGGCAGGGAGATAAATCAATAGCTAGAAGATAGATAGCTACATGGATAAATAGGTGATGGGTGGATAGATAGACAGCTAGAAAGGTAGATAACAAGGTATGATAGATACACACAAATGATGGAGGATACACATGTGTGTAAATTAAAGGATAGATGCATAGATAGATCAGTCTATATGTCTTTTGATCTGTAGATAGATATGATAGATGATGATAGATAAATGGAGATGATAGATGATATATAGATATGATAGATACAATAGATGGAGATGATAGATATGATAGATACATAGATAAATACATAGATAAATGGAGATGATAGAATGATAGATAAATGGAGATGATTGATAGTTATGATGAATAGAGATGACAGATAAATGGAGATGATAGATGATTAATGATAGATAGATAGATATAGGTACAGATATAGATGTATATATATAGATAAAGATGTGCTTGTCTATTGGATATATTTTGTTGACTCATGTATCGCAAGTGATTCTTCAAACCAACCTTCATTTATTCCTCCTTTAACACATCATTGTCACCACTCAGAACTTATGTGTCCTAAATTGGCTGCCTGTTCCAGTTAATCTAGACCCAATAGGATATGTATATATATTCTACAGGAGATAGATATAGATATGTGTGTGTGTGTGTATATATATATGTGTGTGTGTGTGTGTGTATTTTATAAGGACATATATCCTTATAAATCAAAATGTATATATACACATAAAATATATAGGAACATGAATATGTATACACACATATTTTTATAAAAATATTTTTTAACAAAAGGTAGTTCATATTGATCATGTTTTAATTTTATAAACCGACATCCTTGACCCATATTATTTTTTCATTTAATGACAGATCATGATCATTTTTCCATCCCAATAAATATTTGTACATCATTTTGTGGCCCCCACGGCATTCCATTGTGTGGCTATGCTTTTATTATTTAATCATCCATGCTCTGGATACTTCTTAGTTTTGCTAAATGGCCTTAATCTAATAAAATTTTGCACCTGATCTCACCCCCAAAATGGTGTCAAGTAACAGGTAAAGATTTTCTCCCTGAGAGAAAAAGATGCATAGAAGAAATGCAACATTCAGTAGTTGGACTAAGCTCAGACACTGTCAAGTCATGGCTAATGATACATGCCTGTATATTGCCTTACTCATGGAACGTATTCAATAAATGATGCTTTAATCAGTGAAACTATGTAATTGCAGATAACTAGACTTTTTTAAAAGGGCTAAACAAGCAAACATTTGTAAGAGGCTGAATAAATAGCTCTCCTTCACAACATGAGTTATGCATCAGTTGAGGTAGACAGAGGACTCAGGACAAAGTGAGTTCAAAATGTTGGTATTATCACTGGTGAACTGAATACTGGAGGCCATGATTAGGTACATAGCAGCCCTGGGGTTCCCTGGATAGAGATCCAGAAGTGGGCAGGCTTACCCTCAGAACTGCAAGAAGCACAGAACCACCCACTGCCCTATCTTGCATGGCTAATAGCAGATCTGAAGTGGGGTGTGGGAGAAGCCAGGCTGAGCTGCCAAAGGCAGGGAACCCAGGTGAGAGGCCAGGGGTAGGGACCAGGGAAATATCTTCCAACAGAAACCCAAGGCATGTCAGAGAAGGGCTCCCACGAAACTAGATCATGTTCTTGATTCTATCTAATATCTATTAATCACCAAAATAAAAGACAAGCTTAGATTTTCTTCCAAAACAATAAATACATACTTGTGAGCCTACACGAATATGTTAGCTAAAAAAAAAAAAAAAAAAAAAAAAAAAAAAGGTCTCCAATTCGCTTCCATAGCTGTCTTCACCATTTTTGAGAAGATGCTGATTATTTCAGTGGGAAGCATTATATATAAGCTGGTGGAATGGCTCGTGGCTGAACTTACCCAGAATGGTAAATCATCATCTTACTTGTGAAGATAATGTGTCAGCAGAATTCATATCTGTGCTGATTCTTTACTTTAATGCTGATAAAAAGTGAAACGAACTGCTTGAAGAAAAAATATTCATGGTAGAGAGCAGCCTGCAGAGGCTGGGACTGACAGCCACAATGAATGGCTTGGTGGACCCTGATAGTAAATGCAATTACTATCCAACTCTGTAATTAGACACTCTGAATAGAATAAACATGCATGTAGAGAGGAAAGTCCAGAAGCAGATAAACTGAGACGTGAACCATGTGCTGATGGGATTACACATGATCTTTGTTCCCTTCTTTACCAAGTCTCTGAATTTCTGAAATTTGCTTTTCCTTTAAATATATTTCTATGTATGTGCATGTATTTATTTACTTATTTTGAGACAAGGTCTTGTTCTGTTGCCCAGGCTGGAGTGCAGTGGCACAATCACAGCTCACTGCAACCTCAAACTCCTGGGTCCAAGTGACCCCTGTGCCTCAGTCTTCTGAATAACTGAGAGTAGAGAAAGACACCACCATGCCTAGCTATTTTTTTTAAATTTTTGCAGAGCTGGAGTCTTGCTATGTTGTCCAGGCTGGTCTTGAACTTCTGGTCTCAAGTGATCCTCCCACTTCAGCCTCCCGAGTAGCTGGGATCACAGGCACAAACCACCATGCCCAGCTAATTTTTTAATTTTTTGTAGAGACAGGGTCTTGTCATGTTGCCCAGGCGTGTCTTGAACTCCTGGCCTCAAGTAATCCTTCTACCTTGGCCTCCCAAAGTGCTGGGACCATGGGCATGAGCCACTGTGCCTGGCCAGAATATATTAAGTCTTATAATCAGAGGAAGTATATGTTACTTCCAGAAGAAGAGTGACTGATTCATCCTCACCTTCGGTAGGACAGAATGCTAGTACTGTGCTATTGGCTCATTTTTAACCATTTTTAGGACTCCCATCTTGGCTTTAATATGCTTCCACCTTTGACGGCTAGCACCTGGGGCACTTTTTCAGAATGATACCCTTGGGTTGCTGGAGCGATTGCCCCTTTATGCACAGAGAGCTGTAAGTGTCTGGGATTTTGTATCTCCCTTCCTTTCACTAGTGGCTGACAGCTATGGGGCATCAAAGCTTGCTGCTCTGGGTTGGAACAATACTGAGTGTATTGACAGGATGAGGCTCCTCTCTGCTGTCAGTACCCGATACCTGGCCTCACACCTATTCTTGGTTTCTTTTCCTTCTGTCCTCCTTCCTGCACTTCCTACCAGACTCCTCCTGGAAGCACTTTGTGGTGAACACCTGTGGTCCCTGCCCCCTTGTGCTCACAGCCTACATAATCCCCTCCTCTTCAGCAGGGACGAGACCTGTGACTTGTTTCTGGCCAACAGAACACGGCCACAGCAAAGAACTTTTGCAGATGTCAGTAAGGTTCCAAATTAGTTGACTTCAAAAGGGGAATTATCTTCGGTGGATTTGACTTCATTAGTTGAGGAGCAGTAAAAGGCAGATATGGTCTTCCCTGAGGTCGAAGATTTTCTCTCTAATTAATTTACATTTTCACCAACAGTATAAAGTCATTCCCTTTTCTCCACATCCTCACCAACATCTATTGTTTTTTGACTTTTTAGTAATAGCCATTCTGACTGATGTGAGATGGTATCTCATTGTGGTTTTAATTTGCATTTCTCTGATATGATTAGTGATGCTGAGCATTTTTTTTACATGTTTATTGGCCATTTGTATGTCTTCTTTTGACAAATGTCTTTTCATTCCTTCTGTCTACTTTTTAATGTTTTTTTTTTTCTTGTTGAGTTATTTGAGTTTCTTGTAGATTCTGGATATTAACACTGTGTCAGATATATAGTTTTGCAAATATTTTCTCCCGCCTTGTAGTCTGTGTGGTTACCCTGTTGATTTTAAGGAAAATATGGAGATTTCTCAAAGAACTAAAATTAAAACTACCATTCAATCCAACAATCCTGCTACAGGGTATATACCCAAAGGAATAAAAATAATTGCATCAAAAAGATGCTTGCACTCGTATGTTCATTGTGCACTATTCACAATAGCAAATATATGGAACCAACTTAAGTGTCCATCAACAGAGGACTGAAAAAAGAAAATCTGGTATACATATTCCATGGAATATTTACTATTTAGCCATCAAAAAGAAAGAAATTATGTATTTTGCAGCAAGATAGATGGAACTAGGGGCCACTACCTTTAGTGAAACAATTCAGAAACAGAAAGTCAAATATTGCACAATGTCACTTATAAGTGGGAGCTAAATAATGTGTACACTTGGACATAGAGAGTGGAATAATAGACACTGGAGACTAGGAAAGGTGGAAGGGTGGGAGGAGAGTGAGGGATAAGAAATTACTTAATGGGTACAATGTACACTGTTCAAGCAATGGCTACACTAAAAGTCCAGACTTCTCCATGGAATTTATCCATGTAAAAAAACTGCACTTGTACCCTGTAAACCTATAAAAACTTTAAAAATCAAAAAATGCCTTAAAAAACAAAGACTTTCTCCCTATTTCTGGACTAGAAGAGACAAAATCCCATGCTGTGAGGTGGCTTATGAAGATAGCTACAGGGCAAAGAACAAACCGTAAGTGGTTTCTTGGAGCTGAGAGCAACCGCTAGCTGACAGCCAAAAGGGAAGTTTCAGTGCTACAGCTGCAAGGAGATGAATTCTGCCAACAACTTGCAGAAGCACGAGAGGAGATCTTCCCCCAGAGAGGCCTATGTGGAGACCTTGACCCTGGCTGACACCTGGATTGGAGCCTGTGAGACCTTGAAGAAGGGAAACCAGCTCTCTTGTTTGCTGAGGCTGCCATGACAAACTACCACAGACTGGGTGACTTAAACAACAGAAATTTATTCTCTTATGCTCTGGAGGCTGGAAGTCCAAGATCAAGGTGTGGGCAAGGCTGGTTCCTTCTGAGTCCTCTCTCCTTGGCTTGTAGACGCTGTCTTCTCCCTGTGTCCTCACACAAGTCTGTGTCCCAAACTCCTCTTCTTATGAGGACACCAGATTGGATTAGGTCCCACCTTACAAACTAATTTGAACCTAATTCCTTCTTTAAGGTCCAAGGCCCCATCTCCAAATACAGTCACATTGCGGGGTAGGGCTTCAACATATGAATTTTGGGGAAACACAGTTCAGTCCATAGAAACAGCTAAGCTATGCCTGGGGATTCCTGATCCACAGAAACTGTGAGATAGCAAATGTATGTTGTTTTAAGTTGCTACTTTGCAGTAACTTGTTATGCAGTAATTGAAAATCAATCAAACCTGCTTCAAATGAGGTGAAGGTGTTAAGATTGGTGGATATCCCTGTCAATCATTTCTGCCCCAGAGGAGGTTACAAAAGAACCTAGAACATCTCACTCCCCTGTCCCATTGATCTGTATGTCCACCTCTCCAAAAGTCCAGATTTTCTGGGAGAAAGAAATATGCTTAGCAAATCACTACTGCATGAGTTGTCTAGTGTATTAGGTGCATGCCCAATCCACAGTCAATAATTTTCTCAATTAATATTCTTTAAGATGAATTTTGAAGTGGATGTTTCACAACATAGTAAGCTTCAAATAAGTCACATTGATAAACTGGCACAGCCACTATGGATAATAGTACAGAGGTTCCTCAGAAAGTTAAAAATAGAACTATCTGATGATCCAGCAATCCCATTTTTGCATATATATCAGAGGGAAACAAGATCAGCGTCTCAAAGAGATATCTGCATCCTCATGTTATTGCCACACTATTCACAATAGCCAAGGTATGGAACCAACCTAAGCGTCCACCAATGGATGAACAGATAAAGAAAATGTTTATACATACATATATACATTTATTCATATATATATGTGTGTGTATATATATATGTATATATGAATAGTATTTGGCCATTAATCAGAAGTAATTCCTGCCATTTGGGACAACATGAATGAACCTGGAGGGCATTATGTTAAGCAAATTAAGCCAGACAGAGAAAGACAAATACCATATGATCTCACTTAGATTTGGAATCTAAAGAAGTTGAATTCACAGAAGCAGAGGTAGAAAGGTGATTATGAGGGGCTGGGGAGTGGGGGACGCTGGAGAGATGTTGGTCGAAGGGTACAAAGTTTCAGCTATAAATAAGTTCTGGGGATGCAATCTACAGCATGGTGACTATATAGTTACCAATACCGTATTGTTTACTTGAAATCTTTTAAGAAAGTGGATCTCAAATATTCACACTATCCCCAAATAATAATAATAATAATAATAGTAACTATGTACAGTGATAGATAAGTTATTTACCTAGTGCACAGTAAAAGTTTCATAACGTGCTCATTTATCAAAACCTCACATGGTACACAGTAAGTATATTCCACTTTTACTTGCCAATTATACCTCAGTAAAGGTGGGGGAATAAAAGAATTCATATTTCTATTCTATGGCCCTGTGTTCTCTGATTCCCTCAGTGTCTGTTTCTGGAATCCAACCAAAGAGACTTTCCCTTGCCCATCAGAAGAAAAACATGCTGGGGAAAATGTCACAAGAACGAACTGTTTAGGTACAGCTTTGTGTCACACTTTGAGGTACATTATTATTTCATGATATCCTGGGTCAAATTCCTTTTCATTAGTTTAAATTTACATTCTTTATTTAATTTTATTTTTGAAAGAAAAGATGCAAATAACCCATATGACCTTTAACTACAGTCCTCAGGTAAGTGACAGCAACAACTGAGATATTTTCTTCAGGCTAATAAATTTAACATGATTTAATGAAAAAAATGAAGAAAAACACAAGCTAGGCTTGCAAAGTTTCTGTGAGAAATCCTCCTTTAGAAATTATGCCAGCTTTCAAGGACTTCATGTCTAAAACACCAAAAGCAATGGCAACAAAAGCCAAAACTGACAAATGGGATCTAATTAAACTAAAGAGCTTCTGCACAGCAAAAGAAACTACCATCAGAGTGAACAGGCAACCTACAGAATGGGAGAAAATTTTTGCAAGCTACTCATCTGACAAAGGGCTAATATCCAGAATCTACAATGAACTCAAACAAATTTACAAGAAAAGAACAAACAACCCCATCAAAAAGTGGGCAAAGAACATGAACAGACACTTCTCAAAAGAAGACATTTATGCAGCCAAAAAACACATGAAGAAATGCTCATCATCACTGGCCATCAGAGAAATGCAAATCAAAACCACAGTGAGATACCATCTCACACCAGTTAGAATGGCCATCATTAAAAAAATCAGGAAACAACAGGTGCTGGAGAGGATGTGGAGAAACAGGAACACTTTCACACTGTTGGTGGGACTGTAAACTAGTTCAACCATTGTGGAAGTCAGTGTGGCGATTCCTCAGGGATCTAGAACTAGAAATACCATTTGACCCAGCCATCCCATTACTGGGTATATACCCAAAGGACTATAAATCATGCTGCTATAAAGACACATGCACACGTATGTTTATTGCGGCACTATTCACAATAGCAAAGAGTTGGAACCAACCCAAATGTCCAACAACGATAGACTGGATTAAGAAAATGTGGCACATATACACCATGGAATACTATGCAGCCATAAAAAATGATGAGTTCATGTCCTTTGTAGGGACATGGATGAAATTGGAAAACATCATTCTCGGTAAACTATCGCAAGGACAAAAAACCCAACACCGCATGTTCTCACTCATAGGTGGGAATTGAACAATGAGAACACATGGACACAGGAAGGGGAACATCACACTCCAGGGACTGTTGTGGGGTTGGGGGAGGGGGGAGGGACAGCATTAGGAGATATACCTAATGCTAAATGACGAGTTAATGGGTGCAGCACACCAACATGGCACATGGATACATATGTAACAAACCTGCACATTGTGCACATGTACCCTAAAACCTAAAGTATAATAATAAAAATTAAAATTAAAATTAAAAAAAAAAGGAATTATGCCAGCTTTTCATGGAAAGCAATTGCAACACAGCAGAAAGCGATCTGCTCATGGAACCCACCCCAAGTGAGGTGAAGGTGTTATGATTGGTAGACGTCCCTGCCAACCATTTCTGTCCTAAAAGAGGTTATAGGAGAGCCCAGAATATCTCTCTTACCTTTGCAACTGACTTCACTCATCTACTTCTCCAAAGGTTTAGATTTGCCCAGAAAAGAATGAAAAGGAAGAAGTCTCACCAAAGCTGAGGGCTGAAAACCATGTTGGTAATCTCCAAATGTTGTGGTTCTAAAAGAACAGAGGGCAATGGAAAAAAACAAAACATTTCAGATATAAAGTATCTAAAATATACTTACCATAAGACCTAAAAGCCCATTATGAGGAGAAATAACTTTATGTGTTATAGGACATAACAGAAGATGTAACAAATGGATAGGTGCATCATGTTCACTAAAGGGAAGATTCAATATCTTTACAATGTTTGTCATCCTTAAATTAAGCTCTATATTCCATGGAAATCACCTATCAAATCACAATACAGCACACAATATCCTTAAACTGGACAAGTTGATTCTTATTTCATATGGAATGTAAGTGGCCAAGAATCGCTAATAATATATTGAAGAATACTAATAAAGATGGGGACATCTCCTAGTAAATAGCAAGACATTAGAAAGATTGGTGGAACACTGGATAGACTACACTTAGCAGAATAAGGAGACAGGAAATAGAGGAATATATAAAAAGACATTGACAATATGGCAGAAATTTGGTGTACAACGGTGGGAAAGGAACAGGCTAGTCAACAAGCAATTGTGTATAGAAATGGGGGGAAGAGGGTGGCAGATCCCTTCATCACACTACCAAAAAAAAAAAAAAGAATTAAAAATCTGGCGGATTAAAAATCTAAATTTGTGCTGGGTGTAGTGGCTCACGCCTGTAATCCCAGCACTTTTGGAGGCCAAGGCGGGTGGACCACTTGAGGTCAGCCATTCAAGACCAGCCTGGCAACATGATGAAACCCCGTTTCTACTAAAAATACAAAAAATAGCCAGAGGTGGTGGCACACGCCTGTAATCCCAGGTAGTAACGAGGCTGAGGCACAAGAATCACTCGAACCCGGGAGGCAGAGGTTACAGTGAGCCAAGATTACACCACTGAACTCCAGCCTGGGCCACAGAGTGAGACTGTCTCAAAAAAAAAAAAAAAAAAAAAAAAAAAAAATATATATATATATATATATATATATATATATATATATATATATATAAATTTAAAAGGAAAATGCCCAAACAACTAGAACAAAGTACATTAAAATATTTTTATGATCTTGGACTGGGGAAAGTTTCCTGAAGATACTAAATGCATAAATTTTAAAGGAGAATATTGGAGTACCAAACTGCAAGAAAGTCAAAAGTTTCTGTATAAGAGAAGACATTGGAAACCACGCTAAAAGATAAGCCACAGACGAACAGATGTTTAAAAGGAATCAAACCCTAAATGGATTATTTCCTACTCCCACAAGAAGTCCTGCAAATTAATAAGGAAACAGAAGACTTAGAACAAAGTGATCAAGTAATATAAGAAGGTGATTCAGAGTAAAGGAGATTGAACAACTAAAAATATGAAAATTTGTTCAAACCCTAAAAATTAAGAAAGTATGCCTTTAAACAACATTTCATACCAATTAGAATGGTTAAAAGAATTACAAGATAGGATAGCACCAAGTGTTTTCAAGATGGTGGAAAATGAAATTTTTCACACTCTTTAGATAATTCTGTAAATCTGTTAAACTATTTTGGAAATACCTAGTAAAGTTGCAAATGTACCTCATTGTGATATTACAAACTAGTAGTTTCATACACACAAACAAAAAAAGCTCATAAATAACCCACAATACACAAAGTATCATTTGCAGTTAAAATAAAAACCACAATAACCTTAATGTCAGGGCATATGTACAACAGTGAAAAATAAATGAATAGATGTACATATGTGAACCTGGATACATCTCAAAAAAGCATACATGACAGCCTGGGCAACACAGTGAGACCTCCGTCTCTCTAAAAACAATAAAAAAAAATTAGCCAGGCATGGTGGCACATGCCTGTATTCCCAGTTACTCAGGAGGCAGAAGTTGGAGGATTGTTTGAGCTCAGGAGGTTGAGGTTGCAATAAACTATGACCATGTCACTGCAGTCCATCCTGGGTGACAGAGAGGGGCTCTGTCAAAAAAAAAAAAAAAAAAAGACAGAAGAAAAAAACAAGTGGTATAAATATATAGTTATTTATGCATTTTTGTTAAAAAGAGAAAGCTATACTACAGATTGGCTCAGGAGACTAAGGCAGGAGGAGAGAGGACCCCTTGAGCCCAGGAGTTCGAGTCCATCTTGGGCAACCTAACAAAACCCCACCAAAAACAAACAAACAAAAAAAGCCTGACTGATTTGGAAAGATAGATTCTCCACTACTTGACACTACTTGAGGACAGTGGGTATTTCTAGGGAGGATGAAAAAGTAAACTGTAAGTGTGGCTTCAACTGTATATGTTATATTTTATTCCTGGGGAAAATTGGAGCTTCGGTAAATACGGCAAAAATGTTAGTATTCGTTAAACATGAGCGTTGGATTTATGAATGTTCCCCATATTACTCAAAAAGATTTTTTTTAATTTAAGAAGCTCAGTTGATTGGGTTCAGCAAAATATGTCGATGGCAGATTTAATTCAAAATTGGAAAGAAATCTGTTACTGTTTTATTCCAAGATTAGCCTTATTTTATCTTGCATTTTAATCTTTTCCCCTTACATTTTATTTCCATTAAACGACACTGCCTAAAATATAACAATTCCAAATAAAAGCAACCTCACGTATAATGTAATTTAATGTGCAATAATGTCAAAAGTCACATCCCATGGCAGAGATGGAAAAAGGCAGAATTTCAGAATTTCTTACAAAAACATATTGCCTGAGTTACAATATGTCAAACAATAAAGTGAATAAATTCAAACCTTGAAAGGTCAAGGAATAATAAAACCATCTCATTATGCATTTACTAAAATGAGCAAACTTATATACTTCATAAAACTTATGAATTGCTGCTGTTTGCAACTGTATGCTGTACAGTTTTCATTTCTCTTTTCTATTCTTCATGACATTTTCATGATATTTGGAAAGAAAAATACAAAAACATGAATTAGAAACCACTCATTTTCTCTCCAAAAAAAAAGGAAGGAGGAAAGGGTGGGGGAACCAAAAAAAAGTAGGAAAATCCTGCTAGCATATGTTCGTTGCAAGGTCAAGTGAAATTTGTGATTTCAGGACTTATCTTAATTGAGCTCCATTTGATCTCCCAGTTTTTATATTTTAATAATTTGTGCAATAAGCAGTGTTCTAAATTAAAGTAAGAACTGCTCTTGTACGCAGGATTGTTTAACCAGATGGCTTTTTGATCTCACTTGGTTAAATCTTGGAGAAATATTTGTAAGAGTGAGGGTTCCCACCCCCCATCCACCATGAGCTGCGGAGAAACTGCAGCTTATCAATATGGCTTGAAGGAGTTAGAAGACCTTTTCACAAGTCTCTTCTAATCAACCCAACCCTGCAGTCTGGCAGCATGGAGCACTCTTAATACCAGGTACTTGAAAGAAAAAGAAGTTCTTTTTAAATAAAACAAACTGGCAATGGAACAAGAGGCAACTGCTAACCGTCCTTCCCCCTAATTTTCATCGCATGCCCATGGTCTGTAAATGCTTCCTCTTGGGTCAAGCATGGTTGGTCCCCAATGACATGGCCATGGATGGTGATAGAACTGGCACAGGTGTGTTTCATCCCCAAGGATGCCACCAGGGGAGGGCAGAGAGAATGGAACTGATTCTCAGAATATCATCCCTACAGGATGGATGAGGAATTCCCAAGGTTATGATAAAGTGGAGGCATATATTGTCTTGTCTTGTATATATTAGTGGATACAAGTGCAGTTATGTTGCATGGGTACATTGTATAGTGGTGAAGTCTGGGCTTTTAGTGTATCCATCACCTGAGAAATGTACATTATACCCACTATATAATTTCTTATCCTTCACCCCCTTCTCACTTTCCTATCCTTCCCAGTCTCTAATATCTATTATTTCACACTCTATGTCCAGCTGTACACATTATTTAGCCCCCTCTTATAAATGAGAATATGTGGTATTTGACTTCCTGTTTCTGAGTTATTTCTCTTAAGACCATGGTGTTCATATACCACATTTTCTTTCTCCAATCATCCACTGATGGACACTTAGGTTGATTCCATATCTTTGTTATTGTGAATAGTGCATTGTTCAAAAGAAGACATAAAAATGGCCAAACATATGAAAAAATGCTCAACATGACCAATCATCAGAGACTTGCAAATTAAAACAATGATGAGATATCATCTTACTCCTGCAAGAATGGCCATTATTAAAAAGCCAAAAGGATCACAAATGTTGGTGAGGATGCAGAGAAAAGGGAACTGTTATACACTGTTAATGGGAGTGTAAATTAATACAACTTCCATGGAAAACAGTATGGAGATTTCCCAAAGAACTAAAAATAGAACCACCATTCGATCCAACAATCCCACTACTGGGCATCTACCCAAAGAAAAAGAAATCATTGTATCAAAAAGACACCTGCACCTGTATGAAGGTACTTTATAATCCTCCCTGCAGCTCGTGAACACGCAAAGCAAGCAGGAACGTGTCCTCTTTTCCTCCCTTCTCAAATCTCTCACCTTTCACAGGATGGTTTATTTCTCATTGCCTTACTTCTCCTACTTTAGAGAAGTAGCAGGTTTGAACATCAGTGGCCCTTCTTCTTGATCATGCTGAAGGTGACACGTTGTAACAACACTTAGGAATTAAAATGGGTATGGCCATGTGTCCCAACATGGCCTCTGGTACATATGTTAACAGTATACATTCTACTGTGGCTACTAAAGGCTGGGAAGCATAGAGAGCAGGGGAGACCAGGGAGAGGTTGGTTAATGGATATGAACTTACTACTAAATGGGAGGAATAAGTTTCTGTGTGCTGTAGCATTGTAGGGTGAACCACGATTATCAATAATTTAGGGTGTATTTTCAGAAAGCTAGAAGAGAGGATTTTTAATGTTCCCAACACGAAGAAATGATAAACGTTTGAGGTGATAGATATGCTAATTAACCTGATTTGACATGACACATTGTATACATGTATCAAAATATTCCTCTGTACCCTATAAATATGTACAATTGTTACCTGTCAAGTAAAAATAAAAGGAAAACATATATATTCTAAAGCAAATCCTGGTATGATTTAACATTTTCTTCTTCTCAAGTTGAGATGGTCATAAAGCACACAGTTATAGAAATGTCACACACATCTAAAACCAGCCAAGGGAGATTTTTTTAATGTGTAAGGACACTGAAAACATATTACTCAGGAAGCCTTCCTGGAAATACATAAACACTTGGAGATGTGCTCCAATCAAATGAGAGCCCAATCAATTGAAGTCGATTCATTTAATCAATTAAATGATATTAAATAAGAGACCAATCAATTAAAATCAGTTTCAATTTTTTTTACAATTTACTATGAAAGGCAGTAAGGCATGAGAGGAGAAGTGCTAAATAAAGGGTCGAAAGAACTTATACCAGTGTGATAAATTATGATTATGTAATTTTTTAAAGGTATATATATTTGAAAATTTTTCTTGAGAAAGCAGAAGAAATAATGCTAACACACAGGTAAAATTTAATGGATGACAAAATGAAAAAATCATAAAACTGATAAACAGATTCAGGTATAAATCTCTGACTCCCTCTTAAAAATGTTCAAGAGGAAAAAAAGATAAAAATAGAGATGGAGAGAAAGAGAGATTGCTAAAGTAGAAAACAATAGAACTGATAAATGGGCTATAATTACAGATAAGGATGACATGACAGAATCTTAGAAGTACTTAGTAGAACACTATCCTATTAAGTTTTAAAATCCGTATAAAATCCATGCTTAAAATATAAATTTATAAATTAAGAAAATTTAGACTAACTAAAAAGACCAATTACCACGGAAGAAATCTAACATGTTGTTAAGGATCTTGACTTCAAAAAAGGCAAATTTCCCCTTCGAAGAATTTTGGAGAATTTATTTCTCAGCACTTTTTACCACTGGGTGTGCACTCCTGTCTTGTTGGATCCAGGTGGCTTAATGAGTCGACCAATCATATTTGAGAAGGAGGAACATGGTCGTAGGTGGAGAAGAAATAATTTTAAAACCAGCTGTCTTAGTCAGATGGCCAACCTATTTTTATATCCCTGTGGCCAGTGGGTGTGGCTGTCATCCCAGCATGCACACCAGCTGTAGAATTATGGGGGGCTACCTTCTTCCCAGAGCTAGGCACCCTCAGAGAGGTGGTGCAACAGCACAGGTGGCACAGGATGACACAGGTGGTCTTCAGCTGAACAAACAGATTCAAGCTATCAATGTCACTGTGAAATCTGAGACTGAATGCCTGTAAATCAAAGAAAATGACTGAGCCAAGTCTCAATCAGGAGGTTGAGGTTTATTAGGAGGTTTATTTATTAGGAGGTTTATTTGCTGTATTAGTCCATTTTCACGCTGCTAATAAAGACATACTTGAGACTGGGGAATTTATAAAGAAAAAGAGGTTTAATGGACTCACAGTTCCACGTGGCTGGGGAGGCCTCACAATCATGGCAGAAGGCAAAAGGCATGTGTTACATGGTGGCAGACAAGAGAGAATGAGAACCAAGGAAAAGGGGTTTCCCCTTATAGAACCATCAGCTCTCATGAGACTTATTCACTACCACAAGAACAGTATGGAAGAAACTGCCCCCCATGATTCAATTATCTCCTACCAGGTGGCTCAAGTCTGTAGTTCCAGCACTTTGGGAGGCTGGGGCAGGAGGCTCACTCGAGGCCAGGTATTTGAGTCCAGCCTCGGCAATATAGAGAAACATCACACACACACACACACACACACACAGACACACACTCTTAGACATTAGAATTGCACAATCCTAACATAGGAAGCAATCACATCATGTTTATGCTTATTTATAGCAACATGTTTATGCTTATTTACTTTATATTATTGGACAATTTTCCAGAAACTGTTCTAAGCCCTTTATGATGTTAATACTATCCCCATTTTGAAGATGAGAAAACCAGGGCACAAAGGGATTATGTGACTTGCCCAAAGTCACGTAGGCAGTGAGATACAGGCTTAAACTTTTAATTCTGGAATACTTTTATGTTCACAAAATATTGAAAAGGCTATTAAAGAGAGCTCTTGTTTACCCCACATCCCTTTCCCTCTGTTAGCATCTTGGACTGCCATGACACATTTGTTGCAACGAAGTCACCCATTACTTTTAGTAAACTCCAGACATTATTCCAATGTCCTTAGATTTTCCCTGATGTCCCTTTTGTATTCCAGGATCTCACCCAGGACACCACATTGCAGTGAGTCATCAAGTCTCCTTAGACTCCTCTGGCTGTGACAGTTTCTCAGACTCTCCTTGCTTTTTATGACCATAATGGTTCTGAGAAGAACTGTTTAGGTATTTTTTAGAATGCCCTGCAATTTGGGCTTATCTGGCACCTTTCTCATGATTAGACTAAGGTTAGGTGTTTGTGGGAGAAAGACCACAGAGGCAAAGTGCCGTGTTCCTCACATCACATTAAGGGTTCGACTCTCAACACGACTTATGTGAAAGGAAAATATCTTGGGCCCTTAAAATGACTAAGCTAAAGGGAAAAGTCCAGCTGGGAACCGCTTAGACCAAAGCTGCCTCCCATTCTATTCAAAGTCACCCCTCTGCTCACTGAGATAAATGCATATCTGATTGCCTCCTTTGGAGAGGCTCATCAGAAACTCAATAGAATGCAACCTTTTGTCTCTTATCTACCCATGACCTGGGAGCCCTGTCCCCACTTTGAGTTGTCCCGTCTTTCCGGACCAAACCAATGTTCATCTTACATACGTTGATTGATGTCTCATGTCTCCCTAAAATGTATAAAACCAAGTTGTGCTCTGACCACCTTGGGCACATGTTGTCAGGACCTCCTGAGGCTGTGTCATGGCCACGCGTCCTCAACATTGATAAAATAAACTTTCTAAATTAACTCAGACCTGTCTCAAATATCCGGGGTTCACATTTTCGTAACCATGGAGGGATTCTGAGTTGTGGGATATGATGAGGTTTCTCTTCAAATAGCCTGATCAATCCTTTATTCTTTAATTCATAGTACCCCCCCCCCCCCACACACACACACACCCCTTTTTCCTTTTTCTCTTTTTTCCTTTCTGCCTTTGTTACATGCCCGGACACACCACAGTACCAGGCTTATCAGTATCAGCTCACATTCCTTTCTTTATTTGGAAGCAAGACTAGCTCTCTGGCTCACTGCAGACAGCCCTTCCCCTTTTCCCCTCTCTCCCTTACGCGCCCACCTTATCTAAAGAGAGTTCAAATGTTTAGCCAACCCAGATTAGTTCAAATTGTGCCACCCGACCCCAGCCAATGGGGAAAGGATACCGGGGCAGGACTTGCATCAGGAATAAAGGCTTTCATGTCCCTTTGTTCAGGTGTGCTCTCATGGTGACTGGCCAAGGAGAAGCACCCCTCTGCGCAGAAGTAAAATTGCTTTGCTAAGATTCCTTTGTTTCAGTGTTCAATTTCCTTAGGATTTTGAGTGTTATTCCCAACATGAGTGGAGGTGCCCCTGACCTTTGACAAATCTCCTATTGGTGCTTGGTAACAGTTTGAGGTAACTTTATGGCTCAAACCAATAGGACAATTTGGTGAGGTCTGGAAGCACCCACTCCGGAGAATCCCTGACCTCCCACTGATGATGCTGACGTGGTCACCTGGCTGAGGCCATGACTGTCAGGTTTATCCACTGTAAAATGACTTCTTCCTCTCCTTTGCACATTGTACTCTTTGGAAATAAGTCTCGAAGCACGGCCTACACTCAAGGGAGGAGTAGAGCATGGATTTTCACACAAGACGTGTGTTCTTAGCCATTACACAATCACAAAACTGGGAATCACTAAATGATGGGAAAAACAAATTGAGTTCCAATTCTGTCTTCCCATCCTCTTTTAGTTGGTTTTGTGTGCTTCTGAGAAGCACACTCCCTCATGGGAAACCTTTGGTCTAGGAGCGAGACCCACAAGTCAATAGAACAAAGGTTATAGTATGAGGTTATGCATAGAAATAGCAAAGAATATTGCTGCTGGGTGTTCAGAGAAGGTCTGGCTGAGGGGGTGACCTTTCTGCTGAATCTTGTTGAATAGGTAAGAGTTATCCAACATAAAGGTAAATTATTGCCAACTAAGAAACCACCCATGCTAAGAGCTGAAGACTTGAGTAGAGACTTAAGTTCACTATTCTTGGAGCCCAGAGTGCTAGAAGTGAGGCACCAAGTGACAGACCTGAAAAGAAACTCACAAAGCACATCACAAAGAAATCTGAAGTTCAAGACTCAAGACTTGAACAGAAACATCTGGCAGCTAGTGGGATTTGAGAGCTGACGTTGGATCTTTAATTTCCAATAGAGAACATCAATATATCAGGGTACCAACTCACTTGGTTTCTAAAGCCATGGCTTACTCAACTGTAGAACATCTACAGTCCAGACCCTTGCTAAGGGATGTAGTCTTTTTATTTTTATTTTATTTTATTTTTTTAGACACAGGGTCTCACACTGTTGCCCAGGCCGGAGTGCAGTGGTGCTATCATATTTCACTGCAGCCTTGAACTTCCTGGGCTCAAGCTATCCTCCTGCCTCAGCCTCCTGAGTAGTTGAGAATGCAGGTGTGTGCCACCATACCCAGCTAATTTCTTTTAACTTTTTGTAGAGACAAGGTCTCGCTACATTGCCCAGGCTAATCTTGACCTACTGGCCTCAAACAATCCTCTTACCACAGCCTCCCAAAGCACTGAGATTACAGGCATGAGCCACTGTATCCAGCCCAGGGGATACAGTCTTAAGCTACGAGCTGTCTGAGTCTTAACAAAATCTCAGTGGACTAAAAACTGGTGAAAAACCAACTAAAATAATGGGATACCCATTGTCACTCATCACATTAGCAAAGATTAACACATTTCAAATACCCTTGAAAATATGGTTCTTGGCTGTTCCTGTTCAACATTCAAAATGTATATGCCCTTTGAAATAACAATGTCATTTTCATAGTATAACCTGTAAATTAAGCTACAGCTGCACTCAACCAAATGTACAAACAGGTTCATACAATTATATTTCACAGCGTTTTTTTTCTAGTAGCAGAAGCTGGAAACAAAGTTAATGTCCACCAAAGGAAAGAAGAAAAGAAGGAGGGAAGGAAGGAAGGGAGGGAGGGAAAAAGGAAGGAAGGAAGGGAGGGTGGAAGGAAGGAAGGGAGGATGGAAGGAAGGAAGGAAGGACATTAAATCCTCTGGTACTTCATACTGAGTTCCTGTACATTTCAGTGTGATGATAATTTAAAATGCCAATAGATAATGTTAAATAAAGGAGAAGTTACAAAATAATGACTGTAGACAGGTCCCATTTGTACTCCATCATATCTCATATATAAATACATATATGCAAAGCCCAGAACACTTATGAAGAGACACACAACTAACTGTTAAAATTTATTTCTGGAGAGCAGGATGGGAATAATTTGATCCCTTTATATTCTTTTATTTAAAAATCTCTTTCTCAACCGTTCAGTTTATGAAGTAATTTTTGTGGGAAATTGTAGGAGGCCGTTCCAGGCATCTCTCCTCCCCAGTATTTTGCATCATTAGATCAAAGGCACCTTTCAGAATGCTGTCAGCTTAAAAATTATTATTCTGGGCTCCCAAAGATAGATTTGCCCTCTCTGCTTTGCATTTTCGTGTCCTGGGGTTGGCTCGCTGAGGAGGCCTCATGTGTCTGTAGGTTTAGGACTGTTTTCCTTTATCAACCACAAGAAAACCACTGTTCTCCCTGACAAACTTGTGTGGGCTTATATGTGCATACTCTCACACACACACACACACACACACACACACACACACACACACACACACTATTAAAATGTAAAATCTCACCAAAAGCTTTTGAACGAAGTAAAAACTCATTAATTTATATTTTCTTTTTAGCTTAAATTAGAGGCACACATGAGGTAAGTGAAAGAAAGAAAGAGGGAGGGAGGTAGGGAGGGAAAGAGGGAGGGAGGAGGAAGGAAGGAAGGGAGGAAAGGGGGAAAACGAAAAGAAGGTGCGAGGGACAGAGGAAGGAAGGAAGGAAGGAAGGAAGGAAGGAAGGAAAGAAGGAAGGAAGGAAAGAAGGAAGGAAGGAAAGAAGGAAGGAAGGAAGGAAGGGAGGGAGGGAGGAGAAGGGAAAGGAAGGAGGGAGGGAGGGAGGAAGGGAGGAAGGAGGGGAGAAAAGAAGGTAAAAGGAAGGGAGGAAGGAAGGAAAAGAAAAGGAGAGGAGAGAAATCAGTGAGGGAGTAACTGTAAATAAGATGGTTGAGACTATAACTGGATAAATGAATTAATAAAGTTGTATGTAATTTGAGGTCTCTGATAAATTTCTTCCACTTAATTTTCATATATTTTTTATGAAACCAGTCTAACCACTGAGTACCATTTTTCTTTCCCGCACTGTAGGTTAATTTTAAAGATACATTAGTGGTCCACAGCCAGGAAAGGATGCTAATGTCAGCGGCCTGCATGGACCATAAATAAACATTTCAAAGGAGCAATGGTGCATTCAGGAACGGTCTCTCAAATTGCATGCCCAAAGGTGGCATGTGGAGCCAACACCAGGTAAAAGACTGCAGGGTGATGAGAGGGAGCATGGATTGAGCCATCGGGCCTGTGCTGACTCCAGCCTTTGCATGGAGCTGGCCCGCTTATGCTTGAAGCCTTGTCTTCTACAGGGAAAAGGAACAGGAATGCTGGGTATGGGGGGTGGACACCAGGTGACAGGATTAAGTAAGGTTTTTAAGGGAGACGGCATGGGGGAAAGGAGCAAGACTTGAGGCAGAGGAGGGAGCCAGCCAGGCTGCTTGGGAGAGGCATGCTTCTGTCCCGGTAAAGGCCAGACCAGAGCAGCCAGTCCAGGGGGGTCCGACTCCTTCCAGGAATGGGGAGGAGGAGCTAGGGGCATCGGCAGGAGGAAATAAAGTCACAGAGGTGAAGTAGAGGTGGAGGAGGTCTGATGGGGGCGGCGCCTCAGAACCGCATGGGGACTCTGGCTTTGACTCTAGAGAAATGGTGGCCACTGCAGTGTTTTGAGTCAAGGGCTGGCATCATCAGATGAACAGGGTTTCCCAATCAAAGGCTCCCTTCGGCTGCTGTGCTGAGGGTATTTGGTTTGGGGGAGGCTTCTGCAGAAATCCGGAGAGAGATGGTCCATTGCGGCTCAGACCAGAAGGGTGAAGGAAAGGTTTGGCTGCGGATCTAATGTGAACACACTGAGATTTAGAAAGGTGAGAGATTGGGCCAAATTCATGATGAGAAGTGGGATCCACAGTTTAAACTCGGATCTGCCCTAAAGCAAAGGCTTTTTTTTTTTTTTTTTTTTTTGAGATGGACTCTCACTCTGTTGCCCAGGCTGGAGTGCAGTGACAGGATCTCGGCTCACTGCAGCCTCCACCTCCAGGATTCAAGTGATTCTCCTGCCTCAGCCTCTAGAGTAGCTGGGATTACAGGCGCCTGCCACCATGCCCAGCTAATTTTCATATTTTTACTAGAGACAGGGTTTCACCATATTGGCCAGTCTGGTCTCGAACTCCTGACCTCAAACGATCTGCCCACCTTGGCCTCCCAAAGTGTTGTTGGGATTACAGGCATGAGCCACCGCGCCTGGCCAAGCAAAGATAGTTTCTGGGACAGCTGTTTCCGCCTTGACAGGGATCCAGACTGCTTCCACCTTTGCAAAGCTCAACAAAAAAATCTCATTTCAAGAATGTTGCCTTGTTGAGCAGTGGAGGGAAGAAATAGTGAGGTGTTATCCAAAGGGTATGAAGTTTCAGATAGACAGGAGGAATAAGTTTTTGAGATCTCTTATGCAGCAAGATGACTACAGTTAACAAAAATTTATTGCATATTTCAAAATAGGTAAGAGATTCAATTTCAAACATCTTATCACAAAAAATGATAAGTAAATGAGATGATGGATATGTTAATAGTTTAATCATTCTACAATGCATACAGATAGCAAAACATCACATTGTGCCTCACAAATGTATACAATTATGATTTGTCTATTAAAAATATTATTAGGCCTGGTGGGTTGGCTTACGTCTGTAATCCCAGTGGTTTGGGAGGCTGAGGAGGAAGGATCGCTTGAGCCCAGGAGTTGAAGATGAGTCTGGGCAATGTAGCAAGACCCTAATTCTATAAAATAAAAAAAATTAGTGGTGTACACCTGTAGTCCCAGCTACTCAGGAGGCTGAAGTGGGAGGATTGCTTGAGCCTAGGATTTCGAAGCTGCAGTGAGCCATGATCACACCCTGCTACACAGTGAGACCCTGTCTCTAGTAATAATAATAATAATAATAATAATAATAATAAACAAAAATTAAAGAATGTTGCCTTAGATTTTGCAGCAGCGGAGTGCTAGCAAAGGCCATGTGTTCGGGGGCTTCTCTTGGATTTATGAGAATCAGGTGCACAGAGGAATTACGTATAGGAGGTCTGATGCTTGCGGTTTATCAATACAAAGCTGGAATACGCATTGTAAGCAATTTACAAAGGAATGAATCATATTAATACAGAATGCCTGCTGGATCCAACTGGTTACACAGTATTCAAGTGCTCCCAACCACAATCTGTTCTACATCAAAATAATTCATTTAACCTCTTGCTTATCAATGACTTTGCTATGTGAGCCAGTGATATTCAGGAAACTGGTGCATATCATGAACTTTTCCTGTACTCCTCACAACCCTTCATGGTTCTCAGAGGCATGGTTCTCAAGGCAGGCTGGTTTCTTTTTAACCAAGTTAAGACTGCATTCTGTTAAAGAGATAAAAATACGTTTTCATGGTTCAGGTAGTGTTGGGCTGAGACCATCCACACTTGGGATACAGATCTGTCCACATTGCCCTCTTCTCCAGATGTTTTCAGTGACCAACCACCTCGGACACTGCAAAGTGAAGGAAAACGTTTTGCCTCAACATAAAAAAAAAATGTTATGAGGTCATTAAAAATTCTGAGGAAAGCAGAAAAGATAAAACCTCCATAGGAACAAAATATACTTATTTTTGCGCACGTTTCTCCCTTTGTGTATTTACTTATTTTACATAAGTATCACATAGAAATAAATTCAGACATAGAAGCTACAATGTTTCACATAATGATCTACCCACTTAAGGGAAGAAATAAAATATTACTAACGACTGCAGTCTCCTGTGTATACTTTTGCAACCAACCTTCACTCCCCTCCACCTCGTAGTAATTCATCCCTCTCTTGAATTAATCCTTTAATCTGTTCCATGCACTGCTTTACACTTTTACAATAGTGTTTGTCACACTCCACTTACACACTTGATGTACACAGCTTGCATCTGCACATGTATTTAGCATCTTTTGCATGCCTTAAACTTTACACTGTATTCTCTTCTATGTGCTCCACAATGCCTTGATCCACACCATGTTTTTGAAGCTCCCCCATGTTGATTATTGAGCTCTCATTCATTCACTTTTCACTGCTGGGTTATAATTCATGCATGACTCTTTCATTCACCCGTTTTAGGTTGAATATTTAATATAATTTACTTTTGCATTCAATTCTGCAATAAACAGTCTTTTGCATGTATGCTTTTGAAAATATGCAAAAAACAGAATTTCAGAGTGGAAGAGTGTTCATGCCCTCAACTTTACCAGATAGCTCCTGTTGCTCTTCAAAATCTGTACAGCCATGAAAACTCTTACCGCCTCCGAGTTCCTCTTGCTTCACGTTCTTCCCAGCACTTGATTTTTTAAAAATAATAAATGACTGTTTTTCCTACCTTCTGGTTTGCTCTTCAGATTGATTGAAATTTCTTTACTATAAGTGTTTTCCTTAACTGGTGAGAAATAATACATTCTGTTTCCCTTCTTTCTGTCTGGGTCTCTTGTCTTTATTGTGTTACGGCTTGAATGTGTAAGTCTGATGAAAATTTCTCTGTGGCTGGACATAGTGGTTCACACCTGTAATCCCAGTACTTTGGGAGGCTGAGGGAGGCAGATTGCCTGAGGTCAGGAGCTTGAGATCAGCCTGGACAACATGGCAAAACCCCATCTCTTAAAACAAACAAACAAACAAAAAACCAGCTGGGTGTGGTGATGTGTACCTATAGTCCCAGCTACTCAGAAGGCTGAGATGGGACAATTGCTTGAACCCAGAAGGTTGAGGCTGCAGTGAGCCAAGATTGCACCACTGCACTACAGCCTGAGCAACAGAGTGAGTGAGACCGTGTCTCAAAAAATTACATAAAAATAAGAAAATTTCTTTGTAGTGATCCAGGTGGGAGCTGTAGCTCCAGTCTTCTCTAAATTCGATTAAATTATTGACGATTAATTCTTCCTCTCTCCTATTCTCTTGAATTTCTGCTTCTGCAAATCCAGTGAGTTCACAGTAGGCATCTATGAGATGTCTTCATCTCTCTTTTTTATTTGGCAACTCTTTTTCTCCTGGTGCTACCTTCTGGATAATCTTTTCAGAAGTACCATCAATCTTTGACCTCAGTCAAATCCACTGAGGTTTTACTTTAATTAATATCTACCCCAGGCATGGCACAGTGGCATGCACCTGTAATCTCAGCACTTAGGGAGGCCAAATCGGGAGGACTGCTTGAGCTTAGGAATTTGAGACCAGCCTCGGCAACATAGTAGGACCTCATCTCTACTAAAAATTAAAAAGAAAATTAGTTGGGCAGGGTGGCATGCACCTGTTTTCCTAGATACTCAGGGGGTTGAGGTGGGAGAATGACTTGAGCCTGGGAGATTGAGGCTGCCGTAAGCCATGATCATGCCACTGCACTGAAGCCTGGGCAACTGATCAAGATTTTGTCTCAAAAAAAAAAAAAAAAAAAAAGAAGCAGCAAGAAAAAGGAAAAAAATCTACTCCATTAAGGTATTTCTAAACCAATAGTGACACATTTCATTTGTAAATGTTCATTCCTTCACTCAAGAAAAAAAAAATTGAAAACTTTATTGAGCTTCTAGTATATTCTAGATGAGAAATATAGTGAAAGAATAAGAAAAAATGTAAACTCGTATCCTCAGTGAATTTTGTATTATACTAAGGGAAGATATAATGAACAATCAATATGAAAAATAAATAAGTGGTCTGGTAGATGGAATAATGCCCTCCTATCCCCAAAGATATCAGGTCCTAATACCTGGAACCAGGAAAGGTTACTTTATATGAAAACAGGCTCTTTGAAAATGCAATTATGGATTTTGAGGTAATGGGATTATCCAGGTGGGCCCTAAATATAATCATGTGTATCCTTATAAGAAGAAAGTAGATATTATTGCACATACATCCAAAGAAAATAAATCACTCTACCATAAAGACATATGCACACATACGTTCACTGCAGCACAGTTCACAATAGCAAAGACATGAAATCAACCTAAATATCCATCACTGGTAGACCAGAAAAAGAAAGCATGGTTCATCTGCACCCTGGAATACTATGCGGTCATAAAAAAGAATGAGATCATGTCCATTGCACTAACATGGATGGAGCTGGAGGCCATGATCCTAAGTGAAGTAACGCAGGAACAGAAAACCAATAACTGTACATTCTCAGTTATAAGTGGAGCTAAACATTGAGGACAGATAGACACACAAAAAAGGGAGCAATAGACACTGGGGCCTACTTGAGGGTGGACAGTGGGAGGAGGGTGAAGATTCAAAAACCACTTATCAGGTACTATGCTGATTACTTGCATGATGAAATAATCTGTATACCAAACACCTGAAACTCGCAATTTTCCTAAACATACCTGCACGTGTAACCCTGAACCTAAAATAATAGTTTTTTTAAAAAGAGTAGGCAGAGAGACATTTGCCACACACAGAGGACAAGACAATGTAGAGAAAGAAAGATCTGTGTGCTGTGCTCATCTTCAAGATGGGATTCAGCCTAAAGGAAGATTTAGATTCAAGCAAAGGAAGGCCAGCTTTTGGTGAAAAGCTGCACGAGGTAAGGAAGGATCCTCCCCTAGAGCCTTCGGAGGCAGCTCATCTGTTCTTGATTTCAGACTCTGGCCTCCAGAGCTATGAAGAAATATATTTCTGTTGGTTTTAAACCACCCAGTTTGTGCTGATTTGCTAAAGCAGCCCGAGAAAGCAAATTCATAACGTTATGAAGAACATTAGAGGGGAGTAGCTAGTGCTTGGGGTAGGGAGTTGCAATTTAGATAAAGTGGTGAGAGAAGACTTCTCTGAGAAGGCAACGTTTGAGCAAAGACCTCAAGAAGGGAGGGGAGAGGATTGTTTCTAGAACCTGGTAATAGCTGGGGAGAGCTTTGCAGTGAGAGTGAGCAGCAGGTATTAGGACCCTGAGGGAGGAGCATTCCTGGAATGCCCTAGGCATCCAGAGTGGCTGTGGATGAGGGAGGGAGGGAGAGTAGTAGGAGGTGGGGCCACCGAAGTCATGGTGGGGACCCATCTTTGCACGTCGCTGCAAGGTTCTCAAATTTTAGGATGCAGGAGAGGGGTATCGTAGGATATTGAGAAGTATCCCTGGTCTCTGCCCAACAAATGCCAGCAGCACCACCCACCCCATTTCCTGTTTCCAGGTTGGGAGGTTGGCACAACTTTGTCTCCTATTTTAAAAGGATTACTCCATCAACTGGGTTTAGAATAACCTTGAAGGCTTTGTGCTGTCAATGCAAGCACTGAAGCAAAAAATACAAATATTATTACTATTATCCTGAAAGACCCAATGGTAGCAGTTTCTAGAAGGTCATGATGAGATTAATGAGGTCATATTCTGGATATGTTTTTAAAGTTCCACAGGCAGGACTTCATGAACTGGATATGAAATGAAGGAGTAGATGAAGATGCCATCATGGCACCCTAGAAAACCTTGGACAATGCTAGCAAATGAAGGTGCAGGCAGCGCTTGATGCAAGTCTTGGTTTCTCATATCCCAGGGGGTGTGGTTGGTCCCTCAGTCCGCATCACCTACTTTAGTCCATGTAAAAGAGTTCTTAGACACTCAGAAACACAAACAGTTTCTAGAACTGAGGACAATTCTATGGTTTATGAAACCATCACGGGTGATGGGCAACAATGTAATGGAATCTGTTGGTGCCATGCGTGCCGATTTCTGAGAAGTGTTGTGAAGCTTTATTGGAACTCTGGTCACTGTTGTCTTCTTTTCTAGATGAGTAGCTCCCAACTCCTTCTGCACCTTAGAACCACCTGGGGAAGTTTAAAGAATCCTGTACCCCAGCTGAATCCCACACCAATGACTTCTAAGTCTCCAAGTGTGGAATCCAGGCATATGTAGTTTTGAAAGTTACCCTTAGATTTTTCCTAAATGTTTTGAGCAACTGTCCATTTTCTCTTCATCTTTATCCCATAAACTAGTGATACCCTACAGGGATTATTCTTTCCCTAGGGATATTTGGCCATGTCTGGAGACATTTTGGGTTGCAATAACCCAGTTAGCATCTGTTGGGTAGAGACCAGGGATGTTACTCAGTACCCAACAATGCACAGCACAGCCCCTACCACAGAGAATAATTTCACCCTCAAATGTCCAAGTTGAGAAAACCTACCCCAAACCCTCAAATGTCAAAGATGAGAATGAGAAAACCTGCCTCAAACCCAAGGAACTTGACTATTGCATTGATGGGTTCATTAATCATTGCCAGACATTTTTAAATGCCTTTCCTCTTTTTTTCGGTGCTTTTGAATTTAATTGACAAATTGAAGGTCGCATGGGAAGACAACAAAGAAATAGAGCAAGAGAGAGATAGAGTACAAACACCTGCGTTGAGTCACCATTTCCTGCAGCCCTGAGTGCCTCTAGTAGCTAGTGAGGGGGACAATTAGCAGTTTTTGAGAGTGATGAGAACAACTATTTGCATGTTCTTTTCCTTCCTGAATTGTGTTTGTGAGAGCCAAGTTAATCATCTGATAGAGCCACATTCACGCGCCAGGTGTTGCAGTTGAACACCAATGTCTGTTTCTTCAAGGTTTCGAAAATGGTGCACGGAAGGGCCTGCTCTTTGCTGAAATCATGCACGTGGATGATGGGAACACTTCCACTCTCAACAGTCACATGGCATCCCTTAGGAAGCTGCAGCGACCTAGAAGCCGTCAAGGACAATTTCCTGAAAGGGGTTTGCTTTTCTGAGTAACCACTTCCTGAGCTTGCTTCTCTGTTTGTGGGACCTTATTTTTCAGACTGGCTCAAATAGGTTATCAATTTGGAGCAACATTGCTCCCCTCCAGGGACATTTGGCCATGTCTGAGGACATTTTTGGTGGTCACAACTGGAAATGGCAGAGTGTGTGTGTCGGGGGTGCTGCTAGCATTTGTTGGGCAGAGGCCAGAGATGCCGCTTAACATCCTACAAAGCACAGGACTGCCTTCCACAATAATGGTCCAGCCCCTGATGTCAATAGTGTCGAGGCTGAGAAGCCCTAGAAAGAGAACAGTAGGATAAAGAAAAAATGAATGAACTTACAAATAATTTCCACTATGTGATTTAGATAGAGGCACAAATATTCCCTCTCTTCTCCAAATATTTCCTCCTTTATCTGTTGATCTTCAAGGGAGTTTTACTGTAAAACTTTGAGCTTGTCTTCATGTTCCAAGAGGGATGGAACCTGAGCTAAAATTTAATACCTGGCTATTCTTGGAGTAGTATTTTAGTTTCTAGAACCTGGGAATAGGCAGTGCCCAACTGATGCTCTTCTCATTTATTTATTAGCCTACTAAGATTTTGTGAATGGTTACAGTAAAAACAATGGTCAAATTGTATTTATCCCAGAACGTCTCTGTCATGTTTGATCATAGACACCTTTAGCAGGGTAATTTTTACTATTCCTTATTCCATTAGGGTGATCAACTCATCCTGGTTTGCCCAATACTGTCACAGTTTCAGGAGTGAAAGTCCCATATCCTGGCAACTTTCTGTATTGTGGGGTGGGTGGTTACCCTGCATTCCATGGAATTGGTTTTCCAAGTAATAATTTTTGTGAAATGCAGCACTGGTGTTTGTTATTTTATTTTATTTATCTGGTATTTTATTTGGTATTTGGTATTTTCTCAAAGGATAACTTGGTAATTAGCATTCTCCCATTGGGAAAATAATTGATCAAAAATCTCTTGCCATGGAATAGACACTTCTTTGTACACATGGTTGGACCTTTAACTAGGGAGAAAAAAGATTATATTTTAACAATTAAGGATACCTATTTTATAGAGTTGTTTCTAAATTATTCCAGCTTTTTCATTTCAATATTAAATTCATTTTTATCAGATTTTATAAAGCTCAAGGACCACTAGAGATGTCCCTAAGAGTAAGGTTTTTGATAATTTAAGGATCTCTTTTTGCGTGCCTGTTAGTATTGTAATCACTTTTTCCTTTTCCAACATAAGATCATACATTAAATTTAAATAATAGCCTTATTAATAATTGGAACCCACTGCAGAGATCCCTGAGAAGGCCCAGAGCCCACATGTTGACCCCAAGTGAGTGCATTCATTGAAATGTCATGTCAGTAATACCAAGAGGGCTGATAATGATACACCCTCTTGTGCTCCTCATCCCACACTTTCACAACATCTTATCAACGAGTTCTAATACAATAAACTTACATGCACTTGATAGAATAATTGCCATTTTAATTTAAAAACTTGGCAGAGGCCAGGTGCAGTGGCTCACGCCTGTAATCCCAGCACTTTGGGAGGCCGAGGTGGGCAGATCACCTGAGGTCAGGAGTTCGAGACCAACCTGGCCAACATGGTGAAATCCCATCTCTACTAATAATACAAAAATTACCCGGGCTTGGTGGGGTGCACCTTTAATCCCAGTTACTCTGGAGGCTGAGGCAGGAGAATTGCTTGAACCTGGGAGGTAGATGTTGCAGTGAGCCGAGATCGTGCCATTGCACTCCAGCCTGGGCGACAGAGTGAGACTCCATCTCCAAAAAAAAAAAAAAAAAAAAAAAACTCGGCAGAGACTGAAATTGTTTGTACCTCCAAGTCTTAGTTTTCCTCTGCAGCTCTAAGCCAGTGGAAAATTGACAAATTCCAGCACAATTTTTGAAAATTATCTATGTGACTTCAAATGTGTTAGTTTACATTCCCAAAATGGATTCACACATGCATACATATGGCAACTGTTGCATATGAAAATGAATGTATCTATAGGAATTCAATATATCTTTACATGTGAATTTAATCCAAATTGATGTGTGTCTGTATATGCATATATACATATATACACACATTTATACATATAGACATACATAGACACACATGAATATATATAGATAAGATAGATATAGATATATAGAGGGATACATAGAGATAGATGGTAGATGAATAGATAGGTAGAAACAGATATAGATATATGTAGAGAGATACATAGGTATACATAGGTAGGTAGGTAGATAGGTAGGTAGGGAGGGAGGTAGGTAGGTATGGGTAGGTAGACAAGTTGATTGATTGATTGATTTCATGCTACACCCTGGAAAGTTACATACAAGTAAATTCCTAATATCAACTCATTTTTATGCCATTTTTTTCTTCTCAAAGTAGAATACTACATGCTTGTATAAAGATTTCTCTCTTTTTAAATATTTCTCTTTCTTTCTTTCTGAGATGGAGTCTCTCTCTGTCGTCCAGGCTGGAGTGCAGTGGTGCAATCTCGGTTCACTGTAACCTCCGTCTCCCAGGTTCAAGCTACTCTCATGCCTCAGCCTCCTGAGTAGCTGGGATTACAGGCACATGGCACCACACACCTGGCTAATTTTGCTACTTTTGTAGAGACAGGGTTTCACCATATTGGCCAGGCTGCTCTTGAACTCCTGACCTCAAGTGATCCACCCGCCTCAGACTCCCAAAGTGCTGGGATTACAGGTGTGAGCCACCATGCCTGGCCTTCCCTCTTTTTTTAATGTGTATAGTTGGAGAATTCTGGATAAATAACAGGGAAATGATATAACTGGATTTACTGAATTAACTCTCAAAACCCTTTTCTGGATTCAGACATTGAGTGGGTTGATTTAGGCCAAGGTCCCCAGATCACAGCCCACAGGCCAAATCTGGCCCACTGCCTGTTTTTATGAATAAAGTTTTATTGGAACAGTCACATTAATTTATTCAGGTATTGTCTGTGGCTGCTTTTGCTGTACAATGGCAGAGTTGCCTATTTATGGCAGAGACTGTGTGGTTCACAAAGCCAAAACATTTACTATCTGGCCCTTTGTAAAAAAATATTTGGGCTGAGTGTGGTGGCTCATACCTGTAATCCCATCACTTTGGGAAGCCAAAGAGGGAGGCTCACTTGAGCCTAGGAGTTCTAGACCAGCCTGGGCAACATATTTTTTAGAGACACTCTCTCTACAAAAATAAAAACTAGCCAGGCGGTTGTGGTGGAGCACACGCCTGTAGTCCCAGCTACTCGGGAGGCTGAGGTGGGAGGATCGTGTAAGACCAGGCGTTCAAGGCTGCAGTGAGCCATGCTTATGATACTGCACTCCAGCCTGAGCGACAGAGCAAGACCCTGTCTCAAAACAAACAAACAAACAAAAAACCAAAAACAAACACAAAAAAACTTTGCTTATCCTTAAGTCAGATTAAAGAGAACCAAGTACAGTTATTTTTAAGAACACATGGTTTGAGAAAGTGAAATACATAGCTTCCACTCAGGTTACAAAGTCACATATATTCAAATATAGTGTTTTCAAAAATTAGAAAAATAAAAAGCCCCCTTTTAAAATCCTGGACTTCTTTGTTTGGAAAAATGGGAACCATTCTGTGTTGACCTTGCCCTGTTCTCCTTCAAGATGCTTTCAGCAGGGGAAACTGGATGAAGAATACAAAAAGGCTTCTTGTACATCATGCTGCAACTTTTTGTAAATCTGTATTTGTTTTAAAATAGGAAAACTTAAAAAAAAAAATAAGCTCAAGCCTGCTTTGCTCTGTTCTTATTGCAGTGACTGCCCCTGTCATTATTGCATGGTTCCCATAAGACGTGGTTGTCTGAGGGCAGCCCCACCAGACAGTCAACAAGTTTTATCACGAATAAAATTCCAAATTTTGTTCTGGATACAACACAAGCCACTGTGGCTTCCATTGCTACAGGCTAACATTGACATAGTGTTTCCCATCTTCCACATTTCACCCTTTAAAGAACTCAATGAGGACTTGCATAATTATTAATACATACAACCTGGCTTTATCTTCACTTCCATGCTTTCCATTGCTTTTGTGTTTCACATCTCATTTCCTTTGTGTCTATATGTTGAATTTATATCTGAAGCCATATTCAATGGACATGGGGACATGAGAGCATGCAAGTTAATCAATAGGTCAGCATCGCAATAGTTTGCAGCTGTGACAGGATGCCCAGGAGTCCAGATTTCCAGGTCTGTCAATGTCAGCTACACTACACATTTGCCATATGACTTAAATCATCCAAACACAAACCACAGTTTCCCCAGGTGTGCCATGACAGGGCGCCAGCAAAGCTGGAGTACCCCCAAGTTCCAAAATGCCAATTTGTTATTTGGCATACAGGGGAGTCACAATAAGGGGAAGTAAAATGATCTAGAATCTTGAATTCATAATTCCCACCTTGTTTTTTGGTGTCATTTATAATGACCACATCTATGTAGTAATGGGAACGACCACAGTGTCTTCATGATGTAATATCCTAAGGCATTTTAGGGAACCTCACCCAGTGGCATCTTTTAGCTACCCCATGGAGGTCAAAAGTTGCTGGTCACACATCCAGCAATTGAATGGCTTGAGGGGAATGAGGTCTAGACTTGGAGTCAGGTATTTGTCTACATGCTTTTTGGAAGAATTAGTAACCCACAAGGTTTGAAGGAGGACAATTTTGTCAATTATACAAACACTGCTGTGCCCCTTAAAACATTCCTAAAAAGTGTTTTCTACTTCATATTATTTCCAAAAAAGCAAATTGGCAAGATAGAGCAAGAATGTTAAAAATGTTGGATGCTTTACAGGTAATTCTGTTTCTGAGTTTTTATGCCTAGGGATGGAATCTTCAATGTGCAGAATTCTTTATGCACAAAAATCTTCATAATTGAACAATATATAACAGCATAAAACTGGACCCAATAGATTCAAAGATAGAAGAAGTGTTATGGCTACAATGGAAGGTATGCTTGATGGAACCTTTTGCAACTATTTAAAATTATGTTGGAAAGTGTATATATTACCCTGGTAAAACATTTCTTATAATTCTGATAATCACTGAATCTGTATCTTAGATCAGGCACTGTAATGGATTACTTTATTTAAATATTTATTATAGCCCTAATATACTATTAAAGCTATTGTGGTACACCTGACAAAACTGGGGCAGGGAGGAGATAAGAATCCTGTCTGAGGTCTCACAGGTATTTCCCAGGGGGGGCGAAAGTCATCACTGACCCTAACAGCTATGCGATGACCCACTAGTCAAGACTACTTCTTCAGGCAATATGCATGATACAATAGTATCTCTTGAGGCCATATGCACGATGCAAAATTATTCATATTATATCATTGGTGCAATATTTTAAGACCTAGATAGATGGAAGCAACAATAACAATAAAAACAATCTCAACAGAAAAATATTAAACTAAATATTAATCATCATAATAATAAATAGTTAAAAGACAATATCACCAATGAGTTAGATTGGCGAAAAGAGTCAAGAAAATACAAACCAGTTTCTGCCACCAGTCAGCAACTACTGTGACAATCCTTGGTGCATATATTTTTATATCCCTTTCTCTGCTTTTTGCCTGTTTACATAGTCCTGCTCGAAAATTGCAGCATGATGGCAGTATCAAGGACTGTGTCAACACTCTGTAAAGAGGATGAGTTGAATGGGGCCATAAGTACAAATGTGATTGTACTTGGGTGAAATTAAAAACTCTACCATGCAGCTGCGCACTAACTGAATTCTCTCTGGCACTGATACTTTACTTCCTCCTCACCGCCGATTATAGAGACTTCCACGAATAAACAAACTCTCTTAGCTCACATATGGGGTCTTCTGTCTGCAGAATTCATGCAGGAATCTTGATTCCATTTCATGATAGTCCCATTCCAGTACTTTCTTTGAGGCAAATTGTTTAGTAGTCTTGGTCACTGCACTGTGACCATTGCTCCCAATGGAAATGAATCAAGGTGCCACGAGAAAGCTTGGAGTAAACAGCAAAGATCACACCACAGAAACTCATTATTATGCAGCGTTCAAGACCAGTACTACCTCTAAATGAAAATTGGACACAGGATCCTCTTTTCTGAAAGTGGCCAGTGGGTTTTTTTCAAAACACGTTTTACAACAGTATCCTGGATGTCACATGCTGTTTGTTTGTTTGTTTGTTTGTTCGTTTGTTTTTGTAGAGAGATGGGGTCTTGCTCTGTTACCCAGGCTGGAGTACAGTGGCACAATCATAGCTCACTGCAGCCTGGAATTCCTGGGCATGAGCAATCTTCCCACCTCAGCTTCCCAAGTAGCTGGAACTACAGGCATGTGCTGCCATGCCTGGCTAATTTTATTAATTTTTGTAGAGATGGGATCTTGCTATGTTCCCCAGACTGGTCACAAGCTCCTGGGCTCAAGCAATCCTCCTGGTCTGGCCTCCTAAAATGCTGAAATTACAGGCATGAGTCACTGCCCCTGGCTCCCATGTACTCTTTTATTGACCCAATCTTGACTCCTCAGAACTTTTCCATAGAGAGGGGCAAGATCCACTGATCACAAAGCCCTCCTGGGGCTGTGGGTTAGGAATTTAAACAACCGAAATTTCTTGCTTAAAGAAATTTCAACAAGAAGTGCTCTATCTTATCGGCTGTTGAAATTGGAAGAACACATAGCACTTCCCTGTGACTATATGTTCTTCCTATGCAACTCCAACAGCATCATCTTCAATAACCTCCAACTCCGACCTTACCCAGCCCAGCTCTCAAATCAGAATCAACGGTTAATGCTTGTGAACACGAAGAACTCTCTGTCAGTGCCTCCGTTGAGAAATTTCTCTTATTTTTACTTGTGCCACAAACTTATTTTTCTATCTCCCCTTTGAGACCTTAAGTGACCAGAGACTGGGCACTATATTTGATTTGCCATTTTCTTTTTTACACAACATTCTTTATTTTTATTTTTAGTTCTGGGGCACATGTGGAAGTTGTGCAGGTTTGTTACAAAAGTAAACGTGTGCCATGGTGGTTTGCTGCACCTGTCAACCCATCACCTAGGTATTAAGCCTAGCATGCATTAGCTATGTTTCCTAATCCTCTCTCTCCCCGACCCCATCCCCCAACAGACCCCAGTGTGTGTTGTTCCTTTCCCTGTGTCCATGTGTTCTCATTATTCAGCTCCCACTTATAAGTGAGAACATGTGGTGTTTGGTTTTCTGTTCCTCCATTAGTTTGCTGAGGATAATGGCTTCCAGCTTCATTCATGTCCCTACAAAAGTCATGATCTCATTCCTTTTTATGGCTACATAGTATTCCATGGTGTATATGTACCACATTTTCTGTACCCAGTCTATCATTGATGGGCATTTGGGTTGATTCCATGTCTTTGCTATTGTGAATAGTGCTGCAATGAACATACATGTACATGTATCTTTGTAACAGAATGATTTATATTCCTTTGGGTACATACCTAGCAATGGGATTGCTGGTTCAAAGATATTACTAGTTCTAGATCTTTGAGGAATCGCCACACTGTCTTCCACAATGGTTGAACTGATTTACATTCCCAACAAGAGTGTTAAAGTGTTCCTACTTTTCCACAACCTCATCAACATCTATTGTTTCTTGACTTTTTAATAATTGCCATTTTGACGGGCATGATTGGCCATTTTTAAGTAGAGTACACTAGTCAATACATACTTTTGTAAAGGTATAAGTGAATAAATACATGAATTATTGATGCCCAAAGGAAGATATTATGTTTCCCCTCTGGTTTCAGTACATGGGCAGTGTCTGTGCTTGAATTTGCCCTGATTTCATGAGCTGGGCAGCACACGAGCCATGGTTTTTCAACCTTATTCTCAAAAGGTACAATGCCATCCTATGACTCATCTTGACCTTTTCAGGTATATACATATGCATGAGACCCTTGTCAATATTAAAAATTCTTTCAATTTGGATAGACATTCCTATGTTGCTGCCCAATTAACTATACATATAATTTTAGAGAATTTTGCAATTAGTAATGAGTATATTGATCATTGGCTAATGTTAATTAGACAACATAATCATTTTTGGAAATACAGGAAATAATATCCCATATTGCTTTGGAAAGGTATATTTAAATATCAGCTTAATCTTTGAAATACTTATGAAAATGCCCCAGTGGGAATAATTTTACTGGATCATAATACTTGGTAAAAATTCTAACTAGTCTCTGACTCATTATTAAAATTCAAAATCACAAAGCACCATATACCAAGTGATGTATCATACATAATGACTTTCTTATTCAATTTTTCTAATCTATTTTTTATCCCCTAGGGGTTTTTTCTCAGTAATTGTCCAGAGCTTTAAATAAAAGAATAGTAGTGATTGAATCTTCCTGTGTCTTTATTTTTAGACTCACATCTTGAAGTCTGCAGAACTAGCAGCAGAGAACGTAAGAGAAAAATGTATGTGAAGACGGTCTATGAAAATCATTCTAAGTTACATCTAACTGAAGTCCTTCAGTTCATCACACCAAAAAAGAAGAGAAAAACCTTGGAGGGGAAAAATAAGTCTCCTCTGTTTTGTATAAGAGCAAATTGTCTTTCCATATCAGGACTTGTTTATTTGACACCTGGAGGTCTCATCAGTAATAGGATACAGACATACATAAATCCTGTCATCTTCATTGCAGAATAAAGATGCCATTCATGGGTCATGACCTGGTAGAAACTGTGCAAATGTGTGTTGAATCAGGGAGTCCAAATCACCACACCTGTACCAGATCCATTTTTAGTTGTCTTTGAAATACAGAGCCCTCAGGCCCTGAGTCTGAATAATTGCTGGGGTTCCTGCAGGCTTCTTTTATGTTCAACCATAAAGATTTAACACAAATTCTTATTGCAGAACCATGGTCACATTATTGTTGATGAAATCATTCCTTCCATCAAAATCAGTCAGATCCAACGTACTCATTTCTCAAATACGGTGCAGGCAGCATTGTAGTAAACATCACTGAATAGACTTGTTATTCAGTATGTCTCAAAGACCTGAATTGGCTGTTCAGCCAAAGCTTAAATAAATGCAAAAATTCTAGGAGGAGAGCATGCTGTTTGAACAACTCAGGTTCAGTTTAACACTTTCTACTCCTTTGAAAACATTAAGACAATCCCTTAAAAAAAATAACGAACACCACTTTTTAAATCTTAACACATGCAGAGACCATGCAAGAATATGAACTAAAAGAAGAGATTAAGATTGCATTTAGGAGGTCATTGACGAGTGACCTTGAAGATACCTATTTCTGAAGAGTAGTAAATTCTGAAAGTAGAATAAGTAGGAAGTGAAAAAGCTGTGACAGTATGTGTGGACAAATTTGTGAATGTTTGCCCAGCAATGGATGTGCTAAAATTGGAAACATACTGATGGATGACATTTGGCAAGTATGTTGAGAACCATAGAGAACTAATTCATCTGCAGATGTGCCATTCTTAGAAAGGTTGGCGATAAAGAAGAGAAAGGAGATGAATGATGGGGACCATCATGTGGATGAGACAGAATTTACAGAGCAGAGAGGGAGATTCTTATCTCGGATCCTAGGCACCCCAGAGGTGGCAGTGAAGAAAGAATGCAGGTATAGATCATTTTGCAGGAGATGCAAAACACCAACGAAGGTTATTCCTGATAATGTCTGTTTCTCTGTACATTAGAAAGAAAGATTGTGTGCTGAAAGTGAGGGGTGAAGTGGAGGACTTGAGACGAATTGGAGTATGTTGGCAAAAGCCAGTGTGAGAAATGGGAGAGGGGCTTTTATCAGGCAGCAGCATCGGGATTGTGCACAACACCAGTTAATTTTGGTGCTCAGAGAGCAGTAAAGTCACGAATTTTCACTGTCGGATGTGCCTGGTGATAGTAACAGAGGGAGTATATGGTTCGATTGATCTGGGATTAGTGGTTGGTGGGACTGAGCTGATTTGAAGAAAGAAGAAGAAGGAAAGGAGGTGGCTGTTGTGTTTAGATTGCAATTGTCTGGATAGGAGAGGATGGTAACTGAAGCTGAATTGCAGGGTGGATGGAAAATTATCCAGAGAGAAAGAACTATGCCTATGTCAGGGAAGACACTTACTAAATGATTTGCAATGGAGACTTCAGAAATGAATCTTGGCAGGATGAGTTTCACATTTGCTGCTGAATGTTAGGTGCACATTAAATATTTTGTTTCCATGATGCCTTTGCCTAAGATATGGGAAATGATCATTTATACAAGATGTTTCTGTAACCACAGATCTCATTTTTCCCAACAAGCCACTTAAAAATCAGTCTCCTGCAACCTGAAGGAAATGAACACATTGAGTCACTAACAACCTCTCTTACATTGGTGTCCTCTCATGCGACCATAAAAATGGCCCTTAAAATCTGCCCATGAACCACAGAGATGGAGTGCATTAATTTTTTCTCCTCCCTTTCCTTCCAGCAATGATTTTTGCCCGAAGGCATGAGATTCGATTATGAAATGACTATTGACTAACAGCGCTGGAGGATGACAGAAACCAAAGAGTCGAGTATAAAATAACTGAAGTTAAATGGAACCTATTTGGGGAGATGAGAATACAATAAGGGGATGGATGGTACACATTCGTTGAACGTTTGCTATTCAGCTTCTTGCATTAAGAGATGACATAGTCAAGGCTACACCCAGGGAACTATTACAGGTGTCGTTTCAGAGTGTGGAGCCGTTCATGTTCAAGAGGCTGGATCTGCATTTCAAATATATAAAATCTCACAGATTTATATGAATGATTTCATCAGATTGAAATGGTTTCAGCAACTGCAGCCCACTGGAGTCTTGGGCCACCCCCTGCCATTTTCACTCAGCACCTAGTAGCATTTTGTTTTTACTACATTGATTTGTGCTTGTTGATTGGTACCTTTGGAAATAGGACTTTGGATGAATTGTGTGTGTGTGTGTGTGTGTGTGTGTGTCTGTGTCTCTGTGTGTGTGTGTGTGCGTGCATTACTCCCAAACGAAGAGAGTAAACTCCTGAAGAGGCAGTTCACTGTTACCATTACATAAACGAACACTGCTTAAAGATTTTCTCACTTCAGATGCTGGGTGTATGTTGCTGACTTGGCTAACTTCAGGTAGATGGGGTTTTCTGCTGGAAACTTTGACCCCTGGTATGCTTTGTTGAAAATGGTTGGGGGGTTGCATTTCCCTCAAAGAAATAGTTTCAGTAAAAATTCCAAAGACCTCATTTAAGAGCTTAATTCCAACTATAAGACGCACTATCGGCTTCACAAAAACACTTGTTTCCATCAATGGCAGTTTGGTTATTAACCCAGTAACTACTTCAACCGGAAGACCTGAAGGACATACAAAGATGATCTCTGAACACTGGACACTATCAAGAATACCCAGGAAATTTCTAGTTCAGAAATACTATTGCGGCTGGGTGCGGTGGCTCACGCCTCCAATCCTGGCACTTTGGGAGGCCGAGGTGGGCAGATCACAAGGTCAGGAGATGGAGACCATCCTGGCTAACACGGTAAAACCCCGTCTCTACTAAAAATACAAAAAGAAATTATCCGGGTGTGGTGGCGGGTGCCTGTAGTCCCAGCTACTCGGGAGGCTGAGGCAGGAGAATGGCATGAACTCGGGAGGCAGAGCTTGCAGTGAGCCAAGATGCACCACTGCACTCCAGCCTGGGTGACAGAGCAAGAATCCGTCTAAAAAAAAGGAAAGAAAGAAACAAAAGAAAGAAAGAAAGGAAAGAAAGAAAAGAAAGAAAGAAAGGAAAATTGCAACTGTGTCATGATGGTTGCAATTGTGACCTCAAAAAGAATACTACGTTCTTTATATGTTGAAAGGAAAAGGAAAGATCAGATGCCAATTCTGGTGTTCTTCATCATTGCTATAGATGGATTCCCTTAGGTAACTTGCTTGACAATTCCCTTTGCAGAGTCTCTGGTTTTCAATAAAGAAATCACAGTAGCTGGAAATGGAGGGACATTTTGGCACTAAGTCAAGTTTTCACAATTGCCTCTTCCAGTTCTATGTTCTATGAATTTATTTAGTAAACACCCTGTTCATCAATACTTGAGCAATGAAAAATACCAGATATTTCCTTTAAAAAGAGAAGAAAAAGAAATAAAATAGCAGGTAGCCACAATCCTATTAAGTAAGGAGAATCTCTTGGAAGGAGCTTTGAGATCATTTTTCAAGATAAAAAGTGCAACCTTTCATCTCACTTTAAGAGACATCAGAAATATAAAACTCATTATCGGCCATGCTTAGGTAAATATTTCTTCTCACTTCTCGCCTCAGAAATCCTCATATTTGTATGAATGATATTTTAAGCGCAAAAAGCTATAAATTATGCAAGATATTTTTATAGCAGGAGGAATTTAGCCGAGCACTTAAGCAGAAGAATGATTGGTGTTTTTGCAGCTTCACTGGAGTTTTGAGAAGTCAGAATTATGAGGCAGCATCACCTGTGCTTCTTATAACCCCTCTCTGTCCTGAATCCTCCCTGGCCACTTTGTTCTCTCTCTTCCATCAGGAGTCCCGGTGGGATAATCTATATTTCATCTCATCATTTCCTAAATTCCCCTTCTTCAGTCCCTAGCAGGCAGGTGGTGCTTTATTCTTCTCAAATTGTTTCCCCAAGGGACCTCCCACCTGCTACACCCAGGGGACTACAAATCCTCATTCATTCTGACCTCCTTTGGAAGCATTTAAACCCCGTATCACTTCAAATTCTCTCTCCTTTGGCCTCTGACAGCACTTTCTTCCTGGTTTCCTAAACTTCACTGGATTGCTTCTTCTTGGTCTTGATCCATTTAATCATTCCTCCTTTTTCTGATCAACCAGGAGGTGGCATCCCCAAAGGTTCTGAGTTAGACTCTTTGCACATACCTGGCCATTCCTGAATTTTCATCTGACAACTCACTGCACAGATTGCATGTCCTATGGAAGAGGCGGACTTTCACCTGAAGGTAGGGATCATGAAAAGCCACTGAAATATTCTATGCAAAGGTGGTCTGATCCAGGCTGTCCTTTTTTAAAAGCCACACTGTGTTCAGAGTGGAGGATTTATTAATAACTAGGAAACTGTAGAGACAGGATAAAGCAATTTGAAGAATATTTTCCTTAATACAAATGAAGTAAAGGTGGCACTAAGGCTGTGGCAGTACAGGAAGGAGTTTATTGAACAGAGTGATGTCAGGAAGGCAAAATCAAGAAGCCCTCAATGATGCTTTGGATATAAGAGATAAGAAGGAGGGAAGGATCGGAATGTTTCCTGGATTCTGCCTGGATGATGACGGTGCCATTTACTGAGGTAAGAAACTGAAGGAGAAACTAGGAAGAAGAGGGAGAAGATATTATTAAGCAATCAAGGTGATCTAATCATATGGTTGGTCACCTAATACAGGAGCCACGCATTTTATTTTCTCAGGACTATGTGATTATCCCTTAGATGTGTACATATAAACATATATATGTGTAATTAAATATATGCATATAGATAGAAATATAATTTATATACACAAAATTTGTAACTGATATGGTTTGGCTGTGTCCCCACCCAAATTTTTTTAAGTGCCTAGACATTTATTACCTCTTTAGTGGTGATTTGTGAGATTTTGATGCCTCCATTACCCAAGCAGTATATGCTGCACCCTATTTGTGGTCTTTTATCTCTCACACCCTTCCCACCCTTTCCCCCTGAGTCCCCAAAGTCGATTGTGTCATTCTTATGCCTTTGCATCCTCATAGCTTGCCTCCCACTTATGAGTGAGAACATATGGTTTGGTTTTCCATTCCTGAGTTACTTCACTTAGAATAATAGTTTCTAATTTCATCCAGGTCACTGCAAATGCTATTAATTCAATCCTTTTTATGGCTGAGTAGTATTCCATCATATACATACACCACAGTTTCTTTATCCATTCATTGAGTGATGGGCATTTGAGTTGCTTCTACAGTTTTGCAATTGCAAATTGTGCTGCTATAAACATGCATGTGCAAGTATCTTTTTCATATAATGATTTATTTTCCTCCGGGTGGATACCCAATCGTGGGATTGCTTGATCAAATAGTAGTTCTACTTTTAGTTTTTTAAGGAATCTCCACACTGTTTTCCACAGTGATTGCACTAGTTTACATTCCCACCAGCAGTGTAGAAGTGCTCCCTTTTCACTGCATCCATGCCAACATCTACTATTTTTTGTCTTTTTGATTGTGGCCATCCTTGCAGGAGTAAGGTGGTATCGCATTGTGGTTTTGATTTACATTTCCCTGATCATTAGTGACGTTGAGCATTTTTTCATATGTTTGTTGGCCATTTGTATATCTTCTTTTGAGAATTGTCTATTCATGTCCTTAGCCTACTTTTTGATGGAATTGTTCGTTTTTTTTCTTGTTGATTTGTTTGAGTCCATTGTAGATTCTAGATATTAATCCTTTGTCAGATGTATAGACTGTGAAGATTTTTTTCCCGCTCTGTGGGTTGTCTGTTTACTCTGCTGGCTGTTCTTTTTGTTGTGTAAAAGCTCTTTAGTTTAATTAAGTCCCAGCAATTTATCTTTGTTTTTATTGAATGTGCTTTTGAGTTCTTGGTCATAAAATCCTTGCCTAAGCCAATGTCTAGAAGGGTTTTTCCAACATTATATTCTAGAATTTTTATAGTTTCAGGTCCACATCTCATTTTGAACTGTAGTTCCCATAATCCCCACATGTCATAGGAAGGACCCAAAGGAGGTAATTGAATCATGGGGGCGGTTACCTCCATGCTATTCTTATGATAGTGAGTGAGTTCTCATGAGAGCTGATGGTTTTATAAATGGCTTTTCCTCAACTTCACTGGGCACTTCTCTTGTCTGCTGCCTTGTAAGACGTGCCTTTGCTCGTCCTTTGCCTCCCACCATGATTGTGAGGCCCCCCCAGCCATGTGGAACTGTAAGTCCATTAAACCTCTTTTTCTTTATAAATTATCCAGTCTTAGGTATGCCTTTATTAGCAGCATGAGAACAGACTAATACAATGTAAATAATTATATGTAAATTGGTGAGATCTGCTTATATACTATAACATATATAACTCATATATGTCATACATTATAAATTATATCATTATATATTTACCACATATAAAATCACAGACTATTATAAAATATTAGAAATTATGATATTGAAATTGTATAATCTTACAACATAGTTTATAAAATATTATATATCTATTATATTTATTATAGCTTTATACATAATTTAGCACATTATATAGATATATGAATTATATATAGTGGACCCCCATCATACGAAGATTCTGTATTTACCTGTCTGCCTACTCCCTAATCTGTACTTCTAACTGCAGCATCAGTGCTTGGGGTGTGTTCACAGTCATTTACAGACATGTGCAGTGTGGGGAAACATCTAAATCACCTAACGGACACATTCTCAGCTGAGGATGAACAAGGTTACCCTGTGAATTCTTGGTTCAGTTCATCCTGTAAACATGTGTCCTTTGAGCAGTCAATTTCATATCATGTTTTTTGCATGTTTGTGTTTTTTCTTGTTGGTTTTGCTGTGAAAATGGCCCCAAATCACAGTACTGGAGTGCTGTCTTGTGTCCCTAAGCACAAGCAGGGACACTTGATGTCCCTTCTGGAGATAATATGTGTATTAGAGAAGCTTCATTCAGGCATGAGTTAGAGTGCTGTTGGCCATGAATTCAAGGTGAATGAATCAACAATATGTATGAAGTTAGCTGTCTCTACACAGAAACACACAGAAAACAAGGTCACATATTCATCAGCTGACAAAAATGTTGTAACCAGGGGGCTCATAAGAACCTAGCCAATGGTTCAGCTAATCCAGTGTTTTCGGTGACTTTATAGAACATACTGTAATGACCACAAACAATGAGAGTCAACTGTATATACAAATTATAGACATTTATATAACATAAATTAATTCAACCAACAATCACTGAATGTCTATATTTCAGACACCTTGCCAGTTACTAGGGAAACAGAGATTTAAAAAAAAAAGTCATGTTTTCTTCTCTCAATGTATTCATACTATAATAAAGTGATTTCCGAATTTTTAAGAAGTCTCCATACCTTGTATTTACAACACACTCTCATCAATAATATATTTCAATCTTTCATCATATACAGCTATTCTCATTCAGTTGGATGAAAATAGCTAACAGGGTGGATGTTGGTCACATTCATGGAGAAATGAGTCAGAGGAGGTGATAGGCACAGCACTGTTTTCTTTAGGGTAAAATGTATATGGAGCATCTGTGTAGGGAACTTCATCCTATAGCTCAGAAGTGAGATCTGGGGTGATGTTACCGATTTTGAGTCATTTGTGCACCGAATATCTGGGAGGAGTGTGCTCAGTGAGAAGATAAAGTTGATGGTAACACGAGAGAGGCATCCAAGTGGGATTAAAGGAACAAAAAAAAAAATGAGTTGAGACTAAAGAGAGCTTTCCCAGGAGATGAGAATGTTGTCCTGAAAACCAAAGGGGAACAGAGCTTTTTATGAGAAGAGGTTAGGAAGGTCAAAGTCACAGAGATCAAACTTAAAGAAGTATTGTAAAGCCCTTAGTGGATTTGGCAACATGGAAGTTACTGGTAACCCAAGAGAAAGAGATTTCCCATAAACTAGGAAGTAAGACCACAGGTTGAAGCAGACTGCATATGGAGGGAAAAAAGGTGGGGAAAAGAGTTTCAGAAAACAGTCTAGTAGTTCCTGAAAAGCTTAAACATAGAGTTCCCATAGGACCCAGCAATTCCACTCCTAGGTCTATACTCAATAGAAATGAAAACATACCTGTACAAAAAAAAAAGTACACGGATGTTCATAGTAGCACTACTTATAGTAGCTTAAAAGTGAAACAACCTAAATGTCCATGAACTGATAAATGGATAAATTAAATGTGGTCAATACATGCAATGGAATACTGTTCAGCCATACAAATGGTTGAATGAATGTTAATGGGCACAGGGTCGAATGAATGCCAGTGGGCACAGGCCTTCTTTTGGGAATGCTGAAAATATTCTGGAAGTAGATAGTGGGGATCATTGCACAACTTTGTGAATAAAAGCCACTGAATCGCATGCTTTAAATGGATTAATGATATGTGGTTCATATTTCAATACAGTTGTCATTTTTAAAAGGTGGGGAAAATATACATTATTATTATGACTCTAGATGGCTGACCGTGAAGAGTAGAGGAGATGTCATAGCAGTAGCTAGATGAAGATATGTAACAGATGAAGAGACAGATTCCTTTAAAAAATGATTTTGTTTCCTGTGGTTTTATTTGGTTGTTTTTATTTTGAAATGAGATATACATAATTATATAATCAGAGGGGAAAATTCAGAAGATATGGCAAGAAAGACTGAGAAAATAAACGAGGGAACAAATAAGATCTTAACAGCAGAGGGATACTTCTCTTAGGCTACAGGAACAATATTTCATCCATGAGATCAGAAGAAAGGAGTTCAAGTGGGAAGATTTGTAGATCACGGGATATGGACAAGGTATAGCAAGTAGCAAAACACGAAGTGTCCTCACACCACATAGATCCTATGCTCCCTCCAAAGTAGAGAATAGATTATCCTGAGAGCAGAACAGAGAGAAGACGGAGGAGGTGAGAATGCCTTGAGCAAAGTGATGAGGATTTAGAATTACTACCCCAAGGAACACAAAAGTGGATCATTGTGGGCAGGACTGCTGATGGCATTGGGTTTATGTAAATTGGAATTAGATAAAGCCGGATGATCCAAGACCTCTACAAACACTGAGCAGTTAGAGTCTGAGAAGCTAATTAATATAGTCAACATATTTTCAGCCAGGGTCAAGAAATTTATGGGGCAGAGGAAACAGAGAAATGAGGGTTAAGGGAATCCATAGTGCTAGGGAGAAGAAAGCTGAAATGGAAAACTTTGGATGAAAAATGGAAAGAAAGGAAGATAGTTTTCACGGGTGTGGGAGTGGGAGGTTGAAATAAGTAGCAAGGCCAACTTGGATGGGGGAAACCATCAGGAACTAGATATATTGATAAGGTCAAATTTTATCAACAACAGAGATAAATTATTTTTTTCCCCTGGAAGAAAACTCAAGGAGAAATGATGAGTGTGATAAGTGTTTTCGCAAGAGATGCAATGGGCTATATATTTTTCATTTTGATTTATGAATTAAAAAGTCTGAACAAGGTTATGCAGAAAGGTTATGCAGAAAATGGTAGGCCCTTAAATTCAGACATATTCATTTGAATGTGAACAATAGAGAGAGATGTCATTGGGCAGGAAAACAATGGAAGTTGATTTACATATGTCTCTTAATGCCGAAATTATGCATTTCAGTTTTCACTAAGCAATATGTCGTGAAATGTTGGTAGGCAGATCTTGTTTTGAACAGTAAATCTGTGCTACCACCTTTTCTGTAAGTTCTGTACACTAGCATTCAACTCAGTCTAATCACTTTCCAGTGAGACCCGATGCTTCAACGTGTGATTTGTCTTAGTGACATGAGATGCTGTCAATTCCCTCAAATGGACATCGTTTTGATGTGGATCATTAAGAGTTATTTTCTATGGGGATGCACTGAGAGACACATTTCCCATGAACTGTTGTGGAAAATAATCGTGTAAATTTAAAGATGGTTGGGACAACATACTCACTTCTCAGAGAAATATCTTCAAAAAAATATATCTTCAAAAAAATATATCAGTGTCAAGCTACCTTGGTTAAGCAGTAATGAAATAAAAGTAGGCTGGGTGCAGTGGCTCATTCCTGTAATCACAGCACTTTGGGAGGCTGAGGCAGGAGAATCACTTGAGCCCAGGAGTTCATGACCAGCCTGGGCAACAAGGTGATACCCAGTCTCTACAAAAATTTTTGTTTAATTAGCTGGGCATGGTGGCATGCACCTCTGGTCCCTGATATTTGGGAGACTGAAATGGGAAGATCGTTTGAGCCCAGGAGGTTGAGGCTTCAGTGAGCTGCGATGGCATCACTGCACTCCAGCCTAGGTGACAGAGCGAGACTCTGTCTCAAAACAAACAAAAAAGTGAAAGTAAGCACTGAAAAGAAGCTCATCCTTGGCTCAGTTAGCAGCCAGAACAGACATTTTGCAAAACATTCTTAATGCAACCAAGGTAATATTAGATGATGGGCCGTGTGATTATGAGACAAAGACCTGACATGGGTTTTCTACCATCTTTCTAGTCAATCCTAGTACAGAAAAGGGAGACTTACAGATACAATTCTAGAGTAGTGTCCATCCACCTGTATTAAGGCAGAGCCCTCAGAATCAACTGGCTCCGAATCAGACAAATTATGGGCAAGATGGCAGCCAAATCACTACAGTCGCTCTGTGCGAAGTTGAAGAGACCTGCCTCATCAATGTGTGGAAGGCAAGCAGAAAGACATGATGAAATGCAGAATCCAGCCGTGTGGCACAGCCTTCAGGCAGAGTGATAAAATTGCTGCACATGTAAGCTATGATCACTGGCCAAGTGGCTGGTTCCAAAAAGAGGCATCACACAGAGATTCTGGGTAGAGGGATGAAACCACAACTAGTCCCTGGCTCTGCAAAAGGTGGTGCTCACCCCTGCTAATCAGAGGACAGATCCTATGAAATGACAGCCTGATTCTTGGCTGTGAGCTTCCCTACTTAGACAGTCTCTGATAAACATAGCATTCCATATTATAAAAGGAAATTTTAGAAATACATACATCTTGTCATTTCATGGGAGCCCAAAGAGTCAGCTGTTCCCTTGTTTTCCTGGGTCATCAATCTGATTTCTGTGCAATCAGCTGCATTACATTTTTCAGCACCTTTAGCAACTGTAGTGGGAGTTGACACAAGTGTGACATTTTCCTTTATTTTTCATTTGTTTTCTTGTTGACACTTTCCCCAGTCAAGTTTTTTTGTGCTTCATCCATTATGCCATGAATTTATAGAAAGTATATTCTAACATCAAGCTTCTTACAGCTGGTTCTCTTGAAAGGTTCTCTGCAGAGAGCATGTTTTTCAACTTCAACACTGGTGACATTTGGGCCCATATAATCTTTGGCTGTAGGGAGCTGTCCTGTGCATTGTTAAGATGTTTAGCAGCACCTTGACCTCTACCTACCAGATGCCAGTAGCACCTCTCCCCAAGTAGTGAAAACCAAAAATGATTCCAGATATGGTCAGATGTCCCCCAGAAGGCAAAATCACCCTTGGTTGGGAAGCTCTGGCATTGAGTATGTTGGCACTTTAGTGTGTAGGTAATTTTCTCGGTTGCTTTCATGGTTTTATTCTGATCTTTTCCTTTGCCTCAGGACGTGTTCCCTAGCTCTAGGAGAGATGAATATGCAACATACTCTCATGAATTCTGTTGGCAAAAGTACTGGCCTTATCGTGTTTGTTTACAACGATGCTGCCAAGAAGCTCTGTGGCATTGTGGACGCTTCTCATTTGCCATAGCACATGGAGCAGTGCTCGCTAGCGGTCTGCAACAGTCTGCATGCCCTTGGTATCTATCATGGCACCCTAGCTGTCAATTCAGAGGGAAGTGGCCAAAAGCACATTGCCATGTTGACAGAACCTTCCCACTTCCTCCCTGTGTGTTGCTGAATTTTCTTTATTGATCTATTATTTATTTAGGTTTTTTTTCTTTAATGTGAATTACTGGAGGTTGGCAGATCCAACTGCAAGGCAATGCCATATTTCTACAAAGTATTCAGGAGCAGAGTCAAGACAGCCCCCATGTCAGTTAACTTGTATGTATGAAGGGAGAGTGCTGAAATTTGTTCAGCTGTCCCTCTTTTCTCAACTGGGAGTGAATTTGTCCCACTCCCATCTGTCAGCCATTCTCTGGGTTGAGCATCAATATTTGATTTTTCTTTTGAGCCCTGGAGGTTCTGTCTAGCCTCAGCCCACTGTAGTTTTATGGCCTGAATATGATGTTGATGTGAAAAGCAAACCTCAGCCCTTTGGCAAGGCAGGATCACATGTTACCAGATTGCCAAAAAGCTGGTGAAGATATTGCTCTGGTTAAACTAGACACTCTGCTCACATTCCTCAGGGTGGGGTTCATGGGAATCTACTTTTGCAGATACAGAATGCATCCCATCTGTACTCAGGTGGTAGTTTTACATTCAAGCAATCATGCATTCCTGTTTATTATTTTTTATCAATTAACTACCCAAAGTCAGGAAAGACACCTTCTGCAAAGCCACAGGTCGAAAATCAGTCCCAATTTTCAAAATCTGGTAAGTTTCTTCCTTGAGTCAGGCACACTTCACAGACAAAATGATATTCTTATTCTTTTTTCTTCTTAAACTTATTCCCCCTTATTTTTTTTTTTTTTTTTTTTTTGAGACAGAGTCTTGCTCTGTCGCCCAGGCTGGAGTGCGGTGGCGCAATCTCGGCTCACTGCAAGCTCCGCCTCCCGGGTTCACGCTATTCTCCTGCCTCAGCCTCTCCTAGTAGCTGGGACTACAGGCGCCCGCCACCACGCCCGGCTAATTTTTTTGTATTTTTAGTAGAGACGGGGTTTCACCGTGGTCTCGATCTCCTGACCTAGTGATCCGCCCGCCTCGGCCTCCCAAAGTGCTGGGATTACAAGCGTGAGCCACCACGCCTGGCCTTCCCCCTTATTTTTAACATGGAGATTTTTCTACCTGTGGAATATTTCCTTTTAAAATTAGCATCAAATTAGTAAGCATCACTACCGTCCACACTTGTCATACGGTAATGATTTAGGATCATTAGCAGATCAGACTTACATACATTTTAACGGAATAATAAGATTGAAGCTGTGTTTGATTCATATTGTAAGGTCGTGGACTACATAATTCTTACTGTGTATGGATGAGAACAGCTATAGTAGACTTGGGTACTGGTTCCACCACTAACTAGCTGTATGATCAAAGAAAGTTAGTGTTTGTTTGTTTGTTTGTATGTTTTTTCCAGGACCCAGTTCCTTCATCTCAAGATCACGTTAGAGCCAGTTCTAACCCCATATCATTGTTTAGATGATTCAATGAGATAGGGCATGTCAAGTGCCTAGGATGGCACATGGTATGGGATGGATTTGTATAAGCCCTGTGGAATTAGCATTATTCCTGTACGGTCTTATTTCCTCTTCCTTCATAATCCCTCCCCGCGTGGCATAAAAGACAAGGGACTTACACTCTGTAGAGGATCTACCCTGCATGGTTTTCATGACAAGGAATGTGCCAAGCATCTAGCAGTTAGTTACCTGGCTCCACTAAGAATAGGACCCTGGCATTCTTCCTCATTTGAAACCTCCTTGACACTATTTTCTGACCCCTTTGTGAACACTTGGCCTATTTCCTTTACACATGGCCACACCCCAATGCTTAATGCTGACAGTACTATTGCTTCACTGGCTTGAAGCCCTATCTTCCTTCATTAATTATAGCTCATTTGCTCACATAGGGCTGCCACCTTGTCATTTCTAGTCTTTAAAACAGTGCCCTTTGCAAAATAGACACTCAGTGAAGAGCAGCCATGCAAATCAATAGATACAGAACGTTAAAAAAAAGAATCCTAATAGGATTTTTCTTGGGGAACAGGATTGAGATGCTGGTGGGTTTGAAATAAAAGCAAGCCACCCAGCATAGCAGCTGCATTGCCTTTTCTTCATGGCTGTGGTGACGGTTGGGCATCTGCAGCAGAAGAGGAACGATTACATTAATGAGAAGACCTGGGATGTAAGGGGAGTCCTTGTATGCTCTTTATGAGTCAAATGAGAATATCGTCAAGAAAAGGCAAGCCACTTAAAGCATTCTTCCTGCACCTGGCCAGGCGCAGTGGCTCATGCCTGTAATCCCAGCACAGGTGTGGGGTGCTGAGAAGGGTGGATGGCTTTGAGGCCAGGAGTTTGAAATCAGCCTGGGCAACATGGCAAAACCCCATCTCTCCAAAAAATACAACAATCAGCTGGGTGACATGGCATACACCTGTAGTCCCAGTTGCTCCAGGGGCTGAGGTGGGAGGATGGATTGAGTCAGGGAGGTCGAAGCTGCAGTAAGCCGAGATCCTACCAGTGCACTCCAGCCTGGGCCACAGAGCAGATCTTGTCTTAAATAAAATAAAATAAAATAAAATAAAGCCATACTTCCTGCGCCTATGATGAGAGAATCTTGACCCAATGGTCTATATAGAATTCAGTGTATGCTAAAGATAAACCTATTTTTAATTGTCTTCAGTCTGGTTCAGTTTTCTGTTGAAAACATCATAGTTACAGCATTGAGGGATTGCTTGATGCCCAAGATGTTAAAATTACTATCAGTGGCTTTGAAAGGAAAGTACACTTTTCTACCTTCATTTTCAGTATAATGAATATGTTTAATATTTTTTCTCCTGTTGGCTCAGAATAGAACTTTGAAAAATGTCATACATGACAAAGATTGTTCGAGGGAGAGGAGAAAAGAGAAAGAATGAGTGAGGAAATGAGTGAAGGATTTCTGAAAATAAATGACAAACATCTCTGAAGGAAGGAAACAGATGACAGGCAGAAGAAGTAAATTTCAAAATAAGGAAAATGAATCCTTAAAATAGCAGGAGAATGAACCAGCTTGAGAATGATTTTTTAAAGAACAGTATGTTTTAAAGTAATGTTTCTTATTGTAAAAATAATACTCCTTGTAAAGCATTTAGCAAACACAGGAAAGCACACAGAGGGAGTAAAAATCATTCAGAGGCCACCCTGGAGAGAAAAACATTTTGATGCTTTTGGATATTTCTTTCTAGTTCTTCTTATATTCCGTTCTTCTTTTAAAATGAGGGCATCCTCTAAAAATAATTTTAGGTTCTACTTTTTTTCATTCAATATTATATTGTGAGCATATTACCATGTGAAATAGCGTTTGAAAATATCATTTTAGTAGCTATGCCAGTATTAACAAACCACAGCCCATAGCCAAACAGTGTCCCCCTGCCCATGAGCTAAGTATGGCTTTTACATGTTGAAATAGCTTTTAAAAATAAAAATAAAAAATAATATTTCAGGGAGGCACTATGCCTCTTGCCTGTAATCCCAGCCACCCTTTGGGAGGCTGAGGTGGGTGGATCAATTGAGGCCAGTTGTTCGAGGCCAGTCTGGCCAACATGGCAAAACTCCGTCTCTACTAAAAATACAAAAATTAGCCAGGCGCCTGTGGTCCCAGCTACTTGGGGGGCTGAGGTAGGAGAATCACTTGAACCAGGGAGGCGGAGGTTGCAGTGAGCAAAGATTGTGCCACTGCACTACAGCCTGGGTGACGGAGTGAGATTGTCAAAAAAAAGAAATTCATAACACCTTAAAATTATGAAATTCAAATTTAAAGGAAATTTTATTAGAACACAACCACACCTATTTCTTTACATATTATTGACTGTTGCTGCTTTTGAGACACAAGGGCAGAACTGAGTAATTGTGAGAGAGAACATTGGTCCCTCAAAACCTAAAATATTCACTATTTGGCCTCTTACAGAAAGAGTTTCCTGACCTCCAGACTATGTAATAACATCACTTCTGTTTATATCAAAACTTGGTTAAATGCTTCCTTATCATTGAGCACCATGGGGTTTTTGTTGTTTTTGCTGTTTTAAATAACATTGTTGTGAATGTTCTTGACCTAAATTGTGGTTGACATCTGTGAATATTTTCCTAAGTAATCAACTATGGATCAAAGGTCATGGACGTTTTTATACCTCTGGATGTATTATCCTTTAGAAAAGCAGAAAAGACATAGATACCTTGTTCCAGCAGCAAGGGTGTTTACAAGAACCAGGGGTTCTGAACTGGCACCATAATGTTTTCCTACATAGAGATTTATGTTTTCAACCAACAAACAACTAAAAATTACTGGCTGGTGTCTTTCTCTTTCTAGAATTCTTTCAACTCTTTATCAAAGTATTGGTAGATAGAAAATAATCCATATCTATTTGTCTCACTCATCTAGAGTGCAGCAAATTTTTCATCTTCATGTCCAGTAGGGATTTTAACCAGGAAAATAACCCCTTGGTTTGTTTGACCTTCAGAAAGTAATCAAACCATGCTGGCATCACGAAATAGGATGGTAAAGGCAGAGAGATCCCTGCTAAGTCGACAGAGAATCGGATTGATGGGGCTAACTGCTTTGCAAAGCAGGAGGCAAAGCAGACGACACCCCATCGTGGTCTTGGCAGCCCGGGTTATAAAGAATTCAAATTTCAGTGCAAGGCAGCTGTTGAAATGGAATATCAGAAACAAAGGCCACCTTGGACATAATTGTGGTCTGATGAATTTGCTGAGTGAAAATGGCTTATTGGCCATGTGGGTTTCTTCTGTCAGTTCCCCATCTTTCTATTGTGGGAATTTGTCATGTTGGTCCTGCTTTGTAAGATTTCTTTACATTTTAAGAATATAAACACTTGTCTACAAGTGCAGCGTATGTAGGGTTTCTATGTATTTTCCATGGGTTTTTGATATGTAAGGCTTGCATGTCAGAAACAGTGGGTTAAACAAGGCTAGTTGGGCCCTTAAATGCAGGACTTCTCAAAGCCTTTAGTATGATATGATGAATGTGAATCAGCAGGTGACGAATTTAAATGTAACATTTATCAAAATTATTGACTATGGGCAAGTTTATTTATTAGGCATATTTCAGAATGTGCCTGAATGTGTTTTGTGGCTAAAATTTGGGCATCTGTGGTAGGAGGTAAGAAATCCACAAGGAACATATTGAAAAAATACTGAATACTACTGAAAAACAACTAGCAATTAATTAAAAATTTTAATAAATGGCTAAATGTAAAATAAATATAATAAAGCAACAGGATTTCCATACACACAATAAAACTAGTTTTAAAATATTATCTGAAAAGAACCTATCCCAATATCAATTAAAGCTGAAAATATGGGTAGGTGTGGTGGCTCACGTCTGTAATCCCAGCAATTTGGGAGGCCGAGGCACGAGGATCACTTGAGCCCAGGAGTTTGACACCAGCCTGGGCAACGTGGTGAAACTGCATCTCTACCAAAAAAAAAAAAATTTACAAAAATTATCTGGGTGTGGTAGTGTGCACCTGTAGTCCCAGCTACTTGGGAGGCTGAGGCAAGAGGATGGCTTGAGCCCAGGAGGCAAAGGTTGCAGTGAGCTGACATCACGCCACTACACTCCAGCCTGGACAACAGAGACAGACCCTGTCTCAAAAAACAAACAAACAAACAAACCACCACCAACAACAACAAAAAGAAAGCCCTGAAAATACCTAGAACTAACCTTAACAAGAAATATGTAAAACCTGCCTAGAAAATCTTAGAGCCTTAAGTTAAACTGCTTGAAACTGAGCAATAGAAAATTAGACTTGCATAAACAGGATAAACAAATCATGTCACAGGATTCAAACTACAAATATTTTAATTATGTCCATTTTTCATACTATCATGTCGATTTCTACAACGACAATTAAAAACTTTAGTAAATATTTTCAGGAACTTGTCAGATTTTCTTTCTAAAATTCCTCTGAAATCATTAATAAGCAATGTTATCAATAAGCCTTAAAAACATTTGTGAGAAATGACTGAGACATGATAGCAAAATATTTTATACAGAAGGATCATAGAAAGTCCACCCAGCCCTAGCCTCCCTCTTTGGGCATGCAATGTGAGCTGTAATTAACAATTAGGGATAAAACAACTGGCTAAATGCCTGAAAAAGAAGAGAAAGAGGGTGGGGCTGAGAAAGTACTCAAGGAAAGGGTAGCTAAAAAATTCCCAAGTTTGCCAAGAGACATAAACAAACAGCTTCAAGAAACTGAGTGAAGGCCAAACAGGGTAAATCTCAAGAAATCCATGCCAAGACACTTCTTAATGAAACTCCTGAAAACCAAACACACAAAAAAATTTTGAACGCAGCCGCAGAAAGCAACACCTTACCTCTAGGGAAAAATATTATTCAAGTAATAGCAAATTCATTACCAGAATTGATGGAGGACAGATGGAAGTGGCACAATATTTTTCAGATGCTTAAAAAAGAAAATTGTCAACCCAGAACTTTATATCCAGTAAAAATATCCTTTAGGAATGAAAGGGAAATCAGGACGTTCTCCAATGAAGAAAATCTAAGAGAATTTGTCAACAGCAGACCTATCCTAGAACAAATGGTTTAAAGAAGTTCTTTAAATAGAGGAAAATGATAACAGAATAAATCTTGGAGTGCCAGGAAGGAAAATCAACATGCAAAACTATGGATAAATAAATATGCTCTCCTTCTCATCTGGGATACTCTAAACCATATTTGAGGGCTGAACCAAAAATTAAGACATTTGTTTGATGTGGTTCTATGTATCTGCTGGAAAAATACTTAAGATAATTATAAATGGGGGAAGGTAAAGGGAAGTGATGTTTTTACATTCACTAAAAGTGGTAAAATGGTGACATCAGTAGACTGTGAGAGTTATGAATATATCATATAGCACCTAGAGAAATTACTAAGGAAGGTTACACAAAGACATAAACTAAAACACTGTAGATATCCAAAATAGGAATAGTACCATTTTATAAAATTTTAGTACAACCAAGATACTGTCATTGATGTAATCATGATATAGGATATTTCTATCCACGCAAAGATCTCTCATGTTGTCCTTTTAAAGCCATACTCACTTTCCTCCTGCCCTCCTCTCCTTAATTTTCAGCATGCACTAATTTGTTCTCCGATTCTATAGTATTGCCATTTCAAGAACATCATTAAATGTATACTAAAATACACAGGATCCCTCTGTATTCTTTCTTACAACTACATGACTATAATTATCTCAAAACAAAATGTTTAATTAAAATAAAAAAGAATAAAGCTGCCAGCACAACAGCAACCCAAAAAGGACCTTTAATGAGATGGACAAACACACATGTCACATTAATTAAAATGGTCCATACCAACTTTTTAAACTGTAAGAGGTGATGGCAAGTTGATCAAGAATTTATAAGGTTTTTCTTAACTTTGTATTTTCCATATTTTAAAAGGTGACATTCGTAACTAGAAAAATTGTACCTTAATGCATTGAATTGGCCCAGCCTTGTAAGGCAGTGGAATTATTTAACGTAGCTAAGCTAATGATAAACAAAGAATCTGGTCAACCATGGCATGCATTTGGGTCCATTGTTAAAAAAAGGAGAGCCAGCTCCCTTATTGTTTGTAAAGCACCCGCCAGAGGAAGGGCTTATGGGTGTCAGTGCTGCCATTTGTATATTTCTGCTTTATTATGGCACTAGTTCATTAATGAGGCCCTGCAACGTCCTGAATAGACACCTCACAGGAGGGGAGCTGCTTTCTATTTTATCTTCCTCATTAGTCGCTGGTGAATGTGGAATACATGGCCATACAGAAATAAAAACACATTTTAATGGTCTTACCTTGTTCTTAATGAAGACTTAGGCTGATGCCAGTTCGCCCTTCATAGCAGGTACCCTTTGCCCATGATGGGATATAGCAGCGCAGTCATTCCACACTTAGCCAGGAAGCACAAATGGACTTTAGGAAGAGCTTCCACAATACAGGTCTGGAGTACGTTAGAACTCAGTGAAGAAAGATTCAAATTTGCTTGAAGTTCTTTTTCATAATGGAGTGGGCTCCTTGGAGAGTGAGGAATGGGATTCGAGTTTTATTGGTTTAAGCCTTTAAGAAACTTTGCATTGAGCCCCTCTCCAGCTTTCCATGCCCACCTGCAACTTTCTTTGTCAGCAATTAACCTGCACATGTGCTTTAAAGCGAAGTAATTTCAAACTCCATCAGTTCCTTGGTTCTCATCTCAGTCTATTCCGAATCTGGGGTGTCTCTGTGACTGCTGCACATACTGGAGTTTTGGGGTTTGCAAAGCCCTTCCAGATCTCTCGTTTCCCATGTACTCAACACCCTTCTGAACCCATCTGAAAAACTAGTCTATCAGGGAAGCTTGACCAGGAACAGACTTCAATTGGACCAAGTTCAATTGAAATTGCCACTTTTGCAGGTTAAGAATAATCCAATGTTGGAATTTTATGTAGCTCGACCCAGCGGTTCTCAACCAGGGGCGATTTTGTTCTCCCTGGGGACATCTGGCCATTCTAGAGCCATTTGGGGTTGTTACAGTGAGGGGTTGTGGGGGTGGCACTGGCAGTTGATGGGTTGAGGCCATGGATGCTGCTGAATATCCTACAATGCATGGGACAGCCCTAGACAACAAGGATTCATCCATCCTCAAATGTCACTGGTGCCAAGGTGGACAAACCATAGTTCTGCCAAATGTAGCATAGGATTTAAGAACATTCAGTTGAAGTCCAGTGGCTGAACTCAATGGCTTTACCACTTAATTTCTGTGTGTGCTTGGGTATGTTAGCTACAATGGTTATAATGATTATTTCTGACTCAGGATTGCAGGGAAAATTAAGTAAGTAAATACATATCATGCCCTTTGAATACTGTGGAGGCTATTGATGTTGGCTGTTATTATCTATAGAATTCTTTCAGACATTAAAAATTGCAAGATCCATTCTGTGAAGAGGGAGATTTGAAAAGAAAAAAAAATTAAAGTCTTTTAAAAATTGCAAGATCCAGAATTCACAGAAAACTTACAGGAAATATCTAGATTGCTGGAGTTATTTTAACATTCTGATTTCTGTCATTGTTTGGCAGCCCCAATAGATTTCATTCCCTTTTTATGAACATATATGCATATTCCAAAAGTAAACAGTTTTCAGCAAGAAGTTCACAACAGGTAGAACACCCTTTTACAAGCTTTATAGAGAAAACACTAGCTCACACAGGAAAACAATGGCTTTCCTTGGTGGTGTCTACTCTTGCCCCAGAGAAATGGCTGCCATACCATTGAAACTCACAAAGGCTGCACTCCACCAAAAGTGATACAGCCATGACTAAAGAAGCACATTTTGTACATAGAGAAGGCGCTCACTGGCACAGTGCTCAAAATGTCACATAAATTATGCTCACACTTCTAAGAATGGATCTTGAACACAGTGTGTAAATATTTGATGGTCTCCCATTCCATGTGTCTCCCAGCGAGTCTGTGTGAATCCTCCAACCTGATTCCTTGTTGTTTGCCAAAGATAAGCCACACTCGAGGGGCTTTCTGCTCAATTTCAACATGGAAGAAGTGAAAAAGATTTTGCAGCAATTGCTTGGATTAGAAACAAAGAAGACAGCTGGTGAATAAACAGGTCAATTTTTCTCATTAAGTTGTGGGGAAAACAGTCTCCTGCATCCTGAAAGCCCTCCTCACCTTTGGCGGGGAAGCCAGAACAATCTTATCAGGTAAGGTCATTCCAGATGGCGGGTCTGCCATTCCTGCCTTGCTCTTCATTAATCCACAGAGGCAGGTGGGAGGAAACCCATGACTGTTCATCACCCAGACATCAGCAGCATCAAGGCAGGCTGTCAGCAGCCACGGGAGCCTCAATTTCAAATCCACAATTCAGAACACAAAAACCAGGATTATGCTTTTCTTTCTTGTTTCCTTCTTGTTTGTGTTGTCATGGTTCCTCTGGTCACTGGTGTTTTGAGTTCATCTTTTTCGTGCTTTGAAGCTTTGCTGTATCTGAGAAAATTGCAAAGGTACGTTATCATTGCTGCATCTTCCTATTGCTTTAGAGAGCTGCTTTATAGCACAATCACAAGCTTATCAAGTCTGTTGGACTGGATTCTGGGTGAGCCTAGTGCCTGGGCTCTCAGTCGTACTTAAATAAATAGCAATTTTGATGGCGAGAAAATATTAATATAAAGAAACTGTTTCCAGTCATGTGCTGGGGTCTGTTTGCACTGTGGGGTCTGAATGACCTAAACAGGGGTAAATTGCAAGCAGTCTGTTCTGCAGATGGTCTGCAAAGCCCTACAGTCTGTTTCAGTCATGACAAGCTTCAAGGACAGGTGACTGGGGTGACTTAAATGAACTCCTTCCCACAATGGAGTTCCATTTTCATTTCATTTCTGGCCTCATTCAGAGCCTTTCCCTCTACAAAAAGGAGCTCTCTCCCATTACAGAAAATGAAAAGCTCAGGCACATTCTGTGTTTCTTTCTACTCTTGACTTCCCATCATACAATCTTCTTGGAGCCGGAGGAGTTAGTCTAGGGGTGGATGCACTGCATTGTGCTGGCCAAATCTGGCCACACACATTCATTTGCATGCCTGTCTGTGGCTGCTTTTCTTCTACAACAGCAGAGTTGAGTAGATGCAACAGAGACGCCGTGGCCTAAAAAGCTGAACCCATTTATTATCTGGCCCTTTGCAGAAAATATTTTGCTGACCTCTTGTTTCAGAGTTAAGAAACCACAGACCAATGGGGTAAGATAATTTGTCAAAACCATGCAAGCAGGTAGTGATGGAGCCAGAAGCCTTGGTTTTTTTGTTTGTTTGTTTGTTTTTTGTTTTTTTTACGGCTTTGTGATGGATCCATGACCTGCTGCCTGGGTATCTACAGAAAGTCAGCACACATCACACAGCCGCACATTCTCTAACGCAAACTAACCTGTAAGAAACATATCTGTCCTATATAGGCCAGCAAGAAAGGAGATACATAGGATTGCTGGCTTTGAGCTGGGGCTGTTTCCTCCTGCACAGTGTTTCACACCACCAATTCATCCACATGGTGCCCATCTGCATTAAGAATAGAAAGCCAACCTCTAAATCATTCAGAACCTGACCAACGGATATGCAATGCTGGGCTGCCTGGTGAATTTGAAGAGAAGACCCATCTGAAAGCAAATATCTCTCATTACGTTTCAAATGATGAGGAAAAGATGATGACACCCTATCATCTCATGACAGAAATCATCATGAGATGGAAAATTTCCCTGACAGAGGAAGAAGTCAACCTCTCCCCCTTCTAATCCAACTCAGTCATATAGAAAAGTTAAATCATTCCAAATAGGTTGTTGCTTCACTCTCTGAAACTCTTCCTCTGAGTTCTATGCAAACTCGCCAGTCAGGAATGTAAAATCTGCCCCCATTCAAGTTCATTCCTATCTGCCTTATTTCCCACCCCTCTCTGACACACATCCCACGCTCAGAGCCCTGAGAAATTGCACAGCCACAGGAAATGCACAGAGAGATGACCCCATGGAAAGAAACGTGCCACCTAGAAGTCTTGTTCTGCTCCAGAAACCCATTTAATAGATCTACTTCAACACCTCCTGCACGTCCACGGCCTTCTGACCAGCTTCCTTTCTTTGGACACTGGAATTACCTCCTTTTTATGCATTTCATTTTTGAAGACTACCCCAAACACCACTGCCCTTAGGAAGTCTTGTGCACCTACCGGACTGCTTTCGGTTATATTCCTCTTTAATCCATCACCCGATATAGAACTTCGTGAATATCTCTTTTGGAGCACGTCTGCAACTCAAATTAGTAGTCATTTGCCTCTCACTCATTAGACCATTTTAAAGGCAAGAACAGTTTTCCTCATCTTCCTAACCCTCACCTTGCCTTCCACATAATAGATTCTCAGAATTGGGTTCTAAGAGTTAAGAAAACTCAATAGTTACTTGTTGGCTTATGTTTATTGACATCACACATGGATCTGATATTGCTCTTCTTTGGCATTAAACTCTCCAGATCATGAAATGTGTACATAAATGACTTAATACACAGAATTGCTCAAGGCCAGGGATTGGCAGACTTTTCTGCAAAGACCCAGGTATTTTACGCCTTTCTGGTCTCTGTTGCAAACGTTCAACTCTGCCATTGTAGCATGAAGGGAGCCGCAGACAATCTGTAAATGAATGGGTGTAGCTGTGTGTCAATAAAACTTTATTTATAAAACCAAGTGGTATAGGTTGGATTTGGCCCTCAGGTTGTAGTTTTCTAGTCCCTCCAAACCCTCAACAAAAAGATCCTGCACCATCCCGGTGATGCAGAGCCAAGTGAAATATGGATGGAAACTACCTTGACATTTGTTTTCTATTCAGGAATTAAAACCACAGATGTTATTTTTCTCCCTCAGTAAAATCCTTTTAAAAAATGTTTGGTGCAATGCCTTGTGTCCTAATCACAGTGCACATCATTCCTCTTGCATTCATTTGCTTTTGTCTCCTCATTTATTAGCACAATTTGTTTGTGAATCACTTGTTTTATGTAACAGTTAAATCTAGGGAAATTAACTGAATTCAGAAATGTGGGCTTGGGCTGGAAATTCTTTTTTTTTCCTATATTACAATGAAATAAATTTTTCCTCAGTTTTCTAAAATAATTATGTTAATCAATTCCTGAGTCTTCAGCAGATGTGAAAGCTAAGGGCACCTTTGGTTTAAGGGGCTACAAGCAGAGTCAGCATCTCATCTATAAACTCATATTAACAGATTGAGACACAGAACAGAGAAAATCATTCTCCATCACCTCAACACTATAACCATACTCATTTTTCAACTCCGAGGTCCCCATCCACCTAACTTTTTGAATACATTGCACCAGTTTAAGAATTATGTTGATATTTCCAGCCATTTCCAGAAAAACAAATTTCAGTATGGATTATCTGACTTTCAGAGAAATACAGACAAGGAAAAAAAAAAAAATGAAGGCCAAGCACAGTGGCTCATGCCTGTATTCCCAGTGCTTTGGGAGGCCGAGGTGGGTAGATCACTTGAGCCAAGGAGTTCAAGACCTGCCTGGGCAATATAATGAGACCCCATCTCTACAGCAGAAAATTAAAACAAACAAACAAACAAACAAACAAACAACAACAACAAAAAACCCCAGGACATCAAGGTTGTAGTGAGCTAAGATCAGGCCACTGCACTCCAGCCAGGGTGAAAGAGTGGGACCCTGTCTCAAAAAAACCAAAAAAACAAAAAAAGACAAGTCTGTTGATCTGATTAGAAGGGCAATAGTTGACTTTTTTTTCCACAAGTTTACAAGCTTTCTTTTTCATCTGGATAGTTTTATTTAGTACAGTAGTTAAGTCATCTCAGGATATATTTGAAAATCACATCTTAAAGGTTTTCTCAGACAATAGTTGAGACAAATGTTACCTGGAAAATTTCGATGGAAAAGTTCACGGTGTTTGGAGATGAGTGGAAAGTTGGGAATTTCTCAGGAACATGCTCCATGTTGGTTGTGCCGTCTCGGCTTTTCAGGTTACCCTGACTCTGAGGATGAAACTTCAAAATCTTCTTGGTCTACAATGAAAAACAGCCATGCTGTCAGGGGACTCTGCCTCTTTTCCACATTTTCTCTTGTTTTGTGATACAGGTTTCAGTGAAATCCACTGCTTCACATTCCATCTCTGGAGCTGCATTTCCCAGATGATACTTTGCAGATCACTAGAGTCCCTCAGGGTCATGAGGTGGTCCTTTAAAAGGAGTTTCCTTTTTCAAATAGTTTGGGATGTGATTGCACAGCAAACCAGACAACACTCAGTGGAGAGTTGCTGGATCCAGGTCGGGTAGGAAACAGAACTCAACACCAGAGGCAAAGCTTGGTCATGGGACCAAGTTGAGGAGTAGCTAAAACAGGGCCGAGGCAGAAGCAGGTTTCCATCAGACATGCCCACCAGTGTGCCATGTCAGTTACCATTGTCACGGCAACACCCAGGAGTTTCCACCCCTTTCCATGGCAATGACCCGATGACCCAAAAGTTACTACCCCTTCCCTAGAAATTTCTGCACAAACTGCCCCTTAATCTGCAGGAAATTAAAAGTGGGTATATGCCAGGCACTGTGGCTCACACCTGTAATCCCGGCACTTTGGGAGGTCAAGGCGTGCAGATCACTTGAGGTCAGGAATTTGAGACCAGCCTGGCCAACATGGTGAAACCCCGTCTCTACTAAAAATACAAAAATTAGCCGGATATGGTGGTGGGCACCTGTAATCCCAGCTACTCGGCAGGCTGGGGCAGGAGAATCACTTGAACCAAGGAGGAGAAGTTGGCATTGAGCTGAGACTACCACTGCACTCCAGCTTGGGCCAGAGTGGGAGACTCCATCTCAGAAACCACAGCAAAAAAAGTGGGCATAAATGTGACAATCCCTGCCTACAGTGTTATCCTGTTCTGCAGGAAAAGTCACAGAGCTGTAACACAGCTGGAGCTGTAACATTGCTTCTTCAATAAAGCTGTTTTGTTCTACCTCCAGCTTGCCCTTCAGTTATCTCCTAGACATAGCCAAGAACCCTCAGGGATTAAACCCCACTTTGTGGCTTGCCTGCCCTGCATCATGGGAACTTCTCAAAGACGCAGAGTAATCCTGAAAGATATGACTATGTTTAACTTTCTTCCTACCAAGATTTTCTAAACCACTTGGACAATACAAGCCATTTGTGTCAGGGTGTGCAATAGTACCTCGGCAACATCAATGTTTCCTAAAACACAATGATGGAAAGGCTACACAACCTCTCCAGTGCTTCTGAAGCTTTGATGCCTGTGTCAACCACAGGGATCTTATGAAAAGGCAGGTCTGAGTTACGAGGTCAAGGGTGGGGCTGGAGAGTCTCTGTTTCTGACAAGCTCCCAGGTAGGGTTGATGTGGCTGGTTCATGGACACAAAGTTAGCAAAGTGCTAAGAATCCACCCATTGCAATTGATCCTTCCATCTTTCCAAGCTCCCTTGTGCTTCATTGAATCACACCAAATAAACACTCAGTGTTACTCAGCCTTTGCGACTATTGTCTGAAATCCCACCAGATCTGGGGTTTTAAGTCAAGCCCAGCTGCACATTAGCATCATTTGGGAGGCTTTTTAAAAAGATGAATGCCTGTTCTCAAAACTGTGATATCAGAATCTCTTGAGGGTGCTGTCTGGGCATTTTAAAAAATTGAGACAAAATGTACATAACATTCAATTAACTGTTTTAGAGTGTGCAATTCAATGGCTTCTAGTACTTTCACAGTGTTGTGCAACCATCACCACTTTTTTCTTTACCCCAAAAGGAAACCCAGTACCTGTTAGCAGTCATTCCTCATTCCCTGCTCCCATCCTCAGACCCCAGCAGTCACTAATTTGCTTTCTGTGTCTATGGCTTTTCTTATTCTGAATATTTCATATTAATAGTGATACAATATGTGGTCTTTTGTGTCTAGCTTATTTCACTTAGTCTAATTTTTCTAATCTATATTGTAGTATACACTAGTAGTTTATTTCTCTTTATGGCTGAATACTATTCAACTGTATAGATATACCACATTTGTTTATCCATTAGTCTGTTGATATACATTTGGTTTATTTCCAAGTGTGATTATTGTTAAGAGCCCTGCTATTAACATTCATTTACATGTCTTTGGATACCTGTTTTTAATCTTTTGGGGCACGGATGGATAGATATATAGATATGTGTGTGTATATGTGTGTATATATATATATATATACACATATACATACACATACACACACACACACACATATATATGTATATAAAATATGCCTAGGAGTGTAATTGCTGGTTCATATGGTACCATAGACTGAATGTCTCTGTCCTCCGAAAAGTCATACATACGTTGAGATCTCAACCCCCAAGATGGAGCTATAAAAGGTGATTTAGGTCTTTGGGACATGATCTAGGTGATGAGGGTGGAGGTGATGAGCGGTGAGGAGGGTGGAGCCCTTATGAATGGCATTAGTGTCCTTATGAAAAAGGCCCCAGAGAGCTCCCTCACCTCTTCCACCATGTGCCTTCTCCACTACACAGCGAGAAGGCCCCGTCTATGAACCAGGAAGCGGGTTCTCACCAGGCACTGGATCTGCTGGTGCCTTGATCTTTGAGCCTCCAGAACTGTGAGATGGAAATGTCTATTGTTTATAAGCCACCCAGCCTATGTCATTTTGTTATGGCAGCCAGAAAGGACTAAGACATATGGCAACTCCATTTTCACCTTACTGTGGAAATGACAAACCCTTTTCCACGGTGGCTGTGCCACTTTACATTCTCACTGGAGAATGTCACTGGACATTTATACCTTTCTAAAGGTTCCCCATTGAGTGCGATCACCAGCCAGTGTGGACAGCACTAGCCTGCAAGCAAGGATGGCCTTGTTCACACACTTAATACACATGTATTTAATTCAATGGGGTGCCTGAACCAATAGCATCAACATTACCTAGGAAATTATTAGAAACACAGTTTCTAGGTCTGGCGTGGTGGCTCACGCCTGTTAACCAAGCACCTTGGGAGGCCGAGGTGAGCAAATCACTTGAGGGCAGGAGTTTGAGACCAGTCTTGTCAACATGGCAAAACCTGATCTCCACTAAAAATACAAAAATTAGCCGGGCATGTGGTGGGAACCTGTAGTCCCAGCTACTTGGGAGGCTGAGACAGGAGAATTGCTTGAACCCGGGATGCGGAGGTTGCAGTGAGCCGAGATTGCACCACTGCACTCCAGCCTGGGTGACAGAGCAAGAATCCATCTCAAAAAAAAAAAAAAAAAATAAGCCACAGTTTCTTGGTCCCCACACTGGACTGACTGAATCAGAAACTCTGGAGGCAGAGGGTGGTCACTACCTATTTTATCAAGCCCTCCAGGGGATTCTAAAGTTTGAGAACTGATGCTCCATATATAATTTTATAATGTGCAATAGTTTCACTTCACCCTATATCATATGCACTTTCCCACATCCTGTACTATTATTTGAAATCATAATTTAACATCTACTTGTAATCTTTTAATATAAAACAAGCCCACTATACACTTAATCATTATATCTGGGGCCATTTGATTTTTCCCATTTTTTATGAAATATAAATAATACTCCATGAATACTCTTGACAATAAATATTTCCACACATCTCGGAGTATTTCCTTGAGTTAAATTCAGAATCATAATTACCAAATTATAGAGTTTAGACATTTTTATCTTTATGCTGTGTTGGCCACTTCATTGGATCTGAGCTCTTTCTGTGGAGGGAAAACCAATACTTTCATTCATCACAAACAAGGAAGACAATATGGGTTATTGGCTATTTTTATTCTATTGCAAATACTGCTGGATCACCAATTCTGGGTTAATTTTTCTCTCAAACCAGGAGAAATAGATGCTATATATTTCCAGTCTCACTGCTTCCTTGCTATTTATGATGCTTTGTCCAGCTTTTTAATTTATCAGTCCTCAGTTTCTGTACCTACACCTTAAGGGTAAAAATACCCTACCTACTTAGTGGTATAGATAATAATGATAGAACTTGTGCAGAAAGCCCTTTGTAACTGCCGAGCACAATACAACATGTGAGATATTTTTATAACTAGGCTTAGTGCTTTGAAAAGTTCACTCCCAGAGGACTCCCCCAATAGAAATATCCTCATTTGCTTTGAGCCGTGGCTTTCATTGGCCTGACCTAAGCTGTATTATTTGCTCTGAATTCTTTAGGGATCCGCAGAAGCTTTACTATTCACATATGCATATTTTGCAACTGTATGAATGCACTCCTTAAATTTCTGGGAGTTGGTTCACCTTAGGTAGAATTTGTAAATAGTATATTTCTGGCTTATTTTCTATTTCCCTTTTTATTTTAAGCCATGTGCCGATTCCATTGCATCCATCTTTACAGAGCTTGCCTCAAATCCTTTTTGGGGAAGAGGCAATAGAGAAACAGAAAAACAAGTCAACAAGCAAGCAGATAGATACAGTAGCACACTGTAGGATCTATTTGATACTTCCTCTTCCTTTCTGAACCTTTATAGCAAGGTCTATATTTACATGGAAACTATTTAAATGGAAACTATGACACCTACCCGGAAACAGGTAAGGCTATCCATTTTCACCAGTTGACTGTAAAAAGCCTCGGTTTTCTGTCTGAGTTAGGAAAATTTGTAGACTTTGAGAGGTGCAAATAGCAATAGTCTACTATAGCGCTGCTTTAATAGCTTTGAAAGATAACTGTCCCCCCGCCACGAACCCATGCTACAAGTACTCTTTTTTCCAATAAAGATGCACTTTGAAAAGACTATTCCGAGGCAGATAAGAGAAGCTGTTGGCATGTTTTAATGAGATAAAATGAGAAGGGGGCTGTGGAAACAGCTTGACAGACTGCTCATCAGAGCAGAAGGAAGCTTCTATGCCTTTTTATAGTCACGCTGGCCCCCTTACATCCCTGAAATATTCTCTCTCCAAAGTTTCAAAGGTAGGACTTGCTAAGCGGGCAGTCCCGAAAGGGAAGACTTGGAAACACCCTGTATCTGGAACAGGGCCTACCCACACTCTGGTGAAGAATAGGGTATCTATACATCCCCAACGAAGAAACTGAGCTGAAAAGCCAGGATGACGAGGCTTGCAAATCTATTTGCAACCTTGTCCCAAGCTCCCAAGGCCAGCCACCCTGAGCACTGCTGCTTTGCCCTCTTTGATTTCCAGGGAATTAACACTCCCCAAGTTCACCTGCACGTCACCTGCAGCCTGGGAGAAACATGGTGACTTGGGGCTCCCTGCAAGAGACATGATGTGTGATTCAGCCCCTTTTGATGCAGTGCTTGAGGAAATGTCAGGGAGCCAGAGAGTGAATAATCATTTGCATCCAGAGTGCCGCAGGCAGCTCTCCAAGAGGGAGCCCACAGAAGCTGAGGCTTCGGAGGAGGCCGGGGACCCCTGTTTAGTTTTGAACTCAGCATGGGGGGAGAAAGAGAGACAGAGAGAGAAAGACCATTTCCCACAGAGCTGACAAATGCAGGGTTAAATAAAAACAGTGGTATCCGTGGAAGAACGGGGAGAGCGTGCCGGCTGGAGCTTTTATTTCATGTTAATCACTCTTGTAGATGCTGCAGCCTGAGAAAGACACATTTGTTATGCAGACAGTGTTCGTTGTCAAAGGCTGATCAAGAATGCAGGAGTGCGGCCACAAAATGAATTAGCTCTCTGGATACCAAATGGGAAAGCCAATTCGAACCAGAGCATGGCACAAGGGCTCCAGCAGGATTAAAATATACTAGGTGCGCATAAGAGCGAGCATTGTGACCACTGCTAATTATTTGCTATTTTTAGCACAGGCATTGAGAAAGCAAATAGCAGGGGGAGGGGAATGTGGCAATCCAACAACAGGGTTCATTCAGAACGCTGCCGGGGGTTCACAGACCTCGGTCCGTGTCCACTTCCCATGCTCTAGAATGGCCTTTATTTTTAAACTCAATAATTTTTCATTCATCCTCCTTATGAACGTTAGGAATGTCTGCAGTTCTGAGCATGCCACAAAAGAAGACCTGTGCTGTGCCGAGGGTATGAAAGCAAAGCAGTGTGAAAGCAAAGCTTTGCTGTGCCCCAGAGAGAAACAGAACAGAAGGTCCCAATAAAGACAGAGGGTCTTTTCTAAGTGGGCACCCACTGAGCCTGTCGACCAGGTGAGATGGTCATTTTCTGTGGTTGCATTGAGTCACTTCTCCATTCCTGGACTTCCAATCCTAATCGAAAGCTCAGATTCCAAGCGTTTCAACTGCCCTTGGACCAGGCTTATTGACAGGTAGATTACATTAGGTTTCCCCACTTGACATAAGGGCATTGTAGCTTAAGGCATGACCATGGTGCTACTCTATTGTCAAGAAAAAGGTAGGGTGCAGTGACTCATGCCTTTAATCCCAGCACTTTGGGAGGACCAAGTGGGTGGATCTCTTGAGCCCAAGAGTTCAAGACCAGCCTGTGCAACATAGTGAGATCCAGCCTTTACCAAAAAAAAAAAAAAAAAAAAAAATTAGCTGGTTGTGGTGGCATGCATATAGTCACAGCTTCTTGGGAGGCTGAGGCAGAAGTTCACTTGAGCCCAGGAGTCTGAGGCTGCAGTGAGCTATGTTCATGCCACTGCACTCTAGCCTGGGCAACAGAGAGAGACCCTATCTCAAAAAATTAAAAAATAAAAATAAAGTCAAGGGAAAGAAAACTCTCCCTCTTGAAGTTCTATAGCATGTTCTTGTATTTGTATCGAAAATGCCATTAAAAAGAAACAAATATAGATAGACACATTCTTCTCTTTAAAACCTCAAAAATATTAGGCATATTCATAAAAGCAAAGGAAAAAATCCTTTGTTTGTGTATATATGTATATATACACACATATATACACATACACACACATATTCTTGATCAGCATCACATATATATCTATGAATATGTGTGTGTGTATGTGTATATACACATACACACACACAGAAGACTGTATATATAGTCTATATTATATATATAATTCTTCTGAATTATCCATTTGAACTTTTAAGATCCCATCAAACCACACCATGTCTACACTACTTAAGACATAATTTAGGCTCACAGACTTAAACTACAGAGTGTTTAAGTGTATACACATATATTTAGATATAGATATAAACATTTTAGTCAGTCAAGACACTGTATCACTAAAAATAGCTCCATGGATTCTCACCAAATAAAGAAGGCAGGGATAGGCTGGTCCAATACAGGCTTTATGGCTTGCATGGAAGAGACAAGTGATCATCCCTCAAAACAGCCAAAAAGTTGATTTGCAACTGAGATGCTTTGCACCTGAGTGAGTCCTCATCCTAGGCTTCAAGGTGGGTAGCAGCAGGAACTCATTAGATGAATGATGGCGAATGAATTCCCCAATTATCTCATCTCAGGATGAGAGGCTGACTGGATAAACATGTACACACACACACACCACCACCACCACCACCACCACCAAAAACAACAGGCCGGGTGCAGTGGCTCATGCCTATAATCCCAGCACTTTGGGGGGCTGAGGCAGGCAGATCACTTGAGGCCAGGAGTTCGAGACTAGCCTAGCCAACATGGTGAAACCTCGTCTCTACTAAAAATGCAAAAATTAGCCAGGTGTGGTGGCGCACACCTGTAATCCCAGCTACTCAGGAGGCTGAGGCAGGAGAATCGCTTGAGCCTAGGAGGTGGCACCACTGCACTCCAGCCTGGGTGACAGAGCGAGACTCTGTCTCAAAAGAAACAAAAACGACAAAAATGCAAGTAAGAGGGAGGACAGCATTATAATATTACCTATTAGGATGAAATACTATTCATTGGCCAAGCTACACACATACACATGCACACACACACACAACAACAATAACAACAGCAACAGCAATCACATATCACACCAGCAATCACATATCACACCATGGCATGACTTGTTGGTAAAAGATATTCATTCATCAAACTTTTATGGGTCTGATATTCTAATACATCCAGGTAATACAAATTTGGTTCATTCTCAAGGGATACGCATCTAAAAGACCATGGGTCACCCATTACGGCACTCTTTTTTTTATGATCATTCTGACATGATGAATCTATGTCACATGATGACTTCTTGGGATAAAGTTACATGCAACTTCTCCAAAATGCTTTTTCCCTCCCAATTTTGGACCCAGAGATGAAAGTAATTCATGGACAAACAAGGAACAGGTAGGTTCCTGCCTCTCAGAATCCTCTGAAGGATCAAAGGTATGTTTTTGAGCTGCCTACACCTGAAATCCTGATTTGGCTTTTGATTTTGTTTTCAGAACAGAAACTGCATGTCATGGACTCCATAGAAGTCTCTTTCTGGGGAGTGCTTTAATGAGCCTCAGTAAATCCTTTGCCTCCTTTGTAAAGTTCCAGGGGAAATAATTCCACCAGGGAAGTGGTTCTCAGAGAAGGGATCCTTAGCAATGCCTGGGAATACTTTAGGACTTTCAGAATTGTTGGATTATTGGAGGATTGATTCAGGGATGCTGCTAAATATCTTACAATGCACACAACAGAGAATTATGCAGCCTAATGTATTACTAATGCCAAGGCTAAGAAACTCTGTTCTTTTGGTGGTTATATACCTGAGCAGGTTGGGTCATACCTGACACAGTGTTGCCTGGATTTGCCAAACCTGGTGAAGAGAAACGCTTATCAGAGTCCTTTTCTCAAGAGGATTTTTTTTTCTGAATTATCCATACGAACGTTTAAGAGCCTATAAAACCACATCGTGTCTACACTGCCTAAGGCATAATTTAGGCTCATGGGCTTAAATCAGAGAGTGCTAGAAATGTGGACATAACTCCTGGAAACACGGATAGTATTGGGTGCTCCTGGGTTCATGCCAGGCCAGGAAATTCCGGTGCCTTAGTAGTTGATTCTCCCTTTTCCTTTCTAAATACAAACCCTGCCTGTGAACAGTACAGCTCCATCCCTGGATACATTTTAAAACACATCTAATTGCCGGACACAGTGGCTCACATCTGTAATCCCAGCACTTTGGGAGGCCGAGGTGGGTTGATCACCTGAGGTCAGGAATTTGAGACCAGCCTGGCCAACATAGTGAAACCCCATCTCTATTAAAAATATAAAAATTAGCTGGGCGTGGTGGCAGGTGCCTGTAATCCCAGCTACTCAGGAGGCTGAGGCAGGAGAATCACTTGAAGCCAGGAGGTGGAGGTTGCAGCAAGCAGAAATTGCACCACTGCACTCCAGCCTGGGCTACAGAGCAAGACTCCATCTTAAAATAAAATAAAATAAAATAAAATAAAATAAAATAAAATAAGACAAAATAAAATAAACACATCTACGATTTCTGACAATACTCTGGGCACATGGAGCAATGGCCTCCACCATACGATTGGTCTCCCTTGGTGTCCAATCTTCCAAAACCCAACAGCCTGTCTAGAAGATGTCAGTCACCTAGACATCTTTAAAAATGTCTGAAAAGTATCACTTGTAGGAACTTTAATTATTTTCTCTGCTTTGCGTGCAATGAAGTGAGCTAGCATTTTCAAAGGAAGAGATACAGTTGGTTCACCAGGAAATCTGAGTTTGCCTTATGAGAATGAGATCATTTCTCCATGATTTCTCTCCTGCTGCAAAGAACATTGGCATCTTTTACAAACAGATTGGCCCAAGGTCCTGCACATATTATCATACCCCCACCCTCACGCAGCAAACCAGAGCGGCTCCATCTTGAGTGAGGGCTAGGAAAATGAGGCTGGAACTTCCTGGGCTGCATTCCCAGAAAGTTAGGTGTTCCTAGCCTCTAGATGTTTACAGTCAAGGGAATAGATTGATAATATTTAGTAAACAGACCCAGAATTGGGAGTGTCCAATATCTCCGTATCTTGAGAACAGAAGCACTCCTAATTTTGCTTTAAAGATAATACATTGCTTCTTGCAGAATATAGTAATAAAGAAAATTAATCCTTTATCTCAAACCCTTGTAGCAGAGCACACTTCCCCATGATTTTTTTTTTTTTATTTTACGTATAAACAAGTTTTGTACCTAGCGGTGGATGCGTTCCTCTTCTCGCTTTCGGGAACTCCCTACTCTGTCTGTGGAGTAGCTGTACTTTCACCACTTTACTTTCTTAATAAACTTGCTTTTGCTTTGCACTCTGGACTCACCCTGGATTCTTTCTTGTGTGACGTTCAACGACCCTCTCTTGGGGTCTGGATCGAGACCTCTTTCCTGTAACGGAAGGATTTAGTGACCACTGGATTTCGTGAGCCCCAGGAAGGAGTACACACTAATCACCAGTCAATAATTAGGCAACGAACACGAGGGGTGATGTTTTCAATTTGTGAAAAATTAAGTCATGAGTGGACTTTTAATTTGTGGAATATTGGAGATAACTGTGCTTTTCCCATTAGGACTCAGAAGTGGATTGTATTAGTCAGGGTTCTCCAGAGAAAACAGAACTAATAACCTATTTATAAAGAGAGAGATATATAAGAAGAGATTTATTACAGAATTTGGCTCATGCAGTTGTAGAGGCCAAGAAGTCTCAAAATTCGCCATCTGCAAGCTGAAGAAGCAGAAAAGCCAATGGTATGATTCAGCCCAAGTTCGAAGGCCTGAGAATGAAGGGTGCCAGTGTCCCTGGGCACGAGAAAATGGGTGTCTCAGCTCAAGAAGCGTGAGCAGATTTATTCTTCTTCAGCTTTTCTATTCCACACGGGCCCTCAATAGATTGAATGATGCCCATCTACATAAGTGAGGATGGATCTTCTTTCTTCATTCTCCTGATTTAAATGCTAATCTCTTCTGGAAGTGCAGGCACACCCCAAAATACATTTCGCCAGCTGTCTGGGCATCTCTTAGCCCAGTCAAGTTAACACATAAAACTAACCACCATGCGAATTGTCTCTGTTTTTTAGTTTAGATGCCCTCCAGCAGAAGTTTTACAAATGCTTTCACATCAACATCTTCTGGTCACTGGATCATGTACACATCATTCGATTCTAATTGAGGCTTGTTGTTCATTTCTTATCTTTGGAAGCAGGGTGCAAATGCTGTTTGTGCTTTATGCTGCTTGGTTGTATGCATTGGATTATACAAACAGACATTATTGGACACATATTCATTCTCAGCAACATAGATCCTGGATGTCAGGGCTGGCATCCCTCCAGAATTAGGTCTTACTCCTGGAACATGTCAGGAAACTGATTTACTAGATCTGAGAGGGTGGAGAGTCTACGGAAGGGAAACCAGCTTTGAAGCATTCGCACCATCAGCAGTCTTTACCCAAGGTGCAGGAATTACGTCTTCATCTTCATTGTCCTACAAATTCTGTCTCACTCAGCATCTGAGAGGTATAGCCACTTCTTTAGTCTCTTTGACATGAGAATGCTATTTCTTAGTCAACAGTAATACAGACTTGCTTCCTGACGGGTTGTCAAAATCCTCCTTAATGTATTATCTATCCAAACATTGTCCTAGTTACCCTGACTCCTTGGAACACTGTTTTTGTCAGATCAATGATTAATCTTCGCAAGCTGCGGAGTGAAAATGAATGTGCAACCTGTGTAGACAGGCCTTTCATTTTCAACAGGATCATAAATACCTAAGAGGGTCTTTGTAGGGTAGCAATTGCATATACCATAATGCACATGCAAGGATGGGCAAGGAACATGAAGACAAATTCAGGGAAAGAATTAAAGGCAAAACTCAAAATCCCCACCCCCACATAACCCAGTGCAATCGCTACACAGTGTCTTCAGCAAGCCCTAACCAGAACCCTGAATCTTTCCACGACGTTCTCTTTTACATGATTTCCATGAATAACTAAATTTAATTCCCCTCTCAGAGACGCATGTGATCACATTGATTGTCATCCTTTGAACACATCAATGAGTAATTCATTATTTCTGATTCGATTTGATTCTGGTAATTCCCTAAAGTGTGTTGTGTCTTATAGTCACCACCAGCTGGTTTTGGAAGTAGTTCTTTCTACACAGCTGCCTACTTAAATTTACTGAGTCAAACTACATTGCATTACCTGTGATTTTATCTTGTTTTTAAGATTCTTCTATTCTGCAAATGCTTTCCATACAGGTAAGAAAATCCATTAGCTAATTTCCTTACTACCCAGGGATTCGTTTCCAAGAGATTTCCCATTTCAATGTTTGAACATTCTTCTTCAAATTATATTTCTTTTTTAATGGTTTTCATTTTCATAGAAATTGACACTTCTTGCACCTTAATTGTGTTATCTCCCTGGATGGCATTCCAATCTTACACATATTTTGCAGGTTTTCTATTTCTTCCCATTAAAACATAATCATTAGGTAAGTTTACTGTAAGAAAAAAAAGACACTTTAATTCCCTTTTTTATAAAGTGGTGTTTAACTTCATTTTTTCTAAATATGTTAACTCTCCTAAATATGTTCCAACAAGAAAAGAGCAGTATGGCAAACATATATAATATGTCACTCATATCTTCTCTATCCCTATCACCACTACAAAAAAATCCCAGCAGCTTTCTAAGGAAGCCATTTGACATGTAAAGACAAATTGGGCAGCATCTGTTATAAACAGATATGGGTTTGATGGCAAGGCATTTGTAGGGCCCTGGATTCTTGCCCAATGTATGCTTTTCTTTTTCAAGTTAATGAGAGGCTTTCTCTTCCACTTGCATTGAGGTCCTGTATGATGGAACCTGAACATGCCATGCTCATTTTTGTCTGAGAAATGACTCAGGTCATTTCTCTCTAAATTTCAACTATTATGTAAGGTCTCCACCAAGCCCAACCACCTCCAGTAATACTCAATGTGCTGTTCTCTCTCCTTCTAAAACCTCATGGCATTGACTCTATAGGACTCATTTAATAGTCAACTCAATGCCATTTCACTCTTCATTCACTTCTTCAATAACTATGAATCATCCACTAGGTGCCCAACAGAATGCCTGGCACCAGGAACACAGAAGTCGGATAGACATACTCAGTCCTGGGTCTTGGATTTACAAACTGTGAAGCAGAATAAGACCTTAGCAGAGAAACCCACAGGGTATCTGTTTTTTCAGTATCATGAGTCCCACATGAGGAATAGTAGTATCTCAGTTCAAGAGACCTGTCTTACACAGATCACAGCCCTCTGAGTGAAATTTTCAGCAGTTTCTCAAAAAAATAAAAATAAAACAAGAAGAAAAGAAGAAAAAGAAACCCTCTGAATGAATGTTGTCTGTTATTTTGTATAGAATCCCTTTTCTCTGCAATAGCATCCACTCTTTTGGGGCATTGTGTTGGTAACACGTCTTAGCTCAGATGTCAGATATTTCAAACATTCTATGCTACCTTGAGTCTTTGTATTTTCAAACTTTCAAAAGGTTAGGAGTGCACATTTCACTCTTCTGAGCATCAGATTAAACTATCCAATCTGCTTGAAAATTTGGGTATCTCTCATTCACCCATCCATGTTACCTTTACTGCCTCTTTTTGCTTATAGCTGGCGTTGAATTACATCCATCATACCCCTGGTATTTGTTCCACAGTATCTTATAAACTATTCCATCACCACGTTGTACATCTTAAAAAGTCAATGGAAACTTTTTCTATTTCTTTCAAAACCCATGTTTATTTGTTTGTTTGTTTTTTCAATATTTTCCTATTTACTGCTCTGGGAGGCATTTCCAGAGATCCTTCGATCCTTCATGTTCAGTCTTGAACTTCTCTTTCTCTTCTCTCTCTCATGCTCTCTCTCTCCCTCCACCCCCCGACCTTTGTCTCTGTCTCCAGTTGATTTATTAATACATTGGAAGATTTTTAACAACGGCTCACCAGCATGTCACTGGTTAGATTTCCCATGGTTCATGAAGTCTGTGATTTCATCTCAGTAGACAGAACTCCAAAATGATTTAAGGGCCACTCAAAAATCCATTAAAAATTAACCAAGGAATAGTCAGAATCTTGAATAGCCTAAAAAAAACCCCACAATATCAATTATGACAAGAGAACGTAAAATTCCTTGCTTCTACTAACCTCAAAACACGTACCCTTTAGACCTTGGGCTAGCTGCTAAATAGAAGCTGAAACATCTGTGTCTCTGCTGTTGGTAGCTGTGTGCATTGGTACAGATCACCTAGCAAAATGCATTGCATGCCAATCTCTATTTAGGCAGATACCCAAGGAAGAGGGTCATTGCTATGCCATTGCTGAAGACAATTTTCACATTTCTCCGTCTCTTGTCATATTGTGTTTTGCTTTTGTGCTTTCTGTGCTGGAGAATATTATTTTTAAAAAATTCGGTGACATTACTGCCGAATCCAATCCAATTGATATAATCCTTAATGTAACTGTAGGTAATTATCTTTCCCTGGCACATTTCCACAATTTCCTGGTGTTTTATAGCACAATTACTTGGGACCAAAATTTGGAACATAATTTCTTATCTGTTGAGGATGAGACACTGTGGTCATTAATTACTTTCTTTTAAATACTAACTGACTTTTATACTTGAACTTATTATATACATATGGGTAAATTGTTTGCTTTTATTTTAAGCTTTGAACTCAAGGATTATCTTTGTAGTCACTGCCAAAAGCTTGGAAAAATATACATTCATGACTGCTAAAGCAGACCAATATAATTTCTGACACTTTGGCTGTAATTTTGTTCCCAAAGCCTCTGCTTATTAAAGAAAAATACTAATTAATATATAACCTCAAATTTTATGTTCTTCTATTTCATAACAAAAGATTTCCACTGATAATTGTTCAAAGTGTGGGCGGGAGAAGACAATGGAAATGATAGATAAAGTCTCTCTCTTATGAGACCCCCAAATTACTATGGTTTGACTTAACAATTTTTCAACGTTACTGTGGTGCAAAAGCAAGATGCATTCAGTAGAAACCATACCTCGAGCACCCATGCAACCAATCTGTTTTTCACTTTCAGGACAGTATTCAATAAGTTACATAAAATATTCAACACTTTATTATAAAATAAGCTTTGTGCTAGATGATTATGTACAACTGTAGGCAAATGTAAGTCTTCTGAGCAAGCTTAAAGTCAGCTAGGCTGAGCAATGTTTGGTAGGTTAGATGGATCCAATGCAGTCTCCACTCATGATATTTTCCACTGATGATGACACGATATAACCCCATCATAAGTTGAGAAGGGGCTGGGTGTAGTGGCTCACACTTATAATCCCAGTACTTCTGGAGGCCGAGGTGGGCAGATCCCTTGAGCCTAGGAGTTCCAGACCAGCCTGGGCAACATGGCAAGACCCCATCTCTACAAAAAATACAAAAAAAGTGGCCAGGTGTGGTGGCATACACCTGTAGCCCCAGCTACTTGGGAGGCTGAGGCTGGAGGATTACTTGAGCCCGGGAGGCAGAGGTTGCAGTGAGCCAAGATTGTGCCACTGCACTCCAGCCTGGGCAACAGTGCCAGACCCTGTCTCAAAAAATAAAATAAAAATAAGTCGAGGAGCATCTGTACATTGAAGCAGAAGAAGACAAAAAACAAGTAAATAGGTATATTTTTAAAAGTTAATTCTATCACTTTGCTATTTCTCTTGATGGGGAAAATAAATCCACAAAATGAAATAAAGGGTCACAGTGAGTAAGGAAAAAAAGGTGGAGGGTATAGTCTCGACAAACGCTCAGGGAAAGTTTCTTTGGAGAGATGATACCGAAACCATCTGAATAGAGGAAGAGCCATGCAGATGCAGAGAAGGTGGATTTGTCAGTTAATTAAACAGAAGAGACCAGGCGCGGTGGCTCACGCCTGTAATCCCAGCACATTAGGAAGCTGAGGCAGGCGGATCACTTGAGGTCAGGAGTTTGAGACCAGTCTGGTCGACATGGCAAAACCCCGTCTCTACTAAAAATACAAAAATTAGCGGGGTGTGGTGGCAGGCACCTGCAATCCCAGCTACTAGGGAGGCTGAGGCAGGAGAATCGCTTGAACCCAGGAGATAGAGGTTGCAGTGAGCCAACGTTGCACAACTGCATTCCAGCCTGGGCAACAGAGCAAGACTCTGTCTCTAAATAAATAAATAAATATTGTGGCATCACCAAGTCAATCCTAACCCAAAAGAACAAAGCTGGAGGCATCACGCTACCTGACTTCAAACTATACTACAAGGCTACAATAACCAAAACAGCATGGTACTGGTACCAAAACAGAGATATAGATCAATGGAACAGAACAGAGCCCTCAGAAATAACACTGCATATCTACAACTATCTGATCTTTGACAAACCTGACAAAAACAAGCAATGGGGGAAGGATTCCCTATTTAATAAATGGTGCTGGGAAAACTGGCTAGCCATATGTAGAAAGCTAAAACTGGATCCCTTCCTTACACCTTATACAAAAATTAATTCAAGATGGATTAAAGACTTATATGTTAGACCTAAAACTATAAAAACCCTAGAAGAAAACCTAGGCATTACCATTCAGGACATAGGCATGGGCAAGGACTTCATATCTAAAACACCAAAAGCAATGGCAACAAAAGCCAAAATTGATGAATGGGATCTCATTAAACTAAAGAGCTTCTGCACAGCAAAAGAAACTACCATCAGAGTGAACAGGCAACCTACAAAATGGGAGGAAATTTTCGCAACCTACTCTTCTGACAAAGGGCTAATATCCAGAATCTACAATGAACTCAAACAAATTTACAAGAAAAAAACAAACAACCCCATCAAAAAGTGGGCAAAGGACATGAACAGACACTTCTCAAAAGAAGACATTTATGCAGCCAAAAAGCACATGAAAAAATGCTCATCATCACTGGCCATCAGAGAAATGCAAATCAAAACCACAATGAGATACCATCTCACACCAGTTAGAATGGCCATCATTAAAAAGTCAGGAAACAACAGGTGCTGGAGAGGATGTGGAGAAATAGGAACAATTTTATACTGTTGGTGGGACTGTAAACTAGTTCAACCATTGTGGAAGTCAGTGTGGCGATTCCTCAGGGATCTAGAACTAGAAATACCATTTGACCCAGCCATCCCATTACTGGGTATATACCCAAAGGACTATAAATCATGCTGCTATAAAGACACATGCACACGTATGTTTATTGTGGCACTATTCACAATAGCAAAGACTTGGAACCAACCCAAATGTCCAACAACGATAGACTGGATTAAGAAAATATGGCACATATACACCATGGAATACTATGCAGCCATAAAAAATGATGAGTTCATGCCCTTTGTAGGGACATGGATGAAACTGGAAATCATCATTCTCAGTAAACTATCGCAAGGACAGAAAACCCAACACCGCATGTTCTCACTCATAGGTGGGAATTGAACAATGAGAACATATGGACACAGGAAGGGGAACGTCACACTCCAGGGACTGTTGTGGGGCAGGGGGAGAGGGGAGGGATAGCATTAGGAGATACACCTAATGCTAAATGACGAGTTAATGGGTGCAGCACACCAACATGGCACATGGATACATATGTAACAAACCTGCACATTGTGCACATGTACCCTAAAACTTAAAGTACAATAATAAAAAAAAAAGAAAAAAAAGAAAAAAAGAAAAAAAAATAAATAAATAAATAGAAGAAGCAACAGTGCAGTCCAAGGCTAGTGAGCAAGAAGAGTAGAAACAGATGAGGTTCAAGCCATAGGCAGGGAATGTGGGTCACTTGGGACCTTGGGGTCTTGAGAAGGAATTTGCATTGTGTCCCAAGTTTAATGGGAAGCTGTTGGAGGGTTTTTTTTAAAAGCAGGTGTTTCTTATTGCCAAAAGTGACTGAGTCTGCAGTGTGAACAAATAAAGAAGGGAGGATGAGTGGAAGCAGTGAGAGACAGGCCAGGAATAAGAGCTCAGGGCCCCCAAGCTGGAGTGCTGATGGTTAGCTAGGGAGAAAATAGGTAGGGCAGCCCAACCTGAGCATCGACGGGATATAGGATGTGAAGGGAAGGAAAGAAGGAGGTAAAATCAAGGAAGTTGGGTAGAAGTTTTTTTATTTAAGATACCTAGGTAGGCAGATAGATAGGTAGGTAGGTAGGTAGATAGATAGATAGATAGATAGATAGATAGATAGATAGATAGATAGATAGATAAGTAGATAGCTATAGATAGAGTAGATCATAGAGATAGATAGATGATAGAGAAAAAAAGACGATTGATAGACAGACGATAGATATATATCAGCAAATAGAGACAGAAGATATATAGACAGATGATAGGTAGATCATAGAGAAAGAAGATAGATTATAGATATATACAGATGTAGATAGGTAGATAGAGAAGGAAGATAGATGATAGATAACAGACAGATAATGACATACAAACATACATAGATGGATAGAATGATGGATATGATATGTAGATGGAGAAGGAAATAAAAATATTTCACCTCAAAATACACTCAGAGGAATTTGTACAAAAATGTTTACATCGACTTTATAAGTATAATAATCCTAAATTGCAAACAGTCCAGGTATCCATCAATTGGAGAATGATCAAATAAAATGTGTGTCAATCCTAGAACAGAATATTATGCAAAAAATAAAAATTAAAAACTACTGGTATGCATAACAATATGAGTTAATCTCAATCATCTTATGCTCAGACAAAGAAGTCTTACACATAGGATGGCCAGATTTAGTAAACAAAAATTCAGGGCACCTGAGTAATTTGGATTTTAGACAGGTAATACATACATTTCAACGTATGTTCTAAATATTCCCTGGATCAGACTTATACTAAAAATATGTATTGATTATCTGAAATCCACATTTAACTGCACATAGTGTATTTTATCTGACACTCCTTCAAATAAAGTGTATAACTCCACTTATGTGCTAACTCATGGTGGAAAATAGTTAAACAATGTTCACATAACGGGTGGGGCACAATGATTGACTAAGAGACGGCATGAGGGACCTTTCTAGGGTGCTTTTCATGGTCTACATCTCCATAGGGACCTGAGTTACACACATGTGAGCATTTGTTTAGCAGATGTAGACTTGAGATTTCTGCAATACATTGTATGTAAATTTACACACAAAAAAATCTGTAAACAAATGGAAAATTCTAGTTAAATATAAGCTAGGTGGAAATTTTGGGGGGAGATTTACAGGTACTTGCAATTTATCTTAAAATATCTTAATGATGGTCAATAGATAAAGTTGTGGAGGATTGACACAAGAATATATTTGTTGGCCAGGCGTGGTGGCACACGCCTTTAATTCCAGCACTTTGGGAGGCCAAAGTGGAAAGATTGCTTGTTTCCAGGAGTTTAAGAACAGCCTGGGCAACATGGTGAGACCCTGTATCTACAAAAAACAAAAAATTCACTGGGCATGATGGCACACATTTGTAGTCCCAGCTACTTGGGAGGCTGGGATGGGAAGCGTGCTTGAGCCAGGGAGGTTGAGTAGTCTGGGTGACAGAGTGAGGAAAAGAAAAAAAAAATATATATGTGAAAAAGTGTAATGTGTTAGGCAGAATAATGGTCCCTTAAAGATGCCCAACTCTGAATCCACAGACCTGTGAATATGTTAGGTTATACTGCAAAGAGTAACCAAGGTTATGAAAGAAATGGAAATTGCTAGTCATCTGACCTTGAGATGAAAAGATTATCTTGGATTATCCAATGTAATCACAGGGTCACTAAAGTGGAAGAGGGAGACAGGAGAGGAATTGAGGGTCGGACTCTATCAACTTTTCTGCTTTGTGGGCTTTAAGGTGGAGGAAGGAGCAGTAAGTCAAGGAATGTGGGCTACTTCTAGAAGCTAGAAAAGCAAGGAAATAGATTCTTCCTTGAGTCTCCAAAAAGGAACACAGAGCCCTGCTAGAGCTGTACCAGAATTCAGACTTCCAGGACTGTAAGTTAATAGATGTGTATTGTTTAACCCCAAAGTTTGTGGTAACCCAAGACAGCAGCAATGAGAAACTAACACATCTAGTGAACGCTAACAGTAGAATTCAGGAGACAGGTACATAGCTGTTTGGTGGACAATTTTTTCAACTTTTCTGGATATTTGAAAATTTTTATAACAAAATGTTGAGAAAAACATTTGAGTGGGAGTGGGACTCAAATCGTCAAATAAATAATGGAGAGAATGTCATGCTGTGGTAGGTAGGTGGCCAGGGTTGTGCACAGAGGTCTCCTACTGTATTGGATGAAGGAGAAGAGTCAGCAGGCTGATTTCAAGCCTATGTGAAGTCAGCAAATTCAGAGAAAGGTATACATGGGTCCAAGACCTTTTGGTGAGATAGAACAAAATAACAAGGAGGGAGAAAATAATGTGTACATTCTTAAGACCAATAGAGTGAGGCTGGCCAAGCACATGGTTGGAGTTACAGCAAGGGAACAGAGGATCCCACTGAAGCTGAAACGTATGTACCCCCCACCCAGGGGTGAGGCAGCAGAATGCCCTCACCATCCATGCTAATTCTATTTTTATAATGAGACAGGGTTCAGGACACACTTCCCCAAAATATGGAACCTTGGCACTTGGGAAAACAGCAGAAGCCGGCCATAGATACTAGAAAAAACTTCCCCCGCCCCTCCTCAAAAGTTGCCTGAAGTGGGCCATAAAACCTAGTTGACCTTCCTCTGAAAAGAGGTCATGACTCATTCCAAAGGGGTCCTCCCTATACCCAGAGTAAAGAAATGTCCTCTCTGAAGACACAGGGAGGACAAGATGAATGTCAACAAACAGGCTTTCCTACATTTCCTCCTGGTTTACTCCTATTAGATCCGACCGCCTTTGTCCAATTCTACTTCTGTACAACTGTTCCCGCTTATCAAACCTAAGCATTAAAATGGACAGCGTTTCCTGTTTCTTTGGGGCTTTGTTTCTGAAGGTTCCCATGTCATGTAAAACTTACATTAAATAGATCTGTCTGATTTTTTCTTGCTAATCTGATTTTTGTTATAAGTGCCTCAGCCATGAACCTTGCAATGGGTGAAAAGTCTTTTCTCTCTTACGCACACGGATGTGAAAATAGGACTTAGAATTACACGTGGTTAACTTAGCATTGCCAGTGGCAACAGCCTGGGGAGAAAGTTGAGGGGCATAGGCCCATTTGACAGGAATGTAACTGTCTCAGTCTGTTCGTGCAGCTATAGCACTCACTCTGGACTGGGTAATTTATAAAGAGTAGAAATTTATTGCTCACAATTTTGGAGGCTGGAAGACCAAGATTAAGTAGCCAGCAGACTTGGTGTCTGGTGAGGGCTGCTCTCTGTTACCTAAATGGTGCCCTGTAGCTATGTCCTCCAGAGGAGACAGACTATTAGGTTGGTGCAAAATTAACTGCGGTTTCTGTCATTGAAAGTAGTGACAAAAATCGCAATTGCTTTTGCACCAACCTAATATGTCCTCACATGGCAGATGGGACAGGATGGGAGAAAACGGATAAGCTTGCTCTCTCAAGCCCCATAATAAGGGTTCTAATCCCCTCCATGAGGATGGAGCTCACATGACCTAATCACCTCCTAAAGGCCCCCATCTCTTAATACTATTGCTTAATAGTGTCACTAATTGGGAATTAACTGAACGTTAATTGGGAATTAAGTTCCAACATTAATCTTGGAAAGGCACAAAAATTCAAACCATAGCAGGAGTCATGATGGAATGCATTTAAAGTACACATGAAAGGATTAAAGAGTCCCAATGACATGATGCTTCTTTCAATCAACCTTGGTCAAGTAAAGCTGAGCACTACAGAATGTCGTTTCATGTCCTTGTCACTTTGCCTGCATCCCTGCTTGGAAGGACCACCATCTGCAGTAGAGGCAGCTTGCTGCTTAGATGCCCACTCCCAAAGCTCTTAACTCCAGCCATGGCTAATGCCTGTTCAGACTGAGGCAAGAAAAGATGGTAAAGATTGTTATGAGGAATAGAAAACAAGTTGATAGGAAAGGATAGGGTGGGGGCAGTCTTAAACCCTGGAAACCTCAAAAGTATTTAAGAAAAGACTTGAAATTGGCTGGACGTTAAATATATCATTTGATGTAATGGGACCCCACTGTGTATGTGCTTCCTCTCCTTCTCCTGATTTCCTATTACCTATTATCCTCCCTACTCCCATCTCTCTCCCTCCACCAGTGAACTTGGGGCTATCAATGGAAAAGACTATGGAATACTGGAGTTATTAGCTACAACCAGCAAAAACCTAGCTGTTAGAGGAAATGTTTCTTTCTCTACAGAAGCTGGCTTAAAAAGCATATGTATATTCATATAGGATTCATAATACAGTCATGTGTTGCTTAACGATGGGGACACATTCTGAGAAATGCATCATTAGGATGCAAACCTGGATGTGATAACCTACAACACACCGAGGTTATGTGCGATTAGTTTATTTCTCCTAGGCTACAAGCCTCTACAATATGTTACTGTACTGAACACTGCAGGCAATTGTAACACAATAGTATTTATGCATAGAAAAGGTACAGTAAACATATGGTAAGAAAGATAAAAAATGGTTCCCCTATATAGGGCATTTGCCATGAATGGAGCTCACAGGACTGGAAGTTATTCTGGGTGAGTCAGCAAGTAATGAGTGAATGTGAAGGCCTAGGACACTACTGTGAACTACTACAGACTTTATAAACGCTGTACACTCAGGTTACATTTAATTTATTTAAAAAACACTTTTCTTTCTTTAATTTTTTTTTTTTTGTTTGTTTGGAGATGGAGTCTCACTCTGAAGCCCAGGCTGGAGTGCAGTGGCGCAATCTTGGGTCACTGCAACCTCTGCCTCCTGGGCTCAAGCCTCAGCCTCCCGAGTAGCTGGAATTACAGGCACCTACCACCACATCCAGCTAATTTTTGTGTTTTTAGTAGAGACAGAGTTTCGCCATGTTGGCCAGGCAGGTCTCAAACTGCTGACCTCAGGTGATCTGCCCCCTCGGCATCCCAAAGTGCTGGGATTACAGGTGTGAGCCACCACACCCGACCTCTTTCTTTAATAATAAAATAACCTTACCTTTCTGCAATTTTTTTACTTTATAAACTTTTTAGGTTTTGGTTTTTTTAGCTTTTGACTCTTTTATAAAAACATAGCTTGAAACACAATCACATCATTCAGATGTGTGAAAATCTTTTTTATATCTTTATTCTATAAGCTTTTTCTATCTTTAATTTTTTTTACTTTTTAAACTTTAAAAACAAAAAACCTAAAACACAAACACACAACTTTGTCTAGGCCTACAAAGGGTTGGGATTGTCACTAGACGACAGGAATTTTTCAGCTCTATTATAATCTTAGGGGATCTGCATCGTATATGTGGTCTGCCACTGACAGAATGTCGTGATGTGGCTCGTGACTGTAATTGTATTTCATTTTGCTCTTTAGTTGGGATCCTTTGTAAAGTACTGTGATGGATCTGAAATTTCATCCTAGTTTCAGGCTAACAAGTTAGCCTGCCAGAGCTTCATTGATGATGGCAGAAGACACAAATCCTCTGGGTCAGAGACAAAAGACGGTTTCTACACACAGTAATAGCAGTAGACAGAGTAGCCGTGTTTGTGCTGCTTTTCTGAACTGCAGTTCCTCCCACCCACCATCATGGGCGCTGTGTAGAGGGCTGGATGATGCCTGCCTACAGTGGATTGCATTACAGGAGATGAACCCTGTGCTTGGGGACCTGACCTGAATACTTATCATGACCAGTAAGCCTACACGGCCTCTTCTCTAGGGGGAGATATTTATTGAACTGGTGAATAAGGAAACCTACCATTTGGCTTAAAGGAAGACACCATTTCTATCTTCCAAGGCTTTTACATAAACACACATGCTTGAAAAGGATGTGCACAATACAGGCTGTTAGCACCTCTGGTTGCGACACAGGCAGAAACGCAAGAGATACAGGAAAAACTGCTTCCTTATATCTACTCTATTGGACTCTTTGAATAAATGAGAAAATGACTTAGAGGTATAACCAATCGAGCCCATACCATGTCAAAAGCTGTGATATAATGATTCTCAGTCCTTCCAGAGAACGGGGTGAGAAACTCCTCATGGGTGACTCTCCTTCCTTGAAATTAGGCCTGTAGCTATGCACATCGGCAGATTTCACTGTGAGTTTAGAGCTTTCCAGAGCAATCCCAAAAGAAAATTGATCCTGGGACAACTTAGCAGCTTTCCATTATGAATTGTCTTGGCCATGTGAATTGTGAACTTAACTGCGACCATAACCTCCCCGAAAACAAGTGAAGCGCAGTGATTCAAAACCATTAGCAACCCCAAACCCATGTCTTATTCACTGCACTAGTGTCTGTTTTCTGGACCATAAGAAGGCCCCAAGTGGACAGCCATGATTGACTATGCCTATCATATGTGACACCTTGCATATCACTAGCGATGCACGAAGGATGGAAACTGATAATAGTTTGCTTTAATTGGGTTCTGTGCATGTGAGTACAAGTCTTTATGAGCAAGTGTTTGTCGGCAAGCCCCTTTATTATGACTGATTATTTGGGGCTGAAGTTATTGCTTAAAGGAAATCAAATTATGGCTGAGGAAGCATGCATAAAAGGAAAGATCAAAGTTTCCTGGCCAGTAAGGTAAAGCACAAACATCCTAAAGTGTTTCCTCCATTGAATACTTCCACAAAACTATTATCTCAACATCCCTACTGATGGCATATATAATTTGGTAAAGAATTCACTTTGAAACAAATTATATTTTTTAGTTTATATCTGCTAGAATCACCAGATAGTCCAATTCTTTCTAGATTATATACTCATGTGTGTGTATATTTGTATATGTTTGTAATCTAAAATACAATAAGAGAGAGAAAGAGAAAGAGTGAGAAACAGAAAGAGAAGGCTAAGAGAGAGACGTGTATGTTAATAAAAAACAGGACAAGAAGCCATATCACTTGATCATTTTTTAACATTATTTACCTCATCTGAGTTTTAAGAACAAAATAGAGCACTTATAAATGGATGAGATGGGGCCTGAAAATAAAAAGTATGTATCCAGATTGCCGGAAATGTTCATCATTGTAGTCTCTGTTGAGTACATGCCAGATGGTATAATTTCTGATGCGTCTGACAGAAACAATTTGAAGTCTACTGGTTTAGAGAAATAATTTTCAACCTAAGTGAGGAATTAACAATAGAAGAGAAAAAAATAAATTGTTAAATTTAAAAAAGAACTATGTTGGAAAAAAAGAAACTGATAAATTAAGAGGCTGCTGTTAGGGTACCTGCGTAACTATGATCACCATAGAACATTGAATTGCTCATGTTGGCAGTGGTATCAAATTATGGAAGAAAATCATTAGGTCACATGGAATTGAAAATTTGAATAAAAATGATCTGTCTTTGTCTCCAGCACAAGAACTGAGAGCATCAGCTTTTAATCATTATCATAGCTGGCTCTAAAATGCCCCCCAACAGTCCCTGACCCTTGCTATGCATGTCCTCATATAGTCCTCTCCTACATTGCATCAGGGTTGGTTTATTGGATCAATAAAATATTATTGTTTGCATAGTAATGGGGCATGACTCCCACAGCTAGGTCATAAGAGAGATTATGGTTTCTGTCTTGCTCTCTCTCTTGGGTCATTCATCCTGAAGAAAGCTGGCAGCCATCTTTTAAGGACACTTAAGCAGCTCTATGGAGAAGGCTACATGGTGAGGAACTGAGGTCTTCTTCCAATAGACAGTGAAAAACTGAGATCTCCAGCTAACAGCTACATAAGTGATCCATCTTACAAGTGGTTCCTCCTGCCCTGGTCAAGCCTTCAAATGACATCAGCTCCAGATGACATCTTTACTGCGATCTCATGAGATGCCTGAGCCAGAAATACCAAGGTCAGCCACTCCAGGATTGCTGAGTCACAGAAAATGTGAGAAAAGAAATGTGTGTTGTTGTAAGCCATTACATTTTGAGTTGCTGTGTTCCACAGCATTAGATAACTAATATAATCCCCAATGCCATCTTTCACATTGGGAACAAGATGAAATTATGATGATGATAGCTGAGGTGAAAAATTTCAACATCGTTTAACATTGATATCAATGAAATTGGTATCAATAATGTTGACCTGACTACTTTAATAACTAAACTACTTTAATGATTATGTATAGGAAACTCAACAGTTGGCACAATCCCATTCTTCCAAAATATTATAGCCGATGTGTTATGTGTTAGTCTGTTCTCATTGCTGCTAATAAACACATACCCAAGAGTGGGTAATTTATAAAGGAAAGAGATTTAATGGTCTCACAGTTCCACATGGCTGGGGAGGCCTCACTGCCATGATGGAAGGCAAAGGAGAAGCAAAGGCACATCTTACATGGTGGCAAGCAACAGAGCTAGTGCAGGAAAACTCCTGTTTGTAAAACCATCAGATCTCATGAGACTTATTCACTACTATGAGAATAGTATGGGGGAAACTTCCCCCATGATACAATTATATCCACCTGGCTGCACCCTTGACACATGGGGATTATTACAATTCAAGGTGAGATTTGGGTGGGGACACAGCCAAACCATATCATGTTACAATGCATAATCTCTTCCAAATGAAAGTAGTGCAGTATAAAACAGTTTTGTTTTTCCATCATTCTCAGATGCCCATGTTCACATTTGGAAAAAAGGGTAAAAGAAAGGTAATTAAGGGGGAAAATGATGCCCCACAGATATTAAAGTATATTTTAAAGCTATTCTAATTAAAACAGTTTGGTTCTGTCTCATGGAGTATAAGAATATCTGATATATAACTCTTTATAATAAAGCAGAAAAAATTAGAAAGAGCTTGTGTCCACTAGTAGAATAATGGTTAAGTAAATTATGTTTTCAATCAAATATCTTGCAAGCATTTAAAATAATAAATCATCTCAGCATAATTGTGGAGCAATCTCCAAGTGATATTTTTTTTAAAGACAGGGTCTCACTCTGTTGCCCAGGCTGGAATGCAGTAGCATGATCAGAGCTCACTGCAGCCTAAAATCACTGGGCTCAAGCAATCCTCCCACCTCAGCCTCCCCAGTAGCTGTAACTGTAGGTTCACACCACCATGACCAGCTAATATTTTATTTTTTTGTAGAGACAAGGTCTTGCTATGCTCCCAGGCTGGCCTGGAACTCCTGGTCTCAAGTAATCCTCCCACCTCAGCCCCCCAAAGCTCTAGGGTTACAGGCATGAGCCACCATGCTTAGCCCATGTAATCTCTTCATGTGACTAAAATAAGATGCAAAATGGATGAGATATGATATATGGTTAACTGCTAAACTTTAACCTTCATCCTTTAAAACGAGTTCTTAAGTTCACAATGATGTAGTAGAATTTTTTCTTTACTATGGCATTTGATTCTAATTTACCTGAAGGATTTAGAGGAAGTGTGGACCCATGACTCACTTATGTAGCTGTTAGCTGGAAGTCTCTGTTTTTCACCGAAAAACTAAAGTATTTTAGAAAGAATTTAAAATACTCTTGGCTAAACTTGCAAAATAAGTACATAAAGAAAGGTATTTTAAGATTAAATCTCAATATTTAAAACACAGTTTGGAGGGCTTTAAAAAGTTCTTTATTTCTATATATTCAAACATATTACCAAACTGAAAGATAAACAGCATTTTTAGCTATCAATCGAGGGCTGGGAAAAGCAGAGCAAGACTATTTTTTGAAAACCTTAATGGGAAGAGAGAAATAAAAGTTGAATATACATTAGTAAAAAACAAAACCTTATCACTACTCTATCAAAGTTCAAAAGCTGAGGCGGGCAGATCACCTGAGGTCAGGAGTTCGAGACCAGCCTGACCAACATGGAGAAACCCAGTCTCTACTAAAAATACAAAATTAGCCAGATGTGGTGATGCATGCCTGTAATCCCAGCTACCAGGAGGCTGAGGCAGGAGAAACACTCGAACCCAGGAGGCAGAGGTTGCGGTGAGCCAAGACCGCGCCATTGCACTCCAGCCTGGGCAACAAGAGTGAAACTCCGTCTCAAAAAAAATAAAAATAAAAATAACATATTGGGCTTTAACACTGTGATCCACAAATTGCATCTAGACCATCCTGTTACTATGACTTTGGTAACTAACCCAGTATAAAACTCTTTTTTCTTCTAGTTAGTTTCTCAGGAAAGATGAAATTAGTATCTATTTTAGCGAGTACTATAACGGAAGACCAGGTTTTCTTCACTGAAGTCTCCAAAATCCTAACGGACCTGAGCTACTTAACTAAAATGTTGCATCAGTGATAAATTAGAATACAATAGGAAGAATTGTATTTTACACACATCACAGATGCAAAAACTGGTCTGGCAATTGAAATCGCCAGATAATGGATTACATTTTCCTCTTTCAGATTCCAGTCCACATTGAGACTTTGATATAGTCCTCCTCAGTCCCGCCTTTCAAAATATTAAATAAGGAATTTCAAATTCTTATCTCCCTCATGTGACCAAATTGCCATAAATCTGTATCCCCTGCTATCTTTATCTAATAGAAGACATCTCTCCATTTTCATTAGATGAGAAAATGAAAGAAAATGATACCCACCACCAACAGTTCTTAATATTAGTTCCTTCAGACGACAATTAGTTATTGCACTTAAAAAGGGGCTATTGGCTCTAGATAGAAATCCAAAGTGTTTGTTCCTCTGATTGGCCCCTGCAAACTGTTTTAAAATCCACTTCTTTTGTTCTCTGCAATGTTTCGGTTCTCACCGGCACTCCCACTTCCAACCACTTAAACTTGATTTTCCACTGTTAGGTGAAGGATGCTCGGACAACATCGCATTAATTTCAGTGGACACTACATTTTATCTAATTCAGCAAGCAAGCCTCTGTTAATTAGGCCTCCCAGCACGAGTGATGGTGAACATCTCTCACTGTCACTGATCGATATTCACAACTCAAGCCATTCTAGTGGTCAATTTCTTGGGCTTCTGAGTAAAATAGAGGGTCCCATTCTTGTTAACAACCTAGACTTGCCTAAAATCGCAATTTGCTCCCGACTTGCCCGCTGAGTCCACCAGCTGCATACAAATAGCATCTCTCAATCCCTTCCTCTCCATCTTCGCTGACTACAAGAACTGCCAGAGGGGAAAAGGATTCTCCCTGCCACCACCTCACACGCCACTGGTGCCTTCCAGCTTTGAGTCTGATGGATGGAGGACTCAGCCTGCTGACAGAGCCTGCAAAGATTTGCTGTTTGATCCCAGGGACGCAAGCCTTGTTTGATGAAGCCCCAGGAGAATTAAGTACACAGAGCCTAATTTAATGTAATACTGCTCTGCAGCTACTTAAAAAGAAAAAGAAAAAGAAAAGGATATTAAAAGCCCACATAATTTTGTTTCCTTCCAGTTGGCCACAAAGAGTGATCCATCCAATAACTTTGGGGCCAAATACTACCTGTGCCAAGGGTTTAAAAACCCACACCCCTGTGTTATGTGGCAGACCCCAGTTTCTCCTGGAAGATGGGCAAGTCGTCAGAGCTGACATTTCTGTATAGAAAACAATGCAAAGAAACACCCTCCTAAACTAAGTGAAATACAGTGTTGCTCTGTCACTTACAGAACCAATGGCCGCCGACTGAGCAAAGGAGTAGTGTTTGGAAAAAATGGAGGTGAGGGGAGAAAAGGCCAGTGCTGGCAGGGTAGAACGTGTCATTGTTCATTTAAATTGCTTTTATTTTCAAAACACAATAATATAACCAGTCAGAGGTCAATCCCCCTCACCCCCAACACACACACACACACACACACACACACCTTCCATGTGCCTAAGTGCATTACAATAGGTGATTTTCTTTTTAAGGTCTAGCTTGTATTCCTGTGGCCGCCAGCGTTCTGAATCTTGCCAAAGGGACTCTTTTCTAAAAAGAAGAAACCCCAGTCGGAATAATTCCCCATTGCTGGTTAACATGTGTCTCTTCGTAATTAATTTTAAATATGCAAAGGCCCTTTTCTGTGCACTCGTAGCTAAGGTAAGCCCTGTTAGTAGGTGACAGTGCGTGCCTCCCGTGGTAAATTTGGCTTCAAAGAGAGCGATGGGTGAAGATGTGTTGGCTGCCTGTCAGACAGCACGATATAAAAGGAAACAAATACAGGAATAAATGGAAAGTTTTACGGTGAGTGAAGACAACACTGAGTGTTACCAACGCAGTATTTTTTTTTTCCTTTTCCTGAGTTCCTATGATGAGCAAAAGACCAGAAATGAGTTCTTCCACCAGGATGGTTCTTATGGGTGTATATTTACTCCAAAAGTAACATTTATTGCTGTAACAATAGGAATTAGCCTGTGGTTCATAGGCTTCATTTTACAAAGCTCGATTGCTTCCACTATCTGACTTGAGCCTTAGGGCGATCTTATAAAGAAGGTAAATTATCCCATTCCCATTTTACAGGAGGAAAACCGAGGCTCGAAGAGGATGGGTGAATAGCCACACCCTCCTAAGATCATGAAGAGGGAGGGAGGAATGAGCCCCAACCTGAGATCAGATCTTTGAACCTCATTCTGCTTCAATTTCCTCCTCTGTAACATGAGCATCATAATGCCGGCCAATGGGAAAGATGATCATCCCCATTTTGCAGATAGGAAAACTGAGCTATGGAGCATCTAAGAAAATTGCTCCAGACTGTATAAGTGGTGCAGTACATGTAATTTGGCTCTATCCTCTAAACTGCTAACATCCATTGTAGAGTCAATGGAAGTAGATCCTAGGAGAGAGAATAAGATGAGGAGGTAAAGTCTGTGGGAAAATGGTAACGTAACTAGAGCTGGAGGGCTGGGTGCGGTGGCTCACACCTGTAATCCCAGCACTCTGGGAGGCCAAGGTGGGGAGATCTCCTGAGGTCAGGAGTTCAAGGCCAGCCTGGGCCACATGGTGAAACCCTGTCTCTACTAAAAATACAAAAAATTAGCCAGGCCTGGTGGCAGGTACCTGTAATCCCAGCTAATCCAGAGGCTGAGGTGGGAGAATCACTTGAACCTGGGAGGCGGAGGTTGCAGTGAGCCAAGATGGTGCCACTGCACTCCAGACTGGGCAACAAGAGCGAGACTTTTTGTCTCAAAAATAACATAACATAACATAACATAACATAACATAACATAACATAACATAAAATAAAATAAAACAAAATAAAATAACTAGAGCTGGAGAGCCCCAGGCAGGAGCCATGACAGCATCAGAGGCCACGACGAGACCCTTGCATTTTGTTCTTCAGCCAATGGAAACCCATGCAACATTCTTGATGCTAATCAGAATCTACCTTTGTAACCATAAGTATCACACAGCAACAATAATCAGGCAATCAATGAGGAAAGCTACATTGGAAGAGGAGACAGGTTGGTGAGATATTTACATCTAATTGCAGTGGAAGTGCTTAAGAAATCCTTCAAAAAAACAAGTGAAAAATAGGGACTAAGACAAAACAGAGAGGAAATACATTTTTCAGCATTTAGCCAATAAATGCATCACCCCTCCAAGCCCATCACCACTTCTAAAACATGCCCTTTGCATGAAAGGTAGTTTTAGCATGAAAAGAAAGATACTTTAGTGACTGCAGAAGAAAAAAGTGTCCAAAAAAAGGACTGCCTTACAGGGATTCAACCTTATCTCAAATTTTGTCTCTTATGAATGTGGTAATTCCTAAAATTTTGATAAGTGATTTACATATCTCCGAGTTCGACGCATTTCCTCAGTAGTGAAGAAAATGGCACAATCCTATTTTACACCACTGAGGAATTTACAACACTAAAAGATAAGAAAAATGGGCCAGGGTGTGTGAAACGCACGGATTAACAGTCTGCATCGATCCGTTCTCCAGATCATTGCACCACCCCTCATGTCACTTTGTATAGCTTCAAGGTAAAGAATATTGATGCCTTTTCCTTTGTGCTATTTTAATTATAGTTGCAAGAATTTTATTCCTAGGCCAACATATGGTAATTTAATTCGGGGTGGTGGGGTGTTTCTATTAGTTTAATATTAAAGTTCGTATTTTTTCATTGATTTTTCATTGATTGTTTTGATGTTATATGCAGGACATATAGACATTTAGAAAAGCATGGTATTGTTTGAGATGATGAGATCTCAAAGGCTCCAAAATTAATGGCATATCGGAGAAAAGAGCATAAAGCAATTCTGTGAGCAGAGAGAAATGCACACCCGCAGGCACCAGGCACATGCATGTATCTCCACCCACGCTGGAAATTAACTGAAGAATCCTGGTCATCCGATGCTGCCTGCAGAACCATAACCCCTTTGATTCCCGTCTCCACTCTGGTTGATGCCCTCTCATAGCTGGAAGGACTTTGGCAGCTTCTAGTGGAGGGAGCACAAACCTGAAACTTGCAGATACAGTTCTACTCTGTGTTTTGCTTTGAGGGCTTTGAGGTCTTTGAAAAGATACTTAACTTCACAGTAGCTGAATTTCCTTATCTATGAAGTATCAACCATCCTTTCTGACTCTCCAAATTTATAGTGTCTATTGAATGGTGAAAAAAAAATGTGCTTTGGAAATGGAAGAATCTCACTGACAGTCTACCAAAAAGTGCTGGAGATCCTCAAGGTCTTGATTCTGCATTCTTTATGGTGTTGTGTAGAGGGGATTGTCTTGAGTGTCTTAATTTGCAGGAAGCTCGGAGATGTGGAGTCTGTGCAGGTCTACGCTTCCTCCTGGATTCCCAGAGAGATCCTCTTCTTTAAAGGATGCTTGGCCTCTGCATGGCTGTTGATCTCTCCCAGCCACAGCCTCCTTCACTCATTCAATTCAGAATTTCTCCTGTGCATGCAGTACTGTTAGAGGCTGAGTAGACAGAGCCGAACCGAACCAATTTTGTTTCTGTCCTCGCAGTCCAGAGAGGAGAAGGGCATCAAACTAAAGAATTGCAGAGGTTTTTATTCATGGCAACTTAGTGTAAGGTCTGTGGACCTAAGTATAGGATACTATGGGGAAAAATTGAGAGGGGTCTCATGGCTGGTGAAAAAACTTTTCCAAGGAAGGCTGGGCACGGGGGCTCATGCCTGTAATTCCAGCACTTTAGGAGGTTGAGGCAGGAGGATTGCTTGAGGCCAGGAGCTCCAGACCAGCCTGGGCAACATGGCGAGACCTCATCTCTACAAAAAATATCAAAAAAATTAGCAGATGTGGTGGCATGCACCTGTAGTTCCAGCTACTCTGGAGGCTGAGGCAGGAGGATGGCTTGAGCCTGGGAGGTCGAGGCTGCAGTGAGCTGTGATTATGCCACTGCACTCCAGCCTGAGTGACACAGCAAGACCCTGCCTCTTAAAAAAATAAAAATAAAAAATACAAAGAGCTCTTGAGGAAATGATAGTAGATTATTGAAGGGTAGGTAGAAGTTCCTGAAGAAGAAGAGATGAGGGGCTAGGTCTAGCCAGAAGACAGTCCGCTTGAGGGTCCTAAGGGCAGAGAGACCCACATGTCATATGGTGAAAAAGCATCAAAGTGCCTGAGGCCCAGAGTACGAAGAGGGGAAGGGCATAAGATGAAGCTGGAAAGGACGTTGGGAGCCAAAACCAAAAGGTTTTTTTTTCTTTTGGAGACAGAGTCTCAGTCTGTCATTCAGGCTGGAGTGGCGTGATCATGGCTCACTGCAGCCTTGACTTTCCAGGCACAACTAATCCTCTCACCTCAGCCTCCCCAGTAGCTGGGACCATAAGTGTGCACCACTACACGGGGCTAATTTTTTTTTTTTTAGAGATGGGGCTTGCTATGTTGCCCAGGCTGGTCTCAAACTCCTGGGCTCAGGCAATCCTCCCACCTTGGCCTCCCAAAGTACTGGAATTACAGGCCTGAGTCACTGTGCCCAGTCTGGGAGAGGAGTTTTGCACAGCAAGATAAATCATGTTGTGAATTTTGTATTTCATTTCAAGTGCCACGGTGGACCAAGGGTGAAGTTTGAGCAGAGGAATTTCATGACCAACAGGCACATTTAAATGATCATTTGGAATGCCGATTAACACGCAGATTGTGAAGGGAAAATAATGGAAGCAGAAAGCCCCAATAGGAAGGTTTCTGTAGTAAAAATGGTGAGACAAATTGGCACTTTGCAGTACAGCACAAGCAGTGGGAATGGACAGAGATAAGACAGAGAGACGTCTACTAACGCTCTGGCAAGTGTGGCCATCTCTTCCCAAAGGTGTGATTTGCTTTTTTAACACTTCCAGGTACTTGCTTCTCATGAACTTACAATTGACATTGTGCCATTTATTTGGTGATCATTTTAATTTTTTTTTACCTTTCCTAAGCATCTTCCAGCAACATCTTCAATCCAAAACTGGGGGGCCTTTTGAGAGTAGACTCGGTGAAATTTATTATTTTATTTATTAATGTATTTATCGAGACAATGTCTTCTCTGTCACCTAGGCTGGAGTGCAGTGGCATTATCATAGCACACCGTAGTCTTGAACCCCCTGGCTCAACTGATCCTTCCACCTCAGCCCAAGTAGCTGGGACTACAGGTGCACATCACCACATCTGGCTTATTTTTATTTTTTGTAGAGACAGAATCTCACCATGTTGCCCAGCCTGGTCTCCAACTCCTGAACTCAAGCAATGTGCCTGCCTCAGCCTTCCAAAGTGCTGGGATTACAGGTGTGTGCCACCATGCATGGCCTAGGTGAGATTTTATGATGGCTTTTAGGTTGGAAGGGGAGCAGTTAGAGAGAAAAGGGTATGAAGACTGACTTCCAGGAAGCATGAGTGCTAGATCCATGACCCTGTATTTCCTGAGAGAGAACATGCGGAAGGCTCATGTTGGAGCAATGCATCCTGAGAGGAGAGAAGCCCAGGAATTATGGTTGGCAATAGTTAGGACTGAAATTCCACTAAGGCATCAAAATAGCTGTGCTAGTGAGGCAATAAAATGTAGAAATCTGGAATTCTCAAGAGAGATATGAATATAGAATTCCATTAGCACGCAGAGGGTATGAAGGTCACAGAATGCAACCAGGAAACACAGAGGCAGGTGGAGGAAACTCCACTACCTACTGGACAGGTGGAGGAAGAAGAGCAGGAAATGAGCCCTCTGAAAAGTTGCCTATTGGAAGTTTGTATTTTTCTCCTTCCTCAATCTAGAGAACCTTTATACAGCCATGTTCACAAAATGTGTTCACTTAAGAGCCGTTAAAGAAGGTTGTTGTTATTTTTTGACTGTTTGTTTGCTTTTGGGTTGCTTTCATTCCTTTTGCTGCCTTTGTCATTCCTCACGGAGGTCACTCCATGAACGTTTAACAGTGCACAGGTGGAGTAATCCGATATCCAGGGACCTGTACAGATGTTTTACCCTGCGCTGGCTCTTTGTAATTCCTTTCTCAGCCATTAGGTAGCTGCAACATAAAAGAACTATTGCCAACATTTTACTCTCTTTCCCTGATAACCAAAGTACCGACCTAAATTAAATTGCTGACTGCATTATTTGTGAGTCCAAATTTAGCTTTCCCCCCATACCATTAATGGTCTGTTGCGGAGTCTCTCTACTTGCATTTGCAAGTGCAACTGTGTCCCTGCCTCTCCAGGTGTCGCAATGGAAGCAGACGTTTGGATATCAGTGAGTTTTCAGCGTGTGTGATACTGGTAGAGAAGGCATGGTGTGCAAGGACCTGGCTTGCCGTCGGAGGGTGGTGATGAAGACAGCACATGATGTCTCTTTTCAGGACAGCTGAAGCAAGTCAGCCCCATCCTGGAGGAAGCCCAGCTGCTGGCCCAAAGATCAAAGGTGTCTCCCAAGGCCGGCTGTCACTAGACTGTGCTCGACGTTTGCCCTCATCTCTATGTATGAGGACAGATATTCAGAATGATACTCCAGTTGGCTGAAATCTCCCTTTGCCATATGCAGATAGATGGAAATAAATGCATCTCTATTATAGATACCAGGAAGCATTTGTTAACGAGGATAGACAAGTGAAAGTGGCTAAATTTGACTGTAGAAAATATGTTCATGGAGTGAATAGCCAAAATGAGGGTACCAGTTCCATTTAGGAAAAGGAAGTCTGAAAAAATATCTAAAGACAAAAGAAGGGCAGCATCTAAATGAGGAGCAGAACCTAGCAGATAAAATGATTTTAGAGTCAGGCAAACCTAGCTTCCAACATACCCATTGTTTATTAGTAGCATGACCACATCTCTGGGTCCCAGCCTTCTTATATTAAAAAAAAAATGATGAGCATTACATAGAGTGATGCATATCTAAGTTCCTAATGGCATGCATGGCATATGATTCATGTGCAGAATACGTTAGTCTTTCCTTGGAAAACATTTCAACAACTTGTATTTTTGCTCTCACATCTTAAGAATATCCATGTGCCCATCCATTCTCTATAAAATATTTTTCACACCTTGGCAAAACTTTAGGCTTCGTCTCTATTAGAAAACCTATAAAAAATTCATAACTATGAAATTAGAGCCTGCAGGAATGTAAATTTTATTCTGTGGTTATGATGTGTGCCTCCAGGAAATGACCCTTTATATGCATAAAGCTGTATCACATTTATGGTCTGATTTTGATGTCTGGATAGGAAGGATAAAGCCACCCTTTGCTTGACAGAATTCCCTTCCCATTTCCCTTCTCCTTGAATTACCATGGTCAGAATAAGGGAGAATAATAATGACTACAGTGGCTCCCAAGCAGGTTTACGTTCATTATTTTAGTTAAGTATGACAGTGGTTCTCCTGGCTTATCAAAATTAGTGAAGTTATCTGCACACAGTGAAAGAAAGATCTTAAAATATAGATGTAACCTGACCCACCCTTGAGATAAAAACAAAATTTAAATAGTGAGCCCACAGCATGTTTGAAGTGCCTTATATTTTTCAGTACTCATGTCCAAGGACAAAAAGAGGAAGAAAAAATAGTCCCTATTCTCAAAGAGGAAACGGTTGCCTTGCAGGGATATACCTGGAAGCAAATCAGTGAAAAGAACTAACCTTCCCAGAGGCAGTGGCATGAGAACAAGTCCTTGTATGTTGAGTAGAAAATCTGCCCAAGGGCTGGACACGTGTGTTTGGGGATAAGGATGTGAAGAGAATTGAAGGCATCAGATTTGCACATGATCCCACAGCATGTGGCCAAGCCCAATCAAATGCTGGCTGACTGCTCCTTCCCTACTCTCAAGCTGAATTCTTTTATTTATTTATTTATTTTTGTTAGCCAGGGCCTTGGCATGTCTTCAAGTTGCCACAGAAAAATGTCCCTTCTTAGTGGAGAAGAGAGACCACAGGGGCATCACCTCACATTTCTTTCATTCATACATCCCAGGGGTTCTCAACATGGTCACCATCAATATGCTTTTTAAAAATTTTAAGATATGGGGTCTTGCTCTGGTGCCCACACTGGAGTACAGTGGTGCGATCATAGCTCACTACAGCCTCAAAGTCCTATGCTCAAGGGAACATAGGAGTTTGCTCCCCAGTAGCTGGGACTACAGGCACACACCATCACACCCGACTAATTTATTGATTTTTTTTTTTTTTTTTTGTAGCAATAGGGTCTGCCTTTGTTGCCCAGGGCTGCTCTTGAACTCCTGAACTCAAGCAATCCTCCTCCCTCAGCCTCCCAAAGTGTTGGGATTACAGGTGTGAGCCACAGCCCTATATGCCTTTTTAAAATATACCAAATGTAATGCCTTCTTTATATCTTGAAATAAAATTCATGTATCATAGAACTTACCACAATCATAATTTGAAAATGAGTCAAGATAATATACAAACCACGATATAAATGATAAAACCAAGGAAGGTAGTTCTTATAAAATAACATATATTCCAATATGTAAGTGGTCAGGCACAGTTGCACAAGACATCATGAGACACACATCCCTATACCTCCTTAGGATGCATAAGCCTGAGTTTAAGAGGACATCAGAGCCTGAGCAACATAGCAAGGCCCAATCTCTACAAAAAAAAAAAAGATAATTAGCCAGACATAAGTTTGCTGGCATGCACCTGTGGTCCCAGCTACTTGGGATGCTAAGGTGGGAAGATCACTGGAACCCAGGAGTTCCAGGCTACAGTGAGTCGTGGTGATGCCACTGCACTCCAACCTGAAGAACAGAGACCCTGTCTCAAAAACAAAAACAAAAACATAAGGAGATCAGAAAATGTTCCTAAGAGAAAATGCAGGACATGAAAAATCAGGATGCAGATGGCACTAGAATAACAACTAGTACTAAGATGAGGACCAACAAACAAGATTTCATTGATAGTAGTAAAAGAAAAAAGAAAGGAAGTGATTGCAAATAAAGTAGGGATAACACGCCAAGACAAATTGCAGACTGTCCAAGGAAAGAAAGCACGAGATTTCCGCACATGAGCTTGGGCTGCTCTTATTTATAAGTGTAGTGTCAGAGGTACTTCCTGGGCTATGACATGAAACAGGTTGTAACAAACGATCACAGAAAACATAGCCCTATTTGGAAACTCCACCATGTGTTACGATGCCTCCAATATGGTGAGTGGAGTGCATTTCACTGACATGATTTTCCAAAGCAGGGCTCAACATTTGGAAAAATTCTAAACAAAACAAAATACAGTCTTACCTCACTTTTTGCAATTCTCAGACTCCGTATGAAAAAATGGCCCTATGAATTCCCAAAATGCTCCATAGAGGGCAACACCATCTCCATTCAGAATTATAAGTCCTGGAAGTCAATGATAAGATTAGCTCCTGATTGAACTGAGAAACTACTGCCTTCTGAGGGGATGAGCAATCAGAGAGTATGTAGAAGGCAGGCAGAAAGAAGGAAAACGAAATATGACAGCTACCAGGTGAAGCTCAAGAATTAGATATTGAGCCCAAACTGAGACAGCTATTGAACTACTATTGCTGTCCCCAACTCTGCCCACTACAGCCCCAGGTCCTTTCCACCACCCACATGGAGAGTGGGTTTTTAGATAACGTTAGTCATTCCTCGCTCATCACATGATTGCTTTTTGGCAACAGGCTGTATGTAATTTATGCCTTGCTAGGGAGGTGGACCAAGCCAAACACGGAGAAAAGAGTCATGCAACTCGAAGACATTCCTTTGTCCTGAAGCATAGCCCAGCAACACTAAGAACTCCTTGCTGCTCTTACTCATAGTCAAAAAGTCAGGCTTCGATTCTCAAAAACAGGAGTGTATACAGGTTTAACCTATAAATGGTTCAGATAGCATTGATACACTTGCACTGATGAAGTTCTTATTTCTTTCCATGTCTTTAACATTTGGGGAGGACTGACTGATCTTGTGAACAGAGATGGAGCATTAGGCAAACAGGTATGTTCTCCCACCAGCGCCATTCTCTGTGGGCTTTATTTATTATTATTAATATTATTTTGAGACAGAGTATCACTCTGTCACCCACGCTGGAGTGCAATGGTGCGACCTCGGCTCACTGCAACCTCCACTTTCCAGGTTCAAGCGATTCTCATGCCTCAGCCTCCCTGGTAGCTGGGACTACAGGTGCATGCCACCATGCCCAGCTAATTTTTGTATTTTTACCAGAGATGGGGTTTCACCATATTGTCCAGGCTGGTCTCAAACTCCTGACCTCAACTGATCTGCCTGCCTAGGCCTCCCAAAGTGCTAGGATTACAGGTGTGACAGGTGTGAGCCATCATGCCTGGCCTTTTTTTTTTTTTTTTTAATTATTTTTTTTCTTATTTTTTAAAAACTAGCGTCAGGGTCTCACTGTATTTCCCTAGCTGGTTCTCAAACTCCTGAGCTCAAGTGATCCTCCTGGCTTGGCCTCCCAAAGTGCTGTGATTACAGGAGTAAGCCACGACACCTGGCCTGTTATTTTTATCTGTTAACGCTTGCAGCTCATTCTTGTGAGAGGGAGGAGGCTCTAACCCAGAGAGTCCATCTCCATTTTAAGTGCAAATATATGCTGGGCCCCAAAGGGGCTGCCGTAACATGCAATTCAGATGTAGAAAGAAAGAAGGGACTGGCCCCCAGGAAAAGAGGTCATTCAGAGGGAAAGAGAAAATAGAAGGTGCCAGGGGATGTGAGAAAGAATGGTGACTAAGGCAGCATGAGACATCAACATTGAGATAATTCAACATGGTTGGAACAAAGTCAGGAGCAAAACAGCACAGTAGCCCTGCAATCTCACCATAGCATCTTCTCAAGACAAGGATTTGCATCTCCAGGTGAGTATCGAGACTGTAAATTACAGTGAGAAACGTGTGCACAGACAGTCTCTGATCCACCATCTTCAGACTCAAAGCACAAGGAGGGTGAGATGTCTCAACAAACACTGCAAAGAGCTGGGGAGTGATGCCAGACAGGTAACTCTGCAAAACTCATCTTGCAAGGATGATGAATAGGAGTTTTGACAATTCTGTCAAACCCTTCAAATCTTAAGTGACTTGAAAATTCCAGTAATCTTTTCTTTAAAACAAGTGGAATTGCACTTTTCCATTGTTATGCAAATTACCTTCCCCAAGACATCTATTTACCTGTTACTATGGTTCTCAGGTAGTTTCTCCATGCCTTGGGCAGTGGAGGTGGGGAAGGATATAAAGTTTAAAAATGATGTCTTCAATAAGAAAGTTTAAAGAGACATTACTCAAAGAAACTATTTTAATGTGATATTTTATGTATGAGAGACCTTAGCTTTTCCTTACATGTGGGAAATAGAAAACTATGATAGGGTTTCAAGTTCTGCCATCAAGTTTTGATAACAATCAACAAAACAACACCCTGTGTTTTTCCCTACCCCAAGACCCAGCAACTTCAAATTTGAAAGATAGCCCAATAAACAAAAATGGAGTATCTTTGCTTTTTAAAGAACTGATCTCAGCTTTAAGAAATAAATAAAGGCTGCATGTGACGGCTTATGCCTGTAATCCCAGCACTTTGGGAGACCAAAGTGTGAGGATCACTTGAGCTCAGGAATTCGAGACCTGCCTGGGCAACATAGCAAGACCCAGTCTCTACAAAAAAATAAAAAATTATCTGGGTATGGTGACACATGCCTGTGGTCCCAGCACTTCAGGAGGCTCAAGTGGGAGGTTTGCTTGAGCCCAGAAGGTCAAGGTTGCAGTAAGCTATAATCACACTAACATACTCCAGCCTGGGCAACAGATAGAGACATTGTCTCGAAAGCAAGAAAGAGAGAGAGAGAGAAAAGAAGAAGAGGAGAAGGAGAAGAAAAGAAAGAGAAAGAAGAAAGAAAGAAAGAAGAGAAAAGAAAAGAAAAGAAAAGAAGGAGGGAGGGAGGGGACTTGGTCCTTACAATCTGCTGAGAGGCTTAAACATAAATATAAATAAACATAAACACAAACAATACAAGGGAATAGCTAAGAGAAAAAGATTCAACTATGGCTTTTTAAAAAAATCCTGAAGAGCTTTGTAACTCTTCCAAAGACTTCAAGATAAACAGCTCAGGGCCCTCTTGGTTAATGCTTGGAAGAAAAATAGTTTTTCTTTCAAACATCTTCTTTGGAACAGAGAATTCCTTCCAAAGAATTCTCTCCTGCAACCCACCCAGCAGCCAGTCTAATAAAATGTGTAAGAGGAGAAAAATGGTCTTACTCTCTCCTTTCCCCCTGTAGGGCACAGAAAAAATTGGAAAACAGAAAAATGGAATCTGGTGACACTTGAGACTAATGCCTGAATCTCCCGCTTCTGGTTTTTCCAGCAGCCAGTCTGCATCCTCTCAGCATCCCTATTCAGCTATCACTCTCATATTGCTATAGTAGGTCACAGATCAGATGATGGGGGTGGGTGTTTGGTTTGGGTGTAACTTTTGTTGTGTATTCAGCAGATTCAGCCCAGCACAACTGTCAGGAGATTCATGACTTGGCAATTGTCAGGGATTGGTCGAGTCATATTGAAAATAAGATTAACTGAAAGATTCAAGTGGCCATCCCTATGCTAGACTTTGTAGTACTTCCAAGGGGATTCACGTGAAGGAGTCATATCTGGGCTTCAGGCTCATCAAAGGCAGGAGTGAAACGCGTTAGCTCACCCTCGGCTGCCATTGCAGGAGAAACCTGGAAGGTGAGGCAGCACCACGGACAGCTCCAAGACACACATTTCCCCTAACACTGTTCCCTCTCCTCTTGATCCTGGGTTCTCACCCTGGTTGGTCCAGACACCTAGGACTTAACCTGAGAACATCAGCCCACATTGTCCCTTTAAGCCACGTGGCACCAGGTTTCTTTTTTACTGAACGTCCCAATGACTTCCTCATTTGTGAACTATTCTGGCACCTAGTTCAACATTTTATCTGAAACCCTACAAATCTTTTTCTTCTCTCTCTTACAATGAAATGCAAGCCGTCTTTTCATGCAAGACTCATTTTTCTACTTGTTCTGAAAAAAACTCTCAGTTTTTCAGAAAATTCTTTCAACGATTACCCATCGCCATCTCCCAAATCGCCACGACTGCCACCAAATATTATCAGATATTGAGATGAGGTACAGTGAGTTAGGAGGGGTGGGGGTTCTGTTTATTTTCATGATTGTTTTAAATTTGTTTTAATGTTAATAATAAAAGGTCCACCTCCAAACTAACCAATGGGCAAATATACCCCTCTAAATTTCAGAAGAAACAATAAAAAGTCTGATGGCCTGTGGGAAAGCAATTAAATAAAAAATGAGAAAGCTGGGATAAGAAAATGTGTTTTTTTTTGCTATAAGCCTTTTTAAAATGAGATCTGACGTTTAATTCTGACGTGTGTAATTTTTCAGATAAAATTAAACACAACATCCTGCTTCCTAATCTTTGAGAACCAAAGCTAATGGGATCTTTTGAAATGTGATCATGTTACTCCTCTTTTTAAAAATTTTCAGCACAACCAAAAATGCCCTTAAAATAAAGATGCTCCACTAGAGCTTAATGGGTGTTTCCATTTCTCCTCATCTCTTTCTCTCCTGGAGTCAGGATTAGGGACCTCTTTGCCTGTTTCCATAGCAGTTTGGACTTCTTCTATCATGTCAGAATGTTTCTGTGTCTCTTTTAAACTCCAGGTTCCCTGGATACAGACACTTTTTCTTGTTGCTATTCATGATTGTTTCAGTGACAACACCATGGCTGCATGTTTATTAAGTGAATGGACAGACACATCTTCTCTCATTTTCCTGACCAATACTTGGGGGAAAAATCAGATTGTCAGAAAGGATACCTAAATGATAACTTATTGAAAATGAAAAAAAAAAATGAAACAAACCCAGCCTGTCCATTTGGCAAAGTGATGAAAATAACATGCCCCAAATATGCCACATTCTTCTCTGGAAAAGACATTCTGATTCCAACTCTTCTCCCAGTCCACTTTGCTGTAAACACGGGAAAAAAAGCATACATCATAAAGAAAAAGTAAAGGTATGTCTATGAGGAAAAAACTGGAAACAACAGATACCAACTACATCAGTTATAGTCATTTAAACTGAAAACCTCAAATTAAAAGGTTATTTAGACTTTTGCCAGTCCAGAGAATTTCAAATATCAGTCCTTTAATTTGATTTATCAAAGAGAGATAAAGAATTTGTCAAGAAAACATCAAAAAAGCAATTCAGGGCCTCTTGGCTACCTTGCCAAATCAGAATCTCTGAGGGTGAGGCCTAGAACTGGGCAATCTCTAAAATTTCCCCACAGAACTCTGATGCGTGTCCAGGTGTGAGAACCTAGACTACAGCCCAGCCTCCATAAAACATGTGGATAGACTTGTGGCATTTCTGAGAGATGGCCATTTGGTCTCTGCTTGAAATCCCCTAACTAAAAACTCACTGCCTTTCACAGAATTTTATTCTATTTTCAGAAACCTCAAATCACTGAAATATACTTACTGTTTTAAATAAACTATACCAAATCCTCCTATAACTTTTACTCATTGTCACTTATTTGCTCTTGGAGAATCAACAGAGCAAATCTAAACCTTCCTCACCATTTAAACCCATATATATGGAGCTTTATATATATGCATATATACACAGTATATTATATATAGTATATACATTATACATGTAATGTATATACTACATATTTTTGAGACAGTATATAGCTATTATATATAGTATATACATACATATATACTACATATACACTATGCATATATACTTACAATCTGCTGAGAGGCTTAAACATAAACACGAATAAACATAAACACAAACAATACAAAGGAATAGCTAAGAGAAAGAGAAAGTCTATAAAGATGATCTTACATTTAGAATTAGCTATATATATATATATACACACTATATGCATAGTATAGTATATGTAGTGTATATATATTACATGTATAGTATATATGTATATATACGATATGTATAGTACATATAGTATACATATATGTACTATGTGACACATATGTATTTTTATGTATACATATAGTACATATACTATATACTATAAATAGTATATATATAGTATATATGCTATACTACACTATACTATACATATGTACTGTACTATACCATATATACTATATATAGTACATATATACTATACTATATAGTATACATATACTATATGTATACATCTATACTATACTATAGTATATACACACATATACTATATGTATATAGTATGCATATTATATACACATATACTATATGTATATAGTATGCATATTATATACACATATAGTATATGTACACTATACACCATACATACTATATGTATGTATACTATACATATACTAGACATACTATATTTATATAGTTTATATACACTATATACACCATATAGTATATATATACCATATAGCATATAAACACTATATATACTATATAGTATATACTATATATATACACATATAGTATATACTATATAGTATATGCAATATATATACATATATAGGATATACTATATAGTATATGCAATATATATACACATATAGGATATACTATATAGTATATACAATATATATACACATATAGGATATACTATATAGTATATACAATATATATACACATATAGGATATACTATATAGTATATACAATATATACACTTATAGTATAGATATAGGATATACTATATATATATATAGTATATACTATGTGTATATATATATATATTTTTTTGAGATAGGATCTCACTCTGTCTCCCAGGCTGGAGTGCAGTGGTGTGATCATAGCTCACTGCAGTTTCTACCTCCTGCACTCAAGCGATCCTCTTGCCTCAGCCTTCTGAGTAGCTGGGAATACAGGTTCATGCCACCATGCCCAGATAATTTTGTTTTTTCAGAGACAGGGTATCACTGTGTTGCCCAGGCTAGTCTCAAAACTCCTGGCCTCGAGTGATCCTTTTGTCTTGGCCTCCCAAAGTGCTGGGATTACAGGCACCAGCCACCATGCCCCGCCTTAAGCCTTTCAAGTATTTGAAAAGAGCTACCTTGTTGTATTAATTATCTGTCACTATCTAACCAATTATCAAACTATCTCCAAGTTTGTGACCCAAAACAAAAAGCATTCCTTGAGGTTTCTGCAAATTGAGGGTCTGGATGTGGTCATCTGGGTTCTCCATTTCAAGAAGATCTCTTATAAGTTACAAATATTCTAGTCAATGGGAAAGAATCACTAAGTCCTGCCGACACACAAGTGCAAACGAATCCTCAAGAGCGCCAATTTCAGCAGGCAGGGATGATTGGATACATTTTTGAAGGCCGCCTACCACATACGTGGCTCTGAGTTTTTCTTTTCTCCAGGTCCACACTTTCCTTAATCATCTCTCCAACAGGAAGCCCAGGTCTGCATTTCTTCATACTCTGCACTAGCCCTTACTTGGACTTAGACATTTAGCCATGGCTCTTCTCATATCTTATTCAAAAATAAAACCAAAAGGGATGCCTTTATGTCTCTTCATTTCCCCCAAGTCCCTGTTTTTTTGTTTTATTTTAGAAAATGTTATTTGAATCTTCCCCCAAAATTTAGGATATTTTTCACATAAGTCCACAAGCAGCAACTTAGATAAGCAGGCTGCCTGTGTAAGTGTGTGTCGCGATTTCCACCCTCCAACTACTTTCTTTTCTTGTTTATGCTGGATGTCTCAAAACCCATATTCTATACGAAGTCTCATTGCTCAAGCTGGGAAAGCTTTGTTCTCCAAAATCCTTGATGTTTAGACACACACAGAAAGTCACAGTACCACACACACACCCTGAGTAGTATCCTTTAGGTTATTTTGAGCTCTTCTTCCAAATCCCAGCAGTTTGAAGTGCACATGCTGAGCAGCTCTCAGCAGAGCTGAGGAAAGTCTATAAAGATGATCTTACATTTAGAATTGGCTAAAGGGTTTTATTTTTAGTTTTATTGGTCTGTTTTGTGTCACAGAGGGGCTGCCATTGTAATAGTGCCAAACATCGCATTCAAGATTTAATACATGGACACACCTGTCAGCCATAGCTTCCCAACTTAAAATAAATGAATTTGTAAAGATGCATATTTATGACGGTGCAAATTCTGAAGCTAATAGGACAAATAAACTCTCTAAATTTCCAATTTTATCCGTATAAGATTTCATGTATTCAAAATGTACACCAAGTCAGTCAATCCTCCTTCTTTCCTCAGAATGGAAATACAAACCACTGTCATTGACATCTTTGTATTGTGAAGTCCATACTGGACTTACCTTGGGTGTCTATATAGTGAATGCATCTTGGGAATAAGCTCAGAACACAGCCAGCATTTATGATCAAGCAAATCCAGGCTGGCTTGCTTCCTTTGCCTTCTATCACCTGCCACAGGTAAAATATAATATCCCTGTAGCTGGATGAAAACATCATGTGTTTTGGATTTATACAGATTTGATTATACACCTGAATTTAATTAAACCACTTCAGAAGTGTGTATAAATCATTGATTCTTCCTAAGCCTGCTTTCCCATGATTTAACAAATTTTAATACTAGGAATATTAAAGATGATGATAGTTCAAAATGTTGAAGAAACAAAGAACAAACAGTATATAAAAGTTGTTCATTCTCTTCCTTCTTGCTGTTTCTAGAGCTCACTAGAAAATTCCTTCCAGAAAGATATCTTTCTTACTGGAAAAACTTGGTAAAATGTAACTGAGGCCCCCAGAATTTTAATACTCAAGTGACACCACTTAAGTGTGGATAAAGAATGAAAATCCCAGCAATATATTAAAGACTGGGGTGGGATTTGGGCATCATTATGGCATAAGCCAACAACACAAAGACTGGGTCTTCTGTTCAAGAGAAGAGAGTTCTGAAAATTGCTTTCCATGAAAGCTTTCTTCTTACAATTATTTGTCCCCTCACCCTGAGCCTTAGTAATATTTTACACAGGCACACAAACAGAAGCACACATACACACACTCCCTCTATCCTGAATTTTAGATGTACTATTCACTCAAGAAGATATGGTACAATTCCACACTTGCTAATTCATGGATTCAATACTCATTTCTCCTCTGCAATACAAAATAGTCCTTGGAGATATGACATACGCTCCTTTGGAGCACCATACATTGCAAATATTTGAGTGCTGCTAAATGAAACTTGAAAGTTCCCCCTTTTATCTCCATAGAAGGGAGGAAGTGATGGAAGAACGGATTCACTCAAAATCATATTTGAAACACATCTTCATGGATCCATGGTATGTTTTTTAAACTAGGTTTTCACTTGTAATACTTTGTCTCCATTCATAATCGTAGGGATCTGACAGGGGACTTTGCAGTCTCTTCATTTTTATAAAAGAGTTTTCCTTTTGCCACTGATATTGAGCTGCGGATGAGGTGTAGTTTGAGGTGAGCTGCAGATGAGGTGCAGTTGAGCTGCAGATGAGGTGCAGTTTGCCCCATGGTGTCTTTACCAGCTGCATAATATTTTGAGAGTGGAGGAGAGAACACACAGGGGATAATTTTATAATTGTATTTTGTATGTTTATTAGAAAATGTCAAGTGTGCAGAAATGTACAGATAATAACATAATAGATATCCACAAATCTACCATCCAGACATAAAATATATTATTTTTTGCCATAAATTTTTCTTTTTTTTTTTTTTTTTGACTGGGAAGAAAAACAGGTTTAATTGGACTTACAGTTCCACATGGCTGGGGAGGCCTCAGAATCATGGCAGGAGGCAAAAGGCACTTCTTGCATGGTGGCGGCAAGAGAAAATGAGGAGGAAGCAAAAGTAGAAAGCCCTGATAAACCCATTAGATCTCATGAGACTTATTCACTATCACGAGAATAGCACGGGAAAAAGACTGGCCCCCATGATTCAATTACCTCCCTATGGGTCCCTCCCACAATACATGGGAATTCTGGGAGATACAATTCAAGTTGAGATTTGGGTGGGGACACAGCCAAACCCTATCATCTTGCCCCTGACTCCTCCAAATCTCATGTCCTCACATTTCAAAATGACTCATGCCTTCCCAACAGTTCCCCGAAAGTCTTAATTCATTTCAGCATTAACTCAAAAGTCCACAGTCCAAAGTCTCATCTGAGACAAGGCAAGTCCTTTCTGCCTACGAGCCTGTAAAAGCAAAAGCAAACTAGTTACTTCCTAGATACCATGGGGGTAGAGGTATTGGGTAAATACAGCTGTTCCAAACGGGAGAAGTTGGCCAAAGCAAAGGGGTTATAGGGCCCATGCAAGTCCAAAATCCAGCAGGGCAGTCAAATTTTAAAGCTCCAAAATGATCTCCTTTGACTCCAGGTCTCACGTCCAAGTCACACCGATATAAGAGGTGGGTTCCTATGGTCTTGGGCAGCTTCACCGCTGTGGCTCTGCTGGGTACAGCCTCCCTCTCAGCTGATTTCATCAGCTGGCATTGAGTGTCTGCGGCTTTTCCAGGCGCATGATACAAGCTGTCAGTGGATCTACCATTCTGGGGTCTAGAGGACGGTGGCCCACTTCTCACAGCTCCTCTAGGCAGTGCCCCATAGGGACTCTGTGTGGGGGCTCCTACCCCACATTTGCCTTCTGCACTACCCTAGCAGAGGCTCTCCATGAGGGCCCTGCCCCCGCAGCAAACTTCTGCCTGGGTATCCAGGCATTTCCATACATCTTCTGAAATCTAGGTGGAGGTTCCCAAACCTCAATTCTTGACTTTTGTGTACCTGCAAGCTCAATGCCATGTGGAAGCTGCCAAGGGTTGGAACTTCCACCCAGGGGATAATTTTAAAGCACTGAGACTGGGCGGCCATGGGAGACAGATTCACCCTACAAAGCAGCAAGACACCTTGATGTAGGTCACATAGAACTGGCTCCACACGAGGTGTAAGTCTGCATCCTCACAAAGGGCGGGACTCTATGAGTGAAGACAGGAACAGGAGAGACACCCACAGCCTCTGCGTGGGGCTCAAGGCACAGGTCGAATTATCTGATGATGGTGGGGTAAGGAGAAAAGGGGTGAGACTGCCCTGTTTCAAAGAGGATCAAGAATAGAGACTGCTTGGAAAGTGTGTGAGTTTTGGGGCTCAGGGTGGCATATCCTGAACCCCAGCACTCACTTATTGGCATTTGGGAAAACAGGCAGAGCAGGAAACCCACGCTCACCTTCCCCTCATCCTTCTCCTCCAAAGCAGGCCATGAAATCTAGGGAGGATTTTCTGACCTTCCCCAAAGCAGGTCCTAATGATACAGGAGCTAGAAAGAAATTATTTAGGCAGATAGGATAAAAGGAGTCCTCGGTAAGGCTTCCCTTTTAATAAAAAGCAGCCCCACATACTTTCTTTTCTCACAAAGAGCAGCCTGAAAAATCGAGCTGCAGACATAGACAAGCAAGCTGGAAGTTTGCATGGGTGAATGCCGGCAGCTGTGCCAATACAGCAGGGCTACCTGGAAGCCAGGAGTGTTCAGCATGGAGCCTCCATCTTCCCTTTTCTTTTCACCACGTGTACAGTAAGGACCAGGCAACATGGCACTGACCAGGTAGAGAACCCATCTGCATAATAAAAGGTTAAGGTGGGGCAGTCAGCTTCTTTGTGTACTGTGTAAATGGCACACCTAGTCCAACCAATTTTTTGTGCCCTATGTAAATCAAACTTTACCTCCTCAAGCTCATCTATAAAACTTCTTGCATTTCACCATGGAACTGGCAACCTATTTTCTCCAGGACCCCACTCTGCAGCAGAAAGAGCTTTCCTCTTTCTTTTGCCTACTAAACTTCCACTCTTAACCTCACTCTCGTGTGTCCGCGTCCTAGTTTTCCATGGCCATGGGACAACAAACTTCAGGTTTTACTCCAGACAACAATGCCACTTCACTAAGGCCTTCATTCAAGAGGGGCCGTCCTCGTACCTGGGTAAAGGAATATCTATGTCTCCGAAGATGAAGAATCTGAAAACAGGTCTTGTTAAAGTTCCCCCAAGTTTGTTTCCATGAGGTCACAGCCTCTCGTCCTCCAATCATACTTCTCCATGACTACCCCCCTCTTCATCAAACCTAAACAAGCATGAAAACTTGCAAGTTTCCCTGTTTGATTTTTTGAGATGGAATCTCGCTCTGTCGCCAGGCTGGAGTGCAGTGGCGCCATTTCGGCTCACTGCAAGCTCCGCCTCCCGGGTTCAAGCTATTCTTCTGCCTCAGCCTCCCGAGTAGCTGGGATTACAGGCACGTGCTACCATGCCTGGCTAATTTTTGCATTTTTAGTAGAGACGGGGTTTCGCCATATTGGCTAGGATGGTCTCTATCTCCTGACCTCGTGATCCGCCCGCCTCGGCCTCCCAAAGTGTTGTTGGTTTTTTTTTTTAACTTTTATTTTAGGTTTTGGGGTACACGTGATGGTTTGTTACATAGGCAAATCTGTGTCATGGGGGTTTTCTATACAGATTAGTTCATCACCCCGGTATTAAGCCCAGTACCCAATAGTTATCTTTTCTGCTCCTCTGCTTTCTCTCACCCTCCACTCTCAAGTAGACCCCAGTTCCCTGTTTTTTTAAGTTTTCATTTCTTCATGAAAGCTCCTGTGTGATATAAAAACTAACATTAAACAAATGTGTTTGCTTTCCCCAAGTTAATCTGTCTTTTCTTTTAAGGGGCCTCAGGCATGTGTATAAGATGGGAAGAAAAGGTATTTCTTTTCTCCTACATGTGCAATTACTTTTAGACATTAAAAAGCAAACACAAAAACAAAAACTGTACCCCAGGGAGGTCGAGGTTGCAGTGAGCCATGTTCTTGCCATTGCACTTCAGCCCGGGTGACAAAGTAAGACCTTGTCTTAAAATAAATAAATAAATAAATAAATAAATAAAACTGTCTATGTAGTGGGTGAAGGAAAAAAATATCTTTTACCTCGATAGATATTTCTTTGACATATTTTGAAATAGCTGTCACAGGGTCAGTAAACAGATGTATCCTTGCAAGGCTGTCTATTGTGGGGGGATATTTGCATCTACAGAGAATCACCATGAATGTATCCAGGCCTTTTCCATGCCTTTCCAGGATCTAGGAGAGCTTGAGAGTCTGACACCTTTACATTTAAGTCTGAAAAGAAATATTTACCATCTCTTCTCTCTGAGAATGATGACCTATTAGGCTTCACCTACACAACAAAGTCTGCTTTGCTAGCCAGTCCTCTTTCTTTCTCGCTCCCATTGTTACTGGAAAGGGATCCTGATCCAGACACCAAGAGAGGGTTTTTGGATCTCACACAAGAAAGAATTCAGGGCAAGCCCATAGAGTAAAGCGAAAGCAAGTTTATTAAGAAAGTAAAGTAATAAACAATGGATACTCCATAGGCAGAGCAGCCCCAAGGGCTGCTGGTTGCCCATTTTTATGCTTATTTCCTGATAATATGCTAAATAAGGGGTGGATTACTCATAAGTCTTCCAGGAAAGGGGTGGGCAATTCCTGGAATGGAGGGTTCCTCCCCTTTTTAGACCATATAGGGTAACTTCAGGACATTGCCATGGCATTTGTAAACTGTCATGGCACTGATGGGAGTGCATTTTAGCATGCTAATGCATTATAATTAGCATATAATCAGCCATGAGGAGGACCAGAGGTCACTCTCATAGCCATCTTGGTTTTGGTGGGTTTTGGCCAGCTTCTTTACCTGTTTTATCAGCAAGGTCTTTACGACCTGTGATATAGTTTGGCTGTGTCTCCACATAAATCTCATCTTGAATAGTAGTTTCTACAATCCTCACATGCTGTGGGAGGGGCCCATTTGGAGGTAATTGAATCATGGGGCCAGTTACCCCTATGCTGCTGTTCTTGTGATAGTGAGTGAGTTCTCACGACATCTGAGGATTGCATAAGGGGCTTTCCCTCCTTTTGCTCGACACTTCTCCTTGCTGCCACTATGTGAAGAAGGATGTTTTTGCTTCCTTTTCCACCATGATTGTAAGCTTCCTGAGGCCTCCCCAGTCATGCTTAACTGTGAGTCAATGAAAACTCTTTCCTTTATAAATTACCCAGTTTCGGCTATGTCTGTATTAGCAGCATGAGAACAGACTAATACAACCTGTATCTTGTGCTGACCTCCTATCTCATCCTGTGACTTAGAATGTCTAACCTCCTGGGAATGCAGTCTCATAGGTCTTAGTCTTATTTTACTCAGCCCATACTCAAGATGGAGTCACTCTGGTTCAAAGGCCTCTGACACCATAACCTGTCTGGACACTAAACCTGGTTGACCAACATAACCTACTTTTGGCTATGCTTCAATCTGCATTCTTTCCATAACCTGAAGCTGGTATATCAGCTTCTGTACCTTATTGTTGGGTTGGGTCTTCATTCTAAATGCTCCCGTGTATATACGTTAAATACATTTGTATGCCATTTCTCCTATTAATCAATCTGCCTCATGTCAGTTGCTTTTCAGTGAACTTCCAGGGAGCCAAAGGCAATGGCCCCCACTTGGGCATATATAATAAAAAATCAAAGTTAAAATGTTGCATTTTTAAAATTCACTAAATAAAAATAAACACGTTTAGGAAAGCAACTCTCCTATAACTTCAAAGAGGACCCAAGTGGAAGACGGTTTGTTGTTTACTGAAATTAAGGGAGAGGTGATCTTGGACTTGATCTTGGACTTCCAGCCAAAACTTAAATTTACGTTGTTTAAAAGCCACCAAGTCTATGGGATTCTGTTGTTGTTGTTGTCATGGCAGCCTGAAAGTATTAAGACATTTACTGAAGGAGCCATGGAGCAAGGGATTCAGCCATGAGAAATGGGATCCTACAAGAGCACGCGGAGAGACTAAATATTGTTACTGCGCATAACGTTTCAGGATCATATAGGGTGAAAAAAATATATCCCTGGGCAACTTGTCCCAGAAGATGGTTCAGAGCAGCACTAGGAAACACACATCAGACCTTGCCAATGACAGAGAAACGAAAATCACACATCACTCTGCGACAAAACAGCTGCCAAATGAACGAGGAGAATTGGGGCAGAAAGAAACAGCTTAGCACCGGGTCATTCCCTGCCCACCCGCGTGGTCTGATCGCACTGAGCTCTCTGCCCCAGGCACTTGCAAAAAGAAAATGTGTTAGATGTAGTGAAAAGGAAAGGAAGTCCCCTGGCAGGTGGTATAATATCAAAAACATGTATTCTGCTCCTTGGGAGCTTGGTGAAAGGTGATAGATATGGTGTTTCTGGCTCCTCCTGGAATATGACGTAGGGGGCCTTGACTCCCACCTCTAAGTCTCCAGCTTGGAATGGAGAGAGGAGAGCCATAGGAAGCTGAGTGTGGGGTTTCTAGCAGCATTCAAACAAGAGGAATTGAGGATACCAGCCAGTCTGTGAGCAGGGTGCAGGAGCTATGGAGCTTCCCAGAGAATTCCCTTCTTGTCTCTCCCATCCTGAATGCAAGCTGAGCCCCACCCCAGCTGCTGTGCAAGAGAACAGATCTATCCCTCAAGGTTCCTTCTCCAGCAGACCCACATGTCAGAAACAGGGGTTATTTCTTATAGATTGATTTATACCTAAGACCCACTCCAAAGAAGCAGGCGGCAACAAGGCTGGGGTATGCATATAACCAAAATTGACTCACTGATTTGATCTTACTTAGGAAAACAAAGTTAAATTAATACTAAGAATTTTTTTTTTTAACAAAAACCCATAGGGACAATTCTCATTGTCTTTGCAAAATTGTCTCTGATCTCATATAAGTTCTAAGTCAAAACACATAGTACCACTTTTGCAAATACTTTTAAGATAATCAGAAGTAGTATGCTAGATTTTTTAAGTCCCCTTCCCCCATACTCCTCTCATTTCTCAAATCTGAGCTGGAGCTTTAAGAAATTTTCTAAGTATTTTTAAATGGAAAGTCTATTTTTCTAATTCTAATATACCATAAAATAATACCTACATGCAACTTGCATAACTGTAACAAATGTACAATTTGTATAAAACAGGAAGTGCCACATTCATTTTTTAACTTATAAGCTTAACTAAATCCTTACAGAGGGATTCAATGTCTCATTATTTAAGAAGGTCCTTAACTTAGTCATTCTCCAAAGTGTCTACCCTTTGATCAGAACACCAGGTAGGGACAACTGAAAGACAAGGAGGTACAGGGAATGCTCTTATTTAATAGTAGCTGAAAACTTACATACATAGACATAGTAGTATAAACATATATGAAAATATATAGTAGCACAAACTCACAAGAATGTCCACAGTAAACTTACATAGATGTAGTAGCATAAATTTATGTGGATGTACAATGTAGCAAAAAAAGAAGAAAATGTCAAGAACCTTTGATATCCATGCTAATTCAGCAACAAGTTATAGGTCCTAGGTTTTAATATCTAAGAAAATATATAAAGTCTCACCACTAATTCAGAAATGCAGGTACATCACTCATTCTTGATTTTCCTTCTGTTAGACAAGATCCTCTCTAAGGTATCCTCTGTCTTCTTGTAAATTTCCATGTAAAAGGAAAACCACAGATTAACCATAAACTCCTGGAGAAACTAGGGTGAAGTCCCTTTAACTGTCTGTGGGCTCTAGGAGGGCAGGAATCTCACCCCTCTGAGACTGTTCAGCAGCAAGGACTTAAGACAGAGGCCAGCACACTGTAGGTGTCATAGAAGCAGTGATTGTTAGGGATTGTCATGGACACAGCTCTCCAGACAGCTGGATGCTCACCTCTTTTTCAGGGATGCCTAAGTGGCGACTCTACCTTCTACTCTCAAACAAGAATGTGGCTGGGCTGAGGTTGCGTTTGGATCCCACATTGTCCAATTACTTCCTTACATAAACCTCAGTGTTGTTAGTGTAAATCCTTCTGGATTGGTGACCCAAGCTCATTATTATGAAAAGGAAGGTGTTACCGGTGGAGGGTGTCCAGGTTCTTGGCGTCTTGAACAAAGAATTGGACAAAATGCAAAAACAAAGCAAGGAAGGAATGAAGGGATTTATTGAAAATGAAAGTACACTCCACAGTGTGGGAGCGGGCCCGAGCAGAGGGGCTCAAGGGCTGTGTCACATAATTTTGGGAGTTTAAATACCCTCTAGAAGATTCTATTGGTTATTTGGTGTATGCCGTATGTAAATGGAGAGGATGAATAAATTTACAAAGTCATTTACTCGGAGTTTGCCCTATGGAGAGGTTCTTTCCTGTCATAGCTGAAGTGTCAATTGGCCTTATGTTCTCTGGCTCCAGACCCTATTTTCCTGCCTTAAAAGTGCACAGCAAAAATTCTACCTCTTTCGTAACTAGAGCAAATCCACATTTGTGCAGAATTTTGTCAACAAATGTGCTTTCCAAGCAAGGGACGGGAGCAAAGAAAAGTCCCATTGAGAAGCACTGCCATCCACCCTACACTCTGAAGCCACCGTATTCTGTCAACTTCTGCATCCTTGTTGAGTAGCTTAAACACAGAAGAGCCTGTATATTGTCACTTGCAGGTTCATCTGCAATCTGATGCACAGCTCAAAGGAAGATACACACTTCGAGCAGTTTATCTACAATTCATACTGGATTTTTGCAGGACTAAATGAAGTTCTCTTTCATTATTACTGTGAGTAACACATGCATTTTATACTGTATCAGCATGGGGATCAGGCACCATTTTAAGTCAGGGAGGAGAATGTTTCGACTTTCAGCTCTGTGCTTTAAAAATGTATGCACTAACAGGGTTTTCTATCAATAGGCATATACACATGCATTAGTTTCCTGCTGCTGCCACAGGAAAGATGCTACAGGCATCTTTGGAGAACTAGTATTTTACAGCTCATAAATACATATTCGTGTATATCTGTGATGAGTCCTTTTTGCAACACCTTTTCATAGCCAACACCTAGTTTACAATATATACTAGAACAAAGATGCCAGCTAAAATAAGTGAGATCCATGCACATTGCATACTTGTTTGTCTACTGATTCAGGATTCACATGGAACAGAAAATGGATAACTTAACTTCCCCCCACACACACAAACTTATGACATTGTTGCTATATGTGTGTGTGTGTGTGTGTGTGTGTACACATACTTTAGAAAACTTTTAGATTCACGGTAAAATTCAGATGAAAGTACAGAGAATTCTCACCTCCCCCCAGCACCCACACATGCACAGCCTCCTCCACTGTCAACATCCTCCAGGACAGTGGTGCATTTGTTGTAATCAATGACCTTCCATGGACACGTCATTACTACCCAGACTCCACAGTTTACACGAGGGTTCACTTTTAATGATGTACATTCTATAGGTTTGGGCAAATGTATCATGACATGGATCCACCATTGGAGTATAATACAGAGTAGATTCACTGCCCTAAACACCCTCTGTTCTCTACATATTCATCCCTCCCCCTAACTACAGCTCTTTTTACTCTCTCCATAGTTTTGCCCTGTCCAAAGTGTCATACAGCTGGGCTCATATACTATGTAAGCTTTTCCAATTGGCTCATTCACTTAGTCATATGTATTTAAGTTTGCTCCATGTTTTTTCATGGCTTGATTGCTTATTTTTTTTTTAGTGTTGAACAATATTTCATTTTTGGTTGTATCACAGTTTATTTACATATTCACCTACTGATATGGACTGAATGTTAGTATCCCTCTAAAAATTCCTGTGTCAAAATCTAACCCCCAAGGGATGATGTTAGGAGGTTGGAGTTTTGGGGAGGTGATGAGGTCATGAGGGTGGAACCTCATGAAAGAGATTCATGCACTTAGATGCAGCAAGAAGGCGCCGTCTATGAACCAGGAAGCGCCCTCACCAGATGCAGAATGTGCCATGACTTGATCTTGGACTTCCAGCCTCCAGGACTGTGAGCAATAAATTTATGTTGTTTAAATGCCACCAAATCTATGAGTTTTGTCATTGGTATATCAGCTTGAATGGATTAAGACACTTACTGAAAGACATCTTGGTTGCTTCTACTTCTTAGAATTATGAATAAATCTGCCACAAACATCCATGTGTGGATTTTTGTGTGGATATAAGTTTCAACTCCTTTGGATAAATACCATTGAAATTGTGATTGCTGGATCGTAGGATAAGAGTATATTTATTTTTATAAGAGTATGTTTAGTTTTATAAGAAATTGTGTTCCAAACTGGCCGTTCCATTTTGCATTCCCACCATCAATGAATGAAAGTTCCTGTTGCTCCACATCCTCACTAGCATTTGGTACTGTTGGTGTTCTGCATTTTGCCCATTCTAGCAAGTGTGGTATGTAGTGGTCTCCTGTGGTTTTAATTCGCACTTTCCTGACAACCTGTTATATAGAGTATCTTTTCATAGGCTTATTTGCCATCTACATATCTTCCTTGGTGAAGTGTCTGTTATGACCTTGAGCCCATTTTAAAGTCAGGATATTGTTGCTTTTTAAGACAGAGTATTGATCCTTTCCACCTCCCACCCCTAGCTCCTCTACATTCAGAGATGGCAACTCTCAGGTAAGCCACTGAGTAAGAGGTACAAGGGAGGCTTTTGGTAGCTCACAAGGTCCTAGTAGGTGAGTTCAGGATCTCGGCTGCTGGCTGGGTTGAGGGAGGCAGTACTCCAGTGTTCATGCAACTGGGGAGCTGAGGGATTCACCACATTAATCCAGAACGTTAAATGAAAAATAATCTAGTAATGAGATAAGAAGAGCTTTCGCAGAAAACTGCAGCCCTGCATGAGGGAATGCCTGTCAGTACCAGAAAATACACCCCTGAGTGTGAATCTAAAAAACCTCCACTCCAACAAGCAGAAAGAAGAGCTAAGACAAAGCCACATGCCCGGTCTCTTGGCACAGATCAGGCCTAGATAAATCTCTATTTATTCAAATGATAAAGAAAAAAAGTGAAAAAGCAACACAGATCTAGGAAAAGAAGAAAGTAAAAACAAGGGAATACAACATCAACCTGGAGGCTGAGAAGGACTCTCTCACACCAAGATGTAATCAGAATTTTTCGTTTTCTGAAGTAAAATGATAAAGGGAAAAAAAAATCCTTCAAGCATTCAGGCAGGAAAAAAAAAGTGAGAAGAAGAAAAACATGTTACCTGCAAGAAGTCAGAATTATGTGGTACTCATATATCTCATACAGAATCCTGAATTTGAAATGTCTTCTTTCTTTTAAAGTAGAAAAGTTAGTGACAAAGGAATTTTATGCCCAACCGAGAAGTCTATCATAAGTAGAAGCAAGAGGAAACCCATTATCGAATATCTAAGGATTCATTTTTTATAACCAAACAGACTTCTCAAAAATAAAATCTATCTCAATTCATCAAGAGGAGAAACACAAAGAAAAATTTAAGAATGCAAAAGTTAAGAGACACGAAGCCTAGGGCTTACTACTGTAGCCAAATTAGCACAGTGTTTTGCACAAAAAAGAATTTTAAGTGTAGTTATCAAAATAAAGTAGATGCCAAAAATTGTTGAAAGAGAGTGTAAATATTGTAACTTAACTAAATAAAACATACTTTAAGTTTAAAATCCCATACTGCAACCACCCAATGGCTTCTCCTTGCCCGCTGCCTAGACAAGAGCCAATTTATCAAGACAGGGGAATTGCAATAGAGCAAGAGTTTAATTCACACAGAGCTGGCTGCACAGGAGACTGGAGTTTTATTATTATTCAAATCAGTCTCCCTAAAAAATTGGGAATCAAGGCTTTTATGGGTAATTTGGTGGGTAGGGGTTGGAAAGTGGGAAGTGCTAATTGGTCAGGTCTGAGGTGAAATCATAGTGAGTCGAAGCTGTCTTCTTGTGCTGAGTCAGTTCCTGGGTGGGGGCCACAAGATCAAATGAGCCAGCTTATTGATCTGGGTGGTTCCAGCTGATCTATCAAGTGCAGGGTCTGCAAAATATCTCAAGCACTGATCTTAGGTTTGACAATAGTGATGTTATTCCCAGAAGCAATTTGGGGAGGTTCAGAATCTTGCAGCTTCCAGCTGTATGACTCCTAAACCATAATTTCTAATTTTGTGGCTAATTTGTTAGCCTTGAAAAGGCAGTCTAGTCCCCAGGTAAGAAAGGGGTTTGTCTTAGGCAAAAGCTGTGACTGACTTTGTTTCAAAGTTAAACTATAAACCAAGTTCCTCCCAAAATTAGTCTGGCTTATGTGCAGGAATGAACGAGGACAGCTTGGAGGTTAGAAGCAAGATGGAGTCAGTTAGGTCAGATCCCTTTCACTGTCATAATTTTCTCAGTTATAATTTTTGCAAAGACAGTTTCAATACTCTATTTGGAAAAATACAAGTTAATATAAGACAAATTATCCTCACTGCATATAGTGAGAATTAAAAGATACCACGTCATTCATCATATTGAACAATTTAGATGTTAATAATAATGAAAATAACCAATGTGTATTGAACAGTTACTAGGTGCCAGTCATTTTCAGCATTTTACCTGTAGATTTGCAATATGGATTCAATAACCTTCTTGAAATAGTAAAAGAGAACAACAAGTACATTTTACAAAGCAGAATCTGCCTTCTAATCTTTGGAAAAGACCCAAACAAGCAAGACATAATCATATGGCAAAAGACAGAAAATAAAGGAACTAGCAAGGCAGCTTTAAAATCACTCATTAGGCAAGGAGACAGAAGTGAAGCCAATCATATATTTTATTATGTTGGAATAGGAAAAGGTTAAACTCCCACCTAAACAGACAAAGACTCTCAAAATGTGCTAAAAAGAAAACTAACAAAAACAAATACAAATATTTGGAGGAAAATAACAGGCCAAAAACTGCTCTTTATCCCCTCTGCTCCTACTTAACAAAACCTATAGAAACTGGAAAAAAAAAAAATCAAGGAAAAGAGAAAAGAGGGAAGAAAAACAATTGCCGTCCTCAGACTGGCAAATGGCACCAAGAAATGCAACCAACGTAACACCAAAGGAATTCTGTTTAGAGCAAATTGGCCCAAATTAAAGAGGTCACCCAGAAGCAGCTCAACAACTCCTCCTTTTGAAAGATGGGTGTAATTTTGAAGAAAGCAAATGGAAGATAATCTGGAAAACTGAAATAGCATCCTCTAATTTGGACCTACAAAGGACAAGGTTAGGGACAGTTCACAAGAAGTGGGAAAGTCTCCCTATGAGTGGGATGCCAAGGCAATGTGGTAAACAAAAAACAAAAAGTTGGCCACTACCACTACTTGCAATTTTTCTCTAAACTGGCATGTTAACAGCAATCTCAGAGTCTTCCATTTGGGGTAAAGGAGAAGGATGGGATGGCTGGGAATTCCTGAATCTTGAAGCACAAGAGCTGACTGTGAAAGAGATGAGGACAGATATATTTGAAGCTATTTTCAGAGCTGTAGGATTATAGCAGAACAACAGCCCAATAGAGAAGCTAAGCCCTTCCAGGGAGTATCTGCCCCAGAAGCCAAGATACACTGCCTACTTAGCTAGGCATGGAACCCATAGGGTTCTGCCTTGGGGCAAAATGCTTGTCCTTCTGCCCCTCAGCTGCCTAGAATTGTACTACTCAGCTGCTGCCCAAATTGTGAATATACTGTGGAGGCCCTTCTGCACATTCCTAATGGTTAATTCTAGCACAAACCAGAGCTGAATCAAGATCTGCCTTAGAATAAATAATTTACTGTCATCTCAGACTGCCTCCTCATGTCTCTCTCCCTCTCTCTGACATACACACACACACACACACACTTCACCCAGTTAACTAAATATGATCAAGGCTTAGCTTAGTATTTAGATAACAAGCTATTAAAAATGGCCACTCACAAGCATGTTAAAAAAATGTTATAAATAGTAAGTTAGGGTAAAAAGAAACGCAAGACTACATTTTCACTGTACCAATTTTATTTAAAAAGTTTATTTCTAATGAACACATATACTTATACAGTTTATGTCTAATGTACACATTTATTTACAATTGTAGGTAGGTAGATGGATGGATGAAGAAAGGATGAATGGATAGATGGGATGGATTGATGGACAAATGAATGAATAAGTAGGTGGATAGATGGGAAGATGGGTAGGTAAATAGATGTTTGAGTGAATAAATGGATGGATGGGTGGATAAATGGATGGATGGATAAATAGATGGACAAATAAATGGAAGATAGATGAATAGATAATAGACGGATGAATGAAGGCACAAATGAATGAATGAATAGGTGGATAGATAGCTAAATGGCTGGCTGGATGGATGGACAAAGTAATAGATGAATAGGTAGATAGACGTGAGGCTGAGTGGGTGAATGGATGAATGGTTGGATGGACGGATGTATGGATGAATGGATGGACAGAGAAAAGTTTATAGAAATAGATACATGGATAGTCTGACTGACAGCTATTTGGATAGGTTGGTCTTTGAACTCACTCATCAAAAAGAATCTAACATTTACAGCTCTGCGATCTGGGACAGATGACATAACTTCTCTGAGCTTTAGTTCCTCATCTGTACAGCAGGAATAATAACATATATTCAGTCTACTTCTTGCAAAGATCAAATAGCTATTATTTTCCATGAGCCTGACCCGTAAGAGTTGTTAAAAAATTGATGGTTTCCTTCCAATTTAAAATTACATTACCTCAAAAAGGCATTCTTTAAAAATAAGCAGCACTAAATTTTGTACTATTTGGGGGCAAATGAAAATCAAATCCCAAACTGAAAATATCTGTGTCCTATAATTGTACATTACATTTTAAGAAAAACTAGGATGACCAAGAGTATTATATAACTGTACTCCTTAAAGGAATAAAAACAGATACACAGAGAGTTAGACCGTGAACAGATCTACATGATCTTTTTGTCTATAAGGTAAGGGCAGGAAAGGAAACAAAGAGGAAAAGTGAGAGTTTAATTTTTAATCTATCAAAATGACCCAATATGAGTGAAATAATATGTGCTCTTTTCTGAATGGAGATGCAATTACCATACTGCATGAAATGTCTCAAGCATTACCTTATTTAGTGCTGACTTTATTGCTTTATTCATGTTCTCTAATCATTCAGATCATTTTAATGTGCACCTCCTCTGCCTTGTCTGTGGACAGCCCTGAGGACCTGGTTCCTAAGTCACCAGGCAGGATTTAGGTGACAGTTAAATTTTGCCTAGCCTCTGGTTTGGTTCATCAGGTCTCCATACTTTATTTCATAATATTAATATCATTACATTGTTATATAATGTAATTGTGGTCCCCAAGAAATTCCATGCCTGAATTCCCAGATCTGTGAAATATGTCACCTTACATGGCCAGAAGGACTTTGCAGATATCATTAAAGTTATTAATTCATTGACCTTCAGATAGGAAAGTGTTTTTGTGCATTTTGTGCTCCTATAACAGAATACAACAGACTAGGTAATTTATAATAACAGAAATGAATTGACTCAAGGTCCTGAAGGCTGGAAGTCCAAAATCAATGAGCTAGCATCTGCCAAGGGCCTTCCTGTTACATCATCCCATGGGGAAAGGGCAAAGAGAGGGTGAGAGAGTGCAAGAGATCAAACTTGCAGCACCAGGCCCATGTGTAATCAACATTAATCCACTCATGAGGGTGCAGCCTCTAGGACCTAAACACCTCCCATTAGGCCCCACCTCCCAACAAGGTCACATTGGGAATTAAGTTTCCGACACATGCTTTTGGGGGGACGCATTCAAACCATAGCAAAAGGTGGTTCTGGATGGTTTGGGTGGGCTCCATGTAATACCGTGAGCCCTTAGAAGCAGAGGCAGAAGACAAAGTAGAGAGGTTGTTTGAGGGGAGACCAGAGAAATCTGAAGCATGAGAAGAATTCTGCCCATCTTTGCCAACTTTGAAGATGAAGAAAGGCAGCCAGAGCTGAAGAAACTGGGGGGCCTCTAGAAGCTGAGAACAACTCCAGATGATAGCCAGCATAGAAACAGTGACCCCACTCTGATGATTACTAGGAGCCGATTTCTGATGATAACTCAAATGAGCTTTAAAGTGGATGCTGTCCCAAAGCCTCCGGATTAGAGCTCAGCCTGGTGGACACCTTGATTTTAGCCCGACGAGACCCCAAGCAGAGGACACAGCAATGTCATTGCCAACTTCTGACCTGCAGAATTGTGAAATAATCACTTTGCATTGTTTTAAGCTCCCATATATATGGGAATTTGTTAAGGTCACAACAGAAAACTAAAACAGTAATGGAATGTATTATAATATAGCATATCTATAAGCAAGAATGCATAGAGAAATCTAGTAAAAATATAATAAACAACAATGAAAAGACTATTTCCTGAGAAATCTGACTCTTTCCTAAGAGAATAAAAGATCATCATTTACTCTTCCCAGGAAGAAAGAAAGATTCCCTTGTCTCTCCCAATTTTGTAGGAGAGACTGCTAATTTTACCACTTATACATTGTTACGTTGTTTTTTGTTTTTTTAAGACGGAGTCTGGCTCTGTTGCCCAGCCTGAAGTACAGTGGTGCGATCTCAGCTCACAGCAAACTTCACCTCCCAAGTTCATGTGATTCTCCTGCCTCAGCCTCCTGAGTAGCTGGGATTACAGGTGTGCACCACCACCAGCTATTTTTTTTTATTTTTACTTTTAGTGGAAACAAGGGTTTCACCGTGTTGGCCTGGCTGGTCTAGAACTCCCGACCTTAAGTGATCCACCTGCTTCGGCCTCCCAAAGTGCTGGGATTACAGATGTGAGCCACTACACCTGGCCATCACCACTTATGCATTTAGTAATAATACTATAACATTATTTTAATTATATTATATTACCTGCAATATAATAAGTTATGTGTTCTAATAACACTATTTTAAAATTTGCATTTTATGCATACGTTCTTTTGTGTTTTTTATATTTAATATGCACATGCATATTTATGTCAGAAAACCTGTAAATATTATTACAGATTCGTAATTTCCTTTTGAACTTCCCCTCCATCTCACCCCAGTTCGCTGCCTGTATTAATTTTCTATCCCTGTTGTAATGAATTACCAAAACCTCGGTCACTTAAAATAATACCAATTTATCATGTTATAGTTCTGTAAGTCCGAATGCTGACATGGGTCTCACTGGTTTAAAATCAAGGTGTTGTCAGGGTTGTGTTTCTTCTAGAGGCTGGAGGAAGGCATTTGTTTTCTGACTTTTCCATCTTCTAGAGGTTCCTTGCATTCGTTGCCTCATGGTTTGGTAAGATGCTGAGCAGAGAACACAACAATGTTGTGTCAGATTTCTGACTTACAGAACTGCAAGGAATCAATTCTGCCAATCTTCAAAGTCAGCAATATTGTATCTTTCAGACCATTCTTCTATAGTCACATCTCCCTCTCACCACAGCTGGGAAAGGCTTTCCAATTTTAAAAACTCATGTGATTAGTTTGGACACACTTGGCTAATCCCTTATAGCCTCCACACATCAAGACTCTTAATTTAATCACAACTACAAAGTTCTTTTTCTCCTGTAAGAAAACATTCATAAGTTCTGGGGAGTAGAATATAAACAGCTTCCCTACAGTCTAAAGTGGGCAGAAAGCAGGCACTTAATGACTTGCTTATAAATTCAACTGTGATTGGTCTCTACTGGAGGCTCAGAGAAGACATGAAAGCCCAAATTTCTATTTTCTGTCCATGCCATTTGTGAAAAAAACTGAGGAAAAGCAAGAAAAGGAAATAGTGGGGCAGTATGCATTGGTCAAGTCAATATTCAAACAGAACTGCTACATGTGTATTTGGGCACCAATGAGCTCATGTAAATTGTACAATCCATGTCACAAATGTAGTTTCAGTGTCCTTGTTTCAACAGGAACATGCGTAAGGGAATATGGAATTGAGTCAAGTCAGTAGTCTATGAAACACAGAAAGTGAATTTAAGGCTTCCTAAAAGGTTGCCATGATGATCCTCCCTGCCTTTGAGTACATCATTCACCTCCAGGCAAGAACAAATAATACATCTCATGGATTGAGGAGGAGAAAATATTTCCTTGGTACCCTGAAAGGATCTGCCATCACATCAGACAGTGTGCACAATGAGAAGGCAGATTTCTCCACATAATCGCCAGCGCAAAGCTGCGATGGAAGGGGCAGAATAGCCCTGCCATAATGGCATGACGGAGCTTTCTCTCCTGATGTCAGGCGAGTTTTGTCACACTTGGGAAATCTCAGAGAATGGCCTACTGTTAGCAAATTGTGCTCATCAGCATGTGCATAGGCACACACACAAACACAAGCACACACATCCTGGAAGGGAGTTAGAATTCCAGCAACCTCACCCTGGCTCCAATGTCTACCTTCTGGCCTTGGTTTTCTTCCCCCGGCCCCACATTCCACGTGTTTAGGTGGGAAGTTACTGTCATGGTCAGAAGGCCTTTTTCATTTCCAGCTCTGGAATCTGGAATTCTAGAAACACACACATGTTGAACAACTATGTACACTGATGGGCAACCCATCTGTGGTTCTCATTGGAAAATGCCCCAGCCCTTTCTGTGGCTAGAAATTGGCCTTCACGACCCTATGATGACTCTTTGGTTAATCTCTCCCCATCAAGGGAATCAGCCATCCCAGGACACGTAAAACAACAGATGGGATATAATACCTATTTCTACCAAAAAAAAATAAGTAAATAACTCAAGGAGTGCCATAACTTGTAATTATCTCAACACAATAGAAATATCAATGTATAATCGGAATGTAAATGATGTACTCAGGTTCTCATTAAATCATGCTTTTCTAGAAAAATAAAGACAAAATAATTTTCATCCGCTACCCTGTTGCCAGAGATCCATGTGAATCAGAGCAGGTAAGGATGGACATGACCTGTTGTGTCTGTTTTCTTATCCCCCTCACCAGTGAGGATGTGTTAGCTACATACAATATTCTTTCCAGAACCTTTTAATTATTTGGAAAGAAAGTGCTATATGGTCAAGGAGAAAATCCTCAGATAATTTGTATTCTTTCTCTTCAGAATATGATTTTAAAATCCAGACAAGTTCACTCATTTCCCTCTGCAAATCGAGCTTGAATGAATGCCCAAAGTAAGGCAGGTGGATGGAGGTGTCCACTCACTGCCATCTGTCTCTTAGAATTAGAATTGTCATGCAGATAGCTCAGAGCAAAAATTTCTGAGAGACTTAGGCTAGAGTCAAGGTAGCAAGAACTTTGCATTGATGACATTTCAAGTTGCCCATGGCAGATGGGTGTGGGTATGATACGTATTTTTGAATAATTTTCTACGTGCTTCTAAAACCTTCAACTCCCCCATCCAAACTCTTTGGGCTTAATTACAGAACCGCAGCATTCAAAATACTCAACAACTTATTGCCACTCATTGGCAATTAACTCAGATTATCACGAAATTGATACAGAAGGTCCAGCTGGATGAATAACATGAGCTGGCTAGAGAAGGGGGAAAATTTTGTCATGGAAGGGGCATTAAAATGGGAAGTTAGCTATCTGGCGATTGTCTGTCTTTTGTTGTTTGTTATTTTGTCTGCAAAATGTCCTTATCAAAACTTCTACCTTCTCTGGACTTCAGTATTTCTTTGCTAGTAGAATAAGAAAGTGAACTTTCTTTTGAACTTGAAAGTGACTGTGCTCCATCAAGTCATGCATGTCTAAAGGGCCTCAGCTGGGCTCTTGGGGTCCACAAGAGAAAGTTTCTTCCTTAAACATTCTTGAAATAGCACAGACTTCCTTTCTTTCAGCCATAGCCATGCTATCTATGTCAAGTCTTTCTGACAAATTGGTTCAGAGAATAAACACAACCATGTTTTTATCTTCTGCATCATAGGTAAGTACATACAGGTAACAGCTTTCTAAGGAATACACATTGATGATCTCATCCAGTCTGATTAAACCCTAAGTCAATGCAGCTTTCAGTGTTTATTGCACATTTTTTTTCATTGCCTTTTGAGGCAATTAGTAGTAGGGAGTGTGGCAAACTGATTAACAGAGTTATTTCCTCTGGGCCTAGGACTCTGTAATATCTCCCGTTTCTGTTTCTTCAGGGATCACAAATTTGATCTGGTTTCTAGGATTAGGTCCCTCATGTCTGATTTTCCTTTTTCCTATATTTTTGGACTTTCTAGATCATCTGTAGGTGCTGCCCAAAAGCTGTCTTTGCTAAAAGAGAAGCAATCGTTAGAAGTTTGGGGTGTGGAAGGAAATAATTGTCCCAATAATGTCCCTGAGCACCACCACTCCCTCCACCATGATAAATTTCTTACCTTGGACCATTCTTTGTGAGTCAATGAAAGTTGTTTTGCTCACATACCCTAAACCAATGGGTTTTTCACATTAGGGCTAAAATTATTTACCATTCAAATGAAAACTTATGTGATGCTTCACATAATACGTCATGAGAAGAATGCAACTTAAAACAATGAGAGACCACTATACATCTATTAGAATGCCAAAATCCGAAAACTGACAACATCAAATGCTGGTGAGGATGTGGAGCAACAGGAATGCTTATTCATTGGTGGAGGGAATGCAAAATGGTACAGCCACTTTGGAAGACGGTTTGGCAGTGTCTTACAAAACTATCCATACTCTTACTATACTATCCAGCAATCGCACTCTTTGGTATTTACCCAAAGGAGTTAAAAATGTATGCCCCCCCATACATACAAAAAAATTGCACCTAGATTTTTTAGTACATTTATTTATAATTGCCAAATCTTGGAAGCAACCGAGATATCCTTTAGTAGGTGATATGGTTTGGCTGTGTCCCCACCCAAATCTCATCTTTAATTGTAGCTCCCACAATTCCCATGTGTTGTGGGAGGGACCTGGTGGGAGATAATTGAATCATGAAGGTGGTTCCTCCATACTGTTCTCATGGTAGTGAATAACTCTCACGAGATCTGATGGTTTTATATGAGGTTTTCCCCTTTTGCTTTGCTCTCATTCTGTCTTGCCTGCTGCCATGTAAGACGTGACTTTCGCCTTCTGCCATGATTGTGAGGCCTCCCCAGCCACGTGGAACTGTGAGTCCATTAAACCTCTTTCTCTTTATAAATTACCCAGTCTCTGGTATGTCTTTATCAGCAGCATGAGAATGGACTAATACAGTAGGTAAATGGATAAATAAACAGTGGTATATCCAGCAACGAAATATTATTCAGCACTAAAAAGAAATGAGCTATCAAGCATGAAAAGACATGAAGGAAACTTAAATACATATTACTAAATGAAATAAACCAGTCTAAGAAGGCTACATACTATATGATTTCAACTACGGGACATTCTGGGAAAGGCAAAACTATAGCAACAGTAAAAATATATTGGTGTATTCCAGGAGTTAGTGGGGAGAAAAGGATGCATATGTGGAGCACAGAGGACTTTTGGGGCAGGGAAATTACTCTGTATGATCCTATAATGGTGGATCCATGCCATTATCCATCTGCCAAACCCATAGAACGTACAACACCAGGAGTGAACCCTGATGTAAACTTTGGACTCTGGGTGACAATGATGTGTCCTCATAGGCTCATCAATTGTAAAAAATGTACTGCTCAGGTGGGGGGTGTTGGTAGTGGGGATGCGGGGGTTGTGCATGTGTGGGGATAGGAAGTATATGGAAACTCTCTGTACCTTCCTCTCAATTTTGCTGTGAACATAAAAAATTTCTAAAAAATAAAGTCTTTTTAAAAAAAGGTAATCCGACTCTAAAAATCTGACTCTAAAAAAACATTTAAAAAATGCATTTTAGGTTGGGCACGGAGGCTCACGCCTGTAATCCCAGCACTTTGGGAGGCCGAGGTGGGTGGATCACAAGGTCAGGAGTTTGAAACCAGCCCGGCCAATATTGTGAAACTCTGTCTCTACTAAAAATACAAAAATCAGCTGGACATGGTGGTGCACGCCTGTAATCCCAGCTGCTTGGGAGGCTGAGGAAGGAGAATTGCTTGAACCCAGGAGGCAGAGGTTGCAGTGAGCTGAGATTGCGCCACTGCACTCCAGCCTGGGTGACAGAGCAAATTCTGCCTCAAAAAAAAAAAAATGCATTTTAATAAAGTATTTTGGCCAGGTGTGCTGGCTCATGCCTATAATCCCAGCACTTTGAGAGGCTGAGGCAGGTGGATGGCTCAAGCCCAGGAGTTCAAGACCAGCCTGGACAACATGGCAAAACTCTAACTCTACAAAAAAATACAAAAATTAGCTGGGTGTGGTGGTGCATGCCTGTAGTCCCATAGTCCCAGCTACTCTGAAGGCTGAGGTGGAAGGATTGCTTGAGCCCAGGAGGTCAAGTCTACAGTGAGCCATGTTCATGCCACTGCACTTCAGCTTGGATGAGAGTGAGATCCTCTCCCTCTCTCTCAAAAAAAAAATGCATTTTATTTATAGAAATTAACACATAATATTTATTTAATGTAAGTTCAATGAACCAGATCAACAGAGTTATTGAGATGTGCATAAATGCTGGAAATCCACAGTTAAAGATGACTTGCAGTCTTATCAACTTCCGGGTCAAATTTCTTTCTTTGTTTTTTTCTTTTTTAGAGATGGGATCTGACTGTGTTGCCCAGAATCAACTTTCTTTCTTTATCTTGTTCTGCCTGCAGTATTGAGAAAACCCTGATTAACTAAAAGAAATAGTCACACATGCCAATTCTGTGTGTTTGTGTGTGAGGGGGTTATGTGTGTGTATATTTTACGTATTATGTGTGTTGTGTTTTCTATATGGGGAGTGCATGTGTGTGTTGTTGCATGTGTGTGCTGTGTATGTTGAACTGTGTATATGCTGTGTACGTTCAATTTGCAAGCTTCTTTAACGAAAGAATCTTGGAAGAGACATGATAGGACATTTGTTTCAATGTGAATAGCTCATAATAGCTCTCAAAATCTCATATTCCTCTTGCTAAGACCGATTTGGAGAAAGCTGATAAATGAGATTTTCAGCCAGTTTAATTTTCATTTTTGAGACATACTTTCCAAATGTATGTTACTATTATGAAAAATGTAACATACACTTACATATGTATTTATATGTATACTTAAATATAAAATGTCTCCTTGTCAGTCTCAGGCATTCATTCAATCTCTTTTAAAACCCTCACATTTATTTATATTGTTGTGTAGGAAAAATCCACTGTGGCTTTACTGCTGACACTCTATCTGCAATGGTAAACCTAATATTGACACTGGGTATTACCAAATTGTACCTATTTAGATTATTAAAAACAAGACCCAAGGCACAAAGAGTGGTTCTGTGTCTTAGCAGTATTTAATAGAATTTCTATAACTGCAAAAGAAAAAAACTAAAATGATGCAAATGCTAAATGTATGTATATTGACAATTACACAGTCCTATCTGTGGCATTGCCTCCAAACAATGGACTTAGATAGGAAAAGTAAATTCAAAACTTGTATGTGGACTATTACATATATTGTGAAAATATATCCACTAAGATATCTGTACATTAATATAACTGAAATAGAACAAAAGTACCGAACACTGGCATTTCTTACTAGCTAGTGTTTAACTAAGCAATATAAAATGACTTCACTATCTGCTGGTTACAGCTTTATGAGCACCCCTCTTCCAATAGTTTTTAGTCTCATTGGCTTCGGACCATCAATTAAAGGTCATGTCATTTTTGCCAACTTATCCAGAGAGTGTTACAATGGGTCTAAGCTCTTTAAAATGTCCTCTGCTTTTATTCCCGTGTCAAATGATTTAAAACCTCGTGGGAGACCTTGAATCACAATCACCCTATTGAGCTGCTCCAGAATTTTCTGACCCTACAGAAATGGAAAGACAAAAAGTGTGTGAGCTTTTTGGGGAGGTCATTCTAAACCACTGAGTTTTGAGATAATGTATTACGCAGTGAAAGATAACTAATACAGCCATCTTCTTTCACCTGTGGTGTCCAGAAGCTCCAATGGACCAAAGGCAAAGCTCAAAGTGACTAAGAACAGGCTAAACACGGGCACCCTGGCTCTAATGAACGGACTTTATCCTCCTGGAGCCCTTGGGAATGTAGGACATAATTCTGTGTCTCCCGAGCCCTTGAAATGGCAGTATTTCCATGAATTAAACACCACTTTGGGCTCCCGTCACCCTGATAACTGAAAACTCAGCCTGAGAACTGCCAGAAAACCCTTCAGCTGGTTCAGTGGCCCCAATGAAGGGTGTTAATGAGAAACAAGACACAAATATCCCATAAACAAAGAAAGGGAATATTGTGAATGCTACCCTAGGTCCTATTGTTCAATTAATAGGGTAGTAATAAGGGGAACTAAGCCACACACACATACACAAAAATAAGCAGTGTTCTGTCTATATTAAAAAATGTCATGGGAGTGTTGAGAAAAAGGTTAATCAACAGCATGTCAATGAGCGATGGAAGGTGCAGTCCCAAAAGATCAGCATGCCACTCTGACTTGGAAATCTCCACCCTATGGGAACCATGCCCCTCCAGATTCAACATGGTCCTGAAATCAAGCTCCAATCCCATCCAAGGAAATTCTGCATCATAGTTTTGCTAACTAACCATCAGTGCAGTCTTCCTGCTCTCCTCTGAGTGAAACTTCAATTTACCTGTCCAAACAAATATTTAGGAAGCATTGAATATTTATGACACTGTGTTGGTTGCCAATTGCAGCTGTAACAAATGACTACAAAAACTACATAAAATTTTAACCTTACAGTTGCAAAGGTTTTAAGTCCAGAGAGGATCTTACTGGATTATAATTCAGGTATCAGTAGGGCTAAATTCCTTTCTGGAAATCCTAGGGGAGAACCCATTGATTGTATTTTCCAGATCCTAGAGGCTGCCTGCTTTCCTTGGCTCAGGGATCCCTTCTATCTTCAATGCCAGAAATGGCTGATTGAGTCTTTCTCACCTTGAACCTATTTGGTTCTCTCTTATGAATCCACCTTTCCCATATATAGTGACCCTTGTGATTACACTGGGTCCATCTGGATACTCCAGAATCATCTCCTCATTTTAAGTTCAGCAATTGATTAACAACTTTAATTCCATCTGCAGCCTTAATTCCTCCTTGCCATGCAACATATAACATATTCACAGGTTTTGGCAATTTGGTCGTGGGCATCTTTGGGCAACCATTATGCTGCCAGCTACAGATAGCTTACTTTTTCCAGAGATACAAAAGTAAATAAAAGATTTACCCTGCCATCTTGGGTCTCCAATTCTAAAGGGGAAAAAGATGTGCAACCAAATATTTCAACCATATGGTCCAATAAGAACATAGAAGACATGAGTTGGAGACATTAGCTGGATAAGTCTCCTCAAGGAGGTAGCATTTGAGCTAAGTCTTAAAGAACAAGTAGACTGATGCCAAATTGTATTAGGATTCTCCAGATAAACAGAACCAATAGGATATATAGGTATAGATATAAATACAGATATAGATATAGAGATATACAAGATGGGATTTATTATGCAAGTTGGCTCATACAATTATGAAGACAAGAAGTCCCACAATGATGCTATATTCAAGCTGGAGAACCAGGAAAGACAGCAGTATAATTCAGTCCAAGTTTGAAAGGCTAAGAACCAGGGGAATGGATGGGTAACTCCTAGTATGAGGCCAAATTCTTCAGATCAGGGAGGACCACTAGTCCCAGAGTCTGAAAGCCTGAGAACCAGAAGCTGGGATGTCCAAAGGAAGAAGATGAATGTCCCAGCTCAAGAAGAGAAAGCAAATTCACCCTTCTTCTGCCTTTTTGTTTTATTTGGGCTCCCAGTGGATTTGAGAATGCCTGCCCACATTGGTGAGGGTGGATCTTCTTTACTTAGTCTACTGATTCAAATGCTAATCTCTTCCGGAAACACTCTCACAGATACACCCGGAATCAATGTTTTACCAACTCTCTGGGCCTCTTTTAGCCTAGTCAAGTTGACACTTACAATGAACCATTACACAAATGAATGCGGATGGGAAGGTATTGAGCTCCACGTAAAGGTATATGGAATATAAGATCTACAAGGAAGGTTCCTTGGAGTCCTTGTATAAAAATAAATAGGGGTATTGAGAAGCGTGAAGCTGGGGCAGGACATGATTAGACCTGCATGTGAAAACAATCTCTCTGACCAAAAGAGGAAGAAACTGGGGACAAGAAGACCAGTTACCCTGTGCCTTAATTCCAGTAACAAGCTCTTTTTTTTGTTGCTTTGCTATATGACAATCAACCTTGCAGTCCATTCCAAAAACTGTAACTTTTCCATCCCTAATTGCATGCTTTGATTTGCAGACCAATGTTTCAAGTCCTTATAAGGGCTGGAATAACATCCTTCAATCCCAGTCTCTTAGTACCTGGTAAAACCATCCCAGTCCAAGTCCTTGGATTTGCCTGAATTTCCTTTTAGAGCATTCCCAGCATAAAGGATTGTGTTCCCTTAACTCAGCTATGGCTTCCTCTCTTTTCTTTACACTCGCTGGTATCTTGAAAGGATAGATTGAAGCTTTCAAAAGTAGAAGAAAACATCCTGTGAAATAGCAAGTAGTCCTTCCCTAGAAATATTCAGTCACTTAATGATGATATGAAAACTATGAGAAATACTATAGAAGGGAGGGTTGCATTGTGAGGAAGTCTTGCTGGGGTGCCTTTTAGGATGTTGCTACCCAACGTGGAGTCTGTGGATGGCTGCTATTCCCAAGTCATTACCAATCTGCAATGCGTCAAGTAAAGAAATGGAGAGTAAGCATTTTAAAATGTGTACAGCACTTTATTAATTATATAGCTCTTGAATCTAATAGTAAAAATGTGAGCTTGTATTTGTAGGTCTCTTTATTTCTTCCTTCTCAAAATTTGTTTTTATTTATAAAACTGTACTGTAAACATTGTAAACATTGGTTTTAGAAACATTGGAAATTTTTTTTGAAAGTGTCACTTTTGGATGTTTTTCATCTCTCCAGTGTGGTAACTCAGGTAGACACAGGGGCATTGGCCATGAGACTCCCTCTCCTCTCTGCTCTCACTTGGCCTCCCTGGGATCTCTACTGCCCCACCCTTTGCATTTAATCCGCCACCAAACCCTACTGGACCTTCCATTGCTCTTGTCATCAGTCTTTCACCTTAGCTTTGGTATCTTAAACTATGCACTTAAACTTCAAATTCAAAAAAGGCATGTCCTCAAAATTCTAACTTGTATTAAGAAAAAATGAGTACTTACTGATGAGCTACTTTGTTCTAACAGCTACCAAGTATTTTATATATTAATATATTGTCTTTTACCCTTACAATAGCCATGAGGGAAGTGAATCACCTTATAGACAAGGAAAGGGAGTCTATAGACAGTATGCCTGAGCTGGTTTGGGACCAGTGCATGTTCCTTCTGTGCTCTGTCATAATTTATACCCAGGGATCATGCCTAGTTTCGCCAAATAATTATAATTTAATCTTTTCCTAGTTCGGGGCCATAATCCATCTAAAGTCCAGCCATGCTGACCTAAAACTATAAAAAATGCTCTACAGGAAGCTCTGTGGTCACTTTTCATAAAACTCTTTAAAGATCTGAATTCTAAGTAGCTAATTGCAAAGGTTTTTTGCTAACCAGTAAAATGAATGACTTTAAAGGCATCATTTAAATAGGATATAAATTTTGATGAAAACTCTGTGGCTCTTGCAGAATCATGAAAATGTCACTTATATACCTTCCCTTTCTCAAAGGCAGGTTGTCAGGAATTGGCATTTGATTATGCAAATCTATTTCTTAAGACTAAATTACAGTAGAAAGATCCAAAACAGAAATGATTTTAGAGTTGTATACTGCCACTACCCACCCCCAAAAAAAGGAATTTAAAGAAAAAAAAATGTGCCTAAACTCAAACTCTTTTAGAATTACCATGAAATCTAAAATTTCAATACAGTTTGGACAAAGAGAAAATAAGAATTCTTGTCTCCTGTTAAAAATCTGTTTAATCATAATCTTACTTTATTTTTCTCCCTTGTCTGAGCCAACACAATCTTACTTTTAAGTGGCACAAAAAGATCCCAACCTTCATGTATTATCAACCTTAAAATCATATCTGCCACTTGGATATTTTGTGTGTCCCAGACAATAACAATACTCTTTATGATCAGGATCTCATTGACTTCTCTCAATATCCAGTATTTCACAAATGAATAAAATAAGTGTATTGGTTAGTTATTGGTGTATAACAAATGGTTCCAAGACTTAGTGGCTTAAAACAACAGCCATTTATTATTCCTCACATATCTCTGTGAATCAGCTGGCATCAGAATCAGAAGCATTTCTGATCTAGAATGAGCTTATTGGTCTTGGGTGGGCTTGATCCTGCATTCAGGCTAGTCTGGGCTTGTTTTCATAGTAGTGATTGGGTCAAAGAAAGGAAGTAGAAGGGAAAAAGTGCTTTGTGAAACCTCTGCGTATGTGATATTGGCCAAAGCAAGTTACAAGACTAAGTCCAGGATCAGGAATAAGAGAAACTGCAACACAACTGAGTCCTGGGCTGGTTTAGGAGTCGGGTCTGAATCCAGTGCATGTGCTTTCTACCTTGCCACATGAAATTTACACCAAGGGATCCTGTGTACATCTTCACTAAATAATTACAATTAATCCTTACCTAGTTTAGAGTCAAGAAAGTGGCTGTTGTCCTGCTGATCAAATTTATAAACATGCACTACAGGAAGCAGACAGAGAAGCACTTTTCACAAAGCCTTTTGAAGATCTGAACTGTAGGTAGCCAGTTGCAAAGGGTGTGGATATACGGTGGCCGTTCAACAGGGCAGTTTGTGCAATCAGTCAATTACATCAAGGCTGAAATAATTTAACAAGTTATCCACCGTCAGGCAACTAGTAATTTGAAAACAGGTCTGTGGGACTCCAAAGTCTGCAATTTTGTTTGTCGAGAGGCCATTTTACCTCTGTTCTATGGAACTAATATTATGGATTTTATCTGGCTTACTTGTTGAAAATTTTGTAGACATTACAGATGGAGAGAATGTGAACATTGAAGCTGTGACTGTGGCAACACCAGAATGTAACAGATGCTGCAAACAAAAATGAGGTGAGACAATGATGTGATTTGGATGTTTCTCCCCTCTAAATCTCATGTTGAAATGTGATTCCCAATGTCGGAGGTGGGGCTTGGTGAGAGGTGATTGAATCATGGGGGTGGATCCGTCTTGAATGACTTAGCCATCCCTTTGGTGATAAGGACGTTCTCAATTAGTTCACGTGAGATCTGGTTGTTTAAAAGAGTCTGGGACTTCCCCCCACTCTCTTACTCCCACTCTCACCATTTGATATGCCAGCTTCCTGAGGCCTCATCAGAAGCAGATGCTGGAGCCATGCTTGTAGAACCTACAGAACCATGAGCCAATTAAACCGGCTTTCTTTATAAATTACTCAGCCTCAGGTATTCCTTTAGAGTAATGCAAAAATGGCCTAACACAGATGGGAATGCAGAATTTAGAAAGGAAGTATTCCCTAACTCTTAGATCCCTTCTCCAGCTCAAGGACGTGAAAATGGATCAAACTGTGGAAGGCACATTCCTTTGGGGAAGTTACAGAGTGTGATTCCCATTTCCCTGGAGCTGGGAAGTGTGCGGGGTGGTAATCCTGCACATCAGTGTGAAGAACGCGAGCTCTACTGGAAGCCCTCTGAGAGCGTGATGCCGCTCCCTGAAGGTGAGATGTAGGGAAGACTACATCAGGCACCTAGCTCAGACCTGAGAAGGGAAAGTAGGTCATGGGAGCAAGTCTCTCGGGGTTCCCCCAACGTTCACCACCCAATAATTTGTACCTTGACTTGAATGATCTTAACAGATGAGCATCATTTAATGAATATGAGTTTTTTCAATCCAGCTTGGTGCATCTTAGGAAAGCCTCAAGTTGTGCAAATCTGGCATGAGAGTAGAAAGACCTCTACGTGGACACTCTGGATTCTTCACACTTGAGTGGTAGGACCTGGGCAAGAGACTCAAGCTCTCTGTTTCCTTTTTGGTACCCTAGATCATATTGACCTGGCCAAACTTACAAGTTGGTTGGAGGCTTAAATAGAGTAATGGATGAGCATATCTTAAAAAGAGTAAAATGTTATACAGATACATTTAATCATCTCTTGCATAAATACAGAGCCCTGCCCCCATGTGCCCAAAAAAGCCAATTATAATTTTCTTAGATTCCAGGCACTGTCTCCTAACTGATCCAGGTAAAATCTACTATGAACCTACCATAGAAAGGAGGAAGCGGATGGATGTGCTGATTAGTAAATATAAAGAATGAGATTTCTGTAAGCTCAATGCATATAGGACAAACTCTAAAATGCTAAGTAGTTATATCCATAGCACAGTAAAAAAACCAATCCAGTTTCCTGGCTCTGAGCTTACATCATTCCTTACAGTACTACACATTCCCAAACTGCTTCCATTCCAAACATAGCATTCTATTTCTAAAGTTGTAAATCAAAGCAGAAAAGTGTTGGAGGTTTTAGAAGGCTTTTGCTTCACCTTTCTTAAAATATAGATGAGTTTCTCTAAATTCCTGATCAAGACGACATTTATCTTCTTCAGGCACACTCCTGTGGTTCCAGAAGGGGCAAGACATAAGTTAAAAAAAAAAAAATGAAGATTGGAATTCTAAAAGAATAAGCATTTGAAAACCACCAACTTCCTCAAAATTTACATGACTGTGCAGGTTTCCACAAACACTTTCACTACATGCTGTGGTCATCACACTCCACTCCGAGTCCCTGGACAGAAAAATGAAGCGCATGTCAGTTGTTCAGGAACTTAATAACCAATGGGCAAGGAAGCTTTGCTGCAGCTACATTTATTTTAAAAAATAGGATTGATAAGATGCAAGGTTGGAGACACGGGTGGTGGTTGTTACAGACAACGTCCTAGGATAAAGGATTACTGTTTTTAAACTGAAAATTGAAAATCTAGCCAACACCAATTTGTCACAGATCCTAAAGAAATCCACAGAATCAGAGTATTTAATTAATCTAAATGATAAATTGCCTATGAATCTCAACTGCGCAGGCAGCACCTATGAGCAGAAAATTCACACAAGAAAGAAAAATAAATGGGAATACTGGTGGTATTAGAAATTTACCTTATAAACAACATTATTCTAAATTTTGCAGCCTAATACTTTGGAGTCTTATAATATATTTGCTCATAATCCCCGAAGGAGTGAAAAATTAGGAGTATTCTTTAGGGCTTCTCCAAAGATGTATAGCCATGCACATTTGCTGTTGCCAAATACACACATTTAAATGAAAATAGCTGACACCTGGTAGAGTCACCCTCTGGAGACGTATACAGAAACGTTAATCTGAGGTTAACCCAACAACCCAATGTAGACATGATGTACTATATAGAAAAATAAAATACACAGTCATATGATTATTCATCTGACAGTAATAGTGTAGCCTCCTTAGGGAAAAAGATAAAGGGAAAAATCCATTGAATATTTTGAAAAATTCATTTTTAATCACATCTCCCAGGCATCTAACTTATTTGTAGGCTTTGCAATCATACAGATATATAAATATATATTTGAAATCTCTTCCCCTGGAAAATTACCATTCTTTAAGAGAAGACACCTCCTAGAATCTATCAAAGAAAAATCACGTTTACCTGAAAAGATCATTATTTCCCTTCTTGAATTCTGAAGCATCTTTGAAGAGGGAGGAGAGTTTGCAAAATCAGGAAAGGGCTGCTCTCAGAAAATCCAATCACTTTTCAAGCAATGATACAATGCCAGATGTTAAAATTTGTCTGAAGATCTCTAGAGAAGTGAAGGCAATTAGACGTTATCCTTCATTTCTTCTGTTCAGAATCTCATTACCAAAGATTGCAGACATGTTGGTTATGATGTACATCTTGCAGGTGGCACTTTGTCATTGTTAAAATAAAGTGGGGTAGAACAGAATCTTATTATAATTTTTCCTTGGTGGCGTGGGATGGAAGAGAGGAAGATGGAGAGAAAGGGAGAGAGAGAGAAGAAGGGAGTGAGGAATTAGATGCTATGCGTATACAATAAACCTTATTAATTGCATTATTTTGAAATGTTATTTCCTAGTTACTATAGTTACAGGGCATTTTAAACCATTTTAGCATGTAACACACAATGATAAACTCTGTCATACGTATCTTTTGTGATGTGGACACAAAAGAAGGCTACCATAAGAATGTCACACCACAGCTGTCCCATGGGCACTGAAAACCAGAAAGCAGTATGTGTATCACCTTAACACAGGCACCACCAACTGTGGAGTCAGGGACACAGAGTCCAACTCTTGCTCCACTCCCAATAGCAAAAAACCTTGGCCGACTCACCAGTCCCTTTGTCCATGCAATGATGGAGTGATACCACATCATCCGCAGAAACCTTTTCCAAGTCTACGGTGCCTTAATACTAACTAATTTTGACTGTTTCCAACAGCTCCAAGGGTGTTTCTGAAGAATGAATTTGGAACATGTGGTAAGGCATATGACAATGTCTTCATTTCTATATGTCAAATAAAGCCTCTGGTCTTTTTCTACTGACAGCTGAGGAATTCATGCAGAAGAAAGTAACAACCTGTACAGATGCATTTGACTAGCAGGCTTGCATAATTCCAGGAGCACCTACTCTGTGCATGGCTACAGGAGAAACAGCAGAAATGAGAGAGACACAGCATGGTCTCCACCCACAAGTCCAGCTCTACCTGCCAGACATTGGAAGGGCATACTGGTGTCAGGCAGAATTCACTCAGTACACCCCCAAAATTAGAATGTAATACGTTCCTGTTAGGGTAAGATCAACTTTGCAGGGCCAATCGGGCTGATGCATACTCAGCGTCCCTTTGCTGGGTCCCAGCAGCCAGAGCTGCTGATGGTATTTGCAGGCTAGCAGAGGTTTTGTCTGCTCTGCAGCCAACCTACAGCACTTGGGTGTAGGGCCCACAAGGAAAAGGACAAAGCCATCCAGCTCCATGATCCTCATGCTCCTTAGGATCTGTTTATAGGTTAAAAAAGTGCTTAAGTTTTGTAAAACAGCCAACTTCACTAAATGATTGCAAATTCATTCTCAAACAATAATTGTGAAAACCATTCATTAAGCTCACGTCATTTTATTCAGAAAGAGAGAAAACAAAAGAGGAGATTTTTAAAATAAAGAGACTAATATCTTTAATATTTGTAAAGACTATTTTTAATATTTCTTATAAAGAGACTAATATATTTAATGTATCATCCATGTGTTACAGTCTCACCAATGTACCACAATGTAGCAGTCTCTCATTGTGAGGTATCACCTGGAGTTCTTTGTCTCACAACCAAGAGAATTGAGGAGCATGGACACAAAGGATGAGGTTGGAGAAAAGTTTAATAGGTGAAAGAAGAAAGCTCTCTGCTGCAGAGAGGGGATCCGGAAAAGGGTTACCACTTTTACAATTGAATGCAACGGCTTTTATAGGAAACTGATGAGGACCAGGCATCTCATTTGCATAAGGCACAAATTTCTAGTAGCTCCACCACATCCTCCTAATGCACATGCAAGCCCTTAGACTCCACATTGCTTTGCTCCTCTTATTGCTCATGTGTCAGGGGACAGAATTTTCCATTGTAGGCATGTCTGGGCAAGTCACCTGTGTAGACTTGGTTATCTGTGCAGCTGTCGGCATGTCTTAGGCAAGCCCCCCTGTGCAAGTTCCCTTATCTATGTCTGCAGGCTGTTCTTTCATTTGAAAGAACTCAACGGAAGACCCACCTTAACTGCCTGCCTGACAGGGTTTTTTTCTTTCTCCTCCCTCACGTGGAACATAGTCATTATGGCAACTTGGTGAGAATTCTGGGCTCATGTTAAAAATTTCCTCCCATAGCTCCCATGTCCAAAGTCACTGGTATCCATGAACAGTAAGTGGTCTTGTCAATTCTGAAAATATTCCCTCCTTTTGTGTGTGTTTTTTTTTAAATTGGGATTAAGCTCACATAACATGAAATTAACAATTTAAAGTGTGCAATTAATTCCATGGCATTTAGTGCATTCACTGTTATGCAACCATCACCACTATCTACTTCCAGAACATTTTTGTCACCTGAAAAGGAAAACTCATACCACTAAATGGTCAATCCCCATTCTCCCAGCCCCTCATTCCCGAGGACCACCAAACTCCTTTCCATCTCTGTAGATTTGTCAATTATAGATATTTCATATAAATGAAATCATACAATATGTGGCCTTTTGTGTCTGGCTTCTTTTACAGAGCGTGTTTTAAAATTTTTTTTTTTTAAGGCAATGTTTCTCTCGTTTCCCAGGCTGGAGTGCAATGGCGCAGTCTTGGCTCATTGCAACCTCCCCTTCCGGGGCTCAAGTGATTCTCCTGCCTCAGCCTCCCAAGTGGCTGGGACTACAGGCGTGCACCACCACACCCAGCTAATTTTTGTATTTTTAGTAGAGATGGGGTTTTGTCATGTTGCCCAAGCTGGTCTTGAATTCCTGGCCTCAAATGATCTGCCCATCTCAGCCTACTAATATGCTGGGATTACAGGTGTGAGGAACCACATCCGGCCTTACAGAGCATGTTTTTGAGGTCCATCCATGTTGTATCACATATCAGTACTTCCTTCCTTTTTATAACTGAACAATAGTCCATCTCCTTTAGTTTTTAATCTTCTATAATGTGTATATCAAATAAAGACCACTCTACTTTCACATGCAGTTTTTCTTTTTTAACACTCTGACTCATAGACTACTTTTTATCCCAGAGAAATTGTGATGCATACACACTTTAAAGAAATTAGGACTCCAACTTTCAAAACATTCAGAATCAGAAAAAAAGAAAAAAAAATCTGCTAGAAAAGTGGAACTACTTACTACCAGTCATCTCAGGTTACAAAGATTGGTCTGTGTAATTTTGTCGAATTTCAAAATTGAAATCCACTTTTTTAATCCAGTGCTAAGCCCTATCTAAATAGAGCTGACCCTTGAACATTGCAGAGGTTAGGGGCACCAATTCTCTGTTTAGTCAAAAATTCAAGTATAACTTTTGGCTCCCCAAAAACTTAACTACTAACAGCTTACTGTTGACCAGAAGCCTATTAACATGGCTTCTGGTCAACAGTATGGCCAATTAACATATGTTTTATGTATTATATACTGTATTATTGCAATGAAATAATCTAGGGAAAATAAAATGTTATTAAGAACGTTACAAGAAAAACTATATTTACTATTCATTTGATGGAAGTGGATCATCATAAAGGTCTTCATCCTCCTTGTTCTCACGTTGAAGAGGCTGAAGAGGAGGAGGAAGAGGAGGGGTTAGTCTTGCTGTTGCAGGGGTGCAGAGGTGGAAGGAAGTCCACTGATAAGTGGATCCTCAAACTTCTTGTTCAATAAGGTTAAAGAAAGTTAAAGAAGATAAATGTGCATTGTCTATTTCAAGTTCAACTCTCTAGTTTGCAAAACTAAAATTGACACCTTGGTATAATTTCATGAGACTTAGTTTTTTAAATGAGTTACAGTAGACTCTTGAACAATGAGTTTAAGCTGTGAGGATCCACGTATCAGTGGACTTCCTTCCACCTCTGCACCCCTGCGACAGCAAGACTAACCCCTCCTCTTCCTCCTCTTCTTCAGCCTCCTCAAAGTGAGAATAAGGAGGATGAATACCTTTATGATGATCCACTTCCACTTAATGAATAGTAAATGTATTTTCTCTTCTTTATGACTTTCTTAATAACATTTTCTTTTCTCTAGCTTATGCATTGCAATAACGCAGTATATAATACATATAATTTATAAATCCCATATTTTAATTGACCATTTATCTTATCAGTAAGGCTTCTGGTCAGCAGTGGGCTGTTACTAGTTTAAGTTTTTAAGGAGCCAAAAGTTATACTTGAATTTTTGACTACACAGGTGTTGATGTCCCTAACCTCTACAATTTGCTGGGTTTCCCTCGATGCCCTCATAGAGCTGGTAGCCTTCCCTTCCCTGTCTTAGATGTTTATCCATGCTATGTCCTACAAGCCCCTAATCCCCATTAGATACTGAGTCTTTAGTTTGAATCCTCCGTCTATATTCAATGCAAACATCACTTTGAGTGGCCACAACACTTTTGACCAGCATTTTAAAAAATGTAGTCAGGGGAACAATTGTTTCGAAAGACACTAACAGATGCTAGGATTGGGGATAGGGGAGGAAGTATTGTGATGCAATAAGTCTAAAAATTCTGAATTAAAACAAGCTTCAACCAGTGTCTTACCGCCAAGATTTCCTGATTTGCATATCTTGAGTATACTAGTGTTCTATGATAGGGGTAGACATTAGAACATTTCTTGGTTTTATTTAGTCTCAGGAACCTTGCTTCAACAACCCTCTCCCATAGCTAAGGTTCCTCAGTGCAGGCCGTGGAAATGATTCTCTCGGTTCTTGCCAGATATTTACACCTTAGAATGAAAAATATATCTAGGAGCAAATGTGGCTAGCAGTTGGGGGGTGAGCTAAGGGGAATTGAGTTCGGAAGGGGACATGCAGACATTAACCAGGCTTCTAGGAAGCCCTGTGGCTTTGAGATCGGAGGAACTGAAGATAAACTTGTCTACTTTCTAATATTGCTCTTACATGCATGTGAACCCTGCAGGCATTACCAATGTTGGAGAGGCGCAATAGGAAAAGAAAGCTGCTCTGTTCAAAGAAGGGATGGAGGTAACTGAACCCTCAGGAAAGCAAAGATCACGTGGAGACCACCAAGCAGGTGACCATCCAAAGACAAAAACTCCTCATCAGAGGGATTTAGAAGTAATTAGACTCCCCTATTATCTGCAGTGAGCACGTGTTTCCAGGCTTCTTTTCAACTTACAATTTATAAGTGACTAGAATTTCTATACATTTCTGGAATGCATGCATGCCAAAATTCATCGTGCAACCCTTGCTGACATTAGGGCACCAAAATGTCTACAAATGCAATCATTTATCATGCAAATTACCTTTCACTTCCTGCTTTAAGGTCCATAACTGCTCCTAAGGAAAATGCACCTCGGCACACAGTCCTCTCTTGCCGAGGCACCCAGCTGCACGCTTTTGCTGAGTTTTCTTTCTAATAAAATTTTCCTTTTTCAAACCTACACTGTTGCAAACCACTTTCTGATGCTGGGGTTCTGACACCTTGCATGTCAGGCACCTCTCTACCTGTGATGACTCATTTTATGCGTCAACTTGACGGGCCCACAGGATGCCCTAACAATTGATTAAATATTATTTTGTGAGGGTGTTTCAGGATGAGATTAACATTTGAATTGGGAGGCTGAGGAAAGCAGATCGCCCTCCCCAGTGTGGGTATCCCTCATCCAGTCCATTGATTTCGTACCTGATTTCTGCCACTTTGACTTAAGTAAGCCAATTAAGAAGACAGATGTTCTAGCATCCATACGTATATTCAAATTAAATTGAAATTTGTATATACCTTGTATTAAACTGTTTTAAAGTAACCATGGCTAGTTAGATGGTTCTGATCTGGCTGCCGTTATGAATTAGATATACTAAACTCCTGGCCTCTCACCTTGGCTTTCCAAAGTGCTAAGATTACAGATGTGAGCCCCAGCACCCAGCCTATGTGTATCCTTTGTAATAAAACTGTAATTGTTAAGTATAGTACTTCCTGATTTAGTGAGTTCTAGTGAATTACAAAACTTGAGGGATTCACAGGAACCCCTGAATTTATAGTAAGTTGGTACAAAGTGCGGGTGGCCTGGATACCAACAGAGTGTGGCTGGTGCCCATGGCATGGGAAGTCTTCTTGAGGATTAAATCCTTTAACATGTGGGGTCTGAGCTAACTTTGGATGATTAGCACGAACGCTGAATGGCAGTACACTCATTTGGGGTTCCAACAGAATAACACCTGATATGACTTGGCTGTGTTCCCACCCATATCTCATCGTGAATTGTAGCTTGCATAATTTCCACATGCCAGTGGGAGGTTATTGAATCATGGTGGCAGGTCTTTCTTGTGCTGTTCTCATGATAGTGAATAAGTCTCAGGAGATCTGATGGTTTTATAAAGGAGAGTTCCCCTGCACACACTCTGTTGCCTGCTGCCATGTAAGACATGCCTTTTCTCCTTCTTCACCTTCTGCCATGATTGTGAGGCCTCCTCAGCCATGCAGAACTGTGAGTCAATTAAACCCTTTTCCTTTATAAATTACCCAGCCTTGGGTATGTCTTTATTAGCAGCATGAGAACAGACTAATACAACACCCCAGTTACACATACTCCCATTACCACTGGAGGTGAAACTGCCTTTGCAAAATTATAACAGTAGGAGAAACCTGACATAGTTGACTCCATCTTGCTTCTGATCTCCAAGTTCCTTTGGTCATTCCTGGACATAAGTCAAGCTAACTTTAGGAGAAATTTAGGTTGTAGTTTGACATTAAAGCAAGAATGATTATAGCTCTTCCCCAAAACTAAACCACCTTTGAAAGGCCACAAGAATAGGATTATGGGAAGGGCTTATACTGTGCTAAGATTTAGGCATAGATTTTATAATTCCTTACTGCTCAGGGGTCATGTGGCCAGAGGTCACGAGAACTGTGAAGAACCGTGACCTCTGCAATTGCTCCCATAGATAACATCACTATTGTAGAACCTTAAATTGTTTTTTTCTGAGTTGTTTTTCAGACTGACCACAGCAGAACTCATGACTCATGACCTAGCTGGTCCTATGGCCCCATCCAGAGGTGGACTCAATATATGAGGACCATTTTCCATACCCCTGCTGATTGGCTGTATGATTTTACCCACAGACAATCAGCAGCACCCATTCCCTAATCCCCTGCCCACCAAATTGTCCATAAAAATACTATCCTCCAAGGGACACTGACTTGAGTGATAACTCTGTTTCTCCTTTATGGGTTGGCCTCACATCAATTAAACTCTCTCTCTACTGCAATGCCGTATCTCAGTGAATTGATTTTGTCTGTGCAGTGGGCAGGAAGAACTCATCAAGCAATTATAGACGTAGATATTGTTATAAATCCTATTTTGCAGATGCAGAAACTGAGGCACAGAATAAATAACCAGCTCAAGGTCAGAGAGTGGTTGAGCCAGGTTTTGGACCCATGTAGCTCAGTTTCAAGCCCATGTTCTTTTATTATTATTACAATTATAGATACAGAGTCTTGCTATGTTGCCCAGGCTGATCTCAAACTCCTGAGCTCAAGCAATTCTCCCTCATTGGCCTCCCAAAATCTTGGGATAACAGGTGTGAGTCATTGTGCTTGACCCCTATTTTTTCTCTTTATTATTTTTATTTTAATTTTTTTTAAGAGACAGGGTTTCACTATGTTTCCCAGGGTCATCTGAAACTTCTGATCCTCCCGTCTTGGCCTCCCAAATTGCTAAGATTACAAGTGTGAGCCACTGTGCCTCCAAGCCCATGTTCTCTTGTGTTTTTTTTTTTTGTCTGTTTCTTTTTTTTGTTTGTTTTTCTTGAGACAGAGTCTCACTCTGTTGGCCAGGCTGGAGTGCAGTGGCACGATCTTGGCTCACTGCAACCTCCTGCCTCCCAGGCTCAAGCAATTCTCTTGCCTCAGCCTCCCGAGTAGCTGAGATTACAGGTGTGTGCCACCACACCTGGCTAATTTTTGTATTTTTAGTAGAGACGGGGTTTCACCATGTGGGCCAAGATGGTCTTGAACTCCTGACCTCAGGTAATCCGCCCTCCTTGGCCTCCCAAAATGCTGGGATTACAGGCGTGAGCCACTGCGCCCAGCCAGCCCATGTTCTTAACACTCTCATGTTCTGCCTCCTAATGAAAAGCTAATGTGTTATCCAAACTCAAGGAAGATATATTAATGACATATCATGATTTTAATCATAATAGAAGGGTTAAAAATGTTCAACCCTTGGAAGAGAGATAAGTAAACAAAAACGCACATGACACTATAATAAAAGAAATAGTCACAACCACAGGTATATCTTTATTGTTGTAAATCTAAGTAATTTATCTGGTATTTTATAGAGGAAGAAATATAGCTGTGATGATCCCAGGAGTCATATTTGCATATGCAGACATTTTCCAACATGATAAAAGCTTTGGAAATCCCATCCATATTGACTTTAGAAGGATCTGATGAAAGTTTCATCAAGTGATACCCTCTACTTCTCTTCCAGCTCCTGCATAATTTACATCTCTGTGGAGGAGCCAGTCTTTTGATCTGACCCCAGGAGATTTAGGGATTAAAGTCCCCAAGGCTATCCGTGGGCTCAATGACTAGAGTCTCTAATATACTCCCATTCCATAAAAAGCAAGATGCATGCTCCAAAGTTTGAAACACTGCAAGATGAGGAGGCTTTCCAATACGTATATTAAAGGGAGGTTTTTAACTGTGTATGGGACTCATGGTTTCTCCCCATCACCTTTCCCCTAATGCTTTCTAAAGAAATTCCATCACATGACACTGCAATGCTTAATATGTCATAATTCCATGTGTCGTTAATGTTATGCAATATTAAAAATGAAATTGTGATATTTGAAGTGCGCACATAGCACAATTTGAGAAAATATGCCAGTTTTGAAATTCTGCCAAGATCAGCTTGAAAATCTTGCCGTAGATTGTTCTTACAGATATATTAGTCTGAGTTCTCCCACGAGTCAACCCCGATACCAGGAGTTGAGTGTAGTGGCCTTATTTATGCAGTAGCTTATGCAAGAGCTTATCCAAGAAGCCCACTGGGGAAGTGGGGAGTGAGAGAGAAGTAAAGAGAATGTGTTAATAAGTAGGGGCTTAGTCACTCTCACCCCTGGGAAGGAAGGTGTGGTCTTGGAAACACACCCCCACCCCAGGGAAGGAGGCATTTGACCTCCGACTCCCTTTTCCGGTGTCTGAGGGCTGTCTTAGGGGTTTTGACCCACATGCCGCTAAGTTTCCTAGGGACAGAGCCAGCCCTGAGCTGAAAAGAAGGAAGCCAGACATGCTTGAGTGAGAGGCTGTCAGCTTGCTGTGAACCTCTAGTGCACCTGCTAGCGAACTGAGAACGGTCAAGGGAATGTGGGTGGAGCATCCAGGCACCTTCCACAGATGGAGCTTAAGTGACTGTGCTGAAAGTAATCCTTGATACATTTATTTAGAGGTCTCCTTTTTAAGGATTCAGAATGCCAAACAAAATTCTGTCCTTTTTAAGGGCCCTCCTTAGCACCATCCAGACTGGAAAGACCACTGGTCTATGGCCCCGAGCTTCCCCTACTAAAAATAAGAAGGCTGTAAGGGACAGACATCAGGTCTTCTGTTCTGGCAAGAAAGCACTCAATCTTTTTGTTAAATGAAGGCATGAGTTGATGAATACCACTGTCTCCTACACATTCAGTTCAGACGAATAGCAGATCACTTGCTGAAATTCCCAAAGATGTTTATTTTACAATCAGAAGTCTGAAAGAAGAAACAAATGCTTTTTTTCCAACAACTATTTTTTTCATGTCATTTTAAAGCACATAAAGTCAGGTAGCGTGATGCCTCCAGCTTTGTTCTTTTGGCTTAGGATTGACTTGGCGATGCGGGCTCTTTTTTGGTTCCATATGAACTTTAAAGTAGTTTTTTCCAATTCTGTGAAGAAAGTCATTGGTAGCTTGATGGGGATGGCATTGAATCTATAAATTACCTTGGGCAGTATGGCCATTTTCACGATATTGATTCTTCCAACCCATGAGCATGGAATGTTCTTCCATTTGTTTGTATCCTCTTTTATTTCATTGAGCAGTGGTTTGTAGTTCTCCTTGAAGAGGTCCTTCACATCCCTTGTAAGTTGGATTCCTAGGTATTTTATTCTCTTTGAAGCAATTGTGAATGGGAGTTCACTCATGATTTGGCTCTCTGTTTGTCTGTTATTGGTGTACAAGAATGCTTGTGATTTTTGTACATTAATTTTGTATCCTGAGACTTTGCTGAAGTTGCTAATCAGCTTAAGGAGATTTTGGGCTGAGACAATGGGGTTTTCTAGATATACAATCATGTCATCTGCAAACAGGGACAATTTGACTTCCTCTTTTCCTAATTGAATACCCTTTATTTCCTTCTCCTGCCTGATTGCTCTGGCCAGAACTTCCAGCACTATGTTGAATAGGAGCGGTGAGAGAGGGCATCCCTGTCTTGTGCCAGTTTTCAGAGGGAATGCTTCCAGTTTTTGCCCATTCAGTATGATATTGGCTGTGGGTTTGTTGTAGATAGCTCTTATTATTTGGAGATACGTCCCATCAATACCTAATTTATTGAGTTTTTAGCATGAAGGGTTGTTGAATTTTGTCAAAGGCCTTTTCTGCATCTATTGAGATAATCATGTGGTTTTTGTCTTTGGTTCTGTTTATATGCTGGATTACATTTATTGATTTGCATATGTTGAACCAGCCTTGCATCCCAGGGATGAAGCCCACTTGATCATGGTGGATAAGCTTTTTGATGTGCTGCTGGATTCGGTTTGCCAGTATTTTATTGAGGATTTTTGCATCAATGTTCATCAAGGATATTGGTCTGAAATTCTCTTTTTTGGTTATGTCTCTGCCAGGTTTTGGTATCAGGACGATGCTGGCTTCGTAAAATGTGTTAGGGAGGATTCCCTCTTTTTCTATCGATTGGAATAGTTTCAGAAGGAATGGTACCAGTTCCTCCTTGTACCTCTGGTAGAATTCAGCTGTGAATCCATCAGGTCCTGGACTCTTTTTGGTTGGTAAGCTATTGATTATTGCCACAATTTCAGAACCTGTTATTGGTCTATTCAGAGATTGAACTTCTTCCTGGTTTAGTCTTGGGAGGGTGTATTTGTCGAGGAATTTATCCATTTCTTCCAGATTTTCTAGTTTATTTGCATAGAGGTGTTTGTAGTATTCTCTGATGGTAGATTGTATTTCTGTGGGATCGGTGGTGATATCCCCCTTTTCGTTTTTTATTGCATCTATTTGATTCTTCTCTCTTTTCTTCTTTATTAGTCTTGCTAGCGGTCCATCAATTTTGTTGATCTTTTCAAAAAACCAGCTCCTGGATTCATTAATTTTTTGAAGGGTTTTTTGTGTCTCTATTTCCTTCAGTTCTGCTCTGATTTTAGTTATTTCTAGCCTTCTGCTAGCTTTTGAATGTGTTTGCTCTTGCTTTTCTAGTTCTTTTAATTGTGATGTTAGGGTGTCAATTTTGGATCTTTCCTGCTTTCTCTTGTGGGCATTTAGTGCTATAAATTTTCCTCTACACACTGCTTTGAACGTGTCCCAGAGATTCTGGTATGTTGTGTCTTTGTTCTCGTTGGTTTCAAAGAACATCTTTATTTCTGCCTTCATTTCATTATGTACCCAATAGTCATTCAGGAGCAGGTTGTTCAGTTTCCATGTAGTTGAGCGGTTTTGACTGAGTTTCTTAATCCTGAGTTCTAGTTTGATTGCAAGGCTACAGTAACCAAAACAGCATGGTATTGGTACCACAACAGAGACATAGATCAATGGAACAGAACAGAGCCCTCAGAAATGATGCCGCATAGCTACAACTATCTGATCTTTGACAAACCTGACAAAAACAAGAAATGGGGAAAGGATTCCCTATTTAATAAATGGTGCTGGGAAAACTGGCTAGCCATATGTAGAAAGCTGCAACTGGATCCCTTCCTTACACCTTATACAAAAATTAATTCAAGATGGATTAAAGACTTATATGTTAGACCTAAAACCATTAAAATCCTACAAGAAAACCTAGGCAATACCATTCAGGACATAGGCGTGGGCAAGGACTTCATGTCTAAAACACCAAAAGCAATGGCAACAAAAGCCAAAATCGACAAATGGGATCTCATTAAACTAAAGAGCTTCTGCACAGCAAAAGAAACTATCATCAGAGTGAACAGGCAACCTACAGAATGGGACAAAATTTTTGCAACCTACTCATCTGACAAAGGGCTAATATCCAGAATCTACAATGAACTCAAACAAATTTACAAGAAAAAAACAAACAACCCCATCAAAAAGTGGGCAGAGGACATGAACAGACACTTCTCAAAAGAAGACATTTATGCAGCCAAAAAACACATGAAGAAATGCTCCTCATCACTGGCCATCAGAGAAATGCAAATCAAAACCACAGTGAGATACCATCTCACACCAGTTAGAATGGCCATCATTAAAAAATCAGGAAACAACAGGTGCTGGAGAGGATGTGGAGAAATAGGAACACTTTTACACTGTTGGTGGGACTGTAAACTAGTTCAACCATTGTGGAAGTCAGTGTGGCGATTCCTCAGGGATCTAGAACTAGAAATACCATTTGACCCAGCCATCCCATTACTGGGTATATACCCAAAGGACTATAAATCATGCTGCTATAAAGACACATGCACACGTATGTTTATTGCGGCACTATTCGCAGTGGCAAAGAGTTGGAACCAACCCAAATGTCCAACAACGATAGACTGGATTAAGAAAATGTGGCACATATACACCATGGAATACTATGCAGCCATAAAAAATGATGGGTTCGTGTCCTTTGTAGGGACATGGATGAAACTGGAAACCATCATTCTCAGTAAACTATCGCAAGGACAAAAAACCAAACACCGCATGTTCTCACTCATGGGTGGGAATTGAACAATGAGAACTCATGGACACAGGAAGGGGAACATCACGCTCCGGGGACTGTTGTGGGGTGGGGGGAGGGGGGAGGGACAGCATTAGGAGATACACCTAATGCTAAATGACGAGTTAATGGGTGCAGGAAATCAACATGGCACATGGATACATATGTAACAAACCTGCACATTGTGCACATGTACCCTAAAACCCTAAAGTATAATAAAAAAAAAAAAAAAAAAAAAGCACATAAAATGAGTCATTAAAGTGAAAATTTTAAAAAGAACCATGAAAAGGGATGGGGTTTTTCCCACGGTGTCTTTATATCTTCTTAATTCCATTTGAATAACTCACTGTAAGTTCTCTATAGGAAGACAATCACGTATCAGAATTTCCCAAAGGTTAACTTGGAGAGTATATAGGCATGAAGCACAGCCATTCCTCTATTTTAGACAGCATGGTATGATTTCCAGAAGGTCCTTTCCATGATTACATCTATAGTTTGAAATTTTAAAACTCTATGGCCAACATTGCCAATGTTGGCTGATTATTAATTTGCAAAGGATGGTGGATGGGGTGATGGTCGCTTACAATATTAATTCGAGACTAGCACCGTCCAATAGAAACATAACACAAGCCACAAACAGGAGCCATGCACATGATTTTAAATTTTCCCGTAACCTCATTTTAAAAAGTAAAAAGAACAGGTGAAGCTAAATTCAATAAGATACTTTTATATAAGCCAATATACCCAAAATATGATCACTTCATTATGTAAATAATTTTATCATTATTTTAGAGAAGGAGTCTGCTATGTTGCCCTGGCTGGAGTGCAGTGGCATTCACAGGCATGATCATAGCATACTACAGTCTCAAACTCCTGGCCTCAAATGATTATCCTGCCTCAACCTCCCAAGTAGCTAGGACTATAGGCATGTGCAACAGTGCCTGGCTATATGTCAATAATGTTTTATAAATTATCGAGATATTTTACATTCTCTTTCTTCTACTAAATCATTGAAATCTGGTGTGTATTTTGCACATAGAACACATCTCAATTTGGACTGTTGTCCAAAAGAAGACCAGGATGGCTAAATAGTAGAAAGGAGAGCTTTACTGGCGATATCAGATTGTAAACTGGGGAGGATAGTCTCTGGTGTGGATCAAAAGTGCTCTGTCTTCAAAGATGGAAGAGGCAGGTTAGGCTTTATGCCTCACAGGTTCTGTATTACACAGTGGAGTTACATATTCAGCAGGTTTGGGGGGAAAGCTATACATATTTATAATGGGGGTGAGTGCATGTGCAGTGGGTAAACATATACATAACTTACGTCTCATATTCATTTTGGGGCATGGTTTTCCCATTAAAATGAGCTAGAATTTGGCTCTTCACATGAAAAGGTGAACTATAAGACCCAAATCCAATTTGTGCACAGCTTCTATAGGCTAGCTGAAATTGGCATAAGATCTACGGTTGCTTATCATAAAAGAATGTTTGTAAGGGTGGTCCTCTGTCCAATCAGTTATACTAGTCTGGGTTGTAAACCAGAATTGGGAGAGGTCTGATAACTCCTCTTGTTAAGGACTTTAGCAAGGGTATGGTTCTGGCAGCTGCAGGGATTTAGGAAGTTTGCTGTGTTTGCTGAAGCCATATGTTCTGAAACGAAATGCCCAACTAAAGTAGTGTTTGCCTCCAGAGTACAGGTATATTTTAATTTATTGACAACTATTCTTACTATTTATTTTTCACTCTTATTATAGTTTAGGGGTTAGGATTAGGGTTATTATAGTTAGGGCTACGGTTAGGGTTAACCCAGCTCTTGCCTGGACTAAAGTGATTATTGTATGTCTTAAATATTTAGTTTTAAAATAAGTAGCTGATTTTCTGTAAAGGCAACTATCTGCATAAAATCATCTCAACCTTCCCATCAAAAATACCTTCTAACATATCTTTCTAAATTCTCTCTCATTCAGAGACTTGCAACTGTTGCATCAGATTACAGAAAGATTTTTCCCATAAGACATATGGAAGAAGTGAAGCCAAGAAATATAACACTTTTAGTCACTTGGTAAATGTGTCAATTTTGGGAACTGAACCACATATTCAACAGTAGATGTTCTTACCGTTAGCAACATCTCTAGAGCTTCCACATTCAGAAGAGCACATTCCTTCTTAAAATTATGTGAACAAGTCATTGAATTTTAAATGAGTGTAACTTTTTTTAGACAAAAGAAAATAACTAATTGCCATTTGATGGAGCATTCCCTCAGATGCCTATATCATGGCAGATATGCAAAAAAAAGTGGAACAAATTTACACAAACCTCGTAAGTCAAAATATAGACACATCTAAGCATGCTGAGTTGATTAAGCTAAAAAAAAACATAGATTTTATTTTTCTTCGGGGTTTAGAAATAAATTTATAGCTCACGGTAAAATAGGACATCAAATCTGCTTTCAAAACAAGTACTCACAGCAATGGAAATGTAAGTTTGTTTTTCTATTTTTTAAGTTAAAAAAAATTTTTTTAAGAGACAGTTTCTCTCTGTTGCCCAGGCCAGAGTACAGTGGCACAAGCGTAGTTCACTGCAGCCTCAAACTCACAGTCTCAAGCAATCCTCCCACTTTAGCTTCCTGAGTAGCTGTGATTACAGGCACGTGCCACCATGCAGGACTATTTTTTTATTTTTGTAGAGATAATGTCTTGCTATGTTGCCTAAGCTGGTCTTGAACTCCTGGCCTCAAGTGATCCCCGTCTCAGCCTCCCAAAGTCCTGGGATTGCAGGCATGAGCCACCATACCCAGCTGAAAGTTTTTTTTTTTTTTAATTTAAAATTTATGGGGTTTTTTGTATTATTTACATTATACCACAGAATGCAAGATAGTATACGGTTGTCAAATTTTTAAAAATTCATAAATAGAAAAGTAAATTCAAATATTCCCAAAACTTGTTTTTTAATTCAATGTTTGCTACAAGGAGTGCACCCTTGCCACAGGAGCAAAAGTGTGTTTTTAAATATCAGATAAAGAGAATTCATTCCACCCATTGGTATTTACTTAGCTCCAGGGCTGTCTCATGGAACTGGGGAAGCTGTGCCCTGTAACAAGTGAGGGCATGTTCGCCTGCCAGGGCGAGAGAGAGGGGCATCAATTTGAGATTTGCCTTAGGAAGATGGTGCCTCCTTGTGACTCCTAAGGGCTGCATTGCTGGTGCTGCCTCTACCTGCAGATCAAGTTCGCTGGCACAAAGATGAAGACCAGGGAAGATCCAGTCCTAGGGGAAGGGCATGTCACAGATTCAGTCGATTCTTTTGACGACTGTGTTTGAGAACATTCACTGTAGTGGTCATCACTTTGAGAACTGGGGCACAGCAATTAACAAGATAGATGAGATTCCCAGCTCTATGAGACTCACATTATGGTGGAGAAAAATAAAATGTCACGGAAACTCACAGAGAGTGGGACATCACCCAACTTGCTCTGGGAATGAAAATTTCAGCTGGAACTGGGGTGAGGAAAAGAAGTCTATCAGGCCCCAGAGGGTAGGCGTAAGGTCACGTTGAGAGGATGGGCATGGATTTCAATCATGATTTCGATCAGAGGAAGGCTCCATACTCATAATGTGTTCAGATTCTTTTCATTGCTCTCCAGAAGGCACTAGTAGTATTCCAAGATATCTGCCTATACTGAATGTTTCCACCAAGTTTTCCATTTTCCAATTGCTGAGAGCCCTAAGAAGTCTTCTGTAAATAAGATCTAGGTCATCTATGTCACTCTACCAAATCTTCCCCTGAGAATACATTGCCCCCTACCTTTCAAAGTTATTGCCAAAGCTGCTGTATCCTTGTTGTTTTATGTTCAACAACAAATGCTTGTTTATTAAATGTCTTCTTTGAGCTGGGTAGTGCTCTAGGCATGGCAGATTCAGCACTAAGCAAGGAATACAGCACCCTCACTTTCATGGGGGTTACAGTGAAGCCAGTGTGATGGTGGTGGTAGCGGTGGTGGTGGTGATAGTAATGATGATGGCAGTGATAGTAGTGATAATAGTGGTGATGGTGGTGGTGGTAGTGATGATAGTGGTGATGTTGGTGATGGTTTGGTGTTGGTGATGGTGATGATGTTGATGATGGTTGGTGATAATGGTGGATGGTGATGATGGTAGTGGTAGTGGTGATGGTCTTGCTGGTGATGGTGATGTTGGTGGCAATGGTGGTGTTGATGGATACTGATGATGTGGTGATAATGGTGGTCATAATGATGGTGGTGGTGGTGCTGAAAGTGGAGGTGGTAGTGTTTATGGTAGTGACAATGGTGGTCTTAGTCCATTTTGTGTTGCTATTACAGAATACCACAGACTGGGTAATTTACAACAAACAGAAATGCATTTGGCTTATGGTTCTGGAGACTAGAAATTCCAACAGCATGACACCAGCATCTGGTGAGGAGCTTTGTACAGTATAATTCCATGATGGAGGGCAGAAGGGCAAGAGAGGGTGAGAGCAAGGGGATGAAGCTTGCTTTATAACAAAGCCACTCTCAGGATACCTAACCAACTCTCATTTATAAGGACAACATGACCTAATCACCTCTTCTTAGGCCCTACCTTCCAGCACTGGTTGCATTGGGATTTCAGTTTCCAACACATGACCTTTGGGGAACACATTCAAACCATAGCAATAGTGGTGTCAGTGAGGTTGGTAGTGTTGGTGGTAGAGGTGAAAGTGCAGGTGGCAGTGGGGTTGTGGAGTTGGGCAACAAACAAGCACATTAGTGTACTAGAAAAATAACAGCGGTATATACTAAAGAGAAAGTGGAAAATATAAAACGTAATGAAGTGGACCTGGGCTGCTACTTCAAATAAATGGCCAAGAAAGACCTCTCAGACACAGTGACATTTAAGCCAAGATCTCAAAGCTGAGTGGCCTGAGCAAGGGCACCTTGTGTTCCATATTCATGATTAAGATTGTATTGAACAGGTCTAAAGGTTCAAGAATATTAGTAATAGAGACTAAGCTCCTATAAAGCTTATGGTCAAAATATGAATGAGCTGATTCTCCTATAATCTGATTTTCTCTATAAACATTTGAGAATTTTTCATAACAATTTTTTCCATCACATCACATAAACTCTAAACCAGGGAAAAGATTCAAATTAGCATTTAACATTTATTCTAAAGTCCACTTTGTGTCTCTCTATTCAAACGTCTTTTCTTAGGCTTCTAGAAAGTCTTTCTGTTCCTATGAACTTGCTGTAAGTAGAAAGCCTACTTTATTTATTCTAGCATCTTTATATTCTTGAGAACATCTCTGCAAAATTTGTCATCTGCAGAAAATAGACTTTTTCTGGCAATTTCCTAACTATTGATTTAGCTGTTCTTATGTGTCTTTAAATGAGGAACCACCAGCCTGGTGTTAGGCCATGAAATGGAAAAATTACGGGGTGAGCATCTCAGTCACTTTTCCCTGTCAGCCTTTGTTTTAATCCTCATTTACTTTTCTAATCTACTTTCAACTTGACAGTGCTAATTTCCTGGCAAAGTATTAATTCCAAACCCAGAGAAGAATTACTAAAGGTTCTCTGTAGCAATGACTGTTGGTGCCCTGTTCAGGTTCATGCTGGCATTTTATCCCTCAGGATACCCATTGGCCAGTTGAGAAGAATACTGCCTGCTAGCAGCTCAGAGCTGCACCACCTGCTGTCAGCCAAATGAAAATATCTGGAGTTTACATTCCTCCCCAGAAGGTCCCAAAGCCCATGACTGACAGTGCTCCAGTGATCTATTGCTGCATACCAAACCACCCCACACCTAGTGGAATAAAACAACTATCGTTTTCTTTGCTCATAAATTAGGTGGGTTGGGAATTTGGACTGGGCACATTGGGCAGAGTTTGTCCTGCTCCATGATGTCTACGGCCTCAATGGGGAAGACTCCAGTGAATGGGAGTGACCTGAAAAATTGGAAACTGGAATTATCTGGAGATTTCTCCCCTCACTTTCTTGCGCCTGGGCTGGCAAGAGTCAAAATCTGGGCTCAGATAGGGCTGTTGAGAGCACCTGCAGATTGCTTTTTTGTGTAGCTTGAACTTCCTTACAGCATGGCAGCCTCTGGTTACTTGGACTAATACTGTGGTGAATTGAAATTCCAGCAGCAAGTGTGTCATCAAACAAGGGAGAGCTCCTTTGGCCTTTTACAATCCAGCCTTAAAAGTCACATGGTATCCAGTAAGCACATGCAAAGATCCTCAATATCACTAATCATTAGGGAAATGCAAATCAAAACCAAAAATGCAAATCAAAATATAACAAAATGCAAATAAAAATATAACAAATGCAAATCAAAATATAAAAAATGTAAATCAAAATATAACAAAGAGATCTACTTCACACCCATTAGCATGACTACTATTAAAAAAAAAATACCCAGAAAGTAACAAATGCTGCTGAGAAAGTAGAAAAATTGAAACCCTTGTACTATTTGGGGAGTGTAAAGTGGTGTAGCTATTATGAAAAACAATATTGAAATTCCTCTAAAAATTAAAAATAGGATTATGATATGCTCTAGCAATTCTACTTTTGGATATATACTCCAAAGAACTGAAATCAGGGTATCAAAAACATATTTGTACACTCATGTTCATAGCAGCACTACTTACAATGGCCAAAATGAGGAAGCAACCCAAGTGTTCATCAATGGATAAATGAATAAACAAAATTTGGTCTACCCATACAGTAGAATATTATTCAGGCTTAAAGAAAAAAAAGGAAATTCTGACACATGTTACAACCTGGATGAACCAGGAGGACATCATGCTTAGTGAAATAAGCTAGTCACAAAAGACAAGTTATTATTTAATGGATACAGAGTCTTAGTTTGGCAAGGTGCACAGAGTTCTGGAGATGGGAGGTGGTGGTCATTGTACAACAACATAAACTTAACACTACTGACTGTTCATATGGTTTTGCTGTGTCCCCACCAAAATGTCATCTTGAATTTCCACATGTTGTGCGAGGCAACTGGTGGGAGGTAACTGAATCATGGGGGCAGGTCTTTCCCATGCTGTTCTTGTAATGGTGAGTAAGTCTCATGAGATATGGTGATTTTATAAGGGGGAGTTCCCTGGCACAAGCTCTCTTCTCTTTGCCTGCTGCCATCCATGTAAGATGTGACTTGCTCCTCCTTGCCTTCTGTCATGATTGTGAGGCCTCGCCAGCCACATGGAACTGTAAGTCGATTAAATCTTTCTTTTGTAAATTGCCCAGTCTCAGGTATGTCTTCATCAGCAGCGTGAAAATGGACTAATACAATTGAACACTTAAAAATGGTGAAGATGGTAAATTTTATGTTATGTGTATTTTACAACAATTAAAAATTACTTTAAAATGTCACATCATGTCACTTTCACCATATTCTATTGTTGGAAGCAATCAGTCTTCTGCCAATATTCAAGGGCAGGGGATGCAAACCCTGTCTCTTGATGGGAAGAGTGTCATAAATTTGCTGCTATTTTCGGGTGGAGGTTGTTTTTACAGAGACAGAGTCTTTCTCTGTTTCTTAGGCTGGAGTGCACTAGTGCAATTATAGCTGTTTGCAGCCTCAAATTCCTGGGCTCAAGCGATCTTCTTGCCTCAGGCTCCCAGGTAGCTGGGATTACAGGCAGGCACGACCACGTCTAGCTAATTTTTAAATTTTTATAGAGACCTGGTCTTGCTATGTTGCCCAAGCTGGTCTCAAACTTCTGGTCTCAAGTGGTCTTCCCATCTCAGCCTCCCAAAGAAATTGCTGTGTTTTAAAGCCACCGCAGTGGACTAGAGACCAGTCCCTTTACCACAAGGCAGGGCATATCTATAGCACTATTTCTGCTCCACATCTCTTCATGGAATCAAGCTGAGGCTTCAGCTATAATCAGATCTCTGACTGCCTTCTCTCTCTACCCACTCCTGCTTCCCTCATTTCCTGAGGGGTTTCTCCTCTGAGCCCTCCATCAATAAATCACTGGCCCATGAGTCCTCATCTCAGACTGCTTCTAGAGAATCTGACCTAAAACAGACTGTGAGGCTGGGAATCTATTAAAAAATCAAAAGGGCAGTGGAATTTTAGATTTTTTCAGGGCTGTGGGGAATATATTTTGAAACAGGGAGTCTTTTCATCACTCCTTTTGAAGGATGTCAGCTATTCACAAGACCTATCCTAATCACTTAACCATATTCCTTCAATGACTGCCATTCTTCCTGTTGACCTGTTGTTCTTAAGAACCAAGGTACCAACTCAGGGAGACAGTGTGTTCAACACCCAAAGACCAAAGGGAACATTATTGAATTTCCAGGTGCCAGCCAGGGTGACCAGTTGTCCTTGTTTGCCCCGGACTGAGAGGCTTCCTTGGATATGAGGTTTTCAGTGTTAAAACCAGGAGATTCCCACACAAACCAGGATAAATTTGATCACCTGTGGGTAGTTCGCATTTGTCTCTGGGATTTTGTCACTCTCATGTTAAAATCACTCTCCAGGCGTGTGTTAGATTCTTAGGGCTGCCACAACAAAAAACCATGAACTGATGGCTTTAAAAAAAAATCTTACATTTATTTATCATAGTTATGGAGGCTGAAAGTCCAAAATTAAAGCACCAGCAGATTCAGCAGCTGGTGAGGACCTGCTTCCTGGTTCATAGACAGTGCCTTCTGGCTGTCTCCTCACATGGTGGAAGGGGAAAGGGAGCTTTCTGGGGTCTCTTTCATAAGGGCACAGATCCCATTCATGAGGCTCCATCTTTATGACCTCATCACTTCCCCAAGGCCCATCTCTTAACATCATCACCTTGGGGGTTAGGTTTCAGTATCTGAATTTGCAGGGGGTGGACACAAACATTCAGTCCATAGCTGCAGAGTTGGTTCCTTCTAAGGGCTGTGAGGCCTCTCTCCTTGGCTTGCACACAGCTGTCTTCTACCAGCAAGTCTTCATTGTGCCTTGCCTTTATGCATACCTTGGTGTCCAAATCTTCCCTTTTTATAAGGACACCAGTGTCATTCGATTAGGATCCACCTTAATGACCTCATTTTAACTTGATTACCTTTGTAAAGACCCCATCTCTGGGGCCAGGCACAGTGGCTCACACTTGTAATTCCAACACTTTGGGAAGCTGAGGAGGGTGGATCACTTGAGGTCGGGAGTTGGAAACCAGCCTGGGCAACACGGTGAAACCCTGTCTCTACTAAAAATACAAAAATTATCTGGGCATGATGGTGGGTGCCTGTAATCCCAGCTACTTGGGAGGCTGAGGCAGGAGAGTCACTTGAACCCAGGAGGCGGAGGTTTCAGTGAGCTGAGATTGCACCACTGCACTAAGGCCTGAGCAAAGGGGCAAGATTCCATTAAAAAAAAAAAAAAAAAAAAAAAAAAAAAAAGACCACATCTCTAAATATAAGGTCACATTCCGTGGTACTAGGGATTAAGACTTCAACATATTATTTGGGATGGGGGAAGGTAAAATTCAATCCATAACCATACATAAAGGCTTTAACCAGGTAACTAAGCCAGGGAGCAGAAATTAGGGGGAAGATCTAGCAGTCTGAGGTATCCCCTGGAAGTTTGCAGATCCTGTGACACATGGCTACATTAAAAATCAAATCAACCCAATTAGTGAAGTGAATTACTTCCAGAGGTGTCTGAATCAAGGCAGACACATAAACACATCAGGTGGGAACCAACATTCTAAGTTCATAAGAAACAAAAAATCAAGAGCTCCCAAGCATGAGAGAAATCCCTCCATGTGCCTCAGGAAGACTGAAATGGCGAAGCGCTTTGGTCATCAAACTTTTTGTTTTTGTACAAATGCTTTGAATTTTAACTTAGGGGTTCTTGGATCCATTCCTGGCTTTGGTATTTAATATTAACTAGCTTTGACTATGTGACCAATATCCTCAGAATCTAAGTGTTCCTCACTGGACAAATAAAGGAGTAGCAAGGAATTGCTATTTACTCTTTCAGTTCTAAGTTACTACGAATCAAAGACAAATGCCAATAACATATTTTCTAAAAGAAAATTATTTCTTCTGGTTTACTAGATTCACATTGAGTAAACATTTGCTTCAATAAATGGTAACATGCTCCTGGTCTAAAAACCATTCATTCATAATGAAACACTGAGTAGTTCGCCCTGAAACCATGAACAGGATTTCATTGACTAAATCTATGTTAAAATGGCTCATAGATTTTGTTTTTGCAGAGTAAGCCTATGAAATTGATCAGTATTATGATAAAATAATGAATTGGCAATTACATAATGTCATATCCTATGTACTTTAAAAGTATGCTAGCTACAAAAACCTCAACTATATATTATACTCACCTGGTATTAGATTATCTGTCAAACCCCATCAGCAATAGGTAATTACCCACTTTTTACAAGCACTATAAAAACTAGTTGTCAATCAGATTGATGGAGCAACCAATTTATTCTTGTACGTTGCCATTACATAAAATTGCATTATATGCTGACATAACCTAGGAACATATAGTCGTTTATCCATTAAGCAAAAACACTAATCAGAAAAATTAAGGTTTAAACACTTCTAGCAGAATTCAAGTAAATGCTCTGGTAAATAATTTTTCAGCCTGGGCAACAAGGCAAAACCTCATCTCTACAAAAAATTAAAATAAAAATTAGCCAGGTGTGGTAGTGCATGCCTGTAATTGCAGCCACTCGGGAGGCTGAGTTGGGAGGATAGCTTAAGGCCAGGAGTTCAAGGCTACTGTGAGTGATGATCCTCAGATCATGACACTGCACTCCAGCCTGGGCACCAGAGACAGACCCCATCTCTTTAAAAAAAAAAAAAAAAAAAGAAAGGATTTTTTTTTCCCAACCTGAGCATGAATCACAAATGCTGACTGTACATTCTACCTTTTTGCCCCTTTTGGGGGGGGTCTCATTCTATTACAGATTACAAAAATACTTTATCCACCTTGTATGAAAGCTGCTTTCATAACTAACCCCTTAATATCTAGCAGTAAACATCCTTTCACAGAGAAAATAGAAGTCAAGAACCCCATCTGAGTATATTAATAGGGTTCATTTATTATTGTTTGTTAAATGTCTCATAAATTGTTTCAGACCAAGTAGAGAGGAAACAGACCACCAATAGAGATGTAAACATTTTGAAAAGATGAGCAGTTGTCTGAAGACAATTCTGTTATCAGTGTAGATGTCAGTCCAATTACTGCACTCTGTAGCATTCAGCTGCCCAGGAGAAAATTCAAACTGGGAAACTATAGGCTGTGTTTATACACGCCAAATGAAGTGTGAAGTTGTACCATGCTGGTGAAGTTGATCCATCTAGATGCCAATCAAATCTGTTAAGTGAAAACAAGAAGTGTATCCTCTCTTCTGACCAAGCGTGTTGCTAGCCATGTGGCTGCTTCCCACGGTGTTCTCTCCCTTGGATTAAATAAATATACTGTTACTATTGACTAATGTTTCTTTTGGGAAACTCAAGCAATGTTTCCCTCCAGAAGACATTTTTTCTCTGAGAAATGATGCTCATTTGGATATTAAAACCTAAATTTCAAAATCTGAAACTACCCTCCATTTTCAGTCCAATGATGACTCAAAGTCTTAGAGAAAGAAACAACCTGAGACAATAAGAAATGTATTGGTTTTAAATGCATTTCTTACACTTTCCAGCAATTAATGTTCATTTACGTGAGTGCTTGTGCACTGCAAAATCAAATGTTTTTTAAAATTTTATTTATTTTTAAATTTATTTTGTTTTATTTTATTTTGTAGAGACAGGGTTTTGCTCTGTCATCCAGGCTGGAGTGAAGCAGCATAATCATGGCTCACTGCAGCATTGAACTCCCAGCTTTAAGCCATTCTCCCATCTTAGCCTCTCAAGTAGCTGGGACTACAGGTATGAGGCAACAGGCCTGGCTAATTTTTGTATTTTTTTGTAAAGACAAAGTCTCACTATGTTGCCCAGGCTGGTCTTGAACTCCCAGCCTCAGTCTCCCAAAGTGCTGGCATTACAGGCATGAGCCACTGCACCTGGCCCAAAGGACTTTTAAAGAAAAATTAAATGGGGCAATGATTTTCATCAGTTATACCTCTCACCCCCATCTCCCACACATGAGCACACATTCATACACTTTTGATTGTTCAGGCACCACCCCAGCTGTTTTCTACAGAAAGGAATTAATGAAGAGCATGATTAGGTCTCCAGGAAGGACTCCCACACCAATGTTAATAAAAACAGCCCTCCAGGGTAATTGCTGGTTTTGCCACAGATGGGAGACTAGGAGGCTGTCCCTACAACTTCATTCAGAGCCCTATTTCACCTTCCAGACCTTCCCTGGCATGACCACTTTTCTCTCCACCTGCCTCAACTACTAATGCAGGTAGGTGTTAAGACAATGCCTGATTGGTGGAGCTAAATCCCATCTGGAACCCTAGCTGCAAGGGAGTCCAGTAAACGGCATTGTTAGCCTTCCATCCTTTGCAGTACTGGACTACACACTTGAAGGATGTGGAATACATGCCAAGTCAGTCAGTTAACCACAGCTTCCCACAAAACTACTCCACATGCAGGCTTATTCCCTGCCAACATGTTTGTTATTTGAAAAGCAATGGTATTTTATTATTATATAGTTATTTTTTCTAGTATGTGGGATCATTTTAATCCATCTGCCTTTCAAATTGTATTATGTTTAAGCAGGCATAGTTATAAAGTTAAGTCCTGACACAATTATACAGATGATCATTGACTTAACAATTGTTCAACTTACGATATACTGACTTTATAATGGTGTGAAAGCAATATGCGTTCAGTAAAAACTATCTTTTGAGTGCCCATACAACTATTCTGTTTTTCACTTTTAATACAATATTCAATGAATTACATGAGATATATAACATGTTATTATAAACCTGACTGTGTTAGATGATTTTGCCCAATTGTAGGCTAATGTGAGTGTTCTGAACATGTTTAAGGCAAGCTGGGCTAAGCTATGATGTTCAGCAGATTAGGTGTATTAAATGCATTTCAATTTAGGATATTCTCCACCTAAAATGGGTTTAGCAGGCTGTAATCCCATCATAAGTTGAGGAATATCTGTGTGTGTGCATGTGTGTGTGTATATGCATATATGTATACAGTCATACACATATATATGTATATACACACATATACACATATACATATAGACATATACATATATACACACATATACATATAAACATATATATACATATACATATGTGTGACCTATGGTCACACCACTACACTCCATCCTGGACCATAGAACAAGACCCTGCATCTAAAATGTTATGTGTGTGTGTATGTGTGTGTTTGTGTACACACATATGTACATATATGTCTATACATATAGATGCACATGTGCATGTATACATATATGTTTATGTGTCTATACATATATATGTGTGTACCTATAGACATATATACATATAGACATGTGTATACACACATATATAGACACATATACATATAGACATATATATGTCTATCCATATAGACACATATATACATTCATATGTGTGTACACACACACACACATACATAACATTTTAGATGCAGGGTCTTACTCTCTGGTCCAGGATGGAGTGCAGTGGTGTGATCATAGGTCACTGTAGCCTGGAACTCCTGGGTTCAAGTGATCCTCCAGAGTAGCTGGGACTATAGGCATGTGCCACCATGCCTGGCTAATTTTTTAATTTTTTGAAGAGAGAGGGGTCTTTCTATGTTGATCAGGCTGGTCTTGAACTCCCGGCCTCCAGTGATTCTTTGGCCTCAGCCTCCCCAAGCATTGAGATTATAAGCATAAGCCACTATATCCAGCCAAGCATCTGTATATTTAAACTCCTGTACTTTGGGGTCCTCTTTCAGAGGACAACACTATCAATTATTCATCCTAACATAAAAAAGAATATGGAGCAGTGTTTAAAGAAATAGAAAGGCTACAGCACCAAAAATTCTCTCTGAACCTCATCTCTTAGACTTACAGGATCTGCAATATGGCAGAGAAGCATGCGGTGCCAGGGCAGAGGAGGACCATAACGTGAGAAGTTTTCCTATGGTGCTATCGAGGAAGGATTAGATTTCCTTACAAGCAATCGCAGCAGGTCTGGGGTGGAGAGGGGATGGTGCTGAGAGTCAATGACGAAGTCCCAGCAGTCAGCCGATGAGTGTCATTGATTCAGCCAGTTCAATAAGCAATATCCACAGGCATCTATCAGAGAGCTCACAATGTCTCTGATAGGCAGGCACTTCCCAATGGCTGCAAAACTGTGACTAAGCTTGTTACGAGTAATTACTCAGCTGAGTGTTTCATGTACAGCAAAATCTCTTGAGAAGCTTTTTAAAATAAAGGTCTCAAGCCTCAACTCTCAAGATCCTGGGCTTGGACTACAGAACCTGTCCCCATCTCTCAAGTAATGCTGATAAAAGCTGGCTGAGTCGCTACTGTAGAGAAGGTGGACAATGCCATGGGGGAGGTGAAGGGACAGGAATTCGGGTTAGGCAAACCCCATGCAAACCAAAGAATACAACCTTCTCCAGTTTGTGATTTTTCTCTAGTTAGAAACTGGAGTTGCATTCTTGCAGGGGAAAAAGACATTTTCTAAAACTGGCTTGTCCTTTTAGATTTCAAACTTAAAGCTATTGGCATGGTGTATTGGAGAGCCTCCTCCACACTCTTATAAAATGGAAGCACACACGATTTTCATGTATTATTTTGGGCCACTATCCTTTCCCAGAAGGGTCTGCTTTGTTTAGCTCAAGTTTAAATTGAAGAGCAGTGTTAACTTTTGTTGTGTTAAGTAGTAGAATAAATATTAGGTTTCTCTCTGAATCTGCTCATCTTCAATTATCATGAATAACAGGAAATTCCTGCCACTGAAGTACCATGTGACCCATCCTATATCATAAAACATTACTTAGTTTTCCTGGCTTTTTTTTTTTTTTTTTTAGAATAAAGGTCTCAATCTGTCACCCAGGCTGGGGTGTAGTGGCATAATCATAGCTCATTGCAATGACCTCAAGCAATCCTCCTGCCTCAGCCTCTTGAGTAGCTGGGATTACAGGTGCACACCACTTTGCCTGGCTAATTTTTGAAAATTTTTCATAGAGACAAGATCTCACTATGTTGCCCAGGCTGGTCTCAAACTCCTGGCCTGAAGTGATCCTCCCACCTTAGCCTCCCAAAGTGCTGGGATTACAGGTGTGAGTCACCACACCTGGTCTTCATGACTTTTCCTGATAGTATACGTTACAAAGTTTTCAGCTGGATGAAATTTTGTGTTATTAGTTAAGATTTCATAAGATATAATTTACATCCAGTAACACAGATGGCAATGCAGACCTGTCTCCCACAGTGGCAATAGCTGGTTGGGTACAGACAACAGTGTTTATTCTACTTTCAGTGCAGTGTGCCTTGATGAGCTCCTTGCACTAAAGACCAAGCAATACTTTGCATAGAAGCACACCTGGCCATACACTAAGCATCAGAGCTATTGCTTAGAAGGCTGATTCCTGGCTCAATCTCAGCCTCCTCTCTTGTCAGGACACCTCATGAAGCAGTAAAAAATGGTATGAGGACTTTGAAAAATAATTTTCCATGGTCAGTTTCATGGTGCAAAGTGTCTATTGAATAGCCTCCTAGATGGAAAACAGCTTTTCTAAATAAAAACTTAAGAGCATGTAACATATACCCTCAATCACTGGAGACGGTCTAAATCCATTCCTCATGGCCCAGGACCATGTTACCCCATGGTTACTGTTCTGCACGCAATGAAGGAAAAAGGCAGAGGCCAACGAGGATAATGCTCAAAAAGACTTTTGCATTGCAGTGTTTTGGGTGAAATGCCTGTGAGCCATATTACTGTGCTAAGATTGGATTATGCTTTCATTAAAGCAGGATCATATGTGTTGATTTTGCAGAATGGCCTTGAATTTTGTTGTTGTTGTTCCTCCCTCTGCCATTCAGCATGTGGTCTGGAAGTGAAGATGTAACAGACAGCACAATTACACACACACACACACACACACACGTATATCACATGCATTGAGTCCAATGTAAGGGCAATATTCTAGGGTTCTTTGCTTGAATCCTACCACTCACTATGGCATCTTGGGCAAGTCATTCCATACCTCTGGGTCTCAGTTTTCTCATTTGTGAAGCAGGTTCACTGTGCACTGATGACCTACTTGTCTGCATCCAGTGAGACAGAACACTCATGCACAGAGTAAGTAAAGTGGATTTGTTACTTTCAACTAGGCAGCAAGAAGCAATAGAAGCCAGGACTTCATAGCAGGCCACTCTTCCAAGGCTCAGAAAAGCTGCCCCGGGTAGATGGGGGTCTCTTCTGTGCATGCCCAAGTTGCACTGAAGCTAAGAGACCCCATAAATCAGCCTGCCCTGGGTTTCATACCTGGGGCCATGGGACCTGCTGGGCTAAAGCATTGAAGGACATCCTATTTCTATGAGGGGACTGGAACAGAGCCTGGACTGTTCTAGGTAACTCCCCCTTATCTCAAGATGTTGCATTCCCAGCACATTCTACAGTTATTCTTAAGAACTACAAGAAAAAAAAGAGGGGAGAACCAAGACTACTCGAAGGACTGTCCTGCATCAGTGGAAACAGATGAATTACAATTCAGTTAGAATGACAGAGGAATCATTAAGGTTTTTTTTTAAATTTCAATAGATTTTTGGGGAACAGATGGTGTTTGACTACATAAGTTCTTTAGCGGTGATTTCCGAGATTTTGGTGCACCCATCACCCGAGCAGTGTACACTGTATCCAATGTGTAGTCTTTTGTCCCTCATCCCCCTCCCAGCATTTCCCCTGAGCCCCCAAAGTCCATTGTATCATTCTTGTGACTTTGCGTCCTCATAGCTTAGCTCCCACTTATGAGTGAGAACATACGATGTTTGGTTTTCCATTCCTGAGTTACTTCACTTAGAATAATGGTCTCCAATTTCAACCAGGTTGCTGTGAATGCCATTGTCCTATTATTGAAAATATTGTCCAGCCCAGAATTTAAGATTGTCCAAGTATCTTCCCTTCAAATCTTATTGCCTTAGTTTACAAAAACAGAGGGACTATAAAATATATTTTGACACAATTAACTATTTCTTGTTTACTATTAATTTCCCAGGCAGCTTGGCACTAAATTACCAATCTTACTCTATGTCTGGTATGGAGCACTCTGCAAGTCTATAATTCTTTTTAATACGAGATTTTTGTATGAACATGAACATTTAAGAAGTAATTTTAAAGCCAATGCCTATTCCAAATAATGAGCCTTACAGAGAATTGGAAAATAACACAGGACTGTGTTATTTCTTACTGTCAGAAGACTAGAATTACAGTCCTGGCTCTGCCACCTACTATATCATTCATTCATTCATCTGTTTATTTATTCAATAATTTAACAAATATAGATTAACTACCTACCCTGTACCAGACACTGGTGAAGTTCTGTGCACACACCTGTGAAGAGCATGGACTCTTCTCTCATGAATCTTGTAGTTTGGCAGAGAAAAAGATAAAAAGTAAACAAACCAGAATGTATTATTAGAGAATGAAACTTTACTTTTTGTTTGGATCTGAGTCTGCCAGGACACAATTTGCAAAATGCAAACTTGAACTAGAAATCTGGGCTTTTCTCAGTAGTCAGAGAATTCACACACTATACAGAGTTACATGGTCAACGATCTCAGGGTCAGTGGGCTCATTTAGAGCTTACATAAGCAAATTGAATTTCCTATTATAAACACTCCACAACTTAAGACAGCAAGTGCAATTTTTATAATGAGCAGTTTTCAGGCATATGTCGTTAAACTACAACAAGGCTCACTTCAGGTCATCAGCAACCTAGGAAGAGCATCTTATAAGTAAAGACTGTAGTTTGCCAAGTTCAGACTTAACACCTTGCTCCCAACCGTCTCTGTTTATAATCTTTTACTGGAATTATAAATATTCTCTGGTCCAGTGGTTCCTAGAGTGGATGCACCAAGCTCAGGGTGTTTGCAGAGATATTCCTCGGTGAATGGGGAGGAAATGTGAGGATTTCCACTTTGTATCTCATGAATAGTAAATAGTAATAGTTCAAGTCCAGATTAATGCTTCCTCCCTCATGCAAGATGTAAGATGTAATGGGGCTTCCCAGTAGGGATAGGAGTGCCTCACTTGTTTTCACTCATTTTTATTTTCAGCAAATTGCAATCTTTCGTTGTTAACAAGTGCCTGCTTAAGAGAATTCACTGGTGATGCCACCTGGGTTTAAATATATTAATCCTCACAAAATGGATGAGTGACTTAAAGCCCCTACAAAAAAACAAGAGTGAATTTGCTAAGAATCATGCAAGCGCAAGGAGGCAACGCATCACCTAACTCTTGTCAGGGCATTTTCAAATGAAAGACAACAACTCTCCAGTAAAATCTGATAAAATCTTAGCTCCCACTCCAAACAACAATCTGAATTTTCTGGAAGACTATGTAATGGAGTGATCTGCATCTGCTATCATGATAGAGGAATCTCTTTTTTTTTTTACTTTTTTTTTTGAGACGGAGTCTTGCTCTGTCATCAGACTGGAGTCTAGTGGCACGATCTCGGCTCACTGCAACCTCTGCCTCCTGAGTTCAAGCGATTCTCCTGCCTCAGCCTCCCAAGCAGCTGGGACTACAGGTGCACGCCACCACACTCAGCTAATTTTTGTATTTTTAGTAGAGATGGAGACTCTCACCACTCCTGTATTTTGTATCATGTGAGACATTCGATAGCAGTTGGATGTGTTTGTTATTTACAAATAATATTACGACGGTGCTAAAGTAATTGCGGTTTTTGCCATTACTTTCAATGGTGAAAGCTGCAATTACTTTAGCACCAACCTAATAGATAAGCACAGGAAAGTGTTATTGTTTTATCGTGGGGATCCATGACCACAAAAATCTGGAGAATGATATTCTAGCTGCTCCCATTCTATTGATTAAGAAATGTAATGGTTAGCAGTCCCCTTTGAATGTCATGGCTGTCTGTGTTTGAGAAGAACCATATGAAACTGATGTTATGCAACCATTTTCGGGGGGCTACAGAAAGGTAATTTCATGTGATTCAACCTATCAAATACAATTTGGCTTTTCTATTTTTATTAAGAAATTAAGCCTTGCAGTGTGGGATCATAACATCAAGAGTAGTCATGAGTGGTGGTTAAGGCAATAAAGAAAATCCAACTGGGTATCAGCAAAGACAACGACTATATCAGGGATCCCTGGGGTGGAGATGGGAACAAAGATGGAAATATGGAACGGATCTAGTTGTGCAAATATCCAGGGGGATGATGATGGAAGCAGAAGGAGCAGCCGGGGCAAGAGTCCTGCAGCTGCATTGAGGCTGGGTTGGGTCACTATGTCTGGGTGATGGGTCCAGGGAAGGGGGATCCATCAGGATTCTAGGCAAGAGAGGCCACCTAAGAAAAGCAGGCAAGCCAAGGAGGTTGGATTTCATCCCATGGACAGAGGGTGTTGGGTAGGATAGGGCTCGCTCTGCCTAAGACTGTGGGCACTGACTTCCCTTCTGGAAGCCTCGGTTTCTCCCATCGCTGTGAGAATAATACCAATTTCACAGAATTACTGTGAGACACACACATTCTTAAAGGCACTGGTCCCCACATCTGGCCCAATGTGGGCACCCAGCAAACATCAATTCCCTCCCCTTCTTTGATGGACTGCATCAATCGCTTTTTCCAATTTTTTCCAATTTTCATGGGAGTACCTACTTAAAGAAGGTGACTTTAACATATTTTAAATAAGGCTGGGTACAGTGGCTGAAGCCTGTAATCCCAACACTTTGAGGGGCCAAGGCAGGTGGATGACTTGAGGTCAGGAGTTTGAGACGAGACTGGCCAACATGGCAAAACCCTATCTCTACTAAAAATACAAAAATTGGTTGGGCATGGTGGCGCTCGCCTGTAGTCCCAGATACTTAGGAGGCTGAGACAAGAGAATCACTTGAACCTGGGAGGCAGAGGTTGCAGTGAGCCAAGATCGAGCCACTGCACTCCAGCCTGGGAGACGAGTGAGACCTTGTCTCAAAAAAAAAAAAAAAAAAAAAAAAAATTTAAACAATCTGCATAAATACCAAGTAAGAAATTTGTCTCATTTATCCTATTACACAAGACGTAGGGAATGATTAGTGACTAAATATTCTACAAGCAGGGACTTTCAGAAATTTTTTTAAATTAATAAAGTAAAAATGAACAAGTGGAAAAATTATCTCATAATAATTATTATGTTTTGTATTCTACTTCCTTGTGCTCAGTTTTCCTTATTTTATTAATGCCTATGAGTAATAGAGGTACTATTCATAGGTATTAGTAATCAATTTTGTCCACATTTTTAATGTTCGTTCTTTTTTTTTTATTTGAGGCGGAGTCTTGCTCTGTCGCCCAGGCTGGAGTGCAGTGGCACAATCTCGGCTCACTGCAAGCTCTGCCTCCCAGGTTCACGCCATTCTCCTGCCTCAGCCTCCCAAGTAGCTCAGACTACAGATGCCTGCTACCACTCCCGGCTAATTTTTTGTATTTTTAGTAGAGATGGGGTTTCACCATGTTATCCAGGATGGTCTCAATCTCCTGACCTCCTCGGCCTCCCAAAGTGCTAGGATTACAGGTGTGAGCCACCACGTGGGGCCTTAATGTTCATTCTTATTTTTATTTCACACTTTCCTTTTTACTCTTATTGTGAGGGCTTCTGTGACATTTTCAAACAATGAGTTTTGGGAAAGGCACTCAGCATAATTCCATCTTTCCTTTCTTTTAAGAAATATACCCAACCTAGGCTGGGCGTGGTGGCTCACGCTTGTAATCCCAGCACTTTGGGAGGCCGAGGCGGGCGGATCACGAGGTCAGGAGATCGAGACCACGGTGAAACCCCGTCTCTACTAAAAATACAAAAAATTAGCCGGGCGTGGTGGCGGGTGCCTGTAGTCCCAGCTACTCGGAGAGGCTGAGGCAGGAGAATGGCGTGAACCCGGGAGGCAGAGCTTGCAGTGAGCCGAGATAACGCCACTGCACTCCAACTTGGGTGACAAAGCGAGACTCTGTCTCAAAAAAAAAAAAAAAAAAAAAGAAATATACCAAACCTAGTGTTTCAAAATGAGGACATCCTCCTCAGAGTAGTCACCTTTGGAAGGGAATCACTGCGCCCAAATGTTGATCTATTAGAATAGCCCATAGAGTATTTCCAAGGTGCATACTGTCACCACTTTGGGGCAACGGGCTAGGATGTAAGCCTCATGAGAGAAAAGACCATGCTGCTCACATCTTTGTGCAAAACCAGATTAATCTCTATTTTTATCACCAGAATTGGATGCAATTATTTGAGTGATACAAGAAAGCAAATTCATCCACCAAGAAGGACAATCACCACGGAGAATGTTACAATGGACACAAAGTCACCAACATGAGAGACCTGCCCTATTCAACACTATTGCCTGCGGCTCTCCAACCGAAAGCGCTAAGCCCAGAAACAGGTAAAACGTGGGCATTCCAATGCTAAAAGCATTGGACATGTTCAAGCCCTGATATCAATTTCAACAAAGAAGTCACATGCAACTTCCTATCACTGCAGAAGTTTCTGGATTAAATATCCAGTATTGGTTTCCGAAAGTGATCACTTTGAAAGGAATAAGGGTTTTATGAACATCTGTGCTGGGACGTGACTTGGACCAACCCAGTGAGTGTTTCTGTATAGTGCCATCTGCTGCTCCCAGATCAGACTGAGATGGCAGTAAGTGAGCACAAAACCAAAAATCTAGGATGAAGGAGATGGAAAGTTTCCAGGTGGTCAGTTGGTGATAGCATGAAAATGAGATTCTAGCAATATGGAGAAGAAGCTGACATAGATAAATCAGTGCAGAACATCTGTGCCTTAGATGCCATAGAAATGCTCACAGAGAAGGGAGATGGGACAGTTACAGTTGTTTTCCTTTTTTAAAGCAGTGGAAAGAAACTTTGAGAACTTAGAGTCCAAGTCAATGAATGTTTGAGTATCTTTAAACTCCAGTCCCTGTACTAGGTGCTGGGCAGCTGCTGTCTCCATGTCCATGGAGCCTGGAGTCTCCTTTGGAAGACACACAATCAAGGTTACTTTTTACAAATTGTAACCTGTGACAATGCATGAGACAGAAGAAGATTAAAACTTTCTCCTCTGGTGGTGGAGTTTTGGATCTACTGAAAAGCAGTTTGAAACAGGTCTAGACTTTGATGTACCCGTGAGGAGAGAGTTCCAGGTTATTTCTAAAGGGTGTTATCAGAACAAGTCATGGCACTCAACAAGCTTCCTCTCCTCCTATCCAGTATAAACCTTAAGGGGGATCATCCAATGGTCCCTGTTTATAACAGCTCAGAAGCCAAAGCCAGCTCACCACCTGTTTTTGCTCATCAAGTTTTGCTGGCATCCAGCCTTACTCATTGGTTTGTACAGTGTCTGTGCTATTTCCACACTATATCGGCAGTGAGTAGTTAAGACAGCAGCTGTACAGCTGCTAAACCAACAATATTGACTATCTGGCCCTTTACAGAAAGAGTTGGCCAACTCCTACTTATGTAATAGCAGCACACATTGCAGAAAAAAGAAACGAAGGCTCATAACTATACATCAGGTATAGTAGGTGTAAGGTGATATTGCAACACCAAACAAATGGAACTGAATACAGAGATACAGTTACACTTCTCTTTAAGTTTGCTATCAAGTTGCTTTCTAAGAATGTGTGGAATGGCTTTTTATAATGCATAATTGATCACTTAAAATTCCAATTGTTTTTCTGCTGTACAAACATTTCTATTGGGTCTTGGCCTTCTTGTGAAGTGGAGAAACAGAAACATCGTCTATGTTGTATTGCTCTCACGGTTCCCTGGCCATCTGCATCTAACTGTAAAATAAACAGCTATCCAGAAGTACCTATGCAAATATGAGCACATTCTTTTACTGATATAATTTGCATTAAGCTGAGTCATTTCCCAGAATAAATTCCAAGGGTATATAATTTTAAACTCCAATTATGGCAGTTGTTCTAAAATGGGTTTATCCATAAAAGAGGCAGGTCTTTTACTAATTTACACAAAATTTTTCACAAGGCTGATAACTGAAGTTCTAAAGGCAATGAGTTTAATTATAATGCCACCTGTCTTGATATCAGATGAGCTGTTTACTTTGGAAATAACAGTAAAGAAGGTTAATTTTTCTTTCAAGGAAATTTTCAAAAGCATCATGGAAGTGTGGATATAAACTATTTCCCTCTGCATTTATAACAGGTACTCATGGTCCAAGAAATTCTTGTCATTGACAATTGACAGACTTCTCTGAGTAAGGTTTATCTCTTTATTTTCGGATGGACGGGATTTGGATTCTAGTTTTTTAACTCACCAAAAAGCACCCCTTTCTAGTGTGCTGAGTTAATACAAGGACAACAGAACTAATAAATCCAAGATATCTCTGTGGAGATAGAGAGAGCAGCTGCCCAGCACCTAGTACAGGGACTAGAATTAATAGACACTCTGTATCTTCAACAAAGAGTTGAACAAGGACTACAAAATCCCTATGTCTTTTTTATAATTAAAAATTGAGTACTCAGAATCATATCATTTAGCTAAACTATTGTCTGATAGAGTGCACGTGTTTTAAGAAACAGCCTTGCATTCCAGAAAAATGAAGTTGATGATATTTCTTGAAATTAGAAATACATTTTCTGCATCATGGTTGTACCAGGAGGATCTTAGTTTCTTAAAAGTGGCAAGGGATAGTCAAAGAAACATGCAGCTCCAAATATTTATATATATATGATATTGCATATAATATAGATTACATATATTATATATCTATATGATAAATTATATATGAATATATATTATGTATTCCATATTTATATAAATCATATATGAATGTATAATATATTATATGATATATATAAGTGTATATATATCATATAATTATATGATATATATACACTTATATATATCATATAATATATTATACATTCATATATGAATGTATATCATATAATTACTTATATTTAAGTATATACTTATATATATACTTATATATGATATAATTATATACTTACATATGATATAATTATATTATATACTTATATATTATAAGTATATAATATAATATAATTAAATATATTATTGTATACATTATATCTATTATCTATTAATTATGATATATTATTTATATGTACATTTCCAAATGTGCTCTTAGCTCTTGTTAGTATAGGTTTTAAAGATTTTTTGGACTGATTCCTTGAAAGAAACCTCGTTGATTTTTTTTTTTTAATGGTAGAAATATCTTGATGGCTTCATGGTAAATTAAGATGTAGAAAGAGAGCCATATTAAGGCAGGACCCCTCAACACTGGCAAAACATAAGACTCTCCTGGAGAGGTTTTTAAATCCTGATGCCCAGGCCACATCCTGACCCAGGTGCACCTGAATGTCTATGGGTGGGTCTCGGGCATGAGCTTTTTTTCACATTCCAACAGTCAAGTTAGAGTACCGTGGACAGAAGTAAATCACAGCCATCAAAATTAAAGGCCATGAATAGAATATATAGTAAGGGACAGCTGCACTAGAAAGGACCTCAGCAAATGATCATCAGTCATTTAGTAACAATGCCTTGTTATAAATACAGCTTCAAAACCATTTGTTTGAAATCCACATCTTCACCTTCACTCCATGGCCAAGACTTCTAAGTACCTAGCAACATGCCAAAGTCAGTCATTTGACAGCTTTCTGCCAAATTTGAGAACTGTAATATGGTAGTGTGGAAGGAGGGCTTGCCTTTTGGGAAACAGACCCTGGAATTTTATAGGAACAGGTTCTGAAAACCCAAAAAGATGGGGTAACAAGCTGAGCTCAGAGACAAGGCAGACAGTCTCGCCCAAACCACAGGAACGAAGTTAGGGATTGATACCCATCTATAGTCAGTCCTCTGGAAAACATACCTGTGGCCATGTTAACCTGAAATGTGCTCTTTTTGAGACAGAGAACAATCATTCCAAAATATTAGTAATTGTTACTTGACTAAAGTTTGAACATCAAGACCGTGTATTACAATTCATTTCTAGAGGCCACCCTAAGAATAATTCCTGGAAGTTGCCACGCTGCTAATATGTGTGATTAGCAGCGTGGAATGCTGTGTGACAACGGCTGACTGCCTCCCTTCAGTTTCGTGGGGAAAGAACACAGCATTAAATCTCATTTAAGTAGCCCCAGAAAAGGTAATGGATCACATGTGGGTGAACATTTTTTTATCAAGAGGAAATTTGGGCCAGGTGCAGTAGCTCATACCTGTAATTCCAGCACTCTGGAAGCCAAGGTGGGTGGATCACCTGAGGTCAGGAGTTCAAGACCAGCCTGGCCAACATGGCGAAATCCCATCTCTACTAAAAAAAAAAAAAAATACAAAAAAATTAGCCAGGCATGGTGGTGTATGCCTGTAGTCCCAGCTACTCAGGAGGCTGAGGCAGGAGAATCACTTGAACCTGGAAGGTGGAGGTTGCCGTGAGCCGAGATTTTACCACTGCACTCCAGCCTGCGTGACAGAGTAAAACTCCATCTCAAAACAAAAACAAAAACAAAAAAAAGAGGAAATTTGTTTCACAGGCATAGAATCCACGAGAAGAGGTGTCGTGGTTGACAGTGTCTGGCATCCTCATTAATGACTTCAGAGAGATGCCAGTGACTGAACATGGCAGAGGACAGAAACCTCATGTTGTGGCTGTGTGTAAAGCAGAAAGGTCCTTCCAGAAACAGTGCTTCCGAATTCCATTTTAAGAATGCCCCATCATTTCCTGGCCAGATCGCCCCTGACGAGATATTGCACTACCAACAGGAAGACACCGTTGAATGCATTCTGGACAAAAGACAGGTCTGAGAGTTCACGTGGATTCTGGCAAGGGAAACGTACGATTTGGCCACTGGCTCAGAAAACAGAGTTTTGGAAATATAAGAAGAAATTAAACATGACTTACTGAGCTAATTACCCAGGACACACACTGTGAATCATTACACAAGATGCATTCTCCGTACAAGGCATTGCCGGATGTAGATGTGACTCTAACTCATTATATTACTGTCTTCAGAGGCAAACATACTACTTGCTGGATTTTTTTCCTCTCTGCATGAATGTGACAGGGAATATAAGTGTGCCCTTAGTTCTTGTATATTTGTGATGTTTTCTGATTTTCCCTCTCTCCCTCCACATTGATTGACATTTTCCTTTATCTTGCTTTTTATTTTATTTTTATTTTTTGTACCGATGAGTTCTCGCCATGTTGCCCAGGCTGGTCTTGAACTCCTGGGCTCAAGCCATCCTCCCACCTCAGCCTCCCAAAGCGCTGGAATTACAGGCATGAGCCACTGAGCCCAGCAGACATTTTCCTTTATCTTTCTATTGAATTTGATAGGATTGATCATTATGCCTTTGAAATTCTCTTCTGGCTTGTCATGCAACATTTTGGTTTCATAGACTGTAACTCAGTACCTTGCATACTCCATAAATAGTTGTTGGATTGATGAATGAATAAAGTCATTAATTATCCCTTTTTTTCATATTCTTCTCCTTCCTTTCCGTCTTCTTTGTTTTACCTGTATTGGCTTAATTACCACTTCCTTTACGTAATCTCTGGACGATCCTTAAGACTCATCACTCGGATGTTTTCCCATCTTTGGATGCCTCATTCATTCTCATTTCATGACATTATGATCAGCAGAATGGGTGGGTGCAAAGATCTACTACAGGCAACAGAGAATAAGGGCAGGAGTCATCCTCACGGGCTGTGAGGAAACAGGTAGAACTGGGGAGTGTGGGCAGACAGGATTTGAGACATGATTTGCTGAGCTGGGAGGTCACTTCTAAGCAGTACAGGAGGTAGCTAGATACTACAGGTGAGCACAGTTATGAAAGGTAAGACAAGGACTAACTAGGGTAGCAAGCTAAGATGGGAGTTTGGTTAATCAGTGCTGGAAACCGGGAAGACAAGAGAAAATATGGCATGCATGTCAGAGGTATGGTTTCCACATGCCAGATTCCACAGGGCATATTCTGCCGGGCATTGACCCAGGACCCCACTGTGGCAGACCAAGTATGCATCGCCTTTGAAGGAATACACAAGGTAAAGATTCCATTATAATTTTCAGCCTTTAACTATTCACTGGTGGAACTATTGCTCTTCAAATACCCTGGACATTTAGAATTTAGCCTTCTCCCATCACCTTAAGTAACCTATAACTAAACTCACACACTACTGATTCTGATGGAGTCTTTGCAAACTCTCTTACTTAGTAAAACTTATTTGGAACCCCAAATCAATATCTACAGCAGTTTTGAGGTCATTTGCTGGCAAACGCAGAGCAGTAAAAAATTCTAGTCACCCGATGCACAGGTCCCCAGCTGAGGTTGAATAAGGAGACACTTTGCCTTCTTGTTTCAGCCCTCAGACCTAAAACAAGTATAATTTTTTATGTCAATATAGTGGCACATTTTCCACATTTTTGTGCTCTTTGTTGGTGACTTTCCTTGTTTGAAACAGCTCCCAAGAGTAGACTGCTGCAGTACTGTCTAGAGTTCCCATGTTCAAGAAGGCTGGGATGTGCTGTATAGCGAAAATACATGTTAGAGACGCTTTGTTCAGGATGAGTCATAGTGCTGTCGGCTGTGGAGTCCACGTGAATAAATCAACAATATACATGCCACAAGGTGTCTTTAAATGGAAATACAGTCCAGGCATGGTGGCTAATGCCTGTAATGCTAGCGCTTTGACAGGCTGACGTGGGAGGATCACTTGAAGCCAGAAGATCAAGACCATCCTGGGGCACATGATGAGGCCTCATCTCTCCAAAAAAAAAAAAAAAAAATTTGCAGGGCATGGTGGCACACACCTGTAGTATCCTAGCTACTCAGGAGGCTAAGGTGGGAGGATCACTTGAGCTCAGGAGTTGGAAGCTGCAGTGAGCTATGATTGCACCACTACACTACAGCCTGGGGACACAGAAAGAACCTGTGTCAATAAATAAGTAAATAAATAAATCAACAGAAATACATATAAAACAATGTTATGTATCGATCAGTTGATGAAAATGTAACCAGAAGCTCCCAGGAACCTAACTCTGTATCTTCCCCTAGGAGCAATATTCAATATTTGCTAATTCAGTGTTTAGGATGATATATAGAGCATCACTTCCATGAATAACAAGAATCAACTGTGCTCTATTTTCCCAGCATTTGTTTCCCAACCTCCTCTGCTAAGGTGCAGCCTGTCTTTCATTGCTATGCCTTCTTTCACCTGCAAGCTAACATGTGGTTTCTATAATTCTCGATTCACAGGCTCTCTGCCTTCCCCTTTCTTTCCATTCTCAAAGCAATCCTCCCTTCCTGGAACCTATTTGATAGCTGAATCATTGCCATCTGATAGGAGCTGTTCTCCCCAGCTCCCAACTCTATCTCCTCTCTGTCAGCCGGGACAAGGAATTGCTCTCTGTTCTTGCACAAGCCATTGCCCTCTGCCTTGGACAAGTCATTGCTCTCTGTCCTTGCACAAGTCATTGCTCTCTGTCTTTGCACAAGCCATTGCCCTCTGCTTTTCCACAAGCCATTGCCTTCTGCCTCGGACAAGTCATTGACTTCTGCTCTTAGTGTCCTCCACCTTCCCTTCCACCCAGTGAGATGTATCACCATCTGCAGAGTCCAGTGGAAGGGGCACCTCTTCCATGAAGACCTCTGTGGTTCCTACCTTCCACTTTCCCTTATCCCCATACTCTCAGAAGTTCTATGGTCCAAGGCACTAATGTAATAAACTAACCGAGTCAACTTTCTCAACCAAGTCAACTTCCTCATCAATTTGGACAGATCCCATGGCCAAGCACTTTTTATGGGAAGAACTGGTAATTTCTTTGTGCTTCTTGGGATTGTCCACAGCACTCAGCACAGTTGCTGATTGAACTTTGCTCCTGTTTCCATCAAATTGAGACTTCCTACAATCAGGGTTGCAGGACAAAGTATAAGATACTCATTTATATTTCATTTTCAGATAAACAACAAATGCATTTTTTTAGAATTAGTCAACTCAAATATTGCTTGAGATATACTTGTACTTAAAAATGATTTGTTGTTCATATAAAACTCAAATTAAATGTGGTGTTCCATAATATCATTTGCCAAGTCTGGTAACCCTACTGCTATGGACTGAGTTGTGCTCTCCACAAAATTCTTAAGTTGGAACCTGTATTAGTCTGCTCTCATGCTGCTGATAAAATCATACCAGAGACTGGGTAATTTATAAAGAAAAAAGAGGTTTAATGGACTCACAGTTCCACGTGGCTGGGGAGGTCTCACAATCATGGTGGAAGGCAAAAGGCACATCTTACATGGCAGCAGACAGGAGAGGACTTGTGCAGGGAAACTCCCCTTTATAAAACCAACAGCTCTCATGATACTTATTCACTATCATGAGAACAACACAGGAAAGACTCGTCCCCATGATTCAGTTACCTCCCACCAGGTCCCTCCCACAACACATGCGAATTGTGGAAGCTACAACTCAAGATAAGATTTGAATGGGGACACAGGCAAACCATATCAGAGCCCTAACCTTCAGTGTGGCTGTATTTGGAGATAGGGCCTATGAGAAAGTGATAAAGGTTCAATGAAGTCATAAGGATGGGACTCTAATTCTATAGGACTAGTGCACTTACAAAAAGAGGAAGAGAAAGCAGAACTCTCTCTTTCCACCATGTGAGAGGGCACAGCAAGAACATAGCCCATCTGCAAGTCAGCAAGGGAGCCCTCACCAGAAACCAACTCTACTGATCCTTGGTCTTGGACTTCCAGCTTCCAGAACTGTGAGAAAACAAGTATCTGTTGTTTAAGCCACTCAGTCTGTGGTATTTTTTTATGGCAGGCTGTGCTGAGTTATATATCTACTGACAAGTTTTTAATTTTTGCTATGTCATTGGGGAAAAAAACTACTTTATAAGGAATACAAAAGTAGCAGATTTCTAGCTTCTTAACTGTGAAGTGGAAGCATACACAATTAAAAGATTTAAACCTTAGTGAGGAAATTATTATCAAAGGTAAATGTATAGAAAGCGATCTGTGAATATCATGGCTGAGGAGACACAAAATGTGATCCAAGTCAGGTTAAATGAATTGATGCTGATGCCAAGGACGTGACCTTGAACCTGATTTTGGAGGAAGAGAGAACCAGATTTTTAGAGGAGTCAAGGAAAGTAGGTGAACAAATGCCCTGGAGAAGCTAATGTAGAAATGATCACATGAATTCATTCATGTCTTGCTCTTCCATGTCACTGTCACTGATGTGTTATTGTTTGTTTTTACCATTTTCCCCCTAAAATATCAAGAAAAGTGTTCATGGATTGTGAATTACAAAGCCTGATATAATTAGTCACAAGGGACCATTATGAGTCCTTCTGCAAATGTCTGCAAGGGCCAGGGAAATAAAAAGTACTTACTTGTCAGAAAAAAGCATGGAAGTAATTAATCACTATATGGCAGTGTTTATGCATGCTGTGAAGATGATTCCCTAGGATGAAAATTCCTATTGGTAACATTATCCTATGCAACCATTATTAACTTAGTTAGAAAGGCAAATTTAAAAAATTTAGAGCCCTACAGAAATACCATTTGACCCAGCAATCCCATTACTGAGTGTATACTCAAAGGAATCTAAATCATTCTATTACAAAGATACATGCACATGTATGTTCACTGCAACACTATTCACAATAGCAAAGGCATGGAATCAACCCAAATGCCTGTCAATGATAGACTGGATAAAGAAAATGTGGTACATATACACCATGGAACACTATTCAGCCAGAAAAAGGAACAAGATCATGTCCTTTGCAGCGACATGAATGAAGTTGGGAGCCATTATCTTTGGCAAACTAACAGAGAAACAGTAAGCCAAAGACTGCTTGTTCTCACTTATAAGCGGGAGCTGATGGATGAGAACACATGGACACGTGGAGGGGAACAACACACACTGGGGCCTGTTGGAGTGGGGGATGGGAGAGGGAGAGCATCAGGAAAAATAGTTAAGGGATGCTGGGCTTAATACCTGGGTGATGGGATGATGCTGTGCAGTACACCACCATGGCACATGCTTACCTATGTAACAAACCTGCACATCCTGCCCATGTACCATGGAACGTAAAATAAAAGTTGAAGGAAAAAAAAATTTAGAGCCTTAGGACCAATTAACTCTCAAAATCCCCAGTAAAGGGATGCAGGTATTGTCGTATATTTGGAATGGTTTTTCTCTGCTGGCTTTACTCCTAACCACAACCACCTCCACAAATACAGCAAAGAAACTCATCTAATACAATCTTTCATAACAAGAGCTTCCAAAGATTTCAGCTCTCAATTCTTTCAGTGATGTTTCTGTAGTGGAGACTTGCAAAGCTTATCTGCCTCAGCTCTTGGAGTGAGATCCGTGAGACAATGCAAAGTCCTATTTTTATATCACAAGTCTGACATCAGCTCCATTTTCTGAGAACAAACAGCCAAAAAAGACTCACTGGAGCAGTTTGCAATCATTCGTGTGAAGTGGATCTCCAGGCTAGTCCTCAGGTTGATAAAGCTATAGGAACAGGACAGCAGAGCCAAGGATGGTGTGGGGGAGTTGGTTTTGATCTCTCAAAAGGTTCCATCTGTTACGGAGGCTACTTGGCAGAACTCACATGTACCCCAAACCAAGGAATCAGTCGTTCGACCCTGGAAAGGATGCATGGGTTTCTTTCTTTGTTTCTAAATCTGTTTATGTGGGAAGTCTTGAGATAGCGTACAAAATTAAATGATGCTTTCCAAAGTGCACATTTCAAGAATTACTTCAAAAAAGAGGGTGTGTTTGGTCTCCAGTAGGCTGCTGTTACTACTCAACAGGCCAGATACAGTTTCTTGTCTAAATGCTGACCACCAGAAAAGCCGACTGCTAGTTCTGATCATGGGTGCAAAGACAGAAAGTGCAGGAATCTCAGAATAGGCTGATTGTTGGTCCTGAGGAGGTGGGCTGTTAGTTGGGAAAGTGACTAAAAATATTTTATATTTGCAAGACAGAAGACAAAACAAGAGTGTAGAATATTTAATTTCCCACAACTACCACCAAATATTGTGTAGGCTGTATATAACAGATATACTATATATTCTTCATATTTATTGTATGTAACTACTATATATTATGTAATTAACAAATATAATAAATTTATTGGACATAATTACTATATATACTATTATATATTACTATAATATCTAATATTAGTAATTAATTAGTAATTATGATTAGTGTTAGTATTTTTAGTACTATTTATTTATACTATTACTATTTATTTGTTATTTACTATTAGCAAATAATAGTAATTTACTAATTACTATTAGTAAAATATTAGAAATACAGTAATTATACATAATACTAATATGTTATTACATTTTTTTCTCTAGAGAAGCCTGACAATTTAAAATTCATTTTTAAATTTCAAAATCACCTACCACCTTGATATATAAGCTAAAATAAAACTGCCTGCTATTGGTCCCCAAGGAATGAGTCAAATTGCCAAACTCTAAACTCATAAACACTGTGAAGGGATAAATCTAAGCAGATAATAAGCAGATCAAAATAAAAAGTAGATCAAACAGTTTTCCTTAATAAGACTGCCTTAGTCCATTTGGGCTGCTATAATAAAATACCATAGACTGGGTAACTTAAAGACAACGGACGTTTATTGCTCACAGCTCTGGGGGCTGGGAGTCCGAGATCTAGGCATGGCAGATTCAGTGTCTGGTGGAGACTCGCTTCCTAGTTCATAGACAGCGCCTTCTCATTATGTCCTCACATGGTGGAAGGGGCGAGGGAGCTCTCTGGGGTCTCTTTTATAAGGGCACTCATACCATCCATGAGGCTCCACCTTTATGATAGCATCACCTCCCCAAAGCCCTACCCTCTAATACCAAGACGTTGTGGGTGAGGATTTCAATATAGGAACTTGGGAGAACACAGATGTTCAGATTATAGCAAGGACCTTTTCATTAGTGGATTTGTGAAATCGCTACAATCTACCTCAACAGGCAGGAGTTTAGAATCCTACTCCAGTTTATATTATAGGCTGAAACTTGATTTTTTTTTCTTTAGCAGCAGATTATTGAATGGGTTGTTATGCATTGAGTTGTTGTCATTGATCTGCACTTTCATTTCTTGCTCTTTAATGGGCAGTAATCACGTGGAGAAGACCCTTCAGCGTATCTCCAGTCTCAGATGAGTCCCTCTTGAGGCCGAGTGAATTTGAACATCTAATGTAGTAACAAAGTGCTGAGTTCCTTAACATTGTTTAAATGGAAAAGTAAATGTTTCCGTTTGCCTGAACATTAGATTGTTTTACCTGTGCATCTTAGCACTCACAGAAGGGCAGGTAATGCAATATGAAAGTGCCTATACATTGCACTTGACTGCTGGTGGATGCCCTAGCTCTATTTCAAGGACCAAGGGATGCTGGCCACTGTCTAAGGTGGATGTGCAATTTCACCCTGCAATGTGGTTAACTGGTTTGTACCCATATGTGAGGTAGCCAGGAGCTCCCTTCACCTTCCTCCTGCAGTATAACACAGGTGAGTTTTTTTTTTTTTTTATTTTCTGCTTCACAGAAGATGTCTTGAGAGTCCTGGACTTGGAGTTAAATATTAATGTGACCCTGGTACATGGAGATGTAGACCTTTCTGTCTCCGGGCTGTTCCGGCCTTCGCTTCTATAGAGTTGTTAGGGATGATAGACGTGGCGGGACAGAAGACTGCTAACGCATTCTGGGGTTTGTTTGTTTGTTTGTTTTAATTCTGAAGAGTATAATTATTGCAATTCCATTGTTTGGGAGTTTCTGCTAAGTATTTTATAAGCCTTTTTTTAAAGCCAGGCTTAAATAACATATTTAATCAGGTCTATGTAGTTGGTGAATATAAGAGTTTGTGGTTTAGATGTGTTGGGGTTTTTGGTCATGTTCATAAGGTAGTAAAAACCCCGGGACAGACCCATTGCTTGCCCTAATCCTCAGATGGCTATGGTCTCCTTTCTTAGGATGTCAGGAGTAGAAGTCAGCAAGTCAGAAAGAGGGGAGACAGCACATCATAGGGAGAGAAAGCTACTTCACTGCTAGGTAATTTAAACATCTTTTGTAGAAAACCAAGATTTCTACATGACATAACAGTGTTTGATTTCTTTAGTGTATATATGATTCTTAAAATTATATTTGTGTGTGTGTGTGCACTGCCATATAGATATTGGAATAGACTGCAAAATCTCTATATATTATTCAGCATTTACAGAAGAAATCAAAATACTCCTTGCAGCAGCCCCTTGCAGCCATGGTCACAGGATTCACATGATTCAACATTCATTTTCCTCTTGTAGGATGCAGTTTGTCTTGGTTCAACACGGAGTGTCTCGAGTCAGACTGTTGAATTTCAGTCCATCATGAACTAGTGTCTGTGACCTTGGGCAGGTCATTTAACCGCCCCCTGCCTCAGTTTCCCCATCTTAGTCTATTCAGGCTGCTATAATGAAATACCATACACTAGGCAGTTTATAAACAGCAGACATTATTTCTCATGGTTCTGGAGGCTGGAAGTGCAAGATCAAAGTGCCCGCAGATTCAATGTCTGGTGAGGCCCCAGTTTCTGATTCATAGGCGGCGCCTTCTCACTGTGTCTTCGCATGGTGGAAGGTGTAAGGGAGTCCTCATGACTTTATCACCTTCCAACCGCTCCACTTCGTGATACTATCACCTTAGGGGTGAGGATTTCAACATCAAAAACTTGCAGGGGACACAGACACTCAGAGCATAGCATCTCCTCTGCAAAAAGGGATTATATTTGCACCTGGGGCATTGTAGGTTTCACATAGAAGATGAGATATGTAAACCCTGCACGGAGAGAAGTACTTCACACATAGTAGGTGCTCACTCACTCTCTGGTAGCCAATATTATTATTCAGGGTATCATGCAGTGGCACTTTGAGAAGACCCTGTGTCTTCCTTCTGCTGTCACAGCCACCTGCAGTGAGATGTGAAGGTGAAAGGGCTGAGGAAGGGAGGCTAACCCCATGGAGCCCAGGGAGCACATGAGTCCACAGGTCTTCCTGGTTGCTCCATGTTCTGAGCATCCTCAGCTCCCCGTCATGGAAGTAGACACCTTTTGAAGGCAGCTGCATAAATGCAGAAATAACACCTGGCCATCTTTCAACTCAACTCTGCTTTTCTTTCGGCAAAAGATATGTCAAGATTCATCAAGTTCATGCATTTTTATTTTTTCAACATCAGAAGGTTTCAAACACATAGAGAAGCCAAACACAATTGCTGATTTTCTGGTCTTGCCTTAAACAACCCCAGTTATTATTGGAAGGCCTAGATTTGATTAATGGGTATGATCATGGGTTCATCCTTCTGCTTATCCAACGAGGTGACTCTGGTTACTTTTTAAACAACTAAAGCAGGGGTCAGCAAATGTTTTCTGTCAAGGGCCAGATTGCAAAATTATTTTTGGCTCTGTCGGCCACAGGGTCTGTGTCAAAGTATTCCACTCTGCCAGCTTAGCAGCAAAACAGCCACAGGCAACACAGAAAGGGATGGGGCAGCTGAAGACCAATAAAGCTTTTTTTCTGGACACTGAAATTTTAATTTCACAGAATTTTTGTGTGTCAAGAAATATTCTTCTTTTGATTCTTTTTCGCCAATCATTTAAAAATCTAACAACCATTCTTAGCTTGTAGGCAAGAACACTGAAAGGAGGTGGTGGGCTGGATTTAGCTTTTGGGCCATAACTGTCCAAGTGATGGAATCCACGCTTCTCTTCAGTATAAGAGTCCAGGGTCTCTAAGATTTGTGTCTCACTATCCTACCCAAGAGAAGGTCTTTCTTACCCCTTCATTTGCACCTACTTAAGCCCAGTCCTAAGAGGGCTGGCTGAAGACCCACTTGTTCTGTGTAGCCTGTCCAACTCCCTCCAGTCTCTTTAACCACATTTATAAACATCTGTCAATCGCTCAGTGTGACACGGGCTACTGTCATATTTATAAATTTCTGTCAATCACAGGGTATGACACATTCGTTATAAAGACAACTGCAACGGCTTTGAAGACGGGCCAAACAGGGTTTGATCTCCAGCTCTCACTGGTCACTTCAAGTCTTTGTTTTCCTGTCTATACAATCATCATCATAATACATACTTGGTAAGATTGTTATTGTGGGCCAGGTGCACTGGCTCATGCCTGTCATCCCAGCACTTTGGGAGGCCGAGGGAGAATTGCTTGAGCTCAGGAGTTAGAGACCAGCCTGGGCAACATGGCAAAACCCTGTGTCTACAAAATATACAAAAATTAGCATGACCCATGCCTGTAATCCCAGCTACTCGGGAGACTGAGGCACAAGAATTGCTTGAACCCAGGAGGCAGAGGTTGCAGTGAGCCGAGATCACACCACTGCACTCCAGTCTGGGTGACAGAACAAGACTTTGTCTCAAAAAAATTTTTTTAAGATTGTTATTGTAAGGATTTAAAAAAAGATGGTACATTTAAAACACCCTAAATGATTTTAGCTCGTAAAACGAATCTATGACAGAGATGATGATGATGATGATGATGATGAACTGTAACCATGTACGATAATTTTGGTTGATTGATGAACTTTGTAAATTTGAAATCTCTATCCCTCCATACTAACGTTGACTGTAGCTATATCAGATGGAAATGCCCCTTCTGGATGAAAAATGTTTAAAGTCCCAAAATATGAATCCCTCTCAAACTGCTACTTCAGGCCTAACTGGAAAAATTAAGATATTAAAATCTTAATATCTTAAGATATTAGGTGCAGTGGCTCACACCTGTAATCCCAGCACTTTGGGAGGCCAGTATAGGGGGATCACTTGAGGCCAGGAGTTCAAGACCAGCCTGGGCAACATAGTGAGACCGTGTCTTTACAACAAATAAAAAATTATAGCCTAGCATGGTGGTACATGTCTGAAGTCCCAGCTACTCAGGAGGCTGAGGTGGGAGGATCACTTGATCCCAGGAGTTTTGAGGCTGTAGTGAGCTATGATTATGCCACTGCACTCCAGCCTGGGCAAGACAGCAAGATTCTGTCTCTAAAAAAAATAATAATAATCTGTTTCCTTATAGTAGTCATTTATAAATAGAACTATTTTTTTCCCCTAAAAAAACTGGAGGAAATGACTGATGACATTTTTGGTTGTCACCACTGGAGGGGGGGGGCGCTGCTACTGGCATCTGGTGGGTAGAGGCCAGAGATGCTGTTGAACATCCTACAAGGCACAGGATGCTCCCCGCCTCCAACTAAAACATGATGTGTCTCCAAATGGCAATGTAGTACCAAGGTTGAGAAATCTGTTTTAGAAAAGAGCAAGAAAGTGAGGTAGTAAAAGAGAGAGGGAAGGAGAGAGAAAGAGAGAGAGAGAGAATGCTAACAGGCATTTCCTTCCCTTTAAGTAACTTTTTCAGGAAATTAAATCACTGCTTTTAAATCACTATGGCCTAAAAGGGACTCTGTACTTTCTTTTTAGAGAGGGAGTCAACCACTGAGGACACGAGGGCATACCAGATGACCAATTTTTTTTTTTTTTTTTTTTTTTTGAGACGGTGTCTAGCTCTGTTCCCAGGCTGGAGTGCAGTGGCGCGATCTCGGCTCACTGCAACTTCTGTCTTCCAGGTTCAAGCAATTCTCCTGCCTCAGCCTCCTGAGTAGCTGGGACTACAGGCGTGCGCCACCACACCCAGCTAATTTTTGTATTTTTAGTAGAGACAAGGTTTCACCATGTTGGCCAGGATGGTCTCCATCTCTTGACCTCGTGATCCGCCCGCCTCGGCCTCCAAAAGTGCTGAGATTACAGGCGTGAGCCACCGCGCCCGGCCGACCAATTATTTTGAAATTGCTCCATGGGGACTAATACAGGACTTGACCCAAAATGAAAAGATAAGCTTTCTCATCAGCTGGACAACTTTTTGCTGGAGTTGGAACAGTCTGTCTGTGTCTCATAGACACTGAACAAATGGCTGCAGAGACGATGTAAGATCAGATCAAATACAAATCTGATCCTAGATATAATTGGGCCTAGGAAACTCTTAACAAGATTTCTCTTAACATAATTGTAAAAACACTCAAGGAGATGCCTCCTATATTGGAAAGCCTAACAAAAGAGCAATGAAACATCTACAGCCAACGATCAAAGATAGGTTTCTTATGGGCAGGACATCTGCAGCTGAGTCAACAAACACTGATGCCAGGATACTCCTTACCTTGCTATCTTATTTGTGTGGTTATTTAAAACTGTGTCTCTACCTAAAGGACAAACCCAGCCTTTCCACTTATTTACATGCTTGCTCCGTGGGGCGCGGCGTGACCTGTCTCCTGGCTGAATCTGTTGAATAATGCAGTCGATAATAAGAATTCTCCACTCATCTGAAAAATAGCGATAACAATTTTCCAGATAGTCACACTATAATTAAAAGTCACTGGGTGCGATGCATCACTCTATCTAAATAACTATATCTAAATATAAGAGGTAACAGTATTGCCACAAAGACCCTGCATTGGGCAGGGAGAGATGTGCAATATACAAATACTTGATTTTATAATTTTTTAAATTCCAGGAAAATGTAACTGGTTTCTTGCAAAGCTAGAGCTGGGCAGATCATGAGAAATACTCTTTTTTTGTTTGCTTGTTTTTTGCTCTGTCACCCAGGCTGGAGTGCAGTGGTGCGATCGTAGCTCACTGTAGCCAAAAACTCCCAGGCACTAGTGATTCTTCCCCCTCAGCCTCCTGAGTAGCTGGGACTATAGGCACACACCATCATTCCTAGCTCATTTTAACATTTTTTGTAAAGATGGCGGGGGGCGGGGGTCTCACTGTATTGCCCAGGCTGGTCTCAAACTCCTGTCCTCAAGCAGTCCTCCTGCTTCAGCCTCCCAAAGTTCTGGGATTATAGGCAGGAGCCAGAAATACTCTTTTCCAACACTTGGGTTTCATAACTGGTAAACAGAAATCTCAAATGGTAAATTACATGCTAAAATCACATAGCTCTTGTGACCAGACAGTACTAGAAGCCAGTCTGTGTTCCCAATTCAGTTACGTTTCCCTCAACCAGGCTTGACCTTGGCACTATTAACACTTTGGGCTGGGCAATTCCTGGTGGAAGTGGCTGTCCTTTGTTATGTGGGATGGTTAGTGGCATCCTGGCTTCTACCTGTTAGACACTGTAACCAAATGCGTGTCCGGTTGCTCACCAATTGCAGAGACCAGTTAGCAAGAGCATGTTCTGGTAAAAAGAAAGTGACTTTATTCCAGAGCTTAGCTGAGGGGAAGAGGTAGAGGCTCCTGCCTTAAGGGTATTGCTTTGCATTTGGGGGCAGAGGGCAGGGGCTCTTAAAGGGGCACTGGGCATAAATGGCATGCAAGGGAGAAGGCAAGGAGATGTGGGGTCTACATGACTTGCTTGGGATGTCTTATCTATTTGGTGCCATCACTGGCAGGGCTAGCCTGTAAACTGAGACAATCTCCTGGTGAGAGACAGTTCCAGGGGGGCCTGGTTTGCTTCGACGTTCGCTCTCTGGAACTTCTAAGTTAACACATAGTTACAAAAGCTTGCCATGTAGGGAGTGTCTGCTGGAGAGAAGGTAAAGGCTACAACTGCATTCCTAAAGAGCTAAGTAGGAGGAGGGGGAAAAAGGAAAAGGGGAAATTCATTTTTTTCTTTAAAAACAAGGTATTCGGTTACAATGTCAGTAATAGCTGTCCCCCTCCCCACCAAAATACATTTAAACATTAATAAATGTCCCCCAAGAGGCAAAATTTCCCCACTTGAGAATCACTGCTCTAGATCTATCTTGACTATAATATTGAAAATATGCTTCTAAACCCAATGATGCCACATGTAGCAATGTCACATTTCTGAAAACAAAGGTTCTATTGGCAAATGAGCATGAACTTCTTACAGCTAAATAATCCCATTTCAGCTTTTATTACAACCCATTCCTTAGGTATCCTCTTCAGGGATTCTATATAAGAAACTTTCAAATCACCTTTCACCTTCCAAAGAATTAAGGATCTCCTTTGCTTTACTCTTTTTTCACTGAATCAGTCAGTGTCTCAGTGGCCCACAGACAGGGTAATGAGAGACAGATGTAGTCACAAAAGGTCTATTTATAAAAATGTGGGTGTACCTTTGACCCAGCAATCCCACTACTGGTTATCTACCCAAAGGAAAGTAAATCACTATATAAAAAAGACACCTGCACTTGTATGTTCATTGCAGCACTAGTCATAATAGCAAAGTCACAGAACCAACATAGCGTCCATCAATGGCTGACTAGATAAAGAAAATGTGGCACATATACACCATGGAATACTATGCAGCCAGAAAAAGGAATGAATTCATGTCCTTTACAGCAACATGGATGCAGCAGAAGGCCATCTATCTTAAGGGAATTAACTCTAAAATGGAAAATCAAATATTGCAGTTCTCACTTACACATAGAAGCTAAACAGTGGGTCCACATGGATATAAAAATTGAAATAATAGACACTGGGGACTCAGAAAGAGGGAAGGGTAGGAGGGAGGTAAGAGCTGAAAAATTACCTGTTGTGTACTATGCTCACTACCTGAGTAACAAGGTCATTTGTACCCCAAATCTCAGCACTACAGAATATACTCCTGTAACAAACATGCACATGTACCCCCAAGTTTAAAATATATATATATTTTTTGAGATGGAGTCTCACTCCATCGCCCAGGCTGGAGTGCAGTGGCTCGATCTCGGCTCACTGCAACCTCTGCCTCCTGGGTTCAAATGATTCTCCTGCCTCAGCCTCCTGAGTAGCTGGAATTACAGGCACCCGTCACCGTGCCCAGCTAATTGTTGTATTTTTAGTAGACACGGGGTTTTGCCATGTTGACCAGGCTAGTCTCAAACTCTTGGCCTCAGGTGATCCACCCGCCTCAGCCTCCCAAAGTGCTGGGATTACAGGCATGAGCCACCACGGCTGGCCCTAAAATAATTTTTTTAATGTGGGTGTAGAACAGCTGTTCTCAACAGAAAGTGAGTTGTCAGTGTCAGGAGACATTTGGGTTTGTCACTGCTGTGGAGGGAGGTGATAGTAGCATCTGGTGGGTAGAGACCAGGGATGCTCCGAAACAGCCTACAATGCACACAGCACAGCCCTCCACACACAAACAAGAGTTATCCATCCCTAAACGTCAACAGGTGCCAAGGTTGAGCAACCGTGGTTTATAGGAACAAGGGGGAACTGGCAATAACCCAAGGCCAGTAGCTACCAAACTGTCTCCACCACCAGGCTCAGAAGGATGAGGGAAGGAAGTCCTAACTGGTACTGGAAATGGGGAGAGGTTTGTACTCTCAGCCATTCTGGGAGGAGCTGCGGCATTTGGTTGAGAGGCTCAGCCAAGCTCAAGGTGCCCTGGAAGGGAGGCAGCCAAGGGCAGAGATATATAATTCAATTCTTTCTTCTCCCCTGCTCACTGTCCAACTGGGGCTCCCCATTGGCCAAACTCTCCAGGACACCAGTGGTACAGAAGCCCTGTGGATGGTGTCCATGCGGGGCAGCCCAGCAGGGAGAGAGAGCAGGGCAAGAATGACAGACACACACGCAAGCCCTCTAAGCACACTGAATTTTCTAGCATTGTGCTGACTTATCTGATGCCTGAGGCTACTTCACTTCGGATTCCTGGATGCCAACCCTCACTGTCCACTGCTCTGAGATCCTCATGGTCAATGCCTGTCCATCCCTGACTGCTTGAAAAAAATCCAACCACGGCTCTCTTCTTTACTCCATCTCCTTGGTAGTGCACTTTATCACAGCTGCTTACATTCTTCCGAAGGTTGTATTGACATAGCAGAAAAGAGTCTAATCATCTTAACAGTGATAACTTGGATATTGAATCCTACAACTCTGTTTCTTAGAAAAATGTTGGATCTGAAGTCAGAGGTTTTGGATATGAGGCAGTGCTCTGACATTCACTGGATTCTGAGGCTCATATGTGTCCCAGTTGAGTAATCACAGGTTCCTTAACCCTGAGGTGCACTCAATGGCAACATCAGGATCATAGAACCGAGTACAAAGGAAGATGACGAAGATTATACAAAGGTGTATTAGTCCGTCTTCACAGCGCCATAAAGAAATACCTGAGACTGGATACTCTATATAGGAAAGAAGCTTAATTAACTTACAATCATGGTGCAAGGCAAAGAGAAAGCAAGGCACGTCTTCACAAGGTGGCAGGAGACACAAGGTGGCTGGAGACAGAGAGAGAAGAGGGAAGTGCCAGATACTTATGAAACAACCAGATCTTGTGAGAGCTCACTCACTGCCCCAAGAACAGCATAGGGAAATCCTGCCCCATGATCCAGTCACCTTCCACTAGGTCCCTCCCTCAACACATGAGGATTACAATTGGATTACAATTCAGGATGAGATTTGGGTGGGGACACAGCCAAATCATATCAAATGGCACACATATAGCGATCAGCCCAGGGACTTCAGTGTACAGAATAGCAAAGAGTAAATATTATTTTCATGGTTGTCATGAAGAAAACCTCATGATTTCCATGAGGGAATCACATATAAGAAGTATCTTAATGCAAAATAAAAACATTGTAATGATATTTGTTATTTTTAATGCACTTATACCCTAAGCCAAAGGTAAGATAGAATAATTTGAAACAATTTTTACCAATAACATTGGAAATTTTTCCTCTATGTTGAATTGTTTTCTCCTCTCCATTCCTCAGGAAGTAATCTTCATGTTCTCAAACTTGACGCATTCTATGCCTAAAACCTTTAAATCGAAACCTTTTCATTATCTTCCATGCGGCCTTATGCCCAAGGACATTATTCAAAGAGCTCAATGTGAGATGTTCCCATGCCATGGCTCTGGGGGGCAAGGTGTTGCATCTGGAGATAAGCCAGTTTGGAAACATCTGTTGTTTACTGCTGCAATTGGATATCCAGAAAGCACCTGGATGTTGACTCTCCTCCTGGTGGCCCTCTCAGCTTCATACCATAAGACGCGAAATAATTGACGACAACAGGCACAAGTTTCCAATAACTTAGGGAAAAATTTAAAACACGACTCTAGGGACAGTGAGTTGCAAAAGACAGAAACTATATGAAGCCAAGAAGAGGAGATAAATAAATGATTATGTATTCTCTCTGACCTCGCCCCCCAACCGTGTTTGCACTGAAAATTGCATTGAGTGTAGAGAAATGGTGAGATTTTAATGATGTGCTCTGTGCAGAGACCTCCAACGAAGGCGCTTCTTGTCTAAAATCATCTACTGGCAGAGCAAAGATGCTATTGGACACTCCTGGGAAACAGACATGCTGGGCATGAAGAAGCTAAACTGAAGCAGGAATGAGAGCTGTAAATTATCTGAAATTGCTGGGGAAGAGGCCCCAAAGCACAGAGAGGCATCAGCAACATCAGAGAGGGTATGACAACCCCAGTCCAATTTCAGATCGGGAGAAAAGTAAAACAAAACAAAACAGACAGCTTGTTTCCAGACTGAGAGAACCACACGCCTAGCACATGTGGGAACATCAGATTGTAGCTGAGACACCTGTGGCAGCTTCCAGCACACTGAAAATGCAAACCCTGATGTGGAAGACAAGGCTGGAAATGGTCCAGCTCCTTCCTGCTTCTTGGCTTCCCCTGAGGCACTAGGATTTTCTTTGCCCTTTCTTGAATGTGCTAAGCAGTTTTGGTTTTGTTGCTGCTAAAACTTTCTCCTTGAGTCTTAGGCACACTCCCTCAGTTTACTGGTCTCTATTTGATATGGTTTGGCTGTGTCCTCACCCACATCTCATCTTGAACCATAATTCCCACAATCCCACATGTAATGGGAGGGAGATGGTGGGAGGTAATTGAATGATGGGGGCAGTTACCCCCATGCTGCTATTCTCATAATAGTGAGAGAGTTCTCACAAGATCTGATGGTTTCATAAGGAGCTTTCCCTGTGTTCACTCTGCACTTCTCCTTGCTGCCACCACGTGAAGAAGGACATGTTTGCTTCCCCTTCCAACATGATTGTAAGTTTCCTAAGGACTCCACAGCCCTGTGGAAATGTGAGTCAATTAAACCTCTTTCCTTTATAAATTACCGAATCTCAGGTGTGTCCTTATAGCACCGTAAGAACGGACTAATACACTACTCAAACATTGTTTCCTTCATGAGCTGCTCTCCATGTCTGTCCCCACGTGTCCATCATTCTCTATCCCTTAACCTGTTTTATCTTCTCCACAGCACTTAGCATGTCCAGGCATGCTACATACATATTTAATGTCAGTTTCCATGGAAGCTCCAGAGGAGAAAGCCCTGTTTTGTTTTCAACTACAACCCAGTAGGGAGGAGCACCTCCCACAAAGTAAGAGCTCAATAAAGTCATTGCAGGAATGAATTAGACCTGAAGCAAGGTCTACTCTGGGGTTTTTCATTAAAGAAAGCAGATAACTAAATGGAAATACAAGTCTAGACCTGGCACATTGAGCTGGTTGATGTCAGGCAGGAAAATCTCTCTCCAGCTTCACTGAAGAGACCAGGATGGGCAAGAGGGTGGAGGGTACCCGCTTCCTAAGAGAAAAAGGCAAAGGGGGCAACATATACAGAAAACTGAGAAAAGGATGGAATGTTTCATGAGCTGCCAATATCTCACTTCCAAACTCCATGGGAGCAGGAACCCTGACTAATTTGCTCATTGTCATCTCCCCAGTGACTGCTTGGTCTTCACCTTCATCAGATGCTGGACAAGATACTGGATGAATGAATGGATGTCATTGCAGACTCTAGTGACCTGTGAGGTCCAGCTTTGGGGCAAACAGCCACTAAATCAGGGCCACCCAGTACAATACAACCATAGCATGTCCACATGGGCTTCTTTGGGGATTCCAGAGAAGGTGAAATTCTGAAAGTGAGAGAGAGCTGACACACTGCAAATAGCTAGACTAGCCTTTCCAGGAGACAGGGATTGATAAAACCTGAGCACTCCTACATATCACGTACTATTCTGTTTTAGTCTTTACAGTCCTGAATTTGTGTTTTAAATGAAGCATTGGAGGAAACAGTTGACAAGGCTGCCCTCTTTTCTGATGCCAATTGTAAGCTCAAAGGTCCCTAAGAGCACCCTTAAGTTTGATGATTTGCTAGAAAGATGCACAAAGCTCACTGAAAGTTGTAATACTCATGCTTATGGTTTATTACAGGCAAGGGGTGAGAATTAAAAAGCAGTCAATGGACAAAGAGCATAGGGCAGAATTCAGAAGAGTTCCAAATGTGGAACTTCCAGTGGTCCTGAACTTGTGGAGTCTTGAACAGTGTTACTTTCCTGACATAGATGTGTGAAAATAGTCACGGAATATGACAATCAGGGAAGCTCGCCTGAACCTTGGTGTTGAGTCTTCCTCAGAGCTCTATCATATAAAATTGGTTGGACACCTGTAGCAGTAAAGAGAGGCTTAGCATGACTAAGCCTTAGCAGAACTGTAATATATTTCTGTTGTTTATAAGCCACTTAGTTGATAGCATTTTGTTACAGCAGCCTAAAAGGACTAATACAGACCTGTGGTTTTCCAAATCCATCATCTCATCAGATTATCTAGGGAGATTCCTTGTTCCCACTCATGACCTACAAAATCAAGCCTCCGTGGCTAGACACCAGAAGCTGATAGCTGTAAGAACACCACCAAGAGATTCTTGTGCCTGGACCAGGCCCTAGTCCATAGATGAGAGCTTGGGAGTCTCTACTAAGTAGCTAGATATGAGATCAACTTGTATCAGTATCTCTGATCCAGAGATACCTGGATCTATGCTTTTCATTGAAAGAGACCCACATGCTTTAGACTGAAGGCATACAGGTATCTAAATATCCTCATATAAAAATCAGTATTTAATGAGAGCAATAATGTCTTAGGAAGTTCAAATATACATATTTTATCTGCCTTTTTTCTTTTTTGGAACTTTTAAAAATCATATAATTAAAAGAATAGTTTGAAGCTCGTAATATGGTATTTAAAAAAAGAACAAGGCTGAAACATACTTTGAAATACAAAGATTTCTTCCTGTCTGCTTTGACTATGGTAGTGTGGTAGTACTTTGAGTATGGTAGTATTCATATGGCATCTTCAGTTCTTCAAACAACAATCACCCAAGATCACTAGGGTCCTTGGGAGTTTAAGCAAGGTTGTCCAAATCCATTTCACCTTCTTTTTTCTTCATTAGTCTAAAGCAGGGGTTGGCAAACTTTGGCTTGCAGGTTGAAGCTGTCTGCCTGTCTTTGTAAATACAGCCATGTCCATTCCTTCACATCTTATCTGTGGCTGCTTTCAGGCTACAAATGCAAGGTTGAGTCACTGAAACAAAGACCACCCAGACCACAGAGCCCAAAGTATGTCTCTCTACAGGAAAAGTTAGCTACACCTTGGTCTAAAGGCTTGGTCGTCCTCTGCCTTTGCATAGGAGTCAGCATGGATTTTGAGAAGTGGAAAACTGTCTTCCAGAAATCCTGCACTCAAAGGCACGTCCCCCTCCCCGTAAGAGTATTCAAGCTGATTGATGGATTTTAGTTATAGGAAAATGTGTCAAGTCCTATTCAGTATTACTTGATTCTGATTTAAGACTCTGTGGGGGAGATTTCCAGTTGTCTACTGAAGCCTTTTCTCGCTCCTCTTCTGTGGAAACAGAGTAGGTGTTGTCTTCGAGGAGAGGCTTAGCCAAAGGCTACGTTTCCAAGCTGTCTTTGCAGCTGAATTTGGCCATGTGGACTCAGTCATCACTATGGGGAAGAGAGTGGAGATGATGGAAACAGCTTCTGCTATGCTAGGCCGTGCACATGCTATGGTTGTACTCACCTTCCCTCCCTGCAGCATGGAACATGGGAGTGCCCTGAGCTTATCAGACAGAAGATGAACAGCCTAGTGGATGAAGTTTCCCTGTAGCCCCAGGGAGCAGAACCTTAACTGTGATAAGAATGCTCAGCCTGGGATTAATGCACTGCAGGGAGAAAACATGTGTTTTAACCCATGTATGATAGCATCTTTTTCATTCAGCAGATTAAACTTGGCCCTGTTCATCAGACACTATTCCAACCTCCTTCATGCAGTAGTGAGTCATGAACAGCAGCTTTTGAAAAAGTTGAGAACAACCAACCTGAAAGCAGACCTGGATAGTGTCTAGGAGTGAGATGTACCAGACAAGGGGCACATATTCAGTTTTTACAAGTCCAGGCTCTCTCAGAATAGGATACAGAACACAGACCCATCCTGCAAGGAGCTAGGACTTGATGTCAGAGAAAGAAAGTGTCTTCAAGTTTGAGGAGTCCTGGAATAGAGATGAACAGTATTGTACTGTTGATCATGCAGCTGAAGGCTCCCTGGAGGAGGAAGGAGACAGGACTAAAAAACGGAAGTGTTTCTGGAGGATAAAACTGTGTGAGCAAAGAAAAGGCACAGTGGTTTAACCACGCATTGCTTGGGGTGCACACCTGCAAAAATCACAGAGCACAGGGTTCGAGGACCCACCATTCCTATGCATAAATTTATTGCTCACAATTCTGGAGACTGGAATGTTCAAGATCAAGATGTGGCAAATACAATGACTGGTGAGGCCCTGCTTCCTGGTTCATAGATGGTGACTTCTTGGTGTATCCTGACATGGTGGAAGGGGCAAGGGAGCTCTCTGGAGCCTCTTTTACAATCTCATTCATAAGAGCTGGCTGCAAAGCAAGGAAATATCCATTCAGTTCGCTTAATAGAGTAAGGATGGATAAATGTATGCATGTGGGACATTCCACCTCACACACCTGCCCAGTGCATAGATACTTCTGCCCTTTGCTTTGGGTAGAGTTTTCTCTCCCTAAATTTTGTTAGAATAAAAGATAATACACTTTCATTTTTTAATATATATTTAATTTCTGATTTTTTCTTTGATTTTTTTTTTGAGACAGAGCCTCACTCTATTGCCTAGGCTGGAGTGCAATGGTGCGATCTCAGCTCACTGCAAACTCTGCCTCAGGGTTCAAGCGATTCTCCTACCTCAGCCTCCCAGTAGCTTGGATTACAGGCGCATACATCCACACCTGGCTAATTTTTGTACTTTTAGTAGAGACAGGGTTTCACCATGTTGCCCAGTCTGGTCTCGAACTCCTGACCTCAAATGATCCGCCCACGTTGGCCTTCCAAAGTGCTGGGATTACAGGCGTGAGCCACCGTGCCTGGCCTCTTTGGTTTTATTCTACTAAGCTTTTCTTTGCATCTTTAATTGTATTAACTTTACTGGCTTTTCTTTCTTTTTTTAAATAAATGTGTTTCAGGCCATGTTTTAAAATTCTACATTACTTACCATGCCTCATGTTGAATGTATACTACATAATTTGTCATTAAGGCTTTAATGTTTGAATTGCCTTTTTAATTTTTTTATTAACTGAAAATTTATTTTAGAAATGTGTTCTTATTTGTCAAGTATTTATTTGTTTTGTCTTTTTATTTTTAGTTTCTAATTCAATTTCCATGTGGGCAGAGAAAGAGGCCTAATATGTCAATACTTTGAAATTATTTGATATTTTGTAAGCTACTAATGTGCAATTTTTATAAATGTTTTTTGTGTCCTTGAAAACAACGTGAATTCTCTGTTGTTTGTCCGGATAAAACTATCCTATGATTCACATTTCCTATAACCTTAGTATTTTTTGTTCTGCTGGATCAATCATTTTCTGACATTATATTAAAAGTACAGCCTACAATTTTAACAGTTTCCCTTAATTCTGTTACTTTTTCACTTTTTCTCTTTTTGAAGTTATGGGTCAAATGGACAAAGCTTCTTAATTGTTTTAGATTTTCCTAGACGGTTCCTTTTATGTTAAGTAATGGTCTGTCTTTGTTTTTAAACACTGCTGTATTTGTATTGATTTTCTCTTATGCCTTTTTCTGGTTTTCATTTTTCTGCTTTCCTGCTTTCTGTTGGGTTGATTGCTTTCTACAGTAGGTTTAAGATTTCCTTTGTTGATTCAGAAGCTACAGATTTAATACACCTGTTCTTTTTTTGCTGTTAGCATCTTTCTTGCATATAAGAAAAATGCCTTGGTGTGATTTTATCATACCAGTGTGCATCCTACCCAATCTCTCTCAATAATGTTAACTAGAATTGAATCACACCTTTTCATTCAGTGTTTTCCTTCTTCCTTAACTGCTAGTTCATTGAATTTGCCAAGAGGCTTATATTTTCCCTCTTCCTGGCTATTTAAGGCATCCCACATTTTCTCCTTGAGTCTACATTTCTCCCTCAGAATTACCATCTTTAGCATGTTAGCAAAGCCAACTTGAGTTGCTCACACTTCCTGGTCAGCCAGGACGATGATCCTGTGCGTGAGGTAGTTTTGTCCTGTTCATTTTCTCTTTATGATTTCATGTTACTATTCCCATGTGTTTTGATCTAAGGAAGAGCCTAAAGGAAAAGCGAACTATTTTGACTGGAAGCTTCTTACTAAAATATCACAGATTTTCATTTTAGAGAAATTAGAATATAAAAATAAACCAAAAGAAAACAAATCTAACATGCTCTTAATACCATCACCCAGAAATAATTACTGTCCACAGTTTTATATAAATCATTCCAAATCATTTTCTCTGCCTACGTTTGCAAATACACTTTACAAAATATGTTTCAAATACTGCTTTTCCCTCTGAATATCATAAACACTTTTCCAAGTCAATATATCATTTCTATATCATAATTTATTACATGAATATAGCAGAATCAATTTTGTCAATCCACTATGGTTGCACATATAAATTGTTTCTCATCCTTCATTTTTATAAGTGATACTTATATCACTTATAAATCCTAGGGCCTATATTTTTTAGACAAACCATGAAAAATTCCTTAAAGTGGAATTTCTACAAATGGAATTACTGAGTCAAAGTCATCAATATATTTATGTCTTACTTAGATTATTAGTGACTCTCTCCTTTTACCCTTGGAATAACTATGTGCTGCTCTGTAAATAATTTGGATTGAAGAAATTAGCATCTGCATTAGATAACATGCATTTAATATATATTATATTTTGGATCTACAAAACTTACTAATCTATGAAAAGACTCTGTGGAAAACCCTAGAAATATTCATAAAGAAAACATTGTTTAAAATGTTTTAAATGTTGAAGAACCTTTTTTGGGGAGATACTCCAAGTCCTAATTTCACCATAATCTAGGCATGGTAATAATAATCTTTTTGCAAGCATATCAAAAGGTTAGTGAGATAGTTATCCTTAAAATCTCTTGTACAAAAGATGGATTTTTCTAACTTTCAAAAGAGCATTGTTTTTCATCTTACTCACTCCAGTCTTCCATCAAAAACTTTCTTGAAAATATTTTGTCTAAAAAATACATAAAATACCTCTATTCATCTACTCTATCACAAAGTTATTTCAAGTTTTAGATTCCCAATGTGCAGCACATCACTCTAACTTCAAAGAAAAAATACTTCAAAAAGCAGTGGGCACCCCTTATTCCAAATTCTCTCACTTGGGAGACTGAAAACATTCCTAGTGTTATTGGTTTTACTTCCTCCCCCGGTTTCCAATTTGTATAGAAATATTATACAAATGAAGAGTTTTAAAATGTTTCTCAAGATCTGTGCCCCCCCACCTGCCACTGGCATATAGTTTTAAATATAAAATCATAGTTACGGTCAGGAGATTGAGACCATCCTGGCTAACACGGTGAAACCCCGTCTCTACAAAAAAATACAAAAAATTAGCCGGGCATGGTGGTGGGCACCTGTAGTCCCAGCTACTCGGGAGGCTGAGGCAGGAGAATGGTGTGAACTCGGGAGGCGGAGCTTGCAATGAGCCGAGATTGTGCCACTGCACTCCAGCCTGGGCAACAGAGAGAGACCCTGTCTCAAAAAAAAAAAAAAAAATCAGTTACATAGACACAGTTATATAGAGAAGAAAAATCACAGTTACATAGACACAGTTATATAGAGAAGAAAGGGCCAACAAGCTAAAGTAAGTTAAACAGGAAGATGGACACACTGTTTTCTTGCATCTGCTTCGGTGATTAATTTCCCTTGCCCACATACAGAATCATGGACCCTATCATCCCTTTGACAAGGATGAGATAGATTCACCCTGGGAAGTGCTTCATTTCCTTTTTGCGAGGCAGTCTGTGAAGAACTCGGTATTTTGACAAGGACTCTTCATGGTGTCTCTAAAGAGCCTTGTAGAGCATCATGCACATCTTATTTTTAGCGTGTTTAAAAGTCAGTCAGTTCGGGTGAATCCTCGAATTTATTCAAATTGCATGCAATGGCCCTGTAGGAACCATGGTGGCCGTCTACAAATAGGCATGCTGGACCTGGAGCACCGCTCAGAAAAGCTTCTAGGCAAAATTGTTTGTTTATGTGTCTCCTACAATATTTCCTTTCCATTTCCTTGGCAGTGACTGATTTTTGTAAGAATAAACACAAGCACATCCCAAGCTCACATTATTATGGTACCGAAAGAATCAACAGTGATGAGGTACTAAATGAAATAGAGCCCGATTCTTTACTTTGTGCTCTCGAGTCGATATAAAGTGAACCACCCTCTACAATTTGTTAACAATCTAGAAGGAATCTTTTTTGTTCTTGTTCTAATCTGAAAGTAATGGTATATTCAAAAATTGTTAGCATACTACTAAGCACATGGAACATGATTCCATAAAGCATGTTGGTGTTCAATTTCCATGTATAGCAACATAAGCTCCCAGTATTACATTTTTAAAAAATGTCATTCAAACAAACCCCTTTAACTATATTGAGACTCTGTTTTCAGCGAATGTAGAGAATTAGCCTTTGTATCTCTGCATTGCCATTTCTAAATAGTTATTTTTGAAGGGCTGCTTTGAATAGCTACTCATTTTCCCATAGACGTTTTTCTAAAAACTGCCTTTATGTGTTCCACTCACAAATACATTGTTTGTTTTCAGTCATTATATAAACAGAGTAATTATATATTTTCATTGCTATTTTGCCTCCAGTTTTCCCATATTTTCAAGGAAAGTGTATGGATTTCTCCTTAGGCACAAGATATTTTGAACGAATGTATGAATTCACAAATGTCCATCCCCTTGTCCTCACACATACTCCTGCTTAGAGGGATGCCTCAGTATCTCTGGTCTCACTTATACAACCTTGGAGAAAGGAGAGAAGGAGAAGCAAAGAGAGGGGAGAGAAGGAGAAAGACTGAAAGGAAGGCAAAAAGAAAGTGCCTCTGTCTACTTACAAGCAAATACAGTTATGTGGACCTTGTATATAGACCTGTGATTATGTGCCATGTCCCACCCACTTCTCCATGTGTCAGTCTTGCCTACTAAATAGATTTCAAGGTCTTGAAAGCAGAGTCCATTTCTTATATGTTTTGTTTACCCTACCTAAAAACTAAAAAAGATACTAAAGTGTTTGAGTATTTCAACTTATCCATTTAAAGTATCTAAAATCTTCTAATATGGATAATTCAAATCTGATACTTTGTCCACAATAGCATCTGTTCAATAATGACTGCCCTAGGTGTTATAATATGTGATCTCACTTAATGGTATAAACTAATATTAGAATATTAATATCAGAACAGAAGGAGTCTCTGGGGCAGCAAATATGATTGTCATTGTATAGAGAAGGAAACCGTAGCACAGAAACTTTAAGTAACTCAGCCAAAGTCATCCAGCAAGTGGCTGTTAGGGTAGGATTTTAATCCATTTTAACTTGAAACCAAAGCACTGTTTTGCTATATGCCCAGTGTCTATCGTCCCTCCAAGTCACCAAACTGGTTATTGTTTTTAACAGGCTTCCCCGCACACATACACATGTACTGTTATCTCCTTCATGTAAATGCATTTCTACCCAGTCACCCACCAACTCACGCTTTTTCTAGACACACACACACACACACATCCTGGGGAACTGATAAATTCGGGGACTCAAGTCTTGCCTATCAAACAGTCCATGTCATGATTGTGTAAGCTGTGCTGAGCCTGATTATGCTACACACTGTGTCCTGCCTCCCCAAACCACTCATTCTACCTTTTTCCTTCCTTTCTTTTCTTGCATCCCCGTATTTTTTTTTTTTTTGCAATTACGAGTAGTCATCAGAACCAATCTATCCAATAAGATGTAATAAATGAGGTAAAAACCAATCTATCCAATAAGATGTAATAAATGAGGTAAATAAAAATTAATGGGTTGATTCTCTAGCTTATTAAGTTTACTAAGAGAATCAGACTCAGCATGTTTCCCTCGTCTTTACTCCTTTGCCCTTTTCTTCTTCCTTTGAATATGGATGTGATGCCTGGAAGTGCAGCAGCTATCATGGGAACATAAGGTCAATAGCCACATGGTAAAGGTGGCAGAGCAGGAAGATAAGGTGAAGCTTGTGTTGTTAATGCCATTCTGGGGTGACTAAACTAACCCTGAAAATCCATAAACCTTTTCACTAATTCAGCTAGTATTTTGACTTGATTTTGATGTCTTTGATTCCTAGAAGCTTGTCTACATTGAACAAACTGTAACATGTGGGTTCCATTTAATGGTCAGCATTAATGCTATCTATTGTTCTCTTCCAATGTGAACTGAAAAGCATTTAATAAAACAAGGTTTCAATTAATAAAATTATCATTTCTATATCTATGCGGATATTCCTGTATTTGATGTGTATCTATGCAGGGAAAAAAAAGAAACAATATCCAGGGTACATCAGAAAGGAAACGTGACATTTCATTGTTTTTATGTTTATGGAAGACCTGCCTTAAAAATACCTTAAAAGTTCCACTATGCACAGTGCTTCATGCTTATAATCCTAGCACTTTGGGAGGCCAAGGCAGGAGGATGGCTTAAGGCCAGGAGTTTGAGACCAGCCTGGGCAACATAGTGAAACTCCATCCCCATGAAAATTTTTAAAAAATTAGCCAGGCATCGTGGTGCATATCTGCAGTCCCAGCTACTTGGGAGGCTGAGGCAGGAGGATTGCTTGAACCCAGGAGGTCAAGGGTACAGTGAGCCATGATCGCACAACTGCACTCCAGCCTAAGCAATAGAGGAAAACCCTAACTCAAAATTTAAAAAAAAAAAATTTAAATACTTTAAAAGTTTGTTTGCAGGAGGCAAACAAAACTAAAATTTTTCTTCTTGCATTTGGACTTTGATTTTAAATGTAAAACTTCATACATCTTGTGGTTAAATACGCTAGTTGAAGATGTGAAGTCAGGAAACAGGAGAAATTGTTGAAAAAATTATCTAAATATAAAATAGGGCCGAGACATGATGAAACAAGCTTTGTGGATTTATGAGTTATAATTCTTATTAATTCAAAGCTAATGCATTGTTACTTCAGATGCAATGCATGCCTTTGTAATTACCATTTAAATGAGTGGCTAAATGTGAATTATTACAAAATAGAACTTAATGACCTTCCTCTTAAAGAACTCTTGAATAGGGTTACTTTGCAATTATAAAAAGTCACCTGAGCCACTTGCTGTGTGACCACTCTAATGCATTGCTGAAACTGCAGCAAAGAAAGTCCAAATCACACCAAAGAAAGGTCCGTGAGAACATAAAGAGGTAATGTGGCGATGGGTAATTTGGACGTCATGGGGCAAACAAAGAAACGCCAAACCAGAGTCCTTCCTCCTTTGAGCCAGCACGTGCGTTCATAATGAATGACTGCTAAAGGAAAAGTCACAGCTCTTCAGTGAAGACATGTGCCATCTCACCTCTAGCCAACATCAAATCTAAACCTTGCCTCCATAACATTTCCTGCTTTTTAATAAGCCTAAAAGGGACATATTAATTATGTATGATGCCTGAGATACCAGATCTTATTAATCTGCTCTTGACTCTTCTTTGATTTTTCCACACTTCATCACACAGTTCTTTGGATATAGGCAGTCAACAAACGCATATTCAGTGGGAAATTTCAACATCCAAAATCAGAGTATTAGAAATATTGTGATCCTTTATTGTTCAAAGGAAGTCATTAAGCCTCGAATGACACCAGCATTTGTAAACCAGTCTCAGAGAAACGAAATTCAATGTCCCCCAGTTCCATGGGCATTCACTGAACCCCTACTATGTGTAAGCTGATCCTCATTGCAGCATGCAAGTGAAAATCATCTATCATGAGCTTTTCTTTGAAATACAAAAAAAACATACATAATTTATACCATCACGGCCTTCACAAATCTCCTGCCTCTACAGGCTTATCCTGCTAATGTCTGTTCTGGCTGCTATAAAAAGAAACCACAGACAGGGTGACTGGGTCCCCATCACAGAACTTTATTGCTCACAGTTCTGGAGGCTAGGAAGTCCAACATCAAAGTGCTGACAGATTCAGTGTCTAGTGAGGTCTGTTTCCTGGTTCACAGACAGCCATCTTTTCACTGTAACCTCACGTAGTGGAAGTGGGATCTCTTTGAGATCTCTTTCATAAAGGTGCAAATGTCATTCATGAGGGCTCTGCCCTCATGACTCAATCACCTCCCAAAGGCCCCATCTCGTAGTATCATCACTTTGGGGATCAGGATTTCAATATGTAAATTTGGGGGGCAGAAATATTCAGTCAATTCTACAATGTAAGAGAAAATCTTTACACAAGGATACGTTTATCATTCAAATTCAGAAACAAAATGATACTTCTACTTAATTCTGTTGGTTTGCCACCTGTTTGATCCACCTTCATGTCTCCATTAATTCTGCAACACAGAATTAGGAGAGAACAACTTTCCACCCCTAGTGAAAATCTACAAGAGGAGGCTCATAAAAATACAGGCTCCTCTTTTTTGCTTTAGATATGTTTAATACAAAGAGGGATAAAGACAGTCTGAAAAGTTTTGTGGAATTCAGACCTTCTCCCAAGTACAGTCTTCACAGAGTTTGAAATATTTATCATATACATTATACTCTTTTCTTTTTTCAAATGCAAATACACAGCCAGGCTTAAATAGGGTGGACTGACCACCAATATCCATTTTTTCATCTTCTCAAAATTGAACTAGAATGACAATGAATTAAGAAAAACATAAATAAATTTACCAAGAAAAACCCACAGTGAATCTTTCAACAGGTATTCAAGAGATGAAAAGCCCTGGAGGGCTGTTATTCGGCATCATAGTTCCAAACTCTAAGCGCTTGCCAAATGGAGCACTGAAGGGAAAGAAGTCAATTTATCCTGTCAACCCTGAAAAGCCTCTGGACTTTGAGGTTCAAAGCTGTAAAAGGCTGAGGATGAGACACAGGTTGAAAACAGGAGAACGACTTGAGAATCCATAAAAAAGCACAAAGACCCGTAGGTTTCTGATCCAACCCTACCTTCAGAAAGTAGGTGGCCAAAACTGTGATTGTACTGAGGGGATGGTGAGTATTTGAAAGAATGTCTGGACCAGCTGGGCCAACAGGGTGAAACCCCGTCTCTACTAAAAATACAAAAGTTAGCCGGGCACGGGAGGCTGAGGCAGGAGAATCGCTTGAACCCAGGAGGCAGAGGTTGCAGTGAGCCAAGACTGCACCATTGCACTCCAGCCTGGGTGACAGAGCAAGACTCCATCTCAAAAAAAAAAAAAAAAAAAAAAAAGAATGTCTGGAAACCAATGGATCGTGCTTGCATTGAATAAAACAGGAAACAGGATAGGTATGTGATTTAGATGTATTAAGATGAATCCCAGAGACAGCTGAGTATAACCTCCCTCTGCAGAAGACCATGGCCATGGCTCAGGAGGCTGCTCAGGGCAAGGTTTACCTCTCCTAGAATCAATGGGGCAAGGGGCTTTAGAAGTTACCATCTCCTGGAAAGAAAAGACCCCACCCCCTTGATATCAATAATCATACCCTTTCAAGCAGTCTTCCCCTTGGAACCTTCAGCTCTAATATTACCATATCCCTCATCTCTGCTTCTGTGAGTCACTCTGAAAAGTCCAGAGCCCTTGGTTCTTGGTCATCACCTAGGTTCTTGGTCATTGGTCATCACCTAGGTTCTAGTCCCATTGTACACTGCATTTTCTGATCCTCATCTCTCACTCTTCATCTCTTGATATCCTTGGTCTGAGCTTTCTGAAATTTTAGGTCCATCTCATGCAAAATATCTTTCATCCTCAACTCTTCTGTTCATTCTGTGGAAGGAAAATTATCTTGGGCCCCCAAAATCTCTAAGCTAAAGGAAAATTCAAGCTAGGAACTGCTCAGGGCAAATTTGCCTCCCAGTCTGTTCAAAGTCATCCCTCTGCTCACTGAGGTAGATGCATATTTTGATTGCCTCCTTTGGAAAGGCTTATCAGAAACGTAAAAGAATGCAACCTTCTGTTTCTCACCTACCTGTGACTTGGAAGCCCTCCTCTCTGCTTCAAGTTGTCCCCACCTTTCTGGACAAAACCAGTGTACTTCTTACATATATTGATTGATGTCTCATGTCTCCTTAAAATGTATAAAACCAAACTGTGCCCCGACCACCTTGGGCACACGTCGTCAGGACTTCCTGAGGCTGTGTCATGGACGCACATCCTCAACCTTGACAAAATAAACTTTCTAAATTAACTAAGACCTGTCTCAAATTTTGGGGTTCACAATTCCTCTAACATTCCTCCTCTGTTTGAAACCAGCTCTATCCTTAGGACACAGCTTCCCCTGCAGCCCCCTAAGTAGTGATCACTCTCTTATATACCCCATGTACCACTGGGCCTGAGAGTGGGGTGAGGGTCCTCCTTGTTCCTCAGTAGTATATCTCTCCCACCTCCTGAATAAGTCCTTGGCTTGAGTCGCAGGTCATCAGAATACACCATTCATGGCCAGGCGCTGTGGCTCACGCCTGTAATCTCAGTACTTTGGGAGGCGAGGTGGGAGGATCACCTGAGCTCAGGAGTTCAGGACCAGCCTGGGCAACATGTGAGACCCTATTTCTACAAAAAATCAAGAAATTACCCAGGCATGGTGGCACAAACCTCTGGCCCCAGGTACTCAGGAGGCTGAGGCAGGAGGGTCACTTGAGACCTTGGAGGTTGAGGCTGCAGGGAGCCATGATCATGCCACTGCACTCCAGCCTAGGCAACAGAGCAGGACCCTGTCTCAAAAAAACAAAAAAAAGAAAGAAAATACCACTCATAACTCTCATTGTTGTTGGTGTCTTTTGACACTCAACAACTCCCTGTTATTCTAATTCACTGTCACTCCTTAAAAACTATGGCATTCTTAACTCTAATGCATGTATAATTAGATGACTTGTTAATGACTGATGATGTCTCAGTTCTGTGACCTCTGTACCTCAATGGTCTTGTCCTATACACATCTTGGCCACTCTCTCCCATGGACATACCCTAGACCTCATAATTACCAATTTCTTTTCTTCTTCATAAAGTCAGTTTCAAATATCCCATCCTAGATAAGTCCCTCCTAATTTTTCTACCCTCTCTGCCGACTACTCCAAAGTTAACAATCATTTACCCAAAGAGAACCCTCCTTCCATTGGCCCTATCACTTTTCATTGCTTCCCATGGCTCCCATGAACTGTTTTTCTTCCTTCTCTTCCTTCAGTTGTGTGTTTCCTGACCTATGCCCTCAATTCGCTTTCCTCTTCCATACTTTCCCGGGCTCATCTGTCAAACCAAACACTTAAATTGTACTGTTCACCTACTCCATGTTTGAATTGGCTCAGATGAATATGGTTGGAAAAAAACAAATAAGCCAGGCACAGAAAGACAAACATCACATATTCTCACTTATTTGTGGGATCTAAAAGTCAAAACAATTGAACTCATGGACACAGAGTAGAAGGATGGATACCAGAAGCTGGGAAAGGTAGGGGGATGCAGGGGGGCAAGTGGGGATGGTTAATAGCTACAAAAAAATAGAAAAAATGAATAAGACCTACTATGTGATAACACAGTAGGGTAACTATAATCAATAATAACTGGACTGTACATTTTAAAATAACTTTAAGGGTGTAATTGGATTGTTTGTAACTCAGAGGATAAATGCTTGAGCAGATGGACACCCCATTCTCCATGATGTGCTTATTTCACATTTCATGCCTGTATAAAAACATCTCATGTACGACATATATGCATCCACTATATACCCACAAAATTTTTTAAATTAAAAAATAAATAGATATTTTAAAAACAAACAAACAAGCAAACAAATAGGCAAACAAGATCATGCTGAATGGCTTCATTTTAAATTTGGATCACTAATCCCAAGTAAGTTTTTAATGCCGGCCAGTAAGCACATTAAATTTATCTAGACCTTATGTTTTCCCACTTTTCTTCATGATTCTTTCTTACTCCTTAATTTTCAGCATCTCCATTCCCATCCTCACTCTCAGCTTACAATGTTGACTTCTGCTCTGACTTCACAGAAAGAAATGGAAAGATTCAGAAGAGAATGTCCAAAGAATCTCACCACCTCTCTCCATCCACTTGGTTTCATGCTCTGGCAATGTCATCTCTGTCTCTGGAAATACCAGCTTCTCTCTCCTTCTCTACTGGATCCATTCTAAATAGCAGACAACAATGCTATTATTTCTTTCATCTTAAACAAAATAAATACAGAACCCTCTCTTGAGCCCTCTTCATCCTCCAGCTACATCACATGCTTCTTTTCTTGCCACAAAACTCTTTGAAATAATTATCTAAAATCGTGTTGCCACTTTCTTTTCTACCATTTGTCCTGAATCAACCCCCAATCACTTCCCCACCACCACAGTCCTCAAAGTCCTCAGTGACCTCCACATTGTTAAATCCAACGGTTATTTCTCACTCCTCACCTAACTTGACCTAACAAAAGCATTTGATACAGTGGACTGCTTTTCCTCCTTGACGTCTTTTCTTTTATCTCTCCTGATTCGCCTCCTGCATTTCTGGATGGCCTTTCTCTGTCTGCTTCCTCCTATCCCTCTCAACAGGATGTCATGTGCTCGGTTCTCATGCCTCTTCTCTCTCTACCTACACTTACTAAGTGTCTCATTCAGCCTCACGGTTTTAAATACTACCTATATACTGATGACTCCAGACAGACACCTCCCCTAAACTCCAAAAATATACAACCAATTCCTTTCCTATGTGACCTCTGCACATGGATATCTGATAGTCAAGTTGAAGACATATCCAAAACCAAGGTCTTGGTCTCATTCCCAAACCAGCAACTCCTGCAGTCTTCTGTTAGTGCTTTTCCATTTGTTTCTTCCAGGTGCCCAGGCACAAATCTGCTTGTGATCCTTGGGTCAGTGCTTTCTCCTGTAGTCCTCATCAAGTCTCTTGGGAAATCCATCAAGCTGCATCCAGAATCAAGTGACTTCTCATGAACCCCCTGACATCGCCCTGGTCTTGGCCACCACCATGTCTTCCTTGAATTATTGCAAGTGTCTCCTGAGTGGTCTCTGCTTCTACTCTTGCCATCAACTGCCTCTTCTCATCTCGTCACCCCGCTAAAATGTTAAAGACACATCGTGAACCATCTCAGCTTACACCTTCTAGTGGCTCCATGTCTCCTCAAGGTAAAAGCCAAAGGCTTGACTGTGACTCTCAAGGTCATGCACCATCTGGTCCCTCATGAACCCAGGGACACACACTTTGCCAACCACACACTCCCCTTTGTGGTTCAGCCACCTTTTCTCCCTTGCCAGCCCCAAACTCATACCATGTCCATGGAGCCTTCCCACCTTCTCTAGCTGCTGGCTGAGATGTTATCCTGATAACATCCACCTGACTCACACCTTCCATTCCTTCGTCCTCCTGAAAAGTCACCATCTAAGGGAGCCCTTCCCAGACACGTTGTGCAAAACGTCAATCCCAGCCCTGACACTACATACTCCCTTCTCTGTTGATATGTCCTTCTTAGTACCCATCCCTATCTAACATGCTGTATCTTCTATGTATTTCTTACATCTGTTACCTACCTCCCACCTGAGACAGTGAGCCCCAGAATGACATGCATTTTTACTTGTTTTGTTCACTATCGTATCTCTTATGACAAGGAGTTGCTTTATAACTATCTGTTAAGTACCAAAGGAAACAGCTGGGAGAATTGAGGGTAGTTGCTAATGAGAAATAGAACGGGGGTTGAAAGAGGACTGTTTGCATTATTGGCTTTTTAGAGCTACAGGTCGAGTATCCTTTACCTGAAATGCTTGGGACCAGAAGTGTTTCAGATTATGGATTTTGTAATATTTGCATACACATAATGAGATATCTTGGGGATGGGACCTTGAGTGTAAACATAAAATTCATTTATGTTTCATAGACACCTTATATGCAGAGCCTGAAGTTAATTTCATTTTTCCCTTGAGGGACTCTGGATACACCATATGTTGAGTGGCTGTATTTTGACTGTGACTCCTCCCAGGAGGTCAGATGTGGAGTTTTATAATTGTGATGTCATTTTGTCCTTCAAAAAGCTTTGGAGCATTTCAAATTTTGGATTTGAGGATTAGGGATATTCAACCTGTATTTGCATTTCTTAAAAAACAATGCGTTATTTAAATATGAACTAGAGCTATGCAATGTGCCTGAATATACTTGTTGTTCTTTGTAAGCATTTGGGCATTAAACTCATTTGGCCCAATTATTGGGATTTGGCTATGCGCATCTCAGATGCCAGAATGCTCCTGGGAAGACGAGCTGCTGTTATGTGTGAGCATGAGACCAGCTGGTAAACATGATGCCCAAGGAGAACTAAGGTGCACATCTTGCCTTAAAATAAATACAATTTAAGGCCAGGCATGGTGGCTCATGCCTGTAACCCCAGCACCATGGGAGGCCAAGGCAGGCAGATCACTTGAAATCAGGAGTTCAGGAACAGCCAGGCCAACATGGCAAAACCTTGTCTCTACTAAAAATACAAAAATTAGCTGGGTGTGGTGGTGCACGCCTGTGGTCCCAGCTATTCAGGAGGCTGAGGCAGGAGAATCGCTTGAACCTGGGAGGTGGAGGTTGCAGTGAGGATTTTTCTCTTTCTCTCATATTTTGATCTGCCATAAGCCAGGGATTACATTTCTTCATTTGTGTCTCCCCTCTTCAAAGCCTGTTTAAGCAACAGGTCTCTCCCTGTGCCCCATTCAGTCAGATGTCTCATGATTAAGCAGATGCTGAGAACTGTATCTGCAGTGACAGGGTTTGGTTTTTGAGCAAAAGGAATGGGCAGCAGGAACATCAGTGGATCCTCGTGCTTCAAGGTCCCTGGTGTTAATGGAAAAACCAAACTCTGAAAAATATTTTAAAGAAGCCTACTCTGAGCCAACAGCAGTGACCACAGCCCAGGAAAAACACAAACCCACGAAGCCTTGAGCAAGTGGTCCCGAGGCCGTCGGATTACAATTTGGTTTTATACATTTTAAGGAGACAGAAGTTATAGGCAAAGACATAAATCAATACATGGGAGGAGGTGTACATTGGTTTAGTCCATAAAGGTGGGATATCTTGAAATGGGAGCTTACAGGTTTATAGGTGAATTCAGAGATGCTTTAATTTGCAGCTGGGTAAAGGAGTAAGGCTCTGCCTAAAACCTGGAGTGAACAGAAAGGGATGTTTTCTGCTAAGATAAGGATGCTGTGCAGCAAGATGGATGACGGCCTGTAGGGGTGACTTAACTTTTGCCCAGCACAGCCTTAGGTCCTGTTGATAATTTGGTATCTTATTGCCACAAAGAGTCTGTTTTGTCAGTCTTATGATCTGTATTTTAACACGAATGCTGGTCACTTGTGCCTAAGCCGCAAAAGGGAGAGGATATAAGGTGTGTCTGATCCCCCATCACATCATGGCCGGGAACTCAGTTTTTCAGGTTTCTCTGGGATCCCCTTGGCCAAGACAGCGTCCATTCAGTTGGTGGGAGACTTAGGATTCTATTTTTAGTTGACACTGGGTAGGGTCCTGCCTAGGACACCATGCTCTTTTCCAAGATGGTACTGTGCGTTAAGACAAAGAAAATGCTCTTGAGAAAGCCTTGCCAGAGGAAGCCCTCACGAATCCCGCACCCGTAGCTGCCTCTCAGCCTTCCGCTGACAGTCAGACAGGAGTGTACTGTGGAATTAGAGCACCTAAAATTATGGCTGAATAAACACACAATGCAAAACACAAAGGAGGCACGAATTACGGATACACTTAAATGGGAACAGCAAAACCTAAATTAGAGGCTGAAAAGCGTGCTCTTTTCTTGGAAGGCGCTGTTCTCCTTTTTCTAATGATGCTAATTCCATGAAAACTGAATGTAACCCTTTAAAAGAGAAAAATGAGGCAGCTCCGCACCAATTCAGTTTAATTAATGCCATCCTGTTCTTTAGTCTACAAACAGTTATTGAAAATGCAAGATAGCTATATCTGTCCTTCCTTAACTGCTCTCTGTTCTTTTACAAAACCATTTTATGGTGCATTCAGAGCTACCAAAAATAAAACTAGAATTGTTCCAATAGCATTTCCATGGTTCCTATAGAATGAGCTCACATTACCACTTACTCTTGAGGAGTCTACCAGTGAGCTTGATTTGCTTTGGATAAATGAATTCTCCATCATTTTTTTAAGTGACTGGCACCCTGGTTTTTCTGTTTGTCTTTTCCACAAATGTTCTTAGCCATGACCTCTAATGGACACAAGGAGACAATTCCTTTTTTTTTTTTTTTTTTTTTTTTTTTTTTGAGACTATGTCTCACTCTGTCCCCCAGGCTGGAGTACAGTGGCACAATCATGGGTCACCACAGCCTCGAACTCCGAGGCTCAAGCAATCCTCCTGCCTCAGCCTCCTGAGTAGCTGGAACTATGGGTGTGTGCCACCACACCTGGCTAATTTTTTTTTTTGAATTTTTATTAGAGATGATGTCCTAATATGTTACCCAGGCTGGTCTCGAATTCCTGAGCTCAAGCGATCCTCCCACCTTGGCCTCCCAAAGTGCTGGGATTATAGGCATAAGCCATGGTGCCTGGCCAAGAAGACAATTCTTTTTTTTTTTTTTTTTTTTTGAGACGGAGTCTTGCTCTGTCGCCCAGGCTGGAGTGCAGTGGCATGATCTCGGCTCACTTCAAGTGTTTCTCCTGCCTCAGCCTCCCAAGTGGCTGGGATTACAGGTGCACACCACCAGGCCAGCTTATTTTGTGTTTTTAGTAGAGATGGGGTTTTACCATGTTGACCAGGGTGATCTTGAACTCCTGGCCTCAAGTGATCCACCACCCCGGCCTCCCAAAGTGCTGGGATTACAGGTATGAATCACCGCACCTGGCCACATCTTGGTCTTCTTTTCTGTTATAGACAATGAGATAATTTGGAGGGAAAGAAAAAAACCACTGTTCTCCTTGGTGGGTCTGGATTTTAGGCAGATAAGGGAACTTCGGTTTCAATGGGAGAGACAGGGGTTTGGGGAGGAGGTCAGAGAGACCTTGAGGCTTCTTCAGCTCAGCGTGTCAAAACGCCAGATTTTGGGCTTTTGGTTTCTGAGCTCCAACAGTGGGAATAGCTTGTGAAATCTCCTTGAGATCTTATGTTTCATTTTTGAAAAATGAAATATTTGTCATTCCACTTTATAATCACATCCCAATATTGGGTATAATATAAAATTAAAATTATAAATTACAATTAAGTGGCCACCTTCAAAATGATGTACTATAAATGACTTACCACTTCCTAATATTGACACTTCAAAAAACAGAGGCTGAGGAGGGTGAATTGCTTGAGCTCAGGAGTTCGAGACCAGCCTGAGTAACATGGTGAGACCCAGTCTCTACAAATAAAACAAAAAAAATTAGCCGGGTGTGGTGTTGCATGCCTCTGGTCCCAGCTGCTAGTGAGGCTGAGGCAGGAGGATCTCTTGAGCTGGGGAGGCGGAGGTTGCAGTAAGCCCAGATCGTGACACCACTGCACTCCAGCCTGGGTGACAGAGCAAGACCCTGTCTCAAAAAACAAACAAACAAAACCCAGAGCCATAGTTATCCTGTCACTTTGTGTGCTCTGGAACTCTCTGACATATGTTAGGGACCTCATTTTGCAAAGCATGGTCCTAGGAAAACATGATCAGATGTACATAGTTATTCCTGTTCATTGGTATCAATCATGTACTGCACACGCCAGAAACCAGAAGGCAATACCACATTACACGGGAGTTACTTTCTACTAGATTCCCAGATTCAGCAAATAAAAATATGAGATACGCAGTTAAATTTGAATGTCAGATAAACAACTGTCAATGAAAAGAGTCAAACTCTGTAAAATATTTGAAAAGATTTATTCTGAGCTAAATGTGAGTGACCAATGGCTGACACAGCCCTCAGTAGATCCTGGGAACATGGCCCAAGGTGGTCTGGCTACAATTAGGTTTTATACATTTAGGGAAACATAAGGCATCAGTCAATATAAGATGTACATTGGCTCGGTCCAAAAAGATGGGACAACCAGAAGCAGGGGCTTCCAGGTCACAGGTGGTTTTAAAGATTTTCTGGTTGGCAACTGGTTGAAAGAGTTATTGTCTAAAGACCTGGAATCAATAGAAAGGAATGCCTGGGTTATGACAAGGGGTTGTGGAGACCAAGGTTTTCTCATTCAGAGAGAATAGATTGTAAATGTTTCTTATCAGACATAAGCAGCCAGTTCTACTGGTAATTCCAAAAGGGAGGACAGAATCTTGATGCACATCCAGCTCCCTTTTTCTGTCAGGGCCGGAACTAGTTTTTCAGGTTAACTTCGGAATGCCCTTGGTCAAGAGAAGGGGTCCATTCAGATGGCTGAGGGGGCTTAGAATTTTATTTTTGGCTTACACAACAAATAATACTTTATTATACGCATGCCCCATATTTACGTGATATTCAAATATAATTGGATGCCCTGTATTTTGTCTAGAAACTCTATGACTCCTAGGGCTTTTCCTGCCCCCAGTCCTGTCTCAGTCCTCTTTCCTTTGATGTGATGGGGCTTATCCTTTCATATGATAGGGCTGCGTTATTGAGAATTCACTGCATTACTAAACATCTCCTTCTGCACCAGGCCATGGTTAAAAAGAGAATTTTAACCAAGAGTATAGAGGAGGTGGTGGAAGCAGCACAGGTGCAGGTGGTTGAAAAATAGGACAGGACTTTCCAGGGTCTTCCAGGATGAAGGTGATCCTAGGCTACCTGAGAGAAGACAAAGACAAGGCGGGGGGGTGTGGGGGGGTTGCTTTGTCAGTGGTATTTGAACCAGAGTGACTCCACCTTGAACAAGGGCTGGGTAAAATGAGGTTGAGACCTGCTGGGCTGTACTCCCAGGAGGTTAGGAATTCTTAGCCAAAGGATGAGACAGGAGGTCAGCAGGACTGGTTTCACCAGAGACAGATCATAAAGACCCTACTGATAAGACAGGATGCAGTAAAGAAGCTGGTCAAATCCACCAAAACCAATATAGTGACAAAAGTGACCTCTGGTTGTCCTCGCTGCTCATTATATGCTAATTCAAATGCATTAGTTGCTAAAAGACACTCCCACAGCACCATGACAGTTTACAAATCCCTTGGCAATGTCCCGAAGTTACCCCATATGGTCTAAAAGGGGGAGGAACTCTCAGTTCTGGGAAATCCCCACCCCTTTCCCAGAAAACTCATGAATAATCCACCCCTCATTCAGCAATGATGAAGAAATAACCATAAAAATAGCCAACCAGCAGCCCATGGGGCTGCTCTATCTATGGAGTAGCCATTCTTTTGTTCCTTTCTTTCTTAATAAACTTGCTTTCACTCTACTCTGTGGACTCACCCCCAGTTCTTTCTCATGTGAGATTTAAGAACCTTCTCTTGGGGTCTGAATTGGGAGCCCTCTCCAGTAACAATTCCTTTAGGTCAAGGTCTAAGCTCTAAATCTCCTGACCTTGCTTTCTTGTTTGTTTCTCTTGGAACTTCTGGTCATCCCTGCCTCAAGTTTCTTAACAAAATAGAGGGCACCCAGTTAAATTTGAATGTCAAAAAAACATGTTGCATCCTTATACAAAAAAAAAAGTTTGTTGTTGTTTATCTGACATTCAAATTTAACTGTGTACCCTGTATTTTTATTCGGGTGTGTGATGCTTGGCTGCTGCAGTTATCCTGTGACCTGAAGGATAGAAGTCATGTTCTAAACTCAATAGTAGTCCCACGAAAGAGAAAGGTTCTGGTTCCATTCCTCAGATGTCTTGTGCCTCTCACACAAGTTCCATCTCTGCATTGATTGGAATTATTATTAGTGCCAGGACCTGGGTGTCATTGTTTATTGATTTGGAAGATTCTTGAGTTTCTGGTTTATATAACTGAATGGATGATGGTCTTGGTCACAGCAACAGAGAATGCTCAAAAAAGAGCCAGACTTGGAATGTCATCAATTTCATTAAATTTTTTTTAACTTTTTTATAGAGACGAGGTCTTGCTATGTTGCCCAGGCTGGTCTCAAACTCCTGACCTCAAGCAATCCTTCTGCCTTGCCCTCCTAAAGCACTGGGATTATAGGAACAAGCCACCATGCCCAGCTTCACATTATATTTAAAAGCAAAAGCGTCTAACACGAAGGAAATAATTAGGTAGATTTGTTCTACTCCATAGGAGGAAAGTGTATGTAGCCAATAAAATAATTGCATTTGCTATTTCTGTGTCTGTTCCTAATTGCTGCAGAGCCAGCCAGTCAGTATAAATCAGAAAATGTAAGGAGCAGCTCTCCTGTGTGGGAATCTTGAAACTCAAAGAAGCTCAGCTGAAAGACAAGGACTCCATGAACCCTTGCACCTGTGGACAGGACCCAGACGACATCCAGACTGCAGTACCGGGAGGACACAATCCCAAGATAAAAAAGATCAGTCATGTCCCTTTTCGGTTCTTCCCTACTCTACTTATAGTCTTAGCTGCAGAGAGTAGGTTAAAAAAACAAACAACAACAACAAAAGACTTCACTATTTAAAAAACCTCTTTAATGAGGTTTTGAAATGCTAACTTAAAGATGTTTAACTCTTTTGCTGCTTCACACCCAAATGCTTTCAAATCAGTAAAAATTAATTCATCCCCTATCTCAGGACATATCTTATGCAAGTAGCTTCTTTAATTAAATACTTATAAATAAACGCACAAATGTGTGTGTGTGTGTGTTTATGTGTGCACCATACATAAGTTCGTAAGGCAAACTTACAAAACCCTGCCTGTCTTTGGTATTGGGCTTGGCAACTGCTTTTTAACAGTTACAAAGCCGAGCGTTCCTGGCAGGCAGATGACTTGATGTGGAGCAGACAGAGGTGGGCTTACCTTTGCTCCGTCATCTGTTACAATCAAGCGTCTGATGGATGATGGATTGTTCTTGCCGGGAGGGCTTCTCCTCCCATGATTAAACGTGTGAGGAGCGTGTTTCAGCAGTTCCTAATAGTACAGGTGGAAGCACACAGATTTTCTCTTTTCTGGCCCCTTTTTGAAAGTGCATAGTTCATCTATTGTGCTTGGTAACTCCCATGTCTTCATCCTTGAAGAATCCAGTAGCTGGGAGGATTAAAGTGAGGACTAAATCTCACGAAAGAGAACAAACTGCCTATTTTTGGTCAGGAGTTGCATGAATTATGCCAATTTAAGAACCACCTGCCTAAAGCACATTTTTTTTTTTCTTTTTCTTTTCTTTGTTTTTTTTTTTTTTTTTTTTTTTTTGCAATACTAGCCTGGCAGAAGCTAAGAGGTATGAAGGTGAACATGACACCTTTATGCAAATATCACATTTTACTTTCAAATTCCTAAGCACAATTATCCATTATGTCCCAGAAAATTGGTAATAACTTTAAAAAGCAGATAATGGATAAGTATTCTGGTGGACCAATTATAATGTATGCCAAAAATTATCTTTTTACAAACTCATTCTCAACTCTTTGGTTCTTTTGATTTACGCAAACCACAGCTTTTTATCTCTAGGTTGCATTCCTCATTTTAAGAGATCTGGTGAAAACTTTTACCTTTAAGGAAGTGGAGGAAATCCAATTGCTTTTCCATCTAGACAAGATAGATTTTTATCTTTATCAACAGTCTTGAAAAAGTGTGGAAGGAAAATATGTTACTATCTGTGAGAATCCTTAAAGGAGTCAGAAAAACCATAAAACCATAGCATTAAAGTAATATATTATTTTAGATTTATTATTTATTAGATTTATTATTCATCTATTTAATAATTATTTAATATCTATATTATATTGTAAATATATTTAATACTATATATTATTATTAATATATATTATTAATCTAATCTATAATACATTATTTTGTGATTCCTTAAAGTCATCACAAAAACCATAGCATTAGATGAAACAACCTATTATCTTAATAGACATTTCCCAGTGCTTATAAAAAAGACATACTTATTATTACACCTCGGAAATCTTATTCTATGAAAAAAACTCAAGAATTCTGAGGCCAGGTGTGGTGGCTCATGCTTGTAATTCCAGCACTTTGGTAGTACAAAGCTGGAGGATCACTTGAGCTCAGGAGTTTGAGACCAGTCTGGGGCAACATGGTGAAACCCTGTCTCTACAAAAAATACAAAAAATTAGGTGGGCATGGTGGTCTGCACCTGTAGTTCCAGCTATGAGGGAGGCTGTGGTGGGAGGATCACTCAAGCCCAGGAGGTCAAGGCCTGCACTCCAGCCTGGGTGACAGAGCAAGACCCTGTCTCAAAAAAAAAAAAGAAAAGAAAAGAAAAAGAAGAGAAAAGAAAAAGAATTCTGGATATTCTGGATAGCTGTTAAAGAAGGAATCCCATAAATATCTTTTCAAAATGAAAAGGCTTGCATATGATCATTTGTGCTTGGTATCATTATTTCTGTTGGCATCATTCCTTCTATACAGTTGTGTTAACTGAAATCAACAAATGAAAGACATTCTGAGAGAGATATAAGGGTACTGACCTGGAATATTGGGACTATAACCTTTAGCCTCTCCTCTGTAAAATAAGAATCTTCAAAAACTCTTTTTAGGGGTCAGCTTCATTCATAGCTTATAGTAGGGGATAGCCAACTATGGCCCATTGGCCAAGCCTGGCTCTCTGCCTGTCTTTGCGAATAAAGTTTTATTGGAACACAGCCACAGACATTGCTTACATATTGCACATGGCTTCTTTCACACTACAAGGATAGAATTGAGAAGTGGCGACAAGGACCATATGGCCCACAAAGAGAAAATTATTTAATTTCTGGACACTTACAGAAAACGCTGCCTGACCCCTAGTTTGAGGCAATTATAGGTGTTGATGGGAATCAGCAACATCAGGCCAGAGTGAATGAACTTGTTCTGCTTCATCACTAGGCAAAGTTACAGCCAGCAATTAGAAGCACTCACTCCAGCTTACCAAAATTCAGAGGGATTTTCATGTTGCAGCTGTTTTTGAAGATAGTGAGGTTGGAGGCCTGACTAGAACTCCAGACTTTGGCCCTGTAATTCATCACTCTTTTACTCCTCACCCACTGATTAAGAACTATGATGGAGTACCTGCTGGGAGTCATGTTCCTTACAGGATTAGGAAACAGACACGAGAGTAGCAAGTCTCTGCCCTCCTAAGGACCATTGTTTACAAACTATCTGGGTGCTCTTGTTTACAAACTTCCACTCCTAGGTCCCTGCACACCACTGTTGACTCCTAAGTGCATTGGAGTCCCAAGTACAAAGTGTGTCTTTTAGAAACATGAAAATCTGCAAAAAACAGATATTTAGATATGTATTTCAATTTTCACTGAGTGATAAGACCAATTTCAGAGCTGGCAAAAATTGACAAAAACCTTATATATTATTTTAAAGCAATTTTATGACGAGGCCAAGCCCAAGTGAAGCAAACTATATCTTGTCGCAATGGCCCTCCCTCTTTCCCATTTTCTTCCCAAACTTCCAAACATTGGATGGTGACATAGCATAGATGTTGTAATGCTACAATAGAGTGTAGTATAGTATTCCTTCTGCAATCCACTTATTTAATCAACAGATAAATGTTGATTGTATATCTACTATGTACCTAATGTGACATGGTCAATGGAGATTTTTATTGTAAGGGTTGACCTCTTAGGGAAAGGAAATTCCAATCTCCTCAACCCATGCTGACTCAACCTCTAAAAAAATAAAGACTAATCAAGTTCAAGGATGCTAATTTGTTTCCAGTTTCTTTTTTCTTTTTCTTTTCCTTTTTTTTTTTTTTTTGACAAGGTCTTGCTCTGTCACCCAGGCTGGAGTGCAGTGACACAATTACAGCTCACTGCAGCCTCCACCTCTTGGGCTCAAGCTATCCTCCTGTCTCAGTTGGGACCACAGGTGCACACTACCATGCCTGGCTAATTTTTAAACTTTTCGTAGAGACAAGGTCTCATTTTGTTTCCCAGGCTAGTCTTGAACTCTTCAGGTCAAGCAATCCTCCCACCTTGGCCTCCCAAAGTGCTGGGATTATAGGTGTGAGCCACCATGCCTGGCCTGGTTTCTATTTTCTAAGGTTGAGTCATCTTGTGGAAAATAAGAACAAAACTTTGTTTTGTTCCAGCTTTATTGAGGCATAAATAACAAAGTAAAAATGCTGTATTTATTTAAGGTGTACATGTGATGTTTGATATACGTATACATTGTGAAATAATTACCATGATCAAGCTAATTAATATATCCATCAATTCATGTAGTTACTGCTTCTCTGTGTGTATGAGAAAAATTAAGATCTACTCTCTAGAAAGAAATAATGTTTTTTTTCAGCAACATGGATGGAAATGCAGGTCATTATCTTACGTGAAACAACTCAGAAACAGAAAGTCAAATACTGCATGTTCTCACTTATATAAGTGGGAACTAAACAAGGGCTACACATGGGCACAGAATGTGGAATGATAGACACCGGAGACTCCAAAAGGCAGGAGGAGGGAGGCGAGAGGAGGGTTAAAAAATTACCTATTGGGTACCACGTTTACTATTCTGGCAATAGATACACTAAAAGCCCGGAATTCACCAATACACAATATATGCATGTAAGAAATCTGTGCTTTTACCCACTATATCTATAAAAATTTTAAAAATTAATAGTAAAAATAAAATAAAGATCTCTTAGCAAATTTCAAGTATATTGTCCAATATCATAATACTGAATTATTCTAATACTGAATTATATATTTGAAAATTTTAATATTTAAAAGTAACAATTTGCTATATTTACAAGAAATGAAACTAGGGACCACCACAGGCCCTAGTTTCCTACAATCTTAAGATGAGAGACTTCCTTTACATAATCTGAGATCTATCAGAGAACTGGCTGTCCAGATAGGGAAGGATAAGTTGCTCTTTCTGCATTTGCTGCTTCTTAATTGCCTTCAGGTCAAAATAATTCTTAGTGCCAAATGGTGTATTTTGGGGTGGTGTATTCTAATACCTTTTAGGTACCCTAAGGATGAATAGTGTCCCCTAAAAAGTGATATTCACTTGGAATCTCAGAAAGTGAACTTATTTGAAAGCAGTCTTTTTGCAGATCTCATGAGTCAAGGATCTCACGATGCAATCATCCTGGAGTTAAGAGTCAGCCCTAAATCCAGTAAGTGGTGTCCTCATAAGAAGTGGGGAAGACACAGAGAAACACACACAGGGAAGACAGCCACATGAAGATGGGGGCAGATACTGGCATGGTGTAGCCCCAAGCCAAGGAGCCAAGGATGGGGCCACCTTGGCCACAGCTGGAAGAGGCAAGGTAACACTCCTTCTTAGAGCCTTTAGAGGGACCGTGGTCCTGCTGACAAGCTTGACTTTTGGACACATGGCCTTCTAAACTGTGAGAGAATAAATTTCCGTTGTTGTAAGTCACCTAGTTTGCAGTACTTTGCTTCAGCAGCCAAATAAAACCGATGCACCCAAAGCAACATCTCATCAACCCCCTTTAGTAATCACCTGCCACATTTATCTCTGTGCATGGTGAAAGTCCTTACCCAGTGCCTCAGAACTATGACGTACAATATAGGAATTCTGGAGGCCTTAACATAAGCAGGACACCATGAGGGGCCTTCTATGGTACGTACAATTCAAGACTTTCACGTGTATTTCCAAGTTATGCTACCAACTACACATCCCCAGAGAGCCCTCATCACTAGTACTTCTAAAATATTTAATAGAATAATAGAACATTTCCTCCTTTGCCAATTAACATTTCAGCAGTTACTTTAATATCTAAAATATTTTAAAAGTTTCTTTCATCTCAGTAGAAATTCTTTGCAGCCAGGGAGCTGTGACTCAAAGATGTATTTTAGCTCAGAAGCAAAGCCATTTCATTTATTATCCCAGATTTTTCGTTAATTTGAATTTTTGTTATTATGCTTCAGAAATTTGGAATTGAATGGAAATTTTGCTCCCACACTTGATCCAGTGTGAGATGTTGAAAAAGTAGGCAATATTTACCCTAAATACAAGACATTTAGGCAGATATATTGGGAATAAAACCCTGACATTCTAGAAAATGATGTTTTTATTAATACCAGAAATATTCGAGTAGGTGTTATCTGTACTCACAATATCTAATACTCAAGAGTATGATGTTGGCATTTCACCAGTAAAGAAAAGCTGCTTTTCTGCTTTCCTCCTAAATGGTGCTGCATTTCCAACACTTCACAAAGCATTGAACACACTGCCACTGGAGGCAGCCATGAATATTTTATTCCCTCTCAATAAAACAGTTAAACACATCCATTCTCTGCCGTTCAAGGATTTGTAACCTAAGGCCGTGGCTGCACAATTTTATATGAACAGAGTTAGAAAAAAAAATTAAAAAGAAAGAAGTCCAAATTTCATTCCTTCCATTTGGTCATTTTTGTGGAGCCAGCTTCTATTTCAATTCTAGGCTCCTGCTCCTTTTCTGAAAGTTTTACTTCTTAGTATTAATTAAGTTAATTCCACAGTGACATGGGGCCTACCACATTTTGGGCTCAGAGATGCCATAAAGAGGATTCTGGATGGTACATTCATTCTCACTGTCTCTTCTATCCCCAAATCTCTGGGAATCCATCACCTTTTTTTTTTTGCACGACCATTTACTATTGCCCAAATTCCAATTTTGCTGATCCCATCTTCTCTCCTTCTCAAGTGTGCGGAATTAGCTTATCCAAAGTGTTTCAGGAAAGCATTACCTACCAATGAAATTTCCACAGTCTCTAGAACAAAAAATAAGAGATCCCTGGTGTGCATTCAAACCCACCAGCTCCGCCCAGTTGACACAGGAAAGGAAGTAGTAGCCCCGAAGTTTTGGGCAAGGTCAGAGATGGGGGCTGTTGTTCTTGGAGGCAGGAACCAGTCCCTGCCAGTGGTCTCTGCTTGTGCTCTGTGCTTAGTGGGTTCAGCTTGCTTCTATATGCATAGGAAGTGACCTGTTTGCAAGGGACATTTACATAAGAGCGAGAAACCGGAAACAACTGACAGACACACCCATGAGATATTAAGTATCATATTGTAACCCAACTTTCCTGCACTAGAAAGGATTTGTAACCTAAGGCCATGGCTACACCATTTTATATGAACAGAGTTAGAAAAAAAATTAGAAAGAAGTCCAAATTTCATTCCTTCCATTTGGTCATTTTTGTGGAGCCAACTATCTAAGATCTACGCACAAAAGAATACGTGGAATTATATGGTTTGGCTGAGTCCCCACCCAAATCTCCTCGAATTGTAGTCCCCATGTGTTGTGGGAGGGACCTGGTGGGAGGTGATTGGATCATGGGGGTGGTTTCCCCCATGCTGTTCTCATGATAGTGAGGGAGTTCTCACGAGATCTGATGATTTTATAAATGGCACTTTCCCCTGGGGTTCTCTCTCTCCTGCCACCTTGTGAAGAAGATGCTTGCTTCCCCTTTGCCTTCTGCCATGATTGTAAGTTTCCTGAGGCCTCCCCAGCCATGTGGAACTGTGAGTCAATTACACCTCTTTCCTTTATAAATTGCCCAGTCTCGGGCAGTATCTTTGTAGCAGTGTGAAAATGAACTAATACATGGAATGATTCCACATTATTTGAAAAACATGCTATATATGTTGACAGTGAGATACATCAGGGACCCCTCTTAGGGCCCTGCCCCCCACCCATCCCCTGTTCCCAAGCATAGAAATAAGGGAAAATCTAGAGTTCCTTCAAGGGAAATTCCAGGCATCTAGCTGGCCCTGAGAAGTAAAAGAGCAACTTGATAAGCCAGAAGGGAAGAGTAGCCTAAAACAATAGCCAAGGAAGCTCATAGCCAAGAGTTGTTTGGGTCCCTATAGAAACTAAAGATAACATCTTAGCATATGTTCCTGAGTTGTTTTTCAGAAGCCTGGATCCCCAAAGAAATGGATCCACTGGCATGTAGACCTCAGACAAGAGGCAACTGAGGACTGAGCTCTGACTGCAATTCTTTGTTCTAAATTTCTTCCTGAGGGGCCTAGAGGAAGTCATGCCCATGGACCAGAGCTCTGCATTCCTTTCTGCTGATCCCAAATTTTTAGACAAAACTTTGCCCCCTTATCCGATCACAAATCAGAGAAACGTTGAATCCACCTATGACCTGTAGGCCACTCCCCTGAAATTGAGATGTCTCACCTTTTTTAGGTAAAACCAACATATGGCCTCCATGTATTAACTTATGGCTTTGCCTGTAACCTCTGCCCCCCTGCCTTTTAAAACCTCCACCTGCAAGCCATGGGGGAGGTCAGGTCTTAAGCCTGAGCTGCCTGATTCTCCTTGCTTGCTGCCCTCAATAAATACTTCACTTCCTCTTACTGCAATTGTGATGTCAGTGAACAGACATGCTATATAGCTTTGGGGTATCGGGTGAGTGGACCCTAGTTCGGTTTGATGTCAACAGTGTGTTGTATGTGGAAGGATCCAGAAGCTCCTAGATCCAACTTGGTTACATCAGCAAGCCGCAAAGTTGAGGGAGAGACTTAGAAGAAGCCTGGGAATTAGGAGGCAGTGATTTCCAATGTGCACAAACATACCTATGTTTTTTCCCCTTTTTTGTCATTAAAAACAAATATTTAGATGTTTTTCTGTATATGCTTTAAAATCTAATATGTTTGTATTTTGTCTGTCTTTAAACTATAGCTACTTGGAAACATTAATGAAAAAGTGGCCAAGGAAGGTAAGGCAACAATTGATGAATAAAATCTAAATGGTCAATATACACAAAGAAATCAAAGAAATGTTTATTAAAAAGATGAAATTACTCCTTTTCAATTTATGAAAATTGCAAGAATGTTTTTAAGAGGGTTCCCAAGAGTTTTCAGGAAAGCACCAGTAAGGGGACTTTTACACCTTGCAGAAAAATGCATAAATTGAAAAAAAAAGAAACACAGAAAAAAAAGCAAATCATAAAGTTGTGCACACACTTGGACTCGGAAACTCAAACTTTGGGAATTTAGCCTGAGGAGATAAACATGAATATTGTAAACTAAAAATAAAATTCTAAGCCCCACAACTGACTTAACGAAACATCTCTTAGCCAAAGGGACTCCAGAATAACCTTGAAAACTGAAGGCCACGACGAGACGTGGTGTCAGACACACCTTGTTATACCCCATCCCTTGCTAACTACCATTAGACTTGCTTCCCTAAGGGTTAAATAGAAACCAGCCCTTTCCAAAGACTCCACTGCTGATATCAACCAACCGCCCTATGCTGCCCCTACCCTTTGTGATTTCAGCACAGCAACCAACCAGTATTTCTTCCTGATAAGAGATCCTGACCATGGAGTGGTTCTGGCTCGTCTATGGAGAATGTGCAATGAGGCTGTTAGTGTCCTCTGCTTCACCTTCTGACATCAGAAGGCTGAGAACTCAACCCTGGGATCATGCTAACATCACCATTCCTTGTACATGGGACACATGAAGGGGCATGAAGATCCACTGCAAATACACACGCTTCTTCTTTCATGAATATCTGTGATACCTCTTATAGCTTATTGAATATGTATATTCAACCGCCCTGCTCAGCATAAATTCCTGTTCCCTTTGCCCCTCCCTTGAAGTGTCTGTTTCTGGCTTCTGGCCACAGGCTACACTTCCCAGTCTGTCAGAACAGCCACCCTACAGGCTACAACCCTTTATAAGAAATAAAGCTCTTCTTTTCAAATTTATGAACCTTGTTTTCTTCAGTTGACAGACAATATAAGGAATGATTTAGCTACAAGGTTGTTTTAGCAGAACTGACAACAACTTTATTGCCCAATACTGGGACAGGGGAGGCAAAATGTGCAAAGCTCTCAAATGGAGTAATGTGTACCCAAAACCAATGATCTCAAAGAATTATGTGTATTGTACAGAAAGATGTGAATCATATTTGAAATGTAAAAAAATCACAAAGCAGTGATTACATAATGATCCTGTCCTGTGGAAAAACATTAAAAGTTTTGCTACACTGAATAAAGTATGGAAGGTCACACAAACATATATGAAACATGAATCATTCCAGTGGTGGGTTTTTTGTTAGTCTTCACAGTGTTCTTTATGCTTATAGGTATTTTCTAGGTGTAAACATGGATTAATTTGATGCTTCAAAAAAGAAAAGCTGTTTTAAAAGTTGAATTATATACTGTCTTTTTTTTTTTTTTATTGAGACAGGGTCTCACTCTATTGCCCAGGCTGGAGTGCAGTGGTGCCATCTTGGCTCACTGCAACCTCCGCCTCCTGGGTTCAAGTGATTCGCGTGCCTCAGCATCCCGAGTAGCTAAGACTACAGGCACGCACCACCACGCCCTGCTGATTTTTTTGTATTTTTGTAGAGATGCGGTTTCACCATGTTGGCCAGGCTAGTCTTGAACTCCTGACCTCAAGTGAACCTCAGGTGATCCATCCGCCTCGGCCCCCCAAGGTGCTGGGATTACAGGCATGAGTCATTGCACCTGGCTGAAAGTTGCATTATACATTGTCTTGGTCTCAACAAATACACAAAAATGGCATAATTGAGGGAGGGTGCAACTACAAATGGCAGTTGGGAATGAACAGATTCATAGATTGCTTACGTTTTATCACTAAGGTGGACCCAAAAGTTATTAATTGAAGTAGTAACCACATAAAATGTGCTTTAAAAAATATTAAGCTGTATGAGGCTGGGTGTAGTGGCTTACGCCTATAATCCCAACGCTTTGAGAGGCCAAGGCAGGAGGATTCCTTGAGGCTAGGAATTCAAGGCCAGCCTGGGCAACATAGTGAGAACCCATCTCTACAACAAATTTAAAAATTAGCCAGGTATGGTGGCACATTCCTGTGGTCCCAGCTACATGCAAGGCTGAAGTGGGAGGATCAGTTGAGCTCAGGAGTTCAAGGCTACAGTGCACTGTGATCACCCCAGACATAGTGAGATCCTGTCTCAAAAATAAATAAATAAATAAATAAAAATAAAGCTGTTTGAATTCCATGTAAATCCAGTGAAAATTATATACCATATCATTCATAATTTGACAGTGGTTAAAGTTATAGACAGATGCTAAAATTTGAGCAATTCCATTTTCCTTTAAACAGAACAAGCATCTAACAACAATATTGTCCTTTGGGCCTTCAAATGATACTACCTTTCACAGCCAGCCTCTTAAAAGGAAAAACGAAAAGGAGGAAAATTAGACATCTAACATGATTCCCTGCCCTTCATGCCTCCATGACTTGTGGCTGCAGATAAAACAAATGAAGTTTTAGATAGAGTGAGGCCCATTCTCCTAGTACACAAAAGCACTATTTTTATATTGACTCAGGAGAGAACTCACCTAAAATTATTCTTTGGTTCTGACAGCTATTTGCAGACTTTAGAAAAAGGGAAGAAAGGAGTGCCTTTCTCAATCACTCTTTAAATAAGTGCCCTTGGGTGAAACCGACACCTTGTCTTCTACGTTACTCCTTTGAGACTCTCAGAGCATGCAGAGGCTGAGAGATTGAGAAACTGCCCTTCCAGCCCTGCGGTCAGACTCCTAAATACCAACTCTGGTCTCTTTTGCTCGCTTCCCATTTTATCAGTGGGGGCAGCTGATATTTCATGTTTCATATTTGAGAACAGAGCTTTTTAAACATTAATGTGCACACATATCCACTGGGGAGTTTTGTTAAAATTGTAGATTCTAATTCAGCAGAGCTGGGGTGGGGTCCAATGGTCCACATTTCCAGCAAGCTCCCAGGTGAAGCCCACGCTGTTGGTCCCAGACTGTGCCTGAATATTAAGGTTTTAGATGATGCTAAAGAAAACAAGAATATTTTCTTGTACTTGATCATTTTCCACAGTTTGCATATCATGTGTTCAACTCAAGGCAGTGTTGTGGATCATTTTCCATCCCAGAATGTGGATTGGGTCATTCCAACACAATGAATGTCTCTGAAATGGATAAAACAGTAAAGACATGGATGTTCCAGGGTTTTTCAATCTGGCATCTGTAGAGCATAAGGGAACTGTCCACTTTCATGGAAATTTAAACAACAACTAGACTGGTATCATGCTCAGCGAGGAGGCAGAACTAAAATATAATTTAAGGACAGTGGTGAGGAGTTGTGTTTGCAATGGGGGCACATGATGTTGGTGTTTCCTAAGCCAATCCTTTGCCATTGCACAGAAGTCAGAGATGGTGACACATTAGGTCAACCCATGGCACCATGATATATCAGAACATAAACATAAATCGTATTACTGAAATCATATATCTGGAGTTGGGTGGTCCTTGACATATACATACACTATATCAACAACCCAGAAAGAAGGCGGTCTCTTCATCCGAGTGGCCTGAGACAAATGGCATGCAAAATTTGTTGTCCTTGCTTTCCATGAGAAGTCCGCTCCCATTAAGCACTTTGAGGTTTGTTATGAAAACTTTATTAAATGTATCACAAGTGAGATGGAGGGGTTTGACTCAGTCCTCCAGATCTTTATCACCTTGTGTGCTTTTCACTATCTTCTTGTTCCTATTCTCCCTCCTCCTTATCCTTTGCCTCCTTTGATGATCTGTATCTTTCCAGTGAAGCACAGCCATTAAACCCATATAAACCACTGAACTCCACGCTCCATAAAACCAAAGGGTCTGCTTTTCTTTAAGAGGCTATTCAGCAACCATGCATTGTTCCTCTTGTACATCAGTTAAGGCTCATCTCTCACCCCCCAACTGCTAACTGCTTAATCTTTCTGCAGATAACTCTATTAAACAAAATGTTCTTTCCTTTTCTATTTATAAATATTGCTTTTCATTACCCTTATGTTAAATGTTAATGTCAAAATTCCCTGTATTAATTGTCTACTGCTGAAAAACAAATTACATCCAAATTTTATCTTTTTAACACAACACACATGTATTATGGTTTCTCTGGGTCTGGAATCTGGGCACAGCTTAGCCCACTAAGTATCTTCTTCTTCGGGATCATTCATGAAGCAGTGATCATGGTGCCAGCCAGGGCTGGGATCTCATCTCATCCATCTGAAGGCTCCACTGGGGAAGAATCTGCTTCCAAGCTAACTCACATGGCTCTTGGGAGGATGTGATTCCTTGTAGGCTATTGGCTTGAAGCTACCCTCAATTCCTGGCCATGTGGAAATGGGACCTTGCCATGTCTCCAGTATGGCTGCTCACTTCCAATAGAAAGAGTCTGCTAAAGTGATGGAGTCAGGCTGGGTGTGGTGGTTCACACCTGTAATCTCAGCACTTTGGGAAGTTGAGGCAGGCAGATCACTTGAGGTCAGGAATTCAAGACCAGACTGGCCAACATGGTGAAACCCTGTCTCTACTAAAAATACAAAAATTAGCCAGGAGTGGCGGTGCATGCCTGTAGTCCCAGGTACTCAGGAGGCTGAGGCAGGAGAATGGCGTGAACCCAGGAGGTGGAGCTTGCAGTGAGCCGAGATCGCGCCATTGCACTCCAGCCTAGGTGACAGAGCAAAGCTCTGTCTCAAAAAAAAAAAAAAAGATGGAGTCATAGTTTTATAACATAACTTATTTCTCATCAGTTAGTCATTTTTTTTTTGAGATGGAGTCTTGCTCTGTCGCCCAGTCTGGAGTGCAATGGCGCGATCTCGGCTCACTGCAAGCTCCACCTCCTGGGTTCACGCCATTCTCCTGCCTCAGCCTCCCGAGTAGCTGGGACTACAGGCGCCCGCCACCACGCCCGGCTAATTTTTTGTATTTTTAGTAGAGACAGGGTTTCACCGTGTTAGCCAGGATGGTCTTGATCTGCTGACCTCGTGATCCACCCACCTTGACCTCCCAAAGTGCTGGGATTACAGGCGTGAGCCACTGCTCCCGGCTATCAGTTAGTCATTTCTATTGGTTAGAAGTCATTTTTTAAAAATAAGATTAACATTTAAATAGGTTTGGATGACAGTATCCCATAAATAGGTAGGCTTAGTAAAGCAGATGGCCCACTCTACTGTGGGTGGACCTCGTCCAATCAGGTGAAGGCCCGAGTAGAGCAAAAAGACTGACCTTTCCTTCAGTAAGAGAGAATTCCTTCTGCCTAACTAGCTTTGAGCCTCTGAGACCTTGGTTGTGTGGTTTTTTTTTTTTTCTGCCTTCAGCCTCAAACTGAAACACTGGCTCTTCCTGGGTCTCAAGCCTGCAGGACTTTGGAGTGAAACGACATCATCGGTGCTCCTGGATCCCCAGCTTCCGTACTCACCCTGCAGATCTTAGAACTTGTGAGCCTCCACAACTGCATGAACCAATTTCTTATAATAAATCTCTATCTCTCTAAATATAGATATATGTATTATGTATATAAAATCTATCTCACTTATCTACATTTATCTACCTATCTACTCATCATCCACCCATTCATCCATCATATCTATCTAATCTAATCTATCTGTCCATCCATCCATCCATCCATCCATCCATCCATCATTATCTACCCATCCATCATATCTATCTATCGAGCCATCCAACAAAATGCTGGATATTTTGTTCTGTATTCTTCCAATAACTGATAAATCCTTACTCTACTCAACTCTTTACTCTAGGGATCCTATGGTTCTAGTTCCATGACATCTCAAGAGGACTCCAGCACCATATTTTGCTCTTCACGAAAATATTTTCCAAGGGAATGGGAAATGGAGCTTCTATTTATGCTATGGTCACATTCTCCATGGCCTCTACCAGTGGAGGGATAATGACACCTGAAACCATTTAGAAGATGCCTGCAGGATGACAACCTCCCCAGCTCAGCCAGGCATAAATGCAATGGTGGTTGATGCTCTTGAGTGGAAATGGCCCATTTCTACAACTTGCTGCAAACTGCTACTGTGCACAGTGCCTGGCTTATGACTGCAGCTGATGTGTTATAGTGCTGCAGTCGGCATGCCTTCCTTGGTTGCAGAACACTCTGAATTGGCTGGAACTTTTTCAGAATATCTATTCATTAGATCCTAAATGTTTAGAATAAAATGTCAATGCCAGGGATAGCTAACAATGACAAGAAATGCTTGTTGCCCTTGGTTTCTTAGAGGAGAAGAGTTTGGAGCACAATAACTTCATGGGATTTTGAGCCCTGTGGGAGAAGACACATATTAAAACTAAAACCTGGGTAGCCAATTTCACTCTTGATAACTGTTATATACAGGGGCTACAACTGAAGTCATCCCAGAATATTCCTGGATCACTATTTTATTTAGGGACCCAATAAGCTCATCTCCAATCCTGCTATATGGAAACGCCCATTACTAAGAAAATGGAATATCACAGAAAGTAAGTATTCAGTGGGCATTACATATATTTGTACAGTCCATAGTGGATTAGGAACAATTTTCCTTTCCTTGACTCTTTTCTCCTTTGGTAGTAATTTTTTAAAATAAAATTTCTATTTTGAAATAATTTTAAATGTACAGAAAAGTTATGAAGATAGTACAGAGATTCCCCACATATCTTAGCTTCCCCTAATGTTAACATCTTACACAACCAAAGCACATTTGTCAAAACTATGAAAGCATCATTGGTACAGAACTACTAACTGCATTACAGGCTGTATTAGGATTTCCACAGTTTTTCCAATAATGATCTTTTCTATTCTAGGATTCAATCCAGGACACTGTTATAATTAGTCACCATTAGTCTCTTCTATACTGTGAGAGTTTCTCAGAATTTCCTTGTTTTGTGTGACCTTGATATTGCTATGGTCTGAATATGTTCTCCCAACATTCACACGTTGAAACATAGTTGCAGTGTGGTGGTATTAGGAGGTGAGATATTTGGGAGGTGATTAGATCATGAGGGTGGAGCCCTCATGAATGGGATTAATGATCTTATAAAAGAGGTGTTATGGTGCTGTTCTCCCCTTTTGCCCTTCCAGCATGTGAGGACACAGCAAGAAGGCACCATTTATGAACCAGGAAGTGAGTCTTCACCAGACACAGACTGTCACATCTTGATCTTAGACTTCCCAGCCTCCAGAACTGTGAACAACAAATGTTGGTTGTTTATAAATTACCCAGTCTAAGGTATTTTGTTATAGCAGCACAAATGGACTAAGACATACTTTGTCTTAGTCCCTCTATCTTGGTTTGCCTGATATTTTCTGATGATTAAACTAGAGTTATAGACTTTGGGTAAGAAGATCTTAGAGGTGAGGAGCACTTTTCATCATATCATATTAGGGGTTCACATGATTTATCATTATGATGTTAGCCATGATCACCTGGTAAAGACAGTGTCTGTGAAGTTTTCCCACTGTTAGTTACTCGTTGTTTAGTTTTGACCGTGAAATTTAAAAGAAATGTTAATTTGAAAATATCTGGTGTTATATTTATATCTTATTTCAATTGAGTTTCTTTTTTCTGCTTTCAATTTATTTCTAATGCAATTTCATCTTTGTTCTTTTCTTTCGTCTAGAAAAAAAATTAAACATCACATTTTTCACAGAACTCTCCTGCTTAAACCTGGAGGCTGTTCATGGTTGGGATAAAAGAAAACCCATATTTTGAGCATCTCAAAAGGTATGAGGGAGTCTAATAAATATTTTATATACATTTCCTACTTACATTTCATAAGAAATGTAAGTTAAATATTAATACACCACTTCTTTTTTTTCAAATGAAGAAACCAATTTCCTGAGGCCATAGGGAAAGAAAGGAAGTCATAAAATAGGTAGGATAGAACCCAGATTGTTTAGCCAGAGGTTCAAGATCAAACATAAACTTTTCAAATTTGATTCCTGGAGTTCTACTGCATGGATACACTCCTACAGAAATGTCAGGGTCTGTGCCCTGCAGCAAGAACATTCCCTAAGCAGCAGTGCCTTGCACATTCACCCCTATAGCCCCCATTCTCCAAGTTGCTTCTCCAAATGTCACTTATCCTCCAAGCCTGGCTGAAGCCCACCTCCTCCAGAAAGCTCTTGTTGATCACTATGCCCTTGATATGGTTTGGCTGTGTCCCCACCCAGATCTCATCTTGAATTGTAGTTCCCATAATCCCCACTTGTCATGGGAGGGACCTGGTGGGAGGTAATTGAATCATGAGGGTGGTTATCTCCATGCTGTTCTCAATGATAGTGAGGGAGTCCTCACGAGATCTGATGGTTTTATAAAGGGCTTCCCACTCTCCTTTGCTCTGCTCTTCTCCTTGCTGCTGCCATGTGAAGAAGGATGTGTTTGCTTCCCCTTCTACCATGAATGTAAGTTTCCTGAGGCCTCCCCAGCCCTGCAGAACTGTGAGTCAATGAAACCTTTTTCCTTTATAAATTACCCAGTCTTGGTATGTCTTTATTAGTAGTGTGAGAATGGACTAATACAGCCCTCAACAACTGTTCCTCTTACAATGAACACATCGTTTCTAACATTCTTTGGCACTTGATAATATTCTGGGCTCCTTTGTTTCCCAGTTTGTTAAATAGGGGCAGTCCATGCATGTGCCATACTGTAGAGGGGATGAACTTTCCAGTCCTGATTGACAATGCTGTGCTAGAAACCCCCAGGAGAGCTCTCCAGCATCCTGGCTGGAATCATGCACTGCATCCTTCTCACCACATACTGCCTCCTCTCGGCTTTTACCCCTCTTGTGCTTACTGTCATATAGATGGCTTTGTGTCAGTCTGTGTCAGCCAACTGCAAGGCTAGAGGGGCAGTCCTCAAGGCTGGCTCGCTTCTCACAATCACTCCAATTTCAGGTAGGTTCACAAAACTGCCCTGTTTTAATAATTTGCTAAAAGGACTCACAGGAGTCACTGAAAGGTGTTATGCATATGGTTATGGTTCATTACAGCTAAAGGAGACAGATTTAAGTCAGCCCAGGTAAAAGGCATACAGAAAAGAGTCAGGAAAAGTTGCAAATGTTGAGCTTCCAGATGTCCTGTCCCTGTGGAGTCATGGGCAGTGTTGCTTTCCCTGCATTGCTATGTAACAGTATGCATGGAGTATGTCCAACCTGGAAAGGCCACCTGAGAATTGAGTACAGAGATTTCACTGGGGCTCTATCACACGGGTATTGATGATTGCCCATGGGGCAGATCTCCGTCTCCAGCCCCTCAGGAGATCAAGCTGATGCTGCATGGGTCAAAGCCCCTTCCCTACATTCCACTGATAGACTCTGGCATGACCAGCCTCCTACCTGACATCACATTAGTAAACTATGCAGTGACCCAAGGCTATCACGCAGTCAATCCTACCAGGCTTGACATTCCAAAGGCTTTGGGGTCACCTCCCAGGGCAGATTTCTTTCTGAACAAGATTAAATCCTTTACTAGTGAGGTACTTCTGTCTATCTTGGAGAACTTTGTCCTCTTTTAACTTTTAGTTCCTTTTTTTTTTTTTTTCCTTTTAGAGACATGGTCTTCCCCTGTTGCCCAGGCTGGAGTGCAGTGGCATGATCATCACTCACTGCAGCCTCCAACTCCTAGGATCAAATGATCCTTCTACATTAGCCTTCCATGTAGCTGGGACTACAGGTGCATGCCACCAAGCCCAGCTATTCTTTGTATTTTTTGTAGAGATGGGTCTTGCTATGTTGCTTAGGCAGGTCGACTTTTACTTCTTTATATGCCTTCTTAACATAACCAGATTATATTTGTGTATGCAGACACCAAGACATTGACCATGATGTTTCTCTCAGTGCTAGGATCACAGGCAATTTTTTTAGTTCTCATTATGCTTTTCTACTATATCCATATTTTCGACAGAAATTGTTGCTTTTATAATTAGGATGGGAAAACAGATTTTAATCACGCTTTTTTCCCTAAAACATATTGCTTAAACAGTTTTGCTCACAATGAGCACCAGAATTTGTCCACTCAGTAAGTCACTTATATAACAATATTTAGAGGATCCTATGCTTTCATTTCTGAGTTATGTAAAAAATGACAGAAAAATACGTTAAGAATAATTTAAACTCCATTCATTAATTAGACTACATACAGTTTAAACTATAGGGCCTGTATATTACCCTTGCACAATATAAACACATACATGACACATATGCAAACAATAATTAGCTACTTATGTAGATATATGGACATTTTGTGCATTGTGTTACTCAGTGTCAGGCCTCTGAGCCTAAGCTAAGCCATCATATCCCCTGTGCCCTGCACGTACACATCCAGATGGCGGTTCCTGCCTTAACTGATGACATTCCACCACAAAAGAAGTGAAAATGGCCTGTTCCTGCCTTAACTGATGACATTGTCTTGTGAAATTCCTTCTCCTGGCTCCTCCTGGCTCAAAAGCTCCCCCACTGAGTACCTTGTGACCCCCACTCCTGCCCACCAGAGAACAACCCTCCTTTTTCCTTTACCTACCCAAATCCTATAAAACGGCCCCACCCCATCTCCCTTCGCTGACTCTCTTTTCAGACTCAGCCCGCCTGCACCCAGGTGATTAAAAGCTTTATTGCTCACACAAAGCCTGTCTAGTGGTCTCTTCACACAGATGCACATGAAATTTGGTGCCGTGACTCGGATCTGGGGACCTCCCTTGGGAGATCAATCCCCTGTCCTCCTGTTCTTTGCTCCGTGTAAAAGATCCACCTACGACCTCAGGGCCTCAGACCCACCAGCCCAAGGAACATCTCACCAATTTTAAATTGGGTAAGCGGCCTCTTCTTACTCTGTTCTCCAGCCTCTCTCACTCTCCCTCAACCACTTTCTCCTTTCCACTCTTCAATCTCTCCCTTCTCTTAATTTCAATTCCTTTCATTTTCTGGTAGAGACAAAGGAGACACGTTTTATCCGTGGACCCAAAACTCCGGCGCCGGTCACGGACTGGGAAGGCAGCCTTCCCTTGGTGTTTAATCATTGCAGGGACGCCTCTCTGATTATTCACCCACATCTCAGAGGTGTCAGACCACGCAGGGACTCCTGCCTTGGTCCTTCACCCTTAGCGGCAAGTCCCGCTTTTCTGGAGGAGGGGCAAGTACCTCAACCCCTTCTCTCTATGTCTCTACCCCTTCTCCGCCTTTCTGGGAGGCAAGAAATGCCCAACCCCTTCTCCTTCACCCTTAGCGGCAAGTCCTGCTTTTCTTGGGGAGGAGCAAATACCCCAACCTCGTATCTCTGCGCTCCGATCCCTTATTTCTGCGCCGTGACCTCTTATATCTCTGCGCCCTGATCCCTTGTTTCTGCGCCCCAACCTCTTATATCTGCACCCCGATCCCTAATTTCCATGCCCCAAACTCTTATATCTCTGCACCCTGATCCCTTATTTCCACACCCTGACCTCATATCTCTGTGCCCCAACCCCTTTTCCGCTTTTCTGGAAGGTAAGAACCCCCAAACCCCTTCCCTCCGTGTCTCTACTCTCTCTTTTCTCTAGGCTTGCCTCCTTCACTATGGGCAACCTTCCACCCTCCATTCCTCCTTCTTCTCCCTTAGCCTGTGTTTTAAGAACTTAAAACCTCTTCAACTCTCACCTGACCTAAAATCTAAGCATCTTATTTTCTTCTGCAATGTCGCTTTACCCGAATACAAACTCGACAGTAGTTCCAAATAGCCAGAAAACAGCACTTTCAATTTTTCCATCCTGCAAGATCTAAATAATTCTTGTTGTAAAATGGGCAAATGGTCTGAGATGCCTGACGTCCAGGCATTCTTTTATACATCAGTCCCTCTCTAGTCTCTGTGCCCAATGCAACTCATCCCAAATCTTCCTTCTTTCCCTCCTGCCTGTCCCCTCAGTCCCAACCCCAAGCATCACTGAGTCTTTCTAATCTTCCTTTTCTACAGACCCATCTGACCTCTCCCCTCCTCCCCAGGCTGCTCCTCGCCAGGCCGAGCTAGGTCCCAATTCTTCCTCAGCCTCCGCTCCTCCACCCTGTAATCCTTTTATCACCTCCCCTCCTCACACCTGGTCCGGTTTACAGTTTCATTCCGTGAGTAGCCCTCCCCCACCTGCCCAGCAATTTCCTCTTAAAAAGGTGGCTGAAGCTAAAAGCATAGTCAAGGTTAATGCTGTTTTTTCTTTATCAGACCTCTCCCAAATCAGTGAGAATTTAGGCTCTTTCATCAAATATGAAAAACCCAGCCCAGTTCATGGCTCGTTCGGCAGCAACCCTGAGACGCTTTACAGGCCTAGACCCTAAAAGGTCAAAAGGCCATCTTATTCTCAATATACATTTTATTACCCAATCTGCTCCCAACATTAAATAAAACTCCAAAAGTTAAATTCCGGCCCTCAAACCCCACAACAGGATTTAATTAACCTCACCTTCAAGGTGTACAATAATAGAAAAAGGTTGCAATTCCTTGCCTCCACTGTGAGACAAACCCCAGCCACATCTCCAGCACACAAAAACTTCCAAACGCCTGAACCGCAGAGGCCAGGCGTTCCTCCAGAACCTCCTCCCCCAGGAGCTTGCTACAAGTGCCAGAAATCTGGCCACCAGGCCAAGGAATGCCTGCAGCCCGGGATTCCTCCTAAGCCGCGTCCCATCTGTGCAGGACCCCACTGGAAATCGGACTGTCCAACTCACCTGGCAGCCACTCCCAGAGCCCCTGGAACTCTGGCCCAAGGCTCTCTGACTCTTTCCCAGATCTTCTTGGCTTAGCGGCTGAAGACTGATGCTGCCCGATCGCCTCGGAAGCCCCCTAGCCCATCACGGACGCTGAGCTTCAGGTAACACAGTGGAAGGTAAGTCTGTCCCCTTCTTAATCAATATGGAGGCTACTCACTCCACATTACCTTCTTTTCAAAGGCCTGTTTCCCTTGCCTCCATAACTGTTGTGCGTATTGACGGCCAGGCTTCTAAATCTCTTAAAACTCCCCAACTCTGGTGCGAACTTAGACAATACTCTTTTAAGCACTCCTTTTTAGTTATCCCCACCTGCCCAGTTCCCTTATTAGGCCGAGACACTTTAACTAAACTATCTGCTGCCCTGACTACTCCTGGATTACAGCTACATCTCATTGCTGCCCTTCTTCCCAATCCAAAGCCTCCTTTGCGTCCTCCTCTTGTACTCCCCCACCTTAACCCACAAGCATAAGATACCTCTACTCCCTCCTTGGTGACTGATCATGCACCCCTTACCATCTCATTAAAACCTAATCACCCTTACCTCGCTCAATGCCAATATCCCATCCCACAGCACGCTTTGAAAGGATTAAAGCCTATTATCACTCGCCTGCTACAGCATGGCCTTTTAAAGCCTATAAGCTCTCCTTACAATTCCCCCATTTTACCTGTCCTAAAACCAGACAAGACTTACAGGTTAGTTCAGGATCTGCACCTTATCAACCAAATTGTTTTGCCTATCCACCCTGTGGTGCCAAACCCATATACTCTCCTATCCTCATTACCTCCCTCTACAACCCATTATTCTGTTCTGGATCGCAAACATGCTTTCTTTACTATTCCTTCGCACCCTTCATCCCAGCCTCTCTTTGCTTTCACTTAGGCTGACCCTGACACCCATTAGGCTCAGCAAATTACCTGGGCTGTACTACCGCAAGGCTTCACAGACAGCCCCCATTACTTCAGTCAAGCCCAGATTTCTTCCTCATCTGTTACCTATCTCGGCATAATTCTCATAAAAACACACGTGCTCTCCCTGCTGATCGTGTCCGATTAATCTCCCAAACCTCAATCCCTTACAAAACAACAACTCCTTTCCTTCCTAGGCATGGTTAGTGTGGTCAGAATTCTTACACAAAAGCCAGGACCGCACTCTGTAGCCTTTCTGTCCGAACAACTTGACCTTACTGTTTTAGCCTAGCCCTCATGTCTGCGTGCAGTGGCTGCCGCTGCTTTCATACTTTTAGAGGCCCGAAAAGTCACAAACTATGCTCAACTCACTCTCTACATTTCCCATAACTTCCAAAATCTATTTTCTTCCTCACACCTGACACATATACTGTCTGCTCCCCGGCTCCTTCAGCTGTACTCACTCTTTGTTAAGTCCCACAATTACCATTGTTCCTGGCCCGGACTTCAATCCGGCCTCCCACATTATTCCTGATACCACACCTGACCCCCATGACTGTATCTCTCTGATCCACCTGACATTCACCCCATTTCCCCATATTTCCTTCTTTCCTGTTCCTCACCCTGATCATGCTTGATTTATTGATGGCAGTTCCACCAGGCCTAATCGCCACACACCAGCAAAGGCAGGCTATGCTATAGTACAAGCCACTAGCCCGCCTCTTAGAACCTCTCATTTCCTTTCCATCGTGGAAATCTATCCTCAAGGAAATAACTTCTCAGTGTTCCATCTGCTATTCTACTACTCCTCAGGGATTCTTCAGGCCCCCTCCCTTCCCTACACATCAAGCTCGAGGATTTGCCCCCACCCAGGACTGGCAAATTAGCTTTACTCAACATGCCCCGAGTCAGATAACTAAAATACCTCTTAGTCTAGGTAGACACTTTCACTGGATAGGTAGAGTCCTTTCCTACAGGGTCTGAGAAGGCCACCGCAGTCATTTCTTCCCTTCTGTCAGACACAATTCCTCAGTTTGGCCTTCCCACCTCTATACAGTCCAATAGCAGACCGGCCTTTATTAGTCAAATCAGCCAAGCATTTTTTCAGGCTCTTAGTGTTCAGTGAAACCTTTATATCCCTTACGGTCCTCAGTCTTCAAGAAAAATAGAACGGACTAAAGGTCTTTTAAAAACACACCTCACCAAGCTCAGCCACCAACTTAAAAAGGACTGGACAATACTTTTACCACTTTCCCTTCTCAGAAGTCAGACTTGTCCTCAGAATGCTACAAGGCACAGCCCATTTGAGCTCCTGTATAGACGCTCCTTTTTATTAGGCCCCAGTCTCATTCCAGACACCAGACCAACTTAGACTGTGCCCCCAAAAAACTTGTCATCACTACTATCTTCTGTCTAGTCATACTCCTATTCACCATTAACTACTCATACATGCCCTGCTCTTGTTTACACTGCCCATTTACACTGTTTCTCCAAGCCAGCACAGCTGATATCTCCTAGTGCTATCCCCAAACTGCCACTCTTAACTCTTGAAGTAAATAAATAATCTTTGCTGACAGGACTATGCTGAATCTCCTTAGGCACTCTCTAATCAGATGTCCTGAGTCATCCCAATTCTTAGACCTTTTATACCTGTTTTTCTCCTTCTCTTATTCCATTTAGTTTTTCAATTCATACAAAACCATATCCAGGCCATCATCAATAATTCTAAATGACAAATGTTCCTTCTAACAACCCCACAATATCACCCCTTACCACAAAATCTTCCTTCAGCTTAATCTCTCCACTCTAGGTTCCCACGCTGCCCCTAATCCCGCTCGAAGCAGCCCTAAGAAACATCGTCCATTCTCTCTCCATACCATCCCCCAAAATTTTCGCCGTCCCAACACTTTACCACTATTTCATTTTATTTTTCATATTAATAGAAGAAGACAGGAATGTCAGGCCTCTGAGCCCAAGCTAAGCCATCATATCCCCTGTGCCCTGCACGTACACATCCAGATGGCGGTTCCTGCCTTAACTGATGACATTCCACGACAAAAGAAGTGAAGATGGCCTGTTCCTGCCTTAACTGATGACATTGTCTTGTGAAATTCCTTCTCCTGGCCCATCCTGGCTCAAAAGCTGCCCCACTGAGTACCTGGTGACCCCCACTCCTGCCCACCAGACAACAACCCCCTGTTTTCCTTTACCTACCCAAATCCTATAAAACGGCCCCACCCCATCTCCCTTCGCTGACTCTCTTTTCGGACTCAGCCCACCTGCACCCAGGTGATTAAAAGCTTTATTGCTCACACAAAGCCTGTTTAGTGGTCTCTTCACACAGATGCTCATGAAACTCAGGAACATATAAGACTCTGTAGCCAGTGTGATAATGAAGGTAAATCTCCTTTCTATCTGGTCTAAATTCCTTTTCTGCCTATTCAATGCTACTATTTCTTGTTTGTTTGTTTGTTTTTGGAGATGAAGTCTCGCTCTGTCGCCAGGCTGGAGTGCAGTGGCGCGATCTCGGCTCACTGCAACCTCCACCTCCCAGGTTCAAGTGATTCTCCTTCCTCAGCCTCCTAAGTAGCTGGGACTACAGGCGCATGCCACTATGCCCAGCTAGTTTTTTTGTATTTTAGTAGAGACGGGGTTTCACTGTGTTGTCAGGCAATCCGCCAGCCTCTGCCTCCCAAAGCGCTAGGATTACAGGCATAAGCCACCATGCCGGGCCACTACTATTTCTTGTTAAGTATGCATCTTCAGTGGGGGCAAACATTGCTCCTTAAGGGAAAAAATAGATTTTTAGAGCAAAAAAAAAATCAAACTGTCTTTATCAGTATAGAAATGCATGCAGTACATAAACAGATATGTAATATATCTGTATTAAAATTTTGTGGGGAGGGGAAAATGCCCAAAACACGGGAAAGATGTTGAAAAACATCAGTCTGAACTATCTGGGCTGGAGGTGGTGATCCTGTTTGCAGAATGTTCTTAGCTTCTGTCTCTGCAACTGTAAAGTGTTCATTTTCAGAAAATTCTTTATAAATATATTTTTAGAAAGAGAAGTATGCTTTGCTGTTATGGTGTACAAAATGCCTAACATTAAGTACTTCTTGACCGAGACTGAATTTTCTCTCTCTGACTATGGCCCAGCCTAGCTAGGCACAACTCTGTTTGTCATGGACTTTGCAACCAAAAGCCACCATAGAAGGGTCCTGATTCCATTCTTAATGGCAGGAGTCACTTCCTGGCGAGTTATGTGTTTTGTACTCTGTTGGGTCTGCTTTGAAAAGCCCCCTCCTTTCCACTGCCTGGCATCTTCTACACAGCACCACCTATGTGAGCCTAAGGGCACACATCTCTCAGATGAGATGAGAATGAGAATGGATTCACCTCATCATGTCCAATGAAGCCATGACTAAACATTGAAAGGCAGATGAAAAATTTCGTAAACAATTTAAAGAAAACCACTTCCATAATGGGAAATTCTCATCTATCCTTTTACTGGAAGTATCAGTGTTGTGCCTTATCCCAAATAACTGCTGATGCATGCAGCCTGAGCCCAGGGGAGGAGTTGAAGATATGGTTAAAGAGAGCTAGATAGTGTTCCATCAGTCAAGGTCGGCTATGGTTTGAATGTGTCCCCGGAAGTTCAGGCATTGGAAAGTTAATCCCTGATGCAACAGGTTTAAGAGGAGGGACTTTTAAGAGGTGATTAGGCCATGAAGGCTCTGCCCTTATGAATGGATTAATGTCCTTATTATGGGAATGAGTTTATCTCAGGAGTGGGTTTCTTATTAAAAAAAAAAAAATTCAGCTCTCTTTATCACTCTCTCTCACCTTCTCTTTGCTCTTCTGCCTTCTGCCATGTGATAACACAGTACAGAGTCTCTCACCAGATGCCAGCCTCTCAGTCTTGAACTTCCCAACCTCCAGAATTGTGAGCCAATGAATTCCCCTTCATTATAAATTATCCAGGCTGTGGTATTCTGTTATAACAGCACAGAAAAGACTAAGACAGAAAACTGGTACTTAGAAGTGGGATTGCTTCTTTAACAAATACCTGAGAATTTGGCAGTGGCTTGGGAACTAGGTAATAGGTAGAGGCTGAAAGAATTTGGAGAAGCAGGCTAGAAAAAGTATACATTGCCATAAATGTAATGTTAAGGGCAATTCTGATGAAGGCTCAGAAAAGGAGAGTTGTAAGGGAAGTCCGGAACTTAGTAAGATTACTTCAGTGGTGGTGATCACAATGCTGGTAGGAAAGAGTAAAGAAGGTCGGCGTGGTGGCTCATGCCTGTAATCCCAGCACTTTGGGAGGCCAAGGTGGGTGGATCGTCTGAGGTCAGGAGCTCGAGACCAGCTTGACCAACATGATTGTTTGAAATGCTTGTTCCCCAGTGCCACAAGGAAATAGCACTTGAACATATATTTAATTTACTTAGCAAGGCCATTTTTACTTCCTGCAGAAACGGTACACTCTCCAGCAGTTTTGTCAGAGTATACCGAACAAAAGAGATAGGGTCATTTATAACCGGACACGTCCACCCTACTGCTGTGTCCGGTTTCCATTGGCTGGAATGGGACCTCATATTGTGTATTTGTTCCAACTGGCTAGCAACTTAGAACTTTTTAAAAGAGGCAAAGGTAGAGGAGGACAAAGGAAGGAGGAAGTAACTTGTGGAATGCTGAGAAAGGTAAAAACACCTTCAAATAAAGAAGAGGAACAGGCTATGACCTAATGCTTGCTTGGACCAGTATAAGCATGCCAGGGCAAATATTTAGGCTAAATTGTGGGAGCTAAGAACATAAAGTACATTGATTTCCTTATCACGGCTAGCTGATATTTAAGAATGTTAGCACAGGCCTTTGAATAAATTTTGCTTCCAAGAGAAGTTACTATTTATTCCTAATTAAATGGGGAGGAAAGTCTTTGAAGAGGAGCCTCTACTTTACTTTTTACAATGGTGAAACCCAGTCTCTACTAAAAATACAAAAAATTAGGCAGACATGGTGGTGGGTGCCTGTAATCCCAGCTACTCTGGAGGCTGAGGCAGAAAAATCGCTTGAACCTGGGAGGCGGAGGTTGCAGTGAGCTGATATCACGCCATTGCACTCCAGCCAACATTGCACTCTTGGGCAACAAGAGTGAAACTCCATCTCAAAAAAAAAAAAAAAAAAAAAGAGTAAAGGTCCTGATGAGGTCTCAGATGGAAATGAGGAACGACTTATTGGACAGTGAAGGAAAGGCCATCCTTTTTACCAAGTGGCAAAGAATTTGGCTGAATTCTGTCCATGTCCTAAGACTTTATATAAGGCAGAACTTAAGATTGATGAGCAAGAAATTCAGCAGAACATTCAGGATGCTGTGTGGTTTCTCTTAATTGCATATAATAAAATGTGAGAAGAGAGAAATGATTTAAATGCAGAATTTATAATTAAAAGGGAAATAGAACTTGGAGATTTGAAGGATTCTCAGCCTGGCTATGAGGTCAAGAATGAAAGAGCATTTTCAAGAGAGGAAAACAGGGGTGTGGCCAAGAGATAAGGAAATTAACATGATAAAACAAGCCAGAGGCTATTCAGCAGAACAATGGGAGAATGATCCTGAAGGTATTTCAGAGATTAGCAATTCTGCCTCTCCCATCACAGGCCCCTAGTGCCAAGGTCTGGGGAAAGGAAATATGTCAAAAGGGAGGCCCATGGTGCCCATGGGACCACAGTACTCACTGCCCTGCACCACCTGAAGTGTCTGCTTCCCACATTCCAGTGCAGTGCTCCTCAGGTGCCCCAGCTGTGGCTCAAGTGAGCCCAGGTTCAGCTTGACTCCCCACTGCAGAAGGCACAAGTCATGAACCTTGGTGGTGTCCACGTGGTGCTAATTCTGCAGGCATACTGAATGCAAGCGCTGTGCAGGCATGGCTTCCGCCACCCAAATTTTAAAGGATGTCAATGACAACCTGGGGACCCAGAAACAGGCCTGTGACAGAGGAGGAGCTGCTGCAGACAGTCTCCACCAGGGCAATGCCTAGTGGAGCTGTGGGAGAAGAGTAACCCCCTAATCCTGAGACCCCAGAACTACAGAGCTACCAGCATTTAACGCCAGCCCGGTAAGCCACAGGCACCTGACCCCAACTCATCAGAGAAACTGTGTGCTCTTCAGTAAAATGGTGGGGATTGGGCCCCTAGGGCCTTCAAGGCCCAACTTCCACCCCAGTGTGTCCACAAGGTGGAATATAGAGTCAAGAAATATTGTTCTGGAGCCTTAAGATTTGATGTTGTTCACCCTGTTGAGCTTTGGACCTACATTTCTGTAAGTCCAATACATTTCTGTTCTTTACAAATACCTATTTCTTCCTTTTGAGAGAATGTGTCTCCTATGCCTGTCCCACCATTGTATTTGGAAAGTAGATATCTTGTTTGATTTCAGAGGCTCACAACTGAGAGAAATTTGCCTCAGAAGAAATCATGCTTTAACTCTTACCTGTATCTGATTTAGATGAGACTTTGGACTTTTGAGTTGGTGCTGGAATGAGTTAAGACTTTGGGGCTATTGGGATGTAATAAATGTATTCTGCATGTGAGAAGAACAGAAATTCAGGGGGCCCTGGGCAGAATTCAGTGGTTTGAATGTCTCCCCAAAGTTCAGGTGTTGGAAATCTAATTCTCAATGTATTACAATAGTGTTAATAGGCGGGACCTTTAATAGGTGATTAGACCATTGAGGGCTCTGCCCTCATGAATGGATTAATGTCATTATCACAGGAGTGAGTTCCTTATATAAGGCCAAGTTCCACCTGCTCTTTCTCTCTCTCTTTGAGGCAGGGTCTTGCTCTGTAACTTACTGCTCTTGCTCTGTCTCTTACCCTCTTTGCCCTTTCACTTTTTGCCATGAGATGACACAACACGAAGGCCCTCACAGGATGCTGGACCCCTAGTCTTGGACTTCCCAGCTTCCAGAATTGCGAGCCAATACATTTCTGTTCTTTATAAATTACTGAGACTTTAGTATTCTGTTATAGCAGCACAAATCAGTCTATGACAGGGTCCAATCGGAAAACCAGGAATCACACTAGCTATTTCCACAGAGGAGATTGAATGTAGGGAATTGATTACACAGGTGTTCACAGCTACAAAAGCAAAAATGGAACATCAGGTCATGCAGAGACAGTAGCTTTAGAAATCAGCTGCCACCAACAGAGTAGAAAACACAGGTTGGCCAGCTTTTTTTGTGTATGTGATGGGTCAGACAGTAAATATTTTAGGCGTTTTGCACCATATGATCCATGGAACAGCTGCTCATATCTTGCCACTACAGTGGGAGAGCAACCATACACAATATGGAAATAAATGGGCATGGGTTTGTTGCAATGAAGCTTTTTTTTTTTTTTTTTTTTACAAAAACAAGATGTGGGCTGGATCTGGATTCCACACATACAAAACTCGTTTTAATTATACTCTCCTTATTTTTTTCTAATAACTATTTCCTATACCAAAATGCCACCTGGCAAGCTCCTATTCATCCTTCAAGATTCACCCAAAGTAGGCCAGGTGTGGTGCCTCATACCTGTAATCCCAGCACTTTGGGAGGATGAGGTAGGTGGATTGCTTGAGCCCAGTAGTTCAAGACCAGCCTGGGCAACACGGTGAAACCCCATCTCTACAAAAAACACAAAAATTAGCCATGCCTGTAGTCCCAGCTGCTTGGGAGACTGAGGTGACAGAATCATCTGAGCCCAGGATGTCAAGACTGCAGTGAGCCGTGATAATGACACTGCACTCCAGCCTAGGTGACAGAGTGAGACCCTGTCTAAATAAAAATAATAATAAAAAAGACTACCCATGTGTTGGTGTCTCCTCTCAAGCATGAAATCCACTAAAGCTTGCTTGCATTCATCCCTGTATTTGCAAGAAACTAGCACAGTCTCTAGCACACAGAGAGGGCTAAACAACTGTTTCATGGAAAGATGAACAAACCAGGTAATAAGCAAATATTAACCAAAAAATTACCCACATGGGTTAAGCATTTACAAGGAGTAAAGAACTGTTTAATGACTCTCCTTAACCTTCCCAGAAACTCTAGGAAGGAGACTGTGATTACCATTTATATTTTATGAATGAGGCAAATGAGGCACAGAGACTTCAAGCTACATCCCTAAGTTTATATAGATGGTCAATGCATGACCCAAGAACAGAACTCAGGAGTCTGAGTCCAGAGCCTCATCCTTGCACTGCTCTGGAATTCCATATCTGTGCATGGTCTTTACCCGTGATAGCAACACAGCACTTGCAAGAAGTCTTTATGCTAAGAAAGAATAAACATACCCTTCATAAATAATGCAAAAAACAAGTTAACTGCTTCTGAAGAGTGGAAACCTGCTTTCAAGGAGTCTGAAGTATGGTACGAATTAATAAAACATTTTAAGGGTACTCTACAATTCAACTATGAAAAGGAAAATCAATTAGTGATCTGAAAGAACTAACAAGTGAAACAATTATTATAATTTTCCATGTATGGAGAATCCACAACATTCCTGAGAGTGTTGAGCATACAAAATTCATTCCCTGTGCTATGTAAGTATAATTTTAACCAGTGGTAGAAATGTCAGCCACTGTGGTTGGATCACTGTTTTAATTTAGCATGGTCTGCCTCTGAGGTTAAAAATAAAAGCCAAATAAAATAGCACACACTTTCTCATTAAGCTGCCTAATTCCATTGAATTTGTTTGATTGAAATACTACATCCTGGTGTTTGAGTCTACAAACACATTTACAGACAATGAATTTAAGAAGCTCACAATTGTAGGTATTAATTCCTTATATTCTGTCTAGTTTTCAATCTTCCTTATAAAAGACAATTCCAGAAAGTCCCTTGTTTGGATTCGATTCTATTATTTCTACAACATGAACTCATTTTCTATATAACACAGTCACTTTGGAAAGGTCTTATTTTGTTAAAGGGGTCCCGGAGCATATGTCTAAGTAATTACAGTCTCTTCAAAATGCAAACTTTTATGCCATAAAATTCAGTTAGTAGAAAAGTTTCCTTTATGTACAAAGAAACATTTTGATTTTACTTTCTGTTTTTTGAGTTCCATACAATGCTAAAGTTTAGATGGTTTAAAATTGGTTTTATATGGCTGTTGATTTCTTTGTAAATTCTCTAAAAACTACATTTCTAACACCATTCTGTGTGAATAAATCTAGAGTTTCAAACATATCTGATAAGAAATTATTTCTCGCATCTCTCTTAATTCTAACAATAGGTGTTGGTATAACAAACTATCATTAGAAAGCATTTTACATGCATTATTTAATTTATTTTTGGTGGAACAGATGTTGGTGCCATCATCTCTAACTGGCAGATGAAGCTCTGAGACTATTTTACCAGAGCTAGTGTCTTAGCACAGGCTAAGCTGCAGCATCAAATAGATGCAATCGATTCTGGCTCAGACACAGTCTCATAAACAATGTGATCATGTACTGCAGGGCACTGGGAAACTCAGATCCACACAGTCATTCACGTATCCAACTTGTCATGCTTCTACGATTTTTAACTCATGTCTTCAAGGGTCCCTGTGGGCATCACCATCACAGTCAGCTGGAAGAAGGAGTAGCAGGGGAATCTGTGGGGTACTTTTATAAGGAGGTTCTGGCTTCATTTCTGCTTGGCTTCTTCCTGGGAGGACGTGGTCACATGGGCACAGCTAACAGGAAGGGAGGCTGGAAATGGGAATGCCTGTGGAGCATTTATTACCTCCTTCAGGTAAGAAAAAGCCTGGCTCCGACATGACTGAGCCAAGTCCTCAGCCCTCTGTCAATACTGTCTGAATGCCCTGTGGGATTGAGCCCTTAACCTGCAGGGTCCCACTCTAACTCCAGGCAGACAGTGTCAGGATGGAACTGAATTATAGGACACCTAGTGGGTATTCATTGGAGAATTGCTTGGTTTATGGGGGAAAAACCCACATACATCTGGCATCAGAAGTGAGTAGGGGCTGACATAAGAGAAAAAAGACTTCTTGTTTTTCACATAAACAAATATGCAGACTGCAACTGAAAGATCCTGCAGGGGTGTGTTTGTGAAACCTCTAAAGGTGAGACCAGGTGGTCTGAGAGCAAACAATGGGGACCTTGATGCTAGCCACCAAATGCTGTGCTCAAAGTGAGAGGTGAGAAGTGATTTTCCACCATGCCAATCCTTCAGATCATATGCACAATATTTGGGCTATTGGTTTTAATCCCTCATGCCCAACATTTTGCAGCTGTTCTAAAGAAACATACAGCTCCTAAAGCCAGCACTTTAAAAAACTGACTCCATATTCATGGGAGGAATTGACTCTTCGGTGAGTGTTTGCCAGGTTTTTCATTTGTCACATTTTCTAACAAGAAGAATGCGATTGTTCAAATCACTCAGGGATAAGTGGCTTGCATTAGCACGCCTATTCAGGGACTTTTTCTAGAAGCATTCTAGGAAGTAAAATGTGGGTTCATATCTTTATTATAGGCAACACGGGGCTTTATTTACAAACAAAGTGCTTTAGACAAGGTCTTTTGCGTAATAAAAATAGCAAGTTATTTTCAAATGGCCATAATACTTGTAGTCAAAACCTCTTTCAATTGAAATAGCATCAGCATATGTCTTATTTTCTGGAAAATGTACAGGAAATGGTGAGAAATGCACATTCTATATGCTTTCGGGAGAACTAAGCCATTGAAGCAAAAGGAAAACCAAGTAGTGATTAAAAGATCCGATTCCCCACTTTGGGAAGATACACCAATTTGATTCAAGAAATGGGTATTGAGCTGGGCACAGTGGCTCATGCCTGTAATCCCAGTACTTTGGGAGGCTGAGGAAGGCAGACTGCTTGAGCCTGGGAGGTTGAGACCAGCTTGGGCAACATAGTGAGACTCTATCTCTACAAAAAATTTTAAAAATTAGTTGGGCGTAGTGGCACACAACTATGGTCCTAACTACTTGGGAGGCTGAGGTGGGAGGATTGCTTGAGCCCTAGAGGTTGAGGCTGCAGTGAGCAGTGATTATGCCACTGCACTCCAGCCTGGGCGATGAAGCGAGACTATGTCTCAAAAAATAAATAAATAAGTAAAAAAGTCAATAAATGAATAAATAAATAAATAAAAAGTGTTGAGCTCCTTTGAGGTGATGTTCATGTCGCCATGGATTAAAGATCAAATAAGATACGATCCTTTCCCCCAAGAAATGTATAATCTAGCTTTACAATAATTCATTTAGGTATTCTCAACTGCTATGTCAGATAATAACACCTTTCTTAAGTTTTTTCCCCCTCCTAGTACCATCTCAATTCATAAGAGCCAAGGAAACAGTGATATCTACTTAAGCCCAGGCAATCATCCAAAGAATTAAAAGCTGGGTAACACTGTCCTCTGTGTGATATTTGCTCCATTATTTTAACGAACAGAACTCAGTAACTGTTTTTGCATGAAATAGTCATAGGCCAAGGCTCTCTTCTTTGATTTAAGGCTCTTTGGGGTCACTGAAGTGTCATTCGGGAAATGACTTCCCAATGCATAATGATCCCCTCAAGCCTGTCGTCAATGCTCTTGCATGAGAGCAGCGATTTATTTTCTTCCAAGTATTGTTTTAAAATAGTGAGCGGCCGAAGGTCACAGAGGCTCTGGCTCCTGAAAACAGGCTTAACGCAACTCTAGGATATTTTTTAAACACACTGGAGAGGAGAAAAATTGTTCATAAACACACATTTAGAGAAATGGTTCAACAGACATGGAAAAGATACGTTTCTCTTACCCCCAAGGACATGGTTATAACCCATGAAACAATACACATAAAAGAAAAGAATAGATGGCTTTAGAATATCACAGAGACCTGGATTCAAATTTGAGCCTTTCTTTGCATTGATTATGCCCATTTTGTTTGCAAATCAAAGTTTTTGAGCTCAGTCGCCTCATATAATACAAAACTACCTGCCTCAAAGATTGTGACAATTAAACACAATACTGTATACAAACGCTAAAGAGCAAAGCCAGCTGCATAGTATACACTCAATAAACTGCAGTGATGAGTGCTAAGATTATTGTTAAACAGGAGTTATACACAAAATAATTAGGCATACAGTATGTAAAACCCAATCCTCTCTTCATTTGTGGGATTATGTCAATCGGATATCTATGCTATGTTACTTGTTAAATAATCATTTTCATAAGCAGGAAAAATAAAAACCTATGCAGCTATAAAAATAAACTGTATTGAAGACTTTATTTAACTCTTGAGTTAGGAAACTGGTTGTAAGATGTTGCAACCAGTTCAAAGTCGACTCCAAACAGACACATTTATAGATTAGGAATATTGAAACCTGAGAACATAAAACTACCTTCTTCCACCGTTCGGGAAGGAAATAATTGAAACTGTACCAGACAGGACATAATTTGCATATGAATAGACGGGAATGATTTTGCACTCAGTTATCTACAACTTATGAGGATGTAAGTTGGGTCCCACAGAATCAGAATCTGATAATCCTAGAGGCTGTACTCTTCTAGGAAATGGATCATTGTCCTTTAAAGCACATTTTTCTACAATTATTACACATATATTTTATATATAATATAGGAAATAAAAATATCTATTTTGTGTAGACATGTTTGCATGTAAGTGTTGTTCAATTTTGCTTGCTGTTTTGTATACCACATCATACATATTGTATCTTTTCACATACGCACCCACCTGTAAAAGTTAAAATTACTAAAATTGAGTGAATCTTGGTTCTATGCCTGTTATATAGGAAATAAATAAATGATGGAGTGCATCAAAGAATTGTACAATTTGAGCAAAAAGATTATCTCACTCTGCCATTTCTCTTAATCATTCCACCAACACTTTATGAACTTCTTGAGTTATAGGCAATAAAATTCCAAATATTGAAAGTTGTGTTTGAGTCCTTTAGACTGGATCGCCTTCAGATTTTTTTTTTTTTTTTTTTAGAGACAGGGTCTCACTCTATCACATAAGCTGGAGTGCAGTGGTGCAATCATAGCTTGCTGCAACCTTGAACTCCTGGGCTCAAGAGATCTTCCCACTTCAGCCTCCTGAGTCGTTGGGACTACAGGTGTGCGCCATCACAGCTGGCTAATTTTTTGTATTTTCTGTGAAGACAGGGTCTTGCTATATTGCCCTGGTTGGTCTTGAACTCCTGGCCTCAAGTGACCCTCCTGCCTCAGCCTCCCAAAGTGCTGGGATTACAGGCGTGAGCCACTGCACCCACCCAGCCACCTTCAGGCATGTTAAGGATGGTGAGGAACAGGGATGCTGGTTTTAACAAGGTTCCCTGATGGTGGCCTCACGTGTGCTGCTCCCACAGCGTGGCTGAGGGTGGAAGCTGATTCCCGGTTGGAGGAAGGTAACGGAAGTGCACCACTGCCTTCTCTCTGCACTGGAAAGAGACGGGCTGTGCCTAGGGAGGGTGTGTAGGGGGCCGTGTCTCGGGGGTTGAGGGTCATTGGTAATTGGTCACGTTCCTCCTTTCAGGAAGCAGGAGTTGGTCCTGTAGGACTCCTTTCCCAGACAGCAGCTGCCACAGGAGGACAGCGGCATCTGCAGCCGCCCTGGCCTTCTCTCTGGTGCAGACCTACACGGTTCCTCCCCCATGCTGCCAGACCTGGCTGTCTCCTGTCTCCGGCTTCCTGCCTGGCCCTTTTCTTTCCATCCTGGCCCTCACCCCTTAGCCGGTGTCCCCAGCATGTTTTTCTTGCCTGAAAACATCAAAACTCTGCTTCTTCTTTCTGTTCTCCTTCCTCTTAGGCAGGCTGCAGCCTCATCCCTCTGACCCTCTGGAGCTCTGAGAGGATCCAAGAGAATACAGCTCTGCCATCCAGGTCTGCGTGGCAGCAGATGCTCTCCCTCACCCAGAAGTCCATTTGAGTGGCAGCTTTGCGCCTATGCCCTGAAAATGTCCCCGCCTTCATTAAAAAAGAACCAGAGCAGTCACCAACTCCTCACTACCCCATGTTGGGGCTCAGAAAACAATGCCCCAAAATGCAGGTCTCAGCAGTGGCCTTGGAAGCAAACTTCTCTCTGTGACCTTCTCCTGCCCTCCTGTCTCTCAGTTCCATCCTTCCAGGAGGCCTCAGAGAAACTAGAAGCCCTCCTTCCCTTGGCTGGTCCTAGAAACCAGAACCCTTCTCTCCAAAGCCAGCCATAAAACCTAAAATAGGACTTCAACTTTCCCTCTGCCTTTCTGTGTAAAAACTAGCCATAAAGAAATCCCCTGATCTACCTTGTTTGACTGTAGATCCTAAAACCCCCATTCCAGAGAGGGTCCCACCTCACACCCACAAGGAAAGAGCGCTGCTCAGCGAGGCCAAGAAGAATCTAGACAGACAGGCCTTGCTGGGTTTCCACACTCAGTCCACTAGCTTTAGATGAGGCCCTTTTTGTCCAACCCTGTTTCTACATGCTGTCCATGCTTTGTTGAACCTAAGCATAAAAATGGACGGTTTCCCCTGTATCTTTGGGCCTTCATTCTGAAGTCTCCTATTTGTACACATTAATTTGTGTGCCTTTTCTCCTGTTAATCTACCTTTTGTAAGTTTATTTTCCAGTGAAACTTCAGGGGACCCCTTGGCCCCTACACCCCACACACTTGCACACAGGCACATACCACCATCTGTGTAGTACACAGTGGATAGAAATAGGGTGGGATGTAGAGAGACGCAAATGCAAAATTCTATTTCTATCTGGTGGATCAGTGGAAGGGAAGGTTTGTGTTTAACAAGGATGTGTCCGTGCCTTTCCCAGTTTCAGGAGCAAGTGAACCATCTGGGAATATCATGAATGTGAAAACTTTGGCCCTGTGGGTCTGGGGCAGGAGGGTGTGAGTCACTGTCTTCACTGTGGCTCAGAGTCTGATCTGGAGAGCTGATGGTGGGGCCAATCGTCTCTCTGGGGGGGAAAGTTTGGTGTCACCATCATCTCTTAAAGCTGCAGTGTGCCGACTGAGCAGGGGTCTGTGTTTTAGGGGGTTGGAGTAATTAGTTTCCACCTTCTTCATCTCTCTCTCTCTCTTTTTTTTTTTTTTTTTTTGAGACAGAGTCTCTCTGTTGCCTAGGTTGGAGTGCAGTGGCACAATCTCGGCTCACTGCAACCTCCACCTCCTCGGTTCAAGCGATTCTCCTGCCTCAGCCTCCCCAGTAGCTGGGACTACAGGCACGTGCCACCACACCCAGCCAATTTTTGTATTTTTAGTAGAGACAGGGTTTCACCACGTTGGCCAGGCTGGTCTCAAACTCCTGGCCTCAAATGATCTGCCCACCTCGGCCTCCCAAAGTGCTGGGTTTACAGGTGTGAGCCACTGCACCTGGCCCTTCTTCATCTCTTATGTTTCCAAGGGCCTAGCCTTCATTGTTGCCAGTATCTTCCCATAGATCTAGTGTTGGTCAATGTTGTTCAGTCACTTCCAGGATTTACTGAGACCAGCAGCTACCCCTGTGCACTCACTGCCTTCCTTATGGCCATGACATGGCCCCATAGACAGGGGGCCAAGCCTCTCTAAACCATCTGTGAAAAGAAGGCAACAGAGTGTATGTGAGCATGGTGGGTGTGAATGACTCCCAAACCACCCTAAGGCTGAGATGTCCTATGACAAACCTTGCTACCCACATGAACTCCCCTAGAAACATCTATCTGCTCTGAAAATAGTCATGGGCCGGCATTTCATTGTCCATAGACTGCTCGACAGCCTGGAGCTCCACCTCCACCCAAGCCATAGGTATCCTTGTTTCTTGGCTGCCACACCAAGGCAGACTGTGTCTCAGGGAGCAACCCAGGGGGTGGGGTGTGAAGAAATGTTCCCACATCAGGCCCTGCTGTAGGAATAAAGGTAGCTCTCTTCTGTTTTTCAGAACAAATCTCTTTGCAAAAGTTACTCATCCCTTAAACACTAAAAAAAACTGCAGGACACAACCTATTGTGTCTGAAAACTGTGAAGGGTTAATCACATTTTCTAAACACAAAGTACTTTCCCCTAAGCACATCTGGGCCCACAGGGCAGTGGCTCATGCTTGTAATCTCAGCACTTTGGGAGGCTGAGGCAGGAGGATCACTTAAGGCTGGGATTTCGAGACCAGCCTGAGCAACATAGCAAGATCCAGTCTTGACAAGAAATTTTCTTTTGAAATTAGCCAGGCATGGTGGTGCACACCTGTAGTCCCAGCTACTAGGGAAGCTGAAGTGGGGAGACTCTTTGAGCCCAGGAGTGCAAGGCCGCAGTGAGCTATGATTGCACCACTGCACTCCAGCTTGCATAGAGCGAGACCCAGTCTCTTTGTAAAATTTTTTGGAAAGTATGCTATTATTTCAAGCTAAAAGTTTATACAGTAATTGCTTTGTGTTGTGTAACATTCTAGAATGCAATGACATACCTACAAAGGGCGTTTTAAATAAATTGTTCCTTTTGGGCATAAAATGTGTGGGGTATAGGGACCATGGAGTCCCCTGAAGTTTCACTGAAAAATAAACTTACAAAAGGCAGATAAATAGGAGAAAAGGCACACAAATTAATGTGTACACACGGGAGGCTTCAGAATGAAGATCCAAAGAAATATAACAATAATAAAATAAATAAGTCTGAGTTTGAATTAACACAATTTAGCAACAGAGTCATTCTTTGTTAATCATTTAGCCATTTTGAAAATCGCTTTGTAAAATTTTTTGGAAGGTATGTATTATTTCAAGCTAAATGTTTATACAATAATTATTTTGTGTTGTGTAACATTTTAGAATGCAATGACTATCTGCAAAGGGCCTTTTAAATAAATTATTCCTTTTGGGCATAAAAAAAATTATGTGGTGCTTTATGGATAGGGAGGTGGGCAGTAGGGGGTTGCCAGATGGATGATGGATTTGAGCAAACTCAAGATTAGGAGGATCTATCTGGGGTAGGACCTGGCGGTACGCAGAATAGACTGGACTCCTATTTGGCCATAAGCATTGAGCCCCTTTGCATTCATTTTTTTGAAACAAAATTGCCCTAGAGAATAATTATTCATCTTTTCAAAGACTAGAGTAATGATTGCTCTCCAGGTGGCTCCAAACACAGATTTTTGGGATCTCATTTAGATGTATTAATATTAACTTAGCCAGGCAAGCTTTTTATCCATAAAGTTATACAAGAGGAGGAAAAGAGAGGACTGCTTGTATGATGGATAAGGTCAATAGATGTCAGAACAGCTGGGTGTGGTGGCTCACACCTGTAATTCCAGCACTTTGGGAGGCTAAGGTGGGTGGGAGGTTAGGAGTTCAAGACCAGCCTGACAGTGAAACCCCGTCTCTACTAAAAATACAAAAATTCACTGGGCATGGTGGCAGGTGCCTGTAATCCCAGCTACTCAGGAGGCTGAGGTAGGAGAATCGCTTGAACCTGGGAGGTGGAGGTTGCAGTGAGCAGAGATCACACCACTGCACTCCAGCCTGGGTGACAGAGCAAGACTCCATCTCAAAAAAAAAAGGACGTCAGAATAGCTTCAGCCCCTGTCTTATACCAGCTACAGGTAAAGGTCCTGCTACGGACAAGAGGATGCTGCATGTTCATGCACCACCTGACAGATCCATACATACAGATCTGACGTTTTTTTCTGAGGCCTCTGTTCTGTTCTGTTGGCCTATATATCTGTTTGATACCAGTACCATGCTGTTTTGGTTACTGTAGCCTTGTAGTATAGTTTGAAGTCAGGTAGCGTGATGCCTCCAGCTTTGTTCTTTTTGCTTAGGATTATCTTGGCTATATGGGCTCTGTTTTGGTTCCATATGAAATTTAAAGTAGTTTTTTCTTTTTTCTTCTTTTTTTTTTTTTTTTTTTTTGAGGCAGAGTCTCGCTCTGTCACCGAGGCTGGAGTGCAGTGGCGCGATCTTGGCTCACTGCAAGCTCCGCCTCACTGGTTCATGCCATTCTCCTGCCTCAGCCTCCCAAGTAGCTGGGACTACAGGTGCCTGCCACCACGCCTGGCTAATTTTTTTTTTTTTGTATTTTCAGTAGAGACAGGGTTTCACCTTGTTAGCCCGGATGGTCTTGATCTCCTGACCTCATGATCTGCCCGCCTCGGCCTCCCAAAGTACTGGGATTACAGGCGTGAGCCACTGCACCTGGTCTAAAGTAGTTTTTTCTAATTCTGTGAAGAAAGTCAGTGGCAGCTTGATGGGGATAGCATTGAATCAATAAATTACTTTCGGCAGTATGGCCATTTTCACAATATTGATTCTTCCTATCCATTAGCATGGAATGTTTTTCCATTTGTTTGTGTCCCCTTGTTTCCTTGAGCAGTGGTTTGTAGTTCTCCTTGAAGAGGTCCTTCGCATCCCTTGTAAGTTGGATTCCTAGGTATTTTATTCTCTTTGTAGCAATTGTGAATGGGAGTTCACTCATGATTTGGCTCTCTGTTTGTCTATTCTTGGTGTATAGGAATGCTTGTGATTTTTGCACATTGATTTTGTATCCTGAGACTTTGCTGAAGTTGCTTCTCAGCTTAAGGAGATTTTGAGCTGAGATGATGGGGTTTTCTAAATATACAATCATGTCATCTGCAAACAGATAATTGACCTCCTCTCTTCCTATTTGAATACCCTTTATTTCTTTCTCTTGCCTGATTGCCCTGGCCAGAACTTCCAATACTATGTTGAACAGGAGTGGTGAGAGAGGGCATCCTTGTCTTGTGCAGGTTTTCAAAAGGAATGCTTCCAGCTTTTGCCCATTCAGTATGATGTTGGCTGTGGGTTTGTCGTAGATAGCTCTTATTATTTTGACATACGTTCCATGAATACCTAGTTTATTGAGAGTTTTAACATGAAGAGGTGTTGAATTTTATCGAAGGCCTTTTCTGCATCTATTGAGATAATCATGTGGTTTTTGTCATTGGTTCTGTTTACGTGATGGACTATGTTTATTGATTTGTGTATGTTGCACCAGCCTTGTATCCCAGGGATAAAGCTGACTTGATAATGGTGGATGAGCTTTTTGATGTGCTGCTGGATTCAGTTTGCCAGTATTTTATTGAGGATATTCACATCGATGTTCATCAGGGGCATTGGCCTGAAATTTTCTTTTTTAGTTGTGTCTCTGCCAGGTTTTGGTATCAGGATGATGCTGGCCTCATAAAATGAGTTAGGGAGGAGTCCCTCTTTTTCTATTGTTTGGAATAGTTTCGGAAGGAATGGTACCAGCTCCTCTTTGTACCTCTGGTAGAATTCAGCTCTGAATCTATCTGGTCCTGGGCTGTTTTTGGTTGATAAGCTATTAATTACTACCTCATTTTCAGAACTTGTTATTGGCCTATTCAGGGATTCAACTTCTTCCTGGTTTAGTCTTGGGAGGCTGTATGTGTCCAGGAATTTATCCATTTCTTCTAGATTTTCTAGATTATTTGCATAGAGGTGTTTATAGTATTCTCTGATGGTAGTTTGTATTTCTGTGGGATCCGCGGTGATATTCTCTTTATAATTTTTTATTGTGTCTATTTGATTCTTCTCTCTTTTCTTCTTTATTAGTCTGGCTGGCAGTCTATCTATTTTGTGTATCTTTTCAAAAAACCAGCTCCTGGATTCATTGATTTTTTGAAGGGTTTTTCATGTCTCTATCTCCTTCAGTTCTGCTCTGATTGTAGTTATTTCTTGTCTTCTGCTAGCTTTTGAATTTGTTTGCTCTTGCTTCTCTAGTTCTTTTCATTGTGATGTTAGGGTGTCAATTTTAGATCTTTCCCACTTTCTCCTGTGGGCATTTAGTGCTATAAATTTCCCTTGAAACACTGCTTTAGCTGTGTTCTATAGATTTTTGTATGTTGTGTCTTTGTTCTCATTGGTTTTAAAGAACTTATTTATTTCTGCCTTAATTTCATTATTTACCCAGTAGTCATTTACAAGTAAGTTGCTTAGTTTCCATGTAGTTGTGCAGTTTTGAGTGAGTTCCTTAATCCTGAGTTCTAATTTGATTGCACTGTGGTCTGAGAGACTGTTTGTTATGATTTCCATTCTTTTGCATTTGTGAAGTGTTTTACTTCCAATTATATGGTCAATTTTAGAATAAGTGCAATGTGGTGTTGAGAAGAATGTATATTCTGTTGATTTGGGGTGGACAGTTTTGTAGATGTCTATCAGGTCTGCTTGGTCCAGGGCTGAGTTCAAGTCCTGAATATCCTTGTTTATATTCTGTCTTGTTGATCTGTCTAATATTGACAGTGGGGTGTTAAAGTCTCCCACTATTATTGTGTGGGAGTCTAAGTCTTTGTAGGTCTCTAAGAACTTGCTTTATGAATCTGGGTGCTCCTGTATTGGGTGCATATATATTTAGGATAGTTAGCTCTTCTTGTTGAATTGATCCCTTTATCATTATGTAATGCCCTTCTTTGTCCTTTTTGAGATTTGTTGGTTTAAAGTCTGTTTTATCAGAGACTAGGATTGCAACCCCTGCTGTTTTCTCCTTTCCATTTGCTTGGTAAATATTCCTTCCTCTCTTTATTTTGAGCGTATGTGTGTCTTTGCATGTGAGATGGGTATGCTGAATACAGCACACTAATGGGTCTTGCCTCTTTATCCAATTTGCCAGTCTGTGTCTTTTTATTGGGACATTTAGCCCATTTACATATAAGGTTAATATTGTTATGTGTGAATTTGATCCTGTCATTATGATGCCAGGTGGTTATTTTGCCAGTTAGTTGATGTAGTTGATGCAGTTTCTTCGTAGTGTCAATGGTCTTTACAATTTGCTATGTTTTTGCAGTGGCTGGTACCGGTTTTTCCTTTCCATATTTAGTGCTTCCTTCAAGAGCTCTTGTAAGGCAGGCCTGGTGGTGACAAAATCTCTCAGCAATTGCTTGTCTGTAAAGTATTTTATTTCTCCTTCACTTATGAAGCTTAGTTTGACTGGATATGAAATTCTGGATTGAAAATTCTTTTCTTTAAGAATGTTGAATATTGGCCCCCACTCTCTTCTGGCTTGTAGTGTTTCTGCAGAGAGATCCACTGTTAGTCTGATGGGCTTCCCTTTGTGGGTAACCCGACCTTTCTCTCTGGCTGCCCTTAACATTTTCTCCTTCATTTCAACCTTGGTGAATCTGATGATTATGTGTCTTGGGGTTGTTGCTCTTCTCAAGGAGTATCTTTGTGGTGTTCTCTGCATTTCCTGAATTTTAATGTTGGCCTATCTTGCTAGGTTGGGGAATTTCTCCTGGATAATAACCTGAAGAGTGTTTTCCAACTTGGTTCCATTTTCTTCATCATTTTCAGGTACACCCATCAAATATAAGTTAGGTCTTTTCACATAGTCCCATATTTCTTGGAGGCTTGTTCGTTCCTTTTCATTCTTTTTTCTCTAATCTTGTCTTCACACTTTATTTCATTAAGTTGATCTTCAATCTCTGATATCCTTTCTTCTGCTTGATCGATTCAGCTATTGATACTTGTTTATGCTTCATGAAGTTCTCATGCTGTGTTTTTCAGCTCCATCAGATCATTTATGTTCTTCTCTAAACTGGTTATTCTAGTTAGCAATTCCTTTAACCTTTTTTCAGGGTTCTTAGCTTCCTTCCATTGGGTTAGAACATGCTCCCTTAGCTCAGAGGAGTTTTGTACCCACTTTCTGAAACCTACTTCTGTCAATTCATCAAATTCATTCTCCGTCCAGTTTGGTTCCCTTGCTGGCGAGGAGTTGTGATCCTTTGGAGAAGAGGCGTTCTGGTTTTTGGAATTTTCAGCCTTTTTGCACTGGTTTTTCCTCATCTTTGTGGATTTATCTACCTTTGGTCTTTGATGTTGGTGACCTTCAGATGGGGTTTTTGTGTGGACATCCTTTTTGTTGATGTTGATGCTATTCCTTTCTGTTTGTTAGTTTTTCTTCTAACAGTCAGGCCCCTCTGCTGCAGGTCTCCTGGAGTTTGCTGGAGGTCCACTCCAGACCCTATTTGCCTGGGTATCACCAGTGGAGGCTGCAGAACAGCAAAGATTGCTGCCTGTTCCTTCCTCTGGAAGCTTCATCCCAGAGGGGCACCTGCCAGATACCAGCCAGAGCTCTCCTGTATGAGGTGTCTGTTGACCCCTACTGGGAGGTGTCTCCCAGTCAGGAGGCACGGGGGTCAAGGACCCACTTGAGGAGGCAGTCTGACCCTTAGCAGAGCTTGAGCACTGTGCTGGGAGATCCACTGTTCTCTTCAGAGCCAGCAGGCAGGAATGCTGAAGCTGTGCCCACAGCTGCCCCTTCCCCCAGGTGCTCTGTCTCAAGGAGATGGGAGTTTTATATATAGGCCCCTGACTTGAGCTGCTGCCTTTCTTTCAGAGATGCCCTGCCCAGAGAGGAGGAATCTAGTGAGGCAGTCTGGCCGCAGCATCTTTGCAGCCAGTGAGCTCTGCCCCATCTGAACTTCCCAGCAGCTTTGTTTACACTGTGAGGGGAAAACTGCCTACTCAAGCGTAAGTAATGGTGGATGCCCCTCTCCAAACCAAGTTCGAGTGTTCTAGGTTGACTTCAGACTGCTGTGCCAACAGCGAGAATTTCAAGCCAGTGGATCTTAACTAGCTGGGCTCCATGGGGGTGGTATCCACTGATCTAGGCCACTTGGCTTCCTGGCTTCAGCCCTCTTTCCAGTGGAGTGAACGGTTCTGTCTTGCTTGCATTCCAGGAGCCACTGGGGTATGAAAAAAAATCTCCCGCAGCTAGCTCGGTGTCTACCCAAACGGCTGCCCAGTTTTGTGCTTGAAACCCAGGGCCCTGGTGGTATAGAAACCTGAGGGAATCTCCTGGTCTGCGGGTTGCAAAGACCATGGGAAAAGCATAGAATCTGGGCCAGAATGCACCATTCCTCACAGCACAGTCCCTCACAGCTTCCCTTGGCTAGAGGATGGAGTTCCCCAACCTCTTGCATTTCCTGGGTGAGGCAACGCCCCACCCTGTTTCTGCTCACCCTCCATGGGCTGCACCCACTGTCTAACCAGTCCCAATGAGATGAGCTGGGTACCTCAATTGGAAATGCAGAAATCACCTGCCTTTTGCATTGATCTCACTGGGAGCTGCAGACTGGAGCTGTTCCTATTCAGTCATCTTGCCAGCCACCCAAGAAGATCTTTTTTGAGGCAAAGTTTAGCACCTCTGTCCCAGCTCCTTCCTTAGAGAATTCTGAATGTGGGTTCCACTTAAAGAACAACATAGCATCAAGGGGCATCTGACCTCTGGTCATTTGGAGACTTCAACCCCCTATTACTTTCTGTGGATAAAAATCAAAGCTTCTGCTGTACTGTTCTCAGAGCCAAAGCCTGAGGTGAAACTCCTCCCCTCTGATTTTTTGAGCATGGAATATAAACAAAATAATTAGCCACTCAAGAGGCATTGCAAACATTAACTAACATGTAACCTTGCAAAACAGGGAAGGTTCTTATTTGTAAATGCCAATCACTGCACAGAAAGACTCTAAGGATTTATATCCTAGGCAACAGAAAATTGCTCTGTAAAAGAACTCTTCCCACATGTTTTACTAAATTTGCAATATTTAAGCTTGCATTTAAATAAATACAGAGTTTCCTACCTCTCTCTCAAGTGTCTCTTCTGCAAATCCATGCTCTTTTCTCCATGCCACTCCAGGAACAGGCAGGAAGAACCCAATCTCACCACGGGGACCAGAGACTGCCCCCTTACTTTAGAGGAGCAGAAAATGTAGTATCAAGGACACCTTCAGAACGTAGACACTAAGGTGACTGCTGGAATCATCTAAGAGGGAGTTTTAAGCAAAACTTTGCTGCCCTGCAAGTCTGAAAATGACATTGTTGACCTAGAATCAATAGTATACACCTTCAAGGAATTTGTTCTCCATAATAAAGACCATTTCTGTGTTGACACGTACCTCTTCTAGTTTAAAGAATAATCAATGGAATAAATTTGAGACATCGGACTGTATTTTTGCACCCGTGGAACAAATTATTATTTTCTTCCATTGGGGTTTGAATTTGTGACTTTGGACACCTTGACTATTAACGGCAAGTGATATAAAGCTGAAATCAACATTACTAAAGTGAGAGCATCCCAGGAGTCACCACCTGGGACCTCTGCTTGGGTCTCCATGTGTTGTTGCTACTCAGATACTTGGACAGTGACTTGGCAAACCAAAAGCCAGGAGAAAGAGACTCTACCAGCTGAGGCTAAAATGCTGATACCTTTATCTGGCCTGGCCATAGGAAGCTCCGCCATGGCAGAGAAAGTCAGCACTTGCATAGACAATGCATGAGCTAGCTCCACAGTCTGAATCTGAGCCTGTGCTCTGCCATTTTGTAACATGGACTTGCCAGGAAGATGTTCAAGAACATCATGGAACCTGTTTGGGTTCCAGGCCTTGGCTACCTCCTGTCCTTGCAAAACAAGTCCTTCACACGGTCCAGCCCTGCTAGCCTGGACACTGGAGTCTGGGACCAGAGTCCCAGGTTATCATAAAGTGGTACATGGCACTGATGATTCCTCACACAGAAGATGCCAATTAAACAATGCCTAGGATTTGAACAAATTCCATGGCTATGGGTTCAAGGGCAGTCTAGTAACACAGAACCTTACCATAAACTCGATTTGCCTTCTTTAGTTTTTCAACCCAATTCTGCAGGGCACTCTGTGGTCCTTTGTAGATCATGTATCCTTGGAGACGTTTTGAGACGTTAATAATCTCTTTGATGGAATCCATGATGGTTTTTGTGCTAAGTCCCATCTTCAGTAGGCAATGCCATGTAATGTTCTTTCTAAAAAACGAGAGAGAGAGAGAGAGAACAACTTGGATTTACAATGTAGACAGTATTTGTATTCATTTTTCCCTGTGCTGTTAACATTTTTGGAAAAAAGTAGCTATTTGTTTAATTTTAGTTTAATTTGTTTTTAATACATGTGTATTGTTGTCCAGATTGTACTCACCATTAAGGAATGAGAAAAGAGCAACAGTTGACTCTACGAGGTCAAAGATTGGTAAAAATGTTTATAATAAAAGACAGATGACGTAACAAAAAATGAACAACAGTCATCTCAGACTTAAACAAAAAAGACATAATAAAATAAAAGAATAACTTAAAAACCTTTCAAGAATCAATTCTGGGCCATCTTAGCCAATGAATATTTTTACAGATAGGGATGGTCAGTGATCGCGATACTGAGAAGTTGCCAAAAGCAAATGGGAAGACTGTTGGTGCAGCAGAAAGTGTGAATTGTATTCTACAATCTTGCTTTCTTGTCTCTTGATAAAACTGCTCCGTTTTCCATTCCCAAGTCCATTCACCAGCCTCAGGACATCCAGATGTGGACCTCAAAGCAACTGCTAACACTAATGGAATCCTTGCATCTTAAAAAACCCAAGCAACTCAAAGCAGACACCATATACGCAGAAATCAAGGAGCACGTGCAGAGGATAAAACATTTTTGGGCAAGAAACAAAGACTGGTGGCTGATGGTTGTTTCTAGATTAAAATTATGTTAATTATACCTAATGTTATAAAATGCTATAACACAATGTTATCATGCATAAAATGTCATAATTTGTTATGTCATGTAATAGTGTGGTACCCTCCAAAGTGTGTCTCCTTACAGCTAAATTAGCATGCATTCAACAGCACACATTAACATGCCATGATTAAAGTATTTCAAAATAAATACCATGCAGGATCTTCTTTTATTTTGTTTAGCTCCTCGAATTATAGGTGGTCACTCTCTGTCCCCCACCACCTCCTCCACACACATCTGAAGGACACTCAAAAAGATACTCTCAATGAACATACTGGTGAAAAAAAGCAAGTGAAATTGCCAATTATAGTGTTCTAGATCCTGAGCAGGTTTGTTCCGCAAAATCCTTGTAGATAAAAAATAAAATGGATAAATAAGCTGCTCCCACTTTGGAAATAAAGACAATAGCATAAAATGGTAATGAATGGTTGGTCTATAGGCACAAAAGGCATATTTAAGGAATGGGATATGAGGGGGAAGATATGTATAATAGAATCATTTTATTGGAAAATGAAACAGGCACCTAGTTCCTGCTAAGCCTTTTCCAGAGACGGACAATTGATGCTAGGTCCCTGCAGAAAGCCAATAGGGCATTGCTGATGGGCGAGGACTAAGCAAAGCTTGGCTTCCAGTGTTTTTTTTCAATTAATTAAAGAAATATGTTTATTATATTTAAATAAAATTTTAAAGCTTGAAAATAGCAGAAAGGAGAAAGAATCGATAAAAATTGTCAAAGCAATTCTTTAAAAAGAGGCAAATAGTTGCTCTAGAATTAAAACTATAATAATCAGTATGAAATTTTTTTTCTATAGTTGAACTTTGGCTTCTGCTTTTAAAAACTATATTTTTTCTTTATTTTCTGATTTATTTTAGATTGAGGGGGTACATGTGCAGGTTTGTTACTTGGGTACATTGCAAACCCAGGTCATGAGCATAGTATCCGATAGGTAGTTTTTCTTCTGTTCTTTTCTCATTTCTCTTCTCTTCTTCTTCTTTCTTTCCTTCCTTCCTTTCCTTTCTTTCCTCTCCTCTCCTCTCCTCCCTTCCTCTCCCCTCCCCTCCCTCCCTCCCTTCTTCCTTCCTTCTCCTCTTCTCTTCTCTTCTCTTTTCTCTGAGACAGGGTCTTGTTCTGTCACCAAGGCTAGAGTGCAGTGGTACAATCATGGCTCACTGCAGCCTCAACCTCCTAGGATAAAGTGATCCTTCCACCTTAGCCTCTGCAGGAGCTGAGACTGCAGGCATGTGCCACCATACCTGGCTAATGTTTTAAATATTTTGTAGAGAAGAGGTCTTGCTCTGTTGCCCAGGCTGGTCTTGAACTCCTGGGCTCAAGAGATGCTCTCGCCTTAGCCTCCCAAATTGCTGAGATTACTGGCATGAGCCAAAGTGCCTGGCCTCCTTTTACGATATTAACTTCCTCCTTTGTTGTTGACCATTAGCACCTCCAATGGTAGCTCTATTATCAGTTTCGCAGCGCTCAAGGTGCGCTACAGCCGGCCCTCTGTATCCATGGGTTTTGCATCTGAGGAGTCAACCAACTATGGATGAAAATTAAAAAAAAAAAAACAAGACTGATTATGTCTGTACTGAACACGTATGTCCTTTTTTTCTTGTCATTATTCTGTAAACAAGAGAGTATAGCAACTATTTACATACTATTTACATTGTATGAGGTATTCTAAGTAATATAAAGATGATTTAAAGTATATGGGAGGATTGTGTAGTTTATATGCAAGTACCACGACATTTTATAACAGGGACTTGGACATCTGTGGATTTTGGTATCCACAGGGTTCCTGGAGCCAATCCCCCACAGATACCAAGGGAAAACTGCACTCTCTCCTTTGCACGGTGCTTTATTTCCCACTAGAGAAAGCATGAAAAACAGACGCTGTGTGATACTCATCTCCACATCACCCACACAACCCAGCATGAGACCGACAAAAGCTCAAGGCTCCATAAATTGATGTTGAATTGGATTGAAGCTGAGCTTCAGCATCAGCTAAATTCAAATCTTCACCCAAATCCTATGTGGCACAGAAATATTGACGGATAAGATGATGTGATGTCTGGGAATTACTTCAAAATGAGCCAGTTGGTGGGGGGTAATTGAAACAAGATTGGTCAGCAGTTGAGAACTGTTGAAGCTGAGTTACATCATGTTCATTGCCATTATTTTCTCTATGTTGTATATGTTTCCGTTTTTTGATTTAAAAAGGTTAGGAAGAAACCCCAATGTTTTAAAATTGGCAGATGTTTAATAAAACTTTCTCTATATATTTATTGCTATAGCTTATCCACTAATAAGCGCTTCTTACCGTGGTTATTCCCATATTCTTGAATCAGCCGACACAGCATTTTTAGTGCCATTGTTAGTATAAAAAAAATTAAGTTTCATCAGAGAGTCTCACTGGAAAAATGCCTTCTGTTCCAAGAGCTAGAAATAATTACAAAGCCACTTTTTAACCTATAAATCCCAACCCTGATTTAAAAGTTATTTTTTCATTTTCCCTATGTTTTAAGGGAAAAGTAACCTCAGCCCCATCATTTCATATATTTTACTTCTTGGGCCATTTTAGAAATCATCTATTCCAGTCCAAAATTTTAGAGATGTGAAAATTGAGGTCAAGAAACATTTCTGCCTTTCCCCAAATCGTAGAGTCAATTGGAAAAAAGGCAAGGACTGGACACAGACCTTCCGATTAGGATTTTAAAATTCATATATTCATTTTACAAGAGTTTGGTGCACATCTGCTAGATGCCGGGCAGAATAAACAATGCAGCCAAAGTCCAGGCCTTCATGGTGACTGGCAATTCTGTTCCTAGGATTACACCCAAAAGAAATGAGGACTTACAGACACACACACACACACACACACACACCCAAGAGAAATGAGAACTTATGGATACATACACACATACACACACATATATACACATGCATATACCCAAGAGAAATGAGAACTTATGGAGACACACACATACACACACACACACAAATACACACATACACACAAGCATATACCCAAGAGAAATGAGAACTTACGGAGCCACACACACACACACACACACACACAATGTGTACACAGGTGTTCATAGTGTAACTGCCTAATGTGTTCCTCCCGCCCACTGCAAATATAAAATAAACTCACCCAGACATGGCATTGCAGTAAAGAAAGAGCTTAACTGGCGTGAGGTCAGCCATGCCAGAATTATTACTCAAATCAATATCCCCAAAGGCTTGGAGGTTGGAGGTTTTTCCAAGATAGTTTGGTGGGCAGGGACTAGTGTAGGGGGCATGCTATTGGTTGGGGATGCCATCATAGGGGTGTGGTAAGTGGTTCTCATGCACTGAGTTCACTTCTGGGTGGGGGCTACAAGACTGCTTGAGTCACGGGTCCAGGTGGGGCCATCTGATTGTCAGAAATGCAAAAACCTGAAAAGACATCTCAAAAGGCCAATCTTAGGTCCTGCCATAGTGATGTTATCTGCAGGAGTAATTGGGGAAGTTGCAAATCTTGCAACCTCCAGAATGATGCCTGGTAATTATTTGGAATTCAAGCCCCTCTCATCCTTCTAACTTGGTGGCTTTTCATCAGTTTTCCAAAAACAGTTTAGTTTGGGGGAAGGGCTATTATCATTTAAACTATAAGCCAAATTTGTCCCAAAGTTAGCTTGGCCCATGCCCAGGAATGAGCAAAAATGGCCAACCTGTGAGGCTACAAGCAGGACACAGTCAGCCATGTCAGATTTCTCTCACTGTCATACTTTTGCAAAGGTAGTATTATTCATAATAGCCAAGAGGTGGAAACAACACAAATGTCCATTGCCTGGCGAAAGGATAAACAAAATGTGGTCCATCCATACAATGGAATATGATCCAGCCACAAAAAGGAATGATGTTCTGATACATTGGCAACATGGCAGAACCTTGAAAACACGAGGTTCAGTGAAAGAAGCCAGGCACAAAAGGTCATGTAACTGCCCAAAGGGTTCACCTTGCCCGCTGCCTAGACATAGCCGATTTATCAAGACAGAGGAATTGCAATAGAGAAAGAGTAATTCACGCAAAGCTGGCTGTGCGGGAGAACGGAGTTTTATTATTACTCAAATCAGTGTCCCCAAGAACTTGGGGATCAGAGTTTTTAGGATAATTTGGTGGGTAGGGGGACAGTGAATCGGGAGTGTTGATTGGTTGGCTTGGGGATGAAATCATAGGGAGCGAAGCTGTTCTCTTCTGCTGAGTCAGTTCCTGGGTAGGGGCCACAGAACTGGTTGGCAGGTCCGGGTGGGGCCATTCGGTTGTTAGAAATGCAAAAACATGAAAAAAAATCTCAAAATGTTGGTCTTAGGCTCACAATAGTGATGTTACCTTCAAGAGTAATTGGGGAAGTTGCAAATTTTATGATCTCTGGAATAATAGCTGGTAATATTTAGAACTCCAGCCCCTTTCATCTTGACTTGGTGGCTGGTGGTCTTTCATTTGTTTTACAAGAACAGTTTAGCCTTTCAGGAAGGGCTATTATTTAAACTATATATTAAATTCCTTCCCAAAGCCAGTTCAGCCTACGCCCAGTAATGAATAAGGACAGTTTAGAGGTTATGAGGCAAGAAAATAGAATCTGGAGGCAAGAAACAGAAGGCTGATTCACACTTCAGCTACGACCAGAAATATCCTCTCCATAGGGCGTAGGCCAAGTAAATAACTTTGTAACTTTACTTCATCCTCTTCATTTACATAGGGCGTACCCCAAGTAACCAATGGAATCGTCTAGAGGGTATTTAAATTCCCCAAAATTCTGTAACACGACCCTTGATCCCCTATGCTCGGGCCCACTTCCACACTGTGGAGTGTACTTTCGTTTTCAATAAATCCCTTTATTCCTTCCTTGCTTTGTGTGTGCATTTTGTCCAATTTTTTGTTCAAGATGCCAAGAACCTGGACACCCTCCACTGGTAACAGTTAGAAACAAGATGATATCAGCTAGGTCTGATGTCTTTCACTGTCATAATTTTCTCAGTTATGATTTTTGCAAAGGTGGTTTCAGTCACAGGTCATATGATTCCATTTATTTGAAGTGTCCAGAATAGGCAAATCCATCAAGACAGAAAGACAGACTATTGGCTGCCAGAGACTGGAGAGGGGAAGGAAAAGAAGGAGCTAATGAGTATGGGGTTTATTTTGGGCAGTGATGAAAGTGATCTAAAATACACTGTGCTGATGTTTGCCCAAACCTGTGAATATACTAAGAGGCATTCAATTGTACACATGAAATGGGTGAATTGGGTGGTATATGAATGATATCTCAATATAGCTGTTCTATTTTTTAAGGAAAAATATAGAGTGCCATAAGTGCTGTACAAAAAAATTAAATGGGGAGGAGATCAGGGAGTGGAGGTGGGTTAAATTTTAGTTCAATGTCTTCCCAACATTCCCTAAATTCCTATAAATTAGTAAATCATAAAAGATTCCTTGAATCAGGAGTCAAGTAATGCCACACCCAGAGCCAGCCACCACCCTCCTGGTACATTAATTAGATTGTGCTACATCAGTACAGGTTTAAAAACCATTCAAATGCTTTGTGACTCCAGGAAATTCAGGGTGTAAGCAGGAGAAACTGCCTCTGAATCCATGGAAAATCCTGCCTTCAGAACCGGAATTTTATCTAAGGATTCACACAATTTGGGTTTCACACTATTTGTACACTCAGAGGCTGTGCTTTGCAAATATAATGCCAGAAACACCTGAACCAAAATTAGGTGATTCAATACCAACTGGCCCACTGAAAGCATAGAGTCAAGAAATCAGTGCCTGAACCATTATGGGGCTGGTACTTTTAAAAATGAATGGACTTGATATTTTTGCAAGTTTTATTATGGAAAAGTGCTTTTGGGTTGGTCAAAAGCCTTCAGAAATCGTTCTACAGCCCGGCTGTTCCCAGACCAAACTGAGGGTCAGTCTGCTTATTCTAGAGGACCAATGAATGAGATGCAGATGAACTGGAAAAGAAGGGAGTTTTTACTTCTGCAGCCAGTTACAGGGAGAAGGCCTGGAAATTATCGCCAGACCAACTCAAAATTACAAAGGTTTCCAGAGCTTCTATACCTTCTAAGCTATACATCTACGTGTAAAGTGTGCATTCATCTAAAGACATAAGCGATTAACTTCATTTAATCTGTAACTAAGATTTGAGTCCTGAAGACCTTCCTCTGGAGACTCAGTAAGTTTACTTAATCTAGATGGGTCCAAGTGCTGCTAAGTCATGGAGGTTTGGGGAGTTCCTTTAGTCCCCAATAAAGCTTGTTTGTGGAAACTTAGGGAGTTTCTTCAGAACCCTAATAAAGCTTGTTTAATCCTAAATGGGTCCTGCTAAGAATTCCTTTGTTAAAATCTTCATGCTTTAAGGCCCAGGAAAGGCCTGAGCAAAACTCTTGATGGGCTTTTGTTACATTCCAGCCTTTGTATGAGGGCACTGGCTCTATCAGCTTTTAGTATTTAACTTCACCACTCAGTCAGTGCTGGAACAGTTGTCATGGAGGCCTGTATTAGTGAGACCTGGCCTGCCACACGGCCCATCTGGAGGCAGCCTCTTGCCCCGTAATAATTCTCAGTGCCCACCTTCCTGGAGGGGTGACTCAGTGGTTCTGTCAGAGGCATGTGAACCAGAGCAACTCCATCTTGAATAGGATCTGGGTAAAATAAGGCTGAAACCTACCGGGCTGCATTCCCTGACGGTTAAGGCATCCTAAGTCACAGGGTGAGATAGGAGGTCGGCACAACATACAGGTCACAAAGACCTTGCTGATGCAACAGGTTGCAGTAAAGAAGCCAATCAAATCCCACCAAAACCAAGATGGTGAAGAGAGTGACCTCTGGTCGACTTCACTGCTACACTCCCACCAGCACCATGCCAGTTTAGAAATGCTATGGCAACGTTAGGAAGTTATGCTATATGGTCTAAAAAGGGGAGGCATGAATAATCCACCCCTTGTTTAGCATATCATCAAGAAATAACCATAAAAATGGGCAACCAGCAGCCCTCGGGGCTGACCTGTCTATGATTAGAATAGCCATTCTTTTATTCCTCTCCTTTCTTAATAAACTCGCTTTCAATTTACTCTGCAGATTTGCCCTGAATTCTTTCTTGTGCGAGATCCAAGAACCCTCTCTTGGGGTCTGGATCCGGACCCCTTTCCTGTAACAGCCCTACAAACTGCCCTCAGCGGGACCTTTCACGTTCACTGAGAGCTCCATGTGGAGTGCACCTACCACCTCCAATCCTGTACAGCCCAGGGGCCCAGCGCTGGGTCTTCCCAGTTATGCTTTCATTACAGTGAAAAACCACAGCAGATGACAATCGCCCCCTTCGGCCACAGAAGTCTGAAAGAGGCGGCCCTGTATTTTAATAGAAATGTAATAAATTGTACCCTGAAGAAGGGACACCTTTGAAAGCATTCTAAAGGCTTAACTTGACCGCCAAGTAGAAAACTCAAGAAGTTGCCCAGGGCTCGGGTCTGACATGAACCTTTGATTTTTGCTATTTCTGTCATTGTGTTTGACTCTGAATTTAGTGTCTGCTCTCTCTCTCTGGCTTCCAGGGAAACTCGCATCCTGGAGGGCCATCAGCCCCAGGCATCCATGCAATCCACTGCTCAGAGGTGATAAAAAGCAGCAAGTATGAAATATAGTTTTAGAGGTGTCAGAAGAAAATAAATTGGGTTCACGTTGTGTTTTCTTCTGCATCCGAATATCCCCAAAGCAGAATTTCATTGCCAATCTCAGACCTGTTATATGGCTTCGTGCAAATTTAAAAAGTTTGCATGCAACCCTCCCTCCAGCTGCCTGCCAAGACCTCCCCCCCCGCCCCCCGTTTCATCTACCGTCCAGCCGAAATAAAATTAAAAGCTAAGAAGCCTGCTCCAGGGCAGTCACCTCTGATGTGGGAAACCTGAAAAACTGGAAATCACCAGCCAAGAAGAATTATATGTGTGAGCTTCACGTAGGTGGGATGTGATGGATGTGGACAGAGCAGCAGAGAGAAAGCCCAGGGAGCATATGCTAAAAAACCTGGGAAGAAAAATGCAAAATCCAGCAGCCCTAGAGGTGGCCTGAGGAAAGAGTTTAGGTTAGAAATATCTGTGCCATAAGAATAATGGGCATCTATGTTCCTCCAAGAACATCAGGATAACCAAGGAGCATTAAACACCAAGATAAGAAGGAAACACAATAAGGAAACCAGCTTAAGCTCAAGGAAATTAGAGACTCGGGGGTTCATTTTGCAGCAACTGCTGATTGTGTGATTGGAAATGAATTTCTTAACATCATTGAGCTTTAGTTGTAAAGGAGAGGCAGTAATACCTACCTTGCAGGGTTACTGGATTGTTATATATGTGACAGCAACTAAGACAGACTGCTTAATAGCATACATTGGATATCGTGACCCACAGAAAATATTCTAAATGGGGGTCGGCAAACTATGTTCATGGGCCAAATGTGGCCCACTGCTCATGTTTATAAATAAAGTTTTATTAAAACACAGTCATGCCCATTCATGACATACTGTCCACGGCTGTTTTCCTGCTGCAGCAGCAGAATTGAGCCATTGAGACAGATAGCATATGGCCCAAAAAGTGGAATACATTTACTACCTGGCTTTTGCAGAAAATGTTTGTTGATCCCTGGTCTAGAACATCAGTTAATCACCAATCATTTGGGAATAGCAATAAGCTTCCATCTGTTGACCACCTGTTATGTCTGGTCATATGTGATTTCATTTAATCTTATAGATATTACGATCTCCATTCTAATTTTGAGAAAACTGAGGTTCTCAGGTGTTATTTTCCCAAAATCATGCCATTGAAAACACCAACATTCTGATTTCAAAGTTAATTCTACACTGATTCTCAGTGGCATTTTTATGAAAAAGTAAGGATACAATGCAGGAAGAGGGGAAAAGAGTCCTAGGGCAGCCTCGTGGGTCTGCATAGTGTTCTTCCTTTTTCCTCTGCCATCTGCAGTGGAACCACCACGAAAAGGCAGATTTTCAAAGACAAAACTGTGCACCTCATTTCTCGAAACCCAGCGAGGTCAGTCTCCTCCAGTCTCATCTCTTTTGTGCTCCCACTTTTCCCTCGGCTGGCTGGCTTTGGCTCTCTCCTATATCCCCAGCCCCTAAACATGCATATTCCCGGACCAAACCAATGGTCAGGCTGCTTATTCTCGTGGCCCAATAATGAGATGGAGATGAACTGGGAGAGAAGAGAGTTTTCATTTCTGTAACCGGGTGCAGGGAGAAGACCTAGAAATTATCACTAGACCAACTCAAAATTACAAACTTTTCCAGAGCTTATATGCCTTCTAAGCTATATGTCTACGTCTAAGTGTGTATTCATCTAAAGCTATAACTGATTAACTTCTTCTAATCCATAACTAAGGTCTGAGTCCTGGAGACCTTCCTCTGGAGCCTCAGTGAATTGACTTAATCTAGATGGGTCCAGGTGCTGGGGTGATTACCCTTATCTTGTCTCCTGCTAAAGAATGGAGGTTTGGGGAGTTTCTTCAGACCCCCAATAAACTTGTTTGTGGAGGCCTGGGGAGTTTCTTCAGACCCCCAATAAAACTCTTTAATCCTAAAAGGATCCTGTTAAGAATTCCTTCATTATCTTATCATGCTTCAAGGCCCAGGAGAGGCCTGGGCAGAACTCTTGGTGGGCTTTTGTTACATTCCAGCCTTTGTATAAGGACACTGGCTCTTTCAGCTTTTAATATTTAACTTCACCACTCAGTCGGTGCTGAAACAGTTGTTACGGAGGCCTGCTGCTCAGCTGTTAGTGAGGCCTGGCCTGCCACATGCATACCCAAGTATTCCCTAGTTAACTCTTAGTTAACACTTTCAAAATATCAACTGGAATGTCACTTCTTCAAATGAACCATCTCTCCCCCAAGACTGAGTCAAATCCCCTTATAAGATACATATACTTGCATATATATTTGTATGTATAAATGTATACATATTCATGTATCTGTATCCTTCACTGCACTTAGAAGAGTTGTAAATTCACATTTACTTGTGTAATTATTTAACCACTGAGGTAGGAACCCATCTAGTTTTGATGGTCCTTGTATTCCTAGAAAACGTTACAGCACCTGCCTCAGAGTGGGAGTGTAATAAATACTTTTTGGATTTTTAAAAATGCAGATCTTTGTAAAAATGGAGAAGACCATCATTCTCAACACTGAACCATTGGATACAATAGAAAATGTAAAGGCCAAGACCCAGGATAAGGAAGGAATTTCTCCTGACCAGCAAAGACTGATCTTTGCTGTCAAGCAACTGGAAGATGGACGTACTTTGTCTGACTACAATATTCAAGAGGAGTCCACTCTTCATCATGTGTTGAGATTTCATGGGCTAAGAAAATGAAGAAGCCTTACGCCATTGCCAAAAAGAATATGCATTACAGAAAGAAGGTTAAGCTGGCTGTCCTGAAATACTCCAAGGTGCATGACAATGGCAAAATTGGTTGCCTTTATGGGAAGTGCCTTTTAGATGGATGTGGTGCAGGAGGTTTTATGGCCAGCCACTTTGACAGGAATTATTGTGGCAAATGTTGTCTTATTGCTTCAACAAACCAGACAAGTAATCATGTATGAGTTAATAAGAGACATGAGCCGAGCACTGACAAGGAGAAGCTGCTCACCTTTAGTGGTGGTTATGTTCGGAGCTAGCAGAAAAGCCTCCTGACTTCCTCCAGGACTCAGGGAAGGCAGGGGAAGGAGGACTTTGGTGTCTTAGTCCCTTCTCACCTCTTTGGCATTACTTCCTTCCCTCCCAACCTCGCACCTTATAATCTACTAACTCCAAACCAACAGGAACTCCCCCCCACGCCCTACATTCAAACACCCTAAGTTTACATGTGCAGGCGTGCACACACACACACACACACACACACACACAAAGGCTGTTATCTCCCAACTTCCTGAGAAATGCTTATGCAGGAGTCTAAATCCTGAGCCCCTTCCAGGGGTTGCCTTGAGTCTTTGCTTCTTCAAGAGCCCCTCCCTAACCCGAATGCCTCAGATACTGAGCTCTGGGCTGTCTGTGTGTACTGCTGTTTGCCATGTAAAATCCCTCCATTGAACACATCTGTCTACTTGCCCATCTATCCCAAAGGTCTAGGGGTACATCAATATCAAGGGCCATGTCTTTTCTTGGGATTCCCAGGGTAGCCTCTAATTAAGAAAAATTCACTTATTTGAACCAACTTCCCCAAATAGAAAGTTCTAAAAAACGAGGAATCAACAGAAAATTAAGTTCCAGTTTCCTCATTCACCTGTCCTGCCCCAAAAAGTACTCTTTTTGGCTGGACTCTTCTTCCACTTTCCCCTTCTAACTGCCTCCAATGTCTCCAGCAGAACGACAGAGAAGCTGTCCAGGCTGCAGAGAGGAGTGGTAGCAACTGGATCTCACCTCAGAAGGTGGGGACAGGGTAGGCAGAGGGGGAATGCATCTCGCTGGAAATGCCAATGCCGCATGGGCTGGGAACTGCAGAGAGAGCTTCCCTTATTGAAGGAACGAAGTCAGAAAACTGGGAATTGGTACCTTCCAAAAGAGGGAGAGCCAGCAGGTTGGAGAGAGGGTGTGTGAGGTGGTGCCAGGCTAGTGGACACTGCATATAAAGAATATCAGAACATAAATGTTTATTTGTTACAGAGTCCTGGTTTCGGGTGACGCCAGATGGAAAGCGCCTACTGGCGGGTGTTTGGCCTCTCTGCACGGGGCACGAGGGTGCTGATAGTTGCTTCTGTCACTTGATTCATTCCCACGGGAGCATGCTTGCACTTCCCAGGTTAGGCTTTTGGTCAGGTTTGGGCTTGTGGAATTGTTTCAAATTTTTGACATTATGGTTTTGCAATACCTAGCTTGCCAGGATGCTTGGCCCCAAGCAAGTTCTTCTCTATCTGCCCCAGACAGATGAGGTTGTGTGCATTTTTACCATTACTCTCCAGCGGACCATTCAAATACAAACATACTATATTTGTATCTCAATCACTTGCACTTGAGTCTGCTTTTAAGATTTTTTTTTTTCTTGCCCACTCAGCAAGTAAATGCCTTGTTTGTGATCATCACAGTCAAGTGTTTAGACAATCTGCTCAGGCCCATTATTTTCCCCATTTATTTGATGTCTTTAAAAAATTTTTTTTAAAATATTGGGTATAGTGGCTCACACCTGAAATCCAGCACTTTGGGAGATTGAGACAAGATGATTGCTTGAGCCCAGGAGTTCAAAACCAGCCTGGGCAACAGAGTGAGACCCTGTCTCTATAAAAAATGTAAAAATTAGCTGGGCATGGTGGCATGTGCCTATAGTTCCAGCGTCTTGGGAGGCTGAGGCAGGAGTATCACTTGAGTCCAGGAGGTCGAGGCTACTGTGAGCTATGATTGCACCACTGCACTCCAGCTGAGTGAGAGAGTGAGACCTTGTCTCAAAAAAATAAAAATAAAATAAAATTTAAAAAAATAACCACTTAGATAACCTGCTAAGTCCCATTATTTTCCCCATTTATTTGATAACTTAAAGAGAATAATTTAGAATAGAAAAAAGTAAGTGACAAAAAAGAAAAATAAATAAAAAGGAAAAAAGAAAGAAAAAATTTTTAAAGAAAAACAGGAAAAAAAAGAAAATTTAAAAAGTGAGTGACAAAGTGAAAATATTTGGCTTATCTTCTGAGAGGGGAGGAATTTGAGACTGTAACAAACATAAAGAAAGGACATCTATGCGTAAGAAAAAATTATATAATTAATTACCCAGATGCATGAGGTCTAAATGTCCCTGAGTTTGCCTAAATGTCATAGTTATGCTAATGACATGTATTCTATTTTATTTTTACTTAGAGACAGAACTGAAGTTTGGGTGGCTGCCAACAAGTTGTTGAGCTTGAAAGCGATGCTATAAATTTCCAAGGACATGATTGCAGTTGCATCGGATGTACTTGTCTACTCAGCTGATGTTCAAGTTCAAAATAGAGCTACGTTCTGAACATGGGCAATGTTCTTAAAGGAGAATTTTCAGGGTGTCTTAATATCATTTGACCTCAGGCAGAATGAGCCAAAGGCAGTGGGGTGTAGGAAGAACATGAGACTTGATTTCTGGGAAATGAGATCCACCACTCAACAGCGTAAGAACTTGTTGTGATGGTTAATATTGAGTGTCAACTTGATTGAATTGAAGGATGCAAAGTACTGTTCCTGGGTGTGTCTGTGAGGGTGTTGCCAAAGGAGATTAACATTTGAGTCAGTGAACTGGGAGAGGCAGACCTACTACCCTTAATCCGGGTAGGCACCATCCAATCAGCTGCCAATGCAGCTAGGATAAAAGCAGGTAGAGGAACATGGAAAAACTAGACTGGATGAGTCTTCTGGCCTCCATCTTTCTCCCATGCTGGATGCTTCCTGCCCTTGAACACATCAGACTCCAAGTTCTTCAGTTTTTGAACTCTTGGACCTATACCAGTGGTTTGTCAGGGGCTCTGGGGCATTCGGCCGCAGACTGAAGGCTGCACTATCGCCAGCTTCCCTACTTTTGACGTTTTGGGACTCAGACTGGCTTCCTTGCTCCTTGGCTTGTAGACAGCCTATTGTGGGACCTCACCTTGTGATCATGTGAGTCAATACTCCTTAATAAACTCCCCTTTATATATACATCTATCCTATTAGTCCTGTCCCTCTAGAGAACCCTGGGTAATACACCTGGGCATGTCCCTTAGCACCTTGGATGAATCCTTAGGTCTGTGAAATAAGGGAGCTGGAGTTGATGGTCTCTAGAATGATTTCTTTTCCCAAAGTTCCCTGGTATTATTACTTACAGAAAGATAACAAACTGTAACAAAATGTAACAAAAATAGGAAGCAAATTATAACCAAGGCTGAGCCTGTTCATTTCCACTGAGGTATCTCTGGGGTTTGTGAAAATATAGGAGACGGTATTAAAGAAAGGGTGCCATGAAAAGTGAAACAGAGGAAGTTCAGAGTCCTCTCAGACTCTGGGAAAGCCACACACATTATGTGACACACACTTCTTTATATTCAGATAGAGGCAATCTGACACGGACTCTTCATACATGGATTTGATAACAGCCCATTTTGAAAATGGGGAAAAATAGCCACATAGAATTATATACAATGATGTTAACTGTACTAATATTGTTAATCTTATAATATTGTTAAAAATAAATATGTTCAAATTTATGTTGCTACTTCCACTCCAAGGACTACTACATTTTTGTATCAAAGGAACAGAGCATAACCCCATTTCTCTTACTGAGTCATTTGGACTGAGCTCACCCCACATGTGCTAGAGGAATGAATCTTCATGGAGTGGGATGTCCAGTAGGGCATGTGGATCTAAGGGAGAATATTGAAAGCCAATACAAAATCCATATGAAATTGTATGACAATTAAGACAGAACAAATTGGAATATTAGATTTCTTTTACATTTCAGAATTTTAACTGCTATTGAGTCCATCAGAAATAAACCTACAAAAATAATGTCTTCCTATTGATGAGCTTTGTTACAGATATCTCCTGTTTCCAGACCAAAGCAATGGAAAACAATGAAGAAAAGAAAAAAATTAGGCCAGGCACAGTGGCCCATGTCAATAAACTCAGTGCTTTGGGAGGCTGAGGTGGGAGGACCACTTGAGGTCAGGTGCTTGACACCAGCCTGGGCAACACTGTGAGACCCTGTCTCTTCACAAAACAGAAAAAATAGCTGGGCATAGTGGCATGCATCTGTAGTCCCAGCTACTTGGGAGGCTGAGGTGGGAGGATTGCTTAAACCCAGGTGTTGGGGGCTACATGATTGCACTACTGCATTCCAGTCTGGGTGACAAAGCAAGATCCTGTTCCAAAATAAAATAAAATAAAAGTCTGTCTTTGATGAGGTGAAGAACCATAGAAATACTAAAACACAATCTATGAAGAAAGACTGTCAAGCCAAATAAAAGTTGAACAGTGTGGCTGGGCGCGGTGGCTCACGCTTGTAATCCCAGCACTTTGGGAGGCCGAGGTGGGCGGATCACGAGGTCAGGAGATCGAGACCACGGTGAAACCCCGTCTCTACTAAAAATACAAAAAAATTAGCCGGGCGTGGTGGCGGGCGCCTGTAGTCCCAGCTACTAGAAGAGGCTGAGGCAGGAGAATGGCGTGAACCCGGGAGGCGGAGCTTGCAGTGAGCCGAGATCGCGCCACTGCACTCCAGCCTGGGCAACAGAGCGAGACTCCATCTCAAAAAAAAAAAAAAAAAAAAAGTTGAACAGTGTGAAGGGGAGGTACTAAGAGAGGGAGAACACCTCTGATATGTTCTCCAGAATTGGTGGCAAAACCCCTAAGGCAAAATTTTGCTTGAAAAGACAAAGTGGGGATTCAAGGGAAGAATGCAGAAAAGAATGAGGGAAAGCAGGAATGATCATGGAAACTTTCAGACATAGTGAGATGTAGGCTACAAACATGGTGTGACAGAGGAGATAGGACAAACGGCAGCTGCTTGGCAAGGCTGGTTTACTGAGCAGAAAAGAGTTAATTTTTTCACCCTATCGAAAAAACATAATAGAGTTTCTTTTGAGGCAGAGAAACTGCTTCCTAACTGTGAGCAATGTCATGTCATAACAGAGAACTGATGGGGGGAAAAGTGCTAAGAGATGACAAAATAATGGCACAGAGGATCCAAGGTATGTATAGGTGAGGTATAGGTATAGGTACTCTCATAGGTACTCTCATAAAAAGAAGGGAAAATACTATAGGAAAAAAGTCAAAATATGGAAAAGAAGAAGATGTGACAAGAAATGACAGGAAGGGCACAAAACTGTGAAGGAATCTGAAATCTTTGCATAGACTTATGAGAATGTTATGAGGAATCTCAGTTTCAAAGAGGCATGGCTTTCTTTTTTTTTTAAGCTCAAAATAATAAAGAAGTCATTTATTTATATGTGGAACAAGAACAGAGAATGGACATGCAATTCTCAAAACTGAAAACTTGACAGTACAATGGCAAATCATCCTAATGAATACAAGAAGGCTGACATTTCAACAGAAATTATCATGACCACAAAAAAACCCTGTAAATGAACCTAGGTATCACAAGTACATGCACCAAATAGGAAGGGTAGAGTGCACAGTCAACCAAAAAATAGAAAGCCTTTGCAGAAAAGTGTAGAAAAAGTATCAGGAAGTCTTAATCCCAGAATGAGGTAAGGGATCTAAAAATATGAAAGGAGGCCGGGCATGGTGGCTCACGCCTGTAATTTCAGCACTTTCAGAGACCAAGACATGAAGATTGCTTGAGTCCAGGAGTTCGAGATCAGCCTGGGCAACATGGCAAAATCCCATCTCTAAAAAATATACAAAAATTAGCCAGTTGTGGTGGTGCATGCCTGTAGTTCCAGCTACCTGGGAGGCTGAGGTGGGAGAATCACTTCAGTCTGGGAGGTGGAGGTTGCAGTGAGCTGAGATCATGCCAGTGCCCTCCAGCCTCAGTGACAGAGCAAGACTGTGTCTCAAAAACAATAAACAATAAAAATAAAAATAAAAATATGAGCCGGGCGCAGTGGCTCACGCTTGTAATCCCAACACTTTGGGAGGCCGAGGTGGGCGGATCACAAGGTCAGGAGATCGAGACCACAGTGAAACCCCGTCTCTACTAAAAATACAAAAAAAAAAAATTAGCCGGGCGTGGTGGTGGGCGCCTGTAGTCCCAGCTACTCGGAGAGGCTGAGGCAGGAGAATGGCGTGAACCCGGGAGGCGGAGCTTGCAGTGAGCCGAGATTGCGCCACTACACTCCAGCCTGGGCGACAGAGCAAGACTCCGTCTCAAAAAAAGAAAGGTATCAAAAGGGGCTTTGAGTTAATATTACAGCTAGAAGAACAAGGAGAAAAGACCTCATCTTGGGTCTTATAGCATCAGCCAAATATGGGAGGTGCTCACAGGTCCTTCTCTGAAGATTATTCTCAAGCCCTTTCTTCCTCAGGGCCAGAGACTTAACAGTTCTTACTGGTTCTTTCTAGCTACCACTGTCTTTTCCATCTTGATGTTCTCTTTTTTTCTTTCCCGCAAAGCCAAGCTACTAACAGCCATTCCTGATTCCCAATACAATACTCCTGGGGAAAGGTATAACACTGCTGCTTAGTTATTTGAGGACTTAGGTGCTAATCCATACGGGCAAATAGATACATTGTAATGAACTTGGGATATAAAACATTTTCCCCATCCAAAGGCATCTAACTACCTCTCCTCTGCCCTGGGGCACTTCACAGCTCCCTTTTTGCAGACATTTGTGTTTCTTTAGGTGAAGCTGACACTGTTTTTAATTCTTTTGTGCAATACGGAGGGAGGAGAATGAGAAACAAATAGTGGATTTCACTGAGTTTTTCCTTCCAAAAGGCCACTAATCAAAGGGTAGAACAATAGGTGGGAACTACTGTGCTCAGGTAACTGCTTGTCTGAGAAGTTGGGCATGTGTGGGAATCCTTCCAACTTCCAACACATAGCTTGTCAGGTCCCCTGTGCCCTACCAAGATCTCTTTGGGTCCTTGCTTCTAAAATTATGGAATGGCTGTGGTCTTTTCACAACCTACCCAAATTCATTGGAATAAAAAAATACTGTCAATTTCCATTTTTTCCTCATATATATATATATATATATATATATATATATATATATATTTTTTTTTTTTTTTGAGATGCAGTTTTACTCTTGCTGCCCAGGCTGGAGTGGAGTGCCATGGGGTGATCTCGGCTCACTGCAACCTCAAACCTCCTGAGTTCAAGTGATTCTCCTGCCTCAGCCTCCCAAGTAGCTGGGATTACAGGTACCCACCACCACACCCAGCTAATTTTTTGTATTTTTAGTAGAGACAGGGTTTCACCTTGTTGGCCAGGCTGCTCTCAAACTCCTGACCTCAAGTGATCCACCCGCCTTAACCTCCTAAACTGCTGGGATTACAGGCATGAGCCACCGCACCCGGCCCCTCCTATAATTCTCTTACTTAATGGTTTGACATCCTCTGCCTTTGCTGGTTTGGAAGTACTAACTGAAAAAAATAAATAAATAAACAAAATGCAACAATTATTAGCAGAAAATCCCACAATGGGATACGTTTAACAACTTGTTTTGAGGGCAGGGCTGGGTTGTGTATTTGTTTATAACTATAATTCTATATGTTCTATAGAATACTTGTCATATATGCTAGCTTTGGCTAGCCAAATTAATCATAAAATGAAAATAGCTATCAATAATCATAGTCCTTCACAATATCAAGGTGTCGTATAGGGAGTACTGCAAATTCTAGGTGTTCCATCACCTATATAATGGTAAAAACCATTTTACTAGTTCTTCTACAGCAAGACAGAATATCTCCTGGACTTTTATTTTCCTGCTTCTTCTCTTTCAGAATGACCTGCAGAGAGGTGATTGTGAAGTTAAAATATAGAAGAACATTAAAATCCTAAAACTGTGAGGAAGTTACAAGAGAACCAAGTTGTGAAAGAAATATTTTCCAGCCTGAATACGCTGCTTCTTAAATTTGTGAAAAGCTTACAATTTTTCTGGACTTATCATTGATAATGTTGAGAAATCATTTATAAAATAGTATGGATTTCCATCTAGAAAACTGAAAATTAAAATGAACAATTGTTCTGATTTTTCAAAGATTAGAAGAACATGAATCGCACAAATGTGAGAGCAAGAAGATGGGGTGTTGGGCAGTGTCAAATGCCTGCCACAGAGAAGTCAGGCAGAGGGAGTTGAGAGAGGACGCTGAGTTTGGGGATTAGAAGTTACGTGAGATTGCTGAGAAAGCAATTTAGCTTTGAGAGAACATGAGCTTAATGTCATCCCTGAGGATACTTTGAAAATGGATTATTTTAAAGGATCATTGGTGAGTACTTAAATCAGAAAGTGGAGGTCACGTTGAGTCAGAATGGGCTCATTTTGAGTAAGTCATGCCAGACTAAACTCATTTCACAGGACTGATAAGTACAAGAAATGTAGTAGACTAGAAGGATTGTATCTCCTTTGGAGCTAAAATAATTGACAAGCTTTTTCATCATAGTCTTGTGGACCTGGTTAGGATACAATTAAGATCAGCTTACAAGTATTGACACTGAGGATTAAGAGATGGATGTCCGCCTGGAGGGGTGTTTCTTATGGTCCCTCTCTGGCTGTCTCCTGTTGGCCATTTTAGCTAATGATTTGGATGAGTAAAAGGATGGTGTGGGAATCAGGGCTGCCAATTTGGGGAAGCTGGGATGACGAGATAATAATGCCTTGTATGACACAATTGAGACTAAAAGAAACCAGGAATGGAAAAGAGAAATGAAGAAACAAGCTTCAAAGGAGACTTGTTGGGCTAGATCAATGGACTGAAACTAACAAGATGAAGATTGATAGCAGCAAAGTACTACTCTTGTTCAAATATACCAGCTACACAAGTACCGAGTAGGGGAGACAGGGATGAGGGGCTACACAATAAAAATAATCAGGGCAATTGACTGTCAGGGCAATATGAGACTTTAGTCTTTCTCTAGCCGAAAAAAAAAAAAAATCCACAAAAAACAACCTCATATAACTTCCAACAATTGCAGTATAAATGTAGTGTTGAGCATAATGAAAGTAACCTCAATTTGTACCTCACTTTGAGTGATGGTTTTCATTAGAATAATCGAGAGCACATGCTAATTACTAAAAAGTATTCTTTGATATTTATGCAAATTCACAATTAAGAATAAAATTTGATTAACCATGTAATTTTGGGGTTGGAAAAATGAATTTATTCAGTGTGAGTGGTATTATAGTCTCTGATGAACAGATCACCCACAGAGCTGTGGAGTTTTGTCCTGAGTGCCCAAGAATATGTTTTCAGAGAAAGATGACTACTACAGCAAAGAACCAAAATGCAGACAGATGAATAGGTAGGAGAAAGGGAGAGGAGGGAAAAGAGGCTGGGAACTGGTAGGGAAAGGGTGGGGAATGAGGATCAAAGACTAAGCACGGTAGAGGGACAGGCTCTGTACTTGAACTTTTTTTGATGATCCATATACCTGGGTGACTTTTCTCTATGTCTGTGTCCAGACCTCTGGGTACAGGGAGTGATAAGCGCCATGCAATCGCCATAGTACCTGATCTCAGGTAACCTCCCTCATCATACACTGTGCTTTGTAACATTTCACACAACGATAACTAAACCACCATGTGAGTACTTCTCTTTCCCCTCTAAACACTAAGATAAGTCCATGGGAGCAGGGCGACTGTGTTGGTCACTTTCATCACTATGTCTTTAACGCCACCTATATAGCCATATGTAAGCATATATGAAATACTCTATAAAAAGCTTTGAATTTTTGAACATTGCTCAGCGATTTAATAGCTTCCCTACATGGTGGAAATTTAAAAATAGGAAATATAAGAAGACGAAACATCTCAAGTTAGTATCACAACATTGCAGCCTGAGAAGAAAAAATACATTCTTTCAATACAATGAGGTACATAAAATAGTAATGAAAATTGACCACTTATTAGTTCATAAAGCAGGTTTTCAATAAATTTCATCAGGTTGGTGTATAGACGTCACATTTTTTCCCATATGCACTAGGTTAGAAATCAAGAAAGCACAGATGACTATTTTAAATGAAATTTTAAAACACACATTTTAAAAACTCAAGGGGCTGCACTTCAAATAGGGTGCAGTATATACTGCTCGGGTGATGCATACACCAAAATCTCACGAAGCACCACTAAGGAGCTTACTTGTGTAACCAAACACCACCTGTTCTCCAATAGCCTATGAAAATTTAAAAAATAATAATAATAATAATTTAAAAATTTAAAAAAACCCTCAATGGTCAAAAAAGAAACTGTAATGGAAACTGAAAATATTTGTAAACAATAATAGTATTAAATATTTTTTTAAAGAGAGAATACCATTAGGGCAGTACCTCATGGGAAATTTAAAGCCTTAAATGTAGAGATTCGAGGTGAAAATAGGGCAGGAATCAAGACATTGCGTATCCACCAAAGGGAGCTAGGGAAGGAACAATGGATTAAACCTCTGTAAAGTAGAAAGAACAAAGTACTAAGACTGAAAAACCTCTAGCAAGACTGAATAGAAGCGAGATAAAGAAAAAGAGAGTGAGAGCAAGAGAGAGAGGAAAAGAGAGAGAGAGAGAGAAACAAAAACACACTACTGGAATTTGTAAAACCCATAAATGTAAATACTATAGAGATAAAAATGATAGCCTTGACAGCTCTACACCAACAAACTTAAACTTAAATGTTCAAAATCCTAGAAAAATATAACTGACTCAGGAAGAAACAGATAAACTAAAACAAACAAACAAACAAACATAAACTGAGTCAGTGGTTTAAAAATCTTTCCACCAAAGAAAAATCTAGACCCAGTTGGTTTAACGTGTTAATTCTCACAAACAATCCACAAATAATACCAAACCAAAGTAACTCCTCCAAGGAGTGAAAAAATAAGAAATTTACCCCAATTCATTTTATGAGACTAGTTAACTTTAGTAATCAAATCATCCAAGGAAAGACATTTTTATTAAATATAGGAACAAATATGAATAGAAACAAATATTTATAAAATATAAATAAAAATATATAAATAGAAACAAATATAAATAAAATAGAAAAAAAATTAGAAAGACCAACTCATTAATCACCACAGAAAAACCTATAATGATCATTTTAACAGATGAAGAAAAAGCATTTGATAAGGTCACTATTTATTCCTGAGTTTTTTTTACAGATTCTTAGCAATTAGGAATAGAAAGTAACTCCCTTACTCTGATAAATAATACCTAGTTTAAGAAACATAATTGAAACATCATATTTAATTGCGAAAAGGTAAAAGTTTTCCTATTTAACATCAAGTTAGTAAGATTATACTATATTGCATATAATATTAAATAATTGTATCAAGCTTCATCTTGGGGGAAAATTCTAGCTCAATAAAATAAGAAAACAATAAAATATATAAATATTACAAAGAAAAAGCTGTTATCATTGCTTGCTTATTCATTTTCTACCTAAAAAAACCCTCAAACCTCAAAGAATATTTAGATACATTATTAGAATTAATGAGGGTTTTTGATGATTGCTGGATACAACATAAATATTCATATCACTTGTATATCTTAATACTGGCAAAAATTAGAACATATATTTTTAGAAGATAGCTTTCATGAAAGCCACAAAATATAAAGAATTAGTACTGAATAGAATAAAACTGGTTCAAAAACACTTTATTGAAAAATTATCGAAACACTGAAAAATAACAAAGTAAAAATAAGTGACAAGTTATAGCATAATCTTGAATAGGAAGGCACAACATTTTCAAGAAGTCACTACTCCTCTATTCAATCTGTAGGTAGATTTAATTTCAGTCAAATGCCAAGAAGATTTTTAGGGAAAATTTGATTCTAAAATATATATGAAAGAACAAAGAGCCATAAATAACCAAGATACTTCTGAGAAAAAGAAGAAGATGGAAAAACTTATTCTATTCAGAATTAATATAAAATTTTGGTGGTTAAACCCATGTAGAATTAGGACTGGAACAGACACACTAGACAATTCAAAAGATAAAGAGCCATTTGGGGCATGAACAGACGCATTGACCAATGAAAAGAATCGAGATCAGAGAAACAAACTTAAGTCCCTTGAATTTTCATGTATAACAGAAAGAGATTTTCTGATGTGTGGGAAAATACGAAATAAATGGTACTAGGACAAGGGGTTATTTATACATACAGAAAAAAGGAGAGCTGAAACTACATCTCACACTCTACACAAAAATCAAATCCAGATGGTTGAAAAATTTAAATGCCAAAGTCAAAGCTATAACACTTCACAAGTCAATTTAGGGGACAATCTCATGTCCCATGGATAGGAAAGCATTTCTTAAACCAAATAAAATAATAATCAAAAGCCATAAATAAAAAGAGAAACAAACTTGACTATATTCAACAAATTTCAGTTTGTCAAAAAATGCCATAAAGAAAAAAAATTAAGTCATAAATAAAAGATGATATTTGCAACATGTAAGTCACCATGGCTCAGTCTCTAGACTACATTTAAAAAATCTAGAAATCAATATAAAAAAGATAAACCACCCAACAGAAAAAAATAAATACCTGAATGAAGACTTTGTAAAAGAGGAAACACAAAATCATGTGGAAAGATGTTCAATCTCATTAATAATCAGGAAGATGAGACATAGATATTGTTTTATACTCATCAGATTGGCAGAAACTTAAAAATCTAGAAATATCAGCTGAGGTGCCCATATCAGCTACCAAGGTAAGTGTGGGGGCAAAATTGCATATGGTGGGTTTTCAATGGGAAATGGTGACAATGCACTGGAGGACTCTAAAACTTGCTTCAAGGCTGGCAAATGTTTTCACTGACTTTGAGAATATCAAAACTAGATCAAATCTGATACTGGTGAGGAGCTTTCTTTGGAGAAATCTGTTGCCATGCTGTGAGTAACCCAACCTTTTGGAGGGGAGAATGGGTTATTACTGGTCCTTAATGGGTGAGCTTCAAGGAGCTCCTTGCTAATGGGTGAGCTTCAAGGAGATCCTCACAATGCTTTGAAGTGATCCTTGCAGTTGGAAGACATGGAGAAGGGGTGTCTCACCTATTTCTGGGAAAGTTAAATTGGATTGTGGACTAGGTTCTGACTCACCTGGGGAGTGTAGTGTGCAGAAGAGAGGCAGCGCCAGGAGGGGCTGCATAATGGGATCAATCCACATTTCCTAAATTAGATGGAACTCATCAGAGGGAAGCTGGAGTGGAATTCCTTTGTGGTCCCGGACATTCTGGGAACAGGACAGAACTATAGGCACCCAGGGGAATACAGACACTCTCCCTCATCCCCTGTGAAGGGGCTCAGCTGAAAACCACCAAGGAGCCCTGGAAAGCACCGAGAAAAAGGAGGCAACCTCTGCCCTCTGCAGGCTACCTAGGGACACAGAGGGACCTGTCTGTCCACATATTCAGGTGGGGAGGACTGAACTGAAACTGAAAATACGTAGAAGATGTAATGTCAAGCCAGTTTTGAAGTATTGGCTATTATGTGGGACTGGATATTCCAATTCCTGAGACGAAACAGTTTTATGACCAAAAGTGGCTGGAGGATAGCTTATTTTTTTGAGTGTGAGGATCTCTTCAAGTGTTTGAAATGGGTGGTGGGAGAGGATAATAAAGTTGTATGCTTGGTCAACATTCTGACTCTATATTGTTTTCATAGAGGGCAAAACTATAAAGAAAAGCCAGAGAATTATACCAAAAAAATTGGGGAGATCATTTATGGTGGGCAGTAGAGTGAGTAGGATGGAATTCAGGAGGCGGCACACTGGGGCTGTGGATGTGCTGATGACATTCTGTGACCCAAGGTGTTGGGTGTGGTGGCCAATGTATTGTGAGTCCTGATTCCCTGATCATTTTTGCAAGTATTCAATAGTTAGTATAAAACAACACTTAAAGGGAAACCATAAAAAGCTAGAAGACAATATATGTGCCTATTTGATCAAGAAATCCTTTTAATTTTTCCCCCCATTTTCATGTCCGTTGATCTAAAATATACTTTTTATGCCATTAGCAGTCCAGGTTCCTGCTGCTTTTAGACTTTTGAGAAAGAAAAGGAAAGAATTTTTTTCTCTTCATGCCATTCTTTTGTATGTCTCTGCCCCAGGCAATGAGCACATACCTGCTGAGTTTTTTGCAAGGGGGACAGCGTTGTGGTTGGGGAAGAGAGTATTTATGGGGAGGCTGAAAACTTCAGTAAAATTTCAAAAATATCCACAATTTTGATAGTGATGACCTCCAGATGGGCAGATTACTGGTGACATTTTTTTAATGACGTCCTATTGGTTCCATGGTTTTATTTTTATTTTTTGAGATAGGGTCTCACTCGGTTGCCTAGGCTGGAGTGCAGTGGCACAATCTCAGCTCACTGCAACCTGTGCCTCCCAGGCTCAAGCAGTCCTCCCACCTCGCTCTCCTGAGTAGCTGGGACTACAGGCACACACCACCATGCACGCTTAATTTTTGTATTTTTTTGTAGAATGGGGTTTTACCATGTTGTTGAGGCTGGTTTTGAACTCCTGGACTCAAGTGATCCACCCGCCTTGGCTTCCCAAAGTGAAGGGATTACAGGTGTGAGCCACCGCTCCTGCCGGTTTCATGCTTTTTATAATAAGAATGAACTCCTTATGTAATAATAAATAAATAAACAGAAATTATTTACTTTGGATGTAGCAAATGTAGATTTAGATTGTCCAGAGTCAGGAGCTAAGCCTCATATTTTTTTTGTTTTAGCTCAGTGTAGAGTGCATTGAAGGTGTCCTAAAAATAATTCCATATAGTAAGCCAACTTTAAACCCTGCTCACAGCCAGATCTGCCAAGTATGAACCACGTAAAATTACCAAAAAGGGTAGTTCTGACTGACTCCTTAACAACAAAGTGGCTTCCAAACAAAGACTGATATGAAATAGTTGATCCAACCCAAACACTTTGCTCATTTCCCAAAATTTTCTATACAAACATATACAACTTACTACAACACAAAGATCATAATGAAAGGTTCGCCTTTTATTCCTTTAAATGACCATATGTTTAGATCTGATGTACTGACAGTGATAATTCTCCATTAAGCAGAAACCTAATAAAATTTGAAAAATAGTGATTTTATATTTAGATGATACTCAGATCTTCTGCTACATATGTGGAAAATGGAATTATTGCTAGAAACATTGTTTAAAGATTAGGGTATGAAAGGAGTATTAGGAAGTCAGGAGGTTCTCTCTTTAGGAAGCAGCTTATCTGGATTCATTCAAAGAGCTTTAGGCCAGTTTGAGGTCTTTCTGCAAAATGTAAATTGCTGTATGAGAAACCATATATAGTCCAATGATGAAAGAATGCAAAGCCTTAGAAGCACAGGAGACAATTCCAGTATCTTCCCTAAAGTTCTGACAAAAAGGAAAGTAACTATCAAATTATTCAACTCGAATGCTTATTATGTACGTATAAGTCAGTCGGCAGATGAAGAGAGGAGGGAAATATGACTTCTACCCCTAGGGAACTTCACAGTCTCGTGGGGGCCACTAGGGGTGGTGGTGTGACCTGCCTGGAGCAGCGCTAAGTATGGACTTGTGAGTCAAGGGCTATCAAAACCTAAGTAAACTGATGGCCGTTCAGAGAAGGTAGAGTTCCATTCCACAGTTTGCAAGAAGGACTATTTCATGGAGGAGGTCACATTGAACTGGACCTTTAAAAGTTGGTAGAATTTAAAAGCAAGGATATGGAAGCAGGAAGAGTGAAAGTGAGCAGAGGTACAGGAGTGAGGCAAGGGTGAGCAGTTTTAATTTTTTAACGGTGGTATTATAAAATACACATCAAAATTTGCCTTATTATTATTATTATTATTATTATTTTGGAGACAGGGTCTGGCTCTGTTGCCCAGGCTGGAGTGCAGTAGCTCAATCATGGCTCACTGTAGCCTCCACCTCCTGGGCTCAAGCAGTCCTCGTACCTCAGCCTCCTGAGTAGCTGGGACCACAAGCATATACCACCACGCCCAGCTAATTTTTATATTTTTGGGAGTGACGAGATCTTCCTATGTTGCCCAGGCTGGTCTCGAACTCCTGGACTCAAATGATCCTCCTGCCTTAGCCCCAAAGTGCTGGGACTACAGGTATGAGCCACTGCACCTGACCCCATCTTAAAAATTTTTAAGTGCACAGTTCAGAAATACATTTGCATTGTACAACCATCAGCGCCACCCATCTTCAGAGAGTATTTTTCATCTTGTAACAGGGAAAATTCATATTCATGAAACACTAACTCCTCATTCTTCCTCCTCCCCACCCCAGGTAACCATTATTTCAGTGTCTCTATGATTTTGACTGCTCTAGGGACTTATATAAATAAGATCATACACTGTGTATCTTTTTGTGACTGGCTTATTTCACTTAGCATAATGTCCTCAAGGTTCATCCATGTTGTAACATATGTGAGAATTTTTTTCCTTTTGAAGGCTGAATAATATTTCATTGTATGGATAGACCACATTTTGTTTATCCATTCATCTATCCATGGACACTTGGGTTACCTTCACTTTTTGGCTATTGTAAATAATGCTGCTATAAACATTGAGGTACCAATATCTGTTTGGGTCTCTGCTTTCTATTATTTTGGGTTTATACCCAGGAGTGGAATGGCCAAGTCATACAGTACCTCTAGTTTTAGTTTTCTGAGGAACCACCATAATGTTTTTTTCATAGTGGCTGCACCATTTTAATTCTTATCAATAGTGCACAAGGGTTCCAATTTTTCCACAGTCTCATTAACACTTATTATTTTCTGGGGTTTTTGCTTTGTGTTTGATAGTAGCCATTTAAATTGGCATAAGGTATAATTTCATTGTGGTCTACACTTTCATTTCCTTAATGATTAGTGATATTGATCAATATTTTATATGCTTGCTGGCCATTTGTACATCTTCTTTGAAGAAATGTTTATTCAGGTCCTCTGCCTATTTTTTTAAATTGGGTTGATTTTTTTTTTGCTGTTGTTTAGGTAGAGAAGGCAATCTTTGAATACCAGTGATGTTTCACTAATGCTGGCCATTGATTTCACAAGAAGTTGTATGAGGTATTAGAATGAGTGTTTAGTTTCAATCATGGCTGAGGTTGAATGCCTTTTCCAAAATTCAGTGTGAATTTCATCAGAAGCCACAAAGGGTCCAGGAGCAAGAACATGGTGTGACTGCTCTCTGTTAAAGAATTTCAGCCTGATGACAGTGAGCAGCCTATACATGAGACTGACACAAGAACAGGTGGAAAGGGAGACTTTCCACTGGAAAAAGGTGATTCTAACATGCAGAATCACCTTCAAGGAGCAAGTAAGCAGAAAAATAGACAATGGCACAGTGGCCAGGCAACAAGAAGACACTAGGTCCAGAATCTGAGGTTCAAATCCTGGCTCTGTGAGATAACAACATGCCTTGGTTTCCCCATGCTACTGAAACGCCAGGGGTTGGGTCTAGGTCCCATTGCTCACTGCACAGAAAGCCAACCACTGAGACAATGAGCATTGCCAGGGAAGAAGGCTTTATTTGGGTGCTGCAGCCAAGGAGGTGGGAGATCAGTCTTAAATTCATCTCTCCAGCCAACTAAAATTGGAGGGTTTATATAGCTGGGAAGGGAGGTAACTACCTGCAGGGAAAACAGCAATTAAGGAGGGGTAAGGAAGCAATCATGATAAATGAGGAGTCTGCTGTTTCATTGTCTGATGGTGATGTGGTGAGTTTCAGTCTCTTGCCTGAAGGTCCGTTTCCTAACTCAGATGACTGACAAATGTTAAGTTTCAAGTTTTAAGACCAGATGGGTCAATTTCTATGTTTATTCAAAAACCCTGTAAATATCAGTTCTATGTGGAACTTGAGGTGGTTTCCCCCCAGTCATCACAGTTAGGGTTAAATGATGCAATATAAGTAAAACACCAGCAGTGTCTGACACACACACAAAGTGCATGACACAAGTGGTGTGTTGGGACAATATAGCTCAGTGAACTCCCTTTGTCTACTCAGTTATATTGAGTGATGAGGCATCTCTGAAGATGCCACTTTGCTACCTCTCCCCTGATAATTTCACCAGATCCAGCCATATGAGCACTGCAAGTTGGGGCTTAGCTTAAATCATTCCTCATATTTCCCTTGCAGGCAAATCATTTGGCACCGAAACAGGCACAGAAGTCCAAGTCCTGCTGCCAGCTCCACAACTGATGGCACAGACTGACTTCAGGATTAGTCCTTTAATCTCTGTCCTCTATTAAATGAAGGTCATCATGCTGCTGCCTAATGTAAAAGGATTGTGGGGATTTTCATCATTCATTAACGATTATCTTATTCTTTGAAACCCCAAGAAAACTACATAAATTCCAAAGTCTAATAGGTACACAAGGGCTTTATTATGGATAATGAAGTTTCAAAGGATGCTAACCCCCCCAAAATTTTTTTTTTCTTTTTTGAGACGGAGTCTTGCTCTGTTGCCCAGGCTGGAGTGCAGTGGTGCGATCTTGGCTCACTGCAAGCTCCACCTCCTGGGTTCACACCATTCTCCTGTCTCAGCCTCTGGAGTAGCTGGGACTATAGGCACCCACCACCACGCCTGGCTAATTTTTTTCTATTTTTAGTAGAGACGGGGTTTCACCATGTTAGCTAGAATGGTCTCAATCTCCTGACCTCGTGATCCGCCCGCCTCGGCCTCCCAAAGTGCTGGGATTACAGGCATGAACCACCGCACCCAGCCAAAAGAAATTTTTTTAATGTGCTCTCTTTTCCATATAATCCCAAGGTCGGTGAATCACCTCTAAGTCAGGTGTTTATCTTAGCTGATACTGCCTTAGTGTTGGCACAACTTAAATTTAGTTCAACTAATATTTGCATGATCTTTGCACAACACATAAACGCCCAGGAACAGGTGGTGCTCCTTGGTGGTCAACACCAGGGTGGCTATGGCAGGGCACATTCTTTCTCTATAGCCCAGGTCACTGGCATTCAAAGAAATATTTTTCAATCTCTGATTTTTCTCTGGAAGTAGGAAAATGCTTCCCTAACTGCTTTACTTATAAGGGTGTTTCTTGCTAATTCTGTGCCCAGAGTAACTAATGGGGACATAGACATAGACATCATTCAAATGGCGTTCTCTCTTTACCATAACCCATGCTTTAAAATGAAATAAACCAAACCCATGCCTTAAGACGACAATCAAGAAATACATTCTGCCTAAGGAAAAGTCCTGCGTTCGAAGGTTTTTGTCCAAATAATCTGACATTGTGGTCATGAAACATTGAAAATAGCATTTGGAGGAGTAAGTATAAAAAATTTAGAAGGACTAAAACTACTTGAATGCTTGTTGGGAGGTTTACAATGTAGTCAAGCACCAGTTAAGCAAAAATAAAATGTACTACTTAACTATTTACATTTTCTAATGTGTGGTTTCATGGAATTGTTGAGATAGAAGTAGACACTGAAATAGGAGTACTTGAAAGTAATAAGACAAAGATTTTTATAAAGTCATTTCTGACCTAATCAAGAAAAATATAATCTCTATCACATATGAAATAAACACCTTTAGAAAAATGCAATGTCAAAGAAAACACTTGGAATGGCCAACAAATATCTACTACAGATAGAAATGAAAATATTTATGTTATGCAAATGTTGGGCATCAAACTGTCTCCAAAGTTGCCCTCTAGAGAACTTTCTTTAGTTGCTATATTCTTCCTATGAATCAAAGGAATACAGTGTTATGATCATAAGTAATGAGGGACATGAGACAATTTTAAGGATTTTAGGAAAGTAGGGAAGCAGTGAAGTGAAGGGTAGGCAGATACTTCGGAGGGTAAAAAGTGTTTTTGATTCAAAAGAAAAGCTAAGGTAGTTTGAAGAAACCATGTATCATCTACTAGTTAATCTGGGGTACAATGAAGGTGGTGTTATTTTAACAGTGTTCAGAAAAGACCAATTAATTCTGTGGCCATACAGAAAGAATGGAAAGATTGCATAAAACAGATTCTGAGGAATACAAATCAATCTAGCAAGGAACTTTATGATGAAGGACCAATGTAAGCATAGAAAGCACTGTTTTTTTTTTTATTATTATTAGCAGCATCATTGGTATGGTGATGTTACCTACTTTTGGAGTGGAGCTAGATATGAGAGAGCTGCATGTCCTTTGAAATTTATTTGGGGTAAATAGTGAAAACAATATCTATGACGAGTTAATGGGTGCAGCACACCAACATGGCACATGTATACATATGTAACAAACCTGGATGTTGTGCACATGTACCCTAGAACTTAAAGTATAATTAAAAAAAGAAAGAAAACTATGTCTAAATAAAAAAAGAAAACATTCTAGAGGTGCAGAATTCAAGCTAGAAGAATTGTGTCCTTGGATGTCCCAAGGTAAAATTTTAATATGTCATTGAATTAAGGTTCCAATGTTTGGAATAATGAAAAAAGTCATATTGAATTTTGTCTTTGCTGTCCTCCCTCCCCAGTGTCTACCAAAAAGGCTGGGTAAACATTCATGCAAGTCAATACACTGTCACAGCCACAATTCGTCCCAGCAATCTTTCCTGGAATAGTCACTTAAGACATATCTGGTGAGGACCCATTGGCACTTTTAGAGCAATCAGAAAACACCTCAAATTGCTCACATCTAGTGTAGGAGAAGGCTAATCCATCCCTGTTTCATGAAGCATCACTTCAATGTCCTGGAACAGTCATTCTACCCAAATCTTCTGTCCCTAGAGCCCAACACTCTCTGCGTCTTCATCCATTCTTCACGGAGCTTGATTTCCAAGACTCTCTACCATCTTGGCCACACACCATGTTACACATTCACTATGGACACTGCACCACTGCGGATGCTGCACCAAGAGTTCTGAATCCAAGGGCAGATTGTTATGAACAGCCCCTTTAAAAGTCTTAAACTCGATACACTGGTCTGTCAGCAGATGTGCAGAGCCTCTTATGGGAGACACAATTTTTGACTCATATGATTCAATGTCCATAAATCTTCATCCAAAAGATGCCCATAGAGACAAAGAGCAGAGTAAAGTCCTTGCAGCAGTGTTTCTCAAACTTAGCCACCCACCAGAACTGCCTGGGGAACTTTAAAAGATACCCAGGCTGAATCCCACCCACGAAGATTCTGATGTAATGCTATGGGGTGAGATCTGGACATCAGGATGTTTGGAATCTCCCCAAGCTCATTTAACATGCAACCAAGACTGAAGCCCACTGGCAATGTGCCCAGCCCGGTCTTCCTGGCATCCCCCCATGGGTACAGGATGACAGTTTCTCACTCTGACCCTTTCCTTTATTCAATACAGCACAGCACAATCCAAGAGGGTGAGCACTGTTATGACAGAGAACCTGGAGTGGGATCTGATTAAATGTCTTCAACAAAACCAGTGCCAAGACTTGGCCATTCAACTATCAATTACTACTGTCAACCCAGGTTTTAAAGGCTCTTCATTAGAAACATCTTGGGTTGATAATGATTGGGGCAAATGTGCCCTTTGGATTTGATTGCTACCATGATTATTAATTAACCGAATTTTAGAGATATCGAGTACATTTCTCCCTCTTGTTTCTAAGAACCCATGAGAGACAAGGCCAATTGCAGACAGTGGGGACGTCCTCATGATAGTGAGATGAACTGCCTAGCTATCTTCTGATATCGTTACTTCCCTCCAGTTTTGTTGCTTGCAAAACAACAGAATCTTCTCTCCATGAAATCATAGGTATCAGTTAGGAAGTAGCCCACTTGGTTCTGGATTTCGTTTAGAGATTTAAGATAGTAACAGAGGGTGCAGGATGACAAACAGCATTTGTACACTGTGTCTGGTAGTGGAAAATACCCAACAGTGTACTGTATGCTGACTCTGTCATTTCCTGCCTTCTCTCCTCCTTTCCTCCCTCCCTCGCTCCCTCCCTCTCTCCCTCACTCCCTCCCTCTCTCCCTCCCTCCTTCCTTCCCTCATGAAAGCATAGCTCCTGTGCCATTCTTTCCTCCAGTCACAAGCCATCTACTTATGCACATCACCATGCTCATGCCATTACCAGGGGACTTCCTATCAGCATGAAGACATGAAAATGCCTGGGAGAGAAAGGGTGTGGGGAGCAGGCAGCACCCCTGCAACTGCCCGGTAGCATTTATACATTGCTCTCCCACCTTGGTTTCTATCCATGGCTTTCCTCGTCAGAGCATCTTCACTTTAACCTCCTCTAGAGCAATTTCTTGGATCCTTCAAGGGCTCGAGAACTAAACACAATTTCAAAAGAAACTGAGTAGGCACCTACCTTCTGGAAACAACATCCATAGAAAAGACTTGATTGCTATGGTCTGATTTATGAACCTGTGGCTCATATCAAGGTTAGCATTTGCACTAGCATTAAGGTATTTTCATTGAGATCATTTATGTTTTGAAATAAATACTACAACATCAAGGAACTGTATCAGCTGGAGAATAGAAGTGTGTATGATTTGTGTGTATAAATATGCACATCAAAGCATTTATTTATTTCAGAGAGTTGTATAACACCGTTAGAGTAAAAATTGAGTGATTCTCTTCTATTTCTGACCCTACTTCTAATGTCTCCTCTGTCCCTCTGGGCAAAACTATTTAAACCTTTTATCTTGGTTTCCTTTGTGAGAAAATGGGGATAATAGATACCCCTGAGCCATTCTGGAGACATGTTTTGATGCCAGCCCAGTTATGTGATTATAGGAGAAAAAAGCTTTGAGCTTTTGGCACTTAGGTGCTACATAAATATTATTAGCAAGCTGCTGAGATTTTATCTTTGGAAACTAACAAGCATTTCTCTTCTAAAGCCTCATATCTTTAGCCCCTGGACACATGTTCCTGATAGCTCTCTCTTTACAGAGATCCCCTTGGCTCCACAAGGGTAGAGATAGTTCTTTGCTGAGTCACTACTGCACACTCAGATGAAAGGTATTCATTCTGCTTAGCAGAGTCATCGGTAGAGTAGCTGCTGATCCCAGCAAGGCAGGGTGGGTGATGGGAAGGGATTAGATTAGGAAGAAAAGGGATCCTCTCGTTCTCTCACTGAGAGGACTTTAAATTTGCAGAAGCACATCAGTGAGCGGACTACGTGTAAGTGCCAATGTGCAAAGTCGATGGTGCACACGTTACAGGTTGGCGAGAGATGATGCCACTCAGACCTGAGTGCACCGTGGAACTCTCTTCTCTCTGCAAATGGGTTGCCCCTGGATGTATAGAGTTATTCTACAGGAGTCCTGCTCCTAACTCATCAGAAACGTAATGTCCTCTGTTGATCTCAAAGGCATTTTCTTCTGTTAAAAGTATTATCCATTCAGCAATATGGAGAAAGACCATTTGTGAAAATAAAATAGAAATGTCTGATGGTAGTGGGGGTGGGGGGTGTAATTTCCTCCCTATGTGAATAGCATTAAGTTCACTCTTAATTTTTTTCTTCATTTCTATAATTGGAGACTGATTTATCAAGAGGATATAGAATTCAATGACTAATTCCATTAAATGCTTAAAGAATAAAATAAAAGTAGAATTCGAAAGGCTTACTCCTGATTAGTTTTCAAGATGTGTGTAGGCACAGGAAGTTAAAAATAATACCACAGTGAATGCTCTGACCCAGTGCTAACAAAAGCTTCCTTTTTTCGGTGAGACTTGGCATAGAAAATCACACATGTCATTCAGCAGTCCTGAAAAATGATGACTGAGATTTGGACTGGTTTTCCAGGGAATAAAATTGAGTGACTTTTTAAAAAGTTCTACTCCTAGAATCTGGGATCTAATCAATCCAATATCAACTTCAAGGGAATAGGCCAACAACCAGAGATGAAATTAGAAGAAGAATAATTAGAATAGCAAACATAGGTTGGTTTTCCATGCTATGATTCTGCAGCAAAGGTGGTAATTTGGGAATACTGATTTGGAGAATCTCTTGTCATGGGAATAAGTTGTGTTTTGTCAGCTTTGCTGAGTGTCTCCGGTGAGCTAAAACTGATTAAAACAGAGTGCTGGCCCTGGTATGTAAGCTCTAATCTATGCTCCATATCTACCACTAGCCATTTTGAAGGAGGAGAGTTCCCTGATCCACCTCACAGGAGGTGCAATAGGCGTGTGGCTCGCCCGCTTGGTCGCTCAAACCCGATGGGAGATGGAGCACACAGATGGGCAGGTGCAGGGGCTGGAGTGAGTGCTTTGGGCTCCAGCCCCGCAGTAGTGTCTGGGGAGCGGGGATGCCTGCAGCCCAAGTGTTACAGTGCTCTTTTAGTCTTGCTGTCTGCAAATGGCTTAAGTGTTAACCAGCTCAATAGACCCTCTGCCTTTTCACAAGGGCAGAGGGCCAGTGTAACAGCTTTCTGTATTCCCAGCTTTTGCCCAGTGTCCCAGAAGAATTGGGTCACACACACAGGCTTGAAGGATGAATGTGGGGTTTTATTGAATGGTGGGGGTGGCTCTCAGCAGGATGGATGGGGAGCTGGAAGGGGGAATGGAGTGAAAAGATGATCTTCCCCTGGAGTTTGGTCATCCAGCAGCCAAACTCCCCTCTGACCACCCCCAGTTTAACTCCTGGCATTCACACGTTCCTTCCCTTCTCTCTTTCTCTGCCGTGTCATCTGCCATTTGTCTGCTTGTCTCCTCATCTCCTCATCTGCTTCTGGAGCCTGGGGTTTGGGGTTTATATGGGTACAGGATAGGGGGACATGGCAGGCAAAATGGCAACTTTTCCCACTTAGGGCCGTGGGTCTCCAGGCTTGAGGGTGGGGCCTTCGCTGGGGAACCGCCTTCTTTACCCAGTATTTCCCTGTCTCCTGTCCATATCAATTTCACGAATGTGTGGTCACAACATGAACCAAGAATTTGGAGGTTGGAAAGTAGGAGTGAATGCACTCAATCTACTAGGGTGCCAATTCGTAGCATCTAATTTGGTAATGATGAATTAGCAATAGAATCTTTTGGTAGGGGCAGACTTGGTGAATCTTCAAATGTAGCAGGATTTTAAAATGAATCGAATACTATCTCTCAGTCAACACAATTACCTCCACCACTCCCCAGTTCCTAATTCAAGGGTTATATTTTCAGTAACTTTATGTATTCAAAACTGTATTAGATGCTAGAAATACAAAGATGAGTAAGACATTATTAATCTCTGTCCCTAAAAAGATGAAAACTAGTGTGGAAGACAGCCAAAAAATTAGAGATTAATCTTATCTAGAAAATTCTAGAAACAGGATGAAGCACAACAGAGGAGTATTTTAGGCAACCTCAAGGCATTTAACCCAACCTGGAGCCTTTAGTTAGGTTAGAATATGGCCAGGAACAGGAAGTCAAGATTCAACAAATTGCAACACTGCAATAATAACTAACATCACTTTTTAAGAGTGTTTTCTAATGTGAAATCAAAATCTGCCTTTGGATAACTTTTACTCACTCCCTGGTCTTATTTCTGTTCTCTGGGATGACACGGAATATATCGAATTCACTCCTACTCCGCTTAGTACTGAGAAGGCAAAAATTAAACAAGGCATTCCAAATTCTTTTCTGTATAGGAGCCAAGGGAAAGCTTCCCCTTCATCCTCTGAAGGTTTGCTGATAACCAACTGACAAAAGGAAGATTCACAGGAGAAAAAGCTTAAATATTTATTTGATCACAGTTGTATATGACATGAGAGCCTTTAGAATGAAGACCCAAAGATACAGGGGAAACCATCCATTTTTATGCCTAGGTTCAACAAAGTATGGACAGCCATGTAGAAATAGGGTTGGACAAAAAGGGCCTGATCTAACGCTAATGGACTGAGTGTGGAAACCCAGCCAGGCCTGTCTGTCTAGATTCTTCTTGGCCTCTCTGAGCAGTGCTTCTTCCTTCCGGGTGTGGGAAAAATTCACCATATTCCTTAGGTCCCCTCAAAGGCCCCTCTATTCACTCTATTTCAGGAAGGGCGAGAGGACCAATGAATAACCAACTTTCTGGAACGGGGGTCTTAGGATCTACAGTCAAACAAAGTAGGTCAGATCATTTCTTTTGTTTTCTCTTTTCAAGAGGCAGGGTCTGATTCTGTCACCCAGGGTGAAGTGCAGTGGCCTGATCCATGGTTCACCACAGCCTCAAATTCCTGGACTCAAGCAATCTGCCAGTCTCAGCCTCTCAAGTAGGTAGGACTACAGGTGCGTGCCAACATACCAGACTAATTTTTAAAAATTTTTGCAGAGATGGAGTCTTGCAGTGTTACCCAGGCTGGTCTTAAACTCCTGGGCTCAAGCAATCCTCCTGCCTTGGCCTCCCAAAGTGTTGAAATTACAGATTTGAGCCACCACACCCAACCCAGATAATTTCTGTATGGCCAGTTTTTACACAGAAAGGTAGAGGGAAAATTAGAGTCTAATTTTTAGGTTTTATGGCTGGCTTTGGGGAAAAGGGGGTCTGGTTTCTAGGACCCATCATGGGGAAGAGGGATTCTAGTTTCTAAAGTGCCTCCACGGAGAATGGGACTCAGAGACAGGAGGGCAGAAGAAGCTCAGAGAGAAAGTTTTGCTTCTGAGGCTCTTTCAGAAGGATTGCTTGAGCTCAGGAGTTCAAGACCAGCCTGGGTAACACTGCAAGATGCCATCTCTGCAAAAAAATTTTTAAAAAATAGCCTGGTATGTAGCATGTACCTGCAGTCCTAGCTACTTGAGAGGCTGAGGCGGGAGATTGCTTGAGGCCAGGAGTTTAAGGTGTGGTGAACTTTCTGAGGCTTTGATTTTGGGGTACTGCTTTCTGAGCCTTAGACCTAGAATCAGTATTCAGGTCATGGGGGAAGTTCATATGAGAATCTCTATTTTTTAACTATCAAACTGTGACTCCCACGTGGGCCACTTGGGGATGCTCTCACCCATAGGCCTGTCATAACCTTTGGTGGGTAGGGACAGGAAAAGAGATTGAGTAGCATAAGATAAAGTCCTCCCCACCCCACCCATTTCAATAATGGGATCCATATTTATCATATGCCAATCTGAGACCCTTCCTGAACTTCACGATTCATACAGTGTTAGAGAGTGGTCTATACCTTTCTCCATGACCTCCAGCCCACACGAGGTTCAGTGACCCTAATGCCACGGAGGCCAGGATGCTGTGATTGAGATGAGAGCAGGGGTAAGGAGGGTCTTTTCTCTGCTCATGGAGCACTGGAAGGAAGTATCTTTTAGGGTGCTGGACAGTGGGGAGGTCAAGACTGTGGGCAGAGGAACACTGGAGCCAATGTTGAGAATAATTCTCATGCAAGCAAAGACGTGGTGTTTGGCTGGCCACAACCCCAGACCTTGAGACTCCAGTTCCACAGGGGTCCAGGATATTGTTTCCATGTACAATATCCATCTGCAAGAATCCAGCACTTTCCACCACCTGCCATGGTATGGCTGTGGTCCCATGCACCATCACCTTGGGCTTCAATTTCTGCAATGACCCCCTAATTGATAACCTGGCTCTTGAGTTGACCTTACAGCAAACATTCTTTTTGAAGAAAAGTCACAGGGCTTCACCCCACTGTCCGAAACCCTCCACTATTAGCTGCCACTGCACACAGAGTTGAAGCCTAAGGCATTGCACTTACACATTTTCATGTTAGATTATTGCATAGATGCTATTAGTTTCTGAGTAGCCAGGAGAGCATTTTTTCTGAAATTAAACATATCAAATGCACCACATTCTTTAGGTCCCCTCAAAGGCCCTTCTACTCACTCTATTTCGGGAAGGGTGAGGGAACCAGTGAATAAACAGAGGTCCTTGCTTTAAAGGCTGTTATGACCATAAAGTCTGTGTATTTCACAGCCCATGACAGCAGCATCCTGAGATATTATTTATTGTCAAACTTCTCTTCTCAGGCCACACATCCCACTGCAATGGGGAATGGGACTGAGCAAATTGCAAGTTCTTGGTTCTATGTTCCAGTTGCAATCTTGCTTTCAGTTTTCCTGCTGTTAAAACAGCCTTTGCTGGTGGGACTGTGGGAAGTGAGAATAGATTTCATTTTACCTGCTGTGCATCAGCAGAAAAAACAAGTCTTTCTTTTCTCCTGGCAGCTGAGATTTCTCAGAGTTCTTCCTAGAATTGGATATTATATATGATCTACTTTACTCATGCCCACCTGCATACACACCAAAGCCTGATGAGCGGTACAAACCCACCCAATGTTTTCCCCCAAAACAGAAGTAACACGAGCACATGTGGAACTGTCAGAGGCGTTTGAACCAGAGCAACTGCATCTTGAATAGGAGCAGGGTAAAATGAGGCTGAGACCTACTGCGCTGCATTCCCAGAGAGTTAAGGCATTCTAAGTCACAGGATGAGATAGGAGGTCGGCACAAGATACAGGTCATAAAGACCTTGCTGATAAAACAGGTTGCAGTAAAGAAGCTGGCTAAAACCCACCAAAACCAAGATGGCCACAAGAGTGACCTCTGGTGGTCCTCACTGCTACACTCCCACCAGCGCCATGACAGTTTACAAATGACATGGCAACGTCAGAAAGTTACCCTATATGGTCTAAAAAGGGGAGGCATGAATAACCCACCCCTTGTTTAGCATATTGTCAAGAAATAACCATAAAATGGGCAAGCAGCAGCCCTTGGGGTAGCCATTCTTTTATTCCTTTACTTTCTTAATAAACTTGCTTTCACTTTATGGACTCGACCTGAATTCTTTCTTGGTGAGATCCAAGAACCCTCTCTTGGGGTCTGGATCTGGACCCCTTTCCAGTAAAAGAACTATTCATTTTATAAGTTGGTCATCACCAAGCAAACACAATTATAAATAAGGAAAATAATATATGATTGTAATTTTACTCATAATCCCAAATGTCTTTCATGACCAGCACACCTTTGGTGTATTGGGTCTAAATCAAAGAAAAATTTGAGGAGTTGAATGAACGAGGTTTTGATATCTTTATGCACTTTGGAGAAAACCAACTGGTGCAAAAAGCTAAAGAAAACAAAAATTCATTGTTTATAGATCAGGCCATGTGTTTTTCATTTCTGTAATGGCGATGTGGTTGATTCCCATGGAACACAATGAGAGTGTGGTCTTCTCCTTTGAGATTGTATTTATTGATAAATGCAAAAATGCTAATGAATGCTAACTTGCTGGTTCTCCATGGCCTTCCTTCCTCCCTCCCTTTCCAAGAAGGGTGTTGTATCTGTCAGAGGCATTTGAACCAGAGTGGCTCCATCTTGAGTGAGGGCTAGGAAAATGAGGCTTGAACTTGCTGGTCGGCATTCTCAGAAAGTTAGGTGTTCCTAGCCTCTAGATGTTTACAGTTAAGGGAATAGATTGATAACATTCACTAAACAGACCCAGAATCGGGAGTGTCCTGATATCCTGATATCTTGAGAACAGAAGCATTTCTAATTTTGCTTTAAAGACAATAATGCTGATTCTTGAAAAATATAGTAATTAAGAAAATTAATCCTTTATCACAAACCCTTGTAGCAGAGCACATCTCCCCATGATCTTTTTTAATTCTCTATATAAACAAGCACTGTACCTAGGGGTGGGTGTGTTCCTTCTCTTACTTTCTGGAATGCCCTACTCTGTCTATGGAGTCGCTGTACTTTCACCACTTTACTCTTTTAATAAACTTGCTTTCACTTTTCACTGTGGACTTGCCCTAAATTTTCTTGCCCAAGATCTAAGAACCCTCTCTTGGGGTCTGGATCGGGATCCCTTTCCTGTAACATATCCACCTGGTCAACTTAGGAGGCAGCTGTTATGTTTATCAGGATGAATAAAATACAACTCTTTTACTTCAAAATGTATTTCTATGATATAGTTTGAGATGGCTGTTCAGAAAGCCAGCAAACAGGAGGAGCCCTGCAAAGCTGTCTTGCATGGGGCGATTTGCATCTGCAGATAAATTCTGCATGGATGCAGCCAGGCTTTCTCGGAGACCATCCTCCCTCGTCCTAACTGTAGGAAAGATGGACAGAGAGTCTGACATCTTTAAAGGTCTGAAAGAAACATTCGCCATCTATTCTCTCTGAGGCCTGCTACCCAGGAGGTTTCATCTATTTGACAAGACCACCTCCGCTAGCTTGGCCTCTTCTTCTCTTCCTCCCACAGCCTGTGTTGCCACAATGCAAGCCTCCATTCTTCAACCTCAAGATGGTATGAAAGCTTCTGCACTCCATCTGGGGCATGGGGTTGGGTAATCACCCTATTAGTCACCCTACGATGCTCTCTGTGTGCAGGATAGTATATTTGTTTGACTTTTCTCCAATTAATTTTGCCTTTCATGAGTTGATTTTCCAGCAAAACTTCAGAGCAAAAAGGAATGTTTTCCCTTGGCCTCTGCAAGGATAATGAATTCAGATGTAACATGAAAAATTTAGGAAAGATTGGGAGAATTTTTTTTTTTTAACGATCCAGGAATTTATCTTAGGGGAAAAAAAAGGAATAGTATTGGAAGGAGGATGCAGGAAGAATGAGAGAGAGAGAGAGAGAAAGGGAGATTGGGGAAAGTGAGGTGGAAGGAGGGTTTGTGGACATCTGACATGCTGGAGAGATAGTGAGGAGACCAGTTGGGGGAATATGAGCTTAAGAAGTTCTAGTGTGTGCCTATTCGAGACACTGGTGAAACAATGGAATTATTTTTTAGAGCTTCTCTGGATATAGAAGATGGTTTCCATTTGAATGGGATGCCGCCATGTTGAGCCAGGAAATAAGGCTTTCTTTAAAGAGGGCTCACAGTTCGCCAGCCTTTTGAAAAACTTGCCACTCAGGTGACCATGCTGGGTCTCCACTCAACTATTTAGGTTGGTGCACAAGTAATTGCAGTTTTGCCATTACTTTCAATGGCAAAAACCGCAATTACTTGTCCAACAACCTAACCTTCAGCTCTTTCTCTCCCAAATTGCAATTATTTGTCCATGAGTCAGAGCTGTCCTCGGCACCTCACCTTCTTCCCCTGACTCCCATCTCAGGCAGTTTGGCTGCTCAAACTTATTATCACTGATACCAAAAGGTGAAGACTTCCCATGTCTTCAGCACCCAGGGTAGCAAACTGCAGGACCAGTTTAAATGTTAATAGCATATCTGTAATACACAAAAAACCATATATAGCACCATCTTTATGAAGGCTTAAGATGATATATTCATTTTCCCTGTCATTTCCATAGGAAGCTGCTCTTTGTCATTCAGGGAAGGCCCCGGTTCCCTATCCAAAGTGGCATTAATGAGATGCTCTAACAAAAAATGAAATGCAATTAGGGACCTGCTGTTCCTGTTTGAATGCTTAACATCAGCCCTCATGGCTGGCACTATCCATCCCAAATGCCGGCCAATATAGCAAAGTGTGTAGGTGATCCCAGTGTCTGAACCCATCCCAGAGTTGGCTAGCTCATGCCCCCTGTCTATTAGCAATTGGACATGGGATTACATCACCACCTTAGACTGGCCACTGAGAGGTGGCCCGGAGCCATTGTGAGAGGCAGCCTGTTGGGTTTTGAGAACGGCTCAGCCAATTCATGCACAGGTCTGCTGGAATCGCCAGGGCAGGGGCTTTCTGGCTCTTCTCCTGACCTTCAGCATGTGTAGAGAGGTCACGAAGACAGAGGAGTGCTTGATGAAGCTCTCAGGGTCTTTTTCTTCCACCATGGCCAGTATCTTATCTTTTCTAGCTGCAAATGGTATTCCTGCTCAAACATGTTTCCTTTTATTATATAAAAAGGTAATGTGTTGCCTTTTTATTGAAATGGCAAGTGAATGGGAAAGTTATTTTTGCTTTGGAACAAACTGATAGGGAAGAAAAATCATACCAATGGGCCGCCTCAACTGGCATCTAACTCCTTTGCAACCTGAAAATAATTGGAAGAAAGAGCTTTTGCTATAGACTAGAGACCCTCAGAAACCAAAATGCATATAGTGTTCACCCCGCAAATGCCTTTAATGCAGCCCCCTTAGTTTCTATCACATTGCCATCCCAATTACTCAACACTGCCAGAGAAGATGTGCTCTGTAGAATTGTCATGAACTGTTGGTTAAACCGTGATGCTTTGAAGTGTCAATGGAAAAAGTTTGTTGTTGCAAATTCGCTCAAAACTATGCACATGAAACTTTTGTGGGTGGGCTCTCAGGTTGATCATTAATCATGTCTTAGTGATTTATTATTATGGATATGAATATGTCATATCCATATGTGTATGTCAAAACTATAGCTATAAATGCAGATGTGCATATTGGTGTTGAGGATGGAACCAGCAATGGCTGGGTATGATTTCTGAGGACATTCACTGGAATGTTGCATTCACAAAATGCCTGTAATCCTACCTCGATTTCTGAGACTTGCTGCAAACTCATAAAAGCAAGTGAAGGATAGAGTACTACCTAATTTTCAGGACAATATAGTGTGGCTGATTTTATGCAAAATTAATTACAGCACTACAGACTAAATTGTTCTTTGCCCAAGTGGTTTTCTCATCCACCTGCAAAATCATTTCATCCCTTGCCGTTGTCAGCATCCTCGGGCTTTATCAGTATCATTCAAACCACTTCATCCTCATCATTAACAAGCTGGACTCTGGGCACCATCTCGGCCAGGTCGGTACTTTCCTCTGCCTTCCTTCTGCTGGTACTGAGATAAAGGAGGAATTCTGTCTTCTACTTTAAGAATCCATACTGAAGGAAGGACATGGTCCGAAGTCCACAGCTGTTTTAACCATGCCAAGAGAAGTCCTGAGGGCAAAGGTGATGCAGCACATGATGATCTCAGAGCCCTTCTATATGTGTTTGAGATGTCTGTGCTTACCAATATTGCAGGAAGTACATCCTGTTTCTCAGGCTCTGGATTCATGAAACAGAGCTGGGAAAATGGAGCTCTGGAAATGACTAACACTTGATTTAAAGGTTAAATTAAAACTAGGAGTACAGCAAGGGTAAGATTTCCCATGGTAGCTACGTGATGGGCTAAATGTATCCTCAAGTTTCCTCTGTAGAGGTTGGTCCCATTTTTAATCACAAAGGGATTCACAGGTCTAGTCAATAAGGCAATGGGAGCAGTCAAGACCAAAGCGTATTTTTTTTTTTTTTTTTTTTTTTTTGAGACGGAGTCTTGCTCTGTCGCCCAGGCTGGAGTGCAGTGGTGCAATCTCGGCTCACTGCAAGCTCCGCCTCCCGGGTTCACGCCATTCTCCTGCCTCAGCCTCTCCAAGTAGCTGGGACTACAGGCACCCACCACCATGCCTGGCTAATTTTTTGTATTTTTTTTTTAGTAGAGACGGAGTTTCACTGTGGTCTCGATCTCCTGACCTCGTGATCCGCCCGCCTCGGCCTCCCAAAGTGCTGGGATTACAAGCGTGAGCCACCGCGCCCGGCAACCAAAGCGTATTAGGATGTGAGAATCACTACTGAGCACATGCGTATGATTCTGGCCTCCACTGCCAGAACCCCTGGGTTCAAAATTTGACACTGCCAGGGACTGCTCATTTGAAGAATTACAGCAACGCCCTGGGCTTCCATTGCTTTCTCTCTGAAATGAGGGTATTTAGAGCATGCTATTGTTTGTGGAACATTACATATAAGTAAAGAGGGATTTCCTCTTCTGGCCAAGAAGGAATAACATAGACTGGCTTAACTCTCGTACCTGAAACAACCAGAAAAACAAACAAAATATACGAAAGAGGGGTTTCATGACTCTGGAAATAAGGCAATGAAGGACAGTGCTCCCTGAGAGCCAGGAAACTAACAAGGTGAACACCAGGTTTGACACAGCTGACTGCCTTGACAGGGCTGTAGGGCACACAAACCACTCTGGGGAAAGAACCATCTGAAATAGAGAAAATAGTGCGTGGTGCTCACACAGGGCTGGAAAGAGTGCCTGTTTCCACCAGCCAGACTGAAAAAAACCTTGTAATTCATGAGCCATTTGGCTAGACTACTCAGAAAGGTCTTGTGTGAATAGTGGGGAATATTTAGCTCCAGGCTGAGTCCTGCTCTGAATCTCCCTAATGATTCACAATAGCAAGGCTCCAACGCTGCCAATTGTCTCCAAGTAACTTAACCTAAACTGAGCAGATCGCTCAAAAATATTTGCAGGAATATGAACATATCTGGCATCCTAAAAAGAAGATTCACAGTGTTTGGCATCCAATCAAAAATGTCTAGGCATGCAAAGAAGCAGGAAAAAATGATACATAATATAAAAAACTCATCATCAGACACTGGCTCAGAATGGATGCATATGTGAGATCATATTTTTGGTCTCAAGATTTTGCTCTTTGTTTGCTTCTCGAAGTCTCATGGTTTTAGGTTTTATATACAGGTCTATGATCTATCTTGAGTAACATTAGGATGCATGTATGTTTATTTGTATGTATTATTTGTAGGCATAAACCGAAGTTCTTTTTTTCTGCATATGAATATCCAGTTGTTCCAGCACCATTTGCTGAAAAGACTATCCTTTTTACACTGAATTGCTTTGTACCTTTGCCAAAATCAGTTGTGCATATATATGTGAGTCTATGCTGTTCCATTGATCTACTTGTCTATCTTTATGCCAATACCACACTCTCTTGATTACTGCAGCTTTCTAACACAGCTTGAAATCAAATAGCATTTGTCTTTCAACTTTGTTCTATTTTTCAAAGATAAACATCTTAACATTATTAAGTCTTCCAACGTATGCCCAATGTATATCTCCCCATTTATTTATGTCTCCTTTTATTTCTCTCAAGAATTTTTTGTAGTTTTCAGAGTACAGGTCTTATACATATCTTCTCAAATTTATTTCGAAATATTTCATATTTCTGAAGCTACTGAAAATAGTATTGATTCTTCATTGCTAGTATATAAAATAGTACACGATTTTTGTATATTGAGCTTGTGTCCTGTCACTTTGCTGAACTCAATTAATAATAGTTCTAGTAGCTTTTTTATATATTCAATTGGATTTTTGATTATGTTGTCTAGGCATAAAGATGGTTTTACCACCTCCTTTCTAATCTGAGTGCCTTCTATTTATTTTTATTTTCTTACTGCACTGGTTCTGATCTCTTGTAAAACGTTGAATAGAATGGGGAGAGTGGGCATTTCTATTTTGTTCCTAAACTTAAAGAAAAGTATTAAGTTTTCACCATTAACAAGAATTTTAGATTTTTAGTAGATGCCCTTTATCAGGTTGGTTGAAGGAATTCCTTTCTATTCTTAGTCTGCTGTAGGATTTTAATAAGGGCTGGCGTTTGGGTTTTTAAAAAATGCTTTTTCTACATCTACTGAGATGACCACATTTTTTTTTGTTTTTGTTTTTTCGTCTTTTTTAGTTTGACAATATTGTGGGTAACACTGATTGGTCTTCAAATGTTTTGAAACAATATTATGTTTCAAATTACTTCTTACTTCTGTGACATAACCTAGCCTTCTCTTTTTTTTTTTTTTTTTTTTGAGATGGAGTCTCGCTCTGTCGCCCAGGCTGGAGTGCAGTGGCACGATCTCGGCTCACTGCAAGGTCCGCCTCCTGGATTCACGCCATTCTCCTGCCTCAGCCTCCCGAGTAGCTGGGACTACAGGCGCTTGCCACCTCGCCCAATTTTTTTTTTTTTTTTTTTTTTTGTATTTTTAGTAGAGACGAGGTTTCACCCTGTTAGCCAGGATGGTCTCGATCTCCTGACCTCGTGATCCACCCCCCGCTCGGCCTCCCAAAGTGCTGGGATTACAGGCATGAGCCACTGTGCCCGGCCGACATAACCTAGCCTTCTTTGGCTGAGTGTGTGTGCATGATTAAATAGATCACAGTATCACATTCTGACAGGACCCAAATGGCTGCAATGTATTCTTTTACTAGCAGAGTAGCACCTGAATCTGAGCAACACCTCAGGGGCAATAGAACTGAACAGGAGTCAATCTGCCCAGGCTGAAGGGCTCCCTTACAAAACAGTGTGATTGCAGTTTGTGTTCTCGGGTGTAATTACCTACGAGGATTTCTTCTGTCTTCTGTAAGGAGGAGGACAGTGTTCCCCACTACTCAGAACTATTGTAGGTGTTCTTCCTGCTTTTTTAAAAACTGAGAGCTGTGGCCAGCCTGTCAGAGCACGTCCTCTTCTTTTGGGCATATTCAGGATTTGCTTACTGGTCTGTTCACCCTGATAGAAGTTACTCTTCTCTGTCTGCTATATAGATTAACACCACTCACTGGAACTTCCATTTCCCAAAATTCCAATTCTGTCTTAAAGACTTTTCTAAGCATGGCTTCTCTCTACATATTTGGTGCACCCTTCAGTGACTACAAAGATACTCCAAGGTCCTGCCATGATACTGAACAAAATTCAGATGTAGCAAAAGTGATCAAGGAAGGCAGCAAAGGGTTATCATTGTGGGCATGTAGTACAACCTCCCAGCTGTGAAGCCTTGCACACATCACTGCATATATCTGTGCTTGACTTTTCTGAACCTGAATTACTCAGTGAACAGGGTACCTTGCAGTTTGCATGACCCTCAAGCTCTCAGAATTTCTCCAACTTTAAAGTGCCCTATTCTAAGAGAGAACTGTATTTGTTAACCCCAGGGGAGACAAGCTTGTCACTTCAGCCTTCGCCTTATTTAAAAAGGGTAATTTGTGCTAATTCTCCAGTACAAAGCACTTAAGTCAATTCATCATAGAAAGACCATTAGGTGTAAAGTGATAAATATACTATGTCAACTTTGAAAATTTGTTTAGCACTTTTCACTTTAAAAACTTCAGATTTTGCAGGTCAGCAAAGAGAGGCTTTTGTTTAATTGTTTTGCATCATCAGATATCAATTTGTAGGGTAGGGGACATATCATTTGGGGAAACATGAAACGGAAGGTAGGCACACCTCACTTTACAGAACTTTCTGCTGAAGCCCTAAATTAGTGTGTTGGTCTCCCCCATATGCCTTCTGGCTTTTAGAGAACAGAGACTGCTTATTCTTTTATTAAACTAGGGAAGATGTTCTATATTGCATAACCTCTCAGAACTATAAATGTGTATTGTTTCTCTTTATCTCGACCTTCCAAGGGCCCCAGCAGCCTGCCCAAGGCTTCACTACCCTTGCAACAATCATGGCACGGTAGTGATGGGAAGAAAAGCTGCAGGCTCAGTGCTCCTTGCCTACAGGGAATGGTGCTGATTCCTGTTGCAAAGCAGACCCATCATCAGAGGCCCATCAAGTCACACCATTCCCTTCCCTGCTGTCCCTTGGGCCTGCAGTGACAAAGACATGGCAGAAACGCCACTATCCCTGCTCCTCTGCTTTGGCCAGATGCCACTGATGGATCGTTCAATTCTTCCCTGCAGAATCATGCCCTCAGATCCTTCTGACAGTGTGCCAGATATCCAGCATCACCTTTGCAGTTTGGGAAGTGGCACCCAGCATCCACCCAGCGTGCCTTTCTTGATCTTGTCCATGGTGCTGAGATTCTCTGTGGCCCCCATGTGGTTGGTCTCGCTCCATGGGTCTCTATCCAGGGTGATGGCCCACCCTCCTACTACCTGTGAACATTTGGTAATATCTAGAGACATGGTTGGTGTGTCCGGAATTGGTGGGTTCTTGGTCTCACTGACTTCAAGAATGAAGCCGCGGACCCTCGCAGTGAGTGTTAGCAGTGAGTGTTACAGTTCTTAAAGGCGGCATGTCCGGAGTTTGTTCCTTATGATGTTCGGATGTGTTCGGAGTTTCTTCTTCCTGGTGGGTTCATGGTCTCGCTGGCTCAGGAGTGAAGCTGCAGACCTTTGCGGTGAGTGTTACAGCTCATAAAGGCAGTGTGGACCCAAAGAGTGAGCAGCAGCAAGACCTATTGCAAAGAGCGAAAGAACAAAGCTTCCACAGCGTGGAAGGGGACCCAAGCGGGTTGCCACTGCTGGCTCGGGCAGCCTGCTTTTATTCTCTTATCTGGCCCCACCCACATCCTGCTGATTGGTCCATTTTACAGAGAGCTGAGTGGTCTGTTTTGACAGGGCACTGATTGGTGCGTTTACAATCTCTGAGCTAGACACAAAGGTTCTCCACGTCCCCACTAGATTAACTAGATAGAGGGTCTACACAAAGGTTCTCCAAGTCCCCACCAGAGTAGCTAGATACACAGTGTTGACTGGTGCGTTCACAAATCCTGAGCTAGACACAGGGTGCTGATTGGTGTGTTTACAAACCTTGAGCTAGATACAGAGTGCCCATTGGTGTATTTACAATCCCTTAGCTAGACACAAAGGTTCTCCAAGTCCCCACCAGACTCAGGAGCCCAGCTGGCTTCACGCAGTGGATCCCGCACCGGGGCCGCAGGTGGAGCTGCCTGCCAGTCCTGCGCCGTGCACTTTCACTCCTCAGCCCTTGGGTGGTCGATGGGACTGGGCGCCGTGGAGCACGGGGCGGCGCTTGTCGGGGAGGCTCGAGCTGCACAGGACCCCACGGAGGTGGGGGAGTCTCAGGCATGGCGGGCTGCAGGTCCCGAGCCCTGCCCTACGGGAAGGCAGCTAAGGCCCGGTGAGAAATTGAGCACAGCAGCTGCTGGCCCAGGTGCTAAGCCCCTCATTGCCCGGGGCTGGCGGGGCCGGCCGGCCGGCCGCTCCAAGAGCGGGGACTGCCGAGCCCACGCCCACCCGGAACTCGTGCTGGCCCGCAAGCACCGCGCGCAGCCGAGGTTCCCGCCCGCACCTCTCCCTCCACACCTCCCCGCAAGCTGAGGGAGCCGGCTCCGGCTTTGGCCAGTCCAGAAAGGGGCTCCCACAGTGCAGCGGTGGGCTGAAGGGCTCCTCAAGTGCTGCCAAAGTGGGAGCCCAGGTGGAGGAGGCACCAAGAGCGAGCAAGGGCTGTGAGGGCTGCCAGCACGCTGTCACCTCTCATTGGTTTCCACCATTGGGAGCGGGTGCAACTGGCATCTAGTGGGAAGAGGCCAGGGACGATACTGCACATCCCATGTTGCATAGACGCCCTCCCACAGCAAAGAATGATCTTGTTAAATGTCAGTAGTGCTGATGGTACACAGACGATGTCCCACAGCAAAGAATAATCTTTTTGAATGTCAGTAGCATCGAGGTTGGGGAACCCTGGTGTGTCTGACAAGGAAACCTGGGATTCTCTCTCCTCTAGGATTGGACTCTGTCCCATGGTGCTGTCTACAATGACTGGGATTTTGATACCTAAATCTTCCCTTAGGAAGAAATCTTTCCTAAGGAAACTTAATTATCCTGGCAGTGCTCACCAGCTGGAGTTTGACTTCATATTTTTATTGGTTTCCTGGAAACCTCTCATTGCATTCCCTCAGGTATCCACGATACCCAAACCATGCACACGTGTGACACACTGTGTTTAGCTTGCACGTCTCACGCCAGAACCATTCCCGGCAGATTCAGCTCATTCTCTCATCGCAGCCCTGCCCCCCTATGCCTGGTTACCAGCAGGTCTCCCAGCTGAGCTTGCTGCACCAGGATAAAACTGTGGCCACGAGCCAACACCGAAAACTGCCACCTGCAGAAGTTGGCTCAAGTGCTGCCTGCTAACAACCGAATAAGTAAACCTTTGCTGCAGAACCTACCATGTACGCAGGTGTCTTCTAATATTTCTCTGATTTTTCTGAGCTTATCCTAAGAGAACTTTTTCACACTTCACTTGCAAAGCAGGAAGACATATATATATATATATATATATATATATATATATATATATATATATGAGAATATAGAGAGAATATATGTAAAGGAGAATACATATACAGAGAATATATAATATATAGAATATATCCTATTATTTAGAATATATAGAATATATTGTTATTCTATAGACTATAGACTACATTATAGTCTATATATAGACTATAGACTACATTATAGTCTATATATAGACTATATATAGAATATATTATTTTCTATACATAGACTATATATAGACTGTATTATTCTATATATAGTGTATATATATTTTATATAAAGTTTAGATACTGTCTATATATTGTCTATATAGACTATATCATTCTACATATAGTTTATATATAGAATGATACAGTCTATATATTGCCCTAGCAAACTCATACAGATAGACTTTATTATTATTTGATATATAGTCTAGTACACATAGACTATATTATCATTCAATAAAAATATATAGATATATATAATAGATACATAGTCTAGACTATATATCAAATGATAAGATATTCTTTCTGTACTACTATACACACAGTCCATATATAGAATAATAATATAGTCTGTATATTGTAAGGAGGAAGATAATGGGTCATTTTTTATCCAGGGTGAAACTCATAAACATGTATTACTAAGAACAGATATCTCAATAGAGACAAGAAAATTCAAATTATTGGCAAGGTACTGTACATAACTGTATCCAAAAAAATCTGGCTATTTTGCATCCTAGCCAAGTTACTCTGCCCAGTCAGAAGATCACACAGGCCAAGTCATGTGATCACTAAAGCTGGCATGAGAGGCCCTGACTCATCCAGGGAGTGGTAAGAGAGTGAAGTCAGCAGTGGGAATGTGGGAGCAGCTGGTCTGTGTAAAGATGTTCTGGGGAAAAACTGGGTCAGGCTTGGAAGACAAGGGAAGTGGTACAAGAGAAATAAGCTTGACGAGCGAGGCAGCAACAGAGGCATTGATGGAGCTCAGTTCTAGAGTTATGGGAGCTAAAAGGTACTCTGCTCGGCCAGCCGCCAAATGAAATGGGTAAAAAGGGCTGCTTGAAATGTACAAACCATGTGACTGGGAAGATTTCATAAGCATCCATCTGTATGGGTTTGCCCGGACTGACATAACAAAGCGCCATAGACCGGGGCGCTTACCACAGACAATGATTCTCCCACAGTCATGGAGGCTGGAAGTCTGAGACAAGGTGTAAGCGGGGCTGGTTCCTCCTGAGGCCTCTCTCCTGGGCTTGGAGATGCTGTCTTCTCCCTGTGTCCTCACATGGTCCCTCTCTGTGTAGGTCTATGTTCTCCCTGTGTCCTCACATGGTCCCTCTCTGTGTAGGTCTATGTTCTCATCTGTTCTTCTTATAAGGACACCAGTCCTGTTGGATTAGGGCCCACTCCAGTGACCTTGTTTTACCTTAATCCAGTCTTGTCCATTCTGCAGCCCTAGGGCCACATGCAGCCCAGGACAGCTTTGAATGTTGCCCAACACAAATTCGTACTTTCTTAAAACATTATGAGATTTATACACGGACCTGTTTTTTCGCTCATCAGCTATTGTTAGTGTATTTTATGTTTGGCCCACAACAATTCTTCTTCTTCCAATGTGGCCTAGGGAAGCCAAAAGATTGGACTCCTTTGCCTTAATCACTTCTTTAAAGGCCCTACCTACAAATACAGTCACATTCTGAGGTCCTGAGGGCTAGGACTTCAATGTATGGATTTGGTGAGGGGGCCTCGACTCAGCTCATAACAGCATACTTGTAGTGGTGGTTCTCAGTCTTTATTTTGAGGAAAGTGGTCGCTTAAATAACGACATATGGAAAAGATACAATTTTAGTAATAGAGACTTCCCAGGCAAACCCCATGCAGGGGGAGGAATTGAACGTATCAAGGGCATTCCCCAAGCCCAAGGTGATAGAGGTGAGAAATGCTCATTTATTAGGGCCAATTTCAATCTCCTGATAGATTTTCATTTAGTTGGCTGTAAAAGAAAATATCCCGGCAGACACTGGCACTTGAGGGATTACAGTGGTGGGGAGAAATTCTCTTATTTATTTGTGGAATTCAATGAAGCATTTCACAGGCCACCTTCTGGGGATAACCTGTTCATTGCCATGGAGTAAATCAATAGCCTTCATTTAGATTCTTAATTGGCAATTTGATCTCATTCACTTTACCCAACACTCATTGGCTGGAGGGATGATGGAGATTGGGAGCAGGCTCCTAAAAAGGGTCTTGAAAATGTTATTTCAACAAAGATTAATTTTGAGGCATTGAGAGTTTCAGAAAGGTTCACATTTTTTTTCTAAAGCTCTTCTAAGCCAATCTTAAATGAATCCTCAGAGGACTATTTCTGTGGGTGTGTGTCTGCTTGTGTGTGTGTGTGCATGTGCACGTGTGTGTCTTGCCCCATCCCAATTCTCCATCCCCATGCTGAGGAGGCTGGAGGATTCAGAATGCAGAATCAGGTGTATTTTTAAAAAATCATTATGTCAGTCCTCACCAAAGCACTGGCTATTTCTATCTTTTCTCCTCATTTTACTCTGCTATAGGAATCTAAGTAAATCATCTTTAGGAAATACCAAGACCTACCAGGGGTTTTAGATTCATGGTGGCCAACACAACCTAGTATTGATAGCCCATGTAAATGTTTGCCATCCAGATGACAAGAATAATGACAAGAGAAAACTAGCATGACCTGCCCCGTGGTGTGCTAGATCCACATCTCTTGGGGAATGTTTTGAAGCAAGTTAATACAAGCTACTTGATAAAAGGCTTCCGTGATGAAATGAGATTGGGGAAGCTGAGTTAAACAAAATCAAACAGTGTTCTGTGTTGGACGCTTCTCAAATCCTTCACCATGCTGAAAAGCTTAGAGTATTTCCAGGAGAATGGCATAGCACCCCGCATCCCAGACCAGCACAGCCCCTGCTCAGGCCACCTTGTGGGATGAACAGTATGCAAAACACACATTCTGGAACATGCTTGAAGGAAGGGAGACCACTCTCTAGCTTGGGCACAGTTCTGGCTCTGGCACACACTGACAAGGTGACACTGGGTGACTCATTTAGTCCCTCTTTAAACTGCCCTTCCTCACATGCAAGAGGCCATGGAACGTTGGCCTCTCAGACGTTACTGGCTCTAACGTTATTTTGCCAAAAATAATATAATTAGGGTGGATGTGTTATAGGAAAGGGGTCTGGATCCAGACCCCAAGAGAGGGTTCTTGGATCTTGCCAAGAAAGAATTCAGGTCGAGTCCATAAAGTGAAAGCAAGTTTATTAAGAAAGTAAAGGAATAAAAGAATGGCTACTCCATAGACAGAGCAGCCCCAAGGGCTTTTGCTTGCCCATTTTTATGGTTATTTCTTGACGATATGCTAAACGAGGGGTGGATTATTCATACCTCTCCTTTTTAGTCCACATAGGGTAACTTTCTGATGTTGCCATGGCATTTGTAAACTGTCATGGCACTGGTGGGAAGGTAGTAGTGAGGATGACGAGAGGTCACTCTCGTTGTCATCTTGGTTTTGGTGGAGTTTCACTGGCTTCTGTGCAACCTGTTTTATCAGCAAGGTCTTTACGACCTGTATCTTGTGCCGATGTCCTGTCTCATCCTGTGACTTAGAATGCCTTAACTGTCTGGGAATGCAGCCCAGTAGGTCTCAGCCTCATTTTACCCAGCCTTTATTCAAGATGGAGTTGCTCTTGTTCAAATGTCTCTGACAGATGTAATAGGTAACGCTCAGACACTGGCATCAGAGGCAATGCAACCTGAACAGAATTGGCTGTCATACATCTCTGGGTATAAAGAAAGTCTCAGCTTTCCCCTGAGATGTAATGATGAGTGTCCCTAAAGCTTGCTTCACCCTTCCACGCTAAACTCGCTCCACTGCTCCATCATCTGCTTTAAAGCCACAAGGACAGCCAGTTAGGCCTTTGTCATCATCACTTTTAACTTTTGTTTAACTTTTAACAAAGATTGGCCTTTTTAAAGGCTCAATTATATTTAAAAAAAAAAAAAAAACTGCCTGCCACTTACGCAGTCCATTGATTTTAAACAAAGCTGGCAATGCAAGTCAATGGGAAAAGAACAGTCTTTTTCAACACACGGAATTGGAAAAACTGGATACCTATATGGGTAAAAATGAACTTTGATCCCTTACCCCATACTCTGCACAAGCATTAAATTAAGATTAACCGAGATTTGACCTGAACGTAAAATCTAAAATTGCGAAGCTTTTACAATAAAACAAAGGTAGACAAAGACTCCTTATACAAATACCTGGCAATAAACATTAAAAAAATCATAAATTGTGCTTCATCAAAAATACATCTGCTCTTCAAGATAGATGAAAAGGCAATTCACTGACTTTGAGACCAAGTATTTGTGTTCAGAATATGTAAAGGAATTCTAAAACTCAACATAAAAAGACAAAAATACAACAAAAACACATGCAAAAAATAAAAAAAATAGAAAATCAGCAAATTATTTGGACAAAAAGTTCCCAAAAAGGGAAATGCAAATAGCTAGCAATCACATGAAAAGATGCTCAATATTATTAGCTATCAAGGAAATAAAAAGTAAAACCATGAGATACTCATCTCATACCCATTAGAATGGCTACAGTTAAAACGACTGACAATACTAAGTTTTGATGAGGATGTGGAGCAATTGGAATGCTCATGTATTGAGGTGAGAATATAAAATGGTGCAACCACTTTTAATAACTACCCTATGGCTCAACAATTCCACTTACAGATATATACCAAAGAGATATGAAGGCATATATTCATCCACACAAATATCTGTACACAGATATTCATTGTAGCATTATTCATGATAACTTCAAATGGAGCAGAACCCAAATGCTTATCAAAGAATGAATGAACATACTGTTACATATTCATATAATGACATACTACTAACAGATAAAAAAAAAGGAATAACTATGGTTACCTGCAACGGAAACACATATAAATCTCAGAAATAGTATGTTGTTAAACAGGCCAGATAAAAAATAGAATATGTTGCATGATTCCATTTATATGAAGTTCTAGAAGAGGCAACATGAAAGCCATGGTAATAAGAACAGCAGCTGTCTGAAGTTTTGGGGTTTGGTGATATGAGGAAATTTTCTGGAGTGACGGAAATACTCTATATCTTTATTAGGATGATGTTTTCACAGGTGAATATATTTGTGTAAACTCATCAGAATATATAAAAAGATCCTACAACTCAAAATAAAAATTTAAAACACCACAAAAAGTTATTGTGATGGTTAATATTGAGTGTCAACTTGACTGGATTGAAAGGATACAAGTATTGTTCCTGGGTGTGGCTATGAGGGTATTGCCAAAGGAGATTAATATTTGAGTCAGTGGACTGGGAGAGGCAGACCCATCCTCAATTTGGGTGTGCACGATCTAATCAGCTGCCAGCGTGGTAGGATAAAAGCAGGCAGAGGAACGTGAAAGGACTAGACTGGTTTAGTCTTCTGGCCTACATCTTTCTCCCAGCTCGATGCTTCCTGCCCTCGAAAATCAGACTCCAAGTTCTTCAACTTTGGGACTCGGACCTTTGAACACAGACTGAAGGCTGCACTGTCGGCTTCCCTACTTTTGAGGCTTTGGGACTTGGACTGACTTCCTTGATCCTCAGCTTGCAGATGGCCTATTGTGGGACCTCACCTTGTGATCATGTGAGTCAATGCTCCTTAATAAAACTCCCCTTTATATATACATCTATCCTACTACTTCTGTCCCTCTAGAGAACCTTGAGTAATATAGTTACGCATTTTTATTAAATGTAAATTATGCCTTAATTAAAAATAAATATCTTCTCAACCTCCAAAAAGAGACTTTCTGTCTGAAACTTGAGAATAAGTCTAAAGTTTTCATTTAATAATGAATTTGTAAAAGACAGGAAAATTGATTTTGGCATTAATTTGTTCAACAAATATCTGTTGAGCATGTCCTATGTGGCAGGGGCTGAGTGTGGAGTGTGGAGTGGGTGAACGTAAGGAACATATAGTTCCTGGCTCCCTAGAGCTCATGGTCTAGGGGTAGGAGAGAATTGGTACATTGGGATTTTAAAGGGGGTGCCAAAGGTGGTGATGACAAAGTTCAGGGAAGAACAACTGGAGTGGAGTGAGGGCATCAACATGGATGCTGAACCAAGCCAATGTACTGCTAAGAGTGAGGTGGAAGGTATCATGCGAACCCCAGAGCTTCAATTGTCAATACATATTGGGGTGTGACCAGCAGATTGATAGAAGACAGCAAAGAGAGAGGGGTAAATGCCAATAAAGCAAAATAGCATGAGTTGTCAAGAGACAGGACTTTTCAAGGTGAAAGGAAGGGAGATGGTCCTGAAGCAGCAGTCATGTCTATGACCCTCCCAAGTCCTAAGCGATGACAGATAGGAACAGAGTCAGGGTCCTCATAGGACAACCTAGTTTTAATTAAGGCAAGAAGTTGACAAGAATATTTTAAGAAACATTTGAGGACATATTACAGTTTGGTGGCTATGGGGTAGGGTAGGGTGGAAGAGAGAGATCTGGAATAAAGGGTATGGATGGGAAAAGACAAAGCAGGGCACCAGCCCTACCTTGGACCTTTCCTTAACTTGAGAAAGCCATGTCCATGTTGATTTAGCCAATCTGACTCAGGTACTATGTAACTTGAAGTTGAACCATCCCAACTGATATAAGTGCTGATACTGAGTAACACAAATGTGCTTTCTGGATTCACACGTGCACTTTTTTTACATGAAAAGTTCAAACTTCTATGTGGAGTTTTTTTCAACAGTATCCTCAAGAAGTATTCATCATGCAACTCTTTCTAGGAAAGGTATTTAAAAAAGAAGAAAAATGTCATTTCTGGCCCGGAATGTCAAGACATACATCTCTTAGAGATTTATTCTAATTATTATTGTAGAGTCTTGTGGTTGTTTCTTATAATTTTAATTTTTCCAAAAAACAAATCTGTCCATCCATGCATCTATGTATGTATATATGTATCTATCTATCTTCATCATCATCATAATTATCCATCTAAGATCTATCTATTGTGTATCTATCTAATAATCTATCTATGCAGAACTGTAAAATTTACAGGACTGGCCCATACCGCCTTCTGCTCCCCACTTTGTCTAATCTTCAAAATCAAGTTTCTGGACACAGGGCTATGAAATGCAAAATGAAACAGCTCATGTCCAATGGTCTGACACTCTGCTGCTCATGAAAACCTGCAACATCCAACTGCGTTTTTCATTTTTAACATCAGCAGGTCTAGTTCTCTATCTTCATAGAGAGTTATTTTTAATTTTATTAGGGGATAAATTCTTTTTTTATAAAGAAATTATTAGGTATCAAAATACCACAATCTCTTTATGGATTCAACTAGATTATGTGTATGGGCAAATTATTTTCAACTTAAGAATAACATTCCTGTTCCTTGAACACTATTTTGAAAGTCTGGATTAAGGGATATTAACTTCCTTAAGACAAAACAGACTCACAGTTGAAAACTACTCACCTTCTGTATAGAAGTTACTTAATTAATATCAATGATTTTTATTGTATTGGAAGAAAATAGACTATAACTTTTTATAAGATATATATGGGTTTATTACTAAATATTCTTAAAATGAATATAATGCTATAATATTTTTATTTTGAGGTAATATATATATAGTCTGCAAAAATTAGGTTTCCTGGTGTCATTAACCACTTATGCAATTATTTTTCTGAAATGAATACACACGCTGTACATACAGTTTTGCCTGATATATAAAAGTTTTAAAACAATGTATATTAGAATCTTAGAACTAAAAATGAGAAAATCAGTGTCCCCTTGATGTCAATTTCAGTTTCAACTGCACTTGCTATTTTTAATTGGTTACATTATCTCTACATTGTCACAGTTGATGGTATTTGTTTTCTTCTCTGTGACCATAATTTCCACAGATTTAACCATAATGCATCCTTAAAGATTACAAGAAATCTTTTAGACACAGCTCCTCTCAGTTGCTGAGGATCCAACCTTTACTCATTTGTTTTCTTCATGAATATATATTTCCTGAGTTGTATGTTTGTACATAGCTATTTGTAGCCTTTGAAGTTTATGGAAGTTTGGTTGCATTCTTGGTGCACATTTTCTTTCCCTGAGGACTGTTAAGGTTTGGATATTTGACCCTTCCAAAGCTCATGTTGAAATTTAGTTCCCAATATTGGAGGCTGGGCCTAATAGAAGGTGTTTGGGTCATGGGGACAGATCCCTCCCATTGAATAGATTAATGTCCTCTCCCGATGGTGAATGAATTCTTCCTCTATTAGTTCCTGCAAGACCTGGTTGTTAAAAGAGCGGGCCACCTCCCCAGTTTCTCTCTTGCTTCCTCGCTCATGTAATCTCTGCACATGCTGGCTTCCCCTCCTCTTCTGCCATGAGTGGGAGCAGGCTGTGGCCATCACCAGACGAAGATGCCCAATTTTGAACTTTCCAGCCACCAGAATCATAAGCCAAATCATCCCTTTTCCTTTATAAATTATCCAGCCTCAGGTATTCTTTATAGCAACACAAAAGGGACAAGGACTTTTTATATCTTGCCCCACTGTCTTCTAGCATTTCATGTGTCACATAAAGAAATCTTAGCTTCCTAGGTTTTTTTTTTTTTTCTGAATATCCACAGAATTCTTTCCATAATTTCAAATACCAGGAATTTATTGGGATATTTGTTAATTATTCAATATAAACACAGCCTTGTAATTCTTGAGCTATTTCTGTCTGCAGATTCAAATTTCATTGTATTTCAGGAATTTCACCTTGAATTATATCTTTGAAAATTTGTTTTCATGTTCCATTCATTTTTTAACCCATGCAAGGCATTTAGTGTTATAGATATTTGATGTCTTCCCTACCACCCTCCCATCCCCCTCTTTTTCTCTATCTCTGTCTTCCATCTTTTACTTTTTGTTCTTTTCCATCTCACATGCTCATTTTTTCTTCTCAAAACCATCCTTTGAATTCCTTCAGTGGTGTCTCATCTCCTTTTTGCTGCTTCTATCATGACCTTTGATTTTGGTCTCTTTTTGTGTCTCTCTCTCTCTGAGATTCTGAGGCTCTGCCTATTCCGTTTTTATTCTCATTTGTTTCTAATCTGTTTCCAAGACTCTGTCTACTCCCTTTTCATTCTCATTTATTACTAATTTATTTCTGAGGCTCTACCCACTCACTTTTAATTCCTGTCTAACCTAATGTATTATCAGTTCTTCCTTAAAGCCTTATATTGCTTCTTTAAATTCTCATTTCAGAGAAACAATATTGTCTTTAATGGATTCCTTAGAAATGACTTTGTTCATGGTTTTTGGCTGCGTTGTGGTATATAATCTTTCCAGTTCTCATCTTCATAAATCATGTTCTGTTCTTCTTTTTTCATTTCAGTATCATTTTAAAGGCCCCCACTGGCTCCACCCTTTTTAAGTAGCATTGTTCCTCATCTTTTTGGACTAGAATTTTGGGCAAAGTTCTGGGGAAAGGGGAAGAGGAATGTGCTAAACAAATGGGAAGATTGGGTTTCAGTCTGTTATCTCTAGGATTTTCCTCAGGTGGACTTGGCCTGTGGGTTATCTGGTCCAGCATAGCAGGACATCTTCCAGGCTCACAAGGAAGCTGTGCATTTTACAGAACATTTTAATGTGATTATTTTACCTTGACTTATCTTCACCAGGCAGCTTTGGGCAAAGACGGCCAGGTAGCTTTTATCTTATTGACTCTTCCTTCTAACCTATGCCATGATTGAAACATGATGTACGCTTCCAAAACCAGGCCATGAACCTTGATCTTAACTTTCTAAGCATAAGATAATCACATTTCCTTTCAATGTGTGCCACCCATCCACTTTGGATAACTATGAGCTGGGTCCACTCTGCCTGAGTCACACATAGAAAGACACCTTCTCTTGGAGTTCCCAAATACCTCCATCCACTTCTCATACACTTGGCTATCTTCCTGCATCTACTGTGATCCAGGGTTATAGGGGATCTGTAGCTTCACCAAAGATAACATTTGTTTGTTTCTTATTCTCTTGTTTGCTTTGGATTGGTTTCATAAAGGAAATGAGACAAAAATATACTTATACTACCATTTGAAAAGAAAAGATAAATTCCTTCTTTCAAATTCATTCCTTTTTTTTCTTTCCAATGAATCTCATGGGGTGAAGGGAGGACTGAAGAGAATGTCTAATCTACTCAAATCCAAAAAGTCACAGGTATAAGGCACAGAAAATTTTACCAGTATAGTGATGGCAGTTTTAATGCTATATAAGGACAGACTATGCGAAAATGCTATTAATGAGGATGAGGAGCTACAGGAGCAAACCTGATGAGGAACTGTAATTCTATTAGAGAGCTGTATATAGCCATCATTTTTTTCTTTAATCCAAAACAATTAGATTGCTTATATAGACAGCCACATTCAATTCTAAGCTATTTGATTGAAATGCACCAGAGGATGCAGATATATATATATATCCTTTTACCTTAATTTCCATTTTTTCCTTTCCCTCCCATTTTATCTGTGCTATAGAGTACATTTTTCCCACTTGAGCTCAACATGCTGTTGTGCAGAAAGCCTTCTCTTGGGAGTTCCCAAAATGTTGGCCCAGATGAGTGCAGCAGACATTTGGCCCAGGTGAGCATAGCAGATATTTACATGACATATTAGGGAGCATCCATCTGGGCTATGTGACTTAGGCTGGCAATACACGAAAGAGGATTCTGATTTGTTGTATAAATCACCCTCAGAGCCCCCAACAGTGAACACATAGGGGGTTCTTTTCATTTTCATGATGCTAATGTAATCTTTAAAAATAATTAAAATTAGGTGAAGTGTGTAGATTTCTGAGAAATTACAGAAAGACACTAGTTTTGATACCTCTTGCTTGTAGCATTTGACTGATGTAAACAAACTAAAAGGTTTAAAAAGAACAGGGATTCTTCCCAGTAGTATAGTGCAATGGGTAGGGAAAAAAAGTTCAAAATTGATAAATAGACCAATATTATTCTGAAAACTCATACCATTGTGATTGGGAAGAAATGCATACATATTACTTAGTCACTTCATGTTACTATATACTTATATTAAAACAACAAAAAGGAAATTATAGGAAAAAAAGTCATACATTTAAAGGATGGAAGAAAACCCTAGGTTTACTCAGAGCTCAAGATCCCATTGGGATGAATATTGTTCTTTCCTCAGATTGTTCCTTCATTTCATTCATTCACTTATGTATGCATTTATTTATTTAGAGATCGGGTCTATTTCTGTATTTATTTATTTATTTATTTATTTATTTATTGATGGAGTATTGCTCTGTTGCCCAGGCTGGAGTATAGTGGCACAATCATAGCTCACTGCAGCCTTGAACTCCTGGGCTCAAGTGATGCTCCTGCATCACCCTCCTGAGTAGCTGGGACTACAGGTGTTTGCCACCATGCCCCGCTAATTTTTAAGTTTTTTTGTATTGATTGGGTCTCCCTATGTTGCCCAGGCTGGCCTTAAACTTTTCAGCTCAGCGATCTTCTGCCCTGGCCTCCCAAAGTGCTGGGATTACAGGTGTGTCCCTTCATTTCTAATGAAGGAAGGTTTTCCTTTGAATATCTCACAACAGATTTTTTAAAAGAAAGGCAGATTTGAAGCAACCATCAACAAGGTTTACTTGAAAATTAATCTGATATTTACAAGTGCATTATATAACAGAAATGTTACAGACTGAATTGTGCCACGCCTACCCCAAAACTCTTATGTTGAAATCCTAACACCCAGTACCCGGAATGTGGTTGTATTTGGAGATGGGTCATTAAGGAGGAAATTAAAGTAAAATGAGGTCACATGGGTGGGCCCTAATCCAATAGGACTGGTGTCCTTATAAGAAGAGGAGATGAGGACACAGACACACACAGAGAGACGACCCTGTGAGGATGCAGGGAGAAGACACCATCTACAAGCCCAGGAGAGAGGCCTCAGGAGGCACCATCCCTGCTGACACCTTGATCTCAGACCTGTAGCTTCTAGAACTGTAAGAACAATTTCTGCTGTTTAAGCATTCCCGTATGTGGGACTTTGTTATGGCTGCCTGAGCAGCCTAATGGGAGTGCAAAGACTTTCTTTAAATAATGTATAACAATGTTGGTTTGGAAATGACTATCCAGTGTTGAGTTCAAAACTTTATCTTTATGGGTGCTGCTATGAGTAAGTGTCTAATTTGGGGGCATAATATTGACATTCTTCGGGAGAAATGCAGACTCCAATCAGTGCAGAAAATGGCACAGAATAATGTTTAAAAATGCCCTCCAGGCCATAACATGGTTGTTAGGAGGAGGAATACTAACCATTCCAAACCTAAAACACAGAATTTTGGGTTTCTTCCTGTGAGTTCACCACCTCTGACCTTCACAGGTAAGGGACCATCAAACAGACATCTGCCATTTTCATATAACTCTCTATCCAAACAAAGGCTGAAAATTCAGCATGGAGGAACTCTCCCAGCACCCGTGGTCAGCCCCTTGGCCTGCATCCCCACCCTGGGCACTGGTGTGGAGGTGGGATTCTTTATGAACTTGGGCCCCAATTCTGCTTCCCCTGGAAAGCTGGACCCACACAACATCACCCTCATATGCAGACCCTCATGTCTGGGCACCTGTGCCTACCCGGAGCTGGGGGTCTGCTCTAGGAGCTGGTTCAGGACAGGACACTCCCATCCAATCTGTACCCACCATAGAAAAGAGCCAGCCAAGTGCCTGCTACTGCAGGGCTCTTCACACATGGAAAAGCTGCCCTGGGGAAGTGTCCCAGGAAAGGGCAGGGGGACAAAAAAAGGTCACAGTGATTTGCCTCAGACACTGGACACTCTTCCCTGGAGAGTACAGGGCATGCTCCTCTCCAAACCTGATCTTGCTACATTTGTGCTGCCCACAGTAGGGGCGCCACTGAGTTTTCGAAGAAGACAGCAGGCCCTGAATTGTGCAAGGAAAATAAGTGCTTGAATTTTGTAGCATGCATGCGGTGTTCTACTTCTAAGAATGGTACTGGGCTCCTCTGATATTCAAGAAAGGCCCCCGACAGCTCAGATGGTAGTTTTCTAGTCCTGTCTTCCCACATGCACATTTACCTCCTCCACCCAAGAACTGAAAAACAGACATGAGTGCTCGGGACATCATGCTGTCTACTGTCATCCCCTTCCTAAGACCCCCTCTCCCCATCTCTTGACACCCCTCTTCTTAGCTCCCTCTTTCTTTCTGGCCTGGTACACTCAACCTCTCCAGCGTCCTAACAAGTACCTACTCAAACCTACTTCCTCTCCTGCTGTGCTTCTTCTTCAAAAGTGCTTTGCTTCTCATCCTCCCCTTCTTTCTTTGCCCTCTTCCCTGCTTCCCTCTTCAAAGCACTTCTCAGCTACAAATGAGAAGGAAGCGATCTGATTAAACAGGCGATGAGCAGAGTCACGTTCTGAGGGGATTTGCATTTTTAAAAGAAGATTAATGACCACATCTGACAATGTCACCCTGGAATCTTATGCAGAGTGACAGGGGAGTGGGGATGAGCTCCGTTCAGGGCAGGAAGCGAGAGTTTGGATCTGAAGTACTTTTCAGATGCTGAAGTCATAGGAGCTTGCAGTTGCTTCCTGGGCGGAGCCATAAACAAACATCTCTTCTGCTGAGTGGGGTCTGAGAAGATAGAGGGAACGGTGACCCAGGAGCTCTGGAATTATCTGGCTGTCTTACACTTGCAGGACTACACAAATTTAAGTGAAAAAAACATGCTTTTCGTCCACCTGGCTGGCCTCTTAGCCTGCTCTCCTCTTATTGTTCCCTCGAAGGCATCATTTTTTGAAAGGGAAATTTAAACTCTGTCCATCTCATCCCCTTTGGAAGAAAGTTAAGATTCCTTTCTGAGCCCTTTCATCATCTGGAGTTTAAAAGCTTCCCCTCCTCTGTCAACTCTCTTTGAATCCCTCATGTCACGCCAAACTTCAAAAGAGACAAATACTTTTGCATGACTCCTTGCAGGCTCCATTTTGCCCTGTAGTGACAGCCCCATGTCTTGGCTTTCCTGATTGGAAAAACTTCTCAAGCTTTCTACATTCATGATCTCCACTTCTTCAGTGCAACCTTCTCCAGTTTGTCTCTGATATCAAATGGTCCCCGCATTAATCCTGTCCAAGCCACAGGTGACCCTCATATCATCTCAGCTTCTACTTCCCAGTCTTTTTTTTTTTTTTTTTTTTTTTTTTGAGACAGGAGTCTCACTGTGTTGCCCAGTTTGGTCTCAAACTGTTGGGCTAAAAGATCTCCGGCCTCATCTTCCTGAGTAGCTGGTAGGGGTGTGAGCCCTTCTGCTTGGTCTCCAGTCCTTTGCTTTTCTTTTTTGACCTATACAACATTTGGTGGTTGACGTGCGTGTTCATGTAATTGTCTTCTCTGGCTTCTTGGGGCCACCATGCATTCCCTTCTCCCTCTTTTCATTTATTATCTTTTCATCTAGTAAGACCCACCTTCCCCTAAAGATGTATATTTTCCTCAAAGCAAGGATTGGCTTACCTTCACAAACTGAGTCTCCAATGACAACATAAACTGAAATGCAATATAAATCATGGACAGATGTGAGCTCATCTTCTACTTCCTGTGTCCTCTGCTGGTTCTTCTCACCAATGTCACATATTGCTAAGTAAGCGAGTGATGTTAAGTTAGAAAATGGACTGAGTCCATTAATTCATTTGGCATGCTCCAAAGTCCTCGCCTGAGATCCATCTACTCTCCAAATTACACTTGTTAGAAATATAGGAAGATCCTTTTCACATGAGCTAATTACGGCGAATACATGTAAGTGTTGGTAAGAAGTACTAGAAACAGTGGAATTTGTGAGATTTCATTGAAAAACCAACTTCCACCCAGCCCTTCACATTGTTCTCTTCTGGTAGTTTCTTGTCATTTCCTCCTTTTATTATCAATAGAGCTGCTGTGAACATGCATGTGCAAGTTTCTGGGTGGACATATGTTTTCATTTGGGGGGGGTTAGACATCAAAGAGTAGAATTGCTGGGTTGTATGATGAATCTGTTCTAACTTTTCAGAAACTGGACTTCTACTGCTTCCTGATTTCACCTTCCACGCCATTTCTGTAGTGAGGCCCACTCCTTGGCCTTACAAGACCCGAATTAAGTTAGGTGCCCAGAGCCGTTCTGTCATCAACTCTGTTCTTTCCCTTGCTAGCCTGTGTAATAATTGGCAATCAGACCTTTACGTGAGCAGTGGTTTCATATGTCTCCCTAACTATATTACAAGTTCCACGGGGGCAGGGCTATGTCTATCTCCTTGACTTCTGTATCTGCGATGCCTGGCAGAGGGCTGTGAACACCGGTCACCCTCCATAAACACTGGGAGACAAACAAGGGAGTCAGTAGAGTTAGTTTTTTGCTTTTTTACCCCCAGAACTCTTAGAATATGATTTGAGCTATTCCTTCAAGGAAGTCCTGGGGCAGGTGATCATTCGTAGATGACATGAGGGAGTGCACAGCACATGAGTTTGCAGGAAAATGCAAACCCCACGTTGAAATTTGATCCCCAATGTTGGAGATGGGGATTTACAGGGGGGTGTTTGGGTCATGGGGGCGGATCCCTCATGAATGGCTTGGTGCTGCCCTCATGGTAATGAATGGGTTCTCTATTCAATCCTGCAAGAGCTGATTGTTAGAAAGAGCCTGGCACCTTCCTCTCCTCTTACTCTTGCTGCTTCTCTCACCATGTCATCTGTGCACACAGCAGCTCCCCTTCCCGTTCCACCATGAGTGGAAGCTCCCTGAGGCCTCACCAGAAGCAGATGCTAGTGCAATGCTTCTTGTACAGCCTGCAGAACTGTGAGCCAAATAAACCTATTTTCTTTATAAATTATCCAGCCTCACTCAGGTATTCCTTTATAGCAATGCAAAACTGACTAAGACAGGGTATCAGGAGACCTAGCTTTGCCTGAATCTGAGAACTTCATCAGGACTCTTGGAACAAGTTAGCCCACAGGTCCAAGGCTGATTTTTGTCACAGTGAAGTTCAGGTAGTAAGAATTCTCACTGGTGGCTGTTGAGGGTGGTAGTGGTGGGGATGGGTCATATGGAGAATTAGCAGTGGGAGACTAGAAATTAAAGTGGAGAAAGGGAAGAATTAAAAGTCAAAAACAGTGTGAGGGAGGAAAGCAATGGATGTAACACCTCGGATCTTTATCCTTGAGAGGCCTTAAAAAATCTACTTAATAATAATCAGATGCTATTCTATAAGAACTTTGAGATTGGACATGTGATGACTTTTAGGAACCTGTACTGTGGCTGAAAATGCATGCAAATCTAGCTGACTCAGATCCAGTCTTAACTGGCTCATAACTTGCTTCATAAACATGACTGTATGTTAGCAAGAAAATGAGAGAGAATAACAGCACATCATATAGGCATGAAAAGTATTTGCAAAGCAGCAGTTCTCAAAAATGACATTTTGCAGTGTTTTCCAGAAGCAGATTCAGAAAACTGAAGACCAAAGTAATGAGGGAGCCATCTCATGCCTAGATGAGCAGAAGCATACCAAAGGCTTAGTATTTCCCCAAGTAGTAGGCACCTCAAACTTGTTTGAGGAAAATACTCTTCTTGATGAAACAGATACTGCAGTTGAAGCAGGAATGTGTTTGGTGTGCTGCTTTAAATAGCATGGGTAGATGTTCAAACATATTAGGACTCACTGGCCCTAGGAAAGACCCGCAAGTATCTGGTCTACACCAGGAAAGTGACAATGAAACACCAAACACCTTTTCTCCTCTAATTACCAAGAAAAGTATTTCTTTCCCAATGGTTGAAGACAATAATGTTGGGAATGATGAAGTTTTCTGGAGTGCGAAGTGGATATGTCTTATAAGTTTAATCCAGAGCTTCAGCACTTCGTAAGTGAATAATCGAACTGTGCCTCAGTTTCTTCAGATTTGGGGATATTAAGAGTACCCTCAGTCACCACAAGGTGGGTACCAACGTTAAGAAAAGAGTGTAGCAAAAGCCCAGGGGCACATGTTCTTAAAGTGCCTAGTGTGGGATTAGAATGACAAGTGGTAGATGACCTACTTGTGCAGAAATTGAGTTATTTTGTGATTTTCAAATGATCATCAGCATATGAGAATACTTTATACTGTTTCCTGTGAGTTTTCCCTATTTCAGCAACTATCTTGTCTGTGCCTTTCTTTGCTAGGTAAGCACTTTTCTATTGGTTGGTGAGCTTAGCAACTCTTGGTTTTGCCTTCATGGGAGACAAACAGCATGCACCCCTGAGCAGTGGTAAAGGAATGGTACCCTTCAGGGTGTTCTGTCCCGGGCCTCTGGCAGATCCCCTGTGGTTTCGCTCTGTGTCCCCACCCAAATCTCATCTCAAACTGTAATCCCCACATGGGATTGGTGGGAGGTGACTGGATCATGGGGGTGGTTTCCCCCACGCTGTTCTCATGGTTTCCCCCATGCTGTTCTCATGATAGTGAGGGAGTTCTCACGAGAGCCAATGGTTTTAAGTCTGGCACTTCGCTCTTTCAGTCTCTCTCCTGCCAATTGTGAAGAAGGTACTTGCTTCTCCTTCTGCCATGATTGTAAGTTTCCTGAGGCCTCCCCAGCCACGCAAAGCTGTGAGTCAATTAAACCTCTTTCCTTTATAAATTGCCCAGTCTCAGGAGTATCTTTTTAGCAGTGTGAAAAGAGACTAATACACGCTGGCTTTTGGTTCTCTGGGTTTCCTGGATTTCTGCCCTACTAACATACTTGATTCCTGGCAGTGAGGGGTTGGTCTCCACCTGGCTGGTATCTGCATGCCAGGCTTCTGGTCTAGCTTGCAGTCTAACTCTTTCCAGGTGCATATGCTCAGATTCAAGCTCCCCACTCCCCTTGTCCTCTTGGCTGGTGGCATAACCCATGCCTGGGCATGACTTCCTGCTTATATGGACTGCTTGGAGTTTGCCTTTTTCTGTTTGGTTGTATGGAAGTGACCCTAAGAGATGAGCCTGGGCATATTTGAAGAGATAATGACTGAGAGGTTTAGCCCTACATAAAACAAAGCAAAGCCCCAGGGAAATCTAAAAAGTCCAAACAAGATCAACACAAAGTAAGCCACACCTCAACAGACCAAAGATCAAGAGCAAAACCTGAATGGTAGCTAGAAAAAAAGAGACTGCCTTAAATGTGTGACTGCAGGACCAAGAGCTGGTTTTTCAATGGAAAACAGGAGTCAGGTAAAAAGAAAGCTACATATTTAAAAGATGAAAAAATACTGCTCTTAAACTGGAATTAAATATGCAGTGAAATGCAGTGAAAACATCCTTGAAAAGAAAGTCAAATACAGACACTGTCAGACAAACAACTGAGATGATTTGCCATCATCGGATCCATATATGTAAACAATAAATGATATTATTCATTGACTGGAGTTTCTAGGAGAATGATAATTAAAATTGATAGTGAAAATTCTTTTATGTTTGTATTATTAACTCAATTTGCTCCACCTCCCTCCAATTCCTACACTGAAGCTCATTAACCACCGTAATGTGTCTGTATTTGGAGCTAGGACCTGTAAGGAGGTAATTAAGGTTAAACAAGGTCATTACAGTGGACTCTGATCCAATAGGACTGAAGTCCTTGTAAGAAGAGGAGATGAGGACACAGACACATACACAGAAGGACAACCATGTGAGGACACAGGAAGAAGACAGTGTCTACAAGACAAGGAGAGAGGCCCGAGGAGGAACCAGCCCTGCCCGCACCTTGATCTCAGACTTCCAGCTTCTGGAGTGTGAGAGAATAAATGTCTGTTGTTTAAGTACTCTAGCCTGAGGTATTTTGTTATGGCAGCTGGAAAAGACTAAGACAGTTCATTTCTGACTTTTAAATGGAATGACTATTTTACCACTATGTACAGTATTAGCTGTTGGTTTACAAAGAGATAGATATTCTTTATATTTATCTATTTATTCTCAGTTTATTTTGACTCTGAATATGGAATACATGCCAATTCTTTCCTAAAGTGAATTTTGAAAATATATCATTTTAAGTGACTTTGCCTATGTGAAGGATGAATTCACCATCCCTTTCACACGGTTTTGAAATAAGCAGTGAATGAATACGACTTCATGCTTCCCAAGCCTTCATCTTTGCTCAGAGATTAGGGAATATTAAAATTCTCAAGTAGTTTTTAAAATACATTTTGTCCCCTAGAGAAATAATTATTAACATTTTGGCAAATATTTGAAAATATTTTCATGAAAAAAATTCATTTCATATACCATGTTGTTGAAATTCACGTAGAACTTGAAAATTATGGGCATTTTGCAATGAAGAATATCCAACGCTTTAATACGAGGGTGATAGTTTTACAGTTTCAAAATGGCTCTGTGAGAAGCCCCTGCCATACTGTTGGGAACCAAGGAAAGGGAGGCAACGACTTAATCCCTCACAAACAACTTAGGTCAAAAGATGTACAGAAAAAAATGTAGTTAATTTGAGGAGCAATTAAATCGGAACAGGTAACACAATGATCTCACTGCGGATTCCAACACTTCTCTCTGTCCCTTGTGTTTTCCATAGTGCTGGAAAAAGATCTCGAAACCAACCCCAACATGTCACGACTAAAGTTTAACAGACAAAATACCCTAAGATATGTTCTTATTCAGTTTTGTACGTCTGCAATGACTGTCATGTAAGTAAAGAGTATTTCCTGAATTAATTCCATCTGGGTAACAGTTTTTCTGATGAAAACAGTTACAATCCATGGAAATATTGTGTGGCTAATGAAGGAGAAAAAAATAACAGTGCTTATGTGTACAAAATATTATCTATTCAAGAGACTCACAAAGAACCAGAATATTTTGAGCCATCCTGAAGATCTGCTTTCAGAGATAACATGCACTCCTCAGTCAACAAATATTCTCACCAACATCTTTGTAAAGCAAGTCTCTCCAACCAACAATAACCAGCAGAGAATACTACAGACTTTGAAATGATACTACTAATATCCCTTGCTCTTTAACACTTCATTTTCTCTTTTTAGAAGATAATAGTTCTAGAGATTGCTTGTGAGACAAAGAGCCTCATGTGAGACCAAGGAGCTTTAGCCGACTGCTTGTGGAGCAGAAGAGTACAGTGTAGACCACAGAACGATGTTCTGCAGAGGCATTATTACAGATAGGTGAAAACTCATTATTTTTCATTATAAAACTTGTTCTAGTGTGCACTTTTTTTAAAATTTCGAAACACCATATAAAATGTGCCAAATTTAGCATAACTGCCAAATGTAATCAAAGAAATATAAACTGCAGTGTCTAGACATTGACTACTGTTGCACAGCAGCATCATTCTAAGGAATACTTAGAATGCCGATTCTTTCAAGTGTAAGATAGTTGTCGTCCAGATTTTTTTTTATATAAATCACCAAACTCCATCTGAGGATTTATGAGGTGGAAAAAAGTCTAATAAGTAGTAATTAGTAAGTTCTTAAGTGTTGTGTATGTTTCATTTAAGTGAAATTAAGATGACGTTGATAGTGCCATCTCTTGGATGATGTCAGCAGTATAACATATCCTTCCTAGGGGCATACAATATATAAGCAAACATTAGCTGCTAGTTACAGCACACCTGTATACACTCTACTAATCACTGTGTGTCCGTAATATGACATACTTTCAATGAGCTATGAAAGTATACTCTTTAAACTTCCTTGGCATGTATCACTCTAGTGTAAATTTGTATTACCATATCTCTGTGAAATCCATGAGCTATTCAATGGAGTAACATCACTAAAATGTATTGAAGCAATTTGACTAATGTGGAAGAATAAAAAAGAACGTATGTGCTTTGGCCAAGCATCAGTGTGTGTCCTTTGTCTAAAAATATAAGAATCTGGCTGCAGCTTTGGTTAAAAAACAGTAACGGACATGAGATCAAATTTACCCTGTAGGAAATTCACCCAGATATAGATGCACATCACTTAGATATGCATTACACCCATTTGTCTTATTCATACAAAATGGCTTAATGATTAGAAAACACCAACATAAATACTTTGGAAGGAGAAGATACTAAATCAAAGAAGTAAGTCTTTCATTGAAAGCCTCTATTCACTGCTGCAGGAGCAGGACGGCTCACTTAAAATACATAAATATCCGTTTACAGTTGGAGTACTAATTGGGATTTTTAAAAAATTTAATTAGTCACATATATATTTTACATTTCTTGGAAGACTGTTCTTTTTTTAAAGGTAAAATCATGACTCTCATACAAATATCAACATGTGTCAAAAGATTTTATTAAACTAATTCAATTTGTTAGGGAAATGGTAAGACGTTACAACTGGTTAAGAGGAGCATTAAAAGTGCAGACATATATTCAGGCCATCAAGAATGAGGAAATGAATTTGCTAAATTGATGCAACATCAATCAATCGCCAGGGCCTGTCATTCACAGACAATCACTCCACCACACGCACACATGCATTCCTACGGTTTGTCCACAACTTCCAGAGCTGAAGAGTAGCTCAAGGACATCAAAGGGCAGAGGCCACTAGGAAGGGCTGAGCCACAACGGAGCAGTTCTCCTTCACTCTCGATTTCCATGGCTACCACCGTTTTTCTCTGGCAAATCATAGACGAATTTTAAAGACTGAGTAAATCTATAAAAGCGATTAATCACAGAAGTTCAATGTCTGATAATTATTCCAGAAGTGTTCCTGGGCACTCAGACTCACCAAGCATACATTCTTAAATCAAATTCTATTTCTATCCAAAAAGCGTAGCCCAATGGTGTTCTTAAAGGAGGCGAATGGTTGTTCTGAGGTAGAAAACATTCTCCAATGTAGGTAAGGATGTAGATATCAGGTAAATGTTACAGTTGTGTTCACACTAACAATAAACTATGGATGATGTGGCTCAGTCAGTCAATGAGGAAAGATCCAGAGACATTCTGAGGTCACAAAAAGAATTTAAATGTTAGCTAACAAGGAGTGCTCACCAAAAACAGGACTTTCCCGCTCAGACTGCAAACCAGGCAGAACTACCATCTCGCTTTATCAGTTGTCATTGCATGTTGACATCAACACTGAGGAGACTGATGCAGATGACAGATATAAACATATCTACATACATATGCATACATAACGCATATACTTATATGCATACACAGTTTACATTTCCCAGCCAGTGTTCAGAAAAACTAGAATAAGAGAGAAGTGATGTGCCATTTTGTCTTGGAAAAGTATATATTTTACATATACATGCATGCATACATCTACATACATATGCATGTAATGCCTACCTGCATATTACCAAACTGATACACACGTGTATACATGGAGGTGCGTGTGTGTATACGTGTACATTCACTTTATCACATACTCCATCAGCTTGATTTCCGAGATGGTAATTCAAGTTTCATCTTTGTTCTGGGCTTCGTTTCTGTCTCTACTGTATTTTTTGTCTCAACCGTCAAGTCACATTTTATCGACACGTTAGACTGGGACAAACCAACATGGGATGGAAACTCCAATCTCAGGAGGCTAAAATCATGATGCAGGTTGGGATTGAAGAGTTGCTGATTTCCTTTCCCCTTCCCCCAGCAGTGTGGACCATGAGAGTGCGCTGGGGGCGGAAGACTGAGGCCCTCCCTCTCACTCATAGGGGGGCAAACCAAACAGCTCGGGCTGGAAGTCCTGCAGGGAATTCAGCACCAGGGTGGCCTTTGTCGTCAGGTCTCGGCTCAAGTTTCTGTCAGGAACCATGACCACCTGCATCCCAGCTGCCAGGGCCGCCTCCACCCCGTTGGGAGCATCTTCAAAGACAAGGCACTGTAGGAAGAAAAAGAAAGTCGAGATGGCCTTTCATGGAACCAGACATGTGGATGAAGTGTTTATTATCGTCGTCACCATTGGCTCTGCAACTGTGCAGAAAGAGACAGAATTACAGTGGGGGCTCCCCAGAGTAGAGATTGTGGTGAGGACAGCATGCTGTTTCTTACTGGCTCCCGAGGTCTCCCCGCCGTAGCTCCTTTAAAGGGGAGAGGTTTCTGTTGCAGCCAAAGCATTGTTGAAATGGAGCGCAGCTGTGTGGTGAGGCAAGCTTCTCAGCTTAAAACTTTATTTTATTGGGATCATAACAATCTGTTCAATCAATAGTTGAACATTCAGAGTGTGAGAGGCAATTGCAAAACTAAAAATCATGCTCTTAAAATATAAAACCACTTCAGAGCTGCTCCTGTTTTATGTACTGTGGTTTGAAAATTAAATGGTTAGAATCTTTTAAGTTAAAAATTCAGTTCCTGTGTGTGCTAGTGTGACGTGACAAATATGAGCACGAAAATGTAGTGTGCATGCATGCTCTCTTTTGGATAATCGCGAAAATCCACTTTATTATTGGGATTACGGACACACCACCATCCAAAACCTGTGGTCTCTTCATTCAGACACCCACATTGAAAATGGGGTGTTTCCTACTGGCAACTGCAAAGATATGGAACCAACCTAAGTGCCCATCCACCAATGAGCGGATAAAGAAAATGTGGCATATATACACCATGGAATACTACTCAGATATAAAAAGGAATGAAATAATGTCTTTTGCAGCAACATGGATGGAGCTGGAGGCCATTATTCTAAGTAACTCAGGAATGGAAATCCAAATATCGTACGCTCTCACTTATAAGCGGAATCTAAGCTATGAGGATGGGAAGCCATAAGAATTATATATAATGGATTTTGGGGACTAAGCCAAGGGACTTCAGCCTCTGCAAGTGGGGAGTGGAGGCAGACTGACTTTTCTCTGCATGGACTTGGTGGGTTGCTCCTTTGAAGGTGGTGACCAGGGACAGGGAAGGTGGAAGTGCCCACAGCTCCCTTCTCTTTTCTAGCAGGGCTCCTGCACCTTCAGTGAAGCCGGAGAACTGGGGTTTGGTCCAGGGGATGGCGCTGGTACCTGCACATGCTCCTGGCAGGCCCGTGGCCTCCTGAAATCTCCCTCCTTCACCCCACATATCATCTCTGTGTCAGGACATGCACATGGATGTGTGTGTACGCATGCATATTCTATATGATTTTAATTAATTTCGTGATCACTTTGTAGTGTATTTAGTGGACCTTCTAAGGCTGACTTCCACGACTTCAAGGAAGTATCTGGTCAAGAATATTCTTGACGCAGCTTGTACCGACGCCTACATATAGGCTGTAACTAGGCAGGGCCCAGTTTTCACACACCTTCCCAGGATGCCATGGCAAATCGTGACCACTGATGAACGTCTGCTAAATTAGCCAAGACGGTGGAGGTGTCCTGGTACAGGACTTAAGAGCCACAAAGGGGCCATGGAAAGTCAGCGCTAGGGAATAGACAGAGCAAATGCAGCATCTCCTCTGCTTAGGGCAAGGGAAGTTCAGAGGCAAGCTGGAGGTCATGCAGTCACGCGAGGTCATGCAGTCACGCGGAAGACAGAACTCTTGAATAGAATCCAGATCTGCAGAATCCAATGTTCTTTTCACTCTACCCAGCTGAAGGCTAAAATATATCTGATTTCCATCTCCAGGCGAGGAGATGAGCTTAATTAAACTGTAGCTTGAGGGATTTAATTTAGGGAGCATAACATTCCCAGCTACAAGGGAGGTGAAGCACCTTGGCGGCTTATCACTTGGAGGTGATGAACTGACTTCTCCAATGATGTTGAAGTGCAGCAGCGACCTGGGGATGGTCTCTGTTCAGGGGACTTAAAAAGTCCTTGTACTTTAATTTCTTAAAAACAAATATCATATAGCTTAAAAGTTCCATTTTATAACTAGTAAGTTGCACGTAAGAGTATCTTTGTCTGACAGCAGCAGGGTGTCTTAGTCCCTTCAGGTTACTGTAAGGAAATACCACAGACTGGGTGGCTTAAACCCCAGACAGGGATTTCCCATAGGTCTGGGGCCAGGCGGTGTGAGATCAGGGAGCCAGCGTGGTCTCTGGCTCCCTGTCTCCTCCTAACACATTACACTGGGGGTGAGGATTTCAGCATCTGAATTGGGGGAGGGAAACAGTCCAAACACAAGGGCAATGAATAAAAATGGATGGGATTAGAGGAAAACCTGAGAAACAATAGGGAGCTGGATGATACCCGGGATGCTAAGCCTGATGGAGAAGCTGATTCTCACGTTTCTGATGTGGTGGGTCTTGGGGCCGCCATTTTGGTGGCAGGAAGGAGAGGTAGCTTTTGTGACAAGTTGGATTTGAGGCCATCGTGGGACACCCAAGTAGAAGGCTCGGGGTCTCCATGCGCCGTGGCTGTGAGCTGGAGGTGCAGTCAGGTGTCATCAGAGCAGAGAACAGCTGATTAGACAGAAGGAGGAGCACTGAGAAGGGACCCCGGCAGCCCCGGCATTTCTGTGCGGTGAGCAGAAGAGGTCTATGGATGGAGCTCTAGGTACAGTTTGGGCAGGAAGGGAACACAGTAGGAGGCAGTGTCAGGAGCTAGGTTAGGTTTTTAAGAGGGAAGGAGAAGGGCCCGCGGCTTGTGATTCTCTCATGTTCCTCCCCAGCTCTCACTTCCTGGTGATGCTTCCACCTTTGGCTCCTCCCTGCTGCAAATCCCCGTCTCCGTGGCACTTGCCCACCATTTCTTCTCAGCAGCTGGGATCAACAGCACGTCCCATCAGGAAGCAGACAGAACAGTCACAGCAGGGAAAGAGCCAGCCCCTTTCCAATCCCGCACACTGGGACCTCCTCCGGGCCGCAAGCAGAGTGCTGCCTGTGCCTACTTGGGATCACATTTCGTAACCGATTTTACCTTTTAAACTATAATGTGTCTGTTTTAAATTATGTGCTTCATTGGAACTAGTGAGCTTTCCAAATATTACTATATCATCTCTAAGGAATAAAGCTTTCTCTTTTGCTTAGTGAAACACATTTGGAAGGCAGTCACTGAAGGGTACTTTCAGGGCTCCCAGAAGCGGTCCTGGAATTACATGGAAGCACAGACAGTACAGCAGCTGCTCACAACTATTCATCAATTATAAAACCATGTATGATCTGAATCTCATCACCAAAACCAGGCTTTTTCCTAGGAGGTTTTTTCCTATGCATTAATTTTGTAATATGAAGTTCAATTTTCACATGGTGAGACATCAAAACTTCAAGGGGGCCTTAAACTTTGTTTTTAATTTTGATTGGCAGCGCTCATATCTAAGGTTTAAGTTCTGTTTGACTTCATGTTCCTTGTCAGATAATGATCTGTAAATAAGTACTACAATGTTGTCATGTTGGATACATATACACTATTAGATGTTTATTTAAACATGAAACTTTAAAGTACTGCTGTCAAAATGACTGCTGAGGTATGCGTGTATTTTGTTATTAATTAGTACTTTTGTTTATATTATTCATCAATCCATCCATCTGTCCATCCATCCCTATTTATCAGTCTATCCATCCCTCCCTTCCTCCTGCTTTCCCTTCCTTCATCCAAACACCCACCTACCTACTAGTAAGCTACATATGGTGCTGCATTCCTCTAAGTAATAGTGCTGAGGTGGAGGTCAGTATCCCTTGTGCACCGCAGAGCTACTGTTTTATTGAATCGATAGTGCTCTGAAAATCAAACTATAAAACCATTATTGATATAAACATGTTTATAACAAAACCCTTTAGAGTTACAAGCTAGGTAAATGAATGAACTACACCCCTAAATTGATTCCTTCTCCTATAGAGAACAGCCTTTGAAAAAGTTATTTAACAACTTGGTTGGGGGGTGGGCAGGAAAGCTTCCTAATGAATTCTCTCTGTGTCATTTTATTCAATAAAAGTACATTACAGGCACTCTTAGCATGCATATTAAAGTGTATGCATGTAAATTAAGTGGTGAGCAAAAGACTTCAAGACAGCTCAAAAAACCTTCCTGATTTCCTTTTTTAATGGTACAGATGCCGTGTCCACCAATCTGTCAGAAACCAGTAAAAACCCAGCAAGGCCCTGAAAGGTGCTGACTGTCTTAGAGTCAAAAACAAACCGCAAGTTTCTAGATGGTCACTAGAATCATTTTCTTTTTCCACGTCCTCTGAGTAAAACATGTGAAATCAATTCATTTTCCATAGCCTTCTGCATGAGACTCATGATCCGCAAGTGTGACGGGAGGCCCCTATCAGTTTTTTGTGTTTAGAGGGAACACTATGACTTCAGACAGACTCGGGAAGATTAGCCAGGTACAGGATTAAAATGCTCTAACCTGTAGAGCAGCAAGTTGTATTTATTTTCAACAGCACTTTCGTTATGGAAAAACCACATTTAGGTGCCTTAGATGAGACTTGCTTGTGGTATGCTTGCTGTATAACATGACTCCACACATTGTCAGGACAGCAAAAGCACAGTGATGTTTTGCCTGCTTTTGAGAGAAGCTACGGAGGGCGCTTCCCCAAACAGGATTATCATGGCATAAAGAGAGTGCCTTTGCTGGCCTGTGTGAGTGATTTTTCCATGTCATCTCCAAATGTGCCGTGTAGAAGAAGCTGCCATTTACAACGGGAACTGATAAACACAGAGAAAAAAGCCTAAGGAATTCATTGGACCTGGAGGGGGTTAAAAGACTTCGTGATTAAATGAGCTGGTGGATGAGCCAATGAGCTGTCTGTGTGGTGAGCACGTGTGGCAGCCGGCAATGCAGAGGCCTCTCTTCGGTCCTCTCCTCGGTCCTTTCCATCCTGACACCTGTTGTGCATGGCCCAGCAACCTACTCAACAGGGGATGAGAGGCCTACAAAGCCAATGCCCTTCAGGATGGATTTATTTTTTGGTTTTCACAGGGATGCCCTCAATTCTCCTTCTTGCAAATATATTAACTGCTGACTCCTGAAATAAAAGCCGGTGTTTATAGCTGTGGTTGCAAAGTCAGTGTTTCCAAAATAAAGATGTGTTGCAGTACCAGGTGAGGCTTATGTTGTTTTCACTGGCCTCCCATGCCCATATTAACGTTCAATTCTAAATTGTCTAGTATTAGAATGTTCATGGGGTAAGGGGTTTCTAGAATGTTCTGCGACACAGCAGTCCAGAGAAATTTTCCAGAAAAAGAAGATTCCTCCCATTAAATGAGGAACTGGGGACCTGCCATGTACAATTAGCACAGAAATGTTTCCAGAAGTGCTGCCATGGATAACTCTGTAGTTGAAACTTCACTGAGGCCTCTCAGGCATGGACACCTATCTTCAGAGCAAATCAATGAAGGTCCTGCAAAGCAGCACTCAGAGGAATCTAGTTTGAGGAAGTTTTCACAAAGAGTAGCCGAATGTGGCATGACTCACGTCAATGCAAATGCAATTCATTTGCCTTGTTTTCTTGAACTATTCTGAATCTTACCTGTAAAATAATGACAGTTGAGGCAGATTTCACCTTAAATGCCTATCCTCTTGCAGGAATGGTTGCTTACATGGCATTGAGGCTACTGCTTAATTCAGAACTGAAGGGACCAGCTCTTTGAGGGCACCCTCCCTAGGCCCCTCAGCAATGGGCTCTGCTGACTGCTCATGACAAAATGGCACCTGGGGCACCTGTGAGGGCAACACAGGGCCTGGTCCATCCCTCTCTCCTTTCCTTTAGATAGAGAGGGGCGTGAGCATATTCTCAATCCTGGAAAACAGAGGTGGGAGGCATCTTGCCTTCCTTTCTCTAACCTGAGATGCCGATGGAGCCTGGGCTAGAAGACTGACCTGGCTGTGGGGGCTAGAGAAGAGTGAGAATTTGCTGGATGTGGGGCCTAGCCTGAGGGTGGAAATTACTGGTGCTACTGACACAGTACTTGTGTGATACTGTGTATGACTAACTCAGTGTTTTTCAACCATTTCATTCATGACCACCCCAAAAAAGCTTTTACAGTTATTTTCCCCCAACAGTCTATCCCCATAACATGTTATAATAACACAGATGCACTATATTTTTCTGTATGTGTATTGGTGCTTGATACATTAAAAAAAAGTAAGGTTTCATTTTCACCTCCCCAAAGCCAATTTTTATACCTTGGGACAAAATGCATGGACTATTCAATTTTACTCAGTTGAACAGTTTTTGGGGAACCTACTGAAACCACTCTCAAGGAAGGGTCCCACTGACCCAGGAGAAGAAGGCTTCACAGAGTGGGGAAGTAGCTGAAGATTTCAGAGAAAAACACTTTCACTACAGAGAAGAATCACCCCACCCCCACCCCACTGCGTGGAAGATCACAAATGAACTGTAACCTTCCAAAGTCAACACACAACATTTTATAACTATGACGTACTTAGGGAGCTGTTCAATTGCATGGAATAATTCATACATTGAAGAATGTGGAGAACAAACAAATGAATCTCTGACAGATAACACTATTCCAGGTAGTAGTCTTTAAATATGCCCTCCCACCAACTTCAAATTTTATAAATGAATGAATCAATGATATCCAGTGGTTGGCAGATGGGACATGCTCCATCGCTATCAGCTATTATTATGATAATGGTGATCCATTCTGTAGACGTTACAAAAAATTCACTATGAAGTTTAAAATTACTCAACTCGTGTTGGGACTGGGACTAGCACCTTATATTCTAGTGACTAGGCCACTAAATATCTCAATTACTAGTCAGTATATTGATAAACTGCAAATTAATGGCATTTGTTTCTTCCTGTTTTTTTGTGAGATTCATCAGAAATGCTTATTTATATTAGAAGCTGGGCTTTAATCAATAGCTATCAGCAATTGAAGCATGTTAGACATATTTTTAGGAAATTAACACCTACATAAAGTACTGTCTTGGGCAGGCAGAAGACAGAAAGCAGAGCAGACAGCTCTCTGGCCTCCCTGGAGTTCATGGTCTCCAAGGCAGGAAACATGCACTGGGGAATCCCTGCTAATACAAGCCCGCTGTGGGGAGCCCTGTTTGAGGCACACAGTCCTCTGGAGCAGGAACAGCAGTCCATTCACCAGGATTTGGAAGGTGGATTTGAAGGAGTGGGTTTAGGGAAGATGACTTAGGGATGTCTGGTCAGAGGCAGGTCATGAAAGACAGGCATAATCGCACATGATGTATGTAGCCACTGGGAAATGGAAGGTGTGTGTGGGGTGAGAAATGCAGGCAGAGGGAAGAGCTTGGCAGAGACAGTTACTGGCTGCACTCCAGTGTGGAGAGGCTTGTCGGGATGAGATGGACATGCAGAAAAATAAACATTGTACTGGGGGCAGGCAGAAGACAAGGCCCCAGAAGGAAACCAGAAGTAGTGAGTGAGGTAGGGAGCAAGGGGTCAGGCTGAGAGGTCTGTGCTTTACGAGGTGGGTGGGGAGGGAAGCTGGGGAGGGTGAGATGAGGTCAGAGCAGGGCAACTGGTCATATCAGTGTTTTAGAAACATCAAAGAAGCAAAACCACTGATTTACCAAGAAACTCTGACCATTGTTAAAGGCAGTGCCCCCCTACCCTAGCAGTACTGTTTATGTCTAGTAAGATTATTCAAAAGCATGACTGCTTAATTTTTTTTTTTGGAAATCCAAAATACAACTCATCCACTGAAATACCTGGCTTAGTGTCAAATGTTTTATTCCACAATGGTGGCTTAATTCAGATCGGTTGGTTACATGCTACCTGCTATTAAGATGGCCTCATGCAAATTGTCATTCTTTGAAACTGCTGGTATGTGGAGATTGCACAACTTCATGTACAAATGCAGACGGAACCAGAGAAACCACTTAGCAGTTACACTGGTACAACACCACCATACAAATGAATTACAAAGCAGCCCTCAAGAGATGTTACACACGTGATAATAAGTAGTCACTGCTGGCCTGTCATTTTAGCAATTTACAGTTTGCTTGATATATGTGTCTGGGTGTATGAATCCAAAGAATGAGAAAAAATTAATTGCGTAGTAATCCATTTATCAGGAGTCATACTGAACAAAATGGAATAAAAACATCACAAACAGGTACAGCATGGAGATTCTGTTGGGTTAATGGTCTTTGTAATTGCAAAGGAAAATGATGTTACTATCACTTTTGGGTGTTCAATTCAGCTTATCTGAAGGGGCTGGAAAAAGATCAAGTAATTACTAACCATACTTGACTTTGAAATGCGTTCACACACCTGTCCAGTTGATGTGGGGAGAAGAGAGTGTAGGAGGTACCGTCTCCCCTTTCATTCCATTAGCTATGGGAATACCAGATAATTAGGTTTTTTAAATACTGTAAGTATAATATTGTTTGTTTTTTGTTTTTGAGACAGGGTCTCACTCTGTCGCCCAGGCTTGGGTGCAGTGGTGCAATCACGGCTCACTGCAGCCTTGACACCCCCAGGCTCAGGTGACCTTCCCACCTCTGCCTCCCAAGTAGCTGGGACTACAGGGAAGCACCACCATGTCCGGCTAATTTCTTTTTGTAGTTTTTGTAGAGATGGGGTTTCGCCCTTTGCCCAGGCTAGTCTTGAACTCCTGGGCTCTAGCAATCAAGCTACCTTGGCCTCGCTAAGTGCTGGGATTTCAGGCGTGAGCCACTGCACCCGGCTAATATTATTAGATATGTATTCGTAAGCCTATGAACTATTGCGTAGTCCACTTCTAAATGACAACTACAAAAATCTAGGAAGGGCTGTGTAATTCATCCTATAATCATGACGACTGTTTACTACAGTCGTGATTTTGAGCATATATATAAGAGAAAAACAGTACGTATTCAACGTTTCTCTTTATGTTGGGACATGCACTGGCACTTCCGTCTCATAAAAAGAATAGAACGTGAACAGAAGGCTCTTACAAGATAGAAGAGCCCACTCTCTGGTCATGGGGTCACTCATGGGACAAGTACAAAGATTAAAACCAGAACACACTGCTAAAAACTATCAAAGATAGGCAAGCTGTTGATCTGCATTTATTGGATGTCTATTGAATAAATAATGAGGGCATTCTACATTCCGAGGTCGTGAACAGCCCATATTCCCACTTGGGAACACAACCAGAAACAGTAGTTCCTAGTCATTTCATTGTTCAGGTGTGGTTTCTCAGTATTAATACAGGGAGGTGGGGAAGAGGAAAGGAAGATGTAGGGGTGAAGGGAAAGATTGCTCCCCTCCTCGCTCCTATTTAGGAATAAATCAGGTGGGAGATGTGCTTCCGTAACCAGCTGGACAGAGTCTGTGTCCCTGAGAGGTGCCCAGAGGGTCCCAGTTTGCACCAACCTCTCCTGAGTCATGCTGGAACCTTCTTTCTAGAGAGCTGTGTTTGGAGAACGGCACACAGAGCCCCCTGACTCCTGGGCCTCCAGCATCTCCCAGGAAGACCTCCAACAGTATGTGATTAAACTATAGACACGCAGCTCAAATAATACTCTGGATGAGCCACAGAACATGTCTTCTTTTCTACAGAAAACGTATTTTCTTAACCTTTGAATAAGCTAGGGCATTAAAATAAAAATGTACTTATTCAGTGAGCAATTTAATGGTTGGATGTTTTCAAGAAAACTAGTCCCTCCCTCATTTATTTTTTTCTTTTCAACAGAATCAAAGATGCTGTTCTGCTAGTGCAAACTTCTTAGGAAAAGATAAATGTGTGAATAACACCATACCCCTCACAGCACGTGGCATTGGTCTCTGGAGGCTGACATTCTGCAGAATCAAACACTGAAGGGAGCAGCCTTGTCCACTTACGGTTCAACAAGGGTCCCTGTTGCTGTGCAACGCTCATCTCACAAAATGACCCCACTTCCCCCGCTATCTGGCTGTCATTTCATCAAAGCACACACACCCTGCCTGATCCCTTGGGCGCCGGCCTTTGGGCAGTTCCAGGCCAGCTCCTAAATCCTCGCCTGGCCGCCTGGGAGGCTGGAGCCCATTTTCCAATGACCTTGCTAAATGAACTGCGAATCTGCTTTTGCTGAAGAAACGCAACCTTCTAAGGAGGCCAGAGGGAAGCAACTCTGGTGGCACCATTCTGCCAAAGGTCACCCTGAGCATGGACGCACAGCTGTGCCACTGCTTAGTTACCAGGTCTCGCGATTCCCATACCAGGTCCGGCTCCGCGGGGAGACTTCCTGAGGCCTGCCGGCATAACATTCATAGGTATTGATGCCCGCACTGTCCCTTCCGCGGACTCCCCAGAAAATTCCGCTCATAACGGAGGCTCCTTTGCTGTTCTCATTCTCCAAGCCTGCTGTTTTCAGTGTGGGAGTCCTTGAGGCACGTTCAGGGGGCCCACACAGTCAAATCTACACCCACAGTAATACTAAAGCACCGGTAACCTTTCTATACTGTGTTGACAGTGGTATCTACAGTACAAATGCAATGTCGGCAGGAAAAACAGCCCACACAGCTGGGGCCCGCGCATGCAGGAGGGCCAGAAGCCGAGCTCTGCTGGCAAGCGCGGCGCTCCGCCCCACAGCAGGCACTCCGGCAAGAGGATTAAAGCGCGGCTCCACCTGGGAATACCTGCGCTGAGTGGTACACACTCTACTTTTATGAAGCCTCAGCCTTCGAGTTGGCTGTTTTTTTAAGATGCCGTGAGATGATGAAAAGGCCCCTAAAGCGCGTGTGCCACATGGGGAGGTGAGCCCCTGGTCTCCAAGGAAACCACGTGCTCCCCCTGCTCGCACTGCAGCAAGATCCCCACTTCATCATGGTTTTTCTTTCCTGGAGCCTCATGTTTATTTGAAGGAATGACTGACAGGCAGTGAGTGATGATTACTAAGATTTGGGCATCTGGCAGAACTTTTCTAGAAAATCTTCTCGAAAGAGGGCCAATTCAAGGGAAATAACTGAGTGGGTTGACAAAAATAAAGTCTGAGTTTTCTAGAGAAATTGAGAATTTTGGAAATCGTGCATCTACCACCACAAGCTTGACAACTTGCCAGAATTGAGACTTACCTGATGAGACTGATGGCGACATGAACAGATGTGGGTTTTTGTTATTATTATAATGAAATGAGTCAACATTTTGGAGATCTAATTTTTCAGCTACCCAGTATTTTCTGAACGAACAAATGCATGATGTTACAAAAATCATGCATGGATACAAGATCCATTCAAAGTTTAAGGCTCGGTAATAGATTTGAAGATACACGAGGAGGAAAAGGTTACTGATAGGGCTTCAATTTCCACATAGCAACTAACTCTTAAGAAACTATCATTTGCTGAATTCTGGTGTAGTAAAACAGCTACACACAGAAATAGAGCTAAAGAAAGAAAAATAGTTAACATTATCTTAAAAGACTTAAAATATCCCTTCCTTTTCAAACTAGGTCCTATGTAAGAGACGTGATCTCAGCTCACTGCAACCTCCGCCTCCTGGGTTCAAGTGATTCTCCCATCTCAGCCCCCCTGCCCCCAAACACACAAAAACAAACAAACAAAAAACAAAAAAAACTTCTCATTCTCATTAGCCACTTCTTCTGGGGACAGCTCTAGGGGTAAAGGGTCCCACTGTTCCCTACCTGCTGGGTAATCAGATCCCTTCAAAAAGATGCTTTCGAGTTTTTGTCCAGTTTTTCTCATTGTTCTTAAGGGGAGAGTTAGCGCAGCTCGTTTAGGTCCTATCACCAGAAGGAGACTTGGTTCGAGTTTTACATGTTAATATTTGATTGGAGTAGGATTCACCTTAGTGTTGGAAGTAAACCAGAGCCTTGGGGTTTATGTCCCCCTCTCCACTGGCAAGACAGCTACCCCGGTATTATTTCCTGACTGATTCATCTGTTTCACAACAATCTGAAATGCCACCTTGATCCTCGCATAAATCCCCAAACATAACGAGGCTGAATTCACTGGTTATTCTCACTATTCTAGTTTGGGTGAGGGCAAGTCTGAGAATGTGTACACAAGCATTGTGGAGGCCAGATCGGGTGAGGAAGGTACAAGGAAGGTACACCATGTCCAGGGGTGGGAGAGTTCACGGGCTTTATTGCAAATTAGCCCAGGCCAAACACTTTTAAAAAGTGGATTCCTCAACTACAGCAATGTTACGCAATGCAAGGTGGGGAGCCATACATACAAACAGCACTAGTGCTACTTATGGGTCACATGTTCTCCGTATTCAATATACCATTCTCCTCCAATCGCAGTGAAGAGAAACAATGCCCAAATTTGCCAATAATCTGTGGTACTGCATTAAATGAGATACTAAACATTTAGCAAGGTTTTAGCCCAAAACATCCAATAATTATTAGTAATAATTACTAGTTAAAAGCTAAAAGATATTTTGAAAATTGACACAATTGTAAAAGACAACTGGTAATGCAGGATCAATGAACTTGATGCACTAGTGTATGGGGGAATAGTGACTAGACTATATTTTTACTGGCTAGTTGTCTGAAACCTCGCTATCAAAAACACTCAGTGAACACAGTATCATTATGAAAAATGCACAGCTGGTCACCAGCCAACCTAATGAAATGCCCCGAGTAGGGTAGTGGCATTAGTACTGATAGTGGCTACTAGTTCTTTTAAAAAGTGTTTCAAGGAACTACGAGGCATGGATTTTTTGAGGCATTTGAGTGACAGTCCAGAAATAAAAAAATACATGTTTTAGAGCAGTGGTCCCCAGCATTTTGGCACCAGGAACTGGTTTCATAGATGACAATTTTTCCTAGATCAGTGGGGGGTGAAAGGGGCTGGTTTGGGGATGAAACTGTTCCACCTCAGATCATCAGGCATTAGATTCTCATACGGAGCACACAACTCAGATCCCCTGCATGTACAGTTCACACTAGGGTTCAGGCTCCTGTGAGAATCTAATGCGGCCTCTGATCAGACAGGAGGTGGAGCTCAGCTGGTAATGCTGGCTCACTCACCGTTCACTTTCTGCTGTGCGTCCTGCTTCCTAACGGGCCATGGAGTACTGGTCCGTGGCCAGTGGATTGGGGACTCCTGTTTTAGAGGATGCAATAAAACATATATGGAGACTGCAACTTTTTGGTTTACAACTTCGGGGAAGTTAAAGGGCCAAAACCAGCACTGCTATAAAGATTAAGCTATTAGATGTTTTTTGCTGGGAAGTATTTCCAGAGACACGAGCTTTTTCCATAACACATATTAATCACACACACACAAACACACACACACGTGCGCACATGCATGTGCACACACACATGCAGTGCTGATTAAATGAAGCCTTGTTACATTTTCCATTGTTATACAAGTATCTGCCTTTAAAAGGGAAATAGTGGACCAGGGATTCATCCATTAGTATTTTCTCCACACAAAGCACAGGGCACAGTGCCATCCTGGAATTTCTCCGGTCAAGCATAAAGAAGATATCTGAAGGCAAGACATATGAAGAGTGATTATGAGAGGACAGAAGTTCATTCTGTTCTGAGATTTGCTGTTTTTCTCTAGCATTTAGTGAAATTATTTCTTCACTTCTCTGCATTTGACAGAGTGCAGAAGGGCCTCATGCCTCTAATTTGTGTTTTCCCAGAGACCCTCATGCCCCAGGAATGGCTCAGCTCTGGCGTAATTCTGCAGAACAGTACAGGAGCCCGTGTGCATGCAACCTGTGTCGAGGTCTCTGCAGGGCTGTGAACTTGAAATCAACACTGCAGTGCCCCAAGTTCCCCAAGAATGACGAGAAGCTCTCCATCAAAGGACGACAGATTCTGCCGCTGACTGTAAGCCCTGGAAACCAGTCTGGAGGAACGCAGGTGGCTATGGGTCTGCCAAGAAGCCAGAACACTCACTGAGCTGTGACCTGGCCAAAGCACAGCTCCACCTCCTATCAAAGCTGATGATGTACCCAAGGGGAGAGGGAGAGCCTGAAGGTGAAAAAGACAGCCTCCCCATTGACATCGCTGCAGCTGTAGTGGCAGGAGATGGAGACAAGGATCACGAGAATAGGTGTCAGTCAGGGTTTGTGAAATAACAATATAGAAGACGAATGCCTTCTCTATTTGTGGGGAACACTACAGGAAAAGAAAAAGAAGGTGATATGGTTTGGCTGTGTCCCTACCCAAATCTCATCTTGAATTGTAGCTCCCACAATTCCCACATGCTGTGGGAGGGACTCGGTGGAAGGTAATTGAATCAGGGGGGCAGGTCTTTCTCATGCTGTTCTCATGATAGTGAGTAAGTCTCATGAGATGTGATGGTTTTGTAAGGGAGAGATTCCCTGCATAAGCTCTCTTTTTGCCCGCTGCCATCCATGTAAGACATGACTTCCTGCTCCTTGCCTTCCGCCATGATTGTGAGGCCTCCCCAGTCATGTGGAATTATGAGTCCGTTAAACCTCTTTCCTTTATAAATTACCCAGTTTTGGGTATGTCTTTATTAGAAGCGTGAAAACAGACTAATATAGAAGGCCACACTATAGCTGGGAATGTAGGGTTTCTTTGCCAAGAGTTTATAAGAACTGAAAATCAAAGAGCAAGAAATAACTACTAAATTCTAATAAAAAATGACATCGGCTATTATTAAAACTAAATGACAGTGTGTGCTCCTAAATCACTCGGTATTCCTGGCATCTTGCAATCCAATAAAATGGCACATACACGAAAGGTTCAATAAAAGCTTATAGAGGGGAACTGAGTCCCTTGATGTGAATCTGTTTCTTTACCTACAGAATCAGTGACTGGATTCTGTGTCTATTGGCTTCTGCTTCTGTATATCGTGCGTTGATAGCCTCTGATTTGGGTGTGGGGACAGGGGAGGAGTCTGTGTTCTCAGGCTGGGAATGAGACCTTGAAGTCAACACAGCAGCTGCTACCTACAGCCTCAATTCAGGAAGGGAAGAAATGTACAAATGAGGACAAGGGAGGTTTTCAGAAGAGAAGCCCTAAGAAGTGGATGGATAAAGGAGGTTGCTGGCTGCAGACGGCATGTGAGGAGAGAAAATCCTCGTGCAATGAGAAGCTTCAAGGTTGGCTGAGGGACTCTAGGGTGCCTGGAGTGACAGGAGCAGGCTGAAGGAAAATGTGGGAAAATGGAGTGTTGGCCGTGTTTTCAGAGGTGCTCATGACTTCCAGGCAGTGCAGATGCATGAGCCTGGGGTTCAGACAAGCAGCAGGGTCCCCAAGAGTAGATTTAAGGTGGGAGAACCTCTACTGAGACTCCTAGTAAGTGTGGCCTGGCTGAACTTTTACATAAGATTTTCCCAAGGCCCCTTTCCAGACCACTGGGCCCAGGACTCTACACGTGTCCAGAAACCAAGATTTGAGTCAGGCACAGTGACGACAAGTAGCAGATAAGATCACCCAGGGGGATGGGACAGAGTGAGATGAACACCAAAACAACACCTGCACACACACAGATGCTGACTTGTGGGGATTGCTGAACCGAGTTCCTGGGTGAGAGGAAGTGCAGAAACAGTGGGAGCAGTGGATGAGGGCAGAAGGGCATGGTGCAGCCAGCAGAGGGAGACGTTGCAGAGAGCATGGGAAATGGATGTCTGTGGTTTCAGCAGTCAGGAGCAGCAGATGCCAGGATGAAATGCCCCCCGAAGTGAGGTGAGGAGGCGAGGATGCAGTCAGAAACAGGGATTGTGGCACCTGGCAGCTAACATGGGAACAAGACTGAGGGACACCGAGGTCATCTGGGAGAGCAAGATGCCCCAAGGCTAGTGTTCTGGACATGGACGTAAGGCTGCTCGGGCTGGATAAAGGCAGGACCTGAGAACCAGGGGCTGGGCACCTCAGGGTCGTTTAGAAACAAGGATGCCATGTGCGCTCGGCAGGCCAAGGGCCTCTTGTTGGTGCTGGGTACTGGGCATTCAGAGAAGGGGGCAGGGGAGTAACGATGGGGTGTTGGGGAGAAGCAGATGGGGCCTCCATGGACTGCGGAACATGCCACAGTGGCATGAGGGTTATTAGAGTTGAAGACAGTAAGCATCAAGTACAGGAACAGACGGCTTCCGCACTCCCTTCCCTTTCTAAGGAAAGCCTTCCAGAAGAATTCAGCCCTCAGCCCTCGTACATCCAATGCTCAGGAGTTTCACAACCAGGGAAGTGTGAGTCTTATGACCAAAGATAAGAAGTCAGCACCTGTCGCACCTAGATGAGAAATCGCCCCAAAAGATGTTGTTATAAAACTATCTTATCCACCATCTAGTCTCCTAACGGCCCACTTAGTTTTCCTAAAAGTCGTTTATTCTTCTGTGTGTCCTTCTGCCATTCTCCCGTCAATGTTAAGATGACATACAAATCCGAAATTCTAACTGCCTCCTTAAGTCACATTTTTCTGTGAACTCCTTGGTTGTATGTAAATACAAATCTATCTTTACTCTTGATAGTCTGTCTTTTGTTAGTTTGATTTACAGGCCCCCAATCACTGCACCTAAGAGGGTAGAGGAAACACATTTCCTCTGACAGTGCAATTTGGTTTAAGCAAGTGCCCTCATGCCAGGAAACTCAGGAGGGACACCAAGCCCAAAGGCAAGTTCAGTGAAAGAAAAGAAGTGTAAGGACAGTATCCGTGAAGGTCCTTGTTATTACGGTTTTTTAAATAATGAAAGAAGGGAGAAAGGGAAATGAAATAATACCAAGGACAAGTGAGCAGAGGCATGCCTATTTTGTTCAGTGATGATGGGTGACAGGAGGAGGTGGCCTTGAGGCTGGAGCAATGAGGACCCAGGCTGTGGGGTCCTGAGGCCCACAGAGGGTGGCAAACAATGGCAGGTGACGGTCCTCACCCTCTGGAGCAGCTCCAGTGTGGCTGTGCCCGTAACTCAGTGTTGCAGGGTAAGAAGCTGATTCAAGAACATCTAATCTCCCCAAAACCAGAGGCCCAGCAGAGCTCAGCTGGTCACCAAATATTAACTTTTGTTTTTTTTTTTTGAGAAGGAGTCTTGCTCTGTCACCCAGGCTGGAGTGCAGTGGCACAGTCTCAGCTCACTGTACCTCTGCCTCCCGGGTTCAGGCGATTCTCTTGCCTCAGCCTCCCGAGTAGCTGGGATTACAGGCGTGCACCACCATGCCTAGCTGAATTTTGTATTTTTAGTACAGATGAAGTTTCACCATGTTGGCCAGGCAGGTCTCAAACTCCTGACCTCAAGTAATCCACCCACCTTGGCCTCCCAAAGTGCTGGGATTACAGGCCTGAGCCACCACGCCTGGCCCAAATATTAACTTTAAATTGGACATAAGTAGTATACAGCTATTTGTTCTCTATTATTCTCGGAGGAAAAGAAGTTCCAGTTACAGAGGTCAGCTCACACTGACAGCCTGCGTGCTCCTGTCTGCATTCTTTTGGGACATATGCAATATACGATAAGGATAAGTTAAGATGAAACTTTGTATAAATTTCACATGCAGTTACAGGTATTAGAAAAATACATATATTTTTAACTAGCTACATCTTTTTTTCAGTTTTTTTTTAATCTAGGAAAGAGTCATAGAGATGCAAAAAGTTCTTCAAATTTGGTACAAGTTGATATGAATATATGCCCAGCGACAGTTTTCTTAATTTCACTTTCTCCTAAGCCTCCTATAACTTTTGACATTACTTATTTTTTTCTAATTGAACTATAAGCTCCCTGAAGGAAATCACATTGGAATCACACCTGGCACTTCCTCCTCTCTTACTGCCTATTTCTAATCTGTCAACCAGTACTCCACTGAGCTCTAAAACACAGACATGGCCAATGTGTCCTTCTAAGAATTTCCAGTGAGCTCAAATGCCTATTGCACCATGTGTAAACTTTTCTGCTTGGTTTCCAAAGTCCTCACGATTGATTCTGTGTTGGCTGCACTCCTGTTGGACTTGTTCTGTTCAGCACGAATCCCACCCTCTGTTCTTCTCTGTAAAAACGCTGAGCATTTATCTCAGGCCCTGTGCCATCCCCAGTTCCCCATGATGCTCTAATTTGTGCCTGAGTGAACTTTTGGTCTGACTGTCACACTAGGCAGAGCTGCCTCCCCCAACATTGCACTGTAGAGATGGTCCAGCGTACAGCAGAGTTGAAAGAATTTCACAAAACGCCTGTATCCCTAAGCCACCACCCAGAATGTACTCTCTATTTTTTTTTTTTTCCTTTGAGACAGAGTCTTGCTCTGTCACCCAGGCTGGAGGGCAGTGGCATGATCTCGGCTCACTGAAACTTCCAACTCCTAGGCTCAGGTGATTCTCCCACCTAAGCCTCCTAAGTAGCTGAGACTACAGGCAGGCGCCACCACACCTGGCAAATTTATCATCATCATCATTATTATATTTTGTAGAGATAGGGTTTTGTTATGTTTTCCAGGCTAGTCTTGAACTCCTGAGCTCAAGTGATCCTCCCACCTTGGACTCCCAAAGTGCTGGGATTACAGGCATGAACCACCACCTGTAAGACTGTATCCTTAACAAGGTGATAGCATAATAGTTTGGGCTGTGAGTAGAAATGTCTAAAGTCTGGTTGAAATGAGCCCAGTCTACCTATTTATGCGGACTTAGCCCTTATTCATTAAGAAATACGCAGGTTTCCAGGAAAAAGAGTAGAATCTACCACGTCCCTTGCTTACTAATTGTGAATATTATCTTACAACTTCAACCCTGGTATTAAACAAAAAAAGACAGATACCGAATATACACAAAACTTAGGCTGGTAAAATGAGTCTACTCTATCTATTTATGCAGTTTAACATGTATAACTTTCTTTCTTTTTTTTTTTTTTTTTTTTTTTTGAGACGGAGTCTCGCTCTGTCTCCCAGGCTGGAGTGCAGTGGCGCAATCTTGGCTCACTGCAAGCTCCGCCTCCCGGGTTCACATCATTCTCCTGCCTCAGCCTCTCCGAGTAGCTGGGACTACAGACGCCCGCCACCATGCCCGGCTAATTTTTTTGTATTTTTAGTAGAGACAAGGTTTCACCGTGGTCTTGATCTCCTGACCTCGTGATCCACCCGCCTCGGCCTCCCAAAGTGCTGGGATTACAAGCGTGAGCCACTGTGCCCGGCCTACATGTATAACTTTCTTGAAAACAGAACAGAAAACAAAAACAAAAATAATTTTTTTAAAACCTGAAATTCGGCTCCTAAAACAACACTAACAAGTACAAGAAAACTAAAACATGCAAAGTAGTGATGGCTAGGCTGTAAAAAATTGATTTCCAGCTGGGAACGGTGGCTCACTCCTGTAATCCCAGCACTTTGGGAGGCTGAGGTGGGCAGATCACCTGAAGTCAGGAATTCAAGACCAGCCTGGCCAACATGGTGAAACCCCATCTCTACTAAAAATAAAAAAAATTAGCCGGGTGTGATGGCATGTGCCTGTAATCCCAGCTACTTGGGAGGCTGAGACAGGAGAATCACTTGAACCCAGAAGGCAGAGGTTGCAGTAAGCCGAGATCGTGCCACTGCACTCCAGCCTGGGCAACAGAGCAAGACTGTGTCTCAAAAACAAAACAAAACAAAACAAAACAAAACAAAACAAAAAACTGATTTCCGATTTCTGGTTTTACTTGTAATAAATATCAACCCTAGAAGTGATATGTAAGCAATGCCGTCATTTTTGTTTTACAACAATGATGGCATTTTTGTGGCTGGGAACAGACAGCCCTGGGGTGCCTTCCAGCTTGGTCTCTCAAGTCCCCGCCAGCCAGTGAGTGTGCTCACACCCGCAAGTCTCAGGACCTGGCGTTCGGCACATGGAGGCCCTCTACCCACTGGGTCTCTGGCCTTCAGGGGATGTGTTGGCAGATGTCGCACCCTGCCTGGCACACAGTGGGCGGGTGCTTTCACTCAATGGGTGCTCATTATCCTGAAGGTGGGTTCTGGGGGGCTTCTGAAGGTGGCCTTATGTTTGCTTTATATTTTTTAGAACAAAATAATGATACATGAATAACTTAGAAAATATTCTCAGTGAAAACTTGATTCTTTAATGTCAGCTCTGTTGGACACTTTCTCCTAGTAAGATGGGAATATTTAACATAATTAATAACTCTTTGATCCTACTTGTTTTTGACTACTTTCCTATGACTACTACTACTACTATGCTTAATTAACCTGGTGACACCTATGGCATGATAAATTCCCTAAGGCAATTCCCTGAGAGATTCAGAAGTCTCTTCAGTGACTGCTGATTTAATGGAATGCCCTTGAACTCTGGAGGCATGCTGCCCCTGTGAGCTCACACCCACACTGCGGGCAAGAGGAAGCAGCAGGGCCTGACTGAAGAGCTCCAAGATCGTCCACACGCCCCCTGGCCACTGCCTCCTGTATTCCTGACACAAATGCCAAGTACAAAACCAGGGCTGCTTCCCTGACAGAAGCTTGGGAAAATCTTCCTTTAGTATTACAATATGCACATCACAGGAGGAAGACCCACAATGTGTCACTGTCTCTAAGTAAGAAGCATGAGAGGAAACATTTCATTTCTGCAAGAGAAATACATCTGTAAGTAAATGTAGATTAATAATAAGGAAAATGTTTAGAACTTTCTAAAAGCTAAATGACTTTTAAAAAATGCAACTGCTCATTTTTCTTTGACAAGTCTAAAACAAACATTGTCAATGAGAACACCAAGATGTTAAAACACAATTCATTCCATGGGCCTCTTTGCAGGGTACCTTGTGAGAGAAATTCCTCCTCATGAGGGCCCTTGCTTTGTGGGTTTCACCATAACTGGTCCCATGCAATGGCAGCATGTGGTTTCCACATGCACTTTGCTTCCATATACATTTTAAAACATGGCTAACTTTTTGTGGAGACAGGGTCTGGCTATGTTGACCTGGCTGGTCTCAAGCTACTGGGCTCAAGCATCCTCCTGCCTCAGCATCCCAAAGTGCTGGGATTATAGGTGTGAGCTGCCATGCCCGGCTGTGCATGGTGGTGTGTGCCTGTGTTCCCAGCTACTTGGGGGGCAGAGGCAGAAGGATTGCTGAAGCCCAGGAAATGGAAGCTGCAGTGAGCTACGATTGTGCTGCCACTGCCTATGGCCTGGACAACAAAGGGGACCCTACCTGAAAAACAAACCAAAACCAAAAAACCCCACATGAAACACCATGTTTCCATTAACAGAGTGCCTTGCAAAACAAGGACTGCCTGTACTTGAAATTTCGTTTAATTGCCTTAGCTACAGGAATAGCTCATGTTAACAAGGCAAATATTTTACCTTATCTTTATCAGTTTGTAAATACAGAACTGAATGCAAGTGCCAACATATTCTGATCGATTCTGGGACATGGTGTATGGAGTGCAGCACCTTCACTTTTCTAGTGAACAATCACTCAGGTTAAACAACAACAAAAATGGTGTTTCTGGGAAGAAGGCTTTATAGCCTGAAGCTATGGAATAATTCTTCCACAAGGGGGAAATTCTGAGGAAAAATGAACATGTTGCAGAGGAATTTGTAACAGGATGCCAAGCATGCAGACATACACATGTCCAGACATAAGAAGCAGATACATGTTCCCACTGGGACCTGTTCCAGCCGCACCTGGAGGCTCAGCCTTGACTCTCTGACTTACTAGCTGGGAGGTCTCAGGCAAGTCCCACGTCAAGCAATTGCAGTCAAGTTGAATTCAGTAATGAGACTTAAATCAAGAATGAGATTTCAATCAGCCCAGGTATGTGTGTTGATAAGAATGCCCCACTGTCTTTCAATGACTGTTTATAGCTATGGCATCATAAAAACTACACACCTGGTTTTTGTCCCCAGTTCATGACATAGAGCTCCTAAAACACTTGGAATTTCTGAGTCATTAATAAGCCATTTTCAACCTAATGAGGTGCCTCTAGTGGACCCAGGATAGCTTTAGGACAGGGTCTGGACATCAGAAAGACCAAACATGTGATTAGAAGACTGGGTCTGGGCACAGTGGCTCATGCCTGTAATCCCAGCACTTTGGGAGGCTGAGGTGGGTGGATCACGAGGTCAGGAGTTCAAGACCAGCCTGGCCAACATGATGAGACCCTGTCTCTACTAAAAATACAAAAATTAGCCAGGCGTGATGGCACACACCTGTAATCCCAGGTACTCAGGAGGGTGAGGCAGGAGAATCGCTTGAACCCGGGAGGTGGAGGTTGCAATGAGCCGAGATTATGCCACTGCACTCCAGCCTGGGCGACAGAACGAGACTCCATCTCAAAACAAACAAACAAACAAGACTGGAACTTTCAGCCCTCCCCCTCATCTCCAGGGAGGGCACCTTGGCCCGGATTGAGTTCAATGAGCAATCGTCAGTGACGTCATCACTCACACCTACGTAAGAAAGCTCCATAAAAACCTCTACATAAGGGGCCTGGGGAGCTTTGAGTTTGGTGAGCACATGGAGGTGCCGGGAAGGTCAGGTGCCCAGAGAGGGCAGGGGAGCACTGCAACCACCCGCCGTACATTGGCCAATGCCTTGCTTCCATTTGGCTGTCCCTGAGTTTTACAGTTCATAACAAAGCAGCAAGTGTATGAAAGTGTTTTCCTGAGCTCTGTCAGTCATGTTAGGGGATTATTAGACCTGAAGAGAGGATTGCAGGAACCCCCAATTTGTAGCCAATCAGAAGTACAGGCGGCCCCTGGAACGTGCGATGGGCGTCTTGTGGGACTGGGGCCTTAACCTTCGGGGTCTGGGCTAACCGTAGGAGTCAGTGTCAGAACTGAACTGAATTGCTGGATGCCCACTTAGCTTCAGAGAATCAGAGGCCTGTATACTGAGGCACAAGTTCCGGCTGCCTCTATAGGCTCAAGGTAGTAAGTTGCACCCTGGGCAAAAAACAAAACAAAACAAAACAACAACAACAACAAAAAACAGGTCTTTCAAGACTACTCCGGTAGCTCAGCTTTATTGGGAAGGAGGTTTCTGAGTAATTTCCCTGAGCTCGTGATCGGTGTCACTGGTTAGTGATGAGAGGTGAGGCCTGAAAAAGACCTCTCCCTGAAAGGCTCTTCCCCACAAACCACAAAGTCCTCACATGCGGGAACCCAGGGGAAGCAGGCATTTGCAGGGACTCCCTGACGGATGCCCTCCCCAGCTGCTTACACTTACATCGCCAGCGGGAGCCCCCCTTTCAAGGGTGACTTGCTGTGATTCTGGAATCTGTATCTGCAGATCATTCAGGCCAAGGACTCCATCTTGGCAGTCACAGAGCAGTCAGAAGAATCTGGAGCCAGGCCCAGCCACCATGAGCGGTCAGCTCTCTAAACGCTCTGCCCAGGTCACCTGAGGAGGAGCCTTATATAACAAGAAGAGGGAGCCAGGGGCCGTCTCCACTGCATACCCTGCATGGTCAAGCAGCCACGGTGCAGGACAGGGGGTGCCACGGCATACAAGCCCATCAGCTGCCACTTTCCAATGGAGAAATGGATGGAAGTCCAAAAACTTGGCGATAAAAACCCAACGTCACTACACAAGCAAAAACTCTGCAGCAACCAACGAGCACTCTATAAGCAGTTGGGGAGGGGAAGTGAGTTTTAGTGATTTATATCTGAACTGCAGTGAATACTCACCTTAAAGCCTGCACCTAGACAATAAGACTGTTTTAAGCCCCACATCATTAAAACCGCCGCTTCCCTGGAAAATGTCTGAACAGGCTTTGTTCTGGCACTGTAAGCTTCTCAGACTGTCCCTGAGACCCAGTGGATTCTGGCTGAGTCTCCCTGGCCTGGTGACTTAGGTGCGGCCACGATTCCTCACAAAATCTTCCAACCAGACCAGCTCCCTTCCCACATACCCAAGTTCTAGGGAGCACTGCAAAGTGGCCTTCAACAGCACAAACCATAACTTTTCACATTTAGCAAACACTACGTGGATATTATTTGGTGGAACACGGTCGTGGAACACGGCCCATGTCACCGGCACCCGCTTACCTTCTCCATAGCAGGAGGGGGAGAGAACCTCTTGGCACAAGCTAGGAAGATGTCGGGGTCTGGCTTGCCACGCGGCACTTCGGGGTCATCTCCCAGCACAATGTGGGAAAACAAGCTGAAGAACTCCTTGTGGCGGCTTGTCTTCATCTCGAACGACGCGGACCCCGAGCTGGTGGCCAGCGCAAAGGGGATGCCGTGTTTCCGCAGGTGGATGATGAGTTTCTCAGCCCCTGGGGAGGAGGAGGGAAGGACTGCGGTGAGGGGCAAGGCCTCCACCACAAGACCTTCTTCCAGGGACAGTCCCTCCAGCTATGTGGCAGCACACTCTCAGGCTGCTCCTTTTGAGGAATTTCTGACCTAGGACAGATTGTTTAAAAGCAGTTGTCAGCTCCAAAACATCCCTGCTCAAAATAAAACAAACCAAAAAATCAAAAAAGCTATTGGCAGTTGAGCGATACATTTCCCAAAGGAACAGAAGAAAAGCGCACTGGGAGGCACTGCTGCTTTGTCTGCTGGGCCTCTTTATGAAACGTGGAGAAGGGCAGCGAGCAGGCCTAGGAGGTGACTGGACCTGGGATCTGGCCAGGGCATCGGGGAAGGCCCCACAGCAGGGCCTCGCTGAACCATACTTTCTTTCCAAAGCAGTAAATACACAAGGACTATGCTTTTGGTGTTTTCTGCAAAAACACCGTATTCTAGAGAAAACACTTCAATCATTCTTCACCCTGCTAAGGAGAGGAAATTACACAAAGGCCTCCACCAGATGCTGAAGAAGGCTGTGGCTGAGGGACGGCTGCGGCGCTACTTGACAAGGGATCAGGGGACAAAAGAAAGCTGCTGAACACAGCTGATCAACAGCAACGTGCCATATGAAAAGAGCATCCTCACAATGTCATTAGCCACACGGATTAACTACAGTGACCGCACAGGTCCATGGAGGTCATCATAGAGCCAATCATGAGAGGACTAGTTATCAGAAAGAATAAAAAATACCAGGAGTCCTTCCCACCTTTAACTTATGCTGACTAGCACAACAGGAACATCTAAATCCACACAAAGTGTGACGGTTTGTCTAAAATTTTATTTTATTTTTGAGACAAGGTCTCGCTCTCTTGCCCAGGCTGGAGTGCAACAGCCGATCTTGGCTCACTGCAACCTCGGCCTCCCAGGTTCAAGCGATTCTCCTGCCTCAGCCTCCGGAGTAGCTGGGACTACAGGCATGTGCCACTGCGCCCAGCTAATTTTTGTATTTTTAGTAGAGATGGGGTTTCACCATGTTGGCCAGGCTAGTCTCAAACTCCTGACCTCAGGTGATTCGCCTGCCTCGGCCTCTCAAAGTACTGGGATTACAGGCATGAGCTACCACGCCTGGCCTAAAATTGTATTTTAAATAATTGTATAATCATGCCTATTTTAATAATATCACGATTTAATGTCCCTACTTTGTCAATTGTTACACAAAAGAATCAACATAGTCATTTTTTCCAAACACCTAAAGTCATTCAGGATAAGGTAACAGATATCTGGAGCACCTGACCCTCTAGAGATTTTTAAAAGGAAGGCATGGACAGATCATAATGTAGTTCCAGGACAAAGTTAAATAAAGCAAATGAAATCATGCAAAATCTAGCACTCCACTGGGTGTAGAATTCATAGTGTCTAACATTCAATCAAAAATTACCATGCCTGCAAAGAAGCAAATACCACCCACAACCAGGGGTGGTGGGGGGAAGCAATCAGGAGAAATAGACACAGAAATGATAGAGACAGATGGAATTAGCAGATCATGACCTTATGTAACGGCTTTATAAGTATTATAAACACACCTAAGATGATACTATCAGAATAAAAAAGAAAAACAAAAGACCCAACTACATGCTGTCTACAGAAACCTACTTTAAATATAACTACACAGATAGATTGAAGATAAAATGATAGAAAACTACATACCACATAACTATTGCTCAAAAGAGAGCCAGGTTACTTACATTAATAACAAACAAGCCTTTAGAACAATGAATGACCATCATCAGGGATAAATAGGGACATTTCATAATGACAAATAGGTCAGTTCATCAATAAGACATAATTCTAAATGTGTAAACATCAAATAGCAGAGCTTCAGAATGCATAAAGCAAAAACCAGTAGAACTGAATGGAGAAACACAAACGTAGAAGGAAGTTTAAAACTCCTCTATCAGTAATTGATAGAACAAGTAGACAGAAAAGAAGTAAGGATACAGCAGACTTCAGAACCACTGTCAAGTAACCTGACCTAATTGACGTTCATGTAATACTTCTCCCAACAACAGCAGAAACCACATTATTTTTAAGTGCACATGGAGCATTCAACAAGAAAGATCCTATTATAAGTGATAAAACTATTCTCAAAAATTATAAAATACTTAAAGTCATACCGAATACCTTATCTAACGATGACAGAATTAAAATAGACATTAATAATAGAAAGGAATGTGGAAAATCACAAATATTTGGATGTTACACTTCTATGTAAGACATGGATCAAAGATGAAATCACAAAGGGAAACTAGGTAATATTTTGTAGAGAACTAAAAACTACCAAAATTTCTGGGATGTGGCTAAAACATTGCTTCGATGAAAACTGATGGCATTGAGTGATATATTAAATAATAAGGTCTCAAATAAGCGATCTAAGTTGTCACACTGAAAACCTGAAAGAAAGAAGTTCAATGATTTAAGCTTTTACCTTAAGAAAGTGAAGGAAAAGAGCAAATTAAACCTAAAACAAATAAAAGGAAGGAGATAATAAACATGAGAGAGAAAATCAATGAAATAGAAAGTAGAATACAGAAAACCAACTAAATCAAAAGCGAGTTGTTTGAGAAGAGCAATTAAATTAGTAGACTCCTAGCTAAACTGATCAAAAAAATAAAGAAGATCCAAATGTACTAACATTAGCAGGGAAAGAGGGGACATCACTACAGATCCTAACATCGATAAAATGATAAAAACTTAATTATTATAGGATTAATGGCAACACATTTGACCATTTAGATGAAATGAGATAATTCTTTGAAAGATATAAAACTGCCTCAAGAAAACACGAATAACCTGAATAGCCTTCTGCCTATGAAAGGAATTGAATTTGTAATTAAAAACCTCCTTCCCACATCTAGGATCAAATGGCCTCGCTGGTAAATTTACCAACTTCCCAAGAAAAAAAAGAATGCCAATTCTAAACAGACTTTTCAGGAAACTGGAGGGAACACCTCTCAACTCCTTTTACATCAGCACTTCCCTGATCCCAAAACCAGACAAAAGCCAGACAAGAAAACGACAGATCTCATGAACATACATACACATACCTCCACACATAAAAACAATATACAATCAGTGTAGAAGTACTCCACCTAAAGAGCTTCTACAGAACTTGAATCCATTAGTTAAAAATACTAAAATGCCACACTATTTCATTAGTTTGCAACAACCACTGATTAGTATCACAGAGGACTATATTTATTAGCTAAATTTCAATTTAAACCTTATCCTAACTGATGGATGAGATAAAAGAAAGGCTCTAATTTTTTTTAAAAAAGAGACAGTCACATGTGGCAGTGCATCCTGTAACCCCGTTACTTGGGAGGTAGAGGCAGGAGAATCGCTTGAACCTAGGAAGTGGAGGTTGCAGTGAGCCGACATAGCGCCACTGCACTCCAGCCTGGGCGACAGAGCCAGACTCCATCTCAAAAAAAAAAAAAAAAAAAAAAAATTAGCCAATCATGAACTTCTGTCTGGATATAAATAGTGATTAAAGCTGAGTATCAAAACAATCTGAATTTAAAACAAGATTTTTAAATTGCTGGCTTAAATTTTAAGCCAATATTTTAAAAAATGGAGCACATTTAAACACATGGCTCTGTAAAACACGCTGTATAAAGAAAATTTTCTTAAAGTACTTTGGTGCTATTAATTTTAAAAACTTAAACTGATTATTTTATTATTATTGTTTTGAGATAGGATCTTGCTCTGTGACCCAGGCTGGAGCCGAGTCAAACAATCATAGCAGCCTTGACCTCCCGGGCTCAAACGATTCTCCAGCCTCAGCCTCCCGAACAGCTGGGACTACAGGTGCATGTCACCATGCCTGGTAAATTTTTTTATGTTTTGTAGAGACAGGGTCTCGCTATGTTAGCTAAGCTAGTCTTGAAGTTCTGCTTCAAGTAATCCTCTTGCCTCAGCCTCTCAAAGCCCTGTGCTTAGAGATGTGAGCCACTGTACCCGGCCGATTATTTTATTTTAGCTTATCCTTCTTGCATTTCTATTGCTGTGAATTCTTTCTAAGCTACCAGCTGTAACAGTGGAGTAGATAAACAAACGCACACCAATGTGTCTAGACTGGAATGCAGCTCAACATTCTTACTGATGGAGAATGAATCAAAAACAGTTTTGGATGACTGCTTTACACCACCACAGCATACTGAGATCTTCAAAATGCTTGGGACGCCTATGAAGATGAAAGTCAAGACAAGACTATGACCACAGTCAGAGATTATGGGACATCCGTCAATTATACACGCTCTTTGGGCCTCAATTTTGTCATCTGTCAAAGAGCAATGATTAACGTTCCTCATGGAATTAATTCACAAGAAGAACAATGCCTGGAAAATGACATGGGTGAGGAAGCCCCAGATAAATGTTAGCCAGTGTCGGTATCATCAGATAAAGCTCCAGTGTATCGTCAGGAATGAACGATCCTAATCACCTGATTCAAAACTGCCTGATGCCTTCACAAAGTTTTTCATCTTTTAAAGACTGTGCACAAACTTTGTCTTACTCAGTGGCTTTCCCTGAGAAGTAAAAGACGAAAAAATGCAAATGGAGTTCTGTTCTAGGGAGAAGCTGGTTAATTATGTGTATAAATGAACTCCAGTTCCCAGCTCCTAGCACTTGGCGTGCTTCTGTGGGTTTACAGGAAGCGCAGAGAGACAGATATCTAGATATCTGTTGCTCCAAACAATCAGCTCACAGGACACATCTCCAGGGGAAGAACTGGGGAATGTGGAGAATCAGCACTGTGGGTGGGAAGAAATGCTCCTGCTTTCCACCATCCTAGGGACCCTAGGTGGGTGAGAACAGGGATGTGCAATTAAAGAAGATTAAACAAAGGAAAGAGGCAGAAGACAGGCAGCTGCCGCGCGGTCTCAGGTATTCTTGGCATTCTTTTGTTGAGTGATCTGGCCATCAGAACCCTACGAGCCTGAACATTGTCTGTACTACCTAAGACCTGCAGTGAGCAACAGAAGCAAGTGGGGGTTACCGGGGGTTGACAACACAAAGGGAGAGAGGGAACCGCTTAGAGGGCCATGAATGTCATTAACGCTGTGTGCCGAGAACACGTCCTGGGCCTCAGTCTAGAAGAGCTCTATGAAGTGAGACATGGAAGACAGCCTGTGCCACTGGGGCAGACGATGTGGTCAGCTGATAGATGCCACCTGGCTACCTGTGAGAAGACGCTGATGCTATCCCAGGAGCAGACACACCTGTGGGATTCTGCTGAGCCCCCACTTCCTGCATGGGCATCCTAAGGGTGCCTGGTCCATCACCCCACTCCACCATGGGGAAGGTGCTTTGGCATGCTGTCTTTCTTAGGGGCTACTTTTGCAACTGCCTCAACAGCAGGTGTTATGCTTCAAAAGCTTTGTGTGACTGAGAGCAGTGGGTTGAATGGTAGCCCTCAAACAGAAGTCCTCACCCATGGTACTTCTGTCTTGTTTAGAAAAAGGGTCTTTGGAGATGTAACTAAGTTAAAAATCTTGAGATGAGCTCACTCTGCCACGTGGAAACAGAGGCAGAGACTGAAGTGATGTGGCCACAAGCCCAGGGATGCCTAGAGCCCCCAGGAGCTGGGAAAGGCAGGAAGGATCCTCCCCTAGAGCCTCCAGAGGGAGTGTGGCCCTGAGACACCTTGATTTCAGACTTCCGGTCTCCAGAACTGGGAGAGAGTCAACTTCTGTTATTAGAAGTTGCTGAGTTTTCGGTATCTTGTGGCAGCAGCCCCAGGAAATGAATACACAAGTGCTCTGTTCTTGAATGTGAATGAGCAGAACAGACACTGCCAGGTGTTTGTGGAAGAAGACTCAAACAGGCAGAAGACAGGAATCTGCCAGAAAAAAATGACAATCCAGAGAAAAGTGGGTGAGGAAGCAACCGTCATGATAATAATTAGTATTCACGGAAACATATGAGTTACTGAGTCCTTAAAACAAAAACAGAATGCTAGAAAAGAACAAATGAGGATTAAAATAAATCAGGGGAGGAGGGCCGACACAGGCAATGTCAGCTACGACACCAAGCTGTCTGGGATGCAGTTCAAAGAGGTTGGGGGGCAGGTGGTGGACAGACAGCTGCTCTTTCTCGCTCCTCAGAAATATGCCAGGTTTGGCTGGGCATAGTGGCTCATGCCTACAATCCCAGCACTTTGGGAGGCCGAGGTGGGCGGATTACTTGAGGTCAGGAGTTGCAGACCAGCCTGACCAACACGGTGAAATCCCATCTCTACTAAAAACACAAAAATTAGCCAGGCATGGAGGCACATGCCTGTAATCCCAGCTACTCGAGAGGCTGAGGCAGAAGAATCACTTGAACTCAAGAGATGGAGGTTGCAGTCAGCCGAGATCACACCACCGAACTCGACAGAGAAAGACTGTCTCAACAAAAAAAAAAAAAAAAAAAGAAGGGGAAAAAAAAGAAATATGTCGTGTGTGATTTTTAAAACATTGACAATATTCAAATATACATAGAAAGACCTGCCTGATTGATATTGCTTTATTTCCTGTGAGGCAGTTTCACTTCCTGAGGACTACAGAGAAACCCTGTCACCCTCCGGCCTCCATCCTCTTCCTAAGGCTCAGAATCTAAGCTGTTACCTGCATCTTTGCGGGTGAAGACATAGCTCATGTGCTATCACTTCCTGGAAACTTTACCAGGCTCCTCCTACCCTTGTAACCCTCTGGGATTCACCACAACACCTCCGGCAGCTGGCTGCAGTTATTGCAGTTGTATGTACGTGGTTAGAAACTTCCACTCAAGAATGAGTCACAACCTCTGCACTCCCAAGACCCCATGCAGACATCCCATGAATAAACTGCTTATTTCCTGCCCTCTGTTTTCCTCATCGTTGTACTCCATCGCCTCTGTTCTTAGGAATGGAAGGCAGTGGTGGGGGTAGGAATCATTCCTTTTCCTTGCAGTACATGTGTGCAGCATGGAATAGAAAGTGATTTCAGATACTAGTGGGAAAGTGAGCTAGTTTTCCTTTGACTCCATCCATGGCTGATGAAGCAAGCTGAATGCTGGCTGTGGGGGTGTGAGGATGGCCCCTGCGCTACACAGCAATGCTCAGAGTTTCTTAGGGTTTGTGTTTCCAATTAGGAGGCCACGCTTGGCTGGCACATGCTGGGCCCTCAATAAATATCTATGACCGATATTGAATGGACAATTAAGGCAAAGGTCATTAAAAATAACATTTGGCTATGTGAAAATCACTCAGATTCTAGATTTTAAGTGTTCTCCCCACAAAACATGATGAGAAAGTGAGATGATGCATGTGTTCATTAGCTTGACGCAGCCACCCCACAATGTACACACACTTCAAAACACGTTGTGTGTGATAACTATATACGATTTCTATTTGTCAATTAAAAAATAAATAATTTAAAAAAAATAGCATCCGGTTATCCGAGTTCATGGTGGGGAGCCTTCTCATGAAGCGGTTAGCATTTTCCTCTGCACAAGACAGACCTGTTACTCTCTAATAAGATGCTGCCTCCTGGAGAATGTGTACCCAGAGAGCACACACGCTCCAGCAGACGTCGCTATTGTGGTACAGCACACGGAGGCAGCGGATAAGATTCGATGTGATTGACAGGCACATTTATCCAAGAGAAAACTTTCAAGATCTGATGGAGTAATGCAGGGCTTCCATTCTTATTTCTTGCCTACTTGAAGTTCCTTGAGCGAGCCGAAAGCACTTACTGTTGCGAGGCTTCCTAAGGAAACATCAGTTCCAGGTTCTTCACAAATGTCACATGTGATCTCACAAGGGTACCATGTTCTGAACAACACTGAGCTTTAGAATACTACAATTGTTGGCACTTTACAATGCAAGAAGTTGTCTCGCTCTCTGAACCCTGGGTTTTATGTGGGCAACTTGGCAAGTCCACGAGCCTTCGGTCATCAATGGACAGTCTGGAGCCACATGCAGGAAGCTGTTGCTGTGTGAAGAGCTGATGCCCTGAGAGAGTGACCAAGAAGGGAGAAAGATGTCTGCAGGTCAAACAGGCACCTGGGATTCCATAAAATGGATGCAAGTTAACTTTAAGTCATAAGGGACAAGCTGTGTAGGTCAGGTGTTTACAAAGGGGTCCACGAAATGGATTTTAGCAAACTTCCTTTAAGTTTAACATCTGTTTAACTTTTAAAAACATATGCTGATGCATTTATTTCTTGTTCAAGATTTATCGAAGGAAACATAATTCCATGAGGACAGGCTGCTACCATTGTGATAAATGGATTGGTCATGCTCAGTGACAAAAGTGTCTCCTGAACCAGACTCTACTCAGGCTGCTCTGAGTCTTTTTCTCCACAAGGCCCCCACACTGGCCTATAAAGACTTGAACAAGTTCAACAGCTCAAGGTCACACCCCTACATGACTCTAGCCCCCTTAAAGTACTTGCCTACGAAAACTCAAGGCTGCCAAAATAACTGATCGTTGGTTCCAGCCACCCCTGCAGACAAGCCTCTGTGGGAGGGCAGGAGCCTGACTTCTATCAGCACCAGTGAAACTCAGATGGCTTCACACAGACCAAACCCTCTTCCCGCTTTCTGTAATTTTCACTTCCCCGACTCTGCTGAGCCCCTGCTGACCCCTCCCTACTCCCTGAATTTCCCTTTAAAATGCCCAGTCACCTCTGGGCTAATTGATGTTGAGCCCAGTTTCACATTGGTCTCTCTTCTCTATTGCAATAGTACATTACGGAAGAAAATCTGTGCTGATCGCTTTAACTACTGTCTGGCTATGTTTATCCTTGAAACTAGAAAATAATCAAAGTCAAATTCCCCAAAGCATATAGTATTCACATTCATATATACAGTTTTAAAAATTGTGACTTTAAGTATAAATTTAAAAGAAATATTAACTAATTTAGGAAATCTGGCTAATACAGATTCTTGATTTTTATAAGTTCTGTATGTTTATCTATTAAAATGGAACCATCACTTACAAACACTACTGTGCGCTTTTTAGTTCCCTCACAGGAAACTTCTGGTAGCCACAGCCACTGTGAGTGGGCGTCTCTTAATGATTTACTGCAGAGCCATGCCTCAGGCTACCCCTCTTCTGATCTTCTCCAAGCTCTAGGGAGCATGCTTCTTTCTCAGACATCATTGATTTTGGCAGAGCACCTCCTTCCTTTTTCTAGGCCTTCCAAATGAATTCTGCTCTTTTGAAAAGGTGCTTGCTGGGAGGGAGAGGGCCCTTGGCTGTGTGCAGATCTTCAGTCCTAATTTACTAGGGACCTTGCACCAACTCAAAGCTAGTATCAGGGATCGCCACTTATGGAATTTGCACCACAGGATCGGCTTATGGAATTGAGTGACTAACCTATATCCTGGACGTAAGACAGCGTGGTAGTGTGGAAGGAAAGGAAACAGTAGAAAGGAATTGGGTTGAGGGGCTGGAAGAGGAGCAAGGCTCTGGCAAGACTGGCTGAACCTCGTGGAGCACTCTAGCCAAACACGACTGACTGAGTCCGCGCCCCAGCTCAGGGCCCTCCTGGGGCACCCTGAACAGTGGCAGTCTGAGCTGGGAGTAGGAAAGTATGGGTGGAGGTGTACTGGCTTGACAGCGCTCTCCCCACAAAATTCATGTTCACCTAAAACGTGGGAATAGGACCTTATTTGGAAATAGGGTCTTTGCAGATGTAATCAAGTTATTATGAGGCCATACTAAATTAAGGTTGGACCCTAAATCCAAAGAAAGGAGAGGGAATTTGGAGACAGAGACACACAGGACGAGGGAGGGCATGTGAAAATGGAGACAGAGATTGGGGAGTTGAAGGTACAAGCCAAGGAAAGCTAAGGGTGGCCGGCAACTACCAGCAGCTGAAAAGAGGTAGGAAGGATCCTTCCCTAGAGCCTTGAGAGGGAGTGCAGCCTTGCTCACACCTTGACTTCTGACTTCTAGCCTTCTGAGGTGTCAGGCAATAAGTTTCTGCTGCTTTAAGCCACCAAGTTTGTTAATTAACACAGCACTCCTAGGAAGCTAATACAGTGGGTTGACTCTGGAAGAGAAAACTTGGATAGACTGAGGTTCTATCTGTGAGATGACCTTAAACCACCTTAATTATCTTTCTCAAATTCTGGTACTTGACACACAAATTTGTGATACTTGATGGGGAGACAGTGTGGGAAACCTGTGTTTCCTTTTTTGGCAAACATTAAATACTGACAGAAATAAAGCAGTTATGAAAATAAATATAAACTAACTCCTTTCAAATCTTCAAACAAACAGTTGCAAGAGTCCAGTTTACATTTATTTGGTCTGCTGGTCCCAGGGCAATACAGGCGATGAACATCTGACTGCCTGTGCTGTTCTACCCACAGCTGGCTGCTTGCTTTGTGGCAATAGGCGCTGTCTAATGCTCTCTGGGGTCACTGAAATGTGATCGGCCTAAACTCCTCCAACCAAAGAAGCACCTTTCTCTAGAATCTCATTATCAGTATCACAGATGGCACAGCTTGTGTTCTGGTCCAATTTCATAGACTTATAGCAGAATTTTAGATTAAAATGGAAAGCCAGGGAGGGCAATTCAAACCACTGAGCAATGCCTGGTAATTAAGGATGGATCAAATAATAAAAATTAAAACAAAACTATTTTTTTCAGCCATTGAAAATAAAAGAGACAAAGTAACATTGAGAGTAATGCAGAAATTTTAAGGAAAATTAATTTTGCATTTCTACATTAGTTTTTATGGAGTAAACGTAGCACTACAGCGTGTAATTTTGTTTTTTAAGTAGCAACAGGATTTTACCAGGCTGGTCTCAAACTCCTGTCCTCAAGCAATCTGCCTACCTTGGCCTCCCACAGTGCTGCGATTACAGGTGTACAATGTGATAGTGGGACTGAATGGTCTCTCTCATTCCTTTGCTAAGCACTAGGACTTTAGAAGAAAAGCCTCTCCACCTGATCCTACTGACCCTAAGTGCCCCTCCTCCAGGCAGGACTTGACATCTTAATGTTAAAAATGACTCAAAATTTCCCTGTGCTGTAGATTTGCCTCTGTAACAACTTACGTGAAAATTTCCCTCTCACTATAGCATGGTGTACTGATCCTTGATCCTTGTTTTCCCTTATAAAGAATGACTAGACTAGGACTTAAACAGTAAAATGCCATTTTATTAATAGCATGGGATACATGTGAGTGTCCTTGTGTTCCAGATTTGCCACTGTAACAATTTACATGCAAATTGCCCTCTGACTCTAGCAAGTAGTACTAACCCCTGATCCCTTTTTTAAATCCCTTGCAGAGAATGATTAGTACTTCGCAGTATAATGCCCTTTTAATAAGCACATGGAATGCATGAGAGTTTACTTGTGTTCTAGATGTGCCTCTGTGACAACCTGCATGCAAACTGCTCTCTGACTCTAACGTTGGCTACTGATCCATGATCCTTGCTTTTCTCTCCTTTTAGAAAATGGCTATACTAGGAATGAACAGCATAATATCAACAAAAATGGCTAACTGAAGTTTAAGTTCTAAGCCTCTGCTTCATAATCAGGGCAAAGATACACTTCTATACCATGATCAAGCCAAAGATACACCTCTGCACCATAATCAGGGGGCTGATTCCTTGGTGACTGGCCCAGGCAGACACGCCCCCACATCATAATCAGGCTGATGCCCTGGTGATTGACCAAGGCAGACACACCCTGCAGCATAATTAAGCTGATTCCCTGGTTATTGGTCTAGGCAGACAGCCACCCGTCCCCCACCTCACCCCACCCCGTCCCCCCCCCCCACCGCCCCCTACCACCACCCACCAACAGCATAATCAGGCTGATCCCCTGTTGACTGACCAAGGCAGACACACCCCCGCAGCATAATAGGACTGATTCCTCGGTGATTGGCCAAGGCAGACACACCCCCACAGAATAATCAGGCTGATTACCTGGTTATTGGCCCAGGTAGTCATGTCCCTGCAGCATAATCAAGCTGATTCCCTGGTGACTGGCCCAGGCAGACACCCTCCTGCAGCCTAATCACAGCAGACAGCCCCTGCAGCATGATCAGGGGCTGCTTCCCCTGGTAATCTACCATTCACTCTGGCAATTTAACTTGCTAAATAAAATACCTCCTTGGGTTCGGCTTATCGCTCTGAAAGCATGTGAAAAAGAATGATGTTGAATTAAAAAGCCCTCCCTACAGACAGCTTTCTTTTCTAAAGAGCTCAAGGTCATTTCCACAACCTAACATACCCTACCAGAAAATACTTCCAGAAGGAAAAGAAACAAAGTCAAGGGTTATATTATCATCTACACCTTAAGAACAGGAACAAAGTAGTAAGTGAGCAAAATGAACACCTAGAAGAAAGACTACAGCAGCAAGTTTCTCTGAATCTAGTCACCAGAGCAATGACACTATAAGGCTACCTTCCGAGGCGAATTCAGGTTTGGCGCAGATAAAAGAGGAGATGGGAGGAGTGCAAAATGAATGGAAACTAGGTCTCCAAGAAGGTTCTTTCAGTACAGGAGAGCTATTTTATCTTCATTTTTGTGACTGGCATAATATTGAGCAGAAACCCTAAGGAAGAACCCATTTCTGGATCGGAATTAGGCACGGCCTGTCTTTCTGCTCTATACATTCAGTCCAACATTGTCCTCCTCTGGCTTGCTTTCCCTTCAGGTTAAGTACGATTTCTAATAATTTTGTCTTATCCTACACCTAACTCGTTTCAAAATATCAAAGTGGCACATCATCTGACCACTGTCCCTGCACATCATCTGAGTCAGCATCCCAGCATGATTTTAAGTTTCTTCTCTCTAGCATTACCTTGTGCATTTCTGTATACTCTTCAAGTCTTCTGCATGCTCTGCTCTGTCAAAGCACAGCTAATTGTGTATATGGCATGTAGATATGACCACTTTCAAAGAGAGACTTTCAGTATCGAAGTCCCTACTCGCAACTGAGCAGCCAGTAAAAGTTAAAATAAGTATATGCGTGTGCACACACACATGCACACACAAATCATATGCCAAAAAACAGGATTTGTCAAGTCAAAAAAAAAAAGTTAAAAGAGGTCAAAAAGTAGTAAAGAAAGAAAAGAGAGCCATCTAGGTAAGTTATGTAGGACTGAACTATCTTTGAAGAACTAGCTCCTGGCTGGTTGTTCACCTTCTATGAGTTTCTATGATTGGCACCTTACTTAATCTGATACCTGCTCGCTTAGAAAGCCAAATGAAGACACTACGTTGATGAGATCACCAAGTAGATTCCATAAAACAGATTCACTAGCACTCCAGCCAAACTACCAGACTAGCTAGATAAAACATTTTTTTCTTTTTAAGAATTGCAGTAGAACATATTTCAAGTATATCTTAGAATATGGAACAAAAAGTGTAGAAGGAAAACCATGTGAAAGGCCTGGGTAGATATGGAAGAAATAAGACACGTGCATGCCTTATACATCATGAGTGCTTTGTAAAGTCAGAAAAGACACTCAGTCACAGAGTAACTTTATGGACAAACCTTAGCTACATTAACTAAAAAAACAAAAAACAAAAAACACTCATATGACTAAAATCAGAAATGCAAGGGGCAACACTACAACCAATGCCACAAAAATAAAGGAGAATACCATTTGTTGGCATATCCTTTGACAACAAATTGGATAACCTAAAAGAAATAAAAGAATTCCTAGAAACACACAACCTACCCAAACTGAATCATGAAGACAGAGAATCAATCCCTGATGATTTTGAGAAGGGGGAAAAAATGAAGACATAGAAAATCTGAACAGATCTGTAAGTAGTAAGGAGACTGAATCAGTAATAAAAGAAAACCTCCCCACAAAGAAAAGCCCAGGACCAGATGGCTTCACTAGAGAACTCTACCAAACATTGAAAACACTATATGAAAAACAAAATACAGATCAATATCCCTGATGAACACAGATTAAAAAGTCTAAATAAGATATTAGCAAACAATTCCACAGCAAATTGAAAGGATCATATATATGAACAAGTGAAGTTTATTCCTGGAATGCAAAAATGGTTCAACATATGAAACCACATTTACAGAATAAGGAACCAAAAAAAAAAAAAAACCTCAATTGATGCAGAAAGAAAACGCATTTGAAAAGCTCCAACACCCTTTCGTGATTAAAAGCAGTCAAATTAAGGATAGAAAAAAAAAAAAAACTACCTCAACATATTAAAGGCCATATATGAGAAGTTCACAGCTAATATCATTCTCAATGAAGACTAAAGCTTTTCTTCTAAGTTCAGGAACACAACAAAGATACACACTCTTGTCACTACTAGACATCATAATAATGGAAGTCTCAGCCAGGCAATTATGCAAGCAAACACAACAAAAGGCATCCAAACTGGAAAGGAAGAAACAAAATTATCTTTGTTCACAGATTACATGATCATATATATAGAAATCACTACAATTCAAAATATTAAAAAAAAACCCAATTGTTAGAACCAATAAACCAATTCAGCAAAGTTGTAGAATACACATCAAACAAAAATCAGTTGCATTTTAATATACTAACAATGAACAAGTTGAACAGAAAATTATAAACAATCTCATTTATAATAGCATCAAAAGAATAAAATACCTAGAAATAAGAGAAGTGAAGGACCTGTAAACTGAAACTACAAAACAAAACACTACTGAAAGAAAGACACAAATAAATTGAAAGACATCTTATGCTCATGGATGGGAAGACTTAATATTGTTAAAACATTCATAGCATGCAAAGCAATCCTACAGATTCAATGCAATCCCTATCAAAATCCCAATGGCATTTTGAGCAGAAATAGAGAAATACATCCTAAAATTCATAAAAAATCTCAAGGGATCCCAAATAGCCATAACAATCTGGAAAAAGGACAAAATCGGAGATCTCACATGTCCTGATTTCCAAACATATTACAAAGCTACGTTCATCAAAACAGTGCAGTGCTGGCCTACATACTAATAGAATAGAATAGATAGCCCAGAAATAAACTCTCATGTATTTGTCAAATGATCTTCAATGAGCCAGCCAAGACTACTCAATGGGGAAAAGATAAGTCGCTTCAACAAATAGTGTTGGGAAAACTGGATATCCACATGCAAAAGAATGAAGCTAGACTCTAATTAACACTATACACAAAAATTAACTCAATATGGATTAAAGTCCTGTATGTAAGACCTAAAACTAAAACTCCAAGAAGAACAACATAAGTTAAAGTTTCATGAAATTGGAATTGGCGATCATTTCTTGGCTATGACACCAAAAGCACAGGTAACAAGAGCAAAATTAGACAAATGAGATGACATATGTCAAATTCATCTAATCAAAAACTTATGCACACCAACAATTAAGCGAAAAGGGAGCCAGAATGGGAGAAAATGGACATAAGTCATATGTCTGATAACAGCTTAACATCCAAAATACATAAGGAACTCCTATAACACAAAAACAAAAACACAAAAATTAAAAATAAGCAAAGGATGTGCACAGACATTTCTTCAAAGATAATACAGAAATGGCCAACAAGCAAATGAAAAGATTCTTGCCATCCCCAATCATCAGATATGCAAATCAAAACCATAAAGAGATATCAACTCACACCCATTAGGATGACTACTATCAAAAAAATCCAGGAAATGGCAAGTGTTGATGAGAATGTGGAGGAATTGGAACCCTTGCAGATTTTTGGTGGGAATATACAATGGTATAACAACTATGGAAAACAATATGGTGATCACTCAAAAAATTAATAATAAAATTACCATCGGATCCAGCAATTCCACTTCTGGGTATATCCCGAGAGACTAGAAAGCAGGATCTCAAAGAGATATTTGTACACTCATGTTTATATAAGCATTATTCACAAGAACAGCCAAGGCATGGATGCCACCCAAATGTCCCTCAACAAATGAACTATGAATAAACAAAATGTGGTCTAACATACCATAGACTATTGTTCAGCCTTAAAAAGGAAGAAAATCCTATCACATGCTCTAACATGGATTAACCTTGAGGGCATTATGCTAAGTGAAATAAACCAATCAAAAAAGACAAATACTATATAATTCTCCTTATTTGAGGTACGGAGAGTAGTAAAAATCTTAGAAACAGCAAGTAGAATGGTGGCTGCCAGGGGCTGAGGGCAGGGCGAAATGGGGACTTGTTCAGTGAGCACGAAGTTTCAGATTTGCAAGATGAAAAAGTTCTGGAGGTCAATTGTATAGCAACGTGAATAGACTTAACACTACTGAACTGCACACTTTAAAATAGGTAAAATGGTAAATTTTAGTGTGTGTGTCTGTGTCCTACCACAATTAAATTTTTATATAGCAACTGTATGGATGTGTTTCACCAAGACTTATCAGGGTAACTTCATGTGCAAATGGTGCAGAAAGACACTAGATGCAAAGAACTGAGTATCACGATGCTTGTACCCATGCCTGAGATTCACAAACACTACCATTTTCAGAGGATACAGACAGAGTGATTACAAAGGGTGTGTGTTTGCATGTGCGTGTGTGCTGCCCAGGAATGGTCAATCCACATGTTTGGACACATGTATAAATATAAATAATAACACACATTTCAAAAGTAGGTATGCTTCATATTAATATAATTTTAAATCCAAGATTACTCACATAACTGCTGTTTTTTTTCTCCCCTAGCACCAGGAATTCTAAAGACAGAGTATTCATCCTGTATATCCCAGAAAAATCTTCAAATAGTCTGTTTTCAAGGTCTGTAATCTAGAACATTCTTGAACAAGGAGCAGCAGGCAAGCCCGTTTCGATTGAATGTCAGTTAACAAGCATGGAGGGAACAAAGTTGTCTTTCCTTTCCGAAGAAAACTGGATACAAGTAAAGAAAGGGCTGAACGGCATACAAACACACAGGCTAAAAATGAATTCAACTTTTTACTTTTTTTTTTTTTTTAATTAAGCTTCTTTGGGGAGATTTAGCTGCTTATCAATTTGTTAAAGTTTGAATAGTTGCTGAAATATTAATCCTATATCTGATTTTGAAAAGAAAAAGGCAAAACCATCTATTAAGGTAAACTTTGAAGACATTCTGTCATTAACATAATCTTTATATATAGTAATATAAACAATACTCAAATGTTTTTGGAACCCAGAAATCACTGAAACTAATGCATATTATTTTAAGAAGCTTTTAAAGAGAAAATTGAATCACAGCATCCCACAGCATCAGCCCAACTCTTTCAGGAGCACCAGGAGGGACTTAGAGACTGAAGAAAAGAGGACAAACTAAGCATGCCCTACGCTAGACTTTAAAGGTGATTTACAAAACCATTGCTAATAGTCACAAACATAATCCCGCAAACAGCGAGGCAACCGCACCTGGCATGAGCGCAGCCGTGGGGAACACTTCCTTTAACTTCGTTTGGCTTTCTTCTACCAGCTCCTCTTTGGACATCGGGAGCTGCAAGACGTCTATTATAATCTGTGCCGCCTCTAACGCCTTCTTACCCATAACCAGGGACTTTACATCCCAGCTGTATTTCTTGTCATAGCGATCACATATTTCTTGAAACACCACTGAATACAGCCGTTCAGTATCTGCAGGAAAAAAAAAAAAGACAGAGATTTTTAGAGTGCATACTGTATGAATAGTAAGTTTGTATCAGGTCCGCATAAACATACACCGTGTAGGTCTCATTCCATGAACAAAGGCTTTTGTAGAGACCTCAGTGAACAGGAGAAAGGCTTGCAGGTCATTCTCACTAAATTATACCGTGGGCAGCCTCCTCTCAAGGCCGCTGGAGTTATGTCTAGAGTTGTGATCTGGAAATTCAGAACTCAGGAGAGAAATAAAATCTGTATTATTGTGTTTTCTGTTTAAATGTACGTATTTGAATCTAAATATATCCTTGGTCAATTCCATCCGATAGCACAAGGCATCATCACTTGGTGTTCCCAACAACATGGAAGCCAGCACCAGCTGACAAAGTCCACTGCATGGCCCACTAGTATTAAGGACATTTCCACTGCCCAGTGGGATGAATCTCCACCACGCCTGGCCAGGATGCTGCTGTGAAGCTCCCAGCTGAGAACAGAACATTTAATGCACAGGCTGTGTCACGGGATGGTGAAAGCTGACCTGAGAATTAACTCCCGGCTCGGCACGTACTCGGAGCACAGCGTCAGAAACATAGTGAGCCTGCAGGTGCCTGCTTTCCTCACGCTTACACAAGGTGAACAGGAATACTGCTAATAATAGTACCAGTACCACTAATATACGCTAGATTACACTACATACAATATAATAACTAGTACTAGCTCACACCCATTTCTATTCATGTGTTTTTTCTGTATGTATATTTAATATATACATAGTATCAATTGCACTCATATTACCAATAAGAATACTACTGAGGATGCTACTACAGTGAAATAATCCTACTTTACAGAACGAATACTTCAGGGCACATAAGTAACATTCTAGTGCCAGCCTCCTAGAGCACGCTTGTTACACACTAGCTGTCTTCCCCACTCTGTCTCCAGTGTGGGCCTAGAAAGATTAGTTTACTGAAGAACCAACTAACTGACCTGCTAGGAGGCATTATGCCAAAAAAAGAGAGAAATACTTCAACACAGAGGAATGTCTACCAAGTGGAATTTCAAACCCAGGTAAGCTCCATGGAGCTAAGTGTTGCCTGGTGACAATCCCCCCAAGGCCCCAGTGAAGGCAGAAGGCTATCCCGAGGCCTGGGCAGAGTCCTTGTCTTCCAGTCTGCAGTGGCACAGAGGCAGTCCCTGAACCCGAGAGACTGGAAATAGCCCTGTTCACACCTGATTTAAGAAGAAGACACACGGATGCATCTGACAAAAACCTGGATTCAAATTGTTAGGAGACTGACCACCTGTTCTAGATTTAGCACTGAAGCCTTCCCACAGGGCGTGGAGCAGCATTAGCAGGACGTAGTCTACCTTGAATCTGTACAGCTGGACCCAACAAGTCCTGAAAAGAGCAGGCGATCTCAATGGCCTTTAACTGTCCCACAATGACATAAACAAATACAATAATCATCCCTAAATGCTACTTTTTTTTCCCTGTAAGATAGTATCTGGGAGACCCAGGACACACTGAGGGAAGTAATGTGTATGCACAGAGAAGGCTATGTGTATCCAAGAGGCATGTAAGTCTTCATACTCCTACGTATGTTCACATGCTTACATGCACATAGGCATGCATGCTTGTCTGTAATTGCCTCGATGTGTTTTGAAAGTTGGCAGGGTATGAACTGCGATTAAAAGAGAGTTATGGGCCGGGCGCGGTGGCTCACGCCTGTAATCCCAGCACTTTGGAAGGTCAAGGCAGGAGGATTGCCTGAGCTCAGTAGTTCAAGACCAGCCTGGGCAACATGGCAAAACCCCGTCTGTATTAAAAATACAAAAAACTAGCTGGGCATGGTGGCACGTGACTGTAATCCCAGCTACTCAGGAGGCTGGGGCAGGAGAATCACTTGAACCCAAGAGGCGGAGGTTGCAGTGAGCCAAGATCGTGCCACTGCACTCCAGCCTGGGCAACAAGAGCGAAATTATGTCTTCAAAAAAAAAGAGAGTTATGGCAGGTTTTAACTCTAAAATATCTGCTCCTCCCAGATAGGCATGCAGAGAGCTGCCTGCACCACAGGGCAGGATTCGCTGTGTCACACATGGAGGAGGCCGGGAAGGTCTCTTGTGAGCCGCTGCAATGGTAGGGCCACCTGTGCTTTGTCTCCTGCATCTTTCTCACAGAAGGTGAACGGTCATCTGTGTAGATACAAGGCCTGGGCAGTCAACCATATCCACCACCTATATGCAAAATTCCTGAATGAACCAAGGGCAGAGTGCTGCTGTCTTGAGAAAAAAAGTTTTCCGTGTGGCCCTGTACCATGTTCCTTCAGCAGCATCCAAACTGCATCGCTTGACTGCACCTGCAGTATCGGCTAGGGCTCTTGCCACCTTGTACTCAGAGGACTGGGCTCATTGACTGCTTTGGCTGCCACGGTGTGGACTTTGCCTCTGTGCACGCTTCTCTCCTGGTCCCAGGGCTCACTGCACTTGCCTGGGGAACTCTCTGGCTCTTCCTCCTGGGATGGGGCTGAGGCTGGGCCCAGTCTGCCCTGTGGACACTGGGGACCAGGAGAGGCTGGTTATTGTGGACTGGGCTCTTCCTTGGGCTTTTGGGTGGCCCCTGCCCTGCACTCCCCATCTTCCTTCCTCCCCCTGTGCACTGACCCCCTCTGTGGCCCTCTTCCCTGCAGAAGACCCCTGGGTTCTCCACCTCCTGATGGATGCTCTGGCTTTGACTGCTACCAGCAACAAGAAGAGCCCTCCTCTGTTCTTTCTCTGCTTTTCTTGGCAAATCCACCCACAGCTGCATCTGCAGGTGCCATTTCATTGTCAGCACTATAATATTTTTCTCCTTGCTTTTCTACCACAAGCTGTATTTTTTTCATTTATTTTTTGTTTGTAGACATGGTATGCCTTGCCCTGTGGCCCAGGCTGGTCTCAAACTCATGGCCTCAAGTGATTCTCCAGCCTCGGTCTCCCAGTGTTGGGATTAAGGCATGAGTCTCTGTGCCTGGCCACAAGCTGTATTTTATTAAGTTTGCTGTAAAACACACCAAACAAACCTCAGAACCTCCACCATTCTGGATACTGCAGATTGTGAAGGCCCGATCCCTGAACGGAGGGCTCAAAGCCCTTTAGGAGAGTACAAAAGACAGGACTCTTAGAAGTCTGGGCTGGTTTGTAGAAGTCGAAGTTCAAGTAACAACCTGAGTAACTCAAGGCTTCCTGGATCCCGTCCTGCGCTCGGTCTCCCTACAGAAGCTGCAGAACAGAAGGAAGGGCTGGCCCACCCTCCTCCTCAACAGCTGAGCGGTGAAAAGCCTCCTCTAAGGGAGGGTTACCCAGGCATGAGCACTCCTTTTATTTTCTTCTTCTCTGTGAGGGGGAGAAAGAGCCAGGGCTCTCAGGGCAAGGAGATGGACGGATTGGCAGTGAGGCGGCACATTTTACTTCCTTGAGTGTTTGTTCTAGTAGTTGAGAGAGGAAGGCTGACAAAAGGAAACTGCAGGCATCGAACAAGTGAGACACCACTGTCGGGTTTGAAAAGCCGAGTGAAGGAACAGAGGGCAGGCAGGACGATGGAGGTGCTCTGCGGAACTGCGACTAAGGCGAGTGTGAGAACAGGAAGAAAGGAGTGTGGACAAAGGCAGAAAAACAGCTGTATCCTCTAAAAATGCTTTCAACAGTGTTTATGTAAAGCTTAAAATGTCATGGAGCTTTTAATTTAAAAGATACAGAACTGTGGGATTATAAATCTGTAGGGGACTGTGCAGACACTTTTCCTCACCATTTAGATAAAATCATCCTAAATCCGTGGAATAAGAAAGGATCTAAACAAGTAATTAAACTCCTCAGATCAAATGATGACTACAGCCGTTGATGATGGCACACTTAAAGGGACAGCGTTGTGAAAGGAAAAATGCTGAAATAAAATAAAGGAGCATAAAACACTTGCACTAGGCCATCAGATGCATATTCTTCCCTGCTTACTAACAAGCTTGCAGCTTTTAACATTGCTTCAGTGTCCTTTTTACCAGGAAAGGTCATGTTGTTTTTAACATGCTATGGCCACATACACTACTACCTTCCTTAGGAGAATTAGAAAATATCCCTCGTGACTGTGACCACTCCCCTCCCCTCAGCTGGAATCTGTGTGGCATGTTGAGAGCAGCTTCTGTAGTAGCTGCAAGGGCAGCATGGGGAGGGGGACAGCCTGGCGGGGAGGTGGAAGCTCTGAAGAAGCTACAGGGTGCCCCAGGCTGGGGCCCAAAGACTGGCGGGTATTTTCATCCTCAGAGGCAGCCTGAGTTCCCGGGGGCTCAGGGGAGGCATTGAGGCTTAAATTAATTCAACTGTGATACAGGCCCTGTGCCTGGAGGAAGCCTAGGCCGATGGCCTCTAAGTTTCTGTCTAAGGCGGAGGAGACTGGGTAATTGCTGCAAATCAAGTAACACATTTTATAACTGAAAATGTATCTTAAATGCTCACTAAGTCCACCCCTGAGGCACAGTGGTTGATGTTTTACCCAACAAAGATATAAAAAGCGAGGGTTTCTCCCCAACTGCTCTCTCAGGAAGCTGTACCTGCTTATCATGCAAATGGGGACCTATGTTCAATTTTATAACTGTGAGTTGCGTTATTTACGGGGAAAACACCTTGAGCCAACTGTCATTAAGAAGCATATATGGTGACACGGTTTGGCTGTGTCCCCACCTAAATCTCATCTCTGTTAGCTGCGGCCCTGTGAAGAGACCACCAAACAGGCTTTGTGTGAGCAATAAAGCTTTTTAATCACCGGGGTACAGGCAAACTGAGTCTGAAAAAGGAGTCAGCAAAGGGAGATAGGGGTGCAGCAGTTTTATAGGATTTGGGTAGGTAGTGGAAAATTACAGTTAAAGGAGGTTGTTCTGTTGCGGGCAGGGGCGGGGGCCACAAGGTGCTCAGTGGGGGAGCTTCTGAGACTCATTGTCCAGGAGAAGGAATGTCACAAGGTCAATCAGTTAGGGTGGGGCAGGAACAAATCGCAATGGTGAAGTGTCATCAGTTAAGGCAGGAAGTGGCTATTTTCACTTTTTGTGGTTTTTCAGTTGCTTCAGGCCATCTGGATGTATACGTGCAGGTCACAGGGGATATGATGGCTTAGCTTGGGCTCAGAGGCCTGACAATCTCCAACTGTAATCCTCAAGTGTGGAGGGAGGGAGGTGATTGGATCGTTGGGGTAGTTTCCCCCATGCTGTTCTCGTGATAGTGAGATCTGAAGGTTTTATAAGTGTTTGCAAGTGCCTCCTTTGCCCCTCTTTCTCCTGCTGCCTTGCCTTCCCCTTCTGCCATGACTGTAAGTTTCCCGAGGCCTCCCCAGCCATGTGGAACTGTGGGTCAATTAAACCTCTTTCCTCTATAGAATACCCAGTCTCAGGGAAGTTCTTTATAGCAGTGTGAGAATGGAGTAACATTAATACACATGGGAAGGCCTGATTTTGCTCCTGCCCCCATGTTCATAGAAGACCTAGGGCTTTGGGGACCCAAGAGACCTGCAGAAAACTCCCAGCTCAGCTGCACGTCCTGGGACAAGTTTCTTAGCCTGTCTGACATACGATGTTTATTGGAGAAATGTATTTAATAGCCGCTGACCTGCAGAAGGGGGTGGCCTTAAAGCTGGGGGCGGGGTGGGGGGGGAGATGCTTTAGGTGTGGGAGGTGGCAGGCAGCCCAGGCAGTGAAGCCAGGCCCTCTAATGCCTGGTGGCCTTTCGGGAAACCCCAACTCTGCAGCTTTCTAGCCAGAAACTGGAAGCTAGCAGCCTTGGGTAAAGCACCTATAAAATGAGGATCCTATTCATACTCATGTCTTATAAGCCTGCTGGGCCTTGGCTTGCACACCTCTAAAATGGGATCCTAATGATGTAGTCATGCCACACACCTTCTAGGCGGTTGCGTCCATGGAGTGAAATAATCTGTGTTGTGCTGAGTGCTTGGCCCAGAATTACCTCTGAGCATCAACATATGGAATCATTAGGGAATGCTTTTGTTAACTGTGAGTTATGGGGAATTGACAAGATCTGCTGTCTCCCTTAACAGCAACGCTCCAATAAGAGCACACAGATGTTGAACTTGAGAAACTAAAGTGCCTCCTACCAAATATTCTGCTTACAAAAAAAAAAAAGCAAACAAAACTATCAATTATTTGGAATTCACCAATACATCACACCTGCTAGGCACATTAAACCAGCTTCACAAACACTTCTTAATTGCTGGGGCTGCAAAGGAACACAGCCTCTGTTCCCAATTCCATAACCCAAAAGCTTCTGAAAATACTGCAAAATCTGTACTGGGCTGGCATGAGATGGTTTTAATGGTCCACATTTATCATACTTAGTGCGACTCTTCAAGCACTTCCCTATAGAAATACTAATGGATTTGATTACGGGTGCTGCCTGAGAACGTTCTGTGTCATGGAACATATGAATTCTAATACCTTTTAAAAATAACCTACATTTAAATACATCTGGCTCCACAGATTTTGGGTAACGTGTTATGAACCCGAGTTTGTGACTGCTTACTTATGAAGTTACACTTTGTGCATCTTGCACAACTGAATCTACTTAATGCTTTTTTCTCCAAAACTAATCTTGATATATCTTGAACATAATTTTTATTCCCAATTACAAAAAAGAGAAAAAACTTAAAGTCACTGTTTTGTGTTAGATAGGCTAGTTCCTTAAAGACACAAACTACAAGAAAGGCTGATCTTGAGTTAGAATCAAATTGTCACAATCTGACAGTAATAAAGATGTTAGCTGACTGTGTGTGTGCGCGTTTTAAGAGTTCAGCTTTTCTTTTTGAGACAAGGTCTCACCTGAGTATAGTAGGGTGATCACATCCCACTGCAGCCCTGACCTCACGGGCTCCAGTGATCCTCCCGCCTCAGCCTCCCAAGTAGCTGGGGCTACAGGTGTGCACCACCACACCAGGCTGATTTTTAATTTTTTTTGTAGAGACAGGGTCTCCCTATGTTGCCCAGGCTGGTCTTGAACTCCTGGCCTGGAGTGATCCTCTCACTATGGACTCGCAAAGTGCTGGGATTACAGGCGTGAGCCACGGTGCCCAGCCAAGAGTTCAGCTTTTCACTGATCATGTTACAAAAGAGGTTTGTTCAAAAAGATTAAAGCCCGTGTCCTAAGTAGACCCCTCAGATGCTTCTTTCCTTGCTTGCACTTCCTTCTGCTCAGGTGGGGCAGCAGTGGAGGGGCAGGACTGCCTACAGGTACAGGTCCAGGTCCAGCAGCCCCCATGCTGCTGCAGAGGAGGCTCCCAATGTTGACTCTGGCTGGGGCAATGGTACAGGGGCAGAACTGCCTGTAGGCACAGGTCCACCAGCCCCCATGCTACCAAAAAGGCTCCCGATGTTGACACTGGCCAGGCCCTTGCAAATAGGCCAGGCCCAAAAGTTTCACCATTTACACTAGCTGCTTTAATGAGGGCGATGGTCTTATGTGATGGTCACCACACTGCAGTGTAGAATGAAGGCCGAGTAGATGCACGTGAGCTCAAACAAAGACGGAGGCCATGGTGCGGGCGAGTGCGGGGCTGGCGCCACCGGGCAGGGTGCTAGTCACCCAATGAGTGACAGCTTCACAAGGCCTTAGCTTCCTCGGAAGGGCTAAGCACCTTAATGGCAGCTGAGCAAAGAGGGTCAGCAGTGTTTTTGAATGTGTATGAAACATTTTAAAGTGAAGTTGCTTTAATTAAAAAACCCAACATCCAGTACATTTTGATAGAAGTGGTGGTGTCATTCTTCTAAACCATTTTGACAGTACATAGTAGGTAATCTGTAATTGTTGAATTTATTTAAAATGTACACCACTAGTATTGTTCATCTAAGATATTCTACTGCTTGTTTCCTAAACACCTTGATTCTCGAAATGAGGTCCCCGGACCAGCAGCATCAGTATGAAGTGAGATGCTGTCCAACTACATATTCTTGGACTCTGTCTTATTCCATTTTCTGCTGCTTATTAACAGAATGCCTAAAACGAGGTAACGTATGAAGACATTCATTTCTTACAGTTATGGGACCTGAGAATCAGTCCAACGTCGAGGAGACAAATTTTGGGAGGGCCTTCTTGCTGGTGGGGACTCCATGGAGTCCCGAGGCAGCACAGGGCATCACATCTTGAGGGGGCTGAGTGTGCTAGCTCAGCTCTCTCTCTCTCTCATTTTTTTCTTTTTTTTCTCTTTGAGACGGAGTCTCGCACTGTCGCCAGGGCTGGAGTGCAAAGGCCTGATCTCGGCTCACTGAAACCTCTGCCTCCCGGGTTCACGCAATTCTCCTGTCTCAGCCTCCCGAGTAGCTGGGATTACAAGTGCACACCACCATGCCCGGCTAATTTTTTGTAGAGATGGGGTTTAGTAGAGATGGGGTTTCACTATGTTGGCCAGGCTGGTCCCAAACTCCTGACATCATGATCTACCTGCCTCAGCCTCCCAAAGTCCTGGGATTACAGGTGTGAGCCACAGTGCCCAGCCTCTTCCTCTTCTTACAAAGCCACCAGTCCCACTCCTTTGATAATGCATTCATCCAATAACTCATTAATCTATTAATCCATGAACGAAAGGGTCCATTCATGAGGGCAGAGCCTTCATGATCCAGCACCTCTTAGAGGCCCCACACCTGTCAATACTGCCACATTGGGGATTAAGTTTCAACATGAGTTTCAGAGAGAACAAACATTCAAATCACACAGCAGGCCCTACCCCAGATCTACAGAATCAGAAACTGGGGTGGGGCCCAGCAATGTGTGTTTTACAGAGCCCTCTCAGTGATTTGAATGTGTGCTCAAGTGGAGGGCCACTGACCTGGCATTATGTTTTCATGGAAGACTTGTGCTCTATAAAGTTGTGATTTTAAAAATATATCAATCTTAACTAAGAAGTGCTTAATTGTACATATACAAATGTACACATTAGTACAAATTAAAGAATAAACAATCTATGATGATATTCATCCCAGTACTTACTTTCCTTTATATTGTACCCCATTATGATTTCGTTACATTTCTTTTCCTATTTCCTTCTGTCACCCCCAAATCAGACTTATGTTAATGTGTTTGTAATGAAAGCGAGATTTAAAAATAAGGACCCTTAAACATGCCCCATTCTTTCTCAAGTTAACTGCAGCAAACGATTCCAATAAATTGGAGTTCTCAGTTAATCAGTTAATTAGGCCTGAATCAAATGAGATGTAGAATTCAATGAAAGTTATGCACAACATTCTCACGGACATGGCCAGGGTAAAGTGCTTATGAAGACATGCCCTAATAAGCTAGCTCTTTTAAAGAAACATGCATCTTGGAATAAAAACATTGACAACTTAATGGAACATACCATATGCAAGGATTAGTTAATTGGCTCAACTCTCTTAAATGGAAATCAAGAAAAAAACATTTTCTAGGCTGGAATCATTACATATGAAATCACAGTTGTCCTTGGTGACCTTCTTTTGAGAGTAACTACTGAAACTTTTACATCGCTCTCTCTCTCTCTATATATATACACACACATATATATGTTCATATATATGTTCATATATATGTGTATATGTTCATATATATGTATATATATGCTCATATATATGTATATATGCTCATATATGTTCGTATATATGCTCATATATGTTCGTATATATGCTCATATATATGTTCGTATATATGCTCATATATATGTTCGTATATATGCTCATATATATGTTCGTATATATGCTCATATATGTTCGTATATATGCTCATATATATGTTCGTATATATGCTCATATATGTTCGTATATATGCTCATATATATGTTCGTATATATGCTCATATATATGTTCGTATATATGCTCATATATATGTTCGTATATATGCTCATATATATGTTCGTATATATGCTCATATATATGTTCGTATATATGCTCATATATATGTTCGTATATATGCTCATATATGTTCATATATATGCTCATGTATATATGTTCATATATATGTGTATATATGTTCATATATGTGTATATATGTTCATATATATGTGTATATATGTTCTAACATAAGATCCTCCTTTTCTTCTAGTGAAAGCATTTCCAGCTTTATGAAAGATATTGGAAAATAAGGGTCAATTTCTAAAAACCAACTTTCGGTCAGTAGCACAGCAATCCTAAAAATTGAGCTTTTTAACTACATAAGCTTGGAAATCCAGCCCTTCACAGCAGAAAGGTTTCAGCCTTCTGAAATGGCTAGTTCAGATAGCTGGGGTTGCCTTGGGCTCTTTTTGACCTTCTTACCCAGCGAAGCTTACTTAATAATCCCTAGAACCCTAACCGCAAAAACTGTTCTGAAAGGTCACTGTGGGCAACAGCTGTTTCACATTGCTCTCTATGCTCCTGGCACACAGCACAGAACCCAGATCCTGTCGGCAGCGCTATTTCACTTCACTCCCAGAGTCGCGTCCATGCACGTGGCTGCAAGGGGGAGCTGGCCTGAGCCTGCAGTGAGGAGTGAGGCCAAACCACACCACCTCTTTGCATGGACTGGAAGAGTCTATCTGCTCAAAGCATCCTAGTGTCATAGGAAGGCATTATCACATTTGCGAGAAGACAAGAGAAGCCCACGAAAAGACCAGATTCTGGTAAATGAGGAGGCACTGAGTTAAGTTATAAAGATAACTGTCCATATGTGAAGGTAAATGAAAATCTCTTCAAATGAGAACAAGCAGAAGCTGTTCATTCAGAGATTGCATAGCAAGAGTTGGACACCAGCACTCGCCTTTGGCAGAAGCTCAAATGCAGGTTGGGGAGCGGGAAAGCTTTATAGTTGGAAAAGGGAGGCTTCAGGTGGGCCCTCACTGGAGGCTGTTGTCATGGGGGCTGGGGGTGGCTCACTAGAAGTGAGGCATCCCATGGGATTGGCTTGGGAAACATTTTGGCTCTCTGGCTGGCGGTGGAAACTCTGCAGGCATGCCTGAGACAATCAAGTCCCTTAAAGGAGATAGTCATTGAGCTGGCCAAGGACCCCGGGCCGCCGACTAAACTCATGGGATGAGTGTGGCTGCCCTCCTACCCTGGCCTGCCTCCTGGTTTCTTCCCAGCGACCGTGGCCATCCGTTAGCAAACCCTTAGCATGTTCCCAGGTGGATGGTGGGCCAGGCACTTCTCTCTGGGCCCTGGGACCCCTGCCCTGCTCAGCCTCATTCACCATTCCACATTCCACAGGCACTCCTGCATCCCTTACCACATGCCCTTGCCCAGCCTTCGGTAACAACCGATCAGAATGAACTAATCTCCATGCCCTCTCTATGCCAAAAAGACCCCGCATCAGGTCAGTGTTTATGAGGAGAAACTGCAATGGTCAGTAATAGAGTTTGTATATTTATTCCCTCCCAAATCTCATGCTGAATTGTAGCCCTCAATGTTGGAGGCAGGGCTTGGTGGGAGGTATACTGACCATGGGGGCAGATCCTTCACTTGGGCCATCCCCCACTTGGTGATCAGTGAGCTCTTGCTCTGAGTTCACATGAGAGCTGGTGGTTTAAAAGTGTGTGGTACCTCCCCCCAACTGTCTCTCTGGCTCATGCTTTTGCCATGTTACATGCCTGCTCCTGCTTAGCCTTCCACTGTGATTGTAAGCCTCCTGAGGACTCCCCCGAAGCAGCTGCCACTATGCTTCCTGTATAACCTGCAGAAATGTGAGCCAATTAAACCGTTGTTCTTATAAATTATCTAGATTCAGCCATTTCTTTAAAGCATGCAAGCACGGCCTAATACAGAAAATTGGTACCAGAAGTGGCGTGTTGCTACAAGGATACCTGAAAATATGGAAGTGACTTTGGAATTGGGTAACAATTCCAAAGGTTGGAAGAGTTTGGAGGGCTCAGAAGAACACAGGAAGATGAGAGAAAATCTGCAGCTTCCTAGAGAACAGTTAAATGGTTGTGATCAAAATGCTGATAGTGATATAGATGATGAAGTCCAGGCCGACAAGGTCTCACATGGAAATGAGAAACTGAGAACTGGAGGAAAGGTCACACGTGTTATTTCTTAGCAAAGAACTTGGCTGCATTCTGTTCATCCCCTAGGGTTCTGTGGAAGTTTGAACTTCAGGGTAATCATTTAGGTTATCTAGCAGAACAAATTTCTAAGCAGCAAAGCATACTATGTGTAACCTGGCTTCTTCTAACAGCCCATGCTCAGATGCAGAAGCAAAGAAATGACAAAGTTGGAAGTTATATTTAAAGGGAAGGTAGAGCAAAAAAGTTTAGGAAATATGCTGCCTGGCCATGTGGCAAAGAAAGAAAAAGCTTTTTCAGGAGAGGAATTCAAGCAGGCTGTGGAGCAACCACTTGCCAGAGAAATTTGCATATCTAAAAAGGAGGGAAGTGCTGACACCAAAACAGTGGGGGAAAGGTCTCACAGGTATTTCAGAAGTCTCCAAGGCAGCCTCTCTCATCACAGGCCCAGGGGCCTAGAACAGAAGGGTGGTTTCCTGAGCCATGCCCAGGGCCCAGCTGCCTCAGGACACTGCTCCCCTCATCCCCACTGCTCCTGCTTCAGCCAGGGCTCAAAGGGAGCTCATCCTGGTGCTCTGTAGGCACACAAGCCACACGCCTCAGTGGCTTGCTTTCTGTACAGCCTATAGAATTGTGAGCCATTTAAACCCATTTTTTTACAAATTACCCAGACTCAGGCATTTCTTTATAGCAATACAATATGTCCTAATACAATCAGGAAACTTTAACACAGTCTGGAGAACTGTCACACCTATGCGGGCTTGGATGCTGACATATTTGGGTTTTACCCTTTGCTCTATTCTCAAGGCCTGCCATTACCAGATCTAATTCATGTATATATTTTCTTATCCCAATATATAGCAGAAAGACACTGTGATTTGCAGGAAACACTCCAAAACTATAGAACAGTGAGGCTGAGTGTGAGCAAAAATCAGAGGTAAGTATGTCACAGGAAAAGGAAATCAAAATTAGTGCTGTTAAAGTCCAAAAACACAAAATATATTCCTCTCTTTTAGGTTTTCTGCAATCTCCATCCAACTTGCCTTCCATGAATAAATACCTGTCTATAAACTAGGAGAAAACCCAAACCTACCTGGTTCAAAATCTAATGGTATGGTTTGCTTGTTTTGGTTGATAAGTGCTGTACTGCACCCGTATGACTGGCTCACTGCTCCTTGCTGCTATATGTGTTATTTCATTTACGCTGTGGAAGCTGAAGAACAAAACTGTAATACTATGAACCAGAATCCAAACGAACCTAAAATTGACTTTCCCTTTAACTTAAAATTCAGTCCAGGTTTCCAATGACTGAGCACAGAGCCCCTTCTGAGACAAATATTTCTAAGTTGGGACCATCCTGTGACACACAAGTAAACATAACATGTAATATTGATTCAAATCATAGATGAAAAATCTCGAGAAGCCAGATATCCCGGGTATGCAGAAATGGCACATGCTCAAAATACGATCAGTTTAATTAAACAAATGTTGACTGGGTACCTACTTTGTGCTAGGCACCATGAAAAATGTGACAACTGACAATGAAACAGTCCTTACAAGGTTAAATAAATCAGTAATCAGAAATGATAAGTTCATTAATATATTTTGAAACAAATACTAACAAAGAGAAATCTTGCAAAAACAGTGATTAAGAATACATCACTATGTAAATCAGAATGTTTTTCTCACCTAAAGACCTATCCATATGTCACCTTCGGCTAACTAACCTCAATGACCTATCATCTAAGAAATGTCCTCTCAGACCGGAAAACAGAAGTCAGGTAGAAGCAATGTTACAAGCCAAGCACAAATTCCTAGCATTATGAGGAGGGAGAAGACACGGTGATGAGAACATCAAATGATGAGAAGTGCAATGATCTGTTCTTCAACAAATGTAGCAAGTTGTTAACACGCTGTGAGCACTACCATGCTTTTCCCTACAACCGCTAACATATTTTGTGCTTTATATATACAGGATAGAAACTTCCATAGCACTGTGCTGTCACTGTTTCACCTTTACAAATGAGCCTGCATGTAAATGCTAGTGCTTTCTCGTGTTTAGGAATTTAAAGGACTGAAATGAATAATTAAGCATAAAATTAAGAGTCTCAGTAATATTGCCTCAAATAAGAAGCTTGCTCTAGTGGGCTTAGAAAAAAGTATTTAAGTATTTGATATATCGCTTCCTGTAGCTGTAAGCTATCATTTTTGAACTGTAGAGAAAAAATAATAAATATGATTGCTTAAAATAGAGATCTGTAAAGATAATTGAGTGATCATCTGCAAAGTAAAACTCTTGATTAGCATGTGGCATAATTCACAGGCATTAGCAATTCTATTTAATAGGTATGGGAATTGGTCTAAGAATTTTTTTCTGATTCATATTTAAATTTAAAAAATCACTTAAAAAATGAACTGGTTCAAAAGGTGTTGCTAGACCATACCTATCTGTATGAAAACATATCTGTATTGGGGAAAAATATTGATCCCTAGGCTCATAAACCTCTGTAAGGAAACAGGAGAAAAATCCTTGGAAGCTTGGATTATGTGAAGGTTTTATACATAGAACGCAAAAAGCAAGGGTCGTACGAGAGCATATGGATAAAGGGGCTTTCTTCAAAATTAAAAGGCACATACACATAAGAAAGCAAAAGGCAAGCTACAGACTGAGGGAAAATATTTATAATACATACATACACACATGCACACACAGACACCCAAAGGACTTGTATCCAGAATACGTAAGGAACTGAACCTTACAACGCAGTGATGACGCAATCTGCAGTAGAGAGAATAATCGTCCCCCAAAGATGTCCAAGTCCTAATTCCCAGAACCTGTGAATGTTAAATTCCATGGCAACAGGGAATTTGCAAAAGTAATTAAGAATCTTGAGGTGGGGAAGTGACCCTGGATTATCTAGGTGGACTCAATATAATCACAAGGTCCTTATAAGAGGCGGCCAGGAGGTAGAGAGAGAAGGTATGAAGAGGAGCGGTGGTCAGAGCCCAGGAATGGCGGCCACTCTAGGAGCTGGAGAGGCAAGGAAACAGCCAATACCCCACAGCCTCCAGAAAGGAACGCAGCCCTGCCAATACCTTGATTTTCCAACTGAGACCAATTCTGGCGTCCAGAACTGTAAGACAATACATTTGTGTTGTTTTAAGCCACTATTTGTGACAACTGGTTACACCAGTAATAAAAGGCTAACATAGCAACTCTTTGGGCAGTTTCTTTAAAAGTTAACTATAAATTTACCATACAATCCTCAGGAAGGAATCAGTCCAGTCCTACATGTTTACTCAAGAAAGAAAAGCCTATGTTTACACAAAGACTTAGGCACAGATATTTATGGCAGTTTCATTTGTAACAGCTAAGAACTGGAAAGAAGCCAAGACTGTCAATAGGTCAATGGATATTCAACCTGTGGTGCAGCCACACAACCGAATAAAAGGCATAAAAAGTACTGGTACACACAATGACATGAGTTCCCAAAATTATGCTCAATGAGAGAAGCCAGATTAAAAAAAGAACACATACTGTGTGGTTCTATATAAAATTCTAGGAAATCTTTAATTTCAGAAGCAGACCAGTGGTTCCCTTGGCATGGGGTCAGAGAGAGGCAGGGGTTGCAGCGGGCACGTGAAACTTCTGGGGGTTGTGGGAAAATTTGTTATCTGGGTGTGGGAATTGTGTCACGGTAACTGCACGCCAAAACTGGTCACACAGTACACTTTATGTGCAGTTTATTGTACTCCAGTTAAACCTCCATAAAGTTGTTTTAAAAAGAAAAACTTATTAGGTTGGGAAAAAATGAACAGTTACAATGTTAATAGAAGTAGCCTTGAATGACAAAAAATACCCAGCGACCATCACAACACTCGTAAATGACCCCTGGAGTCCAATGTGAGGAAATCTTCCTGGGACTTCTCAGCTCCCCTTCATAAAACGTGCTTTCTTTATTGATGGAATCCCTGAAGGGGACTCTCTGTTGAGCCTTCTTAGGGAGGAGGCGATGCCCATGTTTTGGGGCTCTTGTCCCCAGTGCCATCCTTTCTGGGGCACAGGTGAGCACACAAAGCATGGCGCCATTCCTTCCATGGAGCTTCAGGGTGCCTTCCCTCCATGCCCACACACTGCAGACTAAAAGCAGGTCCCACTACTGTTTTAACTTTAATTACGGTGGAGGTGGGATTGAAGGGATAATTTAAGAGCAAGGTACCCTAGTTGACAGAGGGTGACAGCCTGTCCCAAACACAGAGAACAAGGAGGCTCCCAGAGAGAAAAGACCCACAGGTAGGTGGCCAACGGGTACAGGCATATAGGGAGGGACCTGGGGCCAGTGTGAGGGCTTTCTAACTAGCATGCAGTGTGCCAGGGAACCTGCAACCATAAGGAGGGTGGGTCCCTAGCTTGGGAGAATAAATAACTGTTGATTTGGATTTATAAATTCAGGAGAGCTACCATATCTTTAAGTTGAGCTATCCAACAGAGACAGTCTTAAATCCTGTAGATACTGGGGTTAAAGAATATGTTAGCTGGGGGCTGTGGCTCATGCCTGTAATCCCAGGCACTTGGGAAGCTGTGGCAAGGAGGATCGCTTGAGACCAGGAGTTCGAGACCAGCCTGGACAATATAGCAAGACCCTGTCTCTACAAAAAATATTTAAAAATTAGCTGGGTGTGGTAGCATGCGCCTCTGGTCCCAGCTACTCGGGGAGCTGAGGTGAGAGAATCGGTTGAGCCCAGGAGTTCGAGGCTACAGTCAGCTATGGTTGCGCCACTGCACTGCACTCTATCTAGCCTGTGCAACAGAGTAAGACCCTGTCCCCCCAAAAAACCATATATATATGTGTGTGTGTGTGTTTGTGTGTGTTTACATTCATTTGCACAAAAACCTGATAACCATAATGAAGAGGAAAAAGCCCAGGATACTGAATAATACTGCTATGTACATGCGTATTGTTCTCTCTCATTTAAAAGCACATATTTGGCAGTACATGACACGTGCAAAAAGAACTTTTAATTTTTCTGGTCACAGAGATGAATTGGCTCTCTCTTCCTGTGTGCTTCCTTTCCTTCTCGCTTTTCCTACATGGATTTTTTCAAAGCAGAATCTCGGACCGTGTAGATGCTGATCAAAGAATGCGTTCCTGTTTCCTTTAAGAAGGCAGCAGGTATGTGATGAAATAACAGATTGATATGCTTTGTAACCACCCCCTGCCCCTGTTTTGAATCTGGGCTCCACCAGCAAGAGTCACCCTGGTGAAGCTGTTTTCCAGGGCAAACAGCTGTCCTGGGCAATTGCTCTGAGTGTTAGGGATGACTTATAAAGACTGTGTGGATACAGCCGGCTCAAATTCAGATTCTCATCACCCGATTATATGCAACTTTCTCTGAACAGACCTTCTCCCCAGATCAAACTCACTTGAGATTATTACTAGACTTACGTTATGAGTTTGTATATATTTTCCTTCTCAACATACTTTCAGTATTTGAATAAAGATTAATGAATCAAAGTTTTAACTTGAAGTATTTATACCAAAAATTGTTATAAAGTTTTACTTTATTTTTTGTTCTGGAAACTATCAAGCCAGATTTGGAAACACTTAAAAATGGAACATTTTTTATCCAGGGTTTTTTGGGGTCTCGTTATCCAATAACCAATTAAAAAAACGTCTCTGGTGATCTTTCTAAACTGTGCGAAGTTACCTTAAAATGAGATAAAGGACAAGGATGCTATAACACTTATTTTTTATACTTTAAGGCAATGGCTCACAACTGGGCTTTGCTTTTGCCCCTTGGGAGATGTTAAAGACAGTATAAACATATGTTTTGTTTGTAAATCAAATTTTACATGAAGTAAATTATAAGTGTTGATGGGCAAACAAGGTATGAACATGTAATTTGTATGACAACAGCAACAGAAATATGAGTCGGAAATGGAACTATATAGGAGCAAAGGTTTGTGAACTACTTAAAATAAGTGGTTAAGATGTTTATCATAGTCCACAGAGCAATCACTAAGAAATACAGTAAAATAAAGGACAGAATAATTAAAATGGCACACTAGAAAAATATCTAAAGTTAAAAAAGGCAGTAATAAAGAAATAAGGTAACAAGAAAACTTAACACAGAAAACAGCAGCATGCCACACATGAATCCTGTCTTACCAATAATCGCATTATATGTAAATAGATTAAAAATGCCAATTAAAAGGTAGAGATTGGAAGAATGGATTTAAAAAAGACATGATCTAACTATATAATATCTACAATAGAGATACAATTTAGACCAAATGGTACAAAAGTATTGAAAGTAAAATGATGGAAATGATATTCCTTGCAAACAACAGCCCAAAGAGAGCTGAAGTAGCTATAGTAATATCAGACAAAGTAGACTTAGGACAAACCATTTCACTAAAAAAAACAATTTTAATAGAAACATTTTATAGTGATAAAGGTCACCCCATCAAGAAGATGCAACAATTATAAACATATATGAACCTAACCACAGAGCCCCAAAATACAAGCAGCAAAAACTGTCAAAACTGAAAGGTGATATAGCTGATTCCAACAATAGTAGCTGGAGACTTCAATGCCACAGTTGACCATGGACAGAACAACTAGACAGAAGACTAACAAATACAAGACTTGATTGAATCCACTTACACACTGTAAACCATTAAAACTTGACAGACAGCTATACAAAACTGACCCAATAATAACAGAAGACACATTATTCTTAAGCGCACGTGGAAAATTATCCAGAATAGGCCATATGCTGGGTCATGAGTCTCATAAGTTTACAAAGAAGTGAAATCATATATTTTCCCAATCAACAATGAAATTAGAAATCAGCAACTGAAGAAAACTTGGAAAATTCACAAATAATGTGGAAATTAAACAACATATCCTAAAAATTTGTGGGTCAAAGATGAAATTATGAGAGAAATTAAAAGATACTTTGAGAAGAATAAAAATGGAAACACAACATACCAAAACTTATGGGATGCAGCAAAAGCACTGCGTGGAGGGAAATTATGGCTACAAATACCTGCACTAAAAAAGTATGGTCAAAGAGGTGAAACAGTGCTAGCTTTGAAGATGAGTCAAGACGTGTGGGTGGCCTCTAATAGGTGGAAAAGGCAAGAAAAGATTCTCCATTAGAGCCTCCAGAAACAAACAGAGCCTTGCCAATACCCGATTTTACCAAGAGATTGGTAAAATCAGGCCTCTGTGGTAATTTGTTAGAGCAGCAATAGAAATAGAAGGCATTTAAGAAACTTTGGCTATCTTGTTGCTGAGCGCGGTGGCTCACGCCTGTAATCCCAGCACTTTGGGAGGCCGAGGCAGGTGGATCACGAGGTCAGGAGTTCAAGACCATCCTGGCTAACAAGGTGAAACCCCGTCTCTACTAAAAAATACAAAAAAATTAGCCAGGCGTGGTGGCAGGCACCTGTAGTCGCAGCTACTTGGGAGGCTGAGGCAGGAGAATGGCATGAACCCAGGAGGCGGAGCTTGCAGTGAGTGGAGATGGCGCCACTACACTCCAGCCTGCGCGACAGAGCGAGACTCTGTCTCAAAAAAAAAAAAAAGAAAGAAACAAACAAACAAAACTTTGGCTATCTTTTTGTTTTTGCCTAATCAGGTTACTGTACAATGACTTTCAAACATATTAAAAAAAAAACATAAAAATAAACTTTTAAACGTTTCATTCACAACCTAAAGTCAATGAGAGCTATAGGCAGAGTTTACAGAACTATGTGTGACAATTTCTCTGAGGCAGCTCACCAGTTTACTAAAAAACAGCATACTATAGTCCTCACAAAATGAAAACAAACCCCAGCATGCTAGGCCTTCGTTATTGCTACAGAATAACACAGATATATAAATACTATTAATCATTTTTTTCCATTTCCTATTGATGCACCATGATGCTTCCATTTAGCTAATGGCAATAATCTAAACTCTTTTTGAATTTTAAGAGCTAAATATACAAACATAGAGCTCTAGATGGATATCACTTTGCCTAAACCCTTCTCAGAGCTAGTTTTCCAGTGTCTGAGGCATTATAGATTAATGCCGAACCCACATATCCCTAGGCCTTTTGAATTAATGAAAACCAGCAATTGTCCTCCACAACATGCACAAAGGCTTTATTTAAAGATCATCTTTCCTACCAAAACTCAATCACTTCTACTCTTTTTCAGTGAAGGTGAGAGGCCCTCCGCTATCCTTCCATTTCTATCTGTATTAGTCGTTTTCACGCTGCTGATAAAGACATACCTGAGAATGGGTAATTTATAAAGAAAAAGAGGCTTAATGGACTCACAGTTCCATGTGGCTGGGGAGGCCTCACAATCATGGCAGAAGATGAAAGGCACATCTCACCTGGTGGCAGACATGACAGCGAGCTTGTGCAGGAAAACTCCTTTTCATAAAACCACCAGATCTCATAGACTTATTCACTGTCACGAGAACAGCACAGGAATGACCTGCCCCCATGATTCAATTACCTCCCACCAGGTCCCTCCCACAATACACAGAATTGTGGGAGATACAACTCAAGATGAGATTTGGGTGGCGACACAGCCAAACCATATCACTATCCTTACTCTTAGCATTCCCTATCAATGGCCTGTTAGGAATTACCACCAGGGATATATGCATATATATGAAGACAATGCCAAAATTCCATTTTAAAAAAATTTAGGGCAATGTAAATCATCATGAAATGTAAGAAAAACGTTAAGAATATAAACAGCGATACACAGTACAAAGTGCTTCTCTCTTAAAGACACGAGTGACCATGTCACAGGAATATTTCTTTAGCTGTTATGCTTTTGGTTCACTTATTTTTGTGTGCTGGTGGGGATGGAGGAATGTCAGAAAATTCAGCTGTAAAAAGATGATAGGAGCTGAGAATGGAGAAACTTCTCTGGTGATCCTCTGACTGAACAGCCCTGGGCCATTTGCTGCCCACCTTCCTGGAAAGGACTGCCCAGAAATTCAGGAAAACATTGGTCCAGATGGCTTGATCCTTCACACAATCAAAAATCTTAGATTCTTGGGACTATAAGTTTGCTAGGGCCGCCATCACAACATAACACAAAATGGGTGGCTTAAATAGAAATTAATTTTCTTGCAATTCTGGAGGCTGGAAGTCTAAGATCAGAGTTGGTCAGCAGGGTTGGTCTCTTCTAAGACCTCTCTCCTTGGCTAGTAGATGCTGTCCTCTCCCTGTGTCTTCACATGGTTGTCCATGGTGTGTCTGTGTCCTAATCGCCTCTTATAGGGACACCAGTCCCATTGGATTACGACGTTGTTTAGCCCTTTAAAGACCTATCTCCAAATATAGTCACATTCTGAGGTCCTGGGGTTAGGCCTCCACCACATAAGTTTGAGGGGGACATGACTCAGCCCGTAACACTGGGTTATTCATCTTCATCTATTTGGTTTATTTTTGTTTTTTTTATATATAAAAGGCAAAAGCAGTTTGTTAATGGAAGGTGTTATCTTAACATGGGGAAGGGATGAAGAAAATCACTAAGAAATAAGGATCAAGATCCTTTTTTAAAGAATATATATTTGCATATGTACAAATTGATTCAAGTATCTCAGATTTTATGTATCTAATTCTACCTATGATTTCTCAAAAGAGCCAAAAAGCACAGGGTATGGTTCCTGCTATGCAGAGTGTACCTCTGGTACCCAAAGTAGCAAAGTGGGAATTATATTGACAAAAGGAGGCATAGCTTGGTAACTGCAGGCACAGCTCAATTTACCAAGCCTTCCACACATGGGGGCACTAAAGGATGAGGAGTCAGAAATGCTCACTCACATTCTCAAAGAGCAACTGACCTTTATTCCACAGCTCCAATTACCAGGGAAGGACAGCTGGTAAGAGACCGCCTTTTCTTTGAACAGCTAGGGGCTTGGCAGACACATAATTACGGCTAGCACAATGGTCTAACTATGTCAGTAATGTGGCCCTATGAGGTGTTACTGTCAGTCAAACTACATGAAAGATATCCAGAATTCAATCAGATATCCTTTTAATAGCTGTACCTACGACTTGTACTGACTTGAGAAGTATAAAAGAATGGAGAATTCTTCTCAAGTTCAAAGATTATTGGAGTTAGGTGGAAAGATATTTACTTATTTTAAGAAATGAAAACTCTAATCACCTGCATGGGAATGTAAAGTACCTGGGAGGGAACTGTTTTCCTTAATGAATAGACATCTCTCAACTCCCAAATCATTTAGAGGGATGCTTAAAAGCAGCAAGACCACTGAATACATTTTCCGTGTTACTTATTATTTTATTACTTGTACTCTTTAATTGAATTTGGCCTATGAGAACAATAATGCTAATAAATAATCATTTAAATGCATACCTGAATTATTTACATTTGCAATTTAAGACATGATCAGAATGATGTTGAAATATTAAGAATTTTAGGTTCATCATTTTTATAAACTTATGTTTAAGATGATTATTGACTATTTAAAAGGGTTTCATTCTTTAATTCAGACAACTGAAGTACTCAACAAAGAAATAAAATATATTGAGTTTTGTAAGTGTGAGCTAACAGTATAAAGGTGAAGTTTATGAAAAAATTATAAAGGTTGAGACTCAAACACTGTTACGGCTTCTGAACAGTGACTGTTAACATTTACTAGATTTTTTGTTTTTGGTAACAGTCTCACTCTGTTGCCCAGGCTGGAGTGCAGTGGCGTGATCTTGGCTCACTGCAACCTCCGCCTTCCAGGTTCAAGCGATTCTCATACCTCAGCCTCCCGAGGAGCTGAGATTACAAGTGTGCACCACCACGCCCAGCTGATTTTTGTATTTTTTGTAGAGACAGGGTTTCGCCATGTTGCCCAGGCTAGTCTTGAACTTCTGGGCACAAGTGATCCACATGCCTCGGCCTCCCAAAGTGCTGGGATTACAGGTGTGTGCCACCGCACCTGGCCAACATTTACTAGATTTATAAGCAGAATAAGCAGAAAGTAAAAGCTTAGGGAAAAGAAAGTTTTTGAATCTAACTTTAATAGTTTATAAATGTTTAGAATTAAAGGGTAGTGGTGAACTCAGGACACAAGAAGTCCTACAGCAATACTAAGCACCCACAGTACACCATGCCTGTGTGTGTAAGCTCATCAGAAAGCGGAGCATGAAAAAGGGCTAGGGACCCAATGGCACAAGTGGCAGAGTCGCTGCCCTGGAGAATTACACTCCTGGCATTCCAAGCTGGTACCCAAACACTTTCCCATAAGAAATAAGAGATGGTCAGGGACATTCGGAACAGAGACAGCTCCTCAGGTGCATAAAGGTTGTGTGAATATGGTAGTGAATATCTAACCTCTAGTTTTAATATTTCTATCTGGGGAAATGTGTTCTAACTATCCAAGTACTGCACAACAAATTTATCTTACGTTTTGTGTTTACATTCTAGTGTAGATACTAATGAATGATGTTGTGGATAAAAATCAGGCAGCCATCAGATGAAACAGCGGGGGCCCAAGATGCTCAACCCATAAATAAGCAAGAATTTGTATTTTTTATATGAGATTATAAATCTCCAGCCCAAACCCCCACAATGTCTCTTTTCTGTTATTAGTCACTATGAATAAAGTATAATTGCCCTTAAATGCAGCTGGTTTGTGAGCTCCTGCAGGTGAAATTACAAGCTAAAACATAGTCCTCATGGGGGAGGAAGGGACCGCGAGTACCCTTAGCCTTCGGGCAACCATTGCTTTGAACATAATTAGAGAATGCAAGTATATGGGAAAGAGGTGCTAGGATATAATTAGTCAAACCACAGCATTTCATTAACAACATTTAATAACATTTAAAGATCATAGAGCACATACAAAATTATATGCCTTCTTCCTTTCCATTTTATATTCTCATACTGGCCGCACTATATAGAAAATGAGGTGTGGAGAGAAGGGGATCTAATATATTGGCTCCATCTAGTCCCTGCTCTGTCATGTAACATGTACCCATTCATTCAAGGACACAAAAATTACCTGAAGCTTCTCTGTCAATACACATGCCATGTTGGGCCCGTGTTCTGAATGTTGAGACTCCGGCAGTTAACAGAACAGGCCTAGAGCCTGACCTCCATGGAGGACATGTTGTAGAGCCCAAGGTTGCTCAGCATTTTGCTGCCAGCCCCAACAGTGTGACGCACAGCTCTTCTGTGCCTTTGAGCCCTGAGCGTTCTCATACCTGAGGGGATATTCCCTGAAGGCAAGAGGAATGGGATGCAACAGTGACCAGTGACCATCGCCTCTCAGGGAAGTGCCATTTACTAATTTATTATTTTATTGTATAACTCTCTGAACTTTTACCTTAGAATATGATTTCATTCCTTATTCAAAAACACTGACCTTTTAAAGATCTCACATCTGGGCAAGAGAACTTTAATGAAGGCAAAGGAAAGAGCCATCCTAACCTTCCTTATTACTAGAAATGTCATACTCAGACAGCACACAGCATGCAGGGCACCGTCCCGCTCTAACAAAAATCGAAAGGGAAAGGGGAATGGCTGGGTATAAAACTACATACTAGAATATGTGACACGGAGCACCACCCCACAAATGGTTATTTTCCATGTTTATCCCCAGCATGGTGCGTCCAAAGGTTATTCCAAAGCACTTTCTTTTCACTCCCTTCTCTGGAAAATCAACTGTTTGGAAATCATGGTGCATCCCATGGTTAAATAACCTCCCTACCCCAGGAAGGGAGACTGGGACCTCTACTTCTCCCTGACATTTACAACCCAGCTGGGATGAGAAAAGGAGAAGGGAGTAGAATAAAAGGACTTCAAAGTTGTGAGTTCGGCACCCTTACGTGTCAACAAAGATTAAGCCTGAAGTGGCAGCAGGCTTTGACACAGGGTTGGGGGGATTCAGGTTTTGATGCAGGGTTAGGGGGAATTCGGAGGCTGACTGGAGAATGACTAGGGATCCAGAGCTGCTCCCTTTGTATCAGAGTTGCACATACTACACGTACACACACACACACACACACACACACAAAAGGAGGAGGAGGAGGAGGACAAAACATGGTGGGCATACAGCTAAATTTCCAGATCCTTCCTAGGCTAATTATCCAACTGTGTGTGTGCATGTATCCTCTCTGAGGAAGGGGACTTAGAAATAAGTTTAAAATGGCTTCCAGGGGCCAGGCACAGTGGCCCATACCTGTAATCCCAGCACTTTAGGAGGCCGAGGCAGGCGGATCACTTGAGTCCAGGAGTTTGAGACCAGCTTGGGCAACATGGCAAAACCCCGTCTCAACTAAAAATACAAAAATTAGCTGGGTGCACGGCTCGAGACCAGCCTGAGCAACATGGCAAAACCCCATCTCTACTAAAAATACAGCAATTAGCCAGGTGCAGTGGTGCACACCAGTAGTCCCAGCTACTTGGGAGGCTGAGGCAGGAGGATCACTTGAGCCTGGGAGGCAGAGGTTGCAATGAGCTGAGATTGTGCCATTGCATTCTAGCCTGGGCAATGGAACGAGACTCTGTCTCAAAAAATAATAATAATAAAAGTAAAAAATAAAATGGCTTCTAGGTACCGTAGCTGTTCAAAGACGAGTGTAGGTCAATGGCCACCTATGTCAGTTTTCTTCATGGGTTAACAGCACCAAGAGTTTTGTTTGTCTTAAACGGGAAATCACAGTTGTTTCCATCAATGCTGTCAACCTAAGAGGTGCCCAGTCTTTCAGTTTCCTGAAACTCAACATGTCCAAATGCCTAAAATGGAACTCATCCCTATTTTCAGGCCTCACGGCTTCCTCTAATTTCGATTTCAGGACAAGTCACTGCTATTCACCTGCCTTCTCCCTCCCATCCCTCTATGCCCAGCTGTCAGCTGAACAGCCTCTGAATCAGCCACTTTTCTTCCTTTCATTCCAACCCTACAGGTCCTTGTAGTCAGTTGAAGCGTGGCTCCCAAAAATATATGTTCACGTCCTAATCCCTAGGGCCCGAGAATCAGACCTTATTTGGAAAAAAGACCTTTCCAGATGTGATTAAGTGAAGGATCTGGAGATGTGGCACTCTGTATTATCCCGGTGGGCCCATCCAATGGCAGGGGTCCTTATTTATAAGAGACCAAAGGAGAGAGAAGAGAAGGCCACGTGGAGAGAAGCTGAGACCAGAGTGATGCAGCTACAAGCCAAGGAAAAAACGCAGCCCTGCTGATAAAACTTCTTGTCTCCAGAGCTGAGATGAAGTAATCTCCCGTTGTTTTAGGCCCCGCAGTTTGTGGGAAACTCATGCAGTCCTTCTATCGTTCATCTGGACAATGGCAACAGCCTTCTACCAGTCTCCAGTGTCTAAGTGCCAACAGTCCACATCATCAGAAGCACCCTTCTAGACATCGTGTGCTCGCCAGGCTGTATGATGGCTACGAGATAAAATGTGAATTCCTTAGCCTGGCACAAGGCTCACCGCCATCTGCCCTTGGCAGGCCTTTTTACCTGTGCTCCACCTCTCACCGAGTCCTCTTGGCCTGAAATACCCTCAGCCCTTCCTCCTCCACCTCAGTGACTCCCCAGCCCTACCCGTGGCTCATTTGGGATGCATTTGCTCTGCCGTGAGGCACATCCGACTGGCCAACTTCCTTTTCCTGGCTCCCAAGAAAATCGAGTTGTCTCTAGCAGATGAATGATGATCATGTAGAACAGATCATGTCCACCTCCCCCCTATACAAATTACAGCACCCCTGCCTGCAGTCCCCTGAAGAACAGTGATGCTGTTGTATTCATTTGACTCAGTTGTCTCAGTATCTGGCAATTGGTGGACCTGCTGTGAAAAGTCAGTCGGGTTCATGAATCGAAGGAACACCCTGAACATCTCAACCTCTCCTCCAGAGCCCTCATAGATCTACCTTAGGCTTTTCTTAAATTCCTTTTGAACTTAAAGCTCTCTCCTCAAATTCTCCACAACAGAAAGTGCCACCTGCCTTCGGCTATCTGAACGGAGCCACCTAAATACTGGGAATTTATTGTAACCACCTCTACTGCTTGGCTACCTGTATTGCTCAATGACTTGAAGTGGGCAACTTTACAGGCTTTTATAAGGCTGTTGTCAGAGGAGCAAGGTCAGCACAACTGGTTTAACAAGATGAGGGCTGAGATAAGGCTACAGCTTCCAGAAAGGAACAAGTCATGGAGCCACACCCAGGAATAACTCACATATTTGCATTAAGAATGCAGAAGCAACGCCCAGGAGAGGGCAGCACTGACAACACACACAAAGTCTAAGGTCATTTTGATCCACATGAACAAGGCTTCTCTTAGAAAGTACTTAAGGGCCAGTTTATGACCAAATTCCTTTGACAAAGGAATCTAGGAAAATACACTAGGAGAAAAACCTCCAAAAACATCCTGGTGAAGGCTACGCTCTCACCAAAGCCACCTCATCCAAATACACCTGGGCCCCAGAACTCTGCGATTTCACCCTCACGAGCACCAAAACCCCACAGCCACCACTGATCTCACTGCAGGTAACCAACAGAACTGCACGGGGTAAAGGTTCTCAGTAAATATTGCTATTAGATCAGAAAAAAGCCTGAAAGCCTGAAGCAGGAAATGTCAGCTGGAATGACACAGAAGTGGCTTTGAAATATTTATAAATCAGGAGGTCCTTGGAAGGTGTGGGTGGGGAAGGCAAGGAATTGAAGACTGGAAGATAACTCCCAGCATCTGCTGTGGGGCTTTCGGGGTTTGTTGCCTGGTGTGGAATGCAGGAAAAAAGCAGATCTGGCAGAGAACTAGAAGCCCCATTTAAAATACAATGCTTCAGAGCTGCCTCTTGGCCATGTGGGTAGGAAGAGCCTGTGGCCACTGGGAAATGTAGACAGAAACTCAAAAGAGGTGAGGACCGGCCAGGGAGGTCAAGGGGTCATCAGAGCAGAAGCATGTGCCGAAGCCATGAGCTCAGAAGAGGTTTCCACAAGAGGTGAGGGCCCATAACAAAGCCACAGGGACGCCAAACAGGCACCAGGAGGAAAAGAAAGCTATGGGGAAGCCAGAAGAGGAACTATCCGTGAAGCCAAAGAGAAAGATTTCCAAGGAGGGTGCAGAAGCGGCAAAGGAAGCCGGGAGTTCTGGCAATTTAAGAAAAGGGTGCCCTCTGCACCTCGCAGCATGGACGTCACTGCTACCTCTGTCAGAACAATTTCTGTGAGTGGTAGGGCCAAAAAGCCAGCTCATAGCGAGGGAAGGAAAATGGGGGAGTGAGTTCGGCAAACACAGCCCACTTTAGCAAGACAGTTGGCTGAGAAGGGAAGCAGAAAGACAGACAAGCCAGTTTCAAAACATTTCCTTAAAATCGGGACACTCACTAGTCCCAGCCAGCAGAAGCAATAAACACAGCAACAGGTACATGGCATTTATTATTCTGTATTATAGATGTGATCGTATAAAGATGTTAATTTCTTCAGGCTACTTCACAGAAGTCCCGTCCCCTCCCTATGAGAGGATTTGATTTTACTTGATCTCAGCATAAACCCTAATGGTATAAGGGGATGCATAACATGTGCAGATGGTTACATCTCTGTTGCAAAATCATGTTAAACAGTGCAATGGGGCCGTGGGTCAGATATGAACTGAACATGTTCTTTAATCTGATTATATTTTGGTAGGCATGCAATATCCTGGAAGATGTCACACATTGCCTGTAATATGCTGCAAACCATACTCGGGGACACAGAGGATGGGTAATTTTATCAAATCAGTACAGCAAGTAAGTTGTCAATGAGATGGGCCAGGCTTCAGTTACCAACGCAGCTAATGTTTCACCTAAGCTAAAGTGGTTTTGGGCTATCAGTAGAGCCTCTCAATCATCAGTGAGATAAAATTAAATCACTAGATGTCAGCTGGTGAGCGTTTTAGTATCTACAATTGTACCTGTACCTGTGAGGGCTGGCAAAACTATGAACAAATGGTACCAAGACTGCTGGTAACTCTAAGTGATGAAGCGCCCAGGAGTAGAAGTCAGAAGTGCTGGATTTTCACTGGGATTTTCCTACTATTCATAGCTCCCCAGGTTGTCCTGCCTCAGTTTCACTGTAGACAGGACAAGTCGCCTCAATTCTAAATCTCAAATCTGATTACGATTTCACTTTAAAGAGCTTGTCATGTAAGCATACCATATCAAAAGCTGATGAGGAGTCAGCAAAATGTTTAGTACCCAGTACTAAACACAGGGTAGCAAATGGCAAAAAGTAAGCTAGACCTTTATGTCTACAGGTATCGTAATGGCAAAAACCATCATTACTTTAGCACCAACCTAAATAGGAGTCATACAAAAAGAAAAAGCAGATATAAGGATCTACTTAACCAAAAGAAATGCTTTATGTTAAGATAAACGAGGCAAATAAGAGATGCAGAAAGAAAATAAGAATACACTAAAGCACTGTATTAAAATCAGCAAAATGTTTAGTATTTAATGAAATCCATGATTATTTGAGGCCAGAACAGAAATACGTGTAACACTTTGCTGCACAAAATGTTTCTACGATAACCAAATAATTTTCCTTTTAAAAAGCAAGAGTTAAAAGGTTTCCAAGCTACTGCAATTGAGGAAAATAAGGGAAAGAGAAGTCTGCGTATGAACAGGTAACCTCCAGGGAGTGGCAGGGATACAACTGGGTCCAAGAGAACATACATGAGATGCGGGCAGCACTTCAGGAAGTCTTTTCATCCCATCACTCAGTTCAAGCTCCAACCTCCAGTTTCCTAAGACCTTGGTAGCCTCAGAGTAAAAAGGGATGACACGGACCCAGTAGGCAGAAGTCAGCTGAGAGGTGCAGTGAGAGCCCAGTCACAGTAGCTCCTCGGGATCAGCTATAAGGCTACTTAGGAGCATTTTCTGTCATGTCTCATCAGCATATGACGTGACACACAGGTACCAGTGGCCACTCTTTGAAGAATTTTAGAAAGCTTTTATTCCTTTTATAAACATCATGCCCTGACAAAATATCGGCTTCCAATTAAGACATCAACAAAAGACAATTTTCTTGACATCTGTCTAAATCCTGTAGACATTTGTCTACAAATCTCCTGCACTGTGAGAGAGAGAGACAAGGAACTGAAAAATGAGCACTAGGAAATGGGACTCTTCCTTCAGAATGTTTTCTGCTATAATACACATTGCAATGAATGCATTGCCACCGTAATGTTCGAGAGAGCTGAAGGTTCTGAAACTTTCTTCCATATTTCTAACATCAGTTTTCTAAAGATGTATGCTTTACATTCTTGTCTCTTAAACAGAATTAACTGACTACTACTTAATACTGCCTTTGGGGTTGTTTTTAGTGGTTCATGCTTAAGACTTAGTCTTCCCTTTCCTATTTTAACTTTTCAAGTATACAGAAGAGTCAATAGTAGGATAGGAAACATCTACATACCCTATACCTGCATGCAACACACCTGAAAACATACAGATGTCCTAACTCTTCATTCCTCTAGCTCTCTGCACGTTTCTCCTAAGAATGACACTCTCCTACACAGCCATAATACCACTGCCAAAACCAGGCAAATCAGCAATATTTCATAGTACCCTCTAAATAGTCAGCACACATCACAGCTCTCCAGTTGTCACAAAAATGTCTTTTATAGGTTTTTTTCCCCAATCTAAGGTCCACTGAATTTGACTATGTCCCTTTAGCCTCTTTAAAAGTGGAAAAGCCAGCCCCTATTTTTTCCCCATGATCGTCAACATTTTCAAGGACCCAGTCCAGGTACCTGGTGGAACATCCTACATTCGGGATTTGTCTGGCTGTTTCCACATGACGCCCCCTCCCGTGTTCCTCTACCCCTCTGAAACTCCCAGAGGTCTAGATGGATTCAGGTTAACCATTTCTGAGGTCACTTCAGAAAGCACACGTGACGTGACATGCTGCTTTCTGGATGGCAAAGCTACATCAGTTGGGCTACAGGGTCAATTGTGGCCCCCAGAGCTGCCCACTCTGAAGGCCCCTGTTTGCCTCTGTTATCATTCAGTGACTTGTGGCATGGCACTGCGGGCACCTTCGTCTCCTGCATGATTACTCTATGGTTTTGGCTTCCGCTGACAATGCTTGTGGGAATCACTTACAGTTAGGATCCCAAAATGGTGACCTGGCTAATTCTCCCATTCTGTCCATATTTATTAACTGGCATTCTTCTGTAAAATAGGTCACCCCCAGCCACCCTTTTTCTCTTTTGAGAATCATAACACAGAGACTTAAAAAATATATAGAGAGGGTATTATGCTCTCTTATGATCATTATTCTTTTGACTACAAATGGTTCATATTATGCCAGTGGGACCCCCCCCCCCCACTGCATCCTGGCATGAGAAAGTGCTCTGTGCTCATGTTGTATTTTACTGGCCCCGGTCCCTAGAATCAGCCACATCTCCTTAGGGCCTGTGTTCCTTTCATTGGGAATGATGTTTCCAAATGAAGGATTTAATCTTTTTTAAGCCCTCCTGAGTATCACTGTATCACTTTGTGTGAAGTAGATTTACAAACTGTGCAGAACATAGGACCCCAATGACAAAATATGCCTCAGTCTGAAACATTAAGTTTACTTTTCAAAAGCAGACAAAGCGTAGGCAACTGCATTTGCTTTTAATAACTGTGTGCTGAGGTCAGGAGTTCGAGACCTGCCTGACCAACACAGTGAAACCCCGTCTCTACTAAAAATACAAAAAAATTAGCTGGGTATGGTGGCAGGCACCTGTAATCCCAGCTACTAGTGAGGCTAGGGCAGGAGAATCGCTTGAACCCAGGAGGTGGAGATTGCAATGAGCCAAGATCGTGCCATTACACTCCAGCCTGGGTGACAAGAGCGAGATTCCGTCTCAAAAAAAAAAAAAAACTAAGGCCGGGTGTGGTGGCTCACCTGTAATCCCAGCACTTTGGGAGGCCGAGGCAGGCGGATCATGAGCTCAGGAGATCGAGACCATCCTGGCTAACATGGTGAAACCCTGTCTCTAGTAAAAAAAAAAAAAAAAAATACAAAAAATTAGCCAGGCGTGGTGGCGGGCACCTGTAGTCCCAGCTACTCGGGAGGCTGAGGCAGGAGAATGGCGTGAACCCGGGAGGCGGAGCTTGCAGTGAGCCGAGATCACGCCACTGCACTCCAGCCTGGGCGACAGTGCGAGACTCTGTCTCAAAAACAAACAAACAAACAAAAAACCTCTGTGCTTTCTCAGGCATCTTGTGACAAAGCCATGAGTGTCCTTCAATCTCATGAGCAAACACCAAAGAGATTGTGGCATGTGCTCCGACACAGGGAGAAAACAGCTGCACGGCTGCTCTTTCTTTCCTGTATCCCACTGCATGGAACAGAGGAACCCATGCACGTGAAACCTATTTAGGTTCCTGTGAGTACCCTCTCTCCGAAGGGCGCACAGCATGGCACACCTCTGTCCCCAGCAGCCTCCTCTTCCTGCCTAAGGGTTCTGGCCGTCCACACACACAGGCATTATAGCCAGTACTTCTAACTTGTCTCTCAGGCTCTGAACTTCTCACCAAAAAGTTCCATGTACCACCATGGGAGAGGAGTCAGTTCACCAGCTTTCCTGAGGACAACTCTCCTCTGCAGGGCTGGGGCTAGCATGAAGGTACTGAACCTATACAGACCGAATACAAACATCTCCCCAAAAAGGTGAGGAAGGGGCGCAGCACTATTCTTGCCAGAGGCAGCTGACCTGTGTCCAACTGAAGCACTAGGCATAATTTCTAGATTAGAGGAAATACACGGGACAGAGGAACAAGTAAGGTGGTTTCATGTGGAAACAATCAGACCAATCCAGAATGTAGGCTGGTGTCTCGATAACCATCCTAGACTCTTCTGAAAGTCATGGGGGGAAAGCCCAGGATGTGTGCTTGCAGGATGGGGTGAGATTTTCACTTTAAAATAGGCTAAAGGGATATTACCAATGGGCACCCAGTTTAAGAAATACTAATCTTAGCCTGACAGAGATTAATCTAGTATTTTTTTTTTTTTTTTGAGACAGAATCTAGCTCTACTGCCCAGGCTGGAGTGCAGTGGCGTGATCTCAGCTCACTAGAACCTCTACCTCCCAGGCTCAAGTGATTCTCGTGTCTCAGCCTCCTGAGTAGCTGGGATTACAGGCACGCGTCACCATGCCAGACTAATTTTTGTATTTTTAGTAGAGACGGGGTTTTGCCATGTTGGCTGGGGTGGTCTCGAACTCTTGGCCTCAAGCAATCCACTTGCCTCGGCCTCCCAAATTGCTGGGATGACAGGCGTGAACCACTGTCCCCAGCCCCAGTCTCATATTTCTCAATGAAACATTAGAGATTTCTAATCTCTACCTGCCAGACATTGCTCAAAAGAGATGTGAAGAGGAGCTACACAGGTGCTCCAGCTATGCAAACCCAAGGGGAAAACAAAGTCTTCCTTCTTGTGTTCTTACACAGGAGAAATGCATGTGTTAGGATTATTATGTTTTCAAATCTCTTCTCACCTCCACACTTCAATGTAATCATTAGCAAGATCTTTTTCCTTTTTTAATACAGTCTTTGCTTGATAAAAACAACAACAACGAAAAACGACTCTCTTCTATGCTTTAGTAAAGATGCCTATGGCTCGGCCATTTCTCCTGGTCTGGAATATCCATTTTTCTTCTTGGCTCCTATCTATCCTTGATGGTATGCTACCCCAAATGTGATTTCAGTTCAAAATCCTGCTCTGTCGCTAACATATTCTTATTGTGTATATCATTAGCAATTATTCACAGATTTTACCAATCATGTTTTAGATTCCAGCAGGACTCTAAGATCCTTAAAGGAAGAAACTAATTTTGAAGCCTTTGTAACACCCAGCAGAGTATTTTCTAAATAGATTAAGGATGAGTGAATGCATTCCTCTAGAGTTGTGCTGTCCACTCTATATTTTGTGTCTCTATGTTACGTTTTGGCAGTTAGTCATTGGGGGCTACTTAAATAACAAGAGAAATTCAGGTCCTCAGTTGCATGAGTCATATCTCATGAGCCCAGTTTCCAGCTGTGGCTCCCATCGGATGCAGTATAGTTACAGAACATTTCCATCCTGGTAGAAAGGTTTGCTGGATACACAGTACTGGGCTAGGGAGCAGACAGGCGCACAATGCTCAAGGACCAAGTGCTTCTCTTCCACGTGCATCGCAGCTCACACAAGTGGGACAGAGGGTTGGTGCTTATTTTGGCTTTTGTCTGAAGGCTTCAGATAAGCTTTGATGTGCCAACTATGACCCTTTGCTCTTACTTCACAGACATATGGAACAGTCTATTGGGAGTCAAACAGCAAACTCTGGTTTGCTCCTTGCTCTGTCCTTGAACAGCTATGTCATCTGCACTGTTTTTTAAATAAGGCACCATCGATCACAAAAGGGCACATCATTCGGCCCAGCTCCCAGAGCTCAGAGAGAAGAGTCAGGGGCCCCGCCAAGCGCCACAAACAATGCCATGAAACTGCCTGCCAGGCATGGCTGTGAAGAGGTGACCATCCTCCTCTCATACGCAGGCACCTTGCCATGTGGCCAGCTGCACCAGGGTCCTTAGCTGCTACTCACTGTTGGCATCACAGCAAAGGACACGAGGGAGATAGGGGATAAAGGAGGATCAGGGAAGGTGGTGATCTATCTGCCAGACATTGCTGAAAAGGGATGTGAAGAGAAGCCACATGGATGGCCCAGCTATGAAAAGCCATGGGGAAAAGTCTTCCTTTTTGTGCTCTTACACAGTAGAAATGCATGTGTTAGGATTACTATGTCTTCAAAAAAATGCTCTTTAGCCACCAACGAGGCAATTTTAAACTGCAAATATCTGCATCACAAAATCAAGGTTGCCCCCTTCCATCATTTTAACACTATTAAAGGAAGCTCTTAATATATTAAATGCTGCATTAATCACTGAAATTCCCTTATAGCCGATGGTAGGCACATTCTTTTCAAGCGTAATGTATTCCAGAATAACACTATTGTGCTTTGTACTTACAGACTGCCTATCAATCACTTTTCAAACATCTCATCGGAAGGTCTGACCAGTCGCCTGAGCATCTATATAAGGAGTGCTTTCAGGGGACATTTCTTAGGAGGTATCATTTACCTTGCTCCTTTACATTGCTTTAAGTCTCCATCTACTCCTGAAAAATGACAGAAAATAGTATATAAATTATAGCAGTTTAAAAAAAAAGAAATAGAATCAGAGTAAAGAGCGAATAATCACAAAGATAAAAAGGACCAAATAATCTCTAACATATAGCTTTTCAAGGAGAAAAATAGATTCTGGCTCAAAAAACAAAACAAAACAAAACAAAACGATGCACTGCTGTCCCATATTATATAGGCATATCTTATTTTATTGTGCTTCATAGATTGTAGTTTTTACAAATTCAAGGTTTTTGGCAACCCTGAGTCGAGAAAGTCTATCAGCACCATTTTGCTAATAGCATCTCTCACGTGACGTGTCTGTGTCACGTTTTGGTAATTCTTGCAATATGTCAAATCGTTTCATTATTACATCTGTTACGTCAATCTGTGATGAGTGATCTTTGATGTTACCATTGTCATTGTTTTAGGGCACCATGAACCGCACCCATGTAAGTCAGAGAACTTAATGGATAAATGTTGTGTGTGTTCTGATTGCTCCATAGACCCCCATCTCTCTTCCTGTCCTCCAGGCCTCCCTAGTCCCTGAATCACACTAATACTGAAATCAGGCCAATTAATAACCCTACAATGGCCTCTAAGAGTTCAAGAGAAAAGAAGAGTCACACATCTCTCACTTTAAATTAAAAGTTAGAAATGGTTAAGCTTAGTGAGGAAGACATGTCAGAAGCCGACAGACTGAAAGCTGGGCCTCTTGCACCCAATTAGCCAAGTTGTGAATGCAAAGGAAAAGTTCTTGAAGGAAATTAAACGTGCTACCCCAGTGAACATGTGAATGATGAGAGTGAAACAGCCTTACTGCTGACATAGAGGAAGTTTTAATGATCTGGGTAGAAGACAAAACCAGCACAACATTCCCTTAAGCCAAAGCCTAATCTAGTACAAGGCTCTAACTCTCTTCACTTCTGTGAGGACTGAGGCATGTGAGAAAGCTGCAGAAGAAAAGTCTGAATCTAGCAGAAGTTCATGAGGTTTAAGGAAAGAATTGCTCCTTGCTCTGTCCTTGAACAGCTCCTTGAAGCAGCAAGTGCTGATGGAGAGGCCGCAGCAAGTTATCCAGGAGAGCTAGCTAAGGTCACCGATGAAAGTGGCTACACTAAACAGATTTTCAATGTAGACAAAACAGCCTTCTATTGGAAGAAAATGCCACCCACGACTTTCATAGCTAGAGAGGAGAAGTCAGTGCCTGGCTTGAAAGCTTGAAATGACAGGCAGACTTTTGTGTTAGCGGCTAATGCAGATGGTGACTTTAAGTTGAAGCCAATGCTGATTTACAATTCTGAAAATCCTAGTGCTCTTAAGAATGATGCTGAATCTTCTCTTCCTGGGCTTTGTAAATGGAACAGCAAAGCTTGGATGACAGCACATCTGTTTACAACATGGTTTACCGAATATTTTAAGCCCACTATTAAGAATTACTGCTCAAAAACAAAGATTTCTTTCAAAATATTTCTGCCCACTGACAATGTACCTGGTCACCCAAGAGCTCTGATGGAGATGTATAAGGAGATTCGTGTTATTTTCAGGCCTGCTAACACGACGTCTATTCTGCAGCCCATGGATTGAGGAGTAACTTCAACTTTCAAGTCTTATTACTTAAGATATGCATTTCTTAAGGTTATAGATGCCATAGATAGTGATTCCTCTGATGCATCTAGGCAAAGTAAATGGAAAACCTTCGGGAAAGGATTTAGCATTCCAGATGCCATTCACAACATTCATGATCCATGGGAAAAGATGAAAATATCAATATTAACAGGAGTTTGTAAGGAGTTGGTTCCAATCCTCATGGATGACTTTGAGGGGTTCAAGACTTCAGCAGAGGAAGTAACTGCAGAATGTGATGGAAATACCAAGAGAACTAGAATTAGAAGTGAAGCCTGAAGATTTGACTGAGTTGCTGCAATTTCAGGATGAAACCTGAACTGAATAGACACTGCTTCTTAGGGATGCGAAAAGAAAGTGGTTTCTGGAGATAAAAATCTATTTCTGGCAAAGATGTTGTTGAACATTGTTGAAGTGACAAAGGATTCACTACATTAACATAAACTTAGTTGATAAAGCAGCAGCAGCAGAGTTTGAGAGGACTCCAATTTTTTTTTTTTTTTTTTTTTTTTTCGAGACAGAGTCTTACTCTGTCGCCCAGGCTGGAGTGCAGTGGTGGGATCTCGGCTCACTGCAACCTCAGCCTCCCGGGTTCAAGTGATTCTCGGGCCTCAGCCTCCTGAGTAGCTGGGACTACACGTGTGCACCATCATGCCTGGCTAATTTTTGTGTGTGTATTTTTGATAGAGATGGGGTTTTGCCATGTTGGCCAGACTGGTCTCTAACTCCTGACCTCAAGTGATCTGCCTGCCTCTGCTTCTCAAAGTGCTGGGATTATAGGCATGAGCCACCATGCCTCGCCAAAAGAGAACTTTTTTGTAAAAGGAAGAATCAACTGATGTGGCAAACTTCATTGCTGTTTTATTTTTTTAAATTGCCACAGCCACCCCAACCTTCAGCAACCACTACTCTGGTCAACAGTCAATATCAAGACAATACCTTCCACCAGCAAAAGAATTACAACTCACTGAAGGATGACATGATCCCTAGCACTTTTTTAAGCAATAAAATGTATTTAAGGTTATGTACACTTTTTTAGGCATAAGGCTATTGTACACTTAATAGAATACAGTATAGTATAAACCTAACCTTATGTGTACTGGGAAACCAAAAACTTCATGTGACTAATTTTATTGCTATGTTTGCTTTACTGTGATGGTCTGGAACTGAACCCACAATAGTTCTCACATATGCCTGTATCCAGTTTACTTAAAGATTCTAAATAAAACCATATTGCTTTTATTTGAAAGAGAGAGCTAGAAAAAAGAAAAGGATATTTTACACCTGCATGCCTAGAATCTGCTGAATATTTGTGTTGCCAGCTGGACAAAACTCTTATTTATCTGCAGAATTTTGCAATTTAAGTTTTACCCCCTTCTCAATTATTCTAGAAACAGAAACAGCTGCAGTGGACAACCAACCACTTAGTATAAGAACTTAAGGTTGGCATGGTTCAGGTCAATTAGAAAATAGAATCAAAGGGAGCTAAATCTATAATTTGATGCTGTTTCTCCGACATACAATATAGCATCATACTCTAAATCTCTTCGGACCCTTAATAGGAACACACATGTCTTGTGCTTTCTATACTCCAGAAGCCTTTTCAGTTTCCAGAAACAACAGATTACTCATTGATTACTCTGTAGTGAAAGGCCAATCATGGCCCCTGAGATAAGGGTTCATCTCTGTCCCAAGCCCTCACGCTGGCCTCCACCCTCAGCCATCTCCTTTGCAAACGTGGAAGAGAACCTACATTTCACCTAGCAAGGTTAAAACCCAAGGGTACACTGTTAGCCCCCAGGGAAGACAGGGCAAAGAAAGAATGTGAACCTACCACTAGAGTTGCTTTGACATCCAGAGCAAGACCCATTACAAATGATGAAAGGAGGGGAAATTGTGATTACTATCTCATTCCAACTAGGATCTCTGCACGTTCTGGGGTTAAACAATAACCATCTATGGAAGCATGCAGAATGATCCTTCACTTTGCTCCACCTTCCTCAGAAATGTGCCAAAACTCTTAGAAACCCCACTTGGAATGAACGACTTGATAACATCAAGTAGTAAGAACCGACTGAGACTGAAAAGCTCATCAGCTGCACTTTTAAACCTCAGACGTATTTCATGGGGTCAAATGACAACATACTTAGATTCTTCTGACAATCCACCTAGGGCATGCGCTAATATTACGTAAGAAAAATCTATTTTTGTCATCAGCTATATGGATGTTCCGGTGTCTAAAGAAACAGCCTACATGAAGTTAACAAAGAATGACAGCGCAAAACACACTCACGCTATGTTTGTGGAATTTTGGCCACACAATGGACATGACTGTCAACTGTCTCAGGCAGCCCACAATCCCATCAGTACTGGGCTTGGTGATCCCCACAGAGACCCTACCTCCATGACCTTTTAGGGTCTCCTGGGCCCCAGACAGTGAGGCAGGCACTTAGAGTCTCAAGTGCTATTATTTGGCAATGAGGAAGCTATGGGAGTGCAGGAAGGCACAGAAGAGGTCTTCATTTTACTATATAAAGGTGAAGTAGAAGTCACTCATTAAAATCCTGCAATCTAGATTTATAAAGACATAGTATATTACGGTCAACACTGCAAATGTTCTTATTACCCTTCGCAGATCTACCTTATTATTTTACGACATTTAATAATTTGGAAACAAGCTTATTTTCCTTTGATTTTAAAAGGATTTTAAATAATTCTGTATTAGACTCCAAGAAAACACATTTTACACATACCACATTTTACATACACCAAAACTCCTAATTCTGAATATTCTTAACACCCACCCTCTGCCTGGCCCTCCCAGCATAGCCATTATCAACAGACATCTTGCGTTGCTCCACAAAGACCTAGACCCAAGCTGTCCAAGCCAGTAGCCACTCACCAAATGAGGCTACAGAGTGCTTGAAATGAGGCTAGTTCAAACTAAGATGTGTTGTATGTATAAAATACACACAGATTTTGAGGACCTAATATCAAAATTAATGTCAAACACTTCAATGATTTTCTTATATTTTGTATTAAACAATATTTTTGATACATTAGGTTACATAACATACATCATCCAAATCAATGTCATCTGTATCTTTTTACTTATTAAAAGTTGCTCCCCAAAATTTTTACCTGGCTCAATTCTATGAGACAGAACTGCTCTGGACAACAAATTGTCTTCTCTTTTAAAGAAATTGGGACCATCTTTTGTGTTCCTAATTTCAGTTATTTACAAACAGAATAATCTTCTCTGTCCAGCTGCTGAGATACTGTTTAATAATTGTCATCTTCTTCTTTCAAAATCATCCCAGTTTTTAACTAATCCCACTCCCCTACTCTCTTTCTCTGAATGGTATTTGAGAGCCAAAATTATTAATATTACCTAAATCATAACTGACTCTTACCTTGGTCATGAAAAACAGAAACCGAAGTGTATTTTTTTTTTTTTTTAAAGGACAACTAACAGCATGGTGCATGTCAAAAGCATGGGAAAGTGTCCTGGCTTTCTTCCTGGTCAACATTTCCTCTAAAATCTCCATTTACTTCTTCATTCTCCTCTGATTAAACAAGCTTCTCCTCTAATGTTAACAATCCTCCATGAAACTATTCGTTTTCAATTTTACTTCCCAAAGTATGCAAGTATTGGGGCTACATAGACAAACAGAACTTCCTAGGAAAATGCATTCAAAATTCCCGAAAAACAGACCTATTGTAAAATGACTCATTATAAATTGATAATATATTGTTATACGAACAACAGATACACTGAAGTGAGGTGCTAAAGAATGAAAGCAGGCATAATCTGGTAGATTAAATTAAAGTGGTACATTTTGGAAAGCTGTGTTTTGTATTTATACATTTGGTGAAAGAATGGGATAAGCAAAGGTATATTTCCAAGAAAGTTTTGCAAGGCCTTACCACCTCAAAGAAGAGGTAGGGCAGGAAAGGAGGAAATGGGCAGAAGATGAGGGGGGAAATAAAAAGAAGTAGGGCTTACTTTTCCAAACAGCACTAATTCTTGGTTATCTGACTAGATCAGAGGATTGGGTAACAAAGTGAGGTCAATGCTTGTAATGCCATTTAAGTCACATTCATCACTTCAGGGCATGGCTATGTGCCAATCTAGAATCAGAATTAGGCATCAAGCTCATTTAGAAGTTTAATAAATTTACTTTTAATAAGACATCTTGTTTGGTATTAAAATTCATGAGACTCCCAGAACAGGTTCTCTGGACCTTTATTAGAGGATAAGAAGTTTATTTGACAATTTAACTTCTTGACCACTGGAGTAGGAAAGTTGATGTCTACAAACTATACCTATATATCCCACAAGCTTTCTGAAAATGAGTCATTTCAAATTTAGTAGCTGCATACACCGTTGGCTCCAATTAGTGACCTCTATGGGGATTTTTTTTTCCTTTGGAATTCATCAGTTTATACCTCTGTGTTCATAAAACGAAGAGAACGGTTTCTGTATGCCTTTTTAAAAGGAAACACTGCTAGGGAATTACCCAGCAATATGACGAGCAGAAACAAGGTCACATTCACAATTTAAGATGAGCTCAACATCATTTATATTTAGAACTGGATCAATCCAGAATCGTTTCTCAGCTTGGCTTCTTATTAGCTGTGTGACCTTGGGCAAGTAGCTTTACCTCTCTGAGCTGCAGGGTTTTTTTTCTTTTTTTTAAATTAGTGACATGCAAATACTTCCTCCTAACTTGCAGGGTTTTGAAATGAAGGAATGATATACATAACCAAGCAGGTCAGCTGTCTACACAGAGTATGCAGACATGTTTATAGATACATGAAGCCTCCTGGTGATTATGTGTCACAGTGTTAACTGTGTCTAGGCTTTCAGTAGAGCTCCGCATAGTTCTGTCTTGAGTTAAAAACAGGGTTTTATTCTTTGAATTCTACTTGAATTCCTCTTGGCTGATGAAGTTCACATGTGCTATGACTGACTGACTTAGTACACTGCCAAGGGTTTCTTAATGCCTCGAATTGACAGAGCAGCTGTTCTCAAACGTTCACGCACTTAAAATGCAGATTCTGATTGGGCAGGGGTAGGGTGGGGCCCCAGCTTCTACATTTACAAGTAGTCCACAGGTGATGTCCCTGGTGCTGGTCACCCTAGGCAGCCAGGCCACTTGACAGACCTTCTGTGCCTCTACACTGTTGACGGCGCGGGATAATTCCTTATGGTTGCATAGGGCACTCTTGTGCACTGCAGGAAGTTTAACAGTATCACTGGTCTGGACCCCACTAGATGCCACTGACCCCATCACTCCACGCCAGCTGTGACAGCCAAAATGTCTCCTGACATCGCCATTGCCAGATGCCCTCAGGGCGGCAAAACCGCCAGGTAGAGAACCGCTACCATGTAGCATGCTACCATCAAGGTGCGCCCACAGCAGCAACCTTGGAGCAGGCAGGCAAGTATCCTCCAGGCTAGTTTGAAGACGGGGAAACTGAGGCTGGGCACCGCTCAAGGTCGCACGCATGGGTAATCGAAAAGACAGCGCGGAGGTCCCGCCGCGCCGCGCTCTGAGGAGAGGACGCGGAGCCGCGCCCCCGCCCGGTGGACCCCAGGGACTGCTCCCACGTGCTCCGGCCCCACGCGCTGGCCGCCGACCGGAAGCGGGTGCTGGGGCCGCGTAGACGCAGCGGCCACGCGCGCCCGCCAGCCCGGACATGGGCCTGCGGGCGCTCCTGGCCGCCGCCCGACTTCGGGGCCAGCCGGGGGCAGAGCGCGCGGGAGCCCGAGCGTCCCTGCACGAACACCGCTCCGCCGCGGCCCCCCGGCCGTGACGTACCCCGCGCCGACCGTCCCCACGCCTACCCAAGACCGCCCTCACGGGAGGCGGCGGCCGCACACTACCCACCCAGAAGAAGTCCGTCCATGTCAAAGATGAGGTGGGTGACGGGCTGCGGCGGGGGCGCCAGCGGGGGCGCCGCCATGGTGCCGCGTTCTGGGTCTGGGTGGGGGCGAGGAGGAGGAAGTGCGCGCGCACCCGCCCGCCCCGCGCACGCGCACTCAGGGCCTTCTCACACGCCCGGGGTCGCTCTGCGCACGCGCCTCCCGCGGCCCCTCGCCCGGCTCCGAGCCCGCGCGTCCTGGGCTACCTAGTGCCGCTCCGCGCACGCGCACCTTGGGCTTTCGCCGCAGCTGCAGCTGCAGACCCGGGATGCGGCGCGGGCCGGCGCTATACGTTTACCCTCATCAATTCCTCCTCACTTCACACCTGGAATTGGGCCAAGCTACTCAGCCAGCGGCCGCGCAGAGCCGAGGCCCTCGTCTGGGGGCAAATTCACTGCTTGAGTTTGGATCGGGGGTGTGAATGAGGAAGGAGGGACAGTACAGGGGGCTGTAGAGTGGGGAGAGGGGGGTTGAAGATGCTAAGGGTGGTATCACTGCTAGCCATCAGGTTGCAGACAAATGGCCTTGGTCACGAGGTCCCTGGGTGGGTTCGCCCGAGCCACCAGTCCCTGGACCGTGGGTGGGTTTTTCTCAGTTTCGCTTGCCCGCCTCCCTGCGGTCCTGGACCGCGACTTGAACAGGCAGCCACGCATGCGCAGTGTGCGGTGAGGATGCACAACCTCCGTGCCTGCATCTCTGAGCATCCCAGGCCGGTGCATTGTCCCAGAGCAAAGCCAAGCTGCGCAAGGAGGATGCTGAAATAATACTAATAGTCAACATGTCTTGCTGGTTATGCCTTCTTAGGTATCATCTGTCTTTTGGGCTGCTCTGAGTTTTCTTCCTTTTTTAACTTTTCAAATGCCACCTAAACAGCTTTCTTTTTTTTTTTTCCCTTTTGCCATCGTCAGAAAAATACTTTTTTGTCCCTGTTTCTATTTCGTGTTCATTTATGTGGTATATTCACGTTTAAGGAAAAGGATTGGGCCTTTTGAGAAGCGGAAATAAGAGAATTTTAAGACTTTAAAAACGTGAGGGTGCGCCGGGCGCAGTGGCTCACACCTGTAATCCCTGTACTTAGGGAGGCAGAGGTGGGAGTTGGGGGAATAGTTTGAGCCCAGGAGTTTAAGAACTGCCTGGGCAATATAGCGAGACCCTGTTCTCCACAAAAGGGGAAAAAGACCAAAAAAAGGTGTAAACATGAGAGTGTATTTCTAGTTTAGTGCATACATACTGGACAGGGGCATGCCTGGATTCAGCAAGAATTATCATCTATGATAGACAAAGTACACCTGTGTCTGCTTCCTCCTGGGTAAAATGGAGGTGATAAAGGAGGTGAGGCAGGCCAAGCCCTTAGTACTAGTGCATAGTATATAGTCAATAAAATTATGTGTTCTTAGAGCTGGTACTATAAGAGAGCTTCCCCCATTTAATGCAATCGTGATTTCCCTTTGAGGACACGGGATTTCAGAGAAGGCAATTTATGAGCAAATTAGGAAAGGACTTGCGACTCAAATACAGTCATTCGTGGTTTCTGTATTAGTTTACTACAGCTGCCATAATAATGTACCACAGACTAAGTAACCTAAACAGCAGATGTGTATTGTGTCACAGATCTGGAGGCCAGAAGTCCTAGATCAAGATGTCAGCAGTCTTAATTCCTTCTGAGGGCTGTGAGGAAAGGACCTATTCCAGGTCTTTCTCCTCAGCTTCAACCTGCTTTCCTTTCCCTGTATCTTGTCCTATCGTCTTCCCTCTGTGTGTGTCTCTGTGTCCAAATTTCCTCCTTTTGTAAGAACACCATTCTTATTGGACTAAGGACCACCCTAATGACTACATTTTAATTTGATTACCTCTGACAAGATCCTGTTTCCAAATAAGGTCACATTCTGAGGTAGTGGGGATGGGGACTCCAACATATATTTTTGGGGAACACAATTCCATAATAGATGCATTCCACACACATTGCTGTGGTACCTACAGTAAGTATGACAGTATTTTCCACCTGGAGTCTTTAGAATTCTCCCTCCCAGTTTCTTTCCATTCTCTGGAAACAAATGGATGCACACATGTCAGAGTTACTGTTTTTTTTTTAGTATTATAACCACCTCACATTTCTGTTTAGTCATTAAATTGAAAAAGAGTATTTTTCTTTTTTCTTTTCTTTTCTTTTTTTTTTATGAGACAGAGTCTCACTCTGTCACCCAGGCTGGAGCACGGTGGCGCAATCTCTGCTCACTGCAGCCTCAACCTCCCGGGTTCAAGCGATTTTCCTGCCTCAGCCTCCCGAGTAGCTGGGATTACAGGCGCCAGCCACCACACCCAGCTAATTTTTGTATTGTTTAGTAGAGACGGGGTTTTACCATGTTGGCCAGGCTGGTCTTGAATTCCTGACCTAGTGATCTGCCCGCCTCGGCTTCCCAAAGTGCTGGGATTACAGGTGTGAGCCACTGCGCCCGGCCAAAAAAGAGTATTTTTCAAAGGAAAAAAGGCCCCAGTGCCATTTTGATGAAAAGGCAAAGCCTCACAGCGATTGTGGAAGAAACAGATTGGGAAATCGTAGGTACTTCAGCTCTCCACAGATGTGAAAACATGCTTCACATTATTTTTTTGTAAGTCTAATTTTCTACACTTTTCAGTAACATCACTTCTATGCATAAGATGGAAGACTCTTTGCTTAAAAAAAAAAACAAACTGAGTGAATGCTTCTCTGTCACAAGCTAGATTGGAAAAGAATGAAATTTTGTTCTAGCAATGTGGTTTGTACACATATAACAAGTTAGTTTTTAGCTTTTCATAATTCTCCAACAGCCAAAGATGGGCAGTTTCTATGCTGATGGGGATGCATTTCCTTCCATGAATTACAGTTTACTTTTGTACAATTGTGTTTTCCCCATGGGACAATAACTTACTTTTCCTGACAATTTTAAGATACAATAGAAATGATCCATTAAACTATAGTACGATGGCGTCAAAAGCACATTAACAATGGAACAAATAAACAGACTATCTTCTTTCACACAACATATAAACTTAAACATGCCATTCATTGTGTGTATATATATGCCATCCTGTATGGAGTCTTAGCTTATTTCAACTTCCTTAGTTTGTCGTCCTGGTTCTTGTGTCTCTGTGCTTTTGTTATCTGTTGTATTTGGTTTCCAGGCTGCTATATCTGTTTTCTGTGAGCCTGCTTTGCCCTGTTATTCTCTTTACTTTTCTGGGGTACAAATCTTGCCCAGCGTAGATGGAGGGTAACAGGTTGGACTAGGGACCATCTTTCTCAGTGGCTGTACACAGTCTACTTTTCTTGATGATGCTGAGAGACCAGAAAGCTCTGACTTCATCTGATGGGGCCTGAATTTGAGCTCCTCATTGCAGACTTACCTGCCTTCTTCCCCTAGATAGCTGGCTTAGCAATGCTGACTTAGGAAGTCTCTTGCTTCAGAGGCACTGAATATTCTCACCCCTTCCCACTGCTGGTTTCCTCCAAGCCCGGTGAGCTCTGGAAGGGAGCCTGACATAGATGGCTGAATTCACCACTCCTGGCTTTGTACTCTCGGACATATCTGGTACTTTTGTGTGGGGAGGGTCATTGTTTTTGAACCCCTTCACCATCAGAGTACAAACTGGCTGTGAGCGAGAGGTCCAGTTTGCTTCTCTGCAGTGGTGGATAACAGATGTGGTCTGAACTGGCAGTGCCAGCATCGCCTGGGAGCTCACTAGAAATGCAGAATCCCAGCTGCCACCCCCAGACTGACCGACTCAGCATCTGCCTTTCAACCAGGGCATCCAATGGTCTAGACCATGGACCCCCTCCTGGGGTATACCAGCTACTTCATTGTGAGGAGGGGGCTTGTGATTATTATTATTATCGTTATTTTATTTATTTGTTTATTTTTTGAGACGGAGTCTCACTCTGTCGCCCAGGCTGGAGTACAGTGGCACGATCTTGGCTCACTGCAAGCTCTGCCTCTCGGGTTCACGCCGTTCTCCTGCCTCAGCCTCCCAAGTAGCTGGGACTACAGGTGCCCGCCACTATGCCTGGCTAGTTTTTTTGTATTTTTAGTAGAGACAGGGTTTCACCGTGTTAGCCAGGGTGGTCTCGATCTCCTGACCTTGTGATCCACCCGCCTCAGCCTCCCAAAGTGCTGGGATTACAGGCGTGAGCCACCGCGCCCAGCCAGGATTTTTATTTTAATGTAAAGAAGTAGCAAACGTATTAAGTTTACCAACATTTATTTTTATTTTATTTTATTTTATTTTTTGAGACAGGATCTCACTGTGTCGCCCAGGATGGAGTGCAGTGGCGTGAAGTGGGCTCACTGCAACTCCCCTCCTTCCGGGTTCAAGCGATCCTGTCACCTCAGCCTCCCGGGTAGCTGGGACTACAGGTGCCCACCACCATGCCTAGCTAACTTTTGTATTTTTTAGTGGAGACGGGGTTTTACCATGTTGGCCAGGCTAGTCTCAAACTCCTGACCTCAAGTAATCCGCCCGCCTTGGCCTTCCAAAGTGCTGGAAGTACAGGCAGAAGCCATGGCACCCAGCCCTAACATTTAATATTTGTGTGAACACTGGCGAATGTTCTTGTGTCCTGGTCTTTTCTCCAGGTATCCTTGCAGGGAGGAGGGGAGACATCATTGCTCTCAACCATTTTATTTGATTTCAGCATAGTGCAATGTACATATTAAGGTAAAGTGTATTTACGGCTTATATTATTTAATTTTTAAATCAACTCTCAAAAAAAATGGACAGAGGGATTAAAGCCATGCCTATGAAAATAATAAAATGTAGCTTCCAGTTAATAACAAGAAAGTAGAAATTCCAGCATCAGCTTTATAGCCTTCACTAGTGATTACAGATCATGTTTCGTAATATCCATAATGTTAGTGCCTAAGTAGACACACACTATTCTAAAATAGCACATGTGAAGGGAGGATGTGTGCTCCAAAAATGTGGAGAAGTGAAGCATGTGGTCAGACCTTACCATGCATTCGAATTTCCTCTGTCCTGCCAGGATTCTCACTGACTAGACATGACTGGACATCTGAGAGGGGGCTCAGGCTTCATCACACCCCACCCTTTATCATCTCATTGTTCTGAGATTTAGGGCTCCTGACTCCAAACAGTTCCCTCCTTGCTTGCCCCTCTTTCCCTTTCTCCTTCCCTCCCTTCCTTTCCTCCTTCTCCCTTTCCCTGTTTTCCTTTCTGTTCTCCTCCTCCACTCTCTCCTTCCTTCCCTTCCTTTCCTCCTTCTCTCTTTTCCTGTCTTCCTTCCTGTTCTCCTCCTCCACTCTCTCCTTCTCTCATTCCTTCCCTTCCTTTCCTCCTGTCTTCCTCCTGTCCTCCTCCTCGACTCCTTCCCTCTCTCCTTCCCTCCCTTCCTTTCCTCCTTCTCTCTTTTTCTGTCTTCCTTCCTGTCCTCCTCTTCAACTCCTTCCCTCTCTGCTTCCTTCCCTTCCTTTCCCCCTTCTCTCTTTTCCTGTCTTCCTTCCTTCCTGTCCTCCTGCTCGACTCCCTCCCTCTCTGCTTCCTTCCCTTCCTTTCTTTCTTCTCTCTTTTCCTGTCTTCCTGTTCTCCTCCTAAACTCCCTCCCCCTCTCCTGCCCTCTCTCCCTCTTTTCCTTTTCTTTCCCTCCTGACGTTTCCTCTGGCATAGCTCCCTCCCTCCAGGACCTGTGAGGGGTTTGTGCACCCATAATGAATACAAATGGGGATGTCAGCAACTTGGGCCTTTGCTGTGTCTTGTGCCACATTCACAAAGAGGGGTACCCACTGGCCCTGCCCGCTGAAGCCTCTCTCTTTGAATGGAATCACAGCTGGAGCTCACCACGCAGAGTGCTGAGTGCCATCTCTAATGTGCGCCTTGCGTCGTCTCTGCTTCCGAATAAACCACATGCCCACCTGCAAGGCTCTGAGTTCCTGTCACATCTTATGCAAGCTGCTTAGTGTGCTGGTCACTTCTCCGAAGTGTTTATAAAGGCCATATGCTGAGAGTCTGAGATGAAAGAGTGATTAGTTTATGGTTAAAGTTGGCTCATTGTTTCATAGCAACTGTTGTAATAGCCACCAGCCCTCAAATAATTACGATGTACTTACAACTTTATAAATGATCTCTTACTTCATTGACTCGGCAACTTTGCAAGGTAAACAATGGAATTATTCTTCTTATAGAAATAAAGAAACAGAGCTTGAGGAAAGTCAGGTACCTTGCCACAAGTCATATACCTGAAAACGATCAGGGTGGAGACTTCAACCTCTCTTGGTCTTCCTTCCTCAAAAAGAGCCAAAAGGCAAAAACTATCTATTCATATGTTTCCTATATGTTTTCAAAATTTCTTATGTTGTGCATAAGCAATCAGGACTACAACGTGAATAGATAATATCAAAATCAAACACAAGAATGAATGTGCAAATAAAGGGAAATAAAGTAGTCTAGAAAACACCAGCGAAAAAAAAATAAGGAAAATGAAGCTTCAAAAAATAAACAAGGAACATTTGTTTTCTTCAATTCTGATGTCAGTATGGCATGTCAGCGATAACATGGTCCAACCAGTCATTTCTAGGATTGAAAGTTTTCTCCTTTATTTTACATGCATCCAACTCCTGTGCTGCTTGGTGCAAGCTAACATCTGGAGGGAACAGAAACCTGGTTGCACAGCCTCTCCCTTCAGCTTTCCCATGATCACATAAGCCTGGAAAATGTGCTGAATGGGTCCTTCCCTCCTCAATTCACAGCCACATGTTCACTTGAAACTCTCCCATTTCTGTGATCAACGATGGTCTTCCTATTTTTTTTTTTTAACACAACAATTCCCAAACTTACTCAACAGGGACCATCACATATGCTCTTTAAAAAGAACGTAATATCTCCTTCAAACACACTTTAGAAATACCAGACTACTGTTCGGCATAGGGTCCATTCTGACTTACATTCTGCCTCACCACCAACTTTCTTGAAGCAATCATTCAGTAAGGCTGTGGGATTTTGCCAAGTCAGTGTGACACCAAACACATTGGAAAAGCAGACTAAATTTACAGAGTAAAATTCAGAGAATGAGAATCTTAGGTACCTCAAATAGTTAAGATTTTAAGAATCTTAAAGGGAACAGAATATGTTTATATGTATATATGTATACCATACATATGTTATATAATCTATATAAATAATATATTGGTATGCATGATTTTTATAAACTTGAGGAAATGCCTTCATATATAACTTAAATATATTTAGTTTGTATATATTCACAAATGTATATGTTAAATATTATATTACAAATAATGCAACTGCATGGCTTTAAGAAAGTTAAGAAGAAAGGTGATTACAGTAGGTTCTCACTTGTTGGTAGGTTTTTGGAAACTGTGACTTTAAGCAAAGCCACATATAACAAAACCAATTTTTTTCTCATCAACTTTATAACAAAATGATGTTGAATGAAACAACCTGCTGTATATCGTTCCTCTTAAAGTTGCAATTTCTGAGAATCAGCCAGGTACGGAGGCTCACACCTATAATCTCAGCCCTTTGGGAGGCTGAGGCAGGTGGAATGCTCGAGCTCAGGAGTTCAAGACCAGCCTGGGCAACATGGTGAAACCCCGTCTCTACAAAAAAATACAAAAATTAGCTGGCTGTGATGGCATGCACCTGTTGTCCCAGCTACTTGGGGGGACTGAGGTGGGAGGATTGCTTAAGCCTGGGAGGTCGAGGCTGCAGTGAGCTCTGATCGTGCCACTGCACTCCAGCCTGGGTGTCATAGTGAGAACCTATCTCAAAAAAAAAAAAATTCTGAGAATCTATTGACATTGTTAAGTGAGGAGTTACTGTACATATGATTTAAATTTATTACATATATACACACATAGATGCATGCATGTGTGGATTTTTTTATTTTTAGCTGGCTCTTGCTTCTCTTTGGATATATGTGTGGTTTTAACAAACTTTAGGTGAAAGGTCTTTATATATAATATATGTGTGTATATATATTTATATATAATTGCACAGGTTTGAGAGTTGTTTAATAGGCTAAGTGAAGTAGATGGGCCAAACAGGTACAACACATGTATTTTGTTCCTTTGTGGGCACATTTCAATTGAATATGTTTATTGTCTGCTGTTGTATTAGTGTGTAAACAATAACATTTGGAAGCATCTATTTCAAGTCAATTTCCTAGGGCCATTTAAACCACTCTGAAAGAATCTTAGAGGCAATAAATTTCCATGACTCCTTCCTCCTGGTGTAAACTAGGATGCCAGTTAAAGAAAGGTAGTTTACTAGGACTTGGGTTTTGGTTTAGTAATAAAGCTATAACTTGAAACATGGAAATGCAGTATAGCAAAGAGAAGGCTGTGATTAAATCTGCTCCTGAAAAATGGGAAGCGAATGATAATTAAAAACCACAAATATGCAAAAATACCTAGAAACTATTCGTGATTTTTTGTGTTCCTTCTTTAATCTGCCCCCAACCATATTCCATGTAATACACATAGGAGGAATTCTGGGGTTTTCCACGTGTTTTTGCCCTTTCCTGTGCCATACCCTTTAATAGACAAGGAGGGGGTCCCCAAACCAGAGATTTGAGAGCACTTTTGGTGTTTTAACGTTTCTAGACTTTATGAAGCTGGCAAATGGCTTGGAGGAGAATAGTTGAGCCCACTGAATGTATACAGAGCTTACTGCTGTTTGTCTTGTGCAGTAGTGGATGATGCAATAGGGAGACTATAAGCTGGATTCTGGGGCTCCAGGTCTCTTCCTTCTGCATGGCTAAGAGGAGAACCCTTCTGTGAGCACCGTGTTGCTCTCATCCCACTTGCCCGATTTGCATTGAGATGCTTGTTCCTTGATTCAGGGCCCTAATTATCAAGCCTCGATCTTTGCTCATGCAATTGCTGCATGTCGAGTCTTTGAGAGTGAGTGTTCCCTTGCTTATCTCTGATTGCATGTGCCCTTCTTCTGTGGGACTCCAGGATTTCCCACCAACAGTCTCTCTAATGGGTTCTTTCTGGGTAGAGGCCCAAGTAGGAAGACATGCCCAGTGTTAGCTTGAGGGTTCCTGTGCAATGCTTCTGATGGTTGGCACAGTTATAGAAATGTCAAACATCAGGTAGGTTCAACTCTGAACAATTTCATTAAGCATCTACGTAGATTCATATACCAAAGTCTGTGCTTTTCATGATCTTAAAGCACAGTAATTTTCATAGCTCGTAAAGTAAAAATCTTTTCACTTCTGTCTTCTCAAAATTGCCAAAAAGGATCATCCATTTCTTTTGGCCAGGCACCATGCCCTGGGACATTATATCTAATCAATAAAGGGTTATTGATTAGAGGGGCCTGAGATGTATGCTTCTGCCTGCCTTACTGGTGAGAAAGCTGGTGCCCCAAGTGATTAAGCACTTTTTGGAGGTCATACAGCTAGTGGGTGCTGGAATCAGAATGCCATGTCTGTCTGACTCCAAAGTCCTCCATCCACATATCAAGACAAATTATTCTGGGGAATATTTATTGTAACAGGATACTCATTTGACAGCATCGTGAAATCAGATGGAAAAAAAATGGCATCCTGTAGGAATTTTCCATGTAGATAACCAGGAATTCTATGGATCTCTGGCCTCACAGCAAGGAGAGAAGTGGGGGCTTATGAAGAGGTTTCTGTGGCATTATAGCCCTGCCTCTTCCCCAGTGGAGTTAGGCTTTCTTTTTTCTTGTTTCCTAAATGAAATAAAAACAAATGACATGGCATGCATCTCTCTTAGTCTCAGTCCAATGTTGAGGCTTCAGCAACACTCCTCAGAGAGGTCGATATTTGATTGTGCATCTCTTGGGGGACCCAGGTGGGTGGCACCTGATCCCTGCCTGATCTGCTCTAGAGACTTCTGATCTCGAGGACTAGGGGGAGTTGATTTAGGTTGCACTTCCAGAGTCCCTCAAACAAATATGCATGACCAGATAACCTTAATGATTTGGACTTTTTCCCCACAAAATCTGCTGAGATGAGGAGGAAACTCCAGCAGAGAGGCACCACTGGAAAACCAGTTGGAGGAAGAGACGACATCGCCCGCATCTCGGGAGTTGCAGATGGGGGGGATCCAGCTGTCCTGGCTTCCAAGAACTTAAGAAAATGCCCTTCAGGTTTGCCTGAAATCTTCACATGACAGCACCAGTGAGAGAAGAACGAACCTTCTGCTCCTTTTCGCCTTCCTTTCCTGCTACTCTCCAGGTGGAGGGATCAGTAACCGCAGCAGGGGGAATGAGGGAGGATGACAATTGAGAAAGCCAGAAGCTTCCCCGTGTGTGCCCTCTGTTTCAGGACCATGAAAAGCATGCCTTAGCTGGGGGTAGGGTGGGGAGGAAAGGAAGTCTTACTCTGGAATTAAAGCTGCAGAGATTTAGCATTTCATTCGACATTTAACTTTGATCTTGAAAGCATTCAGTGACCAGAAATATCATGTGATGTGCTGGAATTTTGACCACTAGCTGGTATAAGACATTTCTGCAATGAGTAAGTTTTATAGAGACCCTGGGAGACAAAACATGGCCTTTTGGTAAAATCCGAGTCATATTTATTCATGTTAAAATACTTTTCAGGTTTCGGCATGCCCAAATCCTTAGTTATTATTAAGAATAGAAAATGGGCTAACACCGCTACTTTATATATTATTTGAGTGCCTACTGAGAGCCAGAGGCACACAAAATAATTAGAAATAAGCAATTTTTTATTTATAGAAGCAAACACTCGGATTAGGCTTTTTTTTTTCTTTCTCCCTTTCTTTTTTCCCTAAATGCTGTAAAAACAAACAACACGAAGAAACTAATAAAAGAGAAACACTGGAAGTTATTTTTCCTGGGGTATGATTTTCCCCCAAGGTGTGTGGTCAGAAGACTGCCTCCTGTTTCATCAGCATTGATGGGACACCTCCCTGCTGAGTGGTAGCCCTGCTCATTGCCCAACCCTGTGGTATTGACACAGAGAATGAATTCCTTGGGGCTCTTGGCACTGTGTTGTATGTGTAACTCACTTAACAAACAGGCTGGCAAGGCTTAGGTGCATCAGGCTCTCCACAGATCATTAAAAACAAAACCCTTGCTCTTCTCATCCTAAACCCACGTCCTATGTTGTTGTTCATCGAAAAAATAATCATCACTGTTTGTCTGTCCCACCCCACCATTACGTAGCCTCCCTCTTCTTCCTCAATACACGCTCCCTTTCCTTGCTGCGCACCGTGCAATGCAAAATTCAGTGCACGCAGGAAGTGCTCTCAGTGAACTCCTGATTGTTTTCCAGGTTAGGGAGTCAATAGGTGAATAAGAATTGCAGTTAAGTATTCAGGGCTGGCACCCAAAGCTCCTCCAAAGTGATGAGTTGGTGAAGGAAGTCCAGCTTCCCTCTGAGTGATGTTAAAAATGTGTGGGGCACTGGGGGAGAGGGAGGCCAGGTGGAGAAATACATGCAGTTAAATAACTTTTTTATGATAGATTCGCTGATTACTCAGTGATGACTTTATTGCAAATGATGCTCCAATATAACTGCCCAGGCTGTCAAATGATTATTCACACACGATGAGCGTTCGGCTGGGATACTTGTCCAATGTGATGGTATGAAAAGCTGTTTGAGATCCTTGAAGGAGACATACAAAGTGTCTGAGTCTCCCAGTAAGGAGCCCTCTCTGAAAGCCTTGTAAGAACTGGTGAGTTACATTTTTAATATGATTATTATTTTTGCTTCTCTGCTGCTAAGATGTTGGGATACGTGATGACAGAAAATTGCTTACGGGGAATATTTGCTTTAGTTGCACTGCTTCAAAGGAAGTCTAAAGGTTTCTATTTATTTCCCTTCCTGGAATAGCCCAAGAGCAGCATGTTAATTGAATAAGTAGAAGAGCCAAGTCTTTGCTCTGGGAGGCAGAGTTTTAAATTCTCTTCTGTGGGACTAATCAAAGTTTGTACATTTTTTATCTGTAGTGTTACATTAAAGAAAATATCTGTAAAACCACCTACAACAATTTATCTAATATGTTTTCATTTGCTCATTTGCCCTGAAACAAGGCTGTCTATAAGGAGAAGAAAGTAATTGCCAAATAGTTTGTCTTTGTGGATTACGGTGGTAGTTTGAAAACACAAGCTTGGTATAAAGAATACTGGAGTTTAGAGGAAAGAATCCTAAAAGGAAATGAGCAAATGAAGTGGTAGATTTTGTGCTATAGTTTACACAAAAGAGAAATTAGATCAATTAACCTCACATATGAAAATACTGGACCCACTGCTTCTGAGTTAGATACGATGCCTATGCTGGAGATGTCTTTGCCATCCAATGCATTCCCTGAAAGATTGGCATGATTTTAAGCTTTCAACTTACTGCTTTTCTAAAGGATGAATTTGAGAAGGAATTAACAGTTGTTTCACTCTTTTTCATTTTAAATATACAGATTCAATATCTGTAATGTTAACATGTATGTATCCTAAAGAGTAGAAATATGTATCCTAAAGAGTGGAAAAACAACATACATCCCTACTTCTAGAGGGGCATACACGTAGATCTCTCCATTTATCCTCAGGACCATGCATGGAGTCAAATGTTTCTTTCTGTTTTTTCTTTTTTTTTGAGATGGAGTCTCAACCTGTCTCCCAGGCTAGAGTGCAATGGTGCGATCTCAGCTTACCACAACCTCCACCTCCCGAGTTCCAGCAATTCTCCTGCCTCAGCCTCCCGAGTAGCTGGGATTACAGGCACATGCCACTATGCCTGGCTAATTTTTTTTTTGTATTTTTAGTAGAGATGGGGTTTTGCCATGTTGGCCAGGCTGGTCTCGAACTCCTGACCTCAAGTGATCTGCCTGCCTAGGCCTCCCAAAGTGTTGGGATAACATGCATGAGCCACCGCATCCGGCTGAAGCCAAATGTTTCTTAACAGGCTATGTTGGTTTTAAGATGTGGTGTTTATTACCGTACTTTTTACAGTATGCTTGTGTATGTAAGATCATCTCTATAAAAGAACTAGGTTAACTGAAGAATGAGTATGTAGTTCAGAGATCAGTTACTGTTTTCTGAAAATTTATATTAATTGCAGAAAATGAACATCCAAAAACAATTTAACTTTTGCAATGCATGCTGTACATAATCTAGTAAGTATGAACCAACCAAATGGATGATTTTTTCCCCAAAGAGAGATGCTAAGAAATTCCTTTGATCTCTTTCAAGTAAACTCTCTGTTATCTTATGAGCAATTATAATGAATTAAGATGTCCAGTTCATGCTTACTTTACTTCTTATCAGAGTATCAACATATTTCACATACACATCAGTTTTGTCTTCTGTGCCAACCCGAGCAGATTGAGTTGGAGGAATGTTAGAAATAATTTTCACTGAAAATAATATCACTAAAAGTGTTGAAATTCTTTTACAGAAAGTTTGCTCCATTTTGTCTCATTTACTGTAGGTACTCTTTGTCTCAAGGAACACATGACAATGCTTTACTGAATACTCTGTGAATTGGTGTCTATGGTGACATTACTATTTGCCAACTGAGAAATTGCCCCATATTCATTTATAATGAGATTATCACATCACAGCTGATATCAGGAGACAGAAATCTAAAAGCTTTCAGTGCATTAAAAAAAAGATAATAACGACTCCTCTTTGCATTGAAAACCTAAATAGTAGATGTTGAGCATCCCTTAAAAGCTTAAATAAAATAAGCATTAAGAGTTTGTGGCCAAAAGTCCTAAGCCATGCTTTCTTAGACCAGGTTCTGTCACCATTGTTTTGTTTCTATCTTGTCTTCTCCTTAAAATTCCAGCCTTGGTTGGAAATTAACCCCTGCCAAACTTGGCCACTGAGTCAACAAGCACTTCCCCAGTGCCCCAGGGACACAGGTAACAGAGGATGTGGCAATGATGAAGCAGAAGTCCAGTCTCACCTCAGGTGTTTTCTGTGAAGGAAAACAAGCAGTATAAATACTGCAAGTACCAATGTCAATAATAATTAAACGCTTATTATGAGAAGGCAGTACAGGGCAGAGACTTGGCACAGGGCTAATTAGGAGAAGCACCTTCAACTGTGAGGTCTGGGAGAAAGCCCCGGGGATGGAACAGAGATGGCTTAGGGTCCCGGGTTCCTCTTGGTGGTTCCAAGACTGGGAGATTTTTAGTTTAGAGATAGAGACTGGGATGTTCTCTTTTATGATGAATTTGTCTATCCAGCGATTCCCCACGGAGGCACTGTTGGTACGTGGGGCTGGGTGATCCCTTGCCGTAGGGGCTGTCCAGTGCATGGTAGGATGCAGCAACCCACAATATCTCCAGATGTTGCCAAATGTCTCCTGGTAGGTAAAATCATCTTCCCAGATGACAATCTCTGGCCTGAAATAAGCATTTAAAATGTGTAAGACTGGCTGGGCGCAGCGGCTCACGCCTGTAATCCCAGCACTTTGGGAGGCGGAGGCAGGTGGATCATGAGGTCAGGAGTTTGAGACCAGCTGGTCCAACATGGTGAAAACCCGTCTATACTAAAAAAAAAAAAAAAAATTTAGCTGGGCCTGGTGGCACGTGCCTGTAATCTCGGCTACTCAGGAGGCTGAGACAGGAGAATTTCTTGAACCCGGGAGGCAGACGTTGCAGGGAGCCGAGATCGCACTGCTGCACTCCAGCCTGGGTGACAGAGCAAGACTCCGTCTCAAAAAAAAAAAAAAAAAAAAAAAAAAAAATGTGTAAGACAGAACTTACTTAGAGCAGGGTTTCTCAACCTCAGCACTACAGACATTTGCGGCTGGGTCACTCTCTGGTGGTGGCTGTCCTGTGCACCATAGGGTGCTGGGCATTATCCCTGGGCTCCACCCAGCAGATGCCAGCAGCATCTCCCACCCACTGCTAAGTTATAACATCCAAGCTTGTCTCCAGATATCACCAGATGTTTCTTGGGTTGCAAAACTGTCTCTTGTGTAGAATCACCAAATTGGAAACAGATAAGCACTGGCATCTGGGATCACAGAAGAGGTGTGGAGATCACTGTTTTGAGTCTGTTCTCAGCTCTTTTTCCAGCTGGCCAGGCAGCTCTGTGTTTTTGTTGGAGCTTGTCACAGCTGGTTTGACCTGGGTCATTGGGCAAGCATTCCCTGGGTCTCGACTTGTCACCTCTTCTGCCTAAGAGGGAACTCTGGAGCTATCCACATCCAAGTGATTTGGCCAAGGTTCTGTTCAGCATAGGTGGCTTTTCCAGTACCTGACTTCTTAGCCCACAGGACTTTACCACTTCTTTTCAAATCTTGCCTTCAGAAATGTAGGTTTGCAATCCTTTGTCCATAACCAAAAATAGAAAAGAAAAACATTGAAAACCCAGAGTTTTTCTAACATACTTGGCAGTGACACCAGCTCGAACCAACTAACACAAAACTAACATAAAATGAAAAGTCTTCATTCATCCCACAGATTGTGGGTATTCATTTTGTTTCACTGCAGAACTTTGTTTAGATAGGGTCTCATTCTGTCACCAGGATGAAGTGCAGTGGCTCGATCTAGGCTCACTGCAATCTCTGCCTCCCTGGTTCAAACGATTCTCCCACCTCAGCCTCCCCAGTACCTGGGACTACAGGTGCCCGCCATCATGCTCAGCTAATTTTTTTTTGTATTTTTTGGTAGAGACGGGGTTTTACCATGTTGGCCAGGCTGGTCTTAAACTCCTGACCTCAGGTGATCTGCTCACCTCTGCCTCCCAAAGTGCTGGGATTACAGGCATCAGCTACTGCGCCCAGCCTCACTGCAAAACTGTTAACATGGGTGACCACAGGCTGCTGTCCAAGACTTCGCTTGAGCTATTATATATGACATGAGATATTCACCATTACCTTATAAAACCCAAAACATTCTGCATTCTGACACACACCGTTCCTCAAAAGTTTCCATCTCAAGACTATGGGCCTGAGAATGTAATTGCAAGTGGAAAAGGGTTCATTCTTAACTTCTTGTGACCTTGACCACCCGATGGTGCTGTTGTTTTTTGGTTTATGGTATCATCATGTGCTTCCGTGTGTCCTCGGATGCAGCTTCCATTATGTAAAACCTCCTTCCTTTTCTGTACTCTCTAAACTTTAGAATAACCTGAGAACACTCAGGAACTGAAACTGAGCCAGAAAAGCTGGGCAGAATAGCTGTGTCATTTGGTTCTGGGCCCACTTGTAAGTAGCTCCCAGCCCCCACTTCCCAGCCAATTACCTAAGATGCAAAGAACCATTTACACAAATCTGGGGGACAGAGTGACCAAACCTGGGGACTCTATGGCTTGGGGCTATTAAACCAAAAGACATTTCTTCATTTTTGAAAAGCTAAATTCCATTAAAAAAAAAAAAAAAAGTCGGAGCATGGTGGCTCTCACGCCTGTAATCCCAGCACTTCACGAGGCTGAGGTGGATGGATTGCTTGAGTCTAGGAATTCAAGAGTGGCCTGGGCAACATGGCAAAACCCCATCTTTACAAAAAATACAAAAAATACAAAAAAAAGAGTCAAGTATGGTGTCACATGCCTGTAGTCCCAGCTACCTGGGAGGCTGAGGTGGGAGGACAGCTTGAGCCTGGCAGGTTGAGGCTGCAGTGAACAGTGATTGTACCATTGCACTCCAGCCTGGGCAACAGAGAAAGACCCTCTCCCAACAATGAAAAATAAACAAACAAAAACAACTACCAAGTCCTTATTTTGTTTGTTAAAAAGAAAGAAAAATTGTTCTTTATTGAGTATGGGTACATCTGGGACAGAATTTCTCATCCTCTGCACACTAGATATTTGGGGCTAGATAATTCCCTTTTGTGGGATGGACTGTCCTATGCAGTGTGGGGTGTTAGTAGCTTTGCTGGACTGTGATAGCCAATATCTATCTTACAGCTGTGACAGCCAAAAATGACTCCAGACATTGTCCAACATTCCCTGGAATGCAGAATCACCCCTGGTTGAGAACCACTGGTCTAGAAAAAGCATGTTAAAAGGAGTAACAGGCTGGGCATGGTGGCTCACATCTGTAGTCACAGTGTGTTGGGAGGCCAAGGAGGGCGAGGAGATTGAGACCAGGAGTTTGAGGCCAGCCTGGACAACTCTGTTTCTACAAAAAGTAAAAAAATAAAAAATCAGCTAGGTGTGGTGACTCACACCTGTAGTCCCAGCGACTTGGGAGGCTGAAGTAGGAGGATCCCTTGAGCCTAGGAGTTTGAGGTTGCCATGAACTGTGATCACACCACTGCACTCCAGCTGGGTAACAGAGTGAGATCCTGTCTCTAAAAATAAAATAATAATAAAAATAATAATGCAAAGCTTTGACTTAACCAGGAGGATTCTCTGCCTTGATACTATTGACATTTGAGGCCAGATCATTCTCTGTTGTCAGGAACTGTTCTGTCCACGCTTAGTAGCATCTCTGGCTTCTACTCACTGGATGACAATAGCACTGTCCATAAGTTGTAACAACCAAAAATATCTTCAGACATTGCCAAATGTCCCCCGGGGGTCAAATTGGGCCCTGGCAAGAACCACTGGTCTAGGCTAGTGCCGTAGTCTACAGAGTCACATTACTTTAACTTTGTGTGGTGCCTCATATTTTATAGAAAGCATTTTCTCTTTCTCTCTGTCGCTCTCTCTTTTTTTTTTTTTTTAATTGAGACAGGGTCTTGCTCTGTCATCCAGGCTGTAGTGCAGTGGCATGATTACGGCTCACTGCGCCCTCAACCTCCCAGGCTCAATTGACCCGCCCATCTCAGCCTTCTAAGTAGCTAGGGCTACAGGTGCACAGCACCACACCTGACTAATTTTTGTATTCTTTGTAGAATCGGGGTCTCACCATGTTGCCCAGGCTGATCTTGAACTCCTGGGCTCAAGTGACCCACCTGCCTTGGCCTCCCAAAGTGCTGGGATTACAGGCATAAGCCATCGCGTCTGGCTGCATTATCTTATATTTTGCTTCATTTAATACTTTTCTCTTTCAACCCTGTGAGGTATTTTTGAGTCCCATTTTTGTGGGTGGGAAAACCAACCCCAGCAATCTATATAGTGTGTCACAGAGTTTTGTTTGTACCCTGCCATGTTGCCAGATATCACATGGATGACTCAAGTATGGGGATATGCAAAGCCATTTGCCTTAATTGGCAGACTGGATCATATAAAATAATTTACATGATACTAAGTAGACACCACAGTTAGCAATATGAAATGGATTCCAGGAACTTCCAATTGCAAATTAGCTCATGTGACTGATGAATTACTTAATCTAGGAGGTTATAGCTGCAGGTGCCTAGAGCTTGCAGGTTGCATGACTCGGAAGATTTTTAGTTGGACATGATGGAGACCCAGTGCAACCTTGCTCCAACCTAGAAAGGGATTTTTCAGTTGCACATGAGGGAAGTTCATAGAATCAAAGAGAAAACCACGAACCAGGAACAGTTGTCTTCAAGACCAGCTGAAAATTCTTTGTAAGCCTGATTGACATGACCCATAGCTACTACCTATGGCTCCAGATAGTAGCCATTACTGTATTTGAAAACACTTGGTTTTACATTCTGGTTAAGTTTTATAGTGTTGGTACTATTTTATGTATATTTGGGATTAGATACTGTAGTCATTATTTCTCACTGCAGAGCAAATTACCACAAACTTAAAGACTTAAAACAAATACCCATGGAGGATCTTACGATGACTGTGGGCCAGGAGTCTAGGCATAGCTTAGCAGGGTTCTCTGCTCAGAGTCTCACGAGGTTGCCATCAAGGTGCTGTCCAGGTGTTGGCTGTGTTCTCACCCAGAGCATGGGGTCCTCTTTCAAGCTCAATATCAAGTTGTTGATAAAAAATTTCTTTATTTGTTTATTTATTTAGAAACAGAGTCTTGCTCTGTCGCCCAGGCTGGAGTGCAGTGGCAGGATTGAGGCTCACTGCAACGTCTGCCTCCCGGATTCCAGCGACTCTTCTGTCTCAGCCTCCCAAGTAGCTGGGACTACAGGCGTGTGCCACCACGCCCAGCTAATTTTTGTATTTTTAGTAGAGATGAGGTTTCGCCATGTTGGTCAGGCTGGTCCCGAACTCCAGACCTGAAGTAATCTGCCTGCCTCGGCCTTCCAAAGTGCTGGGATTACATGTGTGAGCCACCGCGCCTAGCCCAAGTTGTTGATAGAGTTTAGTTCCTTCTTGTAGGATGGAAGCTCTCAGCTTCTAAAGACTACTCTTCATGAGAGGCATCTTACAATAGAGCTGTCTATTTTAGCAAGGCCAGCAGGAGAAGGCCTCTTGTGCTTGGATTCTGCTTTCAAGGCCTTGCCCTATTAGGGCAGGCTCACCTAGGATCATTTTTTTGTTTGGTTTTTGTTCTGAGACAAGGTCTTACTCTGTTGCCTGGAGTGTAGTGGTGTGATCATGGCTCACTGCAACCCCAACCTCCTGCATTCAAGCCATCCTCCTGGCTCAGCCTCCCAAGTAGCTGGGACTGCAAGTACACACCACCATGCCTGACTAATTTTTTTTTTAAGTTTTTGTAGATACAGGGTCTTGCTATGTTGTCCAGACCGGTCTCAAACTCCTGGCCTGAAGTGATCCTCTCAACTCAGCCTCCCAAAATGCTGGGATTACAGGCATGAGCCACCATGCCTGGCCCTCATCTGCCTTTTGATTAGCACAAAGTCAGCTGATTAGGCACCTTAATGACACATACAAACATCCCTTGACTTTTGCCGTACTTTATTGATTAGAAGCAAGTCATCATTTCCACCTTCACTCAAGAGAAGGTGTATTGTTGTATTGTACTCACAACAATACAAAGTTGTGAGTACCAGGGGCTGGAAACCCAGAAGGCGGTCTTAGAACTCTGCTTCCCACAAGTGCCTTTGTGTGAGTGCACCTGGGAACTGAATTATAATGTAGGGAAAATGTGTCCTGAGAACCAGATAACCTAATGGCAAACAGATGTCTGGGGGAAACGGATATGTAAGACTGGCTTTGGTTGCCAGTCCTGACTCTAGTTAGCCAATTTGAATGTCATTGATTTATATTTGATGATAATAAAATCATGAAAAATCCCCTACATAATTGAATATTTTATTCTTGTCATGACAAAGTCTCCTGCAATGCATCACAGTAATTTTTTCCAGTTGCTCAGGAATGTGTCTAGGGGCTGTGGCTCCTCTGAAAACAGGATCAGAGGGCATCCCTCATAATGTGTGGGCAGGTTTCTGGGAATGGCTCATGCCTCCCTGCATACAGGGAATCCCATCAAACTTCTTCCTCTGCTGCCCTGGGTGATGGATGAGCTGTGCCCCTCCTTTCCCTGCGCCCAGGCCTTGCAGCGGGATGTCATCTCCCAGTGATTGGGAATTCTTCCTCCAGCATCTTCAAGTTGCCTTCCTTTCTGTCCTTACCCAGGATGTTCCTTAGAAGAACAGCACAGACTCCTGGGTCTGGTGCCAGGCTGGCTTGGTTGAATTGCTCACCAACTGGGCAGTGAGGGTCCTCCTTCCACTCACAGTAGGGGTGATTTGTCCAAATTTCATTTCGGGGATGTCATATCATGCTAGTGATATCAGAAGGCTTTATAGTATTAACAAAATAGCTTCAGCTTTGATCATCTCTTTTCTGAATTGTTTTTATTGAGATGAAATTCTTATAAAATTAACCATTGTAAAATGTACAATTCTGACATATTGAGTTCATTCACCACATTAAACCACCATCTGTCTGGTTCTACAACATTTTCATCACCACCGAAAGCAACCCTATACCCTTTAACAGCGATTCCACATTCCTCCCATACCCCCACCCCTAGGAAACCATCAATCTGCTTTCTGTCTCTATGAATTTGCCTATTCTAGACATTTCATACAAGTAGAATTATACACTCTGTGGCCAGATGAAAACAGGGTCTCTGGGGGCTCAGTGCTCTCCAAGAGGAGGGATCTCTGACCTTTCTTTTCCCATCTGCCCTTTCTCTTCTCTCTTCTTTTACTGAGTACAGTGTTTAAGGTCCATCCATGTTGTAGCATGTATCAGAATTTCATTCTTTTTCATTGCTGAATAATATTCTATTGTGTGGATATACCACATTCAGTTTATCCCTTTGTCTTTCACCTTTTCGCTATTGTGAATAATACTGCTATGAACATTGACCTACAAATACCTGAGTTCCTGTTTTCAGTAATTTTGGGTGTATACCTCACAGTAGGATTTCTGGGTCATATGGTAATTCAACTTTTTAAGGAACCACCATACTGTTATCCACAGCAAGTTTTACTATCTCTTAGTTTTTAAAGTCCTCACATTACAGATGATTCTCACCTTTGATTGAACATCCAACAATTACAGTATCTCCTCCCAGAACTTGTGTTGAGGAGAAAATAGGTTTGGCTTAGGAAGGTGCAGTTGGCAAAGCCCTCCCTTTACTTATCAGCATTTCTGAGACTTGTTTGTTTGCCCTGCAGCCTGTTGGAAAAGGCAGTGTCAAAAGCAGCTCTGATCAAGTCTAGGAAAACTGATTATAACACATGGGTGGCTTGTTTGTTGGTGGGGGGGCCTGGGGGTGGGTGTGGTTCCCAGAAAGGGCACCACAGAGGGTGAGCTGACTTAGTGCTCAAGCGTATAAGAGGCAGGCCTTGTAAACGGTGAAGAGAATGGGAATTTACAGAACATATGGGTTTTATTTCTCTATTCCCGAGCAGTTTAGTTCTGGGTGCTTTGAGAACACTGATTAAATGGTCATATAAAGCAATCACACATTATAGGGTCTCGTTGTAGAATAATACAATCTGATGATTGTCACCACCCCAGAAGACAATAGGGCAATAATCACATACTGCAGATTCCAAGAAATATGATGAGACCTAGAAAAACATGACTTCTTAAAAATATATACAGCCAGGAGGTAGGAATAGTGATTTACAGCAGTGGGAGTGGAGGATCTCACTAGGGTGAAGTGTTCCAGAACTGATGTGGGAGGAGGGGTGTGGGGGGTGTCAAACAATATGGTAATTTAATCAAAACATTCAATTGTACAACTGGGTGAATTCAATGCGATGTAAAATGGATCTCAAAAAAGTAAACATGTTTTTCATCAAAATTATTATTTTGAGACAGGGTTTCACTCTGTCACCCAGGCTGAATTGCAGTGGTGTGATCTCAGCTCACTGCAGCCTTAAAGTCCTGGACTCAAGCAGTCCTCCCACCTTAGCCTCCCAAGTAGTTGAGATTTCAGATGTGCCCCACCATGCCCATTTAATTTAAATTAAATTAAATTTTAAATTTAAAGTTTAAAAAAATTTAAAAATTTTTTAAATTTTTTGTAGAAATGGGGTCTCACTATGTTACTCATGCTGGTCTCAACTCCTGGGCTCAAATGTTCCTCCTGCCTCAGCCTCCCAAAGCACTGGGATTATACGTGTGAGCCACTGTACCAGGCATAAATTATTTTTAAAAATAAAATGTCCTGGAGTCGCGGGGAATGTATGGAATTTCTTTAACTATTTAACAAAGGCCTCCAAGAGTCACTATATTGATAACTCCAATGGATCTAATCAAACACGTAATTAGATGCCCCATATATTCCACAAACACCATTGTACTGGGGGATGCTTCATTTCCTATTAATGGCTGGGCAGTCTCTGCCCATCCGCTGGTACAATGGGCCAGTCATGGGATATGTAGGGTCATATGATTGCAAGGTCATGAAATGACTCAGAGGCCTCTGCAAAACCAGGTCCAGAGGAACCCTCCAAATCCATCCTGGAGTGGCTGCAGTTTGTCGCCACCTGTTGGTAGCTCTCTGCTCAAAGCATAAAAATCTACAGGGCAGTTCCGCCGCCTGGGGCTGGCTGGCTTCCAGAATCCCAGCAGTAATTCCAAGACTCTCTGAGTTGGTGAGCTGAATCTGCTCCTCAGCCTCAACTTGGAGGTAGGGCCAGAAGAAAATAGGGTCTATGAGGACTCAGCGTTTTCCAGGAGGGGTCTCTGACTTTTCCATTGCCACCTGCCCTCTGTCAGCTCTCTACCCTCAGCTTCTCCCCAAAAATGTCAACCCCAGTCTTAGCCTTCCCTGGTCTTGGGACAGAAATGGGCAGAGGATGGAACCAATGGCCTATCAGCTTCTGCATATTCAAATTCCAATTATTTGAGGAGCCGTTATCTTTGGGTTTACTGGACTAACTTATATCCAGTGGAAAGAGCCTCTCTTGCAATCCCACGTCCTCACCGTCAACAAACACAATTGCACCCAGCCGATAAACGATGAGATTTGGGATTTTATTAGCCATAATAGCATAGAAGTGGCTGAGTGACTAATTGCGAATTATTTTCCAGCAAAGAGTACTCCTGACGACTGCCCAGACATTAATAGGAAATGAAGCATCACCCGGTACAATAGTGTCTGTGGAATATATGTGGCACTTGTATATTTGATTAGATCCCTTGGAGGGATCAATATAGTGACTCTTAGAGGCCTTCTTGAAATAATTAAAGAAATTCCATACATTCCCAGCTACTCTAGAACCATTTCTTTTCTTTAAATAATATTGATGAAAACCATGTTTACGAGTTTTTTGAGGTTTATTTTACTTTGCATTTAATTCACTGAGTTGTACAATTCAATGGTTTTTATTAAATTACCAAGTTGCACGATCATCACCATAAATGAGTTTGGGAATATTCTCATCACCCAAGTGAGATTCTTCAAGCCCACTGCTGTGAGTCCCTATCCCCACATCCCACTGGAATACATTTTTAAGAAGTCACATTTTTCTGGGCCTCATCATATTTGTTTGAACACAGGTCATGTGAATTTTGGCCTCTGGAGTGTTGATGATCATCAGATTGTATCACTCTGCAGTATCACCCTATAATCAATAATTGTATTATAGGACTATAGAAGCAGCATCCTTAAGGGACCCAGAATGAAATTGCTCAGGCATGGGGAAATAACACCCATGTATTCTGGAAGCCCCCATGCACCTCACTGTTCGTGATGCCTGCCTGTTTTCCGCATGAGCACTGTCAGCTTGCCCCTCTTCTGCCATTTAGCCTGGCTTCTCTTCCCACTTCTAATTACAGTCATTTTCTACAAATCGCCTATGGAATTCATTCCTGTACTTAGCCCCTTAAGACTGATTTCTCTTATAGGCAAGTCAACACCTGTCGTTCCTTGTGTGTCTCAGGCTGCTGTCATTTGGAGATGTGCATAATTATTTCAAAGACACAGCTAATAGAAAGAGTAAGGGAAACATACTGAATGTTGGCACATTACACAGTTGTACCAAAAAAAGAGCAAATCACAAAGCTTTAACTTAGACATGGAAGCATGTGGGGTATGCTTGAGTGAATATTTTTAAAAGAGAGAAGAAATCCAAAGCAGCGTAATTTGGGAACATGCAATAAACCACCAGGCCTGGTCCAGACAGTGAATAATGAGTTCTTACCTACAAATAACAAAATTGGTAAGAGGCTTGATCTGTTGGTGATGTGGGACTTGACAGGTGGGATACCTGTTGGAAGTCTGCCCAGCTAAAAGCTTAATATCTGATCAGCTCTTTTCTTTTTTCTCAGTCAGTGTTATTCACTTTATTTTATTTTATTCTGGGGCACATGTGTAGGATGTGCAGGTTTGTTATATAGGTAAACATGTGCCATGGTGGTTTGCTGCACAGATCAACCCATCACCAAGGTATTAAGCCCGGCATACATTAGGTCATTTTCCTGATGCTCTACCCCCCGCCTATCCTCCCCACACAGGCCCCAGTGTGTGTTGTTTCCCTCCCTGTGTGCATGTGTTCTCATTGTTCAACTCCCACTTGTAAATGAGAATATATGGTGTTTGGCTTTCTGTTCCTGCATTAGTTTGCTGAGGATAATGGCTTCCACTTTCATCCATGTCCCTGAAAAGGACATGATCTCATTCTTTTTTTATGGCTGCATAGTATTCCATCTGGTATATGTGCCACATTTTCCTTATCCAGTCTGTCATTGATGGGCATTTTGGTTGATTCCATATCTTTACTATTGTGAATAGTGCTGCAATGAACATACACGTGCATGTATCTTTATAATAGAGTGATTTATATTCCTTTGGGTATATACCCAATAATGGGATTGCTGGGTCAAATGGTATTTCTGGTTCTAAATCTTTGAGGAATCACCACACTGTCTTCCACAATGGTTGAACTAATTTACATTCCCACCAACAGTGTAAAAGTGTTCCTACTTCTCCGCAACCTTGCCAGCATCTGTTGTTTCTCGACTTCTTAATAATTGCCATTCTGACTGGCGTGAGGTGATATCTCGTTGTGGTTTTGATTTGCATTTCTCTAATGATCTGTGATGTTGAGCTTTTTGTCATATGTTTCCTGGCCGCATGAATGTCTTCTTTTGACAAGTGTGTGTTCATGTCCTTTGCTTACTTTTTAATGGGGTTGTGATCAACTCTTTTCTTTTTGGAAACTTTATCCTGCAGATCAAATATTGCTCTGAAATGGACTGTAATGAACAAGGACAGATTGGTTGTTGAAGTGAGAGTGGTAGAATCTTTGGGAGAAAGTGGACATACAGTTTTAGAATCTATAATGGTAAATGACCAACATAGCTTGGCATGTGCATTGGGGTTTGGGAAAACAGAGTTTAGCATTGTTCAGATAAAAATATAGATATTATCTCCCAGCCAGGGACCCTGAGAAAGAAATGGATCAAGTGCTAGGATGTACTCAAACATGAAATGTCTGCACATACAATCACAAAACCATAAAGCATCCAACAGAGAAGGGAAAAAAAGAAGCATTGAAAGAAAGCAATGCAGCCCTGTAGGGTTTCTCTTTAATGAACCTAGACTTTGAAAGAGAATATTTGAGAAGTTGGAGAAGGGCTAGAGGAATGGCTTACTTTTCTATATATAATGTTAAGAAGACCAAAATCCCAAAGATACTGATAAGACTGATGAGAAAAAGACTCACATCATTCCCTCATTTGTAGGTCTACCCTGATTCAATCTCCTTGCCCTTTCACCAGACAGCATACCTGCTGCATCAAAACTAACCCGTCACGCTCACCCTCCATTTAAACTGCATGCAACTTCTGAAACTGTAATAACAGACATATTTACTCACCAAGAATTGGCAGGCGATAACATTTTGCCATATTTTGGGTCTAACTCTAAAGAGTGGTAATGAGGTTCTTTGAGACAATTGCATGGAAGTGCTCACCTGATTCATTCCAAAGTGCTGACTGACAGCCTCACCTGCATTTTGGGGATTCCTTGTCAGATTGATCTACTCATAAGGTATAAGCCTCTTTTTGCATTCTTCAGCATCCCAAATTTATCCCTCCCCTGGAATCCCAAACATCACAGTTGCTCCTCTCACATTTACTAGGAAATTTTGCTCTAAAAACTGAACGAACAAGCAAACAAACTAACTGACAGGCACCAAATGGGTGTCATCAGATCTGCCTCCCTAACTTGTACTCAGTCCTTAGATGGGCCCTGGTTGTAAGCTGCTGTGATGATTCCCCACCTGGCTTCACAAAGCCACCTTCCTTCTCAAAACGTTTGATCCCATCAGGCCCACATCCAAGTCTTCGTGTCTACTGACATCTAACTGGCGTTGGCGTCTTCTGGAACTTCTTTTCCAAGGTCAGAATTGATCTTTTCATTGTCAAATCCAGTCAATACCTTTGTGATGATTAACACTTCTGGTTATCCCCTTTGTTTCAGTATCCATGGAGACAGCATTCATATCACGAGTGATGGTGGGGACAATTCCAGAATCAGAAAACCTAGATCCAAATTCTATCTTTTTCACATAGAATCTGAGCTGGTAAAAAAAAAAAAAAAAAAAAAAAAAAGCCAGATGCAGTGACTCATGTCTGCAATCCCAGCACTTTGGGAGACTAAGGCAGGAGGATCACTTGAGCCCAGGAGTTCAAGACCAGCCTAGGAAATGTGGCGAAACCCTGGCTCTACAAAATTTTTTAAAATACAAAAATCAGCCAGACATGGTGGTGCGTGCTTGTAGTTCTACTTACTTGGGAGGCTGAAGTGGGAAGATAACCTGAGGCCAGAAGGTTGAGGCTGCAGTGAGCCATGATCATGCCACTGGACTCCAGCCTGGGAGACAGAGTGAGACCTGGTCTCAACAAAACAAAACGAAACAAAACAAAACCCCACCTCTGTACATGTCAGCTTCTCTACTCCACCTCTAAAATGGGAAGGAATAAATGACATGATTATAGGTTATAGTATCTGCAGAATGAAGATAACACCCAGCATATTGTTAGCCCTTAGTACACGATAATGGCAGTGACCTTGTCTGTTTCCTCCAGCATGAGCTACAAATATTTTCCAAACTCAATATGAGTAAAATAAATTCTTTAGTGTCTCTTTTCTAGATTGACTGTACCTTCAGTACTTCCTTGCTGAATCAGTGGGGTCCTCCATTATCCAGTTCATGAGCTAGAACCATTTATTCTCCATGCTCTTATCCACTTAGTCATCTGTTTGGCTGAGTTCCCAAAATACCTCTTGAATTTACCTCCACTCTGTCTCCATCATTACTGCCTTTCAGCCTCATCCTTAGGACTTTAACAATAATAGACCATTTGGACATCTGAGCACCACCTCCCTTTTTGTGGTAAAAGTCTGTGATTTTCTTTCCATGTTCCTAACTTGGCTCTCCACTCAACCTCAGCTTCTGTGCTTACGCGGTTCCTTGCTAGTCCCTTAGTTTATCTCCTTTCCATTCAGAATATTCCTTGAACGTGGGTTTTGTACTGGCACTTTGGAACAGTTTCCATTGTTTTCCAATAACTCCCTGATCAACCTAGCTCTAAAGTCACTCTTCGGTAATTTGGCCAATATCCCATGAATACCAAGATTTCACAGGATCACAGGGGGTAAAGACTTTGACAGCCAAGGGTGATATCCATGGTAACAGCCAGTGAGAGGAATGCCTTTTGTGCAAAGTAGAAGAAAGTTTATTAGGAACGGGGTGGGCTTGGAAAACCGACTAATACTGAGCTAAGCGGCATACTCCAGCAGCTGGGTTTTAGAGCAGAGCACACATGGATGTGGAAGATCTGGAAATTGATTTCCTTAGAGCATCCCAACCCTTCGCACCCCATCAGCATGTCTTTGTGTATCACTACAAGTAGGTGTATTAGTCCATTCTCACACTGCTCTGAAGAAATACCCAAGACTGGGTAATTTATAAGGAAAAGAAGTTTAACTGACTCATAGTTCCACATGGCTGGGGAGGCCTCAGGAAACTTACAATCATGGCAGAAGGGGAAGCAACATGTCCTTCACATGACAGCAGGAGACAGAAGAATGAGAACCGAGTGAAGGAGGAAGCCCCTTATAAAACCATCAGATCTTGTGAGAACTTACTCGTTAACACAAGAATAGCATGGGGAATCCACCCCCATGATTCAAGTACCTCCCACCAGATTACTCCCACGACACGAAGGGATTATGGGAACTACAATTCAAGATGAGATTTGGATGGGGACACAGCCAAACCATATCAATAGGTGAGCCCCAGTTTGAAGACTAGTGGCTTAGATTATTGTATTTGGCTTGACACTGGTGTCGTTTTCTGCAAAACTCTGTTAGATCTACAGTCTAACCATTTTGCCTCTATGAAAATAATTTTCCCACAGCGTGTATCATTTTTCTTTAAAAACTTACCTCATCATACTGGCAGAACTCTTGCTCCTGGCTCTCTGAGATAATCCAGGATCATCTATCTCCACATCCCCAAACCCTTAACATAATCACATCTACAAACTCCCTTTTGCCATGGAAGGAAACATGCTCAGGATCAGGGTACTAGAATGTGGACATCTTTGGGGGTTGTGATTCTGTCTACCCAACTTGGTTTCCATTGATGTAGTTTGTAAAGATGGACCTCGATCAAAATCTTTTGTGGGCACATCACTTAGCCATTTATATGGTTAGGAGTTCATTAATAATGTGTAGCATTGTTTGCAAAAATAAAATCATAGTTATATAAATTAGTAGTGTTGATTTATTTGTAAACAAGTAATGTGAACATGAACTTTTTCTGTGTCATCACATGTCAATTTTATATAACACAATTTTAATTTAAAATATATATGTTATAGATATGTATATATATGTATATATATATATTTTTTTGAGTTGGGACAGGGTGTCACTTTGTCACCCAGACTGTCATCCTCCTCTGGCTGTTACCATGGATATCACTCTGTCACCCAGGCATGATCTCAGCTCACTGCAACCTCCGCCTCCTGGGTTCAAGTGATTCTCGTGCCTCAGCTTCCCAAGTAGGTGGAATTACAAGCACATGCCACCACACCTGGCTAATTTTTGTATTTTTTTGGTAGAGACAGGGTTTCACCATGTTGGCCAGGCTGGTCTCGAACTCCTGACCTCCAGTGATCCACCCCACCTCGGCAAAGTGCTGGGATCACAGGTGTACAGGTGTGAGCCACCATGCCCAGCCTTAACTATTTTTTTTTTAAAGGCAAGGTCTCACTCTGTTGCTCAGGCTCAATCATGGCTCACTGTAGCCTCAAACTCTTGGGCTCAAGTGATTCTTTCACCTGAGCCTCCCAAGTAGCTGGGACCATAGGCACGTGCCGCCATTTCTAGCTAATTTTTGGAGAGACAGGGTCTCGCTATGTTGGCTAGGCTGGTCTTGAACATCTGGCAAGCAATCCTTCCACCTTGGTCTCCCAAAGGGCTGAGATTACAAGTGTGAGCCACCATGCCCACAATAGAGATTTTTAATTCTGACTGGTATACTTGAGCCAGTTCAGGGATATCTGATGGATATAGAGAGAGACAAAAGGTTTTTTGTACAGTAAATTAATTCTGTTAAGACAAAGCACATAAACAAATCAGAATGTTCTTCAGCATAATCAGACATGTGCAAAAGTTTAAAGTAAGTTTTGCCCTTTCCCTTGATTGATTGATTGCTACCCGAGCTTCAGTGCTGAGATACGCTATCTGTCTGTTCAATGATGCTACCTTTGGTGTTTGTTGAACAATTTTTCATCGAACCTAATTTGGAGGAAAAGATGTTTAGCTGTAGATACAATGAAGGGAATTTCAGCTCTTTCTGGCTTCATATACTCCCGCTGCCCCATCATGGGCAGCAGGGGTATCACTAGCGTCGACTGAAGTCATCCGTTTTCCCCTGACTGTTGCCTTTGATTTTATCCTTTTGCTTGGGTTCCTCTCTCCACTCCGAAAACATTCTCAAGGGCTGAGCTCCTGCAAAATCCTTTCAATTCTAAATGCCCTCAAGTAAAACATTGTTCTTTCCTTTCCTAACAAACTTCTCATGAAAGTGGTTAACTAGCTTTCTCTAGTCCTTCTCCTGAAAGTGATAACTAGCTTTCTCTAGTCCTTCTCATGAAAGTGATAACTAGCTTTCTCTAGTCCTTCTCATGAAAGTGGTTACTCGCTTTCTCTAGTCCTCATGAAAGTGGTAACTGGCTTTCTCTAGTCCTTCTCGTGAAAATGATAACTAGCTTTCTCTAGCCCTTCTCCTGAAAGTGATAACTCGCTTTCTCTAGTCCATCTCATGAAGTGGTAACCATCTTTCTCTAGTCCTTCTCGTGAAAGTGATAATGAGCTCTCTGTCCTTCTCATGAAAGTGGTAACTGGCTTTCTCTAGTCTTCATGAAAGTAGTAACTGGCTTTCTCTAATCCTTCTCGTGAAAGTGGTGACTTACTTTCTCTAGTCCTTCTCGTGAAAGTGGTAACTGGCCTTCTCTAGTCCTCATGAAAGTGGTAACTGGCTTTCTCTAGTCCTCATGAGAGTGGTAACTAGCTTTCTCTAGTACTTCTCCTCTAGTTTCTTTCATATTCATAGGATCTCCTGCATGGTACATGTATTCACACCCAAAGGCTCTGATTTCAAAACCAACTGGCAACGAACAGCAGGAAACATCAATGTTCCCACTTGTTAAAAAGTCATTTCTTGACAACCGTTAGGCATCTGAGATTAGTCACTCATCTGCTGTCAATGAATGAGTATATCTAAAAGGTTCAAAATACTCTAAGAACTCATAGAAACAACAGTACAATGGCAGTTACCAGGGGCAGAGGGTGCGGGTGGAAGGATGGGGAGATGTTGGTGAAAGGGTACAAAGTGCCAGTTAGACAGCAGAAATAAATTCAGGACATCCATTGTACAACATGGTGACTGTAGTTAATGGTAATGTATTGTATGCTTGAAATTTGGTAAGGGAGCAGAGCTTTAATGTTCTTAATCACAAAAACTGAGAAGTATATAAGGTGCTGGATATGTTAATTGACTTGATATAATCATTCTACATTGTATGCATATAAAGCACAGTCTTCAGATTATAATTCCTAGAGAGTGTTCCTCATACTCTACAGCAGTGGTCCCCAACCTTTGGGACCAGTTTTGTCAAAGACAATTTCTCCTTGGACCTGGGGTGAGGGGGGATGGTTTTGGAATGATTCAAGTGCATTACATTTATTGTGCACTTTATTTCTATTATTATTACATTATAATACGTAATAAAATAATTATACAACTCACCATAATGTAGCTGAGCTTGTTTTCCTGCAACTAGATGATCCCATCTGGGAGTGATGGGAGACAGTGACAGATCATCAAGCATTAGATTCTCAAAAGGAGCACACAACCTAGATCCCTCACATGCACAGTTCAAAATAGGGTTCACACTCCTATCAGAATCTAATGCAGCCACGGATCTGACAGGAGGCGGAGCTCAGGTGGTAATGCGAGGGATGGAGAGTGGCTGTAAATACAGGTGAAACTTCACTCATTCGCCTGCTGCCCACCTCCTGCTGTGCAGCCAGGTTCTTAACAGGCCATGGACCAGTGCCAGTCTGTGGCTCTGGAGTTGGGGACCCCTGCTCCACAGAGTCAGCATACAGGCGGAAACAGCCTTGACTCTCACATTCTCCAAAGCTCGCAGGCAAAAATTGGACATCGATGTCCTGAGGTTACTTCTGCCTGTAAAACTAGGTGTTAATTTAATGAATTTTACTGCAGTGTGGGGGAGTGGTAACCAACTATTAGGTAATTCATAAAAGTCGTCAGCTGAGAGAGCTGACAAGCTCCATAAATTCCCCCAGCTACCCAAGATTAATAATTTTTTACTGAAAGCAAGTAATTATGAATTTGCCTCTAAATCACTTTTTTAAAATCCACACTCAAAAGTTGACAAACTGTCCTCATAAGTCAGACACCACTTATCAACCTGTTCACAGCATGGAAAACTCAGAGCTGCCTCTCCTTGATGGCATGCTTCTAAATGCAGTAACTCAATCCTGCTGTCTTAAGGAAGGCAATGTTTAATGCCCATTAAGGGAACCCTTCTTGTTTTGGTAAGCAGGGCCACTATGTCTGCTCACCAGGGAGTATGGATGCTATTCGATGGTAAAGTGACAAACACAGTAGTCCTTAACCACTTACACTTTTAAAGTTCTGCACACATTTATGAATTCAATAAAGTATCATTTTTCAATGGAATTGTTAGAACCCCAAATCTCAGTGTTACACAATATACTCGTGTAACAAACTTGCACATATATTCACTTAATCTAAAATTTAAAAAGAAAAGAAGAAAGTATTGTTTTTTAGCCTCAAATGTTAAAAATACAAATACCAGTCTGCTAACTGTCAGATCCTGGAGACATCAAATCAAAACTCGTTTGTTGAAGCTGTCATTATGAACACCTGGGTTAATAAAGGAAGTGCAGGGCAAGACACATGAAGGGTGAAGAATAACAGGTACTGTTTTAGAGCCTCCTGTGAAGGTAACTGTAAGGTGTCAAGAGAAACACCCTCAGAGCATCGGAAGTGACTCTGCAAAGGACTCCTGGAGTGTGCTGGTCCAGGTCTCACAGTGAACTGGCCTTTGGCCTGTGAACCTGGGCATCCCCACCAGACACCTGTCACAGTCCATGTCATGCCAACATCACCTAGAGGCAGTGGGTTTCAGGTTGTTTACTGACTTAGCTCTGGCCTTGAAAACTTGGCAGCAGTTTCAGGAGTCTCCTGTTTGAGGCTGAGATGAAGCTTATTTGTTCTATGGGTAGATATTGCAGGGATGCCTTTGAAAAACAAACAACAACAAAAAAATGATCAAGCTGGGTGTGGTGGCTCGTGCCTATAATCCTAGCACTTTGGGAGGCTGAGGTGGGTGGATCCCTTGAGCCCAGGAGTTGGAGACCAGCCTGGGCAATATGATGAAACAAACAAACAAAAAAATATACAAATCGGTGGCACACACCCGTAGTCCCAGCTACTTGGGAGGCTAAGGTGGGAGGATTGATTGAGCCTGGTACGCAAAGGTGGCAGCATGCTGAGACACAATGAGTCCCCCTGTCTCAAACAAACAAACAAAAAAACCTCAAAACAACCAATGATGATTATTTTTGTCATACCTTCATTCTGTTTTCCAAGCATCCCGCAATATTGGCTTTATCTATCAATCATAGAGCAGGCACTTACTAATTCATCCCACAGTGGTTGCCAGAAAGAGTTAGGGTCCAGCTGAAGAGGAGAGAGGTAAAGCTATTGCACATGTGCATGCTGTAGGGGTGGGCTCAGTACTGATAGTGTGTCCTCATGTGCGGGGTGCTGGCTTCCTCTTGAGCGAATTCTATTCCCCTGGCCTCAGCTGGCAGATACTCCTTATCATGGGGTGGCTGTAACTTGCATCAAGGCCTCCTGGAGAGCTTTTGGGGCCGGGTACCTAACTACAAGCAGAAATGGACTCTAGCATTCCCACTGACCTTTCACCACTCTGGTCCTTGTGCCTATAGTGTCTTTTCATAAATACAACCTGGTATTCGAGCGATTGGTGGAATATTGGATAGGAAAGTGCTTTGAACAACAGTAAGTGCGCATGGATTGTATAAGGTCCCTGGGTTTGATTTATGCATGCTGCTTTGAGAAATGATAGAAATGAGGAAATTTATAACAATTCTCAGATATGACAAAAGACAGTGAGCTCTGAGTCAGCCTTGCCTTCCCTTTCTACCTCTCTAGACTCTGTGGGGGATGGTAATCTGGAGACCTCCATCAGTTCTTACAGATGGGACCTTACAGAAGGGACCTTATATCAGTTCCTCCATCAATTCTGCTTGCAATGAATTGAATGGTCCCCCCAAAATCATGTGATTCCCACGACCTCAGAATGTGACCTTTTTTGGAAATAGGGTTATGGTGGATGTAATTAGGCCCCCATCCAATATGACTGGTGTCCTTATCAAAAAAGAAGACACTCACGGAGGCATGATGTGAAGACACGCAGCACAAATGCCCTATTTCCACAGAGGCAGAGATTCGGGTGATAGATCCATAAGTCAAGGAGTGCCAGCAGTCAAATAAATGCTTTATATTTTGCTTGATTTTTTTTCACATTTACAGTTTTCATCCAGGTTGATATTTATAAGATGTACTTTTGCACAGGTCTTCATGCCCAATTTGGTGTTAATCTTAAACCCTAAGACTATTCATAATTCCCCAGGAGAAACCTTCAGAACTCATTGTACAATTTAAGCAATAAATCCAGCAAATGTTTGGTAAGACCTCCCTCTGTCTGCTGCTGGACACAACCTCATGGACAATGGAAATAAAAAGAAGATGTGGCTTCCATTGGGAGAATTACACAGTGGATTTAGGGAGACAAGATGTAAATGCCCCCCAAACTAAGATGCAAAAGGGCAAAATCACTTGCCCAAGATCACACAAGTAATGACTCACTGAACTAGAATTTGAGCCTCACTGTGCCTGGTCCACAGCTAAGGTTTTTACTGTTTCCTAAGGCACACAGAGTTGGTTACAGTGGATATTAATCGCATCACCAATGTAATCTTGCAAAAGAAGACATTTCCATCATGTAGAGCATAGGAATGAGAATAGTCAAATGATTCCGAATGCCTTCCATTTTTTTTGAGATATCAAATCACCAATTAGCTCTTTCAAAATTGTAATACCGGCCGGGCATGGTGGTTCATGCCTAATCCCAGCACTTTGGGAGGCCGAGGTGGGTAGATCACTTAAGGTCAAGAGTTCAAGACCAGCCTGACCAACATGGTGAAACCTCATCTCTACTAAAAATATGAAAATTAGCCATGTGTGGTGGCAGGCATCTGTAATCCCAGCTACTCAGGAGGCTGAGGCAGGAGAGTCACTTGAACCTAGGAGGTGGAGGTTGCAGTGAGCTGAGATCATGCCCCTGCATTCCAGCCTGGGCAACAAGAGTGAAACTCCATCTCAAAAAAAAAAAAAAATGGCAATACCCTTAGCATAAATGAAAGACTAGCAATTCTCCCACCATGAACAAGCCAAAAAGTGGCTTGAGTAACTATGCAAAACACAAGTCAAATTCATTGGCCAGTTTGAAACTATCCCCAATGCACAAGGAAGCAACAGAAGAAAATTCTGCAGTTGAAATTCTTCTCCTTTATTGGGTCAACATTATTATGTTTAGCTGATTTAGGGAATTAGCTTCATCATAAATTCAAATCTGGTTCTATTTTAGGCATCAATGCCATTTTATAGTTAGGCTCAACTACCAAAAATTCTAGCAATTTCCATTGTGGTCTTGAAATAAACCCAGACTCCCTGCAACATGACTGAGTTTCCACCATGCAAAATGAAGAAATAATTGCCTGGAATTTTTTAAAAATCATTTTGCATTGCCAATTAAAAATTTACTCCTGCAAGATAGGGGTTTCTGTAAATCAGGGATGTGAGGGATTTGGTCTGATAATTCCAGGTGTTCTTCACGTATAGAGTGACAGTTCGACATCCGCTTTGATTAAATTCAGGGTATTTCCACAGTCTTGGGTGACACATGCTGAATATTGATACACATCCCAAATATCTCATCTGAAGCCCTGAGAGCCAGGTGTTTTCTGGAATTCAGTTACGCATATTTTAGGAAGATAATATATGCCTTTACCGTACCTCCCAAGACACTCTCAGCAGGTGAGGGCAACATTCAATAATCAAACATATTAATATTTTTGCAGAAAAATGTATGACTATTCCTCCCAGTGGGATGCAGGAAGACCACAAGTGGTATAATATAGTGTATTTTTATAGTAATGCACTGGTAAATTAAATTGTGTGATGACAGACCATCAATACCCTGGGTACTTCCGATTTCTAAGTAAAACATCAGAGAGAGAGTCAATTCAGAATAAGTTAAATATCTTTACACATACTTGCAACATACATCTGTGACCTCTGGTTGCTTCGGTTTTTTGAGAAGAGGTTGCATCAGGGCTGTCATAGGTCTCTCACTGAGTCTGAGTTGGCCACGTGTTGATGGCCAGAGAACAAGAATGATCAGGGAACATCTTCTCCAAGGATGAAATGGCAATGTGAAAAATGACCCTTTAAAAGACTTCTCCCATTGCTGTCTGCCATGTGAACCTGGCATTCTCTCAGAGCATTTTTGCTAGTTGAATGAACTGTCTTACCCATTCATTCTCACGGCCAACAATGAACAGATCACACATTCTAACCCTATCATCTAGGTCAGGGGTTGCAAACATTTTCTGTATAGGACTGCATAGTAAATATTTTCAGCCTTGTGGAGGATACAGTCAGCTCTGCAATTGTGGTTCAAAAGTAGGTGTATAAAGGAATGGGCATGGTGTATTTCAATAAATCTTTATTTACAAATACAGGTGGCAAGCTGGGTTTGGCCCATGGCCATACTTAGCTGACCCCTGTTGCAGGGCTTTTTTTTTCACTGTGGTTCACAATTCCATTATTATTGTTACTATTATTCTCATGCTTATCAGTATATGGCAAACACAGAGTTAAAGAAAATGCACATCTGCTCTTGATGGAATACAAAATTCCTTGGCCATAAGGTTATATTAAATACATTTCATATTGAGGAAAAGAACAGTACCCAAAACATTTCATTTTTAATGAAGTCTGAAGGAGGGAGGACACTTTAGAAACTATATTATTTTATGCTTTTTCTGTTAGTCCTGATTGTCTGTTACTGGTACGCTTGTTATTAGATTACTCAAAAAATGTTTCTCAGGAAATTCCTATTTGCATGATGATGAATAGGTAAATTGAGTTAACATTTCCATCATCGTGGATGTTGGCTTTTTCCAATCACTGACAACTTTACTTTGTGTTTGCCTTTGAGTGTTAACACAACCAAGGACTGTCAATCCAAGCTTGCAGACCTCCCTCCTGTTGGCTTTTGTTAGGTGTCGTGAATGGCACAAGATCAGACAACAAGGTCCGCACACATTTGTGTCTTTCCACAAGGTTGGACTTGTGAAAATGTTTATTCAGTCATAAAAGCCACAAGAGCCAATTCTCCTTAGTGCTAAGTACTCCTTATTACTTCTTAGTACTTCCCATTCACTTGGTAGCCAGAGCCAGGGACACACAGGCTCAAGCCAATTTACAACAGTCAATATTGCAAAGCAAACATGGCAGTATACTTAATCAATATATAAATGTTCTAGATTAAACATTCCACAACACATGTTAACATGTGTTGTAACATTTAACATCCATATAAAGGGGATAGGAAAAGGAGTTAATGAACCAGTCCACGGAGAGTGACGTGGACAAGGAGAGTGTCCTGGGCTGATCTGGACAATTGCCCACATCTTGTAAAGAAGAGGCCTTGATTTGGGCAGAGGGTTCAGCAGCAGGTGCGTGGAGGAGACCACAAGTGTTAGCAAGACGGGGTCTAGTGAGGTGATCATGTTGAACTGGTGAAGTCCTGCTAATATCCCCCTGAGTCCTCTGGTGAGGGGTGACAGTAAAGGGTTACAACCTCATCTGGTTGGGTGCAGTCTGTATTGATTGGGCGAACATCTGGTCCTATTGGGAGGATGCCTTCTGAAAAGCAAGATGTAATCTTCTCCTAAGATGGAGTCACTTATGTCAAGAGTGCTCCTATACATTAGAGTTTCTCTAGGATTATAGCTTAGTAGCAAGGTGGGCTATTTGATCAGCAAGATGAGGCTATTTGATCAGCATCGTAAATATTTTTGGGAATAAACTGTTTTTTTTTTAAATCAGATATCACCTTAGGCCAAGTCACAGGAAATAGATTCTGAGATGCTCAGGAGATTTTTTGTGGGGAGTGTATTCTTGGGGTCAACACTTGCAGGGGAGTGAGAAAGGAAATTGAGGCCGAGGGAGGAGTTGAGCAGCACAGCTGTTGCAACAAAGACCTCAGCTCATTTCAGAGGGAGCTCTGGAGCCAGGAAGGTACCTCAGAGGTTTCCCACCTTGAGGCAAGGAGATGCTGTCCCCTTGGAAAAGGCAGTTCTCTTTGACCGAGGCCAGTTTCCAGAGACAGACTTTGCTAAGTGTGTCAGCCGTCAAAACTACTAGCAGCAGCTGGGGGAGGAAGACTTGGGTCTTCCCTTGACATCTAAGTTCCTACCACAGCACCCACAGAGGACATTCTCTGTGCAAATTCCTCGACACCATACTCTATGTCTTCCTCTTCAAAATACACTTTTTCACCCTGGATTACCATTTACCCTTGTAAATTCCTTCAGTCGATCTCTAGAATATTCACAGTGGTTTCAGTGTTTACTGCTACATGGAATGTTCTGGAAGCTTTCACAAGAAAGTAGGATAAATGACTCATCCTAGCTTGCCTGAGACTGTCCCAGTTTGAAAACTGGACCTCATCAGTCCTGGACACACTGGGATGTGGTTCACCCTATGGCAAACCAATCAGTCAAATTTCAACTAACCTTTCCACTTCGTATACTACAGTCAGTCTTCTTTAATAACTGCACTGCCTGGGCTATGGCTAAGGACAAATGCATTCTCTTCTTCTTCTCACTGTTGAACATAGGATGCCTTTAACTCTTTTTGACATTTTCACAGTCAAAATTAAACCCGTGCCATTAAACCTGAAGTCACAACAAAGTAACACAATACTAATGAACAGCAGAAGCTGGTAGGCTGAGACAAGACTGATGCCTCAAGTTGGTTCAGTCTGGGTTTTGATGCTCAATACAACAAAATGGGCATTACAAAAATCATTTAGTTTTCAGGGCTTTTTGTGTCTCAGAATTATGGACAACGGATGGCAAACCCCAATGGCATTCTTAGATCATTATCATTTTCAGACTTGTACAACTGGAATTTCATTTGGAGGGGGCATGCAAATGAGAAAAATGGCCAAGCAAATGACAGTTATGAGGATTATAGATAAACAGAGACTCAAGGGGATAAAGATGCATACTTATTATCTTTGAACACACAAATCAGAATGTAGGTTCCTCATAATAAAACAGGCTTAACCAATCTTCTTGCTCTGTGACTACAGTTTGGATTATACATTTTATCAGAAGAGACTTATTTTCATATAACTTGTGATAGTGACAGAGGAATCACCAGTTACTAGGTGTGATTGTTTGAGTCAGCTGGGTACCATTTCCCTTCATCCCTAAAACCTATTTGCCTGTGCTTGTAGCTACACCCACTTTAATGAGCATTGGATGAGTGATCTAGCACGGTATTCCTAAACCTTGGCACTATTGACACTTGGGAGAAGACCATGCTTTGTTGATTGAGGGCGGGCACTGGGCTGGATAGTTCTTTGTGGTGGGGGCTGCCTTGTGCATTGTAAGATATTTACCAGAATTCATGCCCTCTGCCTACTGATACCGTTAGCGTCCCCCAAATTGCAACAACCAAACCTGTTTCTATATATCACCTTCTGTTCCTGGTGGGGTAAAATTACTCCTGGGTGAGAACCCATCTCATACTAATTTGAAAAATGTCCTTGGAACGTGGGCCTTTAGATTTTCCATTGTGCTGTTTCATTCTGTAAGTATAGGCTCTTCGTGGCAGTACCACTGTGATAGGCATTGTGACTTAATCCCTTCAGATATGTTCTTTGTCTTCATTTCTCACTGGGGAGTTGGTAAGCACTGAGTATCAAGTGTGGGTCAAAGAGCTTCCATGCTGATACCTTAAAATCTATTTTCTGTAAATAAAAGGTGGGGACAAAAGAAAGGAAAATAATGACCTTTCTTACCTTGCAAGGAGAGACACCCAATTGTTCAAACCCACATCCATGCAATCTTAGTCTTGCCTGATGATGTCATGGTGAACGAGCAGAAGGGGAGACCCTGCCCAGTGGTTTTGTCATTCCTGCAGTGGGAGGTTAAGGATCAATGTTGACAGCACTTTCAACAAGAATCTAACATGAAAAGCCATGCTGGAAGATTGATTACAGTTTCAAATGCCATCTCTGGGGGGAAAAAATAACATTTCTGAGACTCTGATTGAACCTCAGAAATTGTTGCTAGAAGCCTAACTTCAATAAAGCAAAATCCACATTTATAAAAATCTATATGGAATAGTAATTTTTCTCTAATGTGATATTCTCTTGTGAATATTTTTTTTTTACCAAGTGGGATTATGCTTCATATTTCAAAGCATAAACAATAGATTTATACATTAATAAGTAGTTCAAGACATATATTAGATTTTTGGTCTAAATGTCAACAAGTTAAAAGAAAAGTCTTCAATAGGTTCAAAGCTATCTTCTTGGCTTTCTTTTGAGACCCATTTTCTATTCATTTCTAGGACTTTGTATCAGAGGTCAAAAAACTGTTTCTGTAAAGGGTTAGATACTAAATAAATGTTTCCAGCTTTGAGGGACAAATAGTATCTGTCACAACTACTCAACTCTGATATTGTAGCACAAAAGCATTAAGGGAGTGGAGGCAGCTGTGTTCTGATACACTTTGTATTACAGACACTGAAATTTGAGTCTTATGTACTTTTCACATATCCCAAAATAATATCCTTTTTTCAACCATTTAAACATGTAAACATTCTACGAAAACAGGTGTTAGGACAGATTTTTCTTGTGGGCCATTGTTTGTGCAAACCCAGCCCTATTCAGAAAATATCTATTGAGTGTTTGCTGTGGTGAACAAATGAGATGTGGTCTCTACCTTCTTGATCCTTAGAGCTGTGGAAAGAACAGCTGTCACATGAATAAATCAGGAAGTAAATGAATCTATTATGCAAGTAGTAATAATTGCTATCTGGGGGAAAAAAGGTTCTATGATAGTCAACAGTGGGGGAGCCTGCTTCATACAGGGTAATGAAGGAGGGCTTCCTCGTGGCTTTGGTGTAAGCCAAGACGTGAGGATGGGTAGGAATTAGGCAGAGAGTGGGAAGAAAAAAAGTGGGGAGAGAAATCCTCTAGACCAGCAGTCCCCAACCTTTTTGGCACGAGGGACCATTTTTTGTGGAAGACAGTTTTTCATGGACAGGGAGGAGGATGGTTTTGGGATGATTCAAATGTGTCACATTTATTGTGTACTTTATTTCTATTATTATTACATTGTAATATATAATGAGGTAATTATACAACTCACCATAATGTGGAATCAGTGGGAGCCCTGAGCTTGTTCTCCTGCAACTAGATGGTCCCATCTGGAGGTGATGGGAGACAGTGACAGATCATCAGGCATTAGATTCTCATGAGGAGTGTGCAACCTAGATCCCTCGCATGCGCAGTTCACAGTAGGTTTTGTGCTTCTATCAGAATCTAATGCCATGGCTGATCTGACAGGAGGTGGCGCTCAGGCAGTAATGTGAGTGATGGAGAACGGCTGTAAATACAGATGAAGCTTGACTCACCTGCTGTTTACTTCCTGCTGTGCAGTGTGATTCCTAAGAGGCCTGGGGGTTGGGAACCCCTGCTGCAGTAAAGAAAGAGCTCATGAGGCTGGGCACAGTGGCTCACACCTGTAATCCCAGCACTTTGTCAGGCTGAGGCTCTGTTTAGCCCAGGAGTTTAAGATCAGCCTGGACAACATAGTGGGAACCTATCTCTACAAAAATTACAAAAATTAGCCTGCTGTGGTGGTACACCTCCCAGCTACTTGGGAGGCTGAGGTGGGAGGATTACTTGAGCCTGGGAGGTCAAGGCTGCAGTGAGCCATGATCATGCTGCTCTCTGGGCAATAAAGTGAGACCCTGTCTCAAAAAAATAATAATAATAAATAAAAGAGCTCATGTCATTTAAGTATGTCAATATATGATTACCCAACGTGTGATTATTCATCTTTTGAATGAATTCACAGGAAGAGCCCGATGCCCTTGGTTTGACTCTACTAAGAGCCCCTGAGTTGCTGAACCTGCACACAGTCATCTCAGTAAGTTAACATCCTCCTGAGGACAATGGCGCAAGATCGTCTTCAGCTGTTCATAGCGTAAGTATGAGAGGTGCATATGTTTGTATCTTCACCCTGAAACTCAAGTGTTTGACTCACCCGGACCATGTTGTCTAAGTCAAATAGTGGTATGCAGTGATCTTGATAATGGTGTTCCGGACATTCTGATATTGCAGGGATGACATGCACGTGGTGCTATTGCGGCTGTCTTTCATTCAGAAAGAACTTTCCATCGAAGGGTCAAAGGGGAGCATCTGTGGGGCAAATATATTTTTATAGAGAAAGACTGTGCTGGGCCAATGGGAGCAGCGTGCATAATCTGATGAGCATAAGCAAGTGGCCTGTTATGTGGCAAGTCTAGAGGAATATAGGGATGGGGGCTACAAATGATTTAATGCGTCCCCTGGACCCTTGAGGTGGCTCTACTCTAGTTGAACCAGCAAAGATACAGAAACATGGCACAGTGGGAAGGCTTACAGTACACCTGTTCTCAGCTGATCAGCTGCAGCAATACCTGAGGGACAGAATGGGGTCCCTTCCCTCAGGAAGAGCTCCTTTCTCTGGTGGAGGTGAGGGCTGAGGGCATACCCAGGTCCCTCCCTGCAGGAAGTGCTTTTTCCCCTGGTGGAGTTGAAGGTTGAGGGCATACCCAGGTCCCTCCCTGCAGGAGGAGCTCTTTCCCCTGGTGGAGGTGAGGGCATACCCAGGTCCCTCCCTGCAGGAAGAGCGCCTCCCCCTGGTGGAAGTGAGGGCTGAGGGGCAGAGCATGGTCCCTCCCTGCAGGAAGAGCTCTTTTCACTGATGGGAGGTGAGTGTGCATGGTGAAAGTCTTTAGGGTGGATGAGGGAAACATACTTTTAAAAGCCCCTGCAGGGAAGAATCCCTGTTATTTTACACCTGTTCTTGGACATGTCTGCACCACTATGGCACTATGCTATCAGAACACCAGGGGGCACAATATTTGGCCATTCAGAGCATTTATGGTCCCCCATAGCAGCTGGCGCAAAGAAATGGGCAGGAAGATGCTTTTGGAGGAGATATTTGGTTCAAATCAGTGTGAAAAGACTCCCAAAGTCGGAGACCCTGGGGCTGGGGATTCCATCCCACCCCATGCTGGCAGTGTGTTCCCAGGAGAACATTTCACCTCTTCATGCCTTAATTTCCTCCTTTGTAAAAAGTGACTTAAAGACGCTGGGCCCGGTGGCTCAGTCCTGTAATCGCAGCACTTTGGGAGGCCGAGGCGGGCGTATCGCCTGAGGTCAGGAGTTTGGGACCAGCCTGGCCAACATGGTAAAACCCCGTTTCTACTAAAAATACAAAGATTAGCCCGGCGTCATGCCATGCACCTGTAGTCCCAGCTACTCGGGAGGCTGAGACAGGATAATCGCTTGAACCCAGGGGGCAGAGGTTGCAGTGAGCTGAGATCGTGCCACTGCACTCTAGCCTGGGCTACAGAGCAAGACTCTGTCTCAAAAAAAAAAAAAAAAATAGATGAACGGCAGTTTCATAGGGTGCTTATAAAAAGTAAAAGATGACCTCTGTTTTGGGAAAAATATGGTGAAGACCTGGATGATCCTGCCAGCCAGGGAGATGGGAGCTGAAAGCGGGCTTGCAGAGTGATTTAATGATTTTCAGAAGGCAGCTTCAGGGGTTACGGATAGTAGTAGTTATGTGTCAGGGTAGACTTTGCCCTTCAGAGAGAATTTGGTAAAGTTTGGAGACATTTTTGGTCGTCAGAACTTTGGAGTGGGGTGCATGTAGTGGGTGGAGGCCAGGCGTGCCGCTAACCATCCCACGGTGCACCCACAGTTCCTCACAAATCCGAAATGTCGTGCTGAGGGCGACAAACCCTGCTCACTGCAACAAGAGGCTTTAACTTAATCTTCTCTTTCTCCCTAGAATAGTCAATGGTCTTTTACTTTGAGGGATATGAGTCAGAATAAGAATTAAAGAGAACAAAAGGACAATGACCTTTTAGGATTTTTCTTTCTATTAAATTTAAACCCCATAACAGAGGATTCTCCGTCTGAAAGCAACATCCATGGAGGCTTAAAGCCTCAGCTTATATTCATTCCTAACGCTGAGCAGCTTAACAGATTCATTTTCCATTGTGATTTCTGTAATTTGTTCTTTAAAAGGATTGTGTGTTCCTTTATCGTTTCAGAAACAAACTTTTTGGGCATTTTCAAGAATAATTTATTTTCTAAAGTCATTGATAATACATGGGCTAGCATGAATTTCTGACCTCACTTTCAAAGTCTTTAGCACCAGCTAAGTAGGGTTTTTTTTTTTTTTAATTTCTCTGGAAACTACATTTTGCAGGGAAATACTTTAAGTACCTTTTTTTTTTTTTCGGTCATTTTAGTCTACAGGAGAGATTGACATTCCCTAGATCCAGCTAGAAGGGCTCTGAAAAAAATGACAGATGCAGTAGCTAATTAAAAATATGCAGCTGAAAGGGTTCATGATTAATTCATGATAAACGAATACAGCATTCATTATCCTTTCTTAATGTTCCGAGATAAAGTGGGAGTGTTGCAGTGGGGGTTAAAATATTTGTTCTAAATATCTAGTAACAGTGTCCATTCTATCTTACTAGCATAAAGCCATCCTCATAGAGATATTTTAATGTGCTTCACAATTCAGAATTCTGGGTTCTTACATACAGAGTATTAAATTCTCTCCCTCCCGTAAATGGATGAAGACTTTGGGGATTGTCAGGAAAACACTTATATTTTCTGTAGTTTTCCTGATTTGTTCTCCTCCAAGGAAAAGGTTTAGTAATAGGAAAATATTATTATTATTATTATTTTGAGACAGACTCTCACTCTGTCGTCCAGGCTAGAAGTGCTGTGGCACGATCTCAGCTCACTGCAACCTCCACCTCCTGGCTTCAAGCGATTCTTCTGCCTTAGCCTCCTGAGTAGCTGGGACTACAGGCAAGCGCCACCACGCCCGGCTAATTTTTGTATTTTTAGTGGAGATGGGGTTTCACCATATTGGCCAGGCTGGTCTCGAACTCCTGACCTCGTGTGGAGGCTGGGATTTTTAAGGACAGTTTGGTGGGCAAGAGGATAGAGAATGGGAAAGGCCGATTGGCACCATCAGCGAAGAAATTACAGAGTTATCAAAACTGTCTTTGTGTGCCGAGTCAGTTCCTGCATGGGGGTCACTGGTCCGGGTGACATCACTTGTTCCACCAGAATGCAATATCTGAAAAATATTTTACATACCAGTTTTAGGTTTTACAATAGTGATGTTATCTATAGGGGCAATCAGGGAAGTTACACATCTTGTGACCACCAGCTACATGACTCCTGAGCAGTAAGCAGGTTAGGAAGCAATGGCTAGTTATGCAACTATGTATAGGTCTTAGCAGAATGCAGGTCCCTCCCACAAGTCTAACCTTGGGGCCGTTCATTAGTTTTACAAAGGTGGTTTTGGTCCCCGAACAAGGAGGGGTAGTTTTGGGAAGGGACTGTTGTCATCCTTGCTTTAATGTTAAACTGTAAACTAAAATCCTCCCATAGTTGACTTGGCCTACCCAGAAATGAGCAAGGGAAGTTAGCTTGTGACATTAGAAGCAAGATGGAACCAGTTATGTTAGATTTCTCTCACTGTTATAATTTTTGCAAAGGTGTTTTTCAAATTCCTATTGCTTTGTTACGTGATACAGTCACGCATCGCTGGATGACGGGGATACATTCTGAGAAATGCACTGATGGGTGATTTAGTCACTGCGTGAACATAATAGAGTATACTCACACAAACCTACTATACACACAGACTGTGTGGTATGGCCTATTGCTCCTACACTAAAAACCTGGACAGCAAGTGACCGTACTGAATACTGCAGGCAGTTGTAACACAATGGTAATTATTTGTGTATCTAAACATGTCTAAACATAGAAGGTACTGTAAAAAATATGGAATTATAATCTTATGGGACTACCACTGTATATATGATTCATCATTACCCGAAACATCATTATGTAGTACATGACTATATTTATAAAATAAGTGTGGAGGCCGCAATGTTTCTTTTCCATGTTGCTTCTTTATGTAGTATTCAGCACATGGGAGATTTTTGTCAAGAAGTGCATTTAGAACTTGTCTTTGGTAATACCTGTACCACCCTCCAAACTTCTCAACTTTTATTCTTTTACCCAAGGCAGGGTTCACTTGACAACATAATCACTACTGAATACAATCTCTAGAGTTGTCTCAGGATTTATAGACATAGTAGTGGATTTCACACTTCCCATTCTGTGTTTGTCTCTGCACGGTTTGCAGAATGAGGATTAACACAGGTGTTGTGGCTCTGTAGACCTGTGAATTAGTGCAAGGGCAACAAAGCCTGTCTTGCTTTTTCTCAGTAAGCACACCCTGGCTTCAGAATTGAGAATAACTTTGTTCTATGTTTTAAAACGTAGTGTGTAGAAGTGCCTAAGGAAGAAAACATTGCATTTATAAGAAGACATCTTACAAACACTCCAGCCAAACAGTTAATTTGCTATCTTTACATCCATTCTAGTGAAAGCATTTAGAATGTTTGACTTTATGTGCAGTGCTTGGCAAACTGCTCCTGTTGGAACCCTCAGGGTTCCTCAGGCTGCTCCTGGGAGCTTCTTCAGCCCTGGGATGGGAATTGTCAGAGATTTAATTCCACCCACTTCTGTAAGAACAACACTGATTTTTCATCTCTATTAGACATTCTTATGGATAGAAGTTTCTGTGACTAAAAACAATGACAACCACTATTTTCTCTACCTGTTCTGTTTTATAACAGAAGGCAACACCGAAGCTGAAAGATATTAAGCTGTTTACGTAAAGACTAGATAAGGTCTGTGGATACCCTCTCCTCCATCTTAGCCGTGATTTCTTTAGCTGAATTATCGCGTAGCGAAGGAAAAAGTAATTTTTCCTCTACCCTTTCTGAGTTCTTATCTAGGACAGACCCTTGTAACAAAAGGCAGATAAACAAGAGAAAACAAATAGAAGTTTATTAACGTGGATACCTCCTGTGTATCTGGGCAATATCCAAGGAATATTGAGTAAATCTCAAAGAAGTGAAAGAGAGAAAGGTGTGGGAAGGGACGGTTACGGAGAAGTAACCAGGAAAGGTATGGTAAACCAGGGTAAGGTTGGCTGTGCAGATTTCAGTTGGTGCCTTCTCCAACCTTAATAGTGTTTAGTGATTCAGCCTTCCTTCTCTTCCAGTACCATGAAGGAGAAACCCTTACAAATGGAGATTTCCTTTACAGATGTAAATCTCTCTTAGAAAACAGTCACTTCTACTCTGTTTTAAGAGCTTCTTCTGTGTCTGCAATTACTCAAAATAATTCTCATGCCAAAGAAGCACATTGTGGGGTGATGTATTCTTGTCCTTTCTTACTGTACTGATGTAAAAAAAAAAGTGATATATGCATACGTGTGTATACACCTCTCTCTCCACTGTCTTCTACACTGTCTAGCCATGGGATCCACACCACCACTACAACTACCAGTGACCACCACAACAAAGAGATGGACGGATTTTAGTGGAAGAAATTATTTTTAGACTCAAGGATCTTTAATGCAAACAATCTGAGCTGTCTTTCATTTGTTTCTTAGCTGTCTCTTCACGTGTACCTGTCTCTCTATCTGTATTTTGGACACCTTGGGCTGAGTCATCTTCATGTCTTAGGTATGCAACACTCTGGCCTCCTGGCAGTCTGCCTGCATCCATCAAGGTCTCCCTCTCACCACCAGCAGCCAGAGGCACCTTCTCAAAATCCAGGCCTAACCCTGCCACTGGCCCTGTTGGAATCCTTCGATGGCTTCCCGTTGGAAGGAAGGTGGAATTTCAGAACCAGGCCTGGATGGGTCTCCATTGTCTGCCTCCTACCTTTCTTCCTACTCTCAGGTCCTCCCTGCATCTGCTTCCCCCTGGCTTTCTTTTTCCCCATCAGGCAACTTGTCTTAAAACCTGTCCTACTACCCAGGCTATCTTCCCCTAAGGGCCATCTCCCCAGCCAAGTCCTCCTTCCAGTAGGCTTCCTTCCTCTCTTTGGCTAAGTAATGCCCACTCCATGCTCCAGGCACTCTTGTTGCATTTACAGTTTCATACTATTTCTTGTGTGATTATTTGTCCAATATTGATTATTTGAATAAGATCTGACTTTGCAAACACATTGCAAAGCTCTATGAAGGCAAGACCATGCAGTGCATCCTACTGTTACAGGAAAGGGGTCCCAAGCCAGACCCCAAGACAGGGTTCCTGGATTTTGTGCAAGAAGGAATTCAGGGGGAGTCCACGGTACAAAGTTTATTAAGAAAGTAAAGTGGTGAAAGTACAGCTACTCCATAGACAGAGTAGGACGTTCCCGAAGCTAAGAGGAGGAACATGTCCACTCTAGGTACAGTACTTGTTTATATATAGGATAAAAAAAGATCATGGGGTGATGTGCTCTGCTGCAAGTGTTTGTGATAAAGGATTAATTTTCTTAATTGCCATATTTTACAAGAATCGATATTATTATATTTAAAGCAAAATTAGGAATGCCTCTGTTCTCAAGATATCATGGTGTCAGGACACTCCCAATTCTGGGTCTATTTACTAAACATTATCAATCTGTTCCCTTAACTGTAAACATCTAGAGGATAGGAACACCTAACTTTCTGGGAGTGTAGCCCAGCAAGTTCCATCCTCATTTTCCTAGCCCTCACTCAAGATGGAGTCGCTCTGGTTCAAACCCCTCTGACACTACTGTATCCCTACAATGCACAGCATGCCTTAGTAGATGTTTAGTAAATAACTGCTGAATACATGGATGAAAAAAATAGTTCCAATGCCATATTAATACAATACCGATAAAAATTATATATTTTTGGATTTCAGTAACACAGGAAAAAAACAACTTTCTGATATGATTTAGCCAATAACTGATACCAATATAAAAAATGATCTGTAACCCCCCAATGGATTCTCCTTGCCCAGGTAGAGCTTGTTTATCAAGACAGAAATAGAGAAAGAATTGAATGCACACAGAGCCAGTTAAATGGGAGACCAGAGTTTTATTACTCAAATCGCTCTCTGTGCATTTGGAGACTGAGTTTTTTTTAAGGCAGGTAGGGGGTTAGGAAGTGGGGAATGCTGATTGGTCAGATTGGAGATGAAATAATAGGGGCCCAAAGTGGGTTCTTCTTGCTGTCTTCTGTGCCTGGGTGAGATTACAGAACTGGTTGGGGCAGATTCCTGGTCTGCATGGCACCAGTTGGTAGATCGGATCACAGGGTCTAAAAAACATCTTGAACTCCAATCTTAGGCGTTCCAATAGTGACGGTATCCCTAGGACCAACTGGGGAGGTTGAGAATCTTGTGGCCTCTGACTGCAGGACTTCTGAGCCATACTTTCTAAACTCGTGGCGAATTTGTTGTCCTACAGAGGTGGTGTGTCCCCAGGCAAGAACGGGGTTTGTTTCCGGAAAAGGCTGTTACCATTTTTGTTTCCGTGTTAACACTGTAAATTCCTCCTATAGTTAGCTCAGTCTGTGTTCAGGAATGAACAAGGGCAGTCTGCAGGTTAAAGGCAAGATGTAGTTGGTTAGGTCACATCTCTTTCACTGTCGTAATTTTCTCACTGTTTTTGCAAAGGCAGTTTCAGATCTTTAACCCTGTCTGGGGTTTCACAAACTTTAGCCTTGTTCTGTTGAGTTTATATCCTCAAATAGGGTGAAGCCTAATACCTGTTAAAAGATTTTATCCAGTGAACCTACCCAAGATTCCAGAGGAAAGCAAAAACGTCTGCTACCTGGCAGCAAGTTGTTTTTTTTCCTTTATAAAGTTTTAAACTAAGGTCCGTGAGTTTCCTGCCATATTTTCCTGTATGTGCTTCAGCTGCCTTACTGACAATCACTTAATAAGTATAGCAGTTCCTTAGTTTATACTGCTTGTGAGATAGCTTGCTTATGAAAATAATTTTTCTATATAAAATTCATATTAAATCCTCCATTTTAGGAGTGAGTTCTATAGAAAGTTCTATGGAAATTCTCTATTTTAGGAGCGAGCCTGCAATACAGTTTTCAAATACAATATTATGATATTTGAAGTCAATCAGGAAGTGATCCATCTATACTACGATTTCTCATCATATTTCAATATAAAATGTTGGAAGAGTGATGAAGTGTCCAAAATTAGATTGATTTTATAATTTAGGGTCACAGCCTTCTCATTTTACAATAATAATCAGTTGACAAAGAATGGTTAGTATAATACTTGTGTTAATCGATCCTACTTTCTATCTCTATTTTATTAAAATCAACTCTGAATGTTATAGCATAGTAGAAATTTACCACTTATTATCATAAATCGTGTTTTCACAGTTTCCTCTTCTCTTAACTTAAAACTTAGGTTCTTGCTTAGACTTCTAAATTTTTATGACTCTTTTAGTTTCTGGGAGTCCTTAGGGTTTTTGCAGTTTCTTTCCAGAGCCTGAGGGGCTTTGCTGTATGTTTGTGTAATATTTCACACCTGATGAATGGAGAGCCAGTTGGTATTAGTCATCTGTCAACTTTATTTATTTCAAGATTCCAGTATTCAGAGTGGGGGTTGATTAAGTACATAGCCAATATAATATACATGTACAATAATGAATCAGATGTCATTTCCTTGCTTAGTTAACTTATGTTCTTTGCTTTTTAAAATAAGGCCCAGACCAGTTATTCTGAGATCCAAACTTTGACTCTTACATAAATTTAAGGATATTTTTCTTTGCTAGAAATAAAAAAAAATAAATTACCTAATAAAATCCTTAGCTTTGGAGACATTACCATACAAATGTAAAAGATGAGTATGTGGAGCACATTTAATAACACTGAACCTAATAATGATAACTCAAACTTATTTTGATTTCCTACCTACAAACCACACATTTGAAGTATTAGAAAACTTTGTGAACTTTCTTTTTTTTTTTTTTTAATAATACTGTTGTGTACTTTATTTCAAATATTATCCTAGGTCCTCTTGTATGAGAATGTCTAGAATCAATTTAGTCTTTAATTCTTAGTTTTCTTCTTAGTCCTTTGAAAATATTATTTAAGTAATGTTTTTTTGTTTTTTACTGCTAACTCCCCAAATTCGTTATAAGTAATATTTTTGTTATTTTCTTCTTTCATCGCATGGGGGAAGATTCAATAATTATGATGTAATTCCTTTAAGAAAATTTTTGTCAGACATGTCGGAAATTTTGAAATCCCATATATTAACTCTAGACTCTCAAATTTCAAATCATATTACGACGTCTCTGATGGAAAAACATGCTTCAGCTTTCTCTACCTCTGACATGTAATTGATAACCTCATGTTCTCATTTTGGGAGGTAGAACTAGTGAAATGGGACCAAGCAAATGCTAAAAACAATAAAATGAGCTCTCTTGCTGTCTTTGGATGTTTCTTGAACCAAGCATGAAAAAGATGGATGATACGGAAAGGGAAGAGGGGAGATGATTTTTCATTTGTGTATTCAGTGACAGGAAGGAGATGCCAAGGACAAAAATGGATGCCCCAGTGCCTCAGTGAACATATTTCCTTAGCTCTGAGTTTAATAGTGGGGGCTTCTGTGGATTCACACCAAGAACTGCAGTCCAAGCATATTTTTTAGTCTCATCTGACACATTTCTCTAAAGCTTAGCCCTTCTTAAAATCTCATATTTCAACCACTTTGCCCCTTTTCCCTGTTCACCTGGAAGCCACACATGACCCTCAGCACATATGACAAGAGCTATCTTTCCACATGCAGTTTGCTTTGCCACCCACAGTTTAAATGAAGCTATATATAAAACCATAAACTGGTTAGATGGGTGGATGGATGGATGATAGACAGACAGGCAGATATGTAGATAAATGATAGATCGATGGATGATAGACAGGCAGACAGCTATATACATAGATGATGGATGGATGGATAGGTAGATGGATGGATAGATAGATGGCTTCATGGATGATAGATATATAGATAGATGATGGATGGATGATAGATAGGCAGACAGATATGTAGATAGATGATAGGTGGATGGATGGACAGATAAATAGATGGATATATAGATATATAGATATCTAGATTGATATATAGATTGATGTCAGATAGATGAATGGATAGATAGATAGATAGCAGTTTCCATTTCTGTACTTTAGTGGTTTTCATGTTGAGAATGTTCTCAAAGGGACATGTTTGTGGTTAAATTTTCAGAATCAACGACAAAGATCACTCCTTCAAGATTGCTCTCTCAGCATAAAAACCTAAACCAATTTTGTGTTTTTATAGCCTCTCTTTTCTCACACACATACTTAACTTTTAAATTTTTTTGGCCAGAGTTGTGGCTTTATGAATCATTATTAGAACCATTATTATTATAGAGAAGGGTCAGCAGGCCCTCCACCTAGTGAATGAAATTTCATTTCCATCCTGTCTCCTTTCTGCTTTTGCTGTGGGAGGTATGTTCTTTCATCACATCCATTTTGCTCTTCAAAGGCATTCTTCTCAACAGTAATCCACTCACAAGTTGTTATTGCTTCATGGTTTGTGTAGATGTGGGAGATCCGCTGTGCTTTAGGGAACTGCGCCAGAGATTTCATGCGTTTGTCTTTGAACACTGATCTAGAGACTTCCAGCTATTTGGGCTTCAGGGATACAAGAACAGAGAAGCCTTTAGAGAGTCCAGATCTGAGCCCTCCTCAGAAGAAGGAATTGTCTATGTTTGTTGCTAGGATGGACCCCTGACAACACGGCCACCTGTTCTGTTTTCTAATCCACGATGCTCGTAATGGTTAATTTTAGGTGTCAACTTGACTGGATTAAGGAAGACCTAGAGAGCTGCTGAAGCATTACTTTTGGATGTGTCTGTGAGGGTGTTTCCAGAGGAGACTGGTGTGGCCAGCTACCGAAATGAGGACTGTCATTGTCACGAGTATTTTCTCCCTATTTTGTTAAGCATACATCTGTGTGTATATATAAATATATTTAGTATCAAGATAAAACATAAATACATGTATTTAGCAAATATCTTTGTTTTCATTCCTCTCTTATTCCTTTATTATATAACATAAGGTATATTGACTTTATATCAGTATATGATATGATGGTTTGTGTTTTCCTGTTGAGAGCGTTCTTGGAGTATCTTTGTTATTGACTCAGAAATTTTGACCACAAACATGTTTCTTTGAGAACATTCTCAACATGGAAACCACAAAAGTGCATATAATATATAAACCACTCTATTGACTACCTCTCTATCAGTATTTAAGTATTATTAATTTTACCTCATGGTATTTAAGCAATGAGATATCAGGAGAAGAGTCAACATCACCCAAGGACTTGACCTCCTCTTCCAGGGAAGGGGATTACTGCATTTTCAGTTGTGTGCAGAATGGTTACATCATGTTAGGTGGAACTGTTGTAATTTTCTTATCTTCATTTAGAAATTAAGTATAGTTTAAGGAGATGCTTATGGGTGCCAAGTTGATGATGGGCGGATTTGTGATGGTTGATTTTAGGTGTCAACTTGACTGGATTAAGGGATACTTAGAGAACTGGTAACGTGTTCATTACTTCCGCGTGTGTCTGTGAGGGTGTTTCCAGAGGGCATTGGCATGGGAGTTGGTGGACTAAGTGGGGAAGATCCACCATCAATGTGGACTGGCAACATCCAATCAGCTGGGGGCCCAGATAGAACACAAAGCAGAGAAAAGAGTTCCCTCTCTCTCTTTCTCTCTCTGTCTCTCTCCCTCTCTATCTCTATCTCTCTCTCTCTATCCATCTCTGTCTCTCTCTATCCACATCCCTGTCTCTCTGTGTCTCTCTCCCTCTCTTCATCTCTCTCTTTCTTTCCCTGGTTTTGTTTCTGTCTCTCCCTCCTTGCCTGTGTCTCTGTTTCTCCCTGTCCCTCTCTTTCTGTCTCTTTGAGCTGAGACACTCTTCATCTCTAGGCCTAGAGTATTAGAGCTCCAGGCTCTCCCACCCTTGGACTCTGGGATCTATGCTACCCACGCCACAAGTTCTTAGGCCTTTGGCCTCAGGCTGAGAATTACTATACTTAGAACATTCTTCCGTGGGGCAAAAAACTCTAAAGATTAGAAATCTGTATTAGTTCATTTCTCTGCAACAGGTATTTATTAGACACTTACCATGTGCTTAAAAAATAGGGACTAAACAAATTTTTCTAAAAAAAGGAAACTTGTTAGTTTTTTCTGATTATATGACAAGGGACAGCTGCACAGGGATCAGAGCTCATTAAGCTGAAGTTCTCTAAATTAGGGTCTCTTCAGACCAACTGTAAGCCCAAGTTCATTTTCTTTTTATTCCCACGAGTACAAATTATCATATTTGAGGAGCATTGTAAATTTAACTATGACACTTTCTCCATCAGTAGGAATACAATATGATTAAATTGTACTTTGTAAACTGTTTTTTTCTGTTTATAAAAGTAAGTAGAACATTTTATATATACAAGAATTTATAAAAAATCATATAAAACCACTGGTAGTTCTGCTCCCCACAAACTAATCCCAAATAAAATTATATCATCATTCTTTCCAGTTATGTGTATGCCTTTCTATACAAACATATGCATATGAAACATACATATCCATATCCATATGCAAATATATATATATATATATAGAGAGAGAGAGAGAGGAGAGAGAGAGAGAGAGAGAGAGACAGGGTCCTGCTCTGTTGCCCAGGGTGGAATACGGTGGCACAGTCATAGCTCATTGTAGACTCAAACCTCTGGGCTCAAGCAATTCTCCTGTCTCAGCTTCCCAAGTAGGTGGGACTACAGGCGTGTTCTACCACGCCCAGATAATTTTTAAATTTTTTGTAGAGATGGGGTCTTGCCATCTTGAGCAGGCTGCTCTCGAACTTCTGTCCTCAAGTGATCCTCCCACACTTGGCCTCCCAAAGTGCTGGGATTACAGGCATGAGCCACTGCACCTGGACAGATTGTTTTTCACATTTGTGCTGATGTTGCCTTTATATCATGTTTGGTTCTGCCTTTTATACCCTAAAATTATACCATGAGGTTTTATATATGACAAAATATTCTTCAAAAATCCAGATTATTCTAGTGTTTATTTTTTCCTCAAGTCTCCTACTTCTTAATTTTCTAACCCAAGTGTTGACATGCCATAATATTTGCCAAATCAGTAGGTTAAAAACAGCATTTTCCTTGTGTTTAAACTTTAATTTTCTTTGATTTCCTGGTGAGGCTGAATATTTTCCATATTTGTATTAATTTATAATTGTTTTCTCATTCATCATTTGTCTTTTGCCATTTTAAAAAATATTAGGTGTTATTTTCTCTGTTGATTCCCCTTCTTTCCTTCCTTCCTCCCTTCCTCCCTCCCTCCCTCCTTTCCTCCCTTCCTTCCCTTCCTTTTCTTCCTTTCCTTCCTTCCTTTCCTCCTTTCTCTCCATCTTTCTTCTTTCTTCCTTCCCTTCCTTCTTCCCTCCTTCTCTTCCTTTTTTCTCTCTCCTGCCTTCCTCCTTCCTTTTTTCCTCCTCACCTTTTCTCTCTCTCCTTCCTTCTTTCATTCCTTCATTTTTCCTTCCTCCCTCCTTCCCTTCTTTCTTCCTTTCCTCCCTGTCTCTCCCTCCCTCCTTTCTCCATTTCCTCCTAACTTCCTCTCTCCCTGCCTTCCTCCTTTCTTTCCTTCCCTTCTTCCCTCCTCCGCTCCTTCCTTCCTTCCTCTTTGCTTGCCTCCCTTTTTCCCTTCCTTTCCCTCGTCCCTCCCTCCTTCCCTCCCTCTTTTGCTCCCTAATCAGTTACTTATGATATCCTTCTCCACTCTGAGACCATGGATAATCATGTTTGTTTTGCTGAGCTGCTTTGTGGCCCCACATGGCCCTAGGCCAGGCCCTTCTGTTGCCTGTTGTTGTAGACACACTGGTGGGCTTGGGCATGTGTGGTACCCAGACTCCATGGACAACAGAAGAAGAAATATAAGATTTGGAGCTGTTAGTAAAATAGACTCTTGGGCAATTGTACGATCATCCTGGGCAATTGTAAGAGCACAGGAAAGCTCTTAGCAGGTGTTTCTCCTTCCAGTTTACTTTGAAAGAAGAGGGGCTTTCCCTGCCTACACACCAACATCCTGGTTTCATAGTGAGGAAGAGAAAGAATGGGAATGTAATTATTGCAATTATTATTCATCATGTTTTGTTGTTCCCCCCAAGCTAAAAGTGACAACTCTATGCTGTGGTTCTTTGGGGATCTTACATGTGAGAGTGCAACCACAGAAAATGACATCAATTGGGCATGAAGGCTTTCTCCCCATACTGACTAGCAGCTTGCTTGGGAGCAGAGACCTTCAGCTTGAGGAGCAAATAGTGGGCACTCAGTGTGTTCACTGACTTTATTCAGGGGCCAATGCAACTGTGTCTGGAGGGGTTGGCTGGCATAAAACTCTAGGTTGGAAATTATTTGGTTTTCTTTTTCTTTTCTTTCATTTTCTTTTCTTTTTTCTTTTTTTTTTGAGACAGGTTCTTGTTCTGTTGCAAGAGCAAGGCACTCCAGGCTGGAGTGCAGTGACGCAGTCATAGCAATCTCTTCCTCCTGGGCTCAAGCGGTCCTCTCACACACCACCACCATACCTGGCTAATTAAAAAACAAATTGTTTTTATTTATTCATTTATTGTATTTATTGTATTTATTTATTGCCCAGTCTGGTCTGGAGCTCCCAGGCTCAAGCAATCTTCCTGCCTCAGCCTCACAACATGCTGGGATTACAGGTGTGAGCCACCACTCTCGGTGGAAATCATTTTTCCTCTGGATTTCACAGTCATTGCATAATTGTCTTGTACCACTCGGGTAAAGGCCAAAGCCGTGATTTGATTGTATGTAGGCCATCCACCCACTGCACCCCCTATGCACTTAGGATTTTGTCTTGGTCCCCTGTATCCTAAGGTTCCATGACAATGGGCTTTGCTCTGGGTTTATTTTCCTTCATCGTTTTGGGAACCCAGGCCTGTTCAATACTGAGATTCATGCCCTTCCGGTCTAAAACTATGTTTTGTTTTATTGCTTTGGTAATCTCTCTCTCTCTCTCTGTCTCAGTCTCTTCCTCTGGAATATCTATTAGCTGAAGATTGGGACCTGGTTATGATATCCTAATTTTCATGTATTTTCTCTCCTGTTATCAATCACCTTGGCTTTTTGTTCCAGTTTTCTTTGAGATGTCCTCACCTTGATCTTCCCAGCATTCTGCTGAATTATTTCATTTATCATGTTCTGCATTCCCAAAAGTTCTATTTTGTTCTCTAAATGTACTTTTCTCATACCATCCTTTTATTATTTATTTACTTATTGATCAATCTTTTCTTTTCTTTTTTTGGTTCTTTGATCGCTGTCCATATATGACCATCCATATGACATTGCTGATAGTTAACCATACTTTATCTACAAAAATGGCTATTTCAAATGATTCATCCTATTTGATAAAGAGATGTTGTCTCACTTATGAATAATGAAAACCCTTCTTTTTCATTCCAAACCAACATACAGCTGTGTGATCCAAGGGCCTTAAATAAGAGGCATGCATGTATCTGTATGCATAAAATTTAAATCCTAATTTAAGGAAGTACTAACCTGAAAGCTATGCTGAAAGATTTTTGTTGTGAATTTGATTATTATTAGATATATCATCTCGACCCAATGGTCATCAGAGGAAAAAAACAGTTACTTAGTTTTGGTTTGGCAGACACAATTGATATTCTTTTTCTGTACTCCATTTTAATAGCTTAAAATTTTCATTAAAAATTACACCTTGAGCTTGGGGGGCAATGGCTCATGCCTACAATTCCAGCACTTTGGGAGGCCAAGGAGGGTGGATTGCTTGAGCCCACGAGTTGGAGACCAGCCTAGGGAACATGGCGAAACCCCATCTCTACTAAAAATAAAAAAATCACCCGTCATCTCAATTACTCAGGAGGCTGAGGTGGGAGGATCCCTTGAGCCTGGGAGGAGGGGGTTGCAGTGAGCTGAGATTGTACCACTGCACTTCAGCCTGGGCAACTGAGTGGGACCCTGTCTGTAAAAAACAAATTACACTTATTCTCTCATGCAAAGGAAACACATTTTAAAGAGTTGCTGATTGATTTTTCTGCATTGCCCAGCAGTTGCATTTTTATTCAAGAAGTAACAGCTAGCACCCTGTCGTCAAATCTCTTTTGCATTGCCGACATGAATTTGTTGGCATTGTCTTCAAGCATTTCCAGGATATGTGCAAGTTACAGGGATTCAGACTGTACCTGGAAGTACAGGATTGGAGAATGGTGGTTAAGTTTTAACAATTCAGTCAAGAAATTCTTTGTTATGAACACTTTTAGTCAGGGAGGAAGTTTAGAGTTTTCCATATTGATTGGATTTGTACATATTAATTTTTTTCTAAATGATGTCATAAAAGGGTCTTTTAGGTAATGATGAAATAACCAAGTCCCAATAGGAAGGTTTCGCCATATAGTACAATGTAATGATAGGGACATTCAGAGTTCAAAGTCTTTTAATGTCATAAACCAATTTTGAGCTTTAATGGAAGAAGGATCATTATGCACAAATGAAATTGCACATATATTTTGTTATGTTTTTGTAAAATCATTCATAATTATAAACTGGTCAGGAACTTCACAAGTAACTGAAGATTTATACTATAACTTGACAGAATCAGCTACTCAATAGCAGGCTCAAGGGTACACATACCTTTTTAATATCATGACTTGTCCACAAATTGATGCGTGAAACTATTTCCCTGTTGTACTTTGCTTTAGGAGATGAGATGATTGTGGGGGGCAAAAGAATGGTTTCCCAGCCTCCTGGTTTGCAGGACAGCAGAAAAAACAGCCATTCAGTTGGATGTTATTGGAATCAACAACAAAAAGACTGAAATGCTCATTTCTCCATTGTGGTAAAATCCAACATTTGCTTCACATACGGTAATACAAAGCGATAGCATTTGCCGTGGTATTTGCAATACAGTAAAAATATGAGTTAACAAAACTTGGGCATTAAGCTGTTTCTCTCCAAGAGATAATGAGTGTTTCTTATTCTTCAACCCTTTGTACTTTATTTTTTTAAAGTGTCTTTGTTTATTTTTAAAGAAAAAAAGATATGCTTATTGTAAAAAATCCAAAAATCAGAAAAGCATAGAAAAGAAGCATATGATAGTCTATACTCACCATGGAAACAGTTTACAGATATAATTCCAGAATTTTCTATGTGTAATATATAGAAATGGCAGGTTACTATTCATTCCCTTTATAATTTTGTTTCTTTAAATATTTTGTGTTGATATAATTATAGACTCACAAGTAGTTATGAAAAAACAGTACAGGGGGGTCTCTCCTACCCTTTACCCTGTCTTCTCCAGTGATAACAAAAACTGCTGTTTTTCAGCAGATCTTTTTTCTTGTATTTCTAGACTTGGAAATTCTTGAGTAGATTCAAATAATTTCTGTCTCCACCTCCCTTCTTCCTCTCTCCCTTTCTTATTTCTTTCCTACCTTCCTTCCTCCTTCCTTATATTTTTCCTTTCCTTTCTGTAATTTCCAAACACTGCTGTAACACGTTATAGTGAATTGAGTGGGTTAAAACAATGTAAAACAATGTAACCTTACAGTTCGGGAAGTCATAAGCACAAAGTGGGTTTCACTGTCCTAAAATCATGGTGTGGGCAGGGCTGCCTTCTTTTCTGGGGGCTCTAGGGGTTGAATTCCTCTTCTTGCCTTCTCTGGCTTCTAGAGGGCACCTACCTTCCGGGCTGGTGGGCCCTTCCTCCATCTTCAAGGCCAGCAGCGTAGTGTCTTCCAGTCTCTCCCCACCTCCTTCTTAGACGGGCCTTTGTGATGACAGTGGGCCCACCTGGCTAATCCAGGAAGTTCTTCCCATCTCAAGATCCTTCATGGCACTTGCCAAGTGCCCTTTGCCAAGTAAGGTAAAGTGTGAGGTGCCAGGGATTAGGTTGTGGGCGCCTCGGGGCTGATCATTACTTAGCCCACAACACGTCCCTTTCTTCTTTCTGTTTTGGGGCTGGACCATTTAGCCAATAGATTCTGGGCCTTTTTTACATGTAGGGGTGGTGCCAAATCTTCCATAGCAGGTAACATTAAGTTGTAGTTCAATCAATATTTGTAGATGGAATTAAAAACTGAATTGCAATGCAAAGATTAATACCATAGATTTTAAAAAATATTTATTTTCATATTATGTATTTTATATATAATTTTATATATAAATGCATATATATTTATATATATATTTTATACTTACTATTATATAGTATAAATGTTTTATTTTAAATGTTTATTTAAATATTAATATATTTAGTTAAAATATATAATTAAAAATGAAAAAAATTATTTTTAATATAATTTAAAAATGAATTTGAATACAGATGAATACCACAGATTTTTAAAAATATTTATGTTCATATTATTTATTTTATATATTTTATTTTTATTTTTATTTTTAAATTTTTTTCTTTTGTATTCCTTCTAAAAAAAAAATGGGATACATGTGCAGAACGTGCAGGTTGGTTACATAGGATACATGTACCATGGTGGTTTGCTGCACCTATTGACCCATCCTCTAAGTTTCTTCCCGTCACCCCCCACCCCCAAACAGGCCCTGGTGTGTGTTGTTCCCCTCTCTGTGTCCATGTGTTCTCAATGTTCAACTCCCACTTATGAGTAAGAACATGCAGTGTTTGGTTTTCTGTTCCTGTGTTAGTTTGCTGAGGATGACGGCTTCCAGCTTCACCCGTGTCCCTGCGAAGGACATGATCTTATTCCTTTTTATGGCTGCGTAGTATTCCATGATGTATATGTACCACTTTTCTTTATCCAGTCTATCATTGATGGGCATTTGGGTTGGTTCCATGTCTTTGTTAGTGTAAATAGTGTTGCAGTAAACATACATGTGCATGTGTCTTTATAGTAGAGTGATTTATATTCCTTTGGGTATATACCCAGTAATGGGATTACTGGGTCAAATGGCATTTCTGGTTCTAGATGCTTGAGGAATCACCACACTGTTTTCCACAATGGTTGAACTAATTTACGTTCCCACCAACAGTGTAAAAGTGTTCCTATTTCCCCACAGCCTCACCAGCATCTGTTGTTTCCTGACTTTTTAACAATCGCCATTCTGACTGGTATAAGATGGTATCTCATTGTGGTTTTGATTTGCATTTTTCTGATGATCAGAGAATATGCATTTACTTAGGGTATATATCTATACACACACACATATTCATAGAAATATAAAATATTTATATATTTATACAATTATATAATATAAATATGTTTTATTTTAAATAAATATTTAAATATTAAATACATATTTATAAAAATAGATGTATGTATAATAAATAATAAATATTTAATACATATTAAATATATAAATTGATGTATTTATATTTGTACATAAATGAATAAATATGTTTATATTAAATATATAATTGTAAATAAATCAATGTATATATGAATGTATATTTAATATATACTAGGTGTTATATGTTAAAATATATATTAAATCTATAAATAATGTTCCTTTTAATACTTTATAATATTTTAATAATAACTTTTTAGCTAAGATATGCAAATAAATTTCTAAACCAAATATCCCAGCCTGAGATCTCTAGCTTTGGATAGAAAAGCATTTACTTTTTAGCAAAATTAATTTTTTTAATGAAAAATTTAAATTATTTATATTTAGGGTATACAACATGACATTTTGTTTTATATATACACATATATATGTATATACATTATGGAATGGCTAAATGAAGCTAATTAGCATGTGTATTACCTGACATACTTTGTTTGTGGGGAGAACACTTATAATCTACTGTTTGGTGATTTTCAAATATCCAATGTGTTGTTATTCACTACAGTCACCATGTTGTAGGAAAGATCTCTGGAACTCTTGCTCCTAAGTGAAACTTTGTATCCTTAGACCAACATCTCCCCAATGAAAAACACTTACTTTAATATTCACTCCACTGTATTCATTTTCTGTTTGCTCCGTAGCACACAGTGGCTGGCAACAACACCTGTGTATCTTCTCTTTGGGCTCAGGAGTCCAAGCAAGGACAGACTTTACCCTGCTCAGGGGATCGCCAGGATGAAATCAGGGTGCCAGCTACATTGTGTTCTCCCCTGAGCCTCCCAGTGCTATTCCAAATTCAGTGCATGTTGGTAGAACTCAGTTCCTTGTGGTTCTGGGACTGAGGTCCCCATTTTCTTGCTGCTGAAAGTCCTGGGCCGCTAGCGATTTCTAGGTCTGTAGACCCCACAGGAAGTTCACATCATCACTGTCAGCTTCTTTGTGGACACCAGTTGGTGTCCAGCATCTCTCTCCGACTTCCGGCCATCTTAGAATTCTGCCTATTACTCCCACGAATTTTTCTGGGTTGGCTTGGCCTTGCCCCTTGTAGAAAGTTGCTCTGCAGGGAAACTACTCTCTTTGTTTTTCCAACCAGTATTTCTCATGTTCCACAATGTGAGTATATCTGTGAGATGCTCCAGTTTCCTGGGACACCTATCATTTTGCTAAGATTTCCAACAGGCATCAAAGTCTCTACTGGTGGGCTTTGAGGAGAAGGCTGACCTGTTCTTGTGCCCCAGAGGCACTGCCTATCTTTCTTTATTTTTTAATGTCAGGGCTAGAGTCATCCCTGCCCTGCCCAAAATGGGAAAAGGGCATCTCTTCATAGAGATCAGAGCTACATATAAAAGCCAAACTGGGACTGAATCTAAACACCTGCATTTCCTCCCTCCTCCCCTTCCTTTCGGGGCTTCCTGCTGCAGATCGCGGGAGCAGATACGTGTCAATGTATTCCTTCCCTTTGCAGCCTGTCCATTTGGGCCAGTCGGAATTATTCAGCAATGCATAAGAGAAGAAATAGAATATGTGCTGATGTCCAAGTGTATGCAAGTGATAATATGGCTAATGGAAGATGTGAATTGAGAAGGGGATGTGGTTATTAATGATTACTTAGGAAAGAATTCTGGGCCAGGCATAGTGGCTGATGCCTGTAATCCCAGCACTTTGGGAGGCTGAGGCGGGAGGATGGCTTGAGCTCAGAAGTTTGAGACCAGCCACGGGTAACATGGTGAAACCCCATCTCTACTAAAAATACAAAAATTAGCCGGGCATGGTGGTACGCACCTGTAATCCCCAGCTACTCCGGAGACTGAGGCACAAGAATTGCTTGAATCCGGGAGGCAGAGGTTGCAGTTAGCTGAGATTTTGCCACTGCACTCCAGCCTGAGAGACACAGCGAGACTCCATCTCAAAAAATAAAGAAAAAAAAGAAAAAAGAATTCTGTCTCAAGATACTAGGGACGCTAAAAGTTTGCTGTTTATAAAGGGGATTTTATACAATGCGCACCTTTGACTTTGTGCCTTCTTGCCCCAGGAGTTACTCCTTTTAAATAGATAGCTCATCTACAGATCCTGCAGATAATCCTTCTGGTATAACCAGAATACATAGTTATTTATACATATATGTCCCATAATTTTTTCCTTTCAAGGTAATTGATGAATTATACTAAACAAACAATTTTCTGGCTGACAAGTACTGTACTTTAGTGAATTTGCTTGATTAAATTGTAATAATGAAATTGAATTTGATGCTTGCTGTGTGTCTACAAATGCAGTTCCTGTTGAAAATGAGACAATCTGAAGTGCCTTCTAATGGACATCCCACTTCCTTAATGTTTCTTTTGTATGTGGAGGGAGAAAGTCTAATGTCTGTTCTTTCCCTCATAGATTCTTAGTTAAGACACTCTCCTGAAAATAAAAGTCAGATTCACAAGAGAAAAACTATCAGAAGTTTATTGACATGTATTCTACCCATCACACAGGAGAGGCCTCAGTTCAAAAATACTTCTCTCTCAAGGCAGTGGCTTAGGGGCCTTGCTCAAATAGGATTTTAACAAAGAGCCATAAATCCTATGTACTGACAAGACAAAGAGGAGAACATCTGCAGGCTACCAAAAGGTAAATTTCTGGGAAGAGTAAAATCTGCCTCTAGCTGCTGTGGTGCTATCTCTGAGCTAATAGGTGAGAGTTGTAAAGGGGACCATCTTTCGGTGGGAAAGGCAGGCAGGTGGGCAGAAGAGCTTGTCTTTGTAAATTGCTGTCTTGCTATGAGGAAGGCAGATGGAGGGGCCGTGTGTCCACTGCGTTTTAGGATCTTCTTTTCAATCAATAATCCTCATTATTTTAAAAAGGGATATTTTGGTTTCCTTCATGTGTAAAAACTGTATCCATCTCCAAGCTCAGGAAAGGAACAATTTACAGCCACCATCCCAGGCTGCTCCTGGCTGTTTTTGTGTTTCCCAGTTGGTTTTTCACTTTCTCTCACCTGTCCCAGCATATCTACTTTAAAGGCTGTTAATCTAGGCTGGCAGTGGTGGCTCACACCTGTAATCATGGTACTTTGGGAGGCCAGGGAAGGAGGATCACTTGAGGCTAGTTTGAGGCCAGTCTGGGCAACATAGTAAGACCCTATCTCTAAAAAAAAAATGTTAAAAAGTTAGCCAGGCATGGTGGTACCTGCGTGTAGTCCCAGCTACTCAGGAGGCTGAGGCGGGAGGATTGCTTGAGTCTGGGTTGGGAGGTTGAGGCTGCAGTCAGCTATGATCTCACCACTGTACCCCAGCCTGGGCCACAGAGCAAGACCCTGTCTGAAAACATAAAAATATAAAAGATTGTATTAATCGTCATCATCATCATTTATATAAAATGCAAAGCATACCTCGTACATGGTAGGAAGACAATAAACACTATTTACATGTTTTTTCCCCCTTGAACATGTTCCCCTTTTCTGCTGAGTCACATTAGTTTTTGACTGATTGCGGAGGGGGGCACCCAATGCAAAATTAGTAACTCTGGCAGCTTTCTCTATGTCTTCCTTTTCCTAACTTTTCCATAAAACCATTCCTCCAAAGCCTTCATATGCTCACAGTGGCCTTATTGTCTCTGATTAATCACAGTTGAAACTGGCTATCTAGAAAGAATGACTAGCTGTCTTAATACTCTAATGGAAATCTGAGTCGGTACACTACTCCTGTTTTTTAAAATGTCTTCCCTTCCCTTGTGGAATGAAAGGAATTTACACATTACACATAATGAGGAGAACAAGGTATTTTTATTTATGCTTTTATTTCAATAGGTTTTTGGGAAACAGGTGGTGTTTGGTTACATGAGTCAGTTCTTTGGTGGTGATTTGTGAGATTTTGGTGTACCCATCACACCCGAGCAGTATACACTGAACCCTATTTGTAGTCTTTTATCACTCACCCCCTTCTCACCCTTTCCCCCTGAGTCCCCAAAGTCCATTGCATTATTCTTATGCCTTTGCATCCTCATAGCTTAGCTCCCACTTATGAGTGAGAACATACAATGTTTGATTTTCCATTTCTGAGTTACTTCACTTAGAAGAGTAGTCTCCAATCCCATCCAGGTTGCTGTGAATGCCATTAATTCATTCCTTTTTATGGCTGTGTAGTATTCCATCGTATATATATGTACGTATATATATACCATATATATATGTGGTATATATATATACCACAGTTTCTTTATCCACTCGTTGATTGATGGGCATTTGGGCTGGTTCCACATTTTTGCAGTTGCTAATTGTGTTGCTGTAGACATGCGTGTGCAAGTATCTTTTTTGTATAGTGACTTCTTTAGCTCTGGGTAGATACCCAGGAGTGAGAACAAGGTATTTTGGAGGCAGACAAACCAGGGTTCCATTCAGTGCTCCCCCTCTGGTATTCAACTTCTTCAAATCCTGGATAAATGTGGGGACCCTCTAAGCCTCACTTCTTGTGCAATGGGGAGAAGAACATTACCATCTAATATGGGGTGAGAAAGGAGTGATGCAGTTGTGGATTTAGGGCTCCTGATGAATGATGCCCCCGGTGGAGACTGGCCTGGATTGGAATCTTTCCTGTTATCCCTGGAGCCCCTCTACCTATCCCCACCTGTTCTCTACCCTGGAAGAAGCCCAGGATGAACGGCATCCATAGGCTGTCTTGCCTTTTCTGTTGTCCTGGTTGTTTTTGGCCAAGGAAAGTCAACAAATGAAAGGGAAAGGAGAACCAGGTTGGGGTTTTCATCTCCTCTGTTCCCTCCTGCAGGGTTACCCAGGATTGCATCCTGCACTCCTCAAGGGTCATCACAAGCTCTGGGATCACTCCTTTGCCTTTGGGCCTGAGTGGTACCAGCCTCAGGGGTGAGCCGTCTTCCTCCTCTTCCTGCCCACACTGCTGTTAGCTGTCTTTTCAGTAAATTCTCCTCTCATTCTCCTATATTCCATGTGTCTCTTCTTTTCTGCTGGGTCCATGTGACCAATGCTAGATCCTGCTTGGCACCCCCAGGGAAATGACAGCCTATTCACAGACCACAGGGCTGTCCACAGCAGAGGAACCAGAGGGCTAATTAGGAGCTCATGTGCATAGCAAACGTGTTGGAATGTGTTGCTTCTTCAAGCTGGTCAGAGACGTTTGCCATAGTCACTGAGTCATCAGTGGGGTTATCTGCCTTGCAACCTAACAGTGATACAACTGACATCTTAAGAGATGGGGCAGACATGCACCTGCACCCCCTTTTTATCAACATGATGGTGAATAAGTGACATGTGGCTTCCAATAGATGCAGAATAGCAGGATGCTACATCAAGGGCTGTGATTCTCTAGTCTTTAGGGGGTCTCCCAGGAAATTTTATTTTATATAAAAATCAAACTTCAACAGGGCTGCAACTCCATTGGTCCAAAAGTCTCCCCGGTTGGTGTCAAATAAAAAAAAAAATGCAGACTTAGTAAGGAGGGACTTTTATTCAAAAAGCTCAATGCAAGAGGGAAAACACTCTAGGTCTGCAAGCCTCTCAAAGGCTAGGGGCAAAAATGGTTTTTCTTTTATGGAGAGGAGTAAACAAGGCTAGAAAACATAACAGGCACTGACCTTGAATTTAAGGGTGGCCTGATTAGACAGTAGATAAGAAAACATTTGCTCTGAGGCCAGACTGTTCCCAGGAGGAAATGCCTACTCACTCAGACTGAGGATGGGCCCATGTTCAGGGTTCTGGGGGAAAGAGAGAAACTGATCCAACATTTGACTAGGAAGGACAAGTGGCTCAGCTAACTTATAACTGTTTATAAGACAAAGAATTAGGATTTAGAGGGTCTGTCTCTGTCCTATTAGACAAGGGACATCTGTGAGTCTTTTCTCAGTCATATGGGGAAGGAGGTTCTTTGTAATAAGCCATTTTCCAGAACACAAGGTGTGGGAGGATGTTAAGGAGTATTCAGTAGCACTTGATAAAGCACAGTAAGGCTTTATTCAGGTCCATCGCAACAGGTGCAGGGACCACAGCAATGGGGACTTGCAGTGGGGGAGAAATATTGGGCTCAGATGTGAATACAGCATGGGAAAGTGGGGATTCATAGCCACGGAATAGGGTGCCCATCAGTGGATGGAAAACTACTAAGAGGAAACACCAAGGGCCAGCAGGATTCCTGCTAAACCGACCTAACAGGATTCTAGCAGAAGGCCAGCCAGGTGACCATACATCCCCTGGGGGTGGTGGAGGCTGAGGAGCCTGATCCCTGAACAGATACTGGGGTTGAACAGATTGGGGGGGGGTGCGGTAGGATGTTCTTGCTAAATTGACTTAACAGGCTTCTTGCTAAAATTGGATTTTACAAGCAAGTGCACAGATGGGCCTGGAAGAAGGATGAAGGTCCCCAGAGGTCAGACAGCTATGATATAAGAGGTTTTGAGCATTTGCATCACACACCACATTCTCTGGGCACTAAAGAGAAGGTAACAAGGCTTTAGCTTTTAGAGGCCTCCACATGATCAACACCTTCCCTCCTGGGCATGTTGGCTCCCTATGGCCATGTACTTGCCAGCAGCCTCTCTATGGCAACTTTTTGCCTTTTTATTAAAATTGCTCGGGCGTATGAGAGCCACTTCCAGTCCCAATAGTACGCCCATCTCATCCAACCTCTTACTGCTTCAGAGGTTTGTTTTGACTCTTGTTTGGTTTTCCTAAGGAATCTGGTTGAAAGAAGAGAAGGGAGAAAAATATTTTTCAAATCAAATTTCTGCCCCAGGTGTTTGTAGAGCAAAGCTGCTGCTTCACCAGGCTAGAGTCCCTTCCCCAGGGCCCAGTAAGACTGTCATGGGCCATGAAGGCAAAACATATTAAATACGTTTTAATATAAAAATATATTATGTAAAAACATAAAACATATTAACATTTGTATTTTACAACTATATTGGTGCAAATACCAATATGATCTTCAATCCCCAATGTTCATTTTCTTTTCTTCTGATTATAACACAAACTAAAACATTTTGTGAGCCCCTAAAAAGGCCTTAGAGTGTGTGCCTGTTGGGTAATAATCTGGCCTTTCCCCACTCTCAGATAATGGAGGTTGGGACTGTTTTGTGTCTTATTCCTCTCTGCATTTCTCAGCCTCTCTGTTGAACTAAGAAGGGAGTTGATGAATCTTTGCAGAACTGGAACTTGTATTCCCCATTGCTTGACATCAAGCTGGAAGTGTAGTAAACATTCCCCATATTGTTGAACTGAATCACATTAGAAAGCAGGGTATTAGCGCACAGCATTTTTAATTGCCAAGGAAAATTTTAACTTTGCATTAATATGTTCTAAGGAACCTTTATACTTGATGCAATCAGATTCCTGAGATAAGCCAAATACTTTTCCTGTTTTTGTGTTTTTTTCCTCCATTCTTCATCATATGCCCTTCAAGGAAATCTGAAAAGTTGGCTTTTTTGAAGCCTTAGTCACTTTGATATGTAGACTGCAGTTCTGCTTCTCCTGCAGGATTGCTGACCTTGTAAAATGATGCTTATGTATGCATCACTAATCTATGTGCTTAACTTTTAACATCTATGTAATGCTAGGAATATAGACGTTGCCTGGGGGCAGGTGGAGGTTGAGGGACCCTATAGAGAATGATCTGATATCATGTGTGATCAGATAGTGAGGGTGAGGGCTTCTTGCGAAACTGGATTTTACAAAGAAGTGCACAGATAATCTTAGAACAAGATTCAGGAGACTGGGTTATATTTGGTCAAGGAAAGAATCTTTGTCAAGGGATTTCTCAACCTTTGCTGTTTTCCAAGATCAAAGGGTTCGGGTGGAATGCGACAATGTCAGTGGTATTTCAACTTAGCAACCTCTTTTTTTGTTTTGTCATGGTTGCTGAGCTGAAAGCGAGAAAATATTCAAGGGATCCACCAAGAAAATGCTCACTTAGGCTGGAACAGCATATAATAAGAGATATGTTGTGGTTATAAGATCAATGATTGCCAAAAAGCTCACTTGAGGGTCTCTCAGGCTGACACCACTTGTCACTTAGCAGTATGATGCAACCTGGCTCTGCAGTTAGCAAACCTGGCCCCAGGGGCTTTCCAAAAGCGAAAACCACCTCAGCACAGGTGCAGCTTTTATAGACCTTAAAATAAAGCTTACTCTTATAAGAATAGCTTAAACTCTCTTTAGGAAAGAAATGCCTGGTCACTGACCCAGACTGAATACAGGTATAAGAGAGGGGGGAAAATCCCTTAAACTCCCGTTCAGTCTCTTATCTGACCATCTCATTCCCTATGGCCCATGTCACTGGCCTGTTCGTGCTGTAAGTTTCATAACACTGCTGCTAGCATAAACCGCTTGGGTATCAGATTGTGTCTGCATTTATCTTTGACACAAATCATACCGAAGGGGAGAAGTTGCCCCTTCTGAAGAATCCGGTTTACCAGGATCACCTGAAACTCCCAAAAGTATGCAGCAACTAGCCAAAGAGTGTCTCTGCCTCACATTATCTGCCCAAGCACAGTGCTGTTGGCCAAGCCTCCAGCAGCTGACGGGACCCAGCTGTAGTGAGGTTGCAGTGATTGGGTAGGATTGGCCTGCTTCAAAGCAGAGGTTTCTCATGGGAATATGCTTATTAAACTCCCACTGGTGCAGAAACCATGAACAGAGGATGAACGAGTGAAGTTGCAATCTCCTCCATCACAGCTCACTTCCCCAACAGCAGGATCTCAAGCTGGAGATGCCTTTAAGGTAAGCGTCTATTCCCCTGGCCAGGTTGGGAGTTTTTAACCTTGAAACATACTAGTTGGGATGTTCACAGCAGCTACCTGCTTGTGTTGCATATTCTCCCAACATGTGTTGTCTTGTTCTTGTTTCTTAAATCTGTTGTTGCTTGGTAATTTTCATTGATTATAATGATTTTCTGTGAGGCTTAGCGAGGGAACATTTTAGGAGAGGTTATAAATGGGGCTAATTAGTGACATGCAAATCGCTTTTGTGGCTGTTTCAAAACATCTAAATGACCTATAATTAAATTTTGTTGCCAAATTATTTGTTAATTATCATCTTCCTATCAAGTTTATTGCATCAGGAGATGTCATTCACTGTCTAAAAGGTGGAGCGAGGAAGAGCATCGTGCATATGTGTTGCAGAGAGGGAAAGAATGCTCATTTTGTGGGGTTTCTGTCTCCATTGGTGTGCTGTTATTTTTTTGTTTCCACTTCTATGTCTCTCAGATGACGAGTTTGTCTATGGGCTGTCGGAATCTTCTGGTTGAGAAAGATGGTGGGAGCCACTTTGTTTAAATTTCCTAATTTTCCATAAACGAATCCCTTCTGCAATATCCCCGACAGATGTGGCTTTTCACCCTCCACCCAATTCCCTCATGGGAGGAAGGCACTTTGAGAGGCTGATCATTTCGTGGTCTGGCAGCACTTGTAAGTCCCTGGTTCTGTTCTGGACACTGTCCCAGCTGTGGCTTCTGAGACAATGGCTAAATCCTTTCTCTCTTTTACAGACCACCATTCGAGCACACTTAAGTGCAACTCAAATGCCATTTTCTGCTCTGGGTGAAATGTTACCGATTCCTAAGAAATCCTGGATGTCATTTTTTTTTTTTTTTTTTTTTTTTTTTTTTTTGAGATGGAGTCTCGCTCTGTCTCCCAGGCTGCAGTGCAGTGGCGCTATCTCGGCTCACTGCAAGCTCCACCTCCCGGGTTCACGCCATTCTACTGCCTCAGCCTCCCGAGTAGCTGGGGCTACAGGCACCCGCCACCACGCCCGGCTACTTTTTTTGTATTTTTAGTAGAGACGGGGTTTCACCGTGTTAGCTAGGATGGTGTCGATCTCCTGACCTCGTGATCCGCCCGCCTCGGCCTCCCAAAGTGTTGGGATTACAGGCGTGAGCCACTGCACCCGGCCATCAGATGGTTTTTATACCCTTAAGCATCCTGATCACTCTCCTTTGATATGCCACTGAATCTCCATCCCTCTTAAATCGCAGGGATCTGCACTGAAAAATATTCCAACTCTGGTCTGACTTCGTGTAAACAGCTGAGTGGAACTCATCTTCCTTGTCCCAAAAGCATCTTCTTCTTCTTAACGTACACCAAACTAGTATTAACTTCAGGCTTCTCAGTCATTCCCTTCCCCAACTGACAAAACTCGCTTTGTAGTTGTCTAAAGTCTTCTTTGTAGGAGCTGCAAGTAGGTCACGTCTGAATATTGGCATCTTTGTGTCGTTGATTACGTTTCTTAAGAAGATTATGCGTTTTCCCCATTGCATTTAATTTTGTTATTTCCATCTTTTGTTCCACTTCTCAAGGTCTTTTCTGAATCTCTGTTCTCTTCTGACGCACATGCCATCTTCCCCACGTTGGATAAATATTCTGATAGTCGATTCACAAAAATCATTGATGTAAATTAGGGAATAGTGCAGAGCTGTATAGCACAGGCTCAGTAACCTCTCTGGTTCGGTACAATGCTTTAATCAGCACTCTTGTGGAGCATTTGTTTAGCTAGTTACAACTTGTAGATGCTGTAACATATGATTTTCAAATTCTAAGCTAGATGGCTATTCATTCTACTGCTGATATTACTGGAAGGAGGAAGTCTGGTAGCATTACCTCAAAACACAGGAGGCCAACGTCGTTCCCAGAGAGCTCAAGGTGGCACCAAAAGTTCACTGTTTAGCTTCCTAAGTGCACACTAACCATCTTTGGGAATATTAATTCAGGAATCTTATGTCAGACAAATTTTGCATTAACTAGTCTAACTAAAAGAAAGATAATTAATGTCTTCTTTGTTTATTTAAAAATGACATGATTGTTTATAAAGTGACGTCAAACCATGTGCCCCTCTAGGCAGTAAATGTTTATCTGTGGACATTCACCTAATATACACAGCATACTCTCTGGCTATATTGGGCATCTTTTGTTTGTATTTGCATAAGCACTGTTATAGACTGCTTCTGACTCCCCAAAATTCATATGTTGAAACCCCAACCCCCAAAATGATGGTATTTGGCGGTGGGGCTTTTGGGAGGTGAAGAGGTTATGAAGGTGGAAACTCATGAATGGGACTAGTTTCCCGTAGTGATTATAAAAGAGGCCTCAGAGAGTCCCCTTGCTTCTTCCACCATGTGAGGACACATCAGGAAGGCACCATCTATGAATCAGGAAGCAAGTCCTCACTAAATACTGGATCTCTTGGTGCCTTGTTCTTGTACTTCCAAGAACAGATGTGTTGTTCCAGGACTGTGAGCAATATATTTCTGTTGTTTATAAGCCACTTCGTCTATGGTACTTTGGCATAACAGCCAAACAGACCAATGCAAGAACCATTTTAATAAACAAGGAATTGTCATTGGCTAATTAAGTAGAATTGTATAATCATGTTGTTTGAATTTGGATCTTGTTGGTTTATTGTTGTCATAACTGTCTGTCTGCAAGTAACAATAAGCTTGAAGCCTAAGCAAACTTAACATATGAAAATCTGTGTCAAGGGCATCTCTGCTTTATAAAAGACAGTCTTCAATTAGGACCCCTCCCCAGTGGGATTGAGCACAAAAACAGCTATTTGTGAGAAAGGATGCCCTCAGCTGCAAAAAAAAAAAAGATGTTTTCAGTCTTTTTCAAAATTATGTTTAAAGACAACTATCATCATTAAGTTTTTTGCTCTATCTAGACTTTTGCAATGTTTTCCATCTCAGAACAGAAACTACTGCCCTAAATATTCAATTAATATTAAATGGCCCTATAGGAATTTATGTCTAAGAGATAGCATTCATTATCTGTATTTTTTCCTATTGCTTTTTAGGCATTTATTTATTTTTCTATATTTAGGGGGTACAAGTATAATTTTGTTACAGGGATATATTGTGTAGCAGTAGTCTGGACTTTTAGTGTACCCATCATCCAAATAGTGAACTTTGTACCCATTAAGTAATTTTTCAACCCTCACTCCTATCTCACCGCCCACCTTTTACAGTCTCCAATGTCTATTATTCCAATTTGTATATCCATGTCTGTCCTTTGTTTAGCACCCACTTATAAGTGACAATATGCAGTATTTGACTTTCTGAGTTATTTCAGTAATGATAATGACCTTTAGTTCCCTCCATTTTGTTGCAAAAGACAGGAATTCATTCTTTTATATGACTGAGAAGTATTCCATGGAATATATATATACCACTTTTTTTTTTTATCCAATCCTCTGTTGATGGACACTTAGGTTGATTCCATATCTTTGGTATTGTGACTAGTGCTGAGATAAATGTACAAATGCAGGTATCTTTTTAATACAATGATGTCTTTCCCTTTGGGTACATACCCAGTAGTGGGATTGCTGGATCAAATGGTAGTTCTATTTAATTCTTTGAGAAATCTCCATACCGTTTTCCATAGAGGTTATATTAATTTACATTCCCACCAACAGTGTGTAAGTGTTCCATTTTCTCTGCATTCTTGACAACATCTGTTGTTTTTAGACTTTTTAATGTAGCCCTTCTGATGGTGGAAGATGGTACCTCATTGTGGTTTTGATTTGCATTTCTCTGATGATTAGTGGTCTTGCACATTTTTGTTTTCATATGTTTGTTGGGTGCTTATATGTCTTCTTTTGGAAAATGTCTGTTTGTGTCATTTGCCCCCTTTTTAATGGAGTTATTTGTTTTTGTTTTTGTTTTTTTCTCATTGAGTTGTTTGAGTTCCTTGTAGATTCTAGATATTAGCCCTTTGTCAGATGCATAGCTTGCAATTTTTTTTCCGTTCTGTAGGTTGTCTATTTACTCTGTTGATTGTTTCTTTTGCTGTGCAGAAGCTTTTTGGTTTAAGTCCCGTTTGCCTAATTTTGTTTTTGTTGCATTTGCTTTTGAGGACTTGGTCATGAAGTAAAGCCAAGAGTGAATTAGATGTATTTTTTTAAGTTTATGGAACCAGCAGAAGACATAGACTACACAGACATTCGTTTTTTTTTTCACTTTCCTCATCATGGAAATATTCTGAGACATGAAACATCACTGTGACCCAAGGAGAGGCATTGGCAAGAGTTAGTTGAAAGAGAAGGAGAAAGGAAAAGAGTGGAATATCATTCACTGAACACCTCCCATCTGCCTTGGAAGTTGGGTGCACTTCATCTCTTTTAAAAATGGAGATAATGGGACATGGAAGCTTGGAGTGATAAAGCCAATATTTGAAAAGGGGACTAGTTGACTTTATGATCTGATCTTTTCACTTAAAGCTCTCAGTTCTTCAATGAGAAAAGTAGGTGTCCTGGACATTATTTTATACTAGCCAAGTTCTGACTTGAGCAGGAATTAAAATGTAATGGTTTCAAAGCACTGGATAATTCATCAACCAGTAGCACTAAGCACAGGGGTAGGGTTAGGCCCTCCTCATACCAATTTTATGGCTGTCATTAGAGTTAAGCATTTAACCTCCCTGGACTTCAGTCCCTTCACTTGTGCAATGGACTGACTGTTTATTTCCCCCCAAAATTCATATATTTTAATTCTAACCCCCAAGATGATGGTATTTGGATGAGGGGCCTTTGGAATGTGATTAATCATGAGGGGGTTGTCCTGAAAAGTGGGATTAGTACCCATATAAAAGAGACCCCAGAGTGCTCCCTCACTCCTTCCACCATATGAGAACCTGGGGAGAAGGCACTGTCTATGAAACAGGAAGCAGGTCCTCACCACCACAGAATCGGCAATACCTTGGTCTTGGACTTCCAGCCTGCAGAGCTGTGACAATAAATTTCTGTTGCTTATAAGCCACCCAATCTGTTGCATTCCGCGATGGCAGCCCAAATAGACTAAGACAATCTGTAAAATGAGGGTATTCACCACCCATGAGGTCTCATAGAACCTTCTGGGTCTAACCATCTGTGGTTCTCAAAGCCTTCCCCATTTGAAGGTTGATGTTTCCTACTTGGTGGAACATTTCTCTTGCTTCCAACTTTATTTTGCTCTTTCTGGCTTCCTTGGCTGAATTCTCTCTTCCCTGTAATTTTCTCTGCATGGCACTTGCAGTTTCACCAGTGGGCTATGGAAGATGTCTTTCAAAGCCTCTGGCTAAGGTGTAAGAACAGCTGGGGTCCTCATTGGGAAGCCGATGAAACTTAAAAACAGTAGGCTGAGGTCTAGAACTGTTCCAGGAGGTGAGATGACAGCAATTGTCCCTGTGTTCATACCCTCTGGTTAATGTGACTCCCAGCTATGAATCAACCTTTATATAAATGCATTTTGGCTCATTGGACTGAATGTAGCTCAGATTTAATAATAGAAAATGTGTGGGAGGAGACAGTGAGAACCCCGAAGCCAGAATGGTCTGATGTTGTTTCTTGTGCTGGAGGTCCCCAGGTTCAGCGATTCGCCAGGAGGACTGACAGGCTCAGTGCATAGTGGGGCTCATGGGTAAGATGTATTTCAGCAAAAAAAATTCAGAACACATTGAACAAAAGGAAATGGCGCATGGGGTAAAGTCTGGCAGAATCCAGGCATAAGCTTCCAGATATGTCTCTGAAAGGAGTCACACGGGACATACTTAACTCCTCCAGCAGTGAGCTGTCAACACATGTGAAGTGTTGCCTACAAGGGAAGCTGGTTAGAGACTCAGCGCCCAGGTTTTTTATTGGGAGCTGTTCATATAGGTGCCCTTTGCCTAGTACTACCAAAATTGCAGACTCCCAGACAGAAAGCAGGTGTTCAGCATAAACTATGTTGTTTGTACAGGCATTTCAGGCAGCGTGAGCCATTCTTATTAATTCTGGGAAGGGTGAGAACCCTCCCCAAATCTAATTCCCAATTGCCAGCCAAGAGCACATGTTACAAGCAGGCCTTTCTAAGGACAGCAATCTCAGGTCCTCTATGTTAACTTCTTTCTGCGTATTTCTAAAGTGTTTTATATTTATTATCTTTTTAAGGAAACAAACTGTCACCATGAAGTCCTAGATGCATCCCGGAATGTAAAAGCTAGAGGAGAATCTTGGATGTAGCCCATGACTTCATTTTATAGATAAGAAAGCCAATTCTCTTCTTTTTCTCTTTTCTTATTTTTAGTATATTTTTATGAGATATAATTTTCCTACAGTAAAATGCACAGATCTTAAATGTTCTGTTTAAGTTTTGATAATTTTATACACACATATGATCACTGTCCCAAACAAAATATATAGAGCATGCCCATTATCATCTTAGAGCGTTCCTGTTGCCCCTCTCTAATCAATACCCCAGCCAGAGACAAACACTTTTCAGAGTTCTATCACCATAGATAGTTTTTGCCTTTTCTTGGACTGCATATGAATGGATTCAGGCCATATGGATTCTTTGGGGTCTCGCCTCTTTCACTCAACATAATGTGTGTGAGATTCTTATGTGTTGTTGCATGTATCAGTGGTTCGTTTATTTTCATGGCTAAGTAGTCTTAGGTTAGATTGATGTTCCAGAGTTTGTTTATGCATTCTCCTGTTGATAGTTATTTGGATTGTCTCCAGTTTTTGGTTATTGTGACTAAGGCTTTGGGTGGATAGATAGTTTTATTTCTCTTGTTTAAACATTGAGTAGTGTAATTGCTTGACAGTAAGATACATGTATATTCAATTGTATAGGAAATGGCCAAACTTTTCTCTAAAACGTTTGCATGAGTTTACACTTCAACAAGTGATATATAAGAGTTCTCGGGGCCAGGCACAGTGGCTCATGCCTGCAATCCCAGCACTTTGAGAGGCTGAGGTGGAAGGATTGCTTGAGCCCAGGAGTTTGAGACCAACCTGGGCAACATGGTAAGACCTCATCTCTACAAAAATAAAAAAATTAGCCAGGGTGGTGGCTAATTTGCCTCTAGTCCTAACTACTTGGGAGGCTGAGGTGGGAGGATTGCTTCAACCCAGGAGGTCAATGCTGCAGTGAACTTTGTTCATGCTACTGCACTCCAGCCTGGGTGACAGAGCATGACCCTGTCTCAAGAAAAAAACTTAAAGAGTTCCACTTGTTCTTCATCTTTACTAGCATTTGATACTTTCCATTTTTCGTTGTTTTGTTTTGTTTTTATTTTAGCCAACGTAGGAGTTGTAAAATGGTATCTCATGGTGGTAATTTTCACTTCTGTGATTACTAATCAGGCTGAATACCTATTTATTTGCTTATTAGCCTTTTGTATATCTTCTTGTATAAAGTACATATTCAATTGTTTTACCCATTTTATTGTTTCATTCCTTTTTTATCATTGATTTGTCCTTTACATATTCTGGATATAAATCCTTTAAAAAATAATTGTCTTACAAATAAGTTTCCCTGGTCTATGTTGCTTATCTATATTCCTTTTTCCCTAATTTTTAAAAAATTGAATGTTACTTTGAATTATTTTATCTCATGTATCCTCTTAATAGTCCCACTCTCTTCACTTGACGATAAATTAGAAGCATCTAAAAAAACCAATCATTTCCCAAAAAGTAAATTAAAACCTTTCTATAGCCATTGTTCAGTTCTAGTTACTCTATTAGCCTTGTTCAAATCGTCTTTTTTTTTTTTTTTTTTTTATAAAAGCAAGCTTTATTTTGCTATCTGATGAGACAATATGCTGGTTTGAGAGTTTGGAATAAAAAACATGGATATTTGTATTATTAAGGAAAGTTTCCAAGCACATAGTTATTAAGGAAAGCACATATTATTAGGCCAAGTTTCCAAGCAAAAGTCTTAGAATAGACATAAAAATGTGAAATAATGAACGGTGACCTTAATATTTGCCATTGTCATTGTTCCATGCAATATGTTTAAAATTTTTTTTTATTTGGTAGTGATAAGAATACTATGAGATCTAACCTCTTAAAACTTTAAGTGTGCAATATGGTATTGTCGACTGCTGACACAATGTTTCACTGCAGGTCTCTGGACTTAATCCATCTTGCTTACCTGAAGTTTATGCCTGCTGACTCATAAATCCCCATTTTCCCTTCCCCTATCCCCTGGAAACCACCACTCTACTTTTTGGTCTTATGAATTTAGCTACTTTAGATACCTCCTATAAGTGGAATCATACAGAATTTGTCTTTCTGTACCTGGCTTATTTCACTTAACATAAGGTTCTCAGGGTTCATCCATGCTGTCACATATTGTAGAATATCCTTCCTTTTAAGGTTGCATAGTATTCCATCGTATGTATAGACCATTTTTTTTTAATCCATTCATCTGTTGATGGGCGTTTAGGTTGCTTCCATATCTTGGCTATGGTGAATAGTACTGCAGTGAGCAGAGGAGTGCAGATATGTCTTTGAGATCCTGATTTCAGTGCTGTTGGGTATATTTCCAGGAGTGGGATTGCTACATCAGAAGGTAGTTCCATTTTTTAATTTGTCAAGGAAATTCCATACTGTTTTTCATAGCAACAGCACCTTTTTGCATTTCCACCAACCATGTGCAAAGAAATTCTCCACATCCCCACTAACACTTGTCTCTTGTTTTTTGTTTTTTTAAGAGCAGCTGTTCTGACAGGTGTGGAGTGATCTCTCATTGTGTGTGGGTTTGAGTTGCATTTTCCTGATGATTAGTGATGTTGAGCATCTTTTCATGTGCTTCTTGGCATTTGTATGTGTTCTTCGGAGAAATGTGTAGTGAAGTCCTTTGGCCATTTTTTAATTGGGTTATTTGTAGTTTTGTTATTGAGTTTGGGAGTTCATTATATATTTGGGATATATGGTTATCAGTATATGGTTTGGAAATATTTTCTCCCATTCCATAGGTTGCCTTTTCACTCCATTATTTCCTTTGCTGCACAGAAGCTTGTTAGTTTGACGTAGTCCCACTTGTCTATTTTTGCTTCTATTGCCTGAAGCCTATTCACATTCTTAAAAGTATCTTTTGATGAATGGAAATAGTTGCTTCATTTTACCTTTTACTCTTTACATTTTAATTTGGATAATTTTCTTGACCTGTCTTCAAGGTCTCTGATTCTTTTCTTTGCCCATGACATGAACTTCTTATTTCTGATGTTATATCCATTTTGTTTTATAGCTAGCATTTCTGTTTGTTTCTTCTTTCGTATTTTCATCTTGCCCCTGAAATTCGCCATCTCTTAACACATGCTGTTTGCCTTTCCTGCTAGATTCTTTTATGGATTTCCTATGGATGTCTTAAAGGATATAGATGAAATATCTAACATTTGCATACCTCCTGCTATTTCACATGTCATACGTGCAAACATAAATATGCATGCATAATAGACATTGATTGTAAAAAATAGTGGAGACCGAGTCAGTCATATTTTCGCCTAGAAAACATCACACGCTTCATCTGTGTGGCCCCTTGGTAAGCTGCCATTTCAGTGTGGATGTGATTTGTTTAGTTTTAATTAGGTTCCGCTCACCCCCTTGGCTTCAGATGCTTTGAGAGGGGATCCACACTTTCCCTTTAGCAGAGCTTAGGATCTGAGCATTGGTGAGACTCTTAAGTCATGCTCTGTTTGCAGCCTGACTGCTCACTTGTTGGGTTTTTGAAGAGTCCTCTTTGTTTTCTGTCTTGCCCTGGATTTGGTCATTCCAAATTCCCATCCTAGCTGGGGAACAGGGACAGGTGTGTGGCTACCCATGGGGAAGATTCGGAGTGCCTTGGAGGGGTGCGTCTGAGCTTCCCTGCACTGCCTCACTGAGTTTTTTTTGCACTGTGTGGTGTACGATTACCCAGGGGGCTTCATGAAGACTGCAGGAGTGCATTGAAGGGTTGGCTGCAAGTGGGCTGTCTGGCTGGACCTCATCAGGATGCTGATCTGCCGTGCCAGCCTGCCTACACCCAGTCGTTAAAAACTCCTTTCAGGGTCAGCTGGATTCTTCCTCTTCTCCCCACTCCTGCTACCAGGGGTGAAAGCAACTGAAGGTTTCTTCTTTGTAGGAAGGTTCATCACATCCTGGATTCTAGTTCATTTATGTGTTTTCTGCATCTTCAGCCTTTTTTTTTTGTTGGGGGGCGGGGAGGGGGGCAGGGTTTTGCTGTGTTGCCCAGGCTGCAGTGCACTGGTGTGATCATGGCTCACTGCAGCCTTGAACCCCTGGGCTCAAGAGATCCTCCAACCTCAGCCTTCTGAGTAGCTGGGACTACAGGCATGTGCCACCATGCCTGGCTTATTTATTTATTTATTTATTTATTTATTTATTTATAGAGATGGGGTCTTTCTATGTTGCGCAGGCTGGTCTCAAACTCCTGGCCTCAAGCAGTCCTCTCGCTTTGGCCCCCCAAAGTGCTGGGATTACAGACATGAGCCACCATCAGGTCCATCCTCATGTTTTTGATGGATCTTAAAAAGCCATGATTTTAATTGGAAGCCTCATAAATCACTGTTGGGAATGTGAAGTGGTTCAACCACTCTAGAAAACAGTCTGGTAGTTCCTTCATAATTTAAACCTAGAATTTCCATATGACCCAGCCATTCCACTCCTAGGTATGTACCCAAAAGAATTGAAAACGGTTGTGAATGTTCATAGTGGCATTATTCATGATTCCTCTAAAGTGAAAGCAACCCAGACATGCGACAGCTGAGGAATGGATAAATAAAATGTGGCACAGCCATACAATGCAATATTATGTGGGCATTGTATTGGTCCACTCTCACACTGCTATAAAGAAATACCTGAGACTGGGTAATTTATAAAGGAAAGAGGTTTAATTGACTCACAGTTCCACATGGCTGGGAAGGCCTCAGGAAACTTACAATCATGGCAGAAGGGGAAGCAGGCACATCTTACATGGTGGCAGATGAGAGAAGAGCAAGTGAAGGGGGAAGAGCCCCTTACAAAACCATGAGATCTCATGAGAGCTCACTATCACAAGAACAGCATGGGGGAAACTGCCCTTATGATCCAATCACCTCCCACCAAGCCTCTCCCTCAACACCTGGGGATTATAATTCAAGATGAGATTTGGGTGGGGACACAAAGCCTAACCATATTAGGTATAAAAGAAACAAAGTACTTTTGGTAACACTGTAGTATGTTTATGCAGATATTATCAGGTGGGTGAGCCTAGAAAACATCATGCTAAGTGACAGAAGCCAGATACAAAAGGCCTGATTATTTTCCATATGACCCAGCCATTCCACTCTTAGGTATGTACCCAAAAGAATTGAAAACAGGTGTGAATGCTCATAGCGGCATTATTCATGATTTCCCTAGAGTGAAAGCAACCCAGACATGGTGCATGATTCCATTCATATGAAATGTCCAGAATAGGCAGATCCGTAGAGAGAGAAAGCTAACTAGTGGTTCTCAGGAGCTGGGAGAGAGGAATGAGGAGTGACCACTGACAGGCACAGGGATCTCCGTTTAGGGGTGACGAAAATGTTCTGGAATGAGATACACCTGACAGTTGTACAACATTGTTGTACAACTAAATTGATGTACTAAATGCCACTGAATTGTACACTTAAAGTGCTTTAAACGGTGAAGTTGATGTTATGTGAATTTTATAATAATTTAAAAAGAAATTATAGTTCAAGGCTTCGTGGCTTCTTTACCTTGTCAATGTGTGTTCACTGGTCCCTTTGGCTTTCCACGTCTTAATTAGTGTGGAGTCCTAATTAGGGAGAGAGGTCAGGCTAGGGGGATAGAGGGAAAGTAGAAAGAGAAGGCAGGTAAATTATAAATCTCCCTTTCTTCATGCTCCAGAACACATAGCCCTCCTATGCAAATAACTCACAGTCTGCCTACACCCAGCTATCGCCAGACCCTTGGCTGATAGAAAATTGCAAGTTATCTCACTGCAACCTTGGCATTATTGGTACTGCACAAAGCCCTCTTCAGCACACGGCACAAGCACCGTCCTATAAAATCCCCAGCAAGTCTTTGTCTCTTTGCAGTCAGCTCTTCTCTCACTGACCTGCCTATTGCACCCTTGCAATGTATTTTCATACTCTCTCTAATAAATCTGTTTTTTAAAATTTTTTTTAACCTACAACTTTTTTGGTAAATTCTTTTTATTCCTGCACCACCGACCGCAGATAGTCGCCACTCACCCGTGACAATTAGCAGTTAAAGCTGACTGCTCTTTTCATAGCCTATAACTTTAAATTTGTTTTTTTCTGTAAACATTTTCAACTGGCCACATATGTCTTGAGTAGACAGAAGCTAATTGTCAGCTTTTGCTTTCTGGGTTGTCCTATTAGGGTCCTATGGCAAAGAGCAACAGTGAGGCTAAGTGGAAATTTTTAGGAAAACTTAAGGACCACATCTGGGGTAACAAATTAAGGCCCAGGGGCCAGGAGCTTGGTAGAAGCAGCGTGAATCAGAAGCTCTGGGGGAAATGGAGTGGTCCCCAAAAGCAGGCACCAGCTGCAGGTGCATGAGTGAGGAGGGAGGGATGGTGCATTTATACACTGCAGTAGGGTTAGCGAAACCTTTATACAGTGCATTAGTATTAGCAAAAGGCACTTATAGGACTTTATCCCCTTTATTTTTTTTAACCACCTTGAGAAATGGAGAATGGGTTTGGAGAAGGCAGAGTGACATGCATTTTATTCTGTTGCAATTTGGGTATTCTTATGCCTTAGTCTGATATCTTTTAGCCAAGGGGAAGAGGCTGGCAAGGTTTCCATTAAAATTTATTTTCACCTTTACTTACACCAATTTGGTAGATATAGCAGGCGAGCAGTTTCCTACCTTGAACAGGGGCATGAGAAGAATGTATCTGCTTTTGCTGCAGACAGCCCAGGTCTGGAGACCCTGGGATTGGGAAGGCTGGTTCCACTGGGTAGAAGCACTATTGTGAATAGTGATGCAGTAAAAAAGGGAGTGCAGGTGATATGGTTTGGCTGTGTCCCCACCACAAATCTCATCTTGAATTGTAATCCAAATTATAATCCCCACATGTTGGGAGAGGGACCTCATGGGAGGTGACTGGATCATGGGGCTAGTCCCCCCGTGCTGTTCTCATCGTAGTGACTGAGTTCTCACAAGATCTGATGGTTCTATAAGGGGCTTCTCCCCACTTCGTTCTGCACTTCTCTCTCCTGTCACCATGCAAAGAAGGTCTCTCCTTCCCCATCACCTTCTGCCATGACTGTGACTTTCCTGAGACCTCCCCAGCCATGTGGAACTGTGAGCCAGTTAAACCTCTTTCCTTTACAAAGTACTTGGTCTCAGATATTTCTTTCTTTTTTTTTTTTTTTTGAGACGGAGTCTCACTTCTTCGCCCAGGCTGGAGTGTAATGGCGTGATCTTGGCTCACTGCGACCTCTGCCTCCAGGGTTCAAGCAATTCTCCTGCCTCAGCCTCCCAAGCAGCTGGGATTATAGGCACGTGTCAGCATGCCTGGCTAGTTTTTGTATTTTTAGTAGAGATGGGGTTTCACCATGTTGGCCAGGCTGGTCTTGAACTCCTGACCTCAAGTGATCTGCCTGCCTCGGCCTCACAAAGATATTTCTTATAGCAGTAAGAAAATGGACTAATATAGCAGGTCTTCCTTTGGCACATTGATATATTTCCCTTTAGATAAAGACTCATTAGTGGGCTTGCTGGATCATATGGCAGTTCTAATTTTAGTTTTTTATAATGGCTGTACTAGTTTACATTTCCACCTGCGCAGGTCACCTGCTGGTCATCTAATTACCAAAGCAATTTTTACAAAATTCCTCTACATCTTTTTATTTCTAGATCATCACAGCTGTATGCACCAGTTTATGATCTCTGAAAAAAGAGCAGCAATTATGAGACAGCTTGTTCAGGGGAAGGAGCTCAGTGTACAGGTTAGGGCCTCCCATCCCTGTCTTCCTATGACAGATGCCCAGGCTGATTACCATGTCTATGAAATACCTCTTTAACACAGAGGGTTAACTAGCTTGCTGCAGTGGGAGGTAAGAATAACAACAGCTTGGCCATCCACTGATCCTGGAAAATGCTCATCCACGGAGCAGCTGAGCCAAGATGGTTTGAGCTATCTTTGTCTTATTTCCTCATCTGGTTGTTAAATCCCAGAGGCCCTCTGATATTGACAGCGCAGATGCTGATATATATTAAATGTGTGGAAGCACTTCATGCCATCCCCAAATCCCTTGCTTTCTCTTCTCCTCAAACTTGTGTGTATTTTATTTTCTCTCCTTTTACATCTGCTGCCCATGGTTTCGTTCTGCCTGATTTCCCCTGTAACATAACCCCTGGTTATCAAATGCTGGAAAGTCAGATAAGATGGGAATGCTCTATAGTGTTTCATCGAGGGGATCCTGGGAAATGCAAATATCCAAAACCTATCTTGACCAAAGCTTCCTGTGAGGTCCCTGGAAAAACTCTGTGCACAGGGATGCTCTCAGGGGGCAGAATAACACTTTATTATTTTCTCCACTACTGGTCCTCAAAGAACTCTCACAGGAGACTGAATTCTGCCCAGAGCTCCTTTCCTGCATGTCCCAGACATCCACCATCATTTCCTCCTAAGGCCAGACTGAGTGTTTGACTCTGTTGCCAACATGCAAGGAAAGGGACTTCTCTTGGTTTAACAGGAAAGGAAATAGAGGGACAGAGCAAATAAAAGGGTGGCTGAGCTGTAGGGCTGGGACAGAGACTATATGGGAGAGTAAATGTTGGCCAAGGAGGGAAAATTGACACTCCAGTCAGAGGCAGCTCTGGGCTCTTAGCTCACTGTCATTCTTAAGGCAGTCTCCGGGAACCTTGGCTTCTTTAGAACACTTGCCCTCTGAAATCTGTGACCTAACCAATGACTTCAAACTTGAGCATCCTTTAGGCACTTGAAGGATGTAAAGACTATCCCCATCCTCATGGAGAGTTTATTGTTCTTGAATCTTGTAGTCCTTTTACAGGAGAAAAAAGTCGTCTTAGGCTCACCCTCTGTTAAGTATAAAAGTTTCAATATATGTTTGTAGACGTGTTTTTTTCTTACAAAATCCTTCTATAATTCACTATTACCAATGAAGAGATCATTTAAACATAGCCATCTCAACCTTTTCTTCAAATCCCACCATGATGAACCATTTGTCCACTGTTCTACATGCCAAGAACTCTCCAAATATGGTGGCCTCTTAACATGCCAGAGAGGAATGTTTTCAGATTCCCCAGAATGTTTAGGACCACTATGGGACACAGTCCTCTCCATCAAATTTGGTACCTTGTAAATAAATGAAAATATTAGGTAAGCTGTGACGAGTGGTTCATAGCAAAGCATTTGGATTTGGAGGTTGGGTAGAGGTCTTAGATCTGAGCAAGAGAGAAATGGCTCCTTCCACATGGTAGCTTTATGGTGAGCACCATTTATGTCTTGCCTCAGGGAGAGCACACATATTACACATAATGGACCTTCTGGATCTCATTAGAGAGCTTAAAACCAACATTGCAACAGAGGTATCCTGCCTATGACGGCACTCAAATGTATCCCAAGTCCGTACATTTACTAAACTAACAGGGATGAGGAGCTTACACCAAGGTAACATTAATTCCAGTTGCCTTGGTCTGTGGTATGCACTTGTGTTTGAAACCTTGAACCTTCTTCAGAAAAACTGTTTGAAAAATATTTAGTTAGCCGGGTCCATTGGCTCACGCCTGTAATCCCAGCACTTTGAGGGGCTAAAGTAGGAGAATCATGAGCCCAGGAGTTCAGGACCAGCCTGGGCAACATGACAAGATTCCATCTTTACAAAAATTTTTTAAAAATTGGCCAGACAGGCACAGTGGCTTGTGCCTATGGTCTCAGCTACTTGGGTGGGAGGATTGCTTGAGTCCAGGAGGTTGAGGCTGCAGTGAGCTGTGATCATGCCACTGCATTCTAGCCTGGGAAACAGTGAGACCCTGTCTCAAATAAAAATTAGTCTTCTGAAAAGCATAGGGAAATTAAAGGAAATTGAAGTCCTAGCAGAGATATCCAATGTTGGTTATTACACACTTGTGTATGCAAATATGCTAGCTCTTTTTATTTTCTGGTTCCTTTTACCTTGTTTTATACATAACCTTTAGATAAGCTTTGAATTAGACAAAACATGTTCACCTTGTTTTTAGCAAGAATGTTTTTCTACAATATATATTTATTGGAAAATACCCAAATAAAGAAATATCTATTATTTAATTTAATATAACTTTATATTCTAAATTATGACCAATTCACCTACAAGTATTTATCCTATTACATTTACCTAATTCTTTTATTTTAATTGTTTACCTAGATTATTTATGAAAACTGTGATAGTTATGATTTAAAGTTATAAAACCCCCATTGCAAAATTATAACTGAGACAGTGAAAAAAGATTTGACCTAACTGACTCCATCTTGCTCTTAACCTCCAAGCTGTCCTTGTTCATTGCTGGGCATAGGTCAAACTAACTTTGGGAGGAACTTAGTTTATAGATTAGCTTTGAAACAGAGATGATAACAGTCCTTTCCCAAAACAAACCTCGTTACTGCCTGTGGACTAGACTGCCTAAAGCCACAAGATTAGAAGTTATGGTAATTTTACTAAATAATTAAAGATGTAGCTATTTTCATTAAACCAATATCAATGTCTTATTTATTAAAAATTACACAAGCAAAGGTCATTCTGTTTTGGGCTGGGTTTTTAGTTTTGTAAGCCCTATGCCAAAATTTGACACCTTATAGTATTTGGCAGGGATAAGTATGACACTGCTTAATTAATAAATGCAAACAATGCATGCTGACAATTCTTTTTTTTTTTTTTTTTTTTTTTTTTTGAGACAGAATCTCGCTCTTTTGCCCAGGCCGGAGTGCAGTGGCGCTATCTCAGCTCACTGCAAGCTCCGCCTCCCGGGTTCACGCCATTTTCCTGCCTCAGCCTCCCAAGTAGCTGGGACTACAGGCACCCGCCACCGCACCCAGCTAATTTTTTGTATTTTTTCAGTAGAGACGGGGTTTCACCGTGTTAGCCAGGATGGTCTCAATCTCCTGACCTCGTGATCTGCCCACCTCGGCCTCCCAGAGTGCTGGGATTACAGGTGTGAGCCACCGCACCCAGCCATGCATGCTGACAATTCTTAAGAAATTTCTAATATTACTTACCAATAATTTTAAAGCTAACTTATTTATTAAAGGTTTTATTTAAGTTATATAAACTTGAAAAAGCATTTGACTAGTCCTTTTTTTCCTGAAAGTATTTAAGTGTTTTTATTTTTCTTTAAGCCAATTAATTAGAGCTCTTTTATATATTTTTAGTAGTGAAACATTGTGTACACAACGCATAAATACATAGATGCATTAGGTATGCGAATGGAAGTACATTTTGTAGATCTATAAAGACCATCCTTTTTTTTTTTTTTCTACCTTAGACTTTCAGATTCTTGATAACCTGTTTTACAACCGTAGGTGGTTGTCAGCTAAATAGCCTTAAAATTGCATGTTAAAGGAAACCACTCAAGTAAAAATCAAACAGCAAATTTACATCATAAGGTAGGGAGAGAAAAGCTCTGGTGTTGCTAGAGGGAGATCCTTTTATTTTTCTTTGAGCAAATCAAACATAAAATTACACAAATCTATTATGTGATTGCATAAGGAGACCTATTTTGTTTAGATAAGGACTATCTATCTTTTAACTAGATTTCTGAACTCCGGCCAGAACCCCCCCAAAAACCAAAGATTTGCTCAAAAAAAAAAAAAAAAAAAAGACAAGTTCTTAGGAGAGAAAAACAAAACAACAAAACATGAAGGCCTTTTAAATGCAAACATGCACACACACACACACACACACACACAAACTTTTTGTTGTTGTTGTTAGTAGAGACAGGGTTTCACCATGTTAACCAGGCTGGGCTCGAACTCCTGGCCTCAAGTGATCCACCCACCTCGGCCTCACAAAGTGCTGGGATTATGGGTGTGAGCTACCATGCCTGGCCTCAACATAGTATTTTAAAGTTCATCTGTGTTATTGCATATTGCAAGATTTCTTCATTTTGTAAGGTTAACAATATTGCAAGAATAATACTGTAAGAATAATATTGCATTGTATGTTGTGATGGTTAATTTCATGCATCAACTTGACTGAGCTAAGGAATGCCCAGATAGCTAGTAAAGCATTATTACTGAGTGTGTCTGTGAGGGTGTTTGTGGAAGAGATTAGCAATTGCTTATTTTTTATTTTTATGGATTTAGGAGTACAAGTGTGGTTGTGTTACATGAATATTTTGTGTCATGAAGTCTGGACTTTTAGTGTACCCATTGCCCCCATCATCCAAATAATATACATTCTACCCAATAAGTAGTATTTTCTCCTTCACCCCTTCCCACACTCCCATCTTCAATAGTCTTCAATGTCTATTATTCCACTCTGTCTGTCTGTGTGTACTCATTGTATATCTCTCGCTTATAAGTGAGAACATGAGGTTTTTTACTTTTGTTTCTGAATCATTTCACTAGGGAACATTTTCACTAGGGAACAATGTGGTGTGTGTGTGTGTGTGTGTGTGTGTATATATATATATATATGTATATAGCACATTGTTTTTATCCAGTCATCGTTGATGGACATTTACATTGATTCCATCTCCTTAGCTCCAGGTAGATTCAGAGAAAAAGCATCAGATTATAGAAGCATAAACATCACAGGGTTTTAGACATGATAGAAGCCTTTTTATTGTACAGCTGTAGAAACAGAGACCTGCAAAGACTGGGTGACATGTCCAAATGTTGACAGCTAGTTAGCAGCAGCACCAGGATGGCAGCCACCATCTCTGGATCCATTGCTGATTGTCCTCCCCTCCATCTCATGATGCATCAACTGGAGCAATAACAGAGAAGGGGGAAAATAAGGGGAAAGCCAGGAGTAGTGGCTGACACCTGTAATCCCAGCTACACAGAAGGCCAAGGTGGGAGGATTCCATGAGTCCAAGAGTTTGTGATAAACCTGGACTACATAGCAAGAACCCATCTCTACAAAAATTTTTTTAAAAATTAGCTAGGTGTGGTGGTGCATGCCTGTAGTCCCAGCTACTCAGGAGGCTAAGGCAGGAGGATTGCTTGAGCCGGGGAGTTCAAGGCTGCAGTGAGCTGTGATTGTACCACTGTGCTTCAATCTGGGTGACAGAGTGAGACCTTATCTCTAAAAATTGTTTTTTTAATTTAAAAAATTAAAAAATCAGCAGGAACCAATAGAATCTTCACACATGGAACACTTAGTGTGTCTTCACTAAGTGAAGACTTCAATGTAAAGACTTCAAATGTAAACAAACAGGTTAGGCAAGACTTACTTTTTTAAACATAATTTTTAATTAGTATTTTATTAATACTCAACGTATATTATAATGAATTTAACTATACTAGGTATAATTGATTGTATTGAGAAATACAAAGACCAAGGCACCAGGTACTGTTGTACAGTCGATAGAAACAGATTCGCTAAATCAATAAAATGTGAACATTTATTTTAGAAAAATCACAAGCGATTTAAATAGGTATTTAAATCTGTAGAAAAGTGTGTTTAGACACAATTTCAGAATGGGCTTTTGCTGTCCTCATGTCAGACTATTTTTCTTTATCAATTTAAAACAGGACCTTTGTTGGATAATAGCACTTTGTGAATCAAATTTCACCACTGTACATACCTTGGATTGAACAAAGCTGCTTTTCTTCTAAAAAATATTGTTTGTCGTGCAAGTTTTTCTCTGTTTTTAATAAGCCTTCTTCCCCATTGAGCAAATAGATCAGGAACATTTTCTTTGCTGCGGTTAAAGTTTCTGTTATGTAAGCACATTGTTAATTTTCTTTTAATGAACAAATTTAATATAATTGCATCTCTAGTTATAAAAATGTTCCTTTGTCTCTCTCCTTCCTAATAATGCTGTTCTAGGAATAGCTACTTTCTCCACAAAAAAAGTTTTTCATGCTCTTTTGCCAAATTAAGTTTGTTCAGAAAAATAATTTTTAAAGGGAAAATTATGCAGTTTTTCAGAAGTTAATGTGCCATGTTCTTAATATTTTGGAGTGGAGCAGCTTTATTTAATTTTAAGTACTTTTATGTCAACTGACTCTGTTTCAGTTTTTTGAAACCTCTTTATCAATACCTTGTTCTAAGCCAGGCTTGTAGGAAAGAAAAAGCAAAGTCCACTGATTTCTGCTGGTAATAATTTATATACAGTGGGATTCTAAGTGGCTTTTTTTTTTTTTTGAGACCAAGTCTCACTCACTCTGTCACCCAGGCTGGAGTGCTGTGTCCCAATCTCGGCTCACTGCAACCTCCGCCTCCCAGGCTCAAGCGATTCTCCTGCCTCAGCCTCCCGAGTAGCTGGGACTACAGGCACACGCCACCACGCCCGGCAGATTTTTTGTACTTTTAGTAGAGACACGGTTTCACCATGTTGACCAGGCTGGTCTCAAGTGATCCACCTGCCTTGACCTCCCAAATTGCTGAGATTACAGGTGTGAGCCACCCTGACCAGGCTTAAGTGGCTCTTAACAAACTTAAATTTTCACACATTCTTAATTGGGTTAGATGGTATTTCTCATCCTAGTCCTGATAATATCTACCCCCAGGCACATTTTGGAGGTATAATGAATGATATGCTGTCACACTGAGCTAACCAAAATCATTTTGTGATTCAGAGATTAATATAGGCATGAAAAATTATTAATGGGCTTTTATCCTATTGGGTTCAATTTCAATAAAATGGTCTGCACCTGAACTAACCCTTTCACCACAAAGCATAGAAAATGGAAATGAATCTTCTCCGAGGAACGTGCACACACACACACAGACACACACACAGATATGTGTGTGTGTCTGTGTGTGTGTGTGTGTGTGTATATATAATGGATCCCTTCTATGGTGGCATCTTGGTGTGGAACAAATTCATAATCTTAATCCTCCAATAATTTTAATTGTTCCCTACCCAGCTAATGGGACCAGTATCTTTCCAAGGAGCAAGGCTGAAGTCATCACTGACTGTTGCCTCTTTCTGACACTTCACATCCAGACAATTCCCAGCTCATGTTGATTGTGTCTCAAATCAGCTCAGCTCTCTCCAGTTCTCTCCCGCCTGCCCCTGTGCTAGTCTGGACCAGCTTCCTTGGGGGGTTATGGCCATTGTCATGGGATCCACTCCAGTTTCTTGCCCAACCCTTCTGCCAGGGAGGAACCAGAATGCCTGCGGGAGTGAAACGAAACCATGCCTCTCACCCCTAGTGTCCTCAATCTCTGCTTCATCACTTCTGAATAAAGATAAATGCCCCAAAGCTAAAACAAAAGAAAGGAAAAAGATAAATGCCCTCCATGTCTGATCACGATGATTTATCCTGACCTCTTCTCCACCTCACAGTCAGAGTTTCGCATGGAAAAAATAACCAACCAACCAATGCACACAGTTTGTAGGAATACTGCAACATCAGCAACTTATACAATAATGATAAAAAACAAAGAACATGGAGAGAAACACACACATATTACCTGAGTGGCTCTCTGAATGGCTGGTTGATGTTTTCTCTTTTGTACATTTATAATAGTAAAAATACAACAAAATATTTATTTAAAAAAATCAATTTTTGTGTACAAAAATCACAAAGCATAATAGTGCAAAGTAGGTCTCTAAATAGCTAGTTTTTTTGGTGAGATTTTAGTTAGTGCTTATATAGAGCCTGAATTTTGCTCTATTTAATCTCTTTTTTAGCCATTTCCCTTTGGGCTACCCTAAATGCCCTTTTCTAATTCAGGTGCTTTCAACTTTCAGTTATAAAACAAAAATTCATTTTTACATGGTTGCTGAGCTGAGACATGTGTCCTTAAATTGCTTATATAAATTCTGAGACTCATTACTAATGAAATATGTTCTTAAAATAAGTTCAACATGACATTTCAGAGCCGCTGTCCTGGGGAGCTTTTTTCTCGTCCTCATTGACAAAATTGACCTTCTCACCTCAAGCTGTTGGAGTTATCTACTACTGTGTAACAAATTACCCCAAAACTTAGCAGCTTAAAGCAACTTGTGTTTGTTATCTCATTGTTTCTGTAGGTCAAAAATCTGGGCACAGCTTAGCCGGATCCTTCTCAGCTTCTAGGTCTCTTTCAGGCTACTTCAGGTGCCATGGCTGTGGTCTCATCTGTGGTTCAAAAGTGGCAGGATCTCTTTCCAAGCTCATTCAGATAATTGTAGGCAGGACTTAGTTCCTTGCAGGATGTTCACCTGAAAGCCTCATTTTTTTTGCTGGCTGTTGGCTGGACACTTCTCTCTTTGTCTTATAACATGGGTCCCTCCACAATGGCCACTTACTTCATCCAGAGCCAACAAGCGATAGAGTTTGCCAGCAAGATAGAGGTCATAGTCTTTTACAACCCAATCACAGAAGTGATATCTCATCACTTTTTCCATATCCTACTCCTTGGAAGTAGATCACTAGGTCCAGCTCATACTCAACAGGAGGGGATTGTATCAGATGTGAATACCAGAAGGGAAGTCACTGGGGCCACTTTTAGTTGGCTGACCACATTTTTGTTCAAAACTCTATTACTGTACTTATTATACTCTACATAACATTTTATTATTAATAGTTGTAATTTTAATAATAACTTTATAAGTTAATAATAACTTAATATTAAATGACTATAATGAACAGCTATGGCCTCTTACTATGATCCCCTTGCCGAATCAATAAGTACTAAGAACCCAGAAGGAGAGACCCTGTCTCTATAAAAAAAAAAAAAATGAAAATTAGCTGGTCATGGTGGTGTGCCCTTATAATCCCAGCTACTTGGGAGGCTGAGGTGGCAGGATTGCTTGAGCCTGTTGAGGCTGCAGTGAGCCATGATCACACCACTGCACTCCAGCCTGGGTGAAAGAATGAGACCCTGTCTTAAAATAAATAAATTAATTAATAAAAATAAAAGGTCCTAAGTGTGTAGTTTTATCCTCAAAATAATACTTGTAAGGTATTATTATTACTTTCTTACAGAAAAGAAAACTAACAGGCTAAATATATAGCTTGTGGTTTCACTGCTAGCAAGTGGGGGAGAAAGAATGAAAACCTCAACAGCGTAAACTGCATTTCTGACTCCACTGCCCACTTTAGTGGGTTTGGTACTTGTGGATTTCCTCATTTGACCTGTCAGAGTCTTGCAGGGTGACTGTGTGTCTCGTACAATCATAGAACCACCATAGGACTGCTATAATGTCATCTTTCTAGGTTTTGCCCTGTATTTGTGGAATTGAAATGGATTCAGTTGAATTGTCAGTGAATTGCTTTCCACTGGAAAGGTGTAGCTAGACTAAAATGCTCCTAACAAGTTACATTTGTCTAGCACTTTATTATTTTGGAAACCTTTTTTGGGGTCGGATAGGGCAGGGTCTTACTCTGTCGCCCACAGTAGAGTGCAGTGGCACAATCATAGCTCACTGCAGCCTCAAACTCCTGGGCTCAGGCCATCCTTCTGCCTCAGCCTCCTGATTAGCTGGGACTACAGGCATGTGCCACCACACCCAGCTAATTTTTAAATTCTTTGTAGAGATGGGAGCTTGCTATGTTCCTCAAGCTGGTCTTGAACTCCTGAGCTCAAGCAATCCTCCTACCTTAGCCTCCCAAACTGCTGGGATTGCAGGTGTAATCTACTGCATCTGGTCGCATTTTGGAAACCTTTTATCGCTAGTATCCTGAGTAACTCCCCCATGGTCAAGGTGACATCTTAGAGTAATATGCAGAAGAGTGATTCACAAGAACATGCCTTCTAAAGCCTTATAGCTGGTGGCCTGAGATGAGGCCAGAGCTCTGACTCTTATTTCTCCTCTCATTCTGCTAGTTCTTGACAAGCAGAGAATAAAAGCTACCAAAAAGAGAATTAAGGAGAGTTAGGAATGAGAGAGTAGCTGCAACAAAAACAAACAGAGACTATCAGATTCCCTGGGTTGGTTATCTTTCAGGAAGAATCGTAGTGATCTGCGTTTGCTTTTTATGAAAAGGGGAGATCCCGAAAAGGGAAGGAGGTGAGAGGACTATTGGAAGTAGGTCAGGGGAGAGAGAGAAGTTTATGTTTCCCAGGCTGGGAGCTGTGGCTCACGCCTGTAATCCCAGCACTTTGGGAGGCCGAGGCGGGTGGATCACTTGAGGTCAGGAGTTCAAGACCAGCCTGGCCAACATGGCAAAACCCCATTTCTACTAACAAAAAAAAAAAAAAAGATTAGCCAGGTGAAGTGGCAGGCATCTGTAATCCCAGCTAATCAGGAGGCTAAGGCAGGACAATCACTTGAACCCGGGCAGCAGAGGTTGCAGTGAGTCGGGATCACACCACTACACTCCAACCTGGGCAACAGAGTGAGACTCTGTCTAAGAAAAAAAGAAGAAGGGTATGGCTCCCAATGACTAATGTGTAGGAGTAAGGATTCTTTGATTGGGGTTCAGACAGGCAAGGAGCATGATGCTGTTGTGCAGAGTATAACTCCTGATAAAAATGTAAGGTAGCAAAAGATTTGCCACATGGACAAATGACAGAATAAGCAACTTAGAAGGCATGAGAAGAAGGAATGCTTGCAGCCTGATGTTTTCCTTGAAGAGCCTTTTTGGAGATTGTTGCCTATGTGCATTGGAATTTAAGGGCTTCCATAACTTGCGGAAGTATGTTATACCTGAGAAACATTGTCTGTTAACACTGAAGATGTACTTGTGGGTGCAAATGAGAAATTTACACCTACTCAAATGGTTTGGCATTTCCAAATCCCTTGGTAGATGCTGATCTGCCTACATACAGAAGCAGAGGGAATGAATTGCAATTCTGTTATGTTCAGGAGGTGAAAATTCTACAGATGACAGGGCGGGTAACATGCTAGCACTAACTTGGTGGTTTCAGCTGGGGGCAGTTGTGTTCCCCAGAGGACATTTGGCAATATCTGGAGGACATTTTTTATTTCACAACTAGGGGAGAACAGAGAAGTTGGGGACAGCATCCTGTTGGGGTTTAGTGGGTAGAGGCCAGGGATGGTGCTAAACATCTTACAGTGCATAGAACAGCTCCCTTCCCCACCAATGAAGACTCATCCAGTCCACATGTCAATAGTGTCGAGGCTGAGAAACACTATTAACAAAATCTGAGGTCCCTAAGTCAAATATCAACTCACGATAAAGACGTGTTCCCATGTTATTTTTTCACACAGGAGAAATTGGTTAAGAAGTAGGTAAAGCAGTTACAGTGCTTGGTACATACTAAGCACCCAAAAAACTGTTATTTTAAAATAAGAAAAGTTATGTATTTATTTCCTGTATCAACATGAACCTAGTAATGAAATAGAGATGCAGAACACAGCCTGCTGGCTCTAGCCTTCTCTGATATAAATGCTATATGTTGCAGTCTTATGGGGACAGGAGGTTATTAAACTCACTCTTTTGCAAATTCCTGGTATTAGTTATGGGTTTGTAAGCCATTAAATCTACTTAGGGACCCCTGATGCTCCAACCCTGAGCTTTTCGTGGGCATTATTAATGGTGTTTTCAGTTTTCTTAAAAACCTCTAGTGTGTCTCACTCTTCATATTTAAAGACGGATGCTAATTTTTAAATCTTCTCTGTGCCCCGTAAAACCTTCCAACCATTTAAAAAAATAGTGCATGGCCCTGCTTAATTTCCTCTCTGGTTGAACTGGCATGAGGGCCTTTAAATTAAACAGAATAAACATACATTTTTGATTTAATGTGGCTTTCTTTGATACTTGCTCAACCAGCCCTTGCTCACATGGTGTCTACAGTCTAATTAGGAAGGGGAACAATCATCTGATCTCAGATTTACAACCCTTCTCTGTCATTATTTATTCGTTTGCCTAGTTCACACATCTTGACTATTTAATGTGTGCGAAGCATGAGAGAGGATGCTAGGGATATAGCCAGGAGGCACTTAGACTTCTTCCTGGCTGCAGAATGCTTCCAGTGCAGCAGGGAAGATTAAACGCAAGATAACTCAAACTGCACTTGCTTGTATCATCAGTGCTGAGAAAGAAATGCACAGTGATAAGAAAAGGGGAACTTCCTCCCATGCAAGGAATCTGAGAGGGTGTCCCTAGATAAGTCACATGGAAGCTGGGGATGGGGGCTGAAGATTGGCCTCTCCAGATGATCTCTGCCCTCCTCTCATCCTTCAGCCTTTCCACACCTCACTCCAATATGAGGTCCATTGTTACAATCGTGGTGTTGAAGGTGGGAGAGTTCACCTTTTATTACACCCACCTAGCTATTTAAACAGAAGCATGCAGTACTTGTATAGATATATTTGCTCATATTTGCAATTTCTCTGTCACGAATGTGGGGCTGGAGCCTGGATTTGCCAGCCAAAGAGTTAACAGATGTTGAACGCAATGAAGAATTGTCTCAAAACGGCTGTTCTGAGAAAGGGATAGTGTTTCGAATAAAAAGAACATTTGTTAGAGCACACATCATCTTGAGCCTAGCCGTAAAAAACCCGTTCACAAGATAAGCCATTGCTCGCTCTTTGTTACCAAGTTTGTGTTTAAGGAGTTAAGATTTGGGAGAGACTTTCAACTTAGCCGCGGGTCCTGCCCAGCACAGTGTTCGCAGTCTGCAAGGAAGGTAGCAGGGTATTGCATGGGATTTTATGTTAATGATGTTCAGGGGATGATAATTCTCACCTGGGAAGGAGATGATCCATTAGTTACACTCTCAGTCTGTGTCTTAGGCCAGCATGAAGCCATTACAGATCTTTAGCTGCAAAATAATAATTTTATGATGAGATAAGGGGTAGTTTTATTTCTGGCCTATTTTAAGAGAGAAGATGCAAAGCCTACGCCAGGGACTAAATCATTTCACTTCAGACTTTGTATAGAATTCATGTCAAGTGAATGTCATAAATTATAAATAAGACATAAGTGTGTCACATAAAATAATTCTATGGTAATAGTTAATGACAGAGCTAAGCTGAATAAATATAACAAATATTTGTGTGTGTGTATGTGTGTGTGTGTGTTTTCATGTAAACATTTTCCTCTATCATAGAAAGTGAATGTGACCATCAAACACATCTTTGAATTCTGGGATTAGTCCCCTGGACTTAAGTCTCCCAAGGAGATAAAAGTGAAGAGACTTAAAATAAAACAAACAAAAAACTCTTTTGCCCTATTTATTTGAATAAATAAGAGTAAGATAGTCAATCACTCAATCACTTTGCAAAGCTTGGGAATCTAACTGAATAACAAAAGTACCAACTCAATGTAGATAAGGAGAATTGAGTGGATCGGGAGAGAGAGAGGTGATTGACTATGATTAGTAGTGTCATGTGTGAAGGAAGTACCCCCGGACTGCCAGTCACATAGCTTCCCACATTTACTCTGTCTTCTTTAAAAAATATCATGCTTCTCAAAATACTTCACATTCTAAGAGTGCAGCTGCATGAACATAGAGTTGATGATTGCATGAAACAACTGTATAGGATGTTGTAAGAAAAAATACTTCTCTTGGAGCTAAGAGGAAAACGTAGCTGACAGTGACTTCTCTCTCATTACTGGATGTCTACTCTCTCACACCAGCTTCCTCTTTTGCTGTAATAGAGTACTATTCAAGCAGGGGAAATTTTTGTCTCCCTTTCTCCCAGCAATGGCTGGTAGAGTCTGGAGACATCTTTGGATCTCATAACTGAGGGGAGTTATACATGCTACTGGCATATAGTGGGTAGAGGCTTGAGATGTGCTGAATATCCTGCAATGCACAGGACGGGCCCCTACACTAACGAATCATCCGTCCCCAAATGTCAATAGTGCAGAGGTTGAGAAATCCTGATTTAATGCCACTCATGACCTGTAATGGAACCCATTATCCTGGCTAATTTGCATTTGTGTGTACTCCTTTACTAAGGCTCAATTAAGTAATTTAGTGAATATTTATTGACTCGCAGGGCCATGGGGGAGAACTGCAGAAGAAAATTGAGGGATTATAAATATCTAATGGGAAGGCAAGGTGAACACACATGAAAACAAACCAAAAAAATTCTACTTCAAAATGTTATTGATTTTCTCCGGACCCTAATTATGTATATTCTATCAACATTTGCAGTGCATACCCTTTGTCTGTTTTTGCAAACTGTCAATTTAGATAATATAGTGTCTTAGTGAATTGTTGCCACAATAATGTCATGTACCAATTCTCTCCCAAGCTCAACAGATTAACACAACAGTGTATATTCTCATTGGTTTGTCTGTTGGCTGAAACAAACAAGCTCCAGGCTGTCTGTTGGGCTGTATCTGCTACAAATGCGTTTGTTCTGGAGCTCAGGCTGAAAGGGAGGTAGCACATACTAGAGAAAGAGCTTCTTGTGGTGATGGCAAAAGTACAACAGGACCAAGCTAAACATGCAAGCATAACGTTTCTGTTTCCCTCACATCCGATAGCATCCCATTGGCTAAGACAAATCACATGGTTGAGCTCCAAATCAAGGCTGAACAAGTATACTGTGGTCTCTATAAGGCCAATGCAAGATACATGGCCTCACTCAATACCAGTGGGTCAGAGAAAGGATTGCATTATTTTAACTAATAAGTTCATTTTAATATTTCCATTTCAAATTTAACATTATAAGAATTTTTCTTAACTTGTTTTTTAAGATTTATTACTATTTATAATTGTGGCAAAATACACATAACATAAAATTTTCCATCTTAACCATTTTTAAGTGGCATTAAGTATGTTCACACTGTTTTGCAGCCATCACCACTATCCATCTTTAGAATTCTTTTCATCTTACAAAACTGAAACTCTGTATCTATTAAATAATTATTCCCAATTCCCCTAGGATTGAGTACTTATTTTAAAAAAATTATCTACCACCCATTTTTAATGGGAGCAAGGCTTATTTTTATAGAGATAATTGGCATATAGCATGCATTTATAGTTGTCAGCCCAACCTATGCCTAAGGTGTATTCTATCCAGGATACAGACATGTCTTCAGGTCCTGAGGTAGGAGCCCCACAGAAGTCTGTTTTACTCAGATAAAAAAGCCTTTTGGGAAGGAATTCCTTCCAAGTTCACGCCGAGAAGCAGTATGGGCCACAGCCAGGGAGCCTGCATTAGAGAAATTGGTTGACATTCAGACCCATGTCCATCAGTCACTCAACAGGGATGTCTACCTAATTCTCAGGTTCCAAGCAGTAGTAGGTTAATCTAAGGGGGAAAAAAGTGAAATGTGCTTTTACTGAAATCTACATGGAATATTAGGAGCTTAGGGCATCAGCAGCATATAGCTGGCAGCTTCAGGAGCAACCAGTGCAGGAGCCAGCCAGCCGGTAGCAGTAGGGGCTTTAGCAGTGTTAAACCCCGGAGCCCATGAGAGAGAGCTCAGTATCCTTATCATCAGCCACTAGTGGTGGGACTCAGACTGGGTGGGCAGTGGTTGTGAGGTCCTTTAGACAGGACCTGTTTCTATCAGCAGGAACAGGAGGCATCACTACAGAGCCCTGGGAAATGACAGGCATTATTCAGTAGCCAAGAAAACTGCTCGAGTAATTAGAAAAGCACTGAAGTCTCCACCATGTGGAATGCTGAAAAGCCCTAGAAATACTGGGTTCCAGGGACAATCTGAGAGAGAAGAGCCATAAGGAGTCCTGGGTGCTAGTCTAGAAACCACAGCTTGCTATGAGTATGACTAGGGCAATTCATTGAATCTCTCTGGGTCTTTGTTTTCCCTTCTAAAAATAAGAGAATTGGGATACATGATTTGCCTGGTCTTTTCTAACCGATACTGTATTACCTGAATATTATATGAATGTTGTTACATGATCTCAAGCCAGGCTTTACATTCATGCCACGTTTTGGTTGTAGAAAGTCTGTATTCTTTATTTATTTAATTGGTTAATTAATTAGAGAGAGTCTCACTCTGTCAACTAGGCCGGAGTACAGTGGCGCCATCAGAGCTCACTGCAGTCTCGAACCCTGGGCTCAAGCAATTCTCCTGCCTCAGCCTCTCGAGTAGCCAGAACTACAGACGTGCACCACCATGCCCAGAAAATTTTTAAATTTTTTTGTAGAGATAGGAACTTACATATTTCCCAGGCTGGTCTCCAACTCCTGAGCTCTCCCAATCCTCCCTCCTTGGCCTCCCAAAGCACTGGGATTATAGGTGTGAGCCACCATGATCAGCCAATCTCTCTGAGTCTTTGTTTCCCCATCTGAAAATAAGAGAATTGGGATGCATGATTTGCAAGACCGTTTTGAACTGAAATTATATTATCTGAATGTTGTGATTTGCTCTCAAGCCAGCCTTTAAGTTCATGCCAGATTTTGGTTGTATAAAGCCAACAGTCTTAAACCATGCTTTAAAAAAAAAAAAAAAGAAAGAAAGAAATAGGCAATTTCTCATTTCTTTCCAAGCATAAATATTAGCTTAAGCATTAAGATAGACAAGGTCTTTGGTGTGATGGCATTGTATAACTGGATTATTTCATGCAGTCTTATGTGAGGAATTCAGTAAGAATTTACTTTGCATCAGCTTTGTCTGTATTTAGCATTTAAGCAGATTAAGCCAAATTGGGGGCCTTTAGACTAAATGGCAAAAATGGTTTCACATAATAATAGCAGGGTGCTTTTTACATTTATGATATCTGTTTGAACATGTTAAATTCAAGATACCAGATACGCGTCTGTATGGAGACCTTAATTCAGTATTTGGATATACAGTCTCTCTGGACATAAAACTTAGGTGTTTCTAAGCATTCATTCAGTATTTAATCTCACCAAGACAGCATATGTATTTCATAAAGGTAGGGAGGAGATGAGGAAAGCAGAAGTGTCTTGAGGCTCACAATATTTAAAGTGCGGACTGGACAATGGCCGCTCAGAAGTGGCACCAGGCCAGGAAATATGTTTAGTCATTGTTTGATTGTTTCTTTGAGTATTTTGTACCAAGTTAGCCTACACATTTGTTTAAATTATTAAATTGATGGTCATATAACTGCACATGCAAATCTGTGTGACTGTCTTCTCTTTAAAAATTGGAAGCTGCTACAAGGGTGACATTCTTTAGGAGGGGTGCAAGCTCTTGGCTGGCAAAGCCCCCTCTCCATATTGATGACTAAACCCAGGCCATTTCCCATCTCCCATCCAGCCTCTGTAATTATGTGGGGTTGTGATCCTGATTCTGAGGTCCACGAATGAGGAAGAACCAGCAAACAGAGACTCTGCAGAAAGAGAGACACAATAGGAACCTCAGAGAGTGTGTTCAAAGAGGAGTGCATTCCTGAGCGAGGGAGCGGCTCACTCTGACAGGTGTTGCTGGAAAGCCAGGGAAGAGACTCTGCCACACCGTGTGCACTGGCCTTGATGTCCAGTGTCCTTAGTGACTGGACATCAGTCCTTAGCTCTGGAGGAGCTGTCTGCATGCACCAAGGCTGGTGTGAGTGCAAAAACAGATGCAGAGTGAGGTCAAGCTCACACGCCAGTTCACACGCTGAAGGACTGTCAGTGCTCCCAGATACACGGCAATGAGGGTCCAGTGTCAGGAGAGAACAGATAGGTACACTAAAAGCCCAGACTCCACCACTACACATGCACGTGAGACATCTGCGCTGTACCCCCTAAATCTATAAACATTTTTAGAAATTAAAAGTAAATAAAATTAGGCAGAGCATGGTGGCTTATGCCTGTAATTCCAGTGCTTTGAGAGGCCACGGCAGGAGGATCACTTGTGCCCAGGAGTTTGAGACCAGCCTGGGCAACATAGTGAGACCATATCTCCTCAATAAAAATTGAAAAGGAAGAAATAGCCAGGCCAGGTGGTCCTCGCCATCATCCCAGCTACTCAGGAGACTGACATGGGAGGATCACTTGAACCCCAAAGTTCAAGACCACCTTGGGTAACATAGTAAGAACCTTGTCTCTAAAAAATAAAAATAAAAATATTACCCAGGCATGGCAGTGTGCACCTGTAATTCTAGCTGCTCAGGAGGCTGAGATGGGAGAATCGCTTGAGCCCAGGAGTTGGAGGCTGCAGTGAGTTATAATCACACCACTGCACTCTAACCTGGGCAACAGAGCCAGAACCCTGTCTCAAAATTTTTTAAATAAAAATAAAATTACTTAATAGAACAAAAAAATTGTTCAGTTTCTTTCACTTTACAGTTAAGAAAACTAAGATTCAGAGAACTGATATGATTAACAACTACCCCTGACCCCCCACCTAGAATAAAGGTCATAAAATTTCTCCCCAGGCTGGTGAGAAAAATAAAGGATAAAAATTTCTCCCCAGGCAGATGAGAAACAGAAAGAGAAAGTAGTGAGTTTTGTCTCCTGATGTCAGGGTCAGGGCCACAGAGACTTGGTTCTGGAAGTATTTGAGAGTAAGAACCTGGCTCAAGGCTGCGAACCAGGAGCTGGGAGAGGTGTTGCCTACCATTGCTGGTGGGAAGACTAGAAGGACATCGATATTGAGTAAGTAAGACCTCAGGCTACCACACTGCACACGTACCTGCCACCTTCCAGGGAACCAAGCCAGGCCTCTCTCTGGCTGGGAAACCTGTTGAGCAACCTCCTTATATTTGCTGCCAACATAAGCTCCGGTTCTAAATGAACCTGTTGCAGGGTGGGGCAGCAAAACCGCAAGAGTGAGAAGAGAGGCAAACAGCAAAATGAAGTAGAAAGCCCACGTCCTCCTCAACAGGAAGGGGTCTAACTCAAAGGAAGCAGATTGCTGGAACACGTACACAGACCTCCATACAAGAAAGACATCATGTGTGTGTTCACGCCACCATCCTCCCCAAGATTCCATCACCTGTTATTCTCACAAGGAATGAAATGCAGTGAGGTGAGAGCGTGTTGGGATGGCAGACATGGGCGATGGATGAATTCTCTTCCCTCTGTACATTTTCCAGCAAAAAGAGCTGCCCCCAGGCTGCTGACCCCATACACTTTGAGTTTTGAAAGGTTTCTGTGTTTCCCTTAGAAAGCTACTAAACCAGGACAGGCACAGTTGTTCAGGCCTGTAATCAGCACTTTGCAAGGGTGTGGCAGGAGGATTGTTTGAGCCCAGAAGTTCGAGACCAGCCTGGGCAACATAGCAAGACCTTATCTTTACAAAAACCACAAAAATTAGCTGGGTGTGGTGACACATGCCTATAGTCCCAGGTACTTGGGAGGCTGAGACTGGAGGATCGCTTGAACCCAGGACTTCAAGGTTGCAGTGAGCTAAGATCATACCACCTCACCCCGGCCTGGGCAACAGAGCAAAACCTTGTCTCAAGCCGACATCCTTCAGTTCCTTTTTGTGTCCTTGTCCTTTACAGGAAGATGAAGATCCCTTTCCTCCTACTGTTCTTTCTGTGGGAAGCCGAGAGCCATGCAGCATCAAGGCCGAACATCATCCTGGTGATGGCTGACGACCTCGGCATTGGAGATCCTGGGTGCTATGGGAACAAAACTGTCAGGTTGGTAATGCAGCTCCTCAGTAAACACGTGGCTGTATTCATAGGCAACAGTCCCCGGGATGGTTAATGTTGATCTACAGAGCACAGAACATGTAGAAACGTTCAAAACCCTCCAAACCATGCCTGGCTTCATGTAGATACACTGAGATGTAGGTGTCATGAAGGCAGGTGTGAGTTTATCTGTTTGACTATGAACAGGGAGCTGGATGAACTCAGGGAGATCACTAAGAAGGTGTGCATCACAGTTCTTCTTTACTTACGGCTACGATGCTGCTTTCCACACATTCACATTTCCATCCCTTTTGTTCACCTGTTTCGTCTTCTTTTGGCATCTGGCTTTATTCTGGTTGGTTCTGGGTCTGTACTACTCTGTCCTGGCTCATCAGTGACTTACTCTCACTCTCACTCTCACTCATGCCCAACTCTCCCTCTTCTAGCCCAGGCCCTACCCTGTCATCAGCTATGCAGGCTGTCTTAGTCTGTAAAGGCTGCTATGACAAAATGCCATAGGCTGGGTGGCTTCTAAACAATAGAAATGTATTGCTCATAGTTCTGGAGGCTGGAAGCCCAAGATCAAGGCATAGCAGATTCAGCGTCTGGTGGGGACCTGCTTCCTGGTTCATAGACAGAACCTTCTCACTGTGTCTTCACATGGTGGAAGGGGGGAGGGAGCTCTCTGGGTCCCTTTTATAAGGTCATAAATCTCATTTACAGGGCTTCATCCTCATGACCTCATCACCTCCCAAAGACCCCACCTCCTAACAAAATCCCATTGAGGGTGAGCATTTCACCATCTGAATCTGGGGGGGACACAAACATGGAGACCATAGCTGACAATCAGGAGAGATGTCATGTTTTAGGACCTCATAACTTGCCAGTAATTATCAAAACAGTGGCAACAAGGCAATCAAACGAGACTCGAGGTCATTCGACCCTTGGGTCTGAACATCCTCCCAGAAGTGGGTGTTTTGTTTCTATCCTTCTGCGTAAAATCAACCTAACATAAGACCTATTTTAAGGACCCTTTTGTTTAAAAAGGAAAGTAAGCCCTTGAGGAGTAGAATACTGACATTAGAATTTCACTTTCTCTTCCTAATAATGTGGAGATGATGGCATAAAAATAGTTCTATGGAGAGTTTCATCACATGAAAGATCAATACAAACTAAATTAAAGGAGAGGATAAGGAAAGAGATTATTTGCTTCTACCAGAACTTTCTTTTTTCTTTTTTTCTTCTTTTTTTTTTTTTTTTTTTTTTGAGAAGGAGTTTCACTCTGTCGCCCAGTCTGGAGTGTGGTGGCACGATCTCGGGGATCACTGCAACCTCTGCCTCCTAGGTTGAAGCAATTCTCCTGCCTCAGCCTCTCAAGTAGCTGGGACTACAGGCGTGCACCACCATGCCTGGCTAATTTTTTGTATTTTTAGAAGAGATGGGGATTCACTGTGTTGGCCAGGCTGGTCTCAAACTCCTGACCTCGTGATCCACCTGCTTCAGCCTCCCAAAGTGCTGGGATTACAGGCATGAGCCACTGCGCTGGCCCAGAACTTTCTTGTAGGATATGTGAATACTAAATACTTGAAGCCAGGAATGGACCCATTGCCAAGTGCCATGGGGCACTGATTATTTTCCTTCCATTCTCTTACTCCTCATCTTGTTTTTAGCATGAGAAATCTTGGAAAGTATATTTAATCATTTCATATCAGATCAAACAAAAATTAAATAGATTATGATATTAAGGAAAATCTTTCCCACAAGATGTAGCCAAATACGTCTCACTTTCAATCTGAAACTTTGCATCAAATGTTGCTTTTTATTTTTTTAAGAGTATATTGACTTATGACATTGCTTAAATTTTAAAAAGCATATGCAAGGGTAAGATCTGCAATTTTAAGAGAGCACTTTAAATGTCCTCCTAAAATTGTAATTATCTTTGTATGTTTTCTGCCCCACCTTTTGCCTACTTTTGTAAAATGTTTACAGATCACTTAATACATTTGTGATATAGATCTTATTAATTTAGTTTTTCTTATCAGCATCATAATTTTATTCAGCTTTTTCATTTTATCTATTTCTTTAATATTATGTATTCCTAACATATATTGAGATAATAGATAACTGTTCCTACCAAGATGTCTTAATTAAAAAGTTAAAATCAAGCCTGTAAGGTTAAATATTTACCAACTATCAAAAGAAAAAATGTCTATAAAGCCCCATGGAAGAATTCATGGCAATATATACCCTAAATCTGCCTTGGTCTCTGTATTAGAGTCCCATTATTTCTGAATTACATTTTTCATTTTTATATTTTGTAATATCACACCCCAAAATAGTCACTATTTTTTGTAGGCCACTATAGACAGTAGGAGGTTTAATTCAAATGCAAAAACAGTCTCTGTCTTCTAAGCATCTCACCCTTTAAGAAAAAAGCAAAGTAGAAATATGGGTAATTAAACACATTCACTAAATTAATAAATGGTCACTAGTTTGACATTACAGATGCAATAAAATTATTCCCCCCTTCAAGCTATGCATCATTGCAGCACTACTCTGTGAGGGCATTGATCTAGGGAAGCCATGGGACCAATGAACAAGATGTATACTCCCACCCTACAGGCAGCCATCTTGAAGGGGAGCACAATTAGCCATGCCATTGCTTTACAGTGAGGAAGCTGCTTGTCTGGTGGAGTATGGACTACTGTTCCAAATATAGGTCAATCTCCTTGCATAAACAAGGAAGGGCGCTGGAGGCCCATGAGAATTCCATCTGTACCTGGAACTGAAGGATGGCAGATGACGAGCCAGGCAGGGAGGAACGGACCTGGATGCCTGGTGAAGGACGTGGGAGATATCTTGTGGGGTATAACTTGGTATGATCCAAAAACTAAAAGATATTAATTCCTAAATGACTTCCCAAAATGTTCAGCCAATCCATTCATAGAGAAAGGCATCAGGGTGGCTTATCTTGCAAAAGGTATCACTCTACAAGTGAGCTCATAAATAAGTATTTCTGAAGCATAAAAAATATAAGCCAACAAAGGGTATGTGGGGGTCGCAGCATCTAATTTCTTCACTGTAGTGTTTGTGCCTTTTCCCTGGAGCATATTAACCCATTTGTTGATGCTCACTGGTTGAGGCACATGGAGTCTAATTATTCCCTGTCCCTGGGGGCATGTAGAAATTAGGCAGGGGCTCATTAAAGCTGGTCGTGGGATTCCCTTTGGCTGTGGTTGGAAAGAGAGGGGAGTCAGATTGACCCTGGAGATTTCTCTTTTGGTGACATAGAGGTAACTTGGGAGATGTGGATGGGAGAAGAGTGAAGCCTCATCCTCATTCACCCCTTACTTTCCCTCCCTGCAGTATCCTATTTCAAAGACTTGGTTTCTGTCTTCTAATTCAGGGCTAGTGGGACCAGGAGCTCAGAGCCCGCTGTAGCATGAATGGACCTTTTGGGGATGTCCCGCCTGCATCATTCACACATCTGCATGGTTTTGTTGTAGCTTGAGTCTTGATTCTGTATCACTTCTTCCCCACCTCCCCTGCCTCTCATCTCGCCTGTCTCTCCCACATAACCCCAGACTTGCCTTTGCTCATTGAGAAGTTTCCCAGTATAAAGAGCTGTAGACAGTTTCATTTTGAAAATTATCACAGAGCTGGGCACAGTGGCTCATGCCTGTAATCCCAGCAATTTGGGAGGCCGAGGCGGGCAGATCACTTGAGGTCAGGAGTTTGAGACCAGCCTGGCCAACATGGTGAAACCCTGCCTCTACCAAAAAATGCAAAAATTAGCCAGGCGTGGTGGTGTGTGCCTGTAGTCCCAGCTACTCACAAGGCTGAGATGGGAGAATTGCTTGAACACAAGAGGTGGAGGTTGCAGTGAGCCGAGATTATGCCACTGCACTCCAGCCTGGGTGACAGAGTGAGATCCTGTCTCAAAAATAAATACATGAACAATAAATGAAAATGATCACAAATGCTATGATTCTTTTCTTCTAGGACTCCCAATATCGACCGGTTGGCCAGTGGGGGAGTGAAACTCACTCAGCACCTGGCAGCATCACCGCTGTGCACACCAAGCAGGGCAGCCTTCATGACTGGCCGGTACCCTGTCCGATCAGGTAACCTCCTATCTGCACCACAGGGGCTGTGGTCTCCTTCGGGACAGCCTCCCACCTCCAGGTATCTCCTAGTTCCTAAGGGTTGATTTTTTCCTGGTCCAGGAATGGCATCTTGGTCCCGCACTGGAGTTTTCCTCTTCACAGCCTCTTCGGGAGGACTTCCCACCAATGAGATTACCTTTGCTAAGCTTCTGAAGGATCAAGGTTATTCAACAGCGCTGATAGGTATGGGCATCTATGGGATGGGAACCATCTATAGGTATGGGAATGGCAGGGAGGACTTGGACAAAGTTAGCAAAAGAGTGGGAGAGGACATCATGACAGTTATCTTAGGGATGACGTTGCTGGTACACTTTGCATAACTTTAAATGGAAACAAAATGATTTCAATTGTAGGTCAAAACACAATGAGCCTATCTGGACTACTCAAATGTATAGAGGTGTGTGTGTGTGTGTTGTGTGTTTGTGTGTGTGTGTGTGTGTGTGTGCGTGTGTATAGATAAATAGATACTTAGATGATACCTAATGATACATGGATGAATGGATAGATGGAAGAAAGCATTGATGAGTGGATGGATAGATAGATAATAGGTAGAGAAATAGCTAGCTAGCTAGATAGACAGATGCAGAGAGAGACAAAGGTGAGATAGATGGGATGGATGGATGGATGGATGGATGGATGGATGGATGGATGGATGGATGGAATAGATGATAGCTAGCTAGCTAGCTAGCTAGATAGATAGAGAAATTGAAAAAGATAGATAGATAGATAGATAGATAGATAGATAGATAGATAGATGATAGATAGACAGATAGATAGATTGATGGATGCAGAGAGGGACAAAGATGAGATAGATGGGATAGATGGATGGATGGATGGATGAAATAGATGATGATAGACATGATGGATGGATGGATGGATAGATAGATAGATAGATAGATAGATAGATAGATAGATAGATAGATAGATTAGATAGATAGATAGATGTTATATATAAATAGATGCAGGGAGAAAGACAAAGATGACATAGGATGGATAGATAGATAATGAGGCAATTGGATGGATGAAATAGATGATAGATGGAACAAATGAAAGACATATACATAGTAAGTATGTACAAAACTATTCACACCATGCTATTGATAAAGATTTTCATTTTACTTTCCAATATAAAATTATGTCAGAATTTGTCTTGCTTGACACACCCACTGATTTTATCATGTAGATAGGATTGACACCTTCCTGTTTGCATGAAGAGCTTGAATCTAAGTAGGCCATAAAATGAATCCTAGCAAATCTCAGAGGAGCAAAATGACCCTTTTCTTTCTTCCAACATCTTGTTAAAAAACTATCATTTTTTTTCTTTTGTGAGGTACTCATTAATTTAGTGATCTAATTAACATTTTATAAGAAATTTTCAGAGGTGCTTAAAATAATTGCTGAGTTACTGAGTGTGATTTCCTCATGCCTCGGGGTAGGTTCTGAAGTAAGGATTCATTTCCACTTTTAACATTCAAGGAACAAAATTAAGTTGTTTCTAAAACTTTAATTTTAAGGGCCTGTCTCAGGAAAGCATCTGACCAGGAAAAAGGAAAAAAAAAAAAAAAAAAAAAAAAAACTTGTATTATTCTGTAGAGTGTGGTTTCCTGCCTATTAAAGATATTAGCTAGTTTTCTTTTTGGATTTTTATCTGATTGGGGTTTTTTGTTGTTGTTATTGTTTTGTTTTGTTTTGTTTTGTTGAAATCACTAAATTAGTTCTTATTTCTTGGTAGAGTGAGTAGAGGATTTTTATCTGGTTGAGATTTTGTTTGTTTTTTTGTTTTGTTTTGTTGGAATCGCTAAATTAGTTCTTATTTTCTGGTAGAGTGAGTAGGTAATACCTTAGCGTTTGTGGGGGAAAAAAAGTGAAAAACTTTAGGGTCCTATGAGCGGGAAGGCTAGCTTCATGAAATAGAAAGAACCTCCTTTTCAGCATGTAGGAACAGAAGCTTGGATTGGAATCAGGGTGTTTATTGGGACTGAAGTGATCCCCCATTTGTCTTCTCAGGGAAATGGCACCTTGGGATGAGCTGTCACAGCAAGACTGACTTCTGTCACCACCCTTTACATCACGGCTTCAATTATTTCTATGGGATCTCCTTGACCAATCTGAGAGACTGCAAGCCGGGAGAGGGCAGCGTCTTCACCACGGGCTTCAAGAGGCTGGTCTTCCTCCCCCTGCAGATCGTCGGGGTCACCCTCCTTACCCTTGCTGCACTCAATTGTCTGGGGCTACTCCGTGTGCCTCTAGGCGTTTTTTTCAGCCTTCTCTTCCTAGCAGCCTTAATCCTGACCCTTTTCTTGGGCTTCCTTCATTACTTCCGGCCCCTGAACTGCTTCATGATGAGGAACTACGAGATCATTCAGCAGCCCATGTCCTATGACAATCTCACCCAGAGGCTAACCGTGGAGGCGGCCCAGTTCATACAGCGGTGGGTATTGCCTTGTCCTCTGATGCTGCCTGTTAAAAAACATTCTGGATTATTTCTCGTGGAGGTGGAAGAACCAACAGGTTTTTGTTGTTGTTGTTGTTGTTTGTTGTTTGTTTGTTTTTTTGAGACGGAGTCTTGCTCTGTCACCCAGGCTGGAGTGCAGTGGCGCGATCTTGGCTCACTGCAAGCTCCACCTCCCGGGTTCACGCCATTCTCCTGCCTCAGCCTCCCGCGTAGCTGGGACTACAGGCGCCCGCCACCACGCCCGGCTAATTTTTTGTATTTTTAGTAGAGACGGGGTTTCACTGTGTTAGCCAGGATGGTCTCGATCGCTTGACCTCGTGATCCACCCGCCTCGGCCTCCCAAAGTGCTGGGATTACAGGCGTGAGCCACCGTACCCAGCCCCACTGGTCTTTAATTTTCAAATGTGGCCATCAAGAGAGGCAAGATAATGGCTTATGTTTCGTTTATAGGTTGTCCTTGTGATATAAACAATGTGGAAAGATCCAAAATATTTTGGATTAATCTCTGAGCAAACAAAGCAAAACAAAAAGCTCTGTGAGTAAACTGGGTGAAGTGGATGATGTCTCTTGGGTCTGTCAGGCCCCACTGACTTTATAGTTTTGGGGATTGCAATCTGTAAATGGAATAACCATCAACAGTGGAGCAGACAGCATTCCTGAATTACACAGATAGGTATAATATATATCTATATTATAATACATAATATAGAGAGCCTAAGTAGATATAATTAAGTAGATATTATATAGAGGCTATGTCAAGAACACTTGCTATTCAAAACAAGCAAATAAAAGTATTTTGTTCCACTTGTAACTGTGGAGGACAGGACTCTAAAGAGAAATGGAAAGTTCATCTGAAAATCAGACGTTTGGTCTTTATGGTGACTTAAACTCTATGGGAGATTTAAAAAAGAGTTTGGAGGGTGATTCAAAAATTATAAAGGAGACAGAGGAAATATAGGTAATATTGGTTTGTCATCCAATTAAATGCATGACACAAAATTATAAAATCTATCTCTGGATTGGACAATGAATGACAATGAAAAGGAAGTTATTGTGATGAAGGGAAAGTATATTAGGGATTTAATTTAAAAACAAGTAAATATGCTCAGCCTAAGAAGAAAATACATAGTTAAGGTATGTGGAAGCTACGTAAGTTAGGGCTGGTGAGAAAGGTAAAAGGTAACGTACTCTATGAAAATTATGTTGTCATTTCCTCACATGGAAGATGTTGTGTTCCTCTGTCCAGATCTTGTGTGCATGGAGTTGATGCTTTACTGGAGATTGGGAATGGGCAGTGGTTCTCCTCACTCTCTTCTTCCAGTTATGAAACAGCATAGGAGCAACCCATTTACCTAGAGGTACAACAGCGTCCTGCTACCCACAACATCACGGATTATGCAATAGATAAATCATAGGGTGTATTTTAGTATATCTCTCTGGTATCACAAAAGTGTTTCATCAACTCTGACAGAAACCCACATATGGTTTGGTTGTCTGAACAGACTACGAAGTGACTTACACAAAAGTTGCAATTGATAGTATCACTTCCTCCCTCTAAAGAGGAGACACAAATAGAATGATTAGTTCTTATAGTTCACACCACCTCTCAGTTTCAACAGATTTTATTAAAATCTAAATTGTCATTTAACTGTGAAATATATAAACTGGTCATTGGTCATTTTAAGTATTCTCAGTTTCAGCCTCTGGGACTTGGCTCCAGAGAGTACTCTATGTACTAGCTGCCCAACGGCTGAGGGAGCACCACACAATTTAAATTTTTATTTTGGTTAACATCCCACTTCTGCTGCCAGTTTCTGTTTTTGTCAGTGAAGACTGACAAAATCTCAGTGGATTAACACTTGAAGATTTGTTTCTTGCCCATGCAAAATCTATTGCTGGTTGGGTGATGCTCTAGGGAAGCTTTGCTCCATGAGGAGACTGAGGGATCCAGGTTGTTAGTATCTTGTGGTTCTGTCATCTCAATAGATGGCCTTCCCAATAGCATCCACAGGAGAAAAGAGTTGAAGGGTCCCTTGGGGGCTTTTCGTTACTTCACTGACCCAGGGGTCAGCATGTAGACCAGGCCCCACGTCTCCACCCTGACCTGACACGGGGCTAAGAGGCAGTCTCCCCATGTCTTCAGGAAGAAGAAAATGAAACGGCCTTGCTGAACATATAGCAGTGATTTTCCTACTGCAAGCAGTGATTTTCAAATTTGTTTTAAAGCTGAGGAATATTTCAGATGAAATTTTATGAGAAGCTAAGTATGTCAGAGGGATAAAAGCTACAGTGCTTGGGTGAACCTGGAACAGAGGACTGCGTTTGGAAATTACTGACATTTAATAAAGCCCCATGGAAACCTCATGAACAGCTGAGAGAAAGGGCATACTCTGCAACAAAAGAACAAAAGAACATGTGAACAAACATCTAGTTAGTGCAGACTCTAGGCAAATTAATATTTAACAGATATTTGTAAGTAAAAAAGGTAGGCACACCAGGAGAAAAATCAACACCAGCCTTGGAATTTTAGAAAAGAATTATTTGATATTACAGCTATGTGAGTGGAGGTTGAAGGAATTTGCCCAAGGTTATAGATAGGTGTAAACTAAAGGGGCTAATTTATTATAAAATTTGGATTGCAGACATATACCGCATAGTAATATTTTGGTCAACAGTGGACCACGTGTATGACAGAAGTCCCATGAGATTATAATGGAGCTGCCTTTTGCAGCTGTACGTCTGTATCTTTTTTGTTTTTTGAGACAGAGTCTCGCTCTATTGCCCAGGCTGGAGTGCAGTGGTGCGATCTTGGCTCACTGCAATCTCCCCCTCCCGGGTTTAAGTGATTCTCCTGCCTCAGTCTCTGAAGTAGCTGGGATTACAGGTGCGTGCCACCACGCCCAGCTAATTTTTGTATTTTTAGTAGAGACGGGGTTTCACCATGTTGACCAGGCTGGTCTCGAAATCCTGACCTCAAATGATCCACCCGCCTCGGCCTCTCGAAGTACTGGGATTGCAGGCATGAGCCACCACGCCCGGCCACGTTTGTATCTTTTATACTGTATTTTTTCCTGTACCTTTTCTATGTGTACATATGTCTAGATACACAAATACTTGTCATTGCATTGCAGTTGCCTGCAGCACTCAGTACAGTCACATGCGGTGCAGGTTTGTAGCCTAGGAGTAATAGGCTCTACCATGTAGCCTGGGTGTGCAGTGGGCTGTACCATCTAGGCTTGTGTAAGTGCACTGCACGATGTTTGCAGAATGATGAAATTGCTTAATGATACATTTCTCAGAACATATCCCTGTCACTATATGATGCATGTCTGTACTTGAAGCATTGATGTGAAGTATACTGCTTATTGGTATTTTAATATTTTCATCAGAGAAAAATAGAGTAAAGAAAAACTATAGTTTGGTGTTGTGTTGCGTGTGTGTGTGTATATATATGTATGTGTAAATACATATGTGTGTATATATGTGTGTGTGTATATATATGTGTGTGTGTGCTTTACACACATATGTATTTAACTTACAAAGAGATAAATTATTGAAATTGATTTCCAAGGGAAGCTATAGGAGATATACATGTACAGCAGCAGCAAGTATTAATGTAAAGAATAAAGAATTTTCTGCCCAGGGATGGATAATAGCCACTAAAAGTCCTTTAAGCAACTATTTATAGATCTGTCAGAATTCAGGTAAGACATGAGCTATTTGTCATGATTTTCACAGGTTTGGGCTGACAGGCACATGCTGGAGGGGTTATGAGTCGTTCCTGGGCAATATGCCTGTAGTCTGGGTGCCTGTCCTCGGTAAACGTTGGGATCTGTGAGTAATCATAGATGCATCATGTCATGCCCATGCTGACAGCCTGTCTTACCCAGGCACCAGAGACTGCAGAAACCTATCGGATTCTGGTCACAGCAAAATGGCATGGTGAAGGATGTCGTGCAATTCCTAAGAGAGGAAGGAAGAGTTCAAGCTGTCAGTCACACTCCTGAACATTTATTTCAAGTATTATTTGTACAGAGATACTGCAGAGTTATCAGTGCCTGTGGTCAGCCCACACAGCCAAATGCAGGCATTGCAGGGCTGGCCACCTGCCTGCTGGGCATGGCGCTTGGTTCAGAACTATGCATTGTAGGGTGGCCTTTGCTAGCCTAGTGTGTGGTGGCATATAATATAGGATCACTATGACTTCCTGCAGGTAGACAAAGAAGGGAAAAGGGAAGAGTCCAGGACTACAGGGGTAGACAAGTGATACCTCAGACTTTGCATAAGGAAAACCCCAGAGGTACTTATTACAGCTGAAGATGGCCAAGATGAACTCTAGGGACTGTCACAGAGTAGTTCCAAAGTGAGACTTTGCATCAGCATTTTAATAAGCTTCTCAAGACATTCTAAACTGGGTGTTTCATAGGACACTCTAAGAAACACTGGGTTTCGTATACGTGTATGAGCTTTGGCTACTGTGCAGAAACACTGCAATTATTTGTCACCTAGATTTTTCTGGAAGGTGATGCTGACAGGTGATCTCATGTAAAAGCTTTGGAACTTTATAAGATACATCATTCAGTTATATCATCCTCTAGTAAGATGCACATAGATATGTGATTGAAACAAAAGCTTATGGAAATGATCTTTCTTTTACTAGGGTGATTGCCCTAATATTTTCTACCCCATTTTATTTATTTTTTTTTTGGCAATAATCTGGTTTTGGAACTAAATTAATTTCATGATGTATCAATGAGTCACAGTCTAGATGATTGACCATGCTCTTACCTAGTGCGCAAGCTTTACTGTGTTTGATAAACAGGAGCACAGCCATTCCAAGATGGAGCGGCACTCTCGGGCCGGTCTATTTAAGGCAGAAAACAACAGTTTTTTCTGGGAAAGCTGGACATCCTTATATCAGTCTTCATCTACCACAAATCTCTCAAAACCAGACAAGGTGGAGATTAATACAGCGTCCATTATACAATGGATAGTCAGAAACGATACTTGGCTTCCAGGGTGAATCACTTTGTGTGACATGTATTTTGACAGAAATTATTTAATCTATTAGGTATATAAATATTCATATGATTACAAGTCATTTTAATGGGTATATAATTTTGAGAGGGGTCCAAAACAAATTTGTTGATCATGAGGATATTGAAGCCTGACAAGTTAATCTTGATTATCTCTAATTATTAGAGAGCTGAGATTTTCTTTTAGAACTAGAGATTTAAGATGTTCTGGCAGCACCAAAGTTGAAGGGATGGTTATTGAATTACAACAAAAGGATTTTTTCTTTAAAATAGGTGATTCTAGTGTAGATGGCTATTGTCCACATTGGAGCACTCACAGCATGGTTAATATTAGTGAAAATGCTAGCATCTTGTACACTGTGATGCCATTCACAAACAGCTTCTAACATACATTATCTGAAGATACAAAGATTTAAAGCACATTGTTACAATCATCCTTGGGTAGAGCTGTCTATCTGTGTTAGCTTAGTTATCTGATTCACAAAATATAATATCCAAGAGTCCTGAGAGAATAGCCTTGGTATGCTACCAAAGAATCCTAACATTGGTGACACCACCATGTTCATAAAACATTTCTTCAATGTCTGAAGACACATTTATATGTGTTATTTCATTATCCAGAATATCCTGAGCAATTTAGCCAGGTCTTACCACCTCTGTGAGAAATGGAGGTAGAGGTTATTCAGCAGCCGAAAAAGGAATGCTTGATCAAAGCAATGGTAGTATTAGTGGAATTTACTCAAATGCTTTCAAATTTAAAAATTTCCAGTTGCAACTGGTGCCTTGTTTAGATATTTTAACACACACACACACACACACACACAGATATATTTGTACACAGCTACTTCTCAGTTCATCTGTCAAAGGTGGTGAGGAAAATGATTTAAAACTCCTACTTCTAAAATTTATAGCCTTTCTCTACACTGTGTTACTGATATGATTTATACTCAAGGGTTGCTCCTGAGATGCTAGCTTGCAATATTAGGGTATGAATGACAAGGAGGCATAAGGCAAAGATGCTTCATTGGTTTGTGATTCTTGCAAATGAGGTCCACTTAGTCAAACCCAGTTTGTGGCCTGGGATTCCAAGCACATATTTTCAAGTTGAGGAGAGCGATGATTTAGAATATATAACCATCCACTCCACAATCCCTTACCCTAATTGACTCATTCAGGGATAAATTTATCTGGGGGAGATGCTTCTATTATTAGAGAGCTGGGTAATTAGCTCACCATATGTTATACGCTGTATAGTAATTCAGGAGATGGGTCATCCTGAATACACTTTAATTAGCCAGAAATCCTTGTTATTCTTGCATAAAGGAGTGAACTATAAATTTCTTAGAGATACCCAACTCTCTGTATGTGCCCTGTAGGGTCATCCCATTATCACAGCTTTGGGTTTTGCCATCCCTGTCTTCATTGCAATGCAAAACAGATCCAACTTAGGTGCAAAGTAGAAATGGTAACACATAATGGGACATGTTCAAGTGTAATGGACACTGTGGAATGGTTGCCAATTATACGTCAGGTGCTGTGGATACACACATTGTTTTGTGCACCTCCCACACCCATTGCTTCCTTCACACCACATAACAACCTCATGAGGTCGGTAAATAGATGTCTTACTGTGGAGAAACTTTGAAGCTGAAATCCTTTGAATGAACAAAGCTCCACAGGTAATAAAGAGTAGAGGCTGAATTTAAACAGAACTAGCTCAACCTTTTGAATTTTGGAATGCTTCATAAACAGTTGGGGGAATCTTTTCCATCTACTCTAGTGCGGTAGACTTATTGAGTGAGGATTAGTCCGAGTGAGGATTAGTTGGAAGAAGATTAGGGCACTGTATGAGTGTCTCGACACCTTCCTCCAGATGAAGGAATCTAGGTCCAATGCTCAAGGAAGGAGAATGCATCTCTCTAATTCTTATAGATAAGTTTGAATATCAGTAGTGTTAACATTACTATGTTAATCGAGAAGTACCTGGATGCTCTGAAAAGAAAATAAAGGGTAAGGATGGGTGAATGTAGCAAGTTAATTTTATTCACAAACAGCTTTTTTCTTTAGTTCAAGTCAAGGCTAATTTTTAAAAAGGTGTCATGCTGGTGGGTAGAATGAGATTCATGTTTTATGTCTTCAATAGAAAGAGATGGATGTTGGTCACTCTGCTTTGTGAAAAACCAGATATGTTGACCTCTTCTCTGAATTCATTGAAACAGTGCTTCATTGCTAGGAAAAATATTTAAGTTTAGGTAAATCACTTCGTGTTTTTCTCTGAAGATATGTACATGCTCACTTCGAACAGTAAATTTCCAAGAATGGCAATGACTTTATACACACCTACATAATCTGTATAGTATGTTATACAGTTATGGGATTTATAGATTATCTGGAATTTGCCATTAGTATAAGGTTCTCCAGGCTGAAGTTTATTAAGTTGTCTCAATATATTAAATATATGTATGTATATTTTGAGATCTTATAATTAGAAGTTCAATAAAAGCTAATAAGTTTTAGTCAAGCTCAGTGTAGGATAACTCTTGTTCTTTATAAATTAATTTTTTTAGCAAAGGGTTTATGGATAACAAATCGAAAATTTGGAAATTATGTAGAGTTCTGTTTTTAATCTCTGACTTCCCGCAGTGGTAAGATCTCCTGTTCTGAAAACAATAAACCTTGCTCCCTGACAACTCTCCACAGAAAACACACCAAGACATCAGCATAATGGAAAGTATCAGTAATCAAGGGGTTGGGGGGAAACACCTACATGAAAAGATTATACCTTTAGTGGAGAGCCATGGGGAAGAATCTCTCCTACCATTTCCTATGGTCTGTACTTTTATGATAAATAAATACTCCTCTCTACAAGCATTGCTTGTGTAATCATAATTCCCTAAAATCTATGACAGCTGATAAATGTATTATTGGAAGAAGATACGACCTTTTGTCCCGGTCTATGTACTGCTGTCACCATTTGGCACAGTCACAATCCTGAAATGCATTTATTGGGTGCCTCCAGCCTAGCCTCTCCCATTTCCAGCTGGACCCCAGTGTAAGTGGCTGTGATGAATAGCTGTGATTTGGCTCAAAGTGTCTTTTGAATAAAGGGATCTTTAGGAGGTTTCATTAGTTTCGATAAGAGTGTAAGCCAGAAAGGAATGGGGTGATATTGATTGTAATTCATGGTAAGAAAAGTAAATCAGATTAAACATTAAGGGCAATACACAGGGACACACACAGATGCTCATTCAAAAATGGAAGTTAAATAATTAAAGAATTATCAAAGAGTCACATTATTCAATAACTGTAGATAACACATGATTTGTTTCTAACTTTTGTGGGCCTATGGGATATGTATTTAAAAATGAGGGCAACGGGCACAGTGGCTCATGCCTATAATCCTAGCACTTTGGGAAGCCTAGGTGGGAGGATCACATGAGCTCAGGAGTTCAAGACCAGCCTGGGCAATACAGCAAGACCCTGTGTCTACAAAAAATAAAGAAATATTAGCCGGGCATGGTGGTGTGTGCCTGTAGTCCCAGCTACTTGGGGGACTGAGGTGAGAAGATTGCTTGATGCCAGGAGTTCAAGACCAGCCTGGGCAATATAGTGAGACCCTGTCTCTACAAAAAATCAGGAAGTATTAGCTCGGCATGGTCGTGCACACCTGTAGTCCCAGCTACTCAGGAAGCTGAGGTGGGAGAATCTCTTAAGCCCCGGAGTTGTAGGCTGCAGTGAGCTATGATTGCACCACTGCACTCCAGCCTGTACAACAGAGCAAGACCCTGTCTCTGAAAATAAAAAAGGGAGGGGAGGGCTTCTCTTTTGAATGAACCTCTGGTTTCAGGCTGAGGATATTGTAACAATACAGGTACTGAGGGATGTTCGTCTTTTGCCATACTAGATATAGTGGGTCCGTGGCATTCCCAACTCACTGGGGCATAGATAAAGAATACTTAGACCTGACCCTGGAAATGCCTCTCCAGCCATACATTTCTGTATCTCTGAATATCATACCTGTGAATAGCTCAAAAGCCTACATGTTTATGGAAAGCATTCACAAACGCTGTCATGCTATGTGAACCATTGAAAGCTACCTCTTTCTGGGAGCAAATTCTGACCCCTGCCAGGTTGAGATAAGTTCTCCTTCTCTGAATTCATTCTCTGCAGCACTGAGTGGGGCATTTAAGACAGCTTAGACTAGCTGTCAATGCTCTCGTCTGAACTGTGGGTTGCTGATAGCAGGGTCCGGTCCAGTCTCTCTTTATATTTCTAGTGCCTGGTATTGTGTGTCAGCAGAACATTTGCTTAATAACTACAAAACTCATAGATGGAATACATGAACAGCCGATGTATAAATCCACCTGCTGCACGCAGAGGTGGTCACATGAACTTCGTGGGGATTGGGGGGCGGCGACTGTTGATACCGCTATCTGATTTATGCCATACTCTAATTACCAGCAGCAGAAGGTAGCCAGAAGGCATTCACAGACATCCCTATTTGCATTCCCGTTATTCCCTATGCCCACTGTAATTGGAACAATACTACAATAATAAAGGTCAGACACTCAGATGAAGATTATTATTCTGAAGACCATCAAAAGTATACTTTATGGCAGACAGAAAAAAAAATGCCTTAGCTATCTTCTTGCGTGAATTTTCACTCCTGCCTCTATAGAATGTAAATCTTTTGATTCTGAGATTGGAATGATTACATGTTGCTGGAAAGGCTCACGGCTGTCTTCTGTATTTTTAACAAATGGAGCGCAGGCATGTAGTAGCTAAAAGTTCTATCTTTTCTCACAGTGTGCAAGACAGTGGCAATAAATTTTCAGAAGAGTTGTTTACTGAAGTACTCCAGCTAATAAAAAAGGAGTTAAGCTGTTATTGAGAAATCTTTCTTCCACCAACTTGCTGATGTGTCGTTCAGCTTTCAAGGTCGTAGAGAGGAAGGGAAACCCAGATCTCCTTCCTGAGCCTGGGTGTGAAGCAAATGGTCTTTCCTGGTCTCTCAAAGGATATCACAAAGCAAGAATTCCTTCACCTGGGCACAGGCTGTCAGTTACACCCCAGGTGTGTGCAGGAAAGCCAGTTGATTTATGTCTGTCTAGCCAACATTCCCATGCACCGTTGATTTCACTTCTGTTCCTGGATGGTAAATCTTGGAACAGTGTTTTTGCAAGCCAAGTATGCTTTTCTCTGTTTGTTTTTGTATGTCAAACCTGATCAACTCTACTCGATGCACAGAGTATACATAAAGATGCTGGTATCTCTGATGTCACCCCATAGGATGAAAAACCACTGCTTTATAGAGAGATGATAGAAAACGAGTTCCATAAATAATGTGAATTTTGATAATAAACACATTAATTCCCTTCTCCCCTTCTATGGAGGATTCCCCTGCATTCCAAGACAAAGGTCATGTTCTGTAGCCTTGATTGAACCCTGAAGCTCAGGTCTTTGACTCAACTGTTCTTTCAGTCCTCATGAACCAGCTTTTATTTCAGGCTTTATTATTTGCCGGTTGTATCATCTTTGTCATTTATCTCTTTATTTCCACCTCACATTTTAATATGCCACAATTTTATGATCCTGCCAATCATGTTGATGGATGTCTCTTTCTTCTTCTTCTTCTTCTTTTTTTTTTTCTGTTTAGCTTTTGAGCAAGAGGACTGCTATCCAAAATTGGAGAATCCAAGTTGAAACTGGACTGGAGCTCAGTGCTGGGCATTTCAATCCATGCAATAGCTCCTTGTTCTCAGCAAATTCTGTCACTCACATCCTGTATGACCATGTACTGTGCTTGGGAGATTGACTTTTTAAGCTTTCTTATCTATTTTCCTTAACTTTAAATCTAAAAATAAATGGGAGAACAGATGAGAGTGAAATTGCAGTGAGATTGTTCTCATACATAATGTAACTCTCTATTTAGGAACACAAAGACTGTAATTTCATGTTCGTTTTGAGGAATCTAAGCCAGTTTAGGGGAACACAATCTGCTTCTGGGGAAGGAGGTGCAATTTGCCCAGGTGTGAGTAAACTTTCCCCATAATAAGTAGGATGGAGGCTTCACAGTCTGCGCTGTGTGGCCAAGCTCTCTAACATACTGTGGCTCCATTTCAGCTCCTCCGGGTTCCTCAAGGGCATCTTCTCTTAGAAGGAGCCAAACACATGGCTTGGTAGAGATGCTCATATGTAAGTCATCAGCTAGGATGACAATTACAGTTCTTCCATCTAAGCAGTAGTATGTCCTGTTTTCTTTCTGAGATCTAACAGTGAATGTTATAGACCAGGTCCAGTAGGCTCTCATTGCGTGCCTTCTTATTCTAGTTCCTGTGAGAGGTGGGACAAGCCACTCAGGATTTTTTTTTTTTTAACTTTCTTGACTGTGAGATATTAACAACATTTCCTTGTTTCATATTCTTGTAAATAAAAAAAAGGTTGGGGGGTACCTAATTTGCCACCAAGTACTGGAATAATAAAACATGGTACTAATGATTACCAATAACTTGTTAGATTTGATCTGCCTGTTTTCAGAGAACTGGAGATGCCTGGCTTAGCTCTAACCCAAAGTGTGCTGTTTTGTGCTAATTTTCTCTTTCAAAGGAGTAGGGGTTAATAAATGTAAGAACTGACCTTAAAAGGGAAGTGTTACAGCCATAGGTGTGAGCAGTTCGAGGAGCCCAAGGTATATTAACATTAGCAAAATACAAAATGCATTTAGAAAAGCATACATCCATTTATTGTTTCCAGGAAAACTTATTAGTATTTGTGACATCCAGTCCAAAATTTGGGATGTTTTTGGCTATCATGAGAAGTTAAGGAAGCCAGAAATATGTAGAAGAAAAATTAATTTAATTACATATATATGTGTGTGTATATATATGTGTGTGTGTGTGTATATATATATATATAGTCTTCTGAACTTTTACTGGCTGGTAAAGATGTGGACCATAGGAGATGACCCCTTCAAAGTAAGAGGAGACTTAGGAGAGAAGTTCTGCAGAGTAGTCCCGGCTCTAGAGCAACTGTTACATAAACCATGTCCCATCAAAGTAACAAAAGACTAAGGGACAGAAGTTCCGCAGAGGAATCTCTGCTCTAGAGCAACTGTTACATAAACCACATTCCTTCAAAGTAACAAGAGATTTAGGACAGAAGTTCTGCAGAGGAATCCTTGCTCTAGAGCAACCGTTACATAAACCACATCCCTTCTAAGTAACAAGAGACTTAGGCAGAAGTCTAAACTATATGCAACATAAACCATTCACAATGCAATTCGCATTGCATTCCCAAGGCCCTGTCATTCACTTGACTGCCGGGTGGGGCTGCCAATGCTGAGAAAGCAGATGCAGTATTTCATCCAATAACAGAGATTTGCTGAATTCATGCCTCCTGCCAATCACTTTGTGGGTGTCAGGAGCACCATGATATAAATGACACCTCCTGCCTGGTGGTCTGGTGGGAGAAGAGAGCACATAAAGGGCTCTGGTGTCGTGAACACATGCTTTATTAGCATTTGCTAGTGAAAACTGAATCTCCGGGCTGGGTGCAGTGGCTCATACCTGTAATCCCAGCACTTTGGGAGGCTGAGGCAGGAGGATCACCTGAGGTCAGGAGTTTGAGACCAGCCTGGCCAACATGGCAAAACCCCATCTCTACTAAAACAATTACAGAAATTAGCCGGGCATGGTGGTGTGCACCTTTAATGCCAGCTACTCCAGAGGCTGAGACAGGACAATCGCTTGAACCCAGGAGGTAGAGGTTGCAGTGAGCTGAGATCATGCCACTGCACTCTGGCTTGAGCAACACAGCAAGACTCTATCTCAAATATAAAATAATAATAAAAAAATAAGCTCCAGACCCTAGAACCATGCCTGGCCTGTAGGGGATACTTAACAATATTGCTTTAGGGTTCCCTTTTCTGAGCCCCAACAGGGAAACTAGAGAATTCTGAAGACAGAGAATCGTCTCAGTCTCCCCTGAGGCTAGCCATACAAACTAGAATCTCTCTTCCCCAAGGCAGGTTATAGAGACCAGAACCCCTTCTCCCTCAATCAAGTCATAAGACTGAAAAATAGGACCAATTTTTCCTCGTCCTTTCTATGTAAAAACTGGCCATAAAGAAATTCCCCGACCTACCTTGACTGTGGGTCCTAGCACTACCATTCCAGAGAGGGTCCTACCCCACACTTAGAAAGAAGGAACGCTGCTCAGAGAGGCCAAGAACAATCTAGACAGACAGGCCTTGCCGGCTTTCCCCACTCAGTTCATTAGCATTAGATCAGGCCCTTTTTGTCCAATCCTATTTCTACATGGCTGTACATACTTTGTTGAACCTAAGCATAAAAATAGTCAATTTCCCCTTTATCTTTGGGTCTTCATTCTGAAGGCTCCTATGTGTACACGTTAAATGAATTTGTATGCCCTTTCTCCTATTAAAAAAAAAAAAAGAAAATGAATTCCTGCCCCCATCCATGCATTCATTCTCTCATTTGTTTGGCAATATTATTAAGTATCTTCTACAGGCCAGGCATGGCACTAGGGCCTGGAGATTCAATGGAAGGTTAATGCCCCATGGTGCTCAGCCCTGATGGGACTGCCTGGAAAAGGGGAACAGGCTCTCAGAGGAGGTGGCATTGGAGATGGCTTCTGAACAATGACTGCTTGCCAGGGAGAGGGGGAAGTAAGTTTTAGGTTGAGAGATGGTGATGTGCAGAGCACTGAGCTGTGAATGTGCAAGCTGTGTTTGGGACTGCTTACCATATTGGGGTAGAAGCTGGGCTGTGTGAGAGTATTGGCATCAACATAAGGCTTCGTCAGGACTGTTCATGTTTTCATAATAAATCTGAAGTGTAGTTATTTAAGGAACCCACCCAAGTTCACAGAAGTAGTTAAAGGAAGAGCTTGAATCACAGAAGAAGACATTGGGGAGTGGGCAGTGAGGCAGGGGCTGTCATTAGGGTGTGTCTGTCCCCTCTAAGCATTGCAGCTTCTTGCACGAATCTCTCAGAGCTCTCACCAACCCTGGGGAAGTGGACACTTGTCCTCTTCCCTGATAGCCTTCAAAAAGGCCTCTCACCCAGTATTCTCTTTCAGCAGAAAGGAATTGCTAATTATTTCCCAGACGAGAGGTAAAGATTGAGCCTACGATGTGAAACTGAGACACAGCACTAAATGCGTTTCTCAGAGGGCAACCTGATGTGAAGAAGCACCCATGGGACTTATTGATCCCTATCAGCAGACTTAGTTGTGAAACCTCATACCTTCTTATAGCAACATCACTCACAGCCCATTGTAGCAAAGGCCACGCATTGACAGTGACTTACAACTCTTCAGTATCTGTGCATTCTAATCAATTCAAATGAAGGTTTAGGTGCTCTCTGAATTAAGGAATATGTTTGCAATATCATTCCACTCTCTCAAGAGGTTTAGGCCAATTGAATGAATGTTCTATTTAACTTTGAAAATTTCAGTATTGACCATTTAGTGTTCATTCTGGGAGACTTGTTGTATTATAGAAGAGGGTAGAACACAAAGTTGAGTTGGAGTTTAAACAGCATTGATGAAAGTAGTTGACAACTGAAGGTACACAATGGAATACTATTCACCTTTAAAAAGAACATAATGCTGTCATTTGTGACGACATGGATGAACCTGGAGGACATTCTGCTAAGTTATATAAGCCAGACACATAAAGACAAATACTGCAAGATCTCACTTCTATGTGGAATCTAAGAAGAAAGTTGAACTCCTAGAAGCAGAGAGTAGAATGGCAGTTACCAGGGACTGGGGTTAGGGGAGTGGATGGGGAATGGGGAGATGTTGGTCAAAGGATAAAAAGTTTTAGTTAGACAGGAGGAATAGTTTGGGGATGTATTGCATTACGTGGTGACTATAGTGAATTACAATGTATTATATATTTCAAAATTGCTGAGAGAGTAGATTTTAAATGTTCTCACCTCAAAGAAATGACAACTATATGAGAAAATGAATATTTTGATTAGCTTTATTTAATCATTCCACATGGTAAACATATATTATTGCATTGTCCCCAACAAGTCTATACAAGAATTATTTGTATATATCAAATGATACATATATACAAAATTTGTATATATATTTGTATAATTGTTTGCATATATCAATTAAAAATTTTAAAAGGTAGTCTACTAGTGCGTGTATGTGTATTTGTGTATAAATTTTTTTCCCAAAGAAATACTATTTTCAAGGTGCTTGAATTCATATTAATCACCATATAGAGAAGGAAGAACAGAATTAAACAACAACAACAAAAAGCAAATACAGGCAATTTTCTCTTAAATCTCTTCCTGAGTTGGGTCTTTGGGGGATGTCTCAATAACATAATTCTTCACTTACTGATTCATAGAGGGTAACAATAAGTCACTTCATAGAGACACAACAGAGACTTACCTTTCTCTGACAGAAGATACCATATTAGGCAATTAACTCGTAGTATTTTGTGAATTTTCAAATAGCCTGCTATGATAATAGGTGGATCCTAATCAGAATGGTGGCAGACATACTTACATTACCTGTGGTCTTTTTTTTCCTCCCTTTTTTTTTTTTTGCAGGAACACCGAGACTCCATTCCTGCTTGTCTTGTCCTACCTCCATGTGCACACGGCCCTGTTCTCCAGCAACGACTTTGCCGGCAAAAGTAAACACGGAGTCTACGGGGATGCTGTTGAGGAAATGGACTGGAGTGTGGGTACGTTTCTCCTCAGTGAGTGCTTAGAAAGCTGCTAAGTCTTTGCCTCCTTGTGTTTTCTTTCCTGTGTATTTCTATCTTTGTTCCTGATGCCTTTAGAGACAGCAAATGTATGGGGTTTTTTGAAGGTAACCAAAAATGCATTGATCCTGAAAGGTAAATAGAATACAAAAAGCACCTTCACCAGCCTGGGCAACATAGGGAGACCCCATCTCTACAAAAAATAAAAATCAGCCAGGTGTGGTGGTACATGCCTGTGGTCCCAGCTAATTGGGAGGCTGAGGTGGGAGGACGTCTTGAGCCCAGGAGGTTGAGGCTGCACTGAGCTATGATTGCACCACTGCACTCCAGCCTGGGAGACAGAGTGAGACCTTGTCTCTTAAAAAATATATATAGCTTTACCCTCTTTTGCATGTCTGCAGTTGCTAGTGGACGCATTTCAGGGGAAGTCTAGTCTGTGGGCTGCAGATGGAAGAGATTCATGGACGAAAAGAGACAAAACTTTAGTCCTTATTATCCCTTATTCTATCAACAATGAAATATGAACAATGCCTTGTCATTAGCAGTTAGATGTGTGATGGATTTTGGATCCAGAATACCTGCAGCTGGCTACAGCCTTGGCTCTCAGGGCAACAGTGACGAGGTCCTCATGTTCTTCTTGCTGCATCTAACGATAGCAAAACTTTGCTTGTTCTCCAAACTCCTTCTCTCCCTTCCTGAGCAAATAACCCTATTTCTGAGAAACATGGCATTTTTCACTGACATTGGGAAGACTTCCTTACTGAAGCTTTAAGTTAAAATGCATGTCTTCCATATCTACAGGACATCATCATCCCTATGCTTTTATTTTCTCTTGCAGAGCTCAGAGATCCCAGGATGGGGGATTACACCTGGGGTCTCTTAGCTGTACACAGCTAAAGGGTTGGCTAGCATGCAACCTCATGCTGAATGAGATAGGGAAGGCCTTAGTGTGTGAGTTATGCAAAGGAGTGAAAAATCAGCATTCCAGTCCACTCGTAACTTCTCACAACTTCCAGTCTTTTCTAGCAGCATTGCCTCTTACTTTTACATTGCTGGGCCCATCTGGACAGTATCAGAGTGACAGAAGAGATCATTTTGTCCATATTTCAGTATTCACCCAGGTTGCTAAAGATTTTCATGTATTTGTTTCCTTTTACTTTTTCTCTCTCTCATTCTTCCTTCCATTTCTTTTGGTGAAATAACTCAATAGTTTCTAACCTTTGGATCCAGATGTTTTGGAAATCCATGAAAGTTGCTTCCCAGTTCTGTTTGTTTGTTTAAAGCAGCAAATTGATGGCAGTGGTGGTCACCTACTATGGTGATTGTCAGAACAAATTTTGTTCTGTTTTGTTTTAAATCATGGAAGGAGCACCTTCTTAAGAAACAAGACTGGGCTCTTCTTCCAGCTTCTAGATGTTTCTTTAATTATCTCTGTGAACTTGGGAGATGTTTTACATCTTCAGGCCTCTCCTCTATCATCTTGATAGGAGGATTCAAATTAGGCGAGTTCTGAGGTTCTTTTTTTCTCTACAGTCTGTGATTCTATAAAGTAATGAGAGTGAGTACCATTTGTAATACTAACTAGGAAAAACAAAACCAGAACATTCTTTCTAACAAGAATTATAAGAAGAATGCATTACGCTTAGGGCTTGTACATATACCAATACAAGCCTGCCTCCTTTTATTTTTTCCTTTCTAAAATGTTACACATAAATCAATTTATATTTTTCACATCTTAGTGTAAATCAGTAGAATATTTTCTCTCTTTAATGAGTGTTCTATTTTAATGTGTCAGGCTGCTTATGCAACTCTAAGACTTCTGTTGGCTAGCAAGCAACCTCACGCTGATCTCATCACACCTGTTGATTAAATTTTATTTAATTAGCATGACATACATGCCTGACTCATTAGAAAGTCTAACTTCCAGTGTTGTCTCACTACTAGTTCCTCTAAAGTATTTGGAGAGTATTTTCAATCTTCGAGACCTGCCTTAGCTCCTGATTTGTAGATGTTTGTGTTGTTTTTTTGTTTTTGGCCAAAAGATAAAATCCTTCCCCTAAGCATTCCATGAATTTTTAAGAAAGTTTTTGTTTTCTAAATCCAATACATATGAGTGTTCTGAAGAATATTTCTTCTTTCCAAGAAGGGCTTTTCCTTATTACACAGGACGGGACTGTTGCATTCTGAATAATTATGTAATAAAATAAAAGGGGGATATTTGCTTCAGAAGAAACACTCCCTGCACAAAGGAAAACTGAGACGGAAGCAGTTAACTAGTGAGGGCGCATCTCAGTCACTCAGAGCGTGTTTTCTCCACATGTTTGAGGGCTGTGTAATTCTGTGGATCATCACTTTCTCCACTGCAGGTTTCTCTAAGCCTGGGAAGGCATATTCAGTGACCAAGAACCTTTATTATGTAACTGTACACCAATTCTACTGCCCGTGATTGTGGCTTACTGCCTTATTCTTAGCTGAGTGAGTGCTGTGTCTCATATTGTTATAGTAGCTAGAGAAAGACTGACTTCATACAGATGTTGTGAGAGCTGCAGAAGGGGCTTCTCAGTACAACCACACAAGGGCAGTTGAAATCCAGGAGATACGATTCTGCTGTGCGAATTCACGGGGTGGTCAACATGATTTTAATCATCAGAGTGACTAACATTGAGAGCTGGCCCCATACTGGGCCCTGATAGCACATGTATTTGTGGGAGCCATAGGCTTTTGGTCCCATAAAGGTTGTCAAGAAATCACTGGCATGAGGCAGATTGATTCATAGGAGAAAAGGCATACTAATTTATTGAATGTGCATACACAAGAGCCTTCATAATGAAGACCCAACCTCCCAATGGGGTCCAGAAGCTTATACACCATCCTGAGGTTACAGAAAGGATGGGGGCTTGGGCCAGGCATGGTGGCTCACACCTGTAATCCCAGCACTTTGGGAGGCCGAAGTGGGCAGATCACCTGAGGTCAGGAGTTCAAGACCAGCCTGGCCAACATGGTAAAACCCCGTCTCTACTAAAAATACAAAAATTAGCCGGGCATGGTGGTGCACGCCTGTAATCCCACCTACTGGGGAGGCTGAGGCAGGAGAATCACTTGAACCTGGGAGGCAGAGGTTGCAGTGAGCCGAGATCGCACCACTGTACTCCAGGAAAAAAAAATATATATATATGTGTGTGTGTGTGTGTGTGTGTGTGTGTGTGTGTGTCTGTGTGTATGTATGATGGGGGCTTGGATCCTGGTAAAACAGGTTATGCGGCTCAGGGAGAAGAGGAGTTCTGTTGAGGGGCAATAATTGATTGCTAGGGAGAATTATTGGATACAGGAACAGAGATTAACTTTTAATTTAAATGATCCTTGGAGATAGTCATTGTACTTGGAAAAGGGTCTCCTCAGGGGTAGTCATGTCTTGGTCTTCTTTTCTGCAACAGACAATGAAATTACAGGGAGGGGAAGGGAAAAAAATGTTCTTCTTGGGAGGCTCTGGATCTTAGGCAGATAAAAGAACTTCACCTTCTATGGGAGAAACTGTGTGTGGGATGAGGGGGAGGTTAGAGAGACTTGAGGCTTCTTCGGTTTAGCATGTCAAAATGCAATCTTTGGGGATATCAGTTTCTGAGTCCCAGCATCTTACCTCATTTTGTGCTGCCAGTGGTCCCTGTGCAGCAGGTGATGTTCTCATCATTCCCATTTCACAGGTAAGGCAAGTGAGGCTTGCAGGTTAGGTACACCCACCTCAGGTTACAGAATTCATAATGGGTAAGCATGAGTTCAAATGCAGGTGTCCCACCTAGAACATGAAATCTACACTACTTTGTTTCTTTTCTTTCCATGTAATAAGAAAGCGTGCATCATGTCAGTGCACAATCAACAACATATCTCCAGGACAGATCTAGTTCATTCATTAGTCATGTTGACTGGATGCTAACAGTGTGCCTAAATGTTTTTTGGCAGTGTAGGGTGGGAGTGGGGTGCAATGATGATAAGACTATAGGTTTAGGGGAGAATGTTCAGCGTACAGGATACTAAGAAATTTAAGATTCTTTCAGGAGATCCTATAACAACTCAGGGCAGAAAGTGAGGAATGTCCTGAGGGAGGTGCAGATAAAGTGCTTGAATAGTTTGGAAGCAGGAAGGGCAGTGGTGCTGTGCATGTTGGATACAGCAGCCACATCATTTCAGCAGGGCACACCCACAGTGGAATTCTTTGGGCAATCATGGTGCTATTGCAAAGTCTGATTTTCAATCCCAGTTAATTCTGAAGCAGCCCAAGCATCAGGGAAGAACAAACGTGTAAAATCTCATTGTTCTCCAGTATGCAACAAGCATTTTGGAGGCCTGTCATTCTGGCTGTTTCTCTTCCTTTGCAAATAGACTGACATTTTTCATAGACCTGTTCATGGTTGGGGGTCAGGTGGAAGGATGGATGTAGTTCTCACCGGGCGTTTCTTATCTACAGCTTACACCATTATAGTGATCATAGCTAGTCTGTGAAGTGGAATTTGCATGCAATCAGCGTTCACTCAGAGCCCTGTGCTATTAATAGAACTACATGAAGGAATCATAAATCAGCCTTTGCTCAGGATTAGACTAGCAAGTTCTGTACTATTACAAAGAAAAATTCAAGTGGAGAACAAGAAGGTGAATGCTAAAACAAATCTCTGGCTTCCAATCAAACCTTCCTGGACAGGTGTGGTGGCTCATGCCTGTAATCCCAGGTGGATCACCTAAGGTTATCAGTTCAAGACCAGCCTGGCCAACATGGCAAAACCTCATCTCTAATCAAAGTACAAAACTTAGCCAGGCATGGTGTCACATGCTTGTAATCCCAGCTACTTGGGAGGCCGAGATGGGAGAATCGCTTGAACTCGGGAGGTAGAGATTGCCATGAGCCAAGATTGCGCCCCTGCACTCCAGCCTGGGCAACAGAATGAGATTCCATCAAAAAAAAAAAAAAAAAAAAGCCTTGTTATGGAAAAAAAAAAGAAAAAACACCCTTCCACTGCTGAGAGTTGGAATCAACTGGTTTTATGAGATTCTTTCAAACGAGAATGGCAAGTCTTCATCTTTAGATGGAGTTCCAGAAGTCTTTGTGCATTTGTCGTTCAGTTGCTCAGGATTGGTAGCTTGGCATCCCCTGTTGACTGAGCATGACAGGGCAACCCTCAATTTGATTTCTCTCCCTCTCCTCTGCCTGCCCTGCAGGAGGACCTGGACATTGCTATCGTACCCTCTGGGCACAGAGAACCAACCTGGAGGGAAAATAAGTGGTGAATTCATGAGATGAGCTTGGGGGATGTTACAGAATGAATGCATGTTTACCATGCCTGACATTTAGTCAGTCATGTGCAACTCAATGTAGCAGCAAGGGCCATGCACCCAACTCATCTTGAGGGATGGAGAATAAATTGGAGGGCCTCATTCATAAGAGCTCAGGATTGTGTCAGGAACCTCAAGAAACACAAGAAAACTCTGGCAATGGGGAACCATAGGTATTGGTCTAAGCCCTTCAAATTTGCAGCATAATTCTAAGTAGGGCCTGGATTATCAGACGTGGTTGTAATGGATTATCCATTTTAAAACAGACTCTTTCTAGGAGGTTTGGATTAAAATGATTGTGAAAGTATGGACTGTAGCATGCAATGAATAACCCCTCTGTATATAGGTTCATTTACATGGACAAAAGTCCTCTGATTGAATGTATGTAGAAGACATCTACTTTTAGAATCTGTAGGGGCCACGGGGAAAACTTCCCCTTCACCCTCTGAAGTTTCTCTAAAAATCAACTCACAAAACGCAGATTAATTGGAGAAAAGTAATAAAAACCGTATTAAGCTGCACATAGGGAGCATCACAGAGTGGCTACCCAAACCCGCTATGGGATACCGAAGCTTGTATACCATATTGAGGTTACAAAAAGAATGGGAGCTTGCATCATGGCAGCCCTCCGATAAAATAAGTGGTAAATGGTTTGTTTGTTTGTTTGTTTTGAGACAGGATCTTGCTCTGTCACCCAGGCTGGAGTGTAGTAGCTCAATCTTGGCTGACTGCAACCTCGACTTCCTGGGCTCAAGCAATCCTTCCACTTTAGCCTCCTGAGTAGCTGGGACTGCAGGTGCATGCCCCCAAGCCCAGCTAATAATTTTATTTTTTGTAGAGACAAGGTCTCACTATGTTGCCCAGGCTGGTCTTGAACTCCTGGGCTCAAGTGATCCTCCCATCTTGGCCTCCCAAGGTGCTAGGATTACAGGCGTGAGCCTCCACGCTTGGCCAGTTAATGTTTCTTTCAGATCTTTAAGGTGTAGGACTCTCATTTCGTATTTCCTAGATCTGGACGAGGGAAGTCCTGGTTGCATGAATACAGAGTTTCTGCAGATGCAAATCTCCCCCACAAAAACAGCTCTCCTTGCAGGCTGTCTGACAGCCATCTCGCATACATGAAATAAATATATTTTGTGGTAAAATATTTTTATTTCCTTCAAGTTTTATAGACCAGGTACACATTAGGTGCTCAATAAGGAAGTTTTAAAAGTGAAAGTATGGAGGTCAGTTGCCTGATACTTGCAAAGCCTGATCTAAGGTGCCAGGAATTACTAGGAACACAGATATAAATAAGGTTGACTTGGCTTTCTCCTATATATCAAAATAATAGTCCAACCATGGGCATGGATGAGATCGTTCTGCAAGAATATTTCAGGCAGTTGAGCAACCTGTGACCCACAATTTGTCTCCATCTAATCCAGGATAAGAGTTTAGAAATCAACCTTCATGTCTTTACTTCTCAAAAACTGTAAGACCCAAAAAAGCAAAAGCCCATGTTCTATTTGACATTCTTTGTCCTATACAGAGTCTAGCCTGGATCTTAAGCCTGTATATTTCCCTTGGGATGTAATGCATCACTTTTCTATCTTTAATTTCTTAAACATTCTTATTTTTGATCAATGCAACCTTCTTTAAAAAGTGACAATAATGTACTCACTTCTGGTGCACAGTGAGGATGGAAGGTCCAGTCCAGCATCCAAAGGAAGGTCACGGCAGAAAGAACCCCCAAAAGAAAACCAAAAGAACAGCCAAAAACTGAGAAGACAGACTCAGAGAAGTGTGATCAGGGAATTCAGGAGCAAAGAGCATTTCAAGGGATAATGATCAATACCAATGAGTACTTCAGAGACATCAAGAAGGGCTGAAAAGGGACAAGTGAATGTAGCTCCTGTAAATTTTAGAATTATAGTGTATTACAGAGAATGATATTTGAGGAGCTGAGGTCAATGAGGTTGGATATTTCTTTCAAGAGGAATGGAAGAATTTGTGCCAAGGGATGACTTATCAGGCTTTGTCTGAGCTCATCTCTGCTTGGAGACCATGAATTGGGTGTTGGCACATAGGTATGTGGATTTTCAGTTCAATGCAGGGCCAGGAAGTAGGATCACCAAACTTATTGATGATTGAAGTTTTGCTAGCAGGGAGTGTCACAAAAGGCAACTGGGCAGTGGAATTTGAGTGATTAGCAACAGAAGGACTGAAGTGGCAGATGGTGGTGCGGGATGAGGAAGGAAGAGAGCTGGTGGCTTGTGATGATGAACTGGAGATTCAAACAAGATTGCAGCAAAGGTGTTGGAAGGCTGGGGCAGAGTGGAAGTGTTTATATTCCAGAGGTTGAATCATTCCAGGTATTCCCAGGTGCATGGCATGCCTGCTGGATGATGAATGGAAGGCAAGTTCCTGGCATTGGGGAGGTCATGGAATTGGGAAGCCAGTGTGTTCAGCTGGTGCCTTCATATGACAGTGCACCAGCAAAGATGCCATGCACGGCTGTCCTGTGATTCCTAGGGCTGATTATCTTTATTCATTTTCATGGTGGAGGTTTATAGCGAGGCAGAGAGAGGGGATGCATAATGGTTTACTTTGTAAGGAGGAATGTAGAACCATTATGGACCGCTCATTCATTAACTGAGCTTCCAATATTATCAAACACTTAAAATTGAGGCTTGAAAATTATTTCAATCGTTGGTTACCTGCCAACGTTTCAGGTTTTTAACAGGTTTCAGGGAGTCAGGGAGGTGGTCCATGCACACTAAGCAAGCTGGCTTCCCTCTTTGTCCAGCACAGCCCCATCTGTTAGCTCAATGGCATTAAGGCAGTATTAAGAGCTAACTGCTGAGACTATACAACTCTTTATCTCTTCATAGCTGTGGCACACATCCCAGTGGGATGTGATGTGCAGGGGGATGCACTTGGAGCAATATGAAATAGAACGTGGAAGCATTTTGTCTTAAAACTCTTAAGAAAAGCAAATGTATCCCCTAGACTCTCTCTCATCTGCTTCCGCAGCAATGGTTGGATGTGGTATGAATTCTTAAATGTGTTTTTATTTTTCATTTTGTTTTAAACATGCGCTTCATAGAGTTCAAATAAAAATAAATAGATAGAGCCATGTGACACTGGCTCCAGACTAGACAGCATGATGGAACAGAGCAGGAAGCCCAGAAAAAGTATTTCATGTGAAATGTAAATGTAAAGGTGACCCTTCAAGGCAGATGGCTAAGAATGGATTATACAATAATTGTGATAGTATGATTAAACTTTTAGGAGAGCAATTGTAGTTAATTCACTACTGTCTGGCATTGTGGTGCTTTGCATGTGCTTAAATGATATAATAATGGTGTTGTGTTGATGATGATGGTGATGGTGGTGATGCTGATGATGGTGATGATGAGGATGATGGTCATGATGGTGATAATGGTGATGATGATATGATGGGTATGATGATGGCGATGCTGATGATGGTGGTAATGATGATGATGGTGATGATGGCGGTGAAGATGGTGATAATGATGAAAATAATGAAGATGAAGAGGAGGAAGCAGGGGGACGTTGTGATGCTCAAAATAAAGAAGTCAATTTTACAAGAAGCGTAGAAGATTAAAGTAAGTTGCCCAAAATCATGGAGATGGCATATGATGGCTAGAATTTTAATCTTGTCTGTCTTACATACCGTGCTATTCCTGCTGTTCCTGATATATTCAAATAAATTCCCCATGCAGATTGTGTTTGGAAAATGGAACTACTGAAGAATTCCAGAAAATATATTGAGATATATTTATCTGATATATAGGATAGTTGAGAAAGGTCTTTCTGAGCACAAAAGCCAAGAAATAACTAACTTAAAGGAAAAGATTGCTGAATTTTACTTCATGAAATCTAAAATTTCCTAATGTTAGGTAAAAATATAACATAAACTGAACAAAAAGACCAACGATAAAAGACAAAAAGCATGTGCGTCATCAACATAAAATAAAAAGAAAACTCCTGAGATATAGGAAGAGCTCATACAAAGCAAGTGATAGAAAGATAAATATCAGAAAAAGACATTGATTGTACCAATTTATTGTACCAGTTCACTACACATGTTCTAGAATTGGGCATTATGCTTTTAAAAAATAAAATGTTTGCTAAAATAACTGAAAGATCAGCTCTTTTTAAAAATTACTCATACCACATTATACTGATTCCGGAATAGGTCAGACATTTTTCTTGTATTTAAAAAAAAATAATTAAACTACAAAAAAATCTGTTGCCATTTATCCAGTGGAGTCAGAATCTTTTCTTAATCCCCAATGCTTATAGGAGGACCTGATGAAATCTATGGCCACTGAATCTCTTATGAGTCTGCTGCTGATACCATATTACTGTTGTTTCAGCTTACAAGGCATATTTTAAATATTCAGCCAACACCTCTCATTTATGAATCCCAAGGCATCTATGACACAATGATTAAAAAAAAAAAAAAAAAAAAAAAAAACTCAAGTGAAGCAACAAATTGGGCTTTATTTTCACACTGGTGTTTTTCTTCATTGGAAATCCCCTTTAGGAAATGTCTTTCAAAAGGCTTTAGGTTATCTGTGTGTGTGTGTATGTATGTGTGTGTTTACACATGATATTTTACATTAAATTTATCTCCCACTGCGTCCTAAATCACACTTTTAAAAAAGTGAGTTTGTGAAATCTACTTATTTTAATAATGCTAATGTAATGTTAATTCCCCAAAGTGGAAACTGCAGTTAAAAAAAAAAAAAAAAAGGAAATCCATTGGTTTATTCAGACTATCAACTCTTGGTATATGCTTACAGTCATAGCTGAGCTCTGGATCAGATGAAATATGACCTCTGATCGTGTCATTGCACACCCGTATTGCTGAGATTGCTATGATAATCATGAAATTGCAGATAGACAGTATCTTCTCAGGGACTTTTGACAGGGGCTGGTATTAAGCCTCTGCTGCCTAATGAACCAATTTTTTATTCAAGCAGATCTAGACAGGAGAGAAATGAAATCATTTCCATTACAGACCACTGTTTACCTGAATGCAGCATGCATAATGAGGTTTTGAAACTTCAGGAAAACATCTAGGAGGTGATGACAACCTCTACATTGCAAAGGAATGACTAATACAAACCCACTTATGCGTGATTCTCTTTCCGCGATTGCCAAACGTATTTAATAAAGAGACAGTTTAAAAATCGCCAGTTACATGCTTGACCCTGAGGATATATAGTACATTTTAGGATGTGTGCTGCATTGCCGTTTGGGAGCGTTTTGTGTATACTTTTTAAAATACAAGGCTTTCTCAAATAGGATAGACCATTTGTTACTGGAATATAATTTTATCTAGGGTTCTTACTCCTTTTCATTACTGCAGGAAGAAAATGAATTTTTGGTAAATCAAAATAAAATCACATATGTCAACATTTTCTATTGATTGCCACTTTCAGAATTGTGTGTTTGGGAAGCCTTTGTGAGTGACAAGGCGTGGAATGGAGGAGACAGTAGCTATGAGATGCTTGCTGACTGTCCTAGAGTTTATGCTTTTCTTGTGCCTTCCTACGATGTCTGGACAGCTTTCTCTTCATGCAGGGGCTTAGGATGAAGTCACTGAGAGCTAAGGTCTATGATTTAATGTAGTTCAAGAGCAGCGTTCTGGGGATGAGTGTGAGGTAGCATGTCACATACCACTTTGCAACAGAAAAAAAAAATTTAAATTGTTGCCTCAGTCTTCTGTGTTTTTTTAGTGTTTTCCACACTTTGTATAAATGTTTTTCTGATTACCAAAGTAATCCGCAGTATGCAAAACCGAAGAATATAGACACAAACAGTACAGAAAGGGAATGCCCCGTGAAATCTCACCCCTAAATAGGTAGCATCATTAACAGTTTGCTGGATAGATTTATTTTTTATATGTTGCCAGTATGACATAGTAATATCAAGATATGACTATTAGGAATATTTTACACAAACTCTATATGCTATTCTGCAGTTTTCTCTTTTCACTCAACTATCTGTTTGGTCATTTTTCCATTTCAGCATTTCGATTTTCATTTTACCTTGCTTAGACTATAATTTGTTTAATCATTCCTCTGTGAGGGACATTTGAGTTCCTTTTTTTAAATTTTTTTTATTTTTTATTTATTTTTTGTATTTCAAGTAGTGCTATAAGTGAATATATTCTGTAAAGCTGTGTGAACTGGTGGGAATAATTTTGAAATAAAAATTCGGCTGAGATCAAATTCAGCTGGATCAAAGAGCATAAAAAATTTGCTTTCATTTGATATTGCCTAAAATAGGTATACTCTTTTTTTCACCATGATAGTAGGATACCCATTGATGATCAATGAGAACGCTAATTTCCTCATACTCTTAGCAACCCTGGATATCATCAGTCTCTTTTTCATCTATCGGGTGAAAAATGCTAGTTCACTATTTTCTTTTCTACTGTGTGTAGGGTTAGTACAGGGTTGTATTTCTTCTCCCAAGGATTCTTTGGTCACTCTTCTATTGGATTGTAGATCTTTTTCTTATTGATTTGTTTGCACTATCTATATGATAAGAACATTAATATTTTACTTATTGTATGTTGCAAATATTTTTCCTGCCTTTTTTTTTTTTTGTCCTTTCATTCTATTTAAAGAGTCTTTTGCAACAAATTTTTGTAGTTAAACCGGACCTTTCCTTCATGATGTCTGGGGCTTGTAATTGGAAGAATTTTTTTTTTTTTTTTTTTTTTTTTTTAAAAAGCTTTTCCTACTCCCCTACAAATTACAGGTTGAGTATCCAAAATACTCAAATATTCATCCAAAACACTCAGGACCAGAAGTGTTTCAGATTTGGAATGTTTTCAGATTTGGGAATATTTATATTATACTCACCAGCTCAGCATCCCTAATCCAAAAATCTGAAGCTCAAAATGCTCCAATGAGCATTTCCTTTGTGTGAGCATCATGTTGACACTCAAAAAGTTTAGGACTTAGGAGCATCTCAGATTTCAGATTTTCAGATGTGGGATACTCAACCTATATGTACACACCCTTTCCCTTGTATTTTCACCCAATATGTATATGGCTTCATGCTTTACAGTTAGATATTTCATCTGTGGAGGAAATTCTGTTCGTGCGTGTGTGTGTGTGTGTGTGTGTGTGTGTGATGGACCATGTGTTATTTGCCTATTCTTGTGGATTTGGGTCTTGATTGATCAGTACTCTTGGCTGGTGTGGGACCTCTTAAAACTTGGGTAGGACAAGTGTTGGTGGCCCAGTGCTATACTTTGTCTTCAGGTGGTAGGAATCCAGTTAGGATCTTTTCTGCAAGGTCTATGCAGAGGGTCACCATAATGAAACCACTGGAAGCCACACCTGGCTGTAGCCCAGTAGTCTCTTCCCGTGAGGTCCAGCATTGGCTGATTCGTCAAGCTAGATCCACCGTTGAGTGGGCAGCAATAATTAGTTCAAACCTACACTGTCACTGCAGGAGATTGGGAGTGAAGCCAAGCTCCCCTTGTAAGTACATGAGGTCCTCATGGTGATTGTGGCATCCACCAGCCAGATGAGTTAGGACCACAAGGAGGGCTTCAACTGCTAGAGCTGTCAAGAGCAACCTGTGGTTTCTGGGAGCTGCTGATGGCTTCTGACAGCCTCACTTTTGGACTGGCTTCTGTAGCCACCATTTCTGGGTGGGGTTTTAGGAGGAGGTGAGGGTCATCAGGTGGTTGGGCTTCCCTTGGTCCCATGGGGCAGCAACAGTGATCTGCAACCCATGTGAGCAGGCAGGGGCAAGGTTAGGGCTGGGAAAGTAGTTTGCACACAGGGGAGGGAGGGATGGTTTGGTGACTGTACCCTCCAAGAGCTATTTTCCTCTGGTGCTACCATTCCCACTTGGATGAGGAGCACAAAGCCTTGAAATTAAGTGAAGGAGGGGCTTTTCTCAATTGCCTCCGAAGGGAGCCTCCTGTTTTGCTCCCACATGTCTTCCCCAAGCAGTGAGGAGGGAGCAGCTGGCTGGTGCTACTGTGCATCCTTCCCTGACTTGTGGGTCCTTACCTGTGGAATCTCATTTGTATCCAGTTGTACAGCCATGTCCCCCACTCAGATTCCTATGATGGTCATGAATCCAGGAATATGTCTTTTTTTTTCTTAAGAGATGAGGTCTCGTTTTGTCACCTAGGCTGGAGTGCAGTGGTGTGATCTCAGCTCAGTGCAGCCTCAAGCAATCTTCCTGCCTCAGCCCCCAAGTAGCAGGGACTATAAGCATGTGCCACCACGCCCAGCTAATTTTTGTATGTATGTATGTGTTTTATAGAGACAGGGTTTTACTATGTTGCCCGGGCTGGTCTTGAACTCCCGAGCTCAGTCAATCACCCACCTCAGCCTCCCAAAGTGTTGGGATTACAGACAGAATATGTTTCTTCTAGAGTAGTTATGTCATTTTTGCAAAGGGAGCTAGGGAAAAGAAGGAGGCAGAAATTGGTCTGTGTTCTCCTTGTTTCTGGAATCTTATGAAACCAGTGCTCAAGCTGTTTAGATTTCTGCATTTAGAAAAGAGGGAAGAGAAATACAACTCATGAGATCATTTGAAGAGAAGACATTTCTATCCCATGAATGAATGCATACTTAATTGAAAGCAGACAGTTCTTGATCTGAGCCCTTTCTTTGGCATCATGGGACCATTTTCAAAAACCAAAAGGCCCTTAATGGTACTGGCAGCATTAAATTAGGGGTTCAGTGCTGTGTTGCCATCTCTTCTCCTTGCTCTTCTGCTGTTCACTGTCACATTAGACTGTGTCCTGTTGTCACGCTGCTGCTGCCATCTGCTCCACTGATAATACTACTACTAATAAAGTTACTCGTTCTTCTCTCACTGTATACTTACTGTCTGCCAGGTGTTATGCATTCATAGTAGTTCTCATGGCAGGCCTCTGCGAATGGAACTGTATTATCCCATTTTAAAGATGTGTAAACCAAGGTGCATTGGAAAGTAGTAACTAGTCTCAGCAAGCTCACAAAATCAGCAGGTTGAGGAGGCAACATTCAGAGCCATGTGTATATGGTTCCGCCCCACGCAGTGTATACTGGGACGGTGATATCATACCACTTTTGGCTTCAGCATATTGATGGCAGCAGCGGTGCCAAGAAAGGACAGATTTTGTGACCAGATTGCATGTGATTCTATCCCCCACTGACCAACCCCTGGCTGTTAAATGTGGGCAGGTGACCTCTCTCACTGAGCCCCCACTTCTTCTCTGTAAAATGGGATCATTTCATTGCCTTTCTTGCTGGGGATGTTTTGAAGAGTGCCTTCGGTGTATTAAGCACTGGGCAAATGTTCACTATTATTAGGAAGCCTGCACACAGAGCTTTTGTTGCATCATAGCGTCAGTTGATTCTCTTTTCTGTGCATCTTGACTTTGCCATCTCTCCTCCAAGTATATTTTATTTTGCTTTTTGGTAGGAAAGGGGAGCAAATGGCCATAGCTCTCTTAGGGCACAATTTCATGTGTTCGAGTCTTGTGACCTTTCGTTGGTTTGGTATCTCACCATGAGAAAAATGGAGTAAATGAAATATTTCCATACCTTTGTCATCTGAGATCATGTGAGCACGCCTCTCTGCCTGCAATCTGAGGAGTCACTTCTCCAACAAGCCTCATGGAGTAGAAATTCAGGATTGCTCATAGAGTCTGCTGGGAGCTAACTGTCTGTCTTAGGGTGATTTCTGGGTTCACTCACTTGGACTGCATCTCTCAACATGGCATGCAGAGCCCATGGTTTGGGGGCAACAGTGGCTTAATGCTTTTTGGGGGAGTTAAGCACTTAGGAAGGAAAGTTTCTTTACAACAGGATTCTGTAAGTCATTTTATTTGCTCTCAAGAAGTAGAAAAAAGAGAAGGTTATAGCATAGCATATCCTTTCATATATGACTCCTTCTCAATGCAAAATGGATCTTGTTCATTGGGTACCCCAGATACCACTGAAGCAAAAAATTAAAACAGAACAAACCTCTGCTGTTTCTGGCATTACCTTGGTGCCTGCCATACTTAACACAAAATTTTATTTATTTAAGGTCACTCACAGTGAGTGTACCCTGACTAATTTAGCTCATCAATTACTTAAATTTTAAAACAAATACTGATGCTCACCTAAATGAACTCCATTTAGTCAGTCATGGCAAAATCTAACTTTTGCACCTATTCACACTTCCAGTTTGTAGAAAATCGTTAGTGAAAGAACATTGTTGTCATAATATCTTTTTTCATTCTAAGGTAAGACAATAGCCAGAACAAAACAAAAATGACAAAATTACAGCATTTTAAGTCTTTTAACTTTAATCACTTGAAGGTGGAATTACCTGTCAAATACCTGTGCTGACAATAGCTATTTCTTGTCTGCCAAGTTTCATCAGTAACAACCATCTATAAATGCGTTTATGCATCTGATTTGTAGCAAGTAAATATACCATACTTTAGGAAGAAAAAAACCTAGAGAAAACAAGCTTCTTTGACAATCTTTGAAGCTTTGAGCACTGACTTTGAGAAAAACGATTTTATTTTGTTTACACAACTTGACATTTTGGTTTTGCATAGTGCTGCCTTGCAATTAAGCATAGGAGAAGGAGAGACATGAAATGACATTACAATTTATTTGGAAACAGAGAGAATTTACCATACTTACAGATAGAGTAGATGCTTCTGTGTTACCATTTCTTTGTAACTTCATCCTTGCAGAACTTCCCTAGAGGGTGTCCCAGCATGGGGATGCATCTGTACAAAACACAGCTCTTGTAGACAGGAGTGGGTCTTGCTCAGATATCATTGGCCAAGAAGGGCTTCAGTCTATTCAGTTTGGGAGATGGAAAGGGAATCTTTGTACAGAACAGTATACATTGAGTTATAACATCCACAAGTGGTGTAACTGCCTGGATCCACACCATAGAATATACACCCACATTCATATGGATTTGCATAAAAGCATGCAGCAAACTACACATAATATGTAGCATATTTCCTTCCACCATGTCTCATCCAAAGCCAGTAAATCCTTTAGCTACTCGTGGCTCTGCAGATGGCTTCTGCTTGGTTTGGTCCATAGTCTTGTCATTCCTTACCATGTTCTGCATTGCATGCCATGTGCTTTGATCCACTGCATGCCATATGCCAAGATGACCATTCACAGAATAGTCATTTATTGGAGGAGGGTCTTTATTCTAATGAAATTGCTCAGTCCCTCTGCTTGCAATTGCATCAGAGTCCTGCTTGAAGCATTTCTTAATTTAAGAGTATTCCAAGGAATACTCTTCTCACTTTGCCACTGAACCAGCCTAGTTAGGACTGAAGATGGAGGTCACTGGGCAAGGTCATCTCTTCCAGTGCACGCTACCTGACTTCAAACTATATTACAAGGCTACAGTAACCAAAACAGCATGGTACTGGTACCACACTGTCTCAATGTCAGTTGCCTGATATTTGGCATTGGTTTCTCTTCGTGCTTTTAAAGCAAGAGTGGGTAGGGTGGCAGGACTTGCCTCTGTTTTGGGAGGGAGAAGAATGACTTTCTAGGTGACTGCTGTCTAAACACTAATTCAATGCAACAAGCCTCATTGGCTCTCAGTTGCCATCTCTACTTCCGGGTTAGACTTCTGTGCCCTTGGGCAGCCTCCTGGAGTGTGATAGTTGAACTGTTCATGCCCCTGAACATGAGCCCCACAAAAATGTTTATTGGACTTCTTTACTTGGCACTTTTTAAAGAGTTGAGGAATGGAACTTCTACATAAAGCCAGTATCAAGAACTGAAGTATGATTAAAGACAAGGCAAGGACACTAGGGACATAAAGATGAGAAACTCTTCATTGCCTCCCCTCGACTATCTGGTATGAGTGGCAGTACTGGAGTTATTTTCCACTGAATTCCTCAATGATTCTTTGTGCGACCCATTTGCCTACTAATTTGATATTCCCCATATGTGCTGTAGTCAGAATATAGCATGCTTTCAATGGCATTAATGTTAAATCCTTTGCTCTTGCAGGTGAATCCACATCTTTGAAAATGGCATTTTTTTTCTTCCATCATCCTATTCTTGATTTTAAATGTATGCCTCAGTTACACCCATATGGAAAACTCAAAGTAAACCAGGGTATCAGAAAACCCAGTGACAACAACAGTGCAGCAAGAATGAAGGATATGTAGACATTGTATATGTTTTTCTTCTCTCTCCACTTTCTATTTGAGTTTCCAGTAAATCTGCATTTGTGACAAAATAGTAAACTTTGCAGAAAGAGGTTTTTGCAACCTCAGATTACAGATGGAAACAGTACATAGCAGGAAAAATAGAAGAAGGGGTAGCTTGAGACCAGCTGTTTGAGGCTGCAATGAGCTATGATTGCACCACTGCACTCCAGCCTGGACAACAAAGTAAGACCCCATCTCTAAAATAAATTTAAAAAAATAAAATTTGAGAGAGATGGGGTAAGGGCATTGTGGCCAGACCAAGGTAGGCCTGGAGAGCCAAAAAAAACTTTTAACTGTAGTACATAGTTGAAAATCCATTGTATACAGTATTGATTTTGGTCCTCTACATTAATTTAGCTTATAAATCATTAATCTCTGAGTCTTATCAAGTCTATAATGATGTTGCCATGTTTAAACATCTGCAAACCTAATTTCAGGTTCTTGAGCCTGAAAGTAATATTATCTTACCTGGAATTTGCATCTCAAATTAAAATTAATAGTGTTTAATGTTGTCTTATAAATTATTTCTGTCATTTCCATGGTATCTTCCATTTATTATGGTATCTTCCAAGAAGATACCATAAGAAATTATCAAAGAATCAAGTTATCAGTTATCATGACCATGCTAAAATTGTCATGATGGGATGACCATTAAAAGACCATTTGGCTAGTTAATTCAGATGGGATTAGTAAAAGTACATGAGAGCATCTGAATACTATCAATAATTAGCAGCAACACAATTGCACCACAATAATAATAAACATTTAAGACTTATAATAGCTAAAATGCAAAAGCATTTAGTCTATTTTAGTCACATCTCTAAACACATCACCTCTGGTTTAAAGGCAACAAAGCAAAATTTGGGTAGGTTGAGCAACTTGTGTCAGGATTGCCCAACAGCCACTACACTATAGAGCTTCTTGGCTGCATGAGAAGAGTTCTGGATTGTGAATTGAATTCAGACAGTAGACCTACCTGGTTGCTGGGGAGAGTCTCCTGCTCTGGAGCTGCAGGTTGTGTATAAGACAAGCCTGTTTGGACCAATGGCCTCTGACAGTTTTCTTCTCACTCCTGTATTCTAGTATTCCATCAAGTCCTGAGTTCTTGAGTTTGCCTCAGATACTATAAAGATGTCTGGGTTCAAAATTAAACAAGGGATGTGGAGGACAGTAGAAGCTATGGGTACTACAAGGGTGTTTTGGGTAATACTTTTTCTGCCATCTAACCATTCCAAGCACATTTAATTTTGCTAGTTAAATCTTTCAAGGCATAGAAAGGAAAGACATTAGAATCCATGAGTTTGAGTTAAAGCTGTATTCTAAATAATACTTCACTGAATACCAATGTGTATATTTGAAAAGTGAGGTCAAAATTAGGGGTCAGGACTACAGTTGAATACCTGTTGCTTTAAAGTCATGGCCCAATTATAGCTCAGTCAAAAAAATCTAGTGGAACATTCCTCCTCCATGAATTTATTCAGCCTGCTTGAAATAATTGAATTAATTAATTGGATTAAATGAATTAATATATTTAGAGTAGTGAGCATAGTGCCTGGCTTGCAAGACAGGCTCAATAAATGGTAACTGCTATCATTATTATTATCATTATTGTTATGATTACTTTTCTTTCCACAGATGTGTAAAGCATCTTTGCTTAAAATGTGCCTATACCTCCATTACACTGAATAGAAAAAGCATAGATGAGAAAACGTCTATGATGGAAAACTAAGCAGATATTTGCACCATCTTATCTTTTTTATTACTAGCTCACCTTATATTTAAGATATCTCTGGTAGGACCCACGGTCCCTAGAAGGGCCCACCAATAGCATTGGTATTAAGGATCTTGGGGAAAGAACTGCTTCTCTCGACTAACACCGTAAGTGGGACTTACCCACATAAAGCAAACAGATCACCCTGGAGTTAGGAGGATATTGCAAAGAAGCTGTGACTGGCAAACTAAGGTTACATGGATTAAGGAGGTTGCAAAACATAAAAGATGAGTTTACCAAGGCGTTAATCAATCTGTCCATGTTTTAATTCAAGCAGAAAGAAAGGCTTGGACCTGTGACTGATGTACAAGGTGTCAGCAAAGGAAAACATCATTTTCAATTTTGTATCGTCAGCTTTAGAGATGGTAAAATCCAATGGAAAGACCTAGGTGTATCATGAACATGAGTCTCAATGGTGTGGTAGAACATCATAAATATGAAGAATTCTGAAGGGCTTTGTTTCCCATTGTTCACAGCCTCTGGCCATTCTCGACTCACAGTCCTCCCTCCCTTGTGGCTCAGTCTGGAGGTTTAAGGTTGCACCTCCAGTTGGATATTGCTGGAGAAGTTCTGGCTGATCTGTGTCCGGAGCTTTGCATTGACTTCTGTCATAGAAATGATGCAGTGAGCATCTGTGCAACCTCCTACTCCATGGCACAGGCTGGGTCACCTCCCAGGGCAAGTTCAGCTGATGGCCATAGCAAACAGCAAATGGCTGTACCCAACTACCCGATCTCTATCTTTTGCAAGAAGAGAAAGTCCAGGAAATACAATGGCATTGCTGGATCAAGAATTGAAAGACAGTGTGCTCACTTTGAACTCTGCTCTTTCAAAACATGTCCTGCTAGTCTGAATGCCCATGGCACAGGGAAACCACTCTATTGTGATGTCGATAACCCTATGGAAACAATGTCCAAAGTGGCTTCTCTTGAGCTACAGGCATGCTGACTTTGGGTCTTCTCCCAGACACCGGAGTATAGTTCCACATAACAGGTACAATGACTTTGTTCTTCCCCGCACCTTTTCCCCATCTATGCAGGAAAACACTGGTGTGCTCCATGAACATGAGAACAAGTTGGAGTTATTTAAATTATTTCCAGCAAATGCAACACCCTGGAAAACACACAAGTTATTGTTAATCCAAGAAAATAGTGGAGTAGAGCCATGAAGGCATCCCAGATGGTGAGAGCAGATGCAAGTGCAGGAGGGTAAATCACACATTACGACTGCCATTAGGGCAAAGATGGGTTTAATAGAGGAAGTCACAACATTATCACAACAACCAGGTACAACACAAAATAAGAATTAATTGCCAGGGGACAATATGAACTCAGAAACAAACCAAACAGGGAAACCCAGTCAAGTGAAGACAGGGTTATCTGTAGAATGGCGACATTTCACTCTTACAGTTTTCCATGTATTAAGTACCCTAATAATTCCGATTATATGCATAGTATGATTATTTACTATGTTTGAAAGTTATGTGTCAAACTGTCTGAAACTAGCCAAGTCTCATTATGAGCATAGTTACTGAGATCTGTGAAATTCCAGCCATCCCTTTTTATATGTCAACATTGATTAAGCATTTAGTCACAGGTAACCTTTCCTCTCCAAGTGTGGTTCTTGGGCAGGTACCATCAGAATTATGTAAGAGCTTTTTTTTTTTTTTTTTTTTTTTTTTTTTTTTAGAAATTCTCAGATCCCCACTCTAGGTTTACTGAATCAGAACCTTCATTTTAGCGTGGTCATGAATTAGCCAATTAAAATTCAAGGAACATTGATATATAAGGTGACTACACTGTGAAACCTATATGCTAAGTACAAGGTCTTGTGTGTTAGTTTGGTTCAACCAGCAGAATTCTTTAAAAAATTGTGTAAGTTAATCTCATCAGTTTCTGAATATCACATTTGCTTACTTTTCCATAGTTATTTCAAAAATGATTAGGGATGTCTTCTTAACATGTTTTGAATGAAATTTTTATGTTAAGTTATGACATGTGAAAGTGAGTAAATTAATAAAAAGCATGATGATACACAAATTAATGGATGTAGTGACTCTAGTTGAATGGGAAGATCTTGCATTGGGTACATCCACCCATCACTGTCAAAGAGGAATTTATCCTCTAATCCAAGAACTTCAGAGAGGATGATTCTCCATCATCTATTTAAGGCAGACAAATTTGCATTCAACATAAACTGCCCATGGCAGAAGTTTGAGTCCCTTGTCTCTTGCTCAGTCATTAGGGGAGATAGGAGCCACTCTTCTCTTCTTATTCAGGAAGTAGATACAGTATGTGCTGGAGTTCACCGTCTACCTCCCAGTTCCTTAGTTCCTGCAACTCTCCTGCAAGAGTTTCATTTCCAGTGCCCTCCTTAGACCTTGCTGTCCACTTGGCATTTGACTGATTGAATCCCAGATGACCTTTTATGCAGGAATTGCATTCGATCCATGTTGAGTACAGCAGAGCACAACTTCCCCTATTTAACTGTTATGCCATTTTGCATTCTTCTCTTGAAAAAAAGGGAAAAGCCATACAAACACCAATATTCCCTGCAGTTACATTGAGTAGGTAGGAAAGACTTTCTTAATAAAACCCCCAAAAGACAGCACATCACTTTTGTATCTCAACCAGCATACAAAATGCAGATTATCAACTTTATGCCTTTTTATTTTGGTCCTATACTATTTTTCTTTTATGTATAAACTTTTAGATTTGATTTTATACTGTAGATAAATCATATGCTTTCCAATGTCTGATCCGAAGGGTCCCTTGAGCTCCATATGGATGGAGGAAATTAGGACTAAAGTTTTGGAAATCTTGACCATTTATTTCAGGAAGAAGTACTAGATTGAATTCACCTATATGAAATGGACATTGTATCAAACTGGAGATGATACACCTATTTGTGCAGTGACAGATATACCCTGATGTATGGGACATTGGTGTTACTTCTAATCCTAACAAAGAATTCCCTTTCTAGGACTAGTGACAGCAGAATTTCTCTGTGCCACTCCACAAATGGTTCAGGAGAGCATGAGAATAACGCTCCAAAGGCCACATCCCTGAAGTAACACCTGGCATTTTATATGGCCAGCAGAGAGTCATAGCCACCCCAGGTGGTACAATTATTGCAACTCTTATCTATCTTAAAATTCTAGCTTTAGCTGAAATACTGGAGTCTTGCCATCTCTGTTGGTCAGATATAGGAGTAACTTGCTCACCAGAATAGCTTCAGGGAGACTTTAGGGTACCATTGTGCCCTGGAGTTACACTGAGTAAGTGAAGAGGCTTTCTTAATTATTAACAGTGGGTGCATATTTAAGGGGATATCTATCTATCTATCATATGTGATATAAAAATAAAACACATATGTTTTATATATGAATATTATATAAAATAATATATATTTATATATAAATAATAAATATATATTATTTATATAAAAATTATTTTATAATAGCTATGTTATATGTATATAACATGTATAAGTATATATTTAGTTATGATTTCTATATAAATTGTGTAATTAAAATTTATATATAAAGTACATAAATATAACATATAAATATATAATTATATAAAATATATAAATTTTATATAATTTATTTAATTATGCATAATTATATATAATTATAAAATTTATAATTATAAATTATATGTAAGTATATAAATAACATAATAAATATATAATTATATTAAATATAGAAATATAATTATAAAACATAATTTACATGTATACTTATAAAATTATAACATTCTATATAAATTTATTATATAATATATGTATAAATATATAATTTTGTATATGTTTATATAAAAGTGTATATATACATATATAATATAAAACATATATACATATATGTGTGTATTATATATATAATATAAAACATATCTATGTTATATTTAATGAGCCTAATGCTTCCAAAAGTATAACTTTCATATATATACAGTGACTTCATAGCACTTTGCTCCAGTATTCTGTCTGAGTGTACCTACCTTGTAGAAGAAAAGGCAAAGTGAAATGAACTAAAATGATAAGGCTTTGGTGAGGCAAGCTGAGGTTCTAACTCCATTGTAAAGTTAAGGAACAGTGAGCACTCCCTGTACCGCCAGTCAAGGATGAAGAGTTTTGGGTGGAATTCCTCATTCTTTTTTCCACAGCAACCCCCTACTGTTATCCATTATCACCTCTGACTTAGTGGCAGAGGATCCCAGTGAGAAGCCAGAGACTTGGGTTTCAAACCAACTCTGCTTAAGTCAGGACCTAGAAGCAAGAACTTTAGCACTTAGTCCTATGCTATGGCACCTCACTCACCTAAGACCTCGAATTCTGCTTTCATGTTTGAAACCCTTCTCTCTCTGCACTTTGTAGCTCAGTGCCTGACTCTTAATAGTAGCTTAGTGCTTGTTTGTGGGCTAAATAAATGGAATGACAGAACTTTCTAGAATTTAGGCTTCCTCTGCAACCCACATCCACACTTGACAGAGGAAGGAGCCAGATTTTTGCATTTCCAAGGTTTCTTCTTTGGGACTGCAAAAGGTCTGGTTAGGAAGCCCTCACATTGATAAGCTTGTTCTTGTTATCTCCAGTTAAATAACAAAGTGCTCTTGAAATGGCTTATTTTCTATATTTGTTTCATTCAGAAAACAAAGGGAGAAAGCTTTGGAGATAGAACATTTTGTTTACAAGCTATAATGCAGCTCACCATCGGCAATTCAAAACTATCACTCTATGTAAATCAGTGTCATTATATCTTGACAACGTTACTGAGAAATAATATTTGCAGACCTCTAATTTATAATAGCTGCTCTGAAAGCAAAAATAATACAGCAGCATTTGTTCTCATGGGAGATTTCTGTTCACAGTGTTTAGGAGGGAAACATGTTAGACCTTTGTAGGATCAATGTTATAAAAAATTAAATGTTGAATGGGCTCTGGGATTTACAAATGAGATTCTGGCTTAAGACCTAAGTAGTATGGGATCCAGACTGTATCTTTTGGGAAAGAATGGGCTGAAAGGAAATTAGAAATCTGACCATTTCTCAGGAAGTTGAGCTAAATATTCTACCATGCATACATGCATGGCAACCTCAGCTACTTTCTCTTGTACTAATCCCAGCCCAGTTGTATTGGGCACTTTAATGAAAGTGATCACTCTAGGCAACGAAGAAGAAACTTTGATGAGGACATGTTAAATATCATGGTCATTTGAAATATTGGAATTTGGAGGAAATATCCAGGAAGAAGTATTAAGATGGGGAAGGATGCAGGATATTTCAGTTGAGAGAATCTGCATAATAAATGCAGCTGTAAGTTTGTCTGGAGTTAAAAATAGGCAAGAGGAGAAACTGTAAGTAGGATGTAGCTGGCCTTGGCTTTGGGGATAAGAGCTGTCCCTGAAAAACTCTGTGGCACCCCAGCCTTTAGCACACAGCCCGTGTAAGGTGGGCACTTCATAAATCCATGTTGAATGAATGCATGAGGAAGTCTAGGAGTCAAAACTGCATTTGAAAGGCATTTAAAAAAGTAACAGAAGGAGGCTGAGGCAAGGGGATTGCCTGAGCCCAGGAGTTTGAGACCAGCCTGGGCAACAAACTGAGACCCAATCTCTACAACGAATACAAAAAAAAAAAAAAAAAAAAATAGCCTGGCATGGTGATACTCACCTGTAGTCCCAGCTACTTAGGAGGCTGAGGTGGGAGGATCACTTCAGCCCAAGAGGTAGAGGTTGCAGTGAGCCATGATTGTGACACTGCACTTCAGCCTGGGAGACAGAGTAAGACCCTGTCTCAAAAACAACAAAAATAATAGACTATTTTTGAGCAGTTTTATGTTTACAGAAAAACTGAACAGAAAGTAAAGAGTTTTCATACACTCTCCCCTGCACGTAGTTTCCTTATTATATATATTATGTATTCGTGTGGTATATCTGTTACAACTGAGCCAACATTGATAAGTTGTGATTAACTGAAGTCCATAGTTTCCATTAGGGTTCACTCTTCGTGTTGTATGTTCTGTGGGTTTGGACAAAGGTATAATGGCATGGATCCACAATTACAGGATCATACACAGTAGTTTCACTGCCCTCAAAATCCTCTGTGCTCCGCCTCCTCATCCCTCCTTTCTCCCAAGCCCACGGTGATGACTGATCTGTTTACGGTCTCTATAGCTTTGCCTTTCCCAGAATGTCCCATAGCTGGGATCATACAGTATGTAGCCTTTTCAGATTGACTCCTTTCACTTAGAAATATTTTAAGATCCTTCTGTGCTTTTCATGGCTTTATGGCTCATTTCTTTTTAGCTCTGAAATAATCTTTCATTGTCTGGATGTACCACAGTTTATCCATTCAACTACTGAAGGGCAGTTTCATTGCATCCAAGGTTTTGGCGATTATAAATAGACGTGGTATAAATATTTGTGTGTGGGTTTTTGTGTGCACATGAATTATTACAGGAGACACATTTTTATAGGAAATTTCCTTGCAGCATTTTCTTTGTGCAGATACTTCTACATATAGAAAGATGAATTTTGTTTCAAAGGAGGGTGTATGGTCATATGCCCTTCACTAAATACTAACTACAATACACGGAAGCAAATTCCTAAGTCCTCTGCTACCTGCCTAATCTGAGTTATTTTACACAGAGGTTGTTGTATGAGCAAAAGGGGGCATTTTTCTTTCAAAGTATAAACGGGGGTTATAGCGCCTTATTGCTTCCTTCTATTTCAACTCATTAAGCTAATTACCATTTTCAAAGTAATTAGGCTTAAATTAGTGTCTCAGCCAAACAACCCCAAGCCCCAGAGCACAGGTGGTTTGCTTAACTGCACCAGATAACACCATAATAAATGTCTGCCTCATCATGATTTATCATGGGAGACAAATTGCTAAAATGGCCCTCGGGTGTCTTATTTTTTGGTTCTGAGTATGACATTTACATATATGGTGTGGGTTCTGGGAATGTTTATCATTTGAGTTAAAAATTGAGAAACATTGAACATACTCTAGCCCGTGGCACTTGCAATCAAATAGCAAAAATATGCCTTGCACAAATGACTTGGTTGTTGCTTTTGCATCAGAAATCATCTCTGCCACCTCCATGGGCATCTCACTCTGCAGTCCCTCTCCTTCCCCTTTTCAGGACCAAGTAGGTGTGAGTGCAACCTGGAGCGAAGGGTCTGGCCCTGCAGGGTGTGATCTACCCGCTGGATAGGATGTGTTCCAAGTCCTATATTTAATTATTTCTACCGCAGAGGATGCTTGGGGCCATTGTAGAATATCAGTTGTTGTGGACATCCTAGTGTGACTAAGAGCCCACCCAAAATTTGATTCCCATGTCGAGACCAGTGACAGCATGCACACACTAAGAGGATATGAAAAGGCTTATTACTCTTATAACGTGGCTTTCTGAGGAGAGCAGGTGATATGGTTTGGCTGTGTCCCCACCCAAATCTCATCTTGAATTGTAGCACCCATAATGCCCACTTGTTGTGGGAGGGACCCGGTGGGAGATAATGGAATCATGGGGCAGATTTTCCCCCATACTGTTCTCATGGTAATAAATACGTTTCGCAAGATCTGATGGTTTTATGAGGGGTTTCCGCTTTCGCTTGGCTGGCTCTCTCTCCTGCCTGCAGCCATGATTGTGAGGCCTTCCCAGCCACGTGAAACTGTGAGTCAATTAAACCTCTTTTTCTTTATAAATTACCCAGTCTCGGGTGTGTCTTTATTAGCAACGTGAGAACAGACTAATCCAGCAGGTTACTAAACCAGTAGAAAAAATAGCTTGAGAGAGCTTGGAAAAGAAACGGATTCTGCTGTTATGGCGATTAGTACTTGGGGCTAGGATAAGGGTCTCTTGCATGCAGACAGGGGCTTGCATAGTTCCATCCTCCCACCGGCAGTGAAGGAGGGAGCGCCCAGGATTTCTTATCAGCCTGCGTGGCACGAGCAAAAGAGGGAGAGATGAGGCTTAAAAACTCTTAGCACTCAAACATTAAGAAATGGAGTCAGGCTCTAATATACCAATCAAAGCCTAGCAGTACGCACTGACTTATTAAATTAAATAAGCAGCATATGACTATGTAGAGCCCTGTGGAAATTGTACATTGTATACCTCTAGTTTGCCCATCATTGTCTGCTGATTTGAGAGCTGGGTGATAGCTTCCTAATCAGAAAGTCCGTGTTTCAGCTCCTTCTTCAAACTTCAACTTTCCTCTATTTTTTTCTTGCAGAAAATTATAAGCATATGCAGAAATGGAATAGTACAGTTAAACCTCCATATGCCCTTCACTTATACTTAACAGTTATTAACTCCTGGCTAATCTTGTTGAATCTATATCCCATACTTATTTATTCTTGTCCTGCATTCTTTTGAAGAAGACAGCAGCTATCATGTTCTTCACCACCTCCATTTCATCTACGGGTATTTCAGGATATGTCTCTACAAGTTTTTTTTCTCTGGTGTACTTTTTACTCCTCTGTGATTCTCACTGAGTCTATCTATTCACCTGTTCAGGATTTGAGCATTCTGAGTTTTCAATCAGATTTAATTCTTACTTTCTGGTTCTCCCACTTCCTAACTATCTGAACTTGAACAAATCGCCCTTTTACAGCATTGTTGCTCTACCCATGAAATGAAGCTAGTGCTATTTACTCATAGGGTTCAGTGTGGTCTAAACAAGACAATATGTAATAAAATTCTCTACATGTAGACAGTGCTCAACAGAGGGTAGCAATTATGTTATTATTATTGTTGTTGCTATTATTTTTTGAGGGGTTATCTGGAGGTGGTATACAATGTTAGTTTTGGGGAAAGAAGGTGAGGTCAGGAGGAATGTTGATATTTGTGATGGACAGTTTAGACTTGGGGAATAACTCCTGGTTATTTCTCTATCAATGAGGAATATTGATATTCATGTGAGGGAGAGTTTAGATTTGGGTATCTACCATCAGTTTAAAAGAGAATATTCTCATAAAATATCTATATACATATTTGTTCACATAAGAGGAACATCACTGGTTTAGTTTTCCCATCCAATAAGGAAAAATGATAGACTTCTTTATAGCCTTAGGGCCAACACCAGCTGGTGAGAACAACTTTTCAGCTTCTTTCTTCTGGCACCTGCCTCCAAGTGGCTCTCCATCAATGAACCTGGTACTTTTAGAATACTTTCTCAGGTCTCCCTGCAGAATCACTTCATGATACCCAGAGGTTCAAATGGTGCCTCTAAATGGCACTCAAGTCAGTGAATCTTGGTGTCTATTCTAAGAACCCAGCCACAGCCAGTCTTGATTGCATCATGTCTCATGTTGGGATAAACTCCAATATGTAAGAACATTTACTTCCACCTTGAGAAATTAGCTACCCACTGAGTGGGCAACCATCTCCATTTGCTTTGTGAATATGCATTATTTTTAAATGGAGTCTTTTTCCCCTCCAGGGCAGATCTTGAACCTTCTGGATGAGCTGAGATTGGCTAATGATACCCTCATCTACTTCACATCAGACCAGGGAGCACATGTAGAAGAAGTGTCTTCCAAAGGAGAAATTCATGGCGGAAGTAATGGGATCTATAAAGGTGAGAAATGCTGGGATGGACAAGCTCTTGCCTCTCAGCTCATCCGCTGGTCACTTTTTTCTTGATTTTAGAGCTTTTCCATAGTTCTTCTGCTACTTTGCAATAGGTAGGACTTCCTTGTGTCATGGAGACAGTCGGAAGGCCAAAGTGACCATTTCTGTTCTGGTTCCCACAGAATTTAAAAGCCCACATCTTGTGTCAAGACATTAGAATGAGAGTACGTATCTCCAAATGTAAATGCAGCCTCATATAATGTAACTGATTAAAACAAGAATTCCTCTACCCCTATGTGTAGATTTCCTGTCACTACTGTAACAAATTGACACAAACTTATGGGCTTAAAACAAATTTATGAACTTACAGTTCTAGAAGTCAGAAGTTCAAGATGGATATCTCACTGGTCTGAAATTGAGACGTCTGTAGGGCCTTCTACAAGCTCTTGGGGGGAATCTGTTTCCTTGGCTTTTTCAGCTTCTGGGGACTTCCCACTTTCCTTGGCTCATGGCCCCTTCTTCCATGTGGAAAGCTAACAATTCATTGTCTTCAAACCTCCGTGTCTGTGTCCGATCTTTGCTTCCATAATCTCATCTCCTTCACTTACTCTGACACCCCTGCCTCCCTCTTATGAGGACCCTTGAGATTACGTTCAGCCCACTTGGATAATCCCACATCATCTTCCCATCTCAAGATCATGAACTTAATCTGCAAAGTCTCTTTTGCCATGGGGTGTAACATATTCACAGGTTACAGGGATTAGGACAAGGGCATCTTTGGGGAGACCATTATTCTGCCTACATGAACCCACGATAGTATTTTGAGCTGACACTTCTTTTTTAAAATTTTTTTTTGCAGCATTAGCTGAGCCACTTTCATGGTGGATTGGGCATCATGCTAGTCATTGGAGATATTTGATGGACTCAGCTACTGGCTTGTATAGTGTGTGCTCTGCCAATATAAGATAGACATATATATTGTCTAATATATACATTTAGACATATCTTATGTACTTAGACATAGCTAATATTTAATGTCTATATACATTAGACATATCTAATGTCTATCTTATATGACAGACATTACATGACACACACCGTGGCACATTTCATAAAGTGATATGATACCTAAAAGGGTGTATTTGTGCTAAGGGTTAGGACTCCCCAGCCAAATCTGCAGTGGATATGAGTTGAAGGTACAAGAAGAGATGATGCCTGAACCAAAAGGGGAGGGTGAATCACAGTTTACCTGCAAAGATATGAAAGGATGATATAGAGAATGCTTTTATCTATCAATTTGTTTAGAAATATTGATTATCTTCTGTGTATCTTGCATTGGGCCAGACACAACAGTACATATATAACATGGTGTCTGCCCTGAAGGAAGTCATGTTGAGCTGGTAGGTGGGTGGGTAGATGATGACGTGAAGCCTGGGAAGACCCAGTGCAATTTGACAAGGGCGCTAACACTTGCATGCACAAGATACTAATGGCACAAGGGGAAGGAGAGCCTCACTTGGCTGAGGGGTTCCCAGGAATGTTTGCAAAGGAGACGCAGCTAGAAAGGAGGTCACCAGTGGGTCTGTGCCTCTGCTCTCTCTCCCCTTCTATCTCTTTCTGCCCTTCCAACCCCTTGCTCTCTTTTGTCATGCTGGAAAGAAGGAGAAGCAGCAAACAGCTTGTTCTGCAAACTGCAAGGAGCTCAGTAAGGCCAGATTACACCATACCTGAGGCAAAGAGAAATAGTCCTCTGTAGTCTATCCCTCAGGCTGCAGGTAGCTTATGAAGCCTTACGCTTCTATTTACATCTCTATGTGCACATCTGGAGCCCCATGACCAGCTGAGCACCCAGGGGCAGGAACCGTCTCCTACACCTTTTGTTACCTGGCACCTAGCACAAAAAGATGCCTGTTAGGTGCATCTGGACAACCTTCATAGGCTGCTCAGACCTCCTTCCAGCCCCTTCCTTTAGGTCTCGTTGTTACCTTGATCAATGCAGGACACATGATCAATATGTAATGTGGGTTTGATTAATGAACCAGTGTGTTTAATCTGAACAGGATTAACCCCAGTAGGCTATCACTCTTTCAGCCCTTCTCTGTGTGCCATGTTACTTTAAAAGTAGTAAAAAGTGGAAACATGTATTCCTAATATATGAAGACTTGGTGTTACCAGGCTGAACTGGGGTCCACTCACCCAGCGCAGTAAGGCCAAACATCCACACCGAGGTTTTGCAGTGGGAGAAAGGAGGGTGTTTACTTGCAGGCTTCCAAGCAAGTAGAATGAGGCCTCTCTCACTTAAGATTCCACTCCCCCAGTGGTTTGCAAGCAAAGGTTTTTAAAGCCTGGGAGGCAGAGGCTACAGGCAAAGTCATAAGTCTATACATGGAGGTTATACATTGGTTTGACCTAAAAAGGCAGGACATCCCAAAGAAGGCCGCCCACAGGTCATAGGTGGCTTCAAAGATTCCCTGATTTGCGATTGGTTTAAGAAGTGAAGCTTTGTCTGAAAATTTGGGGTCAGCAAAAACAAACATATCTGGCCTGTGGGCATGGCTTCCTCCAGGCCCCTTGGGAAGAAATTTGGAACAAAGAATGTCAGTCAGAGTTCAGTCCTCAGATCCTCTTTACCTGGAGCCTAGGTGCCAGCAGATGGCATTTTCCATTTGGAAGGGGTCCACTTTCTGAAAAACAACTATGGGACATATGTTAAAGTGTTATCTGTAGTTATTACAGGGAACCAAACATTTTATGGCTCTGACTTCCTTGTCTATTATTTTACTCTATGATTACCTTCTTGCTTATCAGTTGCTCATTTACTTTTCAAAGCTAGCTAGGTGCCTGGAATTTTCTTTGAAGGAACTCAAGATTTTTCCTTATTTCCCTGCCTGGGGGAGTCCAGCAGGCCCCTAAGAGGGGTCCCTGCTCCATCTCATTGGTGTTTCAGTCTTATTTTCACAAGGCTATAACCTGTGTGGAGAGAGTTGTTTTTATTTCATTTTGTAGATGCCAGCGTCCCTAAAGACTGGAGTTCCAGGCTGCATTCCACGCTGTAGTTCATCCATTCATTCATTCTCTCTCTTAGTGCCTGTTCAGTTCCAAAATAGCTTAGCAGCTGCCGAGGAGGAGACGTGTACATCAATCACAATTCTAGAAGTGGCTGGAGAGTAATAGTTACTTAAGAAAGTTGCATATGGAAGGCTGTAGAGCCTCAGGGCAGGGAGAGGGGACCCCTGACTGACAATCCCGGGGAAGCTTCATGGGACAGAGAAGGAGCTGCATCACGTTTTGCACAGATAGTTCACCAGGGTTCAGAGACACAAGAGGTATAGATCAGAAAGGGAGCCTCAAGGGTCTTTTTTGTTTTTTTGAGACGGAATTTCGCTCTGTCGCCCAGGCTGGAGTGCAGTGGCGCAATCTCAGCTCACTGCAAGCTCCGCCTCCCGGGTTCACGCGATTCTCCTGCCTCAGCCTCTCCGAGTAGCTGGGACTACAGGCGCCCGCCACCACACCCGGCTAATTTTTTGTATTTTTTATTAGAGACGGGGTTTCACCGTGGTCTCGATCTCCTGACCTCATGATCCGCCTGCCTCGGCCTCCCAAAGTGCTGGGATTACAAGCGTGAGCCACCGCGCCCAGCCAAGGGTCTTGAATAATGGTTGGGAACCTCAGTTTTATCATACAACCCTGCAAGCATGTCAGGAGCTACTCCATGAATTTCTTTTTTTTTAAAGAAATGTATTCGATGTATTAGAAATGTTTTGCTTGCATGCTAGAGATATCATGAATGTGTAACATGATTAATGTCTCAGCCACCGCTCTATTGTAAAGTATTATCCTTTTGTCAAACTTATTTGAAATCAAGTTCACAGTGAAACATTGTTAAAATACAATGCCCTAAAAGGAAGATGGGGTTTCCTTCTAGTTATGGGAAGTAGGCTTCTGAGTGTCAAGATACCTTGTACTCTAGAGCTGCAAACTCAAACACATACCTGTGGTTTATGCAGACACAGAGAAATCATAGGATTTAACACCCTGTTTAAAATAGCATCCTTTTCTAAACAATCATGACTTCTACTGTCCATCAAAACCCTTCAAAGGACTTTGCTATTTGAACTTCTTTTTTTTCCTTTTGAGAGAATCTCACTCTGCCACCCAGGCTATAGTGCAGCGGAGCCGTCTCGGTATTTGAACTTAATGATTCTACTGTATTCCCAAGTCAAATCTGTTTCCCTAGTGAAATCTATGGGCTTCATCAATGACAGAGTGGATAAAGAAAATGTGGTATATATACACCATGGAATACTATGAAGCCATAAAAAAGAATGAGATCATGTCTTTTGTAACTTGGATGGAGCTGGAGGCTATTATCCTTCGCAAACTAATAATGCAGGAACAGAAAATCAAATACCACATGTTCTCACTTATAAGTGAGAGCTAAATGATGAGAACTTATGAACACACAAAAGGAAACAGAGACTGGGGTCTGTTTGAGAGGGGAGGGTGGGAGGAGGGAAAGGAGCAGAAAAGATCACTATTGGGTACTAGGCTTAATACCTGTGTGATTAAATAATTTGTACACCAAACCCCCAAGACAAGACTTTACCTATGTAACAAACCAACCTTCACGTGAATCCCCAAACCTAAAATAAGTTAAACATAAATAAATAAATAAAATAAGATATACCAGACTTCCTGTTAAAAAAAATCTATGGGCTACTTTGGTAGAATGGCTGGGATTAAATCATCCTTCCATTAAATTCAACAGGTTATTCCTTTTAATAAGAGGTACATTACATGTCTGCTGCAGTCTACATTTAAAAAACAATTATCAAATATTCCAGGGGTGAGGGAGTAATAATAGGACTGTTTCATTTCTTTAAGGAAATGACTTTGCAGGATGATTATTCTGTTTAGGTTTGGATATGGGTAAATTTTGTCTTTGTCAAAATGTTCTAGCATAAAGGGAAATTGGGAAATAAGGGTAGGGTCAAATGTATACTTTGGGTATAATTCTGGTCAAAGTTTAGAAATCTTGGCAGTAAGTCCTTTATAGAGTAGTTCCTAAAATATTTCCCTCTGAGATCCTTCTAAAATAAATTTTCTTCTATTGTCCACATACTTTGAATGATTGTGTCAACTTAATAAAACCAATTTTCTAAGGAATAATTTATCTTCCCATTTAATAATTAAGAAATCATTGTCTCCATTAGGGCTTCCACTTAATTTGACTGTGTTCCATACCATGTGATTATGATTTTCATAGACAGCAAGATAAATAAGTAAACCACTGAACATCCCATAGCCTGTGACCCTTTGTAGCTGTTAAATGTAAAATTTTCTGTCAAGGCTGTTGACATTTGAAAATGTTCACATTGCTTCTTTGGGACCTTAGGAGTAGAAACCATTGCTTGAAACTAATAGAGGATTTAAGATTTCTATGCAATCCTTAACTCTTTCTAGGAAATTTAGTGTATGGCTCTCAATTTATGTTCCTGCACCCTGGACAGGTATTGGATCTATTTGGATCAGCCTGGTGGGTGAGTCTTGAGAAGACGCTTCATTCTGCACTTGTATCTGTGTCAAGGCAGTAGAACAGAAAGGAGTTCAAGCCAAGAGTCCTGCAAATTGCAGTTCTCTTATTGAAGGAGCAAGTGGCCCCAGCCCTAGCTTCACTTGTCTGAATCAGGGTTCTAAGCCTTTGAGCCTCTCTTTGCATAAGGAGTTGCAAACAAATTCATGGAAGTTTCTTCTCAACCTTCACTGCAGCAGCTTCTCACCTGATCCACCTCTCAATGTTGGAGACCTCCAGGGCTCTGTCCTGGGCCTCCTTCCCTTTATCTTCACGCTTGCCCTATCTGATGTCATCCAAATCCAGGACGTCATATGACATCTAACTGCAGGGCATCCCACATACAGAGCCGGGACCCTGCTGTGGAGGTCCACATTGCTATGTCCAGCTGCCCACTTGCCACACGACCTGGAAGCTCAGTAGGCATGTCATCTCGGAAAGATGCAAGCTAGACATCAAATGCAAGCTAGCCCAAGCCCACACATGCCCAAATCTGCATGATCTTATTGAATGCTTTACCCCGTAACTGAACCTCAGTGCTACGATATTTGCTAGTTGATGGGCTTGTTTTCTTTTGCCTCTCTTTAACCCCTATGTATCCCATATTTTGGAATCACATCCTATTCACTTTATTTTCTAAGTTTATCTGACATTGGTCATCTTTTGTCAGCTGTATCAATTTTCCATCTTGTCCAGGCCACTGTGGTCTGCCCTTTGGACTTCTCCAGTGTGCTTCTTGGTGGTCTCCCTAATTCTTTGTTCTCACACTCCATTCTCCACCCAGACACTGGAGTGAGCTTTCATAAACATAATGTCAATGTACTCTACTGAATTTCTGAGGACTGACATAACTGTTAGCACCACAAACTGGGCGACTTAAAAACAGCAGAAAGTTGTTTTCTCTCTGTTCTGGGGGCCAGGAGTCTGGAAGCAAGGTGCTGGAAGTGGTGGGCTCCCTACGAAACCTCTAGGGGAGAATCTTTTGTTGTTCTGCCGTTAATTCTTAACCTTCCTTGACTGGTAGATGTATCACTCCAATCTCTGCCTCCACCTTCACATGGCTTTTTTCCTTTCTTCAAACACTCTAATATCAACCAGGCATGGTGGCTCACACCTGTAATCCCAGCACTTTGGGAGCCTGAGATGGGAGGATCACTTGAGCTCAGGAGTCGGAGACCAGCCTGGGCAACATAGTGAGACCTTGTATCTACAAAAAACATGTAAAAATTAGCTGGCTGTTGTGTTGCACACCTGTAGTCCAAGCTACTGAGGAGGCTAGGGTGGGAGGATCACTTGAGCCCAGGAGTTTGAATCTGCAGTGAGCTATGATTGCACCACTGCACTCCAGGCTGGTCAACAGAGTGAGACCCCTGTCTCTACAAAAAAAAAAATTTAAAAAACAAAATTAACCAGGGGTGGTGGTACACATCTGGAGTCCCAGCTACTCAGGAGGCTGAGGTAAGAGGATCGCTTGAGCCCAGGAAGTTGAGGCTGCAGTGAGCTATGATTGCACCACTACACTCCAGCCTGGGCAACAGAGCAAGACCCTGTCTCAAACAAACAAACAAACAGAACAAAAAACCACTCCAATATCTTCTCATCCACTGAAAATACAATGTGAAGTCTGCACCACAGCTGTACAGTTTTCTCCTCCTCTCTTCCTGGCTTTTCCTTGGTCCCCCAACCCCTTCATCTTGTTCCCACCTTAGAGTCTTTGTGTTGGAAACTCATCCTTTCATCTCATCTTTGGATGGATTTTATCTTTCACTCATATGTTGTCTTTGTAAGGTCTCCCTGGACCACCAAATCAAAAGTCCTTGTCTCCTCCCACCACTTTATTCTAATTGCTTGCATCTCTGATATCTTACCTGTTTATTATTTTATTTGCTCATAGTCCTTCTCCCATGGAAGCTGGAATCTGGGCTGCCTCATTCGCCACTGTGTCCTAGTGCCTTGAGTAACCATGGAGTAGGCATTCAATAAGAACTTACTGAATGAGTAGGGATATGGTTTGGCTGTGTCCCCATCAAAATCTTATCTTGAATTGTAGCTCCCATAATCCCCACATGTCATGGGAGGCACCCGGTCAGAGGTAATTGAATCATAGGGGCAGGTCTTTCCTGTGCTGTTCTGGTAATAGTGAATAAGTCTCATGAGATCTGATGGTTTTATAAAGGGCAGTTCCCCTTCACACACTCTCTTGCCTGATGCCATGTAAGACGTGCCTTTGCTTCTCCCTCACCTCCCACCATGATTGTGAGGCCCCCTAGCCATGTGGAACTGTGAGTCCATTAAAACTTGTTCTTTATAAATTACCTAGTCTCGGATATTTCTTCATAGAAGTATGAAAATGGACTAATACAAATAGTGAACACTTCTCAGATTTCTCTTCCTTCTGTCTCCTTCTCTCCCTATTTCTTCCCTTTCTCCTAAAATATCCCTTAGATGGGACCAGAATAGCTTCCTTAAGATTTTCTTTTAGTTGAGTTTAGAGTTGTTTGCCTTTTCCTCATACTACAAGCTTTCCTTATTCTCAGAACAGAACAGTTAAACTCATATGTCTGGCTTCATTTCCATCCCTCTCCCAAGTCAAGGTCACCCTGAAGGAGGCTCTTCCTCCCTTTCTCTCTGCCTACAGGCAAGTAATAAATGTCAATGGAATGGATAAATTAACTCTATAGATGGCTTCTGCAGAAGTGTGGGGGTGGGGGATCATATTTTCCAGGGTGTTCAAGAATATAGACTTTTTTTTCATGTGCAGAGAAATGCTTTTAAAATTCCCTGATGGCTGCATGGAAGGCACTGCTCTTCGGGCATTTTTTCCTTACCTTAAGGCCAAATTCCAAACACGTGGCTTGAGTCCATGTCACTTATGAGTTGCTTCTTACAGTCACTGATTTTGACACCTCTTTCTGTCATTCAATAACACAGCTTTCTGAGAGCAATTGATAGTTTTATTGTGAGAGAAAAATAGTAGCGACTGACTCTAGTAGATTATTACAAGGTAGTTATGTTCAAATGATGTTGGCAAACATTGTCATTGGCTTTCCAAGAGTAGGCAAAGCTGCCCCTTCCTGCTAGTGTCAGTATTTAGTCCTCCAGCAGGTATCCACAGGCTTTTCACCTTTGAAAGAAGATCACATCAGTCTCGTTTATGTGTTCATGCATTTGGTTCAATTTTACCGACATGCATTTATATATTGATTCTATAGAACATGCCAGGCACAGGGCTAGCTGATAGGGTATAAAGGCAAAGAATAAAGGGTCTCCGACTGCTACTAATTTACATTCTACTAGAAGCTAGTAGCTTAAATTCTACTAAAAGACAGAATGCCTCTAAATTCTACTAGTTTTTAGGATAGAGATATAAGAGACCACTTCAGTGTAATGTACTGGTAAGGGAACTGTTAAAGAATGGTAAAGGCAGTTAGCCCAACTTGGGAATTCAGAGAACCTTCCAGGAGGAGCTGACATTTTGCAGGTTGACGTTTTGCATTGTTGGCTAGCAGAGGACGGGTGGGAAGTACACAGTAGGCAGGTGTGAAATACTTATGGGGAGTGAAAAAGCAGCTCAGTATTCCTAGGGATGAAAATGTAGCTGGGCGCAGTGGCTCATACCTGTAATTTCATCACTTTGGGAGGCCAAGGCAGAAGGATCGCTTGAGCCCAGGAGTTCGAGACCAGTCTGGGCAGCATAGTTAGACCCCATCTCTGACAAACAGATTTAAAAATTAGTCAGATGTGATGGCATGTGCTTGTAGTCCAGCTACTCCAGAGGCCTGAGATGGGAGGATCAGTGGAGCCTGGGAGGTAGAGGCTGCAGTGAGACTTGATTGCATCACTGCACTCCAGCCTGGGTAACAAAGTGAGATCCTGTCTCAAAAAAAAAGTGTGAGCAAGGACTGACAGTGTCAGGTGATGGAGACTTGGTATCATGTCCGGGCATTGAGCTCTGCCTTGGGGGTTATCTGAGCTGGGAGTAGGGACCAGACAGATGGGTTAACATTAGTGAACACCCTGAAAATGGAAGGGCCATTTGGAATGATTGGGACTGTCCACTTCAGCAGAAAATGCAACTGCTGGATCACCACCATCTCAGGCATTGCCACAGGCAGAGTGATTTGATTGCACTGGCTTCAGTTGACAAAATGTATGACCTTAATACTACACAGTTAAATGTGGCAGAGCTTGCACCTGTTGTTGAAAAAGTCACATGGACAGGCAGGAGATTGTGATACCATCATTGGAGGCTTGAATTTCTCACTTTTGAGATGGGCAAGATTGAAGTTGTGTGGTCGAGCGTTCTCTGCGGGAGAGAAAGGTTGGGATTCTGGGACAGCAAAGAGGTGGGAAAGTGAGAAGGATGTGGCCACGGTGGGTACACTGGGCTCTGTGAGGGCAGGGAGTGGGCATAGCTCATGCTTATGGGCTCATTTTCTTTGATGACATGCAGGGAGAGTTTCTCTTTTGATAGTCAAAGGTCAAGCTGTTTAGTATATGACTCTTGTGGAGAAAATTTTAGGAATGCAATGTATTAGGGAAATGAAACATTTAGCAAAATAGAGACCAGAAGAGGTTAGAAATAGGAATCTGTAATCACATTCACCTCTAGGCTTCTGTTTTTTTCCCACAGCAATACGCTTCATTGATTAATTCATTATCTCATTTGTTTCACAAAATATATTGAGTACCATCTATTTGGAAGGGATTTCACTATTACTTTAGTTGATTTAACAGTGCATTAGACAGTTTGTTCTCAAATACTGTTGATCCTGTTGGAATGAGACATGCATAGAATTGGTTGTCATATGTCCCATAAACTTGAACTTGAAAAATACTGTGGAAATTGAAAGTAGGAAAATAATACGTGATCATAGAAGGCTTAATGAAATCGGAGAGGCTTGTTATCTGGGCTTTTAAGGAGCTTTGTAAATGATTTGGGTGTGGGGGCTGTATTAGGGTTCTCTGGAGGAACAGGACTAATAGGATAGATGTCTATATGAAAGGGAGTTTATTAGGAGAATTGACTCACACAATCACAAGGTGAAGTCCCACAATGGGCTGTCTGCAAGCTGAGAAGCCAGGAAGCAGTCCAAGTTCTGAAACCTCAAAAGTAGGGAAGCTGATGATAGTGCAGCCTTCAGTCTGTGGTCGAAGGTCTGAGAGCCCCTGGCAAATCACTGGTGTAAGCCCAGGAATCCAAAAGCTGAAGAACTTGGAGTCTGATGTTCAAGGACAGGAAGCATCCAGCATGGGAGAAAGATGTAGGCTGTAAGACTCAGCCAGTCTAGTCCTTCCACGTTCTTCTGCTTGCTTTATCCTAGCCACATGGGCAGCTGATGAGATGGTGCCCACCCAGATTGGGGGTGGGTCTGCCTCTCCCAGCCCACTGACTCAAATGTTAATCTCTTTTGGCAACACCTTCACAGACACAGCCAGAAACAATACTTTACATCCTTCAATCCAATCAAGTTGACACTCAATATTAACCATCCCAGGGTCAAACCCTGGCAGAGCAACCATTAAGAAGGAGCAGCAGAACTTTCCGGAGAGCAGAGGATGAGCTGTTGACCAGGACATTTTCGTGGGACTCAGCTCAACCAAGGTGTGATATTGGAAAGGTGGACCCCAGTCAGGACATGGTTAGCTTCGCATTCCAGAGTAAGATATATTTTTTAGTTTTTCATTCTTGCAGACAATATTAAGTAGGAGTTCAATTAAGTGACAAGAAAAATGTTAGTAGACGTTGCTGTGACACTTCCCCCCGATGCTGAAGGATTTAATATTATGGAGTAAGGTCCAAGTTGGTGGGCTCACCCCACCCCAAAAAATCAAAATTTAGTAAATTAGAACAGGACTGGCCTAGCTGTAGCATGTGGGCCTAATGCAAACCAGCCCTTGATTTTCTAAATAAAGTTTTATTGAAACCCAGCTGTGCTCATTTGTGGATGTCTCATTCCTGGCTGCTCCTTAATTACAACAGCAGAGTTGAGTAGTTGAGAAAGCCACCCAAAGAGCCTGAAATATTTACTATCCGGCTCTTTAGAGAAAAAGTTTGCCAACCCTTGACTTAGATTCCTTAGCAGTTGGACGTATTGCTTGAGGAGTCATTCTTAATCATTTGAGCTGTGTCAATTAATTTTAAGGATATTCTTCAATTCTTGACATGCTATTTAGGAACTGATATCACCAGGTTCCTTATTTTTGCCTTCATAATAGGTGGGTAATACGTCGGTGAAACCTGAAAAATATTGTTATATTTCCCATCTGCAATTCATGGGTTTTAGTCTTTGGCATGAATAAATCAAGGAGAGTGTAAAATGTAGCATCTTGGGTGAGAAAACATTTCATGTGAATTATCATCACACGCTTCAACGGGGTTTGCCTCAATTCAGAGAATTAGTGTTATCTCAGATGGGAAGATTTGAGGAGAAAAATGAAAAACAGAATATTTCATAAAACTCTGCCCAGATCAAGCATAAGAATGACTAGCATATGCTCTTGCCATTAAAAGTGATTTGACCTGCTGTGTGGTAGCAGTCAGAAGGACAAAAATAGAAGCCTGGTTTGCAAACAGCTGTTTCTAACAAGAGTCTGAGTAAATTGTAGAAGAATCCTTGCTACGCTTGCCTAGAGAGATTGAGTAACAGCCATCATCCTTCTGTGATGAGAACATCATCACAACATGCCATCAAGATGTTAAAAGTGTGAATTGGACAATTACTCTACAAAATTTTAAACTTAGACCATGGCTTTTTCTCTGCTCATAAATTTTCAGAAAAAATAATTCATACTCCTTCACCTGTTTTTTTTTCTTTCCCCCATATCCCATTCTCCAACTTTCCTAAGTTTATTTCTCCTTCAAAACCCAAGTCAAAATCTATTGGCACAGGGCAGGTTTGCCCAGGTAAAAGACATTTCTTTTGATTTTTGTTGGTGTTTAATCAGAGTTATCTGTGGGCATATCTTTTTGTTTCTTTGTTTGTTTGAGGCAGGGTTTCACTTTGTCACCCAGGCTAGAGTGCAGTGGCATGATCACAGCTCACTATGGCCTCAACCTCCCAGGCTTACTCAATCCTCCTGCCTCAGCCTCCCGTGTAGCTGGGACTAGAGGCTGCACCACCATGCCTGGCTAACTTTTTTATTTCTTATTTTTTGTAGAGACTAGGTCTCACTATGTTGCCCAGGCTGGTCTCAAACCCTGACCTCAAGTGATCCTCCTACCTCGGTCTCCCAAAGTGTTGGGATTACAGGTGTGAGCCACTGTGCCTGGCCTGTGGATATATCTGAGCTGTCTTTTGAGACCTTTAATTTCTGTAGGGCAAGGTCCCTGTTCACTGTGTTCTCTCTGGGATTCTGTTGGCATACAGTCAGAGTTCTCAGTGGGTATTATCTGAGCTATCTTTTGAGGCTGTGAGTTTCTGTAGGGCGTAATCTCCATTGTATATCTTTGTGTCCCATTTGGGGATGTGAAAATCAGTAAAGCCTAGCATTTGGCAAGACAGGTTCTAGAACTATACCTAATACCATCAATTACTGGCTGTGTAACCATTGCCAAAGTTTTCTTGGCTGTGAAATGGGTTACTTGCCTTGCAGAGTGATGGTGAGAATCAAGAGTTAATAAAGTCACGAGTTTGAATGGTTTGGGGAACATGTGAAACTCCATCATTAATCCTGATCATAGCAAGTCATTGCTTATTAAATGTCTGCTGAATGAATGAAGCATCCTGTGTCCACCCTCTGAGTTCCTCTGAACTCTGCTCGATGATAATGTGAGTGGTGCCCGAGAGAGCAGATTTCGGTGCTTTTTCAGCCTGACAGACACATTTGGCGCATCTTGCTTTCCACACAATATCGCAGGAGGAAGGAGACTCAAAGCTACACCATCTGACAAGCAAGGGCACTTGCTCATCAACACATGCCTGCAAATGTGTGATCATGCTTCCTCCAGCATGTTTTTCCATAGGCAGTGTGTGCTCGGATGTGTTTATCATCTGTTAAAAAAATTTTTAAACATTTTTTTGCCATGACTGTTGTAAAAACTCTCCCTTTATAGCTTTAGAAAATTGCACAAGATTATGTTTATGGGTACATTTCTTTAGGACCTGAATATAGACTCAGAACTATTAATACAAGATGGGAATCTCGTGATGTTCCACATAGTGGGTTCAGAGCTTCCAACAGATCGTTTCTCGAGTTTGACAATTTGTTAACACTAGCTGCAGATGAAACCATGCCTGGTGCTACCATTCAGGTGGTCAGTAGGTGGCTAGATCTAGGGGCTACAGGCACAGCTGCCCCCATAGTCCCGTGCCTGCAATAGAGGTGCTCTGTGCATCTTACCTGAGCAGGGTTAAGGTACTTCTTTGCACCTAAGCAGAAGTATTGCCACCAGGTGGCCATTTGTGGCTTGGGGCTCCTTTGGGAATCTGGAATCTCTGGCAGGCTATGATATTTCCAGGGCCTCTGCAGGAGATTTGTTTTATTTTGTTTTGTTTTCAGAGTGGTTATACATCAAGCCATGTTCTCATAAGATGTCTCTTCCATCACCTGGAGTTCTGGGATATTAGCAAATTCCTCAGAGGGGAATAGATCACTGGCACTTGGGTTGTAAAATACACAGGCATTGGATGTGCCTGTGGATTTTTGTGAAACTATGTGCTTTGTTTTCTGTTTTTTAAGACGTGACGTCTCTCTCTGTCACCCAGACTGGAGTGCAGGGGCACAATCACAGCTCACTGTAGCCTCAAGCTCCCAGGTTCAAGCAGTCCTCCCCCCTCAGCCTCCTGAGTAGCTGGGACTACAGGTGTGTGCCACCACACCTGGCTATTTTTTAAAATTATTATTATTTTTTTTTTTTGTAGAGATGGCATCTCACCATGGTGCCAAGACTGGTCTTGGACTCCTGGTCTCAAGCAACCCACCTGTCTAGGCCTCTCAAAGTGCTGGAATTACAGACATGAGCCACTGCACCTAGCCACTATTTGCTGTTTAAGGGCCATGTTTTTCAGCCACTCTCTCACGTGGCTCTACAGCCAGGTGCATCCCTTGGCTTCCCCTAGTGAGCCCCTAGTAAACCATCCTCAGACATTGCCTTTCACCTTAAAGATGATGTACAGATCAACTCCTGGGAGGGTACGAAATTCGCTCGGTGCCTCAGTCCTTAATTCTACTGTTCACATGTACCTTTCTGAGTTTCTACATAGGGTGTAGAAACTAAATGTGGTTTACAAATATGGTGTGATCCTCTTCTCTCAGGACATAGGCAACTTGGCACCAGTGCTCTTGCTGCAATGATAAAGTGATGTTGGAGAACTGTTTAAATTCACAGGCTTTGGAGTCAGTCAGACAAACCTGGATTTGTATCTGTAACTCTACCGCTTACTAAATAAGTGACCATCAGCACATAACTGAAGTTCTCTCAGCCTCAGATTGTGCAACTATTTTATATATATATATATTATATATATTTTTTATTTTTTATGTATATCTATATTTTTATTATATATATTTTATATATATATAAAATATAAAAATGTTATGAATGAGTTTAGATTGATGGAGAATTACAAAGGTAGTACAGAGGTATATTTTTCACCCAGCTATCTGCAATCTTATCATCCTACACAACTATGGTGTATTTGTCAAAATTGACCTTCACATGTTACCAGCTTTCCCATTAATGCCCTTTCTCTGTTTCAGAATCAATACACAATGCCACATTGCATCTAGAAGATTAACTTTTAGAGGGTGCTTTTTCCTGATTTAATAGTTTGGTTTTTGTTCCCGTTTATTTATGCTGTTTTATTTAAAACAAGGGGGCAATATGTGTATATCTAAACCATTAATGAAACCACCCCTTTTTTGTTCTATAGCAATCACGTATTTTGTTGTTAAATTTAAAGTGAAGATGGTATGAGTTTGATCGAGTAGCAGGATAAGCAGGTGAAAACTTTATGAGTTAGATGGAACAGAAGGAAAACTAGACTGTGATTCACACGTTGAGATTCCTCCCAAAGATCTGCTTTCAACTGCTTGAATGAACTATGGCAAAGTAGTTAAACTTCCCATTTGTTGGCTGTGATCTCTGTGAAGCAGGAATCACAGTATCTGTCAGAGAATTACCTTCAAGTGATGTTGAAAGGATAAAATAAGGGGAAGAGTTTTAACTTTCTTAGGAGGCCATCACAGAAACTACAAAGTATGACGTGAACTTCCATAGGAATCTCCCCGAAGTGACTGTGCATATACAATGTCTGAATGTCTGTAAAGGTCAGAGCCTGCTGAGAAGACTACAGTCTTCAGCTGTAAGAAATAAGCTTTTAACTATTCCCAATAGCAAAGACATGGAATCAACCAAAATACCCATCAACAGTGGACTGGATAAAGAAAATGTGGTACATACACACCATGGAATACTATGCAGCCATAAAAAAGAATGAAATCCTGTCTTTTGCAGCAATGTAGATGGAGCTGGAGGCCACTATCCTAAAAGAATTAATGCACGAACCTAAAACCAAATTCTGCATGTTCTCACTTATAAGTGGGAGCTAAACATTGAGTACACATGGACACAAAGAAGGGAACAACAGACTGTGGGGCCTACTTGAGAGTGGAGGGTGGGAGGAGGGAGAGGATTGAAAAACTAAATATCAGGTACTATGCTGATTACCTGTGTGATGAGATAATCTGCACACCAAACTCCCAAGCCATGCAGATTACCTATATAACAAACTTGCACATGTACCCCGAACCTAAAATAAATAAAAATAAATACATAAACAAATACATACATAGATAAATAATGTAACATCTGAAAAACACACTAGAGCAGAGTGCAATAAAAGGAGGCATTCCTGTAAAGGTTACAAAAAAAAAACAAGAGAGAGAGATGAGCTTTTAACAATGGAGATTTGCTTCAGGACCCCTGAAACCTCTGTCTCTAGTAATTTACTCCCTAAATATAAGTGGCCTTTGTTTCCAGTTGACTCACGCATGATATTCCTGCAAGGAATGAGCATTTTTTCATTGGCTTCATTCTCACTTAACTGTCTGTTTAATGCTTCACACCAATTGTCTGAAACAGCCTCTTTTTGGAGTAGCTGAACTTCAACTCCACTCCCTTTGTCCCCAGCCTAAATTCCTGATGGCTACTTCAGTGCCACTTAGCCCTATGCTCTCTTTGTCATAAAGGGTGAGGAAGCAGTGTTTATTCCCCCAGCAATGCATCACCTGCCCAGCTGGAGTGACCTCAGCCCTGGCCTGTCTGAGCCCTGTACTGGAGCACTTGGTCTCCATCCCTCAATGGGAGGTGTTGGTCATATAGGGGCCACAGGAAAACTGCCCCTTTGCCCTCTGAAGGTTTGCTAAAAATCAGCTGACAAAGGCAACTGAGAAAAGGCATACAAATTTATTACCGTGCATGGAGCCTTACAAAATAGATCTCAAAGAAATGGCTAGATGGTTGATGCTTTTACACCATCTTGAGGTTACAGAAAGAATGGGGCCTTGCCTCCTGGCAACACAGGTTAGGAGAGGGGAGAAGAGGACGCCTGGCTAGCAGAGGTGGTCTTGTTATGCAGATGAGACCTCCTGTGTAGCAGTCCACAGAGAGAAGAGATGGTGAATGTTTCTTGCAGACCTTTAAAGGTGTGTGTCTCTGAGTTCATCTTTCCTAGATCAGACAAGGGAGGCCTTCAGAGAAAGCCTGGCTGCCTCAATGCAGATTCTCTCTCTCTGTCTCTTTTTTTTTTTCTGAGACAGATTCTCACTCTGTTACACAGGCTAGAGTGCACTGGTGATATCTTGGCTCACTGCAACCCCCACCTCCCGGGTTCAAGCAATTCTCATGCCTCATCCTCCCAAGTAGCTGGGATTACACGCGTGCGCCACCACGCCTGGCTAATTTTTGTATTTTTAGTAGAGACATGGTTTCACCATGTTGGCCAGGCTGGTCTTCAACTCCTGACCTCAGGTGATCCACCCGTCTCGGCCTCCTAAAGTGCTGGGATAACAGGTGTGAGCCACTACGCCCAGCCAGATTTTCTCTATAGATTCAAATCTCCCCTACAAAAGACAGTTTTGCAGGGCTGCTTCTGTTTGCAGACCTTCCGAACATCCATCTCAAAATATGTCAAAGAAGAGTATTTTGGGGTGAAATATTTTAGTTCCTTCAGTGACCATCTTCTGAGATTATCTGCTGACATTCTGATCCACTCTGAACTCACCCTTCCTGCCTCTGCTGGTACCCTTTCAATGCTGTATTTAATTATATTCTAAGTGCTTCATAGGCACAAAGCCTGTTTCCTCAACTCTCCTGGTAAGAGCCATCCTGGTAATAAAATAATACCAACGAAGATAATAGCCATTTTTTGTGCCTCTCTTGCAGGCACTGAGCTTGGCAGTTGGGATAATCATTCCATATAATACTCACGTGGAAACATTGTGGGAATATGAGATACAGAAAGCTGAAGCTATTTTCTCAGGTACAAAGGGCTGGCGTATCTGTTTCCTATGTCCGTTGTAATCATTGACCACAAATTTAGTGGCTCAAAACAACATGATTTTTTTTTTAATTTTTAGATTCAGCGGGTACGTGTGCAGGTGTGTTACATGGGTATATTGTGTTATGCTGAGGTTTGGGGTTCTAATGATCCTGTCATCCAAGTAGTGAACATAGTACCTGATAGTTTTTCACTCCTTGACCTCCTCCCTCTTTCCCCCCTAGTAGTTCCCAGTGTCTATTGTTGCCGTCTTTATGTTTATGAGTACCGAATGTTTAGCTCCCACTTATAAGTAAGAACATGCAGTGTTTGATGTTCTGTTCCTGCATTAATTCACTTAGGATAATGGCCTCTAGCTATACCATGTTGCTACAAAGGACAATATTTTGTTCTTTTTTATGGCTGTGTAGTATTACGTGATGTATATGTGCCACATTTTCTTTATCTAATCCCTGTCGATGGGCACCTGGATTAATTTCATGTCTGCTATTGTGAATAGTACGGCAATGAACATATAGGTACGGGTATCTTTTTGGTAGAATGATTTATTTTCCTTTGGGAATAACCATGAATTAAATGGGTCCTCAAGGTGTTGGCAGGGCTATGTTTCTTGCTGAAGGCTCTAGGGGAGAATCTTATTCCTTGCCTTATCCAACTTCTAGAGCCTGCCTGCGTTCCTGGGCTTGGGGTGCCCTTCTCTGCCTTTAAAGTCAGCAGCATAGCATCTTCCAGCCTCTGTCTGTGATTACACCCCTCCACATCTCTGACTCCCTCTTTCCCTTGAAAGGACCTTGTCTACAAAAAGAGTCAGACTCTGTAAAACGTTTGAAGAGATTCATTCTGAGCCAAGTTGACACAGCCCTGGGAGATCCTAAGAATACGTACCCAAGTTGCTCTGGCTACAGCTTGATTTCTACATTTTAGGGAGACATAAGGCATCAGTCAATACATGTAAGATGTACATTGTTCAGTCTGGAAAGGTAGCATGAGTCAAAGTCGGGGGGTGGGGGGTGAGGAGGCTTCAGGTCATAGGTGGACTCAAAGAATTTCTGATTGGCAGTTGGTTGAAAGAGTTGATTTAAAGACCTGCAGTGGATAGAAGGGAGTGTCTGGGTTAAAGTAAGGGGGTTGTGGAGGCCAAGGTTCTTATGATGCAGATGAAGCCTCCAGGTAGCAGGCTTCAGAGAGAATAGATTGTACGTGTTTCTTATCAGACTTTAAAAGATACCAGACTCTTGGTCAGTTCTCTCCTGGGTCAGGGAAAAGACCCCGAAAGAGAAGGAGATTGTCTACAGAATGTAGATTTTCTGCACAAGAGACAGCTTTGTGGGGCTATTTTGAAGTATGTCAAAGAAATATATTTTGGGGTAAACCACTTCCACTTCTATCAGGGCCTGCTGTCTGTCCTGTTGGTATCTTATTGCTACAAACAGTCTGTTTTGTCAGTCTTAAGGTCTGTGTTTTAATGTTAATGCTGGTCAGTTGTACCTGAATTACAAAGGAAGGAGGGTAAAATGAGGCGTGCCCAATCCTCTATTTCCATCATAGACTGAACTAGTGTTTCAGGTTAAACCTTTGGAATGCCCTTTGCTGAGGGGAGGGGTCCGTTCTATTAGTCGAGGGGCTTAGAATTTTATTTTTGGTTTACAACCCTATGATTACATTGGATCCACTCAGGCAATGCAGGGTAATCTCCTCATCTCAAAATCCTTAGTCACATGCTTAAAGTCCCTTTTGCCATATAAGGCAAAATACCCATTTCCCCAGGCTCCAGGCTCCAGGAATTTGGATGCAGACACTTGGGGGCACCATTATTTTGCCTACCACAGCTGGTGTAAAGTAGAAATGGAACTTGAATTCCCTGACTCCAGAGTCATTGATTTGAATCTTTGGTGACTCAAATCTTTGTTGTGTTGAGTCCCTCTGATTACAAAGTTTTTGTTCAAGATGCCATATAATGCTGACCATGTCACGCATGGTGGTGACTGTATCATATGTATTCCTTTTTTCAATACAACATATACTATATTGCTCATGGAATACTCATGGATGGAATCTATGTAATTAGAGCAGTTGGTTCTTCTACATTGAGCACGAAAGAGTCCATTGAAGTGAGCATTGAAAGCATTGAAATCTCCCTGTTGCCTCTTACCTCTTTTTTGATCTTTTAGGAGGAAAAGCAAACAACTGGGAAGGAGGTATCCGGGTTCCAGGCATCGTTCGTTGGCCCAGGGTGATACAGGCTGGCCAGAAGATTGATGAGCCCACTAGCAACATGGACATATTTCCTACAGTAGCCAAGCTGGCTGGAGCACCCTTGCCTGGGGACAGGTACTCTGATGCCAGGGTGGTTGGTATTGTCGAGCTCTGATTTCACAGCCCAATATGCTCTGGTTTGCCTGCATAACGGTGTGGGGACCAAGGCCTTTGGCCCCCTGGAGTTTTCCTGAAAATCACAGGTTTGAGGCAGGTCAATTAATAGGATAAAAGGCATATACATTTACTTAATGTGTACACAGCAGGCTTCCGAAGGAAGATCCAAAGATACAGGGGAAATTGTTCATTTTTTTGCTGTGGTTCAGCAAAGTATGGGCAGTGTGTAGAAGTAGGATTAGAGGGAAAGGTCTGACCTTATGCTAATGGACTGAGTGGGGAAACCCAGCTAGGCCTGTCTATCTAGACGCTTCTTGGACTCTCTGAGCAGTGTTCCTTCCTTCTGGGCATGGGGCAGGGCCCTCTCTGGAACGGGAGTCTTATGACCTACAGTCAAACAAAGTAGGTCAGAGGATTTATTCATGGGCAGTTTTTACACAGAAAGGCAGGGGGAAAGTTGGAGTCATATTTTTAGGTTTGATGCTGGCTTTGGAGATCAGGGGTTTTGGTTCTTATGACCTGCATTGGGGAAGAGGGATTCTAGTTTCTCTGGTGCCTTGGGGTAGAGTGGGACTGAGAGACAGGAGGGCAGGAGAAAGTCAAAGGAAAACTTCTGCACTGAGGCCGCTGCTGAGGCCCTTGGTTTGGAGTGTCACGATGCCTCCAGTTGGACTTGTTATCTCTGTCCAGTCTGGGACCTTACTGGTGGGTTTGCCAATGTAAAAACCCTTCTGCCAATCTCTTTATCCAGGGGGAAATAAACTCAGAGGCACTGAAGGTTTTTAGTGACCAGGAATGTGGATGGGTGGTGTTTAATTCAGCCTTGGTCTTTTGGCATTTTGCTGACGCTATTGTTCTCGTCTGTTCACCCCACCATTGCTTGCCATTGTGCAGCTGGGCCACAACCTCTTTGACCTCCGACTTTGGGATCCCACACCTTTTCCTTTGTCCACACTCAGCAGCCGTTTGCTGTAACAGTGAGAAATGCAGACGGTTCCCCAGCTAAGGCCCCATTTCCCAGCATGTCTTCACTGAGAAGTTCTAAATGAAATGTCTTTCTCTTAAATTTAAATACGACTTCATATGACATTGCCAGTGGTTTCTTCCTAAGTGTTATTACCAATCTGAAGAGTTTTAAGTGAAGCACACTGTTTAATTGTTTTCATTAGTTTGGTGACAGACCAGGCAAATGTCATGCAGGCGGCTGCAAATCTTGTTTAAATTCAGCCGTAATGAGAAGGAAGAGGAAAGGGGAAAGGAAAGACAAAACCAGCTGTGCTGCCAAAGCAAGTCCAGAGATGGGTTTTCTCCCTTCCCGCTGTATTAGACCTTGTTTCCTTACTGGTTTCAACTCTGCTTAAGTATACACCCTTCCTTGACACACACACCAATGAGAAATGCAGCGTTGACAGCTCAACTATTCTCAAACTTTGAGGTCTCAAAACCCCTTTTCATTCTTCCATGATTGAGGACCCCAATGATCTTTTCCTTATGTGGATTGTATCGAGTGATGCTTATTATATTAGTAATAAAAAATGAAATTTTTTTAAGGCACCAAACTACCCCAAGCTCACATTCCATTGGCTAATACATCGATGATGTCATCATTTGCCCTGTGGCCACTAGGAATGTCCACTGTACACTCCTAAAAGGGTGATAGTGAGAAAGACAAAGAGTGCCTTCCTATTGTTACAAAAATAACATTGGCCTTGCAGACCTCCTGAAAGGGTCCCAGAGAGTCTCTGGATCACGCTTTGAGACTAGCAGGTGCTATGGCTAAGAGTGGAGATTCTAGACCTGCACTGGTTGAATTCATATTCTTCTTCTTCTTTTTTTTTTTTTTTTCGAGATGGGGGTTTCACTCTGTCACCCAGGCTGGAGTGCAGTGGTGCGATCTCAGCTCACTGCAACCTGCTACTCCCAAGCTCAAGCGATCCTCCCGCCCCAGCCTCCCGAGTAGTTGGGACCATAAGCATGCACCACCACACCCAGTTAATTTTTTGTATTTTTGGTAGCGACAGGGTTTCACCATGTTGCCAAAGTGGTCTTGAAGTCTTGAGAAATCCTCCTGCCTCGGCCTCCCAAAGTGCTGGGATTACAGGCTTGAGCCACTGAGCCAGCTGAGTTCATATTCTTGTCATCACTGCAGGGTAAGCGTTGAACTTTCCTGGGCCTTCACTCCTCTGGAAAATGAGTTCAATAATATCACTGACTACAGGATCAATAGGAGGATTAAAAACCTCCTTGCCTGTAACGTTCAGTACAAAGAAGGCATGAATGTTTGCCATTTCTTGTTTTGCCTGTCATTTTGAGGGAGTAGTCAGGTGTACATTATTAGTACAGTTCTTTCCTCTTCCACATTTAATATTCATCCGAGGTCATAAAATCATAGAGTCTGAGGCCAAAAGGGGAATTGTAAGATCTCCTACTCCAGCCAAACTATTCTTTTTTTCCACTCTAGTGATGGAAAACGTGGCAGCAGTGCCTCACAGAAAGTTTTTCCTATATAAAGCCAAAAATCCCATTCTCTATTTCACCTCCTCATTGGCTGTAGTTCTTACTTTTGGAATAAAGCTTAATACTTCCTCAAGTAGCTAGAACAGAGTGTTCAGGCAATCTCATTTGTTACGTTTGTCTCTCATGACCCATAATGTTAAAACCATCACTGCTCTTCGCTTTCATAATATCTTGGAATGGTTTTCTACCCAGTGGGGGAAAAGCAAGGTAAGGAAAAAGTTCAGAGGCAAAGAGGAAGATTCATAAAGGGAAATCTTACTGCTTCTACCTTCTAGCCACTCTAGTCTGAGGCTGATGGAGGCCAATCTGTGTTTCTTATATATGCTCAATGAAGAAGATAACAGCCTCCCTCTTAGAAGACCCAAGTATTTTGTGTGTGGGTTTGTGTCATCAGTAGAACCAACTCTCAATATTGAAGATTCCCCTCTGTTTCTGATTCCTTTCATGGACCTTAGAGGTGCTTGTTGACCTCATTTTTTTTTTTTTTTTTTGAGACAGAGTCTTGCTCATTTGCCCAGGCTAGAGTGCAGTGATGCAATCTCGGCTCACTGCAACCTCTGCCTCCACCTCCCAGGGTCAAGCAATTCTCCTGCCTTAGCCTCCCAAGTAGCTGGGACTACAGGCGTGCACCACCATGCTTGGCTAATTTTTTGCATTGTTAATAGAGATGGGGTTTCACTGTGTTGGCCAGGCTGGTCTCAAACTCCTGACCTCAGCCTGCCTCAGCCTCTCAAAGTGCTGGAACTACAGTTGCGCACCATCACGCCCAGCTAATTTTTGTATTTTTAGTAGAAATGGGGTTTCACCATGTTGGCCAGGCTGGTCTTGAACTCCTGACCTCAGGTGATCCACCCACCTCGGCCTCCCAGAGTGTTGCGATTACAGGCATGAGCCACGGCACCCGGCCAGTTGACCTGGTTTTAAACCACAGATATTGCTTCTGTGTTGAGGTCCTAGCTCCTGGTACTAGTCCAGCTGTAAAATGCCTTCGTCATCCTAGAGACAGCACAGGTTAGAAAACAGAAATGTGCTTCCAAGTGCCTTATGGGAATAGAATTATCACACAGTACCTTATTTACAGCATATTGCCAACCAGGTCCAGTAATATTCTTATGTATTTGTCCAGAAGACTTTGAATATCTAAAGTAGTGTTTTCCCCCAGGGGTCACTTATCAATGCCTGGAGACATTTTTTATTGTCTTGGCTCAGGGTGCTACTAAACATCCTGCAACACACAGCACAGACCCCTACTGCGATGAATTATCTTACCCATTATGTCAGCGGTGCTGACGTTGAGAAATCCTACCCTAAAATTTATTATTGCTCTTTTATGGAAAATGTTGTTATAATGGAAAATCCCATCAAAACTTTTCAATAAAAGCATCTAGACAATACTCTTACATCTATATCCATCTATAAATGTGATACACAGATGTCTGCCCTTTAGAAAATAGCCTTAACTCCTTCCTGCTCAGAGTGGTGCAAATAAGCTTTCTCAGCTTCCTGCTAGAGAGATATTAAATTTGCATTTCTCAGGAGAAGAAACTCATTCAGAGGGTTGGACCCAAGCTGTTTGATGAGCACTTAACAAAGTGCCTTTGCTTCTTTCTGCATTTTGTTTGAAGAAGATAACTTCTGTTCAGCAGACCTCCATTCTTCAAGCACTGTCCTGTAATTCTCAGGAAGCATTTTGGATCTAGTGGGAGTCCTTCATGGCCAGTCAAAGCATGGTGGGAGATCAGAAGCCCGTGGATCCAAGGTTTCTACTTAAGCCAAAAGAAAGGTAGTCCAGAGGAACACAGGAAAGATTTTTGTTGTTGTCGTTGTTGTTCTGTTTTTGTTTTGCAGCATCTTAACACTGCAGTGAGAATAGTTCTCTAATTCAACCCTATGATGTGCTTTTGTGGGATTTCTCTCTGGCAGTGAATTTTTCCTTCATATGCACATTAGCGATTCATTTTCATTCAGTGGCATGACTTATCAGAAGAAATTTCAGTGTCCATCACCCTTGGGATATTCAGAAAAAATATTTCCCTCCAGGTCTCCAAATAAGCTGATTTTGGAAATAAACGGAGGACAACCTTTTGTGTTACAAAAGGCAGCAACAAGGGCTTACGAAAAAAGAAGAATCGAATACTTAAATGTATTAATTCATTAACATGAAAATTATTTCTGTGGGTCTCATCTTTGCAAGCAGATACAATATTGCCATAGTAGGAGTATGATCATGCCCCTTCCTAACAAGGTATTAACATCAGTAATAGAGAATAGAGTATAGCAACAAGCCATAGTTGGTTACACCTTTTGGAAAACATCAATATTTTAACCATAGACCCTTCAGCTGGGATGCAAGGAAACAGAGTGCTGGCAACCTCAAGAATCAAATTTTAGAGGTGAAATATTTGGAGCTTCTGGTCCATAATTAAAACAAAATTTGACTTCATTTTTTAAAGTTACAAAAACAAATTAATGCTTTCATGCTTAACACACTTTTGTCTAATGGAGACAAGGAATGGATTTAGCTGACTTCTCCCAGTAACTTTTGCTGACATAGCTGAGCCACTAGAGAAGACCTTTTCAATAGAGTAATACAGATGAAAAAGTCAGTGAGCTATATCTGGTTTACATCAGTTTTGCAGAATTAAAGGTGACTCTCTTCATGGGAACAACCCCAAGTTTGTGTGTGTAACCACTTATACTGATCTTGCTTTCTGTTCAACTATGGCAGAGGGTTTAATGTTTACAAATGAAAACATATTTTTCTGAATTGTGATAATAACTTTCTGAATACTTAAGATTCCCTTTAATTTATTACAGATATATGTACTTTCTCCTAAAGATGTTTCCTTAACTATGACTGTCTACATTGAAATCATTGTCATTTGTATATCAAATAAGCTGCTCACCAATATTGTGCCCCAAATAAGCTTCTCTATTAGTCTCCAAGACCTTAACTTCTGTATTACCCCAAACCTTTTCTTTCTCTTATGATCCTTCAGTCCTTGGCCTGGCAAGTTGGCCAGGCAAAGGGCCCCTGGGAAGGACATTCCACGTGGGGGGACGAGGATGTTGAAAGCCTCAGAGCTGAGAGAGAGCACAGCACATTCTTGGAGGAATGATGTCAATAGGGTTCAGGGAAGGTTTCCAGAACATGCCCTTTTTAATTATGTAAAAATTGTCTGTATGGTATTTAACTTGACCTGAAATTTTGACACAAGGATGCCTTGCAAACAACCTGTTAATAACGCTACTATCATTGTCAGTCAGGAACCCAAGGAGAATAATTTCACCTTCCAAATTAAAAACACTCCCAAACACTCCCTTTTCCACCAAGAGCCATGAGGGCACTAGGACAGAAAACACATCCGGTTTTTTTTAGCATTGGCTGTTATGCAAACATGCTACAAAAACTTGAATTAGTTTGCAAGAAAAAGCCCGTTAGACTGTTTCCAGAGAAAACAGCAATGCTTTGGGTCACTTTGAAAGTGAATTGGCCCATCTCCCCCAGAACACGACATTCTAAAAGCATTTTTGTACTAGCAGCATTAATGGAAATGTGCTATTCTCTGGGTTATTGCCATGGTTAACTGCGAATCCCACAAGTGGTTTAAGACAACCCCAAATATTTCGATAGCTTAGACACCACTTAAAAGTTTAGCTTGACAGGGTCACTTTCCATTTTTCATGGCAGAAATGAGGCTTCCTTTGACAGACCATATTTCTGCAGCACTGTTAAATGGTGGCTTTCCATAGCAGCATGATTTATGGCCTGCCTCTAGGAAGGACCACGTTAGGTGTTGGATATTAAAAAAAAAAAAAGTCTCTCTCCACATTGGAAGAAAAATAAGTTTGCAGAATAAACTTTGTGCCCCTCCTTTAAAAAAACCTCAAATATTTCATTTTTAAGTAAGAAAAAATAATTATGAGACTTGGAGTCTTATTTTGTTTTAGTTAAATCCCCCTTTCCTGTAATCATGATCAATTTCAGTTATCAAGTACTAATCTTGGCCAAGGCCAGAGGAGAGCTTGAAGCCAGAAGTTCAAGGCCAGTCTGGGCAAATCTCTCCAAAAAAAAAAAAAAAATGAAAAATAGCTGGGCATGGTGGCATGTACCTGCAGTCCCATGTACTTGGGAGGATGAGGCAGGAGGATCGCTTGAGCCCAGGAGGTCAAGGCTGCAGTGAACTATGGTTGCGCCACCACACTCCAGCCTGGATGTCAGAGCAAGACCTTGTCTCTAAAAAAAAAAAAAAAATTGAAAAATACTGCTCTTAAGACAGCAATTCCATCTCCCATGTTCTTATATCACATAATGAATTTTGTTGGCAAATGGGAAAAAAAAAAAAAGCCAGATTCAAAAAGTAAAATTCTAGCTTGTGTCCCAGAAAATGGGGATTTCATCTTGCTTTGGGGAGTCATTGAAAGACATTCTCCCTGCTTGGGGAAGGATAGGAATCCTCTGTCCCTTGTCTCTCCCCTTCAGATTGCTTTTCACCACTGCGGGCTTTTCCTGGTCTAATTCTCATGCCTGCCCACTTCCTCTCTTACTTCTTCCTTCCTTTCAGCTTTATTTGGGATCTCATAAAGGCCTGAGTCTTTCTTGAAAGGAATTTGAAAAGAACCAAGCACAATGACTGCCATTTCAGGATGGAAACAGTGTTTCAGGGCACACGCTGTGTCTCAATAGAACTCTCTCTACCATGTTTCTTTTTCTTCCCCTCGTGGTTCACAGGAACCTTGGTTTGGGAAGGGAGCCAAGCCAGTCTTTTGTTCTTATTTTTACTTATGATAATAGAATATTTTCAGTCTACAGACTTCTGCAGAGCATGTGATTAATAACAAGGGTTGAGACCGGAGAAGTGCTAACAACAAGGCTATAATTACATTGTGGGTTTTTGGTGACAACAAAATAAACCATGGGAGAAAGCTCAAGGGACATAGGACCTCTTAAGCACACTTACCAAAATTATACAGCCACGTCAAACTTCCAGTTTCTAAACGCCTTGTAACAAGAGATGACAGGGATGTAGCGTTTTTAATCAGAGAAAGAAAATCCTCAAGTTAAACAAACTCACCCTTTCAAAATAATTATCTGCCTCTCATTTTGATGGCAATGGCCTAATGGTATCATGGCTTCAATTTTTCATGTAGCTGTTAATTTATGTTTAATGCAAAACACAATTTTATACTTTATTCCTTTCTTCAAACTATAAGTAATCTTATTTTGCTCATCACCAACTGCATATGTCTTATTGTTTGCAATCTGGAAAGTTCCCCTTCTTGGCCTAGTTAGATACCCAGTAGTAGAGGAGATATATTTTCATTTGGGAATAATCCGTTCCCTGGTTATTTAATGGTATCATTATTATTATATATGAATTAATTCATTCGAAGGAGAAATTTGCATTCATTGTAGTCTACGAATCCAAGTTGCCTCATGCAATATAGTATCTTTTTATTTTAATCCCAAATTGTCAGGTGCCCATCTTTTCAGCAGACCTGTATGTCATGAGTAAAGCTTTCCCTTTGATCAGGCAATGTTAGGTAACATGGGGTACCTTAAAATGGCATGGTACCTTAAGATGGGGCCGGTTCCGGGTTCTTCTCTCCTCCTTGACCGGGCACTGTCTGAACCCGCCAAAGGAGGGCCAATCAGAAAGAAGCATCTCCCGCCTTCCCTTGGGCCCGCCCCTAGCCCAATCCACGTAGGCCCAAGGGATATAAAACCCAGCACAGCAGCAGCCCTCTCTCTCTTCTCTTCCTTCTCCTTGCGTGGTGCCGCTCGATACCTCCAATAAAGATCTCTTGACCGCGACCGGTGTAGTTTGGTCTCCGCCCGGCCCCTTTCATTGTTGCCGTGACTCGGATCGGGACTCCCCACCCCCCTCGGTGGGACCCCGATCCCTTTCGGGCTCAGTCCAGACCCCGGCCGCTCTTCGCTCATTTTCCTGTTCCCCGACCTCTACGCCCAACACCGGCCTCATCTCGGTAAGTCTCCCCTCCTGGTGTCCAACACCAGCCGACCAACTCCCGTCTCAGCCGCCCGCTCTCGGCCGCCGTAAATCTTACTCTAGACTCGGCCTGCAGGGAACGGAGTTTTCTCCCTCTACTCCTCGCGTCTCCGGCCTGGGCCCCCCTTCCCTTTCTTGTCTCAAAAATCCTGGTACCAGGTGGCCTACGGCCCTCGGCCTCCTAGAGGCCCTCAGTCCTTTCGTTTCGGTGACGACCGACTCGAAGGGTCTGACTCACAGCATGGTCATCGACTGGTAGGGGACGCCCTGCCCAGCCCTTTGCCATATACTTCCGTAAACCCCCTCTTCTCATAATGGGAGCCTCTGTGTCCCTGCCGGCCGACTCTCCCTTACAATGCCTTTTAAATAACTTATCAGCGCTTGGTTTGGCTGCTGATCTCAAACCTACACGCCTCATTAAATTGTGCACTCAAAACTGGCCCACCTACCCCCTAGACAACCAAAACAGATGGCCCACTTATGGGTCCTTTGATCCCAACCTTCTCCGGGATCTCTACAACTATTGTGAGAGAGCAGGAAAATGGGCAGAGATCCCCTACGTTCATGGCTTCTTTCTTCTACGGGACAAACCCAACCTCTGCCTCCCCTGCAAGCCGCAACACCTTATCGTTGCTCTCAAGCTAACAACCTCTCCTTCCGCTCCCGACTTTGATCCGGCCGACGAACCCCCTCCATACCACCACCCTCCACCTCATCTTCCAGTCGCCGCTCAACTGGTTGAAACCGGCTACCAACCCGGACCACACGAAGAACCAAACTGCTTACGCCCCGCTCTCATGCATCTCCTAAGTCCTCTTCTCTGGCTTTCCGCCTCTCACATCTTTACACTTTCCTCCGCCGGCGGGCCCTCTTCCCAGCCCTATTATCTCTTCACAGTTAAAGAGTCATACAACATTCACAGGAGGACACACACCAACTACATCAGCCCCATGGTGGATCTTCCCCTTCCCAGGCTCACTATGATAGAAAACGCCTGGGACCCTCTCTTCCACATGTTCCACTTCGCCGTCTGGCTCCCACATCAACAAACACACCCCCTTCCTATGTTATACCACTAAAAACAACGCCTCCTCCCGAGCCATACATATCGACAACCCCGCCGACCCGGTCTGGGGTCAGTTACAGGAGGCATATAGCCCAGCAATGCCTGGGCATATCCAGCTCAAACCATAACTATTTCCCGTTCCCTCAAAACTCAGTCCATCTCTAACCAAACCTTTAACCAGCTTCTCCTCAGAAACTACCAGCTCCTAGCGACTTGTGAAGACACGGCAGGCTCCAGAGACAGTCTCACACCCTGCTGACCTCTCAAACGGCCAACGACCGGCAACAGATACCCAGGATTGGGGGGGGGAGGGCCTGCCCTCGCACCCTAAATTAACTACCATCTTTTCTCTTCGGGCAGACCAAAATCTACCCCTAGTACCCCAGATGGCTACAGCAAGCCGATTCTCTCATCGCCAACCCATCCCTGCCCCTCAACTGGCTCACGGCACTGGAGGCCCTATTGCTTGGCCTCATACTGTACCCCATGCCCAACCCTGACAGTTCTCCCTGTGCCCCCTCCCCACAGCGCCCCCACTCAGCAGGAAGCAGCCAGATGAACCACGACACCCATTTTCCCCCATTTAAGAAAACAAAAAGGGAGGAATGTTAGGTAACATGGGGTACCTTAAAATGGCGCCGTATCTTAAGATGGGGCCGGTTCCGGGTTCTTCTCCCCTCCTTGACCGGGCACTGTCTGAACCCACCAAAGGAGGGCCAATCAGAAAGAAGCATCTCCCGCCTTCCCTTGGGCCCGCCCCTAGCCCAATCCACGTAGGCCCAAGGGATATAAAACCTAGCACAGCAGCAGCCCTCTCTCTCTTCTCTTCCTTCTCCTTGCGTGGTGCCACTCGATACCTCCAATAAAGATCTCTTGACCGCGACCAGCGTAGTTCGGTCTCCGCCCGGCCCCTTTCAGGCAATAGACAGAAAATTGTGTTTTGGAGAAGCAACAGGAAGAATAAGGGTATGAATGCCAGATCAGCTGGATTTCAATCCCATCAGTTCTTACTCGTCCCATGACCTTGGGCAAATTACTTAACCTTTCTGTGCCTCTGTTTTCTCATCTGTGCAATGGGGATGACAGTAGTTCCAGCTCATGGTGCTCTTTGCAGATGTAATGAGATAATACACGGACAGAGCTGGGATCAATGTGTTGCACAGGGCACCCAGGTGGGGTCAGTCTTCTTTGTATTAATTACGACTGGAGCTCCCTCATGCTCTTGTTGGTTCAGAAGGACATTTGAGAACACATGACTGATTCACCTCTTGATGCCTGGCTGTTTATCCCACAGGATCATTGATGGACGTGATCTGATGCCCCTGCTTGAAGGAAAAAGCCAACGCTCCGATCATGAGTTTCTCTTCCATTACTGCAACGCCTACTTAAATGCTGTGCGCTGGCACCCTCAGAACAGTGAGTAAACAGACCTTTCCATGCTTCTCATGCTCCGTGCAACCTATGCCATGGGAATAGATAAAACTAAAGGGCAAAAAGGTGGCTCTGCTTAATGGAGGCCAACAGATGCCTCAATGTGCGCCCATGCTTTGCTTTGTCCTCTTTTCCGTCCTCCTCCTCTCTTCTCCTTCTGGTCACATAGTTGTCCAGGTAGGAGAACATCAGAAGGCCATGTCATTCACCCACCTGAACACCACCCACAGCTTCTGTATCCCAGCAGAGAAAGCTCCCTGTTCTCAACAGGGCGCTGTGTCTGGTTGCTTTATTGCATGCACAGCTGCCCAGCTCCACTTCCTAGCACTCCTCTCACACTGAAGACAGCAGCCCCTGTGCTCTGTGCATTGCTGTGCTTACACTTGCAGGGTCTTCTCCTGGAAGGATGTCTTGCCTCATCCTTCTTGGAGGGTACTCCTCAATGCCCCCCAGGCCCTGCTGAAATGCCACCTCCTCTGCATGTCCTCAAAGCATTCCCCTCACTCTTCCAGCATGGCACTAAAGGCTAGAGAAGGAATGAAGAGCATTTAAATGTTTACCTGACTTACTTTCCCAGCCTAAAGATGATGGATCGTGACTCACTGAATCTGTATTTTGTGCATCATGCATATTTGCTACATTTAGATATTTAAAGCAAGGTTAAAATGTTCTTCAGTTCTATCCCATTTCCTGAACTGGGGGTTCTTTTAATTGTGCAATTGAACAGGATCTCTTGTGGGTTTTCTAATACTTGTTTTATAGTGGTATTTCCAATTAGCACACAGGAACAAATGGTTTATAATCTTAGGTGTGGTTGTTGATTTTTTATGTCTGCATAGTATTCCATGGTGTGTATGTGCCACATTTTCTTAATCCAGTCTACCATTGTTGGACAATTGGGTTGTTTCCAAGTCTTTGCTATTGTGAGTAGTGCCGCAATAGACATACGTGTGCATGTGTCTTTATAGCAGCATGGTTTATATTCCTTTGGGTATATACCCAGTAATGGGATGGCTGGGTCAAATGGTATTTCTAGTTCTAGTTCCCTGAGGAATCGCCACACTGTCTTCCACAATGGTTGAACTAGTTTACAGTCCCACCAACAATGTAAAAGTGTTCCTATTTCTCCACATCCTCTCCAGCACCTGTTGTTTCCTGACTTTTTAATGATGGCCATTCTAACTGGTGTGAGATGGTATCTCATTGTGGTTTTGATTTGCATTTCTCTGATGGCCAGTGATGATGAACATTTTTTCATGTGTCTGTTGGCTGCATAACTGTCTTCTTTTGAGAAGTGTCTGTTCATATCCTTCACCCACTTTTTGATGGGGTTGTTTGTTTTTTTCTTGTAAATGTGTTTGAGTTCATTGTAGATTCTGGATATTAGCCCTTTGTCAGATGAGTAGATTGCAAAAATTTTCTCCCATTCTGTAGGTTACCTGTTCACTCTGATGGTAGTTTCTTTTGCTGTGCAGAAGCTCTTTAGTTTAATTAGATCTCATTTGTCAATTTTGGCTTTTGTTGCCATTGCTTTTGGTGTTTTAGACATGAAGTCCTTGCCCATGCCTATGTCCTGAATGGTATTGCCTAGGTTTTCTTGTAGGATTTTTATGGTTTTAGGTCTACCATTTAAGTCTTTAATCCATCTTGAACTGATTTTTGTATAAGGTGTAAGGAAGGGATCCAGTTTCAGCTTTCTACGTATGGCTAGCCAGTTTCCCCCGCACCATTTGTTAAATAGGGAATCCTTTCCCTATTTCTTGTTTTTGTCAGGTTTGTCAAAGATCAGATAGCTATAGATGTGTGGCATTATTTCTGAGGGCTCTGTTCTGTTCCATTGGTCTATATCTCTGTTTTGGTACCAGTACCACGCTGTTTTGGTTACTGTAGCCTTGTAGTATAGTTTGAAGTCAGGTAGCGTGAAAGTTAGAATTACAGTAATATTCCTATCACTAAGATACTTGGCAGTCAATGGAAAGTGGTGAGCAATTTATACAATTATCGTATGTTCTAGAGGTACCTATTGAGGCTGGACTTTCAGTTCCTTCTTTGGAGGTAAAATAAAATTCCCCTTTTCTCTAAGGGGCTTTCGAACTCTGCTTCTAGAACCTGGGACTGCCCCGCCCCCCACACCTGCCCCTAAGGAGGGGTGTGTAATAACCTCCTAGCTGCTAACTTCTTAAACTTAGGGTGATTCCATTCCATTTTCCAACAAATCTTTGTCTCTTCCCCAGTCACCTAGCCAATTTACCCAAGACTTATCATTTAAAGAACAGCCTCTCTTTTATTTTTACAACTTTTCCATGAAATTACAACCTTTCTATTAGCCACAGAAATCACACCAGGTATATGCTTCAGAGTTTCTCCTTTAAGTCTGGGCAGTTTTCTCATGATATGTTCTAGAAGACAAAAAAACAACAGAAACATGGGCTTGTGATTTTACTTCTGGAAGCATTTTATTCCTAGTTTCCATAAGAATACTGCTTCTTTTTTAGATCAGTTTATAGCATCGACTTCTGAGCTTTGTAATAAATGAGAGCTCAAGGACTCTTAATTTCTTTTTATATGGAGCCAGCAAGGAATGTGAAGAACAAAGTTTCTTTGACTACTGCATGTTCGAATAAGTCTGTATCATGTCCTGAACCTTGCAAAATTGTATTTTAATAGAGCCAAATTCCCAGTTAGAGAAGCTGGAAGGAACATATTGGATCAGAGGCTGGAGGAACACATTATGTGGAGGAGTAAAGAGAAAGGGGACAGGAAGATACAGAAAATAGGAGTGAGAAAAACAAGACCCAGTTTCTGATAGGCTTCCTAGACTCTGCATGCAATTCCTTCAACTCTTCTGTCTTGAACTGGTAACAAAAAAAGGAGAAATCACAGTATCCGAAGGCTAGAATCATTTATCAAGATAAAGGACCTCAGGAAAACATGATGTTTATGAATCATTTATGATTTATTTTTCAGATGCTGTCTGAAACTCAGCAACCGTATTTGCTGTCTTGGCTTTTGTGTATGGCTTCATGTTTAGTCATTTTGTATTTTATCTATTCATTTTTTCTAGAAATATGTATTGAGCACCTACTGTGTGGAACATACCGTCTTAGCACTGGCATCTGTCAGTGAGCAAAACAGACAAAGTTCCCTGCTGAAGAGTAGCTTACATTTTAGAGCATGAGGCGCTGCTAGCTGTACAATGTGCTGGGAATACAGGGATGCGTAAAGAAAATGTGACTCTCATCCATATGGAGCTTTCTGTCACCTGGGGAAGACAGATCTTAAAGTAGTAATAGTTGAGTGAGACTGCATAGGTCATCTCAGATAGACTTTGGTAGGAGCTTGTCAATAATCACTGTGGAACATATTCCATGAATCTTAGGGATAAGAGGGTTGTCGCCTGACTTCAGAATACTTTATTAGAAAAAAGAAAAAAAGAAATGTAGTATTAGGGTTTAGTAGCAGGCAGTGGTATGCTGGAATCAGCTCCTGATCGTTCAGGAATCTTGCCAGCTGGTTGTTAAACCATTGTCTGTTTTCATTTGGCTGTATTGTGGGTGTTTACACCATGGCAATTGGCAAACACAACAAATACAGGTTGCCTTCCTCCCTCAGAGCCCTAGATTAACAACAGTTTGTTAGTATCAGTAGAACTGACTGCAGATGTTTTTAAGATGCAGTTACAATTTGTCTTGATTACTTAGAGGATTAAATGTTGTAATTCCAAACTCATGAAATACTGATTTTCAAAAAACTTAATGCTAGGATTTCATTTCCACCCTTTTAAAACATGAATCTCTTTTAAAATTTATATATGATGTCTTCGCTATAATTTAGTTGTCTCAGCAAATTGAATGACATAATTTAATTATGATCTGATATCATTATTCCTATTACATTTTATAAGAACTCATGAAAGCATGATTATAACATGGATAACTTTTCTTGCACTAAAATAAGAATTTTGAGTTAAAATTTACCATTCAATGGTTATGAAAAATTTTGGCTTTAATGTTTGACATATGAATTAATGTTATTAAAAATTCAACACAATGACAGCTTGATTTTATGGATGGAATTGATCTTAGAGGGTAGGTGGATACTTGGCTCCAGGATTTTTAAGCTGATGACTGTAGTCTGTGAGATAAATACCCACATTAATGGAGAGTCCCCAAACCAGCTGGTCATACCAAAATCCATGGGATAGCTGTAGATATAGTCTAGAATGCAATGCAATATAGTACATAATTAACAGTTTAAAGTGTTTTGTACAGACATATATGGAATCTTAGCATCATGTAGACAAAAAAGTCACATATATTTGAAATGTCACACTTTAGTCAGAAATGGGATCTCCATGAAGCTATAAAAATTACTTAGGGGAACGGGGCACCAATACCATTCTTTCCCTCCATTTTCTATTCAAGTTTGTTGGAAACTTTTTTCCAACAACAAAAAAATAAAAATGAAAAATCTTTATTTTAAAAATGACAATACTGGGAACATTTGAATGATTCTCTTCTAGCTATTGTGAAATATACAATCAATTAATGTTAACTGGTGATGGATATCCCAATTTCCCTGATTTGGTTATATGAGTGTTTCAAATGATCACAGGTACCCTGAAAATACATACATTGAATATGCATCAATAAAGAGTAAATAATTAAATAAAATTACAGCAAACAGCAATAGGATAATGGAATTCATTCCAAAGGAATGTGTTCCTTTCCAGCTTTCTGAAGGATACCTTCATTTCAAAATAAGAGCTCAGTAATGGTTTAAAATCAAAACCAGCTTACCATGGTAACATAAAGAAAAATGCTCGCATGGCTATCTAGCATTTTCATTTAATTAAAAAATTAATTTTGCCTCTAAAACACACCTAATAAAAGAGAAGAAATTCTCATAACAGCCGCTTATGAGTTAACAGCATCAGAAAGGCAGCACTTGGCTTTCATCATCACTAGTAATTTCGGTGAGTACTTGTCAGATGCCCTTCCTCATCTGATCCTCAGAATTAGGATCTAAAGTGTCAGAAATGAAATATCAAAGGCTGAAGCTGACCTAATGTGAGATGCAGCATTTCCAAATTTAAGCTCACCAGGAACTATCCTGTGTTTCAGCTGACCTTATAAAAGGACATATTTTCATCCTACTCTGTAACTGTTGTAGCAATTAAGAAAAAGCACATATATGTAAACCATTTCGAGGATAACTTTTAAGTCTTAGGATTTATTTTCTGTGTGAACACTTCAAATGCTGCATTGCCACAAGCTTTTAATAGTTCAGGCATGCAGCCATTATTTCACTCATGTGCCTGTGAAGCCCAGTACAAGGTACAACATTTGTACTTGTAATTGTAGCAACACAGGATGATGGTGTCCTGGGATGAACAGAATTTGCTTTGGAGATCTAGGAGAAGGAGTGATTTATGAGGTTAGAAAAGATTTCATTGAACTTTTAATTTTTTTATTAAATTTATTTTATATCATTATCATCCAGACACATCAGTAACAGCTTAACTTCCCCTAACAGTCATTTCCAACAGTGGAAAAAAATCACCACATAAATAGATTTTGTGTTTTCCAACATAGCCTATTAAACATATATTTTCTTATGGAACTTCATATTACCTTATAGACAGTATCAGACAATATTTGAGATAAACATTCACTTTTCAACCAAAGTTGTAGTATGTCTGATCTAAGATTACACTAATATTGTGGAAGAAAAAGTCCTGGTCATTACTTTTGATAATTTGCTACAAAGGCAAACTTAACTTCCTTATAGAAACAAAGTAAATCAAAATTGAATTTTCTTTCTTGAATACAAAAAAAAAAAAAAAAACACCAAAAAACTCGGTGTGGCTGAATGCTCAAATGCCCTCTTCCATCTAAGCTTGGCACCCAGCTTATTCTGATCTCTTTGCCAGAGGTCACTTCTGATCTTTTCCCCTTGCATTCTCCGTCCTACCGTTTCATTGATTTTCTGCAGTATTTTACACATCTCTTTTCCCCGACTTCAACACGGGGCGTCTCTCAGTTCTCCTGAAATGTCTGCTATGTCTCTAACCCCCCGCCAGATTTGCTTTCACATGCTCTCAGACCTGGTGTTTTCTAAATAGACATTTTAGTTCTATCCAGGGCATGCAATATTTAGCAATTTTTTGTGTCTTCCTTTCGTATCTTCTATACAAAAATGTTTTGTAGGTGGTTATAGACGTTTCCCTTTGTTAATCTCATGTTCTTGAAATTTGTCATCTCTTTCTGTGATCATTATGTATCTTTTGAAGACATGCTTGATGACAGTAAACACTGATGTTTGTTGCATATTTACTGTCTGCCGGACAGTTTGTCAAGAACATTGTATTTGATATCTCATTTAATCTCCTGAATTAGAAGAGATTATGATTATATTAGTTTCAGATTTGGCTGTAACAGAAAACAATAAAAAAAAAACAGTAGTTTACATTACAGAGAAGTTTACATCTCCATCTCATGGGTGACATCCAGCGGCGAATGGTCCACAAAGTCTCTGGGGTACAGAATCTTTCAAGCGGCTTTTCCACCTCCTGTAGAATGTGACAGCTTCATCTTCATGGTGAATGATGATTGTGTCTACCCTAAACGCATACAATGGCGGGACGGATGGGAAAGATGAGAAGAAAAAAGTGCATGGCTACTACTTCCCAAGCAAGATAGTCAGACTCTTCTCAGAGGCCAGAAGTTGGTCACCTGTTCACACCTAGCTTCACAGGAGGCTGCGAAGGAGAGTTTTGTTATGGGTGTCCATGTACCCAGAGGAACACTCAATGACTGTAGGAGGCTGGCAGATCAGCTAGCTATCTCTCCTCCCAGTGTTATTTTTCCCAATTATAGATGGGGAGACAGAGGTAGAAGGTCACATTATTGGCATACAGTTGCAAAGTTGATGGCCAAGTTGGGATTCGCAACCAACACCATTTGCTTTTGAGTCTGTCTCCCATTAATCGAAATGTCTTCCCCTAAGACAATATGTTCTTTTACTCACAATTATAAATCATGATTCCTCCACCTAACCGTGTATCTGGACATCTCTGTGCCCCCATGCACTGAGTCCACGATTCATCCACATCCTCTTATTCCCCAAATGTGGACATCCTTGGCATCATCAGGTCTCATACTCCTTCCACTGGCTCCATGCCTGATCCTCGTCCTCTCAGTTGCTCTCATCCCTCTCCATGAATGTTCTTTCCTGGGGGCCAAATGACTTATGCCCCCTGCACAATTCCTGATGACTGCCCATTTTTGACACCAAGCAATCCCAAAGCAAATGTACTTCCAAGCTCTCTGCCTTCCTCACTCCGTTATCTGCCGTGATCAGATAGTAATCTCCAGTGCCTCACAGTAGTCTGTTGGTCCTTCAGGCTAGAGATGGTGCAGAGCCATTGTGTGATTTCAGGCAGGATGCTCCGGGTAGGTCCCAAGGGGACTGTGGAGTGTATTTGGCTTATTGTCTGCTCACGCTGGATTTCATGATGACAGCTGGCTCCTCCCCTCTCTTTCCATCCCTTCCTGCTAATAACCATCATCTCCTTTTTTTTTTTTTAATTTATCCAACTTTGTTTTGGAGATGGAGTTTCGCTCTTGTCGCCCAGGCTGACATGCAATGGCACTATCTCGGCTCACTGCAAACTCCACCTCCAGGTTCAAGTGATTCTCCTGCCCCAGCCTCTGAGTAGCTGGGATTACAGGTGCCCACTACCACGCCCAGCTAGTTTTTATATTTTTAGTAGAGACGGAGTTTCACCATGTTGGCCAGGCTGGTCTTGAACTCCTGACCTCAGGTGATCCACCCATCTCGACCTCCCAAAGTGCTGGGATTACAGGTGAGGGCCACTGTGCCTGGCCCCAACAATTTTTTATTGGGCCTCTATTCTATCTAAGATACTAGGCAGTACACATTTAGGAGACGTGGGAGATACAGTCCCTGCCTTCAGAGAGGAAATAATCCAGCCAGAGAATTGGAGACCTCAAGTGCTGACTGAGTGATGAAAAGTGGTGAGAGGAACAGAGGAAAACTGGTGACTTCCAGCTGGGAATTTAGATGGGTTCATGGAGGAGAACACAGCAGGGCTTTGAAGGACAGCTAGAATATCAATATGGAGGCAAGGAAGGGAAAGTGAGGGAAGAGTCTCATATACATCATACACCCACTTTGTTCCAGGTTATATATTTCTGACCCTTAATATGCAAAACCCAAAGCTTAGTAAAAGGGAATATTTTGTCCTCAAATACTCAGGCATCAGTTGGGAAAGCTTGTGTTGCTCTCAAATTGCCTGGCTGTGAAGCAGATGCACCCAGCCACCAGAGCCGCTTCCTCATCCTTCTCACTGTTGTCGTATCGTGAGCTCCGGTGCTGCCAGCTGCAGGAAGCAGGCAGAACTTATCTACTGTCATTGATTATATATCAGCCAAGGGCTGAATAGTTAGGGGGTTTGTGCTATGGTAAACAGATGGCAGTGAACCTCAGGGGTCAGAAACAGAGCTTGGGGCCAAGATGCTTTTGATGAACGTGCATGTATTAAGTTAGAAGACACATGATCTATGGAGGCTCAGGTATGGACACACTGTAAAATCTTTGGGTGTAAGAAAAGATTTGAGGCATTAGTGTGGGGTGTCTGGATGAGACTAGGGTAATGTATGGAACAATTTTTTAGGTGGATCACAGGAGTAGGAGGGCACCCTGGGATGGGTTTTCAGACATCAGTTCAGTGGATGACATTAACTTTTCTGTAAACTTACCGAGGGGGCAGGCCTAGGGTTTTTTGTGGGGGGGTTCCTCACAATGGGAAAATGGAACAGTATGTGAAATGGTTCTTGAAGAACTTCAAGATGGCAATAGAGGTACATGCTGCCAAGACTGTTTCAGTATATCTGCGTATACATTTTATGATATATACATGCAGTCTTCCAAGCACCCAAAATAAATCTCGCCAAAACTACCAGTTGAACATCATTCATCAAGGGAAGTTTAAATCTGAGTGATACATTAAGAGTCAATGTGTTGAAGCCATGTAGATTTATTAATAGTTTTCCATATACTTTAAGAATCCTTAGCAGAAAAAAAAATGTCTTATGACATGTATTACAGTAGCAACAGATTGAAGGGCAGATGGAAACTGAATTGTTTCTTGCGTAAATTGGCTGCAGCTTTTTGTTCACAGCTAACTCATGTATAGTCTCTACTATAGACCCAGCCTCCTTCTGACAGCATCACATATAGGAACCAATTTTTAATCCTCAAAGCAATGCTACCAGGGAAGAACGATTGTTATGAACATTTAACAGAGGAGCAGACTGGGACACAGAGAGGTGGGAGCAGCTATGCCCAGCATCACATATGTAAGAAATTGCAGAGCTCGGGATTGAACCTAAACTATTGGTGCTCAGAGCTACGCCCTTAATCAAGTCAGTGGCAGGAAAAACCTTGGCCGAAGCACCTGCCCTCTAGCTAGTGCATTCTCTCTCTCTCTTCCCTGCCCACCGCCGGCACCCCCCGCCCCTCCCAGGGCTCCTCTGTCTATGCAAGTCTCACACAGCATCAGGCTAAGAAAGGCAAATGCTCTTTTATAAAGACATTGCTATCGTCCTGGAACAAGAGAGTCTTCGGGCCCCTGGCACCACCCCTTCTCCATCATATTTGTCTTGGAAGTGCACAGCAACTCTACCTGTCTCTGCTTCTTCTATACTGCCTATGGATCTTTGGTGCCTTTCCTGTCCTTTAGAGCTGTTCATTCATTCATGCAGTTTATCACCAAGCCTTGGAGACTTGTGAGGATTGTCTGTCTCAGTCCAGCTTCTGGCTCATTTTATCAAAAATAAAGTTTGTCTTATTTTATAGTTTAGCTCTCAGAGGGTTCATGTGTAGGGAGTGGTGAATCTGTGCTATGATAACCATTAGCCCTGACATTTCAGGGGCTCAGCCCAGCAAACATTTATTCTCACTCTTGCTATAGAACAGAGCTTGTCAACCTGGGTACTACTGACATTTGGGGCCAGATCATTCTCTGTGCTAGAGGCTGCCCTGTGCATTCTAGACTGTGGAGCAGCATCCGTGGCCTCTCCCCACCAGGTAGGTATCAGTAGCACGTCTGCCCCAACGCAGCTATGACCACAAAATGTATCTTCCAACACGGCCAGAGGTACAGTGTTCAATGTCTGTCATGGTGGGAAGGTGAGGGTCTAGGAGGAGAGGGTTCTGCCATCCATTTGTCAGGGACCACCCTGACAGAGGCCCCATAATCTCGAGTGTCACCAGCAGAAGAGACAGCTCCTCTGTGCTGTGGCTGGGAAAAGACATACCACATACTGCTCACGTTTGGCCAGAATGGGCCATGCAGCCTTTCTGACTTCAAGGAAGCTGGAAGGTGTTCTGGAGCACTTGGATTACTCAGGGTTCATTGTCCCCAGGAAGGAGGTGTAGTCTTGTTTTTGTGGCCTCAGAGTTCCAGGTTGGGGGCACCTTGCTTTAGCCACTGTGGGTTAGAAGTAGGGGCTGTAAGGGCACAGTCGTGTTGTGTGACGCCTCTGAGTGTCTGTCATGCGTGCAGTGTCTTTACTTGTGCCAAACGGGCTTTCCAGACCTGGTTTTGTTTTGTCTCACATGATGGCGCTGAGACTTCTGCAAGACAGCAGTTTAAACATTCAGAGAGGCCTGGAAACGAGTGTCCCAAGGTCCGGATTGTGCCCAGCTGTGTTATGGACTGTTGTGACTGCTCTAAGTAGAGAATTCAGAATGCAAGATGTGAGAGGCTTGCATCATTATGAGAGTCCAGAAGCACTTGGGGCCCTTGGGATAAAGACAGAATGAGGCTTCAAGGACCCTTTTCAGGAGGACGTTGTTAAAATTTGTAGGCGATGTAGCATGACCCTGTTCCCGGACCAAACCAAGGGTAGGACTGCTATTTCTCGCAGCCCAACAAGAAGATGCAGATGAACTGGAGAGAAAGAGAGTTTTTATTTCTGTAACCAGTTACAGGGAGAAGGCCTGGAAAATATTGCCCAGACCAACTCAAAATTACAGTTTTCTGGAGCTTATATAGACTAAGCTATAAGTCTATGTGTAAGCGTGCATTCATCTAAAGACATAAGTCATTAGCTTCTTTTAATCTATAACCAAGATCTGAGTCCTGGAGACCTTCCTCTGGAGCCTCAGTAAATTGACTTAATCTAGATGGGTCCAGGTGCTGGGGTGATTACCCTTATCTTGTCTCCTGCTAAATTGTGGAGGTTTGGGGAGTTCCTTCAGATCTCCAGTAAACTTGTTTGTGGAGGTCTGGGGAGTTTCTTCAGACCCCTAGTAAAACTTGTTTAATCCTAAACGAGCCCTGTTAAGAATTCCTTCGTTATCATGTCATGCTTCAAAGCCCAGGAGAGGCCTGGGCAAGACTCCTGATGGGCTTTTGTTCCATTCCAGCCTTTGTATGAGGACACTGGCTCTTTCAGCTTTTAATAGTAACCTCACCACTCAGTCAGTGCTCAAACAGATGTCATGGAGGCCTGCGTTAGTGAGACCTGGCCTGCCACAACCCGACTCCAAGACGTTAAGAGGGAGCTTGTGCAAGATACTAATATTGATTTTAAAAAATACTGCAGTACATAACGAAAGTTCTGGTTTGCGCCCTCTCTATTTTTGTTCTTGGGGAGCACATGTGCTCATTTTCGGGGCTTCCTTGCCAGGGCTCCCACTCCCCATGGCTGAGTCGCTGTAATGCGAAGTAATAGAAATCACAGCGTCTCTTCTGTTCCAGGGTCAGAAGCCCCTGTGGTCCCCAGGCAATCCCAGGGAACCCAGAGACCTCTTTATTTCTCTTTGTTCGCAGCTTAGTTTATTTTTAACAGGATAGCTGTTTTAGGATCCTATGTGGAGGATGTTGAATCAGTTTCTGGCTTAGGCATCAACTTTTTCTCACTACAATTCTATTTGCCTTTTTGTTAAATGACAATAAACTTTCTTCTCTCATGAGTGGAGTGACATTGTTTAGTGGTGATTTTATATAAAAATATGTGTCACCAGATGGGTGATGATTTCCTGAGCATTTTGTTCTAGCACGGTGACATGGCAGTACTATATCATATGTCATTGATATCTTTGACCATCACTTGTGACAATTCGTTTTCTTAATTTGGGAGAGGATTTTAAAAATCTCGGTAGAATTATTGTCCTCATCACTACTTAGACTAATTAAACAAGTAAAAAAAACAAAAAAACAAAAACAAAAAAAAACTGTCCACTTTAATTTCCCTGCATTCTTTATATCAAATTTAATCATTCCTTTTCCAGGTCATTGGATCTCAGTTATAAATGAGTCTAAGTTCCCAGTTTGGTCAAAATATTTATCGTTTTCAGTGGTGAGGGAGAAACAGTCTTTTATCAGAGCAGTTGATGATAATTTTTAAAATACAGTAGTGAATAAACTTTTTTAAACATTTAACATTTTTCTAGTATATGAGGATACTCAGGATGAAGTATGTTATCAAGATAATTTTGGAATACAGGACTAAATATACCTATGAAAAATAGAAGATGATGCTGGGCATGGTGGCTCATACCTGTAATCCCAGTGCTTTGGGAGGCCAAAGCAGGAGGATTGCTTGAGCCCAGGAGTTCGAGACCAGCCTGGGCAACATGGAGACACCCCATCTCTACAGAAAAATTTGAAATATAGCTGGGCATGGTGGCATACACCTGTGGTCCCAGCTACTTGGGCGGCTGAGGCAGGAGGATTGCTTGAGCCCAGGAGTTCGAGACTACAGTGAACTATGATCATACCACTGCACTCCAGCCTGAGCAATAATGCGAGACCCTGTCTCTAGAAAATACAAATCGAAAATATAAATTAAACAAAATAAGATGACTCTGCCAGGTGCCTTCTATTTGATCTCGTGACTGAGCTGTGCTCTTTATCTTTGAAATGACACCTTTGGAGATGTCAGTTGCTGGGTTCCTGGTGAATAATAGAACAAGCTTCCAAAGCCGGGATTGTTACCCTGTGAGCCACTGTACAATAAAAAGTGCAGTTCTAGTTCTCTCTTTTCAGTAAATCTAAAGTGGTCCAGAGAAACAGCACAGAGACTAAGCAATCTACCTCTTTATGAAAAGTTTTTAAAAATCCAAATGAAAGGATAAAAAGGCAAGCAACCCCAGAGCATGTTCAATAATTCTTTAGAATAATTAATTCTTAGTTCTACACTTGTCTGAACTACCCAGCAACACCACTGCCATTCCCAGGCCAGGGTGCCTGCATCTCTTGACGGGGCCTGATGTCGATCTGATCTTCCAGCTCACACCTGGGGAGGATTGTGCTCTAGTAGTAATGACAGGATCATGTGAGTGGCTTTCAAAAGCAAGTGGAAAATACAGGCTCTTTACATGAATTTATTCCAGGAGCCTGTATTCTCCTGGGGTTTTAAACACACAGAGGCTTGACTCGAATGTCAAGTTCAAAACGCCCTCTAGATTTGCATCATTGGGAGCACGAGCAAGAGAGGCTTCCTGGCCCGCTTCTCTGTGTACCCACTCTCTCTCTCGGCTGACCCTGACGAAGGATTCTAAGTGGCTGCAAATGGCAGGCTCTGTCAGCCTGTCTCTAAAAAGGCTTCTGAAGAAAATTTCTCATACCCTGGAAAAAAGTGTGGGATGATACGAGTGGATGGGAAGCATCTTAAGGTTACTTGCTGCCTTTTTAAACCCTGCTGGAAATGGTAACCAAGTCCTGGAATTCTTCCTGCAGCCTGGCGTGTCTGTGTGTCAGCTTGACCTTATCTTTCTGAAGCAGGTGCACTGAGACCATGTAAAGTGCACAGATGTCATGTCCTGCTCTCGCAGAATCAGCTATGCCACAGACTGCAGGCGTCTCATTATGAATCTTCTTTAATATATTCATCTAAACGTATTCACCTTGCTTTCCCTGTCTTTCTCAGCTTTAAAAAAAACCCACACACACAAAGAGGCTGACTTTTCCCATCACTAACCTTGTCCAAGGTTAGGGGAGATTTGGGGACAACACAGGCCCCAGTGACTGTTGGTTTAAACCGATTGCATTAATCAGTTTTGCATTTTGATCAGTTGATCATGAAATGCCTATAATTACAAAAGTCGCACATGCCATTGTATGCACAAATGATCAGGATGACTTACACAGGGGTGGAGGGCTTCCTAGGAGGAATGCCTCTTTGGTTTTATGTAAAAGCTATAAGGGCATTCATGTCCTGCACCTGATTCTAGTCGGTTCATGCATTTTAATTCTCTGTTTTTATCTGCTACGTTTTGCCTACCCAGAAAACATGTTTAGGCCTCTCTTAGAAGGTGTTTGAGAGCAGTCAGCTCCTCTGAAAATGATAACATTGTCAGATAAGTAGGAAATGAATCAATTATTTCATAATTATTCATTTGTTTGTAAATTAGTTTTTCCTAGCAATTTCAATATTTTGGAGTTTATTGAAACACAGAACTTACATTTTAAAAACTAACCATCCTATTCTGGTGTTGATGAATTCCCCTAATTTGGAATTCCTAACAGCTTTTAAAGGTGTATGTTGCATGCCATTATATTCTAATTTAAAGATTTTTAGTAAATGTATAGAGTTGAGCAATCTACTTTCAGAACATCTCCTTCATCCCCAAAAGATCATTTCCATTCCCCATTTGTAATTCCTCCTCACCATCACTTCTAGCCTCATTTAATTCTTTTTTATTTTTGTTTGTTTATTTTTGTGGGTTTGGTTTTTGTTTTGTTTTGTTTTGTTGAGACAGGGTCTTGCTCTGCCACCCAGGCTGGAGTGCAGTGGCATGATCATAGCTCACTGCAGTTGCAGCTGCCTAGGCTCACGCAATCCTCCTGCCTTAGCCTCTGGAGTAGCCGGGACTACAGGCACGTGCCACCACACCCAGCTTTTTTTTTTTTTTAATTTCTTATAGAGATGGGCTTTCACTATGTTGCCCAGGCTGGTCTCAAACCCCTACCTAGGCTCAAGTGATTCTTCCACCTCGGCCTCCCAAAGTGCTGAGATTACAGGCATGAGCCACTGCACTCGGCCCTCATTTAATTCTTTTTTTTTTTTCTTTGAGACAGAGTCTAATTCTGTCGCCCAGGCTGGAGTGCAGTGGCACAATCTCAGCTCACTGCAACCACCACCTCCCGGGTTCAAGTGATTCTTTTGCCTCAGCTTCCTGAGTGGCTGGGATTACAGGGACCTGCCACAACACCTGGCTAATTTTTGTATTTTTTAGCAGAGACGGGGTTTCACCATGTTGGCCAGGCTGGTCTCGAACTCCTGACCTCAAGTGGTCTATCCGTCTCGGCCTCCCAAAGTTCATTTAATTCTTGATTCGACATTTTGTGGACTTTCTGAAAACTGAGAAAATAAACTGTTAACTATGGTCCTACCAAGTCTGACGCTGTTCCTGCTGGCTGTGTGTGTGTGCGTCTATGTGTGGCTTCATAATCTCTCCTGTACATATTAACATTGTGTCTGCGGCCTTATGATATCTTCACCTTCTTAAAGCACATGGCAGCATAATTTCCGCATCACTTTTTCATTTGTGGTACATACAAGGATGCTTCATACCTAATGCCATTTCCATCCTTTTAAACCACAGGCACATCCATCTGGAAGGCCTTTTTCTTCACCCCCAACTTCAACCCCGTGGGTTCCAACGGATGCTTTGCCACACATGTGTGCTTCTGTTTCGGGAGTTACGTCACCCATCACGATCCACCTTTACTCTTTGATATTTCCAGAGATCCCAGAGAGAGAAACCCATTAACTCCAGCAACCGAGCCCCGGTTTTATGAAATCCTCAAAGTCATACAGGAAGCTGCGGACAGACACACCCAGACCCTGCCAGAGGTGCCTGATCAGTTTTCATGGAACAACTTTATTTGGAAGCCCTGGCTTCAGCTGTGCTGTCCTTCCACTGGCCTGTCTTGCCAGTGTGACAGAGAAAAACAGGAAAAGAGACTGAGCCGCTAGCAGTGCCTGGGGACCAGACAGAAGCATGTGGCAAAGCTCACCATCTTCACTACAAACACACGCCTGAGAGTGGCACTGGGGAAACATAACTCCATCTACACCTTGGATTTGGACTGATTCTCCATTTTAACACCTGAAGGCTTGGGCCAGAGCTCAACAGCTACTCAGCTGGAGGGATGAGGGGGATAAGGTCTGTAGTATACAGAGAGGAAGATGGTAGGTTTATGCCTTCTGTGGCCAGAGTCTTGGACTCATGGAAATAGAATGAATAGAGGAGCATTCACAAGGCACACCAGTGCAAGCAGATGACAAAAAGGTGCAGAAGGCAATCTTAAAACAGAAAGGTGCAGGAGGTACCTTAACTCACCCCTCAGCAAATACCTATGTCAACAGTGTAAGTTACCATTTACTCTATAATCTGAAGTGATGCCATAACCAGCATAATAAAAAGGCAATCACATAAAAAAGAGTTTAGTCATCTAAACATAAGTAACTTTAAGGTGAATGAAAGATCTTCTTTACGAATAATAGATGATGGTAAGTTCCACTTTGGTTATTGGAAGGCAAGTCATTATTACTGGTATTAGTTAAAACACATATCAAATGCTCTTCATCATATATATAGTTATACATATACATACACACATACATACAGTATATTCTTTCCTCAAGAGGGTTAAGATGTCTAAAATAGGGACCTAGAAGCTTATCACTATTTAAGTAAATACAGTAGAAGCTCACAAATAGATTTCTTTGCACAATGATTTTTTGCAAAATTTTATGGTAATAATAATCCCAAGGCAAATCTCTCCTGAACTGCTTTCCATTCCATAATTTGTAGTATGATTCTTGGATTCCACTGTTTTCTTCGGGGAATGGAAGTTCTGAATTAAAAGCCCACTGCGGAGATGCTGTGGTTCAGGGAATCTCTTCCAACGTAATTCAGAATCATTGGCCTAGAAAGTCTCTGATATTTGGAGGGGAACAAAAATCACTCACAAGCAATCCGTGATCTATACACATAAGCATAATTTCCTTTAGTTCTAGGCAGAAGTTAGTCATCAGAGAACAGTCATGTATGCAAATTTTGTGGCTGAGAAATTTCTGTGCTTCCAATCCACAATGAGATGCATGATTCTGTTTTCATCCCATTTCCCCCAAGCCCCCGTAAATGCGCAACTGATCGCCTAGGAGAGGGCCTTGTAGTGGCACAGCTGGAGATAGTTTCAAAGTCTAAACCACCAGCCCATCCTGAGGAAAGGCTCCTATGGAATGTAAAGTGCAATAATTTCTTCAGATATAAGACTTTCCCCAACAATGTGATTGGATTCCTTTATGCCAAAATCGAGAGAAGCTGCCATCCACCTGCTTACGCATTCATCTGTTTTGTGGACTTGTCTGACCACCTTCGACTTGCCCAGAGTTTGCTCAATTCCAAGACAGTGCCCATGAATGGAACACCTGTAACCCACACAGCGGTTTGCAGAGAATGTTAGCCATGACTTGGGCTTTCTGAAAGTTGGCTATAATTTCTCTATCCCTACCCACAACCCTGGGAAGTTGGAGCAAGAAGGGCATACTATTGGGCTGGGAGGATTCAACAGCATTTCCCCAGTTGCCCTTTAAGGTCTTCTATTTCAGACGTTAATTTCGCTTCTCTTTCTAAAAAAAAAAGAAAAAGAAAAAAGAAAAAAAAGAAAGAAGTGATTCCTACCCCATAACTCCAGAATTGTTGAAAGCTGAAAAGCATACAAGATTCTTCCTTTTAACGTGGATTTCTCGTTCCAGAAATTGTGGGATAATCTGTATTCTTGCTTTAGAAAACATTCTTATTAGAGAGGGTACTAGTTTACTGATGATGTGTTAGGATTGCTACTGATGCTGTCATGTGGAAACTATTTAAAGGCACTATTATAAACTTATAAGATGACAATGTTTACTCAAAGTCTAACATATTCAGTGCAAGTAAGACTTTCCGAAAACACTTGATGATGTGGGAATGCTGCAGGATTAAATAACTTGAAGAGCCTTTGTAGATTATATGAATGCCTATCTGTGTCTAGAACCAGTTATTTAACCTGTAAAATATCAACAGCAAATGAAGGATGAAGTATATCTCTAGATGCAAATATATTGAGTTTAAAAGTGCCTCAAAATAATTGAGATCACATTTCAGGACATTTGGAAATCAGGTTGATTTGTGGTAACTGTAGTCATCTTAAATTTCAAACCATTTACCACCTGAAAGTTTTGATTTGAATGTAAAACAGGAAATTGGAATTCTTTTGTCCAGGAGAAACCTTGCAAACCTTCTTTAAGGCGTAGTTTTGTTGTTTGCTCGTTTGTTGCAGAGCTGTAAGGCATGGCTGCTTGTTTACAAAGCATCTCATTCATATTACCTGTGGAGTTGTATATCCAAACCTTAGTGAGCTTTGAAGCTTTAAGCAAATTCTTTTAAAAAATTATTGTATTTCTAGCATTACTAGATATTAAAAGTTAAGCAAATAGATTAATGATGTATACATAGGCATCATTTCACAAGGTCAGCAATGCTGCAGGAAAAGCAAAATTGCAATCTACGTATCTGTGGTACTAAGGAAGTCCTGTTTTTCAAAAATGGGAGCCCACTTCTCAGATTTTTCTGAAGGGCATACAATGAAAGGTGGAGGGGAAAAACACACACACAAAAAAACAAGTATTTGACTTGTCACAGGAATCTGATTGCATTAAGTGAAAGGATTATTTAGAATATGTTAATGCAAAGTTAAAATAAAATTTTCCTTGGCAATTAAAAATGCTGTGCGCTAATACCCTGCTATCTATCGTGACTCAATTCAACAATGTGGGGAATGTTTACTACATTTCCAACTTGATGTCAAGCAATGGGGAATACCCAGTTCTGCAAAGATTCATCAACTTTCTTAGCTCAAGAGAGAGGCTGAGAAATGCAGAGAAGAATAAGACAGAAAATAGCTCCAACCTCCGTGATCCGAGAGCGGGAAAAGGCCTGATGATTACCCATCAGGCACACCCTCTAAGGCCTTTTTAGGGGCCTACAAAAATGTTTTAATTTATTTTATAATCAGAAGAAAAGAAAATGAACATTGGGGATTGGAAATTGTATTGGTATTTGCACCAACATAGTCATAAAATAGTATGTTAATATGTTTTTACTTTATATATTTATATATTAAAATATATTTAATATGTTTTGCGTTTATGGCCCATGACAGTCTTACTGGGCCCTGGGGAAGGGACTCTAGCCTGGTGAAGCAGCTGCTTTGCTCTACAAATACCTGGGGCAGAAATTTGATTTGAAAAATATTATTCTCTCTTCTCTTTGTTTCAACTGGATTCCTTCGGAAAACCAAACCAGTGTCAGAACAAACCCCAAAGCAGTAAGAAGTTGGAGTGAGAAGGGCATGGTATTGGGACTAGGATCGGCTCTCATTCGATTGAGCTATTCTCATAAAATGACAAAAAGTGTCCATAAAGAGGCTGCTGGCGAGTGTGTGGCCATAGGGAGCCGACATGCCCGGGAGGAAAGGTGTTGATTACATGGAGACTTCAAAAAGCTAAAGCCTTGTTGCCTTCTCTTTAATGCCTAGAGAATGGGATGTGTCATGCAAATGCTCAAAACCTCTTAAATCATAGCTGTCTGACCTCTACGGACCTCACATCCATCCGAGGCTTCATGGACAAAGATTCTCCACTTGGCCAAACTTTAGCCAAGCTCCTCAACCTTCTCCCAGGCCCAATCTGGGCACTTCCTTGTAAAATCCAGTTTTGTCAAGAAGTCTGTTAAGTCAGTTTCGCAAGAACACCTAACCCCCCCATATCTGTTCAACCTCAGTATCTGATCAGGCTTCTCAGCCTCCACCATCCCCCAGGTGATGTCTGGTCACCTGGCCTGCCTTCAGCTAGAATCCTGTTAGGTTGGTTTAGCTGAATGCTCCCTGATATTTCCTCTTGGTAATCTTCCATCCACTGCCCCTCACCCTGTTCCCTGTCTATAAATCCCCAGTTTTCCATGGTGTATTCAGAGCTGAGTCCAGTCTCTCTCCCCTACTACAAGTCCCCATTGCTGTGGTCCCTGTACCCATCAGGATGGTCCTGAATAAAGTCTTACTGTGCTTTAATAGGTAGCATTGAAAAATTTTTTTCTTTGACATCATCCATGACAACATGAAACCTATTGGGACAGCATGACTGTGCAGGGTCTTTAGAGCTCAGCTTTCTGAGGCCCTGAGCATTCTTGGTTTTCCGACACCGTGAACCTGTTCTGTGTTGCAAGAGATCACTCAAGCCAATGTTACTTAATGCCATCTCTTTGTGTAATAGATCTGAATAAAGTAATTGTAATATACCAGTATTTTACTTTGTCGGGTATTATTTTAATGGGAGCCTTTCCAATGAAGGAAACATCAGCTTTCCTTGTTAGAGTGCAAGCAGCTTAAAAACTATCCATGTCTTTCTGAAAAGGAAACATTGCCATGTAACTATGTATCAGTTTTCTAAGAACTTCATAGGCCTTCCATATAGGAGACCCTCAAATTTGGGGGTTCATCTGAGAATGGTTCTACTCATTAAGTTCAAATCCTCTAAAGGATTTTTTGGTAAGTGTATCTTTTTTTTTAACAGAGTCTCACTCTGTCGCCCAGGCTGGAGTGCAGTGGTGCAATCTTGGCTCACTGCAAACTCCACCTTCTGGGTTCAAGCGATTCTCCCACCTTAGCCTCCTGAGTAGCTGGGACTATAGGTGTGCACTACCACACCTGGCTAATTTTTGTATTTTTTAGTAGAAATGGGGTTTCATCATGTTGGCCAGGCTGGTCTCAAACTCCTGACCTCAGGTGATCCACCCACCCTGGCCTCCCAAAGTGCTGGGATTACAAGTGTGAGCCACTGCGCCTGGCCATGGTAAGTTTATCTTACCTGGCAAGTACATCTTCAAAGTAGCAAATTGTATAATTTCTTACATATACTTTACACAATAAGCAAACACAGTCACTTTTATATTGAGGTCTGGGATATAAAATTTGCTTCACTGAGTATATGAGGATCTAAGGTTTCAAACTAAATTATACATGGGGATTGTAGTGTTTTTCTAAAGGTAAGAATGTTAATGAACATGTTTTTATAAATAGGTACTTTGAATTGCTTGTCAATATTTATACTAATTTAACAATGGGTGCAAAAATAAATACACAAAGTACCATATTTACAAAGATATGCGTATTCTCCAGTGGGCAGGGCCCAATGGTTGTTACATTTGGGATAGAAACTATCTCATGATTCAAATATACAGATTCATCTCAGTGAGTGCTGAGCAAGATGATATTTTCCTATTTCCCTTATAGTAATGTTGGCACCATATGAGCCACTCGGGCCTGGCCATAAGTTTCCTGCATAATCCTCTATGGTGGGAGTCCCCACCCCCAGGCCACAGACCACTACCAGTCCATGGCCTGTTAGGAACTGAGACACAAAGCAGGAAGTGAGCGGAGGGCAAGTGAGCAAAGCTTCATCTATATTTACGGCCTCTCTCCATTACTCACGTTACCACCCGAGCACCACCTGCTGTCAGATGAGCAGCCACATTAGATTCTCATAAGAGAAAGAACCCTATTGTAAACTGCACATGCGAGGGATCTAGGTTGTGCGCTCCTTATGAGAATCTTATGCCTGATGATCTGTCACTGTCTCCTGTTACCCCCAGATGGAACTGTCTAGTTGCAGGAAAACTAGCTCAGGGCTCTCACTGATCCTACATTATGGTGAGTTGTATAATTATTTTATTATATATTAGAATGTAATAATAATAGAAATAAAGTGCACAATAAATGTAATGTATTTGAATCATCCCAAAACCATCCGCCACCCCCAGTTTGTGGAAAAATTGTCTTTTAGTCCCTGGTGCCAAAATGTTTGGGAACTGCTGCTCTATGGATACTCTGCTTGTTGTCATTGAATACAGAAAATTGAGATAAGAGCTCAGAGGAGGGCCTAAGGGATGAATGGTAATATGTTAGTCCGTTGTCATGCTGCTAATAAAGACGTACTCAAGACTGGGTAATTTATAAAGAAAAGACGTTTAGTTGACTCACAGTTCCACAGAGCTGGGGAGGCCTCAGGAAACTTACAATCATGATGGAAGGGGAAGCAAAAATGTCCTTCTTCACATGGTGGCAGCAAGGAGAAGTGCAGAGCAAAGGGGAGGAAAAGTCCCTTATAAAACCATCAGATCTCATGAGAACTCACTATCACAAGAACAGCATGGAGGTAACCACCCCCCATGATTCAGTTACCTTTCACTGGGTCCCTCCCATGACATATGGTGATTATGGGAACTACAATTCAAGATGAGATTTCAGTGGGGACACAGCCAAACCATATCATTCTGCCCCTGGCCCCTCCCAAATCTCATGTCCTCACATTTCAAAACACAATCATGCCTTCCCAACAGTCCCCCAAAGTCTTAACTCATTCCAGCATTAACTCAAAAGTCCACGTCCAAAGTCTCATCTGAGACAAGGAGAGTTCCTTCTGTCTATGAGCCTGTGAAATCAAAAGCAAGTTAGTTACTTCCTACATACAATGGGGATGCAGACATTGGGTAAATACACACCCATTCCAAATGGGATAAATTGGTCAAAACAAAGGGGTTACCGGCCCCATACAAGTCCGAAATCCAATAGGGCAGTCATTAAATCTTAAAGTTCCAAAATCATCTCCCTTGACTCCATGTCTCACATCCAGGTTATGCTGATGCAAGAGGTGGGCTCCCATGACCTTGGGCAGCTCTGCCCCTGTGGCTTTGCAGGATACAGCCTCCCTCCTGGCTGCTTTCTTCGGCTAGTGTGGAGTGTCTGCGGCTTTTCCAGGTGCACAGTGCAAGCTGCAAACATTTTATGATAGTTCTTTGGATTTCAAAAAGATGCTTTGATTTACTGGTACTGTTTTAAATAGAAGTCATGTGCATTAATTCTTTAAAGGCTATCAGCTGTGTGGAGGTGGAAGTCAGATAAAGATAAAAATATAGTGAAGTCTACCATCAATTAATTGTGGCCCAGGATTGATTATAAGTGATTCTGCAATTCTAGTATAAATGAGTGAAAATGCAGAGTTGGTTAATCTGAGCAACAAACATAATTATTACTATTATTACTAAATATTGAGGTTCTTTTTGAAATATTGCATTTTGTTTCACTGGATTCTATGAGGATAATAGATTTCAAAATATATTACACATATGGAAAGATGATGTTTTTAATGGCATTTGAAAATTTTGAATTTTCCAATGAATATGTTTTTATCATATATTATTTGAATTCCCTATAAACTTTGTCACTTTTGAAATACTTTTTAAAATAGTACCTGTGCAGTACTCTAGTAGATGCAATATTTTAGTTTTGTTGATCAGATCTTAGTCTTAGCAAAATATTAAACAATGACACAATATTTAAAGCCACACTATTTCAGCAACCTTTGAAATAATACCATGTAACTCGTGTTTAATATTTCTAATTAGTTCATGAGATTCTTGCATCTTGTGCTTTTCTTTCAAAGTCAAGTTGTAAACTATGCCGTTAATGCAAAGTGTAGGCTCTGCGTTAATATCTGAAGGCATTCTGCAGCAAGGTTTGAAAGTACCCTTGTCTGGTGCCTCTCAGGCTGATGTGCATGAAGGTGACAGGTACCATAGGAAAAGGCTGGGGAAAGTCAGAGCTTGAAATAATTCAGTAAAGGGCACTGGTGGCACTGGTGGCATTTTTTCAGACAAGGGAAATGCATTGGGTCAGTAACTACTAAGGGAAAGCCGATCAGACAGGCCATCCATTAGAGCTTGTATCAGGGAGAGCTGTTCACATTGTCACATCGGGGCAGAGACAAAGTGAGCTCTGTAGCACATCCCATTGCACTGAAGGGAAGAAGAGGGCAGTGTCTGGGTCCACGTGCAGGTGTTACAGGCAGGGATATGGGTGGTAGTTGATGAGTCTCATGGATCCCAGACATGGTTCTAAATGCTTCAGTGGATTCGTCTATTTAATCTTCACTGTACATCTGTTAGATAGCTGTTATTATTGTCCTCTTACATAGGAGGATCCAGGCATAAAACAACAGTACATACATTGCTTTATGCTTAGATTTATGGAATGCTCTTTTGGTTAATCAAAAAGGAAATGGATAGATTCATGACCTTCATATATGACTGTGCATGCTGTGTACTGCACAACTCCAGGAGGCAGCATTAACATAATCTGCAGTGGGAAGAACATTTTCTAAATTTGTGCAGTGCACAACCTGTGCCACCATATGTAGCAATATCCATTAGATAGCGATGTTGCAAAAATAGAGGGATATGTAAGTAATGGACACAACTGACTACCTTGATTTTTCTAGCAAGGGACACAGGAGTACGGTTTGTAAAACCCATGGATGAATCTATGAACTAATGTATTGACATGAGGCATTCTGGAGTGAAAAAGGTAATCCGAGTGTACAGATCATTAAAATAGAGCTAAAATTCACCAAGAGTTGACGTATTGCATTGAGGGAAAAAACAGCACATGGTTTTGTGGTTATCTGTTGCTTTGCTGTTCTCTGGGCATCACCACACTGTCTGCTAAAGGTTTCCGGCCCTTCGTGAGCTGTGAGGAGACATGTCACAGGCTGCTTCAGAGCTACAGCATCTGTCACCAGCACCTTCTCAACATCCCACACAGAGGCTGCTCCCTCTGGCTGGTCTCGGAGTTAAGATGACACCAAACAGAGTCCAGATAACTTAGGAGTAATACACAGTGTGAGCAAGAAAGCAAGCTTCGTTGCTGAAGGCACTGAGATTTGGATATTTTTCCTGCAGCCTAGATACATTCATTCTGAGCAACGTATGTTACCATTCTGTTTCTGCAAAGGAATGAGTATTGCATTTTGCAAAATATTTCATTTCCCATTTTTATCCCTCAGGGAGTTTATAGCTAAAGGATCCTGGGATATTTTGGACCATGGAATATCCGAGGCTTAATCAGACTTGGAAAAATAATTCAGATAGTTGGAGGAAAGGAAAAATGAGAATGGCTTTGGGCCAGGTAAAAACAAAACAACACTAATGCTGAGATTCACTGTGTCTTCAGAAATATACACATCTACTAACTTATACCGAGTGAATCTTAGGGAGGTGAATGGCACTTCATTTGGTAACGTCTTATGCCACATGGAAACTGAAGGATTGTACAACTTCAGATCCCTTTGTTTTAACAACTATAGGAAGCCGTGCGTTTTAATGTCACTTTAAATGTGTTTAAAATATTTAATCCTACTTAATTGTATGTTAAATTTTTTGACAATCCTTTTAAAGTGAAAATAATATCTAGTAGGAACAATAATATTCGTGTGCATCCTACTTATTAGTGCTTTGAATGCAAGTAAATGGTCTTTTGACCCTTTCTCATTTAAATTGTTTGCCTTTTTTTCATCCCAGTCATGCTGAGTGAATTCTGGTGTTTAAAAAATTATATAGTGCTATTATTTTCCATGACAATGCTTTAAAGCGTAACTTGTGTGGGGAAGCATATTTAAAATTTTATGGTATTATTTCCATCACAGCAAAGCAATGTTAAAGCTTTGCCAGGGTTATAATGGCTCCTTTTGTGTAAAGTTCATGAAATTCAACAGTGATGACACTTAGAAGAGAGCTACCAGCCCCAAATGAGACAAGGACTTCTGTGTCAAAATGGGAGAAGGGAGTGGAAAGGCAAGAGAAAGATTAGTAGGAGACGCGTAGGCAAACCTTAGTCATCCACGTACGTTTATGATACAGTTATCTTAAAGATAAAATAGAGGGTGAGAGAACCAACATGCTATCAGTCTCAGGGTGACAATTACCCTGTAATAGTCTATCTTCAACTATCTTAGATAATGCATAAGAAAGTGCTTGATGAATCATTCCGTCCTAACCACTATTTAAGCTCCAGGGCAGAGAAAAGAACCAGAATTTCAGATCCTCACCCCTCACTTCTTGTATGTCTAAAATGTGCAGAGATGTAATGTCAGCTCATCACTTACCATGGCATAAAAATACATATTTCTCTGCAAAAGTTCATCTCGGCGCCTCTCTGCTCCACAGAAGTTTTCTAAAAATAAGAGAAATCCCTTTTGGAGATGCAGAGATTTATTCTAGAAAATGACAATGCTCTTGGATTATCTTTCAATGAGATTTGGCAATGAGCGATGTCCCTAACAGCTAGATGACTTGATGCCCTTTCTGGAATATAATGGCAATGACAAATCTATTTTTGCTTCAGCCCAGCAGCTATGTTAATGTGCACTCTGTGAGTGCTGAAGACACTTACTACTGCCCATCCATTTTGAAACCTTTAATAAGAAGCATGGAGTTAGATCTGTCCTCTTTCCTTCTGTTGTACATCGAGAGACTAGCCTCTGTGGCTAAGCTTCCAATCTCGCCCTTTTACACTATAACCACAGAAATGTGCATACGATGGAGGGAAAAGGATTAGACTCTGCAAATTCACATTGCCCCGTGTCACCAATTTTGAGGATTAAGTTTCAACACAAAACAATTCAGTTCCATAACAAAAGTCACTCTAGTGTCTGAGAAGGGTAGACGGTGAAGACAGAGGTGGCTGAATTTTAAGGCATTATTGTGATTAAATGCAATTATCTTACATAACACATTTTAATTATGCCAATAAGAGAGGATTGCCCAATTACAAAATGTTTTCAGCAGGACCATATTAACACTCATGTGATGTATCTTTCCTCCTGTTTTAACTGTAGTGTGTAAGGATAAATACAAATTGAAATAGTACTCTAGGCTATTTCCTGCTTGGTCAATGAATATTTTTCTGAACCATAAAATATGGATTTGCCAATTTAGGGAGTTAATAACATTGCCCTAGATTTTCTTTTATCTTGGCAGAAGAACAGAGTTCTTTTCAGCGTGGACCTCAGTTCTCTGATTACCTTGTGGTCCATTTTAGTTGCCAATACCTTAGATGTTACAAAAGCAAGACAGCTTCATCAAACACTAAAATATGACATGAACCACTACAGGAGACTCTTTGCATTTTGCATTTTTATATTAAATGTGATAATAGTATAGATCATTTATTTATAATTTGCATGGAATTGCACTGTGCTCATGCTGAAAGGAAAATGCTTTCACTCTGCCCATTGAAGCCTCAGCAATTTGGAATGAAAACTTAAAATAAAATAATCTAAGGCATGTTTTTTGAGAGAGACTCCCATGAAAATTTAATTTTAAAACCTAAACTCATCTATGTGCTTTCAAATAGAGTACAAGATAGAAAGAGTGCATTGTAATCGCTGGGCATATTTTTAAGAAAAATATTTTATTGTGGAAAATTTCAAACAAACACAAAAATAGAAAGAATGTAATATTGAATCCCCACAACTTTATTCCCAAGCGTCAATAATTGTCACCATTTTATCTATCTTCAAACACAATCGTGGTTATGATATTTTAAAATTTTGGATTGTCGTCCATGAACAGAAAATAAGGATTTTAATGTTTCGTGATATACTGCATAAATTGCTATGGCAATGTGTTTCTTCAAAGTATATATATTTTCATAAAGGTAAATAGTAAAGGAGTTAAATTTAATAAAGACATAAACCATATTGGTATCTTCTGTGTGTCAAACCATCTCAAAACTTAGTGGCCTAATGCTATACCCGCATATTTAACTGCTGGTCTTGTGGGTTGACATTTTGGTTCAGCTGAGTGGTTTTTCTTAGATGACTTTGGCTGGGCCTGCTTCAACATCTGACACTGGTTGATGAACAACTGGGCTACCTGGTTTATGATGGCCTCATCTGGAAAGGCAGGAACACCTAGGGCCTCTCTGCTGCATTCTCCAGCAGGCTAGCCCAGCCAGTCCTCAAGGCTATAATTCTAGTGGTTCCAAGATCAGCAAGAGAGGACAAGCCCAGTGTGCAGATACCTTGCAAATCTATGCTTGTGTCTGCTTGCTCTAGAGCCCAAACAAGTCACCCGGCTAAGCCCAGCTGCAAGGGTAGATATAAAGACAACTCTTAAAGGGAGTAGCTGCAAAGGCACATTACAAAACAAAACAAAACAAAACAAAAGAAAAAACAAAAAAGAATATGCATGCAAACGAGGGAAGATTCTGTGGCCAGTTTTACAATCTACTTCATAAAGTTAAAAGTCTTATCAAAAGGAGATGAAGTTGACATAGCAAATTAGGACTTCCAAAAACTCTCTTCTCTGTGAAATCAATAATAAAGCTAGAGAAAATTGTCAGAAATAACTTTTACAGAACTCTGGAAATTAGCCAAAGGCTTGTTGCATCCCCTGGGAAGAACGGTGGGATCTCAGTAAGAAGAGTGTGCTCGTTGGCATTTGAGCTTACCTTGAGCTTACCCTAGTGCAAGCCTGTATTCTCCCACTGAATGGTGGCTGGAAAAACAGCAGCCCGTGGGTTCTCTAGCAGGCAGCAGAGGGAGCGGAGTGTGGCTGGAGCTCCAGGAAATCCTCATTCCTAATGCTGGTGTATTTATCTGTGTTTGACCTGATATGGAGTTGCCTAGTACAAAGAAATCTTTTCTCTGAGGGAATGAAGCCCTGATACGTATAATACATGGATAAATGTGGAAAATAATGCTCAATAAAAGAGCCTGATACAAGGAAACACAACATCTAGGATCCATTTATATAAAATGTTCAGAACAGGCAAACCCATAGAAACAGAAAAGAGAGATAGCCTTTGACAGAGGCTGGAGGGAGGAGGGATAAGGAGCGACCTCTCATGGGTAAAGGGTTTCTTTTTCCAGGGATGAAAATATTCTGAAATTAGGTGTTGGTGCTGGTTGCACAATTTTGTGATAGAAAAACCACTGAATTGTCCAGGTTTAGATGCTAAATATTATGGGATGTGAATTGTCTCTGATTTTTTAAAAAATGAAATCCACCATTTCAATTAAAAAAGATAAAGTAGGCTGGGCATGGTGGCTCATGCCTGTAATCCCAAAACTTTGGGGGGCTGAGGCGGGCAGATGGCTTGAGCCCAGGAGTTTGAGACCAGCCTGGGCAACATGGTGAAACCCCGTATCTACTAAAAGTACAAAAATGTGGCAGGCACCTCTAATCCCAGCTACTTGGGAGGTGAAGGTTGCAGTGAGCTGAGATTGCACCACTGCACTCCAGCCTGGGCGACAGAGCAAGACTACATCTCAAAAAAAAAAAAAAAAAAAAAAAAGAAAAATAGAAAAATTAGCCTGGTGTGCTGACGTGTACCTGTAGTTCCAGCTATTCAGGAGGCTGAGGCAGGAAGATCACTTGAGTCCAGGAGGTTGAGGTTGCAGTGGGTTGAGATTGTGCCACTGCACTCCAGCCTGGGCAACAAAGTAAGACTCTGTCTGTAAAAAAATTAATTAATTTTAAAAAGTAAATTTCTTTTGCCATCAGTTATTCAAAATGGACTCTCTAGAGTGCCGTCATTGCAAAATTGTCCAACTTCTATGCCATCTTTAGGATGGATTCCTGGAGTGTTGATGGCACTTTCTTTAGTTTGCCTTGTTGGACAAATTCCCATGTCTGTATTCCAGCTACGCTTCCTGCTTTGAATGCTCCCTTCTCTACGCACCTTAGTTACAGTCCCAAAATTATGAACCACAGTTTATCTTAGAGGTCTCAGCTCCATCATCTCCTCTCTATAAAACTCGCTTCCACCTTGGAACCCGTTACTGCTGCTGTTATATCTTTTGTAACAGATGATTTCAACTAGATGTGTTTTAAACTGCCAACTCATTCAAAAAGGGACCAATTTCTATTCATGTTTGTATCCAAAGTGCACAGCATGGTGCCTGACACCTTAGCAGGAATCTTTCATCTTCTCTGGGCACAGTGAAGGTTATGTCCCCCTCAGTCTCTGCAACATTTAGTCCAGACCAGCACTCACTGCCCATTTTTCCTTCTCTGCCCAAGGTTGTAAAGGCAACTTAAAAATGGAGTTGTCCCAAAGGAGTTGAAGACTTATTTACATGCAAAAACCTGGCCACGGATGTTTATAGCAACCTTATTCACAATGATGAATTGGAAGCAATGAAGATGTCCTTCAGTAAATCAGTGGATGAGTAGATGAGTGGTACATCCAGACAACTGAGTATTATTCAGCACCTAAAAGAAATGAACTGTCAGGCCACAAGAAGGCATGGAGGAAACTTAAATGCATATCACTAAGTGAAAGAAGCCAGTCTCAAAAGGCTCATACTGTATGATTTCAACTATGGGACATTCTGGAAAAGGGAAAACTATGAGAACAGTAAAAAACAAATCAGTAGTTGCCAGGGGGAAGAAGGAGGGGTGAATAGGTGGAGCACAGAAGATTTTTAGGGTAGAACACAGTGAACCTACCCTGTGTGACATTATATAATGGTGGATCCATGTCATTATACATTTGTCCAAACCCGTAGAATGTACAACACCCAGAGTGAGCCCTAATGTAGATGGCGGTGATGATGATGTGTCGATGTAGGTTCATCAGTTGTAACAAATGCACTGCTCTGGTGAATGAAGTTGATGATGGGGGAGGCTGTGCATGAATTGGGGAAGGGATATAGAGGAAATGTCTATACCTTTGACACAGTTGTGCTATGAATGTAAAATTGCTCTGAAAGTAGTATTAACTCTTACATACATAAAAAATAAGGTTTTAACTCATAATAAGCATACACACCGAGTGATGACACTTGAACTGTAAGCTGGCCACCTAGGTGAACTCATTCAGTTTTCCCTCGGTTCTAAGATATAGAGTGTACTCTTCTATCCAGAATGTGCATTTTTTATCTGACTTGAACCTGAACCCCAACAGAATGCCACCCCAAGTCCAATAAGCCTATTTCACTTTGCCCATGTGAACAATACTCCACTATGGGGCCCACCATTTAATGCAATATGAACAGTGCTCCCTGGACTTGTGTACTATAGCCATCCGCTGCTCCAAATCCTTCCTTTGCTCGGAATCTCTGGCCAACTCTATCCTATCCAGCTCATAGCTGTGTCCCCACCCAAATCTCATCTTGAATTGTAACTCCCACAATTCTCACATGTCCTGGGAGAAACCTGGTGGGAGGTAATTGAATCATGGGGACAGGTATTTCTTATGCTGTTCTCATGATAGTGAATAAGTCTCATGAGATCTGATGGTTTTAAAAATGGGAGTTTCCCTGCACAAGCTCTCTCTCTCTTTGCCTGCCACCATCTATGTAAGATGTAACTTGCTTCTCCTTGCCTTTTATCTTCCAACATGATTGTGAGGCCTTCCCAGCCACGTGGAACTGTAAGTCCAATAAACGTCTTCCTTTTGTAAATTGCCCAGTCTCGGGTATGTCTTTATCAGCAGCATGAAAACAAACTAATACAATAAATTGGTACCAGTAGAGTGGGGTGCTGCTAAAAAGAAATCTGAAAATGTGGAAGCAACTTTGAAACTGGGTAACAGGCAGAGGTTGCAACAGTTTGGAGGGGTTGGAAGAAGACAGGAAAATATGGGAGAGTGTGGAACTCCCTAGAGACTTGTTGAATGAAATTGACCAAAATGCTGATAATGACATAGACAATGAAATCCAGGCTGAGGTGGTCTCAGATGGAGAAGAGGAACTTGTTGGGAACTGGAGCAAAGGTAACTCTTGTGATGTTTTAGCAAAGAGACTGGTGGCATTTTTCCCCTGCCCTGGAAATTTGTGGAACTTTGAACTTGAGAGAGATGATTTAGGATATCTGGCAGAAGAAATTTCTAAGCAGCAAAGCATTCAAGATGTGACTTGGGTGCTGTTAAAGGCATTCCGTTTTATAAGGGAAGCAGAGTGTAAATGTTCAGAAAATTTGCAGGCTGACAATGTGATAGAAAAGAAAATCCCATTTTCTGAGGTGAAATTCAAGCCAGCTGCAGAAATTTGCATAAGTAATGAGGATCCGATTGGTAATCCCCAAGACAATGGGAAAAATATCTCCAGGGCATGTCAGAGGTCTTCACGGCAACCCCTCCCATCACAGGCCTGAAGGCCTAGGAGGAAATAGTGGTTTCATGGGCCAAGCCCAGGGTTCCCATGTGGTGTGCAGCCTAGGGACTTGGTGCCCTGTGTCCCAGCTGCTCCAGCCATGGCTGAAAAGGCCTAACATAGAGCTCTGGCCATGGCTTCAGAGGGTGGAAGCCCCAAGCCTTGGTAGCTTCCACATGGTATTGAGCCTGCGAGTGCACAGAAGTCAAGAATTGAGATTTGGGAACATCTGCCTAAATCTCAGAAGAGGTATGGAAACTCGTGGATGCCCAGGCAGAAGTTTGCTGTAGAAGTGGGGCCCTCATGGAGAACCTCTTCTAGGGCAGTGTGGAAGGCAAACATGGGGTCAGAGCCCCCACACAGAGTCCCTATTGAAACACTGCCTGGTGGAGCTGTGAAAAGAGGGCCACTGTCCTCCAGACCCCAGAATGGTAGATCCACTGACAGCTTGCACCATGCACCTGGAAAAGCCGCAGACAATGCCAGCCTGTGAAAGCAGCTGGGAGAGAGGCTGTACCCTGCAAAGCCACAGGTGCAGAGCTTCCCAAGACTATGGGAACCTACCACTTGCATCAGCATGACCTGCATGTGAAACATAGAGTCAAAGGAGATCATTCTGGAGCTTTAGGATTTGACTGCCCCACTGGATTTTGGACTTACATGGAGCCTATAGCCCCTTTGTTTTGGTCAATTTCTCCCATTTGGAATGGCTGTATTTACCCAATACCTATACCCCGTTGTATCTAGAAAGTAACTAACTTGCTTTTGATTTTACAGACTCATAGGTGGAAGGGACTTGCCTTGTCTCAGTGAGACTTTGGACTGTGGACTTTTGAGGTAATGCTGAAATGAGTAGAGACTTCGGGGGACTGTTGGGAGGTCATGATTGGATTTGAAAAGTAAGGACATGAGATTTGGAGGGGCCAGAGGTGGAATTATATGGGTTGGCTGTGTCCCCACCCAAATCTCATCTTGCATTGTAACTCCCACAATTCCCGCGTGTCATGGGAGGAAACTGGTGGGAGATAATTGAATCATGGAGGTGGGTTTTTCCCGTGCTGTTTGCGTGATAGTGAATAAGTCTCATGAGATCTGATGTTTTTAAAAATGGGAGTTTCTCTGCGCAAACTCTCTCTCTTTGCCTGCCACCATCCATGTAAGACGTGACTTGCTCCTCCTTGCCTTCTGCCATGATTGTGAGGCCTCCCCAGCCATGTGGAACTATAAGTCTATTAAACCTCTTTCTTTCCAGTTTCAGGGTATGTCTTTATCAGCAGCATGAAAACAGACTAATACACCAGCTTATCCCAGCTCTAACTGACAGCCTCAAGTGCACAGATTTCTGGCCACTCTTTTTTGGGGGCTCTTTCTCAACCTGGCTCTGAATAATTAAACTTATTCTCAAACTTTCAATCCAAACTTTACTTATCTCCTCCAGTTTGGCTTTATAGTTTAAACTTGGCTGAGAATTTGCCCCACTATAGTTAAACTTGTCCCTTCGAATGGAAATTAATCCCCTGTATTCATTCTCATTCTCACTAGCTCCTGTAACTCTCTTGTCCCCATTTCTACATGGGCATTTATCAGAAACTCTTTATGTCTCTTACCTAAGATGCAATGACTTTTGCAAAGCAATCTAGATAAAATTATTTAAAAACTGAGTAGCTAACATGATCTTTGAAAGAAGCATGTATTTTTGGACTCTCTCTTATCTGAGGTGCAAATCACTCTAGATACCATTACTGAGCTCAGCTGCCATTCAATGTAGTCTGAATTGCCTGCATAAAAATGACTACCTTATAAGAAATTATTCCATAAGAATCATCATGGTCTAAATGTATATATCCAATATATTTGTGTAATTTTTCATTGACCTAAAAATCTCACTTTATAAGTGACTGTTTTGATGTCATCAACATTTGTATCCACTTCTTTTTTAGAGGACGATGTCTTATCTTTCTTTAGGCTACCCTGAAATAAACAAAATAGCTCATGGAATTTCCTGTGTTAGCAGATTCTAGGCTTTCCACAGGTTCTAGACCCCAAGTGATACATTGGTATATTTGGAAAGGTAGATTTTTAGCAATAAAAAAATGAAAATGCAGACATAGCTAGTTCTAGGAATAAATATACTGGAGCCACAAGGCAAAATCTGATTTTTTTTTTTTGCAGATAGTACAGGCTTAAAATAACTTTAACCCATCTACAAGGATAATCACAGGAACAAGGCCTTGGCCTAATTAAAATTACATATTCCAAAAGATATAGAACATAGCTTTCAGTTATCCAAGACATTAGATACTTGGTGGTTTGTCAATGATAAATAAACTTTAGCTTTATAAGTAAAGCCTTAAAAAGGACAAAATAATTTGTGTGTGTTTTCTCTTATGTGCCATTCAAATTGGTTGGTTAATTATTCCCTTATTGTCTGAGCTGTTTGGCATTTTGCAAACAGTTTTCACAAGGCTTGATGTTCTGAAGAAGGTGTAAATTTTCCAAGGTGAAGTAGAATGCATGTGAGCTAACTTATTGATGCTGGCATCATCAATTAAATAACTGGTTGTTATTGACTTACTGAACCACCAGACATGTCACAGAGGAACTCAACTCTATGTAGATTCTTAAATGAAAGAACTTGATCATTTTGGTGACTCAAAATGCAGTCAAATTTCTTAGTCATATGTCATGTGATTAATTTATGTAAGCATTTACACAAATTAGTATTTAGTTTTAAAAGTATTTCTGAATATATGGAGTTCGATGGATGTGTTTCAGAACTGACCTTTACTTGCATGGGTTTATTTTCATTCTATTGTCATTTCTTGATTTGGAGGCAGTTATTGGTGGTCTTTGGTCTTAACCTCTTTGATGCTAGTGCTTTCTTCTGTTGAATACTGTGGGCAGGAGGACCACAGGCATAGACCTTCAAAGGAGTATATCAACTCTGGCTGAGGTCCCACAGGCTTTGGCTTGAACATGTCCATGTGTCAGTCAGCTATTTCCACAATAATGCTACATAATTAGCTAGCCTCTAACTCAATGCATAAAAATACATGTTGCTTCTCATGCTCATTTTTTTCTGGGAGTCATCTATTGTGGCTTTACTCCATGTGTAACATTCAAGGCCAAGCTTGGAGGCAGAGGACAGAGCACCCAGAGGACAAGAAGAAACACAAGCTCATTTTCAGATTTAAGCCTGTAAGTGTCATTTCTGTCTACATTTATTTGGTCAGACCATGTGTCAGTGAAGTATACTCTCATGGAGCTTGAGGGAGACTGTACTACTTAGATTTTTATTGCTGTGTAATGAATTGCCACAAACGTAGCAGTCTAAAACAATACCCATTTATTATCTCAGTTCTGTAAGCCAGAAATGCAGAGGAGCTTAACTGGGATCTCTGTTCCAGTTCTTACCAGAATGAAATTTATGTATCATCTAGGACTTCTGGTCTCACCTGGAGCTGAAGGTTCTCTGCCAAGATCAATGATTATTGGCAGAATTATTTTACTTCTCACACTGTCCACATGGGTTCCTCCATCTTAATTTTTTTTTTTGAGACAGGATCTCACACTGTCACCCAGGCTGGAGTACAGTGGTGTGACCACGGCTCACTGCAGCCTTGTCCTCCCCAGGCTCAGGTGATCCTCCCACCTCAGCCTCCCGAGTAGCTGGGACTACAGGTATTCACCACCACACCAGGCTGATTTTTTTTTCTTTTGCATTTTTTGTAGAAGTGGGGTTTCTCCATGTTGCCCAGGCTAGTCTCAAACTCCTGGGCTCAAGCAATCCTCAGCCTCCCAAAGTGCTGGGATTACAAGCATTAGCCACCACACCCAACCAGGTTCTTCCATCTTTAAAACAGCAATGGAAGGTCAAGTCCTTTCTCACACTTCAAATCTCTCTGATATTATCCTCTGTCTTTTTCTTACTTCTAAGAGCTCATGTTATTACACTGAATCCACCAGGTAATCCAGGGTAATCTCCAGTTGAGTAGGAAGCTTATTAAGTGAGCTCGAGTAATCTTATTCAGTCAGAAGATAAGTTCAACTAATTCAGCTGAAGTTATTCAACTTAAGTTATTATAACTTGGAGGATACATTCAACTGATTAGTAACCTTAATTACATCTGCAAAATCCTTTTTGCTATGTAACCTGCTTATAACCACAGGACCAGCCCCAGGAAGTGAAAGTCATGATGGTGAAAATTCTGCCTACCCCAGAAACAGAGGCAAATATTTGCTGAACAATGTCCTACCTCACCCTAGCCCTAATCTGACCTAAAACATCACCATGACCTCCCCAGTGTTCTTGCTCCATGTGACCAATTCTCTTCCACTCTTTCAGGGAAGTCCTAATTGGGAAATGAGGTTATTTCAACTTTTTAAAACATCTTATTGGTTACCAGCATGGGCAACATAGTAAGACTCTGTCCGTACAAAAATATTCAAAAGTTAGCCAGGTTGGTGGCATGTGCCCATAGTCCTAGCTACTCAGGAGCCTGAGGTGGGAGGATCACTTGAGCATAGGAGTTTGAGGCTTCAGTGACCTGTAATCACATCACTGCACTGAGTGTTAGGCAACAGAGCGAAACTCTGTATCTAAAAAACAAAATAAGATATACAAAATAAAGTATCTCATTGGCTAAAATGTAGTCACACAACCAAGCCACAGAGGAGGTTGGGAAATGTAGTCTTTAGCAGACTAGCTACATGCTCAAATAAAAAAGTTCTATAATTGTGAAAGAAATGCAGAATAGATGTTGGCTTAACACTGCAGGTAGTAAGGGCTGCCAGTGTTAAGCCAATATCTATTGTAATGGCTTACTTACGTTCTGGTATGTCATCAGTCTTGCTTACATTACATCATTTTATTCTTATATCCATGAGGGAGTGACAGTTTTCTCAATTAACAACTGAGAAAAACCTATGATACTTGAGGGTATTAGTGTTTAGTGGGTGGGTAAAGTAGGGAAGAAATTCTAGGCAGAAGGTGGTAGGGGAGACAAGAGAGACAGGGTGAAATATTATTCTACAGTTTAGCAATTGCAGTTTCTTTAATATTCTTGTGCCTATGTCTGTGCGTGTGTCCGAATTTGTGTGTGTTCATGTGTCTGTGTATGTGAGTATGCCTTTGTATGTGTTAATTATTACGGCTGACAATGAGAGCTATAGTTCAAGAGACTAGCATTGTAAGGTTTTAAGAAGGGGGCTAAAATATTTCTCAGAAATTAAACATTGGAACTGTTTCTTTGTTGCACCTCTGGTGCCTACAGAACCCATATGGATCAGCTGGGTGAAAGGTGACATACATAAAAGGCATGGTGGCTCACCCCTGTAATCCCAGCACTTTTGGAGGCCAAGGTGGAAGGATTGCTTGAGCCCAGGAGTTTGAGACCAGCAACACAGCAAGACCTTGTCTCTACAAAAAATAAAACAAATTATATAGCTGGTCTTGGTGGTGCATACCTGTAATTCCAACTACTTGGGAGTCTGAGGAAGACGGATCAGTTGACCCTAGGAGTTTGAGGCTGCAGTAAGCCATGATGGTGCCACTGCACTCCAGCTTGGGCAACAGAGTGAGACCTTGTCTCAAAAAAAAAAAAAAAAAAAAAAAAAAAAGTAAAGTGTTTTGTAATTAAAACGAGTCACTCAAGATATCACTGCCCAGACAAGGGATACCCAAAACTATTTTACTGGAAGGGAAAAAATATTTAACTTCGTACGATGTTCCATAAAACTGCAGAAATGCTTCCTTATGTTTCTGCAATTTGTGCTCCTGTAATTCAAAGAGGGAAAGTAATGAATATGCGTGGAGTTTCCCTTCCAGAATTGAAAGCATCCTTTTTGCAAAGGGCTCATGTCTCTTCCTGGGTGAATAAGGATGATAGGACCCTTCTGCAGAGGGGCTCAGCCCTGTTTCTCCCTTCTTCCTGCCTCCTTCCTTTGCACAGACTGTCTTTGGAAGCACCTCCAGCATCATGTCACAAGGCAAATGTAAGTCACATTAGGACTATAAATGAATTGGAGGAGTAGCAGATGCAATAAACTGGTTGCTGTCTTGAGATATGACATCTATACCAACCAATATATCTCAGAGGAAAGACGGCTGTTCCTCTTTCCTCCTTATTTATTCTGAGGCACTGTATAAAATGCTCTACCATCAAATAAATGATGGCAGAACAGAAAGTGGAGATGCTATAAATTTCATGCTTGGCAGCTTGCACTAGAGGTATTTCAAGGTAATGACTCTACCTAGAACTTTTCTAGAATGACCCCTGTCAAAGCCCCTATTCAGAAGCTATGTTCACTTCTGAATGAGGTGACGAGAAGCTTGGAATAGGATTAGATAATGGATACATGTACAGGCTGCTAAGATGTTTATGGCCTGTGGGGTTTGCTGTGAATGCAGGAGCTGGGCCAGTCCAATCTCTTGCCAGCAGTTTGAAATTGGGAACTTCAGAAATGGAGTCAGCCACATGTCTGGGAGAGTGCAAACCGAAACATTGTGATTCTGCAAATATACGGCTTCATTTCTAGTTCCTTGGGTGCTAGGTTGTTCCTGGTTTCCTTTCTCTGGATTTCCTGACGTTTCCATGATCTCTCATAAAAATGTGCACTTCTTGCCCAACTTGGGTTTCCTCAAGAGGGTATCTGATTTCACAAGAAAAACAACAACAGTCTCACTTTACACAAAAATTAGCTAATATGCACTGACTGTTTACTAGGTACCAGACCATATTCTAAAAACTTTATGGATATTGACTCTGTTATTTCTCAAAGGGCATTATTAGGTATTTTAGCTACATTTTAAAATGTGGAAAATGAGGCTAGGAAAGGCACATTCTTCAGTGTGACTCAGATGCCACACCCTCAGCCTCTATATTGTGTGACAAATCAGAGATTCATGTGGAAGAGTTAAGTTATATGTTATACTGAAGGAAATGTGAATTCTGTACCTGATGTATTTTATGTGTTAGTTGGTTTATTTATAATATAAGGTTCTCAGCTGTCCTGCAACAGCCACTGGACTGACAGTACATTAAAATGTAAGTGGATCCCAAGCCAGGATTTCAGTTAATTCAACTGATGACTGCTATTGGATATTCCTGAAGAGAGCGTGGATCTAGAGGGAAAAAAAAGAGAAAGCTGTGCATATGAGGGAACAATAATGATGACAACAATTACAACAATAATGTAAGGAACAGTATTAAGTGACCAAGGAAAATTGCTCAATAGACTATAACTGGACCAGGAGTGAGTTTGAATGAGTTGAGTGAGAGAAGAAGAGTAAAAGGTCAGAGCAGAACTCACTTCTGTGAGTACCAGGGGCCAAAGCCTCACTCACACTCTTACCCTCATACTTCTCCAAGTCTTCCTTCCCTGGGCAAGATCTCCCCGACTCTCTGGTCTCACAGTGAGGCAGAGAACATAGTCCTTGAAGCTTGACAAACCTACATTTAAAACTCCATGTCTGGGCTGGATGCAGCGGCACACACCTGTAATCTAGCACTTTGGGAGGCCAAGGTGGGAGGATTACTTGAGGCCAGGAGTTCAAGCCTGCAGTGAGCTAGGATTGCACCGCTGCACTACAGCCTGGGTGACAAAGCAAGACCCTGTTTCTAAAAATATACATGAAAAAAGTTAAAAATTCCATGGCTGCCAGTTTTGCGATTTTTTGCTCAGTTTCCCTTCTGTAATATGGACATATGGACACTTGCCACTTTGGAGGGTCATACTGTAATATAATGAATACACACACATATAAAAGGGTTTGCAGTATCTATAATGTATGCCTAATACTCATTTTTCAACATTCATTGGTCATCCACCTATTCAAGTGTCATGGAATCCTTGGAATGTTGCTTCACCAGCCAGAAACCTCTGTGGCCAGTGACGCCTTCTGCCTGGGTATTTCTTGCACCTGCTGGGCTCATTTCATCCACTTGGCCTGGGAGGTTGTGCTTGGCTTGCACTACCAGCCCAGATCTCATACTTGCCAAGTGCAAGCCAGGTGCGGAGTGGCAAGGGGTGTGTAGGTGAGCGAGTATGGGGTCCAGCCACTGCATGCAACTAGGCATGCTGGCTGCTGCAGTGGGTCAGGCAGCTCCAGGTGCCAACACAGGTGCCAGCTCCATGCCAGGCTGTGGCTGGACCAGATGTACTGCATGCAGCTTCTGCTGCCGGCACTCCCATCTGGACGAGGGGAACATGGTGGTGTCCTGAAGCTTGGAGATGCCAGGAACTGCAGAATCCCAAAGAGGGTGTCACAGCCCTGGCTCTGAGAGCCCCTGGGTCTGGGCTCCCAAAAGGGAAGTAGCTCTTCTCTTCTTCTCGTCATCTGCAACGTTGTGAGCAGAGATGCATGTTTCAGCCCTGTTTGTGTTACTGCTCTTTTAATGCTGTTATTCAGTGGATCTCAAGTTTTTGTCTTGTCTCCAGGAAGAATGAGGTACACAGACAACTGGAGGGTGAGCAAGGCAGAGAGGAGCTTTACTGAGTGGCAGAACAGTTCTCAGGAGACCCAAAATGGGTAGCTCCTTTCCACAGGCAGGTAATCAAAATGTCTGTGCAACTCTCAGTGGAGAGGAGACCTGCAGTGGGTAGCTCCCTTCCACAGACAGGTCATCCCAATGTCTGTGCAGCCCTCAGTGGAGAAGAGACCTGGAGTGGGTAGCCCCTATCCACAGGCAAGTCATCCTGACGTCTGTGCAGCCCTCAGTGGAGAGGAAACCCAGAATGGGTAGCTCCTATCCACAGGCAGGTTGTCCCTTCATCTGCCCAAATCTGGCTGAGTACAGGGTTTTTATGGGCTTCAGAGGGGAGGAAGTGCCTGCTGATTGGTCCCTGGGTGGCCATGGCCAGGCCAAGGAAAAGCACCATTAGTTCTCACTGCGGTCTATGGAACGGACAGCCTGGCCTCAGGTCATCCCTGGCTTGAAGGTGAGGCCTCACCAGGGACCCACCCCTTTCCACCCAGAAGCCTGTCTGCCTCCTGCTGCCATTGACCTGTCATCCATAGTGCCCATGGCACCCAGACTGTTTACGCCAAGGGGAACCTGCAGGCCCACACAGAGCTGCCCTCAGCCCCACTCCTTGGCCTCCCTCCTATGCTCATCAGTGCCCAAAGCCCAGAGGGGGCTGAGGCAGCAGGAGGCTGGTGTGTCAGTGCTGCCTCAAGCACACACACACCCAGCTGGATCGTGACAGCATCTGGGCTTGACCTCAACTTTGCTGTGAAATCAGACCGGATACTGGAAGTGGGGAGAGGCCAGGCAGTTGGAGAAGGCACTTCTGAGCCTGTGGAGGGAGGGGGGCTTCCCAGCTGATATGGTTTGCCTGTGTCGCCACCCAAATCTTATCTTGAATAGTAACTCCCACAATTCCCACGTGTCATGGGAGGAACCCAGTGGGAAGTAATTGAATTATGGGGACAGGTCTTCCCTGCACTGTTCTCTTCATAGTGAATGAGTCTCACAAGATCTGATGGTTTTAAAAATGGAAGTTTCCCTGAACAAGCTCTCTCTTTGCCTGCTACCATTCACATAAGATGTGACTTGCTCCTCCTTGCCTTCTGCTATAATTGTGAGGCCTCCCCAACCAAGTGGAACCATAAGTCCATTAAACCCTTTTTCCTGTATAAATTACCCAGTCTCAGATATGTCTTTATCAGCAGCATGAAAACGGACTAGTACAACAGTCCTCGAGAGCACAGGGATGCCCAGGTCTGCAGCCATGGCTGGGTGGCTGCATCTGTGCCTGTGAGGGTGGGGCTTCACCCCTCTAACTCAGAAGGGGGTGGGGTTCCCGCCTGTTCCCAGCTCCCACTGGCTCCATGGAATGAACAGCCCTGGCCACACCTCCCCCACCACAGCCGGCATCATGGCAGTGACCACTCCAGACAGGTCTCTGTTGCCATCACAAGCATCCTTAGCCCATCCTCAGATGGTCTTTTCATCCATAATGCATGTCGTATTCTATTCCACATGGCAGCTGTTCATACCATGTTCACTGTTTTTGAGTCTCTAGTCCTTTACACCATCCCTCTCTCTGGACTCTTACTTGATTAAGAACATGGAATTCCCTTATCTAATCCATTTTCAGGTTTTCTACCTGTCAACTCAAATATTATCCATGTTATTATGTTTTATTTCTTTGTTGTTTTGTTTGTTTGTTTTTGAGACAGGGTCTCACTCTGTCACCCAGGCTGGAGTGCAATGGTGCAGTCATAGCTCACTGCAGCCTCAACCTCCCATGCTCAAGTAACGCTCCCACTTCAGTATCCCAAGTAGCCGGGACTACAGTCATGCACCACCACACCCAGCTAATTTTTCTGACTTTCAGTAGAGGCAAGGTTTCACTACGTTGCCCAGACTGGTCTTGAACCCCTGAACTCAAGTAATTCTCCCACCTTGGCCTTCCAGAGTGTTAGGATTACAGGTATGAGTCACTGCCCCTGGCCATTTATTTCTGTCTCAGCAGACTTTTTTTGCAAGTCTCGCCTGTCATGCTGGGTTCTCAAGCTCTTGAACTCATCCACTGTCCTCTCTCTAGGAACTTTTTCCATCTGGAATTTTCTTTTGTAACATCAGCCCCTTCCTCTCCACCATCCCCTCCCACCCTATGTCCTTCTTCTTAGGAAGATTTTCTTTGACCCTCCTTCCCTGATACACTAATGCTTCATCACATTCTTGGTTGCATTTAAGCCTTTGCCACATCATAACACAGTAGTGCATGCCATTGATTTTACTTCTACCTGTCCAGCTCGCCCTTCAACCATGGAACATCCCCTCTCATACAGTTGTCCATTTAGAGCTCTTCTTTCCAAATAGTTGCCTACTCCAGTGACCTCTTTTCACGTTCATTCTAATGGAATGCTCAGTGCTATTTGGCACTGCTAAGCAATGCTTCTTTCTTCCATCTCCCCCCTTTTAAGAAGTTTTTTAGATTTAGGTGGTACATATGAAGATTCGTTACATAGGGATATTTTGTGGTGCTGAGGTTTAGACTTCTATTGAACCCATCACCCAAATATTGAACATAGTACCCAATAGATCATTTTCAGCCCTTGTCCCTCTTTTGGGGTCCCCAGTGTCAGTTGTTGCCATTTTTATGTCCACGTATACCCATGGTTTAGCTCCCACTGCTAACTGAGAACAAGTGATATTTGGCTTTCTGTTTCTGCATTAATTCACTTAGAATAATGACCTCCATCTGCATTCATGTTGCTGCAAAGAATATGATTCATTCTTTTTTATGGCTGCATAGTATTCCATGATGTATATGTACCATGTTTTCTTTAACCAACCCACCACTGATGGACCCTTAGGTTGATTCCATGACTTTTCTAGTGTCAATAGTGTTGCAATAAACATGTGTGCACAGGTGTCTTTTTTATAAAATGATTTGTTTTCCTTTGGGCAGATACCCAGTAGTGGATCAGTCTTCCTTGTTGGGTCTAAGACACTATACATTCCAAGGTCTCTTCTTATCTCATTAGATCATTCATTTTCCTTTGATGAATTCTCTGTTTCCCCACTATTTCTCCATTATCCTATTCTTGCTGCCTTTATATTAAGTGTAGGGATTTCTCCTTTGACCTGTGTCTCCCCTGAGTTTATACTTACTCCTGGTTGTAAATATTTTCATAAAAATTACTTCCAATTCCTTCCCCTCCACTAGTTTCCACCTTTACCTAGAGTTTCCCTCAGTGTTATAAATTCCTTGCTAGACACTTAAACTCAACACATTCCAAACAAAATAAATCAACTTCCCCTTTCCCTGAGGGAGGAAAAACAGATACGGTTGTACCCTTTCTTGTGGTTCATTGTATTACCATGTTTCAATTCATTTGGCCCCAAAATGTGGAAGTCACCTTTTGTTTCTTTCTCAACGTTTCATTTAATTTTTATTGAGTTATGTTGATTCCACTTCAGGAGTATCTCTTGAACTTGTAAACTTTTATTGATTCCAAATGGCAGTCTCTTAGTTCAGGGTCTTGTCATATCTGACCTATATTATTTCTGACTGATCATTCTTCCTGCAGCTTCCTGCTCACGCTAATCTGTTCTACAGACAAATGCAAGAACTATCTTTCACGACACTCATTCTCCGACCTTTTCTGTCTCCATTGGCTCTTCTCTCTGTATTTCTTAAGCGCTGGCCATATCAGATAACTTGCCATTTCCTCTTTTTGTTTGTGGCCATCTATCTTGGCTCATGTTAGCAGATCCTGCTGTCTGGAATGACTTTTCTTCCTTCCTCCCTACTGACGTCTGTGTTAGTTTTCTGTGGGTGCCGTAACAAAATACCACAAATGTAGCAGTTTAAAATATCACACCTTTATTATCTCACAGTTATGTAGGTCAGGAGTTGAAGTGAGCTTGGCTTGTTTCTCTGTTGGAATCTCTCAGATGGCTGGAATCAAGGTGGTCAGTGGCCTGACCTCTTATTGGGAGACTCTGAGGAGAGCCCACTTTCCAGCTTACTCAGGTAGTTGGAAGGTTCAGCTGTCAGACTGAGGTCCCCCTTTCCTGATTGGCTGTCAGCCAGGAGCCATTCTCAGCTCCTTCTGGCTACCTGCGTTTCTTATCATGGTGCCTGCTGCATTTCCAAACCAGCAACAGTGCATTGAGTCTTTCCCATGCTTGGAATCTCTCTCTGACAATTCCTTCTACCACGTCTTCCTTTCCAACTGGAGAAATTTCTCCGCTTTGTAGAGTGTGTGTGACTAGATTAGGTTCACTGGGATAATTGAGGATTCTGTCCATCTCTTAAACTCTGTAAACTTAAATCCATCTGCAAATGTAGTTGTTATACAACTTCACATATTTGTAAGTTCCAGGTATTAGAGTGTGGACATTATTGAGGTGGAGAGTGGGGAGGGCATTTTGCCTACCACAGAAGCACAGTAATTTTTCAGAATATAAACTCTATCTCTGTAAAGTGATTTTCACTTAGTTGTGTCCTTCAGGGTATTACTCTAACCTTGTACTTGTTAATGTCCTCTGACAATTGTGCAGTATTTTATTATAGGAACTTATTTACAAATATGTCTCCTATTATCAATAATAAATTACCTGAACTCAGAAAACACACCCTAATCACCTTGACATTCCTATGCAGAATCTCACAGTGCCTTATGTGTTTTTGTCAAATAAACTGAGTATATTCCGTAATAATTTGCTGAATGTTTATTAAGCTTTTGCTGTGCCTGACACATTGTTATCTTTAGATGAGAAGCAATTTGAAGACATCAGGTAGAGTTAAACATGATAGGTGAACTTTCATCTGTGTTACATCAAGGCACACTGATGTACATAGAGGAATAAATACCCCCACATACTCACTGTATTAATTGCATATTGACACATAACAAAATGCCACAAACTTAGGGGCTTAAAATAGCACATATTTATTATTTTACAGTTACTGTATTTTAGGAATCTAGGGGTAGCTTGCTTGGATCTTCTGTTTCAAGGTCTTCCACAAAGCTACAGTCAAGGTATAAGCCAGGGCTGGGGTCTTACCTGAAAGTTTGGGGGAGGAAGGAGTTGCCTCTAAGCTAATGTGGTTGATGGCAGATCCAGTTCCTTCTCAGCTATTTGGAGAAGTCTCCCTTAGTTTGTTATCACACGGTCAGCTCCAACATAGCAGATTGTATCCACCAAGTGTGAAAGGTGAGATGGCAAGAAGATCTGAAAGCAAGGCAGGAGTTAGATGTTGTGTAACCTAATGATGAAATAGATACACCATCACCTTTGTAGTATTCTATTAGTTAGAAGCAGGTTACTAAGCCAGCCACACAGAAGGGAAGGGATTACACAGGGTGTGGGTTATCAGGAGGCAGAACCATTGGAGGCCATGTGAGCATCAGCTTGTCATATGCACCCATGCAGAGACACAGATACATAAGCACATTAAATCATTCAGTAGGTGGAAAAACATGTGCATTAGGAGGAGAGAATGAAAGCAGCTGATCACAGAGTTTGGTGGGATTGTGACCAAGAAATTAGATGGAGGGGCTGATATTTTGAGGAAAGTGATTTAGGAGATGAGAGAAGATGGATGGAATCCTTTATTTATAAAAGCTCCTCCTCAAGGCTAAAGTTAGTAGTCTTGACATAAATGATCAAGTAATGCCCCAGTGGTTAACAACCCTGTCTGCCCACTTCTGAACATATAAAAGCATAACATATTCCTGTGTGCAGAAATGACTACGTTTCTAGAATGGTGGTTCTTAAATGGTTTGGTCTTAGGACTTCTTTTCCATCTTAAAAATTATTGAGGACCAGCTTCATCCGTGTCCCTACAAAGGACATGAACACTTGGACACAGGAAGGGGAACATCACACCCCGGGGCCTATTGTGGGGTGGGGGGGAGGGATAGCCTTAGGAGATATACCTAATGTAAATGACGAGTTAATGGGTGTGGCACACCAACATGGCACATGTATACATATGTAAAAAACCTGCATGTTGTGTACATGTACCCTAAAACTTAAAGTATAATAATAAAAAAAATTATTGAGGACCTCACAGAGATTTTACTTAGGTGGGTTATGTCTATTGATGTTTACCAAATTAGACGTTAAAACTGAGAAATTTAAGAATATTTATGAATTTATTTAAAAGGAATAATAATCTTATTTCAGGTTAACATAAAAACAGGTTTATTAAAAATAACTATATTTCCCAGAGCAAAAAAAAATTGTGAGATACATAATATTCTATGTTTTTGAAAATCTTTTCAATGTCTGATTTCAATAATAGAAAGCTGGATCCCCATATCAGCCGACGTACTCAATATCTTGCAATATATTGTTTTAATTTGTGGGTATGAAGAAAATCTGTCCTCTCGCAGAGATATAGTTTGAAAAAGATAATTAGATAATTGTGGATATTCTTCTTTAATACTATACCAAAACTCAACATGGATAGTTTCTTAAAGGTTCATTAAAAAGTGTAATTGGAACCCATATCAAAAACCTTTCTGTCCTTTGTAACATTAAAACCCATTGTTTTATCTTACATTTAGCGTGCATCTTTGGCCCTTGCATGATTTTGGAAAAATATTGGTTTACTAAGTTACGCATGACTTGCAAATATTCATACATTTCATTATACAAGATAAAAAAATTCACATTTATTGATAGCACCACTCATTTGATTAGGAAGAATTTAAGTGTTGGGAGGTCATCAAGCTCCTGGCATCAGATGTAAGATTTCTATTATTTTATTTTTTCTTGAAATCTTGAATCATATCCTCAACAGCAAGTACTGTCAGTTGTTTTCCATGAAGTGAAAGGCTCACTTTGTTCATGTTTCAAAAAATGTCTGCCAAATAGCCAAGTCTGAATTTCCATAGATTGACTGTTAGTCTTTGAAATATAAGTGGTAGCTACTATTTCACATCACCACTGAAACAGTGGAACGTGTTCTTTTCCTGGAGACGACATCTAGCTTCATTGTGTAGCAGGAGAGCTTTCTGTGTACTTCCCATCTCATCATACAGAATATGAAAAAGACATGTATTCTGGAGATGGTTAAGAAAATCAGAATTTTTTATGTCAAACTAGCATCCTTTGACTGCAACCGCATGGTGGTGATGAATAAGTAGTAGTACCATGTGGGATCACTGCCTCGATCAGGTCTAACATGCCAGCCGTCTTTCCTGTTGCTTGTGCACCACCAGTGCAATTGTTAGCAGGGTAAAAAGAAGCCAGTGACATCTCAGTATTATGATGAAAACAGATGTGTTCTCCAGTATCCCTTAAAACATCTCACCAACTCCCAGGGGTCTGAGGTACAAACATTGCCATTCACTGCACTGCACTATAGCAAGAAGCATGTTCAAGTGACCCTCCAAGAGGAGATTACAAACGTCAAGATCTACTTAACTCACAACTCCACTGTACTCCCTATCCTCAGCTACAATTTAGCTAAACATTGTCTTCCTCTCCAATCACTTCTCTAGATACCAAAATGAAGCAAAACTTCTCAACTTAGGAGGAAACTTAATACTGGCTACCTCTGTATGAGCCAAAATTAGACCCTCAGAGCTTCCTGTTTTGTTATTTGTTTTTGGTTTTGATTGATTGACTTGAATTTATTCTTTTGATTGTAGTTTGGTGAATGTCTGTCTGTTCAACGAGACCCAATACCTCTTTGAGGATTTTGTGCCTTTCCTAATTAGTTATACCACCCTTTGAAATATTCAACACTTTACAGATCTTTCTTAAATAAAAATAAAGAAATATGTACCATGTAATCAAACAATGGAGAAAATAAAGGTACAGTTTAGTGTATAAACCCCATAGAGAATGCAGCTCTCTTTGTTTCTGTAATAGCAAAATAGCAAATTGGAAATAAAAGCAAATTGACACAATCTTTCAATTCTGTTCTACTAAAACACACCTTGAAAAGCTCATTGAAATATATAACATAGGCAACATTAGTAATTATAAATTAAAGCAGTTCAAGAGAGAGAGAGAGAGAAATAGTGGTTAAAATGAAAATTGATTAAATAACAACCTAACTCTTAAAAGCAAGTGTTCTATAACTGCTCTTAATCAATCCAGTTTGCATAGGGGAAATAGCTTAATGTGTAGAGGTGATTCTCAGTGTTCATGGCCCCGCAGCATTTCCATCTTAAAGCTTGTTTGGCACAATGTGGGTTAGAAATTTGTATAAATGCTTTGATTATGAACCATTTTCTATCCCAGGTGTTATCACTTTACATCAGCCCAAGACCCGATTTCCCAGATTGTACCAGCGTGACTTTCCATGATGAAGCACCAACTTGTATGTCTTCACAGCCTGACAGGGATGGGAGAGCTTTAGGTTCTACTAACAAGGATGTGGCAATGATAATGGGAGATTCCTTCACTTTCCTCTGAGCCTCAGTTTACTTTTCTGTGAACTGGGAATAAAAACATCTTCAAAATTGTTGTAAAAGTTGAAAATCATATATATGGAACCCTGCACACAGCAGACACTCAATAAGCATAACTATTGTTTTTATTTTATTGTATTTATTCATTTATTTTGGGACAGGGTCTCTCTTTATTGCCTAGGCTGGAGCACAGTGGTGTGATCACAGCTCACTGCAGCCTCAACCTCTCAGACTCAAGTGATTCTCCCACCTCAGCCTGCCAAGTGGCTAGGACCACAAGTGTGCACCACCAGGTCTGGCTAACTTTTTAATTTTTTTTGTAGAGATGGGGTCCTACTATGTTGCCCAGGCTGGTCTCAAACTCCTGAGCTCAAGTGATCCCTCTGCCTTGGCCTCCCAAAGTGCTGGGATTACAGGCAGAAGCCACCATGCCCGGCCAACTGTTGTTTTCATAAGGGCTATTATGTGTTATCACATAGCCATTTTCCCATTTCACTGATGTCTGAGAAAACTATTTAAAAATAATGCAATTATCCTCATAATTTACCTCCTACAAAACACATTCTCCAAGGCATTTCATTTACCACTAACAAACCAGCTTTAACCCTCACTTTGTTTGCTCACCATGTCATGATAAATGATGAATAAGTAGTCGTACAGTGTGAGATCACTACCTTGATCGAGTCTAACATGCCAGCAGTTTTGCCTGTTGCTTGTGTACCATCAGTGCAATTGTTAGCAAGGTAAAAAAGGCCAGTGACATCTCAGTATGATGATAAAAATAGATAGATTCTCCAGAATCCCTTGAAACATATCCCCGACTCTCAGGGGTCTTAAGCCTGAGCTTCAGGTTTGTGATGGTCACCTTTTCTTGATAAACTTTCTGGATAAAGGCCCTCCATGTCTGATTTCCTTGTTGATGGTTCTTCATAGCCTGCATTTCTGGAACCCTCAGAGAAAGTGAGGTTTGCTGACATGATTATCATAATTCTTTCATTTGCAACACTAGTAACAGATCTCAGGTTCCAGGATAAATGTGCTATGATGTGGTGAGCCCCCAGACAGTCTACCTTGAATATTCACTACCAAGACCTGCTTCAAAATCATTGGTCCGTTCTTGCCTTTCCTTTGTGTGCAGCATTCTGAGAGGAGTTGAAAGAGAGGAAGACAAGAATGCCTTAGTTACTTTCTGTGGCTCTTGTGCATTATTAATTTTCTTAACAAAAAAAAGCCATATGCATGTCAAGATTGATTAGAATCCTTAATGACATACTTAATTTTAGGAGTGCCATACCATGACTTCCAACAAACAGAAGTGACTGTTGAGAAGGAATGATTCACCATCTACTAGCTATACTAATAGTTACACATGAATATCGTGTCTAATGATCTCAGTCAAGCTGCCTCGTAACTTTATGTCTATGCATCCATTTACACTTGTTTTTCCTAATTGAAATTAATTGGAATAAATATGTGTCAAATAGTTAAACTCAGTAATCTAATTTTAAGAAAATTATTGTGCTCTTTTTCCTCTTAATGAGCCTGGCTTTTTTTTTTTCTTCTTATCAATCTGTCCTTTGATAGGCCTTTTCATGACAATGGATTTTTCATATCCCAGGCTCTCAAGTCCCTCAGAAGTGTAGTAAGTCAGGTGAGATTCAGGATCTGCCTGCTAATGGGGAAATAGTTGGTCAGTTCAGTCACGTTGCCAAAGTAGTTAAGGCAGAGAGGAAGCAAATCCTTCAAACTAATTGGCAGCACATAGCTGTTCCACGTAGTAATTATTTCATAGATGCTGAATAAATATGTCTGAAATGAAGAGAACTGTTAGATTAGAATTTTTTGACCTTGTCGTTCTGTACTGAAATAAACACAACCATGGACAACTAAATAGTCTCACAATGTTTTGAGAGCTTATTGCACATAAGTGACTTATTCATAGGCAAGGCTGTATTGCTGTGTCATCACAAAACCTACAATTGGCAATGACCTTGGAATTAGTAGGTATGATCACTACATGTAAGGTGCTTGGAGCAATGTCCTGTATTTTCTAAGGACTACATGTTATGAGTATCATTTGAGATAACCTCCGTGGTCATCCAGAAATTCTACATGCAGAGTTTGGAATGCATCACATGACAGGATTGGATTCTTCTTCTACACTGTTCTGTGCTCATGTAAATCAAAATACTTCATAGTGCCCAAAGTTCCAATGATTTATTGCCAAGGAGAAACAAGTTGCGTGTCAAGGGGACCATCTTGAAACCAACATATTCTTCCCACATTAGCACTTATGCAGATTAATTTAAAAATATAATCTGCATGTTGGTAATTCTATCTGAATGTCAATTATTATTAATATTATTACTGAGTCAGTCATGTAGATTTACACATGGTAATTAACACTTTTCACCTATTATATGGATAGAAGCATGGCTGATGACATGGAAAGGCTGTAGCTTTCACAAATCTTCCTGGTGGCAATGGACATACCAGCATAGGCTGTCCCTATGTGCCAACTTCAAAAACCCAGCCTGGTCTCTTGGGAAAACTGGAATCTAATTGGATACTTTAAGCGTTTTTGCATGGAGCTGTCAGCATATACATCTTGTTGCAGCTGTGAACCATCAAATGTGTGTACAACTAGACTTAAAGAAATGACTGCTACACATTTGTGTAAAGTTGGTAGATGCATTTACATGAAAATCAACTGGTGGGAAATTCATGGAAATAATCCAAGCAGAATAGAAAACTAGGGCAGGTTTGTCAGTCATCTGAGTAAGTGTCATGATTCTGTGATTCTCTTTGGCTCAGGATTCAGTCTGTTGGATGAATTTACAAAACAAAAAACGAACACCCAAAAGCAAAAGGAAAGCTCATTACAATAGCCACAGACTTCCCGGCTAAAAAATAAACATATGACAAAATATTTCACACTGCATTATAGGTGCGTGAAAAAACAATGAACTTGCATTATTGTTTGTGTTGCTTCATATTATTGTCAAACCCTCTATTTCCTCTGCTGATGGGGGCAGGCAAAAAAGCTCAAGCTTCAACTTGCCAGTAAGGATAACAGTCTCTTCCAATCTTATATTTTGGGTAAATATTCAGTCAACTCAGAATTCAAACTTCAAACTTCATCAGGTTAGAGTCCTCCTCCACTCCATCTCAAAAGCTGTCTCCCATCCTCATCACAAAATGGTGTCTGGGTTCAGGAGAAGCCTCTCTATGTTTGCGAACGTGAGAGTGTGACCTGTGTAGCGAGGTGCCTTTCTCTGTCTTTCTTTTTGCCCTGCTGAAGCACCTGCAGCTGGCATAGCTCAGGGACAGTTCTCTGAATGAAAGGGATCCCCACCTTGGCTTCGCTTGTCCTGTTGCTCATAGATTTCGACTCTTCTTTCCATGGGTCTCTTGTTTTGGGCACCCCAGTTTGCAGTCCTCCAATATGGAGTAATTTCACTCCCCATCTGAAAGAAAGGCATGCCAAACACTGTCTCCAGCTGTCTTCTAGGAAGGAACTACTGGCTCTCACATCAAGTGAGTGTAGAATTTACGAGAGAGTCAGAGGGGTAGCTGTTTGGGAGATTTCCCTAGAAGTATTTCTCAGGAGATGTTTCTTTGCTTAGGCAAGGGATGCCACTGTTACTCTCTACTGCCTAGACTTCAGGAGTTTCTCTCCTTCTCTTCGAGGTTCTCAGTTTAAAGAACTTAACCCACCCTTCATGTCAACTCCCTGGCTTTTCCTCTCCCTCTTCTCATCTTTAGTTCATCCTTCCAATATCAAATAAACTATTTCACCTTTATGTCTCTTGAGGACTTTCTTTATATGTTAACTTCTGTGCTTCTTTAACTGCTTACAGCAAAATGCCAGGATTGTACTTCCAGGTTTTACTTTGGTTTATCAAGAAAAATGTTATGGACTTAGAAAGCCTTTTCTTTTGCTGTCAATACCACGCATGCGAAACTAGACCATCTCTGAAGATTGAGACACATCCCCTTTGCAAACCCAAAATGCAGCAATGAGATCTTTATTCTAGGCACGTGTGCCTCCTTCTGAAGGAATCAGCTCTCCTGGTTCAATGGGTTCAGTGGGCAGAGTTTCATGAACTAGGGAGAAGAAAATAGATTTTGGTTTACTGTTTCAGATCTATTATCAGCTTTATATATGAATATGTGTGTATTTTTTATTGAATCGCCGATTTCCCATCTACTACTAGTTATTAAAATAAGCCAGTTTTATATATTTATAATTAGGAAAAGTAGCAGTTATAAACTGTAATACCCTAAAGGGTGGCATGATTTGAGAGTGTGAATAAACTCTAAAGAACAGAAGTTGCAGGCTAGGTGCGGTTGCTCAAGCCTGTAATCCCAGCATTTGGGAGGCCGAGGTGGGGGGATCACTTGAGCTCAGGAGTTCAAGACCAGCCTGGGCAACATGGTGAGACCTCATCTCTACACACACACACACACACACACACACACAGACACACACACACACAAAATTAGCCAGGCATGGTGGTGCACACCTGCCGTCTCAGCTACTGGATGCTGAGGCAGGAGAATCGTTTGAGCCCAGGAGCTGGAGGTTGCAGTGAGCCATGATCACACCACTGCACTCCAGTCCCGCATGGGACGCAGAGCAAGACTCTGTCAAATAAATAAATAAATAAGTAAATAAAAAATCAGAAGTTGCCAATCTCATCCCTGAAGACAATGGGCAGAATCTCTTTATAGCTTATGCTGTGCTCAAGTCCTCACCCCAAATTCCAGTCTTTATCTAGGCCCTTCCAGCCCTTTGTTCTTGGGATCATGTTGTTATTCAGCCAGTCCAGGGTTTGTCAACCTAGGAGAGGAATGAAATATACCCCACCAACTATCGCTCATCCAGTCCTGGAAGGAAAGAGAAGAGCAGTGTGGGTCTGTTAGCTCTGGAGATCCTAGTTTGTTTCTACATTGGGCCTCATTCCCCACTCTGCTCTGATCCTGGTGTTGCCTTGATCCTCACTTTGCCTCCTAGTTCCTGCCTTTCTGCTGGGCTAGAATATTCCCACTCCAGTTCTCTGCTCTTTTAGCAGGGTAGGTACTAGAAAGGTAGGTTATCAGTAGTTGTGGGGGGAAGATAGAGGGTATAACACCATGCACTCGTATACACACCTCCGTCCAGCACTACCATTGTACCCCAAGACATGTGTCCACTGACTTACCCACATTGGCTTAGGAAGGGCTCCTGAACCCTAAATAGCATAAGAGAGTAAAAGTGGCATAAAAGAGACTGAGCTTTGGAATCTTTGGTTCAGATTCCTAGTTGGTCATACACTAGCTGTGTGACCCTGGGAAAATTACTCCATCTGTTAAAATTTCACCTTCCTCACCTACAAAATCTGAATAATTTTCACCTGCCTACATGACAGAATTCACAGGAGGAGTAAATATGGCATGACAAAGTGCCTAGGACATGGTACACTGTCAGTAAATGCTGATTTTTCCTTTCCTTCTGGAGGCTTACCTGTAACAACCTACTCTCAGCTGCCCCTTGACCCCTGACCTCAGCTGCCCGTCTAGACTCAAAGTGTGCTGAAATCCAGAGGTTTACATGCAAATTGGACTGCATAATTTCTGTGTTTTTTTTTTTCAGTGTTTATTTCAACATCAGTCTCCTTAATATTCATGGTTTTCAAGGTCAGTGGAAAATCATGTTGATTCGTATGACTCTGGATGATTAGAGTGAAGGGCTTTTGACTTCATCACTTGTAGCTGCTTAATGGCTGAAGAATTAACAAAGGAGAAAGTAGTGTGAACATGCCCAAGGAACAGTGATTAGAGTTGCATGATTGAAAAGTTTGACATGTGTGGGGAAAAATCCATCTACTGCTCTGTCCTTTAATGCTGTGGCAGTTTTGCTCATATGCATGAGTAAAATGCAATTTCTACCAGTAGAATTCACTTTTGCTCAGAGGGGAAAAAATGCATGTGTCATAGTAGGATCTGGGAGTTGTAATTCAAAAGGTATAATCTAATGAGTGGGTAAAGAGAAAGACCCAAAGAGAAATGTTTGAGAGTGAATGGAGAGGAGAAAGGAGCAGGAGGAGACAGAGAGAGAGAGAGATACAGAGAGAAATAGCTTAAAGAGGTATTTTTATCTGGTATTGTTTACTGGGAACCAAATTGATTCAACTACTGTATACCCAGCCCTAAACTTTTGCCTCAACCCAGTCCACTGAGACATAATCACTGGTTAGCTTTGAAACACATTTTCTAATTTCATTTCTTCATTGTTTTGCACACTTCAAGGCATCCTAGCTTCAACCAGAAACCAAAGAACATCTGCAATCACAGCTGGATTTTTGTATTGTTCCAAAAGTCAACATTGCTGAATTCCAGTCCTCTTGATATTCTGAGCCTCTCAGATGTCAGGAGATATCTTGTTTTTCAACATACTCTATTGAAATGTTATACGCAGCTCATGAAAAATATGCCATTTGATAGACTTCATAAATCCATCTGCTATAACAGCCACTATGATAAAGGTCAACTGTGAAGTGTGAGGGCATTTCCTAATCCTCTCCATTTTCATTCTCTTTAATCCTCTCAGTCCATGAAGTTGCTACTAAAGCTTGATGCTGTAGCTATACATGCTGCCTGTACCTTGTTTTTAGATTCTTATCAGCGTAAATGCGCATGGGATCCTTGTGGCTACTCTGTAAACTTCTAAATTTGCTGTCCTTATCTGAGGAAGTGCTAGGTGCTGCTAAAGTAAAAAAGTCAGAGCCAGAGGGGATTTTTAATATAAAATAAGGCCCAGGAGAAGAGCAATCTTAGTCATGCTAGATATTTCTGAAGCATAACTTCTTAGTGGGAGATAGGAAGTAAGGAAGCTACTTGCAGTCTCTCAGCTGGGGGCCTCTTCTCCGTGGATAGCAATTCAGAGATGGAAAACTATAGTTCTATTCTGCAGCTAAGAATTATTTCTTATGGGACCCTTCATTTCCTTTTCCTACTCCCTATATAATCCCCTCCAACTTCAGATAATCTCAAGCCTGTTCATCAATTTTTTTAAAAAAAAGTACTAAAAAAAGAGATTTCTACTTTATTTTTGGCTCACTCTTTAAGTTATACACATAGGAATCTACATTTTCTAGTCTCCAAAGTGACGTGGATGGTAGGGACAGTAATGGAATGAAAAAATACATCTGGTTGAGCTAATCAATTTCAAGCACTTGACTGTTTTTGCTTTTTGTTTTCCCATAGGGAGAATCCAGAAGCCTTTCTAAAATAATATGAGAAGGCATGATATTGAGAAAATTCCTCAAACATGAGTGTGAGGATGTTGACAAAGCCTAGGAAGAGAGAAATTACTTGTTATGAATAGGGGTTCTATCTTTTGCTGATAAGAAATCAGGAGGAAAGAAGAAAAGCAAGAAGTTGGGGAAAGACAATGCCATAGGAGTTGAAGAATAGATCAAGACATTCTTTTTCCTGTATTTTATATTTCTCATGTATAATTTCATTGCATTTAATCCTTCTATTATCTTGAGCATACAGAGAGTCTGTAACATCTATTGGAATTACCCATGTAAAGTCTGTGTTCTAATGGAAGTAAAATTTGTTTTCTCAGTTAAAAATAGAGACAATTTTTTTTCCAGGCCCTCTCACAAGAGTCAGGAACAAATCAACATGTTTACAAATACAATAAATGTGCTGCAAGCCAATTGGGGATTTGTTTGCTCACATTTTCCCAAAGGCTTTGGACAGGCGGTTCAAAAATAAGCACAATTCTCCATGGAATTTCCACTAAGAGCTTGACAAATGAAATAAATCCAAGTGCTGATAAGAGAAAACATGTTTCTTATAATGGGGAAGCTGTATATACACATACATATGTGTGTATTGTGTGTGTACATATATATTTGTGTGTACATATATATATTCCACAATTTTTACTAAGGTAGTATATTGACATTGCTTTGCTGTCATTCCAGAGTATTGCAAAACGAAATGGATTCCCCACATGGCATGTAGCTTACATATTGTTGGTGAAACAAACAGGCATGGCTCTAACAGATTTTTCCTCTAACCTATTCTTATGACAATAATGACGTCTAACATTCCTGAAGCACTTGTCATGAGCTACGTATTTATAAATTAACATAGACTATATAATCTTTTCCTAGTGGTAGAAGCAGTTGTTTTCTCATTTTTCAGATTAGGATATTCATAGGACTAATTCCTTTCAAATAATAAACTGTTCTAGAGAGAGGGCTCCAAATTAAGCCAAGAAGACTTTATGCTGACAACTCATTTCTATTAGAATATTAGAGAATTAATTCACTTATTCATTCACTAATGCATCTACTTCTTTGGGCACCTAGAATAGCATCTAGCACAAGATGTTCACTCAATAAATATTTGTTGAGTGAGTGAACGAATGAATGATTGAATGAGCAACTCTCATGTGTAATCAGCTAGGCTCAGAGGGCTGGGAATGAAAAGTTGACCCCAACAGGGCTGATATCCTCAAGTCTGATAATAAAAATCTGCCTTGCAACTAAATGGCAGCAATTAAAGACAGTTGTTATAACATGTTAAGAGGGAATTCTTGGAGAAAAATATAACTTAAGGTATGACCAGAAAACGTTAGTGGAAGAGAGATTTGACCCTCAGTATGGGGCTCAAGAAGCCAGGAATCATGAAAGGGAAAGAGAAGAATAGAAGAAAAAAATAGTTGGAAATTCACAAAGGGAAGAAATGCAAATAGAAGGCCAGGCCATGGCAAGTGGAAATTCACTGTATTATTCAAGTGCAGAAAGTGTCCTCTCAAAATCTTAGATGAAAACTTTGGAAGTTCCCATTAAGCCAAGCATGGTGGGCAGAATAATTCCTCTGCCCACCCTGAAGATGTCCATGTTTTAATACCTAGAATCTTTGAATATATTACTTTACATGACCAAAGGGACTGTAACTCTGCAGATGTGATGAAGTCAAGGAACTTGAGATGTAAAGAGGATGTTGAATTATTCAGTTGGGCTTAATATAGTCACAAGGGTTCCTATAATTGAAAGAGAAAGTTTTAGCTCTTTGAAACCCATTTCAGACTTATGACTGCCAGAACAGTAAGCAATACATGTATGTGTTGTTTCAAGCCCATGTTTTTGATAATTTGTTACAGCAGCAAGAGGAAACTGATATAGTGAGCTAATCTAGAAGGGCACACATTGTCTTCTCAAATTCTTTTTTTTTCTTTTCTTTTCTGAGTGTCTTCACTTGGCATAATAAACACCCTTGGTAGCTCAAGAGCATTAAAAGCTATATACTGATTCACATTTCTTACCTGAGAAACCTAGCAGAGTGGTGTTTAAGGTATTTAAAATGTTGAAGATAGCCTCACCCTTTGAATTGAACCTTCACTTGACCTTGTGCCTCTCATTGGTACAGTGCCCAAGTAAAATGATTCAAATTGCTTTTCCCACCCTAAGGGCAAAATCATCAGCTCACATATTACAAGGAAGATCCACCACCTGTCATCTTCATTCTGGGGAAATACAGATGTGCACATTACTTTTTTCACAGAAGTATGGATATCAGAAAAGCCTCTCAATGAGTTTTCAAAATATATTGGAGGAAACAGTCTATAATGCATCAGTTCTTTACATTGAGTGTGTTAACCTTTGCCTTGCCAACCTTTCCCTTCCTCTTTTCCCAGAGAAACCAATGAGTTCTTTCCACAGAAACATAAAAGACATTAGCTCAATAGACAGCATGTATTTTCTTTTTTTATAAGCTACGTTTGACCACAGCATGTATTTTCTTATCTTTCTGCAATGTCCGTGATGAAAAATGACTGTGTTAGATCATCATCAATAATTATGACATTTTCTGAGTTGGATAAAAACCCACTATCAAACGGATAACCTTCAAGGATTCACCAGAAAACATGGATTATATACTGCAGGTTTTTTCTTTTCTTTTACTTTTTTTTTCCTTTTAAAAAGTGATGCAAACACAGTTCGCTTTTGGCGGGGGGGTGGGGGGGGGTGGTTGACTGCGAAAACATCACAGGTTCTTTAGATTTCTGTGAAATCAGGAGATCCAACTGTGTTCCAATTTTAATGTAAAGTTATCGGAATTTCTTTCCCCTTAACTTCAACCCTGCATGAACCTGCATATACAAAAAGGTGTATTAGAGTCGATTCTTGATTTGAAACTAGGGCTTCTGATAGAATAGAAATAGTAGACACACAATGACTGAGGTTCAGCCTTCTTGATCATGGGGCATAAATCAAACCCTAAAATCCAGACAGTCTTATCTTTAATTCACTTTACAGCCCTAAAGAGATGAGTGAGTTTTGATCTAACAGAATTCCTATTTTCCAAGCCCACAAAAAAATTTTGTTCAGGCTTGAGTTTGAATAAGTGCTAACATTTGTATTATTTCACTGTTTGTAATTGTCCACAAAGACAATTAAGGTAGGAAACAAGTGACTGTTTTAAAAACATCAGCAGGTAGCCAATGATGAAATGAGTTCAGCTGGTTTTCATTTGCTCACATGTTCTATCAATATGATTTAGAGTTAAAGACTTAAAGACCTCAAACCTGAACTTTCTTTTTTTCTTTTTGAGACAAGGTTCCACTCTGTCACTCAGGCTGGAGTGCAGTGGCACGATCACAGCTCACAGCAGCCTGAAATTCCTGGGCTCACGCAATCCTCCCACCTCAGCCTCCTAATTACCTGGACGTACAGGTGCACAGCACCACGCACAGCTAATTTTTTAAATTTTTTGTGGAGATGGGGTTTCACCATGTTGCCCAGGCTGGCCTCGAACTTTTGGGTCAAGCAGTCCTCCCATCTGGCCTCCCAAAGTACTGAGTTTACAGGTGTGAGCTCCTGCACCTGGCCTCAAACCTGAACTTTCTGAGATAACAGTACTAAAAATGTCACGTATTCTTTGATTGAATAATGACAAGAGAAGGACTAATTAGGACAACATAGAATAATATCAAGTGCAACTCGGAGATCCAACATGAAAAGAAAGGCAATAGGAAGAGATGTTCTTCAAGGTGTATTAAGTGCCTATAAGGGCCCTAGATTGTTAGTAGGAGTTTCATGGAGACAGCAAAGTAGAAGTCAGAACTGGGGTGAGGGTATTTATGTTGGATAATATCCTAGTATGAATGCTAAGAACTTATGGGCAAGAAAGTGTCCAGGAAATAAATGTGATAAAATATTCAGTTCTAGAAAAGCCCAGTGGAAAATAAAGTGTTGGGGTGATATATTTTACAGTAGCAGGATGAAGTTTGAGCTGATCTGTTAGTAAGGGAGAGTTAGAAAGGCAAAGCTGTTTTGGGCAAAGCAGTTCAGAGGACAAGAGTCAGTAGAGTTTAACAAATCACAATGACATTTTGTGATGAGAGAACAACAGTGGAATATGGTTTTTAATCTTGCATCCAACCATCTTTGAATATATGCTGTGATTGGTCTTGCTTTTTATTTTTATTATCCAGTCCTATGATGTGCAGTCTTTCTGTCAATGTTGTAGTTTCGGAATTTAAGAGGGAAGTATCTCCATGAGAAACAAGAAGTATCCGATGGATGTGCTGACATCTCAGAGGATTTTTGTTTGGCTGCAGAGGACAAGGCTCCCAGAGTGGGAAAACCAGGGTGAAAATGGAGCATAAATTTATTTAGTGCTGGAGGAGGCAGCGTGTCCTCTTTGGGCAGGGTCTGTGAGATATTGTGGTAGAGTGCCTCATGAATGCACCAGGCTACGTCTTGGCTGAAGCTGTGTATCTAGCAGTAGAGAGGAAACTTTAACACCCTATGTTGCTTGCTCTAATACTCTCACCATAGGAGGAGAGAGACCCATCTGGAGGCGGCATACAGTGGCCTCCCCCCCTTCACTTGTCTACTAGCAAAGTTAAGCAGTGGCTATGATCATAAGCTAGAAAAGAGCTTAGGTTAATCTTCTTCATATATATAGTTCTCCTGCTGGTCTTTCACTATGCATCCTGAACTGCCCCCCACCCCCACCGCACTCCCAGTGATGTGAATGCCTACTTACTATTCCAAGTAACAATACACATTTTGGTTTTGGACTCAGGCTGTCTAAACTTCCATATGAGATCTTTCCTTTGCTGTCCTTGCAATGTTGGAAGGTTCTTGAACTGTTCTCTAGGATTCTTTGTTCTCATCTCTGAAACAGGGCAGATGGAATGATACCTCTCTCATTGACTTGTTGTGAGGATCAGAATGAGATGGTTCATGAGGAATGATTTGCACAGTGCCTGGTGTTAGTGATAGGCAATACCCAGTGGTGGTCATGATGATTATGATACATCCATGAATTCTAATACTGTGAGCTCCGTTGATGGTGAGGAATAATCTGGCAGCTCCAGGAGGGACTATACATTGCCATGCGATTGTTCTCTAATGCAGGTGTAGAGGTCTCCTTATGATCCCTAATCATTCTCTTGCTTCTCTAGAGCTTCCATTGACCTTCCTCCTTCTTCTTATTGCTTTGTGCCCTGGGAGGATGACCAGTGTGGGCTATGTCAGTGGATCCCATGTCTCCTGTGGTTTGGGCAATGATAAGCCCTGTTGTTATAGGAACAACAGGTTTATATACCCATTGCACAGTAACATACCAATTCCCCAAAGCAGCAGGGTTTGCAGCAAGGAAAGAGTTTAATAATCACAGGGTGCTGAGTGAAGAGATGGGAGGGGACCTTCAAATCCATCTCCCCAGAGAGATCTTGGCTGAAACTTCTAAGGGGATTGTGGAGGGCAAGGGGCTAGAACATTGGGGTCATTGATTAGTCAGCGTAAGGGGGTTGAAATCATCAGGATGTGGCAACTGCATTCTTTGGTAAGTCAACTCCTTGCAAGGTCCATTAGACCAGCTGGCATCAGTCATTTTTTTGGTATGCAGGTCCTGAAAGAATATCTTAAAGGAAAAACTTAACTTTTCACAATGCTTAAGTTGTTATCTATAGAGCAGTTATGGGGAGCTACAATCTAGACTCGGACAATAGATACCAAACCACTATGAAGAAGCAGGTCAGAGAGCGAGCTAACCTAGAGATTAATGCTGAATATGCTGCAAGCTTGCTTTATTTTTGTTTCTACCTCTCCGTTTTTCTTTGATTATTTTTGTAAAGTTTATGGGGATGGTATCACTGATGGGAAATCCAAGGAAGGGTGGGGAATAAAGATAGGTGCCTCTTCCCCCAGTGTGCTCCCCGTGAGGACATCTAGGGCTGGGATGACCTCAACAGAGAAGACACCTGGTGTCTTCCTGAGGTGGCTGCTAGAGGCAAACTGCTTTCCTTCCAGGTATCAGGAGCCTGACCCTCACCAAGACTTCCTGTATGGTTTATGACCTCCCTACACACATTTCTAATTAATAAATTAAAACAACAACACAATCCTTTTACGGATAATCCTAATTTGAACATGCCCTTTGTTTCTCTTTAGGACATTTTTTTCCTAGTATGCCCTATAGGCAGACACACTTTCGAGGTGATGAATTCCTGAATGAGTCACAGAATGTGGGTTTGTGAATGCCAGCCTTTCAGGATAAAATATGCTACTTGAAACAGCTTTGTGCAGATAAGTGTATGAGATCTGTTGCACAGTAGGGTGACTATAGTTAATAATAAAGTGTTGTATATTTCAAAATTGCTGAGAGAGTAAATGTCAGATGGTCTCACCACAAAAAAATAAGTATTTGAGGTGATGGACAGGTTAATGCACTTGATTTAATTATTCCATATTATAAACATATATCAAAACAACACATTATACTCCATAAATACATACAATTATAACTTATCAACCAAAACTTTAAGAATTAAATAATTTAGTTAATTGAATAAAAGGCTTTGTAATATGAAAGCACCAGTAAATGTTGAGGTCTGGCCACAGAACCATTTTACTGAGCTGTGTTTTAAGGTTCCACATAAGGTTCATGCTCTGTAAGTATGGTTTTGTTTTTGTTTTTGTTTTTTGAGTCTCACTCTGTCACCCAGGCTGGAGTGCAATGGCGTGATCTCTGCTCACTGCAGCCTCCACCTCCTAGGTTCAAGCAATTCTCCTGTCTCAGCCTCCTGAGTAGCTGGGATTACGGGCGCCCACCACCACGCTCGGCTAATTTTTTTGTATTTTTAGTAAAGACGGGGTTTCACCACGTTGGCCAGGCTGGTCACAAACTCCTGACCTCAAGTCCACCCACCTCAGCCTCCCAAAGCACTGGGATTACAGGCATGAGCCACTGCACCCAGCCAAGTATGGTTTTGAACACGAACATAGTCAGCAACTCCTTACTGTATTATTTATTCTTTTTTATTTTTTAAGAGACATGGTCTCTCTCTGTCACCCACTGGAGTACAGTGGTGTAATCATGGCCCACTGCAGCCTCCAACTCCTGGGCTCAAGTGATCCTCCTACATCTGCCTCCCAAGTAGCTGGGACCACAGGTATGCACCACCACACCTGGATAATTTTTTCTATTTTCTGTAGAGATGGGGTCTCACTATGTTGCTCAGGCTGGCTTTGAACTCTTGGCCTGAAGAAATCCTCCTGCCTTGGCCTCCCAAAATGCTGGGGTTACAGGTGTCAGCCACCACATCTAACCTAGCATCAATCACTTTAAATGAACACATATCAAATGCATAGTAACAGTCTTGATACCATATGTATAGTAATAAGTCTTTTGACTATAAATCTTCTTTATTTGCATAGATGGTTCACACTAAAAATTTACCATTAATTCCAATTTATGGTAGTAAGTTGTATGTCTGGCCATATAAGTATAGCAAACACACTACTTCTGTATTTAGGTTTGCTATTTAGTTCAGAACATTTCACTTTAAAATTTTACACAAATGAAATAGAGGAAATTCTTCAATTTCTCCCAGCAACTGCAGGGAAATCCCAGCACATTATTTCCCTGGTTTTCAAACACCACCGTGACCACCACTGTATTGCTGTTCATCATAAAGGATTATCATTGATTGTGGCCCTTCTGCTGGAGATAAAAATTCTCTTCGGATCATTTTACAATAGCCCATGATATCAGATATCAGTTTGGGTGCTGGAATGACTGTGGAAAGGTCACTCATAATAGCGTGAGGGACAAGAGAGTAGCAGTGCTGCCTTCTGGGTCTGAACTGAAGCTCAATTCAGGGATCTCCTTTGAAATACTTTGGGTTTGTTCTGTTGGCCCATGGAAGAACCTGCAAAAATGTGTCTTTACCGAGAACTCAAATATGTAGCCCTAGTTCATTGACAGGAGACTATCTCTGGTGCAGTGAGTCTCCCAGGGCAGTTTCAGAACACAATAGTTCACTCTGAATTTATTCCTCCCTTAACCCTCTACCCATTTCTGGAAATATCTACCTTTTCCTCAAAGTCAGATATATTAAAAAACCTAGCGATAGCACTGGAGAAAACCTCTTGAAATGCAGAAAATAGTGTGTCAAATGCAATCAGGCATCAATAGAACCAGCCATCAATCCCCAGATTGATGCATCCAAGAGCACTGTACATGGTTTTTGTGTGTATTTAATAATATTTTGTCCAATATTTTTTAAGGCTCCACCAATGGTGAGAAATGCCTTAGAGACTGCAGCTTTGATATTCTCCAGTTGTATTTAAGTATAAGATGGAATGTAAAGATAAAGCATAGACTCCATATTAAAAGCTCACCTTAAGTTCTATAAAAGATTTTATCTGAAGGAGTAAAATGCAGAAAATATTAGATGAGGAAGTTTATGTGGGTAATGAGAGGCTTGGTTAGCTCTTCATGTTGAAAGAATTCCACCTATATTCATGCTGTTGAATGGATTTTCCTTTCCATCAACAGACATACTGTAAATGTAGCCTTAATAATCAAGGCACTCAAAACTGTAAGACTCTCCTTAGTTCTTGGTTGAGAAGCCTAATAAATGCTCTGAATTAATATTTAGAAGAAGAGGTGGGATTTACACATTTTCTCTTGTCATTAGCATAGCAAAGATAAATGTTTCCATTCTTTATGAACCTATGTATCAGCCCAGTTTTAGCTACTGAACTTGACTATAAGTTAATGTCTTTTAATATGTAGCATGCCAGAGTAGATATTGAAGCCTCTGATTCCTTAGGAAAGAGTGTTTGTGAAGGAGTAGTGGGGACAGGTGGTGTATTATTATCTCTTGTTGCACAACAGATAACCACAAACTTAGCGGCTTAAATCAACACCCATTTTTCTCACCATTTCCATGGGTCAGGAATCTGGGTGCAACTTACCTGGGTCATATGCTCAGAATATCTCAGGGCTTCAATCAAGGTGTCATTAAGCTGTGCTCTCATCTGAAGACTTGGCTGGGGAAGAATCTGCTTTCAAGCTCCATTGAGTTGTTGGCAGAAATCATTTTCTGGTGGCTACAAAATTCAAGGCAACTTGTGCCCTCAAATCCAGAAACTGAGAAGAGAGTGGGAGAGAAAGGAGGAGGGAGAGTCAAAGAGAAGATTCTGCTGCTTGGAGATTCTGACTTCAGGGTAGTTCTAGGTCCTGTTTTATTTTAGTGTATTTAGTTTTGAGACAGCGTCTCACTCTGTTGACAAGGCTGGAGTGCAATGACACAACCACAGCTCACTGCAGCCTTGACTTCCTGGACTCAAGTGATCCTCCTGCCTCAGCCTCCTGAGTAACTGGGACTGCAGGTGTGCACCACCAAACCCGGCTAATTTTTGTATTTTTTGTAGAGATGGGGTTTCGCCATGTCGCCCAGGCTGGTTGGAAACTCCCAGGCTCAAGCAATCCACCCACCTGCCTCTAGCTCCCAAAGTGCTGGGATTAAAGATGTGATCCACCATGCCTGGCCAGGTCTTCCTTTAAAGGTGCACCTAGGTCAGGTTTGGTGGCTCATGCCTGTAATCCCAGCACTTTGGGAGGCTGAGGTGGATCACCTAAGGTCAGGAGTTTGAGACCAGCCTGGCCAACATGGTGAAACCCTATCTCTACTAAAAATACAAAAATTAGCTGGGCGTGGTGGCACGCACCTGTAATCCCAGCATCTTGGAAGACTGAGGCAGGAGAATAGCTTGAACCCTGGAGGTGGGGGTTGCTGTGAGCCAAAATGCATGCAACTGCACTCCAGCCTGGGCAGCAAAGTGAGACTATGTTTCAAACAAAACAAAACAAAACAAAAAAAAACAGAAAGAAAAGAAAAAAAGGAAAAGAAAAAAAAAAGGTGTACCTGACTACATCAGGTTTATCCAAGATAATATCCCTTTTGATTATGAGAACCTCAATTATTTCTGCAAAACCACTTTACTTTTGCCATGAAACATAACCATGGGAGTAATATCCCATTCTCTTTGCCATATTCTATAGGTTAGAAGGTCATAGGTCCTTCCCACATTCCAAGGAGAAAACAACACAAAGGCATGGATACTAGAGGGTGAAAATCCTGGGGGCCACCCTAGAGGTTCCCACAACAGATGGAAAATCAACCACTGCTCCTGTCCACTTTGAGCTGAACCTGGTTATCCAGTCAGCAGTTTACATTTGCAATACATTTAGATTCAATTCAATGAATACTGTCCTAAGACCTTTCTCCGTAGACACTTAGGAGAGTCCTCCAAAATCTCCCCAGTGGGAAAAGAAGATGGGTAGTGGATCTTTCCATTAATATCACATGAAGTTGTGTCCTGATTAAAGATAAATCCAACGTAGATGACAATTCTAGCATTTTACTTCTCACCATCATTCTCTCTGAGCAATGTCAACAAAATAACAGATTCTATTCTAAACAGCCCTGGCCTGCTTTGAACTGTATGTGAACCTTTGGGACATTTACCGTCCATCCAATTGCCCGATCATAAAGATTTCACTTTTCTAGGTATTTCCAATACAGTAACCACCGGACTTAAAAAAACAAAAAGTCTGGTTTTCAATCCAGTGATTTCGTGGCTTTTAGTAACAGGGCACACAAAGCCATTTCCTGTTTTTGGTTCTTCAGCCTGTAATCTAGAATGATTAAACTGATACTTGCTTTTATTCTCTTCATCTTCTGAGACGTGATTTTGGCTGCACCTGAAGGCACTAAGTCCACAATTATTGAGAGTTTCCTATTTATGTACCAGCCACTGGGTTAGGGACTTTCACATGCAAAGTGAAGCAGTTTGGTGATTTCTCAAAGAACTTAAAACAGAACTTTCATTCAACCCAGCAATCCTGTTACTGAGTATATATCCAAAGGAATATAAATAGTTCTGTCATAAAGACACATGCATGCCTATGCTCATCACAGCACTATTCACAGTAGCAAAGACATGGATTCAATGTAAATGCCCACGAAGAGCAGATTGGATAAAGAAAATGTGGTACATATACACCGTGGAATACTATGCAGCCAATAAGAAGAATGAGACCTTGTCCTTTGCAACAACATGGATGGAGCTGGAGGCTATTTTCCTACGCAAACTAATACAGGAACAGAAAACCAAATCCTGCATGTTCTCACGTATAAATGGGAGCTCAACATTGAGTACACATTGACACAGATGGAAACAATAGACACTGGGGACTGCATGATGGGGGAGATTGGGAGGAGAGTGAGGATCGAAAACTACTTATTGGGTACTATGCCTATCACCTGGATGATGAAATAATCTGTACACCAAACCCCCATGACATGCAATTTATGTATATAATAAACCTGCACATGTACCCCGAACCTAAAATAAAATAAAATAAAATAATTTTTTAAAAAATACACCCCTTAGTGATCTTTGGAAATCATTAATTTTTATTCTTACTTTATAGGTAGGGAAGTGGTGGTCACAAGTGACTTGACTGCCTCAAGGTCATTCAGTTAATAAGGTATCTTAAACCCAGGTAGGTTTGACCTAAACACCATGATCTCTGATGAACCTGTATTTTCAAACTGGGGTTGTTAAGCCCTTGGAAGCCTATTCATTAAGCCATGAAGCCAGAAAGCCTCATTCTGGAAACTATTCCACATTATAACAAATTCTTCCCTCTTAGTTTGGACTACATCAGTGGTTCTCAACCAGTGGCGGTTTGGCCCCACCTCTCTCTACCATTGGCCAGGAGACATTTGGAAAGTCTGAAGACGTTTCTGGTTGTCATACCTGGGGGGCAGGGCTGCTACTGTCCTCTAATGGGTAGAGACCAGAGATGCTACTAAATATCCCACAATGCACATCACCCCTCCAAACCCCCTCAGCAAGGAATTATCTGGCCCCAAATGCCAGCAGAGCCAATGTTAGTAAAGGCTGAGAAACTCCACACTACATTTTGACTGAATAAACTGTTTCTCAAACATTATTTTTAGAAAAAGCAAAAAAAAAATTCCCTTTGCTATTCTGCTGTAGTTCTACATATATAAATACTGCATTCAGCACTGATGGTCATAGCATTTAATCCAGTTCATTTTTATGATCCTTGTCTCCTTTGCCTTTTCAACTCTTTGTCTATGTTTTTTTCCTGTGGGTTAAGTGTTTTGCTGCTACAAATTTGTTTATTGTTGCTTGTTATTTCTCTGTGGTTTGCTATTTATTCTGCAGCTCTGGGATACTTATAAGGGGTGCTATATAAAATAAATAACAATAATGACAATGTTTACAGTACTTATCCCTAACAATTTTCCGGGCATCATGAAAGAAGACACAGAGAAACAAATGACAAAGGAGTTAGTTTGCATTTTTGCATTTTTCCTATAAATAAGCACAGACCAGCTTCCCTCTGTCGTGAAATATTTATAGATTACTTTTTCAGGGTAAGTTTGCGATAAGTGCTTGAATGTGTTTCACCCTTGGATACATTCAATTTGTCTTCATTTTACAGTTTATTCTGTTAATTAGAAAAGGTTATAAGATTAATAACTAGTCATTGCTAATGCATTCAATGGACTGAACATTGAGTGTGATGAGGGGTTTTCACCCCCTAAAGAGACATAAATGATCAGTTTATATGGATCCCATCAAACCTCTGATGAAGTGCACTGCACACAAAATGTGTTCAAGATTACAATGGCCTTTTGGTGATTTTCAAAACCATCCAAACATCAAAAATGCAATTATATTCTGTGTGCATAATAAATTAACTATCTTGGGAGGGGCTGGTTGCTATTAATTGAGATGAAGCAAACCATGTGAGTGGGACTCTAGTTGAAGATGTGTAACAATTACAGATGTATTCAAAATACCAAAACTTTATACTTGTGTAGGGTTTTACCATTGCCAAAGGATTTTCGCATAGATGCATTTTGATTTTCACAATCAGGTCATTTTTTTTTGAGATGGAGTTTCACTCTTGTTGCCCAGGCTGGAGTGCAATGGGACCATCTCAGCTCACTGCAACCTCCACCTCCCAGGTTCAAGCAGTTCTCCTGCCTCAGCCTCCTGAGTAGCTGGGGTTACAGGCATGTGCCACCACGCCTGGCTAATTTTGTATTTTTAGTAGAGACGGGGTTTCTCCATGTTGGCCAGGCTGGTCTTGAACTCCCGACCTCAGGAGATCCTCCCACCTCGGCCTCCCAAAGTGCTGGGATTACAGGCATGAGCCACCACACTCGGCCTTAAAAAAAATATATAGCAATTAAAAAAGTGATTCAACCTCATGAAGTGGGTAGAAAACTGGAGCTAAACCCGTTTCTAGTGACTTGAGTCCATTCCTCTTTATATTAGAAACCACATCTGTTTTTGGGGAAAAAGGAATATTAACAAAATTATATAGCTTGGGCATAGCATACAAGTCATTTAGTAAAGAAAAAATTATTTGTGGATTCAGAGGTTTGACAAAAAAAAAAAAAAAATCCTCTGCTGAAAGGACGATATTCTCACCCATTCAGCTGAGCTCCTGCCTGGTCTGCAGATGGCTTTGAGGACTTCAGGCAGAAATGCAGAAGAAGCTGTGGGTAATTGATGTCCAGTAGCTTGATCATAGCTTTAAAAGCACCCTGGGGCAAGCAAGCAATGGAAGGTACTTCACCAAGAAACCACAGAGAGCTTGCTTTGTCTGTAACCATCTTCTGAGGGATTTTGTCTGGTCATTTTTTCTTCTAATACAACCTCAAATCAACAGAAAAGGTACAAGACTAGTAAAACAAAACAAAACAAAACAAAACAAAACAAAACAAAAAACTCCTGTCCTGTGAACAATTTAATTAGATTTACCAGTCATAAACATTTTGACCAAGCTTTTTTGACTATCTCCCCTCCGTGTATGTGAGTGTGTGTGTGTGTGTGTGTGTATTTACACACTTTCTTTCTGAACCATTTGGGACCAAGTTGTAGACATTATGCCCCGTTAGCTGTAAATACTTCTAGGTATATTTCCTAAGAACTAGACACTTTCTTTCCTAACCACAGTGCAAATATCAAAATCAGGACATTCAACATTCCTAGAATGTCATTATCTAATCCACAATTCACATTCAAATTTTATCAGTTGTCTCCATCATGTCTTTTAAATCTTCTCCAATCCCTTCTCCATTCCAGCACCCAAACCTTGTTCATGCATTGTATCTAGTTGCCATGGCTTCTTAGTCTTCTTTAATGTAGACAAGCTTCTCCAACTTCCTTTCTCTTTTATGACTTTGACATTTTGATACTTTGAATTGTAGCTGTGTCCCTCTCAGTGTGCTGCATCAGGAGACATGTGATGTCGATTTGTCCCCTTACTGGTGATGTAAAACTGGATCCCTTGGCTAAGGCATCATCTGACAGATTTCTCCAGTGTAAAGGAATGAATTTTCCTTTTGTAATGAATAAGTAATTTGTCCTAAGGTGCTTTAAGATCTAGCTCCTGAGAGATGTCTCATTCACTATGGGAACAGAAAATGCACAAGATGATTTTCAACACCTTGCCATTCCAGAATGTAACAAGTACCCAAATAACAACAGGGAAATAACAAAGGACGCAGGAGCTGGTGTGAAGGCGCTTCTACCAGCCAATCCTGCATGAGTTGAGCATCAAAATAAGTAATGACAGGAAGGGATTATAACTCATCGACTAAAATAAGAGCCCATGAGTCTAGGCTGATAAGCTTAGATACGTGAATAAATAAAGAGGGGGAAGGAAATTATTTTCTGAAAATCAAGAAAAAAATGTAGAAGGAATGATGGAATTAAGAAAATCACCATTTTATGATCCATAATTGTTTAAAATAGAATGAAAGGCAAAGGGAGGGAGGGAGAGAAAAAGAGAGAGAGGGAGGGATGGAGGGAGGAAGGGAGAGGCAGACAGAGACAAAGAAGGAGGGAGGGAGAAAGAGAGAGAGAAGGAGAGAGGAAAGGACAGAGAGAGAGAGAGAGAGAGAGAGAGAGAGTGAGCAACAGAGCATGGCAGATTACCCCAAAACTAGAATTTCTGGAGAATCCTAACCTGTGACCTAAGGCATTTCACTTCAGTGTGGTGCTAGGCCATGCAGCTTCTGAGGTCTTTCCAAATTTCTAACCTCATGTAAACCATGGTTACCTGAAATTGTCTTTCTCCAGCAAGAAGGACCATCCCTGGCAAAAAAAAACAAAAACAAAAAACAAGGTAGAAAAATGGATTTATCAAGTTTTACAATGCTTGTATTATGACCAGAAACACATTTTTAAAAAATATATATATTTACTAAATCTTTAGTTATCCAGAAATTTAAGCTATCTAGAATATGCCATGCTGTGCTCATTTCTAGAAGAAAAAGGTTTCACTGTCAAGTTACTCTGTCAAGTTACTCTGATAGGCGTCCAGTAAGTGAACTTGAGCTCCGTCTTAAGGTCTGAGAAGTCTACCTTTCCTGTCTCTCCCACAATACCACTTCACCATGCCCTCCAAACTCAGCTGTTATAATATGATATTAGAAATCACAAGTTTATAAGCTATTTTGTCCAAAGAAAAAACAAAATGAACAAATAAAAGTGTTTTTCATAATCCTGACACATCCAGTTCTTTACTCAAAATCTGTCTGGTCCATGAAAATATATTTCCCCTACCATGAAATGTCGCTTATACTATATTAACCTATTAATAAAATTTGTTGCCCCCAATGACTTATGTTTCAAATAAAGGAAAATAAAGATTCAACTAGTTTACCATCAATATATTATATTAAATATCAACACCTTACTCCTCTGCTTATGTAGCAAAGCTAATATGGTTTTGTCAACATAATCTAAGTATAAATGTAAAAAATCTGCAACCCAGCTGTATCAGTTCGTTCTCACATTGCTATAAAGACATGCCTGAGACTGGATAATTTATAATAAAAAGAGGCTTAACTGGCTCATGGTTCTGCGGGCTGTACAGGCTTCTGCTTCTGGGGAAGCCTCAGGAAACTTACAATCATGGCAGAAGGTGAAGGGAAACAAGCATGTCTTGCATGGTGGGAGCAAGAGGAAAAGAGAGTGAGGAAGGAGGTGCCACACACTTTGAAACAACCAGATCTCATGAGAACTCTATCACGAGACAGCATTAGGGGGATGGTGCTAAACCATTAGAAAGCACCCCCATCATCCAATCACCTACCACTACAATGTTGGCCCCACCTCCAACATTGGGGATTACAATTTAACATGAGATTTGAGTGGGGACACAGAGCCAAACCCTATCACCTGGCATCTGACTTTAATTGTTCGTGACAACTTGAGACCCATAGAAACTCTAGAGGATGCTTCAATCCGTGTTGTGTCCACAGCAATGTTGCTGAGGTCAGCTGCAGGTGGAGATGTGACTAGGTCAGGAATATTCATCAGTAATTGGCGTGGAGCAGACATTTTGCTAGGTATTGAAGATACAGATAAACAGCATATGGTCCCCTACCTTGATAATCTGAAAATTCAGTAGGTGAGCTCTCCAGAAATGTAGATCTTACTCTTGGGGACATCATCCACTATCTCCGCTCCATCAGATCCTCATGTCCATTAAGTTTGTCCACGACTCTTTGAGGTTCTCCTGCGAGCCCCCTGACTCATCTCTGAACTTCACACCACCAATACCCTATGTGTCTCTTGATTTTCTGCTTCCTCTAGAACCCATGCTCAATCATCTCAACCCCTCTGTGAATATCATCATTGCCACGGCTTTGAATGTTCCCGTCCATATGCCCAGTCACCAAGTGGGAGACCTTGGACTCATTGTTGATGTCTCCTTCCTTTCTTCTAACTCCCTCCTTCTTCCTCTCCTGCCGTGGCTGCATCACATGTCATCAAACCCATGAAATTGATTCTTTTCTTGCTATTTCCTTGGTGTAGAATGCATGGCCTTGTGTTGTGGTGAATTGTTCATACGTCTGTTTCTATTTGGAGACTGTAAGCCTCTTGTGTGGGTCTTCAATAAGTCTTGAAATAACAAATGCATATTATTTACCAGTAATCCTTTGAACAATGCTTCCAGAAGCAATAATTCATGTTTTCTTGGGAGTGATTTGTTAAAAAATGTTTCTGCTTATTATTAATAATTTGGAGGTGACTACATTATGGCACTTAATTTCAGAAAACAGATACAACACATGTGCTAAATATTAATGGTTTGATTTCAGGATTATTTTGCATCATTATGTTTAAGGGACTGATTTGCTTTGCAGGGTATTTGTATTTGTGTAATCCTCAGTCATGTTATATTAAATGTTTCCAACATACTTATACCTCATGCTTACCAGGTAATTAAAAACTTTTAAAGCACCATAAATTTAAATTGAAAAGGGGCCAGGCATGGTGGCTCACACCTGTAGTCCCAGCACTTTGGAAGGCTGAGGTGGGAGGATTGCTTGAAGTCAGGAGTTGGAGACCAGCCTGGGCAACATAGCAAGACCTCAGTCTCTACAAAAAATAAAAAGACTAGCTGGGCATGCTGACCTGTGCCTCTAGACCTAGCTACTTGGGTGGCTGAAGTGGGAGGATTGCTTGAGCCTAAGTTTGAGGCTGCAGTGAGCTGTGATCACACCACTGCACTCCAGCCTGAGCAACAGAGCAAGATGCTTTCTCTAATTAATTAATTACTTTAATTAACTGAAAAGGTACAACATTTTTTAAAGTGGGAAAGTAACTGCTAGTAATGTTCTGCTCATTAGTAAAATACAGTAACTATCTTTTTAAAGGAAATATCACACTGATTTTGGAAATATATATTTTTAATATTCTGACAGTAAAAAATATTTAAAAGTTTTTACATAATAAGTCATAGTACCACCTTAATTGAATGTTATTTTTTCTGTCTATTTTATACTTTACATATCAGAGTAATATTTAGAAATATTCTTTATGGTAACCAGAAATTGCTCTTATTTTCTTTATCCCATTGTTGATGTAATATTTAGAAATCTTCTTTATGGTAACCAGAAATTGCTCTTATTTTCTTTATCCCATTGTTGATGTGCAGTTGGGTTAGCAGAACTAAAGGAAAAAATGTGATAGTTTCTCATGGCCTGCATATTGTGGAAAAGAACTGGAATTTGTGGTAAGGTCACCTTAAATTTCTAGAAAATACTACTTAGCCACTGATTGTTTTTCCCCTGCATCAAGTTCATACTCAATACAGACTCATGATAGTTTTGATATCTCAGAAGAAAAATTTCCACCATAATTGTTCATCTTTTCAAAACTATTTCTCTATTCTCACCTATTTTTAATAGATAAGATTCTTTTTTAATTTTCGTGGGTACATAGTAGTGATATATATTTATGGGGTACATAATATGTTTTGATATAGACATGCGATGTGTAAAAATCACATCATGGAAATTGGGGTATCCATCCCCTCAAGCATTTATCCTTTGTGCTACAAAATCCAGTTATACCCTTTTAGTTATTTTAAAATGTACAATTAAATTATTTTGACTATAGTCACCCTTTTGTGTTATCAAATACCAGATACTAATAATCACATCATGGAGAATGGGGTATCTGTCCCCTCAAACACTTACCCTTTGTATTACAAACTATTTGTACTCTTTCAGTTATTTTTCAATGTACAATTAAGTTATTATTGACTGTAGTCACCCTGTCGTGCTATCTTATTCATTCTTTCTATATTTGTATACCCATTAATGATCCCCACCTCCTCTCCCACTACCCTTCCCAGCCACCGGTAACCATCCATCTACTCTCTGTCTCCATGAGTTAAATTATTTTGATTTTTAGATCCCACAAATCAATGAGAACATGCCATGCTTGTCTTTCTGTGCCTGGCTTCTTTCATTTAACATAACGATCTCCATTTCTATCCATGTTGTTGCAAATGACAGGATCTCATTTAGATAAGAATTTTAGAATCAGCCTGTACACCTTCATAAAAAATCCTTTCGGAATTCCAATTGTGATTGCACTGAATATATAGATTGGTTTTGGAGAAATGTTTTATTTATAATATTAAGTCTGGAAACATATTATGCTTCTCCATATCAGTCTTCTTTTAAAAAACGTCAATAAAGCTTTATAGGTTTGACTGCCTCTCCACAATTAATTCCTTCTATTGCCTCTTGGAGTAACTTTGAATCACTCCAACACCATAGCTGTGTTCTCTTCCTTGTAGGTGTGTTTGCTTTCTATCTTTCTGGGATCTGTTGAAATTCCTGGTCTGTTGATGATACTCTTTCTTAACTTTCATGCTATGATGATTTCTGGAAGGAAGGAGTGTTTTGCTTTTTGAATATAGTTTCTGGCATTTTATTGGATTTGTTGCAAGAGGGAACACGGCCACATGTGCTCCCATCTGCTTCTTGATCCCATTTCTTAGCTTTGCGTGGTGTATGTGTGAGACAGACAAACAGTTTGCAAATAGTGAAACCAACACATCAAGGACACAGACAACTAGGGAGCAAGCTGAAAACTTAGATCAGACGTCATGTTTCTATAGAAGAGGTGAAAGACTGTTTTAATTAATAGAGTATCTTAGCCTCCTCTCAAACAACATGGGTGATATGGTTTGGCTGTGTCCCCACCCAAATCTCATCATGAACTGTAGTTTCCGTAATTCCCGTGTGTCATGGGAGGGACCAGGTGGGGCAGTTACCCTTATGCAGTTCTCATAATAACGAGTGAGTTCTCATGAGATCTGATGGTTTTATAAGGGGCTTACCCCTCTGCTCAGCACTCACTTCTCTCACCTGCTGCCATGTGATGTGCCTGTTTCACCTTCCGCAATGATTGTAAGTTTCCTGAGGCCTCCCTTGCCATGAGGAACTGAGAGTCAATTAAACCTCTTTTATTTATAAATCACTCAGTTTCAGATATGTCTTCATAGCAGAGTGAAAGAGGGCTAATACAATGGGTATTCTTCAATCTTGGTTAAGAACATCAATGTTTCACCAAAGGGAAAGAAATCAAGAAGGAAAAGGTTGAGAGCACAGCATTTTTGGAGCTAGTGATTTTAATTGAAGAAAATGGCAGAATAATATAGAGCATAGTAATTACTCGTGAAAGCATGCCATGAAGACTGTGTGATATACAATATACTGGATTTGAAAGGGGGATTTTTGGATGGAGCCCTACAATTAGACGTTGGAATGCAAGTGACCACTCTCCAATCATGTGACTTTGGAAATTTTTTATGACTTTCATTATTGTTTACATCATACTGAAAATGATAATACCCACCAACTACCGTGAAGTATTAGTAAAGTATTACATAAAATTTTTTAAATTAAAGAAACCTCTATGAGAAGTAGAAACAACATAAACCAACAAAAATAAGCAACAAATGATTATAAAGTAACAGTCAAGCAGATTACAATTTTGCAAGGCATTTTCTCATCTAGAAGGAAAAGTGATGGCAAATTACTTCAGTTGTTAGATCTTCATAGAATATTTGGTAATGACTTGGCATGTTATGAATTTTGCCTTCTGAATTATCACTATTGGATAATACATGCTGGGCTTGTATAGTTACAGATTTTGTGACTTCAAGTGGATTTTATAATTTTCTAGAAAGGAATTTAAAAAACTTTTATTTTTTCCCCCATACTTAAAGCATGTCTGTAAGTTTGGGAATAGAAGGACTTTCATCAAAATTATGTTGCAGGCTCTATACGTGTATTACCCATAATAAATACTGAAAAATATGGTACATTATTTAGGATGTTGATGCAGCAGATTTTGTTATCTTGCCTTAGACATATAAACCCTTTTCTGAGATCATGTTATTATTTCTACTTTTATTTCCAGGTTGAACAATCTGTTGGAAAAAAATAAGACTTAGTAGGTAACTATCAATGTACTGGATATGGCAGTCTAGATTTTTTTAATTAAAAAATTAGTGGCTTAAAGCAACACACATTTATTATCTCACAGTTTCTGTGGATCAGGAGCCCAGTCATGGCTTAACTGGACCCTCCAGCTCAGCATCTCTCAGAAGGCTGCAATCAAGGTGTTGGCTAGGGCTGCATTCTCATCTCAAGACTTGACTGGGGATGGATCTTCTTTCAAGCTCACTCAGTTGATCCTATTGGTAGGATTCAGCTTCTTGCAAGCTCTTTGACTGAAGGACTCAGTTCCTTGTGCACTCTTGACTGGAGGTCACCCTCAGTTCTGTCACACGTAGCACTCCAATATATAAGTTGGGTGTCTGCAACATGGCCTCTGTATCATCAAAGCCACCAAGAAAGTCTGCTAGCAAGATAGAAGCCACAGTGTTTTGTAATCTCATGATGAAGCAACATCCATTACTTTCACAATATTCTTTTTTTAAAAAAACTTTTAAGTTCAGGGGTACATGTACAGGATATGCAGGTTTGTTACATAGGTAAACATATGTCATGGGGGTTTGTTGTACAGATTATTTCATCGCCTAGGTATTAAGCCTAATACCTGTTTGTTATTTTTCCTTATCATCTCCCTCGTTCCTCCCTCCTCCATCCAATAGGCCCCAGTGTGTGTTGTTCCCCTCTATGTATCCATGTGTTCTCTTCATTTAGCTCCCATTTATAAGTGAGAACATAAGATATTTTGCTTTCTGTTTCTGCATTAGTTTGCTAAGGATAATGGCCTTCAGCTCCATCCATGTCCCTGCAAAGGACATAGTCTTATTCTTTTTTTATGGCTGCTTCCATGGTGTATATGTAGCACATTTTCTTTATCCTGTCTATCTTTGATGGGCATTTGGGTTGATTCCATGTCTTTCCTATACTTTCACAATATTCTTATAGAAGTGAATCATTAGGTCCCAGCCCATACCTGAGGGGAGGGTATCACAAGAGAGTATGAATATCAGGAGGTGGGGATCACTGGAAGCCATCTTAGAAGGCTGACTTCCATAGATGCCTACTCTGATTCATTAAATGTCAAAATTAGGACCAGCAAATTAAGTGAATTGACTGAGGTTTTACAGCAAGATAGGAAAAGTGCAAAGAATGGAAGCCTTCACCTTTGCAATTTGCCCAAAATCCATCTACTGCTTTCCACCTTTTGGCATACATGGGTCCAACCATCGTGGCAGGATGCTAACTACTTAGCACAAACTTACCTATGCATGTACTGCCTTCTGACTTCCAACTTTAGAATCACAGCATGTAGAAAAAATTAAGTAGGTTGCCCACACTCCTGTTACATCTGCTGTCAGTGAATAGACCCTACATGCATTCCTGACCTTCAAAACACAATGGCAGCAAAGAGATGAAAAAAAATTTTTTTAATATGCTTCCGTGTCAATTTTACAAAACAGAGACTGTCACTGCCTGGAGCGATAACCTTGAAATCTGAGCCACAGATCTGCAAACCTATTCAGCCGCATGGTTTCTGGGCAGTCTGAAATTACAATGCTTTTATTTTTTTTCCAACAATCAAAAACCCTTTTATGATTGCTTTAAAGTCAAACACTTACACTGCCCTGTTTTCTGAGGATGTGCCTTACTTTTTCTTCTAGAGTCATGTAATCCTCCTTCTTTAAAGAGGACTGTGTTCGGGAAATGACAAGTTCCCAGTTGTGATGTAGACTAACCTTAGAGGTGGCCGTGTCCAAAGCCCTTTTATAGTGTTGATGCAAAATTTCCTTCTATTTCCTTAGGTAAGAATTCCATAACACAGGAGATTTAGCTCCATTTTGTGGAAAACTAGGCAGTTAAGCTTCCTGTTCGCTGGATAATGGTGCTTCACTCTCTGAGTCCAATGGCGGAGAATGCCAAGTGGAAGAACAGGGTTGTGAATCATTTGGGAATTTCACACAATTTTATTTTCTACTACATGCCTCTTGAAAGGAGCTGTAAAAATGATGCCTTTAAGTAATATTTTGTCAATTCACAACATTTATTCCTGTTCTTCTTCCTATCATGACTGCTGACTTACTCCTGCCATTAGCACATTCTCATAATTACTGTGACTATTATGAATGCATACTAAGTACCATGTCTGGGATAAAGTGTGGGAATACTAAACCAAATTAGATATTCTCTTTCCTTCAGGGAGAAGAGACTCTTTGTTTCTATAACAGAGAGAGTCTGATATGGAAATTGCCAAATAAAATGCAATGGGAGAAGTTGTAGGAAATATGAGCTTGTTGCAATGTGGGGGTGAGTTGTTGCAATGGGAGGGGTGAGCTGTTGCAGTTAGCTAGACAAAGAAGAGAAACATTCTGGCAAAGAAAACTAAATTATTTTTTGAACATTGTTATGGAGCATTTAAAGAAGTAGTGTTGTTTCTATATAACTGGCAAAAGCAGTACATACTAATTAAAGAGTACGCAGAGACCAGGGCATGCCAGGCTCTGTGTGCAAAGGCAAGAAGATTGAATTTTATCCTGGACATGACTGAGGGACAGATAACTTCAGAAATAATTCCATACAAGACTAATATTTAAGGGGAAATTATAAAATGGAGCACACATTAAGAAGATAAAGAATGGATGGACAGGGGAGTTTGGAGATAACCCCTAAGACATGATGGCACAATGTTCAGAGAGAGGCAGGCAGAATGGAGCAGACACTATTCCTTTGAAAACATTCATGGAATCATGAGAACTTGAGCTTTGGGGAGGATCGTCTTAAGGGGCACAGGAGCAGATATTAGGGTTAAGCCCAGGCTCACTAGGGTCTGATGGAAGACCTCGCTCCATAAAGTTTGGGTCCCCAAGCATTCCACACTCCAGGTAGGAGCAAAATGGTAATAGAATAAATCTTTCCCCATCCTCAGCCCCTAGAAGACTGCAAGTTGTTTTGATGCAAAGTAGAGAGAGCTTAAATTACATTTCATATTTTCCCAGAATCTGTGATGCAGTGTTGGTCAATTCGGCACAGTTAATCTGAATAGACAAATAACAAAAATACTCAACCAAGAATGTTATCAGAGAAATATATTAACCTTAACAATGCTTGTATAAATAAAAAGAAACATGGAAAATTTTTTTAAAATATTTTTTTCTTTAAAAATGATTTTTAAAAGATTTTAAAACAAATTCTTCTTTAAAAATTTTTGTTAAAGATGACATAAATATCATGCAATAATTAACTGAATTAATTGAAACATGATCTACTTTCAACCTCATTTTCCAAACAATATTTCCTAACAAACAGTATATTTTATTTCACATCATTTTGATTCAAGGAATCCAATAAAGTTATTAATTTCATATGAAAATGGGAATGCATACAATGAAAACTTAGTTGATAAGTAAAGGTTTTCAGAATGATACTAATATGTCAAATCAGCACTTACATCCCTAAGCAAAAGTCACTTAGTTAGGATGTATTATCATTGTTTTAATACACTGCTGGAGGTATTTGCTAAAATTTTCTTTATTCTTTTTGAATTTGTTGAGAAAGAGTGGCTCATAAGTGTTCCTTCTCATCCTGCCTTATCAGATACTAGAATGGAGATTATGTTAGTCTCATAAAATGATTTATTAAATGTTCCCTTCTCTGTTCTCCCTAATGCTTTGTAGATCTCATTGATGAAACCATGTGGATCAAGCATTTTCTTTCTTGAAATATTTGGACTGGGAATGCAAGTTTCTTAATGAATACATGACTTGAGGCTTTCTATGTATCCCCTCAGTTTTTAAGTTACATCTTTCTAGGGATTTACTGGCTTCATGTTTTTACTATTATCTTTTTAATGTGGTAGGATTTTATGGTGCTCTGTTTTTCATTTCTAATGTTGGTTATTTCTACCTTCTCTCCTTCCCTACCTATTAATCAGACTTGCTAATTTGTTAATTTCATTGGACTTTTTGAAGAATCAACTTTTGGTGTTGTCAGTTCTCCCTATAGAATACGTATTTTTTCTATTTAATTAAATTATTCTCTTATCTTACATTTCCTTCCTTTTACCATCTTCTTGATTTTTTTTGTTTTATAACTTTCTAAGATGTGATGAATTTACTAATTTTTTTTCTTTGTTAATACACACTGTTATCCTAGGCCCTGATCTAGATACACCTAAAATGTTTGATATGTATTTTTCAGATCATTTGTTTAAAAAATATTTTCCAACTTCCATGTTACTTTATTCATTTACTTGTGGATAATGGAGACTTTTTAAAAATTTCCAAACATATGGGGATTTCAAAGTCAGAGATCTGCATTGTGTGTTTTCAGTCTTTTGACATATCTGAAGACTTGTGTTTTGGTGCAGTATATCATCAATTTAAGTGAATATTTGAGGCATGGCTGCACAGAATATGTACTTTTCCATTTGTAGTGCAATAATTGATACATGTCCATTAAGTCAAAGGTGCTAATTGAATCATTCTAATCTCCTCTATTGTTACTAAAATTTTTGTCTTGGTTCTCTTAATGGCTGGAAAAGATATATTAAATTCTTCCTTGATAATTACAAATTTGTCTATAACTCCTTTTAATTCTGTCAGTTTTTACTTTACGTCTTTTGGGGCTTTGATATATTTTTCTCACTATGTATTTCATATATTCAACAATAATTCATTTATAAAATATATTTTGCCTGATAGCACAAAATATTTTTTATTTGGTTTTTATTTATTTGGTATAGCTGAGGTTTCTTTTCTTTCATCTATTTGTTTCCATCTTTTTTTACATTCTTTGTCTCTATACTAGTTATTGCATATTAGTTATTATTATTATTATATATTCTATGTTACTATTTCTCATAATTAGTATTTAAAAGTCAGTAGTCCTTCTAACTCTACTCCACTAAGTAAAATTTGCTTCTCTGGCTCTTTAAAAACAATTTTATGAAGGTATGATTTGTGTAAATTAAGCTGCATCCATTGAAAGTATAAAATGAGTTGTGTACACCCATAAAACCACTACCACAAACAAGACAGTGAATATTCCCAAAACCCCCAAAAGTTTCTTTGTTAATGACAGCATCTGCCCCAGCTCGTGAAGACAACAACCTGCTTTCAGGCACTAAATACTTGCTTCAACTGTTTTTTACACTTTGATATAAGTGGAATTGTATTGTACATCCCCTCTTGAGTCTGGCTTCTTTTACTCAATAAGAAATTTGTGCTTTAGTCATATGTGGATCATTTGACTAGTCACTAAGTGGTATTCTGCTGAATGAAAATGTTTCATTACTGAGTAGTACTCTGTTGAATGAAAATACCACAATGTGTCTGCCTAGTCACCTGTTGGTGGACATTTGTTTTGTTTCCCATTTTTGGCTCTTGTGAATCTGGTGGCTTTGAAGGTTCATGTGCAAGTCTAAGTGTGGATATATACTTCTATTCTCATGAATAAACATCCGTTAGTAGGATAGCTAGGTATATTCTTACTCATATAAGAAACACAACATCTAGAGAACACTGTTCTCTAGAGGGACTAGTTAGTGCTGATCTGTGTATTCTGGTCATAGAAGACAAACGTTTTGATATCCAGCGTCTCCAAGTCATTTTACAGCCAGGAAAATGAAGAAGCCAAGTCACTGAAAGATGTACATCTCATTCCTGATGTAGAAACACTGGAGTAGAGTAACCATAGGAGACAGTTTGTCTCTGTGGTCGTGAGCTGCAGGGACTCAGGTTGAACCATCTCCACGGTGCACCTGCAGCACATCTTACTAACTGGATGATGCTTTGAGGCTCAGCTAATCCCCAGACGTCTCTCAGATGAGAAGCCAATATCTAATGGTCACCCAGCAGTCACTGAATCCTAGGGTTTATAATATCCCATCCATCTGTGACCACTTCTGATAAAGGAGGACTATTCAGATTCTTCCTTGGGATTGGGTATGAGTGACATGATTCTTCCTTGGGATTGGGTATGAGTGACATGACAGGAGAATACACATGCCGTAATTACTATTCACCTTTAGTTTCTTATTCATGTTTGAATGTTATTAAATACAGTATGTATTTTTCATTTAGCAGACTCTTTTTTAAATGACAGCTTTATATTTACGGAAAAATTGAGCACATAGCATCAAGAATTCTTACATGCTGTCTTTTAGCCTTCCTCAATTTTCCCTCTTATTAATCTCTTGCATTAGTGTGGTACAGTTTTTCATGATCAATGAACTGATAATGATACATTATTATCAACTATAAAGTCCTTGGTTTACATTATGCTTTCTTCTTTGTGTTGTATAGTTCTATGGGTTTTGAAAAGTACATAATAACATTTATCCAGCATTACAGAATACAAATATTTTTCAATGTCATTTCACAAAAGAGACTTGAAAAAAGCTGACTGTAAACTAAGGCAAGCTCAGAAATTACACTGTAAAGGGAAAATAGATGGAAAGGAAATCCTGTCATCACAAAATCCTATTTTTCTTTTCAGTGTACTATAATCATATCAGATTCAAAGAGAAAGATGTAACTTTTGTTACCTATGACAAAGATTATGGGTATAAAACATGTTTATCTTTAAGAAAGTTACAGAAAGTGGAGGAACTTGTGATCTAGGGATGGACTTACCATGTTTGAAAAATGGATTTCATGGTAGAATAAATAGGATTAGCTCTCTCATGCCTTCAAGTTTAGGAGAGCAAGCTCTATGAACCTGAAGGTGACCCACTACTAAAGTAAGTCTTGTTCATTGAGAACTGGAAGAAACTTGAAGAATAATTTTTATTTTTGCGCTGCAGAATAAGCAAGAATACTTTTTATTTAATTTGCATTTCCCTTTTCATATAATTTTAAGAGACTCGTCACCAATATTTTCATTACCTTTCTTCCAAACCTGTTTTTCTCCTAAAACTAATACCTCTTCTGATTTTTTAATATTTTCTGAAAATTTTAATATATTCTGAATTTGAATATTTATATTTTAGCATGATCTTGCACACCTTAAATATTCTTTGGCATACAAAAGTTTTTTTCATGATTCATGAGTGAGTTGTATGTATTTATTACTTTATAAGAATGATTGTCAATCATCCCTGCCCCCTGCCAAGGGGACATTTGGCAATTCCTGGAGACATTCTTGTTTGTCACAACTGGAAGGGGGATGTTACTTGTATCTAGTGAGTTCCCACCTGTCATGAAGGGATGGAGACCACGGATGCCGATAAACATCCTATAATGCCCAGGACACCCCCGTAACAGAGTCTTGCATCCCCAAATGTGAGTATTACTGATGTTGAGAAATCCTACTTTAGAATTTTCTCTGTCTAACTCTCCCTTTGCCCCATTTGACAGCTGGGGCAAGTCAGACAAACAGTTTTCAGGCTGGGTAGTCTCTATCAATTGTCATCCACACTTACTAGTAATCTGAGGAGACGGGTTAAGGTATTAAAGAGAAGGCATAGAACTTACTCACCAAGAATCCTACTATATATAACAACACAACATGTTCTAACATGAAAGAGGCAGGAGACAGTATGGAGGAAGGATAATTAAGCAAGCATTCTATTGGAGAAATTATATCTAGTTTGGAAAACTGAAGGCATGAGTGATTCTGATTAAAAAAATAAATTAGATTATATTACAATTCTGTTTAAAGCCCTTCAAAGACTCCACTTTCAATGACTTCTCATTTTCCAAAGTCTTTCTTTCATGCCCAAATCTCAGTGAGTTCCCTCCTGTCATTCTCAGAGTCCTTTTTGTTTTCCTTGCAGCACTCAATTTGAAGTTATTTTTTTAAAGTATTGGATACCTCTCTCCTCCAGTAGGCTGGAGGACAATGGTAGTATCTATTTTACCTGGCACACAGCACTTTCATCCTCCCCAGTAACTTGGAAGGGTCCTCAGAGGAGGGAGATTTTCTGATGTTATCAAGGAGAAAACAACAACGTGGGCAAACACATGCAGGTGGACCCTAGAGTGCGCCCACATGGAAAGGTAAGCAGAAATAGGCTCAACTTCATGGCAGAGAATGCTGTTGTGGGGTCTCATTATTATAATGTCTTGACTGCTAGGTGGAAGAATTTAGACCTAATGAGTAGGTGATCGGGACTTAAGCTCTTCAGCAGCGGTAACATACCATGGAAGCTGTTTCTGAAACCTGAAATAATCCCCCATGGAGATTTCATCACTGAGACCTAAACTCAATATATAGAATCTTTGCACATTTTTGTTATGCATATCACATGCCTCCTTCAAAACCATATTTTTTCATGCCTTTTAGAAGGTGCATAATGTGTATGAGGAATGTCAACAATGATATTCAACCCCAACCAAGCACCTTCCTCCTGGCTTAGTTTGTAGTCACGATATTCTCACAGCCAATTGTTTTCTGTGGGTTGCAATGTGTTTTGGTTTTCCAGAGCCTTTCACTAAAACCTGAACAGGACAAACATCAGTATCATTAGTAGTTACTTGGGTACATTTACTATATGAGTCATTACTTCAATACCTTCATTATAGTGATTATTTGGTTACCTTTACTATAGTAGTTACTTGGGTACCTTTACTATAGTAGTTGTTTCTTCAGTACCTTTACTATAGTGGTTATTTGGGTTCCTCTATTATAGTGGCTACTTGGCTACCTGTACCATAGTAGTAGTTGCTTGGGTACCTTTACCATAGTAATAGTTGCTTGGGTACATTTACTATAGTAGTTACCTGGGTACCTTTACCATAGTAGTAGTTGCTTGGGCACCTTTGCCATAACAATGGTTGCTTGGGTACCTTTCCCGTAGCAATAGTTGCTTGGGTACCTTTACGGTAGTAATAGTTATCTGAAGTACCTTTACCATAGTAGTAGTTGCTTGGGTACCTATTCTATAGCAACAGTTGCTTGGGTGCCTTTGCCATAGTAATAGTTGCCTGGGTATCTTAACCATAGTTGTAGTTGCTTGGGTACCTTTATTATAGTAGTAGTTACCTGGGTACTTTTACCATAGTATTCGTTGCCTGGGTACCTTTACCATAGTAATAGTTACCTGGGTTCCTTTGCTATAGCAATAGTTGCTTGGATACCTTTCCCATAGTGATAGTTACCTGGGTATCTTTACCATAGTTGTAGTTGTTTGGGCACCTTTACTATGGTAATAGTTACCTGGGTACTTTTACCATAGTATTCATTGCTTAGGTGTCTTGCCCATAGCGATAGTTACTTGGGCACCTTTCCCACAGCAATAATTGCTTGGGTACCTGTTCCATAGTAATAGTTACCTTGGCACCTTTACCACAGTAATAGTCGCTTGGGTGTCTTTGCTGTAGTGGTTACTTGGGTACCTTTGCCATAGCAACAGTTGCTTGGATACATTTACTATAGTAGTTACGACCTCTGTTCTGCTGCTTTTCCTAAGACACTTTTTCTGCCTTTTTTTCCCTCTTGCTAATTCCTCCTCTTTCTCAAAGACTCAGCCCAGTCTTTTGGGGAGCCTTCCTTCATCCTTCAGTTCTGCTCTGCCTGGGACTCTCTTCTCATTGCTGCTGCACAATCTTGAGCCTACCATTCCCATTACACACTTGACCTTATATTGCATCTCTGTTCCTGTGGTATCTACTGGGACCTGTGACTCAGTCATGCAAAAATAATATATTCAACTCTGAATCTTCATGGCTAGGGACAGCAACTGGTGCATGCTACTGAGTTAAATAGAGAGAGTGGGAGAGTGAGAGTGTGTTTATGAGAATGCTCTCTTGGACTCTCTTCAATGTCTTTGTAGCCTGTGACTCTAATCACCCTGGATTTATTTCATTCCAGCATCAATCCTTTCTACTTGAAAACCAATAAATATCCTCTGTCTAGATACCAATTGACAGAAAGTACAAGGATTAAGAAGCTGTCTTCTACCAAGCAATGCAAGGAAACCAACCACTCAACTTCTAAAATACTAATGGAGATGCCCCTTCTAGGTGCCATAGAAAATACTATTCTTTACCTACTAATATACGTCTCCAATGTGGAAGATTATTTACAAGCTGTCACATTAATAATAAATAATATATTTTCATTATTTGCTTCCAAATCCTTGAGTTTTAAATTAACAACATTTGAAGGAGACCTGTTTACACAGATGAAATTTGAATTGTAGATAAAGTGACACTCTGGAAGGGTTAGGTCACATTGTTGCTTTTCAACACTACCAAGATTTAATTTATGTAGTGTCATTGTGAAGAGAGAACCCTAATGGCTTTTTAATTATTCTCAACTTCAAAGAGTAAATGAGAGAGAAATCAGTTCCCAGACAAAGGAAGAAAATATTGGAAGCTGAGTAGAGATAATTATGCAGGAATGCCCTAGTAAAAGTATCTTAGGACATAGGAGTGTAGAATTCTTTTCTGCACATCAAACCTACACAGTAGAACACAACCGTATTGTTTGTTCAATTCCCTATTATCACCCCACAGTCTTTTTTAAAGAAAATTAATTTTAATTTTTATTTTAATTTCCGGGGTACCTGTGCAGGATATGAAGGTTTGTTACGTAGGTAAACGTGTGCCATGGTGGTTTGCTGCACCTATCAACCCATCACCTAGGTATTGAGCCCAGCATGCATTAGCTATTTTTCCTAAAGCTCTCCCTCCCTCCACCCTACACCCTGACATGCCCCAGGGTGTGTTGTTCCCCTCCTCATGTCCATGTGTTCCCATTCTTCAGGTTCCACTTTTAAGTGAGAACATGTAGTGTTTGGTTTTCTGTTGCTGCATTAGTTTGCTGAGATTAATGGCTTCCGGCTCCATCCGTGTCCCTGCAAAGGACATTATCTCATTCCTTTTTGATGGATGCATAGTATTCCATGGTATATATGTACCACATTTTCTTTATCCAGTCTATCATTGATGGGTATTTGGGTTGATTCCATGTCTTTGCTATTGTGAATATTGGTGCAATGCACATACACATGCATGTATCTTTATAATAGAATGATTTATATTCCTTTGGGTATATACCCAGTAATGGGATTGCTGGGTCAGATGGTATTTCTGGTTCTAGATCTTTGAGGAATCGCCACATCATCTTCCACAATGGTTGAACTAATTTACAAGACTGTTATGATTTCAGTTCTTTTGCATTTACTGATGAGGGATTTACTTCCAAATATGTGATCAATTTTAGAGTAAATGCCATGTGGCACCAAGACGAATGTATATTCTGTTGTCTTGGGGTGGAGAATTCTGTAGATATCCATCAGGTCCATTTGATCCAGAGCTGAGTTCAAATCCTGAATGTCTTTGTTAATTTTCTGTCTCTATGATTTATCCCTTAGTCTTAAGAGTTGGTGATCATAGCAAGTTATGGAAAATTTGGAAAGTTATAGTTACATTTTTAGGCAAGCTTATTGGGCTGTGAATTACAATGAAATAGTAGAAGTAATTTGCTATGTCAGTTTATAGGAGCCAGAGATAGAGTGACTTTCACACAATGGCTTTGGAAAAATCCACAAGTCCAAAATAAGATGCTCTAAACACCATCAGATAATAGAAAAACGTTTTAAACTTATGTCTGTTTGGGCTCATTGTGGGGAAAAAAACTTGGCCATTTATTGCTATGTAAGACCGATTACCCATATAATTTGACCTTTAACTCTAAAAGTGGATGTTGGGGAAAATGTGAGTTTCAAAACTAGCTGCTCTTAATACATTATTATTTTTAGTTATAAAGTATAAAGCTTGTTTGAGAGCCCATTTTCTTGGAGAACATGTAAGCTGTCTGATCACAAACAAAATCTTGATATTTCCTAATAACAATAGTTGCCATTTGAGTCTTTGTAGTATGCCAGGGACTGGATATTTGCTTCTAAAGGGAATAATCCCCTGAGATATGAGGGATCCAGTTTCCCCCAAGCCCCTGCCCCAGGAAAGTAAGAATAAGGAATTAATGAAAAGCTAAAGAGATAGGTTATAGAAGCAATAAATAAATAGGTACAATGGAAATGTTGGTGTCATTCAGATGAACACAGGACATAGGAAAAATAGCCTCTCCTGGACAATCCTCACTCCCAGGAAAAACTTTCTAAGGAGAGTCTTGGGAAAAAGCAGGCATATGCATGTTTTTGTTAAATAAACTGGCATAAACCAAAACATAGTGTGTCAGCCTAAAAAGAGAGAAAGCAAGTGTGACCACCCGCAGTGTGATAAAGCTATTGTTTTTTAAACTAAAATATTTCTTGTAGTTCCATATTGCTATTCAAGTGTAAAAGTTCTCAATACCAGCCTAGAATGAAGTTATCTGCACGTCTGTAGACCCCGTTTACGAATTGTGTGAAAGTACTGGTTCTCAGACTAGAAGTACTCAATTTTATTCCCTGCAAATGTCAATTTAATATCAGTCATGTGGGGAACAGTTTACAGTGTCACAGTTTTCAAAACCTATTTCAGGCTCCAGGGAACAGTTATGCCATGTAAGGAAATAACTCATTCTTGGTAAAGGAAAAATTGTAAAGTATTTAGTTAGAAGTTTCCTGCGGCTGGGCATGGTGGCTCTCTCTTGTCTGTAATCCCAGCACTTTGGGAGGCTGAGGCAGGAAGTTCGCTTGAGCTCAGGAGTTCAAGACCAGCCTGGGCAACATGGTGGGACCTCATCTCTACTAAAAACGTACAAAAATTAGCCGGGCCTGCTGTCACGCGCCTGTAGTCCCAGCCACTCGGGAGGCTGAGGTGGGAGGATTGCTTGAGCCTAGGAGGCAGAGACTGCAGTAAGCAGAGATTGCGTCACTGCTCACCAGCCAGGGCAAGAGAGGGAGACCTTCCCTCAAAAAAAAAAAAAATTCTTTTCAATATCCAGTAATTATTTTACTTAATCTCCTTCCAGCTCCTTCCATTACTTCTGATGTATGTGTGTATATGTGTTTGTGTGCTCATACTTTCTGTCTCAAATTGTGAACAAGAATTTCATGTAGTTCAATCTTTTATCAAAAGCCTAATGTTACTTTTTTTTAAGCCATTAAGCAGGAGTCGTGGGTTTCAAATACAGTAAATAAAACTGCTAGTACTGGAAACTGTCCACATCAATGTGCCCTTCAGGTTACACATAAAACCACCTTGAAAAGCAGAGCTCTTAAACACTGTGTACAGAAAGCTCGTGTTGTTATGTGTTCAGTGCTTCCTAACACATTTCATTACTAGGCACAATAAGAATATTGAAACCATATTTGTGAAATACGGTTAATTAGCTTGAGTGAACCTTTCTATAATGTATACATAGATCAAAACATCACATTGTACCCCATAAGTATACACAATTATTATTTCTTAATTAAAAATACATTAAAGGCCAGGTGCAGTGGCTCACGCCTGTAATCCCAGCACTTTGGGAGGCCGAGGCAGGTGGATCATGAGGTCAGGAGATCGAGACCATCCTGGCTAACATGGTGAAACCCGTCTCTACTAAAAATACAAAAAATTAGCCGGGCGTGGTGGTGGGCACCTGTAGTCCCAGCTACTCGGGAGGCTGAGGCAGGAGAATGGCATGAACCCGGGAGGCGGAGCTTGCAGTGAGCCAAGATCGCGCCACTGCACTCCAACCTGGGCAACAGAGCAAGACTCCATCTCAAAAATAAATAAATTAATTAATTAATTAAAAAGGAAAATATTTATCTGTTCTGTGGTTTCTTTCTTTCATTTTTCTTTTAGCATCTTTCTAGTTAGACATCTTTACATCTCTTTTTCTTTGGTAACAGTTTCCATTTTCTGTCATAGTTCCTTGAATGTCCTGTCAAAGCAACACATGCCTGCTGAACAGTAACTGTGTAAGAGGCTGTGTTAGGCTGGTGAGTGGCACAAAATTGAGAAAGACCTCACTAAGCTTGGTCTCTACTGAAAGAGGCAGAAATGTACAAAAATGAACAGCCCTACCATTATTAGGCAGATGTTAGGAAAGGCATATAAAAAGGCCAAGAAGTATCAGATCCTCTGGCTATAAAAGTCACTCAGTAGCTGAGTGTGGTGGTGCATGCCCGTAGTCCCAGCTACTCAGGAGGCTGAGGCTGGAGGACTGTTTGAGCCCAGGAGTTCAACGCTGCAGTGAGCTGTGGTTGTGCCACTGCACTCCACCCTGGGCAACCAAGTGAGACCCCATTTTTTTTTAAATCGCTCAGAAGGCCATGAAACAAATAATCTGTAAACCCAATGGGAAGAAAGTGACAGCATTTCATACTGCTAATCAACACAACCATGGCCCTTTACACATCTCTCTAAATCATGTGACAGACCACCCACCTAGGGATTGGCAAATGGACAAATGATATTGGTTTTTGAAAAGATGTAAAATGCAAAAGATAGTGAAGGTGGTAGACTTACATGCCAGTGTGGATGCTGGGGAAAGCTCTCAGGGATCCAAGAGAATGTTTTCCTCTTGCAGTAAAACGTCAACATAGAGAGCTAGTATCATTTGTTCTCCACCAAACTTCTGCTCTCATTGAAAACTCAGAACATGCATTTTCCACATTTCTCCCCTAGAATTTCTAGATCCTAAATAATGAATGCAGCCAAGAGGAGCCTATTCAATGGCAATTAATGAGTATCTTTCCATTAAACTTTATTTCATTATTAAATGTTCCAGTTTTATGTCAGTGGATTACATATTATGCATGGCTTATTTGCCATTGCTTTATGAGCATTTTATAGGCAAAATGGAATGGCTGTTATAAAGTAGGTGGATTTAAGACAGGTCTTTCCCTGTTCTGCCCACCCCCCCATCACATCCCTCCCATTTTGGTTCTCCAGAATTAAAATCAATCTTTAGGTGCTACTCACATAATGAGAACTTTGATGTATATGGCTTTCCTCTACAAAGCGACATATGTTCCCATTACTGAGATTTCTTCCTCAGTTCCCCGTCTACCTCCCCCATTTATTCAAATTCTATTCATTCTTTAAGGCACCAGGAGCCTTTCTTTGTCAGTCTTGTCTGCTGTGAGCTCTGTCTTGCGTGCTAAGGGATTACTTGCTCTTTGAAACTTATTCTGCTCTGTAACTTTTCATGTGTCAATGTGACAATTATACTGTAAGATTTTAAGGTGGGTTCTACATCCTATTTATTTTTTTTTGTATTCTCATAGTTTCCAATAAAATATATATTGTTGATTGAATTATAATCTTCCCCAGTTATGGGAAACATAGCTGAATGGGAGGCCCAGAATAAAAATGAAATCTGTACATTTACTTATTTATTATTTTTTGTCTTTTTATAGTTGTTTTCTTTTTTATATTTAATTAAATTTAATTGTCTATTTCAATAGATTTTTGGGGAACAGGTGGTGTTTGGTTACATGAATAAGTTCTTTAGTGGTGATTTCTGAGATTCTGGTGCTTTCTATATTTAGAGATGATATGGCAATTATACACTTTAACAACAGGATTAAAATACAAGTTTCTTATGTTAACCAATGACATTTAATTAATCGCTATAAGGACATGCATCATTTATGCAATTTAAGATTTGAAATAATACTAGTTTGTATACTTACCTGGCAAGGGAGATACCATGATTATGAAATAATACTAGTTTCTAAAACTAGAATAAAATTACTAATCACCTAAAAATCAATAATGTAAAGGACACTGATGGAAAACAATTTCTATCATAATTTCAGCCATTTGCAACTAAATCTCATTTTATAAATATACAAGGAAAATGGCACACAAAGAATGGTGACTATTGAATGATATGCAATTCATCACCATAAACTATTTAAGTCTAAGGTTCATATTCCTATACAGATATAACCCACTGGAAGATATATTACTGAGATTAAAATTCATTCTCTCCCTTGCCTTACGAAAATAAAGAAGGAATCAAACTCAATTGTACCTTGAGCATTTAATGACAAATATCAATAACAGTATTTGTTGTAACCAGGCAGTAATCCATCGAGAAATAATGAATATGAACACTGATAAAGAACAACATGAGGTTGTGTGCAGTGGCTCATGCCCATAATCCCAGCACTTTGGGAGGACAAGGTGGGAGGATCACTTCAGCCCAGGAGTTTGAGACCAGCCTGGACAACGTAGTGAGACCTCATCTCTACAAAAAAAAAAAAAAAATAGCTGGGCATGCTGGCTCGCACCTGTAGTCCCAACAACTTGGGAGGCTGAGGCAGGAGGATTGCTTAAGCCTGGAGTTTGAGGCTGCATTGAGCCATGATAGCACCACTGCACTCCAGCCTGGGTAACAGTGAGACATTGTCTCTGGAAAAGAAAAACAAAAAACAAAACAAATGTGAATTATAAAAACAAAATAAAATGAGAGCATGCCTGAGGAATTGAAGGAATTCATCACACATCTGTGATTATCCAGCAAGATTAAGTGTGTTATCAATGGCCTTCAAAGAACCTTCAGGAAGCATCAACTTTAGATAGTGTTTGATGATGGAGAGAAAATCAGAGTGTGAGATTTTGGAAAAGGGTTAAGAGTGTCAAGGATGGCAGGTATGCACACGTGTATCTAAAGAGATGAGAGATAGGATGTGCAGACCCAGAAAAGGAAGAGAAGAAATCAGAATGGTTGGTTACATTTTTGGCAGGAAAACTTCTTTGCAACACCCTGAAGGTGAGGAAGGAAATTCCAGACCTCAGGCATAGGACCTCTTTCTGTATCTCTTGCTTACATATCAGCTGGGGATTATGTTGGATTTATATTCAGTACATCAAGGGTGGGCCTGAGACTGCCTATGCTGATGCTCCTGGTCCGTGGACCACAGTTTGAGGAGCAAGTCATCAGGACACTCTCCTACAGTGAGAGGTGATGCTGCGATATTGATCTATGCAGCCATGAGGATGGCTGATCGGCTCCCCTCTTCCTGGCCAGGAGCAGCCATATTTATGGACACCAGTGAGGCACATAATGTGATTATTTTCTATATAGACAGGGGCGAGAAAAGGGCCGGTATTCATACTCTCACACCATGTTAAGGATACTGGGAAATTTACAAGTTGAGGAAGAGACAAGAAGGGGCAAAAACAAACAAACACACAAAACCCAAACAAACAAAAAACGAAGAATGGAGATGCCGTTACAACTATTTAGAAAATTGAAAGACATATAATTTTGAAAGGGAAGGCTGTTTGTCTACTACGAACTCTCTCATATGTCCTAAGAGGGTAGCTGCTCCTTGAAATTTATTCTGCTTACTAAATTGACCACATTTTACCATGTGTTGATCACGTTTTCCTTAACTTCCAAGCTGTCATCTTGTTGAGTTTGAGGTACAGACTGGAAGTTCAGGCAAAGATATTGAAGGCGGTATGGTTGGCAGAATTTTGGCCCCCATGAGTTTCGGCCCTTGGTGTTCCTCCCATGGTTATGTGGTGGCCCAAGGGAGTCTACAGATGTCATTGAGGTTATCATCAGCTGACCTTAAAAGAGGGAGGTTCTCCTGGCTTATCAGGGTGGGACCAATGTAATCAGGAGTCCTTAGTAGCAGAGAATTTTGCTGGCTGAGGATAAAGAGATGTGGCACCAGAGACGTCCTACTGAGACCTTGGTCTTAGAACTGTAAGGAACAAACACAGTTCTGCACCCACCTCAATGAACCTGGAAGTGGATTCTCCCTCAGAGCCTGGAGATAAGAACCCAGGCCACTTATCACCTTAATTTTAGCCTTGTGAGACTGCCTATGAGCAGAGGAACCTCCTGAGCCCACCCAGATTTCTGACCTATACAAATATGAGATGATAAATTTGTGTTGTCCTCAGCTGCCCATTTCATGGCGTTTTGTTACAGCAGCAGTAGAACATGAATACGGTCAGCACCAGAAGGTACAGAACTTGCAATAGAGATGTGGGCGTTACCTGCACAGCTGGACAACATATTGAAGTAGGAGAGGGAACACATGATTTCAGTGGAGCAAGTAAAAGAGGAGAAGAAAGAAAAGGAGCCTTGAAAGGAAAGGAAGGAAGCCAGGTTTCCAGCTGGCGTTGACCCCACGGAAGGAGAAAAGGATAAAGAAGGTGGAGGGGAGCAAAAGAAAGACAGAGAGCTGCGGAGGGCCAGCGGATGTGTGGATTTGCAGGTCGCCTGTGAGCTGTGAGAGCCTGGTTTGGCAGGTAGCGCTAAGATAAAGAACGTTCGAGCGCGAGCTATTCGTAGGCAGTGAGATATGAAGATAGGTAGGCATGGCAGGTCCACTCTCCTTCCCTTTAGAATGGTGTGAGAGTTCCACTAGAGATCTGGAATGGCACATCTGAGGAAGCCAGGGAAAGAGGTCTTTCTTTTTTTGAGAATGAGAGAAGCTTCCATCTGAATGTAGACTGTGGGAAAACATCTGCAAAGTGGGCTTTGAAGATGCAAGAGAGTGGAGTGAATGGGTAGAGAAAGACAGTGGAGGAAACCTGGGAGGTGATCAATGCATTCTGCTGTTATCTCATCTAGTCTCATTCTTTCTGTTTTAGTCCATGGCTAAATAGACTATGGACTGACCCACCATCTGCTTCATAAGCTGATATCAAGCTAATCTTTCTTTCCTTTTTTTGTTTTTTTTTTTTTTTTTTTGAGTCAGAGTCTCGCTCTGTCTTCAGGCTAGAGTGCAGTGGCGTGATCCTGGCTCACTGCAACCTCTGCCTCCAGGGTTCAAGCGATTCCCCTGCCTCAGCCTCTCGAGTAGCTGGAACTACAGGTGTGCGCCACCATGTCCGGCTAATTTATTTTTATTTTTATTTTTTGTATTTTAGTGGAGATGGGGTTTCACCATGTTGGCCAGGATGGTCTTGATCTCCTGACCTCGTGATCTGCCCGCCTTTGCTTCTCAAAGTGCTGGGATTACAGGCATGAGCCATCGCACCCGGCCCTATCAAGCCTAATCTTTTTAGCCTTTTTTTTTTTTTTTTTTTTTGAGACAAGGTCTCACTCTGTTGCCCAGGCTGGAGTGCAGTAGTGCGATCTTGGCTCACTGCAGCCTCTACCTCCTGAGCTCAAGCAATCCTCCCACCTCAGCCTCCCGAATAGCTGGTACTACAGGCATGCACCACCATGCCTAGCAATTTTTAAATTCTTTTTGTAGAGTTGAGGTCTCACTATATTGCCCAAGCTGGTCTTGAACTCCTGGGCTGAAGCGATCCTCCAGCCTCAGCCTCTCAATGAGATAACAGGCATGAGCTACCACGCCCAACCCTTTTAGTTGTAAATACTTGTCCTCAAGCATGTTTTACCATGTATTGACCACACTTCCTTTGCTTGCAAGCCTCTGTGTCAAGACTCTCAGTCCTTCTTTCTAAGATTCCTTCTTGGTTGCTATTACTCTTCATTTCTGTTTGTGTTCTGCCCAAACAACCCCTCCGCATCTCCTTCTTGCCCATGCTTGGTCTTCAAATATGCCAACAGCATCTGGAGACTTTGTGCTTACCACTTTCTCTGTGTAAGTGGAAAGACACATTGCTTGGTCTTTATTTTCTTCAATTCTCTTCTCAAACATCCCCTTATTAGAGAGGCTTTCCTTAAATACTCTGTATAAAATGGCAATCCCAAATTCCAACTAAGACCTTATTATTCGTTCTCTAATCCCTCTATCATCTATCTACTATCTATGTATCCTCTATCACTATCTTATTATCTATCATCTATCTACCTATCTACCTACCTATTACCTAGCTATTCATCCTATCCGTTCTATCTACCTACCTATATCTATCCATCCTACCTGTCCTATCTATCTATCTACCTACCTATCCTTACCTATCTACGTATTATCTAGCTATCCATTGTATCTGATGTATCTATCTATCTATCTATCTATCTATCTATCTATCTATCTATCATTTCTCTATCTTATGTATGTATGTATCTATCTACCTATCATCTATCTGTCCTATCTGTCTATTTGTCTACCTGCCTAATATCTATCTGTTCATCCTATCTGTTCCATCTATCTATCTATCCATCCTATCTATCTATCATCTACCTCTATCATGTATCCTATTATCTACCTATCTTCTATTTATCTATCATCTATCTTACCTATCTACCTATCTTCTATTTATCAATCATCTATCTTATCCACCTATCTTCTCTTTATCTTCTATTTATCATCTATCTTATCTATCTTCTACATTAAATATGAATCCATGAGAGCAGGACTTTGTTTTATGTTCTCAGTGGCTAGAATAGTGCCTAGCACATAGTAGACATTCAAAAATGTTTGTTGTATAGTGGATGACTTTTATTGGTCTGCCCAGCATGGATTCCTGGAAGTATCATGAATTCAGAAAGAAAATAACCTAAAACTGTTAATCCTCTGTGCTCCAGGTTTTGATCATAATGTATAGATCCTGCTATGGTCTGAATGTGTGTGTCCTTCCAAAATTCCTATGTTGAAACCCTCATCCCCAGGGTGATGGTATTAGGAGGTGGGGCTTTGGGAGTTAAGGAGATCATGAGGGAGGAGCCTCATGAATGGGATGAGTGCCCTTATAAAAGGACTCCAGAGAGCTCCCTCACCCCTTCCACCATGTGAGGACACAGAGAGAAGGAGCTTTCTATGAACCAGGAAGCGAGTTCTCACCAGACAGTGAATCTGTCATGCCCTGATCATGGACTTCCAGCCTCCAGAACTGTGAAAAATAGGTTTCTGTTGTTTATAAGCCTCCCAGTTTATGGCATTTTGTTATAGCAGCCTGAACAAACTAGCTTTTTCATACTTTTCATCTTTTCTCTTATAGCAAAATTGAGTTCATCCATTATTGAGAATAATATAGTATCAAGTACCAATCTTGTAAGGCGTCTCATTCTTACCAACCTGTTTTTATCATTGTTTTTGAAACCAAGCATCGATAATTATCAGATGTCAAATAGTTAATACACTTACGTAATATTTGACATATAAGTATTATAGAAATAATTAATATTTTCTAGATTTTTTTCCTATCAAGAAAGAAGAGGAAAGTTAGAAATAACATATTTTTGTCCACACAATGACTGTATAGAATCATAACATGAAATAAGTTTGCCTCTTGAAATATACCACTTTGCAAAGAAAGGCAGGGTCTTATCCGTTCACCATAGCCGTTGAAACACTGTAAGAGGAAAGTAAAAGTGTCTTAAATTCTAAGGGCAACAAAATTGATCAGAACTAAGAAAAGATGATTGAGTTGCTTTAGATTTGCATATTCAATCAACAAGATCATTTTTAATCTTGTAAAAGGGTATTTTACAGTAACATCAATCATTGAACATATATACTCAGAAATGCATACAATTAAGAAAAAAATCAAACCCAGACATGACAGAAAGACATAAACATACTGACTGAAGAAAGGCTGGGAGTTAGAGAAACATTTCAAAAGTTGCCAAGTCCTTGAAATGATAGTATTTCAAGGAGGCAAAACTGAAAAGTTGTCTGTTATAAGTGTTTTTTCTTCTTGTCTAAGCATGTACATGGCTTGTACTTTTACCAAACAAGAAATGCTAGAAACCGTAAGGCAAGAATATACATGATTTTAGACAGGGCCACCGGACTGAGTCATTAGAGGGCATTGATCTGCAAAACCAGATACAGTGTAGACTCAGTCATTGCCTAAATTGCATTGGAAAATATGCAAAGTTTGTGGGTTCCTAACATTAAATCCTTCAAGTAGATACTTCTTTTTCTTTCCCTTCCTGGCAGATAGGAATGACACCCAAGGAGTTTGGACACAGGTTATCACTCCTTACATAAAACGATGATCTATATCAATAAAGTAAGAATAAACATTTACATCTATCCATCTGTAAGGTATGAACATTGGTCTTCAAACTCAGGAAGGCGGAGGCTGGAAGAAGCAGTCCAATTACTGTCCACATTTCCATGTATCTGTTGTTATTCCTGAATATGCACAACTAAAATAATTACAGTAGCATTATTTTTCCTTCCACATATACTTTGTTATTGTTTCTCTTTAATATCTCCAAAAGTACCTACTCAGTAACCACAGCCATATGCCCTACATACAGGAGAACACCTTGGACATGTCACATCAAAAGCCACAACAGAAAATGCTGGTTTTTTTCAACTAAAGGATTATAAATACCTGGAGGATTACCTGGATGATCTAATTAGCATCGTCTGGTCATAATCTCATGATCAATGCAAACTGACTGCATTTGAATGCCAATATTTTCATTTCAAAATGCTGAAATTTAGAATATAGTCGAACCAAATGTTGCTTAACATCCTTTGCCAGCTGTTTCTTTTGAATTTCATTTTTTGCTTGTTTCAGTAACAATGCTGAAATTAGATGGTGTAAGAAAAAGAAACTTAATTGCTATTATAATTTGAACAGTTTTCGAAACGTTTGGTGCTGTATTTTTGAAAGAGGATTTTATCTCATTGAACTAGGCGGTCAAGACATAATTTATTCTTTGGAAACAAATCCTGTAATCTCTGCCCAATTGGGCTCAATTGTCCACTGGAAGGATCTTGTCGGAATCTGTGTCCTGTAAGATAATTGGTTCAGCCACCACAATGGCCAGTCTCCATGAAACTGGGTAGGAAAAACATCCTATGGAATGGAGTTTTCTGTGGGAAACAAAGTTGACTCCACGTGCTCTCCAAGAGGCAAAATGCAGGCAGAGGAAGAGGAGATGAATCAAAAATAAAAAAGGGAGCTTATAAGAAAAATCATAAAGCCACATGCTGCTAGATCTTCTTCTTTTCCCCCCTCACTTTCCTTGGGCCATATGATATGCTTTTCTTAAGACAAGTATAAATAAATCCACGGTGCTGAAAGAAAGAGCCTGAAAACAGAGATGATTACTATCCATTTTTTTTTTACTGGTGTCTCCCTTCTAAACTTGCTGCTATTACACCAGAGCATGATGTACCCTCTACCCTCCCTAAACGAGGTACATGATAAGAGTCATTATTTGATAAAGTTGATTTTGAATATGTTTACACCATTCCATCAACAATTTTATGCTGAATCATATGAAATTGCCAATATTCACCCATGACAGTTTTGTATATTGTTCAACACAATATATCTCTACAAGTTAGTTGCATTAATTCTGAGGAATAAATGACTATTCTTAAAAAATGAACTAGGGGACTCAGGGCACCTGTGTTTGCTTAGTGCCATGGCTTAATCATACTTAAGGTTCCTTTTCCCTTGTGGTGTGCATCATAAATTTCTTCTGTATCTCCTCTACTTCTGTACATGTAGGATTATAATTATACCCAAGCCTTTGGAAGTAGTAGATGTGTTCAGGTGACTACTTCACTATTCGCAATGAAACATGAATGGAAGTGATGTGTTTTGCATGTGCTGAAGTATTTAATCCCCTTTACTGGACTCTCCAGCCATCTCCTCCCATGATGCCTTATGTTGAGACGATGACCTTCTATAAGGGCAGAGCAGGTCTCTCTGCCAACCACATTGGATGCCAGCTTAAGCAAGAAATACATCTTTGTTGTTTTAAGCCAATGAAATTTTTGAGTGGTTAGATACTATAATTAACACAGTTTATTTTCACTAAAAAAAGACCTCTGGGGGAAAAATATGATGTCAGGCAATACTCAATAATGCTTGCTGTTGATGATAAGAGTAGAGTCAACATTTGGCAACTTAAAATTTAGAGGGCGTGAATGGCCTTTCCAAAACCTCTGGCCCCAGGAATTCCCACTCACTAAAAATCCTGTTTAGAAATATCTTTTCTGGGGAGGTTATCAAAACTCCCAGCATTATGAGTTCTGAAGTAGTTAAACCCTTCCCTGCTTAACATTTGGTTAGGATAAATTTCATTAAGTCAAACCCTGGTAGGGTAGGGCGAAAGTCTTTGGAGTAGTGCACAGTCTTGGTTTTGTCTGAGCAACAGGGAAGTGCAGAAACATCTTGAACATTAATAAACCCTCCTAGTATCACTAGCAATTAATAATAAATGGCACTCAGAAGTGACAATCCAAAGTCAATATATGGAAATGTCATCGTTTTGGAGTGAAGCTATTTTGACAGGCTAAATTCCAATAATAATAAACACAGCTGTCACTTCAGCATATGTGGTGATGACTCAGTTAGGTAAAATTAGGGTCATGACCACCGGGAAAAATTAAAAGACAGACATGACAGAAAGAGGAAAGAGTGGATTTCAGTAGAAAAAAGAATTAAATGTGAATTTATGCAGAGCATTTAATCTAATGTTTTTTTTTTCCTCCCCAAGGGGAGAAAAAAGTCCTTTCAAGCACTGTATTTATAGGCACAATTATAAATGTAGCCTAATCCTCTTTTCAATTTTAAGAAACCTAGTAGACCAAGTCTCTGACAACAAACACAATAGAAATAAGCCCACGCTGCACAGTTTTGGGTAAGATAAAACCTTTTTGCACGAGACATCCAGAAATGAACAACATAAGCTTTGCTCCTATTTCTGGCTACTCTTTTTAAGCAAGCTGTGGATTTCGCCATCAACTTTTGCTCAAGTCTCTGTTTTGTGATAATAAGGCCTATTGACAGCATTTGTTTTGCAGCTCTGTGTTGTCCCAACCTAATTTGAAATTAAAATAATTGTTATTAAAATGGAACAAAAGAAAAAAATGGCATGAGATGAATTAGAATTGTTTAGTATGGACAATGAACCTGGCTTTCCTTTTCAAGAAATATGATTTTGCACAAAGAAAATCATTTGCTTCTTGAAAGAGAAATAATAGTTGGAAATGCTTGAGTTATTCATATCACATTTAGACAGAAAAATTTCGGTCATTTAAAATTTTTGTTCATGGAAATGAAATAATTCCATAACCTAGGAGAGAGAGACAGCCTATGTAATACTTTAAAGAAAGTCAATATTATGATGCAGGCAGAATTTATCTTCTCTATCATCCCCCTTCATTTTGCTCCCCAGTGGCTGTGCCTTAGGTTCTGTCCCTAAATAGCTCAGGGGTTCTCAAAAGCCATATTTTCATGTCCTGGAATCTTCCTTTTACTTTGCTTCATTCACAGGTCCCACTGGGGCCTTGTCTCTACTAGGATGGAGATTAGAAATTGCTGCTCTAACAAATACTCACTCTGCTGATGTTAGGGTACTAAGGCCTCTCCCCAGTAGAGTTTGCCAGGAGTCAGATTTCTGAGGCTTATTTATTTTATTTTATGTAGAGATTGAGTCTTACTCTGTTACCCAGGCTGGAATTCAGTGGCACGATCATCGCTCACTGCAGCCTCCAACTCCTGAGCCCAAGCAATCCTCCCACCTCAGCCTCCTGAGTAGCTATAACTACAGATGCATGCCACCACATCTGGCTGGTTTTTATATTTTGTGTAGATGGGATTTTGCCATGTTGGCTAGGCTGGTCTTGAGCTCCTGGCCTCAAGTGATTCTCCTACCTCGACCTCCCAAAGTGCTGGGATTACAGATATGAGCCATCATGCTGGGCCTCAGAGTTTTCAGAGTTAATACAAATTCTACCTTGTCATAGGGAACTCTAGCGCCGCTGGGAGAGTGATATCTCTGGAGAGTGATATTCCACCTGACTTCTTCCCTGGGCTTGAAAGGGGACTTTTGTGAGCAGGGAAGCAGTGAAAAAATCCTCAAGAAAGGTGTCTTCCTTGACTTAAAGGGATTTCTCTGGGGGCTTGGGCCCTGCTCTGTGTCACCCTAAAGGTAGAGGAATCAGGAGATAAGGAATTAGAGGAAGACTGGGGTACAAGGGCCATGGCCAATAGCATATTCTTTGGAGTGTTGCTTTTGCATTCCAGCCAGTGTGGGTGGGTACCACATGAGGCCAGTCTAGGAGGCAGAGCCCTGACACCTTGCAAACAAGTATGCAAAATGCCTGCACCTTTAGCGCTCTGAAGCCGTCTTGTGTTGCATACACGTGATCTGCTCATGCTTAGAAATAATTATTAAGTGCTTTTACTTAGCCAATATGGGCACAGCATATTAACTCCAACTCACTTCAAGGCAAAGTTTATTACAATCACCTACCTCCTCCATCTTGCTTAGTTTACTTAAAATACCACATGTTTGTTGGTCGGCTTCACAAGACGAGCTCTCTTTCCGAAGTCCTAGCAGTCAGCTCTCTAAATGTCTCATGCTCCCCCTTCCTTCTTGGTTTCTATAAAGGAGAATGCTGCTTCTTTTTATAGAAATAATTTCCCTGAGAATCTGATAAAGGTCTAGCATGATTCTGCAAAATAGCACAGTAACAAAATTATTATCACCTGGTGTTTTTTTCTTTCAGATATACAGTAATCAGTACATTAAGCCATTGGAATTTAACCTTAATAAAGACAAAAAATAAAGTCTCTTTGAGATCATAGACTTTGAGGTCAAATGTATTTTGATAGCTGTGAATATGCTTGAAATCTGAAGTGACTTAAGTTGTGGCTGGTTTCAAAAGCTCTTGTAACATTAGCAAACCCTAACCCTGGAATCTGTCTTTAAACTCACACATCAGTCCTCAGGGCCTGAGGTGTGTGTCTACATGGAATAATGCCAATATGACTTCATTCCAAGGGAAATGGCTGACCGACCTTTTCTTGTCAGTAGTCCCTTAATAGGAAGTATGGAACAAAATCAGCCTGGTTACATAGGACCCTGAAATTCACATTTATAATTATGCAAATTCATCTATTGTTGACAGAAAATGCAACATATTGATTGTTGCTGTTGAACTTTGCATTTGAATACTTGCAAACCCTTTCAACTAATTGATTTGCGTATCCTGTAATCTGACATCAGAGAATAACTCAAGTATAAATTGCCCCACTTCTCAGGAAAAGTGCACTGGTATATAACTGAAGCCATTTCAGGTCTTTTGCAAACCTATTATGAAGTACTGAGTTTTAGTCTACTTTTATTTATTGCTGGGACCAGCTCTTCTCTTTAAGTGCCTCTCTGTGACCCCGACGTGAAAAGGGTTGATTTGCAAGAACAAAATGTACACATACCTGCAATGTGTGTATGTGTGTGTGTGTGTGTGTGTGTGTGTGTGTGGTGGGGATGAACATTGGCTACTCTCTTTAATGAGAATGGAAGCTAAGCTTTAGATGCAGTTTTACGGGTCCCTAGGATTGATCAAAAGCATCCATAGGGAGTGAAGGGGACTGAACCAGTGACAGTGCCCTTCCTATGTGTTATGGGCTGAATTGTGTCACCCCCCAACCCTCACCACCGACTAATATTTATATGTTGAAGCCCTAACTCTCAGGACCTCAGAATGTGACCTTATTTGGAGATAGGTTCTTTAAAGAGGTAATTGAATTAAAATGAGGTCATTGGGGTGGGCCCTGATTCAATAGGACTGGTGTTTTTATAGGAGGAGATGAGGACACAAACACACACAGAGGAACGATCCTGTGAGGTCACAGGAGGACACGGCATCTACAAGCCAAGGAGAGAGGACTCAGGGGGAACCAACCCTGCCCACACGTTGATCTCAGACTTCCAGCTTCCAGGACTGTGAGAGAATAAATCTCTTTGGTTTATAAGCCACCAGTCTATGGTATTCTGTTACAGCAGCCTGAAATGGACTAAGACATCTCACAAGAAGAGATGAGGACACAGACACAGACACAGGGATGACCCTGTGAGGACACAGGGAGGAGATGGCATCTACAAGGCAAGGAGAGAGGCCTCAGGGGGAACGAGCCCTGCCCACACCTTGATGTCCAACTTCCAGCCTCCAGGACTGTGAGAGAATACATTTCTGTTGTTTAAGCCACCCAGTCTGTGGTCCTGTTATAATAGCAAGAGCAAACTAATACACTATAAAAGGACCCTGTGTTGGGGGCAGGGGTTGACAAGGGAGAAGAGTGTGTTTGGGTGTAGCTGTCTTTCAAAGACAGATCAAGAGACCTAACTCACACCTGCCCTTGTTGGCACAAGGATGTGTACTATAGGTAATTACAAAATGATACCCTCAGGCATGGCAGTACATAGTATTATGGTTGCCTAAAGATTTCCATGCCCCAGTCTCCAGAACCTGTGCAGTTATTACATCCCACAGCCAAAGGGACTTTGCAGATGTGATTAAACTTGTAGGCTTTAAAATAGGGAGATCATCCTGGTTTATCTGAATGAGCCCAGTTTAATCACTCAATCCCTTTAATGTCTAAGAAGAGTCTGTTTGAGAGATGCAGTGGAAGAAAAGAAAGAAACATGTACATCATTGCTGGTTCTGAGATGTAGCTGGCTACATGTGTGCAAGGTCTTAAAGATGACTCTAGGAGCAGAGGGCAGTCCCCACTAACAGCCAGAAAGACTAACAGGGACCTTAGTCCTACTGCAGTGAACCAGATTGTGCCAACAACCCTAATGAGCCTGGAAATGGATTTTTCTCAGAGCCCCCACATAAGAGCCCAGCCCAGCTGACACCTTGATTTCACCATTGTGAGACTTTAAGTAGAGAACTTCATGGAGCCACCAGGAATTCTGACCTACAGAATGGAGAATGAATAAATGGGTATTGTTTTAAGCTGCTGAACTGTGAAAATTTGTTACAGCAGCAATAGAAAACTAATACAAGTGTATTTTACCACTGTTTTGGGTCTCTACCTGATAACCTCAAATGATTTTGACCCTGACTCTACAACGTATGGTCTGTGGCCCAGCAGCCTAGGCATCACCTGGGAGCTGGTTAGAAATGCAGACGCTCACATCCCACCCTAGACCTCTTGCATCAGAATCTGCATTTGGATAAGATGCCCAGGTAATTGGTGTGCACACCCAACAACTACCTCTATTCATTTAGAGATCCAAGCAGGATGAGGTACTATGTGTTTTATTTAGCAACATCATGAGAGGTTTGCAAAATTATTTAGATAAAATAAAGAAGATATACAAATGGCCAACAAATATGTGAAAAAATGTTCAACATCACTAATCATCAGGGAAATGCAAATCATAGTCACAATGAGGTACTATCTCACTCCGGTTAGGATGGCTATTATCAAAAGGACAAAAATCAGCAAATGCTGGTGAGGATGTGCAGAAAAAGGAACGTTTATACATAGAGAGAATGTAAATTAGTATTGCCACTATGGAAAACAGAATGGAGGTTCCTCAAAGAACTACAAACAGAACTATTACATGATCCAGCAATCCCACTACTGGGTATTTGTCCAAATGGAAGGAAAGGAAATCAGTATATGGAAGAGACATCTGCACCCCTGTGTTTATTAGCTGTTCACAATAGCCAACAGCAGATGAAGGGATAAATAAAATGCACTATATGCACACAACAGAGTACTATTCAGCCATAAAAACAGTGAAATCTTGTCATGAACACCTCCATGGGTGGAACTGGAGCACATTATCTTAAGTGAAATAACTCTGAAACAGAAAGTTAACTACTTCATGTTCTCACTCATATGTGAAAGCTAAAAAAGATGCCGATCTCATAGACTTGAAAAGTACAACAGAGGATACTAGATGCTGGGAAGGGAAGGGGGAAGGGAAGGATAGGGAGAGATTTGTTCAATGATACAAAATTAGAGCTAGATAAGAGGAATAGTTCTAGTGTTCTCTATCTGTATAGGATGACTGTAGTTAACAATAATATATTGTTGTTTCAAATAGCTGGAAGGAGGATGCTAAATGTTCCCAAGACAAAGAAATGATCAATATTTGAAATGATGGATGTGCTAATCACCCTGATCTGATTACTATACATGTCTCAAAACATTACTATGTGCCCCATTAATATGTATGATTATTACGTATCAATTAAAAAATTAAAACTTTTTTTGGATAAATCTCTTAGCTCTACCACAGAGTATATAATTTTTCATAATCTTTATCCATTTGAAACTTTTAAAATATATGCCATTTTCATGATCTGTTTTGTCGATGGTGAAGATTCTGTTAATGTGATATTGACAGGGAAATTCCTGGGAGCCAAAGTGACTTTAACTGGAATCTTGGCATTTTCCATTCCAAACTCTTTTCTCTGTTAATACTAATCCAGGCAGGGCAGGCCAGCCACTGTTCTCAAGAAGTTAGACCAAGATCAGAAGCTAGGGAGTATTAGAAATTTATAAAACTGCCTTAAAATCCTCTTTCATCCTGCAAACCTCTCCTCTTCTCGAAGTCGTTAACGCTATACCTTCTGTCAGCTGCTAGCATCTATGATCCTCTGAATCCAGCCATTCCTTCCTCTTATTTTGCCAATGCTTTAAGCCTTGACTGATACACTTCCCTTTGACAACTGCTCCAGGGAATTTGTGGGCCAGTTAATAGCTAATCCTCCATTTCTCTAATCTGGGTTCTCTCTTCCTCGTAAAACTCTTTATGATGCATTCGCACCCAGCCCAGATCCTTGTTTTTTTTTTTTTTTTTTTTGAGACAGAGTCTCGCTCTGTCACCCAGGCTGGAGTGCAGTGGTGTGATCTCGGCTCACTGCAACCTCTGCTACCCGGGTTCTAGCAATTCTCCTGCCTCAGCCTCCCGAGTAGCTGGGACTACAGTACAGGCGCATGCTACTGTGCCCGGCTAATTTTTTTGTATTTTAGTAGAGACGGGGTTTCACCCTGTTGCCCAGGCTAGTCTCAAACTCCTGAGCTCAGGCAATCCACCCGCCTCAGCCTCCCAAAGTGCTGGGATTACAGGCATGAGCCATTGTGTCCCAGCCTCTTAGGCCTATTTTTATCCTACACAAGGTAATATCAGCATGAATATCTCCACACTTAAACGTTTTATTTTTGTTTCCATTCATTAGCATGCTAAGTAGGCAGTTTACCTATCAACTAGTTGTTTAAGCACCTTGATTATAAAAGATTAAGCAGAAATACTGCCATGGTCTGGCTTCTCAAGAGATAACATATTCCTAATTACAAGTTCCTAGAGTCAAACTCAGATAGATATCTGAAAAAAAGCAAATTGACTGCAGCTCAAAAAGTCTGGTAACTAATCCAGGTGGATTTGGGAGTCACTGACTGAACAAAAACTGCCTCTAATAGCTTGAGGATATTCATTTGATATGAAATTATCATATGACTTTAGTGTAAACTGCCTGCTGATTTTGTTTTTACAGTAAACCTATTGAGTGCTACTTAAATCTTCACATCTATAAAAATAGCCATCAGGAGTTATTAAACTCCTACTATGATGAAGACAGCCATGCTGTGGTGCAGTTCATGTTCTGTGTATGATGATTTAAATACATGAACAAGTACACAGGATGTAGTTTGTTGAAAACTACAATGGATGCATTTAATAAAGACTATTACTGAAATATGTGCTTTTCAGTGGTCACAGATGGAAGGCACAGTCACTGGGGAAATGTAAATTATACCAAAATCAAAAATACAAATATGCGTAACTTCTGTTCATCAATACACACCATTAAAGAAGTGATGCAGCCAATTGGAGTTGGAAAAAGTACAACATATGTCCAATGAAAGACTGACTGACTGAATATATGAAGAACTTCTATAAGTCAATATAAAAATTATAGAAAACCCAATAGAAAGATGGGATGGAATAGACCCTTTAAAAAGTGACTATTTAGAAAACCAATGAACATATTCAAAGCTCCTCAAACCTATCAGCAATCAGGGATATGCAAATGGAAACAATCAGGTGATGCCACTACACAACCTTCAGAATTTGCTAAAATGAAGAAGGCCAACAACTTCAAATCTTGATGAAGACGTGGAATGATTGGAAATTTCATACACGTTGAGTGAAAATATAAATTGGTCATTTTGGAAAACTGTTGGGCAGTATTTAAGTATTGTAGAATGTATTCATATTTTATGGGCCAACATTTCCAATCCTAAAAATCTGTACATTTGTTCCCCATCAGCATGGAAAACAGTGTTTTTGGCAGCATTATTTATAATCATCTCAAGTAGGACTCATGCCCTCACCACCATAAAAGTTCAGCCATCTCTTTCAGCCATAGACTGAATAAGAAAACACTGAAGAAGTCTTGAATTCAAAAAAGTTTTTGGACTAGATATTGAAGTATGAGTTGAATTTCATCCTTGATTTGGTCTGAGTTTTGCTTCTGCTCAAATTGGCATGGTGCACATTTCTTTACCTTAACATGCCTCCAAGCACCCTGCATTTACCTGTGTTTCTGGTCATTCACTGGTGTATTTCGTGGTGCTCTACCAGTGCCCAGCACAGGATACATGCCTATGGAACTTCATACGTACTTATCAGCCAGCAAGAAACAAATACATAAAATGATTTCTCAGACAGTGGAAGCATTTCTTGGTATTATTTTTTCCTTTGGGGCTTACTCAAAGGGTCGTTTCAAAATGTTTAAAGGAGATTTTATTACGAGAGAGCATCTGTTATGTGATGTCTCTAACACTTATGTCGGCTAACTGGATTTGGTTACTGAGAAAAGATGAATGGATTTTGAGAATGAGCCTTGAAGTTATTTCATCTCCTATTAAAAGATATTGCTAACTTGTGGCTGGGCATGGTGTCTCACACCTGTAATCCTAGCACTTTGGGAGGCTGAGGTGGGCAGATCACTTGAGGTCAGGAGTTTGAGACCAGCCTGGCCAACATTATGAAACCCCGTCTCTACTAAAATGACAAAAATAGCCGGGCATGGTGACACGTGCCTGTAGTCCCAGCTACTCAGAAGGCTGAGGCCTGAGAATTGCTTGAACCCAGGAGGCAGAGGTTGCAGTGAGCTGAGATCATGCCACTGCACTCCAGCCTGGGCAATAGAACAGGACTTTGTCTCACACACACACACACACACACACACACACACACACAAAGACATTGCTAACTTGTGGTAAGAGACACCCCAGATAATGAAGTCCTTGTCTGTTGTCTCTGACTTTTATTTACTTCTACGAGGACCAGAGAAGGACCCTCATCTCTGAAAACTTCTGTTATGTCCCACAGTCTGGTAAGAAAACCAGCCCTCTGAAGAGGAGGGGATGATACTGATTATTGTTTATTTAATAGTAATTCTGTAATATTAATAATAGAAAACCTTGAACTGTCTCCTCTGGAGATGTGTAATTCATAACCCTGGCATAAAATTGTCATTTTAAAAAAGAATCTTGGCATGAAATCTTTGAGTTTAATTGGAGGGTATTATCAAAAACAAAGGGAATGATAATATACGCCTTGTAACTGACTGAGCCCTTATCCTTGAACTTCTAAGTCTCTTCACCCATCCTCTTCTGTGATATGGTAGGTAGAGTCCATTGTCTTCCATCCTTTAAAATGTATTTCAAGAGATCACATGAAAGGGAAAACTCTTTGTTATTCTCTTTTTCTACTCTGAATAGAAAGCACACACAAGCTTGACCTGGAGCCCAGGAAGGCCGAGAGAAGCCTGTTTTTTTTGTTTGTTTCTGGGCTTCTTGCGTTGGCGTGTGACCCAGGGCATGCAAATAAATCCTTGTGATTCAGTTACTTCTTGTGCATAAAGAAAAAACTGCAATAAATATTCTGAATCCATTTTGGATGTTTTACCGCAAACAGCATTCAAACCCACAACTCCCCTTCCCCTTCTGTCACCACAGCCAGGTAAGTAATAAGAATGCCTGGGGGTTGAGGGGGTGAAACTATGCAAGCTGCAGCCTGTGTTCAAGAAGGCTCCCTGCAACCTCACACCTTAACCACCATGAAAGCTGAGTCATCTCCTTTCTCTGTGACTGAAGCCATCTTTGTACTAGCTTGGGAGTCTTCCTTGCTCTTCCCAGAAAGCCCTACTACGTCATAAGCCTTGTCATACATTCTTTATGCATGTAATGTCATCAGTCTTGACCTCTAAAGCAAAGTTTGGATGTGTGCGTGTTTGGAGGGAGGGGTCCATCCCACCTCTGTGGAATGACTAAAGTGGGTGTTAGGTCCCAGCCCTGAGCAGTACCATAAACAGCCCAATATCATTTGCAGAACAAGCAGAATTTACTCCTTGGAGCAAAATAATGCACTCACCCATCAATATTTGAATGACTGGCTTTTTAATATACTTTCCGGTAGCAGTATATTTTATTTACTGCTGTGTCCATAGACGCCTTCTACATGGAATTTTCTTTTATCTCCACAGCCCAAAGTGATTCTCTTTGCTATAAACTGCCATAGCATTTTGATTGTCAGTCTTTTACACAACTTATTACGTTATTCCTTTTACTAAAGTTATACTACGGTACTCACAAAATGAGTACATGGCAGAGCTTTGGAGGCAGGGTTGCCTGGTCATCATGGGACAGTGCCTTATACAATCTGTGTTCCCTGAATGTGTAAATGAATCCATTTTGAGTGCCAATAGCAAAGACAGGAGAAAAGCACAATGCCATTTATTATGCACCAGGTATCTATACCCACACATTTAAGAGAGTCAGAGAAGCTGCCCTTTGCTCTGCCACTTTCCAATAGAACTGGTGTGCAAAACATGTTGATTTTGGTTCACTAACCCTGGACAAATGCACCTTGAATATGGTTTAACCATGTGTCATATAAAAATAGTTACAAGACTTGCTTTTATTTTTACATAGTATGTGTAGACCAGTTTGCCAAGCTCATTGCATGTAATCATTCAAATGCCTATGATGGTGACACTATAAAGTATATCCTATTTTATCCCCATTGTACAGATGTGAAAACTAAGGATCCATGAAGCTAAGGAGCCCGTTGAAGATGAATGTTGGTAAGCTGGGATGCCAGATATATGAACCCATGTGTTTTGGCTTTAGAATTTATGGACAGTTGCTGTGGCTATAGTACTCTGCTGTATATGAGTTGTGGCAGGCAGACCCTAATTCCCTTCTCTTGAGCATAGGCAGGACCTGAGACTTGCTTCTAACCAGTAGAATATAGCAGAAAAGATGTGATGCTTCCTTTGTGATTATGTTACATAAGGTTGTAACTTTCATATTGCTGGGTGCTTCTCTCCCTCACTGGCACTGGAGAAATCAGCTACCATATTTCAGAGGCCCACATGGCAAGGAAGGGAGGGCCATCTTTGGCCAACAGCCAGCAAGAAACTGAGGCCTTCAGTCCTTCAGTTCACAAGGAATTGAATTCTGCCAACAGTGATGCAAGCTTGGAAGTGGATCCTTCTCCGATTGAGCCACAGATAAGACCACAGCACTGGCTAACACTTTGATTGCTGGTTGCAGTCTTGTGAGACCTGAAGCAGAAAATCTACACAAGCCATACCCAGATTCCTGATCCACAGAAACCGTGAGATAATAAATGTGGGCTGGTTTAAACCACTAAGTTCATGGTAATTTGTTACACATATAGATAAGTAATGCAGGTGGGTTAGTATGATTAGAGAGGGAAGACCAGAGAACAGCTTGATTCTCAGAGCCTTTTATCACTGGCAGCTTTATTAATAATCATTTTTCTTCTCTCTTCCTTCTCAACTCATCTTAGAGTCATGCTCCCTAAGTGACCCTGATCATAAGAATAACCTGGAGTGCTTGTGAAATGTACAGAATTCCTACCTTTACGACTCATTGACTTGGTGGGGGAGGAGCCAAGGAGTCTAGAATTTCACCGAGACTTTCATGACATTCTTTTGCTCAGGCAAAGTTGAGAAGCACTGTCATATAGCTAGGGAGTGAATCTCGACCCTGGTTACATTTTAGACTCCCATACAGTCTGAGGTGCATTGTCTGAGATGAAGCCTGGGGACTGGGATTTTTCTTTCTTTCTTTTTTTTTTTTTTAAAAAATACTCCCCATGTGATTTTAACATGCAGCCAAATTTAAGAACTGCTGATCTTCAGCAAGCCCTTGCAAGAAGATAGCAAATGTCGAGTACTCCATCAAGTATAATGGGGAAGAGGGACAGAGGCCATTAATGTTCTAAGAGATATGTGCTTTCCCACAAGACTGACCTACTCCAAGCAAGATTGTCAGTTCATCTTTTTACGTTAAAGTGATTTATTCTAAAATGTTCCAAAAAGCACACATAATTGCAGGATGTTTAAGATGTTTTTTGAGTATCAAAGTGAATAAAAGCTACCAGTGAATAGAATGGCAGAATTTGGATTATAATATCTAGATTATTCTAGAAACTTGGGTGGAGGATGTAAAGGGTACATATCCTAATGAGGTTGACTATCTAATATGTGGGGCCCAGTATAAAATGAAAACATTGTGCCCCTTATTCAAAAAAACAGCCCAAAGTGCCATTAAAGAAAAGTAAGTATAAAGCATTTACCTCTCTCCTGCAGTCTCTCACTTGGCTTGTCATGGTGTTTTGTATTTGCTATTTAATGTTGTTCTGAGAAAGGGAAAATTAAAATTTTAAATTATTAGTGTGAGTATTACCATTCGTCTTTATATGATGTAATACCAGCTTTAAATGCAAATAGAAGAGCATTTAACTTGTGGACAGAATCACTGAAATTATCTAATTTATGCTTCATGGTGCATACATGCATATGTATTTTGTTCTTACCAAAACAGTGGAAACACTGCACAAAACTAAATCAACTGTTTTTATTTTGCTTCTTTCTATGTGCACATTGTACCTCACTATGATGAGTTACTGGTAAGGAAGGACTTAATGGAAAAGGAATTACAGGCTGCCCTTCCTAGTCTTTGATTCTATGTCATCATTTTTCATCCTAAGGAGTTGACTCGTGCAGGGTAGTAACCCAGGATTTTTTCAGTTTGCATGTTTCTCAGAACGCCTGTGCCTTCTTTCTGAATTTGAAGGAAGTTGTGGTTTCAAGGGAAAGCATGGCCTCGCTCGGCTGTTAGCTCACTCACTTGTAGGTGTCCCATGCTTACGTAATCCTCCTTCTGAATCTTGCTGATCTCCTATGCACTGTGGGTTTACCAGAAGTCTGTGCTCATGGGCCACTGCATATGCTATCCATGAACAGGGCAGTAAGTAAAACCGCCTTTGCAAAAATTGTTACAGTTATTGGGACCTGAGTTTGGAGAATACCATGTTGGGTAGAGAGAAAGGTATAAACGATGTGCTCATCAAATCGTAAGTGAAATGGTAAGTTTTGATTTCCCCCTGTTCCTCCTTTATCAAATAATTCTGAAATCAGTTCCTAAATTGATATCCATGTAGCATCCCAACATTATGACATACGAGGTATGTTTCTTACAGGCTACCTTGGATGTATCTCTTTTGAGGTTCTCTCAAAGGCTTGGAGAAGGGGTAGACACAGATGTTGCTCATCTATCCTATCCCCTTAGCTTCAGTCCATCTCACCAGAAGGGACAAGTTACTGAGCCAAAGCATGGGCTGATTTTTAGGGAAAGGACATCAGTGTAGGTTGGTAGAGTTAAAAGAAATATTTTCTTTTCCTCTTACCCAATTAAAATTTGAAAGATAGTCTTAGTACTTAGCACAAGTGAATTCACTTTGGAAAACGTGAAGGCATTTTGAGCAACAGCAGTAGACTGTGCTGCCCTTGTAAGATACATGTTGACTTACCAGGACCACCAGACCTAAGAGGGCAGGCCCAAATTGCCCTTACATTTTTCTTTGGAACATTTCCTTTAGAAAACTTGTAGCTGTTTTCCTGGTCTCTTTGAAATATATGTAAATCATTTTGAAAGCTCAAGAAGACTCTTTCCAGCATTAGGAACTAGCAGTGTCTTCCTTAAGGACCTGGGAGCCATCCCTTTGAAATGTAAACATCAAGGGAGTTATCACCTCCCGCTCTCAGTCTCTGTAGGAAGGTAGGAGCCTAACTTCAGAAGGGCCTGGTTCCTGGTTGCAAAACCACCTGTGTCATAAAAGTAAGCGGAGTTTATTTTTGCTTTGTAACAAACAAATTAACACGATGGTCACCCCGTTTATAGGGTGAACTGATGGTGAACTATGTGTAATATACAATGTTGTCAAGTCCTCTTACTTGAGGACTAGTTATTGTTTATCTTGGGAATGTATATGTAAGGGGGTTATATTTGCTTGGTTCTACAGAGTGAGATTTCTTTCTATCTTCACAATCTCCAAGAGATTGTGGAATGTGATGTCCATTACATTTTGATTTAATGCATAGTCAATAATGAAATTGTTTTCTTCCTCTTCTTCCTTTGTGAAGACATTTTCTGGATTGGGAGATAATTTTTTTTTTCTTTTTTTTTTTTTTTTTTTTTTGAGACGGAGTCTCGCTCTGTCGCCCAGGCTGGAGTGCAGTGGCGCAGTCTCGGCTCACTGCAAGCTCCGCCTTGTATTGGGAGAAAATTTTGTTTTTTTAAATTAAATTTCCACAACAACACTCATGAGCATATCTTTTCTGCTTCTAAAGGAGACACCTCAATACACCTTAACATCATGAGATATTTTGGTGGCTGGATCTCCTAATACCTTGGGTGTCTTGGTGGTTGGATCACCTAACATCTTGGGTGTTTTGGTGCCTGGATCTCCTTCCCTCCACCTTCCAGGCATACCCAGCCTGGCACCAATGAGTAAAACAGAACTACTCACTGCCCAAATGAGACACAAAAACATTGCTTCCTCTGTGTGTTCCAGTGACTGTCACACAAGTCCAACATCACAAGTCAGGAGACATGAGCCCTTAAGGGAGGTCTAGCCAGATATTTACTCCCAGGCTCAGCGAGTTGAAGTTTAACATCCTCATTTTTTATAGTCCTGGAATGATCAAGTGTGATCTTGTGAGACTGTCTTTAGTTTCAGTGAGTAAAAGGGCATCTGGTGATCCTCTCCCATCTTTTCATATATTAGGTTAATATGTGGAAACAACAGGTTGCAGCAGAGAAAGAGGTTTAATCATAGAGCTACCAAATGAGGAGACTAGAGGAAACCTCAAATCCATCTCTCCGAGGAGTTTGGGTCCAGGGTTTATAAGGGTTTTGGAGTGGGTGGAAGTGTGGAAATCATTGACGGATGGAAGAGTGTAGAGTGAAGACATGGATCAGGGAGATGAAGAAGCTATGTTCTCATGCTGATCCCATTTCTTTGTGTGTGTTTGTGTGTGGGGGGGTGTCTTCAAACTGGTTGGTATCAGCTGTTTTGCTGGAACTTAAGATCTGAAAAAAGTCTTAAGCAATTCTTAAACAAAAACTCTTCTAATTCTAACATCAGAGAGCCTATGTATAAGAACAATGGGGATTCAAATTGATTCTTAAACAAATCCTTATGATTCTAGTGTCAAAAATCCTATCTGTAGGAACAATGGGGGTGCAAATGGTCAGTATCTGCTATGTGACTTTCAGTTACAAGGAAGGGGGTCAAAGTGCAGCCTGATTAATGCTTAATTATGGCTGTATTTCTATCCAGAATTCTTAATCCTGTGAGGGTGATTTCAAAACATATCATTCTTCTGTAATGCTGTAATGCTTCACTTAGAGTTTCGTACTCAAGACTGAAGATGCACAAAGCCAGTGGCCAGACCACACAGGGCGATAGAACTTTGCCCTCCAGTCTTTGCAGGAATCTGCCTAGAATGATCAAGATTGGGTTAGCGATTGTCAGCTTCCCAAATATTTGCCCGTCTTTCAACTTAGGAGGAACCAGAGAAAGACAAATATGCTCCCCCACATAATCACATGAGATGCTGTGCTTTTAAGTAGCCCACTGGCAGCTCCCCTGATGCCAACCACCTCCCCTTGGGCCATACCTGAAGTCTTCCCTTTTCCACTATAAAGCTTTCTTATTTCTCCACCTGCCACTGAGTCTGTGCCAAACACAGTTGCTAGCGGTGGACTCCCTTGCGAAAGCAGATTTAGTCCTAGGACTAAGAAGCCTAAATATACCCCTAAGCTTTTCATTTAAATAGCGATTGCATTTCTGCAAGGCTTGGATTCTTTATCGTTCAGCTTTCTTGCACAGGACAATGAAGATATGTTCTAGATATAGGAGGCAAACAAGTTCCTTTTTCTTAGACATGGTTTTAAAGAACAAGGGTGACCTACTTTCAGAAACTTTACGAAGTATGCATATGTGCATGTCTTTTTTGCATGTGTAGATTTAGGTGTTTAGAAGCCTTAACGATCCCAGTTTTAAAAGCAAGGGGATGCCTGGGAAACTAGCCCATATCTGGCACTGGATAAAGAAGCAATCAGCTGTCTTAGTTTGCCTTCTTTTTTTTTTTTATTATATTTTAAGTTTTAGGGTACATGTGCATAATGTGCAGGTTTGTTATATATGTATACATGTGCCATATTGGTGTGCTGCACCCATTAACTCGTCATTTAACATTAGGTATTATCTCCTAATGCTGTCCCTCCCCCCTCCCCCCACCCACAACAGGCCCCGGTGTGTGATGTTCCCCTTCCTGTGTCCATGTGTTCTCATTGTTCAATTCCCACCTATGAGTGAGAACATGTGGTGTTTGGTTTTTTGTCCTTGCGATAGTTTGCTGAGAATGATGGTTTCCAGCTTCATCCATGTCCCTACAAAGGACATGAACTCATCATTTTTTATGGCTGCATAGTATTCCATGGTGTATGTGTGCCACATTTTCTTAATCCAGTCTATCATTGTTGGACATTTGGGTTGGTTCCAAGTCTTTGCTATTGTGAATAGTGCCACAATAAACATACATGCACGTGTGTCTTTATAGCAGCATGATTTATAATCCTTTGGGTATATACCCAGTAATGGGATGGCTGGGTCAAATGGTATTTCTAGTTCTAGATCCCTGAGGAATCACCACACTGACTTCCACAATGGTTGAACTAGCTTACAGTCCCACCAACAGTGTAAAAGTATTCCTATTTCTCCACATCCTCTCCAGCAACTGTTGTTTCCTAACTTTCTGATTGCCATTCTAACTGGTGTGAGATGGTATCTCACTGTGGTTTTAATTTGCATTTCTCTGATGGCCAGTGATGATGAGCATTTTTTCATGTGTCTGTTGGCTGCATAAATGTCTTCTTTTGAGAAGAGTCTGTTCATATCCTTCACTCACTTGTTGATGGGGCTGTTTGTTTTTTTCTTGTAAATTTGTTTGAGTTCATTGTAGATTCTAGATCTTCAAGGAGAACTGCAAACCACTGCTCAATGAAATAAAAGAGGATACAAACAAATGGAAGAACATTCCATGCTCATGGGTAGGAAGAATCAATATCATGAAAATGGCCATACTGCCCAAGGTAATTTATAGATTCAATGCCATCCCCATCAAGCTACCAATGACTTTCTTCACCGAATTGGAAAAAACTACTTTAAAGTTCATATGGAACCAAAAAAGAGCCTGCATTGCCAAGTCAATCCAAAGCCAAAAGAACAAAGCTGGAGGCATCACACTACCTGACTTCAAACTATACTACAAGGCTACAGTAACCAAAACAGCATGGTACTGGTACCAAAACAGAGATATAGATCAATGGAACAGAACAGAGCCCTCAGAAATAACACCACCTATCTACAACTATCCGATCTTTGACAAACCTGACAAAAACAAGAAATGGGGAAAGGATTCCCTATTTAATAAATGGTAATGGGAAAACTGGCTAGCCATATGTAGAAAGCTGAAACTGGATCCCTTCCCTACACCTTATACAAAAATTAATTCAAGATGGATTAAAGACTCACATGTTAGACCTAAAACCATAAAAACCCTAGAAGAAAACCTAGGCAATACCATTCAGGACATAGGCATGGGCAAGGACTTCATGTCTAAAACACCAAAAGCAATGGCAACAACAGCCAAAATTGACAAATGGGATCTAATTAAACTAAAGAGCTTCTGCATAGCAAAAGAAACTACCATCAGAGTGAACAGGCAACCTACAGAATGGGAGAAAATTTTTGCAATCTACTCATCTGACAAAGGGCTAATATTTAGTTTGCCTTCTAACCTTCAGAACCCTGCCAATTCTGAGAGTATCATTACTATTATTTTTTTTACAGCAATATCCCCTGTGCACAATGCACCCTTGCAGGAGTTCTGCCTGACTGTGGCCCATGCATAGTGCTCAGTGGAGACTGAAATATTTCTTCTGCTAGGCTTTGTTCTGCAGATGCATTTGCAGTGAGCTAGAATATGCTTGCCTGCCTTGGGAAGCTTTGAGACAACAATAGCGTGAAACCAATCACAGTAATTATCACATTAACTCATGTCATTTTGTTCAAATACTTTCAACCTTTAAAATGTGGGAGCTAAGCTCTAAGATCCAATGCTCTCTCTAGCATCCTGATGCTTGTATAGCGTACATTTAGTTAAAAGCAAACTCATTTTGAGGTTATAATTAGCAAGAACAATTTACAATCTGCAAGGTCAGGTTCTATTCATGGACTTAACTCCCTTTTCTTGCCTGTCTCTAAAAATCCAGGCCACTGTATTCCACTAGCAATCGCTATTGTTATTTTCTGCACCTAATAATTAAATTTAATTAATTAACCTGGATATTCTGCAGTATTTTTTTTGGTCATCAATTTTACATTCACCAGTGCATAGGAAAAAATTGCAGCCCTGAAAAACCTTGTGCAGGACCCTGGATTTAATATTCTTTTAAAATTTCATTTGTTCCCCCTGTGGAGTTAGAAGTTGTGCACTCTCCTTTTATTTTATATGCACATTTGTGCACTCTGCTTTTATCTTAATAGGCACATTTAGCTTAATAAGTCTGAAATGAATCAAGGTTTACTTTTTAAAATAGAAATAATCAACGGCTCCAGCTTTATTTATTGAAAAGACCATCTTTCCAGCACTGAAATTGCAATGACATTTTTGCCCTAAGTCATGTGTGAGTCTCTTTCTGGACTCTCCAGTCTATTTTGTTTGTCTGTGCATGTGTCGTGACCACACCATCTTAATTACTATAGTGTCATATTGAGAAAGTGAATATCAAATGCACCATGTCCAGATTATATACAAAAATAGAACTCTGACCAGCCTAGCAGTCCAAGCACAGCCTCTGCAGCTACTGACCCAGAATGATCAGGATCTGGTCAATTTCTGCTAATTTCCCTAGTTTTTGCCTTTTCTTCCAACATCAGATCCAACCAGGGAAAATCAAATATGTTTTGCAAGCCAACCACCTAAAGCATGCTGCTTTTACTTAGTCTGACTACAGTTTTCTCACACCACTAACCTCCAGTCTTCACACCTAAAGCCTTTCCTTGTTCTCTTTTACGGTAAAGCTGCACCATTACTCCTGCCTGCATGTAAGTTCTGGCCAAAGATTGGTGGCTGACTCCCTTCCCATAGCAAGCTTTGAATAAAGAGTTCCTGTTCTCATTTGGGTTAGGAGGGTCTTTGTTTACTTCCACCGTTATGTCTCAAAATGTGGAATGTTAAGTCTTCCAACTTCTTTAATAATGTCTTGGCTATGCTGGGTCCTTTGAATTTCTAAAATTTTAGAACAAGCTTCTCAATTTCCAGAAAAGTCTGCTTGTTTTTTTGATTGGGCTTGAATTCAATTTATACACCAGTTTGGGAACGGTAGAAATCTTAGTAATACTGAGTCTTCCAATCTGTAAAAATGGTCTATATTTCCACTTATTTATGCCTTTAACGAATTTCTCTCAGCAAAGTTTTGTAACTTTCAGTGTAGAAATTTTATACATGTTCTTGCAAATTTATTTTTAGTTATTTTATGCTTTTTGTTGATTTTATTTTATCAGTATTATTTTTATTTTGTTTTATTTTCGTTTTAGTTTTTGAGACAGCGTTTCACTCTGTCGCCCAGGCTGGAGTGCAGTGGTGTGATCTCAGCTCACTGCAACCTCTGCCCCCCAGGTTTAAGCAATTCTCCTGCCTCAGCCTCCCGAGTAGCTGGGATTACAGGTGCATGCCACCACACCCAGTTAATTTTTTTGTATTTTTAGTAGAGACAGGGTTTCACCATGTTGGCCAGGCTGGTCTCGAACTCCTGACCTCAGGTGATCTGCCTGCCTCGGCCTACCAAAGTTCTGAGATTACAGGTGTGAGTCACCATGCCCAGCCTTTGTTGCTTTCATAAATTGCATTTATTTTTTCCTTACTTTTCAAAATTAATTGATTCTCTAATGATTTCTTGTGAATGTTATGATTGTGTTGGTGTGGCGGGGTGGAGAGAGAGAAAGAACATATTCTCATGTTCTTTGGAACTTGATTTGTAGAAGTTCTTTGAACTCTGTTTAAAATGATTTTTTTTATTAAGGATTTGTTCTTGCTTCTACCAGGAACCTCTTGGTACTTACAAATTTGGAGGCATTGTAAAGAAATTGTAACTTGGCCACTCTGATGGAGTAGTTTCTGATCACTAACTTACCATGGTGGTTGTAATTGTTTGGGAATCTTAGCTTTATGCAAGAATTTCAAACTGCACGTCCATTTTTCAGGCCAAAACCTTGGACTTAAGTCCTCAGCACAGAGACCCTTAAATGAGAGACTTAATGGTAGTCAGGATTTGGAACACTACTTTAGGGCAAGAACTTGATTCTTAATTAACCATCAGATCAGATTTACTTAAAAAATAAAATAATAGTTACGTTTTACCTGTTATTTTAGAGGTTCCATCCTGGAAAAACAGTTGCTGCAACATGAAGTCCGACATAATGCTAGCAATGGAGCCTCTAGACTTTAAATCATATTCTTCAATTAGTATTCCCCAAAGTCACAATTAGGTAAGAGAGTATCATGCAGTTACTGAATTTTTTCCCTATAATTTCTACTTTATTCTTTAACACTGGAGCATAAAATGCAAAGAAGTAGTCGTACCCCAAACCAAAGAAGGATGTTTATGAAACTGAAGGAAAACTTACTGCGTGAGTCAGCTCCTCTGAAGAAGATTACTTGAATTTGTCTACTAATGTAGGTGACAAAAAAATCCTTTATTCTTACCTGTGCAGTTAAAGTTAAGCAGAAAAGACCTCACTAAATTATTTGTGCAAAAAGAGCTATGCATATCTCATAGATTAAAATTTATAGAGCCTTCTGACTTTAAAATTTCATTGCAAATACACAGAGATACACAAAAAAGTTATTCTTAATTTAGTGTTTTATGAAAATTCAACAGCATCATTCTTTAAGGAAGACAAGGGTATCTTTATAGCCCACTAGTTCCCTCTCTGCATTTCAATAATGGTGATGATTAATCCGATAGCTCAGTACATTACCTCTTCAATGAGTAGTATCAGTGCAGTGCTATAAATCAGATTTTAATATTTTTATTTTCCATTCACTAGCTCTTCAAATATTTCTGACTTACGATAAGCCCTTTGTCTGTATTTTTCTTCAATGTCTCTATTAAATCTTTGCCATGACTTATCAACGTGAAAAATGTTGGAGAAGTTGATTTTGGGTATGATGGCATCATTAGCAATGTGGACATACAAATCTTCATGTTATTCTATTCCTTCCCTCCCTTCCTTTCTCCCTCCCTTTCTCCTTCTCTTCCTCTCTTGCTCCCTCCCTTTCTTCCTTCCTTCTTTCTTTCTATCCTTCCTTTCTTGATTCAATAGAAGATAAGTCCCACTCATTGGGTAACTCTAAATTTATAGTGGTTTTGGTACCCTGTTAAATAGGGTAAGGCTCCCATCCAGCCTTGTCAAGACTGCTTTATTTGGCTTTGTTCCATGGTGAAAGTCTGTATATAAATCTTGGTTAGCTACCTCAATCTTATGTTTCTTGGGCTGAAATTGCTCTGCGTGTTGTATGAATACACAATGGGCACAAATAAATTTTTTCCAACGCACACGCCAGTATGACCCACTGACTTCAAGGGGCATGAACACAGGAGTGTACATTCTCAGCAAATATACATGTGGCACGTGGTAGCTGCTCAAATAAATATTTGTGCAATGGATAGATGTGATGTCGAATAGCCATGGATTTCAGGTCCTCACATAAATAATTTTTGCCTCCTAACTCGAGAAAAGAGAGGACACTTCTCCATGGCTGGTGTGTCTTTCCAATAGTGTGTGCAGTCTGTGTAGCTTCTCTTGCTGTTCACTTACTTCTGGACCCCCATGAGGAGTGGAATGACTTACCTTTGTTTTAAGGAGAAACAGGGCATGCTTCTTCCCTTTCTACTGGGAGTCAGCAGCTCCACAGAGAGCAGCCATTCTTCTCTTTCAGTATTGTGAGTCTCAAGAGGGCAGTCTTACTATGGAAGTCTGCCTCAGCCCTATGCTGGCTGAGACTCACTGGAGGGGAAGGATTTGGGGGTCAGGACTAGATTGCCTCCAGACAAAAGTGACATTCTTCAAGATCTGCCATATCGACCATCAAGGTGACATTTTGATGTCCGTAAACCTTACATATTTTTTACTTAATTAGCTCAGAACTTTCATGAGCCCCACTGGCACTCAAACATGACTTATTTCATGTATTGTCTTAAGCATCCTCTGCTAGGTACATTCAAGCAGAACAGTGGTGTGATTTTCGTCCGTAAAACAATATATGTGTACACACACACCACATAGTTATGTGTTTATGTGTGTATGCACATAAGCAATGGGTATTTGTGTATTTCACCTCTAATTTTCCAATGCCCATATTATAACGTCTAGCCCACAAAAAATGTATTGATATGGTACCAGATATAAAACTCTTATTTACGTCTTCTTTACAAGAGTAAGTAGTTCTTTGTTTCTTTTTTCTTCTTCCAACCCAACTATAACCTTGAGGCTGCTTTCTTTCTTTTAATTTTGTTACATTTATTATGCATGAATCACATCTTTATGATTCAGTAAGCCTTAGAGTTGAGAGTAAATTATATAAACTTTCATGAGTGACAAAAATATTGTGTATGTCGGTCAAAATGTCACTTATCTAAATAAAACATGACACTCAAATTATGTTACAGAGAGGGTCGTAGGCCAATAGCTCAAATGGAAACATAATTTATTTAATAGAATTGACTGTGATTGTGAGTAAACTTTATAATCTGCAGCTCCATGCTATTTGGGTTGAAGTATCTTTCTGGAAATGTTTGAAATTAGGCAAGTGTGGGTTCAACAGTACCACATTATTGTAATTCTGGGATATTTACTTCAGATTAATAATTCTATGATTGCTGAGGTTCATAGATGGTAAATATTAAATAATTTTATTTTTATTCTTAATATCTGAGAGTTAGCTAACTTCTTATTAAGAATTTTGGAAATAATTTGCATAGACTGTGTTACAGAGCAGTGAGTTAATTGCTGCTTCTCTTTTGAAAATTTCTGTTGTACATATTTCTCATTATGAATGTTCTTCAAGTTTGGATTTCCTTTCATAGAAACACTATAAGACTTCAGTTACTTAAAATGACCTTGCAAAGAAAAAGAGACAGCAGAATAGTGACCTGCTTACAATGATAGTCTCCACACCTCAAATCACATGGATGAATATTGATTCCCAAAAGTAGAATTCTGTGAAACTGTTAACCCTCTGAAACCTATACTCATGAAAAGATGCCATGCCAACAGGAATCCAGAAGACAATGGTAGCTTTGCTTTTATTGCGATTTTATTTTTAACTTTAGTGTAACAATCAACTTCCCAACCACAATCCTCTTAAAGTGAGATAAAATTAATTTTTAATGACTAACAGCACATCTAATTGGGCGGAAGTGGAACAAAACCCAGGGTCAGCTCATTGGCTGTGACCCAGAGCTCCGCTTAAGACATGCATGGTCTTAGAGACCCATCATTTGCCTTGAGAAAATGAAGTGGCTTAATTATTTTCCCTAAATAAATAGTGTCTGGCATTGAGTTAGGCCTTATGACTGTCTGACAAATATTGAATGGCTCTGCTCAAGGAATTATAAATAAAAAATGAAAATTTACCTGTGTCTATATATTCATTCTATCTATCTATCTATCTATCTATCTATCTATCTATCTATCTATCTGTCTATCTATCTATCTGATATGGTTTGGTTCTGTGTCCCCACCCAAATCTCATCTTGAATTGTACTCCCATAATTCCCATGTGTTGTGAGAGGGACCTGGTGGGAGATAATTTGAATCATGGGGGTGGTTTCTCCCATACTGTTCTCATAGTAGTGAATAAGTCTCACAAGATCTGATGGGTTTATCAGGGGTTTCTGCTTTTGCATCTTCCTCATTTTCTCTTGCCACCACCATGTAAGAAGTGCCTTTTGCCTCCCACCATGATTCTGAAGCCTCCCTAGCTATGTGGAACTGTAAGTCAATTAAACCTCTTTTTCTTCCCAGTCTCGGGTATGTCTTTATCCACAACGTGAAAACAGACTAATATACCATCCTATCATCTGTCTATCTATCCATCTATCTATCTATCTTATCATCTATCCATCTATCTGTTGTCTATCAATCTATTGATTTTATCATCTATCTGTGTATCTACCTATCATCTGTTTATCTGTGTATCTTCTATCAATCTGTAATAATAGAAAATGTCAGGCCGGGCACTGTGGCTCACACCCGTAATTCTAGCACTTTGGGAGGCTGAGACGGGTGGATCACCTGAGGTCAGGAGTTCACCTGAGGCTAGGCTTGGCCAACACGGTGAAACCGTGTCTCTACTAAAATACAAAAATTAGCAAGGCATGATGGTGGGTGCCTGTAATCCCAGCTACTCAGAAGGCTTAGATGGGAGAATCGCTTGAACCTGGGAGATGGTGGTTGCAGTGAGCCAAGATAGCACCACTGCACTCCAGCCTGGGTGGCTGAGTGAGACTCCATCTCACAAAATAATAATAATAATAGAAAATTTCAGACACAGTTGAATTTTTTGGTACCTTTTCCCCACTTATTTCCATACTGTCTTCTCCCCCTGAGCCCCCAAAATCTGGACCATAAATTTGGTATTTAGTTTTCATCCATGTTTTAAAATTGTTGCTGTGTATTAGCTATTTAGAACCTACATGCAGACATGTTTTGCCTGATTTCAAAACTGTAATAATGTAAAGTATTTATGTAAATAAATGCAATTATATTGTGCATATCCTCCTGGTACTTGCCATTCTCTGTTGCTTTCAATTTGTTTGATTTTTTTTGTGTTAATATATCTCTAGTTGACTCATTTGTTCTACTGTACATGTTTTTATTGTGTGGCTGTAAAACACATGGTTTTGCTTCTCTGTTGATGAAAACTTAAGTTGTTTCCAATTTTTTGCTGTTATAGAAAATGCCTCAAGGAACATTCCTGTACATGTCATTTTGAACACCAATATGAGAACTTCTTCAGCATATATAATTAGGAATGAAATTGCTGGCTCAGAGGGCAGGTATATTTATTTAGTATTGCTTACCAATATGGGGTTTGAAATAATTTACCTGCTGACAATTTAAATTGAAGACTTTTAAATGTTTGCTAATCTGATTGTTATGATGTAATAACATATCATACTTATTTTTTTATTTTTTATTTTTTTTTGGGGGGAAAGACAGAAAAACCTCGCCAGGTTACCCCGGCCGGTCTTGAACTCCTGACCTCAAGTGATCCTCACACCTCCACCTCCCAGAGCTCACTTATTGTTTTTATTTGCATTCCTCTCGTTGCCAGTGTAGTCAAATATCATTTTATATGCTTATTGGTCATTTGGATTTTCTGAGAATTTCCTGTTCAGATTATTTGACCATTTTTTCTCTAACAGATTTATAGAAATTTACACACACAAACACACACATATATATGTATATTATGAATATAAAATTTTTCGTATTATATAGATACATACATATATTATTGATATAAAACATTTGTCAATTACATGCACAAAACCCCCTGATAACAATGATGGCTTATATTTTTGTGTCTTGTTTTTGTTGTTTGTCAAAGTGGTGGCTAAACAATTTACTGTATAACTTTTAAGGCTACCAAAATATCAATCATTTCCGTGTGTATGAGAGAGACAGAGAGAGAGAGAGGGAGAGAGAGAGACAGGGTCTTACCCTGTTGGTCAGGCTGGTGTGCAGTGGCATAATCATATGGTCATAGCTCACTGCAGCCTTAGCATCCTGGGCTCAAGCAATTTCCTGCCTTATCTGCCCAAGTATCTGGGACTACAGGTGCACACTGTACCATGCCTGGACTAGATTCGTGTTCTTTATGTCTAGCTAAGAAAACTTTTACTGTTCAAAGTCATAACATTTTAATCTATTTTACTCAGGTACAATTAATTATATATATCTTTTCAAAATAGCCTTCCTGTAAAGTCATCTGCTTCTGAACTCTAATAGTTATCAAGTCAGGTATTTAGGCTGCAAGAAGTGTTATCATAGCTGAGGAATAGAAAATAAAATGTATATACCATGCTCAGGCTTAATTGCTAATAAAAAGTAAAGATAATCACCTTAATTCTAAGATATCTTTAACAACCTGAACAGGAACAGGAACAGAGGTAAAACAAAATCACCTTTGTTGAACTCTTGTTGGTATCAGCCACGTTTCATTATGCAAACAATTAGAACTCCACGGCAACGACTATTTGAGCTAATTCCCAGTACAGATCCCTCTTGTTTAAGGGTTTAGGACATTCATACCAAGCCTAGCTGGGGCCTCTCTTAAATCATTTTACTCTTATTTCTACTAAAGTTCCCATGCGATAATACATCTTGGTTCCTATGTACATAACTAACCAGCTGAGGTGGGCTGAGCTATACAAAAGCCCCCATAAATAAACTCGATTTCTTTTGATGGCTAGTCTGCAAGCTGACATTTTGTTTCATAAATTATTCTGTATCATCATTTTGAATCAGTTTCCCAGGGCTTGATCAATGCTGGGTAAACAGATAAAAATTGTATTTTGGGACAGGTTCAGACTGTATTGATCTGAGAGCAGAGGTGACAGTATTCATCAGTGTAGGCTGTAGCCTTTTTGCCATCACAATAATTTGGCAGAACCCGATGCAAGTATTATGTGGTTAAAAGACACTCAGTTAACTGCCCAGATAATTCTTATAATGCCTTGGAAGAGACCCACATAACTTGCAACAGCTAATTTTGTGTGTCAGCTGGGCTGGATCAGAGGATTCCCAGGTATCTGGTTAAACGTGATTTCCAGGTGTGTTTGTGAGGCTGTTCGGAATGAGATTAGCATTTGAATTGGTGGATGGTACAGGCAAAGAGTTTGCCCTCTGCAGTGTGGGTGAGCATCACCCAATGTGTTGAGGCTCTCAATAGAACAAAAGGCAGAAGAAGGAGGAATTCACCTTTCTCCTTTTTTCTCTTGCCCTACCGCTTGAGCTGAGACATCTCATATTCTGCTGCCTTGGATAGGGGTTAACACTATCAGCTCCCTAGTTCTTGGGCTTTCAGATTCAGACTGAATGATACTACTGGACTTATTGGGTCTTCGGGTTGTAGATGGCAAATCATGGGACTTTTCAGCCTCCACAATTTCATGAGCCAGTTTCTTAGAATCTCTCTCTTCCTATCTATCTATCTATCTATCTATCTATCTATCTATCTATCTATCTATCTATCTATCATCTATCTATCTATCCCATCCGTCTGTCCGTCCGTCTATCTATCTATCTATCTATCTATCTATCTATCTATCTATCTATCTATCTCCATCTCTCCAGTTGGAAAACCAGTCTCCAATTGGCTCCGTTTCTCTGCAGAAGCCTGACTAATACTTTATTCTACCCATGCAGTGGCTTGTAGCCAGTCTGGAAAATCTGAAAAAAAAAAAAAAAAAAAAAAAAAAAAAAAAAAAATTCAAATAATTATAGACCTACCTGATTAATGCATACGCTTTAGTTCTCTCTTAGCACAGATGCTTGGTGCATTGATCCTAGCCCTCTGTGTAGGTTATGGCATCCTAGCTAGACTGGCATGGACCCATAAGTAGTTAGAGGTGAGGAAAAGCTGCAGGTAACCAGTACAGTGTCTACTACAGGTTAGGGCTTTAGTTAAGTCAGGGTCCCAAAAGGTGGCTCCTAAACTGGGATCTCAGAGTGGGGAAGCCAGCAAAGGAGTGAGAAAGCTGGATAGAAAAAGGGAGAAAGTCAAATAGAGTGTGATTCCTGCAAAGTCCCAGGCTCAGTCTGATCTCTGGGGATCACTGAGGCTTACACAACGTCTTAGAGGATTTCTGTTCGTTGTTGTTAGTTTGTTTGTTTTGCCTGGAGGTAAGGGAGCTGGGCATTCCTATCTACCCCCATTCAATCATCGACTACGTTGGCTGCAGTTTGGGGCTTTGGTGAGCGAGAGGATGGAGATGCAGAATGAGAAGTGATATTAACTACTGGCATTTCTCCATGCTCCAGCAACCCAAGGACAGCAGGTCCCCTGATAAAAGTGCTAGAAGAAAGCACTCAGCAGCGAGAGGTTGCCACACAGAATAGGTAAAAGGGAGCTGCTGAGAATTTGGCAGAGCAGCAACTTTAGCTACAGTGGTCCCTCAATATTTGCTGAACTAAAACCCCATTTGCCTGTAGACTCTGCAATGATTAAATCCGTAGCAAACTGATGACTCAAAAAAAAAGAAATGCGCCAGAAATCCATCTTCATCTTGAATGTATTCCTTGCCAAAAAATAATATAATTGTTGATGGCTTTTTTCACAAATCATCCTTGAAGAAAATTGTCTAATCACAAAATAGCCTTTTAAAAACAGATTCTGGGCTGGGCACGGTGGCTCATGCCTGTAATCCCAGCACTTTGGGAGGCCGAGGCAGGTGGATCACCTGAGGTCAGGAGTTCGAGATCAGCCTGACCAACATGGTGAAACCTCGTCTCTACTAATAATACAAAAATTAGCCGGGCGTGGTGGCGAGCGCCTGTAATCCCAGCTACTCAGGAGGCTGAGGCTGAGGCAGGAGAATCGCTTGAACCCTAGGAGGTGGAGGTTGCAGTGAGCCGAGATCACGCCATTGCACTGCAGCCTGGGCTACAAGAGCGAAACTCCATCTCCAAAAAGAAAAGAAACAGATTCTGTCAGCCACGTGTGGCTGGTCGAATCTGGAGTTTGTAGGAGAGAAATTGGTTGATCAGAAAAGACAGAGGGGACTTAATTTGAGGGTAAATTATTGAAGAGATTTATGTAGTGACAGAAATGGTTATAACTTGGAAAGCAGCCAGAAAAAGCTGAATCATGGGGATTAAAGAAGGATCGATACTCCCTCAAATGGGTTGTCTGCGAACAAAACGATAGTCAGTGAAGCACGTGACAGCGTTTCAATTTGAAAAGTATTCATCAGTGCAATATTTTTCCCTGATACAAAGTTTTAATAAATGATTTTTCAGTCATAAACTTGGATGTTTTTTGTCGCCTTGATGTTCTTTTGTATTCCTTTTTTTTTTTTTTTTTGACAGAACAGGAACTGTTTTCCCAGTTAGATACAAGTGCTATTCTATTTCCAGAACTTTATTACTTGTTCACTGCTTGTCATCATTTGCCACCGTAGGATAGCAAGTAGCCAATTACAGCTCAGAAACCAAATTCTGTCCATCGCCTGCTTTTGTAAATAAAGTTTTATTGGAACACAACAATGCCCATTCATTTATGTATTGCCTATGGCTGCAATTTCATTCTACTTTGTGCTACAAGAGCAGCGCTGAGTAGTTGTGACCAAGACCATATGTCCCACAAAGCCTGAAATCCTTAGTATTGGCTCTTTATAGAAGTTTGCTGACTCCTGCATTAGGATGTGGATGAATGCCAAAACCTACAGCACCTCTTTCCTTCCTCATCTGCTTTATAAAAAAATCAGAGGCCTCTGAGCACATCCTTCAAAATCCCGGGAGAAGATAAGAGGTCAGAATTTATCTCAGGAAAGACAACATATCCTATTGCCTAATGTTTTCATTAAAAGTCTCTGAAATACAGAGTGAAAAAAGAATGGAGAGGAAACACACCAGCTCTCATCAGTGATTCATCTCTGGGAAGTAAATTAATAGCTGTATTTTTTTGTTCTTTGCACATTTATATATTTTTTGCATTTTAACAATAAGCATGGAAGTATACCTTCTATAATAAAAGTATTTTTTAAAAAACCCTACGAACTTGTAAAAAATATCAGAGCATTCCTTCTCTGTAATCAATAGGTGATGGGGTTGGATCTTGGACATAAATCAATTTCTAATGAGCATCTTCAGTGCCAAGAAAGTTTTACTTATTCCTCCACGAGCATGACAATAATTTTCTGGAATAAATATCACCATTCTTACTTTGAAAGGCTGGAGTGATTTATCCAGCACTGCTGTGTTTGCTAGAGAAGGAGAAAGAGTTGGGTGCACGGCCAACTTTAATGCTTGTGGTCTTTGCAGTATATCGCATATATAAAAATTATCAAGTACTGAATGAATTCAAAGCTTTATGAGGTGTGTGCTAATAATTAACCAAATAATATATTCCCTGCACAATAAGAGCACAACAGGGTGTTACTATTGGGACACTGCCTATTGCCAGAAAAAATATATAATGTATTTATTGCATGCACACACATATGTGTATATATATATATATATACACATATATATAAATATATCCCAAATAAATATGCTAACAAATAATAAATCATGGAGTAATTAAAGTAATTTTAGAGTGATAATCTCCATTACAAATGTACCTATTAGGTATGCATTAATATTCATAAGTAAATAATAAGAGGTTTTAAAAATAGACATTTGATTATGGGCTGTATTTTCAAAAGTACGTTAAGTTAGGTCAAGTGCTGGTCTCATGTGCTTAAAATAGGGTTGAAAGAGTAGTTCTATGATTTTATTGTGTTCAAGGCTACCTTTGTGGGCTGTCGTCTGATAAATGGCTCCATATATTTGGACAATGCAGCTGACCTGACTTGTTTTTGTACCACAGGACTTTTCAGAGCCTTTATCAAATTGTTGTTCTTTGTGAATATTCAGGAGAGGGTGCTAACCCACAGCTTTTCCTGGGATGCTATTTGGAAATGTCCGAAGACATTTTTGGCTGTCATTCTGGAAGGAGGTGGTGATACTGGGATCCAGTGGGTAGAGGCCAGGGATGCTGCTGAGCATCCTACAGTGCACGGGACAGCCTCTCACAGCAAGGAAGGGTCCAGGCCAAATATCAGTAGTGGCAAAGTTGAGAAACCTTGGGTTGGGGAGAAAGGGAATTTGAAGCAGTTCTAGCTTTGCCTTACCCTAGAATCTTAAGCCAAAGCCTGAGGCATTTTACAGAACCCAAGGGCTCTCAGAGGCACTGCCTGACAAAATATAACAAGTGGGGCAATTTAGTCCAGGAGGTTTAGGGATATCACTGTCTCGTGATGAATCAGTGATTTGCTAAGCCAGTATGCATGAAGGTTGCAGATACCTCTGGAGAATAAATTAACACCTGGCAACTGCTTGGATGCAGCATCTCTAGGTACATCTGGTCAACCAGGGCAGGTCGGCCTAACATTTACTTATTGGATTAAGCTCAATGACTTCTGGTAAACACACACACTCTGAGACAGCCCCTGGAAAAATACCTCTTATTAAACATTGACTTCAGGAGAGAGGCAACTACTTTGAGTGAATGACTTACACCCAAAAGTGGTTTCCAGTCCAGCTCCAAGAAGCAAATGTCAACCATAGAAGAAGGCAATATTTGGAGGGTATTAACTGTTCCAGGGTAAAGTTGTGAAGGTTAAATAAAGGGATATTTGAGTTTATTGGGCATTTCGCCTAGTTCCTGGCATTTAACAAGTGTCCAATGACTGCAAAATATAAAAGAAGCACTTCACTAAAATCGGTCATGCGTGGGAGGACAAATAAAGCAGTGTTGGAATCTCATGATCCCATATTTTACACCAAGACAGGAATTTCCTTCTCCCATCTTCCTGGTTCTTGGGGCTTTAGTGCACTTCACAGAATAGTGGACCTTGGGTGCTACTAATGCACCAGTGATCCTAGTGGGCCACATGTGCTCTGGGCCCCTAGGGTGATTCATAGCAGTTAGCAGGAGATGTCAGTGGGGAACCATCAACGAGAAGCAGAAATCCCTGTATTTAGAATTGATGGACATACCTGAAGCACGGTGGTGGAAGAAATGATTTGTGTTTACATTTGCATGACATGAGCACCTTAAATTTCTAGAAAAACTGGAAAAGATTGAAAAAGGCAGATGGAGTGAGCCAACCAGTAGAATTCGGATCACTATGGATCTTAATTGGACTCCCGACAACATGGGACTGAGGAAATTCAGTTTAGATCATGATTAAATAAAACAGGGACACATAGAATAAACTGGAGAGAAACAAAACCTGAAACAGTTAAATAGTTTCAGAAAACATCCAAATGACTAAGAGGGAGTAATGACTTCTCTAGCATGATATGCCCAAATAAACAAAATAAAACGTATTCATAATAATATTAAATGGAATTGTTAGTGCAAAGAAAATGCATGCAATTCATTTTTTTCATGGGCCTCATCCATCAGTTTGTCTCTCCCTCACTTTTCCTCCCATGTATATTGATTGAGAAGGTATTGGGCTCTGGGTATGGTGCTCAAACGTAGGAGTATGAAAATGGTTGAAGCATATCCCCTATGTTTTGGGGATCACAATGCACAATGAAGTACAGATGCAGTGACAGGCAACATAATTATGGCCATTTTGTCAGGATGGACAACATGCTTTGATGGATCGGAGATGTGGTGATTTCTAATTACACTGGAGGAGTGAATTATGAGCTGAATTGTGTTTTATCCGACAGTGGAGGTTAAGAGTTTTCTATTCAAAGAGAATGGAGAGAGCCAATCACAGAGTTATAAATGTCTGCTGCATATTTCAACTGTCAGCCAGAAGTGCAAGAGCACTAGAGTGGTTACACAGACATAGGCAGAGGGGGACGGCGGGTGGGGCTGGAAATGGAAGTTTGGATCAGTTCATCAAAGACCTCCAATGCCAGGCATCTGAGGGTAGATGTTCAAGGTATGTGAGTAACACTTATCTTTCATATCACATTTTTAATTCATTCTGGTCACTGTAGATCTGATACATTTTCTTTTTTTAGGTCAGGTGAAAAAACACATTTCTTTTTCCCTTACCCATTTCTTCTTTACCTTCCTATTAACCAAGAAATGAATCCATTCCCAGCTGAAATTACACCCTACACCTCCAAACACCTAAAATCTCATCCTCTCAGCATTGTAATTTCTAATGGGGGGCAAAGAAGTCCTTCAGAAGGATTTGAAGTGCTGTCGGCAGCCAGGCTCTTGGATCAAGTGTTCTTCCCGCTCAGAATACAAATCCGTGTGTCTTCCAAAGGATCCCAAAGAGAAGGTTCAGGATTTCATGACCCCTGGCAGTCACACAGCACTGCAATGTTCATACTGCTTTGGTTAGTTATTCATCTCCACATGTGAGCATGGTCTGCTTGTATTTTGATCAGCCCCAATTCAGAGATGAAGAAACAGACAAAAGCTGAAATGACATCTCAAAGTCAAACAGTCAATGCCAGCGGCAGGTAAAGAGCTTAGCTAAGTTTCTAGATTTCTGGCTTCTGTCTGGAATTCCTGCCGTGTGTTATCTCACTTACCAAACTTACATGGCACTGGAATTTGCTAATTATGGGTTTCAAACTAAATGGAAAAAAAAAAGGGGAAGTCATATTGAATATAAACACAGTATTTTCAGAAAATCCATTACCCACTATATTGCATTTATAGGAAGGTGATTAAATTTCCATATCCAATATGCTAAGTGAAAATGGGGTTGAATGGTAGGTCTAAGGTTAGATCACTATGGATCAGAGAGAAAAATAATGAGTTACTGTCACTTTTTTGTGCCTTCAATGCACTAGGGATTCTGCGAACATTGTTCTGGATGGATTGACAGAAAATAACCCATCCTGAAATGGGTCCTAAAATCTGAAAAAGGAAGCTTGTATTCATCAAGTGAATCAACTTGAATAGTTTGGTGAATAACAGTAGCATCAGATTGATTCAGAAATAATATGACAACCAAAGACATTTCTTAGTGTACTTATCAATACTACCAGGTTCAGGGTACATGGACTCTGACTGAAATATTTCCTGAGACATCTGATACCCAGTATATTGGATGTTCTTTCTTGGAGGCAAATTCTTTCATTAAAAAAAAGTTGATATTGGGGGGAAATTATTTTAAAATCCTTGGTTGATAGCTACAAATTACACATATTTTTTCCCAAAATTCTATGACATTTATAGCATTTATAGAAGTCTTATTTCACTTATTTACATAAAAATTCATGTTATTTAGTTAACAGAATTTTGTACTCTATGTAATACACTCAATTTGAACAATACAGTAGGGCCCATGGAAATGGGAACTTTTGGCCATCTCTCCACTCAAACGTAGACATTCGTGTATCTTCCTTCCACATTTCTTCCCCTCCACCTGCCCTGTTTTATAGCTACTTCACATGGGAGAGTTGCTGTGCTATTGGTTATGGTTGCTGTATTTCAGAGTATGGGAGTCAACAAGGTCTTGTTTGCTTCCTCTCCTCTTGTAGGAGGTACACAGGCTGGATGTTCCTATGCACCTTGGTTTGGAGGAAAGGCTTGGCCTTCCTCAAGTCAGGAAGGACAATTAGGAGATTTGCTGGTCTTTAATTTTACTGTTACTGCAAAGCTGGGATTGTTGTTATATTTTCTGGCCTTGCAAGGATATTTGAACAAAGCTAAAATATGTCCTAGGGCATTTTTAAAGGAAATCTCATGAGCTTGTCATTTTTTATCCAAATAGATCCAGGTTTATAATCATTTAATTACTAAATGATTGGCTAAAATGGAGATTCACATAAAATGATGTATGCATACTTAAAATAGTACACTTAACTATATCTATAGCTATGTTATAGCTATCTACTTATAGATAGATATAGATCAATCTCTCTCTATTTATCCTCCACCAATGTTTTTAAAATAAGATCAAGTTTTTTCTTTGAGTATGTGTTCACAAATTGGAGTTATTTTCTGTATAAGACATATCCATGTTCTTTGTGGGCAGCTGAGCTTAAGATGTCCCTTTGAGTGAACACACATGAGTTTGGAAGCAGATCTGCCTCAGTCAAGCTTTCAGATGAGACCTCAGCCCTGGTCAACACCAAGCTTGTAGCCCAGTGGCAAACCCTGACACAGAGGAACTGTATCCCTAACTAATGCCCAGATTCTTGACCTATAGGAACCATGAGCTAACAAATTTGTGTTGTTTTAAGCCACTACGTTTTGTGGTAATTTGGTATATAGTAATAGGTAACTAATCTATTATATACAATTGACAGTATTTTTTTAAAGCAGAAGTAGAAATTAAGACACATATAGAGAAATCTCAGTGCAAAATTTTTCTAGATTTTTATGATTTTCTTCTCAAGCATTTATGGTTATGCTGCCCCCACCAAATTTAATAGAAATATTTAGCTCACTTTTACTTAGTTTTACAAAAACCAACCACTATGTTCTTTTGAAAGTAGCAGCTCTTTTTCTTGATGCAGTCAAATAAGATTAGGTTACATTCTGGCTAATCAAATTCCATAAGTACAATAACAAGTACAAGCTGTAACACAGTTTTGGGATCAAAGCAATGGATTTATGGTAGGCAAACAACTCTGCTCACAGAAGCAGAAAGTTATAGACAAACTAGAGACTGCCATGTTTATACTAAGACCTCAGCATGTTAGTGAATTAGCCAAAACATTTTACAGAAGTGACGGGCTCTGTTGATGAATCTGACAAGATGATTAATTGGAGGCCATTTTAAGAAAACTTTTACTGTGATAATAAAACTAATAATGTTCAACATGGCATTTCTTTCTTTTTTATACTCCTGCTGAATTAGAAATATTGGAAGAGAACAGAAGGTTCAAGGAATGAGACATTCTCAACCTTCAGTAATGTTCTTTTAATTCTACCCTGGGCCGTTATTATTTAATTCATAATAAGTTTGTCATAAACACGAATTGAAAAATGGGAGCCGCCCAATATTTCTCTGTCGTCATATATCTGGTTTTACTCCCAAATTGTCTGATAAATGTTCCCAGGGAGCAAGTTTCGTAAATGTTAAACAAACACGATTTTATATTATAGGGAGAAACTCATGATTCTATCCATCTGTTCACTGAAAGAAAAGAAAGGACAAATCACTTTTAAAAGAATATGCAGGAAAATGACCCAAAGTCAAACAGTCAAACTCTATATTTTGTGTGGCATCTCATGAATTTCAGTCTTATGTTTTTGAAGGAAATAGACCTAAACTCACAGTCATTACAAGAGATAAGAATGGTTTCTCTGAAGTTGTTCTACTTGGGCTTATGGGAGAAAGCAAAGAGGATGCTGATGGTGCCCCTCATCTTATCAAGCTCAGAGCTGCCTTTTAATGGTGGAGCACCCAGGTGACCAGGTGCAGATAATTTCAAAGACCAACTGGAACTTTGATTCACCTGAGTTTCTAAGGAATGGTAGATACTTCATAGATCCAAATACTGATACCTATTATCAATGTAGAAATCAGCTGAATACCGTCCCTCTAATTTGGACTCTTGGGGCTTCATCAGGATGTTCCCTGGCTATAAGTAGCTTCCTCCTTGATCCTGAGTCCCAAAATGGAACCTTAAAATTAATATCACTGGAATTCTTAAAGACCCTCTGCTAGACATCTGTTCCTGGAAGCTCTTTTTTATCACAACTTAGGATTATATAGTATTTACCTCTATCATATATAAATACAATTGCTATTGAACTTTAGAAGAAACCCAACAATTTCACAAGTATAATCCTACTTTATTTAAAAACCACTGCGAGATAAGTGATAATCCTAGGCAGGCACATATTTCATATAATTTCCATTTGATATAGCAAATATTACATCCTGTTTATCTACTCTATGCCAGATGTTGAGCTGCAGAATGGCATAGATGCTGTTCCTCACACCCTTGGAGCTTACGATGAGTAGGAGAGACAATTTGACAACTGCAAAAAGTGACATATAGCATATATAATGGATGCCCAACCTAGATTTTGGAGCTTAAGTTCCAATGAAGAACAATTGAAGCCTGAAGAGACTAAATAATTGCCAGAGGCCAGACAATTCCAATAAATAACAAACAAGATGTAATCTTTCCTCCCATATCTACATAAAGAATGAAGTTTTTCAAAAAATAAATAGGAACGTGTTGACAGGACGCATGAAGGTAGTGTCTGAGCTTTCACAGTGGACAAGTAATTGATCAGCAGTGGGTTAATTTGAGTTCCATCTCTATGTCCAGTCAGCATGCTGGAATTTTGAAGGCAAAGCCCCCTTATCCTTGAAGGTTATAATCTAGTTCAACATGTGGACTCTTAGAGGGGAACAACAGACACTGGGGCCTGTCAGTGGACAAGAGGGTGGGAGGAGGGAGAGGATCAGGAAAAATAACTAATGGGTACTAGGCTTAATACCTGGGTGATGAAATAATCTGTACAAGAAACCCCCATAACACAAATTCACCTATATAACAAACCTGCACACGTATTCTTGAACTTAAAAGTTAAATTTAAAAAATAAATCTAAATGTAGTAATAACCTAGTTCAAAACCAAAGATATTCGCAAATGGAGCAATAGAAGAGGGCAATCCTGTATGTATTGCCACAATTCTGTGGGACAGATAACATGTGGTGACAGTAATTTAGAAAGGGCAAGAGTTTAGGTCTCATTTGTCAGTTTGTGTTTTTGTTGCAATTGCTTTTGAGGACTTAGCCATAAATTCTTTGCCAAGGCCAATAGGAAGAAGGGGAAATTGTTCTATCAAAAAGACACAGGCACTCATATTTTCATTGCAGCACTTGTCACAATAGCAAAGACATGGAATCAACCCAGGTACCCATCAACAGTGGATCGGATAAAGAAAATGTGGTACATCTACACCATGGAATACTATTCAGCCATAAAAAAGAATGTGATCATGTCCTTTACAGCAACATGGATGCATCTGGAAACCGTTATCCCAAGTGAACTAATAGAGAAACAGAAAGCCAAATGCCACACATTCCCACTTATAAGTGGGAGCTAAACATTGGGTACACATGGTCATAAAAATGGGAACAATATTCCTTTGGGTATATACCCAATAATGGGATTGCTGGAACAGAAAAGTAAATAGCACATGTTCTCACTTATAAGTGGAAGCTAAATGATGACAACACATGGGCACATAGAAGGGAACAACACACACTGGAGCCCATCAGAGGGTGGAAGGTGGGAGAAGGGAGAGGATCAGAAAAAATAACTAATGGGTACTAGGCTTAATACTTGGGTGATGAATAATCTTTACAACAAATCCCCATGACACAAGTTTACCTATGTAACAAACATGCACATGTGCCCCTGAACAAAGTTTAAAAATATGGGAAAATAGACTCTAGGGAATATAAGGGGAGGAGGGAAAGAGAGGTGTAAGGGTCAAAAACATCTTTCTTTTGGGTACCATGCTTACCACCTGGGGGATGCAATTCATTTATATATTCCAAACCTCAGCACCATGCAGTATACCCACATTACAAACCTGCACATATACCCCTGATTCTAACATAAATGAAAAAAAAAAAGAATGGGTGAGAGACCCTGGCTCTCAGGGAAGTATGACCCCCCAAAGGCCACATCCTCATCACATCCCATACACAATGCAGCATTCACTCTTCCCCACATGCATCCTGCCCTTTTCTGGCTTTAGAGTTCTGCGGGTTTCTGTATTCTTTTTTCCAGAATATTCTGTCTCAGAAGATTCTTCTTTATTTGGCAAAAGCCCACTTTAAATGCCACCTCCTCCATGAAACTTCAGGCCTAAGTATTTTCTCTGTTCATGACAAGTCACCTGCTACATCACACCTTTGTGCAATCATTTATAAAATGCTAACAATAATGCTACTCCATTCATGGGAGGCTGTAGAGATTTAGTGAGAGAATCAATATAAAATTCCTAGCAGAAGATGTGGCTCATGGGTAGGGCTAACCAGAGTGAACCTTCATTACAGTTAATACCAGTATTACTGTTGATGACAATCCACAGTCCTCACTTTGCACACTATCGTGACAATTAAAACTCACACGTGTTGGAATCATGTTTTCACCTTGCACCGTTCTGTGCTCACAGATTTTCAGGGAGAGAACACAGTTCTGACGGGCATGAGGTTTAGCATCAGGAGGGCATGTCAAGAGAAGGCCGTGTGTAATAGGAATAGTAGGAGTAACCAAAGGGTTTTGCACTAATGAGGAACTTGAGTTAGACCCTGAAAGTTTACATTCTTGTCTTTCAGAGAAGGAAAAATGAAAGAAGTCTCTGGCATATTTTTTAAACTCTAATAGCAGCAAAAATACCTTAGCTGGGATTACTTGGATGGGAACATGCAGAGTTGATCTTGGTTGGTGTGAGAGGACCTTGCACTCGATGCAGGTCTTCGTGAATTGTGATCGTCAACAGATACATGGGCCACTGCTGACAGCACTGTCTCCATGTTAAACCACCTGACATTGGTAGGATATGTCGGGGATATTGTTAGGGTCATTGACACCATCCTGGGTTTTTTGGCTATGTCCTTGTGGCTGACTGCATCCACTTTTATGTTTTCTGGGTTATTTATGTCAAATCTTTGGATTATACCTCAGTTATTTTAGGGAAAAAATGTGCATCCTGGCACAAAAAATGTAATGTGATTATTGCCATGATTATAGGCTGCTCTAATAAATATGAAACAACAGTTTTCTATGGAAGACAACATTTGTGCAGTCTCTGGAGGACATTGATTCAAACTCACAGGGGCCTTCCCTTCTTCATTACAATGAAAATTGCTTTATTTTTAAAAATTATATAAATAAATATAGGTTTACTGTGAAATACTCCAAACAACACAGAAGTAAAGCAGACATAAACTTGTATGTACAAATTCCATTCCCAGAGAGAGTCACCGTAAATATACTGGTGAATGTGTTACTTAGCTTTCTACACATGTGCATATACATTTGTACAGAAAGATACATCAGTTATTTTTATGCTCTCTCAAATTTGCTTCTCCCTCCTAAGAATACATCAAGGACAGTTTTGCTCAGTTTTGCTGTCTGCCTATCTGTCTCTCTACTATCTATCTATCTGTCTGTCTATCTATCTATTGTCTATCATCTATCTATCTACCTATCTTATCTTTCCATCCAACCATCTATCTAATATCTATCTATCTATCTATCTATCTATCTATCTATCTATCTATCTATCTAATCTAGTCTCTATCTCATCTATCTATTCATCTATCTGTTATCATCTACCTCTTTATTATGTATGTATCTACCTACCTGTTATGTATCTATCTACCTGTTTATCTATCATCTATCTCATCTGTCTCTATTATCATTTTAAGTAACTCCCTATGTTTCATTGTACTATAATTTGTTAAATCAACGCTACTGATGAACATTTAAAGTGTTTTTAAACTTTTCACTCTTTTATACAAAAATGTGATGAGTGTATTTGTACATCCCTGTTTTACATTTTTCAGACTTTTTTTCCTGGGATAAATTTCTAAAGTGAGGTTTCTGAGTAGAAAGAAGTGCATACACAATTAAGATTTTTGAAACCTACTTCCAACTGTCCATGCAACTATTGACACTATATTGATATTAGGCATTATCAACTTTTTCATCATTGTCAATCTTATTTATCAAAACGGTGACTTTTTTTTAATCCAGATGCATGAGGAAACTCTAAAATTCAATTGTTTTTCCTCAATTGTGATAAAAGATGTTCCTTTTTTGCCATAGAGGACACTTTTTCTATTTCTTTTCCCTAGTTTTCTAATAATTCCTGGTGGGCTTGTTGTAGTTTGTCTTTATTATACTGAGACAAAGTTTGATTCTGCCTTCCCTGGTATCTGTTCAGACCTCCTCTGTGTACTTATTTATTGGTTGGGGATATTGTCATGGTCTCTTCCACAGAATAGGGAATCAGAGCCGGGTGGGCTGCTATGAGCTGTTGAAAAGGAGTTGGGTCTGGGCGTGGTGGCTCACACTTGTAGTCCCAGCAGTTTGGGAGGCCGAGGCAGGTGGATCACCTGAGGTCAGGAGTTCGAGACCAGCTTGGCCAACATGGTGAAACCCCGTCTCTACTAATAATACAAAAATTAGCCAGGCGTGGTAGAGGGTGCCTGTAATCTCAGCTACACAGGAGGCTGAGACAGGAGAATTGCTTGAACCCAGGAGGCAGAGGTTGCAGTGAGCCGAGATCACACCACTGCATTCCAGCCTGGGTGACAGAGTGAGACTCTGTCTTAAAAAAAAAAAAAAAAAAAAAAGGAGTTGGAGGGCAGGAAGAGTTGCATGAAGCAGCCTGGTTTCTCCTCTTTGCCAAACTCCCATCATTAGAACAACTAGAAAGAAAAAGACAAGACAATAAGTGTCTTTAGGGTGTGTAAACTGTCATTCTTAAAAATTCAGGATTATGTGTTCATAATCCCCACTCTGTAGAATGGTTGCAAGCATTTAAGGTTAAACCTTGAGTTAGGTGAGTTTTCTTTATGTAAATGTCAGTGCAGTCTGCTTTGCTGGTTGGTTCCTGTTATCATGCCCATGGTGATTTTGAGATCCTTTACACATGTGTATCTCATCCATACATTGCTGGCTTAGCACCTTCCATTGAGTTGTCCTGGACCATGCTTCATTGTTTCCTTCTGTATCCCATTCTCACATCGTCTCTCTGTTGCCACCTACAACTGGGTGATAAAGCCATGATTGATGGCAGATAACCCAGGAGTATTTTGTTTTCCAAAGAAATAATTTAAATGAAACACTGGCTATTTTCTTGTAAGTAGTAAGTGATAGCTCTACTTAAACAGAATTAAAAGATAGACCGCATACACACACACATACACACACACACACACACACACACACTCTCACACAGTGGGAGGGTCAACTCTTAATTGGTGTAGAGAAAGGAAAGAGATGAGTCAACACATCTGAGTTCTTGTGCCTTCTATGACAATTGGACCTTTGGAAAAGCCACTTGATTTTTCTGTGTTTCAATTTTCCAATGTATAAAATGGGCTCAGCTTTGATCTGCTTCATATACCATGTTGATATTTTGTTTGATTTTATTTCAAAAGGGCATTCTTAACTAAGGAATAATACAAAATTTAAGAACCATAGAACTATTTTTATTTCTAGGGTTACTTCCAGCTCTGAGTCTAGGAATCTGACCCAAATTTTTAATACAACTGAAAAGTAGAAGCCTTTCTGTTTTACCTCTCTATTGAGCTTTTTATTATTATGAAGAAGGTATATAAATTAGAACAATATAAGTATGTATAATTTTTACAACAAAAGACCATTTTATCTATTTTAATTAGTAATTTTTATCAAGAATATCTATGAGAAAATAATAAAGGTACCTAAACCATTCTTTGAAAATGACTAAATGATTAGTAAGAAATAAGAAACTAAGACACTATAAAGCACAACAAAATTCACAGATGCTTAAAATTTAGAATATATGTTTTAAAAAGTGTTTTCACTAGAGTAAGAAGTGGCATTTTCCCTGGAACGTTTGTAAAAATTGATTTGTATGGTGCAGTCAAAGTGTATTTAAATAATGCTATCTTTTTTTTTTCCACCTAGCATCAGTGAGTTTGATGAGAAGATTGAGTCTGAGTGGCAGGTCAGGAACTGCCATCACATGGGGGTTTGTTGGGAACAGTTCATTCATCCATAAAGCAGGATAATCTTTGAGGGATGCTAACAATGGGGACAAGGTTTCCATGCAGGTGGGGTTCATCCCAGGTGAAAAGAAGCTCATAACATTCATTGCAGCCTGAAAAGGAATAGCAATTGTATCACGGCAGGGTGTGTCTTTGGATGTGGGCATGAATGGAGTCAGAGTTTTTTTTACAGGTCAGACTCTGGGGGCTTAGAAGAAGGACTTGGAGATTCTGATGTCTTCTGGGGCCAGAAAGAGAAACCTGAAAGGATGGAATAGGTGGAGTGGGCAGCTAGGTGAGATGGGGCAGGTGTGCACTGTCTAAAGAGATCACCTGCTCAGCTTCAGTCCACGGCTGCTCAGTAGAAATGCTGGTCATGTGTCACTAGGCCATCTGCTTTCCAAGAGAATGTGCCCACCCTCTGTCATGATCTTGATGTCATGACCCCTCACTTGTGCTGAGTACAATTATCCAAGACCATTGTCTTCCTTCCGTTATTTATTTTATTTTACGGTTTTCCAAACCACAGACCAGCATCGAGCTACCCCAAAAGGATATGAAATTATATGAGTGTCTCTATCCAGGGTGCCCTCTGTCTTGATTTAACCAAATAAATTCCAGAAACCGTGTACCAGAAAGGAAAGGCAACCAAGGGTTCAGAAAGTATGCCTGGCAAGTATTGGTGGCTTTTTGTTTTGATTTGTTTCGTTTCTGAAGAAATGAATGTTATCAAATGCACAACAGAAAATCTCTTAAACAAGCTGAACTAACCAAATAAGAAGAATTTATTACAAGGATACTATAGCATTCTTCAAACTCAGGGGAAGATGTATAACTCAGCCTCTTTTGAACTGAAACAAGATGCTGCAAATATATTAGAAAACAGGCATTAGCCCTCTCCCTCTCCCCATATGGCACTGTAGGGAATAAATGTACTTCAATGAAAAACTATGCTATATTAGCCTGCTCTCACGCTGCTATGAAGAAACACCTGAGACTGGATAATTTATATAGAAAAGAGGTTTGATTGACTCATAGTTCCCCATGGCTGGGGAGGCCTCAGGAAACTTACAATCATGGCAGAAGGAGAAGCAAACACGTCCTTCTTCACATGGTGACAGAAGAGAGAAGTGCTGAGCAAAAGGGGAAAAGCCCCTTGTAAAACCATCAGAACTCGTGACAACTCACTCACTATCACGAGAACAGCATGGAGGTAACCGCCCCCATGATTCAATTACCTCCCACTGGGTCCCTCCCGTGACACTTGGGGATTTTGGGAGTTACAATTCAAGATGAGGTTTGGGTGGGGACACAGCCAAACCGTATCACATGCGTTGGCTCTTACACACTTTTCCAGGCAGTACAACTCTATCCCTGTTCATTGACTTTGAGCTATTTTATAACTCTTTGTAAATCGGAGGTAACTGATATGCAAACTCTGTCTTGTATGATAGAGTTTCAACTGATTCTCAGAAATGTCTACAGTTTTGCCTTCTTTTGCAATTCAACTGATTTGCTTTATATGAATTTGTGCATTTTCCCCCTTGAACCAGTTATATTATCTGTCCAGTTGTCTCATTTGATTAATGAGTAAAATAAAATCGTTTACATGTGTTCATTTTTTTACCTGTATGGAAGTCATGCTTTTATCTTTTTTTCTGAAAAGCATCTCTTCCTGTCTTGCTTTTACTAATTCTGAATGCACAAAGATACATGGCTATTTCATCCGATGCTGACTTTGCAAGACTTGCTTCAAAGGAACAGTGCTTCTAAATCTCAATTATAATTTTCTCCTAGAGAAAAAAATATGTTTTTAAGTGTCCAGCTGGCATGATTCTACACTTGCTACAATTGAGCGTGACCAGAGGGTGATGCCTGCACTACCTACTATCATGTTTGATAACACAGCCCAGAATGTTGGGATGTGGAGGGAGAAGTGCTCAGGAGTGTGTATGTTGTATTTGTGTGTGTGTGTGTATGCACGAGCTTTTAGTGATTGGGTGCCCTGAGTGGTTGTTCTGCACAGTAGATAGTCAAGAACAAGTTGATTGCCACAAATGGTCAGGGCTGTAGAAACAGAATTGGGATATCTATGGGGCCAAAGAGGACCTCAAACAGGAACAAACAGCACACATCCTTCACCTCACAAAACTTCGTTAAATTATGTCTACTATGTAAACTCATTGCTAGAGGTTCTTGTGTATGTGAAGGGAACACAGAAGAGACACATGACTCACAGTTATTCAAATTAGTGGCCAGGTGTGGTGGCTCATGCCTGTAATCCCAGCATTTTGGGAGGTCAAGGCAAGAGGATCACTTGAGGCTAAGAGTTTGAGAACATCCTGGGAAACACAGCAAGAACTTGTTTCTATGAATTTTTTTTTAATAAAATCACCCAGGTGTGGTGGCTCTGTCTGTAGCCCTAGCTACTTTGGAGGCTGAGGTGGGAGGATTGCTTGAGCCCAGAAGTTTGAGGCTGCAGTGAGCTATGATTGCACCACTGTACTCCAGCCTGGGTGACAGAGTGATACACTGTCTCTAAAAAAAAAAAAAAAAAATTACTGTGTGATAAGTCCTATAAATATAAAGAATTCCAGGTTTATGGGAGTTTGGAATAAAGGTCTATGGGAGTTTGGAAGAGGAGAATATGACTTCCTCTTTGAGGGAATTAAATTCAGCTTCATAGTATAAATGGCATTCAGTGAAGACCATCAATAAGAGACCAGTTCGGAACATGGCTGACAAGGTTGTGGTGGTGGGGATAGTAGGGTTTAGAAGGGTTTCACATGTTCTATGTGCAGGGACAGCCCAAACCAAAGTTCAGAATGTTCAGAAGCAAAGAATTATTTGGTGGAAGCAGGGAGGTGTGAATGGTTTGAGCATGTTGACACATTGGTGGGGCTGGGTGAAGAGATACTCATGTTTGGGGGTGAGGACCAATTTACATACTCTAATACAAAGCATGATTCTTCTGACGGCTCACAGCCAGCATTGGGAGTGGATTTTCTGAACCCCCTCAATGAAGGATGCAAACATCAGAATCCAAGTCAAGTTAATTTTATCAAATAAAAACATGTTTATTCTAAGGACAAAGGGGCATCCTGTGGCAGCAAAGGGAAGTTGGACCTCCTAAAAGACAAAAATCAGAAAGTTTCTGGAAGGTCTGATTTACATCATTAATGTAGGTGAGACACTATATAGCCACGGGCCAATAAAGGCAAGATAAGGCTCGATTTACAAAAAGCCAAGAATCTTTAAATTTATGACATCATAGTTTCTCTCAAGGAAGCTTTAAACCTGTGAATCTGATATCTAAAATATTATAAAGCAGATTGAGGTGAATTTTAGGAGAAACATTTTTGGAAATTCTTACAGCTCCAGAACTGCATTCTTTGAACGTAAAGGATTTCTTTTGCTTAGAGTTTGGTATGATAAAAAATATTTTCCGTTTCTACTACCTGTTTTTATCCTTTTGGCATTACAAAACAATTTATTTTTTATTTATTCTTTTACAATTGCTGAAATTTAGACAGCCGAGTGAGAGATTTCTCTCTAACCTAGGAGACAATTTGATGGTTGTGTTCATATAGAAGCATCTTAACATGAATTCTGAATCCTGAGGGTATGGAAGATTGAAAAGTGCCCTGGCAGAAGAAAATCTAGCAAAATTTCTATTATTCATTGGAAAGGCAGGGAACAGCAAATGGAATTCACGGGTAGATGCAGCACCATTGCTAAACTTTCACAGGATAAGCCAGCAAAGGTAGACAATGGATTCGAATTTAAATCAACCTCTTTAGTCCACAGCCACATGGTGTGGGTATAAATGATGAATACAATGGCCAAGGAGAAAGAATGGGAAAGACAAGAGTCATAGCTAGGAAGCATTGGTTGGAGAGTTAAAAGAAAAACTTCGACAGAGTCACTTTCTAACTTTATAATGTTTTTATTTCAAGTGGATATCTGTGGTTGTGAAACATATGTAGTCCCTGAAACTCTATGCATCAGAAGAGATAAGTACAGAAACTGCAAGAGTTTTTGAATATTGAGAAACCATAATTGAAATATTTTGATTTCACAAAATCAATAATGTATTCTCTCATTTTATTTCCTTTTATGGAGGCACATGTCCTCTTCAAATATATATATATATAAAGTCAAGAGACAATCTTTTATAGGTAATCTAAAAGAAGAAAACAATGAAGTAAATCAGGAAAGAAAATTATTGTTTACTTCTTTTCTTTTGGAAGGTAGAGCAATCAAAAAGATGGTCAGGGTTTGAAATAATTTGAAAACATACTAGAAGTGAATCTTCTATCTTGAATTAATTGAAAACATATTGGGGACTGAATCTCATAAAACTGGCAAGTAGAGATGAAAATACATGCAATGGAGATAATTCATGTTTATTGCAGTCTTGTAACCTTATAATTATTGGTTTTCTAGTCTATTTAATATTGATGTATTCATCATGTGATTTATAGCTAATATTATCCTTCTAAGATGGCAACTCAATCTTGGTATTTTCAGTGTATTCGCTCATCACCAGATTTTGTATCCTATCATTCAGAAGCCACATTTTCCATGCTCATAAATGCTCGTATGTGGCAACATTTAACATTTGGGAAAACTGTTATTTTAACATATTTTAAACATACAGAAGAGTTGCAAAAATATAACACAGAACTCTTGTAAATATTTTACATAGATTGACAAATTGTTTGCATTTTGCCCCATTTACTCACTCTCTTTTCTTATTCTTTCTCTCTGTCTCTTTCTCTCTCCTCTCCCTTGACCATTTGAGAGTAAATTACATATAATGATCTTTTATTCTTAAACATTTCAATGTATGTTTCTTAGAAAGAACAAAGACATTCTCCTACATAACTACAGTATAATGATCAACATCAAAAAATTTGATGTTAGAAATCCTAGCCAGAGCAATCAGGGAAGAGAAAGAAGTAAAAGGCACCCAAAAAGGAAAAGAAGTCAAATTATCTCTCTTCACTGATGACTCTATAACTAGAAAACCCTAAAGACTCCAACAAAAGGCTCCTGGAAATAATAAATAATTTTAGCAAAGTTTCAGGATACAAAAGCAATGTACAAAACTTAGTGGCATTTCTCTACACCAATAATGTTCATGTTGAGAGCAAAATCAAGTATGGAATCCCATGTACAATAGCCACGAAGATAGCAATAATAGACACTGCAGATTACTAGAGGGTGGGGGATAAGCGTTGAAAAACTGTTGGGTACTATGTAAAAAAAAACCTGCACATGTACCCACTGAATAAAATAAAAGTTGAAATTATCTTTTTAAATGTTGACCTTGATACATTCCTATTATCTAATCCATATTCTGTATTTAAATTTTGTCAATTTCCTCAATATTTTGTAGATAAAATATACATGTATTCCAATCATAGGACTAATCTAAGATCATACATTGCTTTTAGCTTTTCTTTAATCTGAAACAGTTCCTCAGCCAGTTGTTTCATAGACTAGTACCAAAAGGTGACCAACATTTACTTTTGATATTCAGTTGATTCCTCACTGAGCTGGTGGAGCACAGATATTTTAGAACATGCAGTTATAGGATCAACCTGAAAATGACAACAAAAAGTCAGTGGTCTGGGTCCTCAGAGAAAGACTTGAGATTGGTAATATGTTGATTTAGTTTTGCTCTTCCATTAGGGTCTTAGGCCCGGAGGTCTGAAATTTAATTAGATTCAGGTCAACTCTAAGGTTCCTAGGTTCTATGATAAATATAGCCAGAATAGTAAATGTTATGAAAAGGAACATAATTGGGCAGTAGAAACAATTATGATTTAGGTTTCCATAGATGCAAAGCTATGTAATGTCAGACACTTGGATTCTTACTCTTTGAGAGTAATTTGTATCATCATTCAGGTACTGTTTCACCTTAGTCCAAGACAGAAAATTCAGGTGACTAAGATTTCTTGACCAAGATCACAGCAGAGACTCTGGTCCAGGGACACCAGCCTGAAAACCAAACCCTGGTTAGAAAGGATTGATAGTGTCCTTGCATTATGTTTGCTATTACATTTCCACTGTTAAACAATTGTACATATTGATATGGTTTGGATTTGTGTCCCTGCCTGTATTAGTCTGTTCTCATGCTGCTAATAAAGACATACCCAAGACTGGGTAATTTATAAAGGAAAGAGGCTTAATTCACTCACTTCTGCATGGCTGGGGAGGCCTCATAATCATGGCAGAAGGTGAAGGAGGAGCAAAGTCATGTCTTACATGGCAGTAGGCAAGAGAATGTGTGCAGGGGAAACCCTCTTTATAAAACCATCAGATCTCATGAGACTTATTCACTATCATGAAAACAGCACAGGAAAGACCTGACACCATGATTCAACACCGTGATTTAATTATCTCCCACCGGGTCCCTTTCATGACACATGGAAATTATGAGAACAATAATTCAAGATGGGATTTGGGTGGGGACACAGCCAAACCATATCACTGCCCAGATCTCACCAGATCTCATGTCAAATTGTAATCCCTAGTGTTGAAGGTGAGGCCTGATGGGAGGTGATTGGATTATGGGGGTGGAGTGTTCATGAATGGTTTAGCACCAACTGCTTTTGGAACTGTGTAGTGAATGAGCTCTCCTGAGATCTGGTTGTTTAAAAGTGTGTGTCACCTCCCTCCTTCCTCCTGCTTTAACCGTGTGAAATGCTGGCTCCTCCTTTACCTTCCGCCATAATTGTAAGTTCCTGAGGCCTCCCCAGAGGCAGAAGCCACCAAGCTTCCTGTACAGCCTGCAGAATCGTGAGCCAATTAAACCTCTTGTCTTCATAAATTACCCAGTATTGGGTATTTCTTTATAGCAGTGTGAGAACAGACTAATGCAACAGTCTATTTCAAGGATTGAGTTTTTCCTCAGTGTATCAGTCCATTTTCACACTGCTATAAAGATATTACCCCAAGACTGGGTAATTTATAAAGAAAAGAGTTTTAATTGACTCACAGTTCCACGTGGCTGGGAAAGCCTCAGAAAACTTACAATCATTGGAGAAGATGAAGGGGAAGCAGACACCTCTTTTACAAGGTAGCAGGAGAGAGAAGCAAGTGCAGGAGAAACTGCCACTTATAAACCATCAGATCTTGTGAGAACTCCCTCACTATCACGAGAACAGTGTGGGGGAAACCATCTCCATGATCCAATCACCTCCCACCATATCTCTCCCTGACACATGAGGGTTACAATTCGGGATGAGATTTGGGTAGGGACAAAGAGCTGAACCATATCACCTAGGTATCATTTTGTCTTCCTTAAAGACTCCTATGGTATACAGGATTATGTTAAGATTCTGTAAATGAACCCACAGAACCCAATAGGCCTCACTGAAACTCTCCTGGTGCACAAATATGAGATGACATGTTACGGTAGCTCATAGAATTGGTAGCCCAAAGAGTGGCTATTTCCTCTTTGATTGACTCATGAAAATGAAAGGACTTCCTCAGACCCAAAGAATCCCTTGGAGGAGTGAGGAATTCCCAAGGAAGCCCTTCCTCGGTAAGCACATCAATATCACAAACATTTATTGGATGCTGCTGTAGTTGTTTGATTAACAGAAAGGCTAGTCCCGCCTAGAATTGGGTGAGTAAATGCTAGAATGACAGGAATAAGACAGGAAAAGTTATCAGGGGTCAGTTTATAGAGGGTTCTGGGGGTTGTAGAAGTAGCTTGAATTTTATTATAAATTAAATAAGAATCCATTATAGAAATATAACACACATAGGCTTAATCCATATCTCCACTGAATATTACCTAAAATATTTACCTCAAAAAATAGTGTCCAAGAAACAGAGGACTAAGTGAAGAGAGAGATGCTGAGATGAGGAAATTGCTAGGTTATATGTGATTCAATTGGAAGACCAACATAAAAATTCATAGCGGAATATATCAATTTTGGTAATATCAGGGACAAGGTGGCTAAGGAGACAAGATGATTAAGGATGAGGTTTCATTCTTAACCTTGATGAAGGGAAGTGAGATATCAACTGTAGTTAGACATTCTTGTGTTTCTGTTTCACTCTGCAAATATTTAACAAAAGCAGGTGGCCTTTGGAAAGTGAGAATAAGAGAGAAGGGAAGTGCTTGGGGAAATGATGAGGGGAATACATGGGAATCTGGCACTTTCTTCAGTGATGATTATAAAAAAGGAGCTGGGTGCTAAGATGCTGGGGAGCTGAATGTATGTCCAAATATCAAGGTGGCAGTGCTTGAAGCATCAGTGTCAAATGCAACCATTCTGCTACAGATTTGCTTAGATTTTGTGTTAGGTTTCTATTGCTTCCAGAACCTAACAAATCACCACCAACCAAGCAGCTGAAAACAACACTATTTTTTTTATCTCACAGTTCTTCACGTCAGAAGTCCAGATGGACTTGGCTGTGCTCCTTGTGTAGAGTCTTATAAATCTGAAGTCAAGGTGTTGTCTGGGATGGCTCAGAGTGGGAGGATCTGCTTCTCTTCTCATTCAGAACTAAAATCCCTGTTTCTTCACTGGCTTCAGCCTGGGATTATTCTCAGCTTCAAGAGGTGACCTACACTCCTTAGCTCATACCTCCTTTCCATCTTCAAAGCCAGCAAGGAAACTGAATTTCTTTGACTTCCTCTCCTGCCTTTGTTTTTATATTTTATTTATTTTTTAAGAGATGGACTCTTGCTGTGTTGCCCAGGCTCGTCTCAAATTCCTAGGTTTAAGCAACCCCAGTGTGCTGGGATTACAGGTGTGAAGCACTGTGCTTGCCCTGCCTTGACTTTTAAGGGCTCCTGTGATTACCTTGAACCTACCTGGACCATGCAGGATAATTTCCCTATCTTAAAGTCAAATGATTAGTAATGTTAATTACATCTGCAAATTCCCTTTTTCCACGTAAGGTAATATATTCACAGTCCCAGGGATTAAGGAATGGAAACTTCTTGTGCGTCACAATTGTGCGGACTCCAGGTTTCAATCCTAGTGTTGCCCTTCCCTAGATGCATCGTTTTAGGCAAGTTTCTGCAATCCTACTTCTCAGTGTCCTTGAATGGGAAATGAAGAAAATGATGGTAACTACCTCAAGGGGTGTTTGAAGAGCTAAACAACTTCATACTTGTCCAGCAAATAGAATGATGTTTGGCAAGTGGTTAGAGTTCTGCAAGTGTCCGCTGTTATTTTAAAGGGAAAACATAAATGGAGCCACGATCAAAAGTTAGAGATGACTTACTAATCAGGGAAGAATGGAGATTCAAGGTCACAGCCAGTAGTTAGACTGAGTCTAAGTGGGTAAGAAAACAGCAACAAATTCCTCCTGCAGGGGAGTTGAGTTTAGTTGATAAGCAAGGAAGCAAATATTATTTCAGACAAAGGCTATTCTTCTGCGTTCCTCCAAGGAAAAAGCAAAACCAGGTCTGATGAAGGAGGTGATGGAAATTCAGCAACTCCTGGCTGCGGGACTGCACTTAGTATGCATACTTTAGCTAGAGTGAATTGTCAGTGTGAGAAAACCACCAGATGGCCACATTCTGGATGACTTTCCACGGAAGTAGAATGCCCAGTTATTCCTCAGTTTACAAGGGGCATCCATAGGTCCCACTGATGGAGGTGTTCTGAGATCTGCTAAAGAGATCTTAGAAACGTGTTTAATGTTGTGTACCAAAGCAAGCCACTAATTCACCCTACCTGAATTTTAACTGAGATTTACCTGCATTTCATAATTTTGTCTGCTTGAATTTTCTTCTCTTCCCCCTTTCAAAATATCTGCTTCATTTTGTCATGGAAGATCTGCTTCAAGGATCTTTTAAAACTTGTCTGGATTCATTGACTGTCCTTAGGACAGAGAGTGAACAAATTACCTTTATTTTCCTTTGGTGTAGTGTATCAACCATGCTTGTTTAAAACCAAAAAGTAAGAGACTGTGGAAAAATGAGGTCAGCAAAGGCCACAGAGAAGCATTTCTTAAGTTTCAGAGAGGATTTAAAGTTTTCTACACTATAAAACTATTAAAAATAAAATAAAAAGACATTTTTATAGATTTTTTTCTTTATTTCTGTGACTCCCATTAGCTGAGAAAAAGATATTGGTTCTGTGTACAGAGAATAATGGGAGATTAAACCTCTTCTTGATTCAGCTGCATGCAAAGATTGTTGATTTTAGACTGAGAACTTTTTGAAAAAGGTAATTGGGAAAAGTTGAGCTTTAAATTGAAATTTTCTGTCTATGTATCTATCTATCTATCTATCTATCTGTCTATCTATCTATCTATCTACACACAATGTATAATGTCTCTTTTTCTCTATATGTAGAGATATATATAATGTTAAAAATTATGGTATATATAATGTTATACATTGTAAAATTGTTATATGACAATGCATATATATATAACATAATACTTTTCACTGTACTATAATTCATGTTATATATGTAATGTGCTTAATATATATACCATATACATGTATATAGTGTTTTCTATATAATGTGTATATATACAATACTATATATAATCTATATTTGTTATAACATATGTACATTTATAGTTATGCTCACACACAGACACACACAAACACACACATATCATTTGGATATACTTAGTGTTATGAAAAGGAATACCTTTTCCAATTTTTCACTATTAGCCCAAGGTCTAAATAGATAATCTTTAAAACCATTTATATACCATTTATATAAATGTGTAAATAACTGTCCAAGAAATGGACTGTTAAATAAATGAATTTTTCTCCATGTCAGAGTGACATTCTGAGTCACCAGCAAGGAGAAGTACTGGAATCTTCCCTGAAGATAAACTAAATATTCAACCGTGTAGGTCCACATGCAGTATCTTTTTACATTTTCCGCACACAATGCTTTACGTACATAGAAAAGTGTTGACTTCATTCTCCCTCCAAATGGCATCCTATCATTCACTCTCTGATTATTTCCTCTGTGGAGTGAAAGGCCTCTGCAAACAGCCCCATGTCATCTAGGGCAGGCTGGGGCTACCAGGCAGGGGGACAGGCAGGTCATGTGTCCTATGCACAGTCCCTCTTTTGGGGAGAAGAGGAGGGGGGCCCTGGTCCCAGGTACATTATTTTCCAGAAAAGAGACAGCTGCTCTGTGTTATCCTGTGGACAATCCAGTTGTCTCTCTATTGTAACTTTTATAAGTAAAAAGAAATTAAGTGAATGTCTGTAAGTAGTTTCTTTAAAATTATTTCTCATTGGTAACAGTAACTGTCTCCCCATTTACCTGCATGACAGCTGATGTGTAGCCTTGCTATCCAATGCAGGCAAACATTGTAATTCACGGTAAAATGCACTAACCTAAAAGAGTTCTATTCATTCATGTTAAAACTCAATATATAGTGATCCTAAAGAGAGGAGTGTAATCTGAATCCAAGAAGTATAAACCTTCATGCATCTGGCTATAAATATTAAAATCACCTTATAATGGAGACATTTAATGTGGGCTGGCGGGGGAGAGAATTAAAGTGAGAGGAAAAGATGAACAGTGATACTCTCTTTCATATAATTATTTTCCTCTTCAGACTTAATTTGATATTATGCGTTGTTTTCCCATAATGTGCAATAGTATTATTTTTCCTTTTTTATATCGTTCTGAGCTGATGTGAAAACTCTATCATCTCTTATCTCCTTTTTTGAGCCAAGGAAGTCAAAACATTCTACCCCTGAAGTGTGGTTTCCTCCTCCTTCTCCTAATTATTTTCCTCCTAGGAGTTACTTTTCAGTCTTTTGTTCCCCAATCTAAATCCATTCTCTCTGGAAACACATGTGAAGTTCCCCAATCTAAACCCATTCTCTCTGGAAACACATGTGAAGTATGATCTTTTTAGTACGGTGACTATATCCTTGCCCACTTTGTGTTTCTAGCCTCACTGGACTTTATCAAGGTAACCTCACACATTCATAACCACCTGCTGTCGTATGTGTACCCTTTAACCTCCAGCTGTAAGATAAACTCCTTAAGGTCCCATAATTCCTGTCACAGAGCACTCAAACCATAGGGAACTTATGAATTACTTGATGGGAAATGTGGGATGATTCATTCATTCAACATGTATTTATTGAATGCCTACTATGTGACAACATCTTTCTAGGTGCAAGGTATTATACAGTAACGTATAAAGAAACAAAAACTCCTGTCCTCCCAGAGCTAATACTGATGCGTTTGAATCTGAGGATGACTTTACTCACAGAGTTATAGATAATACAAATCTTAATTACCAACTACTATTTTTTTTGTTGAATACTCGAATTTTTGCTGTGACCTGAGGTTTGTAAGCATTCTTCTTCTTCTTTTTTTTTTTTTTTTTTTTTGAGACGCAGTCTCACTCTGTCGCCCAGGCTGGAGTGCAGTGGCGCCATCTCGGCTCACTGCAAGCTCCGCCTCCCAGGTTCACGCCATTCTCCTGCCTCAGCCTCCCCAGTAGCTGGGACTACAGGCGCCCGCCACCACACCCGGCTAATATTTTGTATTTTTCATAGAGACGGGGTTTCACCGTGTTAGCTAGGATGGTCTCAATCTCCTGACCTCGTGATCCACCCACCTCGACCTCCCAAAGTGTGTAAGCATTCTTCTACCACACTTGGCTTTCATGTTTTACTTCTGCCTTTGGGAGTTTGCTTGTGATTCAGAACCTGTGACTTCTTCCGCTTTCTTTTTCATCTACCATTTTCTCAGCCTCACATTTCCATGTCTCCTAGGATTAGTAATTATCTTAAAATAAATTTTGTGTAAAAAGGAAGCACGGTTTCGTTGTTTCAAAGTGGGAATAAGTGTCTGCTCCAAAAATACCTCATATGTCCATCAAGGTCCATCCACATTATAATTTATTAGTCAGGCTGGGGACGGGGGTATGCAAGGCACAGATACCTTCATGGGCCAGCTTAATCAATAAAGAAAATGTGTCATCTTATACATACATGTGCCTGATGGCTGCACCAGAGCCATGTAGATTAGAGGGAGGGCCTTTTCTTAGTGGGAAGAGGATGGGGACCTAAACACCACATGGCCCTCCTTTTCCTCTCCCAGAGTTAGTGCATAGGCAGAGTTCATAGCAGTAAGCTCTGGAGTCAGAATGCCAACATCACATACCTGTTCCAAGTATAATAACTCCACCTTCATAAGCTACTTTTCGTCCATGTGTAAGATCTACACCCAATAGACTGTATGGCATTCCAATACCATGAGGATTAAAAGCGACAATAGCTGTTGATCAAATGATACAAAATGTCAATTAGACAGAAGGAATATTGTGGAACATGGTAACTACTGTTAGTAATGATATTGTATACTTGAAAATTGCTAAGAGAGTAGATTTTAAATGTTCTTGCCTGCAAAAAATAAGTATGTGAAGTAATGCATATGTCAATTAGGTTAATCTAGCCTTTCCACAATGTGTAGATGTTTCAAAACATGTTGTGCCTCATAAATGCATACTATTTTTATTTGTCAATTTAAAAAAATAAATTTTTTTAGAGAAAGACACAATAGATAGAAAGTGAGTAGCACAGGCTCTAAAATGGAGTGCCTGTTCAGTTAATGTTAACTCTTATTAATCAATGCATCATTGATGATATGACATCCTTGAGACATAGACCTAGCTATTAGGATCACTCTTATGAGGTATACATTCTTTCAGATACTCACTCCAAGTTCTGAATTGTTTATAAGTACTCATGAGAAAATGGAGTCAGAGGTTACTTGTCCTTGCAAAGATGAAGACAGAGGAAGAATGTGGGCTTTCTGCTTCCCATGGCATGACCCTACTTGACTAGCCCCCAAATCTGCCTCTCATGTTATGTGTGATCTTGGTTAAATGTCTCCTCCCATGCTGGTCAGTGGAGTTTTTCTCTAAAAAAAAAAAAAAAAAAAAAAAAACATTATTTAATACCTTCAATCACAAAAGCTCACTTCTTTGTTTGTCTGAAATTTGCTTACTTTAGATTTCAAGGTAATTTTCTATGGCCCTCACAGACCAAATTGGTGTCCACAACACTTAGCATCTTATTCTATTTTGCAAACTGTTGGCATCTTTCCACCTCTACCTGGGCTTCAAAGCTACAGACTGCTTATGAGAAAGTGCAGATTTGCGTTGCGGGTGTGGTATTTCTTTCATTCTTGGATGTTCAGTTTTCTCAGTGTAAAATGCATATCATAAGTTATGACAACCTCATGGAGATTTTACAGGACACGAGAGAAAATCCCTTTATTTATTTCTATTTTAAGTAAAGTTTCTCTTGTAGTGGAACACACAGAAAAGTACGCAAAGCATAAGTGTCCAGCTTGATGAATTTTCACAAAAGGGACAGATGTATGTCACCAGCAATAAAATAAAAAAGGGAGTGGAACATGACTCTTCTGGAAGACCCATTCTTGCCCGCTCTGAACCACTACAGATCCCAAAATGGTAACACTCTTCTGATTATCTGTCATGGTGGGTGAATTCTGTTTGTTTCAAATGTCCTGGGAGACTGGTGGACTCTTTTTTCTTTTCCACCCTACTGCAGAATTGATAATTATTTTTATAACTTCCAGGAGGGAAGGAGGTAAATGTGGCTGCAACTGACTCAGTTGACACTCTATTACTTAAAAATTTCCTTACAAATGATTTATTATTAACTAGATAATCAGAGCCTATTTTGTATCATGGATTTACGGAGATTTTGAGATTTCTGCATTTTCTCTTTAAACAAAAATATGTATATGTACTGACCCCAAAACACATTTGACCCCACTGGATAATGACCTGTTTTCTCAAGGCTGATTAGATCTTTGGATGTTTGATCTTCCTATTTCATTTTGACTCATATTTTACAATTAATTCTTTGACCTACTGACCTTGGGATTGGACTTCCAATTTTTTTTTCACCATTCTGTCACTTGTTCCTTTTCTCTCTTTCTCTACCTCATTTTTTCTTGGATTTTCTATTTTACCAGACCAACTGTGCACAAAATATGAGTAATTATTATTTAGCTGCAGAAGATTGACCGTGTCTTTATCAGGAAGCCAGAGTGTTATGTTTAGGCAGATTCTGTTTCCACTAATGGGGATACAGTAAACATCACTTCATTTGCAAGTTCATACCCTCCTTCACACATAAGGAATAACATGATTTGTCATATTGAGCTTTTTCTCACAGTTAGAGTTCTTAGTTTTTTCAGGAAACTTTGAAATAGATAAAAAGGCACAAGTTTACAATATAGTGGGAATTTCCTGTTACATTTAAGAGGAACTATAATGACTGAAGGAAATTAATCTTTATAAAGGTGCTTTAAAACTACATCTAATCTTACATAATATGGCTACTTAGTAAGAACACCTCACCAAAAAATAGCAAAATACAGGATAAATTGAAATTATAGTAGTTTCTTAGAAGTGGGACTATTTCAATAAGAGAAACACTCTGTTAACTGTTCCTTCACTGATAAAGATTCTAAAGTAATTTCACCTAGGCTATCAACACTTGAAAATTTACTCACCAGTGATTTTTCAACAGTCAAAATTGGCTTTTCTCAATTAACAGTGCTAGCAGAAAAGGCAATAAACCTCGTCCAGCAAAGAATAGAACTAATCTACTTTGAACCAAAATTAGTGCATTATTTGCATCAACAGCTAACGGTTTAGGAGCTTGCCTGATTCTAAATTCAGCTCTGAGCAACAGCTAAGTTGGTGCTCAAAGCCCGCTGAACAGTAATAAGATGTTGTATGCTATAGGATGTTTTACGCTAAGGTACATACCAAAGCTTATGGTGGAAGAAGATTCCAACCCTATTATCATGTCTAGTGATATTAATTACTGTGCCTCTGATACCTTCTAACTGCTCATTAAAAGACATACAAGTCATCATAGAATTGTAAATGTGTACAACCTGAATTCTTCCATTCTTCATTAGAACCTCAGGCACCAAGCTTTCTTTTTGTTTAATTTTTAACTTTTATTTTAAGCCCAGGAGTACATGGGAAGATTTGTTATACGTGAACTCAAGTCATGGGGGTTTGCTGTACAGATTATTTCATCACTCAGGTATTAAGCCTAGTACTCAATGGTTATTTTTTCTGCTCCTTTCCCTCCTCCCACCCTCCAACCTCCAGTAGACCCCAGTATACTGTTTCCTTTGAGTTCATGAGTTCTCATCATTAAGCTCCCACTTATAAATGAAACATGTGGTATTTGGTTTTCTGTTCCTGTGTTAGTTTGCTAAGGATAATAGCCTCCAGCTCCATCCATGTGCCCGCAAAAAGACAAGATCTCGTTCTTTTTTCAAGGCTACATGGTGTATATGTACCACATTTTCTTTATCCAGTCTATCACTGATGGGCATTTAGGTTGATTCCATGTCTTTGCTATTGTGAATAGTGCTGCAATGAATGCACACATATATATATTTTTTATGGTAGAATGAGTTACATTACTCTGGGTATATACCCAGTAATGGGATTGCTGGGTCCATGTGATTTCCTGAGCCTATTTCCTCATCTATATACTTAGGGCATAGAATTAGAGACATGGTTAGCATAGTGGTGGAAGGTACAGGAGGAGGTGAGGCTTTAGACCCAGACCTTTGTTGATGTAAAAGGACCTGTGTGGCCTGGATCTGTGACTCCCCCCCACCTTAGACTGAGAACCCTGTAGTGGATGTCTCAAATATTGTCATCATTCCGATGACAGGCATGAAGAGCAGATGCAGAAAGTCATAGCAAAGGCCACCTCCATAGAAAGCAAAGCAGAACAAAACACAAGCAAAAGGGATGAGCATGGTGGCACACAACTGTAATCCCAGCACTTTGGGAGGCCGAGGAGGGCAGATCACTTGGGGTCAGGAATTCAAGTCCAGCCTGACCAACATGGTGAAACCGCATCTATACTAAAAATACAGAAGGTAGCTGGGCATGGTGGCGCATGCCTGTAATCTCAGCTTCTCGGGAGGAAGAGGCAGGAAAATTGCTTGAACCTGGGAGGCAGAGGTTGCAGTAAGCCAAGATCGCACCACTGCACTCCAGCCTGGGTGACAAAGTGAGACCCTGTCTCAAAAACAAACAATCAAAAAACCACACACACACAAGCAAAAGGAGACACAGGTATACCTACACACCCTATGGATTTAAAACTCCATGTCAAACTCCAAGTGTTTTTTCTACCTTCAACTCTGAATTGAGGAAAAAATAACAAAATGAACACTTTTCCATAGTTAGGTGCTAGCACCAATAGACTCATTTGTTACATTTTAGGACCTTTTTGAGAGTGAATCTGATGGTAGGTGGATGAGATTGATTAAAATGTTTTAAGGAGTCCCATGTATATTCAAAAATCTTGTTTTATAATTTTTGAAATCTATAATTTCATACTGTGCCAATAGACAGATCACTTCTTAATCAGTGATATTATTTAATCTTTGATATTTTACATCCAACAATCTTTTTAAGCCTTAATGTTTAAAGGAGGTTTTGGAAAATATACTGTTACAAATAAAGTTGGTTGGTAACCTGGAATATTTCACTCAGTGTTCAAATGACATTTTGTGTCTTAATAAATCCTTCTATCGAAACAAATGTAAGAATACAAAAGAGCATTAAACCTTTCAGAAACTATGTTGCACGGAAAAAAAATAAAACACAGCCCCCATATTTTTCTATTAATAAATACATGACATTAATATAGTAATATAACAAATAGAATATATTAAATGAGGAAAATATATGTTTCAAAAGATGGTTCACATGCATTCTCAAGAAAAATTCGAAACATTGAAGCTTTTTACTTAAAGGAAAAAAGAAAAACAGAGACTTCAAAGAAAAGTGTACCCTAAATCAACCGTTTACTTATTCAGGTAGAGAAGATAATCACATATTCTTAGACTCTATGTCAAAATTCTTAAAGTCACTTGTCTCAATAAAAATAAATTTTATTCAGGTAGGTTCAATGGAAGTAGCTATTTTTGTTGACAACCTGGTGTGTTCAAGGAATGTTGCCTAAACTGTTGCTAAGCCTTACCGCCACCCTGCAAAGTGAATTGTGCAGCGCACATGATACAAATGAGAAAATGGAAGCTCATAGGCAAAAGGCATTTGCAGGAGGTCCAGAAAGCAGCTACCTCCCCCTCAAGACCCCGACCACATCACGGGTGGGTGTCACCTGTGTCCACATTAACCAATACCCCATAGCGGGAGAATATGATATTGGGACGGGAGGTTGTGAATATGCACCACAAAGATCCTTGAAAGGCTATGTAAGGACTTTCAAATTTTGATAAACTTTGCCAATCAATGTAACCAGTGCAAGAATATAATTAATATCCCTTCCTTATCACCCCCAAAGGATTCTGGAAACATAGTAATTCAACTGACATTTATTCATCCCTTTTTCTGTTCTCTTTGTGGCTATTCATTTGTTCTTCATCTGTTCAACATACACACATATATATTAAATACTCAGCAGGAGCTAAGTCTTATCTTTCCACTTTCTTCATTGAGCTAAAACAAGGATGAGCTTTCAAAAAGGGAGATGTTTCTTTAAAGGCTAACAACTCATTCCCAACTACAGTGGTGGTTTCTCACCAACTTTAGTTAATACTAGTGCCTGGGTTCTTAAAACACACGCTGCTTGGTTCAGGCTATTAGGTCAATTGGCTCCTCTTGAGTGTGAAATATAACTTTTGGTCCTTTCTATATGGAACGAAATAACGCGCTGATTTCATGTGCCCCGACACTTCCATCTCATCTTGTAATTATTTTGAAATTGTTTTCTTAGAACATTGTTTTGAGAGTTTTGAGGATTCTGAGTTCAGTCAGCAAAGGTGAACTTTGAAAGTCAAAGCATGCTACAGCAAACCGAAAAGGGTGTATTTGGTGAGTGGTTGGAAATCACATAAGCACAAAGGTTTTCCTGGCCACATTACAGACCCTATTTGTCAGTTTTACACACCTTCTTTACCTGTAGCGGTGGAGAGATCCTGGCTTGCAAAATCATAAAGGAATTTATAGACTTTATGGAGATTTATTTTAAAATGAGGTGGGGTGGGGTCGCTGCTAATTCAGAATGTATGAAGAGTGAACTTGGGTAAAAGGCAGTGCAGTTGCTGGGCTGGAAGCCAGAACTCAGAATCATTGTAATTGTAGATGAAACAATAATTATTTGTGATTGCTTGCTAATCAGCGAAACCAAGGAAGAGACTGCTGACAAGTGCTAGCTAGGTAATTAAGGTGAAGCACTGTATTTGCATACATTTACACTTTGATCATTGTTTGCAAGATTCTCTCTCCAGAAATAGTCTTGGCTTCTTTGAAGATGCAGGCTAAATCAAAGTAGAGGGTAGGAGTAACTGCCGTACATCAATAATGCTTAAATTTCCCCCAACCCCATAGACAATTATCTAAAGACTCTCTTAATTTTAAGATCAGGCTCATCTTCTGTTTTTATACTATTATTTAATATAACTAATGAATAGTTGTTTTTTGGCATCTTCAATCCATATTGAAGTTTGGAACTTTGCAAACACATTCAATGTGCGTGTCAAGATGTGTTGTTATTGTTGATACAAAAAGTCTTGTATTCCCTGTCCACTTGCTGAATGGCCCGTTCTAACATTTATGCAGAATCTGGCATTACCACTTTAAACTAGGAGTCAAATAGTTTACATTAAGTGAACGCAATACCAAGTAAATGTTTTATGCACGATTGAGACTGTAGTTTTACTAAACTTGACATGTGGATTTCAAATTTAGAGTAAAGCATAATCGAATAGGAACCTTGCCCAGGATACCCCATGTGAAAATATTTGAATATGTGGTTCAGACTTTCTTTTTCTAGTTGTATGATCTTGCACAAGATCACACATTTGTCTATTCCTTAGTTTCCTTATTTAGCAAATTAAAGAATTGGCCCCCAAATATCCCAGTACCATTGAGATCTCCTCCAATGCCTATAGCCAGTAATAATCATGGTAATTGTATATATTTTGTATTGTTTATATGTGTATTATATATATTTTGTATTATATATGTGCAGATTATATATATTTTGTATTTTCTATATGTCCGTATGTATACATGTATATGTGTGTGTGTATATATATATATGTATGTATAAAATCATTCTAAAATTCCATTGGTTTGGTTAACAAATTATTGGCAGTTTATAATTTCTTAAGAATTTACTTTGTTCTTGTAAACAAATATTTCATTACTAATCCTAACAGGTAATCATTTTTCAATGGTGGAGCTTTGCAAATGGACTTTAGAGGCCAAGTACACCAACAGACAATGGTAAGACCATATATGACAACAGATCTCTGTCCTACCACCTATTCAGCACCCAGTTCTGGGATCCAAACTACAATCTCTGCAACAGTCATCCCCAGCAATCAAGACTTCATCCATTTCTGCCAGCTTTCCTATATTTTTCCCCTCTTCCAACTCAGAACCAACCAGGGAAAGTGAAATATGCTCCCCGTACCAATGACATGAGATGCCCCACTTTCGGACAGCTCACCTGAAGTTCCCCCATGCCAGCAAACTCCAAACGCAGCACATCCACAGCCTTCTCCTTTTGCTAGCGGTGGAAGAGATCCAAGTTACCTCGAGTTGCCAGCAGCGAATCCATGTGTGTCTGCAGCAACTTCAACCCTTGCCTCCTCAGAAGAAAGAATTTGACTGAGGAGCATAAAGCAGAAAAAAGAGACCAAGGCAAGTTCTAGAGCAGGAATGGAAGTTTATTAAAAAGGCTTTAGAACAGGCAAGAAAGGAAAGAACCCTTGGAAGAGACCCAAGTGGGCGCCTGAAGGTCAAAGAGAAAAGAGGAGAAACTTTAATCTTGAACCTGGACTTTATAGGCTCCTCTCTTTCCCATGATTCTCCCCTTAGGGTGGGCCTTCCACCTGCACAGTGTCCTCCTTACCCTTGGGAAATGAGCATGCGCAGTGTGTTTAGGGAATTGTATGCATACCCATCTGAGGATTTCTTCCTTCTTCCAGTGGGGTATACCTGGAAGGTCATACTTCACCATTTTTTGTCTCTTAATGTGCATGCCCAGGAAGTTGCTTCATCCTGGGGCCTGCCTTTAGTTAACACTTTAATGTTAACAGATGTGGACCAGCAGCAACTGGCCTCTTCCTGGTGCTGACAATTTATCCCTTTTAGAGAAGCAGTGCCATAATTGCTGAACCATCACCTGATATTTCCAGTGGGGGTGGCAGGGAGAGTCAGCTCATGCCTGACTACCTGTAACACTTTAAAGTATTCCCACTCCCCAGTGGCCTTTGAGTCTCTGCCAAATGCAAGTGATAGTGCCGGACTCCTTTGCTACAGCAAGCTCTGACTAAAAAGTCTCTGCTCTCATTTTGGAAAGAAGGGAGAAGTCTTTATTTATTTCCACAAACTTAAGATGGCTTTTGATACAGATGGATAGAGTAGGTACAGGCTGAACGTCTCACTATAATTATTATTGACACGGGCTAATTTTCATATGGCACTATAGCTTTTTCTATTTGGGGGAAATAGGGAATAATCATGGTTAACTTCTCGAAGAATAAAAGAGTAATGTTTGCTGTTTGTTTTTTTTATTAAAAATTCAGCACCACTTTCCCAGAAAACCCTGTCTTGTCACTTGCTGTTGTTGTTTTTCTCTGGTATATCTAAAGAGTTGTAGCAGAAACTGTAGTCAGCAAGGCAAAGAGTGAGCACGGGTGTAGAACTCAGGGAGTTGAGGAAGACGTAGGAAGTGAATAGTCAGTCATTTTAACAGCCATTCAGGAAGTGAACAGTCAGCCATTGTAAGAGTTGATTTTGTACAGAAACAAACTCTGAGAGTGATGTATCTAATACCTCCCCAGAGGAAATTTTAGCAATTGGAAGGCAATTTATCAGATGGTTTTGGGGAAAGATGAGATTCAGGGAACATATATTCAGCTGAATAGGAGCTTTTCTTTGTGCAATTTGCTACATCTCAGTGCTGCCCACGGATGATCAAGGTGTTTAACTTCAGGAGTTCTTTGTGTGGAGTTATTTTGTCTGGGTTTTTTATGCTGTTGCATCATGAGATCCCAGGCATCCACCTCTGAAGGCCTTCTCCCTTATAATGTGCTTTCTTACCTGTGGGCATTTGTAAGAAAACGAATAGAAGATGAAGCACTCTAGTTAGACATGTGTGATGTCTCTCACCATCCAGGTTTCTGTGAGAAACTAATGAAGGCCCTTTGGTGCTGTCTGTTCTGAGAGACAACCCTTGGTCTCTCCAGGAATTTCACTGAAACAGGACGTGGGTGCTTTGAAGAAGCCAGGAATTGTACAGTTTAATGCTAAGGCAATTTAAGCAAAAGAGACTCAAGAACAAGTTGTGAATTTGATCCCTTGGAAAGGAAAAGACAGACAATGTTTCTGAAAATACAAGCTTTTGAACATAAAATAGAGAAATTGCACGAAAGCAATCTTCTATGTTTGATGTTAATTTCCATTTCTGTTTCAACCACTCCTTCAGATAAAATTACAGTGGAGCTTGCCTTTCTATTTAACCAGTCTCTGGATACAAAGTCACCTGAAATCCTCAGGTATTGACAGCCTTTGAAATATCGCTTACAGAAAAGGCACCTCTAAAACATATGTATCTTGTGTTTCTTTGTAAAAAGAAATGCCAGTAGGTCATTAGGTCAGTATCTACCTGGCTAGCCATCCTACCATTTGACATTAAGGTTGATCAGAAAGAAAGGGCATTGCTCAACCGCTCTTACAAAAGTCCATTGAGATATTTTTAGTAAAAAAAAATTTGGTAAACAAGGATAGGAATTTAGGATATTTGCCCACTGATTCCCATCTCCTATTGGTTTGAAGGTGGTTCTCAGGGTTTTAACTTCCTAACATGAATATCTTTTTTTCTTTTTTTTTAAGATTCAGAGGGTACGTTTGGAGGTTTGTTACATGGGTATATTGCATAATGCTGGAATTTGGGCTTCTATTGAACCCATCATCCGAATAGTGATCATACTACCCAATATGTAGTTTCTTTTTACCTCCTTTCCTCTCTCACTCTCTCTTTATAAAAGTCTTCAGTATCTATTGTTTCCATCATTTATGTCCATGAGTACCCTTTGTTTAGCTCATGCTTGTAAGTGAGAACATGGTGGTATTTGACTTTCTGTTTCTGCATTAATTCACTTAGGACAATAGCCTCCAGCACTATGCATGTTGCTGCAAAGGGCATGATCTCATTCTTTTTTATGGCTGTGTAGTATTCCATGGTGTATATGTACCATATTTTCTTTATTCAATCCACCATTGATGGGTGCCTAGGTTGATTCTATGACTTTGCTATTGTAGATAATGTAAAAAAATAAAACCTATGGCATATTGGCATTCTTGGCCTACACTTCTACAAGCTGAAGTGGAATGAAGCCATGGAACAGGACAGAGATTGTCAAAGACGGGCAGAGGTAGTGTTCCTGGAGCTGTTCACTTCAACAGTGCTGAAATCAGAGGCAAACAGAGGATGCCAGGAGGGTCCCTGTGTGAGACAGGGCTCATGCTCTTCTATGAGATAAACATATTCTGGCTTGGAGAAACATAGGTGAAAGAGTAATAAGGTAAAATATATTCATAGAGAAGTTAGTTATCTGTTTTTTTTTTTCACAATTAGAATGAATGAAAGGAAAAATCAAAATCTAAGGTTAGAATAGTGATCTGGAATGAGCCTGGGTTTCAAAGTCATAAAGATCAGACTTTGTAGTCAAAGGAAGCTTAAAATAAAGAACAAGCATCATACTCATCATCAAAATGAGAATTAGCTCTGTCAGTGACACTCTTGTGCTCTGTGAAATTTGACATTCAAAACAGGAGAATGAAAGGAAAGGATGGCAAAGATGGGACAAGGCTGTGGCGTTTGTCAGAGGGAGAAAGAACCTGGTTTGGTGGAAGTTCATGTTATGGTGGAATCAGATTATGAAGAGTATGAAGAGTTAAAAAAGAGGCCTAAATGAGAAACTTGAAATCAATGAGTTTTAAAGCTCAAGTGTGAAGTGAATTTATTTTGACTGGGTTAGATTAGTTTATAAGTGACTTTGAAAAAAAAGTGCTGGATTTTAGTTATTCACTAATAAAAAATGCATGAACCCTGCCGACTTCCTTGATGAAAGGCATTTTCTACTAAGTCAGCCCTTTGGTCATTTGCAGAATAACAATATATAGACCCACTAGCCAGTATATTTGTCTAGTATACCTGCTGTACGATGAACATCTTGATATTCTATTGAGTGACCATCCTATTAAAATTGCCATTAACAAGTGTATGGCACAAGAGATAAATACAAGCAGCTTTACACCAGAGTTACAAAATCATTTGTTATTGTCTGTCTAGTGGAATTATATACTGACCACTGTATATAATTCTGAATGCATTTCCACCAAAGTACTAAATGCATTTCCACCAAAAAGATAGAAATAGATTCAATACAATGAAACCCACATCAGTAGAACAGACCTGAAGAAAAACCAGCTGTTGAGGTAATGGTCATTGCTATGGAATAAAACGCCTGTGTTTTACATGTTAGTGTAGTGGGTTAAAAATATTTGTTTGGGGAGTCAGGAGGAAAAAGTGGGAAGGGGGTGAGGGATAAAAGACTGCAAATCGGATTCAGTGTATACTGCTCGGGTGATGGGTGCAACAAAATCTCACAAATCAACACCAAAGAACTTATTCGTGTAACCAACTACCACCCATTCCCCAAAAACCTATGGAAATATATATTTCCATATATATATTATATATATATATATATGAGCTGTAATCTGAGAGCCACAAAAATAGAATGTAACATATTTATGACATAGTAACATAGTAATTCCATGTAAAAGGCAGATTAAGCTATGGTTGAGTAAACTGACACATATATATATATTTATATACATTTTATATACACATATACATATAAGTATATATATTTGTATACATATAAATATATATGTATTTGTCAGTTTACTTAACCATAGCTTAATCTGCCTTTTACATGGAATTACTGTGTTACTATGTCATAAATATGTTACATTCTATTTTTGTGGCTCTCAGATTATAGCTCTGCGCATTTTATACTTGTTTTGTTAGCAAATACAATACTTAGCTTATTTTGTTGTTAGTATTTATTGACATATCCTATCCCCAAGTAACACACAGCATTAAATAAGAAAGTGTACCTTTCTGTTTCTCGGGAACATGCCACACGTTAATTAGCAGCTGGACTTGTCTGAGGGTCACTTAAGTGTTACATCACCACCAACTGTCAATACTGTCTTCTGTATTGATTTCCACTGGATGGCATATTTTCTGCAGTGCAGGGATCTTGGCTTTTAATTTGCACTCCTTTTTTCATTCAGTTCCCAATTTACAGAGTGTCAAGATGTTAGCGACTTCAACATAGCTTGTCAAGGCTCTTTCAGCATTTTAGGTGTATCTCCATTGTAGCATGACACTATTTTATGATTATTCATCTCTGCAGCTGTCTGTCTGTTAGCCTGTGAACTCTTATGGTATTTATTCTTGTATCTTTCTCTTCCCATCTAACTTCCCCCAAATCTGCACATACAGATCCACACATCATACTGACTGTATTTCTGGACTAGTAGAAGACCCTACTTGTCAAATGCCTCAAATAATGGCACCCCATCATTTCTCAAGCTGTTTGGGATCTGATATAACAGAAGTAGGCAATCATGTATTGATTAGGTATGTAAATATGACTTACCTCTTGCTTAGTCTGGAGAGGCTATGGAAAAGAGGTCAGGAAAAAAGAGCCATCTGTAAGAGGATTCCTTAGCTGGAAGATGAATGCATTGCCATTCTGTTTATAGGATGTATCTTTTTGTATCTTTCATCTCAAATTTCCTGTCACTCCTATGGGAATACTTCTTGTCTTTAAGAAAAAAATTCCAAACATCTTTGATTCATCAAGCTAATACCCTGTGGACCTCAGATAGTGTACCTTATAGACTTCACGGAATGGCACACACCTTCCCCTGAAAGTCAGAGCTGAAAATTAGCCAGTATTTGCACTTTTCCCCAAACCCTTAAGCCTAGACCCAATTTCTGCAAGGAAGGATGGAGCCTTACTTGGACATGCCATTTCCAGATCTCTGTAGCACCTCTTATTAATATTTCATACTCAACCCTTGATTCCATCTAGCCTTTTTTCTTTCCACTAGTTCCTGCTAATGCGAGCCTTCTCTTTTCATTCCTATTATGCATTCTTTGATAGTGGGCTGTGTCATGGATTGAGAGCACCTGGTGGAGCCCTGGATACATGGCAGTTTTTCAATAAACAGTTGTCGGCAGGTAGCCCTGAGAGTGTGAATTATGAGTGCTAGCAAAAGGCAAGGTTCATTTGCGTAATTATAAGCTAAAGAATGGCAGAGGAAATGAGGTGCTGAACTGCTTTGGAATTGTTCTGGCTGCTCCAATATAGTTCACATTAACAAATTTTATTGTTAAAATTTAAATATTCCAAAATGTAAATATTCCAAGTGGAAATTTCTGGAAGAGAAGTGATATGTGTTGTTGTGGAAGGGGTTACAATAACATCCCAACACACCCCAGCCAGTCTGCAACATCCCAGCAAATGCAATTAAAGAGTGCTAGGAAAACGTTCTAGGTACATCCAGCTTTGGATTAAACATGGCTGATACCATTTTACTGAGGTTCTTAACAGATAAAAAAGCTCCTTGTGGATAAACTTTTTAGCGGGTATGTGAAACTCAAGGCTTCACATACATACATACATAAAATTATGTATGTGCATCTGTGTATTTAAAGGAGTTATACACGTCATCAAATTCTTGAAGGGAGGTGTTTCGAGAGAATACAGAGGAAAGGATGCACTGTTTTTCCAGAGACCTGTTTATTCTCTGGGCTGATTCTAGAGGTAAAAATAAAACCCCAAAACAAAAAACGCTACACAGTTTGATCAGAACACTAAGATTCTCACCCAAGCAGCTTTGATGTCCAAAGTTTGTTTAGAATCCAGCTTATCGATTCAGTAGTTCTTGTAAGTTTAACATACATAGCAACACTCAAGACTGGAAAGGTTCCTTGGGGTCTTTACATAGGCTGTCTACACAGTCTTGCTTCCATGAGAAAGTAGCAAACTGTCTTTTCAGCATTCTTTGCCACTAGCAAAAATCTCTGGATTATCCAAGTTGTCAACTGGCTGTGCTGACCTGTCAGTTCACAAAAGGGTGATTATAGGAGGTATTAGTCAAAGCTTTGCTTTTTCTCTTTTCTGAACTTCTTCTCCCTGGGCTATACCCTTTTCCTTTCGAATTCCTCTTTAGAACTCCATTCTACAGAGAAGCTGCTCTTGGAACTGTGAGGCTCCCTGAAGACAGCCAGTGATGGATTGGCAAGAACATGGAGCCCTGCCTGACTTTATTCTGCTTTTTCCTGTGCCCAATTTAATTCAATTTCACTGGGCAAGCAGTTTTTTCTCCCTAACACCTTTTATAGATCAATCATTCTGTTACAAATCATGACCATATAATTCATAAGAGCTTAGCATTGTTCATTTTGGAAACTGGAAGGCGATTATGCGTTGCAATTATTATAGTGCGTTTTGCAAATACAGGTGCTTCATGCATTGCAGGATACCAGGCATAAAACAAGATCAATTTCCAAACATCAGACAAGGACCTTTAAAACTTTGTCAAATGCAAGAGCAATTATGTGGTAATAACAGGAAAAACAAAACAAAAACAAAAACACACCTTATATAGTCCGAAGTCTTCAAGGGAAACAAACACTCCTGACACTAAATTGGGGGTTTGATAGTGTGGTTCACAGACCCCGGGGAGTCTCTGAACACTTTCAGGGGTTAAGCCAAAACTATTTTGATAATAATGCTGAGATAATATTTTTCTTTTTCCTACTGGGTTTCTTTTGTACTGATAGTGCCAAAACAGTGCAGGGTTAAGCTGCCGTTACCTTAGCACAAATCAATTCAGGGATACTAAACTGTGCTAATTGTCACAGTATGGTTCTCTGCTATGCACTAGTAGTTTATAAAAAGCCAGTATCACTGAAGAATGTCCCTGATGAAGCGCAAAATAATCTTAATTGTCTTCAACCTTAATCCTGGGGTAAACATAGATTCAATATTTGGTATGACAAGATAAGAACTGTGCACAAAGTAGTTCTCCAGATACCAAAGTGTCATTTCGTGTATGTGTGAAGGAAAGCCCTTGTGCAGATGTGGGAGGTGTGTACTAAATTTGCCACTTTTTAGAGGACGCACAATTTTCATTTGAAATAATGACTCCACATAAACTATTGTCCTTTGGACTTGAGGATTTGGTCGATGTTTTCTTGAAAGTGACCAAAGTGAGTCACTTTGGTCTCTTTCAATATGTTTCAAGGATATATTCCGATGATAAATTCCTGACAGTAATTGTCAATGATAATGTTTGACAGTTTTCCAATACTTAAAGACTTTTCTGAGATGATGAATGGTGATATTGACCAGCAAGATGTTTTTAATACTGCATAATGAAATGTGTGAGTATGTGGAAGATCTAAATAAACTTACTGTAACAATATTTTTTAAATGAAGAATGCATTGTGATACAAAATCATGCATGGCTAAAAGACCCATTTTAAAATATGTATTTATTTTTTTAGGCTGGTCAAGTGAAGCTAAGAGACCCATTTGAAGTACTCATTTAAATCCATGGATTTTAATACACCAGTGTGATTATGAACACTGAAGACAGATTCCAAATTTCAACTAATCTTTAAAAATCTTCTCTTTCTAGATTTTGGGTATAGAGTCAAAGAATGTCCACAATCATCTGAAAGGTTATTTAAAGCCTCTCTTTTCCAAATACATATCTGCACAAGACTGGATTTTGTTCATAGACTCCAACTAAAACAAAATATGACAAAAGATTGCTCGCAGGAGCAGGTATTAGAATCCCACCGTTTCTATTAAGAGATTTGCAAGAGTGTAAACCAATAGCACCCTTCTCACTTTTTAACTTTGCTTTGTAAACTACAAATGTGTTATTTATGTTATGACATAGCATTGCTCAGTCCATATTACAGAAATGTCTCAGTTTCAATTTCCAAGGTGGTAAATAACAATAAATATATGCTCTGGGTGTCCTTCAAAGCTCTTTGGGGTCCTCAACAATCTTTAGGGATATAAAGGCGTTCTGAGGCTAAAACTTTCAAGCTTTAAAATAATGATCCTGAAACAGAGTCGATCATTAAAATCAATGGAGCAGTTTTCTAGGTGTGTAATCTTTGGCTCCAGCTTTTGAAAATTCTAATTCTGGGGTGTGATTCAAGCCAAGTGTCACTAACCTTGCCAGGGTGAATGTACTCACTGTGGTATTTAGAGGCATGATTCGTGGGATAAGCTTTGAAAATAAAATAGAAATTTCATACTGTACCATGCTTTTTGAAAATCTTAAAGAATATGCTAATTTATGCTTTCTACGCGACTGGTTTTTAGATTTCCTAATATAAGTGGACATGGCTATTGTTCGGGAAACTATAAATGATCTTTTGTTGCTGTTCTTTCATGGGACTTCGTTGCTACTTTATGTTTTTAACAGGCGGGTGGATCAGTCTCTTGTATTATGGCACATGTGGGCTTAGAGTCATTTTACTTAGATCCAATGATTAGAATATGAAATGCTTTTTTTTTCTTTTTGTCCGTACTTGGTTTATTCGGTCAGGCATAAAACACAAATGTTGTTTACCAAGCTAGTTATAACTAAACAAGAACAGCTTGTTAAGCGCTGTCTATCCAATTAAAGAAAACAGAGTACATTTTTAAAGACATAATTTCTTTATAATTCCTATGTTATTCATCTTCTTGTGTGAAACTAAATAAATTGAGGAATGAAGATGAACATTTTGTTTCATAATCTAGAAAAATGACTTAAAGAATAATTAATAGTGGTAAGGAGAGGAGGTAAAATGATTTGGGTTGAATTCACAAAAGAAAGGATTTATCATAAATGCCTTGGAGAAACAGAAATGCATTCTGGAAAAGAATTCACCAAGATTCAATTTGATTGAAAAAACCTTTGCACACCTGCAGTGTATTCTACCACAAGACTATGATTGAGAAATGCATAGAATATGGTTGTTTTTTTTTTTCAAGAATTTCAAATCTAGAACAAGGATTAGAAAGTTGGAGACCATTGCACATAATTTGAAATATTCTAGAAGTGTTTCCAAAACATGACTAGGGAAGCATTGCACTTTGGAAATCATGAGAAAGGATGTTAGACAAGATTAAGCAGCAGCAAAAAATGAAAAAAGAGGTAGGATTTAGGGTAATAAACGCCATAGGGCAAACTTGATACAAATGGAAATGTATGAGAGAAGGAGTTACATCATCTTAGCAGTGATTGCGGGGGACCGTGAGGTTTGTAAGGAAGAGGGAAAGTGAGTAAAATTGTTCTATGATTTTCAGGAGAGACAACTGGCCATCTTTGAGATGACTCTGCAGGGGTGGAAACAGAAGCAGAGATACTTGAGTCTTAGAACAGATTTTGACGGTATCCCACATTGCAAGCTTTGATATCAGGATTCACAAAGGCTCCTGAATCTACTTTTAGATTTCATGCAATTTAGACCAATCTCCAATTACCAGCCTGCAAAGAACTTCATGTCAGCCTGCTTTTCCTCGACAGGAAATGCAATTCCTGTGGCATGTTCTTGGCCTGACAGTTATTGGTGGGTGTGAAAGACCCCTGAAATCTTCCTAAAGAAGATGGGTCACCTTTCCTGGGAGGCCATTTCCATGGTCACTTGTGGCATTTTATCATAGAAGAGTATTTCTTTCAACACCCACAGAGTATGGAATGTTGACAAGGCTTACAAAAACAATTTGCATCCAGTTTTGACCTGGAGGAACTTCATGGAATACGGTTAGTTATGATGAGGTTGCCTACCAAGTCCAGAAAAACCATCTACCCTTGCCAGATGAACTGGTCAGCTTCAGATTCAGAGCCAGGGTTTCTATTGGTGCTGTCATTCTACAAGGTTATTATAGCTAAACTTGCTTCACGTTTTGGCAGGTAGGCTCTGCCAGTGAAGAAGACTCAAAGATGATATTTACGGCTCACAATCTCAAGGATTTTATAGGGTCCTGCAATTTTATTTAGATGTGGGATTCCAGACCAGGCTCTGCAGCAAAGACACATGGGATTGTTTTTGTTTATGGTGTGCTGGATTTTATTAGGTTGGTGCAAAAGTAATTGCAGTTTTGGCCATTAAAAGTAATAGTCATTAAAAGCAATTACTTTTGCACCAACCTATACTCATCGATTTATATTTATGTTGTCATTCTTGGGACAGAAAACATACTTTATGAAAATAATGGATCGCCTTTCTCTAATTGATTGTAAGAAATATCTCCTTGACTCTTGGGTTTGGTATACATTCTTCTATAATAACAAATGGTATAATTGTTTGGAAAATAAAAACTTTATCATTGAAAAAGCAGAACAATACAAAATAAAACACACACACACACACACACATACACACACACTCCAAACTGAAGTATCATATACTTCACAAAATGTTTACAAAGTCATGCTAATGCAGATACTCCTTCAATTCAAGTTTCTTTTAAAAACTTAAGACAAGAATTATAAAATAATGTTAAGTGCCCAGTGTGGCAACATATTTGATTATCCAGGGGAAATGAATGATTTCCCAGGAACATATAAACTTCCAAAATTAATCTACACAATATAGAAAATCTTAGTAACTTTAAAAAATCTGTCGTTAAAAATGGCAGTTGATGGGTTTACGGATGGGTTTATGTCTGATTTACATGTATCCCTTTATTAATAATTCAGTGCAATGTATACCAGTATTTCTAAATGTGCTACAGAGTGCTGGTCAACCAAAAGTATCAGCCTCAACTGGGAGCTAGTTAGAAATCATAGACTCAGGACCCGCATAGGGATAACTGAATTGAAACACAGCACTGGGGATGGGAGCAGAAATCTGTAATTTAAAAAGCTTTCTAGGTGCCTTGTGCATGCTTAAGTTTGAGAAGCACTGGTTTAAAATTTTCTAGACAATAGAAAATACGTAAACTATCCAAATTCATTTTATACATGAGTATAACATTGATGAAAAATCAGATGGTAAGATTAAAATAAAATAAAATAAATTATTTTTTATTATGAACACAAATGAAAAATTCTGAATAAAATGTTGGCAGACATTATGCAAGTCTAGCTCCAAAGAATAATATATTATAATCAAGTAAAATTTATTCCATAAATGATAAAAGGCTCAATATCAGCAATTACATCAGCATAATTGATAACAAAAATTGAAAGAGAAAAAACACATAACTACATCAATGGGTGCCGTAAAGGTGTTTGATAGATAAAACAGCCCTTACAAATAAAAAATCTAAGTGAAATAGATATAGAAAGAAGCTGCTTAAATATGATAAATATTATTTACCCATAATAATCATCAGTCTAACAGCAACATTCTGGAAAATTTATTTTACAGTTAAGTACAGAAATGAGATATTAGTTGTCATAACTATTCTCAATTTTTTGGTTTATTTTAGATGATAAAACACAAAAAAAGGAGATAAAATTTATGGCAAGATTAGAACATGAGGCAAAATTATTTATATTTGCAGAGTATTTTTGGAAACTGATAAAAACTAACTAGAATTAAGTAAACCTTGTCAGGTTGAATTAGAAACATCAACACAAGTTAAACACACAAGTCAATAGTTTTTACCCCATAGTGATAATAATCTCTTTAAGGAATTAAAAAAAAACTCATAATAATGTAGAAAATAATTAATTCATGGAGAGTATGCTAATAAAAAGATTTAGAATTTATATGCAGAAATCTGGACAATCTTGTTAAGTACAAAATACAAAATCTGAACATATGTAGAGATAGTTCATTGTCCTGGATCTGAATATTTAATTTTATAAATACATAAATATGTAAACTAGATGCATTCCAATAAAAATCCCAATGAGTGGGGAGGAGGAGAGGAAATTGATTACATATTCTTAATGTTCCAATAAGAATCTTAGTTAGCTTACCTTAAGAGCGAAAGGTCTTGTGAAAAATAATGGTGTTTATACCATGATGTCTACGAGTTTGGCTTCTGTGCATGTGTGCATGTGCATAATTCAGCAGAAATGAACACTTAGCATGAAGTCCCTGCTATTTAAAGCAGATAATATTGGTGAAGAAATGGATAAATATATTAATTAACCTGAAGAGATTACTGATATATGTATGTGCTTACACATACATACATATATATACTTATTAAATAAATAACATATATATTAAATACATATGTAATCAAGGTAACAGTATAATTCAGTGGAAACAAACTGATATGGTTGATTTCATTGATAAGTAGCTCTATCACAGAAAAAATTCTTTATACCTGCATTGTTACAGCCAATAATATTTACAAGCAAATTACACATGGGTTTGATGATTAATGAAAATATATATACTATTAGAAGAAAATTGAACAGATGAAATTGTTGATCCTGGAGTCATCTTTTTATCTTCCCTTTTGTTATGTAAACTAATTTTCAGTCATTTTTCTTATATTTCTAGTCATTTTATTTCAGGCCTTTTGTTGTTAGTGGAAGGCATTTTTATTGTTACATTGGACAAGAAAAGATGTCTACTAAGCCTCCAACACCACAGAATTTCAAGGCCTCAATTTTGTAGTCAACAAGCTGTAAATTATATTTTGAGAAGTTACAAATGCAAGTTATTCACATGTAATTACTTACATATACATTTAAGGATAAAAAGGAGAGACAACACTTTAATGTCAGTTGATGCACAAAAAACACAGTATAAAGAATATTTAATTTTTCTTACTCTCTGAAAAGGTCTAGGCCATGTGATTTGTGCCTGTCGCACGAAATAGTACAAAATATAAAAGTCATGGGGGATAGATGCTAATAAAAGGATTTATAGTCAGTGCAAAGAAAAAAAAAGCAGCAGGAAACCCAATTTGCAACTTTACATAATGAAGAAAAGTGTTTGAATACCTACATAAAATGCAGAGATAATAGATTTGCTGGCAGGAGAAGGGAACATGGGTAAAAGAAAAAGAAATTTAAAGGAAAAATAAAACTGGATTGCTGACAGGTAAATTGATGGCCTTAAGTTAACAGCTCTCAGTAGTTCAACAATATTCACTGAGTATCCACAAAGTGTTGGGCCATGACTTGAGCTCTGTGTTGAGATGGAAGAAAATTGAAGAGTCACCAGTTACATAGATGTATATATTGAGTAAAGGAGAAGAGTAGAAGTTTAAGATGTAGAATTCAATTCTAGAAGAATATTATAATTGTAGAATTGATTTATACATAGTAAATTTTAGCACTTTTGATCCACATTTGCAACAGAAAGAGAAACATAATGAAGGAATTAGGAACACTCTACTTCTGCTCAAGAAAGATTAACAGCTAAGGGAATTGCTATAACACTGTAAACAATTAGCTGGAAATACATGAAACTATGATTTTCAGACTATGAACAACAGGAAACATGACGGTGATTTTTTTCTTCCCTTTTTGAGAATGATGTAAGTAAACAGAAATAAAATCTGTGCTTTTTATCTAGGATAACATATGTTTTACTGCAGGTCATTATTATGTCACCCCCAGAATCCCTGGTAAATATCAGTGACTTAGTCAGTATAGGTAATCAATAAAAGTGAATGAATGATTCACATTGCAGAAGAATGATCTGGTAAGAGTGTCTAGGATGAAAATCAATGCAGGAAAGGACTCATTAATCTAGAATACCTTTGTTCTCTTGTCTACTAGGGAAGCATATATTTATATTTTATTATCCAAATAATTTTTCAGATATTCTTTGGCAACCATTTCTGTAGCCACCTCCTCATGATATAGCAGCAGACCCAAGCCCCGTAGCTGGAAGAACACATGCTGGGCCATGACTATCTGTGATAAACATGGAAGAGTGTTTTGGGAAAGAAAGGTGAGAGCTTAGAAACAATGGCTTGAGATAGGTTCAAGAGAATAGTCTAGCAAAGGGAAGAACTTGGAGAACTTTGCCAACAATTCATAGTCAGAAGTTAAGAATGCTAATCTGTGAGCTTTTAGAAGGGAAGAACAGAATTAAAACATAAAATGGACACCCAGCCCACGTTGTGTCTACCCAAAAGATGAGAACAAGACCTCTGTATTCCACCTTCTATTCCCCCTTCTTCAGAAGTGCCAAGTGTATGCAACTACATGGCTATGGATTTTTTTTTTTTTTTGAGATGGAGTCTCACTCCATCGCCCAGGCTGGTGTGCAGTGGTGCGATCTCAGCTCACTGTAACCTTCGCCTCCCGGGTTCAAGGGATTCTCCTGCCTCAGCCTCCCAAGTAGCTGGGATTACGAGCGCACCACGCTCAGCTAATTTTTGTATTTTTAGTAGAGATGGGGTTTCACCATGTTGGTCAGGCTGGTCTCGAACTCCTGACCTCGTGATCCGCCCACCTTGGCCTCCCAAAGTGCTGGGATTACATGGGTGAGCCACCGTGCCCAGCCATGGCCTCAGATTTTTGGTGGCACCACATGCTGACTTTAATGTGCCTATTTTTTACCTAGACTTTCCTTAACTCTGTAACCCCATCAATTGACACTTGGCCCTTTTACCTGGCCAAACCAACCCTATAGACCCATACTCTATCCACGTTCCAGATTCACTGATATTTTTCTCCAGTTGTTAAATTATACCTTGTTATTTAATTATACCTTGTTTTTTGTTTTGTTTTTAGTTTAGTAATTTTATTTTTAATTGTACATTATTGTACATACTTATGGCATACAATGTGATGTTTTGATAGATGTGTACATTGTATAATGATTACATCAGGGTACCTAGCAAATTCATCACCTCAAATATTTATCATTTCTTTGTGGTGAGAACACTCAAAATCCTCTCTTCTAGCTATTTTGAAATATACAATATATTGTTGTTAACCATCGTCAGCCCACTATGCAATAGAAAAGCAGAATTTACTCCTGTATTTAACAGTAACTTTGTACCCATTGACCAACTTCTTCCCACCTCTCCTCCCCTCTACTCTCTCCATCCTCTGGTAACTACCATTTACTCTCTACTTCTATGAGGTAAACTTTTTAAGATTATACATATGAGTGAGATCATGCAGTATTCCTCTTTCTGTGTCTGATTTATTTCACTTAAACTTGATGCCCTCCAGGTTGATCCATGTTGCTGCAAATGACAGAATCTCATTCCCAACTAGTATTTCCTTGTGTATATGTATACACATTTTCTTTATCTATTCATTCATTGATGAACACTTAGGCCGATTCCATAGCTTGGCTATTGTGAATAGTGCTGCAATAAACATGGGAGTGCAGGTACCACTTTTCCCGCATTGACTCTCAACTTAAACTCTCTTGCAAAATTATTCTTTTGCAATGTGAATCATTTGTTTTCTCTGGGTTTGAATATATGCAGTAGTTGGACTGCTGATTCATATGATAGTTCTATTTTTAATTTTTGAGAAATGTCTTAGTGTTTCCCATAATGGCTATATTAATTTACAGTCCCATCAACAACATGTAAAGGTTTCCCTTTTTCCTGCATCCTTGCCAGCATTTATCTTTTGTCTTGTTGATAATAGCCATTCTAACTGGAGTGAGGTGATGTGTCATTGCAGTTTTAATTTGCATTTCCTTGAATGATTAACAATGGTGAGCATTTTTTCATACACCTATTGGCCACTTGTATGTCTTCTTTTGCCCATTTAAAAAATTGGACTATTTGTTGTTTTTTTTTCTATAGAGTTGTTTGAGTTCCTTATATATTCTGAATATTCACAACTTGTCAGATATATAGTTTTCAAATATTTTCTCCCATTCCGTGGGTTGTCTTTTTACTCTGTTGATTATGTCCTCTGCTGCATAGAAGCTTTTTAGTTTGATGTAATCGTATTTGTTTATTTTTGCTTTTGTTGTCTGTGCTTTTTGAGGTCTTAACCAAAAATCCTTCCCCAATAGTTTCTTCTAGGTTTCATGGTTTCAGGTCTTAAATTTAAGTTTTTAATCCACTTTGGGATGATATTTATATATGGTGAAACATGGGGGTCTAGTTTCATTTTTCTGCTTATGGAGATCCAATTTTCCCAGAACCATCTGTAGAAGAGACTTGTCCTTTCTCCAATGTGTATTCTTGCACCTTTGTAAAAAATTGGTTGCCTGTAGATGTGTGGATTTATGTGTGGGTTCTCTATTCCATTCCATTAAGTGTCTGTTTTTTATGCCAGAACCATGCTGCTTTGGTTACTGTAGCTTTGTGGTATATTTAGAAATCAAAGAATGTGATGCCTCCAGCTTTGTTCTTTTCGCTCAAGATTGCTTTGGTTGTTCAAAGTCTTTTGTGGTTCCATACAAATTTTAGGATTAGTTTTTCTATTTCTGTGAAGAATGTCATTGATATTTTAATAGGCATTGCATTGAAACTGTAGACTGCTTTGGGTAGTATGGATGTTTTTAGAATATTAATTCTTCTATTCCATGAACACAAGGTATCTTTCCATTTATTTATGTTCTCTTCCATTTTTTTCATCAATGTTTTATAGTTTTCAGTGTTGAGATCCTTCACCTCACTGTTTAAATTTATTCTTAGGTATCCTAGTTACTTATTTTTGTAGTTATTCTAAGTGGGAATTTTTATATTTATTTTTCAGATAGTTTATTATTAGCGTATAGAAATGCTATTGCTTTTTTATGTTGATTTTATATCCTGCAACTTTATTGAATTTGTTTATTAATTCAAAGAGTTTTGGGGTGGAGTCTTTAGTGATTTCTGTATATAAAACCATGTCATCTGTAAACAGAGATAATTTAATTTCTTCCTTTCCAATTTGGATGCCTTTTAAAATTTTCTATTGCCTAACAGCTCTGGCTAGAATTCCCAGTACTGTGTTGAATAGAAATGGTGAAAGTGGGCATCCTTGTCTTGTTCCAGATTCAGAGAAGAAAATTTTTATTTTTTCCCATTCAGTATGATGTTAGCTGTGGATTTGTCATTTATTTATTTTGTTATATTGAGGTGTGTTCCTTCTATGTGTAATTTGTTGAGAATTTTTATTATGAATAGATGTTGATTTTTTTCAAATGCTTTTTCTGCATCTATTGGAATGATCATATGTTTTTTGTCCTTCATTTTGTTAATGTGGTGTATCACGTTTACTGATTTGCATATGTTGAATCATTCTTAAATCCATGGGATGAACCCCACTTGATTATGGTGAATGATCTTTATAATATGCTGTTTAATTCAGTTTGCTGGTATTTTGTTGAGGCTTTTTGCACCTATCTTCATTGGAGATACTTACCTGTAGTTTTCTTTGTCTGTATGTGTCCTTGTCTAATTTTGGTATCTGGGTAATGCTGGCCTCATAGAATGACTGTGGAAGAATTCCCTCCCCTTCAGTTTTTTGGAAGAGTTTGAGAAGAATTCATATTAATTTTTCTCTAAATGTTTGGTAGAATTCAGCAGTGAAGACATCAGGTTCTGGGTTCTTTTTTTGATGGAGGCTTTTTATTACTAATTCAATCTTGTTATTCGTTATGGTCTGTTCAGATTTTCTACTTCTTCATGATCCAATCCTGGCAGGTTATATGGGGTCAGGGATTTATCCATGTCTTCTGTGTTTTCCAATTTGTGGGCATACACTTGTTGACAGAAGACTCTTATAATTCTTTGTATTTCTGTAGTGTCCATTATAATGTCTATTTTCATCTCCGATTTTATTTATTTAAATATTCTCTCTTTTTTCTTAGTCTCACAAAAATTTTGGCACTTGTTTATCTTTTCAAAAAACAAACTCTTTATATTGTTGATCTTTTATTTTTTATCTCTGTTTTCTTTATACTGCTCTGATCTTTATTAGTTCTTTCTTTCTACTAATTTTGGGTTTAATTTGTTCTTGTTTTTCTAGTTCTTTGAAGTACAACATTAAGTTGTTTATGGGAGATCTTTCTTCTTTTTTAATGTAGGCATTTATTGCTATAACTTCCAAATACTGCTTTTTTTGGGTAACCTATATGTTTTGGGATGTTGTATTTCCATTTTCATTTGACTCTAGAAATGTTATAATTTCTCTTTTAATTTCTTCATTGACCTGTTGGTTGTTCTGGAGCATGTTGTTTAATTTCCATGTATATGCACAGTTTCCAAAGGGAGCAAAAAAGAAACAAATGATCTACAAAGCAACCAGAAAACAATAAAGTGGCAGTAGTTAGTCCTTGCCCATCAATAATTAGTTTGATGTAAATGGATTAAATTCTCCAATCAAAATACATAGAGTGACTGAATGGACAAAAAAAATCCAAGATCCAACAATATGTTGCCTAAAAGAGACCCACTTTAGCCTTAAAGATACACATAAACTGAAAGTAAAGGGATAGAAGAAGATATTCCATGCAAATGGAGAAAGAAAAAGAAAATAGGATTGGCTATACTTATATCATATAAATATGATTAAAGTCAAAAACTGTTAGAGGAGACAAAGAAGATCATTATTTAATGAGAAAGGGCTCAATTCATCATGAAGACAAAACAATTGGAATTATATAGGCACCTCACATTAGAGTACCTAAATATATAAAGCAAATATTAATGGACATAAAGGGAGAAATGGGTAGCAATACAATAATAGTAAAGGACATTAATACCCCACTTTCAACAATAGACAGATCAATCAGACAGAAAATTAATAATGAAGTACTGGAACTAAACTGCACTTTAGCCAAAACAGACCAAAAATATACATACAGAACTTAATATCCAACACTAGCAGCACATACATTTTTCTCTAGTGCACATGTAATGTCCTTCAAGGTAGTTTACGTGGTAGGCCACAAAACAAGACTTAACCAACTTTTAAAAATTAAAATCATCTTAAGTATCATTTCTGACCATAATGGTATGAATAAATAACAGTAGAAACTTTTTTTTTTTTTTCCCGAACTGGGGGCTTTCAAAAATCATGCCTTCCTTTTGGAACACACTTGATCCCGGTCATAACCCTTTCACTTTAATTCTACATTTAGGTCTCAGCAAAAATATAATTTCTGCATGGAAGCAGCCTCTGATCCCCCAAGCTGAATTACGTGTTCCTGCAACATGTTGACTATAATTTTGCTCTAGCAGAATGTATCAGTATTGGCTATAGTAGTTTGTTAGTTTTCTACTAAAGTAGCACTTTAGCTCTCTGAGGCCAGGACTGACTATATCTGTTTAAATCACCCTGAATTATACCCACATCCTTCCATCAATCTCTACTCAGTAAATACTTCTGAATCAACAAATAAATCTAGCCATGGAGAGCAAGTTGAGTGAACAATGAACGGGGAGTGGAGGGGACCTGGTGGAGATATCCACAGGGTACAAATTAAGTGTATGATCCTTAGACATAAAAATGTCTGTTCCTGATGCTGGTGCCACCACTTAACAACATTATTATTTGCAGCAAATGTTTTCACTTCTCTGTGCCTCAGTTTCTTACTCTCTTTGTTTGGAATAATTTGAAGTCCTTCCCCATAGACAAGCTAAAAGCATTGCCTGAGGTACATGTGTAAAGTGCCCAGAATGGTGCCTGATACACCATTAGCACTCCTGAGTGTTAGATATTGTCTAATGGGGTGTCTCTGGGATGCAGTACTGTTGCTGGTGGCCATTTCCATGTGCCCATCTGAATAGAATGTCATGATGGTGAAGCATGATGGAACTGGCAGCTCTGATGTAGAAGAAAAATCTGCTAAACGCGGAAGACTGAGTAAGGAGTTCCACATATCAGCCGTTATCCCATATCTGTAACTCTAGGAAGACAATTTATGCAACTGATATCCTCCAAAAGATAGATCCAAGGAAAACACACTCTTTCTTTCTCAGAAAACACTAGATATGTATGTTTTTTTAAAATTTTAGTTTCAGAATGAATAAATATAAGGAAAAAATAAACAAATATACCATGAGTCCTATTAAAATAATTTGGAACAGGATGAAGGGATGATGGAATTTTGGAAACAATAGTTTTTCAATATTCTGTTGAAGTCTTAGGTTTGCATGTGAATAGCAACTTTCCCATGTGATAGGGAAAAAAGTATTTCTTTTTTTTTTCCCATAAGTTATTGGGGTCCAGGTGGTATTTGGTTACATTAGTAAGTTCTTCAATGGTAATTTCTGAGATTTTGGTGCACCCATCACCTGAGCAGTATACACTGCACCATATTTGCAGTCTTTTATCCCTTGCCCCCTCCCACTCTTTCCCCCAAGTCCCCAAAGTCCATTGTATTATTCTTATGCCTATGCGTTCTCATAGCGTAGATCCCACATATGAGTGAGAACATATGATGTTTGGTTTTCCATTCCTGAGTTACTTCACTTAGAATAATAGTCTCCAATCTCATCCAGGTCACTGCAAATGCTGTTAATTCATTCCTTTTCATAGCTGCATAGTATTCCATTGTGTGTGTGTAAGATACATATATGTATCTCACAGTTTATCCTCTCGTTGATTGATGGGCATTTGGGTTGCATGTGCAAGTATCTTTTTCGTATAATGACTTCTTTTCTTTGGGTAGATACCCAGGAGTGGGATTGCTGGATCAAATGATAGTTCTACTTTTAGTTCTTTAAGGACTCTCCACACTGTTTTCCATACTAGCTGTACTAGTTTGCATTCCTACCAGCAGTTTGTAGAAGTGTTCCCTGTTCACCGCATCTATGCCAACTTCTACTGTTTTTTGATTTTTTTGATTATGGCCGTTCTTGCAGGAGTAAGGTGGTATTGCATTGTGGTTTTGATTTGCATTTCCATGATCACTGGTGATGTTGGGCATTTTTTCATATGTTTGTTGGCCATTTGTATATCTTCTTTTGGAATTATCTATTCATGTCCTTAGCCCACTTTTTGATGGGATTGTTTGTTTTGTTCTTACTGATTTGTTTGAGTTTGTTGCAGATTCTGGATATTAGTCCTTTCTCAGAGGTATAGATTGTGAAGATTTTCTCCCACTCCGTGGGTTGTCTGTTTACTCTGCTGGCTGTTCCTTTTGCCTAGCAAAAGCTCTTTAGTTTAATTAGGTCCCAGCTATTTATCTTTGTTTTTATTGCATTTGCTTTTGGGTTCTTGCTCATGAAATTCTTGCCTAAACCAATGTCTCGAAGGGTTTTTCCAATGTTATCTTCTATAATTTTTATAGTTTCAGGCCTTAGGTTTGAGCCCTTAATCCATCTTGAGTTGAGTTTTGTATAAGGTGAGAGATGAGGATCCAGTTGCGTTCTCCTACATGTGGCTAGCCAACTATCCGAGCACCATTTGTTGAAAAGGATGTCTTTCCCCCACTTTATGTTTTTGTTTGCTTTGTCAAAGATCAGTTGGCTGTAAGTATTTGGGTTTATTTCTGGGTTCTTTATTCTGTTCCATTGATCTATGTGTCTATTTTTATACCAGTACCATGCCATTTTGGTGACTATGGCCTTACAGTATAGTTTGAAATCAGATAGTGCACTGCCTCCAGATTTGTTCTTTTTGTTTTGTCTTGCTTTGGCTAGACTCTTTCAAGTGTGGATGAGAAAAATCTGCAAGGACTTCCAGTCCAAACCTAAGAAACTGTAGGTTAACACATGTCATATTTGATTTAGTATGCAATCCATAAATCCCTACCATAAAAAACCATAAATAGCTTATAATCAAGAGATCTTCTTATCTTTCCCCATCACGTTTATTATCTTGGTAGCTGGTAAACTATTCAAAGAAGAAAAACAGACGGAAATCCTTCAAAGTATGAAAGCTCTGGAACTGCACAAGAATTCTGAAACTGGGGCTGCAGCTGGCTCTACTCATCACATCCTTCTACTGGCATCATGGCACATTCCTCAGGAAAAGACAAACTGGTGGATAAGGCAAAACTACACTGAGCTGTTCTCAGTAGGAATGAGCACACTGTCCATGTGTTCATGTGATGGCTAAGCCAGACACATTATGAAGCTCAGTCAACAATCGCCAGGGACCCTGGGAGTGCTGGCTCAACATACCGAAGCAAGACAGAAAGAATGAAGAAAAGCATTGCTTCCTTGCAAATATGGCTTGTTTGTTTCTTATTAGCAATGCATGATATTGATCCTGCCTGCAGCCCATTGCCAATACTTCAGATAAAATCGACATCTCATCATGGTGAGGGACAACTGGAAGCTGGTCTTTAAAAAGTGATTTCAAAAGACAGACACTTGGCTTCTAAACAGCTTGCAAATGGTCTCACAATACAGGCAAGAAAATTAATTACATGCCAATGGAATCCCCAGGGTGTCATATATTGCGTGGAATAATTCTTCTCGCACAGCTGTGAGTGAAACCTTCAAAAAGGAACAAAAAGATTCGCTGGTGAACTTTGCTCAGGCCCTTTTGCCCTCCACATGCCACACAAACAAAAAACAATGTATTCTTTTCCACAGTTGTTGTGCTTATACCCAACTGGATGCGTTTCCTTCATAAGAGCTTTGTTTCTAGCCAGGACCTAGGAGGAAAACTTACCCATACAAGATCAAAGGCATCTAGTGTTGGCACGAATTTTTATTTAAAATTTAAATGCATTAATGATTTATGTGTCATAATGAATAATACAGCATGATGTTCTCACAAACGGCTGTATGAGCATTAAAGATGTATGTAATTTGATTCTCTAATGAGAAATCTGGCACTGTCATGGGAAAAAAATATTATCTAGTCTTCTACCGTGAATGTGTCTTTTGACTTTTTAGTGAGTCCAATCTTTCTGGAAAAAAAAAAAAACTATCATAAAAATGAAATTAGACATTTGTTGAATGTGAGAAAAAATTTCACAGAAGGAAATTGTGTGAATTAGATGCAAACAGATGGTAAGATTCTGTGGCTGCCTGCCTGCCTGCTCTGGCAATGGAAAAGGAGTCGTGGCAAGGTTAAGAGGGCAGCGAAAATATGAATGTCCTCACCGTCCTTCTGCCGGGGCTTGAGAAGCCAACGGATTAATCCGACTCTGTCTTCATCAGCTTAAAGGAAAGGGCCAGAGGGATAAATATGATTTTTTTGTAATGATTTTGAGACAAGAAAGTAATAAAAAAATGCAATCTATTTATTTTTCTCTATTTTCAGATGTAGTCAATTGATACTAAAAGAAAATCATTTCCCTTTGACTTTATATCTAGAAAACAAATTCTTAAATGAAGGAGGGCAATTTTATCCCCCAGGGGACATTTGGTTATGCTTGAAGACACTTTTGGTAGTCACAACTTGGGGAGGAGTGTGAGGTTACTGGCATTTGGTGGGTAGAGGCCAGGGATGCTTCTCAACACCCTATAACGCACAGGACATTCCCTCCCTACCTGACTACGGTGAGTAATTATCCAGCCCAAAGATAGTCTTATCTGAACAAGAAAGAAGTGTAGCATTCCTATTGCCTTAAATCAAGCGCTTTGCAGATTCATTTCCATCACCTTGCTCAATGCTGTAGGCGCTTGAGTTTGGGACCCTTAGATATTCTGGTGCAAGACTTTTTTTGTTCATTTGTTTTTTCAGATGAGGAACAGAAGCCCAGAGAGGGCACGCATGTTGCTTAAGTTCTCAATATTTGCTGGTAACACAGACTAATACACTTTCCATTCCTTCTGTCTCCACACTATCTGTTTCTATGTTATCTACATGCGGAATGCATAATGTGAACATAGGTTTGTGTGTGCATGTGTGTGTGTGTGTGTGCGATTTTTCTTTAGCCCAGAGGTATTCATAATGAATCAGCTCACTATAGCAGATAGGTGTTTTATTTTTTAAGCATTGACCAATTAATATCCAGATTTCTAAGAAGATATTTTCTAAAAACTGCACATATGAAGGAAAATTTATCTTTGATTGTCTACGTGTTATTTCCTACTTCCATGATTTCTCTCTGTCACCAACAAAATAAGAATTTATATAATACATCCTTTACTGGTCTACATCCCACTTGTCGGTCGATCTTTTATGGAATCACCGACCTCCTCACCTCTGCTGTCCTAAGATGCAGAGTGGAATATCTTCTTTGTTTTCAAGCAAAAGAAATGGGAGTTACACAAAATAAAAGCCAAGAGGCCAGGAATGAATAAGCTTCCAAGGATGTACAAGTCAGATTTGCATCAGGAACATGTGGACCTATCTGGTTTTGTGCTGCTTCCCACAAACTCTCAATTTGGAAAGATTTTTCAAAATTGTTTTTTATTATTAACTAGAATGTGAATAGGGCTTTGATTAGCAGTGTTCCTACTAGATAAATTCCTTAGAGCTTTTTAATTCTGTGCTTGAGGACAAGCCCAGATGTTCTCTTCAAGACCTTCCATGAGGTTTCTTTTTCCTAGCAGGTATTGCAATGTAGTTTACTACAAGTTCTAGTGGAGCAAACCTCCAAAGTAAAGCACTTTTACTGCCAGTGTTTCCGCAAATGCAGATGCTAGCCTATTTTTGGAAACATTAAAAATTTCAGAGTGGCCGGGCGCGGTGGCTCACGCTTGTAATCCCAGCACTTTGGGAGGCCGAGGCGGGCGGATCACGAGGTCAGGAGATCGAGACCACAGTGAAACCCCGTCTCTACTAAAAATACAAAAAATTAGCCGGGCGTGGTGGCGGGCGCCTGTAGTCCCAGCTACTTGGAGAGGCTGAGGCAGGAGAATGGCGTGAACCCGGGAGGCAGAGCCTGCAGTGAGCCGAGATTGCGCCACTGCACTCCAGCTTGGGTGACAGAGCGAGACTCCGTCTCAAACAAAAAAAAAAAAAAAAAATTTCAGAGTAATTAATTGATGGAGAGATTCACAGTTCACAAGGAATCTCCATCAAGATTAGTTGAGGCTGGTGTAGTACTTTGAACAGTCAAGTCTCTTTTTAGATATACGCCATGATATAATTTTTAAAATGTGATTTGTATTCAACTCTTACCAACCTTTTCTGAATAGGGCATCTACTCATTTTAAGGGCTGGACCACATACAGCAGAAGCCAAGATGAGTTGAGTGCCTTTTATGCATAAAAATAGCTCTGTGAAGTAGGAGAAAAAGGAAGTAAAAGAGGTATGTAATACTGCCTGGTCACAGGTGCAAATCAAAGTGTGCACCCAGTGCAGATGGGAGGGTGATTTTAACAAGGACACCAATTGAAAGGTCAGCAAGTGACTCAGAGGCTGACAACAATGCCAGGTCTTGAAGACTGAGGAGGGATCTCCATTGAACAAAGAAGGAGAAAGACATTCCAGAAACAGGGGAGGTCTATGCACAGGCTCAGAGGCAGAAGCAAATGCTCTTTTTAGATAGATAACAGCTAGGAGAGAGTGGCTGCTGAATTGTTAGACAAAGAAGATGAGAATTCAAGAGCAGGAGAGGAGAGAGACTAGGGAAAGGGTGAGAGGAACTTGTGTGCATGTTAAGGAGCTTGACTTTTATTAGGTAAAAAATATAGGGTCCTTGAAGGGTTTTAAGCAGAGCAATACATGATGATGATAGCTACAGGAGACAGAGAAATTTTAGTAGACAGGGGTGGGTCCCTGGCAAAACCTTACCATTGAGCCAGAAAGCCTGAAACCTGAGGCCCAAAGGGAGAACTTCCATCCCTGTGTGCCTTCTCTCTCCCAATTGGTTGTTTCTGAATAATGTCTTTTTACCAACTGAATGTTGACTTTTCCAAAACTACCTACCGCCCGCCCTGCCCCCATCCTGTGCCTATAAAGAGTACAGACTCAGGCAGCAAAGGAGAGAAGCAGCTGGACACTGGGGAGAGGAGACTTAACTTCAGACGGCGGCTGGTTGAGGCAACTTGACTTTGGAAGAGAAAGGCTGAAAGGTGGCTTGACTTTAAGGGAGAGCAAACTACCCTTCTTGTCCCCTTTCCAGCTTCCCTCTCTGCTGAGAGCTGCTTTCATTACTCAATAAAATTCTCCACATTCCTCATCCTTCAATTTGTCTGCATGACCTCATTCTTCTTGGGAACCAGACAAGAATTTGGGATGTACCAAGTGGGGTATCCCAAAAGGCTGTCACACTGGCCCTTTGCCCTCACTGCCAGAGGGCAGCCACCCCATGTGATGAGGCAAAGGGCCCACTGAGCTGATCACACACCCTAACCTGGATGCTGCCACAGGGCCTGCACAGAGTTTGCTCCTGCCAGCGCTGAAGTGCCCAACCAGTTCCTGCATTCATTCACTCACACACTCCCTCCCACAAGGGTTGGAGCCCGGTGGACCCCAGTGAATGGAATTTGCTCCTGCCAGGCTGCCGGCAGGTTCCTGCACTCGCTTGCTCTGGTTCCTGCACTTGTTCACTTGCACGCTCCCTCCCTCAAGGCAGGGGCACCCCTGTCAAGAGTCCTGCCAAGGGGTCAAGAAAATATCCTGCATTAATGATGTTTGTGTTTTAAAAACATAACAAGGTCACATAAGGAACTTATACCTGATAGATTGGAGACAACATGAATCTGATACCTACTCAATAGTTGCACAGACAGAGTTTTTTGATAAACATAAAAATGGGCCCTTCTGGTATTAAAGCTTGAAACTTACATTTGTTTTATCTGAGTTCCATCCTCAGGAAAGGACCCCCAAGCCTCTCAAAAAGTATCAAAGGGCGCCGGGCATGGTGGCTCACACCTGTAATCCCAGCACTTTGTGGGCGGGTGGATCACAAGGTCAAGAGATCAAGACCATCCTGGCCAACATGGTGAAACCCTGCCTCTACTAAAAATGCAAAAATTAGCTGGGCATCGTAGCATGTGTCTGTAGTCCCAGCTACTTGGGAGGCTGAGGCAGGAGAATCGCTTGAACCTGGGAGGCAGAGGTTGCAGTGAGCCGAGATCGCACCTCTGCACTCCAGCCTGGCAACAAAAAAGCGAGACTCCATCTCAAAAAAAAAAAAAAAAAAAAAAAAAAAAAAAAAAAAAAAAAAAAAAAAATTATCAAAGAGCTGGAACTCACCAGGTCACTGCATCTAGACAATGAGGCTCCAGGCCCTTCATTCCTCATGATTGCTTTCTTACCCCTCCCAAGTTCCTGTTTTCTCAGGCATAGTTAATCTTTCTTCCTTGCTATATAAACTTCTGATTCTAGTTGGTCAGGGAGATAGATTCAAGACTGATCTCCCATCTCCTCGGCTACAGCACCTGATTAAAGCCTTCTTCTTTGGCAATACTTGCCTCAGTGATTGGCTTTCCATGTGGCAAGCAGCAGGACCTAGACCAAACCCCTAGTGTCTTGGTAACAAATCATCACCATAAGGAAAGACACAGATGAGAGTGGATGTTTCCAGCAAGTATGGATGGTGCCATTGTTGAGTGGGAAAAGAGATCTAATAACTGGGTCTGGACTGGGGGAAAGAAGAAAATTAGTTTTGTGTTGGACAAAGTGAACTTTAGATTCCTATGGGTATAGTGAAGAAGATGCTAGGAATTAGAAGGAAGATTTAGATGTTATAGGATGATCATGGTCATTCTAACCCTGAAAGGTGAAGATGTCATTGGAAGATAATTGTATATCCTAATATATATATATATATATATATATATATATATATATATATATATATACTACATTTGCCATCTGAAGATAGCAGTGTCTCCTGTATAGTAGGAGGAAAGGATTGATAATAGAAAGCATGCTTTTTATAGATGGTAGTCTATATAACAATGCCACCAGTAACGGTTAGTTTCTGTCTTTTAATATAAATTTCTTCTGGTAGAGTAATGTGACATTACCCACAGGCTGACATTTGCATGCAGGTGGAGTTTTTTGGCTCCTTTGGAGGCTGTTACATTTCTACTTCATGGGTTATTGCCATTCATGTAGTAAATATTTAAACATACTTACTGAATAAATGAATGAACACAAGATTATTTCCCCCATCATCACTGAAGAGGGAGGGCACTCATTAAAAGTAAATTTTCTAGATATTGCATATTGATTTTTTAAAGTACACTATTCCAGGAAGCTCCTTCAAAAATTACACTATATATATCTATAAATATATATATACTACTATATATAGTAATATAGTAGTATATATATATATAAAGAGAGAGAGATCTATAAAGCTTTTGACTACTCAACTAGATGTCTTCAAATGGCCATTAGGATTCCAGGGTGCTCTCAGTTTGAGTTATTATTTGTTAGTTTGTCAGTTTTAAATTTAAATGATTTTGTTTTCTGTCTTCCTTGACACCCAACCTAATACATACAGCCTAGAAACGTACTGCAGTAGAAATGACATCATCAACATCGTTAAAATAGTGACTTTATATACCTTGCCCATTTGGTAGGTTGTGGTTGAGCCAGCATCATGCCTCCCTTTGCAGCAAAGTTCGCCAACACTGATGTTTCCTCCCCCCTTTTTTTTCTTGCAATTGTTTCACAGTCTGAAGCTACTGTATGTCTGACTGAGGTTATCAGTACATCTGACTGCTGGAAATGTGAAAGCATTACTGGAGAAAGAAAAAATAGTAACTGGAAAATTCTTGCCCATTCAAATTTGCACAGATCTTCTTTCTAGGAAAATGTAGAATTTCTTAGGAAAAATCTAGATTTTGTTACGAAAACTTTAGGGGCTCACATTTAACATGGAATCAGAGCGTATGGAAATGCAGTCTAAGGCAAGAGGTTGCAGTTTCAAAGCACCACCAATGTCAGTTTCACAGAAATACACACAAGGCCCTTATAAGAATTTTGCCAACTCATGTTATTAGTGATTCTGGGAAAATTACTGTACTCCAACACTGAATATATCAAATAAATATTCTTATGCCTCATACAAAAATCAGAAAATATGGAAGATATCAGAGACACAATATCCTTACCTTCTGGAGAGAAGATAAGCCTGCTCTTTGGGATTTTATTTAAATCATACCATCCTTTGCACAACACTTTATAGTTCATAAGGCATTCTTAAAATTAGTGTTTCATTTGGACTTTACTACCTTTTGTAAAAGAAATCGGGGGTGGATATTGCAATCCCCGTATTAGAAGTAAGCAAACAGACACTTGAAAATGAGCTCTTCTTTTCTTAATCCAGCAACTCCACATTGCTACACACATAAGATTTTCCTGTGTTATTGAGTGAAAACCTGAGAGGAAAATAAAAGTAGAAAGCAAATTCAATTCCCTTGTCTATTTTAGAATCCCATAATGCTCAGGGGATGATTAAGAAGACAAACTGTTCTTCTGAAACATTCTTCCGGTATTTACTCTGTACTGAAATCTCTTTAGAATGTGGCTAATATGTTAAAAAAAAAATTAAACCACCCTTCTCTGGAAGTTGAGGAGATGGGGGACTCTAAGCCCACCCACTCATCTCTCCCCTTCCCTTATTCACTCTTCCATATTCTCTGTCTTCTGCCCATCCTTGAAGCATAGTTTGAAAATCATTCTCTTGAAAGATAGATTCAATGTGTTCTTGGTAATATCTAAATTAAGGCTGCATTGTAGTAAGTCACATCCTGTTTGTGGAATTCAAAGAGAACATGAATTCAACTCAATTGCAACAAAGTCATTTGCCCAGGAATCCACTGTGAATGATAGCATTAAAATTAAAAAATGATTTGCAAGTTAGAAATTAACTCTTCAGCTAAAATAGAACATCTGTTTAAGTTATTATAGATTGGTGCTGATTTTGTCAATGAGATTCACTTTTTTTCCCTAGGATCTTTATATACTTCTACATGGACGTTTTAGTAGTAGGATATTCAACAGTACTTAAGCTAATTAACAGTATAATCGTGGGAAAGAGGCTATCAGACTTAAGTAGCTGATTATTGAATGATTGCATATTGACAGTAGCTCCTATTTCTTCTCTGTTAGCTTTCCTCATTAACACTTTTGTAATAGACAATTGGGTTGGGTTTTTGGAATATAATGTCAAATTTCATATATCTTTCACTAAGGTTTCCCTATCCCCGGTGGAGAAAAAATGGAATGGCCCATGAGAAAGAATGCATTAACATTTTTTTTTTTTTTTTGGAGACAGAGTCTTGCTGTGTTGCCCAGGCTGGAGTAAAGTGGCACAATCATAGCTTACTACAGCCTTGAACTCTTGGGCTCAGGTAATCCTCCTGCCTTAGCCTCCCCAGTAACTAACTGGGAGTACAGGTGAGTGCCACCATGCCCAGCTAATTTTATTTTTTTATTTTTGTAGAGATAGGGCCTCACTATTTTGCCCAGGCTAGTTTCTAGCTCCTGGCTTAACATCCCACCTCAGCCTCTGCTTTATAAAATATTAAAATTTCTTGCTGAATACAGAGGTGGAAACTGATATCATTCTGATGTATTGGATTCATGAATGTCAAAGAGGAATCATTTATTTCAGCCTTTTTAATTTTTTTATTGTACTTTAAGTTCTAGGGTACATGTGAACAACGTGCAGGTTTGTTACATATGTATACATGTGCCATGTTGGTGTGCTGCACCCATTAACTCGTCATTTACATTAGGTATATTTCAGACATTTTAAAGCCAGCAAAATGTTACAGAAGTATACAGACGAGTGTGAATTTACTAGTTGTGTTTTAGGTTGAATGGGATGCTAGGTCGGATCCAGTGTGTTTTTATTTGTTTTGTTTGTTTGTTTGTTTTTGGTTTTGTTTTTTTGAGACGGAGTCTTGCTCTGTCGCCCAGGCTGGAGTGCAGTGGCGCTATCTCGGCTCACTGCAAGCTCTGCCTCCTGTGTTCACGCCATTCTCCTGCCTCAGCCTCCCAAGTAGCTGGGATTGCAGGCACACACCACCACACCCGGCTAATTTTTGTATTTTTAGTAGAGATAGGGTTTCACCATGTTGGCCAGGCTGGTCTCAAACTCCTGACCTCAAGTGATCTGCCCACCTTGGCCTCCCAAAGTTCTGGGATTACAGGCATGAGCCACCACACCCGGCCCAGTATATTTTTAAGTAGCTTTGCTTCATGAACATGGGCCTTCATGTTGCTTTTTTCTCTCCCTTCAGATATATTCATGATAAAACCTCTGCCCAAAAATCTTACACCGACATAATTCAGGTTGTAAAACTGTTTTCTTAGATTTCCTAATTAACAGCTGGGATATAAATATAAATACTGAAAATTAGTATGGTAGAAAAGGAATAATTTCGTAAAGATTTTCACTTACAAGATTTTTTTTTTCTACATGTTTTTCTCCTACATGTTTCCTCTAATCCAGTAGTGAAACAATCACTTTTTGTTTGGAGTCTGTATGTTACCATGTTTTCAATTTGGTTACATGAGATTGACTAGAAACTTACAAAGGACTTTTCTCCCCTCTCTGCCCCGTCATCTGTCCTAATTTCAAATTAGCAGTTAGCAGCCAAAATGACTTTCTAAGTCATCTATTTGACCTCTGATTATCACTCCTCTGTTTAAGAACCCTCAGTCTTTTCCATTTTCTAGAGGATAACGCTCAAATTTCCCATGGTGTATACAAGAGCCTTCACTATTAGCCTGGGAAGCCTCACCAATTAAAAGCCCTGTCCCCAGTGGTCTGCCCCTACCCCTTCAAAAGACCCTTTTAAGCCTGCCATTTTCCTTCTACCTAGATTAGCTTTTTCCTTCTAGTTCACCTGGGGAAATCCTGTTTTATAATCCAGGTCAAATATCACACTTGCTGATCTATTTTCCTTCTAACTTTAGCAGAATTATCTTCTATTCTCCTCAGACACTTTGCAATATCCTCCCTACAGCACCTAACACATTACATTGACATGACTTATGTAGCATGGTAATTCTGAACTGGAAATAAGTGTGTTCTCCAGGAAACGTTTGGCCATATCTGGAGACATTCTTGGTTGTCACTATTAGGAAGAGCTGGTGTCTAGTGTGTAGAAGCCAAGAATGCTCCTAAACATCCTACAGTGCCCAGGACAGCCCCCATGACAAAGACCCACCATGCACAAAATGTCAGTAATAACTGGGATTGAGAAATCCTGCCTTAGAACATGAGCCATATCGTATTCATTCTCAGAGTCTTCCTTCTCCCCTCCCCTCCTCCCATCAAAGAGCCTGACACCAACAGATCCTTAAGACATGTAGAATGAAATTAATATTATGTGGTTATTTCCTCAATTTTTTTTCTTGCTTAAACTACGTTATCCACAAAAGAATTCACTCCCTGTCACTTCTTTCCAGCTACCAGGTTTACCCTTATGTAGCATGGCATTCTACATGGATGATGGGGTCATAACCAGTATCATTGCCATTTCTTGCGGATCACACCATTTACAAAAACAACGTCTCTGTGTGTTCTGCCATTTCCCTGTGAAATCTGTTCTCCCTCATTTTCAAGAATCAGATTCAACTTTGCTCCAGTAAATCCCAGAACCCACTCTTTTTCTGCAACTTCAGATATGCCCTAGGGTCCACGATGGTAGGCCAGGAAAGAATGAACCTCCTGCTCTCTGCTGTGTGACTGTGGCATTACCCGCCTTGTATATTTTGTTTTGTTATTTCCTTTGCCAGTGTTCAAATTCAGTTTCAGTCTTTCATTCCTTTCCAAATACCCCTTTGTTTCCTTGGAATCGTATTGAGCCCTTACTCATCCATTAATAATTTAAAAATTAACATAATTCTGTTTACATTAGGGAATAGTCGGCTTAATAATATGTTTCTTATTTAAAAAAAAATAAGAGAGGCTATTCATGTGGAATAGGCTTTGGTTTTCTTATGAGAAAAATCTCCTTCCCAGTCCAACTTCTCAAATAATTTAAAAAACTCCCGGATGGTTAAATGGGTTTTAAAAATGGAAACTCCATTAAAAAGATGTATTGGTATATATAAGAGCAAAAAGGAAGGGGAAAGGGCTTCTTTATTTTCTTCAGCTACTTCTTCAAAATAACTTTTCTCTTTACTATAAAATAAAATATGGTTTTCTTTTCAACATTCAAACAAAAATACTGATGCCCAACATTAAACTTACATTCCCTTCATTCTGTAGGGACATCAGAAGATTAAGGGTGGCAATTTCAAAGGACTAATTTAGAAAAAAAAATTTTAACTATACAACAAAATAGCAGCATACTGAACACATAACGTGCTGCAAGTATGCTTCTTAGAGTATTATTTTTAATGATTGAAAACAGAAGATTACTTAAGGGTCCTACTACAGAGAGCAGTCCACACAATGGAATATTATTATCTTTAAAAGGTATAATTAGGAAGAATACTAAGGGTGCCGGGTGTGGTAGCTCACGTCTATAATCCCAGCTCTTTGGGAGGTGGAGGCAGGTGGATCATTTGAGGTCAGGAGTTCGAGACCAGCCTGGCCATCATGGTGAAAAGCTGTCTCTATTAAAAATACAAAAATTAGTTGGGGTGTGGTGGCAGGTGCCTGTATTCCCAGCTATTTGAGAGGCTGAGGCAGGAGAATCGCTTGAACCTGGGGCACAGAGGTTTCAGTGAGCCTAGATTGCACCACCACACTCCAGCCTGCGTGACAGAAGGAGACCCCATCTCGAGGAAGAAGAAGAGGAAGAAGGAAGAGGAGGAGGAGGAGGAGGAGAAGGAGAAGGAGAAGGGGAAGAACAAGAAGGAGGAGAAGGAGAAGGAGAAGGAGAAAAGAAGAAAAGAAGAAGAAGAAGAAGAAAAGAAGAAGAAGAAGAAAAGAAGAAGAAGAAGAAGAAGAAGAGGAGGAAGGAGAAGAAGAAGAAGAGGAGGAGGAGGAGGAGGGAGGAGGGATGTGACTAAATGTTCTCATTTACTATCAAGGAGAGGAAAAAGGGGATGTGACTAAATGTTCTCATTTACTATCAAGGGGAGGAAAAAGGGGTTGAAAACCTTATGTGCATGCAATTCCACACATACATACATGTGCACACACACAAATGGACTCGCACTCATGCAACACATGGTCAGAAACAGCTACACATCAGTTTCCTCTTGGTGGTAAGAGTAAGGCATTTATATGAATATATACACACATTATTTTCCGAGACAGGGGCTTGCTCTTGCTCTGTTGCCCAGGCTAGAGTGACTTGATCGTGGCTCACTGCAACCTTGAACTCCTGGGCACAAGTGACCCTCCCACCTCAGCTTCCCAGGTAGTTGGGACTACAGGTGCACACCACTGCACCTGGCTAATGTTTTCAATTTTTTATTTTTTATAGATACAGGATTTCTCACTATGTTGCCTGGGGTAGTCTCAAACTCCTGGCCTCAAGCAATGCTCCCAACTCAGCCTCCCAAAGTGTAGAGATTACAGGCATGAACCACCACGCCTGGTCTATATTTTTGTTTTTAAAATTTCTGTTCCTATTTGAGGTATCAAATGCCTAAAAGTGCAAACATTTTTGTTGATCAGTTGGATGAGTTTTTACCTATGAGAATCCTGTGTAGCATTCACCCAAATGTAGACATGGGCGATTTCTGACACCCTGGGAAGCTTGTTCGTGTTCTTTTCTACCCAGATCCCCAGGTTGCAGCCTCTATTCTAACTCCTCTCATAATAGTTTCAGTTTGTGGGTAGATTTTTTTGATATTGTTGTCATAAATATATTTTCATAGATTTTGTAATGCATATTACATTTTAGAAATCCTATAAGTGAAATGTTTTTAGAATGAGAAGAGAAAGAGAGGTTGGAAGGAGGGATGACGGAGGGAAGAAAGGAAGGAAAGAAGGAGGAAATGAAGAGAGGATGGAGGAAGTGAGGAAAGAAAGGAAAAGAAAGGGGAAAGAAAGGAAAAAGGAAAGGGAGAGGGGAGGGAGGGAATGGAAGGAGGGAAGAAAGAAGGGAGAAAGGGAGAAAGGATGGGAGGAAGGAAGGGAAGGAGGAAGGGAGGGAGTAAGGGAAGGAAAAAGGAAAACAAGAGGGAGGGAAGAAGGGAGGGAGAGAGGGAGGAAGTAAGGGAGAAGAGAGGAAAGAAAGAAGGAAGGGAGGAAGGAGGAAGGGAAAGAGTAAGGGAGACAGGAGAGAGGAAGTAAGGGAGGAAGGGAGAATAGAGGAGGGAAGGAAGGAAAGGAAGGAGGGAGGAAGGAAGGGAGAAAGAAGGGAGGGAAAAAGGGAAGAAAGAAGAGAAGGAGGAAGGGAGGAAGAAGAGAAAGAAGGGGATGAGAGGGAGGAAGAAAATAAGGGAAGGAGGGAAGGAGGGAGGAGGGTGGGAGAATGAGCTTGCCAGGGTAGCCCCGCAGTCTAAATTGTCTATGAGAGCCTCCATGCTTGGGCACCACACAACCCCAAGTCCTGAACTTTGCCCTTCATAACTGTCACGTTCCCAAATCAAGCACTCCTTTAAATCTATGTCTTGGCCATCTCCTCTTGAGGGATCCTTGAGAGGATAAAATACAACTCTTCCTTTTATTTTTTTTTATTCTTATTATACTTTAAGTTTTAGGGTACATGTGCACAACATGCAGGTTTGTTACATATGTATACATGTGCCATGTTGGTGTGCTGCACCCATTAACTCGTCATTTAACATTAGGTATTATCTCCTAATGCTATCTCTCCCCCCTCCCCCCACCCCACAACAGGCCCCGGTGTGTGATGTTCCCCTTCCTGTGTCCATGTGTTCTCATTGTTCAATTCCCACCTATGAGTGAGAACATGCGGTGTTTGGATTTTTGTCCTTGCAATAGTTTGCTGAGAATGATGGTTTCCAGCTTCATCCATGTCCCTACAAAGGACATGAACTCATCATTTTTTATGGCTGCATAGTATTCCATGGTGTATATGTGGCACATTTTCTTAATCCAGTCTATCGTTGTTGGACATTCGGGTTGGTTCCAAGTCTTTGCTATTGTGAATAGTGCCACAATAAACATATGTGTGCATGTGTCTTTATAGCAGCATGATTTATAATCCTTTGGGTATATACCCAGTAATGGGATGGCTGGGTCAAATGGTATTTCTAGTTCTAGATCCCTGAGGAATCACCACACTGACTTCCACAATGGTTGAACTAGTTTGCAGTCCCACCAACAGTGTAAAAGTGTTCCTATTTCTCCACATCCTCTCCAGCACCTGTTGTTTCCTGACTTTTTAATGATGGCCATTCTAACTGGTGTGAGATGGTATCTCATTGTGGTTTTGATTTGCATTTCTCTGATGGCCAGTGATGATGAGCATTTTTTTATGTGTTTTTTGGCTGCATACATGTCTTCTTTTGAGAAGTGTCTGTTCATATCCTTTGCCCACTTTTTGATGGGGTTGTTTGGTTTTTTTCTTGTAAATGTGTTTGAGTTCATTGTAGATTCTGGATATTAGCCCTTTGTCAGATGAGTAGATTGCAAAAATTTTCTCCCATTTGGTAGGTTGCCTGTTCATTCTGATGGTGGTTTCTTTTGCTGTGCAGAAGCTCTTTAGTTTAATTAGATCCCATTTGTCAATTTTGACTTTTGTTGCCATTGCTTTTGGTGTTTTAGACATGAAGTCCTTGCCCATGCCTATGTCCTGAATGGTATTGCCTAGGTTTTCTTCTAGGGTTTTTATGGTTTTAGGTCTAACATGTAAGTCTTTAATCCATCTTAAATTAATTTTTGTATAATGTGTAAGGAAGGGATCCAGTTTCAGCTTTCTACATATGGTTAGCCAGTTTTCCCAGCACCATTTATTAAATAGGGAATCCTTTCCCCATTGCTTGTTTTTGTCAGGTTTGTCAAAGATCAGATAGTTGTAGATATGCGGCATTATTTCTGAGGGCTCTGTTCTGTTCCATTGATCTATATCTCTGTTTTGGTACCAGTACCATGCTGTTTTGGTTACTGTAGCCTTGCAGTATAGTTTGAAGTCAGGTAGTGTGATGCCTCCAGCTTTGTTCTTTTTGCTTAGGATTGACTTGGCAATGCGGGCTCTTTTTTGGTTCCATATGAACTTGAAAATAGTTTTTTCCAATTCTGTGAAGAAAGTCATTGGTAGCTTGATGGAGATGGCATTGAATCTATAAATTACCTTGGGCAGTATGGCCATCTTCACGATATTGATTCTTCCTACCCATGAGCATGGAATGTTCTTCCATTTGTTTGTATCCTCTTTTATTTCCTTGAGCAGTTGTTTGTAGTTCTCCTTGAAGAGGTCCCTTACATCCCTTGTAAGTTGGATTTCTAGGTATTTTATTCTCTTTGAAGCAATTGTGAATGGGAGTTCACTCATGATTTGGCTCTCTGTTTGTCTGTTATTGGTGTATAAGAATGCTTGTGATTTTTGCACATTGATTTTGTATCATGAGACTTTGCTGAAGTTGCTTATCAGCTTAAGGAGATTTGGGGCTGAGACGATGGTGTTTTCTAGATATACAATCAACTCTTCCTTTTAGAGCAATACTTGTTACAAACTCACAGTGGTGTCATATCTTAAAAGAGAATTCTTGCATACGGAATTCCACCTCAAACCTGGTTCCGGTATAGTGCCTAATATAACATCTGTTTCCGGGCTCGGCCCACAGCAGGCAAGACCACTAAACGTTCTTCTCCTTTGCTGGATTATTTTCTTAGGAAATCTTTATCAGCAACTCCCTGCTATATTCTCTTAAATTCCTCAGAGAAAAACCCAAACACTAGTAAAAATAAATAGTTTGTGATCTCATGAGAAAACACACAGTAATCTCCCTGAGATATGGCTGGAGAGAGGCTCTGTCATGGAAGCAATTGGGGGAAGAGAATATGTTTTCTGTTTACTTTGAAATGCAATGTCACTGTTATTAAAATAAGCAGAGAGAGAGGTGCTACAGCCCAAGACTTTACCTGACCTATTGGCATGATTTTGAATCACTTGTGTGTCAGTGGGTAACACAATTTCTGCAATGTTCATTAACTTAAGTGTGGCCATGCTAAATTAAATTAAATTATGCAAGATCTTATAAACAAACCCAACTGGGTGCTTTTTACTCAGTACTCCAGGCAACACTCTCTTGCTACAGTGTTTGTGTGGATTTCCGTTTCCCAAGATGTGACAGATCTCTCTTTCAGCGCTATCTGGTTACCATGCTAAGCCATCTTCTGGGCTGTGGTCTCCATTGTGAAGATTCTGCCTTTGTATTTGGCTTTTGAGTTCGGTTAAACAGGAGCAGTGAGCCCAGGAAGGCACGGATCTGCAGCTCCATCAAGTGACAAGGATGTCGCATGTTGAAACTTTGCTTTTTAGATTCCTGCAAGTAAAAACCCAATGGTCCCACGACACATGACCCTTTTTTTGTCAAGTTTTCCTCTTTCTGAGGAAGAAGCAGAGCACTGCAATAGTCTGCAAGGAGAGATGCCTAGTTGCAGCCCATTTTCGTTAGCTTTTTGTTGTTGTTATTGTTGTTGTTGTTGTTGTCAAATTTCATGTTTTCTCCCCAAAGGGGCATCTGCAGGGCTTCATTCAAATTCGTTTCTTCTGCAACTGCGGTCCATGTTGTCAGTGGACCACAGATGATTTCTCAGATCCCATTTTACCTAGGAAGCCTCAGGCTTCCGAGGGTTGCTGTGCCTGAGTGGAGATGAGAAAGTCTCTGGGAATCTTCATTTTCCCAGGGGCAGCCCTTACCCGATGATGAACAGTGTGAAAGTAGAAATAGTTCAGCTCCTTCTGCTCCTGCTGGGGACAACCATGAGGTGTCACCTGCCCTGTTTTCAATGTTCCTCTGTGGGATTGAGCTTCAGTAAACCTATTGTTTACTGTACCCTTGTTGCTATCTTTTTGTGATTTGCCCCAGCTTTCCACACCCTTAATGGATTTTCTGGGAATGCTTTCTAAAAAAAAATAACTTTTTAATCTCAAGGGCCTATTCTGGAGAACCCAGTTTCCAATAGCATCCCAATTTACCTTTTATCTATTAAATAGAAGGAGGTTTAACTTAACCATAAATAATGTCAGAGGAGAAAAAGAAAATGTTGACAGTTTTTGAAATCATCTTTGCATATGTAGGGAACTTTTCTTCACCAGATGTTTCTTAGAAATGACTTTTCTTCATTTTCCCCCTGATATGACATAGTTCTGTCAACCAAATAAGAATAGCAGATATATATATATATATGTGTGTGTGTGTGTGTGTGTGTATACACATAAATATATATACATATATACGTGTATATATATGTATATGTATATATGTATATGTATATATGTATATGTATATATATGTATATGTGTATATATGTATATTTATATGTATATATATGTATATGTATATATATGTATATGTATATATATATGTATATGTGTGTATATATATATGTGTGTATATATATATAGTTTCTCTCTGTCACCCAGGCTGGAATGCAGTGGCATGATCTTGGCTCACTGCAACCTCCTCCTCCTGGATTCAGGTGGTTCTTGTGCCTCAGCCTGCCAGGTAGCTGGCATTACAGGCAAGTGCCACCACATCCAGCGGATTTTTGTATTTTTATTAGAGACAGGGTTTCGCTATGTTGGCCAGGCTGGTCTTGAACTCTTGACCTCAGGTGCTGGGATTATAGGTGTGAGCCACTGTGCCTGACCAGCAGTTATCTATTTTAAGGCTACTTTTTATGGGGACCTTACAGTACACAGTGGGTGAACTAGATTTAAATGATTGCTTACCCATTAAATTTTATCTGATTTGACAGAGGTGGAGAATAGATAAGCTGGTTGATGGCCTGGAATGCAAACATGAGTAGAGAGAAGGCAGGACGTGGTCTGAGAACTCATCCAAACACACAAGGACAAAGACTGCTTCGTCTTTGGGTCTCCAGTGCTTAGCATTATACTTGGCATAAGCTAGTTGATCAATACACACTCCTTAATCAAGTTGAATGAAACTGAAGTGCAGTGGATTGCAATGAGGTTGGTTTATCTGTTGATTCCTTATGAAATATACAATAATCATAAGAATGGTATTGCACGTCAGAGATAAACTCTCACATTCCAAAAATCGCAGGAGAGATTATATGGACCTGTGGTCTTTAATGCAATAGCCACTGACCACATGTAGCCATTTCAATTTAAATTCATTAAAAATAAATAAATGTGAGAATCAGTTCTTCGGTTGCATGAGCCACCTGTTACCTGCCCAATAGCCACATGTGGCTAGTAGCTGTCAACTGAATAGGAATTATTTGGTTATATTATACTGGCTAGAAGCTATCATATTGCAAAGGTCATATGGAGAACATTTGTCTTAGAAAGTTCATTTGGACAGAGCTGGCTTCAGAGTTAAAATTCCAGGCCCACTTCTCTGTTGCAATTGGCTTCCAAGCCAAAGGACCTAGAGACAGCTTGATCTTCTTTTCTCTCTCTTTATAAAACTATGAAATCGTTCAAACATGCAGAAAATTTATTTAAAGCTGCAAAATCTCACTCTATCTCCTTGGTGTCCCCACACACCCTGGCCCCAGCAGAATGCAGAATGGATTTGCCTCAGACATGGTGTCATGAAAACACACCACACTGTTTTTCATAAAGGGTTTTCTGTTTGAGGTTAAATAAAAACAATTTCACGGATAATTAAAAACACACAAATAGGCTGGGCATGGTGGCTCACGCCTGTAATCCCAGCACTTTGGGAGGCCGAGGCAGGCAGATCACTTGAGGCCAGGAGCTCAAGACCAGCCTGGCCAGCATGGCGAAACTCCATCTTTACAAAAAATACAAAAATTAGCCAGGCGTGGGGGAGCATGCCTGTAATCCCAGCTACTCGGAAGGCTAAGGTAGAAGAATTGCTTGAACCCGGGAGGCAGAGGTTGCAGTGAGCCGAGATCGTGCCACTGCACTCCAGCCTGGGTGACAGAGCGAGTCTCCATCTCAAAAATTAAAATAAAAATACACAAATAAATTAGAAAGAGTTGCTACATCTTAAGGACAGAAAGTCTTTTATTTCCATCTGCTTTTACCTGCTATTTTCTTTTCTAGTTTTTATTTTTATTTTACTTTAAGTTCTAGGACACAAGCGCAGAACATGTAGGCTTGTTACATATGTATACATGTGCCAAGGTGGTTTGCTGCACCTATCAACCCATCATGTAGGTTTTAAGCCCTGCATACATTAGCTATTTGTCCTAATGCTATCCCTCCTCTCGCTCCTCACCCCCCGACTGGCCCCGGTGTGTGTTGTTCCCCTCCCTGTGTCCATGTGTTCTCATTGTTCCACTCCCACTTATGAGTGAGAACATGCAGTGTTTGGTTTTCTGTTCCTGTGTTAGTTTGCTGAAGATGATGGCTTACAGCTTCATCCATGTCCCTGCAAAGGACATGATCTCATTCATTTTTATGGCTGCATAGTATTCCATGGTGCATATGTACCACATTTTCTTGATGGGCATTTGGGTTGGTTCTATGTCTTTGCTATTGTAAATAGTGCTGCAATAAACATACATGTGCACATGTCTTTATAGTAGAATGATTTATATTCCTTTGAGTATATACCCAGTAATGGGATTACGGGTCAAATGGTATTTCTGGTTCTAGATTCTTGAGGAATCACCACACTGTCTTCCACAATGGTTGAACTAATTTACATTCCCATCAGCAATGTAAAAGCGCTCTTATTTCTCCACAGCCTCACCAGCATCTATTGTTTCCTGACTTTTTAGTAATCACCATTCTGACTGGCAGGAGATGGTATCTTACTGTTGTTTTGATTTGCATTTCTCTAATGATCAGTGATGCTGAGCTTCTTTTCATATGTTTGTTGGCCACATAAATGTCTTCTTTTGAGAAGTGTCTGTTCATATCCTTTGCCCACTTTTTGATGGGGTTGTTTGTTTTTTTCTTGTAGATTTGTTTTTCATTGTAGCTTCTGGATATTAGACCTTTGTCAGATGGGTAGATTGTAAAAATTTTCTCCCATGCTGTAGGTTGCCTGTTCATTCTGGTGCTAGTTTCTTTTCCTGTGCAGAAGCTCTGTAGTTTAATTAGATCCTATTTTGGCTTCTGTTGCAATTGCTTTTGGCATTTTTGTCATGAAGTCTTTGCCCATGCCTATGTCCTGATTGGTATTGCCTAGGGTTTTCTACTAGGGTTTTTATGGTTTTCGGTTTTTCATTTAAGTCTTTAATCCATCTTGAGTTAATTTTTGTATAAGATGTAAGGAGGGGGTCCAGTTTCAGTTTTCTGCATATGGCTAGCCAGTAGAAAGTCTTAAAAATAAATCTTGGCTCTTCACCCTGCGTTATTTTCCCCTGTAATATTTATGACCTTCTAATACAGTCATATAATCTACTCATTTGTTGATGAATGAATGAATGAATGAATGAATGAATGAAAAGGACCCCACTGAATTTTCCTTGTCACTATTTTGACTTACCCATTCTGATGGGCTTGGCAGCTATTCCCTAAGCCTCATCACTCTGTTTATCTCATTTTTGAGAGTGGAGCTCATTATCCACCTTCCCATCTTTGCCAACAACTAGGGGCTGGGCACAGTCACTCGTACCTGTAATCCCAACCAAAATCTTCTTGCCTGGGAGAAATTCGGGGAAGATGCAGCACGTTTCCTCAAGGGTCTATGGGTGTCACATTCTTGATTTATATCCCACCTAAGATCTGTCTATCAGGATGAAAGGGACATGAAAAAAGAACATTCTGGCACGCTGACATGAGTCCTGAAAGTGATGCATAGCTGTTTTCAGCCGACAGACAGACTGAAATTCATAACGGTCTTTGTAGGGCATGGTGGGATGTTGATATTTTAATTCCATGAAATTATTGAAGAGAAGTTCTATAATAAAATATGACCATGTTCTATATGCAGTCCCAAAGCTCAGCCGCAGTTGTGCGTATCTATAACAGGCCAGTTCTGAATTTTTCCTGAGGCTATTTATTTGCTTCTTTGAGAGTGGTTTGTCTTTTACAAGTAGACAGGCAGTAGCAAATTCCTGTGACTTGAGAAAAGCTTTTGGAAAAAACTTAGAACTGACAAGTTTTAACCATTGACTTATGCTTCCGTCCTCCTGTGAACCAGGGCAGGCTGCTGTGATTCCATTGCAACTGCACATTATTTAACTCTGGTTTACAGAACTAGGTTCTGTGAGAGCAAGTCTCAGCACCATGGAGATGCAATTAGAACAAAATACTCACTGTTAAACAGTGTCTGCCCTTGTGTCTAATTGTCTCACATGGATATTTCTGAATTTATGCCAGATGACTTACTAGCTATTTTTTGAACACCCGTGATGTGCAGTCACTGTCCTGATAAGTGCTGGGGATATATGAAAGAAAATGAACATCTTGCTTCGAGTCTAATGTGGAAGAAAAATAATAAGTGAGCCAATAGGTCAAACTCTTCTTAGTGGAATCTCTGCTTCTCAAGATGTGGTCTCCTTAGGGACATCTCAGTTAAAAATTGCAGATGGATCTTCATGGTGCGTAGTAGGAACAATGAAGTCTTGGCAATCTTCCTCGATGCCTGAATATTTTCGTGGACATTCTCCACCTCGTATCTCTTCTGAACCCTTCTCCAGCCTGCTCTCAGCCGACCTACAGTGGACGTCATTAACAGGTCCCTTTGCCCTTTGCTTCCTGTCAGCTGAACTCTCTGGGTGAGCTAGTAATGTATCCAAAGGTGAGCTGGGAGTGAAGCCATGCTCTGCGTCCTCTGTGCTCTCTGCCTAGGAGACCACACCCCGCTGCTGGCTGCATTCCTGAGCTGAAGGAGGCTGTTTCTAATTCTGGTACCTGCTCTCTCCTCCTGATCCTTCAGACTCAGGATAAGAATGGCTCCCTAGTCCCTAAACTCAGGTGCTCCATATTCCCCATGTGTTTTCTTACCCTAACAAGCCAGCTTCCTGCACATCTGTAAGTAATTCTTCACTAAATCTCAATTACTTATTCCATCTTAGTATGCCGCCTTTTGCCCCTCAAATACCCTGTACAAAATAGAAAATCCTAACAAGACATCAACTGCTGACTCTGTGATCTGCTCCCCTTCCTGCTCTTCCTTGAAAGAAATCCCAAACTAGCCCAGAACAAAGGAATTTGGTTTTTTTTTTTGAAATATAAGTTTTCTAGAAAGAATCAAGGAAAAAATTATCCATGCATAGTTTTAAAAATGAGATTTAACTGTTGTAACTCTTTAGTACTTGTTCCATGTTTCATTCTACCTTGGATTCTTGATGGCTTTAAATAGCCAGCCAGATACGGGATGCTCAATAAATGTTCACAGAGTAAATCTGTGCATACTGTTAGGGCATTTGACATGACAGCTTAAATAAGGAACTGATTGTCTTAGTGTTGAGCTATATCTCAGATAAATAAATAGAATAACAGTGGTTCAGAAACAGCAAACAACACCCAGCCAGTCAACCACCATATTATATTTGATAAGGGTAGATTAAATAGTAGATAAAATTAATTTTTTATTCTCTCTCCCTCCCTCTCTTCTTTCCTCCCTTCCTTCCTTCTTCTCTTCCTTCCATCCTTTTTTCCTTCCTTCCATCATTCTTTCCTCCTTCTCTCCTTCTATCTCTCTTTTTCTTTCTTTACTTCTTTCCTACCTTCTTTCTTTTTTTCCCTCTGCATTTTTAGAATAAAGTAGCTAAAAGAAGACAATAGAGAATGTGCAGTAATTCCATCAGTATACAAATGGCACATCCACAAGTTAAGGCTTTATGAGTGACAAAGCCTTAACTTTGAAGGCTTTTTAAATGCTCTCTTAGTAAACACTTTTGATTTCAACCTCTCCAAATATGTGTTAATCAAATTGTTCCAGTCATTTGCACATTTGGAGAAAAACAGGATGTGGGTTTAATCCCTCTAGACTGAAAAATGATTTTCTTTGTTTCAACTTAAAAACTTAGTGGGGGATAAGAAAGCCTACACTCCAACGATTAAATAAATGGAAAAACAGTAGGAATGCAACTTCTCCCCGACTACTCCACAAAACAGTGTATTTTGAGTCTTATTTCCCACCAACTTGTGAATAGTATATTATTCCCATGCTTACACTCATGACATCAAACTTACATTTAAAATAGTTCCAATTCTTCAGCTCTTGATGGAATTTGAAGTTAAAATTCGGCTTTTGCTTACTTTTACTAACAAATACTTTTGTGCTGCTGACATGATTTTTTTGGTACCATTGTTAGTCCAGAAAATGCCATCTGTAACATCTTAGAATCACGTGAATGCTGGCTTCTGTGCTAGGCAGGTTCAGCTAGTCTACCCCACACATGGGAACCAGTCGACAAAACCAGGGCTGGTGGCTGATTATTTTATCTCTGGAGAACAAAGGAGGAGGAGGCCCTCTCTTTTATTTAATGTTGTGTGTTAAGTGAAGCCCTCTAAATACCCCTCCCTGATTTCATTTCTCTCCTTTTTCACCGTGGATATGAGCACTACCCTGAATGGGTGTTTAGCACTCTTATTCATGTCTTTATACTTTTATAACATAGATGTGCATTCTTAAATTACATGATTTTACATATTTAAGAGGTTTATAAATATAGAGTTATAGCATACACCCTTCTGCAATGAAGACTGTGTTTTATCTTTTCATCAATGGGGGAATCACTATAGAAATTTATGCTGTTGAGTTCAAAATTAATCACCGAAGGACTCTAGAACAGATGTGTTACAGTATGATTTGTGAGCTCTTCAAAAAGGAAAAGCAGCTCACAAGAACTTCATGATATAAAGGCGAGACGATAGAGAACAAGTGAGGTTAAGGAATTGCCTCCAAGTCATACTGCATGAGGACAGGAAATGAATTGAACTCCAAAGCTCTTGCTAAAGCTTGGTGTAGGTCCTGCTGGAGAAGGAAAGAAGATGACAAGAACTGCCTGATACTCCGTATGCCGGACATCTTCAAGGGTGCTATGGGATTGGATTCTGGACTACAGCCTATGAACGCCATTCCTCTGCATGTGTCTTAGCTACTTGGTGAGATCTGCCTAGGGTAAGTAGGAGGTGACGAAGAAAGGACCTTCTCCGTTTTACAGGCCAGGTAGATCAGTAAACAGTTCCTGGAGGTAGAAGGTTCTGTCCTCTTGTGTCTAGAACCTTCCAATATTGGAGTCATTGTGTACGTCCACCAGATGGGCTGGGGTCTTCATGAGGCATTCTGCTTCCTGTAGCAGTCAGCAGGGCCACCCTCCCATTGTCCCTGGAGTCCTTGTTCTCTGGAGTTCAGCAGCTCTCAGTGAATGAACTGAGGTTTTTGCCACGAGGGGCCCTGTTTCAGAGTTTGTGACAACCAAAGCTTAACGAGGTTAACCCCATGTACTTCACACCAGAACTTATGTTGCCAGGGTCCTCTGACTAGAAACTATAATAATGATAATAATAATAATAATATTTTTCAGATAGGGTCTTACTCTGTTGCCTACATTGGAGTGCAATGGCATAATCATGGCTCACTGCAGCCTCCTGGGCTCCATGGATCCTCCTGCCTCAGCCTCCCAAATAGCTGAGACTACAGGCATGCAACCACACCAGACTAATTTTCTTTCCTTTTTTTTGACAGAGTCTTACTCAGTTGCCCAGGCTGAAGTGCAGTGGCGTGATCTCGGCTCACTGCAAGCTCCGCCTCCTGGGTTCATGCCATTCTCCTGCCTCAGCCTCCCAAGCAGCTGGGACTACAGGTGCCCGCCACCACGCCCAGCTAATTTTTTTGTATTTTTTAGTAGAGACAGGGTTTCACCATGTTAGCCAAGATGGTCTCGATCTCCTGACCTTGTGATCCACCCGCCTTGGCCTTCTTTTTTATTTTATTATTATTATTTTTTTGATAGAAACCAGGATTCACTATGCTGTTCAGGCTGCTCTGCAACTCCTGGGCTCAAGTGATTTTTCTGCCTCAGCCTCCCAAAGTGCTTGGATTACAATCTAATTGGAAATTCTTAAACGAGATGCAATTCTGACACCACCATCATAAAAGGTCACTCTAATAAATAGGAAGGTGGAGGAACCTTTAAAAATACGTGTGGTTACATAAACTAGAGCACATCCCAACAATGAAATAATGTGCAGTTGTGAAAAGGATGAGGAAGTGCTTTATGTGCTGATATGTAAAATCTCCAGAAAGCTTTTACATAGAAAAAGTGAGGAATAGAAAAAGAGTATATACAGTATGCCAGTTTTTGCTTAGGAAAAGGGGAGTAACAATATATATTCATATTTGAATAAACATTGGAAGCATATAGAATGGGGAGGCCAGAAATGGAGAGGAGGGATTAGCAGGTAGGAGATTACTCAATACATGCCTTTTCATACCATGATTTTGGAACCACATAAATTTTTATCTACTAAGATACATTGAATCAAGTAAGATCTAGTTTAACATTCTACTAGTGTTAATTTCCTATGGTTGATAATTATATTATGGTTATGTAAGATGTTTACACTGGGGTATGAGGTAAGGACAGTATTATTTTTACAACTTTGGGGTAAGTCTAACATTAGTTCAAAAGAATTTTTTTAAATAAAAGGTGGTGCACAAATAGCTGATAAACACATGAAAATGTCTTCAACATCGTTAGTCATCAGGGAAAGGCAAATTAAAAACAAGACGAAATGCCATTTGTATAGCAACTAGAATGGCTAAAAATTTTTTTTAAGTTGAGAACAAAATATCTGTGAAGCTCTCCTGCATTGGTGGTGGAAGTATAAAATGGCCCAACAATATTGTTGGCAAATTCTTATGGAATGAAATATGCACCTACCTTTTGACCCCAAAATTTCATGCCTAGGGCTTTATCTATGAAAAACAACTGTACAGGAATCATCATAACTTCTGTATTTGCAGTTGCCAAAACCTGCAAACAACCGAAATGTGCAAAAGGAGATTGGGTAAAGGAGCTGTTTTTTTAATGTTCCTACAGTGCAGTGCCACTCAGTAATCAGAAAGAACAAAGGACTGACACATCAGCAATGCTTATGAAGCTCACGTACACGATGATGAGTAAAAAGAAACTTGATAACAGAGAGTTTGCACTGTATGGCTCCATTTACACAAACTGCTAGAACAGGTAAAGCTAACAGAAGGAAAACCGTATCAGAACTGTGGTTGCCTCTTGTTGGACGATTAACTGGGAAGAGGTAAAAGGGATGAAAATGATCTATATGCTAACAAGGTTGTGGATTATGGAAGTGTATCTGTTTGTCAAAATTGTGCAGTTAATTTTTGTGTGTTTTAGCACTACATACTTTATCGTTAAAAAAAGCACTGTGAAAATAATAATGACCTAGGGTTTAGGAATGGGTAGAGGTATTGATCATAGAGAATGGCAGAATATGGATAGCACTGAGGTGTGGTGGTGGATTTGGGGGAGGGTCAATAAACCAGTCTGTTTACTTTTTCTGTATATGATATTTTTCACAATAAAAAGTCTAAAATATTCTAAAAAGAAAAAATACAAATTTTGCTATAAAGGGAAGCAGTAGAAGTAACAGGGATTTTTTTATTATTAAGAAGATGAAAGCAATTATACCATGTTTTAAGCTAACAGGAGTAGTAGAGTTCTCAGGGCTGGGAGAGTGTGTGGCAACTCAAGATGTTCCCTGACTGACACTGACAATAGAAATGACATTTTAAAATATGCAGTGATCAGATCACAGTAAATGAATGCACAAGAACATTGAATTGCAGGCTTATGAAAAATGCTAAGGAAAGCTACAAAGTATTTTGGTGGTAGCTTTTGGGTAAGAAGACCAAGAAAACCCACGCCTATTTCTGGGAGCAGGTGGTATGTTAGCAGCTGTAAGGAGAATTCAGAGTTCTTTCAAATACCCACTTTCTTCTTCTATTTCTACACCAAAGAAAATGGCCTTTAAATTTTAAAGGTGAAAGCAAATAGAGGTGACAAGGATTTAAGCCTTTGATAGGTGAAGAAACAATGAGAGGACAAAGCTTCTTAAAATAAATTCCAACTCAGATGAATTCTATCTCCAGAATGGAGAATATTTCCTAGTAGTTGTTGATTAATGATGATTGACAAGAGAACTACTGAGATATAAGAGATAGGTAAATATAACCCCATTTCCCCTTTCTTTTCTTTTCTTAAAAGAGGTTAGCATTCTGGAAATTACAGACTATTAAATTTGACAATAATCCTCTGTGTTCTAGAATAGATTACCTAACAAATGTCTTATAAGCCCATAGTAAATGAAATAGCAATTTCCAGAGGCTCAGTGGATTTGCTCAAAGTATGTCCCTACCAAGCCAGTTTTATTAAAAGCCCTGGATATAACTTGTCTAAATGTTAACATGTTATTTGGCAATTTCCCTCTTGCCATTCTAGAGGACAAGACAGACGTATAAACGAGTGAGCCTGAAATCAGAGGATTATGCAAGTGTTCATTTACAGGCATTTTGTAGTAATTTTCACCACCCACTGAAAGACTGCATGTCTAATGTCACATGTGGAGACAGAACCTGTGTTTAGTCATGGAAACGACCTATTTCCATCTGCATCTATGCCTATATTTACATATACATGTATATCTATAACGATCTTGTTTACCCATCTCGGCATAAAATTAGCTCACTTTTGTCCTCACATATATTAAAATTAGTATGATTTAAAATTTAAAAATAATGTACATTCTCTATACTTTGAGAATGGCCTGATTATTTGAATGTTCCGTTTCATGTAAGGACATTGAGACATCTTCTTTCTACTCTTGTGATTGCAAAAAATTCAAGATTGTACCAGTACGTTTTCCTGCCATATTAAATAGAGCACATTGAATCAAAGTTATCATTTTATTGGTGATTCATCATCTTGTGAGACAGACAGGGCTGGAGATGGGGTGGAATTAGTACTGGCTTCTGGTAGTTGTTATTAGAATTAAATTTTAAATAGTGCCTTGTACTTTCCATTCTCTTCTGTACAAAAAGTGAAATCCTGAAGTCATTAGTGGAGGCTTCTAGCTATTTGTCTTGGAGAGCCACCTGTCTTTTTTTCAAAACTATTTGTGATGGCTTTAAAAAAATCACAGTTACTTAAAATACTAGTCTAAGGGACTATCTTCCTATATGGAGAAAAAAGACATAATGAAACAGTCTCTTTTTGATATTTCCATTCACAGACTGTCATACTTCCAATATGTATTATTGTCTGCAAGTAGCTCCTTAGCTAATAATCACCAGTGAATTAGAAAGTCAGGAAATTCACTGTGGCATATCCAACTCCCAGCACTGTTAATGAGCGTTGCGGATGATTCTGCACAGATGAGTTCGAAGCAAATCACTGAGGAAATACTGACATTTGGGGGAGGGTAACCCAGCTCCACAATTTTAAGAACCACCTCTCTTTAGGCATTAACAATTCAGTGAGGAAAATCAATTCTGGTTTTAAGACATCTTCCCACTTACCGCTTAGTTACCTTCTGGCTCACACTGATTGTTTTAGGGTGTGTGATTCCAAAGTGACAATCGTTGGCAGTCTTATCACTTAGTACATCTTAGCATGTAATTATATGAGGTTTTGAGTGGTTCTCTAAAGCTTTCCTTGGTTATGCAAATTGTAATCTCTTGGTAAAAAGGAACGGCATTTGAACTGCTTTAATATCCTCGGTCTGAAATTTTATTAACATTGCAATTACTCTAATAGATAGATTACAATAGTTATTTCTATACTTGCTATGGTCAAGAGAAGATGAGAGTGGAAGTAGGAAGAGTTGGGTATTTTACCTCTTTGGACTCGGGCGAAGATTCCTTCTTTCAGCTTCAGTTGTTCTTTTGTTTTGTTTTGTTTTCATCTACAACAATGGAAAGAATGGTCATCCCTTAGCAGGATGGTACAGAAGTTACCCAAGATAATTCCCAAGGTAAGTCGCTATCTTCCACGAAATAAGGCTAATGGCATTATCCCCCTGGAATAGTCCTTACTTTTAGTAGCAGCTCAACTAATTCTAGTTTTCTTCTTCTTCTGTTTTTCTTTTAAGAATAAACTTAAGATTTTGGATAGTTTTATAATTACAGAAAAATTACAATGAGTAGTAGTACAGAGAGTTCCCATATACCCCAAACCCTTCTTCCCCTATTGTGAACATCTGGTAAATTTATCAAAATTTTAATAAACCAAGGTTGACATGTTAGTGTTAACTAAAGTCCACTTCTTATTCGGATTTCCCTTACATTTTTATTTAATGTCTCTTTTCTGTGCCAGGATCTCATCCGGGGTAACATATCGCACTATTTGTCATGTTTTCTTGGCCTCTTTTTGGTTGTGACAATTTTTCAAACGCTTTATTGGTGATCTTGACAGTTATGGGGACGGTTAGAGAATCAGATATTTTGTAAAATGCCCCTCAACTGATATGAATGAGATGTTTTTCTCCCAGGATTAGACTGGATTTATAGGTTTCTGAGAGGAAGATCACAAAAATACTTTTGCTTTTCCTTCCCTTCATTTTCCATCCATTTCCTCCCACCTCAGCCTCCTGAGTGAGTGTTTAGGCTCCTTTTAACCCAGTAAGTGTAACTGGATATTCAGACATATCAAAAAAAGGAAATTAAATGTACATACTCTAAAAAACATAAGAGTTTTACTTTGATATGCTGAATCAGGTCCAGGTGGAACGTTTCAGGAAGTAGAAATAATTAGGAGGGTTAGGATTGTAAACATAAATAAATAATAATAAACAATCCATACTGAAACACTTGAAAAGGGTGTTAACGAAAAGCATTTATGAGAATGGACAAGTGAGAAAACTAATATTGGAAGCATCCTTAAGGTCTCGATATTTTGCATAGCTTTCTTATAGAATTTAAGTTTCACACCTTTATTAGCACATTTATTGCCTAAATAAAATGTAAATTAATTTTTTTTAACCCTGGGCAGAAGATGAAATACACTCAGAAAGCGGGATAGGTTTATTTGTTTCATGGGGTTGAGTAATAACAAATATAATGATTTCTGGGGCTTGGTGTTGATTTCTGACACAGTCTGGCAGGTTTGGCAGTGTGAGGGACTTCATGTGTATTAAGCTCTGAAACTGCTAAGGCCTCCCTTCAAGCCTGTTCTATTTTCCCATCAGGATTGTTGCTTTTCTAAGCTTACAGATTATCTATTGCATATCTGTAGTGTCCTTGGACTCTGAAAGTATGAGTCATTGGTTACTCAAGTCTCTTGGGCTGGTTAATTGCATGTGTCATCTTCACTGGGCCACAGGGTGCACAGATACGTGGTCAAACTTATTGAGTCTGTCTGGGAAGGCGTTTTAGATGTTTTATTTTTAATACTTGTGGGTACATAGTAGGCATATATAACTATGGGGCACGTGAGATACTTTGGTACAGTCATGCAGTACATAATAATTACATCATGGAAAATTAGGTATTCATTCCTTCCAGCATTTAACTTCTGGTGGGAGGGGGTTTTAGGATGAGATTAACATTTACATCGATGACTGACTGAAGCAGATTGTCCTTGCCAATGTGGCTGGACCTTGTCCAATCAGTCAAATGCCTGAAAAGTACAAAGACTGACCTCCCCCGAGTAACAGAGAATTCTCCTGCCTGTCAGCTTTCAAACTGGGGCATAGACTCTTACTGGTTCTGCAGCCGCCTGCCAGCCTTAGGACTTGAATTGGGAGATCATTTGGAGTTTCTACAAGTTTTGGACTTTTCAGCTTCTGTGATTGCATGAACTAATTTCTTATCATAAGTCTCTTTCTGTCTCTCTCTATGTGTATGTGTGTGTGCACAGATTATATATATCATATATATCTTTACTGGAGCTGTCTATCCTGTATCTCTCTATGTAGGGAGAGACTTGTTTTAAAGAATTGGCTTATGCAGTTATAGAGGCTGACTGCACACATGCACGCACACAGACACATCTTAATATGTATATCTTTATTGGAGACATATAGATCTCATATCAATTCTGTTTATCTGGAGATCCCTGACTAATATAGCTGTCTTCTCTACTTATGCACACATTGTGTAAATGGATTAAAGTCTTTTCCAAATACTCCCATGTCATAGGTCAGGACTATACCATTTGATTAGCATAAATTATGCTTCCACAACTCGTTTGGAAAGAAATGGCAGAATTCAGGCTTTCTGCTTATCTAATCAAATGGGAGTCATTTCACTGATTATCTTCATTTTGTGCTCATTTACTTCAATTTAAATCAACCATCATTAAGCTCCTACCCAACATTCGTGGGACAGGTTATTATCGGACAAGGTTCTTGTGCAATTTCATTGAGCTGTGCAAAGAAAAACAACTCTTTTGAGGGCTTGGGAAAAGGGTCTGAACTACACAAGAGAGATATACACGGACACAAGGTCAGAAGCACGTGGCCTTTTGAGAAGCTGCTGAGAACTGAAGTTATATTTTTATAACAAGAACAAAGCAAACCTCTGTTTTAACTTTTCCTTATGCATTCAGAGCTTTGAAAGGCGAGACTTATCAGGCGCCAGGAGAGACACAAGTGCTTCTAGATCAGGGGGCAGCAAACTTTTTTTCTGCAAAAAGCTCTATTATCAGATTTTAGGCTTTTCAGGCTAGTCTTTGCCACTAATACTCAGCTGCACCATTTTAGCACAAAAGTCACAGTGGGCAATCCACACATGATACGGCACACGGCTGCGTGTTAGTAAAACTGTATGTATGGATGCTAAAATTTGAATTTCTTATACACTTCACATGTCATGAAATATTCTTCTTTTGGTTTTTCTTTTGGAACACTATTTACAAATGTAAGAATCATTTTTAGCTTGTAGGCTGCATAAAATCAGGCAGCAAGCAGATCTGGCCCTTGGGATGTAGTTTGCCAACCACTGTCTGTGGTATCAGTTTCACTCATAATTCTTATGTGGTAATGTGCACCGAGAAAAGGAAAGACACCATTTCCCCCTCAGACGCAATACTATAGAAAGTGCTTGATTAAATTGACATATGTACTAACATCTTATCCACATTGATGTTTAGCTAATTTGTTTGGTATAACAATAACACAAAGAATTCTTTTTACCTTTTACACTAAAAAAAGTATATTAATATTTCATTTTACCCCTCTTTGAAAGGCACTAATGAAAACCAATTATTTTATATAACATTGCAGTTCTATCCAAATATCAAGTTCAAAAGGTGGCCTTCGAATTTATTGGTTTTCTTTTTTTTTTTTTTGAGCCAGGGTCTCACTCTGTTGTCCAGGCTGGAGTGCAGTAGTGTGATCATGGCTCACCACAGCCTCAACCTCTTGGGCTCAGGTGATCCTCCCACCTCAGTCTCCTAAGTAGCTGGTACTACAGGCGGGTGCTACCATGACTATTTTTTTGTGTGTATTTTTTGTAGAGATGGGGTTTCCCAGGCTGGTTTTGAACTCCTGGGCTCAAGCAATCCACCCTCCTCAGCCTCCCGAAGTGCTGGGATTACCGGCGTGGGCCACCATGTCCAGCCTGGATTTTTTTTTGAACGAGGTTTTTGCTTGGCTCTAGGGTGGTGTCTGAATATATGTGAACCTCAGCCTCCTCATCACTAAATGGAGGGGATTGGGCTAGTTCAGGCATGAACAAACTTTTTCTTAAAAGGCCAGCCAGTAAATATTTGGGGAGCCATAGTATCTCTAGTGCAACTATTCAACTCTGTTGGTGTGGCACTCAAAAGACACTGTAAACAGAATATAAATCAATGGGTGTGGCTGTGTTCCAATAAAACTTTATTTACAAAAACAAGCAGAGCCCGGGTTTGAAATATAGATTTCTGGCCCCTGATCTTGTTGGTCTTAAAATACCTTTGCAGACGGAGAAATCAGATGAATGTTGCTTCGTAAAAATGGACCACCAGAGAAAACTTGGGAATGATATTTTTAACTTTCTAAGAAGTAGATTTTATCTACATTTTATAAGTAAAATATTGGCACATAAGAAGTGCTAGTTTCATGCAATTACATCAGTGGAGTCACCTATATAAATGATGCATTCCTTATCTCAATTCTTTCATAAGTAGAATCACACACTCCATGGAATTTATGTGTTTCATAAAGATCAGTCAATAACCCGGAGGTAACTTATGGAGAAGAATTGCCTATAGTTATTTCATCTCTTATTTGACATATAGATTTTATGCCTGTTAAATGTTGTCAGTTAAATGTTGTCAGTGATGACAAAATTGAAGCATTTTCTCCCCTTCAATCAACATGTTGAGCTAAGTGTTAAATGGCAATTAAAATTATAACAAAATATAATATTACTGATGTGGAACCTTCATTTCTTATTTCACTATTTCTCACATTTACTATTCTAGGGAGAATAGCTCAGAGATATAGTAAATTCAGGCTACATTAAGTAAAATGTCTACTCATGGGAATCTCAGAAAACGTATTTGAAGCCTCCCTAGAAGAGTCTTGAGTCCCTTGGCAGTGCTAACTTGCACAATTCCTGACCCAGTTCACCTTCAGTTAGGGATTTAAAGTTACTCTTCTTCTGAACAATGGCAGTTTCAACAGGAGGGCTTTTATGCTCTGTGCACACGTGTGGTTTTCTTGTAAATGGTTTGCTGCATGAAAGGCAATCTGGATTACTTTCGTTAGTCTTGTATTCCAAGGAAATCCTCTGAAGGGATTTCTGCTGTTGTAAGGAAAATGCACACACTGCAAATTTCTTCCAGGAAGTTGCTGAATTAACAAAAGTTAAATCAACTAGGAAGAAAACCTTTTGCACAAATGAGCCCCGGTGGCACATGACAGTCATCTATCAGCTTGGTGCACTGGTGCTTGCAGAACATTCCAGGAACGTGCCTCAGCTCACTGTCTTTCTCATCCTACATTTTCCTTATGAAATAGCTCAGCATGAATGTCATCAGGTGCTTCGGGCAGATAGTGTTGGAAAATCATTTCTCAAATTGCCTCCTTGAGAAAGTGGCACTTGTAAGAATTGCATTGCCGAGAACCAATCAGCAAACTGTGATGTTTAAGCTGCCTGCTAGAGTCCATTTTTCATCTAAAATGTGACTCATATTGGTTGGTAGGAGACAAAACAAACAAACAAACAAAACAAAAAATGCACATCATGCCAAATGTTGAAGTTTGAAATCCCTGAGTTGGGATAAACTTTTCCATAGATCAAATTCCATGTTTAGTTTAAAATCAGTGAGTGTATTAGTCTGTTCTCATGCTGCTGATAAAGACATACCTGAGACTGGGTAATTTATAAAGAAAAAGAAGTTTAATGGAGTCGCAGTTCCACGTGGCTGGGGAGGCCTCACAATCCTGGTGGAAGATGAAAGGCACGTCTTACATGGCAGCAGACAAGAGAGAATGAAAGCCAGGTGAAAGGGGAAACCCCTTATAAAACCATCAGATTTCGTGAGACTTATTCACTACCACAAGAACAGTATGGGGCAACCGCCCTCATGATTCAATTGTCTCCTACCAGATTTCTTCCACAACATGTGGGAATTATGGGACCTGTAATTCAAGATGAGATCTGGGTGGGGACACAGCCAAACCATATCAGTGAGTGACTTGGGTTAAAATTTAGCCGTCATATCACCAAATGACCTGAAGGAATAATTACCTGAAACTGTTAAATATGTATTTGGTTACTTTAATTTCTGTCTCCTCAACTAGGTAAACATGAAATAAAGTCTCACACTTTGTAATCCTGGCATAGACTAGTAGGTGTTCAATAAATATTGGTTGAATGAATTTAAAAGTGAATACATATTGCATTCGAATATTGAATTGTTTTCTTATTTTTTATAAAATGCTCAGTAAATATACATTTTAAGGATTTCAGTAGAAACTCTTTGATTTGATATTCTTTTATTTTTAAAATGCTACTCATCTGGATCTGAAAAAGGCTATAGTCATTTTAGATATACTAAGATTTAGATCTATGAGTCAAATTTATACCAGCTCATAGTTTTCTTGTTTTATTCAGGGTCTGTAGCCATGCTAAAGACACATAAAAGTTTAGGGTTCTGTTTTGCACTAATGTGTGAGACCTGAGATTTGTTTTGTGCATAAAATACCATGTGAGTATGCCACACAGATATCACATTTTCACCAGACTAAACCAGCAATCATTGTTATCAAATGAAGCACACTTATGCCAAGACCTCAAAAGGGACATTTAGAAACCTTAAATCACTAATTATTCATAAATTGTACATAATTTATTTAAAAATGTTTCACATAGTCTTTCTAAAATGTTAAGTGTAGCATCTGCTTATTATAGAAAAATCAGAAGATCAATAGAAAGAAGAGAAAATGGCCAGGTGCGGTGGAATAAAATGAGATAAAAGTGAGAAGGGCTTAGAAATACTAATCTCTGGAATGGTCTGAAACATTAGAAAGAAAATGTAACCAGGTCTTAGTCATACTAAGTCCAATGAAAGCAATGTAAATCTTGCAAACTCTATTTTCTGTAATCAAATAAATGTTGGTTAATATGAGATAACATTTTTAATATCAAGCACAAAGTATTTAATACATATCTTAATACATATTTTACAAGATTTCTTAAATTTGAAAAATATGAAAATAACTCGATATTGTAACATATATAATCAAGCCAAATATGAATCAAAAGTATGGCATTTTAACCTATCGAAATGGCTAAAGTTAAAAAGAAAGAAAATGTCAAAAGTTAGTCACAATGGAAGCAATTTTCATGCACAGCTGGTAGGAATATAAATTGCTACAAAAATTGTTGGGCAGTATTAATTTGAACTGAAAACACACCTACTGTATAATACAGAAATTCTATTCCTAGGTCACAAGAAATAAGTGTTTATTCTCTGCAAAAGACGTGAACAAGAATGTGTATAGGAACTTTGTTCATCATAGCCCCAAACTGAAAAGAAGCCAAATGTCCATTATTAAAATAAAGGAGTTGTTCTGTATTCTTAAAATAGAATATTATATAATAACAAAAAATGAATGATTCCACGCAACATTATGGATGGATGGCACAGATATAATATTAAATAAAAGAGGCTAGACACAAAAGAGTACGTGTTGTATGATCTCATTGGTGTAAATTTCAAGAGCATACACTAGGGGTCAAAACAGTGCTTAACTTCAGAGAATGTTGATTGGAAAGAAAAACAAGGGGGCTTTTGGGTAGTGAAAAAGTTTTATGTTTTATTCTTGTATTTGGTTACAGAGGTATATATGTACAGAAAAAAAAAAGGCTGGGTGTGGTGGCTTATGCCTGTAGTCCCAGCACTATGGGAGGCTGAGGTGGGCGGATTGCTTGAGTCCAGAAGTTAGAGACCAGCCTGGGCAACATGGCAAAACCCAGTTTCTACCAAAATAAAGATAAAAAATCAGCTGGGCGTGGTGGTGCACGCCTGTAGTCCCAGCTACTCAGGGGGCTGAGGTGGGAAGATCGCTTGAACTTGGGAGGTTGAGACTGCAGTGAGCTATGATTGCACGACTGCACTCCAGCCTGGATGAGAGTGAGACCCTGTCTCAAAAAATAAAAAAAAAGAAAAGAGAAAAGAAAAAAAAATTAAGCTATACTCAGTTTTAATATAAGCTATAGTATAAGTAATATGTACTTTACTATATGTATTTTAGAATCCATCATTTTTGAGCGTTTCCATACAACTATATTGGCTTGCTTCTCTACAAATTGGAAATCTTGCCGTCACAACTTCACACATCTCATCTGTATCAAGAGATAAAAGGTTTGAATGAAAGAAAGTAGATTTTACATTTTGAAAGCTCTGAGATATCTCACTACCCTCTTTAGTTTTCATTGACAGAAATAAGTCATTATTTCTGTATTGTTGAAAGTGGAGCAACATATTTGCTTCCTCAAGCCTTTATTGTGTTTCCTGAAAGCCAGTTCAAGAGCTAAACAATAATCCAATTACTACTCAGTGTTTGTGAGGAGCAGTTCATATCCATTACCACTGGAACATCATGTTCTTCTTTCTGTAGACTTTTGCCTGTGGAAAGACTGATAGAAGTGCACAGAATGAGGGGCTGTTATAAGATTTACCTGAAGTTTCCTTTTCCTAATGAATACACTCCTTCATTGTAATAGATTGACCTTTGAACACTAATGTAAATCTTATGGCTGGGTGTTTTATTAATTGCTAGAACCTTGCTAGTTGGGGTTGTTAATTCACCCTAAACAAGGACCACCTGCAATTAATCTTTTTCTAATTCTTGACACCATGGTTTACAATTATTGATCCCTTTTTAAAAACCAGTTATATATTTTAGTGTTTTACAAATGGACACAAAACTGCAGGTCCCTTAAATGATTTTAGTATCAGAAGAAAAGAGTCCTTAGTAACCCATCAAAGTTGGGTCTATAATGCTTAAACTTATTTACATACAAGAGTGGCATTAACTATTAAAGCCAAGAGCATCCTTTGCAAGTAATATATGAATTAAACTATTCCATTCACCAAAACTACATTTGATGTGCCCCATCTTATTGTATGCTTAGTTGGTAACTGACAAGGACAATTCAGTCCTGCCTTGTACCATATGAATCAGAGCTGACAAGAACAGATGCAGTCCTGACTGCCTTAACAGTGTCTATCACGCTGATATTCAACTTTCAGGACCAGGGACAGCAGAGAGCAGTCCCAGGAATCTTTACACAAACTCGCTTTGCCCTCTGAACAACTCTCTGAAACGAAATGCTATCTGCTTGTGGTCCAAGCCAATTGAAATATTATAATGCATTTCATGACTGAGGGATACTTTCATTTTATACTTTCAATTTCTCAATTCACTTATTTCTGCAGTTAAATGGATCCTTTAAAAAATGTAACTTCCAGTAGGGCAGTAGTGGCAAATCCTGAATGAGAGGAAACGTGGAGACAAAAATTTAGTGTTTGCAAGATTCACACTGAACTGTCTCTTCACCTATCATCTCCTTGCTGTCTCTGCTTGGTTTATGTTAACCCTTCAATTCATCTCTTGTACCTCATTTTGACATCCTTATTGATCTGAGTTCTCAGCCATTAGCTCGGTATCCTCATGGCCTTCTTGTCTCCTTTTCCTGCTTTGGTTCTTTAAACTTTTTTAGAACTAAAGTCTTCTCCTAGGCTTCAACACCCTCCAACTGAATCCTAATAAGGAGCTCCATCCATGTTTTTTTTCTTCTTCTTCTTCTTCCTGGCCATAGTGTCAGAGAACTGGCTCCTGAATACTGGTATATAAATATTTTGTCTTTAAGCATGTTTTCTCTGCTTCCTGAAAATTTAGGGGAATATATCCTGAGGAAAAATGCCTTTGGCATTATATATATTTTTAAGTTGAAAAATATCTTCCAGCCAGGCACAGTGGCTCACACCTGTAATCCCAGCACTTTGGGAGGCTGAGGCGGGAGGATCATTTGAGCCCAGGTGTTTGAGACCAGCCTGGGCAACATAGTGAAATCTTGTCTCTGAAAAAATAAAAACAAAAATTAGCCAGGAGTGGTGACAAGTGCCTTTTGTCCCAGGTACTCAGGAGGCTGAGGTGGGAGGATCACTTGACCCTGGGAGGTTGAGGCTGCAGTGAGTTATAGAGAGAGATTTGGTCTCAAAAAAATCTTCCAGTAAGCTTAATATACCAATTAATACTTTTTATCATTACTAGAAACATGGTAGCTACATGATGAAAATATAAAGCATTAACATTTGTATAATTTATTTTTTAAATGCCTATTTGCTCTTGAATATGCTCTACTAAAACCTTTGCCACCAACAATCCCACAAAACATCCCTTGTCAAAGTCGCCGATAATCTTCATATTGTTAAATCTAATGGCCAATTCTTAATCTTCAGTTTGTCTGCTCTATTAACATTATTTGAGACAATTGATGTCCTTCAACTTACATAATATAGTTATTTTTAATTTATATTCTAAGAGAACACACTCTGCTGATTTTCTCCCTACTTTTGTGGTCAATTTTTATCAGTCTCCTTCACTTTTTCCTCCTCTCTCCCAATTCTAAATCTTGGAGTATGCCTCAGTATTTATTTCTTAGGCAGTTTCTTCTTCTTCTGTATTCACTGCCTTGATGATCTTACGTAATCTCAAATTAAAATGTTAACTGGATGATGTTAACAGCCAAATTAAATCTCCAGCCCTGAAGTTACATTATGAGCTCACCTGAAGCCCAGACTCATAAATCTAACTTCTTTTTCAGCATTTTCACTTGAGTGTCTAGTAGGCAGCTCTCACTTACCAAGCTCCATATCAAACTCTTCATCTCCCTACTTGAAACGTGTTACTGGTTTTCACCAGCTGAGGAAATGACAGTTCTGCCCTGCCAGCTACTCAGACAATTGGTTCTGAGTGCCTACCCCCCAACTTCATGTGTTTCTTTCGGAACATTCTCACTTGCATCCTTCTTTGGAAGGACTGTCTGCTAAGGACCACAGTTAGGGTATTGGAGGAGAGAGTTGTTGCCCAAAGCTTTCAAAGGCCAGATGGCTGTTGCTCTTGTTTTCAAGTCCCTATTAATGTCTCTGTTCATTTCTCTCAGGAATGCCTTGTCATTTTCATTGTAGACACCTAACTATTTTTTATTGATGATAATAGTGCAAACGGTTTGGTTCCCAAATGTCATTTTCTGGTTTCTTGCTACTGACATAGAAATACAAGTGATTTTTAAATGTTGATTTTATGTCTTAAGGTCTTGCTAAATTAAGTGTTGTAGCATGTGTTTGATAAGTTCTTTAAGATTTTTCACGGAAAAAAATATATTATCTTCAAATATAAATACTTTAACTTCTTTCTTTCTGTTCTTATGCCTTGCATTTCTTTTTCTTGTCCTAGAAACTTCAATACAATGTTGGCTATAAGTGGTTAGAGTCAATATCCTTCTTTTATTCCCAATGTTTGAAAGAAATTATAATATTTCATGATTAAGTATAATTTTTGCTGTAGATTTTCCAGATCTTTTTTTTCTTATCAAATTGAGAATTTATCTTTCTTGGTGATATGATTTGGCTGTGTCCCCACCTAAATCTCATTTTGAATTGCAGCTTCCATAGTTCCCATGTGTTTGGGGAGGGACCCAGTGGGAGGTAATTGATTCATGGGAGCAGTTTCCCCCATACTGTTCTTGTCATAGTGAATGAGTCTCATGAGAACTGATGGCTTTATAACGGGAAACCCCTTTTACTTGGTTCTCATTTCTCTCTTTGCCTGCTGCCATGTAAGACATGCCTTTTGCCTTCCACCATGATTGTGAGGCCTCCCCAGCCACGTGGAACTGTGAGTCTGTAAAACCTCTTTTTCTTTATAAATTGCCCAGTCTCAGGTATGTCTTTAACAGCATCATAAAAACAGACTAATACACCTGGCTACTTTATTAATCAATTGTTTTCATGTGTGTCTTCTTATTAAAGTTTGCTTTTGGGGACCTGGCTTAAGACAGGTAGGCATTACAAAATTGTTGTTAGCCTTACATGTCCAACATTTTTTTTTTTTTTTTTTTTTTGAGACGGAGTCTCGCTCTGTCGCCCAGGCTGGAGTGCAGTGGCGCGATCTCAGCTCACTGCAAGCTCCGCCTCCCGGGTTCACGCCATTCTCCTGCCTCAGCCTCGCCGAGTAGCTGGGACTACAGGCGCCTGCCACCACCCCCGGCTAATTTTTTTGTATTTTTAGTAGAGACGGGGTTTCACCGTGGTCTCGATCTCCTGACCTCGTGATCTGCCCGCCTCGGCCTCCCATGTCCAACATTTTTACGTAAAAATAACACAAGGCACTTTTTACAGTAGGGATTTGTTCTTTTATCTATCACTCTCATAAGACAGGGACAAAACCTGTAGCTTATTTTAATCTCAGAAGGCCAAAGCCAGTTACAAGCTGTTTGCTGAAACATCTTTGTCTATCTCATTTCTGTGTGCTTGCGCAGATTAATGCATGTAGTATTCAATAAATGGTCAATAAGAACATATGACAATTCAAAATATATTTTCTGCTGTTAGAGAGATGGATGTTATGATCCATGCTGTAAGTGGTTTGCAGTCCATGATTTTAGAATACTAGCAAAACAAGCTTCTTCTCCCCATAAAGGCAAGATGAATAGGTCACAGATTGAGAAGAAATCTGGTTCTTCAAAAATTCTTCTTGCTTCACCTCCTTAGGCCTCTCCAAGTAGTATTCACTACTGGGAGTGCAATGAGGTTGAAGTAGAACTTTTCTCTTATTCTTCTAATTAACTGTTTTATCATTCATTGTTTTTTAATCTCTCCTGACCAATATGCAAGCTAAAGTATTGAAAGTAAAGAAAAAGCGATTTCATGGCCAGGAGCAGTGGCTCATGCCTGCAATTCTAGCATTTTGGAAGACTGAGGCAGAAGGATTGCTTGAGCCCAGGAGTCTGAGACCAGCCTGGGAAACATAGCAAGACCCTGTCTCTATTTAAAAAAAAATCAGAAAAATGTGAACAATTAGAAAGCTACAAATAGTACAAGACAAATTCTCATTGGGTTTTATATTCTCAGAAACATATCACCATTTTTCTGGCAAAAATGAATGTGATACGTATGGTGAGAAGTACAATTTGTTTTCAGTGCAAGCTCAGCTCTGCAATTTATGCTGATTATAAACAAAAGGAATAAGGGTTAGTTAAATCTCCAGAAAATCTCAAACCTAATTCCATTCAATAGTCTCAAACTCTATCTCAATATCTGCATGAGCATGATTATCAAGTAATCAAATTTACAATCAATTTTGGCTGCTTTAATTTACACCTCTCTCTGACTAGCAACATTGCTCATAGTTAATGAAATGGCCCCAGAAGATGCAGACGTAGAATGATGCCTGAAATTGCCTACTAACGGATGCCTAAGAATGGAAGGGGCATGGGTTTTCAAGGTGGTTAAGCTGTCCGCAAGAGCAAGCTGTGAGTGATACAATAACAGCTGTGTAGAGCAAGCTGTGAGTGATACAATAACAGCTTTGTCAGGCTTGAATGAGAAGGAATTTGGACATGTTAGGTAATTATTTTATACTTGTGTCACTTTAGCAATACAGTTGAGCTGAGGAAGTTGCTCATTCAGCAGACACATTGTAGCAGTTTTCCGGATTGGGTTGCCAATCCCAGCAAGAGCTCCACATGTCTTTTGCCTATTCTCTATTTCTTCAGCTAGCAACACAAAACCACCATCCAACCGTTCATCATTTTACACCTGGATTTTGCCGTGGTTAAAATAGGGCTCCATTCAGTCAGAATAATCTGGATCACACAACAGATATTATTTACCAGTTCAGAAATCTACAGTCTCTCCATGTTATTTCTTAGAATGTCAATCTGTCATTCTCCTATTAAGGAGACCCATAGCAGTGGAAACACTTTAATTTCAAACACAGATTTTCTTATTTCATATGGCCAGCCTTTGTATCGCTCTTGGTTTATCCTCTCCTATCTCCCATTCCCTCATTGTCAGGCTCTTTCTCATATTATCTCCTTTTGTGGAACACATTTTGGTGCTTCATAATTATTGTTGCTTGTTCAAATTTCACCTAAGAGAAGCCACTCCTGTCTTCCCATCCCAGCATCCACAAACCACACTTTGTGTCCCCAGAGGGCTTAATTTACTGTTTATATAACTGTCATAACTGAAAATTCATTATCTGTTTCAAACATTTTGGGTTTGCAGTGATAGTGGAACATGTATTAGTATCCTCATTAAATGAAAAATTTGGAACTAGAAGTCAGTAGTCAAGGAGAGGAATATACTTAAATGTACCCACTTCAGTTGCCTCTCTGCTTCTATTCTCAGTGTTTTATCATCAATTTCTTTCTACAAACTTTCCTATTGTGGTGCTGGACTAGCATAATTAAAATAGCAAGCACAGAATTAATACATAATATAAAAAATTTGAGGCATATGCAAATCAACTAAGGAGGTAGTTCAAGTGTTGATTTTATCATTCCTTCTTTTCTGGCAAGCCTTGAGTGGTGTCAAGGAATCTGATTTTTCAAAATAATGTAAGATAATTATAATGTAAGTTGCTCAAACACACACTTCTAGAATCTCCAAAATAAAGAATAGGCTAATTTTCAACTTGTCCAACAATACGGGAGTGGTTATGCAAATAATAATATATTAAATGCAGTGTTGTACAGTCATAAACATATGTGATTATTTAAAATATAGCCACATATAAAGATACATGCAGAAATAGAAAACACTTTGTAATATGTTTACTTTCCATATCACTAAGCAGTAGTTTGTCATTTTATATTTTTATGGAGATTTTTACGTGTTAGTTGTATTAGTCCATTCTCTTTTATAGAGAACTTCCTGAGACTGGGTAATTTATAAAGGAAAGAGGTTTAATTGACTCACAGTTCTGTATTGCTTGGGAGACCTCAGGAAACTTACAGTCATGGCAGAAGGCAAAGGATAAGCAGCCACCTTCTTCACAGGGCAGCAGAACAGAGTGAATTCAAGCAGGGGAAACTCCAGACGCTTATAAAACCATCAGATCTCATGAGATTCACTCATTATCATGAGAACAGCATGGGGGAGACCGCCCCCAAGATTTCGTTACTTCCACCTGGCCCTGCCCTTGACACATTTGGATCATGGAGATTGCAATTCAAGGTGAGATTTGGGTGGGGATACAAAGCCAAACTACATTATTAGTCAATCACAGCATCTAAGAGTTGTTCTTAACATCAGAACCGTGGACATCTCCCTACTATCTCTCTGGAGGGCATTAGACAAATCCCTTTAGTTGGCAACAGTTGTGTGGTCTTTACATTAAAAAGCGTAAATGAATCACACACATTTATTTATTTCTTCCTACACCCATTGATAGTAAGATAATAAAATGACAAAGAGAAGAGTGGAGGGTGTATTTGAATAAATCACAGAAATTCTGAACACAGAAACACATACAGAAGAGTATTGGTACTGAGCGTGGAAAGTGGGTGAATCCTTTTTCTTAATACTTGTAGAGAGTGATTAGGGCAAGGGGGAGGAAAATTATTTAACCCTGAGAAACTTGTAAATCAATGAAACAAGGTACATGATAGTTATAAGAGACACACAGGGAGGAAACAGAAGAAGAATTTAAAAGATGCATATCAAATTATTGAGCCTCCATCTTTTTTTCCTCTTCACCACATGGAATACTAACTTAGTGCCTGGAATAGGAATGCAGAGATTTCCTCCCTAAATAAAGTAAATGTGACTGCATACAAATTAAAACCATCTTCATTAAAAGGAAACCAGCAAGTAACATAGCAAGTAAGAAACCATGGACTGGGAATGTTTATATTTGTAACACATACAAGTGACTAAATGTTTGTACCTAAAATATGTAAAGAATTTCTAAAAGTCAATATAAAAGACAAACAACTCAATCTAAAAGTGGCCAGAGGATACAGAAGGTTTGTGGGAATGAATGAGCCTGATTAGTACTTATGAAAATTTTAATTAAAATAATAATACACTGTCCTGTACCTGAAACTGTAAAAAGAGGAGGGGAAATTGCACACTAATCTCACAAAAGTAGTTATCTCTAGAAAAAAAAATAGAGGTAGTAAATAGAAGGTGGAAAGAGGTCAATGGGGTGACAGTTATATCTTTTGCATTATATTGTCTTAAGCAAAAACCTCTGAAGCTAAGCAGAAAAGAAATAGGAAAGGATGGAAGGGAAAAGACGGGTAGGGAAGAAGAACTTCTCAGGTAATTATAAAGATGCTTTTAAATTACAGTACTTTATGCCTTGTCTTCTGCCTCTTCATACATGAAAACACTTTGTAGAATAAACTAATATGTTTATTAGGGTCATCTCTGATAGAACATGCCCATAGGTATGCTTACAAGATACCCTGTGACTGGAATCTACCTTTAAATAATAATTTTCTTAATATCAAGATGGACATAGAAATGACTGTCTGCAAGCCTAGTTATACTATTTCCATAAAAACTAACATTACCTATATATTGGCAGAAATAAATTTCATGACATTCCAGAGGTCTTTGCTCACAGAATTCTGTAGTACAATATTTTGAATCCCACCATGCAAACTGCATTAAAAAAGCCAGGAAATATTTCTCCCAAAATTTATCACTATTCTTCTTAGTACAATGTTTGCACAAAATATTTTACCTCCTGTGCGCCATGATCCTTTAGGAGGGAAAGATCTAGGTGATCTGAATAATGTTTATCTACAAGGTATGTAGAAAGATGTCTGGATCCCTTGATACTTTCTAGTGTCCTGGCTAATAATATAGGTACCAAGAAGTACCTGCAAAACTCCACAGAAATGACTGAGAAGTCAAGTGAGAAATTTTGAAGGTCTGGGTGTGATAATTCCCACAAAAATAAGAGAAAATAAGGGCAAGTGAGATGTAAAGAAGTTGTTTCAGTGAATAAACTGGAAGCTATTCACCTTTGTCAACAGAAAACATATTTGAAGAGACAAAAACCCAAAGATTATGCTCCAAACTAGCTATTCTGTTTTTAAATGTCCAAATCTACTGTGGCATCTCCTTTATGGACATTGATTTTAATTATTATCCACCTAGGGAACTGAAACTGAGTTTCCTAAATAAGAAAAGATACAGTTTTTGTTTTAAGAAAATCTGTCTAATCTATCTTAGAAGTAAGGGTAGATGAAGGAAATGCATTTACTCCATCTTACAATTACTTCATGTTTCATTAGGCTGCCCACAGGCATTCTGTGTTTATGGTCTGCTGCACTCCACAATAAAGCTATTATTCGTGAGCACTTCTCTGCTGGCTAACCACATTTTGGCTACTGCTTATGTTTATTTATGAGTCTCGCTTGGGAAAGGATTTGCAAAGTCTGATGGGGAGTCCTCACATGTATGTTTACACTTCTCCAGGCTTAGGCATCTCGAGAAGGGAAGTGGCCACAGTGTCACCAGTCTCCAGAATGAATTATGCAGCAGGACACATCATCGATAACCAGATAGAACACTCCCTCAATATTTAAAGGGCAATAGTGTCTTCACATGGTGGAAGGGATGCAAGGGCAATAGTGTCAAATGCTGTGTGAAGTCTCTTTTATAAAGCCTTTAATCCTTCATAAGTGCTCATGACCTAATCACCTTCTAAATGCCCCACCTCTTAATACTATTGCATTGGAATAGGGTTGTTTCGACATAAATTTTGAAGGAACACAAACATTCAAATGTTAGCTCACTCACTGTATCTATCTATCTATCTGTCTATCTATCTATCTATCTATCTATCTATCTATCTATCTATCTATCATCTATCTATCATCTATCTAATCTATTGAAAGAGAGTGAGAAAGAGAAAAATTTACTTTAATGACTTGATTCATGTAATTGTGGGTCTGGCACGTCTGAATTCCATAGGATAAGATGGCAGGCAGGAAACTCAGGCAGGAGTTTCACAGATTCCTACTTTGCTGTTTCTCAGTGTAGAGGTTTATTCTTTGGACTTTCAGGATAAACCAAAGCTAGGCACTTCTGTATGCCAGTCAGCAAGGAATCGTTGTTTTGTGGTGTGCAGAGCATATAATACCCATTGAGAATGGATTGTAAAAAATTTCAAGAGGGTTCCTGTGCTAGTTATTAAGCATTTATCTCTCAGTTCCAAATCCACCATCTATATTCTCCACGGTCATGATGGGGCAAATGTCTTTCTCCTTTGTCAGTTGACTCTATATTTAGTGCTACCAATAGGGGGACCTAGAATATTGGGAGACAGGAAGAGGTGAGAAAGAACTTACTACATCCTGTAAGCTTGCTATTGCCGTCTCCTTCACTCCAGCAATGGCACTTAACCTGGCAACATCAGTTGGTTCCAGTATCTATGTGTCTCACCTGCACACTTAGTGACCTTTGCCTGGCCAGCTTGTTTTTTAGCCCCAAGATTCTTGCTCCACCACATGTTTGGGGTCCTGGACACTCCAGTAAGCTCTTCCTGGATCCACCTCTTAGAAAAGAGGTACTGGGTTAGATATGATAGCATTTATATTTTGTGCTATGACACTTACACATTCTGACATAAGCATGTGGAATTTCTTGTTATTTTATTTCCCAGGGTTAATTTTGTATATGTGTATGAAGACAAAAAATAGGATGTCTTTTTTTTGTTTATTGGTAGCTACCAAGATACCTAAGATTGATTGACCAGTATTTGTTGACAACACCAAATAATGTTATTTTACAAGGCCTCTTTAAAAATGTTAGCTTTCTGAAACTGAAATATTTATTTAAGCCTCAGACAGATAACACACACTTCACCACCACCCCTCCCCCAATCATTTGTATCATCAATTAAAAGAGCTTAGAAAACATAAAACTTTAATGCTCATTTTAACTGAAGGCTTGTGGGCTAACAACCACAGTTTATAAATGGCACTTCGGTATTTTGAAGCTAAACATTACAAGAAGTCTATGCATGATGTTCAAAAGAAGGAATGATAAAGGTAGCTTTAGGAATGCAACATCAAATCCCAACATTTCTCTCTGGCTTGAAAATCTTTGAAATAATTTGGCAGTTATTTGAACTGTTCAATCATTATGTTTGATTAAAGTGGCCCAATTTAGTTTTAGGTAGATACACATGGCATTCTACATGTGGCTTAGAAGTTTTTGATTGAAAGGGGAAAAAAGGGCAAATCTCTTGATGTTCGATTTTTTTTTTCTTTTTTTGAGACAGGGTCTTGCTCTGTTACCCAGGCTGGAGTATAGTGGCATGATCACAGCTCACTGCAGCCTCAACTTCCCAAGCTCAAGGGATCCTCCCACCACAGCCTCCTGAGTAGCTGGGATCACAGGCACATGCCACCACACTTTGCTAATTTTTAACATTTTTATAGAGTCAGAGATCTTGCCATCTTGTCCAGGTTGGTCTTGAACTCTTGGCCTCAAGCAGTCCTCCTGCCTCAGCCTCACAAAGTACTGAGATAGCAGGGATAAGCCACTGTGCTAGGTTGAAACTATTTTTAAATTTAAACAGTTTTAATTGTATTAAAATACATGTAAAATTTTCCATCTTAACATTCAGTAGTGTTAAGTGTAGGCATATCATTGTGCAACCAATCTCTACAACTTTTTTATGTTACAAAACTGAAATTCTTTACCCAAATCAATAATTATCCAATCTCTTTTCCCAACCCCTGGACACTACCATTCTATTTTCTGTTTTTATTAATTCGATGGCTCTAGATATCTTATGTAAATTGAATCATGACATAGTTGTCTTTTTGTGACTCGTTCATTTCATTTAGCATAATGTCCTCAAGGTTCATCCGTGTAGTATCATGTGTCAGAATTTTCTTCCTTTTTAAGTATGAATAATATTTCTTTGTGTGTATACATTATATTTTCTTTATCCATTCATCTGTCAATGAATACTTGAGTTGTTTCCACTTCTTGACTATTGTGAACAATGCTGCTATGAACATGGGAACACCAATACTTCTTCAGGACTCTGATTTCAGTTCTTTTGAACATATACCCAGAAATGGAATTGCTGGATCATATGATAATTCAACTTTTAATTTTTGGAGGAACCTCCATTAAACAATAGCAACTGCACCATTCCCAGCAACAGTGCAGAAGGGTTTTACATTCCCACCAACTGTGCAGAAGGGTTCCAATATTTCCACATCCTTCCCAACACTTATTTTCTGTTGTTTGTTTGTTTGTTTTAAACAGTAGCCATTCTAATGGGTATGAGATGATATCTCATTGTGGTTTTGATTTGGATTTCTCTAATGACTGGTGATGGTGAGTATCTTCCCCTAAGCTTGTTGGCTGTTTTCATGTCATCTTTGGAGAAATGTCTATTCCAGGCCTTTGTGCATTTTAAAATAAGAATATTTTGTTGTTACTGTGGTTAAATTGCAAGAGTTGTTTTTTTTTTTTTTTTTTTTTTTTTTTTAGTATCCTGGAGAGTAACCCCTTATCAGATATCTGATTTGCAATCCTTTTCTCCTATTCCATAGGTTGCTTTTTCACTGTGTTAATTATGTTCTTTGATGCACAGATGTTTTTACTTTTGAAGTAGTTTAAATTACCTATTTTTCTTTTTGTTTCCTGTAAGAAACTATTTTTAAGAAATTAGGAAACATCTCAAGATGAAGTCATTAAGCCAAGCTGAATGAAGACAAGAAGTTGTTTCACAGATTTGGTTGCATAACATGCTCGAGTCTTCCTCCTAGTGGGTGAGTATGGGAACTACTGACAGTACAATGTTCTCAAACTAGATTCAGAAGATTCCCAATACATTCAGTTCTTCTATTCTCTTATCTCAAGCAAGCACTAAATTTTCGTGGTTGGTTCAACTCAGGAAAAGTTACATTGTCAAATTGGATTCAACACAGGTGTCAGAAACAAAACCCCAAAACTTTATACTCTAAATTTGCATTTTGTTGTCTATGAGTTCAATTTAAAAGTTAAAGTAATGTTACCATGAGTAAAATTTTCACAGTGAGCAAGAAAACAAAATCAACCACCCCTCATGCTAAATCAAAGTGGCAGAGATGATTTAGGTAATTATTTTTAAACTGAACATCTCTCTATCATTGGTTATAACCATGCCAGAGGGTCCATTTGGAAGTGGCCCAGATGAAACATGCCATAAGGCCAGAAACTGTAATTCAAAAGTTCTAAATGAAAACGCTCAAGTTTCATTGAGGCAAGAGGCTTTGAGTGCACAGTAGCAATACAAGCAGCTGTTTTTGCCACTCAGCCTTAAGCCTGGATTTGTTTCTTTTCTTTCCTTTTTTTTTTTGAGACAGAATCTCACTCTGTCATCCAGGCTGGAGTGCAGTGGTGCTATCTCGGCTCACTGCAACCTCCCCCTCCCAGGTTCAAGTGATTCTCATGCCTCAGCCTCTCAAATAGCTGGGATTACAGGTGCCTACCACCACACCCGTCTGATTTTTGTATTTTTAGTAGAGACGGGGTTTCACCATGTTGGCCAGGCTGGTCTCGAACTCCTGACCTCAGGTAATCCACCCACCTCGGTCTCCCAAAGTGCTGGGATTATGGGCATGAGCTACCACACCCGGCCTGGGTTTGTTTCTAACATGTCTGGTGTCAGTGTCTGGTGTCACCTCTAAAAAATGCTGTTTGCATATAAGCTGCAGTTGGGTCTTTGAGACTTGCTTTTGAAAGGATGCTGGTTAGTGTGTTTTTCCTCCTCTTCTCTGGGTAACACAAATAATGAGCTGTCACTGATAAAGTCCCAGACACCAATTAAATTTCCAACAGTTGCCTATGACATCTCCCTTTACAGGGGGCCTCTGAATTACATGTTGTCATAGTAAGAGCCTATGATCTTGGCCGTGCTGCCTCAGCTCCTGGCTCTCGTATTGCACTTAAAAGACCAATGCTTGCTTGTGTTTCATCTTTCCTTATGCAGTCTTGGAGCACGCATTATGAGTGGCTGATTTTCAAGAGGACATGAAGATACAACAAATGGTGAGTGTCCTGTGATGGAGGTTCCTGTATTTTGAATTACTCTTTCTAGCTGGATTCTACTTACCTAAAACACACACACACACACACACACACACACACACACACACACACACTTCTTTTTAGCTGTTGGAAAAAAATGACCTCTATACTATTGATTCCTCCATAATTTTCCAGCCCTTAATAATCTTGTATTTATGGGACAAAATGACTATTGCCTCAATCTTGCAAACAACAAGACTATGAACTTTATGTAGTAGAGTTTTTGTGCGTGGCTTATTTAAAATCATTCCTCCTCCTTTGGACAATTCTTTGGGAACTATATTATTCTGTTCCTTGTGGTCCTAGTTAGACTGTCAGTCCAGGTAGGGGATTTAGGGTTAGTTATAAGGTTGATATGACAATGGTTATAAAGGGTTTCCCTTTGGTTGATTATAGAACATTTTGCTAGGAGGATGTCTATTTATACCTCCACAATTAAGACTATAACATGCTTGGCCAGCAGGGATTTGCAAGTTTTTAACTGGTAAATCACAAGGAGTACTTAATTTCATGCTTTTATTAGAAAGTGCCTACAGAAGGAAGAAGGTAACAATAAGCTGGTAGAGCACCATACCCAGTAAAGATATTGGTGCCCTGAAATTGAGTACCATGCAGACATGTAGACATGCATCAGAAGCTACTTCTAGGCAGTACATTTCCAGCTGGGCAGTGTTTATCCACTGTCTTAAGAAAAAATAACTGCAAAAAGTGTTTTTCCTTGTAAGTCCAAAGAGAACCAGTAAATATTTAACAAACATCTATTTATTGAGTAGACAGAGATTAGTCATGATCTGTAATGTAGGAATTAATACAAAACACATATTTTGTGTGGTAAGGAATACTGAAGAGAAGAATCCTAGAAGTTCAGCATTTTTTTGAGAAATTGTGTGGTGTAGCATTCAAGCACAGTACATACTAATTTTTAATCAGTTGAGTGTGATCATTGCTATTTCGAAATGGGATAGTTTCCACAGACTAAGTGCCCTTTTCCAATTGAAACAGTTCCTAGAAAAGCAAAAAGTCTTGGGCTGGCAGTAACCAGAAGCCATGCTACTTGCTTTAGAGTGCAATCATCCAGAAGGCAAGGTTTAAAAAAGTAACTAAATTTAATCTGCAAGCATCCAGGGATTTAATCAATGACTTCGTTGTGATTCATATACCTGCTCTTGGAAGAGTAGAATATCTCCTATTCCCTCCGAAAATGCCCATGCTACATCTTACACTAGTGGGTCTATTTCATGCCTGGAGGAGATTTGAAAAGTGAGGTCATTTAAGAGTTTTAGTGTATGGCTCAATTCTATCTAAATTTAGTGGTGTACCAGGGCTTCTCCATGTCACCCAGAATCTATGATGGGCTTCTCTCCATGGGCAATTCCATAAAAACAGCACTTTGGCTGACATGAGATAAATTTACCAGAAACAATATTTTGCAGCAAACCAGAGGAAGCAATGCAGGGGCAATTTCCAAAGGTGCACAGCTGGTGAAGATGTGTGTGCAATGCTCTTGTTATGAAGACTCTAAATCTAGAAAGATGCCTAATTCTAAGTCATTCATTTTTGGTCAATCACTTTTAGCCTCTTTAAATTTTTAGGCATCATTTTAGCTCCCTTAATGGAACTGTCATGCATGGATTTTTCTAGTACTTACTTGAAGTTATTTATATTTGCAGTCTGCCTCTGGTTTTCAAGGTTATGATTTCTGCCAATCTGGCCATTGCTACCTCCTCTGTTTTGTTAGCTTATCCTTTCTCTGTTTGTTCTAAATTTCCCTCTTTCAAGATATAAGGGAAAGACTGTTGTCCTGGTAAACTGGGATTTGGTGAACAAGTTTGTGTTCATCACAGCCCTACCTTTTATGAGTTTTATAGACTTCAGTCATATCCCCTGTCAGCTTCAGTGTTTGCAGATGGAATCATACTAAGCCTCTAAGGCTGTCTGCATACAGCAACGGCCCTGGACTTTTAATCATCCTGTTCTTCTTCTCTGAGCCTTTTTCTGCTATGTTTTGCTTTTATTGAAATGCAGAGACCTGGACAGTGGGCAATATCCTTACTGCAATATTAAATATATAAATTTCAAATATATATACGCTTACAAATATACATATATTTTTTATGTATATGTATACATATATACATTATATATTATATATTATATATTATATATAATATGCATGTTATGTATAATATGCATATATAATATATATTATATATAATATATATTATAATATAATATTATATATTATATTATAATATATTATATTAATTATAATATATATTATAATATATATTATATTAATTAAATATATAATATAATATATATATTATATTATAATGTATATAGTATATATGTATATACCTAATATATACATATGTTATGTATGTATATATTGTATATAATATATAGTGTATATGTACATATATAAGTATGTGTATAATTTTAAGTATATATAATTTGTTTATATATACATATATAGTATATATACACATGACTATAGGTATATTTATAAGATATCTGTATATTTATAATATATATTCATTTGTATACATGTATATATGCATATACAAGTGAATATGTATTCACGTATGTATATATGTGTATATATACACACATATATGAATATATATGGATATATATTCATTTCCCATAAACTTTGTGGGGACCATTCTCAGAATATTTAATATTTTACCAGTGTTTTACTAGTCCCCATATGTGTAAATACTTAAAAGGTGAAAGAATGACCTCTTAAATCAAAATTTCCTAATATGAATTTACTGTGAGAGATAAAAGGATTTGAAGCCTTATATAAATGTAGACTATGCCTACATAAGAAATAGATTTGACACTCCACCTGTGTCTTCTTGGAGTCAGCTGGTGTTATATCCAATATATCCTGCAGAAGAGGAGCCCTTGTTAATGTGGATGGCCCTCCCAGGTGGCCAGCATTTTCTGGAATTCTCCTGTTGGGTCAGGATAGTTAGAATTGCGAAATTAGTTTGAGGATGCCAAACTGCTGTAACGAATAAAATAAAAATGAATAATGTTCTGGCTTAATAGAGGTTGTCTTCTTGCTAGCAATCTAGGATGTGGTACCTAGTTATCAGGATTGGATGGAAGGGGTTCTCTGCTCCAAGCAATCTTTTTTTTAAAAAATTGACAACCAATAACAGTATATATTTGTGGGGTACAAGGTGATGTTCTGATATATTTATACATTGGAGAAAGAATAAATCAAGCCAATTAACATATCAATCAGCTACTCTTTTAGCAATTTTGAAATATACCATGCATTATTATTAACTATGGTCTCCATGCTGTGCACTAGGTCAGTGAAACTTTCTTCTAACTGAAGTTTGTACCTTTTGACCAACATCTCACTGTTCCCCCACAACCAGCCCCTGGTAACCACCATTCTACTCTCTGCTTCAGTGAGTTCAATATTTTTGGATTCCACATGTAAGTGAGAACATGCATATTTGTCTTTCTGTGCCTGGCTTATTTCACAGAGCATAATGTCCTCCAGGTTCATCCACATTGTTGGAAATGACAGAATTTCCCTTTTATTTAAAAGTTTATCTAGTCTTCCGTTGTGTATATATAAGCCATATTTTCTGCATCTATTCATCCGCTAAGGGATAGATACCCAAAAATTGGACTACTGGATCATATGGTAATTGCGTTTTTAATTTCTTGAAGAATCTTTATACTGTTTTCCAAAATGCTGTACTAATTCACATTCTTACCAACAATGTATAACGGTTCCCTTTTCTTCACATCATTGCCAACACTTTCATCTTTTTGATAATAGCCATTCTAATAGGTGTGAGGTGATGTCTCATTGTGGTTTTAATGTGCATTTCCCTGGTGATTAGAGATGTTGAGCATTTTTTCATAAATCTGCTGGCCATTCATATGTCTTCTTTGTAGAAATGTCTGTTCTGGTCCTTTTTTCCAGTTTTTACTCATGTTGTTTGTTTTACTGCTATTGAATTGAGTTCCTTATACGTTTTGGATATTGGCCCCTTATCAGATGTATGGTTTGCCAGTATTTTCTCACAGTCATCTGTGGTTTGTCTCTTCACTCTGATCATTGTTTCCAAGCCATCTTTTCAGGACTCATCTTCAATGCATGGTGTCCAAGGTTTCCCTGTGGGGAAGTGGTAGGGTTTATTTCTATCCCAGGCCACAGAAAGTGAGAGAAACATGGAGGAAATTCATCAGAGAAATTTGTGAGCCAGTCTTGGAAGTGGCACACATCACTTCTGTTCATTAACTATTGTCTAGAATATGTCCAGGAACTGCACCTAACTGAAAGATAGGCTGTGAAGTACTGTTTGGCCAAGTGCCAGTGAAAAAGAGGCAATCGATTTGGTGAAGAAGTAGCCGTCTTCCTAATATCTACATTGTACATTTTGGCTTTAGTCTTTTCAGCATGGGTCCCATATTTCAACGCAGACCAAAGCTTCAATTTTGGAAGATCTAGGAGAAACCAAGGCAATACCAGAACAAGCCAAAGTTTCGTGCCTAAGGAAATACAGTTGGGTGTGGAGGTAAATGCCACGTCTTGCTCATGCCAAACATCAGAGAAAGACTCTATTGTTTATTTTTTTGCTTGTTTTGAGACAGAGTCTTGCTCTGTCACCTCAGATGGTGTGCAGTGGTGCGATCGTAGCTCACTGCAGCCTCGAACTCCTGGACTCAAGCGATCCTCCCACCTCAGCGTCCCAAGTAGCTGAGACTACAACCACCGCCGAGACACCCAGCTCATTTTAAAAGAATTTTTTGTAGAGACAGGGTCTCGCTTTATTGCCCAAGCTGGTCTCAAACTCCTGGCCTCAAGCAGTTTTCTTGCCTTGGTCTCCCAAAGTGCTGAGGTTACAGGTGTGAGCCTCCATACCTGGGCATGACTAGATATTTTTAAGTAGATGGAGAGGAAGGTCAGAAAGTTAAATGTGTCACAACTTGAAATACAAAGCTTTGTGAGGACTAATCAAAAAGCTGAGCCAAGAAGAGCAGGCTGAATATTCTCCTGACTGTAGGGAGGAGAGGGAAAGACTTTCATATGGCCAAAGTTATAAACTAAGCCAATACTTGGGAGAATTCATAGAAACCTCTGCTTTAGTCCCAGGTTTATAGATCTTTAAATCTTTTAACAAATTAATTTTTCCCTGAATGTTTTAGTAACAGAAACATAAATCCTTGTTGTGAAATCACTATATATCCTTATACCTCCTTCCTTTGATTTCAGGTTTCATTTCCATGCAGATAGATCCCACTGTACATTAACTTAGTTTCTAGTTTCCAACTCTGGTTGAATAGTTTCACCTTGAGACACCACTAGCTCTTCAATATTTTTCTTCTGAACAAGTCCAAATGGCAATAGTTAAAGAAACATGAATATATGACCAGGGAGATGCCAAGTACTTTACCTGAATTAATTCAAAATCATAAAAATCCCCAGGACCTAGGAAATATTATGATCCATATTTCACAGAGATGAAACTAAGGGTTAGAAGTTAAATAACCTTGTCTAGGTCACATCTTTGGAGCAAAGATAGAGCTGGAATCCCAAAGGTAAGCTGTCTGAAGAAAAGTAGGCTCAATTTATTTCAGTTGTGAAAATCACATATAACTTATTTGTGCCACACTCATTGGGCAGCTCTTCCTGAATCAATAATCCTTAACCCTCAGGCAGGGCAAGCACGTTTTTGAACAGCTTTATCTATTGCCTGTTTCTTATGTTCATTCTGTATTTCAGCCAACCTGATTATGCCTTCCTCTTTGTATTTTTTTTCAAAGACAAGGTCTCACTCTGTTGCCCAGGATGGAGTGCAGTGATGTGATCAGAGCTCACTATAACCCCAAACTCCTGGACTCAAGCAATCTGCCCCTCAGACTCCCAAGTAGCTGAGATTACAGGTGTGCACCAGCGGGCTCAGCTAATTTTTAAATTTTTTGTAGAGATGGGGTTTTGCTGTGTTTCCCAGGCTGGTCTCAAACTCCTGGCCTCAAGTGAGCCTCCTGCCTTAGCCTCCCAAAGTGCTGGGATTATAGTCAGGAGCCACTGCACCTGGCTTTGTTCTTTGTATTTTTACTTAGAACAATTCACACGAGGCCTGGCATGGCGGCTCACACCTGTAATCCCAGCTACTCAGGAGGCTGAGATGGGAGGATTGCTTGAGACCAGGAAGTTGGGGCTGCAGTGAGCTGAGATCATGCCACTGCACTCCAGCCTGGGTGACAGAGCGAGACCCTGTCTCAAAACAACAAAAACTCCAAAAACAAAAACAAACAAACAAACAAAAAGACCAATTCACATGATTATACATCTCCTTTTTACATAGTTATAGACGTCAAAAGCAGCTCATAATTTAAGATTAAGTGAAATACTACGTTTTCCACCTGCCTTTCTTAATTATCTCAGCCCAAGTCACATAGCTTCCTCTGAATTTGAGTTATTGATACCATGTGCTACCTAGTATCAACAGTGGAATTTCTCTTTAGCAGACTTTAAATTTTTTATGAAAAACCCCCGTAATTAATGGGGGGTGTCTCCAGTAGATGCTAAATAAGGATTTTCCACCTTGGTTAAGAAGGGTTTTATTGTTTCTGGTAAGGCATATCTAATTTATCTATTTATCTCCTGAGCCATGATTCTTGGTGGAATATTACCACCACCTGGTTTATTTCTTGCCAAAAAGAGTCCCAATACTGAAGCCTCTAATGAGTGATTCTCAAGTGTTTTCCAACCTCCATAAGTTAGAGATAGATCATAATTACCTGTGTGTTGTTGTTTTGAGATTGTTGACTCACACACTTGACGCTGAGATGAAGTGGGACATAATCCCTGATTTGAAACTAGCAGTTATATTGACCTGTTGTTATCAATGAGAACCTATTGAATTTTTAAAGGAACAAGGCAAGTTGCTTTGGGAAAAATGTTTAAGGAACCACATGTCTAAAGTCTAAAGTACAGCTACCAAGTTAGCAGTCTAAGTACACATAATTCCATCAGTGGATGATATTTGATTCTTTGCCATTTTTCTTCTCAAATCTGTATTTTTGTTTTTTCTTGTTATTTTCTTACTTATGTCCTTTTTTACTTGATGGCTCAAATATTATTGGCTTTTTCCCCCATCTGGTTATTTAGAAATTATATCAAACAAAATATATTTGGATACTTAGCTCTATACTAGCATCAACTGCCCTCTGACCCTTAGTATTGACAGATTTAGCGCAATCTTCAGTAGCATTTAACTTCACTTTGCATAGATTTGTGTTAAAATGAATTGAGTTTTTAGATCAAGACTAGTGTAACCATGTTAGTTACAATATGTTATATTTGTTATATATAACATGTTTCATCATGTTTTAATGTATAAATGCTACATGTTTTTTTTCTCTTCTAAGATTTAGTTTTGGCTCTTGTCTTATGCTTAGTCACCATGATATCATCCAGTGTTCAGACATTAGCTAAGAGTTTCACTGTTCAATTGTTCACTGACCTTTTGTTTATAGGTATAACTTCTCTTCATGGGGATATTAATCTGATTCATCTATTAGCTTATTGGAGTACTTGAGTATTTTAAAGATCAGCATCCATTTAAAATTCTTGCATGACAGAATATTTTCCTTGTTTGGTTGTAGAATTTGTGAGTTACAATGCTAGGTCCCCAAATCCCCATGTCCTTTTCACAGCTTATACTTTGGAGGAGAATTATGGACTTAACTTGATATTTTCTCAAAGAAAATATCAAAATATCAAAAATATCTTATTTCTTAAAGATATGGAGGATTGAAGTCTTCATATTTGTGAGGAATGGAGAAGTTCTTCTTCAAAGTTTCTTAAAACCATAAAGAGCTTGGCATTTCTTTGCTCTATGCATGTCTATATATGTTCCAGTGCAGCTGCTCTGACTTGACCTGGCATGCCTGGATAGGCTTAAGCAAGCCCCAGACCATAGTGCATGCCATTCCTTATTTGCAAACCCTCCTGACCCTCTCATGACTAGCTTCCTCTTTTCTTTGTTCTCTTTCCCCTTTGCCTCTTTAGAAAAGTTTCAAGCTGTTAGCCAATCGGGTCAAGCTTAGAATGTGAGGTCCTGTTCCAGCCAATGGAAATGGGACACAGCCATAGGACGATTGCATCAGGTTGCAAAGATTATAAATGTCCCTGTCTCCTTTGTTCGGGTGTGCTCTCGTGGCAAGACTGCTAGCAAGATGGCACCCTTTCTGCAGAAAATAAACTAGGCTTGCTGAGAGATCCTTTGTCTCAGTGGTGATTTCGTGACACCAAGCACCCGTTTCCAACAATATTTTTTTCATGGCTTTGAATTTAAGCATTTTCTCAAGATATATTTAGGCATGGGTTTAGTTTAATTAATTTAGAGCTGCCGCTGACATGAAGATGAAAGACTCCTTTTTTTTACAGTATGACACTATAGCTTAGCTAACTCTATCACCATGTCTAGTTCCTTTCCTCTTAATTTGCCTCTTTCCAAAGGCTAGGAAAATAACTAGATTCATCTACCTTTTCTACAGTGATGAGTGTCCATGTGCTGTGAGAGTGGCCAATGAAACATATGTATCATTTATTGTTGTCCATTTTTCTTTTCCCTTTTCTTTCTGCTTAGAAATTTAGCACGATATCTATAGGCCCAGGAGACATTCGATGACCATGCAGATAAAACCACTTGGGAGTAAAGACAGAAGAAGTCAATGTCATAGGTACATTTCTTGAATAACCATAAACACAGCAATCCCTATAGTTTCCAGAGATGAATCAACCTTGTATTCATCAGGTTTCTCTAGAGAAAGAGAATCAATAGGATGGATAGATAATAGATAGATAGATAGATAGATAGATAGATAGATAGATAGATAGATAGAATAAATGAATGAGTAGAAGGTAAGTAGGTAGGTAGGTAGGTAGAGAGATAGGTGGATATAGAGATAGATAGATGAATAGATATAGATATATAGATAGATATGATGGATGGATGAAGAAGTATATGTGATAGATGAATAGCTAGGTAGCTGAATAGATAGATCTGATAGCTAGCTGGATAGATAAATATGATTGATGAATAGAGAGATAGATATGATAGATGGATAGGTAAGTGGCTGGATAAACAGATCTGATAGCTAGCTGGATGAATGGATAGATTAGATAGATAGATAGATAGATAGATAGATAGATAGATAGATAGATAGAATAAATGAATGGATAGGTGACAGACAAGTAGAGAGAGATAAGGAGAGATGGATAGAGAGATAGAGAAACAGGGATTTATTGGAGGAGTTGGCTCAGACAATTAGGAGGCTGAGAAGTCCCACCACAGGCTATCTACAAGCTGGAGAACCAGGGAAGCTAATAGCATGGCTCAGTCCAAGGGACTTCCCTCAGAACCAGGGAAGCTGATGGTGTAATTCTCAGTTCAGCGCTGGAGGCCTGAGATCCCGCAGACAATAAGCAGAGTGAGAGGGGCATTGTTGGTTCAAGTCCTGAAGTCCAAAGGCTGGAGAAGCTGGGGTGATGATGTCCAAGAACAGGAGAAGTGTCTCCCAGCTCCACAAGACAAAGATAATGCAAATTCATTTGCCTTTCTCTGTTTTTTCTTCTATCCGGGCCTACAGATGATTGAATGGTGCCCACCCATACTGGATGATAGTGGATCCTTAGTCCACTGATTCAAATGCCAGTCTCTTACAAAAACTCCCTGACAGGCACACCCTGAAATCATGCTTGAAGAGCTATCTGAGTATCTCTCAATCCACTCAAGTTGACATCTAAAACTAACCATCACAAACCCCTTGTCTATTTAAGTTACCCTAGCAGAGCTTTGTGTGACTCATAGCCAAAGGATATCGTAACAGCCAAAGGAAGTCCTGACACATGGTTTTTCATACATCTGTGTTTGGAGTCAAGACCAAATACTCTGTATCTACTACTGTATCTAGGAGGAAAGTCACCGTGGCCTTCAGGTCTGCACATTTACACACGAAGTTCAAAGATCCTAATAGAAAACTATCAGTTGACTTTTAAATAAGGCACCCTAAAGATATTTTGTAACATATCTGATAAACTCCAGGTCATTCACCTCTAAGAGTTGTGTAGTTTCAATGCTACAAAAACTTTTCAGTGACAAGAATGGCTTTGATTTGCTACAAAAACTTTTCAGTGACAAGAATGGCTTGGCTTTGCTACAAAAATTTTTCAGTGACAAGAATGGCTTTGCCTTGTGAAAATATTGATGGGGTTTCTGGTCAATGCATTGGCACTTAATTTCTCCTATGTGTAAAGACATATTTCAGGGTTTGCAAATAGTAACTTCCATCCCAGGTCATTCAAGAAAGAAAATGCAACTACTGAGGATGCTTTTAATCCTCAGTAACGTGCGTTTGAAAAACCACATCTAAATGGTTTGGTATTGGCCTGAGTGACAGATCAATATAGCGAGCAGAATGTCAGCAAAAATGACCAGATAGACATGGGAATTTAGTCGATGTTAGTGTTATATTTTAGAAACATGAATAATTTAAAAAATACGGATGTTGGGGCAACTAAAAAACCATTTGGAAAAATAACACAACTGGTATTCCTTTCTTACAATTTGCATCAAAATAAATTATATGTAATGTAAACATCTATTTAAAAAATGAAAATATAGGCCAGGCATGGTGGCTTACGCTTGTAATCCCAGCACTTTGGGAGGCTGAGGCAGGCGGATCACGAGGTCAAGAGTTCGAGACCAGCCTGACCAACACAGTGAAACTCCGTCTCTACTAAAAATACAAAAAAAATTAGCTGGGCGTGGTGGCAGGCACCTGTAATCCCAGCTATTCGGGAGGCTGAGGCATGAGAATCACTTGAACCCAGGAGGTGGAGGTTGCAGTGAGCTGAAATTGTGCCACTGGACTCCAGCCTGGGTGACAGAGCGAGACTCAGTCTGGAGGAAAAAAAAAAGAAATCATTTGATAGCTTTTTGAGGGGGTAAGAGGGGCTTGGAAACAGCTTTTTAATCACCGTTAAGCCCAGAAGTCAAAAAGAAAATGTATTATTATATCACTTCCAAATAGTGAAGTCTGTCTCTCTCTCTCTCTCTCACACACACACACACACACACACACACTCACCATTGCATAAGCAATCTAAAAGTGAAATGAAAATTTGGAGGGAAAAATAGTACTTAGAACAATATGTCTAGTTAAGATGCTTTTCTTTCTAAAATAAGGTCTCTTAGAAATATAAAAGAAAAAGATCACAACCCAAGTCAAATATGGACAAGAGTATGAACAAGAAGTTTAAAGAAAATAAAGTACCAATGGCAAATGACAAAGATTCTCTGTCTGGCCAAACTGTAGTCAGACTTCTGAATCTTCTCCTAGGCCCACCTGTGTACCTCCCTGTAAAATCCAGTTTTAGCAGAGAACCCTGCTAAGTCAGTTTGGCAGAACTCCCCACACTCGATATCCATCACCCTCAATACCTGAGTGAGTTCCTCATCCTCCACCCTCCCCAGGTGATATCTGGTGACTCTGGCCTGTCTTCAGCTAGAATCCTGTTAGATGGGTTTATCCAGAACCTCCTTTACCCCTGATGTTTCCTTCTAGTCATTTTCCATCCAATGTCCAAATTTCTACTGACCTTCACTCTGCTCCTTGGCTATAAATTCCCACTTGCCCATGCTATATTCAGAGTTGAGCCCAATCTCTCTCCCTCACTGCAAGACCCCATACTGTCTTTCTCCTCCTTCTCTCTTCTCTCTCCATCCTTTCTCCCCGACCTCCAACCCATCTCTTCCTCTTCCTCCTCCTTTCCCCCATGCAATGCAAATTTCCAGGAAGAATTGGAAACCGCTGGTTTCCATGGCTCTGGGCCCTACACCTAACTCAAAGGTCCTGAATAAAGTCTTCCTTACCATGCTTTAACAAGTATCATTGAATATTATTTTCTTTAACACAAATATGCATAGAAAATATTCAATTCTACGGAATACTGAAGAAATTTTAAAAAGCTAAGATGCTTTTTACACCTATTAGATTAGCAGGGATCAAAAGTGGGGTAATCTCAGTGTTGATGAAAAGCACAGGTGAAGATTAGTCAGGGCCACGATGCCCCTGCTCACTGAACCCTACCTGAAAACAACCTCTCTGGTCATTCTCCAGGCTGTGCTGTGGCTTGGGCAAAAACTGACCTTGACTGAGACCCTGAGATCCATCAAAAAGCCAAACATGAGTCTCTGCCTTTGTTCATTCCCAGTGAAATTATTTATGGTATAACACGATGCATGCTTACATGGTCATTATTAGAACTGAGCAATGCAAACTGTGATTTGCTTTTCATGTTGTTAAAAATAATAACTGCCAGCAAGGTGTTAAATTTAGTACAAGACACAGCAGCTGTTCAACTCATTTTTGCAAATTATTTTCATATATGGCTTACAAAGTACCGCCACTCTGAGGTAAACACAGTCCTGTAGATTGTAAGCATTTAAGCTGTGTGACAGATGGCCACTCCTCATTTCTTGATGCGTTTTGTAATGGAAATTTAATGGGGAAAATGCTAATAATAATGCTGTTAATTTACTGCCTTTTCCCTAGGAGCTTCAAACACTTGACAAACATTACATAATTAATGGTTAAATATTATACAAACATTCATGGGAAGTGGGAAAGAAGAAAGGAGTTGAAGCGTCATTCTGTGGTTGCAAACAATGTGGTGTTGTGTTCACATGTAGGTGCTCTTCCAGCACAAAGACAACTTAACTCATGAACCACTGCTTTATGAGCAGCGGTTTCCAATTCTTCCTGGACATTCGCATTGCATGGGAGAAAGGAGGAGGAAGAGAGAGGGTGGAGGATGGGGAGAAGAGAGAATAAGGAGAAAGACAAGAGGCAATAGCATTCTAATCTCCTCTGACAAACACCCTTCACACCCTAATTTAATTCCCATGAGTTGGAGGAAGTGATCTTCTTTTTAACCACAGCTAGGTACGTCTAATAGATGAGACTTCTCCATCCTTATGCTCAGATACTCTACCCTAATTGTGATGGTTAATAGTTAATACTGAGTATCAACTTGATTGGATTGAAGGATACAAAGTATTGATCCTGGGTGTGTCTGTGAGGGTGTTGCCAAAAGAGATTAACATTTGAGTCAGTGGGCTGGGGAAGGCAGATCCACCCTAATCTGGTGGGCACAATCTAATCAGCTGCCAGCAAATACAAAGCAGGCAGAAAAACATGAAAGGAGAGACTGGCCTAGCCTCCCAGCCTACATCTTTCTCCCATGCTGGATGCTTCCTGCCCTCGAACACTGGACTCCAAGTTCTTTAGTTTTGGGACTAGGGCTGGCTCTCCTTGCTCCTCAGCTTGCAGACAGCCTATTGTGGGACCTTGTGATTGTGTAAGTTAATACTTAATAAACTCATATATATATTATGTATTATATATATATATATTAACTAATATATCCTATTAGTTCTGTCCCTCTAGAGAACCTTGACTAATACACTACTTTGTAAAGTCAGTGACAGAACTCAAACACACTTGTTGCATCCTCCATTAAAGACCCCCATTAGCATTCATATCCCTTCTTAAGAGGGATTTGGCCAGGCACTGGGCCTCATGCCTATAATCCCAGCACTTTGGGAGGCCGAGGCAGGCAGATCACCTGAGGTCAGAAGTTGGAGACCAGCCTGGCCAACATGGTGAAACCTCGTTTCTACTAAAAACACAAAAATCAGCCAGGCACGGCAGCGCATGCCTGAGGTAGGAGAATCACTTGAATCTGGGAGGCAGAGGTTGCAGTGAGCCGAGATCGTGCCACTCCACTCCAGCCTCGGCGACAGAGGGAGACCCTGTCTCAAAAAAGAAAAAATAAATAAAGAAAGAGTAGTTTTGGGTACAAGATTTCCAAACCTCAAAATCAAGAGTTATGGCAACCTTGAAGTCTTGCTTGTCTCACCAATGTGGTAAGTTTTAGTGCTGCATGAAGCTGAAGTATTGCCTTTGAATGGAGGATGTGGACCACATTCCATCCTTGGCCAAAGGCAGAACGCACCCAGGATTGCACAGAATCATAAAAAACCTGAGCTGCAGGAATAAAATGTGGTTCTCTACAGTGGATGCCTTTCATTCAAAATTCCAAAGCAAGCCTTCAGAAGGATTTTATGAATGTCCTTTTGTGTGAGGATTAATAGATAAATAAGAAGTTTATTAACTGGAAAAATGCTTTTTGTTTGGTAAACCATAAGTGGCTCTCATGAGTGTTTGAGAATGAAATGCAGCTATAGTAACCCAAAATTTCTCTAATAAATCAATATATAATTGTTGCTGCTGTGACTGCACAAAATTAATGAATAGAGCAGCTTGGAGCAGCTTTATTTGTAGGTCCTTCTGTTTGAAGCACAATCAATCTACTTATTCAATGATCAGGCCTGGGAAACTTAGCCTGAAAACCAAAACATCCATATCTGAGCAGTTTCTAAACAGAAATCCTAAAGAGAGATGAATTCCTATCTCACAGCCAAAGGTAGCTCTGAAATGAAGCTCCTTGATGACATCTCATACTTGTAACAGAGATTTTAAAAATCTGTTCATTTCATCTAGGGAACATTTTTCTGCAAAGGCTGGTTTGAGTTGTTATACGATCCGGTATATCATTCTGCGCTACACACAATGATGGGCAATGTTAAAAACAGATGAAAATGTCTGCCTTCAAAGTCCAGCTATGAACCTCCCCATGGGATGTTGCTGGACAGTACTTTGGTAGCACAGTTATTCTACAAGAAAAAAAAAAAAAAAGTCCTTTCCTCAAAGAAGGGTTGAAATGATGCTCCGGTTTGATGACTTGGGAGTCTGTAGAATTCTTTTTCTGTTTGTTTGCTTGCTTGTTTGTTTGTTTTGTTTTGTTTTGTTTTGAGACGGAGTCTCGCTCTGTTATCCAGGCTGGAGTGCAGTGGCATGATCTCAGCTCACTGCAACCTCCACCTCCAAGGTTCAAATGATTCTCCTGCCTCAGCCTCCCAAGTAGTTGGGACTATAGGTGTGCGCCACCATGCCCAGCTAATTTTTATATTTTTAGTAGAGATGAAGTTTCACCATGTTGGACCGGCTGGTCTCGAACTCCTGACCACAGATGATCCACCTGCCTAGGCCTCCCAAAGTGGGATTACAGGTGTGAGACACCACGCCCGGCCTAGGAGTCTGTAGAATTCTAATAAATGGTATCAAGTGATACTAGGAAAATATATAATCCAAATCATCACTAAGTTAGTGAAAGTCCTAAGGCCAGTTATTTTTTTAGCAGCACATGAAGTTCTTCATGGCTTCAGTAGAAACCAGATTTCTTCAACCTTGTCACTCTCAGCATCTGGGGCTGAATAGCTTTGTTGGGGGGAACTACCTTGTGCATTGTAGGATATTTGGAAGAGTCCTCGGTCCCTACCTAATGCTGGTAGCCCTTTTTCCCCGCAGTTGTGAAAACAAAAAAATGTCTCCACACATTGCTGACTGTCTCACATAAAGTGTGTGTGTACCCACATACAAAATCCTCCCATTTGAGGAGGACTGATATGAATAACACAATTTGTATAATTCTTTAAATAGAAACTTACTTGCTGCACTACTAAATATTGATGTTCTTGAAATTAAATACAATCTTTTGAGGTCCTCTTCTACACATGCTTCCATTCTCATTGTCTTCTTCTAAATTGTCATGAAAAACACTCCAGAATTTTTTTAAACACTTTGACAAACGTGTGCCTCGCTTTCTCCCTACATGTCCCGATTGCTTTATCTGGAGTTTTGTGTCCTCTATTAAGACCAGAATGCTGTTCATCCTCTCAGCTTGTCTTACGTGATCCTCGAGCAATGAAAATGTTATTTTTAGAAAAGGACTTTAGTAGAATTTTGAAAAAATGTATGCAGCAATTAAAGTATGTTTGGCCTCATTGGTGTGTTAAAAATTAAATGTTGAAGACATATGTTAGGTACAGACAATTTAGTACTACATTTATTCAAGGTTTTTGATTGGCTTTAGTTAAAATGTAATTAGAGTTCAAGCAATGAAGGCATTGCAAACGTATTTACTGAAATTTCTTTTTCTTTTCTTTTTTCTTTCTTTCTTTTCTTTTTTTTTTTTTTTTTTTTTTTGAGACAGGGTCTCACTCTATTGCCCAGGTTAAGTGCAGTAGCACCATCATGGCTTACTGAGCCTTGATCTCCCAGGCTTAGGCAATGCTTCCACTTCAGCCTCCTGGGTAGCTGACACTACAGGTGCACACCACCATGCCTGGCTGATTTTTAAAATTTTTGCAGAAATGAGGCCTCACAATGTTTCCCATACTGGTCTTAAACTCCTGTCCTCAAGCGATTCTCCCCCTTTGGCCTCCCAAGATGCTGGGATTACAGACATGAGCCACCGTGCCTGGCTGTTTATTGAACTTTGTCCCACAGCTGAGCACTCTGTGGTTGCAAAATACAAGTTTCACCAACCTTCTGGCATCTTTAAGATGCCCGTTGATAAGATGGAATTATGACACACTCAGAGTGCATATGGGGATAAGGAACCACTACCTGAGCAGACAAATCAATCAACATGAGAGCCCTTGGAACTAGAGACGGCTGGGATCTCATTCAGGCCCTGCCATTTATTGTCTATGTGACCTTGGATCAAAATAGCTCCCCTCTCTACATGTCACTTTCTGCACCTGAAAAGTGAGATGATAAGATGTGTTCTCCATGATTTTATGAGGAATAATAAAAGACCTCTGCAAAGTGGCTATGTTTGGCACACAGCAGGGGCTGGATACATACTGCTTCTCCTGCACACCAAGACGCAGGCTCGCTGACTTGTTCAGGAAGAGAGGGCATAGAGAACAGAACTTGCACCCTGCACTTGGCTGCAACCTCAGGCATGGACAGCTCAGATAGGAGTGGGGATCAGAGGCAATTCATCCTGTATTCTGAAGGGCAGCTAAACTTCAGCTGAAAAGGTGGGGTCTGGAAGCCATGCAGTCTCCTGGTGAGGGAGATGATAAACATGAAACCATGTGGAAATGTGGATCAATCACCCTGAAAGACAGGGTCCCTCATGGTTTCCGAGGCAAGGACCATTTCTTTCTTTTTTAAAACAGCTGTACTGAGGTATAATTTATATACCATAGAACTCACATGTTGAATGGCTTTTAATAATTTATAGAGTTATGCACCCACCACCACAATTCAATTGGAGAACATTCCCATTGCCCTAAAAAATCACTTGTGCCTATGTGTAATCAATTCCTTCTTCCACCTCCAGCCCCTGGCAACCACTAATCTACTTTCTGTGTCTACAAATTTGCCTATTCTGGACTTTCAATGTAAAAGGATTTATGCAATTTGCAGTTGTTTTTTGTCTGGCTTTTTGACATAGTGCAATGTTTTTGAGGGACATCCATGTTATAGAGTGGGTGCATCTGCATTTCAGTATTTTCTTTCTTTTTAATGATGTGCTGATATTGGACCAGTTACTCTAAAATTTTAGATTTGGCATCTATATGAGTGGAGTTTTAATAAGACCAATGTCAGGTTATTTAGATGTTGGACGAAGGAAACAAATTTCAATGAGACAGAAGGAATAAGCTCAAGAGATCTATTGTACAACGTGGCGACTATAGTTACAAACAACATATTGTATCTTTGAAAATTGCTAAAAGAGTAAATTTTAAGTTTTCTTACCACAAAACCAACGATGAGTACATGAGATTACATATGTTAATTAGCTTGATTTAACCATTTCACAATGTATACATATACCAAAACATCATATTGTACACCATACACTTACACAGGTTTTTGTCAATTAAATTTTTTCCTAAATTAAACAAATTTTAAAAACATGCAAAAAGCTATAGCATGGCCTCTGGCAGGGATCAAGAGCTTCCTACGCATTAGTTTTGACGTTAGGATCATCCCAGTTGTAATTAGTTATCCGTTTTAGTAGTATGACCACCACAGATCTTATCCATTTAGCAGAAACAATAAGGGACCATCTCTGGGTAGTCATTGTTCCTAGGGACTCCTATGTAATCTGCTGGGCAATTCAAAAATTCACTGCAAAATTCAGTTTTTAGAACTAGGAGGTATCCAATAAAAGTTGTTGAATATAGAAAGAAAAACTAAACAAATAAATTTTAAATAACAAAAAACACATACAAAAAGGGTCACCCTTTGTGGTGAATTCCCCGCACGTGGCTCAGGGTCTAGTGCACAGTGGTATCCAGTAAATATTTGTTGAATGAATTAATGAAGAGTTTGGATTTTAAAATATTGCACACCTATAAGCCGGAGTTTAATAACCAAAAGACATATGATCCTTATACTTTCAATGTTATCACTCAACCATCTATGTTTCCATGGGACTGTTGTCTGATTTATGGGACTGGGATTTGACGTAGATTCAGGAATTGTTGGGAGTAGCTGTTCAGTAGTGAGAAGCAGAAGAAAACACTGACATATGGAACCAGGTGTCTTTGTTTTGGCAAGGACAGCAACTGTATTCTGATACTAAGGTGGGGGATGGGAGTTCCGGGCAAAGACATTAACAGCACTCATATTGTTCTTTTCGACACAGATTTGAGAGAGTTCTTCAAATGGCAAATACCTAGCATGTGGGGATCTGAAGCACCTCTTTGTGGGTCTCGCTCTTAACACTCTTGGACAATCACCGAGTGTCATGAGAGGTGTTATTGATGCAGGCCTGTCATGCAGGGGAGTGACAGAGAGGCCTCCTCAGAAAGACTGAGATGGCCCACAGCAGAGGGCAGAAAAAAAAATACCCTCTCCCGATGATTGCAATCCTGGCAATGCCAGCACCTGGTTACCAACTGCAGAGATGAAAAATAATACAAACATTTGGGTATTGATATATAGAAGACATAAGAGTGAGGGGAAAATGTTTTCCAATAAACATTTCTCAAATAATTTTGTGTTGTTTCAGTAAAGGTCACTGTGATTTTGTAGGCCCTCAGGTATGGGTATAATTGTGTTTACTTATGATGTATGATTACAGAAATGTATTATTCCTGAAAAACCATCATAATATAATTAAAAAGTTGGCAGAAGTGACGTCTCATTGCTCTCTTTGTTTATTTTTTTAATAAAAAAGAAAACTCCCATTGCGCTCTGCTTGGAGTACAATGACCATAAACCAAGAGACAGAATTCACATTCTTGGAAAATCACACACTGTGGTTTCCTTGAAAAGGGAGATGACTTTTGCTCTGGAAAAGACACATATATAGAGATCCCAATTAAAATGTATCTATTCTTCCAAATATTCTCTCTCATTTAATCCTTGGATACCTGGAACTGATAAGAGGTAACATTGGCAACTACGTACTAGGTGCAAAGGCAATAATGGAATCCTCATTTCTGGGTGGGTCTTTGCACAGACCCTCACATGCACACACACACACATGCATATATATTTATTTTTATATTTAGAATCCATTCATGTTAAATACCTATAGACTTTATATTCTGAGCTGTTTGCTCAGATGTTCTTTCACACTCTGCAAAGCCTATGCTTTTTTGCTTAGCTTGAAACCACCTCCATGAGTCTCTTCTCATCCCCCAAATAGGAGTCCTGCATTACAATCTTCTTTGAGCAAATTCACAACCTAGATTTTGGTTGGAGTTGAACATGCAATAAGTTATCAAGAGTTAAATCTAGGAAGTGGATTTGGGATAGTTTTACTCTTTTCATTATAGCTTTCCCTATTTTTCATATCGTATATAATAAAAATCATTTTTAAATAAGAAAAAATAAATGACTATAATTTATACATGTATATGTGTGTGTCGTAAGCTCAGGAGCTCAAAGCATTCTCAGATTTTCTTGTGTCATCTAATCCTAAATAAGTCATAGTTAGAATCTCCTCAAAGCCACCCATGGCTGCCTGGGCACAGTCGCTCATGCCTGTAATCCCAGCACTTTGGGAGGCAGAGGCAGGCAGACCGCTTGAGTCCAGGAGTTCAAGACCGGCCTGGCCAATATGGTGAAACCCTGTATCTACAAAAAATTACAAAAATTAGCCATGCATGGTGGTGCGCACCTGTAATCCCAGTTACTCGAGAGGCTGAGGTGGGAGAAGTTTGAACCCAGGAGGCAGAGGTTGCAGCGAGCCAAGGTCCCAGCCGCTGTACTCCAGCCTGGGCAACAGAGCAAGCCTCTGTCTAAAAACAAACAAACAAAAAAGGACCCGGGGCTTGTGAAAATGAAGTGTGTTAGTATTCAAGCTGAGTGAGCAGCCCGGCTAACAGGCTGTTTAAATTTTGCCATGCAATTGTTGAAGGCTTAAAGAAAATCTTCATTTCCAGGGTGAACTGAAACCTGGCTCAATGCTTTTGTGAGGCACTCCTTGTTGAGCAACCATTATGTCTATTAAATGCTTGATTCCATCACATCTGGGGAGTTCACTCCCCAGAAAAGAATTGGGATGGTGGTTAAACTTCAGGCTAAGCCCCATCTGTTAATGTGAGTCAAGAGTCCATCAGCTCACCTGTGAGAGCTCTATCAGGCAGTGTCACTTCAATGCCCCTAAATATTAGGGCATTCAGTCCTTGAATCTCTTAGCTATGCTCACTTTTCTAGGTGATCTTATTCAGTTCCATGATTCTAACCACTACCCGAGTGCTGATGACTCCAGCAGTGACTCCCACCTGAATACACACCCACATATTCAAGTGCTTCTTGAATAGGAATCTTAAATTTCGTATGTCTAAAGTGACTGGTTTTTGCTATTTTACCCAGCCTGCTCCTCTGTTCAGTAAACGAACTCTTCATCAAGTTAATTTGACCCAAGCTTTGGATACAACTTGGACTTTGCTGTTTCTCTCATACCCCCCGCAAGCTCTGTGCCTGTCTGTCAGTAGGAGGAAGTTTATGGTATGACAAATTGCCCTTTACCTTAGAAGTGATGTTCCAGCATGCCCCAGACTGCTGGACCCCTCAAACTCCACCAGTGTGGCAGGCCCTGAAGTCTTCATTGAGTTAATCTCTCCCCTTTTGGTGTGCCTGTGTTAGTAGACCATAAACAGAACTTGCCACTTCCTGCTCAATAATGTGATGTTGTAAATACAATAGACTAGTGTGATGCCGTGCAGAATGTCAAGATGATCAAAAATGAGAGAGAGAGAGAGAGCGAGCGAGATAGCGAGAGAGTAGAAGAGTCAACATGTGAAAGGGAAATGCTTTTGATCATCCCTGATGATGAGTACAAAGAAGGAATAATTCTCAAGTAGTGACACACCAAACACGATTTTGAACTGCTCCACTAAACAACATACCATTTCTGGAGTAGTGGCTGCAATTGGGGCTACTGTCTGCTTAGGTCTATGGTGAACAGCAATTACTTTCTATGTCCCAATTGACTTTGGCACAGATTAGACAAGTGATTTGAATAGGATATGATGGTACTCACAGCTCCTGAGTCCTTCATGTCTTCATGCTGCCCCTAACCTTTGCCATTTCTCCTGCATGTATGATTGCTACCGATGCACTCTCTTGACGAGTTTAGGGGATTCTCCTTGGCTTTTCCTATTATAACGACACTTACTTCTTAGGTCAGAAAACTCACATGAAGCCTCCGCCCACTTCAGTAGATAATCTCAGTTATACACTTGCAAACTTGGAGAATGACCCGGGAAACTCTACAGAACCAGTGATTCTACTGTGAGAAGAATTTGGGCCAAAAGTTCATATGTAAGACTCCTAAAAATTTCTGGGTATTCCATTCTCCCTAATGTCCTGGCAATTGTCTGTGGATACCATTGAGGAAAAGTAACTGAAATATTTATTCATTATGTTCTTGTAATAGTGCTGTAGGGTCTTTCCTCAGCAGAATCTAGTTTTCCCTCCTATCAGTGGGCTCTAGGTCTGTCAGCTGCCTTAGCTTTGCAAACTGATTAAGGGGCTCGGCACTGATGCAGCTGATAGAGTTTTCTGTTTGCTAGTTCTAGTTTCTTTTTATGAAAGCAATAGAGAAACACCACGGAAACCACAGGTTCCCCAGGCATCAGACATCCTGACTGTTACCCTGGGTCGACGCTAGTTACAGGAATTAGATCCACCTTGCAGCTGATGGCTAACTGCTGGCATTTCCTCCACCAGAATTCAATCAATGTCATTGGTATTAGGGAACCTAGTTTTACGGCTGCATCATTCAGTATCAACCCTGGCCTATAGATAACAGCCGCTGAGTAGCTTCCAAAATGGGCTAATGCCTCATTCATTCATGCGTTGCTTAGAGCCATAGTGAAGTGGGGAGGGGTCTGTTTGAATCCTCCCAGAGAACAAAGTCAGGTAGGAGGTCTCTAATTTTCCATGTGCAATTCATTCTAGCATCCCAGCTTCTCTTATCCTTCTCACCCCTTCCCATCTCTATGCTCAGGAGATCTGGCAACTCCACCATATTTATAGAAGGCATTGTTGTGTCCACTATTCCAGGTGCCTTCACGTCAGACTCTCATGATCAGCTCTAGATGTCCTTCCAGAATTTGAACCTCAAGGAACGTGTGAGTGCTACCTAATCAATGACTTCTCTCTTATTTAGCTTTATATTATTATCCTTCAATTCCACTCTCGTTGTTTTAAGATCCAAGTCCCGAAGCGGGCACAATGGCTTACACCTGTAATCCCAGCACTTGGAGAGGCCGAGGTGGGAGGATTGCTTGAGGCCAGGAGTTAGAGACCAGCCTGGGCAACACAGGGAGACCCCATCTCTACACCAAATTAAAAACTTATCTTGGTGTGGTGGCACATGCCTGTAGTCCCAGCTACTCAGGAGGCTGAGGCAGGAGGATTGCTTGAGCCTGGGAGGTTGAGGCTGCAGGGAGCTGTAGTTGTGCCACTGCACACCAGCCTGGGTGGTAGAGCAAGATCCTGTATCTAAAAACAAACAAACATACAAACCTATGTTTTCACAACTGATACGAATGAGCCCGGTGTTGCAACTCCTCTGACATACAGGAGTTTATTTCTGAGGAGTTGAGCTTGTACTGCCCAGCTCGGGCTATGATGAGACCTGGTTATAGGACTAGGCCAGAGGTTCCTATATAGACACTCATATACGAGTTCTTTTTTTTTTCTTCTTTAAAATTTTATTATTATTATACTTTAAGTTTTAAGGCATATGTGCACAACGTGCAGGTTTGTTACATATGTATACATGTGCCATGTTGGTGTGCTGCACCCATTAACTCGTCATTTAGCATTAGGTATATCTCCCAGTGCTATCCTTCCCCCGTCCCCCCACCCCACAACAGTCCCCGGTGTGTGATGTTCCCCTTCCTGTGTCCATGTGTTCTCATTGTTCAATTCCCACCTATGAGTGAGAACATGCGGTGTTTGGTTTTTTGTCCTTGCAATAGTTTGCTGAGAATGATGGTTTCCAGTTTCATCCATGTCCCTACAAAGGACATGAACTCATCATTTTTTATGGCTGCATAGTATTCCATGGTGTATATGTGCCACATTTTCTTAATCCAGTCTATCGTTGTTGGACATTTGGGTTGGTTCCAAGTCTTTGCTATTGTGAATAGTGCCGCAATAAACATACGTGTGCATGTGTCTTTATAGCAGCATGATTTATAATCCTTTGGGTATATACCCAGTAATGGGACGAGTTCTTACCTACAGCAGAGGTTCCTACACGTGTGGCTTCCAGACCACCAGCAGCAGCATCACCTGGTAAATAATTAACAGGACACATTGTCAGCACCTACTCCAAACCAAATGAATCAGACGCCTTGAGAGTAGGTCTTAGCAACCTGTGCTTTAACTAGTCTTCCAAGTGATTCTCATGCATGCTCAGGTTTGAAAACCACAGCTCTGGAGAACACAAACACAGATGGGGGTGGGTCTTATGGAACCTGTGCTTCGTTTTCAAGGCACCTCTGCCAGGTGAGGTCACTGCATTGGCAGAAATGTTTCCTCTGCTCGGTGGAATGGGGCTGCTTGTGCCATGTAGGAATGTTCCAGGAGATGTCGGGGGCTTGGGATCCTCAAGCTTGTCCACCAAAATATTTCCATCACAAGTCTCAAGGTGCTGCTCTTGGGGCTCCTTGTTTAGTCACTTTTGAAGCTTAGTCTTATTATTACCCAACTTGGGACTGATTTGTTACATAATCAGCCCTGTAGCTGCAGAAGATGAAAGTCTTCTCTAGACCTTCCCAAGGGGCCTCCCGGCTGTCACAGTATCCCTTAAATGGGCAACGTGCCACTCTGAGCCTCTCATTTTCTTTTAGTGTGGTCCTTCTTCAATCCTGTTGAAAGTAGCCCTCCCACACCAGACTCATTCCAATGATCACTGCCCGCATAGCAGTTAAGGATAGCAGCCCCTCCGTCTTTCAAAGCCTTTTCTTCCATCTGTAATGCATCCCAATTATCCACAGGTGAAAGCTTTTGCAACCATGAGGCCACTGTTTGCAAAGTGTAATCACCATCTCCACCTACCTCCAGCGAGCTAGTCCCTATTGCTTCAAAAGACATGGACGACCTAAGTCCTGAATCCTGTCCAGTGGGTCTGCTTTCTAGTCCAAGAAGGTGCTTATTATTGTCTGTACCTGGATTCCATAGAAACCAGTGGCTAAGACACAGCTTGTGGGATTACATTATTTATTTCTTTATTTTTAGAGACAAGGGCTCACCCAGACTGGAGAGCAGTGGTGCAATCGTAGCTCACTGCAGCTTCCAACTCCTGGGTGCAAGCAGTCCTCCTGCCTGAGCCTTCAGAGTAGCTGGGATTACAAGTGCAGGCCACCATGCCCAGCTAATGTTTATATTCCTTGTAGAGATGGGGGTCTTTCTTTGTTGCCCAGCCTGGTGGTGAACTCCTGGCCTCAACCGATCTTCCGCATGAGCTGGTATGCCCAGCCTACATTTTTTTTTAATAAAAGAAAAGGCATACGCATTTATCAACATGTCAACATGTACATGGGGAGAATGAGAGAGTGATTACCCCCAGAATTACATTTTACCAAGAGAAAGTAAGCTCAAGGAAATCAAGGAGGAATTGATGCATTTAAAGAACTGGCTATAGCTTGAGGAGCAAGCACAGCTGGCTGCTCAGGTAGGCTGGACATGTCTGCATAGGAAGAATGACATCATCCAGAGAAGTGCACCGGGGGGAGGAAGGGATATATATTAATAGGTATGGCTTTGCATCTGAGCTCCCCTATGGGGTCTTAACACTCTTGTACTTCAGGGCCATCCAAGAAACCCCGGGGGCTGGGGACGGTGGGGAGGACGTTAGCAGGGCCTGTTTGTTTAGATTCCTCATGGCCTCTTTGTGCAACATTCCTTCCCTCCAGGTATATATGGCAGGACCCCTCTGAAGTGAGGTCTTATGACTTCATTTCAGGGGAGATAGGCCAGAATTATTCTATGGCCAGCTCTCAGGGAGGAAGGATAGGAGATGGTCAGAGAGTGACCATCCTTGCTTCTGCTGTTTTCTCAATTTCTGAGGTGCTAGGTTTTGGGGTAGCATTTTTTGTACCTCGTCACTAAGGAGGTGTATAAAATAAGTTCCAATACATGTGCTAGGCAATGGTCTATCTATTTCTCAGGGCTTTTCCCAATACACTATGCAGCAATTTTACTTATTTGTGTTTACAGTCTGTTTCTTCCTCTTCCATATTTAAAGACCAAAAGGCAAAAACAAAAACAAAAAAAAACACTTTTCTAGGTGAACCTTGTAAAGAAGTAACATTAATAACTTACTAAGGTCATTTATGAAAAAAGAAAAAAGAATTAACGTTAATATGTTGATCATTTAATGGTAAGAGACTCTAATCTGATGCTCTGTATTTTTTAGGGTTTTTTTTCCCCAAGGGGAGCAGTCAAGAAACATTAGTTTAGCAACCCTCTAATTTTCTTGCCCTCTCATAAACCCCAAAGCAATAGAAATTTTCCATTTCCTATGACAATCAGTGGTCCATTAATTTTTAATCTTACTTTCTACGCGTTTCCAAGTACAGTAGCTTTTCTTAGGCACAATCTTAGTATTTGCCCCTTTTTCTCCTCTCTCTCGTCTCATGCATGAATCATTACCAAAACTTATGCAAAGAACAAAGAGGCAAAATGATAGATGTATAAACAAACCTAAGACGACCTAATTAGTGTGAGGACCTGTCAGGTGTCTTCCTCTACTTTACCTGAGTCAGTCCTGACAGCAACTTGGAACTCAATGGTATTACTCCCACTTTGGAGAGGAAGACATTCAGGCACACAGAACATTCTCTTGCTTTCCAACTCCCATCTTCATAAATCTGCTACATCTTACCTTCTCTCAGAGTCTTCATTTCCAGACACCTTTCTGTAGTACTTCCTTGCTGTGGTCAAATTACCACCCCAACATTGAGTGTTGGGACACCCTCCGTGTGCACTCCAGTCTAGGAAAAGGGCCACCATTCCAGCACAATATCTCTCTCTTTCATAGCTACTATTACAGCTACCATCTTACAGCTTCTCTTCCTCCCTCCCTCCCTTCCTTCTTTCTTTCCTCCTTCCTTCTCTTTCCTTTTGTCATTTTCTTTCTCCCTTATTTCTATCTTGTTAGCCTTACATCTTTTTTTCTCCCTCCCTTTCTTTCTTTCCTCCATCCTTTTGTCTTTCCTATCTTCCTTCCTTCCTCCCTTCCTCTCTTTCTTCCTTCCTCCTTTTCTTCCCTCCCTCCCTTCCTCCTCTCCTCTCCTCTCCTCTCTTCTCCTCTCCTTTCCTCTCTTCTCCTCTCCTTTCCTTCCTTCCTTTCTTCCTTCCTCCCTTTCTCCTCCCTCCCTCCCTTCCTCTCTCCTTCCCTGCTTTCTTTCTTTCCTTCCTTCCTCCCTACCTCCTTCTCTCCCTTCCTCCCTCCTTTCCTCCCTTTCTTCCTTCCTCCTTCCCTCCCTGCCTTCCTTCCTTCCTCCCTTCCTCCTCCTCTCCCTCCACCCCTCTCTTCCTCCTTTCCTTCTTTCCTCCCTTCCCCTCTCCCTCCCTCCCTCTTTCCCTCCCTTCCTTCCTTCTTTCTTCACTCCTTCCCTTTTCTTCCCCCCCTTCTTCTGTCCTTCCCTCCCTCACTTCCTTAATCCCTTCCTTCCATCCTCCCTCCTTCTCTCCCTCCCTGCCTCCCTCCTTCCCTCCCTCCCTGCCTCCCTCCTTCCCTCCCTTCCTTCCTTCCTCCTTCCCTCTCTTCCTTCCTTCTTTCCTTTCCTTTTCCTTCCTTCCTTCCTCCCTCCTTCCTCCTCTTCTTCCATCCCTGTCTTCCTCTTTTCCTTCTTTTCTTCCTTCCTCCATATCTCCCTCCCTCCCTTCCATCCTTCCTTCCTTCCTTCCTTCTTTCCTCCCTCCCTCCGTTCCTCCTCCCCTCCCTTCCTCTGTCCTTCCCTCCCTCCCTTCCTTAATCCCTTCCTTCCTCCCTCCCTTCCTTCTCATTCTGTTTTTCTCTCTTCATCATCCTTTCTTTTACTATCTTCTCTTTTTTTAAGTTAACATCTCTTCATCTTAGCCCTAAGCTTCCTATGGACAGAAACTAAATCTATTTTGCTTAGAATTCTATCTCTACTCCTCATCTGTTGAATAAATGGACAGATAAATAAATGAAGGGATGAAAATATGAGCACACCATATGAAAAGCCAACAACCTCAATGGTAGTAATTCTCTCCCCTTGTGGCATATACCACCCCACACATGATAGCTCATTTAACCTTCACAATACCTTTATAGGCTGGTATTTATACTCCCTTTCTACAGTTCTGTTTCCATTACACCACATGTTTTCTTCTAGTAACATTTGATGCTTGGTATTGGAAATATACTACAGGGTTGTAATAGTATCACCTACCAGAATCTGCTTATATGTGGCCAGGGTTATTATAGTATCCTCAGTAAGCAGTGCTGTGTGCCCTGTGGATGAAATTGTTATTCTTATGAGTGGCTATGCAATGACCTAGGAAGAGAACATGCTTCTAATAAGCTTGACTCTGTTCCCCACACTGCTGTATCACTCATTGCATCTCCTCTGTAGTGGGCAAAGGTAGACAATCCAAGTGGTTCTATTCCCAGACCTTTCTACTGGGACCTAGAAATAAAGAGCACCTATTCCAGCAAAGAGAGTTGATTCTGTTAGATAAGCCAAAAGTCAATTTTTGGTTAAGAGGAAATAATTGTCTAAACTGTATGACAGAGGCTGTGCTCTGGGAAACAGTGTGCATAGGTGACAGGCTGCAGTGTTTCTGTGCAGAGACCTTATTGATGATGGCAGTGAGCTTCCTAAATTGCCAAGGAAGCCATCCTGTCCTCCCGGTGTAAGTCATTTTTCTTTTTTCTTTGATTCAAGGCAAACAATGTTTGACCCTTTCAATTATTAAAGATGCTCTCTTCTGTCCTGCATCCAATCAATTCTTTTTTGAAAATTAGCAATTACTTAGACAGGAAGCCCATGGACTATTCACTCATGAAATGCCTGAGATCTCGACTTTATAAATTGTTATCTTAAAGGTCTTGGGAGTTCAGGGATAGGGTGTCCCTCTGCCACGGCTTGGGCATTATGTTAGAGCCTTTTATTCGCTCGTTTTAAGTAATGTGTGGCTGCAGGATACCTACCCTCAATGCATCCTCAATAGAGAAGGCATATTTTATAATCTCAGCATTTTCTTTAGGTGAAGAAATGTCTATCCCTGCCTTGGTACACAACATTTATCAGACTGAAAAAAATGATTATTAAGGAAGGTTCACAGAAATGGCTCCTAAAGCAGATAAGAAGATGGTCTTGCCGTTACTACTTTAAATTATTTATTTGATCTTTTAAAAGACAATTTCCTAAGTGTCTGAGATCTTTTAAATATTTTAATCACAAGGTTCTTTGTCCTGAAAGTGTTACTAAATACCTGCCTTACAGAAGTAGCTAATCTTATCTCTTAAGTACAAAGGACTGACTACAGGCATTTATTTTCTTGCCAGTTCAAGTGGATGAAATTGAAGTATGGATTTGCATATTAAAGGTGAAAGGCATTAGCACTGAGAGTATTACAAAAGTCTTCCTCATAGCACTGACTTGTATTAGCAACATTCCCTTTTGACTCCTGTACCAAATTGCACATCTAAGCATCTCTCTCAACAGCTCAAACGGCCTTAGTGATCCCTTCTCAGTATCAAGGTAAAATCTCAAGCGCTCTCCAGGCCCTTCAGCTGACCCCATTCTAGCCTCTCCCAAGGCCCTCCTCAACCTGTGCCCCAAATGGACCATAGTCCAGGCACACAAATTACTCCTAGAAAGTCCTTTGTCCTGTCTGTGGGTATGGTTTTGCATCTGTGCAAGTGTCTACCTCTACCATGTGGTGAGTAGAATGTTGACTTATTCTAGGGCAGCGGAAAGAGCATATTTCCCCAGAAGCCTTCCCTGACCATACTTCCCATGTCCTGGGAGAGTCCCCATTCCTCCTCTCCTCCCGTCCCCAGTGGACTTTTGTTTAACTACATCCCAGGACTCCCACTGGCCCAGAACTGAGTGGAGGAAAGAGAGGCAGTGGGGTGGTCCCTGGATGAGAAGCAAACATTTCTATCAAGGGCTGGGCAGTACTAATTAATCCAGGAAAGCCTGCAGAGACATCTCCTGAGCAGTCAGATGATCAGTTTGAGTGCTCCCTGTCCACATTCCATCTCAACTCAGGAAATACCTTTTATCCACGGACACTGGCTGCTCACGTCCTATCCCTGAACATCATGCACGTGGCGGTGTTGGCCCCCCGGGAGTATCTTATCAGGACCTGTGATGAAGACCATGCTACTCTGCCAGCCCCACTACAGGATAAGGGATTACTCCTCCAGCTGCTAGGAGGTGCTGTCCCTGCTAGTAGCCCTCAACTCTTCATCCTCTCCAAGAATTACCCTTCTCTGAAGACGTCTCTTTTCCTAGGTCGTGCTGTTACTTCAGGACCATCCTGCATCCAGTAACTGTTCAGTGCAAGGGTATAAATCTTCCTCCCCACAAACACAACTCAGAGCACTCTACCAGGCCACTGCAACCTCAAGTACTCAGTAGCACTTTACCAGGCCACTGCAACCTCATCTACTCAGTAGCACTTTACCAGGCCACTGCAACCTCATCTACTCCGGAGCACTCTACCAGGCCACTGCAACCTCAGAGCTCTCATCGGCTCAGCCAAGTCCTTACTATAAGAGCACTACAGCTCAAATTTTTCCCTTTGCTCAGATGTGCCTCCTTCCTTTCCTCCTCCTGAGAGGATGCCCCCCATTCCCCAAGCTTCTCATATGCTAAGCTCTGTCTCCTTGGCTTTCCAGGGACAGCCCTGCAACAGTGCCAAGTTCCAGGCATAGCAAAGGATGTACATAAACAGCAAACTGCTTTGGCAATAAAAACAATCTGGTCCTTCCTTTTATGCAAGTTGTCTGCCAAAATCTAAACTTCTAGGCAGATCCAAGTAAGTTCTAGAAGGTCCTTTGTCCCTTAGGTGGGTACGATTTTGCATCTGTGCAAATGTCCACCTTCTACTGTGTGGCAAGTTGAATGTTGACTTATTCTTCTAGCAGCAGAAATGGCAGCTTTACCAGGAAGCCTTCCCACATAGACTACCGTGAACAGGGGTTATTTATTGGCGGCGTGATGTTTGCTTGTGTCCCCACACCTGTGCTCATTAACAGCAAACTTTTTCAGCTTAGGTGAAGCTTTCCTATTGATCTATTTGGTAGGCATATCTCCTGCCTTCCAGAGACCAGATGTATCCAAACTAGATTCACTCAGTTACAGAAGCCTGGTAATAAAACCAATTAACTTTAGGAGAACCCACTTCCTCATCTTCTAACACATTATGCAAGTTTTGATAATACAGGGCACAAAGAGGGCATCATCTCACAAAATGGAAGCAGATGAAATTGAAGTTGCAGTGCTGGACCCAAAGAAACATGCTCGTTTGGGAAAACAAAAAAACAGAGGGATCAGTCCACTGCTTAGAGATCACCTAATCAAGTCCCCTAAATATTTGAACTTAATTCCTTTTTCAAAATAGCAGGAAGCTGTTAATCAGAGTTCTGTCTTCTATAAGCATATCTTGTTGAGGAATAACAATGCAGGTGTATCTGTGCTTCTCACTTTTTTTCTTTCCTTGTCTGTTTAAAAGAAGCGTGGATTTACCTGTTCAGCTTTCCCCATGCCCCAGGCTGCATCTAAATGAGGGGCTTTAGACTAAGTCTAGAACGTTGCAGTGCTGGAGGAGCCACTGGTTAGGAGGGAATCAGATGCAACTCAGGGAGAAAGAAATTAAGTTTGTAAACTATCGCTGTGGGCAATCTATCATGCCATGGTGTTCAAGAAATACAAGCATGGAGATTGAGCACAGTTACAAGTTCAAAGTCACCTTTTGGATGCTGGATTTTATTCCCTTGACTGTTATGCCCCACTGAGAATGGTCCACATAGATGGTGACTTCAATGGGCTTATAGTAGCTGGGCTCTCAAGGGTAGCCTAGCATCTGTTAGCTAAAGCACATCATCTAGTCTTGTTTGGAGCTAAAATCATGACTTTAAACCTGAATCACGAACACACTTCACCCGAACAGCCAGACTATTGGAACAGTGACCAAATACTGAGAGTTGATCAAATCTCTGTCATGACAGTTTTTGGAATAATGTGGGAAAGAAATATCACAGTGAAGACAAAATGTACATTTTTCAGATGGCAGAGTTTGGAACTAAATGTTCCTGTATTTAGTCCTGAGATTGGTGGTCCAAGAAAGATCTTTTCTGTAAGGGCTCAAGGCAACTGCCTGCTAAGTCATGCTCATGTGTGGTCTTGTGGTTGAAGTTGTGAATTTTAAAACCAAACAACTTTTGTAGCCTAGGACACAAACTACTTTCTACGAGAAAATTAAGAGTCACAAGCAAGTACTACGCTAGGTTTAGAGAAAAGTTGTCAGAGTCATGATCAGAACATACGAGGAAAGTAGTACAAAATGGACCGGCTCAAAGGGAGGAACTTCTGTATGAGCGAGAGTTTATCTAAATCCTCTTGGTATTAATTTCTAACTTTGCAGGGTCTGACATTGCTGTGAACAATTACTACTCTGGACAGGAATGAATTTATAGCTGAGGGCTGCAGAACCTGGATACACAATGGCATTTCTGAGATTACAAAGCAGTTGTCTGTGTTTTTTTCTGGTTGGAAGAAATGTAAGCAACATACTGTCTGCTTATGGGTGGAGAACAGGTCCCATGTCTTAAAGATATCCAAGCAGAGTTTGTGTAGACTTTAATAATATGATAATGAGCCACCCATCTTGTCACAACCTCTGCATCTATTGATGAATGGAGAGGAAGGATGTTGTAATCCCAATAATCACCCCTCCAGAATTAGATACATGCCCCTGGGTATGGGGTAAACTTCAAAACTTTAGGTGCCAGGATGGTGCTGCACTAGTTTCCTTGAGGCTTGGATATCCTCTTGGTTCCTTTGCCTCCTTATAATGAAGTCCTTGCCTCTGTCCCAGCTCCAGGGATACAATGCAGGAACTATGTTGCACCTTAAAGGACTCTGCTGCATCCCAGGGGAAAACAGAAGAGATATTGGACTTTAAATTGACTTCTCATTGAAGAGGTCCACAAACATTTTCCAGGATGAAATTGGATGCAACCAAAATTACTAACATGCAAACTCATGTACTGTGATCACACACCCTGTTCCCATTTTGACTGGTGGGAGGATGAGCTTAGTTAATTGGTTTTATTACCAGGCTTCTGTAACTGAGATTGAGTGACTGTAGTTTTGATATATCTGGTTTCTGGAAAGTGGGAGATATACCTATACCAAAGAGATCAACAGAAAAGCTTAAGCTAAAAAAGTTGGTTGTTAATGAGCACAGATATGTGGACACAAGCAAAGAGGAGAGTCCTAATGACAGTTACAGACAGGATTGAATAGGTCCTCACTTTGGAGAAGAATGAAGCCTCCTGAAGCCTCTCCTGTTACTGAATTGCATCACATTTCCATGCAGGTGCTACTAAAGCTTCCCTACCGCATTGCCTATCTGCATTCCTCTTGGTCTTCACACTGGTTTTGCCTGCGTACGTTCGATTCCTGGTTCTTCTGTTTGAAAGCCACTTATCTCCAGAGAGCTCAGACTTCAGCCTATCAATGCAGATTCCCGCTTCTATGTCCTGAGTCACCATTCTTCCGAATTCTGTTAAATGTCTCTTCTTTAGGTAATTTTCTTGGCTAATTTTAACAGTTATAGAATGCAATGTGTGAGAGGCAGTAGATTTCTCAAGGAAGCAAGCAATCATTTTTAGGAAAAAGTTATATCAAATTGAAGAACAGATACACACACACACACACACACACACATTTTCTATTAGGAAAACTGGAGTCATATAACGCCAGTGTGATTTTTTTAAAATGCCTACTCTTTGGTGCACCATGAAAATTGGTTGATTCAATTTGATCATTATGCTTTCTATGGCTTTGTTATAATATTACCTAGTTATGGAAATGTGGGTGAATCATTTCCAATGTGTAATTCATATTCTGGGTGTCAGACATGCTTCTACGTGTGAGGAATACAGGAGTGAACAAAAAGCATAAAAGACTGCCTTATTGGAGCTAAAATTAGTACACACTCCAATTGCACGGACTGTCTTCATTTTAGCCTTTGCTTCCTTTCAAATAGCTCATTTGATAATCTAATAGTATTATTATGTCTTTTTAATTCAAAGAAACTTACCCTCTATTGTGTTCCAATATCCAGACCTGATCTGTTATTTCTCAAATTCTGCTGAAACAGAGGTCTTGGCAGCCGTATGTATGTTAAGACTGGTTCTAAAGGAGAATTGCTTTGGGTTGACTGTTATGTCACTGCCTTTCCATTCATCTTCCTCTGTGCTCACTTGCTACTGATTTTAATTATTTCGCTGAGATTACACAATCAAATGGTGCCTTCTCTGATGTCTTTAAAAATAATCACATTTGCTTTTATAAGGAATATTTTCTGTTTCAATCTAAGAACATTTCTACAGTCATTAGCTGAGTTGGCAAAATACAGAGCCCTTCCTACATTAATTTCACCTTCTCTGGTCTAGAATTCAACACAGGATTTATTCTGTAATCTGTTCTGCAAACTTGAAATTCTATTCATAAAGAAATGTTTACATAAACTTCCCAACAGTGACCCTATCTTCCTCCTGGATTATTTTGTTTCCTACGTTCTGTACCACTTTTCTACTTCTGACCAAGGATCAAAAGTAAAAGATTGTCTTGACTTTATTTTAAATTTAATTAGAAAATAAAAAGTCAGTATAAAGCATTTATTTATAATCAGTCTTATGCAAAAGCCTGTTCCCAGGATGTTTCTGATGAAGTTAAGTAAGACACATAATTTTGTATATAAATTTTGGATATTAGGGAAATATTTGATTTAGAAAAAAATTAGAAAGCTGGCCAAATTTATTCCCCTTTCTAAAAATCTTCCTATGGTATTTAAAAATTTATAGTAAAGATATCATCCACTATGAAATATATTATTTGCATCTAAATTAAATTTTAGTGATATGGATACTTGTATACATAAACATACCCACACACCCCCAACAGGTATAGTTGTACAAATATATTAAACATGTACATATACATTTAGAAACATAGCTATGAAGAAATGAATAATGTTTATGGTAATCTGGCTTTAAAATCCTTCCAAACTAGAGATTTTTAATTAAAAAAAAACCTTTTAGATAACTGCATAAACACATTCCAATAAGACAGTGTACTATGACCATTTCATATGATGTTTGTTGGCATTTTCTTCTAACTAGGTCCATATTTTAAAAACAATTTCTAGACCATATGTGGCTTGCCCAATCTTGAGAAAATGTTTCATTCTTGAATTTAGATTTCAATACTTGGAGTGAGACACGATGGCCAGCTAGACATAGCCAGGAAGTACTGCTCCCACCAAGAGACCAACATTTTGAGTAAACCAGCATAATTTGAATAGATCTTTAGAGAGAAAATGCTGAGAATGGATGGAGATGTGATGTGGACACTGAGGCTGTAAAAGGAGGAAGCTGGGAACCTGGCGTTGGGTACTTGAACACTAGGGCTACTTCCCAGCCCTGAAGGGCTCCTGGGGAAGGGGTACATGAAGGACTGTAGGACTTCCCACTCTTGCGGTGGACCTTGGAGATCCCTAGCTAGAGGGGACCCCACAAACCCCGTGGACATTTGAGCCAGCCAGGGGATCATCCAGAAAGTAGGCAGAGATAGGGCTTCAGCCAGTGAAGAACTGGGGGCCTTTCTGTATGGGGCGGCTCCAGCAAGCCCGACCATAGGCGCCAATCCCCCTGGGGCTCCCCACCTCCCTCCAAGAAGCTCTAGCCTCAGCTCACTGCTGGGCCAGGAGAGAGTGGAACCAGCTTCCCTGTGTGACTGGGCCATGTCTGTTCTGCAGGCCCTCTTGCCTGCCAGCCCCTCTCAGGGCCCCTATCTGGCCAACCTACAAGAGTGTGTGCATGTGCACAGCACAGTCTCTGCTGCCCAGCCTAGGTGCTTTGCTGCACCTGAGTACATTCCCAGCATCCTCGGAGCACTTTGGATCTCCTAGAACACGAGGAACCCAAGCCCAAGGGTCTGGAGGATGGAGGTGTGGGGTGTCCCACCACCCAAGGCTGTGATGTGCAGCTCAGGAGTGCTGGGCTGAGACCTCTGGGCAGCACTTGAGCTGGGGAGGAACACTCACTCTCAAAGAACTGAGAGGGGTGAGACACACAGGTTCATAGGCTGCTGCAGAAGTGGGGCATGCCTCCTTCCATAGTCACCCAGAAAGGGCGTGGCCTAGCTCCCTGCCATGGATTTTGCCCAAGGGAGCCCCACGGCCCAGAACACCTAACAAAAGAAATGTAGGCATAATGCCAGTGATTGGAGGGTCTCCCCCAAGGCCCAGGAGTGGGCCTGGTGAGGTAGTCACCTCTCTTCCCTCCACACTGCAGAGCAGGGCTGCAAACATGAGGAAATACAGGCAGCTAAGAGCCTATCTATCAGCCATTACTCTTAAGTGTTATCTACTGGAACACAGCCCAAACTACAACACCAAAAATATTTTGCTAAAAAAATATCCCCCTGTGAAGCAAAGGGCAAGGATTCAGCCACAAATAAAGACCCCGTACAGAGCCTTGGCCCTGTAAAAACACCCAGAAACAAAGCCAACTGACTATACTCAATTTTCACCACAGTTAAAGGAACACCAACCCTCCCAGATAGAAATAATCAGCATAAGAACTCTGGAAACTCAAAAAGCCAGAGTCTCCCCTTACTTCCAGACAAGTCCACTAGTTCCCCAGCAATGATTTTTAACCACTCAGAAATGACTAAAATGACAGATGTAGAATTCAGAACCTGGATGGCAAGGAAGCTCATCAAAATTCAGGAGAGAGTTGAAATTCAATCCAAGGGATCCAGTAAAATGATCCAAGGGCCAAAAAGATGAAATAGTCATTTTATAAAAGAACCAAACTGAACTTCTGAAGCTGAAAAAATTACCACAAGAATTTCGTAATTCAATAAGATGTATTGACAACAGAATAGACCAAGCTGAGGAAAGACTCTCAGAGCTCAAAGATCCTTTCTTTGAATCAACTCAGCCAGACAAAAATAAAGAAAAAATATTTTTAAAAAATGAACAAAACCTTTGAGAAATATGGGATTATGTAAAGAGCATTGGCATTCTTGAAAGAGAAGGAGAGAGAATAAGCAACTTGGAAAATATATGTGAGGCTGTAGTCCATGAAAATTTTCCTAATTTCATTAGAGAGGATTACATACAAATTCAAGAAATACAGAAACCCCTGGCTAGATACTATATAAGAAGGCCATTCCCAAGGCACATAGTCATGAGATTCACCAGGGTCAATACAAAAGAAAAAATCTTAAAGGCAGCTAGAGAGAAGGGACAGGTCATATACAGAGAGAATCCCATTAGACTGGCAGCAGATCTCTCAACAGAAATATTTCAAGCCAGAAGAGATTGGGAGCTATTTTTAGTGTCCTTAAATAAAAGAAATTTCAATCAAGAATTTCATATTCTGACAAACTAAGCTTCATAAGTGAGGGACAAAGAAAATCCTCAGACAGGCAAATGTTGAGAGAATTTGTTTCAACTAGACAAGCTTTACATGAGTTCATTTAGGGAGTGCTAAACATGGAATCAAAAGCATGATATCTGCTACCACAAAAACGCATTTAAGCACATAGCCCACAGACACTGTAAAGCAACTACACAATCAAGTCTACATAATAACCAGCTAACAACACAATGGGAAGATCAAAATCTCACATACTAACCCTGGATGTAAATTTGTCTAAACACCCCAATTAAAAGACACAGAATGGGGCCGGGAGTGGTAGCTCATGCCTGTAATCCCAGCACTTTGGGAGGCTGAGGCAGGTGGATCACATGAGGTCAAGAGTTCAAGACCAGCCTGGCCAACATAGTGAAACCCCGTCTCTACTGAAAATACAAACATTAGCCAGATGTGGTGGCGCACACCTGTAGTCTCAGCTACTCAGGAGGCTAAGGCAGGAGAATTGATTGAACCCGGGAGGCAGAGGTTGCAGTGAGCTGAGATCATGCCATTGCACTCTAGCCTGGGCAACAGAGTGAGACTTTGTCTCAAACAAAACAAAACAAAAATCAAAAGACACAGAATGATAAGCTGGATAAAAAGATAAGACCCAACCATCTGCTGTCTTCAAGATACCCATGTCACATGTAATAACACCCACAAGATCAATGTACAGGGATGGAGAAAGATGTACTATGCAAATGGAAAGAAAGCAAAAAAAAAAAAAGAGCAGGACTCACCATTCTTATATCAGATAAAACAGACTTTAACCCAATAACAATTAATAAGGACAATGAAGAGCACTACACATTGATAAAGGATACTATCCAGCAAGAAAACTTAACTATTGTAAACATACGCACACCCAACACTGGAGCACCCAGATTCCTAAAACAAGTTCTTTTTGACCTACAAAAAGACTTTGCCACACAATAACACTGGAAGATTTCAATACCCCACTGACAATGTTAGATAATCATCAAGGCAGAATACTAACAAAGAAACTCTGAACTTAACACTTGTCTATTTGGACCTAATAGATATCTACAGAACACTGTATCCAACAACTGCAGAATATGCATTCTTCTCATCTGCAAACAGAACATTTTCTAAGTTTGGCCACATGCTCAGTCATAAAGCCAGTGTTAATGAATTTAAAAAAAAAATCAAAATCATACCAAGCACACTCTTGAACCACAGTGCAGTAAAACCAGAAGTCGATATCAAGAAGGTCTCTCAAAACTATGCAAATACATGGAAATTAAACAACTTGTTCCTGAATGACTCCTGGGTGAACATCAAAATGAAGGCAGAAATCAAAAAATTATTTGAAATTTATGAAAACAGAAACACAACTTGCCAAAATCTCTAGGATACAGCTCAAGTAATAAGAGGAAAGTTTGTAGCGTTACACATCTTCATCAAGAAGTTAGAAAGATCTCAAATTAACATGTAATAAACATGCACATGTAACCCCTGTATCTAAAATATATTAGGTTGGTGCAAAAGTAATTGTAGTTTTTAACCATTACTTTCAATGGAAAAACCACAATTACTTTTGCACCAACCTATAAGTTGAAATTTAAAAAATAAATAAATTTTAATACTTGGTTCACTTAAAGGTTTCCTTGTAGTTACACATTTACATAACTAATTTAGCATATGCTACATATTTTATACAAACTGTGTATATTGTATATCATATATGGCTGTATATATCAGTATGTAATATATATTATAACTAATTGTATCAATATCTGTGTATCTAAAATCTTTCAACCTACCTTTTCTACGGTGATGGAGTATTGTACCTGTTATTCTGTAGTCAGCTGAAATAGCAATTCTCCAACAACCTGGAGAAAGCCTCCAGGTCCCATATAAAGCAGATTTGTATAATCAAAGGAAGCAGAAAATCCTTGAGAAAAAAAAAAACAGACATTTTTCAAACTTTCATCATTTGCTAGATTATAAAAGGAGGCACATCCAGGCTGACAGAATTATTAGAAGATCTAAAAAAATCATGTTAGTAAAACTTCTGTAGCACTATTAACTCCCCTTTGGGGAGAGACTGAGTAAGATGAAAAGGGTCATGCCCAAAGAGGTCAGAGCTTTTGAAGTACCTCGTTTAATTAAAAGGTGAAAGTTCTGTTAATTCAGATATAAAAAAGTTAACAAGTTAACATGTCAAGTAGAAGCCCTGTTCATGTTAATCATGAAGAAAATGGCAAGATGCTTCTTTTTTTTTTTTTTAAATCTTGGCGAGGAAAGGGAATATTTAAATTTTACAAATCAAATGAAATGTTATTTTTTAAACAGTTGATAAAATAATGTTTTTGTCAATTGCAAATGAATTTTGACATAATTTATTAATGCATTAGAGTTCATTTTAAAACATTTTTTAAAGGAAATACTGCTTTAAACAAGTCAGTGTGGTCCCTTCTTAGTGAGACAGTAAATACAAAAGTATAGAAAAAGTCTCACTAAAGCTGTCGACTCCTAGTCTCAGTACAAAAGTCTGGATCTAAATGTATGCATGACTTTGAATGCATGACTCATACTTCGCTAAAAGCAGCCTTGCATCGGATGAATTTTTCAAACAAAAAGATCCTGAGCTAACTAGGTTCGATTCATACAGATGTATAGGGGAGTAGGGGTGGGGGGTATCTTCTTTTATTTTAGAATATTAAAACAAAATTCTTAATTAAGACTGCCACAATTATTTAATTCAATGACAAGAATCATCTTTAAATGACTAGGTGAGAGGCAGTCACAGTAGAGAATTAAGTGGCCTGAACAGAAGACTGACTTTGCCAACCACCTTGACCATGAGAAAATGATTTCTGTCCTCAGCAAGCTGCCGTGTCCTGTGTGTTTTTGAGGAAAGCACATGCAAAGAGGCATAGAAACGTTTTGTAATTAGCTGCATTTTTAGATTTGAAAAACAAATAAAAACGATAGGGAGCTAATATGGTCCAGGAAGTACAGAGAGTAACCTATTTCTTGACATAAGCGAGAAAACCTAACTGCCCTAGAACCCAAGCAAGCTAAAGCACATGTTTTCAGCCTACCAATTGCGTGGAGGTTCAGATTCTATGACCTGAATGGAAAGAGTTAGATTCAGTCGCCTGAACACCTGCTACAAACAGAGGGTTATGTGTTCCCAGCAAGAATGGAGGTGGTAGATGCCCAGGTGCCACACTTCGTATAGCTTTGGGGCATTAGTACACAGTACCCCAATCAGACACCAAGAGGGAAAGCCCTGGAATTCCCCAGGGCCTCCATTCTCTGCTCTTCTTTCTCTCTCTATAGCTCTAGCAGGAACAGGACTTAAAGAATATCCCAGTGTGTGGCTGCTGTTTATTTTTAGGGAACAAATGGAATATCTTGAAAGAACAGATGAGGGGGCTGGATGTGGTGGCAACTTAGGAGGCTGAGGTGGGAGGACTGCTTGAGACTAGGAGTTCAAGACCAGCCTCCGCAACATAGCCAGAGCCCGTCACAACAGAAAATAAAAAATTAACTTGGCATGATGACACACGACTGTAATCCTAGCTACTCGGGAGGCTGAGGTAGGAGGATCACTTGAGCCCAGGAGTTTGAGGTTACAATGGGCTATGATCACTGATCACACCACTGCACTCCAGCGAAGGTGACAGAGTGAGACTCCATCTCAAACAAACAAAGAAAAACAAAACAAAAAAAAACCAAGTAGGTAAAGACGAATACATCAAATAAGATTAAACCCTTCATTCAACCCTGTATCCTAAGGATCTAATAGATTTTCCATCTTAGCATCCCAAATTGTCTCTTTGTATTGGAATCCCGCCTGACTTCCTGAGACACATGCCAGGAGGTTCCCTTTCATCATCTGGTAAACATTTCATTCAAACTTGGACATAATTATGGCAGGCCTGGCACTGCACTTGCACATGGTATTTCAGGGTCTGCTTCCTCAAAGCAAGTGACCTTTCTTTGTCATTGAAATACACCAAAGAAAGACTAAAGCCTGTTACACTGTCTTCAGTTTCTTTTTTTTCTGGAATCTGTCCACATTTTCAGCAAACAGCTCTGAAGCAGCCCTAGGCTTAGGAAACAGAAAGGAAGGAACCATGGGTAGCAGCCTTGAGCTTAAGAACCAGCAAATTTCACCAACAAAACAGTCACGGTGTTTCTTTCATCTCTCCCACAACATTCTGACTGACTGTCAGGTTTTGGGTGTATATATATACGTATATATATACGTGTATATATGTATATATATGTGTATATATACGTGTATATATGTATATATATGTGTATATACACGTGTATATATGTATATATATGTGTATATACACGTGTATATATGTATATATATGTGTATATACACGTGTATATATGTATATATATGTGTATATACACGTGTATATATGTATATATATACGTATATATATACGTGTATATATGTATATATATACGTATATATATACGTGTATATATGTATATATATACGTATATATATACGTGTATATATGTATATATATACGTGTATATATATACGTGTATATATGTATATATGTATATATACGTGTATATATATGTATATATGTATATATATGTGTGTATATATATGTATATATGTATATATCTGTGTGTATATATATATATATATACTTTATTTTTAAAAGGGGATTTTGTGTCTGTGTGTGTGTGTTTTAATAAACTTTACACTTTTAGGGCAGTTTTATTTTCACAGCAAAATTGAGTACAGAGATTTCCCATATACCTCTTGCCCCTGCATATGTACGGCCTCCCCCTTTATTAACATCTCACCAGAGTGATAGATTTTTTACAATTTATGAACCTACATTGATACATCATTATCACCCAAAGTCCACAGTTTGCATTAGGGTTCACGCTTGGTATTGCATATTCTATGGGTTTGGATGAATGTATAATGCCATGTATCTACCATCGTAATATAACACAGTAGGTTCACTGCCCTAAAAATCCTCTGAGCTCCACCTATTCATCCCTCCCTAACCCCTGGCAACACCTAATATTTTTACTGTCTCCATAGCTTTGCCTGTTCCAGAATGTCATCCTTATACTTGAAATCATCTTCTAAGGGTGTTGTAGTTTTGCATTTTACTAGATTTAATTTTTAAGAAGAGTTTTTTATTTATGGAAGAACCTGAGCAGAGTACAGATAATTGCCATGTAACCCTCTATATTTGATTTTAATGACGATAAAATCTTTTATTATTTTATAGGGAAAAAATAGAAAGATAGACTCAAATCCTATTTTTCAAAAAGATAGAAGACAATTGGTTTAGTTCTCAAGTGATAGCTGATATCTGGTAACCCGGAACAGGTTTTATGCCCCCTTCAGGCAGGAATTTTATTTCCCAAAGGGCATTTTCTTTGTCCCAATTTACCGCTAGCTTAGACATTTTTATTACGATGGTTTCCCAAGAGTGTCTTTTTCTCCTTCTTAACCACCATTGTATCAGGTTTTAAGTTTATAAACCTTTTATCACCCATAGCAATTTCTGAGCAATTGATGGTGCCACCCATAATATCAAGTTATGGTCATTAAAACCAGTGTGTTTTCATGGCAGCAGTTATCACATTTTGCAAAGAAATGCTTCCCAGACACGTAAGTCACTGCAGCCCTAACGAAAGTGCAAGCAAACTGCTTGTCATCAGTGAAAAGAGTCTTCCAGAAACTGGCATTCTAGGGCTAAATCTTTTCAAACTCTGGTCCACTGATCTTAAAAAGACAAGAGTGTGGGTGCATTTGTGCTCCTTAATGATTATAGCCCACCCTAAGAATTCTGTTTTATTTTCTACCATTGGGAAATGGCTAGTCCATTTCAACGAAGAATTGATCCATTGTTCCTCAACTTTGCACAAGCTCTTTTGAGTGGATAGATAAGTTTTGAAGCCTTGCCAAGCCTAGTATCGTTAGCACGATGCTTCCATTCCCCTTATAAAGGAAATGGTTGACACGCAATGTCAATGGTACACAATTTGCAAGTTTGAGAAAGCTTGGGGAATCTTCCCATAAAACCAGGCCTTCTGGGCACAACTGTCAGCCCACAAAGAGAAAAAGGAGGATACTGGTTGCCATTTGGAAAAGATAAATGACAGTGTCTGCCCTGATAACTTACAATACACATCACTGTCTTTCAGGGTTGAGGGAATAAAAGACATCTTGTTACCTTCATCCAGCATCCTAAACCACCCTTCATCAATTTTTGTCCATATATTTTACTCTTTACATTTTGCTTATTCATAAAACCATGGTTGTGCCATGCTGGAAGGGGGAATGTTACCAATGTGGACCATCGGTTCTAGCAAAAGCCCTAATCACTGAGAATTCTACAGGAGGAGAGTCATTATAAAATGAGAATGCTATGATGAAATAAAATAAAATCACAGAGAGTTATAATTATGTAGCCAATGAAATAGAAGATGATTCTAGGGAAAATTAGCATGCCACTGTTTTAGTCTTCTTTCCTATTAAAAGATGGCATTATTAACTCAGCTGGGGAATTTATTGTGTAGCATGGATTCGATTAGTGCTGTTTCCCCACTTATGTCTTTAGTAATTACATTTCTTCATGGTTATTTAAGCCCATGAATCATAAATCATCATTTACAGTTAAGCAATTACCTCATCATGTAGCACTTCAAATGGATAGAGACGCTGTACTTGGTGTCAAACATAAGCAACTGTGCATGTCTTGGTACTATATTAATATGTATCAGTAAAACCTTGAATATAGAATAAGAATGTTATCTACAGCCCTCATCAAGATTCCAGCCCAGGACTCAGCAAGCTTTCTCTGTAAAGGACCAGAGAATAAATATTTTAGGCATTGCTGGCCAACAAGACATACACTCTGCATTTGTGTCAAGAAAGCAGCCACAAACCGTGCAGAAATGAATGAACGTGGCTGGCTTAATTCAGGGCAGCACAGAACAAGCATTGGCCAGATGTGGCCTCTCAGGCTGCAGTTAGCTAACTCCTGTTCTAGCCCCAGGATAGAAACTGAGTGTTACCACATGGGCCACCTCTGGATACCTCTGAATATTGGTAAAGGCTGGCTTAGAAGGGATTGGAGAGGAATCAGTGAGTGTGAATTCATTGGAATAGAGTACTCTGATTCCCAATACTAGACAAGTGTTACTAATGCCTTAGTGTGTACTAGCCTCTGTGTTGAGACTTACATCCCCCTAAAACAAATCAGAGTTTGTCTTACTCTTGTTACTCCCATTTTACAGATTGACAAGATGAGGAAAAGTGACATTAAGTAGCTTTCCTAAAATCTCACAGATGAGAAATGAATGTCTGTGTATGAAGAGAGTAGAGGGGAGAAGGGCAAGCAGGATTTGAACTGTAGGGGCCAAGGGAAAGCTTCCCTCTCCCCTCCAAACCCTTCCCCCCACTGAAGGTTCAAGTCTACTGAAATGAACTGACAATAGACAGATTAACAGAAGAAAAGACATACAAATTTACTAATGTGCATAAGCATGGAAACCATACAAAATATGAGACTCAAAGAAGGCACTGATGGCTGACAGTTAAATACCCTCTTCATAGGAGAGAGGGGAATGGAAACTGTAGGCAATTGTGAGGGCTAGCAAATTATTTTCAAGAGAAATGAATGAGCCCAAAGAATACACAATGGCTGGGACAAAGTTCCTCCGAGCTCTGGAGGAAGTGGAGAGAAGGTGAGGAGCAGAATTGCAGTATGAACAAAGGTTGACTTATTATGCAAATGAAATTTCCCAGGTAATCTCTTGGAACTGTCCTCAGAAGAATAGATGAAAAATCTCTCTGGGCACATGATAACTTTTGGTCTTTTCTCTTCTTCGGTGGTTAATCATTTCTGGTTATTTCATGAGATTCCAAGGGAGGGGGCCTTAAGACAATTAACATTTCTTTTGGAAGAAGTTTTCCTTTGTCACATAAGGGAATTTCCAGAGAGGCCCTACCTGAGCATTGGAAGCAGAAATATGAGAAGATTAGAAAGTCTTTGGATCTGAGGCAACTTCTAACGCCTTCCAATGTCCTTTAATTCAAAAGTTCTCAGCATGCCAAAATACCAAATGACACTTTGAGGTATCATTCTCTGAGCCCCAGCAGAACCAAGACCAGGAAACAGGATGATGGAGGAGGCCTTTAAGAGGCCATGGGTTTGTTCTTCCAAACCAGCCTCTTAAAAAGAAAATAAACTGTTTTTCTATTCTCTCAACACTTCTAACAACAAATTTATGGGGATTCCCCCCCTCCATACTAGCCAATTCTGCAATTCTCAGCTAACACAGACTCAGTGTCCTCAATTCTGATACTAACTCACTGGAGTTAACTCAGACTCACAGGTTAGGGGTTTGGTAGCACAAGACTGCCCACTTTTACCCCGACACTAATAGCAGGTAGTGGTCCCCAGGTTACCCACAACTTCTATCAGACTTGATTACAAATTGGGTTTGGCAATTTGCCAGAATGGCTCACAGACCTAAGGCAAACAGTTTACTTACTATTACCAATTTATTATGAAGGATATTTTAAAGGATACAAAAGAACAGTCATATGAAGAGGTGCATAGAATGAAGTCCAGAAGGATCCTGAGCATGACAGCTTTTGTCCCCATGGAGCTTGGGGTGCGCCACTCTCTCAGCATATAGATACATTCTCGTTCACCAACGTGGAATCTCTCTGAGCTCCTCCATTTGGGATTTTTATGGAGGTTCCATTACATAGGCATGATTGATGAAATCATTGACCTTTGGTGTTTGATTCAAGTCTCAGCCTTTCTTCCCTTCTAGGAGGTTGGGGGTAGAGCTTAAAGTCCCAACTCTCTAATCACAGGACTGGTTCCTCTGGTAAGTGGAACCCATTGTGAAACTATCCAGGGGCCCACCAAAGTTCACCTTATTAGCATAAACTCAGGTAGCATCAACTATGGTTGAAAGGGACTCATTACAAATAACAAAAATCTCTGTTACTTAGGAAATCCTGAGCTTAGGAATTTTAGGACCTCTCTTTCAAGAGCTAGGGACAAAGATCAAATATATGTTTTTTACTATATCACAATATCACACCTCTCCTAAATCAGTCATGTTTACCATTATGATCTCATATATATATATATATATATATACACATATATATACACACACACACACAAACACTATAAATATGTATATATAATATGTATATATATGTGTATGTGTATATATACATACATGTGTGTATAGACTTATACGTATCTATGTGTGTGTGTATATACTAACATGACATGTGTTAACAATCAACAGTCAATTGTCATTCACATGTGCCTAACTTCTACATTTTAGTTACTCATCATCATTGAGACTAAAATAGTCTAGAATATTAAACAGCCTGTAACTCTGGAAGTAGCAAGAAAGCATTAAACATTTGACATAAATAATTTATTTGAACTAATGATTGATTTGAACTAATTTGAGGGGGTAACTTGGGTGGGCAGGCACAGACACACAGATGAGCATATATGGCCATGAAAATTTTATATTTAGGGAAAAGCCATGAGATGTCACTCAAATTATCAGGGTGTATTGATGTTTACAGGGTTCTTTAACTCTTTTGTAAAATAATTGTTCAGAAAACCCCTCCATACATCACTAAATAGTTATAATTTTGATATATCTCTTTGCAGCTTTTTCTTTTAAATTTTTTCTTCTTAATATTTATGTATCAGAGCATTATATAGCTATGTCTATCCCTCACCTATCTACTCATTGCTTAAATTTAATAAAACAGTATATACACAATGCATACATGGACAATATGCTACTTCCTCCTTGAATCTTTCACCACAAATATTGTCCCACGTTACTGAAAATTTCTCTTAAGCCATGATTTTTCATTTTCACAATTTTGTCCCTTGACTTGGGCATACATTATTTGATCATTAAAAAAACATGACATTTTAGATGTTAACTCATTTCTGCTATCATAATCAAAGCTGTAGTGGCTTATTTAACAGTAAGTCTAAAAGTGTGTTGATTATTACATTGTTTGCATGATGGAGATGAGAAAAAAAACTTCTGTAGAACGTAGAAATGTTAGAATAGGTTAAAGACGTCTCTGCTATCGGAATGTGTTTCCTCTGTATTGTGTTTTAAAAGGTTATGTGAATGTTTGTTTGCTTTTATCTCTTTGGCTATGTTTTGTCATCTTTGGTATCATCTCATCCTCTGTGCTTTGTGACTGAAATTGAAGTGTGTTTGTTCAGAACACAATGATACTAGATCATTGATTGCCTACAGCATTATGGCTTGGAAATGAACACAGTAAACAGAACAGAGAAATGGAGTTGTGCAGTTCCAGGAGTGGATTAGTAAGTTATGTTGTTGTAGAGCAGTATGTATTCAAAAGATTTCAAGATGCCTGATCAATGGAGACAAAGATTATTTTCAATTGTGAGTGGCTTAACAACATCACTCACTCTGACATGGCCTAAATGCTAATTTAGGTGCTAAACCAAAACAAAATTAAAAAAAAACACCAGGTGAAGAGCATTTCCTACAAGCTTGAATCCAGAGAGAGTTCATATATAAGTTTACATGTTTATGTATAGTATGCAGTTATTACATATGTGACTACATATGCACATGGTAATATGTTATCTATATGTGTTTATGCACATAAATGCATGACAAATACTTGTTGTGGCATGTGATGAATATGTTCTTCATGTATGCTCACCTAAACTATTTACGTTCATTTAATGAAATTGTTCTGTCTGAAGAATGCCACTACAACGTTAAGAATTATCCCTCTGTATGGTAGATGAATCTGAGTTATCTGCAAATCATGCCAAAAAATCTTGGAGTCTTGAAAAATTCTAGGAGAGTATTTCTCATAATGTATGTGAAATAAGGAAATAAATCTTTAATTTTACAACCCAGAGTTTTAGTTTTTACCTATTCACAATAATCAGGCAGGGTCTCATCCTCCCAGGGTAAGCTGTAGTCAAGGCCTGGGAGACCAAACTGTAAACCAGAAGGGAGATTGTCCCATGGTTTTTGTTTTTCTCAGGAAAAGACGCAAAATATTTGTGACATTTACATCTGAAACAGAAAGACATTCCAGAGATTTCTCAAATCACTAAAAATAGAACTGCCGTTTGACACGGCAATCCCATTACTGGGTATATACTTAAAGGGAAATAAATTATTCTACCAAAAAGACACATGCATGCGTATGTTAATTGCAGCACTATTCACAATAGCAAAGACATGGAATCGAGCCACATGCCCGTCAATGGTGCAATGGATAAAGAAAATGTGGAACATATACACCATGGAATATTATGCAGCCAAAATTATATCTTTTGCAGCAACATGAACGCAGCTGGAGGCCATAACCGAAGCAAATTAATGTAGAAACAGAAAACCAGATATAGAGAACCACGTGTTCTCACTTATAAGTGGGAGCTACATCTTGGGTACACATGGACATAAAGATGGGAACAATAGACACTGAAGACTCCAAAAGGAAGGAAGGAGGGAGGGAGAAGGGCAAGGGCTGAGAAATTTCCTATTAGGTACTATGTTCATTATCTGGGTGATGGGATCAGTAGAAGTCCAAACCTCAGCATTACATATTAAACCCTTCCAACAAACCTGCACATGTACCTCCTGAATCTAAAATAAAAAATAAAAATAAAATTAACAAATGAAACAGAGGACTGTGAAGAATTACAGTTTATTGTTTTCGCTGATTTCCTTTTCCCACTACCCAGTTTAATCTTTTTTGGGCAATACTCACTGTATTAGTTCGTTTCCACGCTACTGATAAAGACATACCCGAAACTGGGAACAAAAAGAGGTTTAACTGGACTAATAGTTCCACATGGCTGGGGAGGCCTCAGAATCATGCCAGGAGGCAAAAGGCACTCCCTACATGGCGGTGCCAAGAGAAGAATGAGGAAGAAGCAAAAGTGGAAACCACTGATAAACCCATCAGATCTCGTGAGACTTATTCACTATTACAAGAATAGCAAGGGGAAGATCTGCCCCCATGCTATTCTCATGATAGCGAATAAGTCTCACGAGATCTGACATGTAGACCTCAGATAAGGGGTGAATGTGGACTGAACTCTGACTGCTGTTCTGTGTTCTAAGTTTCTTTCTGAGGTGCCTGGAGGAACTTTCACCTATAGGCCAAGCTCAAATTGCTTTGTCTAAAACCTCCAAGTTTTTAGACAAAGCTTCACTTCCTTAACCAATCCCAAATCAGAGAATCTTTGAATCCACCTCTGACCTGTGGGCCCCCCTTTCAATATGGCTCACCTTTTTAGCTCAAACCAATGTATAGCCTCCATGTATTGATTTATGACTTAGCCTGCAACCTCTGCCTCCTGCCTTTGAAAACCCTGACAGACAAGGCATTGAAGAGTTTGGGTCTTAAGTGTTAGCTACTGTATTCTTCTTTCTCGGAGCCCTGCAATAAATGCCTCACCTTCTCTTGCTACAAATCCTGTCAATGTTTGCCTTTGCTGTTCCAGGGGTGCTGGATCTAAGCTCGGTTCAGTAAGAGGGAAGTCATAGAGCTGACTCATGATCTGTAGTACCACGAAGGGCCAAAGTCAGGCCACACCAACCAGAGAGGTCTACTGGGTCCTGACAGGGACCAAGTGGTCAGCTCTCTGGGCTTCAGTGGTGAATTCCAGCAGGACAAGCAGTGACCAGGAGACCTTTCGGATGCACTTCCCAGGAGAACATGGGAGCCAGAGAGGCTGTGTTCAGACACCCTGACTATCCATCTCATCGAGTTAGGACAATTCACACACATAACCTTCCATGTACCTAGAGATCAGTATAGTGGTACCATTCAGAGAATAGACCATAGCAAGTGTGAGAGACTGAGATTAACCTCATAACTATTCCAAACCAGATGAGATTAAAGAATAATTATCCTCTAAAACAAGGGTGGAGTATCCCTTATCCAAAAATCCAAAATCCATAATGCTCCAAAATCCAGAACTTTTTGAGCACCAACATGACTCTCGAAGGAAATGCTCATTAGAGTATTTTGGATTTTTGATTTTCAGATTAGAAATGCTTGACCCCTAAGTATAATTCAGATATTCCAAAATCCAAAAAAATCCAAAATCTGAAACACTTCTGGTCCTAAGCATTTTGGATAAGGGATAGTCAACTTGTATATGCATATGTGCATATGTATATTATATGTATTATATACATACATAATCATATAGAGACAGAATACAAAGGATATACTTTTGTCCCTGAACATCCAAGTTGGTTGCAGTATGAATGAACTTTTGAGGAAAGCCTCATTGGTTATCTTCCCAGTTTAGTAGAGGCATTCCTTGGATCAGAAGGACTGTATCCTATCTATCTTTTTTTTTTTTTTTGGAGACGGAGTCTTGCTCTGTCGCCCAGGCTGGAGTGCAGTGGCGCAATCTCGGCTCACTGCAAGCTCCGCCTCCCGGGTTCACTCCATTCTCCTGCCTCAGCCTCTCCAAGTAGCTGGGACTACAGGCGCCCGCCACCACGCCCGGCTAATCTTTTGTATTTTTTAGTAGAGACGGGGTTTCACTGTGGTCTCGATCTCCTGACCTCGTGATCCGCCCGCCTCGGCCTCCCAAAGTGCTGGGATTACAAGCGTGAGCCACCGCACCCGGCCTGTATCCTATCTATCTTAATATTCTCAGTGCCTGGGAAAATGTCACCCACGGACCATCAGTATCTATATCCTCTAGGGGGTTGCTAGAAATGCAGAATCCCAGGCCCCACCTCAGACCTACTGAGTCAGAAAGTGCATTCTAACAGAACGCTTGGGTGATTTGCATGCCCATCAAAGTTTGAGAAGTGCTGCCCTAACAGATGATCAGTAATCACTTATAGAAAGTATTTATAGAATAAATTTGTAAAATTTATTTTCATTTGCAATATTCATGAATAAATAAATGAGTGTTTCACATTAATAAATAATTGAATAGGCGGGGTGCAGTGGCTCACGCCTGTAATCCCAGCACTTTGGGAGGCCAAGGAGGATCACGAGGTCAGGAGTTCGAGACCATCCTGGCCAACATAGTGAAACCTCGTCTCTACTAAAAATACAAAAATTTTCCGGGCGTGGTGGCACGTGCCTGTAATCCCAGCTACTTGGGAGGCTGAGGCAGGAGAATCGCTTAAACCAGGGAGTCGGAGGTTGTAGTGAGCCGAGATCACACCACAGCACTCCAGCCTGGTGACAGAGCAAGACTCCGTTTCAAAATAAATAAATACATAATTGAATAAGTGGAGGAATTAAGACTGAGTCCAGTTGTGTCTTTCTTTACTTATTTAGAATGCTTGCAGACGGAGGCTGAGTTCTAGCTTTCACATCCAGCTTCTCTTAAAGAAAGGCCTAAATTTTCCCCCTTCTTCTTCTTCCCAGGCAGGACATCTTGGGGCCTGAAGTGGGGCGGGGTTCTTCCTCTAAGCCTCGCTGGCAGATGCACAGACAAAGTCTTAGCCTGTTCACTCCATGAATTGTAAGCTGCAGGTTGCTATAGAATGTAGTTCTCAGAATGTGCACATTTATATCTCTGTGACATGCTTTTACATTCCTTTTTCGTATCTGCCTATATTCAGAATAATATGCCTAGGACTCCTTGTCACAATATTCGGCATCTTTAATTTTACTTGGTGATTGTATAATAAGATGGCCCATGCCCTTGTCTGTCTGCTGACACTTAGCAGGGAGTTTGTTTAGTGCTATGTATTATTTTGATTTATGAATAACTTCTGAGGATCAATTGGCGTTGTCCTTGGGAGCTTCCTATCATTGTTACTTTTGAACCATTAGTTTGATGCCTTTAGCAAAAGCATCTACGACCTTAAGACCTTAAGGACTCGCTTCATCATTTTCAAGTTGCGCAACCCCAGTTGAATTACCCTCTTTATGGTGTTGTAGGGCTTAGAATAGCAACTGGTACTTGGTAAGCTGAATGGGTGAGCTATTGCTCTTATTCATGCATTCATTCATTTAATAAGCATTTATTGGCATCCACTGTGCATTGGATATCAAGAGTGTACATCCTAGCACTTTGGGAGGCAGAGGCAGGAGGATCACTTGCGCCCAAGAGTTTGAGACCAGCCTGGGCAACATAGTGAGACCGTGTCTCTAAGATTTAAAAAAAAAAAAAAAGTACAAATAAGCAAGGTCCTGCTGCTGCTGTCTCTGAGGTTCTCCCATTTATGTGGGAGAGATGATCTTCTGAATGATCAGTAATGAAATGTTATAAGAAATACCTTGAAGGTACAATGGACAGAGCTGTTAATTCCACCTGGAGGCAATGAGAGGCGGCATCACAGAAAAGGTGCCGTTTAGGATGGGCCCTAAAAGATCAGCCTGCATTTACCTTAATCTTCTCTCTCCATTCAGCCTGCGCAGGAAATCCCTGATCAGATTTCAGCCAGCAAAACAGATCAAGTAGCTTATATGGTCCATGGAGCAATTTAAAGTGAGATTCTGTTTTAGGCCATTTCACTGCTCCTGTCCCCAGTGAAGAAAGGCTGGATAAAAGAAAAAAATCTTGGAGCCTGGTATATATCATGTTAGGAAAGCAGCCTGTTTGAATTCCTTTATCAATTAGTGCATTTTGTTTTATTCAAATTGAATAAAAACCTCGCCCGAAAAGAGGTCGAGACTCTTCTCAATCTCTACATTTTGTCTATCCCCTGAAATGCTTTTCCAATTCTTTAAATCATCACGGACAAGGGGAATTGTGCTCTCGAGAGGAAAGAGGGGCTTCTGTGACCAATGCTTCTGAAAACCCTCCAAGCTTACTTTTCTGTCAGGTCAATCAACCTGTCTATGCACTCTTTTATTTTTATTTTTTGTTTTTAAAGTTCACACACGACAAGACATAACATGGCATAACATGAAAGATGCCACGCAACTCTATGGCACCGAAAGCAAACGTCTTCAGACTGACTTAAAGGACATATTGTGTTTTCTTAAGTTAGGGAAATAAGCCCGCTCTGTAGCAAACAGCCAAGTGCTGGGGTAGTTGTGGTGCAGGTGTGTTCCCTTGGGCTTAAGGCCTGTGTCTATCAAAATGGCCGAAAGGTCAGTCCTGGCAGCAAGATCTAGTTCCTTTATCCTTTCCCTCTCAAATACCTGCCTCTTTGCAAATGTTTGTTTTTCCCACTGAGAAAATAAACGCACTGTGGAGATGGAGGATAAGAGAGCAGTCAGATGAGCGAACTAAATAAAGCAATCATGTTGGAGACAGAGCCGGGGAGATCAGCCAAGACCTTTAGAGGAAAACAGAGACCTGTGGACACAGAGTGGGGAGGTAAGTGTTTGCGGGATCATCATTTTGAAGAGTCTTAAAGAAATAAGCTTGAATTTTTTTTTAAATCAAATGATATTATGACAAAGAGAATAAATTTTATCCTGAAAGCAAAATCATCCCTTGCAACTATTTAAACTTATGTTAAATTTTTTAGATGTCAACTTAAAATAATTTGGAGAGTTTGAAACTTATCAAAATTCTTTGAATGCCACTGACTGATATTATGCTTGAATTTTCTACGTAAGCATGAATTAGTTTTTCTAATTCTAATTAGATATACTTAACCTATTTTAAGTTAAGGAATTGGATGAATGTAATGGCTCCTGCCTGTAATCTCAGCACTTTAGGAGGCCAAGGTGGCTGGATCGCTTGAGCCCAGGACTTTGAAATCAGCCTGGGTAATGTGGCAAAACCCTGTCTCTACTAGAAAAATAAAATAATAATAATACAATAATTAGCAGGGCATGGTGGTGCATGCCTGTAATCCCAGCTACTCAGGAGGCTGTAGAGGGAGAGTCGCTTGAGCCTGAGAGGTTGAGGCTGCAGTGAGCTATGGTCATGCCTCTGTACTCCAGCCTGGCCAATAAAACAAGACCTAACTCAAAACAAACAAACAAACAACAAAAATAAACAAATTCAAATAAACTCTGAATGAGTGAGTTTGTAAAGTTTAAAAGTAATGAAAACACTAAAAGAATTACAAACTGTAGGTAAAAATCCAACCATTAAGTGGAAAAGTACCTGTAGCAGACAAAAAGACAGAATCCATAACTCTAATGAACAAAGAATAAATGTACATTTAAGACAAAAACAAACGGAAAAAGAAACAGGCTCTTTACATTTTTTAATGTAAAACCAACTAATCAACCAACCGGAAACCCACCAAACATAACAAATTTCAAAGAGGCGCCAACTTGTATTTTGTATTCTGGAAACCATTAAGAATCTGCTTGTGTTGGCCGGGCATGGTGGTTTATGCCTGTTATCCCAGCACTTTGGGAGGCCCATGTGGGCAGATCCCTTGATGTCAGCAGTTCAAGACCAGCCTAGCCAACATGGGGAAACTCTGTCTCTACTAAAAAATACAAAAATCAGCTGGGGATGGTGGCAGGTGCCTGTAATCCCAGCTACTTGGGAGGCTGAAGCACAAGAGTCATTTGAACCTGGCAGGCGAAGATTGCAGTCAGCCGAGATCGTGGCATTGCACTCCAGCCTGGGAGACAGAGTAAGACTCCCTCTTAAAAAAAAAAAAAAAAAAAAAAGAATCTGCTTATGCTTATCCCCTCAAGATCTTTAGTTTTTTAGTTTTGTTTCCCCTAAAGCTATATAAGCTCACATCCATATATACTAATTACAGAGTTTTTCACTGGAAGGCATTTTAGGACCCTTTTACCCACAGTTAAATATAATTCATGAGGAAAATGTAATGTGCCCAAGGATATGAATATTTCTTTTCTCTCCCTTATCTCCACATTATGATTCTGTACGATATGAATTTCTTTTTTTTTATTATTATTATACTTTAGGTTTTAGGGTACATGTGCACAATGTGCAGGTTTGTTACATATGTATCCATGTGCCATGTTGTTTTGCTGCACCCATTAACTCAACATTTAGCATTAGATATATCTCCTAATGCTGTCCCTCCCCCCTCCCCCCACCCCACAACAGTCCCCGGAGTGTGATGTTCCCCTTCCTGTGTCCATGAGTTCTCATTGTTCAGTTCCCACCTATGAGTGAGAACATGCGGTGTTTGGTTTTTTGTCCTTGCGATAGTTTACTGAGAATGATGTTTTCCAGTTTCATCCATGTCCCTGCAAAGGACATGAACTCATCATTTTTTATGGCTGCATAGTATTCCATGGTGTATATGTGCCACATTTTCTTAATCCAGTCTATCGTTGTTGGACATTTGGGTTGGTTCCAAGTCTTTGCTATTGTGAATAGTGCCGCAATAAACATACGTGTGCATGTGTCTTTATAGCAGCATGATTTATAGTCCTTTGGGTATATACCCAGTAATGGGATGGCTGGGTCAAATGGTATTTCTAGTTCTAGATCCCTGAGGAATCACCACACTGACTTCCACAATAGTTGAACTAGTTTACAGTCCCACCAACAGTGTAAAAGTGTTCCTATTTCTCCACATCCTCTCCAGCACCTGTTGTTTCCTGACTTTTTAATGATGGCCATTCTAACTGGTGTGAGATGGTATCTCACTGTGGTTTTGATTTGCATTTCTCTGATGGCCAGTGATGATGAGCATTTTTTCATATGTTTTTTGGCTGCATAAATGTCTTCTTTTGAGAAGTGTCTGTTCATGTCCTTCGCCCACTTTGTGATGGGGTTGTTTGTTTTTTTCTTGTAAATTTGTTTGAGTTCATTGTAGATTCTGGATATTAGCCCTTTGTCAGATGAGTAGGTTGCAAAAATTTTCTCCCATTCTGTAGGTTGCCCGTTCACTCTGATGGTAGTTTCTTTTGCTGTGCAGAAGCTCTTTAGTTTAATTAGATCCCATTTGTCAATTTTGGCTTTTGTTGCCATTGCTTTTGGTGTTTTAGACATGAAGTCCTTGCCCACGCCTATGTCCTGAATGGTATTGCCTAGGTTTTCTTGTAGGATTTTAATAGTTTTAGGTCTAACATTTAAGTCTTTAATCCATCTTGAATTAATTTTTGTATAAGGTGTAAGGAAGGGATCCAGTTTCAGCTTTCTACATATGGCTAGCCAGTTTTCCCAGCACCATTTATTAAATAGGGAATCCTTTCCTCATTTCTTGTTTTTGTCAGGTTTGTCAAAGATCAGATAGTTGTAGCTATGCGGCATTATTTCTGAGGGCTCTGTTCTATTCCATTGATCTATGTCTCTGTTGTGGTACCAGTACCATGCTGTTTTGGTTACTGTAGCCTTGTAGTATAGTTTGAAGTCAGGTAGCGTGATGCCTCCAGCTTTGTTCTTTTGGCTTAGGATTGACTTGGTGATGCGGGCTCTTTTTTGGTTCCATATGAACTTGAAAGTAGTTTTTTCCAATTCTGTGAAGAAAGTCATTGGTAGCTTGATGGGGATGGCATTGAATCTATAAATTACCTTGGTCAGTATGGCCATTTTCACGATATTGATTCTTCCAACCCATGAGCATGGAATGTTCTTCCATTTGTTTGTATCCTCTTTTATTTCATTGAGCAGTGGTTTGTAGTTCTCCTTGAAGAGTTCCTTCACATCCCTTGTAAGTTGGATTCCTAGGTATTTTATTCTCTTTGAAACAATTGTGAATGGGAGTTCACTCATGATTTGGCTCTTTGTTTGTCTGTGATTGGTGTACAAGAATGCTTGTGATTTTTGTACATTGATTTTCTATCCTGAGACTTTGCTGAAGTTGCTACTCAGCTTAAGGAGATTTTGGGCTGAGACAGTGGGGTTTTCTAGATATACAATCATGTCATCTGCAAACAGGGACAATTTGACTTCCTCTTTTCCTAATTGAATACCCTTTATTTCCTTCTCCTGCCTGATTGCCCTGGCCAGAACTTCCAGCACTATGTTGAATAGAAGTGGTGAGAGAGGGCATCCCTGTCTTGTGCCAGTTTTCGAAGGGAATGCTTCAGTTTTTGCCCATTCAGTATGATATTGGCTGCTTAAGGCTCATGAAAGTTGAGTCCAGTTTACCCTCTCAGGAGATTACACTCCCAGCAGCCCCAATAGAGTATTGTCACCTACTATTCCTCCGTGGATTTTGCTTAGCATATGAGGCTTTTTTTTTTTTTCGATCCCTGCCTCAAGGCCAGTGGCTTATCAATGGAGTATTGAAGTAATTGGGCATATGAAACAACAGAATGGGTTTCACTCCACTCTTAAGCATCTGATATGTGCTAGTAAAAATGGACAACTAAAGCTTCAAGGATACAGGGATTGCTTCTTTTCCAAGCACCACTGTCCCGCAACTTGTACCAACTTATTGTCAGTGGATTTTTCCTATACAGATTTTGGGCAAACTTTCTCAACCTTGGCACTGCAGACTTTTTGGACCAGATAATTTTTCATAGTAGGGGCTGACCTAGGCTTTGGAAGATGTTTAGCAGAATCTCTGTTCTCTACCCACTGGATGCCAGTAGCACATCCTGCCTCCAGTTGTAAATTTTAAAAATGTCTTCAGACATTGCCAAATATCCCCTGCGTGAGGGCGTAATCATCCCTAATTGAGATCCCTGGTTTAGAGTAGTTGGAAAGCCCTCATTTATCTTATTGGAGAACTGACATATTACAGCAAACAATAATAACAACAACAAAAATGTATGTTTCAGTGTTTGGAGGTATTCTCCTAACCTAAGTTGTGCACAAATGTCTGCCCTACAGAATGGAGACTGTGTCTATATATATAGTGTGTGTATGTGTGTGCATGTACACACATGTGTGTGCCTTCTTATGTACCTCCACACACAGGGTGAGTGGAAATAATCTCTTCTTCCGTAGATAATATGTTGAGTAAGTGGTGCTATAGTGTTTGAATTACTCCAGCAATTCAAGTTCCATCGTGGGGCACCATAACAGAATGAGTTTTTTCCCATCTACTCACACACCACTCAATATAATTCTTCTGACAGCAGATGGGTGGGCATTTGTCCCAACACGCCAAGCAATTCTCCCACAGACACCAGCTGGGTGTCCTCTAGTTAAATTCATTTCTGACACTATCTACCCAGAGACGGTGTCAAATCCCACAGGTTGAAGACTGAGTCCCACAAGACTGCCCCCCACGCTTTCAATGCTAGTCACAAGTCCCAGGTTGTGACCTGTGCTTCCGACTGGCTATAAATTGGGGGTTCCCATGACCTCCTCCTCAGGTTCAGTGAATTTTCTAGAGTGGTCACAGAACTCAGTGAAACACTTTCGTTTACCCATTTATTAGGAAGGATATTACAAAAGATACAGATGAATGGGCAGATAGAAGGGATTCACAGGGCAAAGGATGTAAGGGTGCGTGCAGAGCTTCCATGCCCTTTCTGGGTCCATCATCCAGGAAGCTCCATGTGTTCAGATATCTGGATGCTCCCTGAGCCCCATCTGATATGGTTTGGCTGTTTCCCCACCCAAATCTCATCTTGAATTGTAGTTCCTATAATCCCATGTGTTGTGAGAGGGACAAGGTGGAGATAATTGAATCATGCCGGCAGTTTTCCCCATCTTGTTCTTGTGATAGTGAGTGAGTTCTCACAACATCTGATGGTTTTATAAGGGGCTTTCCCCTCCTTTGCTCTGCACTTCTTCCTGCCATCATTTGAAGAAGGACGTGTTTGCTTCCCCTTCCACCATGATTGTAAGTTTCCTGAGGCCTCTCCAGCCCTGTGGAACTATGAGTCAATAAACCTCTTCCCTTTATAAATTACCCAATCTGGGGTGTGTCTGTATTAACAGCAGGAGAAGGAACTAGTACACCATCCTTTGGGGCTTTTTATGGAGACTTTATGATGCAGGCATGATTGGTTAAATCATTGGCCATTGGTGATTATGCTATGGTCTGAATGTGTGTATCCCCCCAAAATCATACATTGGCTCCTAAGAGCCAATGTGATATGATAGTGTTAAGAGGTGGGGCCTTTTGGGAAGTGATCAAGTCAGGAACACTCTGCCTTTATGAGTGGGATTAGTTCTTTTAGAAAGGAACTTGATGGGAGCTCTGTAGTCTTTTCAACCCCTTCCACCACGTAAGTATCCAGCCACAGGCACCATCTCTGGAGCACAGCAAGCCCTCATGCAACACTGAATTGGCAGATGCCTTGACTTGGACTTCCCAGTCTCGAAAACTGCAAGAAATGAATTTCTATTGTTTACAAATTACCCAAGATAAGATAGATATTTTATCATAGCAACATGAATGGGTAAGACAGTGATCAATTCAAACTTCCATTCCTCTTCCCTCCCCAGAGGTCAAGAGTTGGGGCTGCAAGCTCCAACCCTCTAATGACAAGGTTGGTTTTCTTGGCCATCAGCCCCCATCCTGAGGCTGTCCAGAAACCCACCAAGAGTCTCCTCATGAGAAAAAAAACAATGCTCCTATCACCCAGTAAATTCCTACAAAGTTAGGAGCTGTGTGATGGGAACTGAGGGTCAAAGACCAAGTATTGGAACAAATGATTCTCCAAGCACTCCTACATATGCGGTTTTAGGACCTCTGTGCCAGGACTCAGGGGACAGGGAACAAAAATATATTTCTTAGTATGTCACAATATCACAGGCACTTTAGGAGAGTATTGGAACTGGACACACATGTCCCAGGTCCTCCAAGCTATTTCCTGCCAGGTCATTACTAAGGTGTAGGTCATTCCTCACTCAAACACAGGCCAATAGGGTCACACTGAGTGACTTGAGAGAACAGAAGTAGATATTCCTGCTCCTCCACTCATATCCCAGAAAAACCAATTCTACTACCAGGAAAAATTACGGTAGGTACTTGCTTCTTTGCTGTAGGTGTTGTCTTTTCTTTCTGCATTCAGCTTTCTTTAAATTAGCACCTCCTTCCTCCTCCTCCTCCTCTTCTCCCATCACCTCCTCCTTCTCTCTCTTTTTCACTCTCCCCCAACCCCCTTTCTCTCTTCTTTCTCTGTATCTCCCTGTATCTCTGTATCTCTCTCTGTCTCTCTCTCTCTCTCTCACACACACACACACACACACACACAGTTGCCCAGTTATGAAGGACTATTCTGATTTCTCTCTTTCAAAGAAAGAAAAAATGACTTGATAATCTCATTATCGATGAGATCTTAGTGGCTAAAGCATGGCCTCTTCCAAGATAATATTTGAAAAAAAGGTTCTTTGGGAAAAGTCTTAACAAAGATTAGATTAATTCCAGGAAATATTTGTTGAGCACTGTCATAGGCATCTGACAAGCAAAGAAAAGCAAAGCATGGACATTTAGTGCTGCTGCAATGTGGTGTGTGTGTGTGTGTGTGTCTGTGTGTGTGTGTGTGTGACTGTTTTGGAGCAAGTGAGTCTTCCTGAAGGAAAACTAAGTAAGTACTTGATCCACCTAAACCTAGTCACATATCTAAATGAAAAAGTAGGAAAAATCAGAACCAATTATTTGGCCATAATGAAGTATCAGTATTTTAAGCTCTAAGAGATTCCTCTCTAAATTGAGAAGAATTGAGAGATTGCCCATTACAACCTATTCCTGGTATCTTGTTAATGTTTCTAATCAGTTTTTCTTTAAAAAAAAATGGTGTGTATCTTTTTATCAATTACTTATACATTGCCTCCCTTCCTTTCCAGTAGCAATGTTTATTTGTTTCCCATTTTAAGAGAGTAGGTCTATGTTGGACTTGAATTTTCACTTCCTAATTGTTTAATGTATAAATATGTGTCTGTTCTCAGACATAGAAGTAGGCAGGGTTTCTACCTTCAAATTAAAGAGTCATAGCAGGATAGTTCAGTAATAATGTATTTCTTTATAGAAGTAATTCACTAATGAGTCTTATATAATGTACTACTGGCTAAATCTGTTTCCATCATGTAAGAATACATTTTATGCTTGGTCTTTTTTTTGTGATGGATGTTGCCCAGTTGTCTCTCTCCTCCTGAGGAGTCATGTACAGAGTGTGGGCACTATGCAGTTAACGTAAAAGTGCTGGCTCAGCCAAGTTTCCCCAAATAGGCCCACGAAGCAGGTGGTTCCTCCCCAGTGGAGGCATTTGTCATTACAGACAGGATCTAACCACAGAAAAGGGGCAATCTGAGTAATGCAGAGAGTTTAGAAGCAGCGTTGAAGTGCATATGCACACACACACACCTTTGCTTTTTTTCCTCTTTCTTCTTAAAGCATCCTCTTGAACAACCTAAGGAAGAAGACAATTGCAGGCACAACAGGATCTTCACAGGACAACACAGTGCAGAATCCAAACTCCAGCAGTTTCTAATTTTACCAACTCAGGGGGGACTGAAATTGGGGACAGAAATAGCACAAAAACAATAGAAATGCATGTCATGAAGCCTGGACGTGAACAAAGCAGGTTCTGTCATGCTGAACTTTGGGCAGATAGAAATGGAGGGACTGAGCTTGTTCTGCAATTATTTTCAGAGCTATTTTGCACTTTTGAGACACCCATGTGGTTGAATATAAACAGGAGTATAATAGCTAGTCAGAGCAGCAGCGTGGAATTCACACCATTGTCTTTGTTCTTACAAGTATTTCATATTTATCTATAGCTTTTGATCCCCTTTGGTTTATATTTCAAGTGTCCATGAAAGCACATCACATTGTGCAGCCCTGATCCACTCTTGTTTTTACTGACACTCTGAATTTTCTCATTGGCCTCCCTTTGCCAAGCTTTGAAGCAAAGAAATCAAACAAGTAGGACATTCAGGTGGGTGGTCACTGGACTTGGGAAATTCTAGAATAAAGCAACTGATGAATAGAACATAGTTTCAAAGGGGCTTTTCAGCTGCAAGACATATAGATCCAGGTATGTTGGTGTAAGCCTCAAAGAATCTCCTAGCATTTTGAGGGACATAATCAAAGGAGATTAGGAACATGAATCCAAGGCTTAGAAATCATTCTCTTGAAAGAGTATGGAATCACTCACTAGAGTATGGAATTAGAGACTTATTGGTCTGAGTTTACAGTTTGGCTCTGTCACATAATAGCTGGGTATAAAAATTTCCACTTCATGTAGTTGGTAGAGGAATTAATTAAATTGCATTCTAGTTACCAGCAGGGGAGACAGGGGAGAAGAAAGTTGGACATGAAGCAGTGGAAAGCAAGGACAAACTGGAGCCTTCTAGGATAACTGGGCATTCATGGAGAGTATTGGAACTGGAAATACTCTCCAGTACTCATGGAGAGTATTGGAACTGAAAGCTGCAAGGACACCTAGAGCCAATAAGGATAACCTGGAGCCCATGCAGACTAGTTGGAGTCTACCAAGACAAACTGGAACCCACATCTCTTTAATTCCACATTGAAACCAGACCATTCAGTGATCTGTAGAAAAAGCCAGTGCCCTTTGGATGAAACTGCATGTGGACCTGGCCTGGGTCCTAGAGTCACTGGAGGAGGTGCTTGGAAGGATTTGGAGGAGTTATAGGCCCAGTGACCACTCCATACCAACATGGAGTGGAAGTGACCAATGAAAACTTGAACTGGTGCATCCTTGCTTGGCCCCATGTCAACCTTCTGTAATGGCTGCTACTTCCTCATACCTTCCCTGTATTACCAAACTCAACTTGGGTTTACCCATTTGGCACAACAAAGCCAAATTCTGACATCAGGGTTTGCAGTGAAAGAAAGTGGGGTTTTTAAGGCAGGGAGGCAGAGGCTACAGGCAAAGTCATAAATCAATACAGAGGCTATACATTGGTTTGACCTAAAAAGGCAGCTTATCTTGAAGTGGGAGCTTACAGGTAGATTCAGAAACTTTCTGATTTGCAATTGGTTAAGGAGGCAGGGCTTTGTTTAAAGACTTGGGATCAGCAGAAAAGAATGTTCACTGTTTACTATGGGTGTGAGTTCTTCCAGGCCCCTCAGGAATAAATTTAGAGCAAAGGATGGCAGTCAAATGGCAGTCCTCAGTCTCCCTTTATCTGAGGTCCAGATCCAGGTATGTTGGTATAAGCCTCAAAGAGTCTCCCAGCAGTTTGAGGTACATAAAGGGAATTAGGAACATGACTACAAGGCTTAGAAATTCTTCTCGTAAGACAGTATGTAATCACTCACTAGAGTTTTGGAATTACAGTTTGGAATTAGTTTGGAATTAGAAAATGGATATTTTTCATTTGGTAGTAGTCTGGATTCCTGAAAAATTAAGGTCATATGTCGAGATATTATCTTTAGTGTCTATAAGCAACCAAACATTTTAGGACTGTAACTTCCTTAAATATTGTTTTAAGCTATTATTATGTCCTTGCTTATCAGGTTACTTCTTTACTTCTCAAGGCTAGCTAGGTGCCTGGAATTTCCCTTGTAGGAACTCAAGACTTTCCTTTATTTCCATACATGGCAGGGGATGGGGGAAGGGCACTGGCAGGTCTCTCAGAGGGTTCTCTACTCCATCTCACCAGTCTCACAAAATTTTCTGTGTGGCCAACCTTAACCCAGAGTCATACAGGTAAACAAATTCTGAAAAGCATAGAACTCCCTTAGCTACATTAACACAATAAAAAAAACCTTAAACAGACTTTCTTCTATTACAGGTGAAGGTTAAATAGTCCTATCTTTAAAAACCAGACAACACTGGTTCCCTGAACTTCTGACAGTGAAGTTCATCTGGTGCACAAAACAGCCTATTTCAGGAGATCAAGTGCACACTCAAATCTAGTCCTGCTGTATCCAAGTCCATGTTGAGAAGGCTTTTGGTTAGAACATTTCTTTCTCTGAGATCACATAACTGCAGGAGAAACACCAACATCAACAACCTGACCAAAATATTTTGATTTGGTGGATATTAGGTTCTAAGTTTTGTCTGGAGAATATTTAGAGGGGCTCAGAAATACCACGATATGTTTCATTTCTTAGTTCATGTCTCATCTCTGTAGCATCATTTTCACCCCAACTCTGAAGATAAATAGCATTGAGCCACTGAAGATGAAACCCACTTATCAATCCCTATGTGGAAGATAATGCCATCGACCACCTTCTGTCTTAGGAATACATTTCAAAAATGGAAAGAATGCTTCTCTGACCTACTCTTTCACTTGTACCTCCTTATTAAAAACCAGGCCTCCTTTGAATAGGAGACTCAGCACATTTGTCTACTCTGCTTCCCCAAGCCAAGTGAGCGTAAATCCTTAAATCCTACAAGCACATGCACATTGTCACCAAGGCACAAGCACACCCTGCAGTGTGAACTTGAGTAACCAATGAGGACTATTCTAGGACTTTCAGAGGTTCCTGTTCTGAGCCACTGTTACATTTTGGGAGATGGCCACTCTCCATTAAATGGAGTTTTCTTTTTTCCCCTTTTTGTAGCATGAGGTATAAGCACCTGGGTAAAGTGTAGTTATTTTTGAGTTTGACAAGTGAGCATATATTATTATTTAGCATGCCTTCTTTGATGTTCAAGCTCAGGAGAAAAATCTAAAAAATACACAAAACGTCCAGGTAGAGGATTACTGATCTACACTTCAACAGTAAAAAAAATACAATAGGTTTTTCACCCACAGGTTTTTTCCCCCTACTCTGGGAAAAATCTTTTACTAGCAAAGTATGACCCTAGGTTGTCCTGGTCTGTAGATATACAAATATTGCAATGGAATGCAACATAAAACATACAAGTAGTTTATCACCCTAAGTTATTATCCTTTTTAAGGAATTAATTACTGTAAAATTGGCCATGTTGACACTCATATGGATATTACTTATTTGATAAATGTAGAAATAGACCATTCAAACAGATACATTCTTAATATTTTGAAGAAATGCCCATCTTGAAAATGCTGCAGAGATTTTCCTCCATATATTTTTATCTGAAAAAATTGGATTGGATTCAGCTACCAGAGAACACTCCATATTTACTAATAGATTTACTGGAAACTGAAAGAACAGAATGATGTTGCCTCTATAGTCTGACATATGCTGGGCATATGTAAAAAGATAATGAAAGAGTACGTTGGGTAAGAAATGAGCATTGCTTTATTTTTTCCCTGGAAAAATTTTTCCTTTTTTATTTTTTTACTGCAAAAATAAGGTACTTAACATTCTCAGATATATGATACTCCATATTTTGTCTGGTAACAGGGAAAAAAAGTTATTAGGATACAGTTCGTGAGTTTTTGAAAAACAACCTGCTATAGCACATACTCTGCCAGGTCTGTCAGAGTGAAATACCTTTGAAAATAGAACTGGCTATATTTTATCTGGGCTTAGTTTAAAAATGGAGTGAGTTCCCTTGAAATATGATTTCCAAGTTTTGAAGTCATCATGAGTGAATGCATTATATTCTAACTCCAGAGGCTTTCCGAGGGAGAAACTGATGGGCCCAGGAAGGAGATAGTCACCCGTGCATCCTGGTCTTGTCCATATAATTCAGTAGGCTTCATAGAGACATCTTTTCTTTAATCAATTTAAATGTCATTTTTAAGACTAGTTTTTACAGAATTGTTGTCCTTATTAATTCCCTTGTTCTCTATGGAGTGATTTTTCAGAAATCATTACTCTTCTCTCTCTTTTTTTTGCAGTTTTAAAGCTTTGGGCATTAAAAATTAATTTTTCATTTTTTTCTTCATTTTGATCAATTTCCTGAAAAAGTAAAATGATGCAGAGTGTATACTATGGAGTAATACTGGCTGGCTACTAATCTTAAGTCTTCATTTACTAAATGTGTGATCTTAGGCAAATGACTGGACTTCTGGGTTATTTTAGATTACTTTTTGGTTTGTTTTAGTGTAAAATGGGGATAATAAAGGTATTTATTTTATGAGGTTGTGGTGATGATCAGGAATATATATGAAGTGTATTGGACATTACATGGTGTATAGTAAGCAAGTCAGACGTGTTTGCTATTACCGTTATTACTTAACAACATTAAATTATATTAAACATTATTTAATAACATTGCTGACCTTTGCTTTGCCAGTGTAGGAAATCTCCTTCTTCAATCCTCTTGCTTCCATTCTCTTAAGCTAAGGTGATAGTTTAATCAATTTGGGGTAATGTTGATTTGATCTCATACCTGAATATTTGATATGCCTTCACATTTTTCTGACATTATTCTTCCATTTATCAATGGCATATCAGCTAATTAATGATAAAGAAATGGGTATGTATCTGTAGAAATAATGATGTTAAAGGTGCAGGAGAGACAAAGTAGGTGGAGTGAGGTCTCAAATAATTTAGGATGAGATAGCATGAGTGTGAGTAATCCCTTAACCACGAAGTCCCTTTAGGAGGCATCTAAGTCAACTCCCCCATCTTATGAGTGGACCACATTGAATAACTCATAGATTGTTAACTTCACCTCCCAAGTTTAATTGGAAACATTTTTCAATTGTTGAAATCATTATCTACCATTTTTTTAAGTGTTTAGTACACATCTCATAAAAGCCAAAGATACAGTAGCACACAGTGGATACATTTTGGATAAATCGCAAGGTGAAGAGTTATGAAAGCTATCAGTAGATTATTTCATTTTCATCTCTCTAAGTAAGCTTTCTATTCATTCTATTGTGTGTCACATACCTTGTTCAAGTATGAACTTATATTACCACCTCCAGCTTGTCAGGCAGAACCGGACAGGCTTGTTCAAAGATCAGGGCAACAACTTCAAAATGGTGGTGCCGTATTGCAATGGCCACAGAATTTGAGGGGACGTGACCAGGGTTCGGGCTTATCCTAGATGAGGTGGTACAATATCAATTTCAGTCTGCGATGACCATAATCTAACAAGCAATTGTAATTCTTCCTTTTTCAATGCTCCAATAATTTCCCTGTTAAGGCTTCAATGATACATCTAGGAAGTTGTTTCATAATTATCTGTGCGTGCATTGATATCCCCAGTTAAATTTGAACTTTAAGAGAAAAAGGTTTATATCCCTTCATCTGTGAATTCAAGCTCCTAGTCTCCTGTCTAGCAGCCAGAATATGTTACAATCAGGGATTATTGGATATATGCATGAAAAGTAAAAGAAGCATAGTTATATTCCAACTACTGTCCATTTACTTCAACTGACTACACTCATTCTATCTTTTACCACCAGACCTGAAGCACTATAGCTAAACATAAAGGTAGAGATAAAATACCAGAACCTGAGACAGTTCTAGGAAGAGTAAAGCTAACTCCCTGGCACAGCATTGCTCATAGACAGGCAGCATGAAGGAAGAGAGAGGGTATCCTGTGTGAGAAGCAGACCTGGGTTCAAATTCTGACTCTAGCATTTTCTAGCTGTAGGAGTCTGGGTAAGTTATCTAGTCCATTGCTTCTCAAACTATAGTTTCATGAGCTGCAGCATCAGCATCAGCATCACCTGCAAGCTTATTAGAAATGCAGATTTGCAGGCTCCATTCCAGACGTGCCAATCCAGAACCAGAGTTCGAATTTTAACTAGGTCCCCAGGTGATGTGTGTGCATGTTACATTTTGAGAAGCACTGAACTAGACACTCTGAATTTCAGTTTCCTCTATTGTAAAATACAGAAAAATTATCAATCTTCCGAAATATGAAGGCTACAAAAATGCATGTCAAACACCTAGCAGATAGTCACTGTGCAAAAATGAAAGCTATTAATAACAGGAATAATAAAAAACCAGTAACAAGTTTAGATATTGAAGGTGAAGAGAACTGGAAGAAAAGACAATAGATATAGATATAGATATATCTTTCTCTCTGCCAATCTATGGCAATGAAGTTTCTAGATTTGTATTTAACTTCTATTATGGCAGTGGTTCTCAAGTGGGGACTCTTTTGTCCCAGGAGATATTTGGCAATGTCTGGGGAACATATCTGGATGCTATGGCTAGGTGGTAAAAATGTGACTGGCATCTAGTGGGCAGAGGCCTGATGCCACTGAGCTTCTTACAATGCACAGGACAGCCCCCTATAACAAGGAATTATCCAGCCCCAAATGTTAATAGTGCCAAGATTGAAAAGCCCTGAAATAGATGCTTCTAGAAATGACACATGTTGCAAGTGGAGGTCTTCCAACAGAGACACAAGTGAAAACTATATAAATGTACTCAAAATATCAACTATGAGTTGGATTATGCAAATGGCTTGGGAAAGGAAATGAGGAATGAATCAAAGACTTTACCAAAAGAAACATTTTCCCCATCTCCAAGCTCAAGCTATTCTATTAGTTGTATCTCCAAGAAAGTTAAATTGGTATAGTTCTTGTCCTCTAGGAGATTATAGTAAAAGCTGGGGATTGACTATTAAGGCATTTGATAATACGGATGCAACACATTATGACATAAAATGCGAGATATTTTATAAATCAAACGCCGAACAAACATTTAAAATGCGGGCTTATCTCTTTCAGTTACAAAATACTCTTAATGATTTTAATGCTCAACTTTATCTTGCCTGAGTACTTGGTTGTTGGTGAATATTACTTGGAGAATTCTTTCGTTTACAACAAATGGTCACATTAGTTCTCTGTAATAAAACACAGTCTGGGTCATAAAAACACACATCAAAAGAAAAATTTGCCTTATTTATTACTTCAACTTCATGCCCAAGTTTCTCTTGCCATGCCTCTTTTTATTAATTTTATGATTTTTATGGTTTATTTGTAAGCAGAGTGCTGTCCCAAAATTGATGAACCTGTTTACCAGTAAATCAGTAAACTGTAAACATTGCTATAAAATAAAGAATGTTGTTGTGATAAATCAAAAATGAAGAATTCTAGGTATCCCAAGAGAGCATTTTTGGTAGGTTACATCAGCTAACTCAACTCCTGCACCCATGAATCAGTAATGTTTGCTGGTTTATGAGCCTTGGAAAGCACAAATATTCCCCTTTCTCCTGCTCAGCACATCTCTGTAGTAATAAATAGGTAATTGGTTTTGTCCTATTACACTCTTTCTATATTACCCTTTGCAATAATCACATATAAATCCATAGGCTTATGGTTTCCTTTATCATAAATTTTTCATACTCTAACTCCTCATTCTTCTTTTCTTAGTTGTAGCACATACTCCAGAAAAATATCACAACAGTCAAACAACACAGATGCTTTTGCTTTTTGTGTTCAAATTATTATATTTCTCACCATTAATTATTTTATTAATGCTGTAAGTGTACTTACTATCTAAAAATACTCTATTTTTTCTCTCCCATATATAGATCTCCTGGAAATCTCCAATACAGAGCAAAAATTCCACATTAAATTTCCATGGGGAAAGCAATATTATCATCATATTAGGATACCATTCCTTTAAAAAATGAAAAGGGCCTTGGAGAAGAATTTGCACAGTTTTTCTACAGAGAAGATAAAGTTTTTACCCTATAGTATATAAAACACATAGATTTAAAAAATCAAAATACAGCTAAATTTTTTTTAATTAAGGTAAAAAAGAATTGCAGAATTTTAGGTAAAAACACATAACATTTTTGCCAATGCTCAAGATATTTTTGACAAAATATTCTCCCTATCTTAATACCTTAATCATCAGACTAGCATGTTTTCATTTATCCTCTCTCTTTCTCTCTCTCTGTCTCTCTTCATGACTATTCCTAAAGTCCCACTCAGAAAATATTTTTCCTTTAGTTGACTCTGAGTCAGCTGATTCATTTTATTATTCAATGACTAAATTCCCCTTCAATGGGACATACACTTAGTAGCAGTATTGTGAAGCTGAGGCGTCCATGTTTGTGTATGGGGAGCTTTTCATGCCCCCGTATCCCTGTGTTAGGTGTTAGTAGTATTGTCTGGGGTCACAGACTTGGACATCTAAGGGGAAATGTGTTCTTCTACAAGGGGACAGAGAAGAGCCTTGGGAGATCCAGGAGGCTGCCTCCTTTTCACACCATGTGTAATGGTCAGTGTTCATGAAAGACGGTATTAACCCTACCTGGGCAGCACTTGAGATGTTATGATTGCTTACATTGGTCTCATTCCATCACGTAAAGAACCCTCATGAGTAGAAGAGCCATCTACAATAAAGAGGGATTTGGACTAGGTAGTGAAGGATGCAAGCGAAAAAATACTATATGGAGTCTGTAGGTTCTACCCATATTTCCTGTTTTGCTTTCTCACATATTTACATTTTTAAATCGAATGCCTTATTTCCTTGTCTTTTGCCCTAAAATGATAGTGTACGTTGGCTGTGATGGTTAAATGTACCACTTACTACCTCTATTGTTGAATATTAACATGGATCCAAATAAAGCCAGAGAGGAGATAGATATTCCCATGGTGTCCAGGAATCAAGGCTGGGCTTTGAGTTGTCTCCTTTCAGGGAGAAGTCAGTCAGGATTTTATTGTACATGGAATTTTTGCAACGTGTTAGGTGGAGGATAATTATGAAAATGTATATATGAAGAAGAGCTTATTTTTGGGTAGTGGAGCAGCAAGGAATTTCATGGGAGTTTTTGTTTTTGAACACATACCAATCATTCATCACTCCCCAGGATAGTATCTTCACTTCTTTGGGCGGTTTGCCACGTCTTCATCGTGTGCAGTCTTATAAGGGACTTTATGATAAAATGGCCTCCAAGAACATCGTGAAAGGGTGAGCATGTAATCCGTGTTAGAGAAATTGGATTCTCTTTTCAGGGCCTTTGAATGTTACACAGGGCAGAAAAATAATTGGAGCTCATTTATCCCAGGAGCTGTACACAAATGAAGCAATCAAGCAATCATTGTTGCCTGGATTCTGGAGACACCTTTGTCCTTGTTAGTTTCTGGCCCTAATTCTTTCTAAGCTATGAATGATCCTATTGTTTAAATCATTTTTGTTTCTTTCCTTAAGTTAGCTAGCAATGGTTTCTATCACTGGGCCTAATAAATAAATCCACACTGACATTCCTTATGACTAATTTCAACATATGATAGTTTGTTAGGTGAATATGATTTACTTCAAATCAATTATCCATCTGGTTCAAAACACTAGATTGGTCATTTTCCTGTTTTTTTAATCATTGAGGGTGCCCAGTGCAGAATATTGATATTATTGTAAATCTTATATTTATTACAGGAATTGCATTAATAACTGTAACAGTTTAAAATAAAAATCAGAATGCCTTTAGTAATAAAGATTCTTCCATTGAAGGACTCAAGACTGTGAAAGTCATGAAAATTAAATTAACACAGTAGGGTTCCATTTCCTATGGGGAAATAGCTGCAGTTATAAACAACCATTAGTATTCCCAGTCTCCAAGTCACACCCAGTAGAATGAGGCCAGGCTGGGTATTAAGTCAGAGGCAGATTAATGGACATTCTGGTAATATGAAGGGTAGGAATGATTAAAGGGCAAACTCATTGCGACATGTTGTAAATGAGGCTGTAGTGATGTGGACCAAAACTGATGGGGCCATAACCACTGGTTGAAATTGAATCAGAAAACCCCTGTGTGGGCATAGATCACCACAATGCCAAGAATTAAGAAAAGATACAGATGATCGATTAAGTTTGTAAATAGCATGTGACAACTGATTTCTATGCAAATCCATTTAATGACAGCTAAGTAAATGAAATTGATTAATAAGTATGACTGTTTTAACTTGAGAGGTTTCACTAGATGTCATTGTCTTTTACAAACACTTCCATGCCCTCCAATATTTTGAAGGTTAAGCCTTTTGAAGTTTCTCACCCTACAGAAAACATATGCATTGGTGAGAAGAAAACCTAGAAAATGATAATTCGTTGAGGTCATCCCTTCTAACCTGGACTACATACCTTATTTTGGGAAAATTAACAATTGCCCAAGGAAAAGCTACTACAGTCCTCATCTTGTCAGCTCTTCCTCTATGATTAATGACCGGAGAATACATTTCTAAGGATTGTCTGGAACACCCTCAGAAGAAATGTGGGCTTAAATTTAAGACATACAGAATGTTAAGAGTTTAAACTACTCTCTTTGAGTATATAGGATACTTGAGTCATCTTAAAGAAATCATTGTCCAAGGAAGATGAAATTGCCGGCTGAAAAGTTCAAAGTGAAAAGCACAATACATTGCTTATTCTGATAACTGGATATTGACTAATTGGTTGTGGTACCTGTCCCACAGAAGTGATCTGTATTAGTCTGTTTTCATGCTTCTGATAAAGACATACCCAAGACTGGGCAATTTATAAAAGAAAGAGGTTTAATTGGACTCACGGTTCCACCTGGCTAGGGAGGCCTCACAATCATGGTGGAAGGCAAACAGAAGCAAGTCACATCTTACGTGGAAGGCGGCAGGCAAAAAAAGAGCTTGTGCGGGGCAACTCCAGTTTTTAAGACCATCAGATTTTGTGAGACCCATTCACTATCAACAGAACAGCATGAGAAAGACCCAACCTCATAATCCAATCATCTCCATCCTGGTCCCTCCCACAACACGTGGGAATTATGGGAGCTACAAGATGGGATTTGGGTGGGGTCACAGAGACAAACCATATCATGGTCTAACTGACTTTTTAAAATTATTATTGTTTTTTAGGATAATAGTATGCAACCTTAGAACATATATCCCCTTGTAATCTTCAGTCTTCTCTTGCACAGATGAATGAGTTTATACGGTGCTCCTGTTTAATTATTCAGATACATACAGTAAGGAACAGTTAAGGTCAATTATGAAAGAAACAGTAACAACAAACTACTACAATTAAGCAAGCGTTTGGTTTAGAAAACTAATCTAGATTTATATTTGTTATTTTCTTACATTATACAATTGTTTAGGGTGAAATCCAAAATTTCCTCAGAGTATTGCCCCATGAAAGCTAACATCTCATCATCTAATATTTACTTCTCAATTATGAGCTATGGTTTGAATGTTTGTCACTTTCAAAACTCATGTTGAAACTTGGTTCCAAATGTAGCAGAGTTGAGAGATGGGGCCTTTAAAAGGTGACTAGATCATGATGACAGAGCCCTCATGGATTAATTTATTCAATGGATTAATGGGTTAATGCACTAATGGCTTAATGGGTTATTATGGGAGGGAAATTGGTGGCTTTATAAGAAGGGGAAGAGAGACCTGAACTAGCAGGTTGGCACATTCAGCCCCCTCACCACATACTGCCCTGCATCGCCTTGGGATTCTGCAGTCTCCACGAGCAAGAGGGCTCTCACCAGATGCAGCCCCTCAACCTTAGACATTTCAGCCTCTATGATTGCAAAAAGTAAATTACTTTTTTTTAATAAATTACCGAATTTTAGCTATTCTGTTATAAGCAACAGAAAATGAACTAGGACACTATCATAGCCATGACTTATAGAAGTTATGAATCTATTTGTTTGCATTTTCTCAAACTGATATCCTATTCTTGATTAATGTATAGCATATCCATTCTTTAAAGCAGTACTTGTCAAATTTTAATGTTTATGTAAATCACCTGGGGATCTTTTTAAAATACAGATTATGATTTAGCAGCTCTGGAGCAGGAACTGGGATTCTGCATTCTACCGCCCAGCTGCTAGGTCATGTTCATGCTGCTTCAGGTCCTTGGGGTAGTCAGGCTTAAGTCAGGGATCAGCCAATGTGTTCTGTAAAGCACCAGATAGGAAACATTTCTGGTCTAGATGATCTCTGTGCCATCTACTCAGTGCTCCCAGTTTAGCCCAAAAGCAGCCAGAGACAATAAAAAAATGAAACACCGTAGCTGTGTTTCAGTTAAGTTTTATTTACAAACACTAAGTTTTGAATTTTATATTATTTCTTCTTTCAGACAGGGTCTCTCTCTGTTGCCCAGGATGGAGGGCAGTGGCATGATCATGGCTGAATGCAGCCTCCACATTTTGGGCTTAAGTGGTCCTCCTGCCTCAGCCTCCCAAGTAGGGGAGACTATAGGCATGTGCCACCATACCTAGTTAATTAAAAAAAAATTTTTTGTAGAGACGGGGCCTTACTATGTTGCTCGGGCTGGTCTTGACCTCCTGGCCTCAAGCAGTCCTCTTGCCTTGGCCTCCCAAAACACTGGGATTACAGGTATGATCCACCATGCCAGGCCAAAATATTATATTTTAAGTTTTTTTCAAACATTTAAAAATGCAAAAAACTTCCTTAGCTCATGAACTGTACGAAAACAGGTGGGGGGCCAGATTTGGCCTGGGACTGTAGTGCACTGATCTCCATTTTAATTCATCATTCTATAGTAGATTGAGCTGTCTGCAAGAAGTGGATTGTGCTTGAATAAAAACAAGACATTCTCCTCCATCCCCAGATGCAAGTTGTTTATAGGAGTTCTGTGAAAAAGCAAAAGAAGTAAAGAGTTTCATGTGCTTTTAAGAAAACATTATCCTGAGAGATTAGATACAAACCACATTTGTTTTTTAATGTTTATTTTAATTTCTGGAAATTATATTTAGAGAAGATATCAACCATCTGTTTAATTGTTCTGTATTTAATATTACACTATGGATCAATGGGACATATAAAATACATTTAGTATGATTTATAGAGATTAATTATTGTCCAATTATGGTTTAATTGGAGTTTTAGGAGATGATTGCAGTTTCTTTTTATTTAATATTTCCATATGTCCATACAGTTACCACTAGGACAAAATTTAAATATCTGTATAAACCATTACATTAGAGTTTTGAGCCTCAGGTACTGTACCTAGGTTGGGGAAAACTGTAATATCCAGGTAAAGCCTCTCACCCTGTTCTTATAGAACTCTGACAGGACTGTGTCAATGTAATGTTTGAGTTTTACTTTAACTTCTTTTGGCCTTGACTATGTAACATCCTTGCTTTCTGGGGTGGTGTAGCTTTGGAAAACTCAGAATAAGGGTGGCCTAATCCTGGAAGAACAGAAACTGTATGGAAATTATAATTCTGAAATCCAGAACATGGCATGCCACTTCATCAATTCTAAGATACCATAGATTGAAAGTTGTATCTTTATTTTACATGCCACTAAAGAACGAGGGCATGTAACATACACACACACACACACACACACACACACACACACATCTAAAACAACAAGCTATCCCTTTGACAATGCCAGTCCATCAATTTTGAGTCACATGCTAATTTCATATCTGGGTCTTAGAATCAATGAAATACGGTCTTTAAATCTTAGGTGCACATTTAGGCTGGAATTATCTAATTTTGCATTTATGTGAGATGATGATTATGATAACACTCCTTATAATACTGATTACAGCATCCAAAATATATTATTTTCTTTGCTTCATTTCCTTCTAGATGGACTAATATGATTTTTTTTATGATAAAATGGAGTCTCAGACATGTGGAATATCTTATTCGATGTTACACAGATACTACATTTGTCAGGGAATTCTAGCTGCTAAAATAAGTGAATCCGAGCACGTGTAATGGCTCCAGCATGCTGGAAGTTCATTTATCACTCCTGCAAAGACCAAAACAGACATCCTTGATGGAGGGCAGCTGTTCCCCAAGCAGCCAATGGGAACCCTGAGCTCTTACATCCCATGGATATACCATCTTCTATGAATAGTTTCCAAGTTCTCCATGCTTGTGGTCTCAAGTCCGTGCAGGTGGAAGGAATACAAGGAAGTGCACGTGGGAGGTTTTTATGGTGTCGTTCAACACTTCTGCTCACATTCCTTCCTCTGGAAATCAGTCATGTGATGCCCAACCTCAAGGAAGTTGGAAAATGAGTCTAGCCTTGGACCAGGAAGAAGAGATGAATTAGTATTCAAGCTAGAATCCTCCAGGTTTCTTGTCCTCTCCTTCTGAACTGAACCCCTCCTAACCCTTTTAATGTCTACATTCCAAATTCTACCCCAAAGGTAGAAGAGGGCCAAGATCAATTATTTAAGTGATCCTAACCGTTTCCTGAATTTCAAGTTTCATCTATACATAAGCGCCTTCTTTTAATTTCAGTGCTCCAAGATGGGCAATTATGGATTTCCTGCAAGTTTACTATAGCACTCATTAAATTATGCAGAGTAGTATTTCTGCCTATGCTGGGGATATTATCTTTGTGTTAATCTCCTAGCCTATGGTATCAGCAAGTGGAACTTGTAATATTTTAGCACCTTGGAATTTTAGTGTAATGGTTCTGACGGCAATGGGGGTAGGAGATGCTTTCTGAAGATCTGTACACATGTTCATGCATTTCATCCACACTGCAGGTTAAAAAAAATCCATGACAGTGCTAGAAATAACCAAGCTATAAGTAGCCAGTGCTAGGAGAAAATTGGCTCATTTTAACTAGAGACTGGTAGAATAGACGAGACTGCCAAACACATAAGAGTGTTTTTGCCTTCCCTTTTCTCTGTGGTACTTTCTGAATACATTTTATGTTTCTTATCCTGGTCGTGAATAAGAGCCCATCATTGCCAACTGGAGGAGAGTCTGCCAGGCACACCAGAAGAAGCAGTTCTCTTTCCTCTACTTCCTTATTGAAATGTCCCAGTGATAGGCTTGAAGCCCCAGTCATTAAACAGCTTGAGTTTGTGCTAATCTCATTTAGCCTGTTGCTGTGATTTTTAAAATAATGAATCAATTATCCAGATGTCTTTGCAGGGTTCTGCAAAGCAGAAATAGTGTCACTTATGGGACCACAGGGACAACTTCAGTAATACAAAGATTAGAGATCAAAAATGCCAATGTTGATTTTTATGTGTAAAAAACCCTAAAGATTCCACATAAAAAACTGTTAGAACAAATAAAGTTGCAGGAGACAAAATCAATACACAAAAATCAGTTGCATATCTGTACACTAACAATGATCTATCAAAAAAAGGAAATTAAGAAAACAACCTCATTTGCAATAGCATCAAGAAGATAAAATACTTAGAAACTTAACCAAAGAGGTGAAAGATTTATATACTGAAAATATAAAACATTGCTGAAAGAAATAAAAAAGATGAAAATGAGTAGGAAGACATCCTGTGTTCATAGATTGAAAGATAACATTGTTAAAATGTCCATACTACAGAAAGAGATCTACAGATTAAATGAAATTCCTATCAAAATGCCAAGGCATTTTTTTTTTTTGCAGAAATATAAAAAAGCCTACAATTAACATGGATAGCCAAAAGATTCTTGAAAAAGAACAAATTTGGAGATCGCACGCTTCCTGATTTCCAAGCTTATTACAAAACTACTGTAATCAAAACAGTGTGGTGCAGGCGTAAAGACAGGCATGTAGACCAGCGGGATGGAATACTAGAAACACACGAGAAATAAATCCTCATGTATATATTCAAATGATCTTTTACAAGGATGGCAGCACTATTCAATGGGAAAAGGACAGTCTCTTTAACAAATGGTATTGGGGAAACTAGACATCCACATGCAAAAGAATAAAGTTGAGCTTTTACTTTATGCCATATACAAAAGTTAATTCAAAATAGGTTCAAAACCTAAACAATATCTAAAGCTATAAAAGTCCTAGAGGAAAACATAGAGCAAAAGCTTCATAATATTGATCTTGACAATGATTTCTTAGACATGATACCAAAGCCCAGTCAAAAAAACCACAAATTGACAGGTGAGACTACATCAAACTTTAAAAACTTCTGCACACGAAAGGAAACAATTAACAGAGTGAAAAGGCAACCTACAGGATGGGAAAAAAATTTGCAAATCATGTATCTGAAACAGGGTTAATAGCTAGACTATATAAAGAATTTCTACAACCCCAAAACAGTAACAAAATAAAACAAAAAAACTGATTAATAAATGGGCAAAAGACTTGAATAGACATTTATCCAAAACAAACCTATATTAATGGCCAACATGCATATAAAAAGCTGCTCAACATTGCTAATCACTAGAGAAATGCAAATCAAAACTACAGTGAGATATCAACTCACATCCATTAAGATGTCTGGTACTAAATAAGAAAATAACAAGTGTTGGTGAGGATGTGGAGAAACTGGAACCCTTGTGTACTGTTGGTGAAAATGGAAAAGGGTGCAGTCCTTGTGGAAAACAAAATGGAAATTCCTCAAAAAATTAAAAATAGAACTACTATATGATCCAGCAATCCCACTTCTAGGTAACATGTAAAAGAATTGAAACCAGAATATAGAAAAGATATATGCACACTCATGTTTATTGCAGCATTATTCACAATAGCGAAGAAGTGGAAGAACCATTGATGGATGAATGGATAATGTGGTGGATACATACAATGGAATGTTATTCAGTCTTTAAAAAAAGAAATCATGTCACATGCTACAACATGAATGAACCTTGAGGAAACGATGCTAAGTGAAAGAAGCCAGTCATGAAAACACAAATACTGTATGCTTCCACTTATATGAGGTATCTAAAGTGATCAAACTCATAGAAACAGAAAGTAGAATGGTGGTTGCCAAGGGCTGGTGGGAGGGAAAATGGGGAATTTTTGTTTTATGCCTACAGAGTTTTAGTTTTGCAAGATGAAAAAGTCCTGGAGATCTTTTGCTCAACAATATGCATATAGTAAACATTACTGAACAGTGCACTTAAAATGAAGACAGTAAATTTCATTTTGTGTGTGTATTTTATTACCACAATTAAGAATAAAGAGTTCAAGGATTGAGGCTGGAGGCTTGCTCATAATACTTGGCAAATTGAGTCTAGGTTTCTGGGTCCAGTAATCGGGTTTGTAAAAAAAGAAAACAACCAATAAAAACACCTTTTACTAAAAGGTTCTCAAGCCATAAACTTGTGTAAACAGCTGGGTGAATTTCAACAAAGGATCAGGGTTACGGCAATATTGACAGACTCTCTAGAACCCATAAAGGCTTGGAAATTAGTTACTAGCATCAGCGTTAGTAATTAGTCCACTCTTTTCTGTAGGCCCAGAACTTTAAAATAAAGACATTTGCCACTTAGGTCCTATGTCTAAAGGCCAATTAAGGGCATCTTGTGCAAAATGATTTAAAAATATGACATTTAGAGTAAGAGAGATCTGACTTTACATATATATGCCACCATTTCTTTCATCGTTCATAGCAAACAATACAAAATGCTACATAATGAGACTGAGGCTGTGACACTTCATATATTCAGAAACAATTATGAGTCATACCCACAAGGATCTCACATATGTCTTTGGAAAACACTTTCATTATTTAATTCCTGTTAGAGCCAACTAACTCTTCTGGGTATCTAATTGAAGTCTGTAGGGCCATGTGAGAGTCAATTCTTTCTGGAGAACTGGCTTGCTAGTTTCTATCTTACAATGTGTGGTTCTGGGGATTATGGCACTCACCTGTTTTTTAAAATCTTCCAACAATGCAAATGGTTGCAATTTTATTGGAAGTATTAAAAAACCTCACCTATTGAAAATTTTACTTTTGACTATATTTTTATAATTGAACACACACACACATACACACTGTTTTTGGAGAAACAGTTTTTTTATACCTACTGTGTATTACTTGAAAGTAAAAACATAAATTGTTATTCCAACTGTAGGGGGATTTTATTATTTGCCTTTGTTTGGCTTCCCTATAGGTATACATGGAAACCGGTGTTCAAATGCAAGTGGCTTATTAGAGACATAAAACTAGGTGAATGAGAACATGAGACAGGAAGAAGAATGCAAGCAGTAAAGCAATATAGTCTATAGAACAACACTGAGAGCTAAATCCATAAATAATTTTAAAATTTCTAATAGCTACATTTTTTAAAATGTAGGAAAAATCAGGGGCAATATTCATTTTAATAATATATTTTACTAAACCCAATATATCCAAAATATTATTTCAGCATGCAATCAATATACTATTATTAAAAAGGTATTTTCTATACTTTTTTTTATATAAAGTCTTCAGACTGTGGTGTGCATTCTGTACTTAAAGCATATCTTAGTTCAGACAGTCCGCATTTCAGATGCTCAACTGGGTTGTGGTTAGTGGCTGCCATATTGAGCTGTGCAGTAATAAATGAGATGTTATAAGGCAGTTTTCTCTGTGTTTGACTGGCCCTTAATCCTGCTGAGAAAATGCTGGTAACTAAAGTCAGAAATATCCTTTGAGAGAGCAAGTGAGTTGTGGTATGTAATCGGCAAGTCTTGTCACTTGAGGGTTGAGAGCTCCTCCCAGGGGTGTTAACTCCCTCATCACTTCTCACCTGCCAATGGGACAGAAGAAGGTGGAGTTCAGTGGCCCGAGAAATCCCACTGAGAAGTGACTGGGGTGCCCTCTGATAGCAAGGGTGAGAGGGTATTGGTGGGCAGTGGGCAGCATGTGCTACATTATTCAACACTATTTATACAAAGATCAAAACAAGATCTCACTCCCAGACCAGGCTTCTCTTAGACAATTAAAGCAAGATACTTGGAAGTCTATCTTTAAACGTTTCTTTCAGGTTCAAAGATTCCAGGCTTGCTTTCAGAAAATACTTTCATTACCTAATTCCTGTTAGAGTCAAATAGCTCTTCTGGATACCTAATTGAAGTCGGTAGGACAATTTTAAAGCCTTTAATCTTGTTCTTTTAGGAGAACTGGTTTGCTATTTTCTCTTAAAATTCATGATTCTGAGGACTATACCACTGCTTTTAAAGGCTACCAACAATACAAACTTGTTGCAGTTTTGGTGAAAGCTCAGAAAAATAGCCTGATGGAAAGCTTTTACTTTTGTTTGTTTTTTTTTCATAATAGATTGATACAAATTACTTTGGTATATTTTAGTCTTCTATTGGATATGTTCAAGTATCACAATTCCTTTAAACATACGTAGGATAACAAAATGAATTGTTAAACAATAAGACTGAGGCTGCGATACTTCACATAATTTAAAGCAACTATGGAGTCCCATCCACAAATCTTGGTTAATCTATCTTCATGGCACCTCAATTTCATTTCTTAATATGCAGGACATCGTTTGTGGAATTTTCTAGTTTTTCCTTATTGATCTCCAGTCGAGAGATCAAAACCATCAAAAGAACATGACGTACAGAGTGAGGAGACAGAGGACTGCATCCTGCTATGTTTGCTTGGTTGAGAAACACACTCAATGTCATAGCTTCCAGACATGCACAATAAAATAGCAAAAACTTAGCATGCACGGATGTGAGTGTAAACAAAAATTTGGTATTTGAAGGTACATACGGCCCATCTAAGAGACCTTCAGGGCCAGACTTTGAGGCCAAATCTGCAGAGCGTCATCTGATTATCTCAAGGTGGACTCTGGTCTTTTCATAGATGGTGTGTAATTGCCATGAAAATAAAGATAAATAAACAAACAAAACAAGGATCTTAGCCCAAGGCTAAGGCTAAAGCTAGGGCTGGGGCTAGGGCTGGGGTTTGGTTTAGGGTAGGGTAGGGTTAAAGTTAGAGCTAGGGTGGGTTTATGTTAGGATTGGGTTAGGGGATCTTAGCCAATTTTCTCTAGAAACAAACCTTAGGCAAAGTGCTGGCTGGTGCTTTGCTGGAAGCAGCAATCCCAAAGCCATGCAGAGAGGACCTAAAAGGCACAGAGGCAGCAAAAGATGGGAAGGACATGGAATGATGTGCACTGCCCGTGTTTCAGTCTGAACCACCAGAGATGGAGCTGGAGGTTGAAGGCACAGGATGTCTCATTGTCAACAATATGGTGCATCCATGCTTTCTGCGCTTTGGAGCAGGATGAGAGAGGACTTCATCTACTCATTCACTCTTGTCTGCTGTCTCCTCTTAGCCTCTGTTGTCCCATGGAGAGTTGACATTCCTGGACATCTATGTGGCTTCACCTGGGCCCCTCCAGCACCTACTGGGGCCTGAAGCTTCAACCAAGTTTGGAAGTGATGGGAGATGCTGGAGACTTGGGCGTGTGGCTTGTTAGCTTAGGATGGTGGAGGCATGCATGTCTACCAAAATTCTGGGACATTAGGAAGGTCAGAAGGTGTATGAGAGTCCATACAATGACCTATGCCGCAAGCAAATTTATTTTTGTCCTGTAATTGTGCCTTGCAGCTTATTTGCTGTAGATTAGAAATTAAGGGTCTTTTGGCATGGCTTCAAAGTGTCATGTGGTTCAGCTCTGTTTTAGGTATTTTCTGTATCAATACATGGCTATTTGACGTGAAAAAGAGGTTAACACTTGAGGTTACGTGCAGGTGAAGCAAGCCCAATACATGAAGTACTGCAAAGAGCCAGTGGCTTTTCTTTTTAGTACTGTATAAAGAAAATATACACAAAATTAAAGAAATCTTTTAGAAAACAAGGTAAAATCATCATCACATACAATCCTACCATAAGGTAAACGTTTAATTTTAGCACACTATGTTTTACTCATTCAGATATTGTAGGGAAATAAAACTCACACACCTAAAGTATTAAGCATAATTTTTTAAATGTTCTAAAAGAGTTCTCGACTTGCTTGCAAATCTTCCTAATAAAGGGAATTATAGGGGCATAAACTTTCCAGACAAGGCTTTTGTGCTGATGAAAACAGTTTTTCAGGTTAATTCACTCTTCCCTGGTAAACACTCCGTCTGTCAAAATATATCACCCTTTTCTCTCTTTGACTAAATAGGATGATATCTAAGATTAAAGGGAAGCTTAAAATTATCTGACATTATGAATATTTTATTAAATAATACTCAATGTCAGTTGTCTTGATCCCATTTTTAACCATAATCAATAATTCTTTCATAAACATCTACATTTACTAGGTATTTGTTAAGGCATTAAATTGATTCCTTCTCTTGAATCAACTTTCTTGTGGAAATTATCTAAGATATTGGTTTGCTTGTTAAATTATATTTTCCTGGTAAAAGTTACAATTTTTATTTTGTTTTACTTTTTGTTTTCTACCCCCCCCGCCCCCCACCATTTTTAAATTTTAATTTAATTTAATTTTAAGTTCCAGGGCACATGTGCAGGATGTGCAGGTTTGTTACATAGGTAAACATGTGCCATGGTGGTTTGCTGTACCTATCAACCCATCACCTAGGTATTAAGCCTAGCATGCATTAGCTATTTTTCCTGATGCTCTCTCCCTGCCTCGCCATCCTCAGACAGGCCCCAGTGTGTGTCGTTCCCCTCCCTGTGTCCACGTATTCTCATTGTTCAGCTCCCACTTATAAGTGAGAACATGCAGTGTTCGGCTTTCTGTTTCTGCCTTAGTTTGCTGAGGATAATGACTTCCAACTTCATCCATGTCCCTGCGCCACCATTTTGATTTTTTTTTAAAAATATTTACTCAACTATCTAGAATAATATCATCTAGCATATTTTTTTTTTTTTTTTTTTTTTTTGAGTCGGAGTCTTGCTCTGTCGCCCAGGCTGGAGTGCAGTGGCGCAATCTCGGCTCACTGCAAGCTCCGCCTCCCGGGTTCACGCCATTCTCCTGCCTCAGCCTCTCCAAGTAGCTGGGACTACAGGCGCCCGCCACCACGCCCGGCTAATTTTTTATATTTTTAGTAGAGACGGGGTTTCACCGTGGTCTCGATCTCCTGACCTGGTGATCCGCCCGCCTCGGCCTCCCAAAGTGCTAGGATTACAAGCGTGAGCCACCGCGCCCGGCCTCATCTAGCATATTTTTTTCTGCTATAAATTGAATTTGATTTAAAAAGTTTGAGTTACCAAGACACTAAAAGTGTCTTTGCCTTTGAATTTCTCCAGGACGGCCTCCTAAACAGTAGGCAGGGATTCACACTCCATTTATGCATGCAAAAACTGAAGCAGGGTTATATCATAGGGCCAATTGTATCCATTTATTTAGCTCAGATTTCCTTGCCATTAAGATAGGTATTTGGGACACTTCACAATATACTTGAAGGCCTCCAGGGAAATCTAAACAAGAGGCCATAAATGCTCCTAAACATATCTAACATATCTACACTGTCCTGCGGTGATGCTAATGTATATACCCTTTCAAAGTGCACATTCCAGGCAGCTCAGAGCAGATTATGGGGCTCTTTGCAGAATAAGCACAGCCCCTGGCTATATGCCTGAATAATAACCCTAACTTCCATCATACTTTACAGTTTACAAAGTGCTTCTACCATGCATATGGGTGAGCATATGGTTCAGTTTCTCTCTAACAATCCTGCTTTCAAATATATTGCCTACCATCAGATTTGGCAACAGAGTGCGTGGGCATGTTTTGGGGCAAGAGAATGTATCCCATCATCACATCCTCACACAGACACTATGAGGACGCATCTGAGATGAGAGGTCTCTTCAATGAATCCTCAGAGGAACCCTGTGAGTAAGCATCTTTGATGAGGATTCTAAGTTCCATGGAAGGAAAATAATTAGTCCAAGTTAAGCTTGCTTATAAATGCCCATGCTGGGAGTTTAACTTGGCTCTCTGCCCCCCAATTTGGGCATTTTTACATTGTTAATCTATACTAGTGACTATGGCATACAGCTAAAATAATTATTAGCCCAATTAGAAATGTTGTAATTAAATTTTATCATCAAACCAGAACACCTCTGATGATAGGCTAAGTGGAAAGATGGATTCTGAAAACAGAATGTTCTTTGAAGTCATGATAGTGAGGGGTACTATCTAGTATTAGGTTGTCAATCAGGATCAGTCTTAATTCCTAATATCCTATTAGGATTGAGTCTGGACCTGCTGTCAGTTTTGCTTCCAGATCCCTGGATAATTGAACAGAACTCTTAAAAAATATTATTATTATGTTTTTTAGAGACAGGGTCTTACGCTATCGCCCAGGCTGGAGTGCAGTGGCATGATCACTGCAGGCCCGATCTTCTAGGTTTAAGCATTCCTCCTGCCTCAACCTCCTGAGTAGTTGGAACCACAGGCGGGTGCTACCATGCCCAGTTAATTTTTAAGAAGATTTTGTAGAGACAGAGGCTCGCTATGTTGCCCAAGCTGGTCTTGAACCCCTGACCTCAAGCAGTCCTCCTGCCTCTAGCCTCCCAGAGTGTTGAGATTACAGGCGTGAGCCACTGCACCTGGCCTCAACAGACCTTTCACTTTAATCTAGAGATGTAAGAGTGAACTGAAAACACCCCCCTTGGATGCACCGTGGGATGCTTCACCCTGGTGCATGGATACTAGATGGTGCTAACAGTTCTGAAGTGTAAAAGTGAAGTGTTGAGGTGAAGTGTAGTAATCATCTGAGCAAGACAGTTCTTTGAGACTATTTTCCAGTATGAAGAAAGAGAATTTTTTAGTATGCAATATTATGATAATGCTGTGATATTACTGGAATCACCTTAGCAGCATAATATACCATAATCAGTATCAAGCTAAGGATGATGCAAAGTCTAGAAGTAATGTTCTAAAAGGGGCCAAACATTCTTCAAAATGCCTGTAATCCTAAGCCACGAGGCTATACTCCTCCATGTGCTGCCAAGAAGGTAAATAATCTCTTGCCTGGTTTTCTTGAGATTTGCAAATTCTCCCATACAGAGGGATAGCCAAGGTGAGTTGGCATATCCATCATTTAATCTGCAAAGTATTTCCAATGAGATGCAGTACTCTTATTTGATAGTCAAGGCACTGTCAATACTGTTTTAAAAGGGTAATCATCACAAACGGCTTACCTCGTAATTCACTTCACGGACCACCCAAATAAAATATTAGACACAGGAAATAACACTTCCAGGTCTCTCCCTTAATTTAATTCTGAACACCAAGTGACCTCCCATTTTGCACAAATTGCAGTTATTGGAGATTAAATAATTGCACTAAAGAATCAATATCCTGGTGTTGTAATAGTGTGTATCTATCTAGTGAGATGATAAGGAGTTAGGTCTCCAAGTCTGAAGGCAGGAATGTTAAGAAAATGGTTTTTAAAGGGCTTTCCTAGACCTTTGGTCTGTGATTAAGATAGAGGAGGAAACAGGAGGTCATAGGAAGCAGGAACTGGGGAGTTTGCCAGGCCTGGTGTGGAATTTCTTTCTCAATTTTGCTCTGGGCTAGGGAGTGCTTACGAGTGGGATGGCTGATTTGTGAGTATTTTGCAACTTCCAAATTATTGGTCATGACAAATTAATGTTGTCCCAGTGATTGACACACCCACCAGAGAGTGTGGCAGTCCCATATCCCTGAGCCTATGTATCTCATTGGCATTATAATGATAGTCGGACATCGCAGGGCTATTGCTGACAGATGGAAAGAGAAAAATGTACAGTATATGAAACCACTTTGCAAAATGTCTAATTGATAGTTGCCGTTCAACAGTGTTGGTTTCCTTCCTTGTTCTTTTACGTGCTTTCACAGCACGCTGCACACTCCTTTGCTAAACCACTTATTTAATCTATTGATATTTCATTATTTGCAAACGAAATTATGAGTTTCTGGATACCAAAGCCTGTCTTGTATTATTCGTTAGACACCTAGAACTTAGTACATAGCATTTAATGTCTGTCCTTTGAAATAAAATAAAAAATTAATGGTCCAAGTTTATATGAGTACTTTTCAATATCTTAGAACATTAAGCCCCGTAAAATTTATCTGGTGATAATACTCCTTCATGAGAGAAAAAAATAAATACATTAATTTTTTAAAATAACGTTATCGGCCGGGCACGGTGGCTCACGCCTGTAATTCCAGCACTTTGGGAGGCCGAGGCGGGCGGATCACGAGGTCAGGAGATCAAGACCATCCTGGCTAACACTGTGAAACCCCGTCTCTACTAAAAATACAAAAAAGTAGCCGGGCGTGGTGGTGGGCACCTGTAGTCCCAGCTACTCGGAAGGCTGTGGCAGGATAATGGCGTGAACCCGGGAGGCGGAGCTTGCAGCCACCCGAGATCGCGCACTCCAGCCTGGGAGACAGAGCGAGACTCGGTCAAAAAAATAAATAAACAAATAAAATAAAAATAAATAAATAACGTTATTATGAACTAGTCCATCTAAGGTACATGAGGTACAACCAGTAGCAAAAATACTCATGTACACATCCCAGCTTCAGCAATAGAATATTTAAATATTATTGAAATAAAAGGATGCTTTCTTAAATAAACAAATAAATATAATTGAAGATAGTGATGTCCATTTCCAAATTTCTCCTTCTTCCTCCCACTATCTTTATCATTGTGCTTATTGCTGTCTTGCTTTTCTTTACAGTTTTGGTGTATACGTGTGTAATCTAAACAATATGTTTAGTTATGCGTAGATTCTGTAGTTTAGATTAATAGTGTTGTATCATATTGATCTCTAACTTTTTTCATTCAATACCTTTGTGTAATCCATCCATATCAATATTAACCATAGTGGTTCCTTAATTTGCACTGATTGTATATATATGTATATATTTGTGTAATTATGTAATTCATTATATATAATTAATTATGCATATTATCAGTGCAAATGAAACTACTTTGTGAAACTATATATGCACTCACACATATACACACACACACATATATATATATACACACACAGTGATACATATTTACATGGATATATTATCTTATGAATAAACACCATCATTTATATGTACTCTTTTTTAAGTGGTTATTTGGGTAGATTTCAGGTTTTTTACTTTTTTTCAATGGTGTGCTAGTATAAAGAATGGGTCTGTAAAATTCTTGTGCATGTCCCCTCTATGCATATACTTAAGAGTTTCTCTAAGAGGTTTTAAATGGGTGCTTAGGAAGGGAATTACTGGATCACAGAACATAAGCAACATAAGGTTCCAGATTATGCTACATTTGTTTCTAAGGTGGTTGTACCAACTTACACTCCCACCAGAAGCATTTGAGAGTTTTCATTCCTCTGCATCTTGCACAGCACTACCTATTGTTACACTCATATATTTTCTAATCTAGTAGATGTGAAGTGATAAACTTTTTACCTTGTGTTTTTCATTAGCACTTCTCTGATGACTAGTAATGTTGAACATCTTCTTATAGGTCCATTTCTGGCCATTTCTGCATTCTCCCTCCTGGCAAGAATGTTTTCATTTTTACCCACGTTCTTGAAGGGCCCCTTCTGTCCCTTAGCTCTGCAGTCTCTGCCATTTGTTAAGTCTATGTGTGGGTCAGTCCTTGAGGACTCCGTTAGGTTCATTACGACATTTGTCTACTCTTCTGCCAATCACACCCAGCCTCAACTACTGTAGCTTGAGCTAGTCCATAACCACACTGGTCCAGGAGTATTTTGGTTAATCTTGGGTCTTTATATTTCCATGTACATTTTAAAATATCCCATCCAGTTCTATGAAAAACTCCATTTTCCTCCCTCATTAATCCTTCCTGTACTTCAGATATTTCTTTTAAGATTATTTTCTTTTTCTCCTAAATATTTCCTTTAGATTTGAGGGGGCTTCTTTTTATGATAAATTTTCACTGTTTTCTGATCTAAAAAATGTACTTATTTCTACCTTGTCCTTGAAAGAATGTTCATCTGTGAGTATAATTATGGGATGTAGTTCTTTTCTCTTGGCAACATGAAGGCTTTTTCCTACCCTCCTCTGGCTTTTGGGAAGTCAGTTCCCAGTCTCCATGTGACACCTTGGTGGGTAATCGATGTGTGGGTGTGTGTATATGTGCCTGTCTGCTTTTAAGATCTCTTCTTTGACATTGGTATTATTACTATTCAGCATTTTCATTATTAAGTACGGATTTATTTTCATTTATCCTACTTAAGATTTGCTGTAGTCGCTGAATCTGATGTATCATGCGTTCCACAAATTCTGGAAAATGCCTCTGCCAAGGTTGACCACCTCTCTTTCCGTCATTTCATTCAAAAACTCCAATTAGATAGGTATTAGACCTGTTCACTCAGTCTTCCACGTCTCTTAACCTCATTTCATTTCCTTGCATTTCTTCTCGTAATATCTTCGGATCTGTATTCCAGTTTGCTAATTTTCCTTTTCCTTCTGTCTCCTCTGCTCATTAAATGCAGACATTAAGAGATGCTATTATGTAGTGGTTGAGAGGTCAGGTTATGGAGACAGACTGCTCGTCTTCATATTCTAGTTCTGAGACATATTAGCCATGTGGCTTTAGGGCAATTAATACCTACCTCATAAAACTGTTAAGAATTAAATGAAGTAATGTGTGAAAATTCTTGTAACTGTGCCTGGCATAGTAGTAAGCTATAAATTATTTTAACTTTAGTTTTCAGTTTCAAATGTACATAAAGTTCTAAATGTTCCTTCAACTCCTTTAACCTTTTTCTTTTTGATAATTTTTTCATGATTTTAATTATTTCCTTTTTGTGTGATTTCTGACTGGGACCTCATATATATGGGAACTATACATAGGGTAAATCCTTGTGGCCTGAGTTATCAATTCACTCCTTCACAGAAGATTTATGTTTAAATTTGTCAAAGCCCTGAAGATACTAAAAATGTAAAACTTGAAACTATAAAAACCCTGGAAAACAACCTAGGCAATACCATCCTGGACATAGGCATGGGCAAAGACTTCATGACAAAGACACCATAATCACAACAAAAGCAACAATTGACAGACAGGATCTAATTAAACTTAAGAGCTTCTGCACAGCAAAACAAAAACAAAAACTTATCAACAGACTAAATAGCCTACAGACTGAGAGAAAAATTTTGCAAACTATACATCTGGCAAGGTCTAATATCCAGCATCTGTAAGGAACTTAAACAAATTTACAAAAGAAAAACAATCCCATTAAAAATGGGCAAAAGACATGAACAGACACTTCAAAAGAAGACATACTTGTGGCTAATAAGCATATGAAAAAAAAGCTCAATCATCACTGCTCATTAGAGAAATGCAAATCAAAACCACAATGAGATACCATCTCACACCAGTCAGAATGGCTATTATTAAAACGTCAAAAAATAACAGATGCTGGCGAGGTTGCAGAGGAGAGGAAATGCTTGTACACTGTTGGTGGGAGTATACATTAGTTCACCCATTGTGGAAAGCAGTATGTCAGTTCCTCAAAGAGCTAAAAACAGAACAATCATTCGACCCAGCAATCTGGTATATACCCAGAGGAATATAAATTATGCTACCATAAAGACATATGCACATGAATGTTCATTGCAGCACTATTCACAATAACAAAGACATGGAATCAACCTGAATGCCCATCAATGATAGACAGGATAAAGAAAATGTGGTACACATACACCACAGAATACTATGCAGCCATAAAAAGAGGAGATCATGTCTTTTGCAGGAACATGGATGGAGCTGGAGGCCATTATCCTTAGAGAACTAATACAGAAATAGAAAACCAAATACCACATGTGCTCACTTATAAGTGGGAGCTAAGTGATGAGAACTCATGAACACAAAGAAGAGAACAATAGACACTGGGGGTCTACTTGCTGGTGGAGGGTGGGAGGAGGAAGAGGAGCAGAAAAAATAACTATTGGGTACTGGGCTTAATACCTGGGTGATGAAATAGTCTGTACAACAAACACCTGTGACATGAATTTACCTATATAGCAAACTTTCACATGTACCCCTGAACCTGAAATATAAGTTAAAAAATAAATAAATAAAAAGTTAAAAGTTAAAAAATAAAACCACATTAAATCAAATATTTCAGGTCTTGGGTTGTTTTTTAATTGAATTCAGGCTAGAAACCTATCTGAACGTTTAGGACTTCACCTTCCCTGATGCGTAAGAGCCAATCTCAAAAAGGAAACATTTCACTGTTCTCTGTTTCAGATTTGTTGTTGTTATTTTGATTTGTAGTTCACTTTCTCATTGAGATGGTAGCACTTCGAGAATTTTGGGGCTGGGTGTAGTAGCTCACACCTGTAGTCCTAACACTTTGAGAGGCCAAGGTGGGAGAATCATTTGAGGCCAGAAGTTCAAGACCTGCCTGAGCAACAAAGTGAGACAACCACCCCATCTCTACAAAATAATTTCAAAAATTAGAAAAGAAGAGTTTGGACTTTATCCTTATCTTGTAAGAGCCTGTAACACTCTTGATTTTGTGTGCAGGCAGGCATTAAAATTGAAGCTCCTATTTCCTGGGATGTGTAGATGACCCAAGGGCAGTTATGGGCCTTAGCACTAGTTTACTTCTTTTGATTCATTATTTCATTTTACTTCTCAGAATTTCTATTACTGTTTTTGCAAACTCATGTATTCATTCAAAGAGATATTTTAAAATGATTTATCTGGCATTTCTGTATGCTTTATAATAAGGGAGAGTTTAAAAATATCTAGTCTGCTGCTTTGCTAAAAGCAAAATATCATCATTAGTAGATACCCATTCAAATATTTGTTGAATTTTTATTGCATGTTCTCTTCCTCCTCCAGCAATTTTCTTTCCTGGGACATTTTTTTTCCTAGTTGTTTTTCCTCATTTTCCTCATTGTGGCCACTGATCCCTTTAGCTAGTTTGCTACTTTTTCTCTATAGACTCATTGGCCCCTCCTAAAGTATCCTTCATGGTGGATTCAGGTAATGGCAGGATAATCAGAATTATTGTAGGCAACTTTCATTAGCTGTATCACTTCTCCACATGTGGCAGTCTGCTGCCTATGAACTGGAATTGAACATGCTTTTCATTATTTAATGCACATGCATATCACCTAGAGATCTCCTTAAAATGCAGATTCTGCATTTATACTTTGTACTTAATTATTCCAATATCTAAAGTATCTGACATCGCTGTTTTCTCTTTCTGCCCACTCTCTCTTGTTCTCCTTGCTTTGTTCTGTGCTCTGTGATTTCTGACTGTGACCTCTGGTTCATGGGAACTTTATGCAGGGTAAATCTTTGTGGCCAGAGTTATGGCTTACTCTTCCCCAGAAGATCTGTGTTTACATTCAGTGGGTCTGGAGTGGACCCTGAGATTCTAACAAGCCCCCAGTTGATGCTGATGGACTAGGAATCACACTTTGCATTGCAAGGGGTGTTAAAACATAAGTATCAATCCCAGGAAAAGGATCTTCAGTGAACGGTGGCATTCCCAGCTAACGAAATGGGTGTCAGAACCTATCTCCACCTCCAACTAGAATAAGTAGCATGATGTGGTGAAAAGTATAAAGATTTGGAAGTCAGACAAGCATGGGCTGAGTATGTATTACAACTATTTATAAACATACATGCTGCTTCTACTCCCTGGCAAAGGAGTGAACTCCACTTTTTATCCTCTCCAAGTTATGCATAGCCACGTGACTTGTTTTGGCCACATAGTGTTGAGCTGATGTTTCTCTTTCTTCAGATGGAATCATTTTCTTGCCAGACAGTACTTATGGCTTGAAGTGGTCACCAGAACTGCAGCATCAACATCACCTGGGAGTGTCAGAAATTCAGATCTCAGGCCAGGCACGGCAGTTCATGCCTGTAATCCCAGCACTTTGGGAGGCTGAGGTGGGCGGATCACCTGAGGTCAGGAGATCGAGACCAGCCTAGCCAACATGGTGAAACCCTGTCTCTACTAAAAATGCAAAAATTAGCTGGGCATGGTGGCAGGTGCCTGTAATCCCAGTTACTTGGGAGGCTGAAGAGGGAGAATCATTTGAATCCAGAAGGTGGAGGTTGCTGCAGTGAGCCAAGATCGCACCACTGCACTCCAGCCTGGGCAGCAGAGCGAGAATCTATCAAAAAAAAGAAGGAAAGAAAGAAAGAAAGAGAGAGAGAGAAAGATAGAGAGGGAGGGAGGGAGGGAGGAAGGAAGGAGGGAAGGAAGGAAGGAAGGAAGGAAGGAAGGAAGGAAGGAAGAAGAAAGAAAGGAAGGAAGGAAGGAAGGAAGGAAGGAAGGAAGGAAGGAAGGAGGGAGGGAGGGAGGGAGGGAGGGAGGGAGGGAGGGAGGGAGGGAGGGAAGGAAGGAGGGAAGGAAGAGAAGGAAATTCAGACCTCAGACCCCAAACTCTTGTATCAGAAGCTTCATTTGAACCAGATCACAGGTGACTTACACGCATGTTAAAGTTTAGGAAGGTCTGCTCTAGTTCACTCTTCAGTTACCATAGGGAACTTTTATAAAATAGGGATACATATTTAGGGAGTGCAAACGTAGTTTTGTTACATGGATGTATTGCATAGTGGTGAAAGAGTGAATATTGTATCCAATAGGTAATTTCTCATCCCTCACCCACCCTCCCAACCTTCTGAGTCCTCACTGTCTGTCATTTCACAATCTATGTCCATGTGTTCACATTGTTTAGTTCCCAGTTGTAAGTGAGAACACACAATATTTGACTTTCTGTTCCTGAGTTAGTTCACTTAAGATAATGGCCTCCAGCTCTATCAATGTTGCTGCCACAGACATGATTTCATTCTTTCTTATGGCTGAATAGTATTCCATTGTGTGTGTGTGTGTGTGTGTGTGTGTATCACATTGTCTTTATCATACCATTCACTGGTGGACACTTAGATTGATTCCATATCTTTGCTATTGTGATAGCAAAGATAAATATATGAATATAGGTATCTTTTATGTATAATAATTTGTTTTCCTTTGGGTGGTTACTCAGAAGTGGGATTATTGGATCAAATGGTAGTTAGTTCTTTGAGAAATCTTCATACTACTTGGGAGGCTGAGGCATGAGAATCTCTTGAACCCGAAAGTTGGAGGTTGCAGTGAGTCGAGATCGTGCCACTGCACTCCAGCGTGGGCGACAAAGTGAGACTTCATTTAAAAAAAAAAAATCTCGATACTGTTTTCCACCAACAGTGTATAAAAGATTGCCTTTCCTTGCATACTCAGCAATATCGTCGTTTCTTGACTTTTTATCAGTAGCCAATCTGACTGGTGTAAGATGTTATCTCACTGTGGTTTTATTTTGCGTTTCTCTGATGATTAGTAATATTGAGCATTTTTTCATATGTTTGTTGGCTGCTTGTATGCCTTCTTTTGAGACATGTCTGTTCCTGTTCTTTGACAATACAATGTTGGTGGGAATGTAAATATTGAGTTGTTGTGAAGATGAGTACATTTCCACAAGCTACACAGACATATGATAGGTAGACATATAAGATTCAACAGATGGCAATTATTGTTGGATAAATGGTCAGCACCCAGTGGGTTAGTGATAAAAGAAAAACTCACAACCATGTGTCAGCAAACCGCAACCCATGTGCCAAATCTGGTCCACTGCTTGTTTATTTAAATAAAGGAAACAGCCACATTCATTTATCTGTGTACCATTCACACCTGCTTTTTCACTACAACAGCAGGGTTGGATAGTTGCTGCAGAAATCATATGGCCCACTCAGCCAAAAATATTTACTTTGTGTGTCTTTCCAGAAATGTTAGGTGATCTCTGTTCTATAGCCGTGTCCTAGACTAACATGAAAAGACAAAGGGGATATCTGTGATTTAGTTGCCACATGAATGTATGCACACCCTTACGATTGAAGGGAGGTGAAACGTGGTGTTTGTCAAAGGAAAGATCAGATGCAGAACTAAGAGGCTAGGACACCAGTTTCACAATGCCCAGGTCTCAAGTTGGGTCAAACTTGATATGGTGCTTATACAAAATGAGGATCGGTACACAGTATCCTTATATAGTTGCCCAGAAATGTGATAAATGGATTTGTAACAGGAGAGAAAAAATCCTTCTTTAGTTATGTGCTCCTTCCCGTAGAAGTAAAAATCAAGAAATTGCCATCAACCTTATCCTTCCAGATGGCAGGCTTCTTTATAACAGTTCTCTTAACAAACACAATTCTATTGTTTTCATACTGTAAAAGGCACGGGCTCTTTAAAAGAGCCACTAGCAGGCTGTAACAGTAAAAAGAACGAAAAAGATATCTTGAAAGAACTGTAAGTAAAATATGGCACAATTTAAATGGTGTAGAAGCAAAGAGCAATAATCAGAAACGAGAAAATTCATGGTATGGGACCTGCCTTCGGGCACATCTCTCCCACAGGCGGCTGGACACCTGCTAGGTCAGCGGAGTCCCCCCTGTGCTCACAGCTTGTGGCCAAGGAAAGAATGGCAAGAATGCCAAACCTAATGGTGGATAAGATACAGACATATGCAGAAAAAAACTGGCAAAAGGGGCTAAGTTCTTCCCTGCTTCATGGACTCAAATCTGTCTACAAGGCGAAGCCCAGTGATTAGCCAATTTGTATGAACAATGCAAGCCAATTTAGATGTGATGTTTTCTTTCTCTCTCTCTTTTCTTCCTTCCTTTTCCCATGCTGTTCTCTTTCTTTCTTTCTTTCCTTTCTTTTCTTTTTTCTTTTTTTCTCCCTTCCTTCTTCTTTCCTTCCTTCCTTCCTCCTTTCTTCTTTCTTTCTTTCTTTCATCTTTCCTCCTTCCTTTAATTCTTCTTTCCTTCCTTTTCTTCTTTACTTCTTTCCCTCCCTCCTTCCTCCCTTCTTTCCTTCCTTCCTCCCTTCCTTCGTTCATCCTTCCTTTATTCCTTACTTCTTTCTTTCTTTTTTCTTTCCTCCTTCCTTTTTTCTTTGTCCTTACCTTCCTTTTTTAGTTCTCTGTTTCCTTCTTTACCATCAAACACCCATCTCTCGTTTTTAGTGAAACATTATTGCAATTTTCTTTTGGAGAAGCACACCTCCTATATTGTGTGCAGTACTGGTGAGGATGTGACTACAAATGCCCTTTCCACCTCTTGTCAAGGAAGGAGCAATGAATGACCAACGCTAAGTTAGTTGGACACTGAATCAGAGCACTGCCTCCTGTTATGGCTAAGGGCAGGTGGCTGATTCTCACTCACTCCAGCAGCAGTATGGATGTAGCAGGGAAATTATTTTTTCCCACTGCATAGATTCCCTGGAGCCTCTGGGTGCCTTTTCAATTCAATCCTGAATTTTTAAGTCTTCCTTGAATTTCATACACTATGCCCATTTCTTTTGAATCATTTCTTTTTTCTCTTAGGTCAGTTCTGAGTAGTCTTATTGCATGCAACCAGTGATCCCTAACTGATACACTTAGGCACCTAAGTGCTCTGTTTTGCTCTTGATCCAACAGTTCTGTGGTCTCTAAAATCAGCGTTTATAGATAGATGGTGGCTGTTACGCTCTGAATTGTGCCCTCTAGAATTCATATATTGAAGCCCTAAATGCCAGTATATCAGAATGTGGCTGTGTTTGGAGTTAGGCTCTTTAGAGGGGTGACTAAGGTAAAATGAGGCCTTTAGGCTGGGCCCTGATCTAATAGAACTACTTTCTTTATAAGAAGAGATTAGGACACAGACACACCCAGAGGGACGATCATGTGAAAACAGAGAGAAGACGGCATCTACAAGCCAAGGAGAGAGGCTTCAGGAGAAATGAACTCTGTGAATACCTTGCCCTTGAATTTTTAGCCTCTAGAATGGTAAGAAAATAAATGTGTATTTTTTCCATTTGACCCAGCCATCCCATTACTGGGTATATACCCAAAGGACTATAAATCATGCTGCTATAAAGACACATGCACACGCATGTTTATTGCGACACTATTCACAATAGCAAAGACTTGGAACCAACCCAAATGTCCAACAACGATAGACTGGATTAAGAAAATGTGGCACATATACACCATGGAATACTATGCAGCCATAAAAAATGATGAGTTCATGTCCTTTGTAGGGACATGGATGAAACTGGAAAACATCATTCTCAGTAAACTATCACAAGGACAAAAAACCAAACACCACATGTTCTCACTCATAGGTGGGAATTGAACAATGAGAACACATGGACACAGGAAGGGGAACATCACACTCCAGGGACTGTTGTGGGGTGGGGGGAGGGGGGAGGGACAGCATTAGGAGTTATACCTAATGCTAAATGACGAGTTAATGGGTGCAGCACACCAACATGACACATGGATACATATGTAACAAACCTGCACATTGTGCACATGTACCCTAAATCTTAAAGTATAATAATAATAATTTAAAAAATATTTAAAAAGAAAATAAATGTGTATTTTTTAAGCCAGTCAGACAGTGGTACTTTGTTATGGCAGCCCTAGAAAACAAATACAGTAGCCATTCTCTTTATCTGGTGCAGAAGCAGCTTTATTAATATATTAAGATAGGAATTACCTTGTGAGAAATGCTCAAAAGGTGATGTTACTTTACTGCTTAATTAATAGTCCTACTTTTACTATTGTTGATGAGCCTATATATTATAGTACACTGGAATAAGATTGAATATATGGATACCATATTAGTGCAGATGCAGAAAGTTTCAAGGCTATTGAGAGCTCTATGCTGAAATGAAAATAATTTCCAATGAGGCTGATATGTTCACCTTTAATTACTTGTTCCTTTTCCTTAAGAATTTTGTAATTTTTAAAATGCAAATGCTCTGGGAAATGGTGCATCTTATCCTGACTACACTAGAAAGCAGAACCTGAGGAAAGGATTATGTTTAGATGCTTTATGTGGGAGGTGCATCCCAGAGCAGAAAGGCTGAGGGAAAAAGGGAGTGACACTGAGGAGAATGCAAGACGATACAACAGTTAGTGCACGGGTATCTGCTACACAACAAATCATATAAGAAGATATATAGCAGATCAACAGGTGCATTCACTCAGCCAAGTGAGCAGTCTGCAGACAGGTAGAACAAAGAATCCATTGGAAGATTACACTGTAGTGAGGAAAGGTGAAGGAATTTATTGGTTGAGTTCCCTTCTGCCTTCTATCTTCCACTGGTGACAACTTACCTCATGGTACAGACCTCTCTTTGTCATCCAGCCCCTTTGACAACTTTAGAAGCCAGGAGGAACCAAGGACTCGAGGAGATGAAATCTCGTGGTCCCATTTGCACTTGCAATTGTTCAGCCTCTGCAGTGATTGAAGTAGAAGGAATTGATGGTTCAGGAGACAGTGATGTCACAAGAACCTGAAAAGGCACACAAGATCTGAGAGTTATGTAGCAGTATTTAAACTAGTTATTTATATTTCAGTTGTGAATGTGATTGATTAAAAGATTTTGCAGTAGAGCCTAGGAGTCAGGCTTAGAAAGGTTGCCCATCACTTTTGACCATATTCCGTCACCCAGAACCTTGGCACACATTACACAGCCTTGGTGGCTTGGTGCCTGGTTGGAGAACCAACAGAGTTTGGAGAACACATAGCTGCCTTTCTGCAACACCAAAATCACACTGATAGTTATGCTTCTTACCTCTGCAATGTACTGCACATAATTTGAATTGTGCAGAAAAGAGTTCACAGTTGTGGGATATATTATAAGGTGTCCAATACACAAGTAATATTCTTTCATATTTATATGAAATGTGTCCAGTTTATGCCATCTTATCTAAAAGAGCTTCAATGGCATTAGAAAGCATTTAAAGGAGACTACTAAAGATGATCAAAGGGATACATTACAGGCAGGTAGATTAAAGAACTGGAGTTGATTAGTCTAGATTAAACAATGACTGAGCAAGAAGCAAGAGAGCTTTTCAGGCCAGGATCACTCGAGCACCTATATTTTACATTCCTCTTTTCCTTTATTTTTCAATTCCAACAAAAAAAGAGCAAAGAATGAACAACTAAAGATTAATTTATTTCTGGAAATACAGCACTAGTGCTTTTCACATGCAAAATATAGAAAAGAAAGAGGGAAAGGGACATTTAAACTACAGTTCACACTTAAAAAAGAAACTCACCCTAGACATACCCCTTATGAAGCCTAGTCCAAGATATGAAGTCTGGAATCCAGATGAGACTGAGGGTAGACAATGCAGCGAAGAAAAAATGCTCATGTGGCATCCTCTGTGAAGTGGGCAAGGGACAAGCATCTTCAGAGTGTGACCCTAGCCCTGAGGTGCATGCACACCTGGTGTGTATGTCAGGAGGCTGCCAAAGTGCTGGAAATGGGGCACTGTTGTGCAGGCTCCTCAGAAGGTGTGGTGTTCATTACTGAGGGCACTCTATCTTCCATCCAACTACCAGCAGCCACACCAAACAAACAAATAAACAGTTCTTCACCAAAGAGGCTACAGCTGCCCTAAAGTGGATAGCCTCCTTCTCTGTACTCCCCAGGGCCCATGGCATTATCCACAGGGAGAAGTGAAGTTGCAGAAAACCTAACGTGTCTTTTGTTTGCTTGTATACATTTCCTATGTTTCTCAACCCAGGAGCCAAATAAGTTTTGCATCCATGCATTTCAACTTCCAAAACATTCAAAGACAAGACAAAACAAAACATTAACCTCCTTCCATAGTGATAAGCAGACAAGGACATGACCGTGCAGATGCATTTAAAGATCCATCGGAAATATCCTCAAGGGTATTGTCAATAGGATTTGAGAAATTATGAAACAAGAGTAGTCATGGAAAGAGAGCAACCATACATCATGAATGTGTGAGATTAAATGGAAATGGTTTCTGAATATTTAAAATTGCAATTACAGCAGAAAAGTGTGGATTGGAGACTGAGAAATGTGAGTTGGAAAATGAAATGTAGAATACCCTACAATTCAGTTTTTTGAAAAATAAAGGGAATAAATGGATGAACAAAAAGACATGTTATAGAGGGAATACTGGAAACACAACACGATTATAAGAGGGCAAAGGAAAGTCACCAGAAGCAGTAATCAACCAGAATCCTCTGAGAAAGGGATTTCAGATTTTATGGTCAACCAGGCAAAATTAAAGGTATCCATGTATCCTGGTGATTTTTTTAAGTCAACATTAAAGAAAAGAAATCCTATAATTTCGCTGGCAGAATAAAAGTATCACATGAAGATTGTACAAAGTGGGAAGAATAATCAGACTGCTCCTTTTTAATAGTAAATTCCACAGCATAATATAGCAATCAATAGAATTATGAGAACTGATGACTGTGACATAGATTCAATACTCATTTAAGATACTCATTTATGAGTGATAAAAACATTCTTACAAAGGAAGGTAGTTATAAAGTTTAACAGCCACATTTTTGTCCTGAAGGCTACTTAAAGAATCTCTGCAACTTCTGGTAGATCCAACCACTCATTTTTTCAATCCTAAACTTCAGTAATAAGATGGGGATAAAGAAGATATTGATCCATAGAAACTAAGACACAAAGACAAGTCAATAGCTGATGAAGGGTGAGTATTAATATTTTTGGAAGCTAGAAAGCATGTGGGCATATTGTAACTCACACGAATAGACTGAAGCTGAAACTCATCCTAAAGCAGCATTTGATAACCTCCAAAGGCTCAAAATTTAGACACAAAGATAACTCTCTAAGTAAGGGTGCTTAGTTGGACTAATGGTAAGGTTGATCAAATGTCTGTCTATAAAGTAGGTAGACATCTGAATCACCTGATCCACTCTGCGATTCTGGTGTAAATCTAGGAAGTTTGCCCTCTGGACACTCAGAACCAAAAATAGTCTGGATTCAAGACGGCAATACAATGGGACTTAACTGAAAGTCTACATTTTAAAAATAGTGAGTGCAATTGTACATATATTTGATCAGTTGGAGTTGTCTCAGGGCTCATTGATGTTCTTTTCTTTATTAGATCCTGTTTTTCTCTTTGTGTTTCATTTTGCATAGTTTCTATTGCTGTATTATCAAACTCACTGAACTTTTCTTCTGTAATGTTTCTAATTGGCTATTAGTTCTATCTACTGTATTTTCATCTCAGACACTACAGTTTCCATCTCTGTAAATTTTATTGGGTTGCTTTTATATCTTCTAAGTCTCTGCTTTTTGAGCATATGAAATACATGTATAATAACTATGTTTAATGTCTTTTTCTGTGAATTCTAACTTGTATGTCAGTTTCTATGGGTTAGTTTCCATTGATTATTCTATCATTTTGTTCTTCTTTCTGGAAAGTTTCTTCTGATCTATCTTGTACGTGAATATGAACAAATGATAAAACTGACTTAAAGCTATTATTGCCATCATTATTATTAATGCAACCTTATTTTAGTCATCAGTATTGAAATAAGGATTTCCATGATGTAAGTAATAGTACAAGAAAATGTTTGCTGCCATAACATATATTTAATTTGTTAGAAAACATCCATTTCTACCCCACCTTCCATATAGCACCCTGGAAGGCATGTAACAGCTGAAAAATAACTTACGATTTAATTCTCGGCATGATTATTTCTTTAAGAGGGATCTATTTACTTGGATATAACATAGCGACCCCTTCCATTCATTCCCTCTGGTCTGCGTAAGCATTCTTCTCTTTTAACATCCTCAAAGTTTTATTTGATTCACAGAACAACATTGCTAACCTTAAATAATTTCAGCTCAGGACACAGATCTTTAAAAATAAATTTAATTTTATCTTGCAATGAAGAATATTTGAACATTATAATCAAAGAGTATTAGAATTTATAAAGCCAGATGGTATATGTTTAAATTACCCAAAAAGTATCATAAGTATTACGTATTACATATCTTTTATATACTTTAAGAGGAAAAGCTCATTCAGATTTTATTTTTTGCAATGACCAGTTCCATTTATTTTGATTAACTCTACGAATGGATTCTACTTTGAATCAATGTTTGTATATATGAAAAGACATCCTGCAGGTATTTTATCCAGTCTCACATCTCAGCTTACATCCTGCAATGTTTTCTTTTTCTGAGCTCCTTCAGTGACAGTGTGTGTGGGTTTGTGTGTGTGAGAGACAGTGCTGAGGGTATGTCTTTTCATGTCCCAGAAATACCCACCCATTCTTTTATCCACCTCCCTGAGGGGGACACCAGTTTCTGCTGAACTCTTGAGGCTTGCTGATTCCGGAAGCTGTTTATTATGTTTCCAATCTCCTGCCACCCTTTTTCTTGCAATCTCCACTTCCCGGATCGTTTTCTCCCCACCTCATACTTGATTTTTTCTAGTCCTCCTCTTGTAGCCCTGACAATTTTGATTTATAACATATCTTGCATGCCCTTCTCTTTTCCTTGAACTGGTAATGTATTTTCTTTATCACCCCTATTGCCCATGTCTCTGCATCTAGCTTATTTATTTCTCAGTGCCGAACACAGCCATCAAATCCCTTGTAATTTAGGCTCGGAGGCTTTTCACTCCCAATCTTTACCATGACTCCATTTTTTGTATTTCATATTTTGTTCTTAAAACTAAAAGATTCCCCAGCACGCCTGAGCACCAGCCCTGGACACCCCTCCCCACAACCCCACTCAAATTTGCTTCTCCAGGATTCTATTACATCAGTGCATTCATTTGGGGGATTTTCCTTAGTCCCATTTCCAACCCTAATTAAGTCTGCCTTGCTGCTTTCTTCTGTTCAGTCTCATCTCCATAGACTGATTTTCAGTTCCAAGTGCTCCAGATGGAGCCATACACCTGCACTTTGATGGTGGAAATGTAAAAATGTGATGTTTGTGGCTCTGAGAATCTGGATGTCAAAATCCAAAACGTGTTCTATTGTAAAATGAAACAGTCCTCTCTCTGCCGCAACCCATTCCTCGCTTGTAAATTCTTTAAAGATTTGGACTTGAGATTCTCTTTTCTTTCCTTTCCTACTTCTCTGAAGTGATGACGTAAATAGGCCTCGTTACACATAGGAGAGTAACCTGTTATTTCTCCTATATAGGTTCCCAGGATTTGCTCCCATTTTCCTCTAATTTTCTCCCAGTTCATGCCCACTCCTTGGTTCCCATCCCGTTCTCATATCGGGATACACTACCACTACTGTGTAGACCAGCTCCTTGCAAACGTGATCAAACTCAAATGTTAAATATGAAGGTGAATGAAACACTGCTTCTCAAAACTCTTATAGTACCCACTAAAATCATTTTGAAAAACAATGTCCTTTTTTGCTTATTTTAAAGTTGGCATCTAAAATTTTTCACATGCTGAATGCTGGCAAAAGACATAATTGCCTGCATACTCTCTCTCTCTCTCTCTCTCTCTAATTAATTATATAATATTTTATTATTTATATTTTATATATTATTAATTATTAATAATTATTAATTATATAATATTTTATTATTTATACTTTATATTTTATTTTATTAATTATATAATATAATTATTTAATATATACTTATTGTATGTTAAAATATTAACATGATATATTAATCTTTTAAATGTTTAATTAAATGTTTAAATTAAAATATTGGACCTGCAGATTCAGATCATTCTATTTATGAAATCCTGACTAATTGAACTCATACATATCCCTTAGGACATTTGCTCTTAAGGTTTAGTGCCTATTCCAAACTCCATGAGTCTAGAAATAGTTGCTGAATTATTATTATTATTAATTTTGTAAGTGTAGCCGGCAATGCATTCTTTTGAAAAATTATTATTCAAAGTCCACAGTTGACATTAACATTCACTCTTAGTGGTGTATATTCTATGGGTTTTGACTAATGTATAATGACATGTAGCCATCATTACAATATCAGACAGAGTAGTGTCACTGCCCTAAACATCCTCTGTGCTCTACCTATTCATCCACTCTTCTCTCTCCCCAAACTCCTAGCAAGCACTGATCTTTTTATTGTCCCCATAGTTTTGCCTTTTCCAGAATGTCATCTAGCTGGAATCACAGTCTGTAGCCTATTCAGACTGGCTTCTTTCACTTAGTAATATGTGCTTAATGTTCCTCCATGTCTTTTCATGGCTTGATAACTCATTTCTTTTGAGCACTGAATGATATTCCAATGTATTCATTTGCCTACTGGATGATATCTTGATTGTTCCTTAAGTTTTGGTGATTATGAATAAAGCTGTAATAAACATCTACGTTCAGGTTTTTTTTTTTTTTCAGTTGCAAGATTTAATAGAGTGAAAACAGAGCTCCCATACAAAGGGAGGGGACCCAAAGAGGGTTGCCATTGCCAGCTCGAATGCCTGGGTTTATATCCCAATCCTTGTCCCTCCTGCTGTGCTCTCAGGCAGTAGATGATTGGCTATTTCTTTACCTCCTGTTTTTGCCTAATTAGCATTTTAGTGAGCTCTCTTTACTATCTGATTGGTCGGGTGTGAGCTAAGTTGCAAGCCCCATGTTTAAAGGTGAATGTGGTCACCTTCCCAGCTAGGCTTAGGGATTCTTAGTCGGCCTAGGAAATCCAGCTAGTCCTGTCTCTCAGTCCCCCCTCTCAACAGGAAAACCCAAGTGCTGTTGGGGAGGTTGGCCAACGACTGCTCTAACTGCTTCCTGCTGAATTGGGGCGTAGTAGGGGTTGTGCAGTTGAGATTTTCTCAGGAGGGATGCCTTCAATGTCATTAACATCAAAGCATGGGCTAGCAGGCTGGTCCAGGGGTCTGTGGTAGATCTTCGTTGTGGACTGCATCTGGGGCTCCATTTGAAGAACGATTTGTAGCTCTACAGTTTTGATTCTGAAAGAGACAAACTTAACAAGGAGGTTAAAGATACAGGGTCCAAAGAGGAGTAACAATATTATAGCTGGTAGAGATCCTAAGAAGGGAGAATCCAGAGCATCCACTGGCTGAGGAAGCCCCAGGGTCTGGTGTTTTGAAGCTCCTCTGCTCGATGTTGTATTCAATCTCGAATTTCTTTAAGTTTCTCGGTGACGATTTCGGATTGATTAACATAATAACAGCATTCTTCCCCTAAAAATAAACAGGTTCCCCCTCTTTCGGCGGTTAGCAAGTCTAAAGCTCTTTGATTTTGAAGGACTACTGCTGCTAGGGAGTTAAATTGATCTTGCAAGGTGACCAGGGAGTCGGCGACCCATTCCATGTCACCATTTAGTACTTGAGATAGTTTGTAATAGAACTGAGTAGAGCTTGTGATACCGCCGATGTCAGTACCTAGTCTGCCTAGCACTCCTGCTCCGATAACAGAAGGAAGAATGGGTACTCTTGTTGCTGGGCTTAGGTACGACATGATTGTATAAATCTTGTTCAGTGTAAATGGTCATAGGGGACACTAAGAATGAGAGGAAGCACATAGATTCTGAAGGGCCATTCAAACAACGATAGGCTGAGGTACCACAGACAAAAAATATTCCTGAGGGTAGGCATACTATTTATGTGACAGGAGTTACCCACCTGATGCATTGGGAGTTGGCTGTGTCTATAGTATTGTTAAATTTTACACAGGTGAGGTTTGAGGTATGGGTTATCTCCAGATTGGAAACAAGAAGTCCTACTAAAATGGAAGTGGTGTTTATTTTTGTGCTGGAGTTGTTCCATTGTTCGGGTACAGGGATTGAATGTATGGCCTGAAGTGCAGGGGGAAGCACATCCAACAGTTAGTAGGGTTTTGGGCCAAAACGTTATGGAGCCTAGTGAGGGTAGTATTAAATAAGCTTACCAGGCAAGTATGGGTATGGAGGGTTTCATGTAGTTTTGAGAGATCTAGTCCTTTGTAGGGGCTAGGGGTACTATGTACCCAGGTCAGTTGGGAGATTACTTCCTTTACATGTTTTTCTCTTGCCTGATCTTGAACTCCACCCCCATCAGACATACCGGTATGGGTGAAGTAAGTCCAACAGACAGTGGCTCCAAGTCCTCCAGGACAACTAGGATTAATCATTTTCCCTGTCCAATAATGAGTATTTGCATGCATGCAAAGAGTGGCAGAGTTATAGCAGTTGCGGGGCTTATGGGTGTGGGCGGTGAAGGTGGGGTTTCCTTTAGATAAACTCATATACATTGGGACATCAATATTTCTGGGAAGCCGCATTCTTCAGGAAACGCTTGGTAAGGGGAGCTACTGGTTGTACAGCAGCATGGAGAGGGTGCAGTGAGAGTGAAAGGGGGTATTGCCTTTGGTAGGGAAAGGAGGCAGAATCCTTTAGTTTAACTTGAACAGGACGGGCATTCTTTGCTCGTCCATATTGTCCTTCTGTTGCCTAGACTTCAGGATTAATTCCTTCCTCAAGCAGGGGACAACAAATGGGTGTGCCTTCTCCTATGTTCAGGTGTATAATGATCCCTGCTTTTGCTAGAATGTCTCTCCCTAACAAGGGAGTGGGGCTTTCAGGCATGATTAGAAAAGCATGTGAAAAGAGTAAAGTTCCCCAGTCACAACTTAGTGGCTGGGAGAAGTATCTAGTGACTGGCTGCTCTAGGACCCCTTGGATAGTGACAGATCTGGAGGACAGTTGTCTGGGACAGGAAAGTAAGACTGAGAAGGCTGCACCAGTGTCCAGGAGACAGTTAACCTCCTGGCCCTCAATGGTCAAGCATACCCAGGGCTCTGTGAGGGTGATGGCATGGGCTGGCGCTTGCCCTGGGCACCTTCAGTCCTGCTGCTGGATCATCTGGTTAGTGGCTTCTGACTCAGAGGACCTTTGTCCCCTGAGGCAGTGGGCCTTCCAGTGTTTCCCTTGACATAAGGGGTATGGACGAGGGGGCAGCTTATTTCTATTTGGACAATCTTTTTTAAAGTGTCCTTGTAGACAGCACTGGAAGCAAGCCCTATTAGGCATTCGATTTGCCCAGCTATTCCCTTTCCCAGAGCCTCCAAAATCCGCTTGCCTGAGGGCCATGACTAAAGTGGTGGCCCTTTGTTTTTATTTTTTTATTTTTTATTTTTTTTTTATTATACTTTAGGGTTTTAGGGTACATGTGCACAATGTGCAGTTTTGTTACATATGTATCCATGTGCCATGTTGATTTCCTGCACCCATTAACTCGTCATTTAGCATTAGGTGTATCTCCTAATGCTGTCCCTCCCCCCTCCCCCCACCCCACAACAGTCCCCGGAGCGTGATGTTCCCCTTCCTGTGTCCATGAGTTCTCATTGTTCAATTCCCACCTATGAGTGAGAACATGCGGTGTTTGGTTTTTTGTCCTTGCGATAGTTTACTGAGAATGATGTTTTCCAGTTTCATCCATGTCCCTATAAAGGACACGAACTCATCATTTTTTATGGCTGCATAGTATTCCATGGTGTATATGTGCCACATTTTCTTAATCCAGTCTATTGTTGTTGGACATTTGGGTTGGTTCCAAGTCTTTGCTATTGTGAATAGTGCCGCAATAAACATACGTGTGCATGTGTCTTTATAGCAGCATGATTTATAGTCCTTTGGGTATATACCCAGTAATGGGATGGCTGGGTCAAATGGTATTTCTAGTTCGAGATCCCTGAGGAATCGCCACACTGACTTCCACAATGGTTGAACTAGTTTACAGTCCCACCAACAGTGTAAAAGTGTTCCTATTTCTCCACATCCTCTCCAGCACCTGTTGTTTCCTGATTTTTTAATGATGGCCATTCTAACTGGTGTGAGATGGTATCTCACTGTGGTTTTGATTTGCATTTCTCTGATGGCCAGTGATGAGGAGCATTTCTTCATGTGTTTTTTGGCTGCATAAATGTCTTCTTTTGAGAAGTGTCTGTTCATGTCCTCTGCCCACTTTTTGATGGGGTTGTTTGTTTTTTTCTTGTAAATTTGTTTGAGTTCATTGTAGATTCTGGATATTAGCCCTTTGTCAGATGAGTAGGTTGCAAAAATTTTCTCCCATTCTGTAGGTTGCCTGTTCACTCTGATGATAGTTTCTTTTGCTGTGCAGAAGCTCTTTAGTTTAATGAGATCCCATTTGTCGATTTTGGCTTTTGTTGCCATTGCTTTTGGTGTTTTAGACATGAAGTCCTTGCCCACGCCTATGACCTGAATGGTATTGCCTAGGTTTTCTTGTAGGATTTTAATGGTTTTAGGTCTAACATATAAATCTTTAATCCATCTTGAATTAATTTTTGTATAAGGTGTAAGGAAGGGATCCAGTTGCAGCTTTCTACATATGGCTAGCCAGTTTTCCCAGCACCATTTATTAAATAGGGAATCCTTTCCCCATTTCTTGTTTTTGTCAGGTTTGTCAAAGATCAGATAGTTGTAGCTATGCGGCATCATTTCTGAGGGCTCTGTTCTGTTCCATTGATCTATGTCTCTGTTGTGGTACCAGTACCATGCTGTTTTGGTTACTGTAGCCTTGTAGTATAGTTTAAAGTCAGGTAGCGTGATGCCTCCAGCTTTGTTCTTTTGGTACAAAAATCACAAGCATTCTTGTACACCAATAACAGACAAACAGAGAGCCAAATCATGAGTGAACTCCCATTCACAATTGCTTCAAAGAGAATAAAATACCTAGGAATCCAACTTACAAGGGATGTGAAGGACCTCTTCAAGGAGAACTACAAACCACTGCTCAATGAAATAAAAGAGGATACAAACAAATGGAAGAACATTCCATGCTCATGGGTTGGAAGAATCAATATCGTGAAAATGGCCATACTGCCCAAGGTAATTTATAGATTCAATGCCATCCCCATCAAGCTACCAAAGACTTTCTTCACAGAATTGGAAAAAACTACTTTAAAGTTCATATGGAACCAAAAAAGAGCCCGCATCGCCAAGTCAATCCTAGGCCCTTTGTTTTTAATCCCGTTTGTCCCATTCCGCCTGCTCCTGCTGATCTCTATTATAAAAAACCGAGGTTGCCAAGTTCAGTAGGGTTTCTGAGTTTTGCTCTGGGCCTAAGGCAGACTTTTGAAGAATACCCATTGTGATTTTTTTCCTCAATCACCTGGGAGGAAACATCTATCTTCCTGTCCTGAAGGGAGTTCCTCCTAGGTCTGGTTGGACCTTTGTATGGTAATTAAGATTTAAATCTCCTGTAAGGAAATCTGCTGGGTTAAGGGAATTTCAGTGGTTAGTGTTAAATTACCTTTTTCTAACAGAATAGCCCCATACTTTAAGATTTTTGAGTTAGTAAGCTACCTTTTTTGACTTAGAATAATTCTGAACTGGTGAGGTGTGCTCACAAAGAGGTTTCCTCTAAAAGTTATTTTTCTACTTTCTTCCATTAGCAAAGCAGTTGCCGCTACAGATTTAATGCATCCACGGGTTACTGGGTTAAGGATTTTTGATAGGAAAGCTACCAGTTGTCAGTGGTCTCAGTGTTTTCAGGCTACGCCCTTGTTGACACCGACAACAAGGTAGTATTGGAGTGTTACAGGGTCATGGAGAAGACCTTCGATTATGAATTATAGCTTTTAAATTTACCCTGGCTTTTAAAGGAATAGGGCCCACTGTTTTTTTACTATTTCTTTCTCTTTCTTTCTCTCTTTGACTCCCTGTCTCTCCTCTCTGTCTCCCTGTCTCTCCTCTCTGTCTCCCTGTCTCTCCTCTCTGTCTATCTCCTCTGTCTCTTGCCCTCTCTCTCCTCTCTATCTGTCTCTCTCTCCTCTTTGTCTCTCTCTTTCTCCTCTCTGTCTCTCTCTCTCTCGTGTCTCTCTCCTCTCTTCTCTTAGCCATTACAAACTTGGGTCCCTGGCAAGGGTGGTGGGGAATGGGTCCCACATAACTGCCCATGTCGAGAGCTGTATGCCTAAGTTGGGAGGGACACCGGGGACAAGACTCCCTGGCTTCATAGCCTAGATGCCTAAGGACACAGGGTAGAGCTTTCTTACATCCCTTTGGAGATACAACTTGCTAGACGAAATGAAAGTCTGAACCATTAGTACCTAGGAGGCAGGGATCAGAGGAAGTAGATTCAGAGGTAAGGAGAATTTTGAGGCTACGCTTTCAAGAAAGTCGTGGTCGGGACCCAAGAGGTATGAGTCAGAAGGAAAGGTAGGGGCGCAGGCATGGGCGACTGTTGAATAGAGACTTCTGGCTGCGGCATGATCTCAACCAGCTAATGCCAGGAGTTGGGGATGACAGCTTTCTGCCTCTAGTCAGCCCTCGGCTTCCCCAAGAAAATTGAAAGTGGAAGTTGGTTCCGGGCAGGCCAACATTCCCAACCCACAAGGGTTGGGGGTTGTTAGAAAGCTCTTCCCCAGACAGCTGCACATCTAAGTCTGAAGTCTGGTGGCCACGCTAATCGTTTTTTAACTGGCCGACAGGTACCTGGTATTTTCCTCCAATTCTAAGGAAGGATAGGACGGAATAGCAAGCGAAAGTGGTACAATATTACTCACCGCTTTGGAGGTCCCTTCATGGTCGCCAAAATGTCACTGGAGGGTCCTTGCTCCCAGAGCTCTCAAGATGGTGGCGGGCCACATCCAAGATGGCGGCAGGCCACTTCCAAGATTGTGGCAAGCCTTGCGTTCTCTGACCTGGGGTTCTTGGCCTCATGGATTCCAAGGAATGGAATCTTGGGCCTTACGGTGAGTGTTATAGCTCTATTAGAAGCCATGGGTCATGGAAGACAACTGTGGAACCCAGTGACTAGTGTTCAGCTCAATTAGGACGAACCCGGGCACTTAGCCATGCAAGAACAATGGCAAGCCTTTAGCACGATCGAGAGCAGCAATGGGTGCCTCACTGGATCAGGAGCACAGCAGACACCCTGCCGGATCCAGAGGGATGGAAGTCAGCAGCGGGTCTGCAATGGCGGCAAACAGCAGTGGTGGACAGCGAGTGAAAGCTCAGCTCGAGCCGTAACAAACACGGACCAGAAGAAACTGCAGTTGCAAGATTTAATAGAGTGAAAACAGAGCTCCCGTACAAAGGGAGGGGACCCAAAGAGGGTAGCCCACAGGTTTTTTGTGGGTGTAAGTTTTCTACTCATTTGGGTAAATACCAACAAATATGTTTGCTGGATCCTATGGTAGAAGTGGATTTAGTTTCATAAGGAAATGCTAAACTTCCAAAGTGGCTATGCCATTTTGCATTCTGTTTGATGTTTTGTACACTTTTATCTTCAGGACCTCCAATGGCATCTGGCACACAGAGGATACTAATCAATATTTGTTCATTACTGAATGACAAGAAGCACCTGAGCGGTGTATTTAAAAGGTGAATTCCCCAGCTAAATCCCTAGAGATTCTGATTCACTATGTCTGGAGTGGGTCCTAGGGATCTGCCTGTTCAGTCAGCACCTGGAGAATGCTAATGTGCATGGTCTGGAAACCATACTTTGAGAAACACTGGGAGCTCATCCTGGCAAACTTCTCTGTGTGGCCATGTCAGAGAGGGTGGTCTCGGCCACTTCTGAAAAATGGCAATTCTTAATTCTTACTATTTCTGTGTCCCTGTGCTCTATATGGTTACTAGGTTGTCTTTAAAATAAACAAGGCTTCCATAATGGGAGGTGAAATTGCTTTTGATTCCAAAAAATATTTAGTTGAATGAAAGTCAATGAATGTAAATGTAAATTCAGAATAGAGAACATTGGATAAGTATGCAAGACAATGAGGTTGGAAGGGATATATTGTTCAAGCATAACATAGACACTTAAACTCTACAGAAATATTCAAATACCTTCCTGCAACAAATTCAAAACTTGTACAGATAAAAGCCACAGGAAGAATACCCTAAAACAAGGCAGTCTCTTATATAACCACAGTGCAATGATCAAAATCAGGAACTTAACATTGATACAATGCTAGGATGTAATCTAGGGACCGATTCAGATGCTACCAATTGTGAGACTGTCCAAAAGCATGCTTCAGTTGTCCTGTTTATTGAATCTTTTAATCCGGGGCAGTTCTTGAGTCTTGTTATGGCATGAGCACTACCCAACTTTTGTAGGATGTCTTTAATTAGGGCTTTTCTGATGTCACTTTATGACCAGTTTCAAGTTATGTTATTTTAAAAAATGTTTAAGTTTAAAAGCAATGTATTTATCATTTAGCTTAAGGTGGATGGCTCAAGGTGGTGGAAAGTGGATGGCTAAAAAGTGTTGGAAAGGTTTCAAGATGAAATTCTGATTTTCTATAAGATGAAAGATTTTGGTGAGAAATAAAAGAATTCTATAGGTCGGGGGTCTTTCTTCACATTACCACTATCCTAAGCTGAGAAAATAGAGTCTGACATAATTGAATCTATCTTTTTGTTTTTTAACTTTCATCCTCTCTTTTTTGCTTTCCTTTTCCCCATGTTACTAAGATATTGGGGAAACCAAGTCATTTCTCCTATAGAATGTCCACACTGTAGAATTTATAGAATGCTTGTTCCTGCTGTAGTTTTTAAATGGAATTCCCTGCAATAGAAAAAATAGTACTCTGGTGATAGAGATGTCAAATCCTGGGCCCAATTCTAGCACAGTTACTTTAGCAAATGTTTTGTAAGCCTTGAGCAAAAATTAAGAGGCACTTGCTAAGAGTCAGCATGGGTTTTCTAAGTACACATTTTGCAGGGTTCTTCACACTTCCTTTTCTTGATGCAAGACTGGTAGTCTTGACTAAAGTGTTTAGTCATGTTAAATCTGTATTTCAAAAAAATGGCAAAACCTTCTTATTTTTAAGGATAGAATTCGCCATCTCTCAGACACCTCTCCTATGTCAAGAACTTCATGAACGCCAACTGGAATTCTCTCATGATCCTAGAAATCAGAAGTTAGAAGTCAGGCAGATTTACATTCAACTCTTAACTTTCCCTCTTTCTAGCTATGAGAACTCAGGTGTGTGAACTAACCTCTTTAAGTCTCAGTTTCCTTATCGGTAAGATAGTGATAATTATAAGACCTGCTTTATATAATGTGTAAAAATTAAATATTGGGAAAATTAAATGCAGGTAAAAATTTTAATGTAGTGCTTTGCATATAGTAAGTTCTCAATAGCTGTTTGCTATTAGTTATCAGTGCTTCCATGGCACAGATGAGAAGACTGAGGGTCCAAGAGCCTAACTCTCTGGAATAAAGTCTCTCAGCTCCAAATTTGGGAACCATCATCATTTCCATAATACCTTGCTGCCTCCTTGTGGACAAGCCAAAAGAAAATGTGAGCTGAAAAGCCATGTAATTCTACAGATTTGTTTCAAGTTCAATAACCTTCAAAGGTTCTAAAAAAAATTAATGCCAAACATAGAGTATGATGTCTGTAATAGACTGGATCTTTATTGCCGTCTCATCTGTGTGGAAATGGAGCTAAAATGAAGAGATGTTTTTCAGATGGCAAATGAAAATAAACAACTGCAGATAATGCTATAAGTGGGTTAGCATTTTTTTAATGAATAGATTAAAATAAAAACTTAAATTTAAATGATGAGATTTAACTCACAATAAATGCAAATTTCTGAACTTGGTCTCAGAAATAACAACTTTTCAAATCCCAGATAAGTTATTTTTAGATCTTGAGCTTGCTGTGAAATGTAAAAAGGGATTTTGGTTTAACTGTTTGAATCCCTCCCTGTCAGCCCTTCAGTGAATTATTTAGTCCATAGTAAGAGAGACGATGGATTCTCCAAGTGGCGGGTCCCAAGCTCAGAGATTCCACAAGAGTGGATGGCACTGAGGAACTCTGCCTTTGTCACTATGGCACAGCATTGAACAAAAACCATGCCCCCTCAGAGTTTGTTCTGTGTTGCAACCAGCTGAAGATAAATCAGAAAATATGATCTGATGCTGTTTTGTAGAGATCTCCTTGTCCTGGGGCTTATTGAGGCAGTTCCATGATCATGAAGTAGAACAATGCATACAGCCCATCCAGGAGAGAACCAGAGGACTCCAACTTCTCCATGGGAGCCCCAGAAAGCTGCTTCTGAGTGCTCCTTTCCTTCCTCCCCATCTGGACGTCAAATGAACCAGTATTAGACCCGATAAGCCTACCTTGGTTGTCATGGGGGGTGGTTTGTATGGTGACAAATGAGACTGTCAGCAACTGAAGGTGACTGTTTATGGAATTACATGGAGATGTTATTATGGGAGCACATATTCAGCCCCTTCTATAATGGGCCGAATTGTGTCCTCCCAAATTCATACCCTGAGTCTTAACCCTCAGGACCTCAGAATGTGGCTATATTTGGATATGGAACCTCTAAAGAGGTAATTAAGGTACAATGAGGTCATATGGGTGGACCCTAGTCCTATCCGACTGGGGTGTTATCAGAAGAGATCAGGACACAGACACACACAAAGGGACAACCATGTGAGGACATAGAGGGAAGATAGCATCTACGCCAAGGAGGGAAGCTTCAGGAGGAACCAGCCCTGAGACACCTTGACCTCAGACTTGCAGCCTCCAGAATGTGAGAGAATTAAATCTCTGTCGTTGAAGCCCTGCAGCGTATTGTACTTTGTTACAGCATCCCTGGCCGACTAATACAACTTCTTACAAGGCAGCTCATTTTGACATAAAAAAATTTCGTGTTGAAATCCCAACATACTGAGGCACATCGATACATGAGCTGATCTGCTGATAGCTCACTGTGCCAAATAGACAAAACCAGAGAGCTGTTGTTGAACCCATGGGGCTAGCAGGAAGGCAAGGATTACAAGAGTCTGGATTCCGGACTCTCACCTCCTCCTTCTTTTCCCCACACCTACAATCCCCGAGGATTCTTTGCAAGACAAAGTGTGGAAATCATTGAGCTAGCACAGGTATCTGCAAACCAGAGGCCACTGCAAGCCACACTGACCCTTCATTTTGAAGAAGGCCCATTGCAACGCACTCTATTGATTTCAGGGTCTTCTCTGGTTTGTGGTTCACATTTGGAAAACTTCTTGTAAAATTAGCTTATTACAAGAGCATACATGCCTCAAAAATTTCCAGCATTCTCCAAGACAGACAGCATTGTGCATTTTCACACACCAGAATTTTCATCATGGAAGGTGCTCAGTGATGAGTGGAACCTCTCTGAGAACCAGTTTTGAGGTTCTGGGAGCCCAACCACATGGGGTATGCTATTCATGAAGCTGTGGCATTCCTCATGCAGATCAGTTCAGATACCTGATCACCTTTTCCTCTACATCATTAAACTTGGATCTGTGTGGCAATGGACTAGATGCAGTAGCATCTTCAATCATGCTAGGATATCCTTAGGATAGCTACTGCCCTTTGCTGCTGGGTCGAGATGTGCTTCATAACTGTACCCTGCCCAGCCCCTGACACCCTGGCTCACTCATAAATATTCTTACATGGGGTCTGTAATATTCTGAATATATACATATATATGATACACACACATACAGAAACACACATACACATATGTGTGTGTTTTATGCAGGCTTCATTACATAGGCCTGATTGAGAACAAGTAGAAATGTGATTGGACAAAACACACACACACACACACGTATAGGTTTTTGGCCACGGTTCCCAACTCATAACTCCTGTAACCCTTATTGCAGTCTTTTGTTACAATGTTGGGGCACTTTAGGTCTCAGAAAACAAAACCTCTCTCTCTCACTGAATTTCTCCTGTCTTCTTTTCACCTGCTCACGGCAAGATTGTAATCTGATTGTGGATCAAAAGACCCTCATTCTAGACAGCGTTCTGCCCCATACCTTAGAGGGAGGAATGCTACCCAGAGAGGCCAAGAAAAGTCTGAATAGACTCCTTGCTGGGTTTAGATCATGGGTTTTTTTGGTCCAATTGCATTTGTACACAGTTGTCAATCATGTCTATATAATGAAGTCTTCATAAAACGCCAGGAGGACTGGGTTCAGAGAACTTCTGGGTGGCTGAAAATGTGGGGGTCCCTGGAGGGTAATTCCCAAGGAGGGCGTGGAAGCTCCACACTCCTTCGCCCATACCTTGCCTTACATGCCTCTTCATTTGTGTCCTTTGTAATAGTCTTTATAATAAACCATAAATGTGTTTTCATGAGTTCTGTGAGCCACTCTAGCAAATTAATGGAACCCAAAGAGGGGACTGTGGGAACCCCAACTTGAAGCTGGTCATTCCAAAGTTCAGGAGGCCTGGACTTGTAACTGGTGTCTCAGGGTAGATCTCTGTAGGATCTGACACTATATCCAGAAAGATAGTGTCCATATTTAATTAGAGGATACCCAGCTGGTGTTCACTGCTTGGTATGTGATATGGTTTGGCTGCATCCCCACCCAAGTCTCATCTTGAATTATAGCTCCCATAATTCCCACATGCCATGGGAGGGACCCTGTGTGAGGTAATTGAATCATGGGGGCAGGTCTTTCCCATGCTGTTTTCATGATAGTGAATAAGTCTCACTAGATCTGATGGTTTTATAATGGGCAGTTCCCCTGCACACTCTCTCTTGCCTGCTGCCATGTAAGCTGTGCCTTTCTCCTCCTTTGCCTTCCACCATGATTGTGAGGCCTCCCCAGCCATGTGGAACTGTGAGTCCATTAAACCTTTATAAATTACCCAGTCTCGGGTATGTCTTTATTAGCAGTGTGAGAACAGACTGATAAGTATGCATGGGGAAAACCCCCATATTTTGTCCCAGAAGTCTTCTCTGTTGATTGTTGCAGTTTGAGAGCAGAGGGAAAACATGGTTTGAGAGTTTTTGCTACACAGGGTCCCCTCACTCCATGATGAGCAGTTACCCACTAAATATTTTTCCCTCAGTCACATGGAAGAAAGAGTGTGCTGTGAGTGGATCCCTGGAGATCCTCCCAAAACTCATCCTGGGATCACATCCTAACTCTCTGCTGTCACAATGGATGGACAGTTTTTATGAAAGTAATGGCAATCCTGAGTTCATGGCAAAATAACGCATTACTATGGAAGGACAGAGGAAGCTGACTCCATAATAGCTATTCTTAGATGTGTCAGCTTGGAAAGAGAGACAGGAAATCATACGGAGATTACGGAGATTGCTTCCTGGCAGTGGCCCTATAATTAGCCCTGCAGCAGAATCCCTTCCAGTCTTTTGGGTATAACAGAGACATCCAAGTACTTGCACTGCATGCTCACTGCTGAACTTCATCTTCTATCAAGGCTGTTTGAGAATGCCATTTTCGTTTGCCTTGCTGTCAAAGAGCTCAAATGCCTGTGCCCTTCCCTCGCTAGGAACATGCATCGCTTCAAATGAAAGCTGCAATTATCTCCAGAAGAGTGCAGGATGGGGATTAGGGTGAAGAGAGAGGGAGAGAAATATCAGCTTTCAGACTTTGCCTTTGTGATAACTATCTTAATTATCTTTTATATGATTGTGAAAAACTGAAATTATGGAAGGAGACAAATTACTATTTATCCTCCAGGGAAATTCAAAAAATTCTGGAAATGCATACTTAATAAGAAACAAATCTATACACTTATAAGTTTTAGCTCCTTAAATTCCAATGACTAAAATTGTAACTTTTAAATTTTGCTCTATTTATATCTAGACTTTTTTTTCCCCTAGGCAGATAGCTGCTGAAAAAAGAAAGATGGTTATGAGATAGTTATTTGTTTAATTTTCAATGTTTTCTTAGGTACTGCTATGTTACATTTTATAAATGACTTGGGGATGCACACACACATATACACACCTCTCCATATTTATTTAAAAATCGGTCTAGCATTAATGCAAAAGATGAAGTATATAAGGGAAAACAAGTTATAAACTTGTTTTAAATTATAGGAAAGCTATAATTCAATTCACTCTTTGAAGCATTTTGAAAGGATATCGTAAGCTGTGTCAATACATTGCAATTAAATTCTGTTTCACTGTATAATTCATTTGCACTATGAAATATCTGATGTTTCCTTAATTGATGCATCTTATATCCATTTAAAATATACATTAATTATTTTTATTTGTATTTGAATTGCCACTGACTGAATTTGGATTTTTATTTCCCTAAGTGGAAATTGAGCTTTCCATTAAAACAACCAAAGTCAATTTTTTTGTGCTGATGATTTCATGCAGTGATGAATCACCTAGACTTCACTTTATCTGTAGCTGTGGAAGATTAAGGTGGTCACAAATTCTTTTCAGTTCCTCTCTCCAAGAAAGGAAGTCTATTTTCCTACCCTTTAAATTGGGGCTGGCCTCCACATTTGATTTCACTAATAAAATACAACAAAGTAATAGTGTTAAAGTGCCAAGTCTGGACTTCAAGAAGCCCTGTAACTTCCACTTCCTCTGTTTAAACAGTGGTATGTGAACATGCCTGGGCTAGCCTGCTGGAGAAAGTGAAACCACATGCAACAGAGGTGCAGCCATCTCAGCTGTCCCAGCTCTCCTAGGTGAGGCCCCATCCACATGGCTGAACCCAGAGATAGCACAAACAATAGAGACGAGCTATCCTAGTTGAGCTCTGCCCAAATTAGCAAACTGCAGTATCATGCATTAAATGAACAACTGTTGTGTAAGCCACTGTATTAGTCTGTTTTCACACTGCTAATAAAAATATACCTAAGACTTGGTAATTTATAAACGAGGTTTAATTGACTGCAGAGGACTCAGGAAACTCACAATCGTGGCCGAAGGGAAGCAAACACGTCCTTCTTCGCATGGCAGCAACGAGGAGAAGAATGAGAGCCGGGCCAAGGGTGAAGCCCCTTATAAAACCATCAGATCTCATGAGAACTTACTCACTATTACGAGAATAGCATGGGGGACACCGCCCCAGTGATTCAATTACCTCCCACAGGGTCTCTCCCATGACACGTGGGGATTATGGGAACTATAATTCAAGATGGGATTTGGGTGGGGACACAACCAAACCATATCAGCCACTATATTTTGACTTAATTACAAAATACATCAGTGCAAAGGCTGATAAAAGATAATACAAACCTAATACAAACCTAAGCTAATGTAGAAACTGCAAGTGTGTGCCAATATATACCTTGTTCTTTTTAGAGAAAAAAAAGCCAAAATTATAATTTTTTATATGTGATAAAAGCAAAAAAGTTTATTGGACAAACAGATTGTCTCCTAGAGCCAGTTTTTAAGAGGGATTTGTCTCATAAAAAGTTCATATAGCAGCTATATTAAAGAAAATACAAAACTTATTTTTTATGTCTGATTTTGGCTGGGTGTGATAGCTCAGGTTTATAATCTCAGCACTTTGGGAGTCCAGAGTGGGAGGATTGCTTGAGCTCAGGAGTTTGAAAATGTAGTGAGTTATGATAGAACCACTGCGCTCCAGCCTGGGCAACAGAGAAAGACCCTGAAAAGAAGTAGTCAGAGAAAGCTGGAGTTACAGAAAGGCAGTCTAATGTGAAATGGGTGAGTATTTCTGGGGAAATATTTTGATAAGGGAACCAAGCTTAGAAAACGTAAACAGTTTGTATGATTACTATGCCGCTTGCACTATTTTTTCCTATATATCCATTATTCCCATGGTGCTTTTGTTGGAGTTTGTGGTAATAAATTCAGTATTGCACAGTTTGTCCATGAATACCTTTAATAGAGTTATTCTAATGGTGATGGTGTTGGTGTTCTGCAATTGAAAGAAGAATCCTGATTTACACATGTGTTAAGATAGAAAGTCATTCCTGACTTTGTACACACACACACATGCACACACATACTTTTTATCAAGATTTATTTCATGAAACGTTAAATGTTCAATGCTGTAAACAATTACTCATTTGAGACTTTTTATTTCTGTGACTTAGGGCAAGAAGATACTATTTTGGCTCAGACAATATCGTGTGTGGGTTACCCGTTGATCATTTTAAATATGAAAGAATAACTGCATAGTGTTTGGGCAGTTCCAGTTTTGAACATCATGGCCTCCCTAGGGACCTGCCAGGATGAATTAGATGTGAACTGCACCTCGATAGCATGCACTCATGTTGAATTAAACAGCAAAAAGCATCTACTCTAAACAAAGCTTGTAGTGTGTAAATAGCTGTCACCGACCTGCTTTTGCTAATGATGATTTGACATGAAATTCAGGTGTTCCTGGAGGAAGGGAGATTGCATTAGTGCCCTGATTTCTCAGCCTTTCCTGAAACCAAGACCTTCATAATGTGACCACATTACAGCTTCTCTCAACAGAAGGCAGGGAATAGTTCACCCCTAAATTTTGAGTTCACCTCATTACTTGGTTTAGCCAATGGGTGTCAACAGTGGCCGAGATTTTGAAAGTGCTTGTGCTTTTTCTTGTGCTCTTGCTGTTGGCCCCCATCCTCAGATCATGCCTGAGCTAGCTTGCTGGAGGATAGAGACCTACGGTGCAGTTTTCTCAGCTGATAGCCATAGCAGTGAAGTCGACAGGGAACCAAAATACCATCTAGCTGAACACAACCTAAATATGCAACCCATAATCCATCTCATGAGTTAGGCAACTGCATTTTATTTCAAGCCATCAAGGTAAGGTAAAGAGTGTTTGTTATGCTGCATTATTGTAGCACTAGATAACGAATCTTTTCTTAAGCATACCCTTGTTTGATTGAGAATAGTTGTCCCTCAGTATCTAGAGGGGATTGGTTTCAGGACCCCCATGGATTCCAAAACTTGAGAATACTCAAGGCCTTTATATAAAACATCATAGTATTTGCATTTAACCTAAATACATCCTCGTAAATGCAGTCAGCCACACATTCTACATCTGTGGATTCAACCAATATTGAATCCAAATATTTGGAAAAATCAAGTACATCTGTAGGGAACAATAAACACCATTTTTCTTGTAAATAGTAACAACTATTTACATAGCATTTACATTAGATTAGGTATTATATGTACAATGATGTACCACATAACAATGTTTTGGTCAACAACAGATCACATATATGCTGCTGGTCTCCTAAGATTATAATGCCATATTTTTACTGTACCTTTTCTATGTTTAGCTATGTTCAGATACACAAACCCTTACCATTGTGTTATAACAACCTACAGTAGTGAGTGCAGTAACATGCTGTCCAGGTTTGAAGCCCAGTAGCAAGAGGCCATGATGTATAGCCCAGGTGTGTAGCAGGCTATACCATCTAGGTTTGTGTAAGTACACTTACTGATATTCGCGCAATAACAAAACCATTTAATGACACAGTTCTCATGAGGATTAAGCTCTGATATTTTATCTTGCCCAAATTCCCATCTAAGGAGTCTGGGTAGTCATGCTTTACAAAACATAAATTCTCATCGGATGGGTTTTATTTAACCCTATATATTGTGACCTATGTTCCAATAAGACTCTGACATAACATTATGTGACAAAGAAGAAAGTGAAAATATTTTACCCCCAAGCATGTTTCTTTGCCATATCTTGAAATGGCCCTGCAAACCTGTCCTTTGTGGGGGAAAATTTGCATCTGTAAAGAATGTCTATTAACATAGCTAGATCTTTTCTTCCAGGCACTCCCAATTCTGAAGAGATTAACTAAGAGTCTGGCACCTTTTAAAGGTCTGAATAGGAAACAGTTGTTGTCTATTGTCTCTAAAGGCTGCCACTAGGAGACTTCAAAAGAACCTTGGTCTCCACGATCTTTTATCTTAACCTGAACATCTCCTTTCTATCGATCCCAGGTCTTTAGACAAACTCAACCAATTGTCAACCAGAAAATGTTTAAATTTACTTATAGCCTGGAAGCTCCCTGCTTTTCTGGTTGACAATTATAATAACGCATTGATTAACAACAGGGCTATGTTCTGAGTGTCGACAAAAAGAGTCAAACTCTGTAAAATATTTGGAGAGATTTATTCTGAGCCAAATATGAGTGACCATGGCCCATGACATAGCCTTCAGGAGGTCTTGAGAACATGTGCCCAAGGCGATGGGGGCGCAACTTGGTTTTATACATTTTAGGGAGGCATGAGACATCAATCAAGTAAATTTAAGAAATACATAAAGGCGAGACAACTCAAAGTGGGTGGGGACATTGCCTGTAAAGTTAAGTGGCAACATGGCATGCCTAACTTGGGAGCCAAGGAGCCCCGCAGTGAAATCCTAGCACAATTACTTACCAGTTTTAGATGCTTGTAGAAGATCCTTAAATTCTATAAGCATCAGCTTTCTCATAAAAAAATGGAGCTATTAATATTACTTCCATGAGAGTGTTGCTCGGAGAATTATTAAATTCAATGGTATATTCAGAATGCTTAGCAGAGCACCTGGCAGATATTTAACTGTTCAATAAATTATAGTTATTATTATTAAGACTGCTTACTCCTCATAGAAGCCTGAAAATTTGGGAGAAACAGTTTATTGAGAAGAAAATTAACTTAGAATTTTGATGAGCGATGCAGAAAAGTAATGAATTACCATATTTGTGACACAGAGAGTTACCTCTTTTTGAAAGTGGGGCAGATTATTTTTATTATTTCATCCTGAGGGACCCATGCCCAGGGAATCAGACGAAGCACAGCAAGGATTGAGGTCTCTCATTTGAAACAGGATGTGAACACATCTGGGGAACAAAGATCACCCAGGGCAGTTTTTAACTATGTTGATTAATCATACAAATTATAATGGATGGTGCAAACAAAAATTGCTGATGCTTCCAAAATCATTAATGATTTCTGTAGTCACGTAAAGACTTTGGGAACTATTAAACCACCAACTTTTGTATCCTTTTCATTCCAATTCCAATGATAAAATTAATTGCACATTAGGGAAAATTCAGACAATATAGAAAAGTAAAAACAAGAAAAAAATGGAAATCTCTCTTTTCAGAGCATAAATGTTTCAGTGTATTTTCTCCCAATCTTTCTTCTTCTTGACATTTAAAGGAGAACCATAAACTACATTGAAAATTATTTTACAGAAACTCAAGACTTTTCCCTTTCTTTCTGCAAAGAAAACATGTTATTTCATTGTCTGTGACAGAGGATGTTGAACAATGAACTCTCAGATTCCAAACAAAACATTGCAATAAAATACCACACTTACTGTTTGCACCCTTAGAATTGCTATAATAGACCTCGACATTTTTGAATCCTTGTTCTACTGAAAGGTGAGAGGAAAATGCGCACAGTTGTCTGACATAAACAAGATTGTATTAAACAGCCCTGTATTAGTAGGTTGAAAGTATGCTGATGAAATGAAACTAACACGATGTGTTGAAATAAGAAAGGAAAGTACACTTTCTGGTCTCTCTCTCTCTTTAGAAAAGCACAACTCTAAAATTTGCTTTGGTTTTTAGTTTATGGACACTCTGACATCTCTTTTCTTTTTTAGGGTGTTCAAAAATGACCTCAGAATGCTTCATGTGAGATCAATCATGAATAATTGTGGTAGGAGTTTATTGGATGGTCTGATACCCATTCTAATTAAGCACGTAAAAGTACACTGGGTTCCTAAAAATTATATCCAGAGCCATCACAGGTTATGGATCCAACAGGAGGTTTGATGAAATACACACTGCTCCTAGCTGAGAAGGCTGTTGAAAACCTACATGAACAATTGAACTTATAGAATTTAAGATTGACTCAGGGCACCCTGGATTGAAGAGGATGACCTGAGTTGAACTGAATTCTTAAGACCCCATAAATACAATGTTTTGTCAGGGGCTCATATAACCCAATTCATGCCTGATGCTCCTGGATCTCTAGTCTGATTTCCACCCTGCCAACCCCTCCAGTAGCCAGCTCTCAGTGTGCACATGCGCTTAAGTGGTTCTGAGCCTCTCAATAAACAGCCCAGGACAGTAAGGGCCAAACAAACCTTCAAGTATATAAAGGAAATTGCAAGTGAACCATTCCTGCAGCCCAAGATCTAAGCCCTGTTAAGAAAATAGATGCCTATTTAACATCTCCATTCATGTGCCTTGCAGGGGCAAAGAAATGACTAAAGACAATCTTGCAATTTATGTGCCAAAGACATGCATTTCCCTCTGGATTATCTGTGGAGTTAATTTCCAAAGATGCAACAGAACATAACAGAGCAATGGATCAGTGCCTGGCAGATCCATAAGTCTTACACTAAATGCATGACTGGTAGTCTGCCAGATGACAGAGGAATTCTTCTTCATACCATTGCCCTAGCTCTGATTTACAAACAGATATTAAAAATACAGAGAGGAGATTCTCAAATCACAAGCTTTCAAAGTTAACATCGAAAGAAGCCATAATCATCACATTTGTTACTAGACAATACTTCATTTTCACCATGTATTAGTTAAGCACTTAATTGGCTCCCCCATGCTTTGCTAGCAACATATCAAAATTGTGAAACTTCATAACCAGTGTCCACTCAATATATTTAAATTTCATTTTTTATGACTTCAGCTAGGTGGATGACCGACTTGCCAGACAAATATATCAAAGCATATTAAAATTATGCATAGGTAGCAGTGGCTTAATAGGATTTCTCCTACATTTCAGTATTTCACTGAAACATGCCTTATTTTCACAGTACGCTAGCTGTTAAGTGCAGGCACATGAATGAAAAAGGAATTTGGCCATCTCCCTATCTACAAATGTTATTGTTTCTACAGCTGTCTCCTCCATTTCTGGGTCAGGCTCAACCTAAAAGAAAAAATTTAATGTGAATGGAAGTCTGCACCTGGGCTCTGAGAAAGTGTGTGGAAGAAGATGGTAGGTGTGCTCATGGTAGCATGCACGTCATAGGTCATAAACAATGAAGCACCTGTCCTTTACAAACATGAAAGCTCACAGTTATTCATGTTACTCAGACTCTTTGTCCAGGTTTCAGTTCTTTTCTTTGCCCTGCGATGTAAAAGTAATCACAACTAAATAGGAAATATGGATCTCCAGTCCACAAGATGAGGTGATTAGGAACTGTTGTTTGGGAAGCATTGGAACAGGTGGAGATGATTAGTCTAGAAAAGACACATCTTGCTGTTGAAATATTGAAATTCACACAAGAGAGTAAAAGAACTCCTCCTGTTGCATTCCAGGGGACAGAGCTAGATCTCATAGATAAAAGCCACAAGGAGACAGAGGTAAGAAAAACATACATACACGCTAAATAGGAGAATTCTACATATGGCACTATTTTCAGAAAGAGCATTAATACAATCTCTATTTATATTCAGACAATTCTCCTAGAATATTATAGTTTTTTTCATAATTGTGTGTCTACTGTATACCACCTAGGAAATATTAAATACTATGATCAGTATTTTTGTTATTGCTACTTTTATTTTTATGAATTGGGAGCTTTTCCAGACATTAATAAACTCTTAGCAGACATAGATCATACATCAGTTGCTCAATTCATTGTCACCTCTATGAGCGTGTTTCTGACAGTAGAAGCTCAGTATGTGTTGTGTAATAAATAAAAAGGAAACGATGAAAGCAAATTACTCATTATTGCCTTATGGTTAAATAAAGATTAAAAAACGTTGGAAACCATGTAGAGAAAGCAGGGTATAAATATATTAGAAACCACTGTGTAACCATCACTAATATTAAGGAATACATCTAGTCCTGACAGCTCCTTGTAAATGGAAGGAGACATGTTGCCAACTTGTACTATCGACTGGAAAATGTAGACATTGGCAAAGCTGTCAACTGTCTCACAAGAGAGGCCAAGGGACTTCTACAGGTATCCTCCAGAGATATTGTGGGTTCAGTTCCAGACCACCACAATAAAGAAAATATCACAATAAAAGCAAGTCACACAATTTTTTTTTGTTTTCCAGCGAGTATAACAGTTATGTTCACACTGTACTGTAGTCCATTAAGTACGTAATACCACTGTGTCTAAAAAAATGCACATACCTAAATTAAAATACTTTATTGCTAAAAAATGCTAACAATCATCTGAGCCATCAACGATTTGTAATCTTTCTGCTGGTGAAGGGTCTTGCGTCAGTGTTGACGGTTGCAGATTGACTAGGGTGGTGGTTGCTGGAGGTGGGGATAGCTGTGGCTATTTCCTAAAATAAGACAACAATGAAATTTGCTGCATTGGTTGACACTTCCTTTCATAAAAGATTTCTCTGTAGCATGAGATGCTGTTTGATAGCATTTTACCCATAAGTAGAACTTCTTTTAAAATTGGAGTCAATCCTCTAAAACCCTGCCACTTCTTTATCAATTACGTTTATGCAATATTCTAGATATTTTTGTTATTTCAAGTGTTCACCAGTATATTATATATTATATTATATTATAATCTTCACCAGTATATTCCTTCTCAAGAAATAATTTCTTTGCTCGTTCACAAAAAGCAACTCCTCATCCATTCAAGTTTAGTCATGAGGTTGTAGCCATTCAGCCACATCTTCAGGCTCCACCTCTCCTTCTACTACTCTTACTATTTCTGCCACATCTGCAGTTACTTCCTCTGCTGAAGTCTTGAATCCCTCGAAGTCATCCATGAGGCTTGGAATCAACATCTCCCAAGCTCCTTGGAATCAACATCTCCCAAGCTCCTATTAATGTTGATATTTTAACCTCCTCGCACAAATCATAAATGTTCTTAATGGCATCTGGAATGGTAAATCCTTTCCAGAAGGTTTTCAATTAACTTTGCCCAGATCCGTCAGAGGAATCACTGTTTATGGCAACTATAAATTATGAAGTGTATCTCTTAAATAATAAGACTTGAACGTCAAAATGACTCCTTGATCCAGAGGCTGCAGAATGAATGTTGTGCTAAGAAGCACAAAAAGAACACTAATCTCTTTATACATCTCCATGAGAGCTCTTGGGTGACCAGATTCATTGTCAATAAACAGCAAATGTTGAAAAGAATCCTTCTCCTGAGCAGTAGGTATCAATAGTGGCCTCAAAATACTCAGTAAACCATGCCGTAAATAGATGTGCTGTCATCCAGGCTTTGTTGTTCCATTTCTAGAGCACAGGCAGAGAAGATTTAGCATCATTCTTAAGGGCCCTAGGATTTTTGGAATGCTAAATGAGCATTGGCTTCAACTTAAATTCACCAGCTGCATTAGCCTCTAACAAAAGTTATCTTGTTCTTTGAAGCTTTGAAACCAGACATTGACTTCTCCTCTCCAGCTGTGAAAGTCTTAGATGGCAACTTATTTCAACATTAGGCAGTTTCATTTACATTGAAAATATGTTGTATAGTGTAGCCACCTTCATTAATGACCTCAGCTAGGTCTTCTGGATAACTTGCTGCAGCTTCTAGATCAGCACTTGCTGCTTCACTTTGCACTCCTATGTTATGGAGGTGGCTTCTTTTCTTAATCTTCATGAACCAACCTACACTGGCTTCCAACTTTTCTTCTGCAGCTTTCTCACCTCTCTCAGCCTTCAAAGAATTGAAAAGAGATAGGGCCTTGCTCTGGATTAGGCTTTAGCTTAAGAGAGTATTGTGGCTGGTTTCATCCTCTATTCAGACCACTGGAACTTTCTGCATATTAGCAATAAGGCTGTTTCTCTTTCTTAGCATTCATGTGTTCACTGAAGTAGCACTTTGAATTTCCTTCAAGAATTTTTCCTTTGCATTCACCGTTTGGCTAACTGTTTTATGCAAAAGCCTAGCTTCTGCCCTCTTTTGGCTTTTGACATGCCTTCCTCATGATCATTTCTTGCTTGTGATTTAAAGGGAGATACTCCGCCTTTCACTTGAACACTTGGCCTTTGTAGGGGATTAATTGGCCTAATTTCAATATTGTTGTGTCTCAGGGAATAGGGAGGCTCAAAGAAAGACAGAGATGGGGAATGGCCAGTTGGTGGAGCAGTCAGAACACACACAACATTTATCAATTAAGTTTGCCATCTTATAAGGGTGGGATATGTGGCACCCCAACACAATTACAATAGTAATAACAAACATAACTGATCACAGATCACCAAAACAAGTGTAGCAATAATAAGAAATACAATAATAACAAAAAACTTTGTGAGAAATACCAAAATATGACATAGGGACACAAAGTGAGTACATGCTGTTGGAGAGATTATGTATAGCTTTGCTCAATGCAGGGTTGCCATAAACCTTCAATTCAGTAAAAAAAATGCAATATCTGTGAAGCACAACAAAGCAAGGTAGGCCTGTGTTTAGATGAGCACTGGAGACCAAGAAGTGCCCAAATAACATTTAAAACACAGAGGCTTAGGGTTACAGATGTGTGTCATTTTAATCTTCCTTTAATAAAATTATTTGTTGTATAGAATGATTTTCTTTAAATAATTACATGCCCTAGAGAAATTACAATTTGATAAACAAATTTTTGCATGTTTTTTTGTTATAGGTAAGCTAGTCTACAGACCACACTGGGTATGGATAAGCTAGTCTATAGGCTACACTATGTATGAGTAAGTTACACTATACAATACACTGGATAGGTGTAATCTAGACTATAGGTTATACTGGCGATGGGTAAGCTACTCTACAGACAGCACTGGCTGTGGGTAAGCTAGTCTATAGGCTATACTGGGTATGAGTAAGCTAGTCTATAGACTACACTGAGTATGGGTAAGCTTGTCTATAGACTACTTTGGGTATGGAAAAGCTAGCCTATAGGCTATACTGGGCATGGGTAAGCTAGTCTACAGACTACACTGAGTGTGGGTAAGCCAGTCGATAAACTACACTGGGTTTGGGTAAGCTAGTCTATAGACTAAACTGGATATAGGCAGTCTATTATATATGTTATACTTTATATGGGTAAACTAGTCTATAGACTACAGTGGATATGGGTAATCTAGTCTATAGGCTATATTTGCTTTGGGTAAGTCAGTCTATAGACTACAGAGGATATGGATAATCTAGTCTACATACTAAATCGGGTGCTAGTAAGCAGGTCTATAGACTCCACTGGGTAGAGATAGGGTAAGCTAGTCTATAGACTACACCAGGTATGGGTAGGCTAGTCTATAGACTGCACTGGGTACTAGTAAGCTTGTCTATGGACTCCTATCAGGGATGCATGCAGATATGGAAACATGCATAATGAACATGAGCAAGTGTCAGGCCGAGCCAATATTCTTGCATACAAGTTCTCAAAGAGGAGAATCAGCAATGCCTTTTTGTTGTCCACCGACTCTACTGGAATGAGCTTGAGTCTCTCACAATTTCCACACACAACTCAAAGCAAAGCAGCATAATTTTACAGCTGGGCTTGCTCAAACTTAAATAATCAGAGACATGGCATCTTTCTATCTCTTCTTATAGTGACAAATAATGGTAATCATAACAAAAAAATAGTAAGACAAAGTTATTATTAGAAGTCCTTTGGCAGATAGAATCCCACATAAACATTTTTAAATAATCTGTGGTCAGGTTGAGCCTACTTCCCAGAATTTGGGAAAATTAATAGTATTGGCAGTTTAAAAAGGACTAAAAAATTTTGGCAAGTCAAGTGAAATGGTTCTAACTAAACATACTGCTCATCTTGCTCAATCAAAATTACTCAGTGAGTATAAATTCAGTGGTTTTAACAGAGGACAAATTCTGTAAATTTTAAAAATAGGCTACCTCTTTAGTGTAAGCACTATACTAATGTAGACATAAAAATATATAGTATGTTTTGATTCATAGATTTATAATATTGATAATTACAACTAGATAAAACATAATGTATTTATGCAGTTAAAAGTCATGCTTTAAATTTTTTTCTTATGTGGGTCAATGATGAAAAATTTTTGTTGGTTGGAATTAGCTGTTTATTATAACATGTCTGTGTTGCATCGTGTGTGTGTGTGTGTTTACTTATCTATGGCTAATAGTTTTCTCTGAAAAACTAAAATGAAGAATATTAGACACAATAAATGTGCAGAAACTATATTTACATAATTGTCGGGGTCTCGAGAAACATCAGAGAAATGTGACCATTTATTTCCATCTTCACAATTGCTTCTCTGTAATTAAGCTGTGCTTCTTGGTGAAGCCTTCTTGAAATGCCAAGTATTTACACCTGTTTTGGATGGTTGTCATCGGTGGTATTTTAGATTTCCCAGTTTGTTTGTTAGGAGAAGCACTAGTGATGTAAGACACCAGAACTGTCCAGTTTGTAAAAATAAGCAGGGATAATTCAGATGGCAGAGACTTGATCCTGGGTTTGGGTGAGTCCTTTGTTTACCCAGTGCCCGTCAGTCACAGCTATGCTACCAAGCAGCATGTTTAAACTTTCATTAATGTGTCTATGACCTTCATGCTTAATGAGCCTTCAGGGGTCTCAGCAAGCAACATTTTGAAATAAACTTCATAAGGAATAAACAAGGAAATTGGAAACAGGCAGAGGAACTAGCAAGAGCATTTGGTGGTGTAAACCAAAGTCTAAACTATCAGTAGAAGCCAAAGTGATTCAAAATATCTCATGTATTTTACAAAACAGATGCTCTTCGGTTTAAGGAGAGAAATGAAAAATCTCAAAACACAGCCCAGGAAAAATGAAACCTGAATTCTAACTCAGTAAAATATTATTCTTGACTTTATAAAAGATTTTTCTCTACATACTGGACTCTTTAATAACAGAACTTATTATACCATTTAACTGCTACAGAAAGATGGAAGTTATTTAAAATATAGTATACCTATTATTTGTTGAAATTAGGAGCCTTTTAGGGCATTAAAATATCCCAGGAAAGGAGAGGGTCCAAATTGCTAGACTAGTTTCATGGCTTCACTGAGCCCTGACAGATCAATTTAATATTTGAACATCATTAATTTGAACATTTCTCATGTAATTTAAAGCTCACACTGCATAATACAGGGATGCATTCAGGATTTGGACTTGGAGAGATCATTTTAAAAAGCCATTAAGGTTTAGAAATAGAAGAAATTACAGTGGTTAGTAAAATACTATGGAATATTCTGCAACATGCCTCAGTTGTAAGGTTACCAGATCCTAAAGATGGAGTGAAAATTGATACAAACTAGTCGGAGAGGTTTCTATACTTGTTTCAGAGCACACATTTGTATATTTTATTGCATGTGTGTATGAAAGCTAGAGACACGGGTCATTACTTTTCCCAATCGCCTTTCTCCCAACTCTTTTTCTTGGAAGAGTCAAGGTTGTTACACGAACACAGAAATCCACTGGAGGAACACAGAACTGACCCTACCTACTAGACACTTAGTCTTACAGTGATCTTCCCCTTTTCTCTCTGTTCCTTTTCATTTATAATAGAAACAAAAGTTATAGATACTTAAAACACGTATGCTTTCCCCAAAACATTAAGGCACAAAAGGCATTCATTTTATGCAAATTGATCATAATCATAGCCATGAAGCAAACATACCTCATGATGGTTTTGATCTCTAATGTTTTCTCTTGCAAATATTAGGTCTCTTAATCACGTTAAAGACCTTTGGTCCTATAGCACATGTCATTTTAAAAAAAATCCATCCACAAGAGATTTGACACAAGGCACTCTTGATTGTATCTATTTTTTTATAAGAAACAAAAGTAACAAGGTCTAAATTGCAAATACACTTGATTTCATCTTACTGGTACCTTTAAGAGGAATCAGAGCTGTGTTTAGAAAAGGTGTTGAGGTGTGAAAGCTGTAGATAATTGGACTCTCAAAATATGAAATAAAGCATAAAGTGTGGATAAGTTAAATTTGGAAAAGTGATTTCTGTTGGACTTCATTTTGTCTAGAGTTTCTCATTTCCCATTACGTAATTTGTGATGTGACACTAAACATTCTTGCACACTTAAGAATTTAAGATCCCTTTTACACAATAATATTATTCTGTATTTACAGACCCCTATTTAAAGAACATTTTCATTGTGAGGCTATTTTTAGTCCTGCACACTTAATAGTGGAGATAATGATAATTTTTTTTATTGGAATGATGAGGCGAATGATGAGATATTTTTACTCCCTGATGCATCATTTACCTAGCTCAACAAATGTATGGAGTTATTGCATTTTGTTATTTATATGGGTGTGTAGAAGGGAAATCTTGCTTTCTGCCAGTCTTAGGGGAGCATTTTAATCTGATAATGTCTCTGTGAAGAGCCAAATAGTTATTTATCAGTTCTATCCCATGCTTAAGTCACTTGACCTCCTAGTCAATATTATGAGAGTTGTGTATGAACTTTGTTCTCCAAAAACTTCAGAAGTCAATGGAATTTGATGAAAAATAAGGGAATGAATGAGGAGGAAACTACTTCAAGAACAAGAATCAACAGGATTTTTTAGGGGGCCTGTTCACCTTTATATCACCCCACATTTCCAAATGACAACACTTTTTCTAGTGATTAATTAGGATTCCAGCAGAGTTTTCATAAATTTGGAATCTACTTAAAAGGGAACTCATTAAATTGATAAATTCAAACTAGTTTTCCTAGGTTATGTTCCTTTGAAAGTGCTCAGTGAATGAAGCAATACTCTATACACACAGTAGAACTACGGATATATATGTATCTATGGCTATATAGATATAGATATATAAGATTCTCATAGATGACATCATTGTCATATATATTACATATACCTACATATGCATATGTGGGTGGAGAGATAGATCTTGAAATTGAATTCAACTACTCTAATAATTCAGTTTTATTGTCTTTTGTTTCTTATTTTTCTTGTTTTCTCTTGTCTTCTTTAATCGCTTTTTAATGCTAGCAATTAAAGATTTAAGAGGCTCACCGTCCTAAAATGACATAATATTTAAATGTAAGCATATTATGGAAATTCTAAGATAGCTGTAGAACTTATTTTTTACATAATCCTGAGAAACAACTGTGGATTTTTTTTATCACAACAGTTGAATTACACCAAGTCATTGTTTCATTGGAAATGGAAATAATACTGACAGATTCACTTCACTCTTTGGACTTATAAATAACAGTCTGAGCTTCTCACCTCAGGTTCTACCTGGTTTCGTAAGTATAAATGTAGACTGTAACATAAACTTATCCCTCTGTTCTTCAGTCAAAACTCGGGAGCATTGAAAGCTCACAGGACATCTTTCTTAAATTCATATAGCCATATGTATTCATGGTGGTTTTATATATATATATATATATCCCCTAGATAGAGTGTTATTGATTTTTTAACATATTCTGTTCATCTTTAGGTATGGAGGAAAGTTTTCAGTCCACAGCAGGTTTGCATTTGACAGATTTTCAAGTAACCATTATCTTAGCGAAATGCATCCATTTAAATTCAGCCTTTTTTTGTTGATTTTAGAAACCAAGGATTTTCTTTATTTTCCATATTTATGAGGAGGGAAAGGGGTATGAGAAAGCTACTGAAATTCTGTCTAAATGGGAAGGGCTAAAGATATGCTCAAGGTTTGCTTTGTTTGGCTTTGTTTCTTTGAAATGTACACAGGGCAAGTTGGGCCATGAAGTAAAAACTTCTGAAACCTGAGGTTGATAAGCATTCCCAAATTACATCCCTTTGTGAGATGCTAAGATGACAAGTGTTTCAATAAATCACCTGCCTGTTTAGGTGTGACATAGGGCCACATCACAGGGGCATCATTTTTTGTTTGTTTATTTGTTTGAGACAGGTTCCCACTCTGTTGACCAGGCTGGAGTGCAGTGGCGCCATCATAGCTCACAGCAACCTTGAACTCCTGGGCTCAAGCCATCCTCCCAAGGATGACAACCTAGGACTGAGCAGTTGTGTTTATTGCTTAAATCATGGAGCAAGACCCTTAGAAGACATTGTATTGTGAAAATGCACGAAGGTGCTCAGAGTACATCCATGAAATGGTCTTATTTGTTTTACATGTGATTATTAGCATTCCAAACTCTGTATTTGAAGACAAAGTAATTTTATAAAGCAGCGTTGTTTATTAAAACATTTAAAAGACAAGCAAACGATGGGAAAATCCTCTAAGTCATATATACTATACTTAGCCCCTAGGTGCTGTGATGGAAGACATATAGGTACTGGTTCAATGTTTATATTAAGAGCTTTATAATACAATGTGAAAAAATGAGATAAAGAAGATAACTGTGCATTCAAGAAATCTGTATCATCCTTTTTTCTACGTTTTCTTCCCCCAGGTATTAATAAAAGCTTAGGTGAATTTTTAGAATATAGATTTTTTCCCATTGTTACTGTCATCTTTATTTAGCAGTGATATTTCAAACTATTTTGAGATCTTTAGTATACGTATGGGAGATATGAAGGAACAAATAACAATGGTATTTTGTCTGTTTCTTCTCTGAGAAATTCAACAGGTTGCTAGTGAAAAGGCTGTTTAGTTGCAATAACATTTTACTATGGAACGTTATCAGTTTATACCGTGTGAGGTGTTCATGTCTGTCACAGTGAGGGAACATGCATCCTTGCTGTGTTCTCAATTTAACTTAAATCTCATGATTTCATGTTTTGAACAAACATCTACTTAATTCCTGGCTCCTACTCCCCACCCACTGGCAGCCACTGTGCAGCTGCCATGATTACTAATCCAACTGCTGATGGTCAGGGGAAGGTATTAAGTGAAATTTTGACTTAAGAAGGGCTAAACTACTTACAGTGCAATAGCATTTCCCCATAATGCGTAAAACACGTAGAGAAATAAATAAATAAATAAATAAATAAATAAATAAATAAATAAAGTCAGAGAACAAGATCACTCTTTATCCAAATAACACAGGTTGGTTTTATTGCTTTAAAGCATAGGCACAAAAATCAGCCTTTGAGGGAAGACTTGGATTTCAACTTACTATTGCCAAACAGGTTGATATAAGAGATTGTGTGGTATGCAGCTATGTATAGATGTGTGCCTGAGATGTGTAGGAATCTCGAGAACTTTTTGGATGTTTCTTCCTGTGATGTTGGAAAGACTTGGTAGAATTACATAACAATTCAGTATGAGTCCTTAGCACGATCCTTTTGTCTTTTTTCCTTTTTCGTTTTTTTTTTTTTGAATACATGACCAAACTGATGGAAACAAAGGTAGCAGGCTGATTCTGTAAGGACACGGTGTAGGAATGTCTTATGCTAGTGAGTCCATCACATGCTAGTTCTATTTATTTATTTATTTATTTTTCCTGAGATGGATTCTCACTCTATTACCCAGGCTGGAGTGCAGTGGTGCAATCGCCGCACCCTGTAGCCTCCACCTCCTAGGTTCAAGTGATTATTCCGCCTCAGCCTCCTGAGTAGCTGGAACTACAGGCACCCGTCACCATGCCTGGTTAATTTTTGTATTTTTTTAAAGTAGAGATGGAGTTTCACCATGTTTGCCAGGCCGGTCTTGAACTCCTGACCTCAAGTGATCTGCCTGCCTTGGCCTCCCAAGGTGCTGAGATTACAGGTGTGAGCCACCACACATGCTGGTTCTTAAGAACAAGTGAGAAGATTCTGTATTGTGAAGTCAGCCCATTGCATTAAACTTATTGTTTACATTTGCTTCAAAATCTGCTTATGACAAATTCGATGTCATTTTTGTGTTGCAATCTGGTGTCTGTAGGCCTTTGCCTTGCAGTTTCATGTGAAATAACATTTTAAAAAATGGTTTGTACCTATGTAGAGCTTATTCTAAACTCAGAGTGTGGATTGGTGTCTTGGATGGGAGCTGCTGTGTGTTTTCCTTCCTGCGCCACCCTTCCTCCTCCAGACACTTCCATGTGGCTGGCTGCGGCTAACGTCAGCCATCACTTCTACATAGGGTGAGAAGACTCGGGATTTGGTATCTTTACCACTTGATCTCACTTGCTCCCCTTTCTTCTTGGTGCATGGAATTTACTTCCTCTGTAGGCAAGTCAAGCCTCCCCCTTTTCAGTCTTCAGGCAGTCTGAGACATTTCTTGCCTTGCAATCTCAGAATTGCAACATTTTATTATCTCAGACTTCCTCTGAAAGTGCTGCTGAACTTGAAAAACAGTATCTGGAGCTTTGTATTTTCAAGACTTCGTTTGGCTGTTTGCCTGGAATTGAGTCCATCTACTAATGTTTGCTCAGGTAACTAAGTCATCCACACATCCTGTGCTTATCTTTAAGCTGACAATCCTAAAATGAGAGCCACGTCCTCACTGTAATGCACGAGATGAGAGCCAAGGGTACAGAGCCTGAGAATTCAAAGTTTAAATGGGTTATTTAGGGTGTCTCAATAAAGGACACCTACTTATTCCTGCACAAACAATTGTGGGTAAAGAAAGAGATGGAACACCTTTTGAAATGCATATGGGTAGCAAACCATATTTTTATTAAAAAAAGTTATTTTAAGCTAAATGTGACCCTAACACACAGTGCCCCCCAAACACACACACACACACACACACACACACTTTATTATGTGACATAAAAAGTGCATTATTAAATTAAGCAATAATTAAGTAATTATCTGACAATTATAAACAACGAATAACCTCTAAAATGTTTGCTAAAGTTGCAATGTTTAAAATGTATGCCAATAACTAGCTTTTACATGGTTAACATTAGAAAAGCTTATGCTGAAGGAATTGTTCTTTCTGAAGTAATTTGATTAATAAAGATTGCTGCTCTCTTGCACAAGATTCTTGCACAAGTTGGGAGAAAATTCTGCTGAGAAGGGAGAAGTCACATGGTGGTCTGGTGAGGAGGGCAGGACTAACAGCCCAGAAGTTCCAGAGCTTGTGCAAGGCCAGTAAATGTGAGTGACAAGATGAGGGTTGAGCTGTCTTGTTTCCGTGCCTGAACCCTTTCCCCTGAATTTCCCAGCCTCAAGAAGCTATGATTCTGCTTTTGGTCCTGTGTGTAAATCACTCCAGTTCTCCACACATGTCTGTTGGAGGGTAAGGACATCCTTCTTAGCATGGAAATGTGATTGAAGCCCAATTACAGCCATGAATCATTCCCAAATCTGCAGGACATCTCAGTTTAGCTGGGGCTCTTTAGAAAAATTGCAATTCCAAAGCTCCACCCTTAGGGTAATGCAGACCTGTCACTGAGCAGAATCACAGATCAGAATGGGAACAGGGACCAGTGTCCGTGTTTGGAAGCCAACTGTGGTTTAACTCGTCCTACTTCTCAGTGACCTCTTCCATTCACATAGGTTGCTATCTCTTATCTGATCACCCTCCATAATCAATACCTTGGCTGAAATGATGGGAAAAATATTCCAGCTCTGCAGTCATTTTGTTTATTAGAATGTTGTGCTTGGGCAGCAATTCCATACCCTGGGAAAGACTGAGGAAGGTCCCCAGTAGCAGGAGGTAGCATGATATGATGCAAGACCCTGGGCTTTGGGTTCAGAGGCAAGTTCGATCCTGACTGTGTGTTCCTCTGCAAGACATTTAACTTCCTACGTTTAAAAAATTCTACAAACTCACACAAATACACTTACCTAGTACGTTGCTATGAAGACAAAATACTATTTACAGTACCCGCTCAATAAATATAAGGGTCTTAGGAAACTCCTTCAGAGGGGGAGAAGGCAGAGGAAACCCTCTACTCTTGAACTACTCCTTTTTTCCTTGAGACAGGCTCTCACTATATTTCCCAGGCCAGAGTACAGTGGTGCCATCATGGCTCACTGCAGCCTCAACCTCCTGGGCTCAAGCAATCTTCCCACCTCCGCCTCCCTAGCAGCTGGAACTAGGAGTGTGTGCTACTATGCTAGGCTATTGTTTTGTTTTGTTTTGTTTTTGTTTTTGTTTTTTTTTGTATAGACAGGATCTCACTGTGTTGCAGAGGCTGGTCTTGACCTCCTGGCCTTAAGTAATCCTCCCACCTCAGCCTCCCGAAGTGCTGGGATTACAGGTGTGAGCCACTGTGCCCAGCCTTGAACTACTCTTATGTTCATGTCAAAAACCTTACCTGACCTTTACATCCACAAATCCATCCTGCAAGATATATGTGTATATGCACACACACATCAAAAGTTGAGGATCATTTATATATTCACATAATTTTTTACTCATATAGAGCTATGCATAAAGAGTTTGAACCAACATAGAAAGCGCTTTTATTTTAAAAATGAGATTGATAAAACATCCTGATAATTATTGTTTTCTAGTCTTTTGATTGTAGCTCATATAATTTTGCATGACAAATATGTTTTCTCTTTATTTGTTTTATATGTATACATGGTTTCTGTGCCTTAGTAAAAATGCCAACCAAGTTTATTTTTTTTCCTTCTTTGAATAATTTTTGCAGAGCTATGAAGGAAATATAGAAAATAAAAGATAAGCTACTACATGGAATAAAATTCATAAAAAGCCCTTCCCTAGTATTTCTCCAAGTAGCATCAGCTGCATATTTCTGCAGAGTGCTAAGTTGATATTTTTGATAATTCAAGGATTCGAGCCACCATCCAGTTTCATTCTGCAGATGTAGGATAGTTTAACTGCTCAAGTAGGTCATAAAATACACCATTTATAAAGCACTTAGCTACACTGTACCATGCAAAGGATAACATGCTAAAACAAGGACTTTTTAAAGGAGTTTGATATTAAAAGCATCACAATGCAATTATTCATCCTCAAAGGTCTGTGTTGCAGAATTCATGGTTTAGATTAGAGAATATCAAGGGGCAGCATTCTGAAGTGTGGCAAATTGGGGGAACTTCTCCTAGCATATTGCACCTCATGATAACTGAAACTAAGTGCAGGGCTGGCTATTTGCTATTCTATGTAGCAGTTAGACAAAGCTAGTTAGCAGTATTGTGCTCAGTAAATATGTTTCAACATACATTAGCTGATTATCCATCAGTGACATATTGCACAATTAATTTTATAATATAACTGTCAACTGCAGAGATGATGGGCATGATTTGGAGCAAGAGCCCACCAGAGGATGTTTCTCAGCCTTGGTACTGTTGACATTTGGGGCCAGATGCTGCTCCGTGGGGCTGTCCTGTGCATTGCAGGCTGTTTCGCAACATCCCTAGCCTCTATCTTCTGAATGCCAGTAACTCCCCCACTCTCTGTCCCACCCACGTTGCAACAACTCAGAATGTCTCCAGACATTGCCACACGTCCATGAGGAACAAAATTGCCCTGGTTAGAGTTACTGTAATTCTCAAATTGCCAGTTTTTGCATTAGTATTTTAAAGCACCCCAGGTCATTGGAATTTGCAGCCTAGCTTGACAATCAGTGGGCTATTCTTTTGCAACTTAAAGTCAGACCTACCAACCCGGAACATCAGCACCATCTGACAGCTTGTCAGAACATCACACTCCAGGGACTGTTGTGTGGTGGGGGGAGGGGGGAGGGACAGCATTAGGAGATATACCTAATGCTAAATGACGAGTTAATGGGTGCAGGAAATCAACATGGCACATGGATACATATGTAACAAACCTGCACATTGTGCACATGTACCCTAAAACCTAAAGTATAATAAAAAAAAAAAGAACCCATTATATGTTAACATAAAAAAAAAGAAATGCAGATTCCAGATTCCTTCCTTCTTTAAAAAAAAAGAAATGCAGATTCCCAGACCTACAGACCCAGAGTCTGCATTTTACCAAGACCCCCAGGGGATTTCTCTGCACATGAAGTTTTAGAAGACATTCTCTGGCTCGTACAGCCTCCTCTTCTCAGAGAAGTCTCCATAATTCCCAGGTCCCGCTGAGCAGACAGTTCAAGCAAGCAGATACAATGGTTGCACCTCATCACCCTCACAACCTGACAGCAGACTGGATTGGGGAAGATGCCTGACATGGTGGATGCAGTGGGTGGATGCAGCATCTGTCAGTTACCAGGTAAAGAACTAATTAGATTCTCTCTAGAGAGTTTTTGTTACTGACAAGGGCTCCAGAGACTGTGTCGGTTTTTGTTGGGAGACAACAAGATTGTGTTGGTTCTTGTTGGAACACAACAAGAAGTAAATACTTGGGGCAAAGCTGAATGACCTGAATGGCAGATACTGACAGAGGAACCTCTCCTGCTCAGGTCTTGGCTATCTCTGCTCTCATCTTTCTTCCTTTCGTTGTTTCCTCTCCTTGGTTCAGAGATTTTCCTTTGCCTCCAGGTTGCCCTTGGTGCCCAGCTGTGGGCGTGCAGTGCATCAGCTATTCTTGGGTTGGCCCAACCCTTGGGTTGGGTTGGCATCAGCTATTCTTGGGTCGGCCTTTTCCTGGCAAGAAACTATACCTGTGACAAAAATGAAAATGTGTTTTACTTTAATAAAGTTGGAGGATGGGGATGTAAAATAATGGTACCATGCTGTATCATTAAGTTTATAATGCAAATTCTATAATTGCACATCGTCTATTGGTTGAACTCTTATGAAGAGCCATTTGATGTTTAAAGAGGCATAAAAATAAATACCTACTTTACTGTCTAATATTGTTTTAAAAGATACATATTGGGAAATAATCCAAAATAAAGAAAAGGAGAATTAAAAACAACTTGAGTGTCAGTAAGTAAATGAGTAAAAAACTTATATTTTGTCAACTGATAGAAATATCATACAGCCGTTAAAATGATAATCCCTAAATTTGTATAACAACATTGAAAATGTTTGTGTCAATTCAGCGACAAAGGCAAAAACAAAATTTTATTCATGGCAGGCAAGATTGGAGCTGTAAAACGTGTGGATGCATAAGGAGAAGATTGGAATGAAACACAAAGAGTAAAATTTGTTGATTTAACATGAGATGGTGCACATTTTTAGATTTTTGCTTTCATAAAGTTAGATGATTGGTAAAGATGTGCATGTGTTTCTGTCACCTCTGTCATGTCTATCACCTCTTGTCATGTCTCTTGAAGTGTAGTGCTTCTTAAACGTTCCCTCTATGTAGGTTGAAAAATCCAGGAGACCATAGATACACTTTAATGTTAAATGAGCACGAGATGGCACGATTTTTAGTTGCTATCTTCTTAACTAATTATTTTTCATTCCACTGTAACAAAGAGATGTTTTCAGGTATACCTAAGTGCAAGAATGATAACTACTTTGTCTATAAAATTTGAAGTGTACTTGTCTATAAAATTTTAAGCTTTTATTTATTTATTTTAATTAAGAAAAGGGCAGCTATGAGGAGCCTGGCTGGGGCTGCATTCAGAACCTTGCTGCAGTTATTGTGAACTGTTTTGGACCCTTACATGAACTCTGTAAGCCTTGCTTTGTTGCCCATAAAATGGGGATGGCCACAATAGAACTGGCGCCAAGGTATTTGTTAAAATTAAAGGGGCCATTTAAATGAAAAGCACAGTGTAATGCCTGGCAAATTATTACTATGGAAAGCATATTAATTGTCTTTGTTGTTTCTATCTTATGTCAAACAGTAGATCTGTGTAAGGCAGATAATTATATGGTCAATGACTTACATTTTACTATATTTTCAATCTTAATATTTTATTATGATCTATAATCATTCCTATTTGACTATCACTTATTTTTATTAAGCATCAATGCATTCCTAATAAACTTCAATATTATCAAGATGATTTAACGGAAATCATGGAAGACTGTTCGTTTATACTTAAATTAGTGTCTACAAGGCATGCAGACAAAACTATTAGTTAAGAAGGCCTGATTGAAAAGAACAACCCATTTTTTATTACTTTTGACTATAATACTTTTTTCTTAATTTTTCTATTATGACATATATATGACCTAACCTATTGAAATTACTTCGTGACACCAGAAATTCACATCTTTCGTAACTTTTGGATGCTATTGTTTCTCCCCCTGAAGTGTGCTACTGTCAAGATGAAGCCACTACAGTAGTATTCAATATGATGGCACATTCTTATCTCTGGTCAAATAGAATTTTACAATCTGTACTCTGGCAGTAACTGCACCATCTCAATCTAAATCTATTTTGGTTATTCTTAATATATTCTCAATAAAGAGAATAAGATAGTTATGTATTTGCCTTCAAATAATTAACTTTAAGCAAAGCTTTCACAAAAGAGGATTTCATTAGATAAAAGTGTTAACTCTGCTTACTATTAGAATGCATCCCTAAGCTTATAATTGAAGTCAGCAAGGAAACAATGTTCAGCTAACTGAAATTTTACGTAGTAACACCCAGTGGAAGTGCCATCACATTCATTAATGGAAACATCTTGTGCTACTTCTTGGGCAACAGCTCCCATTGAGTCTGTCTTGCTTCACTGTGTCTTGAAGGGAAGCGTTATCTACTGTTTGCTTCAGACCATCTTTTCAAGGATGTTTGTGTAGCAAACAGCTTTGGAAAGATAGACTATACTATCTTCTTCCAGAGCAAAGGGCCAGGATGTCCACCACTGCATTAGTCTGTTCTTGCGCTGTTATAAAGAAATACCTGAGACTGGGTAATTTATAAAGAAAAGAAGTTTAATTGGCTCACAGTTCTTCAGGCTGTACAAGAAGCATGGTGTTGACCACCTGCTCTGCTTCTGGAGAGGCCTCGGGAAGCTTACGATCATGGCAGAAGGCAGAGGGCATTCAGGCATGTCTTACATGGCCAGAGCAGGAGGAAGAGGGAGGGGGGAAGTGCTACACACATTTAAACTATCAGATCTCTTAAGAACTCTATCACAGGAACAGCACTATAGGGATGGTGCTAAAGCATTAGAAATTGCCCCTGTGATCCAATCACCTCTCCTGAGGCTCCTCCTCTAACACTGGGGATTACATTTCAACATGAGATTTGGGCAGGGACACAGATCCAAACCCTATCCACCAGGATCCTTAAGCATGGGATGCCTCTTCTGTAACATATCCACTGCATTTGTAGGAGTCCATTTCAGCCCATCTGCTTCAGCCTGGTGGGACTTCGATGCAAACAGACCTAATGAAAATGTGATGCTTCCGCTTCTTTTTGTGCCATGAATAATAATCTGTTCTTTATCTCTGACCCAGGAGTCTCATGTCTTCAGCTAACCCCTGTGACATTGTGGCAGGCTAACTAGTAAGCTTGCATGTAGAGTAAAATCTCAGGCCCTTCACAGTTCTTGGTGTGTGTAGTTGTGAGCATCCTTAGGCATAAGATGCTGGGATGGCTCTTGTGAGGAAAAAAAAAAATCCTTAGAATTTAAATTTAGAATGGTTTCTTGTCAGAATAGTGTTTGTGCTCTTCTCTTTTTGCAAAGATTTTCAAATCCACTCAATCCATGTAGTTTTACACTAGCTGGAATTTTAGTTCTGACCATTGAGGATTATTTTTTGGGTTCTGTCTTAGTTCATTTTGTGTTGCTCTAACTAAGTACTGAGAATGGGTAATTAATAAAGAGCAGAAATGTGTTTTCTCACAGTTCTGGAGGCTGGGAAGTCCCAGATCAAGGCACCAGCAGGTTCAGTTGTCTGGTGAGGGCTGCATCTTCCAGAAGGGAGGATCATTGTGTTTTCACATGGCAAAAAGGCAGAAGGGCAATTGAGCTGAATGCTACCTGCAGCTTCTTATATGAGGGCCTTAATAGCATTCATGAGGGAGGATCCCTCAAGGCACAGCCACCTTTTAAAAGCCCTACTATCTACATTGGTAGTGTCACATTGGTTACACCTGAATTTTGGAGGAAACACATTCCAACCATAGCAAATTCCCTGCAAAAGTTATGTGTGTATGTGTGAGTGGGGGTATGTGTGTGTATGTATATATATGTATATTTGTGTATATATATATATACACACATATATAATTTTTATATTTTATATTTTATAAAATATAAGGATCCATTTTGTTTTCTTCTGGATACTAATAGAAACATTCTTAATCCAGGCTGCACATTAGCCTGGGAGAGGAGGACTTCTGAACAATCCCATGGCACCAGGCGTGGTGACTCACGCCTGTAATCCCAGCACTTTGGGAGGCTGAGGCGGGCAGATCACAAGGTCAAGAGATAAAGACCATCCTGGGCAACACAGTGAAACCCCGTCTCTACTAAAAATAGAAAAATTAGCCGGGCGTGGTCACGTGCACCAGTAGTCCCAGCTACTCAGGAGGCTGAGGCAGGAGGATCACTTGAACCCAGGAGATGGAGATTGCAGTGAGCTGTGATTGCACCACTGCACTCCAGCCTGGGTGACAAGAGCAAAACTCCATCTCAGAAAAAAAAAAAAAAAAAAAATCGGTAGACCAACCCTACCAAAATCTCTTATTAAATCCCATAAGACCATTTTAAATGTGTTGCCAAATTTAAGAACCATTGGCACAAATTCACAAAATGTGACAGTTTCCCTTGTTGTCATGTCTCTTGAAGTGTAGTGCTTCTTAAACTTTTAGATGTGGCCAAATCACTTGGGGATCTTGTAAAAGTTTAGGTTCTCATCTGGTGGGTCTGCAATGGGTACCCAATAATCTGCATTTGTAACAAGCTCCCAGGTGAGGCCATGGCTTCTGCTTCAAGGTCTAAATTTTGAATAGCAATGTCATAGTTGTTATTTTCATAAAGCAAAAGCAAAACAATACAGAACAAAAGAAAACGTAACCCAAGCATCAAGTGTTTCGGCTGTTGAGATGAGGTACATGCTCTTTTCTTTTTCCTTTTTTTTTTTGTGACAGAGTGTTGCTCTGTTGCTCAGGCTGGAGTCCAGAGGTGCATTCATTGCTCACTGCAGCCTCGACCTCCTCGACTCAGGAGATCCTCCCACCTCAGCCTCCTGAGTAGCTGGGACTATAGGGCACACCACCATGTCTGGCTAGTATTTTTGGTATTTGCTGTAGAGATGCACAGGTTGGTCTCAAATTCCTAGACTCAAGTGACCCTCTCACCTTGGCCTCTGAAAATGCTGGGATTACAAGTGTGAGCCACTGCACCCTGCCATGGTACATGCTATTAAAACAATCTTTTTTTGATAATACTAGTGATCTGAAAACTAAGGTGTGGAAAAATAAAGAAATATTGCTGTCAGCAAATCAGCAAACTGTCTTTTTATAAAATACATTGATATTTGCCACTGAAATCAGCGTTTGCTACAGAATGAAGCCCATACAATTAGAATTTTTTAAGCATCTGAAGCCCCCCTGCCTGGCCTTGGCATTTATGTAGCTGAAAGGGAGCATTACTCTAGAAAAATGCTTTCTTTCTGTAGCACATTTTTCATTAAGACCACGTTGTCACTTAACTCATATTGCTTAAGAATACCATCCAGGAGACAAAAACATTTCAAAGGAATTGTACTATGACATTCCTACCATGTGGGTCATTACAAATTGCCTTGCTGTGGTTTAAAAGCAGAATAATTGAAACAGAAGCACAAGTACAAGCTCTAGAAGTAACTTCCCAGTAGGGTTTTACCCTACAGGGTACAAGCAATAAAAACATTGAGCACAGAGATGGAAATAGGCTGTGGCTCAAATCACACACACACACACACACACACCTCACAGTCACACCTGTTTCCCTTTCTTGCTGGAGGTGAAAATTGGAATGCTATTATAAGCTTGTGCAGATGACTATAACTGAGAAATCAGGCACATCACAGGGACATCATTGCACCTACAACCTCATTCCTTTTTTGAAAGCTGGCAGGGCACATGCAATATAAAATGAAGGATGAGACGGCATGTCTCCAGCAGGCCAAAAAAGGTTATGGGGCACTGAGGAAGTATGGAAAATGCTCAGTTGCTCTCAGAAACAAACAAAAAAGGAAATAAATAAAAATACTGGAAAGAGAGACGGAAGCATAGTTGTAGCCTTAGGTATGGGTATGCCAAAACGCAGGGAGTAAATAATAAAATAAACATGTGAACATAAAGGCATCTATGTGTCCCCATGTGTGAGGTGTGACTCAAGATTGGACTATAGCAGTAGCAGAGGATGTTTTGTTCAAAAGCTAGATAGATACGCTGTCAGATGGTAGTGTCAGACTATACACTCAGCCAGCATAAAAGTTGCATAAATCTATGAACCTGTAATGGAAACCACAACGGAATCGATCAGCATTGAAATATTTTGAGAGGAGGACAGTTTGGCATAATAGGAACCTACGCTGCAGGTCAACATCCAGGGAGGATATTTGGAAAGTGTTTTCCAAACAGATAATCATGAGACATCTTCACCACACTCATGAGCAATAGAAAGCTATTTCTTGTGACTAATGTAGCATAAGACAAATTCTATTTTGATGAAAATTTGACAAAAGACAATGAAATGAAGTAATATTACCTGAGCATATACATACATGTACCAGGGGTATTTAAATGTGCTACCTCCTAATTTTTACAAAGCCTTATGGAAAGTCTTCATTTTATAGTTCCAGCAGCGGAGACTCTGAGAGCTTAAATAATTTATAAGGTGCGTCCAGATGGACAAAGCTGGGAAACAACCTCAAGGTTGATTTTTCTTTCTTTTTTAAAGTATCAAGCGAATTTACCCATACACACCCACTGCTTGGCTAGACTAAGATGTTCAAAGGAGAACTATGATTGAAAAAGAAAAGAAAAAGAATAGCAAATGAAAGTTTTATAGCAAATGAAAGCAGCCATCCTCACTGAGAATCTACCTCTTTTCCGGAGCTGTGTTTTATGATGAGAATTTGCCACTAATCCTCCAGACCATGGTGAGATTTAGGAATCACTGTTCTGAGTTTGCACATAAGGAAACTGAGGATAGGAGTGGACCAGGTGTCCTGGTCACACAGCTAGAAAATGGCCAAGCCCCCTCCTCTGCTGCCACCTAGAGAGGTCGTCCACTGCCTTCCTCCTCAGTCTACTGTTTGAGCTCCATGAAACCATCTCTTCCCTCTTCATCTTGACCCTTTTCCTCCAGAGAACACGCCTCACTCTAAGTAGTCAAGCACCCATAGGCCATGCCTCTGTGTTACTTCATCATCCCTCCCCATCACCCCTCACCAGCTCTGCAGAGGAATTCAAATGTGTGTGTTTCGCCATGAGCAGCTACTGCTTTTCTTTTCTCTTTAGGTGCCCTCTCTGATTTTGCAAGAAAGAAAACAAAGCAATTGTTAGTTGCTTTGGGACCCTGCACTCATCCATCCTCTGGCAGATTTGGAGACTCAGTTGTAATAAGAGTGAGATGGCCAGGCTCTGCTTCCTCTTTTTTTTTTTTTTTTTGGTCCAACATCATGGTGCTGCTCATAGGTGTTATCAACAAGAAGGTAGATGTGATGCCTGTGGCAGATTGGAGCCTTAAATCCTTTAGATGTCATCAAGTGGACTGCTCATCTGGCTAGGAGTCACTGAATTCAACGCACCATCCTCTGCTTGATGGACTCATAGAGGGTCCCTGCCTTTCTATCAAGCAGCTTTCTGCTTCATTTTTCTTTTTATCAGACTGTAATATCGGGCTGACTCCGAAAGTGGTCTATAATTCTGTTAGCGATCCTTCTGTGTTTCTATACAAAACATTCATGTCCAGAAGCCCCTGAATTGAGATATTGTGGCTGATGAGAATAGAAGAAGCCCTAGGGCCCTGAACATGGAGCAAATAATCTGCTCCCAAGCTTGGTCCTGAATCAAATCCTTTGACTTGAACTAACCTGTGATGCAAACCTATTTGACTGTTGTCATCAGAAGGGTTTCCTCTGCAGGTGTGAGGAACAGCATGGCATATCATTCTACCATGCCAATTGGTGCAAATTGCTATCACATGACTCAGTTATTAAATACAAAAGAAAGAAAGAGGGGAGAGAAGATAAAATTGGTTAGAAAGTTGAGGGTTGTTATTTCATGCAGTGACTCTCTTTGGACTCTTGCTAAGTAAAATATGAGTAACAAGTACAGTATTTTTGTTTTCAATAATCTCCAGTTCTCTGAAGCCTGAGCTGGCTTTCTGGTGCCATCCTGAAGGAGGATGGAATGTAGCTGAAATCTATGCCAGAGAGTAAATGAAGTGGAAAACCTGTACCTTCTGTCCTGGTGCACCTTGAAACAAAAATGGAGAGAGAGTGTGGTGATCACAGAGCAGGATCCTCATTTCCCCCACTTATTTTGGGATGGAGCTACATACACATTGGAATGGCATAAAGATGCTGTGGAAAACTAGCACCTGTGTCTCTCATCTCTGCTGGGGAGATGATGAGGCTCTCAGAGAAAGCAAAGTCTTGCAAAGGTTCATGATCTCTCATGGTTTGAGAGGAGTGGAGAGATGTTGTCTGAGGGCTTGATGGGTTGGGGGCTGGGAATTGTAGCTCACCTCAGCCATTCTGTGACATGTAGTGGATTGGGAACTTTATGTATATGTGAATGTGGAGGCACAGGAGTGATGACTAGGTCAATATGGGAGGGAAAGTTGCTATATGCAAACTTGGAAACTAGTGACACATGGCTGGGGATGTGAGCTTCAGGGTAGAATGCTGGCACATTCCCCCAGCAGGATAGATTGGAAAGATCTAACCCAGTCCAGGAACCAAACTCTACAGGTTCCTCTATGGCACAGAAGAGTGAGGATTCATGGCATCCACAAGTTTTTAAGACTCCCTTCTTCCCAGCACCCTAAGGCCATGGTAGATTGCCTATATACACAGATAGTATCATCGGGAGAAGTATAGAGCAATAACAAAATTAGCAACTGGGTATTGACCCAGGGGTCAAGTCATTCAAGAGACTAAACAGAAGAAATTGTCACACTCTGAATTGGTGGGTTGAAAGTTTGTGATTATCCCACACTCTCAATGAGGTGAGAAAGATTAGCCAGGTGTGGTGGCTACTCAGGAGGCTGAGGCAGGAGAATCACTTGAGCACAGGAGGTCAAGGCTTCAGCGAGCCATGATCATGCCACTGCACTCCAGCCTGGGCAACACAGCAAGACCCCAGTACTAAAAAAAAAAAAAAAAAAAAAAAAAAAAGAAGATTAGATCTACTTTTAAACACATAAAAAAAGAAGATTAGATCTACTTTTAAACGCATAAAAAGCACATGTTTTCTTTGTGCATCTGAGTGTAGAATGAGAACATTTTCAACTGAAGACTACTAAAATAGAAGGCAGGTTCCTCATCTCACTTTATGACATTTTATGCAAAATATAAACCCACTAATTGCTTTTTCAATAAAGCTTCCAAAATAACATTGACATTTGGGTCATTTTCAGTGAGAGGTTGAAGAGAATTTAAGGTTTATTCATACACTGCAGTCCCAGGGGAAGAAGGGTGACCCTCAAGATAACCACAGGAATCATTTTCTTCTAGACTGAGAAGAGAGTGGTGAGACTTCCTGAGCTATTTGTACTAGTTTAGCCTTAGGTCTTTCAGCTAGCTCTGGGCAATGAGGCTCCCACACGGTCTGATAGAAACACCACCATGCTAAGTATCAGAGAACAAACTTAGAGTTGCATTATTAAAAACATATTTTTGCTGGAGAGTTTTACCAAAATGAAATGTCTTGCTTCTATTGGTCTTAGGAGAGATCTGACTCGTGTAAAAACATAGGGTTACAGAACTTTGGAAATACAGCCATTTATCTATGCATATCATGCTTGCACACAGATTTCTTTCCTAGGATGCCATTTGAAAATGCATATTTTGGGTAAAAAAATAAGCTGTCACACATATAGACTTCTCCTAGTATTCGGCTTAAACATGTGATGATTTGGGAGGGTTGTTCATGTCCCTAGTGGTTTAATTGCTAAGAGAATCTTTCCCATCCTCCACATTAACAGTTAGAAACAAAAGCCCTTTGTTTCACCAGATATGTGCTTGGGAAATGGTCCATTTTAACCACATCCCATCTGTAGGGCCATGTGCAATTTTAAGCTTTAATAATTTTAGATGAACACAGGACTGATGCAAATGCCTTATTACTGTTCATTCATCAGAACTCCATTCTTTGAAGGAACTCTAGGGTCAAGTTTGGCAACTCAGTTTACTAAATTGCTTAGCAACACCCAGAAGGCATTTTCACCAAGTTAGAAACTTATAAACCTGAAATTTGGAAATTTCAGAAGAATGAGTAAGGCATTAACTCTTAATAGAACTTGCTTCCATGGGTCACCCATCCACCAAATAAATACCACAGACAAAACAATCTACCTATATAATATTTGGGGAGTTTTTTGATGTATTGTGTCCAAAAGGCATGTGACAGGTATTTTTGATTGCAGGAGAATAAAGAGAGGCTCACTCACATAAAGTTTTGAGTATCAAAGTTATATGTTGTCAGTCCATAGTGATATAAATAAATAATTGAATAAATAAATACATGGACGGAGAGAGAAGGGCAAATCTTCTTTGCAGAAGAATTCCAATAATTGATGTAGATACTCCATGCTCAGAAAGGTGCAACATCATTTCCCACACCTTAAGCATGGGCTGTGCTTAGTAACTTCCAGTGAGTAAAGTAGGGGAAGGTGGGAAAAGTAACTTCAGAGTGGAGAAACCTGACAAACACTACCCGAGGTTGATTAAGGTCAACCTCCACAGTGATGTCATGTTGACAGCATGTACCTTTAATGAGATATGATGAAAATGGCATTTTACTTCTATGGTCTTCATGCCCAAAACCTACAGCCTTTGTTGAATCATAATTAAAACATCAGACAAACTCAAATTGACAGACATTCTACAAAATACTCACCCAGTACTTCTTAAAACTGTTAAGATCTGAAAGATAAAGAGAGGGAGAAACTGTCACAGCCAAGGAGACATAAAAACTAAATCTAATATGGTATTCTGAATGTGGCATTAGAAAAAAATAAGGAAATCTGGATAAACTATGGACTTTTGTTAATAATAATATATCTACCTTGGTTTACTAATTTTGACAAATGTACTACACTAATATAAGATGTTAATAATAGAGGGAATTGAGTGTGGGAAACATGGAAACTCTCTGTACTATCTTTGTAATTTTTCTGTAAATCTAAAACTATTGGAAAATTATTTAAAATGTGTTAAAACTATTTGGAAGTTTATAAAAAAGATTTAAGAAGTTGTATGCTGTCTAATATGGGTTGGCTGTGTCCGCACCTAAATCTGAACTTGAATTGTAGCTCCCATAATTCCCACGTGTTGTAGGAGGGACCCGGTGGGAGATACTTGAATCATGGGGGCAGTTTCCCCCATACAGTTCTTGTGGTAGTGAATACGTCTCATGAGATCTGATGGTTTTATAAGGGGTTTCCCCTTTTGCTTGACTCTCATTTTCTCTCTTGCTGGCCCACATGTAAGACATGACTTTCACCTTCTGCCATGATTGTGAGGCCTCCCCAGCCATGAGGAGCTGTGAGTCTCTTTTTCTTTATAAATTACCCTGTCTCGGGTATGTCTTAATTAGCAAGTGAAAATGGACTAATACACCACCAATGTGATTTTTAAAAGAATAAGTGTTTTCTGCAAACAGCAGCTCCCATCTGATGTCCTTCATCTCAGAATGTCCTCTTGTTCCAGAGTGGATCTCATACATCCCGCACCATCTCTTGTAGGATTGCCGAGAGCTTTTGCTTATTTAACTGTTGTATCATTCGCTGGGTTGGCATGCGTAATTCCTGTGTCTGCTACGATATGGGATACTACACTAGTACATCTCATATAAACACTCCTTCTTCACTTGACTTTTATTGGCACTTCTGTTTTGGTATTCTATGCCTTCTGCCTTAAATGACCCCTTCTTATGTACATAAATCTCTCTCCCATCTGTTTTATAACGTCCAAGAGAGATATATTAATAGTTACCCATCCTTCCTCCTTCCACAGTGTCTAGTGCAATTCATAACTAGCAGCACAGTGGGCACGGCATGTACTTCAAAAATACTTATGAGTCTGCACAATTAATTTGAGGATCTTAAAACATTTCCAGAAAGGAATAGCAGTTCTGAATACTTGGAGATTTCCTATTTCACTTTCATTATTCCAGCATTTTACTTTTAGAACTCTTTCAGGGAGATAGAAAATTGTCAGCTCATTCTTAAAGATATTTAGGGAAGGCAGTTCTACTAGCTTCAGCAGAGGCTGTTTCAGAATATTAAAACTAACTATATCAAAAGAAACTTTTCTTCCTCTTTCACCTAGTTGGTGTCTTAGGCCACTTCCCTTCCCTCAGCCCACGCACATTGTTTTCAGCTGAGATAAAAATATAGCTGAGCACAGTACTATGTGGATTTGAAGATCATTAAGTTTCTTCACAGCTTTCTTTTTGCCAGACCATGATCATCTTAATCCATTTTCTATGCAGGTGGGGTTTTTTGGTGATAATTTGTTTTTGGTGATTAAGAAGTTGTATGCTGTTTGATGTGGTCTTTTTTTTGGTCATTAATTGTTTGAATCTTAAAAATTTATCAACATCTCCATTGTCTTTGATGTCTAAGGTAAAAATCTGAGAATACTACTACTTGATTAAAAAAGTTAAAATAATATTAGGAAGAAGGATGAGGAGGAAGATAAGGGGATGGAGAATGACAAGAAGGAGGACAAGGAGAAAGAAGGGAAGGAGAAGGAGGAGGAGGAGAGAGAAGAGAGGAAGGGAGATGGGGAGGAGAATAAACTACTAAAGCTATATGGTAAAAAAGACATTACTTACATTAAACATTTATTATTTGTAACTGAAAATTTACTAAGTTACTTAAAAAATTATGATCGGCAGTGATCTTCTTGATCTTAGCCATGCCACCTAATCTTCCAAAGCCTTGTTTCACTCATCACTCAAGTGACCTTGCACCACTCAAGTGACCTTGTGCCAATATTTGTTGAGTTTGAATGATACCACTAAAAGTATCTGCCCTCCAGGAGAAAGGTATTGTGGGCAAGGATGGAATACTGCATGTGGCTTTGAGTGTATTTCTTCATACAGGGGAGTCAATCTTAATATTTCATGGAAACGTTGAGTAAGTAGAGAATAGGGATGAAGCTGTATGTCCTCTGAGCTATGCCAGCTCTAGGAGAGATAGCAGCACATCAAGGGGTGGAAGTGAGAAAAATACCTAAAGATTCTCATCATCAGCTTTGAGGCAACACTAGCGGCAAAGGTAACCAACAACTCTGCCCAAAGTCAGTTCTCCTAAAACCAGATTTTCTAAAATGTAATCAATTTTTTAAAAGTTAACCTAAAATCCAACTCCCTTATGAGTGTTTTTGTCTCTGAAGCAAGGTGGTCATTATAAAATTGAACTTCAATGTATTTTGATCTTCTGGTGAGGAAGACATTGGGCTTAACACTGCCCAACCTACACTTGGTTGATATTTTAGGCAGAGCATTTCTAAAGCTTTATGGTCCAGATATTGAGAAACAGCTATCAAGAGAGAGAATGTTGCAATTGGCTTTTGAGCATGACCACATATTTTTACAAAGATGTAGAGCTACCCTGAAGGCACTAGATGTATCCACTCTCAATCATTCTGAGAAGAGGTTCCTCCTGAACCATGAATTGACTCAAGGTAGGTCAGGTGCAATGGCTCATGCCTGTAATCCAAGCACTCTGGGAGGCTGAGGCAGGTGGATCACTCGAGGTCAGGAGTTCGAGACCTGCCTGGCCAACATGGTGATTTCCCATCTCTACTAAAAATACAAAAATTACCCAGGTGTGGTGGCACATGCCTGTAATCCCAGCTACTCAGGAGGCTGTGGCAGGAGAATTTCTTGACCTTGGACAGCGAAAGTTGAAGTGAGCTGAGATTGTGCCACTGCACTCCAGCCTGGGCAACGGTGAGACTCTGCCAAAACCAAAAAAAAAAAAGAAAAAAAAAATCAAAAAAGGAAACAGTCTGAGATGAGGCAAAGGAAAACGTTTTTCTTTGGGACAAGAGTTCAGTCTGACTCAGACTCTGAGAAATGCACAATGCATAAAATATTTTCAGTTGTTGGAAGATGAGGAACTTCTTGCTACTGGGGTGCAGGCAAGGTTATTGGCAGGGCGTTGAGCCAGCAAGGGGCCTTTGGCTTTGGATAGGTGAGGGTTAACACAGTCAGTAGTTATAAGATGTTTTCTGTTATGTAAATTCCTTCTATTATTCCTGAAAACTTCATTCACTTCCTGCTAATGATTTCAGCCTGATCTCAGTGGCTCCATGTTGAACTTAGAAAGGGTCCATCCCCTGCCAGAGTGACACACAAGACAATCTTTCCCCCTACCTGGGACATGGTGACAGGAGCAGGAGAGTATAAGGAACAAACCATATTTTAGTTAGCAATACCCTATTGTTTCAAATATTTTATTATCGATAATATTGCGAAAAAATCCTTAGAATCATGTCTTTCTTCACGCCCTTGACTATTTCCTGAAGATGTACATGACTTTTCTTGTCAAAGGGTATACACAGTTTTGAGGCTTTTGATTCTTGTCCCGATAGAGGCAGCAGAAACAAAATGGTAAATAAGAAACCAATTGATCTGTACTTGAGCACACCTAAGCCAGCACCTAGGAGCCTCTTAGAAATAGCTGTGGGACACCTTGAGAGAAGTTAATCTTGAGTAACTGGACTGATGGAAAATAATCTATCACAATGATATCATGAAATAGAATTAGCTTTGTTGTTGTAGTCTGTAGCACTTTTATTAAGATGTAGTCTTAGTCATGCCATCTTTTTAGCATTTCAATAATATTTGTGTATTTTGTATAATATTCAATGTGTATATGTATTTGTGTGGGTGTATGTGTGTGTGTGGTTGAAACACAATAATAAAATGAATGTATGTGAACCTACTACTCAGTTCATCAATGAGGACATTATCACAACTAAGCAATCTATTGAGTATTTTGCTCTTGAGTTTTGTGAAAATATCACATAACATGTACTCTTCTATAATTTTCTTTTTGCATTTGGCAGTCTTAAGGTAGTCTGTTTTGTTAATGTAAGGATAGTTCACTTATTTTCATTGCTGTAAAATATTCCACCCCACGCATATATATTTTATTTATCCTCTTCCTGTTGATAACCGTTTGGATTTTTCCAAATTTTATCTACTATAAGCAATGCTGATTTGACATTCTTTTTTGTATCCCCCACTGCACCTTTGCAAGCATTAATGTGAGGTATATTCCTCTTAGGAGTGAAATTGTGGAGTGTGACTATTCAACTTTACAAGTTAGAGACACATTGTTGTTCAAATAGCTGTGTCAGTATACACCCCGATTGCCCCAATGGTATGTAAGAGTTCCAGTGGAAACACATCTTCCCTACTATTCAGCATTTTCAGTCTTAAGTTTTACCCATCCAGTGGGCATGCATGAGATCTTTCTAAAAATTACCCTGGGGCCGGGCGCGGTGGCTCACGCTTGTAATCCCAGCACTTTGGGAGGCCGAGGCGGGCGGATCACGAGGTCAGGAGATCGAGACCACAGTGAAACCCCGTCTCTACTAAAAATACAAAAAATTAGCCGGGCGTGGTTGCGGGCGCCTGTAGTCCCAGCTACTTGGAGAGGCTGAGGCAGGAGAATGGCGTGAACCCGGGAGGCGGAGCTTGCAGTGAGCCGAGATTGTGCCACTGCACTCCAGCCTGGGCGACAGAGCGAGACTCCGTCTCAAAAAAAAAAAAAAAAAAAAAAAAAAAAAAATTACCCTGAACGCTTTCTCACATATTAATGAGCATTTTATTTCCTGATCTGTGAAAAGTCTGTTATGTGTTTTGTCCATTTTTATTCTAAATTGTTTGTCTTTTTATTTTTGATCTAAAGGAACTTTTTATATGTCTTGGATACTTACCTGTTATAAATTATTAGATTTGCAAATATCTGTCCTTCCTCCTCCCCCCACACACTTTATGATATCTTTGATGAAGAGGAGTTCTTAAAATCAATGTGGTTATATTTATGAATTGTCTTATTCATGGTCTGTGCTTATTGTGTCTTTAAAAAGTATTTTCCGTACCCAGGGAAAGATCATAGTATGTTTTTTAACAAAACTTTCTTACAGTCTTGTCTCTCACTTTCATGTCTTTCATCTATCGATAATGAATATTTGAAAAGACATAAGAAGGGAAGTCTTGGGCCCTTTATTTTTTCTATTGATTACCAATTGTTACAACACATTAATTGATGAGACCATTCTTGAGTTGAGAATCTGCAATGCTGCCTTTGTAATATATCCAGTTTCTATACATGAAATGGTGTGTGTCTGGATCAATATACTTGTCTGTTCCAGCGGTAAATTCGCCCTTCTGTGAATCAACACTTTTTATTGGCCATAAAGTGCATTTAATGTTTCATTAATGTGTTTCACTGTATAGTTCTTGCATGTTTTTAAAAATTTTATTTACTACTGGATACCATGTATCTCATAACAGTAACTTAAACATATATTTTGTTTGTTTCTAATAAGTTTAAGTGCAATATAATTTTTATATTGATCTTGTGATAGGCCAACTTGTTAAATTCTCATATTTGTTCAGTAATTGGGCTGTGGATTATTTGGGGTTTTCTATGTAGCAATCATTTTATCTATAATTCATGACATTCGGGTTTTTTTTTTCAATACTTATCCTCCTTTTCATTTCTGCATAAATTTATTTCTTTATGGCATAGATTATGGCCTTCAGTGCAGAATAGAAATAGAATTGTCTTACACTTGCTATGAACTGTAGATTTGTAGCAGTTTATTAAGGAAAGATGCTTACTGGGCAACATAGCAAGACCCCATATCAGAAAAAAAGCAAGCAAGAAAGAAAGAAAGAAAAAGAAAGAAGGAAGGAAAAAGAAGGAAGAAAGGAAGGAGGAAGGAAGGAAGGAAAGAAGAAAGGAAAGAAGGAAGGAAAAGATTAGCTTGATAGAAGATACTTTTGAAAATATAGAAAAGCAATTTGTCAATAAATCTTTATAAAATATGGTGCATTTTATACTTTATTAGGGCATATTATTAATGATTTAATGTTGAATTATGAAGCAGACTGTTTCCACATTATAGTTCCTAATATTGAAATCAACTGTCTGTTAGCAGTAGGCTTGAGATACAACACACAACAATTTATTTATCTAATACCTTGGATGCCATTGGTAAATATCAGTTGCTAGAATCACAAAATTTCAAAAAATGTTTTTAAATATAGATTTGCTAAAATGTAATGTTAGCTTGAAGTTCATACAAGCAACACAGCTTTTCCGGGAGTAACTTGTTCCATAAGGTGAGTGAGAGCCCGAGGTGTTGCTTCAGGTAGCTGTCGGTGGAGAGCTGTGGGGTAAAATAGGCTTGAAGTTCAAGACAGCAACCAGACACAGCCTGGGGTTGAGCCTGCTGGATGTTATCTACTTTACCTTGGGGCTATGTTGTGTGTGTTTATTCTCTGGCTTTCCCAGCTCTGCTACAATAAGCTTTGTTAGCTTCTGTGACACTTACACAAAAATCTCCGTGCGTGAAGCCCCCAAAGTGACTTTTTGAAAAGAGCGCACACAGATTGAGATCAGATGCGGAGCACCCCTCCCCAGCATGCCCTCTGCTGCACCCTGGTGTATTCACACTCACCATGAAGGGCACAAGTGCCTTTTGATCTTCAGGAGGAGAATATGATCGCCGAACAGGTTTTCAGTTGTCACACTCTGCAATACTCTAATTAAATGGTCAGCATGTGCCTCACCAGGGTATCCACTCAAGTAATCTATTTACTGGATTATTTTAATATGTCAGAGTTTTCTTCAACTCTAAAATGGCCAATCCTTCTCCAGAAAGGCATAAGAGCTTTGAATGATGCCCCTCTTTGTGTAATACATCTCTTCATGTAATATATAATTAGCAATAAGAACTCTGTTTATTTATAACAGTAAATTATTTATTTCCAAGAATCGAGTTCATGTGATTGCTAATTCATGTCATCTTGCTATGAGGAATGGAAGTCTAATATTTAGGTGGGGGTAAGGCACCCAGTATTCTCATGCCTTTTTGCATCCTGAAAGATATCATCATAGTGTGCATTTCCAAGTGAAGGTGACCACCACAACCATTCCCTTGGCAAAGAAAAATGTCCATTTATTTTGTACAAAGAGAGGCTGAAATGTAGAGTCCATGAACTTTCTTCTGTTTGTCAATGCAAGGCTCTTGTTTCATAATAAAATAACATATTCAAGAAAATAATTGTATTGAAATGTCACTCTCATGTAGATTTCATGAGGTTCTGTACTTAAAGTCTTTGAAGGAACAGTGGTACTGTCAGGTCCTCAGGCTTTGCCTTTAGATCACATGGTTTAAAAGGGAAAAAATATCAACTGCCAGTGAACATAGGCTCTGATCTCTCGTCACTCTTCATTTTTAACGCCTTTTAAAAATGAAATTATTTGGGTTTAATACATGCATAATTTGGAAATGCCATAATTTGGAAATAACAGAAGTCATGTGCTATAGACTTAAGGTTTGTGTCTCCTCAAAATTCGCATGCTGAAATCTTCACCCACAAAGGGATGGTATTTGGAGGTGGGGTCTTTGGGAGGCGATGAGGTCGTGAGGGTGGAGCCTCATGAATGGGATAAGTGCCCTTATAAAAGAGGCCGCAGAGAGCTCCCTCACCCCTTCCACCATGTGAGGGCACAGTAAGAAGGAATTGACTTTGAACCAGAAAGCAGGTTCTCACCAGACACTGAATCTACCGTGCCTTGATTTTCCAGCTTCCAGAACCGTGAGTCATAAATGTCTGTTTATAAGCCACCCCATCTGTGGTGTTCTGTTATAGCAGCCTTAATGGGCTAAGACACCATGGATGGAAAACTAATCCTATTGATCATGATACAATTTTTTTTAGAGTAAATTAGGGGTTTGAGGCTAATACTTTTTCAGGACCTATTACTGATTATTTAATATTGATGATCAAATTAGGAAGTAGGCTGTTTCCACATTATAGTTCATAATACTGAATTGATCATTTCTGCCAAGCATTTTCCTAAGGAAAAACAGTAAAAGACAGAAAACATTATAGGTTTCTGTCCTAAGAGCTTTAAACCAGAGAAAGTCTTATTCCTATTAATTAGCACCCCCCCACACACATTTTTTTTGACTATAATCCCAAGTTTCAGGGCTATTTGAATGTATACAATTTTCTATTAAACAAAGGTCTAATTTAACTTTTCATTAGGCACAGAGTTTTTCCTCATTCTTATAGGTTAATAAGAAGTGGTGATAGAAACTAACATGAGAAATTATTATCAGATGTAAGACAAACAGACAGAATGAGAGAAAGAGAGAGAGAGAGAGAGATTCTGTTTTTCCTTTTCTTCTTTTTCTTTTTTTTGGCCAGAAACTCAGAGCCAAGTGTCCTTAGCTTAAAATTTTAAAGTATAAATATTCCTCCCCCTTATTTTTACTTCTTACTTAATTCCTAGTGGTGTGGGATTTCCTTTATTCGAATCATTTGATAGCGAGCATTTTCAAATATTTGTATTATAAAATATTAAAGAATACAATGATATCACTTTACCTGATATATCTTACTTAAAAAAAAAAAAAAAAAGCAACTGAATCTAACCTCCAAACACTCAAGAATTCTGGACCAAACATCAGCAACCCTTTTCTGTAAAGGGCCAGAGAGTGAACATATTTTGGCTTTGCAGGCCATGTCGTCTCTGCTTTGCCTACTCAGCCCTGCTACTGAAGCATGCGAACAGCTGTAAACAACACTGAAACCAATGGATATGGATGTGATCCAATAAAGCTTGATGCACAGACATTAACATTTAAAATTTTATATATAAAAAAGAGCAGTGGTCAGGGAGATGCAACTTCTGACCCTCATTATAGACCACAACCAGTGTCTAAGGTGAACAGGTGCCCTCAGAAACCTGCATCCAGCCACTCTAGTGTTGTAAGGCTCTGGACAATTAGAAGAACTGTGTATCCTCTGTTTGTCCTGTGTGTTTACCTCCTGTGTTGTTCTGTGTATTTAGACTGTAAGAATACCTTTGTCTGTGCTTGGGGTTGGGAGCATAGGGGTTATATGTACTGAGACTCAGGTTTGGGAAATAAATCTCATATGGAATAACACAGATAAGCTCATTATATCAAGCTGGGAATCCCTAAACTTGTACTCAAGAATGCTGAAGGGACAGCTCGATGATTCATTAAGGTGATGATTTTTCTCATAAAACCAAAAGATTGTTTAGGTTTACTTAATGAGATACTCATTCCACCTTATTTATTTTTTAACATATGTTTTATCAAAAATACATTGTTTTTATGTATTTTTTGAGAAATGTTTTTTAACAGTCTTTGGCCAGAAGTTGTTGAATTCCACCAGACCCAAAATGCTAAAGCTCTCCAATTCATGTTTACTCTGCCACCCTCAGACATCTGCTTTCTTCTCCTAGCCCGTGAAACTCTTTCCAAGTGTCACCAACAACTGCCTGATGACTAAATTCAATGATCTCTCCTCAATTCTCAACATGTATAATGGAATAACAGGGACAAGTCCATGTTTGGAATGGAGAGAGGAGACTATAATTATTATCATTTTACATCTTGATTGGAAGGGTTGGCATAATGTTTTTCAAATAATTGCCTCTGATCATCAAATTCATTGTTTAAAGATTGCACATAAGCCTTTTTTCTCTACTTCACAATCACGTATTGATTATTCACTGTGTATGCTACACGTTGCGGCTGGGCCCTACAGAAACAAATATGTCTTCTGTTCTCTCACACATAAGTAATTAACATTGAAAATACTCTTTTCATTTATTTGAGCTGCATTAAAATGCATTTGGTAAGCTACTATATCCAGTTTTATTATTATACCAAGAGTTTTAAAATAATTAACCATTCATGTCTGCCGTGTTCAGAAGCCACAGTGAACACTTTGATTTAAATGTCAGAGTTTTGACTATAATTATTATCATTTTACATCTTGATTGGAAGGGTTGGCATAATGTTTTTCAAATAATTGCCTCTGATCATCAAATTCATTGTTTAAAGATTGCACATAAGCCTTTTTTCTCTACTTCACAATCACGTATTGATTATTCACTGTGTATGCTACACATTGCGGCTGGGCCCTACAGAAACAAATATGTCTTCTGTTCTCTCACACATAAGTAATTAACATTGAAAATACTCTTTTCATTTATTTGAGCTGCGTTAAAATGCATTTGGTAAGCTACTATATCCAGTTTTATTATTATACCAAGAGTTTTAAAATAATTAACAATTCATGTCTGCCGTGTTCAGAAGCCACGGTGAACACTTTGATTTAAATGTCAGAGTTTTGAAAATCTCCAAATTATATGTTCAACATTGCTTTAGCAAAATGCATTTTAGAGTTATAAATTAACATACATATCAAATTGTCAAATACGTTAACTGCACACACTTTCAATTAACTCACCACTTAAAGTGTGGATATGATATGAAATAAATGAAAGTTGATTATTTTAGGATTCATTTTGCAATGTGATTATAACTCTGACATTTAGACCCAGGTAATAGATAATTAAATACCAAAACATCATGACTACCACATACATTTAATCTTGAAAATAAACTCACAGAAGATAGCTTCAAATGATGATTGCATCATCTGTAAATGACTGTAATCCAATTTCATAAATATTGATGACGTTTCAAAGTTTGAAATCATTACTAGTGTTGAATTTTACTACATTTCATTTGCATTTCCAAAATTAAAATTCTTCTCTGGAATTTCAGAAAGTTCCATTATTAAAGTGCCCCCAAATAGGTCACATGCAATAATCTAGGTGATAAGAAAAAACAGGCTTATGCACAGAATATTCTTACATGCATTCAACTTGATTTGTCTCTCAAGTTTGCCTGAAAAATCTGTCTCTTGACAGCCTGGAGTCAGACATAGCCTGAGACAATTATTTCCTGCAAGCACACATTCAGCAATCCAAACAAACTTTTGGTTAGATTAAAATAGCAATCCTCTTATCACAAACATCAGAACTGCTCCCCAAAAAAAGTTTGTACAGAGAGATAATGGGGCCACAAATTCTGGGAGCATAAAGAGGATGGACTTTAATCAACCTGGCACCTAACTTAAAGCTAATATGATGCTGTTTTCATAGGCCATAAAGCTATGTGAAGAAGGTGACTTTCCTCTCACTTAACTTTAAAAGCACATGATTTTTGTGCTGTAAAGGGTTTCATTTGGTTGGTTTGTGTTGTAAGAAGTTTACGTTTTTATTTGTTGCACATGGATGCGACATCTGATGGAGACTGCAATCCCTTTATGGCTTTATTGCAAAGCTGGAGAACTATCAGTCAAGCGTTGCCTAAAGCTTTTTGGCTCTAGAGTTAAGAAAGTGTCATTGGGTAATGTCTTTAGTTCTGTAGATATTAGACAATTACCATGTATTGACATTTTTCTAGGGAGAGTCTCTCAAGGGAGAGGGGTAGTGAACTGAATACACTTTATTTTGTAAATTTAATGAAAAGACTTAGGGATCCTTACTGCTGTTCTTTGGTAGAACTCTCATATGCATCCATTTATGTATGTAGATATGTCATGAATTTATATAGCCCTAAAAGAAAAGAACATCAGACTTAGATCACTTCCATTTGAGCTTTAAAGCTATGATAGATTTTGTACAAACTTGAGCAAAGACTAAGCATTCCCATCTAAGTTGGAAGAATCCAGCTGTGTGTATGTACACACATCAGTTGCTGCCAATTTGAGGACCTGCTCCCACCCAATCATTTTACCCAGACTTGCACCAGAAAGAACAATGAGTGACTGCAAGGAATTTTATCCATCAAAAGATGTAACACAAGAAACTCAAGCTAGTTTGCAGCAAGCATTTCATACTAGGAGAAATAATGTAGTACTTGACACTCTGGGTCCAAATATGCCCAGATTTGGAAGGATATGACCTGATTGTGTAAGCCCCCCTAATAATGTTGGAGGTGGGAGGATCACCTGTGCCCAGGAGATGGAGGCTGCAGTGAGCTATGATCGCACCACTGCCCTCCAGCCTGGGTGACAGACTGAGACCTTGTCTAAAAAAAAAAAAAGAAAAGAGTGTAGCAGTTATTAGTATTGCCTATTTCATAATGCCATAATTCTTTGTGGGCATTTTCTGACTCCAGGAGGCACAGATTGGAAACACCAGGCAGTGAGTTTGCCAGTGAACCTCAACCAATGACGGCTGGAGTTGGCATAACATATCCCAGCTCTGTAGTCCCTCAGCTTTGGTCAACTTTGAGGCATGTTCCAGTCTCTTGGGACACTGGACCCTTGTCCTCTGCAAGGGTGCCCACTTTTGAACATACCATTTACTGATTTACTGGCTTTTCTCCCTTCCCTGTGTCATCTCTCCAAGTTCTCCTTGGGAAGAATCACCTCTCACATAAATGCCTCAGAGTCAGGGGTAACGGCTTCATTCAGGGAAGTTAAAACAAACACACTTTGCCCTCGATGGAAAATTAAGACCTCCTGGATTCAGTGAACCAGTGAAGACATCCACCAAGTGCTAAAACTGCCACCTAGCAACTTTCAAATTAACACCTGGCTAAGAAATGCATTTGATTAATTGAGACCCCGTGTACTGTCCACTTAACTACACAATTCTATTAAGTGAAGTAGAATGAAGGTATCACTTTGATCCTGCATTTTGTATGAGGAAGTATTGATTCAAGCCTCTGCATTGTTGCTTAAAACACACATACAAATACATATTTTCTATATATAGGTATACATATCTACTTTGCTCCATGGAGCAGCACCTGTGTTATCTCACTTCAGGTGTCACATATTTGTTGAGAAAATAGTGGGCTGAAAACTTAATCTGGGCTGCAATATTTATTGTTCTGATTCTATGAACCAAGCAAAGGTGATCCATATTCTGAGTTTCAAAGAAACTTCTTTGGACCACAGCTCCTAAAAGTTGACTGTGCTTAGGTACTTCACCAAGAAAACTCACAAAACCCACTGGGATTCTGCTTTCCTATGTGCATCGAGCTGTTTCCAGACTTGGGAATGTTCACAGCATCTCTTAGCCTCCATGAGTCAGCTAGCTGGACCAGTGCAAGGATACCACTCATTCTTCTAACCCTGTACTGTGAGTGCTACACAGCTAAAGTTCAGGATCTCCCATGGGTCTTCAGCTGAAGTTCTTAGTGAGATGAGATTTACAAATAGGAAACAAGTGAACATCAGCAATTATGGCACCAAAAACAATGGCTTGGAAATTGAAAGAATAAGAAAAAAATGTGCCTCCCAGACTCAATTTCCTGCAGAGTCCAGCAGGAGATATTCAATATATGGCATGACCCTGAACATAGATTGGGAAAAGCCATTTTGTGAGTATAGACATTTAGAGAACATAGTCCACGCCACAGTGAAGACTTGTCAGGAAACATGACACACTCAAATTGGGCCAGTGTACTAAAAGCCAGGCTACACATCTGGATTTTTAACATCAAACTGAACTTCCCCTATTTATCTATTACTTATTGTTTTAAATTAACAGATAAAAATTGACTATATTTGTGGTATCCATTATGATGTTTCAGTATACGTATAGACACTGGGGAATGGCTAAATCAAGGTAATTAACACATCCATTACCTCACATACACATCACTTTTTAAAATAATGAGAACACTTAAAATCTACTCTTTTAACAGTTTTCAAGCAGACAATACATTGTTATTAACTACAGTCAACCTGATTACAATAGATCTCTTGAACTTATTCCTGTTGTCTAACTGAAATTTTTTATTATTTGACCAGCATCTCTTCAACACCTCCTCATCCCCAGGCCCTGGTAACTACCATTCTACTGTTTGCTTTAACGAGTTCAACTTTTAGATTCTACATATAGATGACAACATGCAGTATTTGTCCTCCGTGTCTGGTTTATTCCACTCAACAGAATATCCTCTAGGATTATACATCTTGCTGCAAGTGACAGAATTTCCTTCTTTTTTAAGGTTGAATAGTATTGCATTGTGAGTATATGCCACATTTTAAAAAGTCTATTCATCCACTTGTGTTTTCACGTCTAGGCTATGGTGAATAATGTTGCAATGAACATGGGAGTGCAGCTATCTTTTGCCCCATTTTTCTAGCAACAATTACAGTAGCAACAACAAAACTTAAAACATAATGAACATTTGCTTTTGTACTCTATTGGGGAGCATTATTTAAAAGGCATTGCCATCTAGGAAATCACGAATCTGATTTCCCTTCCTTTGGATATATACCCAGAAGTGGGATTGCTGGTTTAATTTCAGATTAGTATTTCTATTTTTAATATTTTTGAGAAACCTCCATACTGTTTTCCATAATGGCTGTGCTAATTTACATTCCCACCAGTGGCATGCAAGCGTTTCCTTTCCTTCACATCCTCACCAACCCAGTTATTTTAATTGTGTGTTTGTTTGTAGTTGTGACTTGCAAAGCCTCTTGTATGCAGGTGGCAGTCAATGGATAATAGATGGTTCCCTTGAGTGAGAGAATGGAGTGTGTGTGTGTGTGTGTGTGTGTGTGTTTTATTCCATATGGTAACTTTTTACTAATCCCCAATTACTCCGTTGTACATACACTTTGTTTTACTTGGTTCTAATGATATAACACAAAAGAACTTATCCCATTTTCCTAGCAACGATAATAGCAGCAACAACAGGACACAAAAAATAATGAACATGTACTTTTGTACTGTGCTTAATTGCGGAGCATTATTTTAAAACATTGCCATGTAGAGATCTCTATGTAAAGAACACGATTTGGAAACTGATGAATTTATTCTGACAACACCAATGCTGCCTTATCACCATGTTTCACTCTATTTTAACCTATACTAGTCCAATAACCAATAAAAGATGGTATTCCATAGAGTGTCCCCTTTGAAAATGAATTTTTACTAAATAAACTAAAATTAACAACTGATGACCATAAAGGTTTGTGAGTGATAGGGATTTAAAAATGGATACCTATTGCTTTCATGAAAACAGTTTGATGATGATAAACTGAAAAATTTGAATACTTAAGCACAAGCATTTTATGTTCTGTCATTACTAACACATGGTCAGTACATGATAATGCTTCATTCATTTTTACTTTTTCTTTAGTTTCCATTAAGAACTTCTCATATTTCCTGTTCTCTAAAGCTTGCATGGATGCTTTAATTTCTACAGCTGATTGGTAGAAATACAAATGCCTTTCTAGTAAATGTTAATGAGCACTCTGATGACAATGTTGCTGTTGGTATTTGAAACTTCCAGAATCAATATTCAGGGCCCTCTGGTAAAGAGGCAAGCGTATCTGACTTGAAATTCCTCCAAGTGATTTCAACAACCCAGGAGGACATTCCATTAAGAGGGCTTTCTTATCTAGGGGCAGTCCCATGACACAGACTCCAAGACATAAAGCGATAAACTTTAGTGAAGTTCATTATCTTTCAACTCTATTAAAAAATAGCTGACTTAAAGCTAATCTTATCAATTATTTATCATTCTTTGGACACTGTGAGATTGCCTAATTCCCAAGCTCTCAAATATGATTGTAAAAATTGTTTGTTTTCCATCCAAATGCCTTCTTATAACAATCATTTTATATAAAAAGAAATGGTGACTTAAGTGATTTTTAAAATGAAGTATTGGATCTCGTTTCCCACCGTTTATGACCAAGAATCCTCAGTTAATGCTTAATAACTTTTATTGTCAAGACATCCTTTTTAATTTCTAACCTAACCTTCCCTTGTTGACATTTAAATCCATTTATTCTTGCTCTAGGAATATTAAGAAAAGTTCCCAGAGTTCTCTTCATAATAACCCTTCACTTGATGACAATTACTGAATCACCCTTCATGGTAAATGTCTCCAACCTTCTTTGTGTTCCCTCATTTCCTCTTTTACTATTGCTCATATATGTTATTTTAGATGCAGTAATAGTATAAAAACAGGGGGTGGATTGAGTGCAAATCTCTGTCTCTTATCACCCTCTTTAGTTTACATTAAGAAGTTCTCACATTTCCAATTCTCTGAGCTTACATGAATGCTTTAATTTCTACAGCTGATTGGAAGAAATACAAATGCCTGTCTTGTAAATGTTAATGAGCACTCTGATGACCATGTTGCTGTTGGTATCTGAAACTGGCAGAAACAGTATTCAGGGTCACTGGGTTTAGTCTCCTCCTTTCCTCTTCTCTGGACATGGCTTCCTAGAACGGTTGGCCCCAGCGGCTACACTCGAATTGCATGAGCACTTGGTCTCTTGGCTATAGCTGACAGAGCCAAGGCTGCACAGGTCATTCAGGTTGGACCACTGTCACATGTGTTCAGGTAATTGCCATTTGGGATTGAGATTCCAAGGCTGGGATTTTTGGAAGCTGAGTTGTGTTTGTGGCTACTTTTTAGGAGGTGCCGTCTCTTCAGGTGAGGTCTCTGGAGTTGTCCTTGTTCCTGAGACTCCTGGTTGCTGATTTTTGGTTTTCTTTTCCTTCAAATTTTTCAGTTTCTAGTGAGAAATCTAATAATCTTTCCAATAGGTTCCCACTTGGGGCTTCAGATAGCAAAAACTGATGTCTACTTCTTGAAGCCAAAAGTATTCTAACCCATGTTTTGATGTCCCACCTATCAAAAAAAAAAATAAAAGTGCTTCCTGGGGTTCCCATGGAGTGATTACATGACCACACAAACACCTCACATTATGTGACCCTGTTATTCTGAGTTAAAAGGTGGGACTATCCACATCCCTTCACGTTATACAGACATCAGAGGTGGTACAGATAACAGTTTAGTGAAGTAACTTCTTTGTACATTGGTCTCCCACTTCCTGTGAGATTTCTGAGGGAATGGAGAGGGGTTTATGAGCTTTTGATTTGTGGTATCCTTCACTGGGGTGAGGCTATGGTAGATTTCCGACACATTTATTAAATGAAACTTTTAACAAGTCAAATTAGCCCCTTGCTAGATCCATGTATTAGTCCATTCTCACGCTGCTATAAGGACATACCTGAGACTGGGTAATTTATAAAGGACCTCACAGTTCAGCATGGCTGGGGAGGCCTCAGGAAACTTGCAATCATGGCAGAAGGGGAGGCAAACATGTCCTTCTCGCATGGCAGTAGGAATAGAAGTATAAGAGCTAAGTGAAAGGGGAAGCCCATTATGAAACCGTCAGATCACGTGAGAACTTAACTCACTATCACTAGAATAGCATGAGGGAAACCAACCCCATGATTCAATTACCTCCCATCGGGTCCCTCCCAGAATATGTGGGGAGTATGGGAACTACAACTCAAGATGAGATTTGGGTAGGGACACAGCCAAACCATATCAATCCATGTAGGTTTTCTGGTCCTTTACAAAGAAAAGAGCATTTCAGGCACTTTGACTGAAATGTTATAACCAGAAGAAGAAATAACTTGGTGCATATACCATGAAAAAAATATTTAGGGTGGAGGTATGATACTACATCGCAAACCTATCATGAGAAATGAACTATGATGGATGCATTTTACACATTATCACTACAGTAAGGAGGTTTGTTTGGGGAGGCTGAGATAGAACTTTTTAAAAAGTAATAACTTAAAATAATAAAAGCCTTCATGAGATAGCATTTGCACACATAAGTTGTAATTAAGTTGTGATCAGACCAGTAATAAATAATAAAAAGATATCGGAACCTTCACTGCTTTGAAGGTTAGAAGGAAGTAGAAATAGAAAGCAAACCAGCCTCTGTTCCTGGGGGAGAAGAATGCAACAGAAGCTTTGGGAGCCATGGAGTGCGTCTTACAGATGTCAACTACATGGTGATGAATGGAATTGTGCAATGAATGGAGAATTACAGTGAGGCACTGCTGTTAGGTTGAGGTGCATATAGATATCTCTGTCCCATATAATTGACAAAGATTTTTTTTTCAGACAACTGAATCTTATTCATACTTTTATTCCCAAAGGATGATTAATTGAATTCTCTTTTTACTCAAAGGGGATGATGTTTAGGACTTTATCACACGTGGGTCACAATAAGTTTTCGCTGATGAAGATATAATTCAGGGCCGGGCGCGGTGGCTCACGCTTGTAATCCCAGCACTTTGGGAGGCCGAGGCGGGCGGATCACGAGGTCAGGAGATCGAGACCACGGTGAAACCCCGTCTCTACTAAAAATACAAAAAAATTAGCCGGGCGTGGTGGCGGGCGCCTGTAGTCCCAGCTACTCGGAGAGGCTGAGGCAGGAGAATGGCGTGAACCCGGGAGGCGGAGCTTGCAGTGAGCCGAGATTGCGCCACTGCACTCCAGCCTGGGCGACAGAGCGAGACTCCGTCTCAAAAAAAAAAAAAAAAAAAAAAAAAAAAAAAGATATAATTCAGATGAGAGTGTGAGCAGAGAATGAGGGGAAATTGGGTATATACTCTCAAGGGGTGCTGATATTTAAAAAATAACATTGTTCAACATAATCCTTTCCATTCAGGCAAAATGTGTTTCTTGTACAAGATAGGGTACAGGAATGAAAAATATTTTATTTTCTGCCTTTTTGGAGAGCTAAGGATAGAATAGAAAGAAAAGATGTGAAAAATAGAGAAATTGTGTGAGAGAAGAAAATAATGATGGAATGAGTACAGGAATGAAGATGAGGGAAAAGAAGACAGATGCAGAGTGGAGACCATTCAGATACAACAATGGCAGACAGGCAGACAGACGATGCTCATGTCCACTAAGAGAAGATGGTCATAGACACAGTGACCTCTGAGAAGGAAACTTTAAGAATATGCAGGCACAAATGTAGCCTAATTTACATAGGGTTACTAAATGTTTTTGTAGCCTGGTGGTTAAGCATTTCAGCTGTGAGGTCAAATAGACCTTAGTTCAAGTCCTGGGTGACATCCTGGCTGGGCATTGAGTGACACTTAGCAAGTTTCATAGGACTGCCTCAAATCTCAGTCTTCTCACCTATAAAATGTATATTTAAAAAGCGTCTACTCATAGGATGTTGTGAATTAAGTGAAATAATGAGTGTGAAGCCCTTCATCTAATGGCTGACACAGCAGACAGTATTTCAAGTGCTTACAAGTCGTACTGCAGAGAGCAACACTGGATGAAGTTTTGCTGAAGTATAAAGGGAACATGCTTTTCAAAGGGGAGATTCTCTCACCTCCAAACACTGATACACCATGCAGGAGACCTCTAGGTGTTGGCAGATTGTCACGTTTTTAAGAGATGCTGCATCACAATCTGACTGTTAGGTTGATTTTTAAATGTTTACAATTTATTTGATTTTTACAAACACTTTGCAGGACAAATGAACACATCGGGGGCTGTGAATATCTACCTGAGCACAGCTGGTGACCTCTGTATTAAAAATTATTTTTCTCTTATAGTCACTGCCATAATGCAGACCACTATGATTACTAATATAACTGTGGTTACTTTACTTCTCTTTTGGGGGCAAGTCACTATCTTGGTGCTTTGGAGCTACCGAGACTATAAAAAAGGAAATATAATATAAACCATCAGAGAAGCTTTAACCTAGAAAATAAGTTAATATGCACAAATATGTACAATTAAATAATCTACAAGGTACACATACTTTACAAATTTCTATGACAGAGGGAGATCTCTTTTTCATTTCAAACACAACCATGATTGTATTTTCAAAAAAGCAGCCCCTTTGTGGTGGTCCCATTTTAAATGGATTTTACATTAAACTAAGTAGTGCCTCTAGAAAGCTTGATATATGCTCGTTATTTATCAATGTCATTATCGGCATCATTATTTTACATACAACCAGACAGCCAGCATATTTGTGTACCTCAGGACTTAAAACTTGCTTTAAATATGTTACATTTCATCAAGGTTAATGAGCTTGCACGAAATATGCTAATTTAAAGGTGGCAGGCATGTGAACAAAGGAACAAAGATACTGTGTCCAAGGAAGTTTGTTGCAATGAGGGAATAAAGGAAAGGTTCTAAATGTTAGTCAAGAGGACCGTTGTTAAGTGACTCCTAGACAGTACAGTGCTGTTGTTAAAAAGAGTAAGTGAATAATAGTTACTAGTTATATAGCATTTGTTACGTGGGTAACATTCTTCTACTTCCTTAGGTGCTTTGATGTAAATAATCCTTATACTTAGCCTAAAAGGCCAGTGATATTTCATGCCTATTTTACAAAAGAGGAATCTCAGACCTAGGAAAGCTATCAGTAATTTACCCAAAATCTCACAGGTTGGAAGTTGGGGAGGCAGAATCTGAATTCAAGCAGTCAAGATTTGGGGTCAATGCTTCTAAATGCTATCATAAACTAATTTCCTAGAGCTTTTTATACTGGTATAAAAAGTACTCCTCTAATAGTAGTGAAAGTTGCAAAATGAAGAATGATATGTGTGATGCAATTCAACTTACTTAAATAAGGTAGTAATACCTAATACATACTTATCTGAGGGTTCTGTACCTAGAAGGATACCCAGTAAACTCTTCACTGAAAGCACTGTATTCCGAGTCTCAACTTTTCACTTTTGATGTTCATTTCCTTTTGTCCTGTTATAAGAATGGACTTTTGCAAGGTTCTTCAATTCTCAAGAATTATCGTGCTCTTTCTGAGTTTACTTGTTTATTTATTTAAGAACTCATTGTTTTACACCCAGGCAGCCTATGTTGTTCTCCAGTTATAACTTCCTTAAAATTCTTAAAACTCTTGTGAAATTTTTCTTCTGTCCTTCCCATTATTTCAACTTAAACAGGAACTGTTGGCTGTAGACATGAGCCTCAGCCTTAGTCCTGTGGACTACACAGTCCCCTTCAATGAAGTGCACTTTCCTTTTGCCAGCTTGTAAGAGGTCATGTCTGGACCCCTACTGGGGGCAGCCTGTTGGTAACCCAGGTAGCAGCTGATGGGCAGGAAGGCTACTCTTCCTATAGTCTGGCTCTGAGCAAAGGGAAAGCTGTGGCCAAACTCCCCTTTTCATGTCTTGGGAGACCTCTTCCATGGTTCTTTTGACAGAAAATGGTGCGGGATCTATTCAGACTCACATCCACTGGCTTGAGTGGCTTCTCAGGTCTCCAGTCTATAACGTAGAGGGTGCAGAAAATCCTACCAGAGAAGCGACTTGAATGCTTTTGCCCCAAGTTTTAAGGATGTATTATCATTCTTCTAAATCCTAGGTTACTGTTTGTTTGTTTGTTTGTTTGTTTGCCTGGCAGCACAGACAATAAATGCTAGGTTTTCCCACACTGTCCCCTGAAAATCTCAGGCCAATTCAAGATCTAGGACACACTTTTATACTTTTCCAATATACTGCGAATGTGATATTACCAAAGAGGAATAGATAGGAAAGGCAGTGTCCAAGCTACCTTCCTTCCATAAGGCTACACAAAATATTATCAGTGGCTACATTGTCTTAAAAAAATTCCAGCAAATAAATGTATCCCTAGTTTGTTTAGTGTTTCCACTCTTGCTAGATGTATGATAAGCTGGTAATTTTCACCATATGAACATCCTTACCCAAACATTTTTATTCTGCTTTAAATAGTTTTTAGCATGGATTCATATAAATTTGGATTCTGAGTCAAAAGGCATAGGAGTTTCTTTCATTTGGATACATAGTTCAAAACTGGTTTCCCAGAGAGTTGTACTTATTTATAGGATTGCCTGCAATGTTCAGTTCCTATAGCCATTAATCTCACCCATGACAGCATGAGATTCCTTGTAAGCCTCAATTAAGAAAAGAATTACAGCTGGGGCCTTCCTCTTTCATTTTGTAAAATCCCAGTTTTTCCTCATAAAGTTCAAAGGATCTTTTTAATAACAAAAAAAACAAAAAAGCTTAAAGCAGGAGGTGGGAAATATATGAACAATTCTCTTAAACCAAAGCCTTCCCTTTTGTCTTCTTTCTTTTGCCTCGAGATCTTTAACAGTTTGCCTCCCATGGGCTTCTCCAGGTTTTGCTCTTCCCTGGAGATTTCTAGATACCTTAGGGGAGAGTTGTTTTTCCAGTGGTACAACCCATAGGCAACTGATTTGTCCAGGGAACTGGCTGATTCTCTAGTACATTTCAGAAATGTGAAATTGCTTGAGGTCTTGAGGCTGCGTTTTAGCTTTTAGCAGAGTTTCATAATGAACTAAACAGCAACGTTTTGTTCTAGGCGCTTTTCATTCACAGCTGAGTTTACAGCTAAAAGATATTTGGCCAGGCATTGTGGTGCATGCCTGTAGTCCCAGTTACTCAGGAAGCTGAGGTGGGAGGATTTCTGGATCCCAGGAGTTTGAGGCTACAGTGAGCTACGATCGTGCCACTGCATGCCACCTGGGATGACGCAGTGAAATCCTGTCCCTAAAAATTTTTTAAATGTAAAAAATAAAAAAGTGATTAAATTCAACCTGAAGAAATCGAAGAATCTTCATCCCTACATTTGAGGGCTCTAATCATATTTAGGATCACTGTGCTGTTGAAAAGGAAAACCTACCCAGGTGACTAATAAGTGAAAATGCGTTCTCTTTGAAAATATTTAACCACCTTTGTGACTTAAATTCTATTTGTAGCTTATTTTAGTTTCCAGGAAACTAAATTTCATTAATAAGAAAGAATTTGACACTAATTTGGGCCCCATGTAAATTTTTTTTCTGAGATTCCCTAGTGGTATGAATAAACACACCTCCCCATATAAAACGGAGATCCACTGTAAGACTGTAAGATTCCTCTAGCAGAAACCCAAGCTTCTGTATAATCACTTTCTTTTCTGTGATATTCCTTCTATTACTTTTCATGAAATATTTTATGCCATGCATGGCTCACAGTGACAAAGCTTATACCACAAAAACAAAATAGAGATCCAGACACTAACAGAATTGTTGCAAAATGGTCTTTGTAATTTAATCCACTCCACTGTATTATGATCTCCAGGTTTTGCTTGACTGCTCCAGGAGATCTTAGACCCCTTTTTTCTATGCCTGTAAGATTTCTCTCGGTCGGGAGTGCAAATATTTGTGAACTTGCCGTGTCACATTTCCACAGTTAGCCTCATCAGACGCCTAGCTGGAGAAAGTAGATTTTTCATGCATAGCCTCAGAAAGTTTCTTACCAGTTCTCGTCATCTGAGCCAATACTCCAAACTGGCATAAAAATAATATTCATGATATTTTTAATCTTAAACCAAGCTGAATAGACTCTTCTGACACTCCTTCCAGCTTCAGGAGAGCTATTGTTGCACCTTAATTTGAGAGGCATGCATTGTAGATTTTCAGAAACACACAGTCATTATATCAGCTGTTTTTTTCATACTCCAAGGGAAATGGAAAGTAAACATTCTATCCAAAGTATTATTTGTATTCTTGCTTGACAGAACTCCAAAAAGTCTCAAGAGGCAGATTTAATATATACCTTGTTTGAGCGTTGCAGCTCCAATATATTTTTAAAGATAATGACAAGAAGCCAGGTTCTCAGCCCTGTTGCTTGCCGAAACGGAAGGGAATGTCTGGAGAGGCTTAAATTCCAAGCTTCGGGTTCAGCTAGACTATCTTCACTGCAGAGTTTCTCAATCTTGAACTGTTGGGACTGCAGCTGAATAATTCTGTGCAGGAATTATTATTGAGATCCCTGGCTTTTCTACTCACTGGATACCGTTAGCACCTGAAGCACCTCCTCCCACCGCGACAAGCCAAAATGTCTTCAGGAGTTGCCAGATATCCCCAGGGTGGAGGGAGATGGCCTTGGTTGAAAACCACGACTGTAGTCTGTGCCTTTCCAGGAATCACAATAGCTACCCATAGGGATTTTACAGAGGACTCTTCTTCATATACTTGTATTTAATCATTTTCTTCCTTAACCCTCTAGAACTATGCTGTCCAATGTGGTAGCATCTAGTCATATATGAATGTTTAAATCAATCAAAATTAAATACAATTTAAAAACCCATTCTCTAGCCATATGTGGCTACTGGGTATTGCATATTAGAGAATATTTCCACATCCCAGCAAATTTTATTGGACAGTACTGATCTAAAGAAAGCATTCTTAGAGGGAGACAAATCATCCCCAAGGGACAAAGAAAGGGTTCTTTCTTGAGAAGGGCAAACCTCCCTCTATTTATAAAGCACAAATATACATAATATATGTTTTACTTACATAGTGTAAAATGTGTACACAACATGTCTGTGGCGTTAAAGTTATCTGTAACAGGAATGAGTTTAGAAAACAGAAGACTAAAACCCACCTTAACTGGGGCTTATGAAGAAACACTGGTTATGGATTTATTTTCCTCTTTTGAGATATAATTTGGAAGTTGAAGTGCTAGATTTGCAAATGCATCATTGCAGCTTTAAGATCCTTTAATGCCATAATGAAACCTCTATTCTTATTTTCCCTTTTACTTATAGCTTTCAAACAATGTAACTGAAGATACACATTTTCATTTAACAACAACTAAGGAAGATTGTGGAATTTTGCAATTGAAATTTTAAGTTACTGGAAGCTCCTCTAACTAGCTTGATGATTTCTAAACAAAAGGATCCTATTCAAAATCATTTTATACGATAACATGAGTATTAGTCTGTTCTCACACTGCTATGAAGAAATACTCAAGACTGGGTAATTTATAAAGGAAAGAGATTTAATTGACTCACAGTTCTGCATGGCTGGGAAGGCCTCAGGAAACTTACAATCATGGCAGAGGGCAAAAGAGAAGCAGGCACTTTCTTCACGGGGCGGCAGGACAGAGTGAGTGCCAGCAGGGGAAATGCCAGACGCTTACAAAACAATCAGATCTTGTGAGACTCACTCACTGTCAGGAGAACAGCATGGGGGAAACTGCCCCCATGATTCTATTACCTCCACCTGGTCCCTCCCTTGACACGTGGGGATTATGCTGATTCCAATTTGAGGTGAGATTTGAGTGGGCAGACAGAGCCAATCCATATCAACAGGAATACAATGTTTTGATATTTTTAATTTAATTAGAAAAGAAAGTTATAAATAATATTTTGATGATGAATTAATTCATATATTTGGTTTAAACAAGAAAGTACCCAACTCATCGCTGGAGTGATGGGTTATTTGTAACAGACATCTGTCATTATTTTCTGGCTGGATATCTGAGGTCCTTTTTGGGTTTGGGGAGATTGTTACTGATGAGTCTTAAGGGACGGTAAAGCTCTGCTTTTTGTTACCAAAGCAACAAGGTTAGATTCTGATTGTCCCTGACCTAGACAATCATAAGCCCATGACTTAGTGTTGGTCATTTGGATATTCAGATCCAGGACTTTATAGAGGGGGCAGATGACACAGAGTGTCATGGAATTTGGAATTTTGGTCAGCTGCATAATGACCTTGAGTAAATCTTCTTGCTTCTTATAGCCAGTATTGACACCTATATTTTGCATCCAAGGATATTATCTGATAAAAGTATTTTCTGTAAGGTACAACTCTGGTAGGAGTTCTAGGGATGATTTTATGCAGATTTTGGTCAGGCTGCCATAGAAACTCCTAGCCCCCTCTCCAAATTAGTGCAAGTGCAAATCAGCCTGAGATAATTACATGAAAGCATACCATGGTGAGTAGGGCAGAGGAGGTAAAAACTTACAAATAAGAAGCTATTTTTCTGCCAAATGGTCCTTAATCCAAGGAATAATTTCTCCAAGAGAAATATCCAAATCTGTGTTAGACAATCAACATTACTGAAGCTAGATTCCAAGTAATTTCCAAAGTAATTATACAGTTTCACTTCCCCACCACAAATGTATCTGAGTTCCAGTTCCTTCACACTCTCACCATCACTTGATATTATCAGTCTTTGTATTTTAGCTATTCTGATGGATGTATAGTGTTATGTACTTCCAGGTTTTAGCCCTTAATGCTAATCATGTTGAATATTTCTTAGCATGCTTATTTGCCATTTATGTATATTGTGTGGTGAAATGTCTGCTCACATACGTTGACAATTTTAATTGGATTTTTGCATTATTATAAGTTGTAAGAGTTCTTGATGCATTTTGAATTAAGATTTTGTTGAATTTCTGTCTCTTACGGTCTTTTTTTCCATTTTCTTAGTGATGTCTTTAGAAGAGCAGAAGACTTAAAATTTGAAATTCACTCTATCATCTTTTTTATGATTTGTGCTTTTCAAATCACACTTAAAAACTCATTATATAACTTGAGGTCACAGCTTTCTCCTTATAATTTTAGCTTTGGGGTTTAGGACTGTCTATGACACATTTAGAGTCAATTTTTGCATAAGTTGTTAAGTTGAAACTTAGATTTCTTACCTTGTTTATACCAATGAATATGTTTAAAAATTTACCCATATACATTGTTATACTATTACTAGCAGTCCTCATTCCCTTATTTGATTCCACATATCCATCTTCCATCTGATGCCATTTTTTTAATGCTTGGAGAAATTCTTTTTATATTCTTTGTAAAAGATTTCTATTGGCCATAAATTTTCTCTGGTTTTGTTTGTCTAAACAATTCTTATATTTACATTCATTTTAGAATAATTTTTGTGCTAGATAAAAAATTCCAAGTTAATTTTTTTTCTTTTAATGTTTCAAACATGCAAATCCATTGTCTTCTGACTTGGGTGATTTCTGACAAGATATCTGAAGTGATGATTATCTTTATTCCTCTGCATAAAATGTGCCTTTTTCCTCTAACTCACTTTAAGATTTTTCACTATATTGCTAGGTTTAATCAATTTGCTAAGGATTTGTCTTGATGTAATTTCATTATATTTTGTTCAATTTGGAGTTTGTTGACCTTATCCAATCTTAAATTTGTAATTTTTATCAAACGTAGGAAACCATCAATCATTATTTTCCAAATATTTTTCTGTCCCATTTAACCATTTTCTACTTCTAGGATTACAATTGAACTTTTATCAGGCCATGTGATATTGTTCCACAGTTAATTACTCCTTTCTTTCATGCTTTTGTCTCTATGACTCAGCTTAATAATTTCAATTACTGTGTCTTCTAATTCACATGTCTTTTCTTCTGCATCTTGCAATTAATCCTGTGCAATGAATTTTTATTTCAGATATTTTATTTTTCATCTCAAGTATTTATATTCAGTTCTTAGTCTTCCAATTTTCTCCTTATTATAATCATGCTTTCTTTTAAATCCTTGACCATTTTGAGTATAACAACTGTTTTAAAATCCTTTTCTGCTAATCCCATCACTTTAATTTCTGAATCTGATTCTATTATTTTTATCATGGAAAATATTTTACATTGTCTTGATGTTTGGCCTTTCTATACAATTTTTAACTGGATGTGGAACATAATGCATGTTATTTATTTTAGAGTCTAAATGTTATCTTCCTTTAGGAGTATAAATTCTCACCTGAGGTAAATTTAAGTTACTTCTAGATAGCATGGATGCTTTAAAGGGTTGTCTTTAAGCTTTTTCAGGGCATCGCTAGAGTAACCATTAGCCTAGGTTTAGTTTAACCTTAATACTAAGACGTGGTCCTACCGCAGTCGATAATAAGGCCCTAGTTCTTAATTCTATACTCTGAACAATTTAAACTTTCACACCTTATTACCCTGTGTACACTCTGGAAATTGTTCTGCTTACAGATCCCTGGAGATTTCTGCCCAGACTGATAGAATTTCATCAACTATATGTATGTCCTTATTTGTAGAAAACACTTAAAAGAACCTCTGTGCAGAATTTTAGAGGTCTTTCTTTATGAAGTTTTATGTTTTCTGGAACTCTGTCCTGCAACTCTTGCCACCTCAGCTTCCCTGAACTTTGATCTCTGTTTTATCAACTCAGTGATTGCCTTCCTCTGTTTTTAAAGCCTCGAAAGTTTGTCCAGGTGCAAAGGGCAATTGTCAGACTCATACACATAAGAGATCCCATTTCTGTCTTGATCGTTGTACAACATCTGAAAGCAATTGTTTCATATATTTTGTCTAGTGGTCTGTTTATTGCTTATCCCTTTTTTTGTCTAAAGCATAAATCCCACTAATCCTCACATGTTTCTTATATAAACGTATCCTCAGTATCAGCATTGATGTCTCTGAGAACCTTCTCATTTTTTCCTATCTTATTTAAAGTAGCCACCGTGCAAATTACTCTCTAACTCTTCGTCTCATTCAAATTTTCTTATAAAATTTCACAAAATATAAAAAACATGTTTCCTACTTATTGGTTCAACTCTTTATTACATTCCTTCCCCTTAAGGCACTTTGCTTTGCACATAGTAGGTGCTCTAAAAATGTGGGAATTATAATAAGTACTTAATGCTCGATTTGTGGAATGGTCATTCTACCAATTAAATTTGTAAACCTAATCTTATATATTCTTTAGTATAAGATCACCTCTTTAAGGCTTTTTCTTATCTCTGATTTTGACAAGAGGATAATTCCATATGCTTTAGCTAAAAATTACAAAGTACAAAAATAAAGTTCACTGGATGACATTTATGCCTCAGGAAATATGTAGAAGATTATATTACAGTCATTGTATTAATCCCACAGGTAGCCAACTGACTTTAATCAACAAATATTACATGTCTTTTCCTGTGTGCACAGTGCTGTATAGCTGTTTAGTGGAAGTGGATTTGAACATATTAGACATATTTCCTCACAATGAGCAAATGATTCAGAGGCATGGAATATTATAGGTAAAAAATCCATGGAGATTGTTTTTTTTTTTTGGTCAAAAAATGGGAATGGTGGTTGATTCAGCTAGATGAAGAAAGATATCTTAAAGATAGGCTGATCATAGTGTCTTTTATTGTCTTACTAGGAAATTTTAGTTATTTTAATTACAGAGAATTTCTTGGTATTATTAAGTAGGAAAAGAGTTAGATAAGACAAATTTCTTTCGGAACTGAATTAAGAAAAAAACTGGTAAGAGGAAATAAGTTAGGAGGCTATAATGGTAGCATGCATGACAAGTAACAATGGCTTGGTTTTGGTTGGTGTTGGTAGAATGGTAATTAATAGAAGCAAAGCTGAAAAATAAAATGAAAAAGAAAAATAAATGCACTTGGAATCCTATCAGATATAAGGGCCTAGAGAAAAGATCTTTAAGATTCCTGGCCCAAGAGCTTGGAAATCAATTATGTCATTAGAGGGAATAGGAAACTCACACCCAGGGAGCGTTTAGGGAAAAAGAGAGTTTAGCAATGGGCACACTGAGATGTCAACAGCAGTAAGACATTCAGGTGTAACTATCCAGCAGATCGGTGGGGATACATTTCTGATTCACATGGGAGTTTGGTTAGGGCTAGAATACTAGATCTGAGAGTGATCTGTAGAGGCCACACAGATCACTTTTATAAGTTCCTCCCCTTTCATAACATAGTAAGCCAATCCTCAGTAGCATAGAAGAGCTAAAAAACAGACATTCATGGCATAATACTTATAAAAGTGAATTAAAATTTATATTCTGAAATTGCAGACTCCCTAAACTACCACCTTTTCAGGCTTTATAATCAGAGTGTGATCATCAAGTTCCATCTCCTTGCTTACTTGTTCATTGGCACATAGCCATGTTTATCTTGTCCTGAGACACATCAACATGCTGCTTGCCCAGCATTGTATCTTATAACAATGATTGCACATTTTTACTTCTGACCATGATCCTTGATGTCTGTTCTTACTTTTATTCAGTAGCCACAGCCCAACCTCATAAAGTAGTGGATTATCAAGAGGGGATAGACAGAGTGGGCTGTTTATCAAGATTTGATCCCAAATATAACCGAAGTATATCCTTAAATGACTTTTAAAACCTACCTGAAGTTTGGGGCCATAAAACATATTTATAGTCAATGTAGTTCAAAACAAGAAAGCCTATAGAAAATGAAAAGATTACTGTAGTTATTTTTCAAATCCTAAAACTTTATATTATCCCATTAATTTTGGATTCAAGAAAAAGCTGGGAAATAGGTTACAAAAATAAGTCTCATACCCAGAATTGCCTTTTGAAATACTGTGCTAAGAAAATATTATGGATGTAATTGTCATTTCTTTTTCATGGGCATGCTGCTGTTTTAGAGATATTCTTTTTTTGAAATGCATGTAGTCTTTCTGAAATAGGTACAGCACATCAGAAAGAAAGATCTATCTAAAACTTGAGGTTTTACCATTTGGGCACAGGATGGTGCCAGCCACATTTCTTTTTGGAAAATTAGACTGAGAGGAAGGGGAAGCTCTTTTCTTGCTCCTTATCTGGGTCACGGTAAGCTTTAGCAAGGAGCGGGCAACAGGCTGCTCTTTCAGAATTCGTGGTGGGAAGACACTGGGACCAACATACTAGAAGTGTTGGGAATAGGGGTGGACAATAGAGAAGGGGAACAAAGGCTCAGACACTATTGATGGGGAATTCTTGAGGATATGATACCTAAAACTTACGTTAGCTCCCATGACTAGTGCTTAAGGTATTGACAACACTCACTCTGTATGAACTCCTTTCCCTTTCACAAACTAAGATCCAGCAACTTCCTGCGTTACTGAGACTGGCTCTTCAGCAACTTAAGCACCATCACCATAGGCAATATCTCCTCCTGGTAGGTCTTTTCATCACCGCTGGCACAGAACAGTAAGTTTCCATACTCAATGAGTCTTGTCAATAATTCTCTACCAGCACGGAAGATTGAGAGAATAATTTGAATAAAATAATTTCACAGCTCCATAGCTGTAACTAATTGGACTAAACAGAATGTACAGACAACAGAATTTACTGTATTTTAACATAATTAATTTAGTCATTTGATGAATTGCTGGTGGCTTGTAAATACAGTTCATGGTTAGACACCAGAATCAGAAAGCAAGAGCCAAAAAGGTGTAGTCTCTGAACATATTTTTTAAGGGTTTGCAAGCATTTGTTTTAGACTACCAAGACAGACATTAATCAGAACAACTCTTCTCAACTGGAGGCAAGTCTTCCTCCAGGGGACATTTGGCAACATAGGGAGACATTTTTGGTTGTCACAGCTGGGAGAAGGATGCTACTGGCATCTAATGGGTAAAAGCCAGGGATGTGGCTAAACATCCCAGGTGCACAGGACTCCCTGTGCATTAGATGCCTGCCAATTAGATAATTCAGTTCATTAGATAATTTGGTGGGAGGAAAACAAAACTAGAAAATGACCTTCCGTTCCCTTGCAGTAGGCCAGTACTTCCCACTTTGTACATTTGCAAAAGTGTAGAATTTACCAATGTCCCTTTCTAAAATATCATGGTTTCTAATTCTAGTTGCCAATTAAAGCGTAACTAAGATAGAAAAGCTGAGTATATTCAAGTATTCTTCATATTTAGTCTTGATTCTCTCTCCACTTGCCTCTCACCTCTTATAATTAATTAGTTAATTTCATTATCAGTATGTTCTGTGAACCACAATTTCTTGAAAAGCCTTTTATTCTAAGGGAATCATATTTTTTTTTTAACTCGACATCTTGAGCAAAAAAAAATCCCATTAATTTCTAGTAGTAAGGTAAATGTTTATGGTTTCCATTTGTTGTCATCGAACATAGCATAGCTCCCAACATCTGCTTCTCAGTGGAAATGTTGATTCCTTCCTCATCTCTTCTTAAGAATTGCATAAAAATTCGAATCTTTTTATTTCTTGAACTTCCAAGTGTTTTTCACTTTGTGTGATCATTAACATGTCTTGTTTTGCACCTTGGAATGTTCAGCTTGTTACCTCTTACATACCTCCTTAAGTGTTATGTATCGTCACCACCTTTCATTCTGTGGTGGAGTTGCTGCCACCCATGAGTCATGGAGCGTGGAGAAGCAAATGGTAATGATTTGCATCTCCAGTAGGAACTAGCACACCCACAGGCTCACAGTAGAAGTCTTAGTTAAGACATGCTTGCCGGCAAGTAAAAGATAGTCCTCTAAGCATTCTTTGGCCAAACTTTTCCTCTATGATATTTAGGGATTTGAGGACAGGAAGAACAACAGAACCTCATGGGAGGATGAAGTCTTGAACCTGTAAGGTGTCAAGGATAGTGGAGCAGGTAGTTATTTTCCATGACCCCCTCTTGACTCTCTTTAAGAGGCCCGTGAAGTTTTACCTTTTTTTCTCTCTTCACTTTTGCTTCCCTTTTCTCTCTCTGTGGATGTTGCCTGCTTCTGCATTCTCCCAGTCTATACATGGCTGTCGAGATCCTACATATGTCCTGGGACTTCTGACCAACCAAGTATCTCTGCTGAGCTAATGTACCTGGTGCTGTCCTTTTTGAGTACTTGGCATTCATTCGTACATACATGCGTACATACATACATAAAAGGAGAAGGAACTAATGTGGGCTGATGGCATGGTAAAGGAGTATATTGAAAAGATGGTGAGCATCTCACATCATCACCAGGAAAACTGGAGAAACAAGCTTGGAGTGTGGGTGGAAATAATGGGAACACTTGGAAGACAGGTCTAGCAGGCATGACCATGAAAAAAATTATAACCATGGTGTTCAGCACAGGAGGCTGGATGAAGTCGCTGTACTTCCATCCAAGCAGCATCGATACATGGCCCACTGGCCCCTGGAAACCGAACGTTGCAATCATCACTTCCTTAGCTAGCGGGAATTCTCTGTTGTTCCTGATTCTTTGGATCACCATTGACAATCTCAATGTCCTCTTGGGAGGTGTCTGGCCACAGAGTCCCATGCCATGTGGCATGTCAAACATGGTGATTTGTTTTCTGTAATAAGAGGTTACTTGTTTTCTGTTACCATGAAAACAAGAATGGCTGGTGTGTCCCAAATATGGGATAGGGTTTTCAATGCCAAGTGATAACAGTGGGCCCATGCATACAATTCGAGGTAATCTTATCTCAAAGTCATTCTTAATTCCAGACTTAATACAAACCTTAATTCCAAGTGCAATTTTAATTTCCCTTTGCCATTTCATAGAGTACATTTGCAGGTTCTGTTGATTAGGGTATCAACATCTTTGCGGACCATTATTCTGCCTACAACAGTGATTTATCTAGACAGTGTGGACATAAAATTATATTTTGTTTAAGAGCTGTAGATTTGGAGTCAGAAGAATAATCTTGCATACGGACTCCAATATCTACTAATGATAACCCTGGATAATGATTAACTTTCTCCATTAATTTCTTTAATTATAAAATGAGAATTGCAGCACCTAATCCAATCTGTTTGCTAATATGAAGCTAGGTAGTTTCTATAAAAGGAATGAAAAGCTTCCATGGATATTATATATGATGCCATTGGAACCAGCTATATCTTGCTGTGAATGGTGGATGTCTTGTTTTTTTTTTTAACTAATGTGAATAGGTCACTGAACTTACTGTTCTTCAATTTCTCATCTGAAAAATGGGTACCACTTCATAAGAAAGTTGTGAAAATCAAATGATACAATTTAAATAAAGATTCAAAGCATCATGCCAGATAAATATAGTGAATACCTAACATCAGAACTGAAATACCTATTTTCAGTTTATTTACACCAGAAATTCTCAACCTTTGCACTACTGATATTTGAGGCTGTGCATTTTTGGGTTGTGGGGGAGCTATACTATGCACAGAAGAATGTTTAGCAGCATCCTTGGTCTCTTCCCACTAGACATTAGCTGCTTCCCTCTTCCCCTCCCCACCCAGTTGTGGAAACCAAAATATCTCTAGATGTTGTCAAATGTCTCCTGTTGAGGACCAAATCACTCCCTCTGTTGAGAATCACTTACCTAGGCAAATACTTATTTGAGTACTATCTGTTCTTTATAACGTTTAGTTGGAAGTTATATATTTGGCTAATATATAAAATATAAGCCTTTATATACTTACATGTTGTCATATATTTTTAATAGGTAGCAATTTCTTTTTTCTCCCTACAGTAGGGAAAAAGAGTAAGTGTGACTTCTCTAACTTTGTTATTGGCAGCAGATAAACATCTGATTTGTTCAAGACCAAAGAGCCCATGTTTAACATCCAATTTACTTTGGGATATTCTTTCTTTTTTAACTTATCTACATTCATTTTGAGGCAATTACCACAACATACTTATCAGTTTAACTTAATAAAATGTGTGCGCATTCCCATTTTGTTAGAACACAAATCCAAAATAACAAGTGAATGGAGAAAGCTTATCTTTCTCTCTAAAACCTATTACTTCTGCTATTATAAAGATGCTTCATGCTGTGTCTATCTAAATGCAAAATGCACAGGAAAACTAAAGCTCGATATTTTAATTCGAGTTAGGCTTGGGGAGTGGGAAGATAATGACCCTAGTTTTCACTTTTGACCTGAAAGAAGATGCGAATTATATATTCTAGTAGGTGAAAAAGGGTCAGCATGGGAAGTTTCTCAATTAAATTTCACAAGATTGTATGGATTGTTGATTAGATTTGCAGCATGAAACACTCCAGAAAATTTACCCACCAGTGGGCTTAACACATGGGGAAATATTTTCAGCAGTGAGGTAGCCATTGCAGTGATCACTTGGACCAAGAAACTCTTTCCACATAAACCAGAGTCCAAGGGATTAAATTGTAGAGGTGAGAATGGCACTAAATCCTGTGGCACAACCGTCAAAATTAAAGAAATGGTTAGCTGTCTGTGTGGTGTCCAAGTATTGGCATCCTATCCAAGCAAAATTAACTAGGCCAATTAACTGTAGGACGGGAAGCTCCCAGCTAATGCCATACTCTCCAGAGTTTCTCCAGAAGTTTGTGTGATAGCTAGACCATGGTCAGAGAGCAACACAAAATGGACCAAGCTGAGCACGGAGCTTCAAGGACATATAACTCGGAGTCTAAGAGGTTAGATCCAACGGGCTGGTAAATGGTGTGCCCAGTAACTGAGGGATAGATGATAATTGATAGAGCAAATTTAGAGCCTTCACAATTGGTAAAGAGTCTGAACAACCATGTTGTCATCCAAGAAAATTACATCAGTCCTGGAAAATGTGATCAGAAGCCTGGGAGAGGAAGGCTATATTCATCAGAGTTCTCCAGAGAAACAAAACCAATAGAAAATCTATAGCTATAATGGAATATGTATTGATGTCTATCTCTATATCTATACCTATATCGATACATATATATATATATATATACTTATCTGTATCTATACCTATATCTATATATCCATATTCACATTTATACCTATATTTATATATCTATATCCATATCTATACCTATATCTATATATCTATATCCATATCTATGTATCTATATCTGTATCTATACCTATATCTATATATCTATATCCATGTCTATATATCTATATCCATATCTACACCTATATCTATATTCATATCTAAACTTATATATCTATATAACCATATCCATATCTATATCTATCTACTGTGGGAATTGGCTCATGAAGTTTTGGAGGCCAAAAAGTCCGACTATCTGCTGTCTGCAAGCTGGAGACTTGCTCCAGCTGAAGCAAGTCAGCTGAAGTCCAAAGGTCTGAGAACAAGATTCACTGTTGTCCAACTGCAAGAGAACCTGGATGTCCCAGCTCAAACAGAGAGTGAATTCTCCCTCCCTCCACCTTTTGTTCCGTTCAGACCCTCAACAGATTAGATGATGCCTGCCTGCACTGATGAAGGTAATCTTCTTTACTCAGTCTATGAATTCAAATGCTAATTCCTTCTGGAAATACCCTCAAAGATACACCCAGAGATAATATTTTACCAGTTCTCTGAGCATCTCTTCAGCCTGTCAAGTTGACATGTGAAATTAACCATCACAAAGACCATGTCTTCAATATAAAAGGACTAAACCTTGGAAAGGTTACCAAAGAGGGACACAAGTCAAGAGGAAGAGTAAGAACCACAAAGAGGGAAGGTAGTATCAGGAAGAAGGTGAAATCTAGTTTTCAGATTCGAATCACAAGATCAGAGATGGACCAGTGTCCAGTATTCAGGAAAATGCTCAGGTGATCTTCAAGATGGCCTGTCAGACTTGCAGAATGTGAACTTGGGAGCTGCTCTAGGGTCAGAATCCCACTATGGACAATATGGACTGGTTGTGTGTTTTGATCACAGTCTAGAGACTTAAAAGTGAGTTTGCTAAAAATACTAGCCTGCCAAAGGTCCCGTGCTTAACACTAGGCTGCTAATGGTCCCATCCAATGAGAATACTTGGGAGACAGGTCTAGCAAGCATGACCATGAAAAAAATCATAACCACTGTGTTCAGCACAGGAGGCTAGATGAGGTCACTGTACTTTCATCCAAGCAGCATGGACACATGGTCCACGGTCTCCTGGAAACTGAACATTGTAATCATTACTTCCATAGCTAGCAGGAATTTTCTGTCATTCCTGATTCTTTGGATCACGATTGACAAACTCAATGTTCCTCTTGGAAGATGTCTGGCCACTATTATTTAATAGTTCTATATTTGACAAACATATTTCAGGAGAAGAAATCATTACTTTTCTACTTAATTTTAATGTATATTTGTTTTCCAAAGTATGAATAGACTTGGGTAATATTTTACTTGCAGTACCATGTAGACCGGAGATAAAACATCCCTCTCCATATAAATATAAAAATAGAGAAAGCTATATCAATGCAGGACTTCTTGTCAGTGAAATTATTAGTATTATTTTCATCTCTTGAATAGGAAATTCAAAGACTGTAAGTAGGCCAGAGTCACTGAACCACGAAATGCACTCTGAACGAAAATAACCTTTATTGTCTTGCCAAAGGAAAGTAATGATGATTAGTATATGGGTATGTGTCAGTTATCATCTATAAGGGTCTCCAGACCAGCCTAATAATAATAGTATAGAAAATTAGAAATGAAGAGGTTAAAATGATAATCAACAGAGGAGGAGAAGAGTGAAAATCCATTAGCTTTGAACAAAGGAAGATAACTATATGTTGTCCCAAATGTATTTACTTGTCCCAAATAACCCTGCATTTTATCCACTGAAGATTATTTTGTGACTCAGCATCTCCAAGCTTCACACCAGCAACTGTGGCCTTTGAAGAGGAAAGAACAATGGCTCTAAATCATCAGCTTTTCCTAGTGGCTAAATAAAAGTGAAGACTGTGCAGCTAATGGGAAGAGTTGAAAGGAAATAGACAGATGCAACATTTGCAAGAGAAATAAAATGAGATCAGATTCCATATCTGACAGACCCTTGACAAAGTCTTGGTGGGTAAATTCCTGGACGATGAAGCTAGAGACTTGTGGAAGATCCAATTCCTCCAAAATCATCCTTTCTCACTGCTGTGGTGCCAGGAATTGTATTCATTAGAGTATTTTCTTTATTTTTTGTTTCTTTTTCTTTTTTTAAAGACAGGGTCTTGCTCTGTTGCCCAGGCTGTAGTGTAGTGGTGTGATAATAGCTCACCGCAGCCTGGAACTTCTGGGATCAAGACATCCTCCTGCCTCAGCCTACCCTCACATGGCTGGGACTACAGATGTGCACCACCATGCCCTGCCAATTTTTAAATTTTTTTGTAGAGATGGGGTCTCACTATGTTGCCCAGTCTGGTCTTGAACTCCTGGGCTCAAGTGATCCACTGACCTCAGCCTCCCAAAGCACTGGCATTACAGGCACAAGCCACCTTTCCCAACCACTGGAGTATTTTCTTAAGGTCAGTGTAGCATGTCCAGAAAGGCAATTTTTTTTGTAAACCTATGTACATAGCACCATCAAGTCAACAGTCTTCTTGGTCAATTGAAAACTAACCAGGTTTTATATTGACACTCAGAAAAGTACATTGAATGCAGATGGCTCAGTAAGAAAGGGCAGTCAAGGTTAGCTTGCCTGCTTCTGTGCAACTGTGTACCAACTGTGGCAGAGCTTCCCAGACTTTGTGAGCTCATAGTTTCTTTAGTGTCTGAGTAATTTTTTTCCTACTCCCCCTAGGCCAAAAGAAAGACCTAAAATTTCTGTTTATTAGCCCAAATAAGTTACAAGAAATTTATGTGCTAATATTTTAGTAAAACAATTTAAAAATCTTGTCTATTAATTTGAAAGCAAAGAAGTATATTTATATTTCATTCTTGAATAACCATAACTATTGACAAATGAATGGGATGTGCATGCGTGTTGGTACCATACAATTTCACAAAACTTGAAATTAGATTAGACTCACCCACTGTATTAGTTTGTTCTCATGCTGCTAATAAAGTCATACCTGAGACTGGGTAATTTATAAAGGAAAGAGGTTTAATTGACTCACAGTTTCACAGAGCTGGGGAGGCCTCAGGAAACTTACAATCATCGCAGAAGGGGAAGGAAACATGCCCTTCTTCACATGGCAGCAGCAAGTAGTGCAGAGCAAAGCAAGGGAAAAGCCCCTTTTAAAACTATCAGATCTCATGAGAACTTACTATCGTGAGAACAGAATGGAGGTAATTGTCCCCATGATTCAATTACCTCCCCTCCACCACAGGTCCCTCCCATGACACATGGGGATTGTGGGAACTACAATTCAAGATGAGATTTGGGTGGGGACACAGCCAAATCATATCACCCATCCTCATTCCCTGTTTCTCACTGATTTGTTCAAACAGTATGTGATTTTTTTTATCCCAACAAGAGCCCAAAACTCAGTTTTGCAAAGATGTGGCACTATTGAAAAGGATGGAGTATGATTTAATGTTGCAACTCAGAACAATCTCTAGCATGGTGTTTGCTGAGATCTAACAGACATCAAGTATTTCAGTGTTTTCCCCCCAATTTAAAATACCTTCTGATGCCTCTTTGGGCCATACATTTTCTGTACTATTATGGTATGAAGACACTATAAATGATACAAAAGCCAAATGGGTGTAGTTGTGTTCCCCACAAAATTGTTTTTGTAAATATGCCCACATTTTGTTAAAACAGGTATTATGAGTGATTTGGCTCACAAGTCACAGTCTGCACACCCTTGGGCAAAAGCTTTCCATCCAATATTTTATTTGAATATCTCGATGGTGGACAGAGCAATTAATCTTCATCATTTCATTTAATTTCCATAAAAGTCCAGGTGCTATAATACAGATATATATGTGTTCTAGATGAAGGGCCCAAGTCAGTCCTTCATCTAGACCCTAAGAAATGTAATTTGCTGAAGGTCACATGTGATTATTCATGTGGTGAGGATGGATATTGTCTTCAAATCAATTCCTGCCAACCTACCAAGCCCCTGTGCTTCCACTCCACCATATTGAAATAAGGGCTGTATCCGGTTCCCAATAATTTGATCTTAAACTTTTGTCAAGAACATTAGCTTCCTCGGAATAAGTTGAATTAATAATTTAAGGAGAGTGAGCCATTTCCCCCTATCCCTTCCAGGCACTTTCAAATCTACAAAAACATCCTGGAAGTGAATGATTCTAGGAAAGCATGGGATATCAAATTTGCAAGTTTCATTTTCTTAAGAATTATGCCTTCATTAGGGAATTACATAATGGTAAAGGGAACAATGCAACAAGAAGAGCTAACTATTCTAAATAAATATGCACCCAGTACAGGAGCACCCAGATTCATAAAATGAGTTCTTAGAGACCTACAAAGAGACTTAGACTCCCACGCAATAATAGTGGGTGATTTTAACACCCCACTTTCAGTATTAGACAGGTCAACGAGACAGAAAATTAACAAGGATATTCAGGACCTGAACTCAGCTCTGCATCAAGTGGACCTATTAGATGTTTACAGAACTATCCACCCCAAATCAACAGAATATACATCTTCTCAGTGCCACATGGCACTTATTCTAAAATCGACCACATAATTGGAAGTAAAACACTCCTTAGCAAATGCAAAAGATCTGAAATCATAACAAATAGTCTCTCAGACCACAGTGCAATCAAATTAGAACTCAGGATTAAGAAACTCACTCAAAACCACACAATTTCATGGAAATTGAACAACCTGCTCCTGAATGACTCCTACATAATAATGAAAATAATGAATTAAGGCAAAAATCAAGAAGTTATTTGAAACCAATGAGAACAAGGAGACAACATACCAGAATCTCTGGGACATAGCTAAAGTAGTGTTAAGCAGAAAATTTATAGCATTAAATGCTCACATTAGAAAGTGGGAAAGATCTGAAATCGACACCCTAACACCACAATTAAAAGGGCTTGAGAGGCAAGAGCAAATTAATCCAAAAGCTACCAGAAGACAAGAAATAACAAGAAAATTATTTTCTTTTCTTAAAAAAACAAATTTTCAACCCAGAATTTCATATCCAGCCAGACTAAGCTTCATACGTGAAGGAGAAATAAAATCCTTTACAGACAAGCAAATGCTGAGGTACTTTGTAACCAGCAGTTACAAAGTAACTGTATCTTTGTATGATTTCACTTATATGAGGCACCTAGAGTAGTCAAATCCATAGAGACAGAAAGTGGATGGCCATTGCCAGGGACTGGGGGGAGAGAGGAATGAAGAGTTATTGTTTAACAGATACAGAGTTTCAGTTTTGCAAGATGAGAAAAGTTCTGGAAAAGGATGGTGGTGATGCCTGCACAACAATGCGAATATCCTTAGTGCCACTGAACTCACTTAAAAATGCTTAAGATGGTCAATTTTATGTTATGTGCATTTTACTACAATAAAAAAATAAGGTAGAGGATATGAAGTCAAAAAGCATGAAGGAGTTTTCTACCAAAGCACTTTTGGATATGATTGGAGTTCTCAACCAAGCTACTCCAAAGAAGGCAAGGTTATTTGCTGATGAAGTTAACATATGGCTTTTTGTATTAATCTGTTCTCATGCTACTAATAAAGACATAACAGAGACTGGGTAATTTATAAAGAAAAAGAGGTTTAGTGGACTCAGTTCCATATGGCTGGGGAGGCCTCAAAATTATGGCAGAAGGCAAAGGAGGAGAAAGGCATGTCTTACATGGTGGCAGGCAAGAGCTTCTGCAGAACTCCCATTTATAAAACCATCAGATATTGTGAGACTACCCCAAGAACAGTATGGGAGCAACTAATCCCATAATTCAATTATCTCCACTTTGCCCCACCCTTGACACATGGGGATTATTATAATTCAAGGTGAGATATGAGTGGGGACACAGCCAAACCATATCACTTTTAAACATAATCTTATTTAAATAATCAATTACAAATCCATTCAAAACATAAGGCAGTGATCCCATAATAACACTGCTAAAGGAGACCCATAAAGTTTTAATTACACTCAATTATCATTTCTATTGAGCCAACAGATTCAAATAAAAGGGTGTGGGGGTGCAAGAGACACTTGATCTGAGGAACCATGCATTATTTTATACATAGTATGCAAAATAGGTTAAAATCAGGATGATGAGGTAATTTTCAAACCTTTTGAAATCAATCTGTGTATGATTGTCTTTTTAAATGTCTCCTTGGATCATTATACTCTTTGAGATATTTTACTCTCTGAGAAGAGAAAGGTATTTCCAACACTGTAAATGCTGTATTTCACTGATGAACTGTCCCATCCAATACTTTGAATCTTCAATTGCCCTGAAATCCATATTTGGTAGAGAACTGGGCAACATGAGTTTTCCCATTGCTGTCTTTACATGACTCCCAGGCATGCCATGAATGGCTTCCACGTTAGTACCAGCATCTAGATGAGGCAAACACAGTGGCACCTGAAAACTCAGAGATGCCAGCAATCATGGAGCCCCTAGAGGTGTTATAGCTCTTGCTCAGGGAGCCCCGAGGTCTAAGCCCTGAAGAAATGTGGCAGCTTTTCACTCCTGTAGCCTGGCAAGCAAGAGCATGTTACAGCTCTCTTTCTCCTGTAGTCTAGCAAGCAGGGGCGTGTTACAGCTCTTTTATTCCCATTGCCCGAAGCTCGCTGAGCTGGCCAGGAGCATCACAGCTCTTTCATTCCCACCACCTGCATCTCAGTGAGTTTCAGGTTCTTGTCCTGTGACTGAGAGGAATAAGGTGCAGGGACACTAGTGAGTGAATAAGGCAGAGAAGAATTTTATCAAGTGACAGAAGGAAAGCTTTCACCTGTGAGAGGAGAACCTGAAAGCAGGTTGCCATCTGTGAGGCTGAGTCTGGGGTTTTTATGGACCTAGAATGGGGGAGAGTGTGCTGACTGATCCATCGGTGGGCTTGGCAAAAGCACCATTCAATTGGTAAAAAGGCATTATCTAGAAGGAAACAATTGAGAGAGAGAGGGTAACATGGGGATAGAAGTTCTCGCTCCAGTCGTGGACTCTATCCGGAACCAGATAAGCTCAGTTTTCAGGTTTAAACTGTCTTTGGCTTGAAGGTCGGGTCTCACCTCTCCTTGTCTGCCTAGAAATTTGTCTGTCTCCTGTCACTATCATCATCACACTATCCCCACTCCATATGCACACTTTTACCCTTCAGTGTAACTAAACAAAAGGATTCAAAGAAAATATAAATACATTTCTCCAAAAGTCTGTTCCTTTTACCTATACATACAACCTTATCTGTAGCAGATAAAATACGCCATCTGATAAGAACATAGAATGGTGGCAGAAATGATTTTAGATTTCTTCTGCACACTCTTTGTTTTCTCACTGGGGAAGACAAGGCCATAGAGTTGAATCAACTGGCCAAGTTAGCCAAGATTCTGTGAATCCCCACGTTAAATTCTGTGCACATTGCTATAATGGTTTCCATTGTGGATTTCATGCATGCGTGTCCTGTAATATAACAAGTTCATTGAGTACGTGACTTACTTGGTTTGTGCCATAGTAGTGTCTTATTTAAAGAAGTACAATCCAAGCACAAAAACTTACTAAAAACGACTTCTATTCTTTATCTCTGTCTCTCTAAGAATATTTAAAAGAATTCAATTTGTGGTGTTTTGGAACACTTTTATTTCTTTAATTGTCTCATCCCATATTCTGAGATCTTTCTTTCACCATGCCTCCCAATCATCCCTTCTGTCTCCCGTAGCATTTAAGTGCTATTCTCTCTTCCCAGCTCACACATCTACTGAAGCAGAGCACACATTTTTACTGAAGTCATACTGGAACAGTTTTGGCTTAGTTTTACTCTTATTGGGTTGCTGTTTTCCCATCTAAAGCTTAAAATAGGTTTCCCTGGCTTTACTGATCTTCTCCTGCTTTGAAATTATGAATTATACAAGGTAAGGTGAGAAAAGATGGGCTAAATTAAGCAAACTAACAGCTCTCTAAATGATTGGTCTAAAGGATGTCCAGAATGGACCAACACACTAGTGCTGGAAGTTTTAGATTTCAGGCTCTTTTGCCCTGACATGATTATCAATGAGTTGCGTGCAAGGACATGAGATATCAGGAGCTTTCATGTCATCTGAGACTTAGATCACAAGCATCTCAGCAGAATGAGTTAGGTTTTAAATAGCTTCCTGCCAGCTAGAATAACGACAAAGTCATAAGGTCCACTAGGAAAGGATTGAAGACATATCCAAAACCAAATACAAGATAGCCTGAAACCAGGAAAGAAAACTTTGCAGTGCAATGAGAAGCACCTTTTGACCTCTGGGACCTTAGGGACTGAATACCAGAAGCCAAGCAGGAAATGTTGTGCGGGGATTGTCCTCCAGCTGCCGGGAGGACAGCAAGCCAGGCTGGAAGGGGTAAAGCTTGAACAAACATAAGCAGTGCCAATCTGAGTTCATCTCAGAAAAGAAGGGTTATGTCTTTGTTTAGAGGCAAAGCAAAAGCACCCGGGGCCTAGATGCTCACAAATATCACTGACCAAAGTATATTTTAGCTCAATGTCAGTTGAAGTTAGGATCAGAAACAACCACTGCTACTCTGTAAATTTTTTTTTTCTTTCTCGCTCTTTGGGGAGAATTTCATGTTTACCCTTAGTTGTCTGATAAAAACTCTGTTTGAACATTTACAATCTTGTCTCATATCAACTCGTCAGGATCCAAAAGATATCGACAGATGGGAATTATGAATCCACTCTCCCAAGAAGAATGATGATTGTATGAAAGTTGCAGGCTTTGCTCAGGTGGCTTGAAAATAACTTTGAAAAAAACAGATTGTGAATCTTTAGCACAGAATAAGGAAAAATAAAAAACAGCTCAAGTATGTTATTATTTAATAAATGGAAAATTAAAAGTGTCTACAAAAATAGCTGAGATAAGATTTCAGGCTTCATTCCCAGAGGTTGGTGTTGACCAAGTTCCATTCTGTGCAGGTTGGAACGCATCTGGGAGTATTGGCATTAATCACTTGGACAAGAGCCCAGGCATACTTGAACACATTTAAGAGAGGATGACCATGGTATGTTGAAGTAGCTGAATATGATGATATCAAAGCATCTGAGAATATTGATCTTAGAGAAAAAAGATTGGGGAAAATATAGAAAAGCCTGTAGGAGATGTGATTTTGTATCTGAAGATCAACCATGTAGAAAAAAAGTTAGATGGTGCTATGATTTGGATATTTGACTCCTCCAATCCTCATGTTAAAATTTGATCCCCAGTGTTGGAGGTGGGGCCTCATGGGAGGTATTCAGATCATGGGAACAGATCCGTCATGAATAGATTAATACCCTAGTTGAGGGAAGAGATAAGTGAAGTCTCACTCTCTTTGTTTCCAGAAGAGCTGGTTGTTAAAAAAGCCTGGCACCTCTTGCCTCTCTCGCTCTCTTGCTTCCCCTCCCACCATGTGATGCCTGCACACACCAGCTCCCTTTTACCTTCTAGCATGAGTATAAGCAGTCCATGGCCCTTGCCAGATGCAGATGCCAAAACTTGAACTTTTCCAGACATCAGAATTGTGAGCCAAATAAACATTTTTCTTTATATATTACCCAGCCTCAGATACTTCTTCATAGCAACACAAAATGGACTAAGACAGATGGCTGGATGAGGTGGAAAAGATCTTCCCCACTAGGCTTTGAGATAACAGAGCAGCCTCTTAGATGGAAGAGGGATGTGTCAGTGGTCCCCAAGACTATGCCCACATTCAATGATTTGGTAAGACTCACAGGACTCAGAAGTTGTTATACTACTCATACTTACAGTTTGTGATAGTGAAAGGACACAAACAAAATCAGCACAAGGAAAAAGATGGATGGGCAAAGTGCAAGGGTGCAAGGGAAAGTAGACACAAGCTTCCAATGGGCAAGGGAAACCAGGCACACTTCCAAGTGTGTCCTCCCAGTGGGTGCACTTAATACCTCTGGCAATGAGTTGTAATAATATATCCAAAGTATTGTCAATTGGGAAAGTTCACTCAAACCTTGGAGTACAGAGTTTTTATTGGAGGGCAGATGCAAAGGCACATAATCAAACATGATTTTTGAATCTCTAGACTCTTAGAAGGAAACAAAAAGTGTTTACCACAATGCACACCGCTTGCATGCACTATATACACAATATTGTATGCATGGTTCAAGACACTTCCCCCACTCAAAGCATGAAAAGCCCTCTAATCAATGGGAACATTCTAAGCGCTTAAATCACAGGAAACTAACCAAGGCCCATCACTAAAATGGGACTTTCTTGGGAATGTACAGAGTTTGAGCAACCCAGGCCTGCTGTGTTAAGTCTTTCCTGTATAGGGGACAAGGGTGGTGAGTCCATGGTGGGGGTGTTGTGAAAACTGGCTCCTCTTACCTGCAGCCACTTTTTTTTGTTTGTTTTGGTTTTTGTTTCTGTTTGAGATGGAGTCTCGCTCTGTCTCCCAGGCTGGAGTTCAGTGGCACAATCTCGACTCACTGCAACCTCAGCCTCCTGGGTTCAAGGGATTCTCCTACCTCAGCCTCCCAAGTAGCTGGGATTACAGGTGTGCACCACCACACCCAGCTAATTTTTGTATTTTTAGTAGAGATGGTTTTCGCCATGTTGGTGAGGCTATTCTCCAACTCCTGACCTCAGGCGATCTGCCCACCTCAGCCTCCCAAAGTGCTGAGATTACTGACTTGAGCCACTGCGCCTGGACTGCCTGCAACCTTCTTTTGTCTGGTTCTTTGTGCAAAAGCCAGGGGAACTGGAGAGAGATTCACTTTAATTTAAAAATCCTTGCTCTGTCCTTGCTCTATGAATTTGAAATAAGATACTTTACTTTGGTGAATCTTTATTTTTAATTAGAGAGAGAGAGAGGAGAAAAAAAACCACGCACGGGGGCCAGATGCCTCCAGCCAAAGAAGGTGAGGCATAGAGATCTCTTACCACTAAGGAAGGTATCTGAATCATGTGGCACCAAATATGTCACTGGTGGAAGGTATCCAAGTTACTGGCGGCAAATCCATATGGATCTGCAGCAACCTCAATTCTTGCCTTCTCAGAAGAAAGAATCCAACAGGGTGGCATAAGGCAGGAAAAAGATGGAGGAATGTTTCAGAGCAAGAGTGGAAGTTTATTAAAAAGCTTTAGAACAGTAAGGAAAGGAAGGAAAGAAAAGAAAGGAAGGAAAGTACACTTGGAAGAGGGCCAAGCAGGTGACTCGAGAAACCAAGTGCACTACACTTTGGTGAATCATGAAAGAAATAATTAACATTGTTTATAAAGTGTGCCTGGTAGATGTTATGTGAATATTTGTTTTCTTTTCCCCTGAGTTGGGGAAGGTGAGATTCCCGGTAAATCATCATATTTATTGCCTCACCCGTTCTAAAACTCCAATGTGTACATGAAATATCTGGGGATCTCATTAAAATATAGATTATGATTTGGTAGATTTGGAGATGGGCCCCAAACTCTGTGATTTTAACAAGCTCCTGGGTGATGTTGGTGCTATTGGTTCATGGACCACATGGTGCCCAGGGGGGCAGCACTATGTCATGGGGGAAACCAGGGAGCAGGTTTAGTACAGACTCCTTATATTTCTACCCCCTGACATCTTCTCTTGTTCCATTCCCCTCACCTCAACCTAGTACAACTTAGAGTGTTCCAGGGCAGTAGTTTTCAAGCATTGCTATTTGAAACTATCAAGAATTACGTGGCTTTCCTGTTAAAAGTGAAGATTCTGGGTCCCCACTGTACTGTGGTCCAATTCTGAGATGAAGCTTGGGAACATACTTTTTTTGTTGTGTTTCTAAAGTGGAACCCTCTGTGATCTGATTTAGGTAGGGGAGACCCCAGGATCTCTATATGAAGGAGGTTGGGATCATCAATGTGATAGAAGGGAGGGCAAGGATGCTGCTTAGAAGCTGTGTTTACATAGCAAGCACCTGGTTTCTGATGGCTCAGTGTATTAGTCTGTTCTCACACTGCTAGTAAAGACATACCTGAGACTGGGTAATTTATAAAGAAAAAGAGGTTAAATGGACTCACAGTTCCACATGACTGGAGAGGCCTCACAGGCCTGGCAGAAGGCAAAGGAGAAGAAAGGCACATCTTACATGGTGGCAGGCAAGAGAGCATGTGCAGGGAACTCCCATTTATAAACCCATCAGAACTTGTGAGACTTATTCACTACCATGAGAACAGTATGAGGGGAACTACCCCTGTGATTCAATTATCTCCACCTGGCCCCACCCTTGACACCTGGGGATTATTATAATTCAAGGTGAGATTTGGGTGGGGACACAGCCAAACCGTATCACTGAGATTGTGTATTTGTTTGGGTGACTCAGAGGGATGTGATGGAGATTTTTGTGTGGTCTAAATCCTTTTCAAGCCACCCCTCAGTGCAGCCACTGGAGGCAGGCCATCTGGGAACCACACTTCTCCTCACTCCAGGGAGGAGCAAGGGACCAAGGGACCCTAGACAAGCTATTTTACTCTTTTAAGCCTAGTTTGTTCTATCAGTTGTAGGAGAGTAATAATGCTTACCTGGAATTGGATTTTATTTCATTTTATTTTTATTTATTTACTTTTTAGAGACAGGGTCTTGCTCTGTCACTCAGGGTGGGGTTCAGTAGTGCAATCACAGCTCACTACAGCATTAAACTCCTGGGCTGAAGTGATCCTCCCATCTCAGCCTCCCAAGGAGCTGGGACTACAGACATGTACCACCACACCTGGCTGTTTTTAAATTTTTTTTTTTTTTTTTGTAGGGATGGGGGTCTTGCTGTGTTGCTCAGTCTAGTCTCAAATTCCTGAGCTAACACAGTGCTTCTGCCTCAGCCTCCAAACGTGCTGGGATTAAAGACTTGAGCCATAGTGTCCAGCAAAAATGGAATGGGATTTTATAATCAAAGAGCTCAGAGGAGACACCCAGGAAATTCTATTTGTTCTTTTTATTGGTTCTCTTATACCTGATTGGAGTAGGGACTTCACATTGACATTAATGTAAGTGTGTTTGACATATTACTCTGTCTGTTCTCTTTCTCTCCTTCAAGAATGATGCCAGGAGGATTAATAGGTGGAAGTAATCGGAGCTCTGGTTTCATGGTGATGTCATTCGTTCTCCCGGCTGCTTGTATAATGCAGCCATCAAAAGTGGTGAGGAGGCTGCTCTAGAGCTGTGCACACCTAGGGTGGAAAAGCTCTGTCTAGATTTCTCATTACAAGGTTACCTGCCCCTCCAACATTAAAGGGAGAATTGGCACGGAATCCTGAGATGGAAAGGGCCTTGGAAGTTCCAACCCCAGATCTTCCTTTGCTTGTACAGAGAAAGAGACTGAGATCAGGAAAGGTTTGATGATGACGTCTGGCAGTATTAGGAATACAAACTTATTCCCTTTGCTCTCACACAATTGTTTTATGCACTGCACCATTCTGCTTCCCTACAAATAGGAGCAAATTAGCTTCCACCAAAAGAGTACACCCTGTGGGAAAATGACTTGAAGGTCAATAATACGTATTTGTATTGACTTAAGGAATAGTCAAGCTGCTAAAAGGGTTGATGCTAGTTTTCGTCCCTTGACATATTTATTAATAATTTTGGATATGGGGAAAATAAGATGCCTTCTGGAATTGATATTAGTTGTAAAGCATCATATATCAGAGGAAAAGTGAAGTAAAGCCAGGAGACCAAAATGTTAGATTGTGAGATTAAAATAATGCTAGATATACCTTCAAATAGGCAAATGATGCACACTGTGAGTATAAATAAATACCTGTATGTTGTTTTGCTTTTTATTGTGGTTTATGTTTATGGCTGGATTACAGTGGTTATGTTTTAATTATCTAAAAAAAGGATACCAGTTGTCCTCTATCCAAATGAACATTGTCTATCAAAGTAGTCAACTTCTAAGGCCACGTGCTTAATCCAATGATGTTGGCACTACTTAAAACATTTTTAAATGCCTAAGGCATTTTCTTTAAATATTCTTATTAATGGCAGATTTTTGTAGAGAATCAACTATGTTTGTTATGATGCAAAAAAATCTTTAGGAGAAAATATGTGTCCCTATAAAGGTTGTGGAAGGTTGGGAAAATCATTTGGAGTAAAACAAAAGAGGAGTAGATTACTGAAAACATGACGATGTTTTCGAAAGCGATCCATGTGTTCTGAAGGAACAGTGGGATGATGTGATGTGAGAGAAGTGCTCATCTTCCAGATCTCTCCCAGTGACTCTACCTTAGTTCGAATGTGAAGCAGTTTTAAAGGCAGATGTGGCCGGGCGCGGTGGCTCACGCTTGTAATCCCAGCACTTTGGGAGGCCGAGGCGGGCGGATCACAAGGTCAGGTGATCGAGACCACGGTGAAACCCCGTCTCTATTAAAAATACAAAAAAAAAAAAACTAGCCGGGCGTAGTGGCGGGCGCCTGTAGTCCCAGCTACTCGGAGAGGCTGAGGCAGGAGAATGGCGTGAACCCGGGAGGCGGAGCTTGCAGTGAGCCGAGATTGCGCCACTGCACTCCAGCCTGGGTGACAGAGCGAGACTCCGTCTCAAAAAAAAAAAAAAAAAAAAAAGGCAGATGTGCTCTGGACTGCATTCATCAAACATTTAGCCAGCACTCTTGGTGCAATGATGCCTCCATTGTCTCCACTGGTCAAAGACGTGTGTGGGCAGAAGCTGAGCTATTGCAAAGTTCAGTGATTGCTACATGTGGAAGGTGGTGATAGACGTGTCAGGCTGATGTGAAGACAGGCAGGGCATGGCCTAAGATCCGCTCATTTAATCTGGTGCTCCCCTCTCTTCTTGATGCAAAGAGGAAAAGGAGAGACTTTAGTCTCAAATCAGAGTGATGCATGGAGACAGTTAAATGCTGTTTGCCTCTGCGATGCCACTGAGCTGCAACCCTGGTTTTCTATTCTTTGCTCAACACCAGAAGTTAAGGCTATGGGAAGGGATGCATCACGGCAGCTGTACACTGAGAATGAGCCCAGAGGAGAGCTTTTTAGAAGCACCTGCTCCTCTTTATTTGAGAAACAGCCCTTTCGAGTCGCTTGGATCAAGTATAGCTTTCTAAGGTGAGAAGAAACTTGAAAGGCAGTTCTGATATCTAATATGGAATTCTTATTATTGCATAGGTTCATTTCATATCGTTCTAGAAAGTTATAGATGCATTTCACAGTTCAAAAGTAGAAATGTCAGGAGAAAACATCAAAAAGAGAAATCCCATTTTACACTGATCGGAGATCACAGGGTGCAAGATGAAGGAACTGAGAAGTAGAAAAACATAACCTCACTCACCTGCCCAGAGTTGCTGCTTCCTGCTGGCTGGGGTGCCTTGGTTTGCACTGTGTATGATCTCTCTCCAAGAGTCTACACTTGTCTTCCTCACTGTATTGTGGCCTCAGAGCTCGTTTACCAGGGGACAAGAGTGAAAGCTGCAAGGTCTCTTAAGATTGAATTCCCAGACTTCGCACAGCATTTACTCTGCCACATTCTGTTTGTCAAAGTACATAACAAGGCTATTCTCAGATCAAGGGCATGGAAATAGACTCTGTGTCTTTATGGTGGACACAGGGAGGTGTCATTCATCAGGCATTATTAGGAAGGCAAACTGCAACATTTCATTCTGAATTGCCTCAAAGAGAACATGACTGGCATCTTGATTTCTGAAATCCATGTCTTAAATCCTCATGTTGTTCCTTTTGTGACACAGTTTCTATTTATTGAAAAGCTAAATCTGGAAGAAGGAAATCATAAAGGAAGATCTATAAAAACATTTATTCTTGAATATATATGTATGTATATATCACAAAAACTATAGGTTTTGATATTCTGCAGTTAAATTTGTTCATATGGTTGTTCATTTAATTTACTTATTTAACATATTTCAGTAAGTAATACATGCACATGGCAGAAAATTCAAAGGTACGAAAGGGCATACATGGATTGAAAAATAAGCCTTTTTTCTGTATCATTTCTCTCTACCACTCAGTTTCACCATAAGAAACCATATTGCTCTATTTGTAGAAAATTTGGATTTATATCATTTTATTCTATTCAAATCAAATACTCAAGATTAAATAAGAAGGAGACCCATAGAGATGGGGAAAGGGGTATATTTATTTGATTACAACAAACTATGAAGTCATCAACTGACTGTACCACTTTCTGCTGCCTCACAATTTAAAAACATAAATAACAGAAGGAGAAAGAAAAAATTGTGGAGATGTATACAGATAAGAATCTAGGAAGCCCCACCACAATCCATCCTCCTGACTTGCAAAATGCCTGGCAGGGTGACAGTGTGGAGGATGATTAATTATCACTCTGGTATCCCCAGCCATCAGAAAGAGCCCTTTTTAAAGGAACTATAAAATATTAATAAGGTCCACAAGTTTATTTAGCTAATGTGTGACACCAATACATTGTATCACCATTAGTTTTTGTCTGCGATGCTACAATGTGACTTATAAGGCAAACGTGACTACTGTTAAGATTTAGGAAATAGGTATGAGCTCGGTGGCAGGCAGGAGAAATTACTGAGAAGATGATAGTATTTTCAATTCATTTCAGTAGCATACTTGGTGCAGAAGCCAGGTTGTGGAGAGTTGAGCAGTAATAGTTCAAGGACAAGTAATAGACAACCCTGTTAATAAGTTTATCTGTGAAGGAAAGAATAATAGCTACAGCAAGTCATTCAATCACATAAGTGATGTTTTCATAGGAAAGACTTGAACATCAGCCTTACCTATTGCTACAGGCCAACTTACTGTTGGAGTAGAGCAAGCTTTCTGGAGAGTCACATATATGTGCCACCCCATCTTTAGTAGACACCTCAGGCTCCCATGATCTGAGTCAGAGATGACAGGGGAGCAGCTAAGAATTGTAGCTCGCATTTACTGAATGTTTGCTATATGCTAGACCCTGTCTGATTTAATTTACACAAATTATGCCATTACAACTTCACAGCAATCCAGCTGGGTACCATTGTTTTACCTGCCCTACAGGCAAAGAAACTGAGGTCTGCAGAGGTTAAAAAATTTCCTGAAAGCCACTCAACTAATCCGTGACAAGGCTAATATCAGACCCTGAGTAGCCTGATGGCAGAAGTCACCATGCTATACACCACCCCGACTGAACCTCACACAAAAGAACATCAAAACGTGCAGGGATATTTGACCATATCAACCAATCTTGTAGCCATAAAGTCCATGAATATAGAGGTTGGGCCCAAGTGTTCTCTTTTGTCTCTCTGGTTCCCTCTCACTTACATATTTCATTGTAGATACAATTAACCTTCTTATTATCAGACAAAGCTCTTAAAGATTCCAGAGATTACTCAATGGTGCAACTTACTCTGAACAGAATACAAACTTATCCACTACATGATGACTGAAGAGACTAAACAAGAGAACTCTGTTCTCTTCAATGTGAGAGGGATGTCTGGAGCAGAGAGAAGTCAGGTTGGTGTGATGATTAAATTTTACAAGTCAATCATGGCCAAACACCAATTTAGATATTGCTGCAAAAGTATGTTGTAGATGGGATTAACATTCCCTATCAGTTGACATCAGGGAGTTGACCCTCAATACATGATGGCCTACATCCAATCCCCTTAAGAGCTGAAACAGATTTCCTAGAGTAAAGAAACTCAGCCTCAAGAAATTCAAGACAGTAACATAGAAATCCTGAGTTTCCGGCATACTGCTTCCTCTACTTATTTTAGACATGCCAGTCCTCATCATCAGGTGAACCACTTCCTTACAAGCAAATGTCATTGATGGATACATATAGAAAGACAAAAACGTACATCTGCATGTGTATTTGTCTATCTATCTATCTATCTATCTATCTATCTATCTATCTATCTATCATCTACCTATCTGTCAATCATTTCTCAGCTATCTCTTGCTATTTATCATCTACTTATCCATATCTATCTATCTATCTATCTATCTATCTATCTATCATCTATCTATAATCTACCTATCATTTACCTGTCAAGCATTTGTCATCTATCACTTGCTATTTATCATCTACCTATCCATATCTATCTATCATCTATCTATCTATCTATCTATCTATCTATCTATCTATCTATCATCTATCTATCTATCATCTGTAATCTACTTATCATCTACCTGTCAATCATTTGTTATCTATCTCTTGCTATTTATCATCTACCTGTCAATCATTTGTTATCTATCTCTTGCTATTTATCATCTACCTATCCATGTCTATCTATCTATTGATCTCTCTATAATCTACCTATCATCTGCCTATCTGTCAATCATTTGTCATCTCTCTTTAGCTATTTATCATCTACTTAGCCCTATCTATCTATCTATCTATCTATCATCCATCTTTCAATCATCTGTATATCTATCTGTCTACCTCATTATCTCTCTATCCTACTGGTTTTGTTTCTCTGGAAAACTCTGACCAATGCAGTCAGTGTGAAGGGACAGATCAATATGACTGATAGCTCACAGGTAAAACTTGTATTTATGAAACCAGCTTTCTTTCACATTGACTGTTACTTGATTACTCACACCCATGGCTTCTATCTGGATTTGTTCACCGTGTTTCCTTTATCTTCAGTTGCTCTTCTCTTTTTTCAGTGTTTTCCATCTTCATCAACATAGATTTCTTTTTGTCTCCTGGTAGGTTTTCTTTCCTGATATGGTTTGGCTGTGTCCCCACCCAATTCTCATCTTGAATTGTAACTCCCATAATTCCCACATGTTGTTGGAGAGACCCAGTGGGGGGTAATTGAATCGTGGGGTCAGGTCTTTCCCATGCTGTTCTGGTGATAGTGAATAAGCCTCACGAGATCGGATGGTTTTATAAAGGGGAGTTCCCCTCCACATACTGTCTTGCCTGCTGCCATGTAAGATGTGACTTTGCTCCTCATTCACCTTCCGCCATGATTGTGAGGCCTCCCCAGCCATGTGGAACTGTAGAACTTTATAAATTATGTCTCTAGCATGTCTTTATTAGCAGCATGAGGACAGAATAATACACTTTCCTAATGTTTCATTGGCACTTTCATGTTCTTTTAAGTATTTTATCAGGCTTATCCAAATTTATAGTTCCTAAAATTTTAACTTTTGATTAAGGAAATACATGGTCAGAAATATAACATTCTTATAAGAATCACTACTTACCAGTCACTTTAATATATCAATCAAGAAGCATTATTTCCTGTGATTCAGGAGGTGAATACTTGTTTTGGCTACAATGAATTCATGTGAAAATCATGTACAATCCAGTGAAATGAATTATTATGCAATTAATATCTGAATGCATTTGTATGTTTTTTGGCTTACCACCTGTCTCTCAACCATCTAGCCATGCATGAATACTAAGAGGCTTGTCTTATTTATAATAGGAACACCTAATCATTGTGTTATTCTAAATTTTTATTTGTATTTCCGGATTATAAACCCAACTGCTAATTTAGATTATTGTTTAGAAAAGCAACATAGCTCTTTTATTTTATCAAAGGTCATTCAGTAAATTTAATATATTTGATGCCAGAAAAAGAAATCTCTTTACACAAACATACCCTCTACAAGTTACAAGTTAAAAGCAATATTTGTTTATCTATAATAGCAAACAATAAACTTTTAATCTCTACCACTGTCTTACATTATTTTATGCAATATGCCATAGCTAAGAAAATCTTCTCTACTTTTTTCCTATCCAGGTAGTGAATACATCTTAAGTATTAAATGGAAGAATTAGATTCTTAGGAGAGACAGAATACATATAAAAAGATGTTAATATTTAATAATAAAAGTTGAAAATATATTACAAAATGAAGTAAGAAATTTTATTATCTCCAAGAGTATCCTTTTTATAAATTATTTTTCTTGGTTTCTTGTGCTGTTTAAATTTTCTTGATTTCTTTGCAGTGATATTGCTCTGCAGATACCTGAATTATGTCATATCTACAGATCCCATGAATATGTAGCCATAGCAACGAACAACATAGGTAATGGTTCTGATTTTATATGGATTCATGAGCCCTCGAAATTAGACCTTTTCCACTTTAAGAAAAAAGAAAGAAACATCTCTACCTATAAGAATTAGGTATATAGAATATTTTACATGCTATGTTCATATGTACAAAATGAGTGGTTGGAAGTAAATGTGACAATAAACAGTATGCAGTGGATGAAACATATATTCTAGTCTGAAAACTCAGAAGTGCACATTGAAAGACAAAATCTATAAACCTGACTGCTTTACATTAGTGGAAAAAGTAGTCTGAATTATGTTACAACTTGCAGGTATATACATATTTATTACTTTAAGAACTTGCACACTATGTAAAAAAGAGCTTTGCTTTACATGAGTAACATTTTGCTAAGTGATGTCTAAATCATCATGAATTCTCAGTTAGCTAGAGCAGCAATAATGACATTTTATTGTAGGAGAGGAATATCCTAATGAATGTAGCTTAATCTGGTATTTTCAGAAGTGGCTTTTCATCAGGTGTAGAACCTGGATTAACAGCTGATTTGGCCTACATCATATTTGATTCTCAGAAAACTTTCCAGTATGATAGATAAAAATTATAAGGATCTGATGTAAACTCCTGAGACCGTAACTTATGCCCATTTTCTAAGGCAATACTTAAAACAAAAATTTTTAACAGCAATAAACTCTATTCTTGTGACCACCTCATTTTCTTTCTCAAAATTCACAACTTATCTCCATTACTGCGTGACTTTTTGTTTTTTTCTTTTTCTTTTTTCTTTCTTTCTTTTTTTTTCTTTTGTACAAACAGGTTCTCACTATGTTGCTCAGGATGATCTCAAACTCATTGCCTCAAGCGATCCACCCACCTCAGCCTCCATGCTAGGATTACAGGCATGAGCCACTACACCCAGCCCTAAATGACATTTAATTTTGGAAATTTTCCACCAATTCAATCCAGCCTAAATTATTTGTACCACTCTTTCCTTTTGATCATCCATTACTTTTAAGTATCAACATTCAACACTCTATGCTTCCTCATAGTTTTGTATATTACATCCCACTTCCTTTATCCCTAGGTCTTCTCAAACAAATTGACCAGGGAATCTCCTCAAACCTTTTTGCAGATGTCTCATCTTGCCCCTTTCCTTCCTGTTTCTATATTTGTCATTTAGAATTTGAGACCTGCTAAAGACAAAGCCACACATTTCTTCCAGTTCCTGTGTGGGAAGGTCAAAGGTCTGTGTGTGTGTCTTACTGACATTTCCTTTCCTGTAAATACTGTACCTGGTGTTCCCATAAAATCTGGCTTCTTGAAAATGGCAATACTGACTGCATTCATGTGTTGAGTGTGTTCTCTGGATCAGTCATTTCACTGGGTTCTTGGAAAGTGCGTTTTATCTAATAGCCACAGATACAAGACAAGGACAATGTTTTTTTCATCATCCCCATTTTATAGATGATTGAGCTGAGGTTTCTTTGAGTTAGGTACTGGACCCACAGTGGAAAAATTAGTTCTTCATTCTAGATAATGTCTTAGAATTTTTCTAGCTCTGATGTTCAAAATTTAAATTTTGTCATGGAAATAAAGTAACATGAATCTCCACTACAGAAGTGGCGAATAGCTTAGCTCGGTTGAAGAAAAGTTTGCATTCTAAGCTGACCTTACAGATTGAAGAATCCACTGACCTTCTATAGAAGAAATGAAGAAAGTCTGAGAAAATTCCCCACAATCTCTACTTGATTTCTTCCCCAGGAGTTTGCACTGAGGACCAAGTTCCACCTCTAAAGACAAATCCTGTGGTGTTGAAACAGCCTTTTCCCAAGGGAAAATTGAGTCTTATTTTCATGGGATGTTAATTTTGATGCTCTGAAAAAAAAAAAAAAAACAACCCTATTTGGTGGTCAAATAAATTTGAGAGTCACGGACTAAATAAAACTGAAATGAGTTTTATTTTTTGTTATCTGGGTTTTTTTGTGTTTTTTTTTTTTTTAAAGCAATGTATTCGTAGAGTATGTGATGTATTCACTCCTGTCTCTGAGAGGGTGACATGATATGCATGCATTGACAAATTTATCAGACTGTAGAACTCCAATTTTTTTTTGATGCACCCAATACCTATTAATAAATCTCAAAAGTGTTTCTCTAAGGGACTGCTATGTTAAGACTTTTTTTTTTAGAATGCCCTGATTAATGTACAAATACCCCAAAATGACTCATAGAATAAGCCAATGGCCTCCCCTCAGCCCAGGACTCATTGGCTGCACACTAGAATCACAGGAGGCCTCATAGGAGCTTTAGAAAACATTGTTGCCAGAATCTGTTGAAATTTTTGGAAGCTGCCCAGGTTATTCTAATGCACAGCCAAGGTTGAGAAGCACTGGCTTAGGCTGAGCACAAAATTGGGTTATCGGAGTGCTGTGCAGGTGTGCTTGGGACTTGTGGGTGGACTCTCAGGAGGCAAGAATTGGGAGGAAGAAATTAATAGAGATGAGGTAATAGGTGAAGGAGATCCAGAGTCTGAGGAAGCATCTATGAGGGAAAAGTTAAAACCCTGCATGGACTTTAGGAGAACAAAAAGGGTTTTGAGATTGGCAGAGGAAATATTGAAAAGGAGAAACTTTAAAAAAATGAAGGGAATACACTTTCTTCCTACATATTATACTTTTGCTGTCTGCCTGCCAGTCCCAGCTACTTGGGGACAGGTAGTGAGGTGTATATTTAACTCCAAGTATACACAGTTAGCAAGCATTACAATGGTTCTATCTTTGTGTGACTTATACTGTGCCTATCACACATCAGTATCAATAAACATTCATGGAAGTAAACAGGGAGCCCTGATTTTTAAACTCTAAATTAATACTTGACGTTAACACACATTCATTAAGAATCAGCAGCGTGCTAGCCATGATAACTGTTAAACCAATTCCAAATTATAGATTTTACCCCTATGAAATTGCATATCTCTAGCAGTGTGTGCAAGCCACAAATAATATGCTTTCTCTCTGCCTGGGCACTGTTATATTCATTAAAATGCATTTGATTTCTCTTTAATTTGTAAACTGAAGCAAGCAGTCAGTAAGATTCTCTGCAACCTATTTATTCACCTGCCTTTGCAGCTGCTGTGCAATGTCATTCCTCTACAGGAAATGGATTATTTCTTTTCCAATCTTTAATAATTAAGCAAGTGTGATTTCCCCCTCTTTTAGTTGCCTTAGCACCCTCTAATTGGGAGGATCTATTTTGTATTCTATTATTTCACTTCCATCCCCTATTTCCTCATGAAATAAAAATCATGTGTTCAAGTACCTTCCAAAAAGTACATGGTAAGCTTTCTTTTAAAACCATGTCTAGTTTCAGAGAAGCAGCTTTGGACTATAAATATATTTGAGTGAGGGTGAAAATGCAAAACCGATTTTGTTTTTGCTTCCATGCTTCAGATCTAAAGGTCATTAATTATTTATCTTCATCCTGAAAGCATTTTTTTTCCATCTATACAATGCCCAAACCTCTAAAGGAATTTTAAGCAATAAAGGTAAAAAGGTTTTCTGTTTTTGATAAATAATATTGAGTTGAAAATAACTGGTTGAAGAAAGGCATTGGGAATGTTTCCGTGATGTACTGTGAGCATGGGTCTGTTGGCCGTGCATTATTTAGTATATTCTATATGGGGAAATACACTTTGCATTTGGGTTTTGAAAGAGAAGTTTTGAAAATGGTGTTTTGCATCTGAATTCTGCTTTTTCACTAGACTGCATTTGCAGCGATGCATGTCTGCAAGACCCCATGGACAACTTTCATCTGATGCACGCCCTCATTCTTGGCTTGACACTCCAAGCCAAGTCACATTTGTTCCCACCACGTCAGACAACTTCGATGGCTCTCTGCATCTCACTATATCTCTGTTCTGCTGATGCCACCAAATGACCAGAGATGGCCCAGACAATTTACAAGAAAGGACGTGGGCAAGCCTCATGCAAAATAAGAATTAGCTAGCTTGTCTTTGGTATTTAGCATTGTTTAAATTTATTTGCTCTTTCCTCACTTCGCTCCTGGCTAGCTCCTCGGGATTTAGAGTGCTGATGCCCAAGTATTGCACTGTAATTGTTCCGGATCTGAGCTGCCATCCCTGAGCTCTCTACCTCCAGTGTACATTTTTTTTTCCAGAATTACATCTCCCTCCTTTTCCTCTTTTATTTTTTCCATCGTAATGCTTCTATCAGGCAAACTCGTAACAAATTAAGATGCCTGAAACAGTTAACGTAAAAAAAGATTGTTTATTTTTCAAATTGAAATAAAAGCATGTAGCATAAACATTGATTTAATTTTTAGTGTAATTTCAGGCCGTTCTTTACAACTTGAATATGTCTTCCTCTTCCAAGGTTTGGTTTCAAGACCATCTCCCTCATACCACCCGCTGCCATGCACCCTGTCCTCATGCCCTGCTCTTTCTGAAAGCATTCTTTCTTATTTAGAAGTATCACAACTTTTTTTCTTAGCTTCTATTATGCATTTTATTCTGCCTGGGAGAGTGAGTTGCTGACGTGCCCTTATTGATATAAGCGACATGATGGCAGCAGTGAAGTATCACATTACCTTATCATTTTCGGTAGAAACAATGATTCTTCCATGGCCAGGTTTTAAAACCTCTTGCCATAGAAGTCATTGTTTTTACTGAAACATTCTGTTTTAAAACCAGCTGGATGTAGTGGCTCACGCCTGTAATCCCAACATTTTTGGAGGCCAAGGCAGGAGGATCGCTTGAGCCCAGGACTTTGACGCCACCCTGGGCAACATAGGGTGACCCAATTGCTACAAAAAAAATAAATAAATAAAAATTAGCCAGGCTTGGTGGCGCATGCCTGTGGTCCCAGCTACTTGAGAGGCTGATGCGAGAGGATTGCTTGAGACCAGGAGATAGAGGCTACAGTGGGCTGTGATCATGCCACTGCACTACAGCCTGGGTGACAGAGCAAGACCCTGTCTCAATCAATCAATCAGTAAAGTTTCCTCTCTCCCCAACCACAGTGCTAACGTTTGCTCCCCCACCCCAAGGTGAAAGGCTGGAAGGCTGGTTTAAGATTTTCATCCCCAGATACATAGATCTGAATTTAAAAATACATTGGTGTTTTGAATTATTTGTGTGGACATTGACTTTTTTAAAATGCAGTTTTTAAATTTGCAGTTTAATAAAACTGTTAAGTTTTATCCATCTGGTGGAATATAATACTTAAAGCAGAAAAAAATGTCTGCTCATAACTTATGTTTATCTGAAATTTGTATTTGAGGGCACTATGTAAAATAAATAGACTGAAAAATAAGAGCGTCTCTGCAAAAACAAGGATTTGTGGTCTTTTCAGCAACTTGAATAGTTAGATTTCTCTTAATAAGTTGAATGATTTACCCTGTTTTCTTTTTTTGGCTAAATAAATCATATTTGTCTATTTTTAACTTCTTTTAAGTTTATGCAGAAACTCTAAAGTTGCAGAGGAAAAGCATTGTATTAACAAGGCCTATTTTCCCAGAATGAAGGGAAACTTTTGCTTGTACAAGTTTAATTTGCAAAGCACAATTTATAACACTATAAAGAGACGTCTCTCTTGAAACCAAGGGCTCTATCATTTCTTTTTCATTTGACATCTGCAGAGTAAGAGTAAATATTTCTTAATTTAGAGGAAGGTAAGGCTATTTTTCAAGTGAATCCACTAAATTAATCCACTGGAGTAGGCGTTATTTCCTTCATCACCTGTCTGCCTTAAATATAGTACCTGCACATTCAAGGCAAATGCAAAAATAGCTTCAGATTTAAATAGGTGATACTGTCTCACATATAAAAGATGAGTCTTGTCTGTGATATAAAAGTAGCTGTTTAATACTTTTAGCAATTTTCAGTGGCTTTATTTTTTCATATAGTTCCTGTATTTGGAATGTAATTAATGGAAAGGTTTAGCTTTGTCCTTGAAAAGGTTTCCATTTTTCCAGCAGGCTTGAGTCACTCACTAGTAATAAGCATGCTGTATTTTTAGCTACATATCCATCTATCTTCCATCTAATTCATTTATTTATTTACAGCTTGTCCTGTCCCTAAGCTTCTAATGTGGTAGCACATTAGGAAATGTTATCCTTATTGTGTATTCATCTCAATTTGAAGATATCAGAACTCCGTCAAGAAAAGGCTGGGTACAGTGGCTCATGCCTATTATCCTAGCACTTTGGGAGGCCGAGGCAGGTGGATCACTTGAGGTCAGGAGTTTGAGACCAGCCTGGCCAACATGGCGAAACACCCCATCTCTATTAAAAATACAAAAATTAGCCTGGTGTGGTGGCACACGCCTGTAACCCCAGCTACTTGGGAGGCTGAGGCTCAAGAATCACTTGGACCCGGGAGGCAGAGGTTGCAGTGAGCCGAGGTAGCACCACTGCACTCCAGCCTAAGTGACAGAGTGAGACTCTGACTCAAAATAAATAAATAAATAAATAAATAGTCAAAAAATGGTTCAGGTTAGAAATCTGATTCTGGTAAGGTATTTAATAAAATACCCAGTATCCAAAATATTTCAACTACATTTACATATTATTATTATATACACCAACATGCCCATACACAACATATATTTACACTGGTCTCCAGCTTAAATTGACTCACTCAGGTACACTCCCCTGGCCTGTTTAATAGAGGGGGTCACGTCTCTTGTTGTGCCTTATTGTAGACAAAATTGTGAGCTCATACTTGAGGTCTCTTCTTTGTTTCTAACATGTAGGACCGAGAGATGAAACATAATACGTAAAAATGGAACAGTGATAGTCAAATTTCCAAATGAGGAAATTGTCTTCTTAGGAATAGAAACCAGATGGGAACTCAACACAGTAGTGGCCAGGAACTGCTGGACTCTAGGACCAAGAGCCAGGAGACACCCGGAGTGTAATTCCTGGGAAATTATGAAGGTGCCCCAGGAGTCTGGGAGACAGAGCCCTTTCTTTCCAGAAATAAGAGAGTTTGAAGACAGCTACTGACCATTACTCAGAGCTGGCATTTCTATGAAATTGAGATCCTAGGGAGGAGAAAGGGAGCTGACACAATGTCACCACCAAGAACCAAGCTGAGCAGGCTGCAGATTCAGTGAATGAACTCATGACTACGCCACTCACATCTCTGGGTGGGAGCTCCAACCACTGAGGATAAGACCATAGAGAAGGGTAAGGGGACTAGGAAATAGACACATGAAGACAGATGTGTGTGCAAAGAAGAAAGAGAGACAGAGAAAGAGTGAGAGAGATGCATCTTATTCACCTGAAGATCCAAATCCCAAAACACATGCAAAAAGAATCAAGAAGTGGAAAATGCAGTCTTCCAATTAACCACAGTTTAGATTTTAAAATAGATATTAAGTGAAATTCCTTAGAATGGGGCAAGCATTCTCTAGAGGAGCAGTTGCCTTCAGCACAGGACCTATGATGCCTCCAGGGAACAGTACCTCTAATACTTCTGGAGACCGCATGGGAGAAGCAAAGGAAGATACATGCAAGAAAAACAGCAATCATGAAAAGAGCAAAAAAATCATGAAACAGAGACAGGCAGGCACCAAATAAAAGCAAGTGGGTATAGAAATTGCAAAATCACAACTACAGAAACAAAAAAGAACAGTAAATAATATGGTTTGGCTGTGTGTCCCCACCCAAATCTCACCTTGAATTGTAATAATCCCAACGTGTTGTGGGAGGAACCTGGTGGGAGGTAATTGAATCATGGGGGATGGGTTTTCCCATGCTGTTCTCATGGTAGTGAATAAGTCTCATGAGATCTGATGGCTTTGTAAATGGCAGTTCCCCTGCACACTCTCTCTTGCCTGCCACCATGTAAGACATCCCTTTGCTCTTCATCTTCTGCCATGATTGTGAGGCCTTCCCAGCCATGTGGAACTGTGAGTCCATTAAACCTCTTTCTTTTATAAATTACTCAGTCTCGGCTATGTCTTTATTAGCAGCATGAGAACAGACTAATACAGTAATGGAAATAAAACTAATACTGTAAAGTGTAGACTCTACAATCAAAGAGAACACTGAAACATAGTACAGAGGATGCACAAAGAAATAAAAAATAATATGAATACATAAAGACCTGTTAGGAGATATGTTTATGGACATGGGTTAGTAAAAGGAGTTGAGAGCAAACCACAGCAACAATGATTGGGTAGATAATGGATGGAAATATTCCTAAATTAAAGAAACATGAGCTCTCACATTGAAATACATCACTTGAGTACCAAATAAAATGATCAGTAAATCCACAGATCGATGTAAAACTAAAGAATATTGAGAATGAAGATAAAGTTAAGTACTTTCCCAAGATATTAATAAAAAGCAGATTGCAATAGAAAAACTGTTAGTCTGTTAGTAGATTCACATAAACATCAGGAGAAGTGAAAAGGTCTTGGAGAAGTAGCCTAAGGGTTAAAAAATAATCATCAATTGAAAATCCAATACCCAGGTAGCCTCAGATCAAGATGAAGCTATGGAAACCACTTTCAGATATACAAAGACTAGGAATTTACCACCCATACATCCTTAATGAACAAATTAACAAGGACAGTTCTTCAGCAAGAATAAAGGGGAAACAGGACAGTTCTTCAGAGCAATAAAGGGGAAACAATTGGGCAGAAAATAATGGGGATTTCAGATACTGTTAAACATTGGTAAATTTCATGAGCCATCCACTAAGACCAAATGATAAAGATTGCAATTATTATTTCAGGTAAACCCAATTCTAGAGGGAAGATGGTTATGGGATGTGGTTTTCAAATATCATAAACATGCTAAATTTTAAATAATTAAAACTTTATTGAAAACGTGTCATGAAATTGTAAATGTACAATATTCTGAATTTATAGTTCCCTGTGCCTAAAATGCTTTTAACAGCAGATTTGTATGTCAACTCTGTAGTCCATAGCTGTGAAAATTTGGCAAAAGCACCCAGATTCTGTTGTGTCTGTAAAAACTGACTTCCTCTAACGTCTAGGGCTGTGCTACTTAAACTAAATGTGGATATAAATCCCCCAGGAATCCAGTTAAAAGCAAAAGCACCCAGATTCTGTTGTGTCTGTAAAAACTGACTTCCTCTAATGTCTAGGGCTGTGCTAGTTAAACTAAATGTGGATATAAATCCCCCAGGAAACCAGTTAAATGCAGATTCTGGTTCAGTAGGGCTGTAGCAGGGCCTGAGAGTATGCATTTCTAACAAGCCCCCAGGTGATGCAGGTCTGAAGAGTGCATATTGACTGGGGAGATGCATGAGTAACACCACTCCTCTCCGGCTATTTCTAAAATAAGGGAACTTTCCTTCAGCATTTACCTTAAGTGTTTAGACAATGCATTAAGTACAACAAAAACTATCATAAGGAACCAGATGTCACTTACGACCTATATCACACTTTTCCATTTTCATCTCTCATAAGGCGGCCTTACAACCTCCTCCAGGTCAAAAGCAAAGGACAAGATAGTAAATATTTTCAGCTTTGAGGCCAGATGGTCTCTATCACCACTGTTCCACTCTGCCTTCATTACATTGTAGCAGGAAAGCAGCTATAGACATTATGTAAATAGAAGGATGTGTGTGGCTTTGTTCCAAGAAAACTTTATCTGCAAAAACAGGTGGCAGAGAAGATGTATTTCATGGGCCCTAGCTTGTAGACCCCTGGACCATAGGTTAACCCAAGTCACTAGTCCCACTAGTCCTTCTAAGTAATTTTAAGCAGAAAAATCCTCAAATATTCCTTGATACTTGACATTTTCTATGCATCTCAGTAATTAATCAAGTGCTATTTAACATTATTCTGTTGTTTTGTTTTGTTTTGAGGTGGAGTCTCGCTCTGTCACCCAGGCTGGAGTGCAGTGGTGCTATCTCGGCTCACTGCAACCTCCATCTCCTGGGTTCAGTCGATTCTCCTGCCTCAGCCTCCTGAGTAGCTGGAACTACAGGAACGTGCCACCACGCCCGGCTAATTTTTGTATTTTTAGTAGAGATGGAGTTTCACCATGTTGTCCAGGCTGGTCTCGAACTCCTGACTTCAGGTGATCCACCCGCCTTGGCCTCCCAAAGTGCTGGGATTCCAGGCATGAGCCACTGTGCCTGGCCTAATGTTATTCTTAAAAGAACCTACCACTGAAGTCCTCAGATCTTGTGTATGAACACACTCATGGTGATCTGTTGTTGCAGCTGGGTAACTGGAAGACTTTAAACAGGAGATCTTGGTTTTTCCACGTTCCTCCTTAATTGATTGATATCTGTCTCCGCGCAGCCTAAGTCACCTGACCTTTCATGTAAGACACAACCGGATTCAATCCCGGGAAGGTTCAGCCTGTTACACAAGGACATAAATCTTATTTACAACAGGGTCGAGTCTGGATTCCAGCTTTCTGATTTCCTTGTCCAATTATTTTCTTACCACGCAAACAGTAGTCTCGGTTTCCTGTTGAATTTGTCTACTTCCAGCCCTTTTGGAAGTTCACCCTCTCCCTTAATGTTTTATGGTACTTGTCCGTGTACCAATGTATTTTTACCTTTTTCTACAATGGCTTTTGCTCAACATAAGAAGTTGCAGGAAAAATGTAAACGACATTAAATATTCAATACTCTTTTTCCCTTAAAGAGAAGTTGTCTACATAAACAGAATTACAGTGTGATTTCCTATAATAATAGTCTTCCTTTACTAGGAAGGAAATCTATGGGGCCTTTTCTCCAGCTCTTACTGCTGTTTTCAGACAAGCATAATACAGCTAGCAGCTATCCTTGATAATGCAGGCATGACAAAGGGAAGGACAAAGAAAGCCCTTCTTTTTGTATTGGATTTAAAAGGTCTTCACTGATATAGATATTTTTGTTTTATAATCCATTCTGTGATGTCTGAGAGCAATTTCTTTCTGTGACTTCCCCTTCCAGTGGCAGGCATGGTTATCTGTTTCCCAGTGGCAGTGCATGGAGTGGCCACTTCATCTTTTGCACCACGCGCCTCACCCAGATGCATCTTATTCTTTTATTTTTCCCTGTACACTTGCTCTTGAACTGAATATTACTGCCTTATAACTAAGTACTCTATTGTTGAGGTTAAAATGCTTAGAGATATCTGATTCTAATTTTTCACAGAAAATGCCGCCTCACACATTCAGTTAATAAATAAAACAACTGGGCCGTAGAGAGGCTATTGAGGAAGAGTGGAAAGGGATGAAGTAGGTTTGAGTCTCTGATCCCGAAGCTCAAAAACAGTGATTGCTTTTTTATTATTTTGCCAGCATACCCTCTTTTCGGACACACAAATATGTTCATTGAATGTGTGTAGTCACAAGAGACAAGGATGATATGCATTTTAAAATATGTATATTACAAGGGTCTTTCTTAGCAAAATTCATGTGTACCCTGCATTTTGAGAGCTTCTTCTAGCTGTTAGCCTGGCTGAATAATACACAAATTCATAATTCATGATACGCAAGAGGGAAAATGAGCAAAATAATATCATAGAATATGAACCTTGCCTTCCAAAGATGCAAATCCACCCATGCTCTTTTTATGACTTGGAAGGAGTCACTTAGTCAAAATAACTTAGAGTGGAGAATGCCCAAATGCTCTGGCACCAGCAAAGCTGTGCGAGGTTGCCAGAATATGTTCCAAATGCATAGAGATGGGAGTTAGCACTAAAAGCCATTAGCTCATGCCCAAAATTTGGGACGTCCTTTCACTGACAGTCCTCTGATATTACCTTTCAGTCTGGATTCCTTTAAACTTGGAGTTGAAGAGATGCTGCTGAATCTTGGGTACTCTTACAGAATGACATGTACAATTATTAATCCAGTGGCCTCCCTTAGTCCTTCAAATAAATGTTATTGTCACATGCTACTTTCTTTGAAGCACCATATATATTAGGTGGTGCAACAGTAATTGCAGTTTTTGCCATTGAAAGTAATGGCAAAACCCATAATTACCTTTGCACCAGCCTAGTAGTTAAAAGAATTCATCACAAAACAGAAAACATATTAACCAGTGTTTTACTTATTCACAGTTATATAAAGAATGGCACTGCCTAAAAGTGTTTCTATTTTGATTTGAAATTCATAGCAATGCCCATTTCTAGAAGAAACAAAGGGTGCCCTTTCTAGCAGCTCATGGTCCTAACATGAGATTAGAAGTTTATTCTTACTCCTACTAGCCCAGTGGTATACACCACTCTATACAGCAATGCACACCTGTAGCACAGCATGTTACGATCCTAAAAGAGCAAAGAAAATGGGAGCTAGACTATACCTCAGACCCTCTCATCCCTTTCCTTTCCCGCTTACTGAGGCCAGTGACATTTGGAAGACCAGCGTGTAATTTTCCATATTGGACAGACCTGGTTTTATTCTTGGTCAACATTGACAATTTTCTCCTTTCTAAAATGGATGTATTGGTATCTAGCTCACAGGGAAGGTATCGAGATTCACCTGAGGATACACATAAACAGCAAAGCAGAATGTCTAGCCTTTAAAAGGTCTTTATGTAACCAGAACTTCTTGTTCTCCTTGCATCTCCCATGAAGGCATGGACATTATCAAGCCTTCCCCGACACACATGAACAAGGTAGGTCAATCCCACCGCAAACTCAACATAATCTGGAATCAGTACTTTGTTGCAAAGCATATAGCTATGGCACCGACTCTGAATTTTATGCACAGAGGAGATCAGAGACATAACACTGTTTCAAACCATAGGATGTACTTTCTTTTCGTGGTACTTCAAAGCCTCCCACTGCTACTAGCACCAAAGTCTCAATTTCATGAATTGCCCATATAGATAGACAGTGATCAGCCTCTTGCCCCCTTCATCCCAAAAGCTTTTCTTCAGTGGAAAATCTTCCTGCAAGGGAATTGTACCTGTAGAATGGGGAAGAAAAAGCAGAAAGCATGAATCTGTATAGATATGAGAAGCAAGGGTGGCTCCCTGCTTGGATAAACTAGGTCTCTGTGCATGAGGGTCTTCAGTGTTTTCCTGCACTAGACCGATAATTGTCTATCTATATGGGCAATTCATGACATTCAGACTTTGGTGCTAGTGTCAGTGGGAGACTTTGAAGTACCATGAAAAGAAAGTACTTCTAGTTTAAAACAATGTTACGTCTCCAAGCTCCTCTGTGCATAAAATGCAGAGTCAGTGCCATAGCTATATGCTTTGCAACACGGTACTGATTCCAGATTATCTTGAGTCTGGGAGGGGGGCATTGACTTATCTTGTTCATGTGTGTCAGGGAAGGCTTGATAATGCCCATGCTTTCATGGGAGATACAAGGAGAACAAACAGTTCTGATTATATAAGATCTTTTAAAGGCTGGTGCATTAGCTGCTTATTTTGGTTCAAAATCTTATAAAAATGTGAGAGGAATCAGATATTACTTTGAGCATTTGAAACACCTGTGGCAGAGGAACTTGAAAAGAATGTGTCACTTTTCATTGTCTGGTTTTCTAGCCCTTTGTCAGAAGGTGATTTTATTCTTGTGCATCTAATGACCAGGAGACATCATGATGGTTTCATTAGCACCTGTGGCCCCATATGGTGTCTTAAGTGTGACCAGTATAAGCATGCTAATTTTCTTAAAGGAAGCAAAATTAAACCGTGTTTCTTGTTAGAGGTGGGAAACAGGTGGTCAGCCTTATCATTCTTGCTAAGCCTTATGGTTTCCAGATTTAAACAACCTTGTGAGGTCTGTTAAAGGTGGTGTAATGTGGGCTTTGTTTAGTCAACATGTAATTCACTATCCTATTTCCTCTTCAGTGATTAAAGTGAAAGTCAGGCTCTTCCAGGAGTTTTCCAGTGGAGCATAAAAGAAAGAGACAGTGGAAGAGAAATTGTACTTATTGAAAGGAATATTAGCCAGATGACTCTTTGAGTGACTGCAGATGACTGTTCCCTAAGTCTAGCTATTTCTTTTCTTGTAAACTTTTTTTTCCCATTTCCATCCCCTAAGTTAGGATCCAGAACGTTTTGTGGTTCTTCTATGTGTTTGATTTTCAAACTTTGACTCCATCAGGATGAAATTTCCTAATCTGCGCAGGAGGAATAGCTTTATTCAACAAACATCCATGGTCCTCTCTGACTTCCAGGTGTTATAGAACAACAAGGTTTGATTGCCTGTTGCATGGTAACAGGCACCAAATGCACCAATGCATCAAAACAGCAGGAGTTGCAGTAGAGAAAGAGTTTAATCATCATAGGGCAATTAAATGAGGAGGTGGGAGGGAACCTCAAACTCACCTTTCTGAGGAGTTTTGGACTGGAGTTTTTAAGGGAATTTTGGTGGGTAGAGGGCTGAGGAGCTGGGGGTTGTTTGTAGGGTGTGATTAGGGATGAAACCATAAAGATGTAGAAACTGCATTTTTTCATTGAATCAATTCCTTGCAGGGGATCTTAAGACAGACTGGCATCACTGGACCCATTGGAATGCAGAATCTGGAAAATATCTCTAGTGGAGAACTTGAAGTTTCTTAATGTTAAGATGTTATCTATAGAAACAATTAAGGAAAGTTAGGACCTTGTGACAGGAGCCACGTGACTTTTTGACAGTAAGCAGCTATAAGGAAGTGGGCTGTTGGGCAAGCTGGTTAATGCTTAGCTTTGCTTCTGCTCAAAGCTTAGGCTTTTACTTAAAAACTACCAACTCAGTTGCATTAATTTAATGGTGATGGCTTCACAGGCACTGTGTTAAGTGCTCACACTGCATGAATTCTTTCCATCTGTATGACAACCACGTGATGTAGGTGCTCATAATGTCTCCATCTACAGATGAAGAAGTGGAGGTACAGGGAAGGTAAGTAATTTTTCAGATATACGGTTGGGATGGTCAAAGCCAAGTCTGGACTGGACTCTACATGCCTTCTCCATCCCTATATCTGCATAAACATGTTCAGACAATGAAATAAAACAATGCTTGTAAAGTGTCCAACCCAATGACAGGTACAAGAAGGCAACCACAAAATGGAAATTATCTTTTTCCCTGAAATAGTCTTATTCCTGGGACTCAGGGTTCTTGCCTCTAGTCTGTGTCCCCTGTGATTCATTCCTTTCACTATATAAGTTTTGTGCTCTTTATACTCACTTAGATAATCACATTACTATTACCTGGAGTGAACTGCAAAGCCGTGTTCTTCAGCCAGGAGGCTCCATCTTTCCTCAGGCAAGCCTTATTCTTAATCATTTTCTACCTCAAACCCTGTAAGCTGCTTGCAGAGGTTGCTCAATACCTCCCAGAACCTGTATTTTCCTTACATATGGCAAGCATTCAATCAGTAATTGCTGTTTGATCAATATGCCAAATGTAACCCTTCATGTGGATAAGTTTACAGAGTCTTTTCCACTGAGTCTTTTCCATTCTTTCCTGTTATAAAATCAACTATGAACAGTTGATGAACAGACTTGGCTTTGACCATCCCAACTGTATATCTGAAAAATTACTTAACTTCCCTGTACTTCTATTCCTTCATCTGTCGATGGAGATATTATGAGTACCTACATTACATGATTGTCATACAGATGGAAAGAATTCATGCAGTGTGCGCACTTAAAACAGTGCCTGTGAAGCCATCATCATGAAATTAATGCAGCTGAATTGGTTAGTTTTTAAGCAAAAGCCTAAGCTTTGAGCAGAAGCAAAGCTAAGCATTAACCAGCTTGTCCAACAGCACACTTCCTTATAGCTACTTCCTGTCTAAAAGTCATGTGGCCCCTGTCACGAGGTCCTAACTTTCGTTGGAAAATAGTTTATTTTATAACAGGAAAGAATGCCACAGAGACAGATCACAGGAAGGAAAAGAGACAAAATCTTCACAAATGGGAGTGGAGACTTGCACTTGAAGAAAAATGTTGCCTTTCTCAGAATTCGTTAGGTGAGATTCAGTCCCTAACTTAGTGCTTCACTGTCTCTGTTCCTCACAGCATGGGTTAATCTGGTATGAGATACAAACCTATTTCGAGGCAGGGACAAATATAGGCCTTCAATTTTTTTTTCTAATTTGGTATGGGTTATCTATAGAAGTGTAAATGGTTCACAGCAAGAGATTGCTTTTCAGAGAAGTACATGTAAGATACAGAAATCTCTAGATGTGTTTGTACCTTAACTTTGAAAAAGAGAAACTTTTAAAAGGTAAGAGCTGTTTTTCCTAAAGAGTCATTTTAGAAAATGTTCTAGAGCTTCCTGTACATAATAAGGCTTCTAAGCATTTGGGGTTATTTTAAAAATTGAATTTTAAATATTTTAAACATTTGGATTTCAGAATATTCAGATTTATTTTATTCTCCCAGTATTGCAAATACAAAGGCAACCATGCAGTATAAGAAGAGAACAGGATAAAATGAACATGGACACGACTTTAAAAAAAATTCAAAGTTCAATGACCAAATTTAAATTTGCATTGGAATTTGTAAAGAATGTAACTGACACTAAAAATTTCTGGCATGTAAAACATGGGGCACATTCCCAGAATGCAGAAAAATAGGACAAATAGAATAAATTTAAAAAGAAATTAAAAATACAAATGACAAAGAAAAGAATCAACTTATAATTAGTGTTCTTGAAGATGATTTACAAGCAAATGGAGCAGAAATAATATTCAAGGTTGTAACAAAAGAAAACTTTTCTACAGAAAAAAAAAGCAGAGTTGCAGATTAATTGGGTTCACTTTGGTTTGAGGAAAATTTAATAAAAATAGAACCATACCAAAATGTGTTGTATCATCATAGTTTAAATAAAAGTGAAATATCAACTATAATCACCCTGGCAAACAAACTATGTGGCATGGGATGGAAGTATTCCTGGGCTGGCTCCAACTTCTCTGTAATACCAAACAATGAAAGATCAAGTAACATCTACAGAGCGTTGACAGGTTAGGATTCAGGGCCCAAGAATTCAACCCCAAAAAAGATTTTCCTCAAGCGTAATGGCAAGAGAAAGAGACACTAAGGTATGCTATGGTTTATGATATATACCACACAAATAGCTTTTCTTAAAAAAAATTACTTGAATATATATTCCAGTTTACCAACATATAGATTAAAATAATGACCCTGCTTAAAATCCCCTGATTGAATTATTTATTTAATCAACTTACTAGACAATTATTGAAAACGTGATTGTAATGGAAAGAATGAGCTCAACATAATTATTGAAAAGGAATAATACCAAAAATTATAGTTATTTTAGTAACCACCATTTTGTTATAGATGCCATTCACTATATTTTGAAATTCACATCATCTATTTAAGTCTCATGAGTTAAGCCTTATAGCCCGAACTCATAGAGAAAAACAGAGTTGGATGAAGTCATATACCCAAGACGATGTGGAAATTTTGTAAGGGATGCAACACAGGCATCCTATTTCCAATATCATGGCTCATCCGCAGATTTGGCCAAAATCCAGACCAGCAGTTTACGAATGTTTCTATGCTTTAGAATCATCTGAGGAACTTCAAAGACAGTCATGCCTGTGTGCCCCCGCTCCCTGAGATTCTGAATTGATTTTCTGGGGTGCCACCTGGTGTTTGGAGTTTTAAACAAATCCTTGGATGATTCTAAGGTGCATACAAAATTAAGCACCATGAATTTAAATAATAATATCTGATTTCTTCTACAAAGATTTGGAAATGGTGTGAGAGGAGCAGAAAGAAGTTTAAATCTGTCACTACTCACAGGGAATAATAAACAGTAATTGCTGGGTTTTTCATTTTGACAATTAGATCAAGATTGGTTGCAGAGCTCTTAATACACTGGTAGGAAATATGGAAGAGTTTCAAGGGGACATTGCAATGAAATGGGATTGAGCTAGGGCAGTGGTGCACACCTGGGGCGATTGTGTTCCCAGTAGACATTTGGTAATATTTGGAAACATTTTTGGTTGTCATCACTGGGAAGCATGGAGATTGACTATTGGTATCTCCTGAGATACTGATAAAAATTTGGGGAAAAGGCATGGATTCCCCCAGGTAGAGAGTATATGATAAGATTAATGACATATTCCCTAAACATTTATTTTTCCCTAAATCAAAATGCCTGTCTATCCATGTGTGCATGCATGTATGTGTACATGTATGCATGCATACATGTTCATTTTCACTATATTTCTATTCTTCATTTAATTTTATTCCTTTCAAGTTTGACCAAAAGACCTTATAACCAGTCTGTTGGTATTTTGAAAGAAAATTTATATTTGTCCCCATTTTCTTCATAATCTTTCAACTTTGACCACATACCTATACTGTTTTCTTCAACTGATACATTTTGGGTAGCGTCAAAATTGTATTCAGTATTGTGCTTTGGAGAGGAAAAACGTGCTGGTCCTATTTTCAAGCATGCCACAATCCTGAATCTACTCCTTACAAAATTTCCATGTCAACTTGGATACATGATGTTTTTTTCTCTATGTGTTTGGGTTATAATACATAACTAATTCTGTTTAATTCTGTTTTTTTCTCTACGTGTTTGGGTTATAATACATAACTCATGTCACCATTGTGAGACTTAAAAAAAGACAACTTATGCAAATTTCAAAATATAGTGTAAAATAGAGACAGTGGCATATGACAAAACGGTAAGTACATAACAAAACAGTGGTATTGCACTATGATATCTTCAGTAAATACATATAAGTGTTGTACCCAGTGTCACGTCTCAGTTGCTGTCATATCACCAACATTATTTTTGTTTCCTCCTTTTAGTTGTATCTTACAAGAGCCACATATGATCATTTAAGTCAGAGATGAAAATTCAAATGCCTGCAGGAGACAGGCAGCTATCACATAGGCATGATTCAGGCTGAGTGTGAACAGCAGGGAACTAGGGATGTCTGCAATTGGAGAGTGCTTGCCCACTGCAAGAAGGAAGAGAAGGAGGGCGGGGAGGGGGAAGAAGGAGGAGGAAAAGGAGGAGAAGAAGAAGAAGGAGGAGGAGAAAAGGAAGGGAGGGAGGGAAGAGGAGGGGGAGGGAGGGAAGCGGAGGAGGGGAGGGAAGAGTAGAGAAGGAGTAGGAGGGAGGGAAGAGGAGGAGGGGGAGGGAGGAAAGAGGAAGAGTAAGGAGGAGAGGGAGAAGGGAAAAGAGAAGGAAAAGGAGAAGGGGAAAAAGAAGGAAAAAGAGAAGGGGAAAGAGAAGGAAAGGAGAAGGGGAAGGAGAAGGAGGAGAAGGAAGAGGAAGAGGATGAGGAAGAGGAGAAGAAAACCAAAGAGGGGGAGGAAGAAGAGAAGGTGGAGGGCACAGTAAATATGAGGTTTAGGCTGACCAAACAAAGCCCTTCTGCAGGTTAGCATGGCCCCTTCTGCCTCTCCTGCCCTTGGTCCTAGCCATGCATTGAAGAGAAAGGGGTAGAATCAGAATCTGTGAGTCTCTAAAAGAAATTTAGACACATCAGATTATTTTGAGTAAAATATATAGAAAATAAATATTGCTGTATTGAGTGCTTTTCAGAGCATATATGTGATGCATCTTATTTTCCTCTATTAAAGACCATGTGCAATAAAGCGTAATGGGTGGAAGTGAAGAAAGAAACCCATCCTGACTCACCTAGAGGACAAGTTACTGGTAACTTGCTGTTTTAAGGAAATAACACAGGGAGATCACAACTACCTCAAAAAGACTTTTCTGCAAACAAATGTAAGTTATGTTGCATTCATAAGTAACTGAAGCCAAAACCCTACTCAAAAGCGTTATATAAAAAAGAATAATTATTGGCTCATACCACCTCAATGGTCGACCATTAGCCTTGTGTGGGAACTGTATTCTTTACCAAGAATTGTAAGTATTCAATAATCGTTGGTGACAACTGTGCAAGTTTTCCCTGTTGTAAAATTGTAACATAATTTATTCCAATGAAAGAAATCCATAGACATTATCCTTAACATTGACAAACCAACTGCCTAGAGAAATTCTTTTCTGAAACTGTTTCCTAAAACAATTAGTTATTTTACACACACCAGCAATAGGACTAAGAGAAAATAGTATCAGAGATCTTTCAGAGACCATATCAACAGAAAAAATATAAGTTGAAAGTACAAATTAGTTTTCAGAATAAACGTTCAGATTAAATCCTTAGCCAACTGCTACTTTTAATTAGCAAAGCTTTAAAAGTTCACTCATGGACTTAGCATAATGTCCTCCAGGTTCATCCATATTGTCACAAGTGGCAGGATTTTCATAGCTGAATAATATTCCACTGGGTATATAGATCACATTTTTTAAATCCCTTTATCCCTTGGACACTTGGGCTGTTTTTACACTGTGGCTATTATGAATAATGCTGCTATGAAGATGGGACTGCAGATAGCTCTTCAAGATCCTGGTTTCAATTATTTTAGATATATACTCAGAAGTGGGATTCCTAGATCATATGTTAGTTCTATTTTTGATTTTTTGAAACCTCCATATGGTTTTCCATAATGGCCGCACCATCTTACATTCCCACCAACAGTGCACAAGGGTTTCAGTTTTTTCATATCCTCACCAACACTTGCTATCATTTTTTTATAATAGCCAGCCTAACAAGTGTGAGGTGATATCTCATTATAGTTTGATTTGCATTTGCCTAAGGATTAGTGATGTGGAGCATATTTTAATATACCTGTTGGCCATTTGTATATCTGCTTTGGGAGTGAAATAAGCCTGTCACAGAAGGACAAATAATTCATGATTCCACTTTGATGAGGCATCTAAAATAGTCACACTCATGGAAGCTACTTAGGGGTTGTTAGGAGCTGGAGTGGGAAACATGTTCAATGGGTATAAAGTTTCAGTTATGCTAGATAATAAGGTCTAGAGATCTGCACATCGATGATGCCTATAGTTAACAATGTGGTATTCTACACTTCAAAATTCGTTTAGAGGGGAGATCTCATGTTAAGTGCTCTTACCACAAAATTAATTAATCTATCAATCAACACAAGGAAACTTTGGAATATGTTCAATTTGTCTATGTATTAGTCCGTTTTCATGCTGCTGAAAAAGGCATACCTGAGACTGGGTAATTTATAAAGAAAAGGAGATTTAATGGACTCAGTTTCACGTGGCTGGAGAGGCCTCATAATCACGGTGGAAGGTGAAAGGCATGTCTTACATGGTGGCAGGCAAGTGAGAATGAGAACCAAGGGAAAGGGGTTTCCCCTTACAAAACCATCAGACTCATGAGACTTATTCACTACCACGAGAACAATATGGGGAAACCTCCCCCATGATTCAATTATCTCTCACCAGGTCCCTCCCACCACACGTCGGAATTATGGGAGCTACAATTCAAGATCAGATTTGGGTGGGGACACAGCCAAACCATATCAGTTTATTACCTTGATTGTGGTGATTGTATCACAGTTATTTGCAAATGTCCAAATTCATCAGATTAGACAGATTAAATATGTGAAATTATGTGTATGTCAATTATACTTCAATAAAGCTGTTAAAAAATAAAAACTAAAATAAAATAGAAAATAAATTAAAGTCCACCCACTGAAAAAATTATAGTATAAAACATAGAATTATGCCAGGCATGGTGGCTCATGCCTGTAATCCCAGCACTTAGGGAGGCCAAGGTGGGAGGACCACTTGAGGCCAGGAGTCCGGGGGCAGCCTGACCAATGTGGCGAAACCACATCTCTACTAAAAATACAAAAATTAGCCAGGTGTGGTGCCATGTGCCTGTAGTTCTAGCTACTCAGGAGGCTGAGGCATGAGAATCCCTTGAACCCAGGAGGCGGAGTTTGCAGTGAGCCGAGATCATGCCATTGCACTCATGCCTGGGCAACAGAGCGAGACTCTGTCTCAAAAAAAAAAAAAGTGGAATTAGGAAAAATTTATATAAAATCTAAGGCAAAAAAAGATGCAAATAATTTATTTAAAAATTGATAGTTCGATTTAGCTTTTATTTCTGAAAATTATAATACGATATATCCAGAGCAAATTGAGAAAAACGCTTTACACAGTAAAGCTTGGATATGTTCAAAGTCACAACTAGATAGTAGAAAAATATTCCATTTAAAAACTGTTAATCTGTATTAAAGCAATCCTGCCAAAAAAGAACTGGGAATCTTTCATGAATTTATAGGCACTGTTTGCCATTCTGATCCAATTTTTCTCTTGTTGAAACTGCTTCATTAATTTAATGTGCAAGAAATAAATATTTGATGTGCAATTAGTTGGAGATTATTATGGCCATAATGGAACCTTTCCAAATAAACAGCTGCTCCAGCACTTTAAATGCATGAAAAGCAAGGCAGAAAATGGAAAATATAATGAAACACTAGTTCTAGAGGAAGAAAAGTTAAAATATTCAATTAGTGAGTAAGGTGGCTGCTCATTTAGAAGTTTGGTGGTGGTTTATCAAAGCATAACAGCATAAAAGCTGCTAAACTTTAGCCAAATATCCATCCACCTAAATTTTCATGGAAACATTCACCTGCAGATGTAATACATTCTTCTCTAACAAGAAGAGAGTGTTAGGAGAATAGACATTGGCCAATTCCACCAATTTCTTCACGTGTTTTTTAATATATACATAAATGTATATCAATGTATATTTGTTGAGTTTTGATTATTCTACATTGGCATTTATATATGCACTATGAATACCTATTTATATATCCACATATGAATTGTAATGATTCCACTTTGAGAGTGAATAATCTGCCTTAAAAGTTTCACATTGACTGGGCTATTTTAAGTTTGAGTGAGCTTCTGAGGTTTCATAGCATGTATGCAGACCCCATGAAGGAACTGACATTATTAAGTTAGTTAAACTCCTCGGGAGTTTTACAAAATGTTATCTTCCTTTCAAAATGGACTATAAGATTTGGAGTCAGTTGTCTGTCTTATCTACTGCACTGGGAAGCACCTAAGGGTAGATACCATGGCTAATATCTCAGTATCTCCAAACCCTGATACAGTTCCTGACACAGAGTAGCTCAGAAGTATTCATTGAAAGAATGCCTAAGGCAATTTGCAATGGGGAAAAAATAGACATCAAAGGGTGAGTATTATGAGCTACACACACACAAACAAAAAAAAAGTTTATTAAAATAGATCAATGTCTCCTATTGAGATGGGAGCAAAAGGATGCAATCCCATTGGCATTCTGTTCCACTGCGGACATAATAGCAAAAGGGCAAGGGAGTTCCTGGAACTGGCAGTATTTGGCTTGTAATTACAGATTTGAATATCAAAAATAGTCACTGGGAACCGCTTACAATGACCAATGTTTTGGTATACTTTTCTAGAAAACTGACTTGGGGAAAATTTATTACTTATTGGGGCTCTATTTTGAGATTCGATTCTGCAATTAATTACATTTTACTCCTCTACTTTGGTCTAAAAAACTCATTGGTCCAAGGGAATTCAATTTTTAAAAAAAAATTATTTTGTCTGCTCCCTGCTGCTTCCATGAGTGAAACACACGCACATATGCACACACATACATGCATACACATGCTCACATGCGTACTATGGAGGAGCAAATGAAAGAATAAAGGCATTCATGTAACACCATTTTGCCCCAGATTCGATCCATTCGAATGTGATAGATGGACACGAACTGTCTTGCTACACATGGAGGTGTACTGTCTTTGATGGCCCTCCCATGATTAGGTAGGGTTAGTGCTTCCTTCCCTGGATTCTGGGTGTACCTACAATGTGTCTAAGAAGGAAGCGATGCTGAAAGTCTCCCAACACGAGGTACTCAATATGGCTTCTTCCCAGTGTTTGTGGCATTCTCCCCTAGGGATGCAGGCACCATGCTTTGGAGAAGCCAAGCAGCCATATAGATAGGTCCCACATCAGGTCCCCTGCCAGCAGCCCCAGCTGAAGTCTCAGGGATAGGCAACAAAATCCCCAGACATGTGAGTCGTCAGACTCGCGATGATGGAGCCCCCAGCTATCCTTCCAGCAAGCCAGCTGTCGCATGGAACAGAGACAAGCTGTGCCCACGGAGACCTGCCCAAATTGCAGATTTGTAGGGGACAAAAAAGACTGCTGTTGATTTCAGCCACTAAGTATCACTTGTTATGAAGCAAAACACAACTAAAACACGTGTGCCAGAATCTGAAACCATTTATTTGATAAACGTATTTTTAGCTTATAACATACCAAAGGTATTCAAGTGTGTGGCTTCATTGGTACCCATATCCTGCCGTCCCCACATTACACAGTAAGGAGGGGAGATTTGGTAAAAAAATATCTTCTTGTGAAGCCAGAGCCTAAGTCACTGCTGCTATTCAGGAGCTTACATTATAATGGGAGAAAATGGGGACAAATACATAAATTAGTACCATAAAAATAGTACACAGGAGTACTCTGCAGTATTCATTCAATGCATGTGTAAGGCACGCCACTGAGTCCCAGGAACATTGCTCTTCATGCTATAAATGCAGCAAGGATGAAAGTAGACAAGGATCCTGCTGTCAGGAATTCTATATCCCTGTGCACATCAATAACCAGTAGACAAGCAAACACACAAGACCCTTTCAGATCAAGAAAAGTGCAGAACACAGCCAGGGCACAGAATTGAGAGGAATTGTGACCATAGATAGTGAGGGAAACCAGGATCTGTCCCACAAAAGATGCCTCTTTAACGTAGAAATTATTTATGAGCCAAAAGTAATTAGAAAGCAGAAAATGAAGGAAATGCTGGCCCTGTCCTCCTGCTTTTCTGCCTAAAGGCAAAATATAGATTCTCCTTTACTGGAGATGACTCTAAAATCTTCTCAGCCCAGAGATGGCATCAGAGAGATCTGCAAACAAAACCTACTCCATTAAGTTTCTTACAATATATTTACCTTCCCACCATTTCTGTCCCTTGGAAGCTAAGACCACTTTCCTTTGTTTTACCATTTCTCTACACATGCATTGTTCTTGGTGGAACATATCCTGTAAGCCAGAGTTCTAATCCACTGCCTTGAGCTACCTTTCACTGAGATTTCTCCTGTATGATGTGAACAGCACAGGCGAATCAGCTTCCTTTTTCCTTCTGTTGACTTGCCTTTTGTTACAGGAGTTCATCCCAACTAAGCTTACGGAGGATGAGAAAAAGTATATTTCTTCCCTGATAATAGACTATCATCGAATTTTTCTTCAATAAGATGGCATTTAGCTGAGATCTTATGGAGAAAGGTGGTTGGCCATGGCAATACATGAGGAGAGAATGGGGAAAGAGCAAATGCAAAGACATTTGAGGGACTTGGAGAAACAGAAAGTCAGAACGTAACCAACAAGGGGGAAATAATGAGAGGGAGATCTTTTGGAGAAATATCTCAAGTGAGTCTTTGTGGGACACATGTGTGCCAGAGTCTGAAACCATTTATTCAGATGTAGTAAAAGGGCCTTCAATTTTATTACCCTGATTGCTAGGGGAAGCTACTGGAAGGTGTCAAGCAGAAGAGTCTAGTAATCATTCATGTGGATTGAGTATAAATCACTTTGACTGCTGAGTGGTGCCTGGGTGAGAATCGGAACAGGGAGACCCAGTTAGAACACCGCAGTTGATCTTCATTATCTGCAGACTCTGTATTTGTAAATCTATCTAGTTGCTACAGTTTATTTGTAACCCCCAAATGAATACTCCCTGTGCTTCTGTGGACTTGTGCAGAGTGGTGAAATATTCTAGTACATTCCCAGCTGAGGCTGAGTAAGGAGACACTCTGCCTTCTTGTTTCAGTTCTCATACTGTAAATAACTATTCTTTTCGTGGTCTATCTAGGACTATGTTGTTTGTATTTTTGTGCTTTTTGTTGGCGCTTTTGCTGTTTACAATGGCCCAAAAATGCAGTGCTGAAGTGCTGCCTAGTGTTCCCAAACACAAGGCGGCTGTGATGTGCCTGCCTTATAGACAAAATACATGTCTTAGATATGCCTCATTTATGCATGCATGACAGTGCAGTTGGGTGTCAGTTCAATGTTAGTGAATCAACAATATATATCCAATAAAGTATGTTTGTACGAAAACACACCCAAAACAAAGTTATATATTGGTTGGTTGAGGAAAATGAAACTGGAGCTCACGGGAACCTAACCCTGAATTTTCCAAGAAGAAATGGTTCCATATTCAGTGTTTGTGATGACCTCTTAGAGCACAACTACCTCCAGTAAGCAGAATTAACCGCATCCCAGTAGTTCAGGTGGAAGACAAAGGTTGTAGAATTGGTGAGAAGTGGTTGAGCTTGGTCAACTGGCAGGGTTTGGGAGTGATCTGGATGTTGGACAGGAGAAATGGAGAGGCACTGCCATGTGTGGATGCTACGTGGACAGGCAGGGAAGGGTTGCATCAATATAAATGGACCCACATGAAGAGGACAGCATTTGAACTGTTTCTTGAAAGGATGAACTCATGCATTTCAAATTTATTTATCACATATGCACATGTATTTAAGTGGAAGTTATATACTCACACAGCACAGGAACATAAAGCTTAGAAAATTTATGAGCAAAGTAGAGTTATTTCTTGTAGTATTTTTAAAGGACATGTTTGTTTTGTGTGTGTGTATTGGGAACTCAACCCTTATCTCACAAAATAAATTCATTGGCTTATACACAAAAGCTAACACAGTAACATTTCTGGAATAAATCATAAGAGAAAAATCAGCAACCATAGGGATAGGACATAAAACTATAAACTATAAAAGTAAAGAATTGATAAACTAGACTTCATCCATGTTAAAAACTTTTCTCTGGAATACACCAATACACAAAAAAATGTCAGATACAGAATGGATGAAAACATTAGCAATACTAATCTAATAATGTAATGGAATTCAATATATATAAAAAACTCTGATAACTCAATAATACAGATCAAAAAAGCCAATTAAAGATAGCAAAAGACACATTACATAAGAAGAAATGTAAATGGCCAATAATGACATGGAATGTTGCTCAACATCATTAGTTACCAGGTAAATGTCAGTTATATCACAATGCAACTCCACTCTATATCCACTAGTCTGGTTTAAGTGGAAAATTCTGACAATTTCAAGTGTTGTCAAAAATATGAATGCTTACTCACCACTTGTGGGAGTCTAACTTGGGAAAAGTCCTGGAAATTTCTCATAAAGTTAAGCATAGTGGCCATATAACTCAGCTATTTCTTTCCTTCTTTCTTTCTTTCTTTCTTTCTTTCTTTCTTTCTTTTTCTTTCTTTCCTTTCTTTCTTTCTCTCTTTCGTTCTTTCTTTCTTTTTCTTTCTCTCTTTCTTTCTTTCTTTCTTTTTCTTTCTTTCTTTCTTCTTTCTTTCTTTCCTTCCCTCCCTCCTTCCTTCCTCAAATTTATTCAATATTCATTGAACGTTTCTGACTTTTTAAAAGACTGCTCTAAAGTCGATAAATACTATATAACTTACATTCGATTGCAGTGAGGGGCAGAGAATTATCAAGCAAAATTATATTTCAAAGGATTATTTCTTTAAATGGGGTTAAACGCTACGAAGAAAAAGTTATGTATTTCAGATTGAAAGAGAGTAAAAAGAGAATGTGGGCAACTTTGTATAAGGTGATTAGGGAAGCAAACCTGGAATAATGTTATTTATAGAAATTAATGCAATTAATGGACATATTCTATACTGATGGCATATTTCTATATAATCTCTGCCTCTAAATATGTAGGCATAAATCATTTTTCTTTAACAAATATATAGGTCTCTTTTTTAACCAAAAGAATTGTTTAATAGAGAAAGAAGACTTAGTTGAATCCAAATGGTGAGAGACATCAATTTTAAACCAAAAGTACTTCTGGGTGTTGGCAGATATCCTCCATAGACAGCTACCTCTCTGTGGTTTTCAAGATGATGCCCTTAGGATATAGGCATCAGCACCACCTGGCAACCTTATTTAAAGGGAAGTTTCCAGTGACTACTTCTGGCAATCTTATTATTAACAAGCACTTGGGCTGATTATTTGGTATCTTAAAGTTTGAATACCATTGGCTGTCGGTTGCAATTTTAAAAGTGCTGACATAAGAATGAGGATATATTTGATTCTGAGTACAACAGGCAGGATCTTATCTTTGTGATAATGAGCCATGGGGGACTTCTTAACTTTATACAGGAACTTCTTAGGCTGCCTGGACTACCAAGCTCTAGTCTTTCCTGGAGAACACTGAGATGTGAGTATTAGATCTTGGGGCCAGGAGTTCTGGCCAAGTTGGAGCACTGACGATGCAAGAAAAATCTCTTAAAATCTCACAGATTCAGTTTGCACCTTGGAGAAGAAGATCAAAGTGATAGTATATATAGGCACAACCCTATTGCCCCTCTCCAATGAGGCTTTGAAGATCATATGCATACTAAACCTAATGTTGATATTCACAGTTTTCATGCAAGAAAAGAATAGAAAGTGACTGAGTTTCTACTGTGTATCAACACCTTTAAAAATATTATCTCAATTAAAATTGCTGAAATCTTCCCCATGACAGGTTAGGGACAGTATTGCTTTCTACATCCTATAGGAAGAAATAATTGGTTGAGGCAGGAGAATAGAAATGCAAATCCAAACCTTGCTTTTGCCACAAGTTCAGGTTAACTCTAGAAGCATTATTTGATTATTTTATTCTAAATTCCTTTCTTTTTAAATTAAGAGTATTTCATGTGCTCCTTGTATGCGTCAATCAAGAAAGACTTTAATTTGGCTTTTTTAAATGATCCACCACCCTTCCACATACTGTCTAATAACATGTTCTAATATTACGATAGCATTGCTGAGTTCCAAAAATGCATTTCATAATTGAGATGGTGGCTTATCAATGGCAGCAGGCTTAAAATGAACAAGAATCCAAATACTTGTTTCAAGAGTTTATTTTTTATTCCTGATTATCTAAAAACTGCTAGACAATTTTTTGCCTAATCATATCTCAAGTAGTGTTCAATGAAAACATTTTTTTTTAACCCATGGAAACATAAACAATGCAAAAAAAGTGCATGTGAATAAAGAGCTTTATTTTGAAAATCTAGGGAAGAAAATATAGCACACCATTTCCCAATTTGTTTTCCTACTCAAGACTTGTGTTGAAAATACCAAGCCAAAGATAATCCATGGTTCTTAATCGTATACTGTTAGATGTGCATGACCAGGCATTGTTACAACTCCCTCTATTGACCTATCTCCTGTCATTAGAACATTTGTTCTTTGCCCCAGGGTAAGGAATCTGGCCATATTTTCATTAATTCATTCTAATACCTATTTTGAGGATTAACATATTTAATATGCTTAGATTGAATATTTGTCAATTTGTATAAAATTATATTTAAATATATGTGACATAGGGCCAGGCGTGGTGGCTCACACCTGTAATCTCAGCATTCTGGGAGGCCAAGGTGGGCATATCACTGGAGTCGAGGAGTTCAAGACCAGCCTGGGCAACATGGCGAAATCCTCATCCCTAGCAAATATACAAAATTTAGCCTGGCATGGTAGCATGTGCCTGTAAGCCCAGCTACTTGGGAGGCTGAGGCAGGAGAATCGCTTGAGCCTGGGAGGCAGAGGTGGCACTGAGCCAAGATCACACCAGTGCACTCCAGACTGGGTGACAGAGCCAGCCTCTGTCTCAAAAATAAATAAATAATGTGACATAGCATTCTGTATATAGTACAAGGTTCAATGGTTCAAATGCTTCCATATGTAGGTGTGGGCGTATCTGTGTTTACATATGCACATGTATTTATGTGTGCATGCAAACGTGTGTGTACATATATAACTAAAAGTCATATATCTAGTACAAATATATACACATACATATGATTTTTTCAGTAGTATGTGTACACACATATATGCGGTACATACAATCGTACATATAGTACAAATATATATCTGTGTGTGTGTGATTTTTTTAAAAGATTTGTGTTCCACCAGGAGGCTATTTCCAATATTTGTATGGACTTTAAAGGATTAAATTAATTTATACTAGAGTCCACCTTCTCTTTTAACATTTAAAACTAGAATTTTTATGGCTAGATGGTGGTATTTCAATGAGCAAGACCTTCTACTTAATAAGTCATTTAAAAACTTGCCGTTTAAATCAATAAAATTTTGCACTCAATACTTTTGCACTCAAAAGTATTTTAAAGTTATCTAATATTTTGAACTTTAATTCACTTATTAAACAGAAAACATCCACTTGGGAAAGTCTAATACACCTTTGGTTAACTGCACAATGTTTAAAATCCAATAAAACTTGATAAAATAATATTTTACCTGCAAGAGAATTAATTCCTATGAACTACTTATCTATTTGTATAGTCTGAGGCTCATCATAAATCAAATAAAAGCATGGTACCTCAGAGCAGAGAAGTACACATAATATGCTTGTCCTAACATGATTTTTATTACTTGCATTTCCCTCCGGAGGAATACAGTGAATGAATTAATGAAGTTGGCTTTTATTACTGATTCATTGCATATAAAATGAAAAAGCCACTTTGGATGTTCAAGAATTTACATGCAAAGTAGACTAGGAATTCCAATGTCAGTTTATGGACTATATATACGTACTGCAGAAGGAACAGGGAAAACACAAAACTGAGGGTGTTTTCTGGTGGATGGGACTGCCAGGAGGTCAGTGTGCCTTGGCTGAAGGAACACGGGGTGGTTTGTAAATAAAGCATACAAACCATCAGCTTAATATTTTTGGTATGGACATCAGGATGTCTGTGGGCAAACCAAGTCAATCTCTAAATGCAAAGTTGCACATTCAAGGCTGCTGTGGACATGAGGCTTGAGCTCCCAAGGCTGTCCTAGACATTGGGATATTAGTTTGGACCCTGCCAGAGTTGGTTCAGGGGTCAGGGTAGGACTGCAGCTTTTCACATGGTTTTAGGTGAAAATGGGGATCGATGTTGCCTTTAAAGCCTGTTCAGCAAGGAGACCACTTTGCCAGACTCTACTTATGATGGACAATAAATGAATTATCTGTTTCCTTTCCTGTGCCCACGACTTCACTTTACTATTGTGACAACTTTCTTAGTGAGAGAGAGCAATGCTGGATGAAAGGGCAATGTATTGTTACTGAGAACTTTGTTTTGTGTGCAGAGGTGAAGTGCACAGGGGAGTAGAGGTTATAAAGTGCTATTCGGGTTCTATGTGCATACCTCTGGGTTTATTGGAACCTCTGAATGTGATGCCTTTCTCTCCTGCTAAACAGTAAGTAAGGACTGGGTCTGCTTCTGCAACATGGCACAGTATCTGGCCTGAAAAAGTACTCGATTAATATTTATTAAACAAATGAATGAGGTTAAGTGAATATATAGAATGATGGGATGGATGGATGGATTGATGGATGGATGGATGAATGGATGGATGGATTAATAAATGGTTCATAGTGTGCAAAAGAGGGAAGAAGGCTGGGCATGGTGGCTCATGCCTGTAATCCCAGCACTGTGGGAGGCTGAGGCGGGCAAATTGCTTGAGCCCAGGAGTTTGAGATGAGCCTGGGCCACACAGAGAGAACCCATCTGTCCAAAAATCTTAGAAAGTTAATCAGGCATGGTGATGCACGCCTGTGGTCCCACATACTCAGGAGGCTGAGGTAGAAGGATCAGTTGAGCCCAGGAGTCCAAGGCTGCAGTGAGCTATGATCATGCCACTGAACTCTAGCCTTGGCAACAGAGCAATACTCTGTCTCAAAAAAAAAAAAAAGAAAGAAAGAGAGAGAGAAAGAAAGAAAGAGAGAGAGAAAGAAAGAAAGAAAAAAAGAAAGAAAGAAAGAAGAAAGAAAGAGAAAGAGAGAAAGAAAAAAGTAGGGGCGAGGCATAAAATGAAAAAGAAATGTTCATTACTTTTTTTGAAGTTATTAAAACATACAAATAAATCAGAGTAGTCCCTTCGAAGAAAGATTAGATTAGACAAAACCTCTGGTAGCAGGTCTTACGCCTGGTGAGACTTTGGATCTCCTCCTGGACAAGAACTTTCTACCCTGTTATAAACATTCAAGACAATCTCTTAAGTGCGCTAAGTGATTTAGCATCTATCCCTGTGATGCAACCTGAAGCTAACAAAACCCTCCCAGATTTCTACTTAGTTCCACCTCTTCCTTCTGCTTCTCTTTATTCTCCTTCTGCTCCTTCTTCTCATTCTCTTTCTTCTCTTGTTCAGAATTTATCTACTTCTTTAAACGTAGGCAGGAGCGGGCTTGGTCAAAATAAAAATGTTGTAAAACCTTGATTTTGTTGGTTTGGTTGTTACCCCCTGACAAGGCAGTAACCTCAGAACTGCTAAGATTTGATGATGGAATTCGACCAAAAATTACCAGAAAATCCTGCATATTGTACAGGAAGGGGGCCCTGAGACACTTGGAACTTTACAAGAGCATCAGAGAAACAGGCAGTTGGGCAACACTGAGGAAAGGCAGAGAGGTGAGGGAGAAAATGTAAAATGTCACTGATGTAATTTTGCCTAGAACCACCCACAGCACATCGTAAAAACTAATTAGATCTCTGAAAAGAGACACATCCATGAGTGGATAAGTGAGCTCCTTAGGTCAAAGTGTTAAGGAGGTCCATAGTTACTGAGGTAAGGGAAAGAAGAACCATCAGAATGGAAGGAGTATTCAGAAACATGAAAGACGATTATGTGAAGGCGGTGTCTAGGCGATGAAAATTAAAAACTATAAAGGAGGAACAATGCATCAAATGAAATACAAAGAAGCCAAGAAGTCTCGGAGGCTTAGGATGCTTGAAAGGATCCTAAGAGGAGTTTCTCCAATGGGCTGAAATGGGTATTAGAAAATATATTAGCTAATATATGCAGGAGAAGTTTACAGAGGACATTATCATAACTGAAGGGACAGGAGTGGAAGTAAACGTTTCCATTACGTGTAGTTGCATGAGTGTATCTTTAGAGATGATGATCAGAGAATTCTGGAACACCCTGTGATACAATATAGAGTAGTTTTTATGACCTAAAATAGCACATTAGGTTCTTGATGAATGTCATTACAGCGGCCTGGAGTTGAGGTGCTCTTCAATTGTCATATTCCTCTACAAACCTATACTGGTGAATCACACTGAAATAGCTAAAGGACCCAGGCAATTGCCAGTTGATGGTGTGCCTTAAATATATCATGTTAATATAGTGCTTGCAGTTTAAAATGTCTTCTCACATACATTTGCCCATTTAATTTCCTCAATATGAGGCAGGTGCTAATCTCATTTTATAGTGAGAAAATTGAGCGTTAGAAAGGCTGAAAGTGATACCCTAATAAGGGGCAAGAGTTGTTCTTTTTGTCAGCTAGGTCAACGGCCATTTATGCCATTTAACTCATATCAAGTGCCCTTCCTCTTTCTCTATAACCGTGGGAAGACAAAGGTTTATCCCAAAGTGTGTGCTATAAAATCAGTCCTGCAAGTCATATTTCCATGCATATCAATTTTGCCAATGCACACATTGCAAAATTACTTTTGTTCTTCCATTATTCCATCGACAAAACACTAATGATGAGAAAAATACCTAATCCATGGGTGCTACGAGAATTAAGTAAATTAACATGTGTAACCTTCCTAGAAAAGTGCTTGGCAAAAGTAAGCAGAAAATAGATATTTATCATTATAATTATTGGTGTTGTATTGTTATGAATGAAATGAAAAACAAAAGTATAGTCATGCACAGCATAACGGCATTTTGATCAATGATGGACCACATATACAATGGTGGTCCTATAAGATTATGAGGGAGCTAAAAATATTCTATCATCTACTAATATTGTAGCACAACACGTTACCTTTTCTATGTTTAGATATGAAAATACCGTTGTGTGACAGTTGCCTTCAGTATTCAGTACAGTACCATGCTGTTCAGGTTTGTAGCCTAGGAGCAATAGCCTATACCATATAGCCTAGATGACTGTACCATCTAGGTTTGCGCAAGCACACTCTGTAATGTTTGTACAATGACAAAATTGCCCAATTTCACATTTCTCAGAATGTATCCCCATCATTAATCAGTGCATGACTGTAAACATTTTTTGGGGGGAAATCAGTTTTTCACTTGTGAGCCATCTCCGATCAGCAGCAAAGTGTCCTGTTAGCTCCCATATGAAGGAGAGAAATGCTTGAGTGGCAAGCAGGAATGAAAGTGCATTTCACCTACCTGTCCCGTGTGCTCTCAGTCTCTCTTCCATCGGCAGCAAAGCCCTCCTCCCACACACACACACACACACACACAGAGTCATGCATGTACTCACACAAATTCACTCACATGCATACACACACAGGGTCATACACACACTCACACACACCTTCACTCACACATACCACCATGTACCAAGAGTCATACCTACCACCACCAAGGACACCACCCTCCTGGCAACATTAAAAAGAAAGAAGAGAGGTCTTGCAGCTCGCTAGAACTATTTCTTGATAGCCACACTTGGGCAATGCAGTATTTGACGTGTCTTCATAGAGGCATCACCTTTGCTGTTGTTATCTCATCCACATGGCCATAGTCATTGCTTCACAGAGGACTGGGTAAAAAGAAAAAAAAAAAAGCAAATAAATGACCACTCACAGGTTCTGAGTGGTGAGTGAGTAAATGTTGGTGCTGGCTCAGGATGGCTAACGGGAACTGCTAGCAAGTTAGCTGGGGCCAGACTGAAGGGCCTGGGGAGTGTGCTGCTGGCCGCAGTAGCCACTTCAGAGAAGCCTCTAACAGCAATGCCAGGAAGGGACAGATAACACTGGAGCAACTTCAGGGCATCAACTCCCAGATCGTAGCTTGGCTGCCTGTCTATTGTCCTGTTTCCTGAAAACACCAAGGAATGGAGTCATTCATTAACTCAACAAACACTTAAAGATTGCATTCTGGGTTCTGAGCAGTTTTAGGTGCTAAAAAGAGAATAATAAACAAAACCGCAAGGCTTTTTGTCTTCTGGAGCTGATACTTAAATTGGTGTGAGACAGATGGTACATAACACAAAAAACAGCTGTTATTGGTTAAAATTAGGAGCAATGAAGAAAATGAAAGAGGGTAATGGAACAGGAGATGACATTGGATGAGATGAGCCTCTATGAAGAAAAGGAGAGAGTAACAGGCCAACGGGTAAGTTGGGGGCAGGTACAGCTGCATAAGTTGGTGGATGCAACAAGTGAGCTGAAAATTGAGTGGCAAGAAGGAACTTACCATGAAAAATAAATGTGAGGAGTATGTATTTCTGGCAGTGCAACTAAGAACTGGCAAGGTGCTGAGATAAAGGTTCTAGAAAGGTGTGGTGTGTTCATGGCATAATGAACAGGAGGAGAGAGAGTTGTAAGAGGAAAACTCAGAAAGATAAAAGTGATGTGCCATGGGGAAAAGATGGGTTTAATTACATTTGGATGAAGAGCGATGGACAGGTTAGTAGCCTCTCAATAAGAAGGCCTGATTTACAATTTTATAGGACCATTCCAGTTACCAAGTAGAAGGTGGTGTGAAGGGGTAACGTGAGAAAAGCAGAATGACCTGGGAGCTCAGACAAGAGGTGAAAGCAGACATGGGCCAAAGCCATCAGATTCAGAGCACATTTGTAAGACACAGAATAAAACTTGCTGCTGGACGAGATGCAGGGTGTGAGCAGATTATTGAGGAAAACGCTCTTCCAAAAGAAGTAAACGATATAAATGATGGAACATATTACAAAACCCAACTCGAATTTATTGCCAGTATCAGAGCTAACAATTCTAACTTGAATGATCATCCATCTCCCTACCCCCTACAAAGAGTCATTCATGAGAGACCATGAGTCTAAAACATCACTATTGAATAGGACAAAGCCTGAGGTCTTTCTCAAAAAGGGTACTTATCCCAGACATGTTTCATAGCCTGCTTTGCTAAAATTGCCTCTTTGTTTAAAATTATAAAATCACATTTTGAACAAATGAATGAAATTGAAAATTCATATTCAATAACTCTATTGACACGGGAAAATAAAGTGTTTGTGTGAACATGATTCACTCACACTTCCTCTTCAGATATGAACAAATCATTTTGTAACATTGGTTTAATTCCATCTTTCTCTCCATATTGTAAAGATTATCTTTCCGACTTCACTTCAGAATAATGGTTTATTATTATTGTAAATTGTAGTTCTTCTCCCCTTTTTTCTTAGTCATTATATAGCAGTTGATTATCTCACTTTCTGCAGGGGTTGAGGTCCCCATTTTTGTTTCCAATTTGTGATTTCCAGCTCCGTATTTTACAATATTATATTTTGTGCACTTGGCTATTGTAAAATGATTTCCTATTGCCTTTTTTGGAGGCATAGATTTGTAGCAATTTAGCCTTTTTTATCCATTCTTCCCAGAAGGCAGTTTGCTGACATTTATGGAGTCTGAACTGTTACAGAGAGTGAGATGTGCTTTGCATGAGGACATTTCTGTCATTGTTCTTGAGGTTAATGCTATGTGGGCTCCAGTGGCCATGCTGAAATGGAGTGTGAGGTATGAATCATTTCATTTTGATTTTTTCAGTGTATCAGAAAAGGATAAAGATGTATTGCTATGCTGCTGATGGTACCAGAAACTCTTATCTGATGATAATGATGAAGATGATGATGATGATGATGATAATGTACTAATTATGTTCTGCGTTCAGAGACAGGGGAAGCTTTTGGGTGACTATCATTACTCTTCTAGCCCTGACAGAGACTATCAACAGGAATAAGGAAGCGTAGCCTCAGAGGAAGGAAGGAAGGCCCTCCTGCAATCATATGCAGTTGTCAGGAATAAGTCACCCCTCTAACTCTTTATATTGAGCCTCTCGATAGGGGATATGAAAACAGAAAGAGGTACTCAATGTCTACTCTGTCATCCTCCTTCCTCCCCGGCGAACTGCTTTCCCAAATACCAGATAGGGAAAGGTCTCAAAACAGCAGCAAGATTCATTGCAAAGTAAATGTGGTTCTCGAATCAATATAAATATCTGGAGACTCTGAAAAAGGCCAAGTGCTTTACTTCAGATTGTTGATGCTTGAGAGCAAACTGTATGCAGTCCTTTAGAAGTCAACAGTTTATCAGGGCATTACAGATACACACTTCTTGGGCCTTCGCGAATACACTCATTGAGAGGCAATTTGATGTTATATCCTTGTCTTCTCTAGAGAACGTATTACACAGATGTCGATTTGGGTAGTGTTTTTATAATTTTGCAAATGAATTATTGCACATTGCATCTACTGTCACTCATAAAAGCCCACACAATATTCCTTGAATTTTCATTCTAGAAGTATTAGGGGATCAGGGGAAGGAAGAGATTCATCCCTAGGAATAAATGTGTATGCTTTCTCTTATCAGCAAAAAGCATATCTATGTAGGTAAATAATGAAGAGAGAATTATACACTTTTTAAGAGTTATGTTTTTATTGTTGTTGTTGTCGTTGTTGGTTTTGAACACAGTCTCACTCCGTTACCCAGGCTGAAGTGCAGTGGCACTATCTCGGCTCACTGCAACCTCCGCCTCCTGGATTCAAGCTATTCTCCTGCCTCAGTCTTCCGAGTACCTGGGATTACAGGCGCATGCCAACACACCTGGCTAATATTTTGTATTTTAGTAGAGACAAGGTTTCACCATGTTGCCCAGGCTGGTCTCAAACTCCTGAGCTCAGGCAATCCGCCCGCCTCTACTTCCCAAACTGCTAGGATTACAGGCGTGAGCCACCACTCCTGGCTGAGTCATGTTTTCAACCCATAAGAGTTCATAGGTAAAGGATATATCTATATATATATAGCCATCAACAAATGTTGACCTAAATTTACAACCCAAGCTTCCCAAACTACTTAATATGAGCACTCAGGAGTACCAAATTCTTCAGGGTTTTCTGATGGACTTTGTCTTCATTTATTCTTTATGTTTTATGTTGTGCCTTGTCTTCATTTGAGCGTTGCCTCACAGTCTTTTGGTTTTCAGCTGATTCAAACATCAAATTAGTAAGAAGGAAAGTCTTTTGTTGGGGCTGTTTATGCCTTGTCTCTTTGAGAATCTTAAGTGTCCTGGGGTGTCCAGAAGCCATTTTCTCAGTTAGTTTCTCAGGACACAATTCTGAGACATAAGGAGGCCTAACTGCCAAACTCCTCTTTGGGCTTCCTGCCATGGATTGTATTTCATTTCTAGATAATACAGCGAAAAGAGAGCCATCCGTACATTGCAGTATCATAGGGCTCAATGACTCATTAGACCTATGAAGAAAAACGACACAAAAGGAAAAACGTAAATAAATGCAAAAACTATATTCTGAACCATTTGGTTCAGTGGATAACAATAATTAAAATGTGATCTCACTTGATGAATTTGGGGGAACAACCAAAAGATCATCAAAATTGTAGATGACTCAGAAACAGATTAAAAACAGACCTAACAGATCACAGAATCTGAATTTCTCCTCTCCAACTTCTAAACATGCCTCGCAATTTTCTTACCCACCAAATCTTTCTCCTGATCATAGACAACTCTCACCCAGATTGTCAACATATATAAAACTGGTTAAAATGATGAGAGGTCTTCAAATTTATTCAGAGTAAATGCTGCTTTAAAAATGGTCGGGCGAGGCCGGGCACAGTGGCTCATGCTTGTAATCCTAGCACTTTGGGAGGCCGAGGTGGGCGGATCACGAGTTCAGGAGATCGAGACCACGGTGAAACCCCGTCTCTACTAAAAATACAAAAAAAAAAAAAAAAAAAAAATAGCAGGGCGTGGTGGCGGGCGCCTTTAGTCCCAGCTACTCGGAGAGGCTGAGGCAGGAGAATGGCATGAACCCGGGAGGTGGAGCTTGCAGTGAGCCGAGATCGTGCCACTGCACTCCAGCCTGGGTGACAGAGCAAGACTCCATCTCAAAAAAAAATAAAAATAAAAATAAAAATGGTCGTGCGGCATTGAAAAACGATCATGTTGAAAAAACATACTTGGTCTGAAGTGAGACTATATAACCTGTCTGATTTGTGTACAAACCAGTCTCATTTCTTCCGTCTTGGTCACAGTGACAATGATAATATTATTATTTTATGGATTTTCTGGACATCTTCCATATGCACAGTTGGGTGGTTATTTGATGCACTTATTTTTCTGAGTAGCTGATATTAAGTCAATTCTTGTTCTTGCTACATGAAACTAAGAGCTTTTCTTGCACAATCACATACCACGGGCTCCGGCTAACCAGCATGCAGGGTCACAGTCATGTCAAAGAAGCATCCTAAACCCAATCGTGTTTTAAGTTTAGAAAATGGAAAAGATCAATACACTCCATGTAGAAGAATAGTGTATTAGTCTGTTTTCACACTGCTGATAAAGACATACCCGAGATTGGGAAGTAAAAGAGGTTTAATTGGACTTATAGTTCCACAAAGCTGGGGAAGCCTCAGAATCATGGTGAGAAGTGAAAGGCACTTCTTACATGGCAGTGGCAAGAGAAAAATGAGGAGAAGCAAAAGGAGAAACCTTGGATCTCACGTCAGATCTCATAAGACTTATTCACTATCATGAGAATAGCAAGGGAAAGACCGGCCCCCATGATTCAATTACCTCCCCCTGGGTTCCTCCCACAACACATGAGAATTCTGGGAGATACAATTCAAGTTGAGATTTGGGTCAGGACACAGCCAAACCATATCATTCCACTCCTAGCCCCTCCAAAATCTCACATTTCAAAACAAATCATGCCTTCCCAACAGCCCCACAAAGTCTTAACTCATTTCAGCATTAACCAAAAAGTCCACAGTCCAAAGTCTCATCTGAAACAAGGCAAGTCCCTTCTGCCTATAAGCCTGTAAAATCAAAAGTGAGCTAGTTACTTCCTAGATACAATGGGGGTACAGGCATTGGGTAAATACAGCCATTCCAAATGGGAGCAATTGGCCAAAACAAAGGGGTTACAGTGCCCATGCAAGTCCAAAATCCAGCGGGGCAGTCAAATTTTAAAGCTCCAAAATGATCTCCTTTGACTCCAGGTCTCACATCCAGGTCACGCTGATGCAAGAGGTGGGTTCCCATGGTCTTGGGTGGCTCCGTCCCTGTGACTTTGCAGGGCACAGCCTCCCTCCTGGCTTTCATGGGCTGATGTTGAGTGTCTGCGGCTTTTCCAGGTGCACAGTGCAAACTGTCAGTGGATCTACCGTGATGGGGTCTGGAGGATGATGGCCTTCTTCTTACAGCTCCACTAGGCAGTACCCCAGTAGGAACTCTGTGTGGGGGCTCCAACCTGACATTTCCGTTCCACACTACCCTAGCAGAGGTTCTCAATGAGGGTCCCACCCCTGCAGCAAACATTTACCTGGGCATCCAGGCATTTCCATACATCTTCTGAAATCTAGGTGAAACTTTCAAAACCTCAATTCTTGACTTCTGTGCACCTGCAGGCACAACACCACGTGGAAGCTGCCAAGGCTTGGAGCTTCCGCCCTCTGAAGCCACAGCCCAAGCTGTACGTTGGCTCCTTTCAGCCACAGCTGGAGTGGTTGGGACACAGGGCACCAAGTCCCTAGGCTGCACACAACACAGGGACCCTGGGCCTGGCCCATAAAATCACTTTTTCCTCCTGGGCTAGAGATGACTAGATGAAGCCAGTACCTGGAATAAACATATTCTTTGTCTTATTTTTTCTTATGTCTTAGTGACATAAAACTAGACATTTAGTGGTACCTAGGCAAACAGTTGAATAAACAACTAGCAATTAGTAGGAAAACTAGCTGAACATAGAAAGTTTAGTAACCATTCTAGTCAACTCTGTGTTCTTATTTTTTTAGGACTGTTTACTATGTACTGTGGATATGGTAACTAGAGTTACCTGGGTAAGAGTTAAATACAGAATCCTCCATAAAACTGGAATAACTGGTTGAAGATAAGAAGTATAAATTTTCATTCTTCTCAACATTTCTCATTTCTTGTTGGAATAATGAGTTAGTTCTGTTAATGTGTAGTAGTACCTAGGTTACTACAAATCAAGAACTAGGAAGAGATGACTAGACTAGGATAAGTATTTGACACCAGAATGGTGAAAAAAAAAAACAAAACAGTGTTTTCAAATAGAAACTCTTATTTCCTGTGTGATTAATGAGTTAGAATTAGTGCTGGAGATATCTCTATGAGATGTGGATTTCATTTTGGGGGGTGGTACATACTCAGCAGATGAACTATTGGGTCATATGGTAGATCTATTTTGATTTTCCAAGGAACCATTATACTGTTTTTCATAATGTACCAATAACATTTCTATCCTTTAAAGGTCCCCTTTTCTGCACACCCTAAAAGGGTTTCATTTTCTCCACACCTTTGCCATCATTACTTTTTATCTCTTGACTTTTTGATAATACCCTTCCTAACAGGTGTGAGGTGATAGTTCATTGTGGTTCATTTGCATTCTCTGATTATTAATGATGTTGAGCACATTTTCATAAACGTGTCGGCAAGTTGTGGGTTTTCTTTCGAGAAATGTCTATTCAAGTCCTTTACCTATTTGTAAACCAGACTATTTTTTTGCTATTGAGCTGTATGAGTTCTTTATATATTTTGTATTTTAACTCTTTATTAGATATATGGTTCACAAGTAGTTTCTCCCAAACCATAGCCTGCCTTTTCATTTTGTTGACTGTTGGCTGTGCAGAAGCTTTTAGTTTCCAGACTGCTCACTTGCCCTATATATTTCAGCTTCCCAGACTCCCACAATGTGTGAATGTGTGAGCCAATTGCTTAAAGCATATCATATATATTATTCATAAATAAATACCATACAATAGTAAATAGATGTTTATGACATATATTACACACACACACACACACACACACATACAAATATCCTGTTGGCTTAGTTTCTCCTTCTCTGAGGAACCCAGCCTGATACAAATACCCAGCTGAGCGAGTGTCTTTGCTGATCTTCACCGCCTGAAGCCAGTGCTTTAAACCATGAGAATGAAACATTGAGGGGCACTATGTGGACGCTGGGAGAAGGAAGTGAGATGGAAAAGTTCTTTGATTGCATCCAAGAAGTGAATGGTCCTCAAGGTGCAGCAGAGGAATTTGTAGGAGAAAGGGATGATTGAAGGATTTTTTTTTTATTTTTATTATTTATTTATTTATTTATTTATTTATTTATTTTTTTAGAGGCAGAGTTTTGCTCTTGTTGCCCAGGCTGGAGTGCAATGGCGCTATCTTGGCTCACTGCAACCTCTGCCTCCTGGGTTCAAGCAATTCTCCTGCCTCAGCCTCCCGAGTAGCTGGGATTATGGGCATGCGCCACCACGCCCGACTAATTTTGTATTTTTAGTAGAGACGGGGTTTCTCTATGTAGGTCAGGCTGGTCTCAAACTGCCGACCTCAGGTGATTCACCCACCTTGGTCTCCCAAAGTGCTGGGATTACAGGCGTGAGTCACTGTGCCTGGTCAATTGACATCTTCATATAGCCCTCCATTCATCCTAGTTAGCATGGAGGGATTTTAGGTAGGTCATAGAGAAACTGGGTAATGATGGCGGGTGTGGAGGAACAGAATGTACCACTGAATGGGAGGTCCGGGGAAAACATGTGGTGGAAATATCCTCCCTTGCCACATGATCTGCCAAAATTGAACATGGGGAGTTTAGGAGGGGTGACATGTCAGTTTGGGAACTATCTTTAGGGGTGCTAACCCAAATCTCCCTTTCTCCAACCAGAGCACCTTGCATTCCTCATCAGATGTCACCCCCACCCCGACTTCCTCCACCATGTCCTGATGGTGCTTTGTGACGTGTAAAGCCTTCCTTCCTGCCCAGGGCTACCATTGGCTGGGTAGTGGAGTGTTGACCAATCACAGCTCAGTGACGTGATCGCCTCATTGTCCTGGATCGCGGGAGGGGTATATATAGGGAGGCCAGGCAGCCTGGAGTTAGTCGACCGTTGGGAGACGTTGAGCGGCGGAAGATGAGTCCAAAGCCGAGAGCCTCCAGACCTCCGGCCACGGCCAAGGACTCACGAAAGAGCAAGTCCTCCCTCGAGCTGAGCCCCAGTCGCCCGAAGAAGAAGGTGAGTGACCCTCCCAAGCTCCTCCTCGTCTTCCCCTCGCCTCCTTCCTCACAAGAGTCCTCTCTGGTCCTCACCTGGCACAACCCCCCAACCCGGCCCGCACCGCTTCTGAGGACACGTCCCTGTTCCCAGCCTCCTCCACCCTCGTCCCTAAACCAGAGCCCTTCTGTGATCTCCCTGTTGTCCTTCCAGACTACCAAGGTGGCCACGAAGGGGAAAGCAGCCCGTGGAAGGAGAGGCGGGAAGAAAAGGGCCACAAAAAAGATGGCGGCTGTGACGGCACCTGAGGCGGGGAGCGGGCCAGTGACACCCGGCCCCAGTGACCAGCCCAGCCAGGAGTTCCTTCAGTACGAGCTGCCACTGGCAGAGCCAGTGAGCGAGGGGACCCAGCACGACCCACTGAGTCAGGAGACCAAGCTGGAGGAACCACTGAGTCAGGAGACCGAGCTGGAGGAACCACTGAGTGAGGGGTGGCCAACTACACCCCTAGCTCCCTGAGCAGCCACTAAGTTCAGGCCCAGCCGCCAGACCTCAGAAATCTCACCAGCAGGGTGCTTAGCTTGGTGAGAACAATAAAATGAATGTGTTGCAAACTGATCTGAGTGACTCCATGTTGTCTGGTGGTGGGGAGCGAGGGAGGGAGGAAGAGGAGGTGTGTGGGGAGGCAGGGAGGAAGAGGTGGTGTGTGGGGAGGGAGGGAGGGAGGAAGAGGTGGTGTGTGGGGAGGGAGGAAGAGGAGGTGTGTGGGGAGGGAGGGAGGGAGGAAGAGGTGGTGTGTGGGGAGGGAGGGAAGTGGGGTCCCGTGGGGTTTAGGTCAAAGGGACAGGTCACAGCCAGACAGGAGGATAAGGATTACGTCACAGCTGAGCACTGGAAACAAACTTCCCCTTCACAGGATGACTCCGCTTCTTGTAAGGTTTATTTCTTCATGCAATCTTGCTAGCACATACACCAAGTACCAAGAACTAGTTTCTACCTACTTAGGTTTCATTGTTAAAATATGTTTTCGTTTCTAGAAACCGATGGAAGAATCGTTTCCATCGTCTTTCAGCGTCCCCTCCCTACAACCTAATATAATTAAAAAGAAAAATTCAAAGTAGAGCAAAATCTATCTACTTGAAAAAAGTCTTTTTATTTTTGAAGTTGAGGAGACAGAAAGTACATTTCATATTTCCGTACATTAGAAATACACAGGTCTTTTCTATATGTAGTAGAATTTACTATATACAAATATATGTAAATTTTTATATAAATAAAATACACAACTATATTTACTATAGACAAACATACATTACATATTACATATAAAATGTATACATACAGACAAAATATGGAATATATATTATATATAAAATATATAAATATAAATATATGTAAACAGATTATATACACACATTAGAAATACACACCTTTTCTGTACATAGTAGAACCTACTATGTGTATTTATATATTAATATATCTATTATGTTTTTGTATTTATAGATTACATATATATTCTACATATAGTATATATAAAACACATTAAACATATATTTATATTTATAAATAATATATATAGACATCAAATCTATATATGAAACCTATCTATAAAGATAAATACATGAAAATAGATATATAAGTATAAATATATATAAAATATATATTCTATATGTGATCATTTATTTTAGAAGGTAAGGTGTTATGATTGTTGAAGCATCTTTCACAGATAAAAAGAGAAAGGAAATTATCATTTTAAGAAAAATAAAATAAACATAAAAAATAAAGTACAAAATTCCCAGTTGTCAATAATTACAATGTGAGAATAATATAGAACTTGCTATATATAGAAAAGACGGATATTACTAATGTGTATATATGTAATGTACATTTATATATATAATTATATAAAGGCACAGATCTTTTCTATATATAGTATAATTTACTGCTGTATTTCTAACCTGTATATATATAAAATCTATATATTTATATAAATACACAGATTATATATATTTATATAAATACACAGGTATTTCTATAAATACACAGGTCTTTTTTATATATAGTAGAATTTTATATAGTAGAATTTATGATACATTTAGAAAAGACCTGTGTATTTCTATATTTATATTTAGGAAAAAACTGTGTATTTCTAATGTGTATATATATAATTTGTATTTATATGTATATTTATAGATAAATATAAAATCTCTATATATATCTGGTTCTATGTATTTACATTTATATAGAGATCTATTTCACATATAGATTATACAAATATTTATATTCTATGTAAATAAATACATATATAAAATATGTAAGTATATTTATATTTATATATAATATGTAAGTATATTTATATTTATATATAATATGTAAATATATAAATATGTAATGCATAAAGATAAATATATAAGATATAAAATATATATTCTATATGTGATCATTTATTTTAGAAGGTAAGGTGTTATGATTGTTGAAGCATGGTTCATAGGCAAAAGGAGAAAGGAAATTATTATAAGAAGAATAAAGTACAAAATTATCACGATTTAATTTCCAGTTATTAGTAATTACTCTGACAGAATAACTCATGCCATTTAATCTTATAATGAATAACACGTTAAACTTATATGTGATGATGAAAATATGAATTTTCATATAATAAGGGTTTGAGATGTAAAGCACTAACTTTATAGGCAGTTTTCACTTGTTACATAGATTGTTCTGAAAGCTTTAAAGGTGTTAAAATTAATGGTGGCTTTGAAGAGATGGTAGCATCATTTGAGAAACAACAAATGAGTTCTGTTTCATCCTTTCCTTGGTGTGGTCAGGGCTTCACTTCATTAGCTTAGGAAGGGATTTCAGAGCTTTGCATGTTGAACTTGTAGCTTCCTCCTATGGAATCCTAAGAAACCTAGGACGCTATACCACAGAAACAGGGCATTGCCCATGTCCTGAACACCATCATTCTGTGGTATATTTCTTTTGTATTTCTTATATGGAAATACCGTATAAGGATGAGCATGCTTGGTATAACTCAAAGCCTGTTTATTTGCAAGGCTGTATTGACCCTGAACAATCAATATTTGTATGTTATGGATGGGAAACAAGTCAGAATGAAAAGCTCCTGCTGTCTTTTAGGAAAGCCTATTGGCTGTGGTTGTATATCTCTTTCCAAAGGGAAATTGGTGAACTTTCTGCTATGGTTTTTTCCATAATGACAGCATAAAACTAAAATAAACTCATCTTGTCAGTGGTCACTTTTGGGGTTGGTGTATATTAGGGAGCACTTTTGCAATGTGTTTCAAAATTACATTCAAGGATTAATTTCATGCACCTTATTTTAATGCCATATTTCCATTCAAGTGCTGCATGTCACAACAGTTTGTGATGATTCTTTTGGCATTGAAAAAATTATCCATGGCACTTAAACCGTGTTTCTTTCGTCATTTCATGGCAGTAGGAGCTTCAACTGTTATTTGTTGGGAACCCATCCTGACTAGCTCTTTCAATAGGGCTTCATGTTTTATTGCGGTGATTGGCAGACTTGTGTTTCAGGCATTTTCACATTTGGAAAGTTATTATGATTTTGAAATTATAGATGCAAAAATGTCATTGAATTTACTTTCACAAACTTTTAATTCATTATAGACAATAAGTGGTTTAATCAGAAATCAGGCCAGGTGCAGTGGGTCACACCTGTAATCCCAGCACTTTGGGAGGCCGACGCGGGCAGATCACTTGAGGTCAGGAGCTTGAAACCAGCCTGCCCAAAATGGTGAAACACTGTCTCTACTAAAAATACAAAAATTAGCCAGGCGTGGTGGTGTGCGCCTGTAATCCCAGTTACTTGGGAGGCTGAGGCAGGAGAATTGCTTGAGCCCTGGAGGTGGAGGTTGCAGTGAGCGGAGATTGCAAGATTGCACCCACTGCACTCCAGCCTGGGTGAGAGAGCAAGACTCCATCTCAAAAAAAAAAAAAAAAAATCAATAATTTAAGTAATCTTTTAATTTGTTGGAGCATTCATAAATACTACATCTTCCTTTAAGTCTTTCTTTATTCTACATGTTATATACACAGTTAAATTAGTTAATAAGAGTGTTAAATATTTTCCCTCCTTCTCCAACTACACACAAGCTCAGGCTTAAAATAAACAGTGGAATGAGTAAAGACCCAAAATAACATAACAGCAAAGGCGCAGTTGACTTTTATAATAAAATAATAGATATCAAAGCTTCCTGACGTTTTTAGGCAAATCTTCCTGTGTCCCTAAAGGGAGGATCCCCTTGACAGCAGTCATGAACAACAGGTGATCTTGAGATTCTCAGCTGTCAGAGACAGTTGGTGGGAGAATTTGAAAACACCTTGTACACATTAAAGAGCTAAGCATGAGATGATGTATACATACATATGTCTCTGTCTCATTAGACTACAGGAAATAGGACACATGGCAGGAAGGCCCATGTGGATTCCCCTTGACCATGCAGCTTCCTCTGCTCCTGACTCCTAAGAACTTTCTGACCTATTGGTCATTCCCAGCTTCAGATCCCCATGCATACAGATTGTTTTTGGCCCCACGTCAGTGATACTCAAGACATAGAATTGCTCTCAAAAAACACTCTGGAATTGAAAAATGACAGGGGAAGCTCAACGCCATGGCTGGGTACCAGAGGGAAGGCCTTCCGCTGTTTCGAACACTGATGCTAAGCTCTAGAATAACTGCAGCTGCAGCCTATTGGACCTGGGCATGTGTCAGGCAGGGTGTGAAATGCTCCCCATGCATGACCTCATTTCTCCCTCACATTATCCCTGTGGATTAATCGGGGCTCTGGAGAGACACCACCAACAGCCTATCAGCAAAGATAGATGAGAGGGGATTTATTAGGGGAATTAGAGGCTGAAAAGTCTCAGGGCAGACTGTTTGCAAGCTGGAGCCCCTGGAGGGCCAGGAGTGTGACTCAGGTCACAACCAAAAACCTCAGAACCAGGGAAGTGGGTAGTATAACTCTTAGTATAAAAAGAGCCTGAAGTTCTGATGTCCAAGGGCGGGAAAAGAATCCCAGCTCCAGCAGAGAAAGGGAGGAAAGTGCCTTCCCTCTGCCCTGTTTCTTCTATCTGGGCCCTCAGAGAATTGGACGGGGCCTGTCTCTATTGAAGGCATCTTCCCCACTGTCCAGCACCCCACGCCAATCTTCATGGGAGTATCTGCACAGGCTCACCTAGAAACAATGCTTTACCAATTCCTGACGTATTCCTTAAGGCAGTCACGTTGACACCTGAAATTAACCATCACACCCTGTAGAATGAGTAGTGTCCACACTGGACAAATGAAACAGACAGTTTGGGTACGTTTCTTATACTGCTTATAGGTTATAGAGCCAGGATTAAAACTCAGGTCTGCAAAGATCGAATTCTAAACTCCACCCTCTTAAGGACTGCTGCTCAACGCTGTGGAAGCAGCACTGTATTAGACACTGTACGAGGCATTCGAGACACATCCCCTGCTTAGGGACCACATCCTAGCCTGAATTCATGACAGGAGTCATGTTTCTGTGACTTTACTATAGACCCCGGAACCAAGTGTGAATTGGCACGCTTTAGGTGTGCATAAGCTCTGCAGAAATCCTAAGGAAGAGCAAGATAATTACAGGCTTAATTCATATAGGGAGGTTTTTATGAAACCAGCTTTTAGCCAATTCCTGAAAGAAAACATTTTTACTGGCAGAAAAATGTTCTGCTGGAGAATAACTAGTTGAAGGGCTTTGGGGGAAGGGGCTCTGGACACAGGTCCACGGAAGTGGGGAAAAAGGACACACAGAATAGAAACAGAATTGGGGGCCCTTCAGAAAGAGGAGTAAGGAAAAGTGCTAGCCCAGCAAGCTGATATGTAATTGTGAATCTTAACTAGATTGAGAATTTGGATACAACTCAAAACTAGATAAGAGTAATTGCACTAAAAAAAATGGCGCAGAGCAGGGTAAAATAAAATAAAAATTCATTAATAATGAATTAAATTATCATTCAACAAACATTTATTGGGCACCTACCATGGTCCAGGTAGAGGGCTAGATGCTAATCAAAAAACAATAATCGCTGCCATGACTGAGCAATGCCTATGAGTCATCCTTAGAATGGTGCTGGAAGATAGATGGGGCTGTCTTATTCCATCCTGAGTTTACAAGAGATGACCCTGAGGACCAGCCAGGCTAAGTAACCTGTTCCAGATCACCTAGTACTTGAACCGAAGCTTGTCTGACTCCAAAGCCCACACATTCTCTGATACACCATGCAGCCAGAAAAGGGCAGTGAAGTACTAAGGTTTGCTAAGGTGTTGAGTATATGGAATAAGATACTCAGGAGTATTTTTAAACTTGTGGTAAAACACACACGACACGACATATACACTCTTAACAAATGTTGAGGTGCATGGTACAGTATTGTTAACTATATGCCCATTGTGCTACAGTGGATCCTTACAACTTTCTGGGATGACTAAGATTGTCAACTTGATTGGATTGAAGGATGTAAAGTATTGTTCCCGGGTGTGTCTGTGAGGGTGTTGACAAAGGAGATTAACATTTGAGTCAGTGCAGTGGGAGAGGCAGACCAACCCTCAGTCTGGGTGGGCACCATCCAGTCAGCTGCCAGCGTGGCTGGAATAAAGCAGGCAGAAGGAGGTGGGAGAAGCCGACTTGCTGAGTCTTCCAGCCTCCATGTTTCTCCTGTGCCAGAAACTTCCTCGAACATCAGACTCCAAGTTCTTCAGCTTTTGGACTCTTGGACTTACACCAGTGTTTCACCAGGGGCTCTCTGGCCTTTGGCCACAGACAGACTGAAGGCTGTGCTGTGGGATTCCCTACTTTTGAGGTGTTAGGACTTGGACTGGCTTCCTGGCTCCTCAGCTTGTAGACGGGCTATCATGGGACCTCACCTTGTGATCATGTGAGTCAATACTCCTTAGTAAACTCCCTTCATATATGCATCTATCCTATTACTTCTGTCCCTCTAGAGAACACTAATACACTTTCTCATCTTGTATGACTGAAACTCCATGCCCATTGCACCTCAATTCCCCATTTTCCCCTCCCCCAGCCCCTAGCAATGACCATTCTACTTTCTGTGAGTTTAACTATTTTAGATAGTTCATAAAAGTAGAATTGGGCAGCGTTTGTCCTTCTGCAACTGGCTTGTTTCAACGAAGCATGATGTCCTCCGGTCCATCTATCCTGTAGGAGTGGTTTCTGACATCCTGCAAACTGAGAGGGTTTTGAAACTTGTCAGACATGCACAAAGGTGGAGAGACTACTATAGTGATCACCATGTTTTCATCATGCAGCTCCAACCACTACAAAAGTCAGCTAATCCCATTTCACCTGTTACCCTCTCCAAACCTGACCCGTCCCCTGCCCCACTCAGTTATTTTAGAGCAAATCCTAGATTACTTTTTAAGTAAACTGACTTGGGTGTGTTCAAGAATTTGCCTCAAGTCAGATGGTTTTGATTCTTCAATTTTTCCCTGGTGACCACAGTAATCCAAGATTGAGTAACAATTATTCAAGCCTTACAGAAGCACACAGAGAATAACATTTTTGGTAACCTCAGTGAGGATCTATATTAGCGATGTGATATATGCCACTGAAAAGCTCTTTCCCACCCTGTCCATGTGCAATGTTGACCTCACAATGGTGTGAGCTTCTGTTGCTCTCTAACGCTGTTCACTTAACAGTACAGCCAGACAATGATTTCATCATGGAACTGCAGCTGAAGATGCTGTTCCAACCTCTGCCTGTTACCCAGTTCCAATGTCGCTTCCACATTTTTCAGGTAACTATTCAGCAACTCCCCACTCTGTTGGTACCAATTTACCGTATTAGTCCATTCTCATGCTGCCGATAAAGACATACCCGAGACTGGGAAGAAAAAGAGATTTAATTGGATTTACAGTTCCACACAGCCGGGGAGGCCTCAGAATCATGGCAGGAGGTGAAAGGCACTTCTTACACGGTGGCAGCAAGAGAAAATGAGGAAGATGCAAGAGCAGAAACCCCTAATAAAACCATCAAATCTCATGAGACCTATTCACTATCATGAGAATAGCACGGGAAAGACTGGCCCCCATGATTCAATTACCTTCCTCTGGGTCCCTCCAACAACACGTGGGAATTCTGGGAGATGCAATTCAAGTTGAGATTTGGGTGGGGACACAACGAAACCATATCAGGTATTATAACATAATAAGAAATACATGTTTAGTCTGTGGCCCTCAGTTCCTTGCACAGGAACTTGCCAGGAATGCCTAACAACCTCTAGGTAGAGGTGCTAGGAGAATCTTTTGTTCTAATATTTTGTATTTGACCCTCAGTTCCTGACACAGAGCCTTTAAATCCCTAGGAATATTTTGGGTGATAGGAGCATCTTTTGTTCTCCTGGTGGGCTCCTGAACAGCCTCACGATGGAAGCAGATTGCCAGGGAAACCAATCATGTCATTAGAGGGTTAGAGCTCCCTCTAGGAAGGGGAGAGCAACTGAAGGTTGAGTTGATCACTTGTCTTAGTCCATTCAGGCTGGTATAACAAAATACCTTGCTGGTGGAGGAAGAAGATGAAGGAGGAGAAGGAGAAAAATAAGAAGAAAAGAGTGATGAGAAGGGAGAAGAAGAAAGAGAAGGATGAGGAGAAGGAAGCAGAAAAGGAAGAGTGGGAGAGGAAGGAGGATAAGATGAAGATGACAAGGAGGAGGAAAAATAGAATCTTAAGAGACATTAACAAATGACTATCTCTCAGTGACAACATTATAGTAACCTTTACTGTTTTTTATTTTCAAGATTTCCAAAATATCATTAACTATTATCTTAACTGGTACTTTATAAAATTAAGAGTGTGTAAGAAAGCTGAAACCCCAAATTTTGTGAAAAGCATGATGCATAGGAGTCAAAAGCTGCTATTAGGAAAAAAAAATTAGGGACAAGGCCCCAAGCATTACATGAGGTTAATGTTGGTTGTTTTCTGATGGACACAACACAGGAGAATGTGGGGATCAGGCTTGAGGCTCTACCCTTACTTTCAGTAATAGGGGACAAGAAAATGTCTGCATCGAAGAATCAAGGTTAAGGATAAAGAGATTTCCTTTTAAGCAATTCTGTGGGCTCACTGCATCCCCAGCAAGATCCCTTTATTTAGTCTCAAGGCATGGAAGTGTCAAACGGTAAGTTACCTATAGTGTAATACCACTCAGACTAAATTTAGACCAGGAAGCATAGTGCACTCAAAGCAAGTAAGCATTACTCTAAAAGTGATTGTCCTACCGACAGAAGACATGCTGTTTTGCTACCTTTTCCCCAGAAATTACTGTGGTCCTGTATATCAGTTGGGGAGAATGGCACTATTCGCTTAGGACAAGTATGAGGAAAATAATTGTTAAATTTTTAAATCCGTAGCTTTGGCACCCACCCAAAGAACTGTGCTTTTACACAAATGAACACGAATGAATACAACTTTTGAAAACAGCGTTCTTACTCCAAGGTAGTGTGTTAGTAGGAAACTTAGATGATCTTGATTGTACTTCAGCAAAGGCATGAGTGCCAGGCAGATGCCGTTCTGACTGCTCTGTGTGGTCTGACAGCTGGTCGAGGTGCCATTGGCACTCATTTGAGATGGTAGCCTGGGAAACCTAAATTAACATAAGATCCCTGAATCAGGTAATCATGCACCATCCTTTATCAGGTAGCCACTTTGGGTTTGAACCAAAGAAAGATGAGCTTGAAAGGTGTGGAGCCTGTAGTAGTGTTACTTGAAAAAGACCTTGTCCTTTATCTAGTTTTGTTGGCACAAGAAAATAAACATATTTCTTGTTAGATCTCTCTTTACACTAGCTATCAGGAGGATAGTTAAACTCCTCATGCAGCATGACAAAGATTTTTTTCAGACAAATTTCAGATAGCTGAGATTTCTTTATTTGACACACACACACACACACACACACAAACAAGTATACAAAGCATATACTTGTATATATTTTAATTTTATACTTTTGATTCCTATTATGTTAAATCTTGGAAATTTTTCAAAAAGCATTTTAAATTATTTAGCTGTTATTTTTGTTTTAATACTGTTATTAAACAATTTCTGTTATAAACACATTTTCTTATCTCCAAAGATAGCACACACTTAGTCAATGTTTCTTATCTTCTTGGTCATCTTCTCCTCTTCCAAATGTTGAACTCTCCCAAGACCCCATTCCTGACACCTGTTTTTCCTCCAGCTCTTCTGCCTCTGCAGACAATGTTATCCATTCCCATGGTTGTGTATAGCATTTATACCACGATGACCCCAAATTCTTATCTCCTGCTCTGACTTCTCCTCTAAAGTCCTAAATCCTAAATCTAACTGCCTAATTCGTATCTACATTAGGATGCCTACAAGGCAACCCAATATCAGCACTTCCAAAATAAAGCTATTGGTTCTAGATCCTACACAAACCCCAACTCTCTTCTTCAGTTTCTGTGTCTCAGTGAACAGCATGTGCACCCAGGCATATACACGTGATTCCTGTCTTTCCCTCATCTCACATCCATTAACAGGCCGTATTAATAACTCTTGTCAACTCTGCTTTTACTTTATATTCCACATCTGTTCAATTTTCTTCATTTCCACTAGTGTCACCTTATTCCATGCAGCCATCATCTTTCATCTTCATTCTTTCAAGAGTTTCCTAAATGGTCTTCCAGACACCATTAGCTGAAAATCCCCATACTTTGGGTTATAAAATATTATTCCTTGGATCAAAACTCTCCAGCACTTCCAAACATACTTTAAAATGGAAGTGAAACTCTTACCTAGCCTAGAAGTTCTTATGTGACTAGGGCTTATGCCCTTCTGCAACCTCATTCCCTCTCACTCTCCTCTCAATCATGATTGCTTCAGTTCTGTTAGCTCAATGTTTTAGTTCCTTAAACGCTCAAAGCTAACACTCAGACCTAAACACTCAGGCTAACCACTCAGGCGTACAGCCTGTTTTAGAAGCTGCTCCCTCTGCCTGGAATAATCTTCCCCAGTATCTTCACATGCCTGAGTTCTTCTCGTCTTTTAGATTGCAATTTATGTATCTACTCCAAAAAAAAAAAAAAAAAAAAAGAAGCCAGCCCTGACACTACAAAATGAAGCCATCTACCAGTCAGTCTTCCTAACATTTACCTGATGTATGTTTTTCATGTCACTTATTACTTACTATTTACTTGACTTTGAATAAGTCATCTTTTTACATTTCATATTCTCTGACTTTAAAAAGAGCATATTTCATAAAGTTGATTTCAGTATTAAAGAAGTTAATACACATCAAGTGCTGAGAGTAAATATTCACAGAAGCAATCAATTTATTCTTCCATACAGCAGTCAGTAGATGTTGGTGGACTAGTATTAACTATCATATTATTCAGGATATGAACTAACTTGTTTTAAATCGTAGATGATAATTAAGTATTAATTCTGCCATGAAGTGCCCTTATCCAATTTTCAAATCATCATTGCTACCTTCACACTCAAGCAGGTCAGATGGCAAAAGCCTTAAAAGTGTATAGCTAAAATTACTACACAATGACACTATAATCGTGCTTGCACGTGTCTTTGGTAAACACATGTACCCACTTATGTTGGATATTTACCTAGGAATGAAAAGACTGGGTCATAGAGCATGCATGTATTCAGCTTGTAGATACTTCTGAACAGTTTCCCAAAGTTCTTTTTCCAAAATACACATTTATACTATATTTTAGGTATAGTCAGAAGATTTTCAAATTAGCTATCATAAAAAAATTATCCGAGAATATAATCCATGTGACAAAACATATTCCTATTAGCTCAAAAGATTATTATAATTAGAAAGAAATGTATCAGCATAAAAATGATATAGGAATTACAAATTATATATCACTCTACATTTGTAATGCATATATCACTGTTTGGAATATCTCATTATTTTAATTGCAACCAATTACTCCAGTTGGAAGAGTCACAGCAAGCAGTATTATATATTTTAGGAATAAATTGAATATATCATCCAATATCTCATCCTAACATCCTACTTTTTCATTTATTAAAGTGTCAAAGTTCCCATTAATGCTCATAAGAATTTTGAATCCACATAAATATATAACTAAGCTGAAGGTGAATATCTTTCAGGTGGATTTACCAGCAAGTATGAATGTTAAAATGATAGCTAATATACATTTCTACTTTTAATTTATTCAGTGCAGTTATGATACTGCTACGATACTCATATTGTTGTGCCATCTATAAGGTTTAAAAATAATTAACATGAAGATGATGTTCTATAATTGTTTTATTGTTTTTTAATTGTGTGTGAATCTAATATTGCCTCACTATTGACTCCCTATATAAACAATTTTCCAATTTCTTACAGTAGACAAATATGCTTATTCAATAAGAGAAATCAATATATTGAAAACAATTTTGAATAATAATATCTTGTATCTTAAGACACAACTTCAAATATTGTGGCATAAAAATTGAATCTAATAATGTGCCTTTCTAGTGGACTTTGCTATCAAAATAAAAATTCTTAAAGTTAACCTTCTATGGTTTGGAGATAGCACTGTTATAAACTTTGTTACTTTGTTGTATTTTTTTAAGACTCTTTCCCCAGTCTATGGACACAACATATTTAATCTGAGTTGTATGTGATGTGTGGTGTGGTTAATTTATTGCCCCGGTTTATGTAAAGTGTGTTAATTATATTTAATTTGGCATTTCACTTTCACTGTCTAATCAGATTCTAACTATAGAAACTGACAACTTGTGGCTAAATTCATTCTCTTCTTGTGTTTCCAATTGTGTTTTCATTGGGCTCCTCCTTTGTGTCATTTTTTGTATGTCTTTTGATTTGCTCTTACTAATTTACCTAGATGAAGAAGTAAATCCTACAAAAGTACAAATACATTTATCACGGTCTTTATATGGGAGCACTAACCAACTGGGCTTCATTTTTTACAATTTGTGTTTTTCTTATTCAATGTGGATTTAGAAGTGGATAGAAAATAAACCCATTTGGAACATATACGAAGCCCAGTGTTGGTCTAAACTTCCTCGCAGGTTACTTGAGTCCTGATCCATCATAAATACAAACACATTTAAAAACATAAAGCATTATTTTGATGGAATCAAAATACCATGTCTAAATCCATTTTCCCATCACAATGTCATTTCTTAGATGAATACAAACAATGTTCATATTAAATAGCCATTTCTATCATGGATATGAGTTTCTGGTGTCTTGTCTTTGCATAATAAAAAGATCTCATTTTTACATAAGCAAAACGAACACCATAACTTTGCATAATTTATGTTTGTATCTTTGCTTTGCTGAGAGTTAGATACAATGGAAGGAACAAGGGCATCGAAACCAGGCAAATGTGAGTTCTAAACCAAGCTCTGACATGTGACTTCAAATTGATCATCATACCTTTCTGAACTGTGGTTCCATCTTATGTAGGATGGAGACAACAATACCTTGAAAAAACATTTGTAAGGCACTTAGCAGACCATAAGGTGAGTTGCCCCTCAAAATGCTTGTAGCAATTTACAACCTTCCATTACCATTTGATAATTCCACTGAATTCTCTACCCCACTGCCCATATCCAACCAGCTGTTAAGCTGTTGCTATTTGATCTGGAATAAAGTCAAGAGTGGCTGTATGGCTTTGAATGCCCAGGTGGCAAGGTGGTATATTAGTCAGTTAAGGCTGCTATAATGAAATATCATAAACTGGGTGGCTTATAAACAGCAGACATTTATTGCTCACAGTTTTGGAGGCTGGAACTCCAAGATCAAGGCATGGCAGATTCTGTGTCTGCTGGACGAAATTCCTGGTTCACAGAGATGGCGCCTTCTTGTTATACCCTCACAGGGTGGAAGGGGCAAGGGAGTTCTCTGGGGTCCCTTTTATAAAGGCACTAATCTCATTCATGACCTAATCACCTCTCAAAGCCCCCAACTCCTAATACCATCTGGTGGGAGTTAGGATTTCTTTTTCTTTTCTTTTTGTTTTTTTTTTTTTGTTGTTGTTTCTTTGAGACAGAGTCTCTTGGTTGCCCAGGTTGGAGTGCAGTGCCAAGATCATGGCTCACTGCAGCCTCGACCTCCCATGTTCAAGTGATCTTCCTGCCTCAGTTCCCCAAGTAGCTTGGACTGCAGGCACGCGCCTCCTCGCCTGGGTAATTTTTGTATTTTTAGTAGAGACAGAGTTTCATCATGTTGCTCAGGCTGGTCTCTAACTCCAGAGTTCAAGCGATCCACCTGCCTTGGCCTCCGAAAGTGTTAGGATTACAGACATGAGCCACTGCACCTAGCCAGAGGTTAGGATTTCAAGAAAGGAATTTTGGTGACATAAACATTCAGTCTGTTGCAGTGGGTGATAAAAGATGATGCTGACAGTCTTGCAGGGTCTATTTTATGGAGACCCCAAGTGTCGTATTTAATTAAAGCTAGTCTTTACTCTAAAGGGCAAAGGCCTTTGAATGTGCTCTTCCTTTGTCTGGATGTCCTGCTATTCTGCATTCATCCACTACCTCCCTATTCTCCTCTCTGGATTATCACATACGTAATGCCAACTCATATTTCAAGGAAACAACACATCTTTTCCAAGATGGAAGCTTTTTTAAAAAACATTTTCTGCCACATTTTATCTGCTCCCTTTCAAATTGCTGGTTCTTGATAGATGCCACTTTCTTCATAAAGTTTGACTTGCACCTGTAGCTGATTTAGGGACTGTATTAGTCCATTCTCACACTGCTATGAAGAACTACCTGAGACTTGGTAATTTATGAAGAAAAAAGGTTTAATTGACTCACAGTTCCACAGACTGTAAAGGAAGCATGGCTGGGAGCCCTCAGAAAACTTACAATCATGGCGGAAGGTGAAGGGGAAGCAAGCATGTCTTACCATGGCAGAGGAGGAGAGAGAGAGAGATAGAGTGAAGGTGGAAGTGCTACACAGTTTTAAACAACCAGATCTTGTGAGAACTCATCACTATCATGAGAACAGCAAGGGAAAATCCACTCTCATTGACCTTCCACAGGGTCCCTGTCCCCACATTGGGAATTACAATTCGACATGAGATTTGGGCAGGAATACAGAGCCAAACCATATCAGGGACCTTTCAGGTGAACTCACATGTACTTACGTCTTCAGATACTCATCATACGACGTTGTAGTAGCTTTTGAAAATGTGTCTGTTTCTCCCCATACGCCTGCCATCCCAATAAAGACAGGGATGGCTTTGCCATTGCTCACCATCATATTCCCATAATTCTACCATTCTCTCCAGTTAGTTCTCACCATTCTCACTTCCAAGACCCCAGTCCCACCAGCCTTGGACTTTCTCTTGACTAATTTACTCTCCTATTTGAGGACTCAAGTGTCATTCTTTATAGGTACAAGCCCTGACAAATACTGATTGGATGACACAAAAAATTGAGAAGTATTATATATAAAGGACGCAGAGGCGTTTTGGCCACACTTGGCACAAGCCCTGGTCACAACATAGTCTGTAGTTGTTTCTGTCATTGCTGCTTAGAATTCATTTCATTTTTCTTCCATTTCCTTTTCAGTGAGTTTTCTAGTTTCCCCCAAAAGACTTATTTAATCATGGACATTGGAGTACTTAATTAATTTCTATTGAGCATAGTTTCAAAATATCTAACACTTACATGCAGGTTCCACTGCTTTCTTTCACTGACTTCCCTGGTGAATATTGAGCTATTTACCCACAGAGCAGGAAATACACATGGTCTCATTAATCTCTGCTCTGCCTAACCCAAACCTACTCACCCACAAACTCAATGTGAAACAGATTGAGTATCCACTCTCATATATTATTTAGAGAGTACCATTGATTTATACAACTTTTCCTCGGTCAGAAGGGTAGTGATTCATTGGCCCAATACTCAATTTAACTGCAGGGAAAGTTTCTATTTGTTGAGAATACCATTTCCCAACGCATACAGCTGTCACAGGGGTGTTCATCTGGTTTAGCCACAAAAGGACTCTCTGCAGGTGTAACAATCTGAAACATAGGAGGACTATTTTGGGAATATTGTCTAGGAATAGGGTAATAGTTCAAAATAAATTGCAACAATTATTAAAGTGAAAACATTTACCCTAAGTCAGAAATTATGCTATTACCAATGTGAAGAAATTTAAAGGCAATATGGACCATATCTCCAGACTTTTCGACAATAATGATAAACAAAGACACATGATTAATTCAGAACTACCACCCAGTCTCTGTATAATTTTTCTATTAGACAAGTGCCTACTTCTTGCTAAGCAGTTCACAGCACACTTTTATTATTGTTTTCTTGTGTGCGTATCTTAAATATTGATATTAGCTCACCTAACTTCCTAAAATTATAGGAACACTCAAAATCTCTGCTCATATATTATGTTTTTTAAAGTTTAATTAAAAAATAAAATAAATATAGTTTAGAGAAAAAAATACCTTAGTGCCAAAATCTTAAAACCTTTGGTAAAAAAAGGGCTAAGGGCAGTTTAGGAATTCTTTTTCTTGTTTTACTGGGGACGCCAAGGAAAAGAAAGAAAGATGACTTGGGGAATTTACCTGTAAGCTTGCAAATGGCAGACCTCTTGGAAAACACTATAATTTTATCTCTTAGTGGGAGATACCATTACCAAGTTTTTATGATCCACTTCTAGCAGACTGTTGTAACTGGCCTGGTTAGTACTGTTTATAGACTTAGGGACATGGATTTCTGAAAAATGTTACATAAGCTACGTAACTGAGTCTAATTGGAAATGTCTCATGAAAGAAGCATCTCCCTTCTGCATAAAAGGTGCTCCCACAAGCACTACTTAGAGAACTCATAGTCGGAACCCAGAGGCAGAACGTGTCCTAATGAAAGAAGAGAAGATTCAAGGAGGAGTGTCGATGGTCCCAAACTTTGTTTTGGCTGTGTGAAATTATTAGTAGCATTTGACACTGGGCAAGATTTCAGAGTGAGGCTTATTTAATAGTCCAATATGTCTAAGCTCTATGCTGATTTTATTTTAGAAGATGTTCCTTACCTTTGTCCCTAAACATATGTATTTTATATTTTAATATTTTATGCCATAATATTCACTATCTTTGATATATTTGTTTGTAAAGATGGAAGTCTCAAAATTAATGTACTAAGCATCTAACATCAGAAGAAAAAAAGACAAAATAGTAGAGATATGCTCCTTTAAGGATAGTTTTCCTCTTTCTTCTGAGTCTCTTTTTTTTAATCTCTATTTTGTTTGCCTTAGTCTATATATCATGTTAAAACCTATGTCAACTATTTGGTCTTCCTGCACTGCTCATTCCACGTTGACAGAGACACACTAAAATGTCAATTGGTGGCTCCTGTTTTCTAATGGTGACCTTTACGGTACAATAACTCACTAGAAACCTTGCTATTTCACAAGATGACCATCACTCTCAGCATCTAATTTTTTTTCCTTTGGGTTGGTCAATTTCTTGAGAGAGGAATTCTGGCTGTCAGCAGTTGGTGAACAAGAGGAAAAAATCAATTAATGATTGTGTATAAAGAATTTAACCTAATTCAGACTTGCAAGGTTAAGAACGTTTACTTTGAAAAAAAATATTAATAATCGTGTTGATATGGAATTTTGCAATAAAAATGCTTGAGGGTGGGAGCCAATAAAGCAATTCCTTCAAAAAACTATGAGCAAGTTATTCTCCACCTAGAACATTATACAATGCCAGGTAAAGTTACCAATCAAATCTGAGCATAGAATACAAATATCTTCACATATTTAAAGTCTGAAAAATGTATCATCTTTTCTGAGGAAATTACTAAAGGGGCATGATTTACCAAAACAGAAAAGGACTGAGAGTAAAGAAGTTGTAGTGCCAACACAAGAGAGAAACTAAAGAAACTACAGGAGCAATGGTGGTAAGAAATTTCAATATCAAAGCTATGCAGCATGTCCAGAGGCAGTGAGTTCAGTGGTTCAAGAACATACAGATGTTTCTGGTTGTTTTGAAAACAGGTGTATATTTCTGTGGGAGAGGCAGAGACAATTCAAGAAAAGCGATATAAAAATTAGACAAGTAAACAAAAGGCAATTACTAACTCCAAGGAAAACCAAAGAGATGTACTAGAAGGGAATGCAATCATTGTTCATCATATGGTTTGACTGTGAATAATTGAAATATAGCCTTAATAACATAAACGAAGTATACTTGATTTAGCCAATTCCTGTGTTCATTATACGTGGAGAGGGAGTGAAAGAAGCAAAATGGTAGTGGAAGTGATAAGAGAGATAAATCAATAAGTAATAGGTGGATAATATCTAAATCCAAAAAAAAAAATACATAAGCTTGCTATTCAAAAAAAGGAAGTAAATATCTTGAGAAAACAACTAAAATAGTCAAAAATGCATGCGTTTGCAATGCCAGAAATGGAGAAGAGTGATGGAAAGAACTACTGGTTTTCATTATAGTCCAATTAGGACAATTTCATTAAAATATGCATACATAAATAATATTACATATATATATAATTTTGGTTATGTTGAAATTAAACATTTTTACAAAATTAAAGGTTGAGACTGCCCTGAGATTTTTTCCCCTATATTGCTAAAGGAATACACGCATTGTTACATGCAAATGTTGGTTTAATTTGCATAATCTTTAAACATTTTTCATCCTCTAAGCTTTCATATTATTGGGCAAGGCTGTGTCCTTTCATTCTAGCTAAACTTCTCCTTTGTAGAGAAAAGTGTCAAAATCTGGCCTTTTCTTTCTCAGATTTCATTCAACCATCTTCTCCCATTTCCTTCATCTTGGCCATGATGAAACCGCCCCCAATATTTTTTATGCTCTGCACCTTTTAATATCAAATTCCTTCACCTGCCCCCAGTAGAATAAAAAACTTGGAATAAGTTTTTTTTAAAGTTTTTAATTCTTCAAGACCAATGAAAACTAAGGCTCCTTTCAGATGAGGCAGTCAATTCCCCTATTACTTTCCTCTGCCCACAATACTTTATTTCCATTCTTTCTCCTTTCTCCTGAGAAAGAATACTTATTTATTCACACGACACTCTTTCTGAACCAAGATGTTCAAAGGTAGAGACCATGTCTTATTCCTCTTTACATCCTTTGGGCTGGACTAGAACACTAGCTGACTCCTAGCAGAAGTGCAGGCAATGAACACATTGTGAGTAAGTTAGTGGGGGAATGACCAGCAAAGCTGCAGTGTAAGTGTAAGTCATTCTTCCTCTTCTGCATGTAAAATCTGCCAGGAGCGACTGAATGCAGCGTCCCAAAACAAATATCAAAAACTAACCTACAACAATTCAAATCATTGTTTGAATACTACATTTTTATGAACTACAGAAGTGAATCAGCTCCTTTATCAATTTGCAAAACATTCAATTTTATGTACAAATATAATATCATTATAATGTGATAGTTTCACAGTAACTATGTCTCTCAGCAGAATAAAATTGTTGCTAGAAAGGAAATCAAACAAAATATTATAAGATGTGTGTTTGTTCACTCGGAATGAACTTTCTGAAATACTTCTCTTGAAATATCATTTATATCTCACATTTAATTTGTCTACACCATATCGTTACATACTATTCAGATGAAATATCAATAATAGAAGTTATTCCTGAATTTTACAGAGAAATTATGTGTAAAGTTCTTTGAGTTAGTTGTGAGCTATTTTTAAACTTTTGATTGGTAATGTCCAGAAGGGAATGCTAAGTGGCAGTATTTTCTAAACAGTGTCCACATGTTTACATGGAATTTTGGCTTCTCTTCACCTTATCACTCAATGCTGAATTGTTACCTTCTGTCTGTCCTCCAATGCTGAATTGTTACCCTTCTGTCTGTCTTCAGAAAAGATGAATGGAAAGAAAGGACAGAGAGCCCAATATTTCTGTGAAATCTCTGACCAGAAGGGCCAATTCTTCACTTATTTTATTTTTTATTTTTTTAGAGGCAAGGTGTTGCTCTGTCACCCAGGCTGGAGTGCAGTAGTGTGATTATAGTTCAGTGCAGCCTTGAACTCTTGGATTCAAGCAATCCTCCCACCTCACCCTCCCAAGTAGCTGGAACTACAGGTGCATGCCACCACACCCAGCTAATATTTTAAAATTTTTGTGGAGTTGAGGGTCTCACCATGTTTCCCATGCTGATCTCACACTCTGGGCCTTAAGTGATCCTCCTGCCTCAGCCTCCCAAAGCTCTGGGATTACAGACATGAGCTACTGCACCAATCCTCCCCTTATTTTTAGATACTCAGCATCCAATACAATACTTGTGTGTTGCATGGTATATCCTTGATACTTATTTTAATGAATAAATGCACTAAAGGAATGTGCAATCTCTACAGATGAAGAAAACCCAGTGATATTAAACATACTATTAGTTGTTATAAACTGTGTTTTATATCCCCATAAAATCATATGCTAAATCTCTAACCCCCAGTGGCTGATATTTGGAGGTGGGGCCTTTGGGAGATGATGAGATCATAAGGGTGGTGCCCTCAGGATGGGGTTAGTGCCCTTATAAGAAGAGACACAAAGTAGCTTCCTTCTTCTTTTCCTTCTTTCCAACAACTGAGGATAAATAGAGAAGACAGCCATCTACAAACCAGGAAGTGGGTTCTTTTCATCAGATCTTGAGTGTGCTGGCATCTCAGTCTTGGACTTCCCAGTCTCCAGAACTGTGAGGAAAAATAATTTGTTATTTAAGCCACTCTCTCTGTGACTTGTTATAGCAACCTGTACTGACCAAGACATACTAACAAATTATGAGTGGGTAAAACACAGATGATTTCTTTTTCTTCTTTTTACTTTTGGTATTTCTGTATATTACTAAAAGTTCTTGAAAATCCTCTGAGGACCCTCTACTCAAATTGTGGCAAAAAGACCAGCTGCATCATGGATATCACCTGGGCACGTGTTAGGAACACAAATCCTCAGCTGACTGTCCAGATCTACTGAATATGAATCTGCATTTTAACAAGATCCCATGGTGTTTTACATGCAAAATTCAGTTTGAGAAGTACTATTTTAAAAGAGTTTGTTGTAATAACTCGTAAAACGAATCTCTCCATTTTTTTAAAAAAGTACCTGATATTGCCATTAACTTTTTGTTTTCTTAATGTAAATTCCAAGTATTGAGAAATACTTGGGGAAGGATATTACTGCCAACTTGACTGACCCATTGAGAAGTTCACTTTTCATACAACCTTGATGATGGTGAAACGGCCAGCCATTTGGTTGTCTGGGGGAAGGGTATTCTGGGGACAGGAAGTGGAAGCAGGTATTGCCCTTGCCTTAGAAGGGCAATTGGAATGTTCAAGGATCAGCAAGAAGATTATTTTGGCTGGATTAGAATGATAAAGGGAGAAAGAGTAATAAAGCGGTGGGAGGGAAGTCATGTGGGGCCTTGCAGATCTTTGTAAGGACATTGATGTTTACTGCCAGGGAAATGGGGAATTCCTGGAAAGCTGGAGAAGACAGAGGCTGGCATGATCCAGTCTATCATAGAACAGTGTCTCTCTGCCTATGTGTTAATAGTAGTCTACAAGGGGAAACATTGGAATCAGGAATCCAGGTAAAATGTGAATGCAGTGCCTCCAGGGTACAATGGAAATGGCTTAGAGAAGGTAGGAGAGAAAGTGGGAAGAAGTGGCCAGATTCTGCTTGTACTTGGAAGACAGACTCTATAAGCTTTCCTGAAAGATCAGATATAGGTTGGGAAGGACAGAAAGAGCTCAAAAATAATTCCTGAGTCTTCAATTGAGTAATTGACATTAATCAACATGGAAAACACTGCAAGGGAAGAAGGGATTTTTACTTTCTTCTTTTTCCACTTTTGTTTTGTTTTGTTTTGTTTTAATTTTTGGTTGTGGTGATGATTTCTGGTTTTGACATGTTAGATTGAGGTGAATATTAGCATCTGTGTAGAACTATTAAGGAAGAGTTGGATGCACAAAATTAGAGTTCAGATGAGAGGTACAAATTGGAGATAAAAATTTTGTTATCAGCAGACAAATAGGATTGCAAATCATTAGTCTAGATGAGACCAGGATGGGAGTGTGTATGGATATGAAAATTGAAACATTCAAAGGGTAAGGCTGGACCACAATAACATTTAAAGGTTGTGTAGATAAGGATAAATCAATAAAGGAGGCCGGGAAGAAACAGCAGCGGAGGTAGAAGGAAAAGAATAGGAGTGTGAGGCATCCACACCAAGAAAGCTTCCTAAGGTAAGAAGAGCGATGATGACTCTGTCAAATAAATGATGCTGTAGGTCCAGTCAGCTGAGGTTTGAGGTTAGCATTGCATGCAGCAATGTGAAGATCATTGGTGATTGAGAAAAACAGCATATTCACTGGTCAGTTGTGAAGAAAACCTGGTTTAGAAGAAGAAATTGGGATAAGAAAGAAATTTATTTCCTTCCTTCCTTCCTTCCTTCCTTTCCTCCTTCCTTCTTCCTTTCCTTTCCTTTTCTTTCCTTTCCTTTCCTTTCCTTCCCTCCTTCCTTCCTTCTTCCTTTCTTTTCCTTTTTCCTTCCTTCTTCCTTTCCTTTCCTTTTTCCTTCCTTCTTCCTTTCCTTTCCTTTCCTTCCTTCCATCCCTCCCTCTCTCTTTCCCTCCCTCCTCCCCTCCTGCCCCCTTCCTCTCTCCCTTCCTCCTTTCCTCCCTTCCTCCCTTCCTCTCTTCCTTCCTTCCTTCCTGCCTGCCTGCCTGCCTTTCTTCCTGTTAGTATTGTAGAGTTCTGGCCTGCTTCCCAATGTAGTGATCTAGCCCTTGGTGAGGAGCTGATAATGACAGAGAGAGGGAGACTTGTCAAAGGGATAGAGAGGTCCACTCTGGTGTGAACATGGGGTGCTTTCATTAGATGGGAGCAAAGATAGTTTGAAATCACAAGAGTGAAGGGAAGAATGTGTGGGCATGATGGCATATAGGTGGGTAGAGTGGAGGTCAGAGCTTGTGTAATCTCCCTACTGATGGTTTGGATTGTCCTAGTAAAATGGGAAGCAAGGTCATGCATGGAAAGTGAGGATAGGAGAGAGAAGGTATTGCACTATTGGACATTTCTGAGGAGACAGGAACAGGTGAGAAATAAGACTTTAGATCTGTGCTATTCAGAATGTGGTCTATAGACCAGCAGCATCAGCCTGACTTGGGAGCTTGTTAGAAATGAAGAATCGCCCCAAAACAAACGAACCAGAATCTGCACTTTATTAAGATCTCCAAGTGATTTCAAAGCCAGCTTTTCTCAAATTTGCACCCTGGAATGAATCAGGACTATTCTAAAAATCTGCATGCCCAGGTCACACCCAAGACCAATTTCATAACAATATTTTGGGGGCTGAGACCCCAGCATCAGTAGTTTTTAAAACTACCTAGGTGATTTTAACATGAAATCAATTTTGATGACCGAATGCTCTGGGTATTTAAGCAAGTAAATAAACTCAGGATAGCCCCCTTGAGGATAATGATCCTTCTTTAAAGATACCAGTCTGCTAGGCTGTGAGTTTTTCTCCAGCTATATATGGCCGTTCAGGTGCAGGTGTGGAAGAGGCAATGAAGTGGATTTAATGAAGGTTGAGATTCTGCCAAGCAGCTGAGAACAGCAGATGATGTTCCACTTGCTGTCCCACCTTCTCTCCCACCCACAATTCTCCTTTCCAACTAGAACAGCTCCCTTTGTATCTGTTCTACATTTTAGCTTTCTGAAAAAGAGTTAAAAGCAAGTGTGCAAGAGTTAAATGCACTGAAATGTACGATGCCTGTCCCCTCTGTATTCATCAGATCAAGTGTCTGACAATACAATGGGTTCCCACTGCGTATGAGTGTGTGCACATGCAAGGCATAAGATTGATTTCTTTTATTTAAGCTAGAATATACTCATTAGTAAATCTGCGTGACCCCAGAGTCTTGAATATCATTTCCTTTTTTTTGTTTTGCCTTTCCATTTTTTCCTTTGTTGATTTATACACATTTCCAACTTTTCTTTAATTCTTCACTTAATTTTGATAATTTATATTTTCTAATGATATTTCTCTAAAATTTTCCAATTTGTCTTAGGGATTTGTACATAGTTTTGCCTTAAAATCCTTTAATATCTTTTCTCTGTCCTATTCAATTTATCATGTCTAATTTTTAAATTTTCTTTTTTTTGCCTTTTTGTTGTATTTTATAGAGTTTTGTCTATCTTGCTCATTGATTTAAAGACTAATTTTCTGGTCTTATGTATTTCAGTTTTCTCTTTTTATGAAATATAAACATACATAAAACTAACATTTATTATAGACAAATTAGACTGATCTGTAGGAAAAGGCAAAACTAGTCATCAGAGACAACCTAGGCATATTTTAAAATGTTAATTATATTTATTATTTTCTTTTTCAAAATTTGTTTTAAATTTTTGTAGATACATAGTAGGTGTATATATTCATGGGTACATGAGATATTTTGGTATAGGCATGCAATGCATCATAATCACATTATGGAAAATTAGGTATCCATCCCCTCAAGCATTTATCCTTTGTGTTACAAACAATCCAATTATATTATTTTAGTTATTTTAAAATGCACTATTAAATTATTGACTATAGTCACTCTGTTGTGCTGTCAAATACTAGGTCTTATTCATTTTTTCTTTTTCTTTTTTTTTTTTTTAAGACAGAGTCTTGCTCTGTCGCCCAGGCTGGAGTGCAGTGGCGCAATCTCGGCTCACTGAAAGCTCCGCCTCCCAGGTTCACGCCATTCTCCTGCCTCAGCCTCCCGAGTAGCTGGGACTACAGGCACCTGCCACCACGCCTGGCTAATTTTTTGTATTTTTAGTAGAGACGGGGTTCCACCATGATAGCCAGGATGTCTCGATCTCCTGACCTCGTGATCCGCCTGCCTTGGCCTCACAAAGTGCTGGGATTATTCATTTTTTCTAACCATTTTTTGGTACTCACTAAGCATCCCCATTTTCCCCTACCCCCCAACTACCCTTCCCAGCCTGTGGTAACCCTCCTTCTACTCTCTATCTCCATGAGTTCAATTGTTTTAATTTTCAGATCCCACAAATAAATAGGAACATGTGATAGTTATCTTTCTGTGCCTGGCTTGTTTCACTTAACATAATGACCTGCAGTTCCATCCATGTTGTTGCAAATGAAAAGATCTGATTCTTTTTTATAGCCAAATAGTACACCATTGTGAATAAATCCCACATTTTCTTTATCCTTGCATCTATTGGTGGACAGTTAGTCTATGCATATTCAATAGCTCTCTGTAAAGATGCTTCTATGCATTTATGTACAGACTCTGCCTGCCTATTTGTATTTAAAATGGTCTCATACGACAGTCTTGATTATATCCTTGACTCATTCTTTGTTTGACAGTATAGACAGTAATCAAGGTGGGGATGGAGTTACGGAGATTGGGATTCAAATGTTCACTCTGCTACTGCTTTGTGAGATTAAATGTAGAGTATTTTTTATCCACTCTGATGATCTTTCTTCTCATATATTTTCTGTAGAAAGCAGAGATGATCACACCTACCTCACGAGGATGATGAGAGTATTGTGATTGTAAGTACTTACCACCTCAAGAAATTTACACCACTGTCAATGGCCATGTTTTGATCTTTATTATCGTAAGCAAATTGTTTTTCAATCCCTCAGTATGGACTTTGTGTATTTATATCATACTTTTACATGTTTTGGAAGTACTTTCGGTGGATTAAAGGATTTAAAAGGATTTAAATAAATAACTCTCCTAAAATATAATAGTCGATATGATAAACAATACTCGATATTCTAATGTCACTTTTGCATAGATGAAAAATTCTATTGTTTTAATGTGAATTTACTTGAACCCTTTAGGGTTAAATGTTTATTCTTCAATGATATGGAAGAAGAATATACCCATGAAAAGTGGATAAGTCCATGTAGCTCCTTTCAACGCAGATTCTTGGAGAGAATTAATCCCTACGGCAATGACTTTTCTACTCTGCATCTGCCACTACTAGTTCTAAAAAAATTATTAAAATTATTTTTATATTATATGATTGAGGTAAAGACCCTTCATTAAGAAAGACTTAATGAGAAAAATTAATTCAACTTCATTCACTACATTTAAGATGAATTTTCCTTAAACATGTTTTTGGCAAATTTGGCAAACTGGGCATATGCAAAAGCAATAACTTGCCTTAGGAGAATTTGGCATTAGATGAACTGAATTGTGAAAAGTCAGTTATCCAATAAGTAGAGTTTATGCCACACGGTATAATATATAGTGATATTTATGATTTTCTTACATGTTCCTTGTTTATTTTTTGCTTTCTTGTGTCAGGAGCAGAGAAATAGGTTATATCTTCAGCTGTCACATTTATTTTAATTTGCGATTTATGGTTTCCTCTCAAAGATTCAGTTTTCTCCTAACTCATTAATTCACACATTTATTTATACTTAGTTCATTGTGCTTTTCAGTTTTGTCCAGTTTTCTTTTTCTATTTGTAACCAAGTAAGTTGAAAGAATAGTGAATGTATTTCTGTTTCTTTTTTTAATGTAGAAAACTTCTATGAGTATGAACTTGCCTCTGCATACACATTAACCATATTCTGTGCATTTCAATATTTAGTAATTTCTGATCATCAATGCCACCAAGTGCCACTGTCCTATTTGCCCAACACGCTCCAGTTTCAGCATGCTTCTAAATGGACATAGTTGCTATTTCCTTTTCCTCTTTAACCCTATTTATTTATTTAAAAATATTTATTTGTTGATGCACTGAACAAGATACAGTAGATAAGATTGGGGAACTAGTCAAAATCTAAATAAATACATGAATAAAAAGATGCTTTACAATTAAGACAGTGTGATATTAGCAAAAGAACAGACAAATCGATGAAGGAAACAGCACAGAGAGCTTAGAAATTGACCCCCATAGACACAGCCAAATGTTCTTTGACAAAGTAGCAAAGGCAATGCAATGGAGAAAAGATAGTCTTTCGACATTATGCATTCATCAAGACTCATAGAATGTACAACACCGAGAGTGAACCCTAATCCAAAGTGTGGGCTTTGGATGATAATAATGTGTCAATGTTGGGGTGGCTGTGCATGTGTCAGGGCAGGAGGTATAGGAAACTCTATTTCCTGCACAACTTTGCTGTGAACCTAAAACTATTCTAAACAATTTAAAACGATACTTCAAATAAGAGTTTTTGAAGGAAATGGCTGAGGGTAGTATAGTATGATACAAAAGAAGGAGAGGGGGCAAATTTTAATAGGCTCTGGTCTTCCTCTCTGAGGGTACTTAACATCCTCCTATTTGGGTAAGTGGGGCTAATTTCCCAGTTGTCAGAGTTTGCTGCTGCTCTTGTGGGGACAGTAATATCATTGCTACCAAATGTTATCAAATTTTGCCTATGTGTCTATTTCCATGTGTTTAGGTGAAAGAATATTTTCAAAATTATTATTATTATTTTAAAGCTTAGTATAAATTATTTATTGCGTAACATGATCCTTTTGGTGAAGCAACATGTATATACTTGCTAAAACGGAAAGAGCACTTTAATTAATTTGCATCTATTAACCAACATTATTGGTCATATTGCTCAAATTCTCCACATTTTTATTTATTTCTGCTGACTTGTTCTGTCAATTTCTGCTGACTTGTTCTGTCAATGACAGAAAAAGTATGTCAAACAATTTAGTATCTTTGTACTTCAAAAAACTTGTTGTGAGTGCATTTCAGATACATGTGGATGCTTTATCATTTGCCTCATAAATATTCATGATGGGAATAGCTCCATTGACATTTTATCTTAATTGAAGAGTGCTTTCAAATTTTGTCCTTGACATATTTTGGTATCAAATGTTTGAGCAAATCAAACTTTGTTCCATTTTAGAGGTTTTTGTTTTGTTTTGTCTTATTTTTAACTTTCTTTAGTCATATGAATTAGGCAAAGACTTGAAACATTCATTTTTATATGATTTCTATAAAGATGAAACTAAGTCAAATTACTTAAAACCAATTTCAGATTGTTAAAAAAAATATAAAGACTTCTTAGTAACCTTTCCTAGGGTGATTAAAACAATTCAAATATCAACCAAAACACTGAATGCAATTGTTATCATTCAATGTATATTAATTTTAACAGGAAGTTGATGAGATAATCCAGTTCAACTTTTAAAAAGAGAGAAAACTAGACAAAGAGAAAACATACTGGCATGCACATTCTTTGGTTGAAATACTGATATTTATTTTATATTCAAAGTGCTTTCAGTGTCTGATCAAATCATGGTTTCCATTTTACTATCTGATGCGCTTCAACCTTAGAGATCGTTGTATCATGACATGTCTTGTTTGGTTGTATCCATTTATGTATTTCATTTGGCACATTGGTAAGTGTTAATATTCATATTTTTAGAATCCACACAGCAACCTAGTAATGGGTGTGGTCAAGTAAAAAGAATAATTTTTTCAGGGTGGAATCACCACTTGTACAATGCAGCTGTATTGGAACTTCTTTGAAACCCACAGCACACAGTTGAGATAGTCCAATTTTTAAAAAGAAATTTACTATACCAATTTTGCAAGCTGAAGATTTTAGAATAATTTGAAAAGCTTTGAGTTCTACTCATTGCTTATTGTCATTGCTGGCTTAAATTTATTTCCCATCTAGATAGAAATAAAAGATAAAAAGCTTAATTATTTCGCATCATATTTCATTATTTTCTTTTGTTAGTGGTAATGAAATGAAACATGTCTGAAGTTCACAGAAAGACTCCTTGGTAATGACTTTTTTAGGCATCGTTGAGTTTTTTCATTTAATCAATAATTTTATTATTTTATGCAGTGCTTTGCAAAGCACTCCCTTCTGTGGGTTTACATATACATGGATACACAACCAGTCTGTTGTTTTAACACATTAGTTCCTGTCAAAACTATTTATGTAATTTTTAAATGTTATAAATCCCCATGTTTACTTCCTATTGGCATGCTGTCTTTATTATATTATGGAATATTATTATTTAGACCTGAAGTTTTGACAAATGACGCCAACAAATCTATTGATTCATTCCGTTACATTATAGGAAAAGTCCCTGTTGGTAGCAATGCTGCTGAGCTTCAAAACAGTGGCCTTGTCAGGTAATACAAACCGTGGCATTTTCTTCGCCTTTTTTGACACATGGTGTAGGATAGTATGCAAATTGGTACAAAATTGGCTGGAGGACAAAAGCAAAAATCAAGATTAAGCAGGGACATTTCCCGCATGTGTATTGCTAATACCCACCTAAAGGTAATACAAGACATTAACGGATTATGTGAAATCTCCACTTGTAAAATTTTTAAAAAATTTAAGGGAAAATGTGCTTTTACTTTCTCTGCCTTGTCAGAAACTTTTCACCTAAGTAAAGTTGCTCTTTTACTTCTTGAAATGTTTCTTGTATTTATGCTGAGTGAGTTTGACTAGTTTGCCAGCAGCTCCATCTACCTCCTGAAGCAACATTTGAAGACGTTTCTTGCTTTTATAAGAATATATGCTTATATACAAAGGTATGCTTTCTCTCTGTGATAATCCCTCATCCCTCATACCACTTGTAAATACATACATATATATACATATATTTTTTCTTTTTTTTTGAGACGGAGTCTCGCTCTGTCGCCCAGGCTGGAGTGCAGTGGCTCAATCTCTGCTCACTGCAAGCTCTGCCTCCCGGGTTCACGCCATTCTCCTGCCTCAGCCTCCCGAGCAGCTGGGACTACAGGCGCCCACCACCACGCCCAGCTAATTTTTTTACGGGGTTTCACTGTGTTAGCCAGGATGGTCTCAATCTCCTGACCTCGTGATCTGTTCGCCTCGGCCTCCCAAAGTGCTGGGATTACAGGCATGAGCCATCACGCCCGGCCTACATATATTTTTTCAAACAAACAAAGGCTTTAGAGTTTTTCAGGCTCACAAAAACCTCTGCTGTTATGAATCATGTTATATTTGAAAGAATTTTAAACCTATTTTTCAGTTCAGTTCTTCTCCTGTGGCTCTTATGCCAAGGTGACTTCAAGAGTAATATCTATAAGGCTAATCAAGTTCTGAAATAGAGATTGATTGGTGTTTTGGTCCCCACATGTTCACATGGCATTTTCCTTGACAAATCTACAAAGGCACTGATAGGATAATGGGTCGTGGATAAAGGAAACCAGGTCTATTGTGGTTGGTGTATCTGCTTGGGAGAAGAGCCTGAATCCAGTATTTTTGTAGGAAAGGAAACCGACATTTGCTATGCCACCATCATTCCCTGTGTAGGCAATCCTCTTAGTAACTTCAAGTAAGTTTTGTACTCATTTGAGTTCAGAAGGTTAAGTGACTTGTAAGTGGCTGAGATTAGGATTTGGTTTGTCTGGGCTCTCGTGACTGCTCCCTCTCTTATTTTCTATGGGAGAATAAATATGATTAATTGGGTAACCCATATGACCAGCCTGTTTGTAGCAACTGGCAGACAAGCCAATGAAACATATCTCTTCATATAGGAAAACTAGAGAGGATGGAGATAAAGACATAAAAATAGCATAGACATTTTAGAAATCTAGATGTAAAAGAGGAATAGACACACAAGGCGAGATGATGTTTGATTATGATACAGAACAGATTCCTAAAACACTTAAATGTAATTAAAGATATAAAAAGGATAGAACAGAACATAAAAAAGTTATGAATGTACAGCACTATAATTAGTTGCTTCTTTTTGAGACACAGCACTAGTTTCAGACTTGTCCATTAAAAAGTAAAAAAGAAAGAAGGCTGCTTATGAAGACAGAGATAATCTAAATGCAGAGCTTGGCAGGTGGCTGCCATTGAGGAAGGAAAAACACAGTTAGGATAGCCTTTGAGAAGATCCTCCAAGTGATAAAATATTGTCTAGAGTGCTAGGGAACTTTCACAATTTTATTGGCAATTTAATGTAATTCAATCGCAGTCTACATCATCAAGACTTAGTATATTCAGTTCTATTTTGCAGAGAGTAATGAATCTGAAATTTATGTTTGGCAGTACACTCCAGAAAGTAACATTTCCCTTGATGCATCTGCTCTGATAATTTGCTCATTTAACTGTACAAATGACACTGCAACTGACCTGGAAAGCCAGTTATACAAGATTCCAACACAGCAGAGACCCTGCAAGCTTCTAAGACTTTCTCCCACTTTCAAATGTCACAAAGACAGATTCTTAAGAGTGTTTCTGAAAAAAATAGCACCTTGGAATTGGTCCATCTTCAATTAAATGATGGTGGTGATCATCCCTATGAAGTTTTGAAAGTCACATCTCTTCTTCAGGAAGGCATTTTGTGAAAGGAAACCAGGATCATTGTATATGGTAAAAGAAAAAAAAAATCTTAAAGATAGACTCCTTTTCTTTTGAGAAAAAAGAAACATGCAATTTTAAATCTTACAAACACTACTGATTTGAACTTAATGTTGACTGTATTAAATTACATATTTTAAAATGTGGCTTCTTTTTTTTAATCAATTAATTTATGTTATTTATTTTGAGAGGGAGTTTCACTCTGTCGCCCGGGCTGGAGTGCAATGGCACGATATCGGCTCTCTGCAATCTCCTCCTCCCGGGTTCAAGCGATTCTCCTGCCTCAGCCTCCTAAGTAGCTGGGACTAAAGGCGCACGCCGCCACACCTGGCTAATTTTTTGTATGCTAATAGACACGGGTTTCACCGTGTTGTCCAGGCTGGTCTCAAACTCTTGAGCTCAGGCAATCTGTCTGCCTCGGCCTCCCAAAGTGCTGGGATTACAGGCATGAGCCACCACGCCCAGCCAAAATGTGGCTTCTTTTAGCCCCTTTAAATTAAACTTATAAATACTGTTTTTATTTATAAATCTAGAAAATCATATAAAATAAGAACGATTCTTTTCAAGGGATCATTTGAACAATATTTGTTAAATTCAAATTGAATAGTGTAAATAACAAAGCAGTGATACTATCTATATTATATGTGTGAGAGGGGTGTAATACCTACATGATGGGCTGATAGGTGCAGCAAACCACCACGGCACATGATTACTTGTGTAACAAACCTGCACATCATGTATATGTACCCCAGAACTTAAAAATAAAAATTAAAAAAGAGAGAAAGATCATTTACGTAAGTCAAGTGTGAAAGCAGAGTTTCTCCCACTCAGCACTACTGACATTTGTCTCTGGATAATTCTTTGTGGTGGGGGCTAACCTGTGCATTGGAGGATGTTGAGAAGGATCCCTGGTCTCTACTACCCACTGGAAGCCAGTGGTAGTCCGCTTCCAGGTATAACAACCAAAAATGACTCCAGACATTGTCAAATATCCCCCAGGGAGTGACACTGCCCCAGTTGAGAACCACTATGTTAGAATTTTTTCTTGTAATTCTGCCATTAGGAATATTTTTCCCCTTTTTTCATATTTTTTATCCTCTGAAATCTTCCTACCCTCACCTCTCAGAAAATGTAAGCTCCATGAGAACTTTGTTCATCTTGTTTAACACATGCAGACCCTAGCAACTTCAATACTTCTTGAATAAGTGAATACAAATATAATCAAATCTGCTCACTCTCTATTTGACTGGATAAAGGATGTGATTAGATTAATGATATATGTAAATCTTTGTGAGTTCTTCTTCAGCTGTGTATTAAATGGAATTTTATTTACCTTGGATAAGTGAACTTTACAAATAGTATCAATTGTTCACACTTGCCCTATCTCCCCTCTGCTTATTGGGTTACAAATTCAACTAATAGCCATTATAGGCAAGGTTGTGGAGAGATAAGTAAGAAACATATTATTTTATACTGTGACTGCTTTGTGGTTTATAAACTGGGAAAAACTACAGAATGTCAAGATCCCTTGTCAATTGAAAAGGAAAAACACAATTCACATAAACTGGTTGTTTGGCTTTGATTACTTTTCAATCGGATGTTCCAATAATGGAAATGATGTGTTCGTACTTGTGGGGAAAAATTGATGGTGGACAAGCTCATAGACTTCAAAAGAATGCAAATTAATTTAGGCAGGTTCAGGGCAGGCTATACCGGAAAACTGAAGAATGAAGCAAAATGAGGTATCTGCTTTTATTAAGGGAGGTGCTAGAGCGTGTGAGGATGTGAGTTCTAAGCTTGATCTGAAGCTAGACATGGGCCAGACTCAGCACAGAAGCAAAAATCTCAGCAACACCTGAAATCTAATGTGTTATTCAAGAAAGTGTGGATCCAGGGACTGGCAGAGATAAAAACACCAGGCAACTAGTGACAAAGGTCAGAGAAAGCAGGAGTCCAGTTCAGAGAAACTCTATCACTGGAGAACAGACATAGGGGTAGCAGGAATTCAGCCTGCTTGGATGCCAGAGCTTAAACCACCATCCAGATGTGGGAGCTAAGAGTCCAGCAGACTTAGAGAACTAGAAGGGGCTGCTGGTAATGTGTTCCTAGTCTTTTTGGTCCCGGTTTGAGGGACTTATTTCCTTGGAAGGCTCCTTCAACTGGGCTTCTAGTAGAGCCATCACATGAGAAATGTTTTGGGCTACAGTTGCTAGCAGGCATGCTCCAGCACCTCAGGCTGGACCATACCCTGTCCATCTCATTGTGGGGTTAGAGGAGGCATGTGCCGTCTGTTGCTACTAAGTGACTAACAGGAAACTTGGTCCTGTTGTACAGGAAGCAAGGTAGGGAGAGAAGGAGGCAAGCAGAGAGGGAGAGAAGAAAGGAGGGTGGGTGGGAGAATATGATGGGTAGTTATATAAAGATATTACATCATTCATGGATTTTATACAATATGCTTAAGTTAAAAGTATACTTTACAAAGCTGCAAATCCAGAGTGTGTGTAGAGTCCTTTCCTGTAATTGTTCTGTGGATGTCATCATGTTTTGAGATCTTCCCACAATTTTTCAGACAGACTTCCCTAGAACAAAGCATGCCCCCTCCGCCTGTTGCAATCAATACTCTAGTTCCTGGAACAGACAAAATGTGAGAAGCTGTAGCTCTTACAGAATGCTGTTTAATAAGAATGATTTCCAGTCTAAAAGTGTGAAATTTTGGGAAGCTTTCTATGCATGTAAGCTATTGCCAGTCTTCTTTGATGACAAACTGATATGGTTTAGCTGTGTCCCCACACAAAACTTACCTTGAATTGTAGCTCCCACAACCACATGTCATGGGAGGGACCTGGTGGGAGGTAATAGAATCATGGGGGCGAGACTTTCCCATGCTTTTCTCATAATAGTGAATGAGTCTCATGAGAATAATGGTTTTATAAAGGGCAGTTCCCCTGCACATGCTCTCTTGACTGCCACCATGTAAGGCGTGCCTTTGCTCGTCTTTTGCCTTCCACCATGATTGTGAGGCTTCCCCAGCCATGTGGAACTATGAGTCCATTAAATCTCTTTTTCTTTATAAATTACCCAGTCTTGGGTATGTTTTTATTAGCAGTGTGAGAATGGACTAATATACAAACATACTCAGGTGTCCTTTGTGGAGAACAATTCTTCCCAAAATCTCCCGTCAAGACAGAAATTTTGTGCCACTCCATTTCATGCTAAACAGTCCAATTGAAAGCTCTGTCTTGCTGTATCTATTTAAGAATTCTTACCATTTCTTTTGCCCCCCTTTTAAAGTCACTTTCTTCTCCCAGTGCTTTCCTGAAGCTGCTTTCTCTGAGGCGTCTTATGAATTTATGCTGCTTACATCATTCTCACATATTTGGTATCTCCAAGGAATTGATCATTCTGTTCCCTCCCCTTTGGCATCAAATGAGCCCACTCGATTTTCCTGCTACTTCCCTTATTATTTACCTGACACCATTGGTCTCTTTGTGTCCCATGAGCCCTGACTGTATTTCTGTGATTCCATTGCTGCAGCCTCCTCCTGATCAATCCCCTCATCTGGCAGTTGCTTGTCTCCTTTCCTTCCCTACTTGCCTCTTCATGATTTTGCCTGAGAAAGCTTCCTTGTTACATCCCTTGAACTTGAATCCCTGGGCTGGGGTGAGTTCTGCAAGAACCTGAGACAGACACCCTGTCTTCTTAGACCCCATCATTCCACCCATTATCACATCATTAGACTCTAGCTTTGCATTCACTATCACATCTTTAGGTCTATTTATTTCCTCCTGAACCACTCCCTTCTTCCTTGACCACCACCACCACTCCACTGGAAATCTGTTGCACTCTCATAGCCCTATCACCTCCAGGACAACACATACCAAATCGCCATCCTCAATGCTAACCTTTCTCCAAAGCTCCCAATTGGATTATTTTCAATGAAATGTCTACAATTCCCACATTTAATATACACAAAAGCAAATCCGTCTTCTCTAGGCCACACTGTCTCAAGGACTTGTTGTTGTTAATCATTTTCTTCCTCTTATCTTCTGCAAATAGGGTCAAAGCAGCCCTCTCCACAGTGCTGAGGTTGGAGCTGGGGGTAGAATGGCGACATTTAATTCTGGTTTGCATTCATGTAATGCCTATACTTAAAGTTATAGTGTCTCCCATAAGACCGCGATATTGGGGAGCTCTTGCACTCAGACATCTGTCCCCTTCACAGGGCAAGAGCTCCACCCAAATCCAAACCCATATTTGTGGTGTTAGCCAATCCTCTCTGAGCCAAAGCAGCTTGAAAGTCCCAATATTTACCTAATTCCTCTTGCTTTAGGTTTTTCTCCAAAACTACTGGTCTGGCAATTCTTCAGAGTCTTTGCAAACTCTTGAATCTTTTAAAGATACCTTAAAATGACATTTTATTCAGATTTTTAAAAATTACTTTCAGTCAGAAAGGAAATTGTTTTGAATGACCCAGCTAGCATTCCTGGAAATTCAATGATTTCTCTTTTCTCCACCATTACTTCAATTCAGAACCTTCTAATCCCATCAGAGAATGAGAAAATCATCTCTAAATATGATTTCTTAAGTCATTTCTTGTTCCCACTCAGTGAATTCATATTCGTCTTCCTGAAATACAGTTATGACACCTTCCTCCAATACAGTTCTAACACCTTCCTCCTTCCACGCTCAGAAATGGTCAATGTTGTTCCATCGCCAAAGGAGTCATTACAAATTCCTTTGTCACAGGAATGCAAGTTTGTTTCCAGGACATGCCCTCATCTAATCTCCCACTTTTCACCACTGTGCATTTAAAAGATGCTTCAAATAAATGAATTCCACATTAGCAAACCTTCTGTTTCTAAATATGTTTGTGCATACACCCCCTTTCTTTGGCACAGAGTGATCTTGATCTTCTCAGCTTCTTTACAAGGCATCTCATTGCACATAGTGCTTACCTGGCCTCCCATGAAGAGAAGCTCTCCTATTGCCTTGTCTCAAGACTCTTTTGCCTTCAATGATACTTGTATTACCACTTTGTATTCCAGGACTGTGTTTAATATAGCTCATCATTTTGAGTACTGGTATATCACTATTAGGGTACCCTCATCTCACCCAATTACACCTGATGTAGTGCATATTACATGTAGGGTAATCCATCCTTACCCTGAAGATTTATCTTTTTTAAATGTACACATGGCTTTTTAGCAATGAAGAAAATTTCAATACAGTTGGTGTCACTCTTACCCAAGTCAACTGGAAAAAGAAGTAACCAAGTCAGGTGTTGAATCACAAGAGGGGTAGGTAAAGAGTAAAAGAAAAGCCTGAACAGAAGTGGACTTTTAGAATAAAACTTGGAATAGGTATCACATGATAAGGTAAAGTAAATCCAGGTTTTAGAACTATCTTTCTATGCCTGGGAGAAGGGAAAGAGCTCAGACCCAAATAAGAGAGACTGAGAGTACATGTGTTCAGCACTAAATTGGCAGTGCTAAGCTAGGATTGCAGACTGAGTAGGTTAAATAAAGTTTCTGCTTGTTCATCCATTTTAAGCATCCACAGAACTCTTCTAGGACAATAGTAGGAATCAGCAGACCATAATTAACAACTGCAAGTCATAAAATCAGAAAGACAAGGAACATTTGGCTCAGGGGAAAACAGAAAAACAAACAAACAAAAACGTGTTCCACAGAAGAGCATCATTCCCCATTGATATGGTTTGGCTGTGTCCCCACCCAAATCTCATCTTGAATTGTAGCTCCCATAATCCCCACATGTTGTGGGAGGTACCTGGTGGGAGGTAAATGAATCATGGGCGTGGGTTTTTCCCATGCTGTTCTCATGATAGTGAATAAGTCTCATGAGATCCCACGGCTTTATAAAGGGTAGATCCCCTGCACATGCTCTCGTGCCTGCCACGATGAAAGATGTGCCTTTGCTCCTCATTTGCCTTCCACCATGATGGTGAGGCCTCCCCAGCCATGTGGGACTGTGAGTCTATTAAATCTCTTTGTCTTTATAAATGTCCCAGTCTCAGATATTTCTTCATAGCAGTGTGAAGATGGACTAATACACCCATAAAAGACACTAACTTCTAACCATTGACTTAAAGCTATAGGGAAAGAAAATTTGTAAATAGATCTAGTGAGCAAGAGAAGGCAATGATCATTGATTATAGAATTTTCTTAATTTCTAATTTAGTATCATTAACATGCTCTGAAGGAAGAAAGCTTATTTGTTGTATTTTAATGAAAAGAGTATAATTATCTAAGATTTTCTAAATTTGTGTGTGGCCTTGATCACTCTGTTTTCCCATCAGATCTTAAAAATTTGCACCCAAAACGTCCTCTACATGGTTATTAATTGCAGTTGGAATGCACTCCTGTGTTGGCCTTTCATTCATATATAGCAAGTGAGTGAATGAATGAATGAATGATTAGTGGAATATTATATGAATTTCTTGTTTGCCTTTCTGCCTCTTCAGATACTACCTTCACTTAGAATAATGCTTAAATTAGAAGTGAAACTGGGATTCTTATCTTCTCAGATACAGCATTGCTTTTCAATTTTGTTCATAATTTTCTCCATGAATTGTTCATTTTAGAAAAACCCTAAACAAATATCAAATTATTAGGCTGATTATTTATAATGTTGACTAATATTTAAATCCATATTGATAAAGTTTACTTGTGTGTGTACACCTGGCATATGGACTTTGCCTTCATTCTGAGTTGTGTGTTTTAGTATTATGCAGAGAGTGTAGCAAATTTACTGTAAGATTAGCCCATTCTGTGAGAAACATCTGTCTACATGGAAGTTTAGCATTCTTATCAAATGTTTGTCTTCAGATTTTACAAAAGCTTTGGAAACTTTGACAACTTTTCTGTTCCTTGTCATATAAAACTTATTCCTTATCCTCTTCATCTTAGAAATACAGTTCAAATTGGAAACGATAATTCAAATATCACATTGTACTTATAATTTTAGATTATATACATGATCTGTGAAGCAATGCTGCACACTTCCCCCCAGTCTGATATCCTTTGGAGAAGCAAAGAAATTCCATAAAGTAAAATTTACCAAGTCAAATTAATTTTACACAAACACACCAACTCTTTTTCTCAACACAAATAGTTTGAAGACTTGGAGTGCTACTTCAGCATATTTCTCTTCCTCTCTTAGTTACTTAGGCTCAGATGTAAGAACTCATGTAAAGATTTGCGTCAACTCTCTACCTACAAACTGTAGGTTGTGTTATGTGTTTGAGAATCAACTGGGCTTGAAAGGTCTTCTACCCTTGCAACTTCCCTTCTCCTCCATTTAGGCCCTAGAGTCCATCTTGGAGGAAATGGCACCAGCAAAGCAAGTTTCAACCCCAGTTAGCAAGCCGGACGCATGAAAAACTACAGCCTTCCTTTCATCTTTCATGAATAGAAAAGAAAACTGAAAGGAGGTAAGCCTTCTGTGCAAGAATTTTGAAGCCTCTGTTTGAACGCAAAATGAGATTCGAAGAGAAAGAAAGAACCAAGTCCAGGTCCAGGGCCATCTCGCGCATTGCCATCTACCTAGAGAACGCCACTGAGAAAACGTCCGCCTTCTCTCTTGCGTAGACGTGAATGAAGGAAGCAGAAAGATGTAGAGGGAGTCTTTTCCCAATGCTCATACCTCCTTAACCATGGAGAAGAGTTTTTCTTCTCTTGACGGGAAATGAGAAGAGGATTAATAAGACATAATTCTGGCGCCACTATCAAAGAAACATGTGAATAAGGACTCCAACTAATGGATATAGCTTAAGACATGAGTTTCTGAATATGGATGAAATCGATCCTTAAAATGATAAAAACCAACCCAACTTAAGATTAATATGTTTTCTAAATTAAACACGGTATATTTCTGTTTGTGTATTTCTGCCAACCTGTTCCTCAGAATTTGAAAATATTAACACTATCCACAGTTATTGAAGGTGTGGAGGAAAATGTTCTCAAAAAATGCTGAGGGAGTATATCTTGGTACAGCCTTATTTGAAGGGCAATTGCCTAGAATGTCTCAGAATTTTAATTGCGCATGCCTTTGGATTTATATTTGTAGGATATCCCTCTACAGCGATGCTACCTGTAGAGGGATATCCCGTGGAAATATTTGTAGTGTGCAAAGACAGATGCACAAAGATCAAAGAGAATCTAAGTGACCACATGTAGGAAATGATCATACGAGTTTTAGTGTACTCAGACATGGACAATCTATTAAAACTAATGGTTCCTGTGGTGTACTACCTAGTAGTAGGAAAAAACACAAGAGAAAGTTGCAAATGAATACATACCTTATAGAAAGTATGAACGAAATATATTTTTGTACTAGAAAGAAAAAAAGATATACTTTTGCATCTGTGTACCTACACACAAAGGAATACATACCAAACAAGAACAGTTAATACTCCTAACATGTGAATATGATGGACTGATTGGAAGGTGCTTTTTGTTTTTGTTTTTTAAGCACATATACACTTTGTTTTTCAATATGCATCACCATTTGGCATTAAAACATACACAGAATTTTTAAAATGTGCTGCCAGATGTGAAGTTTCTAAAAACATTCAGAATCCATGTAGTAGAAAATAGTTGAGTATTTGCCTGCCGCCCATTGAAAATCCAAATCTCAATGGGTGGCTTGACAGCCATATATAGACATATATATATCTAACTCTTGTCTTGCTTAGAAGAAGTAAACCCACCTGAAACCAATCTGCCCCATGTTGTCAGGCTCAAAAGCTTATTCATTCTAAAATAACCCTGAAAAGAAAATACTTCAGCTCAAATCACAATTTGGAAATGCTTTGCATGTAGAAAGCAATTGTAAAACGAAGTGACTTTTTCTGTATAAAATTTCAGGAATATAATATTTCTATGAATGTTGCTGCAGATTATTTGGTGTCATGAATGGTATAATAATAAGGCTGCTTATCTGACAAATCTGCCAAATGCAAACAGAGCTTTTAATAAGAGTATTCATCAAGAGTGGGGAGATATGTCAATTCTAAAAATGTCACCATAATCAAAAAACATTAGCAAGTACAAAAACTAAGTATAATATAAAAATTTAATGCCTATGTAGAGTAATTCAAGTCTTTGCATTAACTTCACTTCTATCATTATATATTCATTTATTTTCAACATTTCGTTATACACCATAAATAAAAGTTTGTTTCTTTCACTTCTCCATGCCTGTTTTCCCATAAATCACCTTCTACTGATTGTCGTAGATTATTCAGGAAGAACAAGATAATGGAGTCTTGTTTTCGAGTGTTTTTCTTTATTCTAAACATTCCATCTGTCTAACTATATTTATGGTATGTAAAACACCTGTTTTTATTTCCAAGGGACCAATATAGTTCTAAAGTCACAGCTGGTGATAGTCTGAGAGGGTGTTCAGATACTATTTCTCAAGCAGGGCAGATGGCTATCAAAAGAAACTTTGTAATTTTATTTTTTATCACCATCAAGAAATTTGGACAAACTCACAGAACTAGAACTGGGAATACTTCAACATGAACAGTACAGGACTACATGTGAGGAATAATCATAGGCATGTGACAGTGGAAGAGATCAAACACTAGGATTCCTAATCTCATAAGAATAATGGCAATAGAGTCAATACTTAGGACTAAATGGTGGATGAGCAATGATTTCCAAGAGCCATATGAACTAAACACTTAGATGTAACTAGCTTTGGCCAGCTCTCCTTCAGAACAAGCAATGGCAGAGAACACTCCCTCCAGTCTGAAAATGAAGGTAGGCATGAAACAGGTAAGTTTAGATTGATTTGTATTAGGATGAGATGTCCAGACCAATAGATGCTTTGGGATCAAAGGTAGGGCTACCAAAAAAAAAGAAAAAAAAAGATATTGACAAACTGTTGGAGACAGTGATATGGACAATTCCTTATGTAAAGGGCAAAGTTAACTCTAAAAGTAAGACTTCACCTGTTGTGTAACCAACTTGGGTAAAATCACCTTGGAAGGTGCAAAAAATTCTGATGACCCACACCATAAATTTGTTGGTAAACCAGATCTTTCAACCTTGGGCAATGTAAAATGCTTCTTCTTTGTCTCTAGGCTGCGTGAGTTTACTGAAACACTCCACACATGTAAAATTAGTAAAACTGATAAAAATGTACAAGAAAGAGAGCTCTAAAAATGAATGAGAGAGAATAAGAATATAGATAATGAAGAGACACCATGAAATTACAGGTATTAGCACTTTTGACCTCCTTAGCCTGAGTGAACCAATCTAATTATAACAATTGTAACATTACCTGTGCTTGTTTTGTCTGCTTTGTATGGAGCTTAAAGCATGAAGAAAATCAGATCTATCAGACTGTGATTTTAATGAAATGATTAAAATTATTTGATTAGGTGTGTACTCAATGTTTAAATGTCTATGGGAATCTAATTTGTTAAATTGATTAGCTTTTGCTTTATTGGCTACATAAATAAATATGGATATTTAAGAGAATGCTACATAAATAAAAATAAACCATATCAAAAAGTAAAAATGGTGGTGATCTTAATGCACATAAACTTTTGGGACATTAAGTAATTTCTCAACACTAAAAAGGGCAGATACCTCAGTATTTCACATTGTTTATAGCTTGCACAGATTAAACTCTGGAAATACTGGTAAAGGAAGGATGAAACTAAAGACGCAATGACCTCTGGAATACGGTAAATACATTATATAAATCTGAAGGATATAATCACTTGTTGAAAATATTGTGGTTTTAACATATTTAAATCGAGTGATAGGAAGCAAAGAAGATCACTCCATGGAAGCATTTATAGCTATTAGTAGAATTCATTCTTAAGAGAGATTTTGACACTGAAAGGAAAACTTGCAATATAACTCAGCAATTAAAGGAATAAGTTGAAAGAATTAAAAATCAAATGACAAAATGTAAAATGGGCAAATATATTATATATACTTATCATACATCTAGATGGGGTATGGGGCCACTTGAGAAAAAAACATTTTGAGGGTTTAAGAGATGGTGAGGATGAGATCAGTGTTTGGTTACAGATATGTCAAGTTTGAAGATGTTTCTGAGACACCCAACTTGAGGTATTTTGTGAGCAGTTGAATAAACCAGTCTGGGGCCATATGATGGTAAGTCTGGACCAGAGCTAGAAGTTGGGAGTCATCGACTGATGGATTGCACTTGATGCCTGCATTACTCAGCTTAGAAGAGTGAGTGGGAAAAGCAGAGGGTTCACAAGATCATCTGAAGAGCTCTGACATTGAGAGTTTGTGCAGAAGCAAGGAAGGTGACATTAGACACCTAAAAGAGCACCCAAGGACCTAGGAGGAAAATGGCAGGAGGGTGCAGGTGTTTGGAGACAGCATGCCAAATATTGCCAGGACATGAAGTAAGGTCAAGAATGAAAAATGTCCCCTGCATTTGTCAACTCACACCTCTTTGGTATCTCAGCAAGAGCAATCTTGATGGCATGTTGGGGGCATACCCTACACCAGGATGGAAGAAGTGTTCTAGGAAATGAGTAAACGGAGGTGGCAGTGGTACCACTCCTGAGAAGTTTGGCTCTGAAGGTGAGTAGAGAGATACGGTGGTGCCTTAAGAGGAAAGTGGGACCCTGGGAGGCTTTTATTTTTCACATGGGGGATATTGAAGCCTGTTAGTGGTGGAGGGTATGATGGAGAAAGGGAGAGGTTGATGATGCCGGAGAGGGTGTATACATGGTGGAAAGAGCTCCCTGAAAAGGTAAGAGGTGTTGGGCTACAAAGTCAACACACATTTCGGGCTTTGAGAGAGGGAGAGACATTTTCTCCATTTTGTAAAAGGGAAAAAGGGGAAGTTGGATATATTGACCATGAGAAGGTGATGGACTCCCCATTAGATGTGTTTCATTTCCTCCATGGTGTGGAAGATGAGGTAATATGCTGACTCTGAAAAGAATGGAGGTACCATGATAGATAAGGAGAAGAGAGGAAGAACAAAACTGTTATCCCAGTGGGGAAAGTGAAAGATGAATTTACTAGCAAGCACTGGTTACTGGCTCTTTTTAAGTGTTAAAATTAATAGAATTTGAAAAGTAAGATTTTTGCAAAATGTGGGTATAATAAAAATATAACCTATAAATTATTTTATAAAGCCTTAACCCTCAAATTATTAACAAACCCCTAAAATGATTCTATCATCTGAGGTAGAAAGACAAATATTATCATTACTTATCTTTTAAAAAGGTTACTACCGAATGCTCTATTAGTTATTAATAGTATTTTTCCTGGAATGGTAGTGGAATTTGTGTATTCATTTTCTATTAATGGCAATGGTAAAGCAATGTTCTCTAATGAGTTCAGAAACTTGCTCACCAACACTACCGTTCTATGTACAGAATCTTTCATAGAATTTCATACCGGAAATAAAACTTTTGATTGAGATATTTTCTGGTTTCTCTCCCAAACTCCCGCCCCTGATTTCTTCCATTTTCATCAACCTACCTAACCACAACCTAACCCAGGCAGCCATGGCACCAGCAGGCATTGTTGCCATCCTAGGTTTCTTCACTCCACAACCTTCCAGGCTCCCACCTGTCCGGCTCCCACTACCATCGTCCTTGTTCTCTGCTTGCAGTTGCAGACTATTTAAGTGTGGTAGGATGCTATAAAAACATGGTACTGTTTTCACTAATTGTCAAAATACATAATCTCAGCTAGTTTCTTGCATTTTCCCTGGTAGACCCCCACTTTTTCATAGCTGTTCCAAACTTAGATGATTTGCCTTTTATTCTGAAAGACAACAGACCTGCTCATGTTTCTCTTCTCCGTTCCCAAATCCCTTTGTTATAGCCAGCTTCTCTCTCTTACTAAGATTGTGCTTCTCTCGAAGAGTTCTGTCTCAGTCCTCCATCAGTGTTTTTGATCTGCCCTATGCCAACTTTCACCAGAAACTCGCTCAACAAATGGACGGCCTGTGTATTCTCTTCCTGTCTTCCATTCTCTGGCCCTTCTTTGTTTGCTGACAAATACGCCCCATTCTTTTTTTCCCATCATCCTACTGTCCCCAACCCAAACTAATTTCTATTCACACACCTAACTTTCAATTTTACAGCCCTCTCTGCATGTTTTTAGTATCACATATCTTGGGAAACGTTGGTTTATAAAATACAGCAGTTATCTGTATAATGTGTCACTTATTACACACTTAAAAATAAATTTGTATTCCCATCACCATAGAAACCACCATCTTAGCTTTGCTTCTCAAAACTTAATGTGCATACAAATCACATGGGATTGTAGTTAAAAACGTGGTTTTTGTTTAGTAGCTGGGAGATGGAGCCTGAGAGTCTTCATGTCTGATAAGCTCCCAAGGGATGCCCCAGGATTGGTTCACAGACCAGAATTTGAAATGCAAAGAGCCAGTGGATCATCACCCAAAGTCTTGTTAATTTTTTTTTTTTTTTACAGGCTGTCATTTGAAGATTAAACCTAAAATCGTGTCTATCTATTTTTATCTTTTCCCTCTTTAACTCATTGCTATTTGTCTTCCAAGTGCGTCTCTCCATACAATCCGTTCTCTTCAGTCATCTCCGCGGTGTCACATCCAATAGATTTTTCTTCATCATCTCACTGGTTGCCTCTGCTGAATTCAACACAGACTACTCATACAATGAAACAGTACAACTGTGGCTTCTATGGAGGAAGAGATTCCCCTTATAGCATTACTGGGTAACATTTATGTTGTGCTTTCGAAAAAACCAAGTCATAAAAAGGTTTAACTATTTACCTCTTTCCATGTTGCTTGAGCCACAGGCCAACAAACTGAACACATGATTTAAAACCGAACTGTCAGGATATCCAGCCCCTATGCCCACAGCAGGTCAGGGATGATACATGACTTAATCATGCCCAATCAGAATTCTCTCTTAGACTTTCTTTCAGGCCTATTTAAAAAACAAAACAAAACAAAAGAAAGCATATGCTCTGTGGCTGTTAATATGTTAGAATGTGAGCTTTGCTTTGAGAACAGCCATCTCACCCACCATCTGTAGATCTGTTGTGAAAACAGATGACATTTGAATGCCTTCATTTCAGCTGCTATGCCCAGGTGGCCAGGAGATAGCCCTAGACTGTACAGCTATATGTACTTGTAAATTCCTTTCTCTTTCTTTGATCTCTCTGTGGCTTGTGGTAATTTGTGTTGGGCTTCCTTCATATGCAACAAAAAGTTTTGACAATAATCCCTCATAAATAATCTCTTATCTATAGATTTTTATGAGAAAAAATAGCTGAGAAAATGACACATCTACAATAGATAGAAAAATTTGGATATAAACAATCTTAGTAACTGTTTTTAAGTTTTATAAATTACCAATTTATCAATTGGGAAAATAATAAGTTAGCTATGTTTTTATGGGGTTTTCTTCTGTTTGTTTGAGACAGGATCTCATTCTATCATAAAGGCTGGAGTGCAGGGGTGCAATCATAGCTCACTGCAGCCTAGAACTCCTTGGCTCAAGCAGTCCACCCACCTTAGACTCCTGAGTAGCTAGGACTACAGGTGCACGTCACCACCACACTCAGCTAATTTTAAAAAAACACATATTTTTTGTAAAAATAGGATCTCACTAGGTTGCTCAGGCTGGTCTTGAACTCCTGGCCTCAAGCAATCCTCCTGCTTTGGCCGAGTCACTAGGATTATAAGCCTGAGTCACCAGGCCTGGCCAGCTATGTTTTCAATGTCTGAAATGTTACTTAGTACTCTACATATATATAAGAATTAACACATTGGAAAAATTCAGCATTGTATTGCTCTTCCTGGAAAATTTTCAAATGGCTAAAATAAATGAAAAGAAAAAGAAAACGAAATTTCTCTTTACTCTGTTTTCCTAAAATAAAAATATCTCCAGCCAGGAGCAGTGGCTCATGGCTGTAATCCCAGCACTTTGGGAAGCTGAAGCAGGTGGATCACTTGAGCCCAGGAATTCAAGATCAGCCTGGGCAACATGCAGAAACCCCATCTCTACAAAAAAATAAAAATAAAAATTAGCAGGGTGTGGTGGCACACACCTTTCGTCCCAGCTACTTCTGAGGCTGAGGTGGGAGGATCACTTGAGCCTGGGAGGTAGAGGCTGCAGTGAGCTGTAATTGAGCCACTGAACTCCAGACTGGGTGACAGAGTGAAACCCTGACTCAAAGAAAAAACAAAAAACAAAAAACCTCTAATGCCTCTTTAGAAAAATAGGCAAAAGACAGTGAGAGAAAATTCACTGAAGAATTTAAGAAAGTGAATATTAAGAAATTACATATACAGCATGGAATAGTATACAGCCATTAAAAAGAAGGAAATCATGTTCACTGCAGCAATATGGATGCAGTTGGAGGCCATTATCCTAAGTGAATTAACACAGGAATAGAAAACCAAATACCGCATTTTCTCACTTACAAGTGGGAGCTAAGTACTGGGTACTCACTGACATAAAGATGGAGACAGTAGACACTGGGGATTACTAGAAGGGGGAGGGAGGAGAGGGGAAAGGGTTGAAAAACTGTTGGGTACTATGCTCAGCACCTAGGTTCTGGGATCACTTGTACCACAAACCTCAGTATCACACAATATACCCAGGTAAAAACCTGTACATGTACCCCCAGAATCTAAAATAAAAGTTCAAAAAAATTTTTTAAATAGATTTAAAAAATAGTTAATCTTTTTTGGCTATTACTGAGCATTTATTCTGTGAAATGAATTTTTTTTTTTTTTTTTTGAGATAGGGTCTCACTCTGTTTCCCAGGCTGGAGTGCAGTGGCATGATCAGGGCTTGCTGCAGCCTCTACGTCCCGGGCTCAGGTGATCCTCCCACCTCAACCTCCCAGGTAGCTGGGACTACAGGCCCACACCACCACACCCAGCTAATTTTTTGTATTTTCAGAAGAGCCGGGGTTCTGCCATGTTGCCCAGGCTGGTCTTGAACTCCTGGGCTCAGGCAATCCTCCCACCTTGGCCTCCCAAAGTTATGGGATTACAGGCATGAGCCAGCCCAGCACGCCTGGTCTGCCAGATGAACTTTAACATCTACTTGTCACATTTTGAAAACCAAGGTTCTGAGTGCGATTGGCATTTGTAAAATTTGTGGTTTAATATATGGATACTGAACACCAATACACAACATAATTTTCCCATTCAGCAACATAATATGTCTGATATCACATAAGCAGATTTAATGTGCAGAGTTTTTGAATGTATCTTGCACATTTTCTGTGTGTTGCCTTTTTTTGCTATTGTGATTTCATTTTTCTTACTTTTAAAATTTCTGCTGATATAAAGTATTATTAATTTCAATATATTCTCATAGACATTTGAGTGAATTCTTTAACTTCTCATATTACTTTTTCAGTTGATTATACTGAAATATTTAGGTATTCAGTTACTTATTTATTCCTCAATTATTGAGGACCAGTGGTGAGTTAGGTCATGTGCATAATGCTAGAGACAATTTACAAATATAATTGTTAGGTTATGAAGGGAAGGTGAGGGTTAAAAAAAGACACACACACAGAAAGAGGGTGGCTCAACAGCAAATGCAGGCTTTGTGTCCAGCATAAAACCTAAAGAAGTGGGGGACCAGCTTAATGCCAGAGCCCACCGCTGCTTACAGGCTGGGAGTACTTACAGGTATAGGCGGGAAGGGTTTGGGCAGTATGGCTTGCTGCCTGGCGGGATATTGATAAGATGTTCCCACGATAAGGTGGTTCTGGTCCTTGTTCTGGCGGGATGTCATCATGGTGTTCCTTGGATCTTTGCCCAGCAAGATATGACAAGGACGTTTCTCTAGTTGGGGCTTTGTCTGCCTTGTGATCAGGTGGTTAGGCAGGATGTTTCTCACAGCCCGAACCCCCATGAAATGTTTCACTTTGACCAATGTCAGCACAATAGTGGGGAGCTTACATAAACGTGCAGTTTGGACTCGCGTTCTTGAGAGGTTTGCAAAATAGCGGGGAGCTTACAAAATGATGAGTTTGGACCAACAATAATGATTCCAGTATTTTTTTTCATTTTATTGGTTTTTCTTTTTCTTTGTTGCTGCATTTTCCAAGTCTTGCAGAACGGTGTATGGAATAGCAGAGATGCCAGGCACACGAGCCTTATCCCTGATTTAATGGGAATGCTCCCATGCTTCATGACCCAGAATGAGGCTTGCCATTTGATTGCGAGTTTTTAAATGGTATTCTATTGAAACTTCTTTTTCTTCTTGAGTATAGCTATTTTATTAATCTATCATGCCCAGTGAAAGAAGAGAATTTTCAAAAGGATGGTCTGCTTTGACTGAATAAAACCAGAAAAGGGCAGTGTTCTACAAAAGAACTGTATGGGGATGATGCCAATCTCTCTGATACAGCACCTGGAGCATTACAAACAACCCTCACAACAACATCAAAAAAGACTTTTAAAATTTATTATTATTTTTATTATCTATGATTTTACATTATTTGTGCCAAAAGCATATTAAACTAATCCAAAAGGAAAAGCTAAAGATCAGTCCCAATGGCACTAGCACCATCAGACAAAACAAAACTACTGTGAGCTAATATCTCTAACAATGTCTTCAAAATAGCAGCTGGGCCATCATGGCACAATCCTGTAATCCCAGTACTTCGGGAGGCCAAGGTGGGACGACCCCTTGAATCCCTCCAGGAGTTTAAGGCCAACCTGGGAAACAGCAACACCCCATCTCTACGTTAATTAGCTGGGTGTAGTGGCATGCACCTATAATCCCAGCTACTCAGAAGGCTGAGGCAGGAGAATCGCTTGAGCTCAGGAGTTCAAGGTTACAGTGAGTTATGCATTCACTGCATAGTGTCACTGCACTCCAGCCTCAGTGATAGAGCAAGATCCTATTTCTAAAACTTAAAAAAAATAAGAAAAAAGGCAGCTGATTATGATTGAGCAGGTATCATTCATATCAAAGTCATTGAAGATGTGCATTACAATAGCAAAAATACAATAACTTCCCAGCAAATGGCAATAAATCTCTTGAGGAAATAAAGTCATTTTTTGAATTAATGCAAGGATACTATTGAGAGTAAGGATGGCACTGATCCTGCTACGCTTTTTGTGAGGCCACCTTCCCCATTAGTCTATAGCACCATAGACTATTTTATTCTATTTACTTTTGTAATTTAATAAAGTCCCCATTTTTAACCTTGTTTATTGATTCATTTACTTGTTACTGCTTTCTCACCCAGTAAAACAAATATTCCCTTAAGTCAGGAACCTACTTTATTTGTTCTCATCTACATTTCAAGTATGTAGCACAAATCCTGGCACATAGTAAATTCTCAATAAATATTTATGGAATAGACCAGAAAGCAATGATTAAATACCTTCTTTCTGACCCTTCTAATCCATAGAAATACTTTGCAAATCACTGATATTTTGAAATGTACATTAAAACTACATGGGTACCCTCTCAATCTTCCCAGTTATAGTCAATAATTTAATTACACCATTTAAGATGACATGGAGGCTGACCAGTAAATTGTAGCCACTAAGCAAATGTGATAGATCAAAATAGAACATGAATTGTAGAAAGATCTTTAAGCAAAGCATTTCACAATGTTGATTGCATATTCTAACTCTATATGCATTCTTTTTTTAACAGTAAGTTAATTATATTTCACTGACAGAGATAGTGAAGGTATTGTAAAACACAATTAAAAAGATAATATATTGTATATTGTTGTTATATAAAATAATAACAAATGAAAATGAAATCAATTGCACTTTTTCATGCCAGTGGCCTGGTGTACTAAATTGTTCAAGGACAATCTAGCCAACTGATTTTATGTTTATTGTTGCAAGGCGACAATGACCTATGTTAGATAAAAAGTATTTGCATACTTACAGGTATATTTACTTTATCTTAATGTCCACAATGTGGATAAAAAATAAGAATACTTTTTGGTTTATATAACTAATTGATTAAAGAATTTCATCATGGAATGACTATCACCATTTAAGTAGCTTTATATAGATGAAATACATAAACTAAGGAATTTTTATCCATAGCACTCATAGAAAATAATCATGCTTTTGAGCAGAAATAATTTCTATGAAATATTCTGTAGCCATAAAGTTAAATAAAACATATCTAAGACTTCAGAGGAGAAAGAAAAGGAAATTATTTTAAATAAAGTACTAATTATTTTTGGATGCCATATTTTTTGTAGTCTTTTAAACACAAGTTGAGAATTTCAGTGTCTGTGTTGTTCTAAGTTTGCATGAGAATGTTTTCAAACTGCAGATCGTGATCCATTAGTGATTGTGAAATTATTTAAGTGTAGCATGACAATTTTTACAAATCAAAATGGAATAAAAACCTCAAAAAACATTACACATAATAAAAGTGTTTCATAAAAATTATTTTTATTTATATGAGTAAATATTTACATATTTATATTTGCATATGTATACCTATATGCATATGGAAATATACGTGTAAAATATGTGCATATATGTATTGGATTACCTTATAAAACAGGTCATATTCAAGAAAGATTGGAAGTCATTGAAGAAAATGTTGTACCAAACATTAGAATACATAGGTGGCTATAACATGCAACCAAAATGTATTCAGTTCTTAGTGTGTGAGGAGGATTTTACAAAGACTGTCAGCTAAAAACAACTTCATGGTGAAATGTAAGGAATGATAATGTGATAAGCCATTTGATCTCCTTCAGCTCCTCCTCTCAGTTTCTGAGTGTTAAGGATGTTGTATTTGAAGGCGGACACTCCTACTCTTTTACCCCACACATAAGTTCCAGTTAAGCACCAGGTTCCTAGTTGGGAGACAGATGACAACCTCTCCTGTTTTAAAGACACATGTCAAAGCTGCACATTTGTAAATGACAACCTAATCAAAGCCCCTTTATGTTTCCTAACTTTTAATGCTTACTTTAGGAGGAAAGACCTAGGTACCCTAAAACAAGCACAACTGTGCTGCCCTACACAGGGATTTTTTAACATAAGAAATTAATAAAGAAATAATTAAGTTCTCATCTGCTTTTTCACCAGTTGTTGGGCAGGTATTTATACACAGTTCATCTTTGAACAATATGGGGGTTAGGGGTGCTGACTTCCCTGTCCACCACTCCTGTGGTCAAAAATTCACATGTAACTTTTGACTCTCCCAAAATGTAACTACTAAGAGCTTACTATTGACTGGAAGCTTTACCAATAACATAAAACAGTCAGTTAAGACATACCTTGTATGTTATATGAATTATACACTGTATTCTCACAATCAAGTAAGCTAGAGAAAAGAAAATATTAAGAAAATCATAAGGAAGATAAAATATACTCACTGTTTACTTAGTGAAAGTGGATCATCATAAGGGTTTTTGTCCTCGTCTTCACATTGACTGGGCTGAGGAGGTGGAGGAAGAGGAGGGGTTGGTCTTGCTGTCTCAGGGGTGGCAGAGGCAGAAGATGTAGAGGAAGTGGAAGGGGAGGCAGGCACACTTGGTGTAATTTTTACTGAAAAAATCCACATGAACCCTCATAGTTCAAACCCATTTTCTTCAAGGGTCAAGTGTACATTGACTCTAAGTGGGGTCCTTTAGCAGCAAGTAATAGACCCTGGCTGTGTTAAGTCACATAGAGCAGGTACTGGAAGGATATGATATGAACAGTTCCTACTATTGGCAGCTGGTAGGAGAACGGGCTTCTAAAACTCAGCTACTTGGCATCAGGTTGGCCATCCTAGGTCACTGTGGCTGCCACTGTTTCTGAGGTGACATTGACTTTCCTCAATTATTCTCTATTCCAGGTGGCTTCCTTTTCAGGCACAGGTCAGGTGATCAGAGTCCATTTTCCAGTGACATGACTCAAACCTTAGGTCCTCAGGGATGTGTACCCTTGCTTCTGCCATATAAGGTTGCAATGGTTTCCCACTAACTATTCCACTAGTGCTGGTTGTAGACTGGATAACCGGAGGGGTTACCCCAATTTCATGCACATTCCTCCCTATCCCCATCATATGGCAGCAAATCCATCTCCCCTTGACAAGTACAATAAGATCATCCATTACCATGATTCTGTTCAGCCAGTAGAAGGAGGAACCAGAAATGGCAAAGTAGAACAGATCATTTCCCTCACTGGGAGTGATTGGCACTAGTAACCCCCTTGGATTTGAAATTGTCAAGAGATAGTTGTGATTGAGGTTGATCAGTAGAGCTAAATTGCCTAGTATCATGACCTTGCCAGGAACCAAGTTTTGGGGTTGATGTGTCCACAATGTCAATAAGCCCAGTGATCACTCCTTCGAGCATTTTACCTTCTTCCTGGAGTAACTTCAGGATTTGAACATGTGTCATCCTGAGCCTTTCCTCTAGGGGGTCCTCTTGTGAGTGGTGGGTGTCCAGGTGAGTGGTGGGTGAGGGGGTAATAGTGAAGTCCGTGTCTTGGCTAGCAACAGACACCAGCACATCTCGCTGTTGGACAAAAGGAGAAGCAGCCACCATAAAACTTCCTCAAGCTTCCTGGCCCTTTCACATTGCTTGTGTGGCCTGAATTACCTACCTCACATGATTGTTTTCTTAGTTGCTCAGGTGAGCTCCGTGAAGGGAGGGATCCACAAAAGTGCCCAGTAGACTCATTGCACGGCCCAAGTCCAATCTTGCAAGGGACAGTTTATGAATCAAGGACCTACTTGCAGGGCCATGAGCTTGGCCATAGCTGGAAGGTCATGTTGCAAAGCCATTGAGCCCATCAAGGGAGGGCTGATATTCTTGGATTGGCTGGAGCTGTGGGGCTTTCCAAGAGTAGAGTACGCATACGCACTTTACTAGGTATGTCCACAAAAGTGAATCTGACTATATAAAGGTTAAAGAGCATTTATAAACTCAGTGAAATCGGGCATTACATAAATACTGCTTCATCTAGGCACAGTTAAAATGCAGCTGCTGTGACATGTTTTAGGTACGTGTATACGTGTATACATATATATGTGCAAGTATGTTTGTTCATATTCATGTTTTTCACAAATTATCTTATTTCAAGATTAAGTTGGATGTGATATTATGACTTGTACATGACTGTGTACTCAGACATGCATTCTAAAGTATGAATAAAGTTAAATCATATTTTTCCCCTCTAAGTCAGTCAAAATGGGGAAATTATACTGAGTTAGGGGATATGTGTGAGGAAAAATAAACATGTGTGTTAGCATTAAGTAAGCAGAGCTTTGAGTTGTGCAGTTAGAGAAAAATTGAAGTGCAGAACTAAGCAAATAAATGGCGAATTCTGCCCAAGGAAACTGTCAATTTGCAAATCAGAATCATGATAGCTGTCTAAAAATCTGTCCACTTTACATGAACTGCAATAACTGCCTTCCTTCCTACTTTGAGTTATTTAGATAATTACTTCAACTTCTGATTTTATTTTGCTATCATATAGACAAAATTTAGGCAAGAAAAATCCCAAAACACTGATCTTCCATAGTTAGGCTCCTCAATTGTAAAAGTAATAGACTGGATCCAAAAACTTTCTACAACTAATATTTATAAACATGTTTTTATGTAATTGTGTTTATCTTTTTTAATCCTCCAAAAAATTAAAAGCATAATCACTAATATCTGTGTATTTTGAGTGCTCATGTTTGTTTAGAATCAAAATTCAATGCCCAGAGTGGTGGGACTGTATCTTTGCAAGCTTCTGGTATACACACCCTGCACCTGATACTGAGAACCCAGAATTAAGTTTTTTTTCCTTTCTTTTTTTTAATATATGGCTTGTTCCTTTAGAGCACTACTTAACTTAAAAACCAAATCTATTTTCTCTAATTGTCAATGGAAGCAGTGGGTTACCACAGTTACAAAGTAAAGTGTGTTACTGAAAAGAAGAAAAGGAAGACTAATGACATTTTTAATGACAGATTCAAAGATATAAGGAAATTGCCCCCACCAGGAATTGGGAATTTATCAAGCTGCCAATCACAGTAATTACCCTGCAAACATATCAGTATCTGGGTCAGAAAGTCCTTTCAGATTTTCTATATGCCAGCTCTACAATGCCTCAAAATTTTGATCCCACAAGTGAGGCAGATCCTGTTGTGAATGCCTGTTTTCAATTAGTATGGCTGCATGAGCACACACTCCAGCAAAGGTAAGCAGAGCATGCTTGGTAGCGTGCTCACAGGAGAATTTGGTGCACCAGCCCCGGAGAGTGCCTAGTGTGTACCAAGTATGTGTTTCATTACACCGCTGTATTCCCCTCATGTAGGAAAGTTGCTGCAGACTGATATGTCAATGATCTTACAATGTTTTTAAAGAAAAGTACCAACACCTGGGTGATAAATTAATCTTTACAACAAACCCCCATGACACAAGTTTACCTATAACAAACCTGTACACATACCCCTGAACTTAAAATAAAAGTTAAAAAGAAAAGTACCATCCACCCACAGGGTCAAATATATATGTAGTCGACACAAGATACTTCAAAAAAGTCTTATACAATGAGATTTGGTTTTGCAGCTTAAATTTCTTCAATTTAAGCATACATCAACAAGGAATTTATTGAAATACAGTGTATCATACAAATAGAACATTCACATGAAACAGTCAAAGGAAGGGGTAAGGAGAAAAGTATTAAAGTTGAAAATTTACCTAGTGAATAAGTGGACATAACAATTGAGAATCTATCCACTTCATGTCGCTTATGGAAACAACACATTAAGATTAAACTACATGTTTGCTAGAGTAGGAGAAAGTACATACCACAGGGACCATCATTACTCTAGAGTGGGTCTGTGCAGAGCTCCTCAAAAAGAGGCCATCGTTGGTGTTTATGTGCTAAAAATTGTGTATTTTGGCTTCTGAGAACCATAAAATTGACTCAAAGAATAGTTTCAAAGGGTAAAAGAAGAAATGCGTGACAACTGAAGACATGGAATTAAATTGGTTTGTCTCTAACTGCCTCTTAGTAATCAAGAGTTCATGCTTGGCAAAATCTCATAAAAACAGATTTAGGATTTAAGACAGTGTGAGTAAATTAGTACAAGCCCATACACAAGTCCTCAAAGTGATGGACAACTCAGAAAGTAAAAGACCTGGGATCAGTACAACATGATTTAAAAATGAGAAGTGAATGATTATTCTGGATTTAATTCTTAGTTACTAGGCTACTTGGTTCTTTGTGTTCAGTAGTATTTTATCTGTTTAAGTTCCCATAATAGATGTATCCAGTATACAGAACAATAGCTAAATACTCAGAGAGGTATGGCCAGAGAGAGAGAGAGAGAGAGAGAGAGAGAGAGAGAGAGAGAATGAATGACAACCAGCTTGATAATCTCCTAAACTGGGGGGTGGGGTTTAGGGGAGGAAGATGAGAGGGGATAAGCCTCTTGAAAATCTCGTAGGCTTCTGGATATCTGCCCCTAACTGCACTGGGAGCAACTGCACACCCCTGTGGAAAGCAAACTGTTATGGTTGGGCTGTGTCCCCACCCAAACCTCATCCTGAAGTGTATGTAGCTCCCACAATTGCCACATGTTGTGGGAGGGACCCAGTGGGAGGTAAATGAATCATGGAAGCAGGTCTTTCCCATGCTATTCTCATGATAGTGAATAAGTCTCAAGAGATCTGATGGTTTTATAAAGGGGAGTTTTCCTGCACAAGTTTTCTTCTCTTGTCTGCTGCCATGTGAGACATGCCTTTCACCTTCCACCATGATTGTGAGGCCTCCTCAGTCATGTGGAACTGTGAGCCCATTAAACCTTTCTTTTGTAAATTGCCCAGTCTCGGGTATGTCTTTCTCAGCAGTGTGAAAATGGACTAATACATAAACCTTTGTTCCTCCAGTCCTGATCAAAGGTCTTTAACCATGAGTTGCCTATTTCTCAAATCCTTCCTCTCCTACCTAGTTCCCTCAGTTCCAGAGCTACAGGGACATAGCTAAGTCATGGAAACACCCATGTTTCATGTCAAGATCATGCCACATATTCTCCATGGCACCTAAGTGGTGGCTCTCCATTTTCCATGTTCCTCAATTTACCCAAAGAACCTATCCTCCTCCATTTTTTAAAGGACGCGACAATTCACCAAAAATGATTCCTTATCACCTAAGTGTGTCCTTCTTAATGACATTTTCAAATTCTAATAAAGTGCCTCTTATATCCTTGTGCTAAGTGATATTTCAAATATTAAAAATAAACACAAATATTGCAAGGAGTAATAAGATTGAGTCTTGATAGATTTTCTAAAAAGGATTTGATTAGAAACTTCCATCAAAAACTGTCTAAAATGTGTTTTGCATTATAAACTTTTAGGCATTTTATTCAAACCAATTTTCTTTAAGTAAAAACTTAACAGTGTCATCAAAACCACACTGATACAAAGATTCCATTTTCCTCTTGCTTGGGGGAAAAAGGGCTTGGTTGAGTCTCACCAGGTTTGCCAGGGACAACTAGAATAAAAAGACTGAAATTTAAGCTGTAGGATATTGCAGTACAGGTAAATATACATTATTTTTACAATCTAGGTTTTCTTATCACAGATACAATTAGTAGTAACAAAAAATCAGTAGGAAAAATTTAAACTTCAGAAGTTACCTCCACTGATACACTAAAGGAGGGTTTCTCAGCCTTGGTGCTGCTGACATTTGGGGCCGCGACATCTTAATTGTGGGACAGTCATGTGCACTGCAGGACGTTTAACATCATTCCTGGCCTCTACCCACTAGACGCCAGTAGCACCACTGGGACATGACAACCAAAAATGTCTAGGGACAATATCATCCCATGTGGAAAACTATTAGACTAGATAAAGGGAATCAGTATTTTTATGTCAATTATTCATTTGGGTCCCTAAGTTTTTCTCCACTATTTTTATATATTTCATTACCTCCATCTTTCTGAGCAAATAAATGATTTTATTTAAAATTGCTCTGGGCCAGGCGTGGTGGCTGAGGCCTGTAATCTCAGCACTTTGAGAGGCCAAGGCAGGTGGATCACTTGAGCCCAGGAGCTCGGGACCAGCCTAGGCAATACAGTGAGACGTTGTCTCTGCAAATAATTTTTTTAAAAAAGTAGTCGGGTGTGGTGGCATGTGCCTGCAGTCCCAGGTACTTGGGAGGCTGAGGTGGCAGGATTACCTGAGCCTGGGTGGTCGAGGCTGCAGTGAGACACGATCTTGCCACTGCACTCCAGCCTAGGGGATAGAGCAACACCCTCTCTCAAAGAAGAAAAAAATTGCTCTGATATCCTACCAAGTTTATTGATGTAAAAAAGAAGTGAAGAAAAAGAAGTGACAGTTAATAAGCATCAAAAATGGGTGGGCATGGTGCATGTCTGTAATCCTAGTGCTTTGGGCGGCCAAGGTGGAAGAATCACTTGAGCCAGGGAGTTTGAGACCAGCCTGGGCAACCTAGTGAAAACCTGTCTCTACAAAAGATAAAAAAATTAGCCCCGTGAGATGGTGCACACCTATAGTCCCAGCTACATGGGAGGCTAAGGTAGGAGGGGTGCTAAAAATAAAAAAAATAAAAATAAAAGCAGCAAAAAAGACTTAATGCTGACAGTCCATAGGAACCCAAGTTCCTATGGCTGATATATTTCGTAAAGTATTAAACAACACACTAAGGAGAAGATGCAACTTCTACCTACAATTATCAATGAACTTCCAGTGCTTGGGAAACACGTTGAATTCTGTGGGAATTTTTAGTAGATCAGAACTCTTCAAATATCACTGAACATAGTTACTCACCATGATATCCTGCTTGGCGATATTAACATACAGATCCAGCTGCCCTTTGTCCTGCGGGGAGATGTCCAGTCGTCCACTGAAGGGGGAGATGGTTACTGTCCGGCCGACGGGCAGGATGGGAAGAGCGTTGGTGAGGCCTCCATCCACCCACTTCTGTGGAAAGAAACATCTCACATCAGCACATGTCAACAACACATCCTGCACAAATAAAAGCAGCTTCTAATAATATGTGTGCCTTGGATATGCTTATAAATTGCTATTTTTGAGGACTAATCTCATTGGGGATCTGTTCTGGGGGTAAAACCAATCTTGGTACACATATTACTTACCAATATAAGAACAACTCTGGACAGAATTTCACTAGATTATTGTCTGTAAGACTTGAATTCTTACTGACTAGAGTGCATGCCTAAGAAGCCATGTGTAATTAGATTGGGGTTCATTATTTAATCAAGCTAAAAAGTCAAATTTACTGTGGATGCTGAACAAAACATCCCACCAGAGGAGGTTCCATTTTTATGATATGAATTGGAAACTGGCATTTTCTGTGGCAAACTTAAAAAGTAAATACAGCAACTAGAAATGCTTCTAATTCCAAAGTGGTTCCTGTGCTCTTGAAGCAAGGGGCATGTCCTGAAGCCATAAGGAATGGGAGTGCTGCATCAAAGCACACATTCCTCAGTAGGCACTCAGTGCTGTCAAGCCCACCCCAAAGGAGAGTGAGTGACGGAGAAGGCAGAGGACAGAAGCCTCCCAAGGAAGAAAATGAAACAGTCTTGGGGCAATGAGGACGGACAATGAGGTGCTCAAGGTGTGTGCAGCCTCAGCCCCTAGCTCTACAGAAGCGCACAATGAGAAATGGTGACTGAAGAGCCACACAGACAATATTCCTTCTGCTGTCTATTCCAAGGCCAAACAGTCTCAATGCAGCCATGATCTGATGTATTCACATGATAAGCTATAGCAATCAATAAACACAACACACATGGAAATAACGCCCAAATTGTCTAAGTTTATCTGTTATTAAAAATAGCCTTCAGATAATATACAAAAAAACAAAAAGTCTGGTAACAGTTGAAAGTCCTGTATGCAGGAATCTTTAGTGAAGTTTGTAAACTGAGTTTTACTTCAATGTGTAAAATGCAATGCAGATAAAACAAACCTTTGTTATTCAACATTAAGGTGGCAAGAGGAGGGAGAAACAGGCCAAAATAAAATGTTCTCAACTCACTTAAAACCATGCATTTATTTCTTCCAATGGGTCTTTTTCATGTTCTTCTTAATTGTGTTTATTTATTTATTTTTTTTTTTGAGACAGAGTCTCGCTCTGTCATCCAGGCTGGAGTGCAGTGGCGCGATCTTGGCTCACTGCAAGCTCCGCCTCCCGGGTTCACGGCATTCTCCTGCCTCAGCCTCCCAAGTAGCTGGGACTATAGGCGCATGCCACCATGCCTGGCTAATTTTTTGTATTTTTAGTAGAGACGGGGTTTCACCGGGTTAGCCAGGATGGTCTCAATCTCCTGACCTCGTGATCTGCCCGCCTTGGCTTCCCAAAGTGCTGGGATTACAGGCATGAGTCACCGTGCCCGGCCAATTGTGTTTATTTCTAAAGCTGATGACAAAATGAGTACTATCACATTATTCACAAAGGCTCTGGCCAGCCACAAACTCCTCCAAAGGAAATAAAAGTAAATAAATAAAAGATAAAAATGGGTTGAAAATTCCTTTTGAGAGAATTGCATTTTGGTGGAGGAGAGAGTATAAGTAGATTGGATTAAAATAAAACTGACCTGCATAATTTGCATATTGTCATTATTTTTAAAAGAATATAAAGATTATGATATATTATGTGTTATGTGTATTACACATACTTATTTATATGTGTAATACACATATTTATATGCATATGTGTATATGCATGTATACATGTGTTTGTGTGTGTTTATATATGTACCCATATGTATACATAAAATATAGCTGGTTATGTAATTGTATGATCTAAAAGGGAGGTTTGCAAAAAAAGGCTCCAAAATATCCGATTCTGTCCCAGAACTTGCTTTTTTTCCCTGATTGCTTTAGGTGTGAATATCAAATTCTGAAATAGGATAATACCCAGAAGGGAAAAGAAAGACAGCTTCCAAAATTATTTCATATTGTCAACAGAAGCTGTCATCAATGATGTAAAAATTCATATAGGTTTCATCAAGAAAAATTAAATATATGCAACTTTAAGTAACAGCTCTTGTGATTTATTCAACTTAATGAAAAGAAGGGCAATCTGGCTCATTAAATTGAAAAGTGTTCTAATTTACTGTGGGGTTAATGACTGCTGTTTCAGGGAATCGAAAATCCTTTTTCCAAATTTTGTTCACTCTTGTTAGCTTATTCTGATTAGATAAATGACAAGGGAAAATGTATAGCAGCTTATCAAATCACTTGATTAAACTTGCAATGATGCCAGCTCCTTCACAACCCTTGATGCTATAGCCCCACTGCTCAGACATGCTAAATGTGGTACCTCTTACTCCTGATTTATGCTCTCACAAGCTGTATCACTTAGGACAATCACGCATTCATTTGGGCATGCAGATTCCAGCAGTTTCTGGAAACAACCGTCACAACAACAAATATTCTTCAACCTCCAAATTAAAAGTAGAAACATTTTATATCTTGTGCTCTACTGATAATTTAAAATCTTGCATAGTAAACACTTCTGTCCATGAATTCTCTGGCTGTTCACAACATATGGCTGTGAGTCATTCCCACCTTCTTGCTTCATGGGCAGCATTCTACATGCTGGGAGCTACTTCCATGAGCTTCTGTGACTCCAAAATTGTCCTTAAGAAAAATAGCTGCTGGTCTACCCTGTTAGAGTTTTCTTGTGTGTTTGTCAGTTTTCATCACATATCACCATCATCCTCAAAGGAAAAGGGAGAGCAAGTACATAAAAATTCCAGGGCAAAATAGTTTCAAAATCATACTCATTACAGGCTGTACAGTGACCACCTCTCGGTCCCACTGCTAGGCCTACTATTCTTTTCTCTAATCTTTGGCCATATTCTAAGTGTGTTCCACATTCAAGTCAATGCCTGAGTCCTAAGACATAGAAATAAGCAACTGCTCAATAGAAAAACAAAAGCAAAACAAAAAAACTCATGCCCAATTGTGGGGCAGACATCTACTGTGATTGTTCTCTGGGTTATAGCACTGAAAACTAGAATTAATGGAATCACTTCTAAAGAAATAAGGCTACCCGTTACACCTAAACAGGCTAGAATATTCATCTGGCAGTACTTGTTAAACTTTGCTTTATACGTTGATGTGTTATGGGTACCTATTGAGAACATGCCTTATGAATTCAAGTAACTGCTATTATATAATGTAAGTGGAAAACTTAAGAAAGGACCTGATGAGTTAACCTCTACTGAAAGGGCCAGTTTATTCATTCAGCAAGTGATCCCTGAGCATCCAGTGTGTGTCTGGATGTGTGGTAGACTCTGGGGATATGTTTGTGATAGAACTTCAATGAAGGGCTCCATTTTCTTAAGGTATATTTTGCTCAAAAAACAAGTGAATAAAAAATACTTTGCTGGAAGAACGAATGTTGCTATCTATAATTATTATAAATACCATGGCACAGGGCCTAATAGTTTAAAAGTGATTTCACATGTATAATTTAATATGCAAACCCTATAAGGCAGAAAGGTCATGCTCGTATATTCAGTTCCCTCATGTTATAGAAGAGGAAACTGAGGCTTGCAGGTTTCCTTTCTATAGTTCACGGGGTGGTAAACTATGACCCACCATCTGCTTCAGTAAATACAATTTTATTGGCACATGACCAGGACCTTTTGTTGAGATATTGCCTGCGGCTGCTTCCCTCTACTATAGCACAGTTGAGTAGGTGTGTTGACAGAGGCAATGTTGAAAGTATTTGCTATCTGATACTTTACAGAGAATAAAACATCTATTGCTATAGAACATACAGGCAAGAAGGGATAGCTGTCTTTTCACTTCAGGTTTTTTTTCTCGCACACTGTAAAATTCAGGGATGCTCTACGGGGCAGGGCAAATTAGAACTGATTTCTGAGGGGTGAAAGAGAAGTAAATGTGCTTTGAACAATAATTTCTTATTTGCAAACATATCTGCATTGCTTTCATGAGATAGCCTACAGATAGCAATGCCCAACAATGCTTTTGATTAGCAATTCCTAAAATAGAAGGGAGAGGGAAAGAGACAAAGAGATACCCACCTCCTTAGACACAGGCGAGAATCTTCCATTTACGGTGGGAAGAAGAGACAGATGAGATTTTTTAATCAAAGAAAGACAAGTAAAAATACAATTCTAAAAGAGAGGCTGAGAAACCCGCCATACTAACCTCTACTAAGTATTGATTCTTGGTGCATTGCTTTCTTGGTTTTTGCATGTGTGAAGGATGATTAAAAATGATGACTCCAGATATCTACTTTTTGAGAAGGCTCTAAAGGGTTAACAGTTGACCATCTATAAACACCATATAGAAAATTTTTCCTAGAGGACCAACATGTTGTTTCAAAAATTAAACAGGCAGTGCAAAAAAATCTAAAAAGTGACTGAAGAATAAGAGCGTCTATTTCAGAATAACTAGAAATTGAGATCCAGGTTTCCATCCAGCCAAATCTAGCTGGTGGCAAGGCCAGCTACCACTGTTTGCTATGACAGTGACAGAGCTGCATTTCCATGTAAAAAGTCTAAGCCATGAGGAAATAGAAGCCTAAGGACCACAGTATCAACCTCATATAAAAGCACAGTTACATGGAGTATTCCACAATTCTCTTTCCGACACAAGTGTCAATAATGAAAGGATAAATGACCCATAATGCCAAATCCACACGGACTAGGGTAATACAAGGGTGCATTTTCACGTTCCTGTAATAGTATACACTTAATCTTAACCAAAAGGCCAAGAAGCGATCTTATAATACTACTCAGTCAAAATATTATTTGAATTCCAACTCAGATGAAAGGAAACAATGCAAAATCCTACAGCTTTTCTTTTCTTTTTTTTTTTTTTTAGACAGAGTTTCACTCTTGTTGCCCAAGCTGGAGTGCAATGGCATGATCTCTGCTCACTGCAACCTCTGCCTCCTGGGTTCAAGCAATTCTCCTGCTTCAGCCTCCCGAGTAGCTGGGATTACAGGCATGAGCCACCACGCCCGGCTAATTTTTTGTATTTTTAGTAGAAACAGGGTTTCACCATGTTAGCCAGGCCGGTCTTGAACTCCTGATCTCAGGTGATCCGCCCGCCTCAGCCTCCCAAAGTGCTAGGATTACAGGCGTGAGCCACCATGCCCAGCCAACCCTACAGCTTTTCTTCTGATCTGCATGTGCCAGTTCTGGAGATGATTTTATTCTGATATTTTAGTCACCTGCCAATGCTAATTCTATCTCTTAAAACAAATGAGTTAAGAATTCCTCTTGAAAATTTTCATTCTTATTCCAAATTGACAAGAATCTGTGAAAACATGGCCTAAATGTGTGAACATTCCTGTGGATTTATTCTACCATTGGAAAGAGTTCATATGTAGTAAAGAAAAATCATTAGTCAAAAATATAGGACTAAACTTCAATTTCTTTCCATTCATTTACTGACACATCTATTAATGAGTATGTACTATAAGTAAGGTACTAAAATAGTCATAAGATGAAGCCAGAGAAAGCTACAGAACTTTTTTAAATAATATTTTTTAAAAAGCAGTTTTTTTTTTTTTTGAAACAGGGTTTTGCTCTGTTGCCCAGGCTGGAGTACGGTGGTGTGATCATAGCTCACTGCAGCCTCAACCTCCCCAGGCTCAGGTGATCCTCCCACCTCAGTCTCCAAAGTCGCTGGGACTATAGGCACATGACACTATGCCTGGCTAATTTTTGTATTTTTTTTGTAGAGATGGGGTTTTGCCACGTTTCCCAAGTTAAAAGGAAAAAGCAATTTTCAAAGACATCATTCCACTTTAAACCACTGGTAGAGGGTTTTGAAAGGACTCATACTGGTATTTGCTGTGGTTGAAATTAATCTTAAGTCTTATTAAGGTATGATTCTTCTAAGCGATTAATAAAAACATTTTTTAATGCACATACTGGATCCACAGATATATCTTAATAAAATCCAGTAATACCCACAATGTAGAAATGAGGAGGTCTGTGTATTTAACAAAAGTCACAAGTGGAGAGAACAGACTCTGCCCCTGTTGGCTGAGTCCCACTTTCTCTGCCTTTCCTGACTCAGTGCCACAAATATAAGTAACACTAAGTCCCTTTTTCCCCTTCTGCCACCTCCACTTTTGTCACTTCAGAAAAATAACCAAAGACAACAAATACATCAAAACCTGAGCTGTATGAAAACATGAAAATCTAGAAAATGAGAGGTGTATTCAGCACAACTGAAATGTTTATGTAATTTAAATCACATAAAAAGCTTATACTCAAATTAAAACACTGCGTTTAAAGCAACATTCACGCTTCCCTGAAAATGGAAAGATTCTAGAAAACAACTGGGCATGGAAACCCTATTAGAATGTGGGAGGTGATCAGGCTTAAGGAGAGTTAGTGTTAAGCAGAGAATGGCACTTCTAAATTGTCGCTTTCTGGTGTTATAAACAATGCAAGGCCGCTGTGGCTCTCTGTCAGTCATGTGTATGAGGCCCCCTTATTGCGGACTCCATTAAACAACAGAGGAAAACTGAATGCTTTCAGGAGACATAAGGTTCAACTCTACAAGTAATTATGATGTGCCTCCTATGCACAGACACCACGTGGTCAGCAAGACACCATCCTGGGACATTGTCCAGGGTCAAGGGGCTTGGGTGGGTCGCTTTCCATCTTCCTCACAATTCTGGGCCTGTGCGTTCTCTGCTGTTTAATTATGGCTGTCACTCTGTGTTCATGTCCAAAGTACTCAATCACATCATGGAAAGTCCACTAGAAACTGATTCCTCACTCATGCCCTTTCAAACATTGTTAGTCTTCCTGTCACACACCCACGACATGGCTCTGGGGCTGGACAGGAAGAAAACAAGGAATGCATTGTTTGAAAAGAACTAAAGGGCAAAGCAGAGTAAGAGGCACAGCAAGACAGAAACATTAAGGACTACCTTGGGGAAGTTGCCCCCTTCCAAGCTCGGTGACTTCAGTGAAGCAGACTGACGTCTTTACATCTCAATTTCCTCACATGTAAAATTAGAAGTAAGAATCCCTACAGCAGATAGCACTGGATTCTGGTGTATACAATAATAACAAAAGTTTTAGGCTGGGCGCGGTGGCTCACGCCTGTAATCCCAGCACTTTCGGAAGCCAAGGCGGGTGGATCACGAGGTCAGGAGATAGAGACCATCCTGGCTAACATGGTGAAACCCCGTCTCTACTAAAAATACAAAAAATATGCCGGGCATGGTGGCATGCGCCTGTAGTCCCAGCTACTCAGGAGGCTGAGGCAGGAGAATGGCGTGAACCCGGGAGGTGGAGCTTCCAGTGAGCTGAGATCGCGCCACTGCACTCCAGCCTGGGTGACAGAGCGAGACTCCATCTCAAAAAAAAAGTTTTACTTCTTTTTTCTGGTAGGAATATCGAGGGCAAGCTGGCAAGGTAGACTCCTCAATCATTTAGGACCTGAGTATTTCCAGCTCACTATTTGGCCATCTTCAGGGTGTGATCCTTGACCTCATGATGAACAAGAGCTGCTGAAGCTCCAGTAATCATATCTAAGTTCTGGGCAACAGGAAAAATGGAAAGGTATACAACTTTCCTTGTACTGTAAGTCCCACAGTTATTCGGCTCACATGTCATTGCCCAACAATGAAATAAATGGCCACACCTAACTGCAAGGGAAGCTGCGATATATAACCTAGCTGCACAGCCATAGGTCCAGATAAAAATTGGGATTCTGTTACTAAGAAAGAAGAAGAAAGTGTATATTGGAAGAGAACCTGGAGCCTCTACCACCTGCCTCTCCTTCTAAGATAGAAACACTCTTAATTTGTAAGTGAGAGACTGGTGTAATAGGGACCTAGAGGAAAAATATTCTAATCTACTAAGTGGCAAAGTAATTTTACTTGTCAATTCAACATTTCATTAAGTATCTCAAATGACAGCATCTGAATATGTGGAATTTTACCACTCACTCTCAACCCATTACCTTCTGCTCTATCAAAACATACATTCTCCATATTACCTGAAGCCTATTATGATTTGCACCAGAGAGAAAAGAAAAAATTCCAAAGCTCAGCAAAGCTCAAGGAAAGACATTGATGAGGACCGATGATATCAGAACAGAGACATTGCCTCGATCCTATTAGCCAAAGGGTTTGTAAAACTCAGTTCTTTTGTTGAGAGACCATCAATTCCTTGAGCACAGGCCTGGTGCTGGGCCCTCAAGGTGAGTGGGTGAATGAATGAATGAAAGATGGTTAAAGCACTTTGTATGTACTCTTTTATTAATAAATAAATATATATTACATATATATAAAACAAATGTAATTTATTCATCCTGAATATATGCTTGATCTCTGATATATGCTAAATAGATACTTTATTAGATATATGCTAAATACTTTCTTTTATTATAAAATATGTATCTCTGATATGTATGAAATATCTACTCTATTTGATTATAAAACATATATCTCTGGCATGTGTTAAATAGGTACTATATTTGATTAAAAAATACATATCTCTGGTACGTGTTAGGCAGATACTCTGATTATAAAATACATATTGCTGGTATGTGCTAAACAGATACCCTATTTGATTATAAAATACATATCTCTGGTATGTGTTAGATATCTACTCTATTTAATTATAAATAGATATCTACTCTATTTAGATATCTAGTAGTTAGATATCTACTCTATTTAATTATAAAATATATATCTCTGGAATGTGTTAAACAGGTATAATATTTGATTAAAAGATACATATCTCTAGTACGTGTTAGATAACTCTGATTATAAAATACATATCTCTGGTATATGTGCTAAACAGATACTCTATTTGATTACAAAATATATATCTCTGCTATGTGTTAAATAGCTATTCCATTTGATTATAAGATGCATATTTCTGGTATGTGCTAAATAGATACTGCATTTGATTACAAAATGCATATCTCTGGTATGTGCTAAACAGATACTCTGATTATAAAATACATATCTCTGGTGTCTGTAAAATAGCTACTGTATTAATTATAAAATGCATGTTTCCAGTATACGTTAAATAAACACGTTAAACCAAATACTATATTTGGCTATAAAATACATATCTGTGACATGTGTGAAATAGACACCATATTTGAGAATAAAATGCTCATGTTGAACCTGTGTCCATGCGATGGAGGAGCTGCCTCGGTCGAATGGTGAATACTCAAAACAAACTCTGTGTAGATCACAGAAGGAAGCTGGGTCACAGTCAGCGCAGACTTTAGGTGGAAGCCCACGTCTAAATTTCCCTAAAAGAACTGGCATCCTGTCTTAAGTGCCAGCTCCAAGTGAGGAGCACTCTCCTCAAACAAAATGGGTTTTGGCCTTGCAGTGATCAACGTGTCTGGGTAAGTAGAGAGCCTTGGAGGGGAGTGGGTTGTCGCCTAGCAGAGGGGCTGAGGACAGGCTGGAAGGAACCTATGATGCGTTGTCTGGGGGAGGACAAGGTGTGGAGCCCTTAAGCCTTTTCTCACCCTGATGGTGGTACAACTCTGCTTAGAAGGGGCTGTAAGTAGGACTTTACTAGGTGGAAAAAAAATCGTTCACTGCTAACAACAACAACAGAATATATATATAAAGAGCATCACAGTCAATCATTCCCATTCACGAGATCTTGATGATAAGTTATCACTGGCCCTGTATTTTTTTTCCCTCTTAAAGAGAAACAAAGCTATTTAGGAGGAAAAAAACATAAACTGATTTGAAGCCACTAGAATAATTATAAAATTGGATGTTTCAAAATAAACATATTAATATAGGGAAGAGGGAAATTCCTCAGTTATAACAAGCTTACCTGCCCTTTGTATTCCACTGGCTTCAGTCCTGCATAAATGGGCACAAAACTGCTGGCTAGGAGGACCTACATGGATAAAATAAAGAAGCAGCTCATGACTACAGGCATGAACATTCAGACAATACAGTTGATGTAGTATTGACTAGCAAAATCTCAATAAATAAGCCCCACAGACTTCAAGTGCAGCACTGCACATAATTACATAAAAGATAACACTTTTAATATCGGAAAAGACTCTAAACAGATAGGTACAAGTTGACATACTCTGACTCAATCAACTTCACCTAGGTAAAAATCAGCATTTTAATAGTAGACACACAAGTTATTACAAAATGAAATTTAAGGTAAGTCTAACTTCCTGAGTATGTAAAGGTTACAGATAAATTATTTGTAATGTTCTATCATATACTGTAAAAATCATGTTACAGTTGCACTCCTGCTTTCTGGAGGAACAAAGCCCTCTGATTATGACAGGAGAGGTTAGTCCACAGCTCAGAGATGTTCTCATTTATGTCACCAGGATTTGCAAAGGGAATGACATATTTTATGTTCCAATGACGTGGTCAGGATATGTAATGGAACCCTGGCAAGCAGTGACATCAATTATGCTTTATCTCCCATTTAAACAGTTGAAAAAGATTGTCATTTAGGAAATTACCATTCCATACATCATAAGAAGCTGGGCTCTGATAGCTTTTCTGAAATGTAAATGTTTTATTTTGCAGTTTCCAAATCACTAGTGTTCTATTTGAAAACATACAGCATTAGATACTGAATATTTTTTAAGCTATAATCTTTCAACTGATAAGTGAAAGACTCTGGCTGTTTGTTGTCAAAGATTTCATGAGATTTTTTTTCATCATACATTATTCAGAAATGGATTATGGCTCAAATGCTGACTTGCAGATCATCCATTTACACTTATTTAGAACTCAAAAGGCATTTCCTCCAAAAATCAATGTTATAGGTATAGTTTTTGGGTCAGCTCTCAAAAGCCTATTTATTCTGAACTGCAAGTAAATTACAGACTCAGTCACCAGCATAACAGTTTCCATAGGAAAATCCTCTTTTGAGCTGTGACCCGACACAGCTGGAACCCACTCTTGCCATGTTTATTTCTGCACCAGGTACAGGGAACTTCCATAGCTTTCTTATGCAGTGGTTCTTCCTTGGACATGTCTCCTGTTTCCTCATTACCAAAAAACCCACTGAAAGGACAGGGACTTGTGTCTCTCCTGGTATGTCCAGCCCTGGCAGAGCTAGTACTCAACAAACATCTGTTGGGTATCTCTCTCCCTTCTCTGTGATGGGAATGGACCCAACACTCCTCCACCTACCTCAATAGTGGCACTAAAGAAGGTTGCCCAGTGCTGTTGGTGGCATGTTGGTTGCAAAGGCACAGGCCTGGTTCTAACAGCTCCTACAGCAACAGGCTCCTGACAAGTGCCCAAAGAAGCTTCTGGGGCCTCAGGTTTCAGCAGTGGCAAATTCAAGGGTAACAGCACAACATAGCGACTCCAGCAGGAAAGAAGGTAAGAAATAGCCATGTGTGAAAGGGTTCTATTGCACCATGCTGGCGCTAGGTGCCAGAATCAGTTATATAATTTCTGGGTCCTGTCCAAAATAAGATAAATGCAGGGCCCCCTGTTCAGAAAGTACGGAGAATATTAAGATGTTGACAGCAGAGCATTAAACCAACAGTGAGGCCCTTTGGATAGTGGAGCCACATGCAAATGCACAGGTCATACATTCATGAAGTAGACCTTGCCTCAAATATAATGTCTCATTTAATTATTTCTCGACCCTGTCTCAAAAAGATAAAGTTGCTCAAAGGTCTCTCTGCTAATACGTGGTTGAGACTGTCCCCAGAACCAATTTAATATAAAATGTATATTTTTACCAGAGCCAACAGACACATGTCAGATTTCTCACAATGGGTCTTTTTTTCATCTTTTGGTCAATTTTATGCACATCTATCTCAATCGCTTGTTTATTGAAATATTGAAAGCATGCTAATTTGCAGCACTGTTTCCCAAAGGAAAGCAGGCACTTCTATTTATTTTTTATGTGCTTGTTTATTTATTTATTACAAGGCATAATAATCTCATGCAAGGTCTGCCAATCTTCTACAAAATGTCAATGCGGACATGCCCGCACCACGACATTCTTCTCAAAATCTCAACTTTAAATGGCCCACATAATGCAATACTGTGACATTAGAGCAATCATGTCTCTTTCACAAAGAGGCAAAGCAGGAGTGAGTAGCACCTGGGGAGATTTGGTGAAGATCACTTAATAAATCAATAGGAGAGAGAGGACAGAAAGCAGGCATCTTCAACTCCAACCCTCTCAGCCCACCGGCAGCAATGACATCATTGGCTTCAGAGAAAGGTTGTTTACGGTTAAGGTAAGTGCATTCACCCTAACTAAACCTGGCCTTATCATCAATTGGCTACACTTTTAAAAAAATAATCACAGACCCTAGGTATGTTTCGCAAGCACAATGTAGCTATTTAATGAAGTTATTCAGCAAATGCAACACTGCAAAGCAATAACTAGAGCAATTTGTAGATAGCACACATATTGTGAAATTACAGTACTTAGAGGTCTTTAAAGAACCAAAGACACTACATAAATATAATGATTTATTTCATTATTCTGCAGAGAGACATGTGGACTGCAAAAAAATCACTAACCTTAGAATTATGTTTTTTTTTTTCTTTTCCCCCGTGTCAAAGTATAATGTAGAGTTCACAAGTTAATGCTTGGAACTATTTTGAGGTATTTGGATGAAAAATGCTATCCAATTACTTTCCTACAGATAACAACAGTAAGAATCCTCCTGAATGATATGAAAAGTGCAATGAACTGGAAAATACTTGTCACTCCTCCAAATCAATGTATTTGTTTTTGTCATAGCTGACTCTCCCTTTATATGGACTGATGATTTGTATAGCAAACCAAGTTTAGTTGGGAAATTAGCTTTAGATAGTTAAGAGCTAAGAAGCTTTTCTTATTTGTAGTCAGCTTACTGCCATTTTATTGCAGGCAAATAGGATTTCCTAAGAAAGGAGATAAACACTGACATTCTAAGGTCATGTAATAAAATATTATGCCTAAACATATGCTTTTAGTGTATCTCACCTCACAATATTCCCAGTGAAATTCACCTCGCCAATGAACCTCAATACATCTACAGTACTTGTTCTCAACTGGAGGTGATTTTACCCCCTAGGGACGTTTAGCAATGTGTCTGTCATAACCTGGGGTGGAGGGTGGGGGGCGTGTCCTGCTAGCATCTACTGAACAGAGACCAGGGATGCTGCTCAAATTCCTACAAAGGACAGACAGCTGTCACAAGAAATAACTATCTGGGTAATATTCTGGGCTCTTACTGCCAGGAGTGCAGTGTTTGTGGTTGAGAACGCTGATGTGGAAAGCAGGGGTGTACTTTTCACACCCTATCACTTGGTACAGCACTTTAAATGTTGGACATATGTGAAACCACTGATTTGTGTCCTTACTAAATACACAATGATAAAAATGAGAGCTAGTGTCTTCCTGTAGCAACAGTATAAAACATTGCCAGGTGCACATTCCCGAGACGTTCTGATTGACTCTCTTCATTTTGCATTTTATAGAAAAGAGGTGTTTAGAAAATTATGTGGCCTAGCTTCCTTAAGGATTAAATTCTCAGCAAGTTTCATTTATGCCTAAAGTTTACTGTGGACTTTAATGAGAATTAACTGTTTATACAGAACTTGCTGCTGTAGTTGAAATTCAAAGACAGGTTCAAATTTATCTTCCTCAGTTTTTCCAAGATAATGACCAATCTTAAATTCAGTTTTTATTTCACCTTCACAAGGCTAAATGTGAGAGGATCTTGTTAAGAGCATTCTCACACATGCAAAGAAATTCGGGACATCCCTGCAATAGAGACAGGGTAGAATTTTCTCAAGACGGCCAGGGACACTATGGTGCAGGAAAGGCTTCCTGGGTACCTCTACATTCACACGTGTCAAAAGACCCTTTCAGAAAACACTTGTGCATCAGTCTTAAACATGAAGAATTCAATGATTTGTACCAATTCAGGGAAGCAGTGGAACTCTGCCACGCCATTGCACTGTTAATTTACACATCATTTCAGCTCAGCCTTGGAGGTTGCATATGACTTTCTTTTAACCTAGGGGCTCACCTCCCTCGTTATGCTTTGCTGAAGGCTAACATTAAAATGTGTTTGGATTTCCTAGTTGCATGCATGCTTCTAAAGAAAAAGAGCCCACAATAAAATGTGGAACTCGAAATGAATGAGTTGGTATGCAAAATGCACACACTCGACACTCGGGGGATACTGTGTAGAGCGGCACACCAGGAGAGGAATCAGGAAGGAATCATGCTAAATAATGAACAGTATGAAGAGATGGATGTCTGGAGAGTGGAGGCACTTGAAGGTGACCATGCACATCTGGTGTGTACTTAAGAGTTGATGAAATACTTTCATACATACTTCATTTGACCTTGTTCTGAAGGTCTCCATCTTAAAGATAAAGAAACCAAGGCTCCAAGAAGTTGAGACTCACCAAGGGTCCCAGAGCCCACCAACGAAAGGGTTAGGTGGATGTGTACCACCCCTCCATGACTCTTTCCCATCCCCTAAATTATCTGTATTGGCAGGAACTGATCTCAGCTTGGTGTTGATCTGCTGGCGACCCACAGACATAAAGGGTCATCCTTGGAGGGAACATTTTTCTGGGTGTGGCACCTGGAAATAAATCTCTCAGATGGGAAATAAAGACATGATTTTGGAGGGGGCCTCCTGGGACTCTGGTTAACTCTATAAAGGGGTCTCCCCTCTGCAGGCTGCCTTCAAGCAGTTGAGTAGCAGACATCATCTATGTTTCCCTTTGTCAGTATAGTCACTCTAAGTGAGGAGGGGAATGGTTGGCACCAATAAATCCTGAAAAAAGGAATGCCTTAAGGCCTGCACCTGTCTTATAACAGTTTATAAAGTAGAAAAGACTGAGTTAAATCCTCATGAACATAAGATTCAAAATTCTGTGGAAATTCAACCCCAAATAAAATGAATAGTTGGACCACACAGTCCATAAGGGTTCCAAGAAAACAATCAACTAGCATTGCAGCTATCAAACGAGTGATTTTTCCATGCTACTAAAGGTGAAGCTCATTAAGATAAATTAAGTATGAATCATCACACAAAATTATTCATTTTAAAAAAGAAGGCTTATAATGATGAGCTGTAAAATCAAATGCCTAAAGGTGGCAAGAACTCAGTAGCAACCATTTCCTGAAGTATTACAGATACCGGTTAGCACATTGTTCATGAAGACAGGTAATAAGCAAGGGGTTAAAGAATAACATTGATAAGAAAAAGTAAGTCCTATCCAGCCTGAAGAAAAGAAAGTTGTGATTTAACATGGCTTTAAAATTTCATGACAGATTCATACAAGGGCGTTGAGCAGGGGTGTGTGTGGGTTATGATGTTATTCGTTCATTATTTATGAAATATTAGCTCCATTCAGCAGGCATAAAGGGCTTTATCATTTAAAACACACTTTCACATGCTTTATCTTATTTATTCTGCACAGTAACACTCGTTAGTATTACTGTGCAAATTACTCCATTTCAGAGATGAGAAAACTGAGACTCAAAAATAATCAGTCCAAGAGGACAAAGTCAGGAAACCACAGGCCTAGACATGATCACCAGGACACTCATAAAACAAGTAATCATTCTTGAAGAGATTCAAAAACACATCAAAATACACACATGGACACACGCACATAAGCACACACTCTCACATATTCTAAGCTACAGGTTTCTAGTTGGATTTTCAGGTACATAGGCACTCTGTAACAAACAGCATCAGTCAGCTAGTGGATAATGAAAAACTAGGCATTTTAAAAAAAATTCAACTATTAAGTAGCAGGAATAAATGAGTTAATGATAAAAACAGAAAATACAACATGGAGCAAAGTTTAAAGAAGGTGAAAATCACCAGTGTTTAGTATTTCATGCTCTCCCATGCTCTTTTACTCTAACTTGAGTTTTAATCAACCTCTCTCTTTCTCTCTGTCTCCCATCCCCTCCCATCTACAGAATATCCAGATACTGGGAAGTAGACCTGTATTAGTTCATTTTCACACTGCTGATAAAGACATACCTGAGACTGGGTAAATTATAAAGAAAAAGAGGTTTAATGGCCTCACAATTCCATGTGGCTGGGGAGGCCTCACAATCATGGTGGAAGGCAAAAGGCACGTTTTACATGGCAGCAGGCAAGAGAGAGAATGAGAGAGAAGCAAAAGCAGAAACCCCGTATAAAACCATCAGATGTTGTGAGACTTATTCATTACCAGGAGAACAGTATGGGATGGGGAAAACCATCCCCATAATTCAATTATCTCCCAATGGGTCTCTCCCACAATACATGGGAATTATGGGAACTACAATTCAAGGTGAGATTTGGGTGGGAACACAGGCAAACCATATCAAGACCCCAGGCTGTGTGTTCAGAGCCAGGTGTGCCAAGCCCTGGGAGACCCACAGCTACCCATCATCGAGCTGCTTCAATGCATGGCTTCAGAGCCTCCTGTCTCCACCTAAGGGGAGTGGGGTGACCTTTAGGCAGCCTCCCCAGTCCCAACCAAAAAGGTCAGAAGCACCATCCTCCCATGGCACCACCTCAGACAACATTCTCCCACCAGCCACTTCTTTCACCAGAACATATATACTTGATCATGTCCCTACCTGGCAGTGGGTTTACTTTACTTCCTCTTCACACTTCTTCCTTTGCTACACCATCCCTAGTCTTCCCGCACTCTCACTCTTTTCCACTAAATGCTTCATGAGTATTCCAGGCATAGGTTTCACAGTTTGATAATCACCATCTGCTATCAAGGAACTATTCATCCTTCCTTCTTTTTAGTTCTGAAAAATGTTAAAACATCCTCCTAAACATGTGGAATGTTTCTTGTAGAACCTAGAATAAATGTAAATTATTCCACATTCTCCTTAAAAAGTATTACACATTTGTGTCAATAATTTCTCTTCTGTTCAATGAACTCAAGTAATTACACGAATTCTCTGAATAGTTATTATCCAAAACAAAGGAACTAGAAAAACGTCATGTTTTCTTAACAGCAATAGTTTGCTACTGCCGTTATAACAAATTACTACAAATTTAACCGCTTCAAACAAGACACATGTATTGTCACACAGTCTGAGGGTCCAAAGTCTGGTATGGGTCTTACTGGGGAGAATCCAGGTGTCGGCAGGGCTGCATCTCTTTCTGGAGGCTCTGGGGGAGAATGTGTCTCCTTGCTCATTCAGATGTTAGGAGAATTCAGTTCCACAGGTTACAGGGTAGACGCCCCCTTTTCTTTGCTGGCTGTCAGTGAGGAGCTGCTTTCCTAGAAGCCTCTGTGCTCCCCGGCATGTGGTTGCTACATCTCCAAACCAGCCATGGTACACAGAATCCAGGAAAGGTGTCCATTTTTCAAGATTCATGTACTTAGTTTGGGTCCACTTGGATAATATGGCATCATCCTCCTATCTCAGACCTTTAACTTAATCACATCTACAGAATCCCTTTTGCCAGGTAAGGTTACATCTGGACAGGTTCTGGGGATTAGTGTAAGGACAGTTTCAAGTGTCATTCTTCTGTCTGCCACATAAAAGGGATGGATAGGGAGGATGAGCATTTTATCCAGCGTGGGGTATAGTTAGGGAAGAATGCTAGACACATGGACCACAGTCACAGCTGGGCCCCAGTCAGCTATGTGATTTTGCCCAGGTCATAGAGTATGGAGGGCCCAGCTTCTTTCTTTTCTTTTGTTTTAAATCGAGCCGGTGTAACAAATGCAACCTTGGTTCATATCCATTCGTTTCACACATATTACGGAGTGCCTACACAATGGCTGGCAGTGTGGCAGGTACTGGGCTGTGGCAGTGAGCAAACCAGAGAAACCCCTGCCTCTTGGAGCTTACATTCTGGTGAAGGAGGATGGACAATAAAAGCTAAACAGGACAGCAGTAAAAGAGGTAGCATGCTAAAGAGTGATATATAAATCAGGAGGGATGTGAGGAGGTCAGGGGCTGAGAGTTCTGTCATTGTAGACAGAAAAGCCAGGGATGGACTCCGTGAGAAAAAGAGAGCTGGGGGCAGAATCCCCCTCATTTTATGTCACAAGAGCACACAGTCTGTTCCTAGGTAAACAAGAAGACGCATGTCTGCCCACCGCAAGCCTTATCTGTCTGTACTGGACATTGATGACTTAGGACCACTTAGCATGGGTTGCCCAGCTCTTCCCTTGACACTGTCAAGTCTACATAATATTGTAATAAGATTATAGAATAATGTCATTTTATAAGATAGAAACTCTTGTAAGTGAGAGACTGACGTAATAGGGATATCGAGGAAAAATATTCTAATCTATTAAGTGGCAAAGTAATTTTACTTGTCAATTCAATATTTCATTAAGTATTTCAAATGACAGCATCAGAATATATGGAATCTTACCACTTACTCTCAACCCATTACTTTCTGCTGTATGAAAACATACATTCTCCATATTACCTGAAGCTTGTTATGATTTACACTAGAGGGAAAAACAAGAAAAAATTCCAAGAGAAGTACACCCTTTCCACCCGACAAATATTCATTGCATTACCACAGCAGGCACATTGGTATTTGGAAATCAACCAGCTGAAGTATTTCCCAGAGATAATGAATTCTCAACCAACCAACTTTCAAATGTGTTTGGATAGAAAGACATCAGAACAAAATGGAAGAAACAAAATGGAACATTAGATTGAAAAGTTAAGAGACCTGGGTACAAGAATTAGCTCCCACTGCCACGCAGGATAATCTTGGGTACATAGGTACATACATCACATAAAATCTTTCCTTTCACTTCTCTGTTAAAAACATAAAAGGGATCAGGTGTAGTGGTTCACACCTGTAATTCCAGCACTTTGGGGGGCTGAGGCGGGCAGATCATTTGAGGTCAGTAGTTCAAGACTGGCCTGGCCAACACAGTGAAACCCTGTCTCTGCTACAAATACAAAAATCAGGTGGACATGGTGGTACATGCCTGTAATCCTAGCTACTCAGGAGGCTGAGGCAGGAGAATTGCTTGAGAGACAGAGGTTGCAATGAGCCAAGATTGCACCACTGCGCTCCAGCCTAGGCAAAAGAGCAAGACTCCATCTCAAAACAAAAACAAAAACATAAAAGGGTCATAATAACACCTACCCTACCTGATTTACAGAAGGACTTGAAGGACTGAATAAGAGAGTACATGTTAAAAACCCTACATACACTCCAAAGTATTAGCCACATAAATTTCGGGAATTATTATTGCTACTAAACTGCATCAGCGACTTGCCTCACATCATCCTGAGAGATCCGAACATTGCAGGAAAACACTGAACAAGTACAGGGAGCTTTTGGATCACAGTGCATCACAAGGTGGCCTCAGGAGGGATCCTGGTGAATACTTTCATCAAACACGTAATTTACTGAGCACTCAACCATCTATCGGGCCTGATAAGAGACACAGGATCTAAAGAATGTGGTAATGCTCATTACTTTATATGAAGTATTGAAATCAGCACTTGCTGATTTCTTCAAATAGGAAACATGGCTTTGTTACCTTAATGAGGTCCTCCCTGGAGGAAAAAGTGGAGACTAAGTGATTTTCTCTGGTTTTGGTGTTGGTGATGGATACGTGCAGTCGGTTCTGGGCCAGCTCGTGAGCACTGGGAGGAAGAATCGACTCCATTCCACTTCTAAAGAAGAAAAAGCAATCTGAATTACTCACCTTTAATTATTGAACTCCCTGTAAATATTTTACAAGAGAGAATGCTGAGCTTGCCACAGTTTGTACAGAGAGTCGTCAACATTCTGTCTTCATGTACTTTTGGGCAAAATGTACTCTGTATACCTCAGTCGGGCCATGAAGTCATAACCGGGCGTTACTGCCCCGAAAGACTGCCTTCTGATTTCTTCGGCAAACTTGTAGGTAAATTGGTTACATTCCTAAAAAAAGAAAATTAAGAAGTGACCCTAGGTGTTGTAAAGAAAAAAATCATTCCACTTCTAAAACTTGGGATTCTATAGACCCAACAGCAAATGTAGGGTGTCACATTATTAAAGGTGTGCAAATTCCCCCCCTGGCTGGGGCCTCACCCACCACTCTCAGGCCCTTTGCAAGGTATACACTCTCAGAATCCTAATCTTTTTTTGTTTTTTCCTTTGTAAAGCACCTTAAATGGCCTTCGCCCCATCTGAAAATCCTTGAAGGCTCAATCTGAATTTTAATTGAGCACATTCTTCAAAAGGTTTCCTCAGCGCAATTAACCTTCTCTCCCACCCATATTTTGTGGTCTCAGCAGCAGTTTGATTACAAGCCTGCAACAAAGCTGATTACAAATGACAGCACCAGTGACAGAAATAGGAGTGGTGACGTCTACGGTTTGCACAGACTGAATCCGAGTCTTCGGAGATTCATCTTGGGCACTGGTATTTCATAAAGTCTTTCAGGGATGCTCGTGTCTACCCTGGACTGGGATCCACAGAGGTGACACTGTCAGTTCATCTTCACATCACCCTGCAGGGTGGGTATAACCATCCCACTTGACAGACAAGAAAACGGAGGATGGGAGAGTTTAAGTACCTATCCCAATATCTCATTAAAAATGAGTCTCAGAGCCAGGATTTACACCTAAGTCTGTTTTGTATTAAATAATGAATTAATTTGGCAACTAACTGGGCACCAGGTACTTGGCTAGGCACTGGGACTTGGAGAGGACAAGATAGAAAGAACTTGTGCTCATGAGATTCATAAGTACCTCCAACAGCAGGTCACAGAGGGCTATAAGAGCCCCCATGAGGATGTGTTTGGCTCCCATTTAGTGCAAAAAATAAATAACAACAAGTAAACTGTTTTGAGAATATGAGGACATCAAGTCTCAAATTCAGGTAAATCATTCAATGTCTTAACATTGCAGAATTGCAGTTAAGTGGCTATATTATTGCAGTAGTCTCTCCTCTCCCCACAAAGATGTCCACATTCTAGTCCCTGGAACCTATGACTAGGAGACCTTCTATGTTAAAAGGGACTTCGTAGATCCAATTAAGGACTTTGAGATGAGGAGATAATCCTGAATGACCTGGGTAGGCCCAATGTCATCACAAGGTTTCTTGTAAGGGAAGGAGGGAGGTAGGAGAGGCGGAGTTGGAGAGATTTGAAGATGCTGTGCTTATGGCTTTAGAAATCAAGGAAGGGGTCAGGAGCCAAGGAGTCTGGGCACCCTCCAGAAACTGGAAAAGGTAAGGAAATGGATTCTCTCCTGGAGCCTCTGGAGAGAGTGAGCATGGACATTTTGATTTTAGCTCAGTGAGACCCTTTTAGACTTAAGACCTCCAGAGCTGGAAGATGATAAACACATGCTGTTTTAAGCCACTAAGTTGAAGGTCCTTTGTCAAAGCAGCAACAGGAAATGAATACAGTGTGTGTCAACCTCCAACCTCGTGGGTTGCCAAAGGTTTCCCTCCAATTTGACACCCAGGCTGGGACTTAAATATAAACAGGAGTTGGGCAGAGGACGAAGGTGAAAGCAGAGGATAGTAAAAACAACAGCAAGAACAATTCTGAGAGGGGCACAGAGCTGAAATGTGTCCCTATGGCGAGCCACAAGTAGGGCTAAGTCACATGGAGCCTTGTGATACATGCTGAGAAACCTGGGTCACATTATCCTAAGTCCACAGACAGCCCTTGCCCCGGGGGTAATGAGGTGATCAGATGTGCCTTTGGGTGACATCACTCTAAGTGCTATGAGATAGGTGGATTGTAGGGAGCTTGAATTGATATAGGCTATGGGAAGCTCCTGGGTGAGAAATGGGGGTAGCCCCACAGTGTATGTTCATTCTACTGAGCTAGACTGACCATCTAGCCTATTTCTTTGTACTAATTTTAGTTATATTCAATACTCTCCATAGCCCGGACCAGACTGTAAACTTATTAAAGACGGACTTATTCATTTTTGAGTTCCCCACTGAGTCTAGCACCATGGCTTCCTCGCAAATTGTGAGGACTGAGGAAAGACTTGCAGCATTGAGCTCTTCCACATCAATGTCTAAATTTGCCTACCACTTAAAATATGCCCAGTATCAGGTGCTCCTCTTAATTATTTATGCATAAGCTCAGAAGATTAATTACACACGTATTTGTCACAACACTAAAAAGCTTGAGGAACTTACATCATCAGCGAGAACCGAGCGAATGCGAATCTGAGTAGGTAGAAACATTTGCTAAAAAAATCTCAAGGCTATCCTACAAGTGGATTATTTCAGATGCTAAAAATAAAGGAACTAAAATAACCTTAAGTCAAAGGGTTACTTTGGCTGGAAAATTATTTTGAAGAACAAATGAGGATGCCCTAAGGAAACTAAGAAAATTATTTTCTACCTTCCCATGGGAGCACCAGATAAAGACACACACCTTTTCATCATACCAGCACCATCAGACAACACAACCCAGTCTCTCATTTAGTGCAAAAAATAAATAACAACAGGTAAACTAATCTGAGAATATGATGACATCAAGTCTCCAATTCAGGTAAATTATTCAATGTCTTAACATGGCAGAATTTTAGTTAAGTATAAATGGCTGTACTATTGCAGTATTTCCAAATCAGGTTAATTCTAAATCATACAATACATTTTTTAATTTGCTGATAATTGGAAACCAAGTCTACATAACTCCAAAGCTTAGGATTTGCCACAGCTCAAGAAAAGACTGCAGTAAAAAGGAAGAAGTGACACCCTGAAAGTCCTCTGCTTCAAAAACGAAACACAGTTATGGGAAGGAGGTAGCTTGTAATTCAAAGCTTATGAATCTGCTAGTTTAGGGGGAATTTTCCCACCTTATTTATACCTTGCATGGCTTAAGGTTCTCATCCTGTTTAATCTCTGCAGTTTTTAAATCACTTTTCTAGCTCCCTGTAAATCAACCATATAAACACAGGAAGATAAGTGGATTTCTGAATGATTGGCCTCAAATCTAGCTTCCCTTTGATAAGCAGCTCACAAAAGATCTGAAATGAGATTCTGATGTTTAAAATAGCATAGTTTCGGAATTTTAAATGTGACTGAAATTCATTCTTGGGTATGAGGGTCTTAAATTGTTATTTCATTATTGTTCAAAGCTGCTAGAGTATGTAATGATTAACAAATATAATATTCTCCAACTACAGAATCCAGCTCTCACAGTCAGCAAATGATTGATCACTGTCTGGATAGCAGAAAACAGATTTTAAAACATAGATTGCATTAAATAAAATACTTAAGAATTATTTGTATTACTTCTGGATAAATTGCTTGGAACTCAGAGCTACCTCTTACTGTGAGAATTAAAAAAGAATTAAATTCCTATACCATTCCACTTAATAGAAACTGCATGCCCACATTTTAATTTATGTATCTATTTCTAAGTAGCAGTGAGTTAAGACTTGTTGCCCACATGTTCAAGGCCTTGAAAACAGGCCCCATGCTCTTCTCACGATCATAGAAAGAATATCCTTTGCTTGAAAGGAACAGAGCTGGAATCTTAAGGATAAATAAAAACTAAAGAGTAATATAAGTCATTTTATTTCCTTATTTCACTATCACCCAAAATAATCTTTTCCACAACCAGAGCACAGATCCCTAATAATTATATCTTAAGAGAAAAGTCCTAATCCTTTCTGTTTCCAAGCAAAGGATTATTTCTCTGCAGTGTTAACTTAGTATGAGTCAATGCTCATGTTTGCCTTTGGGTCTTAATTTCTTGATGACGAACACAGCCTAAGTTACTACTTAATTACCTCTATTTTTTCTGGTGCTGTTAGCAGAACAGAAGCAACCAAGGATCCCGCAGACGCCCCAGCGAAGGCTTTGACATCCTTCAGAAGTTTTTTGCCATGTCTGCAAAGTGCAGATGCTGCCCCCAAGTGGTAAATGCCCAGAAATCCACACGCTGCAAATGATAGGTTGATGTGCTTCATTCTAGCTGCAGCACTGGCAATACAAAAAACAAAAATGCTGTAAGTTGGAATAGTTTATTCCACGTACTGTGTAGTCTTATGTTGATCTTCGTTCCAAGGCTTTCTTCTAACATCATTGTCTGTTTTAAGCACAGTGGTTTCAATTCTACTTAAACACAAGAATCTTTCAAGAAAACCCTTTCCCTCCTCACCTTGACCCAAGTCTTATACATTAAAAAAAAAAAAAAAAAATTACAACATTCCACATTTATTCGGTACACAGATTATGCAATCTACGATTTAATTACTTGGCAGGAAACAGACGTATAAATTCCAGTTGACAAGGGCATTTGGTCTTTTCTCTTGACCCTTTGAAACGTTTTGCGGGTGGGGGCGGCACTACCATTATGAAACAGAAAATTATTAGAGACCGTATCAAATTCCAAATGAACAATACATTTGTTCTTGGTAAGTGTATCAGAAGATTTCAAATATAGTTCCCTACTCCCCTTCCCAATTTCTATTGTGAGCACCCATGCTTTTATGAACGCCAATTACTCAGTAACGCAATAAGCAATCACTCAACAATGCAATACATTTCTTTGCCAAGTATCTCAAGACAAACTGAGGTCATGACTGGTGAAGGCAATTCAAGGCTCCATGAAATGTCAGCCACGCCACTTTATACTCGCAACACATCTAAATACAAAATTACGTTTTCCTATGCCTCAGTGCGCGCAATTTGCCCACGTGAATGAAATCGTGCCTCCACAAGGCTGTCCATTCTGAAGGTCTCAGGGTTTCCTTGGGGCCCAAGGGCCCCATTCAGGTACCCCAAGATGAGGCACATTACAGGGCCTCGAATTTAGGGACCTAAGACCGCCTGTTCCTGATGCACCCGGCCAGGCCCTGTGAGGGCAGGAGGCTCGGCCGCCGCAGGCTGCGCTGGCGTCCCCGTAGACTGAGTCCCAGTCATCGATCCGGGGTCAAGCCCCAGTTTTGATTCCATTTCTGCAAATGAGGACGGGAAGGGGGTTGGGTGCTTAGCATCCAGGCGGCCAGGCCCAGCCAGCACAGGCTCAGTGCCCTCCGGCGGCTTGGAGGCCGGCGGGGCCGGGGTGGTCCCCGCATCAGTCCCGCAGGAGCACACCCTTGCTGGGCCCCAAGGCTCCGTACCAATGCAGCCCCGGGACACTTCCGTGTTGAACGAGTCCCTTTAACCAGATGGCGGGGCCGAACCGTCACTCAACACTATTCCACCACCAAGACCGCGCTACGCTCTCCGAGAGCCGGCCCAGGAAAGTCCCGCGGCATGGGTTGGTACCGCCTCCCGCGCAGGTATGTGACGTCATCGCCCGACGCAGGCGTCCGCTAGGCCCCGCCTGCTCTATTTAAACTTCTGGACTCAACCTGGCTGCTAGACCGGAGCGTCCTCCAGCGCAGGCAAGACTTACTCGTTTACAGTCATGTTATCTTCGAGTACCTAGAGAGACATTTTCACCCACACCCTAGAGCGGCGTTTTAATCCTTACGTGTCTTTTAACGCTACTTGGCCCTTACCTGCGAGCAACTGACCTTTAATAATCCTCATTTTTTTGTGCCCCGGAGGTGCCTTCCCGTCTTCGCGTCTGTTTCCCGGAAGTGGTTCTTCTCCCTCTCTACCCTTGCGCCCGCCTGGGCGGTCCAGCTGCCCCTAGGGGCCGACTCCAGCGGCTGTTTGGGGGCTGGGCATCCCGCAGCTTTTCAAGGCGTGCCTTTGGTTTTTTTAAGAAGTGCTATCTAAAGGAAAGACTGCATTATGGCTCTGGGGAACTTTCATATCCTCAGTTGACCTTAGGCTGTGTGACCTTGAGCAGGTAGCGTAACCTCTCTGAGTTTCCCGCGTGCCTTATGTGCAGATTGAGATGCTAAAATGAGAGAGCTAAATTGGAAAGCTTTCCACATAGGGGGCCGTGAGCAGGTGGCTGGTTTGTCTTCTGACACCAGTGGCTCAGACTTAACGCAGCTTCAACGACCGCCAAGATGCCTGCCATGCCCACCAAGATTTAAAGGACTCCGGTAATTCTTTCTCTCCCCAGTGTTTTCCCTATCCAATCCTAATAACCAAGCCTGAAGGAATCTCTGACTTGGTGATTGAAGGCTCTCCAGGTCCCCTAGTTTAAGGGCAGAGATTTACTTTTTCTCAGGCTACAAAGGAGCATCTGGGAGATGCGAGAATGTGTCTACCTTAGACAAAACAGGGAGGAGGGGTGGAGCTCTCCAAATTGCCTCTGGCTTGGGCTTTTTCTTTCTCTTTTGGTGTGTCGTCTCTGGCCAGCAACACCTGTGAGTCCTTGATGTGACGATTAGGGAAGATGTTTTTAATTCACATAACTATTCTTTAGAGAAAATTGATCCTGAAAACACCTTATTGCCTGTTCGTAGAATGACTGCATTACTCAGAATTCTTTACCTCCACCGGAATTTAGTGAAGGGAAGGCACAACGTACGTTAGGAAAATACAGGATACTCTCCAGTCCTTAAACCTTCCACAATCCTCTAACTCTTTAAGGTCGAGTGTGATCCTCCCCAGAACTGCATCTTCCAGGAAGCTCATGAGAAAGGAAGGATCCTAGGTGCCATCCCTGATCTCCTGAATCGGCATCTGCGTTTTAACAGAATCCTGAAGCAGTAGTCTAACTCCTTTGGTGGTGTTATGGTTTGAATGTATACCTCCAAAATTCACATATTGAAATACTGACCCCCAAGGTGATAGTATTAGGAGGCCTTTGGGAGGTAATTAAGTCGTGAGGGTGGAGCCCTCATGAATGGGATTAGTACTCTTAGAAAAGGGACCCCAGAGAGGTCTCTTTCCACCAAGTAAGGATAAAAGTACAAGGAGAAGATGGCAGTCTGCAAACTGGAAAAGGGCCCTCCTCAGAACCTGACCATCTTGGCACCTTGATCTCAGACTTCCATCTTCCAGAACTGTGAGAAATAAATTTCTTTTATAAACACTCAGTCATTGCTACTTTATTATAGCCGCCTGAATGGATTAAGACAGGTGGTCTGGTTTAAAGTGATGTAGTGGCATCACAAGTTTAAAGAGAGACTGGATTCACAGAACCAGAATCTGGGATGCTGTTTACAGAGCAAGTTATTTCCTGCATTTGGACACTGTCAGCAGGTCGATTCAGGAGACAGATGAAAACTTTATCACCAGGCAGCCTGGATGAACACCACAACTTTGAGATCTTTCACTTAAAGGAAAGATAAGGGCATCCACTATTTCTACACCTGGCTGGCAGAGTGAGAGCTCACCAAAGGTAAGTCTTTTTGGAGCAGCAAAATGCTCCATAATTTAACTCTTAAAATTTTAAACTTATTTCCTCCTTACTCCCTTCTATCTCGTATCATATCTGCATGTAACTAGTTAAAAGTTCGGCTCCCAGCTGGGTGAGGTGGCATGTGCTGTAGTCCCAGCCCCGCAGGAAGCTGAGGTGGGAGGATTGCTTGAACCTGGGAGTTCATCTTCAGCCAGGGCAATGTAGTGAGACCTCACCTCTAAAGAAAAAAAACAAAAAAAGTTCAGCTTTCTAATGTAAGGAAGAATATCATGTTATTCACATTTGTCTTTGTCATCTCATCGCCAAGCCTAGCACTTGGCACATAGTATGTGATAAAAAAATATTTGTTTTGGATGTTGGATTTATGTAAATTACCATTGTGATCTGAATATATAGTAATTTAATTGCCCTTTAAAACTTTTTTTCTGTAATTTGCTTATTTTTGCTCGTCTATTTTCCTTAGTAATTTAGTTTCAAATGGGTTTGTTTAGCCATTTATCATACAATTATTAATCATCTGTTGTATAGCAAGTGTTACATTGGTACAGGGCATACACAGTTGAAAGAATTCAGCACTTATCAGGGATGCAGAGTCCAGTGGGTAGGGAGACATCTGATACGTAATTATAGAAGTGTGATGATGTGGTATTGCAAAGCTATACACAGATGCCCTGGTTGTGCACACCAGCTATGGAGTAGGAAACCTTTAGCTTCGGGAGGTGCCTACAGTAGCACCCAGCACAGAAACAAAATGCCCTAGCTTGATGGCTCCTTTTCCTCTCCAGTGCTCCCTCTCAGGAATTTTATCCTTTATCCCATAAGGGAGGAGAAATGGACATGGATAAGGGATACTTGTCCACACCTCTGCTCCAGGGAAAGGACCGTATCTCAGAATCTTTGAGTCTAATCAGTTCTTTCAGACTACTCTCCTTGTGGTGTTATTTCATTTTCCAGTCTTGACATTTTTTTTTTTTTTTTTGAGTCAGAGTTTTGCTCTTGTTGCCCAGGCTGGAGTGCAATGGCGCCATCTCAGCTCACCGCAACCTTTTCCTCCCGGGTTTAAGTGATTCTCCTGCCTCAGCCTCCCGAGTAGCTGGGATTACAGGCATGTGCCACCACGCCCTGCTAATTTTGTATTTTTAGTAGAGACGGGGTTTCTCCATGTTGGTCAGGCTGGTCTCCAACTCCCGACCTCAGGTGATTTGCCCGCCTTGGCCTCCCAAAGTGTTGGAATTACAGGCGTGAGCCACCGTGCCCGGCCGGCATCTTAATACCTTAATACCTCTTGTCGGTCAATGTTACAAGCGCTTTGGTTTTTTAAAAAAACAATAAATCTCTTGTCATGTGTATTCAATACGCTTTGCTTATTCTGCCTCCTACTCGATAACTGCTCTTCTTTGTCACTTCCTCCCCAAATCTTGCAAACTGATCCCGATGAACTGTGGAGCTTAGATACACGCACTTTAATTTCAGGGGAGTGTGGCAACACTGCTGGAGCACTGCCCTTTCCATGGGGGCTTCAAAGTAATACTCATGGTAACATGCCCTCTGTGCCTAGTTTAAGCAATATCTTGTCTTGAGACCACCGTGGAGTTCAGAGAAAGGAACTTTTGCAATCTTGGAGTAGAACTCCCTATCCGAAACCATAGAAAGAGGGGCTACTTCCTTCCCATAGATCACCATCTCTAGGAACACAGTGAGGGAATAGATGAAGAAGGTCATGTGTGAATGCCACTATGTGGAGGGAGCCAGCCTGAAAACAAAGGCAGCTTAGACGGATCCAGAGCTGAGAATGAGGTAGAGAGAGAGAGAAAGAGAGAGAGAGAGAGACAGACAGACACAGATAGGCACCTAAGTGTGGTTGCCTCTCTTGAGCCTGTGGATGCAAATGTAATATTATACATTGAACTGAAAAATAGAGATGGTAAGGATTTCCTGAGTATTTCTGTTATTGTATTAGAATTCCTTAAGTACAGTGCTTGTAACTGGTATTCTAGATAAGATAGAGCAGGTAAGCTTTCAAAGGTTTCATGCATAAACAATATATTTTATATTCTTGACTCGCTTTCCCCACTGCACCTACCCTTTTCTATTTGTTAAGTTAGTTAGCATTGAGTTTCTAAAACTTGCAAACCAAGCCGTTCTTACTGATATAAGTGCTTTTTACATTGTGCATGGCTGTTTTCCATTAGAAATATGCTACAAAAACTGATTACTTAAAGGAAGACTGGGTAAATTCTTTCTAAATATAATATTTTCAAAAAATATGAATTTTATATATATACCATATTATATATATTACATTATTACATATTTCTGTTATATATATGTTTACATATTTATATAAAACAAAATAAGACTTTTCTTTGATAACATCTGTGTTTTAGGCTGTTCAGACTGCTATAACAAAATACTCAAAACTGGATGGCTTATAAACAATAGAAATGTGTTTCTCACAGTTCTAGAAGATGAACATTCCAAGATAAGTCACTAGCAGATGGTGTGTGTTGAGGTCCTATTTCCTGGTTCATAGATGGCACCTTTTTGCCCTGTCCTCACATGGTGGAAGGGGCAAGGGAGCTCTCTGGAGCCACTTTGATAAGGGCACTAAACCCATTCATGAGACTCCACCCTCAGGACCTCCTCCCCTCCCAAAGACCCCACATCCTAACACCATCACTGTGGGGGATAGGATTCAACAAATACATTTTTGGGATGGGACACAAACATTCAGACCAAGCAATCTGAAAACATAATTCAAAATAGCCATCCTTTGGAAATATAATTTATTTATGACTCAATATATCTGATAATATATGATAATCTTTAGATCTTTTAACATGCGGTGTTGAAACTAAATATCAAACTATTTCTATTAAAGAGAAACATTTTAAAAATGTGACATTTATTTTATAAGCTTCATTTTAATTTAATATGTGAAGAGTTCTGAATGTAATATTATGCATTGAGCTGAAAAACAGAGATAGTAAAGCAGGCAAGCTTTCAGAGTTTTTATACTTAAACGATATATTTTATAGAGAATGGGTTCAGATCCTTGATAGCCAGGTGGTGAGTATGTGGTACCAAATGTACACATAATCCTAAATATTTTTTAAAATCCCACTCAAAGAAAACTGGTATTCTCTGCTCTGTGTACTTCATCACAAAGCAACTATACAGTGGACATGCCTGCTAGGGGTCCACCAATTGTTCAGACATAAATAGTCCTTTCTAGCCTTCAAATATTTTTCTTATCATGGAGCCGATTACTGAGGAAATAATATCAATATCAAATAAGTAATATTGTTGGGTGACAGGTGGACAGCTTCAGTGCCTTATGCTCCATCAAATTCACCAAAATACTGTATTTTAATTTGGAGTACAAGATCTAGTCATTACTAGTGCTGTTATCAAACACCCTAACTACTAAAACATTTAATTATCTAATCACCTCATTTCAAAGAGACAAAATAAGGATTTTGGTCTATTCTTTGTTAGTAAAATGCCTTGCTTTCCTGAGCATCCACTCCTATTATTAGAATCTTATTATTAATATTTACTACACTTATTGTCTGCCCACGCCATGCCAGTCCTTTATATACATTGTCTCATATCACTTGTACAATGTTAAAAGATACAAATATATGGACCAGGTGTGGTAGCTCACGGCTGTAATCCCAGCACTTTGGGAGGCCAAGGCGGGTGGATCACCTGAGGTTGGGAGTTTGAGACCAGCCCGACCAACATGGAGAAACCCCGTCTCTACTAAAAATACAAAATTAGCCGGGCATGGTGGCACGTGTCTATAATCCCAGCTACTCAGGAGGCTGAGGCAGGAGAATCACTTGAACCCGGGAGGTGGAGCTTGCGGTGAGCTGAGATGGCGCCATTGCACTCTAGCCTGGGCAACAAGAGAAACTCTGTCTCAAAAAAAAAAAAAAAAAAATAGAAATATATAATAATATATAATAGATGACTCAAATAAAAAGAGAAATATATAATAGATGAAAGTTTAAGGTAGCCTCTCCATATCTGTGCAGAGGTTATAAGGCCAGGTCGCCCTGCTCTAAATCTTGTGCACAAATTAGTAAAATACTAAGCTCTTATGATGTGCCAAGCTTTGTGTTATTTGGCTACTCTGAGTCTCAGAATCTTTCTTCCTGTAATTCTTTCTCGGGTCAGAATTTGTGATTGGTTTCATATCTGGATATTTGTAATTTAAAAATGGCAAAACGCTTAATAGATGTTATATATGAGTTTATTTATAGCATTTAAAGAACTTGTTCACGTCTTGAAAAGAAAAATAAAGCAAGCCTAGCAATTAATTAAAACTACCCATCTCTATTGATCATTTGCAGCAGTAACTCTTTTTTATGTCTCCTTTTCCTGGAAGCTATGTCATAAAGTAGGTGATTGTAAAACAAACATAATTTCTATTAGGAGCAATGTTATAAAAGGGGATTAAGTTATCGGCTAAGGTCTTAACTACAAATAAATTATGTATCTATTCATTTGTCTTAACGCCTTTGCTCTCATTAGATAAATTTTTTGTCTAATATATGAAAAGAGCTGGGCTAGGCATTACAAATATATTTTAAAAGAATCTTAAGGTAAACTGTTCCTTTATTTCACTGTATTTTCTTGCTCAAATGTCCTTTCATACTTCTGTGTCCCATTAAGCCCTACTTTTTTTCAAGGCCTAAATCAAACTCTACTTGTGGAATACATTCAGCCACCTCTGTTAATCTTAGCCACACCGTCATCTTTGTTACTATGTGTACATTATTGCTGTAACATCTCTGACCTTTTATTTCAGTTAGAGATATGCTCGCCACCACTCTCTAGGTTCAGAGTTCATTTGGAGCAGGGACTATGACTTGTACTTTTTGGCTTTCTCCAGCACACAGAAGTTAGCTAAAGCATAGGAAATGAGTAAATGTTTATAATAAGAATCTTTAAACTGGGCTGGGTGCAGTGGCTCACGCCTGTAATCCCAGCACTTCAGGAGGCCAAGGTGGGGGATCACCTGAGGTCAGGAGTTCAAGACCAGCCTGGACAACATGGTGAAACCCCGTCTCTACCTAAAATACACAAATTAGCCAGGTGTGGTGGTAGGTGCCTGTCATCCCAGCTTCCCGGGAGGCTGAGGCAGGAGAATTGCTTGAATCCGGGAGGTGGAGGTTGCAGTGAGCCAAGATTGCGCCGTTGCGCTCCAGCCTGGGTGATGGAGTGAGACTCCATCTTAAAAAAAAAAAAAAAAAAAAATCTTTAAACTGCATGTTTCAGATATCTAACTAGCTTTAGCAGAGGAAAATATGCTACTTTAAATAATCAAGGAGCTAGAGGTAGTGCTAACTGCAGAATATGGCTCGGTCAGGCACTTAGTGAATGCTGTTAGGGCTATGTATTAGTGTGTTCTCACACTTCTATAAAGAAATACCTGAGACTGGGTAATTTATAAAGGAAAGAGGTTTAATTCACTTACAGTTCCCCATGGCTGGGAAGGCCTCAGAAAACTTGTAATCATGGCAGAAGGGGAAGCAGGCACCTTCTTCACAAGGCAGCAGGAGAGCAAGGAGTGAGCGAAGGGGGAAGAGCCCCTTATAAAACCATCAGATCTCATGGGAACTCACTTATAATCGTGAGGATAGCATGGGGGAAACTGCCCCTATGATCCAATCACCTCCCTTCCTTGACACATGGAGATTATGGGTCCCTCCCTCAACAGGTGGGAATTACAATTTGAGATAAGATTTGAGTGGGAACACAGAGCCAAACCATATCAGATCACCATTTTGCCACTTCCTCTCTATGTTTCTCTTCTTAGTCTCATTCTGCAGGCAGCCCCACATCTTCTTAGCTTATCAGTGGAAAAGTGCTTTTATCACTATCTCCCTCCCAAATTTAGAAAAAGACTCCTGTTGGTTCTGTTTTTATTACATGCATGTCCTTGCAATAATCAGTGTGAACAGCAAATTATGATACATGATGGTTTGAGCCCATGATGAGATGAGCATGGGCTGTGCAGACAGTGGGTAAATATGAATGGATGCACTGCAGGTCCAGAGACAGTTGGGTGGGAAAGCCCTCCTAGGAAGAGGCCTGGCAGACTCAATCTACCTGTCCACTGCAGTATTTGATAAATATTTGTTGAATTCAATGAAAGCAAAAAGGCAGCTGTAATCTCTGTATAAAATGGGACAATTTGCTTTACTCCTTTTGATACATAAAACTATATAGTACATATCTAATTGGCACACATTCCTCCAAGCAAATAGGAACACAAGTATGATGTTTAGTACAACCAAAAGTTAGTTGCAATATTAGATATGTTCAAATTAACAGCATGTTACTTGGCATCAATGTTGTCCAGCATTGAATTAACTATAGGGTTACTTGGCTTCTTTGAATTTTGTGGGCTATTTTGGATGTGAGAGGGGGCGTAAGACTTGCTCACCAAGTCAGTGTAAATGAATGATGTTTCACTGAGATAAATTTCCCCGTAGGGAGCCGTGCTACTTAGAGTGGTGGCAAGAATCTTATCTTACACATAGGATGACAGTAGATGCTAAGTAAATGTTTGTTTTTGACATCAGTGACAATAATGATAATGCTTTAATGCCAAAAATTTTTAAGGAGTAGGAGGAGATTCCAAGGTTCTCTCCATCATCTCTTACTTTAGAACATAGCATCATAAGGCATTTTGAAAAAGAGAATAGTCACCATTTAGTGGACATCCTTTAAGGTATCATATTTTGTGTTAAAGCCATAAATAAATATAGTATTGACATAAACTTTCAAAAATGTTCTTTACAACAACTTCACTAAATTTCTTTTTTTAAAATTTTATTATTATACTTTAAGTTTTAGGGTACATGTGCACAACGTGCAGGTTTGTTACATATGTATCCATGTGCCATGCTGGTGTGCTGCACCCATTAACTCGTCATTTAGCATTAGGTATATCTCCTAATGCTGTCCCTCCCCCCTCCCCCCACCCCACAACAGTCCCTGGAGTGTGATGTTCCCCTTCCTGTGTCCAAGAGTTCTCATTGTTCAGTTCCCACCTATGAGTGAGAACATGCGGTGTTTGGTTTTTTGTCCTTGCAATAGTTTGCTGAGAATGATGGTTTCCAGTTTCATCCATGTCTCTACAACTTCACTAAATTTCTAACAAAAGTAACATAATATCCCAAACTATACAGATGCATTCCCCATTTGGAAAACTACAAAAAGAATAGGTAAAAGTGGGCCAGGCGTCTGAGCTGGAAGTCACAGTGAAATTCCAGAAGGGCCCTGGCTGACATGTAGAAGGTGGCTGTAGTTTCAGGCTCTCTTATTATGACTTGAATTCTCAGAAAACCAGCAGAGAAGTAGGAGGCTAATAGAACCCAATAATATGTGGGACAATATTTGTTGAATTGTATGGATTGATTCTATTATTCCTGGTGAAAAAATTCCCAAGCTCTAATGAACTGTCATTGATTCCTGTAAGCAGCTAAATTTAAAATAATGAAAACACAGAATTCACCCTCTGTGAAGGAAAGAGATGGCAAGTTTAAAGTCATTCCAACAGCATTAATTACATGGGAAAGCCTATCCCCAGGTATACCTGCCTAAGATGTGTTTTGCATTTTTAAAATTCCCAGACGGAAGCTGGAGAGCCCTATTTATGTTGTCCTTTTAAGCATCAAGCTTTCTTTCCTATATTTTATTCTCTCTCCTCATCTTGAGGGAGCATGATCCCACTCTTAAGATGCACTAGAAATGTCATATTAAGACAGTAAACCTTTCATAATATAAACATTTGAGTAGCCACATAGCACCTTCACATCTCACTTAAAAAGCAACTGTAGAAGCCGGGCACGGTGACTCACGCCTGTAATCCCAGCACTTTGGAAGGCTGAGGCAGGCAGATCACTTGAGGTCAGGAGTTCAAGACCAGCCTGGCCATCATGGCGAAACCCCATCTCTACTAAAAATACAAAAAAATTAGCTGGGCGTAGTGGCAGGTGCCTGTAATCCCAGCTACTCGGGAGGCTGAGGCAGGAGAATCGCTTGAACCCGGGAGGCGGAGGTTGCAGTGAGCCAAGATCGCTCCACTGCACTTCAGCCCAAGTGACAGAGTGAGACTCCATCTCAAAAACAAAACAAAACAAGACAAAAAACAAAAAGCAACTGTAGAAAGCAGAACACACCATAAATATACCATAAGGTTAAGGTTCTTCAAAAGGCTCTTTATCATTCTGGAATTTAGTTTTCCTGTATCTTCATGTATATCTACACCAAAATTTAGAAAATTCACTGAGCACCAAAGATGAGGACATTTTTCTAGTTTTATCAGAGAAAATAATTCAGATTCTGTAGGATATAGAAACATTTATAAGATAATATTTTAAAGAGAACTGAGCTTCATTTCACCATTCTGTGAACCTAGGCAAAAGTTACATTCACTTCTGTTGGAAAAGAAACTGAAATGACATTTTTGCTTAATTGTTAAAAGAGAAGTACCTTCTGTTAATGCAGACAAACACATTGGTTCAATGACCCCAATTTTACTTACGCTTAACATCCACCCAAACTAAATTTTCATTAACTGTTGATGTGATTGTTGAAATTGCAGGTCATTTTCCATCACACATGTTTTCAAATATCTTTTCTTTTTTTACTTTCTATACTCATTTTGTTTTTTACTTTGTATACTAGAATGGCAAATTATTATGATACTGTATGCAACACAAAACCTCTCTGTATGTACTTTTAATTTACTTTATATTTTATATTGTTAGAGGAAAGAGTGTTAAGTTTATGTTTTTTTAATTTACTTAACACACACTTGCATGGTGTTTACTGTGTGTGTCTTCTAACCACCTTACAGATATCAATGCATTTAATCATCTTAATAACGCTGTGAGGTACGTACTGCGCTGGCACTAACATTTTAAGGGTGGCTAAATGATCTACAAAGAGACTAAGTAACTTTCTCAAGATCACACATTTGATCAGTAGCAGAGCCAGGATTCATTTCTTTACCATTTTGCCATGGTGCCTCCCCAATGCCAAAGTCAAAAGTAGCAAAGTAGAGCCATATTCACAGGTTGTTTATGGCAGGCATTTTCATAGACATTGATAAGTGAATTGAGAAAGGAGGCTGTCCAGCTGTACCCCAGCAGGATCTTGAGAGGCTCATCCTCCTCTACCAAGCTATTAAATGTCGAGTTATCAAGACTTAGACTTGGGGTCCATTTCCTTGTGCCAACTAGGGGACACCATTCCTGCCCAAAGCTTTGGTGTGGTCTCTCAGCCTCCGGCCTCCACATCAGGTAGTGTGGTAACACGAGGACTCCTAATTTGAACTGCCTACCTGTGCATAGGGGCCAACTCAGGATATAACTCAGGGAAAGCCCCTGCCTAGGTGAAGGGGGAAAGCCCATCCTGCCCACTAGCACAGTCGAGGTGTGGGAGAAGGAAAAAGGGCTACCGAGGCAGAAAATTAATGTGCTACTTCCCCCACCTTCATGGTTCTATGTTGGGAGTGCTCTTGTAGATGCACACGGGAGGGTAAAGGGCATGCCTGTTTTCCCACACATGGCCTTGGGGAGCTATAATACTCTAGTACAGTGGTTCTCAATTCTGCTGCTTTTGATGAGTTTAGAATGGAGCCCAGGCATCAATATTATTTTGGTGGTGGGGAGTCGGTGGGGTGGGGGTGGTGGGGGGAGTTGAGGGGACCTCTCAGGTGAATCTAATGTGTAGCTAGGGTTGAGAACCACTATTCTTAGAGAAGTTCTCTGGTTGGTCAACATGGCACCAGGGCTGTAATGCAGGTTTGGGAGAGGGATATGCCTAGATCCTGAGCTAACATAAGCCTCAGCCTGGTGATCAAGAGATCTGGAAGATTCTGCACACCCCAATGAGGAGTGACAGAATAGCTGAGCAAATCCAGGCCGGCCTGAGATGGAGATGCAGTCCTGGGGGTACAGAGAACAGAGTCAAAGACCAGGGCCATGGAGTCCAGCATCAGGAACATAGCTGGTGCCACACGTGTCAGGTGCAACCTCAGAGAACGCCAGTCCAGGAACCACCCAGACCAGCAGAGACAGCACAGAGCCTTCTGGTACTTGATCACACCTCCCATTTCTCCCCCGTTCACAAAGTCCTAGGAACAGTGCTTGATACACAATTTGCAGGGTCCAGTGCAAAAGGGAAATAAAGAACCTGTGCACAAAAAGCAGGAAAAAAAATTGCCATTACTAGCTTTTTCCTTATTTCTGTGGCCTATCTCCCTCAATTTGTTAAAGAGTTTTAAATTTGCTATTTGATGTCTAAGTAAAGAAAAAATGGTAAATAATTAGCATGAAACTTCACCATTCATGTTTATATTGCATGATGCCAGTTTTAAAGACAAATATCAGAGCATTTAAGTAGGATATGGGATTATCACAATCACACAACCCATGTTTTGTAGCCTACACGTGCACATGCGTTTCATTCTGGCCTGAATAGTGAGGATGCCGTGCAAGACTAGCCCAATTCTTCTGATTCCACTTCTTGATATGCACACATTGCACCAACACTCTCCACCTGCTGAGTGAGGAAAGCCTGAAAGGAAAAGAACTGTGGGCTCCTCTATCTTTTGCTTTCCTCTGTGTCATCATTTTGAGCTTAAGTGGGTGGCCAATCCAGGAGATGACATGGATAGATAGGAAAGGTTATAACAGGCTTCCTTGGTCACATGTGTTTCTTTAGTATACATTTGCATTCTCTCTGCTTTCAAAGAAAATTCTGGTTCAAATGGGAAAATGTGGCATCTGAGGCTGGCAGCGTTTCTCCTAACTCAGCCATGAGTATAACACTGTCCGTTTGTACTTGCTTTGAGACTGATCTCCCACGCATTGTGGGTCTATTGTTCTTCTGTGCTCATGAAGCATCACAGACCCTATGTGTACGAAGCAGGCAGCTGGGAACAGCAGACGTGCACATTGCCAGTATCTGCTCTGCTCATGTTTATACATCGGTGTCCCATCAGATGTCCCTTAGAAAACACAAGTTCAAACATAAAATTACTACAGATTTTAAGACGGCCACAGCAGAGCATTAATCCAAGTATGGGGTCCTTCTGAGCATGGGGCCCTGTTTGACTGGTGCCAGCTACCTCCCCATGAATCTGGTCCTGCTCAGGGATGCTTTCCAGTATTCCCAGTTAACATCTCACAGAAAATGGAGAGAGAAGAAACTTTCTGCTCTGCATGAAATGAGACTGTTGTAATTATTAGATACTAGTGATAACATGAAAGAACAAAGTAATTTACTCTTGGCTGTTTGTTTAAAATTTCTATTCCTGAGATTCATTGCCTTAGTTAAGACTGCTTTGGTTGCTGAGAGAAAAAGCAGAAATTATATGTGGATAAAGAAGATTACTGTTAGAATATACTTGCTAAAAAAAGTAGATTTCAAGTGTTCTCGTCACAAAAAAATGATATAGAGATAAGCCATGTTAATTAAGTTGATGTGGCATTCCACAATGTAAACATATTTCAAAGCATATTATACGTGATAGTTATGTAAAATTTTTGTCAATTTAAAAAATAATACAGAACCCAGGGAAGGGGGGATGTCTAGGGGATTGGCACTAGGAAGTGCAAAGCCACCGGAAACCATGTGTCCTCTTTGGATTTCCAGAGTCTTGTGGATTCTCACTTAGCATCTCTTGCTTCCATTCCAGGAGATCCACTTTCTCTGATTCTCAGTGTGCACACCATGACCAAACGTGGCAGCCTTCAGCTCTGGAGTTTACACAACCTCAGCTCAGGCAAACGGCACAGTGTAGAGTCTCATTTTTCCTAGTCCATATTTCTGGCAGAGAGAATGTGATTTGACAAATGTCCCTGGTCCTAGCAGTGATGAATGGTGAGGGCTGGGGGGCCAGGACTTAGAAGCTCATGGGATGGACAACATTCTTGAAGTTTTCTACTGCACCCTTTGTACTTGGTTAAATGTCCTGGTCATAAGTTAACTTTCTAATAGATAAATCATACATCTAGATCTAGATATCTGCTTTTTCTCTTACTATTGTTTACATTTCTTTTTTTGGTAACTGGATCAATACAGAAGATGAGCACAACATTTTATAAATAAAAGATAATAAAAATAATCTGGGAGCAGTTGCAGAGCCCACACTGTGTGCCAGTATCTTTGCTCATCGTGTTGTATTCATTGTGTCAGTGTCCACAATAAGCACCCTGGAGCTGGGTAAAGTCACTCACCCCAAAACGCCAAGGCACTTTCCCAGGGGCCTGGACAGGAAGGAAGCAGAGCCAGGAAAGAAATCCAGATTCAAATCAGTGCTCAGAGCCTGTACTCTTTTTACTAGAAAATAACAAACACGAGCTGGCTTGATGATATACTCTGTTGAGAAACTATCATCATTATCATTATAGCCCTCACTTTCTCCCTGGTTATTCATTGACTGCTGTCAGAGTTCAGAAAATTTCTGATGCTTGATTTTTTCAAGGAACTCAATTAAAAAGATAGTAGCAATTAAGCACAGCAGATTGTCAGAAATGTTTGCCCTTAGTTAATGAGTGACTTTCAGAATAGTGCTAGTGTGTCCTCCAAGATTACATGCATAATCCCACAAAAATTAATGCCAGGTGGGCCTGACCTGCGTGTGAAAGTAGATTTCTTGTGTCTTCGAGATGTTTTTCTATAACCGTTTCCAGTCTGCCCCCTGCTGGCTCATGAGAATTGGATATTGCAAATCACAGGCCCAGGCAAGTAAATGCCAGAGAGAAGCCTCAATTCCCTGGGTTGAAAGAGCCAGGGAGGTCTCAATCTCATAAGGCCTTAGTCCATTCAGAAACCAACTGACTCTCCCACTACCTGTATTTTACCCTTTCCCAAACCAACTCCAGGAAGGCGTCAGGAAGTTTTCAGATCAATGTTATCCTCTGCTTGCATTTACCTGTGCTGCATGGCAAAAGGCTGCTTTATGTTACTTATCTGAGTCATGATTGAAATCTCAGTGCAAAATTAAATTGATAAAGATTGAAAAGAGAATAACTTAGATTAGTGTTCATCATTTTTGTGTCTCTTGTTTCATGCATCCTTTACCTTGACTCTGCGGAGCTCTTACTGATTTTGAACATAGATGAATTTGATTTTGTCCAGAATTAAAAAATCAAACAGTCATAGAGTATAGCTACTTGTTCAGACTGTTTTTAATTTTTATTTTTATTTAAAATGTTCACTAGATTACCAAATAGTAATTACTTTATTAAGCCCACTTTATGGATTCATTTTATTTTTTTAGTGAGGCAAACTAAAGGTTAAAAGTGAACATAAGACAATTTCTACATTAAGTAGCATAATTATTCATTAGATCTTAAAATTAAAGCTACTGCTAATGTAACCTTTAGGATATGAAGCTAGGCTTTAGAATTATGTTTGTGTATGGATACACACAAACTCAATGGGGACTATTCATTTCACAAACCAAATATATGTTATTTCTGTTCTTGTTGGAATTTAGTTTTTAAAATTTTTTTTTTCTGATTTCCAAAGAAATGCATGTTCATCATAGAAAATTTAAAGAATACAAACAGGAATTAAAAGACTACCTATATAAAATCATATGTATGATATATTCACACACATATAGGTAAAAGCATTTTGTAATTTGCAGAAATTTCTATCTCAAATTTTAATACAAAACATTATATCAAAACCTACCAATATAAGTTATAACCTAATAAAAGATCTGCCAGTAATTTAAGTTCTTACATAGTAAGTTACCTAATATTATGAAATATACACGACTCCATTTTACATATTTTGTTTCCAGACATCAATAACCTAGACTCATGAATATCATTTTTGCACATAATAGTTATTGATAGGAGACCAAAGATTGTACTAGATGTTGGTGTTTGATTATTTACTAGGCTTTGCCACCACTGAAATGACTTCTCACCCACTGTTTTTAACAACGATGCTGGTGGAATTTGTGTCCTAATAAATTTATAAATTATGACATACCAGGGGCCTCAATACTAGAAACATTAAATGCACGAATGGCGAGGATGTCTATAAAGTAATAGGATATATTTTTTAACACATCTATCAGTACTCATACTTTCAAGCAAGTGTTTTCGTCAACATAGGTTAAGAGCTTACCAACTGTTTCCGTAATTGATGAATGTGTTTCCGTGAATCTATTTATTGATCAATATCAACTGAGAGTGCTCTGTGTTTTGCGATTTTCATAGGCACTGTGGACATAATAATGAATGACACAGGTAGTCCGCAGTCTAAGGAGAGGGGGAGATGATAGCCATTGCAATACAGGAATCTAAGCTGTAAGTGGAAGGTGGTACAAGACAATGTAGGATCTTACCCACTCCAGTCCCGGGGGTCAGGTCACATGTGAAAACAACATGATTCCTATGCTCAGTCTTGGCCATCGGAATTCCAGGGCATGGCTGAACAGTTGAGAAGGTACCTTAATCAGGATTGTATCATAGTCCCAGAAAAAGGAGAGAGCTCTTTTGGAATTGCCTTCAAAGGTTTAGGGTATTTTGTTGAATAGCCTATAGGGAAGTAAATGATAACATTTGATGTAATTTGTATTCTTTTTCTTTAAGCTAAAGTCTAACATGTAATACCTGCTGCTAGGTCAGTGTAGTATTAGAGTCACACTGACCTTTTAATAGCTCCAGGGTTTTAACAGAGGGCCAAGCATGCAGTAGATGCCCAATGGATGCTTATCAATAACTGACTACAAGACAGCTAACAAAATGATTGAAGCACAACTGGAAAATTCTAGTCTAAAACCAGATAGGTGTGAGTGCTGAGACAGATTTGCTTGTATAGCTTGCTAGTTGATTATATTGCTTCCAGGAACTCTCCTGCAGTAAGAGACTCATTTGAACAAGTGAGGGCAGGTTGCCAATCCGAGTATTGGCAGCCTGAATATGTCTTGACTATTCAAGTTGAGTACTTTGACAAGGGCTATAAGCATTTGGATTTTAACGTTCTGATACACTTTAAATCAAACAATTAAATATATATATGTAAATATATATATATATATAAAGTTCACTTTAAAATTACTCAGTTTGCAAGTGTGTTGATACCTTTACATATGTACACACATTCACAGACTGCAGGTTTAATTGATGTGACTTAAGATAAGTCAGCATTTGCTTTTCTTGATTCATGCAGATTACCTGGTTCAAATCCAGACTCTACCATCTATGTCTATGTTACCTTGGGAAGGTTACTTAACCTGTCTGTGCCTCAGTTTCTTTCTTTTCAAAATTTTTTTTATTTTCAATTTTTGTGGGTACATAGTAGGCATATATATTTATGGGGTACCTGAGATGTTTTCATACAGGCATGTAATGTGTAATAAGCACACCAGGAAAAATGGGATATCCATCCCCCCAAGCACTTATCCATTGAGTTGCAAACAATCCAATTACACTCTTTATTTTAAAACGTATGGTTATTATTGACTGTAGTCACCCTCTTGTGCCATCAAATATTAGATCTTATTCATTCTATTGGTTTGTACCCATTAACTATCCCCACCTATCTCCCACCCCACCCCCGCTAATTTTCCCAGCCTCTGGTAACCATCCTTCTACTCTCTATCTCCATGAATTCAATTGCTTTGATTTTTAGATCCACAAATAAGTGAGAACATGTGATGTTTCTGTGCCTGACTTATTTCACTTAACATAATTATCTCCATTTCCATCCATGTTGTTGCATATAACTGGATCTCATTTTTTTTTTATGGCTGAACAGTACCCCATTATGTATATGTACCACATTTTCTTTATCCATTCATCGGCTGTTGTTGGTGGACACTTAGGTACTTCCAAATGTTAGCTATTGTAAATAGTGCTGCAACATACATAGGGGTGCAGATACGTTTTCGATATACTGATTTCCTTTCTTTTGGGTATATATCCAGTAGTGGGATTGCTGGATCATGCAGTAGCCCAAATTTTAGTTTTTTTTAGACACCTCCAAACTGTTACTCATAGTGGTTGTACTAATTTACATTCCTGCCAATAGTGTACAAGCGTTCCCTTTTCTCCGCATCCTCCCCAGCATTTCTTATTGCCTGTTTTTTGGATATAAGCTATTTTAATTGGTGTGAGATGATATCTAATTGTAGTTTAATTTGCATTTCTCTGATGATCAGTGATGTTGAGCATCTTTTCATATGCCTGTTTGCCATGTGTATATCTTCTTTTGGGAAATGTCTATTTGAATTTTTTGCCCACCTTTTGATTGGATTATTAGATTTCTTTTCTTGAGAGTTATTTGAGCTCCTTATCTATTCTGGTTATTAATCTATTGTCAGATGGATAGTTTGCAAGTATTTTCTCCCATTCTGTGGATTGTCTCTTCACTTTGTTGATTGTATCCTTTGCTATGCAGAAGGTTTTAAACTTGATGTGGTCCCATTTGTTCATTTTTGCTTTTTTGCCTGTGCTTGTGGGGTATTGCTCAAAAAATTTTTGCCCAGACAATTGTCCTGGAGATGATGTTCCTCAACGTTTTCTTGTAGTAGTTTCACGAATTGAGGTCTTAGGTTTTGATTTGATTTTTATATATGGTAAGAGATAGGGGTCTAGTTTTATTCTTCTAAATATGAATATCCAGTTTTCCCAGCAACATTTATTGAAGAGACTATCTTTTCCCCAGTGTATATGCTTTGCACCTTTGTCAAAAATGAGTTCACTCTAAGTGTATGGATTTGTTTCTGGGTTCTCTATTCTGTTCCACTGGTCTGTGTGTCTGCTTTAATACCCGTACCATGCTGTTTGGGTTACCATAGCTGTGTAGTATAATTTGAAGTCAAGTAATGTGATTCCTCCAGCTTTGTTCTTTTTGCTTACTATAGCTTTGGCTATGCTGGGTCTTTTGTGGTTCCATATAAATTGTAGGATTGTTTTTTCTATTTTTGACAAGAATGTCATTGGCATATTGGTAGGAATTGAACTGAATCTGTAGGTTGCTTTGGGTAGTATGGACTTTTTAACAACATTGATTCTTCCAACCCATATACGTGGAATATTTTTCCATTTTTTTGTGTCCTGTTCAGTTTCTCTCATCAGTGTTTTATAGTTTTTATTATAGAGATCTTTCACTTCTTTTATTAATTCCTAGGTATTATATTTTATGTGTGGCTATTTTAAATTGGATTACTTCTTAAATTTCTTTTTCACCTTGTTCACTGTTGGCATATAGAAATGCTACTGATTTTTGTAGATTTTGTATCCTGCAACTTTACTGAATTTGTTTATCAGTTCTAATAGTTCTTTTGTACAGTCTTTAGGTTTTTCTAAATATGTTTATATCATCTGCAAATAAGGATAATTTGACATCTTCCTTTCCAATTTGGGTGCCCATTGTATCTTTCTCTTATCTGATTGCTCTAGCTAGGACTTCCAGTATTATGTTGAATTAACGGTGGTGACAGTGGTCTGATTTTCTTTTCTGCTGTAATAGAACAGCACTGAGTTCAGTGCCACTGCTGTGGGGCGTGGGGTGGGTGGCGTTGGTGATTCAGGACTGTTTTTTTCTCTCTCTTTAGTGCCTCTTTTAGTGATACGAAGTTAAAACCAGGCCCTATGAGTGCTCATCTGATATTTAGTTCTTATGAAGGTGTTTTTCTCCGTGTAAATATTTGTTAACTTGGTGTCCTTGCTGGGGGACAATCTGTAGAGCTTTCTGTTCTGCCCTCTTGTTCTACCTTGTGGAGTCCTGATAAGTAAGCAACAACAAGGAAGGGACTCCAGGTCGGGGAGGGCCCCTAGTGAGAGTGAGCAGTTAATTTGTATTGAGAGACAGCCAATCACAAACAACCCACTGACACAACTACTTCCCTGCACACATAACCCCAACAGCATGACCTCATTCCACCCATAGCCCCCTCCAGCACAACCCTGCAAGACTTCCCTCCACCCCCTGCCTCTTGGCAGACAGCCCCTTCTCTGCTGTGCTGCCTGTTGCACCCTTGCAATGTATTTTCATACTTTCTCTAATAAATCTACCTTTCTTTACCTACAGCTCTCTTGGTAAATTCCTTTACCTCATGCAACACTGGCCCCAGCCTATTGCACCCGCCACATGCCTCCCTCAGTTTCTTAATCTATGGACTGTGGATAATGATTATGCCTAAATTATAGAATGTTTATGAGGCTAAATGACTTAATATACATAAGGAGCACGTATTTGTCAAGTGTTCAGAACAGTTGAACTATTGTGTTGTTATCCTAAATCATGACAAGATTAACATTAAAAACATTTAACTTAGTAGATCAGAGTAATCAATAAAATGTGTGTTAAGAGGATAATGATTATACTTAAGCTTTAAAATGTATCTAAGGCTAAATGAGTTAATATATGCAAAGAGTATAGACTACTGTTTGTCACACAGCAACTATTTTGTTAACCTTAAAAATATTTATATTAAAAACATTTAGATTACCAGATCAAACTAATATTTTGAAATACTTTACTATATTTAGCATGAAGCTTTTTGATTATCTTTAATGTTTTAAATATGTTGAAAAATAAAAATTACTAAAACAAGAATGAAATTCAATGGTTAACATGAGCAGTAATTTAGAACACCTTTTCTCTCTCCAGATGAAAAATGTATCTTCAAGTAATCCAATTCCTTGGAACTAAATACATTTTGAAATTCTAATTCACTTTCCTATAATTTATAGCTCTAACATTATTAAAATATTCATGTCTTTGAGCTAATGTGGCTTAACAAATTTAATTTGCAAAACAAAGATGACATGAAAAGAGCATGATCCATAATCACTTTTTTCCTAAGCCATATGTGGTAGGCACTCCATTGAAAAGACAAGCTAGTCAACCTTATAACTCCATAGAACTGACAAAATAAACTATTAGAAAAGCAGGAAAAAACAGAATTTTGGAACAAAGTGTTTCCCTAGAATTTTTTTTCATTATTTCTCAAATAAGTAGAGTACAAACTTGGATAGGGTTGTTTAAGATGTGTGGAGATATTTGAGGCTGTTATTTTGCACCTGGGGGGCTTTTGACCACGATGCAGTCTGAAACCTGTGAAGGGAAGTGGGAGTGGAGGAAGATTGAATAAGAAGATCCTCAGGTGTCATTGCGTCTCTGAGGAAGGTTCAGGCAGCCCAGGGGTCTCCATGCGAAAATCATTCATAGGGTAGCAACACAGAAGACAGAAATGGGCATACCCTACTGTTGGTCACCATACTCCACCTTGGCTAGGAGCTCCCACAAGAAGAGTTTGACTTCCACATAAACACAGCAGCTGATCTTGAGGCATTGCAGCTGGAGGCTACCAGCCAACTGTAGTCCCTGAAGCTAGTAAATGACTTCTTTTCCAAAGAGAGCTTCTAGTGGCACATCTCCAAGGCTGCCAGTCATCTATGTTTCTAAATCCATTCAAGTATCTGTAGAGTCTGTTCCTGTGCTATAAATGCCAAGGATTGCCAGAGTTCGGTATTGCTACATTTCTGGGCGTTTGTTTCTCTACGGTGTCTTACTTGAAGACTGTTCATATGTGGTTTGTTTCGTTTAAGAGTGTGTGGGAGGAGGGTAAAGATGAGCACAAAGGGCTACATTGTAATTCAGCTTGTTTAGTTGAAGGGACACTTATTGATATTGTTTGGCTTTGTGTCCCCATGCAAATCTCATGTCAAATTGTAATCCCCAGGTATTAAGGGAGGGACCTGGTGGGAGGTGATTGGATCATGGAGGTGGTTCCCCCTATGCTGTTCTCATGATAGTGAGTGAGTTCTTAAGAGATATGATGATTTTATAAGGGGCTCTTCCCCCTTCACTCTCTTTCTCTTTCCTGCCACCTTGTGAAAAAGGTCCTTGCTTCTCCTTCTCCTTTTGCTGTGACTGTAAGTTTCCTGAGGCCTCCCCAGCCATGCAGAGCTGTGAGTCAATTAAACCTTTTCTTTATAAATTAGCCAGTCTTGAGTATTTCTTTTTTTTTTTTCGTTTTTCTTTCTTTTTTTTTTTTGGAGACAGAGTCTTGCTCTGTCACCCAGACTGGAATGCAGTGGCGTGATCTCGGCTCACTGTAACCTCCGCCTCCTGGGTTCAAGCAATTCTCATGCCTCAGCCTCTCAAGTAGCTGGGACTACAGGTGTATGCCATCATGCCTGGCTAATTTTTGTATTTTTAGTAGAGATGGGGTTTTGTCGTGTTGGTCAGGCTGGTCTCGAACTCCTGGACACAGGTGATCTGCCCGCCTTGGCCTCCCAAAGTGCTGGGATTTCAGGCGTCAGGTACTTATAGCAGTGTGAAAATGGACTAATACACTTATTCTGCCTATAATACTGTCTTCGTCTGTTCAAACTGCTATAACAAAATACCATAAAACTAGGTAGCTTATAAACAACAGAAATGTATTTTTTTTTTTTTTTTTTGGAGCTTTGGAGGCTGGAAGTCCAAGATTAAGGAGCCAGCAGATTTGGTGTCTGGTGAGGGCCTGTTGCTTGGTTCTGAGACAGCACTTTCTTGCTGTGTCCTCACATGGTAGATTGGGCAAGAGAGCTCTCTGAGGTCCCTTTTATAAGGACATTCATGCCATTTGTGAGGCCCAACCCTCATTACCTCATCACCTCCCAAAGACCCCATCACCTTGGTAGTGAGGATTTCAACATAGGAATTTAGAAGGAGTAGGGACACAAACATTCAGACCATAGCAAACAGGGATTATATTATGAGTTCTAATAGTAGTAGTAATGATAATAGTGTAGTAATTATGGTGGTAAAAGGAAGGAGAAAGAGTGGAGGAAGAGTAGTAATAGCACTAATAGCAGTGATTGTTAATATTTATTGGACATAGTACTAAGACCTTTCACGTAATACCTCATGAAATACTGGCATCACTGTGAAGCAAGGATTAATATTATTGTGACTTTAGAGATGTTTAGGTTAAATGACTTGAACCAATTTATTGAGCTAATAAAGAGAAGTAGAATTCAAACCCATACAGGAAGAGGGCCAGGCACCTTCTCTTATCTGCCACCATTTAGAATCAAGACATGGGCTTGATTATTCCATTTGCTCTTTGTATAACTTAAATCTGTATATTTACACTTTGTAAGCAATGATTTCCTCTCCTACAAAAAGTTGATAATAATAAACCAACCTGACTTTCTCACAGGGTTAAGGTTAGAACTTAAAAAAAAAAAAAAAAAAAGGATGACACTGAGAAAGTGTTTTTGCAAACTGCAAACTCTTCCTAAATGAATATTGGTTATTATCTTACTGGTATTCAGTAGTTATGTGTTCTAGATATGAGAATAGTTTGCAGTTACACAACTTTGCCAATAGCAAGTGCCATAAATTTATGCTCAGAAATTATGATCTCTGAATTTGAAAGCCAGAAAAGGTTTTAGAGATGATCCAGTTCAGTGTGTGTGTGTGTGTGTGTATGTATTCTCCCAAGATGATTTTAATGTATAGTCGGGGGACAAAAATGACTGAATTGGACCAACACACTTCTTTCTGATAATTACAGTAACCGTATATTTACCTAGGGCAGTCACAGTTGACACTTGTTGCTCAGTGTCCCATCTGATGGTCCTGCCCTCTTTCACTCTCAGGTGTCACAGTTTGGATGATAAATTGTGTAGTCCCTCTGCTGATAAGGAACTGAGGCTTAGAGAGGCCGTTTCCCTTCTAAAAAGGAACTAAATCTAGTGTCTGACCTGGGCTCTCAGAGACTCCTTTGGAGTCATGTTGAACACCATATGGGTATGCAGGATGTTTCTTGGTATTCTTAAGGTGAGAGAACTTCTTAATTTTTCTGTGACAATAAAACTGTTAAAAATAGAAATATGCTGTGTTTCCCTGTCACTCAACTAAGTAATGCAATACTGAGGTCTGTTATCTGACCCAATTCATTTATGAGGACATTTGATTATTGCTTACAATTGCTGGAAAAATCTTCTCATGCATGCTATCAATTGTTCTTTAGGAAATTCTGTTTAGAAAACAAATCAAGAGCTTTATCAACTGCCTTGACACTGGTTTTCTGAACATCATCATGCATAGCAATGTGGATCCTGCTGTATGTGACATGTCTAATGATGACATTTAATGAAACCTCTAATCAAAAGACTTGAACACGCAATTTGGACGTGGTGATGCAGTCTTCTTGGTTGAGAGTTTTGCAGCCAATGTCAAATTTAATTTTAGCATTTAGGTCATCATAATCCATTATGTGCATTTCTCAGAATAATGAAGATACTTTTAAGCTAGTATACAGGACGTTTGTATTCTGTATGCATCAAAATCTGTTGATATGGGCACATTTCTAGAGTAATAGTTAAGTGTTTCTTTTCATCATTGGGCATATTGTTCCAGTTTGACCCAATCAGAAATGTAGATCTTGAAAAGTGAAGGTTTGCCTCCAGAGGTGTTGCCATTGAAACCCATCAGAATGAAATTAAGGACAGAATAAGTTCTTTTCACCCAGCATTAATGACTTCACCTACTTGGAGAATCCAGGGATTGTATGATATTCCAAGGATCCAATGTGCATAACCCTGGTGAAGACTAGAGTATTCACCCATCTTGCTCATCGACGATTGTGGGTGAAAGTCAGAAACTGATTGAGTAGCAGAGATTCTTTCTATTACAAAGTCTCAAGAAAGCCTTTGCAAACTGCACTGAGACTTCCTTTGATGTAAACAGTTCCGTGGCCTCACTGTGAATGTTGGGAACTGTGTTATAGCTGTGCATATGGCCCCTCAACAAACTCTTGTTATTTGCCAAGTGTATTTTCTAATATTGAGATTTAGAGTCTAGGAAATCTATATTCATATAATTACCTAATTAAAAAAGAAAGATCAACACATTTCCCTAGACATAGAGGAAATGGGACCCTTGAAAGTGTTTTTCCTGGTTCATTCAAGCCTTGTTGAGTGCTTCTTCCCTGTATTCCTAGTGCAGTATGCACATCCCTTTATCATGATTCATAGCACATTGTACTGTAATTATTTGCGAGTCTTTCTCTGTTACTAGACTGGAGAGCAGAAATCAGGTCAGACGTATTTGCATCCCCCGCACTTAGCAACAAAATTGGAACACAATGGATATTCAAAAACTTTGAGTGAATTAATAACTGCTCACAAAATGAAGAGCACCTTGAGTATCCAGTCAAGCCGTGTGACCTCCTCCCACACACACTCAGGGAGCTATAATATTTAGGCTGAAGCCAAAATGGTAAAATGAAATTTCCTATGAATGAGACAGTTAAACTCATTCAATGTCTAGAGAGAATCACCGTCTTACCATACCTGCTTGGAAGAGCAAGGGAAGTAAGAAAAGCTTACCAAAATCTGTTTTTGCTCAAATGGATCAATTTATTTTAATAACTCTTCTGAGGATGCTGAAACAGTCATGCCCATCAAAATTCATTTTGAGTTAATCCAATCTGTGTGGAATGTCTTTCAACATGGAAATGCCCAAAGTTTCACTGATAAACTTTCTAGAACAATGTTATTATGAGATCAACTGAGGATGACCTAATGGGAAGATTTTAAGAAGGCTAGAAAATTCTGACTCACTATATGAGTGAAAATCACTGCATATATCAGAAACAAGGCTGGACACAGTGGCTCGCACCTATAATCCCAACACTTTTGGAGGCTGAGGCAGGCGGATTGCTTGAGCCCAGGAGTTTGAGACCAGCTTGAGCAACATGGTGAAAGCCTGTCTCTACCAAGAAAAAAATACAAACATTGGCCAGGCTGTGGTGGTACGAGCCTGTAGTCCCAGCTACACACGAGGGTGAGGTGGGAGGACTGCTTGAACCCGGGAGGGAGGCAGAAGTTGCAGTGACCGAAGATGACACCACTGTACTCTATCCTGACGGAGTGAGACCGGTCTCTGTCTCAAAAAAAGAAACAAAAGTGAGTTACTAATCCTACTATCACCTGCCTCATCAGTGACAGACCTTTCTAAAGAGGTGGTTCAGCTGTCAACTCCAAAATCTAAGAGCTCTGAGTCTGTTAGACTTTTGATGTGTTTTTCTTACATAAAGGTGCCACTTTTGAGCCACTGCATCCTCTACATGGTAAAGAAAAATTTTTAAAAAGTAGAGAGTTGGATTCCTGAACAGAAAGGTGCTTTTTGTAATGTCAAGCAGTTACTGATTTCCAAGTGTGTATTCAAGAGTATAAACCACCTGGCTGAGTTCAGTTGTGCCTATCCATAAAATGCCAGATGGCCCCGAGACACTAGTTTCGCTTACTAATCAAAAGCAATGTCATGTATATACTAGCATAATGTGTAGATTGATAAAGTTATGCAATTCTCCTGGGAGTAGGGGAGTTTTATAACCGAACCAGCTTCTACACCTTCACAATTTGTAATGTTTACAGGCTGCTTTGGGAATTTTTCTCCGAGGATAAGTCAGTCCGTTTAATATCGTTACCATCTATACATCACTGAGGTATTTTGCTCTGTGCTTTTGCCAGTTTGCAGGATGATGGGAACTCCTCCTTCTGGATGCCAAACCAGCTTATGTAAGGAACTACTGGGCAACCTCAGACTACTGGGAGCCACCTCACACACAGAGGTCTCTAATCCCCGAACCACCAACATTACAAAATAACAGGGATTTGGAACTGTATTGCTGTCCAGAAAACAGATTTAGAGAAAAATTTCCCTGAAATTAGCCCTAGCAGAGGTGGCAGAGTTGACTAATTCATCTCTCCTTTCTTCAAGTGTCCTTTGTTTGCCTGTTTGCTTGGGAAGGGTAGTTGATATTTGCTGCTAACCACCATCTGCTTTAAAGAAATCCTGCAAAATAATTAACTTCACAATTTACTGATGACAGAAACTATTTCATGTGACTTGGATAAAAGTGATTATGTTTCTGTTTTTCTAAAAACACAGGAGAGATGTTAAATTGTAATAACCTTGGACAGCAGTATTACTTTTAACAGGAATATATTATACATAAGCTGCAGTGAAAGAATAATTACCTCATATGTTCATATGAATATTGTTTGTCTCATTTCTATGTGTCAGTTCTTCATTTTTTTAATCTAATGAAATCATGTATTTTAGAACTAGGAGACTGTAGTTCTAATTTTCAGGACAGAGATTTCTGAAGATTATGAAAAAAATAATATTTTTTGGCTTTTTCATAAGCAATTGAATTACTCTTCCCAGGAATAAAACCTTTTTTCCATAAAATCTGCACTCTATAGTTGTGATAGTATTGATTCCAGTTTTCAAAATGATGAGGAAATCAGCATACTCAATTAATTTCTAAAGGTGTTACTATTAGAACTGCCTGCCACTGTATTAATTCTAACTGTGTGAACTCTTTCTGCAGTGGAGGTTAGATTCCATTTTTAAAATAGCTCGATAAGGGATCTAGGGCGAATGCAAGACCCAGAAATCCATTTATATTTTCAGCCTTTTAATACAGTTGTAGTAGAGAGATGCAGCTTCTCAGTCCTAGAGAACTAACTGTAAATGACCCAGAATACTTGTGTCTGCTTCATGCTTTTTCTTGCAATAATCATGAATATCCTTTTGTATTTTATAGACCTGCTTGCTCTGCTTAGTTTAAGATTTCAGACAGTGCCTAATAAAACTTTTTGCAGTATTTGGTGACTCACTGGGGCTACTGGCTTGTCCTTGTCCAAACTGTCAGGGAACCATCAGTGCCTCTTCAGATCAGAGCATTTCTGCCCATACTCCATGCAGGTGATGGCAGTTCCTGTCTGAGGTGGAGTCTGACTGGATTGCCACCCTTGTCTGGGAAGGTGATCTATCTGTTCTCAAATCTCATGAAGCCCAACATCCTAAAGAGAGCAAAATTCTGTAACTGCAAACACAGCTTCTTATCTCTCAAATATATCCAGATGTTTATGTTAAGCTGCAAGGAAACTCCATCAGTTAAAACTAGCAATTACATTCCAATGTAACATGACTGATGATTTCAAGAGATTAGGGCCGTACTTGATTGCATCTAAATGCAACTTAATTCTCTTCTTGTGCAAATATCCTATGTTCTCTATCTTGGTTTATTGCATAGTTCCTTTGCAGAAATTCTGACTCAAAGCCCTTATTTAATGTGTTATTTTGTGAAGCCACGCTGTATCCTAGGTTCAGACCCCTTTCTGTATGCTGGTATAGGGCAGTTATCTACAAGATGCCCTACCTTGCAGGCACTTATTTGAACTGATACTCCAGAATCCACTAGATCCCATATTTCTCTCTTTTTATCCAAATATGTGGAGTTTTAATAATTTTCTAAGTACCCACTATGTGGCAGGTATACACACTAGACAGCATTTTATCATTTATTCTACTCAAGAGCCTGAGTGAAAGATGGGCAGTCATTTGATCCCCATTTTAAGATCAGGCACTTAAAGTTTACTGAAGTTAAATGAATTTCTTACGGTGACATAGCTAGTGATTCGACCAACCAGAATCAAAGATCTGTATGATTCCAAAGTCAATACCCTTCACATCCACGATGTCTCCTGGTTAAGAACTTTGCTTCCATCACTTACTTTCTACCAGGTCTAATGAGGTCTGATTGGCTGGGGCACCTGGCCACATTTTCAGCAGCAGCACCCAGTGCCTCTCTCTCTGTGTGTCCTATGTTTCAGTCAGGATTGTGTTCTTTCATGCATTCCTTATATGCACACACAGCTCCCTGTGTTTTCCTGCCGGTTTCCCTCTGCCCTGACCATTTTGCTAACTCCTCCTCACCTGCATCACCCACATAAGCATTACGTACTGTGTATGACTTTCTTGACTTCCCTCCTGGCTTCATCATTCTAAGCTCCGTGGCATCCCTCCATATATTGAATTGTGGTGGCTTCGGGTGTGTATCTCTCTGTTCTACTATGAATTCCTTAAAAACAGTATCAGGTTTTAATCATCTTTGTGTTCTCAAGATCTCATACAGTGGTAAGACTGTAATAATGATGGAATATATACTTACTTATTTCATTTGAATTAACATTTCCTGCCACTTTGCTCCTACAGCCCTATTCTGACTCTGATTTTTAGTCACATTACCACAGGGTCTTACCAGCTAAGAGCATGCTTCCACTATATCTTCTCCACTCTTAAAATGGACCCATCAACATCTCATCCCTTCTGGCGTGGGGTGTGGGCATGTTATGAACAATCTGACCTCAAACTCTTGTTCACTTGATTTTCCTTGTCTAGAAACTCTTGTCCTCCTGTTTCACCCACCTCCATCAAATTCCACGTGTCCTACATTTACATCCATGTCTACCTTGACCTCATGTTTGCTTTGTGCTTCCCTGGGAATGGTTCTCAGTGATGCTTATGACTGCATGGTTAGTTTACTTGCATGGATGTAAGGCCTTATTACGCTTGACTTTCTGCTTTCCCAGAGGAATACAGGAGCTTTAAGAACAGAAACACCTGTGTGTTTTTCACCTCTTGGTGGAAGTCTTTATCAGGAATAATTATGTTCCCCATGCCACTCCTCAATAAGCCCCAATAACTGTGTATTCAGCACCTGGTTAGTTATTGTCAGATCTCTGTAATTCATCCTCTCTCCTTCTCTCCATCTCTGAGTCTCTTTCTCTTCATCTCTATATGTCTCTCTCTCCCCTTCTGTCTCTTTATCTCTCTTCCCCCATTCTTTCTTCTCTGTGTCTTCATTTTTCATTTTAAATGTTGATCTTACACCTTCAAATTAAGAGAAATGAGGAGGAGGAGGAGCAGGAGGCATTGCTGAGCACTTGTGAGAAGAGCTCCTTTTGTATGCCCCTCCCTGACTCTAGCACTGCCGAGACCAGCTTGGTCAGGGAGACCCTAACCCAGTGGTGCTGGAGGAATTAAAGACACACACATAGAAATATAGAGGTGTGAAGTGGGAAATCAGAGGTCTCACAGCCTTCAGAGCTGAGAGCCCCGAACAGAGATTTACCCACTTATTTATTAACAGCAAACCAGTCAGCATTGTTTCTATAGATATTAAATTAACTAAAAGTATCCCTTATGGGAAATGAAGGGATGGGCCAAATTAAAGGAATAGGTTGGGCTACTTAACTGCAGCAGGAACATGTCCTTAAGGCACAGATCGCTCATGCTATTGTTTGTGGCTTAAGAATGCCTTTAAGCGGTTTTCCTCACCCTGGGCGGACCAGGTGTTCCTTGCCCTCATTCCCGTAAACCCACAACCTTCCAGCTTGGGCGTTAGGGCCATTATGGACATGTTACAGTGCTGCAGAGATTTTGTTTATGGCCAGTTTTGGGGCCAGTTTATGGCCGGATTTTGGGGGGCTTGCTCCCAACATAGCACTATCTCTCTTCACCTGCCACCCTCCCATATGTCAAGTGCCTAATCAACCTATATTCTCAATTTGCAAGGATCATAAGTTTTCTTGTGCCTCTCTGCCTTTGTACAAGCTCTTCACCTCACTGAGGATGCCCTCATATTAGTCTGTTCTCACGTTTCTGATAAAGACATACCTGAGACTGGTAATTTATAAAGAAAAAGACATTTAATTGACTCACACACAGTTCCACGTGGCTGGGGAGGCCTCACAATCATGGTGGAAGGTGAAAGGCATGTCTTACATGGTGGCAGGCAAGAGAGAATAAGACCCAAGTGAAAGAGAAACCCCTTATAAAACCATCAGATCTCATGAGACTTATTCACTACCACGAGAACAGTATGGAGGAAACTGCCCCCATGGTTCCGTTATCTCCCACTGGGTCCCTCCTGCAACATGTGGGAATTATCGGAGCTACGATTCAAGATGCAATTTGGATGGGGATCCAGTCAAAGCATATCACTCTCCCTTCTCCCCTGTCTTGTTTGTTTGCCTGGAATCTCCCTACTGGTCCTTTGGACCAGCGAAATTTCTCTTTGTTTGAGTTGGCATTTCAAATTATGTCCTTCCTACATAAGGGAGAAATAGAAGTCTTCTTGATACTCTATTATAATGCTTATCAATTGGTTCATTACTGGTTATTTTCATATACATGATATTTATGTAAGTCACTACTGATTTGCATACATGAACCTGCCCAGATTTTGGATTTTATCTTGTTCCTCCTTGTGTCTTAATAGCATGCAGTGTACCTGGTACATCCTAACCACAAAATAATGATTGAAAGCACTTCCACTGCAGGCAGACTTCAGGGCCTTGACTATGTATTCAGCCTTGGGCTTCCTTTGATTCAAAGGAGGTGACCTTCCTTCATGAACAATAAGCACAGACATTAGCATCAATAATTTTTATTTTAATAATTGAATTGCTTATTTTTAAAATACGTCCTATTTTTATAAGCTTGTCGTATCTTGTAAACAAGCTAGTGGCTCTCATCCAGACTATCATGAGAGCACTGGTAATTTTCTTTAGGTGTGCTTTGAAAGCATTTCATTAGGATGGAGTTATACTGCTCTTTCAAAAGCAAGTATTATGAATGTGGAGTGCTGTGGAGGGTCCTGTTCTGAGCAGTTTCAGAGGGCCATGGTTTAGTGGAATCAGATTAGGCTAGTTTTGGGGCAACTGAAGTTGGAATCTCAGTTTTGTCTTTAACCCGATGTATAACCTGGTCATGTCCCTTGAATGTATAGTTCCCTCATTTGTATAATATAGTATCTCATGCCAGAATTTTACAAGAAATAATTTGAAAATGCTTAAGCATAAAGCAGAATAGAAACATAAGGGTTTAATATCAGGAGGTGGAGGTTGCAGTGAGCCGAGATCATGCCACGCACTGCAACCTGGGCAACAGAGCAAGACTCCATCTCAAAACAAAACAAAACAAAGAAACATAAGAGTTTAATAATATTGAGTTACTTAAATTTACTTCACTGTATTTTCTAATATATATGTACCTCTTCTTCTTATTATTGTCATCTTATTTTTGTTTCTTCTTCCTATTTCTTTTCACCACCTCCTCCTCTTCCCTTTTTTCTCTTCCTCTTCTCCTTCTTCTTTCTCTCTTCCTCCTTCTTCTCCTTGTCCTCTCATTTCTTTTTCTTTCTTTCCGCTTCTTCCTACTTCTTCTCCTCTCCATCTTCTTTTTTTACTCCTTTTCCTTCTTCCCTTCCTCCTCCTCCTCCTCTTCCTCTTGTCATTTAAGGTGATGCCTTGCATTGACCTGTGCTCCCTTGGATAGGAGGTTTCTGTTTGACAGCTCAGTAGTATGCTCCCTGCAATGAAGAACTTTAGGAATTTTTGTTTGAATACATTTTTCTCTAGAAAGGAAAAACAAAAGATAAAATAAAAGGCAAGCAGTGTTGATGGGGCAACTGTACGTCCCAGACACTGTTCCTGCTGCTTTCCACAGTGATTCATTCGATTCTGTCAATAGTCCTTATGGTAGACACAACCAATTTCCTTTTATAGGAAGTTATATAACCAGCCAGTGATGGGACAGGGTTTCCCCTATGCCTGTAAAACCAAGAGCCTGTGCAAAAGACTTTAATACATGCCTTTGATACACTTAACCATAGAGAGGTACTCAGAGAGCAGTTTGGGGGTCCTAGTTAAAGAAAACAAAATAAGACAGAACTCAGTCTGCACTTCTAACATCTGTACTTGGGATCTGTACCAATATATGACCTAGATGCACCCCTGGCTCTGCTGTATAATATTGGGTCCCAGTAATTTGTTCTGGCTCTCCATGTTGCCACCCCTGATAAGCTTAGTATTTAGTTAAAAGAAAATCCCTACCGAGAAAAGTATTACTGACAGTGGGTCTACTAATTTGTGTTCTTTCCTTTCTAATATCTTTGTTTTATTTTGACTGACATTTTCATGTGAAATATTCTTCTGTCTAAAGTAAAATATCTCTATTTAATTTCCTTCAAGATAATGAATTCTTTACAAGGAAATGCTGTTTTCTTTGGGGCCCTTTTTCTATTACTTTACCTTGCTGCTGCTTTGTAATTTATTTACAGTTCTGTTCTTTGTTTGAGAACATTGCTTTGCCATATGTTTCTTTGTTTTTCCTGCAGATGGCTTTTTCCCCTTCTGTTTAATTTCTCTGAGACAGTCGTGTCCTATATATTTTCACATGCACCTCATTGTTTTTTCATGGCACTTCATAAACCATGATTCATGTCACATTGAGCAGAATCACTACATGAATTTTCTAAATCTGTTTCTTGCATCACAAATGTGTGTATCCACTTGGGAATTCTGTGGAATGTCTGATACTGATAAGGTTGGTTGACACTTCAACAACACTGCTTTTCAATTTTTTTCCGTAAATGTTTACAAAAACTCATAAAAAACAATCATGCATAGCATAATATATTTTTATTTTTCTCCTTAAAAAGATTGTCTCGTCTACTGGATGTGACATGTACCCTCATGAGTCAGTTCCCTACGTTTAGGTCTTCTACAGCATTTGTTTTGAAAACAAAATCTACAGACTTTCAAAGATATTTAGTTGGGAAATAAAGCAGAGATATTGTGAAAATATGAGGATTTTAGCTATTGCAGATACTCAGCTACAAAGAGTAGTGGTTCTAAATTTTACCACTTTGCTGCTGCCCTGTTTTTCTCTGACTTCAAACTTTGTCCGTGCACCTCATTCTTCCCTAACGGCAGTCAATAAAGTGGGCAACTTTGAAAAAGTATTTGCTTTTCAGATAGGAGATGGGAAATACACACACATGCACATGCATGCACATATACATATACATGCACATGTGCACACACATATCCACAGATGAATGTTTCTGTGTATATACAAACATATATGTAGGATGGTAATGCATGGTTTGGCTGCAACTTGACTAATTTAGTTGACAGTAGGATCTGTGCAGAAGTGAAGAGAAACAGAAGAGCAGAAAAGTGAAGAAGCCTCTATCATCCCAGTTTTTGGCTAATTTGAGGGCAGGACCGAGCATGAACCTAGGGTGTTGGGCAGTGTGTAATAAGGGTTTTTTGGAAGCCTCAGTGGATAGAAGTTGCCATTGAAGGTTAGAGATTTCTATCAAGGTTTAGGCAGGAGAATAGAAATCAAGTCCTTCTGGGAGGTGGGAAGAATGCTAGCAGGATGAGTCCCCATGGTTTCCTTGCCGGAGCCATCTAGCCTGAAATTTGGGCTTATTTCCTATTTCCAGTAAGGAACTAAGTTGGAAAGCAGAAATTAAGGCAGAGCACGGCAGGAAGGCCCAATTGTAAGTGGCCCACAGCTCAGCAGTTTCTGAACTTTCTTGCTATCAAGGCAGTGCATATTCACTGAGAAAAACACATTTCTAAACAGATAATGAAATGGAAAATAAGTAACACTCAAGTAATTACCAAGATTTACATTCAAGTTTTATTTTTTCATTTATTAGAGACAAGTGGACATTTTCTCTTTGGGGTAATTTATAGATGTGCCATGTCAGAAAATCAGGGTTGTGTACCATTGAGGGAGAGCTACAGGATGCAGATGGACTCAGACCCAGGGACCAGCACATCATCAGCTAAAGTGTTTGGACTGGGCTTGTGAGCAGCAGGAGACATGTCACATGCATGAGGAAGGTGGGGATGAGGAGAGCTGAACTGGTAAAATGTTAATTGTGTGTGGAGGTGTCAAGGATTGTGTGAAGCAAAAGTACAGGGAGCTGACAAGTTAGCTGGTAGTTTGGGTCAGGGGGAGTTAAGAGCACCTGAACTAGAAAGATGAAGGTGGACATGAAGAGAAGAGAAGGACTTGAGAGCTCTCAGGAAGTAGAATGCAGGTAACGTGGCACCTGATGAGAGCTGTTGGGTGAAGGACAGACATTGCGAGAAATGAAGTTCTGTGTCCCATTGACCAAAATGAGTGGAAGCTGACAGTTCTCACATGGATTTGGCTGGGAGGCAATCATAGGCCTCAGTGTTGGGCATTCAGGGGAATGGAGAAGACATGGAAATAGGCTGTGGCAGGCTAAGGAACTGACTTCAGTTTGGAAATGGCTTCAAGGAAGGTGGCCCATAATATATTCCTATTGTTCATACAGGTACCATCGTTTATTTCATTTCTACCTACTCCTTATGATCAAAAATCAAGGCACAATGTCAAAATACTGACCTGGTTAATGAGATCTGTATTTTCACAGCTTTTCAGATTCCTTTGCCATCTTTCTTGGGTTCAGCATTCTTAGAGCAGTGTTCAAAAGTCTCAGGTTGGTAATTCCAGTTCATCAGGGAAAGCTGACATTACATCCACACTCCAGTCCAAGAAAGATGCTAGAGTTGAAAGCTATTATAAGAGAGTCAGAAAATGTCAAGAAGAACAGATCAATGTGCTTAAGTACAACATTAAGATGCATTCTGCATGGTGTTTCCAAGCAGCTCTTGGAAGTAACAGATGGCTTCTATAAGGGAATGATATAAGAAAAGTACCTAAGTCATTTTCACCTTTGGCATGCGGGGATTTTTGAGTCACTAAATATAAATTCTGTTACACTATGACAGATTATAATCTCTAACATCAAGCATGATGCTAGAAGGGAATTCGAAAGAAGGTCCTCCATTTCAACTCCTCTATTTTTAAATCCTAACCATACCTTTTAGACAGGATTTCAAAGGAACCTCTTAATTCAACCTGGTCTGTTATACAAGGCGCATTGAGAGAGTCATCCCCCAATTCTGTGGGGCAATGTAGAAAAGGGGTAGATCCTGAAATAACAGTGCTCGTTTGTTGGGTGTTTTATGCCCAGATTACACACAACACTACCCTGACAACTCATTCACCTCAGCCTTCTCCATCTTGCATTATGTTTATAATGTCTTTAGTTAGGCAAGCGTGGTAAATAGCCTAAATTTCTAAAGTCTCTGTAGGTGAAGATGAAAAAATTGGTAACTGGTTATAAAGTAGATTGCAAATATAATCAAGTACAAAATCATTACATCAAGTCCTTATGCTTTTAGCATTAAAATATAAGTGAACTAGCCATCATTTTTGAAGTTAATTCCAATAAACATTTTATGAATTTTAAAAATGATAGAAAAATGGGTACAATGATGGAGATAATTTGTCTCATGTATTTTCCACAAGAGAAATTTTTTGTAAGTTAATTTTTAAATGCTGTGTGAAAGGGCATAAAATTTTGAATTAGAGTCTTGGGTTTGTATTTTGGGTCTACCATTTAACTCTCATTCACAGAAAGTTCATTTCCATGTAGGACTTTCAGCTAAATCATCTGTAAAGAGGAACTGCTAATATAAACCCTTCTGTTGAGCCTTGCAGATAACTAATGTATATGAAAGAATGTAGTCAGCTGCAGAGCTCAGTGCAAATTTACAGATGTCATAAAAGTATATAGTCATTGCCTTAAATAGCAATATATATACATTTTTCTTTTAAAACTTTATTCATGAGAAATTAAGTACTCCATGAGTAGTAATTCTAACTCCTTGAATAGTAAAACTGAATGCACTTTCTTTTCCTGTAATACACCGTTTGATAGCAAGACAATAATATTTAAGACTTCCTAGGTTTAATGGATAATGGAGATTAGAGCTCTTTTTAAAAATGATCAAATTTGTCCTTGAATAGAAAGACATTGCAGCCAAATCACTATTCAGTTTGCTTGTCTTATTCCAACTTTCTAAGCTATTTCCTAGAGAATCATTGAATATTTGCCACCTCTTTTGAAATTCACAAATGATATTTAGGAAAGAATTTTCATTTTAGAAAGATAAATGGTAAGCAGCATTGAATGAGTACATCTGGTGTGCAGAATATCTAGATAATGCTATGTGACAGGAGGTCTGATGTGGCTGAAAATGAGAATAATAGAGAATTTTCAATGCTAGATAATGCTTTGACCTCCCCATCCACCTTCAATTAATTTGCATCAGCTGATTTATCTAAGGACCTAGGGACACTGGGGGCAGGACAGGAAGCCTCAGTTAGGGCCAACAATTGCAATACATAGACACATGTGTGGCGGCTTGCAGGGCAGGAGTCAAGGAGGGAGAAGATACCTTCAAGAGCCAAATCCCCACAGTGGAAGGTGTATGCCCTGAAGACACACTCATCCTACAAGGAGGAAGAACTCAGCAACACTGTAGGAGTGTTTTAAGGGAAACACAGGTTTACCCACTGTCCTGGCTTTTAGAAGAACTCAGGGAGTAAGAGATAAAACAGCTATTTCTGGTGCTAAGAGCCACTAGGAAGCAATTGTTCCTCTTCTCCTGGGTGATAGCCAGTCTGCCTGTGGTGTGTAGAATTGTGGTTGCTTCTCTTACACCATGAAAGATGAGGACGTCTCTGGGCTGCTGCAGTTGCTACAGCCTTTCCCAGGCATTTCCTGTTCTACAAAATTGTAATTTTCCTGACTTTGAAAGCTGTTTGGAGTTAAGATTTCTTGATATACAGTGGAAATCGTGCTGGATAATAAAAATCTCTCTTCTGGAGGAAGAGTCAGATATTAGAAGACCCAGGGAAAAACGACCAGGATCATTTAACATTGCTTGAATCATTTCCAGTGCTTTCTGTATTGAAGGAAAGATTGGGGGATAGAGGAGATAGGAATCATGGCATTGCTTCTCTTTGCCTTTCCTTTGGTCAGCCCCTATTCCTTGATTCTGTCTCATGTTCCCATTTTAAAGGTAAGCAATATTGGTTGCCTGAGGATAGTTTGTCCTATCACAAACCTTAGATAATTAATAATACATATGCAGAGAGAATCCATTGCGTGAAAGGTGAGACTCCAGATTCCTGGGAAGCCATAAATCAATGAGTAAATGTGACATCTTTTACCAAAAAGCTCAAAGGAAAAACAGAGAAATCTTATTGGGATGAGAATGTTCTTCTGAATGAATTTAATATTCTCAAAGGATTTTCTTGGAAGGATGGCTAGGGAAAGCATGCCGCATTGCTGGCACATGCTCAGAGGCATGGAAGAGATTTAAGAATCCTAGGAGAGGACAGGACTGGATTACTCTTAACATAATACTCATTCTGCAGGCCAGGAACTCATGCACATGCATCACATGAAAAATACAGACTGTCTCAAACACAAGATAAAACATTGCCAAGCATCCTAGGCCATCTTAGAATTTGCATGTCCTGGGAATGATTCCCTCCAGTTTCCATCCAGTGCTGCGATTCTCTGCTTGAACCTAGCTTTGGCAGAACTTTTTCTTATGCCCAGGGTGTCAGAATTAAGCTCAGGGCTGTGATGTTTGTCTTCCAGGAAGTCACTGGCACATGCCCACTCTTGGTTTGTTTTCAGATTTGTCGCTTGGCTGACGTGCAAGCCTGTCCATCAGCCAGAAATCAGGAAGCCTACAGGTCACAACTGGATCCATTGGTGAAACAAAGCTCAGCTGCCAGTCTCAGCAGAGAAAGCATGTTCTGCTCAGGAGTCACATTTAATTATGCAGAATTTATGCGTTTTATTTTTTTGTAACTCGTGAGTGTTAAACCATAAATGTGAGCTAATGAAAGATAATATGTGTGAAATACCTAGCAGGGTTTGGCAGAGAGGAGACACAAAATGAAATCCGTCTTGTTCGTTCCTCTTGTACTTCTCTCTCCCTTACTTTACAAGTAGAGTAATAACTTGTTAGAGGTGGTTAATTAATATAAACTTCCAAAAAAATGTATCAACACAAAATGGTGCACATATATTTGTGAATGAAGATAGATAGGAGGATACGATTAGAAAAATGTAATCTACTGTCCTCAAAAAAGCCAAGATGAATGTCCATTGGTACATTTTCTTTTTTATTATTTATTTGTTTATTTAATTATACTTTAAGTTCTAGGGTACATGTGCACAACGTGCAGGTTTGTTACATATGTATACGTGTGCCATGCTGGTGTGCTGCACCCATCAACTCGTCATTTACATTAGGTATATCTCCTAATGCTATCCCTCCCCCCTCCGCCCACCCCATGACAGGCCCCAGTGTGTGATGTTCCCCTTCCTGTGTCCATGTGTTCTCATTGTTCAAGTCCCACCTATGAGTGAGAACATGCGGTGTTTGGTTTTTTGTCCTTGCGATAGTTTGCTGAGAATGATGGTTTCCAGCTTCATCCATGTCCCTACAAAGGACATGAACTTGTCCTTTTTTATGGCTGCATAGTATTCCATGGTGTATATGTGCCACATTTTCTTAATCCAGTCTATCATGATGGACATTTGGGTTGGTTCCAAGTCTTTGCTATTGTGAATAGTGCTGCAATAAACATACGTGTGCATGAGTCTTTATAGCAGCATGATTTATAATCCTTTGGGTACATACCCAGTAATAGGATGGCTGGGTCAAATGGTATTTCTAGTTCTAGATCCTTGAGGAATCGCCACACTGTCTTCCACAATGGTTGAACTAGTTTACAGTCCCACCAACAGTGTAAAAGTGTTCCTATTTCTTTGCATCCTCTCCAGCACCTGTTGTTTCCTGACTTTTTAATGATCACCATTCTTACTGGTGTGAGATGGTATCTCACTGTGGTTTTGATTTGCATTTCTCTGATGACCAGTGATGATGAGCATTTTTTCATGTGTCTTTTGGCTGCATAAATGTCTTCTTTTGAGAAGTGTCTGTTCATATTCTTCACCCACTTTTTGATGGGTTTGTTTGTTTTTTTCTTGTAAATTTGTTTGAGTTCATTGTAGATTCTGGATATTAGCCCTTTGTGAGATGAGTAGATTGCAAAAATTTTCTCCCATTCGGTAGGTTGCCTGTTCACTCTGATGGGTAGTTTGTTTTGCTGTGCAGAAGCTCTTTAGTTTAATTAGATCCAATTTGTCAATTTTGGCTTTTGTTGCCATTGCTTTTGGTGTTTTAGACATGAAGTCCTTGCCCACGCCTATGTCCTGAATGGTATTGCCTAGGTTTTCTTCTAGGGTTTTTATGGTTTTAGGTCTAACATTTAAATCTTTAATCCATCTTGAATTAATTTTTGTGTAAGGTGTAAGGAAGGGATCCAGTTTCAGCTTTCTACATATGGCTGGCCAGTTTTCCCAGCACCACTTATTAAATAGGGAATCCTTTCCCCATTTCTTGTTTTTTGTCAGGTTTGTCAAAGATCAGATGGTTGTAGATGTGTGGTATTATTTCTGAGGGCTCTGTTCTGTTCCATTGGTCTGTATCTTTGTTTTGGTAACAGTACCATGCTGTTTTGGTTACTGTAGCCTTGTAGTATAGTTTGAAGTCAGATAGCGTGATGCCTCCAGCATTGCTCTTTTTGCTTACGATTGACTTGGCGATGCGGGCTCTTTTTTGGTTCCATATGAACTTTAAAGTAGTTTTTTCCAATTCTGAGAAGAAAGTCATTGGTAGCTTGATGGGGATGGCATTGAATCCATAAATTACCTTGGGCGGTATGGCCATTTTCATGATATTGATTCTTCTTATCCATGAGCATAAAGTGTTCTTCCATTCGTTTGTGTCCTCTTTTAGTTCGTTGAGCAGCGGTTTGTAGTTCTCCTTGAGGAGGTCCTTCACATCCCTTGTAAGTTGGATTCCTAGGTATTTTATTCTCTTTGAAGCAATTGTGAATGGGAGTTCACTCATGATTTGGCTTTCTGTTTGTCTGTTATTGGTGTATAAGAATGCTTGTGATTTTTGCACATTGATTTTGTATCCTGAGACTTTGCTGGGAAAGTACATTTTTCTCTAATAAAAAAAGACAAATCCCATTTTATCTGTGCATTCTTTTCTATTCATTCATTAGGTTAAAGAGGCAATTCCAAAGAAAGTATGACTTCAAAAAATTATATATAATCTATGGCCTTAATTATTAAAAGCACCTTAACATCTGTGTTCTTGAAAAGAAATAAACTATAAATGATTAACTGTGATGGTTAATACTGAGTGTCAACTTGATTGGATTGAGGGATACAAAGTATTAATCCTGGGTGTGTCTGTGTGGGTGTTGCCAAAAGAGATTAACATTTGAGTCAGTGGGCCGGGGAGGGCACATCCACTTTTAATCTGGTGTGCACAATCTAATCAGCTTCCATGGAATATCAAGCAGGCAGAAAAATGTGAAAAGAAGAGACAGGCCTAGCTTCCCAGCCTACATCTTTCTCCTGTGCTGGATGCTTCCTGCCCTCGAACACTGGACTCCAAGTTTTTCAGTTTTGAGACTCAGACTGGCTCTCCTTGCTCCTCAGTTTGGAGACAGCCTATTATGGGACCGTGTGATTGTATAAGTTAATGCTTCACACACACACATATATATGTATATATATGTGTATATGTGTGTGTGTGTGTGTGTGTGTGTATCTCCTATTAGTTCTGTCCCTCTAAGAGAACCCTAATACAGATTTTGGTACCAGGAGTGGTTCTAGAGGAACAGAATATTAAGGATGGAGTTCTTATGTTGGTTTTGGGGTTTCTGGAGTTGGCTGCCTAATATGATTAGACCCAAAAATGCAAAGGACTCTACTTCTAATAGTATGGAGAACACTGATAGTCCTTGGCATGAACTTTTTAGAGAGTTATGCAAAATAAATGCATTTGACACTCCTGATTCACTGCTCATGAGAGGCAAGGAGTTTAGTGACTCTATACATAATATCTTTGACCATATGTGGAGAACCAAGGAACATAATGAAGCTGGTTGGTTGCTCCTAAGTTCAGTGGACAAAGTGATGAAAGAGAATGGTGAACTTGGGGATTCTGTCTCCCGGCTTCAAAAGCAGATACTGAGCCTCAGATCTGCTAAGATTGCCCCAAGTGAAATTCTTACCTCCTGTAGAGAAAGAGCTGAAATTGTGGAAAAACGGACACAAGCTCTTATCATGCAAGGGGCTGACCTGCAATGGAAGATGCATGCACAGCCTCGCCAGGTGTCTACTGTTAAAGTGAGGGCATTGATTGGAAAAGAATGGGACCCTGCAACTTGGAATGGAGACGTGAGGGAGGACCGTGATGAAGCTGGGGACACTGAGTTTGTAAACTCCAGTGAACCTTTTTTGCCAGAAGGAACAGCTTCCCCATCCCCTGTAGTGGCATCATCCCTTCCCCGACCCATCTGCCATCAGCCATTCTACCTTTGTCTGAGGAGATAAACCCTGTGCTGCCTGAGGCAACAGTGATGGCCTCCCCCGAGGCAGTTGCCAGGCAAAATGTTGATTGTCCTCAGGAGAAATCTGGAGAACAGGCATGGGAATGGATATTAAGGGTATGGGATAATGGTGGAAGGAACATAGAGTTGGATCAGGCTGAATTTATTGATTTGGGCCCACTAAGTAGGGACTCTGCTTTTAATGTTGCAGCTGGGGAGTTAAAAAAAAAGGTTCTAATAGTTTATTTACTTGGTTAGCTGAAATATAGATTCAAAGATGGTGGTAAAGTCCAAATGGAAGCCATTAGAGCTGCTCCTACCTAGAAAAATAGTAAATAAAAACAATATCGAATCCCTGGAGGGATTGTGGAGATTAGTGCCACCATCAAGGACTTGAAAGATGCAGGGGTGCTGATTCCCAGCACATCCCCATTCAGCTCTCTTATTTGGCCTGTGCGGAAAACAGATGGATCTTGGAGAATGACAGTGGATTATCGTAAGCTTAACCAAGTGGTGATTTCAGTTGCAGCTGCGGTACCAGATGTGGTTTCATTGCTTGAGCAAATTAACACATCTTCTGGTAATTGGTATGCAGCCATTGACTTGGCAAATGCCTTTTTTTTCCATTCATGTCCATAAGGCCTACCAGAAGCAATTTGCCTTTAGTAGCAATATACCTTTACTCTCCTACCTCAGGGGTATATCACCTCTTCAGCTTTGTGTCATAATCTTGTTTGGAGAGACCTTGATTGCTTTTTGCTTCCACAAGACATCACACTGGTCTATTGCATTGATAATGTTATGCTGATTGGATCCAGTGAAAAGAAGTAGCAAACACCCTGGACTTATTGGTGAGACATTTGCGTGCCAGGGGATGGGAAATAAATCCGGCAAAAATTAATGGACCTTCTACCTCAGTAAAATTTTTAGGGGTTCAGTCGTGTGGGGCCTGTCGAGATATTTCTTCTAAGGTAAAGGATAAGTTGCTGCATTTGGCCCTTCCTACAACCAAGAAAGAGGCACAACGCCTAGTGGGACTATTTGGATTTTGGAGGAAACACGTTTTTCATTTGGGTGTATTATTGTGATTCATTTATCAAGTGACCTGAAAGGCTGCCAGTTTTGAGTGGGGGTCCAGAACAGGAGAAGACTCTGCAACAGGTCCAGGCTGCTGTGCAAGCTGCTCTGCCACTTGGGTCATATGATCCAGTGGTGCCTGAGGTGAGAGTGGCAGATAGGGATGCTGTTTGGAGCCTTTGGCAGGCCCCCATAGGTGAATCACAGTGGAGGCCTCTAGGATTTTGGAGCAAGGCCCTGCCATCTTCTGCAGTTTGACTACTCTCTTTTTGAGAGACAGCTCTTGGCCTGTTACTGGGCTTTGGTGGAAACTTAACCTTTACCTATGGGCCATCAAGTCACCATACAGCCTGAACTGCCTTTCATAAACTGGGTGCTTTCTGACCCACCTAGCCATAAAGTGGGTCATGCACAGCGGCATTCCATCATCAAATGGAATTGTATGTACAAGATCGGGCTCAAGCAGGTCCTGAAGGCACAAGTAAGTTACATGAGGAAGTGGCTCAAATGCCCATGGTCTCCATTCCTGCCACCCTGCCTTCTCTCCCCCAGCCTGCACCGACGGCCTCATGGGGAGTTCCCTATGATCAGTTGACAGAGGAAGAGAAGACTAGGGCTCGGTTCACAGATGGTTCTGCATGATATGCAGGCACCACCCGAAAGTAGACAGCTCAAGCACTACAGCCCCTTTCTAGGACATCCCTGAAGGACAGCGGTGAAGGGAAATCTTCCCAGTGGGCAGAACTTTGAGCAGTGCACCTGGTTGTGCACTTTGCATGGACAGAGAAATGGCCAGATGTGCAATTATATACTGATTCATAGGCTGCAGCCAGTGGTTTGACTGGATGGTCAGGGACTTGGAAGAAGCATGATTGGAAAATTGGTGACTAAGAAATTTGGGGAAGAAGTATGTCGATGGTCCTCTCTGAGTGGTTAAAAAACTGAAGATATTTGTATCCCACGTGAGTGCTCACCAACAGGCGAAGTCAGCAGAGAAGGAGTTCAGTTATCAAGTGGATAGGATGACCCATTCTGTGGACACCACTCAGCCTCTTTCCCCAGCCATCCCTGTCATTGCCCAATGGGCCTATGAACATAATGGCCATGGTGGCAGGGATGGAGGTTACGCACAAGCTCAGCAACATGAACTTCCACTTACCAAGGCTGACCTGGCTACAGCCACTGCTGAGTGCCCAATTTGCCAGCAACAGAAACCATCACTGAGCCCTCGATATGGCACCATTCCTCAGGGTGATCAGCTAGCCACCTGGTGTTGGATTGATTATATTGTACCTCTTCCGTCATTGAAAGGGCAGAAGTTTGTCCTCACTGGAATAGACACTTACTCCAGATACAGGTTTGCCTATCCTGCATGCAATGCTTCTGCCAAGGCTACCATCTGCGGACTCATGGAATGCCTTATCCACCATCATGGTATTTCGCACAGCATTGCCTTTGACCCAGGCACTCACTTTACGGCTAAAGAAATGCAGCATTGGGATCATGCTCATGGAATTCACTGGTCTTACCATGTTCCCCTTCATCCTAAAGCAGCTGGATTGACAGAATGGTGGAATGGCCTTTTGAAGTCTCAATTACAATGCCAACTAGGTGACAATACTTTGCAGGGCTGGGGCAAAGTTCTCCAGAAGGCCGTGTATACTCTGAATCAGCATCCAATATATGGTACTGTTTCTCCCATATCCAGGATTCATGGGTCCAGGAATCAAGGAGTAGAAGTGGAGGTGACACCACTCACCATCACCCCTAGTGATCCACTGGCAAAATTGTTGCTTCCTCTTCCTGCGACATTATGTTCTGCTGGCCTAGAGGTCTTAGTTCCAGAGAGAGGAATGCTGCCACAAGGAGACACAACAACGATCCCATTAAACTGGAAGTTCAGATTGCCAGGAGACTTTGGGCTCCTCCTACCTTTAAGTCAACAGGCTAAGAAGGGAGTTACAGTGTTGGCTGGGGTGATTGACCTGGACTATTAAGATGAAATCAGTCTACTACTCCGCAACGGAGGTCAGGAAGAGTATGCATGGACTATAGGAGATCCATTAGGGCATCTCTTAGTATTACCATGCCCTCTGATTAAGGTCAATGGGAAACTACAGCAGCCCAATCCAGACAGGACTACAAATGACCCAGGCCCTTCAGGAATGAAGGTTTGGGTCACTCCACCAGGAACAAAACCATGACCTGCTGAGGTGCTTGCTGAAGGCAAAGGGAATACAGAATGGGTAGTAGAAGAAGATAGTCATCAGTATCAGCTACTACCACGTGACCAGCTGCAGAAACAAGGACTGTAATTGTCATGAGTATTTCTTCTTTTTTTTTTTGTTAAAAACATGTTTGTGCATGTGTACACTTGTTCTAAGAAAATATCTTCATTTTTTCCCTTTCCTTTATCATGTGACACAAGATTTATTGACATTATATCAGCATTTAAGTATTGTTAACTTTACGTAATAGTATTTGGGTTGGGGATTGGTGTGTTTCCGGTTGTACAAAGAATAGTTGTATTGTGTTAGGCATAATTATGACCTCATTATTGTCTTTGTTTGAAGATTATGTATGATCTCAGGAGATGTGTTTGGGTTCAAGTTGACAAGGGGTGGACTTGTGATGGTTAATACTGAGTGTCACCTTGATTGGAGTGAAGGATACAAAGTATTGATCTTGAGTGTGTCTGTGTGGGTGTTGCCAAGAGATTAACATTACAGTCAGTGGGCTGGAGAAAGTAGATCCACCCTTAATCTGGTGGGCACAATCTAATCAGCTTCCAGTGAATATAAAGCAGGCAGAAAAACATGAAAAGGTAAGACAGGCTTAGCCTTCCAGCCTACATCTTTCTCCCGTGCTGGATGCTTCTTGCTCTTGAACATTGGACTCCAAGTTCTTCAGTTTTGGGACTCAGACTGGCTCTCCTTGCTCCTCAGCTTGCAGATGGCCTATTATGGGGCCTTGTGATCATGTAAGTTAATGCTTAATAAGCTCCCCTTTGTGTGTGTGTGTGTGTGTGTGTATATATACACACACATATATACATATATATATATATCCTATTAGTTCTGTCACTCTAAGAGAACCCTGACTAATACAACAACTGAGCAGGATATATTAATATCAGTGCTGGGCCACTGGTTTGTGGGTATGTCATTTCCACAAAGACATCAAAATGCCATTTAGTTTGTTTTGGTCCACCATTCAATGATACCTCCCTTTAGCATTGAATGAAAGTATTTTATTAACATTTATGTATGCTTACAATTATTTCACATCTTTGTCAAGGCAAATTATGCAGAGTGCTTTGTTTTTTAAGTTTAATATTTATAAAGTATGTGGAAGTTTAAATATACATGCATATAAAAACTTGAATGATGAATTCTCCTACCTTTCCTTTTGTAATGTGCAGTTTTTGCATGTAACAACATACAAAATGTTCATTTGGAAACACTTTAGTAAGTATGAAATTCAGAATATATTTAGAGTATGAAATTCAGAATATATTTAGAGTAAAGTCATTTAAATATATTCTTTTGCTGAGTTTCTGAAATTCCATTCATGGATCGTTCAAAACACCGTACTCCCATTGGGAGGAGAAGAGTGACTGCCTCTCATTTTTCCTTGTTCTTTTCATTTTAATTGGCTCCTATATACCACTCTTATCTTTTCAAGGTTTTCCACATTTAAGAAAAAAAACAAATTCATTCAGATTCTGTTTTTATGCCTGCAATCACCTATACAGGAATAAGTGAGTCCTTATGGGGAGCATTGAATTCCTAAAGCTTGCATTTTTCTAAAGGATTTTCCTTTTACCCAAAGCATGTGTTGATGTGTAAGTCTTAAGTACTACTTCAAGTTTCTAAGAAGATCCTTAATTGAGATCTCTTTCAGTAGTTACAGAGGCAAAATAAGCACTGCAGAGGTCCATGTGAGAGTTCTATTATACATACTGGGCTATATGACTATTTGTTCTATAGTGGAAGGAGGAGAAAGAGGCCATAATGTACTTAGTGATGAAACAGTTGATATTTATGCCACCCCTTACCTCAAGTGAGTAACTGTGTACTTGAAGTCACTTTGGCAGATATTATGAAGGGAAGAAAGTTTTTGCCCTTAAAAGTTATTAGGAGTGTGTGTATGTGTGTGTTTAAATGTGTGTATATGTATAAATGTGAGTGTGTATGTATGTGTATATGTGCATATACATGTATGTGTGTATACATATGCATACATGTATACTTCTGTGCATATATGTAATGTGAATATATGTAGACACATACATATATATGACTTTATTTTTTAGAGTTGTTTTTAGTTCACAAGAAATTGATCTGAAGGTCTAGAGCTTTCTCATTTACCACCTGTTCTTCCACCATGGCATTTCCCACTATCCATATCCCCCACCAGAGTGGTGCCCTTCTTACACCCCATGAACTTACATTGACACATCATTATCACCCCAAGTCCATAGATTATTTCAGGGTTCACTCTTGGTTCCTTTTTTTTTTTTTTTAGTGACTATTTTTCTCATGTCACTTGTGCTAGTAGTCCCTGTTTTATTTTTCATAAAGAGAACATTTTATTTATACTTTTTTGTGACCATGAAATGTTAGGTCAGAATATCAGAACAAGTCACACTAAAACAAATGTAAAGATTCACTTTTCTCCCGAAAATGGCAAGACAGATAACTTTTGTTTACATACATATGCTTGAAACATTGCAGTTAGTCCCTTTAAATTCTAGACCGAAGCACATATTTTCCTTTGTTCCATAATAAATATTCACTTTAAAGAATGGCTGTTATCAAGAGCATCATGTCTCGTAATATTGTCTCACTCAACAGCTGAATGTTGAAATGTACAGTCACAAAGCACTAAATATATCCTTAGAACAATGATGTACTGGGAAAATTCAGAGTTCAAACACAAAGACAGCTCCCAAGGAAGTTTACCCACAGACCAGTGGCAAGTCCTTTCCTTCAGCAACTGAAACCCAGGAGAAACAGAGTCTCTTGCCTCTGCCTCTTGGAGAGGGGTTCTCCTGACACCAGAGGGAAATGGCCGTCTTATCTTCCTGATGTTAGTTAAAATTTCGTCTTGGATTGACAGGTTCATATCTTTGTGAAAATATCTAAATTAAGGTGATCCAGTCAAATCACAAAATACTCGACTCACTCCTTAGGAGGAGCTTAACTCTGCCCTGATTTCTGTGTACACACCTCATTTATTGCACTCAGAGTACAAAAGCTCTGAGATGTAAAATTGAACCAGGCAGCACATTGCATTCTTATCCAAGTGAATCAGGGCTCTCTCAGTGCTACTCACCCAAAACACATTGAAATCAATTCTTCTTATTTATTTGTAAAACAGACAGTGATGATGGTATCTGTGTCAGAGGGTTACTGTGAGTGTCAGAGGAAACGATGGTGAGGTTAGACACATGGTACATGTTGAATAAATGTTAGCTATTAGTTACCAATATCTTCATGATTTTTATTGGTATGTAATAGTTGTAAATATATATGGGGTAAATGTGATATTTTGATTCATGAATATGTAAATATCAGATCAGGGTAGTTGGAATATTCATTATGTCAAACTTTTATCATTTTTTTGTGTTGAGAACATTTGCAAATCTCTTCTAGGTATTTTGAGATACAGGATAACTGTAGTTACTCGAGTGTGCTATTGAACACTTGAACTTATTTCTTCCCTCTAACTGTATGTTTGTACCCATTGTCCAGCATTTCTTTTTCCCTGACATGCCTCCTACCATTTCCAGCCTGTGGTAACCACCATTCTTCTCACTACCTCCCTGAGATCAATTGTGTCCAGGAATGAAAAGCAAATAAGTGGTAAAGATGGACTAGTTGATAGTTAATAACCATGACTGGTCTATTCTTTGCTACACTTTCTTTCATCTATGTGTGGCAAGTGCCTACTTACTCTTTTAAGGCTTGTGTCAAAGACCACCTAATTCTTCACCTTTTCTGGAATCTGTTAGTTCTCAAAGAAAATTGTGCCCCTTTTCCTCTCTTTTAGTGGTTCTGTACCTCTCAAACCCCGTATCGTGGCTGTTACTTAAACGTTACCCTTGAGAGTAAAACTTTTATCATAGTTTTGTTTTTGGAACCTTGCGTGTTTCCAGACATACAGGAGGTGCACAATACACATGTACTAAATAAATGAATGATTGGTTATTTGAAAGAGTAAATGTTGAATACACAGCAATTCTCCAATCTCTGTGTTTATGCAAACACAAGAATTAACTTTATTTGCCTAATTCAAACGTTATATTGAAATTTATTCAAACTTCCCATTTTCCATGAATTAAGCAGACATCCGTTATTACTAGATTTTCACTAATCAGTTAAATCTCTTTTGCCTTGTGTCATTTTAAAAGAGCATGTGGAACAAAATCAAACAGCTTAGGTAGTTTACATCTCTTGAGCTCACTATTTTAAGGAGTGAAGTTCACCCCGCCACTTGCCTACCTGTCTCAGTACTCACACAACACTTGCATCAATGTCCTGCTGATGTACATCAAGTCAAATATTCATACCTGCTTTTAAGTGTGCTACCATCAACAAACAGATCACTTGGTTAGTATTATCTTCCATCCAGGATCAAGATAAAATATGTGCCAGAGAAAGATGCCTTATAGAGATTCTCACAATGTACTAGTTACACATAAACAAATTAATTACTGGAGCAGACATTCCTACCTTTTAGAAAATGAAGACTTGTTAATAGGAGTTGAGAGTGAAGAAAATCAATCCTTGTTGAACTGATAAATGTTCCTTCTAGATAGTTTACATTGCCATTAAAGCATAAAGTTGCCATTTTTCTTTATCTGTCAGCTACTTATTGCACAAGCTATTCTGGCTTCTCAAATCATATCTTTTGGTCATTTGCCAAGTGCTTGGCAGTTGGGTACACACGGAATAAATTAGCCAGTAAAGGAATCTCAGAACTTTCCAGCTATTTTTGATCAGGTACACCTGTAAATCTTAAAAAGCCCATAAAGAAATACCTAACTAGCACATTGGATACAAGAAACAAAAATCTCACTTAGGAAAATAGTAACTGAAGTTCTGAATGTTGGCTCAACTTAGGAAATTGCAGGCATTAGGGAGAAAAATCCTTAAAGCTTAAAATTCTACTAGGTGGTAACCACTGTTAACACACACATGCATTTCCCTCTTCATATTTGGGAAACTGATGGTTGTGTTTTCTTTTTAGGGTGGAAGAAGGAATTTTCCCTTAAGGGAAGGAAAATATAGGAAAAAGAACCACTCTTTGAAGGCATCTGTTGTCCAAATCATGAGGAAGAGCTTGTAGTTCTGAGTTGCACAAATGTGCTTTAGTTGTTTTTCTGTAGGATACTTGGCGAGGTCACCTGTTTCACGTTAGCTGTGTCCTCAGACCCAGTGTAGGAGAAGGGTAAAAAAATGTTGATTGGATAAATATGTTACATTGCTAGTTCATACCTCTCTGAGCATCTCTTTTTTTAATTTTATTATTATATTTTAGGTTTTAGGGTACATGTGCACAATGTGCAGGTTTGTTACATATGTATCCATGTGCCATGTTGGTTTGCTGCACCCATTAACTCGTCATTTAGCATTAGGTATATCTCCTAATGCTGTCCCTCCCCCCTCCCCCCACCCCACAACAGTCCCTGGAGTTTGATGTTCCCCTTCCTGTGTCCATGAGTTCTCGTTGTTCAATTCCTACCTATGAGTGAGAACATGAGGTGTTTGGTTTTTTGTCCTTGTGATAGTTTACTGAGAATGATGTTTTCCAGTTTCATCCATGTCCCTACAAAGGACATGAACTCATCATTTTTTATGGCTGCATAGTATGCCATGGTGTATATGTGCCACATTTTCTTAATCCAGCCTGAGCATCTCTTGAAGCTGCCGCAGGGAAAATTCCTCTATCTTTTCTTCGTTCTGTCGCTTGCATATTGGGAGCCTTTCCTACTGCCCTTGTTATGTTGCTTTGGTTTGTGCATGAATTTTTTCCATTACATATGTTTATTTGTACTTCCAGGGTCTCACACATAACTGTGCTCAATAAATATCAAATGAATGTATGAATGACTGAACACATAAGTTTCAGATGTCCTTTGCAGCCTTTTCTCATTGAAGTATATGCTTGTTCTTTGCCTCTTAAAAAGGGGTAAAACTCAATGAAAATAGGGTTGCCAAATGTTGCAAAACTAAGCGTAGTCTTACAAAACTAAACATAGGCATGCCATACGATCTAGAAATTACACTCCCTGGTAATTACCCAAATGAAAACTTATGTCCACTCCAAAACTTGTATACAAATGTTTAATCAGCTTTATCTATCATTACCAAAATTTGGAAGCAATTAAGATGTCTTCAGTGGGCGAGTGCCTAAACAAATTGTGATACATTCATACAATGGAATACTGTTCAGCAATTGTAAGAAATGATCTAGCAAGCCATGAAATGATCGGAAGGAACCTGAAATGCATATTGCCGAAAGAAAAAAGCCAATCTGAAAAGGCTGCATGCTGTATGATTCCTGCTATATAGATGACATTATGGAAAAGGCAAAAGTATGGTGACAGTAAGATGATTAATGTTTACAGGGGCTGGGGACAGGGAAGGATCAACTGGTGGCGCACAGAGAATTTTTTAGGGCAGCCCAAATACTGTGTGTCATACTAAAATGATGGATACTTGTCATTATGCATTTGTTAATATAAAGAGTGAACCCTAATGGAAACTATGGACTTTAGGTTATAACGATGTATCATTATTGGCTCATCAGTGGTAACAAACCTATCAGTCTGATGTGGGATATTGAAAGCGTGCATGTAGATTTGTTGGGGAAGGAGGTACATGGGAACCTTGTGTACTTACTGCTCAATTTTGCTTTGAATCTAAACCCATACTAAAAAATAAAGTCAACCCAAAAAGTGTAGGGCACCCAAATAAATGCAAATTTCAGATACACAACAAATACTTTTTTAGTATAAGTGTGTCCCAGGTAGTCTTCAGGACATGATTATACAAAAAATGTTTCATTGTTTACCTGAAATTCATGTTAAACAGTCCCGTGTTTTATCTGGCAGCCCTACCTGAGAAAAGACATCTGATCTTACAGCTTCTTGGTGTTCACCACAATGTCAGGGGAGATGTTGGGGACTTGGGCTTTGCTTCTTGGAGAGCTGCATCAGATGACTTCAGGAGTACTTCTTCCAGCTCAAGAAACCACACTACTGAAAAAACTTAGATAAACTGAACACACTTTGAGGAGAGTAATGAGAAAGATGACTCAAAACCAAGTTTCAGGATGTGTGGTTGATGACACTGAGATTATTTAATCTGGAGAAGGGATGATCCAGGAGTAATGGGAAAGTTGTTGCTAAGGCATCTTTTTCATAAAGATTAATAAAGTCATTTTCTAAAGCTGCAAGGGGGTAACACCAGTGCCAGTGAATGAAGGCCGCAGCAAAACTTATTTCAGCTGGCTGGTGGGATTCTTTTCTAATAGCAAAAGTCATTCAACAATGGAAGGGGCTGCTTTGAAAGGTGGTGCCTTGCTCTATCCTGGGGGTATTTGTACATAATCTGGGTGATCCCATGGCAAGGGTGCTGATGTGAGCATTACCATATGAATGTGTAGACTGGCTGGTAACACGTGTGTGTGGGCACATGCACACAAAAGAACTTTAACATAGTACTGACCTTTTCGTTCATTTTTATTGAGATATTGCACATAGTACAAAATTTACCACTTTAAAGTATAACTATTCACTAGTTTTTAGTATATTCACAAGGGTGTACAGGTATCACCATCACCACTATCTAATTCCAGAACACTTCTGTCATCTCAAAAAGAAAGCCATTAGTAATCACCCTCCAATATTCCCTTATCCCAGCCCCTGGTAACCACTAATCTTTCTGTCTTTATGGATTTGGGACTGGTTAATATTTAAGGTAAGGTCCCCTGGAACTTGGAGATTCTGTCTCTATAAGGACGCCCTTGGGATCCACCACCCAAACACAAGGAGGTCATTCCCAAGGACAAAGGAATCTCAGCACACTGGAATCAGTGTTAAACTCAGACCCTCAAGAAGTTAGAATGCACCATCTTTAAATCCCACATTCTTATGGCGGCACTGTCTGTTCAAATAATGGGTATTTTTTTGTTGTTGTTCCATATAAACATGCACTAGTGAGCCTGAGACTTAAAGGAAATGCCGTGAAGTCAAAATAGTGAAAACTACATTTTACTTCGTCAACCTAAATAACAGAGAGTCTCTCCAAAAGAAAAGATGTTTATTTGTGAACAGGGTATTGCAATAGAAACACACATGCCATAGTAAACTATGCGCCTATTGAGGGAGGTAAAGGAAGATAAAAGTTTTTAAAGGGAAAAAGGAGGAGGATGATGTAATTGTTTTGAAATAATTATCTTTGACTACAAAAATCAGTAACAAAGGTGACACCAGTCCGAGTTTGGACAGGGAGTTGTTTGGCAGATATCCTTATAGAAGTATTTTTTCTGTAAGATTGCGATGACATTTGTGCGAGGTTGTGGTTTTTGCAGCCTTTTGTGATAGTTTTTGTTATCATACCTACAAGCATGTGAACCGTCTCCATGGTTTTCCCTGGCTCTGTGTGCCAGGATTTTCTTAACACTAGTCACCCCCACTTCATTCTCGCAACTTTCACAAATTGCAGCCTCGTTTGTGTGTACAATAAGCTTTCATTTCTATTCTTTTTTGAATATTCTACAGATGGGGTACAGTTGCTCTCTAGGGTTTTTTTCTTTTATTTCTTTTCTTCATTAGTAACTTGTGATTCTGAAAAGAGGAAGTAGGAAATTACAACATTGTGCTAAAACTTGACATAGCGTGATTAGAAAAACTGTCCTTGGGCACAATTGTGATGAAGACATGAGTGGGTTCTCTCTTGTTCCATCAGGACAGCTGGTAAACTCCCACACTTGTGCTTCTAGCCTTTCTTTTGGCGGGGCATGAAAAGCTCAGCTACAATAAATCATTGTCTAGCCTAAGACATTTATGAACAGATATGTTTTATGAGAGGAGCACATTCAGGATCTGATGAAGACATCTGCTTTTTATTCTCAATGTATCACATCTGGGTTAACTACTTTGCAAAAGTATAGAAATGTTATCATTAAAAATGAATTTGACGTCAATTGTGGCAAGAGCCACAGCTGAAAACATATGACAGGTTGACAGTTGGCTGAGAAAGCTGGGGCTTTTATTTATTTATTTTAAAGCTATGGCTAGGAGAGGGCTTAGGGGCCAAAGGAAAATACTCTACAGTGAGACTTGAACACTTTACTTAACTGTGATCCTGCTCCCGGGTCTGCTCAGGGCACTTTATAGGTATTTTGAGTTAGGGGGACGTTCACATGCTGTCAGTGTGTAAGGAAGGCTCTCTTTGATGAAATACAGTGTGGTGTTGACTTGATGAGCCCACTGTTTTTTCTTAAGGAAATACCTTTGTATTGAGTGCATTTGAGGACAAGTAGTGACTCATAAACCTGGAGCAATATGAGGATCTAATAAAATCAACCCCTTTACCTCATACATTCCTATCCACAAGAGTTCTGGGGCTACTCAGGGAAGGAAGCCATCCTCACAGGGTTCCCAAGAATTCCAGACAGAAACAGAGTCATCATTCAGCATTCCTCAGGCTGCACTTGCACCCACTTCCTTGTAACCACAAGTCCCATAGCACTAGATCCTGACCATTTGCATCCCCGTTGTTCCTATCGAAAGGATCTCTGATGTTAGAATCAGAGGCTTCTGTTTAAGAATTGCTTCAGCAGATCCTGAATTCCAGTGAAACAGCTGATGCCAACCAGTTTGAAGGCCCCCACAGAGGAACCCAATCAGCGTGAGAACACAGCTTCATCTCCCTGTCCCATGACTTCACCCTGCACTCTTCTACCAATCAGTGATCTCCATGCTTCCGCCCACTCCAAAACCCTTAAAGCCCCTAGCCCCAAACTCCTTGGAGAGATGGATTTAAGGTTTCCTCTCATCTCCTCATTTGGCAGCCCCATGGTTAAATCTCTTTCTCTGCTGCAACCCAGTGTCTCGGGGCAGTGACTTGCCACATGCATGGGGCAATGGACTTATTACGGTTACAGGAGAACCTTGACCTACAGAAATGTGGAAAAAGTTTACAAACCATTTAGGAACAGCAAAAGGGACTTGTGGCTACATCACTGGAAGGGCGTCCTATACAATCATATCCTCTCAAGTTGGCCTGACAACAGAACATCCATACCCCAATATACAGGCACCGGGGTCAGTTAACAGTGGAGGATGTGGAAGCAAAGGTGAAACCAAGCCAAGTGGCTGCACCACCCCTAAGCAGCACTGTGGCGGCCCCTGACAACTTGGCTTGCCATTGTCCCATGGATTTGGCTAGTAAAGAGATGATGAGCCAAGATAGATTCTGACAGTGTAGGACTTACACATACATGTGTCCTCCAAAGTTCATATGCTGGAACGTAGACCCCAAAGGGAATGTATTAAGAGATGGGGCCATTAGCAGGCGATTAGTGCCCTTATAAAAGGGCTCTGGGGACTAACTCATCCCTTTTGCCTTCTGCCATGTTGAGGACCCAGTCACAAGTTGCCATTTTGGAAGCAGAGAGCAGTTCTCACTAGATACTGACTCTACCAGTGCCTTAATCTTGGACTTTCCAGCCTCCAGAACTGTGAGAAATAATTGTTTGTTGTTTATAAATTACTACTCTCAGCTATTCTGTGACAGTATCACAAACAGATTAAGACATTCCCCCCTACCCACACTGCCAGTTATTTGCCACAGACAAACCATCCCTTTCTCTCTTTTGAGGGGAGTGTTGCATTGTTATCAACACCTAGGCACTTGGCAGCTCTCAGTTACTTGGGGACCAAGGTGAAAAAGACTTAAACTTGACAAGTGAGTGAGAAAGAGGGATGGAGAGATAACATCTCCCCACCATCTGGCTCAGCCAGCTGAAGAATAAGATAGAAGGTCTTATTGCAGCTGAACATCTGGTTGAGCTTGTGGACTCACCTGGAGATGGATGACTCTCCAGCAAGACCTGCATCAAAGCTGCTCTAATTGTTTTATTAGTTTTCTCTGGCTCAGCTTAGTGGGTTGGGTATTTTTTTATAATTGGGAAGCTCCTGCCTTAACTTCTGTGTCAGTCATAGTGATAAAATATGTTGAATATGCCTTACAATAATGATGTATACATGCTTAGGATGCAAATTGCATCTGTGTACATGAGATGGAGGTCAAACCCAAGGGTGTCCTCTCTTGAACTTCCACCATAAGATATCAGACCCCTAGGGCTTCCTCATGCTTGACCCCTGAGGGTTCACCAAATCATCGCAAGAAGGGTCTGCTTGGATTTTATCCTTACTTAGCTACTTGTAGATGCTTTATTATTGTTATTAGTTATTTATTAATCATTTTAGCATATTATTTTAATAATTTTTATATTGCTCCATTCTATTGCCATGTCTTCAAGAGATAAAGAGAGCATCAAAAGATAATTTGAATCTCTACATTGAAAAGGCACAGTGAGTAGCTATGAACATCAACCTCAACCCCAAACGATAAACACTGAGATATGCTGTGGCAATATTATAAGACTTTAAAGAAATTGAAACAAAAGTCCTCCCCTAAAGCCTCCAGAAAGGAATGCAGCCCCACCAACACTTTGATTTCAGTCCTGTGAAGATTGTTTTTGGACTTTTGACCTTCAGAACTAGAAGATAATTAATCTGATTTGTTTTCAGCCACTGAGTTTGTGGTCATTTGGTATAGCAGGAATAGGAAACCAACACAGTGTCCATTTTCTTTTCAGTTGCTTTGTGTAGTTTTGTGAAAAGATTTATAGAGATTTTTTTAAAAACCTCACCATTGTCATCTTGTTTTGTCTAGGATGTTTTCTAAATTACATTTTATTTGAGCTTTAGTGCACTGGACTAAGTTGACTGAAAATTATTAAATATATTTTCCTCCCCAAACTGTTATTGGAAGCAATATTTTATAGGAATGAACACAGGGTTCATGATGCTGGCTCTTAAACAAAATGTGTGTTTTTATAGAAAATATTCTGGGCTTGCTCATTGTTTATAGCAAGGGAAAAGGAAACTTGTGTTCCATTTTTCACTCCCTTTTACCGACACATTTTTTATGGATATTGAAGCTATTGCTGGTGTCTTCCCTGTAAGTGACACATTTGTACTTTTCAAAAACCGTTTTAGAGGTATCAAAGATATGAGCTAGTGAAAACCATCTGTTCATGAGCGAGAAGAAATGGAGCACATTTGCCTCCATTTTTTGGGATTGCAATGTATGGACCGTTCATTGAAACCATCTTAAGATGGGGATAAATATGGGGACTTCTGGAAAATGTCTTTTGCATGTAGTGACTGTGGATGCTCAATTGATGATGTAAAAAAATAGACTCATATAGTGAAATGAGCTAATTAAATATGTGACATTTATTGTGGCACAGATGTAATAGATAAAATCTTTTTTTTCCATGTTCTTCTTAACTTCTTTTCTTATGGTTAAGCCCGTTTTGCTTAAGGCTTAAAAATCAACACCTCTAAAACCTCTAGCCTGTCTTCTTATTTGCTGTAATAGGACACTGTCTTCACTACACCCTGTTAAAGTTCTGGTGCCTTAGAGAATTTTGGGGCAAGGATGGCCTGCTCTCTCTGACCTTCCCTTGTGACTCTCATGAAAAACATGTGGCTGACAGTGATGTCTGACCCATAGGAATAGTCATCTGGAACTGGGAAGTCTTCTGCACAATTCATGTCACTTTTCTAATTGTGATAGAAATCTCATATGTGCGTCAGAAAAATAACTTTAGGACATGGTGCTGAGCCTAGATTCTAAAATCATAACTCAAATCACACCAAATGCAGCTTGGGGACTAGAGTACAGATTGAACTCATGCCAGTAGAGCAAGCTTTGGGCATTGGGTTCACCACTGAAGATTCAATCACCATTGAAATGCTTACCCCTGAGTCTGGTCTCCAAAGTATTCTCAGATCTGAGACATTAACATGAAACATATTTCTCTCTCCCTCTCTCTTTCACTGCATATGTTTTTGCAGTGCTTTCTAAACTCATCCAAAGACTCTATCATTAATCCTTTTTCCATCAGTCCAATGGAGTAGGCATGCAAAGCCATCTTATTACAGTAGAGATTGGAGGAAGAAGGTCCAGGAAGGATTCAGAGTTATATTGTAGTCAATATATTGTGATATATGCATTCTCTCTCTCTCTCTCCCCCCCCCGTGTGTGTGTGTGTGTGTGTGTGCACGCATGTGTGTGTGTAATAGTAGTAGTAGAAGTAGTAGTAAATTAGTGATAGAATAATTGAAGCCATGCTGGGCTGATTCACCTCAATCCTCTGCAGAATGATACAGCCTTCCTTACCATAAAAAACATAACCCCTTTTTTTTGCCATACATTTAGGGCTCCATCAGTAATTATTAAGCAGCAAATAGACAATTGCCTGGAGAGCCCTCCCTAGAGCCCACCTTCCTGCCATTATTTCTCCCTCCCTTACTCCGTTCTCCATATGGGAAATGATCTGAGCTCTCCCAGCTAGCCTTCCTGGTTCCAGCTCTGTCCTCTGTCCCAACCACTACTTGTTGCTTCCCCTGCACATGCCAAGGCGTGCAGGCCCTGACTGCTTCTCTGTTCCCTTAGCACAAATCACTGACCCTCATCCAGTGTCTTTTGAGTTGAGATTTCATTTGCATAGGGCAAGTCCAGAAGGAAGCTCATTGTAAAATATTTGGGAGTCAGGTGTATGTGTCTCATACTTTGGTGCATCCTCATGGCATATCTGTTATGATACTTTGAATCTAGTAGATGTTTGAAGATTATGTATTAATTGGTCCCTTGAATTAGCACAACTAAGCAGTGAACACAAGAGGAAACCTCATCATTTCAAATATCGGCATTGTGGAGATCTTTTTGGGTTTTCTCTTGCTGCTTTGGCATGCTTACAGCTCACACTGCATGCCTTTGGACATGTACAACCCCTGAAACTGCTCACCAAGACATAATCAAACTGGTTGTGTGTTTAAGCACACAGCTGCCTAAATATCATGTGGATATTATTGAGATTTTATTATCCAGATGTAATGGGGAAATATCCTAATGGAAAACACTTCACTCATTTTCTGTGAAAGGTGTAACTGTTTTGAAGATTGATTGGGCTGACCAATAAGCTTAGAAGGGAATACAGAAAGGCAACCATTTGTAGAAACCCATACTGATAAGTACCAGGTGAACAACATGTTTATTAATCCCACTTTAAAAAAAAAAAAAACATGTAAACATGTATCCAGCTTTGGTCAGAGGTTTCCCAGTTTGTCTTCCCATCTGATGCTCAAAAGCACTATGTAAGATATAATTATAAAATAATTATAGTCACACTACAACTGGCAATGGTACACAGAATTGCCTTGCAGAAGGTCATGCAGTTAGTAATTCGTAGAACAAGATTATCACCAAGCCTTCTGACTCCAAATTCAGTGTCTGTTATATATCACCCTGGCTACCAAATTCCAGGACCCATGGAATCTCCCAGAACCTATGGATAGACATTAGGGAGGCTGTAAACACTCGGAAACTGTATGTGCACATCCATAATTACATTTTTCTCAGGGAACACACCTTGATATTTCAAATTTCTTAAAAGGTTTTATGACGTTTACGGACCATCAGAGATAAAAAGCATAGGAAATGAAAACTATAAAACTTAAAAGAGGCAGCTTTCCATCTTTTCTGTTAGAATACATGCTTATCACTCCCACAGAATTTACCCTCAGAAAAAATCTCTGTTTTACACTAGTGGCATATTGATATCTTTATTGATGGCAATAGGGGCAGTGATAATGAAAGGTGATGGAGTTTCTTTAGTTATATGCAAATATAATATATAAATTGTGTTGCATTTCCAGTAGCCAAATATTAGATAATGATTTGTCCTGATAAAAATCACTAATAAGATTCATTTGTCTGTCTCCAAACATCAGCTTCTCAATATGAAAAGGCATCTCTGAGCTACTGTTATTGACTTAGAGATATTCTTATTGTTCACTAGGGATGGCGTCATCATACTGCAACCAGTAAGAATGGCATCACTCCTAGAGGAACTGTTCATACAGAGGAATCCTGCACAAAGCGCACCCCTGGTATTGGGCAGTGCACAATTGCACAACTTCACACAGTGACCCTGACTCTGTGGGCAAAAATGGAAAACAATATCAGGGCAGGAATCTGAGAGCAGGCGAGCTCAGGAATAAGAAGCTAAACACTGGCTACATATCAGATAGAGACTGGACAATACACAAGTGTCAAAGGACAAGATAAATGAATGACTGACTAGACAGTTGTCAGGTTGCCTGTGAAGGTAGGATGCTCTCCTTCAGTGTGTGGTCTATACATTCAAAGATTGAATATGGTACCACGTCTCCAGTGAGAAGATTACATGGGTCATGAAGCGAAGAGATAAAAGTAGAAAGGTCCCCACTCACCATTGTTCCCAGTGACCCACTGAGGGACTTTGTGCTTCCTGTCCTTGCAACTCTTGGTTCTGCAGAATTAGAGGTACTACTAGTCCCCCAAAGGCAGCATGTATTTGCCAGGAGATAGGAAAGAACCCTGTTAATTTTATAAGCAACAGAGGCTGCTTGGGTACTTCAGGCTCATTGTTTCCAATACGCAAGTAGAAATGTTGCCATCTTGACCTTCATTATTAGAAGAGATCATGATGCTGTTACACAATGGAGCAGGGAAGAAGAAGGGTGTCACCTCAGGATTTACTGTGACCAAAATGAACAGGGACAACGACCCTGGATTTCAAAGAACATAGTGCCTGAGCTCAATGCCCCCCAGGAGTGAGGACTTGTGTCACTTCAAGTCATGACCAGCAGAAATGGTAGCCAAGGGTATGGGATCTAGAAGCATTTTGAGAGGAGACAGGAGATGAATGTCTGTTGTGATCCTGAGATGAGATGTTGCACTGGGGCTTCAGGTTTTTCTCTTAATCTTTTTGTACTGAGCTTTCCCCTAGAAGGAGAAGCCTGCTGGGATCCTGAAGAGAAGTGTTCCCCAAACAGAGATGGGTGCTTCGGATGGAGAGTGGTGGACTCATGACATGCCACCCAGATCATCCTTCAAGGATGGTCTAGGCCGGGCACTGTGGCTTACGTCTGTAATCCCAGCACTTTGGGAGGCCCAGGCAGGTGGATCACGAGGTTAGGAGTTTGAGACCAGCCTGACCAACATGGTGAAACCCCGTCTCTACTAAAAATACAAAAATTAACCAGGCGTGGTGGTGCATGCCTGTAATCCAAGCTACATAGGAGGCTGAGGCAGGAGAATCGCTTGAACCCGGGAGGCAGAGATTGCAGTTAGCCGAGATCGCACCACTGTACTCCAGCCTGGGTGACAGAGCAAGACTCTGTCACAAAAAACAAAAAACAAAAAACAAACAAACAAAAAAAAGATGGTCTTGCTGGCCAGCCACAGGTGTATGGTTAGGCGGCAAATCCTTTCGGGTTCCTTTGGCTGCAGAGAGACATGTGTTTCCCTGGGTGACCCACTTCCAAAGAAGGCATCATGCAGGGATGTAAAGCCCAGTCATTTGAATCCAGCATAGGACAACACTAACAGACATTTGCTCCCTAGCTCCTGTGGCTCAAGGCTGCACCACAGCTCATCTTTTCCCTGTACCCCATCCTATTTCCATCTCCTTTTCACGTGTTGATCCATAATAAATACCTTCCTCCAGGATCCATTTCAGTATTTGCAAGAATAAATACCTTGAGTGATTTTCAAAGTTTATATTGTCAATTTTTTAAAAGGCATACACTGTATAATTTTATTTGTATGTGGTATCTCGAGTGGGCAAACTCCTAGAAACAGAAAGTGGCCCCCTAGGGGGCTACTAGGGTGTGGGGCAGGGGAAATTTGGAATTGTTTAACGGGTACACAGTTTCATTTTTGCAAGATGAAAAAGTTGTAGAAATTGGATTTACAACAATATGAATATGCTAAATACTGAACTGTATACTTTTTTTTTTTGAGACAGAGTCTTGCTAATTTTTTGTATTTTTAGTAGAGGCGGGGTTTCACCATGTTGGCCAGGATGGTCTCGAATTCCTGACCTTGTGATCTGCCCGCCTCGGCTTCCCAAAGGCTAGGATTACAGGCGTGAGCCACCACGCCTGGCCTGAACTTATACTTAAAGATGGTTAAGAGGGTAAAAATGGTATGTTCATTTGTGATAAGATTAAATCAATTTAACAATAAAATAGAAACAAATGAATCAATAAATCGGTCTACATATTCGTTGTAGAGTTCCTGAAATATAAACTATTTATTATTCTTATGAGACCCAAAACCAGGTAAAATGGATTATATATACATATTAGTGTTATATAAATACGTATCATTGTAAGTTTTGTATATACATATAATTGTAAGTTTTGCACTAAGGTCACAGTTTCCTTGGAGGAATTTTTAATAATGTGGTTTAGTATTTTCTTAAGAAGAAACTAAAGATTTATTTTTGCACGTTACATGTCACCTGAATAAGTGTTGCAAATGTAATATGATTTCAACATGAAATAGCCTAACAGACTTCTCACCTGCCTATTACCTTAAAAATTAACCAAACAGAACACAAGAAAATTAGATTGCTGAAAACCTTCACTCTGAAGTGAAGAACCTGAGTTGTTCCTGCAGGTGGCACTGTCTGACAATAAAAAAGACCAATCTATGCCCTGCCCTGTTAGAAATTCAACACTAGCCTTCTTGAGCTAATGTTTAAACATATATTTTCTATAGTATAAAAATGAACTTTTGTGTTTGTGGTAATATTTATTAACAACTATTTTTGTCCTTTATTCAAATATAGATATTTAACTTTCACTATTGAACATTAGATTATTTTTAGTATTTTTAAAGGTATTCAATTAGTGAAATATCTTAGATTTCTGGAGTTTATATATTTATCATTATTATTAATTTTCACCAAACCAAAAAAATCCTGAATCATCCTGAATGCAGCTGAATTCTTCCTTTCTAGGTAAAGACGCTTGAGTGATACCTGACCACACATACTTGGTCACCCTGTGGGTGTGTCAGAAGCACCCCAGTCCTTCTCTTTGGACAGGCACTGGGGCTTTTCTTGAGTTAGATAAGAGGAAATTCCTTGGCAAATTGTTCACTTTTTAGCACCTCACAGGATTTAGGAGCTTAACTCTATGCCTGATACCTTGGCCCCTGTCCCCTTGGAAGAACCAAGGTGGAAATATTGTTGCCAAATTGACTATTCACTTCAAACAGAAAAATAATGCTTGTTACTGTCTCCTCTGTTGACATTCGTATTCAAAAATGACTTTTCCTGTTCAACTAAAGTAGGGAGAATGAGTTCTTCAGAGTTCCGAGATTCCACAAACTCAGGGAAAGCCTTCATTTTATTGACTCTTTTCAATTGTTTCTCAATGTCTTAATTCACTGGATCCATGCAAGGGTGTGTAATGTGCACTTTCAACAAAAAGCAGCCTGAGAAGCAGGCATCTGATGGCCTGGTGCTAGTGCTCCGTTGCGTTTTTACAACTGTGTCAACACAAGGCTTCCTCTACGCCCTCCAGCCTTCATTCTGAGCACCCAAGCCTTTGTGCTGGGTAGCTTGTTCTTTCCTCACTCAATATACATCACACAAATACTTCATGTGTCCAGGCCACTTTTGTGTTAAACTTACCCTCCCAATCCTCTTCTGCAATTTATTTCAAGATACAGACTCAATGAATTTAATGTATAGCATGCCTCCTGAACCTCATTTAAAACTCAGTCTTTTAAGAGTACTTGTGACTTGGTTTGACTCTTCTGAGCATTAGAATCTTGTCCCCCATTGTTGAGAAGGTTCATCTTTTCAGGTACTTCTCTCTATAATTAAAGAGCATTCTATAAAATCTAGCTTTACAAATACAACAAAATGTTGAGGATAATGAAGCCCACACTCTATAATAAAACTCAATAGCTCGCCAAATGGATATTCAGACACTTGTATCAATATTTTCTAGATATGCAACAGATTCTATAAGGTATACAACAACTTGAAATAAGACTCCAGGTTCCACTTACTGTTGAGATAGAGACAAACCCTGCCAAGCAACAAAAGTTTGTGCTTGCACTGCTTCCTGTTTGGTTGTGAATTAATATTGGTTAGGAGCAAACATTGGAGCACCTATTTGCACTGCATGAAGACATCGTAGGGAAACACCTTTAAAATTCCTCTAGAAATACTAGCTCTACTTTAATCAATTTATGCTTTTTCAATTTGCATTCAGTGCCCTCTGGCTTATAAAGGCAAATACTCAACAGCCATGCCTGTCATTTTCTAAATCATTTCCATGTAGAGGCTTTGGAAGGTACCAACCCACCCTCATTTATAACATGCAAGAAGGAAGTGTACCTCATATACCTTCCTGACCATATCTTTATGGACCCACAAAAAGGCCTTCATTGACCCAGAAATGGAAAAAAAATAATCAAACTAATAGCCATATATGGGTGCTTCAATTCAGACTCTAATAATGTGAACTTCTAGAACCATGTAGCATGTGAAGTGGGAAGTGTGGCATGGGTTAAGGATTAGAAAGGAAATAGACTCTCAGAAATAAAGCATTGTTATAGTCTGAATGTTTATGTCTTCTAAAATTTCTGTGTTGAAATCCTTATTCCCAGTATGATGGTTTCAAGAGGTGAGGCCTTTGAGGGTTGATTAGGTATAAGGGTGGGGCCCTCATGAATGGGATTAGTGCCTTCATATAACAGATCCCAGAGAGCTCCCTTACCCCTTCCACCATGTGAGGACACAGCAAGAAGGTGCTGTCAATGAATCAGGAAGTAGGTCCTCACCAGACACTGAATCTGCCAAGTCTCGATCTTGGACTTCCAGCCTCCAGAACTGTGAGCAATAAATGTCTTTTGTTTACAAGCCACCCAGTCTATAGTATTTTCTTATAGCAGACCTACTGACTAAAATAGGACCTTCCATCATTCTTTTTTTCCAGGACAGCAGATGGAAAAAAAAAAAAAAAGCCTATCAAAGAAATCCAAAAGATTAGAGATTATGTAATAGTTTGTGAAGACACTTCTGAAAGCATGGTCTGCATATGGCTGAGGTGCAGTGAGCTAAGTGTTTAACATGACTCTGACTGCCTTCTCTAGACTGCATTGACCCTGGGCCACCTGTAACCAGGGGACTTCTTCCCCTACCCTCTAGCAGGGAGCTGCATGCAAACTCAGCTGCCCATGACAGGAGGGCCTGTAACTACCCCTTGGGTTCCAGAGTCTCTAGGTGCCCAGCAGGTATAAATGGCTGCTGACCAGTTCCAGAAGACCAGACAGCCAAGAAGTTTGTGTGTCATTTCACTGATAAGGTTGCCCACATGCTTGTCCTATACACAAAGGAGAGCAATCAGGTGGCCGGGTGTCCAGCCTAGACCCTCATGGTGTGTCCAGCCATGCTGTCCTCTGCACACCTCTCTGAAGGATGAGGATAGACAGAAACAATGGTTTCTCTTCTCTCATTGACCTTGGATTTTGAATGTCCCCCAGTCTCCAATGAAAGCTATCCCTTCACCCATGCTGTGTCATTGTCGGATTTCTTGTAAATGCTGATGCAGCAGAGATACTGACCATGCAGTCACTCATCCTGCCCCAGTTACCTAAGTCAGAAGCAACCAGAGCTCTTCTAAAAGCACAAATTTCTAATGCTCAGGCACAACCTATTGAATCAGGATGGAGCCTGAATTTTTTTTTTTTTTAAGACGGAGTCTCGCTCTGTCGCCCAGGCTGGAGTGCAGTGGCGCAATCTCAGCTCACTGCAAGCTCCGCCTCCCGGGTTCACGCCATTCTCCTGCCTCAGCCTCTCCGAGTAGCTGGGACTACAGGCGCCCGCCACCACGCCCGGCTAATTTTTTTGTATTTTTAGTAGAGACGGGGTTTCACCGTGGTCTCGATCTCCTGACCTCGTGATCCGCCCACCTCGGCCTCCCAAAGTGCTGGGATTACAAGCGTGAGCCACCACGCCTGGCCTGGAGCCTGAATTTTTAAACAGGTTCTCAGGTGAGTTCTACACACAAAATGACTTTGAAAACTAGTGATCCAAGACATTGTTTCTCAAACCATTAAATGACCTGAAGGGCTTGTGAAACAGATTGCTGGGGCCTACACTCAGAGTTTCTGATTCCGTTGATCTGGGATGGAGTTCTGTAATTTGCATTTTATCCAAGCTTTGGGGTGATGCTTTTACTGCTGATCCTGGGGACTAAATTTAGATAACCACTAGCCTAAGTCTTAGACTCTAAGAGAAAAACAGTGCTAATGTAGTCACAGTAACCTTTGAGGAAGCTAAGAATTTTTTCTGGTGTCTACATTCTAAAATAAGAGAAGAAAAAAATGAAAATACATATTCTGAAGCAATATACTTCTGGCTTCCTTACCAATATATCTGGAAAATGGGGGAAAAGAGACAAAGATAGAATGGCACAGTCAACATTTTTTTGGGAGAATGTGACAATATGATACCGTAATCACCACAACTGAAAGTTTTGTACATGTGGCATAAACCAAGAACAAAGCAGTATTTAGTAGATTTCCAAATATTTCATACACTGGGAATGTGTAAATGCTATAAAACTGCAATCTAAAGGCACAAGTTATTTAGGAGTACACTACATTTTCCCCTTCAATAAAGATCTAAATACAAATGTAAATGTCAGAGTTATGTAATCCATGTACATAATTCCTTTTCCATTTATTAACTCATATTAATGAGGCTTGAGATGCATAACTTTTAAAAACATGGATAATGATGCAAAAATTAGCCAGGCATGGTGGCAGACACCTGTAAACCCAGCTACTCAGGAAGCTGAGGCAGGAGAATCTCTTGAACCTGGGAGGCAGAGGTTGCAGTGAGCCGAGATTGTACCATTGCACTCCGGCCTGGGTGGTGACAGAGCAAGACTCCATCTCCAAAACACAGACACACACACACACACACACACACACACACACAAACAAACCACACCTGGATAATGACATAGGAAGAGTTATTTAATAGCCACTTACCATGTCTGTTCCTACTTGTATTTAAGTTCAGTGACATTCAGTGGTAAGATATTTGTTCAATAAATGAACAAATGATTAACAGTGTACATTATGTAGTTTACAAAAATTGAAGGAATAAGGGGGAAGAAAAGGAGTACCCATCTCTCTTTTCTTCAAATGGTCTTATTGTGGTAGAGTGTATATGCCACTTAATTCACTCATTTAAATTGCACAATTCTATAGTTTTTGGTATTAGTCTGTTTTCACACTGCTATAAAGAAATATCCAAGACTGGGTAATTTATAAAGGAAAGAGGTTTAATTGACTCACAGTTCCGCACGACTGGGAAGCCCTTAGGAAACTTACCATCATGGTGGAAGATGAAGGGGAACTGAGTACCTTCTTCACATGGCAGCAGGGCAGAAAAGAGTGAGTGAAGGAGGAACTTGCCAAACACTTATAAAACCATCAGATCTTGTGATAACTCACTATCACGAGACCAGCATGGGGGAAACCATCCCCGTGATCCAATCACCTCCCACTATGTTCTCCCGCAATACCTGGGGATTATAATTCAAGATGAGATTTGGGTGGGGACACAAAGCCTAACCATATCAGGTATATTCACAGACATTGTGAATATTACCACGGTCAACTGTAGGATATTTTTATCCTGTCAGAAAGAAATCCCATCTCTTTTAGCCAACATCCTCAGTGATCCCAGCCTTCTCCCAGGCCCCGGCAACCACTAATTTACTTTGTTTCTATTAGTTTCTCTATTCAGGATATTTCATATGAATGTAATAATATACTATGTGGCATTTTTATGCCTTGCTTCTGTTAGGATAATGGTTTTAGGTCCATCCATGTTATAGCATCTATCAGTAGTTCATTCTTTTGTGGCTGAAAAGTGATGATTATGTAGTTACATGACATTTTGTTAATGGGCATTTGGGTTGTTTTCAATCATTAGCTGTTATGAAGTACCTCCCTTATTCAGTGGTAAGATATTTTTATGGTAATAATTTTAAATGAAAATATTTTCTATTAGTTTCTAAACTCTATAGTGTGGATAAATTGAACATCATTTTTTCTTGAGTCATGCGGTTTTATTGGGGTTGACTTGGTACCCCCTTAAAAATATATATGCATAACTTTGAAACAATAATTTATAAGTATATATATGTAATTTTGAAATGTCATACTATTCATATATTATTTTGAAGTAGTCACCAACTTACAAAAAATTTGAGTATAGAATACAAAGCTTTCTTTTTTCCTAAAACATCTGAGGGTAAGTTTCCACTCTGGTGCCTCATATCCTGAATATTTTAGCGTGCATTTCCCTAGAAGAGGATTATTATACACAGACACAGTCAAGACCTAAAAATTAGGAAATGGGCACTGATGTATTTCTACCTTCTAATGGTCAGACTGCCTTTAAATGCTTTGAGGCAGAAGGAGCCAGTTAGAATTATGCATTGCCGTGAGTTTTCATGTCTCTTAGTCTCCTTCAGTCTTATTTCTCATCTTTCTTTGACTTTCCTGGTCCTAGTGTGTCCGGAATTGGTGGGTTCTTGGTCTCACTTACTTCAAGAATGAAGCCGTGGACCCTTGCGGTGAGTCTTACAGTTCTTAAGGGCAGCGTGGCTAGAGTTTGTTCCTTCTGATGTTCGGATGTGTTCGGAGTTTCTTCCTTCTGGTGGGTTCGTGGTCTCGCTAGCTCAGGAGTGAAGCTGCAGACCTTCACAGTGAGTGTTACAGCTCTTAAGGCGGTGCATCTGGAGTTGTTCGTTCCTCCCGTCTGGAATTGTTCATTCATCCCAGTGGGTTCGTGGTCTCGCTGGCCTCAAGAGAGAAACTGCAGAGCTTCACGGTGAGTGTTACAGCTCATAAAGGCAGTGTGGACCCAAAAAGTGAGCAGCAGCAAGATTTACTGCAAAGAACGAAAGAACAAAGCTTCCACAGTGTGGAAGGGGACCCGAGCAGGTTGCCATTGCTGGCTCGGGCAGCCTGCTTTTATTCTCTTATCTGGCCCCACCCACATCCTGCTGATTGGTCCATTTTACAGAGAGCCGATTGGTCTGTTTTACAGAGAGCTGATTGGTTCATTTTGACAGGGTGCTGATTGGTGCATTTACAATCCCTGAGCTAGACACAAAAGTTCTCCACGTCCCCACCAGATTAACTAGATACAGAGTGCTGATTGGTGTATTCACAAACCCTGAGCTAGACACAGGGTGCTGATTGGTGTGTTTACAAACCTTGAGCTAGATACAGAGTGCTGATTGGTGTATTTACAATCCCTTAGCTAGACATAAAGGTTCTCCAAGTCCCCCACCAGATTAACTAGATACAGAGTGTCGATTGGTGTATTTACAAACCCTGAGCTAGACACAAGGTGCTGATTGGTGTGTTTACAAACCTTGAGCTAGATACAGGGTGCTGACGTAAAGATTATCCAAGTCCCCACCAGACTCAGGAGCCCAGCTGGCTTCACCCAGTGGATCCTGCACTGGGGCCGCAGGTGGAGCTGCCTGTCAGTCCCACGCCATGCGCCCGCGCTCCTCAGCCCTTGGGCGGTCGATGGGACTGGGCACCGTGGAGCAGGGGGTGGCGCTCATTGGGGAGACTCAGGCATGGCGGGCTGCAGATCCCGAGCCCTGCCCCACAGGGAGGCAGCTAAGGCCCGGTGAGAAATCAAGCGCCGGTGGGCCAGCACTGCTGGGGGACCCCGCACACCCTCCGCAGCTGCGGGCCCAGGTGCTAAGCCCCTCACTGCCCGGGGCCGGCAGGGCTGGCCGCTCCGAGTGCGGGGCCTGCCAAGACCACGCCCACCCAGAACTCTAGCTGGCCCGCAAGCGCCGCGCACATCCCCGGTTCCCACCCGTGCCTCTCCCTCCACACCTCTCTGGACGCCTAGGGAGGTGGCTCCGGCCTTGGCCAGCCCAGAGAATGGGCGCCGAGGCCGAGGAGGCACCGAGAGCGAGTGAGGGCTGCCAGGGCTGCCAGCACGCTGTCACCTCTCAGTAGCACAATTAAAACGTAGCAGCCAGTTATTTCACAGAATGTCCCTCCATTTGAGTTTGTCTGCCATTTCCTCCTGATTATATCTGGACTGCACATATTTGCCAGAATTATTGCAAGAGTGAGGCCCTGTTCTTTTCTTCACATTCTGCCACATTCTAAGCAAATGATTTTCAATTTGTCCTATTATTGATGAGGATTTGATTAAAATGTTCCCCAATTTTAACACTCTTATTTTAAACCATATGAAATCTTTACTTGATGCTAGCTCAATTAGCAACTAAGACTAGATTCTATAATAAAATAATTCTATCAAAATTTTAGACATGAGAAACATCAGTTCCTCTTTTAACATATGACAAGTACTCCTGATGTCTAGAATATAGAATGACCACTTATTCGTCTGTCATGTAGATTCCACTATTAATTTTGAAATCCATATGGCATTTTATAGGAAATTGAGTAAAACTCAAATGTTTCTGATTAAATTTTGCTTAACTCTTGAATCTTCTCTTTCCTGAAAACTCATCAAACTGAAATGCCTTTGTAAGAAACCCCGTCTCTACTAAAAAAAAATACAAAAAAATTAGCTGGGCGTGTTGGCGGGCGCCTGTAGTCCCAGCTACTCGGGAGGCTGAGGCAGGAGAATGGCATGAACCAGGGAGGCGGGGCTTGTGGTGAGCCGAGAGCGCGCCACTGCACTCTAGCCTGGGGGACAGAGCAAGACTCCGTCTCAAAAAAAAAAAAAAAAACAGCAAAAAAAAAAAAAACTTCTTGATTGTGTCTTTTGGAAAATAGCCACATTCTGTAAAAAGATATAAACAACATTACTTTCTCAAAAACTCTAATTCAATATATAAATAGTATATCTTCACATTCATGAATCCTACTGCGTTCAAAGTTTACTAGTTTTCTAGTTATTCTTATTCCTTTATTCATATTTATGTAGAATATTTCAGAATAAGTAATATTTAATTTTAAAGAATATATCTCACAAGGTATTTTCTGATGTTTTAAACTTGTTTTATCAACAGAAGATACATGCTCAGAGTAAACTGTGTGTTTTCAACCTCAGCACTACTGAAATGTGTGTTGGATTGTTTTTGTTGCGAGAGGGCTGTCCTTTGCATCACAGGATGTTTAGCAGAATCTCTGGCATCTACCCACTAAATGCTAGTCTCACCCCCACCCTCAATCCTGACAAACAAAAATATCTCCAAACATTGTCAAATGTTCCCTTCTGGGGTATGTGGGTGGGGTGTGTGTGTGTAAAATTGCCACTGGTTGAGAACAACTGAAGCAAATTTTAGAATATTTATGTAATTTTAAAGACTTCCAATTTAGTAACTATAGAAGTAATTATAGATTATAACAGATTTCTAGTGGAGTAGAATTGTCAACATTTACATTATTAGAAGTTAGAGTTGTTATAAATTTCAAAGAAAAGACCAGATAGGGTTACATTTTAAATATTTCTGAAGGTATGTTTTTACAGCATAATATATATTAAAATAGATGATATAGGACTAAGTGTTATTGTTAAATTCAATCATAGTTTGGACAAAATGTAGTCCTTTTTCATGTCAGTTAAGCAAGTTGACTTATCTATGAATAGATTTTGATAGGATTTCTTGTCAAATACAAGAATGAATCCTGGAACTGCAGTCATCAAAATTGCAGTTGTTATAACTGGTCAAAAAAGCATTCATTCCTGATAAGGATTTTTTTGTGGGAATATATATATATTTTTTACTCTAGGCAGTTTACAGTCAAATCAAGACCTGCTACAGCTATATTTTAATGTGCCAAGTTCATATATTTTTTCAATCCTTTTCTATTAGATTGCCACTGTGCATATTGAATTGTAAGTAACTGCAAATAATTTGATATGGGTTTATATTAACTACAAATATCCTCCTTTTGGCAAACAAAATATTTTTACTAAATTTTCTGTAGGTGGTAGGGAGAATTGGGAAACAAATAATTTCACACAATATCTACTGGGTTCTTGGTTAGGTCAAAAATTCAGCATAAGCAACACCAGTTGCTTAGAAAGGATTGCAAAAAACATATTTGATGTGTTTTTTTGTCCATTTTGCAGGTATTTGTTTTATTACCGCTATTGAAATGCTTTTAGAAATATTTTCTGGCAAAGCAAACATTTATTTTGGAAACATTTACTTGGCTTCTAAGGTTGCTATTATTCAATTGTTTGCTTAATCGAGGGGAAAAATGTTTGGGAGGTACCTGATGGTTCTTTTATTTCCTCTGAGAACAAATCTGTGGTCCGGGAATCAAATAAATATCTGAAGGAATTAGAATAAGCCAATCTGTTTGACACAGGAAGGGGAGAGGTCCTGGCAGAGGGTTAAGAATTTAAAAAAAAAAAAAGAATAAAAAGAAAACACAAAAAGCTTGAAGGTAAAAATTGGGTGACAACCACAGACAGAGACTAAAGGAAATTAGCAAGGGAATATGGAATTTCCCTTTGTTCTAGGTTTCTATTTTCTGCATTTTTTTTCCTCTGGCCCACCTTACTGTCAGAAGCTATCATGAAAATTCAGAAGCTAAGAGTGTGATGTAGGTCATGGTTAGGCATGAATATAAGTTTCTGCTAAACTGGATTTATGAATAAAGAAGAATTTGTCCTACAGACAAGAAAAAAATCAATTTAACAGATTCTATGGCGTGTCTGGAGAAAAGAAAATTTAGCAATTGCTATCTATCAATATATGGCAAGCTGAGTGTAAAAGCCAGGAGGTAAGGGGTAGTGAATTGAAACCCATGAGCAAGATACAAGTGTTGGTAGTCCCTGAAGGACAAGGAAAACAGCGTGATGAATTCTGAGTGACAAAGACTGGGAGGGTTTTCCATTTGGGGTTGGATTTCCTGTTTCTGCTGCTATGTAAATCAACACATATGGAATGACAAAACTCAGTACAGCAAAGGTCAGGAGAAAAAGAAATATTCCATCTAGAGACATATTGTAGAGACGTGGGGAAAAATACAAAGTTTTATTTTGTTAATAATCTTTATTGCTCACACAGTTGACTCAAAAAAAAAAAAATATCACCTTCTACCCACAGCATCTCAGCATCAATTTGTGGAGTCTGACAAGGAAACCCAGGTTATATACAAGTATGGATCTTAATACCTATATATTTTATTAGCTTTACTCAGAAAATTAACAAAACTTCCATTTTGAGAAGCTTCCATCTTATGACCTGGAGAGACATAAATATAATTAGTAAACTTTTGTTTCCAAAGCGAGATTGGTTGTGCTGTCCTTCCCTCCATCCTCTGAAAGAACAATCTGTTTACCCCCATTTTGCTTTCTTCCTTTTAATTTCCCTGCTCTTCTCTGGATGTCTCTAAACCTGAGTTCATCTGTATTCTCTTCTGATCCAGCTGGATGTCTTGGTTTCAGGGCCTTCTTATACTTTTGACCTTGTTTACAGCCCTCACTTGGCTGGATGTAATTAGCTTCTCGCCTGTGTCCAGGATTATTTTTTAACCCTTTTCCTGGTCAATTGCCATTTTGTTAGTTCTTTTTCCTTTGACCAGGATCGCAAATGCATGGCTGTGTTTAAGGGAGAGCTGCAGGAGAGAGAAGAGTTGACCTGAAGTCACGTTCTGTTCATTGTAGGAAAAGTAATATGACTGGGATGGTTAGGTCACACGATGTTTGAGAACCTAATGTTCCTCATTAGCATCAATTGGATGTTGACATTGGTTCAAGCTCCTTCTTGTTTCCAATCACATAACCACTGCCCCGAGCTAAAGACAACATTGCTAGGATACAGATGCTGTGTGAAAAGCCACATGCTGGAACAAAGTTCTGAATCTTTCAGCTGATATGAGTAATTAATCCAGCTTTTCATTGGACCATAAAACATGATTTTCCAGGAATACAGGAGAAAGCTCTTCTTTGCTCCTTTTGTTCCTTTATTCTCTTGATCAACCTGCCTCTTCTGTGGCTCATAAAAATGTTTTATTTTACACTCATTCAGTGGCTTGTGTTTTTCAGAGGTATTATGACAAGCCTAGGGGAAGGTACCAATCAAATGTGGCCATGATCATGAATACAAAGAAGTGATTTCTTCTCTTCTTTCTTATGCAACTCAGCAGAAGTACCCTCAGCTTACCTTTGAAAGATTTCTCCTTTTTTTCTGCCTGATGAGTGAAAATACTTTGATGACTCCTCATGAATAGCAATGTGCATGATCATTTCACATCCGTTTTTGTGTTTCCAGAGCCTTTGTGCAGTATGCACAGGGATAGTGCTAAAATGATAATGATTGAAATGAACTAAGCTGAGATTAAATTGCTCTCCATGAAGCTCATGGTGTAGCTAAAATTCAGGCTCTGAGAGAATGGATGGCATCTGTCATCATGGAGATTAGTATATCTAATAAAGTTTAAATTCTTGAGGGATTTGTCTTCATTCCAAGCCTTCTATTAGGACTTATTCATAGGTTGGGAGAAGTTGAGAAGTCTTGTCAACACCACATGAGGAGGGACACGGATGGGTCCTTTCTACCCTGAAATGTTATACATGGGCCCAGCAATAATAAATGGCTGTTGCTATCTAATAGCATTTGAAACCCCAGGTTAAGAAGGATCTATGCAATACAGGACTGATACAATCAGAATTTTATTACAGAATTTCCATCCTGGCAATACTATCACCTCAAGCAAGTAATGCAATAGTCACCTGTTTCTTAGATGAATGAGAACAAGTTCGTTCATATGAATAGCTCAGTGCTTTATGCCCATGGAACACAAAAAGCTAATGCTTTAAGTTTAACTTTTCTCATATGATGATTGAATATTCTGGCAATTCTGATATCTGGAATTATTAAATAATGTATTATGACACCAGATTATTTTAAAATGTCGTTGTTGTCTTTACCGTTTCACATTCAATAAACAATATATCTGAGCCTAACATTTCACATTTCTTTATACTTTCACCAGCTAAATTTCCTTTAATTCTTACCAAATCCATCAAACTAAATGCATGTTAACTTGGCTAATAAAAATGTCACTGATATTTCTTAAGAAAATGTAGCTATGTGTGTGTAGATGAAAATGGAGTTCGTTTGTAAATATTGACCCATACAAAGGTAAACACAGGTGTAGATGAAGGATTTATATGGGAGGAAATAAAAGCTGAGAGTGTGAACAGGTTGTGTTTCAGATGGTACAAATAAAGGAGAAAGAAAGATCAAAGGAAATAGCAACATTCTAAAATAGTGTTCAAGGACCTGGGAAGGAGTCAAAGGAGAACCAGTGGTTCTCAAATGGGGCTTCAGGGCTCCCTAAGCGGTATTTATATTGGGGTGGGGGCATGCTTGGTTGTCACAATTAGAGGGGGATTGCACAGGCAATGGTTGGGAGGGTTCTGTTCTACAGAGAAGTATCCATGTCACACATAAGTTTTGAATGACCCCCAGGAAATAGTTGTGTGTCATTCTCCAATGCTATCAACAAACTTCAGTTTATATAGAAACCCCAGGCATTCTATATATTGTTTTAACATATACTGCATATTCTAGCAGTGCAATGAGCAAGTAGCTTGAAGAAATTTGTTTGATTGCTTGTGCACTCCTGCCCTGTGACCCAGGCTGGAGTGCACTGGCACAATCATAGATTGCTGCAGCCTCGAACTCTTAAGCTAAAGTGATCCTCCCGCCTTAGCCTACCAAGTAGTAGCTGGGACTACAGGCAGGCATGTGCCACCAGGCCTGGCTAATGTTTTTTAAAAAAAATTTATAGAGATGGGCTCTCAGTATGTTGCTCAGGCTGGTCTTGAACTCCTGGTCTCAAGTGATCCCCCCACCTTGGCCTCTCAAAGTGCTGGGATTGCAGGTGTGAGCCATCATCCCCAGCCTATTTGTTTGTTTTTGAGATGGGGTCTTGCTCTATTGCCTGGGCTGGGTGCACAATCATAGCTCATTGCATCCTTCGACTCCTAGGCTCAAGTGATCCCCCAATCTCAGCCTCCCAAGTAGCTAGGACTACAGGCACACACCATCACGCCTGGCTAATATTTTTTATTTTTTGTAGAGATGGGGTCTCACTATGTTGCCCAGTCTAGGCTTGAACTCCTGGTGTCAGGTGATTCTCCCATCTTGTCCTCCCAAAGTGCTAGGATTACAGGCATGAACCACTGCACCTGGCCTTGAGGAAATATATTTCACTTTATTTTATTCAGTATGTCATTAAGAGTGTTTTTCTGCTTGAGAAAATCATATCACTTTTGACAGTGCCTCTTCTTGTTTGAATTGTTGGTCTATATTCATACATCAGGCTGCAGGTGAAGTTTATGTATTTATGGCACATTTACAACTATGCACAAGTACACTTTTGTTTTCAAAATATCCATTTTTTAAAAAAAATCATTATTCAGTTGAAGAGATTGTTCTTATTAATAGGAGCAAGCATATAACAACCTTATTCTGCATTTGAGTGCCATTGTGCCCTAACATTTACATATTTTAAAATGTAACTTATAAATCATATTGTCTTTATTTCTGCTTTATATTGCAATGGGCCTTATTTCCTGTAATGTTTATAATAGTATGTATAGGTCATCTATGCTCCCTATCGATTCCATTTCAAGAGTTAAGGAATGAGGAAATATTTTTGGTAAGGAGTAAAAGAGCCACTGATAAAAAGGCCTACAGGACTTGGGAGGAACTGCAGGGAGTGGAAAAGTCAGATCATTAGTGGTGCTCTAGAAAAAGCATTGGCGCTTAGGCTTCTTAAAAGATTCATATGCTGGTGTGGAGAGGAGGGCCTACTAACCAAGGCCTGAGAGAAAGAAGCAGGCTCCAGGAAAGCATAGGAATGGAGCTTCTCTGAGAGGGACTGTTAGCAAAACGTTAAGATAAATTTGAAACAAACAAACAAGAGATAAGGACTTTTTCTAAACCTAAACCGCAATTACTTTTGCACCAACCTAATAAAAATCACCTGTCAGGTACCAAGCTGTTTTTTTGCCTCAGATCCAAAGATGACCAAGACAGATCCCTCCAAGAAGGGTGTATATCCTAGTGTGAGTAAACTACACAAACATGACACAGGAAAAGACAACTGGTTCCCAAGGTTAAAAGTGCAATTCACTTTTGTGAAAAACATGCCTGAGAGTGTTGCTAGAGGTTCTTAACTCTGTTTTTTTTAATATTTTTAAAAAATCCACGTTTAAATTGACAGATAAAAATTGTATATATGTTGTCATGTACAACATGTTTCGAAATATGTATACAATGTGGAATGGCTAAATCAAGCTAAGATATGTATGATCTCACATACTTTTTTTTTGTGGTAAGAACACTTAAAATCTATTCTCTCAGTGATTTTCAAGTATGCAGTACATTGTTATATAGTGAGCATGATGTACAGTAGGTCTCTTATTCCTCCTACCTAACTGAAATTTTGAATCCTTTGACCAACATCTCCCCAACCCAAACCCTATCTTCCCCTTAACCACTAATAATGACCACTCTACTCTCTACTTCTATGAGTTCAACTTTTTAAAGATTCCATACATAAGTGAAACCATTCAGTATTTGTCCTTTTGTGCTTGGCTAATTTCACTTAGCAAAATGCCCTCCAGATTCATCCATATTGTTGCACATTACAGGAATTTCCTCTTTTTTTAAGGCTGAATCAGAATTTCATTACAGAATTATCCCATTGTGTATGTATACCACATTTTCCTTATATGTTCATTTCTGATGGACACATAAGTTGATTCTATATCTTGGTTATTGTGAAAAACGTGGAAATGAACATGGGAGGGCAGATATTTCTTTGACATACTGATTTTACCTCCTTTCAATATACATCCACTAGTGGGATTGCTGGTTAAGTTGCAAATTCTCAAAAGATTAAGATAACATTTATAAAGGTCTGGAAAACTTTACATATATTTATAATTACATATAAATATATGGGATAATTATATATAAGTATATAATTATGACAGAAAATGAATCTTTTTGTCCTATTTAAATGCTTAAAAATCATTCACCTCAAGAAGATCAGATACTTAACTATTTTTTTCTCCCATGGGTCATAGTTTTAATTAAATTCTGTAAACAATTTTGGGCTTAAAATTTGTGTTTGATATGATATAAAACTCTAAATCTGTTTATTTTACTCAAATTTTTAACCAAGTGTCCTGGTAACATCTATTGCAAAATTCTTTCTCTGTTGACTAAGGTAGTTTAATTAATCCCCACCTCCCACACTGAGTTATATTTAATGTATACTTCCAGTTTCACAGAGCCTAAACTTTATTCTTAATGAGAATCAGTGATTAACCTAGTATGATTCTACCAAGTAAGTTAGACTATTATGTTGCCTGCATGAAATACATTTTTTATGTTGAACACAGAATAATAGATTTATGCTATTTGCCTTAAAAGTATTTTCTCTGCTTCCATTTAATAAACAGTGGACAGATATTTAGATAACATATTTTGAAGGTACACCAAATTATTAGATTACCATGATAGCCACATGATTTCACTTGGCTTTGGGTTGATTGCACTGTTTTTTGTTTTTTCTTTTTAAAACCTCCATCATCCTTACTGTGAGTTGAAATTCTTCTTGCCTGCCCTGAGAATTGGAGTAGTCAAATCAAAAAGCTTTTATGAAAGAGGTTTTAGTGGTAGTGTGAGATTTTGTCTTTCTTATTTTTCAAAGACATTTTGCTAGGAGATAAGAAATTGCTGGAATCATTTCCAAGCCTGGCTACATTCTTTAGTAGCTCTGTAATTTTGGGCACATTGCTTTCTCAAACTTGTTTCCACATATGTAAATAAGAAATAGTGATATCTGCATTACATGGTTATTAGCACAGTTTCTAGCACTTGTAACCATTCAGTGAATAGTAGCAGCTATTTACAAAGTAGGGGAAAGTTGAATACAAAGTTAGTATCCAAAAGTATATTGGATACTAAAAGCCAGATGTTCTTTTCTGCAAGAATTCTCTCACAGATGACTTCAATAAGTTACTATTAAATGAATGATAAATGGATAAATGAGTGGATACCTTCATAAACAAACACAGATAACACATGGCAAGGCATGGATGGATCAGAACTGTCTACTTCCTTCCGGCCAATCCAACTTTTCTATGTGCCTTGCAACTTCTTGCCTATACAGGTGAATTTCAGATGTGCTGTCTTGTTGTCATCAGTTGCACTAGATGATTCCTCCTCTCCACCAATTCTCTTCCTTTAACCCCTTCTCAGGCAGTCCTTGAACCTCTGATCCAAAGTTCCCTGCCTTGAACCTGCATTGGGTCTTCAGGTTTGGAATTTTTACGGTAGTGTCTGTATTCTAACCTTTATTTTCCATGAAGGTCCTGGCCTTGGCTTAATCCTGGTTGTTCTCCATGATCTGAAATATAATAAATCATTCAGCAGAAATATTTGAGATCCAATTTGTCTCAAGGGAACAATATTTCTGAGTTAGATACTGTAAATTTTGGCAGATAAGCTATATTTAGTGCAGAATTATAGTATTGTAAGCAACATGTGATTTTTTTTTCTCTTCCGAGATGGAGTTTTGCTCTTTTGCCCACGCTAGAGTGCACTGTCACAATCTCGACTCACTGCAGTCTCCACCTCCAAGCTTCAAGTGATTCTCCTGCCTCAACCTCCTGAGTAGCTGAGATTACAGGTGCACACCACCAGGCCTGGCTAATTTTTGTATTTTTAGTAGAGAAGGGATTTTGCCATGTTGGCCAGGCTGGTCTTGAATTTCTGACCTCAGCTGATCTGCCTGTGTCGGCCTCCCAAGTGCTGGGAGTACAGGTGTGAGCCACCATGCCCGGCCAAATACGTGAATTTTTAAAGTGGCTATGCATCCAAAACCTATTATTTTGTACATGTTTAAGATAGAAATTAAATAATGGCAATATAATTTATTAGTTCATGTCAAGTAAAAACAGTTGGGGTTGCCTGAAGATGGGAAAATTAACACATTATAATAAAATCCTTACTATTTATTGAGAAATAAACAATGAACTAATTTTATTTATAAATTGTCCCTAAATTAGAATTTGCAACCCAAGTGCCTTTCCCAAACCTGTCAAAACAGAACCACCTTGCAATAATAACATCCAAAAAATTATCATTTACCCAGAAATCTTAGCTGATTTGCAGATGGAAGTAGCAAAGTCTCTTGTCCTCAGGATTGGTTGTCACAGGTTTACACTACCAAAGTGTCTTGGACAATGCCATCAGTGTTTTATGCCTTACTTTGCTGCCTTCTTTTCAAATGTTCTCTCCCTGCCTCGAAATGACTTCTGGTTCATGAAATGTATAGCATTTTCACAGCCTGAGAGACCTGGAGATCAGCATCACTCTGTTCACAGATTGTAGATTGTGCAGTTGTGGTGGCTTTGGCAGCCAAAACCCCAAAGATCACATTGTCAGTCACTGTGCGCAGTCCAGAAAATTAACTTTCCGTCATTATAGTTCTGTGGTTTTTGAAATTATATAAAAAATAATATCCTTTTAGAATACTTCTGTAGTATTCTGATTTTTTAACGGAATTCTTTATTCTCCTTTGAGTCACTTGGAATCTACTTCTAATCCAGTCGCTTGGACCATAGGATCCAGCACAGTGGGACCTGCCCATGCTAACCCTACCCCAAAGTGGGTGGTTTGCACAAGGACCAAGGTCAGTTGCCCTCAGCTGCAGCACTACTGACATTTGGAGCTGGATTCATCCTCTGTGGTGGGGTTGCCCTGTGCCTTGTGGATGTTTCGCAGCATCCTGGCCTCCACCCACTCGATGCCAGGAACATCACCCTCCGTGGTGACAACTAAAAATGCCTCCAGACATTGCCTAATATACCCTGGGGGACAATATCACCCCTGGGTGGGAACCACTGAGCTAGATTAATGCCCTCCTCATATCAAAGCTTACACCAACTCTTCAGTGTGGGAGACTTGGCAAATTATATCACAACAGTGTATCGAACCTGTGCGTAGAACAATCACTCTAACATAACTTTTATTGCCCAGTTAAAAATTCCTCCAGGGGTTGCTACAGATATGTATCTAGGCTGTTTGAACTCTACCTGATTAGGCACTCAAAATTAATGTGCCTCAACATGTTATGATCAAACCAACTTGTGTACTGATCATTGATGTAAAGCTATTTGGACTTGAATAACATGTGTTCCATACACATGCATGTCAATATTTTAAAATCTCCTTAATCAGATTAAACAATCTCACTCCGAAAAAATATTTTAAAGAAGATAATTGTCCCTGCAATATAGCTATTTATCCTTGCCTTTTTAAAAATAATGTAAAGAAAACGAGTAGTTTTTCCTGTGAGACAATATTTCTTTGTTCACACTCCTTAACAAATTCAATTTCTTTAAATAGTGAGTATTTTTTTTTTCTGCAGACATAAAGGTTTACTTATTTCCTAAGTTATTCCTAGTGACTATGAATGTGTATTTTCACCAATTTATTAACAAAATATTTCTAATTATTCAAAACTGATTAATCCCTGTATAATACATTTTTTAAAATTTTGAAATACTCTTAAGAATAATTTCAAAAAAATCCAAGAACTTTTATTTTTCCTAAGCTATTTGAAGACAGTTGTTGAAATACTTGTGTGTGTATTTTCTACAAAGAAGTACATTCTCTTATATAATCAGAGTACAGCCACCAAAATCAAGAACTTCAGCTTGGCATGTAGCTGCCACATATCCCCTTCAAAGTTTGCCAGTAGTCCTCATAATGTCCCTCACAGTGGAAAGATTCAATACAGAATCATGCATTGTGTTTAGTTTCATGTGTGTGTGTTTTTTGGGGGTGGGGGCTGCGGTCTCTTTCAATCTGAAATCATCCCTCAGCCTTTCTTGGACTGTCCTTTTTGGACCTTGATGTTTTTGAAGGTTTCATGCCAGTTAGTTTGCCTACTGGTTTTGTCTTATGTTTGCTCATGATTACATTTGGATTATGCATTTGTAGTAGGAACACTACAAATGTGACTCTGTGTTCTTCTCCCTGCATCCAATCTGGTGGTGGATTTTTCTCCTGGCTTGTTAACCTTGATCACTTGATTAAGGCAGAGTATTCCAAGTTTCTCTGTTGTAATCAATAAGAATTTTGTACAGAGGTACTTTGGTACTATGTAAATATTCCATTCCTCATCAAATTTATACCCACTGTTTTAAGCATTCATTGATACTTCTTTTTCTTTCTTTTCTTTTCTTTTCTTTTAAAGACAGGAACTTGCTCTCTTGCCCAGGCTGAAGTACTGTGGTACAATCATAGCTTATTGCAGCCTCCAACTCCTAGGATCAAGTGATCCTCCTACCTCAGCATCCCAAGTAGCTGGGGCTACAGGTACAGCCATCATGCCCAGCTAATTTTAAACTGTTTTTGCAGAGACCAGGTCTTGCTGTGTCAGGCTGGTCTTGAACTCCTGGCCTCAAGCAATTCTCCTGCCTCAGCCTCCAAAAGTGCTGGGCATTAATATTTCTTGAATGAATTATTACAGTTATCATTATGAAATAGTAATATTCTAATTCCACCATTTCTTCTACATTCTATCAATTGACAGTATACAGTAAGGAAGAGCTTTATGGTATCCCTATTCATTTATCTTAACCTGGACTCAGATTCATTTTTTATTAAACAGATTATAATCTATTTCTGTCATTATTTTTATTTGATGCTTATTTCCTGCTGAATCCATCCAACAATGTATTCATCCATCATTTCAGGCATTCACTCTTTTTTTAGGCAGTGCCTCTCTTAGATTTTTCCTGTCACTTTTTGGCCTTCACTTGTCTTTTCTAGATTTTAAACTTGTGTACCTTGCAAGATTAATGCAGTGCATCTCTTCTAATTCTGTGAGCCTTCCTTTATTCAGTGGGTGAATAAATGACCCATAGCCCCCCTGGGTTCTTCTGAGCAATGTGGTGCTGCCTTCAGAGCTGTTTCATGACCTGGCCACCCCAGCTTCAGCGTGTCACAAAAGTTCCAAGACATGAAGGAATCACATCACACGAAAGTTCTCACCTTGCCATATTCTAATTTTTTCTGCCACTTAAGCAACACAATGGTCACTACCAAGAGGCATCCAGTGTTCTGAGAAATCACCCCAGCCAGGCCAACCTTGGACTGCGTTGTCATGCTGTTAACGCAAAGATAAACGGGTGACAGCTGCCCTTCTTTTAACCTAGAGGTGTGCTTAAGTTCTATGTGTTTTTCTTTAAATGGTCGGAGGATTATCTAAAGCAAATACATTCCCATTCAGCTGCTATGTCTATGATTAAACTTTTTTTTTGATGACAAGCTTTTGAATAAAAGTGCTGCTAAGTTTCATGAAAACAGTTATGGTAACAGAGTTGGACATTTATTCACATTATTTCCAAATGTGCAAAAGAGAAGAGTAACTATCTATTCCTCTACCTCTCTTTGTAGCAGAGGAATTCACACTTATGTACCAATAATAGCTCATCATCCTCCCTGCTAAACTGTTGTATTCACTTAACTTGCATAGACTGGTTTTAAAAATATGACTTTTTAGTTTTCTGCCGAGAATCAAATCTTCTCTATAAACAGCACACAATAGCTAGGAAACCTAATTTCCAATTTAAAATATTTCAGTCTCTTGCTAAGCAAGTTCCTTTCAGTTTAGGTATCTGGTGTAGTAAAGTGGAATTGCTTATTACACCTGTTTTAAACAATCACTTATGGGCACCTTAGACCCTTTGGGTAGATGCTCAGCTGGTGAGAGCCCTACTCACCTTCCTCTTCCCCAAGATGGTGGATAAGTTCATGAGGGCATTACTTTGTACAATGGGATGGGGGCCCTGGGCTCTTGCTGGTCCCTGCATGTGCATGGCTCGCTTCCACTGGGTGGGGTTTGTCTAGATCGAGCCACAAAATCTCCACCATTTGATATGCAGTTTTGCCCCTGGAATATTTCCTGGTCTGGTCTCTTCCAGCTTGTTGGAGGCCTGCTGGTCTTTCCTATGGATTTTGCCCCACCTCAGCTCTTGCTGCTGCTAGATGTCTGGTGGGGACTCCTCTTCCATTCCTAGCCCCAGCATTCTGCTCTGCCTCCTGTTGCTAGTGGGCAACTCAGCCTGCAGCAACCCTGTGGGAAGTCCGCCAGCCTGTACTACCTTCCATCTGTACTCCTCCCCAGGGATCCAGGGAGTGGAATCTTCTGCTAATTCAGACATACATGCTGCCTCCACAGGTGGCCACCCTGGTTGCTCTGGGACACCTGTCTCCTCCTGCGTCCAAAAGAGCAAGAAGCACTAAACCCTGTCTTCTGTCAGCATGACTCTCAACCCATGTAAGCTCACCTTGGCTGTACCCCGAGGAGGGAGATCAAAGTATATGCTCCTACTGTCAGCTTTACTCACATCCACATCTTCTCCCTGCATGTCCTTGGGTTGGAAGGAACAGCTTATTTTTTGTCCTACATCAGTGGTTCTTAAACTTTACTGTACCAAGAAAGCTTTTAAAAAATGCTGATGATTGGGGCCTGCAGATTCTCAGTCACTGATCTGGATATGTCCTGCATGTAAGAGTGTTTTGCAGATCATTTCTAATGTGCAACCAGGATTACAAAACGTTATCTTGTATCCTGAGTTCTCTCTACTCTTGGCATAAAATTAAAATCTGTTATATCTTGTGTATGTGTGTGTCAGTGTATGTGCATGTAGAGAAAGAGATAGAGACTGTCCCGGTAGCCTCGTAATATGTTAAATGGTAACTGTTTCAATTTGGGAAATTTTGACTTAAGGAATCCTTTTGTCCCCTTCAACGAAGTATGGTCTGTACAGCTATTGTCTTGAAAGAAAGAAAAATCCCCTGTGCTTGTCAGTAGCTCAAAATGGCGTCTTTATTTCCCTTTGCACTTTGCTCAGTAGCTCAACATTTTGTATTTTGCAGCAGTAGTTCAAAAGCGCCCCTCTCTGCCTTAGGCCCCTGGATCCTTCAGAATGCTTCAGGATGCCTAGCGAGAAGGATATGTTCACAGAAAGGCAAAAATGGAAAGCACATTAGTAGAGTTTGCAAAATACAACCTTTGCATCACTGCTATTATCCACCCCACAGCAAATGAGGCACTTCTAGGTGAAGGGTACATTTATTTGAGCCATGTAAACCAAGAGTTATAAAGTTATGAAATATGAAAGCAATAGGGAAATAAATTTATTTTTAGAAAGACAAAGGGACTTGCCCAAGGTAGCACGATTATGTAAGGTTTTAACCAAAGGCACCATTTCTGTGGAAGCCAGGAAGAAGGTCTGCGGGAGTAGGGCCAGGAGGGTGAAATCCAAGTGGCTTAAAGGTGACATATGAGCTTTCAACAGAATATAGAAAGAATGAAGAGCTGGGCCTGTTTTCTCTCCTTCTTGATACTTCCATGAAGCCTATTATTTCACCAGCCTTCTGCAGCCTAATGATGCAGGGGGCATAAGAACAAGGGATGGAGTTTCTGCCAGTAGGTTCACCTGTGTTGTCATTATTTAGTCATTATTCACCAAAGTGCTGTTGATAACTATCTTTTGCAGCAATGGCTCAACAAACAACTAAAGCAGCCTGGGCGAGGTTGCTCATGCCTGTAATCCCAGTGCTTTGAGAGGCTGAGGTTGGAGGATCACTTGAGATCAGGAGTTCAAGATCAGTGTGGGCAACATAGTGAGACCTCATCTCTTAAAAAAAAAAAAAAAGGCCAGGTATGGTGGCACGTCTCAGCTACTTCTCAAGAGGCTGAGGTGGGAGGATTGCTTGAACCCAGAAATTCAAGGCTGCAGTGAGTCATGATTGCACCACTGCACTCCAGCCTGGGTGACAGAGCACGATCTGTCTCTAAACAAAAAACAAAGAACAAAAAAAAAGAAGAAAAAACAAATATAGACAGTTATAAGTATAAATGCTAATGATAAACTGACTTTTTAATATTTTGTTTCACATGAGCGATATTTTAACAGCCACTGGATTGCTTATCTATTAGTGATTCTAAACCAGAGGTGATTTTGCCCTTCCAGGGGGCATTTAGCAGTATCTGTAGACATTCTACATTTTATAGTACTTTTCATGTTTCCTAAAGCTTTTGAAAAACTGATCTTCTTAATTGATTACTTATGATGCTTTCAAGATTCGAATTGTTCTATGGTAATTCAACCTTCTCTATTTCATTGTTTATTTTCTCTTCTCGGACATTCACGATTTTGGCAAAGTTAAAAACTTATGTTGGGTCACAGACTACTGTGATAGAGGCCTGAGCCTAATTATTATCAGCTCAAGTTATAGAAACAGCTCTTGTATTGACACTAGCTGGATTTATTTTATTTAATTGTTTTGGAATGTGTAAATATTATGCAGTTGATTTGCCTCAGAGGCCATTTTCTTTCACTTTTTAAAGTACAACTAGAAGTTGATATTTTTAGCATTCAGTATTCTACACTTTGTGGACAGATGAACTTCATAATGAAGTATGAAGAGCAACTGTACCTTAAAAAAATAGCTACCTCAAAACTAGGTAAGAATGCTCTATAGTGGAATATTTTATGCTGCTCATTATATTTTACAAGTTACAGCAGTGCATTATGTGGAGAGATGTATCTTGCTGGAAATGCACTTTATGACTTATTTTGTTATTCCAAGAGGATATTCATACTTGATTATCTTCTACTCAATTGTGAAAACATTTATGCTTTCTGGTATGGTTTCACCCATCATGTGGGCTGGGCTGGTTTCACCATGCCTGGCTAATTTTTTTTGGATTTTTAGTAGAGATGGGGTTTCACCATGTTGGCCAGGCTGGTCTCGAACTCGTGACCTCAAGTGATTCACCTGTCTTGGCCTCCCAAAATGCTGGGATTACAGGCGTGAGCCACCGTACCCCACCAACAACTTACTCTCTTGTTCTTGTTTAAACGCTTGCCATAACTTGATCTTGAATTCCTTCCTGCAGACATTTAGAACAAACATCAATGTGAAATATTTGTCAATTACATCTGACCTTGTCAATCTTGAGCAGCTCAACAAATCTCATGCCAGGGTCCTGGCTGATATTTGAAGATGTTTGAGGTTCCAGTCATAGACTGTGAAAGAACATGGTGTCCATTAATACTTAGTTTTCCAAATACGTAAACAGTTCTTTGTATTTGCATACATTGATTTACATTTTATAAAATATGCTGTACCACCTCATTGGATTCTTCAAATAACCACAGTGCATTACAGTTATAATTTTAAACATGGATAAAATAGGGTGCAGCCATATTAAATCCAGTAGTTGGAAGTGGCCTTTTCCAGAATGTTGCCTAACATGTAGGGCATACTTAATAACTATTTTTTGAATGGATACATATTAGTGCTCGGAAGTAAGAAACATTGTATTGTTGTTGTTTTAATAATAGTTGTTTTTGCTTATGACGTAGACAGGTAGGCAAGATATATTAACTAGGTTTCAAAAGAGATTTAAATCCCAATTCTGTTGTTAACAACATTGTGACCCTGAAATTCTCTTAACTTTTTGGCACACACTTTACTTATTTTTGGAAAAACAATCTCGGGGAGGAAGTTTGAGTAGATACTGTGTAGGATCATTTTCTTTTCTAAATGTCCTGGATCTTACATTTCACTGAGTAGAACAAAGCTTTAATTCAAACAGTTTTGATAAAGATGTAGAAAGACAATGCAGTTTGTTTTTTGTTTGTTTGTTTGTTTGTTTTGAGACCGGATTTCTCTCTGTTGCCCAGGCTGGAGTGCAGTGGCACCATCACAGCTCACTGCAACCTCCACCTCTTGGACAGGCTCATGTCATCCTCCTGCCTCAGCCTCCTGGGTTGCTGGGACTACAGGTGCACACCACCACAGCCGGCTAATTTTTTTGTGGAGATGGGGTTTCACCACGTTGCCCAGGCTGGTCTTGAGTTCCTGAGCTCGAGTGATCCACCTGCCTCAGTCTCCCAAAGTGCTGGGATTACAGGTGTGAGCCACACAATGCAATTTTTTATTGGGTTTGTAAATTAGGCTTTCTTGTTCTTAACTAAAGTATTTACCTAACGATATCACCTGGCCGTGGAGCAGTTAGTGAAATTAAAAATAGTTATTATTCATCTAAAGCTCCCAGGATTACAATGTTCTGTCCTGGTATATGAAATATGTCAGATAATACAGATAATACAGCTTTATTGGGAACTCCCATTTATGTTATTTTTGGGAGTTCTGCTCATGGGCTTTTTATTTAAAGTGCAACATATTCACTTAGGTCTTACTGAAGGAGTTAATTATGGAAGAGCAAATGAGAATCTTATCATTTGATTCACAATTACTCAAAATTTAATTTATATTATTTATTAGACATCCCTTGAGTGCCTACTACAGATCTGACACTACATGAGGCCCTCGGACCTTAGAGACAAGCTAGACATGGCCCTTGACCTCAAGGAGTTACAAAGAGTGAAGAGGTCACTTCTACATGGTGCTTGAGATGATGTTTAGGAAAACCTTCACAGCAGAAATGATATTTGAACTGTGTCTTAACAGATAGATAAGGATATTCTAGGCAGCAAGGAAAAAAGTAATTTTGGTACAAGTTGCAATGTGAACACTGACATGGATGCATGAAATAATTGTGAATTTTGGCAAATGGAAATTGTCAGTATGTTACATGCACTAGTGAATAATGGTGCATCACAAAGGGAGGAGGTGGTGGAAGCTGGTGGGGAAAAACAGTAGAAAGCTGTGAAGACCGTGTTTTGTTCTTTGTCAAGTAGACACTTGAGAGCCATTGAAGAATTTGACTTGAGGAGACACATGGACAGTGCTAAATTTTGGAAAACCTCTATTGGCAATGTAGTGTGGTTGAGAGATAATATTTAGGGGATGATAGACAAGATTTTGAGAAGCTGAACAAACATGGTAACAGTAGGACTGGATTAAAGAGATGATGGAGGCACGTGTTAAGGAAAGTCAGTGGAACCCATTTGTTAATGGAGGTGAGGTTTAAGGAAAGGGAAGTGTGATGGTTTATTGTATGTGTCAACTTGATTAGATTAAGGAATGTCCAGATTGCTGGGAAAACATTGTTTCTGGGTGTGTCTGTGAGGCTTTCTCTGTAAGAGACTAACGTTTGAATCAGTGGACTGAGTAAAAAGCTGCCTTCCCCATGTGAGTGGGCATCTTCCAATCCATTGACTGCCTGCAAAAAGGGAGAGGAAGGAAAAGTTCTCTCTCTCTCTTCGTGAGCTGGGACATCCCTCTCAAGAATCCCTTGAGCTGGGACATTGGAGCCCCTGCTCAGGCCTTTGGACTTACACCAGTGTTCCACACCCTACTGCCCCGCCCCTCCTACCTAGTTCTCAGGCCTTCAGCTTCAGACTGAGAATTACACCATGGACTCCCTTGGTTCTGTTTCTCAGGCCTTTGGACTCCAGACTGAATTATACCTCAGGCTTTCCTGGTCCTCCAGCTTGCAGATGGCATATTGTGGCACTTCTCAACTTCTGTAATCTCATGAACCAATTAGTATAATCAGTCTCATCTATCATCTATCTATCTATCTATCTATCTATCTATCTATCTATCTACCTACCTACCTACCTACCTACCTATATCTATCCATCTATTTATCTATCATACATCTATCTGTCTGTCTGTCTGTCTGTCTGTCTATCTATCTATCTATCTATCTATCCATCCATCCTATTGGTTCTGGTTCTGTGGAGAACCCTGACTAATATAGGAAGACAAATGGCCAAGATTGTGATTTGAGTCACTGGGAAAAGAGAAGGAGAAGGATGTCACATGGAGGAAGTTAATGGTTTTAGTCTCATACCTCAGCTTGGGGTATTGCAGGACATTTCTTCGGGTAGATCTCGTGGGTAGTTGAACACAAAATTTGCACAGCACATGGAAACTTCCAGCTCTTCATATTTATGGAGCCATACTGAGATTCTAAAACCTTATTATGGAGGAATTAAGAAGGCACCAAGGATAGAGTGTTGGGCCGGACAGGATTGCAGGAGTACACAAAGGGAATTGAGTTTACTATTTAGAGCCCAGACTCTCACGCTATCAGGAAAAATCTTGGGATAAAATAGTACCTGGAACTAAAATTCCTGCTTTCCAGTTAAGTAAATTCAAATATAGTTTAGAAAAGGAAATGGCTGAAAGATAGGAAAGAATATGGTGGAAAGACCAACCTTGATTCTGGAACTGCTTTGGTTTTCTTCCTTCTGGTCTAGAAGTGGGCTGTGGCTTCCCGCTAGCCACAAAGTCAATACTTTCTGCATTCATGTCTCTGTCCTAGTGATATCTTACTTCCTGAGGGAGTAAGGGCTTGCCTTATCTTAATCCTGCTTCTTGTCCCATAAGTGTACCCAGTTATTCCATAAAGTCTATTCCACACTGTCCTAGAGCCAGGCTCCTCTCAGCTTGCACGTGGTCATGGTTTAGGCCACTGGCTGACCTGCCTGATATTGTGTGACTTCCCATGGGTTCACTTCTGCTAGTGTGAATTTACTGGATTATTTCTTACACTTCTCTTTTGGGTCTGGGCCTCCTTAGGTTGGTTTGTCCATTTCTAACTTTATACCCATGGCTTGCATTCTTTAGTCCTATAACACTCATAATCTGCATAGCTTCTTAGTATTTATCATATACATTATTATGCTATTCTTTTTTAAAAAGCTTTTGCCTTTAATTTCAAACACCTATTGTATTAGTCCATTTTCACACTGCTGATAAATACATACCTGAGACTGGACAATTTACAAAAGAAAGAAGTTTAATAGACTGTCAGTTCCACATGGCTGGAGAGTCCTCACAATCATGGCAGAAGGTGAAAGGCATGTCTTACATGGCAGCAGACAAGAGAAGAGAGCTTGTGCAGGGACCCCTCTCCCTTATAAAACCATCAGATCTCATGAGACTTATTCACTATCACAAGAATAGCACAGGAAAGACCTGCCGCCATGATTCAAGTATCTCCCACAGGGTCCCTCCCACAACACGTGGGAATTATGGGAGCTACAATTCAAGTTGAGGATTTGGGTTGGGGACATAGCCAAACCATATCACCTGTGAAGTCAGAGATGAGGTATTGCAATTCTGTTATCACTCTCTTCCCCAGTCCCCTGCATATATAGTATTTGCCAAGTACTAGTGAAGGTGGAGCTGATCTAAGTGCAGATCTAGGGGGATAAATTTATTTGTGGTCCCATCTGAAAGAGGAGTAGTAGCAAGATTCACTTCTGTATTAATTCATCAGGTGCTTTTGAGCTCCTAACATGAACAGGAGAGTGCTGGGCACTGTGGAAGATTCAGACTCGATCACATAGGAACACTGCCTTAAAGAAAGCTGTGGCCAAACCCATGGATTATTAGGGCTAGAAGTCATCCAAGAACATGATAAAACTTCACATTATTTTCTTTTTTTTTTAAATTAAATTAAAACCAAATTTGTGTTCATCCTTAGTTTAGACATGCAATTAAAGCAATAACTATAGGCTTCAAACAACAGTTACAAGAAAACCCCAAAAATAAAAGGACACGTGTGTACACTTGTGCTTGGAAATGGTAAGCACTCAGCCAGTGACTTACATTTTGTCATGTTGACATGGCAGAGGTCAGTAGTTACACAATGTTATAAAACATTAAAGATAAGCCTGTCTTTACTCTGAATTTCATCATCACAAAGTTGTAAGTCTGACTAAAAGAATGAAGGTAACGTTGAAAGATATTTTTCAGCATTTCCAAAGATCACTAACTCATAACCTTGATTCTAGAATATGCTTGTTATTGGCAATGACATCTTTTAGAATATTTGCTTTAGAAAACTATTTTTGTTTACTAAGATTTTGAAACACATTTGCTATAGGAGATGCAATTGCCCACTAACCTGAGAGATAATTAATTTTTGATAATCTTACTGATCTAGTTATACTCACAGTAAACATTTTTTTTTTTGGTAAAAAACAACTTTTTTTTTTGGTAAAAAAAAAAAACAACTTTTTTTGGTAAAAAAAACAACTTTTTTTTTTTAAATAAGTGACTGAAAAAGTAACTTGGAAATAAAATGCATTTTATTTATTCTTTCTTTCTTCCTTTCCTTTTCCTTTTCTTTTTCCTTTCTCCCTTTCTCCTCTCCTCTCCTTTTTTCTGACGGAGTTTCCCTCTTGTTGCCCAGGCTGGAGTGCAATGGCAGGGTCTCGGCCCACTGCAACCTCCGCCTCCCAGGTTCAAAGGATTCTCCTGCCTCAGCCTCCCAAATACCTGGGATTACAGGCACCCACCACCACGCACAGCTAATTTTTGTGTTTTTAATAGAGACAGGGTTTCACCATGTTGGCCAGGCTGATCTCGAACTCCTGACCTCAGGTGATCTGCCCGCCTTGGCCTCCCAAAGTGCTGGGATTATAGGTGTGAGCCACCGTGCCTGGCCCAGTTTCTTCCTTTTTTTAAAGTCAAGTCCCAAAACAAATGTGAAAAATTACATAAAAGGGAGTTTCCTGGCCAGAGGTAAAGTCAAAGCTGCATACAATCAGGTGTCCATTCATTGATTGGTTTATCCGTACATTCATTCATTTATCCATCTATCCAGTTGTCCTTCCGTCCATGTACCAACCCACACATTCATCCATCCATCCATCCATCCATCCACTCATCTTTCCATCTACCCACTCACTCATCCTTCCATCCATCCATCCACCCACCCACCCCCTCATCCTTTCACCCGTCCATCCACCCAGCCACTTACCCTTCTATCCCTCCATCCACCCACTCATCCATTCATCCATCTATTCACCCATTCCTCTTTTCATCTATCAACTCATCCATCCGTCCATCTACTCACCCATTCGTCTTTCCATTTATCCATCCATCCATCCACTCATCCATCCATGCATCTGTTCACCCACCCACTCATCCTTCCTTCCACCATCCATGCATCTACCAACCCATCCATCCATCCATCCATCCATCCATCTATCCATCCACCCACCCACTCATCTTTCCATCTACCCACTCACTCATCCTTCCAACCATCCACCCACCCCACCTACTCATCCTTCCACCCATCCATCCACCAACCCACTTATCCTATCCATCCACCCACCCACTCATCCATTCGTCCATCTATTCACCCATTCATCTTTTCATCTATCAACTCATCCATCCATCCATCTACTCACCCACTCGTCTTTCCATTTATCCATCTATTCACCCACCCATCCATCCATCCATCCATCCACCCACCCACTCATCCATCCATCCATCTGTTCACCCACCCACTCATCCTTCCTTCCACCATCCATGTATCTACCTACCCATCCACCCATCCATCCATCTATCCATCCACCCACCCACTCATCTTTCCATGTACCCACTCACTCATCCTTCCAACCATCCACCCTCCCACCTACTCATCCTTCCACCCATCCATCCACCAACCCACTTATCCTTCTATCCATCCACCCACCCACTCATCCATCCATCCATCCATCCATCTATTCACTCATTCATCCTTACATCTATCAACTCATCCATGCATCCATCCATCTACTCACCTATTCGTCTTTCCATTTATCCATCCATTCACCCACCCATTCTTCCATCTATCCATTTATCCACCCACTCATCCATCCATCCATCTGTCCACCCACCCACTCATCCTTCCATCCATCCATCCATCCATGCATCCACCCACCCACTCATCCATCCATCCATCCATCCATCCATCCATCCATTTATCCACCAGCCCACTCATCCTTCCTTCCTTCTGTCCATCTACCCACCCACTCATCCATCCATCCATCCATCCATCCATCCATCCATCCATCCATCTGTCCGTCCATCCATCCATCCATTCTTTCATTAGTTAATGAAAATTCTCGACCAAGAGCAGATATTATAACAGTGTGTCAGGAATTGTGTTAGTTTCTGGACATAGGAAAGATGCCTTTTTGGATCAATTGTTCTACAGGTAGGCTTTCAGAGGAGTTTCTGTATATAGCATAAAGAGTTCCTCAGTAGAATTTTTGAGACTTACGTATAATTCCACAGAGGCATTTACTAAATCTTCCTAAAGTATCTGGATTGCAAGGGTTAATCCACTCGCTCGTTTAAGGGTGTAACTGAAGATGGTAACTGCAAAAGTCATAAAATGAGCCTTTTTATGTCCTACTCTAAAAATTTTCACCCCTGGTCAGAGGCATCTGACCCAGTGAAGCCAGAGGCTCCTAAGTAACTGTTGGAATGATGTATTAACAGTTCATAGCTGCCAAATAGGAGACCCATATAAAAGGCCAAGCTTGAGGTTTGGGGCTCCCTAAGCCAAACATGTGACAGGAGTAATGAGGTGTTTAGCATTTGAAAGGGACTGACAGCCCTCTTCTGGGTAAGTGGAAGGAGAGGCACTGGATCCCATTCTTTAGGAGCTGTGCTTCTGTAAAATAGAAGTTGGAATCCAAAGCCAGTGAAATATGAATTAAAGAAGATGAGAGCTGCAGAAATTTTATGGGAAACAAAGATAATTTAATATTTGAAGTGAGTGGTGGCTTTTGGGAAAATGATGAACATTCATTAAATCGATAGTTCATTAAATTAACAGATTTGAATGTGTACTGGCATTTGTCCTTTTATTTATTTATTTTTAGAGATGGAGTCTTGCTCTGTTGCCCAGATTGGAGTGCAGTGGTGCAATCACAGCTTGCTGCAGCTTCAAACTCCTAGGCTCAAGTGATTCACCCACCTCAGCCTCCCAAGTAGCTGGGACTATAGGTACATGCCACCATGCCCAGTTATTTTGTTTTAATTTTTATATTTTATAGTGATAGGGTCCTGCTATGTTACCCAGGCTCATTTATCCTTTTAAGATGAGACATCTGTGTCTACATTTCTGTTCCTTTTACAACTTTCAAGAAAGATACAAGACTCCCTGTGTCTTTCAAATATGACAGCAAATATGTCCCAATATAAGGACTAAATAAGATGATAACTTTTAGAAAATTCGGTTTTCAGAGTAAACTTTTACGGATTTGTAAAATTTTCTTGCTCAGCAGTGTCAGTTCTCACATGAGTGGTTGGGAAATACTGTTGACTGATTTCCATGGTATTTTTAGGGCTGCTGGGGTGAGTTTATAAACTTATTCAACTCGTCTTATTGGAAACTCTCTTTTGATTGCTCTCAAATGTTTTAAGAAAACATTTCATGATTTTTAAAAAATAGATTTAAGGGGTAGAAGTATAGCTTTGTTCCATGGATATATTGAGTCGTGGTGAAGTCTGAGCTTTTAGTGTAACCATCACTTGAATAGAGTACATTGTACCCAAGAGGTAATTTCTCATCCCTCACCCCCCTCCCATCCTCCTACCCTTCTGAGTCTCCAGTGTTTATTATTCTGTTCTCTGTCTATGTATACTCATTGTTCAGCTCCCACTTATAAGTGAGAACATGCAGTATTGTACTTTCTGTTTCTGAGTTTTTCATTTAAGATAATGACCTCCAGTTCCATCCATGTTGCCGCAAAAGATATGACCTCATTCTTTTTTATGGCCAAATACTTTTCCAGGGTGTGTGTGTGTGTGTGTGTGTGTGTGTGTGTGTGTGTATCATTTTCTTTATCCATCAATGGATATTTTCTTTATCCATTGATGGACACTTGAGTTGATTCTATGACTTTGCTATTGTGAATAGTGCTGCGATAAACATAAGAGTACAGATGTCTTTTTGATATAATGATTTGTTTTCCTTTGGGTACATATCTAGTAGTGGGATTTCTATAGCAGTTCTAATTTTAGATTTTTTAATATTGAAAATTAAATTAGGCCAGGTGCGGTGGCTCATGCCTATAATCCCAGCACTTTGGGAGGCCTAGGTGGGCAGATCACGTGAGGTCAGGAGTTCAAGACCAGCCTGGCCAACATGATGAAACTCTGTCTCTACTAAAAAATAAAAAAATAAAATATAGCTGGGCATGGTGGTGGGTGCCTGCAATCCCAGCTACTCTGGAGGCTGAGGCAGGAGAATCACTTGAACCCGGGAGGCAGAGGTTGCAGTGAGCTGAGATCTCACCATTGCACTCCATCCAGGGGCAACAAGAGTGAAACTTTGTCTCAAAAAAAAAAAAAAAAAAAAAGAAAGAAAAGAAAAAAAGAAAATTAAATTAACTGGTTACTTCACCATATCTACTAGACTTTCTTTGTCCAGAATGATATTTAGTTGCATCAGAAAGTTAAATCCACCATAAAAGATTAAAGGGACACCACTTATCAGAGTTTTTAAAATGTCCTTCAGATGTAAGGACACTGAAGGAGGAGAGAATCCAAAAATGATGGAGGGAAGGGCAGCATTATTAAATAAGTAAAGCATTAAAGATGACTACTTGGATGGCTGTGACGGTACTCAATGTGTAAGATTCAGTGTGTTTGCCAAAAAAAAAATAACTGCCTCTTTCCTTAGATACACATATTGTAAATGATTTAATGTCTTGGGTTGTTTTGATGTCATGCTAGAGACATAAACAACAGCTTTTAAGAGGCAACACCCTCACTGACCATTTGCCAAGATTTATTCTCACCCTCTCCCATTCCTAGGTGCTCACTAAACTACCTTGAACAGCACCATGCACTTTCATGCCATTATCAATTGGGGAACATCTTCCCCAATCCTACGCCATTATCAGCTGGGGGAAGACCTACAATCAGTGCTTAAAGAGAAAAATACAAACATTTGCCAGACTGGAGAAATGTCCATTTAAATGTTACCGAACTAAACTAATTATGGAATGTTCTAACCATCCGATGCTGACATTCCCTACCTCAACATTATACAAATAAAGATTATGGTGTGTTTAATATGGTGCCTTGCAGCCAGGTGTTTAGTATTGCATTTGGTTTCTTGGTATTTGGAATTTTTATGATCGTCATTACAGTAGGAAATTTCAAGGGAATCATTTTATGGTATATATTTTACTTCTTACTCATTCCTTGGCTTCCAACTCTACAAGACTCACTTACCTTTACCTTTGTGAATTACGTGCAAATATTTTCAAACCCTTCTTTGTGTTCTAATTGTTTTTGGCTTCCATATGTTACAGCAGAGCCAAGCAGAATAGAAAAGTAAGTTTTAAATAAAAATCAGAAACTATTGGATTTGCCAAATGCTTTCTCCTTCATTTATTTGGGAAATAGTCTTGTATTTTGCCAATATTTGAAACAAAATTCTAATGACCTTTAATACATCTCCTTTTCATCACTTGGCTAAGTGTTCAACATTTTTCATGTGCATTCAAAGAGAGGGAAATGTTTTCATTATAAAAGTGGAGTTACTTACATACTCTGGTTTCTACACTTTCAAAGAGCTGTAACAACAGATTACGGAATTCTGTAAGTAGAAAAGCCGTGGATTCTCCTGGTCCATTCAGCCAGGGTATTCACTGTGCACAGACTAAAGTGGGGCCAGGATATTCACTGTGCACAGACTAAAGTGGGAGACAGGTGGTGAAAAGACGGAAAGAGAATAACACAAAAATTTAATTTTTAATCTTTGGAAATTTGGATCTCATAGAGGCAAAGATTACAGACTTTCGTACTTAGAAACGATGTAATTTTTCCAATTCATCCATCTGCCCCGTTCACAGACACTCTCACCAAAACCCCTACAGAGTCCTTCATTCAAGAATACAAGAACTCACTACCTTCTGAGATGGCCACTTCCATTTTTTAACAGCTTTAACGTTCCTGTTTGTTCTGAAATAAGATGCCTCTCTGGAATTATTCTTCTCTGTTTCTTGTGCTGACCTTTCCAGCAATAGTGAATATTTTTAAAAGGTTTCTGAATGAAACAGCTTCTGATGTTTTGGGTTTGTCATTGTGCCTCCACTCTTGGTTTTTCCTCTATTTTTCCAAATCCCTCTCTGAGTAGAGTGCTTCCCGTTCTCTCACAATTAGGCTTACCCTTTGGAACACCTACCCCGCTTGCCAATACTTATGCCAAGAGGCCCAGAACTGGATCCAGCACCCTAGGGGAAGTCTAAAGATGTAGAGTGGATTGGGTATACTTTTTTCCCTTGATGTTCATAGTTCCATAAGGAAGTCAGAATTGCAATAGCTTTTGAGACAATCATTCCACTGTTGAATTATATTGAACTTACAGTGATGTGTCTTTTCAGGTAATTTTTTATACCACTACCCCATATCTAGGATTTATGGATTTTTTTAAACCATAAATTTAAGACTTTATATATTTTGCTATTTTGTTAAAAATATCTATGGAAAATATCATGTTTATAAAAATCTAGTAAAAAAAAAAAAAATAGCCAGGCTTGGTGGCTCACACGTGTAATCCGAGCACTTTGGGATGCTGAGTGGGAGGATTACTTGAGGCCAGGAGTTCTAGACCAGCCAGGGCAACGTAGATCCCAGCTTTCAAATAAATTTTAAAAAAAAATAGCCAGGTGTGGTGGTGCATGCCTATAGTGCCAGCTGTGCTGGAGGCTGAGGCAGGAGGATTGATTGCTTGATCCTGGGAGTTCAAGGCTGTAGTGAGCTGTGATTCTGCCACACTTCAGCCTGGGTGACAGAGCAAGACCCTGACTCTTTAAAAAAAAAAAAGAAAAGAAACAAAAAGCGTAAAAAATAGTATGGTGTTAGCTGGGTGTGGTGGCTCATGCCTGTAATCCCAGCACTTTGGGAGGCTGAGGTGGGTGGATCACGAGGTCAGGAGTTCGAGATCAGCCTGGCCAAGATGGTGAAACCCCGTCTCTACTAAAAATACAAAAAAAATTAGCTGGGCATGGTGGTGGGCACCTGTAATCCCAGCTACTCGGGAGGCTGAGGCAGAGAATTGCTTAAACCCGGGAGGCGGAGGATGCAGTGAGCAGAGATCGCGCCACTGCACTCCAGCCTGGGCGACAGAGCGAAACTCTGTCTCAAATAAAAAAAATAAATTAAAATAAATTAAATAAATAAATAAATAAATAAATAAAATAGTATGGTGTTGGAGGATGGGGATAGGCTTCTTTATCCTTTTGTTGTTATTTTTGGGTATCTCAATGTTGATATAATAGTTATGCCCTTGCAGTAAGCCTTGCAGCCTTGAAGCCTTGAAGTCCTCGGCTTATTGCAATGCCTATTCTAGCTGCTGATATTCCAGGGAGCTCCTGATTTCATATTCTTGTTAGTCTTCGCCTGATTCCCCCTGTTTCAGGCTCTCCCTGCATTGTCTTTTCCCTTCTGTTTTTCCTCAGTCGGCACCTGCAGGTTTTTGCTTCTCTGAGGTTCCCATTCTCACACCAGATATTCTCTGTAAATATAGCCCATCTACTGCCAGGAGTGACTTCAGCTACCTCCCACCTGTGGCCAGTGGGACTCATGTGTCTAGCAGAGCTTCTTCTGGGATAAAACTTAACAATGGTCTCCTTCACCTGACTTCTGTGTATTCTCTCCGTGTGAATTAGTAACCTGAGACAAGAATTCCAGTACAAGTAGTTTATTTGGGATGGGTTCCTGGGGAAGAGTGGTGGGGGAGTGGGAACTGAGACACTAAAGAGGGTGGCCAGGAGGGTGTTTGTTATTCAGCAAGTTATCCTTCTGGGTAACTAGAGGGGAATCTTCCCTGGGAATTCTGGAAGGCAGAGTGGAAGATACCCCAGAATTAGCCTACCTGAGGGCACAGGGGATGGAGCATTTCTGCAGACTCAGCTTGCATCAGTCACCAGCTGAGAGCTCTTCTGGGTACATTCATTCCTCAGCAGGTCCACACAGGTATTACGGGCTCTGACACGGAACTAGCAACAAGCAGAGAAATTCAGTGCTGGCTGTTCAGTGAAGCTGAGAACTAATGAATGGGTTCTCACAGCTTGACCTCCTTTCCCATGTTTATTTATATCTCTTTCCAAATGTAATGACCTTTTGAAAGATGTTTATATGTGAGGTCTAAGTTTCCTTTCCCCTGTGGATCCTCTAGAAATTTCTGGAAAATTCTGAAGCTTGGGAGTAGGGCATGAATTAAATTCAAAAGACATTTCTGGAAAGTTTTGCGTCTTGGGGATTTGAATTGGATCCCAGGAAAATTTCTGAAAATGTCTGTGAGTCCAGGGTCTGAATCTTGTTCATGCACACATTTTGTTTTGTTTCTTAATCTGGTAATTTTGATGTGCTAGGAAACTTGACATGAGTTTCCCTGCCCCTGAATGATGAGCACTTCGCTTCTTCTTTGCTTTTAAATTTTGAATTCATTCTCTTTCCCATCACACACACACACACCCACACACAGAGACACACACACACACACAGCACAGCACACTCAACACTTCTCATGTGTTGGAAAGCCTTCCCTCCTCCTCTCTGATTTTGCTGCTCTCCCTGCCTCCTTTCCATTTCAGTTTCCCTACTTCACAATATGTTCTTGGACACATCTTGGGGTTAGTGGAAATGAGAACGAAGGGAACATTGAGCATGGGGAGTTTGAGACACTGTAAGACAGCAAGGGGTCAGGACCAGAAGAGCAAGCAGTGTGGGCTGGACACAGCTTCTCTGAATGAAAACCAGCGAGAACTGCATCAACAACCTAGTGGTGGGGACATTGCAGCTGTTTGCTCTGGACTCCACCACAGCATCAGAGCTCGAATAATTATGAAGCTCGGGTCTGTACCCAGCCCAGCACAAGCTCTGACGCCAGTTGTTCTTCTCAGCTTTAACAAATCCCTATGGACCCCTCCTGTGAAGACCCATCCTACAGAACCTCCCATCCCAACCCTCTTTGCTTGCCATTCATAGTGTCCCGCATTCTCCAAACTCGGGCTTCAATCCTTACGATTCCATTTGAATGGTTTTGGGTGGGGAGTTAACTAGAACTTCTCCATAACAACATTTAAATCTTTCCTTTCTGATATATATAGATATATATCAGAAAAGATTTAAGATATATATATATATATATATAGTAAGTGAACATTGTCACTTTGGGGACTTAGATTTTATATAAATTAATGTATAATATATAAATATATATTTATATATTATACATTAATATAAGTTAATAGAATGTATTAATATATAAATTAATATATGATTAATATAAATATATAATTATATATGTGTATGTATATATATTATCTAAGTGAACGTTGTCACATTGGGGGATACTGCATGGATGCAGTATAAACAACCAGAGTTGAATGGTTTGTTGAAAAGGAATGAGCTATGCTTTCTCCTTCACACTGTAGCACTACATTCCCGCATCTATCTTAATCTATTCATTATCACCACACATTCAGAGTTTAATGGGAAACATTTGGAGACATTTGGAAGCAGTAAGAATAACAGATATATATGAGCTAATAGTATATGCAAAATGTCCTTCACTACCCAAACTCTTGTTAACGCAATAGTTGCTATTTCAACTCATGAAACAGAATATTTGAGATAGGATTATTTGGAGATATAGGATCATATATATCTATATGCCTATATATATATCAGAAAGGAAAGATTTAAATTTTGTTATACTGAAGTTCTAGTATACATAAGTTTACATGTAAATGTTTACTTATAGTTAGTTAATTTTTGTTTATTTTATTTTTTTTATTTTTTTATTATTATACTTTAGGTTTTAGGGTACATGTGCACAATGTGCAGGTTTGTTACATATGTATCCATGTGCCATGTTGTTTTGCTGCACCCATTAACTCAACATTTAGCATTAGATATATCTCCTAATGCTGTCCCTCCCCCCTCCCCCCACCCCACAACAGTCCCCGGAGTGTGATGTTCCCCTTCCTGTGTCCATGAGTTCTCATTGTTCAGTTCCCACCTATGAGTGAGAACATGCGGTGTTTGGTTTTTTTGTCCTTGCGATAGTTTACTGAGAATGATGTTTTCCAGTTTCATCCATGTCCTTACAAAGGACATGAACTCATCATTTTTTATGGCTGCATAGTATTCCATGGTGTATATGTGCCACATTTTCTTAATCCAATCTATCGTTATTGGACATTTGGGTTGGTTCCAACTCTTTGCTATTGTGAATAGTGCCGCAATAAACATACATGTGCATGTGTCTTTATAGCAGCATGATTTATAGTCCTTTGGGTATATACCCAGTAATGGGATGGCTGGGTCAAATGGTATTTCTAGTTCTAGATCCCTGAGGAATCGCCACACTGACTTCCACAATAGTTGAACTAGTTTACAGTCCCACCAACAGTGTAAAAGTGTTCCTATTTCTCCACATCCCCTCCAGCACCTGTTGTTTCCTGACTTTTTAATGATGGCCATTCTAACTGGTGTGAGATGGTATCTCACTGTGGTTTTGATTTGCATTTCTCTGATGGCCAGTAATGATGAGCATTTTTGCATGTGTTTTTTGGCTGCATAAATGTCTTCTTTTGAGAAGTGTCTGTTCATGTCCTTCGCCCACTTTTTGATGGGGTTGTTTGTTTTTTTCTTGTAAATTTGTTTGAGTTCATTGTAGATTCTGGATATTAGCCCTTTGTCAGATGAGTAGGTTGCAAAAATTTTCTCCCATTCTGTAGGTTGCCCGTTCACTCTGATGGTAGTTTCTTTTGCTGTGCAGAAGCTCTTTAGTTTAATTAGATCCCATTTGTCAATTTTGGCTTTTGTTGCCATTGCTTTTGGTGTTTTAGACATGAAGTCCTTGCCCACGCCTATGTCCTGAATGGTATTGCCTAGGTTTTCTTGTAGGATTTTAATGGTTTTAGGTCTAACATTTAAGTCTTTAATCCATCTTGAATTAATTTTCGTATAAGGTGTAAGGAAGGGATCCAGTTTCAGCTTTCTACATATGGCTAGCCAGTTTTCCAAGCACCATTTATTAAATAGGGAATCCTTTCCGCATTTCTTGTTTTTGTCAGCTTTGTCAAAGATCAGATAGTTGTAGATATGCAGCATCATTTCTGAGGGCTCTGTTCTGTTCCATTGATCTATGTCTGTGTTGTGGTACCAGTACCATGCTGTTTTGGTTACTGTAGCCTTGTAGTATAGTTTGAAGTCAGGTAGTGTGATGCCTCCAGCTTTGTTCTTTTGGCTTAGGATTGACTTGGCGATGCGGGCTCTTTTTTGGTTCCATATGAACTTGAAAGTAGTTTTTTCCAATTCTGTGAAGAAAGTCATTGGTAGCTTGATGGGGATGGCATTGAATCTATAAATTACCTTGGTCAGTATGGCCATTTTCACAATATTGATTCTTCCAACCCATGAGCATGGAATGTTCTTCCATTTGTTTGTATCCTCTTTTATTTCATTGAGCAGTGGTTTGTAGTTCTCCTTGAAGAGGTCCTTCACATCCCTTGTGAGTTGGATTCCTAGGTATTTTATTCTCTTTGAAGCAATTGTGAATGGGAGTTCACTCATGATTTGGCTCTCTGTTTGTCTGTGATTGGTGTGGAAGAATGCTTGTGATTTTTGTACATTGATTTTGTATCCTGAGACTTTGCTGAAGTTGCTACTCAGCTTAAGGAGATTTTGGGCTGAGACAATGGGGTTTTCTAGATATACAATCATGTCATCTGCAAACAGGGACAATTTGACTTCCTCTTTTCCTAATTGAATACCCTTTATTTCCTTCTCCTGCCTGATTGGTCTGGCCAGAACTTCCAGCACTATGTTGAATAGGAGTGGTGAGAGAGGGCATCCCTGTCTTGTGCCAGTTTTCAAAGGGAATGCTTCCAGTTTTTGCCCATTCAGTATGATATTGGCTGTGGGTTTGTCATAGATAGCTCTTATTATTTTGAGATACGTCCCATCAATACCTAATTTATTGAGAGTTTTTAGCATGAAGTGTTGTTGAATTTTGTCAAAGGCCTTTTCTGCATCTATTGAGATAATCACGTGGTTTTTGTCTTTGGTTCTGTTTATATGCTGGATTACATTTATTGATTTGCATATGTTGAACCAGCCTTGCATCCCAGGGATGAAGCCCACTTGATCATGGTGTATAAGCTTTTTGATGTGCTGCTGGATTCGGTTTGCCAGTATTTTATTGAGGATTTTTGCATCAATGTTCATCAAGGATATTGGTCTGAAATACTCTTTTTTGGTTATGTCTCTGCCAGGCTTTGGTATCAGGACGATGCTGGCTTCATAAAATGTGTTGGAGAGGATTCCCTCTTTTTCTGTCGATTGGAATAGTTTCAGAAGGAATGGTACCAGTTCCTCCTGGTACCTCTGGTGGAATTCGGCTGTGAATCCATCAGGTCCTGGACTCTTTTTGGTTGGTAAGCTATTGATTATTGCCACAATTTCAGAACCTGTTATTGGTCTATTCAGAGATTCAACTTCTTCCTGGTTTAGTCTTGGGAGGGTGTATTTGTCGAGGAATTTATCTATTTCTTCTAGATTTTCTAGTTTATTTGCATAGAGGTGTTTGTAGTATTCTCTGATGGTAGATTGTATTTCTGTGGGATCGGTGGTGATATCCCCTTTTTCATTTTTTATTGCATCTATTTGATTCTTCTCTCTTTTCTTCTTTATTAGTCTTGCTAGCGGTCTATCAATTTTGTTGATCTTTTCAATAAACCAGCTCCTGGATTCATTAATTTTTTGAAGGGTTTTTTGTGTCTCTATTTTCTTCAGTTCTGCTCTGATTTTAGTTATTTCTAGCCTTCTGCTAGCTTTTGAATGTGTTTGCTCTTGCTTTTCTAGTTCTTTTAATTGTGATGTTAGGGTGTCAATTTTGGTTCTTTGTTTTTTTTTGTTTTTTTTTTGTTTTTTTTTTGTTTTTTTGAGACGGAGTCTTGCTCTGTCCCCCAGGCTGGAGTGCAGTGGCACAATCTTGGCTCACTGCAAGCTCTGCCTCCCGGGTTCACGCCATTCTCCTGCCTCAGCCTCCTGAGTAGCTGGGACTACAGGCGCTCGCCAACACGCCCGGCTAATTTTTTGTATTTTTAGTAGAGACGGGGTTTCACCGTGTTAGCCAGGATGGTCTCGATCTCCTGACCTCGTGAGCCGCCCGCCTTGGCCTCCCAAAGTGCTGGGATTACAGGCTTGAGCCACCGTGCCCGGCCATGCAATTTTGGTTCTTTCCTGCTTTCTCTTGTGGGCATTTAGTGCTATAAATTTCCCTCTACACACTGCTTTGAATGTGTCCCAGAGATTCTGGTATGTTGTGTCTTTGTTCTTGTTGGTTTCAAAGAACATCTTTATTTCTGCCTTCATTTCATTATGTACCCAATAGTCATTCAGGAGCAGGTTGTTCAGTTTCCATGTAGTTGAGCAGTTTTGAGTGAGTTTCTTAATCCTGAGTTCTAGTTTGATTGCACTGTGGCCTGAGAGACAGTTTGTTATAATTTCTGTTCTTTTACATTTGCTGAGGAGAGCTTTACTTCCAACTATGTGGTCAATTTTGGAATAGGTGTGGCATGGTGCTGAAAAAATGTATATTCTGTTGATTTGGGGTGGAGAGTTCTGTAGATGTCTATTAGGTCCACTTTGTGCAGAGCTGAGTTCAATTCCTGGATATCCTTGTTAACTTTCTGTCTCGTTGATCTGTCTAATGTTGACAGTGGGGTGTTAAAATCTCCCATTATTATTGTGTGGAAGTTTAAGTCCCTTTGTAGGTCACTCAGGACTTGCTTTATGAATCTGGGTGCTCCTGTGTTGGGTGCATGTATATTTAGGATAGTTAGCTCTTCTTGTTGAATTGATCCCTTTACCATTATGTAATGGCTTCTTTGTCTCTTTTGATCTTTGTTGGTTTAAAGTCTATTTTATCAGAGACTAGGATTGCAACCCCTGCCTTTTTTTGTTTTCTATTTGCTTGACAGATCTTCCTCCATCCCTTTATTTTGAGTCTATGTGTGTCTCTGCACGTGAGATGGGTTTCCTGAATACAGCACACTGATGGGTCCTGACTCCTTATCCAGTTTGCCAGTCTGTGTCTTTTAATTGGAGCATTTAGCCCATTTACATTTAAAGTTAATATTGTTATGTGTGAATCTGATCCTGTCATTATGTTGTTAGTTGGTTATTTTGCTCGTTAGTTGATTCAGTTTCTTCCTAGCTTCTATGGTCTTTACAATTTGGCATGTTTTTGCAGTGGCTGGTACCGGTTGTTCCTTTCCATGTTTAGTGCTTCCTTCAGGAGCTCTTTTAGGGCAGGCCTGGTGGTGACAAAATCACTCAGCGTTTGCTTGTCTGTAAAGTATTTTATTTCTCCTTCACTTATGAAGCTTAGTTTGGCTGGATATCAAATTCTGGGTTGAAAATTCTTTTCTTTAAGAATGTTGAATATCGGCCCCCACTCTCTTCTGGCTTGTAGAGTTTCTGCCGAGAGATCAGCTGTTAGTCTGATGGGCTTCCCTTTGTGGGTAACCCGACCTTTCTCTCTGGCTGCCCTTAACATTTTTTCCTTCATTTCAACTTTGGTGAATCTGACAATTATGTGTCTTGGAGTTGCTCTTCTCGAGGAGTATCTTTGTGGCGTTCTCTGTATTTCCTGAATCTGAATGTTCGCCTGCCTTGCTAGACTGGGGAAGTTCTCCTGGGTAATATCTTGCAGAGTGTTTTCCAACTTGGTTCCATTCTCCCCGTCATTTTCAGGTACACCAATCAGACGTAGGTTTGGTCTTTTCACATAGTCCCAAATTTCTTGGAGGCTTTGTTCATTTCTTTTTATTCTTTTTTCTCTAAACTTCCCTTCTCGCTTCATTTCATTCATTTCATCTTCCATCAGCGATACCCTTTCTTCCAGTTGTTCGCATCGGCTACTGAGGCTTCTGCAGTCTTCGTGTAGTTCTCGATACTTGGCTTTCAGCTCCATCAGCTCCTTTAAGCCCTTAGCTAATTTACTACTGACGCCAGTCAGTTAATCTGGGATTAATTCAGAACCATCCATTTTAATTATTCTTTGTTAAAAGCGTACAGTTCGGAGTAATAACTTGGGTTTTAATTTTCCACCCCCTTTCTGCAAATAAAACCTGATGATTTGAACACAGCTATCTTTCTTCAGTTGTCACATTATTATCCTGTTTTAATCAAGCTTAACTTGATTAAATCAAGTATTATTTGAAATACGCACACACACACACACACATACACACACATATATATATATACACACACACAATGCAATGGAGGATACTTAAATTGTATAGGCTGTGGTTTGTGATAATTCTAATGATTTCATTTATGACTAAGTTGATGGTATTTCAGCGCAGAGGTCAGCATGCATCCCATTGTTGTTAAGTGTGTTTGGTCTGTGTGTGTATGTGTGTTTGTGTGTATGTTTCTGAGTTTCTCTTGAGTTTACAGTCCAGTATATGGATCCATGCTGCAAATGCACGAGCCCATTCTCTCCTTTGTCTGCTTTCTCCTGTCAAGCCTAAGAAGTCTCCAGGGTGGTTGTGAAGCCATTCACTGAGCACCAGTCATGGGCCACTGCACCCATTGAGCCGGTTGCCTGCTCAGCAGGCACCAGTCTGGCTCAGAATACGGGGTGACAGGTGTGTGGTTGAGCACGCTTCCTCATTAGGTCCTGCAAGGACAGTGCCCCTTTATCGACAGCCGTTATCAGAGAGGGATCAGTAAACAGGCAGATCCCGTGGCTGAGCTGGGCAGCATTAAAGGCTCCATTGGGAGAGGACCGATGACACCTGCCCTCTTCTACAAAGAGCTCTTCTTGTGAAGGTGACAAAAGGATTGCATTTCAGGGGAATGAAGGCCTAGAGGGATGTCTTTCATCCCTTCCAAGCATTCTCTCCTGGCACATTCAGCAGTTCTTGAATATTGAGAGGAAACCATTGAAAATCATGAAAGAGCAAAGGGCCCCAAGGCCTCCTTCTGTCCTGTCCTGCCTTTGCTGATGAGACCTTCTAAGTTTCCATTGCTGACTCACTTGCAGTACCCATGTTCTCCTTAGGAGGCTGCATTCAGGAGAGGAAAAGAGGAAAAGGGTTAGTTCATAGCCCATCGAAGGAACAATAAACTCATCCACAGACAACTAGATTAAGCCCTGCACATAATATACCTGCTCTAATTTGGTACACAGTGAGTACAGTTCCTTATCCTAAACTAGAAAGAGCAGAATCAGAAAGGGCGCAGGGCCAAGTCATAAGGTGAAAAGAATGTAATACACAGGTTAAAATGAATAAGCCTAACTAGATTGCCAAAAACAATCTGGACCACTTAAGCTTCTGCGTTTGATAATGATGTATGGTTAATCTGGCAGTTTTGTCCACATATTGTGGCAAAATGTGCAATTTCTATAGTGAAGCTAAGTGAGATGGTTAACTTAATGACTGTCACTATTCAGAGATGTCATTTATTAGCTTCTGAACTCTTAGATGTTGGAGAACACAATTTGCAAAACAAGATATTGAGTTGATGGATGAAAGTGAACCTGAAGAAAATAGTCTAGAAAGGCTATATTCATTTAATTTCTTTTTACTTTTGATTTTCATAAGTTCTCATAGTTGAGGATGGAAAATTAAAAACATATGACACTGGTAACAATACACAGTTGTTGTGCAGCACCAAAATATTGTAGCATACCAGCTGTAACAGTATGAAGCCAGAGCTGCTTCAAGGAGTAGGGCTTTGATAGATTATTTTTTTTCTCACATAACAAGAACTCGGGATGTAAGTAGCCTGAGGCTGCTTTGCTGATCATGACTTGGGGCCTTAGAACTTTCCTACTCTGCCATTGGGAATTCTTGCATGATGACTCCTGTATCTCCGAGCTTAGGTATAAGATGTAGGTAGGTAGAAACTGGGTCTCAAGAAAAAAGACACACATCTGCAAGTCTGCCTTCATCTTCCTATGGCTACCCCCAGCTGCAAGGGAATCTGGGAAGCTGCATATTTTAATTGGGCACATTGTCATCCTCAACGTCATGGTTGTGAAATAAGGAGGAAGGGGAGGGTGGCTGTTGGGTGGCATACTAAATTCAAGTGCATTCAAGTACTATGGAGGGTAGTGCCATAGGATTTCAATAGGAGGACAGGAGAGTGTTCACCTAATCAGAAATGACACCCTCATGGAGTTGGAACTTAAAGGGCTTTGAAATATGTTTAGAGCTTCTGGAAACAAAACGATTTTTCAGAGCAGATGTTATGGGGACTAACGTGAGAGACAGGAAATTGCTTTATACCAAAGGCATGAGGCAACCTCTCTTCCCAGTATAAAAAGGAAGGATTGGCATTATAATGAGGAGAAAGCTGTCAATGGAATGGAAGGTACATTAAGGGAATCACAGGGAAATTATAAGAGCCCTTGAAAGACAAGCAGAAGTTCAGGGCTGGAGAGAAGAGGAAATGAAATAAGTTCTCATTCAAGCTTCCGGCATGAGTAGGTGGGGTAAGGCGGCAGCATCTCTAGACACAGGAAAAATGAATAGTCTGTTCAGAAAAATGGGAAAGAATCAATCAAAGGGATATTAGAATATCTTGCACCTTACTAGATAATGCAGCAAGTTTGTGCTCACGGAAGAAAAAGGAAATAGAACTATCAAAGATAGTCACACATTCTACGTTTCCTAGCAGCCCAGCAGAATTGTAGTGTGGCCGAGAACGTTGGAAAGAAGCAGCACATTTTTAGGAAAGAGGATGGTTCCATTGGCAATACACTCAAGTAGACAGAGTCAAGCAGCCTAGGAACTGAGGATCTAGGAGCAGCACACAGGGGAGGGCTGAGGTCTGCAGGTATTTGGATGGGATTTATTACTATTATTATCATTGTAGGTTGTTTTCTGATTACCTAGACATTTTTATTTGTTTATTTGTGATACATAATGTACATATTTATGTGGTGCATGTGCTATTTTGATACATGCATAGAATGTGTAATAATCAAATCAGGGTATTTAGGATATTCATCACCTTGGAAATTTGTCATTTTTTATGCTGCAAACATTTCAGATCTGCTCTTCTAAGTATTTTGACACATACAGTAGATTATTGTTACCTATACTTACCCTGCTATGGAGGTTGCCATCGCAGAAGGGACTGGATTTATTTGTAAAGGGATGAAGATGGAGAACCAGAGAGAAAACCAGAAACAGAGCCTCATAGACACTCAGCATTAAGGAATAAGATAGTGAGGAGAGAGAGCCATGATGCCAGGTCAGCAACACACAGCAAGAATGTGCTACCAGAGGTGCTGTCTTAGTCTGTTTTCACATTGCTGATAAAGACATACCCGAGACTGAGTAATTTATAAAGAAAAAGAGGTTTAATGGACTCACAGTTCCATGTGGCCGGGGGCTGGGGAGGCTTCACAATCATGGCAGAAGGTGAAAGGCATGTCTTACATGGTGGCAGGCAAGAGAGAGCATGTGCCGGGGAACTCCCCTTTATAAAACCATCAGCTCTTGTGAGACTTATTCAGTATCACGAGAACAGCATGCGAAAAACCTGCCTCCATGATTCAATTGCATTCCACCAGTTCCCTCCCATTACACGTGGGAATTGTGGGAGTTACAATTCAAGATAAGATTTGGATGGGGACACAGCCAAACCGTATCAGATGCCAAGAAAGCAAAAGCACAGGGTGGGCGGCCAACAGAGCTGAAAGAGAATGAAGAGGAAATGGCAGGAACAGGCCGCTAGATCTGAGCATGGAGCTTATCCTTAGCCCTGGGGAACTGGTGCCAGTGGGTAAGAGATGGAGCCATGCTGCAGGCCTCTGAAGAGGGAGGTGTGGGAGGGAAGGAGAGGTAACAGGCTCAGGACAAGAAAACAGAAAACATGCAGCCCAGCTGGAAGAAGTGGTAAGGTGGCAATTCTTTTTGTTTTGCTTTTCCCTTAAGGCAAATGTGATCTGAACACACCGAAGACAGACAAAAAGACCTGCACAGAGAAATTGAATAGACATATAGAGAAATGTACAATTTCTCCACATTTCCTACCAGCGAGGCAGATGGGTGATGTTTTGCATGTATGAATTATAGTGCCAGCCCTATGGAGCAGACAGTTCTTACTGCACTTTTTTAAAAAGTAAAGATGATTTTCCCCTTAAAGACAGGACACTATATATTTTTCAGAAATATGTTTTTGCTATTAAAAAAATTCCTCCTGAAGATTTTCATGGTTTTTCCTGTGTGCATAAATTAGGAGTAATGCCTTGTAAACTAGGAATATGGCATCATTTAAAAATGTGAGCAATTCATGGATACGTATTTAAGGGTGGCAAAACTCACTGTGAGCATGCCCATTCCTTTTTACCCCCAGTTGCATGCATGAGTATCATAGTGCAATTAGTTTTCCCACTAAGAAATGCAATTCTTCATAGATACTGTCTAATGCCATGGAGGCAGGTCAGGAATGGGCAGTATTTGAGGGTGTTTAGCAGCACAAGCATGTCCAGCAGGGTGTATTTGTGTGAAGTGTTTCTACATACAGAGAACGAAGCAAGTACTTTATCATTTTCAGAAGCTTTATTTTTGCTTATTAGTTTTATTGAGACAGGGTCTTGCTCTGTTGGCCAGGGTAGAGTGTAGTGGTGTGATCACAGTTCATTGTAGCCTCAACTTCCTAGGCTCAGGTGACTCTCCCACCTCAGCCTCCTGAGTAGCTGGGACTGCAGGTGCATGCCACCATGCCCAGCTAACTTTTTGTATTTTTTGTAGAGATGGGGCTTTACCATGTTGCTCAGGCTCATTTTCAGAAGCATTATGAAGGGAAAGGGAACATGTGAAATGGGAGAAGTTACCTTATCCCCTTTGCACGGCGTGGGACAGAGGTGTGGCTCACTTCTTCAGTGCCCCGACTCTCAAACCCCTTGGGAGAGCATGCAGACAGGCAGGTCCAGAGGTCATGGGGAGCGTTTTTGGGCTCCGACCCCGTGGCAGCATCTAGGGGTGAGTGTTTACAACTTCTGAAGCCCAAGTGGGTGTGTGTTACAGTGTGCTCTTTCAACATTGCTGTCTGCAGGCGGCTTGTGTTAATCAGCTCAATTAGACCCCCTGCCTTATTGCAAGGGCAGAGGGCTTTCTCTGTCCTGGGTTTTTGCCCTAGTGTACCGAAAAAAATTGGATCACAGGTGGGCATGGAGGATGAGTGCAAGGTTTTATTGAGTGGTGGATGTGGCTCTCAGCAAGATGAATGGGGAGCCAGAAAGGGTATGGAGTGGGAAGGCGGTCTTCCCCTGGAGTCTAGCTGCCCATTAGCTGTACTCTCCCCTGACTGCCCCCAGCTGATTTCCTCTCGGCATCCATGTCCTTCCACCATCCCTGGCCTACCGGTGTCTGCTAGTGTGTTCTTCTGCTCCTCTCGATGTCCAGCTGCTTATGTATGTGCCTGCTAAGGTCTCTTGGGTTTATATGGGTATAGGATGGGGGACATGGAAGGCCCGAGTAGTCTTGGAAAATGCAGCATTTGGGCGTGAAAACTGGAGTACCTGTTCTCACTTAGGCCTGAGGGCACAGACCTGAGGATGGAGCCATCACCAGGGACACTGCCTTCTTTACCAAGCACTTCCCTGTCCCCTCCTATATTAGATGTACCCAAATATTCATGTTTTTAAATATTTTTAGCTCTTAAGCATATATACTGTGGTTCACCAATACCAGTTAAATGGAAAAGAATAACTGAATCACTTAATTGTTCTGTTTAATTGGGGCCAAATCACATCTCTGGATTTTTTTATTGTTGTTGAAGCATCCTTCCTGTTGACTTTGCAAACAGCATTTTTATTTCACAGAACTGTAACACATAAACTTGACTGTGAAGTGGCATCAAACCTAGATGAGAATATAAGATGTACAGAGGTCTAGACTAGAACAAACGAACAAACAAGCAACAACAACAAATCCCAAGCTCCAAGACTGTAATTCAAATGAAAACAAATAAAAGCTGAAGAGGATCTAAACTTCATCAGAAAAAAGAATCGGGACCTGAAACATACATTTGAGTTTCTGCTTCATCACTAAAGGAATTTAGATTTTAGGATTTCATATATCTTCTGGGGACCTTTAGTGCTTTTTATCTGTAAAATAATGAGCTGGAGGAAACGATCTATAAAATCACTTCGAAGCAGCCCTAGAATTATGTGATGCTATGAAAATAAAGCCATCACTTGTTGAATGCTGCCTTTGGCAAGCTGTGTAGACATAAGAGAAAGATGTCAATCTGATGGATGAGAATATTAACTGGTAGATCTGCAGCCTTGATCTCTGTGAAACAAGTTCATATATGTAAGCAGCTAGAACATTATTTCTGGTTTCAACTTAGAACCATCACACAGCTGACTGGACACAGAACATTTGGGAATCAAAATCTCTGCCCATTTTCCACCTATCTTAATGAGCAGTTACATTTGATCCCAGTGAGCCTATAAATTGCTTCAATTTGGTCATAGTCCTAAAAACTCAAACTAGATATACTTATATCTAAATGTTTAATTCACTCACAATTCAAATATACTGACATTGCCTTCTGTAATGAAAGGCCATGTTGTTTGATAGTATAAACTTATGAAAGAAACTTACCTAATAGCAAGGCATGTTTGTGTAAATTCAGAAAAAGGAAAGTTAAGGGGTGACTATGCTGGCATTTTACATGGAGAAGATGTATCTTGTTCCCGGGTCAGGAGAGACCAATACCACGTTTGCTCCTTCAAATAGAAATGAGGCCTGTTTGGCAACTTGATGTGAGTGCTCTTCTTAACCTGGTTATTGTGTTCTTGCTGTTTGTATCTCAGCAGCAGTGGGCAGCTGGAGCCTCCTGGGAGAGGATTTCTCCTTAGCAATCTCTGAAGTTATACTTCCTACTAGCCAGGCATGAGGTTAGCAAAGGAAAATAGCTATAATGTTCTGGTAACTAGCTGAAGCATATGTGTTTATGTCCACATGGAGCTTATGTTGAGCAAAAGTCTCTTGCACATTTTTAAGGAACTTACAAATGGCTCAGCCAGGTTTGATTTGCAGAATATTCTGCTTGTTGTACACCACACTCTGAATTCTATGGTGACTATTTTTTTCACTGTGATATTTCAGTTCTTAACCATGTGTCTAGCACATTAGACCTGTGGTAAGTATCAATAAAAGGGAAAGGAGAAGAGAGAAAGAATACCACTTTCATGTGACTAGTCCTCTATATAGTCAACCACTTTTCTAGGACCTATACATGTCCACATCCCACCATGACTATTCCATTTCTCCCTTTGTTATTTCAGGCAGATGTAATAATTTCTGAGAAGTATCCATCTCCATTGCTGTTCAGGCCCTACAGTCCAGACTCTTCCCTCATTGCATATCCATGGCTCTGTTGTATTCTGATTAGCACCTGCACAAAAATATGCAATGCAGTATGTAAACAGGGGCGACCATCCATGTGTGCAGAATCAGAAACTCCAGCTACCTGCTGCAGCAAGGGAGTAGTTTCTTCTCTCTGTGCTCTGTTAGAAGGTGGAAGCAGAGGCTGAGATTAGGGAGATGAAGGATTTATAAAGCACCCTTCCTGTTCAGTGGGAAGAAGCAACTTAGAGGTTGAATGCCTCCTAAAAAAGCATTTCCTCATCGTATTTAAAAAATATATATGTTACAGCGTTGTTTGTGATGTCATCCCTTGCAAGTTGTCCTCTCTTTTCAACCCCAGTTGGTTTTATGAGCAGCAACCAGGGACACCTTTGTTGTTATTTTTGAAGAAAAAATGTAGAGAGTGGACTTGCAGCGCTCAGATGATGCATGGTTTGCATTCTTAATAGATATTAGAGCTTTTAACATTCAAATGCACTAAAGAATGGAGGCAAAGACCTTATCAGAATAATATATGTCTTATGTGCTCTTAAACATGACAAGTTTTTTTTATCATGGGGAGAAGAAAAAAAAGATGTATTTCTTAAACAAGATAATAGGTGCCATGTGGTTCATTTCCTCCTTAGCTTCCCAAGTCTCCAGTAATGATGGACAGGTAGCTTGTCAAAAAAAGCCTAATCAGTTTAATGTAACCAAGGCAGTCTACCCTACAGGATGACTTCTGCTGCGTCCATGAAGAATATAAATTTCTTTGGGGTTGGGAGAAAATAAAAATACCAATAACCATAACAAGGCTTAGAATATCTTATGAGAGTCACCCTTTCGTGAAGCAATTGCTTTCTCTTGTACTGGAAATTGACAGGAAATTTAGGGCTAAGTGCAAATGCCTATGGTGTGCAGATCTCTGCAAATATAAGCCTGACCGGAAGGACAAATTAGATAATTTTTTAAGGTAGTAGCTGAAGCTGGTGGATCAGAGCAGTGCACACAGACAGGTAGGGACGGGTAAAACTTAAGAACCTACAGCTAAGACAGGAGTACGCTGTGTTTATTTTGACTGCAGCTGTTGACCACCATACACACATTCAGAAGTACTGCCAACTCCTTAAAAAGTCCGGGAATGTGGCCAAAGACTATTCCTGTCTTGGCACAGATAGGTGATTGCTTGGGAAAATATCAGAAAAAGTCACCTCCAACATGTACCCTGTTGGGGGCCTTGTGATGTACAGGAGAGCTGGAGGGGGGTCCATGCTCTTGATGGGTGCTAACCGATGGATACTGTGCTGGTGCCAGAAAGCTCCTCCCAATCTGGGACTCACCTAATTTATATCCATCAGGAACAGAGTAGGGCAAATGCCCTATAACACAGAACTCCAAACCACACACTTTATTTTCCTTTCCTATATAGCGTTTACCCGTGAGGGCTTCTTTTGAGCCTATCTTGAAAAAAAATAAAAATTCAAGATAAATGTTTATTTATTTTTAAAAATATCTAAAACGCCATTCTAAGGCCCACTCTTAATATTTTGGAAGAAGGCTTTCTCTGTGCTAGTCCATGTAGTAGACTCTCTTAAATCCTGATTATTCTTGAATTTTGAGAACATCAGACACCAACTTTATGTGGCAGTGAAGTCTTTCCAAAATATATCTCTGTATATCTACACACACACGTGTGTGTGCGTGTGTGTATGTGTGTGTATAATGGTAGCAATGTTAATATAGAAGGAAAAGAAGGAGAAAAACCACATGGTTATCTTGGTGTATATTTAAAAAGCATAAGATAAAATTCAACATACATCATGATAGTAACTTTTTGTTAATTATAAACGTCAGAGGCTTGTTTTATTTATTGAAAATCGTTTATTGATGTCTCATCAATTTATTAAGAGACATCATAAAAAATAGAAGCAACCCACAGTTCTAAACTGTTTCTACTAAATATATTCTAAAAGAACATAATAGCTTGTAAACCCAGTGTTGTAGGAAACAAGAAAGAATATGCGTATGTGAGTCTAACAGACCTGGGAAAAATAGAATATATACAAAAGCATTGAGACTTAATAATATTCAATAAACGCTCCTTTACCTTATCTATCTCTATTCCTATCTATCTATCTATCTACCTACCTACCTACCTACCTACCTGTCTAGCTACTTATACTGTAATGAGCCACATAACCAGATTTTGGTCAATGATAGACCACATATTTGATAGTGGTCCCATAAGGTTGTAATGAAGCTGAAAAATTCCATTTTCAATGTCCATTGCTTGGTGACATTGTAGCTGTCTTAGTGCTGTAGCACAGTGTATTCTTCATGTGTTTGTAGTGATGCAAACAAACCTACTGCATGTAAACAAACTTAATGGTATAAACAAACCTACTGCATTGCCAGTCATATAAAATTATAGAACATATAATTATGTACAGGACATAATATTTGATAATACTATGTTATTGGTTTTGTATTTATTACACTCTGCTTTTAATCTTTGATAGTATATTCCATACACTTTTCTGAAAGTGAACTGTAAAACAGCCTCTGGCGGGTCCTTCAGGAGGTATCCAGAAGAAGGCCTTATTATCATAGGGGATGGCAGTTCCATGCATGATTATTGCCCCGGAAGACCTTCCAGTGGAATAAGATGTGAAGTTGGAAGACAGTGATATTGGTGATCCCAGCCCCGTGTAGAGCTAGCCTAAAGTGTGTGCTTGTGTCTTCATTTTTAATTAAAAGTTTAAAAGTAGTATATATTACACTGTACCATCTGGGTTTGTGTAAGTACACTCTGTAATTTTCACACAAGGACAAAATTGCCTAGGGACATATTTCTCAGAATGTATCCCCGTCATTAAGTGATGCATGACTCTTTGTGACATTTCTGAAGATACAATATGTTGTTAAAACCAAACTTCAGTAACAGAGGCACTGTCATATTTTATTTAATTTTTAATTTTTTAATTTTTGAGGGTCCATACTCGGTATATATATTTATGGGGTACATGAGATGTTTTGATATAGGCATGCAATGTGTAATACTCACATCATGGAGAATGTAGTATCATCCCCTCAAGCATTTGTCCTTTGTGTGATGAACAATCCAGTTATATTCTTTACTTATTTTAAATGTACAGTTCAGTTATTATTGACTACAGTCAACTTGTTGTGCTATCAAATAGTAGGTCTTATTCATTTTTCTATTCTTTTGTACGCATTAGCCATCCCCGCTTCCCCCTGACCCCGCACAGTCATATTTTAATGTCAGTTGGAAGTTATCCTTGAATTCCACAACTATTTAAAGAGTATCTATTTGAACAAAGCTCATAGCAGAGGTTACCAAATATTACCCCCAATTATCAAAGAATTACAGTGCACACATTTCCTAAAGTTATGCATCCAGAAAGCAACCCAGATTTTGTCATTGTTTTTCCTTGTTTTTTTTTTTTTACATAAATGTATTTTCTTTTTTAATGAACAATTGAACAAATGACTGAATTAAGGCAAGTATAAGAGTCACATAAAAATGGTATCATTGTTTTGGAGGAAAATCCATGCCCTAATCAGTCTCAAACGTGAGTCACATCACTATGGTTTTCAATAAAGACAGAGTCAGGATTTTTTTCTCACTGAATATGTTTGTTTGTTTTGTGTTAGTGTTCTATTTCACCTGTGTTGAGCAGCATGCTGTATTTTTCCCCACGTGGCATGATACTCCCGCTGTATGTAAAGACATCCAAGAGAACAACATAACCCTAAGTGTTTCTGTCTCCAGAGGGGCAAAGGTTTCTGCTAAATTAATCTCTTAAAGGCTGCTTTGGGAAGGTGAGCATGCCTTTTTAATCTGCATGCCCTGAACTCTGAGTTAAGGACTTCCAAACAGCTTCTTTGTGACAGTCAAGAGGGAGTGTAGCTTTGATTCCTCACTGGAGTAGAGAGCGAAGGGAGAGACCCGAGGAGGCTTGTTACAAGCTGCTGTGAGGTGAGGGTCAGCTGGGTCTCCCTAACAAGGTGACTGCCACGTTTCCAACAGGGCCCATCAATGCCAAAGTCTAATCAGAGCTGCTCAGCCTTTTAGGAATGCCTTTTAGATTTTTTATTTTAAAGAGAACTTTTGTATTAAAGGGACTTGACGTTCCCCAGGTAGCTTATAATTCAAGACAGTTTGATCCGTGAGATCATTGTGCGTTCTTTAATGGAGTTCAGTGAAGCATAACCTGGGAGAAAAGATGATAAAAATCACAGCTGGCTTTACTCAAATTCAGGGCTGGCATGACTACTTTCAGGAGAGTGCAAAAAAAATTTTTTTAATTTAATTTTGAAAATTGGCCTGGTGAGATGCTTATTTCATTGAATAAGTTGTGTTCCAGAAAGTACCATGAAGGGATCAAATATTAACTTACTGCAATACAGTAATTATCTCCTATTAACAGAAAGCATTCTGAGGAAATATGCAACAGTTTGTTCTCTGTATATGCCCCTCCTTCTGCACCTGGGCTCGGGAAACGATGGCCTGTGGGCCACATCTAGCATGCTGCCTGTTTATGTGAATAAAGCTTTATTGGAACGCAGCCATGGGCATTCATAGACAAGCTGTCTAGAACCTCTTTTGGATCACAACCACAGAGTTAAGTAATTGTGAGAGAGAGACTGGTCCACAAAGCCTGAAACATTTATTACCTAGTTCTTTATAGAAAAGTTTGCTGACATCTGAGGGACCTTCATACTAGCCAGGATCCCGACTGAGTTGTCTCTTCTGTTGAGTTCCTTCTTGGCAGAATCCCACCTGGTATCTCCTTCCCAAAATACCTTTTATTAGCCTCATGTGGCTATGGAGTCCTTGAAATGTGGCTAACATTACTAAAGAATGGAGTTTTAAGATTCTATTTAGTTTTAAATAATTTAAATGTAAATAGGTACATGTGGTTAGTGGCAACCATACTGAGTTAATGAAATTGTGCTTTGGTTGCACCACAAACCAAGGAACAAAGAAGTCTGGCAGTCTCTGATCACACGTGATATTTGTTTTCTAAATGTTTTATTGTGAAATAAAATACACACACACTACACAATGTACAGAAACACAATTATACCATTTTTATTCAATGTGTATCAGATTAAGGTTTCTATTTTTTGAATTTGTCTTAATGTTTTTAAAGAAATGTATATAATTTAAATTTTGAAATTTTTGACATAATGTAGTCACGTTCCCCAGTTTACTTCTAGTGTCAATTATGTGAGCTCTGTTTTTTCCTTTTTGCTGGATCCCCTTTTCTGATGGTTATCAATTTTATCTCTCTTTTAAAATAGTCAGTGTTTAGTTCTCTTCTGCTCTATTTTATTTCTTTGTTCTCTCTTGGAGTCATTTCCTTGAATTTATTCTATTTCTTTAACTGTTTGGTTTGAATTCATAGCACAAAAATCTTTAATGATTTTTCCCTAATATATGCATTTTAGACTGAAATTTCTGCTTCTTTTTCTTTGATATTATCAGCTTAACTAGCATGTAATGTGGCTTTCTTTTAACTATCCAGCTTGAAATAGGTTGATCTCTGTGATTCTATCAATTTATGTGTTTCATGAAAACTGAAAGATTCTAAACCATTTTATCTTTGAATATTATGTCTTGTGCATTCTCTTTTTAAAAATCTCCTTATATTTCATTCAAATATATTTTGCACTTTCTCATTCAATAGATTGAATATCAAACCTTTCTCTAATTTTTCTACATTTTTGTTGCTCTATAGTTATTCAGTGTTATTTCTACGTATCTATATTATAAATCACTAATATCCTCTAAGGCTATCTTAATCTGCCTTTAAACATTCCATTGATTTTTACATTTCAATTATCTTTTTTTTCTGTTTTAAAAGTTCATGCTGGTACTCTTTCAAAAATTTGCCTGGTCATTTTTATGGTATATTGCTTCTTACTCGTGTCACAAATTCCCTCTATTGTTGTTTAGACATTTAATAATACTTATTTTATATTCTGTATCTGATGATTCTAGTACATGATAGCTTTGTTCGTTTCTAATGACTATCACACATGGCAGGTAGAAGTCGTACATTTTGTAACTTTTTCGTTGTATTTTGTTTTCTATTTGGAGCTATCTCTCTGGAATTACTTGGAGGCTTGGATTGGGCCAATTTCCCCCAGGGACAATTATGTTTGCTGCAGATGCCTTGGAACATTTCAGAGTTGACACCCCTTTCAACACAATTTCTTCTTGATGCTTCTCTGGCCATTTGGAGAGTTTTCTGGCCACTCCCCCTTGGGGCCTGCTTGTCAGTTGTTTTCCTGGCAAAGCATGATGTTTATTTGTTCGAAATCCTGTGTGATTGCTGTGTCCCAGACTCAGGCACTGTGGGCACACAGACTCTAGGGAAAGCAGCTTGGGGCCAGAGCTGGAGTTTCTTCTGCTCATTGTCACTCCTGTCACTTAGTGGCAGAGTAACTTGGGGTAACCCTTGGAGTCTCATTTCCCTCTTCTGTAAAAATAAAGAAATGATTCCTACGTTATCATAATGTGGCGATATCAAAATAGAATAATTTGCAAAAATGCTTTCGTGGTGTTATAATAAGTACGCAAGACATGATAATGTCTCCCAGTGTTTATGTGAATATTGACATGATTTCTATGTCAGTGATTATGATTGTTATCATTAAAAGACATGGCAGTTGGCTGTGGGGATGACAGAATGGGGAAGAATATATTAAAAAGAAAATAAAATTCAATAGCATATTAGATGAAGCTTTTGTACTATGTACTGGGGTAGACAGCAAAGGGATTAATTTATGACACTGGAACCCATTGAACATCTTCTTTCCTCCCAGCAGAAACATTTTGTTATCACCCAACTTTGACATGTGTTAACCCATAACTTGCTCATCCTCAGTAACTAAATAATTTAGTAAACTAGGTTGATCAAGCTATTTAACCTTGTGTTTCAAAGAGATATTAAAAAGTTAATGACATAGCAACAGGAAAGACAAAAAGGTTTATTAACAAAATAATTAAGCATGCTAAAACTCTTATGTAAAAATGCATGAGAAAATACCCAAATTTGTCTTTTGCGTGTACCAGATAATATAGCATCAAAAACTGATTAAAAAATCAAGAGCAAACAAATGACATAAATAGTTTAAACACACATATGTAAAAACAATCAGATCACCCCACCTCTCTCGCGTGCTCTGTCTCTCTCTCTTTCTCACTCTGTCTCTCACACACACACATACCCACACACACACACACACAGTCTTACACTGTCTTTGATATAACATGAACTCAAAGAGACATGTGCACCAAAGTTCAGTGTTTATTTTTTTCACTTTTTTTGTGAAGGAGAAAAAAATAAACAGAAAAAAAAACTCAAATTCCTATTAATGGATAAGTGGTAAACTTGACGTATGTTCATTGTTTGTTACAATATAGCAGTCAAAAGCATATGAAAAAAAGCTCAACATCACTAATCATTAGAGAAATACAAATCAAAACCCCAATGAGATACCATCTCACACTAGTCAGAATGGCTATTATTAAAAAGTAAAAAAATAGCAGATGCTGGCAAGATTGTGGAGAAAAAGGAATGCGTATACACTTCTGATGGGAGTGTAAATTATTTAATTCAACCATTGTGGAAAGCAGTGTGGTAATTCCTCAAAACCGAAAAACAATACCATTTGACCCAGCAATCCCATTAACTGGGTATATACCCAAAGGAATATAAATTGTTCTCTTATAAACACACATGCACACATATGTTCATTGCAGCACTATGCACAACAGCAAAGACATGGAATCAACTTAAATGCCCATCAATGGAAGATTGAATTAAAAAATGTGGCACACATACACCATGGGATACTATGCAGCCATAAAAAAGATTGACATCATGTTCTTTGCAGGGACATGAATGGAGCTGGAGGCCATTATCCTTAGCAAACTAACAGAGGAGCAGAAAACCAAGTACCATATGTTCTCACTTATAAGTGGGAGCTGAATGATGAGAACACATGGACACATAAAGGGGAACAACACACACACCAGGACCTTTCAGAGGGTGGACGGTGGGAGGAGGGAGAGGATCAGGAAAAATAACTAATAAACACTAGGCTTCATACCTGGGTGATGAAATAATCTATACAACAAATCCTCATGACACACGTTTACCTATGTAACAAACCTGCACATGTACCCCTGAACTTAAAATTAAATTAAAGAACAAACAAAAAAACCAGTATAGCAGTTGAAATGAGGAAAGACCTGAAGAGCATCATGTAGAGGGATAAAAATGCAAGTTGCAAGACAGTATCTGCTGTCTACCAGTTGAGGTACATTCAAAAATGCAGAGAGCATTATAGTGTTCCTGGCAATTATTATTTAAGAAAACATTACTTCAGAGAAGTGATTGGTTGTGTATTACACGTTTGATAGTAGTCACAACTGGAGAAAGAGAAATAGTAATGAGACATGAGATGTTATCACAAATGGCTTCATCTTTACATGTTTAATGCTGTTTTAAAATATCCAAAACAAACGTGACTGTGCTATTGTTATTTTGGGATAACGTGTACATGAACTTTTGTCTTAATGTGTTTTATACTTTTATGTTTTCTTTCATTTAAAAATCATAAAGCAGATGAACAATAAATTTAGAATAGACTCCTAGAGCTAGGTGCAGTGGCTACCAGTGCATCTATAGTACCAGCTACTTGGGAGGCTGAGGTGGGAGAACTTGGTGAGCCCAGGAGGTCAAGGCTGCAGTGAGCTATAATCACACGACTGTACTCCAGCCTGAGTGACAGAACGAGATCCTGTCTCAAAAATAAATAAAGTAAAAGGTAGAATTAACTTAGATTTCAATTAATGCATTTCTGTTTATTTTTTTGCCTTATTTTGTCAATGTCTATAAATACAAAAATGAGAGCTGGGTGTTGTGGCTAATACCTGTAATCCCAGTGACTCAGGAGGCTGAGGCGGGAGGATTGCTTGAGGCCATGAGTTCAAGACCAGGCTGGGCAATATAGCAGGACCCCCATCTCTAAAGAAAAAGAAATTAAAAAAAAAAATAACCTCCAGAAGATAATGTTATTTAGAGGAACAGCTCCATTGTGCTATGAGAGAAAATCGTTTCAATTTGTTTAGACAATTTGGCTTTCTCTCTCTTTCTTTCTCTCTCTCTCTCTTTGTTTCTTTCGAGACAGGGCCTTGCTCTGTTGCCCAGGCTGAAGTACAGTGTTGCCAGTCACAGCTCACTGCAACCTCCACCTCCCCAGCTGAAGCAATCCTCCTGCCTCAGCCTCTCAAATAGCTGAGACTGTAGGCATGCACCACCATGCCTGGCTAATTTTTGTATTTTTTGTAGAGATGGGTTTCACCATGTTGCCTAGGCTGGCCTTAAACTCATGGACTCATGAGATCGGCCTGCCACGGCCTCCCAAAGTGCTGGGATTACAGGCACAAGCTACTGCCCCCAGCCTAAACTGATTTTCTTTTCTTTTCTTTTCCCTTCTCTTCTCTTCTCTTCTCTTCTTCTTTTCTTTTCTTTTCTTTTCTTTTCTTTTCTTTTCTTTTCTTTTCTTTTCTTTTCTTTTCTCTTTCTTTCTTTCTTTCTTTTTTTCTTTTCTTTTCTTTTCTTTCTTTCGTTCTTTCTTTATTTTTTTTTTTTTGAGACGGAGTCTCGCTCTGTCGCCCAGGCTGGAGTGCAGTGGTGCGATCTCGGCTCACTGCAAGCTCCACCTCCCGAGTTCACGCCATTGTCCTGCCTCAGCCTCCCGAGTAGCTGGGACTACAGGCACCCGCCACCACGCCCGGCTAATGTTTTGTATTTTTAGTAAAGACAGGTTTCACCATGTTAGCCAGGATGGCCTCAATCTCCTGACCTTGTGATCTGCCTGCCTCGGCCTCCCAAAGTGCTGGGATTACAGGCATGAGCCACTGCGCCCGGCCTAGACTTTATTTTTAATAATCTAGAGGGAATATATATCTTCTCATTCCCATACCATGTAAATACAATCAAAACACAACTAATTGAATTGTACAGGTGACTTTTTTTGCTGTAAAGGAATTGAACCATCAGAAATTTCCCAGCATATAGATTAGCAGCATGGGACCCTGAGCGTGGCTCCAGACTCCAGCAGGCTCCAGCAGCATTCGCAGAGTCGCAGGCATCTGCTCAATGCGCTTTGTTCCTATGCCCTGCCGTGATGTGAGTGCAGTCTGAAAGGAATGGGCACCTGGGAATACAGTTTTCCATCCCTCTTTACAATGAATAATCACTCAAAATTTTCACCAAACAGTAGGCAGTGTTATCCTAATATAAAATATCTCTTCATCTAGTCAGAGCAACAGGACTTGAATATTAAGAAAGGAGTAGAACTTTAACATTAGTATCATGAAAAACTTAAACTGGGCCGGGCACTGTGGCTCACGCCTGTAATCCCAGGACTTCGGTAGGCCAAGGTGGGTGGATCACTTTGGCTCATCAGTTTGAGGCCAGCCTGGACAACATGATGAAACCTTGTCTCTGCAAAAAATACAAAAATTAGCCAGCCATGATGGTGCGTGCTTGTAATTGCAGCTAGTTGGGAGACTGAGGTGGGAGGATTGTTTGACCCCAGGAGGAGGAGGTTCCAGTAAGCTGAGATTGCACCATTACACTCCAGCCTGGGCAACAGAGCCAGACCTTCTCTCAAAAAAAAAAAAAAGAATGAAAGAAAAAGAAAAATTTAAACTGAAAAAAAAGTTTAAATTAGCTTTGTTTTGAGATATTGCAAATTGTCATACGATGATGATATTGTGTCCAGGATAATCCCTTGATTTTCTTAGTTCTCTTTTTATTAGGAAGAATGATCACCAGCAACATATAATGTACAAAATAAAGTACACTCCTTTAGTCATTTACACGTTTATTTCATTGCAGTTGACATTTAATGTATAAGGCTATTTCGTTCCTTGGGGTCTTGCTCCTGAATCTCCATCTGCCTAGAGGGATTTAACCACATGTTTTGCATTTACTCAAGAGTCATCTCCTCTCTGCTGAGTTCAGGCACTCCACTCTACCCCCAGTTAAAATGGACCACTGAGTCCTACCATCGACTATGAGAAAGGAAACTTCATACTTAGTCACACACATCTACTGGGATATGCGCTTGTGTGCATGCCTGTGTGTACCTGTGCAGCCATTATCTGCTTGGGGACAGGAGTCATGTTGTATTACTTATTCTATCCACAGCACTTAGGACAGTGACAAACCCATGACAGATAATCAGTGTGAAATTCTAACATGCTGGAACAACACAATTAGTGTCATATACAAAACTTGACAGTGGAAATGGGCAACATCATCCAGGAAAAGTTCAACTTGTTGACTCAAGACATAAAAGCGTCACTAAATTTAGGTACAGGAGATACAAAAGGTTAGTAAAAAGGATGTGCTTGAATTTTGAAAAGGTTATTATTATGGTGAAAATATTTAAAGACATACAAAAGTAAGAAAATAGTGTAATAAACTTTCTATCGCCAGGCTTCAAAAAAGAAACATACTAATGGCCAATTTTATTTCATCTATACCTTTCCTCCTGCTACAGTTTAAATGATTGTGTTCCTTCCAAAATTCATGCTGTAACCTAATCTCAATGGGATGGTATTAGGGGGCGGAGCTTTGGGGAGGTGATGAGCTCATGAGGGTGGAGCCCTCCTGGATAGGATTAGTGCCCTTACAAAAGGGACACCAGAGAGCTCCCTTGCCTCTTCCACCACATGAGGACACAGAGAGAAGGTTCTGTCTATGAAGCAGTAAGCAGATCCTCACCAGCCACTGAATCTGCCGTGCCTTGATTTTGGACTTCCAGCCTCTGGAATTATGAGCAATAATTGTCTGTTGTTCATAAGCCACCCAGGTGATGGTATTTTTGTTACAACACACCAAGCAGACTGACTCCTTTTCCCCCTTTGGATTAGTTTGATACCAGCTGTGGAGCTCACATTATGTTTTCTGTAAATATTTCAGAATTTATCTTTAGAATGTAGGAATGCTTTGTTAAGAGTCATGTGAATGTGTGACTTTGGAGAGCACACTAGGGCTTTTGAGCGTTTATTTGAGAAGGGCACAGCATAACATGGTCAACAGACAGCAAATATGGCTCTTGAAAAGTATACCTTGAGTGGAAAGGTTGATCAGAGGAAAACAGTATATTGCGTTAATTAGCAGAACACGAAGTGCATCGTTTACTCTGTATTCCCTTGAAAGGCTTCTTCCCTTCTGGAGATACCTTTCTTAATGACACCAGACTTAGCTTGCAGGTGTGGTGGCTCATGCCTGTAATCCCAGCATTTTGGGAGGCTGAGGCAGGTGGATCACCTTAGGTCAGGAGTTTGAGACCAGACTGGCCAACATGGTGAAACCCTGTCTCTACTAAAAATACAAAAATTAGCTGGGCGTGGTGACACACACCTGTAATCCCAGATACTTGGGAGGCTGAGTCAGGAGAATTGCTTGAACCCAGGAGGTAGAGGTTGCAGTGAGCCAAGGCTGTCCCACTGCATTCCAGCCTGGGCGACAGAGCAAGACTCCATCTCAAAAACAAACAAACAAAAAGAACTTTTATTTTTCTGCTATTTCATCATTTCTGCCTCACTTCAGGAAACAGATATTTAGTAGATGCTTAGTAAAAATACTTCTAGATGACACACTCACTTAACTTTATGGGAACATATAACTGCGAAGTATTTTGAGTTTCTTTCAATACCCATCATGGTGCATTGAGTTTATCACATCAATTTATGATTTAGCTCAAAAGGTTTTATATTTATATATTCAGATCTCTCTATATGTCTGTAGACATTTATATGTATATTTCATATATGTATTTCAGGAATTTATAGTCCACACATTCATATATAGATACAGATATATATATATATATATCTGTATATCTATATCTATATATATATACACACACACACATACACACAGACACACACAGAGATACACAGAGATACAAAGAGTCTAGGGACATTTATTCCAGGAACACTCATGGAAAAGGAAAAATACCAGCCTTGTCAGATATTAGTATTAAAAAAAGAAAAACATGTTAATATGGAATTTCGTTATGGGAATTTTAAAAACACAAATATTTTCTGTCACTATCTCTGTACAAACACCCACCAAAAAAGAAAGCAATGAAAGCAAAGTCCAGCTTATATGCAAAATATGGTAAAAATCCTCTATACCAGAGGTCCCCAACCCAGAGATCCCCAACCCTCAATCCATCTGTGGCCTGTTAGGAACCAGCCCACACACCAGGAGGTGAGCAGCGGGCAAGTGAATGAAGCTTCATCTGTATTTACAACCACTCCCCATCCCTCTAATTACAGCCTGAGCTCCGCCTCCTGTCAGATGAGCAGCCACATTAGATTCTCATAGGAGCACAAACCACATTGTGAACTGCACATGTGAGGGATCTAGGTTGTGTGCTCCTTATGAGAATCTGATGCCTGATCTGTCACTTTCTCCCATCACCCCCAGATGGGACTGTCCAGTTGCAGGAAAACAAGCTCAGGGCTCCCACTGATTCTACATGATGGTGAGTTGTATAATTATTATATATTACAATGGAATAATAATACAAATAAAGTACACAATAAATGTAATGTGCTTGAATCATCCCAAAACTACCCCCACACCCCCTTGTCCACAGAAAAATTGTCTTCCACAAAACTAGTCCCTGGTGCCAAGAAGGTTGGGGATCACTGCTCTATACCCCAATAGGCAACATTTTCATTCTTCTGTGCTATGTACATTCTAAGAGCTTGCTCTGTAATCACAGTGGCCTGTGCCTAGATTTTTTTTTCTTTTTGAGTAAGAACTAGTAAGACAATGGCTAATACAGTGGAAGACTGTGATGAATTTTGTGTTTAATAAAGCAACAGATGGTTGAAATTCATTTTAATTCCTTAGCAAGAATGAGTAAAACCCAGGAAATTGTTAGTATTCACCTCTTTAATAGAAAGTCATAAAATTAGTCTTCTTCCTTCTGGATTTGGCCTCAATTACAGAGTGTGTTGGATTGGTGATGTAAAAGTTACTAAACACCATGGGATCGTGTAGGGTGCTTAATCAGTTATATTGTAGTCCTATAAAACAGCACTCCTGTGATAGAAATTAAGGCGATAAAATAGCTCAATTAGCTGTCTACGTATGGGTGTAGTAGAATGAAAAGTAGAGAGAGGATTCAGGCCAGACACAACCAGTGGACCTTCTTCAATCAGAAATGGAAGTTTGGGATGCTGGGGGGTCTTGGAGTCAAGCCAATTGTTTATGGTTCATGAGAGGAGATGGGGTGACATGAAAGAATCCTCAGAGCTTTTGGAAAATTCTTCAAAACAGTAAAAATTAGTGAACGTATCTGTAATATTTTACTAAGTCAAAGATGCATTCTTAGACTATGATTTTAAAGTAAAAGTGATCAAAGATGTTGATAAGTCACATATCCTTATTAGAAATAGAAGAGAACAATGTTTTAGGGAGAAAATAATGCGTGTCCAAGGTTATGTTGTTAGTTAATGAAACAAGGACTAGAAATAATTTTTTCCAGATTCTACTGAACATTCTGTACCATACCACCTCTTCTTTTTCTTTTTTTAAAAATAACTTTATAATGTTACTTTAAAAGGACTAAAGAAACAGTCACCTAGTCTCTATAATTTATTGCTTTTCAAACATCCACATATAAGTAAAATATGTTTTATAAGAAGAGTGAGCCGGGCGCGGTGGCTCACGCTTGTAATCCCAGCACTTTGGGAGGCTGAGGCGGGCGGATCACGAGGTCAGGAGATCGAGACCACGGTGAAACCCCGTCTCTACTAAAAATACAAAAAAAAAAAATTAGCCGGGCGTGGTGGCGGGCGCCTGTAGTCCCAGCTACTCGGAGAGGCTGAGGCAGGAGAATGGCGTGAACCCGGGAGGCGGAACTTGTAGTGAGCCGAGATTGCGCCACTGCACTCCAGCCTGGGCGACAGAGCGAGACTCCGTCTCAAAAAAAAAAAAAAAAAAAAAAAAAAAAAAAAAAAAAAGAAGAGTGTATTACTTTGAGTATATCAGCACACACTGTGGATCTCCTCACCATGTTGTCATGGCAAATGGTATAATTCATTCAACTCAACATAATTTAATGATGTCTTTAAACGTCTGGCCCTGTTCCTTACAGTAAGTGTGTTGAGCCGAGTTAAAAACATACATCTCAAATGTTTGGCAGTCTCTCTTTTCTCACAATTATTGAATAAATGAAGTATTTACAGATGCACAGTTTTTTCTACTCATTTTCTCTCTTATCCATTTCATCCAACAATTCTTGTTCATTCCATGATTTAATTGTATTGCCTGAAAGTAGTGACAACTTTGAATAATCATTCACACTCATGTTGAGATGAAAATACTATCTAGGAGTGAGTTTCATTAATCACAAATCTCTTTTTTAGTATACACTACTTTTTCTTTTCTACTTCTGTGTTAGGCCCATAATTCACACTCTCACTCAAAAGAGAGTAGAGCACCTTGGAAATTTCTGTTGGGTGGCATGGCAGGTCAACTTCTATTAATAGATGGTTCCTGTGACTTTCTCTCCCCAGTATTACTTTCAGAACTATGTTACATTTATGTACAAGGCAAAAGGGATTTTTGCAGATGTAGTTCAGGTTACTACTCAGTCAACCTTAAAATAGGGAGATTATCAGGCTGGAACTAATCCAACCATATGAGCCATATAAAAGCAGTGTTTTCTCCAGCTGGTGCCAGAAGCAGAAGTCAGAAAGATCTGAAGCATGAGAAGCTTTGGATGGGAGGGAGGCCTTCTGACACTAAAGGATGTGGACGGACCCAAGAGCAGCCACTAGGAGCTGAGAATGACCCCAGCCAACAGCCAGAAAGGATTTGAGGGCCTCTGCCGGGCACGGTGGCTCTCACCTATAATCCCAGCACTTAGGGGGGTCGAAGTGGGCAGATCACTTGAGGTCAGGAGTTCGAGACCAGCCTGGCCAACGTGGTGTAACCCCATCTCTACTAAAAATACAAAAGGTAGTCAGGCATGTAATGCACGCCTGTAATCCCAGATACTCAGGAGGCTGAGGCATGAGAATGGCTTGAACCCGGGAGGCGGAGGTTGCAGTCAGCCGAGATCGCACCATTGCACTCCAGATAGGGTGACAGAGCAAGATGCCATCCCCCCGCTCAAAAAAAATTGGGGGGACTTCAATCCTATAACCACAAAAAAATAGATTCTGCCAGCAATCCCAATGAATTTGAGCAAGATTTTTCCCCAAACCTGCCAGCACCTTCATTTTGGCCTTGTGAGATTCTGAGGAGAGAAATTTGCTCAAGTTGTAGTAATTGGTTATGCACCAAAAGAAAATTAATAGTTTTCTAGGGGGAGACAAGATTTTTACCATCATTTAAAATTTAAAAAAAAAAAAACAAAAGATGAAGAGGAGAAAGAGGGAGAGCGACTAAATGAAAATGTTCTACACTGTTAAGTTGTGCTATTGGAAAGCACTCTAATGGAGATGGGGGCTCCAAAAAGAAAAACGTGTTTGTGAGCAGGGGATAAAAAGGAAGAGAAACCTTTGGGAAGAAATAGGAGAGAACAAAGAGGCCCCTGCCCCCTGCCCAGGCCTTGCTGTAAGTCAGCTCTTGAAGACAAAGGAGGCCTACAGAAGAAGCCACGTCATCAGGGAAAAGCTAGGTTTGTGTCTGGGGGAGAAAGTGAAGAGAGTGTTCAGAGAAGGTTTCAGGGAGCAGAGGAGTTTGCTGAGGACACAAAGGAAGCCAGAGCAAAAACTCCCTGAAGGGTTTTAGAAGGGAGGACAGGGGAGGGGAATGGAGGCAGGTTAATGGTATGTACGAGTGGTATAAAGGTATAAATGATGTAAGTAAAGACGTGACCTGGCAGGCCCACTCCTGCTGGTGCCTGAGAGCACTTGTCCTGATGGCCCTTTACGATACAGTGAAGGAAGAGGGATTCTGAGAACACCTTAGTCCCTGCAGCTTCCGACAGTTGGGCTATAAAGTGCAGTTCGCTTAGATAATCACGAGTTCAACACCGCCCCCCTCCCACTCCAGTGTCAACTCCATGCAGGCAGATCACAGAACAATGTCTGGGACATCACGGGTGCCCAGGAGGTATTAGTTGAGTGAACTTCACGAAGACTTTCTTTTCTATGTCCTAATATTAACACTGCCTGCAGAGAGAGGAGTTTAGAAACTGCTTCTAGGCACGTTGAGTATGAACTAAATCAAATTACCAAGAAAGCCTCAAAAGCCCTGAATCCTGATGCTTAGATAAAACAGACATTTGGGTATATATTTTTATTTTTCTTTCTCTATAGAGAGCAACTGTTCATCTATGAGAATATTTTATTTCCATCCCTTCCCCATTCCTAGCCCCCAAAAAGAATCTCGACCCTCCTGCATCCTTCTGCATTTGATCAAATGCCATTTTTTTTCCAGTTGTTCAAACCAGATAGCTTGGATCTTTTTTTAGCTCTCTGTGGCCCTTACACTGTATAACTCCTGGACATATTTTCTAGGCTCTGTCTTTCAACTATATTCACAGTAAGCCAGTATTTAACACCTCTACGTTTACTCCCCCCCCCATATCAAGTTAGCAAACACACATCATAATGCATTGTGTGGGCTATGAAGTCTAACTGGTCTACCTGTTCCTACCCTAGTCTCCCCATATAGCAGCCACAGTGGTTCCATTAAAGTGTAAGTCATGACAGGGCCTTGCATTGCTTTCCTTCTCAATCCGAATGAAATCCAGTCCATGTCAGCATCTACTACATGATCTCGCTCCCGCTCTCTTCCAGGTGTCTTTTCCCATCTCTTTACCTGTTATTAAGAGATAGAGCCAGCCATGCTGTCCTCCAAGTATGACTGTGCTGGAGGGGGTTTCCACTTCCTGTTTCTCCTGTGTGGAATATTCTACCACCAGATATTTTCAGGGCTCACTTTTTTACTCCCACAACCAGAGAGATTTTTGTTTTCTTCTGATTGCTCTATTCAAAATCCCAACCACCTCATCATTCTTTATTCTTAAACATGGCATGCTTTTCTTCCTAGCTCTCATTATCACCTGCCATATTATATATATTTATCTCTTTGGTAGTTTTTTGTCTCTCCACTTTAGTGTGTAAGTTCCATGAGGGCAGAGGCTTTTTCCATTGTGTTCGTTGGTATTTTTCCAGCTTCTGAAACTCTGCCTGTTATTTAGTAGGTATTTAACAAACAGTAAATGAATGAATGGCTTTATTTCTTCCAATAAATAATGGCCATTAGAAACTTGGCTTAAAGATACAATCACACAGTAAAGAGTGAAGATTTTATTCATGAACAGGACCAATAAAACGGAGAAGAAACAAAGTGACCATGAAATAACCAAATGATAGGATGGGTAAAAAATCACCGAATATGGAGCTGATGTAGACCTTCAAGATGCAACTCCTCACTCTGAAGATGATGACAGTGAGACCACAGGATGTCTCATTTATGCCCTTTCAAGCTCAAACAACTACATTACCACCTGGCCATGACAAGAACAGTCTTTGAATTGTCCAACACAGAAGATTATCTCTAAAAATTAGAAGGAAAAGAGACGTGGAGGCAAATGAAGAGTAGAACTCTTTATTGATTGGCTATTTGCCAGTCACACAGTTATGCATTAGGTCTTTAAATGTGCTTATGCAAGAGAAGGTAAACACAAATATAGAGAATAGAGCAGATTATCAGTCCATTCTTATGGTTTTCATAACTGTTAAAGTATCTTTCTTTGGTTTTAACAAGGAATCCAGGGTTTGTTAATAGCTAAATTTGAAGAGGAAAAATACATTAATGTTTTCATAGCATAGTATTAAAGTAATAAACATAAATATTAAAAATAATAGCATAACATTAGGAAGAAAGGTTTATTTATTACAAAAAAAGAATAGCTAAAACACTGGATACACAGTGGCTAATTACTGCACCAGCACGGATAATACTTCATGAAGAAAGTTTTAAGTAAAGCTGAAGCAAACAAAAATACTTTAAGACTTACATCATAAAGCAGTAGAGAGAGAGATTAGTCAAGCCACCTTTTCAGCTAAGCCAGCCGCACTTGTGGTCACATCAGATGACATATTTACATTTGCTGGTCCGAAGCAAGGTGATTTATAGGGGTGAGTCATACTTGGCATCTCCTGACGATATATTGCCTCAGATTAAAATATAAACAGTTTTCACTGTAATTTTGAGGTATCTTGAGCTTCATCTAAAAACATATTTGGTGCTGAGCGAATGAAATCCCTACATGTTCTATTTAAACAATGTTTTAATAATATATCATGTTCAATGCATTCCCCTGGATCTAATTGTCAGATTGGATAAGCTAAACTAACTTTTGGGGCTTGGCCAGATCAAAGCTAAGTCTTCTATACATTAGAAAGATGTGTAGCTCCCATTACCACTGACATTTTGGACAGCTACTTGCTGTTCCAAACCTGCCTTATCTCTATCGCTGTCTCCACGCTCCACGAGCTTTAAATGGCCACTGGCTGGTCAGTGTCTCCCCATGTTGTCTACTTTTTCTTTTTCGAGTTTGAAGTAGTTACTTTGCTACTTGCCCCTCTCAAAACCTCAGAATTCTCTCAGTTCTCCTCTCCCTTACTCCCAATGCCTTCCAGTGGCAAAATCCTGGTAATTATATCTCTTAGATACATGTAAGGTATCTATAAAGAGATAACCTTCCTTCCACTTTTCCAAGTCACTGCCCGTGATGGTTAATATTAGGTGTCAACTTAATTGGATTGAAGGATGCCTAGATGGCTGGTAGAGTATTGTTTCTGGGTGTGTCTGTGAGAGTGTTGCAAGAGGAGATTGACATTTGAGTCGGTGGACTGGGAGGGGAAGACCCACCCTCAATGTGGGTGAGCACAATCTAATTTGCTGCCTGCATGGCTAGAAGAAAAGCAGGCTGGAGAAGGTGGGATAACCTTGCTTGCTGAGTCTTCTGGCTCTCTTTCTTCTTCCCACACTGGACCCTTGCTTCCACTCCTCTTGCCCTTGGACACCAGACTCCAGGTTCTTCCACCTTTCGACTCTGGGACTTGTACCAGTGGTTTCCAGGGGGTTCTGGTGCCTTCAGCCACAGACTGAAGGCTGCACTCTTGGCTTCCCTACTTTTGAGGCTGTTGGACTTGGACTGAGACACTGCTGGCTTCTTTCTTCCCCATCTTGCAGATGGCCTATCGTGGGACTTTGCCTTGTGATCATGGGAGCCAACTATCCCTAATGAACTCCCTTTTATATATACAGAGATACTATTGGTCCTGTCCCTCTGGAGAACCCTAGTATACTGTCCACACTTTATAACTTCTCTCTAGAGTAGTCACATCAATTTTCTGGCTGTTGTCTCCACTGCAGTCTTTCCCCACTCTAATCCACCTTGAATAGAACCCAAAGAGTGACCTTCAGAGAGCTCAGCCCTTTCATTGTTTCTCACTGCCTGGAGAGCAAGACTCAAAAGTTCAACTTGGCATTGATTCTGCAGACCAGCCTTAGTCTGTACTTTAGCCTCATTCTGCATCCTCCTGTCCCATCCCCAGCATACCAGCCCTATAGAAATCTGTCCACTCTCCAATTATACCTAACAAGTTCCTACTTAGGAGGCTTCCTTCCAGTAGGGCAACATCTTTTCAGGGCCTGCTCAAGCCCCATTCCTATATACAGTCATCAGTCAATCACAGTTCTTCCTCACTTTTTGCCTTTTTTTTTTTTTTTTTTTGGATGGAGTCTCACTGTGTCGCCCAGGTTGGAGTGCTGTGGCACTATCCCGGTTCACTGCAATCTCCGCCTCGCGGGTTCAAGTGATCCTCCTGTCTCAGCCTCTCAAGTAGCTGGGATTACAGGCACCTACCACCACACCTGGCTAATTTTTGTATTTTTAATAGAGATAGGGTTTCGCCATGTTGGCCAGGCTGGTCCCAAACTCCTGACCTCAAGTGATCTGCCTGCCTCAGCCTCCCAAAGTGCTGGCATTACAGGCGTGAGCCACCACACCTGGCCACCTTTTACCTTTAACTGAATTACAGCATCATCAAAATCTACCCTGTACCGTGTCCCATTATGTGTTCACCCGCATCTGCAGAGGGCTACTCTGTAATGTATTATTCATCATTGCAGTTTACCTGGTGTCTAACAAAATGCCCTGCACAAATGAGCTGCTCAATAAAAATATTTATGCTGTTTCTTTTTGATCCAGTGACTGAGGTTTATCCCAGAAAACAAAATGCCATATGTCTCTGTTCTGTCTGATGTTATCATGTCTTTAACTAATGACTAGTTTAATTTGGGACTAGCCACTCAGAGAAACCATTCATTCTAAACTCAACATCTGATAATGAATTCATATATTCTCTCTCAAATGGTTTAGTTCCATTCTAGTTGGTATTTTTACTAAATTAATTCAATAAGTTGCCAGTGAAAATATCAGACACTGAGACTGGGTGATGATGAGAAATTTGGGGTCTGGGGTACTTTTTGAAACCACCAAGCCACATCATATAGGTGGTTTCCATAGGTCGGGATAGCCATGAGTGACTGATAGTTTTCCACTTTTCATTCTCTTTGCTTCATGCTCTGAAAAAATGTATATATTGGTCACTTCTCTGACCCAGGTATACCCAAGGAGAGGCATATCTAAAACCTGCACAGATCTTAAGCACAGTTTTGAATACACAGTGAGTTCTTCTTGATTAATCAATTTTTGGCTGACATAATCTCAGTTAATCTTTGGGATCAAAGACCAGTCTTAGTCTTTGACAAGGCTAGTCTTTGACAAGTTAATTTACGAATCTTCACAATCAGTAATGCCCTGTTTTCATGAACCCAGGGACCACAGCTTTTACCTTGGTTTTAAAAGTCTTCCCAGTAAGGTACAATGTGACGTTTTGACATATGTAAGCAATGTGAAATGGTTAAATCAAGCTACTTAACATATCTATCACCTCTTCTAATGTTTTTTCATAATCACTTGTTCCTTAAATAGGGACTTGTATGAATGGCTTCACAGATGAGACATTTGAAATTTACTCTCTTAGTTATTTGGAATATATAATGCATTAGTACTGACTATAGTCACCCTGTGATGCCTTAGATCTCAAGCTATATTCCCCATGTCTTTCTGAAACATTGTACCCTTTGACTAACAACTCCCCATTCCCTCTCTCCTTATCCCCCCACACCATCATCTGGTACCCACAATTCTACTCTCCCTTTCTATGAGTTCCACTTTCATAGCTTCCACATATGAGATCATGCAGTAATTGTCTTCCTATGCCTGCCTTAATATTAATAAAAATAAAATTTTCAAAAGTCCTCCAAATGCACTAAAACCTATCACCTACTTTGAGCTTTCTTATAGCACCTTTTGTAAAAAGCCCATGTATTAGTTCATTTTCACACTACTATAAAGATACTACCTGAGACCAAGTAATTTATAAAGGAAAGGGGTTTAATTGACTCACAGTTCCACGTGGCTGGAGAGGCCTCGGGAAGCTTATAATCATGTCGGAAGGGAAAGCAGGCACATCTTACATGGCAGCAGGTGAGAGAGGGAGTGTGTGTAGGGAGTGTGTAGGAGGAAATGTCAAACACTTAGTGGCATGTGTACGTTTGATAAAGTAACTTAGTGGCATGAGTACCTTGGTAAAGTAACTTAGTGGCATGTGTACGTTTGATAAAGTAACTTAGTGGCATGAGTACCTTGGTAAAGTAACTTAGTGGCATGTGTACCTTTGATAAAGTAACTTAGTGACATGAGTACCTTGGTAAAGTAACTTAGTGGCATGTGTATGTTTGATAAAGTAACTTAGTGGCAGGAGTACCTTGGTAAAGTAACTTAGTGGCATGTGTACGTTTGATAAAGTAACTTAGTGGCATGAGTACCTTGGTAAAGTAACTTAGTGGCATGTGTACGTTTGATAAAGTAACTTAGTGGCATGAGTACCTTGGTAAAGTAACTTAGTGGCATGTGTACCTTTGATAAAGTAACTTAGTGACATGAGTACCTTGGTAAAGTAACTTAGTGGCATGTGTACATTTGATAAAGTAACTTAGTGGCAGGAGTACCTTTTTCTTCTTATCTCCTGCCTCCTGACTGTTCCTGGCAACTGTATTTGTTTAAGATGGTAAATACATAATTGAATAAAAATGTTAAAATATTGATGTTGGTAGAAAATATTCCCCATATATATGAAATAAAATAAAATGTTTATATTACATCTACCTTGATAAATACCTTTATCATGATTCAGTAATCCAATACCCTATAATTAGTGGTTGCTTTATGTTTAAGAAACTAAACTGCAGAAATTCAAGATAAGGGATTGGTCACTACATTGAGATTCTAGGTCCAAAGATTTAATTATCAAGAGTAGATTTGGGGACAGCATTTAAACTCTGCACAATTTCCCATCTCCAAACTTAGACAAAAAATGTATTAGAAAAAAAAGTATTAGTTTATCAAATTTTTATTCATATAATTCAGAGAGAAAAAAGTGGTTAATTTTAGATAACTGTTTTACCAAACATATTTTTTTCTTTGTAACAAAAATGTAAGGGAAATTTATTCTAAAATTATCTTGTATTAGTTTTCGATACCACATAACAGATTGTCACAAACTTACTGGTTGAAAATAGCACATGTGTATCATCTCATAGCTCTTGTGATCTGAGAATATGGGCGTGGCTTAGGGTCCACTGCACAGTCTTACTTGCTGTAATAGAGGTGTCACCTGGGCTGTATTTTCACCTTCGAGGCTTGACTGGTGGAATCAAGTTTAGGTTGTTGGCAGAACTCATCTTCTTGGGGCTGAGTGAACGAGGGCCCTGGCTTTCCACTGGCTCTTGGCTGGAGGCCACCTTTGGAACCTAGTGGCTGCCTCCAGCCCTCTGGGACATGCCTCTCTCCATCTGCAGTTCACACCATGTAAGTTTGCTGCCTCTGAGACTCTACGCAGTCTCAGTCACTCAGCTAAGTCTTACATAGTGTAGTCGACAGAGTGGTATTCCATCATCTTTGACTTATTCTTTGGGTTAGAAGCAAGTCAGGGATCCTGCCCACACTCAAGGGGAGAGGAATGCACAAGTCCTTACACCATGGGGGCCATCTTAGAATTCTGCCTAGGCCAAGTATATTATTAAGAAAGGTATCTCTCTCTCTCTCTCTCTCTCTCTGTCTCTCTCTCTCTCTCTGTGTCTTTTTCCATATATATACAATTGACCATTTAACACATGGGTTTGAACTGCATGAGGGTCCACTTATACACAGAGTTTCTTCCACCTCTAAGAACCCCTAAGAAAGCAAGACCAAACCTTTCTCTTCCTCCTCCTCCTCAGCCTCCTCAATGAGGATGAGGACCTTTATGATGAAGATCTTTATGATACATCATCTTTTTGATGATCTACTTCCACTTAATGAATAGTAAATATACTTTCTCTTCCACATGATTTTCTTAATAACATTTTCTTTTCTCTAGCTTACTTTATTGGAGGAATAATAATATGTATAATACATATAACATACAAATATGTGTTAATTTATCATTCATGTTATCAGTAAGGCTTCCTGTCAACAGTAGTCTGTTAGTAGTTAAGTTTTTGGGGGAATCAAAAGTTATATGCACACTTTCAACTGTACAAGGGGTCAGTGTCCCCAAACACCCATGTTGTTCAAGGGTCAACTGTGTGTATGTGTATGTGTGTGTGTATAAGATTATATATGTATATAATCTGTACTTACTATATATATATATATAATCTGAACTTCTTATACCTATATATAATCTGTATCATCCTCTTTTAAAATCTAGTAAAAACCTAGATTCTTCCTTGAGTCTTTTAGCATATTTCCTTTACCTATTTCCTATATCTATTACCTATACCTATGTGTAATGTGTATTACCCTATCTATCTTTAAAAAGTGATAAAAAATACATCTAATAAAAACCTTGCCTCTTCCTTGAGTTTTTCAGCCAGTAAATATTTCCCTGGCTAAATCTGTTGAAATCAAATTTATTCTCATAGTCAGTTTCATCTTTGGCTTTTCATTCCATGAGCAAGCCCCACATCAACCCTGCAATTTTGTGTATGGACTGCATATTACAAGAGCATTGTCAAATTACCTAGATGTTTAATGACTTAACAAGACAAAAGCAAACTTACAGAACAAAACAAAAATGATAACCCCCCTCCCAAAAAAGAGTTAGTAATTCAAACTACTACTGATAATTTCCTTATATGACAAAAACATTTGTGAGAGTTGAGCAGAATTGATTATTCATCTTGAAATCCAGACATTTCACAGGAATGAGCTGCATTAATCTAAATGAAAACACAAAGGAGGTTTTTGGTTTTAAGTTGACTGCATCTAGCCATAACAAACCCATGGAAAGTTCTTATGTGGAATAGTTCTTCTCAGTCAGACACTCCATTTATGGGCACAAGGTTTTAGATGTGATTTGGACCTGATGAGAAATGTGAAGTGATGTATATATGTTTGCCATGGGAGGATAACATGTTTTTTACAATATACACATAAAAAAGAGATAGGAATGTTGTATGTATCTTAGCTATAACTCAAAATTAGGAGACATTATCTCCAGGGCTCTTTGAACACTATTTTCAAAATATTGGGAATTTTTCAGGAACAGATTTTTCCCCAGCTTAAAACCAGGACTCACATCTTCGATGTTACACCACATCTTACTTCTGCTACTTGCTTCTGGCTCCTTTTTCTCCACCAATCACTCTTTCTCACTTTCTTTGTAGAATCCTCTTCCTCCTGCACCCTAAACATTCATCCAGAAACACTGTCTATATTCCCCTCATTATTCTGGGCAGTCTTGGTTTCTGCATCATTTTTGTTATGCATAATATGCTGTGGAGCTTCAAATTTGATGTCCGAGCCCTCATAGCTACCCCATGTTTCAGATACTCTGGTAGGCAGAATAATGACGTCCTCCCCAGAGATGTCCACATGCTAATTCCTGGAATCTGTGAAGATGTTACTTTAGATAGCAAAGGGGAAGGAAGGTTACCAGTGGCATTGAGACTGTAAATCAGCCAACTGCAAAATAAGGAGCTTATTCTGGATTATTAAAATGGACACAATGTAATTATAAAGATCTTTAAATGTGGATGAGAGGGTCAGAAAGGGGCTCAGAGTGATGCAATATGAGACGAAATTGACAAGCCATTGCCGCTATTGAAGACAGAAGAAGGGGTCGTGAGCCAGGGAAGGTAGACAGTCTTAAGAAGCTGGAAAGGCAAGGAAATGGATTCTCCCTTAGAGCCTCCCTAAAGGAACACAGCCCTGCTGGCACCACCATCCTGGCCCCATGAGGCCCATTTGGACTTTTCATTTCTAGACCTTTGTGTTGTGCTAAGACACTAACTTTGTGATGATTTGCTGCAACTGCCATCAGAACCTAGTACAGATGTCAGCTCTCTGATGGACACAGGTATCTGTTGCATTTCAGGCATCCAGTGAATTCTTCCATTACCTAAATTAAAAGCACTCTGTTGCCTTTGTGTCTGATCTAGAAAACACAGTTGTTCTTTCTTCCCTGGACCTCCACATCCAATCAGCCATCCATTGTGATGCTTTTTACCTCTTAACTGTTTCCCAGATCTGATTTGACTCATAGCGCCTCTTGCCTTGCTTTAGTATAAGTCATTATCATCTTTCATCTGGAGGCACTTATTAGACTAGCAGGCTTCACTGAATATACTTTTGACTGCCTTAAACCCATGCTGTATGTAGTGATTAGTAATCTGTCCCAATGTGTTGGTTCTCATCAACTAGAGAATAAAGAGCAGGCCCCTAGCTTGCATCTGAGGTGTTTAGTGATGCACAGAGCTCCATCTGTCTTCCCTTTTCTGCTTCTTAATGTTCTCCATGGCTGTCTCCATGTTTCGAAGAAAACAGTTTTTAATTCTCCTCATAGAATAGGCTATTTGAAATCTCCATTCAGTTTCCCAAATGGTTCCATTTTCTTTGAAATTCCCTTCTCATCCTTCCTCAACTGGATGATCCCCGTGATCCTTCAAGTAGCCCAGGCACTATTATCCTCAGGGAAACGCTCTTAACTCTACCACTCTGAGCTAGTATCCCTTATTTGAATTCTGGTGGCACCCTTTATGTGTCCTATCATCACATTTGCCATTTCAAATTAAAACTATTCTGAGAAAATGAAAAAGGTGTTGCCTTTGTGGATCAGAATTCGGAATCATTAAACTAAATTCATTTGCTAATAAAACTTCCTGACATTTCGAGAGGTTAGGGGGCACTTCAAGAGCATTAATGTATTGGAATAATAGCAGAGCAATATATATATACCTTTGTCCAGATAGCAGTTGACTTCATCTAAGAAGGGTCTCTTGAAGTTCGCAGCTTCCAACAATGGTTCTCAACCCTTGGGGAACATTGGAATCACATGGGTGGACCAATTAAAGCAAAATGACTGGAGATGAGAGACCCAGGTAGCAGAATTATTTCAAAGTACCTAGATGAATCTCATATGCAGCCAAAATTGAGAAGCACTGCAGGAGGGAAATGCTCGTTAAGTGGTAAGAGATGAAAGGAATTCCATCTAACTGGATTTAACACTCAAAATGTAGAAGGAGGTTATACTGTAGCCATAACGTCTTCCTTCCAGCTTTTGTGTGTGGTTTGCCTGTCTAAGCCAGTGTTCTCTTTGTTCCTGCTATCTTTTTGTAAGCTAGCTCATTCATTCTTCTCACATTAAGTGACAATTATGACTTAATAATGTCTGTGTTTATTGTTAGGATGGGTATCTCCTTTGAGCTCATATCTATCTTTTTTGACATTTTCGCTTAGTTGTGTCCCAAATTTGTGTCACAAACTGATCACTTAATTTTACCTAAAACAAAAACAACTCTTTTCACAGTTTCCCAGATCTTAACAAATGGTACCACTTTCCACCCAGGTTCTCAAGCCAAACATTTCAGAGTCATCCTGTCATCTTCTTCCTTCAACCCCCCAAGTGCTGTTTGCCCCCATCTCTCAAGTGTATCCCAGTAGACACAGTTTTTTCTTTTGTTGTTGTTGTTGTTGTTTGTTTGTTTGTTTGAGACGGAGTCTCTCTCTGTAGCCTAGGCTGGAGTGCAGTGGTGCTATCTCAGCTCACTGCAACCTCTTCCTCCCTGGTCTCGGTTCAAGCAATTCTCCTGCCTCAGCCTCCCAAGTAGCTAGGATTACAGGAACGTGCCACCAAGCCCAGCTAATTTTTGTATTTTTAGTAGAGACAGGGTTTCACCATATTGGCCAAGATGGTCTCGAACTCCTGACCTCGTGATTTGTCCACCTCAGCCTCTCAAAGTGCTGAGATTACAGGCGTGAGCCACTGCGCCTGGCCAACTTAGTTTTCATAATCTTTACCATATCTAATTCACACCTCCATCATTTGTTGCATAGACCCAGTGACAACTTCCTAACGTGCCCCCCAATTTCCTCCTGCTTCCCTACAATTCATTTTCCAACCAGCAGGCAAAGCAGTCCCTAAAATAAATAAATAACTACATTGGATAAAAAGCTCACCTCTTTTTAAAGCCTTTGAGGACTTTCTTTGGCCCTTGGAATAAATTAAGGCGGTTTAACCTGGCTTGCAGGACTGCAAATTCCAGTGCCTGCTGAGACATTCAAACCCATCTTGAGCTGCACTACTCAAGTAACTTATTTTTGTATTTATTGTAGATTTCTCTCATTGGCAGATATACTATGAGCACAAGGACCTTGTCTTTTCCAATGTTGTACCTCTTTCTGGGAAATAGCATTCAACATGACTTGTTTTTATGAAAAAGGAGAAGATGGCTCCTAGGTGCACCATGTGAGATCTGATGTATTTTTTTAGACTATGACACTGGCAAGTAGTTAATGAGCTTTAGAAAAACATGGAATCTTTCTAAACATTTCCATGAGGGAAAAATAACACAGTATGAAACTCTGAGAAGTACATTTTGATAATTTAGGAAATATATTAGAAATGTAAAGATGAAAGTTATCTGTCTTTTGCTTAAGAATTTACATAAGGGATAAGATTCTTCAAAAAAGAAAAGCACAATAACTGAAAATACTTAAGTGTTCTTAATCAAGTCAAAATCAAGGCAGGCTTCAGTCACAGCAAAAACTGAAGCTCAGGTGGAAGCTGCAGGTGGTCTCTCCCTGAGCAACCACCTAACTGGTTTTGCCAAATAAGATACACTGGCGGAAAGTTAGAACTGACATGTGGGTAAATGATAAGGTTTATTGAGAAGCTGTCTATAAGGAGGAGCTCTTCAAGAAGGAGATCTGGAAATATGTCAATCTAGGTGATATGGTTTGGCTCTGTGTTCTTACCCAAATCTCATCTCAAATAGTAATCCCCATGTATGGGGAGAGAGCAGGTAGGAGGTGATTGGATCCTCTGGGAAGTTTCCCCCATGCTGTTCCCGTTGTAGTGAGTTCTCACGAGATCTGATAGTTTTATGCGGCAGTTTTTCCTGCTTTTGCTCACTCCCCCCTCTCCTCCCACCATGTAAGATGTGCCTGCTTTGCCTTCCACCATGATTGCAAGTTTCTTGAGGCCTACTCAGCCATGTGGAACTGTGAGTCAATTAAACCTCTTTCCTTTATAAATTACCCAGTGCCAGGAAGTTATTCATAGCAGCATGAAAACAGACTAATATACTAGGATAAAAGAAGAAATTTCTATGTAGTGTAACTTTCCTCATCTCCCTATGAAACTCAGTAAACTCCATATTGTTGGTTTTATTTGAGAGAATCCTATGAAATGATGAATTTGCCTTAATGGAATTCCTTAAGGGAGCTCTAGTATTTAAAAAAATTCCATTTGGGAAGAGTTTCTCTTTTTTTAAAATATGGATTTTTTTTTTTTTTTTTTTGTAATGTGGACTTTTGAATGAGCGCAATGGAACGGATTTTGGGAATGTTACCCAACAAACTCCCAGCAGGAGGCAAACATCAAACCAGTAATCCAGAAATTTGAAGAGGGGAAATTAAACAAACAGAATTACTAACTACTGACAAAGACTACTACTAAGAAGAGATCAAAAAGGACTCTAAAGAATACCATAGAACTGGGGAAAAATACTGAAGGAGGAAATAAACTTGGAATGGTGGCCCTGCCCCAGGGATGGGATTTAGACCTCATTGGAGAGGCTGAGGTTGCAGTCTGCCAAGGAAATGGGTGGAATGAGGGGAAGGGGTTAGGTTTACTGGGATGTCCCAGAGGAGAACTGGTCCAGTTAGTGGGTTGAGGCTGGTACACAGAGATCCAAAACACAAAAGCCGCTGGAGGGGGGACTATTGGGTGTCCCACGCACACCCCCTTGAAGTCATATCACAGGAACAAAGGAAGAACCAGAACCAGGAGAGGAAGCCCCTTTCTTCCTGGGAAAGCCCTCTCATACTGTCTGCTGACAAAACTTGACATGTGCCTGATGCCAAAGGAGAAATGTTTAAAGGTTTCAGCTCTGAGCATGGGGAAGCAGAGCAAAGAAGGGTGCATTTGGAATTGAAAGACAAAACCTTGAGAACTGACACAGGGAGCAACCTACCTTCCGCTTCCAGGTGCAGCGCCTTTTAATGTCAGGAAGATCTCTTATGTTGTAGGGAGCTGCCTGAAATACATCCTCCTGTGTTGAGGTACTTGGGGTCATTGTTAAAATGTAAATATTTGGGGAGAGGTAGCATTAGCACTTCGTACTTTATAGTCAAAAGGGAATAATTAGTGATGCCACACCCCCATATGATGATTTTTAAAGATTCTTTTCATATAACCTATCTGCAGGTTTTCTGATGATCTCAAAGATGAGCATGGGGCAAATGGTGTAAGCATAATTTAAGGGTTCCACACTGCTATGCAAGTTATAAGGTAAAGGCAAAGGTTCCCTATGCTACAATTGCTTTCCTTTTGGGATTACTTGCAGCTTTTCTTTAGTATTTTTGCTACAATAAACCTTCTGATTGAACCTACTGGCATAGTTTTACCCCAGAAGGAGGGATTTTGGATTCTAAAACAGTATCCATATATTTATATACTTAAACCCCATAAAATTATTTGTCCCAATTATAAGTATTTTTAGGACACAAGTTTATAAATCTGAGAAGAACCAAATGCTCAAAATGAAATAAACATAAGCCAAATATTGGCCCATCTCAATCATTTTTGTCATGAAGTATTTAGTCTTGGAAAGGATGCATGAGACAGTTTGCTGTTGATATTGTTGTACTTATAGCTTAACTGTAGCTAGCTAGCTAGAGACATAGATACATTTTATATGTATATGTATCAGCATATGTCAATATTTATACATATGTAACCATAATATGTAACCATTATATATGTGTAGCTGTAACTGATAGAACATATTTAAATATATTTTGTATAGATGTCAATCTCTCATTTTTACATATAAAATTTAGTTTGGAACTAGTATGGTCAGGCCAAAACAGACTTGTTTCTTTTAGTGTTAAAGATTGCCAGCTGGGCACAGTGGCTCACGCCTGTAATCCCAGCACTTTGGGAGGCTGAGGCGGGCAGATACCTGAGGTCAGGAGTTCGAGACCAGCCTGACCTACATGGAGAAACCCTGTCTCTACTAACAGTACAGAATTAGCCGGGTGTGGTGGCACCTGCCTATAATCCCAGCTACTCAGGAGGCTGAGTCAGGAGAATTGCTGGAACCCAGGAGGTGGAGGTTGTGTTGAGCCAAGATCGCGCCATTGCACTCCAGTCTGGGCAACAAGAGCAAAACTGTGTCTCAAAAAAAAAAAAAGATTGCCATAACTTGTACATATTTTATTTCAGATCATGTGAAGGATCAGATTTGCAGGTGAATATTTATTAAATGCAACCAAATTAACATTAATGCAAAATAATGATATGTCTTTTAATATAGACTCCAAATTCTTGGACTTCAGAGTCAGGAAAAAAAAAAAGACCTTTTAAATTCCAAGTTTATAGGAAAAAATAACATTGCAGACACATCAAAGATTGGTAATTTGTTAACCTGAGTAAATTCTTTCTGCTTCTCAAGGATCAAAAACCCACACATTTTGCCAAAAACATGAGCTTCAGCTTCACCAGTCTTGTCAGCTCTTTAAGCAAAGAAATGCTGCTTCCTTCCTCTCCAGTTTCATAAGGGATTTAATAGCTGTTCTTATGACCTGCACCCCATTCTCATATATAACATTTTCTAATTCAAAGATTCTGGTAGACGTTTCTCTCTACCTGCATGTTCTAGAAGTTCATCTCTGTGCTTTGAAAATCTACACACTGTGCCCCTGTGCTTCACATTTCGCAAACATAATTATGTAGAAAAAAAAGAGGACTCTTTATTTTTCAGGCCATAAGTCTCCAGTATAACTCACACTTAAGAGGGGCTTCTCAGATTAGAATTCTCTCAAATGGGCTCTTGTCACCAATTTTACAGGACAGCTAATGAAAACATCCTAGTAATTTTCAGAACAAATAAAGAAAGCAAATGAATACCCTGTCAATGTTCTAATTGAATAGTTCCAACTGCGCCTGTATCTCTGGGCCATTCAAACTTTCTCAGTTGGACTTTTGTTTCTGTTCCCCCCACCCCGCCACCCCCACTCTTGTAGAGATTCAATGCCCGCCACACACGGTTTCTTTGCTGTCTGCCCGTAGGGTGGGTCTTCACAGTACGGACTTTGATCTGGCAAGGACTGGAAAATAAAAGCTTCTATCAAAGGTGACTTTACCTAGAGTGAGCTTCCTTTTACAGTAGAAGAATAGCTGCCCTTTGTTATGAACAAAACTCAGAATGAAAAATAGCTGTCACCTCCAACTCTGCACACTTGGAGGCTTTTTCTGAGAAATGATGTTCCTCTTAGTCTACTCCTAAGGACAGTGACAAGCAGCTGGGAAAGTGTACATTATTCATCGTTCCGCCTTCCTCACTGGAAGGAACCTGGGTATAGGATAAATAACATTATTCCCAGTGTCTAGGCCAATTTGGGATGCTTTGCATATTTTATTAATCCCCTGCTATTGAGAAAGATAATTCATTTGGACTCATGAGCACTGAACTATGAAAAGCCAAGATTTTCCTTTTGTTGGAAATTTTCCTGTATGTCAAAGAAACAAAGTAATAGAACTAAAGACATCATATATCTAGGAGGGTTGGATTCAGGTCTCAATTTATTTGAAGAAAGATTAGACAAGTGTCAACTACAGTATTGTTTTTTTCAGCAAACGTTTAAAAATAAGTGTGCCCATTTAGGCTGTTGGGGTCCTTTGGGAATGCTATAATGGTTCAATTCAGGAAGGAGCAACTAATGACACCCTGTAGTTCTCCGCACCCCAACCCCCGCCCCAGTTCCCGAATATTTACAATTAGTTAATCTTCCCTACAGGAAACCAAAAGTTTAATGATTCCTTACAGGTAATTCGGCATGGGGCATGAGTGAATAGGTGAGTTGAAATGAAGCACAAAATAGAAAACAGTGGATTCCCAGAAAATCCCACCACAGGCAAGGCACACAGCAGCATCTCACATCCCCAGGATGGGAGGAGTTATCAGGTTAATGTGTTTCTTGGGTCTATTTTTGTAACAGCAGCCTGCCATACTCAGCATGCATTCCACCTCTGAAATATAATTACCAGGATGTGAAAAATGATAGAATTCACTGAAATGATAATATAGCATCTGTTAAGATAACTTTTGGCAGGGTTCCCAGCTTTTCGTTACTTAAGAAAAATAATGATGTGTTAGTCACTGTGAGAAAAAGAAAACTCTGAGAAAATGTTAATAATGCCTACAGTGGAAACCATCATATACATCTGAGAATATCCAGTGACGAATTTTTTTGGCCTTTATCAGTTATTGCTTGTTCCTCTAAGGAACAATTTTACAGTGGACAAAAAAAAAAAAAAAAAAAAAGCTTTCTTGAGTACCTAGTACCTAGTTCACTGTTAGCCAGTAAATACCTTTATGGTTGACTCCTTATCATGTAGGGATACAACTCAGGGAAATCAATAAAAAGAATTTAAAAACTGGCAAAATTATATATTTTAAAGTAATGTGTACATAAAGGGCACAGTGGAATTAAACTAGGGGCTAAGAATAGGTAGGTAAATTTTCAAAATGTTGCTGATGTGCGGGCATCTGTCTACACCAACTCAAGATGTTAAGTTTCTATTATCATGCACTGAATGACATGGCCCTTTCATCGTTTCTTCGAAAATGTTTAGGATTACCACATACAATGCAGGATGCCCAGTTAAATTTGAACTCCAGATAAACTGGACATACATTTAGCAAAGAGAGATCTGTCATTTACCTGAATTTTAAATTACCGTGACATTCTCTATTTTTACTTGTGAAATCTGGTAACCCTAGAAGTGTTACATATTTATATGTATATGAAGCTTTTTGGTCAATAAAAACAAAGGAAGTTGAAGGATATCACAGCCTATCAACTGCTCAACATGCCAGAAAACAGTACAATGTAATGTTTGGGAGAAAAAAAAAAACATCATATAAGATTGGGAAACCGTGTATACTTTATTCTGTCCTTGATGATTCCAAATTCAACTTAGTATATTAAAATCTCTAAGAATCCCTACACTGGGAAAACTTTAATAAGTTGTCTTTAGCCCAGAATTGCATAACACTATTTTGCTAGAAACTAGAGAACCAAGTTCATTTGGGAGAGCGTGAACAGTACTTCTTCTGTGTGTCTGTGTGTGTGTACATATTATACCTCTAGGAAAGATTAGGAAATATAAATATGAATTTGAAGATTATAATTTCTGCACAGTTAATTTCAGCATAGCATTGAAAAATATCTCCTGCATTTTATTTCTGTTTAACCAAGTGTCTTCTGAAATATCTTAGCATTTATTATTGGTGAAAGGGAAGGAATTATTTCATCTACATTTTGAGTTATTCTCAGGACTCATACAAAATAATATTATTTTTAAATATTTTACTGGTAAATATTGAACCTTTCTGAAGATCATGCACAATATCTACAGTGAGAAATGTTACTATTGATAACTTAGGCAACCTTGAAGGTGATTCAAAATAGCAAGAAAGTGTCAACTTGAAGACTCAACTCAACCTTGCAATTTCACTAGTGCCTTAGACTTTTTGGTGTTATCATCTACACCTGTATATGTGCTGTATAATTCCAAGCTGTTGTAAATAAGTTTGCTCAAATAGCTTTCTCTACTTCTTCAGTGGAGTTTGAAGTTCAACAATTCTGAGCGTATCCTGTCTGGTTTCATTTTTGATGCTATAGTAGTTAAGGATTTGAATTCTGATTCTGACCTACATTCACAATTTGGTTTTGACGTGTGTTTGCTATGTGACCTTGAGCAACATATGAGATTGCTCTAACCCTTCAGCTCATCTGTGAACTGTATATAATAATGATACCTCTTCTCAGAGGCTTCTGTGAGGGTTCAGTGAAAAAAATACATTTAAAGCATTCAGCCTTAATAAAAAGACAGTATCATTATTATTGTGTTGCTAATTACTACTTTATTTTGCTTGTGTTGTTGCTGCTGCAGTTGGAGCTGTAGCAATTCAAACACTCTGTGGGAACAGCACTTTGGGACCTGAGGCATTTTTTCCAAGGGTTGCTCCAAGAATTAAATGAGGTGATGTAACACAAGAATATGCTGTGCTTTGACATCAAAGGTAGAATTCTTCCAAAGAATGCCTTTGTCCTGTATTCTCTCAAGTACAGGTTGTGGAAGGCATGGAGTTTAGAAGAGGGAGGACGGATGATAATATCATCCAAGGATAAGGAAAGGAAATGTGAAGACCCCTGAGGACAGACATTTTCTATGTGATTGTGCCAAGAAACAATTTTGCCTCCATGTAAGCTTTCATTTTCAGAAACCCTTATGAGAAGGTGTATTAGTCTGTTTTCACACTGCTATAAAGATACTACCTGAGACTGGGTAATTTATAAAGGAAAGAGGTTTAATTGACTCACAGTTCCACATGGCTGAGGAGGCCTCAGGAAACTTATAATCATGGCAGAAGGTGAAGGAGAAGCAAACTTGGACCCGCTCACATGGCAGCAGGAGAGAGAGAAGTGCCAAGAGAAGGGGGAAGAGCCTCTTGTAAAACTATCAGATCTCATGAGAACTCACTATCACGAGAACAGCATGGGGGAACTACCCTCATGATTCAATTACCTCTACCTAGTCTCTCCCTTGACACATGGGAATTATGGGTAGTATGGGGATTACAATTCAAGATGAGATTTGGGTGGGGACACAAGGCCTAATATCAGAAGGGGATGTCAACAGTCTCGGTTTAGTCCACCCAACATTTCATTTATAGCATCTACCCCTCAGCACCTGCCTGTCTGATACACTTCAGTACAGCAACCCATCTTGCCTTACCTTGTTTTATATTTTTCTTCTTCAGAGCATTTGTCGCTGTGTGGTTGTAGATTTCCCTCACAAGACTAAGTCCAATTTATGAGGTCCTTTGTTTTGTCCCTTTGCTATGCCCCCTTTACAATCATAGTGACTTGTACACAGTGGGCACTCAAGAAATAATTGTTGAATAAAAGATCAAATGAATGAATAATGACTGTATTGAACATTGGACTCAATTTACACATGAGTATTAGTGGAATAATTTAACCAAGAATATTCTATCATTTCTGAATCTGCACTTTTAAGTTTCTAGGGAAAAAGAAATTCATCTATTTGCCCGTGTATCTATCAACTATCTACCTACCTACCTATGTATCTACCTATCTACCTACCTGTCTATGAATCATCTATCATGTATCTACCTATTTATCTTTCATATCTATATCCATATTTGTATCTATACCTACTTCTACATATATATCTTATTTATATCCACATATGATATGTAAAACAGAATGAATACAGAGCAATTTATGGGCAATAGCCTTCAAAGAGTACCATTTTAAATTACTTGGGCACTTCATATTTACCTGTAAAATACTTAATTCTGTATGGCCTTGCCTGTTGTTTGGGTTGTGAAATAGGTTGAAACATAGCCTTAAGAGATACATAGAGTCCAATCCAGGGTCATTTATTTGGTTCTAAGAGTGGTAGTTTCTCTAACAGAAACTATCTGCAAAGATTTGAGAATAAAATTAAACAGTAAATCCATGAGTCAGATTATCCTAGTGAATCAACCAGAAAGGGGAGCTATAAATTCAAGTCAAGAGTTGGGAGATTTGCTAATTTGTAACTTGGATAAAGTAATCTGCAGACTGTGTGATCTCAAGATGTGGAGAATATGTACTTGGTCTTTAATTCCAGGAAGGATTAAAAAGAGAATAATTGCTCTGTATATCTGTACACCAGTTCTCAGATAAAACACCTGCTTGCCGGGAAGCTACACTGATTTGCTTAGGAAGATCAGTCCATTGTTTGAGTAAGCATGATTCCTTTTACAGTGGGTGTCCCTTACCCAGCAAAGCTGAATATCAAGAATATAGATGATGAATTATAAGAACCCATGGTACTCAGATGCATTGTGTTAATTTTGCTAATCAAAGCAATATTTAAGAGAATGATGCATGATTAAAAGCTTAGCACATTAGCTCTGTCATTCCGATGTAAAATATATTAGGTTGCTGCAAAAGTAATTGCAGTTTTTGCCATTACTTAATGTTGTATTAGGTTGTATTAGTTGTATTAGGTTGCTGCAAAGGAAATTGCAGTTTTTGCGATTACTTCTAATGTTGTATTAGGTTGTATTAATTGTATTAAGTTGGTGCAAAAGTCATTGTGGTTTTTGTCATTAATGGCAAAATGACTTTTTCACCAACCTAATACAACTGGGTAATGGATTTAAGATGAAAGATATAAAAGTATTTTACCAAGTTCATTAAAAAAATTGTAATGAGGGCAAACCTGACACTTCATAGGTTTATAAATTCTATTTAATTTATTAAGACGTTTAACTTTTAAGAGTTTTTCTTTCGTAAGGATATCAGTAATTCGAATGATTCAAATATTAATTTTGTAAATGTCGAAAATATTTTGGAGGTTTTTTTTTTTTTTTTTTTTTTTGGTTCAGAGAAAGCTGGCCCCTGACTCCTCAGATTCACATCAACAATCCCCATCCAGACTCTTTTTCTTTTCAAGGTTATCCGAGGTCACCATCTGCATCTTGCCAAAGCCAGGACAGGAAGATGCATTCTTGCCTGGTTCTTTCTTCCCCTTCACCCTTTCCCAACACACACCCATTAATTATCCTTCATTGTCCCATAGTAATTTCTCAGGGATCTAGTCCCATCTCTTTATTCCTTTACTCGTTCCCTGGGATATAATTACAGCCTGATAACCAGACTACAGACTTATCCTCTTCCCATTCATTGAGAAGCAGAGACAGGCAAGGCTTTCTGAAATACAGGTTAGACAGATCATAGGATCCCCAGTTTAAGAGCCCTCAGCAGCTTCCCATGAGAACACCAAAGACATCCAAATCTCCAAATGCCAGCCTGACCCTTCTGCAGTGGAAGCCTGGGTGTTCAACATTTGCTGTCTTTCCTATTCCAGTAAACTGTATGCCTTTTATGGGCTGGGGAGGGAAAATGTCTTGTTCACTTTTATACCATCTGTTCTTTGCACAGTGCCTGGCCCATGAAATGGGCTCAGGAAAAGTTGAATAAATTAATGAACTACTAACTAATTATTTGCCTAGCTGATAGATTTCCAACTTTGATCTTCCAGTTGTTTGTTTATTCAAATAGGCCAGTAGTTTTCAGCTGGAGGCGATTTTGCACCCCTGAGAGATATTTGGCAATATCTGGAAACGTTTCGGGCTGTCATGTCTGGGAGGAGGCACGCTACTGTCATCTTCTGTGTAGAGGCCAAGGACACTGCTAAACATTTTGCAGTGCACAGGACACTCCCAACAAAGAATTATTTGGTGCAAAATACCAGTACTACCAATGGGGGGAAACCCTGATGCAGACTAAATTGTAAAATAAAAACATATTTAGTATTTAGCAGATTATGTTCAATGGTTATTCCCAACAAAATATTTTATTGTGAGTTACTCAAGCCTGCTCCATATTTTATAAAATGATTGTTTAGTGGGACTTCCTTTGTGTAATGCATTTTTATGTCTAGTGGTGAGTGTAGATAATATAAGTTTTATGTCAATGTTCCAATTAGCTCCCCTTTAAACATTGAAATACAACTTGTGTTCTGCATTTATTCTCTAGATTTATAAGCAAAATAGATTTCATTTCTTTTTCATTTGTGATGTACATTAAAATTAAACCCGTGCAGAAATATTGTCATCCTCATAGTTTTCCTCTTTGATGAACATATGTATTTGAGGATTGTGAGTTCGCTTACAAAGCTTGAGGGGAGTTCAGCAATAACACCACTAAAATAAGCAAAAAACAACAACAACCAAAAAAACATGGTCGCTATCACCTTGGAATGTAGTGTTCAGTATAAATCCCTAAACCAACAGGTTAATTTGAAGTAATTGTTTTGCTTTCAGAAATGGTGTTCAGCAGCTTCTATCTATTTATCTGGTGCAAGTGATTGAGAATGAATGGGCTTGGAGAATGAACAGGTTCACATGTACCAGGTGATGGATGGAGAATCAGTTATTATTCAAACAGCATGTAGGTGACTTATCCCAGTTGATCCAAGATGTGTCTATATATATATAGATATATAGATATATATCGATACATATCGATATATATAGATATATATAGATATATAGATATATAGATATATATAGATATATAGATATATATAGATAGATATATAGATTTATATAGATATATATAGATATATAGATATATAGAGATATATAGATATATAGATATATATAGATATATAGATATATAGATATATATAGATATATAGATATATAGATATATATAGATATATAGATATATAGATATATATAGATATATAGATATATATAGATATATAGATATATATAGATATATAGATATAGATAGATATATATATAGAGATAGAGATATCTATATAGATATAGAGATATAGAGATATAGAGATATATAGATATATAGAGATATATAGATATATAGAGATATATAGATGTATATAGATATATAGATATATATAGATATATAGATATATATAGATATATATAGATATATAGATATATAGAGATATATATAGATATATAGATATCTATAGATATATAGATATATAGATATCTATAGATATATAGATATATAGATATCTATAGATATATAGATATATATATAGATTAGATATATAGATATCTATATATATATAGATTAGATATATAGATATCTATAGATATATAGATATATATATAGATTAGATATATAGATATCTATAGATATATAGATATATATATAGATTAGATATATAGATATCTATAGATATATATGTGAACCAGGAACATCTAACCAATAGTTCTCCTGGAAACAGAGGCATGCCTTACAAGGGTCACCCATTCAAATAAATGGGCTAGAGTGATTGATTTGGGATTTCTTTTCTATGAGAGCTAAACAAAACACAACTACTTTGTGATTTGTAAATTCCAAGTACAGATTTAGGCAGAACCCAGTTCTTGCTTAGAGCAGTCACTGTCAGGAGTATTAAAGTACTACTTGTGAGTAGAGGCCTTTGTCCATGATTTAATTATTTAGGCCTCCATTGGTATAAATTGATGCTTCTGGACTTTTCATGGTTTCTTCTCTTTGATTACTAAACCTCTGTTAAATCAGTAGAATAATTGCAGCCATTAGCCAGTCTTATAGCTAATATTGTTACCCAAGACATGAGTAATTAACAAGTTGAAACATTTCCATGGCATTGACTCATAAGTGATGAGAATACCACTGGTTAGCTCAGTGCATTGCTTTATATGCAGCAAAGTGGAATTCTGTAGATAGAGGCATATATAGGTGATAAAGTTTGGCTGTGTCCCCACCCAAATCTCATCTTGAATTGTAGCTCCCATAATTCCCACATGTTGTGGGAGGCACCCAGTGGAGGTAATTGAATCATGGGGGTGGGTCTTTCCTGTGCTGTTCTCATGATAGTGAATAAGTCTCATGAGATCTAATGGTTATATAAAGGGGAGTTCCCTTACACAAGCTCTCTTTCCTGCCACCATGTAGGATGTGACTTTGTTCCTCCTTTGCCTTCTAGCATGCTTATGAGGCCTCCCCAGCCTGTGGAACTGTGAGTCAATTAAACATCTTTCTTTTATAAATTACCCAGTATTGGGTATGTCTTTATTAGCAGCATGAGAACAGACTAATACAATAGGTATGCAGATACATATTTATAGAGGAGGTGGATTTACATTTCCTTTCTGTTGCCGATTTTTGTGAACTAGCCTAAACTCAACTAATGTTTTCCCTGTGTTATATACCCATATATATAAATACACACACACACACACACACACACACACACACACACACACACACATACACAACAGTGTTAACCTGACCTATCAACAAAGTAAGGCAGTCTACTGTTCAGGTTGTGGTTTTGCTGTCACTGTTCTTCTAGATATGTTATACTTTAAAAAAAAAATAAAAGTTTCGGCTGAGCGCCATCACTCCTGTGTTCATTAGTTTTAGAGAAAAGATAGATGATCTTCATTGGATCATGTAGGTTAATGTGCAGTGACTGTGGGTGGTAGGGTAATTACAACTTATGAACGCTGCACCATTTGGGAATTCATTAGACAAAACTATGTGGATGAGATCTTTTCATGCCTAATTCCTACAACTATTTTTGAATTTATCTAAGGAAATTGTCTTCCAACTTTAGGAAAAGGTCAGAAAGAATTAAGCCTCTGGAAGTCTCAGGGTGTGGTTTATCCCTGCCTTTTAGAAGTGAGATAAATCCCACTACTTCTCAGATGGAGTGAGAGCCAAAGTACGCAAACCAGAAAACATGGCACCAGATTATCTGAAAGGAGCCGGGTGCATACCAACTTTTTTTTTTTTTTGACATCACCATACATTTTTAGTTGCTTGTAAGTATCAAAGAGAGTTTTGGGAGAAAATCAACTGCTGAGGGTTAAGGACTGAATCCAGATTGAAGACTTCATCTAATCACCAGCACCTTGGATTACCAAATTTGTGTGCATCCTTTGGAGTTGAAAGTACTATGAATAAAGGCAAGAAAAAAGAAGGCAGTCAAATAAATAGCAATTGGAGATCATGTAGCCAAAGGTCCTCAAACCTATGTACATTTGGACTTCGAATTGTCAATGGGCACACCAAGATTTTTGAAGCTTTGACTGTCTATAAGGCTTGGTGGCCTCACCAGCATGCCTAGTTGCACTGCATGTTATAGATATACGGCAGCTGGGGCCATTCTCCTAAGCATGATGCAGAAGCATACATTTGTGTGAAGTGGTTTTTTAAGCAAAGCCCACACATGGGACATCTCTCCTTGTGGCTTTAAGCACTGATTTCCCTGCCACAGTCTTAGTCACAGGGCACGTCAGTGCTTATGTTGCGCATCTCCATCTTTATGTGTATTAAGATCATGTAGACATCTTCAAATGTAGACTCTGATTCCAGCAGTCTGCTACATTTCTCGGCAACTCTCAAATGTGCTGATGGTAGTAATTTTGTAACCAAAATGGGGTAGCCAGGCTCTACCCAGCCTGCATAGGGCTTTTGATTTAACCTAGGTTTAGCTGTTCATCTGCTATATTTCCTCTTTGCCTACATTCTAAAAGATCTCAGATGAGAATTTCTCCTACGCTAGTCAAGACTGTAGTTTAGGTTTTGCCATCAGTATTTAGGTTTCCCATACCACCCACAGTCACCCCACATTGGCCTACATCATCCAACAAAGATCATGTGTACACTCTACACATTTGCTAATAATTCATTTACAAAATGTTTTGTTATATAAAAATTGGGAGAAACTAAATTTACTTATACAGACCATCTGGCAATGCAGCAGTTTTGTAATTCTATTTCTCATAGCATGCTCAAATTAAGGATTAATTTGAGAGCGTTTCTTGCTATCACACTGCCACATCTCACTGCTAAAGGTAGAGCTACCGATTTCTGGAATTTTACTGCTATGTTTTTATTTATGTTGGACAGCAGAAGCAGATTTCTAAAGAGGTTATGATAACACATAAATTGGCCACCAGGATGCTCCCATGAATGCCTGGCACCTCATGATGCAAAGAAGCAGTGCATTTCTTTCTTTTGTTGTCTGTTTCCCTCTCCTTTTTTACATCACATAATTAACAATTACTATGCATCTAGTGCCTGCCAGTGACTATGATTGATATAAAGACAAAAAGACATAGTAATATCTTCCATGCCCTCAAAAAGCTCACTGTTTATGAGAAATTAAGACACATATAAACAAAAGCACAAAAGTGATACAGCATGATGAGGATTAGGATAGATATAATATTAGCTGACAGATACAAAAGAGAAAAAGGGAGGGAATAAAAGGGAGAGAAAGAGAGAGACAGGGCACTGATTCTATTGCAGGCACTGTGTCTCATTCTTTATGTGCTGAATGTTTTTATCCTTACAACAGCCCTACACGATAGGTCTGATTGCTTTCAGTTTTTATCACGTTTCATAAAAGAGGGAACTTGCTTTTATAGTCACACAGCAAAACAACAGAAATGCCGGAATTCAAATCCAGGCCTGTCTGATTTACAAGTCAGGTTTTTAATTGCTCAGGAACCTTACCTCCTATCATAAAAATCAGAACTCAAGGCAGGATGCCTGAATCTGCTTGGAGATGTCACGAAGGTTGGGTGAGGGTACAGAGATCACACTAGGAGGAAAACTGGTTAAGCCAACAGGACTCCAGTTGGACAGGAAGGGAGAGCTGAAAAGCTTTTCACCTTCAGAGAGGAGCCTGCAGCTTGCTGTGGTGTGGCGTTCGTTGATTCTACAGTATGATGTGATGTAGGGTGGACAGATCCAGGTATGCTTACAGGTCCACACCAGAACATTCCTTGAATCCTTTGCTGAGGAGCATGAACTTAGTCCCCCAGCAGGACACCTTAGGAGGTTTCACAATGAGAGATGCCATTGAAAGCTGAGTGTGGGAGTACAGTGAAAGGTTGAAGCTGCACAGACACAGTGCAGTTAAGCAGTGACCGCCACAGCCAGGCAAGTGCCGGGGAGGACTTGTACAAGGAGGGCTCTGGGTCCGATACAGCAATGCATGGAGAGACATGAAAGCCTATATATTTGTGACATTGATAGCAGATTCCAGTAGACTTAGGAGTTAATGAGGGTCAATGGATTGTTGTGGTCAATACATGAATGAGCGAAGTGAATTAGTGAATCCTTAATTTTTTTCCTGTTCTGAAATTGTAAATATATATTTAAAAACCCTAAACTAACTTGTAAAATGTGGGAAAAGAAGAGTTGATGAAATTGTTTACTTTTATCTGCATTTAGCTAAAAAGCATTAGGAATAAACAACATGTATTTTTGGAGAAAATATCTACAGAAATTAAAATGCAGAATTTTATGAAATTGTTGGAAACATTAAGATTGCATTTTTTTTTTTTTTTTTTTTTTTTTGAGACGGAGTTTCGCTCTTGTTGCCCAGGCTGGAGTGCAGTGGCACGATCTCGGCTCACAGCAACCTCCACCTCCCGGGTTCAAGCCATTCTCCTGCCTCAGCCTCCAGAGTAGCTGGGATCACAGGCGTGCACCACCAAGCCCGGCTAATTTTGTATTTTTAGTAGAGACGGGGTTTCTCCATGTTGGTCAGGTGCATTTTTTGTTTTACATTTAATCTAGACATTATTATCAGGTAGATATCTCATTGATACACAGCATTGAACATTTTTAGTAGTAAAATAAATAATTTTAAAAGTTGATATATATGGTATTACTGTATTTTATTGGTTTAGACATATTTGAATGCTGCTGTCAGAATATCTGAATAATTGGTGGATGGTAGTCAACATTTGATAAGACAGACTGTGGTCGGTTGTCGTTTCTAACATAAATCTGAGCCCAAAGTCTGTCATATGTAAGTTTTATAGTGCTACAAAGGAGCAACAACAAATGCTTGAAAGCATTTTTTATAATTTTTTTGGGAAAAATATTTAAGCAAAGGCCTATTCATGAAAGAAAAAAAATACCCCAATGAATCAAGAAATGTAAAATTAAAATAAAAATTTATTTGGTGATTTCAGTTTTGCTAAGAAAAATGGTATTAGCTTCAAGTTTAGGCTTAAAAGAGTTTCCAAAGTGCTGGAGTGGTAAAGAGGAGGCAGGCCAGTTCTCCAGACAGCCAAATTATTTTTCCAAATTAAAAAAGTCACAATTGGGGGTATTTTTACTCACTATAACGTAAAGTCTAGAAGTATTTCTCATGTATTTGTGCTTTTAATTACAGATGCTCCTTGACTTATGATGAGGTTATGTCCCAATAAACTCATTATAAGTTGAAAATGTCTTAAGCCGAAAGAATATATAATACAGTTCACCTACAGAACATCATAGCTTTGTCTAGCCTTCCTTAAACATGCTCAGGACACTTACAGTAGCCTACGGTTATGGTTGGGCAAAGTCATCTGACACAGTGCCTATTTTATTAAAGTGTTGAATGCTGAAAATCTCATGTAATTTACTGAATACTGTACTGAAAGTGCAAAACAGAATGGTCGTATGGGTGTGCAGAGGGTTTCTACTGAATGTGTGTCACATTGTAAAGTCAAAAATTTGTAAGTTCAATCACCATAAGTTGGGACCATTTATAATTATTTAGTGCTAAAATATTTATGAGAGAGCCACTCTGATAAATAGCACACAGAGTGTCTCTGTGTGCTTTCTCAGCATCTCAATTCTTAGAAACAGTGTTGCTAGAAATACGTGTGTGTGTGTGTATGTGTCTGTGTTCTCACATTTATATTCATAGATAGCCCAAATTCATTCCCAGCAGTTCTGCCAGTTTGAGGTCCAACCAGGACAGTGTGAGAGTGTACCAGTTAAGTGTATGTGTTGCTAAACTTCTAAAGATTTTTGCCAATATGATAGGTAAGAAATGGTGTTTAAATGCAGTTCATGTATTTTGCTCATTTCAAAAATTCATTTATTTGCAACTTGTTTTCTCTGTTTTCAGTGTTCTTTCCCCGTAGAGTTTTTTTTTTTTTTTAACATGTGAGGAATATTAACCTTTTATCTTTTATGTTGCAAATAATTTCACTCAGTCTGTTTTTTCTTGACTTACGGATATTTTTTTACCCTGAAAAATATTTCTTATCAAAAAATGTACCGTCAAGTTTATTGACTTTTCATTGCATTTGTATATTGAGTCATACTTAGAAACCATTTCCCCACACCAAGTTTAGAGAAGAATTAATTTCCTTTTTAGTATGATTGTATGCATATAGATATGTGTTTATGTATATGTGAATATATGTTTATATGCCTGATTCATTTGGGGTTTATTCTCATGTATGGTTTGAAGTATGGATCTAAATTCATCATTTTTCCAGATGGCTACTCATTTACACCATTCATTAAAACATCCAATGATTTCAGTTGTCACTTTTATCATATACTAAATTTTCTTAGGTACTTGAATCTATTTCTAGATGTTCAATTCTATTTCACTAGTTTTACTGTGTTTTCGTGCACCCATAATGCATTAGGTTCTTTATCAATGCTTTACTGTGTATTTAAAATCTAAAACAGCTTGACCCCTACCTGAGTTACCCAAACTCTGAGGTTAAGGGCACAGACCTTGACAATGCCAAGTCTTCCCAATATTTCTGACACCAGCTGCGAGTGTGAGGGTTTCCTGAAATCATCCTCAGGTTTGACGTTTGCTAGAAAGAGTCACAGAATTCACTGAGACCTTTTATAATCATGGTTACATGTAGCATGTTAAGGATACAAATTAGAACCAGCCAAAGGAAGAGACATGTGGGGCAAAGTCTGAGGTATGCAAACAGAGATCCTGGTAATCTTTCCCTGTGGAATCATCCACCTTGTTATCTCCTCTTGGCCACAATGTGTAACAACACATATAGAATACTGCCATCCTGGGAAGCCCACGGGCACTTCACAGTCCAGGGGTGTGTGTGTGTGTGTGTATTTTTTTTTTTTTTTTTTTTGAGACAGGGTCTTGTCTGTCACCCAAACTTCAGGGCAGTGGTGCAATCACAGCTCACCGCCATCTTGACCTCCCAGGCTCCATCAGTCCTTCCACCTCAGCCTCCTGAGTAGCTGGGATTACAGGTGCTTGCCACCACTCTCAGCTAATTTTTGCTTTTTTGTTGAGATTGGGTTTTGCCATGATGTACAGGCTAGTATCAAGTTCCTGGATGTCCAAAGTTTGTATTGGAGCTTATTGATTAATTGGCCAACTGGTTGAACTGAGTTTCACCTTCTCCTCACCCTAGAGATCAGGCCGATTACACATGATATGAAGGGTCCACTATGAAAAACAAAGACACTCTTATCACTTGAGAAATTCCAAGTGTTTAGAGTTTATGTCCCAGGAGCCAGAACTGTCTGAGGATGAGGTTGATTTCTTCCTTCACAGCCCCTTCTAGCTGTCCACACACTTTCTGCCAGGGGTTTTTATTGCTCTTCTTGAACATTGATTACTCCATATGAACTTCAGTCAGCTAATCTAACTCCCTAAAATATTTTGTTAGCCGGGTGCAGCGGCTCACACCTGCAATCCCAGCACTTTGGGAGGCCAAGGTGGGCACATCACGAAGTCAGGAGTTCGAGACCAGCCTGGCCAATATGGTAAAACCCCATCTCTACTAAAGATACAAAAATTAGCCAGGCATGGTGGCACGTGCCTATAGTTCCAGCTACTCAGGAGGCTGAGGCTGAAGAATTGCTTGAACCCAGGAGGCAGAGGTTGCAGTGAGCCGAGATCATGCCACTGCACTCCAGTCTGGGCGACAGAGCAAGAGTCCGTCTCAAAAAAAAAAAAAGGTTTTGTTGAGCCATCCTACTCAAGAAAGGGGATACTTTTTCATTTCTTAAATCTGTGTTTGTGTCTTTCAGGAGGATTTTTAGGTTGACCCATTATAGGTTTTACACATTTCTTGTTACATTTATTCCTAAGTATGTTACCTTCTTTGGTGTTATTGTATGTGGCACTTTTTCTAACATTATATACACTAAATTATTTCTTTAAGGATATATTAAGGCTCTTGATTTCTGTATGTTATTTTATTTTATTTTATTTTTGTATTTTTAATAGAGACGGGGTTTTGCCATGTTGGCCAGGCTGGTCTCGAACTCCAGACCTCAAGTGATCCGCCTGCCTCGGCCTCCCAAAGTGCTGGGATTACAGGCGTGAGCCACTGCACCTGGCCAATTGTATGTTAATTTCTTCCAGCTCCTTTATTGAATTATTTTATTGTTTTAAGTAATTGTGTTATTTGCTAAGGATTATTGTTTCTCTAAGGTTTTTCAGATTTAATCTACAAAATAATGGAAATGTTATTTCTCTATTTAATTTTTATGCCTATAGTTGGTTTATTTGTTCTGCTTTCAATAGCAAACACTTCTAGTTTAAGATTAAATAGCAATGGAGATATTTTGTATCCATACTTGCATTTATGGAATGAATCCTACTTGGCCATGGCATATTATTTTCTTAATGTGGTGTTGGATTATGTTTGATACTATTTTATTTAGTATTTAAACACCAATATTTATAGCTGATATTGGTCTGAAAAATTATTTTATTATTCACTGGCATACTATTTAGTTGGCATCTAAATTCTTTCATACGCCTATAGATGTATTCAATTATACCTTCATATGATAGTAACTTGAAACTGTTATCCATGTAGATGACCAAAGTCTCCTTTGGCATTTGGCCATTTGACATTATTGTTCTTTCCTGCTTGAATTAATATTTCCTTTTACTTTTGTCAAATAATGTTCATTTTAATATAATAAATATTTTGAAAATGTTTTTATGATATCAATATCCCTCTAAAATCATATATGGTTATAAACTGAAAATTAAATTTTTTCTAATTCCTAAAACAACATGTTCTTATATGTTAACCTTTTCCTATGACTTATTTAGAATTATATATTTTTTAATTATATTTAGTAAAAACGTAACTATATAATATGTCCTGAGACATACGTTTTTATGGAGGAAAATTGGGGACAGGAAAATAACAGGAAACGGCATAGGCCTCTAAATACCCAATATTCTCATGGTCCAATCATCTATTGTTTTACTAATCAATTGGGGACCAATCTATTGTGTGCCTCCTGGAATCAATGCTACTATGTCAGCCAGTCACTTGATCCAGAAATTCCACCACTGTTAATTAATCTGCAGTAGATAAGTACCATCTGGTAATTGCAACTCATAGGAGTTGAAGTCATAGATGCTTTTACTGAAGTCTAGTTCACTCATGCTTGCCTGGGACAAATGAGCTTACCTCATTTAAGCTCTGAATAACATGCTCCTACCACACCCAATTCATATATTTGATTTTTAAAATTCTGACTGCATTATAGTGCAGTTTTACTCATTCCCAGGAATAAATACATATATAATGAAATATGTTCTTTATATAGAAAAATATAGATTGTTGGAATGGATTTTAAAGTTTCACATGTGTTTTATTTTTGTGTGTATGCTTATATATGCATGTAATATACACCTAAAAGATTACAATATACACCTAATATGATTTAATATACAACTGAAATTATGGATCTATTAATATAAAAAGAAAGAACATTAGAGGAGAAATAATTGAAGGTAAAAATAACTTTGAAATTACTCTTAATTGATTCAATAGATAACTGCTCAAAATAATAATATCAACAGTATATTAAATTATCATAGCTTATGGGTAAGTGAAACGAATGATAGCAATATTATAAAGGATGGGAGGAAGGAATTGCAAATCCTCTTCTGAACTACCCATGAAATGGGATAATATGATTTTCAGGTATATTACTGATACCAGATTACTGTAACTCTGGTATAAATTCATGGTCAACCACTGCAGTTGTTTAAAAAGAAGAATAATTGGACTGGGTGCAGTGGCTCACGCCTGTAATCCCAGCACTTTGGAAGGCCAAGGCAGGTGGATCACCTGAGGTTGGGAGATCAAGACCAGCCTGACCAACATGGGGAAACCCTGTCTCTACTGAAAATACAAAATTAGCCAGGCGTGGAGGCGCATGCCTGTAATCCCAGCTACTCAGGAGGCTGAGTCAGTAGAATCCCTTGAACCCGGCAGGCGGAGGTTGTGGTGAGCCAAGATCACGCCATTGCACTCCAGCCTGGACAACAAGAGCAAAACTCTGTCTCAAAAAAAAAAAAAAGAAAAAGAAAAATTGATATATTCAGAGAGGAGAGAAAAATGGAAATATATAAAATGCTCAGTTTAAACCAGAGAAGAGAGAAAATGAGGGAGGATTAGAAACAACAACAAAGAACAAGTACTACAGATGCAAAACAGTTACAAATTTGGTAGATTTTAATCTCACTATATCATTAGTTGTTTTAAATGCAAATGGTCTAGATATAGCAATTAAATTCAGACACTGTCAGAATGGGTTTAAAAAAAAGAAGATCCAACCATATGGTGTCTACAAAACCCATTTTAAATATAGAGACAGATTGAAAATAAAGGGACAGAGAAAGATATGCTAATACTAATCAAAAGAAAGCAGGAGTAGCTAGCTATACATTAATTACAGACAGAACAGATTTCAGAGAAAGAAAAATTATCAGTGATGAAGAAGAACGTTACATTAAGATAAAGCGGCCAATTCATCAAGGAGGCATAACATGCTTAATATACATGGACCTAACTCACAATACATGAGACAAAATCTGAAAGCTGAAAAATATCAAAATATTTGCAGATTAAACACCACACTGGTAAATAACACATGGCTCAAAAAAGAAGTCTGAAGAGAAATTTAAAAATACTTTTAAGTATATGAAAATGAAAGTAAAACATCAAAATTTTTGACATATAGCAAAAGCACTATTTATAGGGAAAAATCATAGCATTGAAATACATATATTAGACCAGGCGTGGTGGCTCATACCTGTAATCCAAGCACTTTGGGAGGCTGAAGCAGGCAGATCACAAGGTCAGGAGTTTGAGACCAGCCTGGTCAATATGGTGAAACCTCGTCTCTACTAAAAATACAAAAATTAGCTGGGCACAGTGGTGCATGCCTGTAATCCCAGCTACTCGGGAGGCTGAGGCAGGAGAATCGCTTGAACCTGGGAGGTGGAGGTTGCAGTGAGCTGAGATCACGCCACTGCACTCCAGCCTGGGCGACAGAGCAAGACTCTGTCTCAAAAAAAAAAAAAAAAAAAAAAAAAAAAAAAAATATATATATATATATATGTATATATATATATATATATGTATATACATTAGAAAAGAAGACTCGAGTAGCTGAAGCTCTATTTTACGAAACTTAAAAAAAAAGCAGAAGAAAAAAGAGCATAAAAAATGAGAGCAGAACACACTGAAATTAAAATTTTAAAAAAAATAGAGAAAACCAAATGAAGGCAAAAGCTGGTTCTTTGAATGGATCAATACAATCGATAAGCCTCTAGCTAGTCTAACCAACGAAAACACAAAGAAGACACAAATTATCAATGTCAGAAATGAAAGGAAAGAATTACTACTAACTCCACAGACATTAAAAGAATAATGAAGGAATATTATGAACAACTCTATGCCCACAAATTTGGTAATTTGGATAAAATGGGCCAACTCCTTGAAAGGCAAAATCTACCAAAACCTGTACAAAGAGAAATAGATAATTTGAATAGGCTTATATATATATATTAAAGTAGTTGAATCAATAATTAATAACTTCCCAAAAATTACTGGTTTCCAAGTGTTCACAGTTGAATTCTACTCAACATTTAAAGAAGAAATATTTCAGTTTTCTACAGTCTCTTTAAAAAAGGGCAAGCAGAAGGAAATCTTTTTAACTCATTCTCTGAGGCCAGCATTATCCTGACACCAAAACCAAGTAAAGACATTACAAGAAAAGAAAACCAGATATCTATATTTTTCAAAGGCATAGATGCAGAAATTTCTAAACAAAGTATTAGGAAATTGAGTCCAATATTAGGAAATTGAATCCATTCATGTATTAACAGAATTATACATCGTGATTACCAAATGGAACTTATTCTAGGTATACAAGAATGGCTCAACATTTAAAAATTCATTAATGAAAAGAAAAATATCATATGATTATGTCAATATATGCACAAAAATTGACAAAATCCAAAACCCATTTGGGATAAATATCCTCAGCAAACTAGGAATAGAAGGGAACTTTCTCAATTTGATAAAGGGTATCTTAAAAAAAGAAAAACTTTTAGCTAACATCATGCTTAATGGTGAGAAAATATATTTACTCTTAAGATCGAAGCAAGCAAGATGTCTCCTCTTCTATTCAACAATGTACTGGAAGTTCTAGTTAATGCAGTAATACAAGGAAAGGAAATATAACATGTACAGATTAAGGGGGAAGAAATAAAACTGTCTTCACAAATGATACGATTATGTATAAAATCTGAAATTCGATGTAATCTTGTAACTAATAAGTTATGGCAAGGCCACAGACTACAAGGTTAAAATGCAAAAGCCAGTCAGTTTCCTATAGGCCAACAATAATTATTGGAATTATTGAAATTTGGAATTAAAAACCCAATTAGCACCACACAAGTGAAATATTTAGGAAAAAAACTAACAAAATATGTGTAAGAGCTACACAAGAAAAATACAAAACTCTAATGAAAATAAGAAGTCTAAATAAATGGAATGATATTCCATATTCATGGATAGAATGACTCAATGTTGTTGTCAGTTCTTCCAAAATTGATCTAGAGATTCAACACAATTTCCTTGATAATTACTGAGCTAATTGCTTCATAAGTCAAAGGTAGTGTTGGGGTGCAGAGAATAATACCCCAAAGTATGGGGTGCTTTGGCATGCTGAACATTTTTGAAATAAAGGAAATTGGAAGGCCTTAGAAGCTGCCTTAGAACCAAGGACTTTCTAACCCTCCCTGTTTCTCCCCACATCCTCAAGTGCAGGGAGGGGTTCTCTCTCGAAGCTCCTTCCTCTGACTGAGGAAAACTTCTTCTGAAAGAAATGCAGTTGTCTTAAGATGCCCTCCCTAGGAATCTCATCAACTAACTGGGAAAGTTTAATACTGGAGAAGAGAAAAAAACAAATGTAGTCACCATGCCAGACAGACTTTTCCTCTATTTTTCAGAGGACAGCTCCTAGAGATTACCTAAGAAACTTTATCTGCATAATAAAACAATCTTTGTTCACAGTGGATTTCTACCCCATACCTTCTGTCATAACTTATAGGTCCCATTTAGCTTCCAAAGACAATCATTTACAAACTGTTTTCTGCTCTTTGGGCTCATTCAATTCCCCAAAATTATTATTTACTACTACTGAAAATTGCCTACACCTCCCATTTCTGTCTCCTCATAAATAGGATATTTAAGCCTCAACCATCTGGCCCTTCTTTGAGTCTTATATTTTATATGGCTCCCATGCTTGTGTACATTAATACATGTGTATGCCTTTTCTCTTGTTAATCTGTATATTGTCAGTTGTTTAGCACCTTAGAGGGAAGGGAAAATTCCTTTTGCCCCTACAGTAGTTTCTTATCCCAAATGATGTGACCAAAAAAAAAAAAAAATTTTCACACAAAATCACTGCATCTTACAAGAGTCCACTGGGAAGAGAAATGGAAATGCAAAAGGCACTTGCTCCATTGGACAAAAAAATTGTCAGTTTCATCTCTTTGTCTACACATTTTGAATTTGTTCTCATGTTGAAGTAACAATATAGTAATTATTCGCTCTCATATTTATGCTATCATGTTCAGTCTTTTGAATATGACAGATGTCAGCAAATGGCAGCCCGTTGCCAAATTCAGTTTGATTCCTGTTTTTGTAAATAAAGTTTTATTGGATCATATCCCAGGATATTGATTTGTGTATCATCTGTGGATGCTTTTGTGCTAGTGGCAAGTTGAGTAGCTCCAACCGTGACCACGTGGCCTGCAAAGCCAAATACATTTACTATCTGACTCTTTATGGAAGATGTTTGCAGGTCCCTGGCATTTATAATTTTTAGAAAACCTTCAGCACTCACAGGAAATGTGTAAGAGAAGTACAGCTGGTTTGTTAAGTTCAGGACTGCCCTAACAGGGATACTATAGCTTTGTTTTAAGCTCTTCTAAAGAAAGTACAAAAAGTATATTTATGGTTGGCTGTGAAGAAGACTCAAAGTAAAACATTTTTATGCAATACATATCAATGTCCATTTCACAATGGTTTAATTTATGCTGTAACAGTGTGTGGTGCTAAAGTTGTTTCATAAAAATCATTTTATTGCAATTATAATTATATTATACTTAATGGATGGTTGTGCCAGCCAAAAAACCTACTCTACTAAAAATAGAGTTTTAAAGATAGAATGGATCTTAGACATAATTGGATTCTTTTTTCAAGAGGGAAAATCATACTATAGAAATTAAGATTTTTTCTAATGACCATACTGTGAATGAATATCACTTTACCTCTGAACCTGCCTGAACATATTCCTGAAAGAAATATGAAAGTAGTTCAATATTGGACCCAGTGTCATTGAACCCAACCTGAGGGTCTACAGGCAATTTTTTGATATTTGACTGATTGCCTACTATATTTTTCCTTGTTATTTTTCTTCTTCGTTTTGATGGTAATCTAATAAATAATGAAGCATGCCCTGCATCATCAAGATGGCTAACTTTCCATGTGACCCATTATGAGGTCTGCTACCTTTGTCTGTGTTTCCAATTGTTTGGTGCCAAGTAATGCCCTTTAATTGTTGAAGGTAGTAAAAAAAAGAACAATGGATGAGGGGTGCCAGACTATGCCACCTCAAAATATGCCTCTTTGATGTATGGATTATTTTGAGCTAAAGATCATTGAGAATCAGCAGACACAGGAAAACCTTTAGAAACAGGGCACAAGATTTCGTTTCGTATGTAAATTTACATGGATAAAGAAAATATCCATTTGTCAAAGATACCTCCTTCTCCCACTATCAGCAAGAGAATAATTCTTTTTTTTCTTTCTTTCTTTTTTTCGAGATGGAGTCTCGCTCTGTAGCCAGGCTGGAGTGCAGTGGCACGCGATCTTGGCTCACTGCAACCTCTGCCTCCCAGGTTCAAACGATTCTCCTGCCTCAGTCTCCCGAGTAGCTGGGACTACAGGCACGCGCCACCATGCCCAGCTAATTTTTGTATTTTTAGTAGAGATAGGGTTCCACTATGTTGGTCAGGATGGTCTCGATCTTTTGACCTTGTGATCTTCCCCACCTCAGTCTCCCAAAGTGCTGGGATTACAGGTATGAGCCACTGCTCCCTGCGGGCAAGAGAATAATTCTAAACAACTGTTATTTAAATGATTTAAATCTGCATAAGAAGCCTTACTAATCAACCCTTGCTTACCACACTTTACTTGATCATCTTTCCACAACTTGCCTCCCCTACTGGGAAACCCAAAGTCCTGTTTCTTTTGTTTAGCCTAAGGTGGTATATCAGCCCAAATCCGACCACACCTTAGAGTTAATCATCCCTGTGTGCTCCCTTGTATACATGTGTAAACTAGAAATACAATCTTAAGTGCTCCACCAATTGAATGGACCCCTTTTGGCCAAGAGGACCCCAGCAAAACCTTAAAAACTGAATTACTGGCCATGACAGGAAGGGAAGTCAACACACCTCATCATAACCCCTCCATTTTGGAGTTTAGGCACAGCAACTGACCAGGACTGATATTAAAATAGAGATCATAAGACTGACAAAGCAGACTCATTGTGGCAATAAGATACCAAATTATAAATAAGACCTATGGCCAGGCCAGACAATGGTTAAGTCATGCCTGTAGGGCATCAACCTTGTTACACAGCATCCTTATCTTAAAGATGCCTTTCTGCTGACTCCAAGTTTGAGACAGAGCCTTGCTCTTTAACCAATTACAAATTAAAGAATCTCTGAATCCATCTATGATCTGTAAGCCCCCTCTGTAAGCTATCTCACCTTTTGGGGCTGGAACAATGTATACCTTCTATGTACTGATTTATATTTTTCCCTTTAATTTATGTCTCCCTGAAGTGTTAAGTTGGTGCAAAAGTAATTGTACTTTTCGCCATTAAAGGTAACTGCAAAAATCATGATTACTTTTGCATCAACCTAATATAAAACCAAACTGTTACTCTGCCTCCCGGGTTTTTCTCAGGATTCCTTGAGACGGTTGCCTTGGACTGAATTCACTCATTGGCACAGAATAAACATCTTTAAAACATTTTAGTGTTTTCTTTTTCTGTTAACACATGCACAAGCCATGTGGTAATGAACTTTTGTTTTTCTCTTGTTAATCTGTCTTTTGCCAGTTCATTTTACAGGGCCCCACCCAGAGTTCCTAAGATGAGTAGAGAAAGAAGGTATTATTTTCTCCCCTACTCTGTCCAGGTACATAAATGATGCATTTATTTTCGTGAACACCAAATGGCCTCAACCCAGGTTGCTTGGGTGAACTTCACTGCGTGTATGATGAGCAGAGGTGGCCCCGATGGTTTTGTGCAACACTCTGCTGTTGGCTATGCCAGAACCAGAACACTTGCATGCGGTAGCTGCTTCCACAGTTATGTTCTGAGCAACCATTTAGTCTCAGCAAAGCAGCAGCTTCCATCATGTTCAATTACTGCTAATTTAGATTTTATTGTTCTGTAGTTTTGTTTGCTTTTAACTGACAAAATTGCTTTGATTTCATTGTCTTATAAAAGCTAAAGATGTATGAGTTAATCAATTTGTATTTGTATCTATATATATTATGTATATAAATGTATCTACATATATACATTATGTATATAAATGTATCTACATATATACATTCTGTATATAAATGTATCTACATATACACATTCTGTATATAAATGTATCTACATATACATTATATAGAAATACAAATATATATACATTATATAGAGATACAAATATATATATACATTATATAGAGATAGATGCAGATATATATGTTTTTATACATATGTACATATCAAGAAGGTAATTTAAGTCAACACTAGAAGTCAAGGAGAATGTTCCTTTTATCATTTTTTGATGTTTGATTTATTTTACAAAATTGTAGAACATATACATGACATAAAATCTACCATTATAACTATTTTTAAGTGTACAGTTCAGTCGTATTAAGTACATTCACATTACTGTGCAACTATCACTAGCATCCATCTCTAGAACTTTTTTCATCTTCCCAAATTGAAACTCTATACCCATTAAATACTACCTTCTGATTCTCCCCTCTCTCCAGCCCTGGCAAATATCATTCTGCTTTCTGACTCTGTGAATTTAATGTCTCGAAGTACCTAATATGAGTGGAATCATACAAGTACAGCATTTGTCCTTTTCTGACAGGTTTATTTTTCTTAGCATGCCTTAACCTTTGCAGGACATCAAAGCAATGCACATGTTTGAGAAAGTCTGTGGTCTCCTATAAAGCATTTACACCTGGCTCTTCTAAGTTACCTTTTGTCAAACATGCACAGGAATGTGTGACTGCCTGAGGAGGTGGATTGCAGATCACACTGGCGGTAAATAGTGGGAGTATTTCCATAGCCTAGCAATTTGTGGGGACACATCAAGTGAAGTAGCCCTGCCTTGCTGTTTTTACTTAATTTAGCAGGAGAGGTGGGGCTGCTGAAATTTAGCCCCTCTCAGGGTGGGCTATCAGGTCAGATTTCATATTTGTGTCATGTGTCTCTTTGTTCTATAAGCCTTTAGTTGGGTTTGGCTCTGGAAGCTCAGTTGCAGGCAGACTGTCTACTCCAGCTGCCAAAAATGAGCAGGCTCCCTTGTGTTGTAGCCTGGGCTCCTTACAGAATCTTGGTGTGATGTGCTGCCAGGGCTGTCCTGCTGAGAGACAATGGTGAATGCTTCCAGGGCACGATGTCTCATAATGTTCTAGACTCTCATTTCTGCTGACCTTCTATTACATATGATAATAATGATGGTGTTGCCTACAATAGTGATTGATACTTTCTAGAAGAAGTAATACACGTGGACTTATTCCTCCAGCCACAGAAGCATGCTTTCCTCTTTTTAGACTACTAGAGTTCACTCAAACAACATGTGATTGGGTCATGTATTGTGCACCAGTATAAACACAGCACTTATATACTCCGATTGCCTCTCTTCTTTTCTGGTTGCCTTGAGACAATTGAAAGAAACTACCTGGTACCAGGGCCATTGTAAACACTGGTAATGGCCAGGTACTGATTGATCATGATGGACCTTGCATAAGCTGTTATTACTTCTATAAACCTTAATTAAGAAGGGGGTGTATTAGTCTGTTTTCACACTGCTAATAAAGACATACCTAAGACTGGGTAATTTACACAGGAAAAAGGTTTAATGGACTTACAGTTCCACATGGCTGGGAAGCCTCACAATAATGGCAGAAGGCAAGGAGGAGCAAATCATGTCTTACATGGATGGCAGCAGGCAAAAAGAGAGAGCTTGTGCAGGGAAACTCCCATTTCTAAAACCATTAAAATCCTACAAGAAAACCTAGGCAATACCATTCAGGACATAGGCGTGGGCAAGGACTTCATGTCTAAAACACCAAAAGCAATGGCAACAAAAGCCAAAATTGACAAATGGGATCTAATTAAACTAAAGAGCTTCTGCACAGCAAAAGAAACTACCATCAGTGTGAACAGGCAACCTACAGAATGGGAGAAAATTTTTGCAACCTACTCATCTGACAAAGGGCTAATATCCAGAATCTACAATGAACTCAAACAAATTTACAAGAAAAAAATGAACAACCCCATCAAAAAGTGGGCAAAGGACATGAACAGACACTTCTCAAAAGAAGACATTTATGCAGCCAAAAAACACATGAAGAAATGCTCATCATCACTGGCCATCAGAGAAATGCAAATCAAAACCACAGTGAGATACCATCTCACACCAGTTAGAATGGCCATCATTAAAAAAGCAGGAAACAACAGGTGCTGGAGAGGATGTGGAGAAATAGGAACACTTTTACACTGTTGGAGGGACTGTAAACTAGTTCAACCATTGTGGAAGTCAGTGTGGCGATTCCTCAGGGATCTAGAACTAGAAATACCATTTGACCCAGCCATCCCATTACTGGGTATATACCCAAAGGACTATAAATCATGCTGCTATAAAGACACATGCACACGTATGTTTATTGCGGCACTATTCACAATAGCAAAGAGTTGGAACCAACCCAAATGTCCAACAACGATAGACTGGATTAAGAAAATGTGGCACATATACACCATGGAATACTATGCTGCCATAAAAAATGATGAGTTCGTGTCCTTTGTAGGGACATGGATGAAACTGGAAAACATCATTCTCAGTAAACTATCGCAAGGACAAAAAAACCAAACACCGCATGTTCTCACTCATAGGTGGGAATTGAACAATGAGAACTCATGGACACAGGAAGGAGAACATCACACTCCGGGGACTGTTGTGGGGTGGGGGGAGGGGGGAGGGACAGCATTAGGAGATATACCTAATGCTAAATGACGAGTTAATGGGTGCAGGAAATCAACATGGCACATGGATACATATGTAACAAACCTGCACATTGTGCACATGTACCCTAAAACCTAAAGTATAATAAAAAAAAATAAAACCATCAGATCTCATGAGACTTACTCACTATCATGAGTACAGCATGGGAAAGACCTGTCCCCATGATTCAATTACCTCCCACCAAGTTCCTCCCACAACACGTGGGAATTGTGGGAGTTACAATTCAAGTTGAGATGTAGGTGGGGACACAGCCAAAACATATCAGGGGGAATAAAAAGTCTCTTCTTTGTTGCATTTTTTTTTTTTTCTGCTCTAAGCTGATTTTGCTCTGAGCACTATGAGACTCATCATTTATTTCCCATTGATGCACATATAATATTTTGGAGTAACTTCTGACCGTTTTTCTCCTTGACCTCTCTTCTCCAGTTATTCACCAAGTCCAAAAGAGTCTTCCTGCTAAGTGCATCTTGTAGTGATCACTCTTTTCCTTCTCCTTACCTGTAGGCTAATCTTTTCATTAGGGTTTGGCAGTAGCTTCCTAGCTCATATTGTGTTCCACCTTCACCCTCCTCATTATACAACTAATGGGGTTATCTTCCTAGATTCAACTCTGCTCAAAACTTCCATTGGTCAGATATTGTAACATGTAATATTCAAGGCCCTATAAAATGTGGCCATTATGAGAATTTCTGTTACTTGCCACAAGAACACACTTACGTGATCTTTCTACTTCAAACCTCTCATAGCAAACTGTCATCTTATGTACATATATTGTCTGCTGATTCATAGAACCTCAAAGTTCTGTATGAAGCAGTCCTCCCTGCCTCCCTGCTTCCTCCTTTCCTTCCTTTTCAATCTTACCCCTCATTCTCTATGCACCAACAACACTATCTTCCTTTGTATCTTAATACACCAAGCCTTTCACTGCTCAGCATCCTTTGTAGACAGTGTTCCCTCTTCTGGCAAATGCTTCTCTAAACCTCTTCACATGGCTCCATGGCTACTGCCTTTTTATCTTTCCATTTGCAGATGAAATGTCCTTTCTGTAGAGAATTCATGGATTCTGTTTCTTGCAATGCCTTGGTAAAAGCAGCCTCCGAGAAGTTTCATGCAACAATTCTGTCTACAGCCCACTTGTAAACACAAGAACCTTCAGGCTTTTTCTGCTCATGTATAGCAAAAATTACATACTCCACATTTTTTGTCTACTACGTGTGACAAATTTACCAAATGTTTTTAAGGTCATCAGGTATCTAGCCTAAAATACCAGTTTATTTGCTGCCTGCTCCTAATATAAGCAATGCCACATTTTTGTTGTAATTGTTATTGTTATTTAGCACCATACTTCTGTTATCATTTTCCATAGAGGTTAGGACATAAGCTAAATTGCTGTAAAACTGAGATCCAAAAACATGGTAGCACAAACAAGATAAGAATTTTATTTCTTTCTGACCCAATTCAGCCCCAACTCTGTATATAGTTAGGCTTTGTTCTAGGAAGCCATCGAGAGATAGAGTTTTTTGGCTTGTTTTCTTCCTCACCAATAGGCTGCCTGCTGCAGAGTGGGTATTTTATTTCTCATTCAGCCTCATCTCACCTAGTATTTGTTGGTGCTTGTCCCCAGCCAGGGAGACTTTTGCATCCAACTTGACATATCCTGCCTGCACTGATTTCAACAAGAGCTCATTGTTTTAGCCCTTCATGGAGGACCTTCAGTTTTGGGGAGCTGATCTGTGCTGACTTAGCTGAGACCTGCAGATGCAGATGCCTTCTCTAGGCACGTTCCTACCACCCATTGACAGTTACTCCATATGATAGCCTTTCATTACACATTGCATTTTGATGTTACACATTTTTCCCTTCGTTTTACCAAAGATGAAATTTGTGTTTCTGCTTCTTATTTTCCTAATTTTTAAGGGGTGATTTCCAAGGAGCTCTCTGGAAGTCAGGTGATGGGGGTGTAAATAATGTGAAGTGCATTATTTCTCTGACATAAGGTAACTTTAAACATTGAACTCATTGGGGCACTGAGGCCATAATGTATAAAAGTTTAAGCTAAACAGGAACAGAGTACACATCCTAACAAATAATTTTAATTTTTCTTATTTCTACATATGGTGTAAGGAGCATCAATTATGCACCATTTTAGATGTGACCTGTTATTTAATCTGCTCCAGATATGAAAGACAAAAGGAAAAATGGTGACTTAGCAAAGTTAAGTAACTGCGATGGTTAATTTTATGTGTCAACTTGACTGAGCCACAGGGCTTCCAGACATTTGGCCTAACACGATTCTGCATATGTCTGTGAGGGTGTTTCTGGATGAGATTCTCACTTGGATCCACAGAGTGAGTAAAGCAGATTGTCCTCCTTGCTATAGGTAGGGCCTCATCTGGTCAGTTGAAGACCTGAGTAGAACACAAGGGCTGAGTAAGAGGGAACTCCTTCTGACTCACTACCTGAGCTGGAACATGGATCTGGAACATTAGTTTCTGGAGTTTAGACTCATAATGAAATATTGGCTGTTTGGGGTCTTGAACCTGTCACCTTGTGGACTAGAAATTACACCATTGGCTCTCTCAATTGTCTGGACTTGGACTTGAACTGGGCTCTCCTGAGCCTCAAGCTTGCTGACTGCAGATCTTGGAACTTCTAGCCTCCATAATTCCATGAGCTAATTCCTCATAATAAATGTCTTCATGTATAGGAATGGGATAGATAGGGGTGTAAAGGAATATCTTAAGGAATTGAAATGTCCAATATTTGTATCTGAGTGTTGGTTGCCCTGGTAGAAGCATTTGCCAGAATTGATTGAGTTCTACTGTAAGAGTCCTGTATTTTGTTGGATTCAAATTATGCCCCAGTAAAGCCTTAGTAACATATCAAGAAAATCACACAACTAGTTAATGGTAGAGATTGCATTACAGCAGATTTCTGTGTAATCTCCAAGTGCATACTCTGACCTGCACAGTGGGAGGTATATGCAGTGACTAATAGGGATTACCAATATGCTACTTAGAAACCTTTCAGGGTTCATGTTTTCTACTCCAGCATTTCTTATTAATTTGAATTATGAGTTCGTATTTAATTAGACAGGATGATCGATTGAGATTGGTGTTTTTCAGTGCATTACATTTATTACATTCCATCAAGGAGTAAGGAGATGGCACACAACCGAATTCTCCAGGTAACTTAAACTCCAGTGTAACTTTTTCATTGATCAAATAAATGAGCTGTTAGACTGGTGTCATGGGAAATCTTTTAACAAGAGTGATGTATATCCCCTCCTTCAGGGTATAATGATTATTATGGAGCCCTTTGCTTGACTGCCAGTGCTGTGAACTTCAGCTCTTCCCTTCTGCTGTGTGTCTTCGTATAGGCAGACAGATAGCTATACCATTACAGGCTTACATTCAGAGTCATAAGGAGGCAAATTTCTTTTTGTTCCCACACAAAATGGCAATGAGATAGCTGAGTTTTTTTTTTCCCCTCTGTTTTTTAACTGGCGGAACATCACTTCTCAGTTTTCAACACTGCCCATTTTTCTGACCTCCCTGCTTAGTTCTCCTTTCTACCCAGTTTATTATCTCTTATAGTTGCCTGTATAATATCAATGCATGCCATTACGGAAAATGCTCAGCAGTCATAATTAGAAGACATACACTGATGGAAGTCCTTGAATGGTGAGCATTCCTTTCTAAATTTGTAACAGCTATTTTACTTGAATGCATCATACGTTTTTGAGAACCAATAGGTTTGTTGGAGATCATAAATTTACCATGTATATCTAGTGGAAAATGGAGACGTGCAAGCGAATTACGGCATGCATCAGCTGAAAAAGCTTTTTGTATTTTGTGTGGCATGTTTTATTTTGTGTGTGGCATTTGGTGGTTTCCTATATGACTCTAAGCCAGATTCCCACTGGCTTTCAGACCCTTTAGGCAGGCTTGGTACGCAGTGGGGTCTTTTCCAGGAACAAGGTTGCATGATGGACTGATCTATAGGAACCTCAGAGAATGCAAAAATCAGAAAGAAATTGGGACCAATTCAAAGCCATAGTCTTTCAAGAGAGGGTAGTCCTCAGTAAATTAATGTTTCCTGATTCAAATCTGTCCTCAATCCGGGGAACTTGGACTTATTTCTTTGATTTTTAATTTTAATTTTAATTATTTCTTTTATTTTTTTTTTTAGAGGTTGGGTCTCACTTTGTTGCCCAGCCTGGAGTGCAATGGGGCCCCTGTAGCTCACTACAGCCTCTAACTTCAGAGCTCTAGCAATCCTCCCACCTCAACCTCCCAACTAGCTGAGACTACCTGTGTGCACCACCATGCCTGGCTAATTTTTAAATCTTTTCTGTAGAAACAGGGATCCACTATGCCAGCCAGGCTGGTCTCGAGCTCCTGGCCTCAAGTGATCCTTTTGCCTTGGCCTCCCAAAGTGCTGAAATTACAGGCATGAGCCATTGTGCCTGGCCCATGAACTTGTTTCTATGGAAGAGAAAGAATACAAGTCTAAACAAAACAACAGCAAAGTAAAGCAAAGCCTAGCATGGAAAGAACAAGGATCCTCGTTCCATTTCAGGGCAGAGTGAAGCTAGGCACCCCATTTCAAAGCCTCAGGGTGTGGTGCAAGTGCTCACTTGAACATGCTGCATAGTAGTGCCTGAGTCAGAGGTGTCTGCTATGGTGTTAGGAAGACCAGCATCACACCTTTGCAATGGAATATTTTAGTGTGTACAGCAGCATGAAGTGCCATAATGATAACCCATATTTATTTTTTGAAGATGATGGTGCTTTCTCTTGGTTTTACTAACTTCTTACAGAGTTGCATGCTGTGATTTCAATCAACACCATGAAATCTACACATTTTTAAGAAAGTTATTGTAAAATACTGGACTAATTGTTGGGAAAAGTTGGGAAAATCCTGCTGATTCCACCAAATACTGTTGACCTTTAGCAAATAGCTGGTTCACTTTAGATTTGAAATCATATCCTGCCAGCATAACTGAAAGTTTGTTGAAGGAGGCCAACACATTTGGCCAAAGAATCAGAAACCACTAGTGTAGCAGAAACAGAATGAAAGGCCTAAGAGTTAATTCCAAATGCTTGGCAACAGCACTACCAAAGTTGTAGAATGATGGCCAGAGTGTCTTGTTCTTGCTCTGAGGAATGGTTTAATTGAGGTATGAAGGCAGAGGCACAATTTCTTCAGGCACAAGGAATTGGGGGTACAATGCTCCGTTTTGTTTTTTTTTTTCCCTCTTTCCCTTCACTTATTGGAGGCAGCGTGCCTAGCGAGAGCATGTGTTCTAGTCTGACCCTCTATGCTCTAAGTTTTACAGGGTCACATTCCCATTTAATATGCAGGGTCTGGGATGGTTTAACACCGCTCTTGATTGGGTGGGAATATAAATTCTTCTGGGATTTGGATGTATTCTGTCATCGATAAGATACAATAGCAATAAAATGTCTATGTCTTCTTCTGTAAAAGGGTGTGAGAAGAGGGCTGCTCCCTGCATAAGTTTCAGATTTGTTAAACCTTCTTTAGTGGAGATGCTGTGTACATTGTTTACTTTTGGTTGTTGAAATAGAAAGTAATCATAGGCATATGATTTCCAATGTGAATTTCAAATAATTTTAAAGGTGAGTCATAAAAGGAATTTTGTTACTTTGTGGTAACTGGAGTGATCTAACAACAAGCAAACATTTGCTAAATGAAAAATGCATCCATTCATTTTGCCCAATGGGAATAATTTATTTATACAATAAGCAAAGATACTGCTTTTCTTGTTTTTAAATTTTGATATTAGGCTGATTTATTTTTTCGTCTTTGGTGTCTAAAAGTCTCAGAAGTTGACTGTAGTATTTATTTCAAAGGTCATTATGGTGGTTGTCTAGCCAATTTGGCATCTCTTGTTTCTTGTATATTCCCAGTTGACTCTATGATGTGAATTTGATTCTATGATGTGAATTTCTGGCTTATTTATATGGTTTTGGACAGTTTTTTTTAACAATGGTAATTCAAACTTATTTTTAACTGTGGATTTTGGTTTTGGAAATTTCCCATCCTGTCTTGACATTTGGAGATGGATTTTAATAATTTACATGTGTAAACAGTAGAAAATATAACCCATTTGTGACCACCAAGAATAATTCCAGGCACCAAGGAGACATTGGTGGGAATATGGAGTCTCCTGTGCACTCTCTTTGCATTTCCACAAGAACACCTATTAGCACAAAACTCCTGGTCACTCTGCTTTGCACTCACTAGCCCCCAGGTGGACAGACTCCTCGTACCTACTGTGAGCTTGGGACAAGCAATTTGGAGTACATAGCTCTTTCTTCCCTCTTAACCTTCACTTCCGGGATGCAGGCTGCCCAGCAAGATCATGTGTTCTCATCTGATCCTCTATGATCTATGTTTTACAGGGTCATATCCCCATATAATATGGGGTGGCTGGGATCATATAGCACTGCCCTTATTTGGGTAGGGAAATGAAATCTCAGATTTGGTTTTAGCCCATCATTGATAAGCATCCCATGCATATCTTCTAATCTAGCCTTCATCGGCAATAAAGGTGATAGTTAACCTTTATTGCCGATGAAGGCTAGATTAGAAGATATAGTTTAGATATATAATTTCTTAGTCATTTCCCCAACTGCTTTGCAGAAGACAAAGAAGTGTGATTTGAGAAGGGTCAAATACTAAATTCTAGCACTTTATCTGTGAGCCTTGAGGAATAGACATGGATTGGAATTTGGGACCACACCATGAAGAATTGAGGGAGGTTTTGAGTAGGGGTTCAGCTCATGGCTTCAGGCCTTGGGATGACCAAGTGGCCCGGCTAGAGTTGAACTTTTTTCCCTTCGGTGAGTCACTCCAGTTTTGGTCATACTGATCGTAGACAAATGTTTTCACAGTGACAGGTTACCTTAGGCAGACCTTCTAGAGAAAAAGAAGAGACTAGCCTGAGCATGCATGTATGGGATTCAGCAAAGATGTGAGTCTTAGGGTGCAGGTGGAGGCAGCTTCACAATGGATCACACAGGCCTTAAACATACAAATGTCTCCACAGCTACTGGGAGGCTTGAAGACTTCCAAGACATCATATATGAAGAAAGGACTTGATTCCAATAAATTATATATTTTTTTCATATACTGAATTCTCAGATCTTACGGGGTGAAAATTGGCAATCTTTTTTGTGTGTTTGTTTGTTTTTATTGAGGCAGGGTCTTGCTCTGTTGCCCAGGCTGAAGTGCAGTGGCATGATCAAGGCCCACTGCAGCCTCAACCACCCTAGCTCAAGTGATCCTCCTGCCTCAGCTTCCTGAGTAGCTGGGACTACAGATGCACACTGCCATGCTCAGCGATTTTTTTTTTAATTTTCTTGTACAGATGGAGTTTCCCTATGTTGCCAAGGCTGGTATCAAGCAATTTTCCCACCTTGACCTCCCAAAATACTGGGATTATAGGTGTGAGCCCCTGTACCTGGCCTCTTTTGCCTTTTTTTCTTTAAAAAAATAAGGTGTTTTATAGTCAGAATCTCCTGTCAGGACTTGAAATTGCATTGAGTTCAATTGTGGGACTGTCTGTGTTTGGAACCACATAAATATGTGAACTTTAAGGTTTCCTGAAATTTATTTTTTTGTCTTGATTTCTTAATTTTTAAATTGATATATAATAATTGTACATATTTATGGGGTACATAGTGATATATATGTTATGTACATATTATGTATAGTGATCAGATCAGAGTAATTAGCATATCCATCATCTCAAACATTTATCATTTTTTTGTGTTGAGAGCATTCAATGTCCTCTTCCTGGCTATTTTTAGAAACTATTAATAACAAGCTGTCATTAGCAGAAGAATAAAAAATAGCTGATCAACTCTACTGCATTTGAAGTTGTTAACTGCAGTTACCCAAGTAAAGTATGGAGGGAAAGTCTCTTGAATCATTTTCTTCAGGTTATTAAGAGCCTCTCAGCACCATATGGACTAAGTTAGTTTTAGGTTTGAATATTATTTCAGCTTATAAAATGTCTCTAGGTGTCAAAACCCAATTGTAGCATGACCTGTGGCAGAGTGGTAGATTTTAATAAGTGAATGCATGAATTGAAATGAAAGGACATGTCATTTCTATAAAATTACTATGTTATCATCTTGATTGAAGGAAATAAGAGAAATTATTCAACTTGGTCATTGCAAACCAGAATAAGGCAAATTACAGGTCTTTGTCTGAACAGTTCTCTGGGAATCAGATTTGCTCAGGAAACGAGGGAGTAACTGGAGAGTTCCAAAATGCATGCTTCTGTGGAAACTCTGGAAAACTCCTCAAAAATACATTCTAGAACACCTTAGACAGGTGGAAGCTGGGTCAGAAAGCACAAGAGAATAAAGGAACTCCAGTTCAGCACTTAATAATAGTTCCTTCTTGAAGGAAGATGGATTTCCATGCAAGCTGAGCTTTTAAAAACTCAGCCAACTTTTCAGAAAGGACATAGAAAGAGTAGAGGAGAATAAAACATTAGAATCTTATCCCACTAGCCGGGCGCGGTGGCTCACGCTTGTAATCCCAGCACTTTGGGAGGCTGAGGCGGGCGGATCACGAGGTCAGGAGATCGAGACCATGGTGAAACCCCGTCTCTACTAAAAATACAAAAAATTAGCCGGGCGTGGTGGCGGGCGCCTGTAGTCCCAGCTACTCGGAGAGGCTGAGGCAGGAGAATGGCCTGAACCCAGGAGGCGGAGCTTGCAGTGAGCCGAGATCGCGCCACTGCACTCCAGCCTGGGCGACAGAGCGAGACTCCATCTCAAAAAAAAAAAAAAAAAGAATCTTATCCCACTAATGGAGAAAAAGGTAAAGCCCAAAGAATTGCTACTCATGGTTTAGAACATTCAAATGCAGAAAAAAGTCAGTTATGAGTAGAACAAGACAGAGGATGCGGTTGTCCACAGACTGCTAGCAAAATAGCTCAAAAATGATTATCACTGGAGCCTATTTAGAATTCTGCTGAGAGTGATTCTCCAGTATGCAGTACAAGAAACGTGAGTCCAGGTTTGGGTGGGCTGAACTCTAAAACTTTTGGAGCCCACAATATGAAATTATTACAAATTTATATTTATTTATTTAGTTAGTTTTTTGAGACGGAGTCTCGCATTGTCACTCAGGCTGGAATGTAGTGGCAGGATCTCGGCTCACTGCAACCTCCACCTCCTGGGTTCAAGTGATTCTCCTGCATCAGCTTCCCTAGTAGCTAGGATTACAGGCATGTGCCACCACTCCCAGCTAATTTTTGTATTTTTACTAGATACGGGGTTTCATCATGTTGGCCAGCCTGGTTTCTAAGTCCTGACCTCAAGTGATCCACCTGCCTCAGCCTCCCAAAGTGCTAGGATTGCAGGCATAAGCCACTGCGCCCGGCCAGAAAATATTACAAATTTAAATACAGAAAATGAAGTAAGAAAATTGCACAGCTATGTAGACTCAGAAAAGAAATCACAATAAAACGCAAATTTTAGAAATCTGACAAATATCAGAAACATCAAATATCCAGAAAAAAAGAGACAATAATTTCTTAGTTAACTGCTAAACTTCCTTGTGTAACACTTTTTCATTTTATTGCTTCCTCATATGACAGAATAACATTTATAGTACCACCGTTCGTAAAGAGACTTGAACAAAAATTTATTCTTTCTTCTAGCATGGCTACTAACATTTAATAATTTATGGCTGCGTGTGGTGGCTTACGCCTGTAATCCCAGCACTTTGGGAGGCTGAGGCTGATGGATCACCTGAGGTCAGGAGTTCAAGACCAGGCTGGCCAACATGGCGAAATCTCGTCCCTGCTAAAAATACAAAAAAAAAAAAAAAAAAAATAGTTGGGTATGGTGGTGCACACCTGTAATCCCAGCTACTCAGGAGGCTGAGGCAGGAGAATTGCTTGAACACAGGAGGCAGAGGTTGCAGTGAGCTGAGATCACGCCATTGCACTCCAGCCTGGGCATCAGAGCGAGACTCTGTCCCAGTATACATATATATATATTATTTATAGCTTTAAATAGTTTCTTTTCTCTTCAAAAGTCATTATGAGTAAAGCTATTTAAATTTCAGAGATTGTGTCAAATTTAGGAAAACATGTAGCAAATTTCTTTTTCAACTGTGCTGTAAGAGTAGAAGAAACTTCCACAGATTAGATTCTAGTTTTATCCATTTCAAGTCTTGTTTCTTTTGTATTTCAAACCTACTTGCTGGAAACCATAGAACATTTTCACGTAGAGATGATGCAACACACTTTCATGTCATGTCCCCAAGAAAGTCAGCATAGTGGGTGACAAGAGGATTCCTGGAAGCCTCTCCTATTCTAGAATGTTGCTGTGGATAGAATAGTGTTCATCCATGTTCACCTGTCCTAGGCCTCAGAACCTGCAAATATGCTAACTTCCACAGCAAAAGGGCCTTTGTAAGATGTGATTAGGAATCTTGAAATGGGGAGGCTATTCTAGATTATCCAGGTGGGCCCAATATAATCACAAGGTCCTTATAAGGGGATCAGAGAAGGAGACATAAGGGTGAAAGCTGAGATTGCAATGATATGGGCCCACAAGCCAAGGAATGCAGGAAGTCACTAGATGGTGAAAAACGAAAGGAAACAGATTCTCCCCTAGAGCCTCTAGAAGGAAGATCAGCTTTGATAACCCAATTTGGACTTCTGAAATCCAGAAGATAATAAATTTGTGTTATGTGGAGTCATGACATTTGTGGTAATTTGTTACAGCAGTGTATTAGTTTGTTCTCATGCTGCTATAAATAACTACCTGAGACTGGGTAATTTATGAGGAAGAGAGGTTTGATTGGCTCACACTTCCACAGGTTGTATAGGGAGCTTGACGGGGAGGCCTCAGGAAACTTTCAATCATGGCAGAAGGTGAAGGGGAAGCCAACATGTCTTACATGGTGGGAGCAGGAAGAGAGAGAGTAAAGGGAGAGGTACTACATACCTTTAAACAAGCAGATCTCATGAGAACTCACTCATGAGACAGCACTGGGGGGATGAACTAAACCATTAGAAACCACCCCCACAATCCAATTACTTCCCACCAGGCCCCACCTCCAACACTGGGGATTACAATTCAACATGAGATTTGGGTGGGGATACAGAGCCAAACCATATCAAGCCTTAATAGGAAACTTATATAGCTGACTAGCATTACCTTAAGTATAGAAAAAATGTTGAGATCTAACAAAAATGTTCCACTAAATGGAAATTAAATATTATCCCAACTCATTCAACTCTTAACATGATTCTCAAAATGTACTTGGATAGTCTCCCCAACCTAATTTGAAGGGTAATACAATGGGAGAGATTTTGACAGCAAAGACACATAGAGGTCTTAATTGATTGCAGTGAAAGTCTCTTACTTTTGCAATTACTGCAGTAATATTGGCCAGGTAAACTGGACCAACCAATTATTAGTGCTCCTAGCCAGGATTACAATTAGGCATGTGAAGTGATTCACTCAAGTGCAAGGTTCCTATCCTTACTTAATATTTTAATATTTTGTTCATTGTGGGACTTTCTTGCATTAATTTAGATTTTTATTTTATTTTATTTTTATTTTTTTCTGAGACAGAGTCTGGCTGTTGTCCAGGCTGGAGTGCAGTGGCACGCTCTCGGCTCACTGCAACCTCCGTCTCCAGCGTTCAAGAGATTTTCCTGCTTCAGCCTCCCGAGTAGCTGGGATTACAGGTGCCCACCACCGTGCCCAGCTAATTTTTGTATTTCTAGTAGAGACGGGGTTTCACCATGTTGGCCAGGCTGGTCTCGAACTCCTGACCTCAGATGATATGCCCACCTCAGCTTCCCAAAGTGCTGGGATTACAGGCATGAGCCACTGCGCCCAGCCAGATTTTTAAAATAATGCATTAAAATAATACTTATTCAGGTTACTTTCCTTCTGAGCATGCTCTTAAATTTTGTGCTCAAAACAAGTGCCTCCTTTACTTCAGTTTTGCCCCAACTATAGAAGCGAAACCAGAGCTTCAGGTTTATTTAGCTGTACCATAAATCTGCCTGTGCACCAGTTAAAGAAATATGGGAAGAAAGCAGAATCTGTCCATAACAGGCAGGTTTTGAGGCCTCGGCATAGTGAGAGGCAACAACAGCAGCTACTGGGACAAAAGATTCAACTGGTGGACTCGCAACACAACGCGGGGTCCCATCACAATACAGAACCCATCCCAAAGGCAGCCTTGTCGTTCCAGAAACACAGGGCTCGGAGGGCAAAGTGGAAATGGAAAGGTAGTGAATGTGTTCACACGGAAGGGCCTCATGCCTGCCTTGACATCTCCATCAATTTGCAAGTTTTAGAAAACAGATCTCCTAAGATATGTACCCTTGAGAGAAAAAGCACATCAAGATTTTGAATATGATTAGAGATTCTTGCATTTGTACATCAGTGTGTGTTCCTGCACCCATGTTTGGATTCCTGGATCTTATGAAACACACACTCATACATATCACATGTGGCACATCCTTAGGAGCCAAGTTAAACTTTTTTTGTTGTTTGTTTTTGTAGACATAGGTTCTCGCTCTGTCACCCAGGCTGCAGTGCAGTGGTGCGATCATAGCTCACTGCAGCTTCGACCTCCCAAGCTCAAAGCGTCCTCCTGCCTCAGCCTCCCAAAGCTTTGAGATTACAGGTGTGAGCCACCACCCTCACCCCAAATTAAACTCTTGATGCTGTCACTATTAGGCATGCTGATCATGGGAAAGAGACAATAGTCTCTCAGCCTCCTTGGGATCTCCGAGGAGGCCAGACATATTGTCTCTTCCCTGCCCCTTCTCTCTGACATCTCCTTGTCCCTGCTGTGATACAGCATCCGTATCTGATGAGTGGTCACACAGTTGTTGTGGCACGTAGTCTGAGAAGAGGAGTAATGCGCATGCTGATTGCTTTGAAATAGAGAATTGGGTCTGTTTAGAGTTTTCCCTTCCTCCACTTTTGGATGCAGCCTTTTTACAAGACAGTAGGCATTGTGGACTCCTCTTCCTTACCATGGTATCAGGGGGCGTTCCTCACCCAGAGAGGCTGGAAGCAGAGGTCTCATGGGGGTGGGGGGCTATGAGGACGTCCATTTTCCTGCACATCGAATCTATATCTTTCAATCCCAATTTGCCAGGCACAAATTGTAAATTTTGATTTCCAACTGCTTGACTTCTCTCCCTATCTCTCAATTGTTTCCAAATTCAGGTAAGGGAAAGCTGATGTTAACAGGTTCCCTTGAGAGGTGACAGCATGCTGGCAGCCTTTGCTCGCTCTTGGCGCCTCCTCGGCCTTGGTGCCCACTCTGGCCGTGCTTGAGGAGCTCTTCAGCCCGCCACTGCACTGTGGGAGCCCCTTTCTGGGCTGGCCAAGGCCGGAGCCGGCTCCCTCAGCTTGCCGGGAGGTGTGGAGGGAGAGCCGCGGGCGGGAACCGGGGCTGCGCGCGGGGCTTGTGGGCCAGTGCAAGTTCTGGGTGGGCGTGGGCTCAGCGGGTCCCCCACTCAGAGCGGCTGGCGGCCTGCAAGCCCCGGGCAGTGAGGGGCTTAGCACCTGGGCCAGCAGCTGCTGGGCTTGATTTCTTGCCGGGCCTTAGCTGCCTCCCTGCAGAGCACGGGACCTGCAGCCCGCCATGCCTGAGCCTCCCCCGCCCCCACCGCCTCTGCCCCCCTACCCCTGCCACCCCCACCCCACCCCCGCCATGGGCTCCTGCACAGCGGATGAGCACTGCTCCCTGCTCAATGGCGCCCAGTCCCATAGACCGCCCAAGGGCTGAGAAGTGTGGGTGCAGGGTGTGGGACTGGCAGGCAGCTCCACCTGCGGCCCTGGTGCGGGATCCACTGGGTGAAGCCAGCTGGGCTTCTGAGTCTGGTGGGGACTTGGAGAACCTTTATGTCTAGCTAAGGGATTGTAAATGCACCAATAGGCACTCTGTATCTAGCTCAAGGTTTGTAAACACACCAATCAGCACCCTGTGTCTAGCTCAGGGTTTGTGAATGCACCAATCCTCACTCTGTATCTAGCTAATCTAGTGGGGACATGGAGAACTTTTGTGTCTAGCTCAGGGATTGTAAACGCACCAATCAGCACCCTGTCAAAACGGACCAATCAGCTCTCTGTAAAACAGACCAATCGGCTCTCTGTAAAATGGACCAATCGGCAGGATGTGAGTGGGGCCAGATAAGAGAATAAAAGCAGGCTGCCAGAGCCAACAGTGGCAACCCGCTCAGCTCCGCTTCCAGACTGTTCTTTCGCTCTTTGCAATAAATCTTGCTGCTGCTGCTCACTCTGTGGGTCCACACTGCCTTTATGAGCTGTAACACTCACTGCGAAGGTCTGCAGCTTTACTCCTGAGCCAGCGAGGCCACGAATCCACCAGAAGGAAGAAACTCCGAACATCAGAAGGAACAAACTCCAGACACGCCGCCTTTAAGAACTGTAAGACTCACCGTGAGGGTCGGCGGCTTCATTCTTGAAGTCAGTGAGATCAAGAACCCACCAATTCCGGACACACCCTTAATCTCCAATATTGGAAGGTCAGTGAGTCTTTGCTGAATCCATAAACAGCCTCATGTTTATGACTGCCCTTCCTTTTATGCATTTGGTTAGTTTCAAGAAAATATGAATCATTTAGCTAAGATTACCATAGGAGAGAAGGCTAAGAGTACTCACTAAAGTATATTTTACATTTGAATTTGATTAACTTTATTTTTTGGTGACTGCCATAAAACCACTTATGCATCGTATCCCTCTTCTTAAGAAACGTAATTTTCATTTAAAGCATCCCAGTGTATTTTGTGTGTATATGTGTGTTGGTAGGAGGAGAAGTGTGTGTGTGTGTGTGTGTGTGTGTGTGTGTGTGTAAATAAGGGCTTTAAGCATGTACTTTAGTTTGATTTGAATTCATCTGTTTTAAATTCAGGGTGAAATAAAATCCAAGTTTGACAAAGAAAGAGAACAAAAAGCATTATAAAAGTCACCAATTTTCAAACACGTCCTTCATTTGGAAACAAACTCTCAACCAACAATGATTCAAGCAGACAGATCTGAATTGATTGGTTTGGTTTTAGATTCCACCAGATTTTCCAGACTGGGAGCTCTTTGCTTATGAAGCCGCCTGTGTGCTAAGTGGCCAGGATATCAGACACGTTGAAAACCAGAAATGCTTTCACACTGTCCAGTTCAATCAGTGTGACAGAGCCATGTTCCATATGTGTAGGTCAATAGTTTTAACCTGGCATCCGTGGCTAAAATTTGAACCGAAGACCCAAGTGTTTTCCATTAATGCATTTCTAGTTCAGATATATCTTAAAAGTCTCTCTTCTGAGGCATTCTTCGGCCTCTGTCCACTCACAGCCAGTCCCCTAACCATTTGTCTGGGTCTTATCTGGCATGTGTGTGTAGTTCTCACTTCAACATCTTTAAGGGCTTCTGCATTTTTTAAAAAACAAGGATTTTTTTTCTTCAAAACATTCAGAACATTTAAACAGCTGTGAATCATCCAAATAACAATCACAGTTTATTTGAAAAGGTACAATTAAGATATTGAATGTTGTTATAAGATTGTGTGTGCTGACTGGTATGTTAAAGACCAAAGAGTGATACTATATTCATTTTAGTTTAGTGCCTCTTTCTGCCCCAATTCCTTGGCCAGGATTTACAGAAATTTTTACTAAGGACAGTGTCTGTGTGGCTAGCATACCATCCTGTTGTGTACAGGCAGAAATCAGACTTGTGACCCACCCAAATCCCCACCACCCTTCTTCTCAATACTCATCAAAAACCCCATTGCAACCATCTCCTGGGTGATACTGAGGCTTCTGCAAAACACACAAAAACAAATGCCTCTTATCCAAAAAAAGTGTTTGTGTTTCTGTGTGTGTGTGTATGTATTTTTCTCATCTTAACTTTTTCTTTTTTTTTTTTTTTTTTTGAGACAAGGTCTCACTCTGTTGCCCAGGCTGGAGTGCAGTGGTACAGTCACGGCTCACTGCAGCCTCTGTCTCCCAGGATCCAGCAATTCTCCCACCTCAGCCTCCCCAGTAGTTGGGATGACAGGTGTGCACCACCACGCCCAGCTAATTTTTGTATTTTTTATAGAGACGGGGTTTTGCCATGTTGCCCGGGCTGGTCTTGAACTCCTGGGCTCAAGCAATCCACCCACCTTGGCCTCCCAAAGTGCTGGGATTACAGGCATGAGCCACCGCACCTGGCCAGCATCTTAATTTTCACTGTAGCATTTCCAGTGTTTGTTTCATCATATCGTTCAGAATGTTTCCCTTTTTCTCTGTGATGTATGAGAAGTTGTGCCCCACCTCATATTGTCAAGTACAACACGCGATGAGGAATATTAGAACTATAACATCCTTCAGGCTGAAAGATAACTTGTTAGTGCCAACCACTGCTGTTATTATTCCTGCTGCCATTTTACTGTTGGGAAAACTGGCAATTAGTGTCTTTTCCCAATGTGCATAATCCCTTCTGAGAATGGGTTTTGAGAAAAATGAGGTTTGCATGGGATGTGGGAGGTGGAATGAAGTGGAAGCCATTATTTTCCAGAGGCCCAGGCTACTGGAAGCAGCTCTTTCAAAGACCTCTACCCCGTCTCCCACGTCATGGTTGTGATGAAACCCCAAATGCTGCCACACTTTTAGTGATTTTCCTTTCTGGTTTGAACCCAGATTCATCCACATGCTCGCAAAGCTCTGACGGTTAATTCAGTCACAGTCAGCCAAACTGTGGCCTCAAAGCTCATGAACCTTCTCCCTCAGAAAGGCAAACAAGAGCAAAACCCCTGCCTAAATAGTATTCTTAGTTCTCAAATTCTTTAGTAACCATCCTCACCCTCAAATGCACAATGGTATACATTTATTTGTTGGTTTACATGTATGCCCTTTGTCTGTCTACCTTACTGGACTAAAGTTGCAGAGGTGGCTGGCCAACAGCCCCATTTAGTCTAACAGTGCTATAAGGAGTAAGTCAGGTAGCCCCTGGGACAAGGTTGCCTGATAGGATACAGGTTTACCCATTGAATTTGTATTCCAGAAAAGCAATAAATGTGTTAAGTATAAGTATGTCCCATGCAATATTTGGGATATGCTTAAACTAAAAGTTATTTGTTATTTATTTGACATTCAAATTTAACTGGGTAACCTGTCATTTTACCAAGTCAGGCAGCCCTATCCCAGGAGCATTGTGACTGATTGCCAAGAGCACCAGTCATTTATCTTCTTGCTTCCAGCTTCCTTCCTACTTTCTGCTGCTATCCCCTGTGTCGTGGGGTGCTGGGATCCTACAAATACATTTCCCAGTCTCGAGCCTCTGAGTATGGGTGTTGGATTAGTGATTACCAAAGAGAAGAACTTGCCTGATTTTTGAAAGGGTCGGGGTGGGGATGAACTACGTGAGATTGGAATATGGGGCTCTTCCAGTGGGAAGCACAGGCAGGAACTGGAAGGCTTTTGGGTTCCCTCCCTTTGTCCAGAGCCTCCATAAGGGAAAGACTGGCTCCCACGTGGTTCCCAGGCAGTGTGGTCGCAGTGAGGCAGCAGCATCGAGCACAAGTGCAGCAGCCTGTGGGGCACGGCAGGTGCAGGCTCTGGCTCAAGCCATGGTGGTGATGGGCTGGCAGCTTCAGGCTCCCAGAGTCCTGAGACAGCATCAGGGCCCTGGGCTCGTGCATTCCTGCAAGGTGGTGGTCTTGGTTCTAAGGCTACCATGAATACTCTCAGAGCCTCAGTGGTGGGGGATTACGGGCTCTTGGTAAAACCGTTTTCTCTTTCACTCTTCAGCACAGAAGTGGTAGAAGCTTTCTGCAGTTCTTAACCTCTTGACCATCTTACCTTCCCTTTCTACCTTCTTCTGGATCTCCTACCCCTTTCTAAATGATTCATTTTCAATAGATTCCTTCTGTTGGAATGCATAGGGTGGTAATGACTTCTTACCAGACCCTGCCAGAAATAGTGAGCTAAGTCTTTTATTCTTATCCTCTGCAATCAACAAGAGCCTCTCATGCATCATTACATTCATCATTTCATCACCAAACACATCATTACATAATCAGACACATCATTACATCATCACACACATCATTACCTCATATGTGCACCTCCCACTCTCCACCTAGACACAGGGAAGAGAGGAAGGCACCAGAAAATCAGAGTGGTAAAGAAAACTTTTGGAAATCAGGTGGTTTAAGACCCTTTATTATGACTTAAATAAATTCTGAAATTAGTTTCTTTAAGGAAGGCCCCTAAACTGGGAATGAGCATGAATAAGAATTATAGTCATTTTAGCGACCATAGTTTCCCCAGGAATTATTGCACTAAGGCATTTAAATTTTTTTTCCAAATGCTAAAATATTTTGTCAGCTTTATTGACCATTCTTTCTAACCCCTCAGTAAATTATATCTCTATCTGAAGTGGAACATAGGAGATGCCCTAAGCTTCTCAAAGATGTTTTGTAACGATCTAGGTAAGAACTGTGTCTAATAGAAATGACAGGCATAATTTATTTGTGAAAGCAGAAATGAAATTCAACCTTGACGACAGATTGGGCATTTTTCCATAATGCCATGGAACTGAAATTCTTGTGATATAGATTAAATCATGGAATTTGACTTATTGTTCAAAAACATTAGTTCAACTCTAAACAGTTGAATTACTCAGCAGCTGTGTACAAATGTATGATACAGATAACAAAATATATTAACAATTCCCTAGATCTACAGAAATCTATCACTGCTTTTTAGGATAAGCTTGACTTTTGTTCAAATAAAAATGCAAAAGGAAAGTGTATCCTAAAAGGCAATGACAGTTTAATGTGTTTCTGACATGCAACCTTCAAGAGATCCATATATGAACCATTTTGTGTGGATGGTACCACTCTAAACATAATGATATGTGGAAATTTGTATACAGAATATTTGGCAAAGAAGAGTCAGGATGAATAAAGTGAAAGGAAAGACATTCCCAATGTTATTTTTTAATTGATATGAGATGCATCAAGTGAGATGTGTTTTACAAAACTTTATTCAACGTTGATCCTGACAGAAAAGAAGCAGGAAAAAACAATTAATACACATCCTATGTCTTGAAAAGTAGCAATTTTAATTTGATTGTGCATTTTGCTTGATAATTTTATATATGACTTCCAGTCAATATTTCATCTGGAGGACTGAGCAAGTATTATGATTCCCATTTTATGGGTGAGGAAAGGGCAGATTGGAAGGTGAATGTCACCTGCTCATCAGCGCATACATGGCCAGGGGCCACGTCTTCCAGATTCCAGCCCACACAGCATGGGTGCCAGCATCTCCCTGTTGCTCTTCTCCTCACACTGATATTAATGAAGCACATCTACTTTTAGTCAATAACCACTTTTACGTTACAGACACATAACAACTGGGAAATAAACATCTATATAATTAATCTCAACTAAGCCAGTTAACCCTTACTTTTTACCTAGGCTGTATGCTGAAATGTGTGCCTTTTCTATAAAGGGGTTCGTATTCATCTCATTATATTGTATCAGGAGGAATCACTCTAAGATAAAACAGTTTATCTCCAAAAGTCTGCAGAAAATGTTGATAACAACCTGCAACTCTGTTAAAGGACTGTGAAATGCAAAACAAACCAAACCAAGCCCCAAGACCTACTAATGTAAGATGATGCTATGATACACTGCATTCATCTTTAGCTCTTTAGCTGTCTAAATTGTGTTCTGTGAGAGTCTTAAATATTTTCCCCTTATCTCCTTAAGAAAGTCCTAAATTCTTAGCCCTTTTTTTTTTTTTTTTTTTTTTTTTTTAGAAAGGGTCTCGCTTTGTTGCCCATTCTGGAGTGCAGTGGCACAATCTCGGCTCACTGCAGCCTCCGCCTCCTGGGTTCAAGCAATTTTCTGCCTCAGCCTCTCGAGTAGCTGGGACTACAGGACTACAGGTGTGTGCCACCATGCCCAGCTAATTTTTGTATTTTTAGTAGAGACGGGATTTCACCATGTTGGCCAGGCAGGTCTCAAACTCCTGATCTCAAGTGATCTTTCTGCCTTGGCCTCCCAAAGTGCTGGGATTACAGGTGTTAGCCACTGTGCCCAGCCCTTAGCTGGTCTTTGAGGATGCAATACTGTCCTGTGCATTCTTTCCCAGACATGGCCTTACATCAACTGGAATCCCCAGCCAGTCACTGTCTTGCATTGTTTCTTAAATACATTATAGTTTCCACTTTCTGGTACTGGTTCTCTTCCTTCTAGTTGCAAGTACCTGATACCTCTGTCTATCGCAGCCTTTCTTCATGGCCCTGCTCAAATGCTCCATCCTCCATAAAGCATTCATTCATTCATTGCACCAGCCAGAAGTGAAGTCTGCATCCTAAGATTACATAACAGCTCTTTCTTCAAGCCCTTTATTCCAATCATATCCAGACTGCTTTGGATTGTTTTCATGAATGTCCTTATCTAATCTCTCCTGAGAGACCCTAAATTCCCTTGGGAGAGGGACATTATTTTAGAGCTAAGGCTGCCTTCAATCTTCTTTTAGTTATAGCTGCTATAAACCTTCTTTAACATTAGGAAAAGCACAGCAATATCTACCAATATTTAGTATTTATTAAGTTCCTGTTATATGCCAGGAATTCTGCAAAGGATTTTACATATGCTATTTCCATTTGCCTTGAGAATTCTGCAAGATAGTGTAAACCAAGAGGTATCTGAGACAGGTCTCAATCAATTTAGAAGTTTATTTTGCCACTGAGAAGGAAATAATCGTGAAGAAGGTTTGTGCCTTTCTCCAAAGATAATGTTGAGGACTTCAGTATTTAAAGAGGAATAGCTGGCTGGAGGGGAAAAAGGGAGGATATGGTCACATTACTGAATCCACATGCTGCAAGTGAAAGGAAGCAGGTTGGGGAATAGTCAATAATATATTTATCTCTTGCTCCATAAATCAGCACTTTACATAAGATAAGGTGAACACAGAGTAGCTACCTATGGAGACATTTAACCTTTTATCTTAGCTGTCTGCAGAGGAACAAGAGGAAAGGCAGTTTCTTGCACGACTCAATTTTCAGCTTAGTTTGTTTTCTTCTGGCATAGTGAGTTGGGGCCCCAAGTTTTTATTTTCCTTTCAGAATAGATATTACTATTCATATAAAAGGTCCCATAACTTATAAAAGAGTGTCATTGCTGGTGTAAGTCAAATCTGACCTAACTCTAGCCTACCGTACTGATATTACACTGTTGTGCAATCATGGTCTGCTATGATTTGAGTGTTTGTCCCTTCCAAAATTCATGTTGAAACTTAATCCCTGATGTTGAGAGGTGGGGTCTTTAAGCGGAGCCTGGGTTATAAAGGCTCTGCTGTCAAGAATGGATTAATCCACTTATTAATTAATGGATTAATCAGTTTAAGAATTAATGTATTGATGGGTTGTAACAAGAGTGGGACTGGTGGCTTTATAAGAAGAGCAAGAGAGACCTGAGCTAACACACTCAGCTTCCTCACCATGCGATGCTCTGTGCCTCCTGAGAACGCTGCAGGCTGCAGAGAGGTCTCCTCCAAACCCCAACTAGCAAGAAGGCCCTCACCAGATACAGCCTGTTGACCTTGGACTTCTCAACCTCCATAAGTGTAAGAAATAAATTCATTTTCTTTATAAATTACCTAGTTTCCAGTATTCTGTTATCAGCAACGGAACAGGGACTAAGACATGGTCTCAATAATAATCTCAAAAACTATTTCTGTCCTTAGAGGTCATCATTGCATTGAAGACTTAGGTTCCAAGCAGGGACATACCATAAAGTGGGACACTACACATAATAGAAGTAAAATTGCTCTTCTTTCAACCACAGAGGCAGAGCTCATTAATTCTGACTGCGGAGAGGGGTTTGAGGTAGGCTTAATAAAAGAGAGAATATTTGAGCTAAGCCTTGAAGGAGAAGGGTGATGTTGACAGAGGAGAAGATGGAAGGGCATTTTAGAGAGAGAGAACAGGTATGATTAAAGCCACAAGCTCCGTGAACAGGGATGAGTTGTTGGAAGAAAGGGGTGTAGGTTTGGAACAGGGAGTAAGTTATGAAGCTGCAACAAAGACTAAAGTCCAACTTGGAACAACGCTGAATGCAACAGAAAGGGAGTCAGCATTTTATCTTTTAAGAAGTGAGAAAGCATGGAGTGGGAAACTGACATGCTCAGAAATTTATTTTGAGCAGATGGATCTGTGAACAGCATGAGAGGATATATCTAAGTGTATCTTTTAACTGAGATACATATCTAGAAATGTGCATTTTTTAAAAATTCCTGACTTACTACCTAAAAGTCTACACATGTCTTCATTTGTACGTCCATACTGACCAAGTTGGAGGTAAAATATTTATATTGTAGAACATCCAGACTCATCTCACAGCCAAACTGCTGTGAGCTACTTTCTGTTTTATTTTTTCTAGTTACATTTTTTTTTTCAAAAATAAACCTTGTATTAAGGTGTTGGGGTTGATTTAGGGGAAAAAATAATCTCACATGTTTTCTGAAAATTACAACTTAATGTAAAATAAATAGAAAATATTTTCCATTAACCTGTTAGTTTCCTAGCTGAATATTTTTACTATCTTTTGCTTGCCTGTCTACTGCACAAATATTTTATCTTTTAACATGTCAAATGTCAAGGAAGTTATGACAGACAGGCCACATCCCCACTTCCATAAAGAAGAATCATAATTGTCCCTCTTAGTGCCTTGTGCATTTTAACAATTTGAGAGGAAACTCAATCTTTATGTAAAGAAGGTGCCAATTTAAGCATTTTGTCTCACCCATCTGCCCTCTGATGGCCTCTGTTTATAGATGATCTGCCTTTTAAGAATAAATTAGGCCAAGTGCAGTGGCTCATGCCTGTAATCCTAGCACTTTGGGAGGTTGAGGAGGGAGGATTGCTTGAGTCCATGAGTTCAAGACCAGCCTGGGCAACATAGGAAGACTCCACCTACACGGATCATCAAAAAATTAACGGGGCATGGTGGCATGCACTTGTAGTCCCAGCTACCTGGGAGGTGGAGGCAGGAGGATCAGTTGAGCCTGGAAGGTTGAGGCTACAGTGAGCTATGATGGCTCCACTGCACTCCTTGAATAAATCAGATCCATGAACACTTTATCCATTACTGGGGGAAAAAAGAAGTCTTATGCTATACTATACATTGTTATACATTGTTTCTTGACCAAATGAATCCATGTGACGCTTGTAAGAGCTCATATATATTAAAATAATTATTAAAATCTGGAGAGGTTCATGCCTGATATAATTAGGCTTTGTGTCCCCACCCAAATCTCATTTTTAATTGTAATCCCCATAATCTCCATGTGTTAAGGGAGAGACCATGTGGGGGTAATCGGATCATGGGGGCCGTTTTCCTCATGCTATTCTCGTGATGGTGAGTGAGTTCTCAGGAGATCTCATGGTTTTATAAGGGGCTCTTTACCCTTCACTTGGCGCTTCTCCTTCCTGCTGCCTTGTGAAGAAGGTGTCTGCTTCCCCTTTACCTACTGCCATGATTGTAAGTTTCCTGAGGCCTCCCCAGCCATGCTAAACGGTGAGTCAAAACTTCAGGTTTCCTATTCTTCCCTAAAATTGATAAATGTTCAACTGATTTAATGTAGCTAAAGGTCTAGCAATTAAGGGAATGATGCAAAAATTAAAGAACAGGAACAAAAAGGCTCTTCTTCTTGGTAAAATTATTTCCAAGATAAAATAGGTCAGAGTTCTTTTTAGTATTAGGTTGTCTTTATGTTTGGTGGTATGGCTGCAATAGAGTTCATAGCGTCAGGCCACTGTGGAACCATTCTTTCCTGCAAGTTCTGTATCATTAATATCTTTCTCTGAAATGATTTAACTTCTAAACTGGTAGAGATCTCAGTACTTACATGTGAAGGGGCTAGGCATGGTGGCTCATGCCTGTAATCGCAGCACTTTTGGAGGCCAAAGTGGGCTGATCGCTTAATCTCAGAAGTTCAAGACCAGCAAGAGCAACATGGCGAAACTTCATTTTTACAAAAAACACAAAATTTAGCTGGATGTGGGGGCACATGCTTGTCATCCCACCTACTTGGGAGGCTGAGGTGGGAGGATTACTTGAGCCTAGTTGGCCAAGGCTGCAGGGAATGAGCCTTGATCATGCCACTGTACTCCAGCCTGGGTGACAGAACAAGACCCTGTCTCAAAAATAAAAATAATACATGTGAAGGGTGAACTTAACATAAATAGACTGTGCTAGGGACAAAAAATGTTTAAAAACTCTAATCCAAAAGCTTTTGACGTTATTTTTTTCTTTTTTGAATGATTAGAAGTGTGAGACATTGAAAACATCAAGGATCACATGTAAGGCAATTAGAAAACATTCCACCAAAGGCTCTGGGGGAGCATGAAGTATCTATCAGTGAACCAGCAGGCAGGAGAGCTGATGTTTGCAAGAATGCAGCAGAAACTATAATGCACATTGCTATGCTAAGTTAGCTTGTTCTTACTCAAATCATTAAAACAATAACCTCATTTTCTGTCTCAATAGAATCCTTCTATTAAGAGTGTTATACGTTTTATAGATGTAGAAAGAACTTAACCTCATCTTCAGTGCTCCACCTGGGTGGGTGTGGCTGATGCATTTGCTTCATTTCAAACTCCGAAAAGCATATTGGTTTATATTCATTAGCTTTACTGGTTCCTTTTCTCTAAAGAACCCAAGGTGCTCTTGAGAGCTGCTTCATATAATGAGCATGTAGTGCCTCTTAAATCAGGAGAACAAAGAGGCAGTCAAGGAGAAAGACAAGTAAATGAGGAATGAAAGACCTTGGACATGAAAGTGGGTTGAGTTTGATGATGCCATACATTTGGCATTGCTTATGCAGTTTTCAGTAAACTAAAATCATTTTTTCGATGCTATTGGCTGATCAATAAGACCAAGAGGTGATAGAGAACACCAGGTATTCAATTCCTGTGACTTCAGAACATCAGTTATCTCCAAGTGCTGATAACATGATTGATAATGTAAATGATTTCTCAGGTGTTTAAATCTAGTGTTGACTTTCTTGAATCTGAAACAGTTTAGAATGTTTTCTCAACAATTAATGCCCTTTATTCCATCTTTCCATTCAGGTCCCTTCCCCACCGCCATGCTCACACTTGATTCTTGCCTGACCACTTCCCTGTTTTCTTTCTCTTCATAACCATTTTACTTTTTCAGTCTGCATTTTCAAAGCCACATCCTTCTGGTTTCTTGTATTCGCTTGCCTTTTGACCCCAGCCCCTTTTCATTCCTACAATTTCCTTTCTTTTTATCCTGCTTTTTCTCCAGAATGTGGCTTTTCTTCCACCTGTCTCTTTCTGCTTTGCATGTCCTGCTGAAGATTCCTCTCTCTGTCCTCTGTGTGTGCTAACTCCATGGAAGCCCTTTCTCCATATTATACTTTACACCAAATTGTTTGTTATCCCCCCAGGAAGGTTTTTTATTCCTTTACACTTTCCCCACTTTCCACGTCTAGGTGACCACATTGGACATACTTGATTCCAGTTCCGTCCCATTGGCGGGTGCTCAGCTGAAAGTGGCAGCTCTGTCTCCCTTCCCTGTCACTGGGACTCTTCTCTCCAAGGTAAAGGACCATCTGAAGTTTTGTTTATGGAATTATCAGGGGTCCTGAATAAAGACTGCCTTCCTTATTCAGGCACAATTCCCTGATTTCCAACCAGACACCAGGGAAGCTGAGGACTGAATTGTGCCACCCCCACCACCAAAAAGTCCATATGTTGAAGCCCTAACCTCCAATATGATGGTATTGGAGATGGGGCCATTGAGAGGTGATAAGGGTTAGATGAGTTCATGAGGACCTGTATTAGGGTTCTCTAGAGGAACAGAACTAATAGGATAGATATATACATAAAGGGGAGTTCATTAAGTATTAACTTAAACGATCACAAGGTCCCTTACATGATCGCGAGGCCATCTGCGAGCCGAGGAGAAAGGAGAGCCAATCCAAGTCCCATGCTTGAGGGCAGGAAGCATCCATCACGGGAGAAAGATGTAGGCTGGGAGGCTAAGCCAGGCTAGTCTTTTCACGTTTTTCTGCCTGCTTTATATTCTAGGCATGGTGGCAGCTGATTAGATGGTGCCCACTCAGATTAAGGATGAGTCTGCCTCTCCCAGCCCACTGACTCAAATCTTATTCTCCTTTGGCAACACCCTCACAAACACACCCAGGATCAATACTTTGCATCCTTCAATCCAGTCCAGTTAACACTCAGTATTAACCATCACAATGGGAGTGTAAGTTACTTCAATCGTTCTGGAAGACAGTGTGGTGACTCCTCAAAGACAAAGATAGAAATACCATTTGCCCCAGGAATCCCATTACTGGGTATATATGCAAAGGAATATAAATTGTTCTGTTATAAAGACACATGCACACATATGTTCATTGCAGCACTATTCACAATAACAAAGACGTAGAATCAACCTAAATGCCCATCAGTGATAGACTGGATAATGAAAATGTGGTACATATACATGATGGAATATTATGCAGCCATAAAAAAGAAAAAGATCATGTCCTTTGCAGTAACATGGATGGAGCTGGAGGCCATTACCCTTAGCAAACTAATGCAGGAACAGAAAACAAATTCCACATGTTCTCACTTATAAGTGGGAGCTAAATGATGAAAACATATGGACACAAAGAGGGGAACAACAGACACTGGGGCTTCTCAGAGGGTCGAGGGTTGGAGGAGGAAGGGGATCAGGAAAAATAACTAATGGGTACTAGGCTTAGTACCTGGGTGATGAAACAACCTGTACAACAAAGCCCCATGACAAAAGTTTACCTATGTAACACACCTGTACATGTACCTCTAAACTTAAAAGTTAAAAAAAGAATGCAGAGTATCTCCACTGCTATTCAATATGATGCTAAAGGTGTTTTTCTAAACAAGAAAAATAAGTAAACCAGTTAGAGGCATAAAAACTAGGAAAAATATTAATTCCTATTATTTTTAGATGATACCTGGAAAGCTTTAGATAATTAGTGATCAAACTAATTCACAAAGTACAATAATTCGTAAATTAGCAGTAAAAATAACATACAGAAGTCATTAGTATACATCCAAAACAAAAATTCATAGAGTATTCAGTATTAGAGAAAACTCTATGTACAATTACAGCAAGATGCATACCCTTAGAAATAAAGATAAAAAGAAATGTGCAAAGTGTATAATTTAAAAAACCTTTAAAATCTCCTGAAAGGAAAAAAACGTAGATTAAACAAAAGGCCAAACATCCTTGAACAAGATGGCTCAAAAACATAATGAAGTCAATTCTAAATGGGTGAATTTATAAAATTAATGTCACAATTTTTGAAAATTACGAATTGTCTTATGGATTAAGATTAGTTGACATGGAAGTTCATGTAGAATAACCAGCAGGCAAGAATAGCCAGAAAAACCCTTAGTAGAGTCAAGCCCTTTCAGATTTTAAACACATTATTAAGCATCTATAATGAAAATAATGTGTTACAGGTGCATGAGAAGACAGAAAGACTAGAGGAATAGAGGAGAACATCTAGAAACAGGTAGAAGTACAGAAGAAGTCAGTTTCGTATTTAATAAGGATGATATCTCAAACCACTGGGCAATAATAAACTTTTTTCTTGAGACAGGGTCACACCCTGTTGTCCAGGCTAGAGGGCAGTGGCTCAATCAAGCCTCACTGCAGCCTCAGCCTCCAGGCTCAAACAATCGTCCTGGCTCAGCCTCCCAAGTATCTGGGACTACAGGCATGCACCACCATGCCTGGCTACTGTATTATGTTTATTCTTAATTTAGAGACAGGGTCTCAATATGTTGCTTAGATGGGTCTTGAACTCCTGGGGTCAAGCCATTCTTCTGCCACAGCCTCCAGGAATAATGGATTTTTAAGCAAATGTTGGGACAAGCTGGAAAATGATGAATTTAGATCCATACTTCATTTGTATACAGGAGTAAACTCCAAATGAATCCAGTATCTAAACATACATGCACATACACATGCTTAGGTGTATGCATACCTACATAATACAGCCATGTAAGTACTAGAAGAAAAATGAATTAATTCTTCTATAATCTCGGTGTGGGGAAAGGGCTAAGTATCACTCAAAATCAAATGCAATCAAATATATATAACATTTGAATATGTAATTTTCTAAAAATTTGCTGGGCAAAAAATGCAATTAAAAAGTCATGAGAAATATAGACCTGCACCACATAAGAATATTTCAGTCAATGACAGACCACATATTTGATGGTGGTCCCATGAGATTACACCGTATTTGTAGCATACTTTACCTAAGTGTGGATAGGTTTAGGTACACAAATACCATGTGTAACATATGTTACAGTTGTCTACATTATTCAATGTGGTTGCAGGGTACACAGGTGTGTAGCCCAGGAGCAATGGGCTACAATATACAGCCCAGGTGTGTAGTGTGGGCTGTTCCTTCTGGGTTTGAGTATGTTCACTCTAAGATGATTGCACAAGGACCAAACAACCTAAAGATGCATTTCTCAGGAAGTATTCCCAGCACAGAATTGTATAAGTAGCCTCATAAAGGAGCTAATGTTAATCCATTTTTAAAAATTGAAAATTGAAGGAAAGAAATTTTTTTAAAAAAATATATGCTATGGGTACAGTCATATTTCTATTTAGGTACTTTCCATCATGAAAATATTATCCAAATATAAATATAAGATTAAAAGGTTTCTAAACTGAGTTTAAAATTCAATCAGATTTTAAAGGTAAGTGATATTCCTCTAGGCAAGGCCATGGGTCAAAGAGACCTTTAAACAGCACACTGGGCCTACAATGTAACCAATTTAAAAATAAACTTAATCTTTGTAGGGACATGGATGAAACTGGAAAACATCATTCTCAGTAAACTATCGCAAGGACAAAAAACCAAACACCGCATGTTCTCACTCATAGGTAGGAATTGAACAGTGAAAACTCATGGACACAGGAAGGGGAACATCACACTCGGGACTGTTGTGGGGTGGGGGGAGCGGGGAGGGACAGCATTAGGAGATATACCTAATGCTAAATGACGAGTTAATGGGTGCAGCAAAACAACATGGCACATGGATACATATGTAACAAACCTGCACATTGTGCACATGTACCCTAAAACTTAAAGTATAATAATAATAAATAAAAAATAAACTTAATTTACGTTTAGAATTTATCTGATAAGGCTTTCACTCAGGGCAATCTTAGCAAATTTGAGGCTCAGTATCTGCTTCGGAAGCCGGGAGACAGAATCCCTGAGTTCATCATTTTCTTTCATCACTTTGTCCACTGAACTTAGGAGCAACCAACCAACTTCATTATGTTCCTTGGTTCTCCACATATGGTCAAAGGTATTATGTATAGAGTCACTAAACTCCTTGCCTCTCACAAGTAGTGAATCAGGAGTGTCAAATGCATTTATTTTGCATAACTCTCTAAACATTTCACACCAAAGACTATCAGTGTTCTCTGTACTATTAGAAATAGAGTCTTTAACATTTTGGGGTCTGATCATATTAAGCAACCAACTCCAGAAACCCCAAAACTAATGAAAGAACTCCATCCTTAATATTGTATTCCTCTAGAACCACTCCTGGTACCAAAATCTGTATTACTTGGGGTTCCCTAGAGGAACAGAACTAATAGGATATATATATATATATGTATATGAAGGGGAGTTTATTAAGTATTAACTCACATGATCACAAGGTTCCACAACAGGCCGTCTGCAAGCTGAAGAGCAAGGAGAGCCAGTCCAGTCTCAAAACTAAAGAACTTGGAGTCTGATGTTCGAGGGCAGGAAGCATTCAGCATGGGAGAAAGTTGTAGGCTGGGAGGCTAGGCCAGTCTAGTCTTTTCATGGTTTTTTTTTTTTTTTTTTTGCCTGCTTTATATTCTAGCCGTGCTGGCAGCTGATTAGATTGTGCCCACTAGATTAAGGGTGGGTCTGCTTCCCCAGCCCACTGACTCAAATGTTAATCTCCTTTGGCAACACCCTCACAGACACACCCAGGATCAATACTTTGCATCCTTCAAGCCAATCAAAATGACACTCAATATTAACCATAACAGGGCCCAAGCTTCATGATGGGATTAGTGGCTGATACGTAGAGGAAGAAGATTTCTCTCTCTCTCTCTGTCTCTTTCTTTCTTTCTTTCCCCACCCCACACTAACCATTTGAGAACACATAGAGAAGTGGCTGTCTGCAAACTGGGAAGACAGCACTCACTGGGAACTGATTTAGGTGAAATCTTGATTTTGGACTTTCAGATGTCTGTTGTTTATGCCACCCAGTCTACAGTAGATTTGTTGTTGTTGTTGTTGTTGTTGTTTTAGTCATTCGTTTTTTTGTTTTTTTTTATAGCAGCCCTAGCTGACTAAGACAGATACCTCAAAGCCTCTGACCTACGCCTACTACCGTGGCAATACAAAGTCACTGTTTCGTAACACTGTGACCCAGGATAATATTTTCAGTTCCATAAACACATGTTTATAAACTGAAACCCCTTAGGTCTTTCTTTTCACAATATTCTAAAAACCAAGTGGATATGTTCTCAAATTATTTATGGTCAAAAGGGAAAAAATAGGAAGTGATTTATATTGTAAGGGACAGAAAACAGTACAGTGCAGGTTTACTGAGTAGTGTTGGTGTTTGAAAGATATTTTGTTGTTGTTGTTGTTGTTTTTGAGACAGAGTCTTGCTCTGTTGCCCAGGCTGTAGTGCAGTGGCGCAATCTAGGCTTACTGCAACCTCTGCCTCCCAGGTTCAAGTGATTCTCCTGCCTCAGCCTCCTGAGTAGCTGGGACTAAAGGCATGACCCACTGTGCCTGGCTGTAATTTTTTTGTATTTCTTAAATTTTTTTCAAGTTGTTAACAAAGTGAACTTAAGAATGAGGACACCATCATTTGTAAATACTGACTAATTCCATAGGCTGTAACAGAACAATTTATGCTAGACTGGTTTCCACATTTTTCAAGTCTGTCTTTAAGGCAGTGAAAACAGGCAGGACTCTACAATTAGCTTTTTAGTCATATGATTAAACAAAGAATGCATTGGGCCTGGTGATACAGGGAGACCTTTCCATTAGTGGTAGTAAAAAAATTAAATTCGTTTTTCATTTTTAAAAAAGTGATCATAATTGTTTGGTTTTCTGGTAGATTGAAAGATCCAAAAAGAGGATTGTGGTGCCACTGCCTGGTATTTGTTTTAAATTAATTTTAATACAAGTTGAAATTGTGATCAAAGATTTAGCTTTATCCAAGAAAAACAGTTCTGTATTCCTAATGCATTTCATTTCACTCCAACCAATTAAACCTGGCAAAGAGACAAGGGCATTAGCCGTTGATTAAACAGGGGAGCCCCAGAATGCAAAATTTAATGCATTCTACCTCTGTTCTACGCTCCCAAGTTACCACCACATTTTTATTCATAAACTCTTATAATCCCATAGGACATTTGGCATTCCCAGATATTTCTCCTTAAAAGTACTTGATGGGATTTTAAATATCAGTCAAATATTCGTAATTTTAAAATTGTATTTAGAAAAGCAGGAATGAATCCTAAAGTCCATTAGATTTCAGTAACTGTAGTTGTCTCTAAAAATACAAAACCATTTTCTTGACTTCTATTTCAGACAAATTAGAGTGACATATAACTTATTGTAATTATGTCTGAAGTTTGGCTCAACCATAGATAAGCTAAGAAAATAATTATTTTTAAACGTTAAAGTTAATGGAAGGCCGAATGACATTTGTTTAAAAGCCATTTTTAAAACTTCAGCTAAAATTCTCAAGGACTTAAGGAGAGTTGCTGCACAAACTTTCCTTGTGAAAGGAATTGAGAAAGATTCCAACCAACTCCTCTGGGTGCCATGAGTCATACTGTGTAAATGCAAAATATTTCAGACTCAAGTCAACCGATTTTGAAGTGCTTTTGAAGTTTAAAGTGTTTTACCAATGAGTACCAAACATCAAATGAAATCTTCCGGGCAAATCAAATCATATGTTCAAAACCAAATGCTTAGGAGAGCTCTCTGAGGTATTAGCATCTCAGATGTTAAGAAGAAAAAAAAAATTCATCAAAAAATGTTTCATCTGATGCATCTCCTACTTGCAAATAGCTATCACTGATACTTTTCAAAGGTGTTAGTCTTTTCTAAAAACCCAGTTGGGGATGAAAGTGAAAATGTATGTCTTAGACAGTATTCAAGTCATGTCTAAAGTGCTTTAGTCAAGTATACAAATAAATGCTACTCCCGTTCTGGGTGAAAACATCATGTCGGGCAAAAGATGAGGACAGAATAGGCCTTTTTAAAAAGATTTTTTTCCAGGTGTTTTTGGGCCAGTTATCAGAGAGCAATGAGGTTCACTTTCCATGACAGTATTATCCATGACAATACAACCTCCCCAGAAGGCATTTAGCAAAGCAATCTCATGCCTTTGAACTGTGAAGGCCAAGATCTTTGACCCCAAAGGTCTGCTGAAAAATCACTGCCATGCGGCAAATTGATTAGTAGGAGAAAAGGCATACAAATATATTTAATGTGTACAGACAAGAGTCTTCACAATGAAGACCCAACCTCTCAATGAGGTCGAAGCTTACGCACTATCCTGAGGTTACAGAAAGAGTGGGGGCTTGGATCCTTGTGAAATAGGTGATGGGAGGGGGAGAAGAAGAATTCTATTGTGGGGCAATAAATGATTACTAGGGAGAATGAATACATGGGAAACAGGGATTAACTTGTAAATAGTTTTCTTTGGAATTTAACTGATTCTTAGAGACAGTCATCTGGAAAAAGGGTCTGTTCAGGTGTGGTAATATGTTGGTCATCTTTCCAGCAATGGGTAAGGAGATAATAGGAGAGGAACAAGAACAATTGTTCTCCTTGGTGGGTGAGTCCTAGCCTTATGTAGATAGGAAAGAAGTTTTTTTGCAGCACTTGTTGATCTCTAAGGGCTTTTCGTTCAAAATACTCATTATATCAGGGAGCCCTATTTTTGGGTGAAATATTTTGATTTCCTTCAGAACCATAGTATCATGTGGCTGCACTTGTTGCAAGTTGATGAACTGGAAGAAAATGCCTGGGTGCTGAGTCTGATACCTGTAGGCTATGGGAGGTCCCCAAAAGCAGGTGGGACCTCAATCCTGGCCGGTGTCCAGGCTCTTGATACCATCAGGAGAAGAAATTCAAGGAAGAGTCAAAAAAATAGTGTAAGTGTGGAGATTTTTTGCATACCAGAAGTACACACTGAAGAAGGGTGAGTGCAGGTGTACTCAAGAAAGTGAGTCATACACAACAGAGTTTGGGGCTGCTGCCTTTATGGCTTTCTTAAACCAAGAGGTGGAATATTAATGAAGTTTTCTGGAAAAAGGTGAGATTTCTCAGAACTGTGGTGCTGCCCAGTTTTACACCAAATATGGGTGTTCCCAGATCTGTCATGGTGCTCGTGGGTGTATGGTGTAGTATGTTAATGAGTGTATAATGAGGTCCTATGTGAAACCGAGGTCAAATCCAGCATCATGTTGGGCCTAGGTGGTTTTAGCCAGCTTGGTCCACATCCTATTTTGTAGGTTCTTATCAGCCCCTAGCTTATGCAGCTATTTCAGCGGTTTCATTTTGCTAATCATGTGGGACTGCTGCCTGAAATTTCCTTTTCTCCTGCCACCACCCTGTATCATTCCTGTCTCAGGTCCATCAACTTTTCCACACTGCTTAGCCTCAAAGAGGTTACCTTCAAGAAGAGGAAAGGACCTGCACAAACAAATGCAGGAGAGACATAGGTGGGAATTGAGAGTCATAAATTGGAGGTCATGGGCTCCCTATGCAAGCAGAATCTGAATCCTGACGGTGTCAGTTTCTGCTTAGAGGGATCTATGCCAACTCGCTTGACCTCACTGGATTTCAGTGTGCTCACTATACAACAGGGATAGTAATAACCACCTAAAACTAATGGCATTTATTCATGCACAAGGGTGGAGGCACAGCATAGAGTGGTGGTTAGGATTATAGGGTCTGGAGGCTGACTGGGTGGGAATCCTCAGGCCTCCCCTCTAAGGCTCTGTGCTTTAGCATCTCTGCTCTAGAGGGTACATATAAATGGGGACAGTGACTGTTGTTACCCTGTGGGCCTTACTAAATCATGTGCCTGAAATATTTAGCATAGCAAGTCTCCCACTCTAAATTTGCAATGTATTTGATCTGAATGACAAATAAAAATGATTTCTGGCCGAGTGCAGTGGCTCACACCTGTAATACCAGCACTTTGGGAGCCTGAGGCCGGGAGATCACTTGAGGCCAGGAGTTTGAGACCAGCCTGGCCAACATGGTGAAACCCTGTCTCTACTAAAAATCCAAAAATTATCCAGGCAAATAAAAAATAAAAATAAACAAAAAATAAAAATGATTTCTGAAGGGCCATAAGGAAATGATGAGTAAGGTTTAAGGACATTCACAGGAACCCCCAATGTATTTCTCTATCAATATTCCAGAAGGAATTTATAATCAAAGGACTAAGAAATTCAGAGATGCTACCATTTTCAACAGATGGAGAAGTGGGAATAGTAAAAACAGACAACTGCAATAGATGCTATATGTTTAACTGTTTTAAAATGCTACCAGTATTTATTCAAGTGATTAGAGTTAGTAATGGAAGCATGTTCCATTAATTTAGGAAATGTAGATTAAGGACCTGCTTTGTGCTTCACCATTTGTGTATCTGTGTTAGAAACTAGGGTTATAAAAATAATGTGTTCTCTGTAAGGGAATGTATTTTAAATTGTAAGGGTGTTAAGACATTCAGAATAGTAGGGCAGGAGTCAAAGGAGAGCTGTATATTGACCTCTTAATAGATGCTCCAAGGTGGACTCTTCTGTCCTCTCTGCCAGCTCCCTGACTCCTTCCCTAGGCTGGAGGACATGGATAGGACGGGGTCACAGGCAAGGCTATGGCAGGGGTAAGGGGGAGCTGGAAGGCAAGGGTGCTCTCAGCCTTTGCTCTTCTCTTTCTGCTCTTGGCTTGTTTTTTTCTTGTCTTTTCTCCCAGTTGAATGAGGTGAGTATAAAGGCCTGTGGGGCAGAGAGAGCCCTCATAGGTGTCTGTGTCAGCCAAATGGTGTCCTCTCCATGTTACAGCCTAAATGAGCAGACAATGGATAGGATGATAAATCCAAACTCTTCTTCTCTTCCCAGACTCCTGTGTCCTTTTTGCTCTGATACAGCAAAGCAAGAAAGCTGATCTTGTAGTGTAGGTTATTCTGAGTTATAAAGGTTACTGTATTCATTTACTAGGGCTGCCTTGACCAAGTAACACAACAGAAATGTATTGTCTCACAGTTCTTGAGGCTTGAAATCTCCAGTGTTGGCAGGGGCTGGTTCCTTCTGAGGGGGATGAGAATGAATATGTTTCCCAACTCTCTCCTAGCTTCTCATGGTTTGCTTGCAATGTTTGACATTCCTTGGCTGGTACATGCATCAACTTCATGTCTGTCTTCATCTGCACATGGCGTTCTTCCTATCCCTTCACATCCTCTTGCCTCATGCATGTCTGTCTCAGTGACGAGATTTCCCCCTCTTAGAAGGACATCAGTCCCGGTGGATTAGGGCTCACCCTAATGACCTCTTTTTAACCTGATTGCCTCTGTCATGACCCTGTCTCCAAATAAGGTTACATTCTGAGCTAATATGAATTAGGACTCCAACATGTGGATTTTTGATGTGCACAGTTTAACTCATAACAGCAACCAATAGTAAAAGTCTAAATAGTGATATAATTATTTTTAAAAATGGGATAAGAAGAGAGGGAGGTACTGTGAGTACTTTCATGTATCATAACAGCAGATCATTATATGGAGTTGATAAAATTTTGAAAAGTATCAGTGGAAAGGTATCATTTGGTAATATGAAGGTAATTACTAAAGAAAACAGAAATGGTGGTGAGTTTTGCACTTGAGAATTGGTTGAGTTAAAAAAACCTTTGGATCTGACTCTAAAATCTGCATTATAGAGTTTATATTAGTGGACCTCATATATCTCTTCTCAAATTGTATGTGCCTTCTTGTTCAGAGAAATTTCATTTTTAATGAGAACTTAGACAAAAACTAAATCAATCAATTCATCAATTGAAAGTCTAAGGAAATTTATAGGAAAAGCAGCATGTTCAACTCTATAGCTAGCAGTGCCCAGTGTATCAGTGTCTCATTGTGTCCAGAATTGGTGGGTTCTTGGTCTCACTAACTTCAAGAATGAAGCCGTGGACCCTCGCGGTGAGTGTTACAGTTCTTAAAGATGGCGTGTCCGGAGTTTGTTCCTTCTGCTGTTCGGATGTGTTCGGAGTTTCTTCCTTCTGATGGGGTTCGTGGTCTTGCTGGCTTCAAGAGTGAAGCTGCAGACCTTCGCGGTGAGTGTTACAGCTCATAAAGGCAGTGTGGACCCAAAGAGTGAGCAGCAGCAAGATTTATTGCAAAGAGCAAAAGAACAAAGCTTCCACAGTGTGGAAGGGGACCTGAACGGGTTGCCACTGCTGGCTCAGGCAGCCTGCTTTTATTCTCTTATCTGGCCCCACCCACATCCTGCTGATTGGTCCATTTTACAGAGAGCCAAGTGGTCTGTTTTGACAGGGTGCTGATTGGTGTATTTACAATCCCTTAGCTAGACATAAAGGTTCTCCAAGTCCCCCCCCAGAGTCAGGAGCCTAGCTGGCTTCACCCAGTGGATCCTGCACCAGGGCCAGAGGTGGGAGCTGCCTGCCAGTCCCGTGCCATGCGCCCGCACTCCTCAGCCCTTGGGTGGTCAATGGGACTGGGCACCATGGAGCAGGGGGTGGCGCTCGTCGGGGAGGCTCGGGCCACACAGGAGCCCACGGAGGTGGGGGTGGAGGCTTAGGCATGGCGGGCTGCAGGTCCTGAGCCCTGCCCCGCAGGAAGGCAGCTAAGGCCTGGCAAGAAACTGAACACAGCAGCTGCTGGCCCAGGTGCTGAGCCCCTCACTGCCCGGGGCCGGTGGGGCCAGCCGAGCCCATGCCCACCTGGAACTCGCGCTGGCCCGCAAGCACCGCGTGCAGCCCCGGTTCCCGCCTGCGCCTCTCCCTCCACACCTCCCCGCAAGCTGAGGGAGCTGGCTCCGGCCTTGGCCAGCCCAGAAAGGGGCTCCTACAGTGCAGCGGCGGGCTGAAGGGCTCCTCAAGTGCCACCAAAGTGGGAGCCCAGGCAGAGGAGGCGCTAAGAGTGAGGGAGGGCTGTGAGGGCTGCCAGCATGCTGTCACCTCTCATCATCACTGCTGTAACAAAGTATCACAAGCTTAGTGGCTTAAAATAACACAAAGTCATTATCTTATGTTGCTGGAGGTGAAAACTCTCACTGTGCTAAAATCAAGGTGTCTGCCGGGTATAATTTCTTCTGGAGGCTCAAAGGGAGATTTCGTTTCCTTGCTTTTTCCAGCTTCTATAGCCATTTGCATCCCCTGGCTTGCGGCTCCTTCCTCTATCAAAGTAAGCAGAATAGCATCTTCAAATCTGTCTCTGACTTTCACCCTTTCCTGCCTCCTTCATTCACTTACAAGGACCTTATGATTACATTGGCACAATGGGCTAATCTAAGATCATCTCCTCTCTCAGGATCCTTAACTTAATCACATCTGCATGCTCCCCTTTGTCATGTAAGAAAACATACTTGCAGGATATAGGGATTAGGATGGGGACATATTTAGGGGTCTTTATTCTGCCTACCATACTCAGTAAAAGACAAAGGCTGTTTTAGTTTGGATGTACAACAGACAAAGACAATAGAGAACAGCAGATATTCTGGTAAAGAAAAGCCATGGTTCCCATAATTCCCCCAGCAATGCTAGTGAGCACCTTTTCCAGTGGGGACTATCAAGTCTCTTGACAAAAGCAAATAGGATGTGGCAAGGTTGAACTACTGATCAGTATGCCCTTGAAACTCTTGGAGGGTTATGCTCAAGTAATGTTAGAACAAGGTGGGAAGAGAATAATTATTTCTCTAAGCCAGAGGATGAATGGTAATTTGTAAAATTCCAAAAAGAAATTGTGAGCATGTGTAATTCGATTCGTTATTTTTAACTTTGCAAAACATTATTTATCTAACTTTGCAAACTTATAACTTTGCAAAACCTTACAAGGAAAATCTTTGAGTTTTAGTTTCCAATGCTATTAAAATTGAATAAAACGCAGACTCTGACAGAATAATTTAAGTGAAAGAAAAATAAAGTTATACAGAATTTATTTAATCAATAGATTTGAGAAGACAGGAAAATTTAATGTTGAGGGTATCAAATAGGCACCCAGTGGACAGAATTATCTATGTGGTGGAATGAGATATAGCACCACTGACACTTCCACCTGGAGGAATGCTTATTTAGACGGTAATACAAAGTCAGTGATTTTTCCTACTATTTTCAATGCTATCCTCAGGCTATAGATTTAAACTTTATGATAAGTTCAATTAAAAAGGCGATATCTAGTAATTTCTCAATTAAATGGCCTTTATGTGAGTCTTATATAGACACAGGGACAATTACATACAACTTGATATGAAAATAAGGCAAATCAAGAAGTTAAGTCTTATGGTTCATGTTTGTAAAATAATACATTGGAACATTTTTCCTAATTGAGATTTAAACAGAAAAATTATATGTGCTGACTTACTGCTTGCATATTTATTTCTGCAAGAGATAAAAACCTTAGGATTAATAATTAAAACCATTCTGGAGTTTTATATCAGCAGGTACCAAAGCTGTCAGTTGCATGATCTTAACCACAATTAAATTCAGGCATAACATTCCCTGATTATACCAATATAGGAAGAAAAAGATTTCTTCTCGCCCAGGTCAGTTTTTATAGATAACAAACATTTAACCATAAAAGAAAACATGCTCTCTATAGAGGGCTAATTAAACACCATAGTAATAAGGTAGGAAAGGTTGTTTCAGGTGAGTGAACCCAACTCCAGTCATGGAAGAAAGAAAAAGAAGCCCTTGATTTCCATGGTTGGGAGAGGCACAGGTGGCAGCAGGAATCCTCAGGATGTCCTAAGGAAAGGTTTCCTCTCCAGCTTTTAAGTCAGCCATGTTGGCTTCATATGTTAAAGCCCTTGCTGTTTACACAGTGCTGTTTACACTATTTATTCCTGAATGCTTTGCCTTGCGTTTATCCCCCTGAGAAAGGATCAGCCCTTCCAATCGAATGAGCCCCAATTCCTTGGTGGTTGGTCATCCTTTAGTGCCTCGTTAGCCAGAATTACTGAATGTCATTCATCAGCCTTGCAGAACTCACGTGGCATTTACTTGGCTAGCAATTTTATTGGAACTTAAATATTAGCAAGAAAAAAATAGAAACATTAAAATGGTGCAAATCTATAGCAATGAAATGCTTAGCATGCTGTTAATGCTGCAGAGAATCTTAAAACTAAATTGAATCTGGCCTTATGGCACTTAGGTTGTGAGAAGCACTGCTTGCATTTAAATATTTTGCTACACATACATACAGGAAACATGATTTTGATGTTTGTTAAATAAGAATTAATTTTTCTTATATAACAGAAAAAGCCCTCCCTATTTTTTTCACAATCAAGTTGTGTATTTCTAATTAGACTAAATATAAGGTGAAATGTATTCAACATATCTAAAACCCTATTTTAATAAATTGAGCAAATTGTCAAGATCCATATATTTATTTCAGACTTTTTAAAAGTTAAGACAATTTTAATTTATTATTCTATAAAATTCAGTTTGTCAGTTTAGTTTTGAAATTCAGAAGTCAGTTTGGAAAATTGAAATGTTTATCATTAGTTGCATTTTGTCCTGATCTCAGAAAATTATGTATATGTTTTCCTGTATATACTTCCATATTTATCATTCGATGAGCAAATGATAAAAACACACTGAATTTATGTAATTTATCTCTAATCCCTTTAATAAAACATTTCATAATTTTCAGAGAATTCAGAATTCTTAATGAGTATTCTTCTTCATGAAACAGTGTCTTCTGTTCATATTGAATGCAGCAGACTCAGGCATAACTATGATTTATCAATGGCATATTTTTAGGGCTAACACCAATAGTAGACTCTTGAATTCAATCATGTCAGCACAATTTCAAAGGGTTGCCTTTGCTGAGTACAAAGAATCTACATGGTTAGATAAAAATGGGGCAAACTTAAGCATTGTATAAAGGAAAGATCTATTGATTTTCTGTGTTTCTAATTGGTGTTAGGCACCACATTAGATCAACTCATCACTTACCTGCCATTTCTCCCTCTTTTCACTTTTTTTGTGTTGAAGAGTTTGGAAATCTTATGACTAGCCTACTTGTTCTGTGCCCATGAAGCAAATTGGGTATCATGAATAAAAGATCTGGGTCACCACACATGTAGCCTTACTCTCTCTGTTTATCTAAAGACCTAAGCCTGTTCACATCTCCAACACCCTTTGCATGAAGGGGAAACCAGGTGACCCAAACCAGGTATCTGAGATGACACTGCATGCCTGAATTACAAATCCTCCTCCTAGCTTTACACCAAAGGGCTGGCAGTACTGACCTGGGTGTCTGAGAACTACAAGAGGACAATATACTGAATTTTCAGTTCCTTCTGGGTCAGTTCTAACTATTGGACCCCAGAATGCAGTCAGTCATGGATTCTAAGAATCAGGTTAAAAAATGGAGTTTAGGGGTCAGTCCATTGGGCATATCTGAAAACGCACCCTGTCGTTATTTTCCAAAGACCTTGGAACATAGATGATACAGTCAGCAACTGGGAATATTTGACCCCATCACGCATGCAGTAAAGATTTTTATAATAGAAATAATTAAGTAGAAGTCTAAAGACCTGGCTTCCCTACTAAGATACTTGAACAAATTTAATATTGCATTCCTGGGGAGAATTGCAGAGATCAGTGTTACCATTAAAACTTGAAAATTTCAAGTGTGTTGTTTTCCATCACAACTCCATTGGACTTCCCCGTTTGAGATGTGTAGTTGACGGAAGACACTTGAAGAATGATATAGTTTAGTAAACTCAACAAGATGCTGAATCTATTTGCAGCTTTGGTTCAGATGCCATCTTTTTATTGGAATGAATAACACACAGCCTACCACCAGACATTCAGTTAAAGGTTTGGTCGATTTTGACCAGTATTTATTCTCCCAGTATCCACTCTCTTCTAGATACTTTTATTCATATAAGCTGTGCCAGGTTTTAGCAAGTATATGGACATCTGATTAGTCCCTACACTGCCCTGACTACTTTGTAGCTGTACGTGGTCATGTGACCAAGTCCAGGCCAGAGGACTTAGTCACATGACCACATACAGCTGCAAAGTAATCATGACCAATGATGATGACATGAACAAGTTCTGTCTCTCATCCTTGAGAAATAAAGACAAATGCATTCCATTATTTCTTCCTTCATGTTGGCTAAGTGGAACAATTGACTTAAACCCAGTGGTCTTAAGCCATGTATTAAAGATAACAAGGCTATCCTTTCCATCCTTGGCCATCTGCTTCCATCTGTTGAACGAAAGAGAAGAAAACTTCTCTCCTATTTGAACCATTATATTTTAGGGTCTTTTTGTTACAGCAGCTTAACATGTTTCCCAACTAATACAGCATGTAACTCTCTGTCCACTTAATGCACTATTCCACATTGATCTCAGGATACTTCTTCAATCCCAAAATAGATGCTTCTCTTTTCTTGGTCATTCCAAGTTTCTCCTCCTTGGGCATGTTTGATTTCTCTGTGTTTATCCTCTCACTGTTCTATGCAATCCCAATATAAACTTGAAGGTGTGCTCCCTCATTTGCCCAAATGAGAACTCACACAACACATGTGTAGATGTAGAAAATTTCACAGGTTATTCAGATAACCTAAAATTAATACTTACTTACTGTTAAAAAATGTCCTTCAAAAATAAAAGAAAAAGAGTAATGTTTATAGTAGAGAAACTTGACAAACACTCGATCAACCAGATGATCAGGTCAACATCAAAAGTGACAAGTCATATTGACAGTATGTACCCATGGCATGATGTGATGAGAAGGAAACACCACCTCTGTGGTCTTCTTCCCAAATAGCCATAAGCCCAGTCTAGTCATGAGGAAAACACTCGAAAAACCCAAATGGAGGGACAGTCTACCGACCAGTATTCCTCAAAGCCCTTGAGGTCATCAAAAACAGAAGGTCTGAGAAACCGTCATGGTCTAAAGGAGACTTAAAAAACATGACTGTTAAATATAATGTTCAGCAGAACATTGAAAACAAAAGATGAAAAAAAATGAATGTAATGTGATATCCTGGATGAAATCCTCAATCAAGGGATATTAGGAAAAAAGTATGTAAATTCAAGTAAATGATGGACTTTAGTTAATGATAATGTATCACTATCAGTTCATTATTTGTGGCAACTGTACCTGACTAATGTAAGATGTTAACAATAGGAAAGTCTGGTTATGTGGTATAGGACTTTCTGTAATGTTCTTGCAACTTTTTTGTAAATCCAGAACTATTTATAATAAAAAGTTTATTAAGTATGACCCAGGAATGGACTTTCGATGGGAAGTTGGTATGGTAAACACTGGACCTCACTATTTGAACACATTAGCTGGATACCTGAAGAAATGGAGATAGGAGATAGATGATATGTAAGGCAGAAGATATGGGGTTAAGGAGCTAGAGACTAGCTGTGGTGGTACATACCCGTAGTCCCAGCTACTGGGAAGGCTGAGATGGGAGGATCACCTCAGCCAGGGGAGTTCAAGGCTGCAGTGAGCTGTGATTGTGCCATTGCACTCCAGTCTGGGCAAAAGAGTGAGACAGTGTCTCAAAAACAAACAAAAAAAGGTGAAGATGGTGCATGAGGACATGAACTAGAGCAAAAGGAGCACTCATGGCCGGAGACAGGAACATTTGATGTTAAGATGTGTGAGATGAAGGCATCCCAAGTGATGACAAAAACAAAGGTAGGAAATGTGTGGAGCAGTCAATGTTTGGAGATACCAATGGTCAAAGCAGTAAAGTTATCATAGGTTATTTATTATGTAAAGGAAAATGTTAGAAGAAGTGGGAAGATGGAAAGAGGAGCATGACCGAGAGCCAGGAACTGATGAACAAACAGGGGAGATTAAGGAAGGGTAAGAGGTCAGCTGGTGGCTGGAGAGGAGAAATGATACCAATTAGATATGAGAAGTATAATCAATATGGCATGATCATATTTCAATAGTGTTGAAAATAAATGAAATTTACTTAATATAGCACCATATCAAACGAAATACTTTTTCTGAACTGGTTTGGTTCCAGATTCTTATTGAAGTAAAACATAAATCTACTTATGGGTGTTAAGGGATAACGTATGATTGTGTGGATCATATGTTTGTCAGATACATTTTGGCTGACAAGTAACGTGAACGATGATTGTGATTTCTGGAAACTGGCATACTGCATCTGAAGGTCAGTGTGCTCATTTCCCCTTGGATGCATACATTGGAATGTCATTGTAATTCAGAAGGTTCTTTCTCAGCTGCATTGCATTTCCATCAGGGAAAATGCCAACCCTAGGAATAAGAGCATGTGTTATAGAGACATGATGTAGTTGCTAAAGCAAAGTGATTTTAATTGAATTGTGATTCTTTCTCCTGTAACTTGAGTTGTGGTGATGTGATAAAATCTGAATTCTTTGTTAAGTGATGGCTTCAACATGCACAGGTCATATGACATTTTAAATATTTCATTGTATTTTCAGTTTTTACTTTTAGCCAACTGAACTTGACCCTAGAAATACTATTTTTCTTTTAATTCTTTTTTTTTTTTTAAAGACAGCAAGCAAATGTGCTTGTCTTTTAAGGGACATATATGTCAAGAGTTTTGAAGGATGCTACAGTAACTAATTTGGATGGCACTGGAATTAAAATCCAGCATGTATTTTTGCTGGATGTGACTTTCAGGAAAAGATCTTATAACTTGTTATGGTTCCAAAGCCATTACACAATATACAGTCATATGTCACTTAATGATGGGGTAAGTTCTGAGAACTATTTCCTTAGGTGATTGCATTGTTATTCAAATATCATAGGTTGTAGGTAAACAAACCTAGATGGTATAACCTACCACACATCTAGGCTACATGGTATATAGCCTGTTGTAACAAAGCTGTAAACTTCTACAGCGTGATATTGTACTGATACTATAGGAAGTACTGAATACTAACTCAACATAAGTATTTATGTATCTAAGTAAATTTAAACAGGGAAATGGTACAATAAAAATACAGTATAAAAGATAAAAAATGGTATACTTGTATAGGGCACTGACCATGAAACCATGAATGGAGCTTGCAGACGTGGAAGTTGCTCTGGGTGAGTTAGTGAGTGAGTGGTGAGTGAATGTGAAGGTCATTACTGTACACTACTGCAGACTTTATAAACACTGTACACTTAGGCCCCACTAAATTTATTTTTAAATGTCTTTATTTAATTAATTAACCTCAGCTTACTGTAACTTTTTTTACTTTATAAGCTTTTAGATTTTTGAAAACTTTTTGACTCTTGTAATAGCACTTAGCTTAAAACATACATTGTATGGTTGTACAAAAATGTTTTTTTCTTTATATCCTTATTCTATCATACAAGTTTTTTTCTACTTTTAAATTTATTTTTTTACTTTTCAAATTTTTTTGTGAAAAAATGAAGACACAAATACACTCAGTAGCCTAGGCCTACACTAGAGTCAGGGTCATCAATATCACTGCCTTCCACCTTCACATATGGTCCCACTGGAAGGTCTTCAGGGACAATAACACGCATGGAGCTGTCACCTCCAATGATAACATTGCCTTTTTCTGCAACACCTTCTGAAGGACCTGCCTGCGGCTGTTTTACAGTTATATACATACATATATAGATAGATATATAGATATATATAGATATACACACACATATATACATATATATGTATATATATGTATATATGTAGAAGCAAAACACTTTAAAATATTAGTAAAATATACAGTATAAATATATAAACTAGTAATGTAGTTGTTTATTATCAAGTATTATGTGCTACACATAATTATATGCATTGTTTTATAAGACTGGCAGCACAGTCAATTTTATTTTATTTTATTTTCTGAGATGGAGTCTCACTCTTTCGCCAGGCTGGAGTGCACTGGCACGATCTTGGCTCACTGCAACCTCCACCTCCTGGGTTCAAGTGATTCTGCTGCCTCAGCCTCCCGAGTAGCTGGGATTATGGGCATGCGCCACCATGCCTGGATAATTTTTGTGTGTTTAGTAAAGGCAAGGTTTCCCCATGTTGGTCAGGCTGGTCTCAAACTCCTGCGCTCAAGTGATCCGCCTGCCTCGGCCTCCCAAAGTGCTGGGATTACAGGCATGAGCCTTTGCGTCCGGTTGCAGTCGACTTTTTTACACCCCCATCACCATAAATATATTAGTAATGCCTTGTGCTATCACATTACAAAGGCTATGATATCATTAGGCAACAGTCATTTTTCAGCTCCATTATGATCTTATGGGACCACCTCTGTAGGGAGACCCCCTGAAACTATTGCTATGGAATAAAAGATGAAATGCTCCTGATTATTGTAAATACAAAATTGCATGCAGGATTGTGTAAAGACAATGCCAGGTTGGGCTGCCAGAATGAGCCAACAGCACGTGATGTGCTTCCCCCTGCAGAGAGCCTATGAATGGATGTGCAGTCAGGGAGGTTTCACATCACCAAGATTCCTATCCCAGAAAAGCAGATGTTCATAGCTCTGGGAATGGAATGCGACCCTTGTGGAGAGCCTATAAACGGACGCATGGGGGGTGCCTGTCCATATGGATAAGATAGGGCTATAAGCACCCTCATCTTGCCGTGGCTCTTCTAGGCCTCTTTAGGGTTAAGGCATACTCCCTTCTGAGAATTTCTGGTCTAACTGGTTGTCTAGCTTCACGTCCTGTTTCCATGGATTGTTTATAACCGGCTTTTGTTGCAATTGTTACTGCTGATTAATATCTTGCTAATCATAGGTTACGGAAAGATTGTGTTTGTTTTAAGGCTCTGTTAGAAATTACTGACGCACACATTATATTGTAAATTCTTATCTCTGTATACTGTACTTCTACATACAAATATACTGTACTTCTACATACAAATGTTATGTTAAGGAATTACTTCATCCCCATGTGACCATCTCACCTCATAATCAAATGACCCTAAATCCCTCACTAACCTACCCCCACTCTCACTAAACTTAATAATAAATGCTGGTATATCCAGTGCATTGTTGGCACTGCGGGACCAGAAGACGGTGACCCCCCTGGACCCAGCTTTCACTATCTTGTGTGTGTCTATTAATTCTCAACCTGCCAATCCACCTGGAAACAAAGAGAGCCCCATTGCATTGTGGGCTGCTGGCCAGATCCCGCAATCACCTCCATATATGCAGTCTGCCATTAACCAAAATTTTGCTATGCAGCATATGATTGTAATTGATTCAAGATCAGTTATTTGAAAATGTAACCCCTTCCTACTAATAGAATAACCTTTATAACACTGGGATTGAAAATCCTTTTCTGGCTGGGCACAGTGGCTCATGCCTGTAATCCCAGCACTTTGGGAGGCCAAGGTGGGCGGATCATGAGGTCAGGAGATCGAGCCTGGCTAACATGGTGAAACCTGTCTCTACTAAAAAATACAACAAAAATTAGCTGGGCATGGTGGTGGGCGCCTATAGTCCCAGCTACTGGGGAGGCTGAGGCAGGAGAATGACGTGAATCCGGGAGGCAGAGCTTGTAGTGAGCCGAGATCGCACCACTGCACTCCAGCCTGGGCGACGACAGAGCAAGACTCTGTCTCAAAAAAGATAAAAAAGAAAATCCTTTTCCAAATGATGGAGTATAGTAACAGAAAACAGAATCCCTACTTTAGTGCTAGAGAGAGAGTTTATTTTTCAAGGTCATGTGACCCTTACTGAATACTCTTAAAATTGTAAGCAAATAGCATCTAGATTTTGCTGAGAGCTCCAACTTTGCAAATGTGCATAAAAAGCCTCTGTTTCTTCCTAAGTCAAAGAATGGAAGACAGAGCCCTGGAGTGTCTGGGAGATACTTATTCTACATGTGCCAGGTGCTTAGTGCCCAGGCAAGTGGTTAGAAGCAAGTTAACCTCAATTCGTTTTCCATCAAGTGATTCTGGAATTTCTATGAAAACAATTGACCTGGAGACCCCAGTAGTTACTGAAGAAATCTGGGCTTTCAATCATCTCCTACTTTTGACTCCAGTCTATTCCAGAACTAGGCATTTAGCCTCTATTATGAATACTTCCCTCACTGGCAAAGAAAAGGAGGTGGGTAATGATTACCTAAACTTCAGAGCTAACTATAAGCATAATTTGTGGCCAGGTGTGGTGGCTCACACCTGTAATCCCAGCACTTTGGGAGGCTGAGGCGGGCAGATCACTTCTGGCCAGGAGTTCTAGACCAGCCTGGCCAACATGGTGAAACCCTGTCTCTACTAAAAATACGAAAATTAGCCGGTTGTGATGGTGGACACCTGTAATCCCAGCTATTTGGGAGGCTGAGGCAGGAGAATTGCTTGAACACAGGAGGTGGAGGTTGCTGTGAGCCAAGACGACGCCACTGCACTCCAGCCTGGGTGATAGAGCAAGACTCCATCTCAAAAAAAAAAAAAAAAAACGATGAATTTGTGATAGATAATGCTTAGTAAAGATGCAATGGAAATTGCTAATTCAGCAACATATAAGCCGTTTTATGGTATCATTAGGCAGAGAAAATCGATATACCTAAGGTGAATAATGTTTCTACCTGTACCACATCCCTGATAGTCTAAACTAGGGATTCTCAAAGTGTGGTGTTTGAACCAGCAACATCAGCATCTCTTAGAAACTGGATAGAACTGCAAATTCTTTTTTTTTTTTTTTTTTTTTTTGAGACACGTCTTGCTCTGTCGCCCAGGCTGGAGTGCAGTGGCGCGATCTCTGCTCACTGCAACCTCCGCCTCCCAGGTTCATGCCATTCTCCTGCCTCAGCCTCCAGAGTAGCTGGGACTAGACGCCCGCCACCATGCCCAGCTAATTTTGTGTATTTTTAGTAGAGACAGTGTTTCACCATGTTAGCCAGGATGGTCTGGATCTCCTGACCTTGTGATCCGCCCGTCTTGGCCTCCCAAAATGCTGGGATTACAGGCATGAGCCACCACGTCTGGCCTAGAACTGCAAATTCTTAGGCCCCACCCAAGACCTATTGAACAGAAACTCTACTGGTGGAGTTCAGCTATCTGCATGGACAAACCTCCAAGAATGATGATGCATAGTCAAGTTTGAGATTCATGACTCTAATCCAGAGGTCAGCAAACTTTTTCTGTAAAAGGCTAGATGGTAAATACTGTCAGCTTTGCAGGCAGTATGTTCTTCACCTCAACTACTCAACTCTGCTGTTTTAGCCTGAAAACAGCTATAGACAGGACGTAAGTTAATTGGGTTTGGCTGTGTTCCGGCAAAACTTTATGAAAAAAGCAGCTGGATTTGGTCAATGAGACATAATTTGCTGACACCTACTCCAAAATACTTCTTACTAATTTTAGACCAGTGGGGCTTGTTTTATATGAGTTGATTGAAAGCATTCATCTATGTATGTTATTTTTTAAAATAGATTCTCTTTATATAAAACGTATGTCTGTCTATTCCTGAGTACACATTAAAAACATCATTTTTAATTATCTGAATTTGTAAGTTTCGTGGGTAAATAGAAAAGGAGATGCTTATGATAAAGTTAATTTAATCATTAAAATTATCACATAATATGTTAAGATATTCACATAACAAAATGTTAATATTCTCTTTAAATATCATTACTAACACATAATCAACAAAATCTTACCTTGGATTTTATGACATAGTTTAGAACTTTTATTGCATGTCATAATCCTTGTAGTATAATAAACAAATTTTAACATCTCTTCTAAGCACAGGAGATCATATATGTCATTGCCCTTATCTTACAGCTAATAAATAGTTCATTTCAGAAATCGGGCAGTTGAAGCTGTGTGAACATGAACCATTCATCATTACAGATGATCCTGATCACATAGATACATGGTATCCAGCAATTCCAACTTACAAAGTGTTATCAGCCCAAGATCTGATTGGTTCTGCAAATTTAGATGACTTATTTTCTAATATTTTCAAGTTGCAGCCCCATGTTTTCATACATGTCATTTCTGATTTACCATTAAGCATGATCTGGTAAATTGTTTCTTTCGACTGCTCATGCAGTGTTTTGAACTGGTGCCATAGTAGATTTATTTTCTTCCCTTCAGTATAGACAGATACATGTGCTTACTTCTAAACCTCATCACCTGACACTGAGGACCAGGAAGCAAAACCTAAGTGACTGAAAGTCGTTTCAAGTTATTCTTTGATTGGCTTTTGGAGTGAGTTTGATGCAATCTCCTCACTTTTCTAGCCAAGGCGATTTGGCCAAGTTATCTGCTCTCAACCTTTCGGCTGCAATACTGTTTTGCCAAACACAGAAACACTAATGTAGATAGCTCACACTTACGGTTTCAGAAATTTTTTTCATACAAGGAAGTTTTCTTAAAATGTGTAAATCTTTTTTTTTCTAAATCTACAAACAAGATTTAATAACACATATACATTGTAATACATTTTGTAAATATTTGCATATGAATATGCACAATATATAGTAAATGTAAACCATTTTATATTTCCTTGCATTTCTTAAAATCAAAGCCAATGAAAAACATTTTAAGTACAATCATATAATTTACTCATCAAAGAAAATTTTTTCCCACTCTTTTATAAACTTACAGAGCCTGAGATTTTTATCAAATAAATCTTGGATACCTTCTAGCACTCGCGTAGTACTTTTTTTTTAATATATTTTTTAAATTTAGCTTTTATTTTCAGTAGAGACAGAGTCTTACTATGTTGCCCAGGCTAGTTTCCAACTCCCTGGGCTGAAGTGATTCTCCCACCTCCCACCTCGGCCTCCCAAAGTGCTGGGATTACAAGCAATGAGCCACTGTGCTGGCCTAGCATAGTCCTTTACTGAAAAAAAAAAAAAAAAGCCACTATAAATATTTGCTGAGATACTGAGTGAATGGATGGATTAACAAATGAATTAACTAATGAAGCAGTGTCTGAATTTCTGAATTTAGGAGAAATTCTTTTTTTTTTTTTTAGGAACATTATTTAAATGTATTTAACAGTTCCATGCAACTTCTCCAGAATGATGGACATTGCCCTATGGACATACATGAAAAATGTATATATTTATTTACAGCATATATATATAGCTTCCTTGATTAGTGTATTCACTTTATGTTGTATGTTTTTTTCTAAAAATGACTGTAAAAGCCTGTTTGGTTATGATACAATTTCTGTAAGCACTAAAACAAACTAAAACAAACTAATAGTCCCATCCCTATTAGTGTTGAATATTTGAAAGGTGTTATTTTTGGGTCATTTTTAACCATGTTCATATCTCTTTTTCCAAATTTGACTTTGTAATACTTTTTTATTTTTTAATTTATTTTTAATTTTTTTTATTTCCATAGGTTATTGGGGAACAGGTGGTGTTTGGTTACATGAGTAAGTTCTTTAGTGGTGATTTGTGAGATTTTGGGGCATCCATCACCAAGCAGTATCTACTGCACTCAACTTGTAGTCTTTTATCCCTCACCGCCTTCTGACCCTTTCCCCAAGTCCCCTAAGTTCATTGCATCATTCTTATGCCTTTGCATCCGTGTAGCTTAGCTCCCACTTATGAGTGAGAAAATACGATGTTTGGTTTTCCATTCCTGAATTACTTCACTTAGAATAATAGTCTCCAGTCTCATCCAGGTTCTTGCGAATGCCATTAATTCATTCCTTTTTATGGCTGAGTAGTATTTCCTCATATATATATATATATATATATATATATATATATATATATATATATATATATATATATATACCACAGTTTCTTTATCCACTCGTTGATTGGTGGGCATTTGGGTTGGTTCCACATTCTTAAAATTGCAAATCGTGCCGCTATAAACATGCCTGTGCAAGTATCTTTTTTGTATAATGACTTCTTTTCCTCTGGGTAGATGTCCAGTAGTTGGGATTGCTGGATCAAATAGTAGTTATACTTTTAATTATTTAAGGAATCTCCACACTGTTTTCCATAGTGGCTGTACTACTTACATTCCCACCAGCAGGGTAGAAGTGTTCCCTGATCACAGCATCCATGTCAACATCTACTGTTTGATTTTTTTTGATTATGGCCATTCTTGCAGGAGTAAGTTGGTATTGCATTGTGGTTTTGATTTGCATGTTCCTGATCATTAGTGATGTTGATGCATATATTTATTATAACATACATATTACTTTCTTGATTAGTGTATTCACTTAAGTTGTACTTTTATATTTTTCTATGAATAACTTTAAAAGCCTGTTTGGTTATAATACAATTTCTATAGGCACTAAAACAAACAAATAGCCCCATTGCTATTTGTGTTCACAATTTGAAAGTTGTTATTTTTGGGTCATTTTTAACCATGTTTGTATCTCTTTTTCTAAATTTGACTTTGTAATGCTTTCTTATTTTTTAAATTTATTTTAATTTATTTTAATTTTTTTATTTCTATAGGTTATTAGGGAGCAGGTGGCGTTTAGTCACATGGTATTTGGTTACACAAGAAAGTTCTTTAGTGATGATTTGTGAAATTTTGGTGCACTCATCACCTAAGAAGTATACACTGAACCCAATTTGTAGTCTTTTATCTCTCACCCCCTTTTCACTCTTTCCCCGAGTCCCCAAAGTCCATTTTGTCATTCTTATGCTTATGCAGCCTCATAGCTTAGCTCCTACTTACAAGTGAGAACATGTGATGTTTGGTTTTCCATTCCTGAGTTACTTCACTTAGAATAATAGTCTGCAGTCTCAGCCAGGTTGTTGCAAATGCCATTAATTCATTCCTTTTTATAGCTGAGTAGTTTTCTGTCTTATATATATACCGCAGTTTCTTTATCCACTAGTTGACTGATGGGCATTTGAGTTGGTTCCACATTTTCGCAATTGCGAATTGTGCTGCTATAAACATGCGTGTGTAAGTATCTTTTTCGTACAATGATTTCTTTAACTCTGGGTAGATACCCAACAGTGGGATTGCTCGATCAAATGGTAGTTCTACTTTTAGTTCTTCAGGGAATCTCCACACTGTAATGTTCTTTTAAAATATGTGCTTTTTATTTCTTGCTTGTATTTTTTTGTATTTTGAAATTGATTTAGGAAGTATATATAATCCATAGAGACTTCAGCCCATTTTTAAAGATTCATGTTGCAAACACTCCAATAGCTTCCTGTGGGTTCGGCATGGTAGGAAGTACAGGTGAAAGAAGACAAATAAAACAGAACTGGTATTCTGGAGCTTGAGAAAATGAAGAACCCTGGCAATCACAATGCAGTGTGAGAAGTGTTATGAGACATGCATTTGTGGGACCCCTAGGGGCACGTGTCTGTCTCCTAGTGCAGCCCAGGAGGTATTGTCATGGAAGGCATTCCTCTTAAATCATCTCCCAGAGGATGGCATCTGATGAAGTAGGACGCATATTCCAGGTAAAGGAGGCAAAGGCACTGAGTTATTAAAGTACTGCAAATAACTCCTGCACACTTTTGGTACAAGTATAAATTGGTACGATCCCCGAGGAGAAATATTTGGTAATATCTACCAGTATTAAAATGTATTAATGATCAGATACGGGACCCAGCTCTCCCAGCTGTTCCATTTTTGAGAATGTTTCCTGCAGAGACACTTGCACATGGATGACGTGGCATATGCACAGTTTTGTTCACGGCAGCCCTAGCCTTCGCACAGAGTTACAAACACCCTAGATGTTCCTCAGGAGAGGAAGGATTCAATAAAATACTGTGTGTCCAAATGATGGGAATGCCACTACAAGTAAATGATAAGGAAGACTTTCTGAGATGTGATGTTAGCTGAAAAAAGTGGGTTGTAAATGGATGTGTACGATATACTATATATTATGTGAACAAGGGAAAATACGTATATGCCTTTACTTGTTTCTTGTAAATGTATAAAGTCATCTCAACGTGTATGTAAGAAGCTGACAAAAATATTTGTCTTAGTGTGTGGTGTTATCTGGGACTAGATACAGGACTCGTTGGGGTGAAGGATGAGAGGGAGAGAATGGTCCAAGAAACAGCTACAGACCTTCTCCAAGCTTCCGCAGTCATCAACTCATGGCCAATTCTATTTCATCCCAACTCCTAGACATTTCTGCCTGCCCCAGAGTAGAATATCTTGTATATATATATAGATACACACAGACACACACATGCACGCGCACACAGACACACACACACACATATATATTCATGTGCTTGGCTTATGGCCCAAATATGATCCATGGATAACAATTAAAGGTAAAAGTTTTCTTTTAAATATGTACTTTGTCAAACTTTTGCAATAATTATGAAAGCCTTAAGTTATGGAGTAAATTAAGTTTGTTATTATTATCAAAGTCTCCTAGACACAGTTTTATTTTTATTATGCCTTTTCTTTTAACTCACAGAGATCTTTATGTGTCTTTTTACATTTTTAAATATACAGGGCCATTGAAGGCTTTCTTTTGATATTAAATTTTAAATTTTTATATTATAGTTAGAAAATTTCAGATTCTTTGAAATTTGAGAAGACATACGTTATGTCAAGTGGGTAACCAAGTTTTAGAAAATTTTCTGGAATGCTTGAAAAGAATGTGTGTTTTCCAATATTTGGTGCAGTTTTCTATAAATATCTATTTCAAGGAGCTTATTAAATGATTAAATCTTTTATATTTATGTTAGTTTGGTCTCTGTGCCAGTCATAGACCATTCTTACAGCTGGTGAGAGTATGCTGAATTATCCCAGTATAATGGTGGATTCATTCATTTCTATTTTTGTTCGATTAATTTTTCTTTTATGTATATCATAGATATTAATGCCATTTAATTAGATGCATGTAGATTTAAATTGTTATAGCTCTCTGAGAACTTAACAGATTTTCTCATATGGATGACTGTTTTATCCATAAGGATGACTTTTGCATTAATATTTAATTTATCTGATATTGATACAGTTAAACCTCTTTTTCTTGGGTTAATATATATTTGGTCTTTTGTTTCCCATCTTTTTCTTTTCAAACCTTTTGTGTCTTTATCTTTTCATTATAGTTTAATCTGTTTGTATTGATTGTGTTTATGGATTCATTTCTATCATCTTATATTGTACTTTCTGTTAGTATACTTGATGTTCATATCACTTTTATTCTATCTTGTTTGTGTTTGTTTTATTTTAGCTTGATTATTACCATTTTATTTTCTCCTTTATTTGGTCAGAAGTTACATCCTCTAATTTTATCCTTTTATTGGATATTATAGAAATGTTAAAATATATATTTTTTGAAGTGTGTACACAAATAAAGTGAATGAGTAACCTGACTCTTCTTCAGAAAAATATAAAGACCACACAAAGTGGGCACGTAGCTGTGGAGGGACAAAGGTGATGCTGTGGCACACAGACTGACCACACAGAGCTGGGTCTCTTCAACAATGACGTATGTCTATGTGAAGAAGGATGCCAAGGCACACTCTAAGATAATGTGTGTGTGGGAGGGAGGGGGCGTGTGTGTGAAAGTGCACGTGCACACCTGATGCATGCTCACGAGTATATGTGTATCTATGTGCACCATTGTTTTTAATTCAAAAAGTGCATAGCTTTCATTTTCACAGGAAGTTATGATGCCTCATACAGCAAGTACCTTTGGCACCTTTGGATAGACTTTTTTATTTATTTATTTATTTTGAGACAGAGTTTTGCTCTGTCGCCAGGCTGGAGTGCAGTGGCGTGATCTCGGCTCACTACAACCTCTGCCTCCCGGGTTCAAGCGGTTCTCCTGCTTCAGCCTCCCGAGTAGCTGGGACTACAGGCACGCACCACCATGCCCAGCTAATTTTTGTATTAGTAGAGATGGGGTTTTGCCATGTTGGCCAGCCTGGTCTTGAACTCCTGACCTCAGGTGATCCACCTGCCTTGGCCTCCCAAAGTGCTGGGATTGCAGGCGTGAGCCATCGTGCCCAGCCTGGATAGATATTTTAAGGTAGCATCTCATTTTTGCCATGAATTTGGCAGCTGTCTACATCCTAAAAAGCTAGATTCAACTTTGAAATTTCCCCAGTCTAGGAGAGTATGGTGTAAACAGATCCATCACCATAGAAGGGGGATTAAACAGACATATTCTGAGCAGGCAACTGGAACATGAAACCACTTTAAGTAGCGGAATTGGGCCTGTTGTGTTTAAAAGCACGAAAGGAACTGTGAAATATCTAAAATCCAATAGCTAAGATAAATTTCACATGGAGAGACTGAGAAACTTCTGCAATAATTATGAAAGCCTTAAGTCATGAATGCAAAAAGACAGCGTTGCAGATGTTTCTGGAGAAATCTACAAAAATGAATCTGTTGCCCACCAAAACTCAGGACAGTAAGGAAGCAGAAAGTTATGGCAAGACTGGGCTAATTCTAATTCCAGTGGCCATGCCTGGCTAAGCATTTCATTAATTCTTTACTGAGAAGAGATTTGAATTACAGTTGACATCAAGAAGTAGTTACATCTCTATTTGCCAAGATCAATCATTCAGCAAAATTTAATAATTGATTCAGTGATATAGTCAGTCATTCCTAAATGTTTTGTTTGCTTTATACATTTCTGAAGCAAAAGGACAAAACAATTATTTTTAAAAACGAAAGGTCAGTACCAAAAAGGCAAAGTCAAAATTCTGCAAGTTTTGGTGCTGATCATGGGTTGGCCAGATATACTTTATTGCTTTTGGAAATGGTTCTTGAGTGATTCGTGTAGGAAATATTCTGGAAGGGCTTTCTCTGCCTTTGTGTGAAGATTTCCAGTTCCCAGGAGCCACGGAGCCTGATTCATTTGTTTACACACAATTATTATTATTATTATTATTATTATTATTATTACTACTATTCTGAGTTGTTTGAGCTCTCTCTCTTTCTCTCTCTCTCTCTATCTATATATATACACACACACACAAACATATATATATTCTGGTTATTAATCTCTCATTAAATGTATAGTTTGCAAATATTTTCTTCCATTCTTTAGGTTGTCTCTTCATTGAAAGTTTATTATACCATGCAGAAGCTTTTGAGCTTCATGTTATTCCATTTGTCTGCTTTGCTTTTACTGCCTGTGCTTTGGACATCTTACTCAAAAAGTCTTTGCCCAGACCAGTGTCCTCAAGCATTTCCCCATAGCTTTCTTCTAGTAGTTTCATAGTTTCTGGTGATAAACTATGAGCATGCAGTTTTGACTGCATTTGCCAGTGTTGTGGACTAAAGTTGTGAGGACAGAATGGTTTGTGTTTTCATAAATTTTCTTAGACAAAGTTGATTTGATGACAGTGGCCTCCTAAGAATGAACTTTCATCAAAACATCGAGGTCTCCAACCAAACAGACACAAAAGCACTCCTTAATGTGGGAGTCTTCAGTACCATATAAAATGTGCAAATTAGCAACATTTCTGAGTATTGAGCTACGGGATTCAACTCTGGAATATTTTATGGTTTTCTTCGTTTTAATACTTAATGGAGGAGACACATTTTTGCTTGTAAAGGAATAAACTCATGTCTAATTATGTATTAGGAAAATGAGGTCATTTCCTTCTATGTGGTAATATATTCACATATAGGGGGAAATGCCATAATATATGGGACAATAAGATGGATAATACTATACTAACAAATATAATAAAAATATAATAAAATGAATAATATGAAAGAAACATCAAGAGATGGAATTTAAATACACGGCAGATATATTTTTATCAGCTTGCTGGGCTAGCACTTTTCCTTACTTCTTTCCCTGAAGGGTCCTCAATTCTGTTTCTTTTCTATGTGTCTTCTTTCCCACTTCTGTGAACATGTGTCCAGGACCCCTTGCCCCCAAAAGCCCTTCAACTAGTTATTCTCCAGCAGAACATTTTTCCTCCAGTAAAAATATTTTCTTTCAGGAATTGGCTAAAAGCTGGTTTCATAAAAACTTCCCTATATGAATTGAGCCTGTAATTATCTTGCTCTTCCTTAGGATTTCTGCAGAGCTTATGCACACCTAAAGCGTGCCAATTCACACTTGGTTCCGGAGTCTATAGAACAGTCACAGAAACATGACTCCTGTCATGAATGCAAGCTAGGATGTGGTCCCTAAAGCAGGGGATGTGTCTCGAATGCGTCTTCAGTCCTCGTACAGTGTCTAATACAGTGCTGCTTCCACAGCGTTGAGCAGCAGTCCTTAAGAGGGTGGAGTTTAGAATTTGATCTTTGCAGACCTGAGTTTTAATCCTGGCTCTATAACCTATAAGCAGTATAATAAAGTTACCCAAACTGTTTCATTTGTCCAGTGGGGACACTACTCATTTCATAGGGTGTAATGGTTAATTTCAGGTGTCAATGTGACTGCCTTAAGGAATACGTCAGGAATTGGTAAAGCATTGTTTCTAGGTGAGCCTGTGCAGATACTCCCATGAAGATTGGCGTGGGGTGCTGGACAGTGGGGAAGATGCCTTCAATAGAGTCAGGCCCCATCCAATTCTCTGAGGGCCCAGATAGAAGAAACAGGGCAGAGGAAAGGCACTTTCGTCCCTTTCTCTCCTGGAGCTGGGATTCTTCTTTTCCTGCCCTTGGACATCAGAACTTCAGGCTCTTTTTATACTAAGAGTTATACTATCCACTTACCTGGTTCTGAAGTTTTTGGGTGTGGACTGAGTCACACTCCTGGCATCCCAGGGGCTCCAGCTTGCAAACAGTCTGCCCTGAGACTTTTCAGCCTCTAATTTCCCTAATAATCCCCTCTCATCTTTGCTGATAGGCTGTTGGTGGTGTCTCTCCAGAGCCCCGATTAATCCACAGGGATAATGTGAGGGAGAAATGAGGTCGTGCATGGGGAGCATTTCACACCCTGCCTGACACATGCTCAGGTCCAATAGGCTGCAGCTGCAGTTATTCTAGAGCTTAGCATCAGTGTTCAAAACAGCGGAAGGCCTTCCCTCTGGTACCCAGCCATGGCGTTGAGCTTCTCCTGTCATTTTTCAATTCCAGAGTGTTTTTTGAGAGCAATTCTGTGTCCTGTGTATCACTGACTTGGGCCAAAAACAATCCGTATGCTTGGGGATCTGAAACTGGGAATGACCAATAGGTCAGAAAGTTCTTAGGAGTCAGGAGCAGAGGAAGCTGCATGGTCAAGGGGAATCCACATGAGCCTTCCTGCCATGTGTCCTATTTCCTGCAGTCTAATGAGACAGAGACATATGTATGTATACATCAGCTCATGCTTAGCTCTTTAATGTGTACAAGGTGTTTTCAAATTCTCCCACCAACTGTCTCTGACAGCTGAGAATCTCAAGATCACCTGTTGTTCATGACTGCTGTCAAGGGGATCCTCCCTTTAGGGACACAGGAAGATCTGCCTAAAAACGTCAGGAAGCTTTGATATCTATTATTTTATTATAAAAATCAGCTACAGCTTTGCTGCTATATTACTTTGGGTCTTTACTCATTCCACTGTTTATTTTAAGCCTGAGCTTGTGTGTAGTTGGAGAAAGAGGGAAAATACGTAACACTCTTATTAACTAATTTAACTGTGTATATAACATGTAGAATAAAGAAAGACTTAAAGGAAGATGTAGTATTTGTGAATGCTCCAACAAATTTAAAGATTATTTAAATTATGGATTTCTAATTAAACCACTTATTGTCTATAATGAATTAAAAGTTTGTGAAAGTAAATTCATTGATATTTTTGCATTTATAATTTGAAAATCATAGTAACTTTCCAAATCTGAAAATGCCTGAAACACAAGACTGCCAATCATCACAATAAAACATGAAGCCCTAGTGAAAGAGCTAGTCAGAATGGGTTCCCAACAAACAGCAGTTGAAGCTCCTACTGCCATGAAATGATGAAAGAAACACGGTTTAAGTGCCATGGATAATTTTTTCAATGCCAAAAGAATCATCACAGACTGTTGTGACATGCAGAGCTTGAATGAAAATATGGCATTAAAATAAGGTGCACAAAATTAATTCTTGAATGTAATTTTGAAACACATTGCAAAATTGCTCCCTAATATACACCAACCCCAAAAGTGACCACTGACAAGATGAGTTTATTTCAGTTTTTATGCTGTCATTATGGAAAAAACTATAGCAGAAAGTTCACCAATTTCCCTTTGGAAAGAGACCTACAACCACAGCCAATAGGCTTTCCTAAAAGACAGCAAGAGCTTTTCATGGGGACTTGTTTCCCATCCATAACATACAAATATTTATTGTTCAGGGTCAATACAGCCTTGCAAATAAACAGGCTTTGAGTTATACCAAGCATGCTCATTCTTATGTGGTATTTCCATATAAGAAATACAAAAGAAATATACCACAAAATGATGGTGTTCAGGACATGAGCAACACCCCGTTTCTGTGGTATAGCGTCCTAGGTTTCGTCAGATTCCATAGGAGGCAGCTACAAGTTCAACTTGCAAAGCTCTGAAATCTCTTCCTAAGCTAATGAAGTGAAGCCATGACTAAACCAAGAAAAGGATGAAACAGAACTCATTTATTGTTTCTCAAATGATGCTACCATCTCTTCAAAGCCACCATTAATTTTAACATCTTTAAAGCTATAAGAACAATCTATGTAACAAGTGAAAACTGCCTATAAAATTAGTGCTTTACATCTCAAACCCTTATTATATGGAAATTCATATTTTCATCATCACATAAAAGTTTAACGTGCTATTCATTATAAGATTAAAGGGCATGAGTTATTCTGCCTGTGTAATTATTAACAACTGAAAATTAAATCGTGATAATTTTGTACTCTTCTTAAAATGATAATTTCCTCTCTCCTTTTGCCTGAGAACCATGCTTGAACAATATCAACGTCTTACCCTCTAAAATAAATGATTATGTATAATATATAAATGTTTTATATATGTATTTATACATATGTAAATATTTCTATATATAATCTACAAATCATATACAAATACATATATTAATATATACATATATAGTAGGTTCTAGTATATATAGAAAAGACCTGTGTATTTCTAACAGGTATATATATATATATATAATCTATATATTTATATTATATATAAATATATAATCCATATTTCTATATTTGTATTTATATATTTTATATATAAATATATATAATCTAGGTTTGTATATAGTAAATATAGTTGTATATTACATTTTATTTACATATGTTCCTATATTTTTGTATACAGTAAATTCTACTATATATAGAAAGGACCTGTGTATTTCTAATGCATGGAAATATGAAATGTACTTTTTGTCTCCTCAGTTGCAAAAATAAAAAAAAAGGCTTTTTTCAAGTAGAAAGATTTTGCTCTACTTTGAATTTTTATTCTTAATTATATTAGATTGTAGGGAGGAAACGCTGAAAGAGATGGAAACGATTCTTCCATCAGTTTCTATAAACAAAAAGGTATTTTAACAATGAAACCTAAGTAGGTAGAATCCAGTTCTTGGTACTTGGTGTATGTGCTAGCAAGATTGCATGAAGAAACAAACCTTACAAAAAGTGGAGTCATCCTGTGAAGGGGAAATTTGTCTCCAATGCTCAGCCATGACGCAATCCTTATCCTCCTGTCTAGCTGTGACCTGTGCCTCTGACCTCAAGCCCGCTGGACCCCACTTCCCTCCCTCCCCACACACCACCTATTCCTTCCTTCTTTCCTTTCTCCCTCCCCACACACCACCTCTTCTTCCCTCCCTCCCTCCCTCCCCACACACAACCTCTTCCTCCCTCCCTCCCCACACACCACCTCTTCCTCCCTCCCTCCCTCCCCACACACCACCTCTTCCTCCCTCCCTCCCTCCCCACCACCAGACAACATGGAGTCACTCAGATCAGTTTGCAACACATTCATTTTATTGTTCTCACCAAGCTAAGCACCCTGCTGGTGAGATTTCTGAGGTCTGGCGGCTGGGCCTGAACTTAGTGGCTGCTCAGGGAGCTAGGGGTGTAGTTGGCCACCCCTCACTCAGTGGTTCCTCCAGCTCGGTCTCCTGACTCAGTGGTTCCTCCAGCTTGGTCTCCTGACTCAGTGGGTCGTGCTGGGTCCCCTCGCTCACTGGCTCTGCCAGTGGCAGCTCGTACTGAAGGAACTCCTGGCTGGGCTGGTCACTGGGGCCGGGTGTCACTGGCCCGCTCCCCGCCTCAGGTGCCGTCACAGCCGCCATCTTTTTTGTGGCCCTTTTCTTCCCGCCTCTCCTTCCACGGGCTGCTTTCCCCTTCGTGGCCACCTTGGTAGTCTGGAAGGACAACAGGGAGATCACAGAAGGGCTCTGGTTTAGGGACGAGGGTGGAGGAGGCTGGGAACAGGGACGTGTCCTCAGAAGTGGTGCGGGCCGGGTTGGGGGGTTGTGCCAGGTGAGGACCAGAGAGGATTCTTGTGAGGAAGGAGGCGAGGGGAAGACGAGGAGGAGCTTGGGAGGGTCACTCACCTTCTTCTTCGGGCTACTGGGGCTCAGCTGGAGGGAGGACTTGCTCTTTCGTGAGTCCTTGGCCGTGGCCGGAGGTCCGGAGGCTCTCGGCTTTGGACTCATCTTCCGCCGCTCAACGTCTCCCAACGGTCGACTAACTCCAGGCTGCCTGGCCTCCCTATATATACCCCTCCCGCGATCCAGGACAATGAGGCGATCACGTCGCTGAGCTGTGATTGGTCAACACTCCACTACCCAGCCAATGGTAGCCCTGGGCAGGAAGGAAGGCTTTACACGTCACAAAGCACCATCGGGACGTGGCAGAGGAAGTCGGGGTGGGGGTGACATCTGATGAGGAATGCAAGGTGCTCTGGTTGGAGAAAGGGAGATTTGGGTTAGCACCCCTAAAGATAGTTCCCAAACTGACATGTCACCCCTCCTAAACTCCCCATGTTCAATTTTGGCAGATCATGTGGCAAGGGAGGATATTTCCGCCACATGTTTCCCCTGGAACCCCCATTCAGTGGTACATTCTGTTCCTCCACACCTGCCATCATTACCCAGTTTCTCTATGACCTACCTAAAATCTCTCCATGCTAACTAGAATGGATGGAGGGCTATATGAAGACATCAATCATCCCTCTCTCCTACAGATTCCTCTGCTACACGTTGAGGATCATTCACTTCTTGGATGCCACGAAACAACTTTTCCATCTCACATACTTCTCCCAGCATCCACATAGTGCCTCACAATTTTTCATTCTCATGGTTTAAAGCACTGGCTTCCAGAGGTCAAGATCAGCAAACACACTCGCTCCAGCTGGGTATCTGTATCAGGCTGGGTTCCTCAGAGAAGGAGAAACTAAACCAACAGGATATTGTGTGTGTGTGCGTGTGTGTGTGCGTGTGTGTAATATTGTATATCGTAAATATATATTTACTATCATGTAGTATTTATGAATTTTGTTATATATATGATACAGTTTATTCTAAGCAATTGGCTCACACATTCACACAATGTGGGGGTCTAGGAAGCTGAAATATATAGGGCAAGTGAGCAGGCTGGAAACTAAAAGCTTCTGCACAGCCAACAGTCAACAAAATGAAAAGGCAGGCTATGGTTTGGGAGAAGCTATTTGCGAACCGTATATCTAATAATGAGTTAATATCCACAATATATAAAGAACTCACACAGCTCAATAGCAAATCAATAAATAGTCTGGTTAACAAATAGGCAAAGGACTTGAATAGGCATTTCTAGACAGAAAACACACAACTGGCCAACAGGTATATGAAAATGTGCTCAACATCATTAATAATCAGAGAATGCAAATGAAAACCACAATGAACTATCACCTCACTGTTACACGCTGTTGACAGACGTGTAATTGGTACAGCCGTTATAAAAAACAGTATAATCGTTCCTTGGAAAATCAAAATAGATCTACCATATGACCCAGCAGTTCATCTGTTGAGTATGTACCCCACCCCCAAAATGAAGTCCACATCTCATATAGATATCTCCAGTACTAACTAATTGTAACTCATTAATTACACAGGTAATTAGAGTTTCTGTTTGAAAAGAATGTTTTTTTCACCATTCTGGTATCAAATATTTATTCTAGTCATCTCTTCTTATTTCTTGCTTTGTAATAACCTAGATACTCACTACCCATTGACAGAACCAACTTATTATTCCAACAAGAAATGAGAAATACTGAGGAGAATGCAATGTTATACTTCTGTCTTCAACCAGTTATTCCAGTTTTATGGAGGATTCTGTATTTAACTCTTACCCAGGTAACTCTAGTTACCATATCCATAGTACCTAGTCAACAGCCCTAAAAAAGTAAGAACACAGAATTGACTGGAATGGTTACTAAACTTTCTATGTTCAACCAGTTTTCCTAGTAATTGCTAGTTGTTTATTCAGCTAGTACTGAGAAGAATTTGTTTATTCCAGGTACTGGCTTCATGTAGTTATCTCTAGTTAGTTACTCACTTGGATAAAGTAGATATCTACTGTATTAGGTAATATTTCTAACATGAGGTTGGAATTTTGCATTCAGGAAAATGGTTATTGAACTCCCTGGCATAGGCCAGTTATCTTCAGCTTCCTGGGATCAATTACCTGGTCTGGCTAATTCTAGCTATCTTTAGGTTGCTACTTACATGTTTACCACCAGATGTCTATGGTAATTTATTATTCCAACAAAAAATAGTAGAATGATTAGGAAGGATTTTGCTTTTTCCAGCCATCACATAGATATTCAAATTATCTCCTGTTATCCTTTGGACCTTTTTTTCCTGGGTAACACTCAGCACCTGTCCGTATAAGTTCTTATCCCAACTAAAACAAATAATTGAGACTTGCAAAGAACATGGTTTTCAGGATCAGGTTCACTTGGTATTGCAATGATTGTTAGCTGTTTCTGTGTAACATGTTTCATGGGAAAGCCCAGTTAAGTAGAACTTATATATTAACTCAACACCAACAAAATTTTATCTGACCTGACTAGATTCCCTGTGTTCTACATTCCACTGAACTATTCTTGTTGTCTCTATTTTACTACTTACTTAGGTACATGACTTATCTGTAGTACTAATTCATTATTCCAACAATAACTCAGCAGTAAGTGGTGAGAAGAACGTGATTTTATTTTTAAAATTTATTTTTACTGAGGTAAGATATACATATATAATGCACCCTCTTTACCACTTGTAAGTGTGCAGTTCAGTGGTAGTAAATACATTTATATTCTTTATTTCCCCTTCATCCTCCGGTTCCCCTTCTGGCCTCTGGTAACCATTGCTGTAGTCACTATCTTCATGAGAACCACTTTTTTAGTTCCATATGTGAGTGAAAACATGCAATCTTTGTTTTTCTGTGCCTGGCTTATTTCCTTTAACATAATATCCAGTCATTCTTTTTATGCCTGGATAATATTCCATTGTGTACATATGCCATGTTTGCCTAATCCATTCATCCATCGATGGGCACTTAGGCTAAATCCATATTTTGGCTATTGTGACTTGTGCTGCAATACACATGAGTATGCAGATATATCTCTTTGATGTACAGATAAAGTTATTTATCTATCCATCTCTCTCTCTCTCTCTGTCTCTCTTTCCCAAGCAGTGGAATACTTGGATCATATACTAGTTCTATTTTTAGGATTTTCAGGAACTCCATACTGTTCTCCATAGTGACTGTAGTAACTTACATTCCCACCAACAGTGTACACAGGTTCCCCTTTCTCCACCTCCTTGCTAGCATCTGTTCATGCCCGTCTTTTGATAAAAGCCAATTTAACTGGGGTGAGATGATATTGCATTGTGGTTTTGATTTGTATTTCTCTGATGATTCATAATAAGCATATTTTCATATGCCTTGCTGGTCATTTTTGTGTCTTCTTTTGAGAAATATTTATTCAGATTATTTGTCCATTTTTAAGTCAGATTGTTTGTTATTAAATTTTTTGAGCTCCTTATGTATTCTGGTTATGAATCCCTTATCAGATGGATAAGTTTGCAAATATTTTCTGCCATTCTGTGGATTGTCTCTTCACTTGGTTGATAATTTCCTTTGCTATGCAGAAGCTTTTTAACTTGATGTAATCCCAATAGTTTATTTTTGCTTTGGTTCTTGTGCTTTTGAGGTCTTACTCAAGAAGTCTTTGCCCAGGCCAATGTCCTGGAGCATTTCCCCAATGTTTTTTGGTGGTTTCAGTTACAGGTCATGAATTCAAGTCTTTTTTTCTTTTCTTTTTTTTTTTTTTGACAAAGTCTCATCTCACTCTGTTGTTCAGGCCCAGGCTGGAGTGCAGTGTCACCATCTCAGTTCACTATAACATCCACCTCCTCGGTTCAGGTGATTCTCGTGCCCCAGCCTCCCGAGTAGCTGGGATTACAGGTGTGCGCCACCACAGCTGACTAAGTTTTGTAGTTTTTGTAGAGATGGGGTTTCACCATACTGGCCAGGCTGGTCTCGAACCCCTGACCTCAAGTGACCCACTCACCTCGACCTCCCAAAGTGCTAGGATTACAGGCGTGAGTCACCACTCCCAGCCAGATTCAAGTCTTTAACCCATTTTTGATTTGCTTTTTGTGTGTGGTGAAAGATAGGAATCTAGTTTCATTCTTCTGCATATACTTATCCAGCTTTCCTAGTACTATTTATTGAAATGTTGGTCTTTTCAGCATCATATGTTCTTTTTGTCTTTGTTGAAGTTGAGTTGGTTGTAAGCATGTGGCTTTATATCTGGGTTCTCTATTCTGCTCCATTTGTCTCTGTGTCTGTTTTTAAGCCAGTACCATGCTGCTTGGTTTACAATAGCTTTGTAGTAAATTTTGAAGTCAGGTAGTGTGATGCTTCCAGCTTTTCACTTTGTGCTCAGGATTGCTTTGGCTATTTGAGGTATTTTATGGTTTCCTATGAATATTATAAGTTTTTTCCTATTTCTGTGAAGAATGTCATTGGTATTTTGATAGGACTTGCATTTAATCTGTTAATTGCTTTGGTGAGTATTGTGATTTATACAATATTAATCCTGTCAATCTATGAGCTTGGACTATCTCCATGTTTTTGTGTCCTGAGAAGGCAGTGTTTTTTAAATTTCTGTATTTAAGTAGTTTTTCTAGCTATTATTACTTATTCCTAGTAAACTAATTACCTGGGTACTGGCAGGTACAGGTCGACCTCGTTTTATTGTGATGTACTTTACTGTGTTTATAGATATTGTGTGTTTTTTATAAATTGAAGGTTTCTGGCAACTGTCAAGCATGTCAGTGTCATTTTTCCAACAGCATGTGCCCACTTCATGTCCCTGTGTCACATTTTGGTAATTTTCACAGTATTTCCAACTTTTCCATCATTATTATATCTGTTATGATGATTTCTGATCAGTGATCTTTGATGTTATTATTGTAATTGCTTTAGGACTCCAGAAACTGGGCCCATATAAGAACACACAAGGAGGCATCACACTGACTTCAAAATATACTACAAAGGTATATTTCAAGATATACTACAAAGGTATATTTCAAAATATACTACAGATCTACAGGAGGAGAAAGATGGCAGAATAGAATGCTTCACTGATTGTCCCCCTGACCCCCCACCAAGGACACCAATTTAACAACTATCTACACAGAAAAAAACATCTTCATGAGAACCAAAAATCAAGTGAACACCCATAGTACCTGGTTTTAACTTCATATAGCTTTATATGGTTTGGCTGTGTCGCCACCGAAATCTCAACTTGACTTGTATCTCCCAGAATTCCAACGTGTTATGGGAGGGACCTAGGGGGAGGTAATTGAATCATGGGGGCCGGTCTTTCCTGTGCTAATCTCGTGATAGTGAATAAGTCTCACGAGATCTGATGGGTTTATCAGGGGTTTCTGCTTTTGCTTCTTCTAAGTATTAAGATGGATATTGCCTGAGTTTGAGTCCCTCCTGAACAACAGACAAACATCTCCAACTGGTTCGCAGGTGTAGGTGGTGCGTTCTTTGTCGAGTGCTGGTGCCACCTTTACCCTGGAGCAGTAAATCCACATGGAGAGGCTTTTGAGTTGAACAGCTGTCGGGGTCATAAGGAGAATTTGGTATGGTCCAGTTCAAACTGGCTCCAGTGGCTTTTTGTCCTGTGGGAGAGTTTTAAGATATACCTAGTCTTCAAGCATAAGGTTAGGGTGAGTGTTTCCTGAAAAAGAGGGGCCAGGTGTTGGGCTATGAAGACTTTGATAGTGATTGATGGCCTTGATGGTTTGTCCCAGGGACATAACATATTGCATGAGATAATGTCTCTTTGGGTCTAACAAAAGGTCTATTTGGAAGAAAGATCTTCTGCAGAGAATCTCAAAAGGGCTAGATGGGTTTCAGATTTTGGGGTGATACAGGCTCTTAAGAGTACAATGGGGAGCAAAGTTGACGATAACTGTTGGGTTTCATGTATTAACTTTGTGAAGTGCTTTTTCTGGTTTGCTTGGCTCTCTCCACCTTCCCAGAAGATTGTGGACGCCAAGACACATGCAGATAATATTTGATCTGGAGAGCTTCACTGATTCTCTGCGTTATTTAAGAAATGAAAGTGGGGCCATTGTCTGACTGTAGGGCATGAGGGAGTCTAAAACAAGGAAGAATGTGGTCTAAAAGGGCTGAGGTGACTTCTGAGGCCCATTCAGTTTTAGTGGGAAGGGCCTTTATCCATCCAGTGAAGATGTCTACAAAGACTAACAAATACGTGACTAACAAATACACACATTGCATGATGTGTGTGTGTAAAATGTATTTGCCAGTCTCCTCCTGGTAGGGTTCCTCATCTTAGAATGGGTTGAAGGATTTGGGGAGGTTTGTGTGCTCCCCCTGGGTTTATTTGGCAGCAGGTGGGACATGCCTGTGAGATGGCCCGTAGAGCTTGGGTTATCCCCGTGCTGGTGAACAGCGACTTTATTAGATCTTGGATGGCCTTAGCCCCTAGATGAGTTGATTGGTGTACGCTATTTAGAAACTTCCATTGTGAGGCTCCTGGGAGCAAGAGTTTGCCATTAGGACTTTTTAGCCAACCCTCTGAGGTATGGGAGAAATCTCTTTCTAGAGCTTTTTGGGCTTCCCCCTCTGTATAGTGTGGAGACAGGGAAGTTAGGCTAGGAATGAAGACAGCCTGAAAGGGTGACCTGGCAGCCACTTTTACTTATTTGTCAGCCCAGGTGTTCCTGATAGAGATTTCATCATTGCTTCTGTGATGGGCTTTGCAGTGAATGATAGTTACCTGTGGGGGAAGCGTAACTGCCTCCAACAGGGCCGTGATTTCAGGAACATGTTTAATTGAAGTATTTCAGGCCATTAAAAGTCCTCTTTCCTGCCAAATGGCTGCATGGGCATGCACTGCATGAAAGACATAGGCTGAGTCTGTGTAAATATTAAGCCTCACGCCTGCCCCTAATTGTAAGGCACAGGTAAGAGCAATGAGCTCAGCCTTTTGGGCTGAGGTGCTACTTCCTGGCAGAGGTCCAGATTCTGTGATTTCAGTTAGGTTAATAGTAGCATACCCTGACAGTTGGGTTCCACCTATCATGAAGCTACTGCCATCTGTGTACCATGTGGCCTCTGAATCTATAAGGGGAGTATCCTGGAGGTCTGGCCTAACATTACAGGTTAGATCTATGGTTTCCAAGCAAGAATGTTTAAGTGGTCCCTACACATTTGGGTTTGGTAACAGCATGCCAGGATTAAGGGTTGGCAGAGCCTAATACTCAATTCTGGTACCTGTAGAAGGAGTGTTGGAAATTTGCTTATATGGCTCTGTGAGATCCAGTGGAAGGCCTTTGAGTTTAGGACATTCATTACTTGATGTGGGGTGTAGACAGTTATTCCTTGGCCCACAGTTAGCTCGGAGGCCTCCACAGCCAGGAGAGCCACACACATTAGCACTCAGAGGCATGGCAGCCATCCCCATGCTACTGGGTCAAGGGTTTTTGACAAGTAACTAATTGGCCACTGGGAGGGTCCCAGTGGCTGAGTGAGGACTCCAAGGGCTGTATACCTTCTCTCAACTACAGACAAGTAAAGATGCTTTGTAAGATCTGGCAAGGCCAGGGCGGGGGCTTGTTTGAGGGTTTTTAGAACATTGTCCATTTCAAGGCTCCAATTTAAGAGTTCCTCCCCTGATCCTTGTAGTGCCTCATAAAGAGGTTTTGCTATAACTCCTAACTGGGTTATCCAAATGTGACAGAAACATACCATTCGAAGAAAGGACTACAACTGATGTTTAGTGGATGGAATGTCCATGTTTAGGATAAGATTTTTGCGGTGGTCTGAGAGACCCTTGGGCCCTGGGATTAATGTTAGTCTCGAGAATCAAACCTCCTGAGAGAAGATTTGAGCTTTGGAAGGAGAGACTTAATAACCACAAGGGGCCAATGTCTAAAGAGTTGTAATAGTATTTAGAACTGAGGCATTTTTGGTTGGATTGCAAATAAGCAGGTTATCAACATATTGAAGGACTGCTTGAAGTGAGACCCCTTCTCTACAAAAAAAGTATTATAAGCTGTGGGTGGATGCACATACCTTTGGTCCCAGCTTCTTGGCAGGCTAAGGCAGGAATGTCGCTTGGGCCCAGGAAGTAGAAGCTGCAGTGAGCTATGACCATGCCACTGCCCTCCAGCCTGGATGGCAGAGTGAGACCTTGTGTCAAAACAAACAAACAAACAAAAACCTTCGAGCCCTGTGCTAGCCACTTTATGGATATATAAATGTATATGCATAGGGTAGATAATCTTCACAACAAAGGGAGTAGGTAGGAACTTTTTTATATTTCAAGTAAAGAATAATCTCATTTCACATAAAGATACTTGAATTTCAGGAGCTTAAAGAGCTTGCTGAAAGTTACAAATTAATTATGTTACAAGGTTGGAATCTGAACTTATCTTTCACCACTACTACTATATAGCTTCCCAGGTTTGTAATAGTAATTAAACCGAGGAGGGAAATAAGTAAAATTGGCCAATGAAAGGGAAGCAGCACAGGTATAAATAAACTTACCTGTCATAAAGACCTCCTTCTTATCATGCAATGTCCTGCTTAATATGTAGATATAAATAAGATCCATGTCCATTATTAGCTCAACAAGTAAAATGATTCATTTTATTTTCCTTTGAGGGTTTTTTCAAAAGGAAAAAAAGTGGGCTAGCTCAGAATGTGTTCTAATCATGAGTATAGAATCGGAGATTCTTTGTTTTAGTTTTTTTGAGACGGCATCTCACTCTGTCGCCCAGGCTGGAGTGCAGTGGCGCGATCACAGCTCACTGCAAGCTCTGCCTCCCGGGTTCACACCATTCTCCTGCCTCAGCTTCCTGAGTAGCTGGGACTACAGGCGCCCGCCACCACGCCCAGCTAATATTTTTATATTTTTAGTAGAGACAGGGTTTCACCGTGTTAGCCAGGATGGTCTCAATCTCCTGACCTCGTGATCCGCCCGCCTCGGCCTCCCAAAGTGCTGCGATTACAGGCGTGAGCCACCGCACCCAGCCAGAATAGGAGATTCTTTGTAAATGAGTATATGTGTTTAAGAAATATATTCATATGGTTATGTTGAGGCAGATGCCACATATCCACACAAACCACATTAGCATCTGCAGTTTTCAAATTTCAGAAATAATTTTCATGCATACATGTAAAAATATAAAAGCATTCATGAACACATTACCTATTTCGGTAATACATATTTTAATACATAAATGATTTAGTTTATCAATAAATTAATTTATGAGTGTGATAAAGAACAGAGGACACAAGAATTTATGAAGCATTGAAAGTCTTTGGCCACTGGGTGTCATGATTTTCCCCTGTAATGATTAACCTTTCGGCAATAAAACATCCTGAATTTTTGGAGCGGAACACTTCAGTGTTACATGGATTAGTGTTGTAAATAGAAAGTTTTATTAAAATATGCCACAGTTTTTTCTCAGATTATTATGTCATATTTAAACCACATTATTAGTGTAGCTTTTTACCTGAAACTGACCAAGAAATATTAAATGTTCAGATATTTAAATAACAAAGGAATACACAATTCTGTTGGTCATCTTTGAGTTTTATTATATCCAGGTTAAATCTGAAGAATTTGTACAGTGTATTGATGTGTGTGCCTGGGTACATTTTTGGAAGAGCTCTTAGTTATACAGAATTTCCATTGTACAGAAGTTAGCCCTAGATATAATTATTGTGTCTTAGTGTCCAACTGCTTTTACCCATGCCTTGTGTGTGCATATATGTTGGCAGATGTATTCTAAAACTGCACCACTAATCAGAACCAGATACCTATGTTTTTTCTCTATGAATATGCTCCACTCTGCCAAGTTCGATGGAAGTGAGTGGTTGTGACAATTCAAAACAGTTGTGCCTGTTTTACAACACAAATGCTGCTGAACTTGTAGAAAAGACCTGTGCAGACAGAATGAGAAGACTTAGTCAGTTGCTCTAAGAACATCATTGGAAACTTTCTTTTATTTTCTTTTCTTTATATTTATTTTGAAGACTCGTTATTGCCTAAGTTGTAAAGGTGAATCTGATAAAGTGGCTGACTAGTTTAGAGGTCAATATTTAAGCCATGTGATTGAATCTGTAGAGGGCAAGAGTTGGAAAGATGAAAATGGGTTCATGGGACAGTTATATTTTATTTTTGTTGTTTTTGAAACTGAATCTGGAAAATATCCAAGTTATGTTTCAATATATAACACTACATCTTTAAATGACAATTTTGGTGTATATTGTTATGGCCATTTAATAAATTGCTTTTTATTAAACTGGTGCAAAAGTAATTGTGGTTTTTGCCATTACTTTCAGACCTCAATTACTTTTGCACCAACCTCTTACTAGTCATAAGAACATCCTTGCTTTTAACATAAAGGGATTGGTGATGTTACCATGATTCTCACTTAAGAATTACTGAGAAAAATGCAGCAGTAGGGGTTAGCAAAAACTAGTAGTTAATTGAAGGCGTGTGTTTATTTGAATGAAAGGATTTTTCATTTAAATTATAAAAACAGAGCAAGTGCCCAGTTATATCCAATCCATGTTCAATTTTATTCACAGAGATGGTGACCAAAGAAGAGTAAATGAACAATGTCAGAATCAAAAGATACTCTGCCTGCTAAGAACTTGCAGTGGAATTTCTTAAAAATGAGATTAAAACAAATAAAAATGTTTAAAATTCATTAAATATTTTTAAAGTACTTGCTGTTTTAATGAAACTGAACAACAAAGACCCTGTCCTTAGTGAGCCTGCAAGCTAGTGGGGGACTCCGATAATAATCAAACTATCACAAAAACATGCCTTTAAAACACATCACATTCTGTGAGACGACCTGCTAGGTGTTGGGGTTCAGAAAAGGTTTCTCTGCTGAATCGATATTTGGCAATCAGGCCAATGGGAATGGGGCTTGGGGCGAGGATGACGTCAGTTTTCCAGGTAGCACTCTTGAGTGGAAGGTGCGTGGATGGTTTGGGGACTGAGAGAATGTTACTGCAGTTAGAACTTAAAGGATGAGGGTGGGGTTCTGGGCATTGCAGGATGGAGACATAACACATGATACATCAGGAGAGAAAAGGAAAGAAGGGCTGTCTTGCACAATTTTTTAAAGATACACTGAGAACCTTGGCCACTCCTTAAGAGCTCACACTGGAGAGCATAAGAGCAGTTAGAAGACTGTCACGGTTACCCAGAGTAGAGATGATGATAGCTTGCATAACAGTGGTGTTGGTGAAAATGGAAAAAAACAGATAAAATGAGAGATGTGTGTGTGTGTGTGTGTGTATATATATATAATATGTATATATACATATATATGTATTCTAATACTCAAGTTGATTCTGTTTCTCTGGAGAACACCGACTAATAAGATGATAATTGAGTTATTGATGTCATGGGTATAATTAAGTTGCTTAGGTAGAGTATACAGTGAGAAGACAGGAGGTCAAGGAAGGACCTTTGAGAAATTCCAGCACATAAAAGCTCATATAGCAAAGGTTTAGTATTGGGTTTACTCAGCACTCCTACTCCTCTCCCTTCATTGCAGAAAATTACTCCTGCACACACACATCTGCTTGGAAATGGACTTACACGTGTAGTTTTCTTGTCGTCTTCTGTTTTCTTCCTGGACTCCACCATGCTGGTCACATTTGTTGGGTTCAGCTGTCCAATATGATCCAAATAGACAATTTGATTTTCTCCTGGAAAGAACAAAATATACAACCTGATACTGAGGACCTCTCAAGTCATTGAAAGGTCTTCTGAATTATTTGAGTTCAGCAAGGGCACTTCATTGAACCTTGAACTGAAATAATTATCTCTCTAATAGCAACAAACTCATGCTAAATATAGACTATGTACAAACCTAGAATACATGTGGAATCATCAGTTATTGAAAGATAAGGCCGGGTGTGGTGGCTCATGCCTGTAATCCCAGTACTTTGGAAGGCCAAGGTGGGTGGATAACCTGAAGTCAGGAGTTTAAGACCAGCCTGATCAACACAGTGAAACCCCATCTCTACTAAAAGTATAAAATCAGCCGGGTGTGGTTGCACATGCCTGTAATCCCAGCTGCTTGGGAGGTTGAGGCAGGAGAATCACTTGAACCCAGGAGACAGAGGTTGCAGTGAGCTGAGATCATGCCATTGCATTCCAGCCTGGGCTACAAGAGTGAAATTCCACATCCCCCTCCCCCCCAACAAAAAAAAAAGAAAAATAAGTCATTACTTTAATGACTGTGGTAGAGTTCACATCTCATTTACCCTCACCAGCAGGTGGGTGGGTATGAAGGCCAATACCAATTTATAAATATATTATTTTTACTTATCCAATTTCCCGGTTGTGTATTTTCCCCTCAAAATAATTATAGCCTTACTATGCAATTTGTCACATAAAGTTTGTTTTCAAGAAATGTCTTTAGGTAAAATCTTGTATGCATGTGCTAAAAATTATTGTCCCTGCCTAGTGGCCTTTAAAAATTTATTATGTATATTTGAGGTTTACAGAATAATGTTATGGGATATGTGTATCTCATTCATGGTCTTGAAAGCAAATATACCAATTATTTTCTTCTTTTGGAATTCTAAGTGTCCAGCTACAATGAAGTCATCCACTGAGGAGTGAAAGAGTTTCACTCCACTGAGTTATTGTAAATGTGTTTGGGGCTTCCAACTGAGAAGTAACCTCATCAGACAGTTTCTACAGGCTCCTATTCTATATTTCATTGCTACACAATGAATCAAAAGTAAAGACCCCAAGAATGTCTCTCCTTTCTTAGGTCATAACACCACAGGGGCAATTGCACGATTTCAAAAGGCAGACCATTCTAGTTTCTGTTCTCAGGGTTTGTTTCTGTTGAGGCAGAGCTAAGGCGTTTTACAGCCCAGAAATAAATTCTAATGACAAATTAATTCATGTATTTCTTTACAACAGTGTCTCCATGAATTGAAATAAAAACCCATTGGCACAGTAGGAAGGATGATCTTTATCAGGGAGGGTCACACTAGTGACTATTACTTCTGCTGCATATCCCTTTGAAAACCAGAAGTGCAAAGTTGTTTAGATTACACCTAAATCGATTCCGCAGAGGGTATGTGTAGAGAAATGAGGATCACCTGTGTGACAGGCCGTTTATCACTATACATATACATTTATAAAATGCATGTTTTAGAACTGTCAGCTTTCCTTTTATATCATCATCGTCAAGTATTTTAAAGAGTGAAATAAAATTTATTGAAATGCACTTGACAATGATCAAGGCACAGCTTAAAGCCTGGAAAGCTGTAGTTTGCAGTGAGCCTGGGATTTTGAAGTGCTGTACTAAGCAGCCATACCGATTGACATGTTTTAGTCCTGTGAGGTTTACCTGTTGTCTTTCCCAAATTTCCCAGAATTTTATCCTGGAAGGCTCTGGCTGATCCTGAATTCATATTTGGGTGTACCTTGAGTCTTTCTTCCATGTCATCTAAAGTCTAGCCTCTGGAACCCAGCTGGGAAGGGCTCAGTCTGCCTAGCCCAGGCAAGGCCTGGAAGCAGACCTCAGGGAGGGCCAAACTACCCCTGGATGGCCAGGAGAACCTGGGCTGTATGGGGCCATGCTGTGAGGGTGTACTGCTTTACTGGGAGAGAGCAGACCAGGACAGACCTTCAGAATCCAGGCATTCAACCATGTAGAAGGGAATTAGAGAAAAAAAAAAATAGGGAGACAGTGAAGCATACAGAGCAGGCCGCTTCAGTGAAGAACTGTGATGAGAATTACAAGGATTTGCTGAGGAGAGTAAAACAGTAAAAAAAAATAACAAGGAAACAGTGCAAGAGAAAGTGAGGGAGAAGCAGACAGAGAGAGAAGATGCAGCTATGCACACATGCAGAGGCAGAGAAAGAAAAAGATACGCTTGTGTATGTGTATATAAGGAGAGAGAGAAATAGAGACAGAGACAAAAAGAAGGGGTTTATGTCAGCCATGCACCAAAATATTCTTAATCCCAACACTCAAGGCTTCATTGGGAGATATTAAAAAGTTGAAAGTCTTACAGTGATACTATCCATCATATAAACACTGAGTGGCATCTGATTATAAAATTATAATAGCAGTAATTTTTAATTTTTAATTTTTCTTCTGTGGTATTATCCTATAGCAATTGTAAGCGTGCATAAAGTTAATAGTTTTTTGTTATTTTATTAATTTAAAATTAAAGCGAGTTTCAAGGAGTTATTTTGGTGCTTAAATGAAATGTAATTCCAAACGTGTTGATTGAATGCCTGAAATGTGCAAGGCACAGATTGATGCTGAAGTGTAAGACCCAGGGGGATCTATGAACTTCTAAGGTAATTGGACCTATAAGGCAGGTTTACTAATCATTGAAATGCAAAGGAGAATAAGCCACATGCACTTAAATGAATTCATTCAATGATTCAGGGGTTGAAATTGGGAAAATCACACTTGACTCTAAAGAAACAGGTAAATACTCTGTTAAGAAGAGAAAGCTGAAGGAGATAGGAAAGGAAGCAAAATTTCTATTGGCCTAGTAGGAGCAAGGACTAAAAGCCAGACATGGGCCATGTCTGGAAAAGAGTGAACGATCCCATGTGGCTAGAGCAAGGGTGAATGCAGAATGAGGATGGAAGACTAATGCTGGAGGTGGGGATTGCAAACATCTGAGGAAGACTCACAATGCCAGTTGGAGGAATGTTCAGGTATTCAGTGGGTCAGGGGAGCTGCTGAATGGTTAGAACTGACGAAGAATGTTGCAATGCATTGCAGAAATATGTTTGCATACACATTACAGAGATTGTTACTAACTTGATAGAAGGTAATCAGAGGCTCACCCCACACAGCAGAAACCCAAATTTTGAGACTTATCCTCAGGTATGATTCCATCCTATGTAGCAGCACTGCCCAACAGAACTTTCTGTGATGATCAAGAATCTGCGTATCTGTACTGTCCAATATGGTGGCCAAATGGGATTACTGACCACTTCACATGGGGCCAGTGAGACTGAGAAATTAATTGTAATTTTATCTAATTTTAACGTATTTAAATATAAATATAAATCACCTTAGGTTGCTGCTACTGATTACTGTATGAGACAGAAGATACAGCTATATAAGGATGTAGCATGAAAAGAAAAAAAGCTTATAAAACATGTTAAATAATATAAGATTTTGGTCCATTGAGGTCCAGAACTTTCTCCTATTTCCACTTCCAATACACTGTCAGGTTAATTATCAGAAAATTTCTGCCTCATTATGAAACTGGATGTTTAGAACATTGTCAAGGATACCCTAAAGGGTATTATGGACCGAGAGTCTAAGGTCTAATCTAATTTAACAAATCCCCAGTTTCTGTTTTCCTGTCTGTTACAGTCACTTGACCAATTTTAATTGAATGTTCTCATGTAGTGTTTATCAAATACCTTCAACCTTTTAAAACGCTTTGCTCAGTGGCAGCTCATTTTTGAGGGTGGATTTCTTTTGGTGGCTGAGAGAAAAGCAACTCCAAAAACTCATTTCATGCTCGGAGATTCGTGCAGCTATAATTGATTTAGGTGTTGGGCAAAACAGTCAAGGTGAGAAAACACATGCACAAAGAGAAGTCATTACTGTAAATGAGAGGAAATATCTTCCTTGAAATACTATAGACAAGAACAGAAAAAAACAGAAGAAGTACTTTTCAAGGAAAATCGGATCAGATCAAGAAATTCTTAATAGCTAAGTGAAGTCTTTCAAAATTATGCTCATAGCAATGAACTGAACTATTATTAATAGTCTTTGAGATGAGAGTGAAAGTGATGGCTAATGGATCCAGAGATGGATTTGACTCCTTTTGTCTCCAAATTCCACTCTTTATTGGCTTTGAGGCACCTTAATGAAGCCCAAGGTCTAGAGAAAACAGAGTTGAAAAAAAATGTGTGCCTTAAATTAGATTAAATGGCCTCAATGCTATGGTGGAATAATACAACAGTTCCTATTCTCATCACAGTTACCCAAAATAGAGAAGGAACTGACAAAGGCCACTTGAAGATGGTAAAACAAACAAACATGCAACAACAAAAACCCAGCAACGTGGTTTGTGGATGAAAACCCAAAAGTATCCAATTGCAGTTTGAGACCTGTATGGGTTAGGTTGGCATTTGATTTCCAGGTCAAAAAAATAAAAGGAATTAAGCTCTTATAGATCAAAGAAGAATGAGAATTTTTTGTCAAAACTACTTTGCTATATCAACAAAAATTTAAATATCTCCCAAACAGAGAACACTACAAACAAAGAACAACCCATCCATTTCTAATTCTAATTTAATTCTATCACAAATGGGAACTGAACTCTGATATACGGGGTTTATATTTGGGACATGTGTTTAAGCTAATGGAAGAGCTTTGACAGGAACAAATTGTGAATTCAGTTCTGTATTAATCTTAGAGCTTCAGTTAGTTATATAACAGTTCCTTCTCCCAGAAGCATATTAAGAAAAAGGAACACTCAGAATGTTTCAGTGTACTTTAAATGAAAATATAATTTTGCTATTTCCACTCATTTAGTCTTGGTGCTTTGTGGTACTCAGAAAAAAAGATTATTATTTTTTCCTTTGGAAACTGTTTTAAAATGTTGACTTTTGTTGATGAAATTCTGAGAATATAGTCGTCGGTTGCATGCCTGCTAGAGAGATAACAGGAGCATTTCAAGACTTAATGCACACACAGTGTCAGAAAAAAGAAAGGCTGTCTCATTGTGTGGTTCTGCTTAAGCAGTTAAGACACTTCCCTTAGAATACATCATGCAATGTCTTATTCTCGTTAGCCTGAATGGGTCTCATGACATTCTGGAACCAATTGCTTTCAAAGGCAGTAGACCCAGGTTTCTTCAGTTGCTTTTAAGACTTTTTAGGCGTCTGCTGCATGTGGAGAATGACATCTGTGTGGCCCACTGTGGCGATCTCCAGAGATTGTTCCCAACCTCTAGCCAAAAAACCCAGAGCATCTGGCTATCCATTGCCCTTCCCAGCTGAAATGCTGGCCTGCACCAGTCCTTTTACTGATTAGACTCATGGGTAAGCCCGGGATCTCATACACTGAAGTCCAGGATTGAGTAGAGCAAGGGTAGATATCGCTGAACACACAGAAGAAATGGGGTCAATGGGGAACAGCAGAGAAGTCAAGGGTAGGTGACGGAGTATCCATTAAATGGTTTTCCTTAGGGACTCCCTGATTTCTTTTTTCTCCCACAGTCCAAATATTATCTTTTTTCACACAAAATATAATTATGCAAATATAATTTCCTTTGCAATATTAGCTACTGTCTATATCTTACTAAAATGCATCGAGCTAGAAACAACATCATTTTGTATATAATGTGGCTGGCATCTATAAAGAAGGGAGTGAGGAAGGAGAAGGAGTGGGAAGATGGCGAGTGAAAGTGCTGCTATCTTTGGGAATTTGGTTGACAAACATTCACTAACATTATCTATAAACCATAGAACATTTAATATTTAAAGACATATTGGAAAGGATAGTGCTTGTGAGTTGTTATCCTGTAAAACACTTTCAGTTATTTGAGTCATTTACGACTGCAAAACATTTGAAGATTTCTACTTTGTTCAAATGCATTATTGTCCTACTATGAAAGTGCCTGGTGACCACAATGTCTTGGAATTGAGGATGTTTTACTTCTTTAGGGAGCCTGATACCTAACTCTGCCTGAAATGTAACAGAATTCTTTTTAGTTTATAAGGAAACATAATACCCCAATGTTCTTAAGTAATATCATCATTAACATGTGTATTAAAACATACTGAATGTTTTCTTATGCAACATTAGATAACAACATAATTGTTCTACCTGGATACTGGATTATATCAGCACATGTTATAAACAGATCATTTTCTAGAAACACAAAAACGTTTGAGATGAACTTCAGTGCCCCTACTTTAATCACCAGGGACCAAAATTGCCTTACTTCAAACTCTTGAAATCTAGTAAAAATGGCTACTCGTGTGCTTAGAGAGTTATTTGTTCTAGATTTAATCTTACAGCTACTTAGGGGAAAAAAGTTGAACTTAAAGGTAAAATGTCACTAGATGCATTTTCTAATCATTCTCAAAGCATGACTACTCTGCTTATGTTTAGTTATCTTGAGAATAAAGTTTTAATGCGTACCTCATGTTCCCCGAAAATTTCCCATATATTTTTCTGAGATGACCATTCTGGGTGAAAAGGCATATTTCTATTTGTCTTACAGCTAGAAAGTCAGAAATAGGCAATGGGATGATTGAAGTTGAGGTGGACAGTTGCTCCTCCAGACATCACTTTATGACGTATAGGCCATAAAATATTAAGGTTAATCCATCAGGTGTCTACACTACAATGCATGTCCCAGGCATAACTAAGCAGCCCCATTAATGTGAAAAATTGTCACACATCATAAACAACTGCACAAACGTCACCAGTGTCCTTTACAGCAAAGAATGTAGTTATAACACAAGATGTTGAAAACCCCATGAGGTATTAGCCGGGGGAGATCAAGTGTTCCTCCATGAGTGTTTCAAACGAATTTAATGGCACAGTGTTCTCAGTAACCTCTAAGCATTCGTCTTATAATAAATGATTCGAATTATTTTTCCTTTTGAGTTGAATTGGGCACATTCCTGTACATAGTCCTGTGCATGGATGATAAAATATGAATAAAACACATTCTGTGCTCTTAAGGAGAATGCAAGTGAGAACAGAGACAAAATATTCATATGAAAATGAGGTGGCAATATCAGGTTGCATATAATACTTGACAGATGGGGGGTGCCCTAAGTATCATGTAGTTCAGAGCAAGCAGGCACAAGTTGGAGGGGGTAATTAAGACTTCCTGGGAGCTGAAGAGAAAGTGAGAACTCAAAGGACCCCAAGGCAGGCAGAGGAATTAGTGAGTTATGGCCTGGGGAGAGAATTTCATATTTTATTTTGAGTTAGAAATTGGAGGAAAGTCAATACCTTTTCTTTTTATGAGTGGTTTCCATGATAATGAAACTAACATTTTACCAAAGTAGGTTTTCTACCCTGACTTCTAAATAAATAAAGGTATAAAGCAAGGGTTTGACAGGTATTTTAAGTGGTATTCTCTACCCTTGGAAAAATGGTCTTTAGCATATTAGTTCACCTTTGCACACTGCAACAAGTAGCTCTGTGGAATCTTTCCCCGTGAGAATAGTTTCCTAAACTGATAATATCTCTGGGCTTCCAGACAACTCAAGGGCTAGAGCGGGAGGAGACTAATTATGAACAAAATTGAATTGGTTTTAAATATATTTGTAATAGATTTTCAGATGAAGATGCTTACTCAAATTACCAATAAAAAAAAGAGTATTGGGATTTCGGAAATGTTGAGACTCAGCAGTTGACCATTTGACCCAGTAAGTGATAATAAGACTTTGGTTTATGGAGCTGCTTCCTGCAACAGGGCGTGCCTTAGTGCTACTGATTAAAATGGCAAGAACTGAAGGAAAATAGGGCTCGTTACAGGGATACCTAAGACCAACAATGAAATATGCCCTTTGTCTACAGAGTATGCTAATAGGATGTGGGGGCCATATTCAGAATGAGGTTTTTTGCATTGTGAATTTTTGGTATTTGTAAAAGTAATCTTTTAACCCATCTTTTATCAGGTCTTCATCTATCTTCTCAATTAAGATTCTGAGGCATAGCTTGAGGTCAGTCAGTTGAAGCGGACACTCTAGTTCATTTGATAAAATGGTGCACTGAGGCATGAATCAGCCGCAATCTGCCCACAGTTCCTCATCCCCGCAAGGGAAAAGAAGGCCATTTCACGAGACTGTATTTATACAGGTATTTCCAAAATATGAACTCAGTGTGACCTTGGCACTTACCAGATAATTTGAACCATTATAGAAATGAGAACATGTTGTAAAAGCATACAGAAGACAGACAAGTCATAACTTCTGCAAAAGCTAATTGCTTCATCATAGCAGCATTTTTCTCATTATTTGCTGGGATAAATAAATACTGAAGCCAAGAATAACTCACTTATTTAAAATTGGTTAAATGGGCAAGTGCCATAACTAATAAGTCTTACAATTAGGAGCTAGGTTGAAAGCTCTACATCATGCGCTGAAGTTAAGAAACAGAACACTGGAGTAACCTTTAGGCAAAAAATACCACTACTGCTACTAATATTGTAACATGTCTCATGTTTGTCATAGCTCTGCCATTTTTCCCATGGAGACCACATGTTTGTGAGCAGAGGGCTGTTAGGTGTTTTTATCTCTCGTAGGCTGAGTTCATTGCAGGCACTGGAGCATGGGGAGGCTGAAGAGCAGGGAATGCCTGAGGGAGGTGAGTCACAGAGCAAACAGGTGGTACATCTGCAGGGCGGGGGCAAGGGTGCAGTAGAAATACTCATCCAATGGCAGGACAGTTTTGTACAGGATCCTGGAAAGTTTGCGAGACTGCACGGAAACTCACTCTCCTTGCCTCCAAGAAAGCTAGAATGCCCTGTCTGGGCCAGACCTCAAGTCCATGTGTGCTCTTAGCTTCTGGGACCTATGCTATGATCCTTGGGAAGCCCTAGGGGCTACTACCCTGGGTTTTAGGTTATTGGTCAGGAAAGTCTAGTACTCTGCAAGGCAGACCGATACTCATTTGAATATAAAGGCCAGACACTCCCTTGAAAGATAATGCATGTGTATTTTTTTTACAGCCAGCTGTAAAACTGGAGACTCCTAGAAAAACTGGAATTCAAACAAATTTGTCTTTCTTTCAAATGCTACCTTCCTTTTAAATGAGAAGTGGTTTTGCTTGTTGCCCCCTCCTCCTCCATTAACATGCTGGGATATTTAGAAGAAATATGTAAAGATTAGCTAAAGTATCCTAATGTTTATATAGGCATACCCAGAATCCTAAAAAATTTCCTGAATTGTATCTGAAAGTTTTCTGTGAAAATTAGAACCAGTACTTGAAATGGTGCTTGAAAATTTTCTATGGTTCTTCCAAATCATCTTCGTGGAATAGAATTACAACATAAGTCAAAATTGGATGTATCTATATAATTTTAAAATGTCTAGTAGCCACATTGAAATAGGAAAAAGAAACTAATGAAATTATTTTTATAGTATATTTTATTGAACCCAGTATATCCCCAATATTATAATTTCAACATGCAGTCAATACAAAAATACTAATGAGATACTTTACATTCCACTTTTTAAATGTTTAGTCTTTGAGATCAGTGTGCATTTTACATTTGCAGCACATTTGGAAGTGCCACACTTCAAATGTTGAATAGCCACATGTGGCTACTGGCTACTGTATACAGACAGTGTAGCTCTACTTATAGTTGGTGTGGTTAAGCAACGTTGACAGAATGAGATTTCCTGGGCCTCTGCATCCACCCAATATCACCATTAATATAATTGATTCTCTCTAAAATCTTAGGATTTTATACCACAGATGTAGTGCTGGTCTGGAATAGCAGGTACTTACCTAAACTAACCTTAACTAGAGACCACAAGATCTTCACCCCAAATCCCCAGTCACCTTGATCATTTCTCAGAACTACTTGGGAAGTCAAAGTTTTCAATAAACAAATGTGTACACTGAATGAATTTAACCTCAAAGACAAAGGCTGTGGTTTAGGATGAGTTGACTTGAAGTCAGTCTTCTTCGGCATGACTTCAGGTCAGCTAAGGACAAACCACAATGAAGCTTTTAATCCAAACTTTGGTGCCAACCTCCCTGGAAATAGAGTCGGCAGGAACCTAATATATTATGTAACAAATCCTCATCTTCTTATAGGTGAAAAAAACTGGGGTTTGGTAAATGTACTGAAGTCACCTAGGACTTTGAAAAAAACATTTTTAAATAAAACAAGGTCTTCTCATCATTAGAAATATTCATTGTGATAAGATGAGGCAAAATGCATAAATAAAGTAAGGACTTCAAAGTTTACCACTATCATGCTTTCCCCTATCTTTTCAGATCTCCTTAGATTTGTATGAGACATTCTAAAATTAATTCAGACTTTTCACTTCATGCCTATAAACAGACTGATTACAAATTTTGGATAGGACCAAACTACATGTACTCATGCTGTTTTGTCAGGTACAGAATTCGTATATGATCACTTTGTCCTTCTAAAATATCCAAATACTGCAGAAACATACAGAGTGAAATGGATGAATTTCCTCTCACCCTCCATCCTTCTGGCCCAAGTCCTATTTCCCTTTCCAAAGGCAAACATTCCCAGTTTGATGTATAACCTATGATGTTTTTCTTAAATTCATACACACATAACACTTATTTTAAATAAGTATTTTATATTAGGAGAGTTTTAGATTTACAAGGCAGATGTGAAGATAACACAGAGAATTCCCACCTATTTCCTACCCCATTTCCACTATTCCTTTTGTTTTAACTTTTACTTTAGGTTCAGGGGTGCGTGTGCAGGTTTGTTACATAGGTAAACTTGTGTCATGGGGGGTTGTTGTACAGATTATTTTGCCTCCTAGGTATTAAGACCGGTACCCATTAGCTATTCTTCCCGATCCTCTCCCTACTCCCACCCTGCACCCTGTAGTAGGTTCCAGTGTGTGTTGTTCTCCTCTATATGTCCAACTGTTCTCATCATTTAGCTCCCACTAACAAGTGAGAATATGCAGCATTTGGTTTCCTGTTCCTGCATTAGTTTGCTAAGGATAATGGCCTCCAGCTCCATCCATGTCCCTACAAAGGACATGATATTGTTCTTTTTTATGGCTGCATAGTATTCCATGGTGTGTATGTACCACATTTTCTTTATCCATTCTATTGGGCATTTAGGTTGAATCTCTGTCTTTGCTATTTTGAATTTCACTATTCTTAATATCTTACATTAATATAGTATATTTGCCACCAATAATAACCCAATATGCATACGTTCTTATTTATTGAAGTCCAAACTTGTTTTAGATTTTCCTCCTTTTTTTCTAATGTATTTTATCTGGTCCAGGATAACACATTAGATGTAAGCATCATGTCTTCTTAGGATTCTCTAGACTTGTAATTGTTTCCGAGATTTTCCTTATTTTGGATGACCTTGACAGTTTTGAGAAGTACTGCGTGGGTATTTTAAAGAGTTGATGTTTTTCTCATGACTAGGGTGGGATTATGAGTTTCAGGGAGGAAGACCCCAGATGTGAAATGCCATTTTTAATATGTGGCTCTCTTTTTAATTGTTTAGCAGCAACTCATAAATTTTCTCTAATGGAAAACTGACATAAATATCACCACATAAAAACAAAGTTTTTCCTTCTATGTGGTCTTTTTCTTCAAATATTTTTAGTCGTAATAGTGGAAAGATTATCTCAAAACATGGGAGTTAAGTTAAACTTCTTGGTGATGCTTCCAGGAATTTCTCAACCATTTTCTTCCCATGCATAAGTGATGGCTGTCACCCTAGCTGATGTCCAGGGAGGTTTATTATGTGTCAAGCATGAGTTTGTCCCAGGCTGTTTCTAAAAAACAAACTTGTCACCTGCAGAATGACATTTTCATTTTCCCTTCAGTGTCCTGTGTGATTGGCATCCCAACCAATAATAATGCTGACATCTACTGTTTGTACACACACCATTGATACTGACTCACTAAATAGCCCAAGGCACCTCTTCTCAATGCCACAAGCACTTACCCTCTGAGTTAATGAAAAGGGTAAAGGGGAAAAGAAAGATGGTAAGGCAGAATATATGGTTAACAAAATTTATAATAAAGGAATCTAAGAGTACAAAAGTAAATATAAAAAAAGTATTGGGGAGAGGAAGATCAGAAACCTAACCTTTGTATAAATCATGCATCATTGGAATGTGTTCATGGAGTGTCTTAGCTCTGTGCTTCCCCTGGTGAGAGGTAAAAACTCAGTTTGGTCCACTCTACATCCCCAGAGTGATGTCTTCTGGGGAAGCCATTCCATTCTAAGATAGAGCAGGCTCAGTGAAGTTTTTCTGTAAAAGGCCATGGAGTAAACACTTTCAGCTTTGTGAACCACATGGCCTCTGTTTCAGCCACTCAACTCTACAGATGTAGTGTGAAAGCAGCCTGGGCAATATGCAAATGAGTGGGTGTGGGTGTGTTCTAATAAAACTTTATTTACAAAAACAGGCAGTGGATCCATAAGCCAACCTCTGATATAGAGACAAGAATGCTAAAAAAGAGTACGTCTTTCTGGTTCAAATAGGGAAAGAAAGAAAAAAAATGACAGATTGAAAAATAAATTGAAAGAGAAAAGGACAATTATTGCCTGCATCTCATTTTCCTGATATGTCAGTCCATTCTGTGTCACTATAAATAAGTACCTGAGGTTGGGTAATTTATTAAGAAAAGAGGATTAATTGGGTCAGGGTGCTGCAGGCTGTACAAGCATGGCTCCAGCTTCTGCTGCTGGTGAGGCCTCAGGACACTTACAGTTATGGCGGAAGGCAAAGGAGAGCAGGCAATGTCACATGGCAAGAACGGGAGTGGGAGGGGTGGGAGGTGCCACACTCTTAAACCACCAGATCTTGCATGAACTCAGAGCAGGAACTCACTCATTATCTTCAGGACAGCACCAAGGCATTCATGAAGTATCCGCTCCCATGATCCAAACACCTCCCACCAGGCCCCACCTCCAACATTGGAGATTACATTTCAACACCAGATTTAGAGGGGACACCATCCAAACTATATCACCTGATTTCTATGGTATTCACTTTTTGTTACTGCTTAACGGATCACTACAAAGGTAGCAGCTTGAAACAATACCCATCTAATAGGTCACATAGTTCAGTAGGTCAGAAATCAGGTGGGCTCACCTAGTTCTAGGTAGGGTCTCAAGGGTGAAATCAAGGTGCTGGCTGGCTGGCCTCTTAGCTGAAGGCTCCGGGAAAAAAATCCACTTCTAGGCTCATTCAGGTTGTTGGTAGACTCCATTTCCTTGTAGTTGCATGGCCCAGGTCCTTGTGTCTTTGCTGGCTGTGATTCCAGGGCGTTTCTCAACACATTAAGGTTGCTACATTACTTCTCATGTGGCTTCTTACATGTTCAAGCTACCAACAGAGAGTTGAATCCTTCTCAGGCTACACATTTCCATGACTTCTTTTTTTCTTTTTTTTTTTTTGGTCGAGGGCGGGATGGAGTCTCTCTCTGTCACCCAGGCTGGAATGTAGTGGCGTGATCTCGGCTCACTGCAAACGCCACCTCCCCAGTTAAAGCAATTCTCTGGCCTCAGCCTCCTGAGTAGCTGGGATTACAGGCACGCGCCACCATGCCCAGCTAATTTTTGTATTTTTAGTAGAGACAGGGTTTCACCATGTTGGTCAGGCTGGTCTCAAACTCCTGACCTGTGATCCACCTGCCTCGGCCTCCCAAAGTGCTGGGATTACATGAGTGAGCCACTGTGCCCGGCGCACAAATCTCCATGACTTCTTATGTCACTTGCCAGAGAAAGTTGTCTTCTAACAAGGGCTCATGTGATTAGGTCAGCCCACCCAGGTAATCTCCCTATTTCAGAATCAGCTGTGCCATATAACACAAGGCAATCATGGGAATGGTATCACATCACATTCACAGGCTCCAGAGATTTGGGTGAAAGCTTTTGGGGGCCAGCTTTAGAATCTGCCTACCACATCTACCTTACAACTTTGTCATCAGAATTAAATAAAATAAACCAAATAAAATGTCCTAGCACTGAGTCTGGAAGCAGAAAGATGGCCAAAAACATTAAACGTGTCTCAAAATTTGCAACATTTAGAATTTTGTTTTGTATCTCTTGCCTGTATTTTTAAATTCTTGCTTACGTAAAATCTTATGTCCCCAAGTAAAGAGGAACTATGAATGTCATCAGCACTAAACCATTGACCATTCTTGATTTTGTTTTCCGCAGTAGTAACAAAACTCAAAAATTCCAAGCAGACCAAGGAACTTATGCCATTCCTTTATAAATGGGTTTAAAGCACATTGTATCTATTACACGAGGACTCCTATGGAGTCAGACTTGCAGCTTGTTGAAGTCCAAATATATTCATTTACTCCTTGGTCCCAAGTCTTTGACACATTTTACAGATGTTGGCTCCAGCGGGGTAGCACTCACTGGCTCTCACAGGCTGACATCCTAGGACCTCGTGGCAGAGAGCACTGGCCATCTGTCAGTCATATCACAGCATCCTCGACGGGTGGCCAGCCCGACACTCCATCAACCAGACATCTGTGGGCTGAAATGTCTTTCTGCTTGCTTTATGATAAACAGAGGTCCTTTTGTGAGCTCAGCCTGTAAACTCTTCCTTTTACCAGGCTCATGTTTAATAATATAATAGAACTGAAATGATAACATATCAGGCCTCATCATGACAATATCGATCCTGGCAGTAGCTTTGTGATGTGAGTTCTTGAGCCTGCATGGTAACTCCATGGGAGGCTGTGGGTCTCTGTCAATACGGATGTAGAATCCTCTACCAGAGGGATGATGGAGTATGTTTCTCCCAGCAGAGTTCGGGGATTCTGGGGTGACAACATGTAGGCTGTGTAAGATTCCCATCTTGGGGACTTGTACTGCCCACCCAAATTAGTCAAGGTGTATGCATAAGAGGCTTCCCGGGCTTGCTCTGAGAAAGAGGTTGAATAAACAGGTAGCAGCAGACTAAGGTGGTATATTCTCTGATTCCATGTGTCTGTTACCACCCAGAAGTTTCATAGCATACCAGAAAAATAGCCAGGATTTTTGAAGGGACAGTGGATACTGTAGGACATATAAATTATATAGCCTGTTGTTCACTAATATGGACACAATGGGTATTAATCTCTGCATAGAAATATCTGTGCGTGAGGAATTCTGCATTGCAAGTTTCTTTAAGATTATTAAACTCGGCCGGGCGCGGTGGCTCATGCCTGTAATCCCAGCACTTTGGGAGGCCGAGGTGGGCAGATCATGAGGTCAGGAGTTTGAGACCAGCTTGGCCAACATGGTGAAACCCTGTCTCTACTAAAGATACAAAAAAATAGCTGGGCGTGGTGGCATGCGCCTGTAATCTTAGCTACTTGGGAGGCTGAGGCAGGAGAATTGCTTGAACCCGGGAAGCGGAGGTTGCAGTGAGTCAAGATTGCACCGTTGCACTCCAGCCTGGGCAACAGGGCGAGACTCGTCTCAAAAAAAAACCAAATGATTATTGAACTCTGTCTCTGAGATACTCACTCCCTTCCCACCACCATTGACTCAACCTTCCCCCGTCATAGAAATAAAAAATCCTATTTAGTCATAACTGGGACACTATCATCTCCAGGACTGTGCCAGGGTCCAATGGCTTTACCCAGCATCGGCACATAGGGGTGGCTCTTGATGCCGTGAGTCACACTGGTGGCCATGGAGGGGTCCCCTATTTCCCCTACACTGGGGTTCTCTGATCTTTCACCTGTCCATTCCTCATCGTGGGGTGACCTTCAGGGTCCTCGTGACACACTCAACACTCCTCTCTTCCTACAATTTGGAGCAATTCAGATTGTCTTCTCTTGGAGCTCACACTTTGACACTGGACGTACAGAGCACTCCCACCTCAAGCAACACCTGGTTTCTCCTCTGCTCTGAGTCAAAAAAGACCCAGCAACCTCCGGAGAATGGCAGGAGGCGGGCAGGAAATAGAGAGGGCTCACACTTTAACATCTCTATAGAGTATCTTGTCACATAGTTAGGTGAAGGTGTTTTCCTTATTAATAGTCCTGGGAAAAGATAGGTCACACTCCTGGATCAATAAAATGGCAGTGATTCAGCATCAACTGAGGAAGCAGAAAAAATATGAGGCATTGTAGAAACATTAGCAAGCAGTTTGCACATATATTAATACTTTTTTGTTTCTTTTTTATGCTAGCATAAAGCATTTATTTAATAACCTAATTTAAAAATAGAATTTTTCATCATTATGTATAAAATGATGGAGACATTTTATGATAGGAAAGAGATTGGGCTGCTGTAACGAATGAGAAAATAGCACTCAGGGAAGTGTAGATTGTTATAAATTTCCAAATTCTCAAGTCTACTGACACGCTACTTAATTTTCCCCAGTCTAAAATTCTCCAAATGCTTGGACCGTCATACTAAAGGGATTCCTAATAACCACATGGAAACTACTCTTCCCAAGTTATTACATTGTTAGCCATTTGCATATCATTTCCTGCAGTCAAGATGAAGGAAGTGTTATAGTCCTCATGTCTTTGTGCCTTTCTTTCCCCAAACAGTGCCTCTCAGAGAAAACTACAGTTGACTATGGACAGGTACATTTCTTATTGTTCTAGCTCTCCCATGAAGCATAAGAGAGCAAGATGGGAAGTTATGTGTTTGAAGACTTGTTGAGAAAATAGATTTTATTTGGAAGAGGAGAAGGCCTGCCCCAGTTCAGGAGGCTCAGGGAAAGCTTTCTTGGTCATTAAGTTTTGAACCAGGACCTGGAGATGGGAAGAACCGGAACACATTCTGGTCACTTGCAAGGAAACACCCACTGTTAGGAAGTGGGTCCTAAACTGGCAGTGCCTGCTGGAAGAACAGGGACAGAGTGAGAACTGAGCAAGGAAAGCTTGGCAGAGCCCAATAAAAGTGTCCATGGAGATGGCAGGGAAGGCCTCGTGTTATTGAAATTCAAGACTAATTTGTCAGTTAAGGTTTGTGTTTTTGTTTTGTTGGGTTTTTTTTTTTTTTTAGAAATAGGGTCTGGCTGTGTCACCCAGGCTGGAGTGGAGTGCAGTGGCACAATTATAGCTCAATGCAGCTTCCTTGACCTCCCAGGCTCAAGCTACCCTCCCACCTCAGCCTTCTGGTAGCTGTGACTTAAGGTGTGCACCACCATGCGCAGCTAATGTTTTGATTTTTTGTAGAGATGGGGTCTCACTATGGTACTCATGCTGGTCTTGAACTCCTAGGCTCAAGCAATCCTCCTGCCTTGGCCTCCCAAAGTGCTGGGATTACAGGTGTGAAGCCACTGCACCTAGCCAATTTTTTCTTTAATCTACCCAATAAAACAAATAGTGGGCTCCCTTGAGACACATCTTTAAAAAGTAATAAAATACACAAGACATATTACAGCATATATTTAATTTTTTGTTAACACTAGGGACAGGGGACATTGGAATGTTGTGATTGTGAAGTTTTACATACTCTAGTTTTGTTGGGTTTTTTTTTTTCCTATTTGAATTGGATTTTACACCTATGCATCTTACACTGTGGAAACTTATCAAAGGGACACAATTCTAAGAATATAGAAATGGACAGCATTTTTAAAAAATTTAAATAATGTATTTTCTTTAATTCAAAATATGAAAATATATTATTTCAATGTGTAATAAATGTGGATATAACAACATTAAATGGGTTATTTTACTTTTTTATTACTAAGTCTTTAAATTGAACTAGCTACATTTATTTTTTATTTTTTTCTTCAACTTTTAAGTTCTGGGGTATGTGTACAAGATGTGTAGGTTTGTTAAACAGGTAAACATGTGCCATGGTGGTTTGCTGCACCTATCAACCCATCACCTAGGTATTAAGCCCAGCATGCATTAGCTATTCTTCCTGATGCTCTCCCTCTCCCCATTACACCCAAGACCCCAGTGTGTGTTGTTCCCCCCTATGTGTCCATGTGTTCTCATCATTCAACTCTCACTTCTAAGTGAGAACATGCAGTGTCTGGTTTTCTGTTCCTGCATTAGTTTGCTGAGGATGACAGCTTCCAGCTCCATCCATGTCTCTGCAAAGGACATGGTCTAATTCCCTTTTATAGCTGCATAGTATTCCATGGTGTATATGTACCACATTTTCTTTATCCGATCTGTCATTGATGGGCATTTGGGTTGATTCCATGTCTTTGCTATTGTGCATAGTGCTACAATGAACATATGCGTGCATGTATCTTTATAATAGAATGATTTATATTTCTTTGGGTATATACCCAGTAATAGGATTGCTGGGTCAAATTGTATTTCTGCCTCTAGATCGTTGAGGAATTGCCACACTGTCTTACACAATGGTTAACCTAGTTTACACTCCCACCAACAGTGTAAAAGCGTTCCTTTTTTTCCGCAACCACGCCAGCATCTGTTGTTTTTTGACTTATAAATAATCGCCATTCTGACTGGCATGAGATGCTATCTCCTTGGAAGTGACCTGCATAGGTGTTTATTCTATTGTTTTCCTGGAATTTTCCGTAATGAAAGTACTTTGTGATAGTGTTTAGGGCCAAATTGCGTGGGAGAATAATTCAAGAATAAGTTGATAACTCTTTTGAGAAGGATTACTATGAATTGGTTAGGGAGATGCTGGGGAAGTTTGAGGGGGGATGTGGGGTGATGTGGGTTCAAGTGTGTGTGTGTGTGTGTGTGGTGACAATATGGGAGATAAAGGAGTTTGTTTGTAATCTTGGGGGAATGTTCTAGAAGTGAGGAGAACCATGATATATGTGAGCGAAAATGAAGAGCTCAGGCTCAAATCCAGCAGGTACCTTTAGGGTTACAAATAGAGTATTCAGGATTGCATCTGGATACAGATCATCTTAATGATGCTTATAGTAGGTACAGGAAGGAGCCCCAGGCTGATGGCTTTATATGTTCCAACTGAAGTAAGAGGCAAGGACTTCATTTGAAAATAGGTTTTAAGGAGTGTTAAAGACAAATCATTCAAAAGGATTCCAAGAGTCTCAGAAAGGGATAGGATACAGGGACAAAACAGATTGGGGCAACTGGAAAAGAAAAGGCCGAGGGATATCCACTAAATCCCTTCAGGAAATACGCATGTTTGAGGAATTGTAGAGAGATCCGCAAGTAGCTACAGGCTTAACTCAAGGTGAGCCAGGAAACCTGTTCCTATTTTGGTAAAACCAATGAGGCAACTGTTCCAATTCTGTGAATGGATTTCGGCCCAGGAGAAAGATAACTCTTAAGTTGTTTTTCTTTTCTTTTTCCTATTTGGTTTTTATTTGAAGACATGGCTGCATACTTTTATCGTTAAACCAACCCAGAGTGCTTTGCAGCTTTATGCATTTATTTGCCTGGATGATAGCGCTATTTTCTTTGGTTTGGTTGGAGTCACTGGCCTTGGCTAATGCCTTCATTTCAAGCTCTTCTTCATTTTCCAGCCTTCCCTGACTACTTGGCCCCACAGTGCATTGTTTCAGCGCCAGTCCCATTCATCAGGCTTTTGCTAAATCTTTACAGCTTGGGAAGAATTTTTACTCAAAACATTCAAAACCAGCATTTCACGGAATTCAGCTGTGGCTAACAATAGGAAGCCTTGTTGGTGGAGACCACATTCAAAGTTAATGGGCTTGAAGGAGCATTTTGGAGCCTATTTGAAGGCCTGGGAGCCGAGCCCAGCCTGCCCAGTTATCAGCAGCTCCCGGTGTAATTACGATGCTCGGGGCTGACTCAGGAGCCTTGCAGACAGCTCTGCCAGCTCTGAAATGGGGAAAACGCCATGCATCTTCATACAGACTATTCTGAACACTCCCCTGTAAGATGCACAGTTGGACATGAAAATAACATCAGGGATTGTGTGGCTGGGGCTTTGTACTGCCCTCAAACTGGGGTCATACTGGCCAGGTTTTCCCCCTTACCACAGACCAAATGCATGCCAATAAATTTATTAAGTCTAGGTTATTTGCAAGTCATGTGCTCTTTGCAAATCAAGAGTAGATTATGAGGATGATGCCTTCTTTACACAAGGGATTTGAAGCTTAAGGGGGAACCCAAGACAGCAAAATTGAGGACAAGGTGCCCTTCCAAATATCTTAAAAGCACTTCTGGGAGGTGTTTATTGCAGACCATGTATAACACCCACTTTGTCTTCACATTTTAAAAAAACTATATATTTTTGAACCTTCTGATTGTTCAACTCAAAGTTATATTTTACACTCCATGAAATACTCTGTCACTAATGTAGAATAGCTCAGCAATCTGTTGAATAAGGCATAAATTACATTTTTCTAACATCATGAACATTTCATTTTCTGAATTCTACAGATTGAATATTTTAAATTAGTAGACTTTATTTCTTAGAGAGGTTTTCAGTTTACAGAAAAATTGAACAGGAAGTACAGAGTTCCCATGTACTCTCCATCCCCACTACCCCTCCCCAACACCAGTTTCCACTATTATTAACATCTTGCGGAAGTATTATCCATTTGTCACAATTGATGAACCAATTTTGATGCATTATTATTAATTAAAGTTTACAGTTTATATGAAGATTCACTTTTTTGTTGTCATTTTCTAAGAGTATATTTAAGTACATAATATCTTGAATCAATTATTACAATGTCTTACAGAATAGTTTCACTGTCCTAGAAATCCTCTGAGATCCGCCTATTCATCCCTCCTCATCTTTCCCCAATCTCTGGAGACCACTGATTTTTAGTGTCACTATAGTTTTTAAATTTTTAAATATTATACAATTGGCCCTTGAACAGCATGGGTTTGATCTGTGCATATCCAGTTACACACGGATGTTTTTTCAACCAAATTCAGGATGAAAATACAGTATTTGCAGATGTGAAACCTGGTACATGGAGGGATGAATCCACATGGATTTGGGTATAGGCGGGGGACCCGAAACCAACCCCCTACTTATGCCGAGGGACTACTGTACATTTTGCCTCTGAGTATCTTCTTTTATCAAACCTCTATTTTTCTCCTGAAATTGGCCAATGCCAAGAGATTGTGGCAGTAGTTTTAGATTCAAATATTGTCATATTTAACATAGTTTTTTTTTTTAAAAAAATCAATTTCATCAAATGTTAATGGACTCCTTTGCTTTTGTATTAATAACAAAAATTATTAAATATCACTGGAAAAAATGAAAAGAAATATGTAACGAGTATTCTAGAAATAAAATATATGTTATAGGGTTGTGATTTAAATTTAAAGAAATATATTCCAAAGCACTTCAGTGAAGTATGATTTGAATTATCTGTATAAACTGTCATATAAGTGTAAAACACACAATTCTAATCTACCTGAAATTTTTTTAAAAAATTATATTCGGGCACTTACAATTGACTCACAAAATGCATCATTACTTTTAAAAGTAAATATTGGCCAGGTATAGTGGCTGACACCTGTAATCTCAACATTTTGGTACACTGAGGTGGGAAAATTACCTGAGCCCTGGTGTTTGAGACCAGCCTGGGAAACATGGTGAGACCCCATTTCTGCAGAAAATTTTAAAAATTATCCGAGCGTGGTTGTGTATGCCTGTAGTCCCAGCTACTCGGCCGGCTGAGGTGGGAGAATCACTTGACCCCAGGAGGTCAAGGCTGCAGTGAGCTATGATCACACCATTGCACTCCAGCCTGGGTGAAAGAGCGAGGCTCTGTCTCAAAGAAGAAAAAATAAATAATTTAAAAATAAAAATTTAAAAAGTAAGTATTTATATACTCTTGCCTTTCCTGAGGCCATAGGTACGGGCTGAAGGCGGGTGACTAAGTCTCACAGTTGGCTCGTTGGGAGTGAAGTTGTCTTCTTCCCCAGACATCCTTATCACAATCTTCCAATCTTGTTCTTTTGAAGACAGTGAGCAGCAGTCAAACCAGCAGGCACTTCCCATGGGCCACTTCTGGTCCATGTCTCAGGCCATCTTTCCTTCAAAGAAAAAGGGACAACTGAATGCATTGCTTCAAGTCCTGCTCACTTGGAAGTTCCTCTTCACCTTCCTATTTCACTGTTCCCATTTCATAGGGAAACCCTGCTATGCATGTCCAATGTCAAGATTTGTGGGATGGGGTGTTTTAAAATACAGGTTTGATCATTATTCAGGTATGGTGAGGCTAACAAGTCTCAGGAGATTATTTCCATTGAAAAGATAGCTTGTTACTCACAGTTCCCAGAGGACAGAGCAAGCCCAGCCATGCAGAGCCACACAAGGAAGCACTGGGGCCAGTCAGGAGGCAGAGGGAGCCATGGGAAAATGTGGATAAGAGCCTTTACTATGGTTTTCCTGGGAAGGAATGGACAAGACAGGGAAAGCAGGCTAGGCAGGTTTACAATGGACCAGTTTGAATAATTTCAGCGAGCCCTGGGGAGTATAGACTCCCCCTAGTTTTCTGATTCCTGGCTCTGCGGTGATTAGTGGGGAGCAGGGGGTGGGGGATGGTGGGGGAATAATGGTGCAGAGTGTAAGAGCCCAACTGGTGAGTTTGCCTATGAAAGACATGCTCCCTGGGGAGCCATATGATATATGCAGGAATTGGCTAGTCTTGGGAGGGGCAGTCCCACAAAAATCAGTAAGGCCCCAGGTGTCAAGGCCTCATGATACAGAATTAAAGGCACGATTAACATATGGGAGTCAGATGGCACACAGTTCATGATGAACCGTTTGCGTTTCATACTCACTTGCTGTAGCGAGCCAGGGAGTGGTTCTCAGATGGAAAACTTTAGGCAGAAGAGGACATGAGTTGGCTCTGGAACACCACTGGGCTTCTCCAGAAGCTTCATTCTGCATCCTTATGTACTGAATTGCAGAGTAGGATGGAATACATTCTGCAGAAGAGGAGGAGTGGTGCAGCCAGAGAGTGCCAGGAGAGGCATTCATGCAGCCAGGGCACCTTTCAGGCTTGGTGTCCCTCCAGGTCAGTCTGATATTATCTGGAGAGGCAGTGTGATCCACTCCACTCGGGTCACTTACCTCCTCCTGCACCTATTAAGTGTGGCCATGAGGTCATGATGATGGAACACAAAATGCTGGCCCAGAGTGGGAAGTGTTTTATTTTTTTCAGTGATTCAGCAGAGTGTATATGTTTGTGTGTGTGTGTGTGTGTGTGCAATGCATATCGTGTATCATGAGAATTAGCCTTTCCTTATATGTTAGATTTTTAAGTACATAACAATGTCAGTATTCCACTCAGCAGTCTTCCCTTCCCATCCTCCAATATAGTACCCATGGGTGGACCCCTGTGCTCACTTCCACCTTGGCATGGAGCACCTATGTGTAGTTTGGAAAAGGCTGTGCACAGTGTCCACCACACCAGTTCTGACTCCAGGGCACAGATTCCCCATCCTCCCTTTGCTGTTACATCAGAGCACATGACTACATTCTGATCCATGGAATAGAAAGAAGGATATAGCTGCTTCCAGGCCTGCCCCATAATCTTGTCCCACAGAATGCATTAGGTCTCTTATCCCCTGCTGGATGACATGGGAGGTCAACCTGTTCTACACCCCACAGCTGGTGGATACAGGAGGACACCCTGACTATGGTATAGGTGATAAATTAATCTTTCTTAGGTAAAGTCATTGAAATGTGTAAGCATGTTGGTAGCCATGTCAGTCTATTCTATCCTGACTAATCTTATGATTAGTATATATATATAGTTGGTATATTTTGAAGGGGTTTTTTTGGTATATATTTTGTTTTTGTTTTTGTTTTGCTCCTCTACTGTGAGTAACTTGAGGTTACGTTTTTGGGTCCCAGGAACTTGTAAAGTGCTTTTTTGCTTTTCACATTGTAAGGTCTCAGCAATCAATTAGTGAATAAAGCTAACAAGAGAAGGGTGATGATTAAATATGTAATATAAATGTAGATAGAGAAAGATATTTCAATAAATGTGTGTGAGAGAGAGATCTGTATCTCACAAAGTAGGAAATATATATATATATATCACAAAGTAAAATATATGTTTTTTATATATATAATAAAATGGATAGAAGTAGTAGATTATATGTCTTTTTATTCATTGATTTGCTTTTCCCTCTTCTGTGTTTTCAATTATTTATTTCTAGCTCTTAGAAAAAGTTTAGATTAAATTGAACTAAATTTTAGATTACATTCCTGTTTTTACAGAAACAATTTTAACTGTAATAGATTCTTACAAAGGTAATAAACAGCAAATTGAAAATATATTGCCATGTGCATTGAAACTCAGTCTGCGGCCTTGACGTCTCATGCAACCCATATGGGTTATCAAATTGTGGTAATGAGATGCAGAGTAAAGCAAGTTATTCATGGGGGAAGCATGGAAATGTAACAGGCATAATGTAATCTTTTATAAGGCATTTATTTTTGCATCACATCTGTGATGAGACACTTTTTAGCAACAGTAGGATCATCAACAATTGTCTTTTCTGGGGACAGTGGCAGAAGCGGAACCTCTGCTGGTGAAAGGAAAGCTCATCACTAAAGACCAAGACTGACCTTGTCCACTTTTTCTTTACCTTAATTCTATCACAAAAGCAGGGCTCATCTTATTTGGGAAGGACATCCCCATGATGAGATAGAAAATGTCACTAACTTGACAAGGAGAAGAACAAGTTAATGAGATTTCACCTATTCACACTCTATATCTCTGGGTGAAAGACTGTATGAAAATCAGATATTATAAAGATGTAGCCTCCTGTCAACTCTATTGGGTAGATATGATTAGACCAATTTACAAGTCAGAAAATAGCATGCCCCGAGAGTCGAAGAACTGTCCTGAATTTACACTGTTAAAAAAACTTACTGAATATTCTCCTTATTACTAAGGAAACAAAAATCAGAAGGAAAAACACAGACATACACCAAACTCTACAAAACAAAACAACAACTCGCAACACACAAGATGGCACAATTTAATCTCACTATCTCATGACTGTAAATGTAAATAGGTGCAGAGAAAAGAGGAGGAGCGAATGGACCTGAATCCTAACCTCTCATTCTTAAACCCAGTGCTCAGCACCCTCCTGATCCTGGGGTTCTGTTTAGCATGGGTGTGCCTGATGATGGGTGCAGATGTGATGTTTTCTCTTGGGCTGTAGCTGGGCACTAACTTCAGACCCATATTCATGGAAATTCTGAGAGCAGTCAGGTCTCAAATCATCATCTAAGCAAGCCAAAAAACATTGCAGGAGCCTTCGTTCTGCAAAGAGTTCCATGTTTGCTTGTTTGTTTTCTTGGTTCTTGCCATTAGGTGTGAGAAGTTGCTTCTCCCTGGCTTATTCCGTGATGAAGTTGCCGCATTAGATTCAGTGATTGCTTCACGTTGGTTCCAATAAATTTACAATAAACCAAGCATAGCAGGCAGTTTCGAATGAGGACAAGATTTATTTTGGCTGTTTTAGAACTGAAAACAAACTTAGTGCTTACTCTGAGGCTCTTATTTCCTTAGCCAGGGTGCTTACCACAGAACTTGGAGAAAGTTCTGTGCACACTAGTCTAAGCAAGGGGAAATGACAGGAGGAATGGGAGAACATGGGAGAAGGGAGGGAGGGAGACAGAAACAGTAAGTTTATATTTGATAAGCATAAGTGGAAATATAAAATTGCTGTAGATAGGAAAAACAACAGAATGTTGATAAGTGAGTATGAGGTGCATCTTTTTCTTGGTAAAATTTTAAGAAACTATAAATAGACTGATAGTCGTCTTCTCAATTTAAAAAAAATTGCCAACTGGGCACGGTGGCTCACGCCTGTAATCCCAGCACTTTGGGAGGCCGAGGCCGGCAGATCACCTGAAGTCAGGAGTTCGAGACCAGCTTGGCCAACATGGTGAAGCCCCGTCTCTACTAAAAACACAAAAAAATAGCTGGGCGTGGTGGCAGGCGCCTGTAATCCCAGCTACTCAGGAGGCTGAGTCAGGAGAATTGCTTAAACCCAGGAGGCAGAGGTTGCAGTGAGCCAATATCATGCCATTGCACTACAGCTTGGGCAACAAGAGCGAAACTCTGTCTCAAAAAAAACAAAAACAAAAACAAAAAACTTGCAAAAGACTCTCCCCACTCCCTGACTATCCACAAAGTGAAAGATGAAGGTTATTTCTTAGGTGATTTTTTCCATCATATAAGGAAAGTGAAATTTCTATGCTATTTAACTTTAAGGGAACTATTAATCCCAGTGGTATTAAACTGATGAAGGTAATATAAAAAGAAGGGATACTTATATTACATATTATAAAGGTAGATTAACTTTGATATTAAAATCTGAGAGAGATTAGGAAGTAAAAAAGTTATATGCATACATAGGTGTCTTCTCAACTATATAAATATTGATGCAAGGTCTTTATTTAAGTGAACATTTAAACCAAAAGTGTATTAAAAACTAATACCCCATGATGAAATGGTATCTATTTCAGGAATATCAGAATGATTTAATACTAGGAAATACAGGCCGGGCGTGGTGGCTCACGCTTGTAATCCCAGCACTTTGGGAGGCCGAGGCGGGCGGATCACGAGGTCAGGAAATCGAGACCACGGTGAAACTCCGTCTCTACTAAAAAATACAAAAAAAAAAAAATTAGCCGGGCGTGGTGGCGGGCGCCTGTAGTCCCAGCTACTCGGAGAGGCTGAGGCAGGAGAATGGCGTGAACCCGGGAGGCGGAGCTTGCAGTGAGCCCAGACTGCGCCACTGCACTCCAGCCTGGGTGACAGAGCGAGACTCCGTCTCAAAAAAAAAAAAAAAAAAAAAAAAATACTAGGAAATATATTAATGTAATTTGTGAAATGATTAGGTTAAATGAAAAAGAAACAACTTTATTATTTCAATAAGTGCCAAAAAAGAATTATAAAATTCAGCCATTACTTCTGATAAAACTTCTAAGTAACAAAGAAACAAAAGTAATTAAAATAATTTCAGCCAAATGGTCAAATATGTCTTGAGAATGATGCCATCAAGAGACGTTCTGATGGCGTCAGTAAGAAGAAAGGGGTGCCTGCTATCATTTTTTCTTACAAACATCAATGTGGAAGTGCTATTTAATACAATTATTAAAATTTTGAAGTGACTTAAACTTTGAAAGGCAAAATTAACATTTTGTAAGATGGTAAAGCCAAAAGAATTAATAATAACAATAAACTAGTAGAAAACATAGAAATGTTTACTAAAGTAGCCAGTTACAAAATCAGCATACACATGTATTTCTCCAATAGTCAAACCACATTGAATTTATAACAGAATTAAAAATTTCATTTGTAATAGCACAAACTGTTAGCAACATTCAAGAACTCAAGCAACATTGTTCCCATAAGTCTTTCCTAACCAATGTGCTAGCAAACAACCTTTAAAGAACACAAATTACAAAATACGTCAGCTAAAGAATAATGCTATTAATACATTAGGTACCAAGTGACTGGTAGAACTAAGACAAAATATGGGTTTAAAAGGGAGAGAATAGATTTAATTGTCATATAATCTTACACTATAGATGTAGTATAATGATTAAAGTGTGAGAGAAAGGCAATAGCTTATGCGAAAAAAATTAACTTTTTCTTTGCTATGGTAATTGGTCTTAATACTGTCTTACTGATATTGTTTTGTTTGTAATATAGGATAAAGTACGTGAGTAATTATGAGACATTTAAATTCTCTCATCCCCTGTATCCTTGACTTTTAATGTAGATGTTCAATGTGGAGCAAGGATGTGATTCAAGAGGTTAAGTAAAAACCTTGCACTCCTAAATTTGCATTGGAAACATTAGTATGAACCCTCAACGTTTTATATGTTCTTTTCAACTACACCAAAAGCTTTTGAAATAACGACCAATGCAGTAGAAATGACATTCCTAGCTCCCAGATTTTGATCTTGATTCACATTTTCTACTTTAAAAAAACAGGGTTTCTCGGAAAAATGACTGACTCTTGGTCAGGAGCAGGGATGTACAAGATGAGACTAATACAACTGGACAAATTGAAGCAAGAAAAATATCAAAGGCTTCTAGAGTCATGGAGCCAGCTTGAAGGAATTCACACTGGTCAAAGCTGTGCCAGCTTGAACTTCAGTATAGATAAGATTTGAAATGGATTTAAACCATCAAATATGTTAAGATCTATGAATTACAAAGATATTTTGAAGTAACACGAATTGTTTCCATTGTGAAGATGAGAGATAATCAATTTATTACCTTGAGAACTTACACTTCATTTTTCCGTATAAGCCACAGAATACTAGATGAGAGTTATAAAGTTATTAAAGTTAAATAAGTGAATAAACAAATGATCAAATTCGAACATTACCATTTTGCAGCCCTCAATAAATTAAAAAATACAGTCATTGAGCACCAGAGACTGATGACATAAACGAGTGAGAGTGAAAGCCAGAAAATATGTGTCTTTTGATGAGAAATTTCAACTCCAGCTATGGTCGTGCCAAATGAATCATATCTGATTTTGATCAGGCCAATGAATTCAGCTGCTGATTATCAGGAAATGCAGAAAACAGAGCAACCTATTTAACCACAATATAAATGTGCAATAAGTAATATGCAGACTGTGGGAAACACTACAGTTTAAACAACTCAGGTTCTTCAACAGATACATTGTAATTGGAAAAGGGAATAGAACATGTAATACTGAAATTATAAGACACACAAACCAAACACTAACCATCTGACTCCTGAACACCAGCAGCATTCAAAGAAAGAGACTTATGATCAGCATGTTATTTATCCTGACATTTCCAAGTGTCTGCAGAGCTTAGCTTGATGCAATTCCTTCTAGCTTGTTATTCCTTTCTTTTTGGAATCTCTATGGGAGATATTAGTAAATATAAATATTCTCAATGATCAGCAGTTACCTGCAACGTTTAAGAGTGGCCTTAGGATAGACAATGGATTTGGCCCAGGATGGAGTGAGGAAAATTTTCCAAGAAGACAAGCCCCTTTCTGAAGATCCAGGTGATATGGAAGCCATGAAGAAAGGCCAGAAGAGTACACAGGAAGAGGAGAAAATGGGAGAGGAATGTAACTACATTTCTTTAATTTTCCTTCCTTTTCTAAATATAGTGAATTTAGAGAAAAGAAAGACTAAACAGAAATCAAATCCTTCAAGATCTTTCATGAGGGCCCACTTCCCCATCCTTGGAAACTTAAAGCTGGGACCAGATAGCAATTATTACGTGCCTTTTCGTTTTCTGCTAAAGTGTGTGGAAATGGCTTAGGTGAAGCAATTGAGTCCCCCAAAAAAACCAAGCTGGCTCTGTGATGCAAGTAAAGCTGCTAAGGTTTTCATCTGAATTCTGAGAACAACCAGATGCCCGAGAGAAGCATTGCTGTGGGGTAGAAAACATCTATGGAAAAGGGGGAAGAGCAGAATTCTGCTACCCTCCAAAATGACATGCTCTGGAGAGCACAAACCAGCCTTTCTAAAATCCAAAAGCTCAAGAAAATTTAGTGTTTCAGCCACATCCATAGCAAATCCAAGGGGAAAGATGTCTAGAAAAATTTGTATATGCCATATCAGTGAAAGCAAAATCTCCAGACAAGGCTCTCTGGAGGTTTTACTTTTACTGGACCATAGATAGAACAGTAAACCTGGAATCTGTGAAAATGTAAGAGGCTACATAAAGGAGTATTAAGGAAACTTATGTGAGGCTGAAAGAAAATTTGTGACCCATGTTATGTAGTCACAACATACTTGGTAAAACTGTGTCCTGTGATAACTTTGGAAAATAGAAAAGGTACCTAACAAATTGCTGCACTAGGACAAAGAGATATTCATGTAAAATACTTCAGGCGTTGTCCCACCCATAACACATATACATGAGAAGGTGCTGCAATAAGGCCGGGCATGGGGTTCACGCCTGTAATCCCAGCACTTTGGGCGGCCGAGGTGGAAGGATCACTTGAGGTCAGGAGTCTGAGACCAGCCTGGCCAACATGGTGAAACCTCATGTCTAGTAAAACTACAAAAATTAGCCAGGCGTGGTGGCAGGTGCCTGTAGTCCTAGCTATTTGGGAGGCTGAGGCAGGAGAATCCGTGGAATGTGGGAGGCAGAGGTTGCAGCAAGCCAACATCGCACGACTGCACTCCAGCCTGGGCTACAGAATGAGATTCTGTCTCAAAACAAGAACAACAACAAAAAAAAAAAAAAGAGAGAGAGAGAAGGCACTGCAATAAAAGGAGTGAATGCAGGAAGGGTCAGTCAATTTGCAGACTGAACTTAGAAAAAACATAGAAATTCTGAGAATGGGAGGTTTGGAAAACGAGCATGTGTCTTAACCCCAGGCTCTTTAAAGATGATTTGCAAAATAAGTTAAAATCTTGGGGAAAAGATCAGATCTAGTTCACTACCAGAAGTATATGGGTAAAGATCAAAGCAAGGGGGTTGCAGTAATGCTCTATATTAAGACTTCTGAAATAGTTAAGATAGAGCCTGGTAGAACCTCTCTGCTGAATGCTAAGGCATTATTCTAGAACACCTTACACGCCCAAAGAAGCAATGACCAAGTCTACAGATGAAGGCATGTCTCAAAAAGAAGTGCTATTAATAATTTGATTCCAGGACTAACATAGAATTAAATTCATAGAAGACCCTTGGAAATTTTGAGACAGTTGTATGACAAAAGTGTTAGTTCAAACTGGAAATGTGATTATCTTGAGTTTCCAATTAAGTGTGGACAAGAAGCAGACTGAGAAATCTGTTTGAAGGGCATGTTTTCTTCTTATTGAGCAGCTAAAGAGAATGGTAGAAAGAGATGATAGCTTGGAAAGTGGAGCCAAGACCCTTCAAGAACAATAGACTAGGAAGTCACTCCCAGGAAACTGACTTAATCTAGGGATAGGTCCCACACCTAGAGTGGTGCTTTCAATCTTCACAGTCATCTGAGTAATGAGTTGGATTTTCATAGGCTCATATTGAGGGAGGAGACCACCCCTCATATTGTCTTATGCCCAATTTCTGCCTCCAAAGAAAAAAAGAAGTAAAACTAAAAGGCAGAAATGAAACCCACAGGCAGACAGCCTGGCACCACACCCTGGGCCTAGTAGTTAAAGATCGACCCCTGACCTAATCGGTTATGTTATCTATAGATTCCAGACATTGTTTGGAAAAGCACTGTGAAAATCCCTGTCCTGTTCTGTTCCGTTCTAATTACCGGTGCAGGTGCATGCAGCCCCCAGTCACGTACCCCCTGCTTGCTCAATAGATCACGATGCTGTCACACGGACACCCTTAGAATTGTAAGCCCTTAAAAGGGACAGGAATTGCTCACTCAGGGAGCTCGGTTTTTGGAGACGTGAGTCTGCCGATGCTCCCAGCTGAATAAAGCCCTTTCCTTCTACAATTTGGTGTCTGAGGAGTTCTTGTCTTGTCTGCGGCTCATCCTGCTACAATATGGCCAACTCTTCAATCTGTGTAGTTTGTGAAACAGAAAACAAGATGGTTATAATTTGCCATTTTGTATTTTCTAGTGCTTTATGAATTTTGTAAACATATGTCTATTTTTTTAAGTATCAATGTTATCTGGATAGGGATATTAAAAATCATTTTTTATTTTCTTCATTGTGCTTTTGCATCTCAAAAAGTAAATTCAAGTTATTATTGATATAGGAGCTAAAAAGAAATTATGAGGCAGATAGTGAGGGTAACAGAGCTCTTGGTAAGATTTTCCTTTTAATAAAAAGCAGCCCCAAATCATTGCTTTTCCAAAAAAAAAAAAAGCAGCCTGAAAAATCAAGCTGCAAGCATAGATAAGCAAGCTGGAAGCTTGTATAGATGAATGCCAGCAGCTGTGCCAATAGAAAAGGGATACCTAGAAGCCAGGTATACTCAACATAGACGTTCCCTCTTCCCTTTTCTTTGTGTGCCACGTGTGCTGTAAAAGAAGCAGGCAACATGGCTTCCACCAGGTGGAGACCCAATTTGCATAATAAAAGATTAGGGTGGGATGGCCAGCTTCTTCTCACACTATGTAAATGGCAAACCTCGTCCAACCAATCTTCTGTGCCCTATGTAAATCAGATACTGCCTCCTCAAGCTTATCTATAAAACCAACATCTGGCTGCATGAGGGGAGATCCATCCGGAACCCATTCCCTCTGCACGAAAGAGCTTTTCTATTAAACTCCCACTCTTAAACTCACTCCTTGTGTGCCCACATCCTCAATTTCCTTGGTGTGAGGCAACAAACCTCGGGTATTACCCCAGACAAATGATGCCACTTCATCATTAAAGAGCATAACTAATGTACAAGAAATTCTAATTCTAGATCTTCTATTGAAACATTTCAGACAACTAGGTAGATTAAAGGAAAAATATCTGACATAACATTTTGGAAAAAAAAAATCCTTTATTGCCTCAAAGTTGAGGACCAGAACTTTTGAATTTAAAGACTAGATATACAAACTACTCTGTAGTCACTACAGTGATCTCAATGCATTATTATTGTCATGAGTATAGGTTTCTAGTATCATACTAAGTAGTAAAAAGGAAGTTTATCCATTAGTACATGTAACTGTGATCCAGTTTTTGAATTGTATATGTTTATAGATATGTAACTACCCAGGAAATAATTTGGATTCACAGAAAAATGTGTAAAATCTTAAGAAGTGGTTCACTCTCAAAGAAGAAACTGTGGCCATTTACATTTTCACTTTTGGTTTTGCATATCTGTGTTTTCTTTTATTTTATTTATTTTAATTTTTTTTTAATTTTTATACTTTAGGTTTTAGAGTACATGTGCACAATGTGCAGGTTTGTTACATATGTATCCATGTGCCATGTTGATTTGCTGCACCCATTAACTCCTCATTTAGCGTTAGGTATATCTCCTAATGCTGTCCCTCCCTGCTCCCCCCACCCCACAACAGTCCCCAGAGTGCGATGTTCCCTTTCCTGTGTCCATGAGTTCTCATTGTTCAATTCCCACCTATGAGTGAGAACATGCGGTGTTTGGTTTTTTGTCCTTGCGATAGTTTACTGAGAATGATGTTTTCCAGTTTCATCCATGTCCCTACAAAGGACATGAACTCGTCATTTTCTATGGCTGCATAGTATTCCATGGTGTATATGTGCCACATTTTCTTAATCCAGTCTATTGTTATTGGACATTTGGGTTGGTTCCCACTCTTTGCTATTGTGAATAGTGCCGCAATAAACATACGTGTGCATGTGTCTTTATAGCAGCATGATTTATAGTCCTTTGGGTATATACCCAGTAATGGGATGGCTGGGTCAAATGGTATTTCTAGTTCTAGATCCCTGAGGAATCGCCACACTGACTTCCACAATGGTTGAACTAGTTTACAGTCCCACCAACAGTGTAAAAGTGTTCCTATTTCTCCACATCCTCTCCAGCACCTGTTGTTTCCTGCTTTTTTAATGATGGCCATTCTAACTGGTGTGAGATGATATCTCACTGTGGTTTTGATTTGCATTTCTCTGATGGCCAGTGATGATGAGCATCTCTTCATGTGTTTTTTGGCTGCATAAATGTCTTCTTTTGAGAAGTGTCTATTCATGTCCTTTGCCCACTTTTTGATGGGGTTGTTTTTTTCTTGTAAATTTGTTTGAGTTCATTGTAGATTCTGGATATTAGCCCTTTGTCAGATGAGTAGGTTGCAAAAATTTTCTCCCATTCTGTAGGTTGCCTGTTCACTCTGATGGTAGTTTCTTTTGCTGTGCAGAAGCTCTTTAGTTTAATGAGATCCCATTTGTCAATTTTGGCTTTTGTTGCCATTGCTTTTGGTGTTTTAGACATGAAGTCCTTGCCCACGCCTATGTCCTGAATGGTATTGCCTAGGTTTTCTTGTAGGATTTTAATGGTTTTAGGTCTAACATTTAAGTCTTTAATCCATCTTGAATTAATTTTTGTATAAGGTGTAAGGAAGGGATCCAGTTTCAGCTTTCTGCATATGGCTAGCCAGTTTTCCCAGCACCATTTATTAAACAGGGAATCCTTTCCCCATTTCTTGTTTTTATCAGGTTTGTCAAAGATGAGATAGTTGTAGATATGCGGCATCATTTCTGAGGGCTCTGTTCTGTTCCATTGATCTATGTCTCTGTTGTGGTACCAGTACCATGCTGTTTTGGTTACTGTAGCCTTGTAGTATAGTTTGAAGTCAGGTAGCGTGATGCCTCCAGCTTTGTTCTTTTGGCTTAGGAATGACTTGGCGATGCGGGCTCTTTTTTGGTTCCATATGAACTTGAAAGTAGTTTTTTCCAATTCTGTGAAGAAAGTCATTGGTAGCTTGATGGGGATGGCATTGAATCTATAAATTACCTTGGTCAGTATGGCCATTTTCACGATATTGATTCTTCCAACCCATGAGCATGGAATGTTCTTCCATTTGTTTGTATCCTCTTTTATTTCATTGAGCAGTGGTTTGTAGTTCTCCTTGAAGAGGTCCTTCACATCCCTTGTAAGTTGGATTCCTAGGTATTTTATTCTCTTTGAAGCAATTGTGAATGGGAGTTCACTCATGATTTGGCTCTCTGTCTGTGATTGGTGTACAAGAATGCTTGTGATTTTTGTACATTGGTTTTTGTATCCTGAGACTTTGTTGAAGTTGCTAATCAGCTTAAGGAGATTTTGGGCTGAGACAATGGGGTTTTCTAGATATACAATCATGTCATCTGCAAACAGGGACAATTTGACTTCCTCGTTTCCTAATTGAATACCCTTTATTTCCTTCTCCTGCCTGATTGCTCTGGCCAGAACTTCCAGCACTATGTTGAATAGGAGTGGTGAGAGAGGGCATCCCTGTCTTGTGCCAGTTTTCAAAGGGAATGCTTCCAGTTTTTGCCCATTCAGTATAATATTGGCTGTGGGTTTGTCATAGATAGCTCTTATTATTTGAGATACCTAATTTATTGAGAGTTTTTAACATGAAGGGTTGTTGAATTTTGTCAAAGGCCTTTTCTGCATCTATTGAGATAATCATGTGGTTTTTGTCTTTGGTTCTGTTTATATGCTGGATTACATTTATTGATTTGCATATGTTGAACCAGCCTTGCATCCCAGGGATGAAGCCCACTTGATCATGGTGTATAAACTTTTTGATGTGCTGCTGGATTCAGTTTGCCAGTATTTTATTGAGGATTTTTGCATCAATGTTCATCAAGGATATTGGTCTGAAATTCTTTTTTTTTGGTTATGTCTCTGCCAGGCTTTGGTATCAGGACGATGCTGGCTTCATAAAATGTGTTAGGGAGGATTCCCTCTTTTTCTATCGATTGGAATAGTTTCAGGAGGAATGGTACCAGTTCCTCCTGGTACCTCTGGTGGAATTCGGCTGTGAATCCATCAGGTCCTGGACTCTTTTTGGTTGGTAAGCTATTGATTATTGCCACAATTTCAGAACCTGTTATTGGTCTATTCAGAGATTCAACTTCTTCCTGGTTTAGTCTTGGGAGGGTGTATTTGTCGAGGAATTTATCCATTTCTTCTAGATTTTCTAGTTTATTTGCATAGAGGTGTTTGTAGTATTCTCTGATGGTAGATTGTATTTCTGTGGGATCAGTGGTGATATCCCCTTTCTCATTTTTTATTGCATCTATTTGATTCTTCTCTCTTTTCTTCTTTATTAGTCTTGCTAGCGGTCTATCAATTTTGTTGATCTTTTCAATAAACCAGCTCCTGGATTCATTAATTTTTTGAAGGGTTTTTTGTGTCTCTATTTCCTTCAGTTCTGCTCTGATTTTAGTTATTTCTAGCCTTCTGCTAGCTTTTGAATGTGTTTGCTCTTGCTTTTCTAGTTCTTTTAATTGTGATGTTAGGGTGTCAATTTTGGATCTTTCCTGCTTTCTCTTGTGGGTATTTAGTGCCATAAATTTCCCTCTGCACACTGCTTTGAATGTGTCCCAGAGATTCTGGTATGTTGTGTCTTTGTTCTCGTTGGTTTCAAAGAACATCTTTATTTCTGCCTTCATTTCATTATGAACCCAGTAGTCATTCAGGAGCAGGTTGTTCAGTTTCCATGTAGTTGAGCAGTTTTGAGTGAGTTTCTTCATCCTGAGTTCTAGTTTGATTGCACTGTGGTCTGAGAGACAGTTTGTTATAATTTCTGTTCTTTTACATTTGCTGAGGAGAGCTTTACTTCCAACTATGTGGTCAGTTTTGGAATAGGTGTGGCGTGGTGCTGAAAAAAATGTATATTCTGTTGATTTGGGATGGAGAGTTCTGTAGATGTCTATTAGGTCCACTTTGTGCAGAGCTGAGTTCAATTCCTGGATGTCCTTGTTAACTTTCTGTCTCGTTGATCTGTCTAATGTTGACAGTGGGGTGTTAAAATCTCCCATTATTATTGTGTGGGAGTTTAAGTCCCTTTGTAGGTCACTCAGGACTTGCTTTATGAATCTGAGTGCTCCTGTGTTGGGTGCATATATATTTAGGATACTTAGCTCTTCTTCTTGAATTGATTCCTTTACCATTATGTAATGGCCTTCTTTGTCTCTTTTGATCTTTGTTGGTTTAAAGTCTATTTTATCAGAGACTAGGATTGCAACCCCTGCCTTTTTTTGTTTTCCATTTGCTTGATAGATCTTCCTCCATCCCTTTATTTTGAGTCTGTGTGTGTCTCTGCACGTGAGATGGGTTTCCTGAATACAGCACACTGATGGGTCCTGACTCCTTATCCAGTTTGCCAGTCTGTGTCTTTTAATTGGAGCATTTAGCCCATTTACATTTAAAGTTAATATTGTTATGTGTGAATCTGATCCTGTCATTATGATGTTACTTGGTTATTTTGCTCGTTAGTTGATGCAGTTTCTTCCTAGCCTCGATGGTCTTTACAATTTGGCATGTTTTTGCAGTGGCTGGTACCGGTTGTTGCTTTCCATGTTTAGTGCTTCCTTCAGGAGCTCTTTTAGGGCAGGCCTGGTGGTGACAAAATCACTCAGCGTTTGCTTGTCTGTAAAGTATTTTATTTCTCTTTCACTTATGAAGCTTAGTTTGGCTGGATATGAAATTCTGGGTTGAAAATTCTTTTCTTTAAGAATGTTGAATATCGGCCCCCACTCTCTTCTGGCTTGTAGAGTTTCTGCCGAGAGACCAGCTGTTAGTCTGATGGGCTTCCCTTTGTGGGTAATCCGACCTTTCTATCTGGCTGCCCTTAACATTTTTTCCTTCATTTCAACTTTGGTGAATCTGACAATTATGTGTCTTGGAGTTGCTCTTCTCGAGGAGTATCTTTGTGGCGTTCTCTGTATTTCCTGAATCTGAATGTTGGCCTGCCTTGCTAGATTGGGGAAGTTCTCCTGGATTATACCTTGCAGAGTGTTTTCCAACTTGGTTCCATTCTCCCCGTCATTTTCAGGTACACCAATCAGACGTAGGTTTGGTCTTTTCACATAGTCCCAAATTTCTTGGAGGCTTTGTTCATTTCTTTTTATTCTTTTTTCTCTAAACTTCCCTTCTTGCTTCATTTCATTCATTTCATCTTCCATCAGCGATACCCTTTCTTCCAGTTGATCGCATCTGCTACCGAGGCTTCTGCAATCTTCGCGTAGTTCTCGATACTTGGCTTTCAGCTCCATCAGCTCCTTTAAGCCCTTCTCTCCATTGGTTATTCTAGTTATCCATTCTTCTAATTTTTTTTCAAAGTTTTTAACTTCTTTGCTATTGTTTTGAATTTCCTCCTGTAGCTCAGAGTAGTTTGATCGTCTGAAGCCTTCTTCTCTCAACTCGTCAAAGTCATCCTCTGTCCAGCTTTGTTCCGTTGCTGGTGAGGAACTACGTTCCTTTGGAGGAGGAGGGGTGCTCTGCTTTTTAGAGTTTCCAGTTTTTCTGCTCTGTTTTTTCCCCATCTTTGTGGTTTTATCTACTTTTGGTCTTTGATGATGGTGATGTACAGATGGGTTTTTGGTGTGGGTGTCCTTTCTGTTTGTTAGTTTTCCTTCTACCAGACAGGACCCTCAGCTGCAGGTCTGTTGGAGTTTACTAGAGGTCCACTCCAGACCCTGTTTGGCTGGGTGTCAGCAGCGGTGGCTCAAACAGAAATGCAGAAATCACCCATCTTCTGTGTCGCTCAGGCTGGGAGCTGTAGACCGGAGCTGTTCCTATTCGGCCATCTTGGCTCCAGAGCATATCTGTGTTTTCTAATTTTGTTACAAAACATGTAGAAACAAATGAGAAGTCTTTTGTAAAGCCCCTACATATACTTCTTAGTTAATTACATTTTATAAAAATAAATTGATGAGATGAAATGTGTTATGATGTTAGACACATTCAGCAAAAGTAAAACAAATCTAATTAAATTAACTCAATCTTGAACTCTGCATATAATTAGAAACCAATAGGAATATTTAATATTAAATAAATTAGAAAAAGGGGCCAGGCACAACGGCTGACGCCTGTAATCCCAGCACTTTGGGAGGCCAAGGTGGACGGATCACCCGAGGTTAGGAGTTCAAGACCAGCCTGGTCAACATGGGAAAGCCCTATCTCTACTAAAGATACAAAAAATTAGCCAGGCATGGTGGTGGGTGCCTGTAATCCCAGCTACTTGGGAGGCTGAGGCAGGAGAATCGCTTCAACTCAGGAGGTGGAGGTTTCAGTGAGCTGAGATTGTGCCACTACACTCCAGCCTGGGTGACAGTGAGACTCCATCTCAAAAAAAAAAGAAAAAAGAAATAATTTACATATTAATTCTACAGAAGAAAATGAAAAAGAGCATTATTTGAAAATATAAAATTTAGTGTTAGACACAATGAGTTATTAAGTAAAGGGTTTGTTGTATCTGCGCGTTTATTAAAATGATTAAAGTTGTCATCTAAGTGAAGTGATTATTCATCAGACAGTGACTAATTGGTTGGGATTTTATTTGCTGCAATGTAGACTCTCCGTACGTAAAGATACATGGAAACACATTTACCTATGTGAGGATATATAGCTACACATGAAAGCATATCTAAGTTTATCAAGACACAAGGAAATATGTCTCCATACATGAAAATACGTCTCCATAAATAGACATACATTATAGTTATATTGCTGCACATTGAGATATGCCTCCATAAATAAACACACAGATTTATATTCATCCATCAACATATATGCGTATACATCTCCATATATGAAAATATGATTCTGTAAATATACATGAAGATATATGTCTTCATGCAGGAAGACATAACTTGCTGGAGAGAACAACAGCTCCATCCATTAGCTCCCATCTTAAAATTATTGAAAGATCCCTGGAACCAAAGTTAATTAAGTGGTTTCTTATTTAGAGTCTCAAAGGTAAAGCAAAACCAAATCTGTCATCTTAGTGTAGTGCCATCTCCCTCCAGGATAAAGGATTCCTTTTTTCTTCTAAGGGCTTGGAGAAAGAGAAAGAAAAGTGCAGATTGACATGGCCTTTGATAACCGGGATCCGGAGTGATGCTGACATCCTGACCTCCCCATCTGGCAGGGATGTGGTTTCATAGCTTTGCCTGATAACAAAATGTTGTCTCATCCATAGGCACAGAAAGCAGGCCAAAGCCTGAATGAGGTTGGTGTAAAGCAGTCATTTTCACTTGAGGAGATCCAATGACCTGCAATTTAGTGAACTGTGATAAGTTGTCTGAATTTTAAGTATTTGTGTTTCTGAGCATCAGTTCATTCTTGAAACTAACTGGGCAAACCTGTGATCAAGCAGGATTCTCTTATAGGGTATAAAAATAGCTTGACACTCTTAGGGGATGGCGAGCAATGCTCGCTGCAATGATTATTGTTCACCTTTAACCGAATCATGAGTAAGAAACAATCCATAAACGTCCACAATTACACTGCTCTCTCTCTTCTCTTGAGCAAGTCCTACATCTTCACCATCACCTCCTCCTCCTCCCCTTAGCATCCACTTGCTGCTTCTTCTTACATCAATATGATTATCATCACAATTAGTGGCTGCCTACTATTTAGATGTAATTGTGCAAATGTGCTGTAACCTGGAAACATCCATAACAAAACCGACCTTTAATTCTTAGCCCAACTTAAGGCTCTGTTTGCATGAATGGGATCCTTTGAGCTCCCCAATCACCACAGGATTGATGAGCAGTTTGGCTTCCACCAAGATTATTCCAAGAGAACAGAACAGAAAGAACCCAGAATGACATCTGGTGTAGTTTCGTGATTCTGTCCCTTTGACCCCCACCATTTCCCATTCTCCTCCAAAAAAGAAATTTATTTTTATGATGATATTGGCTTTTCTTTACTTTTTTACTTTTTTATATTTTATTTTTTCTTGAGACAGGGTCTTGCTATCTCCCAGGCTGGAGTACAGTGGTGCAGTCATAGCTCACTGTATCTCAACCTCCTAGGCTCAAGCAATTCTCCTGTACCAGCCCGCTGAGTACCTGGGACTATAAGTGTGTGCCACCACACCTAGCTAATTTTTGTTTATTTTTCATAGAGAGGAGGTCTCACTATGTTTCCCCGGTTTATCTAGAATTTCCTGGACTCAATCTTCGTGACTTATCCTCCCAGAGTCCTGGGATTACAGGTGTGAGCCACTGTTCCTAGCACATGGCCACACTCCTTAGCTACTCACAAAGATTTCTAAGTCAAATAAGGCTGTGAGCGAGTTACATAGACCCATACATCCAAAGAGCTGCAGGAAGAAGCAACTGTGCTTTGTGGATATGAGGGTGAAATCCATCCACTGTATTGATCCTTATGATCTCAAACAAAAGCAACAATTCACTTCTTAGTTTTCGAAGAATTGCCAACCTATTATTATAATTCATCAAATAAAATAGCACTGTTTCTACTGATGTAGCAGATACATAAAAGTCAGATAAACGTGCCTTCTTACTGTCAAATGCATCCATTTATTTCTCTGCACTGAATTGTGTAAAGAAGACTTTTTTTGGAACAAACAGGAAGTATTGATTGTCTTAAAGGAGCTCTGTTGATAAGCTGGCACAGTCGAATGCAGACCAACAAGAAAGATTAAATTAAATAACTGTCAAAGTGTTCCTTGGAGAACCAAAGGGCAGAATGAAAGCTTGTGTTTGTGAAGAGCTGCGTGGAGAGATGCAGACCACCAGGACGGCCAAATAGAAGGCGCCCTGCACACTGCACGTGACTTCCCACCCAAGTGTTAGCTGACAGTCAGGCTAGCTCACAATGGTGCTGCTGACAGCAGCGAGGCTTATGTGATCATCCATTGTTAAGTACCAGGCTTCTGAGGCAGGATAGGTAGTCAAGAAAGTGTCCATGTTCTCGGGATACAGCAACGGTGGTGACCGTACAATCAACACAATAAACTTCAGCATTCTCATTGTCATTGAGTTCATTCAAGCTAAGCTATCTTCAATAGGGACTTTCCCTTCTAGAGAGCATGTGCATTTTGACTTTACCTGTCCTCAAACTGATCCTTTGCTCATTTTAATAGTAAAAAGCATACCCCTGGGTAGAGATATAAGATGCTAATGAGACATGCAATGTATGAACAAGCATGCACAGCTACTGCGCATGTGGACCCAGAGGACTACCGAGAACATGCTTATTTGTAACACCTCTCCCAACTCCTGATGAATAATCATGGAAGACTCCCTTACAGGGAGTCGCCCTAGTGCCAGTCTTTGCTGTCTCATCCTTCGAGCAGCCCACCCTGAATCCTGTCTCTCTCAGGGTGTACTGTCCATTCTGCCCCTAACTTTCAACATATTATTTTTCTTTTACAATAAATTACTCTATGCTACACCTCCTTTGTTGTGTGTCTCTTGTTTAAATTCTTTCAAACTAAGAAGAACCAAGGTATCACATCAGCCATCAACACCTCCTTTCCTGAGATACAGGATTCTTGTAGGGGCTTTAGTATCCATCACCCTACCCATCACCACATTACAAAAGGATTGGTGAAGCTTTTGTTTTCCTACTGATGAATGTTATCCCATGGTTTCCAAAGCATCAATATATAATAGAACCATAGTATGTAACACAAAGGTAGGCATGTTGCTTATTTGGCCATTCTTGACAGGGATAGCCGCTGGCTTGGTAAAGACTTTTTAGCTTTGCCCATGATGTTCCTCATACTGATATTCTTGGCCATGGTAATCTGCTGATGTGCTCCACACATGAATGAGTTTCACTGTCTCCTGACATGTGATAGTTCTACAATGCTGGCTTGGACAGGCCTACCTGCCTTCACTGAATACAAAGAAAGCCTGGGCCCTCATGAAGAGAAGTTAATGACGGAGAACAGGCAAGGCCTGTTTTCCTTTTTCGATTGAAAATCATCTTCAGAGAAATTTATGTGTGCCATTGCTGTAGTCAGTACACGCTGCTGTAACAAACTGCCATGGACTGGGTGGCTCAAATGCTAGACATTTATTTCTCACACATCTGGAGCTGGAAAGTCCAGTATCAAGGCCCCACCATATGCAGTGCCTGGTGAAGACCCACTTTGTTTGCACATCATGCTCTTCTTACTGCGTTCTCATGTGGCAGAGAGTAGAAAGCAGAAAGCAAACCATTTCATATTACTTTTTAAGGCACTCATCCCTTTCATGGAACTCCACCCTGATGACCTCATCACCTCCCAAAGGCCCCACCTTCTAATACCATCACCTCGGAGGTTAGGATTTCCACGTTTGGATTTGGTGGGGGACTCAGACGTTTAGACCAGAGCAGCCATGCAGGGCCGTCTCCACACGCTGCCTCGCGTTTCTAGACTTATTGACTTGTGGTGTCTCTGACCTATCCCTGGACTCTTCTGATCTTCACTCAGCTCAGACTGTAATGAAAGCAATCTTCTACTCAGATGACAGGAGAAAGAGCAACCCATTTCATCTGGTGGGTGAAAACAAGCACACTCCTAGGTCATGGAACTTTGAGACACTCAACATCAAAGTTCAGTTGCAGTGCTCAGAACTCCTGGTTCCTTCTGTCAACCCATTTTCCTAATATTCTGGCAGTATAATTCCACATGGGTTGAGCCTGAATATTTTAGTGGTTTCAGCCAACTGATATTTTTTCAAATAATTTTTATCCCAATTATGTAAACCTATATTTAACGATTGTGTATAATAGTTCTCTTAATGAAAATTATTTCTTTTCCTAGTTTTATTCCACTCCTTTTTAAAAAGCACATTAAAGCACAGTAGCCCTCTATGCTTTGTTTTTTGTTGTTGTTGTTGTTGTTGTTTTGTTTTGTTTTGTTTTTGAGAGAGTCTGTCGCTGGAGTACAGTGGCACCATCTGAGCTCACTGTAACCTCGCCCTCTTGGGCTCAAGTGATTCTCCTGCCTCAGCCTCCCAGGTACCTGGGACTACAGGTGTGCATCACCATGCCCAGCTAATTTTTATATTTTTAGTAGAGATGGGGTTTCACCATGTTGGCCAGGCTGGTCTCAAACTCCTGACCTCAAGTGATCCACCTGCCTCGGCCTCCCAAAGTGCTGGGATTACAGGCATGAGTTACCATGCCTACCTTTCCTGTACTGAGTCACCATGCCTACCTTTCCTGTACTGCTTAATCAAGCAAAACAGTCTGAACATTGGGTAGATGGAACCAGAAATTTTATTTTATACATTTTATTTATGAAGTGTATTTTATATAAATTTTATATATGAAAAAGAGTATATTGTTTTTGAGCTCACAAAATAAAGAACTAATGAGAAAACCTATATTTAAAAATTTACCTCCGGAGTCAATTATGTTTTAATTTTCTGTCCTAGCAAATTTAATCCAATCTAGCCCCTACCACTAGCTGCCGCTTTAGCCAATACCATACATGAACTGCCTAGTTAAGCTCAATTAACCCATAAAATCATGAAATAATAAAATTATTGTTTCAATAGAATGCGACTATAGTTAATAAAAATGTATCATATCATTAAAAAATGCTAAGAGAGTAGATCTGAAATGTTTTCACCACAAGAATTTGATAGGTATGTGAGATAACACATATGTAATTTAGCCATCCCACAATGTACACACATTTCAAAGCAACATGTTGTACACCACAAATATATACAATTTTTGTCAGTTAGAAAAAAATAATTTTTAAAAAAGAAGGAAGAAACTTAGAAAATAATAAACACCAAGTGTTGGCCTGGGTTGCAACACCACAGTTAACAAGCAAAACTTATCTTGGTTGTCTTTACTACCAAGTTATGCATGCCTAACCTCAAGCAAGACAGTATCTAAGTAGCTTTGCAGATGCTGTTTCCTCTGCCGGAAATATACTTCCATGGTTTTTTGTTTGTTTGTTTGTTTGGTTTGGTTTGGTTCTGAGATGGAGTCTCGCTCTGTCGCCCAGGCTGGAGTGCAGTGGTGCGATCTCGGCTCACTGCGAGCTCCGCCTCCCAGGTTCACGCCATTCTCCTGCCTCAGCCTCCCGAGTAGCTGGGACTACAGGCACACGCCACCACGCCCAGCTAATTTTTTTGTATTTTTAGTAGAGACGGGGTTTCACCATGTGTTAGCCAGGATGATCTCGATCTCCTGACCTCGTGATCCGCCTGTCTCGGCCTTCCAAAGTACTGGGATTACAGGCATGAGCCACCGCGCCCGGCCTACTTCCATCTTTATCTGCATGGAAAAAGCCTGTTTGTCACTAGCATGCTGAAGCCTAACCTGACTCCCCTCTGTGCCTTTACAATCTTGATATATATAGGTAGCTAGACAGATAGGTAGGTGGGTAGGTAGATAGCTATGGATGGATGGATTGATAGATAAAATGGATGGATAGATGATAGATTTATAGATAAAGATGGATGGATACATAATACATACAGTTACAGATAGATGATAGATAGGATAGATTAGATGGATAGATAGGATATATAGATGATAGATTAGATAGATTGATAGGGTAAGTCGATGATAGATTAGATAGAGACAGATAGATAGATGATAGAGATATAGAGAAAGATGGATCAGTAGTAGAACTTTCTGTTGAGAATGCAGTGATCTGTTTATAGGTCCAGATGTGTTCATTTTTAACCTTTTTATCCCCACTGCTCAACAACCTTTGGTGATTAAATAAACAAACTTTGTTTTTAGAATTTTTCAGAGCCTTCATGTGGATTTATTTTGTAACAAGAAACATGCAACCTGTATTATAGAATCACTTACTATCAAATATATGTTACAAATAGTTTAAATGTATGCTACCCATTCATTAAATATGTTTCACATCCATTTGCGGTGCCTATGAATGGAGGTGGGAATCGGTGAGGGACTTGACACAGATGTATAACCAGCTTTAACATTTAATTTAGTTGTTAAAGTCAGTTAAGTTTTTACCATCCATTTTAGTTATTTTTGGGGATAAAACATTTAAAATTAAATTAAGTCATTAATGATTTAAGTTACTAAATTAAGTAATTAATGATTCATCATTGAGGAGGTGCTGGCTCATTTCTGTGATCTGAGTAAATGTTACAGTAACATACAGAATCACTTCCCATCAAATGTGTGTTATACGTACAGGGTAACTTTAAAACATTCTCCCTATGATGTTTCGATCCCTGATAAAATCAGTCTGTGTATGTGTGTGTGTCCCTCTGTCTCTGTGTGTCTCTCTTTCCATCTTTCCTTTTCATCTCTCATTCCCTTTCTCTGTTTCTCTCCTTCTCTCTCCATCTTACTTCTTCTCTCCCTCCACACCGTCTTTCATCTTGACAATCAGAGAGATAGGATAGGTAACTGTTTTTACCATATTACTAAGGGGCCAGTATTTTAGGTCTAAATTGTGATTCCTTTGAAACTTGCTATTTTTTGTTTATTTATTTAGACTTCCTATCTATTTTTGACCATTGAAACTCACTTGTTTCTCCAAAGATGTTTGGATTTTCTGAATATGAGAAACCACACATTTTCTTAACTTACATGCTCTGAAGACAGAGTGCTGACTACTAATTTGTTATCCTCAGCTTGCACCCTGGCTAGCTGCAATGTATTGCATAAGAGATAAAGTTATTCTTAAGAAATTCATAAGAAAAATTTATAAGAACTAACAAAGTTACTCTACTACATAACATTGAGATATTTTAGTAACAAATCTTGAGAAATTACGAAGAGAGGTACTAAATATCATCTGCTTGCCTTTGACCTCTTTGTAAAAACAAAATTCCTACATTTTCCACATAAGCAGGATCATTGTTAAAAACAAACAAGTAATTAAGTGGAAAATTATCAGCCTTTTAAATAAATCTGTTTGTATAGATGTGCACTAACTGTGCAGAAGGTAATTCTATCAGTAAAATATCAGTAAAATCTCTAAGTCCTCAGTTTTTTATTTATTGGATCCCTAAAGATAAAGGGGAGAACTTTTGTTCTCAAAGAAGACTCACAATGTAAATCAAGCAAAAACACAAATTCTTAGACTCACAGAACTTTAGAACATATGAACACTTGAAGAAAAGTTAAAAATTTTCTAAACTAAATCAATGACTTTGTTTGGAAATTTTCTGTTATATCCCTGTTATATGTGTATCCAACTTTGAACAGTTCCAGGAATGAGGACCTTCAAATTCCTGGAAAGTTATAACTTTAAGTGGCTAAAGAATAGAATTACTTTTCAACATATAACTGGTATTGGAAAAACAGCATCTTGTCTCACAGTTTTCAGACACAAATATGTCAGAAAATAAATTACACAAACTTTATATAAATTAGTGCAAATTATGTTTTCATAATCATTTATTTGAAATTCATAACGGCTACAATAAGAGAGTCAATATTAATCCAACACTAATAGTGAAATTTTCATGATATTTGAAAAAGTTCAAGAAACCACTCAGACTCCAGAAGTGTAATGATTGATAACTTGGACAATAAATCCTTTGTAGACTAGTCAGTTGAAAACTGCACTGAGAATACTGTCTCTAAAGATGAAAATAAGAAAAACTAAAGTTATATCAAAGATAAAGTCATGAGGCCATCAGTTGCAAAGAGAATGGGACATAAATTCTTGTATAAAACTATGTAATAGAAGACTATTAGGGATGGCCATAAGGGAAGATTTGGAAGTCTTGAATGCATATACTTTAAGCATGTTCTTGTCTGAAAACTTGAGAATAAATTAAATCTTTACAGTTATTTTTAAAAAATTGTATGCCTGTGTCACCACCATAATACACTTATTTTAGCTCAGAGAAAGACACATACTATGCACTCAGAGAATATTTATTGAGACATTGAATGAAATGGATATTTACATGGTGGCAACCTCAAGGTAGATAAAATGAAGATAATATAATAAATATTGAACTGAAATGAAAGGGTTGAGTGTCATGGTTTGATATTTTAAAAGTGGTCTTTGTTGGAAGACCTACATGCAATATAATCAGTGTCCCTAAGAAGGCAAATTGAGGTAAGAGTTTGTAATTGAAGGTATCTGCTGTCAGAGAGCTTGAGGCTACTAATATAGAAGACCTATTTAGTTTTCAAATATAATTGAGGATATTAAAAATCATACCATGCTCTTCAAACTGTTAATGTGAAACTCATGTAAGTTACCCTGTTATAAATGTATTTCTCAGCCTCTTAGTTATTTCCTGTTATTTTAGTCTTCAGACAAGATGAAATTCAATCATTTAAAAATAAATTTACATCTAGGCCACTACACAAACTCAAAATTCTGAAATTACTTTTCAGAATGCTGAAAACACTTATTCTTGGCTTCTGTTGAAAATGTGTCAAGATAATTCCTTCATGTAGGGCAAGATATTAGAATTATTTTTTACTATTATTTAGGACCTCTCAATATTACACTGAGAGGTATGGGCACCAACTTAGCCTGCACAGTTTGTAAACCATCAAGGTGAGAAGGGAAAATTTAACTCTCATCCAATACCAAAAAGAGTTGATTAATTCAGCAGGATACATGTGGATTGTGGCCACTAAAATGGTACCCTTAGAAGCTGTGATGTTAGCATCAGGCACACCCTTTGGCCACACAGAATCATATTAGATGCCTTAAGTGTCTATATAAGCTGTGGTTGTAACAGGTGAACATAAAAAAAAGTATTCAGAAGAGAATGATGCTGCTTATAGATAAGTTAAATCTATCACTTGGTGTTTCTGCTTGGCATGAATATCATGAACTTGACTTGCATATTTAGTTAATGTGCAACTTGAACACAGGTGCATAGGCTATGGACTGTTCCCTTTTTAGTGTTTGCATATGTAACAACTGACTACAAAAAAGGGGTTTAACACAGCAAAGGGGGTTTGGAAAAATTCATCCTGGATGATACATCTCCATCCGTAATGTCGTACCACACTTTTCTGGTCACTGTGTGTGCATATGCATACATCTATATATTGCATTTATTAAATTTGCAAGAATAGTTTAAGTGTCTGAGAAAGTACGTTTAGTAATCAAAAGTTGAAGGAAACTTAACATATTAAGTGAGGCTTAAAACATTTAATGCATGTTAAATAATTACACTTGTTAATGTAGACATAATTGAAAATTTCTTTTAAAGGTAATTATAAAATTTCCTAGATTTCTATTTAAAATAATATTTGTGATACAAATTAAAAGCATAAGGATGCTTAAGGCAAACCGGTATTTTGAATTTATAACCATAATAAATTGAATATTAATATTTAAAATCAAAGTAACTTCTGTATAATCCATGTAAAAAATCCACCCCCCGGGGCACCAAAAACTCATTATCATCTTTTCCTTTCAGTGCCTGATTTTAAGTTGCAAAGGGCCAGGGAACCTACCTACTAGTAAAAGTTTCTGTTGACATAGATTAAGATGATTTTGCAATAGCTGTGGAAGTTCGTTGTGGACATGCAATTGACATGTCCATTAGCAAATTTTCATATTTATAGGAATTTATAGTGCTTAAAGATATTTGTCTTCTGGAATATAAAATAAGTTTTGTGATTGTCATTTTAAATGGGGAGCTAAGTAATTTTACATGCTTATAATTTCAGCTGAATTATTACTGTAGTTATAGTGGAATTATAAGACAATCTGAACAGAATCAACAGTATCAAATACTGCTAAGTAAGTAAGTGAAGATTGAGAAGTGACCAAAAAATTAATGATGTGGAAGTTGTCAGTGACCTGGAAAAAGACAGTTTTGATGGAGTATTTGGTGGAAAGCCTGAAAAAAAATAGTTTTAAAAAAGAGTGGGAAGAAAAGAATGGAAATAGTGAGTCCACACAACTTTTTAATTTTTATTTTCTGAAAAAGAGTAGAAATAAGGAATGGTGCTTGGTAGGGATGTGTGAATAAATTAAAAATTAACCATCATCAGCTTTAAGTAGAATCTACCAGATAAGCAATCATATTGCAAAGTAAATAATTCACTTTTGTAATTAAAGAAAAACTGGATAAATACCTGAAATGACTTTCCTATAAGACCTAACTAGTGCCTTTCTGATATCTTCAAGGTAAATATTTTCTCGTCTTTAACATTTGACCTTTATAGAAAGGTCTCTTATCAATTAATTCATAAAAATTCTAAATTGACTATTAACAATTTCTAGGAATTACAAATGCTATTTCTGTACCTCTGTTGGCTTGTTTTATTTGCTTTTCCTTTCCTTGGAAACCAAGCAGGATTTTCTTTTATTTTTTTCTTTTTTTTTCTTTAATTTCCATGGTTTTTGGAGAACAGGTAGTATTTGGTTACATGGATAAGTTCTTTAGTGGTGATTTGTGAGATTTTGGTGCAGCCATCATCCGAGCAGTATACACTGAACCCAATTAGTAGTCCTTTATCCCTCACCCCCTTCCCACTATTTCCCCCTGAATCCCCACAGTCCATTGTATCATTCTTTTGCGTTTGCATCTTCAAAACTTAACTCCCACTTATGGGAACATACGATGTTTGGTTTTCCATTTCTGAGTTACTTCGCTTAGGATAATACTATCCAATCCCATCCAGGTTGCTGTGAATGCCATTAATCCATTCCTTTTTATGGCTGAGTAGTATTCGATTATATACATACACACACACACACATATATGTACACATATAAACACACACACACACACATATATATATATCACAATTTATCCATTCATTCATTGATGGGCTCTGGGCTGGTTCCATGTTTTTGCAATTTGCGAACTGTGCTGCTATAAACGTTCTCGTGCAAGCATCTTTTTTCAATGCTACTTTCTTTACTTCCTCTCTTCTTTCCTTCTGCCCCTTCCTCCCTCCTCTCCTTCATTCCTCTCTCCCTTCCCCTGCTCGCCTTTCCTTTCCTTCCTTCCTTCCTTCCTTCCTTCCTTCCTTCCTTCCTTCTCTTCCTTTTCCTCTTCCTCTCTCTTTCTCTCTCTCTCTCTCTTCATAATAACTTAGGTCAAGCACCCTGACTCGAGACTCAAGATAAACCTCCTCAGCAAGAGGTCACTTGAAACATGAAGACAGGGTTTATATGTTTCAATCAGACAGCAGGCATCTTCTGACCAAATACGTTCTGAGGACTAACTTATGTAGGGCAAAACTTATGTGGGTAAAGGAAAAACTTGAGCACCTAGAGTCCTGGATGGGATGTTATGATAAGAGTGGATCCTACGGAAGGGAGGGGAGAGATGGCGAAGTGAAGGGCAATAGAAGGAGGCATTGAAAGAGAGCTGAAAAGATGACCACTGAGAGCATTCTTAATTTATTTGGCCACATATTGAGGAGAGGTTAGCAGTGCTTCATGGGAGTTATCTGCACATCACCTTTTCCACACATACCAGGCCACCTGCAAGCCCCATCTCTTTTTTGTGGAGGTGAGAGTTCATAGAGTCTATAAGAGTTCCCCTTGGAAGCAATCTATGCCATTAATCCATCACTAATGGGCTGAAAATTTAGTCCTAATAATCACCTGTTTAAAATGCTGCATATATCACAAAATTGATAGCTTGGCTACTTCATTTTACTATATAGATCTATAGAAAGATACTTAATTTATCTGTAGCTGAAATTTTCCAATTTCAATGTTTTTTTGATGATGTCAGTTATCATTCTGAAACTATCCTCGTATTATCACCCATAGTGCCATGCCAATGAATTTACTTCTTATTTTCTATTTTCTTTCTAGCACTTACAAATTCATAGACTATTACCACTGAAGACAAGTTAAGAGATTGTGTTCTCCAAACTCATCATTTTTCAGGTAAGAGATATTACCCTGACAGCTCCAAGAATGTAAAGGTTGTTTATAGCAGAAGATAGCTCACACTTTCTCTAGGCCATGTCAAATGGAAAAATCGTATATGAATGACGTTATATTTTTTCCATTATATGATTGCAGACTGAATGGATCTCTGTTGTTTTTAAATCACATCTAAATTATAGCCTTCGAAGATTTTCATTAAGTCCAAACTGCACACAATTCATGGTAGTAAGTTCAATGTCAAAGTTATAGAATATTTAAATTTAAAAACATCATTGTTCTCACACCCTAAGATAACTTTTTAATGTTTTTTTTTTTATTATACTTTAGGTTTTAGAGTACATGTGCACAATATGCAGGTTTGTTACATATGTATCCATATGCCATGTTGATTTCCTGCACCCATTAACTCGTCATTTAGCATTAGGTATATCTCCTAATGCTATCCCTCCCCCCTCCCCCAACCCCACAACAGTCCCCGGAGTGTGATGTTCCCCTTCCTGTGTCCATGAGTTCTCATTGTTCAGTTCCCACCTATGAGTGAGAACATGCGGTGTTTGGTTTTTTGTCCTTGCGATAGTTTACTGAGAATGATGTTTTCCAATTTCATCCATGTCCCTACAAAGGACATGAACTCATCATTTTTATGGCTGCATAGTATTCCATGGTGTATATGTGCCACATTTTCTTAATCCAGTCTATTGTTGTTGGACATTTGGGTTGGTTCCAACTCTTTGCTATTGTGAATAGTGCCGCAATAAATATACGTGTGCATGTGTCTTTATAGCAGCATGATTTATAGTCCTTTGGGTATATACCCAGTAATGGGATGGCTGGGTCAAATGGTATTTCTAGTTCTAGATCCCTGAGGAATCGCCACACTGACTTCCACAATGGTTGAACCAGTTTACAGTCCCACCAACAGTGTAAAAGTGTTCCTATTTCTCCACATCCTCTCCAGCACCTCTTGTTTCCTGATTTTTTTAATGATGGCCATTCTAACTGGTGTAAGATGATATCTCACTGTGGTTTTGATTTGCATTTCTCTGATGGCCAGTGATGATGAGCATTTCTTCATGTGTTTTTTGGCTGCATAAATGTCTTCTTTTGAGAAGTGTCTGTTCATGTCCTTCGCCCACTTTTTGATGGGGTTGTTTGTTTTTTTCTTGTAAATTTGTTTGAGTTCATTGTAGATTCTGGATATTAGCCCTTTGTCAGATGAGTAGGTTGCAAAAATTTTCTCCCATTCTGTAGGTTGCCTGTTCACTCTGATGGTAGTTTCTTTTGCTGTGCAGAAGCTCTTTAGTTTAATGAGATCCCATTTGTCAATTTTGGCTTTTGTTGCCATTGCTTTTGGTGTTTTAGACATGAAGTCCTTGCCCACGCCTATGTCCTGAATGGTATTGCCTAGGTTTTCTTGTAGGATTTTAATGGTTTTAGGTCTAACATTTAAGTCTTTAATCCATCTTGAATTAATTTTTGTATAAGGTGTAAGGAAGGGATCCAGCTTCAGCTTTCTACATATGGCTAGCCAGTTTTCCCAGCACCATTTATTAAATAGGGAATCCTTTCCCCATTTCTTGTTTTTGTAAGGTTTGTCAAATGTTTTTTAAATATTAACTTGGAATTATGTTTTATATACTAGAAATTATATTCTTTATGAAATATTTTTGCCTGCATCTTCATTTAACACTATGTTGGCATCATTTTCCATAATGACAAATAGGCTTCAGAATGTTAAATTATAAATTAATCCTTGTATTTTGATCAACCTTCCAGAACCTTTTCTATGAATCTCTTTTGTATGCACTTTGTAATTTTTACTGTCACAAATATATTCATACACATATCTTCTGGTTAGTTGAAATGATTTCTTTTTGAGAAAGGCTTAGAAAGGAGATTTCTGTGATTAATGTTTCAAAACCATGGCTAGAACAGCATGGTTTAGGACAGAGGAGCCCATCAATAAGGAAAGGCCCTCCTTTCAGCTTCATCTCATCCCTCCACCAACGTGTGACCTCAACTAATTATTTAGCTTTTTCAACTTCAGTGTTCTTCTTATTAAAGTGGGTGCAGACACACCTCTCTAATAGGAATGTTATTAGGACAGTTTATAAATAAAATATTTGGTTTAGTGTCAATATATGGTAAGTGCCCAATTGATTTTGTTCAATGTTTTCTTTATGGTTCTTAAAATATGGTTCTTTCCAAAACTGCTATGGCATTTTCCTCTCCCACTATCCCCCTGAAATATATCTCTTTTTAAAGTATTTGGACCATTTATTGGATCTAAAATGATACTTTCAGTTTGCTTTGATTTTTGATTTCTCTAATTTTCTTTGAATTCTTTTTAAGGTAAGTTGATCAGCTGTGATGTTATTTTTTAAAAATGTAATGCATAAGAAGACTGACCATTCTATTAATTAATCAAAACACCAGAATAATATTTTTATTCTTATTTATGAAACTTAAATGGTCCATTATAATCTCTAGCTGATATTTCTGTAAGAATATGAAGTATACACATATGATATTGGATCTTAGACATTTGGAATTCAGAAAAACAAAAGAAAAACAAAAACCTGAATTGAAAAACGCAGAGAATCTGAAGACATCATAGAACTTTCTCCCCTTGCATTTGGAAAAAGTTAGCGATACTATCAGATAATGGGTCAATAGTGTACTGTATCCATGTGGGGATATTTAGGTCACCTATGTATAATGGCAATTTCAAGAGTCATGGCTCAATTTTGTGAACTAGACAATTCTGGTAATTATAATAGCAGTAGATGAAGCTGACGTCTCACATGCTGAACATATGCTACTTAAACACATAGCCATCATTCCTGGTGCTTTCTACAAAAATAGTTCATCTCATTAAAAATGACTGTTGGCCGAGCACAGTGGCTCACACGTGTAATTCCTGCACTTTGGGAGGCTGAGTGAGGCAGGCAGATCACCTGAGTTTGGGAGTTCGAGACCAGCCTGGCCAACATGGTGAAACCCCATCTCTACTAAAAATACAAAAATTAGCTGGGTGTGGTGGCAGGTGCTTGTAATCCCAGCTACTCGGGAGGCTGAGGTGAGAGAATCGCTTGAACGCAGGAGGCAGAGGTTGCAGTGAGCCGAGATGGCGTCGCTGTACTCCAGCCTGGGCGACAGAGCAAGACTCTGTCTCAAAAAATCAAAAATAAAAGTTACCCCTGATAGTTAAATAAAGATAAGGAGAGGAATCAGAAAATCATCCATGCCCTGCCATAATTAAGGTTTGTGAACATTTAGATGTCTTTCTCTTCTATTTTAAAATATGCATAGGTTTTACCAAATGGGCTCCTGTTTTACATTGTGTGGTCATAGTTATTTGTACTTCTTGGATCAGCAAAAGATGGGCATTTACAGGAACCACCATTGAGGCAAATAATGTCTGATGTGGAGAGAATACAATGCCAAGTATTGTAATTGGTTTATTTTTCGTTATTTTTTATACATTTTCTTATAAGAATATAAGGCAAAATGTGTCTCTGTATTTAGTTGGAGATGTGTATGCAGCAGTAAGACACATACATAGTTGCTGATTCTACTCTTCAGATATCTGAGTGTAATTTGTAATCCTTCCCATGGTCAACTGAGAGTGTTTTGTACTTTAATATGTTTAACGCAATGTCGCCGTTTCACAGATTTATTTTATTTTGAAAAGATACACAGACTTCAGTATATTGTAGTAAACAAAAGTAGAAAAATTAAGGCAGCAACTGGAGAAATAATTACGTATTCTTTCCCTGGGATGTAAGCATGCAAAATACATGAAGATATATGCTTTTCATTCGAAATAAGAAAAATAAAAGACTCTGCCTCATGATGCTCATGAAAACAATCATTTTTTTCTTTTTGGCAATGGCTTTGGAGTGGAAGCACGTTACTGTCATCTCCTGAAAGAATTAAATATAAAGTGGAAACCCAATGAAGAGGAATAAAATGCCATATAAATTTCAAATGAAGATTTGGAACTGGATTATGATGAACAATGTTGCTAAACCTTATGATCTCTACCTTCTTTAGTCCCCCCTTGGGAATAGCATAACAGTGGACCCAGCCATCTAGGATTATTTGAAGTAACTTTGGGTGGTACAGTTCAGAAGAATCAACCTGAGAGCCTTAAATAACAACACCGGAATGGGACATATTGCCATTAAATCTGTCCCTAACTTAAAAATGTTTAACTAGATGCTGCAAAAAAAAGTAATACTTTGCTAATACTTTCCAGAAAGAAAGATGGAGGGGAGAAAATAAATACACATAAAAAAGACTCCTTTGATCTTTTCCAGTTATGTAGAATGTTCACTTTAATGGAACTATGATTCAAACTGCACCTATAAGAACCAGGATCAAGATCTACATGTTCAAATGTTTGGAAATTTTCTGAAAACATCTAATTAGGTCTTGAAAATTTTCAAACATATGATTAGCTCTTGTTCCCAATTCTTATAGGTACAGTTTAATTATAGTACCATTAAGTCAGTATATACGAAAGTTCAGTTAGAAGGAATAAGTTCAAGAGATCTATTGGAAAACAGGGTGACTATAGTTAATAACAGGGTGTTGCATTCTTGAAAGTTGTTAAGAGAGTAGATTCTAAATGTTCTGGCAACAAAGAATAAGTTATATTTTATATAATAAAATATATATTCATAATAATACATATGTTAATTACCCCAATTGAACCATTCCATAATGTATCCATGTTTCAAAATATATTGTATGCAATATAAACAAATTTTATTTGGTTGGTGCAAAAGCAATTGTGGTTTTTGCCATTAAAAGTAATGGTAAATATTACTTTTTTGTAATAAAGTAATATTTAATTAAAGGATAAATAATTAAAAGACAAATTGTTTTTTAGAATTTAAATAATCTGAAATTATGCCAATGCTGAGAGAGATTAGGAAGACATGAGAAAGTCACCCAATTAAATAAGAAACCCACACTGAAATGTCTGCAAAATACAGCACTGTCAAGATGATTTTATCATGGAGAAAAATATTCCAAAATCCAGAAAGTAATTACCTATTCGGAGAAGACAGATGAAAATGGGGAAACATTAGGTTGAAACACATTTTTACAAGTCCCTATAATTGAAAATAAACTTTACTTCTCTGTAATACTTGTTCAATTCTATTGATTCAAGAGAAGGCCCAATTGATTTGGAAAATGAAATTTAAAAGGAATCCAGATAGTTTCATGAGTTTTTAACTGAACAGAATATTTGAAAACCCTTGCACTACAAAGAAATTTTAACAACATTGACGTGTATGCCTGATTTTAGCTTTGCTGTGGTTTTAGGGTGGTCCAATCTTAACAATTTTAAATAGGCCCAGAGATATTCATTATGTGATTATGAATCACTTCCAAGGGTAAATTTTAGAGTAGGATTTAGTCATATCTATAACAACACTGATGGAGCATGTGTCAAGTTAAAGGCAAAATATTAAGAATAAGGGACAGTTCTCAGCTGACAGGAGTGAGGCAAACATCAACAGTATTTCAGATATCATGAACCAGTTGGCCAGATAGTCCGGTATTCATTGAATAACACGTCACATGTGTAGGATCTCAATAGCTGAGCTGCCTAAGGACAATTTTTCTTTAGCTGGGTTCCCCATTGGAATAAACTAAAAGAAGTTGTTCTTAGAAATGCTATTGGTGGAGCACCATCCCCAGAGATTCTAATTCAATGCAGGCAGAGGGTGGAAGAGTTTGGGGAAGATGATGTCTGCTTTTCCTAAAGCTTCCCCAGTTGATTTCAATATGAATCTACAGCTAAAACTACTGTCGTGGGTCATAACTAGAATTGTATTTGATACTTGTGTCTTTTTCTATTTCAGTTTTTATGAGACTAGCAACACCCAGTTTATAAGGTAGAATCTGCAACTACTATACAATATATTTGAAAAACTTCTTTGAATATTGAAGTTTAACATCACAGCATATCTGGTGCATTCTAAATGAGCATCTTCCCAGGGAATTGACCCACAGTCATGGTCTTAAAATGTTTCCGTCACCCCCATTTTAAATTAATAAAAGGTGGCTGTGGAACTGCCAAAAAACTGGTATTGGCTTTCAACTAGAGATGTCAACTGGCTGGCTCTTGTTTCTTGTAAAGTGGCCAATATGTGGTTTGGAGCTCTGATTAGGGGAAATTCTGGTAATATTAAGAAAACATTCTCCTGCTATGTAACGGGCCAGGAATGTATACTCAAAATCCAAAAATCATACAATAAAATGTTTTAAAACAAGTACCAAGAGGAGAATCTTCTCTTTGTTGCCTTCAGCTAGTTTAAATGAATGTATACCACGTATACCAAGGTATTCAGGCATACCTTGGAGAGATTGCAGGTTCAGTTCCAGACCACAACAATAAAGTGACTCTTGCAATTAAAGCAAGTCACATGAATTTTTTGGTTTCTCAGTACATATAAAATTTATGTACCGTAGCCTATTGTACAATAGCATTAGGTCTAAATAACAATGTACATACCGTAATTAAAAATATTTTATTGCCCAAAATGCTAATGATTATCTGAGCCTTCAGCAAGTCACGTAATCTTTTTGCAGGAAAGATTTCTCTGTTGCTTAATATTATTTTACCCACAGTAGAACTTCTTTCACAATTGGAGTCAGTTCTCTCAAATTCTGCCTCTGCTTTATCAACTTAATTCATGTCATATTCTGAATCCTTTATTGTTGTTTCAACAATGTTCACAGCATGTTCACCATCTGAAGAGATCACTTTCTTTGCTCATCCATAAGAAGCAACTCCTACTTCATTCAGGATTGATATGAGATTGCAGCAATTCAGTCCCATCTTCAGGCTCCACTTCTAATTCTAGTTCTCTTGCGATTTCTGCCACACCTACCATTACTTCCTCCACTGAAGCTTTGAACCCCCAAAATCACCCATGAGGGTTGGAATCAATTTTTTCCAAACTTCTGTTGATGTTGGTAGGCTGACCTCCTCCCATGAATCACAAATGTTCTCAATAGCATCTAGAATGGTAAATCTTTTCCAGAAGGTGTTCAATTTACTTTGACCAGATCCAACAGATGAATCACTGTCTATGGTAGCTATAGCCTTATAAGTTATATTTCTTAAATAATATGAATTAAAAGCCAAAATTACTCCATAAGCTATGGACTGCAGAATTGATGTTGTGTTAGTAGGCATGAAAACAACATAAATCTCCTTGTTCATCTCCATCAGAGCTCTTGGGTCACCAAGTGAATTGTCAATGAGCAGAGGTACTTTGAAATAAATCTTTTTTTTTTCTGATTGGTATGTCTCAACAGAGGGCTTAAAATATTCAGTAAACCATGCTGTAAACAGATGTCCAGTGCTGTTGTCCAGGCTTTGTTCTTCCATGTACAGAGCACAGGTAGAGTAGATTTAGCATAATTCTGAAGGACCCCAAGATTTTCAAAATGGTAAATGAGCATTGGCTTCAACTTAAAGTCACCAGCTGCCTATCAAGAGAGTCAGCCTGTCCTTTGAAACTTTGAAGCCACACATTGACTTCTCTGTAGCTGCAAAAGTCCTAGGTACATCTTATTCCAATTGAAGGCTGTTTCTCCTACACTGAAAATCTTTTGTTTAGTGTAGCCACCTTCATGAGTGATTTTAGCTAGGTCTTCTGGATAATGTGCTGCAGTTTCTCATCAGCACTTGCTGCTGCACCTTGTACGTTTATGTTGTAGAGACAGCTTCTTTTTTTAAACCTCATGAACCCGTATCTTCTAGCTTCAAACTTTTCTTCTGCAGTTTCCTCACTTCTCTCAGCCTTCATGGAATTTGAGAAAATTAGAACTTTGCCCTGGACTAGGCTTGGTTTAAGGGAATGTTGTATGGGTTTGATCTATCCTTACCTCTTGAACTATCTTCATTTCAACAATAAGGCTGTTTCACTTTCTTATCATTCATGTGTTCACTGGAGTAGCACTTTTAAATTCCTTCAATAACTTTTTATTTTCATTAACAACTTGGATAACTGTGTTTCTCAAGAGGCCTAGCTTTTGGCCTATCTTGGCTTTCAATGTGCCTTAATCACTAAGCTTAATCATGTCTAGCTTTTGATTTAAAGTGAGAAACATGAGACTCTTCTTTTTCTTTTTTTTTTTTTTACTAAGAACTTGAGCTTTTATTAGAAAGAATAAAAACACAATTAATTGAACAATAAATGGTGACAACAGAGTTAGCATTTTTTTCTTTTATTTATTTATTTTTTATTATTATACTTTAGGTTTTAGGGTACATGTGCACAATGTGCAGGTTTGTTACATATGTATCCATGTGCCATGTTGGTTTGCTGCACCCATTAACTCGTCATTTAGCATTAGGTATATCTCCTAATGCCGTCCCTCCCCCCTCCCCCCAACCCACAACAGTCCCCGGAGTGTGATGTTCCCCTTCCTGTGTCCATGAGTTCTCATTGTTCAATTCCCACCTATGAGTGAGAACATGCAGTGTTTGGTTTTTTGTCCTTGCGATAGTTTACTGAGAATGATGTTTTCCAGTTTCATCCATGTCCCTACAAAGGACATGAACTCATCATTTTTTATGGCTGCATAGTATTCCATGGTGTATATGTGCCACATTTTCTTAATCCAGTCTATCGTTGTTGGACATTTGGGTTGGTTCCAATTGTTTGCTATTGTGAATAGTGCCGCAATAAACATACGTGTGCATGTGTCTTTATAGCAGCATGATTTATAGTCCTTTGGGTATCTACCCAGTAATGGGATGGCTGGGTCAAATGGTATTTCTAGTTCTAGATCCCTGAGGAATCGCCACACTGACTTCCACAATGGTTGAACTAGTTTACAGTCCCACCAACAGTGTAAAAGTGTTCCTATTTCTCCACATCCTCTCCAGCACCTCTTGTTTCCTGCTTTTTTAATGATGGCCATTCTAACTGGTGTGAGATGGTATCTCATTGTGGTTTTGATTTGCATTTCTCTGATGGCCAGTGATGATGAGCATTTCTTCATGTGTTTTTTGGCTGCATAAATGTCTTCTTTTGAGAAGTGTCTGTTCATGTCCTTTGCCCACTTTTTGATGGGGTTGTTTGTTTTTTTCTTGTAAATTTGTTTGAGTTCATTGTAGATTCTGGATATTAGCCCTTTGTCAGATGAGTAGGTTGCAAAAATTTTCTCCCATTTTGGAGGTTGCCTGTTCACTCTGATGGTAGTTTCTTTTTCTGTGCAGAAGCTCTTTAGTTTTTAATAAGATTCCATTTGTCAATTTTGGCTTTTGTTGCCATTGCTTTTGGTGTTTTAGACATGAAGACTCTTCTTTTTCACTTGAACACTCAGAGGCCATTACGGGGTTACTAACTGGCCTGGTTTCAACATTGTTGTGTCTCAGGGAACAGGGAAGACTGAGGAGAAAGAGAGATAGGGTAACAGCTGGTAGGTGGATCAGTCAGAACACACACAACATTTATTGATTAAGTTTGCCATCATATATGAACATGGTTCATGGTGCCCCAAAACAATTATAATAGTAACATAAAAGATCGTTTATCACAGATCACCATAGTAGATAGAATAATAATGAAAAAGTTTGAAATATTGCAGGAATTACCTAAATATGACACAGAGACACAAAGTGAGCCCATGCTGTTGGAAAAATGGTACCTATAGACCTGCTGGACGCAGGGTTGCCACAAACCTTCAATATATAAAAAAGGCAGTGTCTGTGAAGCACAGTAAAGCAAAGCATAATAAAGTGAGGTACACTTATACACGGTGATGATTAAGTACATTAACATGCAGAAAAAGAGGGCAAGAAGCAAGTTATCAACTGAACAAAACAATAGATGTATAAAACACATCATTACAGAAACCTAGCAACTTGGTGGTACTAGTCCTTGTTTATGGACACACCCTTCATAATCAGCTCTGTATATGCATCCACTCATTCATTTATTCAGCCATTCATTAATTCATGCATATATTTTATTAGTTTTATATTCCTGCTATAACAAATAACCATATACTTAGTGGCTTAAATCAACACAAATGTATTATCTTACTGTTCTGCTGGTCTGAAGTTTGGAATGAATCTCACTGGGCTAAATGCAGTTGTCATAGCTGCATTCCTTCTGAAGGTTCCAAGGGAAAGTCTCTTTCTGTCCCTTTTTCAGCTTCTAGATGACAACTGCATTCCTTTGTTCCTGGCCCCTTCCTCTACCTTCAAAATGCACCACTGCAAACTAAGCTTCCTTCCTCATGTCACTTTTTCCCCCTAAACCTCCTGTCTCTCTCATAGGGACCCATGGGATGATAGTTCCACCTCAAAATCCTTGACTTAAGGCACCTTCAAAGTCCCTTTTGCCATGTAAGCTAATATAGTCACAATGTTGGGGGGATTCGAACAAGGACATATTTGGAGGGGGATTGTTTTCTCTACTGCAGTATTCTAAAGGTACTTATTAAGCTTTACTGATTAACTTTTGAACTCAAAATAATATATGTTTACATTTGAAAAATTTTTTGATTGTCCACTAAGGTGAATTTTAGCACTCTTATGATTTTGCCAGATCTTATCTCACCTTCAACCTCTTCACCATATATATATTTATATTAAATGTATTCATTAAATTAACATATTTAATAGAATTATAGTATTATATATTATATATGTATAATAATTGTATACATTATATGCTTATATTAATTGTATATTATAATTAATATATAATATAAAATATGTATATATATTAATTACATGTAATTATGATATACTATAACATATAATATTATACATGACATTATATATTATAATATATATTGCTTCATATATAATATAAAATATTTGTCATATTTTATATTATATATGATATATAATTATATATTTTGTATATTATTATATATGTCATATATACATTATATGATTATATAATATACAGTATATATTTTATATATTATATTATATATTATATAACAATATAATATACCATATATAATCATATATAACAGATGATAAATATTATATATTGTATGATATATAATTATATGTTACATTATAGTATATATTATACATTTCATTATATATAAGTATCATATATAACTATATATCATATGTAATATAATGTATGATAAATATTATATGCTTCCTTCCTCACATCACTTTTTCCCTTTGATCTTTTCTCCCTTGAATATATGATAAATATTATCTATCATATTATATTATATATTATAATTATATATAATGAAATATATGATATATGTAAATATTATATAATCTGTCACACATATAAATAATATAATCCATATTAATGTAATATATAATAATCATATATAATATATTCATATCAATTATTATATAATCATGCCATAGCTATGCATTACAATAATTATATATAAACATATATAATCATATATGTTATGTATTTTATTATATAACAATGTAGTCAATTTTAATACATAACATACAATTGTATAAGATAATATACAATATATATGATTGTAACAGATAATATATCTATTATCTGTTATATAGATATGTATTATATAATTATGTATCATGTATATATTGCATTGTTTATGAAACTTAAATTTGTTTCTGGAAATACCATTAAATCTTTTTCTATGACTTGATTCTGAAGTGTGGAAAAGCAGAAGGAAAAGAGAACCGTTCTTCAGAGCATGGCCTGACTTAGCTGGGACCCCGGCCCCTTGCCCTGCTGAGTGCCTCCCACCATTCATATATTTCATTCATCCTAAAAATTTCGTATTTACTGATATGAAAAAAACAATTAGAACATTTTATTGACTCTAAAGTTGTGGGTTTTTTCTTTTGATTTTAAATAAATCCACGCATTTTCATGGGCCCCTGAGCGTCCTGCAGGCTTCAAGCACTGTGCTGACCATCAACTCTGCCATTCATACCACCTTAGCTACAGAGACCTACAAAGCTTCATGCTTCAGAGTACATCCTCCATGGTTCTAATGTACCGTGCCCAGAAAGAGAGCCTTATCAGAGTTAAAGTCCGCCTGGTGGCTTTCTAGTTTCCTTCGGTTATCATGCCACTGTTTAGGTCACTTCGTATTTGAAACTTACACGTGTACCCTCACAATGTCTTTAGTTGTAAACAGGCCCTTTTCCAGAAAATGCAATTGTCTTTGCTTCTTGTGGTAAAAATAAACATATGCTTCCTAAAACATGCACTAAATCATTTATTTTTCTCATTCATTGTATGAATTTTGTGGAAGTCATTCCATTTTTCTTTGCCTTTTTTTCTTAAAGGTCAGTGAATTTATTTAGTCCTAATTCAGACTGCTTTCTTCTAGGATGACTTCTCAGTCAATAATTTTTTTAAGACTCCTGAGTTAGTTCAACCAGTCCTTAAAACTCACACCTTCTTACCTTTTTACTGTCTTGTTTCCTTGAAGTATGTCTTTAAGTGATGTCATCAGAGTATGTAGGACATAAATTTAATGAAGTCACAATATATTCATGTTTTGCCTGAAACTTGATTGATAGTTTAACTGGTATCATTTCCTTTTTTTAAGAACTTGGAGACATTATTCTTTATTTTCTGCAACCACAATCATCCAAGAAATATCTAAAGCAAATCTTAATCTCTCTCAATTTGTAGATCATCCACATTGACAATCTAGCTCCACCTTTAATAAGGTTAATTTTATTCATGGTGTTCTCATTTCACAAGGACATGAAATATTTTTCATTCATCTTAACTTTGACTAAAATCATGTGTTTCTCATTTTATATTCTTTGAAATAATTAATTCATTTTGTTTTCTCTTTGTAAACGTCCTACTGGTGTGTCTGAAGCTTCTGGATTGAGAAACTAAATCTCTCATCTCTAGTTGCATGTATTTGTCTTTTCGCTTTATATTCTAGGATTTCCTTCTTTTGTCTTCCAGTCCTCAAATAAATTATGAATTTTGATCCTCATATTTTAAATTTTTAAGGGTTTTTCTGGCTTTCTCATTATTTCCTTTTTATATAAGTTTGATCTATGTTAATGGATGCTAAATGATTGATGCTGAGGGTGTGTGTGTGTGTGTCTGAGTCTTTCTGTGTCTGTTTTACATTCTCTTTTCTTCATCATCTCTATTTCTGTTGAGATAAGTTTTATGTTTAACATAGTATTTCCCTTACTCTCACCCTGATTTCTTTTTGACTGACGACTTGGTTTGCAGAAAGTGGAGGTGATTATACACGATGGTTTGTGTGAGTTTCTTTCACTATAATTTCATATTCCATTAGTTTTCTCAGGTGAAATTGAAAGCTCTACAGGTATTCAGTGTAAATGAGTAGAGTTGTTGACTGTCAGGCTTTGCTGGATTGCATTTTCAAGGATTGCATTAAATGTTATAGATTTCCCAAATGTTAGATTAAAGGTATCCTTTATTTTGGGACAACAAAACTTGTCCGCTTACCAGTTTTCTCTAGATTGTTTGGCTTTTAGGGAGAAAAGCCCACTGTTTTTTGTCTCTTTGTTTTATTTTGTTTTCTATGCAGGCATGAACAAGGCAGGTGGAGAAGCTAAACTGGAAATCTAATAATCACCCAGCTCCTTTCTGGGTCCTTCTTCCTCTCACAGTGTTAGTCTGAGTGATGACTGGATAATGGACACACATCCTGGAAGGTGGTTTGCATTGTTCAGTTTCTCACATTAATATCCCTTCCAGAAACTTATTAAAATCTGTTGTTCAGAGTTGACCTTCTACATTTCCTTACCATGACAGTTCCTATTTATTTAATTTTTTAAATGGGCATCTGGAAGGGAGGAAAGATTTATTTTTTTAATCTACAATATTAAACCAGACAATAAATAATTGTTTAAAGAATTGTTTGAATAATTAAAATAATTATTTAATTTGAATAATTGTAAATCATTTAACTTAAATGTGTTGTGATTCCATCAGCATATTTGCATATATGCAACAGAGTTTGGTGCTTCAAACCTAAGATGCAGAGAACACAATTTGCACAATAACCCCAGATTTCACTGAGTTTTGTTTATTGTTCTGTAAAATGAAGAGATTGGATAAATGATTAGTAATGTTTCTTCTATTATAGTATTTGGTATCCTCCCACTCTACTATATTATAATACAAGAAAAAAAGTTTAAACATTCAATAAAATACATGTCATTTTAATAATTTTATTCACAAATAATGAAGTATAATTAGCCCATTCCTATGAATTTTTTCCATTTTTACATACCATTTTTACTAATTACTTGTATTATGACTTTATTTTGTTGAAAATAAATTCAAAAATAAAAAATATAAAATGCTTCTGAAAGGACAGAGTAAATATTTTTATAGACGTTAAGAAAAATATTTTGATTTTATGAATGTGAAACCACATCTCACACAACTACTTTTTCAACAGTTTTATTTTATTTTATTTTATTTTATTTATTTATTTATTTTCTTTTTGAGACGGATCTTGCTCTGTTGCCCAGGCTGGAGTACAGTGACACTGTCTCGGCTCACTGCAACCTGTACCTCCTGAGTTCAAGCGGTTCTCCTGCCTCGACCTCTCAAGTAGCTGGGATTACAGGCACGTGCCACCACACCAGACTAGTTTTTGTATTTTTAGTGGAGATGGGGTTTCACCACCTTGGCCAGACTGATCTCGAACTCCTGACCTCAGTTGATCTGCCTGCCTCGGCCTCCCAAAGTGCTGGGATTACTGGTGTGAGCCACCAATGCCTGGCCTCAACAGTTTTATTTTAAATGCCAATTGTTTTTACTGTCTTCTGTAATTATCTACATGGAAGGTTAGATCCTGCCTAATAAATTCAAGACCATGGAATTATATAATATCTCCTTTTAAGCGGAAGCAAAGAAAGCCCTTTCCAAACAAAGATTCTTACAGTTTGGAATTTGTATTCACTCTACGTTCATCAACTTTGTTTCACATCTGACCCCTACTGTTTGCCTAAATTGGATTGGAAATTAAAGAGCAAAGGATGCCTGTGGCAATGAACAACACATTTTTGGAAGTTTGAGAATAACAGCAGAGAAAACGTCAGCCGGTCATTTTGACTTAGAGGTCATTAAATTAGCCTTAGGATTGCTAAAAGAAATAGGCTTAATATGTAAAATAAGAAGAAAGACTTAATTATGAAATATGTGCAACATAAAAATAAGATACAGTTAACCCTTGAACAACATGAGAAGTAGAGGTACCAACTCTCCACAGTCAAAAATCTGCATGTAACTTTTGACTCTCCAAATAATTAACTACAAATAGCCTATTGTTAACTTGAAGCCTTATGAATAACATAGTCAGTGTTTTGTATGTTATATGTATTATATACTTATTTTTTCAATAAAATAAGGTAGAGAAAAAATATCATTAAGAAAATTATAAGGAAGAGAACATGTATTTACTATTCAGTCAGTGGAAGTGAATCATCAGAAAGGTCTTCATCCTCATCATCTTCCTGTTGAGGCTGAGGAGGAGGAGGGGCTTGGTCTTGCTGTCTCGGGGTGGCAGAGGCAGAAGAAAATCTATGTATGAGTGGACCTGTGAAGTTCAAACTTGTGTTGTTCAAGGGTGGACTGTATTTTATATTTTGTGTCTTCCCACTAACAGGAAGTATCCATATTTAGTATTTGATATTTCTATACCACATGGGTCCAATCTTCCTTTATACTTTTCTCCTTTCTTCTAAAAATGAACAAATGAACAAACAACAACCATAACAACAAAAACTCAGATCATCTTGTGCATTTTTTTGTTATCTAGCATGTTTTTACTTAAATGTACATGGTTTATGTATTTTGAGGAACGCATATATCATTAGCTATTCTTTACTGCTTGGACAACTTCATCATTTTTGGAAATCCACGAAGCATAAAACATTGAAACAAGTGCTTTAAGGAATACAATGATGAATATAAGACAGATGTAATCTTGTAGAAGCTCATAGGGGCTACAAAAGATGTGTATTACTAGCTCAATCAGGAGACACAGACTTCCAAGGGCCATATCCTTGCACCATTGACATTTAAAGTAGAAAAAGACACTCATACCATGCAAGAGGGCCTCAGATGGTTGGTAACATCTAACTAAGCTGTGAAGGTTGACTCACATCTTGGCATGTATACCAGAAACATACCTGTGCAGAGGCACAGGTTAGAACATGCTGTAAAAAGGGCAAATGCAATCAGTTTGATGGGAAAAACAGTGTGTAATGTCAAGAGAAGGGAAATAATGCTAGAGGGATAGACTGGAGAAAGCCTTAGAGAACTTGAATTCCAACAGGAAGGTTTTTACTTCATGAAGTAGATACTGGTGAGTCATTCGTAGCTTTTGGTTAGCAGAATAACATGGTCTCCGCTGTGTTTCTGGGGGATGAATCTAGCCATACAGTGGAAGAAAGAGCTCAAAGAATATGTGGAAGGGTGGGGAGGTTGGAGATCAGGAGAAGGAGGTGAGGACTCTTACAGAAGTTCAAATGAAAGTCACTAGGCTGAAAATAGGAGAGGGGTGGATTTCAGAAGTATTTAGTGGGCAGAAGCAGTTTGACTTGCTACCCTGAGAGAAAGTATACTGAATCAGTCCCTAAATGGACATTTATAGCCCCAAATAATCTCAAAATAGCAGATCCTAAGTTGCCATAGAAGACCTCAGTATTACTTTTGTATTTCTGTGTAACAAAGTAGCATACATGTGAAGACTTAAAACACACTTCCGTAAGACAGAAATCCAGTAAGACATTGCTGAATTCTCTGTTTAAGGTCTCACGTGGCCAAAGTCAGGATGACAGACAACTAGGCTCTTTTCAGGACTCTGGAGAAGAATCTGTGGTTGGAAGATTTTAGTTTCTTGCAATTGTAGGGTGGAGGTCTTTGTTTTATTGCTGTTTGACCAGGGGCCAGTCTCAGATCTCTCATTTATCCTTGCTTACCATCTCTCTATCTCCAGAGCCATCAAAGATGCATGGACTCCTTCTCCTGCTTCTAGCATTTCTGACTTCCCCTTCTCTTATCAGACAGAGAAAACACCGTGTTTTTAAAGGTCTCGTGTAACAGGTTTAGACCCACTAGGATAATCTTCCTTTTTACTAACTCAAAATCAAATAATTGGTAACCTTATTTACATCTTCAGATTAACCCTTTTGCCCTGGAAGGTGTATTAGTCAGGGTTCTCTAGAGGGGCAGAACTAATAGGATAGATGTATATATAAAGGGGAATTTATTAAGAAGTATTGACTCACAGGATCACAAAGTGAGGCCCCTCAATAGGCCGTCTGCAAGCTGAGGAGCAAGGAAGCCAGTCCGAGTCCCAAAGCTAAAGAACTTGGAGTCTGATGTTCAAGGGCAGGAAGCATCCCACACAGGAGAAAGATGTAGGCCAGAAGACTAAACCAGTCTAGTATTTCCACCTTCTTCTGCCTGCTTTTATTCTGGCCATGCTGGCAGCTGATTAGATGGTGCCCACCCAGATTGAGGGTGAATCTGCCTTTCCCAGTCCACTGACTCAAATGTTAATCTCCTTTGGCAGCATCCTCACAGACACACCCAGGAACAATACTTTGCATCCTTCAGTCCAATCAAGTTGACACTCAATATTCACCATCACAGGAGGAACATAAGTACGGTGTGAAATCTTATATTCATATTTCTGACCATCGGGGCAAGGAATTGTGGGATTGGACATTCCAGATTCTGCTTATCACAGCATCTCTTAAGGAATTACTCTAATTCAGGAGTAACCTAACATTTCTGACACTTCCTCCTTCACATCATCTACTCAGTTGGTAGTTGGTTGCCTTTTACATTTTAATTCAAGAAACAAAGGCAAAGAAAATGCACAGGTGAGGAGATAAATAAAAGGGATGCGGTGACGGCAAATCAGTTTCTTAAAATAATTCTGTCTTTGAAAAATGTGGGATAAGCACATATGCTGTGAGGTGGTGCAGAGTGGAGATTGTTTGGGGCTTGGAAGATATTCAAATATGAAGAAATCTGTCAGCACTCAAGTCATGCGAACAAAAACTTCAGACCACATCAGCAACGCGTGTGTATGAATTTAGTGGCAATAACATGATAAAAATAGAGAATTATAAATGTGGTAGCAGATTTTAAAATTGGCTAGATCTACAACTTGAGAGTTACAGTGTTTGCTTTATGGCTACAAGATGAAAAAGACAGTCATTTCAAATTTACAAAAGTAGCAAGAGTAAAACTGTAACTCTTTTTTGGTTATCGTAGAATCCTCCCTCTCTTTGAGCTCGATTAAAATCCACAGACTACCTACCTCCATCTGCCTGGGTTTGTGCTGGTTGTGCTGCAGAATCATTGCATTTCATTGAATCCTCATTTTGTCACTTTTACTTTCTTGCTGCTTACATTAAGAAAAATTGTTGAACTGAATTCTATGGTGGAGAATCAACTTGACTCCATATTTAGAAAAGCAAAAGGATTGGAGAGTCAAAACCAGAATTCATATTGAATGGAAATGGAATTTCTAGTGGGATTTGTTCCATGGCATTATTATTGTTTCTTTAATAGTATAACACCACATTGCAAAGGTGAGGCATGATGTTAGAGCTAACACTGTAAAGACAGCTATCTGGCAAGCAGCTTACAGGACAGTCAAGTGGGACTCCCCAGTGACGTGGGTGAAATCAGAAAGCAGATATTCCTTGTTTATAATTCACTCTTATTCTCTCTCTGCTCCTCTTTCTCACTTCCTCTCCCTCCATGTTCTGCTATTGCAGGACTACACTTTATCATTTAATTGTTTATATTTTCTTATAATTTTCAAAAAATCTCACAGAAGTTTCAGTTCTTTCCTTTGTTACAGAGTTATATAAAATATACTATAGTTCTCCTTTTGAACAGCATGGCTAGCTTTATTCTCAACATATTTCTTCTGGGGCCCTGAATTTCATAGCAATCTATGGCTTACGTGACTACTGGTTATAATAATTTCAACTGTGATGCAACAATACAACTACCTGGTTTCAAATCAGCCCAAAACGTTATAAAATTCCAGGTATGATATTAATAATATGCCTGTTCATCATGACAGTACCATTATTTATGCACTTAATTTACTAGAAAATAAAAATCTTTAAAGACTGAGAGAGTTATGTTAACCCAAGACACTTCTTAGATGTGTGAATTTTTCCTTATGGGAAAATAAACCTTGCAGATATAGACAATGGAGTTAGGACATTTTTTAAATAAAATATAGCTTTATGTTCCACACTTTTTAATATGAGAATATGGTACAATTGACAGAATTATGACACTTTAAAATTAAGTAACATTGTTTTTTCTCATCTTAAATTACCTTTTATGCATTAAATATTTTATTGAATGAGTCCAGAAGAAAATTATTTAAATATAAATACTTTCCCTATAGTCCCTAAGTAATTCATAGATGGCATAAAAGTGATATTTTTAGATACTATAAATATTCTACTATACCACACAATATTTCTTAGTTATCATGAATTTGGTTTTAGAATAAAATTCCAGCATCAAAGTTGAAATAATTTCCATGCTTTCTTCCACATTTTCTTCTTGGCCCAAGGGAAAATGACATTGAAGTGCAGTTTTGTACTTGTGCAAATGGGGAAGATATGTGCAAGGATATTTGCCTACATTTTTTCAAAGTAAATTTTAAGACCACAAATGTAGCCTCCAGCTAGTGGCTGTGTCAGTTTTCTAGAACTAAAGCACAGATAAATTGTGAACTCAAGAAGGATTTCTTCATGCCCAGAGATGGGCTGGCTCAACAGCTTGGGAATGCCCTGGAATCCATGCTTAGATGCCTATGGTCGGTTGACGGAACATGAAAGTGAGAACAGAGAAGAGAAAATTGCAGCCCATTGAACAACCAGCATGGGATGACCAATTAAAAGTCAACGTTTTGTCTGAGAAGTGATTTTACCACAGAGAAAAATGGAATCTCTTTTGTCTCCACACTCCACAGAACATCAAAGGGCTATGTACCATTTTCCAATTCCAGAGACAATTTTTTTTTCTTCAAATGACATGACATTTGTCTTTGTATTATTCAAGGTTCTCTAGAGGGACAGAACTAATAGTATATATATATATATCCCATGTGGGACTATATATATCCTATTAGTTCTGATATATGTATATCCCTATATGGGATATACATATAGGATATATATATCATATGTGATATATATATCAGATATATAGCATATATCCCATATAGGGATATATATATCAGAACTAATATATATACTAATATCAGAACTAATATTTAATAAACTCCCATATATATCATATATGATATATATGATATATATATGATATATATATAAGATATATATGATATATATATGATATATATATAAGATATATATGATATATATATGATATATATATAAGATATATATGATATATATATGATATATATATAAGATATATATGATATATATATGATATATATATAAGATATATATGATATATATATATATATGGGAGTTTATTAAGTAGTATTAACTCACATGATCACAAGGTCCCACGATAGGCTGTCTGCAAGCTGAGGAGCAAGGAAGCCAGTCTAAGTCCTATATATATATCTGATCTATATCTCAGATTATATATCTCAGATATATATCCTGAGATATATATGATATATATATATATGGGAGTTTATTAAGTAGTATTAACTCACATGATCACAAGGTCCCACGATAGGCTGTCTGCAAGCTGAGGAGCAAGGAAGCCAGTCTAAGTCCCAAGGCTGAAGAACTTGGAGTCCAATGGTCCAGGGCAGGAGTCATCCAGCACGGGAGAAAGATGTAGGTTGGGAGGCTAAGCCAGTCTAGCCTTTTCATGTTTTTCTGCCTGCTTTATATTCTGACTGAGCTGGCAGTTGATTAGATGGTGCCCATCCAGATTAAGGGTGGATCTGCCTTTCCCAGCCCACTGGCTCAGATGTTAATCTCCTTTGGCAACACCCTCACAGACACACCCAGGATCAATACTTTGCATCCTTCAATCCAATCAAGTTGACACTCAGTATTAACCATCACAGTCTTGGTAGAGATGAGAATGAAATTATGCTTTTACTGTGAAGAGAGGAGCCCACATCTAACCTCCTAGCAAAGAGGACAGACAGCACTTGGAAATCCAAGAGGCATGAGAAAGGGTGGCTGTCTCATGGAGGATCAGCACCACAGATGCTGGACAGAGCCCAGGATTTGCTTAGATCCTGAAATGATGATGGCATCTAAGATGTCAACAAGAGAGACTCAGACATACAGGAAACATAGGCACAACATAACCCAACAGGTATGCTATGTAAATAGAAATCACCCACTTAGAATTTTGAGGCATGGTCCTAACGTTGATGCACAAGTAAATTACATGAATAATTCTACACCGTGTGTGGGCTTAAAATCATTTTTACCCTCAATGATTGTAGATTACTGAAATATTTTTGTTTGTGATGTCTCAGTTTGGTGCTAAAAATTTCAAAGTGTTGTCTATTCAAGAATGAACAACTGGATGTGACCAGTGTCTCATAAATAATATTGAAGTTTCATGCATTTTAAGAGAGATAACATGAATTTTAAATACAATCTTTGAAAGATACTTTTTTTTTTTGAGACAGAGTCTCGCTCTGTCGCCCAGGCTGGAGTGCAGTGGCGCAATCTCGGCTCACTGTAAGCTCCGCCTCCCAGGTTCACGCCATTCTCCTGCCTCAGCCTCTCCGAGTAGCTGGGACTACAGGCGCCCGCCACCACGCCCGGCTAATTTTTTTGTATTTTTAGTAGAGACGGGGTTTCACTGTGGTCTCGATCTCCTGACCTCGTGATTCGCCCGCCTCGGCCTCGCAAAGTGCTGGGATTACAAGTGTGAGCAACCGCGCCCGGCTGAAAGATACTTTATAACCTGAATATTTAGTAACATATACCTCAGATTATGTAATGCCACCACCTTTTATGGACTCAAAATTAAGCCGAGGATAAATTGTGTAGATGTTGGCTCTCTTCTTGGTTCTTGAATGTGCTTCTGGCCTTATAATTCTCCTGGGTACCTCTGACATAAGCAACATGTGTTTTATACTATTTTTCCCACTTTGTTTCTCCATATATTTGATTCGATATTTTTCTTACCTTTCATTAATCTTTCAAAATGTCTAACCTCTTGATACCTCTCTGTTTTTTTCAAAGCTGATAGTGCTTTTTCTTAAAAAAAAATAACTGCTCAACTTTTTTGTTGTTTTATTTTGGCAGAGTGGGTTGATGAGTGTGTTTAGCCTATCAACATTATCCAAGCTCAGAAGAGACCACTGTAGCTCTTATTCTTTATTCCTGTGCTGTAATATCTCATTCACTTGCCTGTATTACTCATAGTATTAGTTATCAATGACTGCATAAAAAATCACCACACAACTTAGTGACTTAAAACAACACCTTATTTTATCTCACATTTTCTGCAGGTCAGGATTCTGGGTGTGGCATAAATGGGTCCTTTGTTTCAAGGTCTCCCACAGGTAGCCATCAAGGTGTTTGCCAGAGCTAAGTCATCTCAAGGCGTGACTGGGGAGGATCTGTGTCCAGGCACAAATGGCTGTTGGTAGGATTCAATTTCTACCAGGGTGTTGGGATATCAGCTTCACTTCCATGCTAATGTTGGCTGAAGGTTGCCATCAGTGCCTTGCCATGTGAAGCCCTCCAGCATGGCAGCCCACTCTATCACTGCCTGCAGCCATGTGGGGCCCTCCAGAATGGCAATCCACTTTATCACTGGCTGAAGCCCTAGAATGTAATACAGAGCATCTGCTGGCAAGGTGGAAGTCACAATGTCTCACAGCCTGACCACAGAAATCATATCCGATCACCATTGCCACATCTTATTCATTCGAATCAAGTCACCAGGCCAAACCCACACTCAAGGGCATGAATATCAGAAGATGGGAATATTCAGGGGTCATGTACCTGTTGGCCAGCCACATTTCTATTATGCCGCCTTGCATTTCATGTTATGGTTTTACAGTAGACATCTTTTGTCATGTAAGCAAATGGAATGCTTTCTTAAAGTAGGTTGGGCATAAATAATAAATGCCCAAAACAAATGAGAGCACTCAATTCTAAATACCCTTGCATGTCCCTGAATCAGGACCTCTCTCCCCCTTCAAGGCCATGTGACTCTGCACAACTCAGCACGTGCTCCGTAGTTTACCAAGGAGCCTGTGAAGATACAGAATCGCAGGTTCTACTCCAAAATGACAATCCACAGTTTACCAAGTTGCCCAGATTACTTGTGTGCACCTTAAAGTTTGAGAGACAGTGATCTTTCAAGAAGAACCCAAGGTTCTCAGCCTTGGCTGCACATTGGACTTACCTGAGAAGCTTTAAAAGTAGAGATGCCCGGGTTATATCCCCTGAGGGTTTTTGCTATTTTCGTCGAGGGTGTGTCTTGGGCACGTTCCGCCCTGCGATTCTAATATGTCGCCATTATTGAAAAGTGCCAGTGTATCCCAGTGTGTTTAGGAACAACCTGTGATGGAAAGGAAAATGTCAAAACAATTTTGTTTATATGACTTTTCATTTTTATTTATACAAATAAGATTATTTTCAAAACTATGGTCTGTTTTGCCACATAAAACAGTGGAGAGTGCCTTATCACAGTCTGATATAATTATAATTATTAATCTCAATAAAACATGAATGCAACAAGGATCTCCTGAAATCTTTGATAATTTGGCAATTTATTAAAGATTGTAAAATTCTAAGAGATACTGCCAATCACTTTGAGGAGGCACGTTTTCACTTCTTATTGTTGATATTACCTAGGGAGTGCAGAAAACCAAAAAATTGAATGTATTTTTACTGGTCCCATTCCATAAGAATTATAAGTTCAATTTTAACTTGTTCCAAGGAACATGTAAATTCAAGACTGAATTTCACTCAGTGTGAAGGAATGGAGTTGCCGTAAACTTATTTTATACAATTAATTATATAAATTGATATTATACACATCGATATCCAATTAGATAAAAATGAATACCTACTACACATCAGTGACTGAGGATTCAAAATAAAAACATAGAGAAGAACTGTATCTACTTATATAGAGCTAACAGTCAGTTTGGGGAGAGAGACATGAATTGTTATTCAATTCTGTGTATAGTGGCACATGGTGATAAACACTGAAAGGGAGAGGTACACAAGTACACAGACCAGGTGAACACAAAGGGGGACACAGCCCACTGGTGATGGGAAAGACTGACATGAGGCACAAAGGATCAGTAGATGCCTCCCTGGTGACACAGGTGTGCAGAGAGGTGGGTCCAGCAAGAAAGAAGAGTGATTGCCTTCACTGGCTTTTTGGGATGGAAAGGGGCTAGGGTGAAAGGGATCCACAACAGATGAGAAAGGAGAGAGAAGAGGCGGCCAGACCACAAAGAGTCCTTTTGGCCACTGGTGGAAATTTGGACTTTTTGTACATGGGATTAGAAACTAAGATCCCATGAAGCAAACAACCAAGGAAAGAAGGGAATAAGATATGATTCCCGTTTTGGATAACCTCAGATTTAGGAGCAGGCAAGTCATATAAATATGTAACTCTAAAGTGAGGGGAATCATAGTCCAATAAATGCATATGTAAAAGGAGTTGGGGACAAAGAGAAAGATGTGATAAGATGCCTCAATGGCATTTGTCCTGCAAGCATCCACTGCAAATGCACCGCCTTTTTCAGTAATCAAAAGAAAAGTCAGGCCTGATGACATCTCAAGAAATGTTGAAAGCAACCAGAATCTCACATTTTTTGGAGAGAACTCTTGTCTTTTGGGGATTTATATCAACTTTCAGCTTATTTTTATAACTCTCAACTTGATTCTTATTATTCTAATTTTAAAATTAGTGTTTTACCTGCCTTGCCTTTGAATTATTATTATTATTTTTGTTCCTAACATTTTAATTTTGGAAATAAAAGAAGTGGTGAGGTCCAGGAGAAAACCGTTTCTTAGAGGTAAGGTTCTTCATGAAGCAATGTCATCAGATAGAGACCGGGGAGGACTCCAAGCCACATCTGCAAGGAGGCATTACTTTGGGCCTTGTCCTCATCATTTTCATGTGCCTTGGACTCAGTAATTCAACTAGAACACAGTAGCCTTAGACAGTTTTAGTCATGAGTGGCCTTGCACTGTAGTTGTTGCCTGAACACATAAATCTCTTTGTGGATAGAGGCTGTCTGTTATTTCTTGGTGTGCCAAATTCCTGGGCATATGGCAGCCTCTCTGCAAATACTTGTCAATCAAATTTGGCCTCAGCCATGGGAACGCAGAAACAAAACTCTATCCAACTCACTGGAGACTCCTTGGAAACCTGAGAAAAAACATCAAAATCCCAGCACAACCGCACAAACCAGAAGGGGTGGCCCAGAATGATTCTGCTCCAAATTGTCCAGAATTTTAGGGAAGTCTCAGATATTCTTAATTGGAAAAACACACTATAATGGATATGTACACACTGATTGACCTTCGGCTAAAAGATTATTTTCCCATCTCTCTTGTACTAGCTCAAGTTGGCTCAATATAACAAATAGCCAGAAAGAAGACCAAACTTTGACTTGTACACTTTTTAAATTAAAGAAACGAAATTCACATCATTAATGTTAAATTAGCCCACAATTTCCACATTCTATTACTTGAAATTGGAATTATTTTTAAGTCTTTATCTTTGTAGGGCTTTTTTTTTTCAGGGCCATGTATGCAAATGTTGCTGCCTCACTAATTAGGAGAAGATGGTCTCTTTTCAAATCTCACTTGGGAAGAGAAAAAAGTCTATTAAGTTTAAAAACCTTAGCATGACTTGGTTGGTTATACATACCAAGATAAATATATAGCATTTATTTATCAAAGGAGAAATAAATAAAGTTATTTGTCTCACATCACTCATGTCTGTCTTGAGAAAGAAATCACATATTAGAATATAAAAAAGATAGAGTATGAGTAGATGGATAATTTTTAAATAATGCAAAAAATAAAACTAAAAGTAACGAACAAAGATATCACCAGTCACTCACCTTAGAATCTAACAGAGGGCTATTTGAAAATACAGATTCCTAAGCCATAACCCTGAGTATTCCAATTCAGACGGTCTGAGATAGAGCCTAGGAATCTATATTTTAAGGAAAAAATCACACATCTGCCCTCATGGAACCTTGGCATACTGATAAATTTAGGTGCCACTAATGTGATTCCGAATTCTTCCTTTACAGAATAGGAAACTGAAGCCATACAGGGTCCGTGCCTTGTTCAAGATCACTGACATTGTTTTTCACAAAGCACAAGACAGGGTGTTGGAATCCTAATGTTTCCAGTTCTTCCAGCAGAATTCACTGAGCAAACATGTGATCACCTATTCTGAGAATAACATTGTGCTAACTGCTATGAAGGATATAAAAGCAATAAAGGCATGGCCCTAACAACTCTACATAACAGCAAATGGAACAGGCATGTATGCAAAAATGTATAAGAAAATAAGTATGAAATTAAATCAATCAAATAATTAAATTAAATATGAATTTATTCACAATTAAATGTGAAATTAAACTGCTGTAGGAACAGAGGATGAAGGAAGTATTGACAAGCATGGGAATTAGGTCAGTATTGTGAGAAAATGGGTTTAGCTGATCCTTGAAGAAAAAAGATATCTATAAAGGAAGAATTAGAATGGAAATATCCAACTATGACCAGAGGAAGGTATCTGATTCTCCCTGCATTCAGGAAGATATGAATTCTAGCATACAGCAATGGGAGTTGAAACAAACAACGTTGGATGCCATACATTGGAACAACTGGGCTATGAAGATTGAAAGCAAAGGTTGAAATTCAAGTGCCTACAGGGACCAAGGCGATAACAAAAAGAGAGGAAGTAGTCAACTTGGGGATAAGACTGGAAATTATGGAGATTCTGGTAAACTAGAGACAGCATGGCCCATCCAAAACTGACCCAAATCCTCCATTTTTATAATGCCCTGCTGAACAAAGAGAACACATCTGTGAGGCATATGTAGCCCCCAGATGCCATTTTGACCTCCTGAAAGCAAAGCTCAGGGCCAGAGCTCTCTTCCATCCTGCATTCTCTTCAGGGCAATGTCCACCATGCCCCAGGGGCTTCAACTGCCATCTAAACGTCAATGTCCCCCACAGGCATTATCTCCTTTCCTAACCTGTCTCTTGACCCTCAGAATCGTATTTGCCATCTCTACTTGAATATCTCAGTGAACATCTCAATGGTACTTGGAACTTAAACAGAACTGAATGAACTGATAATTCCCCTTAAATAAGTCTCTTCCAGCTCATCCCCCTTCTACCAGTCACATTACATCTCTTGCCTAGTCCCGTCAATTTTCCCTCCTAACTATGTCTCAAACCCATGGACTGTACACATTGCAAACACTGAATGCCAAGTTGCTATCAACTCTTTTCTGGGAGGAGCCTACTCTGGTCACAGAAAATGAATCCCTTCTCATTACTTCAGAAATAGTCATCCTTTCAGAAGTGACTATGCCCCACCGTTCTCCTCCATCATCTCAAAGATCTAGCTCTAGGCTACTTTCCTAGGCTCACCTGGAACTGATTTCCTGATCTTTCTGTCTGAGCAACAACACTGACATTTTCAGTTTCCTGAGCACATCATGCTTCCTCTGGGCAAATCTCTTTGTAAACACTATTCCTTCTTCTGAAATCTCCCCTTTCTTCTCCAAGTTTAGCTGTATCCATCCATCTGGTCTAAGTTTTAAGGTCAGGTTCCCAGAAAAATACTTCCTTGACTCCTAGATTTAGCCACTAGGCTACAGGCTTTTTGTCAGTACTTTTTAGTTTCCTTTCTGCTATTTAACAGAATCTATGGGTGCTTTTTTATGGTATTTTATTTATTGTTTTCCTTAGCATCTGACCTGATTATCATTATTCTATGATGGTAGTGATTGTGCCTGTAGCCACGCAAACATTTTATTTGAATGAGTTAATGAATGAATAAACAAATAAGTAAGTTACAAGGTATTGAATATTAAGCTAAAGAGTTTATATTTTATTCTTGAAGTAAAGTTTTTTGTCGTCTCTGCTGCTGTTTGTTTGTTTGCTTGTTTGTTTGGTTGTTTTTTTTTTAACAGACAGGATGATGGCTTGATGTGAACCTTGGGAGGAGAACTGGGACGATGTCTTTTAAAGGATAGAGCAGAGGCTGTGGGTGTCAGGAAGTCCAGGCAGAGTCTGTTGTAGGATAGATCCACAGCAATGAGCTTAAAGACAGCAGGAGAGGACAGGCTTCACTGAAATTATGTAATTATGGTTGGTTACTGTCACTGCCACTAATAACATTTATAACAACAATGGGAGGGCTATTGTCTCCATAGGCCAGGATGTAAGTATTATGATGGGCTTTAGTCTTTCTAACAGTTTAACCAAAGAGTATGTAGAATTCTTCAGTTAATTGTTTTTCATTACTTGCAAGGCTTATTTTGGACATAATGCATATTTTATTTTCAAATTCCCATGTCCCAGCAAAAATGTATTCATTTGTGAATTTCTTGCAATTTATTTTGTAATGTTTGGTAAAATCATAAGTAATATGTCCATGATTATTCCATGATCATCTCCATGATTATTAGAGATCTATAGATTATTATTAGCTGGCAGGAAAATCAAAACAAAATAGCACTTTATTCTAAATGTTTTATCACCGAGGTGAACATTCACTATGAACTGTACAAAATAATATTAATTGTTGCAAAAATGTATACCAGTAATAATGGGACGAATGGATCTGATTCCTAGTATTGAGACTGGCAAAGCTGAAAATGAGAATAGCAACATTGCTTCTTACCTACTGTTTCCACCCTCAATTTCAACGTATTGGAAAGGCTCTTTCCAAGGCATTTTGCAATACATTTTACATAGTAAGTATTCACATTTTTCATGTACTTTCACAGGTTGAGAAGAAGGAAAGAAAAGGATGGTCAAACAAATCTTATGCAGTTCCCAAAAGGCACTGAGTCTGCAGTTACTTTTCTTACTCGTTTTAACTCCTTTATTTAATTAGGTTTAGTCAGCTTACCTCACTCTAAAACAATTAGTGGTAACTTGCAGAAACATTTACAATAGTCTAGGGGAAATAGATGTAATTATAGCAAAGGCAAGTAAGGTTAGGATAATAAGCCCACGAATGAGCTAAATGCATGTTATCACAAAAGCCATGCTGTCGGATTCCCTTTCTAAAAGCAAGAACCAAGGGTAACCCTCAGAGACAGATAGTTTGCATAGACTTCCATAAATCCTTCATGAATATTAATATTCACTGTCTAGTTTTGGTGAGAATTAGACAGCAGAAAGCATAATGTTAGCTACTCGTGAAAAAATAGTTTGGAGTATTTTATGCTAACAGTTTATCATTTAAGTTGGTCAAAAGAATACCAATCTGTATGGCTTGCCTAACTTTGACACAGAGGGCCACATTGGCACATCCTAAAGAAAATTTATGAGCCTAGTTATAAAAACATACAACTTTAAATAAATGTCTAAGGATCATCAGATGTATTCACGTCGGAGAAATTGTTACTTACAATTGAATAATTTTATAATTTATTTCTCAATTACTTAAATTCATATTATAAATTATTTTCCCAATTACATGTATACATATATGTAAATAATTATTACAATTGTTTTCTATATTTTAAGAATTGTTATCCCTAATAAGGATATTCAGAAACAGCTGAAAATAAAAGTGAATTCTATGGCCTTGGATCAAAGCCAAGTTAACCACCCACTTCAGGGACTTAACCTTGACCTTGACCTTGTTAGCACAGTGTTAGAATTGACCTGCCTAATCGGCAGCAGACAGGAGATTCAGCGTGGCCTTGTCATTCGAGCTCTTTTTATAACTTATCTCTCAATCTCATTTATATACCAGTCAGGACTTCTCTTTCAAACAAAGCAATCACTTTGATAATTTGGGTTGAATTTTATTTTTCCCATTAACTAGATAATTACCTTCTTTTCTGTTCTAACCAGCGGTCAAGTGTAGATGCTGGACTCCAGAACTAATAGACCTCGGGCCACCTCCACGAAGATTTATGTGCAGAGATTGTTAGTGCAAGCAAAAGACTGCCTAAGGGTAAAGGAAAAACAGGAACTTATTTACTGTTTTTGCAAAATTTAAAAAGTGACAGTGGAGTCCATGAAGTTAAAGTTACATTAAAATATGACATTTTGGTACCTCAGAAGATGGTGTCTAACTCACTAGCTTAAATTTTAAAACCACATGATTTAAAACTTCAAGCTTATAACATTTCTAAACATGTAAATTGAAACTAGCAATTTCTTCTTAAGAAAGGAAAGCATTGCTTTTAATATACATATCACCAAATTGGCTGGTAAGTTTAATGAGAAGTCATTCATCATGTTAACATTCAGGAATGTTGCTTTAAAGGGCATCCAAGATAAAACTACTGACTCAGAAAGATGCATACCACGTACTGGAGTTATAAATGCCATTTCTTTAAGGATCAAAAGTGTGAATAGTTAGTAAATGTTTCTTCAAGCTATGGTGATCTTTTCCAAGGGATGATGATATTTAAAAACAAAATCATAGTTTAATTCAACAATAAATATTTTCCCACATTAGTAGAAATAGCTATTTTTGAAAGCAAATTACCTTGTTTTGGGGTTAATTTCTATCTATCTTGGGCAGACTTAGTTGACTTTGCCAAAATTACTTGAGCACCCAAAATCATGTAGTTTAAAGGGTTTTTAAAATTTCAATAGGTTTTTGGGGAACAGGTGGTGTTTAGTTACATGAATAAGTTCTTTAGTGGTGGTTTCTGAGATTTTGGTGCACTCATCACCCGAGCAGTGTACACTGTATACATTGTGTAGTCTTTTATCTCTCACCCACCCCCCACCCTTTCCCCCGAGTCCCCAAAGTCCATTGTATCATTCTTATGCTCTTGCATCCTCATAGATTAGTTCCCACTTATGGGTGAGAACGTACAATGTTTGGTTCTCCATTCTAAAGGAATATGTTTTGAAGATGCAAGGTGTAACCAGGAACCTTGTAAATACAATTATGAAACCCTACTCTTAAAAAAATAGAAAACATATTTTCCTAAGCAGTAAGGTATGGTGTGCATGTTAATCATAATAAATTTTATATGTATAAATAACAATTTATTTTGTAGAATAAACGTCAGCAAATTTCTGGTTGAGACACTTCCGTAAACACTGTCATTTGTGACATTTTATTTATCTGAGAACTTTCAGTGTGGATTCCACTAAATTCACATTAATCACATGAATTGAAATAATTTTCACTTCTACTTTGTACCACATCAAGAACTAGTGTTTGTGTCTGCTTTGCCACTGGTTGCTCTGTGACTTTATGCAAATAACTTTTGACCTTGGTTTTGTCTGTAAAATGAGCTTTTGGAACTGAAGAAGCTCCAAGATCCTTTGACTCTTAAAATTTCTACAATTCTAAATGAGAGAGGGAATTGAATTCTTAGAACAATTGCCGTTAAGACAATAAAAGTCACAATAATTATTTATGGAGTGCAAAAGCAAACCTTTCAGAGTCCAGTGGGACACAGAGAAACACAAATAAATATGCCCCAGTATAATGTGGATTATAGAATTGCTATTGCAAGGACAGGGTCCCACTGGCAGTGACAAAGAAGAGAAGAAAGGAAGAGATGGATTCGAACTAAGGAGATTCATGATTGCTTTTTGGAAGACATGAGAATTGGTTGGGGCCCAGTAATGAGGAGCTTTGAATATTGAGGTCCAGGGTTCAAATTTCACCCATCCCCATAACTTTATGGGAACAATCTCGCTGAATAGCATGACAGAATAAAAGACAGACCCCATACTTTTTATGAGAATCCGAATTGTGTAGACTGAATTGGGGTAGAGAATGGTTGGGAATATTGGGATAGATTATTTTATTTTTAATTCACACACAAAAAAATTGTGAAGATACTGTAAGCTATTGCCTGTTCTCGTAGCTCCCAATAGCATGTACACACCAATGCCCGATAGCTCTCGAATTTCTAACTCCGTCACGGAGGCCTCTAACTTCTTCATCGTGATAGCCCACAAACAGTTAGACTTTTTCTCTGGTCGTAAGCAAAAACCTCTTGAAATAAAGATGCTTAAAATTCAATTTATTTTTTCTTTCTGATCTTCACCTTCTTCCACTTCCCTTCCTCAATGGAAGGCACCACCATTCATCCACATAATGGGTTCGGCCTCAAATCTTGCCTATACCTTCCATCCTACCCCTTGCATTTAATAAATTGACACTTAATCCTATGTCAAGTTCTGAATATTCAACTTGCTTATTATCTCTCAAAGACATACCTTTGTTCCACCAGCTTCTGGCTTTTTTTTATTAAGACAAAATCCAAAATATTTCTTCCTATACTCTTAAACTGCCTCCACACCAAGTGATACTCCAGACAACTGTTGGGGTGAACAACACGAAGAGAAATTGATGACATAAATCCCATCTGTTAGGTTCTTTCAATGGCTCTTTATTAACTTTAAGACAAAATCTAACTTCTTCAGCCCAGTAGAGAAGAGATTTTTATCATCTGGTCTCTGCCAGCCTCTAAACTCCCACCTCTCCCCACTATTCTCTATAGCCCTGTGCTCTGGCCATTCTAATGACCTGCAGTTCCCTCAGTCTGTCTATGGTAATTCTCAAATTTCCTCTTAAATCTCACCTCCCGTTGTTAACTTTCTCAGGTATCTAGATAGTCATACTTGCACCCGTATCGTCATGCACATAGCTCCACCAAGCATTTACAATAATGCTTTATAATTGACTTGTTTTATAATATACAGGCATCTTTTCTGGCCTGTTTCTCCTCCTTTCTCATGTATCCTAAAGCTCTCCTGTATCTAGAACCCTCACTAATACTGGGCATATGCTAAGCTCCCAATTAATAGTTGACAGTGAATAAATATGTAAATAAGGAGTAGTCCAACAGCGTCGAGATAGATCCTGAACAGGCGCTGTTAGAATAGATACAACCTAGCCGGGCACGTGGCTTACGCCTGTAATCCCAACACTTTGGGAGGCTGAGGTGGTTGGATCACCTGAGGTCAGGAGTTCGAGACTAGCTTGGTGAAAACCTGTCTCTACTAAAAATACAAAAATTAGCCAGGCGTGGTGGTGCACGCCTGTAGTCCCAGCTAGTCGAGAGGCTGATACAGGAGAATCGCATGAACTCAGAAGGCGGAGGTAGTAGTGAGCTGAGATTGCACCACTGCACTCCAGCCTGGGTGACAGAGCGAGACTCCATTTCAAAAAATAATAATAACAATAAATAAAAGAATAGATACAACTCCAAATGGAGTATTTCAACCAAGTACTAATAACTTGTGTAATTTAACTAGCTAGTCAAGCTAATTAGAAGTTGAAGGAGACGAGTAAAATTGATCCAAGCTTTTATCTTTTATGAGGAGTATTCAGTGGTGCTTGCAACCGAGGCATGCACCAGAAGGAATAATATGTTTGGACAAACAAATACGGAATTCTCTCTTCAATAAAATGCATTTCAGTTCTCTATGGGACATCAATATGGAAATGCCCAGGAGGCACTTGCAAAGAAAGAGAAGTCTGGGAAAAAAAGTAAGAGATTTATAAGAGAAGACACTGGCCTGGAGATGTAGTTGAAGCCATGGAAGTAGATGATCCTGCCAAGAGTTTAGAAATAAAAGATGATGACTGATTATGAAACCTGAATAAATGTCACCATAAAGGGGCAGGTGGAGGAAGAAGAAGGAACGTCCAGCTGGAAAGATTTAGAAAGTGCAATCACAGAGAGAGATAGAGAGCCAGGGAGGTAAAGAATAACAGAAATCTGAAAGAAGAGTAGTCTGTGATTTCAAATGCTGCAAAGCTAAGCAGATTACAAACATTAAAGAAGATCACATGGTGAAGAAAATGACAGAAAGACTTTCAATTTAATAATAGAGTTTGAATCTGTATTGCAAGAAGCTGAAAGAAGTATGAGGAAGAAAAAAGAGGAATTATTGATATGAGAATGTTATTTCATAATATTATTTTTCCTTGAAGAGAAAAAGATGGAATGCAAACATTTAATTTAAAAAATGAAATTGAGGCAGTGTCTTTGAATCAGAAAAAGATGTTCAATGTTTCAGTTTTTGAAAAAGTAGTAAAGAAATTGATTTTATTTTGTTGTTACAAAATCTGTCATTCTTAAGTCATTCCATCAAATGATAATAGCATATTTTGGTTCATTGTTATTAGTTTGCAGAAATAATTGTGACTTAGGACAATGAGATTCAATCCCTCATTATAAAGAAAATCAATAACTTCCTATGCCATGTAAACCTAACATGGAAAAAAGCAATTAGTAACAACACAGCCTGGTGCACTCTCAGAGAGAAGAGTGCTATATGTATCAGCATTCTGAAAAGGAAAAATAAAAATGCATCAAAGTAAATATTTTATGATTTAGAAAGAGCAACTTCACAGTACAGGAACTTGCATCAGCAAAACACATTTCTATAAAAAATCAGAGGAAAATAAGTAGGGTCCTTATTGTTTCTAAGTAGGAGGCTACCAATTTCTATCAAAACACCCCACTTTATAGCACATGGAATAATTTTATTCATCTAAAATATTCCCTCCATGGTAGCTGCCATTTTTTTTTTTGACAGAGTCTTGCTCTGTTGCCCAGGCTATAGTACAGTGGAGTGATCTCAGCTCACTGCACCTCTGCCTCCGGGGTTCAAGCAATTCTCTGCCCCAGCCTCCCAAGCAGCTGGGATTACAGGCGCCCACCACCACGCCCGGGTAATTTTTGTATTTTTAGTAGAGACGGGGTTTCACCGTCTTGGCCAGGCTGGTCTTGAACTCCTGACCTCGTGATCCACCCATCTCGGCCTCCCAAAGTGTTGAGATTTACAGGCATGAGCCACTGTGCCCGGCCTCATTTCTAAAATTATCTGTGTGATTATATTACAAGACAAAATGCTATACCTGTTATACTTTCATTCATGAACAAAGAAATATATTATATACTTTCTCAACTTATCAGATCAGAAAATCCAAAAAATGTAGAAATCCACATTATATTAAAGACATTATAATCCAACATCTGCATTTTAGAAATGTCGAGTGAGACCCATTCAACTAAAGGGACTTGTCAAATGTTATAATTCAACAATCAAGATGGGATTCGAATCTGTGTCTAGTTTTGAAGTATACCAGTTGACTCGTGCATATTATATCATTTCCATGCTAAGATGTAGTACATTCACTCGTTTTTTTAATTCATTGAGGCAGTGTTTTTATATCTCCTTCTCTTTTTAAATGTGGTGTCACATTAGACATAATATGAACAGTTGGTGGGAATGTGCTTCCATATTATCTTGAGTATTCCAACTTGGGTGGATATGATTCCCTTATTAAAATCTGCCTGATTAAATCTTGTAGGAAGGGAAAAGTCACTAATATTTATTGAGCCCCTACTGTGTGCCTTTCAATCCTATTCTTTCAATTATGCAATTAAATATTGTGTCCCAATTTTACACATCAGAAGATCCAGGCTCATGGAAGGTATGCTGTTTACCAAACTTTATAGCCAAGAAAAGATGCAGCTAGGATTAAAATCAAGATAGTCTGATTTCATAGCAATCTTCTTTCTACTATACTAATTAGGCTATTAAATTTTAACTATCTTAAAAGATAAAAGTGTATGAGATTAGAACAATTCAGGTGTCAGGAGAGTGAAGATGATGAATAGTTCCAGGCTTTATTAAAATAAACATGCAAGATAATTCTCATAAAATAACCACTAAAATAATATAAATATAATATAATTAAATATCACAGACGCAAGAAAAAAGGAGAAAAAAGTCATAAACAATAATATAGTTTTAAGCCCATTGATAAATAATATATTGATAATTGATATTAATTATCAAACTAAATGTATGGATCTACACAAAGAAATGAAAAACTCTGGAAATAGTAACCATGCAAGTAAATATGTAATATTGTTCTTAGAGCTGACTGTTTTAACCAAAATAATAAGGATGTATTGTGAGGATTTCAATTATTGTAAAAGGGAAATGTATGACAACAACAGCATAATTCCAGGATAGGAAATGGAAGTTAACCACTGCAAGGTTCTTACACTAAATGTGAAGTGGTCTCATATCATCGAAACTAGACTATAATAAGTTAATGATGCATAATATGAACACTAAAGCAATCACTGCAATAAAAAAAGTTATAGCTAATACACCAAAAAGGAGGTAAAATGGAACCATAAAAATAATTAAGCCAACATGCTATTATTAAAAAGTCAAAAAACAACAGATGTTGGCAGTGATGCAGAGGAAAGGGAATGCTTATACCTTGTTGGTGGGAATGTAAATTAGTACAGCCTCTATGGAAAACAATATGGAGAATTCTCCAAGAACTAAAAAGAGAACTATCCTTCAATCCAACAATCTCACTGCTGGGTGTCTGTCCAAAGGAGAACAGATCATTTTATTAAAAAGACACCTGCATTTGTATGTCCATCGCAGCACTATTCACAATAGCAGAGTTATGGAGTCAACTAAGTGTCTAACAATTGATTGCGTAAAGAAAATGTGATATATGCCATGGAATACTATAAGGCCATAGCACAGAGTGAAATCATGTCCTTTGAAGCAACCTGGATGGAACTGGAGGCCATAAGCTTAAGCGAAACAACTCAGAAACAGAAAACTAAATACTACATGTCCTCATTTGCAAGTGGGAGCTGGGCACACATGGAAATAATAGACACAGTGGACTCTAGAAGTGGGGAGGATGTGGCGGGGATGAAGTTTGAAAAATTAGCTGCTGGGTACGATGTTCACTATTTGGGTGAAGGGTATACTAGAAACCCAAACCTTACCATGAAGCAATATATCCACCATGTGACAAGCCTGCACATGTGTCCCTGAATCTAAAATAATAATAATAGTAATAATGATAATTAAGCCAAAATGAAGTAGAACATGAGGAAAAGGGAACAAAGAATGGATAGAACAAGTAGACACCAAATAGCAAGATGGTAGCCTTATACCTCAACATAGCAATAATCACATTAAGTATAAATGGCTACATGGTTGTATGTATTTGTCAAAATTCTTTGAGCTTTGCACTTCATTCAGATGTGTAAATTTTATTGTATGCGATATATGACTTAATTAACAAATGATACACACAAAAAAGCAAGCCACAAGCTGAGGAAATATTTGCTATCTATATTGCCAACAAAAGGATTATTCTTCAAAAATGGGTAAATAACATCTACAAATCAAAACAGAAAATTGAAACAAACCAAGGGGAAAACAGGGAAAATACATGAGAAAGTATTTCATAGAGGAGACACAAATTGCCAGTAAATATATGAAGAGATACCCATTCTCATTATTAGTGGAAGAAACATAAATTAAAACTATCATGAGATACCATTTTATACTCCTGTGATTGGCCAAACTCTAAGTGTTTGATGAGTGTAAAAGAGGATGTGGAATGATGGGTCATCACTTTTGGGGGAGTAAATTATTAATAGTATTTTGGAAAACATCTGAGTTACCTAGTAAATTTGAATAGCACATGATGTACAACAAAGTTTTATTCTACTACTTACATAATCACTGTATATGTGCATGAAAGGCATTTGTACACATTTTGTAGCATTATTTGTAACAGATAAACATAGGAAAAACCCAGATAGTCACTGGCAAAGAGAGTGGATGAATTGTGGTGCTTCCATAAAATGGGTATTATACAGCTATACAGATCAACATGGACAAACCTCAGAAACATCAAAATGAGTGAAAACCAAGTCAGAAGCATATATTTAATATGATCCCATTTATACAAATTTTGAAAACACACAGAGCTAAATAAAATGTTAGTAATGCATGCATTTATTGCAAAATAATTTTTTAAAATATAAGAACTGTGAGTAAAAATTTTTGAAAAATCAGTTTAATCACTACTCCTAAGGAACAGGAATAAAATGATTATTTTATTTTCTATATCATTCCATTTTTGCTTCTGTGTTTGCATACACACGCGTGTCTGTGCATGTTTGAGTGAGTGCTCATGCGTTCAAGACTCAGATCAGTTGTTAACATAGATAAAAAAGCATAGTGAAATGAAAAATTATTTAAATATTTAGCATAAAACTTTAAAAATTTCAAGTAACTGAAAATTCTAAACATGCCACAGTTATAAACTTTATAGGTGGGGCCTGTATTACAATAAACTTTAATACAGTGTATATTTGTTTACTAAATATGTTTCTTTCTTGAAAATATACATTTAATACTTTTTATTATAAAAACACAGGAATAATTATTTAATGGTGAGCAATGTTTAGTGTGTAGAATTCATATGCTTTCTATGGTACATGCTATGGTATAATGGTAATAAAGCTCGATTAATGCACCAGGTGTAATATCAAGCGGATTTGATTCAAGGGATAAAAGAAAAAAGATTACATGTTCAAGGTGCAGGTTTGGTTATATGAAATGTCTCAGGGCTGAAGACAGCAGTCTAGAATAGAGTTTCATGTGACAACCTGCTTGTACTCGTGTGGCAGTTAGTCTTGATGATTACCTGTTGCACTACGGGAGGGGCTTGTCATAACATAGTGAAAAGAACAATCTGGCCTCACTGGTATTTGCCTACTACTGTTTTCTGTTTTATCAAAATAAATAAATTATATTTTAATCTGAGTTGATAAGATTTGCTGCACAAAATGACTTCACATACACACACACAACCTTCAATCCACAATGCTTTTATGGCATAATCAATCGTTCCTTTTCTTGACTTGGATGTCTAGTACTTTACTTGGCAGAAAAATTGAGTACATATTTAACTCATTATTGAATTTTTTAATAAGGAGGTGAAACCTTAGGCTTATATGCAATGAAACCTTTATGGATTTAAGGAAAATAAAGTCATCATGTTTCGCCTTAAAAATTCCTTGGTTTTGAAATATATTCACTTTATGGATTACAACATAATAAAAGCATTTTAAAATGTAACTTTGAATTGCTAACTAGTAATACAGAGAACTCGTACTGACTAGCATTGTGGTTTTTTTTGCCTATTCTGAAGTATATTAATTATATGTTATAGTACATATTCTATTAATTGATTACATTTTTCATTGCACTCCATTTTATCTAAGTACATCTTATGTTATATAAGCACTGTCACTTTCTAGCTGTGATAATGTCACTTCCCTACTCAAAAAGGAAAAAAAATCCATTGCGTATAAAATGAAATCAAACTCTGTACCCAAATTCTGATCCTGTCGTGTTTTTGCATCCTCATTTTCCAAGATTGACTTAATATACTTTCAGTTCAGATTAATCAATGTGCCTCGCACACACCCAGCAATTACCTGCCTTTGCATGTTTAGCTTGTGCTCTTTACCTGGCATACCTTTACCTACACCTTTGCCCACATTCCAGAAGCAGACTGTGCAAATGGCCAGCCATCTGTTAAGATTTAATACACTCACTAATTCATTTCCATCAGCTTGCTTCTTCCATCCTTGCCTTGTAAGCTGGCAACTAACACCTTGTAATGTTTAATTTTATGTGTCAGCTGCTCTAGGCACAGTTTTTGGTTAGACACCAGTCTAGATGTTGCCTTGAATTTATTTTTTAGATATTTTTAACATTTAAATCAGTAGAATTTGAAGAAAGTTGATTACCCTCCATAATGTGGGTGAGTCTCATCTAATCAGTTGAAGGCCTTATAAGAAAACACTGAGGCTCTCCAAGGAGCAAGGAATTCTGCTTCCTCACAGCCACTGGACTTCAGACAGTAGCACAAATTCTTCTCTGGGTCTCCAGCCTGCCAGTCTGTCTTGCTGATTTCAAACGTGCTATATATACTGCTGTTCATCTATACACACACACACACACACACACACACACACACACACAGACACACACACACACAAACCCTGTTCATTCTGCTTCTCTGGGAAATGCTGGTTAATAAAAATGTACCTGAGACTGTACTGTAATTTGTAAAGGAAAAGGATTTAACAGACTCACAGTTCCACATGGCTAAGGAGGTCTCACAATCATGGTGGAAGACAAAGAAGAAGCAGAGGCACGTCTTAAATGGCGGCAGACAAGAGAGCTTGTGCAGGGGAACACCTATTTATAAAACCATCAGATCTTATGAGACTTATTTACTACCACAAGAACAATACGGGAGAAACCACCCCCATGATTCAACCCATGATTCAATTATCTCCACCTGGCTCCACCCTTGACACATGGGGATTATTACAATTCAAGGTGAGATTTGGATGGGGACACAGCCAAGCCCTATCATTTACCCTTGTCCTTCTCTCCTTTCTGCCCATATTCAATTCCCAGTCTCACAGTAGGTCTAAAATGAGTGTCGCTCTCTAAGTGGATGCTCCTCACACAGCCCTGACCAGGGCATATCCTTCCATTACATTCTACCAAAGTACCTTGGACCTCCCACTACAGGAAATTCATGACTGTAACTTCATATTTGTAAGATGGTTTTATTAATGCCTGCTTTCTCTATTACACTGTAGGATCTACAAGGGGGGTGATCCATGTCTGAATTTTTAGAACTGTATCTGCCGTGTAGTAGGTGCTATATATCTTTATAAGTGTGTGTGTGTGTGTGTGTGTGTGTGTGTGTGTAATAATGAACCCTTTATTGGCATATATATTTTATTTCCTTTATAAAACAATATGCTTTATGAGTTCAATATTCATGTCTGATTTATCTCGATTCCTGGTAACATACTGTCTTTTAACACACTATATTTTACCAAGTAGGATTGGTTAACAAACATAAAAATTAGAAAGGTAGGCATTCAGTAAATACTTAGTAATGTAAATATTTTAGATCTAAATACTTAGATGAATGGAGGATTAATCACTTAAGGCTTTGACTTGACATTACGTTCTGAAGTGGAAGGTGATGTCACACTACTTGTAGAGACGATTATTGAATTATTCATTAAAGGTCATCCTTATGGGGAACAAGAACATGTTTGTCAGCCTTCATTCAACTCAACAGTGAAGAGGTTAAAGGCATTCTGAACACACCCACAACAAACCTTAATATTTCCAAATTATTCATGAAGATTTCACCCCAAAACATGGAGACAGGAGAGAGGATTTTTTAAGAAGGTAATAGTGGTCAGCAGAGATGAATCCTGCTGAGGAAATACACAAAATAACTGGGAAATGTTCTTTAAATTCAGTGAAGTGAAAGACACAGATGACTTTGAGAAGACCTGTATTGGCCTAGGCATGGAACTTGAAATCAGGTTAGGATGGGAGGTGGAAGGGAGTGCAGGAGGGCCCTGGACTGTATATACAGTTTTTAGTAATGTAGGGGTGAAGAATGAGAGTACGTGTTAGTTGGAAAAAGATGAAGCTCTTTGTGGGGCTTTACTGATGCTTTGGCTTTAATTGGAACCACCACAGTGAGTTTAATTGTTCCTGTGCAGTGAGGGGATGGGGAGCAGGGAGGTTCTGGCTTATGTACCACTTTGTGACACTGGGGATAATAGGATAGGTTGTCAGAAATATGTCAGAGGAAAGATGTTGAGGTTCACCCTGGGAAATCGATAATCTTACGTAATCTTATGATGTTTTCACAAATGTGAAGAAACATTTTGAAAAGCTATGTGTAAATATTCTTTATTTTATTTATTTATTTATTTATGCTCACAATGGCCAGGCCACAAGATAAAGCTGACATTTTGGTGAATTAATCAGTGTGTATACCTCTCCAAAGACATCAGCATTTAAAACATGGCCTCACTATGTTTGCTCAATATGCACAAGCAAGTTTAAGATAATAGGAGAGAAGCAGATATACCTTGGAAATCTCATGAAATCTCTCTATAAATGAAAGGGATGGTCTCAAAATATCAAAATATCATTATCATGAAGAAATTGAGTGGATGAGCAGTTAAGCCAGCTGAAAAGGACATGTCAGCAGAAGCTGCATAATAAATTGCATATTCGCTGTATCATCACCTGAAACTGAATTATAAAGCATTGCAGTATTTGCCTGAAGAACAAATGGAGTTGAAGTTTTAAAGAAGGAAATCATAATTGATAAAAGACTATATTGTCACAACTTATCACTGTTTTATTTTTGTGAAAAATCTTTAGAGTCTTACTTTTGCCTACAAATAAATACCAAATACTGAATTCAAATAGCTTTAAGATTTCTGAAGCTGCTTAATTTCATGCAGTTGTTCCACTCCCTTAGATAATGTCAAAGCACTATTTTCATCAGAAAGCTGAGTCTAGCACTTGGATTAAAAAAAGGTAAACAATGTTATAAAGATGTGAATTTAAAAAGCCCCCATCTGACTTTCTTTCATATTTTTTATCATTTTCACTTTCTATCAAAAATAATGCAAAAACATTCTTGAATGATGACTTGTACAAATTTATGTTATCTGGAAAATATATTTTCACAAAAATCCTAAGGTCAGTGAAATATTGTTGATAACAAAAATAACTAAAATATATTTATGATTAAAAAATGGGCATGATGCAATAAGAATTATTCATTAGTAGTCATATTCTGGTAGCTATGGTTTTATAACAACGTTTATGTAAGTTTCAATTTAATTTAAATTATTTATTTATTTATTTATTTTGAGATAGGGTGTCACTCTGTCACCCAGGCTGGAGTGCAGTAGCACGATCATGGCTCACTGCAACTAGGAACTCCTGGGCTCAATCGATCCTCCACCCCTCAGCCTCCCTAGTACCTAGGACTACAGGCACAAAACACTGCACCCAGATGCACTTTTGAAAATATTAAAATTTTGAAGCATTCCAAAGTCATGCATAGTATTTATCTTTTCAGGTTATTGTAGTTAACTGAATGTGACACAGGGCAAAGGAACTGTCATATCTACTTGAACTTTGATAATTAAAACTCCCAGCTTAAATCAGTAAATGTCCCTTTATAAGTCATCCCAGTTAAGTATAAATTCAAACCACTCTATAAAAAACATAAAGGAAAAGATTAAAATTTCACCTTTTTAAAAATTTTTATGCCAACATATAATTTTATTTTTCAATCCTTCCAATCCACCTGTCAATGAGGATTGTCCTAATAGAATGGGTAAAGAGTTGAATGCCCATACCTTTTGAATGTTTATAAGCCATTCATATGGTATACATTTTTCAATTAAAAATAATGACAAATTCAAACATTTTTATAACACACATGTTTCATTTAAATATTATAGAATTATGCTTATTTCTGTGAATTGCAGAATGAAATTGAGTGGCTTGGACTTTAAGAAAATCCTAATGAGTTCATGAGAAGTAATGCAAGACAGAGTAAAATTTAAAATGTTTCAAATTGAACATAGCTACTAATATGTATAATCTGTCTACTAGGTATCTATCTGTCTTTCTAGATAGGTAAATAGATAGATGGACAGAGAGAACACTTTACAATTGGAATATTCAGTGGTAGAAAGAGAATTGGAAAAATATACCTGGTCTCATGAGTACTGATGTAATACTTCCATGCAAAAGAAAACAAGCCTGATCTATAGCCAGAAGTACAGGGTTAAAGACTCCAGAAGGTGCTGGAAGAGATAAGGTTTTCCTAACAGTCCACATGATAGCAGATAATAAACCTGATTTCCTAAGGGTCCATGTGATAGCAGGTAATAAACCTGAGGCTGAAGGAGAGGTGAAGAAGTGTAACCTGTGAGCTCCGTGCTTCGGCCAACACGTAGAGAGAAGAGGGAAGCTGGCCAAGGGTGCATCACTCCCTGACTACAGGAGAAACAAGCACTTCCACATTATGCCTGTGAGTCCTAATGATTATGGTCAACACTGAGTGCACAGTCAGAGATTATTGGGCACCTATGAAGGAAAGCCACTATCGTGGGCATCCAGAGATACAGCAAAGAGCACACTGTGTATGGATTTTTGGAACCTTCAGATGGAGAATATAGAATGGATGAGTATAAAATGCTTAAATAAGAGTCAGTTCACAAAAATAGGCATGCAATTACAGGCTATTAGAAATGAAGACAGATGTCTGGAAATTGTTAAAAAAGCTCCTAGCAATATAAAGGATGATTGCTGAAAGTTTTTTAAGAAGCAATAGCTCGGTCATAGGTTGAAAGCAGACTTGCAACAGCTAAAGAGAAAAGACGTACACTGGAGACGATATCTAGGAAAATTCCTTCAGAATATATCTCTAAGAGAAGAGGAAATGGAAAACATAAAACACAATTAGAGATTCTGAGAATTAAATGCGAAAATCTAGCATATATAGACTTAGAGGCCCCAGAAGGAAGAAGTAGAGGGGAAACAATATTTTAAAATATAAAGCTATAAATTTTCCAGAACTTACTCTACAGATACAATTTATGAAGAAATTAGTAACAGAAAGATACATTCAGAAGCACACTTATATTTGGAAATTAAATACATCTACACACATGCATAGACACACACACACACACACACACACGCATGTACACACACACCCCTAAGTTAAACAAATACCAAAAACTGTATCTACAAGGCATCACTAAATATTCTACAGGGGTTAATAAGTATATTATTTTTAAAATACATCATGCTAATACAATTTTCATCTTTGCTGATACAAAGAAAATCCTAAAAAATATAGCTTACTGAAACTAAGGGAAAGGGAAAATCAGAAGCTCTGAATATTGTTCTATCTGTTAAATGAATTGAATTTTAAAATTAGGGGATAAACCCCTCAGTTTAAAAATCCAGGTCCAGTCTTCAGAATTCTTTCTTAATGCTTAAGAAAATGATAATAGCAATAATACACACATTATTTAAAAAAATAAAGAGTAATAACTTCCTAACTTGCTTTATGAAACTAATTAAAACTTGATACCAAAACTTAGCAACAATTTTGCAGGAAAAAATAAGTTATAGACCAATACCTTTTGTGAATTTAAATGTAAACATCTTAATAAAACAACAGAAAAATGAATTCAGTGATAAATATAAAAGGACATATCAAGACCAACTGGGCTTTATCTCAGGGATGTAAGGTTGGTATAGCACTTGAAAATCAATCAGGCTGGGCGCAGTGGCTCATGCCTGTAATCCCAACATTTTGGGAGGCCGAGGCAGGTGGATCACCTGAGGTTAGGAGTTCGAGACCAGCCTGGGCAACATGGTGAAAACCCGTCTCTACTAAAAATACAAAAAATTAGCCGGGCATGGTGGCAGGTGCCTGTAATCCCAGGTACTCGGGAGGCTGAGGCAGGAGAATCACTTGAACCCGGGAAGCAGATGTTCAGTGAGCCGAGATCACGCCACCACACTCCAGCCTGGGCAACAAGAGCAAAAGAAAGAAAGAGCGAGAGAGCAAGAGAGAGAGAGAAAGGAAGGAAGAGAGAGAGAGAGGAAGGAAGGAAGGAAGGGAGGGAGGGAAGGAAGGAGAGAGAGAAAGTCATTAAGAAGAAAATTATTGATAGATGAAAAAAGCAATTGATAAAAATAACAACTATTTATGGTATACATTCTCAAAAAACTAGGAACAGAAGATAATTTCATCAGTCTGACAAAAGATATGTCAAAAAGCTAGGCATATGTAATGTTTAAATATTAAACATTTTACGCTTTATTCAGAGAAGAAGACAAGATGTCTACTCTCACCATTGCTAGACAGCATTTTACTGAAAGTCCTCACCAGTGGATAAAGCAAGGAAAAAGAAATGAAAGATTAGATTTATGAAATAAATAAAATTGTCTTAACTGTCATTACTCACAGGCATGCCATTATATCCATAAAATCCTATGAAATCTATTTTTAAAACTATTCGAAATAATTTGCAAGGTCACAGGATACATGATCAATAGAAAATATCAATTGCTTGCCTATAGGACAGCCACAAACTGTTGGAAAATGGCTCTAAAATGGTATTCATAAACAATACCATTCACCATAGCATTAGAAAACATTAAGTATTAAGGATGCAATTTCAATGGAAGATGGCAGAATTTTTTTTTTTTTTTTTTGAGACGGAGTCTCGCTGTCGCCCAGGCTGGAGTGCAGTGGCATGATCTCGGCTCACTGCAAGCTCCGCCTCCCAGGTTCACGCCATTCTCCTGCCTCAGCCTCCCGAGTAGCTGGGACTACAGGCGCCCGCCACCACACCCGGCTAATGTTTTGTATTTTTAGTAGAGACGGGGTTTCATCGTGGTCTCCATCTCCTGACCTCATGATCCACCTGCCTCGGCCTCCCAAAGTGCTGGAATTACAGGCATGAGCCACTGCGCCCAGCTGATGGCAGGATTTTTACACCAAAAAATATAAAATGTTTTAGGGCTTAGAGAAGATTGAAATAAATGGAGACATATTAGAATACTCATCATTTTATAATGCAATTTCTCTTTCAGTTGATATAAAAATTCAATCCAATTCCAATACAAATTCCAAAAATTTTACTAAAATTAACAAGTTGTTGCTCAAATGTATATAGAAGTGCAAAGGAATTATTTCAACCAAGACAAGGATGGAAGATAAGGAATAAAATTAGAATATTTACATTATCTAATTTCAGGACTTACTATGAAGCTACAGTAATAAACATAGTGTGGTGTTAACCTAAGGACCAAAAATAAATCAAAGCAACAGAGTAGAGTCCAGAAATACAACTAGTCATAAATGATAATTAGTTTTTTTTCAAAGGTGCTACCAAAATTCAATGGGGATTGCAAGGTCTTTTCACCAATTATACTATAAAAACTAGATACCTATATGGAAAGAGTATACTCTGACCAAAATTCACAATAATTGATTTGAGATGTAACCGAGAGCAAAATGCAGGAGCTAACACTATAAAGCTTCTGGAAGGATATAGGAATGTATGTTGTTAACATCAGCATTAGTGATAATTTCTTGGTCAGGATGAAAATTGCACTATTTAATAAGTAATAAAAAGAGTAAATTGGACTACATGGAAATGAAAAACGTACCCTCAAAAAATACACAATTAAGAAAGTTGTATAATTCTCATATGGTGAGAAAATATGTACAATTCATATATCAAACAAAAGACCTTTAATCGACATTTATAATAAACTTACAAATCAAGAAAAAGACAAACAACCCTGTTTTTAGATGGGCTAATTTTTTAAAAAAATGGATAAAAGTTTTCATTAGGCAATTAATATGAGAGGATAACCAAATTTCCATTAACATAGGAAAAGATATTCAACAGAAATATAAATTAAAATCACAATGAGATATCAGAACCTATGTAGCAGAATAGGTAAATTTTTAAAAACTGACAATATGAAGTGATAGCAAAGTGACTGGATAACTGAAACTCATATTTTGCTGGTGAGAATATAAAATGATACTTGTCGAAAAATTATTTGATGGTCTCTAATATGATGAAACATATGCCTACTAAATTGATCCAGCAATTCCACTCCTAAATGTATACCCAAAATAAATGAGTACCTTTCTATACAAAGAGTTGACAAAAAATCTATAGAGAGAAACTTAATGGGTAATAGAAAGAAACAAAAACTATTGAAATATCCATTACCTGGGCAATGAATTTAAAAACTTTCAGATAGCCATACAATTAAATACCACCTAGAAATAAAGAGGAACAAACAAGCAATACATGTGACAACATTCATAAATACCAAAAATCTTATACTGAGTAAAAGAAGACAGACACAGAACACTACATACTGATGATAGACATTTACATCAGAAACTGCAACAGTCAAAACTAATTTATGGTGACAAAATTAAGAATAGTGGTTATCATAAAAACCCTAGAAGTAAACCTAGGCAACACCATTCAGGACATAGGCATGGGCAAGGACTTCATGTCTAAAACACCAAAAGCAATGGCAACAAAAGCCAAAATTGACAAATGGGATCTAATTAAACTAAAGAGCTTCTGCACAGCAAAAGAAACTACCATCAGAGTGAACAGGCAACCTACAGAATGGGAGAAAATTTTTGCAATCTACTCATCTCACACAGGGCTAATATCCAGAATCTACAATGAACTCAAACAAATTTACAAGAAAAAACAACCCCATCAAAAAGTGGGTGAAGGATATGAACAGACACTTCTCAAAAGAAGACATTTATGCAGCCAACAGACACATGAAAAAATGCTCATCATCACTGGCCATCAGAGAAATGCAAATCAAAACCACAATGAGATACCATCTCACACCAGTTAGAATGGCAGTCATTAAAAAGTCAGGAAACAACAGGTGCTGGAGAGGATGTGGAGAAATAGGAACACTTTTACACTGTTGGTGGGACTGTAAACTAGTTCAACCATTGTGGAAGACAGCGTGGTGATTCCTCAAGGATCTAGAACTGGACACACCATTTGACCCAGCCATCCTGTTACTGGGTATATACCCAAAGGATTATAAATCATGCTGCTATAAAGGCACATTCACATGTATGTTTATTGCGGCACTACTCACAATAGCAAAGACTTGGAACCAACCCAAATGTCCAACAACAATAGACTGGATTAAGAAAATGTGGCACATATACACCATGGAATACTATGCAGCCATAAAAAAGGATGAGTTCATGTCCTTTGTAGGAACATGGATGAAGCTGGAAACCATCATTCTCAGCAAACTATTGCAAGAACAAAAAACCAAACTCCGCATGTTCTCACTCATAGATGGGAATTGAACAATGAGAACTCATGGACACAGGAAGGGGAACATCACACTCCAGGGACTGTCATGGGGTGGGGGTAGGGGGGAGGGATAGCATTAGGAGATATACCTAATGTAAATGACGAGTTAATGGGTGCAGCACACTAACGTGGCACGTGTATACATATATAACAAACCTGCACGTTGTGCACATGTACCCTAGAACTTAAAGTATAATTAAAAAAAAAAGAATAGTGGTTATCTTAGGGAAGGGATTGTCAACTGGGTAGGAGCATGAGAAACCTTTTTTGGTAATGGAAATGTCCTATATATCTTGATCTGGGTGATAGTTGCCTGCATATGCTCCTATGTAAAAAAAAAAAAATTGCTGAACATCATACTCAAAATTTGTGTTTTACCTTTCGGAAATTGTACCTCAATAACAATGCACACATTTAATAAATGTAAAATAAGATGAAAGAAATACAAAGAAACATATCAGCTATCATTCTAAAAGTAAACAGAATGAAATTTTCAAAGGCAAAGGCAATTAACTAGCTTAATATACTAAGTCCAGCAATGTTTTTTCTACCAAAACTATCACATGTAACACCAAATGAGAAAGAAAGGCTAAATAGAGGGGCATGGACCAGATTGTATCAGGCAAAGGCAAAAACAAAACAAAACAAAACAAAAAACCCAAAAGAATCAATATCAGCTGAAGCAAAACCAAGCCCAAAACACTATGAAAAACAAGGAAAGAGACTGATGAAATAAAAGTAGTGTCAAAATTGATTCAAGAAGTTAAATCCCCGAATAAATCTATAACAATAAAAGAAACAAAGGCCGGATAAGGAACTCTCTTCCAAGCAACTGCATGTCCAGTGTTAATGAAAAGATAATCTCTATATATATAACTTGTTCTGGGAAGGTAATTAAAGTGACAAAATGTTACATATGAATTCTATAACCATCTCACATAAAAACAATCGAGCCATTTCACATATGAACATTTAAATTTTAACAGCCCATTAGTGAACTCAGGCTCCCAAACCTCCCATTCTCTCAACAATCTTCTACAAATCCTGTCTCTTGAGAGAGCATTGAGGAGTCCCCTAGGCATATCTGTTTTCCTTTCCCTTATGTAATACATGGAATTGCCTGAGCAAGGAACTCCTACAATTTATATGTCTTCTACAAAATAGAGTAATAAAGAAAGAGAATTGCACAACAAGGGAAGAATGTGTGTTGCAGAATTTCTCTGGGACGTGTCTTCTTGTCAAAAGAGCATGGGTAGTTGATGTTCACTGATTCTATTGGAGAATATAAATTTTAGTTCTTCAGTGTTAGAAGGATTCTAGCTGCTTAGAGGAATTAGAAGTAGGTTTCCAGTCTTGCCAATGGAGAGCATATGGATACCTGCAGATGAACGCTGCACAAAACATTCCTGACTTGGGTCCAGGAATACATCAATAGCAGCCTCCCACCTTCAACAGGGATGTGGAAGTGGCACAGATACCAGTTCTTAATTCCCAAACATAAAAAGCTTTGGATTATTTTTTCACTGTGGGTATCCAGATACCTCAGTCTCAAAACACTGCAGCCTGTCTAGGAAGGGAAGGCATTCCTAATTTTGGTAGGTCCTTAAACCTCCTCATTCCTAGACTATTTCAGGTGAGTAACAATTAGAACCAGCAGAAGGGACTGACCTCTCACAGACTTCCCTTTGAATGTCATAAATACCAATCCCTAGTCAGCCCCATATCTACAGACGAGGTATCTGGAATGCAATCTACCTCACGTGACAACTATTGAAAAAATAAGGTGAGAACTTACACATGCAAATGAGTATTTTCCTTCAAACTGGTCCCTGTGAGTGGCGACACAGGTATTTCAAAAATGTTACCACAGCCCCAACGAGTGTCAAAACCTTTTTTGTTTGTTTTAAGTGATATCAGAACTAGTTTATGAGTCACATCAAGGAAAAGATGACTGATATTCACTGGAAAAATATGTCCCAGACACCACCAAAATACTTTCACATAGAATATACCAGACAAAGTAAATATTATTTTTGTTTTCTATGAATGAAGAAAATGGGTCCTGAGACTTTAAATAAATTGTCCAAAAATTCAAATAGAAATATTTCAGTTATTCCTTTTCTGTTAGCAAAGTCACCAGGTAAAATCGTTTTCTTCAATACCAAATGGACTCACTTACATGTGGAATCTAAAAACATCAAGCTCATAGAAGCCAAGAGTAGAAAGGTGGTTGACAGGGGCTGGAGGGAGGGAGGTAAGATAAGTGACATGTTGGCCGAAGGATATAAAATTCAGTTTGACATAAGGAATAAGTTCAAGAGACCTGTTGTACAATATATGGTGGCTATAATTAATACAATGTACCATATACTTAAAATTGCTAAAAGTAGATTTTAAGCATTTTCATCACAAACACATGATAAGTATGTGAGGTAATGCACATGTGAATTGACTTCATCTAGCCATTTCACAATGGATACGTATTTCCAAACATCATGTCATACACCATAAACTTACACAATTTCATTTGTCAATAAATTTTTTAATTTCTTTTTTTACTGACCTGATTGATGCCAAATTAGCTATGACTCTTTTGTAAATTTAAGATTGCCTTAAAGGACGAAGATTTTCATGGCTTTGAGAGTCAAAAAGACTATGCCTCATATACTTCAATCATTATATTTTGCATAACCAGATATAACTTTTTTAATAATTATACTGAGAGCAGAAAATGGAATAAGGGTACAATCAGGGAAGTCTTTCTAGAGATTATGAATTTTGAGGATGAACAGAATTTATACAGAAGGAGAATGATGGAAACATTATAGTCCAGATTCTACATGAACAATTTACTGATCATTCTTAGTTTGGAGTAATTCTTTATGTCTGGACTATATAGAATGTCAGATGCGGATGTAGGAAATGATGACTAAAAGATATCTAGGGTCCATATGTTATTCCGAGCCTGGGACTTATTCACAGGCAGTGGGAACCATTGAAGGATACAGGCAAGAGAGCAAGATGTGCAGTTTGATATTTCAGAAAGATGGTTCTATAGGCAAAACATGTCAACAGGATGTAAATGAGAGAGAAAGTGTTGTATTTAAGAAGTGTGTTTAGGAGGCTGTTACATTAATGCAAGGAGAAGACAGTGGAAGTGCAAACTAGGGCTGTGCCTAGTAGGTTGACAATGGAGAGGAGCGTAGATTTAAGCTATAATAGAATTATCTGGGGAATGGGTGTGAGAGAACAAAAATGGTGGAGGATGACATTTACCTTTTATACAAAGTGAAAGAGAAGGTTAAAAAGGTGGGCTTGTAAAAGGTACATGTGAAACAATGGAAGTTAGATGTTAAAACCTCTAGTGACTGTAATAAAAGAAAATAGACAAAATGTATTAGTTTTGTATCTTTGAACTTTTAATGAAAACGTAGTCACTTAGACAACCACCATGTGTTTTCTTATAATTATTTGGATCAACAATTAGGGCTGTGCTCACCTGCAGTGGTTCTGTGGATGGCCCAATATATTGCTGTTAGGCTCTAGGCTCACGCGTGTTTGGGCCTCTGCTGAGATAGCTGGGACAGGAGCCATATGGGATGGCTGGAGACTTGCTCCATGTGGTCTCTCAAACCCCAGGAAGCTGGTGTCTGTTCACATAGTGGCAGATGACTTCCTGGTGTGAGAGGAAGTAGCAAGGGCTGAAAATAGGCTCCGTCTATGATAAAGGAGCTGCAAAGCTGTGTGGCCATTTTGCAATCTGTAACAGTTCTAAATCTACTAACTGAGAATATTTCGAGGTTATCACCAAAAAATGACACTGATGGAGATATCCATCACTGGTGTTTTTTTTAACCCACCTAATTCTATTCTATTCTGTGGGAAAAACAAAACAAAACCAAAAACAAGGTTAAAATAATCTCCTTTATTTGGGTCATACTGAGACTAAACTATCAAGTTTCCCTAGCCTTACATAGCATAATCATAAAACTAAAGCTATTCTAAGCATATAAAAAAGAAAATCCAAATATAAATTTTGTACAGATGTACAACATTTTCAACTAAGATAAAGTAAGTTGTATGCTCTGGTATAGTTCATCAGTTTGGAAGAATGTCATATTTTGAGCCTTTAAATCCAAACCAATGGAATAATTGAAAGGAAGCCAACTAAATACCTTGACAAAAACAAGAAACTAACAGCCATTTATCTTTGATGCTTTCAAATCCCTTAAGATTACTTATGTTGTTTCAGATTTATTTTGAATCATGAATACCACTTTAAACAAAACTTAGCACTCACTTTTCAGAAATATTATTCCCTCAAATAGCTTAATATATGGAAATATTTTGTGGGATTCAAACTTTATCCAGTGATAGCACTTGTATTACAATTTTTAATCCAAATTTCACATGCATGTAAAATGACAAGTGATTAAATTTTTTTTTGTTTCCTCCCCAATCAGCAATTTGAAAAAAAAAAGTGAAAGGTGAAAAAAATATTTATTTTTATCAGTGACTAAAAATTACTTTTAAAAAATTTAAAAGGGAGAACCAAACTGCAAAACCCTTTTGTTCTCTTATTATCCCTATATAGAAGGGTTTGGGGAAAAAATGCTGCCCTTAAATCATTTATGATATACTTCTTTTTTTCTACTGTGGAAGATGAAGTAGTTAATCTTCAGTCATGAATGTATTTATTTTCATAATTATTGGGCATATAGCATAACTGAATACATTCATATATTCTAAAAACATTAGCAACAATGTGTCAGGCAGAATTCTAGGATCACCTCCAAGATTCCTGCCCTCTGTTGCACACAAACCTTCTCCTCTCCTAGTTATTCAATCTAGGTGCTGTCATGAAGGGACTTTGCAGACATAACGGATGTCCCAAATTAGTTGATTTTATGCCAGGGAAATAGCGTGGGTGGGTCTGACCCAAACAGATGTGCCCTAAACAAGAATGTAAGTCGTAAGTCTTCCTGGTGAGAAAAATTGTAAGTGTGAGAGGCCCAATGGTGATAGCCACATGGGAAGAACCTGAGAGTAGGCCCTGGAGGCTGAGAGTGGCCCCAAGGTGATGAGCTTCAGGACAATATAAACATAGTTCCTAAATAGATAACAGAGACTGGGAAGAGAGAGAAGTGGGAGGATGAAGATAAATGGGATAACAGGTACAAACATGCAGTAAGATAGAAGGAATCAATTCAATGTTTGATAGCAGAGTAGAATGACTAGACAAAAATTTATTGTGCTCAGGTGATGGAGACTATAGATACCGTGATTTGACCACTATGTAGTATGTAGATGTAACAAAATTTCTCATGTTCCCCATAAACATGCACAAATAAAAAAATTTAAACCAAAATAAAATAAAACAGGGTTCCTACAATTATGGGGAAAAAATATTATGCCAACAAGTTGAGAGAGCTTGGGATTACAGCCTTCCCCACTTTAGACATCTGATGAGGACACAGCCCTGGCCAGCATTTTTATTTCAGTGCAATGAAATGCTAGACAGAAGACCTACTCATTCCATGCCCTGATTTTTGACTTACAGAAAAACTATGAGTTAATGTATGGGTGTTTTAAGCTGCTAAGTTTGTGATGATTTGAGGGCTGATAAGAGGGCTACATAAAATGATAGCTGTATGCATCTAAAAATTAATCAACTGACTGGGTGTCACTGACTAAGAGCTACCTTAAACTACTAAGATTCTAGTGCTTTCTTAGAATTTCTCCATGGTGAAGATATGTCATGGACAGGAAGATTTGTTTCAGAAGAGCAATCTATGAAATACAGTAATAATTCTTTTTTTGGATTTTCAGGGCTCAATATATATATATATATATATCCTTAGAAATTCTCCTAACTTAAGTCTGCTTCCAAAAGTTAGGCAGGAAGAAAGCTGTGGTGATGAACAGTGTAGCACTTTTCTAGCTATGAGTTTTGGTGTTGGAACTTGAAATCTAGGAGACATGTGTACTTTTCATTCTTGATGGTGGTTGACTGCACAGTTTCCTCGTGTTCTAGGATTGCTTCAGGACCATGTTACTATCAAGTACACTTATAAAACATTTTGGCATAACATTCAGTATCATTTCCCAATGTCAGGTCGTAGAATAGAACTACCTTGAGGTCAGAGAAACTCTCCTAAAACAACACTTGTGGACTCCTCAGCCAGGGTTGCATTATGTTCTGGCTTCTGAAGAGGAAGGTACAATTTGCCATATACATGCCCTATCCAGGAAAAAGTAGCAGCTTTCCCCCTGCTGGTCCTGAGAATTCTTTTCTTTTTCTTTTTTTTTTTTTTTTTTTTAGAACTGGGGATTAGAATCTTTCCCATCAGGTTTTGTTCTTTACAGTTTTAGTTTTTCCTACATTCATTCAACTAGAAACCCTTTCAGACTGAAATTTAGTTTGAGATCTCAAACTTCCTCTGAGTGCCCAAGAAATCATGTAGGTGCGATAATTTACAATTTCTTGTAACAAAAATCTGCCCTGAGTACTGAATGTGCCTTCTCTGGACAGGGGTTTAGTCCAGTGCTGCAAAGGATTCAATCTACATTTTACAAAAGACACTTCAGGTACTTTCCAAGATGATGATTTCTTTAATCTTCAAAATCACTGAGGGCTGGTTTGGACTGGGTTACACAGATCCTAAGTGGTAGAGTTGGGTTTTACTTCCTGTTTTGTCAGCACCAAAGTTGGAGTTCTTTCATCCATTGTTTAAGAGGATTTGGCTAATTCTGCATACCAGGGGAAAATCAATGATTAAGTGGAAGTTCAGGAATGTAGTGGTGAAGAGAGGAGTTTGTTGAGGACGGGTGTGGTAGGTATTACACAATAGGCACTATCATCGGTAAGCTCCATTTTCTCTGGTTCGTTAGGGTTCTCTCTATAAACTTTCTGTTTTCCCCATCTTCCATTCAGTGTACTAAGGGGTAATCGATTGCTCCTACTCCTGTCAGTTCTACTCAGCAGGACACAATATCAAACCCAAGATACAGAAATTGATCTCTGCCTGCATTGGAAACATGAATGCCTCACTGTCTTATCCCATTTAGTGTCACAAAAAGTTCCCCCCAAAAACGTCATTGATTGCATTTCAGAAGTCATATTTCATAGGATAAAACAAGTTGTGACCTCCCAAAATAATGAGAAGAAAAATAATAGGAAATTAGAGGAAAAAAATATAAAATCTTTTGCAGATAATTAGGACCATTTATTATATTTTCCTAATTTTTTCTCCCCGGGAAAATTATATTTTATTTTAAAGTTAGTTTTTAAAATTTTTCATTGGTTCACATTTGTAATGTGAAGGAGCTGGAAAAGGTCACTCTCAATTTTCAGTTTGCATAATTTATTGAATTGAAGATTTATAAATAGTAACTGAATATGAAAGTACTATAATGTTTTCTTTTTCTCCTAAAATGTCTTCTCTGGAAATTTTTACTTTCATATTATTTTTCCTGATTTTGTTATCTTCTTAAAAAAGTTTTAATACCAGCAAATATCATTGAAATCATTAACATGTTTCCAAAAATAGTAAAATTGAAAGTCGCACTTGCGTTGACAGGGAGAGTGGGTAGGTAATGAGTAACGAAAAGAAAACAAAGGTTTCTATTTACATCAAAGAACACCATATGGGATGACTTCTTCATTCTAATTTTATATGTTTTCTTCATTAAATGCTAAATTGTGCTTTCCAGACACCATTATTTTATGTTCCATTTTAAGTTATACATACTTAATTTCAGGGAGTTTTAAGATTAAGCCAAAGCCACAATGTGCTGTTTTTTTTTTTATTACTAATGATATTCTATAGGAGTTCCTTATGAAGATATGAGACTCATTGATTTTCATACACTTGAGAAAAATGTGCATAAAATGTACTTTACAGCTATTTCAGGAAGATCATGGAAAGCCATGAATATTCCAAAATAAATTTAATTTTTGGATCAATGGGTGTGAGAACCGGTCTTCACATTTAAAAATTATCCCACTGATTGATTGCAGTTTCCAAAATTTGTAAGGGAATGCATTTTTGACCCTACTGATGAGAAAAGATAAGCTTCCTCTAGTCTCCTATGCTAAGGAAAGTAAAATTGACCCTGTGATTCCTGGATTTGAAAAACAACATACCAGTGTTTTAAGTAAAAATTAATTACAGCATTGTGAATATCAAGTGCCCTGATTTCAACAACAATCAAAATTTTATTGTGGGAAACTTTGCCTGGCATAATAATTGACTCTAAGGTTCATAGCCAAACTTTACTCTAGAAATACTAGGTGCTGCAATATAATCATCAGCTTATTTTTTGCATCTTAATCTACTTTACCTTTATACATTATTGCAGTTCAAATGTGGACTCTATGAAAAAGGAATCCTATTAATTTAACATGCTTACATTTACTTTCCAAAAAAGGGAAAAAAGTACACTTAGTAATAATCTGGTGACTCGAGTGGGAAATATAAATTGATGTGTAGTATGCAAGTCTGTGTGTGTGTGTTGTGTGATGTATGTGGGTATGTGTATGTGTTTGACACTAAGGTTACAAGTTTGGTAAGGGCCCTCAAAACTCTTCTGAAACAACCAAGTAATAGCATTCCTTGATTTCATAGTTCATAGTCCGTAGACTACTTTAAAAATATAGCATATATATATATATACATATATATATACATATATATGTATATATATATCGAGAGAGAGAGAACACACATATATATAGCACAATAGAGAATTCTTTCCCTTTTACAAATAAAGACAAAAGGAGAGCTTCATGTCCCATGGCAATGAAATAATAATTTCTTAAGTAGACAAATCTTAGCCTGTGATTGAGATTTAAGGGCCATTTAGGGGAAAACACCATCATTTTGTGAATTACTCAAAGCCTCTATACATAGATATTTTGCTTATTTCGTGTAAGAAATGTATTGATTTTGAAAATGCTTTGGATTCAACATATGCAAGTCTCTTTCCTTGACAAATTCGTCTTTGGCATTTAGTTGCAGAATCAGCCAGAAAATGTGAATATGCCACAAACAATCACTCCAGTGTTTCACTCATTGATAATCCTGTGCAGATTATAATTTTTCTTTCCCACAAGTGGGAGGCAAACATTTGAAGTGTTACAATCTTTAAGAAGTGCAAGAATAACTAACTTCTTTTTTTCAAAAGTGAGTTGCCTCTGTTAAATATATCAGGGAATAAAGGCAGAGTGGATACTTGGTGTTTGCTTATTAGTAAATATACACTATAAGGAGAGCTAGTTTGCATCATATAACCCCAGCTGACCTCAGTATGACTTTGATTGCCTATCAGGTACAGTTGATGTGCACACTCTGCTCCTGAAATTAGTTGTTACTAAGTACTCGAATATAAAATTCTGTATAAGATAAGATAGTTTTTGATACAGATGGACGATATAACTTCTTTACTCCTCAATAGTCAGTAACTTTGCCCTGCCTATTCAAAAGAAAAAACTCTGAATAGACAGGGCAGAGAGGACTTTCAGGGCAGCAAAACTATTTTCTGTGTCCTGTTGCATAATAATCATTCACTCATCCCTTCACTTTTTCATTCATCCATTCAGCAAAATCTAAATTATTCAATACACTTTTCTATCTTTGATGAAAATTACAAAAATAAAGATGAAGTGCTGCTTGCCTTAAAAAATTCTTGTTTTGATACAAGATATATAATATTTAAATAAATATTGTATAATACCATACCTGGCCAAAAAAGTAGGCCCTCAGTGGTTTTGTGATTCATATTATGAGTGAGTGCACACAGTGCTATAGTAGAGAAGTGTCTAGATATTGTATGCTTTCTTCTTGGCTACTAATTAGTTTATCTATGCCATGCATTCTCAACAGAAGGAATATTGCCTCTAAGGGGATGGAAATTGGCTTTTACAGTTTTTGTTGATTTTAACCAAATTAACATTTGTCATATATAAAACACAGATATACAATAGAATGCAGAGATATACAAAATGTCTGAGGTATTAAAATTTCATTGGAAATGGCAATTAGGAAAAATAATGCCTAAAATCCTCCTTAGGTGAATGATAATGAAAAAAAAAAGAAGGCCGAAAAATACCAAGTTAGGCACTCTCTACCTAGAATCTAAAGGTTCATTCAAAATAATATACATGAGCTAATCAAGGGTAGCCACCATGATTGTTCTAGATAAAATTGTCTTTAGGCTGGGCATGGTGGTTCACGCCTTTAATCCCAGCACTTTGGGAGGCCGAGGTGGGTGGATCACTTGAGGCCAGGAGTTTGAGACCAGCCTGGCCAGCATGGTGAAATCCCATCTCTACTAAAAATACAAAAATTAGCCAGGCATGGTGATGCATCCTTTAGTTCTAGCTACTCGAGAGGCTGAGGTATGAGAATTGCTTGAACCCAGGAGGCAGAGGTTGCAGTGAGCCAAGATCATGCCACTGCACTCCAGTTTGGGTGACAGGACAAGACTCCGTCTCAAAAAAAAAAAAAAATTGTCTTTAATAATTTTCTTCATCTGGATAATGGAATAAATAATTTAGCACTGCACTGGTTTTCATGATTAATAATTGTCTGATGAGTTAATCCTGCCGAAAACTTAATTGCTTTGCCTGAAAGACATGACCAGTAAAAGGGAATGCATACACTGGACAACCATGGGCCAGAAAGATGGGAGAGGATTTATGATTTCATGGGGGTGATAGTTCCAAGACCCATTTCGTGATTATACTTATAGTTGTATTAAATTAGTTTAGTAGCTGGCATTAGTCCTGTTAATTGGAGGCACCCAAGTTTCAAGTCTTGCTGAGTACTACCTACTAAGGGAAAAATAGTTCTTATTTCAACAGTTAGCATATTTTATTTAAAGTTCGGCATACTTCAATGAAATACGTATTTACTTATGTGTTGTCTTTGATCTCTAAGAGCAAGGACTGTACTCAGCTACAAGTTCCAGTTTTCTCGTTTTCCTATTTTCCATGTTTCTTACATAGTGTTCACTTAGTGAATTTTAGTTGAGCTGGCTATGCATAACCAATTAGCTACAGTTTAATCCAACCCTGTTATTAACTCCATGCTTGAAGTGAAATTATTTTCATGTAACTAATTCTGTCTTTAAGTCAAATCCATCTTGAGTGTGATATATAGTTTAAGGCCTTGAGGGAATATGGTGTCTTTAATATTTGCCATCATTAAACTTGATTGAATTGACTGGCCACACCTTCTAGAGGTGGGGTCACCTTCCTCCTGCGACTGCTATGGAAGAGTGAGGCCTATAACCCTGAATTGCTGACAGCTTGTCACAAGGGTTCCTTTGAATTTCACAGAATTAGAGCTAATAACGAATAACTTACAGGAGACTTCAGAAACCTAATCCATATTATTTTCAAAATTCTATAGATCAGAGAGATTTTCCCATTTGCAAATACATTCATAATATCTCTGCAGGAAGCAAAGGGATAATTTAATTTGACCTCTCATTTTACAGTTGAGGAAACTGAGATCTAACAAGGTTTTAAAAAATAATGTAGGAGATAATATTCAAAATGGAATAACTTTGAATAGGCAGGGCAGGGAGGACTTTTAGGGCAGCAAAACTATTCTGTTTGATATTTTAATGGTGGGAACATGTCATTATACATTTATCCAAACCCATAGAATGTGCAACACCAAAAGAGAATCTTAATATAGATACAGACATCATTAGGTGATGGTGATGTGTCAATGTTGATTCATTGATTGTAACAAATGGACCACTGTGGTGCTGGTTATTGATAGTGGGTGAGGTTGTGTGTAGAAGCAGGGGTACACAGCAACTCTCCGTATTTTCTACTCAATTTTGCATTATTAGATAACCTAATACTGCTTTAAAAAATAGTGTATGGAGCATCTCATAAATTTCAAGTATTTTATACTTACAATTGTTAAGAGTTAAAAGGTAGCTGGATTTGTTGCAGACAATGAGTTAAGGAATCCTTTCACCTTTTTCCCAACTTTAAAATTAAGGATTCTCAGGGCCCTGTGTAGAGCAGTGAAAATAAGACCTCGTGTGTGTGTGTGTGTGTGTGTGTGTGTGTGTGTGCCTGGAGGAGAATTGGTGTTCCGCTTGGGTGAGAGGATTGGCTATGAGCTTCAGACCAGGAAATTCGTCATCTTGCCAAGCACCTGACTGAGTGTGCTGGAGTGAGGATCTTGAACAGAAACTTCCTTTTCTGTTATTATTAACTACAAAGCTAAAATGGCCAAATATATACTGTGAAAATTGGGTTCTTTTAACAAAAGATCAGATCCCTCCTTTAGCTGTACACATTTTTAAATAAAATCATATTGAACTAAAAAAAAGTATTTTCTAGAAAAGAAAATAATTCTTATTATAATTCATAGTTGTTTATCATCATTAGCTTCCATTAAAATAAAATTAGCTGACTTACTCTCTTTGGGTTCTTCTGAATACTAGCTGTCAAAGTTGGTTGTTGTGTGATTGTAAGTTTCTTAATTTCTCTGAGCCTCTATTTTCTCATCTATACAATGGGAACCTGGCTTGCAGAGGTGTAACGTGAATAGTAAATAATAAACATCAAACCATTTTGAATACACATGGAAGGCACTTTTGCATAAATAGCAGTCATTTTAATTGCTATGTTTTGGATTAAATATTTATGCTAAAAATGCTAACTTTCATATCATTATTATTTATAATTCCTTTATAAAATATTTAATGCCTAAAATTTGATTCTAATGCATACTCATGTTTTCTAATGTTATGTTATTAAAAGTGTTTGATATTTAGTATTCAGGCTGCACTATATGCCCCATTATATTTTTAAATTTATAATAGCAATCTTATCACACAGTGCAGAACAAAAACTATAACAGTCTCACACCTTTGCCTTAAGGGTATGTGTGTGGAGCGGGGGGTGTCCAATCATGAACTGTGTGTCTGGTTATTTTTTCTTTAATATTCATGATAAGAGCCTGTTGATGCATTAATAAGACCTTCCACATGATTCTGTGGGGACAGGATGAGGAAGATATGGCTACTATGCCAGAGTCCTTTGGTAATATTACTGCCATCTCTTTCCTCCCGTCTTCGCCAAGTTGGATTCGTAGGAACTCCTGAGAGCATGACCCCATCATTACAGAGTGTCACAGTTAAACAAATCTCAGATCTGCTGGGTCCCTGCTCTTTCTTTTTAACCAACTAGACCAGAACAAAGGAAGGAGAAGTAAGAAATCATCTGACGAATGTTCAGAGGCTTTTTATTAAATACTGAAGTATGAACTACCAGTAAGGAATTATTTTGCACATTCTTCTTTCACCAAAATAGCATAAAGGAAGAAAAGACAAAAAGAAAAGGATGAAAACCAGGGAGTCAAACGCTGTGCTTCCTTTCCCTTCCTGTGAGAAGATAAAACAATGTAATGATTTCTGTTCTGGGGATTTTGTTGTTGATGATGATGATACTTTGCACAAAAAATGGAATCTTGAACTTTCTAGGACTGAATGAAAACCTGAGAATTAATGAATTTAAACATCTCTCCTTACCATGCCTTGAACATACTAAACGCTTTAACAATGTTAACTATACATTTGCAACAGTCTTACAATAATTATTCATTTTTACAGAATAAATATATTTAAGTAATCAATTCCATTTACAAATACCTAAACATCTTAAAAGACATTCATCAATTTTAAATATTCAGTATTTGTGTGAGTTACATCAGTTGCCCATGCCAGAAAATATAATACCCTAACAAGCAAAAAACCTTTCCCAAATTTTTGCATCACCTTTGAAAACTTATTTAGTTACACACAGGGCAGTAGCAAATGTATCAATCTAGCAAAATCTCATATTGTTGATCTATTTAATAACATTATATTACATGTTTCAAAATATAGTTACATTTTAATTTGGTATCACAAGGCTAATTTGCCAGACTGTAAAGTCATCCTAGTCTCTTAAATATAACAAACAAGTGAAACACAAAATATACAGAGATTGTCTCATTAATAAACATTTTTATTCACAAAGCTGAAAGCGTTAGTGCTCTAACTTTGATGACTCTCACTCTCCTTGTGCTGTCAAAATCCATTTCTGTTCACTTTCTGTTATTTCTGTTATTTCTTTCTTGCCATCTCACCTATCCTTCTAAAATTCTGTCCCTGTTATGTTGTGTTGGACGGTACTTTTTGGGTATCCTTCCTGTGTTCTAGAAGAAGATCTAGATGCTGTCTTCTTCATAACCCATTCCCTGCTGGAACATTACGTGTTTCTCCGCACTGTTTCAGTAGTTTCCTACCTGTTTCAGTAGCTTCAGTGACTCCCCATCCCCAATTTATGGAGTCCAAATTCTGTATTCTCTGACTGACGTCATTGGACTGTCTTCTCTGCTAAATCCTTCACGTGAATTCTATGTTTCCTTCACACTGGACAAATGCATCGTGCCTGTATAGTCATACTCTTCCCCATCTATCCATCCTGTATTTGTTTGAGTAATGTTAACTGTTGTGACAAAGAAATCCCAAAGTATATAATGGCTCAAACACAACAGCAGTTCACTTGTGGATCATATCATGGTGTTGACCAGATGAACAGACCAACACAGCAATTCTCATAGACCCTGGGTAGGTGCTTAAAGACCCTGGCTGGCAGACAGGGCGCCGTCTTTGACATGTGGCTTCTAAGGTGCCCTGGAAGTTGTCTCCAGCCAGCTACACAGAAAACAAAAAGAGCTTGGAGGAATAGGCAATAGGGAATTTTATGAGCCATGCCTGGGAGTAGTTACTACTTCCACTCACGTACTTGATTGTGAAGACACACCACCCTGCAAGAGGACTGGCTCAGGGTATGAGGAACAGCTAGAGTTCTCTGCTATATCTTTCTGCATCTTTGAATGCTTTTCCTCTCCTTGGCTCTGCTGAACTCTGAACTGTTACCTATGACTTGGATCCAGTGCTAGACTTTCTTTAATTCTTGCTTGCTAACGCCAATTATAAATGATCTTTTCATAGATAGATAAAGATTCTCCATGTGTATATATACATATTTAGATGTGTGTGTGTATATATATATGTATGTATGTATGTATATGTGCATGTGTACATATATTTGAGTTTTATTTATTTGGCACTTAACTTCTCTTACACACACACACATACACACCTGCAAACACACTACGTCTCCTAAAGCTTGTAACTTATAAGGGTAGGGGATGGAAGTCATCCATCTCTGTCTTCCTCACATTGCATAATCTAGCAATGCATACTGTTAACTATTTTGTAAATAGTTGCTGCGATGGTTAATTCTATGTGTCAACTTGACTGGGCCACAGGGTGCCCTTTGCTTAAACATTATTTTGGTGACTGTGAGGGTGTTTCTAGATGAGAGTAACATTTGAATCTATAGACTGAGTAAAGAAGAGCATCCTCCCCAATGTGGGTGGGCCTCATCCAATGCACAAAGAATAGAACAAAAAAGCATTTGAAGGCCTGAATAGAAGAAAAGGTCAAGTAAGAGAGAATTTAGTCTGCCTGACTGGCTTTGAACTGGGGCATCAGTATTTTCCTGCCCTCAGACCCTAACTGAAACATAGGCTCTTCCTGGGTCTCAACTCTGCCTGCCTTTAGACTTGAACTATATTGTTGGCTCTCCTGGTCCTCAGGCCATTGAACTCAGACTACCATTGGCTCTCCTGGGTCTCTAGCTTTCCAACTATGGGTGTTGAGACTGGCAAATCCCAAATTCCATAATCACATGACTCAATACCTTATTATATATATATGTATATATAATGTATATAGGCATCTATTTATCAATATCCCAATATCTATCTATCTAGATAGACTATGATAGAATATCTAGATAGATAGTAGATAGATGATTGATTGATTGATTGATTGATAAATGGGTGATAGATAGATAGGTAGATAAATATCCTATTTATTCTGTTTCTCTGGAGAACCCTTACTAATATAGTTGTTGAACAAATAATTAAGTAACTGAAGGCTGGCACAACTTTTTGTTCTTTTTTTAAAAAATATATTCAGACTTTTGCTTCCTCATTTGATATTAGCAAATGCACTATAAAATGAAAGGCAAAGCTTTGTTCATGAGTGATTATTCCAGACTAAAGACATCCCCTATCATCTTGGTTGCATAAATTGTAAAAGAAAGGGAAGGAACAAAACTAAGTGAGCTGCTGGGTTTCCAACAACCACCATCTTCTGAGTGAGTAATGAAGAGAAGGTGGGCTTTGTCATCACTCATTACAGATGGCCCTTCTTTTACTGAATCCTGCAAATATGGAGGACACCAGCGTATCAAATCTTCATGTGGTGAGGTAGAGCCAGGGAATATTCAGAAAGCCTTATCTCTCTGCTCATTCCTTTGAAAGTATAGACTATGTCTGCTCCTTGGTGATGACAGACAAAGACATAATAAACAAGGTAATAGTCCCCATCACGTCCTTTCAGTCACTTTGATATACGATCACTTCCCCTGCCACCAGGAACTTAAATGATGACATGCATCTTTGAAGTATTTCATTATAAAGATGACTAGTCATTCTCATCCTGTCCTCCACAGACGTGATCAGCCTTCTGGGAAACTCTATGAGTCACCATTGCAGGTATATGAGGACAGTAATCATCCCATAAATAGTTGAGAGAAAAAATAAGTGAGACTCAAAAATGATTATTATTCTTAAAGATATTGAAAATAAGTTTCTCATCCCCCAAGACCTTAATGGGAATTCAAAAACAACTTTTCAAAGAGCAAGAGCCCACTTTTAAATTAGCTTTGTCAACATCATTACAGAACTCATTTTTACCCATTCACCTTTATGCTGTTGACAGAGCTATCTATAACTATACTATAAAAATGTCATCACGTTGGATTGTTCTTTGTTGCCTAAAACATTCCAAATGACATTATGACTGGGAAGAAAAAGAAGGAAAGGAAAATGAGGCTAAGCTGATGGCTAGCAGAAATGCAGAATCTGCCATAGGCATATTATGGGGTAAACCATGGTGCACATTTGCTGTCTCGTCACCATACAAATGTCACAGGCATTCAAACGGTTCTTGATAATCTAGTCCCATCCTATTATGTCAATTCAGATCAGGGAAGACCCTACATCAACATAAACTCAGTCCCAAGACAGAAGACATCATGTCTTTACAACCACCTTTGCCCTTGCCGTCCTCTCTGACTTGCATTCTCTTTCCCAGAGCTGTAACTAGGAATTTAGGGCAAGCACCAGGAAGCTTGTCTTCAAATAAAATTTGTTACCCATGAAGTGGCTACTCACCACTAACAAGGCACTAAACTTCAAAGTTCATTGAGCAGGGGATTAAGATGGCAGATAGGCGGCAGGACTAGCTTGCAGTTCCTGCTCCCACAGATAGCAGCATGTGGAGATTCATGTTGTGAACTTTTGCTCCAAGAACTACCACAGGAATATAACAGGAAAGCTAAGAGAATCCACAGACCCTCTGAAGGAACTGGATCACTACTGCAGGCTCCCTGAAAAACTGTGAGTCAGCTTGCTTTCTCAATGAGGAGGCTTGTGGTCTGGGGCCAGCTTTCCCCCACTTTCCTGGTAACCTGTATTACTCAGCAGAGGCAACCATAATCCCCCTGGGAATATAACTCCACTGGACTGGGACCCACATACACATCCCCCACAGCAGCCACAGCAAGCCCCACCCAAGGAGAAGCTGAGCTCAGACATGCTTATCTTTGCCCCCACCTGGTGGTCTTTCTCTACCCACTCTGCTAGCAGAAGACAATGGTCATCTGTTGGGAGCTCTATGGCCCTGGCTACCACCTGAGAAACCTGAATACTTAACCAGGTGTCCCTAGGGCAAGTTTGAATCTTCCCTATAGGACTGCAACTGATGCATTCTTGAAAGCACCATCTCCTTGCTGGAGGCCAACCAGCACAAAACCAACACACTAAACAAAAACACAACCAAAAACTCTCACAGAATCCACCTCACTACCCTGTTAACTCCACTGGAGCAGGTACTGGTATTCATGGCTGCAAGATCTGCAAATGGATCACATCATGGGACTTTTTGCAGACACTCCCCAGTACCAGTCTGGAGCTTGGTAGTTCTGCTGGGTGGCGAGACCCAGAAGAGCAAAAACAGTCACTACAGTTTGGCTCTCAGGAAGCCCCATTCCTAGGGGAAGGGGAAGAACACCACTTCAAGGGAGCACCCCATGAAACAAAAGAATTTGAACAGCAGCCCTTGAATCCCAGATTTCTCCTCTGACATAGTCTACTCAAATGAGAAAGAACCAGAACAACAATTTTAGTAATATGACAAGATGAGATTCTTTAACACCCCCAAAAGATTATACCAGCTCACCAACAATGGAACTGAACCAAGATGAAATCTCTGAGTTGCTAGAACAAGAATTGAGAAGGTAGATTATTAAGCTAATCAAGGAGGCATCAGAGAAAGGTGAAGTCCAATTTAAGGAAATCAAAAAAGTAATAATAATACAAGAAATGAGAGGATAAATCTTCAGTGAAATACATAGCATAAGTAAAAAACAATCACAACTTCAGGAAATAAAAGACACACTTAGAAAATGCAAAATGTTTTGGAAAGCCTCAGCAATAGAATTGAACAAGCAGAAGAAAGAACTTCAGAGCTCGAAAACAAGGTTTTCAAATTAACTCAATCCAAAAAAGAGTAAAAAATAAATGAATAATCAAGGCCTCCAAGAATTTTGGGATTATGTTAAACAACCAAACCTAAGAATAATTGGCATTCCTGAGGAAGAAGAGAAATCTAAAGGTTTGGAAAACATATTTGGGGGAATAATCAAGGAACTCTTCCCCGGCCTTGCTAGAGGCATAGATATCCAAATAAAAGAAGCTCAAAGCACACCTGGGAAATTCATTGCAAAAAAGATCATCACCTAGGGACATTGTCATTATGTTATCTAAAGTCAAGGTGAAGGAAACAATCTTAAGAGCTGTGAGGCAAAAGCACCAGATAACCTGTAAAAGAAAACCTATCAGATTAACAGCAGATTTCTCGGCAGAAACCCTACAAGCAAGAAGGATCTAAACCCCTATCTTCAGCCTCTTTAAACAAAACAATTGGCCAGGCGCAGTGGCTCACACCTGTAATCCCAGCACTTTGGGAGGCCAAGGTAAGTGGATCATGAGGTCAGGAGATTGAGATCATCCTGACCAACATGGTGAAACCCTGTCTCTACTAAAAATACAAAAAATTAGCTGGGTGTGGTGGTGCATGCCTGTAGTCCCAGCTACTCGGGAGGCTGAGGCAGGAGAATCACTTGAACCCAGGAAGCAGAGGTTGCAGTGAGACAAGATCACACCACTGTACTCCAGCCTGGTGACAGAGTGAGACTCTGTCTCAAAAAAAAAAATAAAACAAAAAACAAAAAAACAATTATCAGCCAAGAATTTTGAATCCAGTGAATTTCCTTCATAAAGGAAAGATACAGTCTTTTTCAGACAAACAAATGCTGAGAGAATTTGCTACTACCAAGCCAGCACCATAAGAACTGCTAAAAAGAGCTCTAAATCTTGAAACAAATCCTGGAAATACATCAAAACAGAATCTCTTTAAAGCATAAATCTCACAGGACCTATAAAACAAAAATACAATTTAAAAAGCCAAGGTATACAGGCAACAAATAGCATGATGAATGTTATAGTACCTCACATCTCAATACTAATGTTGAATGTAAATGGCCTAAATGCTCCACTTAAAAGATACAGAATTGCAGAATGGATAAGAATTCACCAACCAACTATCTGTTGCCTTCAGGAGACTCAACTAACACATGAGAACTCATGTAAACTTAAGGTAAAAGGATGGAAAAAGATATTCTATGCAAATGGACACCGAAAGTGAGTGGGAGTAGCTATTCTTATATCAGACAAAACAAACTTTAAAGCAACAGCAGTTAAAAAAGACAAAGAGGGATGTCATATAATGTTAAAACGTCTAGTCCAACAGGAAAATATCATAATTCAAAACATATATGCACCCAACACTGGACCTCCCAAATTTGTAAAATAATTACTACTAGGCCTAAGAAATGAGATAGATGGCAACAAAATAGTCGTGGGGGACATTAATACTCCAATGACAGCACTAGACAGGTCATCAAGACAGAAAGTCAACAAAGAAACAATGGACTTAAACTATACCCTACAACAAATGGACTTAACAGATATTTACAGAACATTCTACCCAATAACTGCAGAATATACATTCTATTCATCAGGACATAGAAAATTCTCCAAGATAGACCATATGATGAGCCACAAAACAAGTCTCAGTAAATTTAAGAAAATTGAAATTATATCAAGTACTCTCTGAGGCCACAGTGGAATAAAATTGGAAATCAACTCCAAAAGGAACCCTCCAATCCATGGAAATACATGGAAATTAAATAATCTACTCCTGAATGATCATTGAGTCAACACTGAAGTCAAGATGGAAATTAAGAAATTCTTTGAACTGAACAATAATAGTGACACAACCTATCAAAACCTCTGGGATACAGCAAAGGCAGTTCTAAGAGGAAAGTTCATAGCATTTATGTATTAAAGGCAAGTTTATCTGAATCAGTAAAAGCAGATCATTTCTAATCAATAATTTTTCCTTTAGTGATGAAAGACCAAGTTTCTCTGTATTTGAGGGAAGATGACATGGTTGTTGTAATAGGAAAATTTGAATAAGGTCAGGAACAGAAAGTACATGATAGAGCCTCTTTAACATATAAATCAGATTACAAATATGGTGTGTGCCTGTTGTTTTTTTAAGAAAAGATACAAAAAAAGCACAATAATATAAAGTACATTCTCTACCCTACCTCATTCTGATAATCTGCTCTCTATCGTTAGTGAGCTACGTAAATACATTTCTCGATTTCCTAGTCTTATTTTCATAACAATAGCACTATAACTTGCTGCTTGTTTTTTCATTTAGCAATATCCAGGAGATACCTTTTTTATTTGATTTTTCTTCCAGTCATGAACTGCTTATTATAGCTGTTATATGCATGGAACATCAGCCAAGTCTAGCTCAAATTAGATCACCCTTGGCATTTCCCTACGTTAAATGTTATGTCTATAAGTCCAGCAAGGAATAGTATCCAGTCTTATACTATGAGCATACATTCCTGGCTTAATCATCTCTAGAGATTTGTCACTCTTGCTTAACAATGATGGGGCAGGCAATTCCAGTGCATGAAATCATCCAGCATAAATCCATGTCCAAACTCTAGCCAGTAACCTCTGGGAAAGGTGAGGTATAGAAGAGATGTTCCATTTGGAACTGCTTCTACTCTACAAGCTATTTCATCAAAACATTCATTCAGCCTGTGCTGAGTGTCTTTGAAACAGATTCACTAGAGTGGCCTTCAGAGGGCCACAGGCAGCTATGGGCAATGTCTTCTAATACTCCCTCTCAGTCAATGTGGACAAACCCTAACAAGGAGAAACACTGGAGGCATCAGAGTTTAAACGTAAATAAGTTGATGTATTGACGTTATTTGCTTGATAATGGATGATTCCCAAATCTTGAATTTTAACTCTTTCCTTTTGTGTGGGCAACTGGGAGGGCTCAGCATTTCAAGTAATCTGGCTGTGAATCTTCCCATATAACAAAAATTCATTCTCTGAAGTATCAATATCTTTATGTGTAAACTTTGCTTTTGTTCTCCTGCATATTATTTTCTTGAAGAAGTGCCACTTCAATAATCAGTCTGATTTTAATAATCTCAAAGAACCATTTTTCATATTGGAAGAACTGTAAGTTTTGGCTTGCTATATATCTCAAAGAAATAAAAAAATCTCTATTTCAGCAAAGAGAGTATAATTTTAAAGATAACTAAGTTGATAGGTTTTGGTAATCATCCAAGTAATAGAGCTTGTAGGATTCCCTACCCAAGAGGCATTCACTCCCAACCTGACCCCGCCAGGCCTGGATCATGCCTGCAATTTGAAAATGTGCACATGGATACTTTAATATGGCATTATTTTGGAAGTATGAAATAAATACATAGTTATCAGCAATGATAGCACAAATGCTAGGAACTTTTCAACACAGAGTACAGTATTCATGTTGAAATCGGATTTACAAAAATAATGAGATATGTGTTTTTGGGACAGTATGTATCAAAGGCAATGTCCTGACATGGGTGTAGCAGAGCTCATATGCCACACTTTGTTTATTAAAATCAAAACTCTGGCACAAACTCTAGAGCAAAACCTCTCTTTCTCTCTGTCTCATCATAACAAAATAAGTTTACAGCTCATTCATCCATTGCGTTCATGTGGATTCAGTTCAGAACTTGGTTCAACAGAGAATACACTTGACAGCTGTCTGACCTGAGATGTGTAGCTTGCTTGATCTTTTTTATTTTATTTTATTTTCCATTCTGCCATTTTGAAATCTCTTCAGGACTGTGTCTGAAGCTATTCTCCTGAAGATTCTCTGCTGTGATATTTTTACATTTCACTGTTCTTGTTTGGGATTAAAATATTATATAGGTTAATTCCGAACTTGAAATCTCTCACCCAAAGACATTTATCCATAAATAAAAATAGCATAATATCGTTACTTTTCAATCATAGGTAGAGATATAGATATCCTCCATATATTGATTTATACTTACATCTATATGTATGTATCAGTGCTCCAAAAAATATTTAAATATCTGAACAATTTCAAGTGGCTTTATTATGAGTGGAACTAAATCATATTGTTTTACATGGACATCGGCTAATTCAATTCTGTAGCAAGAACTTCTGAATAATACTGATTCTGGGACATAAGACTAGCCAAACCTAGCTTTGGTCCCATCAGATTACTGACTTTTCTACTGTTTATACACTCTGTGCTTTGTAGGGAACAACACCTCTCTTTTCTGCTTAAAACTCCCAGGGCCTCACCATCATATACAGGGTAAATCTAAAACACAGCATCATATAAGAAGTCGTATAAGAAACCACTAATAAGAAACCTAGTAGTGGTTTCTTGTCTCTGTGAGCCTGCTTTCATCTCCCCCTCTTTCTTACCATACATCATATCAGTTTTCCCAAAGAATCCAAGAACTAGATGGAAATACCATACACTATAAGACTCCTGGGACATTTTATTTGAGTTATTTCCTGCATCTGGAATATTATTCCATTCCCTTCTTACCAAGAATCTTCAAAACCCAGCTCAAAAGTCACCTGATCCTGTCACTAGAACCTCTTAGACTGAATTAACCACTCTTTCCTGTTTCCCCACAATATTTCATACATTAATGAGGGAATAAATCTCTCCCTATTTAACACCTCCTCACAACAGGGCAAGAATTTAAGTTGGGCTTATAGCATGTATCTATATGTACAGTTCTGTTGGTTTTGCATCAAACCTAATAGTGTGATTGATTGGATTATCATACTGCAAACCATACAAACTGAAAAAGTGATAAAAGTTAATACAGTATTGACCTCTTATATAACATTTTTCTCACCATGAAATGAGACCCAAATATATCATAATCAGATTTTACAGTGGTAGTATTTTAATTTCAATGAGCCCTCTAATAATGCATTGAATAAAATGTCATGAGGTACAAAATATCTACCAACTATATTATAGGTTTTGTTTTTTTCCTAAAAAATATAAAGCTATAAACATATATCATTGGCAGGACTGTCCCATGAACTAATGGAGTAGATTTTATCAGCAAACTATCAGTGGGTTGATTTGAAAGACACAGAGGAAAATCCCATAAAAATACATTTTCCCCCTTTGCTGGAATTCCACAAATATTTGAGTTTTCCTGAGTACATAGTCACCTTTCTGTTAAAATTCCAATATTCATTATGGCATTATTAACCACAAAGCTAGAATCTGAAAATGTGGGGGACATTCAGGTGTATGGATACAAGAAAATTTTTCCCCTTTTTTCACTAAACCATTTTTATGAACTGTCATATTGCACAGAACCCTAATACAGAGATATATTAAAACAGCTGTTCAGGCTGCATTAGAAGGGCCACTCCGTGGTATTTATGTAGAACCCAGTGTGGATGGTGGCCCTTCTGGGTGAGAGCAATATGGCACTCGCACTGGTGCCCACCCCCTTCTCACCCTTACCCCTTGGGCGTTCATGGGAACAACTCTCTGTGCCGTAAGAGTTCCTCCATATGTAGTATGGAAAACCATTGACTCGACTCACTTCGTTATTTTACCTGAGGCAGATGGAGTAAGTGAATTACCAAAGGCATGCATTCTCAAAAAATGCTCTCGGTGGGAAGAGGCAAAAAAAATTGTACTATATTTATATATCAAGTAAGATACAGTACAGTACATAAACAGATGTATATCTGTGATGTTAAAACTTTATGTCGGCTTGATTAGGAAAAAATGGTCTCAAAAGCCTCCTTGGAAGGCGATAATGAAAAAAAAACAAAGAGGTTCTTTCTTCTACATCTTAGCGGATGTTGTAAGGCTTGAAATTGCACAGAAGGGGAAGTGAAATGAGAACTCTGGCTGCTTGGAGAAGTTGGACTAATGGAGATACCAGAGAGAAGAAATGTACCCAAGGATCTACTCGAATAAAAATGGATCTAGTGAATTTCACAATTCTGAACTGAGTGACCAACACAGAGGAGAAGGCTTTATTTTTCTTTAACACTGCCCTCAAACATACTGCATCTTAGGGACCTTTTTCCAACTCCCAAAGACGTCTTGACCATTCCTATAGCTTTCCAGACATTTCCAACGATGCGGGAAAGTCTCCTTGTTGTAATTAAGTCTTATTTTCTTGTATTAAAATGTCCTTTCCAGTTTAAATTTTGATTTCAAATTTGGATCCAATACTGAGCTTCTCTTTTTACCCCAAGCTGAGGCTTAGGGACATGTAGAAGAACAGAGATGGTTCCACTCTTTCCTCTGCCTCCTTTTCCCACTTCGCCTCTTCCAGATTTGGGGCAAGAAAAAGAGAGGGGAGTTCGTTCTCCGAACTAGTCTTGTTATTAATATTTCAGGGTTCTCTTGGCTAAGGCTGGTTGGCGACCAGTGTGGACTCTATGGCATGTGTATGAGGGTGGAACGTTGGTCTTTCCGTGGGTTGGCCCAGGAGCTCTTTGGGAGGCCCACGGGGTTCTGAGCATTGCACAGCTGCCTGCTATGGCAGTGTTCTCTAGATTGCCTCCCTCTGACCTTCCAGCCTCCTTCCCCAAGGGTTACAGACCCAGGCTCCTACGGCTGAAGTTCTCCAGGGCTGTACCACTTTTACATACTAACTTGAACATACTAACTTTAAGATAGACCTCAGCCTGGTGTCCTTTTCCATTGTCCATGTAACTAAGGAAAAACATACTCTGGCAGGGCATGGTGGATGGCTCACACCTGTAACCCCAGCACTTGGGAGGCCGAAGCAGGCAGATCACTTGACGTTAGGAGTTTAAGACCAACCTGGCCAACGTGGCGAAACCCCATCTCTACAAAAAATAAAAAAAAAATTAGCCAGGCATGGTGGTGGGCACCTGTAGTCCCAGCTACTAAGAAGGCTGAGGCAGGAAAATCTCTTGAACCGGGGAGGCGAGGTTGCAGTGAGCCGAGATTGTGCCACTGTACTCCAGCCTGGGTGACAGAGTGAGACTCCTCCATCAAAAAAACATATGGCCACACCCAAAAGGCAGGAAAGTAAGTCAAGTTCTGCAAATCAGTAAGCATTCAGGTAAGTAACATGCCTGTCTGTCGTGCTTGATCCCTTGGAATGGCTCTTTTGAACTGCCCATTCCCTAGCATGAAATACAGGGAGCCCTCACTTTCACCCTTAATGGCGTAAGTCTTCTATTTGGATGATAACCTATTATAAGCACACATTCACTATTTTTGATCAAATTCTCTTGAATTTGTACCCTTCTTTATGGGCCACAGATAGGTGATTGGGAGGTTGTCACAGGACATGATGTGTCATCTTTATTCTAAGTAATAAAATAATGTGTCCAGAAATTCTTTTTATGAATATAGGAATAGTTAGAGACTACTGTCTTCAGCCCCTATTTAACCTCATGGTACTATATGTTGCCAAGGTCTGTGTTTCACTCTGAGGTTTAGCAAAACGTACTTAACTCTGCATTATATAAAATATTAGCTATGAGAAAAAAAAATACCACTTTGATGTATAAACTTTTTCACTCTCTTCTGTATAATTATTTAGGGCAAATGACTTCAGTATAAATTTTCAAATTTAGTTTTTAAAAATGTTCATCATGCCACCTGGAAACATTTAAGTCCACAGGGCCAAGAAATTATAAATGGGTGTAATAAAATAGCTCAAGTATGCCACAGCTAAGTAAACTTCTCTTTTAAATTGTTGAATCTAACATATCACTGAGTCTTTTTGAGTGAAAATAAAAATGTTCTGTTCATCAAGCAAAACAGCTTAGGTTTCCATCCTGAAATGGCCAGTAGTGCCGCTACAGGGCATAAATAAGACCGTAAAGTCTGTCTTCTCTGATCCTAGAACTCTGGATCCATACTTTTTTTTTCTTCTAGCCAGCATCTGCTCAAGAACCCAATGCCTTTCAGCCAGGTTCTCCAATCAAGTCAGCTACCTCAGGCAGGCAGTACTCAGCCTTCATTCCCCGAATACTTCAAACAAAACTATCCTAAATAGGACTTGTCCTCTCAGAACCACCATTTATCTATCATTTGCAAAATATCCTTTAAACTTCTGCACAGAGGTTATTACTGTTTATTGCATTGCTTCTTCCAAAAGCCAGTATGTTCCAATATCTGCAGAACTGCATCTGAGAGACCCCCATCCCAATGGAAGGAAGGATATCTGAGCATGAAATTTCAGGCATCCTACCGGGGGATATTTGGGGAGCACTTTCTTCAGGGATCTTCAAATTGCATCAAAGAGTGAAACCCTGAGTCTTTCTCTGAGCACATCTCCTCCAAGAAGCTCCTTTTCCTTTCTCTGTGTTCCTGGAATGTTTTGCTTTGTTCTGTTTCTTGATCTAATTATTGAGTTTATTGATTATGCAGCAGGGTGCAATTTTCTTCTGTGCATAACATTACTTGTTTATTTTGAAAGAAATAAGCTTATGCTTTTGGTAGCCTGAAAAACCCCAGAGAAAGTAATGGATTGAGTTTGGTTCACTGCTCAGCTTTCCCAGCTGTAGCATAAAGGAGAGATGAGTTTAAGGTGCAGCTAAATGAAGACATCATGACTTCAGGCAGGGCTTTCATCCTAGATACGGTTCTCTGAAATGGAACTGGTTCTCTTAGATATGTGTTCTTTTTCTCCTCTGTAAACACAGCAGGTTATCCAAGATCCAGGAAGCAGACATTCTTTTGCTCTGATTTATGGTGTACGGGAATTCGTGTAGCTGCTGCAGAATTGTTGCACACTGAGTAGGAGACTATCACCCATTGCATCATTCATTCCAATAACAAGAGGAGAAATCATTTGCCCTTATTTCTGTTTCTTGATCTCTGTTGCAACACGTTGTATGCCATCTGAGGTGTTTCATAAGCTTATTCCATTTGGAATCTACCACAAAGCTTCATTGTGGGGAATCACTTCTTGAATTCACAGGATTATTTTGGGAATATGGAAGCATGGATCTTTTCTCATGGAGATCCAGATACTGAAAGCAAGTCTATGACTCTTATTTGAGGAGGTCTGATAGAGTACGATGAATCAGAGGAAGAGGATTTGCGTGTGTTCCTGCTTTTACACAATTTGTTATTTCATATTAAACTCTGTATTATTCTGTCTCTGTAAGAAAATAAAAAGGCTACAAAAGTGTCTAATTTTAAGGAGATACAAACGAGTTGTTATAGATGGGCCAATCTATAACTATTTAAAACAGACATTTTCTTTAGAGGAAAAGTATTTTACTTTCAAGTAAAAAGTGGTTTCTTTTTTGTGTGTGATGAAAAAGAGAAAAACAAGAAATGCAGACAGAAGAGCCAAACCACTGTCACCCACCTCGTCCTTGGAGAATGCCTTCCAGTACTGAGAGTGAGGCCAGGGAGGCCGCCACACAGCAACAAGATCAGCGTGAGGCACAACAGAAGGGGAGCACTTGGCGGACCCTGAATATGCTGTCTTCAGAGTCCTCATAAATCAAACCAGGTCTGTCTGAGATCGTGGCATGGGAGAGGCCAAGCTCAAACAGACCTAACTGAAAGTGTGTTTTATAGAACTGAATCACTGCAGCTTGACCGTACATCTAAATGTAAAAGTCAGACAGAAGCTGCTTTAAATTGTCCTAATGAGCAACCTGCCAAGTCTAACTGTTGATGGGATAAATGTAAGTTTTATTACAGTTTTGCTTTTTTTAATGAGCAAACAACTCATTTATAGCTCCTTAAAATTAGACTTTTTTTAGCCACTTTTTTCCTTGAGTTTAATATGAAATAATAAATTGTGAAAAATCAGGAACATATATAGGTTCTGTTTGTGAATCTGGATCTCCGTGAGAAAAGGTCCACTCTTCTATATTCCTAAAACAAGCCTGCTAGTTTATTTATTTGACCCAACTAGAGGTCTCCCAATGGGCCAGAGATGGAGTCACCTGCATGGTGGGGTGTGTGTGTGTGTGTGCACACATGCTCGCGCATGTGTTCTTACTGTTATTTTATTTTTTAATCTCTTAAATGTTTATGGCCAAGCGTGTTGCCTCCAAATTGCAAATAGTTTCCATCAGCAGATTCTCTGCTAATTTGAGAGCTCTTCTTCCAAGTAACTATTGAAAGAGGTAAATTTCCATTTGCAGGAAAAGGCTTTTCCACTAGTCTTGGTTATTGACCTAAACATACATAGATGTAAACTGCTACTAAGTCTTTTTCATTTTTCTATTATTCAGATATTCTGGCATCAATAAAAGTATCCTTTTTTTCTCCCTTACTTTGGAAAGTTAACATTCTGGGAACCTCCTTTCCTCATCCAACAATGATCTTTTGTATCTTCATCCCAGTTGAAGAGTCTGGCACACAAACAGCCTAGCCTATTCATCCTGAGAGCAATTTTACTTATGCAAAACTGAAGCCAAGATTAATGTCTTCATCCAGACATGCTCACTCAAATACATTCTGGTTACGTTCAAACTCTGAGATCATTAAGATGAGAACATGTTCCTGATCAATACATCTGCTCTGGCTCTCATTGCCACCCCTTTGTTGCAACTCAATCATCCAAATGGATTTTTAGTAGAATGACATTTATTTGGCCCAACTAGAGGTTTCCCAATGGGCCAGAGATGGCGTCACCTGCACGGGTGGTCATATTGGCTCTCTGTCGGGGCAGGGATCCAGCCAAGCTTGAGAAAATCCCTCACAGTGACTCCCAGACTGCCCAGGAGGCAACTTCAGACTGACATCCCATTGGAAAGGAAACTCTAGAACTCCACACTTTTACTGGCTAGATACTGAGAATAAACTCTATGTCCTTGGTGCTGGCAATTCTTCACAGCATTCATTCTTTGAGATTTTTGCATAGCAGTGCTGGAGAAATGCCCCCTTTCGTTGGCCACAAAGATGAGGCTTACACAAATGAATATCATTAAAGGTGTATAGGTGGAACCAGAAACAACATTAAATGTGACAGATGAGAACCGAAGAAGAGCGAGCTAGGAGAAACAGTTGGGTTCCATCCATAAGGCTAGAGGTGACTTTATGAAGTGTGCTAGAGATGTACCAAAGACGGGGCCATCTTCTGGGTGGGGATGTGCAGACACAGGAGCCCAAGAGAAATCACAAAGGGCAAGGGTGACAATCACAGATGTTTTTGGATTGAGTTTATGCAAGACTGCTTTTATTTTTTTCTTTGTTTTTGCAGATAATTAACTGTACTATACAGTCATGCATAGTTCACAAATACTAAAGTTCACGTGTACACAAATAATACTCGTAAAGTACAAAACGACATAATATATCTCATTTGGCCCTCTCTGCTCCATGCCCAGGCAGATCTTCAAGTACTTAGAGCACCCACTTGCCTGGATCAGCAACCTGAGATGCCCCAAGAACACTTTTAAAAGAACAGGTAGTTATAAGCCAAAAGACAGGCGATAACAGATACTGGTGAGGATGTGGAAAAAGGGAACCCTCCTACACTGTTGGTGGGAATGTAAATTAGTACAACCACTATGGAAAACAGTTTGGAGGTTCATCAAAAAGCTAAAAATTGAACTAATATACAATCCAGCAATCCCTCTGCTGGGAATATACCCCTCAAAAGAGAAGTCAGTATATAGAAGACATATCTGCACTCCCATGTTTGTTGCAGCACTGTTTACAATAGCTAACATTTGGAAGCAACCTCAGTGTCCATCAACAGATGAATGGATAAAGAAAATGTGCTACATATACACAATGAAATACTAGTCAGCCATAAAAAAGAATGAGATCCAGTGATTTGCAACAACATGGATGGAACTGGAAGGTCATCACGCTAAGTGAAATAAGCCAGGCACAGAAAGACAAACATTTCATGTTCTCACTTATTTGTGGTAACTATAAATCAAAACAATTGAATTCATAGACATAGAGAGTAGAAGGATGGTTACCAGAAGTTGGAAAGGGTAGTGTAGGCCTCGGGGAGGGGGAGGTGGGGATGGTTAATGGGTACATAAAAATAGTTAGAAAGAATGAATAAGACCTGCTATTTGATAGCAAAGCAGGTTGACTACAGTCAATAATAATTTTATATTTTAAAATAACCAAAAGAGTGTAATTGGATTGTTTGTAACTCAAGGGATAAATGCTTGAGGGCATGGATACCCCATTTTTCCTGATGTGCTTATTTCACGTTACACACCTGTATTAGTCCATTTTCATGCTGCTGATAAAGACATACCCAAGACTGGGTAACTTATAAGGAAAAAGAGGTTTAATGGACTCACAGTTCTACCTGGTTGGGGAGGCCTCACAAACATGGTGGAAGGCGAAAGGCACGTCTTACATGGCAGCAGGCAAGAGAGAGAATGAGCACCAAGCAAAAGGGGTTTCCTCTTATAAAATCATCAGATCTCATAAGACTTACTCATTACCATAAGAACAGTAGGGGGAACTGCCACCATGATTCATTTATCTCCCACTGGGTCCTTCCCACAACAAGTGGGACTTATGGGAGCTACAATTCAAGATGAGATTTGAGTGGGGTCACAGCCAAGCCATATCAACGCCTGTATCAAAAATCTCATGTACCCCGTAAATGTATACACCTACTATGTACCCAAAAAAATTTGTTTAAGAAAGAACGTGGTTCTTCAGTTTCTTTTGCCTGGGGTAGTATAAAATAAAAGTCAAATTCAATACTTAACACATATTTATTTCATGTTTGTTTTTCCTTGCCAATTTATTTTGTGGTGATTTAGTCATTTTCTCTGTAATTTCCCTTTGTTCCAAGAAACAGTGCCACCTTTATTCTATTTAAATTTTACTTTATTATATAACTTCAAAGATAAAATTCACAGGATACGCTAACCATGGCATTATTCTCTGCATCCCATTCACCTGAAGATATTAATAGTAGGTTATCCAAGTTAGTTTTCCATTGTGTCTTTATCTATTTTGGTGATCTAATTTGGAATAAACTTTCTTCTCCAAAAATTATCAGAAAATGTATATGTCTGCTGATGGCATAAAATATGAAACAAAATCATAGTTGGGGAATGTTCAGCAGAGCCTTTAATTGGTGAATATTACGTTAAAAATATGTAGTTGAGCCACACAGAAATGCACTGACTGATAACAGATTTTGCTGTGCACTTTTCTCTGACATAACACTCATTAAAAATGGGAGATGTGAAAACAAAATGTTTTGCTTCTTTAACAAATTACTTACTTACATAAGGGATGAGAAAATAATTGTCATTTGATGGACAACATTGATGCCATGGGCTAAATCTTGCTCTACCAATATGAATCCAATCAACAATATCAAAAGTACAGGTTGCAATTACTACCTGGAGTTTGGATCTTTCATTGGTTCCAAAATCAGTGTTCTCTACCTGCTGTGCAGGGGTCAGTGTGCTTTTTTGGTAAAGGGCCAGATCGTAAATATACTTGGCTTTGTGAACCATAGGGTCTCCATTATAACTGCTCAACTCAGCTGTCGTAGGAGGAAATCAGTTGGAGATGTGATATGTAATATGTAAATAAATAGGCCAGGCATGGTGGCTCACACCTGTAATCCCAGCACTTTTGGAGGCTGAGGCGGGTGGATCACCTGAGATCAAGAGTTCGAGACCAGCCTGGACAATGTGGTGAAACCACGTCACTACTAAAAATACAAAAAAAAAATTAGCTGGGCCTGGTGGCACGTGCGTGTAGTCCAAGCTACTCGGGGAGGCTGATGCAGGAGAATCGCTTGAACCCAGGAGGCAGAGGTTGCAGTGAGCCAAGATCGCACCACTGCACTCCAGCCTGGGCCACAGAGGGAGACTCCATCTCAAAAAAAAAAAAAAAAAGGTAAATGAATAGGTGTGCTTATGCTCCAATAAACTTTATTTACAAAACTAGGTGGTGGGTCATATTTGGCCCAAGGGCCACAGTTATCTGTCCCCGAATTATACCATTGTTTCTCCTTAAAACAATAAACATCTCCCCCCACCCCGATAGATCCACATGTTGCATTTTTGCCATATGCCACGCTATGACTCTTCCCTCCCATGCTGTACCTCATAAATTCCAAAATAGAAAACCACCCTCATAAGTAAGTTTCTGCTGTCATCCTACTTCATTACAAGGTTAGTCTTGTTATGTCAGAAAGTTTTAATCCTGTTCAAAATTGCCTGTTAAACAGAATGTGTTGTGTGTTTATGTGGGGAAGAAGGCCTTGAGGCATGATTCCTGGAGAGATTAGAAAACTGGAAAACTCATGAAAAAGTGTGTTTATTGGAAGTACAGGGTGAGCTCATCATACCCAAAAGTCAGAGTAATGGAAGGTGGCTACCGTTTGAGCAAAGTTTCTGAAAGATAGATAAAGATGAAGAAGTTTTCATGGCGCCAGGAGTTGAGAAAGAGGAAAGATGATCTTTCTTGTCCCCAGTCACTAAGTGAAATGTGCTGCATATGCAGCCATTTTTTATCTGAATAAACACAATTTTGTAAATCCACATAATTCAGGGGGGAATTCCAATTGGCCATATTCCACTGCTTACAAGTTTTGCATTGCGAGGTAGTTTTAAGCTTTTGCAATAAAATAAACGTTCTCTACTAAAGTAACAAGTGACCAAAAAGGTTGAACTTGAAATTTCTGCCTGTACAGTCATGTGTCCCTTAACGACAGAGATTTATTGTGGGAAATGCACCATTAGATGATGATTTTGTTATTGGGTGAACATCTTAGAGTACACTTACGGAAACCTAGATGGTGCAGCCTGCTACACAATTAGGCTGTATGGCAGAGCCCAGGGCTCCTAGGCTACAAACCTGCACAACATCTTACTGTACTGAGTACTGTAGGCAATTATAACACAATGGTAAGTATTTGTGTATCTAAACATATATAAACGTTAATATAATTTGATTGTGTTCCCACCCAAATCTCATCTTGAATTGTAGCTCCCACAATTCCCATATGTTGTGGGAGGGACTTGGTGGGAGGTAATTGAATCATGCAGGCAGGTTTTTCCTGTGCCTTTCTCCTGATAGTGAATAAGTCTCATGAGATCTGATGGTTTTATAAGGGAGAGTTTCCCTGCACAAATTCTCTCGGCATGTAAGACATCCCTTGGTCTTCCGCCAGGATTGTGAGGCCTCCCCAGCCACATGGAACCATGAGTCCATTAAACCTCTTTTTCTTTATAACTTTTACCCAATCTTGGGTATGTCTTTATCAGCAGCATGAAAACCGACTACTACAAACATAGAAAGGTACAGTAATACAAAAATAGAGTATGCCTGTATAGGGCATTTACCATGAATGGCACTTGTAGGATTGAAAGTTGTCTGGGTGGAGTCAGCGAATGAGTGGTGAGTGAATGTGAAGGCCTAGGACATTACTATGCAACTGTAGCACTTATAAACACTGTACACTTATGCTACACTAAGATTCTTAAAAAGTAAAATAATTGCCCTGTGAAATTATGACAGCTACAATGTTACTAGGTGATACGAATTTTTTAGCTTTATTATAATATTATAGGACCACCATCGTATATGTAGTCCATCATTGACTGGTGAATGGCTGTATATCTCTGTTCTGTCCCCAGTGCTAGGAGAATATTCTACTTGATGAAACTTGATGCTACAGAGTCCTAATATTAAAGATGAAGAAATCTAATATTCAAATAGATTTGATATCAAGAACAGAAAATCAAATATCACATGTTCTCACTTATAAGTCAGAGCTAAACACTGAGTACACATGGACACAAAGAAAGGAACAAGAGACACCAGTGCCTACTTGAGGATGGAGGGTGGGAGGAGGGTGAGGACTGGAAAACCACCTGTCAGATAATATGCTTATTGTCTGGGTGACAAAATAATTTGTACACCAAACCCCATATCATGCAATTTATCTAGATAAAAAACCCAAACATGTACTCCAAGAACCTAAAAGTTAAGAAGAATAAATAAATAAAAATAAAGAAATCGGGTGGAAACAAAATACAATCATCCTTTGTGTCCAAAAATGGAATAGCTTATATGTTCCTTTAGTTGCCTTCAGTTGATCTCCTAATTGGTATGAAATACTGCTGCTGTTTCTTTTAACTTATTCTTGTTAGCTTTTATATTCATCTGCTAAGAACCATGTGCTCTCTATAGCACAGAAATTCCTTTTATAAAATGTAGGTCAGCAGCAGTAACTTAATAGTAATATTCTGTGAGCACTTAAGTCCTGGGTGATACTCTGAACATGTCCATGAATTAACTTATTTAATCCTTTTTTTATATAAATATGGGATGGATAGTATATAATCCTCATTCTATGCAAGAAGAAACAATAGCAGCAAGTTGCCCAAGGTCACTGATTTGAATCCAGGATTAATCAAGACAGTTTAACATCTTGAACCCAGAGCTGTAAAGCTTAACACCAACCGCAAAGAGATGCTGAGCCTGTATTTCAGAAGTCAATGGATCAGAGAGTAGCCAAGGACAAGAGAAGCAAAGAGCTTATTTGTCTTGGGAATAAAGGGTGAGCTTTGTGCAGTGACAAAGCCATTACTGGGGATGATATTGGCTACCTATTGCTGTGTAACAAATTGCCACAAATTTAGCCGCTTAAAATGCATGTATCATCTCAAAGCTTTCAAGGGTCAGGAGTCAGGACATGGCTTGGCTGGATCCTCTGCACAGTCTTACAAGGCTAGCGTTAAGGAGTCAGGCAGGACTGCTTCTCATCTGAAGGCTTGGCCAGGGAAGGACCCACTTCCGAACTCCCTTGAATTGTTAGTAGGATCCAGTTTCTTGCAGCTGTCAACATCATGAAAGAACTGAAAAAGAGCAAAACAAAAACACCAAAGTAACAAAAAGATTGTAATTTCAGGAAGAAATCACCATTCTTGGCTGGACAACTATAGGGCAGAGGTTGGGATCATCATTTTAAGCCACTCAATTGGTGGCAATTTGTGACTCCACAAATTGGTGGTAATAGATAACTAATACACATTTTCTTTAGTGGATTAAAAATTAAACATGGATTAAAGATCAAAAGCATAGTTTGGAGTGAAAATATAAACACATAATGGGACATATGCCAATATTATTTAGGTAAACATGAAACGCACACATAAAACAATACACATTTCATAAGGTCAGATAAGCAAATATCTCATAATAAGTGTATTACATAGTTTCCAATGAGGCAGGAAGGGGAGTCTGGATGGAAAATGGGCCCATCACATGGACCAACTGTGATGTTGTACCATAACTGCAGCAGTGTGGGGTATCACTAACTCAATCTTCTGTGCCAGAGATCCATAATGGAGGAAATGGGTGTCTTTTAAAGTATTAATCAATTTATTTTCCTCCAAAAATTGATTAAAGTAAAAATAGACAAAAAATAATTCTCCCTTCCAACAGATTAGTCTGTTAGAATAGAATGATTTTCATGTCCAAAATGCTTATTATATGGAAGTTTGCAGACCCTAGGAATTTTCGTTAAAAAAATACTGAGTTTACCTTCATTTTACTCTTCGACACAGCCAGACAAGCTTACCGCTTCTCATAGCTGAGTATTTACTTTCTTCCATATTAGTGGTACAATCATGGTGCAATCAGATTTCTCTGCTGTTCGTCTGGGCAGAAAAAGGCATAGAAAAACAATTTCCTTATGATAAAGCTTAATTTACAAAAAAATGAAGCCATAAAAATAAAACAATGAAAAATAAGAGAAACCATTTCCTTATAAACTGAAAGTAAAGGAAAATGAATGTGTGTCAGCTAATTATGAGAGGAACTTACTATCAGGAATTCCATACTCTGAAATTCAATTCTCTGTCTGGGCTTAATTATCCTCACATATTAAAGTCACGGAAACCAAATATGTTTATGCATTTGTTATGTTGACTAAGGTTCTCTGCTCCTTCCACTATAGAGGGGGAAGCCAGAGGAAGTAAAAGCAAACTCTGTCAGGAATCCCACTTTGGTGATAAATACATTCTTCAAGTAGATGTTCATAGTTTTCATTTTCTACTTGCAGTAAGTTCCCAGGCACCACAACCCTTGTACCCATGATGGTAGAACATTATCCTCCACCCATGACCTCAAGACCGGAAGACATTTGGGAAAATGGGTGAAAAACACACACATGTGTGTTGAACATATTGTGACCAGAGGCTGCTGTGTGTGTGTTATGTGTATATGTGTGATATTCCTTTTATGGCTGAATAATACTCCATTGTGTGCAAGCACTACATTTTCTTTATTTATTCATCTGTTGATTGATAGACACTTAGGTTGCTTCCAAATCCAAAAGTTATTTTTAATAAATGATAGGGTGATTACCTATTTCTTGATTTAAAAATCTCCTATTACCGTGTCCTTCATGTAGCATCTTTGCTATTTCCTCCTGATTCTAAACCTCTCATAAACATTTTCCTCTTCCCTTTACCACTACTCTCTCTTAACTGGCTAAAACGTGACTAGTATATGCTCCCAAAAGAATGATCAGAGAAGGCAGAGAGGTGGAAATAGCAAAGAAATGATGCAGAGAATCGTCTGAGAACTGCAGAGATACATCTTCAACCTGAAAACCCATTGAGTGTTGAGCACAAGGAATAAAACACTTAACTAAGGTGCACTGTTGTGAAGTTTCTGAGCACTAAGAATGAAGAAAGCATACATTTGTCTTCATTATTCATGACTTTCTTATTTGCAAATTCACCTATTTGTCAGTAAACATGAAAATCAATCCTTGGAGTACTTTCAAGATCATTTGTGGACATGCACACAGTGGTAAAAAGTTTGAGCCACCAGCACACACATTTCCAGGTGAGGTTGAACAGGGTGATCATCTGCCTTGTTTCAGCTTTCAGACTGTAAACAACTGTTCTTTTTTTTGCAGTTTATTTTCTGTCACATTTTTAAATTTTTGTCTTTAATTTCAGTGATTTCACTCTCAAGTGCATTGTTCAAGTGCTGTCTAGGGTCCCTAAGAGCCAGAAGGCAGTGATGTTCCTATGAAAGAAATACAAGCATTCTATGGGCTTTGTTGAGGCATGAGTTATAGTGCTGTTGGTGATGAGTTCACTGTTAATGGATCAGCAGTATATATCAACTAAGATGTCTTTATATAGAACTACACATAAAACAAAATTATGCATTCATTGGTTGATGAATGTATTGTGACCAGAGGCTGGTGGGAACCTAACCCTGCATTTTCCTTTGCAGGTGCAGTTTAGTATTTGCAAATTCAGTATTTGCAGAGACTTTAATAGAACATGACTACTGGGAATGATGAGAATTGCCTCTCTCTCTCTCTCTCTCTCTCTCTCTCTATATATATATATATATATATAAATATGTCATATATATGAGAGTGTACAACAGAACATGACTTCTGTGAATGAGAATTGCCTATGTGTGTATATATACATATGTATGTATATATACACACACTGCAGAGACACATCTTCAACCTGAAAACCCGTTGTATACATGTATATATATGTGTGTGTATATGTATACATATACATATATGTATACACACATATATGTATTTTTTATTATATGTATTTATTATATGTATACACACATATATTTTTTTTATTATTCTACTTTAGGTTTTAGGGTACATGTGCACAATGTGCAGGTTTCTTACATATGTATCCATGTGCCATGTTGGTTTGCTGCACCCATTAACTCGTCATTTAGCATTAGGTATATCTCCTAATGCCGTCCCTCCCCCCTCCCCCCAACCCACAACAGTCCCCGGAGTGTGATGTTCCCCTTCCTGTGTCCATGAGTTCTCATTGTTCATTTCCCACCTATGAGTGAGAACATGCGGTGTTTGGTTTTTTGTCCTCGCGATAGTTTACTGAGAATGATGTTTTCCAGTTTCATCCATGTCCTTACAAAGGACATGAACTCATCATTTTTTATGGCTGCATAGTATTCCATGGTGTATATGTGCCACATTTTCTTAATCCAGTCTATCGTTGTTGGACATTTGGGTTGGTTCCAACTCTTTGCTATTGTGAATAGTGCTGCAACAAACATACGTGTGCATGTGTCTTTATAGCAGCATGATTTATAGTCCTTTGGGTATATACCCAGTAATGGGATGGCTGGGTCAAATGGTATTTCTAGTTCTAGATCCCTGAGGCATCGCCACACTGACTTCCACAATGGTTGAACTAGTTTACAGTCCCACCAACAGTGTAAAAGTGTTCCTATTTCCCACATCCTCTCCAGCACCTGTTGTTTCCTGACTTTTGAATGATGGCCATTCTAACTGGTGTGAGATGGTATCTCACTGTGGTTTTGATTTGCATTTCTCTGATGGCCAGTGATGATGAGCATTTCTTCATGTGTTTTTTGGCTGCATAAATGTCTTCTTTTGAGAAGTGTCTGTTCATGTCCTTTGCCCACTTTTTGATGGAGTTGTTTTTTTCTTGTAAATGTGTTTGAGTTCATTGTAGATTCTGGATATTAGCCCTTTGTCAGATGAGTAGGTTGCAAAAATTTTCTCCCATTTTGTAGGTTGCCTGTTCACTCTGATGGTAGTTTCTTTTGCTGTGCAGAAGCTCTTTAGTTTAATTAGATCCCATTTGTCAATTTTGGCTTTTGTTGCCATTGCTTTTGGTGTTTTAGACATGAAGTCCTTGCCCACGCCTATGTCCTGAATGAATGGTATTGCCTAGGCTTTCTTCTAGGGTTTTTATGGTTTTAGGTCTAACATGTAAGTCTTTAATGCATCTTGAATTAATTTTTGTATAAGATATACACACATGTGTGTATACATACGTATACACACTGTACATACGTATACACACTGTGTACATACGTATACGCACTGTGTGTACATACGTATACGCACGTGTGTGCATATATATGCACGTGTGTATATATGCGTGTATACACGCATATATGTGTATACATATACATACACACATGTGTATGTATACATATGTATACACACATAAATGCATGTAAACATGTGTATACATACACGTGTGTATACATATATAGACACAAATATGTGTGTATACATATGTATACACACCACACATATATATTTTTTATTATTATACATTAGGTTTTAGGGTACACAATGTGCAGGTTTGTTATATATGTATCCATGTGCCGTGTTGGTTTGCTGCACCCATTAACTCACTCGTCATTTAGCATTAGGTATATCTCCTAATGCCGTCTCTCCCCCCTCCCCACAACCCACAACAGTCCCCGGAGTGTGATGTTCCCCTTCCTGTGTCCATGAGTTCTCATTATTCATTTCCCACCTATGAGTGAGAACATGCGGTGTTTGGTTTTTTGTCCTCGCGATAGTTTACTGAGAATGATGTTTTCCAGTTTCATCCATGTCCCTACAAAGGACATGAATTCATCATTTTTTATGGCTGCATAGTATTCTATGGTGTATATGTGCCACATTTTCTTAATCCAGTCTATCATTGTTGGACATTTGGGTTGGATCCAACTCTTTGCTATTCTGAATAGTGCCGCAACAAACATACGTGTGCATGTGTCTTTATAGCAGCATGATTTATAGTCCTTTGGGTATATACCCAGTAATGGGATGGCTGGGTCAAGTGGTATTTCTAGTTCTAGATCCCTGAGGCATCGCCACACTGACTTCCACAATGGTTGAACTAGTTTACAGTCCCACCAACAGTGTAAAAAAGTGTTCCTATTTCTCCACATCCTCTCCAGCACCTGTTGTTTCCTGACTTTTGAATGATGGCCATTCTAACTGGTGTGAGATGGTATCTCATTGTGGTTTTGATTTGCATTTCTCTGATGGCCAGTGATGATGAGCATTTTTTCATGTGTTTTTTGGCTGCATAAATGTCTTCTTTTGAGAAGTGTCTGTTCATGTCCTTTGCCCACTTTTTGATGGGGTTGTTTTTTTCTTTCTTGTAAATGTGTTTGAGTTCATTGTAGATTCTGGATATTAGCCCTTTGTCAGATGAGTAGGTTGCAAAAATTTTCTCCCATTCTGTAGGTTGCCTGTTCACTCTGATGGTATTTTCTTTTGCTGTGCAGAAGCTCTTTAGTTTAATTAGATCCCATTTGTCAATTTTGGCTTTTGTTGCCATTGCTTTTGGTGTTTTAGACATGAAGTCCTTGCCCACGCCTGTCTTGAATGGTATTGCCTAGGCTTTCTTCTAGGGTTTTTATGGTTTTAGGTCTAACATGTCTTTAATCCATCTTGAATTAATTTTTGTATAAGGTATACACACACATATGTGTGTATGTGTATACATATGTATACACACACGTGTGTGTATACTCACATATACGTGTGTATACACATGTACACACGTGTGTATACATATGTATACACATACATATATGTGTGTATACATATATACACACATATATGTGTGTATACATACATATACACATATATGTGTATACATATACACATATATGTGTATACATATACACACATGTGTGTATGCATATATACACATATATACACACATATATGTGTATACATATATACACATATACACATGTGTGTATACATATGTACATATACACACATATGTGTATATACGTATATACACACATATATGTGTATATATGTATAGGTGTATACATATACATATATACACATATGTGTGTATACATATACATATATACACATACATATGTGTGTATACATATATATACACATATATACGTGTGTACACATATATGTGTGTACACATATATACACATATATGTGTGTACACATATATACACATATATGTGTGTACACATATATACACATATGTGTGTACACATATATATATACACACTGCAGAGATACATCTTCAACCTGAAAACCCATTGAGTTTTGAGCACAAGGAATAAAACACCTAACTTAGGTGCTTAGTCATGAATAATGAAGATAAATGTATGCTTTCTTCATCCTTAGTGCTCAGAAATTTCACATATATATGTATATACACACACATAAAAGATATATGTAGAGACAATTGTATATGTGTGTGTATTTTTGTGTGTGTGTATGTATTTATATGTTTTAAATCTAGACAAGAAGAGATCAAAACAAAACAAAAATCCTTGCTTCTTCCAACAGAAAACAAAAGCTAAGCTTTTCACAGCCAAGACTTTAATCACAAAACAAAATGGATTAATACCTAAAATATTCTGAATGAAAAATGGTATTTGAATTATAATGTGATACCCACTGACGCTCCTTATTAAGAACAAGGAAAGAATAATGAAATCTGTGGTTCATTAAAATTATGTTCACATATTCACTGAGACTTTTTTTTTTTTTAATGGAAACAAGGTCTCATTCTATTGCCGAGGCTAGAGTGCAGTGGTGTAGTGGTAGCTCACTGTAGCCTCAAACTCCTGGGCTCTAGTGATCCTCCTGTCTAAGCCTCTTGAGTATCTGGGACTACAGGGTCTCACTGTGTTGCCAAGGCTGGTCTCAAACTCATGGCCTCAAGCTATCCTCCCATCTCGGTCTCCCAAAGCATTCTGATTACAAGCATGAGCCACCATACCCAACCTCACTGATACTTCTTTCTTCAAAAAGTAGACCCTAGTTCCCTTTACCTTGAGTATGTGATGGACTTAGCTACTCATAATGAGTCAAGGCAGAGGCAATGGTGTGTGAATTCTGAATATAGGTCATGTAGAGGAACTGCATCTTCCATCTTGGACTTTTTGATTGTCTTAGAGCCCTTGCTTGGAGGGACACCAAATGCCAGGACATGAGGCAGCCATGTGGAGGGCCCTCATAGTGAATAACGAAAGCCTTCTGTGGGCAGCCAGCCAGGGACTGAGGTCTCCAGTTATCTTACCCATGAGTGAGCCCTCTCAGAAATGGACCCCGTATCCCCAATCAGTCCTTCAGATAACCGCAGCCCTGGCCACCAGCTTCAGTGCAACCCCATCAGACACCCTGTGCCACAACTACCCAGCTAGGCTACTCCCATATTCCCACCCCTCTGAAGCTGTGTGAGATAAATGCATGTTGTTTTAAGCAGCTAAAATGTGCAGGTCGCTTGTTATGCAATGATAGGAAGCTAAAACACTTCCCATGAATCCTTCACAAATACATGCTTCAGTAAAATGAGTACACTGGGAAAAAGGAAGCCCCATAATCTAAGAAAACTTAAACATATTAGAGTAGTGGAGGAAAATTCTGGGATGCTAAATCACTGCCAAGCAGTTCTGATTGGAGCAGAAAGCAGTGGTCTCCAGGAGGAAGAGCTTTTGTTTATTTTAAAAAGATAACTCCTTATCCCTTAGCATATAATGAGAAGACATGGAAGGATATTGACATACAAGGAAACCAAGCATATCTCGAGGCACATGCCAGAAACAAAACAAGAAAACCAAGAAGTAAAGGAAAACATGTATGAACCTAGGAATATAAAATACATTCTACACACACACACACACACACAGACACATACACAATCAAATATATTGTCTGATGCAGAAGTAGTATTTATAATGCTAATGTTAAACAAGATTACAGATTTTTAAAAATATATAGAATTAACCTATATATATTAAGCAGAGAAAATACAGTTATAGTTCCAGAAATACACATAAATGCTATATCATCATTGACAATATTCAAGTCAACAGAGAGACAATACAGTTTTTAAGTGGGATTGAGAGGAGTTCAGGGAAAGGGAGCATAGAGTAGGGGCATTAATATCCATGTCTTCTGAAAAGGGAGAGTCAGAGGCCCCCACTTCAGATCTCTATATGGATTTGGGTACTGGCCAAAATTTAAAGCTCTACCAATAACCAAAGAGTTACTAAAATTATTGATGTAGCTAACTTGTGAGGGCTTTTGGAGGAAAGAGGGAATGACATCAGGCAGCTAGGAAAGCTGGAAGTTAATAGCCTGTATCTCAAGCTCATGGATCAAGACATGGCAATATAAACATATTTAGAATTAGGGATACAGAATCCTAGCTTAACTAAAAATACTCACTTTTAACAGTATTTGATTGCTGGAGTGGCATCTGTAATGGGAGGTGGAGAGCATGAGCAAGCCCACTTTACAAAGTGATTTTTTTAGAGATATCCTGGTTCCTGATGCAGCAGATTCTGTTAGATTAAAGGCCATTAACTTCTCCAGTCTGTCAAAATCAGTAAACAATTCAATGAATTCCAAGTTTAACCAAGTTAAATACTTCCTTCCATAGATGCATGAAGCTCTATGAAATGCTGATAATTTTTGTCTGTGCAATTCCTATCATTGTATCTGTAACCACTTGAAAGAATTAAAATATGTATCAAAATCATACATTTTCCAACATAATGTGTAAGCTGCCATTGCAGTGCTGAAATTCCCATTGTTTTGTGTTATCTTAAAAGTACATGTTTTACTCCCTCAAGGAGTCAGCCAGTCTTCAATGGTATCAATGTAATGTTGCTGTTTTTTTTGTAGTTCAATGTACACAGTGGAATAAATGCCAGAGACACTTAGTTTAGAGCTGTGTATGCTTCCAGCAAGGTAAAAAAAAAAAATCATTTTTACATGTAAAGTCTATCAGAGCTCATAGAGAATTCCCTTTTGAGATCTCTTTTTTCTCAATTAATTTCTAAATGAAGCGTAGCCTAGAAATGGATTTAAATTATTAATGCATGTGTTAAACAAACATTTTATGAAAGAAAACATTTTCTTTTTGATCATACATACAAACGAACCTAAAAATAATCAATATTTTTATCCTTTCTCTAAAATCTCAAGGATGATCAAAAAGTCTAGAGGGGAAAAATAGTGTTTTTAACAAAGAAGGAAAGACTGCTTTTATTGGGGAAATCTTTAAATTTCCTGTTGTGATTCTTGTCTCTACTGTTTGCGCACCTTCTTTGTCTGATGTCACAATTGCTCTTGCTTTTTCTGGCTTCTTGTTTTAGCCCTGTGGAACCTCAGACAGGCTCTGTAACACCACCATCTTCAACATACACATATATGTTGCACTTGCACGCACACACACACACATACACATGCACACACACACTATCTCCACCTTATGACCATGGCCTTGGAGAAGAAAGTCATCCTACTCACATTCTAAAACCTCTGTCATCTTTTATAAGTTAGGGTAGCATTCCAGAAAATACATTTTAATAATTTCTGAGGGCCCTGAATTTCCTCCCATCTCTAGCTTGGAGATTTATGAATACAGACTTCTTGCTTGCCTTCTTGTCATCAATGATTTAGAGAAGACAAAGGACTATTTTTTTTTTTCCATGTATGATGTCCATTTCCCTCCTCCCATTTTCCATAACTACGCATTGGCAACACTTACCAAGATGAATTTTAACTGCGCCGTCAAATTGAATGCCAAAAAGGCTTTGAAATTACGGATGCCACAACACTATTATGATAATCACCATTATCATAATAAAGACGAGAAGCAGTGCTCCTGGGAAAAGACTTTTTAAACTTTGGATTGCCTGAGAAGCACTATCTCAGCCCACTTGCTGCTACTGCCTGTTGCCCCAAGAGACCAGGAAGGAGATGCTGCAGTGGGACCTACCTGCTCTGTGCCTGCCGACGGGGAAGGGCTATTGCTGCTCTGCTGACTGCGCACCCCCAGCCTGGGATCAGTGCTCCTGTAGAAGGTGTCTAAGGGCTGAGATCAGAAGCTCACAAAATTCCCATAAACCTGTGTTGCCTGCCTGTTTATTCCTCTCCATGCTGGGCAGGGAAGAGGGGCCCTCATCTTTCACCAGGAACAATAATAACTGTCTATACTGGCGTCTGAAATGCAGGTCAATATAAGTTAACATGTTCGGGTCTAGACAGCTGTCTCCATTTGGGGCTAGTTATTTTTCTTCACATATTAAGGATGCTTTTATTTGGAATTATAGAGCAAATTTGAGCATGGCCAATTGGGGGTCACAAGGTAAAAATACCTTCGGTCATTCACTTGATTTATTTTTCTATTTATAATATAGAGTCATTAAAATATTGAAAAGTGAAACTGAAACAATCCCTTGTACTAATTTTAATCAATTTCTTAATGTGTTCCAAAAGTCAAAGGAAAACAAAAATATTAGGGTGGAATCTAACCCAATCTGAGCCAATCGGACCAATCAGAAACTCAAAATGCTGAAATTTTCCTGAAAGTTCTTTTGCAAATGTAAGACATCCATTAACCACTTGGGATAGAAAGACAAATTGTCTGCATCCTGCAGACTCCCTGACACCAGCCCAAGATGACATGGGCTGCCTTCGTTCATTGTCTCCCTTTTCTGAGTTTTTCTTCCCATCGCTACATCACCAATAATAAAAGCTGCAGCCCCTGCCACTCCTCAACAGGGTAAAGCCATCCCCACCACATTCTTGGACATTCTTTCTGTGATTATTCCAACAGCCCCAAATCAGAATTACCCCCAGATTTGGGTGCTATGCAGATGAACATGTATCTTATTTAAACTTCCTTTAAACTAGACCCAACACCTGAAGTCATCCTTACTTTGACCCATAATCCACAATGACTTACATTTTATAACCAACTGAGACTCTGGCATTTTGCAGAAATGGGACTTATTTAAATTTTACAATTTAGACCCATCAGAAACCTCAGAAGTCACTGCCTGGAACTCTTACTTGCAAGTAAAGATGATTCCAGAAAAATCAAGTAACATGCTCTAGCTATGCCATTAATGACTCAGCACCTCATGCACTGCTGTTTTCTTAATTCCTGTAGTAGACATTTTAAAACACATATTCAGCATCAAGGATCATATTAAATATTATTAAGAAGTAAATCAGAAGAGATTCTGAAACATTAATGTTCCTTTAGCTATTCAGATGAAATATATTGAAGACACCTGTAAAAATGAAAGACCTCTTTTAAAAATATGGGAGCATTTAAGTCTGATTCTCTATAAAAAAGTATCATCATTAAAGTTTCATTATTTTTCTTTTACCTGACTCAGAAAAAAAACATACAATGGGTTCAATGAAGCATAATGTTATGCTACATGAATTTTATATTTAGGGAATTTTAGGCTAGAAGAGGAATTTAAGCAGAACAATCTGATGGTATAACACTTCAACTCTCATAACACAAAAGCAGGTGATGAGCCATCATGATAGAGGAAACAATTTGAAGTTCTGTCAAAGACAATGAAGTTGTGTCCTGAATTTCTGACATAGAACATTTCAAATTGTCTTGGGGGTAAAAAGTCAGAACCTTCTCTTGGAAAATCTATTATGCTCATCTTGGCATAGTGATAAGAAACTTAAAAAAAAAAGCCAGTCTTTCTGCTCTGTTTTTTCCCCATCTTTGTGGTTTTATCTGCTTTTGGTCTTTGATGATGGTGATGTACAGATGGGTTTTTGGTGTGGATGTCCTTTCTGTTTGTTAGTTTTCCTTCTACCAGACAGGACCCTCAGCTGCAGGTCTGTTGGAGTTTGCTAGAGGTCCACTCCAGACCCTGTTTGGCTAGGTATCAGCAGCGGTGGCTGCAGAACAGCAGTTTTTCGTGAGACCACAAATTCAGCTGTCTGGTAGTTCCTCTGGAAGTTTTGTCTCAGAGGAGTACCCGGCCAAGTGAGGTGTCAGTCTGTCCCTACTAGGGGGTGCCTCCCAGTTAGGCTGCTTGGGGGTCAGGGACCCACTTTAGGAGACAGTCTGTCCGTTCTCAGATCTCCAGCTGCGTGCTGGGAGAACCACTACTCTCTTCAAAGCTGTCAGTGAGACAGGGACATTTAAGTCTGCAGAGGTTCCTGCTGAATTTTTGTTTGTCTGTGCCCTGCCCCCAGAGGTGGAGCCTACAGAGGCAGGCAGGCCTCCTTGAGCTGTGGTGGGCTCCACCCAGTTGGAGCTTCCTGGCTGCTTTGTTTACCTAAGCAAGCCTGGGCAATGGCAGGCGCCCCTCCCCCAGCCTCGCTGCCACCTTGCAGTTTGATCTCAGACTGCTGTGCTAGCAATCAGCGAGACTCCGTGGGCATAGGACCCTCCGAGCCAGGTGCGGGACACAGTCTCCTGGTGTGCCGTTTTCCAGGCCCGTTGGAAAAGCGCAGTATTAGGGTGGGACTGACCCGATTTTCCAGGTGCTGTCTATTACTCCTTTCTTTGACTAGGAAAGGGAACTCCCTGACCCCTTATGCTTCCCGAGTGAGGCAATGCCTCGCCCTGCTTCGGCTCACGCACAGTGCGCTGCACCGACTGTCCTGCACCCACTGTTTGGCACTCCCTAGTGAGATGAACCCGGTACCTCAAACAGAAATGCAGAAATCACCCGTCTTCTGTGTCGCTCAGGCTGGGAGCTGTAGACCGGAGCTGTTCCTATTTGGCCATCTTGGCTCCACCCAAAGTTAACAAGCACCTTTCCTCCTCCAAAGGAACGCAGTTCCTCACCAGCAACGGAACAAAGCTGGACAGAGAATGACTTTGACGAGCTGAGAGAAGAAGGCTTCAGACGATCAAACTACTCCGAGCTACGGGAGGAAATTCAAAACAATAGCAAAGAAGTTAAAAACTTTGAAAAAAAAATTAGACGAATGGATAACTAGAATAACCAATGGAGAGAAGGGCTTAAAGGAGCTGATGGAGCTGAAAGCCAAGTATCGAGAACTACGTGAAGATTGCAGAAGCCTCGGTAGCCGATGCGATCAACTGGAAGAAAGGGTATCGCTGATGGAAGATGAAATGAATGAAATGAAGCGAGAAGGGAAGTTTAGAGAAAAAAGAATAAAAAGAAATGAACAAAGCCTCCAAGAAATTTGGGACTATGTGAAAAGACCAAACCTACGTCTGATTGATGTACCTGAAAATGACAGGGAGAATGGAACCAAGTTGGAAAACACTCTGCAAGATATTATCCAGGAGAACTTCCCCAATCTAGCAAGGCAGGCGAACATTCAGATTCAGGAAATACAGAGAACGCCACAAAGATACTCCTCGAGAAGAGCAACTCCAAGACACATAATTGTCAGATTCACCAAAGTTGAAATGAAGGAAAAAATGTTAAGGGCAGCCAGAGAGAAAGGTCGGGTTACCCACAAAGGGAAGCCCATCAGACTAACAGCTGATCTCTCAGCAGAAACTCTACAAGCCAGAAGAGAGTGGGGGCCGATATTCAACATTCTTAAAGAAAAGAATTTTCAACCCAGAATTTTGTATCCAGCCAAACTAAGCTTCATAAGTGAAGGAGAAATAAAATACTTTACAGACAAGCAAATGCTGAGTGATTTTGTCACCACCAGGCCTGCCCTAAAAGAGCTCCTGAAGGAAGCACTAAACATGGAAAGCAACAACCGGTACCAGCCCCTGCAAAAACATGCCAAATTGTAAAGACCATGAAGGCTAGGAAGAAACTGCATCAACTAACGAGCAAAATAACCAAGTAACATCATAATGACAGGATCAGATTCACACATAACAATATTAACTTTAAATGTAAATGAGCTAAATGCTCCAATTAAAAGACACAGACTGGCAAACTGGATAAGGAGTCAGGACCCATCACTGTGCTATATTCAGGAAACCCATCTCACGTGCAGAGACACACATAGACTCAAAATAAAGGGATGGAGGAAGATCTATCAAGCAAATGGAAAACAAAAAAGGCACGGGTTGCAATCCTAGTCTCTGATAAAATAGACTTTAAACCAACAAAGATCAAAAGAGACAAAGAAGGCCATTACATAATGGTAAAGGGATCAATTCAACAAGAAGAGCTAACTGTCCTAAATATATATGCACCCAACACAGGAGCACCCAGATTCATAAAGCAAGTCCTGAGTGACCTACAAAGTGACTTAAACTCCCACACAATAATAATGGGAGATTTTAACACCCCACTGTCAACATTAGACAGATCAACGAGACAGAAAGTTAACAAGGATATCCAGGAATTGAACTCAGCTCTGCACAAAGTGGACCTAATAGACATCTACAGAACTCTCCACCCCAAATCAACAGAATATACATTTTTTTCAGCACCACGCCACACCTATTCCAAAATTGACCACATAGTTGGAAGTAAAGCTCTCCTCAGCAAATGTAAAACAACAGAAATTATAACAAACTGTCTCTCAGACCACAGTGCAATCAAACTAGAACTCAGGATTAAGAAACTCAGTCAAAACCGCTCAACTACATGGAAACTGAACAACCTGCTCCTGAATGACTACTGGGTACATAATGAAATGAAGGCAGAAATAAAGATGTTCTTTGAAACCAACGAGAACAAAGACACAACATACCAGAATCTCTGGGACACATTCAAAGCAGTGTGTAGAGGGAAATTTATAGCACTAAATGCCCACAAGAGAAAGCAGGAAAGATCCAAAATTGACACCCTAACATCACAATTAAAAGAACTAGAAAAGCAAGAGCAAACACATTCAAAAGCTAGCAGAAGGCTAGAAATAACTAAAATCAGAGCAGAACTGAAGGAAATAGAGACACAAAAAACCCTTCAAAAAATTAATGAATCCAGGAACTGGTTTATTGAAAAGATCAACAAAATTGATAGACCGCTAGCAAGACTAATAAAGAAGAAAAGAGAGAAGAATCAAATAGATGCAATAAAAAATGAAAAAGGGGATATCACCACTGATCCCACAGAAATACAATCTACCATCAGAGAATACTACAAACACCTCTATGCAAATAAACTAGAAAATCTAGAAGAAATAGATAAATTCCTCGACAAATACACCCTCCCAAGACTAAACCAGGAAGAAGTTGAATCTCTGAATAGACCAATAACAGGCTCTGGAATTGTGGCAATAATCAATAGCTTACCAACCAAAAAGAGTCCAGGACCTGATGGATTCACAGCCGAATTCTACCAGAGGTACAAGGAGGAACTGGTACCATTCCTTCTGAAACTATTCCAATCGATAGAAAAGGAGGGAATCCTCCCTAGCACATTTTATGAAGCCAGCATCATCCTGATACCAAAGCCTGGCAGAGACATAACCAAAAAAGAGAATTTCAGACCAATATCCTTGATGAGCATTGATGCAAAAATCCTCAATAAAATACTGGCAAACTGAATCCAGCAGCACATCAAAAAGCTTATACACCATGATCAAGTGGGCTTCATCCCTGGGATGCAAGGCTGGTTCAACATACGCAAATCAATAAATGCAATCCAGCATATAAACAGAACCAAACACAAAAACCACATGATTATCTCAATAGATGCAGAAAAGGCCTTTGACAAAATTCAACAACCCTTCATGATAAAAACTCTCAATAAATTAGGTATTGATGGGACGTATCTCAAAATAATAAGAGCTATCTATGACAAACCCACAGCCAATATCATACTGAGTGGGCAAAAACTGGAAGCATTCCCTTTGAAAACTGGCACAAGACAGGGATGCCCTCTCTCACCACTCCTATTCGACAAATAGTGCTGGAAGTTCTGGCCAGGGCAATCAGGCAGGAGAAGGAAATAAAGGGTATTCAATTAGGAAAAGAGGAAGTCAAATTGTCCCTGTTTGCAGATGATATGATTGTATATCTAGAAAACCCCATTGTCTCAGCCCAAAATCTCCTTAAGCTGATTAGCAACTTCAGCAAAGTCTCAGGATACAAAACCAATGTACAAAAATTACAAGCATTCTTGTACACCAATCACAGACAAACAGAGAGCCAAATCATGAGTGAACTCCCATTCACAATTGCTTCAAAGAGAATAAAATACCTAGGAATCCAACTCACAAGGGATGTGAAGGACCTCTTCAAGGAGAACTACAAACCACTGCTCAATGAAATAAAAGAGGATACAAACAAATGGAAGAACATTCCATGCTCATGGGTTGGAAGAATCAATATCATGAAAATGGCCATACTGCCCAAGCTAATTTATAGATTCAATGCCATCCCCATCAAGCTACCAATGACTTTCTTCACAGAATTGGAAAAAACTACTTTCAAGTTCATATGGAACCAAAAAAGAGCCCGCATCACCAAGTCAATCCTAAGCCAAAAGAACAAAGCTGGAGGCATCACGCTACCTGACTTCAAACTATACTACAAGGCTATAGTAACCAAAACAGCATGGTACTGGTACCACAACAGAGACATAGATCAATGGAACAGAACAGAGCCCTCAGAAATGATGCCGCATATCTACAACTATCTGATCTTTGACAAACCTGACAAAAACAAGCAATGGGGAAAGGATTCCCTATTTAATAAATGGTGCTGGGAAAACTGGCTAGCCATATGCAGAAAGCTGAAACTGGATCCCTTCCTTACACCTTATACAAAAATTAATTCAAGATGGATTAAAGACTTAAATGTTAGACCTAAAACCATTAAAGTCCTACAAGAAAACCTAGGCAATACCATTCAGGACATAGGCATGGGCAAGGACTTCATGTCTAAAACACCAAAAGCAATGGCAACAAAAGCCAAAATTGACAAATGGGATCTAATTAAACTAAAGAGCTTCTGCACAGCAAAAGAAGCTACCATCAGAGTGAACAGGCAACCTACAGAATGGGAGAAAATTTTTGCAACCTACTCATCTGACAAAGGGCTAATATCCAGAATCTACAATGAACTCAAACAAATTTACAAGAAAAAAACAAACAACCCCATCAAAAAGTGGGTGAAGGACATGAACAGACACTTCTCAAAAGAAGACATTTATGCAGCCAAGAAACACATGAAAAAATGCTCCTCATCACTGGCCATCAGAGAAATGCAAATCAAAACCACAGTGAGATACCATCTCACACTAGTTAGAATAGCCATCATTAAAAAGTCAGGAAACAAGAGGTGCTGGAGAGGATGTAGAGAAATAGGAACACTTTTACACTGTTGGTGGGACTGTAAGCTAGTTCAACCATTGTGGAAGTCAGTGTGGGGATTCCTCAGGGATCTAGAACTAGAAATACCATTTGACCCAGCCATCCCATTACTGGTTATATACCCAAAGGATTATAAATCATGCTGCTATAAAGACACATGCACACTTATGTTTGTTGCAGCACTATTCACAATAGCAAAGAGTTGGAACCAACCCAAATGTCCAACAACGATAGACTGGGTTAAGAAAATGTGGCACATATACACCATGGAATACTATGCAGCCATAAAAAATGATGAGTTCATGTCCTTTGTAGGGACATGGATGAAACTGGAAAACATCATTCTCAGTAAACTATCACAAGGACAAAAAACCAAACACCGCATGTTCTCACTCATAGGTGGGAATTGAACAGTGAGAACTCATGGACACAGGAAGGGGAACATCACACTCCGGGGACTGTTGTGGGGTGGGGGGAGGGGGGAGGGACAGCATTAGGAGATATACCTAATGCTAAATGACGAGTTAATGGGTGCAGCAAACCAACATGGCACATGGATACATATGTAAGAAACCTGCACATTGTGCACATGTACCCTAAAACCTAAAGTATAATAATAAAAAAAAAAATTAAAAAAAAAAAAGCCTTAAAAGAGAAGCCCTCGCTTGAATCATGAAGTTGATTCTTACAGACTTGGAGATATTTTCTAAATCTGATTTCTTCCTGAAATCTTTGTGGATTATTTCCAAAAGCACAAGCTAATGCTTCTGTCTTCTGTAAGTAAAAGAAGTGATTCACAATCATAGACGTCTGCATTAAAAAAAGAGAGAGAGAAATGCAAATATGCAAATTATTTATCTTTTCAAATAGTTTGTAAGGTTTTCTTGCAGTTCTTTTTTAAGCTGTGTTTTATTTTTAATTGACAAATAGTAATTGTATATACTTGTAGTACAAAGTGGTATTTTGATACTTGTACACATTGTGGAATGACCAAATTAGAATGAGTAGCATACCCATAACCTCAAATTTTTAGCATTTCTTCATGGTAAGAACATTTAAAATCCTGTTTTATGTATTTTGAAATATATAATACATTATTATTAACCTTAGTAAGCTTGCTGTGCAATAGAACACGAGAATTTATTCTGCTTATCTGATACCATATGATCCAGCAATCCCACTTCTCGGTATCTACCAAAGGAAATCAAATCAGTATGCTAAAGGGATGTCTGCACACCCGTGTTTATTGCAACATTATTCATGACAGCCAAGATGTGGAAACAACCTAAATGTTCATCAAAGATGAGTGGATTTTAAAATGTGGTACATATACACAATGGAATACTATTCAACTTAAAAAAAAAAAAAAACAGTTAATACTGTCATTTGTGACAAGATGGATGAGCCTGGAGGACATTTTGTTAAGTCAAATAAAACAGTTGAACTTCTTGAAGTAGAAAGTAGATGGTGGTTACCAGGGGCTGGGGAAGGTAGAGGAGGATGGAGAAAGGGAAGATACTTTTCTTGCAATTTTTTGGAGTGATTTTTTTTTTTTTTTTTTTTTTTTTTTTGCTTTTGTTGAGTAGTACAAAGGTGCACTATCAGCTTTTTGTACTAAAGATATCTCTGGGACATTCTTTTTATTATGATTGTCAAATCTCTATTCAAAAAATATAGTAAAATTTTTGCTAAAGGGTGAAAACTAAAACATAAAAATAGCAATACATGTAAATGAAAAAAATAAAGTTGACCAATATGAGAGTTAGGGGCACTGACCTCCTGTTCAGTCAAATCCATTTATAATTTTTGACTCCCCAAAAGCTTAACTACTAATACCCTGCTGTTGACAGGAAGCCTTATCAATAATATAAACAGCAGACTAACACATATTTTATATGTTCTACGTATTATATACTGTATTCATAAAGTAAGCCAGAACAAAGAAAATGTTATTAAGAAAGTCATAAGGGGCCTGGGTCCGGTGGCTCATGCCTGTAATCCCAGCACTTGGGAGGCCAAGGCAGGCGGATCACAAGGTCAGGGGATCGAGACCATCCTGGCTAACACGGTGAAAGCCTGTCTCTACTAAAAATACAAAAAAATTAGCTGGGCGTGGTGGCTGGTGCCTGTAGTCCCAGCTACTCGGGAGGCTGAGGCAGGAGAATGGCGTGAACCCATGAGACAGAGCTTGCAGTGAGCCGAGATCACACCACTGCACTCCAGCCTGGGCAACAGAGCGAGACTCCATCTCAAAAAAAAAGAAAAGAAAAGAAAGTCATAAGGAAGAGAAAATATAAAAATATTACTATTCATTGAGTGGAAGTGGATCCACATAAAGGTCTTCATCCTCATCGTCTTCACATTGAGGCTGAGGAGGAGAAGGAAGAGGAGGGGTTGATCTTGCTGTCTTGGTGATAGTGACAGGAGGCAGCCAAATGCCTAGGCAGATAAGGGCAGGTCCCCAGTGAAACCCCACCTCCAAGCTCAAGACAGTTTAAAGTCTGAAAGCCAAGCTACAAGTTAAATCCCTGGAGTGGATTGAGAACTCATCTTCCTGTTTGGCACTCTTTCCTCTGATTGATCCCCACCCTTCACCTATTTTACATATACCTACCCTTCCTTAATTGGTTTTCTATACTGTCATGCCCATTTTTGAGTGGTGTCTTCATTTTAACCTTTTTTGCATACTCACAAACCAGTCAGCGTGCACTCCCCATCCTGTGCCTGTAAAGAACCCAGACTCATCTGACTTTGGGGAAGATGACCTTCCCTTCCTGTCCCCTCTTTAGCTCCCCTCCCATTTTCATAGCTCAATAAAATTCTCTGCCTTCACCATCCTTCAATTGTCTGTGCAACTTCATTCTTCTTGGACACCAGACAAGAGCTTGGGACCTATTGACTGCAGGTACCCAGAAAGGCTGTCACACTGACCCTTTGCCCTCACCAGCAGAGGGCACCACCACCAGGGACCAACTGAGCTGCTAACATTGCTGTCCATGGATGACAGAACTAAGAGAGCACTGTAACACCCTCTCTGGGGCTTAGGGTTCATGGGCACCCTCACCTGGGTGCTGCCACATTCACCTCAAGGTGATATACCTGGTCTAGCCACGGGCCCTGCACAGAGCTTGCTCCTGTGTCGGTGCCCAGAGTGGCTGGCTGGATCCTGCACTTGCGCACTCACGTGCCCTCTCCTGCAAGGAGTTGAGCATGGTGAGCTGAGTAGATGGAGCGCTCCTTCTACAAGTCCTGCCAAGAGGCAGAGAAAAATCCTGCATCATCAGGAGTGGCAGTCATGAGAAAAATCCCTGTTTAAGTAGACCTGCACAGATCATACCCATGTTGTTCAAGGGTCAACTGTGTTATAATAGTCTCCAATGGGTATTTGCCTCCTGCTAAGGATGAAAGTCATAGAGATGCTGAGTCATTAACATTAAGCGTTTCCAAACATCAATGTAGAAGGATTTGAAATTCATACTAAAATACCATGGTCAAGAATATAAGTTAATTGTATAGTCAAGTCCATTTGGGGAACATGATATAGTTTATATATTTTCACTTGAACCTACTTCTTTTCCACATAAAATCTTGAATTAGAAAATTCACCAGATATTACTAGAAAAAAAAAGTATCAGAATTTCCCAACTGATTATTCCAGTCAATGTTCTGCTACATTTATTCATAACCTATCCAGTAATTAAAGAAAAACTAATCCTAATTTCCTTGTACCTAGTACAGGCACAGCAGCCCTTTCTCTTTATGCTAAATTATTTAACTGACCCAATAAACTCATTAGTTAGATGTGCTTATTGTTATTTTACAGATAAGAAGGAAAAAAAAAACACTAGGGGGTTAAATAAAATACCCGTCAAACAATAATTTTACTTGCCACATTGCTGGCAGTCATCTCTCAAAACATTATACAAAAACTAAAGGTTTGGACACAAGCATATCATAAAGTACTGATCGCTTTCCCATAGTTCTATGATATTTTCAAACACAATCATAGGTCAGCCTCCCTGGGAGCAGAGCCTGAGATGAGGATGTTGCAGCAGGTGATTGACAGTGCATGCGTTTTGGAACAAGAGGGATGAGGAGAGCAGCCTAGGACAAGGATGTAGTCTCAGCTGGAGAATGGATCACCTAGGTCCCATGGGTGCTCTGGAAAACCCACTGGAGCCTTGTCTGAAGGTCAGTGGAAATTTAGCAGAGAGAGAGGTACAGTTGTGAGAAATTAACATATGTTACAGCAGCTGGAGGAGCAGACCAATAACTAAAGTTCAATGGTCTGGTGTCATGGACAGCACTATTTAGTGGTCCAGTATCACCAGATGTTTAGATCAGTTCACAGCACAAAATAAATTTTAATCACTCTTACATTTCTGCCAATTTAACCCACGAATTCATCTCAAGTAATGATTAAAAGTATTTTGGATATGTTAATCAGCTTGATTGAATCTTTCTGCAATATATACATAGATCAAAACATTGCATTGTACCCCATAGCTATGCAAAATTATTTGTCACTTGAAAATAATTTTTTGAAAGCTAAACATAAAATTAAATTTTAAAGCATAACCATAAACATGGTTACAAATTGAAATAGAAAATTTATAACAGTTATTAAAAATAAAAATATATGAAGCAAAAAGTAAAAGAATAATAAACTTTTCTAAAATTTTTTTTAAGTATTACTACTTGGTCTTGAATTGTTTATTACTTATTAGTTTGAGAGGAAAAATAGTATTTTATCTCGGAAAGCGTGAAAAAATGAAATACTGTACTCAAATGAAGAGTTTACTTGTGTTTTGAAATGAAAGTAAAAAATACATTATCTATTGGGATATTTATGCAAATATTTAATTTCCAAAACTTTGAAATATGTAAGACTGCCAGAAGAAAGGATGAAGAAAAAAGTAGAGTAAGCATTTCGCAAATAATTTTTATAAAAATGGTAAATAATAAAGAAAAAAAGCTCATGCTGAAAGTAATGAAAAAGAAGCCTGTGGACTTTTTTTTTTGGAGATTGTGTCATAATAAGTGAAATGAAAGCGACGCAGTAATGAGGGATGGGAAAGGGGGACAACAGCAAATGCATTACAGATATTTCACTTCTCCCTTATGGCCAAATTGCCCGATAAACAGGTATTTCGCTCAGTTTTGCACACTAATTTTAGTAATTGCAGAATTTTGGACATAGAAAATGAGCACCGCCTTTCATGTTTCACCATCTTTTCATGCCCACTATTTACCATCAGGATGTTTTCCAAATACAAAGTGCATTTGCAAAAGTATTTTTATAGAATTTATTGTATGAAAGGATCATGATAAATATGTTTCTGAAAAATTTCTCCTGTGGGTCTCAATGCCATCTATATTGCCCAAATAAAGTGGATTTAAAAAACAGATGCAGACAGAAAATGAAAGTGTGTTTATATTAGGTGGGTGATGTAGATGTACTGTCATTTATTCAATCAAGAAACGGGTCTTGAAAGCCAACCTGAGCTGAGAAATGTCAGGTACTAGAGATTCAGCAATTAGTTAGTCAGAAACTGAGACCCTGTTCTTGAGGGACCCCAGGCTAGCATTTGAGGAGAAATATCAAATAAGTAAACAAATATAAGTAAACAAATATATATACACACACATACACAATTGCAATAAAGACAACCACAAAGAAGAAAAAGTACAGGACTCTAAGAACATCTTATAGGGTGGGCGTGGGGACTCACGCCTGTAATCCCAGCACATTGGGAGGCCCAAGCAGAGGGATCACTTGACCCCAGGAGTTCAAGACCAGCCTAGGCAACATGGAAAAACCCCATCTCTACAAAAAATACAAAAATCAGCCCAGCGTAGTGGTACATGCCTGTAGTCCTAGCTACTTGGGAGTCTGAAGTGGGAGAATCAATTGAGCCCAAGAGGCAGAGGAGGTTGTGGTGATCACATCACTGCACTCCAGCTTGGGTGACAAAGCAGGACCCTATCTCAAAATACTACTACTACTAATGTATAATAGGGCATTTAATTGGGAAATTATATCCAGCAGAACATTCAAGGAAGGTTTTCTTGAGAGGATAATAAACCCCTGAAGCAATGTCTGGATGTAAGAGACAAGGCTGCAAAGTCCCGAAAACTTTGCAGAAAGGAAAACAAACTTATTTAACATAAAAATGTATGGAGGACCTCACTCCCACCCTCTACTCTTTTCTCCATTCAGCCCAACCCTACCCACTATAAATAACTACTTTTATTAGTTTCTTTATGCTAATATAAACCATTAAACACTACTTTCTCTCCAAACTGATTAATAACAATCTTACACTTTTTTGTTTCGTTTTGTTTTGGTGCAGTTGTATAATGTTTTATCATGTAGTCCACCATAGTTTATTTAGCAATCTCTGTTAAGGGATACTTGAATTGTTTCCAACCATTTACAAATTTCAAAATTCACCTATATCTAGCTATATGACATATCAAGCATTGATGACAGCTGGTAAGAAAAATGATGCCATCTCTTTTCCTTTGTCTCTAGTTGAATATAAGAGATCCATTTCTCTACCTAGAGTAACTTTCTGTTTTGCATGTATATGTGAGCATTTGTTCAATTCATGAGTATCATTGCTGAACTCACTACAGATTGTCTGCATGTGTCAAGTCTCCCGCCACCAGAGAAATGGTCACAAAATGAAAACACAAATAAAGCTGTGCTAACGTCTCAAAAGTTTGATGCTGAGTTTGTTATTAATAAATACCTTTGATGATTTTTAAGCCCTTGCCAGCTGTTTAGAAATCACTGAGGATGTGCAACGTGAAAGGCTGTTTTGGTTCCCAAGCAAACTGAATTTTGTTGATGGTATATACATTTCTCTCACTCTTATTTTTAGATGTGAATCTACTGAAGCAAATTAACACATTTAAATTCATCTCAATCCAATTTGGAAACAGGAAACATCTATGGTCCACATTTTCTATTGAAGTCATAAACTATTAATTTGAACCCCACTGCCTCCTTGGATTTTGTGAAATTTGCTATCAGATAAAGAATCCCTAGATATATTTAATTCCACCTGAATGCACCAGTCTGTGTATATCTGCTCATAGAAAATGTCATTCCGAACTAGGCAGTTCCATTCTGATCACTGCATACCTTTATGCCACTATTCAATATTTGAAATCACCCTTGCCTACTAGCACCCATTTTTGTGAACTAAACTTTCTGAACTAAGCCAGGTGTGCCCTCTGAGTCCAGAATAAATAATCGTTTGGCCGAACAAGTACCTTGAGATGGAAAAGTCTTGGAATTGGCTAACTCCTCTGAGGTGCCCACTGTTTACCATCAGGATGTTTATTTTAAACAAATCAAGGAAGTTTATCATATAAATAGTTTGACTTGGTGGCTGCCATAAAATTGGCTTATGAAATAAAAATTTATTCATACCCGTGACTAAGTACACGCTGTGACATAATGGGATTTGGGAAGCCACAGTATTTAGAAAGAAGGCTGTTCGGCATCAACTTTGTCCAAAGCAAATGGGCCAGGTCAGTGGGAACCAGCAGTTTGTAAGTACTGTTTCTCCCTGCACCATCCCTGTGGAAGCACCAAGGCTCCCAAAACACAAGCAAACTTCAGTTGAAATGTGTACCCATCATTAATCTGCTTTTCAAAATAAATAATATCAGATTAAAATGATTCATAATCTAGCTCTTTTGTAATTGTTTCTAATTGTTTACATTTAGTAACGACAGGCAGTCTCCTAATTTTAAAAAAAATCTTGACTAATATGACAAATTGAGTAGTATGCTATCTTAAAATTACCAACGAGCTCTAGAAATATTTCAAAAGAAGAGGAAATGTTGACTTGAGGCTAAATCTTGCATTCTCCATTATCACTATGATTTTGGAAAAGTTTCAAAGTTAAAGGAAAGCAGAAATAACAATATGTAATATATGATTACAGATATATATTGCATCTCTCCATTGTTACAAATGATCTAATATGAGTTACTGTGTTTTCAGTACCCAAAGGCCATAGCATAAAGAACACAATAGATGGAACTAGACTTGCCTGCAGGTCTTGGCTCTTCCGTTCACTAGATGATTGACTTTAGGCAGGACATTTGGTTCCCTGGAAACTTGAGTTCCTCATCTGCACAACGAAGACATGTGGGGTTCAAAATAAATATATCACACCTTGAAAAAAGCACAGACTCAACACAAGTATTATCTGACTCAATTCCCTTGGCTCCTACTAAATATCATAATGAATTATTCCTTTCTGTGGGTTGGCCTTTTATTTATCATTTGTAATCCAGGCCCTTTTTCTTTTAGTTCTGAAATGGATTTGAGACAATATCTAAGACACTTGAAGGGATGAAAAATCTAGAAAATTCAGGATAAAATCTCGACATTACTATGGTGATGAAATAATTACAAAAGAAATGCAAAGGGAAGGTAAGTTACTGAAGGGCAGCTGAAAACTTGATTTCCTAGGAGCCCTAGCAAGGAGAGAAACACAATGAGTTGAAGGTGCTTGTTTTCTAACGAGATGATGACTGCTCTGTCCTCAGAGGAGACTGCTGTGTTCCTGAGTCTGCAAGGTGTTTATGGCACATACTTTTATATTAAACTGTGCAAAGACAATATTGTTTCCCAGCACTTTGGGAGACCAAGGCAGGTGGATCACCTGAGGTCACAAGTTTGAGACCAGCCTGGCCAACATGGTGAAACCCTGTCTCTACCAAAAATGCAAAAATTAGCCAGGTATGGTGGTGCATGCCTGTAATCCCAGCTACTCGGGAGGCTGAGGCAGGAGAATCTCTTGAACTGGAAGGCAGAGGTTACAGTGAGCCGAGACTGCGCTACTGCACTCTAGCCTGGGCAACAGAGCAAGGCTGTGTCTCAAAAAAAAATAATAAAATAAAGACAATATTGTAATTATGGTTTTCCAAAAAGCAGGATAATATTGACTTCTATTGTCTGATAACAGATCTTTTAATGCCACATGACTTCAGCTGCATAGCTCAGGTTCTGGAATGCTGATGTATAGTTTGCTCAGGCTTGAGTAGCTCTTGTATTCACAGAAGCTAGCTTCACTGGAGCTTGGTCCAGCCTGGGCAGTCATGACCAGGAAATACAGAGTAGATAGCTCCCCTGAAGCAACCCTCAGAGGCAAACACTCCCCAATAGATCAATGCCTCCACTTCTGCATTATTTGGTTGGACAATTCTGAGGATTCTCAGTCTTCAGTTGGAAGAAGCTCTATATACTCACGGTGAGAATCTATTCTAGGTTTTCTTCATTTCTTTTTAGAAACTTCATATTTCCTCAGTTGTTCTTTCTAGGATGCCTTCCCAAATAAACAACCTGCCTTTAAATCCTTCACTCACGATTTCCTTTGAAGGAATCCAAACGAAGATATCTCACTAAAAGTCATGGCGCATTGTTAAGTTATAGCTTTGCAAAGACCTTTCTGTGTGGGAAAAGATGTGACCAATATAGTATGTTCCACTGTAGCCGTGTATGATGCACTGTACTGCAGAAATACAGTTTCAATAATTTCAGATAATGAATTCATAGCATGCACTGTGTTCTGGCGTAATTCAGTTAACTCAACAAGGCTTATGTCAAATGTTCTAGAGGAGTGAGTAGAAAGAGACATGAATGTAGCTTAAGTGGGGCTGATAGTATAACTGCCCATGCCTGCTTTCTGAAATTCATGAATTTACACCATTAATTTGTTGTGAGATTCATGACTTAAAGGCCTCGATTTAAATCAGAGTTCCTTGAAGACCAATGGAGAAAATGTAATGATTTTACAGACAAGAATTGCTATAAAATCTGCTCATAACGTAGTGGTGTTTTCATCCTTAGATTCCTTACAACATCTCACTTTGAGCACAGCCCACAGTCCCTTCATGGTGAATCTTTCTTTTCATCATAAATTGAATGTATAGATTTCTGAGCTTCATCGAGCCATAGCTATTGAATTCAACTATTAAACTAATCAATGGTATCTTTTATAGTTTTCATCTGTCCTCAAACCCTCATGTTTTAAATGACTGTTTTTTGAAACTTGGGCACTCAGTAGACTCAAATAGGAAACATTTACTAACTCATAAAAGCCTGTGGGGTTCTGTCTCAAGATGTGTGTGATATGACTGAGACTTTACTGCATTCCACCTATAATTTTGAAACAAAACCTAGTTTGGAAAAGACAGATTTTAATACTTGAATTTTCAATGCTGCAATCAAGAATCATGTATTTTGATTACATGTATACATTCACACATAACATATGTAATGTAATAATATATGTATAATATAAATATACGTGTGTATATATATAATATGTCACTGAACAACATTTTCCTCCAATGAACAACAGAACACTTGAATAATTTGGCCTGATCACTGGATTTAGAAGGAGGGGAGACCTTTCTTTAATTTTCCTCTAGATCATATACACAATGAACAAGAAATTTAGCCAAATCACAGCAAAGGGAAATGCCTGGCTGTGCATTACACATAGTTGGTGCATTCAACCCCATGAGCTTTTTAGTGAATCTCTCCACAATGGATCAGATTCTTGCAGAGGTACGAAAAGACATAGCACAAGGAAGGAGGCTGAGTGAGCATATTACCAACAGCATGCCTAGATAGACCATCTGATCTTGCAGAGAAGGAGTGTTAGAAGGAAACTCTACTGGAGGTCAGGAAGGTCATTGCAGGCCAGAGTGGTTGAGAATGCTTCACCAAGACAGAACTGCCCCTGAAAGGGAGGTTATGTTTGAATCTTGATGAGTGGTCTAACGTTGGGAGGATTCTTTATAAAGCAGGAGCACAACTTGAATAAAAATATGGAGCACATGAGAGAGCACATTGTGACAAATCGTTGGAGGATTGTGGAAGTCAGGGAGCAGAAACCAGTTTGCTTGAATAGAGACTTCTTAGATTGGCAAAGAGGCATGAGGACTTAAGGGGCTTGAGGGCTGTGGATTCCAGTTTAGAAAAAGTTTACAGCAGTGGATTCTTGACAGGGGGGATTGCCATTCATTGACCACATCTCCTTGGCTCCTAGACCTCAGACTGGCAAAAAGCAGGCCCTTAGTACAAGTTTTGTGACTGAATGCATGAAATCTAATTTAATAATTTATGGGATGCTGTTGCACTTAGTGGCAACAAATGATGCAAAATAGCAACAATTAAACTAATAATTAAAAACACATTAGATAAGACTGAATGCAGAAAAACTGAGCGGACAAGGGAAAAGGACAGAGAAAAAGTTGTTAGGAGACAAGAGGGATGGATAAGGACTGAGCATTGGATCAGGAATACAAATAAAAAATGACAGAGTGAATGACAGTGAGAGAGAGAGAGAGGAAGAAGAGGAAGAAGTAGTAGCTGTATAAAATCACAAAAGCTTCCCTAGGAGGTAAACTCTGGAATGGTGCTATTTCCCACAGTAAGACTTTCTGGAAAAAACTCAAGGGATGTGTCAGTCCCAGGAGACATTTTAGAGCTAGAGTTCATCTTGAAAATCATCAAGCTCACTTTGCATACTGTATTCAGGAAATCAACTTAGAGATAAAATAGGATGGGAGCCTTTTTTTCTCAAGTCTACCACTGGACGAATTTTATTTTCTGCAATCCATGTGATTTACATGTCTTCCCAAAGATCAGAAAAATTATTGTATTATTTTGTAATGGGGCAATATTTGGGGGAACTATATAAGTGCATTTATTCTGAAGAATTTTTATTTTGATAGTATCATTTATATAACAAAAATATGATAAGGGTATCTGGAAATCTGTTTTATTTTTAAACAAGAGCAAAGCTTACAAATTAGCATTTTGGAAAGACTCTAAAATTAATAGTACCCAGTATTCATTAAGCATTTATTACATACCAGACTAGATGATATGTAAGGGTGATTTCATCTAATCCTATCAACACTATCAGGGAAATATCAAGCTTTATTTTTCCAACTTTACAGAGAAGGAAACTGAGGCTTCCATGGTTTAAATAATCTACTCCAGAATAGCCAGCCAAAAAGGTTGAAGTTTGAAATCAGGGAATCTTTCTCCAGTACCCAAAATGTTATATACCAAATACTAAAGGGCCTTCTAGATTCAATAAGTGAACAGAATTGCGAACATTTGAATGACAGTTCATAATTAATCATTGCGATCTTTGGGTCTTTGCTGACCATACATCTGTTTCTGTTTACAAGGCTTGGGGATTTCCCATCTAAATTGGTTTCAGAACATCTTATCATATGCAGCTTAGTTACAGTATTTGATTATTGATTCTCTCATAATATGTTCCCTGTAAACCAAGTAGCATATTTTCATAGAGATGGTCTAACTGTCTTTATCCATAACACAGATTTTTTTTAAGTTGGCATTTAGTTGTCTCCTTCATTGGAATCTGGTTAATTTTTTTCCTACATAAACTTTCGATGGAAGTGGGAACTTGGTGAAATCTTCCCTCAGTTTCCTGCCACATGACTCTTTTTGGTTTTTCAAAAGGAAAAGCAAACTCGTCTTCCTCTCTGAAATGTATTTTTTTGACTGGTTCTCAGATTTCCTCTTGCCCTTTTCTTTTGCCACTCTGGGTAGCCAGGGATATGTTTGGTCTGAGGCATCTTAAGAAGAAAGCTTTTGCCTTGGAAACAGGGAAGTTTTGTACTTTCATAAAAACACAAGTAAGAATACAGAATCCTTTGTATTGAAGCACTATAATATAGAGACATCATTTCAAAAAAGAAAAATACTTCTCAGTGGGTGTTTTGTTTTGTTTGTCTCTTTCCTTTTGTTTGTGTTTTCTTGTCTGCCTTTGTTAATTGCTTAGGTATTTTTAGGTGTTTTTAAAAACAAGCAAAAAAATTGTTGTGTTTAAATCATTGTCCAAATTTTGAGTTAAAAATTTACTCATTCACAGGACTCTCCTAGGTGATTCTAAAAATGACCTTCAAAATGTAGGATAACTGTATTTTTAGTAATAAGATTGTGGTTCTGATGACTGAATGCATTGGTTCATATCCTGGCTTTGTCCCTTGAGAACTGCATGACTTTGAGCAAATTAATGGACTTTTCTGTGCCTAAGATTGTCCATCTGGAAAAGGGAAATAATGTTAGCACTTGCTCCATGGTGTTATAAGGGTATATGACTTAAGTTCCTAGCATGTAATAAGTACTCAATAAATACTAGCTGCTTCTATTAAAATTCAGGGAGAATTCCTTAGAGAACTTCAAATATTAGAGCAATTATATGGCTTCTGTCTAGAAGATGGAAGATAACTCATTTACATAAGAGAACCAGTTAGGCTACCCATTCAGTCAGCATTGTGGTTCAAGTGGGATTACCAGTTAGGGACCTAGGACGTCAAGCGTTTTGCTATTTTGGCCATCTCAGCTCTTTAGCTATAGATGATAAAATATTCTTCTTAGTACAGAAGATTGGTTATAATTTGCCCAGTCAAACTCATGGAAAAGCTACTTCCATTAAGGAAGAGTGTACCAAGAGGAAACACTTCATGATTTAGGTGAGATTTGAGAAAGTTGTCATATACAGGTAGTGCATATAGTGCAAAAATCAGACAGCTAGGTCTTTCTTGGGTGGCCCAGAAAGTCTTCAGGATAGAAATGGGTAGCAAGCTACTCTTAATAACAACAAAGACTGGGAGGGATATGATGGATTATAATATTCTTGCTATCTTTAGAAACTGAAAAAATAATAAATGGGAGAGTCATCTGGTCAATCTTATCTTGCTAAAGGCATCACTGGAATCTGGCATCATTGAAGTTGCTGAGTCAACGGGTGAGCCTGGAACAATCTCATGTACTACTGACTGCAGAATCCAAGGATACCTACAAGGCAATGTGCCTACTTTATGATGGGGCAACACTCCTCTCCTGTGGCATGGCTGTCCTACCTTAAACCAGTTCAGTAGGTCTGAGGAAATCTTAACAAGATGGCAGAACGCCGTGTCAGCATGGGCTTTACCAAAGTACGTATAGTGTTTACTACACCCTGCTTTCCAGGTGCTATCAGTATGATATCATTAATAGCGGATCATGGGTTGATCCTTGCTCAAGGATGGAAGATATAGAAGTAACAAAGGACCTTGTAGACCAAAGTGTGGCACAAGATCATAGACGGTGAAAGTGTATTGCTATTATACCTGAAGAGAAGGCTAAACCTGGTGATGGCATACATCTCTTAAAAGGACACCAGGGTTGTGGGTAGTGTGAATTTACCATTTGGGTGGTAAGAGAGAGTGACAGGGGCTCATTGGACTTTTAGCATCAGGAAGTCCATGTGGGGCTTGCATACCCAGGTTAAAATGATCTATTCCAGATACACAATTAAGAAATGGAGAAATAGACACGGGAGGCAATACTGGTCATATCTGACTTCTTGTAAAGTAGACTCATGTCAGACCTCTAGTATCAACTAACCCCATAATGTCATGCTCTGACAGTGCTGCTTCTCAGATGTAGCATCTAATAAACCTTAAAAAACTCAGGTCTATCCATTTCCTTGGTGCACAATAACTCTTTCCAGGAGGAAGATCATAGTACATACATATTTGAGATATTATTGAAAGACATCTTTTCGAGGACTTTCAGCCTCCCATTCAGTCCAGGGGCTCTGAATCTAAGGACTGACACAGGTCTTGAAATTAGTGAAGGATGAGAACTCTTATGTCAGTCCACACGAGGACTCTATTTGCCAGTTTGGGATTTTTTTGTTTATTTCTTTATACAAAGCAATGAAGAGTTTGGTGCACTATGCATCTTCTTTGCTGGTAGGGATTTTTCAGTCATTTGCCACCTCCCTGTATCCTGTGGGGCAGACTCTTTCTAATTCTCATGCCTGCTCTGCTGCTACTCTGATAACCAGGTTATCTTGCTGTGGATGTCTAAGATACTTATTCCCTTAAAAGCAGGGGCCCTATTTCCAGCTCTCCCACCAGCCTCTCCGTTCTGCATAAAACAAGTCGTTACAGAACTATTCATGGATGATGCCACTTTCCTCGACAATTTACAAAAGGAACCTACCCTACTGGTCATCTCAGGAAAGATAATTACAGGGTAGGTGGCAGTTGCTTATGATCAATCCACTCCAACAGGCATGGTCGCTACAGGCTCTCTCCCCAAAGTGGAAATGAGTGGCTGCCTTGGCTCCAAGGAGAGGCTGCAGCTTAGTGTACTCTCAACTCCCCAAACCTCCTCATAGGCCTTGATTTAAATTCTGAGGGCCCCTCATTTTCCTCTGTCAGGAGTCTTACTTTCTCATAAGAAAACCAGTTAAGCTACCCATTCAATCAACATGGTTATTCAACTAAGATTGCCATTTTGTGACCTAGGAGGTCAAGCCCTTTGCTCTTTGGCCATCTCAGCATTATAGCTGCAGAGGATAAGATATTCTTCTCAGTACGGGCACAGAAACTCCCTGATAATTGACCATGCCTATGTGATAAATTCTCCATAAAAATATGAAAAGTATGGGGTTAAGTTTCTTCCACCATGACGAACAGATCCATGTGCCAGGAGGGTGGCTCATCTCAGCTGCACAGGACAGAAGCATCTGTGCTGGGGACCCTCACCCTATGTCTTTTTCTGGCTCTTCACGTGTATCCTTCATCGTATCCTTTATTAATATATTAAACTGGTAAACATAAATGTTTCCCTGAGTTCTGTGAGTCACTCTTGCAAATGTATTGAACCTGAGTAGAGGGTCATGGGAATTCTGATTTATAGGTGGTTACTCAGAAGCACAGAGGAACAACCATTGGCCTGTAATTGGTGTCTAAAGTGGGGGTGGAGGGAGCAGTTTTGTGGGACTGAGCCCTTAACCTCTGAGACTGATACTATTTCCAGGTAGTGTCAGAATTGAGTTACATTGTAGGATGCCCTGCTGATGTCGCAGAATTGCTTCACATTTTGGTGACCAGAAGTGTGTTGTATTGGGACTATAGTAAGAGAAACAGTTGGTTATTTTTTACCTTACCCACATATACATATATAAATTAAAATTATTAACTCAAATGTTTTCCTTTTCTCTGGTTACCACTGTCCCTGTGGCAGAAGAAAAAAAAAAGCTTTCTCCATCAAGAGAGCATTTATTAAACTGGTAAAATATTTTAACCTTCGTTGTAATTCTGAGTACTGAAGGGATTGCCTCAATACCGGAAGCTTTTAATCTGAATGCTTTGTTTTATGATAACCACATCTAATAATACTTCTGAAACTTTTATGGATTTTCTAAAGTCTGATTATTTTTAAAAAATGGATTGATGAACTTGAACGTTTTTCTCATTTTCCCACTCATATGCTAACAGTTGATGCATCCGGCACAGGGGTAACCAGCAAAGCAATAAACAGATAGAAGGAAGGATGGTTCTTTGACTTTCCATTTAAAAGGAAAAAAAGATCTCTTATAACAAGAAAGCGCATTCATGTTCTTTACCTTATCAGTGGTGGCTGCTGTGTTTGGTTGGTTGGTTTGATAGAATGCTCCGTAAGTACTGTTTTGAGATCTACCAAAATATGCATGAATCCATCCACATCTCTTCATCCACTTCTGCCCCACAGAAGTCATTATCCTCATTTGCCTTGACTATTCCAATAGCTTCTTCACAAATGACTCTTCTCTTGCAGCACTGCAAATCATCTTCCTCATGCCTTTCAGCATGCTTTTTAAAGCATAAATATGATCATGGCATTCCCTGTTTAAGCCCCTTTACAGGCATCTACTGTGTGCAGAATAAGGTCAGTACATCATCACACAGCTTTTCTGGTCTCTGACCTCATTGTGTACCGTGCTCTCCTTTGCGTATGAAGCACATGATCTTCATTCTGCTCCTGCAACATGAACTGCCAAGTGCTCTCATGCCTCAGGAACGTTGCATCTGCTGTTTGTTCCTTCAGGGAAGCTCTTCCTCCAGACCTTCACCTATAATACCTGGCTCCTTTATCACTAAGTTTCAATTCCAATATCCTCTCCTCAGGGAGGGGTTCCCTGAGCATCCCATCTTAAGAGGTTCACACTCACTGTTGCATGACCCTGTCTTATTTCCTCCACAGCATTTATCCCCCTCTGAAATCAATCATTTTTCTTTATTGACATACACAATGTGTCTGCAGGGATGCAGGCTGGAGTGCAGTGGTGCCATCATAGCTCACAGCAGCCTCGAACTCCTGGGCTCAAGGGATCCTCCTGCTTCAGCCTCCTAAGTAGCTGGTACTATAGGCATGTGCCACCATACCCAGCTACTTTTTAATTTTTATTTTTGTAGAGACAAAGTCTCACTATGTTGCCCAGGCTGGTCTTGAACTCCTGACCTCAAGTGATCTTCCTCCCTTGACCTCTCAAAGTGCTGGGATTATAGGTGTGACCAACTGTGCCCGGCCAGTAATGCAATATTGATAAAAGGTTAGGAATTATTGCCTTTTTCTGTAAATCACCAGGATCTAGAATATTGTTTCATACATAGTCAAACTTCAACAAGTATCCGTTGAGCTGAATTTCTTTGAGATGATTTAATAGAGCCATTCACTCTCTGAACATTTGTAAAATATCTCAGACTTACCCTACTGAGTAACTGTGAGGAATAAATATACAATGTTTTGAGGGAACTTGGTGCACAACGGCTATTCAGTAAATAATTAACGTATGCAGATTTCAAGGATATCTTTTGGCGCTCTCTTTTCCATCATTTCAGTTGAGACAGAGATGATTTGCATCTTTCATATTAGTTTCAGTCTCCAGTAAGAAGGAAAAAAAATGACCGAGCTCTATCTATAGTCCCCACAGATGAGCAAACATGACTCAGATGGCTGTCTAAGGTGGGACGAAAAGCAGAATAAGGGAGGAATGCACAATTGAAGAAAACCAAAATGAACGTTTGGTCATTCATAAGATTTTCCTAGACAATTCTGGCTTTTCTTTACCATTTACCTTGAAGTATTGAGATGTGACAATTGGCAGGGAAGAGTTCACAGGTTCACTCATGGTTAACTCTCAATAGCCTTCTATTCTGTTTGCCAAGTTAATTTGATTTCCCCATCTCCTGACTAAACAGAATTGGATTAGAGCAGGAAAATGGGTAGATATGGAACATGGAATCCCACGTATGGGTCTCCAAATGAAGGCTGGGCAGGGAGTGGGCAGTGTGAGGGCAAGTGAATTTGGGGAGGAGAGAAGAGCACCCCAAAGTACAAGGCTATGTTTACAAGTCTCAAGTTTACCAATGAGATTGAGGAACAATGAAAACCAAATGACCTGCATCTGCATTTCTCCCCATGAGGACCATGAGCCCAGTGGTCCATGGAGGAGCCAGAAGTCCTAGAGACCATGGTCCTGCTCTGTGCTCACTGGCCCAGCCCCTACCACCATGCTCAGACGTCCAGTCGCTAGTGCATCCTGAGACATAGGGCAGATCACAGACCCCAGTGTCCGCCTCTAGGAAAATGCTCAGCAGATTATCCATGGAGAAATAATCCTGACATAAACTGGAAGAAGAACAAATAGCTTGTTCTGTGACAGAAATTGGTGACAGCCAAGGGCTGGAAGGAGTTTATTTGGTGAGCAACCACCCCAGCTTGCCTGGGATTGAGGGGTTTCCTGAAACCCAGGACAAAATTGAGCTAGTCACCCTTAAGCCCAAAGTAGATTTTTGAAGGGAGGTAGTGTAATTTTCTGGTAACACTTGTATAAAGTATGAGGCTAATTAGAAAGCTAACATAAAGCAGGTAAACCTGTATTTAGCATTTAAAAAAAAAAAAAAAAAACAACTCTGCACTGTCCTGGATTGAATAATGCCACCCAAAATTTGTGTCTACCCAGAACCTGTGAATGGGACCTTATTTGGAAATAGGTGTTTACTAATGTAATCAAGGCAGGTTGAGGTCATGCTAATGTAGGGTGGGACCTAAATTCAATGACTGATATCCTTATAAGAAGTGGGAAATATCCTTGTAAGATATCAATGATTGATACCCTTATAAGAAGTGGGTCAGGTGCAGTGGCTCATGCCTGTAATGCCAGCACATTGGGAGGCCAAGGCAGGAGGATGGCTTAAACCCAGGAGTTGGAGACCAGCTGGAGCAGCATGATGAAACCCAATCTCCACAATAAATAATTTTTTAAAAAATTAGCCAGGCATGGTGGCGTGTGCCTTTGGTCCCAGCTACTGGAGAGGCTGAGGCAGGAGGATCACCTGAGCCCAGGAGTTGAAAGCCACAGTGAGTCGTGTTCCACCGCACTCCAGCCTGGGCAAAATTTGAGCAAGAGCCTGTCAAAAAAAAAAAAAAAAGAAAAGAAAAGAAAGAAGAGGGAAATATGGACACAGAGATACAGACGGAGGAAAATGCCTTATAATAATAGACACAGAGATTGAAGTGATACATCTACAAACCAATGAATGTCAAGGACTTCTAGCAACCACTAAGATTTAGAAGAGGCAAGGAAGGATTGTCCCAAAAGCCTTCAGAGAGAGCACAGCTCTGCTGACACCTTGACTTTAGACTTCTAGCCTCCAGAAATGTGAGAGAACACATTTAGTTTGCTTTAAGTCACCCCATTCGTGATAATGTATTACAGCAGCCACTGGAAACGAATACAAATACAAAAGAAGTTTTCACTCCTGTGCCTCTAACAGGGACATCAAATATAAGAAGCAAGGGATCTGGACTATTCTGTCATCGTTCACAGTGCCCTGTCTTCTGGGCATCCATGGAGCGTAATGTGCTGTTGCTTAATTAAATGCCACATCCAGGCACTGTCGAGATGACAAGTGTATTAGTCAGTTCTTGCATTGCTATAAAGAAATACCAGAGACTGGGTAATTTATAAAGAAGGGGGCTTTAATTGGCTCATGGTTCCGCAAGCTGTACAGGAAGCATGGCAGCTTCTGCTCAGCTTCTGGGGAGGCCTCAGGGTACCACTGATCATGGCAGAAGGCGAAGGGGAAAAAGGAGCGTCTTACATGGCTGGAGCAGGAGCAAGTTGTGGGACATTGCCACACACTTTTAAAAAACAAGATCTCATGAGAATTCACTCTTTATCACAAGAACAGCACCAAGGGGGAAATGCGCCCCTATGACCCAGTCCCCTCCCACCAGGCCCCACCTCCAATATTGGGGATTACAAAGGGACATCAAATTTGGGTGGGGGGACACAGATCCAAACCATATCAATAAGTTACTTTCTCTAGAAGTCTTACTAATTTCTTTTTTTGCAACAAAGTCTTGCTTTGTCGCCCATGCTGGAGTGCAGTGGCATGATCTCGGCTCACTGCAACCTCCACTTCCCGAGTTCAAGTGATTCTCCTGCCTCAGCCTCCCAAGTAGCTGGGATTACAGGCACGCGCCATCACACCTGGCTAATTTTTGTATTTTTAGTAGAGATGAGGGTTTCACCATGTTGGGCAGGCTGGTCTCAAACCCCTGATCTCAGGTGATTTGTCCGCCTCGGCCTCCCAAAGTGCTGGGACTACAGGTGTGAGCCACTGGTGACTGGCCTTAGAAGTCTTGCTAACTTCTTGATTCCATTCTATTAGCTCTGCTAGAAGCCCAGGCCCTTCTGAATCCAATGAGGTAACATGGACTCATATAAACAAGAACTAATTTGAGTTGATGCTATATCCTTGAATGATACCTACTTTTTTTTTTAAGTGACCTTAATCAAAATATAGAACTTTTCAGGCAAAATACACAGTATCAAAACGACTGGGGCACATCTTGGGGTGAGACATATACACAGTGTAAAGTTTTTGAAAACTGGATCCTCTAACACTGGACATCTGAGAAAGATGCTCTTTTCAAAGATCATGATTTACATCCAACTATGGGCAGGAACCATTTCCTGTTCGTTTTTGCAAGTCGATGCCATCTATTAGGATCTCAAGGGTTATTTGAAATGAATGCATATGTGGTCAAAAATGACTTCGGAGAGTTTAGCAAAGCCATTGTGATAGCGACCTCTATCGGGAGCTGTCCCTGATACCCCAGATGGGTTCCTATGTCTGTAAGTCTCTCTATACCTAGAGCATAACATGGTATAATTTTTTGTGTGGTTCTTTGAAGACTTCTAAAGGGCGGGAACTACGTCTTTCTTTCTCTTTCTTTCTTTCCTTCTTTCTTTCACCCCCAGTGCCTAACAGTATCAAGGATGTAGAATGTGATTTATATAACCATTTGTTGAATAAATCAACTAATAAATGAATAAATAAATGAAGCCCACAATTTTGACTCTGCATCATCCTTACGTGCCAAGATTATGAGTGCAAAGAACAAGTTCTAAGTCTTGCTTGTTCTTTTGTTATTTCCAAATTGGACAAGAGTGTTGGTAACTCTGCATAGAAATAAATATCTAAGCTGGAAATGTTTCTAACAACTCAGCATGCTGCATACATTTAGCCATGGGACTTCTCGTCTTCTTCATTTCAGGAAACCATAAATAACCCAGGAGAGAGGGGTATCACTGCTCTGCACCCATAGGATGCCAAATTGTGTTGTCTGACTTGAATAGCTGCTTGCAAGCAAATTGCCTTGAATCATTGCCTCCCTCCTGCTGCTTTTCCTCCTCCCCTTCCTCTTCCTCCTCTTTTTCTTTTAATTCCTTGAATCTCTTGCACCAGCACTACCTCCACCTCCGTGATTTCTTCAATTCCTCCATTTCCTGATTTCCTGTCTGCTTTCAGGCTTTCTAATTAATGTCCCAAGATGGCTTCCATGCCACCCTGGATGGAGTTTAGGTTTTCTCCCTGTGCTTTCACAGTCCGTGCCAGGTCTTTGTGACTCATCAGACTTCCCTTTTCCATCTACGTATGTGTGTCCTCGGTACACATTACTCAAGCAAATTATCCTGTAGTTAGCTAATCCTCCTGCCCTCTCCAGAGTTTCCCTCTGGGGTTACACCTACCCAAGGCTGGAACAGGCTCCAGCATATTATGATTGTTATTTAGTTACCTGAGATGTGTAGGCTCCAGTGGAAGCTCTGATGCTACTGCAGCAGGAGTATGGTACATGTCCTGGCTTGTCTGGGCTGCCCCAGCAGCACTGGGGACCAGATTCTAAACAGAGAATACATTTCTGGGGATATCTTAACACATGCCCTGCCTTGGACTGAATAAATAGCATGACTCTATTTGATGGAACCTAGGAAGGTAAATAAAGATCCAAAGCAATTCATTTATTTATACAATTAATGTCTAGCAAGTGCCTACTATTTGCCAGGCAGCAGGCCCTGTACTAGGTATACTGCAGTAACCCTGAGATTTGCTATTTCTTCTTTCCTTGTGCTTATAACTTACCCAGAGTCGAAATGTAACTATTTAAACAGGCTGGGCACAGTGGTTTATGCCTGTAATCACAGCACCGTGGGAGGCCAAGTTGGGAGGATCACTTGAGCCCAAGAGTTCAAGACCAGCTGGGGCAACATAATGAGATCCCGGGCTACAAAAACTAATTAAAAATAGCAAGCTGTGATGATACCTGCCTTTCTTTGGTCTCAGCTACTTGGGGGGCTAAAGTGGGAGGATAATGGGCCCAGGAGGTCGAGGCTGCAGTGAGCAGTGATCATGCCACTGCCACTGCACTTCAACCTGGGCGATAGAGGAAGACCCTGTTTCAAAAAAAAAGAAAAAAGAAAGAAAAAGAAAACTGTATAAAAAACTATTTAAACAAATACACAAGTACAAATGGGATAAAGCTAATCGTTGAAGGACAAGGAAGGAGCCATGCTAAGATAGAGAGAGAGCATTTCAGGTAGAGGTTAAAAGCATATGCAAGGGCCCTGTGGTAAGAGAGTCATTTTATATATTTTATTTGAAGCAAAGGAAAATATGGTGGTTGGGTTGAGAGACAATAGGTTGGGGAAGGGGACCAGCTTGAATTCCATAAATTACTTATTTTCTCAGACTCATTCAATGACCATTCATATTTTAATTTGAAGTTATCTGTGTTGACATACCCTTAAAGTAACTGATTACAACAAACATGTCTGCTCCAAAGGGTTTTTTTTTTTTTTTTCTTGTGTCTTACTTTGGTTTGATTTTCATCTATTTATTTACTTATTTACTTTGAGACAAGGTCTCCCTCTATTCCCCAGGCTGGAATGCAGTGATGTGATCATAACTCACTGCAGCCTCAAACACCTAGGCTCAAACCCATCCTCTTGCCTCAGCCTTGCAAGTAGCTGGGACTATAAGCATGTGCCACCACACCCAGGTGATTCTTGAATTCTTTGTAAAGATTGGGTATCACCATGTTGCCCGGGTTGGTCTCAAACTCCTGGGCTCAAGCTGTCCTCCCTCCTTGGCCTTCCAAGGTGCTGGAATTACAGGAGTGAGCCACTGCACCTAAACTATCTTGTTTTGTTTTTACATGAGATAGTTGAACAACTAATTTTCAATATTCCTTCCATCCATAAAGTTATACAAAGACTCCTGTCTCAATAGAAAAGGAAAGACAACTAATGCTATTGTAAACCTTCTGTATATCAGGCATAGGAATCAGTGATTTACATGGGATTCATCAAACTCGCCACAGAAATTGTTCATTCAAAATCAGGGCAAGGCTGGGCACAGTGGCTCACGCCTATAATCCCAGCACTCTAGGAGGCTGAGGCGGGCGGATCACTTGAGGTCAGGGGTTTGAGATCAGTCTGCCCAACATGGCGAAACCCCATCTCTACTAAAAATACAAAAATTAGCCAAGCATGGTGGTGGGCACCTGTAATCCCAGCTACTTGGGAGCCTGAGGCAGGAGAATCACTTGAGGCAGGAGAATTGCTTGAGCCCAGGAAGTAGAGGTTGCAGTGAGCCAAGATCACACCACTGTGCTCCACCCTGGGAGACAGAGTGAGACTCTGTCTCAAACAAAAGAAAACAAAACAAACCAAATCAGGACAAGCTCAGGTGTGCTTGTTTAACACACAAGTAATTCGTTTCAAGATAGGTAGGTAGATAGATAGATATTAGATAGATTAATAGATAATACACAGATGATAGATAAGAGATAAATGGATAGATTGGTGGGCTCTGCATACAAAATTTTGGGGAAGGCAGATAGTTCATTCTTATCTCTTATTTCCCTATGCATGAATAAGTCTATCTGATTTGGCATGCTCTGGTTTGCTGAAATAGTAAAATTGTATAATGTGTAAATTCACCATAAATTAAGGTCCCCAGGAAGTTAGAAATATGTCCCCCAAGGGATGGAATTTTGTTCCAATTTTTCCAGCTATCCAATTCATCTTCCAAGATACTTGAGGCTTATCAGCAAATTTGATGTTATACTCTTCTCTATGCAAGAGATGACATTCAGGAATAAAGTTTTTTTAAAAAAATATCTTTGGCCTTTAGACAACTAAGCATTTTGAAAGCTGTAAAATTCTTTACCCCTCCTCATACAATTTGCCGAGTACCTCACCCAAACTTCGTGATGTACGGCGAATAGTACTAATTTCATGTTGGTCGAATTATTCATGCATTTTAGTGATTCATTTTATTCCTCAAAATGGAGGCACATAAGGGAAATTCCCAGTCTTCTGAAGGGGGCATTTGTGCTCCCCAGATTCAGCAGAAAATGTGTAGGTTTTTCATCCATAATTCATCATTATAAGGTGGCCTCCTGCCCAGGCATATTCGAGCACTGTGACTCGCTCACGCAAGATCAGACAAGGTTGTTAAATCATGGTTTATTTTTCTGTGAACCAAAATCATCCTTCAGGCTAATCCAGGCTGCAGTTGGTTTATTTGTACCTTCCACATCTAAGCTTCTAACTTGGAGGATATTTTAAAGATGTCGGTGGACCCCAAGGTTTGCAATGGCTTAAGTTTAACAGACCAAAGAAGCACGGGAAATTAATGAGAGTCTTTCATGGCAGGAAATATTTCTGTGATTAATACTGTGTAATGGGAATGTAAACACAATCGAGAAAATGAACTAGATCCTGAGGGCTGGTATGAAAATACCAGCTGGGAAAGTTTAATTTGGGGCCAGACTCCAACTAAAGGCTCTTCACTGTGCTCTCTGTGGTTTTTATTGGCTCCTGGAGGAGAAGGAAGGAGCACTGGATTCCCCATTGAGAAATCAGGGACCCAGTCCTGGCCAGAACCAACTGTGTGACCCTAAGAAAGCCCCATGACTCACCTGGAACTCAGATGCACCATCAGTGAGATGAGTCATCTGGTGAGACCCTTTGATCTCCTCTGCGTGACTTGATGCGTAGCTTAGCCTGCAACGGTTAAGCAGTGTCCACCTCTTCATGCTCGGCACCCACAGGCACCTAAAAGGTATTGAATTAATGGATTTTAACTGAAGACAAGCTGGCCAGTCCATACACCAACACACTCAGTTCCTGTTTCAGGATTAAGGGCTTCTCCATCACCCCACATAGCCTCTGCCATTTGGGATGTGAGGCGGAAGTCAGTAGACCAGGATCTGACAACTCAGTAAGCTAAATCTAGGGCCAGACCAGACCTCCCAGTATCTCAACATGTTTCTCCCAATAAAGGTCTAGCTGTTTCCCATGGAGAGTCACCTCAACATTCCACTCCACCATCTGTATTTATAGATCTTTATTGGTGCAGAAGGATGGTATAGAAATGGCTAGGCCAAAAACCTCAGGTTAGGACCCTGCTACTGAAAGTGAGGTCCCCAGACCCCACTGCATCAGCATCTCCCGGAAGCATGCTAGAAATACAGTGACTCAGACTTCACTCATACCTGCTGAATCAGCATGCCCCTTTTATTACCACAGTGCTTAACTTCATGTGTCAACCTGACTGGGCCACTTTATGCCTGCATAAATGGTTAAACATTATTTCTGGGTGTGTCTGTGAGGGTAGTTCCACAGTACATTAGCATTTGACATGGTAGGCTGATAAAGAACACACACCCTCCCCAATATGGGGGTGGGCGCCATCCAATCCACTGATGGCCTCTAGAACAGAAAGGCAGAGAATGGTTGGATTCTCCTTCTCTTTCCCTGGCTGCTTGAGCTGGGACATCAGTCTTCGAATCTTTGAGCCCTGGGTGCTCCTGGTTCTCAGGCCTTCAGACCCAGACTGGAATCTACACCATTGGCTCTTGGGTTGTCAGACCTTCGAACTGCATCACCAGCTTTCCTGGGTCTCCAGGCTGCAGAAGGCAGATTGTGGGCCTTCTCAGCCTCCATAATTGCATGAGCCAATATCTTATAATAACTCTCTTTATGTGTGTGTGTATTCTAAATATATGTACACACGTGCATGCGCACACACACACACACACATTAGGCATCTAAAATATGTAGATATAGATACGTAGATCGTATTAGCTCTGTTTCTCTGAAGAACACCAAGTGGTTCGAGTTTGAGAAACACTACCTTAGATCACTCCATTGGTTCATTAGGGGAGGGTCATTGCCTAGCTTACCACCAATTTTTGTGATTACGATCAATTTGTTGCAACCAATTTTTATGATTACAGTTACTTTGGGATCAACTTGCATAAACTTCTCAGTCCAGCTCTCCCTCCTACTTAACTTGGAGGAGAGTAACTGTATGGGGGAGGAGTGCGCATGTGCCTCTGTGCACATGGGTGTGTCCATGTATACACATGCCAGAGCAGGGGAGGCTGGGATCAGTAACTGCTTTCTTCCAAGTAGCTTAACAGACTTCTTAGCCATTTGCAAAGGTGCCCACATTGTCCACCTTACAGCAGACACCCCAAATGAATCCTTCTCACACAGCGAAGACAGGCTTACCTGGCAGATGGGAGGGTTGCCCATACTGACGCAGCACTGCACTTTAATGATGCTGCCTGAGGCTGCGTGTTTTTATAACTTGCATGCAGAAAAACCTGCTTCCTCATAACACCCCTGTTTCTCAGAAATACCTTGCTTGCCTACAGTAAACGCAGTTCTAGTGTAGTATAACAATTCTAGCATAACATGCTAACTATTTTAACAAGTAGGTATGGAGGAGAGGAAGCCTGTCCCGAAACTGCAAGATGGTTATGGGTCCCTGTTAAATATCCCAAAACACATTTTTTACTTCACCCTTTTTTCTACTCAAAAAAATCTTGTTATTCTCTTTTTGTGTTCCTGTTAAATCTATAATATGATGAAGTCTGGGAAGGCAGAGGTTATGCCAGCTTCTTGTTACAAATCTAGCATTGTCAGATTTGGCAAATAGAAGTACAGGGTTGAGTTAAATTTGAATTTCGGGAAACAATGATTTTATTTTTTAGTATAGGTATACCCCATACAGTATTTGAACCATGCTTATATTTTAAATATGTTCATTGTTTCTCTGAAGTTCTAATTTAATATAGCATCTTGTATTTAATCTGGCAACCTTATCCAGATGTCAGCATTCAACGTAGTAGCCAGTCGAGATTAGATGTTCTATAAATCGGAACATTTGTGTTATCACTGTACATACAAGGCAGAGGACTGAATATGAGAAATATATAAAGGAAACAGTTAATGGGGGAGAAAAGTACACTGAGCAATGAGAAATCAGGACATAGCTCGTTTTAACCAACCTGGGAAACCATTAGGAAAAGCTTATAAAAGGACAGCATTAATGGATGAGTTACTCCAGTGAGATAAAAGGGGGCAGGCACCCTTAGGGAAGTTAAACTGTGGCTTTGAGCTCCTACAAGAGTCAACCTTACTTAAGGGGGATTTCTGCAAATAAATCATACAGAGTGAATTAGCTCATAAAATGTTTTGGTGGCTTCTTAGGTGATGTATGACATTGTTTACTGGCAAAACTGAAGATACTAATAATATATACCTGTTTCTTCAGGAAATTCAGTCAATTTAGACATACAAAGAGTGAAGATAGATGTCTTAGTCTGTTCAGGCTGCTGTAACAAAATACCATAGCCTGAGTGGCTTATAAACAGCAGACATTTCTCACAGTTCTGGAGGCTGGAAGTCCAAGATCAAAGTGTGGCAGATTTAATGTCTGGTGAAGACCCGCTTCCTGGTTCATAGTGCCTTTTCTCTGTGTCTTCACATGGTGGAAGGGGTGAGGGAGCTCTCTGGGGTCTCTTTTATAAGGGCACTAATCCCATTCGTGAGGCTCTACCCTCATGATCTCATCACCTCCCAAAGGACCAACTCCTAGTGCCATCACTTTGGGGGTTAGGATTTCAATATATGCATTTTGGTGGGAGAGACATAGACATTTAGACCATAGCAATAGAGATAAAACAAATGTCAAGAAATAACTTTCATGTTAAAACAGAAAGATGGCTGTAAATGAATGTATTAAATAATGTAATAAATATATTTAATAACAAATAATGTAATTTATTACATTAGGTAATATAAGCAACTATTAAATTCAGGGAAACTAACCATCCAATCCAGTGTAATATTTAATATTTAACCCACAGGTAGTAGGTTGCTTCCTTATCCCCAACTTCTCACCCTTCCCTATGTCCTTGTCTTTATCATGTAGCTATGTGGCTCTACTCTGCGGTCATGGTGTTCTTTCTAACTCTGGTCTCTACCACGTGACTTACTTTGGCAAATGAGATGTTACCAGCCCCTGTGCAAGTGGAACATTGGGAAGTTCTTGCCTGATCAGGCTGGAGTTCTCTTTTGTATCTCTGCAAATGGTCTAAGAATATGTGCAACCTAGTAAAAGATGTATTAGCCCATTTTCATATTGCCATGAAGAAATATCCAAGACTGGGTAATTTATAAAGAAAAAGAGGTTTAATGGACTCACGGTTCCATATGGTCCCTTACAATCATGGCGGAAGGTGAAGGAGGAGCAAAGGCACATCTTACATGGTGGCAGGCAAGAGAGCATGTACAGGGGAACTGCCCTTTATAAAACCATCAGCTCTCATGAGACTTATTCACTATCATGAGAACAGCATGGGAAAAACCTGCCCCCATAATTCAGTTACCTCCCATGAGGTCCCTCCTGTGACATGTGGGGATTGTGGGAGTTACAATTCAAGATAAAGTTTGGGTGGGAACACAGCCAAACCATAACAAAGGGCTAAGAAAATATTTTCCCTTTGCCCTCTGAAGCTTTACTGAAAAAAATCACTGACAAGAGGCATACTAATAGAAAAGAAAAACATACAAAGTTATTAATGTGTACACAGGAGCCTTTAGAATGAAGACCCAAAGATACAGGGGAAGTTGACCATTTTTATGCTTAGGTTCAACAAAGTATGGACAGCCATGTAGAAATAGGATTGGACCAAAAGGATCTAACCTAGTGCTAATCAGCTGAGTGGGAAAACCCAGCAAGGCCTGTCTGTCTGAATTCTTCTTGGCCTCTCTGAGCAACACTTCTTCCTTCTGGGTATGGGGTGGGACCCTCTCTGGAATGGGGATCTTAGGACCTGCAGTCAAACCAGGTAGCTCAGATCATTCTTTGTGACCTATTTCTACACAAACAGGTGAAACAAAAGTAGAGTCCTATTTTTAGGTTTTATGGCTGGCTGTTGGGAAAGAAGGTTCTGGTTTCTAGGACCTGCCTTGTGGAAGAGAAATTCTAGTTTTTATGACGCCTGTCAGGAGGATGGAACTGAGAGATAGGAGGGCAAGAGGAGGTCAGAGAGAAACTTTTGCTTTTGAGGCTGCCTCTGAGGCCTTTGTTTTGGGGTATCGTTTTCTGAGTCCCAATACTGGTCTACTCAAGGATAAGAGGAACCTGCAGCAGTGCAAAGCCAGTAAACAAGGAAACCTCTCTATGGTTATGAGTAAGCTCAGCTGACCTCCACAGAACCACCTCGCTGACTCCCTGCTGGCTCCAGATAGGTAAGTAATACTCTTGTCTTCCTCTGAGCCATGTGGTTGGTTGTTATGCAGCAGCATGGCAATAGATAACTGATACTAGAACAGAACAAACTGGAAATAAACTTAGGAACACAATTAGAGTTACAACATCCTATTTCTCTGCTCCTCCCCCTCCCACACTGTAGGAAATCTAATTCCTGTTGCCTATCACCCAATAATTCTTGTCATCCTGAGTAAAGTGTTCCTGTGTGATTGGTAAGCTAGTCCTACTGGCTTTTAGAGCACATCCACTTTGATCCTCCTCCTTGAGTTAGCTGTGGTGAAGTTTCCTAATGCTGAAAATACTGAGGTTCCTTCTCTGTAACCGATACCTCCCCAAAGATCCTCAGTACTTCCCAATGACGATACCATCACCACTGATGCCAATGTCCATGATGACACTGCCCTTGCCTGTTTCCAAGAGCACAGAGGCCACTTTGCCTAACAAAGGTCTCCCCATCACCTGTGATGCCCATTAGTGTCCACGTAGATTTTACTAAAGCTCACAAACAACTCCCCACTTAGATTTTTCTGCTTAGCCTTATCAAGAATAAAGTGGGCTAGGCATGGTGGCACATGCCCATAGTTCCAGCTGCTTGAGAGGCTTGTTTGAGCCAGGAGTTCAAGACCAGACTGAACAACACAGCTAGACCATATCTTTAAAAAATGTATTTTTAATTAGATGGGTGTGGTCGATGCACCTATCGTCCTGGCTACTTAGGCTGGAGAATCACCCGAGCCCAAGAACTTGAGGCTGCAGTGAGCTATGATCATACTACTGCACTCCAGCTTGGGCAACAGAGCAAGAACCTGTCTCAAAAAAAAAGAAGAATGAAGAGGTGGTATGCTTCAACTTTCTTACATGCCTTGAGATAATATATTCAACATACATTTAATAACCTTGTATGATGGTGGCTGCTGTTACATATTAGCACAGATTCAGTGGCTTAAAACAAGACACATTTATTCCCTCCAGTTCTGAAGTTTACAAGTACAAAATCAGCATCACTGAGCTGAAATCAAGCTGCTGGCAGGGCCGCCCTCCCCTCTAAGGCTGTAGGGGGAGAATCTGTTCCTTGCCTGTTCCAGAGTCTTGTGGCTGATGGAATTCCTTGGCTTGTGCCACATGACTTCAATCTCTGCCTCTGGCATTACATTACCTTTCTCCTCTTCTGTGTGTGCCCAACCTTGCTCTACCTCTCTCCTTGGTGTAGCCATTGCTAATATCCATTTTAAGTTGCTCCCCCCTTACATTCAGTCATGGCATGATTCACTTCTTGTATCAGGTATCTATTGCCACATTGCTGCTGTGTAACAACCAATGTCTCCCTGTTGTAGCTTTATTCTTCAGCATTTATCTGTAATTAATGCTCAAATCAGTATGTTTTTAAAGGGAAAAATAAATGGTTCCTGGTGAATGAACTGGATTTAATCCTTTTATTCTCTGAATTAGTATGTCTCTATTGCATTCACATGTACCTTGGCTATGCAAAGCTCTTTCATCAAAGTCCTGTGCATTGACGTTTTTATTCTGATATTTTTGCTGTTTATGGATTACAGGGAGAGGCCAGCTTCATTTCATATTGTCATAAACCTGTTTATTTTACTTGACATTTGAGGCATTGCCTTTCTTTATACTTCAATTTTTGAAAAGATTCAGAGAATGTGCATCTATTTTTGTTAATTTTGTCAAGAATTCAATGGACCTACTAATTGTATATATACTTTTCATGTTTAAGCACAGGAATTTTTTAAAATTACAGTACTGATATTTTCTTTCATTCCCATTGCTCTCATCTTTCATTAAGAACACTGTTGATTCTTGCCAGGGATAGTGGTGTGCACCTGTAGTCCCAGCTGCTCCAGAGGCTGAGGCAAGAGCATGGCTTTAGCCCAGGAGTTCGAGACCAGCTCAGGCAACATAGTGAGACGTGTTTCTAAAACAAAAACCAAAAATCACGAAAGAACACTATTGATTCTTAGACTCAGTCCTTAGGATGAGAATACACACAAACAAAGACACATGCACACACGCAGTGCAGCTTAAACTTGTCCTCTGTTGAAGCGGTTTGAAAGCTGGATGTAGTATTTTCTGGCTTTATCCAATCCTGTGTGTGTGTTGCTCAGGGAGGGGTTGTGGCAGGAGGGAGACTCCTTTGGGTCAATATGTGACTTTTTTTTTTTTTTTTAAGAATCTGGGATTTACTCTCTCCTCTGAGATTTTCTTAAAAGCCCTACTAGATTCATCCATCTGTCCAAACATTGAAGACTGTCATTTCCTGTTATAGAGGAGATAACTTCCAATTTCAGAGCATCATTCTCTCGATTTTTTTTTTTTTTTTTTTTTTTTTTTTTTTGAGACAGGGTCTCACTCTGTTGCCCAGGCCGGAGCAAAGTGGTGCAATCACAGCTCACTGCACCCTGCCTCCTGGGCTCAGGTGATTCTCCCACCTCAGCCTCCCAAGTAGCTGGGATTACAGGTGCTTGTCACCACGCCTGGCTAATTTTTGTACTTTTTGTAAAGACAGGGTTTCTCCATGTTGCCCAGGCTGGCCTCGAACTCCTGGACTCAAGCAATCCACCCACCTGGGTCTCCAAAAGTGCATTATCTTGATTTAGCAAGTCCTGAAAAGTGGCAAGCCCTAATAATTTTTATTGCTTATGCTTCAGAGACAGGTAACCTCCGCCACTCTTCATTGTTTTTTTAATGATTTTTTAAATTTAATTCACCTACTTACTCTTTCTGTACAATCCTCTACAAGCTGGTAAAATTCCCAGGACCTTTGCCAATGCAAAACTATTAGGGCTTGACACTTTCCCTTTTTACTGTCTGAAGTTTTGGAATGTGTGTTCATATTTTTTGTTTATCAGCACTCATTCTGCTGGTTTTCACTTTCGTTTGCTTTCTGTTTATGGTGCTCAATATTGGCTTTCTTCTCCTAAACATCTCCCATATTTAACCTAAATAATGCATGATTAAAATAACAAGATGTTCCTTACTCTAATAAAATAAATAATGAAATAGATAACATAAAAGAAGGCCATGCAAGCAATAATTATATACTTACACTAGTCACACACTTATATTTTATAACTCTATACAAGCATATGTACTTATATCATTATAAGTCTGTTAACTGTATACTTACATCATTAATGGTAGTTACATAATGATAGTCCTTTGGGAACAAAGAGTATAATTATTCTGGTGTGTGCTCTTAAGACTCAAGAAGATGTGAATCTTGCTTAGTATACTGTTAACAAAATGTTGTCTCAGAGATACATTTAAATACTGTCTAGCCAGCCCATCACTCAGATTTAATATAATTATTCATCTCTCATTTTTATTGTAGTTGGAGTATACAAGATTCATACAAAACTGACATACAATGAGTGGTAATTTCCCTTCCACTGAAGTCATAACTAAGAATGTATGATAAGCACATGCATTGTGAAGATAGAGCATTACACTAAGTAATTAGCAAGCAAGCTAGCCAGAGTGAAGAGACTGCATCCTGAAATGACACAGAACCTACTTAGCACTATACTTTATTCTTATGCCCTACTTTGCGCTGTTTGAATTTATTCCTGGCCTATAAGTATAATGACTAAAAATCATTAATCAAATTATTAAAATCATAATTTCATGCTTACTAAGGAGGAATTGTTTCTTAAACAGACCCTAAGTTCTTTTTGGTTGACCTTGCCGTGAAATCAGAAGAGCTCACATTTTCTGGCCAAATCAAATCCAGCTTCATGACCTACCCGTATCTCTTACTAATTTGCTTAACTTTGGGATTTTTTCTTTTTTTGTTTCTTTTTTTTTTTTTTGAGACAGAGTCTCGCTCTATTGCCCTGGCTGGAGTTTAGTGATGAAATCCTGACTTACTACATCCTCAAACTCCTGAATTCAAGTGATCCTCCCAGCTCAGCCTCCTGAGTAGCTGGGACTACAGGTGTGCACCACCACAACTGGCTAATTTATGTTAAATTTTATTTTGTAGAGATGGGGTCTCACTATGTTGCCCAGGCTAATCTCAAACTCCTGAGCTCAGGTGATCCTCCTACCTTGGCCTCCCAAAGTTCTGGGATTACAGGCATGAACCACTGTGCCTGGCTGACTTTCGGGATATTTTTTAGGATCTCTTGAATTCGAAGTTCTTATCTGTAGAATGGTCGTGAAATCAGACGACCAGTGGTTCTAGATCTTAAGTGTGCACTAAGGGCTTGTGAAACACAGAATTCCTAGACTCCACACTGATCCGCAAGCCTCGGCTGGGGCTCAAGGTTTGTCTTTCTACTGAGTATCCAGGCAATGATGAGGTTGCTGGTAGAGAGACCACACTTCCAATCAATGGCCTATGTTTTAGGATGGTTGGAACATTAGAAGAGATAACCTTTTAGTGGTTTTGAAGCCTGATGGGGAGCTTTAAATTATAACCCTACCCATGTGGCTAGTGCATTAATATGCCACAGGCTGGAAACCCATCAGTTATGTAAAGCTTTTAGCTCAGTGTGTGGTGATGTGGGTCACTCAATACATTTTAGTTCTATTTCTTTGTGCATGCATTTGGTTTTATTCTATTTTTTATAGTTGACATATTCTAAGTCCCTGAATGACCCAAATTTGTCAACAGGTGTTTGCTTATTTGTTTAATGATTGCATACATTTGAGTCTTGACTAATTCAATTTAAATTTAGGTTCCATCTCCCTGTAGAGTTCAGTGTAATTGTCTAAGTCAATGGACTGTTCTGTTTTTTTTTTTTTCCCCACACCTGCTGTCTGTATGGGCCCACTTTTGTGGGTCAGTATAGTGCTGGAATTGGATAAAGGCAGTTTTTAGGCAAAATTCACTTTTAAAAAGCCTTTTATTATGATTTTAGTTGGGATTTCAGGATAATCAGTTTCTACTTAAGATTTTATCTTTTACATGTTTCATATTTATAATCAATCCAAGTTCTGTGGGTCTGATCATCATTTGCATAAGCATTAAAGTGCACTCAAATACTTATGCAAATAGACCACCAGAAGGGCTTTGAAAAGGGAAAACAAACAAGCAAACAAGCTTCCCAAGTCATTATCCACTTTTGAAATTGCAAACAATTCTCCCAAGGCTGACCTAGTCCTATTTTCTTAAAATGTAAAGAAATCTCCAGGTAAACAACCCTTTAGGAAATAAAGACTTCATATTTCTTTTGGCATTAACAAATTTTGGAGAAAGTTTTTTTCTTATAATTAATAATAATGGGGGGTTGGATTTCTAAAAAGAAGAATATTACATTGTTTTCAAAGATACTCATGATGGCTCTTGAATATTAACTCAACATGCTTTTCTTCAATAAACATGTAATAGATGCTGATGTTGTAGGTACTACTGTGTTAGATTTGGGTTACAAAAATCAAGAAAACACTGACTCTTGACTCAAAACTGAAAAGTGACTTGAAAACAGTTATTTAGTTTGGGCTAATGAGTGGGACACTGAAAAGGTAGGGTGGAAACAAAGTTGATGGTGTTGTAGGATAGTAGTTGAAATATTTAGGAAGAATCCAGACATTTAGAGCTTAAGAAATCTCAAAAATCATTTAGAACACTTTTTCTATGGATGACAGGATTAGGTGAAAATGGTTTTATTAAATTCATACATAATAGTTATATTCAAATGGTTGACAAACTGTCCTGTTTGTCATGCGCGTCCATGTGACGAGACCACCAAACAGGCTTTGTGTGAGCAACAGGGCTGTTTATTTCACCTGCGTGCAGGCGGGCTGAGTCCGAAAAGAGTCAGCAAAGGGAGATGGGGTGGGGCCGTTTTATAGGATTTGGGTAGGTAGTGGAAAATTACAGTCAAAGGGGGTTGTTCTCTTGCAGGCAGGGGCGGGGGGTCACAAGGTGCTCAGTGGGGGAGCTTCTGAGCCAGGAGAAGGAATTTCACAAGGTTAATCGCTCAGTTAAGGTGGGGCAGGAACAAATCACAATGGTGGAATGTCATCAGTTAAGGCAGGAACAGGCCATTTTCACTTCTTTTGTGATTCTTGCTTCAGGCCATCTGGATGTATACGTGCAGATCACAGGGGATATGATGGCTTGGCTTGGGCTTAGAGGCCTGACACTGTTGACAAAGATTATACCATAGCTGGTGAGGATTCTAAAGTTTAACTTGGCTGGGCGCAGTGGCTCACACCTGTAATCCCAACACTTTCGGAGGCCGAGGCAGGAGAATCACTTGAAGCCAGGAGTTTGAGACCAGCCTGAGCAATACAGTGACATCCCATCTCCACAAGAAAATTAAAAAATTATCCATTTGTGGTGGTGCACGCCTGTAGTCCCAGCTACTCAGGAGGCTGAGGTGGGAGGATCACTTGTGCCCATGAGGTCAAGGTTGCAGTGAGCTATGTTTGCACCACTGCACCGTGGCCTGTGCAACAGAGTGAGACCCTGCCTCAAATAGAAGATAGATAGATAGATAGATAGATAGATAGATAGATAGATAGATAGATAGCTAATAGATAAAGTTTAACTTCCATCATGATGGGAGGGACCAGATTTTGCAATTAAGTTAAACTGCTTTAATGATAGGGAAGGAAACCTAGTCTAGTTCTTCAGAGACAACAGGGCCTCATATTTCCATAGGAAAATAATAGGCAGTAGATGATTACATTGAGAGGTTATTGCCTGAAAAAAGTGAGGCATCATGAAACCAGTAAAGCAAAGCTAAAGCCAAGAAATGGGCAACAGACAGTTGTAAGCTAGGCAGAAGTTAACCCCAGTGAAACATTTTAGCAGGATGCAGGGTTCAATTTTCTGTGATAGACTCATAGCTGGCATGCCAGGCCCTGTATGGTGACTGAGCAGAGCAAATTGATCAGCAATACTAAGCAGACTATGATGTCAGGTGGCTGTCAGGGCCAATGCAGCAACTAAGCAACTTGGTGGAGACCTCGGAGCATTGAACAGGTGCTCCTTAAACCCCTTAGATCTGAGGTCTACATTAGTGCTAGACACTAGGATAGCTAGGCCTGCACCTAGACATCAAGATTTCCAGGCTGGGCGCGGTGGCTCACGCTTGTAATCCCAGCACTTTGGGAGGCCGAGGCGGGCGGATCACGAGGTCAGGAGATCGAGACCACGGTGAAACCCCGTCTCTACTACAAATACAAAAAATTAGCCGGGCGTGGTGGCGGGCGCCTGTAGTCCCAGCTACTCGGAGAGGCTGAGGCAGGAGAATGGCGTGAACCCGGGAGGCGGAGCTTGCAGTGAGCCGAGATCGCGCCACTGCACTCCAGCCTGGGCGACAGAGCGAGACTCCGTCTCAAAAAAAAAAAAAAAAAAAAAAAAAAAAAAAAAAAAAGATTTCCAATAAGAGCGTGGAAGTAGCATATAGGAACCAGACAAGGGCACAGGGGTTTTTCTGATTGTTATGTGCCTCTGTAAAGATCCAAAACTGAAGTGGACAAGTTGCAGACCTTTATTTTGACTCAATATAAGCTATTTTCTTATATATTGGTTCTAAAAATACCTACTAACCTCACTGAGTAGTAAAGTCATAATAATTTTCCATGTAAAAAAAATCACAGGAGTGCGATCTCATGCATGAATTTCATCTCAGGGGGCTCAGGGACACCTGTAGTTTATGTATATATTTCAGCAGAATCCAAGGGCCCCAGGATAAACAACCCTGTTCTAAAATTTAGAGCAGGCTCACATTATCCACGGAGCTAGTGTCAGAGGTAGATGCCCTCTAGCACCATATTTAAGTACAGGCTGAGTGACCTCTGGAAGGAATGGTGGAGAGAATTTCCAAGCATCTGGAGGAGGCACTGGGCTCATTTACCTCCAAAAGACCTTTTAAGCCTGAAATTGTCTATGATTCAAGTAATGTGAAGCATTAAAAACAGACATCTGCCTCTTCAGAACCAACCAGTCACTTTTTACAGCCCAAACTCCTCTTGAGCTTAAAGAGAAAAAGGATAGCATATCTCAGACATCTTAGATGGAACCACATAAATAGGATAGCAAGTATTTCAGTGGAAAAATCAACAGGAGAAAGTAAGTAAGTGACTTAGCAACAGGGAACAAGTTTGAGGGTTGTTTTTCTTGAAAAATAAAAGTAATTTGTAGGATGATTCTTATCACATAAAGTGTGACTGCAATAGTTATCTATTAATATGTAACAAACGATCCTGCTACTTCACAGTTTAAAGCAATAAAGATATACCATTTTTTCATGAGTCTGGGATTTTTGGAGTGGCTTAGTTGGGAGGTTCAGGCTCAAAGTCCCTCATGAGCTTGAAGTCAGGTGGTCCATCAGGGCTTTAGTCTCGAAAGGTTCTATGTGGCTGGAAGATCTGCTGGCAAGATGGCTCAGCCACATGGCTACTGGCCTGCCTTCTCAGTTACTCATCACATGGATCTCTCCACAGGGCTGCTTGAGTATCCTTACAACATGGTGCTGGCTTTCTCCCAAGTGAGTTAGCCAAAAGAATGCAGGAAGGAAACTCAAATGTCTCTTATGACCTACGCTTCAATGTCACATGCCATCATTACTTCAGTATCCTATTGCTTATACAAGTCAGCCCAGTCATTAGGGGCCATCTTGGAGGCTGGATACCATACTGATATTATAGCTAAGGGGGAAAGGATTTCAGCTCACTTTTAGGCTATGGCAGTGACTTTGAAAATAAGTACACAAAGCAATTGTATATTTTGAAAGACAATAAAGCCTATGCCATTCAGAGTCTTCACACATAAAGCATATCGGCCAAAGAACTTTGGAGAATGTCACCAATAAAAAACCACATGCAGCATTAACTTGACTTTGGACTTTGCTAGCTCGGATGCTTATATACGTATCATTTCTAACTTAGAACTGGCTTTTCAAAGTATGAAAGTCAAACTTGGTGTTATCCAACTAGGATTTGAAAAGTAAGTTATTGTGTAAGTTTTAAAATCTTTACATTACATGTCATCAAGAAAATTCGAAATGGATTAAGCCAGTGTTTTCTAATAGAACTACATCCAGGGCCACAGATGCAAGCCGATCATGTAATTTCATGTTTTCTTGGAGAAATGGGTGAAAGTAATTTTAATAGCATAGTTATTGACCCAAAGCTATGGCTTGAATGTGTCCCCTTGGAAATTCAGGTGTTAAAGCTAAATGACCAATATGATAGTGCTAGGAGGTAGAGTTATATAAAAAGCTTCACCCAGCACTCAGCTAACTTGCTCTTCCACCTACTGCCCTGTGAAGATACAGTGTTCCTCCCCTCCTGGGGTTGCAGCAAAAGATGTCAACTTGGAAGCAGAGAGTAGCCCTCACCAGATAAGCAAACCTGTCATGCCTTGATCTTGAACTTTCCAGCTACCAGAACTGTAAAAAAATTCATTTCTGTTCTTTGTAAACTACCCAGTCTCAATATTTTATTATAAGAATGCAAATTGACAAATACACCCGCTATGTCTAAATTCAACATTACAATTTCAACATGAGGTCAATATAAAAATGTTCGTTGTACTAAGTTTGAAATCCAGTGCGTATTTTATATTTATGGCGCATCTCAGTTGGAGGAGCCATATTTCAAATGTCCAATATGCACATGAGATTAGTGGCTACTGTACTGGATAACAAAGGTAATTTACTGGGTTCATTGGGAAAAAAAATCCACTGGGCTAGACCTGATCAAGAAACTTGCTCAAATCAAGTAACCAAGGACCTATTGCTGTCTCACTGCTGTCTTCTCCAGGCCTGACTCAAACCACAGGCTCCAACAGGCAGCTCCTCAGTAGATGGGGCTCTACATTGTCATCACTGAATAGTTAATGTCTAGTACCAGCCTCAAGTCCTCATCCGGGTCATGGAAGAAATGAGCATCTCTTGTAGCTAATGGCTGGTAGATGCACTGTGATGTTCATATTCTCCCAGTGCCCTGAATTGGGTAAGCTGACCATTCCAAGACTGGTCATTGTGCTTAGTATCACAAGATCTCTTGATCATACAAGGCAATTAAAATCTCCTAGAATACAGTAGTGGCTCAAGATTCCCATACCACATTCTTAAGCAAGGGAGAGTAATTAATTGCACACAGGAAAATCAGGGTACTTTTAGCAAGAGATGAAGAGGGGAGCAGATGAAAACAGACAAAAGCAAACACATGTCCACAACCCACTTGTCCATAATGAAGTGTATAGGCAGATGTCTTGAATTCCATCTTTGATTTCCCAACCACAAAAGGAGAGGCAAATCAAAGGCCATGACTAGCTCTGGATCTTCATAACTCATGGCTGGGGTTCATCCAATTATTTGTAGTTTCAATCATCTGTGACCCACTTGTAATTCACTAATGCTGTGCCAGTGGCCAACTTGAATTTCTACAGACAGCAGTAGCACCTTGAATTAACAGAATAATTGAAAATGGACACACTACTATGTGACAAGAAAATAATTTTAAATGGAACGTATAATGTATGTTCGTCCACGAAAGCATTACTCAGACTTTTGTATTAAGTTTGAAATGCTTACTATAACCTTAAAACGGTTTCTGTTTTTAAGACAGAATACAAATTCATTTTTTTCCTGATGTTTAAGTTAAATAATCTTTTTAGGGAGTATTAAATCAATATTATTAGATTTGATAGATCTAACAAAATTATTTGAGTAAAATTTTCAGTTCTGCACAAGGGCAAATCAAGTAAAATAATTCCGTCCTCAAAATAGTTTGTACTACATGTTTTACTATAATTGAACCATTAAAAAAAATATCTACTCATATGGGCAAGAACACAGAAGGGACATTTTTAAAAAATTAAAGAAGGAAGATGCTAAGGTTGAAACATTTGGGGTGTTATTTTTTCCTCAGAAGGCTTATGTGGATGTATAACAGCATTTGTGCACGTTCTAAAATAAATTGTGTTTCTAAAATGAATGACTCACAACATATTTTAGCAGCCTGCACAGAGCATTTGAGACTGAAAAGGAAGGTGTTTACACAGAGATAGGGAGGAGAAAGACTGTTTTCCTCCACTGTCTTACCATATCAAGTGAGTCCTTACCCAGAACTTTCTCAGGAAACAGAGTAAACTCATCCAAAGATGTCTGCAGCAAGGAATAGCATAGAAACATCAACCATATGGGAGAATTGAGGGTCTTCTAATCCAAAGGAAATAGGAGGTCTTACTCGTATACAAGTGATTGTTATTTGAGCTTTAAATTGGTAGCTGAAATGTTCTTCATCTCTTAAATATATTCTAAGTTCCCAAATTCTTTTTCCTAAAGCAACTTTTCTCTAAAAGAGATTAAAAAAAATCATCTTTCTATTTCAGCAACAGGACTAGATTCTCATACTGCTAGTAACTCAACCAAAACTTTCCCAAGCAGGGCCAAAATAGCTCCCATAAAATTTCTAAAGATGAGAATCAGCCCCAGATGGTCCAGACTGAAATGTTAAATATGATGCTAATACTATGGTCAAGTGAAATGACATATTTGCATTTTTCTGAATCTATCTAAAATTAGTCATTTAGAGAGGTCCATCTGCGTCAAAATATCTTTTCCACGGCCCTTCTTGTACATGATGTTTCCACCCCAAGTCAAGCAACTAGGTAAAGAAGTATCTTTAGAAGGCCTGTGTTAAATAACAAACGTATCTGTGGAGTAGATGTCACAGTAACCAAAAAGGGCCCAGCACTACATCCACATGAAGTGTTTACTGGATGGGCAAGAGGTACTGAGAGAACAGCGTTTGCATAGTCTATTTAGGTAGACTTGGAAAGAAAAGAAAAGGGACAGACCTCTCCACTTTTCATGAGTCCTGATTTTCTGGTGCTAAAATAGCAGGTAAGTTATATGTCTGCTTCCTTCTCAGTCTACTCTGGGTTTGTTCTTGATAATGAGCAGTCCTCTGTTTTTCTAAAGCCTAGTCAGGCCAGCGGGGTATTTGTCTTTTACTTGAGTCATAAGCTTTGCACCCTGTGTATCTGAGTTTCCAGGTATCTTCTCATATCATCTTCTTTGCATCAGAACAATCTTTCTACAAGTCTTTCTCAAATCTCAGTTTTTCTTACTGTATGTCTGAATTTTGGCCCTCTAAACAAAGATTCCATGCTCACATTCCAAGGTTGCTAATCTAATTGCCCAAGACATAGACAAAACCCTCCCTGTTCTTCTTCAACTTAGAAATGGAAGGATGACTGTGGATCCAAGTCTCTTTATTTTTTCCCTTCTCTTGGTGAATTTCAAACAATAAGATGTTTTGCTGGCTGCAGAGGCAGAGGAGAGAGTGGAAATAAAATGAGTCTACTGTGCTCCAAGAGGTGACCTCTGGACATGAGTTCTGACCCAGGACAGACCTGGTGACTTCAGTAACATCCTTCTTTCCCAGGCACAATGCACAGCAGATGGCCTCCTAAATGAAGTGCCATGCTAATAATTCTCCTCTCACCTTGGTTCATAATAGGGAAATGGATTTTTGACCCATTAACATCTTACCCCCGTTCATTTTGTGCTCTTTATTCACAAAATCAGCATCCCGTGTCTGCAGTGATTAAAAGACCAAACAGAAGTACTTCACATGGTTACAGGCAGCCTAGCTAGCCTTAATAAGCTACTCCTGCAAAATGGAAATGAAGAAATCTATTATGGGAATTAGAAACACATCACAATTCTGTGTGGCAAAACAGAGGTTTAATATTGAAAAATGTAAGAATCCAATAATATATAGCAGGTGTGATGCATGGTCTATCTGTCCCTGTCCTCTTTATCTGCATATCAGGCCACACTGCTGCAAAATTTAGACTGTACACACCAGAACATGTGCATCTGATTGGATTTGGGTTTGTTGCAGGATGGAATTGGAGCAGTCACTCCTGTGGGTCAGTTTTTATTAATTACAGCGAACCTCCCTTCTCCTAGTCTAACGTGGCCCTTTGCAGTTGTCAGTCGATGTAAAGCCTTTCTTCTGCCTGTAAATAGGATATGATGGAAAGACTAAGCTCACACCTAAGTGAAAAAGGATGGATAAAAGGCAGGAGACTGGCCTTTTACTGTTGCCACTCCACATGCCAACCCTTTTACTTCAGGAACACTCTCAAAACGAGTTACAGATTTAGATTTCTCCTATTTTCAGTGTGTACTATTAAGCTAGGGAGAAAAGATCCAGAAGAGGAAAGATGACTTAATGGAAATTAATATATTGAGTCCAGAGTTTTGTACCATATAAATATCTAACTATTAAAAAGAGGTAACAGCAAAAAAAAAAAAAAAAAAGAACAGAAATAAAATTAGAATTTAGTCACATTGCAAGCAAATAAATGTAGAGTCATCATGACTTCTAAAACTATTATAATTACCCAAGTCTAGCTGACACAAAATTCTGAACACTAAATAATTTTTCTCGATGCTACCAACTCCTCTCTTCTTTGGGTTAAGAGCAACACAACATGGTCAATTCAAACACAGCGGTGTCTCATAAAAAGTTTTGTTTTTTTTTTCCAAAGGCTCAGCGTCACTAATCATCAGAGAAGTGCAAATTAAAACTACAATGAAATACCATCTTACACCAGTCAGAATGGCTATTATTAAAAAGTAAAGAAACAGCAGATGTTGGTGTGGGTGCAGAGAAAAGGGAACACTTATACACTATTGGTGGGAATGTAAATTAATACAACCTCTATGGAAAATAGTATGGAGATTTCTCAAACAGCTAACAATAAAACTACCATTTGACCCAGCAATCCCACTACTGGGTATCTACCCAAAATAAATCATTATATAAAAAGACATCTGCACTCATATGTTTATTGCAGCACTATTCACAATAGCAAAGTCACAGAATCAACCTACCTGCCTTTTAACAGATGATTGGATAAAGAAAATGTAGTACATAGACACCTTGGAATACTGCTCAGCCATAAAATGAATGGAATTATATATTTTGCAGCAACAGGGATGGAACTGGAGGCCATTTTCCCAAGTGAAATGACTCAAAAAGTCAAATGCTGCACGTTCTCACAAGTGGGAGCTAAATAATGGTGCACATGGACATACAAAATGAAGTAATAGACGTTGGAGACTCCAAAGGGAGGGTAGGAAAGGGGTTAAGGGATGAAATTCTACCTATTTGGTACAATTTACACTATTTGGATGATGGTTACAGTAAAAGCCCAGACTTTACCACTACACAATATATCAATGTAACAAAATTGCACTTGTACCCTCAAATCTGCAAAAATGAAAATAAATATTTAAAAATAAAAAATTTTATATAGTGAATTCGTCTAACAGCTTTATCAAGATGTAACTTATATACCATCAAATTCAGCCCTTTGAAGAGTACATTTCAATGTTTTTTCAGTATATTTAGAGTTGTGCAACCGTCACCATAATCTACTTTTAAAGTATTTTCATCACTCCAAAAAGAAACCCTGCACCCTTTATTACTCACACCCTATTCTTTCTCCCTCCAGCCCCTGGCAAACACTCATCTACTCTCTGCCTTCATGCATTTGCTTATTCTGGACATTTTGCATAAATCGGATCCTACAGGATGTGGTTTTATGTGACTGGCTTCTTTCGCTCAGGATCCTGCTTTGGTTTCATCCATGTTGTAGGAGGTGCCAGTACTTTTTTCCTTTTTTATAAATTGCTGGATAGAATTTTTCTGTTATCAATGTGTTGATAACACATTGATATCAGCTCCCCATGCACCCCTTAATATATTTTCAGATAAACAAGGGAATCCCTTGAAGCTCTGCTCCTTTAACGTGAGCACCACGTTAAGCTTCCCCAGCAGAGGGTGCTGGAGAGATAGTGCAAAAGAAAGGCTGCAATTTTCGGCTCAGGGGGGAAATCGGAAGTGCGCTTATGATGACATCTGGTGGCACCTCTTCCAGCCATAGGCCCAGGTTGCAGCCTTTCAGCAACTCTGACACCTAAGCCTGGCAATATTATTTCCCCAGCTGTCTCAGCTGAGAAACCAGAGTTCCCTTCCGAGTCTGACACATCAAGCTGTTGTCCTTCTTCAAACTTCCCACATGGCTGTGTCCCTTTGAACCTTCTGTCCACTCCAATGCACAGACTCCCTGCCCTCGCACCTACATTCTAGAATGTGGCCCACAGTTTGCCCAGCAACTCAAGACCAACTCTGGCCTGGCCAAATCTCCAAACATCTCCACTGTTTTTTTTTTGTTGTTTTTTTTTGAGACGGAGTCTCGCTCTGTCACCCAGGCTGGAGTGCAGTGGCGCAGTCTCCGCTCACTGCAAGCTCCACCTCCCGGATTTATGCCATTCTCCTGCCTCAGCCTCCTGAGCAGCTGGGACTACAGGCGTCTGCCACCATGCCCTGCTAATTTTTTGTATTTTTTGGTAGAGATGGGGTTTCACTGTGTTATCCAGGATGGTCTCGATCTCCTGACCTCGTGATTCGCCCACCTCGGCCTCCCAAAGTGCTAGGATTACAAGCGTAAGCCACTGCGCCTGGCCAAACATCTCCACTCTTAGGTGGCAGTGCCATATACCTTTCCCAGGAAAGTCTAAACCCTTTCCTAGTGTGTCTCTCCCTGAGCTCTAAAATACCAAACGGAGTTGAGTCTCTGCATGTCTTATAGTTACTCTTTCATAACTCTTCATAATCCTTCACATTAAACTCTCCCTATTTAATCCCACTGCATGGTTTGTCTCTTGCCTGGACTCAGACTTCCACAGTATTTCATTGTACAGGTGTACCACATATTACCACATATTGTTCATCCATGCGGCAACTGATGGTCATTTGGGTTGTTTCCATTTGTTTGGCTCTTAGCAATAATGCTGCTGTGAACATTTATGTGCAAGTCACATGTTTTATTTCTCCAGGGTAGCTACGTAGGAGTTGAATTGCTGGAGCACATGGTACATTTGTCTTTAACTTTGTAAGAAACTGCCAAACTATTTTCCAAAGTGGCTGCACCATTTGTCCTTCCCATTAGCAATGTGTGAAGGTTCCAATTTGTCTACATCCACATCGACACTTATTATGTTCTATCTTTTATGATTATAGCCATTCTAGTATATTTTATACTACAAATTCAAGTTATTGAAGCCAAAAATGAAGGTGGAGTAAAAAAAAAAAAAAAAATCAGAATTGTGTCCAGTACTCAAGAAAAAATAGGAAAGTGATGTCTATTATTTTGTTCTTATCAAAAGTTAAGGGACCAATTCTTTCTGGGCTGCAATCATGGTAACGTGTTCTTTCTTGGATGCTGTGACAGCAGGGTAAATGAAAGGAAACTCACAGTTTTTGGAACAAAAGCCATAGAACATTTCATTTCAAGAAAAAGTTAATACAAACTTCAATAAAATAATGTGAAGAAAATGTTAAGCCAAAAAGACAATTTGATTTTGTGAGTTTTTATATGTAGGTAATTTTCTTTTTTTTTTCTGGTAGAAACTTTAAAACTAACTCAACAGTTGGTCCAAAAACAACATTTAACCATTATTTTCTAGGCTACACATTTGGGTCCAGTACAACTCCACGAAATGGAGAAATGCTCTGTTTCCGTTTGGAATTCAGAGAATCTTTCTGGCTGTGGTACATATTTCCTGTGTTTTGCTCCAGGATGGTTGAAATTTGGGCAGCTCAATCAGGTTCAAATTATGTTAGAATAGCATTTGCATTCTAGTTACAAAGCAAGGCTTTGAATTCCCACCCACACTTTCTTGGCTTGAATCACCATCCTCATCAGTCTAAAGAAATTGAAATCTTTTAAACAAGACAGGATGAAAGAAAAGTTGGGCTGAAAAAGAAAAACTTAGAAACTTTCCTGATTAAGTTAGCTCTTCCTAAAGTGTTCAGATCACAAGCCACCTCCTGGCACCTCGTTTGAGATTCCACTGAGTAAAGTACAGACCTTCAAGGTGATTAGAATGAGTTAGCAAACATCACGGATTAAAAAAAAACACTTTGGAAGCTGTTTGTTAAATCTTGCAGAATTTTTAGCTGGTTTAAATATCAGACACCAAGTCCAGATATGAAGACATATGAGGTTTTGTGGTGGTGGAAACTACACAATCCACTGATATCTCCGGTTCCATGAAGAGCCACGTTAGTCTGTGGTATTAAAGTATGATGTCAATTCTTTGAGCCTTTTGGGCTTCAATATGTATATTTAACAATACAGGGGCTTCAGCATAGGGTACACTACCTTATGAATGTATGGGACTTTGGTTTTATGACACATAAAAAAGACAGTGCATATATAACTGGTTAGTCCAGTATATGTACATTTTAAATAATTATGATTCTAACAGTATGGTCTCCGCTGTTTGAATATATTGTTTAAGCAAAAATAGTCCTTGGAAAGGTTGCAACATGATAGAGGAAGAGACACAGGAACTCTATTTTGGAGACAAATTTCTATTCAGGGAAGAACTTTTATAGATACTCACTGAAGAGTATCTAAAAGCATCATGCTTGCACCTATTTATCTGTTTTTTTTCCCCAGATCTCTATTGCCAAATGATGTCATCAACCAATCTTTGTATAAACAGAAAATGATAGAGACCTATAATTTCTATATTTTGTCTTTTGATTCCAACAGCATTATTATTTTAGGAGAGAGGTCTAGATGAATAGCTCTAAAATGACACCAACAGAAGGGCAGTGAAGAAGGCATTCTCAGAGGCTGCACATTTCTGGAAGACAGCATGACAATGTGTCTCAAGTGCAAACAAATATTTGGTTTGGACTTAGCAATTCTATTTCAAAGAATTTGGCCCTACACAATAAAAAAAAAGCCAAGATTTAAATGCAGATATTACCTACATAAAAATTTATAACTAAAAAAAGCCAAGCAAAATATCTAACATCATAGAACTCATTAACTAAATTATAGAAATGACTTTATTGTGTAAAGAAAAATTATTCAATTCTACAAAATTTAAAGTACTTGGGGGAAAAGGCATTGAAATGACATACCCAAAGTTCACCTCAAATGTAACCAGTCTAGAGGACATGATTGCAGACTTTTGATATATGGATACCAGGATATGCAGATAGACAGAGATTCAGATAGAAATATTTTAAGGACCATGTGTTTAAAGTAAGAACTAGTAAATGTATTTTTCTTAAATTTAGCTATAGAAAAAAAAAACAGAAGTGATACCAAAGGGATTGCTGATCTTCAAATATTTGAGGCTGGAGTGTCTAGGAATACAGTAGGACATGAATCCTTAAAAAGTGAGATAGGGTCAACTGCATAAGTAATGTGTTGCAAATTCACTTTACATATATAGCATTTTAACTATACTATTTGGTAAAAACCAAGAGTAGCTGATAAAATGCAGTCTGTTCCTGGATTAAAATAGAAACTCTGTTGTCTTTCTATCTGCACTTCTGACACTTTTCGATATTCTCATTTGTTATGCTCTCAAGCCATCTCAACCTAACTTGTCCTTCCCTCACCCCCAAAAATTGGCTGGGAAAGAGGAGAAATTAGGGCATCCTCAAACTATACCTCCTAGACTAGAGGAATCGTACAATACTAAGGCTAATTTTCCCAGTTAGAAAAAGTGAACAGAAACTGAATGACTGGCTGCCTGCCAGCCAAAGAGGGAAACGTCCAAAGCCTAAGAATGAACCAGGCCAGGCGCAGTGGCTCACGCTTGTAATTCCAGAACTTTGGGAGGCTGAGGCAGGCAGATCACTTGAGGCCAGGAGTTTGAGACCAGCCTGGGCAATATGGTGAAACCTCATCTCTATAAATAAATAAATACATAAATACATAAATAAGCTCCTAGTTCAACTCCTGAACCAGATAAAGAATAAATGACAGGCCGAGCACGGTGGCTCATGCCTGTAATCCCAGCACTTTGGAAGGCCAAGGAGGGTGGATCACTTGAGGTCAGGAGTTCAAGACCAGCCTGGCCAACATGGTGAAACCCCGTCTCTAGTAAAAATACAAAAATTAGCTGGATGTGGTGGGAGACACTTGTAATACCAGCTATTTGGGAGGCTGAGGCACGAGAATCGCTTGAACCCCAGAGGTGGAGGTTGCAGTGAGCCGAGATCCCACCACTGCACTCCAGCCTGGGTGACAGGGTGAGACTCCATCTCAAAAAATATTAATAATTATAAAATAAAAATTAAGAATGAACCAGCCTGGAGCCATTCCTGAAGGGCTATTTATGGCATTAAAACAAACAACTACAAAAAGTTGATATGAATCGTATGATACATGATTACCAGGATATGCAGGTTATATTATAGCCCTGAAATCAAGATCAGTAACTGTAACCTGAAACTGGGATCCACAACTTATTAATTCCGGTGAGTCACTCATGTTCACTCATATTTATTGATGAATTCAATATTTATTCATAACTAATAATTATGAAAATATTTGGTGAATAAGACTCTTCTTCACCAAGAAAATTGTATCCTGGAATAGAAATGTTAGAAACTTTTTTATACTGAAAACAATTTTTTAAGTATTTCTTTTGGTACTTAGCTCCACATTTAAAAAAATTTTTTTCTTTTCTTCTTTTTTAAAAAATAGACAAATAATTATACTTATTCATTGGGTATATAGTGATGTATGCCAAGAAGTGAATTTCCAAATTCTTAAGAAGAACAACAACGAAAAAGACAAAGTGAGAATCCTATCCCCAAAGTAACTCCTTAGAAGTTTTCCAAAGAAGTGAAATATGTATATGAAAATTTGAAATTAACACAGGTAATTCTACTTCAGTATATCCATCTATACATAATAAAACTAAAGAAGATAAAGCTGTTTTTGTTCCTTGGGACAGTCTAAGAATAAATAAATGATAAAACATTTTTAAAAAGGAAGAAAAAGGTGAGCCACGATTTTTGTTTTTGAAATAAAATTTATTATTTTGTTACAATAAAAAGTTGGACTTCCATTTCCCCTCAAAATATAATGTTTTAAACATGTCTTCTGCAGTTAAATACTGAAATACCAGTATTCTCAGTTGACTCTGTTATTGCAATCATTAAATGTCACCATTGGCATGTGGGCCTGTGGAATGGTGATGTGAATAACATGACACTTCCTTTCCTTCATTTCCCTACAATACAGTATTGTGAAGCAAACTTTAGTGGAAGTTGAAGAATATCTAGAGCTAATTTTAGTGACCAAAAAGTAAACCTTCCCCACAACTGAATGTCAAATATTACTGTCCAGGGAAAATGAAAAAAAAAAATTCACATGGCATCAGCACTTAATATATTCCAGTTGTAGCCATGTGCAGTGATCCGGAAGACTACTCACTTTTTTCTTTGAATTGGGGGCAGAGAGAGACAAAGGTACAGTTAATGTAAAAACAAAAGCTGGAAACCAGTGAGAGAAAGAGAAAGAGACAGAATAACAGTACTCAGCCCTCTACCCACCCAACCATCAACTCAAAGTCAAGACAACATTACCTCCAACTTGCCAAACTTGCTTCCACCTCCAAATTGACCATTATTTCTTCAGGAGTGAAATTCATATAACATAAGGTTTTGAAACTTTGCCTTTTCTAAAATCTGAGTTATGGTCATTCAGGTATTAGCAGAAGGGGCTTGGTAACCCTACTCTTGAGAACAGTTCAGAAACATGACATTCATCATCTTTCTGCCATGGTGGCAAAGCTCCATGACCCTGTGCTTTCCAATATGGTAGTCCTAGCCTCACATGGATATGAACACTTGAAATGTGCTGAGACAGAGGAACTGAATTTCTCATTTTATTGATTTCTAACTAGTTTGAATTTAAGCTGCTGCATGTGGCAAGTGGCTACTGTATGTATTGAGCAGAAGAATTCCAGTTGAAATAAATAAATACTCTATGGTTAAGTCCCTTCCAGGTCGCCTTGTCACTGTGAGGTGAAGTTTTATCTCCTCAATCTTTTTGGTCTTTAACCAGATAATTATTAGAAAACTTAATATCAGGCCGGGCGCGGTGGCTCATGCTTGTAATCCCAGCACTTTGGGAGGCCGAGGCGGGCGGATCACGAGGTCAGGAGATCGAGACCATGGTGAAACCCCGCCTCTACTAAAAAAATACAAAAAATTAGCCGGGCGTGGTGGCGGGCGCCTGTAGTCCCAGCTACTCAGAGAGGCTGAGGCAGGAGAATGGCGTGAACCCGGGAGGGGGAGCTTGCAGTGAGCCGAGATTGCGCCACTGCACTCCAGCCTTGGCGACAGAGCGAGACTCCGTCTCAAAAAAAATAAATAAATAAATAAATAAAAATAAAAAAAAAATTTAAAAAAACTTAATATCAAGTGCGCGCACACACACACACGCACACACACACATACACACACACAAACACGTGCATCCTTTCAAAGATTAACAACAAGCTAATGCAACCTAAATCATGGTCGAAAAGAGAAATTGTTCCCTAAGTGGAGCATAACCCCCTAAGAAAGCATTGCCAATTTCTTTTTAAGCTCTTCTTTTGTTTCCATGCCAAGCCTCTACCTCTACCAATGCTTAAGGAACAAACCTATCCCTGTGCATTTTCAAATTACTGACCCACCTTTTGCTCCAATAGACATTAAACTTGCTAAAACTTTGCATTTACTCACCTTCTTTATTTTATGCCAAATTACACGCTTAAACTAAGCAAGCCTTATAAGCCTTTACTGTTCACCTCTAGTCAGAGCAGGATTCCAGGGAGTTTAGACATTTGTTCAGTCACAAAGATACTTTTAGAAGAAAATATTTTGATTATATAAAAACTAACTCATTAGCTATTGCTCAATGGCATTGGAAATATTTTAAAGTAGAATAAAGTGAAACTAAAGGCCTCAAGTACAAAAAGAAATAAAATTAAGATATTTTTCTTCCTCTGTACAAGGGCCAAATTTTCATTTTCTTGGCAATTAGGATATTTTGTCAAAATATAATAGAACTCTTTTGAGTTGTATGCATATTAATGTATAATAAAAGCAAACACCATAAATATATATCAGATTTAAAAGAAAAAATACTCAACACAGATTCTTAAAACTATAGAGTAGATAAGGGGTAAGCAATTTATTTTTTCTTAACGGTCAAAAGTGATGTTTTAGGCTTTGCATACTGTATGTTCTTTGTCACAGCTACTCTGCCCTTTTAACACAAAAGTAGCCATAGACAGTACATAAACAAATGAGCATGACTGTGTTCCAATAAAACTTTACTTACAAAAACTAACCAGTGGGCCTCAATTTGGCCTGAAGGGGTGGGTGCTGTAGTTTGCTGAGCAATGAAGTAGATAAAAAATATGAACCAATACTTTTGGTAAATACTGACTGCACAGCAACTAGAAAAATAAACATATAGATATCTCATTGATCAAGTTGAAAACCCATTACTGTGAACAATGGTGTATTAATTCGTTCTCACGCTGCTATAAAGAACTGCTTGAAACTGGGTAATTTATAAAGGAAAGAGGTTTAATTGACTCACAGTTCTGCGTGACTGGGAAGGCCTCAGAAAACTTATAATCATGGCAGAAGGGGAAGCAAACATGTCCTTCTTAATTTAATACTGGCAGGAGAGAAGTGCTAGCAGGGGAAATGCAAGACACTTATAAAACCATCAGATCTTGTGAGAACTCACTATCATGAGAACAGCATGGGGGAACCGCCCCCATAATCCAATCACTTTCTGCTGGGACCCTCCCATGACACCTGGGGATTATGGGAACTACAATTCAAGATGAGATTTGGGCGGGGACACAGTCAAACCATATCAAATGGGAAAAATGAAAGATTTTAAAGGAAATAAGCAACATTTTTTGAACTCTGTTCTTGGCAGGAAACAGTAACTATGCCAAGGTGGAACTGAAGAACTAAGAAAGGAATCAAGACAGACACTAGTAGTTTGCAGGACATTCAGCACCACATCAGGACAAGACAACAGCTGGCTTTGCAATATGACACCTTATTGCAAAGGTGCACCTTAACATCCAGAACCCTCCAATTATCTTAATAGCCCACAAAATGCTGTGTCTACCTCCCTCACTTATAAATGATGAGTGTCATTTATATAAATGTGACACATATATATCCTTAAAGGCCACTTTTACAAATATGATGAGATGAATTTGGGACACATCTAAAACAGACCAAATCGTATATTGGGAGTCTTTGCTCGCATCACTTTGCCTCAGACTGTCAGTCCTGCCACAGCCTCATCCTATCCCCATCACAGTAGGTGGAAGAGATTCTCAGACATCACATCATTTCATCTGTAAATATTTCCACCGGAGTCACTCTAAGATAAGGATCAAAACAACAACAACACCTGTTTATTTAGGGACACTGTTGTATGTCTAGGCATTTGACTAAAATCTATCCTTTTACCCCATGCATTAAAATAATTAGAGAACATTTTCGTTGGATGGAAGTTAAAGTGGTATAAAGGAAGAAAACAGATTGCTTCCTTTGAAGAACATTTTCATCATGAAAATAAATGTGATTTTCTGTTACATCTCTTATTATTAGGTTAGATTTCTTGGGAGAAAAGCTGATGCAGGGCTTGCATGTCTGACATAATGTAAAAGAGTCTTGGAAGATGTCCGGGGTCCAGGGCCTAAAACCCCTCATGGCCTTTGGAACACCAGGCTCTGTGCCAAAGGGTTGAAGGCTGCCCTGCCACACCATAGTCTAAGCCCAGGGCATAAAACTCCTCATAGCTTGGACAGAATCCAGGGCTCAGGGCATAAAGCCCCTCGTGGCCTCTGGAATGTGTCTAGACTTGCTGGCTCCTTGCTTCTAGCACTCCCAGGCTCATAAAACAATTGTATCTTAAACTAGAACATGTTCCCCATTATCTCAAGTAGCAGAACACGTTCCATATGCTTCAACGGAAATGCCAAACCATCACAGCTATAGATCATGTGCTTGATGCACCACTTCCTTTTAACCCCCACATCCTCACCACCTGCTTCTTTGTTTGGTTTTGTTTTTTTTTTGTTTGTTTGTTTGTTTGTTTGTTTTTTGACACAGAGTCTCGCTCTTTTTGCCCAGGCTGGACTGCAGTAGCAAGATCTCTGCTCACTGCAAGCTCCGCCTCCCGGGTTGACGCCATTCTCCTGCCTCAGCCTCCCAAGTAGCTGGGACTACAGGCACCCGCCACCACACGCAGCTAATTTTTTGTATTTTTTTAGTAGAGACAGGGTTTCACCGTGTTAGCCAAGATGGTCTTGATCTCCTGACCTCGTGATCCACCCGCCTCGGCCTCCCAACGTGCTGGGATTACAGGCATGAGCCACCGCACCCGGCTTCTTTGTTTGATTACCAATTAGTAGTGTGGGCTCCCGGAGCTCAGGGCCTTCACAGCTTCCATACTAGCATTGGCCCCCTAGACCCACTTTATGCACTGTTAAACTTGTTTTTTCTCATTCCTTTGACTCTGCCGGACTTCATAGCCCCCACGGCCTGGTGTTGGGTCTGGCCGCCCCAACAAGATTTTATATGATCAAGGAGCAGTAGTGGTTGCCATAGCATGAAGAAACCTGTGGCAAAGTTCCCTAACTCTTAGAAAGTGCAGCATGGGCTGGGTGTGGTGGCTTATGTCTGTAATCTCAACATTTTGGGGGGCCAAGGTGGGCGGATTGCCTGAGGTCAGGAGATCAAGATCAGCCTGGCCAATATGGCGAAACCCCATCTCTACTAAAAATACAAGAATTAGCTGGGTGTGGTGGTGCACACCTGTAGTCTCAGATACTCAGGAGGCTGAGGCAGAAGAATTGCTCTAACCCCGGAGGCGGAGGTTGCAGTGAGCGGAGATCATGCCAATGCACTCCAGCCTGGGTGAAAGAGCGAGACTCCGTCTCAAGAAAAAAAAAAAAAAGAAAAAAGATAAAAAGAAAGTGCAGCATGTGTTCAATGAAAAAGCATTATCATGACTCATCTTCCTACACTCTCTCAGGAATTTTGAGCTGATCCAAATAACAGAGGAGAAGAAAATAACCTGTGAATGCAATCTGATGAAGCATTGCCGCATCCTGCATTCAACAAATAAAAATAATCTTGTCGTACCTTTGCATCTTCAGAAAAACATAGCAAGCAACTTCAAAAAAATGGGCTTGAGTTCAAGCCACATGAATTATTACAGATATCAGAAAATAAAGCAATTAAAAATAAAGTATACTTACATTGCCCCATTTATGTGTGATTAGCCACTCATTCATAAGACAGTGCAATCAATACTAATTTTTTCAGACAGGAGGGTAAAGTTTCTAACAGGATTGCAGTAAAATATGTTAACTTTTCTAGAAGTAGAGCTTTAGTCATCTGCACTGGGCTCACCTTGGTGTCAATGTGTTGGTCTGTTGTCTTCACTGAGAACTGTGCAGAGATCATCAGCAAAGCATGCATAGCATTTCTAGGACTAGGGTAATTGGCCAGAACAAATTGAATGGGGAAAAAAACTGAAAATACGGATACCAACCCTATAAATCTTATAAAATTAAGCAGGGAAGGAGGGAAGAGGAGAAATGAAAATAAACCAAGCTTGCAGCTCACTCAGCATTAATGACTAGGTCAGCCTGCTCTCCAACACCCTTCTTTATAGGTGTTTGCTGCCTATGGCCCGTGGATCACATATACCCTTTAAGACATTATAGCTCCCCTTGACTGCTCTATAGGTAACATCTTAAGTATTGTGAAGTGTTACATTTTGCATTTGAGATACTCTTTCAGGTCTTAAGTACCAATGAAACCACTGACATCAGCTAGTCTAAAGAACCCCATGTGGAGCTGACTCACCAAGGAATGCAGCTTCCACACTCCCATGATTTAATTCCTCTTGATCAATCAACAATCCCAATTTTCCAGCCCCTTACCCTCCAAGATCCCCTTAAAACTCCAGTCAAGAAGTCCTCAGGGAGATGGAATTGAGGGTCCCTCTCATCATTTGTCATCCTTACTCAGCTGCCCCGTAATAATTGAACTCTCTCTGCTGCAAACCCTGTTGTCTTGGTGGATTGGTCTGTTACTAGGCAGTAGGCATATGGACCTATTGGTCCTGTAACAACACAAAATAAGAAATAATGCAAAATATCCAAGATGCTTTAAAAAAACAAAAACTATTGGTAAAATAGGTTAAAAAACTTTTTTTGAAAGGTAAGGATTATTTTGGGTGTGTGTGGTGTTTTTTCTTTACTTTGGGTGGAGTTTCTCATCTTTGTCACTACAGAATTTGGGGGACCAGATGACTCTTTTGTATGAGGGCCTGCCCTGTACATTGTATGGGGTTTTGCAGCATCCCCACTCTCTATCCACTGGATGCCAGCAGCACCCTTATCCCCCAGTGGTGGCAACTGAAATTGCTTCTAGACATGTTATAGAAATGAGGGAGGAGACCTAACTCATAATCTCGCCCTGGTTGAGAGCTATCACTTTAGGAGACCAAAAGGAATGGAAATGTGCATTTGTGTACACATGTGTGCATTTGTGTGCACATGTGTGCGTGTGTGTGTGTGTGTTTCAGAAGAGATTATCTCAAGCATACCTTACATTTAGATATCATAACTTTACCTCATATGCATAGCCTTAAGATAAGTTTCAACCAAGAGGATTCTTATTTTTAGTCATTAGTTAGAAAAGTCATATTAATAACTAGTTTGTGTAATGTTAACCAAAAAATTAAGTGTCATAAATCAAGGGGTGGTGATAAGTTTTCTAATAAAGCAGGCTATGTGGTTTGGTGGTGCACCTGTAGTCTCAGCTACTCAGGAAGCTGAGGCAGGAGGATAGCTTCAGCCAAGGAGTTCAAGGCTGCAGTAAGCTGTGATTGCACCACCGCATTCCAGCCTGGGTGACAGGACCCAACTCTGAAAGTAAAAAAGGCGGCAATTCCAGTGAGTGATATAGTCCATTGTGAATAACAATGACTGGAATTTACGGATGATCTTACACTAGCAAAAAGAAATTCTCAACACAGTCCCATGACACATAATGGTTGACTGCGCATACAATGGCAGTCCCATGAAATTATAATGTAGCTGAAAAATTCTTATCAGTTAGTGACACTGTAGCTGTCAATAGTGTCACAGTGCAATGCATTACCTTTTCTATGTTTAGCTATATTTAGATATACAAATACTTATCATTATGTTACAATTTCCTACAATATTCAGTACAATCACATGCTACACCATCTTGCCTAGATGTGGAGTAGGCTGTACCACCTAAGTTTGTGAAAGTCCACTCTATCATCTTTGTATACCAACAAAGTCACCTGATGAAGCATTTCTCACAAGTGTTCCTGTCATTAAGTGACACATGGCTCTATGACTTGAAGTTAAATTCCTGCTTTAGAAAAGACAAAGCATTTCTTCCTCATTTGAAAAACATAAATACATGCCAACTTTGGACAGACTCAATGACCAGCCAGGAAGATGATGGGTCCTAAAGCTCAGTAGAGTATCTGTGGGCAGCTGTAGTGATGATTCAGTGGCCACAGTGACTTTCGGTAATCTAGGCAGGAATTGCACAGGATGAAGACATGTCTACTTTATTTATTTTTTAATGCTAGAGTCAAAAATCCAAAAAAGTTTAATATCCTGTGGATAAAGTATAGTTTTCTTAACCTCTTTTTTCCATGTATATTTAGCTTTTGACATCATGGACCTATAGCTATTTTTGTTTGTTTACTTAATGAGGTTTTTATTTTTTATTCTCCTGACCATTATAATGGAATTACTAATAACTGTATAGCAGCATAAAAGACTGTCCCATGGTCACAGTAGACATCTTGAAACCTGTATTAAATTAACACAGATGTGGTGCTACTTGAAGTTAAGCAGAAAAATTTTATTGGCATACAATAAACTGAAAGTAGACCTGCACAAGATTGGAAGGAAATCTGGTCCAAATGGTTCCTCTTATAGATGAAGCAGCTGAAATATACGGAAGTGACGGAGAGCATCCAAGATAGTTCAACTAGGCAGTAACATTCCTACATTCTTATTCTTAAATCATCTTTGCATTGAAATTGCTTTAACCTTTGCCAGACAAATTGTAAAATTGTATAATTCATATGATTGCAAAAAGAAACAATGCTTGAATCACTGTTGTAATTCAAGCTAAAGAAAACATATGGAAAATAATATAATTCTTTCTAATTTTTCCCCCAAATTCAGAGTCCTACCTCTTTTCAGCAAGTGCAGGACAATAGAAAGAAAAACCAGAGGCCAGGTTGGGAGGAGATATGAAAAGATTTTCCCGGAAAATGAAGTAGAAGATCCTATGAAGGTACACATTTTGTTACTTTCTTTCCAGTCATTGAGGTGGTAATGACAGTGTTCTGAGGACCAAGAGGGACGAGGGGAGGCAAACTGTGGAAAACCAGAACCAGTGCCAATGACTTAAAGTCTCAGTTGAGCTTGTTATATATAAAGCACAGGCCAGATGCAACAAGACTAATGAAAACATGCTGTGTCCAGCTTACCATCAATGAGAAAAATGGGAGGCATTGAATCTGCTCTAAATTGGGGCCATCTCAAATGATATGTAAAATACAGAGTTATGGCCTACCATTCCTGAGTGACAATTCTTGACTCTGTGCTGAATATTTTGGTGGGATTTGTGTTGTATTTGTGTTGAGCTGCCCTAGATGGTCTCACCATATATTCATTCATGACACAAACATTTACTGGGTGCCCATGATGTGCATGGAACTACTGTAGAAGCTCAGAGTTAGTCCTTAGCCCTAGAGAGTGAAGGGGTGACAAAGAAGAAATACATACATCTTGTAGCGACACAAACTACACAAGTCAAAATAGGCTGGCTTGAGAAGGATGGAGGTAGGGACATGAGGATGGGGAAATCGAAGGTTTTCCAGGAATGGCAAGGAGGTAAGCCAGGATACAGGGGTGCCAGGGAAAAGAAAAGGAGAACCCATCAGAGAGTATAGAGGGACAGATTGTGTAGGGGCAGGGGCCATATTAGGGGATTTGGCTTTTACACTGAATTGGTTGAGAAGTCACTGAGAGGTTTTGAACAGGGAAGGAATAAGATTTGACTTGTATTTTAATAAGTTTACTCTGACTTCGGGGTGGGGATAAGTTGAAAGGGGCGAGAATGGGAGGAGAGTTAAGAGCCTGTTGCCTTAGACCGGGTGAATGATTTGGCCAGCGTGGACTCATCTTGCCAGGCAACCCTTCCAGTGGTATAGGAATTTCTGTTAAAAACCAGAAAATTAACAATCCAGGTTAACTTGAAAGCAGGAGATCAACGTTCCTTGAGCAGGCTTGAGATATTAAGACAGAAGGTTAAAAATTCTAATGATTTACATTCCTGCTGTATCTCCTCTTATATAAGAGACACATACACACACATAGATTAAACATAACCTATGTTTCTATATAATTTAAACTATCAATAGTCTTAACCTAAGCTATGAAAACCAACATGCCTACAAATGTCTTGAGTTCCATCATTTGAATTCATTTAACTCTTTATTAACTATTATACATCCTGTGTGTGGCTCTTTTGGCTTCCAGAATAAACTTTTGTTGAGTAGATGCTGAGATTAAGGTGCTAGCAGACTGCTTATGAGAAGTGACATCTTAGGCCCGGCACAGTTACAGTGGCTCATGCCTGTAACTCCAACACTTTGAGAGGCAGAGGCAGGTGGATCGCTTGAGGCCAGGAGTTTGAGACCAGCCTGGCCAACATGGCGAAACCTCGTCTCTACAAAAAATACAAAAATTAGTCGGGCATGGTGTCACGCGCCTGTAGTCCCAGCTCCTCAGGAGGCTGAGGCACAAGAAGCACTCAAACCCAGGAGGCGGAGGTTGCAGTGAGCCGAGATCGCACCACTGCACTCCAGCGTGAGCGACTGAGTGAAACGCCATCTCAAAGAAAAAAAAAAAAAAAGAGAGACAGAGAGAAATGACATCTTAGAAGAGATACCATTCCACCCAGAGTCATATTCCTAGCTACTGGGCTTAGATGAGCATGGTTAAAGCGAGATTGGTGTAAAAATATTGTCTCCATCACACACACTGGAGGGGGAGGCCACACTTTCCATCCTCACCTAGCTCTCTTCTCCCCACACACAGTCCTACACTGAACAACTGATAAGAAGCTTCATTGTAATTTCACTCATGGTGGTTTATCTACATGCCCTTACATCAGAGCATGGACAATAAAGCTGATTTCTTGCAAAAAAGAATTTTCAACTCTAATTAAAAAGAACACAGGTGGAGTTATTTTAATGAATGAGGCAGCCACAGAGGGGAAAAGTATGGGCTTTGTGGTTCGGGGATATTAGATGCTGCTTCCCTAACCATGGCCCCTTCAGTAAGATATTTAATCACTTTGAAATTCAGTTTTCTTCTAGGTCAAGTGCAGATGTCATGAGTGTCCCTCACATAGGTTTGTTGTGAGGTTTAAATGAAATAACCCATACTCAGCATTTAGCATGCCATAGATCAAGTGTGCGTCCATTAAATTGCATCACTCATGCTATTTTTCCAAGACAGTGCCATTCTTTTTCATTGTTTCCTCATTTTTTGGGTTATTTAAGCCTTCAAAGAAGAGAAAGTTGTATAGGTCATCATACATTGATATTATCAGATAACCTAAAGCATATTACTATTTGTAAATATGCATTAATCAATGAGCCATAATATTTTAAAAAAATATCAAGTTTTTTTTTTTTTAACAGTAAAAGGGCTTAACTGTGAAATATAAATATAGGCATAGCACTGTGCTACACTGGAAATACATAGGAGTGTTCTTTTTTGAAGTATGCTGGTATTTCTGATTAACATCTGGAATAGTGGCTCATAAACATCATCACACATTACAATCACACATTAGAATCGCCTTGCTAACCATCTAAAACTGTGTGCCCACCTTACAGGAACCGAATAATTTATTTTTAAGAGATCCCCAGGGGATGCTGATGCTACTCGTCTGGAAACCACATTTTGAGAACCATTCATTAATCTAGAGAAATCTGTTTTACTCCCATCACTGTGTATCAACGTTGGTAGTTATTGAAAGAAAAACTAAATTCAATCAAATACAGAAAATTATTATTGCCATCGAAAGTGTATTTTTTCATTTATTTTGTTGTCTGCATTTCCTAAAACGTGCAAGGAAAAAAAAATTAAGAGGAAGGTCAAAGGGAGATGGGAACATCAGATAAAGAATGCACCTGACTTCCAGTAAGCCAGTCCACTCAATACCACCGTGGGCATCGAACTTGAAGGGAACACGTATTTTGACACCAGTAGCACATTGGAGGCTCAAGATGTGCAGAAATCTCTAAATTGTGAACTTTCCTTCTTGGGCAGAAGTGGAAGGAATGTCTGTTTTCATGACTGTGGTTTACTAATATCTCACAGCAAACATGAGAAGTAATGAAGTAACCGAGCGCTGCTTCATTCAAGGGGATTTATCTGCCTCCAGAAACGAGCGGGAAAATCCCAATTGCTTTGGAAGTATTTGATGCTCTTTAGTAAAGATATAGCTTTAAGATTCCTCTGGAAATTAGCCAAATTTAAAGAGATTGAAATGCCTCTGTTCTATATTAAAGAGCCTCTCGCTATAGACACACTTCTTCATGAATGTGTTTACTTTCGAAGCGGAGTGAATCCTCCACTGACAGAGATGGAAATGGTTCCTAATTTGCTAACAGTTTAGAAACTGGAAAATAACAGAGAAGGTACACATCCGCCTGACACTGGGGACACATTTATCTTGTATTCATTATTTTTCATAATTTTACATGCCCCTGGCGGCCACTTGAGATGAAATTATTAGAGAATCATTTTAACTGCCTCATGAACTGATTTGTTTTGTATTTGTTTTTCTGTTGCTATTTTCTAATTTCTAATTATTTACTGCTATTTAAGCAATTTTATTTGTACCTGATTGAACAGCTGCGGTTGGATTCATCTACCTCAGAACTTTCTGTCTGAATCTTTGAGAGAGCAGATCTGCAGTCCTCTCACTGCTATTTGATGTCCACTTTGTATGTATTAAAGACAAGCTGGTTTCTTGTGTCCTTGGATTGATTGCACTAACAATGATATTTGGTGAATGGGCATGTATATATGTATTTACATGTGGGTGATTTATTACAAATGGGATGATAGGGCATTTTGGTCAGTTCAACTAGTACAATTAGGGGATATTGATAAAACTCTGTCAACCAATTTTAATCCTGATAGAAAAGTAGTTATTTGTCCCTTTTCTGAAAAATCCATAGAAAAAAATATTTTTTTCATAGATATTTTCACATGTTAATTAAATTTTTCCACTGGAACATCCATCTAATTTCTTCCTGTTTACTTAATTTCCACCCATATGTAATCCTCAACTCTGAATCTCAACTTCTCTAAAAATGATTTTTCTCTGAACTCATGTGAATCTCTCTCTCCACCCCCCAACTTTCTTCTCTTCTCTTTATGTCCTTATACAAGTTAGTCTTAAACACCATTTTAAGTTAATTTGTAATCATCCCATGGGTTTGTCCTGCCCACTGCACAGACAAAATCAATTCACTGAGATCGTGGTATTGCAGTAAAGAAAGACTTTAATTGACTGGAGGCTGGCCACGCAGGAGACGGAGTCATTACTCAAATCAGTCTCCCTGAAGGCTGGGAGGGTTTTTAAGGAAAATTTGGTGGGCAAAGAGCTAGGGAGTGAGGAGTGCTGATTAGTTGGGTTGGGGATTAAATCATGGTGGGTGGAGGTGGAAGGGGGTTCTTCTGCGTGCCTTCTGTTCCTGGGTGGGGTTGCAGACCTAGGTGGGCCAGTTTACTGGTGTTGGTGGCGCCAGCTGGTTCATCAGGATACAGGGTCTGAAAAATACCCTGAACACCAATTATAGGTTTTACGATAGTGATGTTATCCCTAGGAGCAATTGGGGAGGTTAGGAATCTTGTGGCCTCTGGCTACATGATTCCTGAGCCATAATTTCTACTCTTGTGGCAAACTCTTTAGTTTTACTAAGGAGGTCTGATCCTCAGTCAAGGAGGGGGTTTGTTTCAGGAAGGGGTTGTTATCATCTTTGTTCCAAAGTTAAAGTATAAACTAAATTCCTCCTAAAGTTAGATTTCCCTATGCCAAGGAATGAAAAAGGGCAGGTTGGAGGTTAAAAGCAAGACAGAGTCAGTTAGGTCAGATCTCTTTCACTGCCACAGTTTTCTTGTCAGATTTTTCTCACTCTCATAATTTTTGTAAAGGTGATTTCACTTTTACTACTTGCACCCAGCAAAAATGTAAATGTCTGGAGGAAAAAAAATCTCCATTTTACTTTTTTATAATCTGCCCCAATTCTGCACAGAAGAAAAACCAGTGGTATGTAGTGTATTATATATTAATAGAAAAAAAGAAAGTTAAAAACATTGTAACACATACATTGTAAAAAAGTTCAAAAAGGTACTCCTTTTAAATATGTACTATTCTGAGATTTTTGTCTCAATAGATTTTGGTCATCCTCTTTCTTTCACTCTATATTTAGTTATTCCTTCTGTTTTGCAGCTAAAAATCATACCATTTTATGAATATGTCCTAATGTACTTAACCATGGCATTTATGTTATTACCAGTGTTCAGCTATGACAACCAGTAATGGAAATATCAGAATACACTCAGGTGGGAAGTCCTGTAAAATAGATGTAAAGAGGTGGGAGAGTGCCTTCCAAGTGTTTAACACATTTAAATTTTGATTGCTAAGTTTTAAATCACCCATTGTAGAAACAGAGAATGTCCACTTGAATACACAGTAATTTCTAGATCTACTCACACCAACGATTTTAGAACTATGTGTATATTATGGAATCCGGAAATATTATTATCTGAGATTTTCTGTTAAAAAAAAAATACAATCACGCTACGTACATGTGTGTGCAAGTCAACCCCACTCTACACCTCAGGGGTGGTGAATTAGCATTGAAAGTATTTTTATCAGGAATTCCCAATTCAGGGGTGATTTCTAATGGAAGCCCCCCACTGGGAATCCACAGTCCAGAGGTGGCTACTTAGCCCTACAAATACTGTTGTTTTATATTGTACCAGTTAATTTGTCAAATGGCTTCAGTGATATTGAAAACTAATTGTGAAATCAATTATGTTCGTTTAGAAAATCTGTATGGGTCCAATTGCCCCTGAATGCATGCATTGCTGTGGGTGGAGGAGGAGGAGGCAGGGTTGCAAGCGACTGTTTAAGCAAAGAAATTAATTCTCTTCTCCGTGCCTAATTGCAGCCAAATGGCCTAGCATGTATGGGGTCATCTGTGCTAATAAAGGTAAAGATCTGAGATATGTTGCTGGAATTCCAAAACACAAGGGTGTCCAACATCGACCATTTCTCAAGATGCCTTTTGGATTAGTTACATAACCTCAAAAAAGAAAAAAAAAAAGCCAGAGAATAAAATAAACAAGCTGATTGTGCCTATACCATTTGCCTTCTTAGAGAGCTTGGATTTTTTTTTTCTTTCTAAGTCTAGCTCTGTTGCCCAGGCTGGAGTGCAGTGGCAGTGGCTGGATGTCGGCTTACTGCAACCTCCGCCTCCCAGGTTCAAGCAATTCTCCTGCCTCCACCTCCTGAGTAGCTGGGATTACAGGTGCGCACCACTATGCCCGGGTAATTTTTTTTTTTTTTTTTTTTTGGATTTTTAGTAGAGACAGGGTTTCACCATGTTGGCCAGGCTGGTCTCGAACTGCTGACCTCAGGTGATACACCCGCCTCAGCCTCCCAAAGTGTTGGGATTACAGGCGTGAGCCACCGTGCCCAGCCAAAGTGCTCGGATTTTAAAGGAACAACTCATTTGTGGATTAGATAGGGAAGAGGCTACCAGCATTAAGAGTGGGCAGACTAGTCAAAATAGACATTTCTCTGGAACAGCCTTCAGGGGAATTCATTTTTATTCTTAAGGAAGTTAAAGTAATCTCACGTTTAAAGAATAGGGGACTGTATTCTTTGTAAAGAATCTTCTGAATCATATAGTCAGCTACTAACCTGGCAGCTTGAGCTCAGTTTTCTCTGTGCTCTGTTTTCCTAAGAAGCGCACAACTTGATAAAAGGTAGATTGTTAGGAGATTAGTCTTGGTTCCTGGATCACCAGGATCATATTTGATCACTTTCAAAGTCTACATCATCAGAAAAATATTTACATATCCTTTGCTGGTTTGAGAAATGTTTCTCATTATTTTTAAAATTATCCCTGTGAACATCTTTTATCTTATTTTTTAAAAAGGTGAGGCAGTTTGGTTGATCTTGAGTTACAATCAAAATTTTTCAAAGCAAGGAACAAAAGCAACATAGAAATTAGGGTTTTTTTCCCCCCCTTGGAATGAGTTGTTTCAGGTAAAACTGTTCTAATTTCCAATTTATCTTCTTGGCGGGGGTGGGAATATGTTTTTTACTCCTTGATAGGCGTATTCTTAAAATGAGCACATTTCTTTTTAATTTCATTTCCACATCAGTAAACATAAATCCCATGTATGTTAAGGTGTATTAAAATATGTAATTATGTTCTTAAATCTGTATTTAAAACGAGGAGAATATGAATCCTATAGATATGGTTTTTATTTTAATAGAAATTGCTATCAAACCCAGGGTAGGTTGATACAATATTGGAGTTGAACCTATAGCTTAATGAAAGAGAGTGGGCAATTATGTTTTTCCTTTTGTTTAGAAATCAGGATTTATTTGACTTTTTCTTTCTTTTTTTCTCCCAGTGCATGTTTGGCAATGTAGGGAGGCCTTTTTGGTTTTGGTAGGGAGTTCCCACTGGCATCTGTGGGTAGAGGCTGCAAAAGCCTGGACCAGGGGTAGGCTGGTTTTCGACCTTACGAAACTTTGAAATTTTTGTTGGCAAGGCGTCCTTCCAGCTGGGACACAATGCTTCAGTCTTCCCAGGAAAGAGACCTGTGTGAACCCAGCCCTACCTGCTTTTCCGCTGAACCACAGCATGAAATGCCCTGCTGGAATGCTCCACTGTAACTAGTGTCTGATGTCACACCAGTTTAGCCCTAGAAATCTGTGCCAGGAAGCCCACCTGAGCAGAGCTGCCTTCTGCACGGGCATGCCTGGCCAGACACTGTGTTGTACAGTTGTATTTTCACTCAGTTCTTTTGTTCTCAGTCATTGGCCACTTGTAAAATCACTCCAAAAGATGGAAAAATACTTAGGTGTGTAGAAATGCAATGGGATCTGGTATTACTATATAATTTTTATACAGAAGGACATTGTTGCTGAAAAAATGGGCTTTCCTGGCAGACCAGATTTGAGTTTTTTTTGTGTTTTTTTTTTTTTTTAGTAAGGATGATTGACAGTCCTTTCCAATGTGTCATGAATGTTGAGGATCTAGGGCAAAATAAGGAATTTCTTTCTGCCTTCTGCAGACACTACCCTCTAGTACTTTTGTACAAGCATGCAGCATAGTTTATTGGAAATCTATTGCTGTATAATGAGTTATCACAAATTTCTAAAAATTGCTGAGACTCACGGTTGATTAAATAATTCACCTATGGATTTGGGTTTGGAACCTAGCTCCTTGGACAGGAAATTCTGTGTCTTTCCAGGTTACTGTTGTGGTAGTCAGAATCCCCACTGCTGCCACACATGCCCCATAAGAGTCCTTTCTCCTGAGTTGGTTGGGACCTATGATTATGATGGAATGACACTTCCTCCATTAGGTTACTTTGTATGACGAAGGTAATGGGGTGGACATGATTCCATTATATTCTATATACCTGTATTGTAGCTGTCAGAAGGAAGGTCCTCCTACTGGCTTTGAGTAAGTCAGTCATCATGTTGAGAGAGGACCCTGTGGCTAGGCCCTAAGGACAGACTCCAGGAGCTGACAGCAATCCCTGGCCAACAGCCAGCAAGCAAAGGGAGACCCCAGTCCCATAATCACAAGGACCTGGGTGCTGCCAACAGCCCAAGTGAGCCTAGGAAAGGACTTCAAGCCCAGAAAAGACCGCATCCCAGCCAACATCTTGAAGGATGTGTCATTACACTCTGTGAGCCTCCGTAACCTGGTTTCTACACTGATGCTTAACTCTAAGGGTTGTTGTGAACACTCAATGAAATGATGCCTAAAGAGATTGACAGATTGGACACTCAGTAAATGCTAATTCCTTGCTGCCCCCAATTCTCTTTACTTCTGTGTCCCTCATAAAGGGGAAAGGGAGAGGGAGAGCAATGGAAGTGATGGGCTAGGGAAGTAGTTGATGCAATTTGTTTTCCAAGCCTTAAAAGTGCTGCAATGTGCACAGATCACAAGGACTGGCTTAAGTGCCAACACATGGGGCATTATTTTTTTTTTGTAGAGGATTCCAGGTTTACAGGATATCTGAAGTGCTGACTTGGCAGCAAAATCCCATTTGTAACACGTTAGATATTTATTAAATTTACTTATTGACTACCTCCTAGAGCACCTCTATAATGGGATTTAAAAATAGAACAGCATTCAAGTGAGTATCATGATCTTCTGGACCTCACAACCTAAGCAGAGAACTCCATCGGTCAGCAGGCAGTGGCTGTAGAGTGGGTGGAATATGATGAACATTACACAGATGACATAAAAGGAGAAGCCATTCACTAGGTTTATGTGGGTTGGTGACAGCTTCCTATATAAGCTGAGGTTTGAAGATGGAGAAAGTTGGCAGAAGAAAGGGGTGGAGGGATAGACAGAGGAAGGCATTTAGGCAGAAGGAACAACCAGTGCAGAACCTTGTGGGTGGGGGAGAGAGATGGTGCTTTTTTTGGCAACTGTAAATAGATCCATCTCATAGATGATGAGATTTTATGAAAGAAACCTAGATGAGGTAAACCATTAAAGATGAGAATCAAGCAGCGGCCATGTCATAGAGTGCTTTGCAAGCCATGCTTTAGATTGTGCACTTTATCCTAAGGACATTGAAAGATGTTGAGATCTGAAGGTATTTGCATGGCATTGGACAGCTTGAACTTTAATGTAATCACTCTGGTTGCATTTGGACTAATGAATGTTTAAAGCAAATGTTTGCAAGGCAAGATATACTTTAGGAAGCTGTTGCACTTATAGAATGCACAGAGGATGCTAAAGAAAAATGGTAGAGGTGTGGAGAAAGAGAGAAAAAGCTCTGTGTTAAGGAAATGGAATCTAAGAGACTTGATGCGGGAGTAGATGTGGGGTAAGGGAGGCACCCATGTCCTACCTTGAGAAATATCATGGAAGATGGTGCTATTTATTGAGGTCAGAAATCTCAGAGAACAAACAGACAAGTTATCAGTAGAAAACAAGTTTCAGCGTGGGGAATGGTAAACTTATCTTCCTGTGCTTTTAGGACAGCTCCATGGAATTATCAAACAGGATTGAAGAATCTGGTATGGAGGAGAAAGGCCTAGGCTGATGATATAAACACCAAAATGCTTAGTTATGGATTGTAGTGTTGATACTAATGAAAGGGATAGAGAGTGTGTAAACAGTGGAACTCAATCAGGGGTGTTTTTCCTCCCAGGGGACACTTGGTGATATAGTTGGGATGTTTGTTCTTGCCAAATCTCATGTTGAAGTATGATCCCCAGTGTCAGAGGTGGGGCCTGGTGGGAGGTGATTGGGTATCCGGGGTGGATCCCTCATGAATGGCTTGGTGTTGGCGATAGTGAGTCAGTTATCTTGAGATCTGGCTGTTTAAAAGAGTACAACACCTCCCTTCACTCTCTCTTGCTCCCGGTCTCACCATGTGACATGCTGGCTCCCTGTCACCTTCCACCATGATTGGAAGCTTCCTGAAGCCTCACCAGAAGCAGATGCCAGCACCATGCTTCCTGTACAGCCTGCAGAACCCCAAGCCAATTAAACCTCTTTTCTTTAAAAGTACCCAGTCTCAGGTTATTTCTTTATAGCAATGCAAAAATTCCTGACACACTTGGCAATGCCGGGGGACATTGTTAGTCTTACAGTCAGAGGGAAGGATGTTGCTAGCATGTAGTGAGTGCAGGTCGGGGATGCTGCTAAACATCCTACAATGCACCCAGCACAACTCCACAACAAAGAATTAAAGAATTACACAGTTTGAAAAGGTCAATAATATTAAGGTTGAGAAACCATGATACAGAGCAATCAGAGGAGAGGACTGAGGTTCAAGAACAACATCTTGTTATGTGCCAGCATTGAAAGGAAAAGTATTAGGAAAGGAGCCCACAAAACAGTCTGTGGAGAAACAACCAGAGACATAGAAAATCAAGACATTGAGGTGTCAGAGAAGCTAAGGAAAGAGACATCGACAACAGGGGAAAATGTCACAGGGATATCAAGTACAAAAAGACCAAGAAAGCGTTCGCTGGGTCACACAAGTGGAAGGTCAAGGGGACTTTAGCAGGAACAACTGTATCAATGTCATGGTGACAGTGTCATGCTGCAGTGGGTTTACTACTGAACAGGATGTGAGAAAGGAGAGATGGAAAATGAAGACACATCTTTTAAGAAATGTGACCCTGAGCTGGGCGTGGTGGCTCACGCCTATAATCCCAGAACTTTGGGAGGCAGAGGAGGGAGTATTGCCTAAGCCCAGGAGTTGGAAACCAGCCTGGGCAACACGGTGTGACCTCATATCAAAAAAAAAAGAGAGAGAGAAAATAAATAGAAATGTGACCCTGAAAGGAAGGTGAGGCATTAATTGGTTGATCCAAGGAGAGACAGAGTTGAGGGAAGACTTTGCAGAAAATACTTGACATGTGGATGTTCATGGAAAGAGACCAGAAGAGGGGAGAGGTTGAAGATACAGGAAAAGCAACCTGGTCACTAAAGTCCTAAAGTGGGTTAAACAGGTTAGAGTCATGAGCCCTGGTGGGAGAGCTGTCTTCTAAAAGAAGTGGTGTGTCTTCTCTGTTGGAGAAGGAGGGAAGTTACAAAGAGAATGCACTGACAGCTTTAAGTTAAGGAAACACTCAGGGTTTCAAGTTCCGGCTCCACCCATTTCAAGATGCCTACCCTGGAGCAGGGGATTTAACCTCCGTCATCCTCCCTTCCTTTAGCTATGAAATGAAAAAATAAGAGGGGCCTGTCGCAGTGGCTTACTCTTATGATCCCAGCATGGGAAGCGGGGATGGGAGGATTGTTTGAGCCCAGGAGATTGAGATCTGCCTGGGCAAGGTAGTGAAATGCTACCGCTACAAATAATAATCATTATCATCATTAAAAAATTAGCCAAGCATGGTGGTGTGTGCCTGTAGTCCCAGCTACTCGGGAGGCTAAAGTGGGAGGATCACCTGAGCCTGGGAGGTTAAGGCTGCAACGAGCCATGATCACACCACTGCCCTCCAGCTTGGGTGACAGAGTGAGACCCAGGCTTAGGTTGATGATATAAACATGAAAATGCTTAGTTATGGATTGTAGTGTGGACACTAATTAAAGGGATGAAGAGTGTGTAAACAGTGGAACTCAGTCAGGGGTGTTTTTACTCCCAGGTATAGTTTGAATGTTTCTTCCTATCAAATGTTCCTGTCTCAAAAACAAACGAACAAACAACAACAGAAAACCACCAGAGTAATCAATTCATACAATTACTGTGATGATTGAATAAGTAAATTTATGAAAAGTGCTTAGACTGGCTCTTAACATTTCGTAAGAACTCAGTAAACATTTGCTCATTCTCTCGACTCAGACTGAGAAAGTTTAAACATAATAATAGAAAGTTTAAAGAGAGTAGAACAGTTTTAAAACGGCCTCTGGTGAATAGAGGAGATATGTAAACAGGGAAAGTAAATAACCGGGTGGCTATGGGTTTAGTTTTGGCTTCACTCAACCGGAAACTGGCAGACAGACACTAAACCCATAGCATCAGCTCCATTAATTGAATGTTCTTTCTTGTTCTCTCTCTAATTTCCTTCCTGGTATTTCTGTTCACTTTCTCCTGGTTCTGAAGTCAAGCAGATAGATTCTAGATCACAATCACCCACTTCTAAAAAGAAGATACGATTTGAAGTTGGAGGCTTGGGTTTGCCAGCTTACGTAAATGGCTTCCTGCCAGGCACATTCCTTCTTGGAACAAATAGCTTTGATGCACCTAGAATGTACCAGGCAGAGGGAGGAGAACAGCCATCAATACAGACAACTTTTCTGATAACAAGCATCTTACCATCTAGTAGCCATGGCAGAGGAATGGAGAGTGGAAAACAGACAATGAAAACGTAAGGAGGAAAGAAGTTACAGGTTGTGAGGATGGGTGATTTGCATCTGGGCTCAGGGAAATGGTTGCCGCCCTACTGACCCTGAAGGGATTTGAGGAGAATCCTATCACATGATGTCTGTATGAGAGCTTTGCAAATGATAAGGCATCATAGGAATGAGAGTGTTCAGGATTCCCCTCAGTGAAGCATCAGGGTCACTCCGACTGCCCTCAGTTCCTCTCCCCAGCACACGTTAATCTCAGCCATTCACTAGTCTGAAGGATGCTGGACCTGCCATTCCATAAACTCCAAGACTTGGCCAATCACAAGAATATCTAACCTACCCTAGACCTATTTTAATTTAGGTAAAGCCCGATTAAGGAGGGCATGGATTAGGAATTGGGGCTTTCTCCTGGAAGAACAGTGGTATAGGATGTGAATTTGTAGGGGCATTTAAGAAACAGGACACTACTGTGATTGAGAGAATTGGGTTGCCACTCTCTGATTTTACACTACCTGAACAGATATGGCCATTTATATTTACCACTTTCTGACATTAAATATTTAAAAGATAGACATTTGGCATCTGATAGAAAAAGACTAGTGATATGAAGTTAAAAGAAATAAATAAAGGAAAGTCATGAATTTGACTATTGTTTTGCCTCCAACATAAGCATATAGATAACTATTGAATTTTTGTATGCAGCGACCTCGTGGGCAGTCAATGAATACTGCTTTCCTGACAGCTTACATAATTCTTACAATCATAATAACAATTGCAAATCTGCACCATGAAGTCGACTTTCATCATGAACATATTTTCTCTTTTGCAACACATATCAGTATTTTGTTGGCAAATTAGGATGATATATTGATACTGATGTCATGGTCTGAAAGTTGAATCCAGACTCAATATATAAAGTAATAGTATATACTCAGGGGTGAAAGGAGCAGATTTTTAAAAATTATTTATTATTATTATGTTTATGACTGTTAGAGTGGTCCAAGTCTCTGGATTTTGCTGGCAACAATCACCAAAAAATCAGGCTTCATACTGAGATGGTCAGGGCTATTTATTTAGTTTACTTATAGCTCTCAATTATATTCAAGCTCTTTTCCTTCTGCTGGTTGATCTCAACAGATGTTGGGTTCACTCCTCTGGAGGAAGCATTCTTTCAGTGTTCAGTGCTTTCAAGGGGAGGGAACAATTAAATCACCCCAGGGTCCAATTTAATAAAACCTCATTCACAACAATTCATCAAAGGTGGAATGGACACACATGGACCTCCATTTAAATAGGATGGAGAGAGTTGCAACATTTGCCATTGTGTCCTGCAGACCCTGACCTCAAGCGTCAACTCTTTCTCCATCTCTTCAGGAAAGGCAACGTTTCAGCTCAAGGCTGCCATTTTTCATTGCTGCTGGTTTCAACACAGACTGACATTTTAAAAAACATATGCTCTTACCTCAACTTTTTTTTTTTTTTTGGTCTGAGGCTGAATGCTAGACATTGAGAAACACCATCAAGAGCTTAACAGGGACACTGATGTTAATCTCTTTGTTTACCTCTAAAACAGAGCTTTGCCCTAAAGTAGTAACATTCAATTAAATGTCATTTCTGTTATTCCTGGTGCAATGTGGATTAAGGGCCATCAAGAGGACTTCACAGAAAGCCCAGAATTGTCCTTACTTTGCAGAAAGTAATCCTCAGGGGAAAAAATGATAATAAAACTATCATAAAGTTATGAAAAACACAAGGAAAAAATTAAAGGATATTTTCAAGCTTTAACATACAATATTCTTCCTTATGAAATATATGCCATTATTTCTTGTATTACTCAGAAAAAAAAATTTTAACTACCAAATGGGTAAACCACAAACGTTTAGATAATTTAGGCTGGAGAGACAGTATGTTGTTTTTCACTTGATTAGACTCACTTGTAACCTCTAGCATTATTAGTGTGAAATGTTACATCAGAATAATTAGTTCTTATATAAAAGTGTCATTCAAAATTTATAAAACACTGTATAATCTCCACAGCACTTATCTACAAAAGGCAAAACGTGTTTTTACTTGCACTGCTCTAATTGCATTGGTCTGTCTACTCTTTGACTTTCTTTAATTGAAAACACTTGTTTATTTGTTTGTTGTCCATTTGTTTTGGAAGTTTGACTCCCTCTTTAAGAAAAGGCAACTTTCACAAAACTTTCTGAATTTCTGTTACCTAAAGTAACAAAGAAGTGTCTGTTCATGCCCTTTGACTACTTTTCAATGGGGTTATTTGTTGCTCTCTTGTAAATTTGTTTAAGTTCCTTATAGATTCTGGATATTTGACCTTTGTCAGGTGGATAGATTGCAAAAATTTATGCAGCCAACAAACATGAAAAAAAGCTCAACATCACTAATCATTAGAGAAATGCAAATCAAAGCCACAATGAGATACCATCTCATGCCAGTCAGAATGGTGATTATTAAAAAGTCAAGAAATAACAGATGCTAATGAGGTTGTGGAGAAATGGGAACACTTTTACACTACTGGCAGGAGTGTAAATTAGTTCAACCACTGTGGAAGATGGTGTGGCGATTCCTCAAAGACCTAGAACCAGGAATAGCATTTGACCCAGCAATCCCATTACCAAGTATATACCCAAAGGAATATAAATTATTCTGTTATAAAATATGTGCATGTGTATGTTCACTGCAGCACTATTCACAATAGCAAAGACATGCAATCAACCCAAATATCCATCAATGATAGACTGGATAAAGAAAATGTGGTACATATACACCAGGGAATACTATGCAGCCATAAAAGGAATGAGATCATGTCCTTTGCAGAGACATGGATGGAGTTGGAAGCCGTTATCCTCAGCGAACTAACCCACGAACAGAAAATCAAACACTGCATGTTCTCACTCATAAGTGGGAACTGAACAATGAGAACACATGGACACAGACAGGGGAACAACGGACACCAGGGCCAATCGGGGGAAGGTGGAGGGGGAGCATCAGGAAAAATAGCTAATGCATGTGGGGCTTAATACCTAGGTGATGGGATGATAGGTGCAGCAAACCACCATGGCACATGTTTACCAATGAAACAAACCTGCAGGTCCTGCACATGTATCCCAGAACTTAAAATGAAATATTTTTTTTTTTTAAAGTAACAGGCTATTACGCTTTCTCTTTTACATTTGTATGGCATTCTGGCACGTGTGATGCTGTTTAACAAGAAGAGATGTAGGTACAAAATTTGGACACATGTATAGGTTTAGGTCTAGGTATAGGCATATAGACATACACATAGACATTGTTATATATAAAAAATCATATTTGACTGTTTCGCCTTTAAGAAAGGAAGAAACTGTCCCCTGTCCACATAGTTTACTGTATTTAGCACTCAAACTTCCTTCCCTATGTTAGCTCTCCAGAAACTCTGCTCTAGATTTAAAGGAGAGGCAACAGTGCAGCAGGTCAGAGCACAGATTGTGGGATAAGATTCACATCTCATTTGCTGTGTGACCTCAGGCAAGTTTCTTAACCTTTCCGTGTATCTGTTTCTCATTTGTAAGATGGGGGTGACAACAGTACCCTGCATGTGAGATTGATGTGAAAATTACACACCAATAAAATAAAAGTTAATGGAACAATTCATGACGCTTAATAAGTGCAATGGAAGTGTGAGCTATTACTATTATTATATTCATCAATATGGAAAGCAGTATTCTAAGGCATTAATTTATGTTACAGAGGCCACAACAGATTGGTGGTTTAAATGCAGGTCTAGCTTCAAGCCTCTCTCTCCTAAGGACAGCATTGCTGGTGGGACTTTGAGTCCGATGCCCTGAGTTATTTCCCCAGCTTTCTGGAGCTCCAATCCCATGAAGTAGGACATGTTCCTCTCAGGTCTCAGTCCCCCTTTGTGCACTCTGACAATAGGGACCTCTTCCTAATATAATTCCTATGCTTCTCATACTTACGGTAAGAAGCAGATAATTTAAAAGTGGGTTAAAATTATGGAGAACCAAAAAGGGTTCAGTGGTATTGTAGACTTTCAATTTTAAGTAAAAATTCCTCATTCTAAAGATGAAAATAGATAATGGAAACATTGCCCAACATTGAGGTCCTGAAAAATACTGATTCATTTTTTATTCCTTACATTTATTTTTATAGGAATTTATATTTCTAGATTGATTTGTGTATTCTTTTTATGGTTTTATTTTGATTGTGTTTTACTTATGTTATAACTAATGAACAGACATCTAGGTATTTAGGAAGAGTCTTCAAAGGAAGTAGAATTAATTTTTTAAAATGTTGAACCAACATCATATTTTCCAAGCGGGTAGAAAACGTAAACCATACTCCAAACTGCAGACATGTAACTTAATATACTCCTGGTAAACATGGCTTCCTGTCCCTAAGAAATGAGGCAGGAACAACTTTTGGACATTAAGTAGCTTATAAAAGAAATATTTAATGAGTTGAATAAAAGAATGAACAATGCCACATGACTTAAATTTGTAAACGTTCTCTAGATTTTAAAGTAAAAGGTATTTTGACCTTGGCACAATGTACCTCAGAGTTGGCTGAATCAAACGTATTTCAAAGACAGTTTGAACTTTCAGTTGAGCTTAAAACGTTTCTTGTTTCCACAAGCCTTAAAACCATGCATTATTTTATCCAGAAATGTTGTATCGTTATATTAGAAGAAAAAAATAAAAATTTGGATATGTGTGAGAATAAATAAGAGGTTTTACATGTAGGTGATCTGTTAAGATATGTTTATAAACTGGGGTAGCTTGTCTTCAAGACATCCCCAGTGAACTTTGCCTCCTGTTAGTCATGCTGTTATGTAGTTCCCTCTCTCAGTGCACCACAGAATGGTCTGTGTCACCAAAACTAATGACAGTATGTGTCCGCTTCCATGTTTCTCTATTAGAGAGTGGCTTGTTTCCAGACAAGAGGGACAAGTGTTTCCAGATCAACCACCTCGAAGTATCAAGTTCTTTTACATTTTTTAAACTGGTGTGTACATATAGACAAAGCAATACAAAGAGAAACCATATTTTTTTTAAATAAATAATATATCAGTTTGGCAGTCTTATTCTTGTGTGGACTTTGCGAAGTTCCAATATTTTAAGAATTCACACATTGGGAGGCCGAGGTGGGAGGATAGCTTGAGCCCAGGAGGTTGAGACCAGCCTAGGCAATATGGTGAGACCCCATCTCTACAAAAAAGTTAAAAAATTAGCCAGGTGTGGTGGCACATGTCTGTCATCTCAGCTACTCAGGAGGCTGAGGCAGGAGGATCACTTGAGCACAGGTCAAGGCTTCTGTGAGCGATGGTCTTACCACTGAATTCCATCCCAGGTAACAGAGTAAGACCCTGTCTCAAAAAAACAAAACAAAACAGAAAACAAACAAAAAAACCTCAATCCACCTGTACCTTTTGCTTCTGTTTTGTAAATATTAGAAAATACTGTCTCTCAAAATGGATACTCCTTTTTGTATTTTATGTTTATGAAACTGGGGAAGATGTAAAAGATGTAGCTGGCCAGACACAGTGGCTCAAGCCTGTAATCTCAGAATTTTGGGAGGCCAAGATGGGCGGATCACCTGAAGTCAGGAGTTCGAGACCAGCCTGACCAACATGGTGAAACCCCATCTCTACGAAAAATACAAAAATTAGCTGGGCGTGGTGGCGGGCGCCTGTAATCCCAGATACTCGGAAGGCTGAGGCATGAGAATCGCTTGAACCTGAAAGGCAGAGGTTGCAGTGTGCCGAGATCATGCCACTGCACTCCACCCTGGGTGACAGACTGAGACTCTGTCTCAAAAAAAAAAATAAAAAATAAAAAATAGAAGTTAGGTTTCTGCCTATAAATATTCCCTATATATCTCCTATATCTCCTAAATCCCCAGTTTGAAACAACCTTTCAAGGAAATCTTTCATTGGCCATAACTTTGCATAAACATAATATACAATCCTAATCCACAGCATTGGAATTGGGATCACATTCTTGTTAGGCGGTTGAACATTTTGAAATCACTGGATGGCAGCAAGAAGAAAAAGTAACAGCTTAACTTAAATGACTACTTTGTAGAAATGAATATATTCATTGTCTTCTTGACTTCAAACACATGACATAGTTGTTCTGTACCTTTGAAGTCAGATTAATCTTTGGCACCATTTATAAGGTAGCCACTGGGAAGGTTTACGTGGTCATGTAGACACAACTGTAATACTCAAAATTATGGTTTTTGCCAGACAGGGTTTCCTCAGAAATATGCATGCCCCCACCACTTCAAGGAAGGACCGTGAACACTTGCCCCTCTTTAATTTTATATCCAAAGTTTTCTCTGTTTGCCTTTGTTTCTGTTAGCTCTTTGGCAAGCATCTGTTGTTTTTTGTTTCCTCATTTGGAAGGGCATTTTGTTGATGCTATTCATTAATGAAATTCGTGTTTTTCACTTTTACTATGGAAAATTACATTCACCCAACTTGCTCATCATAAAGCTTACGTTAAAGAAAATCTCATTTAAGATAGTAAAAGGTTACGTACATTTTCAGAGACTGGAAGGCAGAATTTAACACAGAACTAAGTCTCAGTACTGCAAACATACTAACTTTTAAGTGGCTGCTTTATTTGCTTATTAAGGGAATAATTGAAACTCTCTCCTACTCAATTTTATTACCCTATGGGATATGAGAAGACTTTCCAGCTCCGTGTGATGCTGCATTTTTAACACTAAGAATATATTTCCCAGCAGGTGAAATCTACTCAACTTTACATATTCAGGAGCTTTATTTTCATCATCAAGCAAATAGCTTATATCCCATCAGTATAAAATATGCATGCAAGGTAATTTAACTAATATGTATTGGCATCATTTTTATATGAAGTTCCCATTGTGGATTATAAAACCTATCCGGCTGAAAATGATACCCACCAACCAAATAATAAGGAAATAATTTATGTTGCTCTTTAGACAACATTATCCTGAATTGCCGATTTTTGGCCATCAAGTCGAACTTTATAATGTCACTATTCTTAACATCTGTTGAACTCTAGGCAGAAAAATTACTCCTGAAAACACAGTAAAGCTCTGGAAAAGTGGATATTGAATGTCCTTTCACTGGCTATTTCCCATCTGACATGTTAGAAATATATTTTTAAGGTTTGGGTTTTCATCTTTCAGTTTTATTCATGCAAATACACATTTTAAGTATATATTTACTTTCATAAATCAGTCTTTTCTTTTTATTCAGTGTCTCACTTTGTCACCCAGGCTGGAGTGCAGTGGTAAGATCATAGCTCACTGCAGCCTTGAACTCCTGGGCTCAAGTTCCTCCCATCTTGGCTTCCCAAAGCACTGGGATTACAAGTCTGAGTTACTGTGTCCAGCCAGTCTTTTTTTTTTTTTTTTTTTTTTTTTTTTTTTTTTTTTAACATCACTTGAAACACTTCTCTCTGCTGCCTCCTTGACATCTAGCTTATTTGCAAATACAAGGAAGGGTGAGTTCGTTTGTCTGTTGCCTATACCCAGCTTCCACAGCTCCAGAGTCGAGAGGAACACAATATCATAGTATCTATTTTGACCACTGCATATCAGACCTATCTAGTTGAGGGTGTTTTACACTTTTGTTTTGAGGGTATCACTGTTCCCTCAAGGACAACTTCAATTTATATCATTTAATCAGAACTATACTGATATTTATGGCTTTTTACCAGCAAAGCATTTTTTAGAAAAGCTGTACAGAGAAACTGTACTACAATTCTTAGACTCTTTTGTGGTGCATATCCAACATGCAGTGGAATCCCTTGATCAATTTTCTATAAAATATGATTAAACTGGTTCCATTGTTTACTTTTCATTTTTATTTCAATGATTATTTAAGACATATCAAATTTTCCTAATTATTATTTTTACTTTTTAAGCAAATATTATTGTGTATACTAAGGTATACAGCACAATGTTATGAGATAGTAAAAAGGTTACTATAGTGAAACAAATTAACACATTCATCATCTCACACAGATATCCACTCCCCAACTATCCCATGGCAACAGCAGCTAAAATCTGTTCATTTAGCATGAATCCTCAATACAACACAATTTTTTACCCATAGTTATAGAATCTAATGTTGTACATTAAATTGTAGACATGTTCACGCCATATTTTGCTACTTTGTATCTTCTGATCAATTATTAATTCTAATTTTTTGGATGTTCATTTGTGTCAACTGTTTCTACTGGGTTCAATTTCCTTTGTCAATATTTTTCAGATCTAAATTTTGTCAAGAAGATGGAATATGTCTGTCAATTTTTAGTCTGTTACAACTTTGACATTAGGCGGTTTTAGCCAGTATGAATAAACAGGTATGTAGATAGGTAGGTAGATACACACAGAGAGGAGGATAGATAGAAAGACAGACGGATGGATAGTTGGATAGATGGATATCCTATATATGTCCTAAATCCCCAGTTTGAAACAACCTTCCAAGGAAATAAAAAGTTGAATAAATCATTTCAAATTGTAAGAATTGTTTGATTTCATGGCATTTGGAATATCTTTTCTGCAAAGAGCAGAAGTTACTGAGAGAAAGGTAGAATTCTTAAAGAATCTTAAGATTCAGGTTCATTGCATTCTTGATATTTGTTGTAAGGCAGAGATGGAGCCAACTGACCTCTCCCAGTCCCTCCTGATGCTTCCTAGAATATTTGTAATTTTGTGAAATGTTTTTCTTCACCGTGTGCTTTTTCAATTAACCACCAGCATGTTAAAGGCAAGCATGAATAAAGAAAATTGCACTTTGCCCGTCCTCTGTTTGCTTCTTATAATATACTGGGGTTGAAATGTACATTTCTTAACACACTTCCATTCAGCATTAGCAACTGATGAACAAAAAATCCAAACAGAATCATATACTACCATTGCATTTCACAAAACTACAATCAGTAAAACTTTATCCTTATTCACTTAGTTTATTATCAAATTGGCTACTTTCAAATTCCCAGTGAGCTTTATAACTAGTAACCATGACCATAAATGCATATGCTTAGGAGGACAGGAAGTGGGATTTATTTCAATTTACACACTTGCCTTCTCTTTACTCACGGCGTAAGAGTCACTGGGCCGTAACTTCAAACTCAGCTTAAGCATAGACATTTGTGCTGTGTTCACTCCCTTGGCACAGTGCCTTCTTTAAAACTGAAGGGGTCTGGTAAGAAAAAAAATTGTAAGGTCCTCATTTACAAAATAAAAAGTGCCAACTTCCTTAGAAAGTTCCAGATTTCATCCGAAAAGTCCTCAGACATAGGTCACTAAGCCAAGGTCGGAGAGAACAGAATGGACTAAAGACTGGGGAACTGAAAGTTCAAGTTTGAAAGATTCACTTGAACATCTGGAAGAGATGACTGGAGTAATAGAACTCAATAAATGACAGTCTTAGGTGGAGACCAAAATGTGCATGCTCCCAAAATCTGTGGATGGAAATTCCTGACGGTATGATTGACTTTGGAAGGAAAAATGAAAATGTTATGGCAGGGTGTGGACTTTGAGAAACTTCTTTTTCTTGTAATAATTTGACCCTTGATTCAAAACCACTTTGTTAGGCAAATAAAGTTTTTGGGAAAAAATACATTTTTTATAACTAGATGGAATTCTACAATATGCAAAGCTCATATTTTAATATTATTCTCCTCCTTTTGAGCCAAGCATTGTGGTCTTTATAGAGAAAGTTCTGAATTAATTATTTTTGACTGTTAGAAGTTTCTCATCACTCACATTCCTTCAGAGAAGAAGGCAAAAGGAAGCCCTAAATGAATGGGTTTTCCAAAATGTCATATGTTCCCTGCTATTGTTCTAAGAAATATATAAAATTAATGTCCAAAATAAAATATTATCTGGTTCCTGGTCATTATTTTTGTCGTTTAGCTGTCAAATCTGAACCCTAAATCTCATAACAACATAAGACAGAAATGACTGTTACGAATTCATAGAATGACCTAGAAGCCTAGCCAATAGGTTTTAAAGGAAATTAAGCATTTTGTAAAGCTTGATAGGGGAAGATAAGGCATATTGCATGAGAGGTATTTTAAAATTATATCCTAGCCTCAGCAAATTCCATCAACTTTAATTCTAGAATATCTTCTCAAATCCACCTCCTTCTATTCAACTTTTTCTCTACCATTCACCCCAAGTGCAGACTACAGTAGATCCCTAAAAGTTTCTGATTGTACTTCACTCAGTCACTGTTTAGCAGCCCTAGTGATCTTTTAAAACATAAATCAGATTATGTGACCACCACCTTCCGTTTTAAATAAATTATTGACTTCCCCTGAAAACTTCTTAGTAGGTCCTTAGTATGTCCTCAAAATCATATAACGTTTTCTCTGAACAGTCTTGTCCTATCAGACCAGACCCTGAGATTACAGACCACCACAATGTATCCCACGTTGAAAAGATGTGGGATTTTTTTTAAGTGACTTGGAATTTGCCCATGTATGAGATTCTAACTCAAGCACTAAGAGCATGTTTTTATAAGTAGAATTTATTATGTACTGTTTTATGTATCCAAATAACATATGTATGCATAAATTATGAAACATAATAAAATTAACCCCATGGACCCTCCAAATACCTATGAAGCTAAATATATCTCTATACTCCTTTGTAACGGGGTTTAGGACATGCTACCCCAATATAGGCACCTGGGCATTTGAGGAAACAGTAGAAGCAGGAAGCAGGAAGGTCACCTTCCCTTCACCCTTCTCCCCTGATGCAGCTCATAAAAGAAGTCTCTGACCTTTCTCTGACATAGGTCATGAGACCTTCATTTCAGAGATATCCTCCTTATATCTGGAGAAAATGAACATCCATATCCTTCAAGACACAGAGAGGCCAAGAGTCTGAATAAACAGGACTTGCTGAGTTGCCCCCAGTTTATCACCATTAGCCCAAACCTTTGTATCCTCCAATTATACTCTTCTACGACTTCCCATAAAAATAGTGTTCTTGTTTCTTTGAGTCTTCATTTATGAAGGCCCCCATGTCACATAAAGCTTATGTTGAACTGTAAACTAGTTCAACCTTGTGGAAGTCAGTGTGGCGATTCCTCAGGGATCTAGAACTAGAAATACCATTTGACCCAGCCATCCCATTACTGGGTATATACCCAAAGGATTATAAATCATGCTGCTGTAAAGACACATGCACATGTGTGTTTATTGCGGCACTATTCACAATAGCAAAGACTTGGAACCAACCCAAATGTCCAACAATGATAGACTGAATTAAGAAAATGTGGCACATATACACCATGGAATACTATGCAGCCATAAAAAATGATAAGTTCATGTCCTTTGTAGGGACATGGATGAAGCTGGAAACCATCATTCTCAGCAAACTATCACAAGGACAAAAAACCAAAACACCACATGTTCTCACTCATAGGTGGGAATTGAACAGTGAGAATACTTGGACACAGGAAGGGGAACATCACACACTGGGGCCTGTTGTGGGGTTGGGGGAGGGGGAGGGATAGCATTAGGAGATATACCTAATGTTAAATGACGAGTTGATGGGTGCAGCACACTGACATGGCACATATATACATGTGTAACAAGCCTGCACGTTGTGCACATGTACCCTAAAACTTAAAAGTATAATAATAAATAAATAAGCTTATATTAAATAAATTAGTGTGCTTTTCTCTTGTTAGTCTCTGTTTTATGGTCTGTGTTTCCATCATAAACCCTGTGATGGTTAAGAAATCTTTTCTCTCCTACTTTCTTTTATCTTATCACTTTTTCTCTTTCCAGAAGCAACCACTACTCTGAAATTTGTGCTCTTCATTCTCTTGATTTTAAGTAAATAGATATATATTTTTATTATATATATAATTTTATTACATGCATATTTGTCCCTAACTATGTTTTGCTTGGTGGGGTTTTCAAATCAACTTAGCATATTTATATTTGTTTTGTTGAGGTTATTTTATGGACAGTTATGGGCATCTATTTTTCTTGATTTTATACTCATATAACAATCACCATCATAAGATGGAGAATATTTTCATCACCCTAAAATATTATTTAATCCCCCTTTAGACTTAATGGCTGCCATTCCTCTATATCTCAAGGCAACTATTGACAGAGAATTCTCATTATTATTAATCATCAGAAAAATGCAAATTGAAACCACGGCAAAACATCAATACACACTGAGCAAAATGATGAAAATGGAAAAGGCTGATCATACCAAGTGTGGATGAAGTTATGGAGCAACTGGAATGCTCACATAGCTGTGGGGGGATGAAAGTGGCACAACTACTTTGCAAAACAATTTAGCATTTTTTTTAAAAGTCAAATGTACCACCTGGAGTACTATGCAGCAATTTCGCTTATAGGATTTACCCCAAAGAAATGATAACTTATGTCCATAAAGCAATGTTTGCACAAAAGTTCCTAGCAACTTTATTAATGAAAGTCCCAAACTAGAAGCAACAACAATGTCGAACAACAGGAGAATAGATTAACAAACTGTGGTGTATTGATAGACTAATACTCAGCAATAAAAATGAAACTATCATTACATGCAACAGTATGGATACATCTCAAAATTATGACTTTAAGGAAAAGAAACAAGATGAAAAAGAGAAAAAAACTACATGATTTCATTTCTTTTTAATTACAACAGGCAAGACTAACGTATGGTAACACCAAAGCACATCAATTTTATTTGCTTCTGTGCTTATGAAAAGTGATATTGTAGTAGCTTTATTTTTTCAGTTAGTGTCAAGTTTCTAGCATATTGTTAGGTGCTGATATAGTTTGCTGTAGTTTGTTTACTCTGCTTGTTGTGTAACGTTTCACTGGATAAACTGCTAAGACTAGGTCAGCAGGACAGATATGGCCCACCATCTGTAGTTTGCTAACCCCTGCTTTAAGCTATTACCCCAAAGCTACTGACCCCTGGCTCTGCACATCTGGACTACATCAGCTTCTAGAGGGGTCAGCAAACTGATAGCAAAAAAAAAAAAAAATAGTCTATGGGTCAATCTGGCCTAGCACCTGTTTTTATAAATAAAGTTTTATTGGAACACAGCCACATTAGTTTTTATGTTGTCTATGTCTGTTTCCACACTACAAAGACAGAGTTGAGTACTCACATCAGAGACCCTGAGGCCTGCAAAGCCTGAACTATTTACTATCTACAACTTTACAAAAAAAAAAAATTTTTTTTCTTCCAAGCCCTGCACCAGAGTATGAACAAAGTTCTTAACCTAAAAGTCTGAGCTGAGCAAATACAAGCAAAGCTACCTTTCAAGATGATAGCTGAGAAAAATAAAGGAAAAATAAATTACTTAAAAATATTCCGAACTGAGACTACTGTTCACACTGAAAAACATTCCATTGCTTTCAAAATAGTTAGAATTTTTTTTAGCCCGCATGCACAGTGTAAGTCTCAGGGGCTTTGTGACAGTCATACCCTTTATTGCCTAGATAGCCTTCTTGGCCCCCACTACAGCTTGTAATGATTTAGCCTATCTTCTCAGGAATGTTCAAGGATTGAATGAAGTCAGAAGAACCCAAATAGACCCTCATCTGTCCTGAGGTTGGCATTCAAGAAGAGATTGTGTCCCAGGCGAAGGCAAGGAAGATGTGTCCTCCATTCATAATGTGTTTCTGTTCTAAACATTGAATTTATTTGCAGAAAACTAACCTATCCAGGACTTTGTTTTCTTTCTCTTTTTTTTCCCTTTAATTTTACACAGACAAACTTTTATTCATACCAGTGAATATTTCCATTTTCTAAGCCATCTTCCGGGAATAGGAAGCTGTCTACGTTTGTCAAGGTGTAAAGAGGATTTACTTTCAGCACCACAAACACTTCTTCCCTTAAACCTTTGAAATAAACTATTAGCTAACGTTATCCTTAAAACACCTCCCTTTTTATCCCCTGGCTTAATAGCAAAACCACCTACTACCCACTCTCTTTCTATGGCCCCAAAAGAGGCATTCTCTAAGAAAGGAGGTGGCTGGCATTTGGCCAGAAAAGTCCCAAGATGAGAGGAAACATACTCCGAGGCATTTCTGTCAAGATCACAGACTCATGGTCGAGTCCCTCCTGGGAAATTTTCAAGATGAGGGTTTTCCTATTCACAAACCCCTTTCTTAAACATAACCTAAAAGGCAGCCTCTGAAACAAATATTATTTAGGAAAGAAAAGACCCAGGTTCTTGTTTGAAAACTCTCATTTTCAGTCTGCCAGCCTACAGTGTACAACAATGTGTATCTTAACTTGATCTCCACCCAGTGATTTGTGCAGCCCCGCGTGATCTGCAGAGTCTTAGAACCAGGCAAAGTCTCTATTGAAGCTGCTGGCTGTGTTTGCTGAACTGAAAGGGAATCCAGATTAAGAGGTGAAACTATTCCAAGCTCTGTGCCAAGAAGACACCGAAGAATGTGCCCAAGTTTCCTGAGCCTCCTGATAACACAGGCTTGGAGCTGGCAGTGCTGTGCATGTAAACTGAGACTGCAAGCTCTGACACAGAAGGAAAACATGCTCATTGTTGCTGCCTGCCATTTGGATCACAATAACAAAAGTTGCTGGCGGTTGTTGACATTCTTAAATTACAGGCCACAGCTTTATACGTTTGTATTAACCACCTTTTTCAAGTTCCAAGGGTTACGCCAAAGAAAATAAGAATTTTCCTGTTCTGTTTGGATAGAGCTTTCTAGGTTGACATTTTGGCTCCCAAAAAAACTCACAATTCACCTGCGAGGTAGGTAGAAAGTATATCCCTGCTTCCAGAGGAGGAAAGGCAGACTCGGAGAAAAGGAGGTTTGTGCCTGCTATTGAGAGCTTCAGAATAAAGATCATCTACCTTCCAGCTCAAAATGTAATTAGCCAAGCAAATCCAAGCCTCTTATTTGACAGGAAGTTTTCTGCTTCTTGTGTGTGCTAAGAAAAGGTTGTGAAATGCTAGTTTGGCTGCTGGAAGAAAGAGCAGTGCAGAATGATCTTTCCCCTTGGTTAAAGCTGAGGTACGGAATATCTGAACTGTTATTTCTCTAAACAGCCTGAGTAAGGGAGCTGGAATCTTGATCAAACAAGGAGGATTGATTCACAGGGTAGATGGGGGAGCCCAGGGGACATAGTTGGAAGAAGTCCAATATATGTTGTATTAAAGCCTAAAGGTTATTATTGATTCTGTTCTGTCAACACTTTATTTTTCTTCACTAGAGTTTCTCCTAGAAATATGGACTCCTTGGTCGCTATAGTTCCATTTAAACCATTAAAGCATAAGCCTGGCTTGTATAGTTTCTGTACTTGCTTTAATAATTATGTTATGACTGTGAAACTTTTCTATAAAGAGAGTATCTGCTCTTCCTTTTTTCTGTTTATTGGACAGCAAGCCAACCTACCTCCCACCTTTCTCATCTACAACACAGAAGACACGATCGCTTTATTTACCTGGACATGAGCATACCATGTTGATTTAGGAATCTACGTAGGGTGGAGGTAGGCAGGAACAGGCTGCCCACATCCTTTGGCTCGACCTTGAGCTCCCTCAGAATGCAATTCACACTATTTCACCAGGAAGTGGTTAACATGGCTTGTCTTAAACATGAAACCACCAGAGAAGTGTCGCTAATACTCAACATTATGTATAACTTCCTCTGGGCATGAGACCCTGGTAGGATGTGGTTCTGTTTCCCGGCTCCAAAGTATGTGGCTGTGATTCTGCTTCTCACCTCTCATTAGGAAGGAAAATTACTATAGAGCCACCCTCTGTCTGCAGGAGACCATTAGTCTCTCAACTAGAGAGGAAGCCATCACCTACGCCCTACAAATGTCTGTCCACCTTTTTTATGCAATTTATTACAACCTAAGACTGCCTTAATGTGGGGGATGTTTCTTAGGTCATTCTTTTTTATTCCTATGTCATTTTCAGGAAATTTCCTGCTGAGCAGGCAAATAAAACCTTACATATGTGTGTGCATGTGTGTATGTGTGTATAGTCATGTGTGGATACTTATGTGTGTATGTGTGTGTACTTATGTGTGTTCGCATGTGTGTGTGTGTGTGTGCATGCATGCATTCCTTTTGGTTAATAGAATTTATTCTGCACTCTGAATACAATCTGATACTGTCTCTTAAAATATTTTTTGTTGCTTGAATGGTCCCCATTCTGATTTGGAGTTTTGAAACAAAATGAAATCAAATAGTGTGAAATATTCTTCACTACCTTCTCATTTACATTTGCCCCCAGTTAACAAATTTATTGGATTTATGTTTTGTTATTTCAAGGTCCAAAATTGGATTGTGACATAATTAAATAATTAAAAAATAGAAAAGTATAGATCACAATGGGAGATGCTTGAGGCATTTAGGTGTGAGGAGTCATAGTGAGTCCTATGACTCCAAATTCCGGTGACTGTTCACCTTTGCAGAGAATCCCTTTCAACGAGATATTGACTGCTGGTTAATTGAAAGGAATTTCAGCATCTTAAAAGACTCACACCTGTCCTAAAAATGATCTGAGCTGAGTGCCAACAGTAATTAGGCTCCCGGGGAGTTTGGGCAAATTTTGACACATTGAATTTTTAGGGACTTAAAAGGTGAGTGTTAAAAAACTTACTTCTAATTCAAAGTAGTAAATTTTTAGAGAGTTGTGTCAATATAAACTTGAATCAAAATTTTACAAAGGGTTATGTGTATGATAAAATTGCACTGAAGTACACACAAACATATGCACTAACACACAAATGAGGACATGAAAAACCAGGGAAATGTGAATGAGGTTGGCGGATGTCAGCTTCCTGGTTGTGACATTGTACTGTAGTTCTTTCTTCAAGAGGTTACTCTTGGGGAAAACTGGATGAAGGATACTTGAGATCTCTTTGTATTATTTCTTACACCTACATGTAAAACTAAAATTATCTCAAAATTTTTTTTAATTACTTAAAGAAACCATATGAAGAAAGGCAGAAAAATAGCAGGAAGAAAGCATTTGTAATATTCCAAGGAGGGAAGGCAGGCAGAGAGGACAGGTACAATCTTTAGGGTCCAGGAAATAAAGCATAGCAGGGTGAAGGAAGGTTGAAAAAGTTTATGCATTCCTGCAGAGAGAAATTGAATACAAAGTACCTGATCATACCAAGGAAAATTGTACCTCCAGGGTTTTCGTTTCTCGATGCAAACACCCAGACATAGAATGTTGTGCCTGGATTGAGTAGAAGCCACCAGCAGTTGTCTCAGCTACCAGAGAAGCCATCAAAATGGAATCATAACTCTCCTTTGTTGCTTTCCTTTATAACCATGAAAGCTGAAATCTGGCTTCTAGACTTATCAAAACTAAATTGAAAAATTGTGGTTTGCTCCTCCTTTGGAAAAACCAACCCTTAGGTTAAAATGCTAATTAGGCTTCATTTTAAATCATGAAGAGCAGGGGGAAAAAAGACACAGTCACCACAGACAAGCTGACCAATTTATGTTCCATCATATTTCACAGCCTGGCGTCACTATTTTGCCCTTCCATAGGGAATCTGACATCTTTCATTTCTTTTCCCTAAAGATCTTTCTTCTGCAGGCAAGGCTGGAGTGCTGGAGAACTTCCATCTGCCCTCTAGACGTACTTTCCACCCAGGACTCTTTCCCCTTATGGGCTACAAGAACAGGCTCTTTTTCTCAACATGACGTTTTGGAGATCCAGTCATATTTGTGCTTCTGTCTGTCATATGTGCTTTTTGTTTGTTGGTACCAACATGTGTACACTCCATTCTATGAGCATGCCATATTGTGTTCATCCATTTTCCTTCGAATGGATATTTACATTGAAATTCAACTCCTAGATATAGACCTAAGAGAAATGAGTGCATATATACACAAAAGACTTGTACAAACATGTTCACAGCAGCTTTATACACATATATAATATATGTGTGTGTGTGTGTATATATATATATATATATATAGTCTTGCTCTAACAACATGTCCACAACAGACCGCATATACAACAGTGCTCCCATGAGATTATAATGCCATATTTTTACTCTACTGTGCCTTTTCCATATTTAGATACCCAACTTCTTATCATTGGGCTACAGTTGCCTACAGTATGTAGTACAGGATCAGGCTGTTCAGGTTTGTAGCCAGGAGCAATAGGTTATACCATATAGTCCAGGTATATAGTGGGCTATACCATCTAAGTTTGTGTAAATTCACTCTGTGATAATCACATGATGACACAATCATCTAAGGACACATTTCTCAGAACCTCTCACTATTGCTAAGCAACCCATGACTGTGTATGATAGAAAAACATGAGGATACATGCAGATATTAAGGAAAGAAGAGAGCATCTTTGGAAAGTGAGGGGTAGGAATTGCAGGAGGATGAACCAAAAATTTTGAAGCATAGGTCCAAAAGGCAATTTTAGTGTTAGGAGGCATTTTGCATTCTGCAGCCTCAGTTCAAATTCTACATAACTTCATTTCTGCCTCCCTTAGTTCACAGCTCTCTGATTCTATAAAAACATCAATATTCCTAATATCAAGGGCACTTAACTTCAGCAATGCAAGTGTCTGAGTTAAAGAGGATTAAAATAAGCTGACTCCAAGTTTCTCTAGTTGAATTACAGCCCATTCTACAATATTGGGGCTTAAAGATCAGATTCCTCACCTCATCTTCCAAAACACTGATAACATGGACACCAAATAGCAAATTACTAGAAGCAATGCAGTTTAGTAGACATGCCATTGGAATCATAACGCCTAGATTTTTACTGTAGTACTGCTACATGAGCGCTGAATCCACTTAAATAAACCCTTGTCATAGCACTTTTCACTATAAAACAATAGCATTTGCTGGCATGACTGTAAGATTGTCTCACTTTCACTAACCTACAAGGTATTTGAAGTCCTCTTATTTCCTAAATTAGTAGTTTCACATCTCCCTTTAGTTCTCTATTTTCCCTCATGTCTCTTGAAGAGCATCTCCAAGGCTCATTCATTTTCCTTTTCAGGATTACGCACTTCACACAGAATCAAGGGGCTGGTTTCCCTGCACATGGAGCAGCTTTTCTCTGTATTTGTTTGTAAAAGACCCCAAAAAAGCAACCACATTTTCTTTCCATAAATCAAAGCCAAAAGGTAGCTGCCAACACCTGACTTCATGGGTACCAACAAGCTGCAGTTACGTACCAAGAGGAAATTTAATGAGTCATCTCCTTAAGATGACGTGCTGGTTGTTTAGAGTGAGTTCTCAATGATTCCGTAGTGAAATCATCACTTTCCTGCTGTCATTTTTTTTGTTTGTTTGTTTTAGAGACAGAGTCTCACTGTCGCCCAGGCTGGAGTGCAGTAGCGTGATCTCGGCTCACTGCAACCTCTGCCTCCTGGGTTCAAGTGCATCTCCTGACTCAGCCTCCCCAGTAGCTGGGGTTACAGGCACGTGCCCCCACTCCCGGCTAATTTTTTGTATTTTCTGTAGAGACGTGGTTTCACCATGTTGGCCAGTCTGGTCTCAAACGCCTGGCCTCAAGTGATCCACTCGCCTCAGCCTCCCAAAGTGCTGGAATTACAGGCGTGAGCCACCGCACCTGGACCCTGGAGTCATTTTATGAACATGAACAGTGTCAATGTTGCCCAGATTTCCCACACAATATCATATCTGTGTAAAACATGACGCAGGCAGGGAAGCAGAACTGCAAAGATAGCTAAAGCTATAGATATAAATGTAGACATGGATACAGATAGATATACACATATATATCCTCTTTATACATGTATGATTGATAAGAATATATGAAATCTATCTTTCTAGAGGAAGCAAGAGAGAAAAAGCTAGAGAGCTATCATCTATCTGTATATGTGTTTATTCCATCCATCCATCCATCCACCCACCTATTCACCTATCCATGTGCATTATTAGTCCATTTTCACACTGCTATAAAGAACTGCCCGAGAATGGGTAATTTATAAAAAAAAAAAAAAAAAAAGGTTTAATTGACTCACAGTTCCACATAGTTGGGGAGGCTTCAGGAAACTTATAATCATGGCAGAAGGTGAAAGGGAAGCAAGGCACCTTCTTCACAAGGTGGCAGGAAGGAGAAATGCCCAGGGAAGGGGGAAGAGGCCCTTATAAAACCATTAGATCTCAGGAGAACTCACTATCATGAGAACAGCATGGGGGAAACCAATGCAATGATGCAATTACCTCCACCTGGTCTCTCCCTTGACGTGGGAATTATGGTGATTACAATTCAAGATGAGATTTGGGTGGGGACACAAAGCCTAACCATATCACCATCTATCTATCTAGATCTATTCCATCCATTTATCTATCCATCTCTCCACTCATTCATCCATCCATCTATATCTCTTCCAGCTATCTTTCTGTCCATCCATCTACCTATTCATCTGTTCATCTATCTACCTAGATCTATTCTGTCTATGTATTCATCTATCTATATCTATTCCAGCTATCTATCTTTCTGTCCATCCATACATATATTCATCTATCCATCTATCTAGATCTATTCCACCTATCATCTATCTATCCATCTATCTATTCATCTATCCATCCATCCATTTATATCTATTCCAGCTATCTATCTTTCTGTTCACCTATACATTCCATACATCTATTCATCTATCCATCTATCTAGAACTATTTCAGGTAGCTCTCTATTTATTTGAGAGAGAGAGAGAGAGAAAGAGAGAGAGAAGCAGTTCCAAATCCCACAGGGCAAGCTAGCAGGAAGTACAGCCTGGAACTCACCACATAGACTGAGGCTGCTCCCCAGAGGCAGAGTTTCTTCTTCTCTACATGTTTTTAAGCATCGGCCCTGCTTTGAAAGCCTTCCCCCAGAATAAACAAGGACTGCAAGGTTAACGGGATAATCTGCCTTACTTAAAGTCAACTGATTATGGACTTTAATTACATATCTTTATGACAATGCCTACGTTAGTTTAAATAACTGGACACCATAGCTTAGCAAAGCTGGCATGTCAAAAAGATCATCACAGAATTGGAAAAAGGTGGAAAAGGTCAAGGGAGTCAGAAATAACAAGTAATGACAAGAATCTTGTGTGCGTAAAGGTGTGCTGGGTGCTACTGCACAAATCATGTTCTCCCTGGTCCTGTGTACTCATCTGTAAAAAGCAGACAGTATGTCGCCCTTGGAGTATTGTCAGAAACATAATAAGATAATGTGCATAATGCACCTTACACTCTTGGCAATCATCTGTTACTTAATTGCTCCCCCCCTTACTTATAAAACGTTGTTCAGAGGAATTTTATTTCACAGGGATATTGTTTTATGTGCAGATTTGGGGGTCCTCTCTTTAGTGATTCTGCTGTATTAGGTCTTTTTTAGGAAGGGGTGAACATGTGCATGTTTAACCAGCATTTAAATAATACTGGGCTGATGGAAAGGAACTACAACCTTTGAAATTAAGCCATAGAGAAAGTCAAAAGAACTTAAGTGCTTATTATATTTTTAAAGGTCTTCAAAGAAAGACAGTAGTCAGGTTAGTGAGGAACTATAATTAGTGAAAGAAGACTTTCTATTGATTAATCTATATTATAATTACAAATGAATATGGTATCTCTAGGATTGCAATAAACATTTCCATTCTAAAGATAAAGGGCTGGGCACGGTGGCTCACACCTGTAATCCCAGCACTTTGGGAGGCTAAGGTGGGCGGATCACGAGGTCAGGAGATCGCGACCATCCTGGCTAACATGGTGAAAGCCCGTCTCTACTAAAAATACAAAAAAAATTAGCCGGGTGTGGTGGCAGGTGCCTGTAGTCCCAGCTACTCGGGAGGCTGAGGCAGGAGAATGGCGTGAACCCGGGAGGCGGAGCTTGCAGTGAGCGGAGATGGTGCCACTGCACTCCAGCTTGGGAGACAGAGCGAGACTCCGTCTCCAAAAAAAAAAAAAAGTAATGGATTGCCAGTCATGGTGGCTCATGCCTGTAACCCCAACGCTTTGGGAGGTCAAGGCAGGCAGATTGTTTGGGCAATAAGCCAAAACCCTGTCTCTACAAAAACTACAAAAATTGCCAGGCATGGTGGTATATGTCTGTAGTCTCAGCTACTCAGGAGGCTGAGGTGGGAGGATCACCTGAGTCCAGGGAGGTAGAGGCTGCAGTAAGTTATGTTCACACCACTGCACTCCAGCCTGGGCGACAGAGCACAACCCTGTCTCAAAAAATAATAATAAAATAATGACTTTCTTCTATCAAGTTTTAAAATGAATAAGATGTGCTTTCAAATTAGTAACTTTTAAGTATTTTAAAATGCATTCATAAAGTTTAATAAATGAAACATTAATTTGCCAAGCCCTAAAAGGCAAGAGAGTAAATAGTCAACTGATAAGCATCATGCCTCCTGAAGCTATATAAGACTGCTCCAGAAAATAAAATGTATTCAATATTAGAAATGGTCTCTTCTTTCAAAAGTTTAAAACTTGAAACATCCTGTTACCTGCACATTGATGATGTGAAGGAGATGTTTATTACTGGGTGTGTACAACTGCCAATGTGGAAAATCGCAAAGGTGGTGTGGGCACCAACACTAAAAATCAACCCGAAGAATCTTTGTTCCTCAAGAAATAAGTAACTGTACAAGTGGTGGGTTCTCTCAACACCTGGAAAGGCCCAGCCAGGATTCATGACAAGTGCCCTTCTAAGTGGAGTACATGTTTGTAAAGCTTGATTTTAAATTCCTAAATTTGAACTCACAAAATTGCTAGCATATTTCTTCTCAGCCCTGAGTATTCTTGCTAGGCAAAGTTCAGTAGCACAAGCACACCCACATTTCATCTGGGCCACATCCCTAGCCTACCCTCAGCTAAATCTTGGCATTCCATTGCATCGCTCTCTACAGGCCAGGCCTGAGGTACAAAAAACATCTGCTAAGGCAATGAGGAATGATGAGACTTGCCACATGTCCCTCCTCCAGCTTCCCAAAACCCCACCTTAGACTCTGACTTAAATTGAAATCCACAATGTATACTTTAAAAATATGCACTTTGGCCTGAGCCAAGTGACTCATGCCTCTAATCCCAGCACTTCTGGAGGCTGAGGCAGGCGGATCACCTGAGGTCAGGAGTTCGAGATCAGCCTGGCCAACATGGTAAAACCCCGTCTCTACTAAAAACACATAAAAAAATTAGCCAGGCATGGTGGTGGGTGCCTGTTGTCCCAGCTACCAGGGAGGCTGAGGCAGAAGAATCGCTTGAACCCAGGTGGTGGAGGTTGCAGTGAGCCGAAATCGCGCCACTGCACTCCAGCCTGGGTGGCAGAGTGAGACTTCATCTCAAAAAAAAAAAAAAAAAAAAAAGCACATTGAAAAAGAAAAGATGTTTCCTCCTGCTTCCTCAGTCTTCTCTGAATGTGTATTATCCAAAACACTTTTTTTTTGTTATGTTTTGTCTTGTCTTGTTTTCACGTTTAGTGAAGTGACTTCATTGGAAGGCACAAGAGTGAGAAGAATTTTAAGCAACAGAATGAAGGTAGATGTCATAGAATTGTTCTGAGAGGCCACTGCAGTCCCAGGGCCAGGATGGAGTGCCCGGTAAGAGCCTTGGTCTTGGTACAGAAGAAAGACAGCGTGTCACACATGCTTGAGTGTCCAGGTCCCCAGAGGAGGATTGGGGGAATAAGCTCCCTGTGCCATGAACATTGCCAGGGGTCCACGCAGACCTGCGTGGAGCAAGAACGAGGAGACATTGACCAACACTATTGAATGCCTATTGCATACCAAACACTGTAGATAGGCTTGCAATAGAGAAAAATGAGAAAGTGGGGAAGGAACATGTCAATGATTAGACACAGACCTTGTTTCTTAATTGCTGATTGTTTAAGAGACCAGCAGGGGGAAATGCACTCAGAACAAGTGACTACACTGTTATACACTATTGGTGGGAATATAAATTAGTTCAACCTCAATAGAAATCAGTATGGAGATTTCCCAAAGAACTAAAAATAGAACTACCATCCAACCCAACAATCCCACTACTGGGTATCTACTCAAAGGAAAACAAATCATTATATAAAAAATACATTTGCACTAGGATGTTCATTGTAGCACAATTCACAGTAGCAAAGTCAGGGAACCAATCTAACTGCTCATCAAGGGTTGACTGGATAAAGAAAATGTGATACATATAATCTATGGAATACTACACAGCCATAAAAAAGAATGAAACCATGTCCTTTGAAGCAACATAAATGGAGCTGGAGGCCATAATCCTAAGAAAATTCAAGCAGAAACAGAAAATCAAATATTTCGTGTTCTCACTGATAAGTGGGAGTTAAACAATGGGTACACATGGACATAAAGATGGAAATAATAGAACACCATGAGACATGCTCAGTGTCATGACTGAAATACATGCAAAGTGCTGGGAGACTGTGGAGAACTCACGACTGATAACGGAGGAATGGTGGAGGAATGGTGGAGGAATGGCGAACATGTGCAGCCAGGATCTGGTGTAGCTCAAACAAGGAGAGATGCAGACTTTAAAATTTAGAATTGAAAGTCTCTGACCTGGTGCTTCCCCACAGCTCTGAGGATAAGGCTTGGTTAGAGATCTTTGTCCTCCAAGGACTGTTTTTCTTTCGTAACATATAAAAAATATAACTAGTTCTATATTCTTTTTCAAAAGACATTGTTTTTATTAGCGTGAACCTCCCAAGCTTGGGAGCATTACCTGAAGTTTTAAAAATACAGCCTTTCCGGCCGGGCGCGGTGGCTCACGCTTGTAATCCCAGCACTTTGGGAGGCCGAGGCGGGCGGATCACGAGGTCAGGAGATCGAGACCACGGTGAAACCCCGTGTCTACTAAAAATACAAAAAATTAGCCAGGCGTGGTGGCAGGCGCCTGTAGTCCCAGCTACTCGGAGAGGCTGAGGCAGGAGAATGGCGTGAACCCGGGAGGCGGAGTTTGCAGTGAGCCGAGATTGCGCCACTGCACTCCAGCCTGGGCGACACAGCGAGATTCCATCTCAAAAAAAAAAAAAAAAAAAAAAAAAAAAATACAGGCTTTCCTTTCAGATGACTTCCTGCGACTTTAAAATAGCCACAAAGGAAAAGATTCATATTAATTACAAGCTCCCATTGTGCTGAATATCCAAAATAAACACCCAGGCATCTTTCTTTCTTTAATTGCATGAAGCGGCAAGAGATAGGCCCTTTTTTTGTGACTGAAGAGGCAGAAAGTAGATATTCTGTTTATGCCAGTGAATAGTGTAGGTCCTTCTGATTCCTCTCCAAGTATTAAGCTTTTTGCTTCAAAATATGTAAATACACATGGCAATATTTCCTTCTCTTGCTAGCTAAAGTGGCCATTAAAAGTCTTAAAATTGTTACTTATAAATAGATATATAAACATGCATTCAGCAGGGTTTTTTTTGTTTTTTTTGTTTTTTTTGTTTTTTTGAGACGGAGTCTCGCTCTGTCTCCCAGGCTGGAGTGCAGTGGCGCAATCTCGGCTCACTGCAAGCTCCGCCTGCCGGGTTCACGCCATTCTCCTGCCTCAGCCTCTCCGAGCAGCTGGGACTACAGGCGCCCGCCACCACGCCCGGCTAATTTTTTGTATTTTTAGTAGAGACGGGGTTTCACCGTGGTCTCGATCTCCTGACCCCGTGATCCGCCCGCCTCGGCCTCCCAAAGTGCTGGGATTACAAGCGTGAGCCACCGTGCCCGGCCTCAGCAGGGTTTTAAAATTCTTTTTCTTAAATTATAACTGAAAACTTTTAGATGCCTGATTCTTTGTGGATGAGGTTTTTTGTCAACTGATCCCCAAACCTTAAAAGTTGGTTCTGAAATGAGTTTAATTTTTCATAGTTTAATCATTCTAATCCTAGAATTCCCTTTTAGGATGAGGTATTCCTTTCCTACTGTTCCTTTGCCATTAATCACAAATTTAGTTTCTTAAAACAATGTAAACACTATTTTTTATTTCTGCATGTTAGGAGTCCAAAATCAGTCTCGGAAGTCTCAAACTGATATTTTGACAACGTTGTGTCTCCTCTGAAGGCTCCTGGGGAGAATTCATTTTCTTGCCTTTTCCAGCTTCTAGAGGCCACCTGCCTTCCTTAGCTTGTGGCTTCCTCCTCCATCACTCCAACCTCTGCTTCCCTTGTCCCATCTCCTTCTCTGATTCTGATTCTCCTGCCTCTCTCTTAAAGGACATTAATGATTATTTTGAACACAGGCAGATAATCCAAGATCATCTCCCCTTCTGAAAGTCCTTAACGTAATCACAACAGCAAAGTCCCTTTTGCCATATAAGGTGACACAGGCATGGGCTCTGGTGATTAAGGACGTGGACATATTTGGAAAGCCATTCATTATTCACTCAGCATAGCTGAAAACACTTATGCATATTGATATGGTTTGGTTGTGTCCCCACTCAAATCTCATCTTGAATTGTACCTCCCACAATTCCCACTTGTGGGAGGGACAGGGTGGGAGGTAATTGGATCATGGGGGCAGGTCTTTCCTGTGCTGTTCTTGCGATAGTGAATAAGTCTCATGAGATCTGATGGTTTTACAAAGGGGAGTTTCCCTGCACACGTTCTCTTCTCTTGTCTGTCACCATGTGAGACGTGCCTTTCACCTTATATCCAGCCATGTGGAACTGTGAGTCCATTAAATGTCTTTCTTTTGTAAATTGTCCAGTCTCGGGTATGTCTCTATCAGCAGCGTGAAAATAAACTAATACATATATATGCCTGTGAATGTATAATTTTCACATGCGAGAAAACTTAGTTGATAATTCTTGTAATAGTACTATTCTGTTTATACAAATCTGTTCAGGCTATCTTAACAAAACACTACAAACTACATGGCTTAAGCCACAGAATTCCGTTTCTCACAGTACTAGAGGATGGGAAGTTTAGGTTGAAGGTCTAGCAAGGTGAAGGTTCTGGTAAAGGCTCTCTTGCTGGCTTCAGGCAGCCACATTCTAACATGGTAGAGAGAGAGTGCTGGTGTCTCTTCCCCTTCTTATAAGAGCACCAGATCTATTGAGTGAGGGCCCACTCTTATGACTTCATTTTAGTATTTCCTCAAAGGCCCTGTCTTCAGACACACTCATATTGGTGGTTAGGGTTCCAAATTATTAATTTTGAGGGACACAATTCAGTCCATAGCAGTGTTTATATCCATTTAGGTTGTTGGGTGCAAGAGTGCACATCCAAAGATTGAAAACCACAGATTTGAAAACTGTGAAACTTAGTAAAGAAATGAATCTAAGATTTGAAAAGTTTTCAAACTAGAAGTCCAAGGACCAAACTACCCCACTCATGGCTGTAAGAACTTTGCCTAACTGTATAATCTGTCTGATTATATTTTGTTTGCAAATATGGAGATAATAACATCTGTTTTTCCTTCTTTAAGGGGTCATTTCGAGGATAAAGTAGGACAACCATTGTCAAAGTGCTTCAAGGGCTCTGAAGTGCTTTATGAAAGTCTGTTGTTTATCCATATCGTTTGAAAGAGCAATGAACAGAGTGAGTGCTGAGAAATGCTTGTCCACTGTGGAAAGAATCCATGGAGGGCATGAGAACCATATATTACAGATTTGCAGAGGTATTGCTGTTTTCATTGTTCCATAATATTTTTAAGGAAAGGCAGGCCAGACATGGTGGTTCATGCCTGTAACCCCAGCATTTGGGGAGGCCAAGGTGGGAGGATCTCTTGAGCCCAAGAGTGTGAGACCAGCCTGGGCAACATAGTGAGACATTGTCTCTACAAAAAAATCTAAAAAGTAGCCAGGCATGGTGGTGCATGCCCATAGTCCCAGCTACTTGGAGGCTGAGGTGGGAGGATTGCTTGAGGCCAGGAGTTTCAGGCTGCGGTAAGCTAGGGTCACACCACTGCACTTTAGCCTGAGGGACAGAGTGAGATTGTGTCTCAAATAAGTGAATAAAGTATAGGCAAAAAAAGAGAAAAAAAATAGTTACTAAATACAAATAAATTGTTCTCCTTTATAGAGAAAGCCCTAGAAAACTTGGGTGGGAACCACCTATGATATAGGTTAATGGTTAATCAGAAGAAGAAAAGAAAACCAGAATAAAGAATGAGTTATAAAAATTTGAATTTGGCTAATTTTCCCTATATGTAGGTACATAAATGTGTTTTTTCCTCACTTTGCATATGCCCAGCAAATACAGGGTTTAGGTATTTTATTTTATCCTGTCATCTTAATAAAAAATAATTTTTGTAGGAAGCACATGATCAGCTAACCCTGGTGCGAAATTTCCAGGAACAACCTGAGGAGGTCAGAGAAACCCATGGCCAGTGCTGTTGCTCCTCCAATGACAGCTACTGAAATTATTAAAGACAAGTTCTAGGGAAAGAACCAGTTCCTTAAAGGGTGATCCTTAAAACCCTAAGCCTATGAAATATGAGTTAATGTCACAGCCTATATTTTATTAAAAGTTGGATCTGTGAACTATCTTCTTAAACACTTTACTACGGGTGATGCCTCTTAAAATGTGTCTGTACATTGTCTCACAAAATCCAGATTTAGATGAGAAAGGAATCTTAATGTCATCGTAATCTTGTTAGGAGGAACCATGATATTGCGTGACATGGAACAAGTTTAAGCTTTATTTCATTATTGTCCCCTATTCCAACAGCTTAGCCTTTTCCAATATGTGTCAAAACACACAGCTTTTAATCAGCTTAATCAGAGTAACATTATATTAGTTCAACAGTCTGCCATGTCAGCATACAATGTGCACTCCGAGAAACATTTTGCAAACACAATGAAACCCGAAATTTTCACGAGTCTCTAAAACATAATCGGGGTGGCTAATATACTGTGTCAGCAACAGCAGAGCAAATCTGGGAACTGTAATTAAAAAGATGATATTTTTTTCTCTCAAATGAATTCTGTAGAAAATTCTTACAAGACAATTGCATTATGCTGCACTGTGTGTGTGTGTGTGTGTGTGTGTGTGTGTGTGTGTGTGGTGGCTATGTTGAACCTTGATTTAGTATCTCTTCTTCAAGATTTTTTATTCCTGCTGCTCAAAACAATTGAGCCTAATCTCCACTAGGTTAAATAGTATGGTCAAAGCAAGCCTAGAGAATTGTGGTTCTGTATGAATTGGCTACCAAACCACTGTATGAAAAGAATAATGACTCAATAACAAAATCATCGTGGAAAACACTATTTATCTGAGTAAACTATAGCTCTCTATAAAGTATCTATTATAGTGTCAATCTGTCTTGCACTTTGGGAAAAAACTCTTAAATTGACATTTATCAGGTTTCCAATAATGCCATCCTGTCATTCAAATCTCTTGTAAACAGCACACAGCAGTAACAATTTATGGCTTGGTGATTTAGGTTTTATTTTGCAGATTACAGATAAATCATACATTGGGTTGCAAAAATGGCAGGCTTTCTACATTTGCCTACCATGATGAAGTGATTAGCTGTCACATTCAGAATACATATTGGAAAATGGCATGGTATGAAGGTTGTTGGCAGATCCAACAGTTTTAACTTGTCTGGTCAAAACAAGGAAAGCTACAGAGATGACAGAAAGAAAATATGATGGTGGCTTCAAGTAAAGGCTTGGTTTCCTCTACATGCTCTTCCATATCAGAAAGATCATACAGCCCTTCTCCTCCTGACACTTACAGGCTCCAATGAGCACCCATTAGGTTGGTGCCTCCACCGTGGTCTGAAGTCACAAGGAAGCCATAGCCACCTGCTGCCTGAGGAGCGATGGCAGTATCATCCCATGATCTGACGTAGACATTCTCTCAAATCCTGAGAGATTCAGCTCTACTTTGAAAATATATCTTCGATATATCCTCAACTTCTCCCAGGTCTAGGCTCAAATGTCATTTGATCAGAAGGGCTTTCCTGGCTGCACTCTGTTAAGGAGACTGTCCTCTTCTCTACAAAAGTTGCTGTTCTCTTACCTGTTGCAATTTTTCTCCTTGGTTTTCTTCACTATCTCTGTGGGGTGTGTGTGTGTCCCCTCCCTATTGCATCTTTCTTTGTGATACTTTTACAAAATACTTGAACTATCATCTCCGAGTGTTGGGCTATATCATTGTAATAAAGTACAAGTTGAATCTGTTCAAAACAGCGCAGCACAAACTCATTTAATTTATTGGCAATACGAGGACACTATTATTTACCTCCCCACATTTTCTTACTGATTTCATAATATCCTATCTGTGAAATGCTCAGGAAGTATTTGCCATGTAACTGGCGGTTAAGATTTTATTATTCAGCATTAGCAAAAGCATTCAGTGTGCTTCTCTCAACATCTAAGAATAGGTCAGGCACGGTGGCTCACGCCTGTAATCCCAGCACTTTGGGAGGCTGAGGTGAGAGGATTGCTTGATTCCAGGAATTCAAGACCAGCCTGGGCAACATAGTGAGACCCCATCTGTACAAAACAAATTGAGAATTAGCCAGGCATGGTTGTTTGTGCCTGTAGTTCCAGCTACTCAGGAAATGGAAGCGGAAAGATTGCTTCAGCCTAGGAGGTCAAGGCTATAGTGAGCTATGATTGTACCACTTTACTCCAGCCTAGGTGACGGAATAAGACTCCATCTCAAAAGTAAAAACCTAATGATAAACTGTTAAGATGATCTACAGACAGATAAAGAGGCAGCTTACATCTCCAGTGTCTCACCAGCCATTCAGCATGGTCACATGAGCTTGTAACAACTCAACTACAGGATGTGCCCAAGTTTAGAGAAACCCAGAATTGTTATGACAGTCAAATCTGCCCCACAACTCCTCATTGCAAACGTGGTTGGGTCATAAATATGACTTACTTTTATAGAGCCCTCACTGCTATGGTTTGAATGTTAGTGTCCCTCCAAAATTTATGGCTGATACTTAATCTCCAATGCAATAGTATTAGGAGGATTTGAGGGATGATTAGGTCATGAGAGCTCCAGCCTCCTGAATGGGATGAGTACCCTTATGAAAGAAATTGAGAGGATCGCTTTGGCCCTTTCACCCTTTATCCAGATGAGGACACAATGAGAGGCACCATCTACAAAGCAGAGAGCAGACTTCACCATATACCAAATCTGTCTGTGCCTTGATCTTGGATTTCTCAGCCTCCAGAATTGAGAGAAATAAATTTATATTATGTATAAATTATACCATCTAAGATGTTTGCTTATAGCCGTAGATAGGGATTGAGACTCTCACCATTGGCAGGGCACTGCACCCTGGACTTGTCACATATCATGATGTCTGATTTTTGTGATAACTGAGTGAGGTTGGCATTGATGTTGGCCAATCAACCGTTGACCAACTAATTTGAGTCTGCTCAAGGTCCCCAGAGTGAGTGAGTGGCAGAACTGTGAAGGAAACCCATTTTCCTTCATTCCATAGTCTGGGATCTTGGTAGCCATGCCATTTTGCCCTCTGATATTATTTGGAAACAGGAGAAGATCATAGGTTTTAGACCCAGAAAGAGATGTGTTTGAATCTTGGCTCTGCTTCTAATGCAAATTCTGACCCAAACTCACTACATCTGAAGTGCTTGCACATGGGAAGCACCCCATTACCATGTGTTTCTTTGAATATCAAATTATATTTGTTTCGACATTAAGAGGTGGTGTTTATGTATGGCAAGATATTTGTGTAATATATTTATTCAAAATACAAAATATTTCCAGGACCCAGAAGGCTCATTCATTTTATACTAAAAACTACTAACCAATGGAGATATTCCAAATACACAATTGCATCTCACATCATGACTTATATGCTTTAAATGAGTTAAACTTAAATCACTTTAGAATATGAACATTTTGATCAGCCAGTGAAACTTTCCATAAATGCTATCAGATGCTAGACTGGAGAAAAGGTATAGACATTAGAGTGAATATTGGCCTATATACTTGAAATGTATTATGTTATTATGAATTTATTCTCATCAAAATTACCCCTCTTTGCAAATTCAGCACATGATGTCACATATATTACCAGAAGGCCATTTTCTTTCCAGAGATAACTATAAGTTAGATCAGAAATAAAATGAGAGTTGTGAGCGGTCAGGTACAGTATAATTCTATTGGGTAACATTTCTTTTGAAACACGAGTATATAATATGATCAGGGCAATCATTTTTATAAACGAAGATAGTTTCATTTTTATGCTTCCAATCATTGCTATGCTTAATAGGCTTGGGGTTTTTTCTTTCTAAAGTGAAGAAAATGTATTTCTTCTCCATTGTTTTACTGAAATGCATAATATGTGGAAATGTGTAGGTCAATAAGATTCTGGGAAAAAATTAACGTAATAGATTTTTGCCTCATTTCTTAAAAATGCCTTTACAATTGTTTTGTTGTTGCTAAAATGGAACATTTTACAACATTCTACATAAAGGATAAAGTAAGTTTTCAAAATTATCATCATGTTTTAGACATAGCATGCATATACTGTACAAATCTTTTAAGTAAAATTCTTTTTATTGCTGCTTCAATAAAGCTGTTTTCTTCTACCCTACCACTGGCTTACCTTTGAATCCTTGGCAAAGCCAAAAATCCTGAAAGGCTAAACCCCACTTTGGGACTCGCCTGTCCTGCATCAAATTCACTCTCCCAGTAGCCATATATGAGAATTTCAGTCACTCCACAGACATGTGCAAATACTTGGGATTGTCAATCGTTTCACAATTTCATTCATTCTGGTAGCTGGGCTGTAGCATGTCGTTATGGCTTTTTTTTTTTTTTTAGTGTTTTTTTTTTATTATACTTTAGGTTTTAGGGTACATGTGCACAATGTGCAGGTTTGTTACATATGTATCCATGTGCCATGTTGATTTCCTGCACCCATTAACTCGTCATTTAGCATTAGGTATGTCGTTATGGCTTTAACTTATATTTTCCTGATAAAGAATGCTGTTGAGTAACTTTCCATATGCTTATGGGCCAGTCAGAAATCCTTATTTGGAAATGGTCTGTCTAAATCTTCTGAAAATGTTTAATTGAGTTGTCTTTTTTGTACTGATTTATAGGATTTCTTAATATATTCTAAATATCAGTCCTCTGGAGACCATAATGTCTCATTCTTTATCATATCCTTGAACTCTCTTAGTGATGTCTAGTGATGAGCAAAATTTTTTAATTTTAATAACCAATTTATCAGTTTTTTATGCCTAGTAATTTTTGTGTTCTCTTTAAAAACTGTTGTATATCCCAAGCTCATAAACATACTCTTCTTGTTTTTGTCTATAAGTCTTATAATTCATATTTTACAGATCATCTGTGACCTATTTCATATTAATGTATTTGAGGTAGAGGTAAAACTTTATTTTTAAAATATTGAAATCCAATGGAACCAACATCACCTATCCTAAGTAACCATTCTTTCCCGCCAATGAATTGCTGTAATACTTTTTCATAAATATGTCGACTGCATATATGGGATGTACCCTAGATTCTAGACTCTGTTTTCTATGTATCTTTTAGTGTATTCTTGTGCTACTATCTTGATTACCATAGCTTCATTGTAATTCTTGATATCTGGTAAATTAAGTATTTGGCCTTTGTTTTTACCTTAGCTACTTTTTAGGTATTTTGGCTTTGGATATAAATCTTACAAGTCAGTTTCACAATTTCCACAAAATCTTTGGTAAAATATTGATAGGGATTGCACAAGCTTGGAAAAATGGGTATCTTAAAAATATTGAGTCCTCCAGACTATAAACATGATATATTTCTGTATGTAGGCCTTTAATTTCTCTGAGCATTTTTGTTATCGTTTCCTGTGTAGAAGTGTTCACATAATTAACTAGATTGATTTATGTGTACATGTGAATTCATTTATTTACTTGTTCCCTTACATTTAAATTTCTAACTCATTGTTCCTTGTATCATTGTCAGGTTTTACTAAATTATGAAAGAACTTTTGACCCCAATCCTTGGTCAAGCCAATAATAGCAGAAGTAATTTTTAAACTATTTCCTCACTCCACAAACACTTACCAACGTATATAGATAATATTCTACATCCATCTTCTTTTCCATTCTTACATGTTTTCCCATGCATTTCAGATACAACTGTTTCTCAGCAATTTTTTACCATACTCCCATGATGGAACTTCAGTCATATCCCTCACCAATTCAACCATACACCATTTCAGGATTAACCATTATTAAATATCACCTTCAGCATAGCATTTTCTTACCAGATCTTCATCTCTTCCTCATATTTTCCATCAATTATGTGTCAAGGCTGCACTCTTTCCAGCCCTGCATCTTTCTCTTCCTCTTCCTCTTCCTCTATGTGTACTTTGGACATCAAGTCAAACCAGCCACCTTAACAGACCTTAAACATTACCTTTGCTTAGGCTGCTTAGTGCCTCTGGACTCCCCCTTCTCCCTTGATTCCTATCTCTTCCCGTATCCATCCCTCAAGAAACATGGAAGTCAAAATTGGGTTTTAAATAAGATCATTTACTAGCCCTCAACCAAACACAATCAATTGATTCTTTGAAACCATATTGTTCTTTTGAGGGCACATTTTTTTAGTATACCCTGGTAGGCTACTATTTGAGGAGATATTTCCCTTCAACCTTCTTCTGACATTGTTTGGTTTATCTTTGTATCCCTAAAAGCATTCAGCACAGTCTTTGGTTCATGGTTGATACTTAATAAATATATGTTGACTTAAATCTAATTTCAATAGATCCAAGTAGAAAAGCATAATGCAGTCATGCTATCTTTTCTGCTTGAGTTATGTCAGCCATGGGATCCTGAGAAGACCTTTTGAAGTGCTAAAATGAAAAATAGGCAAAACTCCATTCTGCCCTAGCTAGAGGATCATTAAAAAATTCAGACCCTTCACTTTTTTAAAGCATATAATTTATGTGCATTATAAAGCAACCCTTTGTTTTCACAAGTCAACATTCTTAATGCAGTCTGTCAAAGTGCATTCTCAGTAAATTGCTTTGATAAATATGCCAGCTCAGTCCATTTCTTTTAACCTGAAGAGAGAAAGATTTTAAAAAAGACTTTTGCAGCAGCAAAAAAGAAAATAAATAAAACAGATCTAGACTTTGCTGTATATTTTTATGTCCAAGCTTGCAAATAATTTCCCTTAACACTCTCATGAGCCAGAACTCTGCCTCCAAATTTGTAATTCAAAAGCCTTGTTTTTGTTTTAGAACAGATAGAGAGTGCCAGTTTCTCCTTCTGCCCCACACACTCACCCATGAACAGGTCGGTCCTGAACATGCACAAACTTGATATGGTTTTTAAAACACAGACGAGAAAACCATCCTCAGGTTCACACACCTAAGCTCCAGCACTTCAAGGTAGTAAGTAAGCAATTCTTTCTTTTCTAGAGACCCTCACTGCAAAATCTCACCCGGAAGACTTCAAGGACTGGATATTGGTTAGTTTGGAACTGACTTTTTTTCTATGTAGCAGTTGGTGTAGCTAATACAATGTGATAACACTTCCTGCACATATTTTCCTTGAATATTTAAAATAGATTTCTTAGTTTTCCTCCCCCACCAGGGGTGGTGGAGTTTTATGTAATGATGTAGGAAAACAGAGTAGTAGAGAGACACTTTTTGTCTTAATGGGAGCTTTTGATGAAGTGAGACTTAATCCAAAACATGTTGATTCAAACACAATGTAACCACATTGTCTTGTTACAGATCTTTATAAATATGTGTCTGTGTGCAAATATTCACTCTCAAACACACACTCTTTTAGGGAAAACAACTTGTATCTCACTTTGAAACGTATTCAACTACAGAAAGGCTGCTACTTCATTCAATTAACGCCAAACTCTCCACAGAATTTGATCAGGTTTAGGGGGAGATGCTCTCTTTTGGATTTCCTCACACTTCCCTTGAGTCATAACTATTGTTTCCTTGGGCAGAAAGATGAAAGTAGGGTTTACTACAGAAAGCTACCAAATTCTTCTAAAACATAATGTCAAATAAATAATAAAAGAAAATAACCTGTGAATACTGTATTTCTTATTGTGTATACACAATTTGTCACTGTGATTTTTTTCTACTTTATGACTGGGTATCAATACCAACCAGACATTCATTTTCCTCAGGTATTATCTGGGTAAAAAACGCCCCCCTGGTAAATCAGCTGTCAGAGTGTCCTCGGTCTCAAAGACAGTACTCAGGATTCCTTTCAAAAGCTTAGGAAATGGCCTCAGATTGACACTCCTGACTTGTTGAGAGTCAACAGGAAATGTGGCAGGGAAAGAGTAAGAGCTTGGGACCCAGGCAGTGGAGGGCTAAGAGGATGCGGCTTATATGGAAGAGCTTGGGACCCAAGCATTTGGAGAGATAAGAGGATGTGGCTTGTAAGTGTCCTTCCTGGAAACCCCACAGGTGACAAACCGCACAAGTGCATTCCGCCTATGCTGATGCTCTGACCACTTCTGAGTTATCATTTATGTCTCCCCAGTATCCCCAGAAGAAACTCGCCAACCTCAAGTTGGAAGTCAAGGCTTCTGAAACCGACGTGGGAGAGGGGAGAAGTAGATAGAGTCTAACTCTCAACACTTACACAGGTGGGCTAAACCAGTTATCCACTCTCTCCTCCCACTACCCTTCACCAGGAACTCACTTTCCTGGTGTTGATTCCCTGGAGCAGCCTTTCTGAACTCCAAGGTCATGGTCACCCTATTCCACTTCCCAAGCATGTCCTTCTCCAGCCCTATGACACACAGAAGCCTATGGACTTCTCATCATACATCATAAGGGCTTCTTCTTTGAGTCCTGGGTCACCCCTTCTCATATTAGTAAACTAAGACAACCAAGTATCTTTAATCACCCTGGGTTTTTTTTGGTGGGGGAAGAGAAGGGACAAAAAAATGTGGAATGTCTAAGTCTTACGTTTCTGAAGATTCTGTTAGTTCCAATAGAGGAAGGGACTTGCACGGCTCATAGTGATTTTTCAAAGTAGCAACTCGAAGGCAGCACATAGGAGCATTTCACAGCTGCATCCCTGCTTGACAATCCTGCCTCTTCTACAAAGCTAAGAATACTCCTCAGCTAACCCTCAGTCCTTGAGGAGTAGAAGCCTGAGAACATAGAATTTGATCCCGCAGAATAAATGGCAGGAATTCGTTGAGTCACAGCTATGTCTCTCTGAAATGTGTGGTTTTTTTTTTCATGAGGATGTTGCTTTTCTCAACATGAATATAAAATACAGTCCAGGAACAGTGGCTCACACATGTAATCCCAGCACTTTTAGAGGACTGCTTGATGCGAGGAGTTCCAGACTAGCCTGGACAACATAGCAAGACTCTGTCTCTACAACAACAACAACAAATGTAAAAATAAGCCAGGTGTCATGGTGTGCACCTGTAGTCCCAGCTACTTGGGAGGCTGAGGCAGGAGAATTTCTTGAGACCATGGGTTCAAGGCTGCAGCGAACTATGATTACACCACTGCACTCCCACACTGGTGACAGAGCAAGACCCTGTCTCCAAATATATATATACACACACACACACTCACATATATGTATGTATATGTATATGTATATATGGCAATTAAAAAATACTTGGTTGTCTTACTTCAGTCGTGTTTATCCTTGTGTGTGTGAGCAGATATTTTGAAAGATGAAGACCTAAGATGGATGTACAGGACCCTAAAGTTTTGGCCCAGAACATATGCAGCTATTTAAGCCTGGATGAGCCCAACTTTACACCTTGGAATGAGTAGTGATGTGCAAAATACCTGAGGGCAGGAACCAGGCCTGTCTAGTTCAGCACTGTACTTGCAAGACCCAGTGTTGGAATTGAGCTTTTCCACTCAAATATTTAGTAAATACTCGAATAAATGAATGGATATGAATCAACAGATGAGGAAACTATGATGTTGTGATGAGATTATTCTGTAGGAACCAGAAGCAAAGGTGACCCACTGGTGTGTAGCAGGAGGCATTTCTCCTAAGGAGAGGGGCGACTCCCATTTCCAACTGCCCATGAGAGGTGTAGATCCAGGAGCAGAGATTGGGAGGCAGAGGAGGAGCCTTTGGCTCAGGTGAGCAGAGGATTTCCCTCTACTTTTAGCTTTAGAGAATTGAGATTGAAGGGCACTCCTGTTGGTGACTTTAACATGTTCTTGACAATGGACTGCCATTGAGTTGCTACCTTAAAAAATCATTACCAGCTATGCAAGTTTCTTCCCCGATTGAGACTAACTTAATCTTCAGAAAGGGAAGATTTAGATGCTCTACATTTCTTGCTCCGTGCCCCAAGCCTCAAGAGATTGAACTCAAGGCTGTCTGTTGTGTCAATTCCCAGCTTGTTATTTAAAGCCTATGTGGTGAATGTGAGGTCCATTCTGGTTGGGCGTGATAGCTCACACCTGTAATCCCAGCCACGAGGCAGGTGGACCATTTGAGGTCAGGAGTTCGAGACCAGCCTGGCCAACATGGCAAAACTCTGTCTCTACTAAAAATACAAAAATTAGCTGGAAGTGGTAGTGCACACCTGTAGTTCCAGCTACTCAGGAGGCTGAGGCAGGAGAATTGTTTGAACCCGGGAGGCGGAGGTTGCAGTGAGCCGAGATCTCACCATTGCACTCCAGCCCGGGAGACAGAGCAATTCTGTCTCAAAAAAAAAAAACAAAAAATGAGGTCCATTCTTTCTATTTAGAGGCAAACTCCTAAAGACAAGAGTCATGGTTAATTCTTTATCGTCCATAATGCGTAACAAAGATAGGCCTTATTCCCATACATATTCAGATGTACAGTTGACCTTGAACAACACAGGGGTTAGGGGTGTCAGCCCCCATGCACTTAAAAAATCTATGTACAACTTTTGATTCCCTAAAAACTTAACTACTAATAGCCTACTGTTGACTGGAAGCCTTACTGGTAACATAAATAGCCAACTGACACATATTTTGTATGTTATATATATATTATATGCTGTATTCTTACAGTAAAGTAAGCTAGAGAAAAGAAAATGTTATTAAGAAAACTATGAGGAAGAGAAAATATATTTAGTATTCATTAAGTAGAAGTGGATCATCATAAAGGTCTTCATCCTTGTCTTCATGTTGAGGAGGTTGAGGAACAGGAGGAAGAGGAGGGGTTGGTCTTGCTGTCTCAAGGGTGACAGAGGTGGAAGAAAATCCTCATATAAGTGGAGCTTCACAGTGCAAGCTCATGTTGTTCAAGGATCAATTGTATTCATTTTACTGTATTTGTTTAGGTTTCATAGTTTGCTTGTGATGGGCCCCCTATTCCAGGAAATTAAGAGAGTTGGACTCTGCATCTGTATTAATTTTCACAAACAACATCTGAACATATGAGTATGTGGCTCCTTGTTATCAATTTCTGAAGACAGACTCAGGCAGGATTTTACTGAAAGTCGATCTATAATCTTAATAGTTATTTGACAACTCAATTCTAAGTAAGTTGAACTTAATAGTTATTTGACTTCTCAGGATACAAAATCAATGTACAAAAATCACAAGCATTCTTGTACACCAATCACAGACGAACAGAGAGCCAAATCATGAGTGAACTCCCATTCACAATTGCTTCAAAGAGAATAAAATACCTAGGAATCCAACTCACAAGGGATGTGAAGGACCTGTTCAAGGAGAACTACAAACCACTGCTCAATGAAATAAAAGAGGATACAAACAAATGGAAGAACATTCCATGCTCATGGGTTGGAAGAATCAATATTGTGAAAATGGCCATACTGCCCAAGCTAATTTATAGATTCAATGCCATCCCCATCAAGCTACCAATGACTTTCTTCACAGAATTGGAAAAAACTACTTTAAAGTTCATATGGAACCAAAAAAGAGCCCGCATCGCCAAGTCAATCCTAAGCCAAAAGAACAAAGCTGGAGGCATCACGCTACCTGACTTCAAACTATACTACAAGGCTACAGTAACCAAAACAGCATGGTACTGGTACCACAACAGAGACATAGATCAATGGAACAGAACAGAGCCCTCAGAAATGATGCCGCATATCTACAACCATCTGATCTTTGACAAACCTGACAAAAACAAGAAATGGGGAAAGGATTCCCTATTTAATAAATGGTGCTGGGAAAACTGGCTAGCCATATGTAGAAAGCTGAAACTGGATCCCTTCCTTACACCTTATACAAAAATTAATTCAAGATGGATTAAAGACTTACATGTTGGACCTAAAACCATTAAAATCCTACAAGAAAACCTAGGCAATACCATTCAGGACATAGGCATGGGCAAGGACTTCATGTCTAAAACACCAAAAGCAATGGCAACAAAAGCCAAAATTGACAAATGGGATCTAATTAAACTAAAGAGCTTCTGCACAGCAAAAGAAACTACCATCAGAGTGAACAGGCAACCTACAGAATGGGAGAAAATTTTTGCAACCTACTCATCTGACAAAGGGCTAATATCCAGAATCTACAATGAACTCAAACAAATTTACAAGAAAAAAACAAACAACCCCATCAAAAAGTGGGTGAAGGACATGAACAGACACTTCTCAGAAGAAGACATTTATGCAGCCAAAAAACACATGAAAAAATGCTCATCATCACTGGCCATCAGAGAAATGCAAATCAAAACCACAGTGAGATACCATCTCACACCAGTTAGAATGGCCATCATTAAAAAGTCAGGAAACAACAGGTGCTGGAGAGGATGTGGAGAAATAGGAACGCTTCTACATTGTTGGTGGGACTGTGAACTAGTTCAACCATTGTGGAAGTAGTGTGGCAATTCCTCAGGGATCTAGAACTAGAAATACCATTTGACCAAGCCATCCCATTACTAGGTATATACCCAAAGGACTATAAATCATGCTACTATAAAGACACATGCACACGTATGTTTATTGCGGCACTATTCACAATAGCAAAGACGGAACCAACCCAAATGTCCAATAACGATAGACTGGATTAAGAAAATGTGGCATATATACACCATGGAATACTATGCAGCCATAAAAAGTGATGAGTTCATGTCCTTTGTAGGGACATGGATGAAACTGGAAAACATCATTCTCAGTAAACTATCACAAGGACAAAAAACCAAACACCGCATGTTCTCACTCATAGGTGAGAATTGAACAATGAGAACTCATGGACACAGGAAGGGGAACATCACACTCGGGGGACTGTTGTGGGGTGGGGGGAGGGGGGAGGGACAGCATTAGGAGATATACCTAATGCTAAATGACGAGTTAATGGGTGCAGCAAAACAACATGGCACATGGATACATATGTGACAAACCTGCACGTTGTGCACATGTACCCTAAAACCTAAAGTATAATAAAAAAAAAAGTTATTTGACTTCTCAATTCTAAGTAACTTATTACAGTTACCTAGCACTTTGTACAGTACTGAAATAGAGCTTTGCCATAATTATTTTCACAAGCTAATGAGGAAAGCCAGCAACATTGTGAATCTAGTTGATAAAGGCATGTCGGTGCCACCACCCAGTTCCAGAGATCTGGCATAAGCATGGGCAGCCTCTACCTCTTATTTGACATCACAATCAAGTGGGGCTAATATTTATCTTCCTCAAGTTTGCTCTCTTACATGCTTCACATACTTCATGTAATTAGTGTTTGCCACATCCTTTAAGTTCCTGAGATTCCTGTGAAAATCAGAAGTACGTCAAAGAATAGTTTGAATACAGTGAGTGTGGAGGGCTTTGTAAATTTGCAACCCATGGACGCTTCAAAGGCATAGCTTCAAAGGCATATTAGCAATAGCAGGCATCCAAGATGATTTAAAAGCTTTTGCATATAGCTTTTACATCCTTTTATTGGAACACGAATAAACTCAAGGAGTCTCAGGTCCTTAAAATTAAAGGGATGGAATGATATTTCCTTTATTATTTCTCCCAGTTTATGGATACATGACTTATTTGTGAACAGTAAAAAAGCCTAAATGTTATCTGCTTTGGAATACAAAACATCTATTCTTATCAGATAATACAACTCTCCTTATAAACCCCATGGTTTCAGGAAATAAGCTGAATTTTTCTCCTTTCATAGAATATTTGAAAACTACATATGACCTTAGCAGATCCTAAATAGCTGACATTTGACTCTACTGTAACACTGAGACCTAAAGATACAGTATTTTAATGTTTCCATTTAAATTATTATTTTTCCAGGCATTTAGATATAAGTGGTACTATAAGGTAAGTAAATACAGGTTCACAAACATTATGTTGTCTTGGATTTTCTGCTACTTCACAAGATGACTCACATAAAGTTAACTATGGGCTTGAGTAAATATTCTTATTAAACAGAATATATTATTGTGTAGATTTGTATTGAGTGCCTAAAATTGTATTAGTTATGAATACAACAAACACTAAACACTTACATACTTATACCATGAAAAATTCTCTCTCTTAGACTAGGGCAAGTGAATTGCTGGGGAGCTTCACCGCGTTCCCAGGGACATACACGCTGGGGCAAGTGAATTGCTGGGGAGTTTCACTGCATTCCTGGGGACGGCGCACATCATGGTTTCATTCAAATGGGTTTTGTTTCTTCAAAACATTGCAAGCAAAACTCAAGTAAACAAGAAAAAAGACTTTCACCGTGTTCACATTTCTTGCATGAATTTTGCAGACCATCAAAAGATAGATGTGTGCTATAAGCAGGCAGATACAGATAGATAGATACATACAGGGATGAATAGATAGAAATAGATGACAGGTAGATAGATAGATACATACATACATGATGCATACATACATACATAGATGATGGATGGATAGAGATCAATGATAGAAGATAAATAGATAGATACATACATACCTGAAAACATATGATAGATGGATAGCTAGGTAGATATATAGATGATAGATAGATACATACATAGATACATAGAGATTAATGATGGATAGATAGATACATAGATGGATGGATATAGATGATAGATTGATAGATATAGAGATTAGATATAAATAGATGATAGATGATAGACAGATTAGATAGATATGATAGATATGTAGATAGTGAGAGAGATAAATAGAAATGGATGATAGATGATGGATAGATACATCCATACATGGATGAATAGATAGATACACACAGAGATTAGATAGATGATAGATAGATGATAGATAGATAGATAGATAGATGATAGAATTTTATTTCTGGTAACCAGCAAGATAGATAGACAAAAGAAAAGATCAATGATTATTAAAAGCCAAGTGTATTTTCATCTGCCATGACTTGCTGAAAGATAAGTTGTTTCTTGGCATTAGAACATCTGCAAAGTTTAACTTTTCTGTAATCCTGGATTCCTTGCTACAGGTTCAACCCTCAAATTTTAGGTCACATCCCTTCCATTGAATAGCATGATGCATTTCTTTACAGCAAGTAGTTTAGCTTATCTCCACTCTTTGTGGACAGAGGCTGTAGCACCAGAGAAACACAACCATTTCTATGTGAAATGTGATCTAAGTTAATGAGACTTTAGCCATCTCTTCATGTGAAAATAGAATCTCTCCAAAATACATGCTTATCCAGAGAATGGAAGCCAACGAGAAGCTGAATGCTTTATATAATGTTGGAATCCTGGTTGTAGGTAACAGAACTACAAGATAGGAAACATGTTCTTGTTTCCTGATATTTACCATAAACACGAGAAAAAGGTTCCTGAAGTTTACACAGAGCACTTTTCATTGTGGGTTTATGGGAGATGAGCAGATGAAAGAATTCGGTGATCCTCTCTCATGGAGTCACATTGTTTAGGTCAGCATTTCTCCCAGAACATTAGATTTGTGAAAGGGAATGGTGTGCTCCAGGCAGCTTCTGGGGCCATTGGGTCTATGGGAACCCTTTCTCATGCAGCCCTTATAGCAAAGAAAAGCTGAGCTGGCAGACATATGTGAACTCTTGGCTACATCACCCCGATTCTCTGCCAGGACCAGGGACTAAATATGTTGAAAACTTCATTTAGTTAGTGTTGACACAGATTAAGGTCTAATTTTGCTTCATTTTACATTATCAAACCTCAAGCATTTAAACACAGTCCTCTTGTAACTCCACACAGGGGTGAGTTATAAGATAAAAATGTGTGGAAAGCCCTCTCAAAGACCTCCTACATGGATAATTACGTCAGTGGCAGAGCTTGGTGTAGGTCTCCTTAAATCACGCATCTGAACTGATTATGGGGGCTCATTCCTCCCTAATAAGGCTCCATATATAGCAGAGATTATTACTTCCAGGACACTATGTTACCAAATGATTCCTGATAGGAAAAGGGCATTTGAGATCCTGACTGGACAATTTACAATTTGTGGTGAAATCGTCATTTCAATACCAGCTGTTATATATTAGACATGTTCACACTGCAAAGAGCTCAGGAATTACATGAAACTAAGAATTATGAGTGATGTTTTCTAGGAGAGGTAACATCATTGAGTTTATCATAAGAGTGCCTGGGAAGTGAGACAGCTTCGAGTAAAGAAAAATGCACTCAACTAGGATCCTAGATCCGAAAAGCATCATTTCTAGAGGCTTGTAATTACCTGCTTGTAATATAATCTCTTGCAATTCACTTTACCTGCCCAAAGGACAAGGTGAATGACAAAATATCAAGCAGAGGAAATCTACTATTATCTATTTTATTTGAATTTATCTATTTTACTTGCATTTCAAGTTGAAAAAAACTCTATAATTTAAAAAAAATGTAAGAACAGCTTAGTCTGTAGATTACCCAGTGCTAGGCATTATGCTGTTTCCATTGGAACAAGGATGAGAAATATCTGTGTCCTACACTGAGACGCTCACAGTCTATTGCAGATGACACACTCACATTCTCAGCATGTGTTTGACTTCCATATTTGCAAGTTTGCTTACTTACTAAAATTGATTTGTAATCTAGCACTTCCGTAGTCATCCAGAGACATGCACAGAGTGGTGACAATTTTCAATAACTGACACCCACATTGCTCACATTTTTGTGCTTTTTGTTGGTGATGTCACTCTCAAATGGCACCCAAGCCTGGTGCTGAAGTGCTGTCTAATGTTGCTAAGCACAAAAAAGCTCTGATGTGTCCTACAGAGAAGATGGGTGTGTTCAATTAGCTTTTCTCAGGCATGAGTCATAGTGTTGTTGGCTGCGCATTCAACATGAATGAATCAACTATATATATTAAATACAGTGTCTTTAAACAGAGATACACAAACCAAGGTCAGTTGATGAAAATGTTGTGACCAGAGACTTCATAGACTCCCTAAGCCTGTGTTTCTCCTAAGAGCAATGGTATTATGGTAATTCAGCATTCACAGTGGCTTTATAGAACATTACTATCATAAATAACAAGAATCAACTGTGTGTGTGTGTGTATGTATGTATATGTGTATATATATATATGGTGTGTGTGTATGTATATGTATGTACGTACATTACTGTGCTGCAGGAAGTATGCACAGGTGTCACAAGAGCCCATAAAACAGCCACACCTAGAAAAGGAAGAGCACTGTGAAAACCCCAATATAGTTCTACATAGACAATGAAAAAGAGGTTAAAGGGGTTCTCTTGGATACTCTGGTGCCAAAGATCTTAATGGACAGTTTTGTTTTGGCAAAAAGGCTGAAAATTCCAACTTTCAAAAGATTTTTAAAATGCCAAATCTGACAAAATTCAGAAGAGTTTACTACTTTCTTGATCTGAAAGACGACATAAGACAAATACCATCTTCATGCTAAGCACTGAAGCAATGAAAATCTTTTTAAGCACAATCAGAATAAATAAATATGTTCTGCTATCATAAAAATGATTAAATAATCTCATGAAGGTGCTTGTTTTTAAAAAACCTTATAGGAGAGTTTGAAAAGAATTCGACAAAACACATGAATTCAGAAGAATTCAGAAAGATACTTACATAAAAACGTTTCTACATCCAAATGACACTCAGAAAATATTATGTGAGAAAAATAACATTCTTAGTAGCAAACAAAATAATTACATTCTCGGGAGCCAATTTAGTAAGTAGCAGGAATGAAAAATGTGAAGAAAAGCATAAAGCTTAAGAAAAAGTGCTTCAGAAAATTGAAACATAAATTGCCAGTAAGTGAGATGACACAATATTGTAGAAATGTTGAAGCTGCCTAAATTAATTAATAAAAACTCAAAATGACTCCGAACAAACTCCCTTTGTTGACTTCTAAAATTCACCTGTAGTGAAAAACATAGCCAGAAAAATAATGAAATGGGAAATCATGGCAGGGAGGGGGCACTGGAACATGTAGGGTTTTAAAAATTAAAACAAAAGGCAGAATACACAGAATCTGGAATAAACCGAGAACTCAAAAGTCAGGAAACTGTATCAGATAGATAGACCGCAGTAGCTCGTAAAGCTAGTATGCTAAATCAGTTGTGAAAAGATTAATTATTCCAATGAAAATCAGACTCCTACCTCACCCAGCACAGCAAACTATAATTTAGGTACACATAAGAAATTCATGTGTAGCAAACAAGAATATAACTGTACAAAAAATGAGTGACTTTTTTTGTAATATTCTGGTTGTGAAAGGCATTTTTAGGTACGATAATAAGAAAACTGTGAAGAAAAATCTTGACCTGTCACTCATTTTCTATGGAAAATGCACTATATACAAGCCAAAATGACACTATTATCTGGAAACAAATGGTCATACTATGTCCATAAGCAAGAAGTTAACATCTGTTCCTTACCCTCAAAATAGCCTTTACGGTTAAAACAATAGTGGGTAAAGTTATAAACAGGCAATTTCCAGAAGAGAGAAAAATAGTTCGTAAACATAAAAATGTTTCAACCTCACTACTATCCCTCCACACACATACACAAAAAAGATCCAGGGAGGTTCTCATTTTTTCCCTATGATTTTGGCATATATTTGACAAAGTGATAATTCATGTTTATTTAAAGGGGCTGAAATGGAAACCTATATATAATCTTAGTGGTATTATAAATGTGTAAATTTATACAAATTTTCACAATATACTTATTCACTCTATAAATGTAATTTTAAAGAGTATATATCTCTTGTCAATGTAATTTTCAAATAAACTAGTCTAAGAAAAATGTTGGAGATAATGTACAAAGATATGGCTATTTAGAAAATATGAACAGAGGCCAAGCAAGGTGGCTCAAGTCTGTAATCCCAGAACTTTGGGAGGCCGAGGCAGGTGGACCACTTGAGCACAAGAGTTCAAGACCAGCCTGGGAAACATGGCAAAATCCCATGGCAAAACATTGGCAAAATTACCAAAAAAAATACAAAAATTAGCCAGTGTGGTGGTGTACACCTGTGGCCCCAGCTACTTGGGAGGCTGAGGTGGGAGGATCACCTGAGCCCAGGAGGTCTAGGCTACAGTGAGCCATGATCATGCCACTGCACTCCAGCCTGGGTGACAAAGTGAGACCCTGTCTCAAAAAATAAAAAAACAAACAAAAAAGAATGAGTAGATATAAACATATAGATACACCAATCCAAGTGTTCATTTTCATATAGTGTAAAATGAAAACATAATTGCTCATCGAATATAAAATGATTAAATAACTTAGCGTGCATTATTTTACAAAGGAATAGCACTTTGAAGTATTGCTATAGAAATGAAAATGTTAGGAAAGAGGGTAATAATATATTGCTAGGCGATTGTATAATAAGATCCAGTGTTTCCAGATAGATATCTCCAACACGTCCTGTGGCTCAGTTATTATAAAATGTGCAGTTAAACAAAAGCAACTTAATAACAAAAAAAAAAATCATTATAGAAGTATGGTTTTGGAGGTAGGATATATCTGAGCAAAATGGACAATTAATACTGAGACTAAGCATTTTGCTTTCAAATTTCAAGCATTTTACATGATTTCTCTAGGTCAAATGTGAGATGCCTCCTTCACAGAGGGAGAGTCAAGCTCAATGGTTTAGGGGCTTACAACTCCATCTCTCCGAATGTGTTAAGATGCGCGTGCTTGTGCATCTGGAGAACAGCAATAAGTACGCCCCACTAGGCCACACCCTTTCCCCAATTCAAATCAAGAGAAGGGGTATTCACACCCATCAAGACTTAATTAATTGCATTATGGGATAAGGAGTTGACATCTTTTTTCTGAATAAATGCTGTTTTATATTCATATTCTTGCCATAAAACAATGGCATGCCTGGGGAATGTCTTTAAGAACTGTCATAATTTTTTGATGGTGTGAACCAAGTCTCTAAGATCTCACATCTCACTCAAAAGTTGGCCCGTGGTATGGCTGAGTAACGTTTGCTTGAGGACGCTGTGCTTGTAAATCAACTTTGTGAAAGCTGCCCATCGGGAAGAAATATCACCGGTCTCAGAGTTGAGGTTTGAAAGATAACAGCAGATGAGTGACTACATATTTTATTATGTTAGCAGCGGCAAATCCATATAGGTCTGCAGCAACCTCAATTCTTGCTTCTTCGGAAGAAAGAATTCAGCCAAGGGGGCATAAAGCACATGAGAGACTGAGGCAAGCTTGAAACCAGTAGTGAAAGTTTATTAAAAGTTTTAGAGCAGGAATGAAAAGGAGTAAATTACACTTGGAAGAGGGTCAAGCGGGCAACTTGAGAGATTCAAGTGTACAGTTGACCTTTGACTCGGGGTTTTACAATGGCATGGTTCAGGGGTCTTGTGTCTCTTCTCCTCTGATTCTTCCCTTGGGGTGGGCTGTCTGCATGTGCAGTGGCATTGCTAGCACTTGGGAGGGGCTGCATGTGCAGCGTGTTTACTGAAGTTGTTCATATGCTCACTTGAGGTGCTTTTCCCCTTACCAGTCTAGCATTCCTAGAGGAAGGTCACAGACCAGTTAAACTCCACCATTTCACCTTGCACTGCACATCCTTGAGCCCACTCATCCAACTCCTGAGATCTTATTGGGAAGCTGCTAATCACCAGATTCTATCTATTAGGAGACTGACCTTTCCCTGGATTTGGCTGTGACCAATTACTATTTTAGAGAGACAGTTTAACAACCTCCTGAACATCACCTGATGGTCTTCTGACATTCCTTGGGAGGTGAGAGGGCCGTCTCCCATCCTGCTCATGTCTGCCTAACTATCTACTGTAACAGTTAGGTGCCTACATTTCCTAAGTACTGGTTACTCAGTTTCTCCCAGATTCCCATGAAATTGAGAGCTAGATTGATGTGGCTTCCATTCCTTGAAACCAAAAGAATTCTCACCATTCATTTTCACATGTCTACAGCAAGGCAGAAATACTCCATTCCAGGACAGATGGATAACAAATCTCAGTAAATGAGTCAGGCCAAAATCAAACCATTCACTTGGCTGTGGGTCAATTTTATTATGTACCAAATATTCTAGGTACGGTGGGAGCAAATAAAGCATTGCAAGCAACTTGTAATGCTACATAAGGAAATGGTAGCTGCATGGCAGCCGAAGGATGTAGGTTCTATTGTTTGTGGCTAAATAACATTCATTCTGTTTTGCAATTTTTAACGGTTGAGAATATTTTTCAAAGCATGACTACCCAAAAGTATTTATGCAGGGAAATTCAGAACAAGCCAGTGATTAAAAGTCCACCTCTATAACCCCAGCTTGATTTGTTTTATTATTTTATGCATGATGGGGTATTGCAAAGCATGGGTTACTACTATGCATCGAATCACCACTCTAAATGTGTTTGGAGTTCTCTGTTGTACAGTTACAGGAAACTGGAAAAATGGAAAACTTTTCTCATTTTTGTTTTGTTTTGTTTTGTTTCCCTCTTCGACTCAATTCAATGTGGATCAGTCAGATCAGACCCCAAAACAATGTTGGGTGTTCTTGTAGGTGTCTCAGTTTTGGGAATGGCTAGATGCCTCTACATTGTGCTCAAACAGATGTCTGGGAATATGGACCTGACATTATGCAAGGAATGTAACAGGCAGGGTTACAAGAAGTGACTTCTATCACAGCAAAAATACATTCTTTTCTTGTTCCTTGAAAATGATACTTACAAGTTGCTTTCCAATGGTAGATAAACTAAGAGAGGGCCCACAGAAATGACAGATGACATAAAAACACTTCTTGACATAGAAAACATCTCCTCTTGCTAAATATAAGAGGATGACAGCAAGTCAGATTTCTTTAGATGTCAAGCAGAAGAAGTACTAAGGCATTCTGCAAAGTGTATTATGCTCAGGTTAGGTGTTACTAATGTCAGTATGCATATTGGAAGTATTAATTTCATTACCTACTGTATTCGTTTGTTTTCACACTGCTATAAAGAACTACGTGAGACTGGGTAATTTATGAAGAAAAGAGATTTAATTAACTCACAGTTCCACAAGCTTAACAAGAAGCTTGACTGGGAGGCCTCAGGAAATTTACCATCATGGCAGAAGGCGAAGGGGAAGCAAGCACCTTCTTCATATGATGGCAGGAGAGAGAGAGAGAGAGAGAGAGCAAGGGGGGAGGTGCCACACACTTTTAAACCATCAGATCTTGTGAGAACTCACTCACTATCATGAGAACAGCAAGGGGGAAATCTGCCTCCATGATCCAATCACCTCCCACCTGGCCCCTCCTCCAATTCGACATGAGATTTGGGCAGAGACACAAATCCAAACTCTATCACCTATGTATTGTTTGGTCAGTTTTATTTTTAAAAATGTATCCTCAACTACACCTACTTCTTATGATACCACCAGTGTCAGTTTAGAATGTGGGAAAACGTAGGAAGGTAGTTCTGTCTGCACTAAAAATAGCGTGTTTGTTTTGGGAGGCCAAGGCGGGCGGATCACAAGGTCAGGAGATCGAGACCACGGTGAAACCCCGTCTCTACTGAAAATACAAAAAAAATTAGCCGGGCGTGGTGGCGGGCGCCTGTAGTCCCAGCTACTCGGACAGGCTGAGGCAGGAGAATGGCGTGAACCCGGGAGGCGGAGCTTGCAGTGAGCCGAGATCGCGCCACCGCACTCCAGCCTGGGTGACAGAGCGAGACTCCGTCTCAAAAAAAAAAAAAAAAAAAAAAAAAAAAAAAACCAAAGAAATTTGTATCTCATATGAGTTGACAGTTACCCATAGGTGAGACAGGACACTAGACAATACTTATCCTCCGTTTACCTGCAAGTCCCCCATGTGAGATTTGAGAACCGTATCTTAACTGGAGTCTTTGAAATTTTCTTTCATCATTCTATAAATTTGACTTGTTGTATTTCAGGTAAAAATACATAAAAATTCAACACTTTTCTCCACTCCTAACAATGATGTGGACACAAGGGATAAGCAATGTAGATTATAAAATTAAATATAAAATTTATAATTATTCTTACTTATACAATTATGTAAAAAAAACTCATAGATCCATAGGAAAGCCACAAACTCAGCAGGAAAAAGGAATAAGGAATATAACAGACAATTCTGAGAATTATACATTGTGTGTAGAATGCTTGTAGAAGAAATACTTAATATATAAAAAGATACCATTTGAATCTATCAGACTACAGATAAATTAGCAAAGGTAATATAAAATATTGGAAATAGTGTGAAGAAACTTGTATTTTTGTACAACCACTAGTGAAAGTGCAAAGTACAATTTGAGAGAATATGAATTTAACATTTTCATAACTGGAACCAAAAAATTCCATCATATTTTTTCAGAAATTGTATCACAGTCCTACAAGATAAATGCACAAGATAATTCTCCAAATCATTGAGAGTATAATCTATAATCTTCCTAAGCAACGAACAGTATAGCACTAGTTAAGGAAATCATATATCAGCACAAAGAAATGTCAACAAGAACTAAGAAGAAGGGTATGTATCTCCATTGTTTTATAAAGTTTTTTAATATATGTTTTTAAATGAAAAAAGTGAGTAGTACAGAAAATGTGTGTACTTAATGCAGTCATTTGTATTTCGACATGCATGCCATGTGTATTTTGACATGTACCAAAAATAATATGTACGAGGCTGTACACATTGGTTACCATCAGGAGAGTAGAGGGATAGAAGGATAGGGTAGGAAGAGCTATTTTCCCTTTATTCTCTATTTCATATTCATTGAACTTGTGGATTAATAAAAATGTGTTATTTTCAATATTTTATGAAGAACACAAAATTGTACAAACCTTTTATTTAACTCTTCAGCCCTCCTCTAACCTATGAAAATATGATAAATACAGTCCAACCTCACTACATTATTGGGAAAATTAGATAACATAATTAGGCAATGATTTTTTGATTTCTAAGATGCAATACAAATTTCACTCCATATGACTTTAGGTATTAATTCTTGTTACTATCTACTTATAATAATGCTAACAAGCTTCAAAAATAGCCTATTACATAAAACTTGATGTTGTTGCTGCTCAAAATATTTTGAAGAAACATCTTAGGGACATGATTTTAAAGACTAGAACTAAAGTGCTCACAAAAATGCATATTTATCTTCGCATAAGATTGTGCCTATTAGGCACGTGTCAGTCAACAGTAACCTATCATCTTCCTATTTTTACTCCCCTTCCTTTGTCACAGGAGTCAATGGCATGTTTCCCTATTAGTGGTCTCATTATTTGGGCTCTAAGCAGTCTTCATCTGATATTACCCATGGGAACAGATTACAATTGCAGAGTCTCTTACTGGTGTGGTACTGCACAACCCAACAACCACAATTCTATCACCAACACCAAAGGGAGTCATCCACAAAGATTACCTGGGTTCACTCCATTCCACGAACTAGACTCTTTTAAAAATGTGTAGGATTGGTCAATCCATTGGGTGAATTGACCTAAGTCTATCTGGCTAACAGGTGATTTTAAAGTAATTTGCCAAAACCTTGTCCACTTACATTGGACTGCTTATTCTGGGTGACTTTTGTGTTCTCATGCTGGCTTCTTAAGGCAAATTCATATATCTCCTTTAAAAATGAATGGATAGAAACAAATTTAGTAAAGATCTAGAGTTTGGCTCAAAGCTAGTGTATACATTAGCTTGAATTATGGATAGCATTAGTTTTGAAAGCAGATTTGAGAACAAGTTCTCAGCCATGCTAAAAACCTAAATGAATGTTGGAAAGACAAATATGGTTTTGTAATGCCTGTTTTTAAACAAAATGAATTTAATTTTATTACATTATAAAATTAATACCTATTACTTATAAGCAATTTAAAAATATATGTGTAGTCCTCTAGCTATTGGCAATTATTATCTACTGTATGGCCTTCCCATATATTATCTTGTATGAGCCCATATTTACCAATGGTACTGCTTTCTATTTGTCCTGTATTTATTAAAACGTATTAGCCCATTTTTCATTTTATGTTTTCATACTCACGTCAAACATTTTAACAATTGTATGGTGTGCCATCTTATTTTTTACTTACACACTTTTCTGTCGCTGGTTTTGGCTATTTTGACTAAGATTTGACAAATATTGTTTCAATTTTGTTGACATTCATTAATATTTGATTCTTTGATAGCTGCTTATGTTCAATATCTTTAGGATAAATTTTCAGATATGAAATTGCCAAATAAAGAGTATACATATGTTTTAGATATGTGATACATATTGTCAAAAAGCTCACCAAATGACAATTTACATCCACTGCACACACTCTCACAAACCATGGGTAATCTTCTCAAATGTTTTATGAATTTAACAAATTGGAAGCCTGGTAATTTTTTTTTACAAGGTGTGTTTCTTTTGATAGTGAGGTTGAATATTTTCCCATACATTTTTAACCACATCCACTTCTCACTTTCTGTGACAGATTTATTTGAACAAATAGAACCAGTTATTTTCTCCATAGTTGTCTGAAGATAAACAATGTATTTGCTACTCTCAGCTAGACATTTTGCCAAATATTGCTGCCTAAGAATATGGAAATATATGACAATCAAACATTACTACATTATCGTCCCCCAGTGTAATAAATGCTAAGCTAATAAGACATAAGGGTGCATTGTACACACAAGAAGATGTCAACTAATTGGATTGGAGCAGTGGATGGTAGAGCTTTTAGTTTAAGTTATGCAATTATTTCTATGATACTTAGATGACCCACAATGTCTCTTGGGTCTTGTCTTAGAATTTTCTTCAAAAATCAAGACACATTTATTACAATAAACATTTTATAAATAAACATTCTTATAAAGATGGGTTCAGAATCTGAAAACTGCCATAAGTTGTCTGGAGACCATTTCAGTAGGGAAATATGGTGAGAATTATCACCCAGAAAATATAAGTTTTCAGTATCACAAAATAGGGCTTTTATATTTCATCAGGAGAAATCTTTGGTACACATTAACCATTGAATTACCTAGTTAGCAAAGCTAAACTCCCAGGATAACATCTGAGTGTTAGGAGGCCACCTATAATTACAAAATTCTTGATAGTGAGAATTGAAAAGAACCATAAAAACAATCTATAGCTCTAGTTCCTCACTTTAGATGAAGGAATGGAATGCATTTATTAGGTTGGTGCAAAAGTAATTGCGATTTTGCCATTACAGTAAAAACCGCAAAATACAAAGGCCCAAACTAAGTCATTGTTGTCAGGTGAAACTAAAATCTTCAGTCTCTCAATTCAGTCTTTCATGGAAACGTGGAGGCTATTTCCATAGTAAAGAAATGGATATGCACAGTAATGAACTAAAATGAAATACCCTAACCATCAATCCTGAGGGATGTATAGTTTATATATCTTTGAGTTTCAAATGTCAGGCAAAGTGCCCAGCTCATGAAAAGTTCTCAAAACTGTAGTTGAAAAACTGCCTAACAATTTCGTGAATTGTTAATAAACTATCAGGATGAGTTGCCATAATCGTTTTTCTTCTTCAAAAGTAGAAACCGAGGGAGGTGGGTACCAGCCATATTGGGCAGCGTGGGCTTAAATCTGCAAATACAGCTGGAGTATTTGAAATGCCAGGACTGCCAACAAATTCTCGTATAGCAACATGAATTGTACTGAAAAAAAACACTTCTATTCAACATTATATAACTTCCAATCAGGAAAATTACCTTTGATCAAATACAAGAAGAGAGAAATTTGGAGATTCATAGGCAGACCCAAAACATTTGGAATCCTTTTTGTACATGTCATATAGATTAAGTGTAGGTCCCACTCAAAGTTGAACTTTTTTGTTCTCATAGAATTTCCTGGTCAAAAGCTCAGGTGTCCCTGAAGTATATGTCTAGGTAGTGCTGGTCCTAATGGCAGTTTTGCGGCAATCAGCTGATTATTTTGTACATGTCTGATACATCCCAGATCTCCTCGAGGTTCCTGCATTGTTCACTTTCAGGAACCAGGGAGCTGAGCTTTCCATTCCTGGTGACAGCTTTCATGTGTTTTCAGTAAGAGAAACCAGATGCAGGTGCAGTTGTCTTTTGCAGCCCATAAATTTCATAAAGAATACATTCTATTTTTCTCTTCCCCAGAAAGCGCTGCCGAGGTTTGCCAGGCATCCAAGACCTTGCTGTTGAAGCATAACCTCTGACCCCGTGCAACCCACAGCAAGACAACCGAAACCCACCCCCCCCAAACAGTGCACCTGTTTAAACCATCTGCAGAGCCCTGATTGAATAAATTTCCCTTGCACTTCATTTATACCAACAGAATTCTCATGGCTGAAGCTAAATTCTGCAATGAAGGCATCTATGGAAATATTGCTGGTTCCACCCCAACTTATCTAGGCAGGTAGTGCTAATGAACATCTATACATTACGTGGAAATGCTTTAGAAATCTGTTGATTAGTTCATTTCAGAAATGAAGAAATCCAAGCATCTGATTGGATAAATGATCTGTCTAAGATCACTGAAATACTGGCAGGCACAACCGAAAACAAGGTTTTCTTTCTTTCACTCCAAGGTCCCTTGTAAAGCTCATTCAGAACACTCAAGTTTGATTCTGTTCAATGCAGTTTTCACCTGTTATACATGTTCATTTGGAGAAGGAATATTAGATATTGCTTGAGGAGATGCACAGTTTGTTTTTAAGGATCTTTTTCAGTGCAAAAAAAAAAAAAAAAAAAAAAAAAATGAACCGACCCGTGGTTGAAAACACTATGATGGCCGGGCGCAGTGGCTCACGCCTGTAATCCCAGCACTTTGGGAGGCCGAGGTGGGTGGATCACCTGAGGTTGGGAGTTCGAGACCAGCCTGAGTAACATGGAGAAACCTCATCTCTACTAAAAATACAAAATTAGCCGGGCGTGGTGGTGCGTGCCTGTAATCCCAGCTTCTCGGGGGGCTGAGGCAGGAGAATCGCTTGAAGCCGGGAGGCGGAGGTTGCGGTGAGCCGAGATCGTGCCATTGCACTCCAGCCTGGGCAACAAGAGCAAAACTCCGTCTCAAAAAAAAAAAGAAAACACTATGATGATGGTGTGCCATTGTGTAACTGCTGTTAAAATATCAGCCAACTTTTCTAAACATTCATTTATAAAGTCAAGTCATATATTTGAGTTCTTTTTTGGACAAATGTATTCACTCCTTCATTCATATATTCCTACTTATTGTGCTCTTTCCTATTTACAGATTTTCTGTCCACGGGCAACAAAAAATATGAGCTACAATTCAGGTTCTCACACAAGCAGCAGTCATATTCATCTTTCCAGCAAGGCATACTCCATCCCTTCTGTCAGCTGCCTCCTTCCTTCTTGTGTTTGAGGCAATTTTACCAATTTAACCCTTGCAGAAAGCCATGTGTGCATCCTCAAGCTGTTTTTTCCCTCTTTGGAGGGGAAATAAGTACATGAATTTTAAAATATTAATAATCGGTGACTTTTTTTTTTTTTTTTTTTTACTGGATTTCACTTTTTTAACCTCACTTTCTGTATGGGTTTTACATGCTCTACATACCAAAAAACGTAAATTATGTTCCGTCTTGCTTTATAAGTTGAAGCATTATACTGTTTAATGCCTGTATTAGTAATTCACTAATGTGTAGTTTAAAAATGAAAATGGATGTGCACCCATCAACATGAACACCTTTCCAAAAGAGTCATCCAGAAATAAATATTTAATATTTCTTCAAGGGACAGGTAATTTAATTTCATCTAATAACTGATCATATGCATTTTTCTTTTGTTTCTATTTTTAAAATTCGCTTGTGAAGTAGAAGAACATGGCCTGAAGGACAGCACTCCTGAAATTGAGATATTATTTAATATTTTATTGGGCTTCAATAATGTAATTTGGCTTAGATGATGCAGGTGTACACTTTTCGTTTGACTCTGAACTCATTAATTTGACATTGATTTCTAAAGCACAGAAGTGTCTGTCACCTGCTATAGTTTCGAAAATAATGATATCAGCACTCATGGCTTATTTATTGATAAGGCAGGCCTCTTTGGGGAATTTCTGACCCAGGTCATGCCAGCCCACTGAGGTTGATGGGGCAATAAGGTCAAGCCATGCTTTAATTAACCTGAAATCATTTGAGCATCACTTCTGATTTACAATAATTGCTGTCTCCCTAAATTGACTCATGGGCTCTACTGTTTCTCAAAGGTTTAATGTAATCATGTCATTTTTATTTCTCAACTGTATTTCAAAATGCAAATTTTTCTATTTTAAAATTAAATGTCATTCTTTTCAGGCCCGCAGGTTTGCATATGAGCACATACATTCACACCCACAAATTAATTATGATTAATCTGGAAAGTGTAATGTGTCCTAGTTGATGAGAAATAAAGCCCTACAGCACAACAACGTATGTTGTTGTCCCTGATGGTTTAAAAAAGACCATTTAAGTGGAAATACCTTATAAACCCACAGAGCTCTGTAAGTGTGTGCTTAAAATGGAGCCTTGATTTTTGCAAGGGATATGTTTTTAAATCTTTGCAAATTTCAAAATTAATGGGATCCAACAGAGTGCATACTCTAACCCATACAGATGGTAGAGATGGCTATCAGTATCTTTTGTCAGTATCTAGACAGCAAAGATAAAGTGAGGATGTCCCATAGGAAAAACAGCCTTTGCCATGATGAGTAGAGAACAACAAAAAACCTGTAGACTTCCAAACCACGGAAGTCCAGAGTTACTGCTCATATCACCATGAAGCTATGGAATGTGTTTCTGCAGACCATACTTGCCCAGAATTTGAATCAATGCCTTGGCAAAATTCATACTCATTCCTTGCTGTGGAATTTGAAGGTCACTTATGAATAGACCAAAAGGAGGACTCGAGTCCGGGAATGCCATGAGCCCACTGTGTTGTTTGTACAATCTAGAAGGGAAGTCAGCCTTCCAACACATGGCACAGGACCAACTACACACACCTTTCCTGTGTTCAATATAAGAACTGTAAACTTAAAGAATTAATAAGGAGTGGAATTCATGGATACAGCAAGTCTCTAGGGAATCAAAATAGCATGTCTCCCTATCTTGAACATGGCTCTGTTTTGGGTTTCCCAATATGGGAGAGAGAGTTTCTTCCATGTGAAAAATGTTAAGTATTTTACTATCAGTCAATAATCTTTTGATGTGGCAGAAAAATGGTGCCATTAAAAAAATTCCAAGAACATGTCAAATATGGAAAGGTCAATGGGTCGATGTCTGCGTATCCCTTTAGCTTCAAAATTATTTGATTCTGACATGGATAATGAAAACATTCAATCATTTGTCAAACAGACATAAGGTTAGGGAGGTTAAGCATATTATTTTGAAACATGTAGTAACCACCATCATGCAAGCAAGCCCTCAATAAATGTGTTTGTCCACCTCAATTCTTTTATTTTTATTTTTAGTTCTGGGGTACATGTGCAGGATGTGCAAGTATGTTACATAGGTAAATATGTGCCATGGTGGTTTACTGCACCTATCAACCTATCACCTAGGTATTAAGCTCAGCAATTATTTATTGGAAATACATGATGCACATATCCTAAAGTGGGGGAAAATGTTTTCTGACCACTAAAGGAAACAAGCTACTCATTTCCTGATTTATTTTGACTTGTGTATTTTTCAAGTATTAGTTTCTACTCAACTTATGTGTGGAACATTATTAGAAAGATCATTTGTCAGTGGTTTAGAGGGTTAGTAATGTACTTAAATTAATAAAATATGTAATATCCCCAAAAGGAATCCATTTCTGAAAATTCAGTACTTGGTTTTGATCCTTTAAGTTCCCTCAATATTTTTTGTGTATGTAAATTTTATTTACACAGTAAAATACTGCCCTCAGATACATATCAGGATATATATATGAGAGAGAGAGAGAGAGAGAATTTTTGCTATCCAAATATTATGCCTTGGTTTTGTTGTCTTTAAAATATTTAAATTTAATATTAGCATTTGAGTTACATGGAAATCAATTGGATTTTAATAGTCTGATCTACCCCTTATTTCTACCTATTTGAAAGACTCAAATCTCTTTTTACTTGAAGATCTTCACTTTAAGACTTTAAAAAATTAACTGAATATTTGTCTCAATTCTCCACTTTATCATTTGTAGACAGCCAAATGTGAGCAATGCACAGATTTCAACAACAGTTAAAATCGGAGCCTTCTGCTGTAAGATGTCTCTTGTGATGGATGCGTTTAGACAAGGCATTCACACTTGGGACATCACATTGGCTCAGCTCAGAACTAAAAGACTATTAAATTGCAGGATATGTCCATCTGACAGGAAGTTGTATGATGGCTACTAAGGTCAGGCGTCATTTTGTCTTTTGAGTGACAGAATTTTTCTCCCAAAGCAAACAACATGAATTTAGCTGCTATCTTATTTTAGACATGTCTGTATGATACAAAATGACACATATGAATTGAAGATTTATAGGAGATGAAGCCAGGAAAAGCACTGGGAGAAAAGTGGAAGAGTCACTCAAAATAGAGTCAATATTTAACATGTGTAATCCTTTAAATAATGAAATTCATTATTTAATCATTAAGTGTGAATGATCACATTTAGAATAAACATGATCACGACTTCTACTTCCAGAGAGCCCAATGTCTAGTTCAGGCATGAAGAAAACAGTTGAAGAATGCTCAAAATGTTGTTTGTATATTTTCTGTGTTTGATTATGAGAAACAAAATTGGGAATGTCTCTGGTAATTTTAATAGTTAATGGAGCTATTGCAAGAAATGCACCAATGGGAAGACGGGAGGGAGAGAAGGTTTCCCAGAAAGCAGATTTCTATTAAACCCTGCCATTTCTCTTGAAAACTCTCAAAGCCGCAAAAGAACAATAAACAAATTGATATTTTCCATGGGGTACCACTGTGAGTGCAAAGACGATGGAGAAATTGACTAGTCAGACAGCAAATATGTACTGAGAGACAGACTTGGAGCTAAGACTGTATCCTAAACTTATTTTATAAAAGGTGTGTTTTGTAGCCAGGATAACATGTTTTAGGAGAAGAAACATTTTATAATGACTCTGTGTGGGTTTCATTTTGAAAAAGTAGCTTACTGTGCTTAAGCAAAGGGCCAATGTGTGTTTTTCAGGTCTTCTTACCTAAAAGAAGTGTAGCTGTTGGTATTTCTTTGTGAAAACTCAAGACTAGCACCTTGTGCTGTAAGTAAAGTGAAGACATGTGGCTGTAAGCACTCACAAAATATACTGATATAGAGTCGTCACTTGTTGATGTCATTCATACCCAGAGACAGGAAGCACAGGAACAGTGTGAATTATATGAGGTGTCCCATTTATAAGTGACAAGCAAAAATAGTCACTGTGTAAATGTGCAATGCTAAATAGCAGTAGTCAATGAGGCAGCAGTCAAAGGGGGAACACAGGAACAGATTCTGTAAGATTTCTATGGAAGGGCTGGGCGTGGTGCCTCATGCCTGTAATCCCAGCACTTTGGGAGGCCAAGGTGGGTGGATTACCTAAGGTCAGGAGTTCAAGACCAGCCTGGCCAACATGATGAAACCCCGTCTCTACCAAAAATACAAAAATTAGACAGGCGTGGTGGCACATGCCTGTAATCCCAGCTACTCGGGAGGCTGAGGCAGGAGAATTGCTTGAGCCCAGGAGGTGGAGGTTGCAGTGAGCTGAGATCATGCCACTGCACTCCAGCCTGGCCGACAGAGCGAGACACTGTCTAAAAATAAAAAAAGATTTCTATGGAAGAAGAGATTGATTTCCAACAAGAATAGTGAGGAAAGCCTTTCTGGAAGATCCCAGGCCGTACCTGGCTCTGCAGATGCATTGCTGAGTTTTTGCTATGCTGCCTTCAGTGTTTGCTAACTCCTATTTGTATATATAAACTGCTCTTCACTGCTCTCCTAAAACAGGCATTCATTTTCTTGGCATGAATTTTTCAAAAAGGAACACACACCTATATATTGTGCATCTGCCAAGCGTTCAGAACTGTGCTGCATTTGGGAGTCCTTGTATGTGCCCAGCTTTGCAACCGGAAGTATTTCAACATTGTTTTAATTAAGCCCACATTAGTCTTGCTTTGGTGCAAGAAATATGATATTGTGTGTGAGGATGTAAACATCAGCTGTCAATGAATGACTCCTTCATTCCCTTGGCAAATATCATTTGAGTGTGTCTTGTCACGGTTTTGGACTAGACAGAACTAATTCAGCAAGCAATCCAGGAGCCAAAAAGGAATGATCAGAGTAACACAAAACACTGATGTGAAATGCAAGGCAAAATAAATACATAAATTAGAGATGTGGTCTGAGATGAAGGGAAGCACACATCTCTGAAATATTCTGGGTACCAGTAGAATTTAGTTTCTGAGTGTTTTTGATAAATAATAAGAGAATTTCATCAAAGAGAAATCAGAGTGCCCTACAGACAAAGTAGCTTTTGAGCCCTTCAGATAGAATTTGAATTAAAGAAAGCATAAATGTGCTCTGGGTGGAATTTAAAAAAAAGAATTGGAAGCATTTTAAAATTGCTAAGAGTGTAAATTTCAGATGTTCTCACTACCAAAAAAATGGTAAGTATTTGAGGTGATGGATATGTGAATTAGCTCAGTTTAATTATTCCATATTGTATTCATAAATCATAACATCACTTGCTACCCCATAAATATATACAACTATATTTTATTAATTTTCAATTAAAAGTAAACATTGAAAAACAGAATTAGAAATAAACTTGCCTAAGTATATCGAATGTCTTCCTTCCCTCACCTTTCAGTGTGGGCTGGACTTAATGACTGGCTTCCAAAAATTAGCATATGAGAAGGGGGAGATGGTAGCTTCAAGGTGGAGAAGCCAGGCAAGCATTACCTTAGCCAGTGACTTCATGTTGATAGCATGCACTTGTGATTAAATATCAGGAAAAGGACACCTCCCCTCTGAGGTCTTCTTCTCCAAGAGAGAAGAAACACCACAGTCTTATCAGCTCAGTCATCCCAGTCTAATCATGAGAAAAACATCAGGTAAATTCAAACTCAGGGCATTCTTCAAAATGCCTGACCAGGGCTCCTCGAATCTGTCAAGGTTCGAAACAACAACAAACAACAACAACAACAACAACAACAACAAGAAGACAGTCTGAGAAATTTTCACACCCGGCCTTGACTATGGAGAAATGGCTATATGCAATGATAAATCCAGGACTGAGTCCTAGAAGAGAACATGGACTTTGAAAGGAAAACTAGCAAAACCCAAATAAAACCTTGTGTTTAGTTAAGAGTAACGTACCAACATGGATTCATTAGTTGTGACAAAGGAACCACAGTGATAGAAAACTTTAACACTAACAGTAGCTGAGTGAGCAGTAGATGGAACTCTCTGGACTATCTTTGCATCTTTTTTGCAATCATGAAACTGTTATATATATATATATATACATGTATATATACACACATATCTATTACATATATATTTAATGCATGTATATATACATATATGTATACATATACATATGTAACACATTTAATATATGTATATATACATATATACACATACGTATGTAATATATTTAATATATGTATATATACATATACATATGTAATATATTTAATATATGCACATATACATATATGTGTATATATATATATTAAATACATATATTAAATATATATTAAATATATATTTATATATATATTTCTGGACTATCTATATATATATCTCTGGACTATCTTTGCATCTTTTTTGTAATCCTGAAACTGTTCTATATATATATGTATATATACACACATATATATTAAATATATATACATATGTGTATATATACATATATACTAAACATGTATATATGTATAAATATTTATATATGTATATATACATACATGTATGTATATATATGTGTATATATACACTATATATGTATATATGTATATATATACACCCTATATATGTGTATATATGTATATATATATACCCTATGTGTATATATGTATATACATACCCTATGTGTATATATATATATACCCTATGTGTATATATGTATATATATACCCTATGTGTATATATGTATATATATACCCTGAGTATATGTGTATATATATACCCTATGTGTATATGTGTATATATATACCCTATGTGTATATGTGTATATATATACCCTATGTGTATATGTGTATATATATACCCTATGTGTATATGTGTATATATATACCCTATGTGTATATGTGTATATATATACCCTATGTGTATATGTGTATATATATACCCTATGCGTGTGTATATATATATATACCCTATGCGTGTGTATATATATATACCCTATGCGTGTGTATATATATATACCCTATGCGTGTGTATATATATATATACCCTATGCGTGTGTATATATGTATATATATACCCTATGCGTGTGTATATATGTATATATATACCCTATGCCTGTGTATGTATGTATATATATACCCTATGCCTGTGTATATATGTATATATATACACCCTATGCCTGTGTATATATGTATATATATATACCCTATGCGTGTGTATATATGTATATATATACCCTATGCGTGTGTATATATGTATATATATACCCTATGCGTGTGTATATATGTATATATATACCCTATGTGTGTGTATATATGTATATATATTTAATATATATTTAATAAATTAAATAATATATACATACACATATATATATATATATATATATATAAACTAGAGGGAATCATTGCCAGGGGAGGAGGCAGTGAAATGAGGAATGAAAGGCAGGAATTGGGGTTTGTGCTGTCACAGTAGGAAGATGGCCCATTGTTGAGGGTGAGCTGATCAAGGATGAGGGGGTAGTTATGAGGTTGGTGAACCAAAGACTAAAAGGTTATAAAGGAGAACCCTGTGCAAAGCTGAAGAGGCAGGAAAGAAATAACTACAGAAGGAGTTTGGTAGAAAGAACTGGTAAATTTTGTACTGGAGAATGGATGATGAATTTGATAGAGAATCACTGAAAGATGAAGGTTTGAGCCTGGCTGCCTGGGGAAATTGCAGTGTCATTTGCAGAAATGAAGTCATGCCAGGGAAAATCGAGGCAAGAGGAGGAAGGATTCAGTTTGGGACATATTGACTTAGGAAAGGAGAGGACATCCAAGTGCAGGTAGATGTAATGACTTGATAAGTAATTTTAAAGAGATGTCAGATGTAATAAAACAAAACAATGTAACCTAAGAAAAATGTGGGGAGAAATACACGTTGGAACTCTGAGCTGGAGTCATAGGCTTGGGAGAAGGAACTCGCTGAACTCCAGCAAGAATATAAAGGGAGGTTTGGAGGAAAGAGCTGAGGGCAGTCTTGGGGAGGCAAAGAATGGAGTTCCAAGAGGATCACAGGTCAGGCACAGTGGCTCATGCCTGCAATCCCAGCACTTTGGGAGGCCAAGGCTGCCGAATCACTTGGGGTCAGGAGTTTATGGAGAAACCCTATCTCTACCAAAAATACAAAAATTAGCCAAATGTGGTGGTGAGTACCTTTAATCCCAGCTACTTTGGGAGGCTGAGGCAGGGGAATCACTTGAACCCGGGAGGCAGAAGTTGTTCCAGCCTGGGTGACAAATCAAGACTTCATCTTTAAAAAAAGTGGGGGGAGGGGGGAATTGCAGGACCGCTGCAGAGTCACAGGCTCCACTAGCAGCAGAGAGAGGAAGCAGTGCAAGGAGAAGATTGTTCAGCCTTGACACTGTTGACATTTGGGGCTGAATGATTCTCTGTGGCGGGGCCCGTCTTGTACATTGTAAGATGCTTACTTAGCAGCATCCCTGACCTCTGCCTACTAGATGCCAATCCACCCCTCCTCTAATACGGACAATGTGAAATTTCTCCAGACACTGCCAACTCTCCCCTTGGGGATGCAGTCAACTTAATCGAGGACCACTGATTTTGGGTTAAACTTTGGTTTGTGAGAAAGAGAAAAGTAGAGTAAAAAAAGAGAGAGAGAGAGAGAAGGAAGGAAGAGAGATCATTACATCTATTTCTGCTTTGTAAAAATCTCAAAATCCAGCCACCAGCATGGGTACATTTAAAAATATCTCCTCATAGTATCTGTGGGATGAATTTTGTAGACAGGAAATCTGTGCATTGTGTGTGTCCTTTCAACAAAGCTAAAATTTCACAAGGACTAATTTCCTGTGCGAGTGGAAAGAATGATTCTATTTTTGCAGGCCCAAATCCCAGGCTGAGCTGCCTCCCAGGCCACACACAGAGCCACAAATGCCCAGGAAAATTTATTCTCTCTGTGCATGAGGTGGCACTGTTTGCAGAAGGGTACAGCTGTTTATAACAGATGTTAGAAAAACAGGTTGACGATGGCAGCCAACAGAGCAAGGCAGCATTTTCCAAAGTGTACATTGCCCACCTGGTTTTTTGTTTGTTTGCTTGCATGTTTGCCTAATAGCTCAATTCTTACAAGCTCCTTTTCTGCTCAAGCATCTCATTGGGAGTGTATGACATCCCATGATCCCAGTGCAGCCAAGAATGTTATGTGTGATAAGACATCGGAGCCAAGGCATTCCAAAAAAAGGGTAGCTATTTCTAGAAGCTTCACTGACTCTTTCTAAACAAGTTGCTCACTATTAGCAAATTATTGCTTTGAGTCTCCTAAAACGGGCACCCTCATCCTGTACCCCTGGAATGGTGTGAGGAGAAGAGCTCTTCACCTCTATGATATTCTGCCCAGTAACCCAGAACCACAGTATAATGTTCACAAAAGCATCCGGTAAACCCAGTCCAATCAAGGGACATTCTACAAAATATCTGAGGAGTACTCCTCAAAATTGTCAAGGTCATGCAGACAAGGAAAGACTAATTAATTGCCACACATGGGAGGAAGCCAGTGAACCATAATGACATGATCTCAACATGGGATTCTGAATGGAATCTTGGAACAGAGAAAGGGAGCCCATGGAAACACAGAGGAATTCCCAATGAAGTCTGGAGTTTAGCTCATAGTAACTTACCAATGTTAATATCTTCATTTTGACAGATGTTCTGTGGTTCCATAATATGTTAACATTAGGGGAATATGGGCGAGTGGTTCGTGGGATCTCTCTGCACTGTCTTTCCAACTTTTCTCTATATCTAAAATTATTCAAAAATTAAAAGCTGATGCAAAGGAAACAGAACCCCTGAAAGAGACTGGAAACGTAAACATTTTATATTCAAAATGTATTAACTGAAAATCTGTTACAGATCCAGTTCTGAATCTCGTTAGCAAGTTCAAAGCAAGGCCGAGAAGATGCAATTCCCACTGGAAATCTTAGGAGACAGTTAGAAGGGAAGGGGAGCGAATGTTCACCAGGTGAGCACTGGAACACAGCCACTGCACAAATGCAACCCTATTCTATTCTCACAGCAATCTTCCATGAGAAGTATTTATTATTATACATGAAGAAACTCAAGCTCTCCATCATTAAGTCACTGTCCAATATCACATAGCTGCATATAACAGGTTTGAATTCAATTTCCTCTGTGTCCAACTGAAAATCCCAGAATTTCCACTCACGGCATCCTCCCACCCAGTGCAGGTTTGGTGCAAAAACGTAGGACACAGGAGAGGAAATTGAGTTTAGGTAAGACTGAGAAAACTTCTGACGAGTTTTCAAATTAGGAGAGGCATGAAATGAAGAGGAGAAGGAGCAGCTGGGAGCATGGAGAAGCATAAACTCCGAAATAACTGGCTAAGGAAAATGGGGATGCACAGACTGTGGCATAGAAGCACTGAAGAGGAGAGGCATGGATTGGAATGATACAGGCTGTGTCAATATAGGGTCCGTCACAAACAAGCTATGTAAATGTGAGAAAATTAACCACTCTAACTTCATTTTCCCCCTATGGAAAAAAAAGGGGGGGGGGCGAGGGGGTAAGGATGTCTATTTCAAACCATGTGGCAATTAAATAAAACAATCTATGTAACTCTAGTAGCCTCATGGTTGGCACATAACATGCATCAAAATGCACGTTTCTCTCCCTTTCATGGAATCCCCTGATGCATCCCCGAACCTTTCTCGGTAGGAATTGCAATGTGCATGCACAGATTGTGGATAGATAGACTGCCACTCTCTTTTGTGAAAGAACCCCTGAAGAGTTTCTAACAGGAGCCTAGGATTGAGATAAGCCCCTCCTCTAGAGAAACTCTTGCATTTGCTGGACAAGGAATAATGCACATGAATGTGTATTGTGCCATATTCTAGAGCAGTGATTCTCATGTACAATCACGGCAGAGAACTTCTGTTCTAGAATATAAGCATGGTAATGGCATTTTCAGGTGTTTCAGGTGTTAGGGATACATACATCTTTAACTTTCCTCAATATTGTTAATTGCCCACCAAAGAAAAGATCGATTATATGTTTCCATCAACACACGGCATTACCACTGTTTGCAAATGGAAGTGCATTCCTTTGTGATATTTTGTAATCCCTTGACTCTCAGTGACACCAGACTTTTTGTGATTACTATCCATTTGGGTATTGTCTTCAATACATTTTATTCCATATAATTTGCCCATCTTTAAATGTCTTGAGGATTTTTTTAAATTACTAATTTGTTGGGTATAAATATGTGTATATCATCTAGAAACTATCCAAGTCAATAAATTGAAGTTACATGTGTGCTCTTCTGTTCTGTATCTTAATTTTTACCTTATTTATGATGCTTTCCATTGTGCAAAAGGAAATAATGTCCCTGTATTTGTCCATTTTCATGCTGCTGATAAAGACATATCCAAGACTGGGAAGAAAAAGAGGTTTCATTGGACTTACAGTTCCACGTGGCTGGGGAGGCCTCAGAATCATGGCAGGAGGCAAAAGGTACTTCTTAACATGGTAGCAGCAAGAAAAAATGAGGAAGAAGCAAAAGCAGAGACCCCTGATAAACCCTACAGATCTCGTGAGACTTATTCACTATCACGAGAATAGCACAGGAAAAACCAGCCCCCATGATTCAATTACCTCCCCCTAGTTCCTTCCCACAATACATAGGAATTCTGGGAAATACAATTCAAGTTGAGATTTCAGTGGGGACACAGCCAAACCATATCAAGCTATGTGAAGTTAAAACCAGGTACTATGGGTGTTCACTCGATTTCTGGTTCTCATGAAGGTGTTTTCTTTCTGTGTAAACATTTGTTAAATTAGTGTCTTTGCAAGAGGGCCAGGGGAACAATCGGTGAAGCCTTCTATTCTGCCATCTTGCTCCTACTGTAGATCTGTAGTATATTTTGAAATACACCTTTGTAGTATATTTTGAAGTCAGATAGTGTGATGCCTCTTGGTGTGTTCTTATATGGGCCTGGTTTGTAGAGTCCTAAAGCAATTATAATAATAACATCAAAGATCATTGATCAGAAATCACCATAACAGATATAATAATGATGGAAAAGTTTGAAATATTGTGAGAATTAATTACCAAAATGTGACACAGGGACATGAAGTGGGCACATGCTGTTGGAAAAATGACACTGACATGCTCAACAGACAGTTGCCAGAAACACTATCTATAAACACAATAAAGTGCATCACAATAAAACAAGGTCGACCTGTACCTGCCAGTACCCGGGTAACTAGTTTACTATAAATAAGTAATAATAGCTAGAAAAACTAATTAAACACGAAAATTTTTAAAACACTGTCTTCTCAAGACACAAAAAAATGGAAAGATAGTCCATGCTCATAGATTGACAGGATTAATATCATTAAATTGACAATATTCCCCAAAGTGATTTGCAGATTCAATGCAATCCCTATCAAAGTACCAATGACATATTTCACAGAAATAGGAAAATATGTATAATATTCATATGAAACCATAAAAGACCTCAAATAGCCAAAGCAACCCTGAACAAAAAGCAGAAAGCTAGAGGCATCACACTACCTGACTTCAAAATTTACTACAAAGCTATAGTAAACCAAGCAGCATGGTACTGGCATAAAAACAGAAACAGAGACAAATGGAACAGAATACAGAACCCAGATATAAAGCCACATGCTTAAAACCAACTCAACTTCAACAAAGACACCAAGAACATACAATGCTGCAAAGACAGATATTTCAATAAACAGTGGTAGGAAAGCTGGATAAGTATATGCAGAAGAATAAAATTAGATTTCTATCTCTCACCACACATAAAAAGCAAATAAAAAATGGATTAAAGACTTGAATCTGGTTGGGCATGGTGACTCAAGCCTGTAATCCCAGCACTTTGGGAGGCTGAGGCGGATGGACCACTTGAGGTCAGGGGTTTGAGACCAGCCTGGTCAACATGGTAAAGCCCCATTTCTACTAAAAATACAACAATTAGCCAGGCATGGTGGTGCATATCTGTAATCCCAGCTACTCAGGAGGCTGAGGCATGAGAATTGCTTGAACCCAGGAGGTGGGGGTTACAGTGAACCAAGATTGTGCCATTGCACTCCAGCCTGGGCCTGGGCGACAGAATGAGACTCTGCCTCGACAAAAAACAAGAACAAAAAAAAGGACTCAAAACTATGACCTGAAACTGAAACCACCAGAAGAAAACATTGGGGAAATGCTCCAGGACATCGGTCTCGGCAAAGATTTCTTGAGTAAGACTTCAAAAGCACAGGAACCAAAGCAAAAGTAAACCACTGGGATTACATCAAGTTAAAAAGCTTCTTCATAGCACAGGAAATTATCAACCAAGTGAAGAGACAACCCACAGAATGGCAGAAAATATTTGCAAACTATACATCTGATAAGTGATTCATAACCAGAATATATAAGGAGCTCGAAAAACTTAATAACAAATAATTTGATTTAAAAATGGACAAATAATCTGAATAGGCGTTTCTCAAAAGAAGACACACAAATGGCCAGCAGGCATATGAAAATATACTCATCACGAATCATCAGAGAAATACAAATCAAAACCACAATGCCATATCATCTCACCTGAGTTAAAATGGCTTTGATCAAAAGGACGGGCATGAAAGGATGCTAGCAAGGAGGTGGAGAAAGGGGAACCCACTTTGTACACTGTTGGTGGGAATACATATTACTGTAGCCACTATGGAGAAGAGTATGGAGTTCCTCAGAATCCTAAAAATAGAACTACTATATGATCCGAGTATTCCACTGCTGGAATACTTGCTCACGTGTATTGCAGCACAAGTCACAATAGCCAAAATATGGATTTAGCCTAAGTGCCCATCAATGGACAAATGGATAAGGAAAATGTGGTATATGTACACAATGGAATATTATCCAGCCATAAGAAGAATGACATACTGTCATTTGCAGCAGTATGGATGGAACTGGAGGCCATTATGTTAAACAAAATAAGCCAGGCACAGAAAAACAAATATTGCATGTTTTCACTCATACATGGGAGCTAAAAAAGTGATTCTAATGAAAATAGCAACTATAGTGATGGCTACCAGAGGCCAGAAGGGGAATGGGGGGCATGAAGGGGAAATAAGAGTATAAATGTATTTATTACCACTGAACTCCACACTTACAAGTGGTAAAGAAGGTACATTATATATGTATATTTTACTTCAATAAAAATAAATATTAAAAATAAAATCACTTTCTTCTCACCACTTACTGCTGAATTATTGCTGGAATAATGAATTAGTACTACAGGTAAGTCATGTACCTAAGTAAGTAGTAAAATAGAGACAACAAGAATAGTTCAGTGGAATGTAGAACATAGGGAATCTAGTCTGGTCAGATAAAATTTTGTTGGTGTTGAGTTAATATATAAGTTTTACTTAACTGGGCTTTCCCATGAAACTCGTTACATAGAAACAGCTAACAATCATTACAATACCAAATGAACCTGATTCTGAAAATCATGTTCTTTGCAACTCTCAATTAACGCTTTTAGTTGAGATAAGAACTTACAAGGGTAGGTGCTGAATGTTACCCAGGAAAAAAAGCTACAAAGAATAACTGGAGATAACTTGAATATCTATGTGATGCCAAGAAAAAGGAAAATCCTTCCTTATCATTCTACTATTTTTTGTTGAAATAATAAATTACCACAGACATCTGGTGGTAAACATGTAATTAGCAACCTAAAGATAGCTAGAATTCGCCAGACCAAGTAATTGATCCCAGGAAGCTGAAGATAACTGGCCTATGCCAGAGAGTTCAATAACCATTTTCCTCAATGCAAAATTCCAACCTCGTGTTAGAAATATTACCCCGTACAATAGATATCTACTTTATCCAAGTGAGTAATTAACTAGAGATAACTACATGAAGCCAGTACTTGTAATAAACAAATTCTTCTCAGTACTACTTCTATGTCTTTGTGACATAAAACTAAACATTTAGTGGTATCTAGGCAAACAGCTGAATAAACAACCAGCAATTACTAGGAAAACTGGTTGAATATAGAAAGTTTAGTAAGCATTCTAGTAAATTCTGTGTTCTTACATTTTTAAGATTGTTTACTATGTACTGTGGATATGGTAACTAGAGTTACCTGGGTAAGAGTTAAATACAGAATCCTCCATAAAACTAGAATAACTGATTGAAGACAAGAAGTGTAACATTGCATTCTTCTCAACATTTCTCATTTCTTGTTGGAATAATGAGTTAGTTCTGTCAATGGGTAGTAGTACCTAGATTATTACAAAGCAAGAAATAAGAAGAGATGTCTAGAATAAATATTTGATACCAGAATGGTGAAAAAAAACATATTCTTTTCAAATAGAAACTCTAATTTCCTGTGTGATTAATGAGTTAAAATTAGTACTGGAGATATCTGTATAAGATGTGGACTTCGTTTTGGGAGTGGGGTACCTACTCAACAGATGAACTGCTGGGTCATATGGTAGATCTATTTTGATTTTCCAAGGAACCATTACACTGTTTTTCATAACGGCTGTACCAATTACATGTCTGTCAACAGCGTTTAAAGGTTCCCTTTTCTGCACACCCTAAAAGGGTTTCACTTTCTCCACACCTTTGCCATCATTATCTTTTATCTCTTGACTTTTTGATAATAGCCATCCTAACAGGTGTGAGGTGATAGTTCATTGTGGTTTTCATTTACATTCTCTGATTATTAATGATGTTGAGCACATTTTCATATACCTGTTGGCCAGTTGTGTGTTTTCTTTCTAGAAACGCCTATTCAAGTCCTCTGCTTATTTGTTAACCAGACTATTTATTGATTTGCTATTGAGCTGTGTGAGTTCTTTATATATTGTGGATATTAACTCATTATTAGATATACGGTTCGCAAATAGCTTCTCCCAAACCATAGCCTGCCTTTTCATTTTGTTGACTGTTGGCTGTGCAGAAGCTTTTAGTTTCCAGCCTGCTCACTTGCCCTATATATTTCAGCTTCCTAGACCCCCACATTGTGTGAATGTGTGAGCCAATTGCTTAGAATAAACTGTATCATATATATAATAAAATTCATAAATACATGATAGTAAATATATATTTACGATATACAATATTACACACACACACACACACAATATCCTGTTGGTTTAGTTTCTCCTTCTCTGAGGAACCCAGCCTGATACAGATACCCAGCTGAGCGAGTGTGTTTGCTGATCTTGACCTCTGGAAGCCAGTGCTTTAAACCATGAGAATAAAAAATTGTGAGGCACTATGTGGATGCTGGGAGAAGTATGTGAGATGGAAAAGTTGTTTCATGGCATCCAAGAAGTGAATGATCCTCAAGGTGTAGCAGAGGAATTTGTAGGAGAGAGGGATGATTGACGTCTTCATATAGCCCTCCATCCATCCTAGTTAGCATGGAGAGATTTTAGGTAGGTCATAGAGAAACTGGGTAATGATGGCAGGTGTGGAGGAACAGAATGTACCACTGAATGGGAGGTCCGGGGGAAACATGTGGCGGAAATATCCTCCCTTGCCATGTGATCTGCCAAAATTGAACATGGGGAGTTTAGGAGGGGTGACATGTCAGTTTGGGAACTATCTTTAGGGGTGCTAACCCAAATCTCCCTTTCTCCAACCAGAGCACCTTGCATTCCTCATCAGATGTCACCCCCACCCCGACTTCCTCCGCCACGTCCCGATGGTGCTTTGTGACGTGTAAAGCCTTCCTTCCTGGCCAGGGCTACCATTGGCTGGGTAGTGGAGTGTTGACCAATCACAGCTCAGCGACGTGATCGCCTCATTGTCCTGGATCGCAGGAGGGGTATATACAGGGAGGCCAGGCAGCCTGGAGTTAGTCGACCGTTGGGAGACGTTGAGCGGCGGAAGATGAGTCCAAAGCCGAGAGCCTCCGGACCTCTGGCCACGGCCAAGGACTCACGAAAGAGCAAGTCCTCCCTCGAGCTGAGCCCCAGTCGCCCGAAGAAGAAGGTGAGTGACCCTCCCAAGCTCCTCCTCGTCTTCCCCTCGCCTCCTTCCTCACAAGAATCCTCTCCGGTCCTCACCTGGCACAACCCCCCAACCCGGCCCGCACCACTTCGGAGGACACGTCCCTGTTCCCAGCCTCCTCCACCCTCGTCCCTAAACCAGAGCCCTTCTGTGATCTCCCTGTTGTCCTTCCAGACTACCAAGGTGGCCACGAAGGGGAAAGCAGCCCGTGGAAGGAGAGGCGGGAAGAAAAGGGCCACAAAAAAGATGGCGGCTGTGACGGCACCTGAGGCGGGGAGTGGGCCAGTGACACCCGGCCCCAGTGACCAGCCCAGCCAGGAGTTCCTTCAGTACGAGCTGCCACTGGCAGAGCCAGTGAGCGAGGGGACCCAGCACGACCCACTGAGTCAGGAGACCAAGCTGGAGCAACCACTGAGTCAGGAGACCGAGCTGGAGGAACCACTGAGTCAGGAGACCGAGCTGGAGGAACCACTGAGTGAGGGGTGGCCAACTACACCCCTAGCTCCCTGAGCAGCCACTAAGTTCAGGCCCAGCCGCCAGACCTCAGAAATCTCACCAGCAGGGTGCTTAGCTTGGTGAGAACAATAAAATGAATGTGTTGCAAACTGATCTGAGTGACTCCATGTTGTCTGGTGGTGGGGAGCGAGGGAGGGAGGAAGAGGAGGTGTGTGGGGAGGGAGGGAGGGAGGAAGAGGTGGTGTGTGGAGAGGGAGGGAGGGAGGAAGAGGAGGTGTGTGGAGAGGGAGGAAGAGGAGGTGTGTGGAGAGGGAGGGGAGGGAGGAAGAGGTGGTGTGTGGGGAGGGAGGGAGGAAGAGGTGGTGCGTGGGGAAGGAGGGAGGGAGGAAGAGGTGGTGTGTGGGGAGGGAGGGAGGGAGGAAGAGGTGGTGTTTGCGGAGGGAGGGAGGAAGAGGTGGTGCGTGGGGAAGGAGGGAGGGAGGAAGAGGTGGTGTGTGGGGAGGGAGGGAAGTGGGGTCCCGCGGGGTTGAGGTCAGAGGAACAGATCACAGTTAGCTAGACAGGAGGATAAGGATTGCGTCATGACTGAGCACTGGAGAAAAATTTCCCCATCACAGGATGACTCCGCTTCTTGTAAGGTTTGTTTCTTCATGCAATCTTGCTAGCACATACACCAAGTACCAAGAACTGGATTCTACCTGCTTAGGTTTCATTGTTAAAATACGTTTTCGTTTATAGAAATCGATGGAAGAATCGTTTCCATCCTCTTTCCTTTCAGCGTTCCCTCCCTACAACCTAATATAATTAAGAAGAAAAATTCAAAGTAGAGCAAAATCTATCTACTTGAAAAGAGTCTTTTTATTTTTGCAACTGAGGAGACAAAAAGTATATTTCATATTTCCATGCATTAGAAATACACAGGTCTTTTCTGAATATAGTAGAATTTAGAGAAATATACATAAATATATGTAAATAAAATTTACAACTATATTTACTGTATACAAACACGTTAGAAATACACAGGTCTTTTCTATATATACTAGAACCTACCATATATATTTATATATTAACATGTATTTTTATATTTTTATATTTATATATAGATTGTATATAGAAATATTTATATATAAATATATATTTTATATAGAAATACCTATAGAAAACATTTATATGTATATATTATATATAATCATTTATTTTAGAAGGTAAGGTTTTATGCTTGTTGAAGCATGGTTCACAGGCAAAAAGAGAAAGGAAATTATCAGTTTCAGAAGAATAAAGCACAAAATTATCATGATTCAATACCCAGCTGTCAATAATTGCAGTGAGAGTATAATATAGTAGAACTTTCTATTTATAGAAAAGACCTGTGTATTTCTAATGTGTATATATGTAATCTACATTTATATATAATTATATAAATGCACAGGTCTTTTCTATATATGGTATAATTTACTACTGTATTCCTAATGTGTGTATATATATATAATCTGTATTTATAAATATTTATATAAATACACAGGTTTTTATATAAACACACAGGTCTTTATACAGAAAAGATTGATGTGTTTCTAATGTGTATCTGTATATATAATTCGTATTTGTCTATATATTATATACATATCTATATATATATTTATGTATTATAACTATATTCATATAGATTTAATATATAGATTTTTATATATAAATATATTCTGTATAAATATTTAGACATCTATAAAATATATAAGCATTTTTATATTTATAATAAAATAATGTATAAATATAAATATATATTATATATAAAATACCCTATATGTGATCATTTATTTTAGAAGGTAAGCTGTTAGTATTGTTGAAGCATGTTTCTCAGGAAAAAGAGAAAGGAAGTTATTTTAAGAATAAAGTACAAAATTATCACAATTTCCAGTTGTTAGTAATTACATGTACAGAATAACGCATGTCCTTTAATCTTACAATGAATAGCACGTTAAACTTTTATGTGATTCTGAAAATATGAATTTCCATATAATAAGGGTTTGTCATGTAAAGCACTAATTTTATAGGCAGTTTTCACTTGTTACATAGATTGTTCTTATAGCTTTAAAGGTGTTAAAATTAATGGTGGCTTTGAAGAGATGATAGCATCATTTGAGAAACAATAAATGGGTTCTGTTTCATCCTTTCCTTGGTGCAGTCAGGGCTTCACTTCATTAGCTTAGGAAGGGATTTCAGAGCTTTGCATGTTGAACTTGTAGCTGCCTCCTATGGAATCCTAAGAAACCTAGGACGCTATACCACAGAAACAGGGCGTTGCCCATGTCCTGAACACCATCATTTTGTGGTATATTTCTTCTGTATTTCTTATATGGAAATACCATATAAGGATGAGCATGCTTGGTATAACTCAAAGCCTGTTTATTTGCAAGGCTGTATTGACCCTGAACAATAAATACTTGTGTCTTATGGATGGGAAACAAGTCAGAACGAAAAGCTGCTGTCTTTTAGGAAAGCCTATTGGCTGTGGTTGTATATCTCCTTCCAAAGGGAAATTTGTGAACTTCCTGCTCTAGTTTTTTTTTTACATAATGACAGCATAAAAACTGGAATAAACTGAATCTTGTCAGTGGTCACTTCTGGGTTTGATGAATATTATGGAGCAATGTTGCAGTGTATTTTAAAATTACACTCAAGAATTCATTTTGTGCACCTTATTTTAATGCCGTATTTCCATTCAAGCTCTGCAAGCCAAAACAGTCTGTGATGATTCTTTTGGCATTGAAAAATTTATCCATGGCTCTTACATCGTGTTTCTTTCATGATTTCATGGCAGTTGGAGCTTCAATTGTTATTTGTTGGGAACCCATCCTGACTAGCTATTTCACTGGGGCTTCATGTTTTATTGTGATGATTGGCAGACTTGTGTTTCAGGAATTTTTGGCTTTGGAAAGTTACTATGATTTTGAGATTATAGATGCAAAAATGTCACTGAATTTATTTTCACAAACTGTTCTAATTCATTATAGACAATAAGTGGTTTAATCAGAAATCAATAATTTAAATAATCTTTAAATTTGTTGGAGCATTCACAAATACTACATCTTCCTTTAAGTCTTTCTTTATTCTACATGTTATATACATAGTTAAATTAGTTAATAAGAGTGTTAAATATTTTCCCTCCTCCAACTATCCACAAGCTGAGGCTTAAAATAAACAGTGGAATGAGTAAAGACCCGAAGTAATATAGCAGCAAAGCTGTAGTTGATTTTTATAAAAAAATAATAGATATCAAAGTTTCCTGACATTTTTAGGCAAATCTTCCTGTGTCCCCAAAGGGAGGATCCCCTTGACAGCAGTCATGAACAACAGGTGATCTTGAGATTCTCAGCTGTCAGAGACAGTTGGTGGGAGAATTTGAAAACACCTTGTACACATTAAAGAGCTAAGCATGAGCTGATGTATACATACATATGTCTCTGTCTCATTAGACTGCAGGAAATAGGACACATGGCAGGAAGGCTCACGTGGATTCCCCTTGACCATGCAGCTTCCTCTGCTCCTGACTCCTAAGAACTTTCTGACCTATTGGTCATTTCCAGCTTCAGATCCCCAAGCGTACGGATTGTTTTTGGCCCCACGTCAGTGATACACAGGACACAGAATTGCTCTCAAAAAACACTCTAGAATTGAAAAATGACAGGAGAAGCACAACGCCATGGCTGGGTACCAGAGGGAAGGCCTTCCGCTGTTTTGAACACTGATGCTAAGCTCTAGAATAACTGCAGCTGCAGCCTATTGGACCTGAGCATGTGTCAGGCAGGGTGTGAAATGCTCCCCATGCACGACCTCATTTCTCCCTCACATTACCCCTGTGGATTAATCGGGGCTCTGGAGAGACACCACCAACAGCCTATCAGCAAAGATAGATGAGAGGGGATTTATTAGGGGAATTAGAGGCTGAAAAGTCTCAGGGCAGACTGTTTGCAAGCTGGAGCCCCTGGGATGCCAGGAGTGTGACTCAGTCCACACCCAAAAACTTCAGAACCAGGGAAGTGGATAGTATAACTCTCAGTATAAAAAGAGCCTGAAGTTCTGATGTCCAAGGGCAGGAAATAAGAGTCTGAGCTCCAGGAGAGAAAGGGAGGAAAGTGCCTTTCCTCTGCCCTGTTTCTTCTATCTGGGCCCTCAGAGAATTGGATGGGGCCTGACTCTATTGAAGACATCTTTCCCACTCTGTCCACCAGCTCACGCCAATCTTCCTGGGAATAAGTGTGCAGGCTCACCCAGAAACAATGCTTTACCAATTCCTGACGTATTCCTTAAGGCAGTCACGTTGACACCTGAAATTAACCATCACAGCCTGTGAAATGAGTAGTGTCCCCACTGGACAAATGAAACAGACAGTTTGGGTACCTTTCTTATACTGCTTATAGGTTATAGAGCCAGGATTAAAACTCAGGTCTGCAAAGATCAAATTCTAAACTCCGCCCTCCTAAGGACTGCTGCTCAACGCTGTGGAAGCAGCACTGTATTAGACACTGTACGAGGATTGAAGACGCATTCGAGACACATCCCCTGCTTAGGGACCACATCCTAGCTTGCATTCATGACAGGAGTCATGTTTCTGTGACTTTACTATAGACCCCGGAACCAAGTGTGAATTGGCACGCTTTAGGTGTGCATAAGCTCTGCAGAAATCCTAAGGAAGAGCAAGATAATTACAGGCTCAATTCATATAGGGAAGTTTTTATGAAAACAGCTTTTAGCCAATTCCTGAAAGAAAATATTTTTACTGGCAGAAAAATGTTCTGCTGGAGAATAACTAGTTGAAGGGCTTTGGGGGAAGGGGCTCTGGACACAGGTCCACAGAAGTGGGAAAAAAGACACACAGAAAAGAAACAGAATTGAGGACCCTTCAGGGAGAGAAGTAAGAAAAAGTGCTAGCCCAGCAAGCTGATATGTAATTGTGAATCTTAACTAGATTGAGAATTTGGATACAACTCAAAACTAGATAAGAGTAATTGCACTAAAAAAAAAATGGCGCAGAGCAGGGTAAAATAAAATAAAAATTCATTAATAATGAATTAAATTATCATTCAACAAACATTTATTGGGCACCTACCATGGTCCAGGTAGAGGGCTAGATGCCAATCAAAAAACAATAATCGCTGCCATGACTGAGCAATGCCTATGAGTCATCCTTAGAATGGTGCTGGAAGATAGATGGGGCTGTCTTATTCCATCCTGAGTTTACAAGAGATGACCCTGAGGACCAGCCAGGCTAAGTAACCTGTTCCAGATCACCTAGTACTTGAACCGAAGCTTGTCTGACTCCAAAGCCCACACATTCTCTGATACACCATGCAGCCAGAAAAGGGCAGTGAAGTACTAAGGTTTGCTAAGGTGTTGAGTATATGGAATAAGATACTCAGGAGTATTTTTAAACTTGTGGTAAAACACACACGACATATACACTCTTAACAAATGTTGAGGTGCATGGTACAGTATTGTTAACTATATGCCCATTGTGCTACAGTGGATCCTTACAACTTTCTGGGATGGCTAAGATTGTCAACTTGATTGGATTGAAGGATGTAAAGTATTGTTCCCGGGTGTGTCTGTGAGGGTGTTGACAAAGGAGATTAACATTTGAGTCGGTGCAGTGGGAGAGGCAGACCAACCCTCAGTCTGGGTGGGCACCATCCAGTCAGCTGCCAGCGTGGCTAGAATAAAGCAGGCAGAAGGAGGTGGGAGAAGCCGACTTGCTGAGTCTTCCAGCCTCCATGTTTCTCCTGTGCCAGAAACTTCCTCGAACATCAGACTCCAAGTTCTTCAGCTTTTGGACTCTTGGACTTACACCAGTGTTTCACCAGGGGCTCTCTGGCCTTTGGCCACAGACAGACTGAAGGCTGTGCTGTGGGATTCCCTACTTTTGAGGTGTTAGGACTTGGACTGGCTTCCTGGCTCCTCAGCTTGTAGACGGGCTATCATGGGACCTCACCTTGTGATCATGTGAGTCAATACTCCTTAGTAAACTCCCTTCATATATGCATCTATCCTATTACTTCTGTCCCTCTAGAGAACACTAATACACTTTCTCATCTTGTATGACTGAAACTCCATGCCCATTGCACCTCAATTCCCCATTTTCCCCTCCCCCAGCCCCTAGCAATGACCATTCTACTTTCTGTGAGTTTAACTATTTTAGATAGTTCATAAAAGTAGAATTGGGCAGCGTTTGTCCTTCTGTGACTGGCTTGTTTCACTGAAGCATGATGTCCTCCGGTCCATCTATCCTGTAGGAGTGGTTTCTGACATCCTACAAACTGAGAGGGTTTTGAAACTTGTCAGACATGCACAAAGGTGGAGAGACTACTATAGTGATCACCATGTTTTCATCATGCAGCTCCAACCACTACAAAAGTCAGCTAATCCCATTTCACCTGTTACCCTCTCCAAACCTGACCCGTCCCCTGCCCCACTCAGTTATTTTAGAGCAAATCCTAGATTACTTTTTAAGTAAACTGACTTGGGTGTGTTCAAGAATTTGCCTCAAGTCAGACGGTTTTGATTCTTCAATTTTTTCCTGGTGACAACAGTAATCCAAGATTGAGTAACAATTATTCAAGCCTTACAGAAGCACACAGAGAATAATATTTTTGGTAACCTCAGTGAGGATCTATATTAGCGATGTGATATATGCTACTGAAAAGCTCTTTCCCACCCTGTCCATGTGCAATGTTGACCTCACAATGGTGTGAGCTTCTGTTGCTCTCTAACGCTGTTCACTTAACAGTACAGCCAGACAATGATTTCATCATGGAACTGCAGCTGAAGATGCTGTTCCAACCTCTGCCTGTTACCCAGTTCCAATGTCGCTTCCACGTTTTTCAGGTAACTATTCAGCAACTCCCCACTCTGTTGGTACCAATTTACCGTATTAGTCCATTCTCATGCTGCTGATAAAGACATACCCGAGATTGGGAAGAAAAAGAGATTTAATTGGATTTACAGTTCCACACGGCCGGGGAGGCCTCAGAATCATGGCAGGAGGTGAAAGGCACTTCTTACACGGTGGCAGCAAGAGAAAATGAGGAAGAAGAAAAAGCAGAAACCCCTAATAAAACCATCAGATCCCGTGAGACTTATTCACTATCACAAGAATAGCATAGGAAAGACTGGCCCCCATGATTCAATTACCTCCCCCTGAGCCCCTCCCACAAAACGTAGGACTTCTGGGAGATGCAATTCAAGTTGAGATTTGGGTGGGGGTGCAGCCAAACCATATCAGTCCCATTTTCAATGTTTCTACTTTTTTTTTATTGACATAGTGCTATCATTTGGGAAATTCTATCAAATGCATATACCTGTGCTAAACACACTCATGTCAAAACACAGAACACTCCATCACCTCGGAAGTTTCCCTTGTGCACCTGCCTAATTAATTTCTCCTTACCCCTTGCCCCAGAGTCAACAACTGATATAGATTCTTTCACCATAGGTTAATGTTTCCTGTTGTTGAATATCCAGGAAACATACTCTCACAGCAGGTTCTCTTTTGTGTTTGCCTTCTTTCCCTCAAGCACAGTGATCTTGAGACTCACCCATGCCACGGTATGTATCCGTGGTTCATTGCTTCCTACTCCTGAGAAGCAGTTAGTACACAGATGTACCTCCCTTTGCTCATGCAGCCTCCTGTGGATGGATGTTACGTTGTATACAGTGTGTGGCTGTTATGAAAAAGACCTGCAAGAACAAGCCTTTGTGTGGACATAGATTTTCCTTTCTCTTACGTCACTACTTACGAATGGAATTGCTGGATCATAGTGTGTGTATGTTTAACTTTATAGGAAACTGTCAAAATGTTTTGGAAAGCATGGACCCCATATATGAACCCCACCAACAACATAGGAGAGTTGTGGACATTCCACAGCTTTGCCAACATTTGATCATCTCAGTCTCTTTAATTTTTGTCATTGTGATGAGTGTTAAGAAGTATCTCTCTGGTATTTAAATTTGCACTTCTTTAATGAATAACAATGGTAAGTACTTTCTCTTGACCATTGTGATATCTTTCCCTGTGAGGTGTCTGAGTAAGCCCTTCTCTCATTTTTTTCTTAAATTATAGAAATTATTTATATATAATTATAAGGCAAGACGTGGGTCAGTTGTATGTAGTGTGGTATTTTCCTGCTATTCATGTGTTATTTTTTATTTTTAGAGACATATTTTAATGAGTAAAAGTTAGTTTTTTTATTTTTTAAGACAGAATTTATTAACCATTCCTTTGTAATTAATGCATTTTGTCCCCAATCTGAGAAATCTTCGACAACCTCAGGATCACATCATATTCTTTTGTTTTGCTCTAGAAGTTTTATGACTTCAGATATTCTGTTTTCATATCTGATGCTTTCAGGTGTATTATTTTTCTATGTAGATATCCACTTGTTATTCCATCACCAATTATTTTAAATCCGTGTTTGAATTGCCATACAATCAGTTAGGTTCAGACCTACATTTGTTCCTGCATTCTGTGTATGGCAGCTCCAATGACAAATCAGTTTCTAAAGCCCTTGCTGGGCTGTTTGAGATGGCCTGGCACACGTATTCTTTGGAGGTTAGGCTGGAAGTTGGGGGATGGCTGAAATGGCAGTGAAGTTCTCAAAGCCTTTGCTCTGCTTCCTTGGGACTCTCCATGCATGCACAGCTCTGGAGTGAGACCAGGCTCAAGTGAGTTTGTCCACAGAAATGGGGGACACCCTTCTCTAGCACTTTCCTCTCTGGAATTAACCCCATATGGAATCACCAGATAAAATACAAGATGCCCAGTTCAGATAAATAATGAATAAATTTTTAGTGTATATGTATGTATGTATATATATATATATATTCTAAATATTGCATGGAAAATACATTAAAAAGTTTAAAAATATAACAAGGTTTATCTGAAATTCTGATTTTACTTAGAATCCTTTATTTTTGTTTCCAAAATCTGCCAAGCCTACCCTACAGTCTGGCTCCCAAGTGCCCTTTTACCTGACCCTTCTGGTCAGAAAGACAGGTTTCTCCTAGAGGTTCACTCGCCATTAGTACATGTGGTTCTGTGTGACCAGGGCTACCTTGGGGTAAAGCAGCAAAAGATAAAAGAGAGGGGGCTGGGAACGGTAGGGGAGGGAGGGGGATAGGGAGAGATTTGTTAAAGAATACAAAATTATGGCTAGTTAGGAGGAATACATTCTCCTGTTCTGTACCACTGTAGGATGACTATAGTTAACAATAATAAATTATACAGTTTCAGATGGTTAGAAGAAAGGATATTAAATGTTCCCAATACACAGAAATGATACCTGTTTGAGATGATGGATGTTCTAATCACCCTGATCTGATCACTACACGTTGTGTGTGTGCCAACATTGCTACCTACCCCATATGCCTGTGCAATTATTTGTCAACTTAAAAAATTTAACTCGATTTTAAAAATAAAGAAAATGAGAGGAAAAAAGGAGAAAATGACAACAGGTATTCCCTCAGACTCTATAGGAAATGGGGCCCTTTTCCTCATTCCTCCGACCAGAGGGAGGGCTGGAGAGATGGTGCCTTGGAGTTGAGCTGACTGCCCTATAGTTGCCCCACTGCCTCCATCGCTATGCAGCTGCTGAACTTGGACTAGCCAGGAGAGAGGAGAGCAAGGAAAAGCAAAGGGGGAAGAAATGTGGATTTCCCTCCACACTCTGGCGCATGGGAGGCCCTTCCTTTGGCTGTAAGCAGGGGGTTTCTCCCGAGGTGATGTTGTCAGCACTCACTGCTCAGTTCCAAGCCAGGGTCTGCCTTCTGCTCAATGCTGGGAGACCAAGCATGGAAAAATGGGAAACTCAGTCCTCTTATGGGGCGTTAATGACGTTTTGATTTCAGTCCCCAGTGTGCTTGCTATTGCGTGCTCCTTAAAGGGCTCGCGTTTTGGTTTTTTGTATTTTGTCCAGAAATTTTACTGTAATTGAGAGACAGCAGTTGCAGTTGGCTTACTCCATCTCGGCCCCATTATTATTTTTTTGGAAGGTCTTTCCTTCTCCCCATAAAATTACTTTGGCACTGTTCCATTTCCCCATATGTACATATGTGGGTGTGAGTCTGTTTCCGAACACTCAGTTTTGTTCCCTGAGTCTATTATCAGGTCCTGCCACTGACTCCACACGGTCCTGGTTCAGTCTTGATGGCTGTAGCTTTATAACAACTCTTGAAAACAACTAATGTGACTTCTCTTAACAACAACAAGGGTTGTTTTGGCTGTCCTAGGTCCTTTGCAACTCCATGTAAATTTCAGGAATGTTTTGTCAACTTTTCCTGGAAATACGATTAGAATTGCAGTCTCTCTCTGCATAATAGGTGAAGACGAGATTTAATAATAGTCTTCTAATCCATGAGCATGATAGATCATTTTATTTACCTAAGTATACTTTATTTTCCTTTAGAAATGTTTTAAAGTTTCAGAGTAGAGGTTTTGCTCAACTTTTATTAAATATATCCTGAATATTTTATATGTTATGATATTATGGTAGATATGGTAGACGGTATTTTTTTTTAATTTTTGTGGGTACACAGTAGGTGTATATATTCATGGGGTATGAGATGTTTTGATACAGGCATGTAATGTGAAATAAGCACATCATGAAGAATGGGGTATCCACCCCTCGAGCATTTATCCTTTGAGTTGCAAACAATCCAATTATGCTCTATAAGTTATTTTAAAATATACGGTTAAATTATTATTGACTATAGTAACCAGTAGATAGTATGTTGGTCTTTAGAATTCTGTTTGTTTATAACTAGTATATTGAGATAGCACTAACACTGGTAATTGATCTTGTATTCTGTATCTAAGCTAAGTTCACTAATTAAGACTGATATGGTTTGGATCTATGTCCCCATGAAATCTCGTGTCAAATTGTGATCCCCAGTGTTGGAGGTGGAGCCTGGGGGGAGGTGATTAAATCATGGGAGTAGAGTTCTCATTAATGGTTTAACACCATTCCCCTGGGTGCTGTTCTCATGATAATGAGTTCTTGTGAGATCTGGTTATTTAGAAGAATGTAGCATCTCCCCTCCCTCTCTCTCTTCCTCCTGCTCCGGCCATGTAAGATAAGCCTGCTTCACCTTCACATTCTGCTCTGATTGTAAGTTTCCTGAGGCCTCCCCAGAAGCCAAGCAGATGTCAGCATCATGCTTCCTGTACAACCTGCCAAACCATGAGCCAATTAAACCTCTTTTCATTATAAATTACTCAGTCTCAGGTGTTTCTTTATAGCAATGCAAGAACAGACTAATTCAAAGACCAATAGCTGTTTATATACCTAAGCATTTTCTACATGATTTGCAAGTATGGAATCTTACCTCTATCAATTTAATATTCTCACCTTATCTTACATAATAGAATTTGTTGCATTACTGCACTGTGACCTCCAATACAACATTGGATAAAAATGAGGGTGAATAGTCTTTTTATCCCTTGTTTTAGTGGAAACTATTTGGTCTTTCACAATAAGAATTCCAAAATCATAACTGGGTCTTGAATTTTATCAGAAGCCCTTTCTACCTCTACTGAAATTACTATCTTTTTTCTTTTCTATTAATAATACAACAAATTAAACAGATTGATCTTGTTAGTATTAATCTAACCTTGCATTTGTGGAATAAAGAATAAATCTCTCACTTGGCCAAATATATTACTTCTTTATTCTTCATTAATGCTGAATACAATTTTGTTAAGGATTTTTGTGTTTATGTTTCATTTCATAAACTATTCTTGTCTGTTTGGGGTATTAGACTCATGCCACTTTTATTAAAATATATAGTGTTTTCTCTTATTTTCTGAAAGAGTTCGTGTAAGTTTCATATTATTTCTTCTCTTGATATTTCTTAGAATGTATCAATGAGGTTATTTGGTCTTAAATTTTCTTTGGAAGAAGGTTCTAATTACAAATTCAATTTCAGGGCTTTTCTGGTTTGGTAACATCTGTTTTGGTAATTTGCTAATGTCCATTGTATCTAAGTGTTTAATTTTATTGGCATGAATTTCTTATATCATGCCCTTAATATTATGTAATAACTTTAGATATGTCTTCCATTCTTTTCTTAATACCATAAATCACTCAATCTCTCTCTCCCCCTCCTTCCCTTCCTCTTCCTTCCTCCCCTGCCCCATATTGGATCAGTCTAGCTAAAGGATTTATCAATTTTATTAATCTTTTTCAATGTACCACATTTGGTTTGGTTGATTTTGCCATTATTTGTTCTTTTTCTATTTCTATGGTTTTTAATATTATCTTTATTATTTACTCTCTTTCACTTTATTTGTGTTTAATTTGTCATTATTTTTCTAGCTTCTTGGGTGCAATTGCCAGTTGTTGATTTTGGACCTTTCTTATTTTCTAATCTGAGCCACTAATGCTATAAGTTTTCCTCTAAGCATGCTTTAGCTGCACCTCACACATTTTGATGGATTGAGCCTTTTATCCAGTTTTAAACATTTTCTAATTTCCCTTGTCATTTCTTTTTTGTCTTATAAGTTTTTAGCAGCATGTTGCTTATATTAGGATTTCTGATACTTTTTGTTGTTTATTTCTATTTTTTTAAAATCAGTGAATATATTGTGTATATTTTCAATCATTTTAAAATAATTGAGACTTTTTTACTGAGAACATATCATCTCTTGATAAGTGTTTTATTTGTTCTTTGGAAAAAAATATCTATTTTACTATTGGGTAGAGCAGTGGTCCCCAAACTTTTTGGCACCAAGAACCAGTTTCATGGAAGACAATTTTTCCACAGACAGGGTTGAGGTTGGGTGGGGTGGGAAACTGTTTCAGGATGAAACTGTTCCACCTCAGATCATCAGGCATTAGTTAAATTATCATAAGGAGTGTGCAACCTAGATCTCTCATGCGTATAGTTCACAATAGGGTTTGTGCTCCTATGAGAATCTAATGCCACTGCTAATCTGACAGGAGTTGGAGCTCAGGTGGTAAGTCTTGCTTGCAGGCTGCTCACCTCCTGCTGTGCCCAGTGCCTAACAGGCCACAGACCAGGACGAGTCCACAGCCTGGGGGTTGAGGACCCCTGGGCTAGAGTATTCAATTAAGTCACCAATTAAGTTGTTTGAGTACGTTGTTCAAATCTTCTATGCCCTTAGTGATTTTTTAAAAACCTATTTGTTCTAACAATTTCTGAGAGGAGACAGATATTTTCCATTTCCATTACCTTCTGGCATTATTTTTGCAAATGAGAAATCTGCTGCACTGTAATTGCAATTCATTTCAGGTAAACTGCTTTTTACCTGGTACATTGTATCATTTGATCTTTATCCTTGACATTGTGCAGTTTCACCATGATTGTCTAGGATTTAGTTGTTTTTTATTTATCCTGCTTGATAGTTGATTGCAGTTTTGACTGGACTGATTTTGCTTTTCTTAATTTCAATATAGTAACCAGTTATCATTTTCTAAAATATTGATTTTCTTCTGGAACTTTAACTAAATGTATGTGGTAGTTTTTCAGTCTATTCTCCAGATTGCTTAACTCCTGTTTCATACTTTTTATTTTATTCTACCTCTGTGCTAGGCTCTGAGTAATTTTTGCACACTTCTATCCTGGTCACAAATTCTGTATTTGGATTTGCCCAGTTTAGTATTTGTATAGTTGTTTTAAAAATTATTATTGCTATAAGGAATATATTGCTTATATTCAATATTTCCAGTGGTGTCTTCTTCAAATCCATCTTTATTCCATGCTTGGCCCCCAATTACTTTTTTTTTTTTTGCTTTTTACACACAGGGTCTCGCTCCTCTGTCACCCAGGCTGGAGTGCAGTGACACGATCACATCTCATGTCTTACCGCAGCCTTGAAACCCTGAGCTCAAGTGATCCTCCCACCTCAACCTCCCAAGTAGCTGGGACTATAGGCATGCACCACTGTATCTAGCTGATTTACTTTTCCTTACTTAGGGACAGGGTCTATGTTATCTAGGCTGGTCTCAAACTCCTGGCCTCAAGCAATCCTCATGCCTCAGCTTCTCAAAGTGCTGGGATTACAGGCATAAGCCACTGTGCCAGGCCTCTTATCCTTTTGTTTTAATAGTGTACTACTTTCATATATCCATTTGGACATAAACAATGGTTATTTATTTGAGACAGGTTCTGGCTCTGTCGTTGACGCTTAAGTGCAGTGGCATGATCTCGGCTCACTAAAACCCCCACCTTCCAGGCTCAAGCCATCCTCCCACCTCAGACTCCTGAGCAGCTCAGACTACAGCCACATACCACCATGCCTGGCTAATTTTTCTATTTTTTGTAGAGATGGGGTTTCACCGTCTTGCCCAGGCTGGTCTCCAACTTGGGAGCTCAAGTGATCCATCTGCCTCAGCCTCCCAAAGCGCTGGGATTGCAGGTGTGAGACACCACACCCAGCCAAAAATAGTTATTTTTAAATCTTAGTTGCATTTCTAATTTTTTTTAGTTTCCTGTGGACTATATTTATCCTGCAATCACTGGTTTTATTGGCTGTCCTTCATATTCTTATATTTCTCTACATGCTTGTGAATTTGTATTTTCAGCTTCGCTTAAAGAAGGAAATATACTTTCACACATTAAATCTTCCAGTCTTTAGGTTCCTTAACTCCCTTCACCATGTTCCAGAGTCCTCAGTCCAAAGGGACATCAGGTATCAAGGCTCAGTATTCCCTGCCCATGATGAGAGTAGGAAGATGGCTGATCCTCTTCTCACTAAGCCAGGGAAGCAGATATTTTAGTTCCTGGTTATGTGTCCCAACCCTAAGCCTACATGCTTAAAATAAGCTAAACACCAAGCAGCATAAGAAACCTGCTTCTCTCAGCTTGCTTTCCTCTGGATTTATTTGGGTAAATCTAATTCCAATTCTCCCACCTAGGTAAGGAAGATGAAGTCTTGGTTATTTCAGAAGAAAACTCTTGGTGAATGTTGAGACCTGTTAGCAGACCCCTGACTTTGTCCTATCTGTATCTAAATTTTCTCCATAGCATTTACCTGCATTGCTGCCTGTTTAAAATGGAAGGGTTTCAACATGCTGAGCTATCTTGATTGGAAATCATTATTTTTTTGTGGAGGGGGGAGGGCAAGGAGTATTTTTTTTTTTTTTACTCCAATAAAAAGGCTCATCATAAAGGAATTGTCACATAGAAACTCTTGCCCTTAGAAATTGTTTCCTTTGGGTGTCTACCCATTAATGGGATTTCTGGGTCAAATGGGAGTTCTAGTTTTCTTTCTTAGTTCTAGTTTTAGTTCTAGTTTTGCTCTTTGATGTGGCTCTAAATGGATAATTGGAATGAGAGAGAACTCCTCTAAGAAGGAAAAGAAAATAGAGGTATTGGTAGACACAGAGGTTCTTTTCGTTCCATTTACAAAATTGGCAGGCGGCAAGGAGCAGTGCTGCTAGAGGTCTTGCTCTGCCCAGATGCATAAATTCTTCTCCTACTAATAAGCACTGCTTGATGTCAACTTCACTGCATCCTATTACTCATTGTAGGCATGTAGCATGACAATTACCCCCTACCCCTCTTCCTACTTCTGGTCGCAAACATCATGACTCAGAATCAACCCAGGTGCCCAACAGTGGTGGATTTTTTTTTGGATTGAACTTTTTTAAATGTGGTGCATATACACCATGAGGTACTGTGCAGCAACAAAAAAAGAAATCCATATACACCATGGAATACTGTGCAGCCATAAAAAAAAAAAATGAAATCCTGTCCTTTGCAGCAACATAGATGCAGCTGGCCATTGTCCTAAAGAAATTAGCACAGAACAGAAAATCAAATATCACATTTTCTCATTTACAAGTGGGAGCTAAACCCTGGATCCACATGGACATAAAGATGGTAACAAAAGCCCCTGAGGACTTCAAAACAGGGGAGAGAAGCAGTGGGCTACGGGCTGAAAAACCTTCCTTTCAGGTACACTATATTGACTATCTGGGTGATGGGATCGGTAGAAGCCCAGACTTCAGCAACAGGCAAAATATCCTTATAACAAATCTGTACGTGTGCTCCCTGAATCTAAAATAAAATAGAAATGTAAAAAAATAAACTGTTTCCTATTTAGAACTCTTAGTAACATCTCGGGTTGGTGTCTCTTCTGGATAGAAAAAGGTGTAGTGTTTTTATTCTTTTTCCATTCCTGGGCACTATCAAGTCACCATGCCTTGAGGATGGACACAAAGGCTTCCTCTAGAGCAGCAGGAATTACAAATTGAATTTTAATTTGATACAAATTTAATTTTAATTTGATACAAATTTAATTTTAATTTGATACAAATCGAATCCTGCTAAATTTACAGTAAAAGGCATGGATGAACCAGCTGTAAAGATCTATGATGCTGTTGATGAACTATCTTTTCTCTGTGGTTGCCGAACCTAAGATCACAGGGGTGCTTATTTGGGTCTTTACCAGGAGCAGATTCTAGTTGCCTGCCCAACTTTTGGCCTCAGATGAAAAGCATTCTTTGGTCTGGTCTTTCCTAGCCATGGGCATGGACTGAACAGCATCTCTCAAGAAGCACAATTGATCTTCAGATGAAAATACTAAAAAAAAAAAAAAAAAAAAAAAAAAAAAAAAAAAAAAAAAAAAAAAAAAAAAAAGAGGAGGCGTTGTGGAGAAAACTGATTTGGTGTAATCTGCCAACAATTCTTCCTTTAGTTCCTCTGTACTGGTGTGCAGAGGTGCATAAGAAAGGGATTTTTTGCTCAGAATTATTTAGTCTATGATTAGTTACTTATAGTCAAGAGTCATGGAACTTGTTAGTTATGCGAAATTGGACCAAATATACTTCTTTAAGCCTCATGACTAATTTTTGTACGATAATAATTAGCATATTTTGAGCATTTGAAAGGAGCCAGAGGTTCAATGCTTTACATGTGGGGTTACATTTGATCTTCATAGGCTCCTGAGAGGGCAGGTGCAGTTGCTAATTCTCTTTTACTAAATGCCCAACATCACACATAGATGACAGCTATTCCTGAGACTTACACAATGCCAGCTCATGACATTATGCTATGCTGCCTCACGTACATCACACGGGAGTAATTGTCTCTGCCTTACTAGTTAACTCAGAAAAGTAAATGAGGCTTGGAAAGGCCCTAGCTCAAAGCACATACTCAAAAGTATTAGTTTATCTGCAACGTGGAGGTGATATCTACCCATTGAGATGCCAATCAAACTCTCCTGGGATTTTTTGTCATCACCTGCTTTCCCTAAACTAGCATTGTCCTTGACACAGCTCTATTTGTGGTGTTTTTTCCCTCTGTTTGTAGGCATTTTTGTAGCACTACTTATTTGCTGACTCAAGGGCTCAGCTTAAGACCTTAAACGCTTCAGGGGAAATGTTTTCTTTCCAAATCTAATGCTGTGGTTTACATCAAGTCCTATAGTATGACACGGGGCAGGGTTGAGACAATATTCTGGCTATGTGAATGAAGTGCAGGAGACTGTATTAAGAATAAGGATTAATTTATGTCTTGTATCCCATGTAAGTCATGACGTTTGGGACCAGAAGCAGAGAGAGGGGTGTCGGGCGTAATTATCATGCTACATGCCTACAGTGAGTAATAGGATGCAGTGAAGTTGATATCAAGCAGTGCTTATTAGTAGGAGAAGAATTTTTGCATCTGAGGCAGAGCAAGACCTCTAGCAGCAACTCCCCCCTACCCCCCGCTTCCAATTTGGTAAACGGAACAAAAAGCATCTCTGTGTCTACTAAGACCTCTATTTTCTTTTTCTTGCTAGAAGAGTTCTCTCTCATTCCAATTATCCATTTAGAGCCACATCAAAGAGCAAAGATGTGGGAATAAAATCTGTAACCTACACTTCTCTGTGTCTCTAAAGACCTTTAGAGTAATTGCAGATGAGACCAAAAGACGTTTTTAAAAAAGAAGGGTCAGCTTCAATCACAAGATCAGAAAAACCTGACAAACCTTAAGTTTCTTTGCAAAATAAAAGCACTTTTCTACTTTAATGAGAAATGATCAGAAAATAGTCTTCCCTGTACTTGAGCACAGTCATGTCTCCCAATGTAATTGGTAGAAAATAGCTAAAAGCATGAAGCAAGCCCGTGGAAACATCACAAGATCATGTAAATGGATTAAAAGTGAATCCAGTTTCTTTCGTTTCAACCCTTGAATATTTTCCCTTTTCCTTTCTCTTTTTCCCTTTTTCTTTGTTTCTACTACCTTGCCCTCTTCTGAACTTGCAAGGTTCACAAAAACTATTCTCAAAAGTACCCTTCTGACAGTTTTCAGAACAAGATCCCCTCAGCGATTCCAATTAAAGGGCATGAAAAACAGTAACAATCACCAATCATTCCAATGGCAAGTTTTACCGCACTGCTACCTGGGCCAGGCCACAGGATCACGGAGTTTTCTCTTCTCCTGGCCCCGTTTAACTCCAATCTTGCTTTGGTTTAGAGGCTACCCTATCTTCAGGTGCTCCCTAATACATATCAGGAAAGTAAAGCCTCTCACCTTGAGTCACCTTCACTAGGTTGTGTCATGATCTTTGTAACTATTGGCCTTACCAACACCCTGAAAAAGGCTTAATAGCAAACAGGCTATGAAAAGAAAGACAAGAGTGTGTTTTCACCTTCCCATCTCATCTCCTTATTTCTTTCTGACTCTTTTCACTGATATCCCCCACCCCACCACAGCCATCCCATTGCTACCTGTGATAATCCCCACAGCAGGAAGTGGTCTCTCCTTCTTTGAACTATCTTACCACTATCACCAGACACTGGCTTCTGACATAATCACACATACATGTGGATTTTTACACTTCTTAGAGGGATAATAGCCTATTCAAGGGTGAGGACCGTACCTTATGTCTCAGTATCTATGGCTTATTTAGGGTAGGTGTGTATAAACTAATTTTTATTGCTGAAATTTATAACTAGCAGTGAATTGGATTTTTTGTGTGAAGATTTCCTCACTAAAATATTTCATTTATGACTATGTTCATTTGAAATACAAGGTGAAAATGAGGTGAGGTGTATGATATTTCAATGCAAATGTAAAAACAAAGGAAGGCATGAGGGGAAGAGATCCATTTTTTAAAATATGTGGTTAAAGTAGTAAAATGACTCAAATAGGTTTCTCTGCCCCAAAATGCCAGCCTTCTCTCTCTCTCTTAGAAATATGTCCTGTGCATACCCAGCTCTATATCCTTCCCACGTAATTTCCAGCATGATGTTCTTCCCTCTCCTTATTTTCTGCTAAACTCCATCATCTTAAGCCCAACTGAAGACCCACTTTCTCCAAGAAAATTTCTGGACTCACACTCCATACAATAGAGATCTCATTTTTTATCATTTAAATTGGAATGGACAGGCCAGGCACGGTGGCTCACGCCTGTAATCCCAGCACTTTGGGAGGCCGATGCGGGTGGATCACTTGAGGTCAGGAGTTCGAGACCAGCCTAGCCAACATGGTGAAACCCTGTCTCCACTAGAAATACAAAAATTAGTTGGGTGTGGTGGTTCGTGCCTGTAGCAGGAGAATCACTTGAACCTGGGAGGTGGAGCTTGCCATGAGCAGAAACTGTGCCACTTCACTGCAGCCTGGGCAACAGAGTGAGACTCAGTCTCAAAAAAAAAAAAAAAAAAAAAAATTGGAATAGACAATAAGAAATGAAGCTTATATATGTCACTAGTTACTGTGCTCCTCATATATAATAATAATTTGTATATCTTCTACTAGTTTGTTTTTTAAATAAGTTAAGAGCAAGGACTACACTTTTTTCTTCCCTTGAAATTTCCATTTCACCAGGCATCAAACTTTGGTCACATTTTCAGGATCAATATTTCATTGTTGATTTTTGATTCATTAACTTACTTTTGAAATAACTTGGTTCCTGGTTTTTATCAGGATATCCCTTTCAAAACTTGTATTATTCTGGAACATTAATATTGCAGGCTGGACATCAAAAGTAACAGAGGGTCCACTCTCTGTGCTTTTTTTTTTCTTTTTCTTTTTTTTTTGAGACAGAGTCTCACTCTGTTGCCCAGGCTGGAGTGCTGTGGCACAACCTCAGCTCACTGCAACCTCCACCTCCCGGGTTCAAGCAATTCTCCTGCCTCAGCCTCCTTAGTAGCTGGGATTACAGGCGTGCACCACCATGCCCAGCTAAAAGTTTCACCATGTTGGTAAGGCTGGTCTCAAACTCCTGACCTCATGATCTGCCCTCCTCAGCCTCCCAAAGTGCTGGGATTACAGGTGTGAGCCACCGTGCCCGGCCATCTCTGTGCTCTTAAATGGTAAGTCATTGACTCATCCTAGAGAGAAGTGTACATAGGCTCTCATATAGATTATTGGAGCCCTGGATCTGGTTTTCTGCAATTCTCTTGGTTTTTCCAAATTTCTTCCCTTCATTCTGGCATCCTTCTTGATCCCTTGTCTACCACACCACTTAAATCTCTGTCTAGGAATGTTCAGGCATTGTGTTGAGGCATTGGTGTTGATGGTGTTATCTCTGAATCCATCCCACGGCCTGGGAACAACACACCCTTGGTTTCCTATGTGGGAGGTAACTCAAGCAGTCACTATGGAAAGCAGGCAGCATTCACATTTTTGGTGGTTGCTGTGGACTTATGCAAATCAGGACCCCTCACCCCCACTCCCCAAAAAAAATCCCTGATCCAAATGCTAATCTCTCTGGAAATACCATTACAGAGACAGCCAGAAATAAGTATTTTTCCAGCTATCTGGGCATCCCTTAGCCCGGTCAAGGTCACCTATTAAATTCATCATCATAATTTGTATTAGAGTGGGGCAAAAGTAATTGCAGTCTTTGCCATTGAAAATGATGGCCAAAACCGCAATGACTTTTGCACCAACCTAATATTAGAACTAAAATAGCAATTTCAGAGAAATAAAGGTAAAAGTTTGTGTGTATATGTACAAAATAAAAATTAATTTTGTGGAATCTCATTTATCTCCACCATAGAATTATTTGATATACCTTCTTTTAATTTAAAAAAGTATAGTGTTTATGGCCAGGCGTGGTGGCTCATGCCTGTAATCCCAGCACTTTGGGAGGCCGAGGTGGGCGGATCACCTGAAATCAGGAGTTCGAGACCAGCCTGATCCACGTGGAGAAACCCCGTCTCTACCAAAAATAGAAAATTAGCTGGGCGTGGTGGCTCATGCCTGTAATCCCAGCTACTCAGGAGGCTGAGGCAGGAGAATTGCTTGAACCTGGGAGGTAGAGGTTGCGGTGAGCTGAGATTGTGCCCCTGCACTCCAGTCTGGGCAACAGGAACAAAACTCCGTCTCAAAAAAAAAAAAATTATAGTGTTTATAATAAATTTTTAACATCTTCAAATAATAATATACCACTTCATGTGTGATGTAAGACACTCACAGCCATATCCCTACTCTCCCTGACCATTGTGCTATTTTTAAAACACATTTCACTTTGATGTGTGTGGTAAACTCGTAATTATTAAATTTTGCTTTAAATTGTTAATTATCTTTTAAAGAAACTTTAAAGTGAGCAAATAAGTATTTTATACCCTCTCACATATTTCACACTGTGTCTGTCACAGTTTGTATGGATTCAGTGTTCCATCTCGTACCAGTCCCATCCTACCTGAAGAGCTTTGTTTAGCATTTCTTGAAGTGCAGGTCTGATGGAGAAAAATGCCCTCAGCTTTTGTGCATCTTAAAAAGCCTTCATTTCCCCCCCATTTAAAAATGATATCTTCAGTGTATATAGAACTGTGAACTAACAGTTGTTTTTCCCCCTTTTTCACACTTCGTGGGTGCCATTCCATTACCTTCTGGCTAGCACAGTTCCTGTGGATTTAAGAGTATGTGTGTCTTAATTCACAGAAAGAGAAAAAGGCTACATAGCAGTTAACAGATTGGCTAAAATTGATTTATATACTCTGCTCAAGTGGAATCTAGGTCTGCTAATTCCTACCCAAGTTTGCCTCACCAAGATATATCTCCATTATTCACCTGGGTATATTTATTGGGGTGATAGATAACAAAGTACCTACAGTAAACTCATCCAATTTTGAGGAAAGAAAATGTTTAATTGACTAATTCCTCACAGTAACCAAAGGGTTTCCAAAATGTAGGTGTCCACATTGCTTCTTTAAGTTTATGCTACACTTATTGGCATTGATATGCCATTGTGTGAATGCTCCTGGAAACCACAACTATGGAAGGAGTGAATAGAGGGTGTTTCTTCTAGTCAAAGTTTTAACTTCCTAATTTATCTACTTGATAGTTGAATGTATGGAACTAACAAGTTTCCTGACTCTTGACTATAAGCAACTAATCGTAGCCTAAATAATTCCGGGCAGCGAGTCCCCACGCTTTGTTTTTAGACGGAGTCTCGCTCTGTCACCCAGGCTGGAGTGCAGTGGCGCGATCTCCACTCACTGCAACCTCTGGTCTCCTGGGTTCAAGCGATTCTCCTGCCTCAGCCTCCCGAGTAGCTGGGACTACAGCCCCCCTACCCCCCACCGCCACGCCCGGCTAATTTTTTGTATTTTTAGTAGAGACGGGGTTTCACAGTGTTAGCCAGGATTGTCTCGATCTCCTGACCTCGTGATCCACCCGCCTTAGCCTCCCAAAGTCCCAGAGTGCTGGGATTACAGGCGTGAGCCACCGCGCCAGGCCATGAATCCCTTTCTTATGCACCTCTGTACACGAGTATACAGTAGGAACTAAAAGAAATGTTGACAGATAACACCAAACCAGTTTTCTTCACAATACCTCCTCTTTCTTTTACTATTATCATCTGAAGATCAATTGTGCTTCCTGAGAGATGCTGTTCAGTCCATGCCCATGGCTAGGAAAGACCAGACCAAAGAATGCTTTTCGTCTGAGGCCAAAAGTTGGGCAGGGACTTGACAGTGCCCAGGAATGGAAGAAGAATAAAAACACTACACCTTTTTCTATAGGGAAGAGGCACCAATGCGACATTACTAAGAACTCTAAATTGGAAATCGTTTTTTTTTTTAAATACTTATCAGGAGTGATTGATTTTATTATTTTTTTCTTTAACTGGGTAAACAATTAATTTGACTACAATCAGCCAATTTATTTTTTAGCATTCTGTATACACACTCTTAAAAATTGTGTTTCATTGAATAGATGTTTTATTGTTCAGATATTCCCAGATGTTAAAATAAGTCTTCCTTCCGTCCCCATTGGGCAAGAAAGAGTTGGGGAGTGTTGACTTTGAGTTGTGCCTAGAGAGGAAAATGTGCATTATTCTACCAGCTTGGATCATTATTTTTTTTAAGTAAAATAGTTCTGCCTCTTAGCTTTTCTTTTACAGAGAACACTGATATTTCAAGTAATATGTGAAATGTATTGAAACGCTCACAAATGAATTATAGATTAAACTGAAATCACTTGCTTTGGTTTTTCTTCTGTTGTCATTGTCAAGAGCTCCCAAATGATCAAGGGTGAAAGATAAAAATATAAAAAACTAAAACAAAAAATATGGGATGGAAAAATAAACCAAAAACTATTAAAAAGTAAAGTCTGGTTGATTATGAAGCAATGACAAGGTCCTTAGATATACAGAAATTGTGTATTCCTTTCAGAAAAAGAAAGCGAGCTTGAAAAATACCTATTACTACCCAAAATACTACTTACAATGTCTAATTGCCCAACAACATGTTACCGTGAATACAGAATAGAACATGGTTTGTTCCAAATTGAGTGCAATGAATTTGAAGGGTAGGTCAGAAGGATATTACTGGTTTGTAATTAGTTGTAAATGGCCTGGTTTCAGCTTATAGCTATCACAAACCTTTTTGCCAGTAGGGATCTTAGATATTAGAATTCCTGAAATTCTAATTCTTGCAATGCCCATTATCTTAACTAAATTCATCAAACCACACATAAAAATAATAAAAATGAAAGCATAGCATCACAAGTGAATTTACTTGGGAAACTTCATCTCTTTAAACACCTGATATGAAGTGACCTACTAACCATTACATGCTATTACCAAAAATGTCACAAAGAAACAAAGGTATATACAATTTACAGCAATCATTCATTATTGATTTAAGAACACTAATTGAACTTCCAGTATAAGCCAGGCAATGAGTAATGCTATAAACAAATAAAGATAAGGAAGACAAGTTCCCTTTCTAGCGAAGGAATCAGATGGAAACATACAATAATTCTAGTTCAATGCAATCACTGATATGCTCTCTGAGAATCATTTTCTAAACATCTTAGCAGATGATGTATTAGAATAATCATTACCTATAGGTAGATACCTTGATTATAACAGAATAAGTAGTTATCAATAGATAAGTTAAAAATAATTTGTATATTGCATACTGGAATGATTTATTTGCAAACCATCTTCATTATCTTAAACTGAAAGTTGTACCTGTGGTCTTCCAGAAAAGGTCGTAACTCAAAAGTGTCTAGGCTTAGTGAAAAAGGGATGTGGCGAATAGATAAATAGGCAAAAAGACAATGCATCAGAAAAGAGCATAGATACTCTATTCTCAGAACAATGGCCTTAATTTTACCAATTTCTGAAAGCAATGTCATAATTTCAAACAAAACCAAATATTTATGGCATAGCAACTTCACTTTGATGTGACAGTCACATGATTCTTCACAAGATTTTATTGGCTCATTTCTCTATTTATAAAATTTTTCCTCTATGCAACTGTATGTTATTTTGAAAATTATCTATTCATGATGTATTACATAAAAATAAGCTTAATTAACCATTCAAAATTATCTATTCATTATCTATTACATAAAAATAACCTTGTCTCCTGCTTTGTATTATACAAATGCTAGAATTTTAGCATGGAAATCAGCCTAGGCCTGCACTTCTGAAACTTTCCAGTGCCCATAAACACCTGAGCATCCTGCTAAAATGCAAATGCTGATTCACCAGGGATGGGGTGGGCCTGAGATGCCGTGTTTCTCACAAGCTCCCAGGTGATGCTGGTCCATGAACCACACCTGGAGCAGATAAATCAGTCCACTACATCTGACCCATTTTGTTTAAATCATCACTGAAAGTGGTCCTGATCACTTAACTACAATATTCAATCCTGGGGACTTCCCTATACCCTTTCAATTTACAAGGCAATTAGTTGTCATGCCTGTCAAGAGATCCACAAAATCAAACTGGCTTTCACTTACTCCCTTGCACAGGTTTCTTTAAAGAGATTTCCTAATTTGAGAAATTTTGGGCAAATTGGAGTGGTTTACCATGCATTGTTGTGGTCTCTATGACTGCCATTACAAAATGATGAGTCTAAAATTAACACTACTCCTGAGGATAAATTAGAACCATTTGCTGTTTGTTTCGTTTTGTTTTAGTGTAATAATGGTTGTAGGCTAATCAGGAAAGACGCTGGACACACGTGATTCTCATCTCATCTAATTAAATTGTAACACTTAACCATTAAAGTGAATAAGCTGCATCATACTTTTATTTTTCCTAACAATTATAATTTCAGCAATAATATTATCTACAACTTATTGAAGGCTTGCTATGTGCTATTTTCTGTATAAAATTTAGGCATTATTTCACTATTTTGCTGCGTGGAAACCCACTTTTGAGAGGTTAATGCATTTTTTTTTCTACCACTTACAGCAAGTTAAAAATGAAATGTCTCTGACTATAGCTTAGCTCTCAAGCTGTCATTTGACTGTACCCTTTATTTTGCCAATAGAAGGAAAGCTATTGCTATCACATCTTGGAGGCAGATATGTCTACGCATTTTCACCTTCTCCTTTCCTTTCCCTAGGGGAAGTCCAATTTTTCATGAGGTTATCTGTTGTTCATTGCAGCTGAGTTGCCAGGGGCATCTTGGGCATGGAAGCCCAGGGTTGAGACTCCCTAAAGCTCCCCAATACTTTTCTGAGGTCCCAGAGGAATCAGGACACTGTCTGCATCCCTTTTTCCTTTTTTTAATTGTATTTTTTTTGGAGTTGGAGTCTTGGTTAGTAGCCCAGGCTGGAGTGCAGTGGTGCAATCATAGGTTACTGCAGCCTGGACCTCCTGGGCTCAAGCGATCCTCCTGTCTCAGCCTCTGGAGTATCTGGGACTACAGGAGCATGACACCATATCCAATTAATTGTTTTTTTTTTTATGTTTTTAGACATGATATCTGGCTATATTGCCCAGGCTGGTGTCCAACTCCTGGCCCCAAGTAATCCTCCTGCCTCAGCCTCCCAAAGTGTTGGGATTACGGGCATGAGCAACTCTGCCCAACTCCAATCCCTTTCTCTGTCATTTTTTACTCTCCCATAGCCGCTTCATACACAGCTATGTTTCCTTCTGAAGGACGAGACTGCCTATTCTAAGAGTTTCAGATGAGAAAAAAAAAGAAAAAGCCTAAATGGTATTTTATTGTTCTATCTGCCTCCTGGGAAAGAATGCACTTTCCTACCCCACCAACACAGACAGTGCAGTGACATCCCTTCCCCACTGCTCCTTTCTGTTGCAGCTCCCATCTCCTTTGCTTGGGAGGTGTTTATTTCATTGCGTATTTCTCTCACTTGAGAGTTAAAGATATAACCTTAATGTTTTGAGCTCTCTGGGCCTTGCCTCTTGATATTTCAATGCAGAATTTGGAATAAAAAGAATACTTTCTCAAGCACTAATTTCTTATTTTAAAAAAGCCTTGCTTGCAAGATCAATATTTCTGCTATGAGCTGAAAGAGAAGTCCTAACTTTGCTACTCAAAGTCACAGATTTGACTCTGATCTTGCTAGGTTCTGTTGAGCCTGTCCATTTCTGGGGCAATACTCTTCTGCCCAAATGCTGATTTTAATGGTGAGGATTTGCAGAAAATAAAGAAGAAAAAAAATGCATCAGATATTATTTCAAAAAAAATTGTATGATAGGGCACATTCATGAGATTAGAAATAAGAGTGCAAATCTGAACAAGATGGTTTCGGACAGTGGTCATTCCAAAAATAATTAAGCAACTGACAGGTTTTGGTTTTTTCTTTACATGTACAGTTGCAGCTTTAGAGGTTGAATCAACAATCTGATTTGTTTATTTAATTAATTTTTTGACAGGGTCTTACTCTGTCGCCAAGACTGGAGTGCAGTGGCACAGTCAAGGCTCACTGCAACCTCGACCTCCTGGGCTCACGCCATCCTCTCACCTCAGCCCCCTGAGTAGCTGGAACTACAGACTACAGGTGCGCACCATCACACCGGCTAATCTTTGTATTTTTAGTAGAGATGGGGTTTCACCATATTGCCCAGGCTGGTCACGAACTCCTGAACTCAAGTGACCTACCCGCCTCTGCCTCCCAAAGTGCTGGAATTACAGGTATGAGTCACCATGCCTGGCCAGAATCCAAATTTGTAGGAGATATATATACACATATATGGATATATATATATCAGGATACATATATATTAATATATATATACGCTTCTATAACTTTATTTGAAGTCCAAAAGAGAAGTGATTTATTTGAGGTAAAATATCACCAAGGTTTTATAGAAGTCATGAATGAGACTCTTGAAACAATTTGGAAGTGTTAATATAATAAATCAAAATTTGTTTTCCATTTGTTTTGTTTTTGTTTCCTATTCTCTTTTATGAAGAAGCATTTATTATCTAGATATTGCCTCCCAAGTCTAGAATGAATCTTTTTCTTGTCATTTTGAATTGCTGCTGAAGGAAAATTTCCATTTTAAAAAACCTAAAGCATTTTCGAGATATTCTTATAATTCCAAGCCAGGCAAACTGATATAATTTATATTAATAGCATAAACATTGACAACCATAATGTATTTTTTTTCCACAAGAGCATATGGTTTGGTTTTTTCACCAAAGTTACAAGTGATTGAAAGCAGATATTTTGCTAAAATGGATAGGTACACATGCTTGGATTCACACTGAAGTGTTTGCAGAGTGTTTAACATGAAGCTGGGGACAGGAGCCTGCTGGTGTTGCACTGGGTTATCATGGTAGGAAAATGGTATCGTGTGACTTGTGGCACTCCTAGAATACCTCTGTGAGCTATTGCATATGTACGCCTGATGGAGAAAGCTGACCAGCAGGACACTGGCTTCTCATGAAGTCCCCGCACTAGCATTTTTAACATGCTCAAGATTTATGGCTCATGAATCCAGAGACAGAAATACAAATCTTATGACTCTAGTTACTTATGTAAGACAATACCAAGTAATCCATCTCTGCAGTATATACAGGCACTGAAGGGTGCTGGGTCTTGAATTTTAAAGTGCTCACCCTTGCATTTGAGGAAGTATGGAAAATCGCTTAGCAATCTCCATTCTCCACTGTCTCCTAGGGATGCTTCTAACTAACGCACACAAGGAAACAGGGACAACAAATAAACTCGCAGGCTTAGGAAAATAAAAGTTCCACTTGGAATGTTTTAATTTGGTCGTTTCTACATCACGAAATGTATACTGCTTTTCTAATGGAGCCACACTGTGGTGTTATTCAATGATGTATGTCTCCTCATCTCCTCAGGGGTTTTTTTCTGAAGAATAAAACATTCTCAGCTCTTCTATTTTACCAAAATATATAGTTACACGGTGACTTAAATATGCACAACTCCATTTCTCCATCTTAGCATTATTCTTATTTTAGGTGAAAAAAATTCATAGTAATTTAGAAACAGGCAAGATGCAAATAACGTCATGGATAGTATATGAGGTTTCCAGTGAACATCATACAAAGTAAGATCTCTGTGTCACTAATTGACCTCATGGGAAACGTTAAGTAGTATAGAATCAAGATCAAGTGGGGATGTATCATCTATGTTCAAGATACTTCTCATGTTCATTTTAAATGGCTTCGATTTGGGGTATAATGAATTTAGTTGGAGAGTGGACAGCATACATGAGATAAGGCCTTCATGGGCAATTAAGGTTCATAACTTAAAAAAAAAAAAACTGCTCCATGATGTATTACTTTTAAAATTTGGCCCTCATTCACAGAACGGAGCAGGAGTGTGGAGCAGTGACCTGGGATCAGGTGTCACATGAAAAGCAGATGTGTTGAAGCTGGCTTCCACTGTACTTGACATAAGATTGACACATGGGCAGCTGTGAGTAACAAATAATGGATGGAGCAGGGGATGATAGTGATTAGCTTTCCATTGAAGAAGCCATTTGTGTCATCTCTGTGAGGGCCACACACTGTACTGAGTTCATTTTCTAAGAACAAGGTTTTCACTCTAACGTGATATCATTTGGGTTTGAGAGGCATCAGGAGCTTGTAGTTGAAAGAAGAAGCATCTCCTCTGCTTTAGCTACCGAAAGTAAAATGTTGAAACATACGAAAAAGTTATCTGCCTAGCCATTCCTGGGGGTGGTGATTCATGTGAGAGCTGCCACCAGCAAAGCTCTTTCATGATGTTCTTTTCAGCCTTGAAGAGGCTCTACCATAGTGGGATTTCAAAACTCTAAGAAGAGTAAAGCACTAATATAATGCTTCAGTTTTAATTATCTTGGCTAATCGCTTTCTGCCCATTTACTGTCTAAGTCCCTGAGTGTATGATTCAGGGGTTAGTGCAGACAGGACCCTACACTTCTTTTAGGACAGAAGGAGAAGAAATCATTTCAGACTACGTTACAGGTATTATATTCATTGACTCCTAAATATTTTGACATCTTTTCATTGAGTAGATAAAACTGCATATAATGTTCTCAAACCTCATCTGAAAATACAAATAAGAAAATTGGCCAGGTGCCGTGGCTCACGCCTGTAATCCCAACACTTTAGGAGGCCGAGGCAGGCGGATCACAAGGTCAGGAGTTCAATACCAGCCTGGCTAAGATGGTGAAACCCCATCTCTACTAAAAATACAAAAAAAATTAGCTGGGCATGGTGGTGGGCACCTGTAGTCCCAGCTACTCGGGAGGCTGACTTTGGAGAATAGCTTGAACTGGGGAGACGGAGGTTGCAGTGAGCCGAAATCGCGCCACTGCACTCCAGCCTGGGCAACAAAGCGAGACTCCGTCTCAAAAAAAAAATAAGGAAGGAAGGAAGGAAGGAAGGAAGGAAGGAAGGAAGGAAGGAAGGAAGGAAGGAACTCATTGGCCATTTATATTATTCAAACCTATTTCCTGCTTCTAACGGTTCCACTGCCTCTGTGGTTTCCCTTCAGACAGCGGGACTAAAGGATGCATTTTTCCCATATACAGAAAGATTATTGGCACCTAGGATTCCTGGCCTAAATTCCTCAAAATGTAAGTCATGCCGATACTATTCCTGAAAAATCAATAACGACATTGAACTTGATGAATAACATGAGCAACTGATGTCCATGCAATTAAACGTGAATTCTGTTACTGAAAGCCAAGATTGAATGTATTATTTTTTCACATTTCATTTATTTGATAATGCTACTTCTGTGAACATTTTGTGGAAAATTTGGAATAACCACAGAATGAGGTTTGCATCACATTATATTATGGTTCAGCATATATAAATAAGCTCATTGTCAAATGTATATTATTAAAGTTTGAATCGAGAAAGGCATAACAGTTTCCAGCTTTTACATTTTGGTATTGGGCTTTGCAAAAAAATTTGCAATTGGCTGTTAAGAAGGCATCCTAGACATTATGCAGGCACAAGTGGTGCAATCCCAAACAGCTTAAGAAACCTAAATATTGTTAGGTATGGTTCTGCTTAAGGTAAGTTTCCCTGCAGTTCATGCTGCAAGGTACTGGGCTGTATTCTTGTTAAATATTTACCATAAGTTACTGTACTTCATTTCTGTTTCCCACAACCTGAGTTCCGTGTATCAGATAGCCTAACAGGACAGCACAAATCTTTCAGAAAGTGAGATCCACTGCTGAAGTCAATTCAGCCAAAAATTTCATCAGAATGAGCTAAAAAACTGACTACCCAGAGATGCATCATTTTTTTTGATTATTCCAACTTTCGTCTCTGGTTCTCTTTTTATTTTTATAAATTTTTATTTTATATATTTTCAAGCACACAGAAAATATCAAAGTACAGTATAAAATTTGCTATAAACATTCCACCAGATTTAGGACATGTTTAAAATTTGCCACAGTGGCTTTGCTCTATCTATGTTTGTGGTTTTTTGTTTTTTTGACAGAGTCTCACTCAGGCTGGAGTGCAGTAGCACAATCTTGGCTCACTGCAACCTCTGCCTCCCAGGTTCAAGCAGTTCTTCCTGCCTCAGCCTCCCAAGTAGCTGGGATTACAGGCACCCGCCACCACACCTGGCTAATTTTTATATTTCTAGTAGAGATGGGGTTTCGCCATGTTGGCCAGACTGGTCTTGAACTCCTGACCTCAGGTCCGCCCACCTCAGCCTCCCAAAGTGCTGGGATTATAGGCATGAACCATCGCGCCCGACTGCTTTGCTCTATCTATCCATCTATTTGTATCTATCTATCTATATCTATCTGTCTCTCTGTCTATCTATCTGTCTCTATTTGTCTGGCTGGCTTGCTGGCTGGCTATCGTTTGTCTATCTATCTGTGGATCTGTCTGTCTAACTATCTTTCTATCTGTCTGTTTATCTATCTGTCTGCCTATCTGTCTGTTTGTCTGACTGGCTGGCTGGCTGGCTGGCTATCTATCTACCTACCTACCTATCTACTTATCTATCTGCCTGTCTGTCTACCTGTCTGTCTACCTTTCAGTCTGTCTGTCTTTCTGTCTGTTTTTCTGCCTATCTGTCCATCCATCTGTCTGTATGTCTTTTTTCCATCTGTCCATCTATCTGTCTTTCTTTCTGTCCATCTATCTGTCTAAGGGACCCGTCTGCCTGTCTTTCTGTCTATCTATCTGTCTCTCTCTCTAGCTACCTATCTACCTATCATCTATCCGTCTTCTCTCCCCTAAGTGTTTTCATGCACACAAATACATAACACACACACTTCTATATATCTATATATGTATATCTATATATGCATATACTTTTCTGAACTACTTGAAATTAAGTTGTAGATATCATATTCACCTAACACCAAATATTTTGGTATGAATTTCCCAAGGATAAAAACTGCATGAACCTGATACAATTAACAAAATCAAGAAATTTAACATTGGTACAATACTATCTAATTCATTGATAGTATTGGTATCATTGATAACATTGACACAGTACTATCTAATTCACAGTGATACTGAAAATTTCTTCATTATTGCTATACCGTCCTTTTTAGCTATATTTTTTCTGGTCCAGTATCCAATTCACAATCATGAATGACATCACATTGTCTCATAACTTTACTTTCCCTCAGTCTGGAACATTCTCTCAGTTTCTTGTTTGTTCATGAAGCTGATATATCTGAAGACATAAGCCAGTTATTTTGTTGAACATCCTTCGATATGAGCTTGTTTAATGATTCCTGATAACTGGATTCAATTTATTTATTTTTGGCAGGAATACCATCAAAATAAGGTGTGTTTTCTCTAGTACCTTATGTCTAGATGCACATGATGCCTCTGTCTCATTATTGGTGATGAGAAACTTCATCATTTAGTTAAAATGGTGTCTCTTGGATATCCCTGTACAAAGTTATTAATTTTACCTTTGCAATTTATAAGACATGTGGTATTGATAAGAAATCAGTGGGCTATTTCAGACTACGTATATATCATATCTTGTTCATCAAATTAGTTTTGTCATCTAGTTGGCCTTGATGCCAATATGGTGGTTACAATACAAAGATTTCCCAACTCCATCATTCTTTCTGTGTTTCTCACTTGGCTGTGAGGAAGTGCTTTGCATTGTCTTCTATCATTCTATTCACTATCAGTATGAATTCCTGGCTATCACAAGTGCACTTTTCTGAAGTTACTCCTTTCAAGATGGCACCTGTGTAATTTTGACACTTTCCAAGCATTTATTCAGCACTTTCTGACATAACATTACCATAATTCCTCAGATGTCAAAATGAAGATAAAAGTAAATCTAGAATGATGATCTCCATCTATTAACTTATTAAGAGAATACATTGACATACATGATGATAAATACTTTTATCTCTAATAATGCTTCTAATTGTTTGTGACATTCAAAATTAATGCAGATAATATTGCAGAGCACGTTGAGTCTAAGGCCACTTTAGTGTTTGCCCAAAGAGCTTTCAACAAGAGAGATGTCCACAGTCTTTGAATATATAAATCATGTCTGCAAATCAAACTCACTAATTATGCTGTGCTAAAATATTTGCATAAAATATTTGAATATAATCAGACATAATCTGGTATAAATGGTGGCAAAATAATTATTTTTATGAAAATCCAAGGGTGTTTCAATGTCATAATTTAGCCTCTGGTTACTAATTTATTGGTCACCTATTTCACTGTTACCAAAGTCTTCTCAATGATTAATGCCTCAGCCACTTTCAAATAGTTCTAGGGGTTGAGAGTAACTGTAGCATTTTAAGAGCACTTATTTCACTAATTGACATTTTCTGTTATAAGCAGAGCTCCTACAGTTCTCTGCCTTGTTCTTTGTTTTGACTTCAGGAGCTGTAACAAATAGTGAATCTACTTCCTTTTCCATACACCACTCCTTTAAATATTTGAAGAGAGCTCCCATGTTCTGTTGGATACTGTCATTCTTTGCTAAATATTACCAGTTCCCAATTCCATTTTTCAAAGGTGCTTTCAATGATAATTTGCTCTACTCTGGATACTGCTGAGTCTGTCACAAATGGTAACAATGCTGATTAATTAGTATAGTGACCTGAACTACCATAGTTGAGAAGAAAATAAGAGGTTACATTCTGGCTTGTTCAGAAAGAGTGCAGCTATTTGATGTCTGTCAAAATATTATAGGAGGCAGGGCACAATGGCTTGTGCCCTTAATCCTAGCATTTTGGGAGGCAAAGGTAGGAGGATCTCTTCAGTCTGGGAGTTCAAAGCCTGGGGAACATAGCGGGACCCCATTTCTACAAAAAAAAAAAATACAAAAATTAGCCAGAGGTGGTGATGCATGCCTGGAGTCCCAGGTATTCAGGAGGCTAAGGCAGGAGGATCTCTTGCATCCATGAAGTGGAGGCTGCAGTGAGACATGATTATGTCCCTGCATTCCAGCCTGGATGACAGAGCAAGACCCTATCTCAAAAAAAAAAAAAAAAAAAAAAAAAAAAGACATTGTAGTAGACAGTGGTGTTTATTTCATATCCTATATTGTAAATTAAGATAATGGCTTAGATATAATAGCTAGATGTGGTCTAGCCTGGGTAGCACATATGTGACATTTTATAAGAAATTATTCTAATAAGCTGATTTCTAAAATCAGTTAGAATTTATCATACTGTTCGCTCAGAACAAATTTGTAGTCAACTAAAATGTCAAGATTGTTTTTCCTGTAACATGCTTTTGGGATCATGGTTTATTATATAATGTTATTATTGCTAGAAGGCTTGGAAAGTCTCTTGGTTGGACAAATTAAGAAAAAAATATATAATGAGATGACACTAAATAAATAGATGTCATCTTGCCATTCACCTTTAGCAAAATCTTCATACAGAACTGCAGAATGTGTGAGAACTTATTTCACTTTTGTTTATATAAAAATTATTTTTAATGTTTCAAAACATGAAAGGGTTACATCAAAGTTTTCAAGAGAAAAGTTGTATATCCGTATTTAATCTTCACCTATGTTCACCTAACTAAAAACATGAAGCAGTTATACTGCACTAACATTTTTTCACAACGTTTTGCTATCCTAAACTATATTTATATTTATTTTTCATTTACTATGTGCTTGTCCATCCTATTGTGTGAATAGCAGCAATTTTTAGGGAGGAAATAGTAAACCATAAGGCTATACAAAACCTAATAGAAAAGATCTTTCAGGGGTTTATTTTGACTAAAGACAGGTGTGACAGATGTTATGAAGTCTTTTAAAATTTTTCAGGAAGTACAATAAGTGATATCCATAGCAGTTCTGCAGTCTAAAATGATAACTTTTGAAAACAGAAAAGTTTTGGCAAACTGTAAAATAGAGGTAGACATTGCCAAAGGGAAAAAAATTGCTTTGGTTTCCACATATCAAAACACTGTTTTTCAACACATCAGGTCAAAGGCATGACAAAACGTGCCTTACTAAGTATCCAGAAGGCCTTATAATGCTGCTTTACACCAAGGAAGTGGTTGCTACAGCCCTTCTTTTGCAACACTCAGAGTGTGAGGCCCAGTTATTCTGTTGCAAAAAGCTACTGGCCGTAAATGAGTGGTTTAAAAGCTGCATTTGATTCTACTCTATTTAAGATTACGGTACAGCAGTAGACGAGAAAACAAAAAACCACAAAGGTAAATGTTTCCACTGTATATGTGCAAGGGATTTTGCTGGAATATACATGTGCAAATATGTGTGTGTGGGTGTGTGTGTGTGTGTGTAGACAGAGAGAGAAAGAAAACACCAGAAGATGAGAAACTCAAACTACTCAGTGTGGTTGTAGAAATGCAGCTCAAAAAAAAAAAAGGTAATTAAACATTAAAACAAAGCTGTTTGCAGTAAGACATTTTCATGAGCTATTTTTGCCTTATCTAAATTCTCATTTCTTGAAAGTAAGACCAAAGAAATGTTTAATGAACCTTTCTGTATTATGCAGACCTGTCATTTATTATCAGAGACTGTGCACTGTACAAGGAAGTAGAGCCAGCCATTCATTAGGTAAGGTGCGTGTATATACACATGTTTTTTTAAATAAACTCTTTGCATTGCATGTAGTTGAATTACAGATCAAGTCTGCATGTTCTCTTCCTTCCAACATGACTTAAGAAGACCCGTAAGTAATTGATAAGGCTGGCCATGCTTTCAAAACTAGCTAGTGAAGACTTGCTAAGGGGAAAAATCACTATCGTCCTGTTCATTTTTATTTTCCTCTGTTAAGAGGCAACTAACTGAAAATGTTAACATTTAGAGAAATAAGTGATGCTCTTTAGTGTGTCTCCCTGCTGCACACTGAATTCACCTCTGTTTCCACATGCGCCCTATTTGCCACAATCATTTCTGCCTTCCTTCTTAAATTAAGAGCTCCTTGGTGACTGGTGAAACAAAAATAATATTTGTGGTGGATTAAGATCCCTCTAAATGTCAGCTCTTCCACAGACATTATTTTATTCTCACAAAAGTGCTGCAAGATAGGTGTTTGTTTGTTTGTTTGTTTTTGAGACGGACTCTTGCTCTGTTGCCCAGGCTGGAGTGCAGTGGTGTGATCTTGGCTCACCGCAAGCTCCGCCTCCCGGGTTCACGCCATTTTCCTGCCTCAGCCTCCCGAGTAGCTGGGACTACAGGCACCCACCACCAAGCCCGGCTGATGTTTTTGCATTTTTAGTAGAGACGGGGTTTTGCCGTGTTAGCCAGGATGATCTCGATCTCCTGACCTCCTGATCCGCCCGCCTCAGCCTCCCAAAGTGCTGGGATTACAGGTGTGAGCTACCGCGCCCGGCCAAGATAGGTTTTATTATTTCCAATTTAGTTAATCAGACAATAGGCTCAAAGAGGCCAATGAACCCCCTCAAGATCACATACCAAATCAATTTGTTGGTCAAATTGATCAAGTGGTCAATTTTGGGCTTTAAACCAACTCTGCCAAAAATTACTATCGGAGACATTTCAACCATCACCATAGATCATGTGTATTAATCTTAGTATTCTCAGGAACTGATTGTGCTTAATCTATAATTAAGGTAATTTCAGCCAATATTTAGTAAATACCTAGTTAGCGATTTCCAGGTGCCAAAAGGTAGAACACAGTACTTTCTATTTACTGAGAAATTACCTAGCCAAGTAGTTTTCTGGAGTTGCTCACATTCAGAGATGAAGTATAGTGAATGCATTACAGCAGTCCCCTTATCCACAGTTTCTCTGTCTGCAGTTTCAGTTACCTGCAGACAACTGCAGCTGGAAAATATTGCATGGAAAGCTCCAAAAATAAACAATTTGTAAGTTTTCAATTGTGTGCCATTCTTCATAACATGATGAAATCTCACACTGTCCTGCTCCATCCTGCCTGGGATGTAAATTATCCCTTTGTCCAGCATCTCCACGCTGGGCACATAACTCGCTACCCACCAAAGCTGGGCACATAACTCGCTACCCACTCAAGAGTCATGGGCATCATCTGCTCCTGACATTCACCCATAGACATCAGCACAGCTCAAAGATCTGAGATCACCCAAAGCAGATGACCCTCCTGTGCCACAATACCTATGTCATTCACCTCGTTTCATCTCATAAGGCAGACATATTATCATCTCACACCATCACAAGAAGAAGAGTGATGTATTAGTCCATTTTCATACTGCTATAAAGAACTGCCAAGACTGGGTAATTTATAAAGGAAAGAGGTTTAATTGACTCACAGTCTCGCATGGCTGGGGAGGCCTCAGGAAACTTGCAATCATGGTGGAAGGTGAAAGGGAAGCAAGGCACCTTCTTCACAGGCTGCAGGAAGGAGAAGTGCTGAGTGAGGTGGGAATAGTCCCTTATAAAACCGTCTGATCTCGTGAGAACTCACTATCACGAGAACAGCATGAGGGAAACCAGGCCCATGATTCAATTACCTCCACCTGGTCTCTCCCTTGACACGTGGGGATTATGCGGATTACAATTCAAGATGAGATTTAGGTGGGGACACAAAGCCTAACCATATCAGGTGAGTACAGTACAATAAGATATTTTGAGAGAAAGAAGGTGATACCACTTAACTTCACAAGATACTATTATTATTGTTTAATTTTATTATTAGTTATTGTTGTTCATCTCTTACTGTGCCTTATTTATAAATTAAACTTTATCATACGTATGTAATGTATGTAGGTATAAGAAAAAGCAGCGTATATAGGGTTCAGTACTATCCTCAGTTTCAGGCATCTACTCCGGATCTTGGAACATCTCTCTCATGGACAAGAGGGGGACTACTATAGGTGCCTATTGCCGTGTAACAAAACATCTCAAAATATAATGGTGAGAAACATTAACATGTATTACCTCACAGTTTCTGTGGGTGAGGAATTTTGGCATTGCTTAGCTGAGCCCTCTTATGAGCCTGTAGTCAGCCAGGACATCAGTCGTGTCAAGCCTAGGTGGATCCTTTTCCAAGCTCCCTTGCAAGGTGATTGGTGGGATTCAGATCCTCATGGGCTGCTGCACGGAGGCCCTCCATTCTTTGTTGGCTGTTGACCAGTTCCCTGTCATATAGGCCTCTCCATGGGGCAGCTCACAACTTCCTTCATGAAAACAGGTGAGAAGGCCCAGAAAGAGAAAGAAGACCACAAAGTTCGAGTCTTTGTGGCTTAGTCTCAGTAACGTCATCCCAACACTGGGCAGGGCTCCATTCCTCAGAAGCCAGTTGCTCTTTCCAGCCCACTCTCAACAGGATGCGATTATGCAAGGCGTGAAGATGAGGGAGCAGGTATCATGGTGTGCCATCTCGGAAGGCTGCTGACAGCAATAAATAATAAAAGCTAGGCCTTGGAAGTGTTTATCTGCAACAGGACAATCACAGTTCACCATATATGAAAGAGTTAAGTGAATTTTTTTCAGGCATAATAACTCCAGCTGACATCCAAATTGGGAACATCAAAAGTCACTTTCTAAGCAGAATCATATCAGTAGCTTTAAATATCAGGCAAGCATATTCCTTACAAGATTTTTTTTGTAACATTTATTATAACCTCTTTAGAGCCCTGGATATTATGCAAATTAAGTGAGCATTGTGTATGTTTTCTTGGCTGGCACTCTTGAGATATCAAAAGTGTGAAAGAGCTGGCACTAAATCTTGGCCTTCAGCTCTGAAAGCTCTAAATGTAAGTAAGGGGAAAAAAGTGTGCATGTGTTTATACAGAATAGAATATGAAAAAGAGCCTAGTTTTCTTTCTTAACAGGATTACACAATTTAAACCTTGTTTTCAGCCACATGAAGACGTCCTTTTTCTTGAATGACACTATTAGACTGGAAAGTTTTAAAATATATTCCCTTGAGGTTTTCTGTAAGATCAGCCTAGACACTACACACTAATGATGACAGGATCAAGGCTTATAAAACTTTAGAATATTCTGATTTTTAGTCGCATTACGAAGACAAGAGCCTCATTATCTTTCATTATTTGTACTTCTGAAATACTAATGTATGCGTTGCTCTTCTATACATTATTAAATTTCATTTTAAATGGAAAATGTTAGTATTTAACTCAATAGTTTAAACACTATTAATACTAATGTTGTCTTTCTAATTTCTAGAGGGAAAACTTTTCAACTTCAATTTGAATCCTCTTAACTTTTATTTTTTCACTGTTCGGAAAGCATACTCTAGTGGCATGGATTATCCTGAAAGCAAGATAATGAAAACGAATTTATATCTAACCCGAACATGTTTGGGGATTTGAGTATGCATCCCTAATATGGGAGAAATTCACAACAATTGAAATAGTTCTGAAATGGAGCTGTAAAGACTGGACTCAAGACAAGCAGACATTTTCCATCCTCCTGGTCTATCCCTTATCTGCAATGCTCTTCCTATTTCTCTCTTTCTTATCAAGATATCCTCATCTCTGAAATGGACAGAAGGGTCTTTCATAGGAAGAGTTGCTTTGAGCTCCTTTTAGGGATTTTGAACTTGTGGACATTGACTCTAAGAATGCACACATAAATGCACTATAGTAAACAAGTGAGTGAATGAGGAAACTTGGGCACTCTTCTTTTTTCCTTTAATTCATAAACGGGCATTTCAAGGCAGTTATTTAAAGCTCATGTGAATTTCAGGAAGCAGTTGCTGTGCCTATGCTCCGTGGTTCCATAGCACCCACTATAAACATTTAATAGACTGCATTGAAGCTATCTTTGTATATATCTATATGCCCAACTGGATTCCTAGAGGAAGAGATTCAGCATTTTTCTTCCCTAGTACATAATATAATGTCTGGCATCAACCAAACACCATAAAACCATCACCAATCATAAAAATAAGAGCACACACGACGCCCAGATCTCTAAAGTGTCTGGAGTGGTGTTTTGGACTTGCAGTGTAGATATTTTCTAATATAAGCATTAATACAGGGAAAGCCAACAGCACCTTGACAAAGGAAATAATTCAGCCTCCTCTTGACAAACATATGTACTGGATTTTCCCAGTTTCAAAGCCAGAAAATCATTCCATTTACCTCAAACAATGAGGATACATGTGAAAATAAGAAACCGGGGAAATCACCATCAAGATGCCACCTTGAGGAAGAGAGGCAGCTGGAATCACTAAGACTCCCTCCCTGCAAGAACACAAACCCAAGTATAGGCAGAATAATGGACAGAAGAAAGCTCGAAAGACAACTTTGATCACCTGTCATCACTTTGTTGCTCTCCTATTCTCAGAACTTTAGTATTTTTCACTACTACTTCCTCCTCTCTGTTACATTTTCTCTTCTGTTTCTACCACCAGGGAAGTGTTTTTCTCTCTTTTTTTAATTTTAATTAATTTATTTATGTATTTATTTATTTTTGAGGGAGTTTCACTCTTGCCCAGGCTGGAGTGCAATGGCACGATCTCAGCTCACCACAACCTCAGCCTCCCAGGTTCAAACAATTCTGCCTCAGCCTTCTGAGTAGCTGGGATTACGGACATGCACCACCACGCCTGCCTAATTTTGTGTTTTTAGTAGAGACAGGGTTTCTCCATGTTGGTCAGGCTGGTCTCAAACTCCCGACCTCAGATGATCCACCCGCCTCGGCCTCCCAAAGTGCTGGGATTACAGGTGTGAGCCACCTCGCCCAGCTGCGTCTCTCCTTTTGTTGAAGGTTTTCAAAATATTGATAAGAAATTTATGTGTAAGAAGCCACCTAGATCTTTTCTCTCAATGGGGAACTGTGGGTGATGGAGCTTTCCCCAAAATGGGATGTGGTTGTGTGCAGACTCCTGGAATTTTGCAAAATCCTTATTTTGTTTGAACTGTTTGCTTTTAGTCAAATGACTTTCAGGCCAGTTTTCATTATATGGACAGACCAGAGTTAGGTCATCTACTGTGCCGCAATTGCTACAATAATGCTGAGCAAAAGGGATCATCCCAAAACCCAGAAAACACTTGAACATTCATGGCTCTGCAGGGGAGCTGGGGCCACTTTGCTTCAAGCAGCAGTTGGTATTCATTTAAGGTTCATGTGCCATTCCATTCTTTTTTTATTGATGGCTCTGTGGACATGCTGTCCTGACAGCAGATCACAGGAATACTGGAGTGGGAGGGGAAACATGAGGCTTCCTGAGACTTTGGCCCCAGGCCGGATCCTTATGCCATCACTCAATTCCCACTGGCCAATCCAAATCCTCTCACCAAGCCCAGTACCACCATGGCAGGAAGCAAAGTCGGCTCCCTGCTGCAGTGGACAGCATTGCAGAGCCGCTATCCTGCATGGGTGCATCATTCTTGGAGCAGGAAGGCTGGAAGAATTGAGAACAGTAATTCAACCTTCCCATAATGATGACTTAGCTCTGTTCTCCATAAGCCTGTAGAGCAAGCTTGTCCAACCTACTGCCCACATGCAGCCCAAGACAGCCTTCCATGCTGCCCAACATGAATTTGTAAACTTTCTTAAATTATTACCAGATTTTTTTTTTCTCATCTGCTGTTGCTAGTGTTTGTGTATTTTATGTGTGGCCCAAAACAATTATTTTTCTTCTAATGTGGCCCAGGGAAGCCAAAAGATTGGACACCCCTGCTCTAGAACTTCAGGGATATGGTTATTCATTGTTTTATTCTCCCCAGGTATATTAAGAGCATAACAAAAAAAGAAAAGGAAAGGAAAGAGGGGGAGGGGAGAGTGGGGAGGGGAGATTTGGGGGGGGAGGGACAAAGGAAGAAAGGGGGGAAGGAAAGAAAGACAGAGAAAAGAAAGAAAAGAGAGGAGAGGAAGAAATGAAGAAAAGAAAAAATGAAGAAGAAGAAAAAAGAAAGAAAGAAAGAAGAGAGGGGGAGGGAGAGAGGGAAGGAAAGGAAAAATGAAGAAAGAGAGCAAAGAAGGAAAGAAAGACAGAGAGAAGGAAAGAAAGAGAAAAGAAAGGAAAGAAAGAAAGAGAAAGAGAGAAAGAAAGAAAAAGAAAGAGAGAAAGAAAGAAAAAGAAAGAAAAGAAAGAAAGAAAAAGTCTTGAGTTAAACTAAATTTCATTGGGGAAAAAGCAAAACATTGTTATCTCACTTTATAGAGATAAGTAATTATAATTGCTTACATATATGTGTATCCAGGGTCTTTCCTCACCAACATTTTGGTAACAAAAAATGTAGCATTATCATGACTACCCAACATTTAAAACCAAGATAATTGATTGTCTTTCAGATTATCTACACCACCAACTGAATAGAGAGGTGTTCAGTTGAAAATGCAAAATACTTTAAATATTTAAATATTATATCCACATGATCCCAAAATGTGACATTAATTATTTTGAGTAGTTTTTTATTAAATCAAAAGAATTCACTGAATGAATTTGTCTCGGTACACACTTTGACACTCAAGTGAACTCAACCTCTGAAATCATTCTTGATTAAGAACTCCTGAAAAAAACTCATCTCTACCAGATGGCTAGATAAGCCGGAAAGAGGCTTTGGTGATTTTAAGTAGAAATGCTCTCATTATTCTTCTAAATACCATTTGAGAAAAAAACCAGATAGTATAATATGGGTTTCATCTAAATTCATATCTATTTCCTTTCTAAGCATTTAATCTCTGATGGCAATTCAGGCATTACAGGACTTATGATCTGTGTAAGTAGATCATGTGGAGGAGGCATAGGGATAATTTACCCATCTTTTATTAAACTGCCTTGGCATATTACAGCAGGGGCCCTAAACACTTATTTAAGAACTTTAAAAAGGGTTACATTCCAGGAATCCCCCAATTCCCATTGGCTTGAATGCTACAGAGATATGAACCACTTAGGCTTTCCAACCTCAGCTGCATCCAGTCTAAAACTACTACAGACTGTAATTCAGCAGCACATAATATCTTTCCTTGCTTTGTTTTGGTTGGATTTTTTTCAAATCAGAAAATACGTGTAGATTCAGACCAAGTCATACCACCTATCATGAGGTAGGTCAAACTTCTCAGCTTACTTTTTTCTCTCAAGATAGAAATGTCTTAGGTTCTGATTTAGATTGTCCCAAGCTGGATTTCTGTTATTGTTGTTGAAGAAGATACTGACCTGAGATAACAGTCTCTAGCTGGGTCTGAATAAGACTCAACTTGGAGATGAGGAATCCTAACACCTGTCAGCTATAGCCTTGAGAAACATTATTGGACAAAAATAAGAGCTGAGTAATGCCATTTGCAGCTGCGTACTTCACAGGCGGGGCAAAGCCTCTTTGCCCACAGCAAGCTGAGCTGGATGTCGTGTCACTTTGTTCAAGATAATGGGTTGCAACTTGAATCAGAATACAGATTTTAAGTTCTGTAATATAGACAATACTCGCCAAAGACTGTTACAAGAACAATACAGATTTTTCTATTTTGGCCAAATTATGTAATAGCATTACCTGCCTCCAGCCATTAGAATAGCAAGAGAGAAAACTGTGTTTTGTTTTTCAATATGAGAGAGGGAGACAGAAAGCTAGTTTATGTTTCTTAGGAGCAGATATTGAGACCAAGATTTTAATGTGATCACTTTTAGGAGGGGATGTGAGCCTAGGAAATATCAGAGGGAGAAGAGAAGACAAAAGAAGGAGCTTGGAAAGGGTGTGCTGTCCTATAATACAAGTGACTGCTGGGGCAGTTGTAGCTTCATTCTGAGGAGTGCCTCTGAGAGGTAGAGCAGAGCACACACCTCAGCATTCTCATTCCCAAAAACAAGAGGGAGCTGGAGCTGCTGGTCACCAACACCCTTCAGCCATTGCTGGAGGCCAGTGTAGGACGCAGTGTCTCCTGGCATGTCCTGTATGCTTTGTGCTTTGCCGGAGCTGAACCTGGTGGCCAGAAAAGGCCCTTGGGCAAGAAGATACAGGTGCTGGGAGGTGGAAGACTGGAAGACCAGAGCAGTGTCCATGATACAAATCAAGGAGATATGGGCAGGATATCTATACATCTATATCATCTACCTCTACAACTATAATTGTATCTATATCTATGTCTATAATTATATTTCTATCTATGCATTTGTATTTATTTATTTAATTTTTAAATGGAGTCTTGCTCTGTTGCCCAGGCTGGAGTGGAGTGGTGCAATCTCAATTCACTGCTGCCTCTACTTCTCGGGTTCAAGCAATTCTCCTGCCTCAACCTCCTGAGTAGCTGGGACTACAGGCGCATGCCACCACGCCCAGGCAATTTATGTATCTTTTTAGTAGAGTGGGGGTTTCACCATGTTGGCCAGGCTGGTCTCAAACTCCTGACCTCAAGTGATCCTCCTGCCTCAGCCTCCCAAAGTGCTAGGATTACAGGCATGAGCCACTGTGCCTGACCTGCATTTGTATTTATGGATACATGTGTGTGTGCATATATTTATACACATGCTGGCTGTGACTTAACCAAAACAAAATCCTATAAAGTAAAATATCCAGATTTTACAAAACACTTTCATAAACAACGGAAGCTTGGTATCAACAATACAAAATGACCTCAAAAACCCGATCATTCGTAAATTGAGTGATCTACTTGTAAATTTAATAAAAACATGGTATTAAACAATATTCAGATCAAAGGGAACATCATAACAGATATGTCAGTTATCTAGGAAGTAATGAAAAGGCTAATTCTGTATGCCAAAATCTATGATAAACCTGTTTATATTTACAAGCTTTCATTATTAAAATGAAAAAAGACTGAACATAAATGAAATAATTATTCAATATAAGAAACTAGAAAAAACAATTAAAATAGTAAAATAAAAGAGAATAAAGATAAAAACAGAAATTACTAAAATAATATAAATAGTAGCCAACAGAAATATATCCAAACATCATTTCTCTGAAAATAACTATAAAACAGAAAAAGTACTAGCATATTAGATTAAGAAAAAAATAAGATGGCACGAAGAAATGAATGAGATTATGAATAAAAAGGCAATAAAATCAGATTTAAGAGATTAAAAGAAATATTGTAAGTGCATAGTCTATGTACTTCTATGGCAATAAATATGAGAATTCTGAAGCGAATGGCTAGTTTCTTGCAAAAATATTCAAACTGGCTTCCCAAAGAGGCAGAAAACTGAATCTACAAATAAAGGAGGTGTTGAAAAGGTAATTAAAGAGACGCCAGGTTAAAAAATAATATACATCAGACCCAGATGGTTTCACAGTTGTGTTCTTTTGGCGCTTTAAAGAACAAATCATTTCTATGTAACATAAACTTTTCTAGGCTAAAGGAAAAGCTGGAAAATTGCCCGATTTCATGATGTTAGTGTAACTTTTAAGCTATAACTTGCTAAGGTGAGTAGAAAATAGTGGAAAAAATTGTAGGATAATTCTATATGTTTATTGTGCATGATTGGATGCAAACATTCTAAATTATAACTCGACAGATTCTACTATATTCAAGCGAATGACCAATATTTTTAATATTGGATGAAAGCATGAATGAATGGCTTAAGATCATTTATTTTATTAAATTAAAGGAGAAAACCATCTGTTTATATTCATGGGAGGTGATGATGGAAAGGCATTTGGTAAATTGCCTAAAAATGTGAGGCTATTCCTAAAAAATCTCTAGGTAAGATAACACTAGAAGAACATGACCATTACTTAACAGCAAATATCACTGGAAAGAAAAAAGCAATTATATATTTCTTTTAAAAATCAAGGGAAAAAATACAGAACGAACACCAGTACCACCCTTACTTAACATGGCTTTGAAGATTCTTGATAAAGCAGAAAGATAAAGCAATTGTTAAATTATTAACATATATTTTAAAGCTACAACAATGTTTAGTTTGCAGATGCTGACACTAAATATCTAGAAAATTGAAAAAACAATTAAAGGTACTTAAGAATTAGTGAGGCAGAGTAGTAAGATGAATGATATAAGCTGTATATGTCAAAATTGGCTTGCATTTTATGCCAATAGAATAAATTTTAAAATTAGATTATATTTTTATTCATAATAGCAGCTAAAACTACAGAATAATAAAATAGATTTTAATATACATAGATTATATACACACCTATATATGTTTTTTCTTTTCTTAGTCAATCGTGTGTGTGTGTGTGTGTGTGTGTGTGTGTACAAACATATATTTCCAAGAACTTTGTGCTCATAGTGAAGGAAAAAGCCACATCCTCAATGAATGAAGAAATATAAAATAGTCCTTGTTGGGGAGATGAGAAAGAGTGGTGCAACCGATTAATTTAATACAATTCCAAGCAGCATCCTTTGATACAAAGAATGTAATGAAAGACAGCAACATGAATACTCTATCCCACTTCCCAGGTCAATGGTAACATAGCTAGAAAATGGAAAAGTGCTTAACGTGCTGGTGTTCAGTAAGCAAAATGTAACCCTTTCTTATTTCCTTTGTTCCCACACCTACAGGACCATGAGGCCACGACAGAGAAGCAAGAGGGCGCATTGCACTGAGAACAAGCAGCTTGTCCTCTTTCTCCCAGAATAGCTCACCAGGACTGAACTATTTCTACTTAAAATATTATACTTCTGGGAAGTTGATAGATAAGCATGGAATGTTGAGAAAACTAAGGCAACTGACCATGTATCTCAAAGAGGGCAGCCCCATAAACTTCTGCGAGGCATTATTAAGATGCTCTCACTCTTGTTGCTGCTTTTATACACTACTCTTCTGTGTTTATAGCTGCAACATCAATGGGCAGGTGAATTTCTATTTCTCTTGTCCAGTTGCTAGAGGAACGCAGAAAGTTGCACACATAACTGATGGTTCAGTCAGTCCATGAAACTCCAGACATCATTCCCCGGGGTTATGTGGAGGTTAGTCAGACTGCAACCCTTTTTCATTGTCTTTCCTTAATCCTGATGAAAAGTTGCACTTTTCTTTTGTCGTTAGTGCTGATTTAGAAATTGTAATTTATGTTTTGTTAGTATTCATTTTTGTCAACATGATTATTGTTTTTTAAGGAAATATTTATTGCATCGACTTATTATTTGGCATTGACCATGAGATGATGTGATTCGGGAAACCTTGATAATAAATTTTCCCTCTGGAATTGCAAACTCTATCCTTCTGACTCTGAACTGCAGTTTCTCTCAATTCTTTGCAATTTCATGCATCCCAAGGAGGTGAAAAATACTCCTTTCTTACTGGAGATAACTTTAAATTAAATCCCTGATCTGTTACATTATTTTCTATGACAAAAGGGCTTTCTTAAGATATTATTCTGGATTTTGTACATCAGCAAAGCCTGTTGTTTCCAGCCTGTTAGTGTGCATATATCAAAAATGCACACAGACGTATAAATTTCTGATCAATTATTTTGAAAAGTCTAACCCATATGAAACTTTAACCAATATGCATATTTTTAAGTTACTAGTTTTTAATAGCCACACAATAATTCCTTCTTCCTGAAATATTTCATAGACATAATGTAACCCTAGGAAACCCAGTTGCCCTTTGCATGGCTGTGGAGAACTTCTCAATACTTGATTGTTTCACATAAGGGAAATTAGATTTTTAATAAAAAGATCACAGTTGTCTTTGCCAGACATTTAAATACCTGCGTTAAGTACTCACTGAAAATATACTTTTTAAATACAAAGTTTCAAAGGTATACCCATGAAGCTAAAAAGACTGCAAGAAACAAAAGCCAAAAAGACTGCAAGAAACACCACAAAGCAAATACCAGCTCTGAAAGATGTCACGTGGCATCTGCTGAAACACGAATGGAGGTTTTATTAATGTTCAACTGTATTGTGTGCAATAGCAATGGATGATTAGCAATGGGAGTGGAAGATTCTGACCTTACTCTTCCCCATCATTGTTTCTCTAGCTGCTAATTAAAATATCTCAGAAATTTTACACATCTTTTTATAACTCATTGTAATATTGGTTCTCCCTCAAATCTACTCCATACAATTCCATATGCCTTTTCTGACTTACATAATTCTGCTTTGACATAAATGATTAACACAGTTTGAGATGAAAAAGAATACAAGTGTAAATAAAAACTCCCTAATACTGCAAAATTTTATTTTCTTTTTATTTTTATTTTATTTTTGAGACACAGCTTCACTCTGTCGCCCATGCTGGAACACAGTGGTGCAATCGAGGCTCACTGCAACCTCCACCTCCCAAGCTGAAGCGATTCTCTTGCCTAAGCCTCCCAAGTAGCTGGGACTATAGGCACGTGACACCACGCATGGCTAATTTTTGTATTATCAGAGATGAGGTTTTGCCATGTTGGCCAGGCTTGTCTTGAACTCCTGAACTGAAGTGATCTGCCCATCTCGGCCTCCCCAAGTGCTGCGATTAGAGGTGTGAGTCTCCATGCCCGGCTGTAATGCAAAATTTGAAAATGCCTTTGTTTTGTATAAAAACCTAGTTGTTCAAATGATTTCAAATAAACTATATATTTGCACAAAGGATCACAGTTATACTTTGATTCCTTAAAAAAAGGGAAAATAACCATGCTTAGAAAATGCATCTATACTTTTCACACAGCAAATGTACTAAAAGATCTTCATTTGATTAAATATTTTTTCATGTTTGAATGGAAACCACAAGATCTGTATAACAGACATGTTCTTAGAGTCTAAGAATGCTTCCTTGATACCAGCCAGTTTCAGCTGACATCTAGCAATTCTAGTATTCATGTGAACTTGCTATAACAACATCAGGATACTTCATAAAACAATTGTTGAGAAAAAATGTCAAACTCTGTAAAATATTTGAAGAAATTTATTCTGAGCCAAATATGAGCGATCAATGTCCCATGACACAGCCCTCAGGATGTCCTAAGAACATGTGCCCAAGGTGGTCAACTTGGTTTTGTACATTTTAGGGAGACATAAGACATTAATCATAACATAATATAACATAAGATATATACATCTTATATGTATTTTGGTACATTGGCTCAGTCTGGAAAGGCAAGACAACTAGAAGGTTGGGGGGCTTCCAGGTCATAGGCAGATTCAAAAATGCACTGATTGGCAATTGGTTGAAAGAGTTATTAACTAAAGACCTGGAATCAATAGAAAGGAATGTCTGGGTTAAGATAACAGGCTACGGAGACTGAGGTTTTATCATGCAGTTGAAGCCTCCAGGTAGCAGGCTTCAGAGAGAATAGATTGTAAATGTTTCACAACAGACTTAAAGAGTCTGTTCTATCAGTCTTAAGGTCAGCTGTGTCTGAATTGTAGAAGGGAAGAGGGAATAATGAAGCATGTCCAACTCCCCCTTCTTATCATTGCCTGAACTAGTTCTCCAGGTAAATTTTGGAATTTCCTGGGCCATGAACTGGGGTCCATTCAGATGGTTGGGGGGCTTAAATTTTTATTTTTTGTTTACACTATATTGTAGCCCGGTATGCCGGCTCATTCCTTTAATCCCAGCACTTTGGGATGCTGAGGCAGGAGGATCACTTGAGGCCAGGGGTCAAGACCAGCCTGGGCAACATGGTGAGACTCCCGTCTCTACAAAAATATTTGAAAATTAGGCAAGCACAGTGGCATGTACCTGTAGCCCTAGCTACTTGGGAAGCTAAGGTGGGAGGATTGCTTGAGCCCAGAAGTTTGAGGCTGCAGTGATCTATGATTATATCACTTCACTCCAATCTGGGCAACACAGTGAGACCCTGTCCAAAAAAAAAAGATAGAAGAAGAAAGAAAAGAAAGAAAGAAGAAAAAAAGGAAGGAAGGAAGGAAGGAAGGAAGGAAGGGAGGGAAAGAAAGAAGGAAGGAAGGAAAGGAAGGAAGGAAGGAAGGAAGGAAGGAAGGAAGGAAGGAAGGAAGGAAGGAAGGAAGGAAGGGAAAGAAAGAAGGAAGGAAGGAAAGAAAAGAAAAAGAAAGAAAGGAAGGAAGGGAAAGAAAGAAGGAAAGAAAGAAAGAAAAGGAAAAGAAAAGAAAAAGCTGTATTGCCTCAGAGCTTATATGTTAATAAGTTTTATGTTCTGAAAATAAAAAAAAAAAAAATCTGTCCTAAAAGTTATGCCTGCCAAAATCAGGATTAAAAAGATCCTGAAGAAAGACATCTCACTTTGCTAATATGTGCAGAGTTTGCATTTTATTAGTTCTATTTCATTCATTTACGTGGTTAATCAGTGATTTATGGTTGGCCAATGATTTCAAGATGAGATGAAATTTATTAAAGTCATGAAAAGGCAAGCCATCAAACTTCGAGGGACTTCCATCCACACAGCCCCTGAACATTGTCTTGATCGCTTGGTGTTGCAAATGCCCTTTTGGTGGAGCTTAAATAAGATCAGTTGGACTGAGAAAGATTGCTTGATATAGAGCCATTGAAGCAAGCTGAGTGTCTTCCAAGACAGGACATCCAATCCATCTCAGATGATAACCTTTTGCAAGGCAGGATGTCCAGTCCATCTCAGAAGATAACCCTTCAGGCATCTGTCCTGGTGAGCATTGTTTACCCTTCCCCTGTGGTCACAGTGCAAGCTAATACTGCTAGCTGCAAAGCTCCATAGAGGTTGTTGTAATGCAGAGACTCCCAGGAATTGAGGGATGAGATGAAAGTGGGTTCTGCATCATGGCCTGGGCAGTAATGCTGTTGTGAGAAACTCCACTAAACTTCAGGAGGAGAACAGAGCCAGTGTTCAGCGACCTTCTTCCACAAAAGCTGGTGAAAAGTCCTTTTTCTGTTTGTTTGTTTTCTTTTTCATGCTACAGATTCATTTTGCGTTCAATTCCAACCTCTGTGTTTGTTGGATATCTCTTGTCTACATCTATGGTTATTTCCAAAATAAAAAGTAACATGTTTAAACAATAAGCCACTTTCAAGGAAAAGCATTTATTTCTACGAAATAAAAATTGCTCCCAGTAACAACCACGCCTAAAGAAGTTCTAAATCTGTCTTTAATTTTACAATGATAAATGAAAAATGTTGACTTTTTCAATCAAACAGGGAATCAAGATTGTTTATTGTTGTTGGTTGTGTTAAACAATGAATGCAAAAAGTAGTTTGCTGTAATATACAGATAACACTTAAATAAATGTGCCATTAACGGAGAAAAGATGACTTTTTCCCAGGACCAACGTCTTGCCCTCTTCATTTCCATCTGATGTTGTTCAAAACAGTCCACCAGCAAATACAGTTGTTTTGTTGGTGGTGGTTTTTAGAGACTGCCCATGCATATATACCTGTTACTATATGGACAGTTAAAAAAAATAGGGAGAGAGAAATCAATACTTGTCATTCAAAATAAGCTCTCATTATATTCTCCGGTAGCGTATCTCTTGTTCTTTCACTGCATTTCATAAACCTTCCTGCATGACCATCTTTACATTGGCGTAATTCTTGCTCTCTGTCTTTCCTCCTCTTCTGGCTTTCCTGGGCCACAGTGAGAATCAGCATCTTCAATATGGATTAATGCATGTGTCCCTGATTCCATCAGGAGGCATAGTGAGAGCTGCAGGAAAGGCCAGTGGTCTCTCTCATTCTGAATTAGTTTTTAGGTCCCCCACAATAGTCACTAAGAAATCTATCTCTTTAGCAGGCACTCCATAATAGTGCAGAATAGAAGAGTTTAAAAAAAAAAAAGAAAAGAAAAGGAGGAAAAGATGAGTGAGGATCCAAAGCTTTCTGAACAGGACATCAGTTTTTGCTGCCATGCAGTGTCCAGGAAACAGCTAAATGTTACAGCAGGACCAACCTCAGCCCAAACCTGGTTCCATTCCTTAGGGCAGGTCTGGTGCCTGCCATCTTGAAGGTCAGAACACCCCATCTGGATTAAGTAAGATTTCAGGCAAAATTATTTTATCTCCTTATAAATCATTGAGTCATTCAACATTTATTTATTTGTTAGTTCATGAATCTGACATTTCTGAAATGCTTATTTCCTTGGAGAAAAGGCTGGAGAATTGCTTAACAAACAGATACACTGCCCTAGATCATTCTCAGCTCTGTATACTGGAGTTTGGATACTCTGTGGAAATGGAAATGCTACTGAGAGAAATTTCGCTTCCTAAAGAAGTATCTCCTCACACAGGCCTCACCTATCCACAAAGTGAGCTGGAAAATGCTCAAGAGTTGTTTTTATCACCCCCTGGAGGTAATTCCATAGGCAGTCCTAACCTGGCTGTACTCCAGTGATTGTTGTCTCATTTGATGGTCTTCAGTGTAGAGTGAGGTTTATAAGAAAACAAATTAGATGTAAGAAGATAGTTCTGGAACTTCCACTCATATTTATTTCTACCTAAATAGTTAAGGGAGTGATTAAGACATGCTATGCTGATTTGTAACAGTTGGCTTGACGTTGACTGCCCACTTGGTACTATGACAGTCAGGATGCATAATTTTCTTGAAATTCGAAGCATCCTAAGGGCACACTTGTAGTCTGTGAACCACAGAGCAGCCTTGACTGGGCTTTTAATTTACTTAGCCCTCAACTTTCAGTGTCCTGTGACATATGCATAGTTAGGCAGGTTTGTGCATTATTTCATCTAGGTTTAACTGATCTTGCCCACACAAAATGAACATGTAGCTTACAATTTTCCTGGGAAAGAACTATGGATTCAAAATATTTCTCCATATTTCAAGTCCAAGAGAGAAAGATAATAGCTCAGTTGATCCTTGGATTTAATTCTAATAGGAGATTTTCACTATCCATAGTATGAGGTGAACACAGCACCCATGTAACAAGATGGGCCGAGCAATTGCCTGCGGAATCTGAAGTTATCAAGAGCATTATTTGAAATGGAAATTTGCATCAATGATTGATAGCCATGAACCTTATACCTTGAGATCATCTCAAACTGTATTATTAAGCCATCATAATTAGCAAGACAATTAGAAGTCAGCCCTCCTGGACAACATCAATGCTAATATATATTTTTAATGAAAACAAAAGGGAATATGTACCATTTGTAAATAAAAACATATGAAATAATATTTCCACATTATAATTTCATCTCTTAACCTCATCTTTTTTTCTACTTCTGTGTTGGTTTTACAGTGTAAATTATATGTGAGTACAGTAATGCATACCTATACTTTGTAAAGTAAGAAATGCCAACCAATTGAGAATGAATGCCCTAAACATTTCTAGTGATGGGAGTAAATGAACAAAAACTTTGGAGTCCAAGGATCTGCTTGCTGGGAAACAGTCTGGGCAGAGAAGGCCACCTCCCTTAGTGTTGCAGGCAACATTGTGCTCCGCCAGTCCTGCTCTGTGAAGCTACTGTAGTTTGCTTCAAGAGAGCTCTTTTTGGGTTTTTTTGTAAAGGAATGTAGAAGCCAAGAAATTCCCGCAGATGAACCAAAATAATTATTAACATCCTGTACCAAGATTTTCCAAAATCCCCAAAATAATTCCCTCTAATGGTACATAAGTATTACCAATGCTAGGAATGCATCCTATTAGATAGGAAAACTAATCTGAGCATAATGTTGCATCCTCTTGTAATAAAATTAGGCTTTAGATACCTTAAGAACCTTCACCCACATCTATCCGGCCTCATTTGAAAATGGGAAGTTGCTGAAAAAATGGTTAAAAAGACAGTCTCTATTTTTCAGGTATTAAATTATTCAACCAAAAATAGAAATAGAAACAGGAACTCCCTTTGTTCAATCTTAGATCTCTCCCTCTGTTCCCACTGCAGCAATCCCAATTCCATTACATAATACACATATCTGCCCCATACAGAGCCACCTAAATTTGACCTTCACACTCATTCCAGTGCCTGGGAATTAGAATGCATCCATCCTTGAAGCAAAAAGCAATGAACAGCCGGGCACGGTGGCTCACGCCTATAATCCCAGCACTTTGGGAGGCCAAGGCGGGCGGATCACAAGGTCAGGAGTTTGAGACCAGCATGGCCAACATGGTGAAACCCCATCTCTACTAAAAATACAAAAAAAAAAAAAAAAGTAGTCGGGCACAGTGGTGCATGCCTGTAATCCCAGCTACTCAGGAGGCTGAAGCAGAAGAATCACTTTAACCTGGGAGGTGGAAGTTGCAGTGAGCCGAGATTATGCCACTGCACTCCAGCCTGGGCGACAGAGTGAGACTCTGTCAAAAAAAAAAAAAAGCAATGACGAATGACCAGCATCTCTTTTTATGCACCTTGGTCTTTGCTACAGGACCTAAGTAATAAAAGCGGAAAGGCTCTCCCCACAGTCTCACTATCCCTTTTTAAAAATAAGAATCTTTGGAAAACTTCAAGAGGACATTGCACTGGGGTTGGAAATTGGAAAGCAATGAAGAACTGTGTGGCTTCAGTTGTGTTCAGTCTTGGACCAGTGAGGAGAGATGGGCCTGAAGCTCCCCATGGAAAACCTGTGAGGTTTTCTAACAACTATGGAAGCGCCCAAAACAAAGATGACACCAAGGGTAATACTGCTGGGAATTCCATTTCCCAAGCTCTCCAGTGCTCCCCTCTTATGCGCCAGCCAGTCTCCTAACCACTATTTATAAGGATGCGGTACAGAGAATTGTAAACAGCAGACCTATAGACAGACACTGGTGAGCTATCATTTGAAAGTGTATAATAATCACCTACATTAGTAATTCAACAGCTCAATCGTAATACTTCAATGCACTATTTTTCAGTTGCAAATCAAAACAAAATCATCATTACTGGCTAATAATAGGTGATTCTGTTGATTAAACAAACTTGGATTGTTTTGTTGGTTAATAGACATGGGCATCTCACCACCCACACCTCATGTAATATTTTCTAAACAACATCTAATTAAAAGATCATATGAACAATATGTCTTATATCTAACACCATGATTCATTTGTTACAAAAATATGCATGAGACAAGGAAAGACATAAAACTCTGCAAGTAGTTTTCAAGGTTTGATTTTAAAACAAACAAACAAAACTTTTACTGTTGCTTCCATTGTCAAATTGTTGTTTTCTTTCTTTTTTTTTTGCACATTGGAATGTTTTCCACTGGGGGTGATAATGCAGCACAGCCATATTTGGAATGTCTGAGGGATGTGTCTGTCTTTTGTGAAATACAAGAAGAGTAATTTTGATAAGTGAAGTAGAAAAATAGATGAAGAATGATGTCTACAACATGTTGCATGTTTCAATAAAGAATGTTTTTCATCCTGGAGAAACACCTGCACTCTAGATTGACAATTGCCAACTTTGATACTCACACCCAGAGGCAACTTGGCTTTATGTTAAAGACCACACTCTGAAGTCACCATGCAGCTTTGTCACTTGTCGGCTGGAGGAGCTCAGAGAAGCACTCAGCCTCTCTATCCCTCTTGCTTGTCTGTAAAACAAGAATGATGCTGAGACTTACTACATGTGGTGTTACGAGAATTAAATGATGATGCATTTAAAAGAATCACTTTAGCCCAATGTCTGCCACATTAAAAACCACAAGGAATTGTTGCGGGAAGTCAGGGACCCCAAACGGAGGGATCAGCTGAAGCCATGGCAGAAGAATGTGGATTGTGAAGATTTCATGGACATTTATTAGTTCCCCAAATTAATACTTTTATAATTTCTTATACCTGTCTTTACTGCAATCTCTAAACATAAATTGTGAAGATTTCATGGACACTTATCACTTCCCCAATCAATACCCTTGTGATTTCCCAGGCCTGTCTTTACTTTAATCTCTTAATCCTGTCATCTCATAAGCCGAGGAAGATGTATGTTGCCTCAGGACCACGTGATAATTGTGTTAACTGCACAAATTGTACAGCATGTGTGTTTAAACAATATGAAATCTGGGCACCTTGAAAAAAGAACAAGATAACAGCAATTGTTCAGGGAATAAGAGACATAACCTTAAACTCTGACCGCCGGTGAGCCAGGAGGAACAGAGCCGTATTTCTCTTCTTTCAAAAGAAAATGGGAGAAATGGTGCTGAATTCTTTTTCTCAACAAGGAACATCCCTGGGAAAGAGAATATGCACCTGAGGGTAGGTCTATAGACGGGCCCCTGGGCGTGGTTGTCTTTTATGGTCTGTAGACTGTAGGGGTGAAATAGACCCCAGTCTCCCATAGCACTCCCAGGCTTATTAGGAACAAGAAATTCCTGCCTAATAAATTTTGGTCAGACCGGTTGCTCTCAAAACCCTGTCTCCTGATAAGATGTTATCAATGACAATGGTGCCTGAAACTTCATTAGCAATTTTAATTTCACCCCAGTCCTGTGGTCCTGTGATCTCGCCCTGCCTCCATTTGCCTTATAATATTCTATTACCTTGTGAAGTACGTGATCTCTGTGACCCACACCTATTTGCACAGTCCCTCTCCTTTTGAAAGTCCCTAATAAAAACTTGCTGGTTTTACAGCTTGTGGGGCATCACGGAACCTACTGACATGTGATGTCTCCCCTGGACGCCCAGCTTTAAAATTTCTCTCTTTTGTACTCTGTCCCTTTATTTCTCAAACCGGCTGATACTTAGGGAAAATAGAAAAGAACCTACATGACTATCAGAGCAGGTTCCCCAATAAGGAATATTAGCTCTTGTTTGTGTTAGGATTGCTGTCATTAATATTATGATCCTGTAAGGTATCAACAAGAACATCAGGTACACACAGAGACACTGTTAATTAGAATTTGTTGTTTGAAAGAAGGCATTTCCCAAAGCAACTTTGGGGAATTAGACATAAGCATGGGTCTTCTGGTACCTAGATACTTTTTTGTTATGTGCAGGAGGAGTCAGTATGAGTTAAAGAAAACTATCCATTATTTACGATGAAACCAATGTACAAGTGCAGACTTATGATAATAGTGAATTAAGGTTGCAAATGGAATTCAAGTTGCTAATGAGCTGACTTTACAGTAGGGAAAGGAAATTATTCCAGAGTATTTGGGTGGGCCCACTGTAATCACAAAAAGCCTTAAAAGTGGAAGAGGGAGGCAGAAGGGAAGATCAGAATGATTCAGTATAAGAAGGACTCAACCTGTCAAGTCGGCTTGGAAGATGGAGGAGGCTCCTTGAGCCAAGGAGAGCAGGTTGCCTCTACAAGCTGGAAAAATCAAAGAAATGGAATTTCCCCTTAAGCCTCCAAAGGGAGGGCAGCCCTGCCAGGTGAGCTTGTCGGACTGTGTTCAGAAATGTAAGATGATAAAATTGTGTTGTATTAACTCACTGTTAGTGGTGATTTGTTACTGCAGTGTTAGGAAACAGATGTTAGCACTCATGATGTAATTAAAATCATTGTCTTTGCTGCATGCGGTAATGAAGCTGCAAATGATGTAGATCACCTTGGGCTCCCTACTTTTAAGTTCTCACCCATCAGACAGTACACACTACTCCTGGGTTTTGTGATAGCTATTTGTATGTATCACCTACGAGCCCCATATCTAGTCTTGGTAAGTCAAGGACTATCTTTTCAGACAGTATCTCACCCCACCATTTATTAAAAGTATTGAAGAGCCACTATGGAGAACAGTATGGAGGTTCTTCAAAAAACTAAAAATACAACTACCTATGATCCAGCAATCCCACTGTTGTGAATATATGCAAAAGAAAGGAAATCAGTATGTTGAGGAGATGTTTGCACTCTGAAGTTTATTGCAACACTACTCATGATAGCCAAGATAAGGAAGCAGCCTAAGTGTGCATCAATAGATGAATGGATAAAGAAAATGTGATACCTATAGGCTGGGCGTGGTGGCTCATGCCTGTAATCCCAGCACTTTGGGAGGCCGAGGCAGGTGGATCACGAGGTCAGGAGATTGAAACCATCCTGGCTAACATGGTGAAACCCCGTCTCTACTAAAAATACAAAAAAAAAATTAGCCGGGCGTGCGTGGTGGCGGGCGCCTGTAGTCCCAGCTACTCGGGAAGCTGAGGCAGGAGAATGGCGTGAACCCGGGAGGCAGAGCTTGCAGTGAGCCGAGATTGCGCCACTGCACTCCAGACTGGGTGACAGAGAGAGACTCCATCTAAAAAAAAAAAAGTGATACCTATACACAATGGAGTACTATTCAGCCCTTAAAAAGAGTGAGATCCTGTCATTTGCAACAATGTGAATGAAACTGAAGGTCACTATATTAAGTGAAATAAGCCAGGCACAGAAAGACAAGCTTCTCATGTTCTGACTTATTTGTTGGAGCTAAAAATTAAGACAATTGAACTCATGGAGATAGAGAGTAGAAGGATCATTACCAGAAGCTAGGAAGGGTAGTTGGGGGGTGTGAGGGGAGTGAGGATGTTCAATAGGTACAAAAAATAGTTTAAAAGAATGAATAAGATCTAGTATTTAATAGCACAACAGGGTGACTATAGTCAATAATAATTTAATTGTACATTTTAAAATAACTAAAAGAGTATAATTGGATTGTTTGTAACACAAAGGATAAATGCTTGAGAGGATGAATGCCCCATTTTACATAATATGATTATTACACATTGTATGCCTGTATCAAAACCTCTTATGTACCCCATAAATATATACACCTATGATGTACCCACAAAAATTAAAAATTAACAAAAAAGAATGAGATCCTATCACTTACAACAACATGGATGGAACTTGAGGACATTTACATTAAGTGAAATAAGCCAGGCACAGAAAGACAAATTTTGCATGTTCTCACTCACATGTGGAAGCTAAAAATTAAAACAATGGAACTCCTAAAGATAGGGAGTAGAAGGATGGTTAGCAAAGGCTGAGAAGGGGAGTGGGCGTGGGGGGTGGGGATAATTTGGAATGATTAATGGGTGCAAAAGAGAGAAGGAATAAGATCTAGTATTGATACCACAACAAGGTGACTATGTCAACAATAATTCCTTGTATATTTTTAAATAACTAAGAGAGTGGAATTGGAATATTCGTAACACAAAGAAAGGATTAATGCTTGAGGCAATGGGTACCTGGATTACCCTGGTTTGATTGTTACACGTTGCATGCGCATATCAAAACATCACATGTACCCCATAAACATATTCACCTATAATGTACCCATAACAATTAAAAATTTAAAAAAATAAAATAATTTAGGTATCAAATATGGACACAATTTTATGTCTCCCTTTTTAAAAACTTTTGTGTGATCTCTCCTTTTTTGAGCTAGCTTTTGCTTCCTGCATTTATATTCTACCCATGATCCTGCAATTCTACTACTCTAAATCATATTTCTCTGCTATCCACAGCCTTTTCTGGAATTGACTTACTACTCAATTCTGGATAATACTATCAGCGAGCAAAATGAAGTGAAGGAAAGTTTTCAATGACCAACATTAATGTGACTGAAACAGGTTCAGAGAATCTGCTCAGATCCTCGTCAAATCCCAGGAAAATCTCACAGACCTGGATTCCCCAGCACTGGCCTCAAATCCCTCAGGCTTTCTGGGCTTATTGAATCAAGGGCATTGGTTGTCCTTGAATAAAGTGTATAGCATGTCAACTACCAAATGTTTTGCTGCAGTTAAAAAAAATGAAAAGAGAAAGGGAGAAGTAACTGCAAAAATCCTCTACAATGCCATTCTTGGTATAGAAAAATCTAGAAGAGCATGAAGATGTTAGGGGGTGGCAAATATCCAAACTACTGATGGGTCTGATCTGTTAAAATAAAAACTCCAGCCAAATTAAATTTAAAGAAGTTCAATTGAGCAATGAACGAGTCTTCAGGGATGCCTTGTGTTCAGAACCAATTTATAGACAAAAAAGGGAAGCAACGTACAGAAATCAGAAGTGAGATACAAAAATAACTGGATTGGTTACAGCTCAGTGTTTGCCTTATTTGAACACAGTTTGAGCACTTAACAGTCTGTAAGTGGTTGAAGTATGGCCGTTCAGATTGGCCAAGACTCACCTATTGTTACAGGTCGGTACTCCTAAGTTAGGTTTTCAATCTTGTCGACCTACTAAGTTAGGTTGCAGTTCATCCACAAGGACTGAAATATAGAAGTACCAAGTCCTTCTCAGGTCATATTTAGTTTGCTTTAACAGTGGCAACCTCAATTCTTGCCTCCTCAGAAGAAAGAAGAAATTCAACTGAGGGGCATAAGGCAGAAAAAGAGACTGAGGCAAGTTTCAGAGAAGGAGTGGAAGTTTATTAAAAAGCTTTAGAGCAGGAAAGAAAGAAAAGTACACCTAGAAGAGATCCAAGCGGGTGACTTGAAGGACAAGTGCCCCGTTTAACCTAGACTCTAGGACTTTATTTGCTGGCCTGCTTCTGGCATCTCATACCCCTTTTCCCTCATTCTTCCTTAAGGGTGAGCCACGCACACACTTGCCTTGGGAAGTGAGCATGGGCAGTGTGTTTAGGAAGTTGTGGGCATGCCCACCTGAGGCTTTCTTCCTTTTTCCAGTGGAATGCCCCCAGAAGGTCATATTCTGCCATTTTGTCTCCTAAGGAGAATGCCCAAACTCACTCCCAACTCCTGAGATTTTATTGGAAGCTGCAGATTACCAATCTCAACTGTTTAGCAAGTTGCCTATCCCTGGGGCCTGCGATCAATTATCACTTTAGTGTGACAACTGTGAATTATCAGGAAATGGTCTCTCCATGGCGGGGCGCTGGCTGCCAATTATCATTTTAAGAGAGGCATTGTGATCACTGCCCAACCATCACCTGATGGTTGCCTGACATTTCCTGATGGGAAGCACTCTCCCGCCACACTCATGCCTGGCTAACTACCTGTAGCAAAATTGTTTAGAACATTCATTCTTAAGAAAGTTAAGAGGGAGTCCATACAAATTATAAATGGAGTGATACACTAGACACTAATGGAGACACATGGACTCTGACTTCCTAAAAGTGTCACTTGGGGAATTATTATAGGATTGGATGCCAAGCTCTATTTCCAGATTTACCCCCATGGCCCTGAATGCCAGCTGAATTTTTAGTAAGCTAGGCCTTCAGGATAAATATGCATCAGTCATTCCACCTACAATCCCTGGCCAGTCAACCACTCATCAATAAGCATGGTGGTGAGGACTGAACTTTGACCTTTTTTTCGTCTTTTGCCCAAATTCCTATCTAAGGGGCCTAAAGAGTCCACCCTACAAACCTTAATATCTCATCAGAGGGGTTTTGTTTAACCCTATATAACATGGCCTGCTTTCCAACCTGACTCTGGCATAGCATCACATGACAGATAAGAAAGGAAATCCAAGTATTTTAACCCCAAATGTGTTTATTTGTCATATCTTGAAATAGCCATGCAAAGTTGTTTCTGGGGAAGATCTACATTCTATAGAGAATCCCTTTCCCTTTTCAAGGTCTTTCTCCTGATCCAGGAGAGAATCAACTAAGAAGTTGACACCTTTCTAAGTCTGATAAGAAACATTTACTAACATTTATGATCTACTCTCTCTGATGCTTGCTACCTGGAGGCTTCATCTGCCTAATAGGAACCTTGGTCTCCACAACCCCTTCTCTCTCTCTCTCTTTTTTTTTTTTTGACAAAGGGTCTCACTCTGTTGCCCAGGCTAGAGTGCAGTGGTGCAATCATAGCTCACTGCAGCCTCTTATCTTAACCCCGACATTTCCTTTCTATTGATTCCAGGTCTTTAGACAAACTCTTTTAACCAATTGCCAGTCAGAAAAATCTTTGCATCTGCCTATAACCTGGACCCACCCCTAGCCCTCCACTTCCAGTTGTCTCACCTTTCCAAATGGAAACAATGTACATCTTACATGGATTGATTTATGTCTTATGTCCCCCTAAAATGCATAAAACCTAGTTGTATAGTTGTGGCCTGACCACCTTGGGCACGTGTTCTCAGGGTCTCTGGAGGGCTGTGTCATAGACCTTGGTCTCTCATATTTGGTTCAGATTAAATTTCTTCAAATATTTTACAGAGCTGGACTCTTTTCATCAACAGTGGTCGGCCCTAAGTGCATCCCTAGGTTGGCAAAGCTTTGCTTATGGGCCCAGATAAGTCTCCTCCCTTATGGCAGAAGTGAGGGGAAGGCCCCCTCCCAGCCCCAAAGCTCAGGCTTTGTTTCCTGTGACTAAAGCCTCCCAGCCTAAGGATCCTGGACACACATCAAGAGAGCTCCCTCGGAGCCAAGTCCTAAATGTCCTGTGGGGGGCGGGGAGAAAAGACAATAACCCTACAACAAAAAGCAAGCCTAGCAAATGATTTCTTAAGCCAGTAAAAAGTCATGCAAAAGATTGTATAGACTCCACAGGACATGTCATCCACCTCCCTAAAATACGCATTTCAAGTTCTCCATTGTGGTTTTGTACTGTAAAATGTATGTTGATTTAAGCTGTTCTCATGTTACACAGTGGGGTTGCTTTTGGCCTCTGTGAGATGACAAGCACCTTGGCAGGACTCAGAATCCACTCCCTATGCGACTCCTCAGTGTCTTCACTTGGCATAGGTGCTGTGGTTGTCAGCAACTGAATGAAGCTGATGTTTTGGCTTTGGGCATTGCTAGAGAAAGCTGACATTTGCCCAAATGACAATACAGCACCTGTAAAGGAACAGAGATGAAGGTACAAAGACGTCGCTATCTGCACAGTGGTGAAGCACCCACACCTGCACTTTGGAGACAGCTGTAGGGCTGGGATTTGCAAATCCTGGCATGTGCACAGAATTGGGCTTTGGCTTGGGTTTGGTAACACTTCTGTTAGAATGCTAGGGGAAAGTCTCTTTGATAATGTGGGGTGGGGCATGACAACTCATTGGCATCTTCTCTCAAGCTTGGAACCAGAGTCACAAACCCAGATGTTTTGGTTGAAGGAAGTGTGGTAAGTGGATTTGATAATAAGGAAGGCATCAAAATGCTTTGCATGGCTGGTATGGGAATACTGGGGTGCCTTTTATCAACACTTACCTGTAACCTGACTAGCTTTGGGAATACTTTAGTAGTAAATAATTATTGTCTTAAACCATGGCATGCAATTAATTTGGGGAAACAGAAAATTATCTTCATGTGGAAAAACAATAATAGCATGTCTTCAAACTACTCAGTCAATAAACATTTCTTATGTTGACAATAATTATATATATATATATTTCACATTTAAGATAGTTCATTCGATAATCACTTATTTCTATACAAAATGTGGTAAGAATATTGGGAAACATTTGCCCATGAAAAATACCCACAACATGCATCTTCAATTTATAGCCTAATTTGACTTGGCAGACATTTTGCACTCAAAAGCGTGGGATTGAGCCAAATCTAACCTCATCACTTTTATTTTATCAAAACCTGGAATACTTCGTCATAGCAAACCTGCAAAAGGGGTTTCTTTTTAATTATCTTCTTAAAACATTTAGCATTACAAATTCATCATTCGATTGGCTATTTGCCTGGAAGTTATCACACATGGGAAAAATGCCAATATTTGCAAACCCCAGGGTGGTGAATCACTGCAAACAAAACTGATGACTATATAGAATAATTGTTGTCAAGTCTTTGACAAAGTCCCAAAAAGTGTGTCTCCTGATGTTTTCAAAATTTACTCTGAAATTAGAAAGTAGGGTTAATGTCCTTTGTAAAATGAAAATGATTATAAATTATCCCATTACCTACAGAAGGAAGAGAGGAGAGAACAATGAATAGCTTTTGTAAAAGAACTTCAGGGTTAGCTATATTCATTAATATACATCAGTGGTCAAACCTAAGGAGGCTTGCAAGAAAGTTAGGCGCAGCCAAATCGCAAGTCTTCAGTTCTGCACGGAGAGTCTGGACAACTACACATGGTAGCGATTATCTCTCCAGGCGCATATTAGAATCAATTCAAAATCTTTCAGAACATCCTGCTGTTCCGATTCTGATGGAATCAGTAAAGCGTAGCTCAAAAAACAAAAACAAAACGGAACAAAAAAACACCTCGAACATATCAAGTCACATTGACATTTAACTTGCTCTCCACTTCTACGTAGATAATATATTTAGTATCCTATACATTTACTATCATATACATTTCATATGTATATCAAATTTCATACTTATATGCATAGTATTCCATACATATATACACAGTATTTATACATACATACAACGTATTTTATGATATATAATATTCTAATATATATAGTATCTCATGCATATGTATAATACATAGTACTCTGCATATAAATGGTATTTCATGCAGAAGTACAGCGTATTTCACACATATATAGTCTATGCATATATACAGAGTATTTCATACACATATGCATATTTACCCATACATTTATATACACATATATAAAACCATGTGCTTACTTGCTACAAGCTATGTAGTATCTTTTGCAACTTGCCCTTATGGGAGGACAGTCTGACAGGCAGAAAAGATTAGTGGTTAACTACAAGCACAGTGGAACTCAATGGCCTGGGATTACTTTCTGGCTCTGCCACTCGGTAGCTATATGACTTTGGGCTTTTTTTTTTTTTTTTTTTTGATGGAGTCTCGCTCTGTCACCCAGTCTGCAGTGGTGCGATCTTGGCTCACTGCAACCTCCGCCTCCTGGGTTCAAGGGATTCTCCTGCCTCAGCTTCCCTAGTAGCTGGGATTACAGGCCATGCCACTATGCCCAGCTAATTTTTGGATTTTTAGTAGAGAGGGGGTTTCACCATGTTGGCCAGGCTGGTCTCCAACTCCTGCCTCAGCCTCCCAGAGGGCTGGGATTACAGGTGTGAGCCACCGCGCCCAGTCTGGGCTACTGGTTTAAATGATCTTTGCCTCACTGTCCTCAGCTTTAAAATATGGCCAGCCATAGGGTGGCTGTAGAAATGAATGAAGGAATGTCAGTAATACACTTACCTTACAATTAGTGGTTCCTCAGTAAATGTTAGCTGCAGAGGTTAATTCTATTAGTGGTCTCTCAAGTAAACTACAAAAAGCTACAGGCAGGGCCTTGTGAACCATCCTGTGCCATACCGAGGTGGACCACTCTACAAAGGAATGTAAGATGCTTCCCATTATTCATAATGAAGCCAATTGCGTATGATTGGCTGCTGTTTGAGATGGGGAAGGAAATATAGGGGATGAAAAGGTCAAGTCGGCATCAGTTTTGTATTGCATGATAGTCAGGTGCTATAAGTATAATGACTGATCAATGCTAATTGGCTGTCTCTGTGACTGCTCTTAAATCACTACCAGCTGCCCCTTGAAAGCTATTTCACAAGGCTCGGAAAAGAGAAGTCGTTTCTACTAATAACACTCTACAGCATCCCAAATTATATTTGCCTAGCCCTATATTTTATCAGTATTTCTCAGGATAAATTCCCAGTTATACTCAAAAGAAGATTGAAAGGAAGACGCCTGTGATAGCTATACCTATATTTATCTACATGTGTGTATTTGCATGCATTTTCATGCCTGTATCTACGTCTTTATATATAACTTAATCCAGGGAATTTGAGGAGAAAAACTTCAGTATATTCTGGTGCACTGAGATAAAAATGCGACGCTTCAATATGACTTTTTGCTTCTTCAGCTCTGCAAGCAGGAATGTTTCTAACACTTATCATTCAATAACTTCTCAGGGTCTGGAAGAGTGGTTTGCAGCACTGGGCACATATTAGAATCACCTGGGGACCCTTTAAACTAGCACTAATGTGCAGTGTCCATACTTCTCTCCTGATCTTTAGGTGCCAGAGGACACTGGACTTCTTAAAAGCTCCCCTAGGAGTTCTAATAGGCAGCCAGTTTTGAAAGCCTCTGACCCAGGGTCAGAGTCATGCTAATAATCAGAGTCAATTGTGCAAAACTCAATCTTTAAGTATTACCTTAATCTGAAACTCGATTATTCTTTCTACTTTGGGCAATCTTTAGTTTTCTAGCCAATAAAGGATTTCACTGTTCTTTTTCTTTTCTCAAATCCATGTCTAGACTATAAATGTGCACCAGGATTTCTCTCAGTGAAATGATTTTTCAAATCTATAGATTTTTACGTACTCAAACATTTTGTTTCCTTGGACAAGATGGATTTTTCTAAACAGACTTGTTATGTGCTCGGCCACTTTATGAAAACAATTCACTGACAGAAATTGAAGACGGCATCACATGCATATTGAGTCGATCATTCCTAGAATGTTAAAGTTAAAATCAGCACAAAGTACATTGCACTCAGCCCTAGGGAAATGTGCAAAAATATGCCATACCTCCTTAAAACTAATTTCTTTAAGTCATTGTGTGTCCCTTAGATGTTTATCTACTTAAAACACAATGACTCATTTGTGTAAACAGATTGCAAATAATTAGCGCGTAAAATTGAATAGAACCAAGTACATACAAACACCCACACACGCACAAAACTGTGTGTATATAAAACCTATGAGATCTGAATAAAGGATATGGTTTGTATCAATGTCAATTTCCTGGTTGTGATACTATACTGTAGTTTTGAAAGATGTCACCATTGTGGGAAACTAAATGAAGGGTTCAGGATAATTCATAATCTCTATTATTTCTTACAATTGCATGTGAATCTACAATTTTCTCAAAATACAAAGTAAAAAAAAAAAAAAGAGAGAGGGAGAGAGACTCCTTTAAAGAAGATTGGCAAATGACATAAGGCTTGGATTTGAATTTAAATTTCACAAAACACAGGGAGCCCTGGACTCCACATTGTTCCTTATCAGTTCTAGTTCTCCCAACTACTTCAATTTCATACATAGAATATATGTAACATTTACTCAGTAACATTTACTCTACAGTGTTCCCATTTCAAACTTTGCTGTGGCATCTAAATCAGACCTCTGGCCCTTAGTTATGATGCAAAAGAACTATAGTCTTCAGTACTTATGTCTTTGGTTTCACGGTCTCTCCTTCTCTCCCCACCCTTATCTTATTCTTCCTTTGCCTTACTTTCTAAATGCCCTCTTAATTCTATTTTGTTTCCATTCTTAGATTTTCCTTTTCCAAATTCTTCTTACTGTGTTCTCTGTAGATTAGAACCTTCTATTACACAGATCTTACATAAACTGCTCACTTTCCTCATCTTATTCTAAATTTCATTCCATCACTGCCAGGGATTGAATATCAAGAAGTGTTGGTACAAATACAACCAACTCAATTTTCTATTAGTTGCTCCAAATTGTTTGAGGGATTACAAACCTTCCACCCCCCACCTTAGTGATTTGGCATTTTAATTTTTTTATATGATTAATTCAATTTTCTTTTTCTTCTTTTAACTTTTATTTTAGGCTCAGGGGTACATGTGCAAATTTGCTGTATGGGTAAACTCTTGTCACAGAGGTTTGTTGTACAGATTATTCCATCACCCAGGTACTAAGCCTAGTACTCATTAGTTATTTTTTCGATCCTCTCCCTCCTCCCACCTTCCACCCTCAAGTAGGTCCCAGTATCTGTTGTTCCCCTCTTTGTGTTCATGTGTTCTCATCATTTAGCTCCCACTTACGTGAGAACATGTGGTATTGGCTTTTCTGTTCCTGTGTTGGTTTCCTAAGGATGATGGCCTCCAGCTCCATCTATGTTCCTGCAAAGGAGATTTTCTTTTTTTGTGGCTGTATAGTATTCCATGGTGTGTATGTACCATATTTTCCTTATACAGTCTACCAGTGATGAGCATTTAGGTTGATTCTATGTTTTTGTTATTGTGAATAGTGCTGCAATGAACATTTGCATGCACGTGTCTTTATTGTAGAATGATGTATATTTCTTTGGGAATATATCCAGTAATGGGATTGCTGGGTCAAATGATATTTCTGTTTTTAGCTCTTTGAGGAATTGCCACACTGCTGTTCACAATGGTTGAACTAATTTACACCCCCACCAACAGTGTATAAGTATTCCCTTTTCTCTGCAATCTTGCCAGTACCTGCTATTTTTTTCTTTTTAATAAAATACCCATTCTGCCTGGTGTGAGATGATATTTCATTGTGGTTTTGATTTGCATTTCTCTAATGATCAGTGATATTGGGCTTTGTTTTATATGCTTGTTGGCCACATATATGTCTTCTTTTGAAAAAGCGTCTGTTCATGTCCTTTGCCCACTTTTTAATGAGATTTTTTTCTTGTATATTTGTTTAAGTTCCTTATCGGTGCTGGATACTGGATATAAGACCTTTGTTAGATGCATAATTTGCAAATATTTTCTCCCATTCTCTAGTTTGTCTATTTACTCTGTTGACAGTTTCTTTTGCTATGAAGAAGCTCTTAAGTTTAATTAGATCCTATTTGCCAATTTTTGCTTTTGTTGTGATTGCTTTTGGTGTCTTCGATCTGACATTTTTAGACACACACACACACACACACACACACTTGGATTTTTCCAAGCACTGTTACATGATCATCTTCACAGTAACCATGAAGTGAGTGGCAAAATTCTTACTTTGGGTGGGAATACCAAGGCAGAGAAAGGATAGGCAGGCACACTCTCTGTGTTTCTGCACAAGAGAGGGCACAATTTTTATTTTTATTTTTTTTTAGACAGAGTCTCATTCTGTCATCCAGGCTGGAGCTCAATCATGTGATCATAGCTCACTGCAGCCAATACCCCGTGAGCTCAAGCAATTCTCCTGCCTCAGCCACCCAAGTAGCTGGGACTACAGGTGTGCACTACCATGTCCAGCTAATTTTCCTTTTTTTTTTTTTGCAGTGATGGGATCTCTATATGTTGCCCAGGCGGGCACCAAGTGATCCTCCCGCCTCAGCCTCCCAAAGTGCTGGGATTGCAGGTGTGAGCCATCATCATGCCTGGCCTCTTACTCTTTTTAAAAATTTTTCTTGGCCGGGCGCGGTGGCTCATGCCTGTAATCCCAGAACTTTGGGAGGCCGAGGCAGGCAGATCACGAGGTCAGGAGATCGAGACCATCCTGGCTAACACGGTGAAACCCGTCTCTACTAAAAATACAAAAAATTAGCCGGGCGTGGTGGCAGGTTCCTGTAGCCCCAGCTACTCAGGAGGCTGAGGCAGGAGAATGGCGTGAACCTGGTAGGCGGAGCTTGCAGTGAGCTATCGCGCCACTGCACTCCAGCCTGGGCGACAGAGCGAGACTCCGTCTCAAAAAAAAAAAAAAAAAAAATTTTTTTTCTTGTATCCCCTACAGCTTTTTCTCCTTTGATACCAGGCTCCATCAATGGGTGGTATATGTAAAAGTCGTCTCCAATTTACAACAAAGCTGTATTCTCAGGACTCATTTGTGTAAAAAAATACCTCCCCAATGGAAACAATACTAAAAATATTTCTTGGGTTTTCAGTCCCTGCCAGGACACTCCACTGGCCCTAGGAACCTGTTTACCCTGTGGTGTAGCTCAAGAAGTAAAAGAATGTGAAGGAAGTTGGATTCTTATTGCAACCTTCAAGCCCGATCTCTGGGTCAGTAGCCCCAGCCTCTCGGATCTTTGATGAAGAATGGAGGTTGGAGACCAGTGTGAGGTGCCCAAGCTGTGCAGCTGATTGGCTGGGTGAAGCCTCAGACAATGAGTGGATAAGAACTCCCAGGAAAACTCCCAGGAAATTAAGGCCTCAGGGACTGGGGAGAGTCAAGCCTGGGGCCACTTGCATGGGTGCTCATGCTGTAAGGTGGTGGCAGCAGCCATTGAAAGAGATCAAAATATTTCACTCCCAAATAACCCTTCTTTGACATATTTAGAGATGGCTGTTCAGAGGTCCTGCAAATAACAGCCCTACAAAGCTGTCTTTTGTGGGGGAAATTTGCATCTGTAGATGTAGAGAAAATCTGGATTGATGCATTGCTGCAGCCAGGCTTTCTCTGACACCCACTCCCTGCCCCCGTGTCTGGATCTAGGAAAAATTAACTAAAAGCCTGACACCTTTAAGGTCTGAAAGAAACAGTCACCATCTATTCTCTCTAAAGGCTGTAACCTGGGAGGGTTCATCTGCATAACAAGACCACCTTTGCTAGTCAGGACTTCTCTTCTCTCCCTCCCATAAATTGTGTTGCCAAGATCCGAGCCCCCATTCTTTCTGTAACCTCAAGATGCCATAAAAGCATCAAGCAATCCTCGATAGGCTGCTTCCGTATCTCTACTATTGTGAACAGTGCTGTGATAAACATGTATCTTTTTCATATGATTACTTTTTCTCTGGGTAGATACCCAGTAGTGGGACTGCTAGGCCAAATGGTAGTTCTATTTTTAGTTCTTTGAGAAATCTCCATACTGTCTTCCACAGAGGTCATGTTAATTTACATTATGACCAACAGCATATAAGTGGTCCCTATATACACAATGGAATATTATTCAGCCATAAACAAGAATGCAATCATGTCTTTTGCAGCAACATGGATGGAATGGAGGCCATTATCTTAATTGAAATGGATGCAGACACAAAAAGACAAATGCCGCATGTTCTCATTTATAATTGGGAACTAAATAATGTGTACACATGTACATAGAATGTAGAATAATTGACAATAAACACTTGGAAGGGTGGGAGGGTCAGAGGGTGGGAGAGTGGGAGGAAAGAGAAATTACTTAATGGGTACAATATATATTATTTCGGTGAATACCCTAAAAGCCTTTACTTCTTACGCTTTTTTTTCCTTAGGCATTTTTTCCAATTCATCAGCAGTTATGGGTCAATTGCATGTCAAAGTGGGGATGTACAAGCCTCTCAAAACTCTGCTTAGATAATGGAGATTTAAAGGCTTATAGTATAGTACATAGTATTGAAAAACAATTGAGTAGTATTGAAATACAGGTGAATGCTTATTGGCATTGCATATATCTACAATTTTAGGAGTAAATATTGGTGGCAAAAGAAAAACAGCTTAAAATTGTATATCCTTGACTTAACATACCACTAAAACCATCAGGAGTTACAGTTGTAAACATGATGATAGAAATCCAAAGCGTTGCTTGTCAAACTCCAAGATACTTTCATTAGGATGAAGTGCTGTCTTGTTAACATTTACCAGACCTCAAATTCCATTAACATTGACGTGGAAAGAGACTTTTTGAATCTCCTTGGCAGCAGGAACTGTCTATTTTTCTTCTTAAATTCAATAAAGTTTCTTTTCTTTTTTTTAATTTTGGAGACAGGGGCTTGCTATGTTGCCCAGGCTGGTCTCAAACATTCAGGACTCAAGTGATCCTTCAAATTCAGCCTCCTGAGTAGCTGAGACTACAAGTGCATGCCACTGTGCCCAGCAAAAATGTTTCTTTTAAGAAATAAATGAGTCGACTCCTTGGTCTGGTTTAAGGATACTTTATTATTGAACCAGTATGTACAAACTCTAACATGAAAATAATGAGTCACAGAATATCAAGACTATTTACAATACTTTTTTGTTTTTTACAAAACATTTTTACAAGATTACTTCTCTCTAAATAACATGACAGACATACACCAAAATCCAACTTTTTTTTATTACATACATAAATAAATATTGACTTTAAATGACCACTGTAAGGGACATGAATTCTACAGACCACTTGGATGAGAAGGTAGCAGTTTTGTTATCTGCACACTACAATATAATTAAGTAAAGGGGAAAAGTAACTTTATATAGACCTCTGTTAATCACTCCGTAAATCATATAACTTGCTAAAATATTCAGTAGAGGTAAGACAGTCATGAGAATCCTCTCCGTACCTGACACCGAGTCTGGCCATGCAAAATCACAGGTAAGAGTCAACATCTTTATATATCTGTTTATATCTTATAATAAACTTTAAAGTACATGCAACAGATATTTAACCATTGTGTTCTGCCTATAATATGAAAGTTTATATAAGTTTTAGAGTTATTTGCAACCATAGAAATGAGTAAACTTGAAAACCCACAGCATAAGAAAGGGCATTAAATAAATAAGTCAATATCACAAATGACATTTACGGATACATAGGGCAAAATTAGTATTTGTACTTGTATGATACAGATATGAGTCAAAATTCCACCTTTTAATCAGTTGTTTACTGGACATAAAAGACACAGTTTAGGCCTTTGAAGTCAACCATAATAACTTCTTAGCTGTCCCTTAGTTTTTGGGACTTGCTCTAGAAATTTACTGGGTTTCTTATAAAGGGCAAATTCAGTAAAGATCATTCTCTAGCAATGGTTCTCAACCAGAGGTACTGTCCCTCAAGGGGTAGCTGGCAATATCTGGAGACATTTTTGGTTGTCTCAACTTGGGGGAGGGTGCAACTGGCATCTGGTGAGGAGAAAGTGTGGATGCCACTAAAAACCTACAGTGCACAAGACAAACCCCCACAACAGAGAACTATTCAGCCCCAAAAGTCAATAGTGTTGATGTTGAGATGAACCTCTGTATACAGTTGGCTATGTATCTAAGGTTTTCAGGACACAGATGTATTTATCTAATCTTTGAACTTCGTTTAATACACATTACAAAAAATTACCTGCCATAAACCTTATCTTCTCTACCATGTCATATTAAAACAATGAATGACTGAAAAGAGCACATGTTGGTTTGCAAATATCCTTCTATGGAGTTCCAGGTAGAAAAACAGGGTAACACGGATAAATTCATCATTAACGAGCAAATGTTGTAAATAAAAATAATGCATGTAACTGCAATGTATGTCAAATTAACCAGCTGTATTTGATGACAATATTTTTGATGAGCTCAATTTTTTAAACAGTCAATACTATTACTGGATATATTTTTCTCACATTAGAGAAATGAATCTAACTTCAATAAAACATATTACAGAATTAGGCACCAAAACTATGTTTGTTAAAAAGCATAGATTTTATCCTTTATTAGAGCAATCACATTTCTAAAATTCAAAAAATTGTAGCTATATTTTTGATCATTTGAATAAGACTGGAGCTTATTAAAATCCATAAGAGAAACACGTTTTTTATTAGCCCATTAATAGCATTTTTCTTCCAATAACACCAATAAAATTTAAATTCTTCATTTATACCAAAATTAGAAGCTCATAAGAGCAGCTTTAGATTTTTTTAAGGGAGATGTAAGCTTCAGAATCACCATCTGAACTAAAAATATCTGTCCAATGTCTATTACCCAGACAAAAGCATAATTAAATTTTATAAAATTAAATTTATGTAATAATTTAATAATATTTTGTATCTATGTATAGACTCCCAGCATTTTTAACTATGCAACAGTACAAAAATTTGCTGGCATAAACATTTGGATTTGTTCATGACAAGTTCGTGTAAAAGATAAATGGATAGCTAATAATAAAAAATTTTAATTTTTGAAATTTTAATAACTTGAAATTCAGACGCTGGTAATGACACCAGAATAAAAAAGAGAAGCTATCTATGGTATCCATTTATTCAAGCTTAGGGATGTTTTCAGATGAAGACTGTTTTCTATTTTTGCCACTCAAAAATTCTTAGAACCAGGTAATTTCATAACTCAGTGTGATAAATCCATCCCAGCCTGTGACAGGAGCTGCAGCGAACCATTCAGAACCAACATGAACTTTCATTCTGAGGTGTCCAATTTATGTTACTTGTACAAAGCTGTAAAACATTCCTGGAATATCCACTTTTTAAATATTTTAACACACAGGAAATGGGCTGCAATATCTATTATCAGGTATTCATGTTTATAAATGTGTTTCCTAAAGACATGCATCAACATCAGAAAAATTATTTTCTCTGCGTTTTAATTTGCATCTGCCTTTAGACACTGCAGTGAGGCCCCGTGGAGTACGGTGACTTCTGAGTTATCCACTCTTCCCAGGAATGGCCAGGCATCTGCATGAATTCAGGAAACAGTAAAACAACAAGAAGCAAGTACCATTGTCAAAACTTAAGGATAATGTTACTGATTTTCTTCCTGTTTTACTTAGGTAGGTAAAGACATGCGGACACCTTTCTTTTACAGTGTTTTATTTTGATAAATTGCTCTGTTCTCAGAATCAGCATTGATGGGGAAAATATATTATCCTTATGACCTTTAAAAGAGCTGTATCTTTACTCACCATTGGTGAGCTATGAAAACGATTTCTCCAGGGATTCATGCTCAAGGTATATTCATGTATATGCATGTGTCTCTGTGTCTATATATGTATATGTGCATATATTTGCATATATACACACATGCATTTATAATTACCTAGACATGCATATCTATGCACATTTCAAACCATGTATGTGAGTATTCCTTCAAGAAAAAACAGTATTAAATTAAACATCTCTTCGTTTTAGGTTGTTACAATATACACTGCAACACTCTATATTGATAACACGTTTTGACTTAAGTTCATGCTACAAGGCACTAATTTGTAGCATAAAAATTTTCCAAAAAGTAAGATATACTAGATTTGAAAACATATGGGTTAATTAAATGCAAATAACTGTCCTTCTCTATCGATCAAAGGTCTTTTTAAAACATTACCAATAATATTCTAGCATACGAAGACCTTTCTTTGATTAAGAAAAGGCAAATCTCTGCAAAAATTTAAACATGCTCAATAGTTGAGATTTTTTCATTTGAAGCAAGAAGTTTTGTGAATTTTCAGTTGGTGAAACAAAAGTGCACCAAAAGCTATTATCTGCATTGAGGAAAATAAGAGAAAATATAAATAAGATAACATATCAGGAAAATCTCTCACATAATAGGATCAAATATTAAAAGGCATCCCCAAGAAATAGTTTTCATTTCTCCAAGGTAAAATCCGATTAGCAGCTTATTTCATTGAGTTCCTCTGGCTTGGGTGTCTTTTGTAAATCATAATTTATAGAGGGAACTTTGATTTACCTTTGCATAAAGAGCAGCATAAGGTACTTAAAGTAGGAGCATTTTTAGATTTAAATTCGCTGGTATATTTTAGATTACACATTTTCATTTAAAAATCACCTAGGATAAAAATGATCTTAGGAAAGATTCGAATAAACAAAGCTGTATAATCTTAGTTGATTTTTCATATCGAATCAATAATTTAGTCAAAAATATATTTTATTGATTAGATTTATGCTTAGTGTTAAGTGTGAATTGTGTATTTGTTACTCTCCTTTTTGGGGTGGAGTTTGGTGCTCCAAATTCAGGGAAAACTGAGTTCTGTTGTAATTCAATAGAAATGAGCGACACCATACAAGAAAACAAAATTTAGCGTTAAACAGGCCTATTCTTCATTTTCTCCATGCTTGTAGGGAACTGGTGTCTGTCTTCACCAATCTACTGTTTCTCACTTGTCTCCAGATGCATCCGTGATTGACAGAAGTTCTTCCTGCACTAAAGTCACATACGAGAGTCCAGGCCTCTGAGCAGTTCCCACTGCCTCTGGAAGTGTGCATGTCTCGTGGCCGAAGTTCAACAAGTTGACACATCTGTGCAATTTCAAAAAATCTTTTTGAACAGTTTAGTATCTTTCTGGAGAAGGCTTGTAATGATGTGGATGACGATGCTTAAGATGAGATCCTAAAAAGTGACAAAATATGTCAGTCACATCCATTTATATGTATGAAATAAATGATAGAATTACTTTTATTTGTAGAAAAAGCACGAGACCCTGGCAAATGTTCCTTCCTATGACCATGTCTTTCCTACTCTGAATCTGAATGTACAACCACACTCTTTCTCTCCTTTTCCTGTTTTTCTCTTCCTCTTTGATATCTTCCCAAACCATAAAATAACAAGAAAAAGAAGACAAGCTCCTTTCCTTAAGCTCACACTTATCCAATCAAACCATAATCCTTTTTATTTGCTCAAAGCAGTTTAAAAATTATCAAATACTTCTGTTAAATGGAATTTCTATGAAGGAATATCAGAAAAGCATTTATCCGACAAAAATTTTAGAGGCTATCAAGCTCTCCCATTGTGATAGTTTTTGTTTTTCTTCAAATTATAAGCATACCAAGTTATCAATTATAAGCATACCAATCTATCATTTAAAAAAATCAGAGTTAAAACTATGACTAATTCTCAATGTTTTATCCACACACTAATCATCAGACACTTTTTTTTAAATTTAAGCTAGAAACTAAACGAAGTACATAATTTAAAAATCAGCAAGAGGCTGTTTTGAAAATCTAGGTGACAATTTTCTTTTTAAATTTTACTTGATTTAGCAATAAATGAAGTAGGTGGACTTGGGTCATATCATGAAGAAAATTCATGACATTTATTACAGTAATATCTATGTAACAAGAACATAAGTTCCTTAGTAAAATATTATTTCCTATATTGTGATATATGAAAATCTTGATTTAAAAATCTTTCAGATTGGTATGAGACTACAGATTTTTTCCCATATGTATTTATGGTTTAAAAGAGAAGGAAAAAAGCATGCATTATATAGGGGAAAATGCAAGGAAGGAAATAAAAACAAAGGAAAGATAGAGGAAAGGAGAAAAGAAGAGAGGGAAGGAAGGAGGGAGGGAGAGAGGATGGAGAAAGGAAACAAGGAAGGAGTAAAGAAAGGGAGAAAAGCGGGGAAGAGGAAGGGAGGGAGAAAAAGAACAATTAAGCATCAACTATGCAATGTATGCTACAGGTGCCTGGAATAGAATCTAGTAAGTCCGTACAAACAGGGAGAAAGAATCTCAGATGATGACAATTTCCCTAACTCATAGAAACCTGTAATAGTGTATTTATTTGTTTTCATTTTCCAGCAAGATTTTTCTCTATGTCCACAAGACCTGACAGGATGGCTTAATGCGCTGGCACCCCACTCACTGTGCGCTGAAGAGGGTGGGAGCTCCGGCGTCCGGAACGTCTTGATGGTGGCCGGCCCCTCCCCTCCTGGGGTCAGCACTTGCACTTCCAGTCGGTAAAGAGTAGATGGTCTCAGATTGGGCACTGTTAGGACATAGTGATCCTAAGGGGACAACATAAAAGACGATGCTCACCGACAACCTTTCAGAGACAACGCGCAATGCACAGAGAGCCTAGAACAGTTTTTCCCCCACTGGAGAATATCATACACGGGCAAGTTTGGTTGCTTTGTAAAGGCACAGTTTAATTGATAGGCTATTTCTCATTTGTGGGGGTTCTCTGCCATATGGTTTCTTTGCACCTCACTCAATTCTTGGCAGCCTAAGGCACTTGGCAGAGTTAAAATATGCTGAGGTGCCAGGTCTCAGGGCTCGCTCCTGGGATTTTTTTTTTTTTTAATTCCTGAACATAAGACTTTCCCATGGTTTAAAGTCTTCAGCTGCACATCTTGTGATGTGAACTCTTGATAATCCAAATTTCAGTGAATGAGCCAACTGTTTTTCTTAAAACACAATATCTGTCAATGCCTATAACTGAAAATGTTTATTTTTATGCCAACACATTCTTCTCAAAACTCAATAAAACCTAGTACATTTATAGGATAACTACTCTCTAATTCCATGGAATTTTTCCTTCTGAGATTTAAGTTGTTTCTTTCCCTCTCTTCCCCCCTTTTTGGATTTTGTAACGGTAGTTGGCTATTCTAAGGGCATTTTCAGAGAGGGTAAAATCCCACACATGATTTTTTTTTTTTTTTTTGTGAAGCCAAGGAATTAAGTGGCCTGGAAGACAGGCCAACTCATTACAGCCTCGGGCCAAATTTGAAGTTGGGGGGAAGACAGACAAACAACAAGCTTCTTTTAGCTATTCCTGCCCTCCCCAATTCAACACTTCAAACAGGGCATGTCCGCTTGGACCAGAGAGACATGAGGTTAACAAAGATAGAAGAAAATGGCTCAATCACTTACATACAAGATAGGGTAAGGTCTTTTCATGAGTTGGCTCTAGCCATCAAACTTTATCTAGGTGGCAGCTTATGCTACTTCTTAGCTATGCAGTCACATTTGTGATGTATTGACGCTTGCAAAAGATACACTCAGAAAAAGAAAATGCAAAAATAAGACTCAATAGTACAGCACACAGAATGACAGAGGTAGCCACCTCTGAAGGTCAGTAAAAAGGAGCAGTAGATACCAATGACACGGACATAGTACAAGAGGTGGGACCTACGGAAGGCAGGATCTGGGACTGTGAAATAATGCTGTTGGGTAGGCTGTTCTGTCTGCTTTCCGTAGTGACCTCAGCCCAAGTCACTTGAAACCCAGTCATGGGCTGATAGAGATTGGCCTTGGCCATCTTCCAAGAAAAGTGACCGGTGATGTTCACATCCTGGACGATGAATGAAGCAGAAAGGTTCTCAGGCTTAGCTAGCACCTTAGAAAGAACATGACCTGCAGCAATGCAAGAAGGAAAACCAGGATTAGGCGACTGGAGAGGGTGTGCCCAAGGGATCCATTGTAGGAATTTTCAGCGGCCAGTCTATGGGATGATATTAATAGAAGCAACGTGACCTCATTCTTTAAACATGGGTTCAGGCAGTCACCCCTTTGACATATGGGGATAGGTTGAGTAGGAATCTCCTCACTCCGACTTTGTACTAAATGCTTCTTCCAGTCTTTTGGGGATCATTTTTAGAATGCTCTTTAGAAGATAGAAGCAGGAGAGCAGTTTAGACCCTGGCAAGACTTAACTATTTCTTAAAGAATAGCGTTGACTGCAGTGAGAAGGTAAATATTAAAGCTGTTAGAAGAGTTATTAAATCCAAGGCTTTTTTTTTTTTTTTTTTTTTTTTTTAGAGGCAGGATCTTGCTATGTTGCCCATTGCTGGTCTGGAACTCCAGGGCTCAAGTGATTCTCCCATCTCAGCCTCTCAAAGTACTGGGATTTCAGGCATGAGCCACCATGCCTGGCCAAATCCAGGGCATTTAAAAGAGTTTTTCCCACTGCAAGACAGGGACATTGGCAAGGAGATGGGATGGAAGGTACAGATGTGAGGTTTGCTAGGTTGGCATGGAAAGTGTGTGAGTATAACCCACACAGCAAAGGGGTGGGAAAACAATGAAATAATTATATCAAGCTTTCCCAAAACACAAGTGGTATCTAGATGTTTGCCTTCATTTCCAAAGGGATAACATTACTATCAAAGGACATCTTTCCAAGCCTGTTAGGCTTTAAAGTAACACATTTATTCCTACATATCTTCCCTCCACATTGGGCCATCATAACACAACTTAGAAAGAGAGGCACTTTTGGTTTTTACGGTCTTTTGAAACGCAATTTGGCAAGGTTTGCAAAGCGCTGCTGACACCTTAGACCTAGATGTAGAAGGCCTTCAGGTGAAAACGTACCTGCTTCGCCAGAGCAGCCAACAGGCTTGTGGCTCTTCCCCTTAAGAGCAGAGCATGGTGGAGTAGTGAAGAAAACAGCTTCTGCCTTGGAGTGACTTTTTGGCCGTATTGGTTGGACAGTCACCTTATACTTGCAGGAAAATGACAGATCTTGAAGAATTATATAATTTTCCTAGAGCAAGAGAAAGAGAATTATGCTAGCAATAAATCTCATTAGGGATTAAAAAACACTGGCAAGAATTGAAATCATGTTCCATCCAACAAGGATGTTTTCCTATACAGTGTGTGCAATATGGCTTTTATAAAAAGTACAAAGCACATACTGTCCACATTTTGATTAATGACAATTGTGAAACACTCCCATGGCTGCGGGATATGCCTTCTAGAATTAAACAGTATCATAATAATTCCTCATCAAAGCAGGCTACTTCTAAGGTCACAATCAGCATTTTTGAGTTGGTAGCAGTGCAGGTAGTGGTGTAAAGCTGTAAATACAAATCTAACTTTTTTCAGTTAAAAAAAACTAATGCAGGCTTCTCTGAGACATAGAATTAGTTTATATGTAAGTTTTCCTGTTAAAAAATGATGATATTCTTTAGCAATGTAATTTTTCCCCTTTTTGGAGTGCTGTTACTGTTTTCTGCCATAATGTTGTGATTAAACATAAATAAAAGAAAGAGGCTAAATGGTAAGGAGTCAGGGGCTAAGAATATAACTTTATGATAATGTCAAAAGATGACATTTCCTGTGATAACAGGTGTGTATCTCTGTTTCTTTCATATTTGGCTAAGTGGCACTTATCCATTCTGTTTTGTATTTACCAATTCTTAATGTATATGTATAAAAGTGCAGATGGATAGCTGGGCATGGTGACTCGTGTCACAGTCCTAGCTACTTGAGAGGCTGAGGTGGGAGGATCGCTTTAACTCAGGAGTTTGTGACCAGCTTGGACAACATAGTGAGACTCCATGGTTTGTGTTTGTGTGTGTGTGTGTGTGTGTGTTTAATTATTTTAAGAGAGAAAAAAAGTACAGATGGAATATCTCTGGTACTCATTGGATGATGGGTAGGGGATCTTGCTAGAAAGCAGCAGGGATGACGGGAAAAACATGAGACAAGAATTAAAATAAAAACTGAGGCTTGAGTGATTTACTTAAGTGAGGAGTGGAAGTGGCTGCAGGTGACAGAGCACTGAATGCTCAAAAGAGACCCGGAGTGACCTCCAGGTGTGCTGGCCCTTCATCCAGATGGTGACAGGAGATGGGGTGCACCCAACTCTGCAGCCAGTTAGCACAAACAGTGAATAGGAAACAAATCAATCTGGACAACGCAAGCCCAAGCCAAGGCCGCCATGTCTCTTTGGGAGTCTGAATTGCATTTCTTTGGAAATAAATCTGCTCTTTATATGGGACTGTATTGGAATCCAAAGTTAGCTATTAAGGATCCTGTTTCACAGATATTTCAAGATTGCTTTCATGTTGCATAGGAGGCCGACATCTGCAGCAGTAAGTGAATTAGTGGATGCTCCATTGTAGCATAAAAACAAATTATAATAATTGGATCTAAAGGTTTAAAACTAAATACAGAGAAGTTCTAAGCCCCTAGAAGGATAATTTTTCAGGAGTTTGATTTTTATTTCTACTGGATACATTACATCTGCTCAGCAAATAGTTGTTACCACTTTCAGAGTTCCTAAAGATGATAAGCCTAGGATTGGGGAATTGCATTGACATAAGCCCAGTTCTGTGGGGTTCTGAGGCACACACATACAAGTAAAACAAAAACCTCACCTCTCTGCCCACAAAAATATTAATAATTCCCACTTCTGTTTATTTCTTTCTCCGCTTTTCAAATCGACTTCCCTATTTAGAATGTCTGTTTAATTATTTGACTGAAGGTCACAAACATTGGAGCTAATTTAAGGATAAATAAAAGGAGAAACTTTGGTGAACATGAGACAAATCAAATCCAGTAAAAAAGAAAAAGAAGCTGTGTATTTTTGAAAATCCAGTGACTTTTTTTATCTCACTCTCTTAAAATTATGCCAGCAGGTATGGTTCTTAAAATATTGTGCTTGCTTTAGAAAATGTTCAAAACAAAAATATTCTAGTTACATATCACAAACCAAAACATTCTATGTTTGGGGCCATGTTTTTGGATTTTTTAAACTGTCCTGAGGTATCACATATAAATTGCCATAAGTGTATTATACACTGTATAGTACAATGACCTCTTAAATATTTTGTGTTGGTTTGTTGATTCTAATCTATAATGTATGTATTAACCCCAAAATATTTAGAATAACATTTTGAGCAATATTGACAGAGTTGCTATCCTCAGAGAGTTTAATGTTCTCTTAAAGTTAAAAGTCAAAATATTGGTGCATGCTATACAGGACAGGGAGATTATTTCACTAACTGAGCGGATGGCCGTTAGGGCTATGGTGCTAAATGATAGAGTCACATAGAAATTCACTTGTACAATTACACCTTTAGATCACGGTGACATGTCAAAATTCAGAAAATAATTAAAAGGTTTTGTCCAGTTAAGATGAAGTACACAGGTACTCAGACATATTTCCCCCTGAAATATGGGAGTTCTTTAAGAACTGTGTCTTTAGTCTCTGCACTTTAGGTTTTGCTCCATGTTGATAACAGAGTAAGCTCCCAGTGCAATGGTGTGAATGGATAAAAGAATGAGTGAATGTAATGACCATTCTGTTTTCCGCTTCCATCAAGTCATTACTCACTAGCTGATTTGTGAGAATGAGTTATCTGTTTGACCTGTCTAGTTTGTACATCCTCCTGTCCATGTTCACAGATCAAGTTGGCCTAGAGATCATGTCCTTACGTGGGTCATGCCAGATGATGCCTCTGATCCGGTTGTTCTGTTGTGGGCACACGCTTCAGGAAACCACCGCACATGATATCGGTTGACAGTAGGATCTATAATGCCAAAACACACAAACAAAAATAATAGGCTGGATGTTACATTCCATGTAGCCTGGGGTTCTTGAACTTGAGAAAAGGAGAGGAAATGAAACTCTACAGGTGACCAATAAATGCACAGGTGAGCCAAAGGAGGTGAGATTCTCATTACTTAATAATTATAATAATTAATAATTCTGAATACTTAATCATTAAGAACAAAGTAAGGGAAAAAAGTAATATACTGCCAAGGGAAAACCTGTGTTGAAGTGCAAGTACTAAGTAGAAAAAAAAAAATTAGTAAAGTCATAGCAAAATGATTCCAAAGATGTCTTGAGAATAACCTAGCCATGGTTTTTACAGTAAGCAAAGCCCTACAATGAAAGGTAACACCTAGCAACAGCTCTCGTAATTCCTGTTGTAAAAGAGAATCATCAGAAGTTTCTCAATCCTACATTTTTTTTATAAAGATGAGATACTGTTGAATCCACACAAGAACAAAAACATTGCCTTCACACTTGCAGACTTGGCTATCCACGTTTATTTCCTGTTATGTATTGCCATAAAGAAGTTCTTTTGTCAAAAGGATAGGGACGTATGCTTCCCACTCTCCCTTAACCAAGTGCATCGTGGCATTTCTGTATGGCTGATCCCTACTGAAATATGACTTGGTGTTCTCAAACACAGGCCAAAAGACTGACCCTTTGAACATGCTTATTCCCAGGGCAAGAGGCATATTTTCTGTACATTTCTTTACTTTGGACAATAAAGTGGGGGGGAAAAAAGAGAAAATAATGGCAAGCAACTCAATGAGTGTGGGAAAGCAGACCTTGACAGTCTTGGGTTTATTAATCACCCCAGTGTGTCCGAGGGGTGTGAAATGGCACCAAACAGCACCATTTTGCAGGTGATTTAACATCTTGTCCCCCAACATCATGCCAAGTGTTTGATGGGGGTTTTCAGAGGAGAAAACTCTTTGATGAAATTGGGTTGATCTAGTGGGAACTTCACTTTGAGCACTTTGGAACCAGAAAAGAAGAACTTTAAATCCGAGAAAGCAAACAGATATAAAAGTGGGCACTCCGGGCATTTAGTTAAAAGAGAAATCATGTACTAGAGGTTTTAATTTTTACATAGCAGACATCAAGCGTTTATTTTTTAAAAAAAGAATTATAGGCTATGCACAAGGCTGAAGTCAATCACTGAGTGTGTTCATGTTCTTCCATTCAACAGCAGTGAAATAATCACACAGGAGTGGCTGCTGCCCTCCTGAACTTTACATAGTAATGGGGCCAATAATAACAGAGAATAAATACAATACACAGATAAGATAGATACTATGTTAGAAGGTAATAAGTCTACATATAAATACAGAAGGTGGCTGGGCACGGTGGCTCACGCCTGTAATCCCAGCACTTTGGGAGGCCGAGGCAGGCAGATCACGAGGTCAGGAGTTCGAGACCAGCCTGGCCAACATGGTGAAACCCCCTCTCTACTAAAAATACCAAAATTAGCCGGGCGTGGTGGCAGGCGCCTATAATCCCAGCTACTCAGGAGGCTGAGGCCAAAGAATCTCTTGAAACTGGAAGGTGGATGTTTCAGTGAGCCGAGATCACGCCACTGCACTCCAGCCTGGGCAACAAGAGCGAAACTCCGTCCCCCACCCACCCCCCCGGAAAAAAAAAAAAAAAAAACAGAAGGTAAGGGCAGTAGGGTGGATTGACAAAAAGTGCTGATTTTATATAAGGCGGCTGGCATGTGTTCAATTCTGAGTCAGGACTTGAAGAAGGTGTAGCAGTGGGTAGTGGCACTGCAGAGACCTGTGGGAGGGCGTTCTCAACCAGCCCTGTCCAACAGAACTGGCAGTTGTGATGGAAATGTTCTGTCTGTGGTAAACAATAGTCACCTGTGCCTATAAAGCACTTCACATGTCCTCTGTTTAACAGAGGAATTAAATTCTTTATTCTGTTTCATTTTAATTAATTTAAATTTAAACAGCTGCAGATGGCCATGGTTACAATATTGGGCAGCTTAAAAGCTCTACCAGCAGGGAATACACAGCACATGTCAAAGTGCTGACATGAGAACGGAGCATGACGGATGACTGAGGGTCTTTGGTGAAGAGCAGTCAGGAGACTTGGGGTGGCTACATTACAGCAATATGAGGAGGCTTGGCTGCCCTGGGGATCCTCCATATCTTAAAAATCCTTTACATATTTTATAATGCAATTATATTTTCATAGGAGGCAGCATCAAGAGTGACACATGGGGCACTCCTTTTGGGTTCCCTCCCTTTTGTTAGCCCTAAATCTCGCCATGTCTGGGTTCACTGCACTTTCATCTTCTCTCTGTGTCACCTCCATGAATCACTTCATTGATTCCCATGGTTTGAAAAATTTTTCTGCTGACAGCTCCCAAATGTCTACTTCCACCTGAGCTAGTCCCTTGAAGAGCTGATGCTCCCTCCTTCCTCTCCCATGTGGAGGCTTTCCAAACTCCACTTTGCTGTAGCTACCATGTTGATTTCTGCACCTCAACTGCTCCTTGCATTCACGCTTTTCTTTCTGGCTGTAGGATGCAGAATTTTGACCCTACACATGACCTTCGAGGAAGGTGGGCTTCAGCAAGCAACTCCAGCAGCCTCAGTGAGCCTCATTCCCTTTATCTGAGAATAAGGATACTAATTCAGCCAATGCAATAGGTTTGGTGTGAGTTTTAAATCAGTTCATGTACTGGTTTTCTACAGCTGCTGTGACAAATTACCATGAGTGTAGTTGCTTAAAACAATATAAATGTCATCTCTTCTGGAGGTCTGAAATGGGTGTCACTGGTCTAAAATCAAGGCAGGCCTGTACTCCTTTCTGGAGGCTCCAGGGAAGAATGTATTTTCATGACTTTTCAGGTTTCTAGAGGCTTCTGGCATTCTTTGGCTGGTGGTGCCCTTCCACCAGCTTCAAAGTCAACAACACTGGGCTGAGTCCTTCGCACCATGCCATCTCTCTGACTCTTGCACTCTGCTTCCCTATTCTACTTTTAAGGACTTTTGTGATTGTATTCGTTTCCACCCAAATAATTAAGGGTAATGTCCCCATCTCAAGGTTGGCTTTGAGTCATTGAATGGCTTTTCTCTGCCCTCTGAATAAAGATACTAATACTCCTTAGCCTGGCTTCCAGGTCTCCACTGCCTCTGCATATTCATCTCATGCAGAGACTCCTCTCGTTCCAAATGTTTTGTTTGATTCTGTGGTTACTTCATGAATCCCTGTCAACCCCATTTGGTTAGAGCTCCATAACTATAAAGATAATGCCTATTTGCTGTCACTGTTGCATAAACAAAGATGAGCATGGTGCCTGGCAGGTGATAAACAGACAGTAAACATTTAATGAATAAATAAGTGAACAAAGGTATACCAGTTCAAATTCACTTTTATTTCTCTACTCATTCTGGCAACAGTGAAAATAATTCCTTATAATCTAAGGTATGGAAGAAAGTGTGAAAAGACATGATATTACATAAGGTAATTAAAAGCAATCTGAGAAAGTAAAATATAAATTAAACTTAGATTAAAAATGCCCTGAAAGTATTGTAAATGGCACCCCCAAATGACCAGTATGGGGACATTTATTTTTTAAAAGCAAGCCCTAACAATGCCCACACTCATTTACGTGACTTGAGCTCAATTTTAACAGATCAATTCATAGACATTTGCTTTGATGGAAGTCATTTATACAAACATCATGTCCTTAGCTTTATCTTGCCAATTACTAAAATCCTAAGAGCTTGTATTTTAGGTTATGACTGCAGGTCTCAATCTGTAACTAGAATATTAAAAATAGCATAGTTCAGGCTGGGCGTGGTGGCTCATGCCTGTAATCCCAGCACTTTGGGAGGCTTAGGTGGGTGGATTGTCTGAGGTCAGGAGCTCAAGGGCAGCCTGGCCAGCATGGTGAAACCGTCTCTACTAAAAATACAAAAATTAGCCAGGTATGGTGGCACATGCTTGTAATCCCAGCTACTCGGGAGGCTGAGGCAGGAGAATCGCTTGAACCCGGGAAGTGGATGTTGCGGTGAGCTGAGATCGTGCCATTGCACTCCAGCCTGGGCAACAAGAGTAAAACTCTGTCTTAAAAAAATAATAATAAAATAAAATAAATAGCCAAACACTTCCTGAAGGGCTGCATGTGAAAATTCTGTGCTAAATACCCGATTGATCTGGTTCCTTAGCTTAATTCCTTCCACAAATAAATGACATTACAAATAAAGTACTTGAAAAGTATTTTTAAATGATAAAAAATTTACTTGTAATACGCTTCAACTATGGATCAAAAATTAGATGGGTCTAATTTTCTTTTCAAATAGATGTAACTCACAGTGTCTGGCATAAATAAAGGGCTCTAAAATTTTTCATTAAATGTGAATTCCTCAGTTTGCAAAAGTCTAATGACCAAGAATGATAGGGTTATTGACATTAGAGCTCTGAGAAAGAGGCAATCCTTGGGTTCTCCAGAATAATATTGCTGTAAAAAGAATTGTAAGTCACAGCACTAGGGAAGGGGGCACACACTTAGAGAGGTGTCACAGAATGCCGTTTCCATCAGGGTAGGGATTTCTGTCTGCCTCTTTGCAGTGTTTTGGCATCGGAAATGGTGCATTGCATAGAGTAGGCGCTCAATAAAGGTTAGTTGAATGAAGTCCTCTCATGGATCAATGCCTCATACTCTATCGGTAAAAATGATTTGGTGAAACAGAACTTTCTGATGTTGTACAACTAAAATAAGAATTTTTGAGTATCACATAGGCATTTCTACTTAAAATAGAAGCATGAAGGTTTCCTCTATGTCTGAGCTAACTTTTCACATTCATGTTGTAAAAACACAAAGTCTAGAGCCAGAAAACCATCAAGATGCAGTGGCTCATGCCTTCAACCCCAGCGTTTTGGGAGGCTGAGGCTGAAGGATCACCTGAGGCCAGGAGTTTGAGACCATCCTGGGCAACATAGCAAGACCACATCTCTACAAAAAATACATTTAAAAAAAAATTAGCTGGGCAGCCAGGCACTGTGGGTCACGCCTGTAATCTCAGCACTTTGGGAGGCCGAGGTGGGTGGATCTCCTGAGGTTGGGAGTTCGAGACCAGCCTGACCAACATGGAGAAACCCCGTCTCTACTAAAAATACAAAATTAGCTGAGCGTGGTGGCGCATGCCTGTAATCCCAGCTACTTGGGAGGCTGAGACAGGAGAATCACTTGAACCCAGAAGGCAGAGGTTGCGGTAAGCCAAGATTGTGACATTGCACTCCAGCCTGGGCAACAAGAGAGAAACTCCAAAAAAAAAAAAAAAAAAAAAAAGAAAAAGAAAAGAAAATTAGCTGGGCATGGTGGTGCGTGTCTGTAGTTCCAGCTTCTCGTGAGGCTGAGGCAGGAGGATTGCTTGAGGCCAGGAGTTTCAGGATGCAGTGAGCCATGATCATGCCACTGCACTCCAGCCTGGGTGACAGAGCAAGACCCTGTCTCTATGACAAAAAAAAAAAAAAAAAAAAGAAAGGAAAGAAAGAAAGAAAGAAAGAGAGAGAGAGAGAGAGAGAAAGGAAAGGAAAGGAAAGGCAGAAAGCTTAAAACAATTGTTTATTCTATTATTACACAGTAAAAATGAACTAATATCAACGGAATAATAAAATTACTAACAAAATTAGCTAAGTGAAATTGTTTTAAAATAATGTTTGTTCTACAAATGCAATGTTGAAAATATTTATTTTCTCCCAGAGCATTCACTATTATAACCCAACTACTATGTGTATTAAGTAAAGAAAGCTAATATTTGACGTTTAATTCATTTATCTATGAAACTACATGCTACATCCTAATAACTGAAACTGTCTCTGAAAAATTTTGAGTGAAATGAATAGATTTGGGCTTTTAGGTCCCTAACTCCAAGTCCAAAAGCAATATTTTGCCCACCATCACTTTTAGGAAATGTGACGTAAGAACCCATTTCTGTTTATGATTGAGTTTTGATTAATGAACAAGATTCTTTTCTTCCCTTATTTGCCAAAAGCATTAAGTCTTTTTAGGTTTTCAACTCAGTGTGTCCACAATTGGAAATAAATTATGATTCAAAAATATTCAGCTACTTGTCAAGGAGTTTGAAACCACTTTAGATGGGTCTAGTGAGTTTCATACAGAGGAGATAATTTCTCATTTTACAAAGTCAAAAAAATCCAGAAAATCCAGCCAAAGTGTCCTTTCCCATGACAGAAACTGTGCTGATAGTCACATTCCGTACAGGGCTCCTATGCTAGTAATACTGAGTCCATTTCAAAGGCCTCCTTTCCTACATGTGTGATAATTATGAATAAGAACATGTTTTATGAATGTCTGGGGAAACTTTGGTTTGGGATTCTGTAGATCATGTGGTGAGTACATAAAAGGTTTCTGTAAGGAGGAAAAATGTGGAATAAGTTTGAAACACATACTTTCCTCTTCATTATTCTTTGGACTTCCCAAAGCTTTCTACCACTCCCTTCTATCATGTGTTCAACATCATGAGCTCTGCTACAATTTATATGTTCATTTGGCTTTCAGATTTAAAATAACAAGGGAAGTGGGAACAGATAAAATTTAAGAAAAAGGACTTTTTGGAAAAATACGAAACTCTAATTAGAGCATGAGCTGTTCTCAGCTCCTAATAGTAAGTGGGTGTGTGATCCAATGGAAATTAACTAACATTTGCAGATCCCCTGACAGTATAGTCAGTGGATTGACCATAGCTCCAGTCAAACCCACAATACTATCACAGAGCTACCTCCTGAGCTACCAGTATGTATTTCTGACTGCCTACGACATTTTCTGGCAATCATGCAGTTATCTCAAATTCGACACACCAAAACCAAATTCTCCATATCATGGAGACATATCCCAGGAAACATATCATAATTCTACTGCTCACAATCTTTGTTAGTCGAAGTACTGTTAGTCATTCAAGCTAGAAGGTAAACCCTCCATTTAGATTCATTTCTCTTTTTCTCCTCAGCCAGGTCTTAATATCCAAGTGGCCATACATCCTGGCTTTCCTGGGAGAGTTACAGTCTATGTCTGTTGGTGGGGAATAATGTTTACAAATGCCACCTTTTATTCTCAAATAAATCCCAGTTCAGACGATAAATTATGTGGTCACTTGTGTAATACTCTTCCATAACTCACCAACCTTCTTCCTCCTACTGCTGTCTTTAATTCATGATCTGATTATTTCTTGTCTTGGCTACTGAAATTAACCGACATGCTCGCTCTGAACTTTTCCAATCCATATTCCTTGCACACTTGCTTTTGCTAACATCTCCAAGTCCTGCTCAGAACTTCCCCTGCTACTTCACATCCCTCTCCTCCATGTAGAACAAAATCCAAGCTTCCTGGCATAACATATAAGCTTCTCCATCACTCGACATTGATCTGTCTCTCCAGCCTCACACAGTCACTTCCTCAACCTCACCAATACTTGACATTCCCGATCTTTCTCCCAGCTGCACCTCTTCATTTCCTGGGCCAGAAGTGTTCATCTTCCCTGGCCAAAAAAAGTAATCCAGCCTTTAAAGTGTACCTTAAACTTTACCTCCTCTGTGAAAATTCCTCTGCACACAACATCAAAATCTCTCTGCTCTCAACTACTTCAGCTGTTTATCCAGACTGCTATGAAGAATAATGTCTTATTATGTGGCAACTGCCTAACTGCCTAAGCCTCAGAACTGCAGGTTCCTTAAAGGTAGGAAATCTCTCTTATCCATTATTGTATTCCCATCACGCGGCACACAGCCTGGCATAAAGTCGGTAATTCGTGTCCATTTGCAAAAGAAGACAAAAAGTGAACGGAAATGCATTCATTGATATCTAAGTTAATTCAAAGGTGGTCTTTTTTTTTTTTTTTTTTTTTTTGACGGAGTCTCACTCTGTCACCCAGGCTGGAGTCAGTGGCGCGGTCTCGGCTCACTGCAACCTCCGCCTCCCGGGTTCAAACGATTCTCCTGCCTCAGCCTCCCAAGTAGCTGGGACTACAGGCGCGCATCACCATGGCCGGCTAATTTTTGTATTTTTAGTAGAGACGGGGTTTCACCATATTGGCCAGACTGGTCTCGAACTCCTAACCTCATGATCTGCCCGCCTCGGCCTCCCAAAGTGCTGGGATTACAGGCATGAGCCACCATGCGTGGCCAATTCAAAGTTTTAAAACTTCACATTTTCAAATGAAAGTTGAACATATCATTTTTGGATGTATTAAAATACTCATCTAAAGACTCTTATTACTGTTTGCAATGTTTACTATATATCTAAAGGATTAACTTAAAAGAACAACCAGACCTTTCTTCCCTTTCTTTTTTTCTATATTTCCTTTGTCACTTTAATTGAAAATGAAAAGATTCTGCCACCAGCTGTCAGACACAAGATTTGTGTAGGAAAATTAAGCTCTATTTGTTTTTATACCCTATTATTTTGGTAAAGGGCTTAGCGTACTAAGTAGAGTCATAAGTATTCTGTCTAGATATTTTTACACAATGTTCTTTTTAGAATCCAAACTCTTGAGAGGATCTTCCTAAACAAGGTAAAAGCAAAATGCCAAATTCCATATTTCTGCCATTCTTTTGAAGGGAATCCATACCAAGTGTTTTCAAGAACTTCCTGTCACTTCAAAGAAAGTTTTAGCGTGAATACGTAGAGAGGGCATGAGTTGAAACGTCAAGGAGCAGACACATGGTCTACAAAAAAATCCACAGAACAAATCCTGACATGTCACTAAAGATGTAGAATGAATCTCTGTCTCTTGAGTAAGCAGTAACACTGTAACCACAATAGTTTTGACTGGAGGCTACAGTGTCAACTGTTGAAGGCCACTGCACAGAACATTCTCTTTTAGAAATATATTTGACATCAGTTATATCTTTGGAATCAAGGTTTTGGCCAGCCACAAAGAGTGTTCTCTGGCCAGCATGGATATGTACTTATTAGATGATGGCTTAATGTTGGTCTGCAGTAGGTAGCATTCCTGGAGGTTAATGGAGCTCAAAGGCTGGAAATGGGTATGAAGAAAACAGTTTGAACACTGACTGCGAGGCATTTCCATTCAGGAAACAAGTCATTACTGACAAATAGAGGCTAGTTTACCCCCATCACAGGAGCTCATCACTCCCAGCTTCTCCTTTGTGGCCCAGGGTCCAAGTCAGTAAACATCAATCAAGTCAGCATCACTTTTGGAACCCAAATTAAGGTCAGTCCTTGCCTTTGGATCTTGTCTCTTTATCATCAAGTCCACAATTTCATGCATCATAAATTGGATAATACTATGGACTCTAATATTGATTAATAAATATTGACACAATTCTCTGCTTATGGTTTCTTTAAAGATTTCAGTATTTGAGAAAACCACTGATATTCTTCACATTTATTTCTAACTTCGAGTTATTCAAAGTAATGCGTGTGTATATATGCGTATATGTGTGTATATGGGTACGTATCTATGCCAACAACCATGTTTCCTATTTGTCATGCACTGAAATCATTATTGTATGGGAATATTGGTCATATTACTGCTTGCTGATACAGTGCAGTGAAGGTGAATCTCTTTTCTTCTGCCAAATTTAATAAGATGCTTAAGTTTTGTAGCACTTGTATTGCAAATTGGACAATTAAATCATGTCTTAAAGCACTGCTCTTTGTTGTTCACAAAGGAGAAAACATTGAGAGTCAGTCCTAAAGCAACACCAAACCTTAAAAGGCTGGGCTCAGAGGCTCTTTATGTCTGTCCTGACATCCTGTCCTCTCTCTGCACTATAAGCAGTGCCGTAAGAATCTTCACACTGAAACACCTAAGGTATCTCCTTTGTGTCAGGCACCGGTCGAACCAATCTGGATGTGTAATCTCATTTATTCCTCATAGCAGACCTAGGAGGTGATCTATAATGTTTCCTCTAGTTCATCATGTTAATAGAACAAAGAAGAAAAATGTGTGATCATTTCACTAGATGAAGAAAGAATATTTGATAAAAACCAGTATCCATTAACAACAAAAAGTTTGCAAGTGGGAAGAGTAGAGGATTGTATTAATCTGACCAGGGATGTCTTCAAAAACCTTACACTTAACCATCATGCCTAATATCATCACTTTTAGTCACCACTGTACTGAAACTCTCAGCCAGTTTTAAGGCAAGGGAAAACTAAAACGTCAAAGATATGGAAAGGAAAATATAAAATTCTCATTATTAACAAACTAGATGATGGTTTTTGTAGAAAAAATGCACACAAATCATCAGAGAAAATGTTATAATTAACAAAGTGCTAAAACAATATTGCTGGATTCACAGTCAATATATGAATATAAAATATATTTGTAATATACCAACAACAAAAATCAGAAAGTAAAATTGAGGGAAAAAGTATGCCATCTATAATAGGATAAAAATAAACACAAATACCTTGGAAAAAATCTTATTAAAAAGTATCATACTTTCTATCCAATATATTATAAAACATTGTTGAGACAAAAATTTTAAACCTGAATACAGTGACATACCACATTTGTAGATTGGAAGACTCAGTATTTTTAAGATGCGAATTCTTCAAAATCATTGACATGTGGATGAATTCAATCACTATAAATATCTCAGGAGGTTTTTGTGGAAATTGAAAAATTAATTCAAATATGTATATAAAAATGCAAAAGGCCAAGAATAGTTGAGACGATTTGATAAAGAAGTAAAAACTAGAGGACTATCATTAGAAATATTTATAAATCTATGGTAGTTAAGACAGTAAGGTATTGTCACAACATTGGAAAAATATGCCAAAGACTCTATAGAAAGCCCAAAAATTAACTTGCACATATATGCATTATTTAGGGCAAATGAGGCACTGTAGAGCTTTGGGGAAAACAGTCATTTAAAAAATATATCATGATGTATCAGAGAAGGAGATCAGAAGAAAAAAAAAAAAAGAACACTGACCCTCTACAACAAAAATCAATTCTGGGTAAAAGAGCTTAAGAATAAAAGGTGATATGATTTGGCTATGTCCCCACCCAAATCTCATCTTGAATTGTAGCTCCCATAATCCCCACATGTCATGGGAGGAACCTGGTGGGAGGTAACTGAATCATGGGGACGAGGTTTTCCCATGTTGTTCTCGTGATGGTGAGTAAGTCTCATGAGATCTGATGGTTTTATAAATTGCAGTTCTCCTGCACATGCTCTTTTGCCTACCGCCACATAAGGTATGCCTTTGCTCCTCCTTCACCTTCCGCCATGATTGTGAGGTCTCCCCAGCCATGTGGAACTGTGTGTCCATTAAACCTCTTTTTCCTTATAAATTACCCAGTCTCAGGTATTTCTTCATAGCAGTATGAAAGTGGACTAATACAAAAGGTGAAACAGTGGACAAGAAGACAAGAAAGGAGAATATCTTTGTGACCTTTGTATGAAAAAGGATTTCCTAACCAGGACATAGAGAATACTAAACCTAAAGGAAACAAAATGATGAACTGCTTATCTCTAAAATTAAGAACCACTAAGGGCTGGGAGCGGTGCGCCTGTAATCCCAGCACTTTGGGAGGCTGAGGCAGGGAGATCACCTGAGGTCAGGAGTTCAAGACCAGCCTGGTCAACATGGTGAAACCCTGTCTCTACTGAAAATACAAAAAATTAGCCGGGCATGGCGGCAGCCACCTTTAATCACAGCTATTCTGGAGGCTAAGACAGGAGAATCGCTTGAACCCAGGATGTGGACCAGCCTGGGCAACAAGAGTGAAACTCCATCAAAAGAAAAAAAAAAACCCACTAAGAAGAAAGTTAAAAATGCAAGAGTGGATCAGAGTGGAAGAAAATACTTACATGAAAACAAATGATGGCTGGACACAGTGGCTCATGCCTATAATCCTAGCACTTTGGGAGGCCAAGGCGGGCAGATCACTTGAGATTAGGAGTTCGTGACCAGCCTGACCAACATGGTGAAACCCTGTCTCTACTAAAAATACAAAAATTAGCTGGGCATGGTGGCACATGCCTATAATCCCAGCTACTCAGGAGGCTGAGGCGGGAGAATCGCTTGAACCTGGGAGGCGGAGGTTGCAGTGAGCTGAGATCGCGCCACTGCACCCCAGACTGGGCGACAGAGCAAGACTGTGTCTCAACAAACTAACAAACACCAAATGACTTGTATATACTATATTAAAAGCACTCTTGCAGGACAGAGTAGCTAAAGAGTTGAAAAAGTCCTTCAAAAAAGAGAAATCCAATTGTTAGTTAACTTACAAAAAGGTGCTCAACTTCTTGGACATCAGAAAAATGCGAATTCAAATAACAATGAGGTATCACTATGAACAAACCAGAAAGGGTAAACTTACAAAGATGGAAAATACCACATGACAGAGAGAACGTGGAGCACCTGGAACCATCATTATGCCCTACTGGTGAGAATGTAAACTGGTACAACCATTTTGGAAAACTATTAATGTTCTCTAAAGCTTGACATACTCTACGGCCTAAGAATCCCGCCTCTATGGAAGAGTATGCGTCAAACAACATGTGCTCATAGGTCATTCACACTGGTACTATTCTTAATAGCTCCACATCTAAATAAGTAAATCTCCATCCACAGCTGAAAGGATACAGAGATTGACGTATACTAAGGACATCCAGGCAGCAATATAAATGAATGAATTGTTTCATGCAACAGAATGCATTGGTTTCTCATAAAATGCTCATGGCAAGAAGCCAAATACAAATAGAAATCGAGTGATTCCATTCTGATAAATTTCAAATACAGGCAAAACAAATATTGAGTTTTAAAAGTCAGGATGGTGGTGGTTACTCTTGTATGCTTGAGATACTTACATTTTCAATAGTAGATGTTTACATTTTCATTTTATTACATTATTTTTAAAATTTTAATATTAATAAAATGTTATTTTTTAAAATATGAATATGTTGATATTTTAATTAATCAATATAATAGATCAAATACTTTTCTTATTTAATATTTATTATAAAATTATTAATTGTAATATAGACATATAATATAATCGTAATACAATAAATGTTGAATAAAGAAACTTTCATTTTAATTAACATTATAGAAATAAAATATGTGAATATTAATAATAATATTATTTTACTTGCAGAATGGATTTCAGCAGCTTGAAAGAAAATCCTGGAATAGGAACCACTCCAACACCAATATCGCTTATGGCACATGGCCCATCAATACCTTGAGTAAAAGTGAATTTCAGAAGAATGAGGAGAATTTTAAAAACCTAACTCTTGAAACAATCTATTCTGCTTATATTTTTAAGAGGCATAAGAATGATAAAGATAAAAGACTGTATGTTGAATAAATTCCAAAAGTACTACCTTGATAATAGAAAAACAAATATTCTAAGACTAAAAAAAATAAACAAAAAGAATTTATGCTAAAGATAAATGTTCAAACAAATGAAATGAATCTATCCTAAGGATAAATGTATTGCACCCTTAATTAGAAAATAGAAATTCTAAAGGAACTGAAATGTTTCATTGTACTGGAATAATGACATGTATTATGATATTAAGATATACCCATACAAAGTAGCATTTATAGAATGTTATGAAAAATGCATGACAATATAGCAGCTCAAATAATGTTACACAGAAATATGTGTGTATGTTTTATAAACACACTCACACACACACACACCCTGAGTGAAAGACAGATGCATAGAAAATTTCTGAAAGGAAACCTACCAAAGTGCTGTTTCAGGAAGTGATATTGAGATAATAGGTGACTTCCCCCGCTACTTTCTAAATTATTTGTATTATGGATCTTTAAAAAATAATAATAAATAATTTATAACAAAAATTACAGCTCAAAATAATGAACATTTTGAGTGTTTTGGATATAACATCAGCCAATCAGCCCTCTGGGAAAGAAATAAAGACAAGCTAATATCCCTGAAATGAAAATATTTAAGCAATTGACTGTTGTAGATTTCAAGATGTTAGATAACCGTCAACTCATTCAGACTTACAGTATTTCAGTGTTTTGTTCAACAACCGTTTGCCTTAGTATCAATACTGTGGCTTGACATTTACTTCTTCAAAACTATATATTACTGTGTTGTTTACAGCAGGTAAGAAATAAGTAAGTAATGTTTATATACCTTCTGTCTTCTTCCAGTAGACTTTAACTTGCAGTTGGCCATCCTGATAGAAGGGAGCTCCGACTTCCAGCGGGTGAGTGGGTCGTCGTCTTTGAAAAGGGAGTTGTGTTTGAATTCCACCTTTTCTAGTTTTCACAAGCTGTTCTTCTATAACAAAGTACAACATTCTAAGTTACTTGTTAAAAGTAATTATAGATTCCTGGGCAAGATGGCCAAATAGGAACAGCTCCAGTATGCAGCTTCCAGCGAGACCAACACAGAAGGTGGGTGATTTCTCTATTTCCAACTGAGGTACCTGGCTCATCTCATTAGGACTGGTTAGACAGTGGGTGTAGCCCATGGAGGGTGAGCAGAAGCAGGGTGGGGCGTCGCCTCACCCAGGAAGCACAAGTGGTTGGAGAACTCCCTCCCCTAGCCAAGGGAAGCCGTGAGTGAGGGACAGTGCTATCCGGCAGACACTATGCTTTTCCCACTGTCTTCGCAACCTGCAGACCAGGAGATTCCCTAGGATGCCTACACCACCAGGGCCCTGAGTTTCAAGTGCAAAACTGGGAGGCCATCTGGGCAGACACAGTGCTGGCCGCAGGAGTTTTTGTTGGTGTTGTTGTTGTTGTTTTAGATGGAGTCTTGCTCTGTCGCCCAACAAAGATCAAAAGAGACAAAGAAGGGGAATATATAATGGTAAAGGGTTCAATGCAACAAGAAGAGCTAAAATAAATATATATGCAACCAATACAGGAGCACCCAGATTCATAAAGCAAGTTCTTAGAGACCTACAAAGACACTTAGACTCCCACACAATAATAGTGGGAGGTTTTAACACCCCATTGTCAATATTAGACAGATCAATGAGACAGAAAATTAACAAGAACATTCAGGACTTGAACTCAGCTCTGGACCAAGTGCACCTAAAAGACATCTACAGAACTCTCCACCACAAATCAACAGAATATACATTCTTCTCAGCACCATATAGCACTTATTCTAAAATTGACCACATAATTGGAAGTAAAATATTCCTCAGCAAATGCAAAAGAATGGAAATCATAGCAAACAGTCTCTCAGACCACAGTGCAATCAAATTATAACTCAGGATTAAGAAAGCCACTCAAAACCATACAACTACATGGAAACTGAACAATATGCTCCTGAATGACTACCGGGTAAATAACGAAATTCAGGCAGAAATAAATAAGTTCTTTGAAACCAATGAGAACAAAGACACAATGTACCAGAATCTCTGGGACACAGCTAAAGCAGTGTTTAGAGGGAAATTTATAGCACTAAATGCCCACAGGAGAAAGCGGGGAAGATCTAAAATCGACACTCTAACATCACAATTAAAAGAACTGGAGAAGCAAGAGCAAACCAATTCAAAAGCCAGCAGAAGACAAGAAATAAGTAAGATCAGAGGAGAACTGAAGGAGATAGAGACATAAAAAGCCCTTCAAAAAATCAATGAATCCAGAAGCTGGTTTTTTGAAAACATTAACAAAATAGATAGACTACTAGCCAGACTAATAAAGAAGAAAAGAGAGAAGAATCAAATACACACAATATTAAATGATAAAGGGGATATCACCACTGATTCCACAGAAGTACAAACTACCATCAGAGAATACTACAAACACCTCTGTGCAAATAAACTAGAAAATCTAGAAGAAATGGATAAATTCCTGGACACATACACCCTCCCAATACTAAACCAGGAAGAAGCTGAATCTCTGAATAATTGCCTACCAACCAAAAAAAGCCCAGGACCAGACAGATTCACAGTCGAATTGTACCAGAGATACAAACAGGAGCTGGTATCATTCCTTCTAAAACTATTCCAAAAAATAGAAAAAGAGGGACTCCTCCCTAACTCATTTTATGAGGCCAGCATCATGCTGATACCAAAACCTGGCAGAGATACAACAAAAAAAGAAAATTTCAGGCCGATATCCCTGATGAACATTGATGTGAAAATCGTCAATAAAATACTGGCAAACCGAATCCAGCAGCACATCAGAAAGTTTATCCATCACGATCAAGTTGGCTTCATCCTTGGGATGCAAGGCTGGTTCAACATACACAATCCATCACATAAACAGAACCAATGACAAAAAACACATGATTATCTCAATAGATGCAGAAAAGGCCTTCAATAAAATTCAGCACCTCTTCATGTCTAAAAACTCTCAATAAACTAGGTATTGATGGAACATATCTCAAAATAATAAGAGCTATTTATGACAAACCCACAGCCAATATCATACTGAATGGGCAAAAGCCAGAAGCATTCCCTTTGAAAACTGGCACAAGACAAGGATGCCCTCTCTCACCACTCCTATTAAACATAGTATTGGAAATTCTGGCCAGGGCAATCAGGCAAGAGAAAGAAATAAAGGTATTCAAATAGGAAAAGAGGAAGTCAAATTGTCTCTGTTTGCAGATGACATGGCTGTATATTTAGAAAACCCTATCGTCTCAGCCCAAAATCTCCTTAAGCTGATAAGCAAATTCAGCAAAGTCTCAGGATACAAAATCAATGTGCAAAAATCACAAGCATTCCTATACACCAATAACAGACAGAGAGCCAAATCATGAGTGAACTCCCATTCACAGTTGCTACAAAGATAATAAAATACCTAGGAATCCAACTTACAAGGGATGTGAAGGACCTCTTCAGGAAGAACTACAAACCACTGCTCAAGGAAATAAGAGAGGACACAAACAAATGGAAAAACATTCCATGCTCATGGATAGGAAGAATTAGTATCGTGAAAATGAACATACTGCCCAAAGTAATTTATAGATTCAATGTTATTCCCATCAAGCTACTATTGACTTTCTTTACAGAATTAGAAAAAACTACTTTAAATTTTATATGGAACCACAAAAGAGTCCATATAGCCAAGACAATCCTAAGCAAAAAGAACAAAGTTGGAGGCATCATGCTACCTGATTTCAAACTACACTACAAGGCTACAGTAACCAACACAGCATGGTACTGGTACCAAAACAGATATATAGACCAATGGAACAGAACAGAGGCCTCAGAAATAACACCACACCTCTACAACCATCTGATCTTTGACAAACCTGACAAAAGCAATGAGGAAAGGATTCCCTATTTAATAAATGGTGCTGGGAAAACTGACTAGCCATATGTAGAAAGCTGAAACTGGATCCCTTCCTTTCACCTTATACAAAAATTAACTCAAGATGGATTAAAGATTTAAATGTTAGACCTAAAACCATAAAAACCCTAGAAGAAAACCTAGGCAATACCATTCAGGACATAGGCATGGGCAAAGACTTCATGACTAAAACACCAAAAGCAATTGCAACAAAAGCCAAAATTGACAAATGGGATCTAATTAAATAAAAGAGCTTCTGCACAGCAAAAGAAACTAGCATCAGAGTGAATAGGCAACTACAGAATGGGAGAAAATTTTTGCAATCTATCCATCTGTCAAAGGGCTAATAATATCCAGAATCTACAGGAAACAAATAAATTTACAAGAAAAAAACAAACACCTCCATCAAAAAGCGGGCAAAAGATATGAACAGACACTTCTCAAAAGAAGACATTTATGCGGCCAACAAACGTATGCAAAAAAGCTCACCATCACTGGTCATTAGAGAAATGCAAATCAAAACCACAATGAGATACCATCTCATGCCAGTTAGAATGGCGATCATTCAAAAGTCAGGAAACAACAGATGCTGGAGAGGATGTGGAGAAACAGGAAGGCTTTTGCACTGTTGGTGGGAGTGTAAATTAGTTCAACCATTGTGGAAGACAGTGTGGCAATTTCTCAAGGATCTAGAACTAGAAATACCATTTGACCCAGCAATCCCATTATTGGAGATGTATACCCAAAGGATTTTAAATCATTCTACTATAAAACACATGCACACATATGTTTATTGCAGCACTATTCACAATAGCAAAGACTTGGTGCCAACCCAAATTCCCATCGATGATAGACTGGATAAAGAAAATGTGGCATATACACCATGGAATACTATGCAGCCATATAAAAGAATGAGTTCATGTCTTTTGCAGGGACATGGATGAAGCTGGAAACCACAAGTCTCAGCAAACTAACGCAGGAACAGAAAACTAAACACCGCATGTTCTCACTCATAAGTGGGAGTTGAACAATGAGAACACATGAGCACAGGGAGGGGAACACAGGGCCTGTTGCGGGTGGGGAGCAAGGGGAGGCATAGGGTTAGGAGAAATACCTAATGTAGATGACGAGTTGGTGGGTGCAGCAAACCACCATGGCACATGTATACCTATGTTAACAAACCTGCATGTTCTGCACATGTATCCCAGAACTTAAAGTATAATAAAAATAATAATAATCATTATTATATAACCTGATATTAGTCCCAGTGTACTTCATTTCATCCTGTTATTTAGTCATATTGTCTGTTTTTTTTTTAAGTAAAAGATGGTGTAACTGCATCTTCTTTCATGTTCAAGTTAATGAACCCCCCCTTCAAAATCCACTGGAATACGAAAAGTATATTACATGTAATCCCCAGTATTTAATTTGCTAAGTAACATATATTCACCAGGCTTGAAAGATGCTCCAATGTAAATAATAAGTATAAATAATATTTCTCATTATAGATTTTTTTATAGTTATGAGGAAAATAAAATAATACTACAATACCGTTTCGTGAAAACAGTAGATAGGTTTTCGTGGAAAACCTATATGTAAGGTGGAAGTATGAGCATTATACATCAATACTTGGTGCAGGGCTCTAAACGGAAATATGGTTCAGCTTTGTCAAATAAATAATAAGGAGCAAATTGCACCTACTCAGTTGGCAATGCCAACTTCAGCTTCAACACTCAGCAACCAATCTGTGTGCCATTCAGATTAGTGACAGACGTCCAAATTCTGACAGACATTAAAGTGAAACTTTAAAATATTCAGCAAATGAAATGAAATGCAAAGGCAACAGTACATCAGGTTGGGCAATGGAATACAAGAACCCATTCAGTAATTAGCTCTTTCTGTCAGCAATTCTGAGCACTTCCCAAGAGCCAGGCATTGAGCTAGGAGTTGCAGAGATAAAGTTTTTGTACCTGAGGGGCTCCCGAAATACCATCAGACAAATCTGCTCTAATGACGGTGCGCTGGCAGTGAGCTTGACCAAAGGCACCTGCCCAGTGGAAGAGCATCAGTCTGACCAGCCACTGTTTCTGTTCTTCGAAAAAGTGGCCACAAGTTTTCTGAGGAATCGAGCCATGGGAATATAACTGCTGCCATGTGACATGGTATTTTGTGAAGAAACCAGGACACTTTAGGAAAGACGAGGCGAGAGTATGTTCACATGTTCATTATTGGTTGCTTTTTAAAAGCATGAACTTTTTTTTTCCCTATTGTCCATTTAAAAGTGTATTCAACACATATTCGTTGCAACACTAGGACACCATAAAACTGAACAAGACAGATTCCAAGCCCTATGTATCCCACATCCAGTGGGAGATAGAGACATGCTACTATAAATCAAAACACCATTAAATATATCTTTGAATCAGGTAGTTCAAGATTTCATTCTTAGCCTAGGTCATTTCTTACTGTGTTGTTGTGTAGAGTCATGATCTGACTCTAGTTTTAGTTTGCTTTTTATTATTCTGTTTTAATTTAGCTGTATCCTTCTCTCTTGTGCCATTCCTAATTCCCCAAATCTGCTGGTTTTCTTTGTATCTATACTTCTGATTGCTTTAGCTCAGAATGGACCAGCACTACTTGTTTTTGTCAACCTTCTTTGCCCATGAAAACTTCTCAGAGGCTCTCCCTGGTGAAGATTTTCCAGAGTAAATCAAAACACACCACTCTTTTGTGTTCCTGTATTTTTTCAGTTTTAAGTAATTTTTTTCTTCTTTAATTTGTTCCTCAAACTCAACCCAGAAGTCCTCTACAAAACAGAGCTCATCCTAATCTTCCTTGGATGGCAACTGCCTAGCTCAGAAACATGCACACGGTAGCTGCCTAATATGTATTGGATGAAATGAAATAAATAAAATTATGAATTGATGGCTGTTTATACCAAATATATTACCAAATACTCATTTGCCTGGGGCTATTTGGGGTGTTTTATTTATGTCAATACAGTAATCCTTTAACATGAGATTCAAACATGTTGCAGGAAGGGCAATAAACCTAATATATTTTTTTTCTTTGGAAACAGGGTTTCACACCATTGCCCAGGTTGGTCTCCAACTTCTGGCTCAAGTGATCCTCCCACCTGAGCCCCCTAAGTAGTTAGGAGTATAGGTACATGTCACTGAACCTCACTTTTGACTCCAGGTGTGTTCCCGGGGGGCTTGGTTGGGGTGGTAAATTTTGACACTAATTTATATTCATAGAGCCGTCCTATGAAATTAAGCAGGGGTCAGTAAACTTTTCCTAAATGGCCAGATAGTAAATATTTTTGGTTCTGTGCATCATATGGTAAATGTTTTTGGTTTTGCAGACCGGTCTCTCTCCCAACTACTCAATTACCGTTGTACCCCCTAAACAGCCGGACATGATATGTAAATTATATGTAAGCAAATGTGACCCTGTGCCAATAAAATCTTATTTACAAAACCAGGAGGGGGCTGGATTTGGTCTGTGGACCATAGTTTGCAGACCCCTGAGAAAGAGGAATTAGCGTATACCGAAGATGAAAAAAGCAGCACCCAAAAATACTAAGTGTATCCAGTTTCACATAATTCAAAGAGTGAAGGTGAAATTTAATCCCAGGGCCATCCCATGCCAAACTTCTGTTTCCATCACCATGTACTGAGTCTTACAGAGTACCCATTTATATGGTTTAATAATTAAGACACCAAAAATTTCCCTAGGCCCCAAATTTCTCCGTCACCCACTCACTGAATTTAGAGGTTGCATACATAGAAATTCTGCCCTTTGATGCAAGACTTTTCTGCTTTCTGAATTCAAATAGCCCTCTGAGAGATAAAAGGGTAAGCTATATTGGTTTTATGCCTATAAACAATGTGTTATCGAAACTCTTCTAATAAAAGCAGTGAGGTTTGCATTCTTGGGCAGGTGGGAGGAAGACAGAAAGATGAGATGGAGAGAACACGCCCAACCTGGGGTAAGACAAGATCAGTCAAGGAAAGCTGTGGACCCCAGAAGATAATCTACATCAACTCAATTTTTCCTGACACTGGCATGCCCAATGAATTGTCTATCCAACGGATCAGATGAAAGGAAAATAAAAACGCACATTTGTTAGATTCGCATTCAGGCTATTTTAGCTTAAAGAGTTCAAATCAACGTGTGGATAACTGAGAATCATTTATTTTATCTTATTTTAATTTTTTTTGAGACGGAGTCTTGCTTTGTCACCCAGGCTCGAGTGCAGTGGCGCAATCTCGGCTCACTGCAAGGTCTGCCTCCCGGGTTCACGCCATTCTCCTGCCTCAGCCTCCAGAGTAGCTGGGACTACAGGCGCTCACCACCATGCCCGGCTAATTTTTTTTTTTTGTATTTTTAGTAGAGACGGGATTTCACCATGTTAGCCAGGATGGTCTCGATCTCCTGACCTTGTGATCCGCCTGCCTCGGCCTCCCAAAGTGCTGGGATTACAGGCATGAGCCACCGCGCCCGGCCGGCTAATTTTTTTTAAGAGACACAGTCTCACTATGTTGCCCAGCCTGGCCTCAAGCAATCCTCCCACCTTGACCTCCCAAATTGCTGGGATTATAGGCATGAGCTACTGTGCCCAGCCAGGCTAAGGTTTTCACAAACCCATTTATGTTTCTAATAATCTGTGATAATATTGAGAACTCACCAGCAGAAAACTAGAACAGATAATAGGTTTAGATAGGCACTATGTTTAGATACTAGGTTTAAGTTCAATGTCAATCTTGTCTTCCTACTTGCTTTACATCCTAGGCAAACTTTTTCTTTCTTTCTTTCTTTCTTTTTTTTTTTAAACAGAGTCTCACTGTGTCACCCAGGCTGTAGTGGAGTGCACTGGCATGATCTGAGCTCACTGCAACCTCTGCCTCCCGGGTTCAAGCCATTCTCGTGTCTCAGCCTCCTGAGTAGCTGGGACTACAGGCGCGCATCACCATGGCCAGCTAATTTTTGTATTTTTAGTAGAGATGGGGTTTTACCATGTTGGCCAGGCTGGTCTTGAACTCCTGACCTCAAGTGATCTGCCCATCTTGGCCTCCCAAAGTGCTGGGACTACAGGCGTGAGCTACCACACCCAGCCCTAGGCAAACTTTGGTATTTAATTATAGATGTAAAAACATATTTTTATATATCTTCAGATTGAACCATTGTTGCTTTATTAAAATGATTCAAGAAGAGAAATCCACCAACAATTAGTGTTGCTGACACATGCCATGGGTAAAAAACAGTAAGGTGCATACTACAATGCTAGCAGTATGACCCTGACTTTATAAGAATGTCTCCTCCACTTTCAGTAATAAGCAAAAATGGAATATCATATCTACAACATTCTGAAAAAGTTATGATGTCTGATTTACACTCTTCGATAGTCATAGAAATTAAGAAAATAAAATATGTACACTATTTTTCAAACATCCAAGTTTTGATTAATTTTATAGATCATCAAGAGATTCAGAGTATTTTCTCTCCCATCTATTCTTGTTCTGGAGAGCCAGAAAATAATTCCAGTTCCATGAGGCAACTATAAAACATTTGGAACCTGTCAAACTTGAAAATATTCCTCCTGCCTTCAAAGAAACAAGCTACCTTTCCATTAAAGACAATGTTATATCATACTTCCTTCAAGGGACTCTTTCATAAAACTGCATGAACATTCAGCCTTCACTTGAATAGAAATGTTTATCATTAAAACACCTAGCAGCCCGCAGACCTGGAAAAATCTAATTCAAAAAGTAATTTATATACTGACATTTACTACTCTCCTTCCTATAAAATGTAATTTCCCTTGCTTATACTATAACGTTGTAATTATTCTTTACTTCTAGTTGGTTCATGATGAAATATATAATGTTCTTATAAAAGTCACAGACTAGTGTTTATGAGATTATATATCAACATTGGGATATAAAATCCTGACAAACATTCAACTGTATCCTACATAATCCGTTGAAAAGTCAATCTCTTCTGTGGAATCACCTGAGACCCAAACAATGTGTGTTACTATAGGTACTTTGCACTATGACTTCTTTTTTCTTACTTTTCTTTTATTCCTTTTCTAATCTATGTAAGAGGAATCAGTCCTGAGAATAAAGTGGTCTTTGATAGGTTAACTACCATATGTCTTAATTAACTACCATATCCCTTAACTGGTCAGCTAAAGTATTACCTACTTTTAAAAGATAATTTAGCAAAGGACCTTAACACAGGGAATCAATCGGTCAAACAGATTTCTTTCATTTAACTGCCTGTTTTGTTCATTTAACTGCCATAATTCTAGTGTCTTCCCACCTGGCTAAAAACTCTCACCGGTAAAGATAATTCCTTTGGAATAGTCAGCCAAGTGAAAACACAAACTCTTGGAGGACACAGTTAAAATATGCAAATGGCTTGTAAAAGATGTCCAACCTTGGTTGTTCCAAGATGACACCAAAAGCCATTTCTTTCTCTCTTCCCCTTTAGTATTTATGACCGTAGCAGATGAAAGCTTAAGAAAGCTGTAGTGTTAGAGTATGGCACAGAGCTGGTGGAATGGAAAGACAGTTGCATTCAGCTGAGTTGCAATTAATTTACTGAGCTCTTACTATGTTCCTGGAAAATTCAAGAGACCTGTGGGTCCTGAAATAATTGCAGGACCTAGAAACAAACTGAAGTGAACAGGAAGTGGTAAAAGGAAGTCTCCCAAGTTTCTGGTCAGTAGTAACCTCAATGGAGACCAGAGATACATGGGAACATCAAGCTTTGTAAGTGGAGGGAGTGAGTTCAACGTGGAGTATGTTGAGGTTGAGATGCCTGTGTGACATTCAGATACAGGGAATGACAGGCTAGAGACATCTGGTATTAGTGGAGAAATTAAGGCTGGAGCTGAGTCATTGAGAACGGACCATGAGTAGGTAGTGACTAAGCTGTCAGAGCAGATAAGGCAGAACCCTGGAGAGCTCCAATGTCCAAGAGCTGGATGGAGGCAGGAGATCCTACAAGTAAGCTGAGGTATGAGAAAAATTAAGACATCTGGGAGTCAAACATACAAAGGTCAAGATGTAACAATAGGGAAAGTGTAGTTAAACAAGGACAAACTCATCAGAAATGGTCAATAAAATTACAATGGAAAACATCCACCAGACTTAGAAGACTTAGAAATTAGCAGGGGCAGATTTGGTGGAAAAGTGAGATTGAAAAATAGATTGCAGAAACTTGAGAAAAAATGTGGAAAGGAGAAAGATAAGATGGTAGCTAGAATGAAACCAGCATCAATGAAAGGTTTGCTTTAGAACTGGAAGCTGAGCAGATCAAGCCAGTGGAGAGGAATAGGTTGAGGTTGTAGGCAAATGAGGGAATAACTAATTAACTTGGTTTCAAAAATATTTTTGTTGCCATGTTTATATGCCAGGGATTATGACGGATACTGTGACCACATATATAGATAATCCATGGTCTCTGACGTAGATGAGATTTGACTTCAGTGGATGCAGCTATCTGAGTTGGGAAGGAATGGGTCTAGAAACTACATGGTGAAGTCCACCACATACAGAAGGAAGGATGCCTCCACTTTAGAATACAGAAGACAGGAGAAGATAAACATGGACATGAGAATAGATATGTTTATATTTATGGGGAACTGCATGGCTTACTGAGAGGAAGGGATTTAGACTAGACTGTGTACTCCATGTAATAGATATATTTATGGGGAACTGCATGGCTCACTGAAAGGAAGGGATTTAGGGACTGTGCACTCCATGTGCAATGTGGCTCAAAGGAGAGAAAAAGGTTTATAATCATACTTGAGAGGGTAGCAGAAGGACCTAATTAAAGAATATCTCCCTGAGTTACAGGGTTGTGTGGGGATGCCCCAGGAAGGGTGAAGAAGCTGTGGATATGCTACAGAGATCCAGGGTTCCATAAAAGTTTTGTCTGTGGGCTGGACCATGACAAGGCTCTAGATAATGTAACCTCAACAAGGACAAGTTGAAGTTGGACTTTTTTTCTCCTTGCTTTTGGTCTGGAAATTAACAGATATTAAATTATGGGAATTTGCAATCCCATACCAGTTTCTAATGGGGAAAGAATGTTGTTTATTGGAAGAACCAGGAGACTAAAAGACATGCTTATTTTATACAATAGATGAAATCTCCACCACCAGTAGAGAAAGACAGCTCTTGCATGAAGCTGAAGTTTAAAGGATTTTGGCCTGAGAAGGGGGTTGGTAAGGAATATAGAAGAATATAGTGAAGGATGAAGTTTTGGGGACAGAATTGAAGATAACTAGGTAGCTGTCTTGAGAGTGGAATTCCAAAAAGAGAGAGATCTGTAACTACATTGATATTTTCTAAAGAAAACTTTGACTGCTCTTTATAAAGAATAGATATTTAAGAAAGAGCAGAAACATAATACTAATTAGGAGACTATTTCAATTTATAGGAAAGAAAAGACAATAGCGTGAACAAGGGAAAGAACTGGACAGATTCCATATGGAATTTAAAATTAGAGACAAAAGGACTTTCTGAAGAATTGAATTTCTGGAGAGAAAAAAACAGAGAAAAATGAAGAATGACTTCTGTGTGTTTGGCTTGAGCAAAAGGGTGAATGTTGGTGCCGTTTATTGAGACAGGCGAGCCCAGGAGAGGAACAGGTATGGGCGAAAATCCAGAGCTCGTGTTTGAACATTTTATTTGAAATATCTGCAGGCCATCCAAGTGGAGGTGCTAAGTGGGTGGCTGAATGTAGGACTCCGGAGTTCAAAGAGTGGTCAGGGTGGGAGGGCAGGGAGTCATTAGCACACAGACGGTGGTTAAATCCTTGCAACTCAATGAGACCTCCAGGGGAGAAACCAGCGGCCCATCCACCTTCATTCTTTCCTCACGCTGAGTTCTCTGCCCATGCAATGCGCTTCTCTAACTCTCTACACTCATCCACACTGCTGCGTTTGTGTGGAATGATGTCCACTCCTTGTGGGCCTGCAGACGGCTCACTCTTCAGGACTTCATGAGGGATGATATGACTCTCATTCCCCACCTCCATGTTGCTCATTTCTGCTTCCACTGTTTCCTGTAGTTCTGTCTCTATGCAACACACAGATCTTTGTTATTATTTTACATATTTATCTCCCAAATTCAAAATTAGGCACTTTTAAGGCAGAAACCAAAATTCATCATCGTGCTAGGAATACCGTATGTATGTGTATATATGTGTGTGTGTGTGTGTATGAGTATGTATGTGTGTATAGTTATGTGCGTGTTTGTGTGTATTTGTAGACACATGTATATGTGTGCATATGTGTACATATATACCTATGTGCACTCTATTTATAGAAAATTATGGAACATATTGCTATATAGTGTGTATATATAGTATATATAGTGTATTACAGCATACAGTGTGTATATAAGTATAATATAGTATTCCTGGCATTAGACAGTGATGTCATAATTCATAGGCATACAATTTCAATGTGGTGAGTAGATGGATGAACGGATTAAAAATGAATGAGGTTACTAAACACATTTCCATGAGAACTTTTAGGTAAAATTTATATTGTACTGAGACTCACATAAAAATTGACCATTTCAAGTCCATTTAATCTCCAAAGAGACTATTTCTCAAACAGATATAAATCTGTTTCTGGACCATTTTTTGAAGCATTATTTCAAACAAACCTGCCCATTTGGATCCTATGTTTTCCCAGGGGTGGAAGGTAATTATGAGCAACCCCTGTGTCTCACTCTGCAGGGCCAGCATTGCCTTTCCTAAATTCAGACAAATGTTTAACACATTCTTCTTCTCCTTCTGAATGAGGCCCACTGCCCTGATCAAAGGCAGCTATGATGACGGGGTCCTGCTAGCCTAAAAAATCAACACTGAAGGAGCCCCTGAGACAAAGGCCTCCTTCCTCCTACTCTCATTTAATTTGTCCCAGTTTCCTGAAACCTTGCTAGGAGCACCTACATGGCAGTTCTAACCGGTATCGACGTTTGAACAAAGCCAGAAACATCAAGTAACTTATTCTCTGACTCAGATATGAGTGTCATATAAGACTCTTCTATTGTTTTGCTCAGTTCCTAGCAAACATACTAACATACTAGGTAAGAAAAAAAGAAACAAGGAAAAGCAATATGAGAATGATTTAGTAATTTCACTCAATGGAGTATTAGGTAAACTTTCAAGGAGTAATTATGGCCACTGTGTAGTACTAAGAAAAACAGGCATGCCACACCACTTTTTGTGCCCCCCATCCACTCGTGTACATACACACACATTATTCTCAGTACTATGATATATTTTGGTCTCTGCCTTCAAAGTGCCCAACTTTGATTTGGGAGACAAATATGTAAAATAATTGCCCAAAAATAAGTGTATTGTATACAGAACTAAAGAAACACTGTAATCCCAGCACTTAGGGAGGCCGAGGCAGGTGGACTACCTGAGGTCAGGAGTTCGAGGCCAGCCTGGCCAACATGGTGAAACCCTGTCTCTACTAAAAATACAGAAATTAGCCAGGCATGGTGGTGCGTGCCTGTAATCCCAGCTACTCAGGAGACTGAGGCAGGAGAACAACTTGAACCCGGGAGGCAAAGGTTGCAGTGAGCTGAGATCACGCCATTGCACTCCAGCCCTGAGTGACAGAGCTAGACTCTGTCTCAAAAAAACAAAACAAAACAAAACAACAACAACGACAACAAAAAACTACAGAAACAGTGGAAGCAGAAATAACATCAAGTTATAACAGTTTAACTGTACATATTCTCCTGAAAAACAAGTATGCAGTAAGCATATGTGCACATCATGTAAACATAAAAATAGTCAATCTGTTAAAATGAGACATAATAAGTTTTCTTAAATTTCCATTACAACACCAAAATTGCACCTACAATAGATAAAAACCATAAGAATTCAAAAGTCAAACTGTTTTGTACGTCGTAGTTCAAATACTATAGTAACATGCATGTGGGTAAGAAGATTTGCCATATAATTATTCCAAATCAAAAACTCACTCTCCCTCCATTGTGACTTGTTGTGATATGGCACCTATCATGTCACAATCATCTTGAAAAACATGACACAGTCACTTACTGTTGCTGGCTGCATGTGTGGATGTGAAGTGAAGGGACACCTTTGCACTCTTCAGCCGTATCTGTCCCCAGTATGTTATGGCTTGCAATTCCACAACATAGTCACAGTCTGGCTGGAGTTTCTCCAGGATCACAGAATTTTGAAACTAGAAATTAAGAGAATATACCCAAAACGCATTATAAACCTTCCACGTCTCTCATCTTCATTGCAAAATCTCATGTGTCATTATGAAGCATACCAACTTCTGATTTCTTTTACCAACTTTTCTATATCTTTGGGATCTGAAAATTCAGTTTTACTACTGATCAAAATAAACTTCAGGCCAGGTGCAGTGGCTCCTGACTGCAATCCCAGCACTTTGGGAGCCCGAGGTGGGAGGATCGCTTGAGCCCAGGAGTTTGAGACTACCTGGGCAACATAGCAAGACTGTCTCTACCAAAAAATTAATTGGGCATGGTGGTGTGCACCTGTAGTTCCAGCTACTCAGGAGGCTGAGGTGAGAAGGTTGAGCCCAGGAGGTTGTGCCTGCAGTGAGCTGTGATCACACCACTGCACTCCAGCCTGGGCAACAGAGTGAGACCCTGTCTCAAAAAATATAATAAAATAAAAAATAAAAATAAACTTCATAGAAAGGCCAAATGTATTTTGAAAATACTGTTTCTAAGCCAATTATTAGTCTCAGATCATGGAAATAAATCATTCTGAGCCCTCTCCACTCTGAGACACCACCTCTCGAAGGAAACGGAGCTGTTTATAATAAAGTAACATAGATTTATGTTGCCACATACCTGAAAAATTATGAATTGGCACTAATTGTAATTCTTTGATATCTGTTCTAAATTTTCTAGGAGCAAATTTCTACCAAAAGCTATATGAAAGAAAAATTAACTTGACAAAATGCTTCAAGGTGCTTCATTATTTTCTGTCATAATGTGTTAGGCAGGGGGCTGGAGGGCGGGACCTGTCAGCATTTCATCACATCCCTTTTTGCTCTAGATTCCTAAGTGATTCCCCAATTTCAGCCCTTCCAGAGATTTCAGCTCTTATCATGAGATAAGTGTGCACTATCATTACCATTTGTAGCAAAATCCTTCAATATAAACAATGGAACTGTCATAAAATTTCATAAAGATAAAGTGAGGCTGGGCGCGGTGGCTCACGCCTGTAATCCCAGCACTTTGGGAGGCCGAGGTGGGCGGATCACGAGGTCAGGAGATCGAGACCATCCTGGCTAACACGGTGAAACCCCATCTCTACTAAAAATACAAAAAATTAGCCAGGCGTGGTGGCGGGCGCCTGTAGTCCCAGCTACTCGGGAGGCTGAGGCAGGAGAATGGTGTGAACCCGGGAGGCGGAGCTTGCAGTGAGCCGAGATTGCGCCACCGCACTCCAGCCTGGGCGACAGAGCGAGACTCCGTCTCAAAATAAATAAATAAATAAATAAATAAATAAATAAATAAATAAATAAATAAAGTTAAAATAGTATAGTGGCTAAATATCAATGATACAGACTTTTTGAGGCATGTTTTATAATTCTGAAGAGCACAGATATTGAAATCTTTAGCCTTGCTATCTTTTCATTTCTAAACATTTATTTATCTATGGAATTCAACTTTATAAGTGACAGGAGAAGGTATTTATGTAAATTTTATGACAACAAGATAAAGGAACGTATACTAAAAGGAATACAAATAACTATTTTTATGCAGTAAGCATTTCAAATAATACAAGATGCTTGCTATCATAAGAATCTCATTGCAGAAAATGGTTCAGTGAAGATTTTATTTCTTGGCATCTGATGAATAAATCACTCCAGATCCTTTTAATCAATGAGAAGAACATATTGTGAGACGTGCCCTTCCTAAGCTGTTACTGCTCAGTGATTAGATTACAGACGGAAACATTTCGCAACAGAAAAGCCATGAACATTCACTCTTCCATTTACAAGGATCTCTCTCTCTCAAAAAAAAAAAAAAAAAAAATACTTAAAAGTAAAGCACATTTTGCATAATATCATTTTCTATGGCCAGACAGGTAAGATGGGGATCATTTAAACTGTTCCTTTGATTTCCAGAGTTGTGACTGACATTTAGATAGGAGTAGGTCAATGGTCTAAATGCAAATACTTCTGCCTAAAATATAAAAGGCAAAACAGCTGGCATGCCCCTGCATTCTGTGAACTTCCTCGGTAGAAATGAATGGGAGGGAAGCTTTCCTGCATCCGTGGCATCTCTCAGTTTAGCAGAGGCCTCTTTTCAGGCCAGTTGCCTTGAGTTGAAATACCCTCTGTGGGAAGAACAATCCTTCCTCCAGTTCCCACTCACCCCATCCGTAGTCTTTCTCCGCTTCTTCTTTGTTGGGACAAGAGACTTACTGCTGACCGTCCAGCTCCAAAAGACCTTGTAGTGATGCACAGGGATGTCTGGCTCCTCGGGGAGATCCCAAACTATAGTGACGGTCACACTCCCATCACTGTTGATGGTGGAGTTGGCCAGCCGGAGGTTAGCGGGCGCTGGTGGGGCAGATGGATCTGAAATCCCAGTACAAAGACACATCATATGACTTCACAAAACTAACATCTTTGGACATGTAATGACTACACGGTCAACACGTGAAGCATTGCTTTTTATAGATAGGAAAGCTGAAAATGGGGGTGGAGGGGCATGGTGGCTCATGTCTGTAATCCCAGCACTTTGCAAGGCTGAGGCTGGCAGATCTCTTGAGCTCAGGAGTTTGAGGTCAGCCTGAGCAACATAGTGAAACCCTGTCTCTACAAAATATAAAAAATTAGCTGGGCAGGGTGGTGCATGCCTGTGGTCCCAGTTACTCAGTAAGCTGAGGCGGAAGGATCGCTTGAACCCGGGAGGTCAAGGCTGCAGTGAGCCGTGATTAGCACCACTGCATACCAGCCTGCGCAAGAGAATGAGACACTGTCTCCCTCCCCCCAAAAAAAAAAAAAAAGTAAAAGAAAAGCAAAGCTGAAAACAAGCAGTTAAGTAAGATCTCCTTGTTAAGCCTCAAATTAAAAGATAGTGTATTCAACAGCAAGATAAATGTGTTTGGTCCAAATTTGTAATACAGAAGGATCGTTGTGGGCATTTCCATACCACGACAACCCAGCCAAATTTTTACTGTGCTGAAATTGATACACTTTGGTAAAATATAGTACAATTCAATGTGGGTGAATTGACATTAAATAGGTAAGCAACAAAGAATCACCTTTTAACACTCTGAAAAGAAAAAGAAATTCAGCTCATAAAAGCAATTGTTTTCATCTTCGTGCCCTGTAGCTAGCGATTCTTGCATCAGTTAAGAGCAATAAAGGGAAATCAGAAAAGAAAAAAAAAATTAAAACCTGCACCATTTTTTATCCACATTGCACACTAGATGACTTACGGATAGCATTCATTTTTGTGATTGTACCATTTCTGGTTTGTCTTATTAACGAAAACCTTCTCAGCTGTCAAGAGAAAGATGAGGTGCTGGAATTACCACCTCACAAATCTCCACTGAAAATACATACGTGAAGAAGATTAAATATAGCAAAGCTGGAGGGTCTTTACTTCATTTTCTGTTACAAATTGAGCAAATGGAGATGCTGGTCACCACCAGTGGAGGGTTTCATTTCAAGATGCCATCACGGGAAGATGCTGTCAATAATTCTAATTATAGCACCATCTGTGTTGGAAGCTCAAAAAAGTCATATCTAACTTGATATAAATGAAGAAGAGTGGAGAAAAAAACATCCATGTTTTTACTTTCAGTCATTTGTGGTTTTGGAATGATGGAAGCATAAGTTATTTTTTGAAATTTTTTTTGTTTTTTGAGACGGAGTCTCGCTCTGTCACCCAGGTTGGAGTGCAGTGGCGTGATCTCGGCTCACTGCAAGCTCCACCTCCTGGGTTCACGCCATTCTCCCGCCTCAGCCTCTCCGAGTAGCTGGGACTACAGGCGCCTGCCACCACGCCCGGCTAATTTTTTGTATTTTTAGTAGAGACGGGGTTTCACCGTGGTCTCGATCTCCTGACCTCGTGATCCGCCCACCTCGGCCTCCCAAAGTGCTGGGATTACAAGCGTGAGCCACCGTGCTCGGCCTTTTTGAAATTTCTTGCTTTCCTAATATACCATGATATATCATATCTGGACATTTAGTTAGGTTAGTTCCTTTATTTTCTAAAATAAGAAAGCTTCATAGTATTTTTTAGGTAAGAAGCTAATTGAAAGCATATTATGTGATACTGCTAGTCATTTTTTTTTTAAATTAACTTTTATTTTCAGTTCCAGGGTACATGTGCAGGCTTGTTACAGAGGTAAATATGTGCCATGGTGGTTTGCTGCACAAATCAACCCATCACCTAGGTATTAAGCCCAGCAACCATTTAGCTGTTCTTCCTGATGTTCTACCTCCCCACCTCCCCCAAGCAGGCCCTGGTGTGTGCTGCTCCCCTCCATGCATCCATGTGTTCTCATCCTTCAGCTCCCACTTAGAACTGAGAGCATGCAGTCTTTCGTTTTCTGTTCCTGCATTAGTTTGCTGAGGATAATGGCTTCCAGCTCCATCCATGTCCCTGCAAAGGACATGATCTTGTTCCTTTTCATGGCTGCATAGTATTCCATGGTGGATACGTTCCACATTTTCTTTATCTAGTCTACTGTTGATGGGCATTTGGGTTGGTTCCATGTCTTTGCTATTGTGAATAGCGCTACAATGTACACAAGTGTGCATGCATCTTTATAATAGAATGATTTCTATTCCTTTGGGTATATACCCAGTAATGAGATTGCTGGATCAAATGGTATTTCTGAGTCAAGCCATTCTCAATCAACATCAGGAATCTCTGGAATGTCCAAGACTTATACTGGGATATGCTGATTCCCTGAGTGCAGGTGGGACCCAGGATTATGTATGTCTTACATGAAACACACAGGTAATATGAGGTAGATGACCTGCAGGTCAAAAGTACTGCATCAGGTGGCTCCTATGAGGTCTGAACATCACATATGTAAGGAGGAAATGTTTTTTTCCTGTCGTTATTGGAATGGGAAGCACCCCAATATGGAGGTTTGGCAGAGCCATCTGAGGACTCCCCCAGTCATCAATATTCACAACACTGCTGATCACTTCCTTCTCTTAGAAATGCAGGCTTCATTTGGTGTTCAGGACACTACTCTACTGGATTTTTTTTTTTTTTTTTTTTTTTTTTGAGACAGAGTCTCGCCCTGTCACCCAGGCTGGAGTGCAATGGTGTGATCTTGGCTCACTGCAACCTCTGCCCGCCTGCCTGGCTTAAAAGATTCTCTCACCTCAGCCTCCCAAGTAGCTGGCATTACAGGCACCTGCCATCATGCCTGGCTAATTTTTGTATTTTTGTAGACATGGGGTTTCACCATGTTTGCCAGGCTGGTCTTGAACTCCTGACCTCAGGTGATCCACTCGCCTTGGCCTCCCAAAGTGCTGGGATTACAGGTGTGAGCCACCACGCCCGGTCTCTACTGGATTTTCATTCAGTTTCAACAGAAGCTGTTTTTCAGCCCCATGCTCCATGATCCTTAACATCCCATAATCTCTAGACAGTTCTGCATCTGAATTCAGGGGCCTCTCTCTTCTCTCTTCTCATCTACACTCACTCTCTAGGGATCTCATCAGGTGTCACAGTTTTAAAAAAATCTTTGTGCTGATAACTTTCAAATTGATGTCTTTAACATAGACTATGCTCCTGAATGCAGATCCAATCATTCAAATATCAATACTCAAAAAAACACCTTCCAGTAGCTCCACCTGGAGGTCTCAGAGGCATTTCAAAACTAATGTGTCCCAAAGCAAAATCGTGATCCCTACGCATAGCCCACCACCAACGCATATCCCAACGCACAGCCCACCACTGACACCCCCATCTCAGTACATGGGAATTGCTCTTTCCAGTTGCTCTGGCCCCAACCCTTGAAGTCATACATTTATTTTCCACTCATATCTCTTGAGCAAATTGTGTTAGCACTACCTTCAAAGTGTAACAGGAATTTAACTGCCTTTCACCACTTCCAATGCCCTGGGCCAAGTGCCAAGGGCTCTCCACTGCCTCCCTAGAGGTTTTTCTGAATACAGCAGTCTGATTATACCGCCAGACCATGTCACTCCTGTGCGCAGAATCTCCTTACTTAGGGTAAAAACCTAGGAGTCTCCTGAATGGCTTGCAACCCGTGCCTCAGTTACCTCCCAGGGCACCTTTCGTTTTATCACCTCTGCCCCCTCAGCCCAGCCACACTGGTTCCCATGCTATTTCTTGGAGAGGAAAACCGTGATGCTACTGAGGCTTTTCCTCTCCCTTTGCCTAAACGCTTTCCCTGATGTCTCCATGGCTGGCTCCTTTCCTGCTGCAGGCCTACTAAATGTGACCCTATTTAAAATAGCTACATATGCTTTGCTCCATTTACCAAAAAAAAAGTCACCATGATGATGCCTTGCTTTATTTTTCTCCAAGCCCTTATTACTAACTGTTATGGTAAATAGTGAGTGTCAACTTCATTGGATTGAAGGATGCAAAGTGTTGATCTTGGGTATGTCTGTGAGGGGGCTGCCATGGAGATTAACATTTGAGTCACTGGACTGGAAAAGGCAGACCCTCCGTCAGTCTGGGTGGGCACCATTCTAATCAGCTGCCAGTGCAGCCAGAATAAAAGCAGGGAGAAGAACATGGAAACTTTAGACTGGTTTAGTCTTCTGGCCTACATCTTCCTCCCGTGCTGGATGCTTCCTGCCCTCGAACATCAGACTCCAAGTTCTTCAGCTTTGGGACTCGGACCTTTGAACACAGACTGAAGGCTGCACTGTCGGCTTCCCTACTTTTGAGGTTTGGGGACTTGGACTGGCTTCCTTGCTCCTTAGCTTGCAGATGGCCTATTATGGGAACTCATCTTGTGATTGTGTGAGTCAATACTCCTTAGTAAACTCCCCTTTATATATACATCTATCCTATTAGTTCTGTCCCTCTAGAGAACCGTGACTAATACACAAACTGACTTATTAGGTACCTTGTTTGCTGTCTGCTTCTACTCACGATAGTGAAAGCTCCCTGAGAGGAGGAATGTTTGCCTGTTTTTTCACATCTGTATCTCCAGAGTCCAGAAGAGCACCTAGCACACAGTATGTGCTCAGTAAGCAATTGCTGAATGAATAAATGAAGGACGGGCTTCTAAACGTTAGCTTTGATTTGTAATGTGATATTTCAGTTTCAGGTTCAAACCCTGTCAATCAGAATTGCTAAATCACAAGATCCTAAAGTGAATTGCAAAATCAAAGGAGTGTTCTTCCCAGTTTGAAATAAAATAATTAAAGCAACACCTCTTCCTCTGGTGTAGGAATCAATCCTTAACCCACAAAAGGGAGTTACCAACCTTTCTGGGAGGGAACCTAGTTTACAACTGAATCATCACTTCAAGGCAAGAGAAGAATTAAAATGTGTGAAGATAATAACAGCCGTTCATGTTCTCGGCAATGCACCTGAATGTCTATATGCTGAAAATAAGTAGTCACATGAATTTTGCAGATATTCTAGGCTCATAAGGAAAAGCTCAAAATAATCTCCTCTTCTAAAGAAACTAACATTTAAGAAGGTCACTGAATTTGATCATCTTCTTTAATTTATGTTATTCATTATATCATTTCCTGCCCTGGAAAATTTTTCTTAGATGTTATCATAATAATCTAGAATAACATCATCTATTTTATGAAACATTATGAAACATGAAACAACAAAATTTATGAAAACAACATTTGAGAAAATAATGCTTTAAAAGATATGAATTAATAATATTTTCTTTACATTTTCTCAAAAGGAAGGCCCATTTTGAGTTTACAATACCCAAATGGCACACTTCCATTACCAAGATGAGGTACTCTCATCTCTTTCTCCCCCAAAATAATCACCATAAAATTGTAAAACCAGGTCAGGCATGGTGACTCATGCCTGTAATCTCAGTGCTTTGGGAAGCTGAGGCAGGAGGACTGTTTGAGGCCAGGAGCTCAAGACCAGCCTAGGTAATAGAGAAAGACCCTGTCTCTACAGAAAAAAATATAAAATTAGCTGGGGCATGATGTTGTGTGCCTGTTGTCCTAGCTACTCAGGAGGCTGAGGCAGGAGAATTGCTTTAGTCTGGGAGTTCAAGGCTACAGTGAGGTATGACTGCACCACTGCATTCCAGCCTGGATGACAGAGTGAGATTCTGTCTCTTAAAAAATCAAGAACAAAAAGAAAACAAAACCAAAAGAGAATGGCAGAGATCACCTGTTTATTGCCGTGATTCTCCTCTGTAAACCAGCCATTCATTTATCCATTTATTCACTATGGGGTTCAGGTGAGACAGGGTCAATCCAGTTTCTCTAATCTGAAGCATTTTACTCAGTCCTAACAAGTTTCTATATTGAAGCCATTCTCTGCCTTGAGAATTGGTTCCCCACGTTATGAAACAAGGTGTATTCATTCGGCTGAATTATACAGAATGTTTTCTTTCATTATGCATGATGTTTTAATTGTTTTAGAATTTTGAAACGTAGTTGGAGATTTCCATGTGAAATACACACACACACACACACACATATATAGATACACATATGCATAAATAGACAGTGGCTGATGAGAGCCAGAGAGTCAGAGACGGAAACTCTATACTCTACGTTATTATAAAGCCCTAAGGAATTTTACAACTTATTTCACATTTTTTTAACTGGTGAGGATTTTAGGGGTCAGAGAGGTAAAGATATATGTCCAAGGTCATTCACATCATTGATGGCAGAACAAGGGGTGTGAGAACAAAAAGGAGAGGAGAAAAATGGGGTTGAAGGTCTAACAATACACACCTCTACATGCCACACTCTACATATATATTCCACCATCATAATGAGGGACAATATCCCTGCAGAATGTAAAAATTCAAAGCCTTCTAACGGGAAAAGTGTCCGTTACAATAGTCTAGTGCAGGCATTGATAGGCCTATTCTGGAAAGGGCCAGAGAGTAAAGATTTTAGGCTTTGTGGACCATATGGTCTCCGTTACAATCACTCAACTCTGCCCTCATAGCTCAAAAGCAGCCACAGACAATATGTAAACAAATGAGTGTGGCTATGTTCCAATAAAACTTTATTTGCAAAACTAGGTTGCAGGCCAAATTTGGACCCTGGGCCACAGACTGCTCTCCCCTGGTTGGGAGAATTTCAAAAAGTGTGATACCATTAGGTTTAGGAAACTCGACGTGAGCACTGTTTATCCCTAATTTTACAAACATACAGCTGTATTTTGTCTATTAAATGTTAACATTATTGTTCTCATTTTAGACATGGGGAAATTGAGGATCACAGTCTGATTCACTACTTCAAGAGCAGAGTTTGATTTACTACCTCTTCAAGTGAGAGGATGGGAGTCACACCACAAGACCAGTGCTCCCCTAACCCTTCCTCTGAGTCTCAAATCCGGGCATTTTCCCCCAGCTCACTTCTCTTTCTGTTTGATGCCAACTCCCTCCTTATGATCTTCACAATTATCTGCAGAAACACACTGCAGAGAGCAAGCACATTTTCAGAGATAACTGAAATAGGAAGGCTGTATGAGCTCCTTCTACGCTATACAATTAGTGTGATTACCAACGTAAAATATGCTAAATATTTAGCATGTATACCCAATTTCAGCCTTGGGGAAAAATAGTTCCTTTTATTGATGATCACATGTGGTGCTTTCAGGAGAGAAAGATGGAACATTTGGATTTCAGAAAGATAAATTTCAGGTTTCGTCACTTAACCTCTTGTGTTTCATGCCACAAACAGGCAAAGTAACAAGCACGAAGGTTTGACACAATGGAAAGACTTTGAGCCTATGTTGGGTAAAGTGACAATAAAATCACTTATCACCCTTGGAGAAATGCAGGCCTATTATTGCACTGACATGAATCTCATGGGAAAAGACCACTTCTGCTTGTCCCAGCAGAAATGCCATCACTTTTTCTGAGGCAGGCTCCTCTAGGTTTAAGACAACACTATTTGTTAAATACAGACACCCATGAGGCTATAAAGAGAGCAACGATTATAGATCATCATAAAGAAACATGCACATGTGCACATGGAGAACAATACCTATTTCAAGAAAATGAATGTTGATTTTACTCATTTCATTTCTACCAATAATGTCTATAGATTAAACTTCACACTGAAATGCATCATAAGAATACCTCATAAGGTATACTTATGGTATATACTTGATGTAACTTTGGTCAAGTGCAGTTATATTTTAAAAACAATAATATAACTGTGTCACAAAGTTTTCAACTAAATAGAAGTTTGATTCTAATAATATATAAACCTTTTTTTTCTCTTTCCAGACTTGGCAGTTGGGGTAGTGTTCCTTCTCCCTTAAAAAACAAAAATCTTAGCAAAGCTGCTGACGCTACAGTGCAGGCAAATTTCCAACTATTAAATAGTTTCAAGACATATGTACAGCCAAGCCTTTTGCCCATTGGAAATGGCACATCCCGAGCAGCTGTGGAACAGAGTAAAAAGTCATGGGTCCCCACGGGGCAACAGGGAACTTTATTACCATCAGTGATGTCTGCTCTAGTTTTACTGACACTCTGTAATGCATGCATGGAATAACATCCAGTGTGATACTTATATGCTGTGAAAACAATGCTGTCTGCTTCCTTTTCCTTTGTAATGTATCCTATGCACATGGGGAAATAAGGAGAAAAAGATGGATGAAGAACTTGGAATTTAGAGGGAAATGAATATAATAACTAAAAGATAATATGCTAGGTTAAGGATAATTTAAGTTGGATTTTTATGTTTCTTCATAAGATCCCTTAAAAGTGTGTTATTTTGTGATATCAAATTGATATTGACTAATTTCAAATGAACAAACATATGCTTGCCCGCTTTTGGCAACATATCAGAAAAATGAATTTGGATTTTGCCTTACACAATCCACAAAATCAGAACTCTTCCTTCTTTTACTACCTATACTGACACATAGATGTAGTCACAGTAGCCAGAAACAAACACGTTATTTCCCAAATTCAGCAAACTGGTAAATACTATTTTGTAATAGGTAGTAGCTACTTAGTAATATATATTTCCAATCCTAAGCATGCAATATTTTGTATTTTTGTATTTTGTAATTTTGTATTTACTTTATTTGTAAAAATACAAATGTTTATTTGTAAAATAACTATTTTTACTCATTTGATAAATATCAGCAATATCAAGGAAAGGTTAAATACCAATTTACTGAAAAAGATAAGCAACCACAACATGGAACCCAAAGGTGTTTTTATATTTGTAACCCTGACTCCAAATTGGTCATTCCCAAAATCTGGGCTCTCTGTTGGTTAGACATTAGTGGTCTTCTCATTCCAAGAAGTGAACAATAATGTAAAGCTTGTCAGATTTTGGGAAATGAGAGAGGTGAAAATAAAAGAAACTAGAAAGGGATGCCTGTGTCTGATTATTAACTTTGTGCCATAGAGGAAGATTAGGAATATTTAGTAATGTGGTAATATCCTTTCATGATTTCACCACATTTTATTCACGAAACTATTAATATATTTATTTTAAACCATAATTCAAAATGTATTAGATCCACTCTGTAATAGGAATCACGCTGATGTTGAGTTAAACAAGAGGTAAACAACAGATGTTTTCAGGGTCCCACCCTGACTTTCTTGTGCTATGCTGTTTCAGGGCACATCAGCTCAACTTCTGAATGCCCTCCCACGCCTCCTCACCTAAGGCTGTGTCTGGGCTCAGAGCAAGCTCTGCCAGCATGCAGACCAGAAACGCTAGGAACAGCTGCAGACAAAGACTGACTTGAACACCCTTAACCCCCCTCCAGTGAGGAGTTCTGAGGTGTGTGAGCTTCACGCTAGCTCCCTGAGTGCCCCGTGGAGAGGAAGCTTAGGTTGCCTATGGAAATAATTCCCCTTTATTGTATTCCTTCTACACCCTGTCCTACTTCCCTTCTTACCTACCACATTCCTGGATCACTTCCTAAGTAAACTGCTCACACTCAAAGCCTTCACTTGGATCAGGTTCTGAAGGTGTCTGATCTTTGATGGGCAATCTCTATTTGTTGAAATCTGTGTTTCAAAGCAGCAAATATCAACTTATTTATGTAGGAATATGCAGACATATCAACATCTTGTGCTCAGAGGTTTCATGTTGTTTGTTCCAAATGGAATGGGATAGAAACTTTAGGAATGGCCTGTGAAGGTAACTTACTACGTGCAAAGATGCAGTTCCACATTCTAAATAGAGACAAAAAGTAGAAATGAGCACTAGGCATTAATCTATTAAACTATTACTCATCTTTAATTTCAAAGCCAATTTCCCGTCTCAAGTACCAGGAAGAAATACAGTATAAACAATTTAAGTAGGCAAATATAAAAATTATCCAAAACTCTTGAAACATTAAAGATTTTGCCCATCCTATATTTATGCATTTTTTTCTGGGAGAGGTAAGAGTTAGCAATAAAAATATTCAGAAATGGTATTCACCAGGAAAAGGAAAAGCATGAAACTAATTTACTAATCTATGAATAACTTAGAATTTTCTATAAAAATAGATATGTTGAGTTAGGTCTAAGTTATGGGAAAATAAATGAGTTAAGAAGAAATTAAATAGTAGTCCATCCATTTTGCCAAACACGGACTAATTTTGTGTTTTAAAATAACTATAAAGAAGATAAGGATGAGAAGTTTGGCTTTTCCATGAAAATCAGCTTTATAGTCCATAAATCCCATGCAGTGAGCCTAAACTAACTGGAACTCATTTTATCTATTTTTGCTGTTTAATTTTACTTTTATTTGCTGAGATATTCATGGTAGATGAAAAAAATAAAAATAAAAACCCTTCCTGCTTTCCTTGACCCAGCCTTAAGTTAACAACACTGTCTCTCTACCCAAACCACATACAATAGATAATTGCTTACTTCTTGCACAGACTACTACCTTGGAAGTAGTGACTGCTTTTTAAAAGTAATTTTAAACCACTGGAAGACTGGCACAGTTTCAGTTCTGGAGCAAACAGGGATAAATGGGCATTTATGGAATGAAAATGCACCATTTTTTTGAAACACCACGGTCATTGCAGTTATTATTAAAATGTTGTTCTATCTCTCACTTTGACAAATACACCTGATACGGTTTGGCTGTGTCCCCACCGAAATCTCAACTTGAATTGTATCTCCCAGAATTCCCACATGTTGTGGGAGGGACCCAGGGGGAGGTAATTGAATCATGGGGGCAGGTCTTTCTCGTGCTATTCTAGTGATAGTGAATAAGTCTCATGAGATCTGATGGGTTTATCAGGGGTTTCTGCTTTTGCTTCTTCCTCATTTTCTCTTGCTGCCACCATGTAAGAAGAGTCTTTTGCCTCCCACCATGATTCGGAGGCCTCCCCAGCCATGTGGAACTCTAAGTCCAATTAAGCCTTTTTTGTTCCCAGTTTTGGGTACGTCTTTATCAGCAGCATGAAAACAGACTAACACAACACCCAAAATTTACATTTCCGTATGTCTCAATTTGAGGTGCATCCCAAATGTTAGTTCTTGCAGTCTTACAAACCAAAAATGTAAGCACTGAATTCATAGTAGATTCCATTATGTTTTCCGTAAAGATGCATCACAGAATTACGGGAGTTTAACAAATCAGTAAAACGGTGGAAGACACTTCCTCCAGGATATGTCTAAAGGAGACTTAACCAGTACACTAACAAGATGCTGCCACATCTTTCCCTACCTTCCTCAAGCTCATCAAATGTAGAAAAGAGCCTCACTGGGAAAAAATGTCTTTAACGACTTTTTTGAAATATATAATTTCCATACCATAAAATTCTCTCATCTTAAGTGCTCACTGACATTCTTATATTTACTGTGTTGTGTAACTATCACCATCACTGGGTTCTAGAATGAGTCCACCAACCCAAAAAGATTGATCCTTCATCCCTTACTGAGAAAATGTAAAGGTAGAAACAACAACACAACATTTTCTGTCTTTACCTTCTCGTTTTATTACTCATGTCTCATTTCCTCATATATTGAACAAGGATTTGTTGAGCAGCTACTATGTGTCAGGTACTGTTCTAGGCAGTGGGAATAATAAGTAAAAAAGAAAACATATCTGGTCTTATGAAACACAGAAACAGACACACACATTCATCCTAATTGGATGCAAGGAGAAACAGTGGACAAGATTAACAAGCAAAATACTAAGGCAAGGTAGACAGTCAGAAAATAAGAACAAAAATACAACACGGGCAACGTGGATTTGTTTGCTTGTTTGCTTATACATATAAGTAGCATGGCTAAAGATGGTTTTGCTGTATAAAGAAGGTGAGCCAGCCAGCCTTTCAACAATCTGAAGGAAGATCATATTCCCGGTCCAGGACCAGGTAAATGTCAATATCCTGAAGCAAGGGAAAGATTATAGTATTCAGAGAACACAGAGGAGCCTAGCGTGTTGAGCAGGAAAACAGGGAGGGTAGCGATGAAGTCTAAGAGGAAGGAGAAACGGGGGTCAACTGAGTCTTAAAATCCATTGTAAAGAACATGGCTTCTACTCTGAATCAGATGGGGGAAGCTGCTGGGACACGTTGAGCAAAAAACTGTCGGGAAGTGGCTCAGATTTTAGTAGGATCACTCAAGTGGCTGTGTTGAGAGAGGACTAAAAAGGAGGGGATCCAGAAGTGGAAATCCGGAAGCAGGAATGAGAGGCCAGGGTCTGAAACCCAGGATCCGGAAGTGGGGATCCGAAAGCAGGAATGAGGGGCCAGGATCAGGAAACAGGAATCCAGAAGCCTTAAGGCAGAAGCCAGGAGGCAGAAGTGGGGATGCGATTAGGAAGCTAATACAATTTCCAGTTAAAGACAGAACTGAGCTGATTAGGGGAAACACAGGGAAAGGTGAATCAAGGCAGATCTGAGGATTTGTGGTGGCTTGCAGAAAATGTTTAGAGTCGAGAATGACTGCAGGCCTCTTTTGCCACAAACTGCTGCAAGAGCAGCATTGCCGATTACTCAAATGGAGGTTATTGAGAGAAAGAGTGCTTAAGGGGAAAGTCCTTAATTTCCTTGGGGATGCTCGTATTTCCAGAAAGACAGTAATCATTTATCGATCACTGTGACTGCTATGCTTTTGGCCTTTTTTTTTTTTTTTTTTCCAAATAGGCTTTTCTAAGGAATAGATTAAGTACCAAGCTGCATGATACTCCCACTCTATAGGACTGCAGTTCAGATACATGGGTAATAAAAGAGGCAAAAGATACAGAATTAACTTTATTTCTACCTTTAAATTTTCCTGGTAAGCCATGAAGGATCTTATTGGGGTGATACACTCATTCTAAAACTAGATGATGGTGATGGTTGCACAAGTCAGTAAATACTAAAAATCACTCAACTGTACACTTAAAATAAGTGATTTTTATGGTATAGAAATTATATTTCAAAAAAGTTCTTTAAAACGTTTTTCCCAGTGAGGCTCTTTTCAACATTTGGTGAGAATGAGAAAAGTGTGGAAAGATGTTGTCCACCTTGTTAGTGATTAAGTCTGCTTTAAAGATATCATAGAGGGAATGTCTACCACCTTTTGGCTGATATGTTAAACTCCCGTCATTCTAGGACTCGTCTTCACTGAAAATATAATGGAATCTTCCATGAATTCTGTACAGACAGTTTTGGTTTGTAAAATTACAAGAACTAAAGTTGGGGATGCTCCTCACAATGAGACATATGGAATGTGAATTTTGGGTATATTTGTAACAGTGACAGAACAACATTCTAATGAAAACTGCAATAGTTGCATTTTCATTCAATAAAAGTCCACTTAAATTTGGGAGATGCAGCTCCCATTCTAGATTATAAATTGCTCCGATATACTAGGAAGTGTCAGGACAGCTTGGCCTTCCTACTTTCAGTTAGCACCCTCATGACCCTGGGGCTGTCAAAGGATCTCTGCCCAGATCCTGAGGATCTTGTGATAGTAAGGCTCTGTAAGAAATCATGAAAGCAAAACCACCTTGCTCACCTCCACTACGCAGGAGGTGCCACTGCAACTCTTACAGGAAATTAATTCAGCATCTGTCTCTAGAGGCTGAGAACCACTTCTGTCTGAGGTCTGATTTTGCAGTCTTATTCACAGCACCAGCCCAAATCCTGCAGGCAACTGAACAGATGGTAATACATTTTGACCAGAACATCTCTGGATCACATTTGAACCATGAAACTCAAGGTGAAGCATTCTGAGGCTTTTTATTGATAACTACCTCCTAACCCACAATTATTTATTTCACTTGCCTCTCTAAATTTTCAAATCACTTGGAGACATAGTCTTAAGACAAGGTCTGATGTCTTTATTTACAATTTCACTTTAAAGTTTACTTAGTTCATGAATTTGCCTCCCTGGGGAGAAAAAAAAAAAGTGTTTTTGTTTTTTTTTTTAGAGGCTTTTAAATGTAAAGGGTTACAGTATTCGTTAATGTCACAATAAATAAATTTACTTGAAATAAAATAAATTTAAATTAGCTTCTGTGTAAGAAGATGACTTGTATTTATGAAACCAGATCCTTATAATTAGTCAAGCAGATGTCTAATTAATTTGGAAGGTACACAGCCATATGGATGCAACTAGAAAAATAAACCTGAAGATATTATTAATAGCTGGTCAAATTATGTCCTTCAACCATCACAGATTAACCACAAATGTAGCACACTGTTCATCTGATTCCACAGAGGTTTTAAAATATCAAGGCAGTCAGAACTGAACAAAATTATAGCAATGATTAAATGACTGGGGAGGGGTTTAAATTCTAGATGTTATGAAGCAAACGTAGGAGTCAAATTCACTTTCAATTTAACAATCATTTCAAGAAAGGCTGTTTTGTCTAGAATAGCAAAAATTCAGTCTTTCTCATTGAATATCAATTGAATGGTGCTTGATACAGAATATCTTAAAGCAAAAACTCAACAGATGTTGATAATGAAAACCCCCCACCACTTCAAAGTTTAAAAAAAATCCCTTATGTTATCTTCTATGATATACTGCAGGTAAAATTCCAACTTTGTCCTTAGCCATAAATGTTCATGGTACCTTCAAACACATCTGGTCCCATTCTCTAAAACAGCAAAGCCACCTGTTGACTAACTATAAATATGAACATAGAGACAGTGAATCTGCATTCCATGTGTGCCTGGGAGCAAGGATAGTATTCTGTGTCTGGGAAGAAAAGGAAGACTGACCTTTGGAAGAACGGAAGTGTTTGCTGGGGGCAGTGAAGCCTCGAGTTCCATGCACATTCACAGCAGCCACTCGAAACTGGTACCATCGGCTGGGTCTTATGTCAGTCAGTTGAACTCGCTCATCTGTGGTCTGAGGGGACATGTCACAGAGCACAGGGAACATGTCAATTTTTATTCCGACATGTTGGTTGGATCTGTTTAGAAAAATACACTAACCCATCAACCAATGCAACTCAGTCTGTCTTCCTCCTGATAAGAGGGGCTTATCATGCCCAGTTATGAAGAGAGCTGTCAGGGAACAAAGAACCACTGATAATTCACCCCAAAGAATTAAACATCTCTTGAAGTCAAAACCTTATGACAAGAGCTTGGGCTATTTTTAAATCTGGTGACTAATTACAGCATTTGAGATATTCAATCAATAGAGAATATTCATGTATAGTAATTGTTACATTACAGCAAGATGAAATCATCTTCAGATTATAGAAAGAAAATGTCTTTTTAACTCACATGCCAAATATAACTGTAAAATAGGTATAACAACCCACATGCAACCCACTAGCAATTTCTGGAAGTAAATTATAACCCAAGCCACTGTTTAAAAACCTCTTAAGTCACATAACATCTATGAAGAACCAGTCCTGATCTAAAAGGGTGAGATGTGTTAGCATATATTTGTTCAATAAAATGCCCAAAAGGAAAAAAATAGACACTGGGGAAGATCAGAAGGTTTTTCTGTCTCTAGTGCTACAATTTTAAGATATCAAATAACTTTAACAGTCTTCATACTATATGTTTCCATTGGTAGATCTGAAAACCTTTGCCTTGAATTCCAACAAATAACCATCTACAGTCTATGCCCTCATCTACACCAGGTGCCGAACTCAACTTGGATCTGTGGATGAAACTAAGGAAACAGGATTGGATTTGAACACTCCCAAACTTCAGGTTATAATAACCTCAGCTTAAAATAACTTAATGTGAAAATGTCATGTTTACATCAATATCTAAAAGAAGCTGAACATTTTTGAGATCAAAGGAAGAATATGAACCCTTACATGTGGCTTTCTACCTGATTTGGCAGACTTTGAGAAAACACTTTCAACTTCATCATTTAGAGTTTCAGCTGTGAATTTAAAACGCTTAAAGTCAGCATGGTATCCACAGCGTTCAGCAGAGAAGGAAGTATTACATGTAGCATTAACAGTAAAAAATAATACCAGCAACAATAATAAAAGAGCTTTTCACTTTCCAAAAATCTTTTGGAGATAAAAGAGATGATCTTATTGCCAGTTACTTTCATAAATCTTTAAGTGATTTGGAAAAATTACAAATGAATCTATACCATGATTTATGAAAGCACGCCGTGTAAATCAAATGGAATTTCAGGCTATATTCTGATTAGCTTTATGTTTTACTGAAGCAAATTTTTTTATATAAAATATAGGTATAGAATAGAATTACTAAATTTATTTGACCAGGTTTTTTTTTTTTCTAATTTAATGTTGTATTTTTACATCAAACTTCTTATTTATTTTGGGGTCTTTACATTGTTTTATTTTAGTGCTTAACCCCTCTGAGATACTGCTATTTAGAAGATATTCTTCTTCCAAACATCTAAATATTGACATTTATTTTACATTTACTGAAAAAAAAATAGGAATCTAGTCCTTGGAAAAAATGATCTAATCAACATACGGTGAGATTTTTTTTCCTATAGACACAGATGTGGAGAAGGCATTTTAGTTGTCTAAAGGCATGAAACAGTTTCACATTCAGAATCTGTTACTTTTTATATCTATGTAGGGTTTTCTTTTGTGTGTGTGGGGGGGGTAGCAGCTGGTACTGGATTTAACAGCTCTTAAAAAGAAAGAAAATATTTTGCTTTTCTCATCAACAAGACAGAAGAGGAGGAAGCACTCTGTGGGAGTGTTGCCATGCAGGTGGTATATATTTAAGTTGACTAAGACAAAGAAGAAAGCACTTAGTGAAGATTTATGGGCTGCTGGCTCTGTCCTACTAAGTAATTTTGTGATACAAATCTTATCCCATGCTCCTAAAGTCTGTGGGTGGAATAAAGGTGTAAATGCAGGAGAAACAGAAGAGAAGGCATTTAGATGATTAAATGTCAAATTAGTCCTTACAATGTTGCATTTCCCTTACTCTAGTTGGCTTTGAGTTTAGCTAAGGAAAACGTGGTTCTTGGAGAAAATACATGTGAATAATCAGGTTATAAAATTATCTCCCTTCCATGTGTATTTGAACAAATTAAGCCAATGGTCGAGTTTCTGAGCACATTCGTTTGTATCTATGAACCTCATCCTCTCTTTAGAAGACCCCTATGATGTTCATTTCATATCTGAGTAATTTATTTCTGTAGTCAAGCTATTTTGAGGCATAGCAAGTTAATTTTATGTGCGTAGGTATGTAGCAGACACTACCTCCAGGATGAAAATCAAAGTCTATATGAGGTTCTTACCTGGGCCACTGTCTGCCAGTCAGTGGCATCATCTTCGCTAGGATGGATTCCATAATTCCATCTTCTTTGTACCACATAGATCACAGGCTCAATAGAAATATTGAATTTCGAGGACCATTTAACCTCCAGCTGTCCAGACTGCAGTTCTGTAAATCGTAACTCTTTTCTGGGCTTCAGGGGGACACCTGAAACAGGACCGTATCAATTAAAACAATCTGCGTGTGACTCAAATTGAAGTAAAAGTTGAGGAAGAACAAATATGGAAGAGATGAATCTGATCTGATGACAACTGAGATTTCCTTTCATAAAAGTGGCCTCTCCATACAAGGTTTCACATCTGAAGTCTTCTGACACTCAGTTCACCTATTTGCTCCTTTTTCTTTTAACTTGTTTTTTTTTTTTAATAAGACAGACTAAATTGATTCCTGATTCTGAACAAGTGGCTTATTCCCTAGTAATCTCTAGAGCAATCATTTCATGTGCATTCTTTTGAATAAATCATGTTACAAGGTTGTTTCACTTGAGGTTAACATGGAATTCACACTAGGAGATCATTATAAAGAGTTTCAAGTCATTTTCCCATTTTTTATCATGCTCTGTGTCTATTGATATATCCTAAGGTCATTATAACATGGTTTCCAGATTTGATCTTCCTTCTTTCTCAGGGAGTTTTTCATTTAAGGAAAACACTGCAAAGCAAAATCTCTTCATGTGAAATCTCCTAAGAGTGATTTCCAAAGTTCAAGTCTTTTGGATTCCTCAATCAATTGCTCAAGCATTCCCCTATAGTATTAATGGCTTAACATTGGAAAATAATGAATTTATAATGTTTGGTTTTGGCATGAGTGAGTGCGCTGCTTCAAAAGTTTCTCACAGGTGTTTCATTTTAAAGTAGTTAATCATTCTGATTTCTTTCTCGCCTTCTGTACATGCAAGTTGTCTGGCAACTGATATATTGAAGAACCACAGTTCAAAATAGCAGGCATTTCAGAAAGGGAATTTGTAAAGAAATTTGTAATACTAATAGAATACGCAAAACTAACTGAATGAAATAGAATCTATGGCTCCATGATGGTGAATGCCATCAACACCAAGAACACCAATTACCATTAATAGAATTTTCTGTCCACAATGGTCGTTTGCTGAAAGCATTGAAAACTCATTTCAAAAGCTAGTTAAGAATGCTCTATTTCTTCTTCCATTTTGTAAGTTTAAACACAGAAGAAACTGGAAAATGTGCAAACAACAAATGCAAATAAGGTTTGATGCACGTTGACATGATTGAATTTCAACTCCTATTTCATTTGGATCTTAATTCATGGTAAGTCTTGTTTAAGAAAATTTTAAAGTCATCAAAGATTTGGATGGATGGAATTGAATAATTTTTTAAAGCATATTTATATATGGTCAAAAGTAATTAATCTAAAAAAAACTATTTTCTGGAGAAAATGTTTGCCATACCTATTGCAGTCTCCTTTATTACTGATGGGTCATGGCTGAGTAGTGACCTTTAGTTTACAATAAATTTGTCTCATCTGATCCTCACTGTGAGTTTGTGAAGTGGGTAAAGGGTTAATTATCTACATGTTGAATAGGAGATAATTGAATCTAAGGAATATTAAATTAGTTGCCTGGGACTACAATCTGATCTCAGGTTTCTCTCTGAATTATCTGCTGCTTTCTACATTTCATATTAGAAAAGGCCACATAGAGAGAGAGAGAAAAGAGGTGGTTTTGATAGATATGCAAATCCCTTGGACATTCTAAGATCCTCAGCTTTCCTGGTGGATCTGGAACTTCACCAAGTCAGTCTTTGACTCCTGTTCTGCCATGACATGCATTTATTTCAAGCTTGTATTGTAAACTTTTCATCTCAGTGCATAACCATAGCAATGGGGGTAACTTGACTTGGATGATTAGCATATTGCTGCCAAGCAAATGTTTTTCCAATCTATCTCTAATCCCTGGCTAAACTGCAGATCATCTTTTCCACCTGCCTGCTGAATTTCTCTGTCCCAGATATGTCCCTTCTCCTGGGATATCTATCTTTATGACAACTTTATCCTTTAGGATGTCTAAGGGATTTTAGAACCTTTTTGATATGTTCTTGCAGCTAACAACATTTAGTTGTCTTACTGCATAGTACATTTCCAAGAATTATCAAATCATTCTGTCTCCATGATGGCCACCTGACTTTACTCCCTTCCTTGTTCTGACCTTTCAACCTATTTCCCTGCATCTCAATCTCTTTTTCTACTGTCCCCTTATTGGTACTTTGGGGTTATTTTTCTGAAGTAGAAGCGAGGTTCTCTCCTTCAGCTTCCCAAACTCTTTAATTGCATCTCATTCTCTATAGAATGAAGGGGAACTTCTTGGCATCCCCTTCAAGGCACCCTTCTTCATAATTGGCTACCATTTATTTGTCAATCTATCTCCTGGTACATCTTTAATTTTTTGTCACAGATATTATCTTTAAACCCAGCTTTCCTACAAACACACTGCCAGGTACTTAATAATACCATGGCCTGTTTATGGTTTTTTTGTTTGTTTGTTTTCATTCTGAAATGTCTTGCCTTCTGCTTTCTAACTGTAGACCCTTGAATATTTCCAGGCTCGGACCAAATGCCACCCCTCTGTGACACTTCCCCTAAACTTCTCAATTGGAAATAAAGGCTTTATTATTTTGCCCCCCTTCAATGTTGAGCCTGTAACTGTCAAGACATGCATTTAACTGCCTCTTGCTACAGCAAATTCATTTAATGATGCCTGTCTTCCCATTAAGCCACAGCCCCCAGAGGTCAAAAACCATGTCTCCTTCATTCCCGCACCTCACAATGTCCCAGAAGAGAACATTCTGCAATAGCAAATGTTCAATGAACAGTCAATGTTTGCTGAACGAATAGCCAAACCCACTTTCTTATTCTTCACTCAAGAATATGTCTGTGGAAATAAGAGACTAGTGCAACATTTATGCAAACCACTGCAACAATGGTAATCCCTACTCTGTTTGAAAGTCACCTAGGGAAGGGTGAAGATTTATCATAAGTATTCTGTACTGCCATCTTTATCATATATTGTTTCAAGCAACTCAGATCTCTTTTCCAGCATGGTCTTATTGCTCACATGTACATTCACTCTGTTTTTTAAAAAGATAAATACCAGAAAATAAAGCAATGCCAAAATGTTTACAAGATAGAACGTTTTTATTACATTGACCACAGGACTTTCCCATTAAAAAGAAAAAAAAAAAGACCAATTCCTGATCGGACAGAAATCCCAAAGTTAATTGATTTTAATAGAAGCAGCTCTGGATGTTTTGTGTCAAGAAAAAAGCCACCAAAATTTGTTCAGAGTGATGAAAAACCAATCTCAACAAGGTGATCATTTAGTATCATTCTTGCATTGAAGGTTGGCCTGCATATGCCAGACGAATAGTTCTACCGAAGGGGATAAGGCGAGAGAGAGTAGCCGCAGAGAACATTTCATGATTTACTTGATTCCTTGGTGCATAGTAAAAAAAATGATGACCAATTCTTCAAACTCATAGAGCACATTCTCCGAGACTTCTGAATCTACCTTTCTCTTTGGCTTTCCAATGTATAATCTTCTAGAGTAAATACAGCTACAGTAAATAGCCTCCGAAGTAACCTGAGCTCACCAGAAGCCAATCCAAGCAGCCCAGTGCCCTCGCTGTAAGGTTTTAATCTTGAATAGCATTCAAGGACCAACAGCCTTAATCAAATGTAATGAGCATCAGGGCGATGTCAGTTCAAATTTCTTCATTTAAAAATCTCTTTAATTATGATGAAGCATGACCCTGCAATTTGCATGTTAAGAAATAGTCCATCTGCTTTCCATTAAAGTCAGTTGGCTCCTTTGATTGGAAGTAACTCCAGCGCTCTACTGTAATTGTGTGCAGATGGGGCTCAGCCCCCCTCAAGACCTCCAGCCCTCACTGCCGGTGCGCACAGTCCTCACTGGCTGAACCAGCATCCCAACTGCATAACCAGATGTATAGACTGGATCTCTTCTCAATGTGTTTTTTATTATGTAAATGATTAGCATTTTTCTCTTTAAAATTGTTTTTGAACAAATTAGTCATCTGAAATCTAAATGATTCTGTTGAAAAATTTACAAATGTTATCATATGGCAACCTGCAATATGTGACGTCCAGTTTTTTTCTTTGAAATGCAAGAAATATTCTGCTGAAATCAAAGGAACAGAAACCCAATGCTTTTTAAAAATGTTGAAAATATATGGATAGAAAAATCAATTAGGATAAGCAATCTACAGTTGCATACTCATTGTGAGATTTTATTATTACTATTAATTTTTATCATGAATCTAAATGATATAAAAATGTAGCAAGATGTATTGTTCTAGTGATTTAATCACTACTTGATATTTCTCATAAAGGTAATTAGAACTCTAGAATTTGTATTTACATCACATTAAGGCATTGGGCTACTGGATGCAAAATGTTGAAAATTTATTTGTGAGAAGTTGTATACATCTATTTCCAGAGGTCTGAAGTTTAAATATTTTATATATTAATTATTTGTGGAAATATTAAATCAACTCTATGATCGGGTCTTTTTGAAAAGAAACAGACTGACGTACAATTAATTCTTGGTTTATCCATGGCAAAGGGAAACTATAAGTCACAAATTAGTCTGAATCTTTACGTTTGTAAAATTTTTTAACTTTTCTTTCTCCCTGCCCAAACCATTTTTGCTACAGTTGGAAGCCAAGAGAGGCAGTGGGATTTGGCAACAAAATAGTAAAATATATCACCCTCTGGAGGAAAGATTGTCTCACCAAGCCATAAAATAGACTTAGAAAGGAAATAGAAATAGAAAGGAGAAAGGAAGTGCCCCCAAATGCACTCATTTGTGTTCTACCTGTAGACTTCTACAACTATATGAAGTTTTGCATTTCATAGAACTAGTACCAGCAGGCATCTCCAATCATGTTAATATTTCCAAGCCTTCATTTTGATGCTAATAACTTTATTTAAAAAGTAAAAGAAAGGATCTCTGATGTTTGTTTTAAACTATAGTCTATGAAGGTTAACTTACTTCCAGGCATCAGTTAAGTGCAGTTCTTACAGCATAGCCCAAAATCATATTTTCAAGACACCCATCGCTTTTAAAAACTCAAGTGACCAGTATAAAAAGCTCTTGAAGCTATAAAACCAGTACTTTCTATCTTCCCTTCCACAAACACAGCAGACCAAACAGAAAGTATCTATGGGTTTTTATAATTTAAAAATATTTTTAAAAATTAATTCATTAATAAAATAAAATATATACACAGGTTGGTAAATGTCCATTTATTTAAAGGTTAGAAAAACAATTTGCCCATTTAAAGAGTATGGTGAGCATGACAATCTCAGTAATAAACTACTGGACCATGTGGGGGGGTTAGTGTCACATGGATCCTTGCACCCCAATGCCCATTATAGATGACAGCAAATAGTAGGCACTCCATAAATGTGTATTCAACTGAAATGTGTCAATACTTCTCCATCCAAGTGACAGCAGCCCCTTATAAAGGTAAACTGGGGAAAATATTAAGAAAATGTTATTTCGGATTTCCAAACAGCACTATGCAACACTTTAATACATAAAAAATGAATGAATGAGGAACTTCAGGTTTTCAATATTTATCCCATAGAATTTGGTTCTCCATATAGCACACTCTGTATCTAGTTTTATACGCTTCAACTCTACAATGTAAAACAATCCCATGTTATTCGTTAGCCTAAAACGATTCATAAAGTAGTAATTTTGTTAGATTAAAAATATTCTATATTGACAAATCTTTTAGTTGGCCTATTAGATAGACAGGTAGATAATAGATTTAGATACATTTTGGGACAGGGTCTCACTCTGTTGCCCGGACTGGAGTGCAGTGGCATGATCGTGGCTCATTGTAACCTCGAATTCCTGTGCTCAAATGATCCTCCCACCTCAGCCTCCCTAGTAGCTATGACTACAGGCACATGCCACCATGCCTAGCTAATTTTATTATGTTTGTAGAGATAGGGATATCTTGCCGTCTTGCCCAGGCTACTCTTGAACTCCTGCCTCAGCCTCCCAAACTGCCAGGATTAAAGGGGTGAGCCACTGTGCCAGGCCTTAGTTAGCCTATTATATCATAACACAACCATGCCCAATGAGTGTTTCCATTAGAGATCCATACATTCAAAATAAAAATGACAGGAGAGCTAGCTCAGGTGGGAGCAGATGTTAGATCTATTTCTGCTACCTACTACCAAATCACTTAGGCATAGCCTGCAACCTCAGTTTCAGCAGCTGAGAATGGAGAGCAGGACTAGATAATCTCAACCCATCATGACTCCCACTCTTATTAAGGAAAACAACTACACAGACCTAGCAGAGACAGAGAGAGGGAGGCAATCTTATTTCACATTAGTTTGTTTGGGGCAATAAGAAGGCATCTTGGAGGTAGGAAAGACAGTGATCACGACTATCCTAAGATTGCAGGTTGGTTTGTGCACTGACTGGGCACATGGTTTTCTCCTTGCAAAGCCAAGGGATGGGTTGGAACGGACACTTTCCCTGGGGCTTGTGTACATCAGCCCCCCTCTCCTCTTTTGAGAGTGAAGAAGCAGCTGGACTCCAGGTTGGGAATGCCAAAAGGGACTTCAAATGGCTCATTAGCTAAGATGATGAAGGAGTTGCTACAGGCTCTATTTTCCCTCCTTTTACACACACTAACATATTCAGAGGCACTGTCAAAGTTCCCAGGACATGAAAACCAGCCTTCCTTGAGGGACTACTGAAGAAAGCAAGAAAAAATATCTACCTGCATATATATATACACATATATATGTGTGTGTATATATATATATGTGTATATACATATATACATATATATATCATTTTTTGCAAAATAATCTATTAACTTGACTGTCTTCATTACACAAAAGTCATTGTCAGGTTAACAGGGTCTGTTTATTCTATTTGTAGTTGATTCCCATTGATTCTGTCTCTCCACAAAAATCTACGTTAAGAGCTAATTTGTAGTAGACGAGTGACTTCAGTACTTTAACAAAAGTTCACCTGGTTTCGTTAAACGTAGTTTTACATTGAAAGTGTCCTTGCATACTTAATCATTTATTCTTGCCCTTTCTACAATATTCCCCTTATTCTCAAGTGAAACAGGCATATTTGAAATGCATACTAACTCTTCAGTCCTTTTATAAAAGTGTATATTTTAATTTATATTATCTCTTTAAAACACTATAGGTTTTACAAAAGGGTTTAAAAAGACCATTCCCAAAGCATCCTATTTTTATGGTGAATGCTACTCATACATAGCCTATTATCTTTAATGACAGATAAGATTTCATAATAACAGATGCTTTAAAAGTTAGATGGTTTTAAATTCGCAAAAGTGACTTGCTATAGTTTAAAATAAGAGGCATGAACACAATAAAAGTTTAAAACTATTAAAGAAACATTACTTGGTAAGAAGAGAAAAGCAGCGATTATTTTGAATGTAAGACATAGTACTTACGGTGTGTTTCCAACGATAAAGAAAAAAAAAACGGTTGAATTACATAGATTTCAGAGGAAAGTATTCCCAAGTGGGAGCTAAAGAAAGATGGGACAGATACTTAACTTCTGGGAGATGTGAATTGTTGTAAGTGTTAGAGTAACATGGACTTCCAAAAAGAGGCAGCCAGCACATAAATCAAAACTGGCATTGATGGTGAATACTGCTTTATACACATTTTTTTTTAAGTACCAGTATTTAGAAACAATATGGATTTGGCATGTGTGTGTGAAAGACACAGAGAGAGAAAGGCATCTGTTACTCTCTCTGTACTTTAATGAATACTGCCTACTGACTGACTCTATATTAGGGGTCCCCAGCTCCCGGGCCACTGACTGGTAGCAGTCTGTGGCCTGTTAGGAACTGGGTCACACAGCAGGAGGTAAGTGGTGGGTGAGTGGACAAAGCTTCATCCGTATTTACAGCCACTCCTCATCACTCACATTACCACCTGAACCTCCTGTCAGATCATCAGCAGCTGTAGATTCTCATAGAAGCATGAACCCTATTGTGAACTGCACAAGGGAGGGATCTAGGTTGTATGCTCTTTATGAGAATCCAATGCCTGATGATCTGTCACTGTCTCCCATCACCCCCAGATGGGATGATCCAGTTGCAGGAAAACAAGCCCAGGGTTCCCACCAATTCTACATGATGGTGAGTTGTATAATTATTTCATTACATATTACAACGTTATAATAATAGAAATAAAGTGCACAATAAAGGTAATGTGCTTGAATCATCCAAAAACCATCCCCTGCCCCCTCCCCCAACATGGAAAAATTGTCTTCCATGAAACCAGCCCCTATTGCCAAAAAAGGCTGGGGACTGCTGCTCTATATTACTCTTCAATGAGACCCCCAAAATTAACAAAATGTTATATGTCACAGTGTATTTTGATGGTATCCCAAACTATACATAATATAATGGATTCATCTTGGCTTTAAAAGAGCTTAGTCCCATTTACAGAAAATGATCAGCAGCACTTGATATTAAGGAGCTAAGTGCTCTAGAAATGGCTTCTGAATGCAAACTATTGCATTTGCTAAACTGTTTGATAAATTGAACCTCCATGTTTTGAGGAAGGGAAATCCTTTGTCTAGAATCTCAAGGCACTAATGAAAATATTTAAGATCTGCACAACGACACTAATGTTCTTGGGTCATATCGGCAGAAAAAGCACAATATCAGTATATTTCTTATGCATTTTTCAAGTGTGCTTCATCTCCCAGCCTATTTTCTAAGGATTTAAATCAATTTATTCCAGTGTACCTAGTAGAGCTTACTTGAATCAGTCTGACTGGAGAAAAAGACAAAAATGTTCCTGAATTGTTGCTGTCCATCACATATGTCAAATTAAAAAGAATTAATATGAATGACTTGCTCTGCCCCAAGTCGAGTTAATATGGCTAATCTTTATGGGTCCGTGAATATGTTAAGATGTCCGTATGTGGTATAAAATAAATTTTCTTAAGATTTTCTGTTTTTTAGACTTTTCACACCTATGATGGACACCCTTCCCTAGGCACACACAGATACATGTGACACTGCACGCCTCTTCACACTCCCAGTGCTGCCCCTTACCTTTGTACAGAGTCTTGGGTACTTGACAGGTATGTCCACACCCATTCGAACAACATTTCTTCACCCCAGAGCACTCATTGTCAACTTCGCAGCTTTCAACACAGGCGGCCGCAAATCCACTGGCTTTCTCAGGAGCCGGACAGTCCCCCTGCTTCACCAACAGGATGTATTTGAGGAACTCACAGCTGGTCAGGCATTCGTAGCTCTTCTTGGGGAAGAGAGGCTAAGTCAAAGAAGAATTTTTAAAAATATTCCATTAAAGACACATGAAGTCTGATTTCCAAGACATCTGAAAGGAAGTTCAACATTTTTTCCCCACCAAACCTTTGCTTGAATATTTGACAAAATGCATGTATTTGTTTTCTTTTCTCCTACCCAAGTGACATTTTGTGCTGATTTCTCAAAGGAACATAATCCATAAGTGATTATTTTATATTGCATGCAACAGACAAACACCATGTATATGCGCCCACGTTCACAGATCATATATTCTATCTTGGTCAAAGATGTTTGTCAAAAAAACTGATTACAAATAGTCACAAAACCTGTTCAGTAGAATTTGAGGGCCCTTTTTGGATTATATACATTACACTTATAACACATCATGGTCTTTAATTTTTTCTTTCTCCATTTTTTTTTTTTTACAGTTAAGGTCTCACTTTGTCACCCCAGGCTGGAGTGCAGTGGTGCAATCATAGTTCACTGAAGCCTTGAACTCCCAACCTCAGGCAATCCTCCTGCCTCAGCCTCCCAAGTAACTAGAACTACAGACACACACCACCATCCCTGACTAATTTTTATTTTTTGTAGAGATGAGGTCTTGCTATGTTGCCCAGGGTGCTATTAAGTTCTGGCCTCCAGCAGTCCTCCCACCCTTAGCCTCCCAAAGCACTGGGATTGCAGGCATGAGCCATTGCATCTGGCTATTTTCTCATATATCATAAATACTCATCAAAATAGCAAGAGCTCTATAAAACTTAATAATTCTCACAATGTTAACATATTTATTGGTATTATATAGCACAGTTGTCTAAGCCTGCTAATTGAACATATTTCAATAATTTCCAGCCTTTATTATTAATATGGAATTGTCAATGAGTTGTGCAGTAGAAGAATGTGAATCTTCTTTAAAAATCAGCCCACACCTATGTTATCTGTGACATAGTTGGGGTCTGAACAGCATCTTGCTGAGGACATTTTGGTTGAGCCCAGAATCAATCAACCATTAGTGAGAATAGGAAGCCCTGGACTTATTAGAGGAATACATTATTGAAAAAGCCTGAGTAATGTGAAAGAGCCATTTATCAAATGCCTATTTTTCCTTACGAAAAAATGGTTCAGGACAGCACTCGGTCATCCCTAAGACAGGAGCTGCAATTGGAAGATAATGGCTTTTTTCTGCCACTGAACAGAGGAGTTGCTGAGACTTCTAAAAGCTGTCCCACCCAGGGAAAGAAAGGGAAGGATGCTCTCTGTGCTCTTGCCCTCCTTTTCCTATGGAAGAGAATGGCCAAGACAGCCCCACCAGCCCCAGCCCTCCACCCAGTCCTATCCCTAACCCTCTTTTTGTTTTATAGAAGATGGCTGAAAAGATGATCACCATAACCCTAACTTTTGCACCAAGCCTCCTTTTATCCTTATGGGAGATGGTTTCCATGATAACTACTACTCCGTTAAAGACACATGAAGTCTGCTTGAATGTTTAACAAAATAGATGTATTTGTTTTCTTTTCTCCTATCAAAGTGACATTTTCTTTTATCAAAATGCATTTTCGCCTGGAATGCCTGTGCATAGCCAGGTTAAATTTCACTGTCTCTTTTACCTGGGGGTGGCTATGTTGTTGTGAATGGAACATAATCAGCAAAGTTCTGTGCCACTGTGGACCGAGGCTTGCAGATGGTGGGGGATGGTGCCCCCATGTTCTTCTTTATTAGCTGGATGTAGGTGGCACCGCAGCTGTAGGGAATGAAGGAATGGTGGGGCCACAGGAGGAGAGACGCCAGAATGCTGTCTGCCCATATGGAGGACAGCACCCTGCCAGAAACAGCTGCCTTGAACTGCTCCATGGGTATAAAGCAAGTACACACGTGTTTGAAGTCTTGTACATGTCAAGTTCCGTTTGCTACAACCATTCAGGCTACCTAAACCAATGCAAAGGCCATCCAGTGAAGGGCTGCCATGGTTCCTCAACGTTGGAAGTGGAAGATGAACAAGGAGGACACTTTCTGTTTATCTGATGTCACAACAGGGTTAGGAATATAAGAAATGTGGTAGCTTTGGTGAACAGAAGTCTACAGGGAGACTAGGAACATCATGCGGCTCAGCACCAGCATGCTGCTTGATGCTCCAGTGATCCCTAACCAGGGCTCATTACTGGTAACATCTGGAAACACGTGGGTTACACTTGAACAATACCTGGGAACACCCGCTTGTGTGCTGCCTGCTGCTCCTCCCTGATGACTAAATATGGCTCTGCACCATCGTGACACCTGGGTAACACCGGGTCATCCCTACCATTGCCTGGTAATGCCTGGGCAACACCTGGATAACACCTGGTAAGACCAGCCCATGTGCTGCTGTTGCTTCTCAATACTGATTGAATATGGCTCCCTACCACGAGGTAACACCTGCCAAACTTGCCAGCATGCTGCTGGCTACTCCTCGCTGTTAAACAACCATGACCCTTTAGTCAGATAGGTGTCTGGTAGCACCTAGATACCCTGGAGACAGGAGGTTATCTAGGCAGGAGACTGAATGGTTTGGGCTATTAACCAGAGAGTATTTCACCAATAGCAGAGGTATGTTATAAAACAAACAAACAAACAAACAAAAAAAACCGCCATTATCAAAGTCTCTAGTGGGAGGTGGAAGGTTGGTGGGAGGAATGTCTCTCTTTTCCAACAGTTAGTTCATTAATTTTAGCCTATGATTCTCAGGTTGATGATGACTAGAAATTCCACTGAAGACTCAAAACATAACTTCAGCAAGGAATATCTTAGTAATCCCAGGATAAACTACAATTTCAACGTAAATTATTCTCCACTGTCTCACCTGCTTCTTTTCCCCAAACAATGTTCAATTAAACTATGCATAAGAGTTGACGGCAAATGTTATATTATGTGCATTTTACCACAATTTTAAAAAAACAGTGTGAAAGAGACAGACAATTTTTATACCATGAGAATGTGTGCAGCACCAAATTGTATTGTTTCATAGTGACAATAATCTTTCTGATATTGTAAATTTAGTGGATGACAAAGCATTAGTACATTACAAGTTAAATACGATTAAATGCCTGTTCTTTTCTTAGATTAATTAACAAAAGGAAAACAGTGGAAACACTAGCTAGAAAAACTATAATTTCAAGGTTTGAATTAGAATTGTAGATGTCATATAAAATTGTTTGTTAGTAATTAATCATACATAAAACGTGAAAAATAACATGAGTTGACTGAACTAAAATTATTTCTCAATTTAAGAACTTTAAGGTAAAACTTAGAAGGGCCATGGTGTCAATATTGAATTATGACAAATTTACAGCTAATTTAATTAAAAAGAAACTTTATAAGTATTTAAAGCATTATTAACTCTCAAGGCTTTTCTCTCTTACTCTTATTTCGCAGTTCATTTTTCTGTTAGCTGTTACATGTGTTTTACTTCATTGAGTTTTGAAGCTCTAAGTTTAGTTTCAAACCTAAGTTAATAATCAAGGAAGTATGCTAACAGATCTGTAACAATTATATAGTGTTTGCCAACTTTCTTCTTTCAACAATTCATATACATTACACACACTGAAAGAAAATACTTAGTTACCAAAATCATTGGCCAGTGTCTCATGGGCTGAGATTTCCAAGTAGAAATACTTGTATTAGGCTGGGCATGGTGGCTCACGCCTGTAATCCCAGCACTTTGGGAGGCTGAGGTGGGTGGATCACGAGGTCAGGAGATCAAGACCATCCTGGCTAACATGGTGAAACCCTGTCTCTACTTAAAAAAATATAAAAATTAGCCGGGTGTGGTGGCAGGCACCTGTAGTCCCAGTTACTCGGGAGGCTGAGGCAGGAGAATGGCGTGAACCTGGGAGGCGGAGCTTGCAGTGAGCTGAGATCGCACCACTGCACTCCAGCCTGGGAAACCAAAGCGAGACTTTGTCTCAAAAAAAAAAAAAAAAAAAAAAAAAAAAGAAATACTTGTATTAAATCTGGCAAGTGCTTCCTGTTTGGTAACTTGGAAATCACAGTGACTTAGTTTGCACCATGATATAATGAAATCAACTCAGTTCATACTCTTCATCTATGAAAACAGAGTATGAGTCAAGAATCAGATAAAGTTTGGATCCTCTATTCGTATATTATTCTAATTATCTATATGCCAACTGCCACACATTTGAACTACGAGGGACAGGAAAACAGAGGCTATGTCTCCTTATCTTCATTATTTACTGAACTATCGGGGCAGACATAAAAACAAATAAACAAAGACAGTGACCTAGAACAGTTATGAAGCATGTGTTCCCAATGACTATAAAAGGGGAATGATCATAATTAGCCCAACAATTTAGATCTTTCCATTGATATGAGAGTTATTCTGTATGGATATTCAATGTTTTCCTTTTTGGTAAGGACATAGAAACACATACGTTCATCTTTGCACTCATAGTTTCTAGACTGGTTTATAATCTTGAAATAATACAGGTAACATTATGAATATTACATGAGGCAACACACACAAAGAACTAAGCACTATTGTGCCTAGTTGGCCCACAATACATATGCAATAAGAATTAAGTAATTTGTGTCTTTTTTTCTTTTACCACTGCTACAAGTTCACTCTTTAACATTTCAAAATTCTTCTGGTGTGCTGATGAAAATTTTGTAAGATCCAAAGACAGAAGGAAGTCTGTATTTTTCTACAGTGTGTCCAGCCACTAGATTCCAACCCACTACTTCCAGATTAAGCACTGAAATCTGCATCTAAGGAATTGTACCCTGTACTTAAATGAAGTTCATCTTAGAGCAGTGTGGATTTGGTGCAACAGTCTTACAGAGGAGCTTTATTTAACTGTTCTATTAAAGGCAGATTTATCAAAGGGAGGTTTTGATGCTGTCTATTAATTTTCTTTCATAATTCTCTTGGATTAGGTTGAAAAAATATTATTTGTTTGAATATAAATTAGAGAACATATGGTATGTGTACATAAGGTCTCTCTCCAGGTCATTAATCATAGTTTAATGACAATTTACTAATTGAATGGAATAAGGAGAAAAATGTATACAGGTCAGAGAAAATGCTGTGTGAATATTAATACTCTAGACATAAACAAAATGTGCAAATTGGTCTCCAGTAGGAAATCCTGTGAACAAAGGTAATTTGAGTGTCACAAAAGTATAATAACTTCTGATCATTAAGCATGTAAAATTTCATGTGATAATACAAATTACTCGGAGATTTGTTAAAAGGAATGAGAAAATAATAGAAAAAGACTTAATCAAACCAGTATGCATGTAATACCCATCAATTTTATGGTGAAGAAACACGTGTGACAACATAGATTCTATGTTCTATTTCCTGTTTCTACAATTATATGCAGGCAATGAAGGCAAACTGTTAACGGTAAATTTAGTTTTTATAACTATAATTCATTTTTATAAAACAATTCATATGATTAATTTCACAAATCACACAAATGCCACTCTAAAATTATTATTATTATTATTATTTTGAGAGAGTCTCACTCTGTCGCCAGGCTAGAGTACAGTTGCACTATCTCAGCTCATTGCAACCTCCAACTCCCTGGCTCAAGCGATTCCCCTGCCTCAGCCTCCCAAGTAGCTGGGATTACAGGCATGCGCCACCATGTCCAGCTAATTTTTGTATTTTTAGTAGAGACGCGGTTTCACCATGTTGGCCAGGATGGTCTCGATCTCCTGACCTCAAGTGATCTGCCTGCCTCAGCCTCCCAAAGTGCTGGGATTACAGGCGTGAGCCACCGCACCCAGCCAAATGTCATTCTACTGCCAGGTCATTGGCTCCAATTTAAAATTTGAAAAGAATATGGTCATTATGCCCATTAATTTTGTTTATCTTGCCCTTAATGTCCCCAAAACTAAGAAAGATTTAGTCTGCAAAGATTATGTATTTTTTCTAGATTAGTGATTAATAGTATCTAACGGATGTCGTTATGCCTCCAAAGAAGAGATAAAGCAAAGTGTTAAAGAAAAATATGTTTGAGGTGCATTGGATTAAGTAAAAAATCCTTCATCTGTTAATAGATATATGTCATCCTATATATTAATATGCAGTATTAATGAATTCTTATATATCCCTCCTACATGTCATCTCCTAAGAGCAAAAAACTAAAATGCGGTTTTTAGTGCCTTACCTGGGTAATATGCTAAGCTCCACTAAGAAGAAAATGAATAAAACATTAATTTATCCACCTGTGGCAAGTGGCTAAAAATAAAATTAAATACTAACAAAAGTAGGCAACATTTCTTGAATGCTTTCAAAAAAAGAGATAGTACTATCTTTGTTTAGTTTGGTATAAAAAATAATCTGTTCAGCAATCATGGAATGATAAAGACATCCAATTCAGTAAATTACCTTAATGTGTTTAAAATCACATAAATACAAGGCTTCAGCTATGAGGAGAACATTGCATTTGGCTATTTGGTTCAATTCAACAGACCTGTACCATATGTCAATTCTCTAGGATTATAATTGCCTTTGCAAAGAGTCAGGGAATGGGGGGCTTCACTTCCTGCTCCTAGCCAACAACCAGGACTGCTGAATACAATGAAACCTCAAATATACAATTTCCTAAAGTGAGTGCTCCATCATTATCATCACTGTCATAACCACCACCATCACCATCATTACCATCATCATTAGCAGTGGCAGTTGGTCACCAAGAGATGCTGATGTCTACCACATCCCTCACTCTACCCCAGCTGCTTTACTTTCTCATTTCGCCTATTCTTCCCCAGTTCCCACAACTGTTATTATTTCCATTTTACAAATGGGGAAACAGCAGCTCAGGGAGATCATAACATAGCCCAAATCACAAAACACATAAGAGTCTGGGCAACGATGAGAGCTAGTGTTTTCTGAGGGCCCCGCCACATCTCAGGGTAAAATAAGAAGACTGGGCTCACCCAGTGGCTCTCAGCTTACTTCCCTACTAGAATTTCCCAGGGAGCTTCTAAAACTGATGTCCTGGGTGAACTTCTGACCCGTTTCTTCAGCATTCCAGGCATGGACCCTGGAAACTGCACTTTGGAAAGAACCGCAGATGGTCCCAATGTCTGGCCAAGACTAGAAATCTGCTGGATGAATAGCTCTCTAATTTGTGTTCAGTTATTAGACTTCCTGATTCTACATGTTTAGAAATAACCTGAATATTCAAAAATGCAATCTTACACTTCCTGGGAAGAGACAGTAGGGTGATTTCAAATTTCTTTCTTTTTTTATTCCTTTTCTTTAGCAAACAAATTTTTAATCTTAATTCTATGCTGAGTAATTGAATAGCTCCATTTACCTAGATACAGAAAAGCTAAATGCATCTATAAACAGAAAATCTAAGTGTACATAAACTCCTAGAGACCACTGAGGGTAACTAAATTAAAGTACTTCAAACTATAATCCAGGGGTTACTGAAAATCTGATTCTGATACATCCGTCTCTGTATGTACAAAAGATACATTTCAGGATGCTCAAAATTAAAGCACTGACATTCTAAACACCAAGCAATCACCGAATTAAAGTATGTTGGTAATTCTTTGAACACAATGTCTCTGAAGTCAGTGATATCAAAAAAATAGCACATGCTCTTCCTTTTGTATTTTCACTGTATTAAAAAGCAACAGTACAAATGCTGTGGTGTTAAAAAGGATCCTTATTTTTTAACGAATGAACTTTTACAAACAATTCTGTAATGAAAGGAAAATAGTATCTTAATACACAAAAGTTTTTGTTAAACAAGATTTTACAATTTTTAAATCAGAAAATGTTAAGTTTAAATTCTTTCAAAGGTTCAAACAAAAAAGCAACCTACACAATTTCCATTAAATGTGTCTTTGTACACATGTCCTGGGCACTTTAAAAATGTTAAAATCGTTAAAGTTTGACTTCCGCTGCTGCTGCCCCCATCTCAGCATTGCCCCCTCCCTAACCTGGCCAAAGGGTCTGATTCCAAATTTCTGAAAACTTCACTCCCAAAACACACAGTGAGATGAACAGAACATGAATACAAGAGCATGAAGACAAGGTAGTGAGACAATGAAATGAGATGAAAAGGGTTAGAAAAGAGTTAAACAAAAATATAAAATGTGAAATAAGACAAAAACATAAAGTTAAGAAATAAACTAGAAATATCAAGATCATCTGAGGTCAGGAGTTTGAGACCAGCCTGGCCAACATGGAGAAACCCTGTCTCTCCTAAAAATACAAAAATTAGCCGGGTGAGGTGGCAGCTACTCGGGAGGTTGAGATGGGAGAATCCCTTGAACCCAGGAGGCAGAGGTTGCAGTGAGCCGAGATTGAACCACTGCACTCTAGACTGGGCAACAGAAGGAGACTCTGTCTCAAAAAAACAAAGGAAAGAAAGAAAAGAAAAGAAAGAAAGATAGATCAAGGAATGAATAGAAAAAAATTATAAATCAAAGGGCAGGTTATGTTCCAGGAATAACTGAAAAGAACAAGCAACACTGGAATATAGCTTCTGCTTCTGAACACCAAAGGGAAAACTTTAATTTTTCAGGCATTCAGGTAAAAAAGGCAAGCTGATTATGAGGAAGAAAATATAATTGCTACCAAATGTCTCTCTACTAAATTTAGTATGTGAAGCTAACAAAGCAATGTCTATATAATTCTAAGGAAAATAAACTCTGTATGAGTGTATGTGTCTTGCGGGGGGGTTGTGTTGGGGGCAAGGGGCATGATGTGCCATGCAATGGCAAAACCTAGCCATCCTATCATAAACAGAAAACCAGAACAAATGGGCTAGTACAATATTCGGTACCCAGATAAAATAAAGTAATACTTATAGAAGAAAAAAAAGTTGTCCAATCCAAGTGTACTTTAGATATAACTGTAGGTAAAATTTCTCATGCATAAACTTAAAGAAAACACCATCCATAGACCCCTGTTTAAAAACAAAGATACGAATTAAATTTACAAAATTAAGCATACAGTGGAAAAAAAGTATCAGTAAAATTAATCATTTTTCTATGTACATAAGTACAAAACTAAAATTAAATAAAATAATGATAGGAGGGAGAATTTGCTGTGATAAAACTAAGAATTTTCAAATAATAATATGTTAGAAAAACTGGTAGATGGGAGGAGTGGTGGAGAAAACCTATGAGTGTGACTTATCTTGAACTTAATATTAGAACATCAGTAAATAAAAAAACAAATATGGAATTGAAAGAGTAACAATTCCAACCACATAATATCTTGTATAATCTTTTCTTTATAATATTTTGGGATCTCTTTGTCTTCTCTTGCCTTCAAGTAATATTAAACTTTAAGCATTTATTTGCAACTAGTATGCACAGAGCTTCCAGGTGCTGGCCTGTGGCCAGCCATTTGAGTAGGCATTGGGAGAGCAGTCTTGGCCTTACTGTGTTAACGCTTTTCTGCACAGTAAACCATGGCTGTTTCTACGTGGTAAATCTGGAATGACAGTCTGGTTTTACTTTTCTGTGCGGTTTATTAATTTTTAATGGGCATGTATAGTTTCTATTAAAAATAAATAGTATACTTGGCTGAGTGTGGTGGCTCACACCTGTAATCCCAGCACTTTGGGAGGCCAAGGCAGACAGATCACTTGAGGTCATGAGTTTGAGACCAGCCTGGCCAACATGGCAAAACCTCACCTCTACTAAAAATCCAAAAAATTAGCCAGGTGTGGTGGCACACAACTGTAATCCCAGCGACTTGGACAACTGAGGCAGGAGAATCTTCAAAGTAGGAGACGGAGGTTGCAGTGAGCCAAGATTGCACAATTGCACGCCAGCCTGGGCAACAGAGTGAGATTCCATCTCAAAAAAGAAAATAGAGTGTACTTTTAAAACATTAGGCAAAACTGCCAAGTGTGTCTTTCAAAGAAGACATCTAAACACTATGCATGAAATAAGAAAAATAACTCTCCATTCAAATGTTACTAATTTATGCTTGGAAGTATTATTATAATTTGCTTGGAAGCCCAATTATAAATACTAATTTGTTAGATGTGATTGCAATTAATTGGATTCCCAGGCAAATTATAGACATTGGCCATGGAAAATATAAAATTAGGAGAAAAGCAGAAACATGCATATTAGGGAAGTCACTTTTCTACAAGTACACACTCTCTTCTTTCAATTACAGTAATCTTTACTTATGTTTATCTTGGCTTCCTTCTTCCTGGCCTGGCTCTTCTATTTATTTTGAAAACATTTAAATGTGTCACCTTGTATGAGTCAGCAACATTTCAGAATCTTGCTGCAATATTTCTGGAAGATCAGGAGGCACATAAATAGCTCGAGAAGTTCACAAATCCATAGAGAATTAGGGATGGTTCAGGTACCACATTTAAACTATGATTTCTTTCCCTCTCCTACTTCTGCATTTGTTAGTAGTGAATACCAAGAATGCCAATGCAATGTTCAGCCCACTAAGCCATTTGTATACTGATTTATAGACCAAACTGGCATTCTAGGTACTAGGAATTTAATGGTGAACAGGTGAAACTGTGAAAATGATGACCCACTATGCTTATAGTTTACATGTTTACTAACGAACAGGTAAAAATCATTAAACAGCTTAGTTTGCATTATAATAAAGGTAGACACAGGAAGTTACAGACATAAGCACGAGATCAACAAATAATTAGACGAGGACAAAACTTTAAAGACAAGTCGTCAATACTGATGATTTAAGCAAGTAAAAGTGATGTGGAAAACAGAAGAAAAAGAGAGAGGGAACAGAAACAAATACAGCCTGTCCCCTTCAGAGCATGACAAATACATAAGTAAGATAACTGCTATACAATTTGGGGGGCAAAATTAATCTGGCAAGTGTCAGTTTCTTCAAAATATTAAAGGAGGATAAAATATTATCCTAAGCCTTAAATAAGGCTTCCAAAACACTTAGCACGGATCCTAGCACATAATAAAGGTGCAATCAGCGCTAGCCACCTTTATTAGCATCAGAATTTTTTAACGCAGTTCTAGAAATTTTACAAGAAACAATAGGAATCCATATACATTAATTATAGATGGCCTAAAATCCTCATATAAATAATTTCTTTTAAAGAGGAACAAATTAGAAAGTTGTCAAATACAGTTGTTTACTCTTTGATTTATATTGTTCAGTTTCTTTGCTCATCTCATTTTGCAAACACTGTCGAATTCTACAAACTCATCACATCCATCCAAGATACAAGAAAAAAAATCTCATATTTTACCTCTTAGAGATCTTCCTTGAAATTTCGTATTTCTTTGTTTATACACTACTATATTATACCACTTCTGGACTGGGTAGATCATCACAAAATGAAATAGAAACTAACTGATATGATTAGGCTTTGTGTCCCCACCCAAATCTCATCTTGAATTGTAGTCCCCATAATCTCCATGTGTCAAAGAAGAGACCAGGTGGAAGTAATTGAATCATGGGGGCAGTTTCCCCCATGCTGTTCTTGTGATAGTGAGTGAGTTCTCACGAGATCTGATGGTTTTACAAGGAACTCTTCCCCCTTCACTAGGCACTTCTCCTTCCCGCTGCCTTGTGAAGATGCCTTGCTTCCCCTTCACCTTCTACCATGATTATAAGTTTCCTGAGGTCTCTCCAGCCATGCTGAAAAGTGAGTCAATTAAACCTTTTTCCTTTATAAATTACCCAGTCTCTGGCAGTTCTTTATAGCAGTATGAAAACAGACCAATACACTAATGTACATACATACTTTCCTCGTTATGAACAAGTAAGAGAAAGTGCAAATTCCATAAGTTAAGGGACTGGTTCCCAGGGGACATTAGGTACTATCTGGAGATATTTTTCTTCCTCACAACTGGAAGGTGCTATTGGCATCTAGTGGGTATGATCTGAGAGACCAAAATGGATGCCCCTTTATCAACTAAGAGGTATGCTAAGGTTCTTGGTTGGCATGGCACATTTCTAAATTCCTATAGCTAAACTTGTTAACAATAGGAGCTATTGACTCTGATTTACAACCCAGACCTCTACAACTCTGATTGGACAGAAGACTGGCCTTACAAAGATTATTTTCTGATAAGCAACTGCAGACCACAAGCCAGTTGCAGCTAGATTATAGAGGCTGTGCACAAATTCTGTGTCCTGTAGTTCACTTTTCGATGTAAAGAACCAAATTCCACCTCATTTTAATGCTAAAACCCTGCCCCAAAGTGAACATTGAATGTTATGTTATTACGAGGGTATTTTAAGAAAGTTAACCAAAGATTTAGCAGAAAAATGCCTGAGAAAGCTTCATCAGAGAGCCTTTCTCCACCACAACAATGGCCCTGCTCATTCCTCTCATCAAATAACAGTAATTTTGCCAGAGTTTCAATGGGAAATCATTAGGCATCCACCTTACAGTCCCGATTTGTCTCCTGGCTTGTTCTTGTTTCCTGTTCTTGTAAGAATCTTTAGGCCGGGCACGGTGGCTCACACCTGTAATCCCAGCACTTTGGGAGCCCAAGGCGGGCAGATCACGAGGTCAGGAGATCGAGACCATCCTGGCTAACGTGGTGAAATCCCATCTCTACTAAAAATACAAAAAATTAGCTGGACATGGTGGCAGGCGCCTGTAGTCCCAGCTACTTGGGAGGCTGAGGCAGGAGAATGGTGTGAACCCGAGAGGTGGAGCTTGCAGTGAGCCCAGATCGCACCACTGCACTCCAGCCTGGGCGACAGAGCAAGACTCCATCTCAAAAAAAAAAAAAAAAAAAAAAATCTTTAAAGAGCATCCATTTTTCTTCAGTGAATAATATTTTTCAAAACCTACATTGACATGGTTTAATTCCCAGGACCCTCAATTCTTTAGAGATGGACTAAGTGGCTGATAACATCACTTACAAAAGTGTCTTAAGCTTGATGGAGCTTATGTTAGGAAACAAAGCTTACATGTTTTATTTTTAGCTTTTGATTCCATTTTTCCATGAACTTTCTGAAGTCCTCTTGTGTATGCAACCACGTTATTCAGACATTGGACAATAGGTAGCACAAGACAAGAAAATCTATAAGGACACAAATGAGATGAGCTCCAATTTTGCCAAAAAAATGATTTGACGTAGTTTCAAATCCACAGTGCAAGGAAGGCTAATCCCAAGATAGCTCTGCAATTTTTCCAAGTTGTGGAGAAAGAGATTAAAGCTTGAGGCTGAGATGGCCGGATCCTGTGGGCAGACTGTCAAGCAGGATGAAACTGCATGAAGAGAGAAACCTACAGGGATTCAGAGGGATCCTTTGATTTCTGGCTGAATACTGACTTGAATGTGCATGGCTTCAAACTGCATAAGTCTGGGGAAAGAATAATCAGACAGCAATAAAGGAAACCATTCTAGCAAAAACTCACATTTCAACCAGTCAGAGTGCAAAGAATGCACAATTCATGAAGCATTGGCTAGAGTCCTCAGAAGGATATCACCTAGTAATGGGATAAATTGGGCCTGGTCTAAAGGCTACTCTGAACCCTCCCCCAAAAAAGCTTAAAAGAAACTTTTAAAAATAAGAAAAAATAAGAAAATGGATCTCAAAAGGAACTTAACTACACGCCAGAACAAAGTCTAACACTTTCTAGAAAGATACAGCAAAATTCAAAACACAAAAATTTGACATCCAATCAAAAATAATCCAGTGTGCAAAGAAGCAGGAAATTGTGGCACACAAAATGGGAAAAAAGGGATCTACAGAAGCAGGACCAGAAATTATAGAAATGATAGAATTAACAGCAAAGGACATTTAAGAACTAATATAAATATGTTCCATATGCCCAGGAATGTAGAGGAAAACATGGACATAGGGAGGACAGGAATGAAAGCTACAGAACAGAGCTGAATAGAAACTCCAGAAGTAAAAAGGAAGAAATGAAAAATATGTCAAACAGGATTTTTAAAATGTTAGCCACCACAGAAGATAAGATTACTTAAAAGGAAAGCAAAGACACAATGATTTAAAATAAATAAATAAATAAATAAACTATTAAAATGAAGCAGAGGGTGGGAAATGACCAAAAGGAAAAAAAAAAAAAGATCATAGACTCATTGACCCATGAGACAAAATAAGCTGGTCTAATATGTGTAATTAGAGTCTCAGAACAAGAGAAGAGAGAAGATGGGAGAAATCAATAAATAATATTGAACAACAAATTAAAAATTTGATTAAAATTGTATGGCCTAAGTTAGAGGAATCTCAATTACCCCTAAGCAGAAGAAACAAAGATAATTAAATCAAAGTATACTTAACCGTATTGCTTCATATGCCAGATACTGAAGGAAAATCTTCAAAGCAGATAGAAAAATTAAAACACTTTATATATAGTAAAACAAGGATAAGAATCTCAAAGGTTTTTCAGAAAATATGCATGCCAGAAGAAAATAAAGCAATATCTTTAAAATGCTATTTTAAAAAAAATCAACTTAGAATTTTATACCCATGAAATACCTTTGAAAAGTGAAGATGCCTTAAAGACTACCACAGGTATACAAAAGGTGAACTCATAACCAGCAACCCAGCATTATAAGAAATGTTAAAAGCAAAAGGAAAATGATAACAGATGAACATTGGGGTCTACACAAAGAATGAAGAGTTCTAGAAATAATAAATACATGATTATATTTAAAAGATGATTTTTCTTATTTGTATATCTCTGGAAGAAGATAAGTTTAAAGCAAAAACCATAAAAATGTGATGTGGAGCTTGCAACAAATGTAGAAGTATGACTTAGGACACTAAGAATACAAATGAAGGGAGTAAACAATGAAAGTATATTGTTATGACGTTTTCATATTATACATGAAGTCATTCAAGATGAAACATACTGTGTTCCAAAAAGCAATTCTCAAAAAATTTAAAAGGATAGAAATCCTAAGTTTTGTCTTAACTAGAAATCAGTAAGAAGATATATGTAAAATTCTCAAAAATTTACAAAATAAACCATACACTCATATGAAATTCAAAAATGGAATCACAGAAGTAATTAGAAAATACCTGTGTAAAAATAAAAACATGCTATAACACAAAATGTGGGTTGTAGCTAAAGTAGTGCATAGGGCAAAATTTATAGCATAAAGCTCTTATATATGAAAGGAAAATAAGGTCTCTAATTAATTATCTAAGCTCCTACAATAGGAAATTATATAAAGAGAGTCAAACTGATCAAAATTAAGCAAAAGTAAGGAAATAATAAAGGACAGAAATCAATAGCATAGGAAATGACAAAAAAATAAAGAAAAACAATAAAATAAGAAGGTTTTTTTTAAAGGAGCACTAAAATTGACAAAATTCTATTGGGATGAATCAAGAAAAAGGTAGAGAATACATAACTTACCAATGTCAGTATTGCAAAGAGGGGTCAACACTACAAACCTAACAGACATCAAAATGCTAACAATAAAGGTGAATTAGGCAATAATATGATCTATGCTATTTTTATCAATGTGATAACTTGGATGAAATAGTTCACTTCCTACAAAGACACAGGTTATAAATGCTACTAAAGAAGAAACAGACAACGTGAATAGTCCTATGTCTACTAAAAAATGGAAATAACATATAAAAGTCTCAATAAGTAAATAAATAAACTTTAAGCTCATACAGGAGCTTCTACTCCTTAGAGAAGATAAATATCAGAATTCTTCCTAAATTCCTCCATGAAAGCTCTACCAACTCACATAAAAGGAGACTCTCTTCATTGATTGATTTATCCTGAGTACATCATTCTGCTAGTTACATGAGATGGGAAGGCTAAACTTTATTCCTGCTATCATGTTTACACTGCATTGGGGAATAAACATAAATCAACGATTATAATTCTGTATCTTGAATAATAAAAAAGTGGTTTTTGTTTTTATTTATAAAGAACCATTTTCATCTGCTGATTTTTTCTTTTTCCTTTTTTTTTTTTTTTTTTTTTTTTTTTGAAACAGGGTCTCATTCTGTCACCCAGGCTGGAGCGCAGTGGCACGAACATGGCTCACTACAGCCTCGACCTCCTGGGCTCAAGCAATCCTCCTGCCTCAGCTTCCTGTCTAGCTGGGACCACAGGCGACCACAAGCATGTGACACCATGCTTGGCTGATTTTTTATTTTTTATTTTTTGAGGAGATTGGGTCTGCCTTTGTTGTCCAGGCTGGTCTTAAACTCCTGGGCTCAAGTGATCCTCCTGTCTTGGCCTCCCAAAATGCTGGTATTACAGGTGTGAGCCACTGAACCTAGCCTCATCTGCTGGTTTTCAATCATTTTAAGCAATTACACATTTTCTCCCCATAGACTATCACTGCACAAATCACAGAAGGTTTCACAGAATTGGTAGAAAACTTCAAGTGAGTGCTTTTTTGTTGTTTGTTTTTTAAAACAGGGTCTCACTCTGTCACCCTGGCTAGAGTGCAGTGGCACAAACATGGCTCACTGCAGTCTCAGCCTCCTGGGCTCAAGCAATCCTCCTGTCCCAGCCTCCTGCGTAGCTGGGACCACACACATGTGCCACCACAGGCACAAACATGGCTATCCCTAAAATAGGGAGCCCCAGTATCCAAGAAGTACATCCACATACTTGCTACTCAAAGGCTAGGCCTTGGTTCAGCAGCATTAGCATCACTTGAGAGCTTGCTGGAAATGCAGACTCTCCTGGCCACACCATATACCTACTGAATACCATATACCTACTTAATACCATATACCTACTTAATCAGAATCTGCGTTAAAGCAGATTCCTAGATGATTCGTGTGCGTGACCAAGTCTGAGAAGACCAGTTCTGGATCATGCTGGACACTGGAGTTGGCATCTTCAGATGCATGAGTTTCTCCCTCTCCATATTTAAATTTCTTTCACCCCTACTTCCTTACTCCAGAAATCAAGTTATCCAATTTGCGCTCCATGTAACTCTGACTTCACACTCCTGACAGCATTCATTTCCCCTGACATATGAATGTATTCCAGTCTTTCCAAGGTAAAACACAAACATCACTTTCTCAACTGTGAATTCCCCCTAACCACAGCCTCTTCTCTCTCCTCTATGCTCTAGAGACAGTGTTAGGGAAAGACTTTAAACTTATAGAAAAAGTTGCATGTATTTGGTCTGAATTTCCTCCTTACATTTTATTCCATAACCCAGAGTTGTATCTGTTACCTACTATTGATCCACAGAAAGTCTCCCACGCAGATTTCCAGTGACTTCCTGACTACAAAACTCAGTGAGCCCTTTTAGTCCGCATCTCACTGACCTCCAGTAGAATTAAAAAGTGTTGACCTTGTCTCCTTGTCTTCCTCCTTTATAGTAAAAGTAGCTAATATATATGTAATGTGTGTTATCTTCAGATACTGGTTAAGTGCTTTACATGCATTCAAAAAAATTTTTTTTACTTAAATTTAGTGCTTTTGCAATTTTCATGATACTCCCCTAACTCATGTGCCTATTTGCCTAGCCCTTCTTTTCAGACTTAAGTCTTTAAATCATTCTGAATAATCTCCAGTCTTGGTCCCATAAATTTTCAAAACTCATCAATTCTCCTACAGCTGAGTCTAGAATAATTTGATACTCCCCTGAGTAATATAAAAATCCAATGAAAATTGAGTCTCAGTGCTTAAAAAAGGAAAAAAAGTTTATGTTCCAGAACTATAAAATTTGATACAATGCAGATTGTACCCATCATATGGTGGTTGGCAAAGAATATCTCATAATAATTATAAAAATTCATAAGCATTCTTCAAAACATTTCCACTCTACTACTACTACATTCCCTAAGTTGAAAAGAAGACTTAGATGAATTCTGCATCTCTTCATTGGTGCCCAAGTAACACCATCCAGAAATACAAGTAACACTTTTATGTGTTACAAACATGTAAAAGGCCAATGTTAATCATTTCTAAAAATAAAAGCCTATTATTTATAATACCAAAAACTTTTTGAAAATTGTCTATGTGGCTGAGCACAGTGGCTCACGCCTGTAATCCCAACACTTTCGGAGGCTGAGGCGGGTGGATCACGAGGTCAGGAGTTCAAGACCAGCCTGGCCAAGATGGTGAAACCCTGTCTCTACTAAAAATACAAAAATTAGCTGGGTGTGGTGGCAGGTACCTGTAATCCCAGCTACTCAGGAGGCTGAGGCAGGAGAATCGCTTGAACCTGGGGGGCAGAGGCTGCAGTGAGCTGAGATCGTGCCATTGCACTCCAGCCTGGGCGACAGAGCAAGACCCCGTCTCAAAAAAAAAAAAGAAAAGAAAATTAAATTGTCTATGTGTCAGTCAGTCACTCTAGCCTCCATCCCTTTGTCTGGTCCTTACTCTCAGCTGGTCACCCTGATTCCTATTTCACTGAGAAAAGTAAAGCATTCAAAAGAGAAGTTCCATAGATGCCATTTTCATGCCCACCAATGCACCTGCATCTGGTGCATTAAAATCTCATGCATCCATGGATTCTCATGCATCCATGAATTCTCATGCATCTCCTGTCCCAGGACGTAGAAGCTTGCTCCCATTTCAAACCTGCCTCCACACACACACAATGATAGACATTGCCATTTAAGGTCATGTGCTTCAGCAATTCCCCCTTTCTCCTCTAACATCAAATAACCCCTCTCTTCTGAATAATTTCCATCTGCTTGTAAAATATAATTATTTCTCTACTCTAAAAACAATTAAATGTTTGATTACCTTGTTCACACCTCTTCCCACAATCTCATTTGCGCCCCTCATCACTTTTTTTTTTTACAGTAATGCTCACTGAATGTTTCTATACTCCCTCTCTGTTTCCTCCAACCATTTATCTGAAATTCATGCCAATTAGGCATTTTCTTCTGCCACCCAATAACACTGCTCTTGTCAAAGTCCACAGTGAGCTCCCTGTCGCAGAATCCGATGAATAAATTTCAAGTCTCCATGCTCTTGCAGCACTTGACGCAACTGATTACCTCTTCCTTGTTGAAAAGCTTTCATCGTTTGGCTATCGGAACACCACACTCCCCTGTGTTTTCTCCCAACTTATTGGCCTCTCTTAAATCTCCTTCTTCATCTCCCCATTCCTCTTATGTTGCTGTGATTCAGTTTAACTCATAGACCTGTTTTCTTTCTGTCACCTCATTGAGCTTCATGACTTTAAACAGTACCTTCAGGCATGGCATTTGTTCTTCCAGCCTAGAACTCTCACCTAAATTACAAACTCCTATGCCTATTTCCCTACAGCACATCTCATATGGATTTCCATTTGCATCTGAAACATACCATGCTCAACACCAAACTTCTGGTCTATTCTTTCTCCCACCCCACCCCCAAAACTATCTGTGCCTGACACATATCCCACATCACGTACATTCCAGCTTTCTTACCCTAGTTTTTAAGGACAAAAGCCCTGGCGACACCACTGACTCAACTCTTTCTCCCGTTCCTCATGTTGAATCTCTCACCATGACCACTCTAGATTGAGCCACCACTATCTCTCATTTGCTCAGTGGATCAGATTGTACTAAGTAAAAGAAAAAGCCTGAGTGTCTCACCCGGTAGACACACTACTGCAGGTCCCATTCTAGTGTCTCCCAAGAATTGACAACTTCCTTAAAAGGAAGTACTCAGGAGCCATACTATAATGCTCTTAGGAAAATATTTCCAAATAGAAAATACTTGTAATAAAAATTGAGTCTTTCAGTTTGGACATATATCTGTTTAAAAAGAATAGCAACAAAGTTAATCTTTATTTACCTTTCACAAGTATATTCTAATTGGGGAAGCTATTGTTCTGATATGTTAAAGCAAAACATTGCTAAATGGTACTAAATTCTATGTGCTTCTCCTTTTGCAGCCAACACACATCTGGGGCATATTATATCACTTTCACGTTTAGCTCTCATCAGCTTCTTTCAAGACCTTTAACTATTTTACAGACATATCCAGACAGGTACAGGTTCTGTTCCAATCCCTACAGGGATGCATTTAATTATCACTCTAAATTTTAAGACATAAAACCGGTTGTAGAGCAGTGAAGAGATAAAAAGTTTTGAGTGCAAGAAATCCCCACAGGAGAGGCATGTTAACCCTTTTACTTTCTGAGGTCTCTTTTCAGTAGTGTTAGAATATTTCTTTCAGAGCCACGTGAAGGGGCAAGGAGCCCTGTCCTCCTTCTCTCCTTGAGGTGCCATTAATTAACTATGATTTGGCCAGGCACAGTGGCTCACGCCTGTAATCCCAGCACTTTGGGAGGTCGAGATGGGTGGATCACCTGAAGTTAGCAGTTCAAGACCAGCCTGGCCAACATGGTGAAACCCCGTCTCTACTAAAAATACAAAAATTAGCTCGGCGTGGTGGCAGGTGCCTGTAATCCCAGCTACTCGGGAGGCTGAGTCAGGAGAATCACTTGAACCTGGGAGGCAGACGTTGCAGTGAGCTGAGACCGAGCCACTGCACTCCAGCCTAGGCGACAGAGTGAGACTCTGTCTCAAAAAGAAAAAAAAAAATTAACTATGATTTTAAACCACTAAAACTTCCTTCTCATTTAAGGATAAGCCTGTCCAAGCAGGGATGACTGGGCCAAGAACTTTACATTCGACACAGGCTCATCTTTCATTCCCTGATGAGGGAAGTAAAACTTCATCCTCTGCTCTGTGTGCTGTGACACAGAATAGGTTTAGGAGGGAAACCCTACAATACAGCAGGGAAGAAACGTAACTAGAAGCTGCACCACCTGGATTTTAGATCTTATACTCCACTAACCAACCATGTGATCTTGGACAAATAAATCTCTTCTCCTTGTGTATCAGTTTCCTTGTCCATCAAGCTTACCTAATGAAATTCACATCTAACTTCTTCTAAGGACTGTTAGGGGAATCAAATCTATAAGCCTGAAAGACATTTCAAAATGCAAAATCGCAAAGAAATTACTTGATAATTATATATGTAGTAAAGTGAAAACCTCCTTTTCCTTCCCATTTCCAAGCTGAGAAAGACTACATATCTCAGGATGCATATTGATCCAAAACAACTTATATTTTTAGCCTTGATTGATCCCTGAAGCCAATAAGGTTTCAGCTTTCTATGACGTTAACACGTACTGCATACTTCCAATGTTGACATCCACTGAGCTCTTACCTAGTGTTGAGATTTCATGAATCAGAAACATCAAAGTCAAAGATGGCAGCTGTTTTACCAGCTGTTTTATCCAATGCTGACATCCATTGAGTTCTCACTTAGGGTTGAGATGCCATGAATCAGAAACGTCAAAATCAAAGATGGGAGCTGTTTCATCCAGCAAGGAGGCAAGTCATAAACAATGATATATCAAGTTTCACCAAAACTAAGATCATTAAGAATGAGAAAGAAATAATGCCATTTAAAATTTAAGATTCCATTGATTGTGAGAAAGGAATGTTTCAATCTAGGAAAATGTACATTTTGTATTTGGTTAAAAAAATAGTTTGTCATGGTTTTTAAGATTTTTGAAAATAAGAGAACAGGCCGGGTGCGGTGGCTCACGCCTGTAATCCCAGCATTTTGGAAGGCTGAGGTGGGCGGATCACCTGAGGTCAGGAGTTCGAGACCAGCCTGGACAAGAGGGGGAAACCCCATCTCTACTAAAAATACAAAAAATAAGCTGGGAGTGGTGAGTCATGCCAGTAATACCAGCTTCTCAAGAGGCTGAGGCAGGAGAATCGCTCGAACCAGGGAGGCAGAGGTTGCAGTGAGCCGAGATCACGCCACTGCACTCCAGCCTGGGCGACAGAGCAAACCTCAAGAAAGAAAAGAAAAGAAAAGAAAAGAAAAGAAAAGAAAAGAAAAGAAAAGAGAAAAGAAGGAAGGAAGGAAGGAAGGAAGGAAGGAAGAGAAAAGTAGAGAACAGTGATAATGGTTAGTTAATAAACTGAACCCACAAAACAATCTATTTGCCTATCTATGTATCTATGATTACGTGCCATGTTCCAAAAACTTGATACATGAAAATAAAATCTCATATAATCCAGAGGACTGCTGAAATATCTCAATTTTTTTCCTGTTTTGATACAAACATTTAACTTCTTCATTTAAAAAAATGACATTTATTGGCCGGGCACGGTGGCTCACGCCTGTAATCCCAGCACTTTGGGAGGCCAAGGTGGGCGGATCACAAGGTCAAGAGATGGAGACCATCCTGGCCAACATGGTGAAACCCCGTCTCTACTAAAAATACAAAAATTAGCCGGGCGTGGTGATGCATGCCTGTAGTCCCAGCTACTCGGGAGTCTGAGACAGGAGAATTGCTGGAACCTGGGAGGCAGAGGGTGCAGTAAGCTGAGATTGCGCCACTGCACTCCAGCCTGGCAACAGAGCAAGACTCCGTCTCAAAAAAAAAAAAAAAAAAAAAAAAAAAAGAAGAAGACATTATTACCTCTGACATTGGCCTAAAAGTAGCAAAAGTTACCGTGCAAATTATAACAAAATCGGTAATCAAATGAGAAGTGAGAGAGATCAGGATATGAGAATGAAATGAACCAATTCTAGGTATGTTGTTATTAATATGCCTCCAAAAGTCTCCTCCCTGTAGGAAAATTTATTTTGTGATTAAAATTACCAAGAACAATGTTTTATGTCTAGAAATGGGTGCTGGTAATACAGATTAAGAAGTAACAATACTCTAAATGGTAAGATGAGTTTTGTGATATAATTATGACTGTTCTTTGTTTTATTGTTTTTTTGTTTTGACACAGGCTCTTACTCTGTTGCCCAGTCTGGACTGCAACGGCATGATCATAGCTCATTGCAACCTTGAACTCCTGGCCTCAAGCAATCCTCCTGCCTCAGCTTCCCAAAGTGCTGATATTACAGGCATTAGCCACTGCGCCCAGCCTGTTCTTTTTCTTGAAGCAGGAATTTAAAAACTTTCTCTATAAAGGGCCAGATAATAGATATTTTCAGCTATAAGGGCCATATAATGTTACAACTACTCAATTCTGTTGTTGTAGCACAAAAGCAGCCATGGACAATATGTAAACAAACCACTGTGGCTGTGTTCCAATAAAGTTTTATTTATAAAACAAGAGGCAGACCAGTTTGCCTTGCGAGTCATGGTTTGCAAACCTATGCCTTAGAAGACAAATAAGCTGAGACTGCCCTGCAAGTAAACATACTGGGCCAAACATGTCTAACAGTGTAATTGTTTCAGTTGAAGAATAATGTAACCTAGAGTTCCTTTTGGGTCTGAACTTTTACAAAGGGAAAGCTTGGAGTCATGACAATATGGACTTTGTGTGCATTCTTAACAAATAATGTGAGAATGGGGAGGATGAACGGGATTGTTTTAGGCCTGTCTCCACAAGTGACTAGGCTTAAAAATGCTGAAACAGTCATCAGTGTTTTCAAGTTTCAGCCTACTTCAACACAATAGTGAGATACTTACCGCAAAATAAAACAGATGCAAAAAACACACAGGGACGTAAAAACAATCAAAGCCACCAAAATGGAACATCAAGTCTTGAGTTATTTAACCGTTGGGCTGAAGCAACTCATCAAAGCTCCTCACATTAAATGGCGTCTGTTTTCCCCACCTTTCAAGTTTCAATTAACCTTTCCTGCCAGAAAGGATCACATTCAAACACCTGAGTCCCATTTTAATAAACTGGATTTGGTTCAGAACACCTCACAGTTACCTCAGAGAATGGCAGTTACAGAAACCTGCTCTTGAATTTGAAATTTACAGGAAGAAAGGTTTCAAATGACCTTCAATTATATCTTCCTTCTCAGAGATCAGATGTAAAAATATCAGCCCAGAGTCACTGATATTTAGGGATAATAAATTTATAAAACAAACACCTTGTTCCTCAAGATTCTATAAACAAGTCAGGAGCAGTGGCTCATGCCTATAATACCAGCAATTTGGGAGGCCGAGGCAGGCAGATCACTTGAGGCCAAGAGTTTGAGAGCTGCCTGGCTAACACACAAAACCCCCGTCTCTACTAAAAATACAAAAATCAGCTGAGCATGGTGGTGCACGCCTGTAATTCCAGGTATTTGGGAGGCTGAGGCACGAGAATCACTTGAACCCAGGAGGTGGAGGGTGCAGTGAGCTGAGATCACGCCACTGCACTCCAGCATGGGCAACCGAAAAAAAAATTCTATAAATATCTATTTTTGTGTCTATAGATGTATAGTTTGTGTATGGAATAGGATAGAAAATTAAAGTTAAGAGCACAACAGTCACTCCACTAGACAGTGTGCTCTAATTGTGTTGACAAGGATTACCAATGCGGGTAAAAGTTCAGAATCAATAGTTGATTCAGATACCTCACAGAGCTGTGACCCACAAGCCTATAACACATAATACAAAGTAAATATCATTGTGTTACTTTTGTACAGCTTGATAAGCTCTGTACCATGCATTTACATTCATTATCTATTTTAATAAATACCGTGTAAGATCAATAGGATAAATCCCTCATATGAAAATGAGGTTGAAGACACAGGTTAATTGATTTAACTGAATTCATAGAGTAAGTTGGTTTTGCAGTTAGGATTAGAATCAAGTTACCATCATTCACAGCTGAGATCTTTCATCCAGGAGAAAATAAGCCCCACAAAGGCTGGAATTTTTCCATGATTTATTTACTGCCACATCTCTACCAAACTGCAGGGCACATTATAGGTATTCAAAAAGTTCATGTTGAATAAATGAATGAATAGATATTTTTAAAATAGTTAAAGTAGGAACACAGAAAAGGTAAAAGCAGAACACAAAGACATGGGATGGCCTCACTCTCCTTATGCTTGCAGCAAATCATCAGTTTTATTTCTGCTGCGTCTTTTCTATATCTCAAGGGGCCCAAACCCACTATGACCCCTGGTGACTGGCCAAGCGGAGTTGACCAGGAACAACACTTAGATAATCAGTGAGAGGGATCAAAAGAGGATCAAAATCAAGGAGTTTTAGACCCAGCCTTTCTACCTGGAGGGTTGACTGTGGGCAAGCCATTCCTTTGAGGAGCCTCAACTTCCCAGTCCTTCCTGGCTTCCACATGTAACTCTTGGGGACTTACTATCTGCCTTGCTTAACTACAGGAGTATGGGAAAGGTCAAGTAAGATTATGAAGATATTTTACACACAATACATATTGATGAAGCCATTATTGTCCTAATTCTGCAGTCATTTTCTCAGAATAAGATCCAGAGTGAAACACAGGCAATGGGATTACACTAGCATTTATTTGCTGCAGTGGATGAAGAACAGACCAATCTCTCTGGATTGTTGGAAGAGTTCCCTTTCACCCCCCAGTTCTGTTCAAAGATAATCCATAACATCATTTCATTCCGATGTCGGGGGCACCTCTTCTGGCCAAGACCCTGAACTGAGCTTTCCTGACTGCCAAAATGGACTCTTTTGACTCATTCTCTACTGTTCTCCCCAAACCTTCGGATTCTCCTACTTCTCAAGTCCACTGTCCTTGGAATCCTTGGAACCAGGCAGTGTGCTTGGCCTTGTGTCTGGTTACTTCTCAGCAGAATCCAGGCTGGTACAGGGCCTGTGCCCCCTGTATTCCGTAGGGAAGACAGTCCAGTAAAGCAGATCTCCTTTTTTGCACTATTGGTGATTTTATACAGTGGTCCTCTAGGACAATATTACACATTCTCCTAATAAGGATGATAGAGAGATGAATGGGTAGATACAAGGGTGAATGGCTGGATGGATGAATGGATGGATAGATAGATAAATAGATATAGATAGGTAATAGATAGATGGACAGCTGATGGATGGATAGATGGATAGATGGATGGATAGATAGATGGATGGATGGATAGATGGCCAGCTGGATAGATGAACAGATAGATACTAATCTAATAGTTAGGTGAAGTAAGATGCCTCTCTCCTGTACAGTTAAAAGCAGGCAAGCATTCTACCCAGGATATGAGGAGGAACCCCGAGGGGAACAAAGAGATGAAGATATTTGAGAAACACCATTAGCAATAATATGAGTCTCTTCTCCCAAATGGCATGAATACTTCAAAAGCATGTAAAAACTACTCAGAATAGCTATGACGTAAGGTGGGAAGGTGGTGACAATCTATACCTTTAGAAAGCTTGTAGTCTTCCATCTACACATCATATTTTTTTTTTATCTGGTTAGCCAATAATGCAATCAGTGGGTAGCCAGGTTTTAAGAAGGCTCTATATTTTTTACATGAATTTACATATATCCATACACACCTGCAGTTAATGATCTCCCCAAGCTGCAGAAGAATAAGAGGGCCCATTCATTCCCATGACCCCACATAAGCATAGTCAGATTTGGGTCAAGTGTTTTAAGTACCACTGACGTTCTCCTACCTCACAAAAGCTTTGGCACTGGTGTTTCCTCAGGTCCCCTGATTCCTTGCAGGGCTCCAGGCACTGGAAGAGAAGAACAATAAAAATAAATAAAACATGGAAACAAACAAAGCTGAGAGGAAAAAAGAATTCACCTGTGATTGTTGCTTTTCAATGCTTGTTTATTCTAGTTAGTTTAGAAAACCAAATAATCAGCTGCTCTTTTTAACTGGGTATAACACGAATCTGAGCAAAAGCATCATTACAGAACACGGACCAAAAAATGTATGTCAACACAATTGGAAAGGAAAAGTTACAGCACCTGGCAGTGACTTACAGGAAAAGTAATGATCGTCACCATCAGCTGGAGGAATTGGGGTAAGACATTTTATATTCAGTAAGAAATATTTTCTTTTCTTTTTTTTTTTGTTTTTTGAGACAAAGTCTCGTTCTTGTCCCCAGGCTGGAGTGCGATGGCGCAATCTCGGCTCACTGCAACCTCCACCTCCCAGGTTCAAGTGATTCTTCTACCTCAGCCTCCCCAGTAGCTGGGATTACAGGCGCCTGCCACTACACTGGGCTATTTTTGTATTTTTAGTAGAGACAGGGTTTCACCATGTTGGCCAGGCTGGTCTCAAACCCCTGACCTCAGGTGATCCGCCCGCCTCAGCCTCCCAAACTGCTGGGATTACAGGCATGAGCCACTGCGCCCAGCCAAGAAATACTTTCTAAAGGTTGTTGTTTCATAGGATTTTTTTCCTCATAAAAGTTAATATTACATTTCTTTTAAATTGGCAGCATAGGGCTATTTTTTGTACACTCTTCTACAAGTGAAAATGCATTGTATTAAATTTATTTCCGTATGTATGTACACATATGTATTGTTGTTAACTTGTGTCCTTATCTCAATGAATCCAACAGCATTCAGATACATCGAGTTTAATCACTCCATTAAAATACATTGGATAAATCTGTTAGATTATGACATGAGAGTCTCATAACAGAAAATATGGTTTGCTTAAACATACATGCATATAACTTATTACTATATACATTCTAATAAATCAAAGACACTAGCCAGACTCCATTGTTCAAGAACGATTGTAATAATAAATAGTAAGATTGTTGGATAAACAAATTATATGCACATATAATATAGTTTATTACTAATATATACTATATGTATTATATATACACACATGATATAAAAATATATATAGTCTGAGGCCAGGTGTGGTGGCTCAAGCCTGTAATCCCAGCACTTTGGGAGGCTGAGGTGGGCAGATCACTTGAGGCCAGGAGTTCGAGACCAGTCTGGCCAACAAAGTGAAACCCTGTCTCTACCAAAAAATACAAAAATTAGCCTGGCGCTGTGGCGCCCACCTGTAGTCCAGCTACTCGGAAGACTGAGGCAGGAGAATTGCTTGAACCTAGGAGGTAGAGGTTGCAGTGAGCCGAGATCAGGCCACTGCACTGCAGCCTGGGCAACAGAGCAAAACTCTGTCTCAAAAATAAAAATAAAAATAAAAATAAAGTATATATAGTGTCTACATACGGGATGTCTGCGTGTGCCTGATTGATAGTAGCCAGGCCTCATGGTTGAAAAAATGTTACATTCATATGCATGGAAATTTGATCCTCAAAATTATATTTAATGCAAGTTGTAATTTTAAACATTAATAGTCATATATAGTCAGAGGTCAGTCATCTAAATATAGGCATAGCCCTAGCTCTCATACATTCATGGTTATTTTATCTATATTATTTCTATTTCATTATTGATGAGTTTTCAAATGACAGTAGAAATTCTCAGTTAAATTTCAGATGTATAATGTAGAATTCTGGATATATGGTGAAGCAATACTACTTTTTCACTCTATTTTCTAGTAATCTCCATGTTTTAAAATACAGATACAGTTAGAAGATACACTGGAAGACTCTATGAAGAAACTTAATTTTCAATATTTGTTGACATTTTTTAATCAAATATATGTATGAAATCAACTGCCCCTGTGCCAACTGTCAATTCTTTATAACAATAATGCTCAAAGTGTGATCAATTACTGATATTATGGGCATCCTTTGGAGTTTGTGTGAAATGAAAACTCATGGGCTTCATTCTCAACCTACAGTCCGAATCTCTGGGACCAGGGCCCAGGAATCTATTTTAACAAGTTCTACTGAAAATTCTGATGCTTAGTAAACTTTAAAAAGCACTGCTATCAGCCGGGCACGGTGGCTCACACCTGTAATCCCAGCACTTTGGGAGGCCGAGGCGGGCGGATCACGAGGTCAGGAGATCGAGACCATCCTGGGTAACACGGTGAAAACCCGTCTCTACTAAAAATACAAAAAATTAGCCGGGCGTGGTGGCAGGCGCCTGTAGTCCCAGCTACTCGGGAGGCCAAGGCAGGAAAATCACTTGAACCCAGGAGGCAGAGGTTGCAGTGAGCTGAGATCACGCCACTGCACTCCAGCCTGGATGACAGGGCAAGACTCTGTCTCAAAAAAAAAAAAAAAAAAAGAACTGCCATCAAATTTGATGTTTGCATTTAACAGTGTCTTTATGGAATAAACGTTTGTTGGATGTTTCTTGAGTGAAATGACAAAGACTTACCTTGCAAGTAGCTGAATCTCTGCCCGTGAACAATCCCCAGACCATTACTCTTTGGAGTAATGTCTCTTTCTTGCTTCATATAAGTGCCATTAAGAACACATATTTCTCATAAAAAATTTTTAGATTTCATAGTAATGTTGCATATGAACAGTTTTAATTATTTTAATTTTTTTTAAAAAACTTGAGCTCTTTAATAATTCTTTTCTAAGACATATATGAGCCTGCCCCAAGTTACAGTGCTTACTTCTCTCAAGAATGTTCAAAAACAAATTTTTCATCAATATAGCAATTCTAAAAGAAAAACAATTTTAATAGTAATGAAACATTGTTTAAAAACTTATCTAAAGGCCGGGCGCGGTGACTCACGCCTGTAATCCCAGCACTTTGGAAGGCCGAGGCGGGAGGATCACAAGGTCAGGAGATCAAGACCATCCTGGCTAACACGGTGAAACCCCGTCTCTACTAAAAATACAAAAAAAATTAGCTGGGTGTGGTGGCAGGCGCCTGTAGTCCCAGCTTCTCAGGAGGCTGAGGCAGGAGAATGGCATGAGCCCGGGAGGCGGAGCTTGCAGTGAGCCGAGATCGCGCCACTGCACTCCAGCCTGGGCGACAGAGCGAGACTCCGTCTCAAAAAAAAAAAAAGAAAAGAAAAGAAAAGAAAAAACTTATCTAACTTACTTATGATTTCCTTAAATAACTAGTTTTTTGTTTCCTACGGCTACATCAATGCTTTGTCCTCAGAGCTCTTGTTACTTATTTTTTCTAGACATTTGCTTCAAGGCAAAAATGTTTAGTAGTTATTTAATAAGTACGCTAAGACCTAATTCTTCCTCAAGACCATTTGAAATGAATACATGACACTCTTGACACTACAAGATAAGCCTTTATCATTTCACTCAAGAAACACCCAACAAACATTTATTCCATAAAGACACTGTTAAATGCTATGTGGCTAACAATGTCTGAAAATAAGCATGTGATTTTTGTTTTCTCTCATTGCTAAAAATATAAATTATAAAACTATGCTGCTACATGTGTACACAAGTTGCATTTTCACAACTATAGACATCGGTGCACAAAAAGTCTCAAGCCTTTGAAATCTCCATAATCCCACATAACCATGGTCCTGAGAGGCTTGTGGAATTGTCAAATACCTTATACAAAACAAATACCATTTACAAAAACAGGCATATTTCTGGAATGCTAATCAAAGCAATACACAACACACTTGTTTTGCTATTAATCCAGAAGCTCTGCCAAGTCTAGCATCAGTATATGTAATTCATTTAAAGCTCTATTTTAACATTCCTGCTTCAGATCCAGTAACTAGCAATCAGCAGTATCTAAAGACATTTTTCAAAATGTTATTAATGACAGCCAACATTTTCTTTTAATAATCCTCCATGAAATCTCTCTGACAAGCACAACCTATATACAATCATCTGAGTAAATGTTTGCAGGATAAGTTTGCCAAAAGTCTACTTCTTTATAATACTCTGGCCAGTAAAAAAAAAAAAAAAGATTTCAACAAAAGCTAAAGTGTTGCAGGAGAAAACAACGACACGCTTTCTCTCATACTTCACATAGAACAAAAAACTTCCTGTTTCTGCAAGCAATTTTTTAAAAAAGGTATGTCAAAAGACTGCAGCCCTGCCAGAGGTGTTAGAACCCGAAGGACTCTATCTTGAACAGGGGCTGGGTAAAATGAGGCCAAGAAGTGCTAGGGCTGCATTATCAGGAGGTTAGGCCTTCTTAGTCACAGGATGAGATAGGAGGTTGGCAGGACTAGTTTCACAAGATCCAGGTCACAAAGACCCCACTGATGACACAGGATGCAGTAAAGAAGCCAGTCAAAACCCACCAAACCAAGATGGCAAATGAAAGCAACCTCTGGTTGTCCATGTGCTCATTATGCACTAATTATAAGGCATTAGCATGTTAAAAGACACTCCCACCAGCGCCATGACAGTTTACAAGTGCCATGGCAATGTCCAGAAGGTACCCTATATGGTCTAAAAGGGGGAGGAAACCTCAGTTCCAGGAACTCCCCACCCTTTTCCCAGAAAACTCATAAACATCCACTCCTTATTTAGCATATGATCTAGAAATAATGATAAGTTTACTCAGTCAAGCAGCCCATGCCATTGCTCTGCCTATGGCACAGCCACCCTTTTATTCCTTTACTTTCTTAATAAACTTGCTTTCACTTTACTCTGCAGCCTTGCTCTTGAATTCCTTCCTGCATGAAGCCAAGAACCCATGTGGCCTCCCAGACTGAACTCCAATTTGGGGGTTTACCCTGTGACAACCCCACATCTCTCTTCCACAAGAGGGGTGATTATGAGAGAAATACCACTACCAGGAGACAATTGCTTTAGAATTTATTACATAAACTCCTATAGGCGCCATGATCATGTACTACCTAAAACTATCCAAAACAGTAACCAAAGTTTATATTTTTAGCAAAGGTTTTAGGCTTTCAAGTTTTAGGATGATAGACGAAAATCATTTCTTCCGAGGTTACTGCTTCAATTCCAATGAAGAAACACTTTAAATGGCAAAGAAAAATATGTAGATTGAGAGAGCTAATCGCATATGTCATCGTTTGGCAGGTAGATACTAAGTATGTTTCTACTTAACCTAGAAACTTTACGGATTACAGACCACTTTTAAAACTATTTGTCTAATGGAGCCTCATCACAACACATCTATAGAAGTATGTAAAATTATGCACTATTGGCTGGGAATGGTGACTCACGTCTGTAACCCCAGCACTTTGGGAGGGTGAGACAAGATGATCTCTTGAGCCCAGAAGTTCAAGAACAGACTGGGCAACATAGTGAGACTTTGTCTCCACTAAAAATAAAAAAATTAGCTGGGCATGGTTGTGTGCACCTGTAGTCCCAGCTATTCGGGAGGCTGAGGTGGGAGGATCACTTAAGCCTGGAAGTTTGAGACTGCAGAATGCACCACTGCACTCTGCAGCCTGGGTAACAGAGTAAGACTCTGTCTCAAAAAAAAAAAAAGGCACAATTATTCTTACATTTTAGAGAGGAAACACTGAAGTTAAGAGAGGTTAAGGAAACAAATCTAGTGACTCTGGGAGAGATTGGGGCAATTGGGATTGAACCCATGCTTTAGCACACTCAAAGAAAGGGTATTTTCCATGATAAAGCACTTTATGCCACTTGCTACAGGGGATTCATGAGACAATGTATATAAAAGATATCTGTACACTGAAAAATACTTTGCAAATCCATGGGATTAGTAAACTATGATGCTCCCAGACCTCTCTGGGATTCAGTTCCAGAATGCCCTAGGTGTTATGCATTCCAAGATCTTCATATAAGCACAACCAATAAGACTATTTCATGTCACAGAGAAAGACCTCCAACTCATGAGTAGAAGTACTGATCAACAAGGAAATTGTGGATACTACTTTGGTGAATCACCATCTGGCCAGTTTACCACCAAATTCCATACTTTACATTTAACCAAACACTTTCATAAAAGGACAGCAGAAGAAATGTTCTTACCAAAACAGCCATCACAATAAATTCTAAAGCAAAAAAGGGTCACACAAAATTCAAAATTTTACATTATCCAATAATCAACAAGTGGAACTCATGATTAGGTTATGCTAAATGAATAGAACCCATGCTAAAACAAAGCAAGCAGCAGGTCCATAGATTTCAATCTGTTCCAATTAGCAACAAACTAGCTAAATCAACAAATATGGATTAATATTTCTTATGTGCAAAGTACTTATCTAGTCACCAAGACAGGGGGAAATGTGGCATGATTCATTCTGCCCTGAGGGAGTGTGGAATCTCTTATGGGAGAAAAGTATGTAGATAAATAAGTCTGCATCGGTGAATCATAAAATAAATGAGTTAAGAACAACATGCCGGCCAGGCGTGGTGGCTCATGCCTGTAATCCCAACACTTTGGGAGGGTGAGGCGGGCAGATCACTTGAGGTCGAGAGCTCGAGACCAGCCTGACCAACATGATGAAACCCTGTCTCTACCAAAAAATACAAAAATTAGCCAGGTGTGGTGGCAAGCGCCTGTAATCCCAGCTACTTGGGAGGCTGAGGTGGGAGAATTGCTTGAACCTGGGAGCTGGAAGTTGCAGTGAGCTGAAATTGTGCCACTGCACTACAGCCTGGGTGACAGAGTGAGCCTCCATCTCATAAATAAATAAATAAATAAATAAATAAGCAAATCCCAAAAAAAGTCATAAGAAATGAAAAAAAAAAGGATATGTATTTTCATAGGGGATCATTGAAAAGAACTTCACAGAACTAGGGACCCATAAATCAGCTTAGAAGGGTGACTGTGACTAGAATTTGACCAGCTGTAAGTAAATTTGGGATAAGGATAATATTCAATGTATGGAGTGGGAGTATGGTGTGTGATTGCTAGTGGGAGAAGACACATAGCAGAAAACAAGGCTGGAAGGATAGCCCTTGGATTCAATGAGGAGCCACTGACACACTCAGAGCTAATTGTTTGTTCCAACTTGTGTTTATGAAGACTTGGGTGTTGGAACAGAAGATGGATTAGAGAGGTGAGACATTGCAGTGAATGAAACCAGAGCAAAAGTCTTTACAACGTCTTCCAATCTTCTCTCTGCCATTTCTAGTGTCAATATGCCACCAGGGTGTCAGAGGTCATTGGGTGAAAGGAGGAAAAGGATGTTAACCTATGAAAGGGAATATGGAAGTGCAATCTCATCAACATGGTTACCAATTTGTTTTGAGAAGTGGGGATGAGAGAAATCAAATGGGAAAAGGCACCAAAGTTTCCAATCTAGATCTCAAGGGAACTGATGGTGTCACCAAGACGAAGGAAGAAGGAGAAACAAGCATGGGGAAAGATACGGAACTGAGTGCTTAACACAGCGAGTTAGAGGTGTCCAGGGAACGTGCAAGGAGTGTTGTCCGACAAGCTATTGAAATTGTGGATATGCAGTTTAGGATAAAGGTTAAAGTTAATGATGGCATTTATAAGTTTCTTTTGTCTTTCTCTCTCATCATTAATTTATTCCTTTTACAACCATTTCCTGAGTTCTAACTATAACCACAGTATCATGCTAAGTGATGGGTCTACTGCTAAATCTATGAACTACACAAGGGACTGCCTTCAAGGACCTTACAGTCTCTAGAAACATCATAGCATGTACATTTACAAGCAAACATCAAAGATACTGATAGAGAAGAGGTACAGAAAAAATTAAATTGGAGTGTCAAAAATTTTAGGAGTTTGGCTATGCGAAAACTAGAATGGCAACCTGTATGAGATTTCATGGTTTAGTAAAGTTTTTTTTTTTCTTTAACCTGTTTTGTTCTCTCTTTATGTGTTTGTGCTTCAAAATGAGGTGATTGGAACATGTTAATAGGCAGGAAAAAAAAGGATCAAATGGAGGAGGTCTGACTAAAGATCAGGATGATTGAAGATGTAGAAGAAGTAGGAAATTATCAATTGATCAAGGTCCCAGAGACTGTTGTAGGGGTTACAATATGAAAACAATGAATTTTAGAGAGGCAACGTATCACTCATATCATTGAACCCAACCCTATACAGCTTCCAGATTTGAAAACTGAAAAACATTTTCACAGAGGCAATGGCCAAGTGGTAGGGTTTAGATCCATGGCTCTGCCTAGGACTGGACATGAACGTACAGTTTCACTCCAGCTTAGAGGATGTAAGAGTTTGGATGTAGGGAAATGTGACAATGATCATGTGGCATGTTGATAACCTGTGTGAATGAGCCACGGGTTTCCAATATGGTGGGAAGGCACTGATGTTTAGATGTGTGTGCCTTCGTGGATGCAATTCTGGTGGCTGGGCTTTAGTAGTCTTGAATGGATAGATAAGTCAGGCCACTTCCCAGGTGAGGGACTCTGAAACTCATGATTCTAGCCAAGTCTGAAGGCAACCCAAAGAGCACTGAGTTTTAGATTTGGACTGACCCAGAGGAGAATCCCTCATCTACCTCAAGCTAAATGATTTTTTCCCATTCAAGTTTTATTTTTACCTCTCTAAACTATAGGTTTCTGATACATAAAAGAGTGAAAAAATATTTGCTCAGGTGGACTTTTTTCAAATGAAATTTATAAAGACCACCTTTTAAGGTGTCTACACATAGTAGGTACTTAGTGAATCTAGTTCTCTTCCATCTCTAGGGGACCAATAAGGAGACGTTATTTTATAGTTCTTTCATATTTCCCTAATGCCTACCTACATTTTCCCTTTTAATTGGAAAAGAAATTCAAATTCCTCTTAATTCCAGTCTCTCAAGCACGTTCTAATAATTGTTTTTAAAGTGCCAAATTTCTTGCCCACATTTGCAAAAGCTAAGATTGAATGGGGTGGTAATATTCTGTGTGTGGCCAGAACATGGAATGAGAAGGGATATCCTGAGACCAGAGCACAGTATCTTTTCTTTCACAAAAGTATTTTCTGTTGAATAATTAAAAAATCAAATAATGCTTTACACTTAATTTTGTCTGGAGTATTGCCTGGATATAAAGAATAAGCCTTGGGGTTCTTAAAAAAAAAACCTCCAACTTTTTATTTTATATGGGTATACATTCGTATCATATAACAATGCTATCTACAAAAGTTTGCAAAGACCATTTCTGTTTTCTGAATTAATGGCAGCAAGTTTCTCTAAAAAGCTGTGGACCTGCTTTTTAGATGAAAGCTGTTTTTTTCTCCCAAATATATTTCCTAAAATATGTGCACCCTACTGCCTTTAGAAGTATTCATGGCCTCCCTCCAGCTCTAAATTGGTACTGTATAGAAATTGTTACAATCCTGTGTGTCGAAAAGTGCACTGTGTCTTGCCAAAATAATGAAATCTTTTGGCAGACAGCCCTCTGAAGTGCAGTTGAACAATCATTGCAGCCTCAACCACAGAGGATTAGCATGCCAGCCCAGCACAACTACAACAGCATCGGGCCTGAGACGTTCACATCACAAATCAACTTGCTCTGAAACATCCGAAGGGTAATGACTCTCTCACTGCGAAGCTTATCAGGAAACACGGGCCTCATTTTATCACAACTACTTTTTCACAACAAAGGGAGTCCTTTCAGTTTCGGGGTAAGTGTTTAGAAACTACATAAGTAAATGAGAGGAAAGCAATTACTCAAGGTAGTTATTATCAGAAAACCATACTCTCAGTGTAATTCTTTTCCACTTAATTAAGTTTCTCGAAGTAGACAAAGTCATGGAATTCTCTTACCTGGAAGACAAAGCACACCTTCTTTGCATTCCTATTTTTCAACCACAATCTTCTAATATGGCATTTTTGGTACAGTACTGAAGCTTCAAATAGTATTCCCATGGTCACTGCTCAAATTTAAAAGATATTAATTATGAAGAGAAAGTGCTAACTTTCCAGTGTAGAAACCTAGCAGAGTGCACCTTAACTAAAGGATCAAAGATATTGCCTCCAAGAATGGGAGAAAAAAGCAAAACGAAACTCAGGTGTCTCCTGAAAGGATGCACTAGCAAGGACTCAGCATCTCACAGCGGCGGGATTCCTGCCCATTATAGAGAACCTGAATCTAACCAAGAGGAAATACCAAACAATCTACAAAGCAATTAGCCTCTAGTCTTCAAAAATATCAATGTCCTGCAAGACAAAGAAAGACTGAGGAACGGTTCCAGACCAAAGGAGACTAAAGATACATGACAACAAATGCCACATATAATGATGAATTGAATCCTGAATCAGACAAAATAAGGCTATAAAGAACATTATCGGGACAATCAGTGAAGTTTAAATATAAACCGTAGATTAAATGTTGGTGTTACATCAATGTTAAATCACCTACACTTGATAATTTTATTATCAAATAATGTTGGTATTATATCAGTGTTATCACTTACATTTGATAGTTCCATTCTCTTAGTAGTTACTAAGAGAATGCACTTGTTCTTAAGAAGTGCATGCTTAATTACTTGGAGGTAAAGAATCATGATGGCTGCATCTTCTTTTCAAATGATTGGAAAAAAATCATTACAAGTGTATGTGTGTGTATATATACACATAGTATATATGTATACGTTATACATTTGTGTATATATACATATATGTATATGCAGAGAGAGAGAATATGATGAAGCAAATATAGGCAAAAAAAAAAAAAAGAAGAAAAAGAAAAGGAAAAAAAGGAAAGGTAACGACTGGTAAGTCTAGATTGGGTCAAGCAACTAGAAACCAGGGACCAAATGTGGCCCACCTCTTGTTTTTGTAAATAAAGTTTTATTGGAACAGAGCCATGTCTGTTCATTTGCATATTGCCTGTGGCTGCTTTTGCACTACAGCAGCAGAGTTGAGTAGTTGCGACAGATGACCAAGCCAGCAAAGAATATTTACAAATCTTTGACAGAGAGCTTGCAATACCCTGATTTAGATGAAAAGTATACAGAAGTTCTTTGCAGTGTTCTCATAACTTTCTTAAGTGTGTTTTTTAAAGTTAAAATAAAAAATAAATTCATAAAATAATCTTAAAATTATTTAAAATCTCAAATCACAAGTTTTCTCTAGCTGGCATTATTAAAAAGCTATTATGGATATAAATCAATGGGCAAAGAGTATTAAAAAATTTAAGTTCCTATCAATGGGCTTATAGGAATAAACAGATTTAAAGACAAATGCTTCAGATCTGAAACCTCATACTAACTAGATGATATATCTTCCCAAGCAACTGTTCAAGAAGAAAGAGACAAAACCTAGAATCTTTTAGGCTCTGTAAAGTCAGTTCTAATAGGCTGTATAAACTGGTGGTTTAACCACAGCCTCAGAAACCCTAAAGTAGAGGACCCAGCATAGCCTCAGTCACCTTGGAAGTCCCAGGTAAGCTCCAGGGTGACTCTGTAAGGATCCCAATTGTCCTTCCTCTCTGCCATCACTTCTAATTACAAAACACAGGAAACAAGGTCACTCAGCACTGTGGTCCAATTTGCCTCTTGGACCCTCTTTGTCCCTCCCTCCTTTATACTAGATAAGTCCTTCTTACAGCATCCAAGCACAATGTTACTCACAAGGAAGATAGGATATGGATAGAACCTACTTCTTTTGCAGTTGCAAACTACTGCATGGCATGTCCTAGGTAAGTATTAGTTTTCAGTAGTATGTTCACTCCCTGGCTACATTCATACATGAATTCTAAAATCAGCAGAATCAGTCTGTGTTTATTAAAAGTCCAATGAAGGAAAACTGATGTTGGTGTTTTGCCAAGACAGAGCAGTAAAGGAGGGGTAGGTGTCCTTTCCTCACAGGAGGAAGCTTACATCCTCACATGAACATTTTCCTAAAGACACAAAAAAACTCACCCTCAGTGGGAAGTTTACTGGCGCACAGACAGCTTAATAAAATGATATACATAACAAGACAGCCTTTTCTCTGGGAAAATAAAAATGCATATTTAATCAAAGTGCTAAAAAATCAGTAAGGGCTAGAAAATATTATCTGTACATGTAATTTCCAACCCAGAAAGTGTAACACACACACACACACACACACACAAATTTTTTAAAATTATAATCTGATTATAGGACATCTGTGTATCCTTTGGCAGACTACCAAATCCATCGCTCAGCTTTCTCCAATACTGATGCCCAGGTAATCAAAATAACTCAAGAATCCTGGCAGAGCCATTAGCCAGGTTTTACAGGCTGAATTAAGGGGACCCATGTTGTGCGTCCAGGATCTCGAGTGTTCATTAGATCAGATTTTGCGTAACTCAACTAGAATCACTAGTCACAGCATTCCAAGGACTTAAACAGCCAGTCTCCCCAGTGAAAGTCAGAATTGAATCTGCACAGCATGATTCTGACATCACTGTGCTGCAAGGTTAAAAAAAAAACTCCTCTGTGACAAGTTGAATGGAGATTAGGATTTCCCTCACTTAGTGCTATGTTTAAAAGCTTATGCTCATCTAGCTCTGATCCTTATCTCCATATATATTTTTTTTCTACACATTTTCTTGACAACACACATCTCCTAAGAAAACATTTCATTGGTAGTTCTGGAGAACCATGTCAATCGTATTCCCAAGTTGGGTGGCCTGGTGTCCTTTTTTCCTGTGCTAATGACCTTATAAAATGCGGCATACATCACAGGAGGAATGGGATTTTGCTCTTTGTCCCTGTGTTAAATCTCACAGAGCTACTTATAAGCCTGTCTTATTTATAATATCTGCTTCTTGCTTAACAAGATTGTTTATATCAGTAATATATAAGAATGCCATGGGTAACTATATGCTGTTGGCTTATTGTTTCCAATAAATGCATCTCTTTGTCTGAGAGGTGAGTGATTATAGTAGGTTCTAAGAGAGAACCTAAAATGAAGCATGTCTGTGCAGTGAGACCAATCAACAACAGTGTCAACACTAATCCTCTTCTGATAGAAGGAGCTTGTAACACTGACAGCTTAATATCTATCTGTGTGGCTTGGTTGTCTGATATGTCAAACTCAAGGAAGGCATGGTGTGCTCTTGAAAAGACTGGGGAGCCAAATCTCATGGGGACTTTCATGTTTCCTGTCTCCCTTGCCAGATCAAATCACCCCAGCTTTGTCAACATGAAAGCTCCTCTAAGACATTAGTGCATCCCTGAGCAAACTCATTCAATTTGGCATTATGTGGTAGGTCTGCTCCAGATTAATGAGTTAGACATCATATTCATAACTTTTCAGATGCTTAAAAGGAAACACCATGGTGGACAATGTATGTTAGTTATGGATGGAAAACTCCATTTATAATAGAACCTGTTTGGCCTTTAATCCAAACTTGAAATTTGTACAACCTCACTTGAATATTTAATCTTATTCTCTCTTCACCCCAAAAAGAGTGATGTTGAAGTTCTTGTGGCCAATGGAATTCCATCATAATACAGTAACAATTAAAGCTATTTGTGAACTCAACCAAAACGAGCAGCAAGCACTAACTCAGTAAGTTTGGATCATGAAGGTTTGTTTAACTATTGCAGTCTTTCAAGAGATTTTTGCACAGGGTTTAGAAGAGCCTCCTTCATACTGTGGGCAATGCAAATGTCAATTTCTTGTGCTTGTTTTCCCTCGTTATCCCCTTGACTGAAATACACATTTAAGGACTCAACCAAAGATGTCTCTTCCTCTTGTTGTTTTGCATTTTACAACTTAGCTAACTGAACACTGTTTTGATTAACTCTAAGCTTACCTTCATTACCCCTTTACCCATTCATTCATCAGTTGCTCTGCTGAACCAAAAAAATGCAGAAAAAAGAAAAAAGGAGTAGCTCACATTATCTAGACCAGTGGTGTCCAACATAATGCAAGAATGGAATTGTTCTATATATACACCATCCAATATGGCAGCCAGCAGCCACATGGGGCTACTAAGCACTTGAAATGTGGCCAATGAGGCTGAAAGATGAAATATTTAATTTTAATAAATTTAAATCTGTAAAGCTATATGTGGCTGGTAGCTACCATACTGGAGAGAAGAAACTGAAAAAAGTTAAAAGGAAAGTACAAAAGTATGCATTCGGTATCCATCACACCCACCTTCTAGTGGAAGAGGAAGTAGAAGCTGCATTTCCCAGATGATCATGCCACTAAAATTCTGAATTCAATTAGGTTATGCTCATCGACATATTTACGCAGCATTTGAAGGCAAAAAGAAAACAGAAGGTATTTTCTTGCTTGTGCCTTGTTCACTATTTCTGTGGTTTAGAACCCTTGTGAAAGTGTGAAGGTTTTCTGCTGCAGTCTTCAAGTCTTCATTCTCCAGCTTCCTGGGTATCTGTAGAGGCTTCATCAGGGGATGGCTCTTGACTCTCACATTGTTACTCCAGAGAGGGCTCTGAGCAAGCAGGAGAGTCAGCTCTCTATTGTTTTAGAGTCACTTCTGGAGGCTGAGCCTAGAGTCCATTCCTTCAACACCTCTAATCATTTTAGAAGCATCTAATCCCTTGTATTAAGTTCCTTCCAGTTTATGTACCTAGAGTAGTTTGTTTTCTTCACTGATACTACCTGATGAAAGCAACTAAGATGATACATGTGAACTGACATTTTTTAACCCTTGTGACATCAAAAATGCAAAGAATGTAGCCACAATTTTTCTGATTATCTATTGTGTCACCAATATTCATTTCTAATCTTACAAGAGTCTCCCTTTACTTTGTAACCTCCCTCTCTACCTTCTCTGCATATGTATTTATTGATTCACATCTATGTGTTGGGCAATCCGAGAGATATTGGGAGCACGTGGATGCACCACACACACAGTCTGCATGCTTTGACCTTAGAGTATGATGGAGAACAAAATTAAGCCATTACAATACAGTGGGATCAAAGCCATGACACAAAGGTGTACAGAAGTACAGATGGGGAGAACTTAACCCAAGTGACAACTATGCAAAATTCCCTGGGCAAAGGGATATGTCTATGCAGAAAACAAAATAATGAGTAGGATTAACCAGGCAAAAGCAGGTGGGATGAGAGAAGAGTATGTTCCAGATAGATTTGATCTTTTTAAGCATAAAAACTGTAAATTTTAGCAACATAGAGGCACTCCAGAGGTTTCTGCTGTGTTCTGAGATGAAGACAAATGATCTATAATTCACAGGCTATTTAGAGTCAACTTTAGCTTTGGGGCAAGTGGGAGCTTGGATCTTAGCAATGCTTAGAGTGACTGCTGGATATGTTTTTAGAAGTATAGCAGGCTTTATGTAGACCAGTAGAACAAAGAAAAGAAAATGATTCTTATTGAAGACATGTACGTTTCCTTTATCAGAGAGAAAGGACCTAGCTTTCCTTTCCCCAAAGCATGCTTACCATTGGTAAAATGAGTAATTTAATTACTTTGAAAAGACAGCACTCGAAGGTCTACTTTATCAAATGATAAGATTCCCTAAGTGAAATTCTAATGCACCTGAAAATAACTTATATAAGAACATCATTTTTATAACAGACATGTGATATTTACAACATAGATGATGCCATTCATGCCTGCTTTCTTCCACTTGGGGGGAGCTTAAAAAGAATCTCACTCACACATGAAATCATTTTGGAGATTTACAATGAAGTGTACAAATCCCACAAATTTGAATAGGCAGCTTAATGAAATTTAATGCCGATACATGTAGCAGTTTAACTGGACAAGAACACACAGAAGGAAGAGTAATTGTTTTCCATGTTTTATTAGTTTCTTCCCAACTCATTCAGATTGTTATACATGTATCAATTCATAAGAGTAACTTAAATGCCCTGTATCCTCAGAAAACGGTTTCACCAAGATGCTGCTGATAATGTACCCTCACTTCACCAAGAGGAAACAGATTTGCTTTATTTCTAATGTCACTGAATGCACGTTTATAATTTACAGAATGCTTCTCTTCTGCTTCTTTACTATAATAGAAATGTATTCATGTTTATAGAAAAACAAGAAACTCATATCCAACTTACTCATTTTAAAGAGGAAATGTGATGGACTAACATGCAAAGAATATATTACAAAGAGAATACAAGGCAAAAATATCAGAGGGTACTAAATATTTTTGAGGGTTACACATCTGTCAGATAACGCAAGTCCTTCCCATGAAGTGATAAGCTTCTCTCTTTCTTTGGGAAATGTACTTGCTGTTGCTCTTTGTTAATGAGCAAAATCAGTGACCCCTCTAGCTCAGAAAAGACTCCTGATCACTGCCTCCACTGCATCCCCACCCAGAGGACTAAATGAACCAGTGACAACAAAATGCTCTTGTGCCCTAGGCCCTCTATTTCTCGGAGTTTATAGACCACCTAACAATCAAAGCAGGGCAGTGGGGGGAGGCCGCCTTTGTCCCTGCTGTTACTTTGTGTTTTTTCTCGCTGGCTTCCCAGTCCCCTCCGGGCACCATCATCACCATATCCCTCATGGCTAAACAGCCAGAGGCATGGGGCTTTCACTCCAAATTTCACGGCGTGATAAAATGCAGGGGCTGCCTCGCTGGGGATCTCAAAGCCCTCCTTTGTGGGCCTGGTTGAGGGTCAGGTTAAGTAGCGCATTTTGGCAGCAGGCATCTGTTTGTCTTCACACCATGATCTTCCTAACAAGGGGGAGGGAGAAGAAGGGAAGTGGGAAGAGGAGACAGTTTCAGAAAACCACCTTCACAGTGGCAAGCAAATTCCCTTCTGCCGCTTGACAGACTATGAGGCCAATGTAAATCCAATGCCTACCACACTGATGGCCCCACCGAATCAATTCGATTGAGCCGTGAGACAGGGAGCTTTTCCTTTCTTACAGGCTGAGGCCTCGCTTATTGCTCTAAAGAGAAAAAACAAAGCAAGACCCTTTCTTGCTCAGACTTTTTATAAAGAAAATGAACCTGTACAAAGAAAAAAAAACTGTTGGAAAGGTCGCATTTCTTGTTTTTTTTTCCTCTTGTAATATAATCATAGAATTTTAAAATTAATTCTTCTCAATACAGAAACCCTGTTGCTATAATTGGGAGACATTTGCTAGTCAAGGCAAATAAAGAGCTCATTCTATTTAAAGAAAGCCTTTATGTAGAAAAGCTTTACAAGACATGATTAATATTAATTATTTCTACAACTCATAGATACAATTTCTACTCTGGAAAGAAACCAGTGGGTAGGGACTGTTCCCTAAAAACTCAAACCACTGAATATGACCAAAGTCAGTAGTTCAAAAGTAGAGTTGGTTTTCTAATATAATTAAAACCCACATATCAATGTTTTCTCAGAAAACAGAATTATACTTCGTTCCCTGTGTCATTCTCTAAGAATAGACACTTACTTCCTCATGTCAGCCTATATGCAAGAAGAATAAGCCTTTTAAAATGATGAGAAAATTAGTAGGAAATGATAAATGAGAAATAAGTAAGTCAGTCAGATTTATGGAGTATCCAGAAGAGTAAGGAATATCACAGGAGATTCGAAAGCAATACAAAATAACATACTTCATGAATCTGAAGAATCATTGTAAAAATCATCAGATGCAGACAGACACATACATGCATGCACATACACACAGCACAAAAAAACTAAAGCATAAATTGCCAACTATCTAGCTCACCCTTGGTAAAGGAGGGAAAAATTAGATGTGCAGAAAGAGGGAAAAGGAGGTATCACATGATATAAAATAGCGTTCCTCACATTCATCTTCTCATTAAACCATTATTTATTTCTGTGATCCCTTTTTTCTTCAGCAAAGTGGATATTATTCCATCAATATTTTAAAGAGAAAAATAGTGTCCATTGGAGAATCAGCTTCTTTAGCAATTGTCACCATTGCTCCATTACACTATCACACACACAAAAATTCAAGACCTGCACATCAGCAGATGGAAATGCAAATTACACTGGTGTGCATACACACACAAATACAAAGGCTATCTTATTGGAAGTCTTCATGGATTTCTTAAAGCGCATGGGAATATTATGTCAAGTACTAAATACACACCATAGTCAGTTCAGCACATTAAAGTCATTCCAAGGTAATGATTTAAAATTGTGTGGCGTTTAGGTAGTCTGCTCATCTTTTCTAAAAAGTATTCATCAAAATTCCCTGAAAACTGATTTAAGATTAATGCTTAGAGTTCTAGATAGGCATCCATTCTGCCGGGGTTTTTTCCCCTTTTGTCAGGGATTTTATTTTATTAGGTCGGGGTTTGCAATAGGGGCAAAGGAAGAAACACAGAGTTTATTTTAATATTGTAATGTAATTCTAGAGTAAATTAGTAAAGTTTTATGTATAAAATCTCAGAATAAAATAAATACAACATATTTATAATTCTATCCATACCGTTAAGACTTGTACACAAATGCTCCTTACAGCATTATTCATAATAGCCAAAAAGTGGAAACAAATTTCATATATAATTACTGATGAATGAATGAATAAATAAAATGAAAAAAGAATACATGGAAATATTGTTTGGCAATGAAAAGAAATGGAATACTAAAGCATGCTACAGCATCAATGAGCCTTTATAATATTATGCTAAGTAAAATAAAAAGCCAGATAAAAAGATCACATGCTGTATGATTCCATCATTTATATGAAATGTCTAGAATGAGTCAATCTATGTAGGGAAAGAAGATAGATTAGTGGATACGTAGGACTGAAGGAATTGGAGGGAAAGGGAAGCGACTGCCAATGGCTGTGGGATTTTTTGGGGGTAGCGATAAAAATATTCTATAATTCTGCTGATAATTGCAGGACTATAAATACATGAAAAACCAATGAACTGTTTAAACGAGTAAATTGTACAGCATGTGAATTATATTTCAAGAATGCTATTAGGCAAAAAAAAAAAAAAGTTTCTAAATTCACCAGTATATATATGTAATTTATATTGAACAATGATTTAAAATGTACTGAATTTCCCTATCAAATAGATTGTAAGTTAAAAATTCAGTGATCTTCAACTATCCCATTTTGAATAGATTCATATTGCCAAACATGTCTATTCCATTCAATGGACTAAGCATGTGGATCGGTATCTCTTAAAGTGTGGATTTGGTCCTCCCCTCTGCCACACTCCACCAAGATTAGGATTGAGTAGGTTTGAAGTTGCAGCCAGAAAAATGCATCCATGGGCACTCCAGGTGATCCTGATGCAGGCTGAATTTGAGAGTCATGAGCCATATAGCAGCAATTACTTCAAATTACATGAAGTCTGAGAATAGATCATGAACACATAAAAATGGGAAACTTTATAAAGAACTTTCAATGCCTCCTCTTTTGTGTTAATTTTTGAATAATAATTTTTCATGCAACATAACCATTCAAAAGCAATAATTCTAGAAAATGTTAGACAGCAATTACATTATCTTAAGCTTTATGAGACAATTGAAACACATTTTTTTCTAGGTGTTGATGACCTAGAGGAAAATGACCACTTGAAAAATTAAAAACTGAGAGACATACCAATGCAAGAATTGGCACTCAATGAACTCCTAATAATGCATATAGAAGGTCTTTATTGAATAAAATAGAAGTGTTTGCAACTCAGAATCATCTACCCTTTTTAAATGTCAATTTAACAAAATAATGTATCATTTAAAGATACTGGTGACTAAAATTTTCAGTACAAATCATGTGTTGCATTAATAAATTGGGCCCTTTCATTTTGTGTTATGCTGTTGTTCCATTCTACTTGAGGACTAAGCTCTGATTCTTTCATGTTGTCCAAATTCCTATCTAAGGGGTCTAGGGAGTCATGCCCTACAAACCATAAGTTCTCATTAGATGGGCTTTATTTAACTCTATATATCGTGACTTATTTTCCAACCTGACTCTGGCATAACATTACGAGACAAGGAAGAAAATCAAAATATTTTACCCCCAAAATATATTTTTTGTTACATTTTGAAACGGTCCTGCAAGCCATCCTTTGTGAGGAAAAATGCACATCTGTAAAGAATCCCTATTAACATAGCTAGACGTTTTCCTTCCAGTCTACCACCTTTTAAAGGGTCTGAATAGGAAACATTTGGCATCTATTGTTTCTAACGGCAGCCACTGTGAGACTTCAGAAGAACTTTGGTCTCCTCAATCTTTTATCTTAACCTGAACATTTCCTTTCCATTGATCCCAGGTCTTTAGACAAAAACTCAACCAACTGTCCATCAGAAAATGTTTAAATTTACCTATAACCTAGAAGTGCCACCCCCCCAACCCCACCTCCACTTTGAGTTGTTCCGCCTTTCTGAACCAAACCAATGTCTTTCTTAAATGTATTTGATTGATATCTCATGCCTCCCTAAAATGTATAAAACCAAGCTGTGCCCCGACCACCTCGGACACATATTCTCAGGACCTTCTGAGGGCTGTGTCATGGGCCATGGTCACTCATATTTGACTCTTCAAATATTCTACAGAGTTTGACTCTTTTCGTCGACATACTTGTGTTTAAGATTTAGCTTGACGAAAATACCGTTATGCAGAGGACCATTCAGCCTGTAAAGTAAAAATAAACGAATAAAGTTCTAAGCCTCCGCTCAATGGACCCCATCTTAGCCAAGGGGTCCCAAATAAACCTGAAAAAAATAGTTCAAGTCATGACAGGAAAGAGGGGACAGACATGCCTCCTTCCTTTGGAGTTTAAGCACAACTGACCAGCATTCACATTAGCACAGGGATCTTAAGACTGACAAAACAGACTCTTTGTAGCAATAAGATACCCAACTCCAACCTGACCCTAGTATAGCATCACATGACAGATAGCAGGCCCTGAAAAAAATAAAAGTATTTTACCTCAAAATATATTTCTTTGACATATTCTGGAATAGCCTTGCAAAGCCATCTCTTGTGGGGAAAATTTGCATTCTGTAGAGAATCTCCTTCCCTTATTAGTTCTTTTCCAGAGAATCTGACACCTTTTAAGGTCCAGTAAGAGGTATTTATCATCTATTCTCTCTGAAGCCTGCTACCTGGAGGTTTCCGCTACATGACAAGAACCTCGGCTTCTTCAACCCCACTGTCCTTATCTTAACTCACGCATTTCTTTCTGCTGACTTCAACATTTCAGGCAGAGCTTAACTCTTTCAACCAATCGCTGATGAGGAAATCTTTGAACCCACCTATGACCTGGAAGCCCTCTGCTTTGAAATGTCCTGCCCTTTCAGGCTGAACCAATGTATATCTTCCATGTATTCATTTACATCTTTGCTTGTAACTTCTTTTTCCCTAAAATGTATTGAGAAGCTGCAACCCAGCCACCTTGGGCACATGTTCTCAGGACCTTCTGAGGCCATGTCATAGGCCACAGTCCTTAACTTTGGCACAATAAACCTCTACATTGATTGAGACCTGTCTCCGATACTTACTGGTTTACAAACCTTAACATTATATTAGATGGGTTTCCCATGTGTAATTTCAAAATGCAATGCTTTCACTGTAAAAGAACTCAGCTGCAAACACATGCCCCTCAATAGGCAGCTCAGAGTTCCTCCAGGGAGAAGCACTGAGCCAGAGGTGAAGCTGGGAGCTGAGTGCAACATCGACGAAGGGAGTCCAGGCATCCTGTTGTCCAGCAGGAGGGGAAATGGCCATGTCTCAGGAGAAAGAGGAACCGAAGAGCTTTCTGCAGGTGTCAACAGAATGTGAATTGACAAAGATTCTCAACTTCACCTTTCTGAAGAAATACTTCTCGTGTGGCCCCTCAGACCCCATGCTCAAAACATATGCACCTTTCAGTCAACCTGATTTCAGTAAATATCCTACCCTAACATAGCAGTAGATTTACCTGTCTGGACTTTGTGTTTTTACTATTACTTTCCCTCTTCATATTTCTCCACTCTTCTTCTGAATGTGTTCTCTTTAAGCTTTGTTGTTGTTGCTGTTGTTTCCACTTATTTTTATTTTTAGTTTCAGTTTAGTTTAGTTTTGTTTTGAGACAGGGTTTCACTCCTGTCACCCATGCTGAGGTTCAGTGGTGCAATCTTGGCCCACTGCAGCCTCAACTTCCCAGGCTCAAGTGATCCTCCCACCTCAGCCTCCTGAGGAACTGGGACTACAGGTGCAGGCCACCATGCCCGGCTAATTTTTTTTGTAGTTGTGGTAGAGACGAGGTTTCGCCACATTGCCCAGCTGGTCTCAAACTCCTGGGCTCAAGCAATCTGCCTGCCTCCAACTCCCAAAGTACTGTTATTACAGGTGCGAGCCACTGCACCTGGCCTGTTTCAATTTATTTTGAAGCCCAACTTTCACTTCTTAGTGCAGAAATGTGAGCTCAAACCCTGTCTCAGTCCACACAATTGGGTCCACCCAATACAGTTTTTCATGTCTTTCCTCTGATACAAGAAGATTTTCGGGGGGTGGGGTGGGGTGGGGAGTGTTATATACAGATGAATTCCTCAGTAATAAACTTGTCTAAGAAGATTGGAAACCCCATGACAAAAAATCCACTGAATCCTTCAGGGCAAAATAATCTTGGTAGATAAGAAGACTGGTGGCTACAACACTTTATGAGAAATGTCTGTAACAGAATTTCAGCTTCATCGACGGACTTGATCCCAAAGCCACGTGCTCAAACATACCACCTGATATTGGCAAATCTACCAAAGCAGTCTACCCCTTGCACAGCAAATGAACAATGTGAGTTTCTCTATGCAGTGGATTCCCAGAAAGATCCTTCCATCTGATTCTGGAAGGATGATAGCTTGTTTTCAAACTCCCCATAATTTATTTTTTCAGAAGAGGTAAGAATGTATATCTAAGTATATCTAAGCATTTACCCTTATGAGAATTTTTGCCTAGGGGAGAAAAGTTGAGCAATATGACACAAGGTGTCTGCCATAGTTTTGTTCTTTTTTGTTGTTGTTGAGACGGAGTCTCACTCTGTTGCCCACGCTGGAGTGCAGTGGTGCAATCTCAGCTCACTGAAACCTCTGCCTCCCGGGCTCAAGCAGTTCTCCCACCTCAGCCTCCTGAGTAACTGGGATTACAGGCACCCGTCATCATGTCCAGGTAATTTTATTTTTATTTATTTATTTTTTTTGAGACAGAGTCTGGCTCTGTTGCCCAGGCTGGAGTGCAATGGCGTGATCTCGGCTCACTGCAAGCTCTGCCTTCCGGGTTCACGCCATTCTCCCGCCTGAGCCTCCCGAGTAGCTGGGACTACAGGCGCCTGCCACCACGCCCAGCTAATTTTTTTGTATTTTTAGTAGAGACAGGGTTTCACCGTGGTCTCGATCTCCTGACCTCATGATCCGCCCGCCTCGGCCTCCCAAAGTGCTGGGATTACAGGCGTGAGCCACCATGCCCAGCTGTGTCCGGGTAATTTTTGTATTTTTGTAGAGATGGGGGTTTCACCATGTTGGCCAGGCTGGTCTTGAACTCCTGACCTCAGGTGATCCACACCCCCTGCCCCCAGCCTCCCACAGTGCTGGGATTACAGGCGTCAGCCACCGTGCTGGGCCAATTTTATTCTTTTAGGTTAATAATAAAGAGCAAAAGGACAGATGGTGAGTCTAGCAACAGGGCAATAAACATAGGACAGTCAAGGAAGACATCTTTTTTTGAGACATGGTTTTACTGCTGTCACCCAGGCTGGAGTTCAGTGGCACGATCTCAGCTCACTGCAGCCTTCACCTGCCAGGCTCAAGTGATTCTCCCACCTCAGCCTCCTGAGTAGCTGGGACTACCAGTGCGTGCCACCACCTGTAATAGGCATGCCATCACCTGTAGTAGCCACCACCTGTAGTAGGCAGATAAAGTAGGATTTTGTGGGCCTAGTAATTTTGGAAACCATGACTAGGCCTTTAAAGTCCTTTGAGAATTGCTACATTGAAGTGATACTGTATTTCTCAGCATGAAAATAAATGCGAAGGCTAGCACTCATTTTCCATCTTTTCATGGCTACAGTAGAAAGCTTCATATATTTTGTAGATTACAATTATAAGTAAAGGCTAATCCCCTTCCCTGCCAAAAGGGGGAAGGCTTGAGAATAAAATCCTGTTTCAAAAGAAGATTTCTGGCTGGGCGTGGTGGCTCACGTCTGTAACCCCAGCACTTTGGGAGGCTGAGGCGGGCGGATCGCTTTGAGGTCAGGAGTTCAAGAGGAGCTTGGCCAACATGATGAAACCCCACCTCTACTAAAAATACAAAAATTAGCTGGCCGTGGTGGTACACATCTGTAATCCCAGCTACTTGGGAGGCTGAGGCAGGAGGATTACTTGAACCCAGGAGGTGGAGGTTATAGTGAGTTGACATCGCACCACTGCACTCCACCCTGGGCTACAGAGTGTGACCCTGTCTAAAAAAAAAAAAAAAAAAAGAAAAAAAGATTTCATAGGGCATTTGCATGGTACCAATGAGATCGAGGTGGAGGGTTCGATCCTTGTCTAGGGTACAATTTGTCGTGGGCATAGAACGCTTTGTTCTACCATCGAAGGCAGAAGTGTACTATTCATCTTGTATAGGCAGGGTGTCTCAGCCTCTATGCTTCTGACACACAGGGCTTATCCATAAGGCTTTGTTGTTGGGGGCAGTTCTGTGCATTGGAGGATATTAGCAACTTCCTTGACCTCTACGAGCACGATGCTAGTAGCACTTCCATCCTCAGGTGTGAAAGCCCGAAATGTCTCAAAACATTGCCAAATGCCCCCCAGGGACAAGAACTGCCCCTGGGTTGAGAACGAGTGATATAGGGTACATGCTTATAAATAAATAAGCACAAAACCACCACCACCGTGGGGAAAGGCATTCAGAACAAGTCTTTCTGGTTATGACTCAAAATCCTCATCTCCACAATATTGATTTCCCAATAACACAATCCAGATGGAAATTCTAAGAAAGGGCTAACTCAAGTAGGCTAGGAGAGAAGAAATTCACTGTCACCACAATTCAAAGGATGATAGAAAAGAGCAAGCAAAATATATAGCAAGTCGCACTAACACTTGAAAATAACTTGAGAGCTTTCAAACAATTCCCACAAATCCACACTGCTTTGAAGCGTATTTGTGTGGTAATTCTGGAATCCTTATGTAAAAAAAAAAGTGAACTCTTAGCTTTTGAGTGAGTTGAGTATATTGCCAGCTTAGAAGCTATTTTAGAGACATGTTTCCTCTTAGCTACAAGCAGTAAGCAAGTGCAGTTCCTATGTTCAATCTCCTTAAGAAAAGACCTGGGACTTCATTAGGGTGAATGACAGAGGAGAAAATGAATCGTTTGAGCCAAAAAAGCATCTTAAACCTACACCTCTTAATAATTTCTCATTTCAACACCCTGACATGCTCTATGCAGCTTGGGCATCTCATTAGGGGCAAATAATATTATCAGAACTTCCCATCTCCACAAAGCATTTGAAATCCAATGAGTTTATTAAATGGCATATGTGTTATAAATTGATAAATATTATAAATTGATAAACTGTATACATGTTATAAATTGATAAACTGTACAAACATTATAAATTGATAAACAAAACAATTAAAATAATGCTTCCAGGATGAACTAATCTTCGTAGTGGAAAACAATCTGTATGCCTCCAAAGTGGACCAATATGATATATTAAAATAGAACAATGGCCAGGGGTAGTTGCTCACGCCTGTAATCCCAGCACTTTGGGAGGCCGAGGCGGGTGGATCACCTGAAGTCAGGAGTTCGAGACAAGCCTGGCCAACATGATGAAACCCTGTCTTTACTAAAAATACAAAAATTAGCCGGGCATGGTGGTGGGTGCTTGTAATCCCAGCTACTCAGGAGGCTGAGGCACGAAAATTGCTTGAACCTGGGAGGCCGAGGTTGCAGTGAGCTGGAATTGCGCCACTGTACTCCAGCCTGGGGGACAAGGCAAAACTCCGTCAAAAAAAAAAAAAAGAACAATTACATGGAAATTATTGTGTAACTGAGGAAACAAATTTAACTGCATCAAGTAAATGCCACAAAAATGCAATAAACATTCAAACTAATAACTATTTGCCATAAATCTAGTCTAAAATAATGACAATAATTTAAAAATTGCTGTATCTAAGTTAAGGAGTTAAAAATTGTTTGTGTTAATTTTTAATTATATTTGGACTATTGTTCATAAAAGTAATATCATAAAAATAACACTTATTATCAAGTAACAATATTATTTTAACAATGTTTTCATGAATCTCCAAAAGGTCCAGATATGCTATTAAATAGCCAGTTTTGACATATATACTTTCTATCTTTCTATAATTTCGTTGATGTCTTTGTTCAGTAAATGCAAAGATTAGTCCTGTGGGATGTTAAAGAACACTACCACTATCAGGTGCACTCTAGGTGTTTAGTAAAGAAAAATTGAATCCGAGAGAATAGCCACTTAGACACCTTTTCTTTGATATAAAGGACCAATAAACGGACAGTCTCCCCAGTCAGCAGCTCCTTTATTAGCCTCCATTAAAATGGTTCCAATACAGAAAGGTGTTAAGAAGTGAAAATCCGCTAGACATACGCTTCACTACCCTCGTCTACAGCTCCCCCAGGAACGACACCCAAATTCCTTTAGTGCCCAGAGTATTCACAAAAGGGCCAGTCTTGATCTCCAAGATGTTTCATAAAATATAAAGTCAAATCTATTGTCTACATCTCTGATGGTGAGAGGCAGGTATGGATGGAAGCACTGAGAGAAAACAAAATGTCAGGGTTTATTAACCCCAAGTAAGAGCGAGAAGAGTCCCATTTTTACTGCTGAGGATTTTATGACCCAGGGAGTTGACATACGTGACTACCTCTAGGGCAATATATCTTGATAGTGACAAAGCTAGAACTTGAAGATATGTCTCATCACGGCCAGCCCACCATCATCCCCAGGGATTCACCAATGAGCCATCTTACCAACATGGTCTACAGAGGTGGGACCTACTATTCCCATTCCATCTCCTCCTCTGCTTTATTTGTTGCCGTATGGCAACAAAGACAAGACTTTTGTCTTTGTCCATATCAGTATCCCCAAGAATACTTTGCATAAGCAATAAGTACTCAGTGAATGAATACAATAATAAAATTGCATCAACCTGAGTCTTAACATGTCCAAGTTCCCCAATTTAAAATTTCTCAACAATGGTAACAGCCATCTCAAATTTTTCCTGCACAAAATGGTGCTCCAACAAGTCCCATCCACTTCTGAGCTACACCTTCTGGGTGCAGCAGCCTGCTGAGCCCCAATCTGGGGGTTACAGTGGATTTCCCAGGAAGCCAATCAAGTTCAAGGTGGCCCCTCACTTGTAGGAGCCCCTTCCATGGCACTGGAAGAGACCCATGAAATGTGTTCACATGCAAATTATAAAATTCGCAAAATTAACCTATTTTCTTTTTTTTAAACTACATAAGCTTTCATCTCACACACCTAAATCCTGTAGAAGTGACAGGCTTTATATTTGACAATGACTTGCACAGTGTTACTTGTGTCTACTGCTTATGATAGTTTCCTGGGGGACCCATAAGTAGTGTAATCCTCTTGAGACTTGCAACTTTTTCTGGAGGTTCCAGTTCTCCTGGGTCCCTCCTGGCATTTCCAGGCAGCTGCAGAACAGCACAGTGTCCCTGAGCTTTGCTAAACCATTGCTTTGGAATGTGCTGATAAACACATCTGCTGGTGCATTTCCCATTTTCTGTTTCTGAGGACATCCTGAAGCCTTCTTGGATAATCAGGAGGAGAATCTGAACATGTCAAATCATATGTATTTGTAAATGAGAACAGCATGGCCAGAAATCAGAGCTGGAAGATAGGTTAAATAGAACAACAGTAGGCATTTCAAGAGGATAGCAAAAAAAGGGAGGGTTGAAGATATCCTACTATAAAATATCATCTGAAAAAGATAAACAGGCTAGGCCCAGGTGGGCAGATCACTTGAAGTCAGGAGTTCGAGACTAGCCTGGCCAACATGGTGAAATCTCATCTCTACTAGAAATACAAAAATGAGCTGGGAATGGTGGCGGACGTCTGTAATCCCAGCTACTCCGGAAGCTGAGGCAGGAGAATCTTTTGAGCCCGGGAGGTGGTGGTGGCAGTGAGCTGAGATAGCACCACTGCACTCTAGCCTGAGTGAGACTCCATCTCAAAAAAAAAAAAAAAAAAAAAAAAAAAGATACAGGGGCTGATGAGAATGAATTATCGCCCACAGGAGGCTGTCCTTTTGACCACACTGCTGAATCAAAGTCAAAGGAGAGGTGTAGACAGGGGGAAAAAAATCCAATTTGTAGTCACAGAGGGAGTACTGGGTGAAAAACATTTTGAAAAGGAGCCGGGGCTCAACAGAACTAGTTTATCAATGAAAGACATTTCAAAGCCTTGAAAGAAAAATTACTAATGCCCATTGCTAATTAATCATTCTACAGATTCTCATGCAAATGTTCTTTGGATGGCTTTGATCTGCACTGACACCTGAAAGAAAGCACACAGTGTCTCCGGACGGGAGCGATGCCTGGGAGGCGATGGCATGTGTGGGTACACAGCCCCCTGTATGATCCCCTAATACCCTGGGAACTCTGGTGCCGCTGAGGGCGGCCAAGCCACAGAAAGCAGGGCTCCAGCCCAGCCCATGCTAGGACCTTGGAGATGGCTCCACTGTGGCCCTTTACCTCCCAAACCACAAAACACACACCCTGATCAAAAGCAGATGGCCTTCCCATGCCCTCGTCCTTAACACCAATGCAAATCGCCTCCCAGAACTGTTCAATACTCCCATACGCACTGAAAGGAGAACTGAATACGTTAAGGTCTTGAAGAATTGGGAAGAAAAATGTTAAATAAAATTAACTAGATATTGGCAAAGTAACAAAACTGTTACCTCATCGATGAAAAAAAAGACTACTTGGGGAAAATTAAAGAGAAATCCTTTTTCAAAGCTATGTTCTCACCAATGGGTAGCCAAGTGTCTTCAATTTCATAGTTTTACCTGATTTATAACAGGGGTTTGTCTGAGAGATAGACCTCATTTAAAATTTAAAATTATGTGAAATCAAGAAACAATTTCCCAAGTTGAGATCTCTCCACTGGCTTCCACAAGGTCACTCAATAATAAAACATTTTGGAGTGGGAAATTGCTTGTACAAAACTAGGCAGATTGCCGCCTTCCTACCCACGTGGAATAAATTCCTGTCTGCCTAGTAGTTTAGCTGACATTTCGTTTACTTTCCTAAAGTTTCAGCCACAATTAGTGATCAAAGACATCTGGGGTCCTGTCTCCTTAGGGTGTACTCCCAGGGAACATTCATTTTAGACAGCAGGTAAAGAAAACAAGGAAGTCGTTGGCACTGGCCTGATGTGCATTTATTTTTTATTTACTTGGTTTTTTGTTTTGTTTTGTTTTTGTTTTTTGACAGAGTCTCACGGTGTCACCCAGGCTACAGTGTAGTGGTACAATCACAGCTCAGTGACACCTACATCTCCTGGGCTCAAGCAATCCTCTACCTCAGCCTCCCGAGTAGCTGGGACTACAAGCATGCACCACCATGCCTGGCTAATTTTTTTTTCCTCACTAATTTTTGAAAGATTTTGTAGAGTTAGGGTTGCTATGTTGACCAGGTTGGTCACCAACACCTGGGTTCAGGCGATCCTCCCACCTCTGGCTCCCAAAGCGCTGAGATTACAGGTGTGACCCCTGCACCTGGCCTCCCATGTACATTTAGTTTCTGATTTTTGTTTTTAGGAATGATTCAACATGATACACATATTCATAAGAAATAGCAGAATAACCTAAAATGGAAGTTAGCAAGAAGAAATAAGAGGGAATGAGGACATCAAGTGGAATCTATAAAGAGTTTGATACCAAACTACACTCTACTGAGTCCTCAACACCCACTGAATGTAGGCCACAAATTTGGATTTCAGCTTCCTAATTCCCAACAGGAGAAGAAGAACTTGATCAATTCCTACAATGCAAGTATTCACATAAGTTAAAAGCATGCAAGGAACCTGGAAGAACAATTATTCCCAATATAAAATCTAAAAAGAATTTTCTTCTGAAGTTAAGAAATACCACATTCTAACAATAGAAGGTACTCAAGTATCCTCACCACGGCAAGGTTGAGGAGTTTCATAGAGCTCTTCTTCATGGCATGCCTCACACAAGGATAGCACCTCGCCAAAGCAAAGTCAGTATCATCAATTCTACAGGGTCCAACAAATTGCGTGAACATAACCAGTCCTCTGTCCACCTGGACCAAACCAGTCTTTGTGCTTACTTAATTAAATTTATTTGTTTATTTTTATTTTTGAGGCACAGTCTTGCTCTGTCACCCAGGTTGTAGAGCAGAGGCACAATCTCTGCTCACTGCAACCTCTGTCTCCCGGGTTCAAGCAATCCTCCTGCCTCAGCCTCCCGAGTAGCTGAGACTACAGGCATGCAGCACCACACTCGGCTAATTTTTGTATTTTTAGTAGAGAGAGTTTCAGCATGTTGGACAGGCTGGTCTCAAACTCCTGGTCTCAAGTGATCCACCCGCCTCGGCCTCCCAAAATGCTGCGATTATAGGCATGAGCCACTGTGCCCAGCTGTCATGCTTACTTAGAACACTGAGTATAATTCAGTGTTATTATACTCACACTCACTCACACTAAGAACTGTTTCTTTTGTTCTTGCTTTTATCATCTGCTCACCTCTTCATTGCAGTTGTTTTAGATTTGGTCATTTTGGGGTGAAAGAAGAAATAGGGCACAACCTGTAGCTATTGGAGCAGGTCTACATGAACCCACCGTCATTTTGCTTGGATGCTCTCCTAGATGGAATGCTTTCCTGGACTGAGAGCCTAATAACCAGATAGTGGATTCTTGTTATCTACTCCAGTAAGTGAAGTGGTGCCTCCATCCTTGGAGTCATCCTGGACCTCCCTCCTCCCAATTTCAATCCTTCAGCAGATCCTGTAGGCTCCACCTTGAAAATACTTCCCCACATACCTACAATCTCTGCCTTCCTCCAGATTTCTGCTCAAGTGTACAAATACACACGACCTTTTTACCTTACTTGTTGGAAAATAAACACCCTCCTCAAACCCTAGTTCCCCTTATCTGGCTCAATTTTTCTCCCTTGTTCTCCTTACTAACCACTGTACTTGAATTGGCTCATTACGTTTTTTGTCTGTCTCACGCTAGAAGGGAGTTTCATGTGGGCATGGGATGTGTCTGTCTTTTCACTCTATGGTCCAGAGTCCATAAAAGCTTTCAGCACACAGTAGGCAGTCAATAAATATCCAGTGCATGAGTGAAGAAGGAGACAGCATGACATGGGGTCGCAGATAGAAGCCAATGACTTTGTTTTCCTGTTAAATTGTATTGAGTAGCAAGCATGATGCCACATGTGAGGGATTCAGTAGTGACCAGAACTGAAATGGCTGTAGCCCTCCAGCCAGCTAAATCCCTTGGCACTGATCCTGAAAAGCACAAAATTCATGGCTGTGAATATCAGCTTGAGCCTCAGATCCTTCTCTGTCCTTACTCTCAACTCCAAGCCATCCAGCACCAGGGCTAGAGCTGACACCGCCTTTGTTAAGCCTGTTCCCCTGGTTCTTGAAGCCAAATTTGGTCTTACGTCTCCCATAGGTCTGTATCAGGAGGGCAGATGATTCTGGCACAATACTTCAGTATAAACAAACCACATGTGTAACCAAAAAGCAACTAATAAAATTAAGTACAAATGTCCCCCAGCAAAGACAATCTGTGCTCTGCTACTAAGGAATAGAATTCCATAAAAGAAAAAAAAAAGCTGTGGTTTTCTTGAAGGTCTATCTCTATTCCATTCACCTGTACAGATATTTATCTCAGTAACCAAATATGTTTTTGACCTACTGCTAAAAATTCACCACCATGGGAACTAAAATAAAACAAGTCTTTTTACAACAAGCACAGATTTTACAAATCTCGATTCTTGCTTTCATCTCCGTTTTATTCACCAAGTGTAGAAGCAGTACACTTTCTAAAGAATTAAACATAAAGAGCCTTTAATGTCTCCAAGAAGCAAAGTTCATAAAGAGCCCACCTTGTGATTCCTGTCCCATGACTACTGCCCTCAGTACGGTGTGTTGACATGATTTCCCATCTGTTCACTGCTCTAGAATAGTCTATCAGCTCCTTAAAATCAGGGGCTGTGTGTCTCATTCAAAGTTTGGCAAGCTAAGCCCATTGGGAAATGAATCCACTCTGACATTTGCTTTTGTACAGCCTCACGGTGATATTTAATTTTCAAACGGTTGAAAAAAATATTTTGTAACACTTGATAATTATATGAAAATCAAACATCAGTGTCCAAACATGAAGTTTCATTGGGTTGTAGCCATGCCCATTCATTGCCAGATTGTCTATGGCTGCTTTCACGCTATGTCAGCTACATTAGCAGTCCCCAACCTTTTTGGCACCAAGATCTGGTTTTGTGGAATATATATTTTTTCCATGGACTGGGTGAGGAGGAGGAGGATGGTATCTGGATGATTCAAGAGCATTACATTTACTGTGTACTTTATTTCTATTATTATTACATTATAATATATAATGAAATAATTATAAAACTCACCATGATGTAGAATCAGTGGGAGCCCTGAGCTTGTTTTCCTGAAACTAGATGGTCCCATCTGGGGGTGATGGGAGACAGGGACAGATCATCAGGCATTAGATTCTCATAAGGAGCCTGCAACCTAGATCCCTCACATGTGCAGTTCACAACAGGGTTTGTTTGCACTCCTATGAGAACCTAATGTTGCCACTGATCTGACAGGAGGCGGAGCTCAGGTGGTGATGTGAGCCATGGTGAGTAGCTGTAAATACAGAATAAGCTTTGCTTGCTCACTCAGCACTCACCTCCTGCTGTGCAGCCTGGTTCCTAACAAGCCATGGACCATTAGGTGTCCGAGGCCCTAGGATTGGGGACACTTGAGACACATCACCACAATCATGCTACATCGTCACATTGAGTAGTTGCAACAGAGACAACTCTGTCCCAGGAAGCCCAAAACACTTGTCATCTGGCCCTTTAGAGAAAGAATTTGCCAGCCCCTGGTCTAATTTATCTCCTCCTCCCCACAGTGCAGCAAGGACCTAGAACATAGCTGATGTTCATCAATGCTTATTAAAATGAACTGAAATTGTCAGCAAAACTCTGACCTCTGGAAATAGTCTGAGATCCCCCAAATTATTACTTTTTTATCTTATAAAGCACTCCTAATACAATTAGCAAAGGCTCTAGCAATTACAAAGCAAGCTCATCTCTCATAGAAAGTTCCCCGGCTAGGAAAAACTGGAGAAGGTAATTTTATCTGATGGTATGTCATTCAGTCCAAGCCCCCCAAAACATCAGTGGAGTAAGCAGAACTGTGGAATGGTTTCTTTGATTCCAGGAATCCTAGAATCAATACCCAACACCATTATCACACACACAAGCATTAGGCCTTGCCAAGGGTAGCAGCCGGTAAATATCAGGAACGGAGCTAAGGAATCAGAAAATTGAAAGAGGCCCCAATTTTTATGCCTACAATATCTGACCCAGCCACTACCTACACATCTCCGCTTCATAAGACATCTTTTTGCATTCCCGCAAATGTGTCAAATTGGGAGAAAATCCTTCCTCATATCAAAGCAGGGCTAAACCTATTGCCTCTCTACCTTTGATCCAGCAGTCATGGTTAAAAGCACAGGTTGATGCATTAGAATGCCTTGTTGTGAAATGTCCTAGGAGCTTGGCAAATTGTGTAGCCTTTCTCTGCCTCAGTTTTCTTGTCAATACCATGGGGACAAAAACATACCTGTGAGTCTTGCCCAACAATATTTAAGGCACCTACCTTTCTTGGTTCCTTTCATGGTACGAGTCAGCCATACCCTGTCCACCCAGCTGCTCGGAACCTTTACTGCCCTCATCCTTTGGGGCAGGCTTTCCATTTTCCTTTATGCCCTGAGCCGCTCATTCATCCTCGTCTAAGTTGCTAAGCTTTTCTACTGAAGTTATTGCAATTATTGCCAATATCTTCTTACCCATCTCCCTGCCTCCTGAGTCTCTACAAATTGGTTCTTCCCATGGAAGCCGGTACCTTTCTGCATGGCATGGATCCCTGTTCTGCAAAGTCCAGGCTCTTTGGAACACAGTTCTCAAAGTCATACATGACTTGAAAAGCTCACCTCCTGATGTGAGGCTCTTTGGCGTTCACCCCCAGATGACTGTATGTTCCCCCAATGAGCCAGTACCTCAGGTTCCCCAGACACATGCTGAGGGAGTCTGTGCAGTAAGAAATCTGATCTCACCCAAAGAGAGGTCTGTTGTCCCTATCCCTGGGAGGCAATCTCTAAACTTGGGATGTCCTGAGTGGTAGGTGTCTTTGTTATTCATGGTGCCCCTAGGACCATGCCTGTTAGTTTTTGCTAGTTAGGAGACACCTGGTAGAGCCCCTCCAGGCCAACTGGTATGAGCCCAATCTCCAGAGAAGTGGGAAGGTGGCAGGCAGAGATTGATTTTAACCACATGAGTCATAGCTCGATCAATCATGCCTACGGCATGAAGCCTCAGTAAAAACTCGGGACACTTGAGCTCAGGTGACTTCCCATGTTGGTGATATTTCATGCATCCTACCATGTGTGGAAATGCATCCTGAAAACAATGGAAGCTTTGCATTGGGAACTCCCCTGGACTCCATCCTGTGAACTCCTCTTTTGGCTGGTTCAGATTCAGATCATATCCCTGTAATAGACATGAGCCTTAGCATAACAGCCTGCAGTGAATCCTGGGTGTATTTCTAGCAAATTGCAAAACCTGAGGGTGGTTTTGAGAAACACTGAACTTGTGGTTGGGCAGACATCTTGAACATACTTGGCAATTTGGAGGACTGTGCTTGCTTTTTTTTTTTTTTTTGACCGAGTCTTGCTCTGTCGCCCAGGCTGGAGTGCAGTGGCACGATACTGGCTCACTGCAACCTCCGCCTCCTGGGTTCAAGCAACTCTCCTGCCTCAGCCTCTTGAGTAGCTGGGATTACAGGCACGCGCCACCATGCCAAGCTGATTTTTGTATTTTTAGTAGAGATGGGGTTTTACCATGTTGGTCAGGCTGGTCTTGATCTCCTGACCTTGTGATCCACCTGCCTCAGCCTCCCAAAGTGCTGGGATTACAGGCGTGAGCCACCGCACCCAGCCAGGACTGTGCTCTTAACCTCAGAGCTTGGCACAGTCTGGGTTTACATGATCCTAAGATGGAGAATAAGGAAGAAGGGGAGTGAGGCAGGGGATGGGAGGGAGTCCAGGGTACATTAAGGTAATGCTTTATGCTCTGAGTACCTGGGGGTCACCTGCACTGGGAACCACTGGGAGTCTGTTCTCCTTCTCAAGTGACAGGGAAGCCATGGTATTTCTCATCTACTGCCTCCTGTCTATTGGCACTTGGGGGCGGTTCCCAAGGGCATTAACTCCCAGTACCTCTAGCCCACTTCTCAGTCAGAATAGGGAAGTTTCCACACTATGGGCAAGTTCTCAGGTAGAGAGTGGCAGATGCAGCAGAAAGAGCTGTGGGTGCTCAATGTATTGGCAAGCACCATGGAAGGGACATGGTTAATGCCCTACTGCATGAGCTCAGCTATTTCCAATGCCTCAGATATGCCCTGGTGCCTCTTGCTTTCTTGTAACATGCTGTCCAACCTCCCTGTTGGACACTGCCAAACCCCTCCACCTCCCACACTTCCAATTAGCTAGTTCTTCCTCAGAGGTCAGCTTTAATTTGTCCCAGGGTTATGGGTCCTTCTCCTATTTTCCCTGTCAGTTCACTTACAGCATTTTCAAGCTGTTAAAATTTCCTCTTTATTGCTTGTTTTCCTTCCTAAGACTATGTACTGCTTAAAGGTTGGAATCATCTGTTGTTTTTTTTTCTCCATGCCAAAGATACTTACAAATTGTTCAATGAATATCTATCTGTTGGATGGATGAATTCATTCTGGGACTGAATGTATGAATGAATTTAATACTTGCTCTCAGGAGCAGTCTCATCTTAGAGGGGGTCACAAAAATTCGAATGGAATAATTGTAGCCATGGAACAACCTCCTTGATGAAGATATGCTGGAAAATATCTTCACAAGCCCTCAGATTACACCACCTAGGTTAGAAGACTACCTCTTCTGCTCTCACTTTGCAGGTAAAGAGGTATGCACCAGAATGTTGTGGAAACATGATCAAGAGTGGATGGCAGGCTGGGCACAGTGGCTCACACCTGTAATCCCAGCACTTTGGGAGGCTGAAGTGGGAGGATTGCTTGAGGCCAGAAGTTTGTGACCAGCTTGGGCAACACAGCAAGACTTTGTCTCTACAAAAATAAAAAATTAGCAGGGAGGCCAGGCACGGTGGCTCACGTCTGTAATCCCAGCAGTTTGGGAGGCCGAGGCCAGCGGATCACGAGGTCAGGAGATCGAGACCATCCTGGCTAACATGGTGAAACCCCGTCTCCACTAAAAATACAAAAAATTAGCCGGGCGAGGTGGCGGGTGCCTGTAGTCCCAGCTACGCGGGAGGCTGAGGCAGGAGAATGGCGTGAACCCCGGGGGGCAGAGCCTGCAGTGAGCCGAGATTGCGCCACTGCACTCCAGCCTGAGTGAAAGAGCAAGACTCCGTCTCAAAAAAAAAAAAAAAAAAAAAGAGAGAGATGCATATAGACTTTAACCCAAAACTATGATATAATCTTGTTGAGAATACAAACTCTGCTTCATGCTTCCTATGCATACATGCCCTAAAGAATGTATAGAGTATCCTATAAGTAGCGTGTCTTTGATATATATTTATCATAATAAATAAAACTTTAATGGCCCAGAGAGTGCTACAAGCCAGGGCAGGCCTAGAAGCTGAACAGCAAACAGGAGGACAAGAGAACCACAGCAGTGCAAAGTAGAAGACATTTTTAAGTAATACACTACACATTACAGCAGTACACAGAGCAGCCAGGTGAGAAATTATGAGGATCTAGGTGGATGGGTCAGTTTTCTAGAAATGCCACAATAAAGTCCCATAGACTGGGCAGCCTAAACAACAGACTATTTATTTTCCCACAACCCTGGAGGCTGGAAGTGCAAAATCAAGGTGTGGGCAGGGCTGGTTCCTCCAGAAGCCTCTCTCCTTGGCTTGTAGATGCTGTCTTCTCCTTGTGTCCTCATGTGGTCGTCCCTCTGTGTGTGTCTATGTCCTCATCTCCTCTTCTTATGAGATGTCTTAGTTCATTTCGGGCTGCTATCACAGAATACCATAGACCGGGCAGCTTATAAACAACAGACATTTACTCTCCCACAGTCCTGAAGGCTGAAAGTCCAAGATCAAGGTGTGGGCAGGGCTGGTTCCTCCTGAGGCCCCTCTCCTGGGCTTGTAGATGTTGTCTTCTCCCTGTGTCCTCACCAGGTCATCCCTCTGTACATGTCTGTGTCCTCATCTTCTTACAAGGACACCGGTCCTGTAGGATCAGGGCCCTCCCTAATGACTTCATTTTACCTTAATTACCCCTTTAAAGACCCTAACTCCAAATACAGTCACATTCTGAGCAACTGGGAGTTAGGACTTCAACATCTAAATTTGCAGAGAAGACAGAATATAGCCTGTTAACAGTAGACTTTTTGGAATGCTACTGCCTGTTTGATTTTAATGAAGGATTACATTTGACTACAAGTCCAAACACTATAGCTAGCCTAGAAAGGTTGCAGCCGTAAAAAGGATAATAAAGAACCACCTTCCCCATGACCCCCATGTGGTCCTTGCCCCCTGATGGTCCTGGGCAAGCACAGTTGATCACAATCCCAATTAGCACTGTTACTTCTAAGAGCTTAAAAACAACAGCATCGCATTTCAACTAGCCCTTCTGCCAGAGTGCATGTGCTACAATCACATACTGTAAGGACGGACATCAAACAGAAGCACATCCTCTCGGGGAAGCTGCAAGAAAGAGGGTTTAAAACACTCAAGTGAAATGGAGCAAGCTGCAATGACCATTAAGGACACGCTGAGCACAGAAAACTCAACAAAGATGAAAGAAGAAAGACGAACTAAACCAACACTAGTCCTTGGTAAATTACATGAACCTCGTTTCTTGGTATCTTTTGATCACTCTCAGGCCTGAGGCATCTGTAGTCCTGCATCAGGCTGATGCCCCTGAAGCCCAAGATCTCACTCCCAGCTCTGCTCTTAATGCAGGACCCACAATTTTTGTTTTCTTCTGTAAATGACCAGATAGTGGATATTTTAGGCAGGGATGGCTTCATGGGTGAGCAAACTACAGTCACGCAGGGCCCCACATTTAGAAGGGGCCCAACCTTGGTTTAATGCTTTGCCATCACTGTCTTCAGATTCTTAATTTTTCAAAGGGGCCTTGCATTCTCATTTTTCACTGGGTTCTGGATATAACACCACAGGTCCTGGTTTTCATCTTCGCGGGCCATGCAGTTTCCACTGAAATTATTTGACTCTGCCAGTGTAGTGCAAAATCAGCCATAGACCATAAGAAAATGAGTAAGTGTGGCTGTGCTCCAATAACATTTCATGTGGGATGCTGTCATGGGTTGGACTGTGTTCCCCCCAAAATTGATATGTTGGACCCCCAGTACCCTGGAATGTGACCTTATTTAGAAATAGAGTCTTTGCAAATATAATTGCTTAAGATGAGGTGTTTAGGGTGGGCCCTCACCCAATGACTGGTCTCCTTATAACAAGGAAAAATTTGTACATAGACAGAGATACACATAGAGGGAAAAAGATGCGGAGAAGGCCAGGTGCCATGGCTCACGCCTGTAATCCAGCACTTTGGGAGGCCGAGGCAGGCGGATCATCTGAGGTCAGGAGTTCGAGACCAGTCTGGCCAACATGGTGAAACCCAGTCTCTACTAAAAAAATACAAAAATTAGCCAGGCGTGGTGGCAGGCACCTGTAATTTCAGCTCCTCAGGAGGGTGAGGCAGGAGAATTGCTTGAACCCGGGAAGCTGAGGTTGCGGTGAGCCAAGATCGTGCTACTGCACTCCAGCCTGGGCAACAAGAGTGAAACTCCGTCTCAAAATAAATAAATAAATACATTAATTAATTAATTAAATAAAATAAAGATGTGGAGACATAGGAAGAACATCTATAAGCCAAGGAGAGAAGCCTGGAACTCATCCTTCCCTCATAGCCCTCTCAGAAGGAACCAACCCTGCTGACACCTTGGTTCACACTTCCAGTCTCCAAAATTGTGAGACAATAAATTTCTGTTGTTTAAGCAAAGCTGTTTGCGATACTTTATCACAGCAGCCTGAGCAAACTGATAAGAGATACGGCAATTTAAACTACATATAATTTTCATGTGTCAAAAAACGTTCTGTTTCTTTGGATTTTTTTTTTCACCATTTAAAAATGCAAAACCCATTCTTAGCTCATGAGCCATACAAAAATAGGTAGCAGGGCAGATGTGGGCTGCAGGCAGTAGTTTGCTGACTCCTATTGAAATTGTGCCCCAAGGAGTTAAAGAAACCAATGACTAACAGAAATTCTTGAGTTTGCAGGATGGTAGATAAGAAAAGAAACAACCTGCTGAAATGCTGAAACTCCCTATGCTTGTAAGATAACAAAACTGGCTGAAATCAGTTGGAACCAACAGAGCCAACTGGAGCCTGTCCAGAACAAAGCTTGCTGACATCATGGCCCAAATTTCTATCTTGTGTTTCCTACTAACTCCCTCTGAATGTGATCCATGAGGTACTGTGAAGAGGTAACTTATGCCTGCCCAAGGACTTTCCATACCTTCCCTTTCCTTCTACCAATCACCCACTAATCCCAGGATCCACCTTTTCTAACAAAATTATTATATTACATGGAATCAATCCAATGCCCATCAATGATAAACTGGAAAAAGAAAATGTAGTACATATGCACCATAGAATACTATGTAGTCATAAAAAGAGATCATGTCCTTTGCAGGGACATGGATGGAGCTGGGAGCCTCAGCAAACTAACACAGGAGCAGAAAACAAAACCCTGCATGTTCTCACTTATAAGTGAGAGCTGAACAATGAGAACACATGGACACAGGGAGGGGAACACACACTGGGGCCTGTCAAGGGGGCGGGGGAAGGGAGAACGTCAGGATAAATAGCTAATGCATAGCTGATGGGTTGATAGGTGCGACAAACCATCATGGCACACGTTTACCTATGTAACAAACCTGCACATCCTGCAGGTGTATCCCAGAACATAAAATAAACTTTTTGTTTGTTTGTTTGTTTGTTTTTTGAGATGGAGTCTCGCTCTATCGCCCAGGCTGGAGTGCAGTGGCGCAATCTCGGCTCACTGCAAGCTCTGCTTCCCGGGTTCACGCCATTCTCCTGCCTCAGCCTCCCGAGTAGCTGGGACTACAGGAGCGCGCCACCACGCCCGGCTAATTTTTTGTATTTTTTTAGTAGAGATGGGGTTTCACCGTGTTAGCCAGGATGGTCTCGATGTCCTGACCTCGTGATCCACCTGCCTTGGCCTCCCAAAGTGCTGGGATTACAGGTGTGAGCCACCGCGCCCGGCCAGGCATTTTTTTTTTAATGTGGTACTTTGTAGCCTCTGGAACAGCAATACAGAAATTCCAGCAACTACAAAATAAACGTATGCGTGCATACACACACACACACACACACACACACACACACACACACACACACCTTTACCCTTTCAGTTGAGCCTTTTCCATAAACAAATTCACCCTCCCTTGATGAACTTGATTTGCAAGGCTAAAACCAAATAAGGTGTAAGTTAAGAGGAGAGCCTGCTGACACAAGGGTACCCCATGGTCTCTGCAGATAGGTTTCTCCTCCTGGTCAAATCTCAACAGGCACAGAGGGCAAAAAAGAAGGGCAGCCACGGCGGTGTCTCTGCCTCCATCACAGGCTCTTCTGCATTCTTTCTCTAGCACCGTTTCTCTTTTTGAAGAACTCAGTGCTTATGGCTTTTGGGGCACATTTTCACAGGTCCGCATAAGCAGATGTTTTTATGTATACCGTCTCCCCCAGGGCTCTCTTGTGAACACTGTATAAGCAGGCACACAAAATGATGAACAAAGTGTCCCCAGGACCCCTCTGAGATAGAGCTGATCTCAGGCATGAGCTCTTAAGAGATCGACAAGACAAGCCTGAAGCATCCCGTCATGCTGCAAAGGCGGGACGTGCTCCCAGAATGACAGGCACGCATCCAACGGATGCAGCAGCGTGCTTCAAAATTCCCCACAAGGCAAACCTTGACAAACTGGATATCAAAACAAATAATGGCGGGAATGGATTCCAACCCGTTTCCATACTTCAGAACCCATGAGTCCATAGTGACAACACACAAATAAGAAGATAAAGCTCTGCCTTAAAACAGAAAGTAAATTACTAAATGTATAAAGAAAGAAGTGCCCAGCAGTGCCCAGGCTGATCTGTCACAGAGTTGTACTTCAGAGGTGAGATACTGCACTCCCTAACTCAATCACTAGTCAAAAGGTCTTGTTAAACAAACAAAAGACTTTTCTAATCTTGGAAAAAAATAGTGGAAGGTAATACTGTCCAATGCTAATAGCTGAGTGGTAGATATATGGGTAACATTTTTTCCCTCCAACTATTTCCATTCTTTACATATTTTGAATGGGTGTGTACTGCTTTTCTCATGCTCATAAAGACAATTGTTGAACCCGAAAACATCAAAATATTTCATTATTAAGACTACTCAATATGGATGTAAATATTACAGGTGCTGAGATGTTGGCGACCCAATTCACTGAAACATTTTTTAAATTCTCCTTTTATATAAGTTACTAGTATTGGAAAATAAAACAATCAGTTAAGTTGACCTTCAATAACTTAAGAGATAATGGTGGCAATATCCACCATGATTATTTTAGCAAAGCAAATTACTTTGGATGATATTCTTTAACATTTAAAACGTTGGCATTTCTTTACTCCAAGTCCTCCATGCCCCGTTTTTTAAAAAGAAAGAGAAGAGAAAGACCAGACTTGGTGGCTAACACCTATGATGCTTGAACTTTGGGAGGCTGAGGCAGGAGGATTGCTTGACCCCAGGGGTTCAAGACCAGCCTGGGCGATATAGCAAGATCTTGTCTCTTCAAAAAAAAAAATTAATTAGCTGGACATGGTGGTATGCACCTGTAGTCCCAAGGCTGAGGCAGGAGGATCGCTTGAGGCCAGGAGTTCAAGGCTGCAGTGAGCTATGATCACACCACTGGACTCTAGCCCAGGTGACAGAGCAACAACCTGTCTCTAAAAACAAATATGATACTAATAAAAGAAAAGAAAAATAATCCCAAATTTTAACCTTATTATATAATCTTTGATGTATATTTACCAGTATGAAGAGTCCCCTTGGTTGTATTTAACAAATTCTAAAGAATAACATGGTTATAGGGAAAATAAAGGAAATAGAAAGAGGTTAAGAATGTTTACATTTTCACTATTAGCAATTCAACAATTCCCCAACCAGTATTAGATTATTTTCCCTATATCATAAATGTTATAATAAAAAATGAAAGAAGGTTCCTGGAGCCTGAGAGAAAATGTATACATATACACACACAATGAAGTCATAAAATCTGCAAAATTGTAAGTTTTCCTGTTGTAACTTTCAATGTGTTGAAGCATCTTCTTAGTTGGTTACAATGAACACTGAAAAAGCTAAATTGATATAGCCCCAAAGTCACGAAATGGTATCTCAGACACAGGGATGACCTTCAGAGGAAAAATGCTCCACATTCCCCACATGCTCAAGAAGCAAAAATGGACAGACTGTTTTTGTACTAAATGAAACTGTGGCATCCATCCAAAATGTGGAGATTGACATCGGCGCTGATAAGTCCCCTTCAACTTTGCATTTCCTCCTCGTCTCCAGGCTTCTTCATAACTGGAAATTTTGACTCTTACACAACTCACTTCACCTTGTGTGCCCCAGGATGAGGTTGAGGGGGGCCCAGACAACATCACCCCATGATGGGAAACTGCCCCAAACAAATACACCAAGTATCAGCAGTAGGAATAGCCAGGGAGAAAATATACCCTGCTCTAGGCTAATTTGACTATGAAAAAGTTTCATTTTTAGGCCAGCCGTTACCCATGGCTTGGGCTGAATAGTATAGAACTCCACAGGTGCTAGAAATTATAAACTCTGTCCTCCTGATGCTTTCATCCAAGGCTGTCCCATCAGGTGCTCAGAGCTGCTGAAATTTCTCCTTAAAATTCTAGCACCACAACATTCAAGTCTAAAAAGTGGAGGAATTGAGTTTACATTGGTTTGACTGGATATTCAAGCCTTCCTGTACTGGACAAATGAAACTCTTCTCTAATTTCCATAAAGTTTTTTTGTTTGTTTGTTTTTTGCGGGGGGATGGGGGTGGGGAGTTGGTTGTTTTCTTGAGACACAGCCTTGCTATGTTGGCCAGCATAGACTCAAACTCCTGGGCTTAAGCAACCCTCCTGCTTCAGCCTCCAGAGTACCGGGGATTAAAGGTGTGCACCACTGTGTGAGCTTCATTCAAGTTTTAGAATTTCATCCTTAATTTTAGACAAAAACAGAGGAAACCATCTCATCAAATCACTTCAATTTTAAATAGAAAAGCAGAGTTCCAGAGAATGAAAACGACCATGGGCCAGGGCTTGCACAGCGGGCAAGAGACGAAGTGTTGACTGTGATGTGGGTCACACGCCCTTTGTTCATTTCAGACCCTGTGAGGTCTACTGGAGATAAAATATCATCAGCCATATGGGGGTTGCTTCTTAGAAGGAGTAAGGTAAGGTAGAGTAAGGTAAGGGATTTAGTAAGAGAGTAAGGTAAGGGATTTAGTGGCCCAATACCAGAAAGGAGCAATGTGTTTTTAGAAGGCATTCTCCCAAATCCTGCCTGGCCGAGAAGGGTAATTAGGAGAGTGGGGGAGCTGAGAGCATGAACTGTAGAGCCAGATGGACTGGATTAGAATCTTGTCACTCCTGCCTTCCCCATATGTATAATGAGAAAAGAAGAATAACTATTTTGTAGAAGTGCAATGAGGTCTGAGTGACTGCAAAATGCTGACGAGTGTCAAGCGTCAGGCGCATTTAAGGCCTTTAAAAAAATTTTTTTTTATTTCTATAGGTCATTGGGGAACAGGTGGTATTTGGTTACATGAGTAAGTTCTTTAGTGGTGATTTGTGAGATTTTGGTGCACCCATCACTGGATCAGTATACAGTGAAACCAACTTGTAGCCTTTTATCCCTCACCCCCTTCTCACCCTTTCCCCGAGTCCACAAAGTCCATTATGTCATTATTATGCTTTTGCATCCTCATAGCTTAGCTCCCACTTAGGAGTGAGAATATATGATGTTTAGTTTTCCATTCCTGAATTACTTCACTTAGAATAATAGTTTCTAATCTCATCCAGGTTGCTGCAAATGCCATTAATTCATTCCTTTTTATGGCTGAATAGTATTCCATCATATATATATATATATATATATATATACACATATATACATATATATGTATGTGTATATATATACGTATATATACACGTATATATACGTGTATATATACGTGTATATATACGTATATATATACGTATATATACACGTATATATACGTATATATGTATATATACGTATATACGTGTATATATACGTATATTATACGTATATATACGTATAATATACGTATAATATATATAGTACTCCATCATATTATATATATCATATATATATCATAATTTCTTTATCCACTCATTGATTGATGATCATTTGGGTTGATTCCACATTTTTACAATTGTGAATTGAGGCACACATAAGGTCTACTAAGTTAAAACAATAGCAATGATAACCTCCACGTCTATAGTACCAGAATTGGGATTATCAACAAAGGTGCAGGGTGCCAGCTTCCAGAATACCACCGACCCAAGAGAGGCAAATCAACCTGTGGGAGCCATTAACCTTCCACTGTTCTAGCCACAAACCCATTGTTTGATTGATCAACTTTGAGTCAAAAGGTTTGGGATGAGAAAGGGGAGTCACAGTATCAAAACGATCAAGTCTCCAGAGCCTGGTAGGAGTTCTGAGTCACTCTCCTTTTCAACTTCCTCCTTGCTTATCTGCAGCTGCTCTCTGCCGCCTGACAGCCTTTTGCCCAGGAGGTCAGAGAAGGCAAAGCTCTTTCTCAGTAATTGGAGATGTCTGGCTCTGTGTGTGGGAAGTTGAACGGACACTTGGTGGTGCCTTCCTCTCTCAAAGCATCACAGCAAGTCCTTTCATTGCAGCTAAGTGGAAATAGCCAAAAGAGAAAGGGAAAAAATCGTCTCTTATGAAGACAACAAGAAGACCAGGGGTGTGGAATGGGAGAAGGATGACCAGGCACAGCACAGGGTATTTCTAGGACTAGGAAATCATGGTATAAGATACTGTAAAGGTGGATGCATGACTTTATGCGTTTGTCAAACACCACAGCATATACAACAGCAAGAGTAAACCCCAATGTACACTATGGATTATAGTTAATAGTAATGTATCGATATTAGTCTATCAGTTGTCACAAATGTATCACACCAATGCAAGATAACAGTAGGGGAAATACCAGGGAGGAGGAAGGGAGGATATGGGAACTCTTCATTTTCCACTCCAAATCATCGTATGGCTGATGATATTCAGCATCCAATAGACTTCACAGGGTCTGAAATGGAATGCCTTATCAGGCCCAAAACGGCTATAAAAAAAAAATAGCCTATTATTTTCTAAATCCCAGATTGCTTAATATTCTTATATACATGATTAATAATATATGTACTATTATGTATGTACATCATAATATAGGTAATCTCATGCATAATATTTAACTAAGGATGATACGTGTAAGAATTTATCACTTAATTACAAAGGCTGTGTTGAAATTAACAGTCCTTCAAAGAAGGTGGACGGGTTGAGATGATGTGGTAGATCAGAAATAAAGTACAATTTAGAATCCTATATAGAAGTTTTCTGAAAAACAGACAAACAGAACCGATTGCTTTAATTATCTTACCATCATTTGCATAGGGTAAACACACCAGTTTGCATATACTATTAAGTAACTTCCATCCAAGTACAGCTGACATGAAGGTAGCTTGCCCAATAGATAAACAACGAGAGAAAAGTAGAGAAAACATTTACTATCTTTTTTATTCATAAAGTCTAACCCTCCCCCACAAAATGTGTTGGAACTATGTGATTACAAATTCAAAGTATGCTCGTTCTGTCTGTAAATCTGTGGAGTAAAAAAAAAAAAAAATTCAGGAGTGGTTCCCCATCATCAGAATCCGGGCTCATCATTTCCTTCTTCCCCTGAGTTTATAAAGTATCTGTCAGCACAGCGCCTAAGATGTACTAGAACATTTACACAAATCATGACTTCCTTATGTTTTTGAAGCCTCATGGACCTGCAAGGTAAAGTTTTATTTTTCTAATCATTATTTTGGAGAAGAAAAGGGCAGGGAGATAATGATGATGGATGCAGCCGAGAGTTGGGATTGGAATTGGCGTTGGCTCATTCCTCAGCCTCTGATTCCAATTGGCTGTACCACCTAACATCCATCATGTCGCCCTCTCACCGAGGCCAACATTTCAGAAAATGCCAGTCCTCATCTCTCCAACCACGCTTGTTAAATTGCCGTTGAGGGAGGCAACTACAAATACTCCTAGGGCCAAACCCTGGAAGAATCCCAGCAACGCACAGAAATATTGAACTTACCCAAGAATTTTCCTAGATGGCCATAAATACCATGCAATTCTAGACAACTCAAATTTACATCTCTAGTCCTGACTGTTTCTGGGCCAGAGACTTCAGATGTCCACCTGCCTGTTTAGTAGCTCCCCTTGATATAATCTCACAGGCTTAAACTTATTATGCCCAAAATGAATTTTAATAGGGCTTCCCTTTTTCACACGAGGAAAAGCCCGGCTGCTCCTCTTCCAGTCGCCTTCACCTAAGTAACTGGCCTTTCTCCCCACTTTCCTAAGAAACTGGCATCAGAACGGATGTTTCCATCTCCCTCGCTTCTTGTATCCAACCCTGGCCAATTTTGCCTCCCGTCTCCTGAAATCCATCCACCTCACCCTGCCTTCACTGCAGCCTCACCTGAGTGAGCTACCCACCTCTACTGCCTAAATTAGTGTGTTTGTTTTGGAACCAGACTCCTGCTTTCCATTCTCAGCCTTCTTCATCGTTCCCCAAAATATCTTGTGTCAAATCATTCCCCTACTTATAGCCTCTCTGGCTTCCATCACTGCACTTTATATAGAATATAAAAGACTTGATCCTCTAAGGCCCTGTGGCCAGGTGTCTTGTCATGATACAGCAGCTTCTTTGTTTTTTTTTTTTTTTTTTTTTTTTTTTTTTTTTTTTTTGAGACGGAGTCTTGCTCTGTCCCCCAGGCTGGAGTGCAGTGGCGCAATCTCGGCTCACTGCAAGCTCTGCCTCCCGGGTTCACGCCATTCTCCTGCCTCAGCCTCCTGAGTAGCTGGGACTACAGGCGCCCGCCAACACGCCCGGCTAATTTTTTTGTATTTTTAGAAGAGACAGGGTTTCACCGTGTTAGCCAGGATGGTCTCGATCTCCTGACCTCGTGATCCGCCCGCCTCGGCCTCCCGAAGTGCTGGGATTACAGGCTTGAGCCACCGCGCCCGGCCAATACAGCAGCTTCTTAAACTTCTCTAAAGGTACCAAATAATTTTTCACCTCAGTGCCATTGTACGTGCTCTTCTCTTTACCTAGAAAACCCTACTCTTCAGAAGTTCATATCCTCACAGAACTTTTGCAATAATTCATATCTCCTATCTTTCTTAGCATAGTACCCTATTTTCTCAAAATCATGTAATACCATGTGTATTAACTGAGCAAACGCTGACTTCCTTACTTTCTTAAGACCTTCTGTGTTTAGTGTACTAATTCTGCTCCATGAAGGCAGGGTCTATATCTGTATGAGTAGTACCTTGCAATCTTTTGTCAAATAAATCAACATTTATATATAACTTACATGATAATGCTGCATATTATGTGTATGAGTACATATATATATATATGTGGTCTTGTATACTACATTATATATATACTATATATATATATGCTGCATAGTATATATATGTACCATATACATAGTATACTATAGTATAGTATATATACAAGACCAGTATACAAGTATACAAGACCATAAGTGAAAAAATTCCAATGACAGGAATTAATTTGCTTTCTTTTTTAACTTTTAAAAAAAATTATTATTTAATTGGCAAATAAAAACTGTATATAATTATTGTGCAGAACATGCTTTAAAATATGTACACATCGTGGAATAGTTAACTCAAGATAGTTAACGTATGCATTACTTCACATATTAATTTTTTTGTGGTGAGAACACTCAAGATCTACTCTTTCAGCGATTTTCCGGAATACAATACATTATTAACTATGGCCACCATGTTGTACAACAGATTTCTTGACCTGACTCCTCCTAACTGAAATTTTGTATCATTTGACCAACATGTCCCCAAACTACCTCCTTCCCAATCTTCTTAAATTGCATTCAAAAATCTCTTCCTGGAAGAAATCACAGTAGTAGACTGATGTCTGGCTTTACATACACACACATGCACACACACACACACACACAGACACAAACACACCCCAGTCATGTTTACACCACCCCACTCCTCTGAGGTCAGATTGAGTTAAAACTGGAGCCCACTCTGCATGCAATGGGAGCTTGCAAACCCACCTTTATGGCAGGGAGCATCAGGCCTTCAGCGGCCCCTGCATGTGAACTGCCTCCATGGCCTGATGCTGAGGACACCCTGCTGGTAATGCAGAGAGCTGTGCATATAAATCCCTAATCTGCCCGTCCAGTCCCCCCTGAATTGGCTTGAAGCAGTGGGAAGTCAAACCACACAAGAGAGTTTCCTTGTCAAGTGACCGGAGGTCAGTGCTATTATCTCTGTCAGCAGCCAGGGGTGCACTGGTTCCCAGCATATGAGTCTTTCATTGCTAACAAGCTCCACTGCATTTGAGAGAGCCCCCGGGATAGGAGAGCAGGGAGGCTTATCTCCTGTCTCCTGGATGAGGTATTGAGAAAGAGACAGCCTCTGCACTCTGCACCTCACTGACCAATGAAGGGACTCACGAATCTGTTAATTTATCAACTGGGGTGTTCGACCTGAACACTAGTGATATCCTGACTGTAACAGGAAATCTCATCAATCAGAGGATGCCTGATCTAACAGGGCAGGAGACCATAACTGTTACTTGTATTCTTTCAGGGAGCAAAAAACAAGAGTGAAAGAAAGCATTAACAAGAAAGCATTTTCTTAATTTCTCCAGAGAAAATAAAACCCAGGAAAATAATAAAAGCAATAAGGAAATTAAAACTTTATCCAGTAGCATATAACTAAATAATACTAATAAACTAAATAACTAATATAATATAACTAAATAACTAAATAAATGCCATCTAATATTGGGCATCATCAATGTACTTTCAATTTTATGTCCGCACATCATAGTATAAAAGAGAACTGTAAAAAAAGACAATTAAGTTTTACATTGAAATCATTTGTCATATCAGATGTTTTTAAATATAAACATATGAAGGTGATATAACAGGATATTAAGATGAAACCTGTATTTTAACATTGTTACTGTGTCACCATAAATTTACCTTTTGGCATTATTTTGGTAAACAGTACTGAATGCTTCATGCACAGCAAACAACAACTAATTTAATGTAGTTTTTAAATTGGCAGGCCAAACTAAAATTTAGCTATTTTCTTTGCTTACTGATGTCATCTAGAATGATGCTTTTATTGTTCTTTTCCAGAGACTTACAAGCAATTTTATGCAACATGACGCTGCTTTCAAAGCATCCAGAACTATGGAACTTGGCAGGTTTACCAGTTTCTGCTCACCCCAACTACAACCTTCATGGAAAAGGAAAGCCTCTGTCAGACAGAACTGGAGAGTTTTTCCAAATGCCCTCAAAAAAATGTACCCTGGCTTGAACAGGAGAGCCAGAACAGCCTGGTGGGACGTCAGCCTTCTAGATTCAGCATGACATGGGCAGCAGTGCAGTTCTGAAGAACTCCCCTGCAGCACACACAGCTCCTGATTTCTGTCTGTGCTCACTGGCCTGGATTTTGAGAGTTTTGAGAAATGAATTGTGCATCCTGTTATGCCTCGAAACGTTAACACAACTCATATTTTTAAGCGGTCACGTTAGGTAAGTATCCCCTCATCGGAACAGAGACAATGCTTGATTCGTTTTCCAGGTTAAGTTGTGGTTAACACGTGAGTGGGATCAAACCACCATAGGTACAGATGCTTAGAGAACAGGAACAACAGAGAAAGGACAGAGAGAGTGAAGGAGGCTGTATTGTCTTCACACCTTTACAGGCAGGGCGGCTTCAGCAAGAAGTAATTTACCACCCACGCTAAGCTCTTTATCCCAGATTTGCTTTACTGTCTCTCTCTACCCAAGGTGTCAAACACTCACTCTGTCATCGTGTTCCAAATGGCACTAGTAAAGGAAACTTCCTCAGCTCCCAAGAAGGGCCTTATAAACCAAGTGTAACAACCTTTTGGCTTCTTTCTTTATAATGAGAAACTCATTAGCTGGATTTTTTTTTTTCTTTTTGACATAGAAATAATCTGGGACTCCTTTCACTTTTATGTGATAGAAAGATAAGACGCAGAATCAACATACAAATCTGCTATAAAGAGTGCAGAAAGCACTTCCTCAAAGTCTCAACTAACTTTTCCCCAAAAAATTATGCTTGATAAATTCATGTTTTTTAGAAATGGGTAAAAAAACGCCTACTTAGTCTGTTTTGCTGTTTATGTTAGCGATTCTGTGATCCAGTGAAGTCAGACTTATAAAATCAACAAGTTTCACAAACAGAATAAGAATCACTCCTTAAAATAACAAATGTTACCCGTTGAGTGATGTGATTGCTTTATCGTCTCTTTAAGGCAGGGGTGTCCAATCTTTTGGCTTTCCTGGGCCACACTGGAAGAAGAAGAATTGTCTTTGGCCACACATAAAATAGACTAACACTAATCATAGCTGATGAGCTTTAAAAAAATTGCAAAAAAACTCACAACGTTTTAAGAAAGTTTACAAATTTGTGTTGGGCCTCATTCAAAGCCGTCCTGGGCCTCATTCGACCCGAGGGCCATGGGTTGGACACGCTTGCTTTAAGATCTTAGAGAAACAGAAGGTTAAAATGATAAGCATGGAACTGAAAACTTCATAAGAAAATGCACATGTCCCATTCATGTGAAATTCGTAATTCACACATGTAACTTCCTGACTCACCCCTAAAATGTGGGGGACCCCAGGAACCACAGAGAAGCTCCAAATGGATTTTCTCAAACTGTAATATACAAATATATATTTTACTTCCTAACCAGGTCTTCTCTGCCCTGCATTCTGCCCTGTCTTCTTTCCACACAATCAACCTCATGTAGTATAACAGCAAATCCTCATTTCCACAGCCCACTTTTGGTGAGAGAGTCATTTTTCCCAAATATGATCAAAAATGCATTATGTGAGCCAGTGAAGGAAGTCCAGAAATAGGGTCTAGTTCGTCTGGGCTCCTGTACATCCTATACAAGAAATGAACTTTGCAAAATCCCAAAGCTGTGAATTTGGCACCTCTCAACTAGCACAAATTTCCTTTCAAACGTTAGGAAGAGAAAGAGAACAAGAGACTCCAAAGTATTTTGTAACATAATGTATTCCACATTTCCATAGGCATCATTTTTAGGCCAAAACATATGGTAATACATAAACTGATCATATGCTGCCTGCCACGCTCAGCAGAGAAAGGCAGCATCTCAAAGGATTTCCTCAAATCCTTTACTCTAAGAAAGGCATGGAAACCATTTCATCAGAAATCATTCCCTCCGTGGTAGTGTGCAAAGATAGTCCGCCCAGATGCATAATAAAGCCTCAGGAAATAATGACAACAGCAGCCTCTACTGCAAGTGGAGCTGAAAAAAGCGGTGGGTCTTAACCACTGATGCAATGCAATCATTAAGATACTTAAATATAAGAAGACCATTTCATGGGTCTCTAAAGCTTAATGCTTCTATCTCAACAATCCAGTGTAGAAATTGTTAAGAGGGGTCTCTCTTTGGGTGCCTTAATTTATATTTCTTTTTTTTATTTTTATTCTAAGTTCCAGGGTACATGTGCAGGATGTGCAGGTTTGTTACATAGGTAAATCTGTACCATGGTGATTTGCTGTACGTATCGACCCATCACCTAGGTATTAAGCCCAGCATGCATTAGCTATTTGTTTGGATGCTCTCTCTCCCCCCACCCCACCCCTCAACAGGCCCCAGTGTGTGTTATTCCCTTCCCTGTGCCCATGTGTTCTCATCGTTCAGCTCCCACTTATGACTGAGAATATGAGGTGTTTGGTTTTCTGTTCCTGCATTAGTTTGCTGAGGATAATGGCTTCCAGCTCCATTCGTGTCCCTGCAAAGGACATGATTTTTTCATTTTTATGGCTGCATAGTATTCTATGATATACATGTACATTTTCTTTATCCAGTGTGTATTTTTTACTTCTGTAAGCAAAATGTTGTTTTGACTGTTTCTCTTTTATCTAACCCAAATGGCCAACTAGCCACCTTTATTTGTAGGGCCAGCGAAAAACTAAATTTTAGTATTGGGTTCCTATATGTCTCATTTAATATTATATACTTTGATTTTCTCTCCAAATTACCTCATTTGGCCAAGATAACATAACTAATGTGCAACTACTTAAGCACATCCCTGAGTTTTCTTTTTAAAGTGGAAGCTAAAGGAAAACTAAGACACAAGCATTATGTTATCTTTATTTGTATAAGCTAATCTGAGTAAAATGGTCTTCCCAAATATGAAAAATAAAATGACTTGATACATGTCAAAAAAGGGCGCATCACCTGTCAATAAGTCCTGTTGAAGTGTGAGGGGAAGGGAGTGAAGTTCTGCTTTTCTTTAATGAGATGTCCCCATAAAAATATGATTTGTGAATTTGTAAGGATCCCTAACTGTCACATAAAGACCTGGACTCCACCCATGTAACACGGTCATGGTTTAGCCAGTTTTCTTTTTCAAATATATTCATTTTTTATTGCAAGGGTTCATCCTACACATTGTTATAACAGACAAATCACTTCACTCTTCTCACCTGTAATAAACAGAGAGCTTCTCTGTTTTACAGTTTTGCAAAATTAAATGAGACAATTTATGACAAACCATTTGTCGATCATGGAGTACTCCACAGACAGCCGAGTACCGTTGCTAATAGTATGACTTCAGTGACAATCATAACCTCAGAAACTTAAGACAGAGCCTGTCTATGGCAAAGACATCTAGAATCTGTGGTGTCTCATTCAAAGAAATGTATTTTCATGAGAATATCACTTCCCTGCTCCCAGTCCTCCTTAACTTTTCCCTCTCGCCTGAGACCACGCTGCCTGATAGAGCCAAATGTCAGCAGTGACAGTGGGGAATGCTCTAAGTTGGTGCTGCCCAATATTGCAGTTTCTAGCTACCTAGGACACTCAGCACGTGAAATGTGACTAGTGCAGTTTCTCACTCTCGCCACTGTTGACATATTGGGCCGATGGTTCCTTGCGATGGTGGCTGTTCCGTGCATGGTAACGCTACCATGCAGCGTGTTGAGCTGCATCCCTGATCCCCCGACTAGATACCAGTAGCACCTCTTCCCTGGTAGTGATAAATAAAAATGTCTCTCGACATTGCCAGATATCCCCTTGGGGACAAAATCACCTCTGGTTGAAAACCACTAGGCTACAGAGATGGAGAATTTTCATTGTATTCAATTTAAGTAAATGTAAACTTAGTAAATGTGGCTGATGTCTACCACACTGAATAGAATTGCTTTAAAATTTACTGAGATTCAAAAGATAAATGCTCGAGGGATGGATACCCCCTTCTTCCTGATGTATTTATTTCACATTGCATGACTGTATCAGAACATCTCATGTACCCCATAAATATATACACCTACTATGTACCCACACAAAGTTAAGGAAATTAAAATTTAAAAAGAAAATTTACTGAGATTATTTTTCCAAAACAGATACAACAGTTAAGAAATACATTGGAAAGTTTAGATTACATATATATATTTTTTTTTCCTCTGAAAGGGCTAAGGATAAGTTAAACAATGTAAGCTTTCATTTTATTTACACATAATTATTTATGTGCTGTCTTTAACTCAGAGCAGTAAGAGAGCTCATAACCTAGCAAGGCATAAAAAGGTACAAAAGTAATAATAAAATGGAGGAGGGGGGAACTACCACAGCAGTTTTATATCCATTCCTGCCACCCAGGGAGGGAATAATGAGATGAACAGATATCGATGGGTTGTAGGGTCCAGAACTAAATTAAAAAATTAACAGCCATAACCACCCCAAGCTGTTCCTGCTGGGCTCGCCATGCTCGCCCCACCCAGGCAAGGTCTGGATTGTTCACAAGCAGCAGGAATGACCTGACCTGCAAGCTCTCTACAGACCTGCGCTGATGGTTTCTCATTTCCCTCATTGGACACTGAGCCAAGGCAAAGAAACTTTTAAAAAAGTGTTTGCAAGGGTTCATCCTACACATTGAACAGTTTAGTAACTATCACTTTCATTTGAGGAGTGAAAACAATTTCCTATCATAATTGGACAACTGTGTTAGGTTAGGGAATCCTATAAGTTACTTAAAATCCCAAAGTGAATCCAAGTTCAAAGGGAATATTGTGTAAAACAAACGATATCCCTGAGCATTTCAAAGGAGATTGAACCCCAAGTGCCTAGAGACTCCAATGTCTTCATTTCTGGTTCTACATGTAGGGAGATTATCTGAAAGAAGAAATATTCAGTATGATGAAAAAATTAAATTTTATATTTCCTTTCCAAATACTTGGAGAGAGAATCTACTCAGTTGCTGATGCCAAGAACACAAATTTAAAGTATGAAGAAAGAACATGGGCTTTAAAAACAAAAAGTCCTGCAATGTAGCCCCCAAATGACAAATTTTGGGAACCTTGTCCATTATTCCATCTGACCCTCAGTTGTCTACACTGTACAATGAGGAAAATGACAGCTACTTCCTTGGGTTATTGGGAGAACTCGAAAGGGCCCCTAGACCAACCTGCATATGTCGCCCATTTCACATTCTCTAAACTTCAATTCCCTTTACTGAGCATGGCCAATCTTGGTGCTCAAAGGCACAGAAAAGAATAAAAGCTTGCTCTGCCTTTTAAGGAGTTCACATGAGCCCCAACACTTGTAATCCACAGCCTCTTTTCCCAAGGAGACGCCAAACAATCTGGGGAGACAGACACATAAACAAGTTACCCAAACACTGGAGCAGATAAAAGAAGTCCATCATGGAAACACACACCACTTACTGTGAGAGCACCCGTACTCCACGGCTCATATAATCTACAGAGAAAATGTTCCCCTAAGTGAACAACCACCCAAAGAGAGCAAAGTAAACAACTCTAATTACAAAACAGAAACTGTCAGGCATCTGTTAGGTTCAAGGGGCCTTTCCAATGGATAAACAGTTCCAAAATCATAGGTTCATATATGTAGTTATTCAACTGAAGAAACCAAGAGACTGAGGATGATACCGTGCCGCCAACCTTCAGTTCAACAACTCAGAGTGAAAATAATAATAATAATAATAATAATAATAAAATTAAAAATCGGCTTTAAGAGGTAAAGCATGCTAAGAGAAATAAGGCAGACACAGAAGGATAAATATCCTATGATTCCATTTGTATGAGGTTCTCAGAGTACTTGAATTCATAGAGACGGAAATTAGAATGATGGTTGTGGAATGGGGGAATCAACTAATAATTATACTGATTTTCTTTACAAGAGTCCCTGTAAGTAGGCATATTGAGATCCTTAGGCCTCTGGAGACATAGAGTCAAATGTTTCACACTTTTAAATTATTTATGCTTATAATATCCACCTTTAGGGATTTTTTGCAAAAAAAAAAAAAAAAGTCTTATCCTTCAAAAAGGTTATTTCTACAGTCAAATTCATAAAAACAGAAAGTAGACTGGTGGTTGCCGGGGGCTGAGGGAGGGGGAAATGAGAAGTTGTTATTTCATGAGTATGGAGTTTCAGTTTGGTAAGATGAAAAACTTCTGGAGATCTGCTGCACAACAATGTGAATATACTTAACACTACTTAACTATACACACAAAAATGGCTCTCAGGCTGGGCGCAGTGGCTCACCAGTTGCATTTCCAACAATGTCTCAGGTGATCTGAGGCTGCAGGGTCCATAAACCACACTTTGGGTAGCAAGAGTCTAACCAACTAAATTGCGAATACTGAAGCTCAGTAATCCCAGCACATTGGGAGGCCAAGGTGGGCGGATCACCTGAGGTCAGGAGTTCGAGACCAGCCTGGCCAATGTGGTGAAACCCCGTCTGTACTAAAAATACAAAAATTAGCCTGGCGTGGTGGTGTGTGCCTGTAATCCCAACTACTCGGGAGGCTGAGGCAGGAGAAAGAATTGCTTGAACCCAGGAGGCGGAGGTTGCAGTGAGGCAAGATGGCGCCACTGCACTCCAGCCTGGGTGACAGAGTGAGACTCCATCAAAAAAAAAAAAAAAAAAAAAAAAAAAAAAAAAAAAAAAAAGGCTTTCGTGGTAAATTTTTAACTTTTAAATTATTTATTTATTTATTCTTAGAGACAGGGTCTCACTCTGTCACCCAGGCTGGGCTGCAATGATGTGATCATAGCTCTCAGTGGTAAATTTTATGTTGTGTGTGTGTGTGTGGGGGGGGGGGGGTTGTGGCTTTTTTACCACAATAAAAAATAAAAATGTTACTTTTATAATAAAAGAAAAGCTGTTTGAAGAAGTAGTAGTCATAAAACACTAACTTTCTTCAACATACTTCAATGATATTTCTTCAAATTAAATTTCCAAACAGACAACTGTAATAAAAATTTTGAACCAGGGTGTTTTTGTTGGTGAGAAGAAGTTTCAGAGTTGTCAATTAGATGATATCCCAGGAAGACATAAGGCAATCTAATCAACTGTGCTTATTTCTCCTATTTTTTACAACTTAAGTGACATGGAGGCACCTGCTCATTTCACCTTCCACACTGAGAACATTGCCTTCAGCTCATGTCCAGTAATCTCCTCCTTCCCGTCATTCTCTCACTCTAGCACTGAGCACTAATCAACTCTCAGAATATGTGATCAGGTTATGTATGGTACAGATTCCCTAGTTAAGAGTATCAGAATATGCCATCCCAAAATATGCTACTTTGGCATAAGGATTATTTTGAGCTGAGAGCAATTGAGAAGCAGTAGATGCAAGGGAAGAACTCTCTGCCTTCCCCATTTCTGCTTAAAAGCAGACATGAATTTCCCCTTTGTAAAGGCAATGTACGTTTCCATTTGTAAAAAGGTTCCCTTCTTCCATACCAGGAAGAGAAAAATAACTCATATTATCTGCATAACAAAGCCTTAGTAAACAAGCCTTATCTACCATACATTTCTAGGTCACTTTCCCACAATTTACTGCCCGGAGCCCAAAACCCCCTTTTCTTTGTCTATTCTCTTCTCCACAATGTATTGCCCTTCATTAAAATGGTATATAAACTTCTAGGTCTAACCACTTCTTTGAGTTTTTGTTTCTTTTCTGTGAAGTCCCTGTGCATGTGAAAATATTATCATCAAATAAGCTTTGTTTGCCTTGTTTTCCTGTTAATGTCTTTTGTGCATTAAATTTATAGGCCCTAATAACAGAACCCTACGAGGGTAAAAGGAGAGTTTTTCCATTGCTATACTAGTGTATTTACCTAGCAATTTTATATAGGACAAAGAAAATTAGTATCAATACAAACCAGTAAAATGTGAAGATGAATATTTATGTGCTTTCAAGAGAATATAGCTACATCTCTTGTTTGAGAGATTGTCCAGCCTCTCAAAACCTGACTTCCCTCTTTTTTCTCTTCCTCATGGCCACACTACCAAAAGAAAGGAGAACCATACCCAGAATGAAATTTCTCCCTTTCCACACTTTCCTCAAGTAACATGCAGTCTGCCCCATGTCTTCCAGGCTTTCCTAAGACTCCTCTTTCAAAGTCTCCAAGGACATCAAGGCCCATTCTATGGTCCCCACATCTTATTAGCCACAGGACTTTGAGAGGGTCACTCTATCCAGCATTTTGCATAATAATCAAGGAAAGTTAATACTTTCCATTCCCATCTCAGAAAGATGCGTTAAAAGCAAATGGTATTCATTTATGCGACAATTCTTTGCAAACTGTAAATCCTAACCAAATGTAAGATATCAAGATAATGACCAAAGATCAAGCCAAAGTTACTATCAACATATTTGGTGAGAAATCCAGAAGTAATAAAAATGTCAAATTACTCCTAATGTAAGATAAGGAAGTGAAAGAATCACATTGATTGGGGGTACACTTCTGAGAGCACAGAACTTAAGATTTCTGATTCAGATGACTGAATTTATATCCAATCCACTCCCCACACAGCACTCCATCACCCAAATGAACCCTTCGCAAGCGCGGGGTCAGGCACGTGGATGGCATATATTTAAAACGTAACAAATGAAAAGTGAGCTAAGAAGGAGGAATGGGGGTAATGAGTTTCCAAGACTCAAGAATTTCAGGCTCTACCTGCAAAAAATATGTAAGCAAAAAACTACAAGACAATGAATGCAAGCATCAACATGGCTAACAGGCAGGAAGGATTAATCAATTGGTCCTGGGACTAAAGGAAGATAAACGTCAGAGAAAGCTACAGAGAAAAAAAAAAAAAAAAAGTAAGATCTGGCTTTTTTCGGAAAACGAGAATTTCACAACACACACACACAAACACACACACACAAAAGGGACTGGAGCAACAGGTAATGTAATAAGTATAAAGAGAACAACAAAGAGAGTTAACACATGCTATATGGCTGTTCAAGACCCGTGGGATGCATTAGGCCGTTTAATCATCACAAGAATCTATACAGTGGCCCCTATTATTATCTGCCCCATTTTTCTTCAGATGACAAAACTGAGGTACACAAAACAAAATCACTTGCTCAAGATCACATAGCCCCTAAGTAGAGAGGCCATAATGTGCTGATTAATTCCTGAACTAAATTTTAGTAGTCACAGGCTTGCCACTTGCTCTTCATCCCCACGCTGTATTACCTCTCCAAAGTACTACAAGCAAAAGCAAAGAGGTATGAAAGAATGTGGCATGCTGAGGAGTCTGGGAAAATTGTCTAATGAGAAAGAAAAAAACGAACCCTGAGAAAATACACACACACAAAAAAGCAGAGTCATCTGGAAAGTTAGATAGAGACTCAATATAAAGGATGCTGAAAAATGTGCCAAAAATTTGGTGTGATCCTGTAGGTTAGGGCTACCACGGACCAACATCTACTGGAATCCTCTTAGAAATGCAGACTCTCAGGCCCCAGCCCAGACACACTACATCAGAATCTATGGAGGTGGGGCCCGGGAATCTGCATTTGGGCAAGCCCGCCAAGGGGTTCTTGAGCATGCTAAAGTTTTAGAAGCACAACTTTTAAGTTGTGAAGAGCAAAAATGGGGAGAAAAATTGGGGCCATGGGATTACCACATTTTAGGGACAGTAAATGCTTCAGTGGTATCAGAGGGGATAGCAAAACAGTTTGAGAGATTTATCAGAAGGACTTTGCAGGCAGCTAGATAGAAAGGTAAAGGACGAGAAGCGATGAAGGAGGATTTTGAGTTTTTTAGCTTGGGTGCTTAAGATATATTAATCTTTTAATTAATATTAATAATTCCAGAGAGAAATACAGGTTTGGGGAGCACTAATAAGTAACTCGGCCCAGCTGACGGAGCTAGTGAATCCCTTCAGCCTTTAACACTTGTGCCCAAAGACCAAACTCTATTGTGCCTCTCACTCAAACGGCACAAGATGTCCATTTAAATCAGGACACATCAATGTCAAGGATTTAGATAGGATCTTAAATCAGAAATAGCCAGTAAAAAGTTGAATCTAGAAGGACAGGAATACTGCAACAGTCTACATGCGTTACAGAAACAAGGCAAGTAAAGAAGAGGTATTTCCTTGGCCAAAAATAGAATTCTTGCTCTGCCTCCCAAATATCAGAGAGCAACGCCATTACCCCCATTTCCTTTAGATTATGGTGATTGTGAAAGAGAGGCTTCAATTCTATTCTTTAAATCATCTTAGGGCTTGATTTATGCTGCTGCTACGAATGCACGACTGACATTATCCTGCAAGTCCAAGCAGAATGCAGGCAAACTAGTGTCGCCTTTGTCCAGATCAGGAGGTAACCTCTCAGCAGAGTGACAGCTAATGTTATAACACTGGAGGTTTCAGCACGGTGCACACAAAGGCTGGGAGATGTCACCCTTCCGATCTATGCTACTTTTTCCTGACAAATACTATGCTAGGACTGCGCAGAAAATGACTCAGAAGAAAGATAGAAAATCCTCCCCATGTACTTATTCTATCTGAGCTCATGTCTGCTTATAACATGGCCATTACCAACCAGAAAACAAAAGTTCTAAGGAAGGTTATTGCCTTTCTGCCTCAAAACAAAATAGGGAGACAGGCAGAGGATGCACAGGACACATGTGGGGAATAGGGCAACATTCAGAAACGTGAAAACACAGCAGACAATTGCACTTGCGGCAAATTTGCCTTGGGTCTTGGAACTGCTGTCTTTGAAGGGCCTCCGCAACAGGGCTTCCCGGTCATCAGGGGACTTTTCGGTCCTGCTTCATCCAAGAGGGCTAAGATTTACAGTTGATTAGCCTGCATAGTTCAGTTGCTTTTTCAAAAGATTCTAGGAAGGGATTATTTCTGTGCCCAAAGAGCCCCTAGAGAATAGAGAAGGCTGCTTGCCGGCCGTAATGTGAATTCCCCAGAGTCGGTACACTGTGCTCACTGAAGCAGATGAAGTAAAGTTAAAGAAGCATTTAGTTCTTCAGAATGCCGGCCTTAATAAGTATCTTTTTGTGGAAGGATTTAGGAGGAGGGGAGGGTTATCCTTAGTGCAGGCATTATTTCCTCATACAAAAAGGGAAAATGTGCATACAGTTGGATGTAAAAAGCCAACCTCGAATGCCTGCCCCCCCACCCCCTGCCTTCCCCGAGGAAAAGTTGCTGAACACACACTCCCAAACACGAAAGCATGAATCTTCACAGCTTAATAGTCCTGAAGCCATTGTGAAGTTTCTCTTGGGAAACGCTGTTCATTCATCTGCGACTGACCAAGTTCAACCATTCAGCTGTGAGAACTCGGAGACTTGCAGCCATCAAAAGACCCACCTTCCTCAGCAAGCGGAAGCCAGAGGAGCTGCGGCCCCAAGGAAGATCTAGGGAACTCGCTTCTCCTCTCCACAAGGACTCATTCCAGCCCCGTGAGAGAAGTCTGCAGAAGGCCTAATCTGGGTGCATCTGCAGGCAGCTGAACTCTTAAATGATCTCCGCTTGCACATTTCAGGGCTTGTCCTGGCCCCTGCGGCTCTCACAGTTCTCCCTGCAAACAGTGCTCCTTATGTGGAATTTGACGCAGAATTAGTCACTTGCAATAAGTTAAAATGAGTATGATTTAATTAGACAGTTTCGCATAAGCCCAATTTTCTAACTAACAGCAACTTTTTCCTATTTAAACCCTGCATTTTCTTCAACCTGTCATCACACAGGAATATACACATTGACACCAACTGAGCTACTGCTATTAATATAATGAACACAGCATCGACAGAGTGGCCATTCCATTATCGTTAAATAAGCCAGAAGCCATTCATTATACCTCTCTATGCTTAAAATTTTCAGCTGGCGTTCCCATAACTTAAGGAGAGAGAAAGTCTTTCATGGAAATCAACATAAACATTTGCCACCCATAAGAATAGAGAGAAAAAGGGACAGAGAGGAAGGGATGGAACGAATCAACAGAAGAAAGAAAAGAAAAGAAAAAAGAAGAGAAAAGAGAGAGAAAGAGAGGAGAAGGGGAAGAAGGAAGGAAGGAAGGAAGGGAGGGAGGGAAGGAAGGAAAAAGAAAGGCAGGAGGGAAGAAGAGAAAGAGTGCACGAGCAAGATTTACAAAGTGCACACTTTAAGTCATTTTCCCCCACACAAATGGAAAATGAACTTACCCACATTGGTAGCTATGCTCTGAAAAGACCCGGTTGAGAGAAGTCCTTTCTTTATTGTGTAGTTTTAAAGACGATTCTTTGACCTCTGCTATTTATGACTTGAGATCTGTGAAGACAGGGCCAAACCCCTCTGGCTCCCATGGCCCACACAAACAAAAGCGCCCCACCTTTGTTCCACTACCACATTTCCCATCAGGACAAGTTTCTACCGCACTCCCTGTTTTCATAATTTAAGTTATGTTCTCTTAAATTTTTCTTGCTCAGTTACAGCCATTACCTAATGTACAAGAGGCTCTCATTGCTCTCTTCCAGTAAATCTTTTCCCATAATCATCACTTCTCAGCTGAAAGAACTTTGGTATGAATATAGATGTCTTGTCACTTCATTTTGTTTAACCATGAAATTCTGGATAAAAGGGTTCAAGAGACTAAACAACTCATCAGGCAACACGCGCAGCCACAATATGATATCCTCCTACCGATTTATTATTTTATGGATGTGTGCACTTATCTATGGCCTTTCTCACTCTTAAAATAATTCAAGACAATTTACAAAGCTACATATGATTACAGCTGGAAAGCACATCTTAAGTGAGTGAAAAAAAAAATGAGATAAAGGGAAATTAAAATGAGGAGAAAATAAATACTGTCAGGGATAAAGCAAGTTTCCTAAATACATATGATCAATTTCAGCACACTTGTTAAAGACAGGCTGTTTGATTTAAGTTTTAGCTTTCTAAAGACCAATTGTAAGAGGAAAACACTATTGACTGCAAAATCCACAGTATCCATAGGCCAAAAGTATCTACCCATTTCTCAAGGAGGCACAATTTGTACTGATAATGCAATCAGAATGAATGTCTCTAGGCCAGGCGTGGTGGCTCAGGCCTGTAATCCCAACGCTTTGGGAGGCCAAGGTGGGCAGATCACCTCAGGTCAGGAGTTCCAGACCAGCCTGGCCAACATAGCGAAACCTCCTCTCTAAAAAAAAAAACAAAAATTAGCCGGGCGTGGTGGCAAGCATCTGTAATCCCAACTACTCAGAAGGCTGAGACAGGAGAATTGCTTGAACCCAGGAAGTGGAGGTTGCAGTGAGCCAAGATCGCGCCACTGCGTTCCACCCTGGGAGACAGAGCCAGACTTCATCTCAAAAAAAATTAAATAATTAATTAATTAATATATCTCCAAGTTTCCTCCCCAAAATGGCATGACATAAGAGACCAATGTCCTCAACAACTTTCTTAGAGCAGCCCCAACGACTAGGTTTGTAGGACAATTTCTGAGGTTATCATCCATATTGCATTGCAGCAACATACCATTCAGCAAAAGACATTTGTTAAAGGAAGATTTGAAATGGCAAAGACATAGTTTAGTCGTGTAATCAAGGCATAGATTCTAGAGCACCTGAAAGTGATACAGCCATCAGGCAGGTATAAATACTGTCTCTCTCCAGTGGCTTTTGGTACCACCAGGATACAATGAGTTTCATAGTCTACTCCTTGGAAAGTTCCAGATGCCTGGTGGCTTTGCTTATACTTCATTGTCACTTCATAGCTAGCAAAACTTTCATTAACTCTGACATTCACTGTGAAATTAAAGGTCCTAACAGACATTTGTCTAAAATAAATAAACAAATACACAAATATTAAAAAAAAAGCAACCCACTTCCTGCATAGATATGCATCAAATAGGGAGAAGGGAGTATTTGACAAAAATCCTCCTCAGAAAACGTGATTTCATTTTCCAACCCATAAGAAAACAGAAGGTGTAATCCAGTAAACACACACACACACACACACACACACACACACACACACTGATTACCCAAAGAACATCATGTTTTGAGTAGTGAATCTTACAAGGACATTCTTAGACCTAAATTAGTTGCAAAATAAATATGCCAAGGTGGTTGAATGTCATTATTTATGGTGCAAGGCAGGTTCTTCCCCATTGAATAGATAAAAGATCTTTTGAGAAAGGCAAATTTTTTTAGTTTGAAACAATTAGTCTATATTCTCCTTTTCAGGCAAGTGAGACAGCAAGAGTGTCTATGTTTACCCAGTTGGTAAAATAGAGTTTAAATTAAAACCTCCATTTATTTTCCTACAATGACTGCTCTTTCAGAAACACAGAGAAATGAAAAGTTTCCAAAGTAGACTACGCACAAACACAAATTAGGTTTTCTAAGAGAAACTCCTGTGTGTGATTCGGGAGACAAGTAGACTTGAACCTCATTCCAACGATTACCTATAAGGTGGAGTCAAAATTATGAACAAAGAAAAGCAAATGTGGACCCCCCCTTAAATTCAGGTGAGAGTTTTCTACCCCAGTAGAGAATATTTTGACAGTGACTGTCACGGCAGAGATAAAGCAACATGATACAATCTCATGTTCAATGCCCACAAATGCTGATCTACCAGAGATTGAAATCCAATTGTCTTCTTTCTCAAATATAAGGGTCCCCAAACTTCAATCAGCATTGGTGCATTTTTCCAGTTGCCAGAATAAACCTCAACATCTTCAAACAAGCGGCGCTCATCCCTGCTCTGCGTGCTTTCTGATGAACACATTACAACTTCAAAACATCTGTCAGACTGTAATCACCATGTAATGCATCTTGACTCAGATGGTTTTCATATGTTCAAAACAGATTCCCTTTCTAAAGGCAGCTTTATGGAACTCGTCTTCAACTGTGAACCAAATAAGAGATTTCGTTTGCATTTTCTTTCATCAGATGGAAGAAGAAATTAATCGTAAGAGATTAGGAAAAGACTTACACAGAGGTGCATTTCCCCTTCCACATGTCTTTCCTTTGAAGTTTATAGCAGGTGGAAGAGTCTTTCACACCCGTAAAATTGACATGGAAAAGCAGAAACACACTGAGCTATTAACTTGTCACATATTGGATTTAAATCTAAATAGGAGCCCGTTCTTTCCCTTATATTTTGATTGTGTGCCAGCTTAGCAGGAAGCTTTGCATGTTCTTTCAGCAGACAGGCTAGTTTCTAGGCTAAAATAACCTGGAATGTTTCAGCTACCGCAGGCTAATGATCACCCAAATGCACACTAATATGTTTGATAAAAGTTCTCAGCGTGAGGGCAGAAAACGCTTACCATGAGAATGACAGTGGTCAGGGGAAGCAAATCAGTGACACCAACTCATGCCGCCTTCAATGCTGGAGGCTCCAATTAGAACTGTGAGTCTGCATTCCAGGGGGCAGTGACAGATGGAAGTTTGCAGCAAATCTCTAATTGTTTAAATCATTAACTCATCCATCCACCTGCATTATCACTGAAGGGACCCTGCTGGAAGCCTTCAGTGGTTTCTCAAAAATCTCAGGACTATTTCCTGGCCATTTAAGAAATGGTGTTTTGAAACTAGTTGTTTATGTAGCTATTTGTGAGTTCTTTTTTTATCTTTTTCCCATGCTTGTTTTTTTCTCTCTTTTCTTTCCATTTCTGCCTTTGCATCAGAGATGATATCCACTTTAATGTCCTTCTAGAGCAACAATGGATGAATTACATATAAATCATGCCACACGTCCAGCCCTAACTTAATTTTCAATTGCATCAACTCCCTTAAGACAGACTTCAGGCCCGGGTCCATGGCTCACGCCTGTAATCCCAGCACTTTGGGAAGGCCGAGGTGCGCAAGTGGCTTGAGCTCAGGAGTTCAAACCAGCCTGGACAACATAGTGAGATCTTGTCTCTACAAACAATAATAATAATAATAATAAATTATCCAGGCATGGTGGCACATGCCTGTAGTCCCAGCCACTCAGGAGGCTAAGGCAAGAGGATTATTTGAGCCTGTGAAGTCAAGGATCCAGTGAGCCGAGATGGTGCCACTGCACTTCAGCCTGGGCAACAGAGCAAGACCCTGTTGTCACACACATCCATGTGAAGAGACTACCAAACAGGCTCTGTGTGAGCAATAAAGCTTTAAAAAAAAAAAGAGAGAGAGAAAGAAAGAGAGAGAGACTTCATGTCTTACTAAGCACAAACGGCCAAGGCTACTTATAATCATCTTGTGGCATCATGCTATAGGACAGGTGGAGAAATTTACATCCAGTGGTTTATATTAATCATGCTAATGTAATATTGTACATAAGATGGCTTTTTCAAAAGAACACTAGTTGAAACCTCACACACACTAACAATTTCTTTTCGCATGCACTCTACACAAATGTTAAGTCCAAAATGTTGGTTTAAGGAAATAATAGAATATTTCTCTTATCTCTTCTAATGTTTATTCTGACATCATATTTATTTTCTCCTGAAAAATAAAGACATGATCTCATGTAAGTAAAGACATGTACTTGTGGAAATAATAACATTAATATCCAAAATGAAGGGGAATTAATTATACCCGACTTGAGACATTTTCTGCATAAATCTCTCTCTTTGAATTACACAAGCCTGCACTTCTCCTGAAGTCATTGTCAAACGTGATTTGGCTGTGAAGTCATTGTTTGCTCCAAAGGAGATCAATAAGTTGGACAACAGATGCTTGGTGAGCAGCAACATTATTCTTGAAATGTATCATATATAAAGTCAAGAGATATTGTATAAGAATCAGTAAATACTGCAACAGGTCTAAAGTATCTAAACATTTAAAATTTTGATCCACTGCATATTAGAATTGCAATCAGATAAAAAACGTTCACCTTTGGTTCTTGGGTACTTGGGCATAGTGCATTTTCATGTATGTCCGAGTTTTCATTTTGCTCCTAAGAAATGTCTTCCTTGGGCTCTACGGATTTACAGTCATTACCACATAAATCACAGAAAGCATCTCATACAAAACAAAAATTTCCACAGTCATATTCAGATGTGTTTCAGAGGTTTGGCCCTCAGTCAATAAATTTCACAGATGGCAAATGAAGCCGTCCAGATTTTTATACAAGCAAAACCAATCTTCCTCACCTCTAAACTTGGTTCTGAATAAAGCTGGAAAATCACTAACAGTTAGGAGTTGTAGCCCTTATAAGAACTGAACTCCCACTGAGATCAAAGCTGTAAGCCAAGGCACCAAGATTGGGCCCTAAATTACCGCTTTTCAACACATACACTCCAAACCAAATGGGGAACAAAAGTCAAGCCAGTGAGTTCCGGCACCCAAAGGCAGAAAGATAAGCATGCAGGCTCCCCACAGATAGGTGGTTGTTACTAAGTGGCATGCCATTGTTTGTTAGATGCAAGGTTTTGAAACATAACTCTGAGCTGAAGGTTAAAGGAGAAATCTTTTTTTTTTTTTTTTTTTTGAGACAGAGTCTCAATCTGTTGCCCAGGCTGGAGTGCAGTGGAGCGATCTCAGCTCACTGCAACCTCCACTTCCTGGGTTCAAGTGATTCTCCTGCCTCAGCCTCCTGAGTAGCTGGGATTACAGGCGTGCACCACCACACCCAGCTAATTTTTGTATTTTTAATAGAGATGGGGTTTCACCATGTTGGCCAGGCTGGTCTTGAACTCTTGACCTCGTGATCCACCTGCCTTGGCCTCCCAAAGTGGAGAAATATTTTATAAAGTGAAGACAAGACTCATGCAAATATCAGATGAAAATGTACCAAAGATTTTATTTAACTCAAGAAATAGTCATATGTTACATTTGATTCAAAGGAAAAATCCCATAGATAAATAGACAATAGACAGATAAATGATAGATTAAGATGGATGGATGGATGGATGGGTGGATGGATGAATGGATGGATGAATAGGGTCAATAAGGAATACTGGTGCTGAAATGGATTTACAAATATATGCAAAATGTTGTATTCCCGGATGAAGCATCAAGTGCATTCCACTAGACAAAATTTATTTGCATTTTCATGGACAAGAGTTATTTTCATTATCAATATTCTACCATTTGCAGAGTGGGAAAATAGTTCAAAGCACTGAACACTGGACAGAACTTGGAGAAGCGTAATAGAGAGAAAAATAATCTTTACTTTTGCCAATTTTCAAGTCTTTCACAATTTTTCTTGACTGATCATCACATTTTAACACTGGATTTTCAAAAATTAGCTGTGATTTATTTGAAGTTTTTTTTTCACTATTGTTTACTATTCATTATTTCAAATCCCTGCAGTTTGACAAACAATGTTCTATAAGCAATGTCAGAAACTGTCCATTTTTGTTTGACTTTAAATATTTTAAGATATGTCTTTGTATTGTCAGAAGAATGCATTTTTATTGTTTTGTTTGGGTTTAGTTTTGTCTGTGTGAATGTAATGTCATAGAAGAGGGGTTGACAAACTACAACAGCAGGCCAAATCCAGGTTGCCACCTGTTTTTGTAGAACCAGTGAGCTAAGAATGGTTCTTTCATTTTCAATGGTTGGAAAAAAATAAGTAAAATATTATAATGTGAAAATTACAGGAAATTCAAATTTTAGTATCTACAAATAATGTTTTATTGGAACATAGCCACTCTTCTTGGTCTATGTATTTTCTACTATTGCTTTTGTGCTGCAACAGCAGAGTTGAGTAGTTGCAACAGATACTTTATGGGCTGCAAAGACAAAGATGGTTACTATCTGGTGTTTTTATATAAGTCATTTGCTAACCCCTATCCTAGAACACTGCATTTAATGAAAAGTTACATTGAAAAGGATGATGGGATTCAGGACACACTGCTCAAAATATGGCACCTTGGCATATTAAAAAAACAGAAGCAGGAAAGTCTCTCTGACCTCCCCTCCTCACCCACACATATGCTTCTCCCCAGTGCAGGGCATACAGCTTAGGAAAGCTTTTCCAACATTCCCAAGAAGCAGGTCAGAAGACACTCATGTGAGGGCCTCCCGATCCCTGGAAGAAAGGAACATGCTCATCTCTGAAGACGAAGGGTCACAGAGAGGAACCTGAACAAACAGGCCTTGCTAAATTCCCCAGTTTATCTCCACTAGATCACACCCTTTTTGTCCTATCACATTTCTCCATCAGTATTCAGTCTTCATCAAAGCTACTATAAAAATACATAGAATTAACCATTTACTGGAGTCTTCATTTCTTTAGGAAGGCTCCCACAGCATGTAAATCTTACTAAATAAATTTGCAAGTTTTTCTCTTCTTAATCTGTCTTGTGTTAAAAGGACCTAAGTCACGAACATAGGATGGGTAGAGAGAAGGAAATTTGTCCTCCTCTACCAGAAAAAGCCACTGGGAAACACAGATGTTAACATGGCTCATTACAATATTTTGACTCTGTGCTATGACTAAACACCAGGGCATCTTGCCCATGAATTTGAATTTCCTGTCAAATGCTCCAAATCATTCCTAAGTGGGCTTTTAGGGAAATTACATACAATGAAAAATAGAATGTAAGAATAAGCATTTCCTCTGAGCTGGAGGCTGTCTTTGGCTGGATATATCATTGCTTCAGGCCTCAGGTTCCTGAAGTGCACAATGAAAGAATTGCACTGGATATTCCTAAATATTCTCTCTAGCTTTAGAATTCTTCTCTCCATCCTTCATGCAAACGATGATCTCAGTGGTCTATATCACCTATGTTCCCTTACTGAGAGGAGCCATCTAACTCTTAACATAGTCAGTCCTAGGATCCATGTGTCTGTGGCTCACTCAAATAGTTTTCTCGCCGGGCGCGGTGGCTCACGCTTGTAATCCCAGCACTTTGGGAGGCCGAGGCAGGCGGATCACGAGGTCAGGAGATCGAGACCACGGTGAAACCCCATCTCTACTAAAAATACAAAAAATTAGCCGGGCGTGGTGGCGGACGCCTGTAGTCCCAGCTACTCGGAGAGGCTGAGGCAGGAGAATGGCGTGAACCCGGGAGGCGGAGCTTGCAGTGAGCCGAGATTGCGCCACTGCACTCCAGCCTGGGTGACAGAGCGTGACTCCGTCTCAAAAAAAAAAAAAAAAAAAAAAATAGTTTTCTCTTTCTTCATCAAATATTTCCATCCCAGAGTACCAAATAAGTTACGAACATGAGAATTGAGCCTTAAGACCATGAGCAGAGCCTAATAGAGACTGGGTAATTCACACATTAACCGTTAATGGGTGAGTACAGAGGAACTTCAGAATGATGGAAAAGAGTTAGAATTGTGAGATTAGCAAAGAGAAAAAGCAGAAATGGATTCTAAAGGTACACAAATGCTTTAATGGGCAAAGTAAGTGGGAGAAGGTGGTTATGTCCCCATTGGTACAGTAATGGGGACTCATAAGGAATATTGCATGAATTTTTTTTTTTTTTTTTTAGACAGAGTCTCACTCTGTCACCAGGCTGGATCTCGGCTCACTGCAAACTCCACCTCCAAGGTTCAAGTGACTCTCCTGCCGCAGCCTCCCAAGTAGCTGGGACTACAGGCGTGCACCACCATGCCCAGATAATTTTTGTATTTTTAGTAGAGACGGGGTTTTACCATGTTGGCCAGGATGGTCTCCATCTCCTGCCCTTGTCATCTGCCCACCTCAGCCTCCCAAAGTGCTGGGATTACAGGTGTGGGCCACTGCCCCAGGCTGGAATATTGCATGAATTTTTAAGAATTGATGAAGTAACGATATCTGGGAATTTTCTCAGTGAGCAAAAATGTAAAAAATTAATGCAAAGACCAAGTTCACCCTTTGTATCACTTTATCACTAGGGCCTAAGGCATAGTAGATGCTCAGTGAGTATCTATTGAAATGGGATTAATCAGACTCTATTGGAACAAGCAAATGAAATGTATTTAAAGAAAATGTTAAACTAGAAACATAAATAAAAGGGCTGAACAGCCACAACATTATAATATATGGGAAAAAATAGGATCTGATTTACATTATATTTGGCATGGAGTAATTGGTTATTTAAGAGAAAGGTTAATGAAAATAGGTTCTTAAAGTAATAGGTCGGGCGTGGTGGCTCACGCCTGTAATCCCAGCACTTTGGGAGGCCAAGGTAGGCAAATCACTTGAGGCCAGGAGTTTGATGCCAGCCTGGCCAACATGGAGAAACCCTGTCTGTACTAAAAATACAAAAATTAGCCAGCATGGTGGGGGGCACCTGTAATCCCAGTTACTCAGGAGGCTGAGGCTGGAGAATCACTTGAGCCTGGAAGGCAGAGTTGCAGTGAGCCAAGGCTGTGCCACTGCACTACAGCCTGGGCAACAAGAGCAAAATTCCATCTCAAATAAAATAAAATAAAGTAAAATAAAATAAAATAAAATAAAATAAAAGTAATGTACATTGTTAAGATTGGACCAACTTAAAAATATTATTAGAATGGAAATATATCACGTTTTATCAGTATGTTTTACATTACTACAGTAATATTTCATTCCAAAAAGTATTTAGTGTGGCTTGGACTAAAAAAAAAGAAATTAAGATAAAAATTGTTTGCAAAACATATTTAGATAGAATTTTTAAAATACATTATTTTTTACGCCAAAGGTGTATATTTACTTTCTTGATTAGAAATAGGTGATCTTATTATTTACTTACTACTAAAATTGAAGTACTAAAAATAAGTTATTGTAAAGGCATCGTTTTAGGATAGATTTGATATATTTTAAAAGGCTTGGGGCCAGGCATGGTGACTCACGCCTGTAATCCCAGCATTTTGGGAGGCTGAGGGGGGCAGATCACTTGAGGCCAGGAGTTTGAGACCAGCCTGGCCAACATGTCAAAACCCCATCTCTACTAAAAATACAAAAATTAGCTGGGCATGGTGGCAGGTGCCTGTAATCCCAGCTACTGGGGAGGCTGAGGCACAAGAATTGCTTGACCCCAGGAGGCGGAGGTTGCAGTGAGCCGAGATCATGCCACTGCACTCCAGCCTGGCACACAGAGCGAGACTCCATCTCTAAATTAATAAATAAATGGTTTGCCCTGAATCATCCGAGACTGAAACTGTGTTTAGATGTCAGTTTTGCGAACAGTTTATTCTGGAGTGGCCAAAGGCATACTGCATTCTTATGGGTTAAATGTTCTCTCAACATAAAAAAAAAAAAAGAAAAGAAAAGAAAAATCACCTTAATGGAGGAATTTCTAAGGAATCTATTTCTCCAGGAATCTACCGTGCATCCCTAAATGAAGCTGAATCAGAAGAGTTGGCCATCTTTAGCCTGTATCTTTCTGACTTCCCACCAGACAACAGGAACATAAAAGCAAGAAAGAGAAAATATGGCTCATTTGCTAGAATTGGGTCGCAGTTTTGCCAAGAAGTTACACTATTCACAGTAGCTATAAGGGTGAAAAAAAAAAAAACAACTTAGTGCATCAAGAGAATCAACCACTAAATTGAGCAAGAGATCTTTCATAACTTTTAAGAAGTTATTCTATAATACTTCATACGTGTGAGGTATACAATGAGAAAATCACTGGCTTTTAATTCCACCGGAACTCAGTTCAAATCCTGTGTAGGGGATTTACTGGTACTTATTAGTAAAGTGACTTTGTAAGAAAGTCACTCACCTTCTCTAAGCATCTATGACATGAAGGTGGTCATTCCAAGATGAAGCCGAGATTAATTTCACTCACACACAATTCCATCTTCATAGAACAAAAGAAATGTAAAGTAACAATAACTTAAGCAAGATAGAAAGGTATTTCCTCTTCATGTGCAAGGCTGGTATGGGGCCTCACAGTATCAAAGAGCCAGGTTCCTTCTATCTTTCTTGTCAGTTATTCTCAGCCTGGACTCCATCCTCAAAAGTACCCCATGGCCCAAGAGAGCTGCTGGGGCCCCTGCCATTGGTATGCCCTCTAAGAAGCAGGGAAAGACAAGGGAAAGAGAACAAATGAGTGCATTTTCTAGCTAAATCAGTTCCCTTTAAAAGAGGCATTTTGAAATTTCTTCACAATGACTCCACTTGGGCAAGAAATTACTTACTGGCCATATTTAGAAGCAATGGAGCTTGGGGAAATACAGATGTTTAACCCAAGGTGACAATGTGCTCAGGTGAGGAATGAGCTTTCGATTAGCAGAGAAGAGGAGAAACCAGATTAGTAGGCAAAGAGCAATCTCTCTCACCAGTGTTAGAGAGTACATGATGACAATCAGAATTCCTAGACATAATGAGCCTCTAAAAAGGTGCTTGGCACATACCTTGTGCTCAGTAAACTACCCATTTATTTTCTTTCATATAATAAAGTAAAACTGCTGAGGACTATGCTCTTAATTTCTTTTATAACTTCACAGACGTGTAGACCAGAGTTTGTCAATCTCAGCATTACTAATATTTGGAGCCAGATAGTCTTTGCTTGGGAGGGCGTTTCTGTGCAGTATAGGTTCTTTATTAGCATCCCTGGCCTTGACCCACTAGATGCCAGTAACTCCTCACTCCCAGCTGTGACAATCAAAAATATTTCCAGCCATTGGCAATTGTTTCTGGGGGAGGAAATTGCCCTTGGTTGAGAACCACTGGCCTAGACCTGTGCTGGACAATAGGCACTCTTCTATATTCTCTAGGGTTGAGTGGTGCAGGGGCTAAAGACCCTTGAGCTCATAGTGCTGCTTCCATTCTGTCGAACCCAGCATACTCTTGAAGTCAGATGAAGCACAGAGACGAATCTCTACAGTTAAAATGTTTTCTTCCAGCCTGGCCAACATGGAGAAACCCCATCTCTACTAAAAAATACAAAAATTAGCCGGTCATGGTGGCAGGCGCCTGTAATCCCAGCTACTTGGGAGGCTGAGGCAGGAGAATTGCTTGAATCCGGGAGGCAGAGGTTGCAGTGACCCAAGATTGCACCACTGCACTCCAGCCTGGGTGACAGAACAAGACTCCATCTCGAAAAACCAACAGACAACAAAAACAACAACAAAGTTGGGGACAGAGCACAGGCAGTCAAGAGACAGCCAGTGAGAATCAGAATAGGGCTTTGGATTTTAGTCTGAGTGAGATGTAAATGAATCATTAGGTTTAAGGTAGACAGCAGTGTGATGCCACTTATATTTTTGAAGGGTCTTTCCAGCAGCCATGAGGAAATGTGATTGTTTGGGGTCAGAGTGGAAGCTAGGAGACCCATCGGGATGCTCTTGGATTCATCCCAGACAGAGAGAATGGCAGGTTGGAGGTAGGAAGAGTGGTTAGATGAGATCTATTCCACAGGGGCTCTGAAGGAGGAGCTGACAGGCTTTGCAGATGGTCACCAGAAGTGATTAAAAAGTGTGCGGTTTCTAGAAAACATTGTGCAAACCTAATCTTTTAAAATATATCATCAGAAAATTATATCATTAACACTGCTTCTGACTTTTCTGAGTTTTCTGACTTTTCTCTCCCTATATTTGTACAAACTGGTTTCTAGAGTTGTTGGCCTGTAAGAAACACAATGTAGAAGACATGGATCTGTATGTCTCTACTGGTTTGTTGAGTGATTACAGAACCATCATCAATATGTACATGCCTGAATTTTCCCATCTGTAAAACTGATGACTAGGTGACTACGGATTACCAGTAACCTCATTAACCTACGCATTAAGAGAAAAAGGCCACCTAGTACTTCATGAATCCCAAAAGAAATGCAAATTGTAATTATCTGCACAGGTATCCAGTCGTGATAACATCCAAAGGAGTCAAACTTTGATTAATAAGCAAGATTCATTCCCAAAGATTCCCAAGGATCCCAAGTTAAAGACAACCCTTAAATTTCTGTCAGCTTTGTAATATATTCCAGAGTTTCAGTTGGGCTTAATTGTGACTTATTGATTGATTCTTGCTTTCTGACAAAAAGGATTGCTTTCTTTCCTTGTGAAATTCAAAGTCTCTCATGGCAGCCTTGATTAATCATTTGCAAAATATGGTTTAACCATCTATGATCCCTAGTGTACAAATTTCTTTCACTGCAATAATTTTAAAGTAATTCAAATAAGCCTGTTCTAATCAAATTCCTTGTAAGTCTGCAAACGATAATTTCTTGATGGGATATGGAAAAAATGAGTGCTTAAATAAGAAGTATTACCAATGTAACAAATTATCATTCCTATAATACACAATTAATACGACACTGGACAAAAAGAATACTTATGAAATTTAATCAACCTCATAGCATTATGTGCTTTATCTGGAATGATGTCATGAAAAAGTTATCTAAAATTCCAGTTGAAGACCAATTAATATAATCAATACCAGAAAATGTCTGGACAGAACAAATGCGTAGGACATTACATAAAAAGAGTAAGTGGACTGTAACCAGGCATTTCATTCCTGCCTAGTATCTAGACAGTCAGAGATAAGCAAAGCTTATCTTCATCAAATTATTTAACATTCACGTGGGAACTCTGTTCTATTTTAAAGTAACACTCGTCTATTCAGTGAGCATGATTGTGGAAATGCATCACTAGAACAAAGTTTTTTGCACCATTCATACAGGTATAGGAAACGTACCTTAGAACATTGCTTGTGATTCTGGCACCAAACCAGGGAACCATTGTTCTGCAAAAAGAAAAAGGAAAAATATTGATCCATTAGAAAGCTACACACACACAGATTTCTAATTTAAAATTATAATTTATCCACATAATTTTTGAATATTTGCATTTTAACAAATGCCCAATCTTGCAAAACCTGCTGTCCTTCCCTTCCAATGATAGAAAATGTGTTTGTAATGTAAGTTTCATTTTGTTGTTGATTTCATGATGTAAACAAAGACATATAAAATACTAAAGATTCCAAGCTGTCTGAAATGAAAAAGGGTCTGAGGCAACTTTGATGGTGTGTTGAGCAGTGAAGCAGGTAAATGAACACTAGACATTCCGCCAACAGTCAGCAGTTTTGAGAAATTTACAACTTAAGCATTGTGGATGCTTTTGATCTCAACCAATTTACAGAAATAAGAGTTTGGGATTGGGAGAAAGATCTTGTATTAGTTTGTTCTTACACTTCTATAAAGAACTACCTGAAACTGTGTAATTTATGAAGAAAAGAGTCTTCATTGACTCACAGTTCTGCAGGCTTAACAGGAAGTATGGCTGGGGAGACTCAGGAAACTTACAATCATGGCGGAAGGCAAAGGGGAAGCAAGCACATCTTACTATGGCAGAGCAGGAGAGAGAGAGAGAGCAAAAAGGGAAGTGCCACACACTTTTAAGCCATCAGATCTTGTGAGAACTCACTCACTGTCATGAGAACAGCCAGGAGGAAATCCACCTCTATGATCCAATTACCTCTCACCTGGCCCATCCTTCCAATTCGACATAAGATTTGGGCAGGCACACAAATCCAAACCACACCAGATCCCACGTGAAAAGCCTTCTCTTACTCTTTCACCAAACATATGATCACAGACAAGAGACTTAACATCCCCATGCCTCAGTTTATCCATCAGTAAAGCAAGCCTAACAGCAATATCTCATGCATCAGGCCGCTGGGGTAACTAAATGAAACAATAGATACACTCAATATATAACAAATATTTGGGGCTGGGAGTGGTGGCTCACGCCTGTAATCCCAGCACTTTGGGAGGCCAAGACGGGTGGATCGCCTGAGGTCAGGAGTTCAAGACCAGCCTGGCCAATATGGTGAAACCCCGTCTCTACTAAAAAATATAAAATTAGCTGGGTGTGGTGGCACATGCCTGTAATCCCAGCTACTGGGGAGGCTAAGGCAGGAGAATCGCTTGAACCTAGGAGGAGGAACTTGCAGTGAGCTGAAATCACACCATTGCACTCCAGCCTGGGCAACAAGAGGAAAACTCCATCTCAAAAAAATAAATAAATAAATAAAATTGTACTATGATTTATTATCCTGAACATTAGACTTTCTGTATTCCACATAACTAAGATTTGGGTGATGTTTTTTTCTCTGGTTGGGATCTTTTAAGTCAGGTTATGCTAGGCTGGAATAGGTAGCAAAGCTAGCAGAAACCATCACCCAATAGCTAAAATGTCATGGCCTCTAGTTCTCTGAAGTTCAAGGTGGAGATGAGACAAAATCTCCCATTTCCTATGTTTGAACGTCTAAACTTTTAATATGAAGGATATCAGTATCGATAGAGCAAGATGATATATGTTTGCAGTTATGAGAAAAGAAAATTGAACCAAAAAATATCTTTTAGAAAATACTTTTTTTTTTTTTTTAGAAAATACTTTTATAACAAGTTTATTGAGACATAATTCACAAAATTCACTCATTTAAATTGTACAATTTGAGTATATTCAGAAGGCTATGCAACCATCACCACTATTTAATTGTAGAACATTTTCACCAGCGCAAAAAGAAACCTGGACCTATTTGTAATCACTCCCATTCTGTCTTCGCCACTACTTGCCTTACCCAGGCAAACACTAAATCTGCTTCTGTCTTTATCTATTTGCCTATTCTGGACATTTTATATAAATAGAATCATACAATATGTGTCTGGCTTCTTGATGCTAAATGCTACAGCAATCTTGCTTCATGTACATTGTAGTATATATTGGTACTTCATCTTTTTTTGTTTTTTTTTTTTTTTTTGAGACAGAGTCTCGCTCTGTCGCCCAGGTTGGAGTGCAGTGGTGCAATCTCGGCTCACTGCAAGCTCCGCCTCCCGGGTTCACGCCATTCTCCTGCCTCAGCCTCTCCGAGTAGCTGGGACTACAGGCGCTGTCGCCCAGGTTGGAGTGCAGTGGTGCAATCTCGGCTCACTGCAAGCTCCGCCTCCCGGGTTCACGCCATTCTCCTGCCTCAGCCTCTCCGAGTAGCTGGGACTACAGGCGCCCGCCACCACGCCCGGCTAATTTTTTGTATTTTTTAGTAGAGACGGGGTTTCACCGTGGTCTCGATCTCCTGACCTCGTGATCCGCCTGCCTTGGCCTCCCAAAGTGCTGGGATTACAAGCATGAGCCACCGCGCCCGGCCGGTACTTCATCTTTTTGACTGTCAGTTTCAGCTACATGGATATACCACATTTTGCCCATCTACTGCCAATAATATATCTGAATATGTCCCTTCCCAATAATAGCTTAATTATAGGATCCCCCCCAAACCACTAAATAAATCTCAGCTGTACAGGATTGGCAATCTTCTTCTTCAATGTGAAGATTATTGGCTTAAAAGATCTCGGTCCCATATGAATGCTTTAACTATGAAACCTCTCTAGCATATAGCCCTACTTTTTACTTCTTCTCAGCCTTAACTCCCAATAATTCCTACACATTCTTAGGATTTTAGCCAATCTCCTATGAACCTACCTACCACCTACTGAGTTCCGTACATCCACACCTGGGCCCTCATCTCTCCCCCATCTATGCCCCCCATAGAGACAGCAAGGTCTGAAGCTGGAGACGCATACGAACAGCCTAGGGTGAAGTTCGGTATGATTTTTGGCAGGGATTACATCAGATAAATAATTAGATTGGGCAGAGGCCAGTGCTGGACAAATGATGGGCGTGGTTGAATTACTGGAAAATGAGATGTTAGGAGAAAGCGTGTAAGAGGGCATAACATACCCTTTTATAAAACTGAGGTTTTATAAAGGGAGCCATTGGCTTGGTTATAAGCTAAAAGTTCAGAGGGGCCAGGCTGAGTAGGGGATGGTCATAAACAGCGTGACAACTGCAAAAAGCAGGGGCCGGGCATTGAGCATGCAGAAGCTGGGGGCTGGGGCAGGGCAGCTTTGAAGAACTTCCTACATGACAGCCAGCCTCAGCATGTTGTGCGGCGTGTAGGTTCATATGGGATGGGCTAAAATCCTAGGTATGTGAAGGAATTATTGGGAGTTAAGGCTGAGAAGAAGTAAATATTAGGGCTATATGCTAGAGGGGTTTCATAGTTAAAGCTCCCCCTGCTTCCCCTGTGCAGAGTTGGCTCCTGCCAGGACTTCCAAGGACGACACTTGCCTGAGCACATCCTGGACTCAGCTTGAGTGTTCCAAGCTCCTCCCCAACCAGTGATGGGAAGCAATGAGGCACCTTCTAAAGAGACTCAGGGCTGAAGTGGACAGCCTCAGACCTTGGAGACTAGGTCAAAGCCAGTTCCTGAAGGTCTTTTTCAGCACCATCTTGGTTTGAAGGTTTATGAGTCTTCTTGAGTCAGGTCAGCGGGGTCCTGTTCCTTGGACTAGAATCCTTGACATGGGCACAGGTGAGACCTCCTTCCCTTCCGGATGTTTCTTTTCCTAGGCAGATGGGCAGGACCTTATCGCTGGATGAGATCAGGGGACCCTCAGCTATTTCTGCACTTGCTGGATTCCTCTTTGGAGTTTTATCACACCCTCTCCTGCTGAATGATATGCTTTATTTTGTCTGTGTCTTGGTTGCTCAACTAGATTTTTCCCTGGGGACAGGACTCCATGTTTCCTCTTTACCTGTCTGTATCACGTTACCAAGGGAGGGCAGCTCTTGATCCTCACAGAGAAGGCACATTTCTGAGGCCATGCAAGAGTGACTGGGGTTCCAAAAGTGGGCACGGCAACTGTTGCTGGGGTTCCAAAAGTAGGCACAGCAACTGTTGTCAACAGGTTGACAAAAATATCACTAACGCGGCAATACACCTTTGACTATTATTATTATTATAGTGGCCAAATCTATGTGGCAGAAATGTGCCTTGATGTTTTAATACTCACCCCATGTAATCATCCCACAAAATGACATAAGCTTCATTTATTCATTTTACAGTTAAGAAACCTGTAGTCAGGGAAACCAAGTAAAATATGCAGAGTGACAAAGCCAGTGATTAACCTCAATGGTAAACAACACAACAGGTAAAGCCACAGGTGAAGAAAGGATCAAGATGCACACTCGATTTTAAAGGAATTTCCAGATTTATAACCTTGAAAGGAGAGATGAAGATTGGTCCAACAGTCCTAAATACCATACGCTGAGGTAGCAGCAGTTCAGATGGATGGAGTGGAGCAGAGAATAGGAGGGGAGATCAGGTAAATAGAAAGTAGATTGCAGGATTTTCGTTACAGAAGATTTTATCTCTGGAAATAATGTTTTTAATTTAGCAAATATCAGAGAGTTAATTAAAACAAAAGTAAAGGATTAGAGTCCTGAGAAGCCCTGTGCAGGACACACCTTGATATGGTTTGGCTGTGTCCCCACCCAAATCTCATCTTGAATTGTAGCTCCCACAATTCCCATGTGATGTGAGAGGGACCCTAGGAGAGGTAATTGAATCATGGGGGCGGGTTTTTCCCATGTTATTCCTGTGATAGTAAGTCTCACGAGATCTGATGGTTTTATAAAGCGCAGTTCCCCCGCACATGCTCTCTTGCCTGCCACCATTTAAGACATGCCTTTGCTCCTCCTTTGTCTTCCACCATGATTGTGAGGCCTCCCCAGCCATGTGGAACTGTGAGTCCATTAAATCTCTTTTTCTTTGTAAATTACCCAGTCTCAGGTATGTCGTTATTAGCAGCATGAGAACAGACTAATACACAACTTGATTAGTTTTCTTTTGTTCCCTTCTACTGTATATGTTGAATGGCCAAACTTCAACAACAAAAGCACAAAGGATGCAGCAGAGATTGTCTTCAGCTCCCCAACCTCCCGTTCCCAAGTGTAAACCCTCCTGCCCTGCCCCACACCAACTCTCCTTCTTTCCTGCAATTCAATGCTCCCCATACCATTGGCTTATACACACCCATCAAAATGAGAAGGAAGCCAATAGCCACAGAGCCTATTTTGAACTGGGAATTAATATCAATGCATTGTGTTGAGCAAGGCATTTTCATTTCAAGCAAAATTTTCTACTAATCACAAAATGAAAAACTCTGTCATTACAAAGAAATATTTGGGGCAATGGCAAGTATGCATAAACGATTATTATGATTAGAATGATTTTTTTTTAAATTAGTGAGGACAGCATGTCATAGGCTGCTTGGGATGATTAAAAAGATAATCCTTGTATTTATCAAAATGTTTGGCTCAGGATTTTTAAAAAATCCTTTATTATTGATGTGGTTTTGTTGTCATTTGCCATTATATTGTCTTTAGCAGTTTGAGAGTAATCCTAGACTTAATATCTCCCAGCTCACAATGGATAATACTCACCCTAGACTAACTGATTCAGTCTTATTATAGTGAGACTCAAAAGTATTTAGTATTAAAAATACTAAGATACAGTATTTTAGCAATACTAAAATACAAATAAAACTTGCAGTAAAAGGATGCCTTTCCATTCTGTTTTTTCCTTGGGTGGAAGCAATTTTTCCACATTTGCCAACAGGATGAGTGGGCAATGGTATTGGCATTTTTACTTTAATTTCCTGACTGGCCATTTATTTTCCTTTACCGTGGATAGTCTGTCTCTTTTACCTTATCTAATTGTGGATTGTTCACCATTTTTAAAATCAATTTTAGCAACTACTAGTATCACTTAGGTTCAATGATCATTTGTCTATTGCAAAAATTCTCAAGCCCCTCATTCATCTTTTGCATTTATTTGTGAGGTTTTTCCACAAGGAAATTTTATATTCATGCACACACACAGATGCACACACGCATGCATTCACATATATATATTTGCCCTCAAAATGCATCCCTAGTTCCTTTTTGGATTTTGGGTTTCCTGTTTTTCTTAAAACAATTGCCCCCATGCCAAGGTTTTGCAGCTGTTCTGTGCTTTTACCTGTATCAGTCATCGTGTGCTATGCTATTTATCTCTACTAAGAACTTCTAAGAACCCTGCCCACTAGCATCAAGGATGCCAATAAACCCCCGATTAATGCTGGCCACTTTGTTTGGGCCAGGTGCTACCCCATCACGATCCACCTATGTTGCTTACACATAGTACTCTTTGAGCAGAAGAGCAATAAAAAAATACAAGAATCCAGTATATTTCAATACCCTGCCCCAGCGGAAGTCCTTCGTCAGATTACAATAGCCTTCACCAGTTAAGCCATTTGACAACAAAGATAAAATAACAGTATTTGCAATAAAGTCTTGTTCTGGCTTAAAGCCAACAAAGATAAAGAGTCAAAGTACATTAGGCTAGAAACACATTTGCCTCTAGAACCATCATTGTAACCTCCAGGTAGGATTAGACAGTGGGACTTTTGTAATTATATAAAGATTACATCCTGTATTTTATTGGTTTAACTAGATCAAACATGAATGCTAGTCAATCCAACTTTCAAAGAGTTTATATAAGTTCAATCAACTGCACCCGGCCATTATTTCAATGACATTTTCCAAGTCTTTTCATTTCTAGCCTTTTGATTTTTCCTTAAAGAAAGATAATTCTTCAAAAGCTTCAAGCAAAGAAAACACATCATTCATGCAAAGACAACACACACGGGAAGAATAAAGATAAATGAAAACTAGTTCTCTAGATACAGCCATATGAAAAGAGAAGACAGGAACAGATCTCACTCATTTCCTTCAACATAACCAGGTGTCGGCATGGAACAGCTAAAGAACTAGTCAGTCTACAATTTCCAAAATACATACCAAACTAGTGTCTAACAATGGAACTGAACATTTGAAATAGAAATCAGTCAGGAAACCCACCATAGACCTTAACTTTACCAATCAATGCTTTGACACTACAAATAATTAGCTGTGACCCTGAATGGACAATTTTGTGTCCATGCTTGGTGTAAGTTATTTTAAAGCAATAGATGAAACTATGGATACAAGTCATTACATATTTGTCCAAACCCATAGACCATACAACACCAAGAGTGAAGCATATGTAAACTATGGACCCTGATGATGATGATGTGTCAACGTAGGTTCATCCCTTGTCACAAATGTCCCACTCTGGTGGGAGATGTTGGTAATGGGAGAGGCTGTGCACGGTGGGGGCAGAGAGCATGTGGATATTCTCTGTACCTTCTGCTCAATTGCTGTGAACCTAAAACTGCTCTACAAAATAAAAAGTCTATTTAAAAGGTTCAGGAAGAAGGCTTTCTTTATATATTTGTTGCTCATAAGTAAAATTTCTTTCAAATGTTATGGAATATCCTCAGCAGTCTTTTCATTAACCAAGAAAAAAGTCTCTCTGTATTCTACAACTATTTCACATTTAATGGAATTCTACAGGAAACAAATATTTGACCATATAGAAAGAAATACACCTGCCTCCAGACACCCAGCCTTCCCATACTGTCCTTTCTTCATAGAAAATGTGACTTCAACCAGGAAGCCTTCCCTGACCCCCACGCCCTGACTACCACAGCTCTCTCTCTCTCTGTTGCTTGCTCTTATAACATTCTGCACTTCTCCTCCCAGGCACTCTATCACACAGTGGACAAGTGTAAATTATGTGTGTTGTTTTAATTTAACGATCATCTGCCCCCCAGCCTGGAAAAGCTTTGGCGGTAGTGTCTACCCCTAGCACATGTTTGCCATTGGCTCTCTGGCACATAGCAGCGTGCCTGACACAGAGTAAATGGTCTTCACAAATGGTACTGCTTGAAGAAATAAATGAATGGAGTAGGAGGTCATACAAAGGAATTTAAGCTTTAGTTATTAGGTCCTGAGGAGCTAGAAAGAATGATATAAATAGATTGAGCTGATGAAATGTTTCATCTTCTCTGGATGGAGCTTTTAGCAAGTAGGCTCATTATTTTGTTTCCTATGATGTAAATGTCCAAGAGATTTGGCATGATAACACCGAAAACTGAACAAAGACTTGCATTTGGGATCAAATATACGTTATTTAATAAATAAAAATACTAATTATCTTTTTATAGCATGTAGATAAAGTATCTAAAGAAAATATATAGAACAGCAAATGCCAGACTTCTCTTCTTCTCATCATTCCCTAAACAATACAGTGTAACAGCTATTTACATAGCACTTACACGGTATTAGGTATTATAACTAATGTACAGATGATTTTAAATATATAGGAGGATATTTGCAGGTTATATACAAATACCACACCATTTTATTTCAATAACTTGAGCATCTTCAGATGTAGGTGTCTGCTGGGGTGGGGAGGGGAGGCAGATCCTGAAACCCTTAGGGTGCATTATAACTTCATTCCAGGTTGACATACTTTTCCTGAAACTAATAGAATTGTGTTCTTCAAGTATATTCATCCAAGAACACATTGTTGTTTCAATGTAACCAGCAGTTATTTTCCACCTGTACTTTTAAAAACAACTGGCCAGGCATGGTGGCACATGCCTGTAATCCCAGCACTTTGGGAGGCTGAGGCGGGCGGACCACGAGGTCAGGATTTCAAGACCAGCCTGGCCAACATGGTGAGACCCCATCTCTACTAAAAATACAAAAATAATCTGGGCGTGCCAGCACATGCCTGTAATCCCAGCTACTCGGGAGGCTGTGGCAGGAGAATTGCTTGAATCCAGGAGGCGGAGGTTGCAGTGAGCTGAGATCACACCACTGCATTGCAGCCTGGGGGGCAGAGAGAGACTATGCCTCAAAACAAAAACAAAACCAAAAAACTTTAGTGGGAAGCTGAGTGCCAGACAGTTTAAAGGAACAACAGAAATGTCTAAGAAACTATCATCAGAGTGAACAGGCAACCTACACAATGGGAGAAAAATTTTGCAATCTATCCATCTGACAAAGGGCTAGTATCCAGAATCTACAAGGAACTTAAACAAAGTTACGAGAAAAAAATCAGACAACCCCATCAAAAAGTGGGTGAAGGATATGAACAGCACTTCTCAAAAGAAGACATTTATGCAGCCAACAAGCATATGAAAAAGGCTGATCATCACTGGTCATTAGAGAAACGCAAATCAAAACCACAATGAGATACCATCTCACACCAGTTAGAATGGTGATCATTAAAAAGTCAGGAAACAACAGATGCTGGAGAGGATGTGGAGAAATAGGAATCCTTTTACACTGTTGGTGGGAGTGTAAATTAGTTCAACCATTGTGGAAGACAGTGTGGCAATTCCTCAAGCATCTAGAACCAGAAATACCATTTGACCCAGCAATCCCATTACTGAGTATATACCCAAAGGATTATAAATCATTCTATTATAAAGATACCTTCACACATATGTTTATTGTGGCACTATTCACAATATCAAAGACTTGGAACCAACCCAAATGCCCATCAGTGATAGACTGGATAAAGAAAATGTGGCACATATACACCATGGAATACTATGCAGCCATAAAAATGGATGAGTTCATGTCCTCTGCAGGGACATGGATGAAGCTGGAAACAATCATTCTCAGCAAACTAACACAGGAACGGAAAACCAAACACCGCAAGTTCTCACTCATAAGTGGGAGTTGAACAATGAGAACACATGGACATAGGGAAGGGAACATTACACACCAGAGCCTGTCAGGGGGTGGGGAGCGAGGGGAGGGACAGCATTAGGAGAAATACCTAATATAGATGATGGGTTGATGGGTGCAGCAAACCACCATGGCATGTGTATACCTATGTAACAAAACTGCATGTTCTGCATATGTACCCCAGAACTTAAAGTATAATTAAAAAAAAAAAGAAAGAAAAGAAAAAGCAGTACATATACACAGTGGAGTATTTTTCAACCATAAAAAAAGAAAAGTCTTTAAGAAAACAAATGTCAATTTCATTTCAAAGTTCTTGTGAATAATGAAAATCATCAAAGAAGAAAATTATGCAAGACCAATACAGAGAGAAAACAATATTAAATAACTTTACATGACTTTGAATTACATTGTTTTCTTTTCTTTTCTTTCTTGAGACAGAGTCTCACTCTGTCATCCAGGCTGGAGTGCAGTGGTGAGATCACAGCTCACTGCAACCTTCACCTCCAGGAACATTCTTCACCATGGTTATCTGCAAAGAGTATGACATGATGCGAATTTTTAACTGGCTAGTGTACTTTAGGTGATACATAATAACTAGAAGTGTTTTGAAGCCTTCTTAGGTCTTTTATTTCCTTAACTGTTGTAGGTGTTGTGTTCTTAATATAGGATGTTTTATAAATAAATAACTAAAAATTCATCAAGAAAAATTTTAGCAGAAACTAAAGTTGCATAGACTAAAACTATGACTTGCGACATTTCTTAGCTACATCAGGATTCAACCTTGTCCACCTTGGGAAAGGCAGTGTGCAATAGCTGCTCTTATGCACAAATGATTGAAAACCATTATTTGTGTTATCTTATATTTTTTTTTCTTTTTTTGAGATGGAGTCTCACTCTGTCGCCCAGGCTGGAGTGCAGCAGTGCAATCTCCGCTCACTGCAAGCTCCGCCTCCTGGGTTCATGCCATTCTCATGCCTCAGCCTCTCCAAGTAGCTGGGACTGCAGGCGCCCGCCACCACGCCCGGCTAATTTTTTGTATTTTTAGTAGAGACGGGGTTTCACCGTGTTAGCCGGGATGGTCTCGATCTCCTGACCTCGTGATCCACCTGCCTCGGCCTCCCAAAGTGCTGGGATTACAAACGTGAGCCACTACGCCCGGCCGTGTTATCTTATAAATTTATTGAGGGCTTTTGAAATTCCAATTTTATAGTTAGTCACATGAGCCACATAGGACTCCAGAGCTCTCTAAGAACTTCTACCTCACCAGCAGTCCTTCTGTGCAAAGTATTTTCATCAATGGGCATTCCAGTCTCTGTCAAAGTATAAGATCTATTTGAATCTGACCAAGCCTGTTCTCTAAACACAACCAGGATAAGAAAAGGACCCAACAAGTGATTCCAAATACCCACTCAAAATGTTTGTAAACGGTAGCATTCTGACTCAGATGATACCATATCATTACAACTCAGAGAAGATCTTTGAGGTCCATTCAATCCATCTTCTTGGTGAAAACAAGACAAATGTAACTCGTTAATGACATGTCATTGTCTCATAATACAGGGAACTTTCCAAGGGAAAGAGGTTACAGTGTCCCTGTAACATGTTACCCCGCTACGCTGACTTTTCCATCCTGAATTCCTGGCGAAATCTCTCAAAGCCGTTCAAGGGAAAAGGGGTGAGGAGTTGCAAGTGATCAACTTTCAGATTTTCTGCCTGCTAATATTTTATCCTCTGATTAACTAATTCGTCTAGTAACTCTCTCCAAAACATTTACCATGCCAAAGGAAAACATCAAAACCAGAAGAGAAAAACACAATGCAGGGACCATCCAGCCTGAGTGTGAAGAAGGAAGATCACACACATATTACTGAATTCCATAATACTCAAGGGCAGGACCAAGACGATGACACAAACCACATCATGGAAATGATCATATAGTGGGGAACTTAGAATTTCCACTAATGTCTGAGGAGAAAGGAAAAGTAAAGAATGGGGTTGGAGGAGAAATCTAAGTGTCCAATAAACCTCAAAATTACCATGCTGAAGAGGAATCTAAGTGTCCAATGATAGCTCTAAACCTCAAAATTACCACGCCTAAGACTGTCCCGAATCATCAGGTTAGTCATTGTCATACATTTGAATAACATGTGAAAGCCATTGGCAACAGTGGCAACACAAGAGTCAGAGGAAAATTCTACATCCTGAGAATTGCAAGTTAATAGCAATTCAAGTTCAACAGTCTCCCTTTGTAGATGAGTCAATTGGGGCCCAGGAAGGCTAAAAGTGTACGAATTATTACTGATTCAAACACAAAGAATATTTTAATAGTAAGCACACCTTACTTAACGTCAAAGGCTTTATTTCACATGCCAGGCTACTACTCATCCATCATGGATAGTAAGCTCTCAGAAAAATTAATGTCTTCTTTTCTCAAATGAGATGAATAATGTCTTTACAACATAATCACAGAGATGTCTATGAAAACCACCTGTGCCCATCCAAGGTCAAGGCTGTAGTCTAGCTGGCAAGATGCCAAGTTCAGTGATCTGACCACTTTGCACACAAGGAGTGACTTTCAATAACGTAGGAGAAGGTCTCAGAGAGATCTGGGGCCCCACCTAGAGGTTGATTAATCCCAATTAATCATGCGATTAGCCATGGAGAAGTCAGAATTCTAAAATCCCTCAGTAAGTTTTGATACAACAATAAAGAAAATGGTTTCCAGTTGCTTATAAATAAGAGCAGCCTAATTAATTTCTACATTGTATGGTTGTTTCAAGTCTTTGCAAAGGCATCATATGCATGTAAAGAATAGAATCTATACAGTTGTTTAATGCAAGGTTACACTAAATTAGATTCACATGTCAAAACCCCACTTGGGAGAACATGAAAATGCAATACTGTCAAGCGCTATTCTTAGTATAATTCCAAATTCAAATTGAAATATATGACTTTGTTTCCTATGGCTGCCATGACAAAGTACCACAACCTAGGGGGGCTGAAACAGCAGAAATTTATTGTCTCTCGGTTCTGGAGGCTGGAAGTATGAGACCAAGTTATTGCAAGACCATGCTCTCTCAGAAAGGCCATAGGGGAAGATTGGCTCCATGACTTTCTTTGAGCTTCTGGTAGTTCCTTGGCTTGTGGCAGCATTCCAACCTTCACATCCGTGTCCTCACATCTCTGCATGTCTGTGTTAAAATTTCTCCTTTCTGTAAGGACACCAGTCATATTGGATTAGGGGCCCACCCTCCTCCAGAATGACTCATCGTAATTAATCATATCTCCAACGACGTTATTTCCAAATAAGGCCACTTTGCCACTTCCTGAGGAACTGGGGGTTAGGACATCAACATATGGAGTTAGAGGTGCATTATTCAATCCAGAAAAGTGACTAAAATAAATTAAAGCCATGGGACAAATACTACATTGTTTCAGCCACACTTCAACCTGCACCTCAGTTAATAATCTATATGTTAATATGTTCACGTATTATTTTTTCAATTTGCTTCAACTCACTATCAATGTTTATTTCTTCACTTTGGCCTCCTTGCCACCTCCCAGCAAATGTCGGAACATGGTGTTTTGCAACAACCCATCTGTCCATCTCGCTGACAATGGTTTTTCCTTTCATAAAGTACTTCAATCTGACAGCATGTGGGTGCATCATAAGAAGGTATTTGTAATCCATAATGTAAACTGTTTAGAATCAAGTAGTCCAGTTTTGGTGAAAATTGATTGCTTGAATAAACATGGAAGAACCACACAGTCATAATGAGGTGATTTGGCCAAGCACACAATTCTCCCCAGGTGTAACCAATCTACTTTTAAAATGTTGCACCCTCTGGTGAGACCTTCAGCTTTATGTTCCTGATCTTTGTTCCATACCCGGACCTTGATTACTAATGACCCATTCTCTCCCCGGAGACCCATTCTCTCTCCCTGAACACATATGTTCAGATGAATTGACAATGGCCTCTTCATCCGTCAACAAGGTGGAATCAAAACTCATGTTTCAAAAGACATGGCAGCCAAACAGTGATTCCAGCCCTCTCATTTGACAAATGAGTCTCCTGATTCTAAGTGAGCCTACAATGATGTTTCTGCTGAGGACACCACCACTGACTTCTACTTACTAAGCTCACACTTAATCAATTGTACATAACCTGAATCAAAAAGGGCTGCCCAGAAGAATGTCCAAGCTGGAGGATGGAGAATGGACAGTTCCAAAGCTAGAACTTGGCACCTCTTATCAAGCAAAGAAAGGTATCAGAGGCCGGGTGTGGTGGCTCACACTTGTAATCTCAGCACTTTGGGAGGCCGAGGCGGGCGGATCACGAGGTCAGGAGATCGAGACCACGGTGAAACCCCGTCTCTACTAAAAATACAAAAAATTAGCCAGGCGTGGTGGCGGGCACCTGTAGTCCCAGCTACTTGGGAGGCTGAGGCAGGAGAATGGCGTGAACCCCGGAGGCGGAGCTTGCAGTGAGCCAAGATTGCACCACTGCACTCCAGCCTGGGCGACAGAGCAAGACTCCGTCTCAAAAAAAAAAAAAAAAAAAAAAAAAAAAGAAAGGTACCAGAGAGAAGCCCGACAGCATGACTAACTGAAGCAGTGGCTTTCAAAGTGTGGTATTGGAACCAGTGATATCAGCCTCACCTGGAAGCTTTTGCAAATTCTGGTGATACACCTTACACTCATAGAATCAAAACTCCTGGGGCTGGAGAGCAGTGAGCTGTTTTACAAGTCATCCAAATATGGCTGATCCCCACGAAAGCCTGAGATGCTTACTCTTCCCTTGCTTTATGTGACTTCACGAAATACACTCCAAATGTCTTTCTTTCTTTCTTCTTTTTTTTTTTTTTTTTTGAGATGGAGTCTCACTCTGTCACCCAGGCTGGAGTGCAACGATACGATCTCGGCTCACTGCAACCTCCGCCTCCAGGGCTCAAGTGATTCTCCTGCCTCAGCCTCCCGAGGAGCTGGGATTAAAGGCGCCCATCACCACGCCTGGCTAATTTTTGTATCTTTGGTAGAGACAGGGTTTCACCACATTGGCCAGGCTGGTCTTGAACTCCTGACCTCAGTTGATCCACCTGCCTCGGCCTCCCAAAGTGCTGGGATTACAGGCGTGAGCCACCACGCCCGGCCCAAATGTCTCTCTCTCTTCTCTCCCTTCCAAGTGTCCCAATTAAATGACCGAGACCCTTACTCAGCTCTTACAGGTCTCTTATAGGATTCTTGTCATTGAAAAAGAACAACCCTCTTTGTAAAGCAATAAGTTGATCTTTGCATGTGCTGGTTTCTTTTTCTGCAAGACCGAGACTCAAGGTAACATCATTCAGGGCGGTCTAGACCTCTCTGGCCTCTGCGGTCTTGGCCTCATCTCAGTCTCTGGCCATTTTCACATAGAACAACTGTAGAAACATGTAATTTCTTGCTGGGGATGACTGTGTGGCAAAAGCACAAAGCAGACTTTAAAGGCACTCTCAAATCACCCTATTATTTTTCAAAATAGATGCTTGGCAGCTGCAAAGCTTGACAGGTGCAATATGTTATGCATAATAAGTCATTCCCACAAGGCGCATTACTGCCTGGAATCTGGAATGTTGACCAGCAGAGGTTAAGGATTAATGTTAAGTTATCAAGCTAATTACTCACATGCATTAAGAGTAGCCGGAGAGGATATGCTTCCGGGTAACATGAACTGGGAACTATTGCTATTATCACTATAACCATTAAAAAAAAATCTAACTGAAAAAACGTACCGTGCCCCAGAGATAAAAACTATTATTTCCATGTGCTTCCCTACTGAGTATTTTAGCATCACATTTTGGAATATGCCTGGTAAATCCTAGAAGTTGTTGTTTTAATGGTAAAGCAAAACCTCCATCTTGCTATACACATGTAAACTGGGAGATGCAGGACTTAGTTGAGCTTCATTTGTAGTAGGGAACACCCAAGAAGGGGAAAAAAATGACTAAAAATACATGTTTTCCCCTTCTAATTGACTTTACTAAGTGTCAGATTTTTGTCACATTGTTTTCTTCTGATATATGCTTTTTCATTATGCTAATTTATGTTATTCATTAAAGAGTGCAGAATAATTCATCAAACTAAAATAGAGCACCTCGTAGTCTATTACGCCCTGACTTATATTCTAACTCATTCATCATGATTCTGGGTTATTTTAATATAAACTTCAAAAGACAGTGTGTTTTAATGAGGGACCACTTGAGAAAACATGATTAATTAAATGTGATGCAAGCACAAAGAGCAATAACCCCAAGAAAAAACTGCTTTGCAAAAAAATAAAACTCATTCCAAGAAAAATGTGTTCATTGCAGAATTAGAAGCATGTCTGAAAAGTCAGGTATGTTTTCCCAATTGAATAGATGACTTGGAATTAAACGACTTCTTTTCCTTACACAATATTTATCCAGGATTTCAAATTTCAATTTAAAAATCTACTTAATCTTATCCTATGCATCATATGGAAAAGGGAAATATTTCTCTTTATTCAGAGACAGGTTCTGTCTGTCACCTAGGCTGGAGTGCAGTGGCTCAATCATAGCTCACTGTAGCCTCAACATCCTGAGCTCAAGCAATCCTTCTACCTCAGACTCCCAAGTAGCAAGGACAAGAGGTATGCACCACGCCTGGCTTTTTTTTTTTTTTTTTTTTTTTGGTAGAGATGGGGTCTCACTCTGATGCCCAGGCTGGTCTCAAATTCCCGACCTCAAGTGATCCTCCCATCTCAGCCTCCCAAAGCACTGGGATGACAGGCCCACCATGACCACCCAGAATGGGAAATCTTTAAGTAACAAAAGCACACATGAGAGATCTGCATGTCATGCTCTACTGATTGAACTAGATACTTCAAAACAAACTGGAAAGAGTCTCTTAAATTAAAAAATTAAGTTTTTAAATCTCTTTTTTTGGAAGTGGAGGGGTCTCTCAGACCAGACTGTAGAGCACTGGGGATCCAGGGTTACATACTATTCATTTTATTTTAGCGATGGGGTCTCACCGTGTTGCCCAGGCTAGACTAGAACTCCTGGGCTGTGATCATCCCTCCTCAGCCTCTCAAGAGGCTGGGGCTACAGGCGTGCACCACACTATTTTTGAATCCCAGGATCATCAGCACCAGTCACTCCCTCTGGGCCTAACTCATCTTGATGACAGCCAGCGCATCTGTAGAGCCAAGTAAGAGGCTCTGTTCTGAGTAAAATGCATGGCACCCCAGAAAACTCAGTGAAGCAGCACCACCATCAAAATGGAGGCAAAGGGCAGTCGACGGTCTGAGAGAGAGGGCAGAGACAACAGTCCTCAGAAAGGAAAAGAAGTTTACTTGCAAAGAAGTCCCAAAAACAGGAGATCTTAGGACCAGCTCACCAACAGACATAATGATAATGTGAATTTAAAGAAGAAGATGCAGCATAACTAAGTTTGCATGAGTCTGCTCATAGGTAAAACCATCCATCTACTTATACGATCATGCTCACATGCCATGACACATCTTCACAATCAGGGTTGCCAAAGACGCAAGGAAAGTGAGGTTTTCGTTTAGGAGAGAGAAACTTAACAGAACGCTACAAGGTCTCATTTATTCAGAAGATGAAAACTTGTCAGGCTAACCCTGTCCTTCTGTGGTGATCTCAGGGCCCAAACCTTCTCCTCTGTGAATGGGGATGTCCGTGTCTCCCCGTAAGCGAGAGACTTCACAGCATCAGTTTTGATTCCAGAATTACTTACAGCAGAGATGTAAGCATAGGAAGAGACAGAACCAGGGTAGGGCACCAGCGATCTGGATCCACAGTGCACTCTGGATCACCCCGTAACCCCTCCTCTTGTGGCCTCCCATCTCTGAGCTAGTGCCACCTGACGCCTCATCTGTGTCTGTGCACCCCAGTTCTCTGACACAGTCCTTTGGGAATGAAGGCGCGTGCCTTGGTCATCTTGGCACACCAGCGCTTAGCAAAGAGCCTGACACAGCACAGACCCTTAGTGTTTCCTGAGAACAAGAAGCTAAGCCATGTCATGACTGCCAGGATGTCTGCCACAGAGTGGAAGCAAAATATATACAGAGATAGAGACAGACACAGAGATAGAGACCCAGAGACAGAGACAGACGGAATAGATATGGATATCTCAGTACAAATATTCACAAGTTGCTATGTTTGGAAACATCAGTTTTGTCATGACTGAAGGTGGGAGGGATGGTACTGGCATTGAGTAGCGAGAGGCCAGGGATGCTGTGGAACCATTAAAATGCACCAGACAGCTCCTCCACTCAACAAAGAAGAATCTGCTCCAAAACGTCCACAGTGCCATGGTTGACAAACCCTGAACTAGACATGCATGCATAATATACACACAGACAAATATAGGGAAATTAAATTCTAGCCCTAATTTCATGAGGTTATGTAAAAAAGCAACCTCCATCTTTTTTTCAAAACTGTGGAGTAATAAATTGAACTAGAGTATGCAAATCTTGCCCTATTAAAAACAGGTTTAAAACATTGCAGAAATCTATGGCTCCTGGATAATAGAAAAATGAAAATACAGATGGTCGACTAGTCTATATTTGTTTTTCTGGTGATTGTGATACTTAACCAGAGAATATATTCTATCCAGATTTAAAAAAAAAAAAATTTCTTTGCAGCTGTGAAGGCATTAGCTCATAACTCCGGATACAAAAATGTGGAAACAACAAAAACAACCAAAAGATGTTCTCCACTTTCTTTTAAATTCTGGCCCAATGGGAAAAAAAAAATACTTCCCAGATGAAGGCCATTTCTGGAATGATGACCACGAGGTTTGGCTGTACCGCTTTCAAAATGGTACAGCCAAATGTCAAAATAGAAAGAAAGGGAGAGGGAAGAGGGGGAAAGAAAAGACAGAACAGGAGAGGGCGAGAAGAGAGAGACAATGCATTTCTACTCAAAGATATGATGGGCTGGCCTGACACAGTGGCTCACACCTGTAATCCCAGCACTTTGGGAAGCCCAGATGGGAGGATCTCTTGTGGCCAGAAGTTCAAGACCAGCCTGGGCAACATAGTGAGACCGTGTCTCTATTTTCAAAAAATAAAAACTCAAGCCTAGGCAATATAGTGAGAACTTGTCTCTACAAACTGTTAAAAAATTAGCCAAGTGTGGTGGTACATGCCTGTATACCAGCTATTTGAAAGGCCAAGGTGGAGGGATCCTTGAGCCAGGGAGTTTGAGGCTGCAGTGAGCCATGATTGCACCACTGCACTCCAGCCTGAGTGACAGAGTGAGACCCTGTCTCAAAACATAAATAAATAAAATAAATAAAAATTCAAAATTTAAAAAATAAATGATTTTAAGCAAAAGATATGATGGCACTATCCATCAAGGATATATGGGACACATATTTTAGATTTTAAAGGCAAAGTTCTAGTTCCAAATGACTTTTCTGTTTTGAGGACACAGTCTCACTCTTGTCACCCAACTGGAGTGCAGTGGTGCCACTGGAGCTCATTGCAGTCTCGAACTCCTGGACTCAAGCGATTCTCCCACCTCAGCCTCCCAAAGCGCTGGGAATACAGGTGTGAGCTACCATGCCTGGCCCCAAACAGCTTTAATAGCCCAAAACATGGAAAAGAAAATGGGGAACAAAGTGCCCACCTTCAAACAATGACTGTTTTTAATAGTGGATACCAACCTAGGTGACGTCTTTGTCCCTTCTTGCCACAGATGAAATTTAAAAGAACCACAGTTGTCAAAACATGTTCACAACAACTGGCCTCCCATTTTCTTCTCATTCTATCTGAAAGGAGTCAGTAACTTCTGCATGAACTTGGCATTCATGGCATCAACAGGATTGGTTTCAACTCTAGGGGCCAGGCACCAGTGCTGTGGTGTGGTTTGTAATTCTGCCTTTATGTGGGTCATTCATATGGCAGGACTGTTGGGCAGGAATAGGTAATCTCTGATGTCTGGTTGCCATAGCATCTCCTTACAGCTACGTGGTTCTCTGCTCCTTGTTTTAGGCACAATTACGCCTCTAGGTGAGCAGAACTCTGTCCACTGGGGAGAAATGACCATCAAGCAAGGGATAAAACAGCAGTTGGCAGAGACAAAAGTAAGTATCTGGCCATGAAGAAGAAAAAGTGGAAATCTCAGTGCTGCATCAGAAATTGTTGGTGCACAGTTCTCAGAAAACATTTGTATACTTCCAATTGTGGGGATGATTCTATTATCACTATTCCTTATGATTGTAAAGGATCTTGCAATTTGCATTCTGCGGGAGCCCTCTCAGTTAGAAAGCAAACTAATGACCCTGAAATGTAAACCTCCTTGGCATACTGGATTTGTTATAACAACACTCAGGATCTGTCCAGTTGATGCGGTGACACATGTCAATATAAGCTGTGTATTCTGTTAAAAATCTCTCTCCCGTATTTTAAGTTTACAGGTTTTGGTCAACTTTCTTTCTGGTATACACAGTATAACAAGGAGTCCACACTTCAGAAGAGTGTCGTTACTTCCAACAGTGTAGGCGTTCAAAGACAAGGACTGGGATATTTGTGTAAGTCTAGATGGACTGTCTCTTGCAATAATGCCCTATTAGAGATTTAAACAAGAGTTAATCAACTTTCCTTGAATGAACCCTTCAAAGAACTCAACAGGTTCTTTGTCACCCAGGCTGGAGTACAGTGGCACAATCTCGGCTCACTGCAACCTCTGCCTCCCAAGTTCCAGGGATTCTTCTGCCTCAGCCTCCCTAGTAGCTGGGACTACAGGTGCGCACTACCACGCCTGGCGAATTTTTGTATTTTTAGTAGAGACGGGGTTTTGCCATGTTGGCCAGGCTGGTCTCAAACTCCTGACCTCAGGCGACCTGCCCACCTTGGCCTCCCAAAATGCTGGGATTACAGGCGAGAGCCACCGCGCCTGGCCCATTATGTGACTTTTTAAATGGTAACAACATATCTGCCTTATCTTTATAAGAATCAGGGTAATGTGAAACACAAAATTATATATTTTTGAGCTCACTAAGAAAATATTTTCTGAAGTATTAACAACTTGAAAAGCAAAAAAAAACCCTTATGAAATAAAAAAGTTATAATTCAAAACAAAAGGGTAAACAGAATGTGAATTAAGAGGCTTGATTTGTTGCTGGATTCTTTTCAAGCCTTTTGATGGGGTATTGTTTCTCAGACTCCCCTGAGGAGAGGTTTTAAAGCTTCGGGGATTAAAGAACCCCAAAACTTCACATCTTTACCATCTTGTTCTCATGTGCAGCCTTGAGAATTTTCAAAATTCTTTTTTTGAAAGATTTCCTCATTGCCTAACTTTTATATTTTGCAGAGATGACGGAAAGAATTATAAAGTGTAAACACACACACACACGTAACCAAAACCCAAACAAAAGGCAGTGAAGCAAGCATGTCAGGCACACTGAGCTTGTGGAAATGGCTGTCACATACATGCAAGCTACAATTACCATGCACAATGACTCCACACATGTCCCACCAACATACACAACAGCAACACAGCCAAGAATGAGGACACTGCAACTTTTGTTATTCGCAGACAGCAAACATCCCCTGTGATGTCCAGGACTCCAGCTGCTTGGAACGCTTCCCCAAGAATCTCGATAAAACTCTGCTGTTTCATTACACGCAAGGAAAATTGGATGGGCCTAAAAAAAAGCAATTGACAAAAACCAAAAAAGACATTCTTCGTCTGAAAAATATCAATACCCATGATCATGAGTTAAATTACTATATGTAAGGATTTAAAAGATGATTCATGGTTTTAATAGTTTCTTTCTTCACGTCAACAACTTGCAGCAATTTTATTAAATGTTTGTCCTTCTCTCCAGCAGAAAATAATTCTCTTGGCCAGGTATGGTGGCTCACACCTGTAATCTCAGTACTTTGGGAGGCTGATGCAACAGAATCACTGGAGGCCAGGAGTTTGAAACTAGCGTGATCAACATAGCAAGACCCCATCTCTGGGGGGAAAAAAAAAAAACTTAAAAAAAAATTAGCCAGGTACAGGGGTGTAACACACCTGTAGTCCCAGTTACTCAGGAGGTTGAGGGAGGATTTCTTGAGCCTAGGAGTGCAGAGCTACACTGAGATATGATCATGGCACTGCACTCCAGCCTAGGTGACAGAGGGAGACCTTGTGTAAACAACAAACAAAAAATTTGTAAAGAAAGTAATTGTTTTTGAGGCAAGAAGCACATCTCACATATGCTGGGGCCTCACAATCTAAGATACCTGAAAGACAGTTGTGTTTTGCAGATTCTTATTGGTTAGAAGAATGAATTGGGTGAGTACGTGCACCAACACTCGGGATGATGTCGATGGACTGATATTTTTCAAGCCATTTTCTATCACACCAGCAACCTTTCAATTGTCCTCACCTGTGCAACTGTGGTGCAAAACTGCCTCCAGAAGCCAGTAAGTAAGTGAGAAATGCCGTCCTAGTTCCCTCACAACTGAGTGTCTCTGGATCATAATATAGGTGCTGTTTCCCCTCTGTCTTCTCTCACTGTTAACATACTAAGAAGTGGAGTCATTCAGTACAGATATCTAGGAATGTGACAGTGAGGGCTTGAGTTTCTGCTATGGATCCTTGGTTATCTCATTTTCAGGCCTTCAGTTATCTGTAAAGAAAAATAACATTCCTGACCTCACAGAGTAGTTGTGATGGTCAAATAGATATTTTATGTGAAACAATTGTGTCAACTCCAAAACACTGTAAAATGCAATGCTAAATGCCTTCTGTCCTGTGGCTCAGGAATTCTGGAGAGCTTCTAATTCAGAGCCACTAATTCAGAAGCTGTGTCCAACCACAAGCCAAGAGATAGCCTCCTTTTCCTCCCTTCTTCTTTCTTAGGCTCTTTCTTAGGGGTGCGGCCAAGGATCTCCATAGAGATCAACTGAAAAGCATTAGGAGTTGAAATTCAACCAGATTAGCAAGAACCAGCAAGACACAAACCCCTAAGTGTTGTGGCTTGAATGTGGCATCAGGTTACAATGGGCATGCTCTTAACCTGCCTTGCAGAACAAAGCACTTGAGCTTTGTGGCTATTTATTCCTCCTCTAACAAGTTCCCAAAGTCTGGCTGCTAGCTGGGAGGCTGATGCTATATCATGGCCATTTAGGTTATGGTCCCCAACAGACAGACCACACTGTTGCAAGACTCTGTATTTATACACATGCTGTTCCAAGCTGGAATAACTCAGCTAGCAGTTATGAGACTTTCCCTAAAAAGATAAACACCCTCCCTCCTCTGAGATCTCATACAAAAAACTCCATCTATTGGGCTGAACTTGTCTGTTTACAAACAAGTCTTAGCCTCAAATAGACCCTAAGTTCCTCGTGTACAGAGGTTTTAGCTCATCTTTGGAATTGTAACAATCCACTGATATTAGCTGAAATAAATGGAACTTATTAAATCAGTACTTTTTAAAAAAATACATTTCTATAGGTTTTTGGGGAGCAGGTGGCATTTGGTTACACAAGTAAGTTCTTTAGTGGTGATTTGTGAGATTTTGGTGCACCTATCACCTGAGCAGTATACACTGAACCCAGTGTGTAGTCTTTTATCACTCACCCCCTTCCCACCCTTTCCCCCAGAGTCCCCAAAGTCCATTGTATCACTCTTACGCCTTTGCATCCTCATAGCTTAGTTCCCACTTACGAGTGAGAGCATACGATGCTTGGTTTTCCATTCCTGAGTTACTTCACTTACAATAATGGTCTTCAATATCATCCAGGTTGCTGCGAATACCATTAGTTCATTCCTTTTTATGTCTGAGTGGTATTCCATTATGTGTGTACACACACACACACACACACACACACGTACACACCACAGTTTCTTTACCCACTCATTGATTGATGGGAATTTGGGCTGGTTCCACATTTTTGCAATTGCGTGTGCAAGTATCTTTTTCATATAATGACTTCTTTTTCTCCGGGTAGATATCCAGTAGTGGGATTGCTGGATCAAACGGTAGTTCTACTTTTAGTTCTTTGAGGAATCTCCACACCGTTTTCCACAGTGGTTTTACTAGTTTACATTCCCACCAGTGGTGTAGAAGTGTTCCCTTTTCACTGCATCCACGTCAACATCTATTATTTTTTGATTTTTTGATAATGGCCATTCTTGCGGGAGTAAGGTGGTACCACACTGTGGTTCGACAAAGCAAGCAAAAACATAAAGTGGGGAAAGGACACCCTATTCAACAAACGGTGCTGGGATAATTGGCAAGCCACATGTGGGAGAATGAAACTGGATCCTCGTCTCTCATTTATACAAAAATCAACTCAAGATGGATCAAGGACTTAAATCTAGGACCTGAAACTATAAAAATTCTAGAAGATAACATTGGAATAACCCTTTGAGACACTGACTTAGGCAAAGATTTCATGACCAAATACCCAAAACCAAACACAACAAAAACAAAGATAAATAGGTGGGACTTAATTAAACTGAAGAGCTTTTACGCGGCAAAAAGAACAGTCAGCAGAGTAAACACACAACCCACAGAGTGGGAGAAAACCTTCACAACCTATACATCTGACAAATAACTAATATCCAGAATCTACAAGGAACTCAAACAAATCAGCAAGAAGAAAAAACAAGCAATCCCATCAAAAAGTGGGCTAAGGACATGAATAAACAATTCTCAAAAGAAGATATACAACTGGCCAACAAACATGAAAAAAAATGCTCAACATCACTAGTGATCAGGAAAATGCAAATAAATCAGTACTTTTTAAAGAAAGAAACAGATCCAGCACCTATGCAGACAGTGATTCACATGAAAACAATCTACAAATGCTACATTTGTTCCTTTCTGGGCATTTTTTTACATATTGGCTAATAAGGATAAGTATTTTTATCCAACCCTCTTTACCATCAGGGAAAATGTCTCCCCTCACCTCTTTGAAACCATACATAAATTACATTTTTAAAATATACAAAGGATTGCAGGTCCTGGAGGATGTAGCTTTTTTGGGGTGTAGCTCCACTGGTTGCATGCTGAGTAAATCCAATGTTGGCTAATACCTGAACTATTGGGGCTCCCTTGCCTTCTTCCTAGACCTGCCATGTAGTACTGTCGTTAATGATGTCCTCTCACTCCAGCTACTGCCCACCTACCCTACAGCTATTTCAAGCTTTCCTGAACAGTGCATATTTTCACATTTCATTGAACTCTCAACAATGAGGGAGCATGATGTGCTTACCTACTAGGTCCAAGAATTGAAATCTTTTTACTGAAGTCATCAGGAGCTAGAAACTAAATTCAAGTAACAGAAAATCTTCTGAATCTGTTTATTTAAAATTATGTTTAAACTTTGTATACCCTCTCAATTTTTTGAAGGATAGTAAATGAAGTCTTAGCTGAGAGTGTAAATGCTAAGTTATATTTTTACTTCTTCTACCTACTAGCTTGAACAGGTCATTTCTATAAGAATAGAGTTGTCTGATCAGTAAAAACAAAAGTGTTGAATGGAACCAAGTGTTTCTGAAGGGAGGTGTCTTAGACTGGGTTTCCTAGAAGCAGAGATTGAAATGGGGTTTCTCGCACATGGGGTAATATTGGGGCGGGGAGAGAAGCTGTCAGTAGAAGAGGGAAGAGAGGAAGCAGGAGAAGGCAGAGATAAGACCTGTGTGGGGATGGGATCTCAGCCAGAGCCCTGCATGAGCCTGATCCCATGCGATGCTTTTGGGCATGAATTGCATTACAGAGCTGATTCCAGCAGGGGGCTGACCTCCTATATCCCCTGAGCAGAGAGCCAATTGCCATGGTCTGCCCACATCAAGGGAGGAGGATGCATGACCTTGCAAGCAAGATGGTGTCCATCGGCCAAAGGTTAGTCCCTTAAAAGGAAGCAGCTGTAAGCTATTAGCAGCTGATACAGGAGCCGGGGGATGGTGGGGTAAGAGGCAAGAGGTCAACAACTGCATCGACTGGAGAAGGGATTGGTGTATATCACCTCTTTTAAAATATTTCAGAAAACTCCCCAAAATGACACATGTTCCTAAGATGATAGTGCAAAGAGAACTAAAATGTCATAACTATCCATTTTATCAATCAGCTCTGGTCATGGGGGCAACCTAATGCTAATCTAAAGCTTGAAAGAGTTATGGGTATCTTTGATTAATGTAAAGAGGAAAAACCAGGTCATACTTAATAAACGCCATATGTTGATAGACAACCTGCTTTCAAAATATGGAGCCCAGGGTAGGTTAAATGGAAAGGTTGAAAGGTAGCTGACTTCAGAACCCTAAGGCTCTGTGAGCTTAGATGATGCCCAGAAATTATGTTATTCTATACTTTACACAAGGCATTGCAAAGAGGCATTTTCAGTTATTTCTATTCCTATTTCATAAATAAAAATGCCTTCTGATAATATGGATATGCTTCATTAATTGCTGTCCCAAACCTCCCTTCCCCCCAAAATGGTATGAGAGTCAGGTTTCTGGACAGCAATACCAAGTAATCCATTGGAACTTCTCCATTTCTGACTTAATACAAGCAGTACCCCCTAACACTTTCATAAGTCTCTCTACCTTAACCCCAACATTTTATACTCACTCACTGAAACATACCTGGTAGGTTAGAACATGAAAGGTGGTGAATTTATTTTGAATAAATATGATAACCTCCAAATTTATGATTACATTTTTAAAAGTGGGAACAGGCCGGGCGCGGTGGCTCACGCTTGTAATCCCAGCACTTTGGGAGGCCGAGGCAGGCGGATCACGAGGTCAGGAGATCAAGACCACGGTGAAACCCCGTCTCTACTAAAAATACAAAAAATTAGCCGGGCGTGGTGGCGGGCGCCTGTAGTCCCAGCTACTCGGAGAGGCTGAGGCAGGAGAATGGCGTGAACCCAGGAGGTGGAGCTTGCAGTGAGCCGAGATCACGCCACTGCACTCCAGCCTGGGTGACAGAGCGAGACTCCGTCTCAAAAAAAAAAAAAAAAAGTGGGAACACTTGCACCAACAATATTACCTTTTAAATTTAGGTGTCCAAATACACACATGTGGATAAATAATAATATTATACATATATATATACATATATACATATTTGATATACTGCATAAAGAAATAAACAAGTTAATAAGTATATTTTCTATTGTTTTTTAAACGTTCTATTACAGTCACAATAAGGTAGAGTTTTAAATCATGTTCAAAGAGAAATACCATATTAAAAACACAAAAAATTGCAATGAATAGCAAAAGGTTTCTTTTGGGTCAAATTCAGAACATGTTAGAAACGCAGCCAGACAGCCAATAACTCAGACCAGGAAACACCAAGACCAAACTGCATCGAGTCGTGTCTCTCCCAGCGGCTCTCTAAATGCCTGGCCATCCTGCAATATAACTGAAAACTCAGCACAGAGCAAAGGGACACATCGTAGGTTGGGTATGAGCACCACAAAATCCGTTCCTCTGAAATCTGTGAGCCTGGGGCTGATTTGTAGCTGCTGGGGTTTTGATGTGCTAATTGTTTGTTTACTTTGCCTTGGAGGAGAGGCTGGCCCTCTAAGTGGAATGATCTCATCACCAGCTTCATTCTCCTTTTTGCCAAAACAAACAGCTTCCAATTACTGCTAGGAAGAGCCTCTGATCTCTAATCAGCTACCGAAGGGAGCCTATCAATGGTACTTTATAGGGCAAATAACGTCCCATTAAGGAAGAATCTCTTAACATCAGTACAATTCTGGAACCCTAGGGCCAAGCTGCCAGCAACCTGCTATTAGTCTTCCAGCAGGATCCCATCCACTTTCTCCCCGGGCATTCTGAAATCTGGCAAAGACACAGATACACATAAACACACACCCCGCCTCACTTGCCCATGGACTACTACTTTTCCTCAAACCCTACTCTCTGGAGCCTCCGTTGAGAAAACACAGGCAGACAAAGAGCAGGTCCCAGGCCTGCTAATGCTGAGATTGCCAATGGCAGGTCCCAAGCCTGCCCATGCTTAGGGAACTTATTATGTTTAGAGCTTAAGACTCAGCTACACCTGTGCCATCATGGGCAGACCCAGAGGAGGTCAGAGGAGCAGGAGTGTCCAAGATGAAGCATAGGGCATGAAGTCACTCTCAAATGCATCAAGAGTCACCTATAAAGAGACAGGGCTTATCTCAGACACCACCTCCCTCCTTTCCTTCTTCTTTAATCTTCTAGAGAAGTCGAGAACATAAGAGGAGAGATGTTTCTCCCTAAGTGAGCATATGTCAGCATCGTACCCTTTAACATTACAGGTGACCCTATGAGGAACCGCCACGCTAAAGTAGGTTTAAACTTTCCCAGATGGCTGAATCTTTGACATACAAACAAAGCAAACTAGGTCAGTTTCACAGACGTATGAACAGTGCAGTCCACTACATGCTCACAAGAGGACCTAGGCTTGGGGAATGCTCTGCAATGGCTATGCTGAAATTCTTTGAGTTTGAGTTTTGTATGTAAGAGTCAATAGCACACTGCAGTACTCACCGGAGAGTGGACATGTCAGCTCACAACCGATCCTGACTCCCACCACACCCTCACCTCTCCAGGACAGGTTCTCACCGCCCATTCCCCCATCACCTGGCACCCCAGGCCCCACTGGCCTTCTGCTCCCCACCTCCCATCACATGATCCCTGCCCACTATGATCCCTGCAGGGACCTGGGCATGGGTGTAGGGAAGATCAGGGTTGGCCATATGCATGTCGTACAGTGTCCCATGTTATGGTTGTGTCTGTCCCCATTGGATGATGGTGTGTTTGGTGGGTGGCCAGCCCGATTCTGAGACACTGGAATGGCACATCCACTGAGGAGGTTGCGATACACCTGGGAGCTGTCCATCTGCTGGGAGCAGGAGCAGCTGGCCTACGAATGGGAGGCACCTGGCTCAATTTCCAGAGGACCTGTGCCAGGCAAGAGTACAATCCCTGGGTGCAGCAGCAGGCAAAAGAGGGGACCTGGCCAGCATCATGCCTGAGCACATGTGTCTGAGCCCAAGGCCCTAGGTGCCTGCGAGACATAAGTGTTCCCTGCGCACACCCCAAAGCCTTGGGGGAGCCTTCTCTTCCTCCTTCCACCATTTCTGAGTCTGGCCTGTTGGACCCTCTGTCCATTTCAGGGCTCCCTCCAGGAATTAAGTGCTCTGATATTTGCGTGTAAAGCTGGCATTGCACAATATAAAGAAGAAGAGTTAGCGTCATGCTAATAATTAAACTTTTAAATTTTCTTTACTGAGAACAACATGGAATAGGAAATTTAAAACACCATGACAAGTTAAGAGAAGCAAGTGGCAGAAGAAAGGAAAACGTTTTATATCTTATATTATTTCCTTTAACAAACACTTTTTTTCTTGCTAAGAGGCCCCACGTTTTTAGGGATGCACCAGGCCCTGAAAATTAGGTAGTCAGTCCGAAGTAAATTATCCAGCTAACCAACAAAATCTTAAAAATAGAAACAAAACCAAAAGCTAGAAGCCATCCTCACTGATAACCCAGCTAAATCGTCAATGAACTGTGTGATGAGCCAACTTTTCAAGACCTCTGAGTTCTTCTCTAATTTAGTAGCTGCCTCCTAGGAGTGTTGTGGGGATTAAAAGAGTCGTACTAGAAGAGTGGCTGCTCCTTAGTAATCTTCCGGGTAGTGCTAGCTGCTGTATTACCATCACCTGCATTATCCCAACATGTTTTGCATCCTGATTGCATCTTGCAGGGCAGGTGCTTCTCTCCCCCACTGGGCATATGAAGGGTTAACATTCAGGAAGGTGATGTGATGCACCCAAGCTACCTATTTGCGAAGCAACAGAGCCTGGGTGTAGAGCAGGTCTGCCTAGCCCCAAAGCCCACTTCCCTGTTCCATACCTCACAGACCCATAGCTCCTCTTCACTCTACTAACTGCACATATGTATTCTATTTGTGAGCCTGAAATAGCTCCATGCCAAATGCCCTGGACAAAGCATCCTGGAGCCAGATACTAACATTTCAGGAGGTGCTAACATGCACTGTTTCTTTCGTGAATGAAGGGCAGCATTCAGTAGTGAAATGATGGGGTTTCCATCTCATCTTCCTTTCTTCCTTTCCAGGTCGGAGCAGTGTTGGATTACTCAGGTATCCCTGGTCTGCATTCCCACCTCCATGCCTCAGTACTGAGTCCCTTGTGTTTTTGGGCGTGGTTGACAGCCACTTTGTGCAGGTGGGGCAGAAACAGCCTGCAGACCTGGAGGTGTCAGGTGTGCACATCTACCCACTGCTTTTCTGTCTTGCTGCTGAAGGGCTGGGCAGTGGAGGACAGTGGGGACAACTGGGGCACAGACTATGAGACCACAGCTTCCTCTGCAGGCTGACGACAGCAGGTCACTGCCCCAGGGAATCTGCGTCACTGCCTATACCATGAGTGCATAGGTTGCGCTCTCCTGAGGCAAGGCCTGACAGCTTTCACACTTGAGAGTCCACATACCTGGCGGGCATCCAGGCTGGAGGCCAGGCAAGCTTCTCCCATCCTTAAACATGGCCTGAAACTGTGCAAGAGAAAATGGAAACAGGCACCTGCTCCAGAGACAGCTTTATGGGTGGGCTCATTTGCAGGAGTTGGCAGGGGTTGGGGGGGTGACCCTGTAGGAAAAGGATCTTCCTAAGACTTCCTGTAGCCCAGTCATGAGTTGTCTGCAGACTGATTGCTCCACCTTCCTTTTTTTTTTTTTTTTTTTTTTGAGACAGTCTTGCTCTGTCACCCAGGCTGGAGTGCAGTGGTATGATCTCGGCTCACTGCAACAGCTGCCTCCCGGGTTCAAAGATTCTCCTGCCTCAGCCTCCTGAGTAGCTGGGACTACAGCATGCACCACTACACCGGGCTAATTTTTGTATTTTTTGTAGAGACGGGATTTCATGTTGGCCAGGCTGGTCTCGAACTCCTGACCTCAAATGATCCGTCCGCCTTGGCCTCCCAAAGTGAAGGGATTACAGGCATGAGCCACTCCGCCCGGCCCATCTTCCTTCTAATTATTTAAAAAAAAAAAAAAAAAAAGGGGGGCAAGCGGTGGGGAACAGGGAAGCTTGGGGTTTTATAAGGAGAATGTATTGCTGGCTTTTCAGATCTTAAAAACGCTTAATCCCTGCAATTTAGATAAATCAGATAGGCATTACCAGGTTAGGGTTAAGGCTCCCAGAATGGCTTTGCAATTGATTACAAACACAGCACTTATTAAGTCTTAACTGAGTAATTTGCAGCTTATTTCACCCCCAGCTAATTAAAATGTAATCAGGATTGTCTAGCAATGTGCATTCTGTCAGCAGTTTTTCTTCCAAAGAGAAATCATGCCAAGGAGACCACAAGAAAAGCCTTTCACGGGAACTGGCTTCATCTAAGCTGCTGCTTTAGCCACTAGAAACAGTAAAACAAATAAATTACAGCACTGACAATTCAATAAAAAGAAAAAAAAAAAAGGTACTCTTTCTCCCTGGGAATAGGCTGCTCCGTTTTGTTTGGTTTTCTGTTGTTTCAAACAATAGTGTGGCATCTTAGGAGAGTGACTTTTAGGGTAGGACTCGGAGGGCTGGAAACCTGGTGCCTGGGGACCGGCCCTCTCCTGGCTCTGTCCAGGATGTCTGGGTAATTTCACCACAGGAGGTGAGCACTGGGTCTTCCATTCCCTGAAGACGCAGGAGGACTACATACAGAGCGTGCCCATTTCTCTGACACCCACGAGATGCTGCTTCTACGACTTCGAATAAACTCAACTGCACACTCGCGAACGCGCCAGCTTCACCAGCCGGTTCAAGATCATCCCCGAGGGCTAAGAGGAATCACTTCCACACTCCACCCTTATTAATATGGCCTCCTCTGGCAGCTTAATTCCCAGTGCCTCTAGGGGGACCCCCCCCCCCCACCCCTTGACCAGCTCCGGCAGGAAGGGCGCCCAGTTCAAGAGCCAAGAGTTTGGCTTCCAGTTCCCGCCCAGACAGGGGGACCCCCTCCCCCCAGCCCCCATTTCTCCTTTTGGTGCCTCCAGAGTTTCCCCGAGGCGAGAAATTGGAAACTTGGAACAGGTGGGCACCTAGGGATAGAGGCGAGAAGAATGAGAGAAGAGAAAAAAAAGCGGAGGATTTCAGAGCTCGCACGCCCGACAGGGCTGGTACAGGCAGGAGCTGCACTCGCTCCCGCTGAGTCCGGAACCTGCTCTCTGGCGCCCACCCGCACCCAGAGCCTCCGCGCAAGTCCCGCGGGGGTCCGCGCCACAGGGCAGAGTCCCGGCAACCCGCTTGAGCCAAGCGCGCGGCTCCCGGAGCCTCTCACACAAGCGCGCGCGCACACACACACTCCCCACCCTCAGGCTGAAAGAACCTACGTACGGGGTTTGGGGGACGGTGCCCTCGGGACTCGTTGAGGAGTATCCAAATACCGCCCCGCCAAATCCCCTGTCCCCGGCACTTCTTCCCTGACGCTCTACGCTAGTCCAGGGCAAGACCTTGAATCTTTGGGGTTCCGAATTGAGGCGCGCACAGCCACCCGCACCCCCAACACGCGCATACACGCACCCTGGAACACGACTTGGCACAAGTACCCTGGCTGGGACTCCAAGGGTGGGCAGCGAGCTCTGAGCCCTCAGAGAGTGAAAACCATCTTTCAAAAGAGACAAAGTGTCGGCCCGCGGGCACCTGCGGGGCTGGGGCTAGAGGTGAGGTCCCCGGGCGCAGCCGGACGCGCCTCCCGGACTCCCTCCCAGTGCCCCGGAGCGCCTGGGACTTTGCGGGAGTCGCCGCCCGCCCGGAGTCTTGCGCACTCAATTCCCGGGAAACCGCCACATCCACACACCCACTCCCAGCATCCACGACTCTCCCTCCCCAGGGAAATCGCCTTTGGTTTCCTGCTGGGAAGGAGGGAGTTGGAGCAAGATGTCTCGGGCTTCTTTTTCGTTTCAGGAGCCGGGAAGAGGCTGGAAAGGAGAGTTCCAGCACCCCGACTGTAAGATCCACGCCCAGGGGAAGCCAGGATCAGCCTGCGGCGCTGGCCGAGAACTTTGCGCGCCCAGGCTGGGAGGCGCGCACCCCGGTGAGCCCACGCCGCAGCCGCAGCCCCAGAAACCAGAAAGAACCCGGGGCGGGGGCCTCCCCGTACCTGGAAGTGCTGGAAGAAGGCGGAGATGCGAGTGATCTGCAGGCTCAGGCACCTGGAGGCGCAGCGGGCGCGCTGGACGCTCCCGGTAGACAGCGACTCGTCCAGCCGCCGCGCAGCAGCCGCGCCGGGGCCGGCCGCCAGGCAGCCGCTGGAGGCCGCCAGCCAGAGGCAGAGGGTCAGGACCGCGCCGGGCACCCCGGGCACCATGGCTGCGGGTCGAGGGCGAGGGCGCCGGGCGCTGGCCGAGGCTCCCTGGTCCGCGCCGGGGCTGCACTGCTGGGGACCAGGCAGCCGCCGCGACTGAGCCGGAAAGTTGAATCCTTCAACTCCGGCCGGACCCTCCCCGCCGACCTCCCTCCCAGCTCGCCCTCGAGGGGTGGGGTGAGGGGGACAGGAGGCCGCACCATTGGCTGGAAGGCGTGTGAGTGACAGGGGGGCCGGGCGCAGGGCCCGTGGGCCGGTCTCGGGAGCTGCGAGCCCGGGCGCTCCGGGGGAGGGCGACGCCGAGCGGCTTTCCACGCCGCGCAGGTCTCGAGGGGCCCGGCTCCCACGCAGGCGCCTCTCTCGTCCTCACCAACCGCTTCCTGCCCCTCCCACCTCCCCCCTCCGTCCAGGTAAACGTCGGTGTGAGCAGGTCCAGGCCTGCCAGGAAGAGTGTTCCCTTCAGCAGGAGGGAAGAGGCCTCAGGACCCCCAGGGACGTCCTACCTGCCTGGGGATTGACCCCGCGCCCCTAAGTGGCTTGCTTTCTCCCCGCCCTCCCCTGGGTCCGGGCTTTTCCCACGCTTTCACGTATTCGAATTCCCTTTGCCCAGGCAGTGGAAAGAAGGGAAGAAAACAAATGTCAGTAAGACAGACGGGGAGGGGAGCGTGGACATTTGCCCTACAGTGTCCCGGAGACATCTTCCTCCTTCTCTCCCTCCTGCATTTCTTCCGTCCTTCCCGCATCCCTCCCTCCCTCCCTCCCTCCCGCACTATTTTCCCTGGAGACAGTCTCCGTGCATAGCTAACCACCTTTAGGTCCACACGCCTTGTTTCCTCAGGTGTCTGTTTTTCTAGTAAGCCTTGCACGCCCAAAGTGAGTGCTTTATTCTAAATAGACTTGCGTCTTAATCTCTTTCTTTCCCCACGATTTGCCCCGAGCCTCTTGACTCGGGCTTTTTAGCTTTGGAATGGCTGCTCCGGCCTCTCCTGTCGTTTTGTCTAGTGTTCTCTCAGCACACGAGTTCTCCCTCCCCAGCCAGCATCCTGCCACAGAAAGACAGGAGGCACTGATAAGACACAACTTGTAACAAAGCTCTACACTCCCCTGAGCCCCATCAGGAAGTGACAGTCTCCTTGCAGGTAGGAGAGCCCAGAGAAAAAAGACCCAGGCACACTCCTGTTCGAATGGACAACAACTGACTGCTGTTCCTTTGCTCTGACATCTCCACCCTCTCCTACCCAATTGCACTTTCACCTTCGAAAACATAGGATCTCCATAAGCACCCAGCTAAGCACAGTCAGGGTATCTAGATGCACTCGCTCTACTCAAAGCTACATCAGAAGGCTGGAATCCTCTTTGCACAAAGCCTGTATAGTTGTTTTGCAATTTCCCACCCTTTTCCCTATTCTTATACACAGGTTCCACTCTGCAATTTTGAGATCTGCCTGTTAACAAATTACAATGACAGCCATCTGCAGCTATCCTATTATGAGTGCTTTTCAAATACATCATCTTACATGTGTATTTATTCACATAGCTTAAATCAGGAAGGCCAGTCAAATTAATTGGCCTTGGTGTGTTTCTCAGCAAATTAGAAAATCAGGGTCATCTTGTTCAAAAGGTTCTATAGGCAAAGCCAGTTTCATGGACATGCAAGCTGTACAATGGTACAGTCGCGCTCTCAGAAGGCGTGTTCTGCCATCACCATCCTGAAACTCTTCACAAGTTTTGAACAAGTTTCCCTGAATTTTCATTTTGCATGGAGCCTCACAAATTATGTAGCTGACCCTATCTGTAGGTTTTAGCCATGACAATCCTTTACTTCAGGGGTCCTCAACCCCAAGGCCTTGGACCAGTACCTGTCAGTGGCCTGTTAGGAACTGGGCTGCGGCAGGCCAGGGAACATTACTGCGTGAGCTGCGCCTCAGGTCAGATCAGTGGCAGCATTAGATTCTGATAGGAGCTTCAATCCTATAGTGAGCTATGCATGCGAGATACCTAGGTAGCGCACTCCTTATGAGAATCTAATGTCGATCTGAGACAGAGCTATTTCATCCCCAAGCCATCACTTGGTACCCCCAGGTCCATGGAAAAATTGTCTTCCATGAAACCAGTCCCTGGTGCCAAAAAGGTTGGGGCCACTCTTTACTTGGGCTGGGAACCTAGTAATTTTGGCATAAGCTTACACGACTTCAATGATTTGTTTTAAAATTGCTCAGAATTGCAAATGGAAATATTTTTTAAGTATGTTAAACATAATATTAACGAAGAGTAAAGAAGCTAACTATAATGACCCCAAGCAGGCATGTGTATAAAGCCAAGTGTCAATAAATAATGATGTCTGAATACCGAGATTGTCTTCTAAATGTTGTCACTTTCATTTGTGAATTACTAAAAACATTTCCAAAAGCTGTAGGGGATCCTTTCCTAGTGTTTGTTTGGAGTTGTTTTGTTTTGTTTTGAGACGGAGTCTCGCTCTGTCACCCAGCCTGGAGTGCAGTGGCACAATCTCTGCTCACTGCAACCTTCGCCTCCCAGGTTCATGCCATTCTCCTGCCTCAGCCTCCCGAGTTGCTGGGACCACAGGTGCCCACCACCACGCCCGGCTAATTTTTTGTATTTTTAGTGGAGACGGGGTTTCACCGTGTTAGCCAGGATGGTCTCGATCTCCTGACCTCGTGATCCGCCTGCCTCGGCCTCCCAAAGTGCTGGGATTACGGGCGTGAGCCACCGCGCCTGGCGTGTTTGGAGTTTTAAAGTTAAGCAAATACGTGGTCTTGGTGAAGGCAAAGATATTATGTACACCGACATTTTCTTAGATGACTTGGATTTATAATTTTGCATGTCATATCATGAAATGCATATTCTAGAAAGTGAAATCACAAGGACAAACATGCTGAGCTTTTAAAAACAGCCTTTGGATGTTCACAGGGGTTGCCGTATTTTTTTTGAAAAGCAATGTATGTGCTACTTATATGGGTTCCATAGCATATTCATTTCTATGAATAAATGCATTTTATAATAAACCACAAAGGAGAACAGTCAGTTTAACAGAAAACTTGGGTTTAAACATATAGAGCCACCTTATTATAAATATGTTAAAATGATATTTGCAGTTATATTGCTTTCTTCCTTTAGAATAATCACAGACATCCTCTGTGGTTATGCAGGCCTTTCTCATATTATTTACTTTAATTGCAGCTTAAAGTAACTTTTAAAAGGAAAGCATTCTAGTAAAGTCAGAATAACAGTCAAATTTCGGTGTTTTTTTGTTTTGTTTTGTTTTCATTCTGCCCATGTATGCCCAACTTATTATGCAGCTCACCTTGCAAATTGAAACATGGAAGCTCTCTGACTTTTGACATAACTGGGTAAGCCACAACCTAAGTTCATGAAAGCCAACCACAGGGGAGGAGAACCCTAAGAGTATGCTGAGGAAATGATGGATAAAGGGGTAGGACCCTCGGGTACAGCTAGTAAGACGGTGCTTAGTATGTCTTTCTCCAAATCTCCTTGACCCCCATGATCCGAATTTGTCTAGAGAAGAATTTAACCTCACATTGACTTTGGTTTGACTTAAATAGACAAACACATTAACAAAGAGAGTAGAAAAGCACCTTAATTATCTCTTATTTATATCTACGTGAACAAAGATAAACCAAAATGTGTGGTTGTCTTGGTCAGTTGTGGAGGAATCACACAAAATAAAGCCCTCTTTCACAGTTTCCAAAAGTTATTATTTTCCTTGTGTTTTCTTTAGTTACTGGTTTTTCTTTTCTTTCTTTTTTTTTTCCTGTTTTTTCTGCAGAGAATGAGAAACACCTGAAATCTTTACTAAAGATAGACTCCAGGGCCCTAAATTGAGAGATTCTGAGTCAGTATGTCTGGGGTGGAGGGTTGAAATGTCAGCTTTTAAATAATACCCCAAGTGATTCCATACAAATTCAAACAGGGACTACACTTTGAGGGATAATTGATTTTAAAAGTACATCTGAAGCCTGGCTCGGTGGCTCATGCCTATAATCCCAGCACTTTGGGAGGCCAAGGCAGGAGGATCACTTGAGCTCAGGAGTTTGAGACCAGCCTGGGCAACACGGTGAAACTCCATCTCTACAAAAAGTACAAAAATTAGCCAGGCATGGTGGTAGGTGGTAAACATCTGTGGTCCCAGCTACTCAGGAAACCTAGGTGGGAGGACTGCTTGAGCCCAGGAGGTTGAGGCTGCAGTGCACCCAGATCATGCCATTGAGTTCCAGCTTCAGTGACAGGGCCAGACCCTGTCTCAAAACAAACAAACAAAAAATTACATAACCATTAAAAATGGTACAAAAAAATCTTATTTAAATAGCATCTATGATTTAATGTTGTTTAAAGTATCTTTTCTTAGATGTGTGTTTATATGGATTGGACATACTAGTCTATTTCTTAACAATCAAATGGACATATTTTTCCAATACATTTAGCCAAGACTCTCTTAGACTCATTGTTTTTTTTCAGACAGCAACTTGCCTTTTTAAAGGGCTTCCAGCTACATTGGATAAGGATAAAGTTTGAGGGTAGCAAATAATCCAATATAATCTTTAGCTGACATGCCTCTCTTGGAAAAGCAAAATGAGAACTCACTCAAAACTTGGAGAACAAATACTTAAATATGACAGCATTTAGGAGTCATGAACAAAACGACATCGTCCCTCATTTTCGTTCTTGGGGAAAGTAAAGTGAGGGGAAGAAAGTCACACATGAGGTCTAGTTTCCTTTCTAATTGCCTCCATTTGATGATGCAAGAGTGTGCATCTTCCCTTAGAAACTGCAGTTCACTTCAGGAAAAGCAACAGTGGCAAGATGAAGGAGTGTGCCCTGCAAGCTCACTGGCCATGACCCATACTTCCACCCTCTCAGGCAATGTTCTCAGGCTTTGCTAGCTCAGTTCCGCTAAAGCTCTTCTTTAACTGCTTTCCTTCTCCTCCAGACTTAACTTCTCTTCTGCACAGCACAGGATACAATTAAGAACTGAATGGATAAATGTCAGATTTGCATCTTTCGCAATGCGGTTTCAGGCAGGAATGAGGTGTACCTTTATGGTACTGTACCCATCTGTTCCCGATGGCCAATTTAATGATTTTACAAATAACAATGATTGCTTTTGACATAGGGTCTTTGAATATACACTCTACACAAAAGACCACCGCATCCATTTACAGTCTTCTGCTTTCTTTTATCACCTCGCAAGGCTAGATACCCTATTTGGGAATAACTTTAGCATATAACACATTTTTCACCTTCGACGAGATTATAAAAATTTAGTTGCAGTCCATGCAGTTTAAAGAGATCACTTTTATTAGTCATCTTGATGTTTCCTAAGATTTTACAAAGTTTCAGAATTGTGTTTCCTATTACTTTTGTGCACTAAAGACTATTTTAATGACATTTAAACTGCCTTTGCAAAATATACAAAAAAATGTCAAATACTATGATTTCTAACTACCACCACTTCTCAATAATTTGTCTCTTTGCCCTTTCATATTGTCATGTCACCATCAATCAGTGTTAAATTTGTTTGCTGCCTGTTCTACACTTGTGCTGAGAGTCTAGACTAAGAAATTGCTAAGGTATTTTTCCTGGCTGCAATCGTTACTAAAGTTAAAATAATTAGTAAAAAATAGGCCAGGTGCGGTGGCTCACGCCTGTAATCCCAGCACTTCGGGAGGCCGAGGCAGGTGGATCATGAGGTCAGGAGATCGAGATGATCCTGGGCAACATGGTGAAACCTCGTCTCTACTAAAATTTTAAAAAAAAAAAAAATTAGCCAGCCTCGGGAGGCTGAGGCAGGGGAATCACTTGAACCTGGGAGGCGAAGGTTGCAGTGAGCCGAGATCGCGCCACTGCACTTCAGCCTGGTGACAGAGCGAGACTCCATCTCAAAATAAAATAAAATAAAAATAAATAAAGTATGTCAGAGGACGCATTTTCATGTGTCAAGAGCAATTGTCTGGCGATGGGAATGGTGGTGTGCAATGGTGATGTTCGGCTGTGGGTGCACTTTCCCTCCCAGAGCCCCACCGTGAATCTGTCTCTCTAACACATGTGATGGCCTCTGTTGATTCTGGTGTCTTACACAGCAGAACAGATGCTGCACCCAGCAAGGAGGGTGGGTTTTTGAAACCCAGTGGTTTCACAGGCTGCTTGACGCCCGTAAAACTGAATGCTTGCCCCAGTGACAAGGCAGTTAGCTAATTCTACCCTACTTCTAACCTCACCATTATAAGCAACCATAAATACTTAGGGCTCTCATGTCAAATTCTCCGTACAAGCCGTAGATATTGAAAAACATACAAATAGTTAGAAATACTTAAAGTCAAATGTGGGAGGCTATTAAAAATGTAAACAATAACTATTGTATTTCAAAAATGTATGACAAAAATGTTACTGGCTTGCCCCAAAAATATTTGGAGAAGCATAAACAAATTAATAGAAGCATGAATTTAGTGAAGTCTTAAATGATATAACTTTAATTAAAAATGATATTTCTCACTTTTGAGTGGCCTATTTTTCATGTCAAGGGCATAATGTACTTTTCAGTAAAATTTGTACTTAAAATTTTGTAAAATCAGACTTTTTTGAAGCAGTTTTTTTAAACAAAGCTCAAATAAATAATCATGTTTATTCTGAATTTCATGTTTAAACATGAAAATAAATCTAAGGGTGCTCTTCAGAATTACTGAAACTCTATTCTGTTAAAAGTCTTAAGTGGGTTTTTGTTCTCTGATGTTTTCAAGCCTATTGAAATTGACATTGAGCCACATAAATACCAGGGGATTTGGAGAGAAGCCGCTGCAAAGTACAAAAGCAGCTTTTTAACAGGAGACAGCGCCACACGCTGGCCATTTAAATAAAACGGGAAGGAAAGCACAGAACCGTCTGTGTGATAACCTAATTTTAGGACAAAGCTGTCCACTCTACAGCATATATCTGACTGGGGTAATCATGCCACATTCTCACTTAGCACTAACTCAATTACTTTCAGTGTGGGTTTAAATATTGCAAGGCGTTCCTGCATCTCTACAGTCACACTGACCTAAATTAGGGAGATTAGTATAGCAGTTTCAAACAATTTTTTTCCTAACTTTTAAACACTTTCCAAATATTCCCTACAAAATTAACTGACAAAGGTGGACTGTGAATTACATCTATGGAAGCGTCTGTTTGGAAACACTTTTTTTGCAGCTCTTTCATGGCTTGCTTTTTAAGATTTTGTAAAAAATGTGAGAACACATGAATAAAATTTGACGCCAGGGAAAACAAGAGCAAAAAAAGTTGACAGGCCTTATCTGCTGCCTTAGAGAACATGAAGAAGACCCAGAAACTACCTTTCAACACTCACCAGCCACTCTGCACAAGATGAGACAACAGCCAAGAGATGAACATAAACATGTTTGGGAACCTGGGGGAAGCCCTGCATTGTTCCGAGACCAAGTGGGCAGGGCCTGTGAATGTAACTAAGGCATGAACTAACTGTTTCCTCTTCTGTATCCACTGGAGCTAATAAAAAGCATCTCCTAGGACCACAAATAAAACAAAGAGACATATTTTGTTTATTTCCAGGATTTTCTATAGTGGCTAGCATGAACCAACTGGAGAATATTCTGCTCTAAGATTGAATTTTGGGTGTTTCAGAGTCAGAGAGCAAAGCTGACTCCCTTCTGGTCTCTTCTCCTCATTGTTTCTGGGCCTCTGAATGCCCAGCCCTCCCCGGCACTATGTAGCACATCAAAGATCAACTTTGAGTTCCATGGAGTGCCAAGGCCAAGAGTTTACTTTGCCTTTTGTTTTCTTAGCAATCTGTGTTCCGCTGGGACACAGATGGACAACAGTTGAATATCAAACATGGTAAATGGAGCCTGGGCAACATAACAAGACCTTGTCTCTACCAATAAGTAAGTAAGTAAATAAATAAATAAATAAATAAATAAATAAATAAATAAAATAATCAGGGAGAGTGGCACACACCCCTAGTCCCAGAGAGGCTGAAGTAAGATCACCTGAGCCTAGGAGGTTGAGGCTGCAGTGAACTGTGATTGCACCACTGCACTCCATGCTGGGTGACAAAGCGAGACCCTGTTTTCTAAAATCATAAGAAAACAGAAAAGAAAAAAAGATGGCGAATGGGATTCACTTGATGTTTAAATGGTGATTCCTAATGGGAATGTTTCTCCCTGGCCTTTCTGGACATTGCCTGAGATAGCTAAGGTAGTTAGCAACATGATAACAACTTCTGTGCTCAAAAAGAAACTGAAGGGGAGGTGTCCATATGTATTCAACAAGTTTCTTTTTCCTCTCCTGCAAATAATTAGTAGCTACCATTCTGAATTGATGAGAGTTCAGGTGGTATTTATCCCTGAGGAGTTTATTTCCAAGATCTCAATGTTCATAATGCTTTTCATATATGGAGGAGGACGGTGCTAGGAAAAGCATTCAGTTGAGAGCATTCATACAGGCAGAAATGCTCCTGAATTATTGATACAGAGGAAGCCAGTGAAGACCAGTGGAGTGATTGGAGAAATGGTCAACTCATTCATATTAGTAGGATGTCGCCCAGTGAATTACTGCTTCCTGGCAATATGCACAAAGAAAGAAATGAAAAGAGATCTAAACCCTTTTCTGTTTTCAGAGGATTAGATGCACATCTTCATTGTTTATTTAATATCAAAAGACTTTTTATCATTGTCTGCAAAAACTTTAAAGTTATGACTATCATAACTGCCTACTCAGATATTAAGGGATTGTAAGACATCATACATAGATGATAGATAGATAGATACAATTTTGTATGTATATATACACAAAATTTCCATAAGTACAAGGACTATTTGTAGACTCTATTTTTATTTGTCAGTTTGTGCATTTTAATTCTAATTATATAATTTAAATTTTACAAGCCTTATTATTTTTGTTTTATACACTCAATATTCATTATGATTTAATATTTATTTATCCTTTACATTGCTTCTTCTTTCTTATATTTCCATGTTTCCATATGGGATCATTCAATCATTCCTTCTGCTGGAAGAAGTTAAATATATGCAACTATATATATATTAGTATGGTTCTACTGGAAACAGATTTTCTCAGATTTTTTTTTTTTTTTTTTTTTGGGGACGGAGTTTCGCTCTTTTTGCCCAGGCTGGAGTGCAATGGCGTGATCTCGGCTCACCGCAACCTCCACCTCCTGGGTTCAAGCGATTCTTCTGCCTCAGCCTCCCGAGTAGCTGGGATTACAGGCATGCGCCACCACGCCCGGCTAATTTTGTGTTTTTTAGTAGAGACAGGGTTTCTCCATGTCGGCCAGGCTGGTCTTGAACTCCAGACTTCAGGTGATTTGCCCACCTCGGCCTCCCAAAGTGCTGGGATTACAGGCGTGAGCCACCGTGCCCGGCCTCAGATTTCTTTTTGAGGGGATGTATTGCCATGTCTTTGTTTCATTTTTATTTTTGGAGAATACTTTTTCTACAATAGAATTCTAGATTGGCAGTTATATCCTTTCCTCATTATCGTTGTTCGTTTTTTCAAAGTAGAACACTGGTCTTTTCTGTCATCTTAGACCAGAAGATTTCCCACTCAGTGGTCTTCAAGCCACTCAGCAGACCAGGGAATTACTTCTTGCTGAGGATACAAAAATCTCCCCATCTGCTTTGCTCTGACCTTGTTGAGCTTATGGGGCTGACTTATTCCCAAGACCCCTTCCTTTGAAACTCCTGTTCGTAAACAGCACATAACCCTAGCTTTCCCATGTCTCTTCCCCAGTTTTTTTCCCTGGAGCCTCTTTTTGCATCCTTCTGGATTCGTCATTGTTCTTGAAATAATTCTGTTCCATGTGATAGAATCGAAGGGCAAGTTGGACAAGGAGGCTTTGCATGGGAAAGAAGCCCATGTAGCAGGAATTGGGGACACTCTTGCTCTACCTTACAGAGCCCAGTCAGTACTGGGGCTCTGTCTTCTTTCTATGCTGTAAAAAACAGAATCTCGTTTGCCCAGTCCTGACTTGGTGTCCACTTGAGTGAGGGGCTCTGGCCCAGGTGTGGGTCATTTATTTTCGACCGGGGCCCACCACAGACCCTGAGTTTCCTTCTCAGAGATGAAGACTCTGCTTTGGGTCAAGCAGCTATGCAAACAGGCAGCGTCTACGAGTGGCTCCTTGGGGGCCTTTCCCTAGTTGCTCTGCAGAGCTGTAAGATTTGCACGTGTCTCTCTCAACCACCTCTGCCCTGAGCTTTCACTACGCTACTTAAGACCAACTCCCTGTTGGGCGTTTCCAAAGGGCGAGACACACGCACAATCCTGCCTCAGGAACCCAGCCCCCATTGCCCAGTGCAGGAAGCGTGCCTGGCCTATTGCAAAAGTACCCAAGACGGTCAGTTAAATAAAAGCTACTGAAAGCATAGAGCCTGCAAAAGACTGCCTGGGTATGAACCCCAGTCAACCCTGTGGAAGCTTTTAGAAGTGCGGACTTGGGGATATTATTTATGTTCTCTGTAGCTCAGTGTTCTCAAATGGAAAATGGGAAGAACATACCAACTTTGCGGTGTTGTCATAAGTATTCACCGAGTTAATATCGGTGAACACCACCGGAAGTGTTAGCTCTTATCACGTCTTTCTAAAATTAGGATATGCTATTATTGTTGCCCTCTTTAAAAATCATGGCTGGATCCCCCTTGCTGATGTGACAGTTGTTTATCATGCAGTAAGAGTTGCTTTATAATGTCTTCCCTCCTCAAAGCTCATCTTTCCCCAGACCCATCAGTGTCAGCCACGCTACGGAAGAACTAAACAGCTGGCACCTTCACGCTGTCACTCCATGACCATGCCAGTAGTGGATGTTGCTCTCTCCCCTGAAATGGCCGTCTCTCCTCTTGGCCTGCCAACCCTGGTGCACTGAGAAATGTATTATTGTCCCCACCTTAGGTAACTGTATTGTCCTATGGGCAGCCTTTTCTGACATTCTGAGATGACGCCTCCTGAGTATTTTCTTCATGCTGTTCATTTGTATTATGTTCGTCACGCCTTATCAAGTCTTTGTTTACATGTCCATGTCCATCTCCACTTCTTATGGCCGATGGCTACTTCTGACAGGCGCTCAACAAATTATTTGCCTGGAACTGGAAACACTCGACACTCCTCAGTATGCGGCCTCTTTTTTTCTTACAACTTCTTAATTGTTGTATTCGACATGTAATTTTTACTCTAGGCGTTCAGAAGTATGATATAAGAGTTTACGAATAGCATAAACGTTATCTGAAATTATGGAGGCCTAAACCCAAAATTCATCAGAACGCATTCTCTCTGCTTCCCAGAATGTATTAGTAGTCTGGCTGATTTAATGCTGGATGTCCTGGTTACACTTGCCAGCAGGGGGCACCAAAGGGCTGCACTGGGAGAACGCCCCAGAACTTGCTTCCAAAGTCAGAGTTGACACTGGAGCCTGAAGTTCTCTCACAGACAAGACACCTTCAAAGACAAAGCTTAAGATGGCAATAATGAATTATCCTCCAGCAAAGCCTGAAGAGGACCAGCGAAGCAAGGAAGGAAATCCTCAAACCATTACCTGAGACACAAATCAGGTGTCAGTCAGATCAAAGATGAATTTAGTATTAGAGAGATACTTCTTAAGTAAAGCACAAAATGCATTAACTAAAAAAAGAGAGAGAGGCCGGGCGCAGTGGCTCACACCTGTAATCTCAGCACTTTGGGAGGCCGAGGCGGGCGGATTGCCTGAGGTCAGGAGTTCGAGACCAGTCTGGCCAACATGGTGAAACCTCGTCTCTACTAAAAATACAAAAAATAAATAAATAAATAAATTAGCCGGGCATGGTGGCATGTGCCTGTAATCCCAGCTATCTGGGAGGCTGAGGCAGGGGAATTGCTTGAACCAGGGAGGTGGAGGTTGCAGTGAGCTGAGATCGTGCCACTGCACTCCAGCCTGGTGACAGAGCGAGACTCTGTCAAAAAAAAAAAAAAAAAAAAACAGAGAGAAAATTTCGATCCACTTGGTCATGTTAAAATTAAGGCATATTGTTTACCAAAGACATCCTAAAGAAAGAAAAGAGACTAATTACAATGTGGTAGAAACTGCCTTCACAATACACACTGGACAAAGTGTTGGAATAAAGAATATGGAATTAATTCTTACACATGCAAAGAAAAGAGCACAAACAGAACAAAAAATGAAAGAGAAAATCTTATAAACAGGCATGGACAGAGGAAGAAACGTATTTCTAAAAGACATGTTTAGAATCATTGGTGATTGGAAAAAATATAAAATAAGCCCACACTCTATGTTATTTTTTACTTTGGCAACAATTTGATAAAAGCCTGACCATGCTAATTCAGCTGCAATTTAGAAGTCTGACCATGCTAACTTCTTGGAAAGTGTATGGCTCTACAGCATCTTTTATTTTTAAGAAATTAGAGATGGGGTATTACTATTGCCCATGCTGGTCTCAAACTCCTGGATTCAAGCGATCTTCCTGTCTCAGCCTTCCGAGTAGCTGGGACTACAGGCATGAACCGCTGCACCTGGCTTCAAAGCATCTTTGATACTTTGCTGGTGCGAGTATGGATTAATGCAGTGACTCTGGAAAAGAGTTGGACATCACCACCAAAAAACCGACCACCCACATAGATGACGATCCCTCATTTTCACTCCTGGTGCAACCCAACTGAAGCTACCGCATATATATTATCAAAGTCTTGACCAAGCAACTTTACATCAGCACAGCTCACATTATCAAAACCCTGAAACCAATAAAGTGTCCATCGATAGGACAACAGCTGCATAAACTCTTGCACATTCACATACTGAAATATTGTACAGCTGTTAAAATTAACTACAGAGATGCATATGTTAAACAAAAACCTTAATAGTATGTGAAAAAAATGCCAACAGACTACACATGGTAAGATATACTATCTCTTTATAAAATTAAAGGTAACTAGAATAAAAAAAGATGCTTATTAGTAGCATATATATGCAATAGGGCAGGCACCATGGCTCATGCCTGTAATCTCAGCACTTTGGGAGGCCAAGGTGTGTGGATCACTTGAGGTCAGGAGTTCGAGACCAGCCTGGCCAACATGGCAAAACCCTGTCTACAAAAATAGAAAAATTAGCCGGGCATGATGGCATGTTGTGCTGTAGTACCAACTACTCAGGAGGCTGAGGCAGGAGAATAGCTTAAACCCAGGAGGCAAAGGTTGCAGTGAGCTGAGATTGCACCACTGCACCCCAGCCTGGGTGAGAGAGGGAGGCTCTGTCTAAAAAAAAAAAAAAAAAAAAAAAAAAAAAAAAAAAAACACAAACATATGCAATAAATGTATATGAAAAGGGAAGAAGCGATCATCGTAGGCATAGATTATAAGATAATAGTGGGTAAAACACGAGGATTTGTTGATTGTATAAGGCCTAGCTTTTGTTAGCGGCAGTGGGATTTTCTGGTGTCCATTACACTGTTAACAATACCTAATTAAATAGCTAGCTAAATAGGTAAAATGGGCTATACGTGGAACAATGCTGCAAATGTCATGGACCAGGAGTTATAATTTATCTAACTCAGTGTTCCTGAAATTTAAAAATATAATGAAGTCAAAATAACAGTGCCAGACACTACATGGTGACTTAAGCAGCAACACAGGGTCCTAAGCTTCTGTTGCAATATTAAATGCATCATTTGTTAAAAGAATGGGTCAGAAAGCAATGGTTTGTTTTGTTTTCTTTTCTTTCTGGATGGAAAGTCAGAGAAGAATAAGGCTTAGTAATCGAGTGTTATTCTTAGGAATAATAAGGAACCAAAAGGTAGCGTTCAGATGACCGAAAAGTGTTAGCCTTGGGGATGAAAGAGCCCTAGACTTTTGTAGAGCTGTCTCAAGTACCCAGTGAAACAATATGTCACTGTCAGAAAAAATGAGAAAGTAAAGAGTCCAAGACAGGGAACTGACACATGAGGAGAAGATGAGAACTCCGTGGTTTAAACAACCCATGCTTGCAATGGCACTGGTCTTCTTTTTTTATTACTATTTTTATTTTTCCATAAGTTATTGGGGTACAGGTTGTATTTGGTTACATGCGTAAATTCTTCAGTGGTGATTAGTGGGATTTTGGTGCACCTATCACCTGAGCAGTGTACACTGCCCCAGATTTGTAGATTTTTTTTTTTTTGTCTCTCGTCCCCCTCCTGCTCTTCTCCCCAAGTCTCCAGTCTTTGGCGTGGATGCGGTGAACAGGGAACACTTCTACACTGCTGGTGGGAATGTAAACTAGTACAGCCGCTATGGAAAACAGTGTGGAGATTCCTTAAAAAACTAAAAGTAGAACTACCATTTGATCCAGGAATCCTGCTACTGGATATCTACCCGGAGGAAAAGAAGTCATTATTCGAAAAAGACGCTTGCACACACATGTTTATAGCAGCACCATTCACAATTGCAAAATTGTGGAACCAACCCAAATCAATCAATAAGTGGATAAAGAAACTGTGATATGTATATGATGGAATACTACACAGCCATAAAAGCAATGAATTAACAGCATTTGCAGTGCCCTGGATGAGACTGGAGACTATTATTCTAAGTGAAGTAACTCAGGAATGGAAAACCAAACATTGTATGTTCTCACTGATATGTGGGAGCTAAGCTATGAGGACGCAAAGGCATAAGAATGAGACTGGCCTTCTGTGGAGCTCACTGTGCCTGTCTGCAGGGAGGGAATGCCTTTCTTTATAGCTTTTCACTCTCCTGGGAGACACGGATTTCAGGATCAGCATTATACGCATAATGTTCAAAATAAAATGGGCCAAATGAGATCACATAGGAGTAAGCGTGGGTATGAAAGAACTACAGGGAGATTTCAGAGGATTTTAAAAGGCATCACAAGCTAGAAAAATAGTTACTACAATAATATGTCTTTCCTTATATCTACGGGTTGGTGAGCTCTGGAATGTGCAGACGGGTAATTTGGGCAAATTTTAAGTAATGCAATATTGGGAAGTAATATGTGGGAAATCTCTATCCGTGTCAGTCATTTGAGGTTTTCTGCTACTTTTATTGAATTGTATTCTCTTATCTCTGTTAAGACTCATTTACTTTCCAATTACTTGGGTGAGTTTCAGGAGAGACTCCTGTTAAATGTGCTTTTTAAATGCTATTGGGAGACTATTCAGTAATATGATAAGTCAACTTCTGTTTCTATCTCTAACCTCGTAACTAATTCCGGGAAAGTTCTGGGCACATGGTGGGGAGAGACGGAGAGAGACGGAGAGAGAGAGAGAAAGAGAGAAAGAGACGGGGGTGGAGAGAGAGAGAGAGATAATACTTGCACCACTGTAATTAAAGTGAAGGGAAGTGAATAAGAATCCAAGTAAAAAAGCAGACTGTTTAAGTTCAAACCACAGCTAATTATTCTAAAAGCTATTTTAAAATTCTCAATCCATAGGCATTTTTATGTGCTGAGTTTTGTTGTTGTTGTTGTTGTTCTTTGTTTGTTTTTTGAGATGCAGTCTCGCTCTGTCATCCAGGCTGGAGCACAGTGGCGTGATCTCAGCTCACTGCAGCCTCCACCTCCTGGGTTCAAGCGATTCTCCTGCCTCAGCCTCCTGAGCAGCTGAGATTACAGGCAGGTGCTACCACACCCGGCTAATTTTTGTATTTTTTGGTAGAGATGGGATTTTGCCATCTTGGCTAGGCCGGTCTTGAACTCCCAGACTCAAGTGATTCACCTGCCTCAGCCTCCCAAAGTGGTGAGATTACAAGCACCTTGACCGGCAAGTGCTGGTTTCTAATTACAGAGAAATTTTAATGGCTTTGATTTAGATTTGCAATCTCACACACTAACAGCATGAAATACTACATAAGGTGAACTATTATTATTATTATTATTAGCTTGCCTCTCTGATGAGTCACTGAAATATTCACTATAAAGAAATGGACTTAGAAATTGAAGGTTGCCACAAAGTTGTCAAAACAAAGAAGGAAATACTTTGGTTATATTCCAAAACTTTCTTTCTGTTTTTTAATGTGGATTTTTCTTTAAGTGAAAGAAAATCTTCTTTTACAAAATATAAACAAGTACATAGGAAGTTATGGAGTAATGACAGCTGTTAAATTCTGGTTTGAGTTGGAGAATTGTGTCATTTTATTTGTGGATACTTTTAGTGTGGATAAGATAAATCTACTGTGGGTGGTTTTGAGTTCCTGCATTATTTTATTTATTTATTTATTTTGAGACGGAGTCTTGCTCTGTCGCCCAGGCTGGAGTGCAGTGGCGCGATCTCTGCTCACTGCAAGCTCCGCCTCCCGGGTTCACGCCATTCTCCTGCCTCAGCCTCCCGAGTAGCTGGCACTGCAGGCACCCGCCACCATGCCCGGCTAATTTTTTGTATTTTTAGTTGAGACGGGTTTTCACCGTGTTAGCTAGGATGGTCTCGATGTCCTGACCTCGTGATCCGCCCGCCTCGGCCTCCCAAAGTGCTGGGATTACAGGCGTGAGCCACCGCGCCCGGCCTGCATTATATCATTTAAATGGGTGCTGCTCCATGCTAAAAACTATTAGGAATTTTAAAATGCAGAGGCCTAGGCCCTACTGCGAGACATCCACATTTAATTGGTCTGGGGTGGCTTTGGTGTCAGTATTGTTTAAAGC